>NW_026138095.1:0-4800000 GCF_025592945.1 Manacus candei | reverse complement strand
TGATGATCTATTTAATCAGAATGCCTTAAAAAAAATCACAACAAAAGAAACCCCTTATTATGGACCATGGAACCATTAAATCTAAATCCTAAAAATTGGCATTAAGCATACAACATTAAGGAACAAAAACTTATTAGTTTGATTACTCACAAAGTATAAAAGAAAAGAGCCTTCGAATACCCAAAGTCCATTTGATTAAAAATGTTCATAAGACTAGAAATATGTCCTGGTGCACTCAGCCAGAATTTTAATAGATGAGTCAGAGTTACAAGAAGATGGAAGAACTTTTCTTACTTGAGTGCATCCCTGCTGTGGGGCACAATCAGGTAGTGTGCATGGAAGGAGTAATGTATTGAAAATGAACAGCCAAGGGCTCGTTAATAAGACATTTAACCTATTATTTTTACACTGGGAAAGAGAATTTAGTTCTAATCAAGGCTGTGAGGTATTTGTAAAACGGGTTGTCCAAAGTGAACCAAGCAATCTCAGTTTGATACCCAACAGACTCCCATTTGGCACCTAATAAAAGGTGTTCACATAGCAAATCTGTTACTAATTGCAATTCTTGACAGTCAGGAGCACAGGAGCTGTGTGGTTTGCCCTTATTATTTCTAGGTCAAATTTTACCCATGCAGAATCTCCTCCTGGCCCTTCACAAGCACTGTCTGCTTGTCTAGGGATGGAGAAATTTGTTCTCCTGGACTATTTATGAGCATTAAATTGTCACACATAGCCATAATTTCTGAGTCAGACATCAAATGCCTGTAGAACATTATGCAAAGAGAGGCACAGAAGTGGGGTCTGTAGTTTTCACCGCATTGCAAAATTGTCTTGAGTTGCACAAATCTATCAAACGAATATCAAGGACTTGCCAAAAGCTTCCTTTTCCCCACCCAAGATGAACATTTAATTGCCACATGAGATGTCAAGTGGTGAATGAAATCCTCTCAGGAGGTTATCTTAATAAAAGTAAACACCTCACACAAAAGCTGAGTTTCTTCTGGCCCTTTGGCACAGACGAGTCCTTATTACGAGCCTGCACAATAACAAGTCCCCTGATTTGTTAAACAGATAACAGAGAAGCAGCTCCCCAGCTGCCAAAACGGATGTATTAGTGACAAGACATTGCTAACATTCCCAGGTACTTACTTTTTGGAGTTGCCAGTGGTGACAGGCTGGCTCTGGAGGCAGCAGGGCAGCACACGGGGAGCTCTTGGCCAATGTAATGCAGTGGGGAGGTGAAGGAAGCTGAGCAGCACAGAGCCTTAATGAGGCAAAGGAAACGAGTCTGACAGGTGAAACTCCTCTCCACTCCCACTCTACACCGGTGAGTAAATCAAGCATTTCTGGTAAATAAGGGCGGAGAGAAATACCCTTCTGCCTTCTTTTGACTTCATAATAAACAGAATATGAGGATCCAGCCTTCCTGTCTTAGCAGTGCACATGATAAAGGAGGAAGGGGATGGTTTGGTTAAGGTTTGATTTAGAAGCTTTAGTGGTAAAGAGAACAAAGGGTTTGGGCTTTGTTAGCACATCTGAGGACACGTGGCAGCAGAGCTACCCTGAGAAAAGTTACACTCTGGGTCTGAACCAGGATGAGGAACCTGTTGGCTTTTTTTTTTTCCTTTCTGCAGACTGACCCAGATTTCTGCTTTATTTGACAGTCATTTTGAGCAGAGTGTGAAGGAGAAGCATCACTTACTGAAATGCATGTCAATGGTCTTGTGAAACGAGCGCCTCTCCCTCCCTCAGCCTTCTCCCAGTCTAATTAATAAGGTCATCCCACTGAAGGCAGGCTTATAAATAGCTTTCCAAACACTAATGGAATTAGTTCTGGCCTGGACAACTTTTCCAGGGTGACACAGGTATCTAAGAAGGGCTGGCTCCTTGGCATAGACAGCCACTCGCAGTAGAAATGTTGAAACATAAATATTTACCTGGTGTCCCAGCTCTTGTGCCAGCACTGACCTGAAATGGGATTATAGCATTGCTACTAATATAATAGAAAGACCTCCTGCAAGTAAAACAAGGGGTTTTAGAGGAATGGGCCTTGTATTAGATTACATTAGGCTAGATAATGAAATGTCAAATTCGGCTGAAGGTTTCTCTTTTGTCAGTATTTCTGAGGAAAGTGTATTTTTCATGGCCACAAACCCACAAGATTTTGTGGGGATAATAAACACTTACCTTGGGGAATAACACCAAAGTACTTCAAGTCAATAGGAATCATTCATATGACAGCAATTAATGGGAAAGCTCTAAACTCAGAAAAGAGAGATGTTTTAAAATTGACTATTTAAATTACCTGTGAACTGAGCCATTGAACTGCTTTGAGAGCAATGGCTGAATTTTAAAATTTGGTGGGAGGCTGGAATTTTATAATAAAAATAAAACCTAAATGTGTGCAGAAAATGTAAGCTCTGATTTTTAGAAAACTTAAAGCAAAGTGTAGAGAGAATGTATCTGACTTAGGGACTTCAAGTCAATGAGCTTTAAGTTCCTAAACAAAAGACAGACATGAAATTATACTATGATTATCTATGTGACTATTGAAGTTTAATTGCAGGAAAATAATGGAGAAATGTTATTTTGTAGTCATTTGGTCTGTGAATCAAACAATAGTCCTGCCATGTATTGCATTTCCAGTAGTAAAAAAAAGGCCACAGATTTCAAAATGCATATTGGGAAACCCAAAGAAGATCAAATTTGATATTAATCCATCTTTTCAATCAAATTCCTCCTGGTGGCATGTTCTGAATATAACCCTCTCCTTGATGAAGAAGCTGACAAAAGGGCAGGAGGTGCTTCATGTAGCTGAGAAAAGATCATGTCTTCAGAGAGGGAGAGAAAAGCAGCACTTTTGAGTCTCTGAAATGGCCTTGGACCAGCTGCACAAACTCTGAGTCATCAGATGAATCAAGTCTGTTGATGACTGAAGAGAACTTTTACTTCAAAAAATACAGAAGTATCTTGTTTTCAGATATTGATTATGTAGCTTTTCCTTTGGGAAGCCTTAGTCATAGAGGTGCCAGATTTCAAGGCTTCTTTAGAAATAAAAAATGTCAGGGGATTTTGGCTTTTAGCAATTACACCATAAAAAGATGGTGTCCCGTAGCCCCTGGAACATGAATCAGTTCCTCCAGCAGAAATCAGTATGTAATTTTGGCTAAGAGGCAAAGAGGGGGTTGTCAAAGGGCAATGCAAAGGTAAAATTTGCTCATAAAGAGAATTTTATACAAAAGGCCAAATCAGGACAACCTGACTCAGGAACTAAGCAGCTGTCATTGCCTTCAGGTCCAGTTTGGACCATACCATGAAGAGCACCTAAAAAATCACAGTTTAGATTCTTAAACCAAAAGGATGAGAGTCATGAGACTCTGTGTTGTTGCTGCCTTTAGGGAGTCTACAACAGAGAATAAAGAACTATTCTGATTGTACTATAACAGTAGATACTCTCAGTGTCAGTAGATCCTAAGGGACCAAGCCTTCCACCCCATCCTCCAGTTGCACTGATGGGGTCTCATCACTGTGGCCTGCAAAGAAAACCATCACCAGCTTTTTACCCCACTCTTGGGGTAAAAAAAGACCAGATGTTGGATTTTGGCATCCAGAAGTTGAGGCTTTTGAAGATCTTTTTAGCAACCTGTTACCCACGCAGAACTGAATTATTTCTCTTTGACCCCAATATTTTATAAACTCCCAAGTTTTTGCCTTGTAAACAGTAAATGGAAAATGTTCACACTTACAAAGCCAGAGTGAAGCAGTTCCATGTTTAAATCCCTTTCCACGGTGGACCATCTTTAATCAATGTTTATAATGTTGACATGCACAAACCTTTACTCTCCTTTCTTCTTCCCACCATTGGGTTTTTTTTTTCTCTGTGAACGTGTCTGCCATCCATAATCACTCTTAATACCTCATCTTTGACATCACAATCAATGAAGGGAAATAAGCTGTTACTTAATGGGGCTGACACAAAATCCATTTAAGTTAACGGAAAGACGCTCATTGTTTCCTATCAGCTCCAGGTCAGGCCAAAGTGAACAGTGGGTGGAATTTAGCCTGTCATTTGTCATCTGAGAGGAAATGATTTCTACATCCCACTTGGAACCGCTTAGAGATTTTAAACATATTTAGCAAAAGAAAACAAACCGATTTCTTGTCAGAGGTTAAATAGTTGAAATTTTACTCTCATGGGATGGTGTCTCATTTTGAGGTTTTTGAGGTAAGTTTGCTCGAATTGTATTATTTTTTATGATTGTGTCGTAGCTTAAAATGGTACTTAGTTTTCTCAATAGTTTGGGGAAAAAAAAAAAACAAATACAGGAGAGGAAGATCAAGATGAATGTAAGGCAGGGACACTGAAGAGGTGCCTGAATGCCCCGTGAGGGTCACGAAGCACCGGCTGCAGAGAGCTCGGCCTCGCTGGCAGGGGCTGTGAGGAGCCCAGCAGCCTTTTGAACTCCCTTTGCCCTTCCTGCCAGCCTCCTCCCAAAGCAGCTTGCTGACAGCCTGCTAGTTTTATTTTTTATAGGTTCCTTAAATACATTTGGAAAGGGAGAAAGCATCTCTAATGCACAGCATTGTCTCAGCTCTTCTAGGTTTTGTAAACAGACTTAATAAAATATGAATCCATTTTTTTCTCTGGTTCATAAATATTTACAAATATAATTCAGAAGCAAAATAAACATGTTCTTTACTAGAGCCCAACAAACATCAGATGCACTGTCCCTACCATGTTTCCCAATCTGAATAATGCTTGTTATCCTTGAGAAGAAAGAGTGGAGGGACTGGCAGGGACGGGAAGATCCAAGTGATCATCTAACTTGCAATTCCTCTGATATGTTTAGAGACTTGTTTTTTTCACTGTTTCTGCAGAAATAACTTCTGGTACTCAAGGACAAAACTCCAAATGTTCTTTCTCTTGGTTAGGGTATGTTACAGAGTAAAGGGAGTTCTGTTTCACCACGTCCCTTCTGGCTGACAGGAAATTCTTGGGATGTAACATTTAATCACTGGTGGCCAGGCCAAGTTGCTGAGAGGTCAGAGGACTTGCAAGAGAGACAGGGGCATCAAGAGGTTTGATTCCAGTGCAAATTTGTCTACTCTGCTCCAAACAGAGTGATTGCAAAACCATTGTTACTGCTATTGGCTACCTTTGTATCCAAAGGTGGAGGCCTTGCATCCACCATCCACTGAATTCTCAGTCTGTCCTTGAGTTAGAGTTATAAACTGTGTTATCTTTGATGGAAGGGATAAGTTTTCAGACAGACCCCGACCCAGACCTCTTCCTGCTGTGGTGGATAAAAGTGTACAGCATTCCAGTGATGTAAGTGTGTGATTGGACTCACACAAATGAGACTCTGACCCGTCACATAATTGATGGAAGGCCTAAAGGGAACAAAATTCCCTAGTAGGTTTTTGGGAGCCAGTTGCACACCGAGTGGACAAACAACAATCCAGAGGGGCACAGGAGTCCCTCAACCTGTTTTTCAAGGTTGGAACCTCAGACAGCAAATTCCCATCCTCCCCATTCCTGGGTTTTGAGGCTCAGCAGCAATATTTAAAGGTAGAAGTAGGTGGAACAAAATCAATAAACAGGCAATGCCCCTGAGGAAGAGCTGAAATAGAGGTGTTTGTGTGTACAGAGCGTGGCTTTCCAGAAACTGCTCCTTCCCTGTCACTTCTGAGCTGCTTCTGCTTATCCAGAGGGGAGCAGGAACCCTCACCGGGGCTTAACCTTGTTCTGCAGCCCTGGACATTATAACCTTCTTATCTGTAGCTCATGTGCAAAATTGCAAGGCCACATTTTTGGGAACGGAACGCAGAGCCTTGGAGAGAGGCCACGCTTTCAAAATCTGTTTCCTCAGTAGCTTCCCCCGTGGCGGGGACGCGGCGCTGGCAGCGGATCAAAGCCCAGGAATTCCTGCACTGCTCCCAGACCATTCCTCCTGGCTGAGGTCACAGCACTCTACCCCTTTCTGCTTGGTTTTAGCGGGACCAATTTTATAAATTCCAGGGCGAGGTGCGGCCCCGGGGTGAGGGTGGGGAAGGCACAGTGGTGCTCACCCCGCGTGTGCCACAGCAAAGCACCGCGGTGGCATCTGCCCTGCCCTGGGCTCACCCCGCTGGCAGCTGTGCCCTGCACTGCTCTTATCGCCTGCCCACGGCTCATTTCAAGCAGCCTGACATCTGATGTAAATAGGAATGGTGGTTTCTGAACCGCTTCCAGCTCCTCAGAACTTTACTGGAGGCTTGTAATAGCAGTCTGCTCAAATTGAAGGAAAGAACCCCAAAGCTGTCAGCAACCTGGCACTGGGGAGGTTTCAGTCAAAATGACAAACTTTTGATCAGAAATTTATAAAGGCACTTTCAGCTTTTCAGTGGAAATCCAAATTCTCATGTTTTGGCAGTAGAGCTATATTGGGTAAATTTTCACTAACATTAACCATTTAAAAGCTCTTTAGTGCCCGCCCTTCCAGACAAAAAGGAGGGCATCTCCTTCAAGGAAAGATGTCCCTCAGCAGAGGAGAGGTGATACTCTGGAGGAGCTCATCTCTCTCTCCTTTTGTTCTGGAGTTTTGGGGGGCAGGAGCCCAACCTTTGGATGGTGACATCAATCCCACACAAACTGAGGGATGCTCTCCTTGCATTCCTGCAGCATAGAAGGTTAAAAGAAATGGTCTTTAAACTCCAGGCTGTCTAGTGCACTAGACATAAGTGCTGCTTTTAGTCATCAATATATTGCTATTTAAAGAAGACTGGTACTTTTAAGTCTCCTGATTATTCATATTAAAAGAGTGTTTCTTTTTCATTTGAGATTTTATGCTGTCATGCAGACATCTCCATAATTAAATGTGTGCTTGGCTCTTTCTGTTTCCAGCTAAGTAGACATTAATAGGGAACCTACCAAAACCAACTGCCAGAAATTTTCCTGCACTTCAATTTAAAAATATTAATATTGAATTACAGTAATGATAAAAGTCCAATATGAAATCACAAAAGGAAATTTAAGGCTAAATCATTTTGGAATCATCCAAGATAGTTTGTTCAAACTGATATTTTTCTTACAGTTTCCCTATAGGCACAGCAGAGACCTGTTCTCCACCACCCAAAGGATGGTTTAAAAATAAACACTTTTAAGCATAAAATACAGCATAAAAGACTAGTACTGAAGTTGCAAAATCAACTAGGGAGCCTTTCTGTATATGTCTAATATTGCACAGTACTTAATGCCATAATCAAACAGCATTTTTCCTGTGGGAAAAATCCCACACTGGATAGTCTACACCCACTTTGGGAGCAGCTATTCTATATTTCATTTTTCAATATGTGGCCTAGGGCTTAATCCCAGCTGGGAGGGAGAGGTCTTATAAACTGCAGTCTCAATAATCTGATCTGATCCTGGGTCATTTACAGAGCAGCCCTAATCTAACTTGGGCGCCCAATCCGCTTGCTGAAGTTTTGCTGGGAATTTTTTTGTCTTTAGAATTTTCATCCCCTACAGTAAGAACAGTATCTCCTGATGCAGTGCCCACAGGGGAGAACTGCCTGGAGCAGCCAGGCCTCACTGAGTGAATAACCCCCTGCCCATTGCTTGGCTGTTCCCAGCTAGATCCCGTGTTCGTGGGGAGCAGATGGATGCTTGTGATAACCTGTAGATGGAATTGTGCTGGTGACTGGGGATCCTAAACATGCCCTTTGCACAGCCACTGCCTTGATCAAGGCTCTTCTCTGTGCAGGAGGGTTTTCATCTGTCACAACTCTGTCACAACTCCTGCCTCTGCTCAGGGCTGTGGAGTGGGGGCTGAGCTACACATTACACAACCTGCAAACTGAGCTGGAGGTCTAGAACAAGACCAAAATTGGATCAAGTCTTTTGCAACAAGTGAGTGGGACCTTAAATGGAGATGTTGTTTGTACTCATCCCTTTGCTGCTAAGGAGCAGAGAACAAATATTTGCACAACTGCCTTCACAAATCCAGCTCACATAAACCCTCTCCTGTCCCTGCAATAAAAAGCTGCCAGAAAGGTTGGCTTTCCATTAAACTTTGCAGTCCTACACTAAGCATGGCAAGGCAGGAATGAACCAGCCATTCTACTCAGCTTGGAGGGCACATCCTGAGCCTGTCTTGGGAGCTGTGACTCCAGTGCAGATGGTGGGAGCCAGGTCTGCTCTCTGGACCTTTATTCCAGCTGTTTGGCTGCACAGCTTTATGTCCCAAGTCCTGTTTTTAATACTGAAATGTAAAACACAACTCAAGCAGTTCAGAGTATCTGTTTTGGTCACAATTTACTCTCTGCAAAGAGGGTTTGATGGAGGAAGGATGGAGAACAGCAGCATGAAGACATGAGTTCTGCTCATCCCCATTTCAGTCCCAGCACCCATGAAGGACAAATCATCCCATGAGGGATGAGGGACTGCATCCCAGTCATCTTGCACTGGGTTTGGAGCTCTGTGAGGATGAGCCTCTGCAGGGGTTCCCACCCTAACCCCCCCATACCATGCTGCTGGTCACAGCATGGGCCATGGTGTGTCTGTGCCCGCTGGTAATTTTTGAGAGTTCCCAGCTCAGAGGTGACTGGGACGATTCCCATCCTTCTGTCAAACAGGAGGTGGCAAAGCTGCTCTTTTTTGTTGTCAAAAATGGACATGATAGCAGGGGATGCAGCCTGAGCTAAGCACATGGGAATGCAGCAGCCACTCTGTGCCTGCCCCGGGGAGCTCTGCCAGCTCACCTCCACCCTGACCTCACATAGCCCTGCTATTCCAGCTCCCGAGTCCAGCTGGGAGCAGCGGCTTTGTCCTCAGCGCAGGAGGAGGGTTTGTTTTGACGGCAGGATAATTAACGTGCCTCAGCTCCAGGGCTGTAAAATCCCTGGGGAGACCAGGCATGTCTGATTGGTACCGTGCCACAGCCAGGTGAGCGTAACACCACCTCCCTGCTGGGGGGTGACCGCGCTCAGCTACCTGGCTGCAAAAACTACAGCTCTTTTCCTCATTTTATAACGGCAAAGCTGGTCTCCACTGACCATTCCACTTGGAAAAATGCCTCCCAGCTGCCTGGACAGGACACAGTGAGAAACCATCAGCTATGGTAAACTTTTTTTGATGTGATCAAGGACTTGAGGCAGCCCTGGAGGAGCGAGCCCTGTCTTCTGCTGCCCTGCAGAAGGAGTTATTAAAAATGGGCTAAAACCAGCAAACTTAAAGCCATCCTTAATCAAAGAAGCCCTTGGTTGCTGGAAGGTTCTGCTCTGCAGGGCAATCCCTGTCTGGTGCAGCCAGACTTTTGTGATTTAAGGCCTCAGGGAATTATGTATATGCACATTCATCCCTTCATATGGCAACGTCCACATTCACATATGGCTGCTCCAGAGTCTGCCCCGGTTTCACAACCAGTAATCACTGTCTTTTCCTCCTTGGCTCTCCTTTAACCAAACCATTCAGTCCCAGTTTGGGAATACTCAGCATTGGATAAATGCACTAAAGCAGCAGCAAGGACAGCTTTGCTGACATTCCTCCCATATTCCAGTGTGGTTTATTTCATGTTCACCACGGCTTATTTTTTTTTTTTTTTCACTTCACCATTATTTGTGCAAATAAACTCTGCAAATATGAATATAGAGCCATACTGGTTTGTATGGGTATTTGAAATTGATAGAAAAAATTACCTTTCCTACAGATTTTCCATTATACTGATAGAATAAATTACCTTTCCTCAAGGTTTTCCACTATATATCAACTTCCATTATGTGTTGAACACTGACATGAGAAGGAAACCTCTGCCATTACAGCCCTGTGCAAACATGGTTCACTTCCAAGCTTTCTGTCTTACTACTAAATAAATATGTGTGCAAGATAGCACGTGTGTAGTACTACAGAAGACCATTATTTACACAACTTCCAAACCTGTACAAATTCTAATGTATAGTTCACACACGAAGCATGTTCCAAGACACGGAGCTGCAGCGGATTTTCCACCTGTGCTGACACTACATCAAGGACCAGAAACCCAAAACGTACAGCAGAGACCAAACCTGTGTTATCCTCAGCTGAACCCAAATGAAGTGCCTTGTCACCTCAGAGGAAACTAAATCCACCTCAGATCTGAATTCCCTCTGGAGGTACCCGTCCCTGTCCCTTGGCTGTGAGAGCAGACTGGATTTCCAATCAGGCACTCAGGTTGGTAAAACAGAGGAGTGTTTCCACAGCCAGGAGCTTGGGCTTGAGATCTGATTGACCCAATAACACTACTTCTGGAAGAAATCACCCAACAAAAAGTGTAAAATAAGGAAATTTTTCAACACCTGAAAGGCAGCAAGATGCCTGGCCAGTTTTGAAACTTTTTGGTAAAAAAAAACCCAAAAATTAATCTGAGTTTTATCAACCACTGACAAATATTTTGGTTTTCTTTACAAACTCTTTCATTTCACTTGTACAACAGCATTGCCAGGTTAGACACAGCTCCTGTAAGCCTTGCAAAGGTGTTCACATATCACACAGATATCCACACACACACAGTCAGGGCACCCAGGGTTTGCCAGCCAGGCTTGACTGCAGGAGCGATGGGCAGGGGAACAAAGGGGTGATTTACACCAGCTGAAGATCTGGGCTATATTTTGCAACAAACCTCATGCAAAGTAAACATGTCCTTGCATCATAAACCATAGGAGCCAAGAAACAGCTCTGCTGGAGGAGCCATAGAATAAGGAGAGAACAAGCCTGTTCAGGTTAAGAGCTCTGTGTCTAAAAACATGTCCTGACATATTCACAGAAGGTTAGGTATTTTTGAAGTCGATTTTCCTTTTCTTGCAACTCCCCAATCCTCTGAGCTCATTAAAATGAAGACACTCTAATTTCCAGGAGTGGCCAACAGGGAAAGGTCAAGGAAGGACTTCTTTGTAATGTTGATTCTCCAATTCCAGGGAGAAGAACAGCAGGGTTTTCATTAAAACACTGTCAAATGATAAATTACTGCACTGTCAAAGGAAAGTAGGACTGCTATTACCTTATATGCAAATGGTAGTGAAAGAAAAGACGTGATGATTTATAGCTTGTGTACAGGTCTACCTGAAACGGGATCTTGGGTTGACAAAAACAAGGGTCTGGTTACCAGCAGCTGCTCCTGGTTGGGTATGGAGCAGCCAGAGCTGCTGCATCAGCAGCATTACACATCCCCTCTGGATGGAGGCTCTGTGGGGGTACATCAGGACTCCAGTTCTGAAGGTGCAAAGTTACTCAGAGAAGAGATGCTTTAGGCAGATACTAAAATGAAAAAGAAACAAAGAAGCAATTTTTGCTGTTACACCAAACATCAAACAAAGCAAGACAGCCCTGGGAACCCATTGAGATCTGTGCTGGACAGGACACTCAGTCTTTAGGGAGGGACTCGAGTGTAAAATCCAGAGCTGCTGCTTGCCACTTTGTGTTTTGTGTTTCCATGGATAGATGCCAGGGGAAGACAGTCTGATTAGACAGATTATTTTAGTTCGAATTGAAACAAATCTTTGATTTCATTCATCCCATCTCCACTTGAAAAACACCATCTGTCCACTACAAGGCATCCTGACTTTCAACTAGGAAAAAACACTGCTCGAGGCCTCAAAGGGGGAACAAAGTGAGGTGCTGCCTGTCCCGGGTGCAGCTCTGATGCCAGGGGTTTAGGGTGTTCACAGCTGTAACTGCCTTTGTCTCCAAGGAAAGCTTTCCTCAAACCCATGGGTTGGATCTGAGGACCAAGCCGCTGTCTTTTAACAGTTAATTAGCTGGAGCAATTAGTGGTCATGTTGTTGTACAAAGAGCAACAAAGGGAGTGTGAAAACCACCAGTCAGAGAGTGGCTGGACCTGAAAGCAGGGAGGGATGGCAGAAAACTGGGGCAGCACATCCAGGGCGGGACACAGGCTCTGGAGTGTGGCAGCCAAATGGTAATTGTGGTTGTATCCATGCAAATTTGGGCCCCTCTGCTGCATTGTACCTGCACTTAGGTCACCCCTGGGTATTTCCACCGAAATCCTGTTGAATTACCTCAAGTAAACTCCTGCCTGCAGCAGGGAAAGGGAGAGCAGAGCACAGACCTGGTCCAGGGTCACGCCTGAGTCCAGAGCAACAGAATCTGGCCCCTGGAAATCCCAAAAGTGCAGCATGGAAAGACCAACGATTTGTGGGGAGACACCAACTGCACATGATGTGCTGTACCTGCATCCCAGAACATGATTTTTAGAAAGCTGATGCTTGGGCCAGTAGTTGCTTTATGCAGTTGACTGTCAAATCATCCGCCCTGTCCCTTGAGCTTCTGGAGAAGAGAACAGGGTGATCCAAGGTGAGGAGAAGAATGAGAATCAAGCTGGGGTGACTTCTGCAAATTTAAGATACTGTAATACAGGGTTAAAATGGAAGCATTTGCAATCTTTATGCAACAGGCTGTAATTATGTGCACAAAGACATGTCTCTGCCTGTGTAGGTGTATGCATTATACATTAATATGGGTATAACAACCAAAGAAGCTGATATAGTTGCTTCTCATTCCATATTATCCTTTTATTAGGAGATGTGCACTATGATGGTTTCAGGTTTTTAAATCCATGGCAAAATATTAAAGCCCTTTCTGCCTTCACCACGTGCAGGAGCCTGTGCCGTGCCAGGGCTGCACCTACAAACCCAGTTCTCTCTCTGAAGCCTTGTCCTGCTCCGGTCATCTCAGGCACTTGCTGTCCCCATCCCAGGTTAAAGTCATGATCAGACACACTGTAAGTTCTAAGCCCAAAGTGCCCCTTTGAACTCAGGGCTTATCTGAGCCCTTGTTGCCTTCTGGCGGGTTATTCGGCGAGTTTGAGACGACGGATCTGGCCGACAGAGGTTTATCTGCTAAGACAGATGCCTGTAGCAGCAGAGCTAATCTGGAGTGCCCTGTAGGAGCAGAGCTAATCTGGGGTAGCACTTAAATCAAACGAGAGCAGCAAAATGCTGCTGACCCAGGAGGATGCTCTGGAGCCCTGTGCTAACAGGGTGCAGTGAGAGGAAGCTGCCCACGCTCCCAGCACTGTGCACACTGCTCCAACTCGGACACGTGTCTCGCCTGGCCCTGCTCAGGATGTGCCACGGTGCCATTCACAAGGTCCTGGTACTCATCCTGTGGGAACTGGCCTCTGAAGGTAGGCAGCTAAGATCCAGCTTTCACTCCCTCTGTCTGCACAGGATGGGAAGTGCCCAGAGATCCAAGGGTACAGACAGGTGAGAGTGCTGCTGTACACCTGCCTGGAAATCAGGAATAGGAAAAGGCTGGCCCTGGTCCAGTCCAGGTAAGCCTTTGCTACATGTAGAAACAAAGAGAGGTGCTTCACCCTTGTGTGATGAGAGCACAGCCTGGGCTTAAGCCATTTGCCTTCATCCCTTTCATCCAGTAAATATGCCTTGACTTCGGCTCTAAAAAAAATGGAAATGGGCTCCTGTAACATCTGTGACTGCAGGTTACCCTGAGTGCTTCCCAGCAGACAGGGCACAAAAAAACCACAACCCGTGTCCTCCCAAGCAGCTGTTAAACAAAACAGGAAAAGGCAGCCCTACAGCATGACCCTGCTTTGAAGCTCTGCCCTGAGGGCCAGGCTTGGGTCACCTGTGGGAAAGCTTTAGCAGGCACCATTCACCCTCTGCCCCCTGCCAGAGCTGGAACCTTGCTTTTCCTTCTTGCCTCAAACACAACTGCCTTCTGCTCTGAGGAGCTCTACCCCAGGCTGGGGCATCCTGTCTTTCACTGCACACCAGGAGAAAACAGGCAAAGAAATAAACCCACACGTTCACCCTCAGCAGCTGAAGTAGGGAAAGCGTTTTCTGTCTGCAAAAGGGGAAGAGCAGCCAGTCCATCTGCAAAACAGTTTCCCATTAACCAGCCCATGATAATATCTTACATGGCCCTAATGGCAGTTTAACTGTCACCCCAAGAAGCAGATGGACTTTTGTAACACCGAGAACACAAAATCACAAGAGGAGGGAAGCCCCAGGGTCTGCTGGCAGGACAGAATTGGTTGGAGGGAAAGAAAAAGGGTCCTCTGTCCCTTCAGCTCTCTTGAGGCAACAACAGGGGAGCAGCATGTCCCTTCCCAAGCCAAATAACCCTGCCAACACAGTTGCAAAAGCACACAGATTTGACAATGATGAGCCATATCTTCTCCTCCAGCCATGGCTTAGCCCTCCCACGTGTCCAAGCAGTTCTCCATCCTCTGCCACCGTGGATTGGTGAAAACCTCCATCCTCCCAAGGAACTCACACACCACCATGTTCTGTAAATACACGTCCCAAGGACGTGGTGTTAATACTTCACAATTATTTTTTTCCCTGCCAGAATGAGTTAACACTGGAGTCTCTGTCCTGGCTTCAAATTTCCTGGCTTTCCCCTGTCTGCGTCAGGACATAATTCTTTCCAGCCAGCCTTTTCCTCAGATGTTCAGAGTTAGCATTGGGATCCCTGCCAGCTCTCCTTCCCAAAACAAACACGGAGCCTCCTGATGCCAAAGATTTGCCTTCTATTCAGTTCCCCAGGGATAGAACTCTTGGCTTTACAAGCAATGCCCCGATTTTCATTTCGGCCTATGTATATAAATAAAAATGCAGCTTTACAGAGCCTTGTCTGCTCTAGAAAAGACTTGATGGCGTGTCCCTACAAGCTGTCTCTCTCCATCAACTGTAAATAGAGCTTCAATTAATTAATGAGATTATCTGCCAAGTTAGTACACATTGTTTCAGCAAGGAAAATAAGGCTTATTGTCAAATTGCTTTTTGCTGGTGCAATCATGGCAGCAGCAGAGATTTTGCTAGTAATAAAACCACCCACCCCTTATTAAACCACCCTGGTTCCAGTGTAAACCTGGTCTAAAACTAATGCCCTGAAAAGTGATAAAATACTATTCCCATCTCGGTAAAAAGCTTTTCTTCCCCTCCAGCAACTCTGAGTTCACACCTTGTCTGCCGTGGTGACCTGTGTGCTTTGCCTGGAGGGCTGGAAATTGCAGAGCTGCTGGTGGCTGATGAGAAATGATTCAAAGGAGGTGTTGCCCTGAGCCCTGCAGAGAGCAAAGCACAGCCCTGCAGGGGTACAGCTGAAATTTGGACAGAACCTTTCTCTCTGCCCAGGGACGTGTCCTTCAGGCTTAGGACAGGTGAAAGGTGTGCCCTCCAGCAAGCCAAGGCTGCTCCCTCTGCTCTTGGAAGGAAAACAAGTGGGTTTCTTCTTTTTGAGGAAACAAGTTTGTGACTTATGTCAAGTTTATGCTTAATATGCTCCTGAGAGAATGGGAAAGAAATCACCTGTTAAAAGTACTTATTCAGTCCATCGAGAACTGCATTTTTGGTTGTTGGGGAGGGTAAGAGGTACAGTGGTCATAGGGAATGCACAGGGCATGTGCAGACATTAAATCAACTGCTGCCACTCATGAATTTTTTCAATACACCTTTTATGCTTATGACATTTGTTTCATGCATGCCCAGTTTCCAGCAGTAAACTTGAGGCACCTCCCATTAATCCTTCAGTACTCTGGGGCTCTGTTTTGTCCTTTGAAAAAGGCAAAGGTGGATGTGCCCAATCCTTGCCTCCTCTCCCCTTTCTTGAAAGGTTTAGCCCTAGAACTGGCACATTTATTTTATATATAAGAAGTGGCTGAGCTAAAAATAGAAGGTGAAAAATATTGCCTAATAAAGTTACAAAAAATATTGATGATTTAGGAAATACAATTCCTAAAAATAGAGCTGGATGCTAAGCCTGTATTCTTTGCTCATCTGAAGTCAATAGCAATTAAATTCAGTGTATTTTTAGATAATGAAGAGCTATATCATGTGCCCAATCAGCTTCAATACTGAAGGAGTGTGAAATGTGGGTGCTTAAACAATATGTCCAGGTCTTCTATGCATTCAGGAAGAGACACAAATATATAATCATTCATAATTAACAATTTCTCTATAGCACCACCCATGAAAGGATCTCGTGTTCCTTCATAAATATTAATTAAATCAACCCAACACTCCACTTGTGTAACAATTATTGCTGCCATTAACAGATGGAGAAACTAGGGCACAGCTTCATTGCCCACACAGAGCATCTGCTGCAGATCTGGGATGAGACTGACCCATCCACAGCCTGGGCTGAACCATCAGATGCTGGATTCGGATGCCTTGTGACAAGGATCTGCCTCCAAAAGCTGCTCCCCGTTTGTCACGTTAGGGTGGAAATGCCTTTTTGAAATGTTAATGTCACACAGCGTCAGTATTAGAGAGGGAAACTAAGGAGCAGCGTCTCCAAGGAAACCAGCACACGTGAGGAGGAGGGAGTGAGGAGACTAAAGCAGGAGCAGAACAGGAGCTAGAGTTGGCAGCTGTTCTGCTTTTCCCATTTTTTACATTTCTGCTATGATTTTCTCTTGATAAGTCAGATACCTTCCTGCTGTGAATGCCAGGGCAGCTTATTTATAAACAATTAATTTAGCTCTCCATCATCCAAGCGTGAAGAACCAGAGCTCTACCTCAGAGCCCTGACAGCTGCCCCAGGAGCCCTCCTGCTTCCCTCCTGGGCAGCAGCAGCCACCAGCAGAGCCCAGCACACATCTCCCCATCCCTCACACCTTCCCCACGTGACATCCTCGCTGCAGCTCCAGCTGCCATTCCATCCACCACTGAGAGCAGCTATTCCAGGTCAGGCTGCAGGAGCCCCTCAGGGACACCAGCAGGACACGTGGATTTGCTTTCAGCCCCCAGATCCCACCTGATGGGACAGATTCTGCAGTGCTTGGGGGAGTCACGGAGTCATTTGGGCTGGAGCAGGACCAGGAGACCCAGCCTGATGCTTTGCCTTATAAAAAGGACACAGGTAGCTCAAGATACTTGGGTTTTAATCCATCTAAAAGATGACAAGTGGGCTGTAGGGCTCCCCAAAGCATGAAGCAGTATTGGCCCATGGCTGGAAGAACAGTATTTCCAATTAAACTCCCAACATCAATTCCTGCCTCTTGGCATCCCCACCAAAGCACCAACATCACACAAGCTGAATCACTGGTAACTCAAGGTGATGCAGTTCTAGGCAGCAAAAACTATTCTAAAGTCCTTCTTACAGCCCAGGGGTTTGACTTGGACATGTTACTGTGCTTCTGTACTCAGCACTATCAGAGGATGAGCGTTTCCACCATGAAACAATGTGCAAAATGAGACAAGACTTATCCCTTTTCAAATTCAAAACAATCACAGCATGGGAAGTAATTCTCTCTTGTGAATATGGGTTAGTCTGTCTGGACTAATCCTCTACTCATATGCAGTGGCTTATTAAGGATTTTAAAAAGAAATCTGAAGGCTCAGATAGTATGTTTACAGTGGAACAGGCTCACATGAAAGATGTACTTTCAGGGAATTTAATGACATGTTTGATTTGAACTAATGTTGGAGAAATCTAGAAATCCTTTTTTTTTTCCTGTGTTGTTTCTGTGAAACCCTTTAATGAAGGCTTTACAGAAGCAGTAATATGTGATTTTAAAAGGGCACTAAAGCCAACTGAAAGCGAGCCAGTGAAGACTGAATTCCTGTTTCCTGCAGAACAGCAATAAATCCTCCCAGCACCCCTCAGTTCCCTCCATATTACAGAACTAGAGATCAGTGCCATGGTGACCACAGGTCACTCAAAGCAGGTGTTGTAAGGCTCTGTGTCCAGGGTTTGCCCAGATTTAATGTGGCTTGTTCATCAACTCCTCTGTTCCTCCTGCTCCAGGCATTTTTTGTGGGAGTATATTTTATTTCATTCTCTTTGAACCTACCAGGGTTAGTTCATAGAGTGGAACTCAGGTGCATCCCCTGCATGCCAAGCTGTATAGTAACCCCCTTATGAACTGCATAAATGACTAAGAAGAGAGAAATCTCAGTGCAGAGGGCAGAAGAGCAAGAGAAAATAAATGCAGAGCAGACACATGGAGCAAAGAGGAGTGGGAACAGGAGCCCCATAAGCCAAGGGCAAAACTGGAAATAGAGAGTATTTTCTAAATCCTTGCCTGTCCATCCAATGTTCTCCAACTCATATTGCTCCTGAATAAATGCTAACACAATTTTACCAACACCTTGCTCCTTTGCAGGTAGCACCTGCTCCAGAACAGTATTTCTGTGCTGGATATCCTGGCCCTAAGCACTGCCTAATCCTCTGGGCAAAGCACACACAGATAGGCACGGGTAGGATTAAGCAAGGCACAAACCCAGGATCGACTGAACAGGGTTGGAAGAGCCAGGCACAGAGTATGTGCAAAGAGCTGCACAGGATGCTTTTCAAACCACGTGAATTCCAGCAAGGAACACACATTTTACACAGCACGATTTAGGGAAAATAGAAAATAGCAAAACTGCTCTGAGGATATTTACCCCCATTTTCTCACAGTGGTGCAAAGGACGTGGCAGAGGACTGAAAGCACTCGAGGGAATGCAGCTTCAAGGGTGATTTCTGGTAAGCTTGGCCTGATAAAAGCCCATTTGCATGCATTAATCCTGCCACAGTCATTAAAAAAGCGTGGTAGCCAAGACCTCCACAAAGCAGTAATTTCACTGGCAGTGACTTGATTACTTGGAATTCTTGGTACATACTCCAGGGCTCTCTCACTGCTTTAATACTCCAGTATTGTTCTAGTACAGACAAAACTAAGAAAGCCATTTTATCCCCATTGGGAAGGCAAAGTCCTGATGCACTTCAGTTTCTCATTTTCCAGAAGGGGATTTATCCTCTGTTTGCCTTCCTGCTATCAGGAGAAAAGTGCCATTTGCTGCTTTTGCCTCCACGTTTCAGGGCAGAGTCCACCAACTCTATCACAACTGATAAATTTCCTTATGAGTGAACACTGTGCTCCAGGAAACTGCTCCCAGCCTCCCTGGGCACCACTGGCAGTCCACGGCCCAGCTTCCAAAACCAGCAACTTCCCACTGAGTTTCAAGGAGCCAGGGGTCTGTGGTGGGTGTACACAAAAGCTTTGCCATTAGAGGAAACTATCAGGAGGATTTCAGCTGTCTGAAAGTATTTATCAACCCAGCCTTGCCAGTCAGTATTACAGAACCAAACACGTGGCAATGATATGGCACACATGGAATCACTACATTATCTGCATGACCTTCATCAAAGAACCACAGAGCTTTTCTGTTGGCATTATGACACCTCACCATCAAAGAAAACAGTTCTTTGGGATATTTTTGAGCTCTTTTTAGTCCCCCTGAGGTCTTCTTAGCAAAGATTATTATTTCTGTTCCCTTATGCCAGGGATCCCTTATCACAGAAAGGCTCCTAGCATGTGAGATGATACATGAACACACAAAAAGCTTTTAAGAGCTTACAGGCTGAATAGAAGGCAGATGGGAGAGCCCAAGAAAAGACAACAGTGGCCTGCCTGGGTGACAGTGGCCATGACATATGAGCAGCTTAGTCACTGCCAAGTTTTGCCAAAGCAGCTACAACTCGCAGTTGAATAATTGCACTTTTTCATTGCTAAATAACAAAAACAACACTCAACATAATTATTTCAGTTTGATACGTGGAAGAGGACCATGCCACCAACTTCAGATTTATTACCATTTCGTCACATCAAGGGTTTAACTCCAGCACCCAGCTCTCAGGACCCTTCCTTCCAAAACCAGGCATGTCCATAACTCGCCGGGGTGCAAAAGACAGCTTGAAAACAAAACTTGGGTTCACATACAAGAATTAAGAAACCAAAAGAAAAACCACTAATGATTCTGGCTCCTTTTCTTAAAATACAGTTAAATGAAAAGATACTCTCTAGATTTCTTTGCCACTGCCAGGATGTTCTGCGGCTGATTCATAATCCAGCACGTCTGGGGATGCAGCACAGGCTGACAGTTCCTACCCAGCTGGAGTACAAAACATGCAATCCAGCCAACAGCTTTGTTCAATTGTGGTTTATTTCTGGAAGTATTTAAAATGCCTGTCCTGAAGGCATTAGGACCACTGCAACCCAGTGAGTCATCCACCTGACACAGACAGGTAATAAGTCTCACTGTGTTTACTAAAGCTTTCTGTAGGACTCTGTGGGTGCTTCACATTAAGATGATGTAAAACAGCCCAAGGGACAGACACCTACAACAGTCTGGGGTCCAGGGCTAATTTTCCCTTAGTAACCAGTTAAAATCCACCAGTTAAGGAGCACCACATACAGGAACTTGAGCACTATCTAGAGGGACACAGTAACCTGGTGTTAAACATCCCATTAAGCACTGAGAGGGAGAAACCCAGCAGGATGAAGAAGAACATTGTGAACCAAAAAGGCCTTGAGCTTGTAGCTACCAAACTGTGGGAAGAACAACAGGAGCTGATGCAGATAACATTAGACTTACTGGAGATGCAATAACAGCCTTCATGTGGCTCAGCTGGAACATGATACAGCTGAAGGAAGGTTCAGGGGGGAGAGGCAGGGTCAGGCATGTGGAGATGCTCACTGGAAGCCAGGATGGAGGGTCAGAAATTCCTGTTCCAGTGGGACACATGGCAGCCATGACTCACATATCACATTACTGGTAAATTTACCCCATTTCACGCTGTCTCTTGGGCAGGAGACATCACACCCAGCTTTTCCAGGAAGCATATTGTATCCCATCAGGGTATTTATGGGGGCAAGGGGTAAAGAGTGCCCCGTAAGAGCAGAGCTCATGTTCTACCTATGAAAAATAGGCAGGTATTTGGCAGGTAGGTATAGGTAGTGCCCTTAGGGGAGCTCACAGACAACATGGAAAGTATTAAATTCTGATGGGAGCAGCAGCTGGCTCCTATCAGAAAGACACTATCTGTACCCTTTTAAAATCCTTAGTGTTTCTTTTCTCCCTGGGAACAGCCTACCAAGGTCATCTGCACTCTGCTGGCCGAGGAAGATGTGCCGAGGCTGCAGCACAGCTCGGCCCGTCCGGGCGGGATGCCTTGAACAGCACCGCGTTCCTGCAAAAATAACTGTGCCAGGCACAACTCGAGACTGAACCAAGGCCCCTCATCAGTGCCGGAGTGGATGAACAGCGTCACTGCTTCCCACTGCCAGTGGGCTGCGAGGCAGCGGCAGCGCTGATGGAAATGAGTCTCTTTATGGCTGGCAGGCAGAACTGCAAGCTCATATCGATGCAGAGCACAGCTCGACATAAACTGACCCCCTCGGCAACGGCACCGTATCAAATAAAGCGGCGTCTCAACTTACCTTGTGAGCGCGTTATCCTTTTGCGAACGGGCAGTAAACATAGCAGGCGAGGCAGGCGGAGCGCAGGTCCCTTCACACAGCAGTAGTCCTTTCCTCCTGCAGGTCGGCGGGGTTTTCGGTCCCCTTACACAGCAGTAGTCCTTTTCCCCTGCAGGTCGGCGGGGTTTTCGTAGGCGGAGATGAGCCCCTTCGCCCAGCGGGTGCCGGGGGAGCCCTGCTGCATCACCACCAGCCGGATCGGGGGCTGGGTGTCTGCGGGGACCTCAGGAGCGTATTCCTTGCTGGGATCCTTCCCCCTGCAGTCATAGAGCACGCAGGAGATCAGGAAGACCAGGAGCAAAATAACATAACTAGACACCAGAATGATGAGATTCAAGGTAACGGGGTCAATCTCCAGATAAAACTCCATTTGGTCCCATACTCTCGAGTGCAAACCCGGAGAATGAAGTTTCATATGCACGAGTGAGCGGCCGGTGGCCGATCAGAATAGATGTATTGGCTTTGTGGTAAAAATACACTAATCCTCGGGTCTCCTGTAGCAATGGATTTCCCTGAACCGGACGATTAAAGCAGCTCAGTTTAATAACTTAAGCTCCTTCTTTTAATGCCACGTTGCCTACAGTGGCAGAAGCTAAATTTGATTGCTGTATTGACAGGAAAACAGCCCCCTTGCTCAGGGACCATCTCTATCCTCGACAGGCAGGTACCAAAATGTGTTTCTCCTACAGGCATTTTGCAGAGCCTTCCTTCCTCAGGTGGGTTTGGGCTTCTAGGCTGTAAAAAACTGACCTGTGCAATTAGTAAATGAATTCAGAAATAATTAGGAAGTCATTGCAAAGTAACTTTTCTCAAAATCCCATGAGCCTGCTTCTGCTTTCGACTAAGACCTTTCTGGGCTAGTGCTACAGAAGGGTTTTAAAGTGAATTAAAGATGTTTATTACCCAAGTCCCTATCAGGATTACAGGGACACGTCACACTGCTGTGTCACACATGGCCCAGCCAGTCCTTGCACAATCTCCACTGCAGGATCCTGCTTCCCACAGGCTGCTCCATCCCCTTGGAGTCTCCCACATGTGAGAAGGTACAACATAGAGTTTCTTTAGCCTGGGCACTGCTAATTTATTATTCCTACACAGATCCTCTGCTTTCTGAAAAGAAGGGGAAGTTTGCAATGTGGCTGTTCCCTGCCTGGCAGCAGGGCCAGGCTCCCAACCCAATAAAACCTCCAAGGACCTATTGCACCTTCCAGGGTTACATCTCTGAAGCTGCTGAGTAAGGAGGGACACGCACAGCTGCCACACATCACACACACAGTGAGTGCTTAGAGAGACCACCCCTCTTCCTCCAAAATAGAGATGTCCCAGTGTGTGACACCAGGAAGGCAGACTGGAGGTGGTGTCAAGGAGCACCACAGACCCCACATCAGCACGCTCGCCGCTCCACCCGAAACTCTGAGGTTTTGGTTACAGCACAGCAGGGTTTTAGGAAGGGATTAGGCTGTCCCAGGTCTTAGCACTGCCAGAGCTGTGGAAAAGGGCTTTATGTGTCAGCGGGAATCCAATCTGGCGCGTCTAAGCTGTAAGAAATATGTCACGGGGCCACCCTGCTGCCATCGACCTCAGCACATGCCGCTCGTTTTAAGGTCAACATCAGCTGCGTCCCCCACCATCTGCCCTCACGGCTCTTTAGCTGAGAAGAAGTTGGTATCAAGGAGTAATCCCAAGGCTGGCACTGCCAGGGCACGCTTGGCGGGCAGAGGGAACCCAACAGCACCCAGGATGCACATTCATGTGACCCCACAGTTGTGTGTCTGTCACATGTCACGAGCTGTGTCTGAAGGAGGGCAGGCACTTGGCTCTCAGACATGGGTTAGATGAGCCTGAGATTTTTTTTCAAGACAGGCTCTTAATTATGCACTTTCCTTCCAAAGTGATGGCAACCAGAACTGGGATTTGGGTTTCAGTGCTCACTGGAAAACTCAAAGTGATTTGAAAATCCCTCCAAAGTGTTCATGAACACCCAGGCCTTTGAAGGGCAAAAGGGTTCATGATCTTAAATTTCAATCATGTCACACTACAAAAGATCAGTACTAGAGTAGGAAATATATAGTTCTCATGCTGAGAGATGGGATTTTACATTAACTCTTTTAAACCAGTCCTCAAATGGCAGCCTGGGTTCTGAAAACTCAGTACTGCGCTCACAAAACAAAGTTTATGGGACTTTTCTGCCTTGCACATATTCAGTACCAGCAAGTTTGCCAAACCTGAATTGTCTCCTCTAAGGTCCTCCACGCTAACAGCTTGGCTTCAGATTTCTGTCTAACACTGCAGCAGGGAAATACATGTCATAAAGTGTTTGATTTAGATAGGCATCAGGCCAGCTTTTAGGGGACTTTTCAAAATGTAAAATCTGGTACTACGTTACTGCAGACACGATCTCTTGAAGAGAGAAAAGCTTCTGGTTTCTCCATCTCTGCAGCTTCTTAAAACATTCTCTTAGAGTGAAAATAGATGGTACTTTCAAGACACCTCCTGCAGTTTGTACCTAGGGCCTGGCTTGCAGCAAGATCTCATATTTATGCCTTTGTTGTATTCCCAGGATTTCTGTCCTTAAGCTGGAGCTGCTCCCAGCAGCCTTTGTCCAAGTCAGTGTGATGAAAATTGAAGTCTAGGAGGGGATTTGGATTGAATACCAGGAGTTATTCCCTCATCCCAGCCCAAATCCAGGGCAAACTATAGATGTTCACCATTTGATATTCCTGTGCCCAAGGATTGCCAGGAACTAATACCATCTGCCAGCAGCCCTGTCCCAGGAGAAGGAGCATCAAACCACCTTGGGAACCTCATCTGCACAAACACACTGGGGCTTTTTATAGTGGAGCCTCACTCCAACAAGCTGGCACTGCTCCCAGGATCAGTGTCCCAGGGTCCTCCCCTGCCCAACACTGCTCCCTCCTGCCCATCCTGCAGCCTCAGCTCTGCAGCTGATCATCCCTCACCAGCTTCTGGCATCTCACCCTCCTCCTGCTGTTTATGCCTGCACCCTTTTCTGTAGAAAAGTCATTCAAATTCCTCTTTGCACCCACACTGATGGAGCACTGACAGTGCCCCAGCTCTGCACTGAGCAGGAACACATTTCTCCTGAGCAACTGAGAGCAGCAGGAGCTTTGCTGGGTTGGTAAAAAAAACCAACTTAGCAGGTTGTGTTTGTGCTTCCCCAGGCAGCCAGGAGCCAGGCTGGTGGTCAGGGAAAAGCACTGCCTCATTCAGGCTGGGTCTAGCAGTGACTGGTGAGACAGCACCTGGAGAACACACTTTCCTCATATCTTCACAAATCATCTGTGCTACACCACCTGTGCCAGAGTGCAGGGATGGTGGGCTGCACAAAACCTCTGCTATAGCCTCTCAAAGTGGATTAGCTGGAGTCCACTATTTATTTATTCTGCTATTCCATTATTTAATGCTTGACAAAAAGCCTACCTGAGGGTCAGAGCTCCTGGTGGAGACCCAAGGCCACCAGCTGCCACTGATGCGACTCCATACTCAGTCTTTCTCTCAGATTTTTTTCCTCTTATTTTTTCCACCTCAATTTATAGATACTTCTGGACAGAAAGCACCTCTTCTGCAAACACCAGCTCAGCTGGGAGGAGAGATGAGGGTAAAAGATGTACGTAATTGAGAACTATATATTTTCTGTAATTTTCTCTCTTGCACAGTGAGTTTCAGAGTACAAAAGTTCAGATGTTTCTAAAACAGCAAAGAACCTCTCTACAATCAGAGAAAAAAAAAGAATCTAAAAAGAAAGTCTTGGGAAGAGGTTCTGGTGGAAGAGAGCTACAAGAGCTGTTTTGAGAAGAACTACAAAGGAATTGCAGGCAATGGCCAGAAAAAAATAAATCAGTCTGTGAGAAATGATAGCATCTTCTCATCCAGTGCAAGAGTTCAATACCAGGTCCTTGCTGTGCCATCTCTTTTTGACCACAGCAGGTTAGGGCTGGTCACAGGAGCATTTTGACTGGTAGACCCAAAGCAGCAGCTCAGGAGGGCGACCCAGCACACGAGGCATCGAGATGGATGCACACAGCAGAACATCCAGGTGAGACCAGGCTCTGCTGGACTCAGGAAACAAAGAGCAGTTCCCAGTCCTGGTGCTCCCCAGCTGGAGCCCAACAGCCAGCAGAGCCTTGTGTGCTGCAGGAATTGCCTGGCAGGGCTGACCCAATTCCAGCCGCCCGCACCTCGGAGCTGCAACCCAGTGAGAGCCATCACTGCTGGGCTGGATTGGCTTAGCCATGGTGTCACTGCTAAAAATAGCCCCTCAGAAATAAACCTTTTCAATCCTGGGGCAGTGTGAAAGAGGGGAATACGGATGACAGAACACCAGTGTATTCCAAGCAGAACAACAACTGGACTGAGACAGGAAATCAGAAAGGACAGGCCTACCTGCTGGATAATGCCTTGTGTCTGCAGCTCAGGACAGCTGCAGGGGGCTACCCAAGGCCATCACCTTCCTCAAACAAGTCATAACTTAAGACTGAGACACTGCAGAGATTTTGGGGCAGCAGGGAGAAACTCGATGTTATCAGGAGCCAAACCACAGTTACTCCAATACCTACAGACCAAACCTTGAGTGCCCAGAGCAAATCCAGCAAAAGCAGATGTTACACACTCGGGTGCAAATACCAATGGCAGAACCACTGAGCTCCCTGGGGGTGTCTCTGGGATGCCCAAATGCCTGTTTAAACAATGCATGGTGTTTGTGAGGGGCCACACATAGATGTGTCCCTAGCCTGTGGTTTTGGGGGTCACACTCTCCTCTAGCACAGAGTCTGGGCCTGACCCCCTCCCCTATTCCTGCTGTGCTGCAAGGAGCCACTCACCCAGGTCTCATATTGCCTACATATTCCCCTAATGCAAGAAGTAATGTAATATATTGGAAAACTCTGGTGAAAAGAGGCTGGAATTGACCAATGCCACTAAAAATAACAGGAGCTGAACCATCTCCATGGCACCGGAGACCTGAATTCCCAGAACCCAAGCAAACTGTACAAGGCAACAGCGTGATTTTATGTCTGGTGTTTTGTGTGTTGGTTTTTGTTGTTTTTTTTTTTTTTCCCTTGCAGGCCCCTTTCAGCTCGGGTTTTCTAAGATCACCCCCGCGTTGCCCGTGCCTGATCCCGGCTGGCCACACGTAGGTGCTGTTGCTTTCCATATGGAGCATCCCGGAGCGCGGGGCCCGGCAGGTGGCACCGGGGGACCGCGGGCGGACCCCGCTGACAGCGAACCCCTCTCTGCCAGGCGCAGCACCGCTTGTCAGGATGGACACCTCTACTCTTAAAGCTCTTTTGGTCAACGGCATCAATCCTTCTTCAGCATCTCTCCCGCTGTCGCTGCTCAGGGCTCACACTGAGATGCTCACTCTCAAGAATCATTGGCACAGTGGCTAAACCCTTTCCTAATTTACAGGTGAAGTTGTTATTTATCTCTACAGCATCAGAAAACAGCTATGAAAATGCTGCTTTTGAGAAAGGAGTAGAAATTCAAGCAGGAAGATGAAAAGGTAAAATAGAAAATAGCCATTAGGATACAGAACTGGTTTGCTCAGTTATTTGTACTGCAGTGCTCTCCTGGGACCCTAAACCCACACACACCAGTCACTGAAACAACAGACTTTGAGGCTATGAACAGTCCTACAGAGGTGAGGGAGACAGCTGGCAACTGAGGTTAAACATATCCTGATTTGAAAAAAAGTCAGAAACTCAAAACAAAGACTGAAGCCTTACCAGATTAAGCTCATGAACACTGCTTGCATGTCTCAGCTCCTCTCCCCAAAAGCTCAGACACTATTGCTACCACAGCCACAAAAACACTTTCCACTTACAGCCCTCTATACGCAGCAGACAAACATACTGACTTAAATCCAATTTCCCTTATCTGCAAATCAACTTACTAGAAAAGACTCAGCTGGAGAGGGTCTGGTCCTCAGGAAAATTAAAGCAGTTACCATGAGGTGGCAGATGCTGATCAGCTTTTCTCCTGATTGCTTTTCCTTTGTCTCAAGCTCCAGGTGAGATGTGTCCCTCAAACCTCTGGCCCAGCTGAGATGTATCAAGCAGAAATGGGGTGCTGGTGTTTACTCCTACCCAGCTCCCTGCTGGAGGGCTCTGCTGGCATCAGAACTGGCTCTGTTTGATGCTGCAAGGAGAAAAACCCAGAAGGATCTGATTCTGTGTTGTGACATTTTTGCTTTGGATAGGGATTTTGCAGGCAAAAAAAAAAAATCAATTTTTGTAAGAGAGTGTGTACAAGTCCAGGATGCTGCATGACAGAGGGAGGAAGGGTTAGAGAGCTTGACCCGCACCAAGGGGATCACAAAGTCTGACAGTCACACAGAATCCTTTTCAGAGCTGCTAAGCAGTTCCTAGTTCTGTTTGTCACTAAATCTGTGTGTCCTCCCTCAGGCTGACATATGTGTGTTTGCCTCTTTCTATTTGCCTTGGATAAAGCTCCATGGGCAGGATGTAAGGAATACCTCCCTATTCCTGGGGCATGTTCGAGCGCTGGTGTGATCATGTTACTACAATAAATCAGTTTTGCTTCTGAATTCAGTCTGCTTTTTCTTGATTTGCATTCAAGACTCTGCTACCTTGGGACAACTGGCCACACAGAGCTACTTTTCAAGGAACCAGGGGAGTCCTGTGAGCTGGGAACAGGTGGAAACTCTTTGCCCAAGTGTGCAGGTTTGCAGGCAGAATAAATCACAGAAGTCACTGTGGTCATGAACAGCCACTGCTGAAGCGTCTCCAAAACCAGAGGTCTCCAGCTCTGGTTCCTGACCACTGCTTTGTTGAGCATGATGTTGGGTGAAGGAGGCAGAGGGCAGTTGTATGATGAGAAGAAAAAGGAATCTCTAAAAATACACAATCTGCCTAAGAAGGTTCTGCAGAGCTCTCCACTCAATTCAGCTGGGGTGGGCTGCAACTTGAGGGAAAAAACCCTGAGGTTTCTTGGAGCAGCTTTTCTTTGTTTTGCTTTGCTTTTTCAGGCTTCTTTCAGATCTGCAAATCTGTGTGCTATCATGAGCGAAGGAAGCAAATTTAGATTTTTGGGGTTTTTTTCAGGGAATACAGGCCTCCCTCAAAAGAGGATACTTGAATACCAGTCAGACACCTGGTGAGCAAACCAGCTGTTCACAGCTGTTCTTTCCATCTCTCTTTTTCATTGTTTGCAGAAACAATGAAGTGATCGAGGACTAAGAGGACTGAACTGACAAAAAAAGGAGCCCCAAGTGCCAAGCTCTGTAGTTGCTCTTTGTAAAACCCAAATAAATGGAAAAATAAATCAAGCTTAGACATCAACAGGAAATTGAAAAGTTACATCAATGAAAGGACAGAAATGTATACGTCAATCATTTGGCTGGAGATGTTGTGGTATAAACAGATTTTTATCACTTATAGCTCCCTATTCAAGTAATTCTGTCCCAGATTTCTTTTGAAAAAGCACACAGAGTACAATTTTGCCAAGAAGCCTCTGGGAACAAATATGAAAAATAGAGCAAGACTGGCTTTGCTGTCCCTGGTTTCAAGTTCATGAAGTTTTTAAAGCTTTGGTTTAATTCAGAAAAACAGAAAAGGCTTATTCCTAATCCTCAGTCAAGGCTGCAGGATTTGTTTGATGTTTACAGCTGGGCACATCCCCGTGTTTTGCTGAGACGGACTCCTTGAACTGTTCCATCCCCACTGTGCTCAAACCTAATCCACGTTGTCACCTCTCTTTTTCCCCCCTTCACAGCCACACATGTTTCTGTGAGTTGGTTCATGTGCCCACAGGGGAAGGTTGAATGTGACAGCAGCCTGTCATCATCCCAGCACCCAGAGCTCCCATCCCTGTCTCCACACCTCTCACAAGGTCAGCCTGGAGCCACCTCTGTCACAGGAACATGGTCCCTCATCACGGGAGCCCCACTGGTGCCAGCTGCCCTCGGGCACAGATAAACCAGCCCTGAGGACAAAGCCTTTGCCTTCCTTTTGAGATAGAAGATATGGGGATACAAACAGTGATAAAGAGCTGATGCGTCAGTCCCAGCTGAATCCTGTTCCCCTGCCTCACCCACTTCCACCCTGTTCAGCATCAGGAGTTTTTGTTCTGTCTCTGCTTCTTCCACACCCACCTTTGAATTTTGTATTCCCCAGACAAAGGTAGGACTCCAGTCTGTAGTAAGGGACTTTTCCTGGGAGTTTTTCCTCTCTGACAAGGAAGAAACCATGGCCTCTGGTCTCCTCCTTCTGATACCTGGGCTCTCCCTCTTGTCTAGCCCCATCAGTTGTGCTGCAGTCAGGCCTGTCATGTTCCCCAGGTTTCTTTCTTGGCACCAGACACGGTTTTCTGCTGCAAATTTAGCCCAAATCGTTTCTACATTGTTCTCTCCCGGCTGCTGTCTTATCATCACTGCATTGTTCCCTCTTGGCTTCCTCTGCAGTTCCTATCTGTCTTCTGGCTCTGTGTGTATCACTGTGGGCTTATCTTCAGTCAGGTTTTGATGTCATTCATTGGACATCTTATTACCATTTGTCACAGCATCCTGGTTTCTCTCTGTTCTTGTCAATGCATTCGATGTAGTGAAATCTCAGTGGAACTCAAATTAAATGTATCCTCCAACTGACCCAAAAAGGCCCTGAGCTGGGGGAGAAGGCCAGGTGGTGTGAAGGTGACCATGAAAGTGTTCACAAGCACAATGTGAAATGAGCCCAGTTGGCCAAAACCCCTGTGATGCTCCACAGACCCAGCTGTGTGAACTCCTGCCAAAATATGGTTCTGTTCTGAAATCAGGCACTGCTTAGAGTTTTACATGATTTGCTGAAAAATCATGAGTTTTCTGTCTCCAAGTGACTGCAGAAGTTCTGGTTTGCCAGATCTCCAAGCAGATGGCCAACTCCATGCACATGGGAATAAAATTACTTAATGCTTTCAAGTAAGTTATTAACTACCAGGTAGCACTTCTCTGTATATTGGGTCATGCAGTGGAGGCAAATCACAAGGAAAATTGACACAAATACATGATATTCTGAGAATGGTTCCAACACTTTCAGAAATTGCTCAGCAACTTCCTTTGATTAGCAGCACACAACCTTTCATGCAGCAAAGGTGGCCAAAGAGGAAATTTTGAGAGCTTAAGCATTTGTGTCAGAGGGAGGTCACCCTGTGAAAAGGGAGGGTGACACAACAATTTCTGCTCTTGGGCTGAGTGCCACGCTGTATAGAGACATCTATTCTCAGTTTAATATAACAAACCTGTCTTTTGTCTAACGTTCAGCAGTTCTTGGTCACAGTTGTGCTCAGACAATCAATAACCCCTGGGGACAGAGGTGTTCCAGTCCAACTGTCAGCGATGTGCCACCTTTGCCCATGAGTCAATGACATGCAGCAGCTGCAGCCCACACAGACCCAGTCAGAGCAGAGACAAAACCAAAGCAAAGGAAAACTTTGTGCCATATGAGACTGGCACATGCCAACCTCCTCTCTGGTGTCCCTTCACTGCCTGGGCAGTGATGGCTGAACCTCCTGACAGCAAAAAGTGCAAACCCCATCATGAGCATTGTCCTGGTTTGGGCAGCACCTCAATAAACCAAGCACAGCCAAGTGTTGTTTTCATTCTTATTCTGACAAATGAGCTAATTAGAGTACAAAATAATATCCTCAAGCTTGGTAAATCCTTTTGAATTTGAAAGATTTTTTAATTTATTTTGTTTTTTTGCTCAGACGACATGGAGACTCGGTGCTGAACTACACAAAACAAATTAAATATCCAATTACAAACAGTTGGCTCTGGTCTGGAAGCACTTCAGTTGACTGCTGTGATTCAAAGGAGAAAAATCATTTCATTCTGAATACTGTAATTCTTTTTAAACAGCACATTGGCTGACCCATCCTGGATTACGACCTCAAGAGCTTCACATACATGTTTTTGAAACTAAGGCTTGTTCCTTGCCTCATCAAATGGATGCTCAAGCTTCAGAGCTGCAGGAAGGGGAGAGGAGCTGCCCATCTGCCCCTTGGTGCTGTTTCAAGGGAGACACAGAGAGTTCTTCAGTGAGGAAGTGAATGGCTCACTTGTGTGAGAGTGTGTGTCTGTAAGTGTGAGGATTTAAAGGTTGGATTCACGTGGAAAAATTGTGGAAGATTTGTCTTTTTCACAGATGCAGCAATTTTACCTCACAGCTTTCCACACACCCCACCACTTCCAAGAGATCCTCCTTTCTTTCTGTCACATAAACATTTAAGATGGTTGTTCCAAGGGCCCAAAGCTGCCTTACCCCTGGTGCTGGAGAAGCAGGGAAGGACAGCGGAGCCACCATGGGCTGAGATGGGTCTGGAGATGGGTCTTGGAGAAAAGGTGACCACAGGACAGCAAGGGACGGGTGTGCTGCTCCAGGTGGAGGGTTTCTCTGGGTGACTTGACCCAGGCTGTAAGGGCAGAGAGCCAGATCAGCTGTGCTGAGGCCATGGCAAGCTCAGGCCACCAGAAGAGCTTGTGCTCAGTGACCCTTGGGGGTGTTACATCCCTGAGTCTTCTGTGGCTGCCCTTGGGGATTGACAGAACAATCCTTTTGGGCTGGATTCACACCAAAGTGTGTTTCTCAGATCCTAAGAGAACCTCCTAAAAAGCCACCCCTCCTCACAGCTCAGGCTGACATCACTATCCACCCCCAGTTTTGTCCTTCAGTGCCTGATCCTGCAGAGAAGATCTTTCTGCTCAGAGGTGTGTTATGTTCCACAAGCACAACACCCATGCTCCATGTGGACCACCCAGCTGCATGGCCAAAACCCCCCACGTTTCTCATGGTTTTGTCCATGCCTTTGCTGTTCTGCTGCTTTTACAGCTCTTTTGTTTTCCCAGCTGGTTTGTGTGCCTGAGATCAGGTCACAGACAGCAAAGGGCTTGCTCAGAAGTTAAACAAAAGCTCTTCCAAGTTTAAAAAGAACAAACAAAAAAAAAAAAAGGCCACTTCCAGGGAGACCCCTTCTCCAATATTGGAAGAGTTTGATTTGGAGGTTTTCTGCAAGAAATCCAAGGCTGACTTGGCCCACAACTAACATTGCCAGGGTGTGTGAGTTGGGTGAGATTTGACTATCTCTGTAAGGTAAGAGAATTTCAGGAAAAGACTTCAGCAACAGAAATAAGTACCCAGGATTTAAGATGAGATAAAAACTCCCCCCAATAGACAGACATGAGAAAAACTAAGGAGGACATAAGGGCCTGGCTAAGAAAAGATCAAATCTCAAATGGATGGATCCAGAACATAGAAGCTCAGTTCCTACCACAGCCATGACCTTCATGTGTGATCAAACACTAATTTCTGGTGAGGATAAAACCCCAGCCTGGCTGCAGGGTCCCAGGATAGGCAATTCCATAGCAGGGACCCAGGATAGCAATTCCATAGCAGGGACAGCCATGTCCATAGCACAGTGGGGCTGCAGAGCAACAGGGAGGAGCTGCTGAGGGGGGAAGTTTCCCTGGGCACATAATGAATGATTCCACTTTTACCACTGGTCAGACTTCCAAGAACCAGACACTGTAATCAAGTAATTCCATGACAGTTTCTTTTTTTTTTTTTTTTTTTGTTACCCTGGAGTGCAGAAATCAAGACCTCTACTTGCCTGGCAGGAACTGAACAGGCTTTGAATGAACCAGAATCACTGGAGATAAATATCAAGTCTTAAATGTTTCATGCAGAAGACCCGCAACTCCAAGTGCCCTGTGAGCACAGTGGGGTATCGTCCACCAATCCCTGATATTTTATGTCCATACAGACACACTGTCTTGCATTTTAAACAAACTGCAAGAGCAGAAATTTTGTTCCCATGGAAGCTAATTTTTTTTTTTTAATTATACTCCTAAACTTCATCTTAATACTTCCAAGTATACTTTGGACTGTGGCCAATCCGTGCACGTGTGGTAGGAAGCCTCCTCACACCACTCTGAGCAGGATGGGACAGCTGAGAGCAGCTCCACAGGCTCCCGTGGCATCCAATCCAGGAGAAGGAGAAGGCAGGAACAGCAGCTTGGCTGGCAAGGAGATGGCAAGTATCACCCCACGGGGGCCAGGGAAGAGGTGTTACCATAACAGGGTGGAAAAGCAACACGTAGAGATTGACAAAAAAAAGGGGAGAGCGAGAGCGAGCTCCTTTGATAGCCTCGACATCACAATCAGGAGAGACTTCCTGGCCTCATATTTTCCATATAAACACTCTCCACTGGATAAAGTTAATGGTTCCCTAAACTGCAACGCAGAAGGGCTTGATCAGTTCAACTGACGTCACAGATTGAGTATTTTAATGAAATGTGCTCTGCTTCCCCCATTTATAGGTTTGACCCTAACCTTTACCAGATGTTCAATTCATGCTCCCTCACAGACACTGCACTGCTGTGTTTTGGAGGCTCTCTTTTGGAAATCTGAAATGCTGAAGTGGAAAGAAAACCCTCTGACACAAACTCTTTTGTTTGAGCTGCTCCCCTCCACGGGGATGGGCTGTGTGGAGGGCTCTGCTCAGCTTACATGGGATTGTACCCAGGAGAGAGGGAAAAAAGGGCCAGAAGGGTAATATTGTGCATTGCCTGCCTGCCTGGGAGTGTAAAGGATACAGTGCTGCTCCCCTGCCACTCAACAGGGCTGAAAGTACAGCTCAGCCTCTCATCCCCTCCCCCAAAATGTGACCCTGAGACCAGAAAAAGAGCCAAGAACCCTGAATTCGGGATTTGGCCCTGCCACATCCCTTGGGCACGGTGTTCCTGCCTCTCAGCCTTGTTCCCCAGCCATAAAACAGGACAATGTCCCTTTGCCCAGTTACATCCTGGGTTTTTCAGGGGCAGGGCTGGGCTGGGCCTTTGAGGGCTCCCTCCTGTCCCCTGGGACAGCCCAGGCTGTTCCTGGGGTGGGAACAAACAGGTACCACCTCCACAGACCCACCACCCCTGTGTTGCTCTGCATGCAAATCTGCTCCACACTGAGACCCCCAGGCAGCTACATCTCCAGAGCAGTGTCCCTGAGATGTGCAAAGAGCAAAACCAGCTGGAAATAAGTCACAATCAGGAAAAGGGCATGTCATCAAAAAAGATGCTGTCAAAAGCTTTCTGGCATTCGATGCTCATTTAGAAAGTCTCTCGCTCATTCTTTCTTCAAAGAGGAGATAAAAAGATGGAGCAAGAGAGAGTTAAAAGGAGATCCACATTCCCAAACCTCAGCTTTGGTTTTCAATCATTTTAGATAAATTGGAAGCTGGACCCCAGCCACCCTTTAGTTCTGGCTCTGGATTAGCAAATTGAAAGTCACAGATGAGGTTTTGCAAAACCAAACCCATATCCTCCTTGGCCTGCTCCTGGCTCAAACTGAGCTAGCCCTGAGCAAAAATAAGTGAATCACTCCTTAAAACACTCACAACCAAAAATGCTGAACTCAACAACCACAAACTGAGCGAAGGAGCCTCCAAAAGCCCGTGCGAGGCACTCATTCCTTCTAACCCAGGAGAGACCAAACCTGCAGCACCAGCACTTTGCAGCAGATTAGACAGCAAAAATACTTGGAAACGTTAAAAAAAGAAAAAACTGATGGTTTTGTTTTCAGTAATTCCATGCACACACATCAAACCCATGTATTCTGTGGCCAAGCACTTTTCCCTGAGCAGATGGCAGTGGCTGTGAGCGGGGCAACCTCAGTCCTGCTCTTTGACACTGATCCTGCAACAGGGTTCAGTGGATTGAATCAAAGTGGATCCAAGGTTCTCCTGACCCCAGGATAAAAGCAGCCATGTACGGAGCCAGCCCAGCCCAGCCCAGCTGCCCTGCCTCCAGCACACACCTCGCTGTGACCCAAAGCCATATCCACATAAGTCTAAAATGTTGATTATGTTCTTGAAAGCCTCACCTGCTTCTCAGCCCCATCCCATTGCAAAGGAAATCTCCCTCCTGGCTGGTGTGGGCAGAGGATGAAGGGATGTTCATGAAGGATGAGCCCTTCCCTGCCCGTGTGACACAGGACAAAACATGATGCCCTTGCAGCACTGCCAGCACTGGCAGTGACTGCCCCACAGCACCACCAGCCTGGGGCTGTCTTCCCAGAAGTTACAAAAAGAAGTGGGAATTATACAGCAAATCAGACCCCATCTCCCAATCACAGACCCTCAGCACCACCACCCTTTTATTAGCAGGAAATCCTAGATTCAACCATCGAGACATTCATGTAATTGCAATCCTGTAAAAACAGCAGGTAGGGCCCCTCTTACCCCCAGGCTACTCAGAGGCCTCCTCTGAGTTCCCAGAGTCACAGCAAATACAACCTGAGCACCAACAGTTAAGAGTATTTTACCAGTGGCAACGAGAGGGATTCAAGCAGAGTAGGAAATAACATCATCATCATTTGGATCAGGGCTGAGAATGCACCCGGGCTGCCTTCCCTGCCATCACTTACACATCCCCACAGACAGACACATTGGAAGTGACTTTTACAGCCAGCCAGGAGACAGCCACACAACCCACACCAGCTCTGGCAGGAATCACACGCCACAGTGTCCCACAGTGTGTCTGTCTCTCTGGGAAGAGGCATGTGGAGGGTTGTTTTTCTGCTTAAGCCCATTTGATTTTATTTTCCTTTACTTACTGGCAGTGAATTGTTCCATTTTTCTTGCTTACCAAACACTTTATACTGTGGGTTTTTTTGTTTGCTCATTTGTTGGGACAGGAGTGGTAAAAGGCTCTGTCTGGGCTCTCCAGATCACACACCAAAGTTGACATGAGGCAAGCAGCTTCTTTAGACACCCTTCTTAAACCTCAGCTTCAGCTCTCCATTCCAGCCCACCCTCTTTGTCCCTGAGAAACTCCTCTTTCAAAATAAGATGTGGCATGGTCTGACACATGGGTTGGAGAAAATAATTCAATATCACCAAGTGGGTGTTGTTTGGAGACCAATCAGCCTTTCCCAGTTTATGTATTTTTTCCTCCTGGTTAAAAAAGCACTGAAAGCAATAACCTGTAACACACAAAGTGTCAAGATCTGAGCAGTGCAGATCCCAGCTAATACCCAGTTCCTTTTGCAGCAACCTTCTCCCTGCAGTTCACTCAACTGCAGAAGGAAATTGTCTCAAGTGAAGGCAGGTGGAGCCAACAAAGCAGACAGCATATGAATTTTTTTTTTTTCTGTTTTTACAACTGGGCACCATGGACTGACAGTCTGGATTTATGGCTGAGTTTACAGCTTTGCTGCCTCCCAGCAGCTGTTGTGCAAAATAGACCTTCATCCAAACCAAAAATCACCGAGTCAAGAGCCTGAGAGGGAACAGTGCAGGATCTTCTTGATGAAACTATTCATTGATAATAAAATATCCATGAGGAAAATGTATTTATCATCTTCTCGTCGAGATGAGACGTGTCACTCCCTCTTTCTTGTATTCATGAGTGCATGCACACTCCAGAGAAACACCCTGATGCTTGTCCAGGGCTTTTGCTAAAGGCTTTATCCAGCTCTCACACTCCAGCTAGGACTGAACCAGAGGAATAAACCAAGAAAAATATGCATGAAAAATGGGAAGAGGTTGTTTATCAAAAGTCAAAGAGTGGGAGCCACAAAGAATAATCTGGCCTTTCTTACCAGGCTGCAGCCTCAGATGTACCCAGGTCTAACTGGGCCCCACACAGGATGTGCAGACCCTGCTCCATCCCAACAGGCAGTGATCCCATGGCATTTCAAGCACTGCTTATCCAAAACACCTGCCCAAAAACTGCAGCCTCCAGCAATCAGAGAGACTTGGGGAGGGGGGGAAAGAAAGAGTGGGTCAATAGCATGGATAAAAGTAAGGTGACAGGGCCAGGTTGGCAGGAAGGTGCCACCAGCTCCAGCAAAGTGACAACTGCAGTGAGTTTGGTAACTCTGGACCGAGCTCTCCTGCTCACACGAGAGGGGAAGGAGCAGACAGGATCTGAAGGTGGCTGTTGCATTGGATGTGCTGAAGTCTCTGTTGATTTTAGGCCAGGGAAGAATGATCTGCTGTGTTCCCTCCTTGTCTTGGCTCCCACTCATAAAGGCACTTAAAAAGCTGTCTGCTTCAAGTATGTGCTTAAGTGCTTTGCTGAATTAGAGAATTAGCATATTTACTTGCCTGCAGTGTCTGCAACAGCCAATTGAAAGCCCTGGGATTTTGATGAATGCCTTTGATGGCCTCTGGGACAGACCACAGGTACCAAGTTGCCTTCCCCTGTCACGCCTCCACAGCCTGTGGCAGCTCTGCCCTGCGTGAGGAAAAGCTGAGCTTGGCTGCTCATCTCTGGTCATCTCTCAGCTCTACTGAGGCAATTTTAGGGATCAGTTTTCTCATGCCATTTGCAACACTCAGTGCCATTTGGAAACTCCTGCACGAAGCAGAGCTCACTGTGCCCTGCCAGAAATGGGTTTAAATTCTTGTGATTGGAGTTCGCTTTTCCTGCTAATTGAGGCTCTGAAGTCCAGTGATGCTTTTCCTTTGATTTAATTAAGGGAAGCTGTTTCCAAGGAATCATACATATAGCTCAGATCAAAGACTCTGAGAGCAGTGATATACCCCAAGATGCAACGGATGTGACTCACAGGCTGTGTCCAGCTGCCAGATGAGTCAGCACTCACAGCAGCCTCATCATAGTCCACCCGCCAAATTTAAGGACTGTGGTACCACGTCCATGCCAAGTAGAAGGAGATGAGCCCCAGATGTCCTATCACACCCCAGACAAGACCACACAGCAGTGGCCCATCCCCAAGACAGTGTCCTGTGGGACCTGCAGCTCTGCATCATCAAACAGACTCCCCAATGGGGAACTTAAACTCTTGCCTTGCTCACGTCCTTAAAGTGTACAGCAAACAAGGGCTGAATTTCTGGTGAATATCAAGCCTGGGTGCAGAAGACCTCGAGTCTTCTCAGCTCATTAAAAGCCAGACAAGCCAACTGCAAAGGAACTTGAAGCCAAATGAAGTGCTGAAACAAGCCATTGCTCTTAAAACTTCTGCAGGAGCAATATCCTTGCTGGTGCAGCCCAAGGGGAGGATCACAGCTCTGGCCCATGTGCCACTTCCCTTCCCACACTTGCCAAACAGCAGCAAATAATGGATTTTTTTTCTTTTTTGCCTTTCTGTGGAAAGTCTAAGCTGAATTCTTGATGATTCTTGTAAAATCTGAAAGCTGAGCGAGCCTGACTTTCACAAACACGCACCCGAACACACCCCCGTGTAATTTGTGATGTGGTTCTGCAGGGGAGGGGAGGACAGTGACCATCTGTTTTTCTGGATGGGAGAGGGAAAGAGCCACGAGGAAAGTTCTGGTGGGGCAGCTGAGCTCCAGGCTGTGATTTACAACTGTAAATACAACAAATCCTCTCCAACTGCCCTGGCGTTGCTCAGGAACCAGCATCCAGCTCACAGAGCAAGCTCAGGTCACTTGAGTTTAACCATGACCAACTTGACTGGGAAAGCGAGGAAAGGCAGATAAATTGCTGCCCTTGGTCCAAGTTAAATCCCTGTGGGATGCAGCTCCACAGGATGGAGTGATGGGCACTGCATGTCCTGGTGGCCTTACTCACAAAATGAGGCTTAAACTGGGAATGGAAGGGCTCAGCCCTCACCTCCAGAGAGACCACTGGGACCAATTCCCATGTGCAGCTCTGCCCTGGCACGTGCCAGTGCCACACTTGTGAGGAGGTGACAAGACTGAAATTTCAATTTGGATTGACTGCAAAAATAGCTCAACAAACCCAGAATTTTTATTTCAAGTTTTTGGGCTTCTAATTTTCCCCCCCTTTTTTTTTTTTTCCCTTTATTTAGTACTGAGTTGGAGGAAATGCTGAAACTATTTCCACCTCTGTTCCAAGATGGGGCACCACCTTAGTTTTGAGAATGTTAGAAGAGGACGTTGAAGTAATTTTTAGAGCAAAACCTAAAAATCTAAACAAAAGCTTCAGAAAACACAACACAGGCTCAGAAAACATCCTGATGTCACCAAATCTGTACTTTTCACTGGAAAAGGATGCATGAGAACCTTTTGCCTGTGTCTACAGGGAGTCAATGGGAACAGACCAGCTGTTGATACCCCACCAGGGCCTGTTCCCATCCCATTCCAACCTCCCAGTCATCCCCTGCAAACTGGGAACCTCAAATCCCCACGTGCAACTGGTGGTGCAACTGGCAGCACCAGCACTGAAGGGACAAGTTAGAGGATCAGCAAAGAGCCCAAACTGCCCAGATCCTCACCAGCTCTCTCTGAAGGCATCTGTCCCTCTGAGAACCACACCAGCTCACAGCAGAGCACATCCCTTAAACCACTGCTGGAAGGAGCAAAACCATCCTGTCTGGTGAATTCCACGTCCAAAATGTGTGTTATTTAGTTTAAATTATTAATTTATTTTTTTTTTTAATCCAGCCAGGCAGACTGAATAAGTCAGAGCTGGGATATTCCACAAGGCAGTCCCATTGGAATAAACAGCTTTTCCCAGAGCATTTACCAAACAGCACCATAACACAGAGACCCCTTGCTGGGGCTCCTCATGCTGCTGCAGTTGGGGGCTTTTCTCTGTTCCTCACAGAAGGCAGATAAACACTGACATGGAAATATCCTTTGGCACCTCCAGAGCCCCCTGAGTGCCCAGCAGCCTGTAGGCATGTCCCAAGGAGTGGGATCGTGGGTATGCTGCTAAAAACTCAGCAAGAGGAGCAAAATCTCAAACTTTGCTCGCTCGCTTCACCTCTGCAGACAAATCACTGCTTTTACAAGGCATTCTTGAATTCTTTTCACTGTGACCACCCAACCCCTCCACAGCCATGGAGCAGACTGGCACAGGGTCGTCTCAGACAGGATATCCTCCAGGGAACAGCCTCTGCACAGCACAAAACAATGGAGCCCTGCCTTTGTACCCATGGATACACAACGTGCCCAGCCTCTTCTCCCCCCAGACCTCAGATATCTGCTCTGAGCACAGCAGGGAGCACCACGCTATCAGATCTACATCCACATCTATTTCCTGCTGTTTGTGAGCGAGTCCCACCACTGCCAAAGGGAGCAGAACAGGCTCTGGTCCTGCATCTCTGCCCATTCCTTCAGATGCTGTGGGTTTGGACAGCTCAGGTATCTGTTTGCACACTGAGCTGGCACAGGTGGCTCTGTTCCCAGTACTCGATGGCACAACAAGCCCACCAGGGCTTGTCCACCTGGCTGGTCCTACCCATGGCAATGGCTACAGGGCCTCCCTGCAACTCCACTTCCATAGCTACCCATCCATGCTCTGGGATCAAGCACATGTTCATCACACCAAAGCCTTCCACGAGGGCTTTACAGAAACTTCCAGACTAAAGCATCTTCCAGTCACCTTATGCACCAGGTGGAGAACATTCACAGTTCAGGTCCAGGTTGGTTGTAAAACACCCAGCCAGTTGCTCACAGTCTGCTTGGTTAAGTTGCACTGACTCAACTGCTGCCAGCTGGGCTGCCAGGGCTCATTCTGCCCTCAATTACATCAGTGCAAATTTGGAACAACTCCACTGGCTTTCATGGCATAACCTGATTTACTGGAGAGCAGAATCTGTTGTGCTTTCTAGGTTCGTGTTGTCTGATAGAGAACAGACTTGAACCTCTGACTCATTAGCAAGGAAACATAGACTGAAATTAAGCTTCCAGTAGATAAACATCTCTTGAGCACAATTTTTTCTTGCCCTGGTTGTGGAAACAGCTTGACTTACTGCTGAGCTGCAGCCTGATTCCCACTGCCTGCGACGGGAAACTTCTGTAGCACTGAAAGATTTTCTTCTGCTTGACAGAGTGAAACGGAGAGTCACCTTAAAAACCACATCAGACTTAATGCAAAGCCCTGAAATCCTGCCCCTGGGAGCACATGGACCCTGAGCAGCCTTGAGGGAGCAGATGAGTCCAAAGTGATGGCACAGCTCTGGCTGCACACAGAGATGGATCTCAGGAGCCCCGGGGATATTTCTTGTGCATGGATCATGTCTAGTTCCTCCCTCGTAACTGCACTGAAGCTGGGCTTGATTTATTAATGTATTCATCAGAGAGGAGACTGTTTATACTGGGAAAACCCCTAATGGAGGAGTGTGCTACCCTGTGTGGGGCCAGGTGGCCCCTTTCTGGCTGACAGTGGCCCCTGGTGTGCCCTGCCCTGCACCACTCACATCTTTCACAAGCACACGAAGACAAACAGCACAGAAAAGAGCTCCTTTTCTCACATGGGCCAAGCAATCCCCTGCTGCCAGCACAAGCAGGAGGTGCTGCTGGGAATGCCCTGGCTGGGGGGCTCAGCGTGGTTTTCAGCAATACAGAACTAACTGTCCCACTCTCACTTATATCCCAAGAGCTAGCTATTGCTGAGGACTTTGATCCTTTGGGATCTCTGTTATCTTTGAGGAGGGCTCAATGAAAAAAACTGAGCCATGTCTCAGTTTACCAGCCTCTGCAGCAGACAATGTCCCACATCATGTCAGCATGTGAGCACAGATAGGGAGTGAAAGTCCTGGGACCTCGCACCACCTCTCTCAAAAGACTTAAAAGAGGCTTGAGCCATTTTTTTGGCACTCATTCTCATTTGAGCCCCAGGAGTCCCTGTGTCTCAGGCATTCCCTGAGTCTGAAACCCAATTTCTGCTAAGCTTTATGTGCAGCCTTTTAGAAAATGGCTGGGTTTTGTAAATGGTTCATCTCCTACAAACAGATTTCTTTGTGCCTGCTGAGGACCCAGGACACCCACCTACACTGTGAATCAAAAATAAGGAGCAGATCCCAGAAAGAACCTTAAAACCCCCTGAATAACCCTTTGTGACCAACTCTGTGACAAGCAGCCTGTGGTGCTGGGTGCATTTCACAGCAAGAACAGCATTTTGCTTCATCCCAAGCAGGAAACAGCCATTCCAGCATTCTGTGTCTTTGCTGGGTTCTTGTCTTTCATTCTGCATCCCCGAGCTAGTGCAGGATTTGCAAACATTTCATAATTCCAAGAACAAGCAAATTAAAGCCTCAGAGCAAGGGGAAAGCCCTTTTCCTGCCAACAAGGCATATTATTGTCAATACCCCATTGTTGTACTCGCACTCACCACCCCTTAAAGCAATTAATGGATAAATCAGGGATTTTTCTGTGGCATTTCTGTGGGTGGAGTTTATTCCCATCCTTATCTGAGCAGTGGATCTTTCCCACCAGCAACCTGGTGCCAGGGTGTCCCACAGCCCGTGACGCCGGAGGGCCCTGCAGAACAAACAAACTCAATTACAGGAGGATATTTACAATTGCTGACCAAACTCTCGATTTCCTTGGTAAGCTCCTCCAGACAATGCACTCCAGGCACTGGCCTCCAATTGTACTGTCAGAAATTCATACGGGCCCGAGAATGAGAAAATATTGTGTTTAGATTTGCGATAGGCAAAGCAAAACAAGGGAGCGATGTTTTTGGAGGGTTCCCCCCCAACCCCAAGGAGTTTGTTTATTTTTACAGCCACAGGATGGAGCAGGGTGAGTGTGGAGCCTCCCCTTGCCCACCCTGCCCTGTCCTTCTCCTGCCCAGAGCCAGCCACCAGTGCTGGCAAGTTCCCTGGGAAGGATGAGGAAGCAGGGCAGCACTGCACCTTGTGCACGAGGCTTGTTGGGGCCCAAAACTCATTTAGTGCTTTCACTGAGCTCATTAAAACAGCCTTTCCCACATCTGCCAGGATTCAAGCAGGAAGCTGTGGTGCCAACACAGGAGGATTTTCAGCAGAGGATGAAAGAATCTTTCACCTCCCATCAAAGGTGTAATTCCTGCTCATCCAAGGGGTGCCCTGTGTGCTGCAGGGTCTCTCCAGCACTTACAAGCTGAGTTAAAATGCCCCCCACACCAGACTTTGCTCCCTTTTGGCACTGTTTTGTATCAGCATCCAACCTCCACCTCAGCCCACACTCACCACAAGCTGCCATCAGGCATGAAACTCCTAAATCATCCAAAGCAAGAAGTCACTCCTGAATTTGAGCTGCCCCTGGGATGAGCAGTGTCCCTCCTGGAGAAGGTCTGGCAGCCATCCCCAGGTGAATGGAACCATTTCACACAACCTGGCATTGAGCTGCTGGTAGAACACAAGCCCTGTGGCAGAGAGTGGTTAATTCCCTGGTTAATTCCTGTGCTGGAACATCCTTGCCAGGGCCACGTTTTCCCACAAGATGCTTTAAGGTGCTACATTAGGGGGAAATCTTTGGGGTTTTTGGCACAGAGGAACTCAAGTTAAGCCCTCATTTTTGCTCCAAGCAAAAATCAGGTTTACATCTGCATATACCCAGACTAACAGCAGAGCTTAACCCTGTGTGGGCTGATGGTGTAATGTTTGAACCAAATTCTGTTTCTTATTATGAGAGCAAACCTTGAGTGATGGCACTGCAAGCAGTGTTTTCCAGATTTTCACCAGTTTAATGAAAACCAGAATTTGGCTCTACATCTTAACAGATAACACTCTCTGTACTCGTGGCCAATATATTAATGACTTCCAGCATTGTGCATCTTCCTCCCAACCCCTTGTAAGCCTTCCTTTATGGGTTTTCCAGGGATCAAGATCTGAAAATCCATAAAACACACTGTCTGTGCAAGATTTGCATTTAATTTAGCGTGGCTTTTCTTATCACTAGGCAGTCTCGTTTCACTGAAAACCTCCATTTGTTATTCAGGGGATTAGGAACATTCAACAACAGCAAAGTAGAAGGGGCTGTGGGACTTGAATTCAGTAAAACATGGAATTATAGTTGTTTTGCCAGATTTGCACCAGACTAACATCAAATTCTGGTTCAGAGAAGAAGTATAAATTAGTTGGTTAATGAGAACTGGATTCCAACCAGCTGGATTAGGATCCTGTAGCACTCATGTATTCTACTTCTCTCCCCTTGCCCTGTTAGTTGACTGCAGGCCACCCAGGGTAACAAAGACATATGACAGAAATACAGTGTATATTTATGTTGGCTTGTCTTGCTGTAATCTCCTTCAGGGTATGACCTGATTTTAATAACTCAGCCTTACCCTATCACTTTCTGGCTCATTCCTTTGTGGGTGTATAAATTATACAGGGCTTTTTTGGTTTATTCTTTCAGCACATTTGGGAAAAAAAAAAAAGAAAGAAACAAGAAAAAAAAAAGGAGCGAGGGAGGGGAAACCTGGCTACAAAAATTCATTAAAATCCATCTCAGGGGCTCCTACAAATATTTATAAGCACAGATCACCTCCTGACAATGGCCAGTAACAACATTTTGAGAGCACAAATGGAAGATGTGAGTGCTGCCATCTGTTCCACCCTCAGTGAACTGAGAACCATAAACATCTCCAAGGCTGGGAAATTCATCATTACAAGAAATTATACAAAGAGGCAGGAGTTGAAGTAAAATGAGGTTATATCGTGGGAAGCAATCTGATTGTAAAGGCACACCAAAATATCTTCTAATGTATCAGCTCTCCTACTAGCTTGTACATCCAGTCCTGCTTAAATTAATTTAAACCTACCTGTTTATAATTGCTTGTTTACTTGTGATATTATCAGTATAGATAGTTGGGTAACCTTATTATAGTTATGCTGCTACAGTACATTCAGAGAAACTATGAATTTTATTAGAAATTTCAAAGATGTTAGGATAAGGAAGAAGAAAACCTCAGTTGTTTAGGATGGAGCAGAGGGGTTTTTGGGGTGAAAATCAATGGTTTTACCTTAAGAGGCAGACCTTTTAGTTTCAATATCCTCTGTTCTACACCATTTATCCACCTCCTAAAACTGAGATGAGAAGGGATAATTTAAGACTAAGGGAAACTCCTCCCAATTATAAGAATGAGAATTGCCATCCAGGGAAAGGGAAAAAGCAGCTGTGAGCAGGTTGAAAGGGTGATCCACAGGCACACAGTTGTGCCTTTAGGATGCAACAAAGGATTCAAAGGAGCCAAACATCTTGAGGAAAGAAAACAAAAGAACTGGCCTCACACAAACTTTAATTTTGTCCAGAAATTCCACTCTGGATCAAAGAGCTCCAGTGAAAGTTTAGTTGGAAACAGCATTTTCCTGCACAGAAGTTCAGCTTCAGCAAATGGAAAACTTTTACCCTCTGCATGAAAGGTCAGTTTTGTCAAATTCCTGGTGTGTTCTAGACTAAGTTAAGTCCAAAGGTATCTTTAGGAGGAAAATCATGTCAGGACTGTTACCTGGCCTGACAGGGCAAGGCACAGAGGGGACATTGGGGGACCCCTTTAGCAATAAGGCTGCCAAAAGCCTGGAAGCAAACTGGGGGGTGCAAAGAACCAGGAAAGGAGGTGGCTGGTTCACAGGGAGGTGTGGACCCATCCCTGGGCCTGAACAGGAGGATGCCACATTCAAGATGAACCAGAGACACCCAGTCAAGAGCTTCTGAGTTTGGTCCTGTTCCTGGGGGAAAGGGAGATCCTGGATGATGCTGAGAGAAGCTCCTGCAAACACCAAGGATGTAGAGGAGCAGACAGGGCACAGTGTGTCCCCTGGTGAGTCATTGCAATGCCACACAAGAGATGGGAGGCCACAGACACGCCTTTGAGTTGTGTCCCATCACAGGATAAAATTTCACATTTCAGGAAAGGCAGAGGCATAGCAGCTCTGAGTATAAACCACACTTGCTGCCCTCTGATGAGGATTTCATAATTTGGTTTGTAGAGATGAGACACAATAGATTTACTACCTTCTCCCTGCAGTTTATTATCTATGGACATGGTTTTCTTTGCAAATTCCAGTTTCCAGTGCCTTGCTGGCTTTAGCACTGGGAAAGCAAAATGCAGAATGATGGCAGTGACTGTGTTAGCTGTGCTGCACATCACTCCCTCACTGCTGCTCTCTGTTCTCCCCAATAGACTCAACAAATCATTGGAAATCTGAAGTCTTTTGTTCGAAGCTGGAATTACTATCACTTGTGTTTTCAAGAAACTGCACAGGAGGTCCTTCTTTACAAAAATTAACTGAAGTGAGGTGGCAAAAAAATCTGCCTTTATCCTTTGAAATAGGAGCACAGGTCAGGAAGGGATCCTCAGAACTGCAGACAGGTAATTGTTCATATACACCTACTAAACTTCATCCTGGGTGAGGGGAACCAACCAATTGTTTGTCTCCCACACTCCTTGAAGTGAAAGAAATACTTTCTGCACATTTGTTCTTGTGCAATCATTGCCTTTTTAAATAGCTCTTCTTCCTCCCTGGTCCTCACCCTTCTGATGCACATATTACCCTCATGATATAGTTCAGTGAGAATGGCTTGTGTTCAGAAGCTTTTACACCTTTCCCATTGTTCTCTTTCTTACTCTCAGAGATTGTAAGTGCCTGTCCCAGGGCTCACTGCACCTGGTGGCTTACCCCAAGCTGACAGCTTGGCAACAACTGGCTATTCAGGATCAACTGACCACAGAGAGAGTTATTCAACAGTTTTTTTTAGTGTCCTGTTCAATCACCATTAAATTCTCTGAAAATGAATGCAGGAAGAAGAATCTGACTTTTAATCACTAAGTTAGTGACAGTCTGGCTGTTGCAAGTCAGGGCAGTGAGACACCAGCACTTCCTTAACAACTGTGCCATCCTAGAAACAGTCCCTGGACATGTGTGTATGAATGCACAGCTTCAGCCAAACATCCTTAAAATCAGTCTTATACCCTCATGCCAGTGACCACGACTGGAGACAGGAGTTGATGGATCAGCATCACAGCCCACAACACCCTTCCTGAGGTGCTGCAGGTCCTCAGCTCGGACACACGCGTGTGATGGCAGAAAGTGATGGGTCATCCTTGCAAAAATTAGGATACAAACAGAGAGAAAGGCCATAAAAAGTGGCACCACAGAGACCTGGATATTGGTTCTGTGCACCTCGGGATCTGAGGGTGTTCACTCCTGACTGTTTTTGCTCAAGCTGAGGTTGGAAAGGAATTAGCTTGGCACGTTCACACTTGGTGTCTTTCTTTTGCAGTGATCCCATTGTTCTGAAACATAATGGGGCAGAGTTTTCTATAGTCCCACTGGGACTGTATCAAAATTGAAATCAGCAATGAAAAGCGTGCTGTGTAATTTTGCTGCCTGCTCTTAACACCACGATTTCAGCCAAGAAACACTAAGTTATTCACATTTACTCCCAGTGAACTGGAAGGTCTTTTATTCAGGGTCTACATTAAATTTCAGCTGCCCAAAATGGTCTCATTCTTATTCAGGTCAGTAGTTTTGACTTCTTAGGCTTGTACAGTTCCCAGGGCAGCTCAGGCTTGCAGCAGCTCTGAGGAGCTCTGTTCTCTCTGGTGTTGTTACTTGACAGCATGTTGATTTAAGGCACTGTTTTTCTTCAGAGTCCTTCAATCAATATCCAGTAAAGGAAAATGGAAAACAGGCTAGTCAAAGACATTGTATTCTCCCCAAATTCTGAATTCTTTTTGACATCCTCACCTTTAACATTAGATCTGCACTTGAAGCTAGAGCTGATTAAAAAGTAGTTTGTATTTTTGGCCTTGCACCAAGACTTCTGTTGAGGTGAAGACTGCAGGAAGTCAGGCTGACAAATAGCCACTCTTCAGTACCACATGCTGTCAAGTATAAACCCTCACAGTGTCCTCACAGTGTCTAATTTTGCAGATTATGTTTCTTTAGAAAAGCCACTGAGGAATTTTTTTTCCTGCCATTTACATTGGTTACATCCCTGTGCTGAACTCAGACTGAATTGTTGCTGAGGGAAAGAGGAGCATCAGGAGCCTGGAGAGGATGCTGTGGAAGAGATGGAATTCAGGGCTCTTACCCTGATGAGAAAGGGCTGACAAACCTGCAGGTGCTGTGGATCTATAGGGACTTAAAAAAAAAAAAAATAATAAAAAGTAGGTCCATGAGAATCATGATAAAAGCCAAAAAGCTATCAGACTGCTTGCCCCTGAGATGATGATGCTCCTTCTCACTCAGTGATAAAGGGTAAGGTTCAGGGATATCTGATAGCCCCACATTCCTCTTCCTTCAATCAGGTAGGGACTGAAAGCACTGGCACAGAGTCAGCGGGGGAAAAAAGAAACTAAGTTTAATTGTAACCATTCAGTAAAAGCTGCCTGATTCCCACCAGCAGTGACAGCCCCTGTGAGCCCTGAGCCATGTGAGCTGCATGGGAGAGTGCTGTGGTTTGCACCAAGCTCTCTGAAAAGGAGTTCTGTTTGTTTTTCATTTTCCCTTTCCACAGAAGTTGTGCCAGCACAAAGCTGGGGAAATCGAGTATTTTCTTTGGAAATGCCTCAGAGATAAACACACTCTCAGAAAGGTCTGCAGATACAGCACCATCCACACACATCTCAGCAGCAGGGGAGGTCTGAGCGAGCTGAATGTCCCTAAGCACCACCCTGCTCCTGCTCCATCCTGGGGCAAAGCCTCAGCACCCCAAGCACAGCTGAAACAGTCTTTATCCAAGAGGGCATCCCAACCCTCAGTGGGTGCTGACTCCCTCACTCCTGGCACGAAAATCTCAGTGGGGACCAATGGACTCCTGTGAGTCTGTACTAGAAGATTCCCTGCTCCTGGACCTACCTCTTCATGGTAAAAGCCATTTCAGTGTCATTTCTCCATCCCCCAGGCTCTGCTGTGAGCTGTGCTGATGCAACCAGCACAGTTCCCTGCTGGGTCAAGCCCCAGGGTACACTGGGCTTTGCCTCCTTCTAAAAGGCCAGCCAAGGTGGCACTTAAAACCAAACCCAATGATGTGTAACACACCTGCATACATGGCAAAGGGTGGAACACCAACAGACCTGAGCTCACTGCCCTCCACAGGTTTGAGTGTTGGAAACCCTAAAGAGACACACTGAGGAATTTTGGGACCTGTGGACGTGTCAACACCTGTCTGTAAACGCAGCTAATCCAAAATTAGCCAGGAGAAGTGGAAGAATCATTTGTCAGCTCGTGGTCTCCTCAGCCATCTTGAAAAAAATGTCACAGATACATTGACACTTCTGCTGTCGATTTAAATAGCAGCCACCGGCCAGGATCGGCTGCTGGGCGAGGGGGCAACGTGGAGCTCCTGTCTCAGACTCCTCCTGTATCAGATGACTCACCAACATGCCTGAGAAACTCCCTTATACCACAGACTCCAGTAGCAACCCCACAACAAACACTGTCCAGGGCTTGCAGTCACCCTCCAGGGTTTAGGACGTAATCCTGCCAGCGCTCAGGGAGTGGGAGGGAGATGGCACCTCTTCACTGCTCCCTCCTCCCACTGCCTCATGGCCACATTGCTGCACTGGGGTGCAGGTGACACAGAAACACCCACTTGGCCATAATAACCTTTGCCCCCTGATAGGTTGTTCAGTCTCTTGGTCCTGGTTTTTCCACTTGTGACAGCAAAACCTTCTCTCCAGCCTTTTCAGCTGACCTCCAAACTCCTCGAACAAGAGGGTGTTCACAGTCACAGTTAGCAGGCTGTTGCTCACTGTGGTGGCTGGGCCATTGTGCTGCCCTGTCTCTGGATTGTCACTGTTTCTGTGAGGCTCCACTGATGCACAGAGGTCTCCTCAGAACACTGGATTTGTAAAGCAGAAAAAGTCACACCCCAAAGCAGCCACTGCAGCCGCCCAGTACCTCCTGTCTGCACAACAGGCTAAGGAGGGGTTTCTATCCCAACCCACGCTCTGGCAGCGTGACCTGCCAAGCCTGCCTTTTCAGCATGGAAATACAGAGCTCCTAGGAGTGATTTGGAAAGTCATTTCCCCTCCACCTCTCCTATCACGCTGAGGGCTGGAGCCTTGATTGCACTGCTCCCACCCTTACCCCAGGAGAGCTGTAGCTCTACCTCCAAAATGCAAGTTAAGCCTCACAACTCCGCTGCTCCCCAGCTCTGGGGAGGACACTCCTAAACAAACACTTCTCATGTGGACCAAGAGAAACTACAGAGCTTCCTATTAGCTCATTGTGATCCACACTGTGACCCTCTGCAGCTGCACCAGACACACCTTCATCCTTTTCCAAAAGCAACACTTGTGCCCAACTCTGCACAGCTTTACTCACAGGAGTAATTTCTCAGTGTGAGTTCACACTGTTTCACCAGGATTAGTGGAGCTGCATGTGGTGAAGGGCAGTGCTTTAGTATGGGTTCCCAGGAGCAGGCACTTAATGGTTTAAGCCACTCCAGCAAGATCTTAGCACACCATTTTCTCTACATCTGTCAGGAGAACTTGACCAATATCCAGAGATTTCTCAGCAACACTGGGAAAAAAAGCCCTGAGCTACAGATGATGTATAATTTTCAGTATGAGAGTGAAACTATTACATAAAGGATTTCAGAGCCAATACAAGCCAACATGCTACAAGGTTCTCATATATCCTCCAAGTGAGATTCTGCTCTGGCCACGCCAGGTCCAGTTTTGGGTTTCTTTCCTTTTAAGATAATAGTTTCAGCAAAGGATTATCTACATCTTAATGAGAAACAAATAATTGTAGCAGAAAGCCAATTGCTGAAATAAACATCTGCAAGTCCTAGAATATAACCACCAGTCTAAGTACCAGGATCCTTCTTAAGAAGACAAAAATGGGTAATTTTTCATGGATAACATCAATTTTATACTTAACTTTAATATTGAACTTTTCCTGCTGTAACTTCACTTTAGCCACCTTTCCTCCACTGATTTTTAGTTCTCCAAACACACAGTAACCCAAGCTATGAGAGTTAGAAATTTACTTTGTGGAAATTTTAACACTTTGAAGATAATGCATGTTTATAGCCAAAATCATGTCTTTATTTAGAACCAATCTCTTCAAGCACATAATTATGTAAGTAGTTCTTGGCCAGGCAGGAGAAATTGTCTTCAGGATTTGTAAGCTTTGAGCCAAGACTCACGGCTTGTCGGGGTTCTGTGAGCCTGCACAGGCAACAAGGCAACAAACACACACAAGACCCAGCTTGGACTGGGGATGTGTGTGCCTGTAGTTATTCCTCATTCAGTGCTCTTTTCACACATTTAAGGAGCCTCTGGTGGACAGCTGGCCACAGCAATTAACATCACTGTATCACCTAATGAACAGGAACTTGTGTGCTCGCTGTCCCAGGTCAGATGTGGGTGCTGCCAGCCCAGTACCTGTCCCCAACAGCCACTGGTGCCCGTGGCTTTGGGAGAGCACATCAGCAGCCCAGGGGCCAGCCCTGCAGCTCATGATGTATAATTCATTGTTCTCACGAGCCCAAGAGAGCCCGTGGGCTGTGTATACATCCAGATGGAACCACAACCCTTCCCTGCCGCTATCTACTGCACAGTGTTTATCAGGGCTTACAGACCACTTCCTTTCTAAAACCCTTATTGAAATTTGCACAATAAACAATTTACCCAATTGGTTTTAGGAAGCCCTCAGCCCTTTTCCTTTCAAGGCAAAAGAAAACAGATTTATTTATTATATAGAAGCAGGCTGGGCTCTGGAGGGGCCGGGGGAGGCAAGAGAGAGGGTTTGAGGCTCTGGATGTGAGCATGGAAACCAAGAGGGGACATACCTGCCTGAGGAGGCTGTCAGACCTGAAGAGACAAAGGTATAGCATTCTACCCTCCAATCTAGACACCAGAAGTCATCCAGATCACAGGAACAGCAGAAGTTTCCTGCAGGTACCAGTGTTAGGAGTCACACACAGCATGGTCTTGGCTGTTCCCCTCGTGCAGCGCTATCTGCCCACCAGTAAAGTCTCTGAGCTCCTGGAGATCCCTGGGCTCAGGTTTGCAGTAGCCAAAAACAGCTCTGCCCTCTGTGGAAGACATCCTCAGGGACACAGGAGCTGCCAACAAACAGTTCTGTACCAGATATGGGTGGCACAGCAGGGAACACAGACATTTTCCTCTTATTGGGTCTGACTTACAATTATATTCTACATTCTATACTCCTATGTGCATGCTGCATCCCACAGGAATTGGACTGCCCCATGCATTAAGGAATTGAAGACCAGGTGCTACAAGCCAAGCATGCAGTTCTGTGTTCAGGGCACCACATGGGGGGCTGAGAGAGGAAGGAAGCAGAAGAACCTTTCTGAACAGAGCAGGCACATCTGTAACACCATTCCTACAAAAAGAGGGGATAAGAGAAGCAAGACAGCACTTGGTCCTTAGGAGAAGATGTTCATTCAAACAAAGTTTTCCAAAAGCCACATGGCTACAAGGAGGACTGAGGAATTCTGCTTCCAGCTGAGAGCTGCCAAAACCAAATCCCTGCCCAGGTGAGCTGTTATGGGGCAGTGATGCAAGTGCAGTACCAGGGGAAGTTTTGAGCCTACAGCAATTCCCAGGTACACAGGACTCCCAAAGGGGAGCAACAGCTTCTCTTATTCTTTTGATAAACAAAGGATTTCTACCAGCCTGAAGCCTGAACAGTTTCCTCTCCCTTTTTTAACATGAAAAACCCTCTGAGAACCCTCTGCTGGGTTTTTGGTGAGATTTTTAATTTTTTGGTTCTGAAGCTGCTTGTATTACAGGGCACAGAGGGAAAAAGGCAGTTAGCACCCAGGAGCAGTAGAAATATAGAATGACAGAAATAATGTACTTTGTTTTTCTCTTTGAACTGTCATCATCTGCAAAGGGGCAGAAGAGCCAGAATCCCCTTCCCACCCTGGGGAGGGCAGGAAGGTAGGAGAGCTCCCACTCTGCCTGGAGATTTTGACCCTTTGCCTACCCAAGCAGTGGGGATACATTTGCTGGGGAAGTGCTGACCTTTCTGCAGGGCAGGAATTCATGGCAATGCTTTGAATATGAGAAGTGCAGCAGCACTTGGTAGGAGATGCCACATTAATGATACACCTAACACTGACAGAGAGACTTTCCTGTTAAAGAGCTCCATGCTTTTTTAAGGAACTTCACACCACTTGCAGACCTGGCACGAAATGCAGCCCCACCTGGAGGGGAAGGAGTTAACCAGCCAGCACCAGACAGGCTGCAGACAGAGGAGAGAAGTCAGGGATGGATACAGTGGCACCAGGCATCTATCACATGCAAAATCATTAGTGCTTTCATAATGTGCTTTCAAAAAAAAAAAAAAAAGGGGTAGAACACAGATTTTTGCTGCAGTCCTGGGGTAGGAAGCATCACAGCTGGAGCTGGGATAGTTCAGCCTTGCAAAATTCTGTTTGTATTCTCTCAAGGCAATGAATACTTGTTGGGCAAGCCAAGTGCAATTAATTCATGGTAAAAACTGGCAAGTACAACTCCAGGACCAGATTTCCACCCTTCCCCTCCATCCTGACACGCACATTCGGCCTCCAAAAAATATATTCTCATCAGGAAAGAAAGTGAGGAGGAGTGCTGTGCTCTGGGCTCCGGCTCTGCCTCCAACACTGAGCTCCAATATTCAGCATTCCCAGGGCCAGTCATTTATTCTCTCTGCTTTGGCTGTGATAGCTTCCTTTGGGGAGGGGGTGGCAATTAAACTCACAATTAATCACAATTTTAAAGCACTTCACTACTTTTCAGAAGAGAGATGTTACAGATGAGGAAGTGTTAGAAGTGAGAGCAGTAAAACACTGTGATTAAGCCCCTGAAGGTCATGGATGGCCTCTACAAGAAGGAGGAAAATCTTCCTCCCCGCTACCCCCATCCCTTCTTGATAGCACAGATTAAAAACAAAGGCAGCTGTTCAGTCGGGAGTGACTTTAGTTTAAATCTTTCTGTTTCTTGCTCAATAACCCTTTCATTATAAGCTTCCTGCTGGGAAAGTTTGTGAGCCAAGCCCTGCTACTGAACGCACAGCACTCAGGGCTGCTGAACACCAGTGCCCAGAGAGTCCATGTCCACACCTTCCTGAATCACTGCAATGCCTAGATCTGATGAGGCAAATCAGAGGGTGTTGGTCCACAATTAAAAAAAAATAAAAAATATTAAGATACAAACTGTTCTCTGAGAAATTAATCCCGTGCTGGAAAGTTTTCTAGCAGCTCGAAGAAGAGGGAAGAAGACAGAAGGAAGCAGCTCAGGGATTTGTGTGCAGCAGGCTGTTCCCTGCCCTGCACAAATTACATTCATAACATAACCTCTCTAATTGAAACAGTTTGATCACTTATAAGCTAGCTCCAAAGTCCTTTGAGCTCTGTAGGAAATTCCCAGGATCCTGGATGGGCTTTTGCTCAAGTTCTCTATTGTTTGCATGAGGGGAAAAAATCTGAATATTGATACAGGCCCTGCAACTTGGAGGCCTTGCTAACAAACACTGAATCTGGACAAGGGAGGACAGAGAGATATAAAGTATGACCAGAAAACTGGCACGGTCCACTGAAAGAGTGTTTACAACTGCTATCTATGGCTCTGGTCTAAGCCTGCAGCACTTCAGTTGCTTATATTTGGTATGTAAATTGTAAATCAAAGAGCACCCCACGTTATCTCCAAAATGCCTTCTGAGGCACCATCCTCAGAAGTGACGTTATCAAAGTCACTCAAGCAGTGGCTGTAAATGTAGTGGACAGTGTTATTTTCTGTGTTACCTGCCTACCCATATAACTCCAGGAAAAGGTGTTATCCTGGTACACAGAGCCCAGATTTACCAGTGTGGGCTGTGTTCTGATGGACACTGCATGCAGGGAAAGCTGCAGAATCCAAATATCCACCCAGGCTGGGAGCATCCAGCTTTCCACCTTTCAAATACCTCTAGCTCAGATTTTACTTCTGCTGAACCATGATTTAAAGTCAACCACCTCCTGTGAGCTTCAGGCCCATCCATGCCAGCTTTGTTTATCCAGACCTGTCAGCAGTTTAAGAAACCAGACTTAATTGGGCTGACTCCATCCCCACGAGAACACTGTGGTCATTCTTTTCAAACACTTCCCAACCCAACATGTTACTGAAACCAGAGAGCCCACACCAGGCCTCCTCCCCCAACCACTGGGGTGTACATTACATTCAAACAGGTTCACCACCTTCACCAAGGCTGTCACCTTCTCTCACTGGGTTATTCATTTTTGGTGTATTTATTTGCCCAGTGCTGGAATATCCCATGTCTGCTGACACTGGGGATTGCACGGCAGCCGGGGCTCCTCTCCCACACACAGAGTGTGTTTGGGCTCTTTTGGGGTTTCTCAGACCTCACAGGCAGCTGGGCTCGGTTCTCTCAGCCACTGATCAATCTTTCAGAGCAGCAGCTGACAAATTTATTTTAACCCAAGTTTCTAAACAAAAAAAATCCTATTGCTCTTTTACTGCAAGAGTTAAGGGGGAAAACTTGTTTTTCCTACGGTGAAACCAGACTAGCAGGCCTGCTTCAAATGGTAGAAAACATAAATGTTATGATTAGAGAATTTAGCGTGGAAGAGGACAGTGCTTTCTACCTCAGACTGAGATTCCACTGTGCAGCTACAAAAACATGCTGGGGAAGGTAAAGTCAATGCCAAGCCCTAATGACTTGCAGTCAGTGCTGAAGTACACACAGATACAGCAGTGATCTCTCGGGAGGGCATCACACCCCTCTGAGCCTGAGCAAAACACCATTCCCAGGGTTTCCTCCAGTAATTTCTTTAATTTGCTTAAACTAGAACATAAACTTCTCTAGATTTGATTTCTCTTAAAAGTTTAGAGCAACAGGCCACTTGCCTAATCTCACGCATGAGAGGCAGAGCATTCATTAAACGAGCTTGTAATGTGCTAATTCGGGGGAATATCTTTCCTAAAGGCTAGCATTACAAAATAGTGTCACTAAACACTACCAGGAAAACAATCCAGTCGTCTCTAAAGTTCAGCAGTGTTCATGACGACATTCCTGTCCTGAGACTGCCACCAAGATGTTCTCATACAGCCCAGTCATATGGAAATCATAGCTCTCACAGAGCAGCTGTGTTTTTTGGAAGTGACTTCATATTTTTGGATGTTGTCTACCACATGGAATCTAACATCTTCAACAGCAAATTAAGCTCTTCCTTTCATCCTGTGCCCTGTTTCCTCCATGTAATAAAGGTGGTAAATGATTTTTAACTCTACAGTGACTGCCACCATTCCTTAAAACGCAGGGACTGTCTCTCTGTGAATATCTTCACAAGTTTCTGGTATTTCTAATACAAATTGAGCTGAGATTTTACACAAAACTGGAAGGATTCTTATTCCCTTTTACCTCATATCTGGGCTGACTTGGATATACTGACTCACTCCCAAATAGTCACTCTTGCAAGTGAGTTCCTTTCCCAAAATTACATGTTTCATAATGACATTTCTACCATGTGTATGTCCAGCAAGCCACAAGAATTGTTGGCTACCATCTTGAGGAGAGGTCCAGACTGTGTGGGACATGCCCAAAACACACCTCTGGACCCTTCCCTGGGGCTGTGTGAACCAGCAGCTCAGAAGGCTCAGGGGTTGGCAATGGCCAACACCTCCACAGCCTCTGTTGTTAAAGGGATGTTGGCAAGCCTTGTAAGAGAGTAATGAGAGAGGACATGGCAAGACAAAGGGCTGGGGTTCACCTCGTTCACAGGGGAAAGCTGGAGAGAACTTTGCTTTTGACCAGCCCCTCACCTTCCCCAGCCACTCCCCACACGTCCACGCAGAGGAAGCAACACTGCTCCCCACACACTGAGGCAGGTGGGCACAGGTACAACAGCAGCCTGGGGAGTCTCAGCACAGTTCCAGAAATACCAGTAAAGGTGAAAACTAACACTCCAGTCACTCCTCCTGCCCTGCTCTACGTGATAACCAATTCCACTCTCAGCCTTCCTTCAGCAAACAGTGCTCAAGCCTCACTGCAAAACAACAGAGAGCTGTCCTTTTGTCTGCTTGGGAACATACTTGACAAATAAAAAACAAACATTTCCATCTGCAAGAACAACCATCTGCACATGCTGCTGTAGTGTATTTGCCACTCTGTCTCACCAGTCAGCTGCTCACCCCTGGAGAGCAGCTGGATCTCCACAGGCACCAAACAGACACACAGCAAACATGGCTAAAGAAGCACAGGGAATGCTGCTCCCTGAGCCTGCACTCAGGATCTGCCCATGGCTACAGAAGCACAGGGAATGCTGCTCCCTGAGCCTGCACTCAGGATCTGCCCATGGCTACAGAAGCACAGGGAATGCTGCTCCCTGAGCCTGCACTCAGGATCTGCCCATGGCTACAGAAGCACAGGGAATGCTGCTCCCTGAGCCTGCACTCAGGGTCTGCCCATGGCTACAGAAGCACAGGGAATGCTGCTCCCTGAGCCTGCACTCAGGATCTGCCTCAGATTTTTTGATTTGAGAAGTTATGACAGTGACTCCCAAATCTATTGACTCTTATCAGTTCAGGTCCTGTAGGTTCAGGTGACCATATTTACTCCCTGGAGTGCCAGGAATTGATAAAAGAACAGTTGATTTCAGCATTTTGGAGTAAACTCCAGACATACACCAGGATGTTCAGCTGTTCCAGGCCCAAATCCCTCAGGCTATCTGCAAATAGCAGATTTCACAGAAGTGCTTGAGGATCCAGATGCTCAAAACAGCACCAGGATCCTAAGTGGCTTTAAAAAAATAATAAATAAATCTTTCTTTGCATTTGTAAATCCTTAAAGACCTTTTATTTTCAGGGACCTTTGAAAGTGGGAGGTATGTTGGTGTAAGCAATTAAGGCACTAAAGGCCTTAGCTTCAAGTGGACAGACCTAAAACATCAATATTCTCCCTCAAGAGCTCCATTAGCTGCATTTGCCTTCCAGTTTCCTTACACTGAGATCAATGTAAACTCAGATTTATTAACCAAGTTCTGCATATAATAGTGGAAAGATCCATATGTGATTATCTATATACATTTAAATAAAAAAAAAAACAACAACACACTCAAACCATTTTTTCTCTTCAGCTTAAAATTAATGGCAACAACACAGTAAATGTCTTATTGAAAGATAATAACCCAACAAGGTACATAAAAGTATCTAATAGAGCCCAGGTGATGAGTCTCAGCCAGTGACTGGGAAGAGCTACACAAAATGGTTCATTTTCTTGGGTAAGACCTGCCTGGAGTCGAAAATTTGCATACATATATAAATATATATGTGAGCTGCTGCTAGCCAGGAGGGAAGCAAACAAGGAAGTAGTCAGGAATTGGGAATAGCAGGGTGTCTTTTAGTTATTTAAGGTATTAGCTGAGCCAATGGGCATGCTTTTCCTGTTTTAAATAGACACAATAAGATAAAGGTCAGCAGGGGAATTGGTTACATTTCTCTTTCCCACGTATAGGTATTGCTGTGGAGGATGTCATCCTGTCAGAACACTTTAAAGATACAGAATAATTTGGAGATTTTAGAAGGATCACATTGGCTTCATCAGCCCAGAGCACAGTGCATTACAGGTACCAATTCCCTGGGAAAGCCAGCAGAATTTGGGCTTTCTGGGACTCAAACAGCAAAACTAAATCCTGTTATGAAAATAAGGGACCCCATAGGAAACATTATGTAGCATCAAAGCTAACTACCCTGTATGCTTTTTATATAAGAAAACATCACACTGTAGGGAAAGCACATTTTCTAATCAGCTTTTCTGTGCTTCAGTAGATAATTGAACTAAAAATCAAGCTCCAAGCACACCAAGAGGCTCAATAAATGCCACCAAAACCGATAATTGCTTAGGCCAGGCAAGAAGATATTCAGTGGCTCTGTTCCAGCTCTATTAACATGCAAACTTGATACAGACACCAGGCCACCCACAGAACACACCTTCGTTTTAGTGACTTTCCTTCTTAATTTGTAATGAAACCCATATTTTGTTCAGTACACTAAACAATTACAGAAGTAGTTCTTTCAGAGAAAAAGAAATAAAAGATACCACAATCTTACAAACCTGCATATCCCACTGGGATCAGTAAGAGCTTTCAGCTTGCTGGGAGCTCAGGCTGGCTTGCAATTACATTTATAATGCATTGTGGTTCATTAGAAACCAATTAAGAACAGTGGCAGCTGTAGATAATTCAGTTAATCAGTTGCCAGCTCTAAAGTGCAATGAAAGTAATGCTTCTTATTAGAAATGACTTCCAAAGATTACATAATTTCTTAAAGGAAGAATATTAGAGGTTGGGGGGTTTATATGTGTATTTACAAACATGTATATAAAAGCCCAAGAGAATTTGTTTCATGGACAATTGTAGAAGGACCTTTACAAGGGGCACAATGCACACTCTGAGTGCTGCTTCTGTAGTCTTAAACATGAAATCCAAGACTGACCTTGCAAAATACCCAGCAGTCTGGCTGAGGTCTCAAATATACTGTGTCTTGTATCCAGGTTCTGTTTTACAGTTTCCTCATTGCCTCCAGGATCAATACTCTGGAGAACGTGCTGTTAACTCAGCAAAAGTCAGAACCCTGCTGTCAAGAGCTCAGGGAAAAGCTATTACAGAAGCCAAAGCATAAGGTGTGATGTTATTGGAATGTTCCTGAATAAGGAACTCAAAGCAATCAATTTGTTCTACTTATGTTTCGGAAAGAGAGTAACGAAATATTCCTCTTAGGGTCCAAAATGAACAAGAGATCCACTCTGTGCCTTTATTGTTAAAAAAGCCCCACATCTTGCAAAATCTGTTTTAATGGCTTAATCCTGGTCCAGGGATTTCAAAATGGATATGGCTACCCTCCAAACTTTCCTTGAAATAAGGCTGTGTTTTGGTTCAACCTAGAAAAAAATATTTTCATTGCATGCAAATTCCTTCCCTGGCCTACGGCAAAAATACGTCAGAGTGAAACCTTCAGTGTACCAACCACGATGTGTGATTTGACAGGCACCTCACTGCACCTTTCTGCTTGACCCCTTTCAGCTGCCACTGAAGGGCAGAAGTACAAGAAGTCACATAGGGTTTGGCTCAGGAGTCACAGGCATTAGCTCAGATTTGGTTCAGCAGAGCATTGGAACCCCAGTTTAAACCTTAAGCATCTCTGTATTCTTTGATTAGTTCACAACAACAGCAGAAAGTCGTCCCAAAGTGCAGCCCTCGCTGTGACTTTCATCTGAACAAATGTAGCCAGTGGTTTCCAAATAAAATACGTAGGCCAGGGAATAAGGGGATTTGATCCTGAGTTTAACTGCTGTTCTTTGGATGCATTCAAACACCAGTTTTTGGAAAGGCTGCTTTCACAGCTCGTTGTGATACTACCAAGAACCTCTGGCATGGGAACAAACAAAAGCAGTGCTGAAGAGAAGGGAACTGGCTCTGTGATATGGCAATTTAAAGAATAATGGACCTCTAGTGACAAAGTCTCCATGCTGTGCTGTTCTGTTAGCAATTACTGCAGAGGAAGTTTGTTTAGGATTTAGGCCCAAGGGTCCCCAAGTGAGGCTTGTAAACAGTGTGGAAGTTGATTTTCCTGTTGGTGATAGAAAGATTGACAGCTAAGAGCAACCTTTTGTGTGGCAATGACAACTGTGATTACTGTGCAGTTTCACTGCAACATGATTAGATTGTAATCAGACTGTGGCTCTGCTGGATTTTTGGATTGCTTAATTGATGGCCCCAAACCAAATGACTTCCACTATGAGAAAACCCCTTGAAACTTGAATTCCCTGACGTCGAACAGGTTTAAAGTATTCTAGTGCTGTTTCATGCTTGTGGCAAATGAACCTTCTTTCCTTATATACTTTGGATAAAACCCACAGAAAGCATGGAAAGATCCACTGACATTTTCTGGACCTCGTCCAGGTGACATCTGTGACTAAAAAGTTCCTCAGATTTGGTTGAGAGAATTGGTTTTCTATTTTCATTTAGAGATAGTATAAATTTCTTTCCTCGGTTCCATAAAATTCTCATGAAAACTAAACTCCTTTTAGAATGAAAAAGTTGTTGCCAACAGATAGACAACTGTGGGTAAAATCTTTTGGGTTTACAGAAATCTGAAAGTTGGGTTATTATCCCATTTTGGGGATTCAGAATAAAGGAAGTGCTCTAGATTCTTTATATTGTATGACTTCTATAGGTGCATTGTTCAGGGTACATTTCTAAATTTGCAGAATTACTATTTACTTTAGTAAAAAGATTAAGGCATAACAGGATGATTGTTTTTATGCACAAGGATAATACATTTCTTAATTGAGCAGATGCTAAAGGCAAACAAACAACAAAACAAATAATGTCTGGGGAAAAAAAACAACTTTGAGAAAACCAGATCACAATTATTTTCATCAATTAGGAACAAGTGTCTGACGGAAAGTGTAACTAATGAGCCCATCTTGGAAATTTTAAAATATATCCAGAAACTTGAGCAACAAGCCTGTGTTTGGCAAACACTGTCAAAATGTTCCAACATCGTATGATAAGACTGTGTTATATAAACACAGCACATGCATGAGAAAGTTGCCTCTTTATGCTTCATAGATCAAACAAGATGATGGAAACATGCCAGTATTCAAGAGATGCTGTTAAAACATAAAGACTTCTCTTTCCATTCTCCACAAAATTAAAGATGGGAGCTGAGTTCTCTTCTCAGGCCCACTACCAAGGTCTCCATTCAAAAAACAACACTGCTTTTCATTTTTTCCCCTCTCTGGCATCTAGGTTTGCTCTCTGCTCACAGGGGAGGAGACCACTTCGTGCATGTACATGTTCATCTACAAAGAGGCTTCAAAATCCTCTAAACTGAGCTGATGTTTTAGCTCACGTCCCTCCTCCGGCGGGAGCCTGGAGCGTCTCTCTGCAGCTCAAGGCCATTCATTAGCAGCTGCCCCTCTCTAATCAGTCATTCCATCATCACTTTAGGACACTTGTAATGCTTGACGGGACTTTAATATAAAACTTCCCAAGGCAGTTGTCAGATGGCCCCGAGTTCTGACCATGATATAACTCACATGTCCAGGAATGTAATTTCATGCTGAACTGCAGGATTTTAGTTCTGACTTCACGGGGCTTAATCTCTTCCATGTCAAAAATTGCTTCAATAACATCTTTTCTGTTCAGCTGAACTGCTGCACAAACCCAAAGGGAAAACTTTGTTTCAAGGTGGATTTTAACTCTGCTGGAAAAAAAGAATCTGATTAGACTGTTTAATATAATTTACACTGTTGATCCTTCTGTGTGTGACACGCAGGGGATGCAGAACAGCTCTGCCCACCTCGCCCCTACCAAGGAGCAGCACACAGCCTCTCTCTGCTGGAAATGAGGGTTGCTTCTCTTCTTCCCATACCCAGGAGCTTTTAGGCCCCCTCAAAAACTTGCTGGTCTGCTGGAGCTGCCCAGGTGTTGGACCCCTGGAGAGAGCTGCCCAGTGCTGTGCTGTGCCCTGCACACCCACACGGCACTGACAGCCCTGCTCTGGGGAACCTGCAGTCTCACCAGCAAGGCAGATCAAAAAGCACCATCTGGGGTATGTTCCACACACCCCACAAAGACTGGAAGATCTAGAAACTAAGTACTAATCCCCAAGCACTGTCATACCAATAGGTCAACCCTTCCACTATCACTTTGGAGCTGGAAAGAAAGTGAAGAGTGACTTTTCAGGGTGTCCTTCACATGGCTCCTGCTCAGACTTGTCCCGGTGATTAAATGATCCCTCTGCTCAGCCCATCCCAAAGAAGCTAAAAAGAGTGGCTGAATGAGATGAAAATAGCAGTTGTCCCCCACAGATGGAGTGTTACCATCAGGGCTAACAGTGCTGGAGTCTGAATAGCAGCCCACTAACACTGGTCAAAACTGGCCGTTTATTGCAATAATCATTTTGCAGTGACTGCAGCTTCTGTCTCAAACATTTCTCTGCTTCTCTTTCTCCAAATTGTTCCTCAGTCTGCTGCCCTGTGTCCAGACTGCAGCTTTCTGCAAAAAACTCCCCCAAACCTGATGTTCATTCAGGGTACGATGCTGGGGAGAGACCAGGGGAGATTTTTCTTCTTTCAAGGCCAGATCTGTGCAGATGAGAACTCTCAAAGTGCTCTGCAGAGCTGATGCCAGTCACATTTTCAGAGTTCCAGCATTTAACAAAGACTTCACTCTGGGGACAAGAGCATTGTCCAGCAAAGGAGGTGACAGAGACACCAAATCTATCTGCCAGATGTCGGTGTCGTAACTCGTACCGAGCCTCCTTTCTCTTTGTACACTTGGCCCCGCCGCCTGCAACGTGCATTTCCCAGCTGGAAAGACCTCGCACACTTCTATTACTGGGAAAAAAGAAAATTGCCCAAAGGGAGAAAGTACAAAAGGTTTGCCTCTGCTACAGGAAACTGGAACTGCCAACAGTCTTGCTGAACTGAGTGCGTCGGCAGAATTAGGGTTTAGCAAGGTATCAGCAGCGGGACAGACACAGGGAGAAAGAATTTCCCAAGTCAGGCTATTTTCTCTCAAAACAACATAAAATGGAGAAATAAAAATTCAGGGATCAGAGCTCTTCACAGTCTGGAATTTCATTCCATGAAAACCTCCAGGGTCGTTCTCATTTTGTTGCCTTCCCAAATAAGGATGAAAATCTCAGCCTCAGGAGTTTATCTATGCATGGATTTAGGTACAGAGCTTTCCCACATGAACATATTCCATTTCAGCAAGATGAATATCTTTTGTGCTATCTTTCCCTTTCTGATTTTTTAAAAACAATGCAGCTGAAAATTAAATGTGGTAATCCAATGATTACGATTTCCTGTAAAAATGAATAAGCAATAAAATTGTTACATTTCTATGAAATGTTTTGACTTAATCAGATCATCATTTTTCGGAGGAAGACTATTCCCTTGGGAGTTTCTGACCAGCTGTAGCTCTTGTATTGGGAAATCTGTCACCCTAGGAAATGAAAGACTATCAGAACCACGGGAGCGTGACAAAGTGCTTGTTGTGACGTTGGGAGATGCCTGAGTCATGGAGCACTGTGGTGCTGAAATCTTACTTTCTCATTCTTCTCAATTTTAAATCCTTCATACCTCTGAACACAGACTATTACAGACCAAGTGTGCAAACAATTAGGAACCAGATAAAACTCCAGTAGATGGCGCTCAAAAATATCCCAAATTTGTGTCCAGAACCTCAGTGCTGTGCAAAGGGCCTGGTGCAGGCAGCTCTGTGCAGCCCTGAGCTTCTCAGGACTCAGGACAAGGTGCTGGGCTGGGCTGGCAGTGTCACCGTGATTCTGGGAGACTGAGGATGCTCAGAACTGCAGGACCTGCATGCAAAGCAGGGTTCAGCAGTGACAGGCAGCTGCTGCTCACCCATGCAAATGGAAATGGGGTTGTGTGTGTCCCAGTTCCCCCAGTTTCCCTCAGCACCCTGCTCTGCCATCAGTTGTCCTGACTGGCCGTGGCCTGGCTCACTGTGAGACTAAACAGAAAATACACCTAAAGCAAGTGGATTAAGAGATCTGGGTCCTATAAAAACACAGTGGAGTTTTGGAGAAGCGCTGAGACCCAGGGCAGTTGTAGAACATGACCTGCCAGGCAGGGGAATGTCTGGCTGCCCATTCCTGTGCAGTCCTGTTGTTCAGTAATGGCCACTTCAGGTGGCAGCTTTAAATTTTGTAGTTCTGACTGGAACAAGCTTGTTGTATTCCAAAGGCAATTGAACAGTAATTCTTGCACAGAAGCACAAATGGTTTCACCACCACCAGGGGAATGTTTTTTATTGACCATTTAGGCCAAAAATCCAAGTGAGAGTTGATACCGTCTGATTGAGTCCCCGGTTGGTGGTCCTGGGAAATGATGTAATGGCCAGTTCCCCTGAAGTCCCACCAAGTCACTGCCAGAAGTGCATCAGAAACACCACACTGTGATTCATCCCCTGCTCCGGGGTATCCAGTAACACTCTGTGAGGAGCCCAGACCTGGCTGTCATTGCTTTATGCAAAGGCAAACAAAGCCCTTCACCCAGCCAGGGATCAGACACGTCACAGCAGCAGTGGTAAAAGCCTCCCCGAGCTGGTTGCCAACGTGCTTCAGTCCTGCCTGCAGTACTTACCTCTGCTGTAGCATCAGTGTGAGCCAAGCACATGTGGGCACATGGATTCTGCCTTGGGCTTTTTTGTCCCACCCTGAGCTCCAGGCTCCATGCTTTCACTTCTGGTTGCTTTACAGACCAACTGTGCTTTTCCATGTCTGGAGGGAAGTTCCTCCAATCCTGCCTGGCATGATCAAGCAGCCCAGGCTACAGTGAGGAAGAGGTGGCTGCTCAGATAAGCCACCTTAGACCTCCTGATGTCAGCACACAGTGGGGCAGAACCTCAGCAAGTCAGGGACTGTGAATGCTGTGCCCAGTGCTGATGGTTTCCATCTTTCACAACACTTGGTGCTGGTGGCAATTGAGGCTATGACATCTGTCATGTCCCAGCTGCTGTGGTGAGGAGCTGAAATGCTCTGCCAAGGGAAGAACAGCTCGTTCTCTGGCTTGTTGGGGCTTTTATTGTGAAAGACAAATGAAGGTGTTGGTCCTATTACACTTAGTCACTCATCTTGCAAGAGTTAAAACATGAGCAATAACTTGACCATCTCTATGATCTTTTGCAGGAGTTACATTATTGACTTCAGCAGTTTTGCCTTTGGGCAAAAAGGAAAAGGGGTGACAGGAAGCTTTGCTTCAAGCCTGTATTTCATTAAACTTCTACTGTACCGCTTCTGCTCCAGATCAGGCAACAGTTTTGCTCCAGATCCAGTCATTTGACTTTCTTGAGGAAAATATTTATAGGGAAATGGTTAAGAGATCCGGATGTTTCTTTACAAATTTATTTTACAAGCCAGAGTGAAGGTTGAAAAGCCCTTTGCTTGTGTGATAGCAGAGGTCATTCTTTGAAGCACCATCAGTTGGTAGGCAAAGATGAAATGATCTTTGTCTCTATCTAGCTAAAAGCAAATCAGAAGTGGCAACACAGATGGTCATACATAACATACCCCATGGAGTCCAGAAATAAGCCTGTTCACAGACTGTGTATCTGACCCCAGCTTTCTTAGCCAAGGAGCTCTTGAGTTACATGATGTGAAGTACAGTGGGATTTCAGCTCTTCCATTACATGTAAGATGAGGGGAAAATGGTCATGGCTTGGTTTAGAGGAGAAGACATCTCACCACAGGAAGCCAGAGCTTCTTGTGATCAGACATTTCTTAAACCACCAGGCAGTGGGGAGCTGGTGAACCCTGGCTTGCAAATAAACTTCCATTTCGGCTGCAGTCCCAACGTGCCTGGCCCTTCCAGCAATTATCCTGGCTCTCAGCCATCAGTCCTGGGAAGGAGCTTCCTTTGGGGGAGTGCATTTTTATGTTGCAAGCACTAGAAATAATTAGAAAATTAGGGGCTATTTGCCCCTACGTGTAGTCAAAGAGTGTGTGTGTGTGTATATATGATCTTTTATCTTTTTATATTTATTTTTACCAATTCTGAAATTTTTAAGATATAATAAAACGGACTAGTGACTTTGGCTTTAAAAATGGTATGTCTTTCAGGAGAACACAGCTATCTCCTTTACCTTTGAGATGACTAACAAGAGGACTTATATTCCAGATTAATACTCTGAGTACCTCAGAGAATGTTTGCCATATGAGAACCTAAGCAGATTTGTCACATGTGGTCTGGCAGAGGGAAAAATGGGAACAAGAAGTCTTTCTGTCCTCTCTGCATTCTGCCCAATGCCTCTGCAGTATTTGGGAATGCCAACTAACCAGATGGACAAGGGGTGGCTGGGGTGGTCTCAGAGAACACACATTTCAGTGTGCACTGTGTCAGACACTGAGCCTAGGCCTGATTTAAGGGTGATTTGGGCTCCCCTGACTCACCACCTAACATCCCAAGAGTTTATCCTGCAAAACACCGAACTGAGGTACCGTTCTCAGGCACAAGAGGAGAAAGCCATCTGCAAACCACTTCAGGCTCATAACTCATGTTCCCCCACCAGTGCATTTCCCTCTCGAAGCAGTAAAAGTTGTTCAATGAACCTTTTGTGTTCTTTTGGGGGGGGGCCTCAGCAAACTCACATACCTGCCTGCTTTGCACTTTTTCACTGTGTGAGGCAGCCCTCGTGCTCTCTGCAGCCCAGCGAGACCGTGCAGGGCGAGAACAAAGAGCAGCAGGCGGCGAGAATGTGACACCGTCCCTTCCCATGCGGCTCCTGCCGCAGCTCCGCCGGCTGGATGTTATTTTAGTGGCTGTGCATCCCACCCATGCTCTGCCGAGGGCCCGGGAGCCGCTCTGCTCTGACGCCTGGTGAGCTCGGAGCTTATTCATGTTCAGGAATGGGAGGGTCAGGGCCATCGACACACACCAGCATCCTGCTGCCTATTATTTCCTGCCAGCGCTGGCGTCGCACCAAGCCCTAACATGACAGGTGGATGGAGTTCACAAGGAAATAATGTCATGGGCCAGTTTTCCAGGAAAGCTGTTAACTCTATTCACAAACTCGGGCCTTCAGATTGAAAGGGAACGTGGCTGAGAAGGGCTGCCCTGAATTTATTTACCCTTTTTCATAGATAATTCACTGACATCTCTCGCTGCAGTTCAGAAATCTTTACCTCTACACAGCACCTACCTCTTGAAGAGCAGACTGTGGCTGAATGCCTTATAACTCACAAAACCAGGGGGTTCTGCATTTGCAAATCCCAAATGGCCATTTGATTTCAGTCAGACTGCAAAAGATGGTAAGAGATTCTGCCTTTTGCTGAGCTAAATGGTTCCTGGGAAACAGAAGATAAACACAAGGTGAGATCTAAGACTGATGTTAACCTGGGGACTTCAGGCAGATTATAAGAATGAGAGTGAGGATATAGCCAAGGATGTTGCAGAAACAAGACTTACATATTTTTTAAAGTCTCTGTCTTTCAACAAGGCACTTATGTAAAGCTTTACTATCCCTCCACGTCTTTATGCATAGTCCAACATCTGCAGTTGTGTGATCTTCACTTGCTTCCCTCCTTTTTGTCCCTGTTTTTAAAGTTTAATACTCTTTTTCTCTTAGTCTAGAAAGCATGGAAGAAGAGTTAAGAAAAAAAGCAATCAAACAACAAAAAAAGCATTTTTCAAAAATGCCATGTTTGCCACAAATGCAAATTTTAAGATGCATAGAATCAGGACAATAGGACTATAACTGGCTGCTCAGAAGAGGAAGGATTAGGTCCTGTGTCATGTTAATAGTGACATCAACAACCTGAATAAAAGCCAAAAATTCAAGTCGATTCTGCAGTTTAAGACCATTGTTCTCCCATATGGTTTAGCCTGTAAGATTTAGTCTACACACAGATTTCTGCCAGGATTTATATTTTTTTGCATCATACAGTGCAATTCTTGATATGTAATGTAATTTTATTTATAGAAGCCTTTAGTAATTGGCAAATATTTATAGTGATATAGCTAAAATGTCCTACAAGCTAAAGGCATCAGAGGTACTGGAAATATAAATGCACAATGACAGCTGCTAATACTTAGAGGTGCTGGAAATATATATGCAAAATGATGGCTCCCAATATTGTTCTGCTCTTCTTATTTTGGAGCCCATTTTAAAAACATTTAAAACATTTAAAAAACATTTTAAAAATTAGGTGGAACCTGCTAATAACATACAACAACTTCCATCTCAGATATTAAAGGAGTGGTGGCCCTGGATTTGACTCTGGATAAGCAAAGCTGAGACAAGAATAGGGGATATTCCAGAGGGCTTGTTCCTGGCCTGACCCTTCCGGATCCTGATGAGACTCTCAGGCCTGTCTTGGTTCCACACTCTGAGCCTGGTTCCTGTTCTGAAGAGCTGCAGTAATACTGTACATTCGGTGTTTGGTAACAGGAGCTCTCCCAAGTGTCCCAGGCAGAGAAACTTAATTCTTGACACAAGTCCATGAAAATAACCTTTATCTCTCTCTCTCTCTCTCTTTTTTTTTTTTTTCCAAGCCTGGCAAATTATGGTGTTAGAGCCACAGTCACGTACAAAACACGACACGTGAAGTGACTGGGGAATCGTAAATTGGGCGTTTGGACTTGAGCAAAATCCTTAAGCATTGTCATACCAAACCGATTATTATTTTAAAATACTGTCCCAGGCTATAACTGTCTTTGTGTACAATAGCAATACAGGGTGTAGTTACAGACACAATTTCCTGTGCTTGGGTTTTGAAATTATTATTTAAGATCGCGGCAACGTTTGCCCGGCGCACCAGCGCAATTCCTCCATTAGATAATTTTCTATCCTTGTGAGGGCAATTTTGCTTGCACAGTCCTGCCAGGGCTTTCAGGAAGGGAGAGACAAGCAACTGCAACAATAAAATTTGCATCAGCTCCCACCCAACCTCTCCCAGAAATATCATTTGTCGCATTCAAAGCCTTTTCACACCAGAAGGGAAGGTGTTTCTGAACTGGAAAGTCACTGTGATCTCCCCAGGGCTGCATCCTTCTGCCTCCCAGATTCCCATGGGAAACACCAAACAGCAGTTGTGGAGTTCCAATGGCTTTGTATCAAAGACTTGGTGGACTTGGCACACAGGCATGAAAACCCAAATCAATCCAGATTAGGTCATTAGGGTTGAAAATTTGAAGCAGAAATTTTGCTGGTTGTACACAGTTTGAGGGGGCTGCCCCTTGTAAAAGCAATGTAAATCTGCTCCTGTCAAAAAAACTTCTCAGATCTAACAATATCACCAGACTCTGGGAAAAAGGAGGTGCTGAGCCTGCACACTGTACTCACACAGCACCTCCCAGAATGGCTGGGCTTTAAAGGCCAAAGAGGATGTGTTGTTCCTGTGTTGGAACCAGGACAAGGGGTGCTGGGAGAGAGGATAATAATGAAAGTGTCTGAAATATGTAGATTTTTAAGACTTTGTGAGACCTGTGTTGAACTCATCCTTGGCCATTCAGAAAAGATGCTACTACTGCTTCAGATTGTTCCAAAATCGATGCACACAAATCGTGGTGGAGAAGTCTGTGACAGTTTCTAAGACCATGTGACCATTCAGGTGATGAAACATCTGAAAACATCTTCAACAGCATAAGGTCTCTGACTAAACTACTCACAACCTCTTGCTCCTGCAGGACACCAGAAACAAGTGCTGGGATTCTCCCCAATAAAGTTACTGTTTTGCTTCTCTGAATAAAGGCCAAACAAGATTGAATTCCTGCACAGACTTTCACTCAGTGCTTGATATGAAGATGCCTGTGCATGTACCTTCTCTCTCTGGGATACAGCCAATGCTACTGAGCTCAGCAGTGTGTGCTCTGGCAGCCCCATATCACCTGGAGGCCTCCCAACCTGTCAGTTAGAGGGTATTATGGGACACCACGTTGTACCTGAAGCTTTGCTGTGCCAGGGGATCATGTCTAGGGTCATGCAATGCTGCCTGTCACTGCTCACATGCTGCTTAGTGCCTGGGTGCCCCACAATTAGCACGGCAGAGGGTGGAGCAGGAACTCTGCTGTGGCCTTGTATGTGCGCTGCAAATATAAAAGAGAGCAGAGATAAGGGAAAGGAAAACTTCTGTAGTAGTAGCAGAGTGACTCTTACTCACTCTTATTTACCCTTCCTGAAAAAAACTGCTCCCCAAACCCCATTGTCTCTGTTCCACTGAGTCTGGTTTTATCTTTTGACTTGGAGCTGAGTCTCACCTTGTTCCTCTACCTTCCTGCCACAGCAAGCTCAGCTGTATCACAGCAGTGGAGAAGGGAGGTGGGAAAGGCTTGAGAGAGCAATGGGCTGCTCCTGCTCTGAGCTCAGCCTGGGAATTGTGGGCCTGAGCTGCCAGACATGTAGTGGAAATCATTGCATCTCTATAGCCCTTGCAATTCTCTCCTCGGCAGCCCCCCAAAATTCCACCGAGGAAAAAAAAGAAACGAGGAAGGGGAAGAAGGAGTCAGAAAAACTATTGTGTTCCCAGGGAGGGGAAAAAAAATAAACAGCCCTATTTAACTTATCCAGCTTTGCTAATGTCAATCACTTTTCTCATTTTAAACAGGAAAGACACCACTTTAGTCCACCTGTTCCATTATTTATCATGCTATGCATTTCCCATGAATTGTCACTCATGCAAAACCTGTACATCGTAAGGGGACACCCTAATATTTTTAATGACCTTAAGCAAAGTGATTGACACTAGACACCGGTGTCAGATGTTCTGGTGACGCAACATGTTCTCCTAGCAGCAGGAAAGCTTCCTGCCGTGATTAAGTTTGGGGCTATGGAAGTGCTAAAATGTGTTGTCAGCTTTCCTCTGATGCAAGTGATTTTATTATAGCGTCTGGTAACCACGGAGTGTGGCAACGCAAATACTGACCCCAAACATCCCCTCCCCGCACATATAGGCCTGCTCTATTTAAAAACACGGAGTGCACTCTGCAAATCCGGGGATAAGTTATGGATGTAACAAGCTCAAAGCGCGGAGGGCAGAGGAAATGGCGGCACCTGAGCCAGGATGCCGGGGCGGTTCCGGCAGGAGGAGCGCGCGGGTCCGGGACGACCTGCGGGAGGAACCCCCTGCGGCACCTGTTTGGCAGGTGTGCTCTGCAGGGGCATCACCACAGCCCTGCCAGAGCCTCTGGAGGGCAAAGAGGAGGCACGTTAGCACAGGCCTTGCTCACTGTGGCAGTGGAAAGCAAAAATCACATCCAGCCCTTTGGAGTCTGCAGATAGTAAGGGGGAAGAGGACTTTGTGCAGCTCCTCTGGCTTCTGACACCCTCACACAGGTCAGGGTGGAAATCTGTGACTCAGTTCACTTGTCCCTTAAGATATAGACAAAGAAATCATGTTCTGGTTTGCTTCAATTTGGGACCAGCCCCTCAACAATTCATTAATTGAGAAAAGCTGGAAGATCTCTAGAAACAAGAATTACAGAATCAGCACCTCAGACACACACCAGGGACACCTGGTACCTGATTTTCATAAAGATTCATAATCCCAAAGCTCAGTCAGCAAACACCACACACGTGGCTTTGCTTCCATGAGTAATTCTTAATAGTTGTGTTTCAAACTGACTGTGGCAGTGTCTGCAGAACTGACTGCTATGATTTTTCAATAACCGAGCTGGTATGCAGAGGGATGGGCTATCAAACCAAAGTCCACAGGCTACAGAGATTTTTGGAAGAGATCAGCAGTGCATGTGTTCACAGTTATTGTCACAGGGGTTGTTCTACAAAAATAGAATCATAGAGCAGTCAGAGTTGAAGATACAGGCTATCTTGATAGCAATAAAGATTTTCTAAAGGTCTAGCAGCACTGAATATTATTTTAATGAAATTTACTTTTTAATTTTATAGCAAAATAATCAAAAGTGCTAAACCTGACCACTTTAATTTACAAAAAAAGTCTCATGTTTTAAGCTATAATCATACCTCGTTATTCAGGTTAGACAATATAATTACACATTTCTACTTATTTCTATTCAATAGGAAAACAAAATTAATATTAGTTGGTTTAAAAAAGGGGGAAAGTACCACAGATATTGTGAAGGGAAAGTTACATAACATATAAGAATCAGCTTATTGAGCGAACTGCAGTGTGTTCTTATTGCCTTTTTTTGTTTTTGTTTGTTTGTTTGTTTGTTTCTGAGCTACAGTTTAAGTCCCAGGTACTCTGACCATAAGCTTGTAGTCACTTCAAATGCTGTGACTTCTCCCTTGGTCAAATGTCACAGTGTGTGTTTAAGGAGATCTCTGGCATGACAAGTCAGTTCAAATTATTTTCTCAGTTCCCACAGGTTCCCTTTCCAACACGATCAGCATGTTGGAGAACGCAGTTAGGATGGTTGCAGTTATGATGACCAAGTTTTCTGTGAAGGAAAAGTGGTTTTTCCTCCGTCTTGGAAAGAATCGCTACCAAGTCTGCAGTAAGAAAATATCAAGAGCACTTGCAGAGTTAAGGGTATTTCTTAATCCATTCCATTTCCACTCATTTCCACAGTTAAATTAAAACCTGCAATCTCTCCCACTGATAAATAGCCAAGCTGACTTACAAAGGCTCTGCCTTCTGTCCAGCCTTCTCCTGGTTGTCTTTAACCAAACAAGGTTCGCTGATTTGCCACGAGCGCCGTCTGGCTCTCCCGCCTCTTGGCTTTCTTGTTTTGCTGCCTGATTTTCCAGCACACTGCACTGGAGGCCAGCAAAAGGAGTCCTGATGACAGGAGGACCAGCCCAAACACGGAGATGATGGATCCATGGGAGTTGAAGCTGTATGCCACGGCGGTGACCACGATGCCGGCTATGAGGATGACCACTCCGAAGGGCACCGTGCAGCGGTAGCAGGAGAGCTCTGCTCCCCCCGTGGCTGCCGTCAGCTGGCACTCACTGACCAGGGGGATGGTGGTGACCACACAGTCATTGTTGTTGCTCTTCTCCGTGGTTACAGAATCAGGATGCTTTGGGGAGCCCAGGATCTCTTTAATAGGTTCGTTTGTCATCTTGGTTGCCTGGAGTTGGGCAGTTCCTAGGCTAGAGCAGGCTCTGCTGAGCTCGGGCGGCGCTGCGGAGAGAAGAGCACGAGTTCAACCAATAATCACCAATTACTGCTCTGTGACACGTGGGTGATCCCAAGAAGAACTGTGATCCCACCTGGGATCACAAACAACCAGACACTCAGAACCCACAAGGATTTATGCACAAGATCAGTAGTGACACTTCTGGTCGTGGAGGATTAGAATCAGATAGTCATCCATACGTGCCTAAGTTCTAGAAAGAACAGAGTCACAGACCAAGACAGACACCAATCTTGAAGTGTTGTGAGCCAAATCCTATTTTAGGTTACATCCTGAAGTCAGCATTTCTGGATGTAATTTAGATTTCAATGGCATCACATCTTCTCACACAGAGGTGAAGTTCACAGTCTGTTTTGATTTTTGCTCACATGCTTTTTCACACTGTTTATATATACACCTAAACACACACGTTACAAAGATTTGCTCCAGTGCACATCACAGTACTGTGGGCAAGCACGGGTCCAGCAAAACCCAGGATGAACAGTGAGCCTTTTCTCAGCACAAGTGCTACTTAGGGAAAGAATTCAAATGGCCATGACAAAGTGTGGATGTGGGGGGAGTGGGGATGCAGAAAGTTCCGTGCACTGAGCTCAGTTCAAAGCTGGTGAACCTCCCACTACAGCAACTTCATTGCCAGCCTGACAGCTTGCCATTTACACTGGCTTCATGTAAAAGCAATGAAAGCATGAAACCACATCCCTGTAACCGTGTGGGAGGGAGTTTTATATTCATATTCACTCCTCTCAGTTATATTCATATTCACTCCTCTCAGTTACAACATGTTGTTTTCCTCCTGTCTCCATAGTGTAAACACACTCTCAGTCCTACACACGGCAAGCACAGTTTGACTGCATCTGCATTATGAGGCAAATACCTTCTGGCTCCATGGAGCCAGTGTGTAACTGGAGTCCACCTGATCAGGGGAGGATGAGCCCACAGCTCTGCACTGCTGCAGGCTGCCTTTACAGCCCTTGGCCCTCTCACTGGGGCTCTCGTGGTGTGGGGCCACCCTGGGGCCTGTCAGTGACCTCTGACAATGCCAAGGCTGCCACGGCCGTGCTGCTTTAGAGCAGGCTGTGTGCTCAGTGCACCCCAACATGTGCAACAGAGGCTGGAACGCTGAGGAACCACTAATTCTCCTGCTGCAAATAGCTCCCTCCACCACTCTGGTGTGGGCTGTGTAGCTTTTGCTTTCATGACCAGCATGATATGCAGCTCAGAGAACAAGGAAGAGCGTTGGCAATGCCGTAATGCTTTTATCACTTTTATCACCTTCACATCTGTGACTAGGAAGTTAATTGCCAGATACTTGTATTCTCCTTTTCCTTTCCCACCACTCCACCCTTGTTGCTAAGATATATTCGTTCATTGTGGAGAGCCCTTGGTTTTATATCTCAGCACCTCCTATAACTGACCGTGGGTTTTGAGAGAAAGAGGATTTCACTGCTTTTAAGCACAGGCACAAACAGGCTTTATGCTGTTTCTACTCAGAAAGTTTGTATCTGAGTGTCAAGCCCTCATGAGAGAAGGACAGTTCAGATCTGGTTTCCAAAGCTGTTCTAGTGCTCTATGGAGGAGTGCTCAGCACACAGCCACACAACCCTGAGCACACACTGACAGCCCCAGGGGCCACGGGCACACACCGGAACACTCGGAACACCAGGAAAGGCTTTTCCAGGTGAGGGTGGTGACTGAGCAGGTGGCCCAGAGAGGTTTTGGAGCCTCCATCCTTGGAAGTATTCCAAAGCCACCTGGACAGTCCTGGGCATCCTTCCTAAGGTGACCCTGCTCGAGCAGGACGGGGGTGGACCAGACAGCCTCCAGAGTCCCCTTCCAACCACAACCATTCCATGATTCCATGAGTTTCTGTCAGAGTACTTGCTGCCTCCAGGGGCAGGAAGGAGACTTGTTCAGTGCTTATCAGAAAAGCAAATATATCTGTGCTGACACCTTAGATATCCTAAATTCCCCCAGGTTCTGTTGCTTTGTTCTTTGAATCACAACATGATTAAGTACCTTTTATATCAGAGAGGAAGAGCCCAGGAAAGCCATGGGTTTGCTCTAGAGTGCCATTGATCTGTTCCCCCAGGGATCTGAGCCCAAGTTCTGCATTTTCAATAATGACTTACTTGGCAGTGGGACTTACATTGTTGCCATCATGTTGCTGCATTATTTATCTATAAAACGTTACAGGAGTTCAGCACAATATAAGAATGTGGCCCCCAAATGTCACCTTTTTCTTTGATCTTACCCTTAGCCATATTCAATTAGTTTAACACGTTATTATTAAAGTTGAGGTAGGAAAAAAATTAACAATTTTCCATATAAAAGGTCTACTGGTACCAATACACTGTAATAACTTCAAAAGTTCAGATACTCTAAGAGTCATAGAAATAGGGAAAATTCTTAATAACTTGAAAAGGCTTTGGATTAGGCTCATAATAAACACTATTATTTTAAAAAACTGCAACATTCATTCAAAGTATATTTACTCCTGTCTCTAAACTCATTGTCCCTCTGCTTCAGATACATCCCCAATGAGCATTTAAATCTCTTAGATGTCTCGTACAGACACTTATGAAGAAAGAAGATATGTTTACATAGTTAAAACTAACAGGAATTAGAAAAAAAGTCCTCTAAACTACCAAAATTAAGTCAATGGCAAAATACCTGTTGACTTCTGAGGAGCACAGTTCTTGCATGAAATAGGATGCAAGCAGACGGGCATTCACACAAAACAAACAAACAAGCCTCTATTGAAAGCCTATTAAGTTAAATAAACAACAGAACCTATTCAAAGTGTGAGTAAAGGTATTCAGCCCTAGAAAAAAGGGCACTGGATCCTCATTGCCAGCAAATGACTTACGCCAACAGGTGATTTGGTTCAAGTTTCAGGGTAAGAAATTTAGGCAAAGATAGCCGGCAGCACCAGCATCCTCTCACTAATCACACCACAAGTACTGCCTTAAGGAGCTACTTGGGGCTGAAGGAAGAATGTGCTTCTGTGGCAATCCGTGGCCAACACTGGGTAATGGGGAGAGGAAATTTTTAGCCACTAATAATTCTAAGTTGAGATTTACTGAAAAGACGTGAAATCCATCAGCATGCACACCTACCAGGTCCATGAGAAATCCATGGGAACAAATCCTTGTCTCAAAAGCAGAGGGACACTGCTGAAGATGTCTCTTTGTGTCAGTTGAAGGCAGAGTCAGGCAGCAGAAAGAACAGCTTCAGGCTTTGAAGTGTCAGATGTTGCTGAATGATGAACTGGAGATGACAATATTCTAGCATGGAAGTTTCCTCCTACAAGAAAAGTTGTTGGATATTTGTCAGCTTCTTAAGAATAAGACTCCTGCTTGGAAAAGCTCCCACTGTATGCTGACTCCTGCTCCCAACCTAACGGCAGCAGGAGATGTTCTCCCTCTGGCTCTTCTCTTTTCTTGGCAGCAGCCACCCATGTCTGGCCCTGAGTAACATTTTCCTTTGATGATGTGACGTCTCGATAATGAGTATCATAGCCCAGGCAAGTCCCCCAGAAAGAGCTAGGCAGGAAAAGGTAATGCACATGAACTTCTGCAGATAAAAATCTCATTTAACCTCATTTCTATTGCTCACTTCACCTCTGTGAATAACAACTCAGAATACCTGGGGGTTGGTGTCTTCCATGTGTCCAGTTTCTTTGAGCAAATCACTCCATCTCCTGACTCCATGAATTGACCATGACAACACACTTTCACTAAAAAGAACCCTTTTAAAACTAACCTACTATAACAAAACCTAAGTAATATGATCCCAAAAACTCTTCTCAGAAAAAAAAAGGCAGACTACCAGAGTCCAAGAACCCACTGTAATAAACATAACTCCGTAATATTTATCATTGTTCATTTCTGTTATTATTGGATTTTTTTGAAACAAGATTCACAACTCAAAGAGGGACAAGGTGGAATCTGCAGCAGGGCAGTGTGAGGACTGCAGAGAGCAGAGCGATGGAAATTGTTATCAACTGCAGAAACAGCTGTGGAACCAGCAGGCAGCTGGGCAAAACTGACCAAGCAGCAGAGATTTATGTTGCTAATCTTATTTGACATTCCCTTTCTATATGTGCATGATTATGGAAGATCATTTCCACCCTCAAACAGGAGTTCTAAGTGACAGAGAGAGCAAATTCAAGAGAATAAGTCTGTATAATGATAAACTTCAAGGGCTATTCTTTTTTTAAGTTATTTAGACCATACTAACATTTCACTAACACAAACATTTACAGGCACAAACTGCTGCTGTTCTCAGGGGATCCTTGGAATAAACCTGTGACATAGCTAAAGTATATTTAGCTGATTATTGAACTTAGCTAATAATAAGGAAGTCTCCTTGCTTGTCTCCTTGACTATATTCCCGTACACACCACCTAGCAATTAGTTTAACTTTCTGAAAAGTTTGGAGGGCAATGCAGGAAAAAAACCCACTTTAAATAAAAAATCTAAATTACATTAAAACAAACACACACCTCGGAAATGTACTTGCAGCCAACTTCCACTCGGATCACAGAAAGGTTACAATTGTTTGAAAACCTCTTCCTAGAGCAATTGTGCCCCCTAAGCCACTCTGCCAGCATCTTGCTTTGAAAAGATTAATTGCTCTGTTAGTTCTTTATTTGCATTTATTCTTGACTGCACACAGTTTAGGTAATTTTCTTAAATTAATGTCTTTATCAAAAATCCTGACTGACAGAGCAACTTTTCAGAGATGAGATTTCTTCTTTTCCACTTCCCTCCCTCACCACAAAGCCGAGAACTAGAAACACATGAAACCTACACACAAAGCTTCCAATATTTTAACTCAGAATCATTTCAGTGTGGTGCTCTCTCAGGAGCTTCCCACATAAGGAATATCTCTGTGCAAGGGCAAAGAGATGACATTGTTCAGCCACTACAACCCTTTCCTCCTTTTTTGCGTTTTACTCAGAACCAGCGGGTCACATTTGAGTTTTCTGCCTCCAGGCTCTGGACCTGATTCTCTCTATTTTGCACAATACTTCAGACACCCTTTTTGCCTATGTAAAATTCCAATAAAATTTTATAATGCTTACACTTCACACTTGGTTATGCATTAAAGTGACTATGGAAAACAGTGTAAGGAGTCCTCCTGTACCGACAGAAGAGCCAGAGTTCATTTGGAATTCAACAGACTATAGTAACCCTGAACACAATCCCTAAGCTCTTCCCCAGGTGAACATTCCTGGAAACACACAACTAGAATTTGTATTTACCAGACTCGAGGATCAGGCTCTAAGCTACAGGGGGCAGGAGGAGAACACACCACCTCCACGCCAGCTGCCTGAGCCGCAGGATGCAGTAAAATTGTCTCACCAAGTTTTTACGTAAAATAATGACCAGATTTAAGCTCACACCTTTTTCGTCTTTCCGACACAGGTGAAGGGTGGGATGGAAGCCAACCAAACCCCTCGACAAACGGACTTAGTCATCTGCAAACCGCAAAACTTTCAAACGCTCCCGTAACACACAACACGCACACACACACCTGGGGTAAAACCCTGCGTGTCACGCCTGTCCCCGAGCACCTCTGCGAGAGAGCAGGGACGGGAACAGGCGGGGAGAGCCTTGTGCACCCTGTCTGCCCGTAACCCCTCCGGGCACGGAGCGGCACCGGGAACCCCCGACCTGCCACTGGGGCAGCGGCTCCGGCTGCGGGGACCCCGAACTGCGAACAACCGGGAGAGCCCTTTGCCACGGCCGGAGCGGGTCCCGCAGTGTCCGAGCAGCCCCAGCTGCCCCGGAGAACCGCGAGCCGGGAACCGGGATCCGGAGCCCCGCGGGCACCGGGAGCCGGCGGGGGCGCGGCCGCCGGGCGAGCGGGTCCAGCGGCTGAGAGCCGAGCCGAGCCGTGCCAAGCCAAGCTGAGCCGTGCCGCTCCATGCCATAGTACAGGCGAGCGTGCCACAGTGTGCCGAGCATGCCATGCCTTGCCAAGCCGAGCCTTGCCGAGCCGAGCCTTGCCGAGCCGTACCTTACCTCCTGGCCGCCGGGCGGGACTGCGGCGGCCGCCAGCCCGCAGACAGCGTAAGAGGGGATGCAGCTCGCTCGCTGCACAAGGGACTGTAAACAAAGTTCTCGGTGAGAGCGAAACAATTAAGGGACCGGAGCAAACTCAGCCGCGGGCGGGGCGGCAGCGGGACGTTCTCCCGGGTGCGGGGGGGCCGGGAAGGCTGGGGAAGGCTGGGGAAGGCTGTCCGGGGCTGGGCAGGGCACGGAGCCGGCCCTCCTCCCTCCTCCGTGCTCGGCTCACACGCCCGGCTCAGGGATGCGCACGGCGGGGACGCGCCCGGCTCCCGCTCGGCACCGCGGGGACGCTCCGCATCGCGACGGGTCACACACGGGGGGCGTGGGACAGCGTTCCCCAGAGCTCCCCGGCCTTCCCCTGCCCTCCCTGCCCTCCCGCACACCCACCACCACGCGGGGTGTGCGGCCACATCCCCGCTGGAGCGGGGCGGGTGAGGGTCACTCGAAAGCACAGGCCATAGCGAATTCCAGATGAACTCCCAGTTCGACTGCTCAGGAATTACACGAGGAGGAGCATAGTTTTGGGTTACATTCTTAAGGGATAAAGTTTTGTGTATCATTTAGAAATATTTTAACTGGCTTTTCTAAGCTTTAATCGCTCGTTTCTGTGGCACATCAAATACTGCAGGGGTTTGGAGTGGATGGATGTGGGTGGGTGTTATTTTTTTTTACCGTGATTCCTGTTATTTCAGATAAAAAGCAGACAAATTATGCTTTTAAGTCTTGTAAAGGACGTGTTTGAATTTTGCGGTTAAGCTTACCCGAAGTTTATATTTAAAAGGCACTATTTTATCAATGATTGATAAAAGAGCAGTGCAGCAGATGTATTTAATCAGCCACTCTGTCTCTGAAAGCATGCATGTACTTTTGACTCCCTTTCCAGGGTGAAATCCTGGCCTCACAGAAATTAATAGTGAAACTTCCACCAACTTCACGTGGGCCAGGATTTCACCCTGTGTGTTGTTAAGAACTGCCCAGTGATGGAGATCCTGCCAAGGGTTCATCTGCTCCAGACAAATCAACCAGGAGGTTCTGGAAAAGCTCCACAGCTTTATACGAGAAACTGGCATTTTTTTCCCCATTTGCTGGTGCTCCTTTCAAATACATCAGCATTTGAGCAAAAATGACAAACTGGATCTGAGGGGAACTTCATTAGGCCATTAAGTGCAGTCCTTCCTAATGCAGGCAGCAGTGTCAGTAATAGCTTTATTAAACTTGCTGAGTTCCACCTCAAACCAACTGGGTTTCCTGCTCCTCCTGTTAGAATGCTATGAGACTTATTCTGTTGGTATCTAGGAACCTCTGTCTTGTTTCTAGCTGCATGGATTCATAGACAATTATACATGGACAAGTAAGCCTTTGGCTGAAGTAGATGTTCTTTCTTTTGGCAATTAAGTCTCTACTGTCCTAAGAGGGATAAATGAGACTATCTCAGGCTTATTTTCAATAATTTTTTCAGATGTGGCCTTACCAATATTCTGCATGGAAGTGCAAGTATTTTCCTGTCCTGCCAGAAAAACTAACATTTCATAATTTTCCTCTGATTGTTCAGGATGTCTGGATTTTTCTCCAGTATCAGTTTCATTTTTCACTTTATATCAGAAATTCTTGCTGTTAGCACATGTGTGCATGACCTAAATTTCACCTCATTCCTATTACATCAATTCCTCTCTAGTCCTTCCAGTGCAGTGTTTGGTTCTCCCGTGCTTACACCATCCACAGTTCCACTAGTACATTCTCACTTTTCTATGCCAACTTTATTACTGACAGTATTACATAAAACACTGAAAGTATTACATAAAATAACTCCCAATACTGATTTTTTTGAGGAACTAATCTGAAGTACACATAAACAAGCATTGAATGCTAAGCTGGGCTTAGAATTCACGTTTCTGCACAAATAGATGTCCTAACAATAGGCTAGAAAGTCAGACTCTGTCCTAGACCCCATGCTATTGTAACTCCTTATTGTGCAGCATAAAAGCTGCCATGAAAAGTGATGGGAATGAGGCCTCCTCAGTGCTGGGAGATCAGCAGGCTCTCCCCTAGAGGGGTGGGTTTGTAGCACTCAGGCACTGAAGGGTCACACACAACTTGGGCACCACCACTCTGGCCTTTTTTGAAAGGGATGAGTGACTTCCTCTGCCTTTTAAGGTCCTGCTGTGTTCTGAGCAGAGCTCTCCAAGGATGTAAGGGAAGAAGGACCAGACATACCCCAAGCAGCACGTTTGGCACCTGTAGAAATTCAGTGCAAACAGCTGAGGAAACTTCAGGGCTGAGCAACAGCTGCAGTGAGGGGTTACAGGTTCACAGTTTTGGACCGCCCTGCTTCCATGATACATAGTTCCCCTTTAGGACCTGCCCTAAATGACAGAATCTCCTCCCTGGGGCCTTAGCACAGCTGCTTAGAGGGAGGTGCAGCCCCAAAGCTGGGATGATAAGCAAGAAGCCTGTGTGATTCTGGAACCCACACAGCCCACTGAGAGAGCAGAGTTCTGCTCCTAAATTGAGCAATGCTGTTGCTCTACCGACTCAAACACACTTGCAATACTTCATGGCTTCCTTTGAGTTTCTAACAGTCTCCTGGGCCTTGACAGCACAGCAAACAGTGACTCATTAATCTGGCAAAGTACAACCATTGTGGGCTCCCTGAATAATTAGTTTTTCTTGCCTTTTCCCTAACCCTCCACTGAATTTTCCTTTATTTCATTCCTAAGCCCACACACGGACACAACATGCCAGTTTACTGCATTTACTGAAACTTTCAGAAAGCACTCTTTCAACATGTTTAATATGTTGTAAATTATCCTTACCATGTCATGCAGTGTATGTGTTTTGTGACGAGGAATGGAGTCCAAAAGGAGCCCAAAGCCAGTTAAACCAGAGAACCAGATCATTCCACATGAAAGGCTGTAGCTCCCCTCTCATTAACACAGTTCAACAGCACAAGGGAGTTCAGCCTGGTTGGTTGATGGCTATGCAAACCACCCACTCCGGGGGTAATCAGGCTCATGAAATGGATGTGCTTACAACGACTGTGAGAAACCTTTCTGGTGACCAAGAATATGGAAGGAATTTTCTTTGAACTCCATTAGATCCTACCAGTACTTTGGTCAACATCAGTTATCCTGCCGTGCATGTGAACTTTGTTATTGCCCTGCTCGACTTTCACTGAATCTCCCCGCGGTGCTGATGAAGACAGGACATCTGGAACTGAAAACAATTATTCTTATCTCCTACTGCTTTCATAATTACATGACGTTCCCATTTGAAGAGCTGCATTCCTTATGTGGACAATGTGCTTTTAATTAGCAGAGGGATACACCACACCACCAGAAGCCAAATCCTCAATCTTGCAGAAGTTGGTTACAGAACCTCTGAATCTTTAGCCACCGTGGCAGCTTTTTTTGGCCAAGCCAGGGGGAAGCCTGGGAGCAAACTCCAGGCCCTGTAATTTCACCACAACCAGGATTTGTGTTTGAGGCTACTGCAGTAGGATCCAGCAGATTCAGCTGAGATTTAAGTCAGAGTGGGAATGATCTCCTCCCCCAGCTCTACAGAGAGGGCTTTTCTTGTTTTGCCACCTGCACTGAGTACCCCAAAGAACTTACAAGGCATGAAGGGAACTTACCACAAAGACATGAAAGGAAATGCAGACAAAGAGCTGAAAAAGTGACTTGTCCAAGCTAGAGGATGGTGTCCAGAGACATTTTGTATTTTGCTTCCCTGCTCTGCCAGTAGGTAGGGCACAGAGAGCACACACTGTTCCCTCTGAACATGGTCAGTCTAATGAACATGGAGCATTTCAGCCACTTGTTATGGACTCTCCAGCAGTAGAAAGAAAATTATGAGCTTTAAGCTAACCTACAGGCCATTGGCTGAATTACTGCCTGACTGATGAGTCTTTCTCTGTCTTGTACAATTTATGCACAAGATCTATCTAAAATACTGCATATAGGTAAAATACACAGATTTCCTCCTGCATAGTAGATGACTTCTGGGAAATTATCAGTAAGCCAAGTGTCTGACCTAAAGGGTAGTTAAGAAAGAACAACAAAAAAAAAGAATTATTGCAGTAAGACCAGTTCTCACAGTTCTCACAAAAGAGAGCTATTCCTATATATCATCTGCTTTAGCATCACATGCTAAAGGAAATGTTTAGAAGTATTTCTACATCCATGTAAACAAGTTAGGAAAGTAGAGGGTGTGGTGGTGGTGACAACCATTTTCCAAATCAAGTCAAGATTTAAATAGCCTTGCTTATCTTTTGAATGAGTCATTTTAGGTCATGCAGGTAATGGTGAAATCCCACCTTTCCTACAGCAAAGTTTTAAAACTACCCCTCTTTCCTCAAGGCCAGGTAAATAGGTTACACCTCACCACTTCCAGTTTATTTGCACTGGGAGTGCATTACTTTCCAGAAAAACTGTGGCTAAAAGGTCTAAATCAAAATGGAAGAGAGGGGTCCTGACACGAGGAGTCCAGATGATAAACTATCTACCAAAGATAAAAAATATTTAGTATCGACAGGCAGAAAACCAGCAGAACTCCAGTTATTTTCTGAATCCTATTTGGGTGGAATTCTGTTGAAATGAGATACTCAATACAGATACAGTTGTAGTTTGGGGTTCAATTCAACTCTGTGAAGAAGACCATTATAAACCAGTGTTTAATGGCCACTTAAGACACCTTTTGACAAGCTCAAGCAGTGCACAATTCTTTGCAAAAGAGGTGATTGTCACTCTGGATGCCCCTTCCTGCCTAAATACTTAGGAATAAAAATATATATAAAATATATAAAGAATTTTGGTGTGGCAAACAGGCTGGGTTTTCTGCACATTCCAAAAATGTTGAAAAAACAGATTTCCCTTTGACTCATAGAAGAGAGGAGAATATAGACTGGCTTCCACATGCATGGCTGTGATGGGAGATGCTGTTGTTATTTCTCAGCTTTCTGGATTTAGAACTTTCTTCTTGAAAAAGTCATGAAACAATTTGTAAGAAAGGCTTTTACATAATGCAGTTGATAAAACAACAGTAGCAGTTGTGTGTATAGTAGAAATATGAACGTGCACACTGTATAAATGGTGTGTCAGGACTGTTCAGCACTTTTGCAAAGTTTTTGGAAGGCACTGAGTAAAATAGAATGACAACAATATATAAATGTCTGCACAGCAGCTGAATCCATCAAAATCCCACATCTTCAGTTCATCTTCAAGAATTTCTCAAAGTGCACCAGTGCCACACAGAGACAGATGCAGGAAAACACAATATAGCACTGTTCCATATACCAAACCCCTAGCCAAAGCACACACTGAAAATCATCTGGGGCCTGAAACATCAGTGGAGTGTTCATTGCTGTTTTCACATCTGGCCATGTAGGATTTGCTGATGGGGGAGTTGTCCAGTTTGCTGGTTTGCTTCCCCACCATAGAATTCAATGGATTACTCAGCATTGATTTCAGTAGCAGGAAGGTTAGGTGTTAGGGTAGAATTAATACAGATTGTTTCCATTCTAAAAAACAGGTGGGTGATTTAGGTGCAATAATCCCATTGATAGGCCAGATCAGCAAGTTTCCTTGAGGTATCATTTCCCATTGAGAGCAGCAGCAGCTAAAGAGACTCATAAAATCACAGAATGGTTTGAGCTAGAAGGGACCTTAAAACTTATCTCATTCTAATGCCCTGACATGGGCAGGGACACTTTCTACTAGACCAGGTTGCTCAGAGCCCCATCCAACCTGGCTTTGAACACTTCCAGGAATAAAATCAAAAGCTTCCCATACCAGGAGTTCAACCTGGACCACCTGGATGAAAACCAGGTATCTGAACTCCTAAACCATATGGGAGACTATCCTAAAGCCTGAGAAATACTAAATATGGGGGTCAAATTGTGGGAACTTTTGAAACTCCCACTTCTGTCCCCAGAATAGTAACCCTCTGTTTTCAGTCAGTTAGTATTTAAGTCCCTGATCCACGTGTGGGACTGGGTTGTGCTGTATCTTAGGCTGCCTTTGGTAGCTGTGCTGGAGCTTGGGTTTGTGTTCCCAGACCCAGCTGCCCCAAAAGAGTTCCTATCACATTGTGTTGGGGCAGAGCTCTAGGAAGTCAGTCTCTGAGCTCACTCCAGCCTACAAGCCACACTACCCAGTAATGCAGATACCAAAGGTCTTGGGTTCAAACTTTAGCTTCTGTCCCTAAGCTAAGGGCAACACATGGACATACAAGTGATAAATAACAACACTTACATAAAGGTACATGAAAATAGAAAAGAAACTCTCTTTTCAGAACTGTTTGTGCTTTCTTAGTAATCACCACTCCTTATTTACCAAGAAAAAAGGTCACAGAGTAATGCTTTTTTTTGAAAGCTTTGGTCCCTGGAGTAGCCTTGTGAGATAAATCTTTTTTTCCATGAAAGTGCTGGGGGAGGAGGGAGTGGCCAGGCAGCTGTGCCAGCTGACTGATGCCATGTTGACAACCATATAATGCAAAACATTGACCCTAAACAGTCGGCAATGTTGAGCTGTGATCACTTCAGTCCTTTTGCACAAACAAGGCTCCTTAAGGGATCCTGCAATCTCACAGGCACGTTTCCTTGCTGCATGTTAAATATCAGCTCGACTCACAACTCCTCCTGTTTCACACCGGGTCAAAGTCACCTCTGAGCAAACAAGAGCCCCAAGCTCTTCCAGTTTCACTGAGTCCTATTGCAGAGCAGGAACGGGATTTAAAAGTGAGACAGCAATCTGACAAAATCTTTGCAAAAATCTAGAAATATTTCTGCAAGATAAACTAAACCAGTCTCACCTACAGGCCAGTGTCTCATACTGCATTTTGAGGACCAGCTTCTCAGCTGGGTGGGCAGCACAGCTCCCCTGAAGAATTTACTCATAAGGCTTCAACCATAAGAAATGTATTGCCATGACATTTGGAGGACCAGCTGGGCTGACTGAGAGCAACTGTAATTTACAAAGAGCACAAATAAGCCAAAATATTTATATGTATTATATAAATATTAGTAATAAAAGGTCATAACACATGTAAGCATACTACAAAACATAAAAGAACTGAAATGTTTGCCTCGCAGTTTCACTGGGGAGCTGAGAGCAGATGAGATATGAGCAGATATTTATCACCATTAGTGATATTAATTTATAAAGGTGCTACAGGTCAAGTTCTGGCATCAAATTTACATTCTGGGGGGAAGTTTGATAGATACCATCTTGCCTTCTGCCAAAACTCTCCAAAAGTTTTTTGGACTGTGCAGGGATGATGGTCAGGCTGTATGTCCAAAGCAGTCAGCCAGAAATCCCCATGCACTGCTTGCAAACCAATTGACTGGAACTGGAAAGGACAGCTGACATAAGTGAACCCTTTGTCAGAGCTCGGCCCCTTGGCAGGGAAGCTAGAAAACACTACATTATTCCAGCCTTGCCCAGAGGTTACCACCAAGTACACTGGGCTAGTGCTGCCAGTCAGTAGGTTTGATGACGTCCCACGCCTCAGAGCTGCCTTCTGTTTTATTCCAAAGACACAGTGTTCAACAGGAAAATCTCACGGGAATTAGAAGAATAAAGCTGTAATGAAAACAGATTTACAGCTCCCAGGAGAAAACTGGCTTTAGCCAGTTACATCTTGAGGGCCTGATGCTTTGTGTGTGGCAGCCTCACACTGTTATAGGTGGTGTCATACAGCAGGAGCCCAAGCAAGATGTGAAGTGTGTCCCTGTCAGTGGATTCCTCCTGCCAGGGAGCTCAGCCCAGTGGGAGTTTTCTGTCCCCTTCCATCCTGTCCACCCAGTGCATCCCAGACTGCCACAGGGCAGAGCCTGCTGCCCCCTCCTCTTTGCCAGGGTGACTGGGCCTCCTTGGAGTGTGCCAGGGTCACCCCTACCAACCAGCTGTACAGCATTTATGGGTTCTTTATATGTTCTCATTCCTACACTCCATAAGGAGAACTGCTTTTTAGATAGTGAAAACGTACAAAAAATAAAAAAAAAAAATTACAAAAATACAAAAAATACACAAAAATACACGTGCCCACAGTGTTCAATCTCTATCCTTAGGGAACACCCGAAAGGAAAGGCCCTGACCATCACCCTCACGGAACCTGTTCCCGTTCCCTCACCAGGCTGATGAGACGCACGTTTAAAGCCACCACCGAGCGACTGAGACCCCACAAGGACCGGGAGCGCACGGAGCACCCCTGAGGGGCAGCGATGCTGCAAACCCGCATCCCGCGGGCTCTCCGGGGCGGGCGCGGGGCGGGGCGCTCCGGCCGTGGGCTGTGCCCGCCCGCCGGGGATGGAGGGGCCGCCGGGGATGGAGGCGGAGGGGCCGCGGCCCTTCTCGGAGGAGCAGTTCCGTGCCGCCTGCCGGGAGCTGGACCAGCCGGCGCCGGGCGCGGAGGGGCCGTGGCAGCTCCTGGTGGAGACCATGGGCGTGAGGATCTACCGCCTGTACCACGAGGTGCGCGGGCGGGCTCCCGGCCGGGGCGGGGGATGCCCGCGATGGGGGCCCCGGCGCGTCCCCGTTTCCCCGCACAGGCCAGGCTGGCGCTGCCGGCCCGGGCTCGCTTTACGCCGGGCTCCCAGAAAGCAGCTTTATGGGTAATGCCATTAACTGCTGATGGGGAAAGCTGCTCGGCCGCGGTGACCCCTCCGCCCGCGCAGGCTGCCGGGGAACCCGAGGCTTTGCAGGGGTGTGAACAGCCGGTGGCTGGAGGAATTCCCGGGGGAAGGTGCTCTGGGCGGTGGGAGCAGCCGTGGGCCTGTCGGGGGGTTTGCTGTGCTCTGCCGAGCCCTCTCGGAGGGGGGTGTGCGGTGAGGGGAGCTCTGTGCCTGCTCCGAGCATCTCCCGTGCCAGAGCATCCTCCTGGTCTCCAGGCTTCCGCCTCCCTTCCTGCCTCTCTCCAAAATTCCCTTCACACTGATTTCCCACCATGCTCCCTCTAAAATCGGGAAGTAGTTCAGAAAGGGTTGAAATTAAATTCCACCCCTTTTGGGGGGACTAACTTCTTTAAAGAAGTTCAATAGATTAGGCTTCTGGGACTGGCTTGTAAGTGGTTGACAGTGAATGTTTGTATTCTGATGCAGATTTATGATTTATCAATGACTTTAAAATCCATATATAAATGGATTAAATAAATTTATAATAACATATATATTACAATATATATTATATATTGTATGTATTATTATATATTATATTTCTATATTATAATATATAATATATAAGTATATAATATATAATATATATTATATTTATATATTATATATAATATTATATTTATACAATACAGATTATATTTCTAGAATATATATTTATATATATATATATTTTTTAAATCCATATATAAATACCTTATTTCTTTAGCTCAGTGATGATAGTTTCCTCTCAGCTCCTTACAAACCTGGATTTCATGCTGTTCTTTGCGTGACAACTTTGTATTTGTATTCTGAAAAATCATTTCAGACATGGTCATGTGTAGCAAAAACAGCAAACATGCAGGTCTGTGCAAAAGGCAAAACGGGGCAGAGAAAGGCTCTTTAAAAACACATCATAGACCTTGGAATTTTTTTGGTGATAAATAGTCCCTGTTTACAGTGTGGATGTGGTAACTGGCAGTAGCAAGACAAGCTTATCAATGAGTGCACACAGCACAGGCAAGGCTGGGGTGCCTGCCAGGTATCCATACAGGAATTAAATGTGCTGATGGAATTCAGGGTGCTGGGAGTGTTGCTTCTGGAGTGGGTGAAGCAGAGGCTTTAGGACTGGAGCTCATCACGGAGCTGTAAATGCATCTTGTGGTGGATGAAGGCAAAGTAACTTTGGGAAGCTGGAGGCTGCATTTAGCCACACAAAAGGGACCAGGCTTGTGCTGGGGTACCTTGTGTTTCTGCAGTGGCTTTGCTGCTGTTGTGTAAATGGCAGCTGGCAAGATGGAAAGTAGCTCAGGCTTCTTCTTGTGCTTTTGTGTAGAAAGACTTGAGCTAAAAAGACTGTTTGAAGCTAAGAAACATTTAGAGGTGTCTGTCTTTTTTTTTTTTTTTGCCTTTTTTTTAGTTGCTTTTTGAAAAGGGATGTATGTGTATAGAAACATGCTCCCTTTGGAAGTACTGATGAAGTAAAAGGGTACTAGTGTAAGGGAAGGAACAGCCATTGTGCAGGGCAGGTCAGGCTGGCTGGGTTTAAACTTTCATGTATAGATCAAAAAGTCGAGAGGTTAAAGACTGAATCTTGCATTGTTTTTTGAAGATTTGCTTTCACAGCTCTTGAGCATATTTGTAGTTTGTGCCCCACCTAACTTCCTTCAGCTGTTCTCCCTGATGCAGAGTACTTCCCTTTCCTGCGTGACTTTTCCTCTCCCCATTCTGTTTCCACAGCAATCAGGACTTTATGAGTACAAAATCTTCGGTGGTCTTGCTGATTGTCCCCCAAAACTGTGTGCAGATGTCTACATGGACTTAGATTTCAGAAAAGAGTGGGATCAGTATGTTAAAGGTAAGCTCATCTAGGCAGTGTAAAAGCAAGCTTTAGTCCACATGGATTCTTCCCACTAAAGCTTTCCTCAAGGGTATTTTGAAGTTGCTGTATCCAAAGACTTTGGGCCAGACTTAAATATCTCTTTGGGATAAGGTTGCCCTCTGCAAATATACAAGTAAACACTGATATGGAACAGCTAATGTCTCAACAGCATATGTCTTTCCTCTGGAATGAATTCTTTCCATGTTGGTTAAAGCATATAATTGGCATCACTGGTTATGCTGGAGCACCTTGTAGCCTCTAGTTGTTGCAATTCCTGGGTTAAATTTTAGCAGGTGTTCCAGGGAGAAATGGAGATGGTACCTTTTGAGCATTGGAGCGGAGCAGTTAGCACGGAATACCAGGGGGTGGAGAAGGGACCTCTGGGATCATCTGGTCCGACCTTCCTTGGCAAAAGACAAGATGGCCCAGCACCCTGCTCAGCTGAGTCTTAAAAATGTCCAGTTTTGGGGAACCCACCACTTCCCTGGGGTGATTATTTCAATGGCTGATTGTTCTCACTGTGAAAAATTTTCCTCTGGTTTGCAGCAGTTTGATGTGTGATGGAATGACTTTCCTGAAAGCACTGGTTGTTCTTGGCACCTTTTACCATCAGGAGTGGGTGTATCGAGAGAATAGGTGGTGGCTTTGGCTTTCACAGAGAAAGGAATAACTAATTTAGTTGTGTTTATTTAATGTTGTCTTTGAAAAAGGGCATTGAACCTGGATATCCATATGATGTTAAAACATCTTAAGTCAGCAGTTACAAGGTAAGGATTCAGCTGATGCAAGCACCCAGTAATCCATTTATTTTAAAGATGGGGAGCCTTTCCTTTTTAAGCCTGTGCTTGGAGTCATTTCAAGCCAATAAAACTAAAACATGGTCACAGTGTTTTGCTGAACAAAGAGCGTGCTAAAAACCAAAGGATTGTTGAATGTTTTGCTTGTTAGGTTTAGGACAGTTCCATGGTGAACCTTTACTGGTAATTCCTGTTGGCTGTATTGATACAGAGAACCACGTTTGACTCGTGCCAGTACTTGGTCAAGTTTAAAGTGTGGTTTCTTCATCAGTAAGTCTTATTTGTCAAAATGGTCAGTAGCTTTCTTGTAGCAAACACCTCTTTTGAAGCAAAAAGAGCCAGACTGGGACTCAACATTATTGTACTGGATGTAAAATATTATGTTGAGTTACTTTAGTAGTCCTTAAGTGCATTTAGGAGAACTGAATCTTTCTTAACCAAACACTTTTTTTTTTTTAATGCCTTCTTAGAGATAAGAAAGGAAGCTGTTGGGGGAAGCTACACCCTTAAACTAAAAACTAAATAATGTTGCAGAGCTGACATTTATATCCTTGCTGACCATGGTTTGTTCATCTGTGAATTTGTACTTGTGCTGGTGCCTTTAAGTCCAGCATTTCAAGATTTAACATCTGTGAAGGGCATAAACATAACAGCAGAGCTTTCCTTCCAGCTTCAAAATTGCCTCAAGCCCAACTATTCTTTAGCTGTACATATTATGAAATAGTGCCAGCCAACATTTTTAATGTAGCCCATTTAAGCATGTTTTTTCTCCTTTCATATTCAGGGAGAAACCCCAGAAAACTTCCACTGAGAGCCTTCGTGCTCTTTGTGTTACTGTTTGTATTCCTTGGTGCTCTTGCAGCTGTGCAACAGTGGCAGTCCAAAGGAGAGCTCTCTGCTGAACTGCTGGCTGGCATTGAAATAAAAACCTGACCAGAGTAGAAGAAGCTGCCTCTCTACTGAAAAGGCAACTGCTCCCACATGGTCCAGAATATCTCCAAGATGTGGCCATCCTGAGGTCTGGCTTGTGCTGCAGCTGCCAATTCAGCAGGGAAGCCGTGACTGAGCTGCAGAGTTGTGATTGAGGAACCAAATGCTTCTGTGGCATGATACAGAATGGGGGGGCCTGAGCAGTACTGAAACTTGCTACTCCTGATTGCAACACTGTCCTGACTGAGATCATACTTCTCAATAACTGAACAGTAATAACAGCAAGTGCTGCTGTGCCTGTTAGAATAGAATGGATTTGTGATCTTTTGTAGCAATGCTACAAATCTGGTTATTGATTAAAATGCTCTGTATTCTGCTTTTATCAGAAGCTGTGCACTAGAACTGACAGACTAAAGTGAATGCAGGTGGGACTTGGCTTACCTACTCTATGCTTTTCCTGTAATTGTGAAGATACAAAGGTAGATGAGTTAGGTAATAATAGTTGTATCAGGGTCTTTAAAAGTGTTTTAATGCCTTTGAAAAAGGAAAGTTCTGTGGTTAGAAATGAAAGCAAAGTGAATAATCCAATGCTCCAGTGACCTCTGGTGGAAAGCATAATGCTGTGGGTTGTGACAACACCGAGTGCTTCCAGTACTGCTCCAGCCTGGAGGAGAAGGTGTTTTCGTGGGTGACAGCTGATTTCAGGACATACTAACAGAAGCCTGGTTTGGAACATGTTACATAGGGAAAGAATCTCCCATCTGTGGCACTGTTCTTGCCTTGGCAATGAGACTATCAGTCTGTTCTGGCCTGGTTTTCAAAAGCACCGAAAGGATGTGGCTGGCTGTGGGTGTTTTAGCTCTGGAAGATATAGAGCCCCTCAGGAGGATATAGAGCCCCTCAGGAGGATATAGAGCCCCTCAGTTGCCTGTATATGCTGCTGTGAGATTCCTGATAGCTTTTGGAAACTTCATTAATCCCTCATGTAAGACCTCTTCAGATGTTAGAAAGCTGCACTGATCCTAGTTCCATGTTAACTCAGAATAATTTACAAGGATAATGACATGTGAATTGTGCAGAACATGCAAGGAAAAAGCTTTAAGATGGCAAAGCTTTGAATGAGCAAACTGTCTGCAAAGGAATTTCACTCTGCCTCTTCCAGAGTTGTTCTACTTTTGTCCTTTTGGTTTTGTTTTTTTTTCCACCAGGGAATCCAGTAGCCACAGGAAAACACACCTCCTATTTATGCATATTTGGTTCCTGAACAACCCTGCTACAGAACTTTTTAATGTCTTATACTGCTACTTTACATACATATAAATTTTGACTTCAGGGTTGTGTGTAAAATATGCTCATGTCAGAAATCTGAGCAGTTCTTGATGTCATCTATAGTCCTGCAGTAGAAATTAAAAATATCTCACAGTCTTCCTCTTTCAACTGTAGAACTGTGTGAGAAAACATACGATGGTGAAAAAGTAATCTACTGGGAAGTGAAGTACCCTTTCCCTCTCTCAAACAGAGATGTATCCTTTCAAGCTTTTGTTCCTCTGGCAGTTTTTGTCTCCTGGTCATCCAGGAATCCCAGCAATGAACTGACTCCACTGCTCTGCTGCACTTGATCTAAGATCCTGCAGTCCTCACGTTACAGGAATATGTACAGCATGAAGGAGAGCGTGGGGGCCTCTTCCCACACACAGCTGGAACTCACATAGCTGAGTTATTACTCTGCAGGATTGAATCCTGTAGAAGCATGGGAAGTAATTTGAGGGAGCTGCTGTTTGTAAGGGAATTCACTTGTCAATTTTTCACCCATCAAACTGGCAGTGTTCTGACATTCCTCCTCAACTCTGAGCACAGTATGTCTATGTTCGGGAACGTCGGGAGATGGAGGTGGATGGGAGGAGGATCTGGGTTGTGTTGGCTCAAAGTGTGTCTGTTTCTCAGTGCCCTGAAAAGCCTGGTGTTATCAGAGTTAAAAGCTATAAACAAAGTGTGGCAATTGAAAGTGATGGCAAGGCTGGATCTAAAGGTAAGAGGCCAAGAAAATGTGTCACAAGTCATGCAGGCAGAGAATGTGTGGATTAGCAAAATGCATAAAGAGGGGGACTATAAAGTGAATGCACTGAGCCTTGGGACCACTTTAAAATGAGTGAAACTTGAGAATGTCCAGTGCAGTGTGCTACTGTGAAGAATCTTTCATTTAACAGTTGGGCTGGGTAGTTAAGAATAGTTTACTGACCATTCTGCCCCCCATCCCACCCCACCTTCAGCGTGCACTTCTCCTGCCAGCCAGTTCAGTAGGAGAAAGTCTGCTGCAATCTGCTTAACTCAGCAATGATTTGAGTATCATGTTTGACAGATGTAGAGATGAAAGGATTTGCCTAGAGTTTGTCTCCTGTCTGAGATTAGTCCTTTAAAGACAACGGTATTTTATAAGACAGGGTGACTAAAATGGTTTGCAGTAATCTAAATTAATGTTATGGCTCTGTCAGCTTCACTGGCAATGCCTATAGTTACTTCACATTCCTCTTCAGGACAAGTTGACTTTTTTTGTGAAGAATTAAGAGCAGAACTGTTGTATTTGGTGCCTCAGTCCTGCACACTGACAGCTTCTGTTGTGGGGTGTTAGAACTGATACTCAGAGAACTTTCTGATAACTCCTCTCTCCTCCCCAGTCTATATGTACTACTTTGATAATCCTGGTGGCATGATTCCATCGTGGCTGGTCAACTGGGCTGCCAAGGTAAGGGCAAGTTAACACACAATGATATTTGCTAATCCATTTCAAAACAAGGGGTTCACTGCATCCATACCCATCCTCTGCATGCTGGGTAGAGTTATTTTTTCTGAAATGGATGTATCCACCTTTCTAGCTCTTGCACAGTCCTGGTTTTGGAGTCTCACTGTTGTCTGCTCTCATGACAGTAGTACTAGTTTATTATTTTTTTAATTCCTGTCAAATTCCTCTGGTTCATCAACCTGGCAGGTGAATTTCTGCAGCCAGCCCAAAAAATCCATGTTCCAGAGCATACATGAATAGCCTAAAGACAAGCAAACTTCAATAATGCAGTCTGTTCCCAAGGTATTAAAGGAATGGTTTGCTGCTTTGTACTAGATCTTAGAATTGTATCTTAGACAATTGTATCTTAGAACTGTATCTGTTTGGAGGCCTTGATCTATACAATGGGAATTCTCATCTTGCTTATAGTTGTTATTGAGTGCATTATGCAAGAATGACTTTTCCACTTTTCTCTTTACAGAGTGGTGTGCCTGCTTTCTTGAAGGATATACAGAAAGCTTGCCTTAATTATTCTAAGAGAACATAGCTCTAAATTGATCTTAATTCTTTAATTCCAAGAGCTCTGCACTTACAGGAATGGCTGTTATATATTACACTGGATAAAATCTACCTCTAATATTGGAAAGAATTTTATTTTAGTTGAGTTATGCCTTGAGCTTTATTAGAGTCCTTTTCCATCTCCAACTGAAGAGCTGGGCACTGTCAAGGTAACACCAACATCAGCTGCAGCTTTTGAAAGTACTCAAGGATAAGCTTTGCTTATCCTGACTGTCCTGTCACCTGGAGCTCTGTGATGAATATGTTATGTCCTTGCACAAGAGACAAAGATTTAGCTAGAAAAAATGTCTGAACTTGGACTGCAAATTGCATGTTTGTTGCCTTGCAGGGTGGCTTCCTGCTGAAACTCAGTGATGGAACTTGCATTGCATAGGAGAAACACTTTTGCTACCCAAGTTTGTCATTCTTAAAACTGCCTGCCTGCTGTAAACCTAAAAAATGCTGAGGGCATGTAGGTAAATCACAAGAAGCCTGCAGTAGGAACTGGAAGTCTGTGTCACTAAGCTTCTTTGTGATGGTTTTAAGTCCAGATGTAAAAAGGACTGGAGCCTAAAGCCTTGCATTCCCAGTTCTGTACCTCTATATGAAACCTAAAACTCACCAAGAAGAAAAAGAAGGAGTTGGCTTCTTCCATGTCTGATTTAAGGGGAACAAGTTTTATCTTCAGAGTCAATAGCCTTTTCTGTAAAGCAGCTTGGATACCAGCTTGAAATTGGAAGTAATTTTGAACTGGATGCCTGCCACTGAATGTGAATGAATTTGATGTGAAGCTTGGGCTTGCTTGCATTTTTAAATTTCCTGCTGATCTAAAGACTGAAACTGTAATTTTGGATGGTAATCCACTAAAAGCTCAACTGAGCAAAAAATCAAATTTCCAGCACCTTTGTGGGGGGTGGGGCAGGGAGTGCATAAAAGATGAGAGGACCTCAATCTCAGGGATTTAAAATATTCTGCATTGTTCCTAAATCTAATCCTGTTTCTGAATAAATCTTGTAATGGGGTAGCTTTGTCTTGTTAAAAAACAAATGATTGAAATGATTGCCTTTTTACTTTGTGTGAATATTTGCTTCCAATAAATCGTTATTTTATCCATGTTCTTGTTCTGTCTCTCGTGTTTAAGAGTGGCCTTGCTGGGCAGGTCACAAATGACAGGCTGATATCATGGGCTGCTTCTTTTTTTTTGAAGGGTTTTGAAAGAATAAGTTGGATTAGAACCAAGCAGGATTTGATGTGTTCTGAAGACCTTTCTGCCAGCAGTTTAGGCATTTTTCAAGTGTCTGGCTTGGACACCATTACTGTATTGAGCATTACAGTGTCACACAACAGGACACAATAAAATTTTAAAAGGGTACTGACTAGCTGAGGATGAATCTTCCTGGAACAATGATGCAAACTAATTAATTTCCACTTCTTTCTGAACAAAACTGACCTCTGTGCCACAGCAGTACAAAACCTGTGGGCTTTCATTGTGAGCAAGGTATGCAGTGACACCAGTTTAAGTCTGGATTACTGCTCCTATCTTGTATTACTAGGGAAGAACAGGAACTTCCAGCTTTGTGTGATGTGGTTTCTTGTCTAAATGGGAGATTGTGACAATCTTTGGATGTAGAGACATTCTTAAAGCATTTGAGAGCTTTTTTAATGACTGATTAAATATTGATCTCATATAAATTATACATGCATCATGTGAACCTTTCTGGATAGCTTGAACTGGAATTTTCCTGCTGTGAAAGTTTAAAGTCATCATGCATTTCAGGTTCTGGTGCACAGGGTTAAGAAACATGAAACCCCCTTCCCATGCTGTTTGTTATGTAGCACCTGGAAGTCAGCTTTGTTTCCACCAACTTGCCTAAAAATGGAGTGCAAAGTTTGTCCTTTTAGAAGGATCTGTTGTAAACAAAGTGTTGTTGGGTTGTTTGAATAAAGAGAATGAGGTATTTCTGTTGGATGATGATTGAGCCTCTCATCTTCTATGTCCTACCCCAATTCACAGATTGGTAGGGATCACACTACAGGCTAATGGGGACTAGTGAAGTTTTCTCAGTAGCCCAAAAGAACTAGAAAAATGCTGTAGTTTCTGGCAATAAACAGGCATCTGCTCCAAAGTACAATATCAGAGTTTCCCTAAATCATAATGATATATTCTCATATAGAACTTCTGGGTTTAAATTACCAGCCCGTACAGAAACATGGTTTTGCATGTTGTTCTTCTCAAAAAGAAGTGGTGCTTTTTTTGGTCCCCCATCCCCTATTTCTATAGGGAATGATGTTGTAACAAAGTGAATATAAAACATTCTTCCATGTTGTGTTCTAGTCATTCCAACCCATTCTTTCCATACGATCTCTCTGTAAAACTGATGTATTTGAGTTGGAAGGTAAGTAAAGGAAAGATTCTCAGTAACCCAAAGTCAACAGAGTGAATGATGTCAGGTTCCCAGTCACTGGTGCTGCCCCTCAGAAGATGGTGTGTAAGGGGAAACACGAGTCTTCTTTGCTCAGGAAACATCTGGTTGATGCTTCATTTCTCAAGCAGGTCATTGGCTGGTTTTATAATTTAATGGAACAAAAAATGTGGGAAGACAGGAACATGGACTTCTGATATTAGTGGATAGTAGTAGATGATGTATCTTCCCACCAACACTTTTGTTTCCCAATATGTTAGTTTTCTGTGTATAAAGAACATTTTCAAAAGGGATCTAATGATACTTAAATTTCACTTAGCTGAGAGTAATTCCTTCCTGAGCATAGATTTGCCTTCCTCTAAATAGGAGGATAGTTCATAACCAAATTTACTGTCTCACTGTAGTCCTCTGATCAGAGGAAACTATTAGACTTTCACACAGAAAACTTTGTTCTCACTCATCTCAGTTAAAAGACACTGAAAACTTCCATACAGAAATAGAAAGGAAGGCTTACAGCAGGAGGAGAGTTGCTATAGATCCAGATGGACTGTAAGGAAGATAACTGCTTTTTGAGGACCAATAAAAAATAACAAATCTTTATAGTAAGATTAGTTTTGCTGATTTTTTTTCCTACCACTCTGGCTTATAACTGCAGACTTAGGAGGAATCCTGATCAGTAAGATAAATAAAGTTGGTGTTTAAGCATCCTACTAATTATTCTCTGCACCTGCCAGTGAGCATATTAATTGAGATTATATATATGCACATATAAAGAGAATGTCATCTTTCTCTGTAGTTCAGTATTCCCTGTATGTTGAGAACTTGACCATAAAGTATTATTCTCATCTGGAATCTGAATTATAAATGTATCCTGGAATCCTGCTGTGAGACAGGAACATTTTACATGGGAACAACTCTCCACTGGAAACCTTCATTTCCAGAGTAAGAACTGCATCCTGTGAGTGTTTCAGTGGAATCTGTCATAATAACCAATTATGTTGAAAGGCCTTGAATACATGTAATAATTTTAGCCTTGTGAAAAATTTCCTGCCTCCCTGCTGAAAGCTGTTCCTGCAGTGTAAACACAAGTACCTGTAATACTAAGATTTAAGTGAGTTTGCCTTTATCTGTCCTCACTAGATTTCATGCATATTTTTATATTTTTCCAAGGCCTATTTCATCACTGGAGGCACAAGAGGTTCTCTGATGGACCTTGTGACCCTGGAAGAGTCAGTTTTTGCCCCAAGCTTAATTGTTTTATTATTCTTAATCTATGGAACAAATACCTGAGAATTAATCATTTTAATAGATTGTGTTGTTCCTAGAATGACAAGTTTGGGGGTTTTGCAGTTCTGCAATATGGAAGGCCAAGGGTTACTTATGTGCTGCACATACTTTGAATAGATGCCTGCTGGGAAGTCACAAGGCTCATTGCATTTCTGCCTGAGCATGTCTGGAAAGGTTTTAAGTCTTTCCCTGTTTCACTTTGAGCTGTGGGGGGTTTGGCTTTTAATATTCCTGGTGCATATACATCTTCCAAAGCAGGATAGAAATTGGGTGTAATTGGCTGGAAATAGATATTTCATATTCAACTGCAACTTGGAGTTATAGTTTAAGAGTAGGTTTTAAATATTTTTATTGAGACCAGGCTACTGCTGTGCATTTTAAAGTTAATGTGTTTTCTCAGCATGGAAGTCATATAATTGATTTGTACATTTGAGTGGATCCTGCAAAAAGCCAAAATTGCCTGGCCAAGCCATTTACCCTGTGAAAGGCTCATGATGCTGTTCAACTATTCAAATTAAACCAAGCAGTAGGAACATTCTTCCAGCAGGAAATTACTGTGACACTGGAAGGGCCTTTTGTCTCAGAGTGTGAGGTGGGTATGTGAAAGAGTACATTGCCTGCCACTCATTTTTTTCTTTTAACATGGGAATAAACTGACCCTTGATAACACTTGAGGTGTGGTTCTAGGAACCATGAAATTCAGAGCTTTATCATTGAATAATGAGCTTGATTAATTCACTACAGTGGCAAGCAGACACGTCAGTAATTTAGAAAAATCACTTTAAAATCCATTTGGAACAACTTAGAGATTAAGAACAAACAAGTAATCTGAGGATCCTTTAAGGTCTTTCAGCAAAGACAGGCCTAGAAATACCTGCCAGATCATCAAATGCAATTATAGGCATCACATTATAGAAATCATTCCCTTGCATAAAGTGTGTTTCACAATTATGTGTTTAACCCATCTTCTCTTTCAGACTAGTAACTCTGTATGCTCGATATCTTTGCTAGAAAGTTTGTTGTGAAAATATGACCTGAGTAGAGAACTAATATTTTGTTCTTCACCTTTTTTTTGTAGTCAGTAGATTTCAGAATATTTTATGCCAATACAAGGGAAGTTTTTTCCAAAGTGATCATTATCAGTAATGAACCAAGTTGCTTTGAGAGACTGTGAAATCTCCAGTTTTGGGGATACTCAAGGCTAAGGGGGACATAAGGCCATGGGCAATTTATCTGACCTTGAAATTAAAGCCAACTTCAAATTTGGTGCTGCACTGGGCTGTGGGTTGTACCAGGTCATGAGATGATCCCATATGTCCCTTCCAAGCTGAATTATTATAATAATTTTAATATTAATAAATCCAGGAGATTACAGTGTGAATCCTTCTGAGAAGGCAGCATTATTTTCTTTCCAAATGCTGGTATTTAACAGATGGACTTGAACTGAGATACAGTGAGATGCACAAGTGTATGAAAAACCTATAATCAAGATCTGTGTTAGAAACAGGTACATACACATTTCTGGCAAGATGCTTCTTGTGGGGTGCATTATTGCTTTAGTTTATTATTTTAACTAAAATTATTGGTAGGGAATTGGTGAGAAATCTGGGAAATTCAAATTAAATGAAAGCAGACTTTCTGAATTTTTGCTAGTGAAGGTTAGTGTCACAATGATTACATTATTGAGTGAAAACATGATGACTGTGTTTGGAAAAGGCCAGCAGTAGCAGGCAAACTGAGGCTGTGCTGCACACTCACAGAAATGTTACTGGTGCCAGTTGTTACTGTTCATTTCCTGTTGCATCCAGCAGCTGCAGATCAGATCTGAAAGGTTAAAAGCTGGGAAAGGGTCAACCAGGCAAGGTTGAGATGTAATAAAAAGAGAAGATGAAATGCAGGTTTAGGATATCTAAGCATTCCAGGATGATCCTCTGGCTTTACCTGAACTGTCACAGCACAGTATTTTTCAGGCCAGCATGCTGAGCCAAGGGGCACTCACTAAATATTAGCCTTATGCATGGTGGGATTCTCTTTTTGCCAGATGGGAATATATGTTCAATCACATTTAATTAAAATTAAATTATTATTAAAGGATGTTTAGTGTTAGTAAGTAGAGTTTTCTTCACCAGATCTGGTGCTTGTTACCAGCCTAATTCAATATTTAGGAACAGAAGAAGAAGAACCTTTGTGTTGATTCTATAGAGGCCTTTCCTCTCCCAGCTCCAATGATGGATATTTCCAATCAACATTTACTGCTGAATACAATGTCCTTTACTGTCACATGCCTTTCCCTTTCCCTTCCCCCTTCAATACTGTGTCAACATTTGGGATGAGCCCAAATCCTAATGTGTGATCTGACCTCCTGACACCGTAGCCCCGTGAGCTACCAACCTGGCCATGCTTCCTGCTCCGGAGTGGGAGCACAAACATCTCTCCCAAGGATCTCCTTCTGCCCATCAATTCTTTTCATGCCTGTTGCTGCTTGTGCATTTTACCCTGGTATAAAAGTCTTGCACGTGTTCTTGGTTGTGTCCCCAGAACATGGACGTGGATCTCTTGGTACGTATTTTCTGTGGGAATAAGAATTATGTCTTTTGGAATTTGTAACTGTTGAAATAAGATAAATGAGGGGGAAGAAAAAAAAACTGGACTGCAAAGACAGTAAAAAATATGAAATTATGTTGGTCAGCTTTAAGAAGCATTCTGAAAACAGAATATGATTTTGGTTTAAAATGATGTAATAAAGTATATTCACTATATTTTATAATAAAATCTTTGCTTAAATTTCCATTTAAACAACAGGGCAGGTTTTTTTCAGGTACATTTGTCTTTTTTTTCATTAAGCAGGGACATATTTTGAAATATGCAAATTGCATATGTTGGTTTGCTGGGCCAACTAATCAATGTTTGACAGAGTCCCAGTAAATGGGACTGTCTCTGACTTGTAGAACTGCAAACCTGTGTTGGTTTAGCACTGTCGCACTGGTGGAAACACTGAACTCTTAGAGAATTCTAGATAAGAAAGCATCAACTTTTGCATGTTTTCTCCTGATATTTGAAAGGCAAAAAAAACCCAACAAAAACTGCACTGCTCCAGCCTTGCCTTGCACAGAGGCTCCAACTCCAACACTGTTTTCTTTGTGAGTAATTGTAAGTTCACTGCCCTACAGCAGCAAACAAGGAGGAAAACAAAAAAGATTCCTTTTTTTCACCCCTCAGAATGGCAGTTTCAGTAACACCCCATCAGTGGTTTCCACAGCAGAGATCAAAAGAGTGAAAGCCCAGTGACAGTGAGGTCTATTTTTGGTAGTGAAGCATCCACAGAGCTCCTCTGGTTCACTGGGGACATGAGAGGAAACTGCAAATACTGTAGAAGGCTATTCTGATGTCATGTGCTTTTCGGTGGGTTAAAAGGACAAATACTGAGCCTTTCACTTTGGATTCCTCCCTGTCAGTTGCTGTTTATCAAGTAAAGTTGTGGTTTTGTCTACATCACCTACATTGTCCCTCAAACAATTTTTTTTCAAGTACTGGTGAAATGTCATGGAGCAAAGTCCATAAATAAGCAGAAAATTAGTTTGGATTTTTCACTTGGTTTTCAAACATACATTAAAAATAGTTAATGGATTTGTTTCAAATGCAAACACAAAACATTTCAGCTTTTCCCACCTCATTTTCCTCCCACTTTTCAATTATTAATTATTACAAATATGATGGGCTAGAGAAAGATACAAAGAAAGGTACAGCAATGAGGAAAATAAATCCTCAGGTTTGGGGGGAAAATGGGGACAATGTTCCAACTGTCATTGAAAAATAAGGAAAATAGTATTTTTACTTTTGTGAAACAATTTAACATTTTTTCAAAATACTAACAGCACTTTCCACTGCTGGAAAGGAGTTAATACTGTGGACAAAACAGAGACAAAGCATTAAATCTGCAGAAGCAAATAACTCCTTCCTCCACTCACAGCTGGGTGGCACACTTGATGTTCATCCCCTCTCACACTGTTTAAGAATTTTAACATTGAATTTGCTCCATAGCACTGCTTCCTTCTCAGCAGAGCCTTTAGGAGAATCCTGCCTCTTTTCCTCATGGGTCTGGGTTGGTTCTGCCTGTGCTGAAGATTTGCTGCCCAGGACAGCACAGTCCAGGTGCAAAAATGTTCATCTCTTCAAAGCCTGGCAACGGACTAAACCCCCCTGGAGGCAGCAATCTCGAAGGACCACAGCCCAGTCACCAAGATTGCTTCAAGTACTACTTTATCTCATCTGGAACCAAATTTTGGGAATCTTAGAATAGAAATAAATATATTTAGTATTCCCCTAACTTTGGCTTCAGCAGAGTTACCTCGAGAGCAAACCACACACCCACAGGAAAGGCGATCGCTGCTTAATGGGCTTGAGGCAGCAGATCCTGCTAATTTGAGGATGCTGACAAACAAAACCTCTGTGTTCTGATCCAGGGGATGATGTTGCTAAATTGGCAGCCTCATTGTCTTACAGTGTGACCTTGTGTCCCCAGGCTGGTGAGTCAGCTGGCAGCAGGATCACCGCCTGGAATGTGGCAGAGGGGAAGGAAAGCACAAATACCTACGCACACAGAGGCATGGTACAGTTCCATGGGAAGCAACTGAGGGCAAAGCAGCACCTGGAAAAGGGCAGTAAATAGGGCTTAGGAGTGAGGAAAGACTACAGGAAACTGGATACCCAAACACAGGAGAGTCAGGAAGGAGCATCAAAGCCTTTGGAAAGGGCCACAGGTACCATGGAACAAACAAGGGCACCAGCGGGCACACAGCGCTCATGGTCTGTGCAGGGATTTGGGAAACAGGACCAACAGAGACACAGCATCTTTCTTTTTTTTTTTTTAATCTGAGAAGTCACATCAGCATTTGGTTTCCTTTTTCCTGATACTTTCCTGATGTTTCACGCCAGGTTGGAAAAACATCAGAAAAAAAATTGAAAAAACACAATTACTTGGCTTAAGAAAACATAATTATTTTGCTAATTCTTGCCATTCAGAGACTAAAGTACATCTCTAATATTTCTGTGTAGGAAAAAAATGTAGGATGTGGCCATTACTGAAGAAAATACTGAGGCAAATTCTGAGTTGGGAGTATCAGTTCCTAGGAAGGACCCTCAGGTCTATGTGAGAATCACACACCGAGGTCAGTTCTGGAGCAGATATTATACAGGAATCTTACCCTGCAGTTTCACTGTCTCAGTGAATCAGAAACCTCAACACAAATCCTTCAAAATAGCATTAATTCCCTCCTTACTCGAACGGACATGTGCACACACAAAACATGTCCCTCGGGCAGCTTTGAAAGTCTGTTGGCTGGCTCTGTAACCTTGAATACTGCAGAACTGCTTCAAACCCGAGTGCATACTGAGAGCTGGAAACTGGAAGCTTTAAGTCCTCCCCAAATAATGAAACTCAGCAGAATGATGGGCTGCCAACCTTGTTCTTAGATATATTAATTCCAGTCTGCAACTGCCACTTGGAAACCCAGGGTGAAGTCCTGCACTCATCGCTGATTTAAAACAGCCTGTGAAGAGTTCCCGGCTCTGGTTGGTGACACCCAGTGGTGACGATTGTATAAAACAGGCTCCCTGGAACATGGAAATTCCGGGCTGTGCCATCACCGAGCAGGCTGGGGCCATTCTTCTCCGAATTTAGCAACAGCGTTTGCTTCTTGCTTATAAAATTGCAAGCAAGGCTTGTGTGAGGCTGTGAGACCTCCCACAAATTGTGCACAGTGACAAGTATCCTTCTTGAAAAGTTCTGCAGATATTTTGTTCCTTCTTCAAGAAATTTCCCTGGGTGACAAATAAACTGTTAAATGCCTGACTTTTCCCTGCAGTGCTGCAACAGGTGACATCCTAAAATATTTTTTCTCCCTCCTGAACACTCTGCTTTGCCATCTCGTGATGTGCAGCTGAACATCAGGCAGTTTCAGAGGGGCCCATTCTAAAACAAATTAAGAAAGTGCAAAATCCCCAGCACTGCATCTGCAGTGGCTTCCCTCTGCTTTCATTTACAAAGGCAGATTATAATGTACATTCAACTTGCATATAATTCATTGAGATCTAAGGTTTTTAAATTAAAAATATTTTATTACCATTAAGGCCCAAACCAAATCTGTTTAGGTCATGGACATTTAATGACAGAAATCTTTCAAAGGGTCTGGACTGCTAGAGACAAATCTTTAAAAGAATAGCAATAGATGGATTAAAAGCCTGGAAATTTTGCTAATCCCATTTAGGGTTAGAAATCCAGCCTTTAGATTCAGCAGGGCTGAATGGGATTATTCACTCAATTCTATTAATAGTTTACTATGTCCATGCCAGGGTCACTTAATATTCGTGTGCTTCTTTTTGCACCATCTTTCATATGGGTCTAATTACTGTGCAGAAGATTGATGGTTTCAAGGAACAAACACTGAAATGCCCCACTGGAAAACATTACTGATGTGCATCAAATCGGGAAGAGACATTTGTTCCTGTTTGAGGATATTATTCATAATAATAAATCCATGGAATCAAGGAATGTCCCTGACATTACTCACATTAATCTAATATTCAGTGCAGTTGCATGATGGTAGATTTGCCTAAATGTGATATGCATAAAGCTGTTTGATTTTACTGGTGTCTGGACTCACAATATCCACAGTTTCCTTGGCAGATACATAAAATTAGCTGTCCCTTGCAGGGGAGTGTGCTGTGTGCAGCATGAGAAATGGGGCTTGTGGGCAGCTTAGATCAACTTCAGACTGTGGACCAAAACAAACTCAGGGAAGAAATGTGGTTCTATTTTGCACTCAGTTTACATTTCCCAGCCCAGATGAGTAATGGCAGTGAGGGGATGGTTTCCCTGGAAGTGCAATATGGTACTGCCATCTAGTGCTGTGCAGCAGGCTCAGCCTCTGCCACACAACTCAAATATAAGGTTTTCATACTACACGTGGAAGCATTAGACAAAAAGATCACATTTCCTACCCATTGATCTATGAAGTTTAGGATTCTGTTGAGTGACATGAAGACTTTGAGTGACATGAAGACTTTGGGTCAGGCTCTGTGATCTGCCCACTATATATATGGAGTAAAATAAGATTGCAACAGTGAGAAAGCTCCATAGTCAAACAAAAGGCATGATGGAAATTGTGTTAGAAAAGTGAAGACTTTTATCTTCAGAGACATCAGACGAGTGGAGTTGCTCAATGAGCCAATAATCCCCAGCCAGGATTGGGTTGTCTCTCCTTCTATTAAATAAAACACCCAGAACTCTCAGGTGGCCTACAGATGGTTTCCCATCAAGGTTTTCCTGAGATCATATGGGAAAAATTTGTCAACATTCAAGAATAAGGCAATTTCTTGGTCAATATTTAGCCCCTTGACTCATAATGAAAAGAATGATAATTAAAGTTTTGGTTTATGAGACCAACTTCTGGATGCTGATAAAACACTGGGAGGGAAATGATGCTGAACCACAAAAAAAGGCTACCAAAGGAAAAACATATTTTAACTGAAAGGACTCTGAGCACTGTTAGGTAGGATGTGACTAAAATAACTTTGGCTGTCAGCAGAGAGGATCTCATGTTTATTGACAACTGTAATTGTTAGTGGTGCAGTAGGAGGAAAGTTGAAATTCAAAAAAATATTCATCCCAGAATAGTTCAAAACTTGATCCAAAACCTACCAGAGTCCATTAAACTCTTGGTTTGAATTTTGGACCAGTACTTCAAAATGTGCTAAGAGAACTTCAAGCATGGCTTGTAACCAGAATGAACAGTGCAGTTAAAATATTTGCAGGGCAAGGCTCATGAAAAAGTCTTTTCTGCATTTCTCTCATTTTAAACTCATTATTATTTCTCGGAATAGAGGTGCTGCTCAGGAACTGGAAAGGTCAGGATAATCATTCACTCGCTTCGGGCAGTATTGGGAAAAGTCCCTCTTCTTTTTTATAGTATATTCCACAGCAAGATGGAACATAATGAATGTAATATATAAGAATATACATAATAAATAATATATGGAATATATATGAATGTATGCAGTAAATATGAGCTTCATTCAGTATCCACTGAAATCTTCAAAAGTCCTCTTCTTACTTAAGTGACCAACTGATTAAGCCCTAAGAGTAAAATTAGAAGTCTAAATTGAAATTTAAATTTTTTAAAGGATTCAAAGATTGTTCTTTTTCAAACCTGGCTCAAGGTAAAAATGAAACACATAACTTTCTCTCTCAGGGCTTTTTTTTGGATCAAACCTGTAAGGTTTTTTTTATGCTTTCCTTTCTACTGAAGCAAGTGAATAGTATCTTTATGGTTTGTCCCACCGAGATGAAGTAGTTTGATAAATTCTATATCATATCAAAATGTGATATTGTAACATTGTTTTTTTGTATTGACAAAGGATGAAGTGTCACACCAGCTGAGGCAGCCATTCATGTTTTCATAAGAAATTTGTGGCAGCCTCTTAGTATAAAAAACTTTACATAAATTAGGTAGCCACCTCCATTTCCCCATTTGGTGAAAGTACACTATAAGAAGTTATTCTTTTTGTCATTCTTTTCCAGTTAATTGAATCACATAGCTTGCAACTAGAGTAGGAATAATACTTCAGAGTAATTTCTAGGAGAGCACAGAGAAAAGCAACCCATTGTTATAGTTCAAAGTGAATCTTTTTCTATTTCTATGCATTTCTTTCTTGCAATGTGCAAGAACCCCACAATAACATCTAGCAAAATACACTTCAGTCCAACTTCACCCTATAGCAAATGGAATGCTAAAAATGGTAAAATCCAAGTCAAATTTGTAACATTTGTTTCTTGAATTTAATAAAAATACCAACCAGGAGTGCTTGTGAGATCTGCAACAGCCCTCTGGTGTTATAAGAAGCAGATTACAGATCAGATCTTCATTTCCTTTTGCCCTGCATTGGACCAACGTTTTATGACCTTTATAAAACAAAGAAACCAGTGGAATGTTGTCATTTTGCACTGTTTTGTGTAAGAACAACCCAGAATCAATCCTGTCTTGGATTTACCATTGAACCTGCAAGTCATCCTCAGTGCTGCAGTGATTGCAGGAGCTGATCATGGCCTCTGGGTTATCATGAGATGCAGCAGTGATGTTTCTATAAATGATCTCCTCGAGCAAAGGCCTGCAAGGTTGAGCTCTTCCTCCCCTTTCTGGTCCCTTTCCCATCTCCATGTTTATTCAAGTCCTCATTCAGGATCTTCTCTCTGCTTCCTAGTACCAATGTCAGTTCACATCTTCCAGCATCTGCCCAGGATGGATGACCAATAATGTAGGCTTGGAATGAGCTTTTTATTGCTGGAATTCCTTGTGCAGTGCAAACCCACGCAGGCAGTAACTCAAACCAGGCACACAAGTCTCCTGGCTGGGCAAAGAATTCATCTCCCTTCAGGCTACTAAAGAGTGAAAAAAAGCACCTAAAAACCTGGCTGTTAGGTGGTTGTTTTCTTTGCAATGTACATAAGGCCAGAGCAACAGCAAATGTAGTTATTTCCCACTGAAGAAAAACTATTTGCTTTTTCTAAGCAGCTTCAAAACAAGTTTGGTATGCTTTAGTACAAGAATATTGCTTTCAAGTCAGACATTTTCCTATTGTTGCAACCACAGCAATGGAATAAGAAACTGAGTAATAGAAGTAGCAATCCTGGAAGCTGTTAATGATGGATCTGGAGCTGGATTTGTTCTGTGACCTTAATGATAGGTATGAGACAGGAAGAGAGGCTGCTGAAGCGTGTAGGAAACAGCCCCATTCACAAATCAGACTTAGTTAAAATCAGCTTCTAGGAGAGATTTAGCCAGACTGCTTCCCAAGATTAAAGGAAAGGCAAGGAAATAGAAAACAAATATTCAATTCCTGAATAAACAGCACTACTGTACTAAATCCATGCAACTCATTCCTACATCCTCTTGGCAAAGACTAACACATTTCTTCTACAATGCAACTGATGTCACATAAACTAAGCAACACAATGGTAACTAAAGAAGCTCATCCAAAAGAACATCAGCAGAATTGAAGGCAATTAAGCAAAGACTTAACTACAAAAATGAAATCGCTGGTCTGGAGTGCAAAAACCAGCCAGAAAGATCATAACTGTTGATTCTAAGCTCAATAAGTCTTACCAACCAAATATGCAGACATGTCCCTGTCTGAGCCTGGAAAAAATGGAGCACATTCTGATGGTAGGATGACTTTTCTTCAGATTATATCAAAAAGAGAGATGGGAATGATTTGTAGCATGGGAAAGTTTGCTCTTGTCACAAGGGAAAGAGCTACTAAAAAGGCAGCCTTGGATTGTCTCAGGGGCAAAGGTTTTCCTGATTGAGATTATTTATAGAGAATTAGCTTTTACGGTGGGCGTTTTATGATTTTCTTTTTCTCTTGAAGATTCCACCCCTTCCTTGTTCTTCATTTCAGATGCTCCACATGAATGAAGCATAGCAAGGTGTCCTTTCTAGAAAAATTCCAGCAGCATCTCACTAAACTCACCATCACTGTAAGTAACTTCAACCATCAGAAAATTACTAATATTTGCCAAGAATGTTTTGTGCTTTCCCTGCTAATCAGCTCGATGTACTGGAATAAATGGGGTACTTTAAAGTGAATCATCCACATCACAGAGTGGATGTATTTGTTATCTACGGTGTAATTCATTGCTCTCCAACCAGATCAGAGCACTCGGGAGCTGTCTGCATATTTAAGATATTTCCTGGGCTGTATCTGCCAGGAAGGATGTTTTTCATGGGAAACTGATTGCTGCTTCTGTTTTATTGTTCTTGCAGAACTGGCTTTTTCACAGGGGCTGATTGCCATTACTGTATTTTACCAGGATTAGTGTACCACGCAGTCTTATACACTGTTAGCAGTTCTAATATACTCAGCATGAATATAATACAAGTTTCCATTCTCTGGAGTTTTTTATTCCTCTAGATTTCTCATTAGTGACTCTAAGGAAAATAACACCTTCCTTGTTTGATTAAAATATCCCATGTTCACACTTTCAGTGATAGAAAAGGCTCTTTTAAATCAACCTGTAAAACCATATCAATCTAAGAATGTCTTTATTTATGAAATCCTAAGCCATTTCAAGATGATGATTAAATGATTTAAAATTCAGATTTAAAAAAAAAGAATCAATCACATACCATTAAAACTTCAGGACATGCTTAGAGGACTATACTGATAGATCATGTCCTTGCCCATCTTCCAAACTGCTCTTCAGATCATGCTGACTCTCCTCTGGATCTCTGATATTCTCCTCCCCAGAGAGAGGTGTTCATCTCCCTGCTGGAGGTGAACTGCTATATCATATCCCACAGGTGCTTTTTATCTCCAGCCTCACAGTGTCCCATGGCCACTTTATGAACACAGAGGCTTCTAAAGGTTGTCAGGAACCATAAGAGCTGTGGGCAAAGTGTTTTCTGGGCTCAGATCATATGGATGCAGCTTCTGTTACAGTGGGAGTGTGGGAGGATTCGCTTTCGAGTTGTTTCTCAGCCAGCTCTGCAAAGTGAGGATGAAATGATGACACTTCCAGTGGCCACAGAAAAGCTGCTCAGTTGTCTTAGAATCTGTGCTGGGTATAAAGTAGAGTTTTGTTTGGGGTTTTTATGCCTATGAATGTTGTTTCTACACGAACCCTCTCACCTTTCTGGGTGACTTGGTCTTTATGCTGTTTCTTTTCTCTGGGCACAGAGCACTGCACAAAAACAGGCACAGAAAAAAAGGGAATTCTCCCTCTTTCCATCCCTTCACATTTTTAATAATTCCTATTAACCTTTGGCCACTCTGCAGGAACAGATGCAGAGAGTTATGAAACTGTGGACTGTTCAGCACTGAGATTCTAAAATATAATCCTGATGGGTACTGAAACAGCTAAATCCCCCCAAAACAATAAAACCAAACAAACCAACTCCCAACATTATAGTCTCTGAGTCAATCCTATGGCTGGTGTAAATCATCATTCCTCCTCTGACCATATCAGCCATCTGAGACTGGTCCTCCTCATGCTGGAATGTGGAGAGTATCCTGCTTAAAAAACAGCTCTAAAAACCAGCAATTCTCATTTTGACCGCCCTGCTCTGTTTTTAAAAGGACAGTGAGGAAGGAATGGACTGTTTCCTTTCTTTTAAATAAGGTTTTTTCTTTCAATTCTCTCTTCCTGTGCAAGAAAAAAAAAGGAATTGTATAGGCAGTTTTAATTTCCATCCTTCTTTTTTTTTTTAATTGAAAGATAATGTTCTTTTTCAATGAAAATAGAAAAAGGTTATTGAAGATGGCCTTCTCTCCAGAGAAAATATATAATTAGAAAGCAATTTCTTCAATGAGGAGTGATTCAATAAATGACATTCATCCATTTGAAGACACAGGATCTTTTAGCATAATTAAAATGGGCTCATTTTACAGCTGAGTACCAGTGTCTCTGCCCTCCCACCTTCAGGTGTTGGCTTTCAACATGCTGAAAACACTGAGGCCAAGTTTGAGGCATTGCATATATCAGTCTTTCCCATTTGAACTATTTGTAGTTCTCTATCTTTGGAAAGAAAGTGCTTTAGATAAGCAAAATTTATTTATGAATCAAATGGACAAATCCTTGCTTAAGAGTTTAACATTCTTCCTAGTTCACATTCCCTGCAGATTTGAAATATTGAGTAATTTCTGGCTTCAAATTCTAAATACTGAAGTATATAGTTCCTTGTAGAAAACTGCTTGTGTATTTTCTTCCAGAAATAACTGGATGCATGACTTTGGTCTTTATATATTGCATGTGAAGTGTCCCTTTGATGTGTGACATACAAGGGCACTACAGCTAAGGATACCAGAGTTTTGGTTCCTTTCTTCTGATATGAGTTCAGACAAATACTTTCAGATCTTGATTCCTCATCTGTGAAATGGAAAAAAATAAATCTCTGGTTCCCTCAGATGGGAATCTCTGTATGAGCCAGAATCCTGTCCCCTATTTCAGTAATATGAAGCACTAAATAAGTAACTTGTGCTGCAAGAAGATGGGTTTGTCTGTGTCATAAGTAGCCTGGAAGCTACTCAGCTCTAGCTCATTAATAACAGCAATGATTGACTGTGTTAGAGATTTGAAATGCATTCAGATCTGCTCTCTGCCCCAGGAAACTTCAAGATCAGGTCTGGCACAAACAAAAGGTCGCTGCCACAATGCACTGAGAGATGCAGGAGCCCTGGCTGGTGGGCATTTATCAGTGTTCACCAGTGAAAGGCTCTTTTTGTCTACAGCACATTTGAGCAAGTAGGAAAAACTAATAGCTTTGACTTCAGGAGGCCAGACAGTCTGCAGACAAGCACTGTGCAGATCTCCAGACCGCCCTGCGAAGGCTCCTCAGTTCTTGCCCTCAACACTCCTATTATTCCCTTGCAATTGCTGCCAGTTGGCTTGGTAACCAGGGACTATTTGAACAGCTGAATTCTTCCCTCAGTTACACTTGGCACCGCCGTGGACTTCAGGGGAGCTCCAGGGTGGAACTGAGGGCAGGACTTGGCTCTGGGCACCCACTACAAACCAGGTCAGGGCCACCAAAGGCAACTCTGCCCTTAATGCTTTAATCCACACCCTCAGCTAAAGGAACCAAAAGCCTTTAACTGTGCCACCAAGAAGGTCCTGCTCCTCCCTTTGGGTGCAGGATCATGTGCATGGAGCTCTGTCCACGTGCCAGGGAGTGGGAAAGCAGCACATTTGTCATCCCTGAAGTGTGGCCTGGGTGCCACTCACGCCGACCCACCGACCACACCGAGCTCAGCCAGATCCCCGAGCTGGGCTTGAAACGCTGCTTTGTTTTAACCACATATTTTTATTTCGTGAAACAGAGCTAAGTATCCTGAAACTAAAGGAGTATTTTTTCATGCTGCTATAATTTGTGAAATAATGAGACATTTTGGTCTGTTAACTCCTCTTAAGTCTCACCACAATGTTATGCTTTGACTTCATTTGTGGTTGCAAAATATTTACTTTTCTCTTTAGCAGATTATATGAAGCTGTGTATTTTGTCTTGGGAGATATATACATATATTTATATATATTTAATCTTAGTAGAAGCTGTTAGTAAAGCTACTTTTGTGCTCTGATCTGTTTTTGGATCCTCTTTAAAAATATTTACCAGGATATTGTGGATTTATTTGCTGATGCCATCTTTTCTCAAAAAAAAAAAAAAGAAAAGAAAAAGTTAAGACATACTAATAGTGTGGGGTTTTTTCACTATGCAGGTCATACACACACAAAAAAAGTCCTCACTTGTATGGGGAATATATTCCCCAAACAATTATTTAGTAATATTAAACTTTCCCCCATTAGTGATTATTAATGGAAGGTGGTATTTCTAAAATGGCCAGAGGGAGTTAGAATCTTAAGCCTTCTAAAAAGTCAGAGTGAGTTTTTACTAGGACAAACTACAGCATAAAGGAGGCTGTACTGTCTACTTAGGATTTAAACAGCAGGACACCTGAGCTTACTTCCCTTCCTTTTCCATCCACAATCAATCCTCAAAACCAGATCATCACTCATTTCCCAGCTGAGCTGCTATCCAAGGAAAATTCGGGCAGCGAAGATCCAATCCCAAAGCGAACAGCTGCAGTGTTCAGGACACTTCTGATTCCACATTTGAAGCACCTGTAGTCACACTGCTGCTTGTGCAATATGGCTGTGAAGTAATGAACTATTTAATTTAATGTTTGTAAGAGGGGGTGATATTCTTTGGAAAAAAACAGCTGTGTGTCCAGTCATACTTCTCTCCCCCCACTCCTCCAGTGACAATTCAAATCCAACTTCCTCCATGTCCAGGAATGCCCCCTTACCCAGGTTTTTCGTGGTATTTGGAGTCCATCTCAGCTCTACTACCTCTCTCTTCATGCCCTACCAGCTTAATGCTTTGATGTCTCCATCACTGCCATCATCCTGGGGACTTTTGCAGTTTCCCTACAGAATCCCTAAATTTCCACAGGCAGCTTTTCCCACATATATGATGTTTTACCTGGTTATACTGAAATGCAGTTTAATGTTCTCACCATAGTGAGTGTTGCAGACTCCTGTCAGTGACCTAAATTGTTCCTGACTTGCCAGTCTGTATCTGACCTGCCATTCCTGTCACTTGGCTTGCATCTTCTTTTTGCCTGATGTGGAACTCTGGACTTGAGAAAATCAGATTTTCAGAAGTCTTTAGGCACCTAAAGAGAGGCACTTTGTTGCACTAAAAAGGGACTTAAAGAAATAAGGTACCTAATTCCTGTTGACTGGCAGTGGAAAAGTGCTTAAAATATTTAATGAGTCCTAGCAGTTTAATTAGCTGCTCCCAGGTGCTGTAAAGTCCCCAAGACCACTTTTGAAGATAACAACCTTTCCTTTTAATTTGTGCATTGTTTCCTATTGTGGAAGCAGAGAAAGGATGCAGAAATGAACATAAATTATATATATTATATATATATCTGTATTGGAGAAGCAGGATAAAGAAGGTGTTTCTTGTACTTTCTGCTTGTGCTGTTTTTTTAACCCCACTTCCAGCTGTATACAAGCTGCAACTGGCAATCTTTCTATTAAATATCTACATTAAGTAAAAGATTCCTCAAAAGATATTAAAGTAATTCAAACTGAGCCTAAAATTCACTCTTTTTTTGTTGATGTTGTTGCTTTATTTGGGTATTTTTTCCAGAACTTAGCAAGAATATAAATGCCTGACCTTTGTTTTCATTCTTATATGGATTTAAAGCAATCTGGGGAAGGCAGGGGGAAGAGGGAGCAGTGAAGGGGAGTTTCTAATTTTTCCACAAGACACATCTTGGAGAAAGATGAACTAATTTAGGAAACAACAGATGCATATGTTTTCCAAATGTCTCAGGGATTTTTGAGCTTGTAAAGAGAAATGATGTGTTTTATTATTGTCTTTGATACCTCCTACTTTCTCCTGGTAGAATCCCAGGACTTCTGATCCTTAGGTTACACAGGAGCCACAGGAGCTGGATTGAATGAGACAGTCTGACACTGCTCTTGCACCTCTGGATGACACAATTCAGTTTTGCTGAGAAACCTCAGTTTGGGGATTCTAAACCAAACACTGAAATCTACACTAAAGAATTAGAAGACAAGCACTGAGGTGATCCTACAATAATCACTTATATTTTAATCAAACACTTTGGGGTCTAGCCAGGGATGAAATCCTACATAGTAACATATAACATGATCCATGCCCAGAAAATTCTGGGCTAAGTGAAGTGAAACACTCCATACTCATCCTGCTTTTCAAAGAGCTTAGCCAAGGGTATCCTTTTTCCAGGGATCATTTTCTTGGATGCCATGAGGAAGAGCAGATGCCTGTAAAACTTTTACCATGTGGTGCTTTGTCAGTGTACTCCAGAGGGCAGCATGGTAGTGCCACTGAGATTGTCTACCAAGTCTGACAAGATCCCTCTGAAATTTCTTGTTAAAAATAAACATTAAATTATTTACTAATATTTTCTACACGCCATCAAATATATGAAAGCAACATCTGAAGAAATGCAGTTCAGACTTCATAGGTAACGATAAAAAAGTGGTTTATAAGGAGATGAAGTTTAAATTAAAAATATCAGTCCTCCTCTGCAATATGTTAGTTTTATAAAAGGATTGCAAAATCTCAAGCTAAATTCAAAAAGAAAACAAAATTAAACCAGATTTTATCTTCTTTAAAAAATGTTTATTTTCTGATGATTTTCCCACTCAGCCTCAATTTTGGATGAGAAAAATGTTAATGTATTAACTTAAAGTATAACATGTTCTGTATTAAGTGCTTTCTTCAAAGTTATATATGAAAGATTTCATAATTTACAGTATCTAAGTAAGGAAAGAAAAAAATCAAACTTCTAAATACTTAGAAAATGTTCACTGTGCTCTTGTTGCTTCTAGATATTGCAGCCTAAGAAATTACTTGTTTTGGTGATTTATACATAAGATAGATCTTAATGAAAATCACACCTCTTTACACAAAAAACCCCAACAGTCTGCAAAGAGTTGATTACAATATTTGACTAGATTATATTATTGGACTGAAATGTATCCCCTTTATCATGGTCCTTAATCTGGCAAGCAGCCAGTCCCTCATTAAAAATACTCATACACACACACACACATATATAAATATATATATATATATATATATACACACAAAGTATGCAGGTGCCAGAATGCTGAGCAACTGAAAATCAATTGCCACCATCACAGTAACATTAAAAAACTATTTCTCAAGAATATTATTATATAAAATTACAATAGGATCATATTCCAATTGTTTTAATAAAGTGGCTACAATATAGGGCATTGTTTAGTCAGGATTGGCCATAAAATGCTGAAATTAAGCCCCAACCTATATGTAGGAGAAGGTTTCTTATAAATAATGCCAGTAAGACGAATGAGAATCCCTTTATATTGCAACCATTAAAAAGCTTATGGAGTGTTGCTTTGCTTATTATGGATTTTATCAGGGTTTTGTTGAGTGAAGTAGCAATTAAACTAAATATGCTGTCCCAAACCCCATTTATTACTGCTCTGTCTGCACAGAGCAGACTATACAAGAGGCCATGGCTTGCATTTCAAAACATGATTTAGGCTTTCTCTTCAATGTAAAGAACCTGGTATGGGTCTCTCACAAGCCACCTGATGAAGCCAAAAATCAAACTGGGTCCTATGCCACTTGTCTAACACAGCAGGTGCCTTTCCCAAACAGTTCCAAGGTCATTTCTGATGCCTTCAACAACCTAATACAGTGTTCCTAAAGTCAAAGGAAGTCTTGGTGTTTGATGAGCCCTGGAACAAGCCTTGCAGCCCACAGATATTTTTCATTCTGAGAGTTTTTTCTGGAGTAGTCTGGACGTGAGAAAACTTCCCAAGGAATTTTGGAGAAGTTACCTTTTCCTGAATAAGTTTTTAAAAAATCAGGATCTTTGGAAGAAATATTTTGCAGAATCACTTTTATACCAAGGCCTTTCCAGTCCTGCACAATGCCAGGCTTGTACCAACACAGGACACTTGAAGAGGCTGTAACACTTTGGCCCACAGTCCCCTCCAAAAGAAGGAGGTACTTAAGGAGGGCTCAGTCTGAGAAGATCAGTAATTACAATCTGTAGACAATTAAGCTTAGAGGAAGGTTGGTTAAAGATAGTATCTTGCAAGAGAAAACACATTTTCTGCAGTTTGAAAAGACATAGATGCTATCACAATATATTTTGACAGTTCATTAACTTTGTCTGCAAGCCCTGACCATGGACACGGGGATTTTGGGCTGAGTTTTGCTTCACTGTTTATCTGTGTCCTGCAGGCCAAGCAAAGCTGCTTTCATTTCCCTTTGTCCACTTACCTGCTATGAAAATAGATTTTAATAGCCCAACTATTTTAATAAATGTTAATTTGTGCAACTCAAACTGCATGCAGCTTTTGCTACCTGTGTTCAAATGTGCACCAACCTGGGCAGATACAGCATTGCTTTTCCCTGTAGCAATCCATGTCTCATCCTTCATGGGAATCTATGATGATTACAGTGGACATCTAGACACAGAAAACATGACAGAGATATATTGTGATAAAAATATATGGTAAATACGTATTTAACTGACCCCTTTAATTAAACTGCAATAAAAATATTCCATTACATAACAAAGCAACGGTGTGGATTGTCACAAAAGTGACCAGCAAGAATACTCTTATAGGTAAAATATTCCCTTCAGACTTGAGATCTGTATTCAGCTCCTCCCAGAAATATTTTCTGTTTCATGGAGAAAAACCTCAGCTTTTTTATGCTGTATTTCTCCATGTGTAAAACTCACCCTTTGTCTGTCACACCAAACCAAGACAGAGACTGTGTAATTACACTTTTTTTAGAAACTTGTAGTAGCATTGGCTGATGGCAACTGGGGCTACTGAGTGCTGTATGTAAAAAAAATTCTTGGATTTGGTTTGATTTCACTGCCAGCACTTTAGGTCAGCCCCTAAGCTGCTTTAATTTTTAATTAAAATACATGAATAATACCCTTTGAATGCTTGCTTCTCTGTTGTTTCCAGCTACACGCTAATTTTGTTGTCCTCGTTTACACAACATTTAATTTTCTGGTTGTTATCCGGAGAATTTCCATGGTATTTTTTGTTGTTGTTGCTGCTGTGGTTATGCTGGCTTTCTCCAAAAGACACTTGCTTCAATGGTAAATCAAAATCTTTGCCATCTTACTCACTCCCCATGATTTCCATAGGGTAAGAGCATCAGTCATTGGCCTGTAATTATCTTTAATTCACCAGTACTTTCCTTGGACCAGCTGCATGAGGGACTGAATTTGGTGCAATGAAAAGACTGCAGCAGATTCTCACAGCAGCAGAAGAGTGAAGCTACACAGTCTAACACATAACTGCATGTGCACCACTCAGCCACAATACAATTAAGGCTCTGGCTCCAAAGAAACTGTGATCCAAGGCTTTCTGCAAGCTTTAAACAAGGGCTTCGATGCTCACTGTTGTGTTGTCTGTGTTGCCAACTCTCTCAGTTCCTACCAAGAATCTTCCAATGATATCTGCCTAAAATCTCATTTCTGAAAGTCATAAATCTGCATGAGAACCTCCAGAAAAAATAGAGTTTCTGTCATTGCAAAGAAAAAGACTGGAAAACATGACACAGATGTTTCCTTAAGGCTCAGTAAACAGAAAGCAAATTAAAAAATACCTTCTTAAAAAGTTCTTTGATTTACAGATCAATCTTTTAAAACTTAAAGGCCAGTCTGCTGATGTTTTAGTACTTCAGGTTGACAGAACAATCAGTGAGACTATTCACAGAGTATAAAGATAAAAATGTGCAAAAGATCTTTGTCAGATCTGGGCCTACAGCCAACCTCTCACTCCCCAAGAGCATGTCATATGGCACTACTTCTAAATTTGGCTCAAATTTGTTTTGGTGAGTGTGAAATTTGTCTAGATCCAAAGCTAGTTCTGCATCTACCATTTAAAGCTTTTCCATCACATGCAGAAACCTCCAAATAAATAAAATTTACAAAGAAGCTTTTATCTGGATGTAGATGTGTTTATAAGTAAGAGTGAAAGTAAAACAACATTGGGCAGGGACCCAGAGCCTGATACCTGAGCTATAAACTACCACTGATCACAGTATTGAGTAAATTCACTAAAAATATCTTCCTCAGCTTCACTGCCTAATGCCAGATAGACTCCACAGCCTCCCAGCTCTTCTTGCCTGGACTACAATTTGCCCCCATAAAGCCCCAGGGAATCAAGATAAAAGCAATGGCAGAAACTGAATGGGATAATTTCCTTCCTCTCCAACATTTTCCATGTAATGTTGGCTGCTAAATCTGCAAAGTAACAGTTAGCAAAGGAAATCTTTGACAATGACTGCATGTCTCACATTGCAGCCCCTTCCTCCCCCTTTTTAGCTGTTTATGCTAAATCACTTTTTATTTGCCACATGGAAAAAGCCAGTGCCCAAGATGACGATACACTGAATGCAGCATCTCCCTTCACCCTTTCCAAACTCCAGAAAACTCAGGGGAAAAAAAGTGGAGTTCACTCATCTCTCAACAACAGCAGAAAATATAAAAACCAAAAGAAAATATCTATCAAAGCAGAAAAGGGTACTTTCCCTTGATCTGCTGATACACACAGAATATCACATGAATAACACCCGTCTTCTGTCCCTCCCTGAGTGATTCCTTCCTCTGTGAATGTGTTTTGCTCTGAACAAGGGGGAAAATGACAACAAAATAAACAGCAAGATGGCAGTAAAATATAACCCAGGTCTCAAAAGAGCTCCTGGACCTGTGACTGGACCAGCACTTCAGCATTAAAGCCCTCAGGAATTTTCTGACCAAGGACCATTGGATCAGTGGCATGGCAAGGAAACCGCCCTCCTCTTCAGCACAATGGCTGAGGGAGATGAAGCAGAAGAGTTTATAATCAAATCTATATATAACCTATATATATCAAACCTGAAGAGTGGGGATTTCTGTCCCATCTCACCTTAGCTCAGCACTGAGGGAAAACTACTGTCACCTGAGGGAAAACTACTGTCACTTGAGGGAAAAATCCTCTCTTCTCATCTGAGAGAAAGTTACTGTCACCTGAGGGAAAGCATCTCTCATGACACCTCAGGAAAAGCTTCTCTCCTGCCACCTGAGGGAAAAATGTCGTCACCTGAGGGAAAACTACTGTCACCTGAGGGAAAACTTCTGTCACCTGAGGGAAAACTGCTGTCACTTGAGGGAAGATTTCTGTCCTGCCACCTGAGGGAAAACTCCTGTCACCCAAGGGAAAAATCCTCTCCTCTCATCTGAGGCAAAAGTACTGCTCACCTGAGGGAAAGCTGCTCTCCTGCCAGGAGGAAAACTCCTCTCCTGCTCACCTGAGGGAAAGCTGCTCTCTCGGCACCTCAGGGAAAGCTTCTCTCATTGGAGGGAAAGTTTCTCTCCTGCTAAAGGTTAGTGGTGACAGAGCCAGATTTCAGACATCTTTTTTCACAGCTACACTCTTTCCCCACAGCTCCACAGCCCCTGGGGCTGGAGGGTGGGACAGGATCCACTGCAGAGCTGTTTTTGGTTTTTGGGTGTTGGTGGAAGGTTTGGCGGAGGCCGAGCTGTGAGGGCAGGTGAGCCGGGGGCTCCTGAGGCCTCACGGGCAGTCGTTCAGCCCCCACACAACCTCTGCTTGAATTTCAAGGTGCAGTTTTGAACTTCAGCCACGTGATGACCACGTTTAAAAATTTAGGTTCGGACAATGCCAGTGCTGTAGTCTCGGAGATAATGAGCCCAAAATTTACGTGGTCGGAACATCCTCGAGATGACCCCACACGGGAGTATGTTTGCGCACGTGGCCATTTTGATTGTGTAAATATTTATTTCAATACCTCTCTGAAACAAATATATAACGTAACGTGGGGGAGAGGCAAATGTTTTACAGTTGAAGTGGTATTTCCAGTTTAATGCTCCGGTCCCGTGGCCTGGGATGTGGTGGCTCTTTGGCACCTTGGATCCTGGAGCCTCGGCTCACACTGCAGCTGGGATGTGACTGCTCAGAGGCTTGGAATACACATAGCACTGCCTGTTTATGCTTGTAAACAGCATAATAACATAAAAATAGAAATATTGATATTATAGAAATATAATAATGTAAATATTGTTTCACACAATCTGTGAAAGGACTAGCTGCGGTTTGAGACAGTGCCCAGCCAATCCCTCCCCTGATTTCAATACTGAAAGAGAACACATGATAATATATTTTGAGATTTGCTAAGTTTCAGATTTATAAAGAAATGTGGAAACCTAATGGTGCTTTCAAACTGAAAAAGGTAAGACGCTTCATGTGGAAAGTGGGTGCAAAATTGGCATTCTGATATTTTTCAGATTTAATTTCTTCCTAAAAAAAAATTAGATAAGTCAAAATGATTTTTTTTTCTGTTGTAAATTTGTGTTTTGAGCCTTTGATTGAACTCTAAGCCATTTTGGCTGAGATCATGGTCTGAGCCTTTCACCTGAGAAATGCAAACCTGCTTTTGACCTTTTATTTATTTTGAAAGTATTAACCTTCAAATGATTCAAGGATATAATCCTAATGGATGCAATATCCTCTTGCAATTTTCTTCTGACATGGCACATTCAGAAGTTGTGGGACTGGCTGTCATTGCTTGTACTAAAATTCTTTTGCTCCTACCATAACCTCAGGATTACAAGGGCTCATTGGCAGGATAATGGCAGTGTTACTTCAAACAGCATGGTTCCTTTTAATTGTCTTGAGAGAATCTGACCATTTTATAAAAGGAAAACAAATAAGCTTATTGTTGCCAAAGGATCTTGGGGGGGAAAAAGAAAAGAGGTTGCAATAGTACTAAAAATAAAAATGGTATATGTTCCTATTGAAATATGATAAAATCTGCAGAATTTAAAAAGCCATGCTTCTTTGGATTACTTTAAAGATTCTTGGTTATATTTTTAGACATTAGACTGTTTGTTTCAAACTTAATTAAAAAAAAAGGCATGTTTAATGTATTTTCATCATGAAATAGTTTATCAAAGACTTTGGGACAGTCTCATGAAAATTCACCAGGATGTACAAAATGAAAGGCTCGAAGGAAAACTATGAGTTAATTCATGCTGTTTCATAAGTTTGGGTTTGGAACTCTCTTTTATTGAAGGCTGGTTCATTTGGCTGACTGTTTTTCTGTTCAACTGCATGTGTATATGAACTGATGGACAAGAAGAGTATTTACTGTTCATTCCTTATTTTGAATCTGCTTGAAACTTTGATTGATAAAATCTAAAATGACCTGTCTTCACTTTGCCTACCATGGGTTCTAGTAGTTGCTCATATGTAATAATGAAGAAAAAAAAATCATGCTGCAATTATTACTAACCTTTGCTTTCTTCTTTCACTCATTTTTGCCTTTCCTCATTTTCCAGTGTGACTGTGGCATTGAGACAGAGCTGGTTCCAACCTCTGGTACTTATTTTTGGTTCATTAATTTTTGGCAAACAAGGGACACTTAATAGGTCTGACGTTCCTGGCTAGGTGGTGATTGATCAAAAGTCAGCACAGTCAATGTTGTTATTTTTTCCAAACTTGTAATAATGTTATTCCCTAAGAGCCCACAAAACCAAAGCAATTAGGCTGGCTTGATAGGAGTGATGGTGGCTAACCTGGCATCAGAAGTGAAGACAGCAGCTTTCTGCATTACCTTTCCCCTATCTTAAGTCTGCTGCAGTCCAATTTATAAAATGAGAAGGTAATGAGTGTTGTATTTAAAGCACATTATCTGCATTATGCCAACTGTGCTCTTCAGGAATGTGACATTGTGAAATGAGATTTCCACACACCTACAGGAATGAGCAGACACTGTATTTATTAACCTAGTAAAAATACAACCTTATATCAATAACACCCAGGCTCTCTCTCCATTTCTTCCTGTTTGTGTTGTGTGTCTGTGTCAGCCTTGTTCTGAGCCACTGTTGCCAGGTGTACTCGCCTGAGGCTGCTCAATTGGAGCTGTGAACACCAGCCAAAAATAGCCAGCCCTGAGCAGAAGCCCCAGCCCTCAGAAAGTGCCTGCAGAAGGTACACACAGCTATTGGCTGCTGGGGTTTGAACTTCTCCACTGGAGATGTGGTTGTGACTGGCAGGGGCTGTGGAGCTCTGTCAGCTCTCTGGGCAGGCTGGTTACTGAGGATCTGGGTGGTAACTTCAAATATTCAGGTTCTAATCCAGCCTTTAGCTGTGGAGTACTGGGTACTTTTACTTAGCCAGTACCTTTCTTGTGACTTGATTTCCCTGTCTCTGAAGCAGAAGGGTGCTGCTCATGAAATGGAAAGATTGGATATTCCAAGAAAAAGACATTATTGCTATTATTGATAGGGAAAATATCCCACTTGGATTGATTTGGGATTTCATAATGTCAGTAATACACTTCTGAATAAGGTGGTGCTGCAGGTGTTCAGTGGATGATGTTCACCTTTGCACAAATTAGGTTTATGTGGGACTGTTGAAATTGTTTATATAAATGTGCTTTGTATACATTTCAGTAACTCCCTTTTGAATCTCTGAAAGAATCTCTACGGGTGTTGATCAGGCCCAGAATACTGGACAGCTGCCAAAACTCTGGCAGAACTTTTTTCTTCATTTGGACATGTTTGGCAACTTAGAAAATTGAGAATGTCCATTTTGGCTTTATCTCAGCAGGTTTAGTGTCTCCCTCATTCTGATAACTCTGTTTTGAGAAAATGAGGTTTTGAGTGAGCCCCTAGAAGCTGTGCTTCCAGGGTTAATGGAAACAATCAATGGGTCTGGTACCCAGTGAAGCAGCTCTGGACTGCCTGCTGCAGCTGGTAGACTTGGAGGAGGGGTCAGAAAAGGGAAAACTCAACTTTGGTTAGGAATACAGTTGGATAACAAGGCATGGCAGCCTGAATTCTCTGTCAGAGTCTTCCTACATAATGACAGACACAGCAGGACATGGCTTTCTTTGGATGGCAATGTCTGACTCATTCTCCTCTGAGCCTTAGTAAAGCTGAACTGTCGGTGCTCAGAGAACCAGGGAGCTGAAAGATCTCTGCTGAAGTCTGAGCTTGAAAGGAGTAAAAGACTGTTTATGTGTTATTTGAACTTCAGGAAGGAATGAAAAAAATGTTATCTAACTGTAGTGCTGAGTCATCTGAGCCTGGAAAGTGTTAGGAGCTGCTTAGGTCAGCTGAAAGATTGAGGAGGAAAACACTGACTCAAGTATTTTCTCGTGTCAGCAGAGGGTCCCTGCTGCAGTTTGGGCTCAGATTTAGAAGTGGAAATCTGAAAGGGAACATTATAAACAGCAGCTGATTTTAAAATAGCCTCATTCCTTTGCTTCTGACAATTGCATAAAGTTGTAGGAAATCCTGCAATAGCTGTCCCTGCTAATTTTTCAACAAGCAATATTCACATCTCAGTTATTTTCTAACCTAGTTACATTACTTGGTGCTTGTTTAAGAAAACCCTGGTTGTACATTCTTTCCTTAGATTGACTTCACCTCAAGCACAAGTTTCAGATGCACCTAAGATGATTTAGAAGCCTGATCTGACTGAATCACTCCCGAAATTTAGACCTGCCATTCATGAAAGTTTTACCTGTGGGCTATTGCTAAAATGAATCAGGATATAATATTTTTCGTCTTCTTTGGCTGAAGGTCTCAAGAACCTTGTAAACTTCTAAATTAATAATTTCATTCTATCTAAGTGTAAAAATACTTATTGACTGTCCCCCCATATGATGACATCAGTATGGCTCCCCCTTGGTTACGGGAACATCTCAGGAATTTTCTGACCAAGAGAGTGTGTTGATGGAAAAGGCTTCAACTGGGGCTCTCAAGGCTTCATTTATTGCACTTTCTGCTGTTATTCCTGTGAGCTCTGCAGACCAAGACCTTTATTTTGGGCCTTGAGCACAGTTTGGTGTGAGCCTTAAAACCTTGCTTCTTTCTCCATTATAAAAGGGTCTCCTCAGTCTCCTCTTTGCTTTTTGCTTTTCACCTGAAATAGAAGAGACACTTCACTCCTCTGCTCCTTCCAGCTACACCTGCTGCATCTCCAGCAGGGCAAGGTCTGTTAATAGTTGTAAATAGCTCAGCTGTGAGAGACTTTTCTTTACTTAAGTTGTGAAATGGTTTGTCTTCTACCAGTTCTTTGCGTGAGGTAAAAGAAATAGAGATTTACAGCAAAATAGGGAATTTTTGGAGTGCATTGGGAGATCTTTCATTCAAACTATGGGGTACAATGAAATTTCCACCGGATTCCCCTCTCCTCCCTTTTCCTTCAGTTTATTATCCCTCCAGGGGACGAGAACAGCCCCTCACTGGCTGGACTTGTCCATAGAGGGTCAATCTTAAACCCTTGTGACTGTGATTATTTTGTGTCCTTGCTGTCCAACACTGCCATGTGAATGAGGTCATGGTGGTAAGGGATTGTAGGCTGGCTCCATAATACCTTCACTTTATGTCCTAAAGGATCTCTGGGATCTGAGCCCTGTATTGGGGGACTATTAGGCAGGAATCTTTCCTTTAGATCTTAATGACATTGTTGGAATTATATCCTTACATGCTTTTATCTTTAAGTGATTATTTCTTCCCAATAATACAAACACTTTGAATGTCAAGATTCTGATACTGATTCTGCAAGGAGAGTGGGGGGCAGAAATCAAATGGTTGATTTCAATTCAAAAAGGTAATGCCCTCTCATAAAAGTTGTGTTATCTCAGATGCCAATGTGGAAAAATGAATCAAGGTACTTAACCTTTTCTTCTGCCACTGTGTTTAACATTTCTTTCTTTTTTCTCTAAAGTGTCAGGAAGTGGTGCTGAGTTGGCAGCAGTATACACCATCCCAGAGGAGGCTGTAAAGTAAGTGTTAAAAATGTTTAGTCCTGTCTATAAAAATGAGTTTTACTGAACTTTAAAAAATTAGTAACAGAACTGCCTCTTCCAGCAGTTTTTGTGGTTATTAATAGATGTTAGCGAGTTAATTATTTTCCAATGGACATATAAATTCTTATCTGAACTCTCTGTCCAAATTGAATAGTTACCTAACCTTAGCTATCTGGTAAAATTTCTGTGAACTCCTTTATATAGAATCAAAATAAATTAGTAGGCTTGTGGGTATGATTATTGATTCATACAACTGAATCTTGAGAAGTCTTCTCTTTTTGATGGAGAGCTTGCCTTGAAAATTCAGGTCACAATTCATCTGTTCACTTGTTTTGCCACAGAAGGTATCTCATACACTAGAATAAACTTAGGAAGCTGTGTTAGAAAGATGGCCCTTCAATAAAATATTAGAATTATTTCTTGTTATTCCTTTATTATTTAGACAGTTACACTGTTTCTGATCCTCATTGTCAGCATGATAGTGCTAACATCAATAGTGTAATTTAATTTATTGAAGGGAATATTGTATCCGTCAGGAGTATTTCAGCCTTTGCTGTTCTCTTGGTAAAGAAAAATTGAGGGTTTTGTCCTCTTATTAAAACATAATTTCATTTTAAAGGAACATCTACCTTTTGGACACCATGCTATTCATGACACCGATTATTTTTAAATCCTTTTCCATTGCTGTTGTGCCCTCACAGGCTTATTACCAGCATTTTATAGTTTTTCTGTGGGTTCAAAATGCCAGTGGAGGACAGATGACACCCTGCAGTGTCCCCTTACCATCTAAAGTGTTGCTCTGTGCTCTCAGGTTGCCTTTCCCCAGCAGTTGCACACTATCCATTGTCAGCTGCCCAGCTATTGTTTCTTGCCCGCAGAAGCTCCGGCAGTGGGAGATGACAGAGCAGCCCCACTGCCCGTGCTGGGGGAGCAAGAGAACTCCAGTGGTGACATAAATTATTGGAAGAGTGTTCATCCAGGGAATTGCAGGCAGACAAAGCAGCTCTGATGAAATCCATCCCCGTCAAAGACAGTTTGTTTCAGCTGAGGCTTGAATAACAGCACAAGTGAAAACCAAAGTAGCCTGGAGAGGGGGAAAGCGAAGTGGAGTCACTGTACGTAAGTATTTTCAAATAATTCCTCACATAGTTCACTTATCTGATGAGCAGATTACTGTCTGTGTTTCTGGACACAATTTTTCATCTTTGAAGAATGAAAATTGCATTTTCTTTGCTGTGATGCACAGGCAGATTATTTCTTTGCTGTTCTCTGAATACTTAAAATATTTTATACGAAGAATGGAATTTGAAATATCTGTATGGGAGAAAACACTTTTGTTTTGCCTTCCAAGTATATGCTGATATTTTAAACCAAGTATATACTGATACTTTGATGTGTGGTCAATACCTTTTCACAGGACAGACTTATAAACAAGTAACGGTCGTATTTAAGACTCAATGTTTATAATTTCCATTTACAGAACTGTTTATATTTCTACTCTTTTCTTCAAGAGTCGGTTTAAGGGAGGGTGTTAATAGTGCTAACTTACCTGTATTTACACGTGAGCAAACTCAGTACTGAAAATTGGCAAACTGGAATGAGTATGCAGAGAGTTTTATGACAGTCTGAGACAAACTGTGGTTTTTTAATGAAAAGTTCTTCTTTCCTTTGGTTCTTCCCAAAAAGGTGCGTGTTTGGTTGGGATAACTAAAGAATAAGTAAATTTGGGAGTTACCAAAAGCTTTAGGGGACCAGTTTTGACTGGAACAAATCAACTCCAGCCAATGGAAGATGAAGGAACCTAATTAAGATTAGGTAGCATTGTGCTACCAGCCTCAGACTGCTATGACACATGGAATAAAAAGGGATCATTTGGATTTTCTGAAACCTGGTTATTAACCTGCAATTATTTCTCAGTGTGTTTTCCAAGCACTCCTCATTAGCAATGAATTCAAAGCTCATGTTCCTGCTGTAGCAACAGCCCTTCTGGTTTTTAGAACATTTATGGGGAACTGTGACACTGCAACAGGCTACATTTATTTCACGTTTCATAAACTGATTATGCCTTTTTGAAGTGAAAAACAGGAATATAACTTAGCCTGAGTCTGTCTTCTCTGGAAGAAATCGATTTGGCTCTATCTTGTCAGAGGCTCCAGATAAATAGTGATTCATGTAACTAAATAGTCTCCTGGAGACTGCTCCTTCTGATGGAAGAAACTTGGCCTGCACATGCATGTTACAGTTTAATTGACTGCCTTGGGAGTAGCATGACATTCTTGTCTGTACTCTTTCCACATACTGCATGAAGTGGTACTGATTTCTTTTTTTAAAGACTGTTTAATGGTTTTAAGCTCATGATAAAGAAAGTCTCCAAAGAACTTACCTCAAACTTCATTCTGAGCTCAATACAAGCAATGACAGAAGGGCAGCCAGTAATTCACTGAGGAATTAATGCCCATTTCCTTTGTTTTCAGTGTGATGGCATGTCCAATTACTCTGAGTCTTTACTGCTAATCTCAACAGGCCCTCTCTTGCACTTCTTGCCTTTATTGTTCCTACAGCTTCCCTGGTGTAGAGTTAGTGGATGATGCTATTAGATGTTATAAGTCTAGGCTTTTACAAGTATTTTCTGCGTTTATAGAATAAAGTGAGAAGTCCTTGTTCAGCCAAATTGAATGATGACAGGTAATTCTCCCTGTCATTAGAGCTGACTAGAAATCCTTTCCCCTAAAATCAAATCAGTTTTAGTAAAGTTACTATGAAAACTACAGCTGCTCTTTTTAGGAGGTTTTAGGACAAACTTGGTCTCCCCCCCAAAAGAAGATAGGTTTTTGTTTCAATGAAAACTTATTTCCCCATAGATTTATGACTGATAAAAGCTCCTATATAAAATAGTCTTAATCTTTATCTGTTAGCTGTATTTATGATATTGGAAAAGCAGAGTGAAAGTCACCAATAAGTCAGATGAAAACATTCTGCAGCCTACAGCAGTTTCTGTGCTCCATGGCCTTTGAGTTGCCTGAAGAACAATTGGGGAATTGCTTTAGAGAAGTCATAAATTGTTTGGGGATTTACTCAACAGAGTCTAATTTTGGATGAAATATGTGATTATGGAAGCACATAATAAGCATTCTCTCCTACACTCACAAAGAGTTTTATTTTCAAATCACTCTGTGCTACAAATACTCAGATTCTATTGCACTGTATCAGCCCCTTCACATGCTCCAGTCAGGCTCCAAAACAGCCTCCTAAGGAAGAAGTGATTTTTTTCCTTCTTAACAGATAAACAAGCAGAATTCCTACCTGTCCTACAAGTACCACTGTCCTTGTGACAACTGCTCTGCAGTGGTGCTGGCTTTGTTCCATGGGTGACATCTTCCATCCTTCCTTAAAGCACAGAAAAAGAGGGAAGAGCACAGTCATTGGGACTTCTCCACAAGAGGTAGAACCTTTTTTTTCATGTTCTATTGAGGAATGAGCAGATGAGGCCTGATGGGAGCAGCAGGTGGGAATATTTGGCCAACATTCCACCCAAGCTTCCAGCAGACTGACTGAATTAAGACCTTGGCTATCTTGAGGCCCCAGCCCATAATAAGGACCTTGGTGACAAAATGGGAAGAAATTATATCAAAACATGGCAAGGATGAGAACATTCTAAAAATTTCTGAGCCATGGTAAAACCCACAAGGTGCTCTTTTCTTAGCTAAGGAAGCAGTTAAAAAGTTTATTGCACATAACACTTTTTTTTAAAGCACTTTTACAATCATTAGCAAAACTATGTATCAGTTGGCACCGCTCCTTGGTGTCCTTCAGTAATGACAAAGAGGTAAAACAAAAGCCAGAGATCCAGAGCACTGATTCATGCCCTTTATATGTAAAAAGTATGCCCTGGAAAGTTCATATTTAAATTTTCTGAAAGCATGAGTGAATTTTCTCCTGCTCTTGTCCTTACCCTTATAGAGTAATTTTCAGTGGCTATAAAATGTGGTTATTAAACCTAGAATGTGTCTTCTGCAGTGCTATTTCTTGTCCATATATAGATATCAAGACAGCTACAGATTACTTCATGACAGCCAATGAATGTGTCAGTAAAGGAAACTAAGCATTTCTCTTAATAAAATGGTTTTCAGCATCCTCGAGGACACATTAAGTGATCTCTTTAGAAGTCATATTCAGTAAGCTAATTAGCATGATCAGAGTGTGCATTCCTTCCTCATGATTAACTTCATGGCTCCGAAAGGAAAGCTCTAGGTGAAAGTCTTATAGTGACACTAAATACATAGATTCTTATATTCTGTATTGGAATGCATGACACACTGGCTACAGTTTTGAATAACTGTTTCAAGTATTTTGAAAGCAGCAAGGACATAATTCAAGTTAAGCTCTCCCTTTCCCTCAGCAGAAATACACAGGGCATTAAACAGCTTGGGCAAACAGTCTGGAAAGTTACATTGCGGTTCATCTTGTTACACTTGGTGCTTTATGTGTAATGGGGGTTTTTACTCCGAGTTCCACTCAGTAAAGCAGGGACTTCAGCTTCTTTATGAAAACATGAAAATTTGCAATACCTAATCTTCTTTATTGTGAGAATCTCCTCGCCCTGAAGCAAAGATGAAGCCTCTGTAAGTGACAAGGATCACTCTCATTGCACTCTTAAAAGTTTGATACTTAAGAGGTTAAGAATGATACCATATTAAGCACAGCAAAAATATCACTGATGATTTTTAAATTTTTTTTAAAACTGAGATATAAGTGACATGACCTATTGCTGATGCACTTGCATTGGAGTTAATTGGCACAGTGGTGTTTTCACAGCACCCACATGAGCACTGCTCCATAGGATTGTGCTCAGGGTGTAAGATCAGCAGTGATGCTCAGCTTTACTGTTCCCCATAAATTAGTCTAATCTCAGTCTAGCTGACTGAACCACAGCTATATTATTGGAAGACAACAGCCTTTGGTGATATAATTTTGATTGTAGTAAGATGGAAACCCAAATGTTATAATCCTTAGAGTCTGGGACTGAAACAGCTCAGTGAGAGGGTGTCATTTAATACTGCCCACAGAGTTTAGGTGAGGAGTTCTTCAGCAGAATTGCACAGCTTAAACATTCTGTTTTCCTCTATGTCTGATGTGCTGAACTGCCTGCCTGCTCTTCTTACTTTGCTTGAACAGACTCTTCTTTAGCTGTGATGAGATACATCAGTGTAGTTCCCACTGATACTCTCTGATTTCCATTTTATTGCTGGCTTGTGTCAGTTTATTGACCTGTCTCCATTTGGAGATCTCTCCATGTTTCCCCTTGTCAGATGGTCATTGAACCACTTCTAGCTGAAGCCATACACTGAGACAATTCTTTAGATTAAACTCTTTACTGATTTTGAGCTCCCAGGTTCATATGAAAATAAATGGGATTTGGTAATTGAAAGATAAGTTTTGAAACAAAAATAGGAATGTGCTGTATATTGCAATTTATTGTACACTGTAAAATGATAAGCCTTGTAAAATTAGAAGATACTGGTCAAGTAACAGAACAATGATGCTTTATTTGCAAATGATGCTAATTATTAACTATTTAAAAGGACAAAATTGCATTGTTTTCAGTAAAAAATTATTATTGATATATTTGGCATGATGGCAATGTAATTAAAAAAATAAGATTTTAATGAAAATACATATCTCCATCCAGACTTCTGGTTACTGTGCATGTTCTGCCTGTGGTCATGAACATCTCTTTAAAGGACTAGTACACTTGATGAATGACCACCATTTATGTATTAAAGACGACAAATTTAAAAAAAAAAGCCCAACCACCAGATCAGTATACCAAGGGTGGGGTTGCTATTAAATCTGGAATCAGAAGAACTGTCCTGGTTGTTTTCAGCACTTCAGTACTCTCATTTCTTATTTAAAATACTAAGCTCTCCTTAAATTTTATCAGAGAATGCTGCTTTATGGGGGTCTGTAGTTACAGATTACTGTCTCTGAAGTTTGTCCCACAGAGCAGAGAAGGGGAGAATGCAGTTATATGTTCCATCTTTACTACTGCATTCCTTGGAAGGTTCCAGATGTTTACCTTTATCTGACTTTAGATTTTGTGCCGTTGTGGTTGCTGGCAAGAGCAGTTGAATTCTTTCATGCCTGTTGCTTTAATAAGGAATGTGAAGCCACATATATAGTAACACGAGAACACAACAGTATGAAGCACAAATAATCCCTGATGAGATGCATATCTTGAGTAGGGATTAGGAATGCTTTGCACCCGATTCTTTATTTGGACTGTTACTCTGAAAAATTCCAAAAGGGGGCAATCTTACCCTCTGCCTGGAAGTCTATAAATATAATTCAACTGAGAAAATACAGCACACTACTTTCTAAGTTCTCATTTACCTTAGAAAACTGAAGGTTAGCACAATGGTAAAAGCAACTTTTAAGGGCTTGGGTTTGTTTCTGAAAAGCAAATTTTAAAAGTGACACTGGATTTTCAAACTTTATTAACTGCAGTAGTATGAATACCTGTGGTCACTTTCAAATTGAGATGGTTAAAATCATCTGATGCCCTCATGTTGTTGAGAGGGAGAAACATTAAAAAAAATATACACTGAAATTCCTCTTGGATATAAGTCAAACATGCTTGTGATAGAAATTTAGGGAAAAACAGAATCTGAGACTCGCCCTCCTTACCCAGCTGATTGATGCTTATTAATTTGAGACAAAAACTGTTTACACACTTGAAGGAATGGAAATATGCCTTTGTAATTTCTTATCTTTCTGTAGTGAAGCAGGAAAAATAACCTGTAGCCATGTGCTTGCCACTAATTTGTAGTAAGTTTTTAACTATCTAGAATGTTTTCCATAAGGAGAATGCCTATTTCCTTTGTACATGCTTTCCCAGCAATGTGTTGTTGACCCGTGTTTTGTAATTCGATGGCAACAATCATTGAGCTCTGCAAAATGAAAATATTTCATGTGTATGATATATATGCATCTACTGCACACACACACACACCACCAAATAGTTTTTAAAGATATTAAAAAGCTGATACAAAGGCAATATCCTTTGGTTGAACCAAATGGATGTTCAAAAGGAGGGCTGCAGGAATGTGGTGAGGACCACTCCTGCTCTGGACTGTGTGGCACAGGATGCTGCAGTCACAGCCTCGCACTTTTCTCCAGGGACCAACTCCCTGAGCATCCTGTCTTGCTCTAAGACTGAATGTCTGCCACATGTTCATGATTCTGGCATCTCAGTGATAACTCTGTGCCTTGGAAATCCCCTCACCTCAACTAGAACAGACCTGGCAGCCGAAGGAGGTGTGGTGTTTGTCACAGGGCAGGTGAGAGCTGAGCTGGGTAGAAGGAGATGGACACATACAGCTGAGGGGTATCTTGGCTTTATCTTAAATTTACAGAACACTTCTGATGTTTTAAAGACATTCAAATTTTTGAGAGCCATCTGAATGGTGATATTTATGAACTGAAACATCATTGTTCAGAATTTCTCCTTTTACCTGAGGCTGATCCCCCTAATGCTGGGGCTGCGAATTCCCCCTGATAAGGCCAAATCCTATAATGAGTCATTCCTGCATGGAGTCTGGCTAAAGCTGGCAGATTACTTGTAGTTAAATGAGTTTCAGTTTGTGATGTTTGGAAGCTTGGGCTCCAGTCCATATAGTATGAATAAAGAGGTACAGACTGTCAACCTGTGTATGCTGCAGTGGCTCTGACCCCTGATTCACAGCCAAGAGTGAGGCTGCTCCAGTCACAGCTCCATAAAGCGTTATGGTTAAATATGTTTTCCTAAGATGTAAATGAAGCTAAAATAAATTATGGCACCACTTTATTTTTATTGTGTTAAGCAGTATACATAATAAATTAATTTTTTTTTTTTTTTGCCTTGCTTCACATTCATATGATGTAGACTATTTTAAACCCAGCTGAGGTTTTTTCCCCTCTGCAGAAGATGACCATACCAATTGCCTCACTATCTGTTTACATTCTGGAAAGAGTCATTTGGGATTTTCTCTTTCTGAAATAAACGTTTGCTTATGGATTTTTTTTTATTGTCACATCCATGGCATTTTTAAAGTAAATATGAGTACAAGGTTTATATTATTTTAAATGTATATTGTATTTGTCTTCCCAACACTGTGGTTTTTAGTACTGTGAATAACGTAGTATGGAGCCAGCCTATTAAACAGCCTGTTTTTGTAAGGAAACTGTTAGTCCACCTACAATATTCTATTGCTTACTGTGTTCTTCCAATATGCTTAGCATTCCACAACCTAAATGATCATTTGTTGAACAAATTCATGCTTTTATTAGTCAAAATACAGAGAAAACAGAGCCCCCCTGTTTCAAGATATTTGCTAATGCACGGTTAATTATCACATATAGCTTACTATAATTCATTTTACAGGGAGACCTCCTGCAGGTAACATACTAGCAGTTTATGAAGCAAAATAACCTCACTATAGATTAGAACTGTTTCACTACTGGTCAGACAGTTGCTGCTTCTAGGCCTTCTCACTTCACATTGCTAATTTGAACAAGGCTTTATTTTTATATTTGTCAGCAGCAAGACTGTAGCATGGTTGTTAAACCTCTCCCAGGCCTAATTAGAGTAGCAATGCTCGCATTCATAATGAATCTCGTGTCCTGGGTTGGAGGAGGTAGCCGTGGTGCTACAGTAGCTTCCTGGCAGACAGTTGCTGGCAGGTTTAAGGTAGCTTGTGGCTTGCAATATTAAGTGACTGTTGAAATTCATTGACTCCACTGCGGCTTATGTGTCTAGATGACAACAAGTTTACACGGTTCTTTTATAGTTACAGCAAATGGGTCCATTTAAATATTTATTAGGTGATTATGGTGATGTGAAATGGAAAAAAATTGCAAAGTACGGTATTGCATGTATAACTGTTTTAACTGTTTGTACAAAATGGGCCTGTGGTATCATTCGAAATTACAGCATCTTTTTTTCCTCATAAATATTTATAGTGTATCAGTAGCTAGGAATGCTAATTTATTTGCATTTTGTTTCTTATTTAATTTGACAGCCTTTTGGGTAGCCATTAAAGGCACTCACTCTGATTTGAATGAAGGATATTTCAATCAGAAGTTGAGTGGCATTTTGATTGGAGTGGGTGAAGTTCAATTTTAGGAGTTCTTTTCGCTTTATGAGACACAGAAAGGAGTATTACCTGTGTGTGCTCGATGATGGGAGCACCCCCAGAAGACCTACTTCTCTGAAAATCTTACTTCTGAGGAATTATTTGGCATAATCATTGCATTAAATGCAGTCAGCTTCTTTTATTTGGTAGCTTGTCTGGCTTGATCAAAGTGAAAATAACACAAGATCCAGGTAGATATTTCTGCAAAAGATTAACCAAGAGTTTTTGTAAAATATGAGTATGACTTGGATTATAGAACAAGGTATCTCAGGTATATAGATAAAAGGATTAACTGAAGACAGAAAAAAAAATCCAGTTCATTGACAGCTTTGTAGCTACTGTTTACTTTTTCATAGCAACAGAAGAGATGGAAGTGAGTCAATCTCACTCAAGGGCATGAGAGAACATGATGATGATATCCAGAGGTGTCAGAGAAAATATGTACATTGGAAATGCTCTCAGTGGTGGCACAGAAAATAGTTATAGTGAAGAGAAATCAAGCATAGTACAGTAAATTTAGTCTGAATATATGTATGTGTCTATATCTACATAGCTTGAGAGACTTGCTCTTTGTAAAGAGAATAATTGCCCTTCAGCAGCCTCACTCACGACGCTGTTGCTGAACTTTGCTGTTGTTTAGAAATTTAAATTTGCTGCAAGTGGGTGGCAAAGCTTTCTAAATCTACATCTCATAAAGAACAGCAATCAACAGCAGAGATAAATCTGAATTCAGCTCGTCAGGGGAAGTGTAACATGTCATTGTCAAGTAGAGGAGAGAACACCAGCTGAAGTCATTTGGCTGTTTTGAGATATCGAACAAAGTGTATCCACAGGTCTGACTTGTTCTCTGCTAACTCTCTACAAATACTTTCTTTCATAGTTTCACACCAGTTTCAGCAGGCTTGGAAAACTTCCTATTTTCTCCTGTGGAAAAATTAATTCTTTATTGGGGAAAATTTTGTCAATTGTACTTGAGGAAAGTAGTCACACAGCCCAGAAATATTGAAATGGAGATGGAGAAGTTTTATACTCTTGAAATGAGATGAGTTACTCTTCCAAAGAGAACAAGAATTCTGGGGAGTAGAATGGAGACATGAAGCTGAATCACCTCTGCCACACAGGAATGTCCACAGGTTTCCTTAAGACTTGCTGCAATATGTCCAGGATTGGGATTTAGTCTGCTCTATACAGCTCAAGTTTGGCTGACATTTTGTTACTGCATTAATGCTTATTTCATTACCAAAAGTAAGACAGCAATCCTATAGGCTTATGTTTAATGCTGATTTTAGTTCAAATTTGGTGCCCATGCTCAAAGTTGAGAGAGCTGGTGACTGAAGGATAATACTGCAGTACCAGTAATGAGAATTCCATATCAGTGCTCAGGTGAGAATGGGTTGTTCAGGTTTTTTTCTGCTATGAGAACTCAAAACCTTAGGGGGTGAATTATGGCATTAATAAAGTGTCTTTGTGATTATAAAGATATTTACCCTCAGGCTTAAGGGTGAATATCTCTGCACTAGTTTTGAGTGAAGTTCTATGATGCCCAAGATGGGAAGTTTAACTTGCAGCTCAGTGTGAAGACACCTGAGTGTGAAAGGAGGACACTGAAATTGTCTGTACGTTGGGCACCCACAACAGCCCTCGGGCCTTGGACTGTCCATCTGATGCTTTTCACAAAGTCTAAATTCATTTAAAAGAAGACAAGGTAGGAGGGAGGAAAGAACATTCCTTAGCTTTTTGAGTCTGGAACGTCTGTCCTCTGTTTTGCTCAGATTTTCCAGTGAGATCACTTCCTGAATGGGGCGTAATGAATGAGTGTTCTGAAGGCAGGTCAAGAGCTAAGTGTGCAGGAAGGGTCCAGTTTTGCAGTGTCCCATCACTGGCAGAACTGAACTTGGTTCAGGTTTTCCAATAAGCTCAGAACTGTCACATATGCAGCTTGAATAAGATGAGCTAAATTCTATATATTGCATATACATTTTTGTCCTGAAGAATCTGTGGAATCAAATATTTGATGTGTGTGTGGGGGTGTTGTATTTGCATTCAATGTGCAGTTGACTATTCACCCAGTGCTGTGCCTTCTCTACCTCAGTTTTGTGCCACAACTTGTGACATCTTTCCTCAAGATAGTGTTAAATACTTCACTTTCGAGAGATTTATGAAGTTCAGTAGTTGAAGCTAATACGTTTTCTACACTTGTCAGAACTGTTACAGGTCTATTGTTATAATCCATACATATTAATTTTTAAAACTCTGCAAGGTGTACTGTTTTCCCTACTGAACTAATACAGTAAGACAGAAATCAAGTTCCAGAGAGGGGTATTAAAATCTGTCTCTGAGTACGAACTAGTGGTCTCACCACTCTGCTGACAGTCCTTGTGATCCCTTTAGAGGAAAGACACTGAGGGGTGAGGAGATGCCAAAAAACCATGGAGGTATGAGACAGCAGCACTTGCTGCAGATGGCAAAATAAGGCTTCTTTTTACAGTGTCAGGAGAAATCATTTTATACAATCAGCAGTACAGCAAACTACCTTCTGTCTCTGTGCATGACACTGGGAAATAAAAATCCATTCTTCAGCTGAATGAAAAATACGAAGCCCAAGTGTCAAGATCTTAGCACTGGGACAAACTGGAAACTTTCCAGTGGAACATTTTTCCCTCAGCTAACGCCGGTTCACCAAAACCTAACACGTTGCACGAAAATGTCTATTCCAATGAAATTTTTGATGGAAATGTTCTTGGCCTCCCGCCAGCTCGCCCGCTTTTCCCAGCTCTCAGCTCCCCGGCATCTCACGTGGAACGGTGCCAGAAAGTCAAGTTTCTCCACGTTCCTGGCCTGCTTGGCAGACTGCCAGGAGGGATGGGAGTCTGGGCTCCCGAAAGTGGACAAGAAACCTTATACATGCACATACAACCCTACACTTACTCTCACAGGTCATTTAAATCCATGTCAGTTCATTCAAACTAAAGGGTTGGTTTTGTTTTTTTTTTTTTTTTTTTTTTTACATAGAGGGTCTTTTAAATATGACCCTCCTATGGAAAATTTCTCATGGTGGACTTTTAATTCCAACTCGCGACTGAGAAAGAAAAAAAAAATTGGGGAATATGAAAAATTTTCCTTATAAGGGGAATACTGGTTCCTGTGCAACTGCACGTTGCACTATTGTCACTGAGGCTATCAACAGCTCCATCTGCTTCTCTTTTTCATTGCATAACGAGATCTATATTTGTAACAGGTAGGGTGTTTACACACTTAGCCTTAACAAAACAAGATAATATTTTTGGAGCTTTTGTAAATATTTATTTTAAAAATTCCTCTTAAGCCACCTTATATAAGGCAGGCAATCTTTTCTTGGTCAGTAAGTGGACTGAGGGGATAGACAGTTTCAATGTTTTTGGCTGAATAATAAAGAGAAAATAGGCACATATACTGAAATTCTGACTGAGAGGGCCCTGAAGCAGGAGCACTGTAATGTACTTTTCCATAGCCTCACTTCATGCACTGCAAGCTGCTCAGTTCCTTATTATATGTAAGTAAATAAATAAACTTCAATCACACTGTGTTAGGTAGTTTCTGACTGGGGGGATGTGTTCACATCTGGGACAAAAAGTACTTGATTCAAGTAGCCATTAATGAATTCCTTTTCTGACTATTCTTAATACCTTGGATTAGCATAACAAAGACTCTTTAGGACATCAGTAGTTAATGCAGTTTATTTTTAAATTGAGAAGATGGGATTTATAGTAATAGATACAGTTCTTACTTTTTCACCGAGGAAAGGTTCCTGAGTAGAATTCCACTTCTGTGTAAAATCGCTTTTTCATCATCAAATCTGAGCCTCAACTGCCAGTCTGTCAAAGAAGTGTTGCTCTTGTAATAATGGGAAACTGGTAATGTCCTGTATAAGATGCTAAAATTTCTATTAAACAGAGAAAATTCCTGTCTTTGTTAAAATAAGGGGGAAAAACATCCTTTTTTTTTCTTTTGAGGGGATTATTGTGTAGCAGTGCAGGAGGCTGCACTTTCACAAATGTGATCTGATGTTGCTCCCTCTGTCTTTTTATTCTGAAGTGATAAAGTGCAAATGATCATCAGAATGTTCCTGAATTAATGATAGCATTACATACCCAAACATTTGTAAAAGGCTTAGATAAAGCTCACTGTTAGACTCACTAAACATTAATTTGAGGTGTTGAAGAATTTTGTTGTGCTGGGAGTTAACTTTGAATCCTCTAAATGTGCATGGGTTGGCCCTTCTTGTACTTACACTGAAGAAGATTACATGGCTTGCAAGCAGCAGAAGAAAGTGGGTAAAGAATTTATTGGCAGAAACTTTAGTTTGGTCCTAAAAACTGTTGTCTCCCTGGCTGTGGCTGCCCAGAATCCCAAGATCCTTCCCTGGCATCAGCCTTGGCATCAGTCTATCCATGAGAAGGAGAAAATGGGATGAGTGTGTGTGTATACCCAGCAGGATTGAGCAATTCAGAGCAGACCTCTGAAGGGAAAATAATAAATACAATCATGAACTTTTTAATTGGTTTCCAATTAAATGTTCCTTGCTAGAAATGATGCAATGGCAACCTGTATGTTACCTTGCTTTCTAATGCCCCTAAACTGAGCTCTCAGTTGCCCCTCTCTAACCTCCTAATCTTTTTGCAAAGGAGAGCAGAAGGGCCTCTCCACAGAGCAATCCTGACTGCTTTATTGGACTCATTGGGGTGAGAGGAAGAAGGGAGGGGGTTGCAGCACATATCACACTGCAAATACAATTCAACATGTGCAGTGAAGTGACAGCTGAATTCTTCAGGTCTTTATGTCTCAGAGTCAGTGCTGAACTATGGTGTGTAAGCAAAGATATCTCATATTCATTTCTGACTGGAGTTCTCTAAGAGCAACAGTCTCACTGAGGGGGGGAAAGTCAGCTCAGCTCTCCGGAAAATAGAACACTGGCCCTGACTCCTCTCTACCTTGCAGTAAGTGAAGCTCAGCTCTTTACCACAACACCAAACTGGCCTCCCTCCACTATTCCAGGTTCTCACAGCTACTCTCTGGCAGAACAAGAAAATTCTGTTTTCCATATAGAAGTGCATCATCTAAGGTTTTGAACTTTTGTCTGTTCATTCAGACATAATGTAACACATTTCTCTGACTGTTCTCTGGATGTGCTAAGAGCCTCAGAGAAGGCTGTGCTTGAAAATTTCTATCTGAATCCAAGTCTTTGACCATTTCTCTCCCCGTAATATTGAGGTACTGAAACAAGTACGTTCATGGAAAAATAATTGCCCTCACAGTATTTCAGAGTGCTGTTTTTGGTGTCAGCTGAGAGAGAGCAAGATACAATTTTGTTGTGCAGTGCATGTTGTGCTATATGTTTTCATAAGGAGGTTGATTTTCTTTATACAAACAAAAAGTTTGAGGTTACACTCAAGGTGTTTCTGTTCCCAGTGTACCAATCTTCCTGACAACTTCTATTAGTTCCTCAAGTTGCAGGAGCTCAGACTAGCAGGGAAATCACCTTTATTCAGAAGTACACATCCTGGTGTATTCTTTAAAACCAGGGATGGACAAAGACAAGAAACAGGGACTCCTAACTCCATATGCTGAATTGGGCTGAGCCCAATGGGCCTGTGTAGAAGGTAGATTCTCAAATATTTGGGGGTTCAGGAACATGGTCAGTGCTGGGCCTGGGAACTGAGAGGCAGCAGAGCAGCTACAGAAATCAGAGCTGTGGATTCAGGTTTGGATTTTTATAGGAGCCTGTGTAAGTAAGGGCATCTCTCTTCTAGTCCATCATGGATACCTACTATAAGTTTTATTTCTTGCTATTGATCTCTCTCCATTCGCTGCCATAAACTGGACCTGATTTCTTGATCTATCTCTCTGTAACCATCCACCTTGACCCCCGAAAGCTGATTACAATAAGTAAATTAAACTGTGTGCAGTGGTGTATTGTCCCATCAGATGGCACAGATGAGTTCTACAGCCTCCTTGGAGTCACCCAAATCAACTATTAATAGCTGCTTTTCATGTAAGAATTCCAAGGCGGTTCAGTTTTCCTTTGGTCGTCAGATATTCTGGAGGGGTTTTTTTTCCTTTCTTTCCGAAATTGTTGTGCTGTTTTCGGTACTTAAGAGACAGACTCCAAACGAAGCAGCCATTCCTAACCTATGCAGACAAAGGGAGTGGTTCCCTTAGCAACAGGAACCATGTGGAGGTTCTCAGAGAGCTCTCTTTTCCCCCTACTCGTGTTTTCTTTTAACTCAACATTTTGCACAGCATCTTGCATGGAGACTCCGACAGCTGGGCTGGAGGCAAACAGTTCTTCCGGCTCTGGCTAAGCAGTGCTCAGAGGGCAATTGTTCCACGCTCATCAGACAGAAAAAATGATAACCATGGGTAAGTGAACTGGCACACAATCAGAGTTCATGCTGAGGAGGGGGAAAGTTTACTGGCTGGCAACCAGAAGTGGCCAGCACTTCCCAGTAGGGCATGTATGTTGGAAACAGGGGTGCTGATGTGATGCTTGCCTTGTTTACTGGGAGGGTTGCACGTCTGTGTTTAGCATTTCAGGGGTTTGGAAACATTAGCACAACTGGGTTCTGGTCCTCAGCCTGCTGCTGACTTCTTTTCTAGCCCTGAACATCTCACCTCTCTGTTTTCCTTCCTCATCCACCAAAAGGATATGATATGCCATGAGGACCTGGGAAGGGCTGTAAAGTACTGTAGGAATAGACCAGATTGCTTGTGAAAACCATGTTTGCTTTTGAAGTTGATGGCAAGGTGTGCAGAACCTGAGATAAAGTATTGATCTTCTGTTGCAGATTTAACTGAATTAACTTTTCTGTAGATAGATCTCCTTGCTTTTCTTCATAGTGCACAAGAGGTGTGTGCATGTAGTGTTTGTACATGTATGTCTATATGTAGAAAAATTTGTCTATGCTGATGTATAAATAACAGAAATAGAGCAGTTTATTTCCCTCAAAATAGCTACAGCATTGATAAAGTAGTAACTGTGATTCAGTGAAATCCAGCATACTATAAAATAATAAAATTTAATTTTTGCATGTATTGAAATAAACACTTCATCTGCTGAACCTAAAGTGTTACGTATTACCAGAGCTCTTGCCAGTCTCAGTTAGAAAAGCCTAATACATAAACTCCCTAAGTTTGTAGACATTTAATCTAAAAAGAGACATCTGAATTATTCCAATTTTAAGTCAGTTTATTTTGTGGGGGATGAATTAGTCTCTCAGTTCTTCCTACTTTAATGTACAAAGTTCCTCCAGTCACAATTTTTCATCACATTTGAATTAAAATTTGGGCACCCAAGTCCATATTTTGCCAGATGATGCAGCACACTGACCATTTGGGTGCAGGCTCCCTCTGCCTGCACACTCACAGACGAGTCTCACAGTGTCGCAGTGGGTGCATTTACCACCACAGGCAACTTAGTTGTGCATCTTTCAGCTGTGACACTGCAGGAAAAAGGAGCTGTTGGTGCCTGCACACACAGAGCAGCTGCACAAGTGTCACACACCACCTCTCCTGGTGTGTGCTGTCAATAATAATGTCCTGTCCTTACTTTTCCTATTCCTCACACAACACTAACCTGCAGATCACTTGCTGTGTGCTTGTACTGCTGAGCTTTTCCTGGGTGATCAGAGGCTCCAACAGTCACAACACCCCCTTTTGCGTGGGGATTGACAATTTGTCTCTGAGCTCCAATTTAAATTAAGAACAATTGCCACGTTTGCACCTTCATGAATAATATTAGCTTTTGTGCTTGAATAAAGATGAAGGCAATAATGAGTCACTCAAATTGTTTCCCTTTTCTGTCTGTGCTTATATTTCCATCTTTTTATGCCCTACTTCAAACAATATTACTGCTTGAATCAGTGACACCAGCTAAGGTACAGGATTAAAATATTGTACATTTAGTAAACAGTGTTTGAGTTCTTAATTACAATTTGGCATGTACATTTTGCAATATGTGGAGAAAATCCTGGATTTATGGTGTGTGGGGGGTTTAACCAAGGATTTTAAGTCATCGCAGATTGATCTTCTTAATTTCTTCCCCCGTCCCCATTTGGTGTCTAGTTCTGCAGTTCTGTAGTTTTTCCTTGTTTGACATTTACATTTTTGGGTAGAGTTTATTTTCAATTTTCATTCAGATGAACAAAAATGTCAGTACTTTTGCCAGGCCTGCTGGTAGAGATTTTGTATGAATAAACTGCTGAGAGGACTTTTAGTTACTTCACATTTACTGAGTCTGTCCTGTTATCAGCATTAGTTATAGTCTGCCTTTCATCCAAGCATTTGAAGTGCACTGCACATGTAAATGAAGCCTTCCCGGAAATCTGGAGACAAGGAAGTAACACCAAGGGATCACTTCATCCAGAAACTAAGTAAATAACAAGAATTCTAATAATATAAAGTGCTGCATATGTTAGAAAAGGCAGCAAAGATCCAATGTAGAATAAGCAGATCAGATTGATGGCAACAGCTATTTCAATTTCTTAATGCTTTACACATAGGACACATACATATACACTAAGCTGAAACAGGAGAAAAAGTGGAAGTTAGTCTTAAAGATTAAAGAAATGAATGATGATTGACCTATAGGAAGAGTTATGAGAATCTGATTTATGTGGCTGGCAGCCAAGGAGTTGGCAAAGTTTCATGCTTTTAGCAAGAGGGATAATCTCATACAGATCAAATATCAGGATCTTACCATTTTTATATAGTATATGGTTTTTCAACACCAAGTAAAAGACAAGGCTTATAATGTGAGTAATTCTTTGATCAATCTGATTTACTCATTAAAAGATCAGCAGGTATAAGTCCTCCAAGACACCTCTAGATAAAAGACAGATCATATATCAGCTTGTGCATGGCTCATGGCTTTTTATATCGTAGCCCTGAAAAGAGGACTCATGTAATGGTCTGGTGTGGTGCTGCCCCTTGCAACCTGCTTTCACTTGTCTGATTCCTCCCTAAAATCCATCACTATTCCATGAAGGTAGGCAGTGGGCATCCTCTTCTGTGAAAGCTTTTCAGCATCTTTTGCTGCAAGATCCAGAAAACTTAGGAATTGTGAATGGTCCTTACACAGGCGTTTCCAATCCTCGAACAGGTCTGGCTTTTTCAGAGAGCCTTAAAGGATTTGAGAAGCCAGGACTAGTCCCCACCAACAGTGTGTGGCTGGAGCTGCAGGCTTTATGCTCGTGTCATGCAAGTCCTGACTGGGGACTGTCTACTTTGCAGAGTTTGTGTTGTGGCCAGAGAGATGAGTGTGGATCAAATACTGATTAGTCTGTGGGACTAATGGCCCAGCTACTTGCTTGTATAGATGGAGGCTCTGAAAGCAGACAAATCACCCCAAATCCTTCATTGCCCCAACATCCCACTCAGTTATGTTGTATCACTGAGCAAGCTACAATTCCTGCTGCAGCACATGTAAGAGCAGTGTGCTCTGACTGACAGAGGGAACAGCAGCTGTGAAAACACTGCAACAGTGGGCTTAGCTTGTTCCAGGTTGATGAGAAGGCAAACTCTCCAAAGACCCCCGAGAGCACTCTGGTTTCTAAGGTGTACTAAATCCAGGGCTTTCACATCTTCATTGCTGGTGTCGCCCTTGCTATGTCATTTATGACAAAATTTACTATAATCACATTATGTTGGCTTGATGTGTAGGCACTCAGGCACACTGAAAAAACAACTGGAAAGTGTTGGAGCCCAAAGATTTATTTTACTGAAAAAAGCATATTCCCCAGCAATTAAGATGTAAAACTAACAATGTGATGTGCTGAAAAACATAAAGGCAATGAGCAGCACAATTCTGAAGTGCAAGAGTAGGTGGGACATCTGAAAGTGTTCAGGAAGGAGTTTGGGTAAACAAACCTCACCTCAAAGCCTTTTCAAATTCACAAACATCACACATACAAGAAGTCTTGGATTAATGTTTCTTCTCTCCTCCTGAATGTTTTCAATACAGTTTTAATGGATCACCCTATGGAGAATCAGTATTACTTCCTTATGCCCTGCTTTTATTAATTCTCTAGCCATGGGATTTGTGGAGCTGTTCTCTCTTCTTCCTATGACAAACTGGTTTTACTTTTTCTTTTACCTGAAACAAGTCCATCACTGATTTTGTAGCCTGCTTTTGTGTCATCTTTGAGCCTGTGCAAAGGATCATCGCATAGATTATTTGGATTGGGATTTTTCTGTACTAGTAAACCTTGAGAGTTTGGAGTGCATTTTGGAGGAAGGTCCTGGAAATTCAGTATGAGCTTAAAGTTGATGTCTAAACTTGCCTTCCCCAGAGACATATCAGAAATGCATCTAGAGCAGCTCTGAGGTCAGGGTTAGTGTCCTGCCTTAAGGCAGAGGGTGCGCTGGGAAAGATGGAAATCTGCAGAGGGATCCTAAAACACTCTTTGCTAAATATTTTAAGGCTAATGTCTCCTTTGCCTTTTGCCTCCTGACAATGTTGAAATTAATGATCTCTGGATTTAAATTTCACATGGAGTCAAGCTGAGATGATGTACCTGCATCCAAGTTCCTTCTAAACACAGAGCTGCTGCAGCTTTTGTTCCGAGCTAATCCTTGTGTGAATCATATGGCAACGCTCAGCAGGCCTGGGCTCCTGAAGATGTTCCTTTGAGGTCAGCAATTGTCTCAAGCAAATATTTGCCACTTCATAAATCTCTGCTTGTATAGGCTGGATTCTATAGCCTCTCTTTTTGGGCAGTGCAAGATTGTACAATAGCCATCATGCATCACCAGGGGAGTAACAAATTCTTTTGGAAAGGGAGAGTGGATACTCAGACTGAAACACAATGTTTTTCGTAGCCAAACTAAGTTTTAGATCAGTCAAACTGTCACTTGAAACAGAAATCTCAGGTCCAACATTTTAATGACCGAAGTTATATGTTGTAGCAGTTGACATGTGCAGCCAGTGCACTTTTGAAAAGCAAAGGGAAAGTTTGAAATATTTCGCTGAATGTATGATTATAGTGCTTGGGGAAGTTTATGTAAGACTAGTTAAAATGATGACTATATTTCAAAAATTGTTATAATGAAGTGTATCAAATTTGTTCAGAAGTTAATGTTGGGTTAGAATTCCCATTTAGCCATTTGTTCCTCTTAAATATATATATATCACTAGGCATTTTATATATGGAAAATTTGATCTATGGTCATTGCAAAAGGATATGGAAAAGAACTGGCCAGTTTTGTTGGATTCTGTCTGGTGTGACAATACTTTTTGGCTCACAAGTGAAAGTAATCATTCAATTTTTATTTAATATATAGCCAGAAAGTTATTCTTTAAAATAATCAACATAGCATTTTACTTTGTTTGAGTTGGAATTTCAACCAGGTCATGGTTGTTAGGGGCTTTTGGGAACTAAATGGGTTAATACAGTATAAAATCCCCCCCATCTAATTAGTTAATGTTGATTATTTTAGAAATTACCTCTATTGTGTAATTCCTTCTGTATAACCTGACTGCTTTCCACTGCTGGAACTGTGTACAAAGAAACCCTAAGACATCACTGGGCACCTGAATGTCTCTATGTTGGTTATTTACAGTGTTCTTCAGATTTCTGACACAATGTTACATGACTTGGACTGATGATGCCTGAACTTGACCATTGTGCTCAATTTGGGATTAAAAACAAATGTCATAACAGCCATATCTTCTTATATAAAGTATATTTTTTATCATTATCTGCATCTATTTCGAGCATTTGGGACAGCAAGTGGCTGCCTGAGTGTTTAGAGGGGCAAGGAATGAGCCTCAGCTGACATGTTTCAGCACTACAAATCCAGTTGAACTCCTGCAGTTTATATCAGCTAAGGAATGGTTCTTTGCAGCAGTACATTGTAAAATAACTTGATTTCATTTTGATAACAATAAGAAGCTGAAAATTGCAACACTTGATGTCTTACAGCTAAGCCTGTATTTTCACTTCACGACACGCCACGGACATGGTGTTTTAAGGCATTTTTAAATTCTGTAGGATGATGGGAAGATGAAGCTTTGGAGAGCACACCAGATTCTGAGAAATGTAAGAGAAAAACAGGATGGAGGGAAAGATTGGTGTGAGGAGAAGAAATTTCTTTCATTTTGTCACTGCTTATCTGCAGTTTGGGGACAGCCATTGCTCCAGACAGCTCCCATCCCATCTTGTTATTGTCCCTATCGACCAGCAGTAGCTCCTTGCTATTTTCTATTTAAGGGAATGAAACAGGATGGCAAAAGCATTTCTCCAGTTAATATCTGCTGTCGTGTTCATAGGGCTCTTTATTCAAACCCACAGTATGCCTTAGTTAAGCTGTGAAAGGGCTGTTATTTCCACTGAGCACTGTCAGCCCTCACAGCCTGATTATAGTGCCAGTTAGGATTAGATTCAGATTCATCATTCAAGAGGCAAAGAACTGGGATAGAGAGAGGAGAGATGCTATGGGAGGATGGTAATGGGAGAAGTGAAATATTTTAGCCTGTTACCCTCTAGTCTGCCTGGCTCTTGCAGGCAGAGGGGGCCAAGTGAGAGATAAATGTATGTGGTTTTAAACAAACTTCATAACTTGTAGCTAAACATTAGTTATAGATATTAATTAGCTCCCTGTCTCTGCTATTTTGTTATGAACCTCTGTCCACTTTCTGGTGCACTTTTCATTAGGTTGACTAATAGTGGATTTTTAAATGAATTAAAAACTAAGTGCCCTGCAGGAACGTGTGGAGAGCAGAGAGGTGACAGCAATGCACTGCTTTAGTGGGAGCCAGAAGCTGCATGTTGAGAGTAACTGTGGTCATTGTTGCAGGGGATTTTAGTTCCTTTGAAAAGTTTTACTGAGCTTAATATTGCTGCTGAGAAAGGTGATGTTTTAGACTTCGTATTTCAGTTGTTGACTGAAATATGTTGACTAAATACACACTGAAGTGTGTTTAGTTGTAAACTGAGCAAACTCTCTGTAAACCATGTCTCAGTCCTTACTTTTTCAAACACCTACTCACGGGTCTTACCTCATCAAAACCAGCTACTTATGCATACAAATGTGTTGATTGGCTTTCCTTGCTTTCTACCAATGAGGTAGAAAGACTCCTGCTTTCAGGACACTGATGGAGTTATTCATGTTACCAATAAAATACGTAAGGTACCACAGTCCTTTCAAAGTGCCCAGCCAACTTTATTGGGGCTTTTATCCTGCTCACAGACTTTACCTTACAGGACCAGGTTTCCACACTGATAGACTTCTCAACAAGTGGCTGGATTGTTTAATTCATGTTAGTTAGGCCCTTACATTTCTTAAAGAGGGTTCTTTGATTTATCTTAGAATTTCAAATTAATATTATAAAAGGGTTTTGTTGGGACAGAAAGGGAACATAATCCAAAAGCCTCTAAAATTAATGGAAGTATTTAGCTGATTTCAATGAGCTTTGAATTTAACTGTCAAAGGATGGTCCAGAGAATTAATTAGCTTATTTAAATAGAAACCACATTTATGAAACTGATAATAAGTTTTTCTGTCTTGCTAAAAAGCACATGGTCTCTAGGATCAGAATCCTGAAATATTCAGTACTCAGTAACGTAGCTGAAATAGCAGCTCCTACTGCATTTTACTCTTTTTTTTTGTTCTTAGAGATTGAAATTATATATAAAATCCAAGACACCCAACTGGTCAAACATAGGAAAGGGACTAAGCAGGGTCAGCTGCTAATCATGCCTCTAACACTTTGTAACTGAACCCAGAGATAACTATCATCTCTTCATCCCTTCTATTTCCTCTGTGTCTTATTTATTTATAGTGAAAGCTTGAAAGGGCAAGTATTCTCTCTTGCTAAGTGTTTGTAGAGCACGTAGCCCCACTTTCAGCAGGGGCCTCTTGATACTGTAGTAATAAAAATAAACAATTAACACCCAGAATAATTGCTTTAATTAGATGGTTTAGAGCTGACCAACTTATGATTATGGTAGAAATGTGTCATGCTGGCTGCTGTACAGGGGACAGAATAACTGGTTTGTGTCCTTAAGCTTGCCAACAATAGTCTTTTGAACTGGAGTTATTAACCTTTATTCCCCCTGAACTGAAATGCAATACCAGTGTGGTAACAAACAGAACAAAAATGCAAGCCATGTGTCCATGCATCACTAAATGGTTTTATTCTGAAAAAAAACCCCAACAAAATCTATTACATTAGGGATCTCCACAGATCATAATTCAGTCCTGGTTCTCAACACATTCTCTATCATTTTCTTCATGCTTCTGTATCACAAGATTAAAGAGTAATTTCCTTAAGATCCAGAATTTTTCTCATTTCTGGAAGTTCTGATTTATGTTCATAGTTCTCTGCTTTGTAGAGTTGAGAAAAAAAAATTGTTCACAGCTGGTCATTTGTAAAGTTCTTATTTGCAATGGGTGAAAGTTTTTAGGGTCAGGCTCGATGGAGCAACCTGGTCTGGTGGAAGGTGTCCCTGCACATGGCAGAGGGTTGGAACAAGAGGAGCTTTAAGGTGCCTTCCAACCCAAACTATTCTAAGGTTCCATGATTTTTACTAGATTTGTGTTAATGTGCCCCATGTTTGGTAAGGGTGGAAGGTTGGAGAGAAACACCTTGGTTTTGTCCAAAGATTTACTGGAATCCTCTGCTGTGCCTTTCTTTCTGCTGAGACCAAGGAAATTCTTGCAGACAATGAAAAACCAGACTCAGGGTTAGAAGTGTAGAGTAAATCAGATAAATTATTTCCTTCCCTTAATGAAACATGAATAGTTTGTACAAGATTCTACAGGTGAAATTCATCATTAATGGTTTCCTGTTCTTTGGTTAAATCTGAAACAGGAATGCAGAGCTTCCGAAAGTTCTCACTCATAGTGTCTCACTGTGACCACTGAGAAGGGCTTCCACCATCCTTCCTTGTGTGTGAGGCAGCTCAGAAGGCATTTCATAAAATGAGACCCTGTTCTTCTGAACAAAGAGTATTTTAAAACAGTGGCTTTCAGAAATCCGTCTTTCTTGGGAGTCACTTCATTTTTTGATTTAAAGGTTGGACTCAGAGATTTGTACAGGAAGAACTGGATTATTAACATGCAAAACTAGGCACCAGCAGACACATAATATACCTGTCTCAAGGTATTTTTGAAATGTCACCTAAAGTAGTTAATAGCTAATAGAAAAACTCTGCAGAGGAAGCTGGGGTGTCAGATTCTGTGTGCTAGCACATGCAGCAACTCTGTGTGGTCACTTTGAACACTCAGAACCAGACAATTTATTCCACTTTCTAAAGATTTGGGGTATAGTGAGCAGATTAACACAGGGAATTACTTCTGTAACTTTATATCCCAGTGTAATTTGAAGTAACTTCCTGGATAGACAAATGCAACAGAAAATGAAACAGAAGTAAAGGAACAGGCAGAAGCCAAGCAAGCCCCAGTTTGCAACCCAGACTGCAAAGCTGGAAGAAAAAAAAACCCAGTTTCCATCTGGCTGAACCTAAAGGAAACACGACCCATAAAAGGGGATATTGAGATCTCCTACAGGTTCAAACGAGGACAGCTCTGCATCCTTAGAGAAGCCAGGACCAAACTTGTATGGGAAGAAATATAAAAATAGCCTGTCAGCAACTTTGTGGTTTTGTTTCCATGTTCTGCAAGACAATCATTGGTGGCAGACAGACCACCCCAGTTTGCATCTGACTAATCTGCATTGGAGGCTTAAAAATGAAATACAGTTTTCCCTAGTTTCTCCTGGATCTCCCAGTTGATAGTTTGTGGGGAGGGCTTTTATTTGGCATATTTGGTCAGATGTTAGGTTGGTTAGGAAGAAGTGGCAAAAATAAATTATTTGCTAACCACTATGAAAATTAAATGCATCCCCATCTATGAGAAAGGATCTCCTTATGTAATTCTGTCTTAGTGTGCTCAACTATTTGCCCCTCACAAAGTGCCGTGGATGTAGGAGTGGGACCTAAAGGTTCCACAGCCACCTTTTCTCCCTTGGTTAAATGCCCCATTGTAGCTAGAAATAAAAACATTAGAAATGGCTCACATAGGCCAGGCACCTGAGCACATCTTTAACTCTTATAATCTGATTTTTTCAGAGATTGTTATCTAAAAGAATTCCAAAGGGACATGAAAGGGAAAAACAGTTCATAGGTGGATCCACTATCACCAGGGGACACCAATCCATGTCTCTGCTGCCACACTTACTACCAATAGTAGCTACATAATGTGCCAGCCTGAGCCTTCCTGTGCCATCCCCAGCTCCATCTCCTTGGAAATGTCTTTGCAGCACTTCTTGTGAAAGAGGGGAAGCCAACTTGGAGTTAACTCTGTTTGCCATGAATGGAGTAGTGCCCCTTCATTAGGTCACACAACAAACTCATAAAACAATAAAAATAAATCTGATTTTCATTCCTATTTTGTTCCAGAAAAGTTCTTTTGTGTAAATGAATGTTGTGGTTCTTTTTCCAAGAATGATGTGGCTTCATGGGACAGGGAATGGTGTCTTCTGAGTTTACATGGAAATTGCCAAGAAAAAGACAAAAGAAAAATTGTATTTTCCTCATTTAGAAGTCACTCCAGGAGGTTGATTTCTCAAGAGCATAAACCTCTGCCACATGATTTTATTTTGTGCTTTTCACAACTGATTAGGGAAGATAATTCTGGAGAATTTTAAAGAAGAAAATGAGAAAAATACAAAGTCATAAACAGGAATAAGAACGGAATCTTAACTATCATCTGTAAATACACTGCCTTGATAAAGGAGCGTGCCTACTGGCATTTTCTCTTTCAGACTGAAAACTAACTCAATATAGATAATTTGCTAGATTTTTCCCTTGAAAAGTTGAGCTCTGACCCTGGCTATTACCACAAAAAACATCCCCAATATTGTGTTTAAAGCCCTTCCCTTTCCAAGTATCAGCTGACCAAGATATTTCAGCTTGTTCCTAAATATAAGCAGATTATTTAATTGTGCTGAAGTGGCTGTGTGAATTTCTACTCCAAAAAAGAAGGGCTCGTGCTTTCAAGTATCTTTTTTAAATGCTTCTAAGATCTTCAACCATATTGACTGAGAAGAATTTTAGAAAAGAGACTCGTGCAGTAGGAGATTCCAGTGTTGTGTTACTCACTGCTGTAGTGATGCTCACCTACTTGATCTAAGAAATCAGGATCTGGGCCAAATCTTGTGAGTGTTTTACGGCCTAGAATTTCACAGTTTGCAAATGGAAATCTGTTGCTCTGAAACTTTTAGCTTGCCTTCAGGCTGTCAAAGCTCAGAGAGAACCCAAAAACTGGCTGAGAACCCAAAAACTGGTTGAGAACCCAAACCCCAAAATTTTCACCAAACTGCAAAGTGAATTGAGGTTTTCTTGTCATGATGTATAATGATACTGATATTTACAGCAGAAAATACTCCTTTCCTAGCTAGAACTGTAAAGCTTTTAAAATGAGCTTCTTCAACTTAAATATGGTGACATCTATGAACTTCTGCCAATTTTTATCAGCAGAATCATTGGTTCCCTGGAAATAAATCCTGCAAGCCTCTTGAGAAAGCGCTTTGGAATTCAGAAATGTCCAAATTCCTAATTGTGATCAATAAAGGATTCTTCAGCTGGCAGAATAACTTCTCCATTTACATGTGCTTTCTCTACACACCAATTTTGTTGACATCAGAGGATTCTGTACATGAACCAGGACTAACAGACAGTGGAGTAATGGCTCGAGCAGCAAGAACAATTTTTCAGTAATTGAGCTTGCACATGGAGTAGTGAAGAATCTACATGGTTACAGATGTTGTAGAAGATTAAATATAAAGGCACTGTTACCTGCAGGAGTGAAATCCATCTTGCCAGCCCGTTGGAAGACTCGTGAGAAGGAATTTCCTGTTGTGGCCAATTCCACCTCTCCTCCCTCCGCCCCCATTACGTCTTTGCCGCTCCTGCTCCTCCAGCTCCATCCGAATATATTTTCTCTACGGCACATTTAGTTATCAATCAACAGGAATCTCAGCTGCTGTTGTGCTTGGTGGACAAACTGTTCTTTCTTTACACTAACAAGGAATGCCTGAAATAGTCAGACACACAGCACTGATTGATGCAGCTACGGTTTATACACCTAGATTCAGACAGTCTGCAACTGCCAGAATTAATGGCTTATTATTAGGAAAATACTTCTGCTAGACTTATAATTTAAAGCCATTTAAATGTCTCAGGCATAATCACTGAAGTTCAAGTTTTAGCTCGTAAAGTGCTTGATGGTGTGAATTAGACACGTCTGCCTGTCTCAGGTGCATTTGCTCTTAATGTTTTTGCTTTTTAAATGGGGTTTTTGTATTTGTAGAATGTGATATCTGGGGTAATCAAGATTGATGCACAGCTTTCTATAGATTACAGAATGTCCCCACCTTATATCACTGAGCAAAAGAGAAAACTGTTTCTCTTTCACTGAGTCACACCCAGTCCAAGCAGGGTCTGGATCTCCTGGGAATGCAGCTCCCACTTTTCAGTCCTCAAAGGATAGCAGTGTTCTGTATTAACTTCAGAGAGGGAGGAGTAATTAAAAAGTGAAATGCAGACTTTCTCACTCCATAAGCTACAAAGGAAGGGCAGGGAAGGACACAGCAGGCAGAGGTGGGAGCTGTGTCTCACTTATCGTGCCAGGGAAAAGCATCTTGAGGGGCTCTTGCAAGGAGCACAGTTCTACAGGGCTGAGTACAAAACACCCAAACTTCAAACCAGAATATTAACAGTCTGATTGAGGGGAAACTGGAAGAAAGATGAGGGGACCTGAAAAGTTTAGGATAGTTTAAGTTGTTGCAGGAACAGAGAATGACCAGATGTTCTCGTTTACAGCCTTGACCTGTCTGGTTATCCCAGCTCGGTGAGTGCCCACTGCTCAGGGAGAGCACCAAGAGCCCACCCCTAAAGGGATCCTACATTTGCTGGGGTCTTGGCAAAAGCAACAACTGCTGCTTCTCCTGGATTTATTCTCTGACATAATCCAGAATTAAGGGCCCCAAAGAGAACACGTTGGCAATGAACGGTACCAAGTGAAGTGTGACAGGAATAAGATGCTGCACAAACAGGGGCTATGGGACAAGTAGCTCAGTTTTGCCACACACGTGCTTGTTGCCTTTGCCTGGGTCTCTTAACCTAATGGTTGGCCTTTCTGGTTTATATAGGAGAGTTTAAGTTTGTGACTGGCTTTCATCATGAAAATGAAGCATGATTTAAAAGCTCCAGCAGCACAAAACGCAGAATACTGAGCTGTGGAAAGCCTGCCCAAAGGCTGCATTAGCCTGAGTGCTCAGAAACAGTGCACGGGCTGCCCAGTTGGGTGAAAACAGAAAAACATGAGGGACTAAAAAAGGGATTGTGGCTCTAACTGAGATTCAAAGCACAAGGCTGTGTGTTGTCTAAGCAACAGTCTGCACCCAGAAAAAGCTGTCAAACAGAGCTGGGTTTGCTCAACTCACCGTGTGTGGTTTGCAACGTTCAGCACAGAGCACCAGGGTGCCCACGCAGGGACAGTCTCTTACATGGTGTTGAACTGTAAATGGCTGTAGCTTTGACACCTGTGTTAATGCAGCACTTTGAGGTGGTGTTGCTGGGGAAAATTGTAAGAGAAAATTACCAGTGCACTTAAGGAAGCTTTTTAACTGAGGGAGTTCTGCTAGCTAACTAAAAGAACTTGTTTGGGAATATCTAACATTTCAAAATATTTATAAAGGCTGGTGGAAATATTTATTTATTTATCAACTACTGGATGTCTTGTTACCTCTGTTCTGTTGTAGCCTGGTCAACCAGCACATCTACTTGAATCATGTAAAGGTTTTTGTGAATTGATAAGCTGGAAAAAGTGCTGTATGCTGAGAAGCAGGGTTTTTTTCTTACAAATTTTATGCTTTAAAACCACAAGTTCTGTTATTTTAGCAGTCCTCTTTTGAAAGAGAATGTTTTTCATGGTCCACTATCCCGCTCTCTCTGTCATCAGTAATGAGAATTAAAAGGTCTCAACACTAAGGCATTTTCATCTTGAGCTAAACCTGTGCTACTCATCAGCTTTCAAAGAGAGAGAAAGGACTTAGGGTTGATCTGGGAGGGAATCAGAGGCATCTGGTAACTTTGAGAACATGTGGGGCTGCATCCAGGGCTATCTGTGTCCCAGGATGCACAGTGACACTCCTCCAGCTTGGTTGGAAAAACAGATTATATTTGGAAAAACAGATTATTCTGCTGCTCTTGCAGAGAACATCTTTTTCTTCTTTTCTCCATTGGACTCCTGGTAGCTGAGCCTAAAGTGCTGCTCTGTGGGGCACAGCACTGGTGGCTGTGGCAGACCATTGTCCCTTGGTTTGTCAGAGCTCTCAGTCACTCTGTGAGTGAGCAGGGGGGGTTCAGTTTATCCCCGTTCTCTTCCCACAGGAGCTGCTTCTGAAAAGGTTCTTTTAACTGGAGCAGTGGCAGGGAAAGCACAGTTAGTATTGATTCCTCAGCTCATCCAAGGCAAAATCTTGTTTCGTGTTGTCTAGATAATTCGAGGCATCCTTTATAACCACGACTTTCAGGCACCCCTCAGAAAGGAAAGAATTCTGGAGCCTTTTTTTTAAAGTGAATTCAGATATAAGTCCTTTCCATTTAGCCTGTCTTGCTGAATCTCAATGCATGTGCTGTATTTAAATGAAGCATAACTTTCTTCTCTATTTATTTACATTTCATTTATTTCAGAAATAAATTCCTACTGTAGTCAGTGACAATATACAAGTGTATTTTTTTAAAATCTGGCTCTGAGTAGTTAATATACTTTTATACAAATTAGGGCTAAATTAATGATATGTTTGCACAAGGAACACTAGGACTGTTTGCACTCTCACAGCACTAGGAAGTTCATGCAAGGACATATTTCTTATTTTTATTTAACATCCCAAATTTTGTTGACTCAGAGTCTTAAGGTTAATAGGCATATTTATAAATATAACCACATCAATCTATATTGTGGCTCTCACTAAGTGCTAGAGAGGAGTTATTTGCACAGGAAGTTAAGACAAATTAACTAAAGATATGATTTGAAAGTATATTAGTTAAAGTGCATTAAAGCTTGGTGTGAATGTTCTCATTCAGAAATAAAGTGACTGTAGTTCACTTTACCTTAATGCACTTTAAATTCACACCTTTCAGCTAATTTAGCTTAACTTCCTGTGTGGACAAGCCTTAAGATTGTTCCCATTAAATGGCTGTGCTGAGCTTTATTTTCTACTTCTTAAATCCAAACACGTAAAATAGTCTTATGTTCTAAAGAGACTGTTTTAAAAACAGAATTTGTTACGAGTTTTCCAGGCATGGCATTTGCTCGAGTGCGGTATTAGCTGGTAAATTTTAGGTTATAGTATGTTTTTTAACTTTTATTTTCAATTTCAGGGATGAGATTAGTGAGAGATAGAATGTATTTATCAAACAAAAATCATAAGGCACTATAGAAAGCACATAAAACTATGACAAATCATACCCAGTGAGTCTATTTTCACTTGGGAGTCTTCTGGAGCAGAGCTTGAACAATTGTTTGAAGGATTTCTGAACTTTAATGCTCTGCAGAGAAGGTGCTGCACATACACAGATCAATGCACCAGCACAGCCACAGTGATTGATGCTCCAAGGATGTGAGACTTGGAGTGGGGACACCCACACACAGAAACCTTGGCACTAACATGGCAAAGCACAGACATTTTCTGTTTAAAAAGCTCATTTCCTCTCAGTGTTCAGCAGTAATTTTGGTGTAGGTATTCCGTCTTCAAGATGGATGTTTCATCATTATTTATTATATGTAACCCTTTGTGTATTTTGGGGTACTTAAAGTGTATGAACTACTCACTTTACTTCTCAGCATAGATTTTTCATAGTTTAGGTTTGTATCCTTTTATTCTCTTGTCTGTTTTCAGATAATTGTTCTTCTCACTTCCATTAAAAGCAGAGTATTTCAAGCAACTGAGCTCTGCTCACAAAAACGTTTGGTTTGCAAATTGTTTAACGTTATTTGACATGTCAGGCCCTTCTTAATGTTACATATCTATAATATCAGGGATGTAGGCACGACTGACATAGCTCTCACTAACTGAAGTTTAACCTCTGTGATGTGAATTTATCCAGTTTACTCACAGTGACATTATTTCCCCTTCCCAGCACTGGTGCTTCTGCATTCCCTGGATGTTGCTGTCTCAGGAACAAGGATGTGAACCAGTTGTTGGATCTGCAGGGACTGTTGGTCCCGATCCAGGAGCCCACCTGAGCTTCCACTTAATGTTTAAGTACTTAAGTGGTCTCCTTGTTTTCAGTGGAACTACTGAGACTTTTGAGGCGTTAAAGAAAATCATGTGCCTATAATGCTTTCCAGGGTTAGGAGCAGAATGCTGAACACATTTTAGGGTTTAGCACTATGCATTTTACTCTGCTGATGACATGAACTTTAACCAGGGAGTGTGTGTTACAGTTGCCAGCTGTTATCCACCGTGCTCCAAGGCTTGATCCGAGCTGGCAGGTGGCTCCAAGGAGACTGTGTGGCAGCTGATAGCTGAGTACATGCTTAATAAAAATTGTAATTCTGCTCTTCAGACAATGCTAAAAAGGCTGCAGTTTTCTTTATCATACTCTTTTCACCATTTGTCTCACTGTTCAGATTTTTGGGAAGTGGTAAAACAATCTTTAGAGCAATCTTTATTAACTTTTTCTCACTTCGAACCTAACTTCTGTTCCCTCTTTGCATTTTTGACAGAAGTCACAAATCGTTTGAGAAAATGAAACCAGTAATTCCTGATGGCCTTTTCCATAAAAATCAAACCCTAGTGAAATAGAAGAATAATATATTAAATTGTACATTTTAAAATGGGCAAACAATAAGCAATAGTAGATATGGTAGTGAGATACATTGCCAAAGACCAGCTTTTTCACACATCTAATAAGTAAGATAAAATGAATTAATGGGTGCCTGAAAATGTATTTGTATTTCATATGTACTAGAAGGTTTACAGTGTACAAAGGAAATTAAAAGCCTCTGGCATCACTAATGGCTCACATATTTGCAGGACTGTTTTACCACTGGGAATTATGATAATAATAATGTTTTCTGTGAGTTTGACAGTAATATGGTGCCATCTCTTGAATCCAAAACACAGAATATCATGGAGCTAATATGCCTTAATAAACAGAGGCAAGAAGCATTGTACAGATATTATTTGTGCTGCAGGATCACCCACAGACCCTATTTTATTAGGTTTTCCCCCCAAGAAGGGGAGCTTGCTGTGCAGACAGATGATGGATGAGGGTGGAAGGGGTCAGAGAAACAGGAAGCGACTTGGTCACAGTCACATAACAAGAATAGAAACGAAGTCTCCTCACTCCCAAGCCCAGTGTGGTATCCAGTGTGGTGTCCAGCATTCCACACTGCTGCTCCCTCTGTGTTAGTTCTTAAGCTCAACCACTGCTTGAAATCTGAGCCCACCTCCCCTGGATGTGACAATAAGCACCACCAAAGTTTTCAGTAGGTAAGCTGAATGGGCAGGTTTAGCATATTTTTTAGCAAGTGTAATATCAGGTTTCTAATTTGGTCTGCAGAGACCATCGTTCCCGTTGCATTTTAGCACCAAAATAGCACATTGGGCAAAATGAATTTGGCAGAAATAGTGAGTTTATCATCTCTGTGTTTCCTCTGTACATGTGAGAGGTTCAAAGTTGCATTTCTAGTTTCTTCACAGACAGAAGTGTAGTGTGTGGGAAGGCCTGTAAACTAGTGATGTCTGCAGCCAAATTTTTAGATTTAGGGATGGTTGTCAAAGGAAACCTTTTTTTCAAACTGTTTTAGCTTCAAGAGAAATAATTAACTTGTGCCAGCTTTTAAGCTAAAGTCATAAATGCTGCAGACTCTTTTCCCTGGTACACCCTGTTCATCTTAAAATCAGTATTTTGTTAAAAAAAAAAAAAAAGAAAAGAAAAAAGAAAAGAAAGAAAGTCAATCCTGTTGTTCTGAATCAAACACATAATTTTATGGTCTGTAGTGAGAGGTGGAGCAGTGAGATTGCTTCCTTAATGATGCAGTGTGAGTGTAGCAAAGGATTCAGGGAGAGAGATGAAGTATCCCATAGCTACAAGAAACCTTCTCCATGTTCTATACATGTACATTATCTCACAATTCCAGTAGGGGAATGTTTAGCTGTTATACTTGAGTCATGTTTTAGCATTATAATCATTACAGTGACTCGGGAATTTCTTGGGGAACAATTCTTCCCACCAGCATTTACTGTGAAGAAACACTGGATACCACACCCCCAGATTTTCCTTTCTGGATAAAAACTTTATCTGCCAAGATTTTGACCTATTCATTTATCCAGGCTCTCTGGTAGCACGGGAGGCCACGTGGAGCATCAGTGACTGTGTCCACACACAGCTGTAGTGAGATGGTTCTTACAAGAAGCCCTTGAGTACATGCCCTGCTCAGTTGTTGTCTGCCTGAGGCTGAGCTGACACTTCCCAGAAGTTTTGGACAGACCTGTCCTACCTCACACGTGCTTTCAATTCTGGGTGCACCCTCTCAGTAAGTCAAGTCTTTCAGGAAGCATCTGAGCTGCTCCACAAGCTCTGTATATTTTTTCCCTGGTTTGTTCCTTGTGTGCACAACAATGATCCCCCCAGAGCGGGTCTGACGTGACATTTCCAAGGTGCTGAGCTGGGACTGCACAGGTGTTGCCCAGCACAGGTGTAAGTATTTCAGCCTGGATTTCCTATAGGAACCCCAAAAGCTGTGGCTTATGTTTGGCTGAAACAGTTGCAATCAAAAAAAGCACCGAGTTGTTACTGTATGGACCGACTGGAGATGAGGGAGAGAAGGAACACCTCAAGTCAAGAGGGAGAGAAGGAACACCTCAAGTCAAGGGGTTCAGATTTGCACAGGGCAGCCCTGAGGACACACTCAGGCTGCAGCAACACCAAACACAGCCCTGACCCACACGCGGGGGATTTGAATGCTTAGGAGAGAGTTGCAACTTGTGCTTCACTTGCAGAGTTTTTTAGGAATTACTTTTCCTCTGAAATACGGAAGAAAATTCATTCCTGAATTTCTGTAGAAGAAGAAAGACAACCTTTATAAGTATGGGGGATTATTTTAATCGCTGATGGAAATAAATTGCATTTATTCACACCTATTCACAGTTTATTTGGACCACGTGTCCTATCAACATACTAAATTCTCTGTTTACTAAAATAATATGGCCAATATACTCAGATGTGGCTGGCTTTTACTTGTTTCCAACTTCATTGTCTGCTCTTCTGAAAATTTATTTGCTCTAGAAATTACACTTGCATACAAGTTGTTGTCAGATAATAATTACAGCCAAAATACACCAAAGCCATGGCTCTCATGTTTGCATTCTGTATTCCTTCACTATCCACTAAGGCAAATTAATTACACTGTGTTTCTTTTGCAAGTCAGCAGGAGGTAAATTGGTATGGTAGAAATGAAAGGGAAGAGTTTAAAAGAAAATTGTCAATCAATTTGTTAAGTTTTAATTTCTCTTTGCTGCATCGTTTCGCAATATCAGAGCCTGAAAATTAAATGCCTGTCACTGCTCTGGGCATTGTCCTGGTGCTGCTGGCACAGGAACTGTTAGTGGCGAGAGAAAATGCCAGATGGCTTTTAGAATGGCAGCTAAAGGGCATCATGAGGACTGAAAAATGTGTTTAATTTCTAATGGGCTTCATCATTCATTATATTTAAGAGACACTGAATAACATGGACTTGATTTACTTTTTTTTTTTTTGAGGCTTCTTGTATCTTGGTCTTTGCACATGGAGGGGGTGGGGAATTCCATCTTAATTTTTTCATGAAAATGGTCTTTAGGCTTGAGTTCATATATATTAAAAAGTGCAATGTTGTAGAGTGTGTGTATTGCTCCTACTCTTTACACCTTGGTTTAGATTAAAGAACTGAAGGATGAGGCAGAAGCACAATATGTACATACAAAGGGGAGAGACACCTGGGTTGAAAGGAGCAGCAAATATTAGAAAAGCTTTTTTTTCACTTTATTTTCTTAATTTTGTTTTATATTTATATTTAGGGGCAAGTCTGGGAAGTTCACAAAACTCATATGTAATAATTCTGGTTCCTTCAGTGAAGGGGTTAAAGACCTGACTCTGAACTGAACCTTCAATACAAGTGCAAACTGAAAGATGTAAATCTGATCTCACAAGTCTAGACATAACTGTCAACTGCTTTTAGCCATTGCTCTGTATTGATTTTTATGTTCTTAGTTTTATTTAATGAACAGGTTATTTTTCCCTTCCTCTGTAATTCTGACCTTATTCAGTAGAATCTCAATCTGCAACTCCCCTTTAACGTTCAAAAAAGTCTCTCCCCAAACAGGTTCAGAAAGCAGTTTCCTGTGCGTTTTTATGAGGATGTTATGAAAATTAGAGTTGCATTTTTGACCCCATTTAATCTCCAAGCATCTGGCTTGCACTGTTCTGTTTGGTGATGTTTCTTTCCCCCAATATGACTTTGATAAATACTTCTGGTAGGCTGCTTCCCCTCTGCAATTCAAAGCATTAGAGTTATTTACTACACTCCTGCAAACTTTCCTATTGTTTCCACTGTCCTTTGTATCAAATAAGTTGAAGAACTGCACCAGCTTTGCAGGAGATTGATTATGTGGCTGTTGATGGCTGCTTCTTTGGTAGTTTTGAATTTCAGTGCAGAGTAAGAAGAACTGTGCAAGTACTATAAAATTATATCTTTCTTGCTTTTATTTTCCCTTTGCACATGATGCTTTTATTAAGATGATATACTATTTTTATTTGCCATGAAATCTTAGTTCTACAAAACTAATTTAGTTCAGATGGAAATACTTGACATATGAATTTTTAAGAACTTTGATGTCCTACAGGACAAAATTCTTTTCATGCACTTTTAGTCGACGAGCTGTATTTTTACCATCAGTAATATTTACCTTTTTTTTTTTTGTGGCATAGTAATACCCCACTGTGAGCAGATAACCCATTGTAGTAGGCACTAAACCAACACTGATTAAGAGAACTCTTGCCCTGAAGAGTTTACTGTCTGAAAATGAACATATAGAGAAGAGGAAAGGAAGAGTCCTTTATTCTCCTTTTACAGGGGAAAAACTTGAATGACTTAAAGACATTTCACTGCCATTGAAATCAATTAATTGATTCAAAGTCCACAGTCACTCTCTGCATAATTAACAAGAGGGAAGACACCCAAGTTAGAGACACATGTCCAAATAAAAATACTGGGAAAAATTAACATCATATAATCTACCCCCAAATACATAGTAAATCATATGGTAAATCAGGATGTTGGTGGAAAACACTCTTCCAGGATGAATCTTGACAGCAAGAAACCCAAATATATCCATGGAAATCTGTAGCTCAGTGCTCTGAGGATCAGAGAAATTAAGAGGTGTCTCAGGTATTTGGTCAGAGAGACCCTGGAGTTCTGTGGTTGTGCTGGAAAGCTGATGGTAGAGACTTCAATATTCACTGCCCCCCAGTCATCATGGCATGGTGGTTTTGGTTGTTCTGCAGCACAGTTAGAAATACATAGTTTATGATGCTTTTATTTAACAGGGGAAATACCCTTTGGAAGCCCAGAAGTTGTTTGACACGTGCAATGTTTTCCTGCAACAGAACCTCTCTCTGACCTGTGGGAGATCTTGGGCTTTGGATCTCTGCTCTGGATATCCCCAAAACCAGGAGATAACCTGATAAAACTAAAATTGTCATGTTTTTTTAGGGACTTGTATAAAAAGCCCTTTAGACTGAATAATTTTAGAGGAAGACTAAGAGAAGGCTCCCTTAAACTATACACTCAAAATGAGAGGAATGTGTCTGCTTATGCCACCCAAAAAAACTCAGATACAATGCTTGAAAACCAAAAATTACATATAAGCTTTGATGCCTGCTTTGCCACTTATTGGCAGCCAAACCGATGTAAACCAGCTCATTCTGTGTAAAACACTAAATTTCAAATGGCATCACTTAACTGAGCAAATGCTCTATTTTTAAGGAAACTAAATGTTTCATAATTTGTGAGAAGCTTAACTTTTGTCCTTCTCTTGACACGGATTATGGCATAAAATAATCAGATAATTAGAAGATCTGTGTAAAATCTCAGAAGTTCATTTTGCCTCAGATCAGTTCACTGGAGCCATATCTCCACAGTTAACTTACAGATTGCTCTGTTTCAAAGTTTGGAGAGGAACTGCTTTTCCATTATCTCACTGGATAACAGAAAATCCCCAATAATTAATGCCAGATCCTCAGCTCTGATAGTTTCATGGAAACCATTAGGTCGATGCCAGTTTACATCATTTGAAGATCTGACCCAGCAGGTATAAAAATGAAAATGGCAAGGCAAAAAAATATGAGCAATTTGATATCAATAAAAATGTGCACGAGGTCAGGGAGGACAGAGCCTTTTCAAGTTTTCCTTTGACTTTTTTATCCTAAAGAAGATTTTTCTTTTTTTTTTTTTCAGTCATTGAGCAAGGTAATGTACAGCAAATGATAAATTACAAAAGAAAATAATCTGTTGCAATAAAACCTGGGCAGAGGCCCAAGTATTTGTTCCTAAAATATTTATTTTTCCCCAGCTGTATTTATGCGTGAATACGGTGATGTTTGTAAAACAAGTATTGAAAAAATGTAACATTTTGAGTTATGCACGTTCCCCCAAAAAAAAGCTTTTCATTTTTGAAAATTCAAACTTTGACCTTTCTGAAATTTCCCTATCACAACTGACAAGTTCCAACTGGTTTTGCTGGAAAATGTCTGCAGAAAAAGAAATATCAATTCAGAAGTTTGAATCAAATTTCTGACACAAAAAGTTATTCGGTTGCCCAGAAAAGAAACTGTAATAGATCAGAGAACAAGTTGGTCTCTGAGTAGCAAATACATTGATTAGTTTGTATTGGAATTATTGTCGCTGTAACTTATGTCCAGAAGAGATATATTAATAATTATTTCCAAAACAAAGTTGGATCAGAGACAATATAGAATTTGATGTTAACAAGGAGGTGTTTTCATTGTATTTCGCTGCAGCACCGGTATAAAACATCAATAAAATAAAAAATAAATTAAAAATATTTTTAAAGAAAAATTACAATGTAAGTAACGAGCTTAGTGGAAAAAAAGAAAGCCCAGGCTTGAGATCTGAACGTAGAAAATGAAAAACTTGAATTTTCCTGAGCCGGGGCGAGAGAACTTTGTGGGAAGGCGCGGGGTGTGCAGCGCCACATGTGATTAATTAGCTGCACCCCGGTGGCGAGATAAAAGAACAACAAGCAGCTTAGCTGAGAGGGCGCGGAGAGCTGCGGGAATTGGGAAGTGCCGGGTCAGGGAAAGGGGCTGCTCTCCCCGGGAGATGAAAGGCCGGGCTGGGTCCACCTGCTGCGGGGACAGAGGCGGCAGCCCCCGGGCCCGCAGCGCTGCCCAGACACCCACGGCGGGCTGGCCGGGGCTCTTTGCTTTGCTCTCCCCCGGGCGGCTGCGGTAAATCCAGCCCGGAGAGGGGGACGCGGTGATGCTGAGGATGCTTTGCTCTAAAAGTGTGCCTGGCTCGCATCCCGGGGGGGAAACCGAGGCAGGGATGTTGGGAGGGGGGGGGTTTCTTGTATTTCCTGAGCCTGGGTCTGAGTCCCCCCTGCAGCTCTGCTTTGCCTTGGGAGCCAGGAGCGGTTCTTCAGCTCTCCCTGAGGGGGAATGGCAGAGATAACGCTGGCTGCTGGAAAGAGCTGCACGGGCAATCTGGGAACAGAGGGGAAAGTATATTCTCTTCCATAGGGGATCCTATAGAGGAGCAGCTCCTTGTCTAGAACGGTGTGAGTGTATGGTGGGGCCTAACCTCGTTATAAGGAATGGAATATATGGAATCAAAGTGAAATTCTATATGGGACAAGAAATGGGGTGGTCTTTATAGCAGGGTGGTCTTAAACTGAGGTTTAATGTATGTACAATATACAAACATTTTTGACAGACCATTAACACCTATAATCTTGTAAATATTTGCAATTTTCTAGATCATAAATATAGCTGCATAAGCAGTTCTTTCAGGACATCATTTATACTCCATTAAAGGTTAATTTACAAGTTAGTACCTTATAGAAAGAAGATATGTGTACTTTTATGTTAACTTTCTGTAAAGGGAGACTGGTGTCTCCAACAGCAATTTGTAATTCTCCTGTGACGCTCCCAGTGGCACTATTCAAAGCACTATTTGAATTCTTTTCATCAGCTCATGTTCACAGCAAACTTAATCTTCTGTTTTGAAGACGAGGGAGAAAGAAAAAGGAAAAAAAAAAAAAAAAAGAAAAAGAGCAAGATCTTAGGTCTTCTGTCTGTGTTCCCAAGCATCCAACTGTTTGTTTGAACAGTGTCCCCTGACTCACATTCTCATTTGTCACAGTGCTGATGAGACCTGCTGCTGCATCTGAGCCCAACTGAACCGGCCTGGCTGGGCTGGGGCTGGGAAGGGGGGCAGGGAGGGAAGAGGTAAATAGTAGGGGATTGACTCTGTGGGCTATGACTTTATTCACTGTAATGGCATTTGTGCTTTCTAAAGATCAAAGGCCAGGGGAAAAAAAAAAGGTGGGGGCAGGGGGAAAGAGAAAGAAAATTGTTCACTGTAGACCCAGTCAGGAGCTTTCAGAAGTGCCTGTGAGAAATTAGGTGCCTCTCTGCACATTTGATCATCTAACTTTGAAATCCTGATGAGAGAGCTTAGAGAAGGATCTGAAGAGAAGGGAGAATAACCACTCCTAAGTTAGGACTATTGGGGGGAGAATGAACAAGGAAGGTGCCAAATCTAACGGAATTTTGATTTATTTTCTTTCTCTAAATGCCAACTTTCCTTGTTAAGCCTGGTAGTTAAACAAATGAGGGGCTTTAAAGTTGCAGTTAGCTGCAGATTTACAGGAAAAAAAGAAATCTGATGTAAATGCATATACATTGTCAGCTACTGGGATAAAAGAAAGCTTTCTCAAATGGTAGGGTATGAGTTCCTACAATGGTCTCTATGGGTTTATTCACCTTCCATAGGATTTCCCACGAAGAGAGATGAAAGCTTTATGCTTGTTACTCACCATGTAGTATATGTTTACCTTTGTTACTCATATCTTAATACTGTAAAGATTTCAGCAGCTTTCCTTTCCTGCTACAAACTACTGTGCACACTGCAGAATGTTCCAAGCTTCTGTATTTCATATATTGAGTTTCTTTCAGCTGGTTTCATGCACAAAACAGAGGGTGGTCATTATGATGAGTTCACACCACACTAAATAGGAGCTAATTAGGCTTTCTTACTGTTTTCACTGGAAAACTCTTTATAAAAATTGAAGCTTTTCTCAAAACACGATGACATCAACACTTGAATAATTTCCTCAGACTTAGGAATGAATTTCTGACTAAGGGATGCAAGAACCAGAAGCTTTGGCCATTTTACATTGGATGTGTGATCTTCCAGTCCATACTTACATTTCTTATCTGCAAAAGGCAGATCAAGAACCAATTAAAAACTCACAGGCTGCAGCCTGGTGTGAAGAGGAGAGAATGAGCTTCTCTCTTACCAGGTCAGTGATCTGACTGCAACAGTGTAGGGTCAGTCCAACCTGTCAGAACTGCTCCTTTTGGTTGGAACAATTGCTTATCAACTAAGAGGAGAATTTTCTGAGGTACTGCTTGTAACCTCAAACTAGTTTTTCTCAATATTTATAAAAACACGTGCTTATAAATCCACGATGTGGCTGTTTAATGCCACGTGCTGGGTGGCACAAGAACCCCAACAAGAGGTTGGAGAGGAGCACATTGAGGAGGCAGAGCTGCCCAGCTCAGTCCCACGTGAGTCAGAGCCCTGGTGAGGCTCAGAGGTGGTTTGCTCTGTTCATTGGAGTGCTGGGTTTGCACGTGCAATCAAAAATGTGGGTTTAATTCATCTTGTAGTAGTTACCATAAATAGCCTTATTATAGTTGGTGGTGTAAGTGGGTGGGCAAAACAAGAGTAATCCTAAAGGAAAGTCTAAAATGATTCATTCACCAGGGAAGTCATCAAAGAACAGTTTCTTCCTCCAGCCATTACTGAAGGGGCTGTGGGGAAGGAGCGTCAGGTTTAATGGCTGTGGAAGTGCTTTATTACAATTTAGCCTTAGTGAGCCTCAGTGTGTGCAAGGCCCCTCACTATTTTGGTGGTGCTGGGCCTGCTTGGAGGTCTGTGACTTGCCATTGCACACCCAAGGCCGTTTAAAGCTATATTAAAGAAAGAAGCAGCTTTAATAAAATCCTGAAAATGTAGATTAAAGCTGGATTCATTCTATTAATTTTATTTCCTAGAATGGAAGCTATTTCAGCAACATCAGAAACTTAAAGGAGTGTCTTTTAACTAGTAAATTCACTGGTTAAAAATCTAGGAGACTTGCTTGGAATTGTATTATTTTTTTTAAAATTTATGTAAAAATAGGTTCAGTTGCCTCGTCTTTGAAGTAGTGCTGTGTCACACACTTACTCAGGGAGCTTTACAGGAGGTTGCTTGAGGACACCATTTATGGGTAACATCTTTCTGATGTGATAACTTTGAATATTTTATCATCAATGTGGCTCTTACATTCATCAAACAAGTATCTTTTCCCTTTTAATTTAAAGAGTGATGAATAGAGACAAGAGAGCAGTTTTTCTTTGCCTCTGTGAGGGAATGGGAATGTACCAGTGCTTATGAAATTACCATGTTATGGTTTGTTCATGACATAATTAAGACATCGATCAGGAAGGGTTTATTCCTGCAGTAGCAAAGTTAATGAGATATTAACCAGCACTTTACAGCTTGATCAAAGCTATCATTCCACTATTTTGCAAGTCCTCCAAATTCCTACTTTTATAGTAGAGCGTTAGTGTGAGAGAAGACATTTTAATGTTTTCCTGTAAATTTTAAAAATGCTTTGTTATAATTCCAACTACAAGAAAGCAATTTCACCATTGCAATGAATTTCTGCATATAATGAGTTGCCATTAAATTGTTTTGCAGTAACCAGCTTGTTGCAAATTGACAGTACAACATCTTCCTGGGTAACAGCCAGCTCTGCTGAATAATAGTTTGCATGAGTTGAAGGCACTGACAACTCTTGCTGAATGCACCACGCTTCTGATCTTTCAGTATAAAGCACAAATAAATAAATAGAACTGCTATGAGAGCAGTTTATCCCCCATCCCTCTCCGAAGCACTGTATTTCCCAGGATGGTTGTCGTGAAGATGGCCAGCAAAGCAGTGAGAAGACCAAGATCTCAATTTTTGAAGAGTGAAATAATCTCCCAGTTATCTAAATGTTTGCTCCAGGAAGTCTGCTGCAACTTTTTAAAAAGAGTCTTCTCTGACCTTATAACCAGACAGCACAGAGGGGCACAACTGGAGCATCTTCAGACTGTAATAAACAGTTGCTGAACTGCAACAGAAAACTGCAAGTTGAGCAGTTGCACAGATTTCTTATTATAAAATACCTTTTTATTACTTAAAAACTACTACTCTCTTCAATAAGCTCGTATCATTTATATTCCCCTGTGTACAAATGACTGAGATTGTGGAGGCTTCCTAGAAAGACAAAATGCTTGAGAGAGACATATATATAGGTAGATATATAGATATAGATATGTGTATATATATATATACTCAAGCAGAGATCCTTAAGTTGTTTGTTTATATTTTCAAGATCCAATAAATTAGGGTGTTGCTTTCATTGTTACATAGGGTCAGTGTAGTGGTGCTTCACTTAGATTTTGGAAAAGGAAATTCCTGTTTCCTCTGGCACAGAATACACCTGATACAGGGGGTGTCTTATTTTTTCAGCTGTTTACAAACTGCTGTTGTAACGGAAGAACTATGATCACAAGTTGCTCTTAGAAGACCCCTGTATATTCTCCTTTCCCAGAGCCTGTCACAATTCCATTCTAAAGAGAAGTCTTAACACATCCTGGACTGTTTCTTTTAAAGTTCTCACACTGAATGATCCAGAATTGCATCTACTGGGGCTTTCAAAATGATTTAGCAAATAGCAGCTCTTTTCTTCTACTTATTAAAATTGTATCAGTGTAAACAGATAAGAATTATTTCCCTAAGAGTACAACTACTTGTAAGACAAGGGCTTATTCCACCACTGAAATTAACCTTCAATCTATTTTGGTTTCAGTATAATCTATCCTTTCTCTACCCCTTGGTACTGAACTAATTTTCAGCATGTCTTCCTGCCTTAAACATTATCTTGGAGGAACGTTGTGGAGGCAATGGTAATTTCCTTTGGGATTTCTAGGCCTTTGCAATTTTTAAATAAAATACATTTCAGGACTTTAAAAAAGTCAGTCTCCAAACTAGCAATAGGTGGGTGCTGCACATCTGGATTCCCTGACAGCTGCTGTTGCTGCTGGGATGAAATCAGTGGAAGTTAAAGAAGCTCCTTCTTGGGTGCTCAGAGTCCACACGAGGTGCCAACAAAGAACAAAGACAGATGAGTGGTGGGTAGTAGGAACATGTTGCAGAATGTTCAACCTGTGGTTAAGAAAAGGCTTCCACATCTTCTGTGCTGCCCATCAAAGAATTAAAGAACCAAAACCTTCTCCTGGAGCAATGACCAGCTCAGAGCCTGTTGCAGATAACATGGTTGGTGACCTTGGATGGTAATTTCTGCTCCTGGTCTGATTGTCTTCATTTCTCATTTGTGGAGGGTTTTTGAAGATATTTTTGCTTCATTCACTCTCAATAGAGAATTATTTTCAGAATAGGACAGATAATTCGAATTTCATCTTTTGACCTTTTTTAATCATGACCTGTCAATCGTAAAGAAAGGCAATTTGGGTTTGAGAGTTTTTTTCCTTATCCATTTGTTTCTGGATTAAGAAAAGCGTAAAATCCTGTGTTATTTGAAATAGGTGACATTGTGTAACAATATTCTGCTTGTCTTCCCAGAGGCAGATGTGAAAATGAGTTTATATTGAACTAATATAAAGTACCCTTTACACAGAGAAAATGGAATAAAATTCCACTGTAATTACTTTCAGACTTTTCTTACTTTTGTATTTCACTCATAAGCCTAATTTTCTTACCCATCTGTGTATGCTAATCAGTTGTATTAATTATTCCACATTGAAAGACACTACTTGATAATTAGTTGGTTGTATAATTTGAAGCAAATGCTGTCGTGAATTTTACCTCTCTTTTTCTTTGGAAATCATCAGCAAACAGTTTTCTCAAAAGTGCTATTTACAGAAAATTATTTACCTGGTAGTTATACTTGAGGAAATGAAATTGCTCTCTAATTATGCCTTAAAAACTCATTATGTGTATCTCATTTTCTTTTTTAATATATTCTAACTCTGTTGGTTGCTTTTTTTTAGATAGACACATATGGATGTATTAATTTTCAGTGCAGTAATTCCTTAATTTTCTGCATTGCTTTTCAAGGAAAGGAAAAGTTCATGAGTTATCTCTGAGAAGACCTCTAGTTTTATATAATTGTTTGCTTGGAAATATAGTTGAGATGCTGCCTTGTCCAGACAGACAAAGAAAATCAAAAGGAACTTACTCAGCTTGGGAGCAAGCCCTGGAAAAAACACACCTTGCAGGCCCACAGCTTTTCCTGCAAGTTCCAAACTTACCACTACAATCCTATTGGATTTTCCTGTACACTTGTGATCACTCATTTATTTCCCACTTTTAAAAGTATTTCTGGCATGTGAGTGACATTTAATTCTTCCCCTGCCATCTCCTGTGAGCACCATGTGCACGGTTGGAAATCCTGCCTGAGCTCAGAACCACTTTGCTGCTGCATTTTGACAACTCATTGACAACACAGAGGCAGCAGCAGCTCGGGCCTGCCAAGGTTTGTTAGGGCTGCTCTTTGTGCTGGGATTTGCTCTTTGGGATTGTTGAATTTAGGGTTGAAGAAGCTGAGGAAAGTAAATATTTCTCGTGTGCAGCGAGGTTTTGTGTTTGTAACCTATGGAGAGATTCTCCCTATCCAAACCTAAGAGCTAAGGAAGCTGAGAAACCAGCAGCTCTTTAGGAGATATCCAAAAGGCAGTAATTTAGAGGAGTGGTTATTATTTGCTAACAAAATAAAAGCCCCCATTATGGAAGGAAGATCACAGAAAATTGGAGAAGATTCATTTCTCTTTAAAGCCCGAAATCTTTATTTTTCATAAGGGCTGTATAAATGATTCTGGCTGAAAGTACCAGTTGTATTATTCTTCTTATTATTCTCAAAAGCCTATTGAACATGATGATGCATATTAGAATAACATTCATGGATAAGTCATGGAAAAACTCTGTCCAAAATTTCTGGGTTTAATGGTGTATAACTATGATTGCATTGTTTCTTTAAACTCATATTAGAGCTATTTGGAATTCTGTGAATCAGGTTTTTTCTAGTACTTATATTTACAAGCTAAATTCTGGTACAAATAGAGTGAAGTCCAGGCAACCTTTGTGGTGGTGGACTGCTACTATTAAGCTTATATCTTGTGCTTCTTCCAGAGTTAGAAAACAGAACTGCTTCACTTGCCTTTTTATGTGTCCCCCAATTTTGTATTCTCCCAGCACAGTTCCTGTGCTGATATATCAAAGCATTCAATTTTTAGATTGCCTGTTTTCAGGAGGCTGGCAGTTAGTCTTGGATTTCTCAGCCTTCTAAAAAATCATTCTTTAAAGATTGAATCTGTTTGAACATGCTTTTCTGAGTGTCTGCATGTCCTTCAGAAAATAAGAACTGTATTATAGCAATATGATATCAGTCTCACAGTTGTATTTAAACTGGGAGACTGTGATATAATAATGAGTTCAGTAATCAAACTTTTCTATGATATTAAAATACCGATACTTTGGCTTTTGCTGAAGTACAGATTCATTCCTTAGTGCTAAACTGATTTTTAAAGTAGCCTCATTTAAATAGCCTCATTTAAAGAAAAATTATGGAATTATTAGTTGACCACTAGCTTTATCCTGTTCTAACTTTATGTAATCTAATCTATGGGTTTTCCTAATACAGTTATCAATGTAGCATGTCAGTAATGTGAAAATTCAGTTGCATGGTAACTTCTTGAATGGGAGAGTAAAAATCAGGGGAGGGGGGTAAAAATCAAAAGATTGGACAGAATTTCAGCATTTCTGTTAAGCCATATAATAAGATTTAAATACTGGAACAATATTAATGTCCAATTCTAGCTCTGCCACAGCTACACTTAATAACCATTGGACAAACCTCTCTTGCTACTTTCCTTTTCCTGTTCCCTCTGTTTGCAATCCATGGACCTTTCAAGTGTTTGTACTTGCAGCAGTAATTCCCATACAAAACACCCATCTCTGTGCTGAAGACAGTGTGAAAATGTATCTCAGTTTTCTGATAGAATATTGAAAAAGGGATTGCTCTGTCATTGAACCCCTTTGTTAAAATTTTTTTTCATGGTTGCTCCTTACCTATGATTTAATGCTGAAGTTGTTCGTGCCAGCTTGACTTTTCCCCCCTGTCTGTAGCTCAATATTTCTCTCAAGAACAGTCACCTTGTTTGTATTGAACAGCAGGCAACAGAGCCATCTGCACCAGCAATTCTAAGAAAGAGCCCTGTGATTCATGTTTAACACTGAGTCTTCCCAAGTGCAGCTGGAATCACCAAATTGACCTTCTGTTATTCAGCAAATTTATGTAAAAGATGAAGCAAGGCAACAAATTCATCCTGCATGCCGACAGTTGCTAATGCTCAAGTTCTTTCTAATTAGGGCCCCTAATTAAAACCAAACTACATAGTTTTATCAGAAAGTACAGGCAAGAGAAAAGATCAGGTGCTTCCAAAGTATTGCAGCACAAGATTTTCTGTGAAGAGGATTGTGTATAATAAATTATCATCCATGTCATTGCAAATCTGTGGCTTTATTGCTGGCTGAGTAGCAACACTGTATGTTGTCTGGAATCTGTTGCAGTAGTGCCTATTTGGGAAAAGGGGCAGAGGCCCAGATGCAGGAATTCTTCCAGAATAGTGCCTTCAAGAGGCAAATTATATTCTCAGTTGCAACCATTCAAAAGACCTGCGTTGAGTGAAACTCTGCAGAATACGACCTAAAGCATATTATTTACCAATATAAAAAAAGTCAAAAAACAGGGATTCAAATTGGTGTGATAAAACTGCACATTTTTGGGTTTGTGCCTTGGGGGGAAGGGGTGATTTTACAATCAAGAAGAGCATCTGAATTAAAACCTTGGGAGTCGTTTGTTTTTTTCTGTACAAACGCTCAGGTGTCATATTGACCAGTGTTATTTGAAGGATAATTCTCTTGTCAGCACTTAATATCTGTAGAACTTCACTTGGGCTCAGTGTTGCCTCTGGGAGAGGGGGCACTCATGTCCGAGTTATCTCTGACTCACACACACACAGATCGTGCCCCTTTTCAAAAAAAAATACACAGAGACAAGCTATTCAGTGAGAGGTTTCACATTGTGTGAATTCAGTTAATTTCTCCTTATAGCACCTCATAATTTTTCAGAACAGGGATCATTAATCATTCCAAAGTGTGTAGAAGTTCTTGTGATAGCTGTAAGACCACCAAACACCGACCCTGAAGGAAATTAATTCCTAAAGGTGAAAAGCAAGTGTTTTCTTAATTAAGCCACCTAAGCAGCCTGGGTTTGCAAATGTTTATTAAGGCTATTCAGATGAAGTCAGATTAGCACTTCTAGCTGCAGAGAATGTTGTTTCATTGGACCATGAGTCCTTGTTTTCAAATCAATATCCCATCTTTAGCAAATTATATTCCCCATCTGTCTCCTGTGACAGCTCTAATGAATGTAATATCTGGCTGATGATGTACAAACACTTTTGAAGTTCTTCATTTATAAGAATATAGGTAGTAGTTATTTATAATATTCTGTTGGGGTGTTGGTTTTTTACACTTTTTGAAGTTAATTTTTAATATTTTCAATGTGCTGCATGTAACTGAAACATAAGTGAACATGTAGATAACAAAACATTCTTGATACAGGAAACTTTTAGGGTATGTGAGCCTGAGATCTCAAAGGTTTTCCCAGCCAACATCTCTACTCTGGGACTAACAAGTGTTTTAATGTGGTTTGAAGAAAAAAAGGTGATGAGACTGAACCAGCTCAGAGTGTGATTTGGAGCAGGCCAGGAGTTGTCCTGCCCACAGTGGATTCCAGCACTTGCCAGAGTCCTGTTGTGTGCTGGAAGTGCCAAGATTAGCCAGCATTGTTCTTTCTGATGTGAGGATTAGGAGACTGAGTAAAGACATCCCAGTGGGCCTTTGAACAGGAGGGAAGTTCATAGACCTCAGGATCTGTCCTTTACCACAACCCCTCCTGAAGAGGGACTGGGTTCCTTTCAGTCCTGAAAGGAATAATAGGTGGCTTGAAGGCTGCATGCCGTGGATTTTGCTAAGTCAGAACCTGAATATGGGGAATAAACCCAAGAATCTCCTGGTCTGAATCAGATTCTCTTTGACTTTTTGGAAACCAGAGTAAGACCTGCTGCAAGCTGCCTTGAAAAGCAGGAGTTTATTTCAGCTTCATTTCTCACCTTTGCAGTGGGTTGATGCATTAGTGAGGATGGGAAGAAGACAGAGGAATGGGAAGAGAAGCTGTGAACCACATCCATCCAAAGAGGATGTGCTGCTGGGAGCAGTGACCCCTTCCTGGTCTGATCTCCTTTCTGGTGGTGGAGAGGACTCAGAACACAGGGAGGCTGAGTACTGGGGTTTATTGCTTACTGACATGACTAATTGAAAGGGAACAGATTCATCAGTTTTAGAGCTTAAGGAAAGTGATGAGAAGATATTTTCATGAGCTGCTGTTCTCGCTGCTTCATATTGTAAAAGCCTCCACTGCAATAAAAAAGTAATGATTTTTGGCAAAGTATGTTACAGATCTTTTCTGCTCTACACAGGAAAGATTTGGTTGCATCTCCTGCATTTTAATTTCACTTTTATTGAAATGTTGCACTTGAGGAAAGAACAATCCCGTATTTTGAGTTTTGCCACTGATTTTGCTGTGCCCCTTGAAAAGTACACACAATGATATGTCCTTGTCTCTGTAAAATACAGAAAGGTTTTAACAAAATTTGTTGTGTCCCTGTACATTGCCTCTGCAGTAAACCTTGGATCTTCGTGATTTGAAAGCTCTCATAAATGCTCTGTAACAAATGAAGGTTTAAATGTGCTCTTGAACTCCATGTGAAATAGAATGGCACTGGAAAATCTGGAATTACTTCACAGCAATTGCTTCTATTCTGTTTAGGTTTTTGTATCGCTCCTGTGAGACACTGGTTTGGAATTCCTCAGAGTTATTTTCATTTTAACTCAAATGTAAATGAACAGCCACATCAGACCAAGTGATTGCAGTATGAATTCCAGCCTGTGGAAAACTCTCACAGCCAGAATTTGGATGCTCCTCTGTAACAGAGATGGCCTAGGGGGCTACTCACAAAAGCTGCTCCAGTGAGACAGATCTCCTTTGGTTCTTCCTCTGCTAATGCAGACAAATAGGCTCTGGGTTTGAATTGTTGTTATCTAGAATAATCTATCTCCATCAGGATCTGGACAAATTATTCTCCCCAGGTAAATGTTAGCCTTTGAAAACAGCCCCCCTCTTCCTACTCCTTGTCCTCAGCAGCCAAGTTTTCCTGCAATGGTACCTTCTTCGAGTGTTGTTTGGTTTGGTTTGCATTTTTTTTGTTTGTTGGTTGGCTTTTTGTGTCTCTTTTTAAATGCCTGATTTTAATTTGTTAAAGAGAAATCATTGCTTGCAAACAGATCTCTGCTTTTATCAGGGCAAACAAGGTGCTCTTTAAGGAGTATCTGATTAATGAAAAAAACAGTGTTTGGTGTTCACAGAACAGTAGGAAGTTGTTCTTTTGTTATCAAAGTTGTCTCTTTATTCAGTATGAAAAATGATAACAGTTGTGTAGTGCTTTATAACAGATGCTCTTATACAAGTTTTGCAGAAAAGGGAGATCAATCTTCAGAAATAGGTCTTATATTAGTAAGTACACTGCTAATTGCTGCAATCACACAAAAATTGCAATGACACCTATATATTTACATGTTCTTTTTGTGTTTTTTAATGACTGTGTCACAACTCTAAAAATGTAGCTTAAAAAAAAATGTGCTTCTCTGGAGTTGTATGTCTGCCTCTGTTCAGCTTTGTTCCATGCTCAACATTGGTAAATTCTGGTTTTTCTTTATTCTTCCCTAATCTAGAAATTGCCAGCTGTGAAAAGCCTCCTAATTTCTGTTTGTAATATATTCTGCTGTAACTTGAATTAAATGCAGTGCAGCTGGGAGTAGTCATGGCCAAACAATACATGGCATAAATTATCTCTATCTGGAGCATCTGACTAGATAGCATAATCAACAGGAGGCTGACAAAACATCACAGTTGTGCTGCTGTTGCTGACAACGTCATTATTTCTGTGATGTTCAGCTGGGTAATTTGTTTCTGATGAACAAATTATCTTATAGGAGGATAAGGATCTTGGGGAATGAGTATCTTCGGATATGTCCAGTGGTCTTACGTACTTTTACATGCTTTCTGAAGATAGATGTGTTGGCACAAATTTAGGGGGTTTTCCCAATCTGGAGAACAATTATAGGCACCATCAGCAAAAAGTGAGTTCTGTTGGTTCTGAAGTAGGGCAGCATTCCCATCAAGCAAGGTTGGTGCACATCTCTTGGTTGGTATGTGGATCCCTAAGGGAGCAGCAGCTGCTCTTTAATTCCTTGGTTCAAACAGGAAGGTGGTAGACTTATTCTACCAAAGTATTTCTGTTTGCCTTAACATACACTCCAAATGATCCCACATGACTAAGGAGTGTTTTGCAGCTCAGACACTCCAGGCCTGATTCTATTCCACTGCAGCCAGGAATTGTTATGTGACTGTGACTGTACCAGAAACCATGCCACCTTTATGGAATTCCGAGCAAACAGCCCTGGTTTTCTGCTGGTTCACCTAAAACCAGACTCAGAGATCCAAGCAGCAAGGCCACAGCTCCAAGGCACTGCTGCCCTCCAGGCTGCCCCAAAGCTGGAGCACTCCCGGCCTCCACAGCCCTTCCTGTGCAAGTGGGAGCCTGCGAGCCCCGAGTGCTGCTGTGTCTGCCCCCCTCAGCCCTGCAGCAGAGCCTGGGTGGGCTGAAATCCGGGTTGTGCTGAGAGGAGCACAGGTTGGGAGCCCCGGATCCAGCAGGGAGCCTGGAGGAGCCAGGGCTGCCAAGCTCAGTTCCATTTAGTCACTTTGCATCACGGGCGTCTCAAATATTTCAAAACACTCGGGAAAATTATTTCATTGGGAAATTTTCTAAACTTACTCCAAGCACAATTTTTTTTTCTTCACTCGCAATTTCAGAATTTCTTAAGTTTGATCACGTCTGTGACTGATGAACTGGGAAATATTTGTCTTTTTTTTACGAGCACACTGAATACTACTGTGTCTCTGTGGATAATAGGTTATTTGCTGTGGATTTGGATCAAGAACACTGCCTAAAGGAACTAGTGAAATGGTAAGACTCAGATCAATGTCCTTGAGGAAACACAAGAAATCAGGGAATAGGACAGAGAATTAACAAATTGGCAAAGGGGTATGTGTGAAAGATGATAGGTAAACAAGGAGCCAGAGAGGCAGGAATTGCCAAAACCAGAGTTGGAATTTACTGCAGTACCTTATATGTATAAATGCTTGCAAGAAATAATGAGGGGGGAGGGGGCAAAGAAAGATATACTTTTATAGGCTTTAGGGAGTTTTGTTTTTATTTTACCTTTCCCACTGAATACTTTTGACTGTAATAAAAAAACACCCCAATATTTCATTTCAAGGAACAGAGTCACTTTATCCACCTTTCTAGTCATGGATTTTCAAAATGAGAGAGCATACAAATGCCAGCCAGAGCTATCCTGACCATGCTACTTTGGGAGAGGGGCTGGAGATCCCATTCCCAGGTATCCAATCTGCCTGGCTCCGTTGCCTGATATCAGATCTGACAACTGAGCAATATTTGTTCTTTGAGGAGGATTATGAACAGCCTAAAATACAGCTTTGTCTCTTATGATGATGAGAGCTTTGTTATGGGCTGATTTGGAAGAAAAGTCAGGCTCTATGTGAGATTCTTTGCTCCAAACTTCCCACCCGGCTTCCAGGCTATTGGTCTACCAAATGTTTTTCCCAAACTCAGTCTGTGCGATACAAAACAAGGGAACGTTTCTGGGGATGGAGGACGTGGGATGCCATCTGCAAGGAAGAGTTGGACATCGTGTGCTGGGGACAAGGCGGTCCCTGTGTGGCCGCTGCTCCAGGGACCACTCCAGGATTTTGGAGAACTGGGCGAACGCTGCCACCTATCGATGGAGGACGCGAAAACCTGGGACACGGAGCGGCGCTGAGAGCTCCTCATCCCTCGCCTCCCTCATCCCAGAAACGTCCCAGGGAAGAAGCAAACAGAATTTGCTAAATGGAGCTGACTGCCAATACAACAGCAAAAATATCTGTGGGGTACAAAGCTGAGATCAACAGGGGGGAACGTTTTGGTGACAGTGTCGGTGAATCAGCCAACTTGGGTGGCCTCTCTGAATGAAATGTCCCATTAAACAAACATCTTCACAAAAATGTGGGGCTCTAGCAACAGTAATAATAACAACAACTTGTGGAATCAGCTCACGGTGTGCACTGCAGGTAGTGAACTTCTGGAGTCATCAGTCATGGAATGAAAATCTCAGTAAGTCAGCAGTGTGAGTATAGCCACCAAAATACTCTGTTTGACTAATAAGTGTGGAATATCAGCAAGTGCAGTAATAAAAGGCTGACATCTCCAGGTCATCTCATGGGAGCATCAAAGGCTTGAGAACAAACAAATTTCAGTACAAGATCAGACTAACAGATCTGCTTCCCTGTGTTTATCGTAAACCCAGGTGTTTGTTTTCTGAAGGTCTTTTAGTCTTCTCCATTTCCACAACTAGATGTAAGTGCCTCTTGCACCCACTTATACACATGCAATAATAATTTTCAGTAATCGATTTCATGACTTTATAATTTGATAAGTTTATTATTACTCCTCTTACCTTGCTGAGTGCTCTTTTGTGTCTTCTGGCTTTTGAACAGCTTAATAATGAACTTATATTCATAGGTCAGGGAGATCATAAATATGGGGGGGGTTATATTAAAAAAATCCTAGTTGTCTTTCACAGAACTAGCTTGGGCAAGAAAACATCTTGACTTTTGCTGTTGTACCAAATATTGTTTGGGTAGCAATAGAGAAGTATTAAGCATTATAAAAATTGAAATGGCAACTGTACAAGGGCTACTTTCCACCAGTCTGAAGAGAGAAAGCAAAGGAGAGAAGGAGGAGTATTGACCCACAGTGAGAAACTTCTAGAAAATGTTCAAGAATAGACTAGTTTCAGTAAACTCACTTAAGATTTATCCCTGAAAGCAGCTGGAAATTGAGAATTCATTCCCAAGTGAGCTCCATAGGTGGGGTCCATACAGACCAAAAAAACCTTAACCAGGGATTTGGACTCAGAAGAATCATGTCTATTTAGCACAGCACTTAAAATGGATTTTTTAGGCTTACATTTAATTTGAACTGATGTAAACCTCTCAGATTTTCAGCATGCTTTTTTTCCAGATAGTATCTCAGTGTTAGAGAGGTATTTGGTGGTTTTTAAAAGATTTCCAATTTCCTCCTGTTGGCAAGGAGCACTGACCTCAGTCAGCTGTCCTGCTGCCTTCTGACTGATGATCCCTAGGAGGGGCAGAACAAAAGAGGGAACCCTATACACTCTGATTTTCACAGTATAGGAGGAGGAATGTTGTTCATAGTATGTTGTCCCAGCACTTTTCAATTCTCTGCTGCAGTAAAACACATAAGTAATTGCATTTGATATTCTTGTTATGTCCTTGAGATACATCCGTGTGCATGTTAACACCCCCACGTGGATATGGATGCATATGTGCATAGAGAAAAACCCTCAAAGAAGGGTTTGGTCCATATCCAGATTGATCTAAAAATACAGACTAAGTTCAAGTTCCATTATATACAAACATCAGGCCTGGGACTATGTTTTAGGTTCAGCTACTTGGGCGAAAGGCTGCTATTTAGTAGGAGGCACAGCATCCTGAACTGAGTCCTGAAAGGTGGGAGAATCAGGCTGATCACCGGATTTTGGGAGGTTTCCAACATTTTCCAAAAGATCAAACATCATGTCTGAATAAAACCAGGGGAATTTTTTCAGCAGACTGTAACTCCAGCTCTGATATCCCTTTAAAAACAATAAAAAATACCTTTTCTGTAGATATTATTGATCACTGGCTATGACAGACCCAGGAATTAGTGTGTTTTAATTCTTTTCTATTGCCAGATGTTACACAGGAGTGTTCTGGTTACACAAATTTAACCCAGTGGGCTGTCCAGAAGGATAACAATTTTCTAGATTGTTGTTTCTCTTTGATTATCACCTACACTATTTTTAGAATTCTAAGTACAGCTATTCCATATTTGACTTAGCAACATTTTTGTGGGTTTCCGTGGGATCCTGCATTTGCATTTTTAGCCCTATAGTAAAAAAAAAAATAAATTAGATTTCGAAATGCCACCATTCTACTATTTTGGAAGCTGCTAATGCAGACATTACAGGACCTGTTTCACTAGGGTTTGTTTTTCTTATTCATTTAATAATCTTTTTTTTAAGCATAACCTGCTCAGGCTGGGAGCTTTCCAGTGATCCTGCAGATGTCCCACAGCTATGGCTCTGGTTGCTGCTTTTGTTGCTATGATTGCAGACAGCTGTAGTGGCAGCGTGCTTCAAGAAAGAAGAAACAATACATCACATGCAACAAGCATTACTGCACTGAGTGTAGCACTGGGATTTTTTTCTTCCCCTTTTGATTGTTTTAACACAAAGCCAACTGCTTGAAGATGGCTGCATTAATGTCTTTTTGCCCATATTTCGTGGCAAATTAATTACAGTGGCAGTTTGGTTTACTCTGGCAGTAATTCTTTTTTCTCCTTGCACGCTGTGCTGCTGATCAGTTTTGAAGGCTACAACAAGCTAAAAGCACACAGGACCCATGGCTTCTTTGACATGGAAACAAGAGCTTCCCAGAGCAGTCACTCCTGTAGCTGCACAGGTAACTCGAGTACAGTTAAGGCACCAAACATTTTACCTGTGATACAACACTATTTGCTTTCAATACTGTTCTGCTCTGAGATTTTATCAGCAGTCTTGGACTTGTGTAATTACTAGTAATAAGCTTTTCCATATCTGATCATTCATGCAGTATAAGGAAGAGGTTTACTCATTCTGCCCAGAGGCTGAGCCAGCAGAGACAGCAAAGCTAATGTGATCCATTGAAGGAAGACAGTGGACAATTACCAGCAACTTGTTCACGTTTTTGCCTTGGATAGCCTAAGCTGGTAAGTAAAATTTAACTCTTTAATGCATATATTCTTCATTATTAGTTTCAACTCTAAGACGGTTTCATAAACATTCAGTGTGGAGTGGTTTCTCAGCTGTTGTGTTTTCCTAAAATGTGAAGTTAATGCTTTCACAGCTATGCTGTGCCCTACCAGTGCACCTGTCTGTACAGTTTTGCATATGTGTGCCACAGACAACAGAGAGTGAGCTATAATTTAGGTTTGGGTTTTTGTCTCTCTCTGTAATATTTTTTTAAAGGGCATGAACATTTGCTCAGTATTTGGCAATTATAAAAAAAAAAGCTTTTGTAAGGGCAACTGTTTCATATTCATTTGTATTTGAATTTGAATTTGTAGCACCCTGATTTGGGGGAATAAAATGATTACTTTAGTGCTTAGAAGGGCAAGTAGAAATTCTATCACTGAGACTGAGCTACAGGATGTGCAGCATGAAATGTGTGTGGGGAGCCCTCAGTCCCTGGTTTGGTACAGGCAGGGTGACAGTCACACAAACCAGACTGGGCTGGTGGGTGTTCCCAGGGTGGTGCAGTAACTGTTTCCCCAGAGAGCTGCCCTAAGACTTTTGTGGGGTTTCATTCTTGGAAATGCAAACTGCTGCTAGTTATGAACAGTTACAAGGGGAGCTGCTGTTGTCATTCTATCTAGTTCTGCCTTTTACTGAGAAACCTTGGGCTGTGCTGTTTGCTGCAGTTCTCCACTTGCTGTGGGAATGCAAGTTGGATCACACATCTCCAAACCATAAGGAAATGTCTTTATTTCACCCTGACCTGTGTCACCTTTGTGCAGAGGCTTCCATAGGTGAAAAATCAAATGGATCAGTTCTGGACATCTCCTGTTTCTAAATTAGTCTTTGATGTGCTGTAACAATTTTCATTGTGACAATGATTTATCCTGAGCCTAAGTGCATTTCAGCTGGGGGATTTGTTATTTTAGTCAAGACAATGCACATTTCAGGACTTCACCTGATTGTTGAGGCAAGGATTTGGTTGTAAAAAAATCCAAAATTAGTAACTTTAAATGGAGCCTAAAACTGCTCTCATGAAATAGTTTATGTCTGTAAAAACAAAGTGACAACATCTAAACCCCCCCCTCTGCTTACCATTGTAGAATCATGTGAATCAAGCTGTTTGTTTCCTTATTTCTTATTATGTTTTTACCCATGATTTTGCTCTATCTCATTCACATTGCTCTCCTGGGAGTTGTTTCTACAGCATAATAAGACCACATTTCCAGAAAGTTTTCCAGAATATGCAACTTACCTTTCTTCTTTCATTTCATACCTTGTATGTGACTAGAAAACATGCTCAGTATGATAATGTTGCAGCATTTTGCATCTTACTGTTTCAGTACAGTGGTGAAAAAATGCAGTTCATTTGCATTATGTTATTCCAGCTATTGCTTTATTGTTCTGTGTTTATTCCCTGCACTAGTCCAGGATATTGATGGTGAGTATACAGGGAACATTTCTGTGTTTCAAGTCATTTGTGATGCCTCAATTCTGTGTGGATAGCAAAGGTGCCACCCATTTTATTGGTGAATAGCTGCCATTTTTAAGGTGCAGACTCACCTGCTCGAGATTTAATAGAAACTTTGATGAGATTATAAGTGATTCCATTATCTTCTTCCACGTGTTTCAGGCTTAGGGGTCTGCTCTGGCCATCTACTGACAAAGCTTCCATGTGTAACATGGACAGTCGTGAGGGTGTTTGGGTTTGCACAGTGAATGCAAACTGTTCTGTCTCTCCTGAGTTTACTACTGACTGTGTGGTATTTGGTATTCAATGACTGTACTCTTGAAATCAAATGGTTTTGGGAAATTGAAACTTCCTTTGCAAACATGCCTATGGCAATTATTGGCCTATTTTTGTCCACAGTTTGGGACTGTGTCTCGACCCACACTCCACTGTTAGTAGGGAGAAATTCTTGAAAACAGATGTTAAGAGGAGAAATTTATGTGGGATAATCTGTAGCACTATATAAAAATAGAAACTGGATGTGTTACTCTAAGTAACTGAGAATTACATTATTAAATTTGATCAATTGCTGAGTTTCTTTAAAATATTAATAACAGAGAAAAGTGGAAGGTGGATAATCATTTTATTCCATAAGCTCAGAGAAAATCAGTCCAAAATCTTTGCAGTATTGAGTCTCAGAGAGCTTGTTTCTCATCATATCCACACTTGCACATTAGTTTCAGGGATGCAGCTCACATAATTCCCTTCTGATTGCACATGCTGTTGTTCTAATTTAACAAAGTCCTCTCATCACATATGACAATTGTGTTGACTCTGTCTCTCCTCATTCAGAGACCTGGTCTCCCTTCAATACCCTGTGCCTGTGGAGAATATGTGAGATTACACAGAATCAGATACTTTTGTGCTTGGGGTGTCTGCTCACCACAGTGTACAAGTGAGAAAGAAAGATGTAGACAGAAAAGAAGGGAATGTGAAGAAATGGTGCATTTTTGTCACCTTTGACTTCGAGGGGATAGTTTCCTATGCTTGAAGTTGGGTCAAATCTGATTCTTAGGCGAAATTATTCCCACATAAAGTAATTCCAGAGTTAAATATTAATTCAATTTTTCCTAATATGGAAAAATTACTGTAATCATAGAACATAGAAAGTATTGTTTAATTATGAGATAATATGGAAATCTCATCAGGGTAGGCAGTCAGAGGCTGCAGTCCCTCTTGGAAGGGCTTGTGGTCTGAATGGACAGGACAAACACAGAGCAGGATAAAGTGATATAATATACAGACAAAACCAGTGCCTGTCCACTAACTGAGGAAGAAACCACTCAGTATGAAACTGTAAACAGCAACATTTAGTTTGGGTGTCATTTTTTCTGACACCTGCACACCAGAACTCACTCTGTCAAAAGGCTGTTTTCCTCACTCATTGAAACCCCTTCTTAGACAAATTAGCGAATAATTTTGAAGTGGTCTGTTTTATTTTTGCCATCCTTCCTTCCCCCTCCCTGTACATATTCTATAAAGAGCAACTTGCCATTGGAAAAGCCCAAAAAAGTGGGTTCTAAGTGTTCCCAGCCTGTGGGTGAGCTCTCAGCCCCAGCAGCCTTGTGGTGAGCCTGTCACTGGGACAGTCCCAACCGACCGTGCGGCAAAACCTCGTTAAACAGCCGCTGCTTCTCTTCTAGAAACTTCCAGCTGAAAATGACCCAGCAAATGCACAACCTGAGTCTCCTCCAGACCAAGAAGCACAGCATGCCCTCCTCTCCCAACGCTGCCAAGCGGCTCTATCGGAACCTGTCGGAGAAGCTGAAGGGCAGCCACACGTCCTTCGACGAGGCCTATTTCCGAGCGCGCTCCGACCGCCTCAGCCTCCGCAAGACCTCCATGGTAATGACTTGAGCTCTAGCAACTTGCCAATTTACTCTCCTATTAATCTCCTCAATCAGTTTGCTTTTAATCTGAGCAGTTTTCATCGTCTGGCTTTTGCTCCCCGACCAACGCTGTGTGTTCCTCACAGCCTTACCCTTTGGGAGTCTTTGTAAGTAATTTGTAAGACTTTTATTTGAAAATAAAAGCCTGCCCTTCTTGAAGGCTAAAGACAGGCTGCCTTATGCAAGTGATGATGCTTTATTTTAGGAGTAAGGTTTTAACTTGGCATTAAGTGACCAAATGTGAATTAAATCTATACATGCAACAGCTCCTCTTACAAGAAATGAATAAAAAAGTATTTTGAGAAAACTGAAGGTGGCTTAAATAGAAGTGGAAGTGGAACTTGCAGGCCTGACAGATAAATGCAAGGTTGTTCAGAGACTGTAGTGATGGTCACTAGGTAAGACCACAGAATAAGATCACACATGGAGCAGTCTGGCCTGAGTACCCCATCCAAATCACAGCCAAGCACTCTGCTGCCAGCACTGCACAGCACATGCTGGACTTAACCCTCACAAGGGCTCCTGTTTCTGCCAGTGCTGGTGAAGTCACACAACCCCCAGTGCACAAATTTTGAAGAATGGCCTGTGTCCCTGAAATAACACCACAATGGAAGCTCAGTGCACAGTAGAACTTTTTGCTGGAGGAAGATAAACCTGCTGTTGATATTGCCAAAACAAAATAAATTCCCCTTTTCCATAAGTAGGAAGAACATCCTTCAACTTCTCCTCTGAATTATTTTGAAGGAGAGAGCTCCTCTCCTCTTCTGAAGAGCAGTGACTAATGGAGTGTCTGTGAATGCACCAGCAGACACCTCTTGGAACCACTTCTGTGCTCCACTAGAGCAGATGCTCAACACAATGCAGGAGTAAACTCTGAGTGTGTCTGGGCCAGACAACAAAAATTGTCAGAAGGAAAAAGCCCACTCTAGACTCCTTTAACACTCACAAATCTTTGTTATGTATGACACAAATTGTATGAATCAATGCAGGAATTGAAAATTATTTTAAAATCAAGTGGCAGATGCTATCCCCGAGGATATCCTGCCTTTCTTGAAGTTAGAGGACCCATGGAGATAGTTGTCTGTCTCCTGTGAAGAAAGACCAGGACCTGAAGGAAGCAGGGGATGGTCACTGCTTCCCTCAGCTCTGCCTGAGCCAATAGATTCTTGTTTTACAGGAGAAGCCTAAAACTCAAACAGGGCTTGAGAGCTGGAAAGCAGCCTTTGCATGGGAGCCAACAGCTGTGCTTTTGAGGCCATGGGTTTCAGTTTGTAGGGATGATTTGAATTGGGGTCTCAAAGTAGGAACTGTGGGAAAAGATTCTTTAGATGAATTTTTTTAGCCACTATCTTGTCCTACCTTTTTTTTCTAATTGCAAGCTTAAGTGTGACTAAGTGAGTGAAAGAGGAGGATAAAGTAGAGCTGGGGACCGTGCCAGAGCAGAGTGACATGCAGACTGAATGAGTGCCAGTCTGTCAGCATATCTTCTGACCAGTGTTTCTCCAAATACACACTTCAAATTACATATTCCTTCAAATATGGGATCTTCTGTCATACTTAACTAATGAGAAGAGAAATTGCCAGTGAGCCCAGCCAGAAGACTGAGGAGCAGGGCACTGCTGCTGAGGGCTGAGTCCTCTGCCAATCAAGCCAACTACTCACAGTCTCACTTCTGTCCCTCCTCGCTCCAGATCTGCCACGTGCTGGGAGTGCCTGTTCAGTCAGTCCTAGCTGTGACACTCCACCTCACCTGGTGAGGTGGGTGGTGTTTAGTGGGATACAGACTTATTTGTGCTCACTTTGTTTCCCCAGCCCACCCCACTGTCCTGGGGGTGTCACAGCTTTTATCACTGCTGACCCACAGCAAGCAGAGGTACCTGTAGGTCCTGCCAGTCCGGGGGCTGAGCTGGTGTGCACACCACTCAGTGAACACATTCCCACTCGACTCAAGAGGTTTGGGATCCCATTCTATCCATCCTGCTCATTGTTTTCCCAGTTTTCCCTAGAAATAAATAGCAAGGGGTGGAAATATTCCAGGTCAAGTTGCTGACTGATGTATTTTCTGATCACTGAGTTTCTGTGCCCCAGAGCGAAGTCGATGAGTAAAATCATGTCTCCAGACAAGTGAACAACATTTGTTAGAATTTGTTTTCTTTCAGCTTTGGCTAGTGAAGAGTTTTCTTTCCAGTCTCTCTTGCTGTGCAACACTTTCCATTCAGTAAATTGTTGTCTTGCTGCAGACATAGCAATGTCCCAAAATAGCTTTATTCTTGAACTCATGTTTATCAAAACAAGTCTTTGCAGAAACTGCTTTACCACTTTTTCCAACTCCAGTAGCACATAGTGGACTTTTTCAGTCAAACCTAGAGCAAATAGCTTGAAAGGGGCACTTCATTTTAATTAAGCTACATAAGATTGCATTTCTAAACACTCTGGCACTGAATCACTTACTGGAACATGGTTATTACTTACTGCAAAGCAATACTGTAGTTCTTTTCAGTATATACATTTGTGCATCAGAGTAACACCTAAATAAATTAATCACATAGCACAGCTGTCCAGCTAATGATTAGAGGCTGCAGGGCTGAGTCAAGGAAAAAGCAATGTAAAAACTGCTCCTAAATTTCTCCCAATCACTTGTAAACGTGATCCAGTTTCTCTTTGAATTCAGTGGTTTTGTCCTTTCAGAGCAGAAGAAAGTTATCTACTAAATGTAAATGAAGGCAGAAATCAGAAGGCTTTTGTTGGTATTTGTGACAATACCAGCTGGACTAAAATTGAGCACTTGGGTCTGAAGATATTGCCCCTTACCCCTGTTTGGATTTCTTATCCTTGGACTGCAGAAGTCTGAAAAACACTGCAACACTGGAGAGCCTTTTACATGGAATATGCTCAGCTTTTTGCAGAAAACTATATAATCTTCAAATACATTTCTGTTTTCTGTGTGAAAGCAAATAGTTGGGGAAAAGTTGGTCAGGGGTGTAGAGTATTTTTCTGGACTTAGTGGATGCAAAGTTCCAAATGGGGCAGTTCCCCGGCAGGGCTGAAGATGTAGCAGATATTTTGCTGCCTCTCCAGGATGTTTTTGAGTGAAAAAGCTCCAGCATGGTTAGATGGGCCCTGCTCTGAGCATGAGGGGTGCACACATGGGCTAGAAAGGCCATCTCACAGTTCCCAAGTTTTTACACTCTTTGGAGTCACAAGACTTGCCAACATATTTCAGCCTATTCCTTGTGTCTGAATTGTTCATTTGGAAAAGCTGATATTTGCAATTTGGTCTCATAATTGTTTGAACTGGATGAAGTAGCTTATAATATTCATGTTCTGCTTCTCATTTAAATCAGGGCAGCTTTTTCAATCAGATTTCTAATGAAATGAAGAAATAGAAATTTGCTTTTATTTTTTTCTCTTTTGGTGAAACAATCTTGCCAACAGGTTAGTTGGCAACAGTGTTTATGACAAATTAACTTAAACACGTGCTTAGATTCTGTTCAGCAACTTACTTAGGGCCAAAATTTCACAAATACTTCAAGTATTTCACTTGGCAAGCAAAAATCCAAAGATGCATTTTGAAAGGCATCTAGGCAGGTCTAAATCTTGATAACTGAATAAAAAAATAAACAAAAACCAAACAATTTAAATCAAAGTTTTTAAAATAATTCTACAATAATCAGTCAGATAGGTAATATCTGTTGTTAAAGTGGGTGTATATATATTTGAAAAGGACCAAATGCCTTTGCAAGCCATAATTTGAGTTAATGTCAGCTGTAATACCAAAGTTAACCATCTCTTATTTTTTTAATATGTAGCAGGGAATTTTTGTTTTATATAATGCAAGAAACTCCTGAGATGTAGCACAAGATTTTCTGAGTTTCACACAAAGTTTGAATTAAAGCCAAATAATGGTATTGAGCACTTAGGGTAACACTCCACAAATGTTAACTCATTTAACTTTTGTGCACATATGTAAAGCCAATTAAAAGAAAATTACTTTTAAAAAAAAAAAGGGAAAACCATGTGTGTACCCATTGCCACAGAAAGGAAAATGTGAACAGAGGAGTAACTACTTTCCTGTCACTCAGTAATATCACCAGCTTTACCTTTTTGCTCTGCTCTCAGACGGTTTCCAAAAATGAACTTAACTAAAAGAAATGCAGACTGATGTAGTAATTTAGTTTCCTTCAACAAATTCCCTTTGTAATAAGCTCTTGATTAATTTATTGCTAAATAAGTAGATTTTCCTTGCTGGGATCAGTTACAAGAGCAATATGATTTTGCTGGTTTTCTGATTGGATCAAAATGCAAATGACTCTGAAGCAAAATTATCCTGTATTTCCATAAACAACAGTAGAGAAGAACTTCCTATATCAGTAGTGGGAGCTGATGATATACAGCAAGTATCAGAATCATACCATTAATTAAAATATTTTTTAATTATAACTAAAATTACTTAAAATTCTTTTAACCTCTAGCCAGATCACTTCATGTTTCAGAGTAGGGGCAAAACACCAGAATAAGAGGAAGGTCTCTGATATCAAGATTATAAGGTGTTATATAAACAAGACATCAGATGTGTGGAGGAGCTACTGGAAGGCAAAGAAATATTGCTGCATTGCAGTAAAAAGTTCTGTCATTTTTTAAGTTTCACTTTATAATAAAAGAGATATGTGCTGTCTTCTTTGCTAACATTTTCTGGACATGTGCTCTCACTAATGACAGTGCATGTCCTCAGAGACAATTTTTTTTCTTGAACAGTGGTGGATAAAGAATGATGAATCGAGCTGCTCACCATCCAGCTCCCCCTTTTTCTGAGGTTTTTATCTTACACCTAACACTGAAATGTGGTCTAAATATTTGATAATAAAATTAAATCAGAATCTTACAATGTAGAGAAGAATCTCAACCCAAGAATTTGACAGAGCCCCAGGATTAGCACTGATGTTTTAGGCAGCATCTTTTTATTCTGTGTGGAAATCTACAGAAAAAATATTTCTCCACCATGAGCTGTCTTGTACTTCAGTGTCTAAAAGGGAGATTCCCAAGTCAGCACTACTGTCCCAGAATAGCTTTATTGCTGCATAGTTCCTCTCACCCTTAGACAACCATTTAACATGGGAATCTCATTTCTCTATACTGGCAATTTTGGGTAAAGGTCATTTAATGTACGTCTGTCCTCCTGTTCTGCTGATCCCTAAAATCCTGCACAGGTGGGGTCCATATTAAAACTTTTAGATAAAGTGATCTTTGCAATTTCTGAGTGTGGCACCAACACTTCACATGCCAAACAGCTGACCAGATCTCTGTCAGGCCTGGGAACTTCTGAAGACACTTTTAACTTCAAGCACAACTGAAAAAAAAACGCTCTAGAACCATCAAATTCCAGGGTGTAGCTGTGGACTCTCGTTCCCAGAACTGCTTGCAAACCATTAGCCCATGAATTTTAGGAGACAAAAGATGTTCCAGCAGGTCAGTGCTCTTTTTAAAAGTGCCATTTCACTGAGAGCAAAACTCAGACAGCCAAACAAAACTACATAAATTTAAAAAAGAAAATGAAATTTTGATGTGGTTGAAATGTTAATTTCTAATCACACTAGAAGATGGTTTCTATTTAATATTTATTTTTATAGAATAAAGAATACATTCTGTGATAAGGATTTTCTCTGTGTTCCCTCCATGTGGTTTCAGGTCACAGGGAGCTGGTTCACATCACATATCTGGATGAGTTGCTCTCTGATCCTTGCATTTCTTTAGCTCTGCCCAGGAGCACAACACACCTACAGAGATCTCAGTTCCTCTGCATGCTGAGCCCTCCTTGCCAGGCTGGGCCTCTTGCTCCTACTAATTCATACCAAAGAGGGGAAAAACCCTATTGGCTAATTATGGCAGTGGGACACTGGGAGAGAATGTAAAGAATCTTGGCAAATAACATGTCATTACTGTAGCTCCAGAAGGATGTTCTCATAACAGAAACCTGCAGGCCATGCTACTCTCCTGCACCTGCTTCTCCCCAGCTCAATTAAGGAACAACAGGTGCCTTTGTGTTACACCATTCTTTTATCTCCTTGATGTTGCTAAGGAAAAGGTTCAGTGGTTCTCCCTGCTTGAGTTTTTTCAGTCTCATTTCCACATCCTTTTATGTATTTCAAAGCTGCTTCTGGTTACAACTTAAACACAATAATAAGAACACCTATAAATGACTGAAGTGGTAAAATGGTCAATACCTATTGCTGGCTCACACTGGAACAGGGAAGGTTTTCCTCCAGAATAGCTTGTTTGATTCAGATTTTGATCACCTGAGTTTGTAGATTTTTACTTTAAATTTTGAGTTTGAAAACTCAGTAGTCCAAGACTATGCCAAAATCACAGTGTCTGTTTTCACACGAAATCCTGTTTTCACACTGAAAACATATGATGTTGCTCATATAATTTGATTACAGGACAGATGTCTAAACAAGCATGGGTTTGTTTCATATGGGTTTGAAACTCACTTGAATCTTCACACAGACCTGAAGCAAGGTCAGGCAGGCCAAGCCCAATTCTGCAGCAAACAATTGCCATTCTTCTAGCTGAACCTAAGTTGGGGCTGGAGGATCAATATTTTATAGCAATCTCACAAAACACAAATCTTCTCCATTTATTTTTAAGGCACTAACAACTGAAAAATTTTACTGAATTTCTGTTCTCATTGCTGCACAGAATTTCCAGTGCAATGAAGCAATGTTTGAGGCCGTGGAACAGCAGGACCTGGATGCTGTTCAGATTCTTCTTTATCAATACACACTGGAGGAACTGGACCTGAACACACCAAACAGTGAGGGACTAACTCCTCTGGATATTGCCATTTTGACAAATAATGTCCCTATTGCTAAGACCCTTCTGCACGTTGGGGCAAAGGAAAGCCCACACTGTAAGTAAAGAACACAAATTGACTTAGATAATTGCCTGTAAGAGATCAAGTTTGCTGTGGTTTGGGGAAAGTTTTTGACACACCCAAATTGCCTGGTTTTATGATAAGGGTGGTTATACCAGCACAGTACCACAGTTCTGGGGGATGTTTACAGCAATAACTGCTTGTTGAATGCATGCTCAGGAGATATTTTTGTTCTCTATCTCAGATACACCAAGTGATGAATCAGGTTGAGCTTCTAATATGATTAACACTGGCCAGCTGAGTTAATACCAACACTGAGAAAAAAATCTTTAAAAGTACAGAAACAGGGACTGAGTGACTCAAAGATCATGGGCTGCAATGAAGAGTTTGTTATCAAAAATGAAAGGACGATGGGTTGTCTAGACTTTAGTTTATTTTGATTATCCTTTTGATTTTGGCTCTGCTGCCTTCAGGAGACCGGTTGTGTTGAAATCTGTCATTTCCATTACCCAAAGAATCCTCACTCCTCGTGTTCAAATGGCCTAAAATCCCACTTAAAAGAGACTCTCAAAGTTCTACCGAACCAGGGAAAGCCTAAACACAAACCAAACCTTCTCACTTCCCTGGAATACAGATATTGCTCATAACTACATATTGTAGTTATAAAACTTCTTTGTATTCCTTCGTGGGCCCTTTTCTGCCCAGTGTGCGGGTTGGAGGGTGACTTACCAACCCAATTAATCAACCCTATACCATGACACAAACTCTGACGCCTTACTTGGGTCTAAAAATACCCCCATGTATGAGAATTTGTTTTAAACTGTCAATGCCTATATTTAGGACATTCCCAGCAAGGCTATAATGAGACTGTGTTTGAGGGGTTCGGCCACTGCAGACTCTGCCATTAATTTGAAGTTAGTTAAATTAACAACATTTAGTGCTGGCATGTCAATCTCAGTGCTCCAGGAAATTGCACCTTGAGGCTACTAACATTGCCAGTTTTTTCACTGCAGAGTGTGTGTGCATGTGCATGTTGAGTTTTTTTGCCAGACCCTCAGTGTTGGTACACCTTTATTGCTTTTCTATATCCACAGCACTTATATTATCATTTATTCTGGCCTCCTTTAACCTTCCCTGGAGATTTTTGCATAGTGTAGCTGCTCAGTGAAAAGAGTTTTTTAGTTTTATATTTATTTGTTTATTTTTCTGTCATGGTTCATGACTGAGGCTTTAAAAAAAAGTGTGACAGCATTTAGAGTACATGATTGACTGCTGAAGCAACATTCATTAACCATGACAAATCTAGAGGAAAACACAGTCTTGAGTGTTCTAAACAGCAGTAAAAAAGACTAAACTAATTTTTCATTGACCTCATCTGTAAATAAATGCAGTCTGATGGCGAGCAGGGGCAATCATAAATTAGTATTCATTTCCTGTAATTAATGCAAACATGCCTATGAACACAGAGAATATGAATATATAACCACCTCATTTCCATTTCAAAATATACCCACCAAATTTCCACTTCACTTATCTTGATTTTTAGTTTTTCTGATTGAAATAATGGATGAAGCATTCTCAATAAAAAGCAAACGATTGTTTGGTTTGGGTTTCTTACCTCAAGGGTTTGCAGTTGCTTCTTGAGAGCAAAATGCACAAAGTTATTTTCAGCCCTCAAAGCAAGGGGTCACAGCACCTTTGTAGGTGGCTTCATTCTTGTGGAACTTATACCAGTCACTTTGTATCTGCTTTCTGTACTTAACCAACCCTGCTCAAATGAGATCTGTTCTGTTTGTGTCATCTCAGGGCTGCAAGAACATGACCCAGCACCCAGCAGGAGCATTTCCATTTCTCTGTGGTGGGCAGTTGAGCTCAATGGGAGGGTAAAATCCTGACTCACCCAATTTTGGGACCGCACACAAGCATCTCTTGATCTGATTAGAACTGTACAGGACAGATGCACAGAGCTGGGAGGCTGCAAAATAGAGGAATTCCCCATTCCAAGTGCTTCCTATGGAGAAAACTCTTGCTCTGCCACTATATTAGGTGTAGTGATCCAGCTGAAATCTCATTATAGCCCCCAGCCTAATGCTGTAGAAAAGAGGATCTGGAGGACAGATAACTTCCATCTGTATCCCCTGGATTTCTGCCTGGAACAGGAACAGCAGCAGATAAAGCAATAGAAAGTAAAACTGTGATCTTCATCTCCACATGGATCTCAGATTGTATAAATCTTAACAGGAAACCAGGATCTTTTAAATACAAAGTAACTAAAGTCAGAGAGTACAGCATTTAAAACACTAATTTAGCTGGGTAGGAGGCAAAATCCACTGTGTTATCTTTTCAGTTACTCTTATTCATCATATACTCATGGTTTGGCTTGTTCATGTGAACCCAAATAAAAAATAAGATTAAAATTCCCACTGGCTGATTGGACACGTTTCCAAGACCTGACAAATGTGAATGTGAATCTTGATTAAACAGATAGAGCCAGATCCTTGGTGAGAACTTGAGCCAATGCCAATTCTCAATCACCTGAAGTTCTGGCACATAAAATCTCCTTCCCCGGTCCTGGTGTGCTGTCAGATGTGTTGCACACTTATTGTAGGCATGGATCCAGGAAATCCTGTCACCTTTGGCCTCCCAGTAAACCAGCAGTTCTGAGGGTAGCAGCAGATTCCAGGGAGCCTGCCCATATGTCCCTGATGTCCATGTGAAGAATGATCCAACTTAAGAAGGATGGCTGCAAGCCAGCTTCTGAAAGCAAAGTCTTGGAGACAAACATTCTTCAAAACCAGCCCTTTGGATGTCAGAGGTGTCGAGTAATTCTTTGCTCTCCTCCTGTGGCTTTAGAGATCCCAGGGCAGTTTTCACAGCAGTCCATAGGGTTATTCTCAGACTCTGCTAAACTTTGACTGTCAATTATGAGAGACGGAGGGAAAAGTTAAAATAAGAAGTTCAGATTGGATAAAACAAACACTCTTTTCACCATCAGGACAGGGAAGCACTGGAACAGGTTGCCTAGAGTTGATGTAAAGCCTTCATCCATCCTGGAAAGTTTTCAAGACCAGACTGGATAATGCCTTCAGTAACTTGGTCTGACCTCTTGGCTGAGCCTATTTTGAACAAGATGGTTGGACTAGAGGAGGTCCTTTCCAATCTGATTTGTCCCATATGATCCCAGTTTGGAAAATAGCACATTCATATCTGCAGACATATTTGCTCCTGTGGTGTTTTGATGTCAAAAACCCGTCAGAGCCTCGGTGCTTCATCTGGTACAATTTGATGTTTTCAGAAATGTCTGGCTTGTGTGAGTGCTCAGTGCAGCCTGTGCAAGATTCCTGCTGTTCCTGTGAAATCCTTGGGGAAACAAGAGCTGTCCCTACATAGCAAACCCCCACCACTGCTAAGAGAAGCTGCATGTGGTAGGGCACTGCTTTTGGTAAACAGAGGCCTTTTAAATTAAGACTATCTCAGAGCTCTTCTGCAAAAACACCAATTACTTCCCGTGATTTCAGCATTTCTTCTCCTGTACACAATTTCCTGCATATTGAACATCTGATCAGTACTTGCATTTCTTTTGAGATTAAACAATGTTACAAGTCCTATTTTCCAAACTGCAAATTGTTTGAACAATTTTAGGCAAAGAGCAACTCTGAAAATATGAGTTGATTCACCACACTTCACTGTATAATCAGGGAGATTTTATAGTCTGGTTTAGGGCAGTCTTGTGGACTTGGGATAAAATCAATCCTATTTTATTTTGTATCCTATGTGATCTTCATTTTCACCTTTATGTAGCCCACAGTAGTTCATACAGGCATTTTGAATTGCTAAACATTAAATTAAAATTACCCTGAGCACTGGAGAAAAAAAAATCTCCGTGTCTCAAGCTGCTCACTGCCTGTTCAGAGAACTAATTAGGTATTACATGGGCAAAACTGGCACAACAAAAACCTGGAAAGGGATCCATTCTCTACCAGCCATGACCCCCAGGCACAAAACTCTCATTCTTAATTTTGTCAGTTAGCTCTCTGTTTGTAGAGATTTATATATTGTATGTGTTTATAATCAGTACAATCTTCTTTTTTTTTTTTTTTTTTGTGAAAGCTTATGATCTTATGGCAAAGTAGGGGTTGGAGAGAGAGAGGTTATTGCTTTAGTTTGGTTTTCATATCCCACTAACTTAAAACACAAATGCAATTTCAGTCTAATTAAGACATTTTTAAGCATATGAGAAATACCAGCAGAAAAAAAAACGTGCTAAATTTATTCATGTTGCTAATCCCACTTAAGGGACCAGATCTTTAAGTGGTATAAATTGGCTCTAATCCACTTGATGACAAGATAACTACTGGAAAGCAGAGCGTTCAAGGATTTGACCTTATATGTGCTTTGCAGAATTTTGTCACCACCAAGAAAATACTTTTTTCCCCCTCCTTTTCTTGGCAGTTGTTGACATGGAAAGCAGGTCGGTGCATTTGAGCACGTTGGTCCAGGAGGCCCAGCAGAGAGTGACTGAACTGTCTGCACAGGTGGGGAGCGAAGGGCTGGGCACCGACACCACGGAGAGGGAGAAGCAGCTGAAGGCCTGGGAGTGGAGGGCCAGGCTCTACCAGCGCATGAAGGCCGGCTACGAACACGCCCGTGAGTGACACAGGGGGCCAAAACTCTCCACAGAAACCCTATAGCTGAGAACATCCTGCAAAGGTGCTCTCACCAACTGACCCTCCCAAAGGTGCTCTCACCAACTGACTGTCCCCAAAGATGCTCTGACTGACCCTCCCAAAGATGCTCTCACTGACTGACCCTCCCAAAGGTGCTCTCACTGACTGACCCTTCCAAAGGTGCTCTGACTGACCCCCCCAAAGGTGCTCTCACTGACCCTCCCAAAGGTGCTCTCACTGACTGACCCTCCCAAAGGTGCTCTCACTGACTGACCCTTCCAAAGGTGCTCTCATTGACCCTTCCAAAGGTGCTCTCACTGACTGACCCTTCCAAAGGTGCTCTCACTGACTGACCCTTCCAAAGGTGCTCTCACTGACTGACCCTTCCAAAGGTGCTCTCACTGACTGACCCAAAGGTGCTCTCACTGACCCTTCCAAAGGTGCTCTCACTGACTGACCCAAAGGTGCTCTCACTGACTGACCCTTCCAAAGGTGCTCTCATTGACTGACCCTTCCAAAGGTGCTCTCACTGACCCTTCCAAAGGTGCTCTCACTGACCCTCCCAAAGGTGCTCTCACCGACTGACCCTCACAGCGCTGAGAATGTCAGGGAGGGAAAACTGAGGCCTTTCCAAGAGTGGGAAAGGAATTGATGTTAGAACAATAAAGGACCAAATATCTGAGGGCAACAAGCACTTATCTCCTCAAGAATGGGCTGCATAAACTGATGAGACCTCCAAACTCCTGTTTTGGGGTGTAATGATTCTGTCCTTCTTACTTCACATTTACTCCTGGATCTCATTTAACATGTTCAGAGTTTAAAACCAGATGACTATAAAAGGACACATGAATAGGCACGAAGAGGGATGGGGATGTTGCCTTTTTCTCAGCTGTAATTTGATTATTTTTCACAAAAACTTTTTCTGTTTTGGAAAAGAATTGTTCTAAACATTTGGTCAAACAAGAAATTTCATTTTGCATATAAATATTGCAAAAATTTAATCTTCATTTTGGTAACCACTTGGTATCCATTTCATCAGCACAGTTACAAACCAAGTCACTTTAAACAGTCGTATAAGTGAGTGTGTACCCCAAGTAAATGGAAATTTGGGCCCATGGGAAGGAGTAAACAGGACTGAATTGTTTCACATGCAGATCTTTTAGCTGTATCCTATTTGATGAAATACAATCATTGCCATTAACATTTTTACAACCATCTTTATATAAATGTACTTACAAATAATTTCCCCAAATTTATTGTATTCTAAGGTTACTTCCTCAAGACAGATGTAGTGCTCCCTCTATTAGATACTAAATACAGGAAATGCAGCAGTAGTGAAAGGTAATATACTGATTTTTTAAATCAATCCCAGCAGTAAGTCATGACATTATGTGTTTGATTTCTGAATTGAGTCTGAATGATATTCTGTGAATTAAGCTTTTTTTTTTTTCTTTTTTTTAAATCAAAATGTTAGGCCTCAATTGACAACAGTAGTTTGGAACTATTACACAGAAACACTTGTGGAATTTGCAATTTTTGAATCACAATAATGTAAAAATGTTTTCTGCTATTTGATAAATTTGAATTTGCTAGTGAAACCATAAAGGTTTAATTAGCTCTTTGTGGTTTTGTCCTTTCTCTCTCCTCCTATCCACCCCAAGAGATTTATAGGGGCTTTTCATTGACATAATTAGCATGAATCTGTTTTATTGGGTTACATATATGCAGGAAGATATTTTTAACTGAAAGGAGCCAAAAAAACCATGATAGAAACAAATGGTGTCTGCAGGATATTGTTAGCAGGGGCACTAATTAAAATGCTCAAAAGGCAGAGAACACAAACACCTACAACCCGAAGCTCCCAATTGCAGGGTGATTTTCAGTGGGTTCTTTGAAGACCCAGAAACATTGTTTGAATAGGATTTGTTGTGCTGAAGAGCTGATGTTTTCTCTTCTCTCCCAGGAGCCCCTGAGGCGCCAACCAATGTCTGTCTCATGGTAACAAGCAGTACATCACTCACTGTCACCTTCCAAGAACCTCTGAGTGTCAACTCAGCTGTGGTGACCAAGTATAAAGGTACTGGATTTAGACATCTTTCATTTGCCTTAACAATGTACAAAAATTGGAGGGTTAAGTATTTATCTACAAGGGATTATATTACAATGCAAGTAATGCTTGAATTTATTTTCCCAGTAAATAGCCATAGAAGTGGAATTTTCTTACAAGATTCCCCAAAGACAAGATTTTTTATTAAGAAAAAAAAAAAAAAGAGGAAAATAAATTAACCAAAAGCTTTCTCCAGGAGTGCTTTGAAGGAGTTTGCTTGACTCACTGTGGTTAGGACATCAGCTCAATGACTGGGTTGAGATGAGCAGTTACAAAACACAAACTAACTTTTGGTGCCTGTGGGCTCCTGAAACCATGTGTATCCTTGCAAAAGCCAAACCCACACCACCATTCCTTAAAGGAATGCCTCTGGAAGCTGAAACTTTTGGCAGAGGCTTCATACAGCCCAGCTAATTAGCTATTCCAGGGCTGCCACATCATTCTTGGAAGAGCAATACATTTGGGGTGGCACCAGTTAGTTGCAAAGTGGAATGAATAAGAAAATGCTTCCATCTGAATAGCCCTGTTGAATAGAAATGGTTTTAAAACAGAATTTCTGTTCCACAGGAAATTCCAACATTAAGGAAAAAAAAAAAGTCTCATTGAAGATTAGAATAAAAATGAGAAATTTTAAAATTTCCTGTTTAAAGGAACTTCCAGGTTTTCTCAAATGTTTGGAACAGTGAGTTCTTCAGTGCTAAGCAAAGTAACCCACAGCCTCCATCTTCCAAGTGGGAGCTCAAGTCAAGGGGCTGAGGATCTGAGGCCTTCATTGCCCTGCCCAGGGGAGTCAGGAATGAGGCCCCTGAAAGTCCTCTTAGTTATTTCCCCCCCCAGTTTCTCTCTTAATGCTTCCTATTGTGTTTGTTTCCTCATATTAATCATGAAAAACTCATTTCAGAGGTACTTGAACCTCAGATTTCCACAGCCACAGCAAGAACCCTGCTTGGCTGTGTGGTGGCTGTGGTGGGGGAGTCTGTTCCGTGTTTCCATGGGGGGATGTCCCAGGGATTGTTTCAGCAGGAGAGATTCAGAAAGACCCAGAGCATCGAGGTCCAAAAGCTCCTGGAGCTCTTCCAAAGGTGGGACGTGCCAGTGCACAGGTTCCACTGGCATCAAGCACAAAGCACCCAAAGGACTTATCCTGGAAAAGGCATATTCTCTTTCTTTCCTCCTCCTCTTTCTGGTCAGCAATTCCAGTCATCCCTGCCTATGCCCAGCAAAATAATTTTCTACATTCTATGAAACAAACCCAACCACCCAGACACCACTGAAGCCATCAAAGTGATTCTATTCTCCAGTAGAAGGTAAATTACTGTATTACACCTAGTCAGCTGGGCAATGCTGCAGGAAGTGTGATTTTCAAAAACATCAAAGCCCTTTAAAAGCCCAAATCTAATTTTCAGCAATGGCTTGGGTTGCCAGGAAACTAAATTTCATTTAAGGGCTTCCTACTGCCTGATTTACTTGTGAAAACAATACTTGGGTTCCTGAAACACCAAAGTTCTCTTGAAAATATCAGTCTGCTTTTTGTAATACATGTATTGTAAACAACCTTGAAATACTGCCCACCCTCCATTTATAGTGATTGTTGATATTTTCACAGGAAAGCAAATTTCCAAAAATTTGCTAATTTTTAAAAATAACTGTTAAGGGCTGTAGTATTTTTCTCTTGGTTATTCATTTGAGTTGAGTCTGGTTTGTACCATGTCAGTGCTGACCTCTTTTTGGTCAGCACCACATTCAGAGAAATTTAATCCAACTTGACCTAACTTTCTAATCAGACCAGGTAGCACTGCCCTGTATTTTGAATTACCCTCACTGGTGATCATTTTATGCTTTATCAGGTTGACAGTTAGTCTTGCCAGAATGTTCTTTTTAAATCCATTATCCCGGGAGACTCACATATTTATGGTTAGATAAAAAGGAAAGATCATTAATAGCTCCTTTTGGTGACTTTCGGGAATTAATTAAGCACTGGTTGTGGAATTGTTTATTACATTATGGAGTGAGATTCTTTGTGCTTAGTTTGAGGGGTCATAAAATGAACCTTTCAAATGATCATTTGCAAGAATGATTAGAACCAGCTAGCAATTACTAGCCCTGAAAGGAGAGCTTGATAACATTGTGTGAGGATCTTTTTAGTCAGATATATAAACCTCCTGTCCAGAAAACCATCGAAGCATTTTGCTAATTCAGGGTAAAAAAAAAAAAAAAGGCTTTTAAGGGTTTTTTCCTCTCAATACTTTACCATTTCTTTTTCTAAGCAAATTAAGATTCAGGAGCATTTGCAGCAGCGTTTAGGGAATACCTGCTCATTAACAGAAGCTAATAATGTTCTTTTCTCTGGACCTGAACTATAGGGGATAAAAACTGACATCAATTCTGTTCAGTTTAGTTTAGTTCCCTGAAAACAGTGAGAAACTGCCAATTCCATTTTTTTTCTGTGTCATCTTTTTTTTTTTTTTTAATATATTTTTTCCAAAGCTGTATTTGCCCAAATGTCATTTAGAAACTGGGCTTGGAACGTTATCTAACTGTCTGCTGTTTTCCTGTGTGTGATCTTTTCCCTTGTTAGCTGTATAACTTACAAATAATAATACAGGAGAATAATACTTTGCACTCACTCTCTAACCACTAAAACCATCTCACTTCATTAGGAGATTTAATTTTAACCACACACGGTGAATGGGTATTGACTTTGGTGTCCCAGCTGGATGGCAGCTCAGTGACTGCATTCTGCTCAGCCATTGCTTTAAGGAGCCAGAATATTCTTTACTTCCTCTCCTGGATTGTTGTTTAATGTTGCAGGCACCATCCTAATGGCTCCCTTCAGCTTCCCTCAGGAGAAAGCTCCAGCGTGGTGGTGGCTGATGTGAAATGATTCCTAAGGATATTGTAACTCAGTAAAGTGTTTTGAGGCTGGAAGCAGACAGGCCCGACATAAATCAATAATAACAGTAATAATCTGCTCCATGCTGGAGAAAGACTCAAAGCCAGGGACACCTCAGCCCAGCCAGTTTTAGAGAGGATGTGAAGCATCACTGTAACACTGAGAAGAAAAACCCCTGCCCTTGGCTAATGGTGCCCTGGAGCCAAACTTCACATCCCATCCTGGAGGTACTTACGGCCAGCTTTGGTTTTACATCTTTGAAAACACAATCAAAACGTCCCAGGCCAACATAGCAAAGAACTTTGCCACAGTTTGAAGCTTTCTGTGAGCTTTCTGTTTACATCATCATATGGTTACTGCAGGAGCTGTTGTTATCCCAGAGCTACACCACTGGAACCAGCTCCATGAAAAAACAATCCCACAGCAACATAATCCAGACAGACATCACTCTGCTCCTGGGAACAGTCCCACTCGAGCCCTGTGGCAAGTGCTTGTAGGGCTTTTAAGAACTCTTGTCTTTCACTAATCAGCCTTTCTAGGGTTCACATGTTCCACACAAAGCAGCACCTCTTTTTAGAGAGCAAAATTATAAATAATTTTAAGCAATTTTGTTGCACTTATTTTCTGTGCATTTTAAACAAGGTTATTATTTTGCTTTTGTGGTGAATAAGCACAGATAAACCTCCCCTTATTGCATAAATTTTTTTCATCCACTTCCCATCAGAAGTAGTCATAATAATGCTGTGATCCCAAAGTATAAGATAAGAGAGAAAAAGGACAGAGTGCTGATCATTACCTACTGGAAAGGATCACTATGAAATGGAAAAATCTCTGTTTATATTTTATTTACAATTTTTAAACAAACATCTATATTCCCCTTTGGAGAAAAAAATGAAACAGCTTGTATAACCCAAGTTGAGCTAATTTATTTAAGAGCCTGGAACTATTTATGTTTGAAGAGAGAGGAAGAGACACATGTTTGATGTAGCAAACAGAGCTAATCTTCTCTCTGTTTGGATGTAGCTGCGGACTTGGATGCCAAGGTTTTTTCCAGATAATGATGCTAAGCTGTCTAGGCCAATTTAGCCCATGTTACCTTTTTGTTTAGTTTGGTATTTTAGCAGAATATTTCATGTTTGTCAAGACTGCCCAGCTTCCCTCTAGGATTGCTTTTGGATGGAGAGAAGATTTTTTATTTTCAGTCAGTGTAGCTCCTAGAAAAAAAAATGACACTGGCTTAGGTCAGGAAAGAAGGAGTTATGTCTTGCTTAAATTTTGAGAAAAGGTCATTCTCTGCCTTCATTCTTCCAGGGCAATTTGTGGTTCACTTCAGATATGTTTTTTGCAGGAGAATAATTTAGATTGTCTTTAAATTACTAGTTTAGTCCTGGCTAGATGTGCAGTAGCCAAAGGATGTTGCTCTCACGTGGATGCATGAAATGGGTTGGTTATAGTGCAGAACAGGCTGGTGCAATTCGGTGTTGTCAGTGGAATTCTCAGCTAAAGGAGCTGCCTTTGCACTCAGGATCAGCACCTGGGACCAGGGGTGAGGGAGCCTGACCAGGCTGGGCCTGTTTGAGATCTGCTCTGTAGCTCAAAACAAACCTGTATGTGAGATTCTCAGTTGACTTCTCACCCTGTGAATGGAAAATTTCCATTGAAAATTTCACTGTGAAAAACCTCAAAGACTTTACAAAACCTATCTACAAATTTTGTGTGATTCTGCATGTTTTGTTCTCAGGGGTAATCCTTTCCCAACCAAATAATCTCATCATTTTCCATGGGCTTCTGCTTGTCCCCATGAGCACCTACCACGTGTTTTGTAATTATGCATTTGATTTATCCATCAAAAGCTGACATTTCATGTTTGGAAAACATGGTGGGTTTTTTTCTGTGTCTCTCTAAGCAGATGCTGTGTCACTGCCTGATCCTGTTCCAGTCTGTGGTGGAACTGAGCATCATTCTGCACTCAACTTAGTCTTCAAACCCTTCTCACTTATTATTCAAAGTTTCTTTGTATATTTTGAAACTCATTCTTTCTTTCCTCAAAACAGTTCTTGCTCCATAAAAAGAGAAGAGAATACATTTCTTTGTAAGACATTCGAATTTATCCTGCTGAATAGGTGTGGTCTGATATTTTTTACAGTAGTTCATTTATGGCATTTTATTAGGTCTCCTGGGCACTTTATTTGCACGTTACATTTTGGTAGCTAACAGGACTGTGCAATTTGACTTCTATTTTTATGCCTAGCAAGTACAGAAATGTATAAAAGTTAAAACAAACCTTTCTATTTCTAGCTCCTCTCAATGTCTGTAGTATGTGCTGGACTTAACATAAAACTTAAAAACTTCTATTTCTTAAGTTTGCAACATATTTAAAATCACCTTTGGACACAGATCACATATTAAATGACGGTGTAATTAACTAATGTACTTAATCAGACACTGGTTACTCGGTTGAATCATTCTTTCCTCCTGCTTTGTGTTTTATAAGGATTTTGAACAGCAGCTCAGGATAAATGACCCTGAGAAAACCCAGACATACAGGCTCTGCTTTTGTCTGCCTTGGTGTCTAAGGAAAAAGGCTCATAACCTAATGTTTTTGAATTTTAGACATTGCTTTGCCTTTTACATTTGCTTTGACTTACCAAAATTAATAAGTATTTTTTAAAATTGTTTGCACGTGGCTGAGTGTTACAGCTCCCAGTCCATAGGTACAGCACAGGAGAGGGGAATTCCTTATGGTCCCTGGCAGGACTGGGACTCAAGACCTTCAGCTTCTGTCTTGAAGGAGGTTCCTGATTTAGCAGGTCTTTTGATTCATGGATTTGGGAATGTTTCCTCACTGAAGACTTAAACAAAACCAGAATCTCTTCAAAGGGTTTGAGGCAGTTTCCCTACTCACTGCTTTGTCATAAGTCTTCTCTGGTCCATCATGGACTTTTCTGGACCATTTCTAAGCATAAAATGTTTAAATCTTAGTCAGCTTGCCTCCACAACCTGATACTGTTCTGGTAATTAGATCTGACCCACAGAACTGATACATGAATGTAAATTTGGAATCAGGCCTTTGGATCTGCTTCAAGCTCTTACCTTGTGTATTGAGCATAAATTGCAGGGTTTCTTGCTTCCCTGCACGAGTGCCCAGTGAGTTCCTGCATGAGCACCCAATCAGCCCCTGCATGAGCACCCATTTAACTGGCTAATGAACACCCAGCTGGTTCACACACGAGCTCCCTCTCAGCTCATGTCTGAGCACACGATGAGTTCACGCCTGAGCACCCACTTGGCTCACTCCTGAGCTCTGGGCTTATATGGCAGCTTCCAGTAGGCAGGGGCCACAGGGCTGGGAGGAGGTCAGGAGGTTCCAGGTGCTGGTCACGACTGGCCTGGCTACATCTAAATGTGATGGAAAACTCCATCACTGAGTGCAATCCCAATGTGGAGACAAGGGAGGCTGACGGCAGAAAAGGAGGAGGAAAGGTGTTTGGCTTCAGTTTAGCCTGGGGAAGGTGGTGGAAAGGTGTTCACTTGAATGTCTGTTTAATTATGTTTTCTTTCTTCTCACTCTGAATGAGTGATTAGAAGTTTGTGTTAATTGGTACTAAATTAAATTAAGTAAAATATCCCCAAATCATGACTGTTTTGCCTGCAACGACTGGCTGCATTACTAGGGAAAGGTGAAAGCTCTTTAAGTTACTGCAGGGATTAGTTTATAAAGAAATAAAAGCCTTAAATATGATTAATTAACATCCATGCAGCAAAGTCCCTCTTTCTATCACAGGAGAACTAGAGGAAAAGGAGTGGAATCCCATTACACAGATTACTTGAATTAGTGTCTGTGTTTCCTTCCTCTGCTCCCCGTGCTGTGCACTGCTCTGCTTTGCCTCCTGCATTGTGATCGATTACTTTTTTTGTTTGCATTTTCCCAACTGCTCACTATTAATTAGATTTTAATGTTATGTTTTGGGAAGAAGCTGGGCCTAACCCACGTGAGCCTCTCACAAACAAGTAGCCCTCAGGTCCATAAACTTCCCCACTGGCTTTGGCTGCCCAGATTACGGGAGTCAAATGCACCCACTGGGAGGGGAAATTTGCAGAATCCAAGCCAAGCTTTTCTAGGATGTGAAGCCTTTGCATAAGAACCTCATTTATTCTCCAATCCCTCTTCTAAAACATATTTTCTCCCACTTTCCTCTCCACAGCCAGAGTGGGATATGTTTGTCATTGCAGGGCTGAGAAACAAATCTTGGCTGTTATGATAATCCATTGTAGCTTTTTAACCACTGGCCCACATTGGAAGGCAATGTGCACCCACATGGCACATTTTCTTAGTTATTTATAAAATGCTAGGAAGAAATGTCATTTTCACTAGCAGAGAGGAAAAAAAAGTTCCTTCTTTTTGTACTGGAATAGCTGACCTTATTGCAAACAGATAAAGAATTGCTAGGATTTAGAAAACACTGATCAAATACTTGAGAAAAAAAGGTCAATAATTCTTTTTAATTTTCTCTTGGTGAGAATTTTATTAAAAAGCAATAAAAATAGTATCTTATAAATCATTTATATAATGTAGATTTGCTCTAAGATGAACCAGTGAAACTGTGATCAAGCAAAGATGTGTCTTTGGCACCCAGCCTGCTGTCAGAATGGTTCCCATAAACGTCAAGACATAAAATAGAGTGTTCTGGCCCAGGTCAAAGGAACATCCAGAAACAGGGCCACAAGAAAGGTTATTTAACATCAGGGGTTATTATTAGCGGGCGTAAAACCTAAAGGAGCCCACAGCTGTTGGGAAGAAGATTTACTGCAAATAAAGTATTTGATTATTAAAAAAAAAAATAATAAAATCTCTGAAACAAGTCTCGTGAAGATTTATAGCCATGGAAGTTTCAAATGAAGATGTGCTCTCTAGGAATAGTCTAGGAATGCTTTTCTTGGTGCTCTGCCTGGCACTGCTCTGACTGTTGTTCTGATGAGAGGCCCTTAAACCCGCCCGTAGCTCTTTCCCTCTACACCCCAGCAGTGCTTTGTTTACCTCAGGTGGGCACAGACCTGTTTGTTTGCATCTTTTTTCACTCCTCTTCAACCTTACTGATGCTTCTACTGACCCAGTACAAAGAGCCTTGAATAAGTGTACAGGAATAACTGAAATAATAGATAAAATCCAAAATAATGAACACTAGTATTGAAAGCAGTTAGAAGCTCAGGTTTTAATTTAAACAGTACCTTAAAATCCAAGTCCCAGGCCATGACTACTCTCTTTTAACTTCTGTGTTTGCACAAACTCCTCAGTGCCAAACATTTGTTTTTTCCTAATGGAAGCATTGTGCTGGGATCCCTGTCACTACTACCTGATATGACTTGTCTTTCTCTTGTCATTCTTTGGAGGATTTCCAAACATGAGAGAGGCATGAACAGAGCCTGAACTCAAGTCTGAAAAAACTGGACTCCTTTCTGAAATCAGGCTGGAAAGAACACTTGAAGGCACCAGGGAGGAGCTGACCAAATACTGCAGTGTTCTCCATCTGAGCTGCTGATACTCTACACCACCAAGTTCTGCTCTTCACTGGTGTTCAATTCTCTTCACTTGGTCTATACTTCTAAATATTTGTTTAGGTTCCTTCACTCTGATTTTATTCACAGAAATGCCAGTGTTTAATGTCCTTAAATCCAGATGCTAAGACATCATGGGTGTAAACTTTTAAAATTATTTCTTAAAGATCAGCAGGCAGAAAAAGTTGGTGTGAAGTAGTTTCTGGTGGTACCTTCTTTCAGTTTTACATTTCAAAGGCAGCTAATAAACAACAGGATTATGCTTGGAGGCCCTTGGAAACACAAGCCAAGATCACCTTATCCTTCAGCCCAGGTCCTGGGTATGGGGAGGAGAGGAAGGAGCCAGAATTTTTGCTACTTTAGCCTCTGTTAAAAGCCACAGTGGCATAATTCTTTGCTCAAGTCAGAATGCAAGAATAAAATCCAGAATCCCAGCTCCATACACTGTTCTGTACACCCCCAACAAGCAGCAACAGAGCTCGTGTCCCCTGGTCTAATTAATCTACTCAGCAATTCAATGAGTGATTAAAGTGCAAGCAAAAACAAACATCAAGAGAAGGGACAAATTCTACTCTGGCTCGGGCTATTTACTTGACTCAGGAGAAGGTGCTTTCCTGAATAAATCTACAATAGGGTCAGGAGGTGTTTTGTGCCTTCCCTTTGCCTTTTGTCTGCCCCTCCATCCCTCTGTTAAGCTGTTTATGATGTGCTCAGCACAGCAGAAAGGTAGTGAGTGGGAAAGAAACAGGTGAAAATAAACTTCTCCCTTTATTTTAAAGAGCTAGAATTGAGTATTAAAAAAAAAAAAAAAAAAGAAAAAAAAAAAAAACTTGGCCACAAGTAAGTTACATAACTTAAGCCAGTCTAAAATTATGTGCCAGCAATTTACATGAGTTTTATGTAACTGTTTATACTGCTGTTTATTTAAAAATTACTACTTATCTTGGCGACCGCAGCAACACATCGTGCATTCGCTAGCTCTGGAATACAGGGCACCTTCATTAAAACACATAGTCACCAATATATTAAACACACAAAAAACCCCTGCTCTGACATAACATGAAGTGTCAGATGGAAAGCCGCAACAGCAAAGACATTCAGCGTTCACAACAAAGCAGCCCTTTGGGGTGTTCAGAACAGGACTGGAACATGCTCCATCCTTAATTCACCCAACAGCTTTCAGGGCCTTTACAGCACAGTCGGTGCAGTCTACAAGACCAGCTCCTGTTCCTGGGCTCTTATAAAGGACCCTCTTCATCCTCGGGTTTCTATACTCCAGCGTGTTTATATTCAGCATTTACGTGCTGAGGTGAGGCAGCCTTTTGTTCTCTCTTAAAGTCCCAAGTACTTCAGCGTGACACAAATGGTTGGTAATTTCTGTTTACTGCCAGAGCTGTCTCCCAGCACTCCCACAAAGAGGGCAAAGAAGCAGCTAAATCTTCCTGATGGGTTGCTGTGCTCAAATTACCTAATTTTTAGATGCAGGTTAATCACATTTATGTGTAGCTGTGTATTGGTACCAGGAAGATCTGTACAGAGCCAGAGTGGGAGCAGGGGCAACACTGGCCTAAAAAGTGTAACAGAGCTCATGGGATTTTGCCCCTTGTTTTGGGGCCTACAAGATGCTCTACCTCTCCTTCCTTATCTAGGAAATAGGAACACTGGTATCCACATCCTTCTAAGAGGTTTATAACCCAGTGAACGAGTACAGTAGAATATTATGTATTATTTTTAGGTGACCATTATGGTAGAAAGCTGAAATCTGTCAATGTATAGCAGGAGACATAAACTTAAGTGATAAATTACTTCAGTTGATTTGCATTTCTTTAAAGCTAAAGCATGTCATCTTCTTCTCACTTGAATCATTAAAAATCACAGGGGAGAAAAAAGTTTGTTAAAATCAAAAGTAAGCAAAAAAATTCCAGAATTTGTTATGAGTTTCTTTACAACAGATATACTTTGAAACGAGGGGAAAAAGAAGGCACTATTCCAACACAGCTGTTGAAAAAATATTTATTTTTCAGTTATGGAAATTTTTATTGAAACTGGGGGACGGGTTTTTTTCCAAAAGTGAGGTTTTTAAATAAATATATTTAAAAATTAAGTTTTGAGTAACTTTGGATACACCATCTTGTTGGGTAAATATCCTTTAAAAGGGGGGGTTGGTTCTCAGTCATAATGATAACTATAACCTGATCCACAGGCTAATATCCTACGTTTTCAACTCCATGGGGCTCAGCCACCACAGGGCAAGCTAAAATAAAGTGAGTGCAAAATGCTGGCAATCCTGGCTGTGTAATGAGAAGCACAGCTGGGCAGCCAGGGAAGGCTGGGCTGGGTGAGGGGGTCGGGGGGCACCCACAGGGGTGGCACCTCAGCACCTGGCACAGGACAAGCAGGGAGTAGTTTTCCTTCAAGGGACCAGGAGATCGGTGTCACCCAGCAAGGGGAGGAGGGCCCTGCACGTGGGGGTTCACCAACAACAGGAGCTGGGGCAGCAGTTTGGCCTAGAACATGAGAGCAGGGCTGGGATTTACTGTCACAAAACCCATTCTCTGCTGTTCCTGAGAGGGCTTTAAAGGCCGAGTCTGCCTGTTCTCCCCTTGGAAACTCAGCTTCTCTCTCTGAACTCAGTAACCCTTGATTATTTCTGAGAACAAGCTGCCATGCTGGTAGTCCCAGCACCAGTATCCTGGTGTTCCTGCTGGTCACATGCCTGCAATCCTGTGATATAACTTAGTGAAAATAACTTATCCTAGATAAGTTAACTCCTCTTCAGGCAGCGTGTCAGGATTTCAAACATTGGAGCCCTCTGTTAAATGCCTAATACAAGAGGAAGGGTTGAGAAGGAGACCCACATCAAGAACAGGGCTGCAATGCTTATCTGTGAAAGCCACCCAAATTTAAATATGCCTCTTGAACTAGCAGCTTATGTTTGGGAAGTCTCCAGTCCAGAGAACAGTTAAAAATTTGGGAAGCTCAGAAGAGGCTTAAAGCCACTTCTTCCACCCTTGGCTTTTGTGTTGTGCTGCCTGAAGTGTGACCCTCCCACCGCCCCTCACATGGAGTGGGACACTCAGGTGTGCCTGGAGATTCCAGTGCAGGCAGAATTTGCTGGCAGAACCTGTCTCAAGTGACTCTGTCTTGCTCAACGTGAATCTTTGATAAGAAAAATGGTGAGGGAAGTGACTCCAAGCTGTTGACAACATGTTCAGCAGTCTGAACAGGATTTCTCCTTCTGGTTTCTCCTTCTGGAAAACAGAAAACATGTCTAAGTTTGCAGCATGTGTAAGAGTGTCTGCAGTGATTTAATGCAAGTGGAGTTAGAAACCTCAAAAATCACGGTTTACAATGGAAACTCTGACAGGCCATCAAGTTCAATGTTACTTATAAGTATTCCTATAATTAGGTTGTCAACAAAACCCTAGAGTATGGTACCATAACAGTCTCTATATTTTCATACTAATGTACAGAGATAGCTGCCATTAAAGGTGGCAGCAATTAGCTATTTAAAACCCATGGAAAACTAAAGAAATACGTAGTGAAAAAAGCTGAAAGACAATAGACAAAATCAATATTCTTTTCATTGCAGCAAACACAAAAATGTTGCAGATCATGCTGGGCATTCACAAACTGCAATCATAGACAAGGAGCTACTAGGGGAGAAGGGGAAAATGAGTTGTGCTATTGATACTTGGCTATTTTGGAAAGAATGTGTTGGCAGTTAAATGTTGTATATGCTGAGCAGAAAATTCTCTGAAGCAGTTTTCTTTTAATATGAAAATACCAGAATGACACTGCCAGAAGATGAAAATTTCCCATGCTGAAATTAGAACACCTATATCCTCTGATCTATTCTAAATTATTGACTCCAGCACTAATGAATATGCAAATAGAGTATCCAAGAACTATTCTGTAAATTTAAAAGGAAAGCTTTGTGTTGAAATCTCTGCTTTGGTGTAAATCCAGGATATTAATGAGCTCTCCCAATTCCCACTGTAGAATAATTCAAAAGATTTAATTCATAATAGTTTTGATAGGTTTTCCTGGAAGTTTGGGTCCAAAGGTACAAGTCACTAAATCCCAGAGGTATCACTCCAGGATCAGCCTTACCTCTAATCATGGCATCTGCCATTAATAAAGAATAATTTAAGAAAAAAGGCTGGTTTTCTACCTGCAGCCATCAGTTCCCCACTTGCATATATTCTTTCTTTCTTCAAATCACCCAGTAATTTCTCATGGTCTGATACTGTTTTATGTGCACATTAATTTTTGCAAGTACTGAGGAAGAGCACAGACAGCAGGACCACTAATTCCACAAGCCCTGAAGCAGGAATATGAGTGACAGGGGCACTTTGGTGAAGGTGCCCATTGCACTTCAGGCTGCAGGGCAGATGGGAGGGATCTGTCAGCCCAGCACCTCTTCATTCCCTCCGACAGTGGACACAGTTAATAGGTCCTTGTGGAGCTGGGTCATTTCAGTGACCACAGGAACATCAGGCCTGGACAGCAGAGCCAGAACCCACTGAAACCAATGCTGAGGCTCCACTGAGGGTCAGGTCTAGGCCAAGGAGGATATTTCTATCCAAATTAGCCAAGGGGAGGTGATGAAAGTTTTGTGGACCTGTGGAGCAAAAAGAATTCTCTGCCCACGCAGATCCAATGCAAACCAGTGCTTTTTGTTGGTTTGGGTGTAAAAACTGCCAAATGGCATTAACAGGTCCAATTCCTCTACCTTCTCTTTTCCACTACTTCTCTTTCTTTAAAAGGAAATTGTTTAAACGAGGGTAAACGTTGGCTGAAGGTAATTTGTATTGCAGTCTATTTCTAAGCATTCTTTCCTGAAAAGCTTTTGAACAATATTTTGCTTTTGTCTCCCATACACAGAGATATAATTTAATTATTGTGTAAAGCTTTCCAAAACATTACTGTTTAACATGACTTTTAGTATCCACACAGACTGGGAAAGTGCTAGGAGAAAAACTAACCTGGGAGTGACTCAAGTACTTTGACATCTTTGCTTGGACTGGTATCTGATTTGATTTTCTCCTGCCATTTGTTTCCTAGTGGAATGGAGCTCTTCAGAAGACTTTTCTCCTTTGGCTGGTGAAATAATTATGGATAATCTTCAGTCTTTGAGGTGCTCCATCACAGGTCTCAGAACAGTAAGTGCCAGAGGACTCTTTAGACCTTGATGACCCCCGTGATACAAAGATGGATAATTTGCATCCCTGCCTGTTGGTAATCACTGCAGTGCCTTTCTTGGAGCAACATGTTCAGTGATTGAGCACAATATGTCTGGTATCCATAATCCAAAAGTGACAAAGGAATAGACAATTCAGCACGAACCATTCCATGAGTTATCATTCAGAGGGGAGACTGGAAAAGACTGGAGTGAAAGGTGCTGTTTTCTGGATCATGGGATAACCTGAGTGCAGATCAAAAGCTCTTGAGAGATCTAGTCCTGACTCTGATGACCAGTACCTAAAATAACAACTCTTTCTCTTCTCCCTTTCAGGGAACACACATATTGGTGGAAATCATTTTAATTTTTGTTATTTATCTTTGTCTATCTGATTTACACCGATCAGAACTGGGTCAGCAATGGAGAAAATTGATGAATATTGATACGGATTCTTAAGCAGAATCATTTTGACCATGTGTCTGAAAGTCTTTCTCCTACATTCAGTGCCATTTGTACAAATGAATTTTGATTCACAAAATACTTGATGAAAACAAAGCCTCTCAAAATACAAGTATTCCCACCAGAAACAGCATCAGAGGGGCCAACCCAGCAGCCACTGAGCTGGAGCCTTTCCACTGAATCCACTGCACACTGAATCAGGCCTACCAAGTCAGAGTAGGGGGAGGTGTGGGTGTGGGCCTTGGGCAATGTCCCAAAATAGAGGCTCTCAAAATGAGAGAATAGAATAGAATAGAATAGAATAGAATAGAATAGAATAGAATAGAATAGAATAGAATAGAATAGAATAGAATAGAAAAAAACCTTTTTTGATAGTTTTTTCTAGCCTTTTATCTGAAGAAATCTGTGATTTGAAGCACACTCTTCCAGGGAGCTGAGCCACAATATGCATTTACTCTCTGTTTCTCATTTCCTAGCAAAAAAACCAGAGTAATTGTACTTAAAATGAAGCCAGTCTGCACAGCCACTTCCATAGGTACATGTTAAGATCAGTGCTTACCATGTGCTTGTCTATATTCTCCAAAGTATGTAATATATTTAAATTGAAAGTTAAGTCTCCAGGAGTGCTCTCCTAGATTTATGCCTAGATTTATGCATCAAAATCAGTGATAAAGGTCTGACTGATTTTAGTGGCAGCCAAATGAAGCTTCTCCCATTGCTGTGCTGGTAAAGAGGCTCTGTTAAATACAAGAGGGAAAGGGGGAGTTCCTGCTCTGCAGTCTGATTGTCAGAGTTCCCAAATTGTCAGATTTGGCAGAAGAGGCTGTGGTTTGTCAGCTGGAGTGGGTGTGTTCTGATAACCCTGAGGAGCTCATCTGCCCTCAGATCTTTGCTGGTTCAATCTGTCACAGTGCATTTAAATTACTAAAGCTATTTAAGCCTCTCAAAGAAAACACCTTTGTGATGGGCTGCTCTGCACTTATCACAGCCAAGATTTTGAATGCAGGGATAGTTTTGACTCCAGCTGTTTCCATCTGCAGGGCCGGAGGTATTATGTCCATGTTTCAGCGTACAACATGAGAGGATGGGGACCTCCAAGGAAATCTACTCCTGAATATGCTTCTCCTTCAAGTAGGTTGAGTTTGTCTGCCCTTCCTAGTTTGATTGCTGATGGTGCTTTGTAAGAACTCCTTCCTCTTCAAAGAACAGAAAAAGAAAAATATCCTGGAGTTCATGATGTAATTGTCATGTCCTCTAGGAGTGAAATAAATAAATTAAAACTCCCTCAAAAATGAGCAAAATAATAATATATTTATGTGATATTTATGTCTTAGCTTGTATCCTTCTCCAGTCCTTTGACAGAACATTGTTGTCTAGTCATTAACACTTTAAAAAAATGAGAAATATTTTGACCTTTACTTCTCTTAACAGAGTTCTGATATATGGAATTTCATTTTTCAGTACAGGAATGGATCAAAAACTGAATCTGAGCTGCTGAAAGCAAAATACTTCCATGTATCTCATGTAATTTTGTATTCTGCCTTGTAGCATTACAGATCCCATTCACTGGACCATTCTTACAGCATCCTGTATGTCAAATACTCTAGTGTGGACACACATGTTGACAGGATCTAGACTGTAAGCACTGAAATGTTCCAGAAATGTCCAAAAGCCTTTTTTCCCCTTCCAACCTCTGACAGGTTTTCTCAGACTCCATTAGGACTGTGATTTGTCATTTGTAGTTTTTTAATCTATTATAATCACATTGTATTGTTAGTTGCTTTTGCAGACTTAGTGTTCCCTGCCAAACTGGCTCAGTGGATTACAGCTCCCCTTGTATTGATTAATGCAGTAAAGTGAGACTTTTCCTTTTATTGCATTAACACGAGCATTTATTAGGCTAATGTAGCAATTTAATAACCTTGCATGCTAATGTGAGAAAATACAGCAAGCTGTACCTACTCTCAGTAGTCCTAATGGAGAGGGTTGGATAGACAAGGCTCTGGTAGTACCATTGGCCCATTTTGCTTCAAGTTTGCTCTTGTTTGCTGCAGAATAATATCAGAATTAGGCTAAAGAAATACTCTGCTGGAGAACAAAAATGTGCTGCAATCATGGGACAAGTCTCTATGTGGACAACTGAACAACTCAGTGATGTGCAATTACCTTGATTATAGCCAGGTATAACCACACAGGACTGGCCCCAAAACCCACAGACTTACATCAGCTGGGGGACAGACTCTTTTACAGCAGCTGCAAGTTATCCAGCTAAATATTCCCAAAGAAGGGACACTCCTGCTGCATTTAGGCTGCATTTAGGACTGCAGCTTTGTATGATGTGAATTTTGCATCAGAGAGACAAGATGTTATTTACCACTAGAGTTACTGGAGTAACTTCAGAACTTCTTTACCCATGTGACTGCCTCCACCACTGGTTTTGAAAACCAGCAGATCTGTGCTTGGCAAGAAGGCAGCAATCTGACATTATGCCACTGTTGAATAACAAAATATGGCCCTAAGCTAAAATTAAAATGTGAATACATTCATACTCTGCAGAGTTGTGTGTTACAGCAGCCAGAAGTTTGTGCAGGGGAAATGAAAGCTTCAGGGCCTAATGCTGATCCATCCCAGAGCATCAGAGGTTTGTGACATCCTTGGAGAAGTGTCTGTGTATCAGTGAACACTTGCCACTGTCCTCCTGGTTTTCCCCACACACAGCAGCAGCCTGGAAGGTGGTGGCCAATGTTGTGCAGCTGCTCTATGAAATGATAGCAGATTTCTAGGCTTATTCATTAGCAGGTGAGAGATGGGCAATGAGGGAAATTGGTTTCCATGTCATTTTTAAGGTAGTCAACAATCTGGAGGTTCAAAAAGCACCGGGACAGAGAAATCATAAGAAATCTCAGTTTGGTGACACCAAAGCACTTTGAGCTTGGTGAGTTCCAGTTGGTCCCTCTTGGCTGCTCACAGAAGATCCAAGGACATTATCCCCACACAGAGCAATAAATGCAGCTGGCCCTGGATCTCTGCAATAGCCCCCAACACAGGGGACAGCCCCTCTGCAGCTGTCACACTGCCCACAGGCTATCGGGATACCAAATGTCTTCTCTTTCCAGCCTTTCAGGGGCTTACTCTAGCTGCTACTAAATGTAAATAAATAGGTATTTATATCCCTGGCATAGTGAGCCCATTGGAAGGAATGTTTGACTCCAAACTTGCACTAGAAACTAGATCTGTATATTTAGTGAGTGAGCAAACTGTTGGTGGCTGTGAGTACGCACGTGGCCTCTGTGCCAGCAAGATGGAAGCGTGTCTCCTGTGCAGACAGATCTCTTAATACCCTGATTCACCATTACTTTGGGTCAGGAAATGAGTGCAATACTCTTATCTCTTTACAATCAAAGTATGAAAACAGCCAAGTCTGGAATTAAAAAGCACCTCTCTAACTAACACACACAATTTTTTCCTCCTATTCGTCATAAGTTCGGTTTTTAAAATCAAGATTGAAACTGTCACTAGCAGCAAAGGAGTGAAAACAAAGTCTGTTGGAGGTGGAGGTTTGTGGGACAGAAACCGCAGCTTTTTGCCTCAGGAGTGCAGTGCTGAGCAGCCCGAGGGCTCCAGGGCAGGAATTGCCAGCGTTCCTTCAGGCCACTGCCGGGAGCAGATCTCCTGAACTGATTTTACATGGAACATGTGTCTCTGGCTACAGAGCAAGCTCTGGGTGTGGGAACATGTTCATTCCCCACTTTGCAGTTTCCTATAAACTGGAGTCGAGTTTCTGAAGCCTCCCAGTGTCTGAAAAAAGAGGCAGAAGGAGCAGAAGTGTGATCTTAGTGAGGGGCTGAGTGTTGGGACAGGCTGGGAGCAGCTCTGGCTGCAGCAACAGGGCCCATTCATGTACTGAAGAGAAATAGTCATTGTCTAGTCAGGCACTACAGGAGCTTCTCAGAGCTGGTTGGGAGCTCTTTGTTAATAATCATTATGATTAATTACCCAGCTGGCACAAGGCAAAGAAAACTCAGTGTACAAGTAACAACAGCAGAGTCGAAAACAACTCCTCCTGCCTGCCGAGATGTAAAACTCCTCTGAAGCCAAGGAGGACCAGAGGCAAGAAAATATTTTTAGACCTTCTCCCGCACCTTTGTGTTTCATTTCTGTTTATTTCCTTTGTTCAATAGACTGGAAAGACTGCAGTGGAAGAGAACCTCGGCACAGGGGACACACTGAGGCCCTGGAACGCCTCCTTCAGCAGGTTCGAGCAGCTCATCAGCACTATAATTGCAGAGGTAAGGATAAATATCTCTGTGGTAGGGCACCAGCTGAAGCCTCTGTGGCGCCTGTAATTTTAGCAGTTTTCTAACTAGGTCATACCTTCTCATTCATCAGGAAAAGAAAGATATTAATATTGGCCCATCTGGAATCACTTTAGCACACTATCTTGCTCTTAACCCTTGAAATTAGTTGGATGAAAACATCTGAAAGCTCGAATGCACACACACAGGCACACCCTTTCCCCCTCTGTACCCTACACACCTATGGATTTGTTTTTCCCTACAAATTAGTTTCGCACAGGATTCCACTAAAATGTTTCAAGGATGTCTCTTTTATTTTTTTCTATAAGGAAATACTTTAGAAAGTTAACAACTGGTTTGGATCAAAAGAGGGGAATTGGCTGCCTCCAAATGGAAGACACTAAGTACTCCAGTGGATGCCATTGCCAATCCATAATGAAAAATACTTGCACAATGCAGTGGGCAGATAAGATTGCTACATTTCAAAATAGAATGGATCAAAACTAGGGGAGAGTTCGAATCTCAGCCAAACTTCATTCATGAGAAACAGACTGTGCCTTTAATAGCTCAAGAGCCAAGGCAACAGCTTGGCATTCTTTTTAAAGCATATATAAAAACTCCTGTTCTATACGGGTTGTTGAAAAGTACTATTTATTTTCTTAAAATAAACTTCTAACTGGAATAATGCTTCATTGCAAAGGGAACTTATTTCAAACTGAAAAGTTAAACTACCATGAAGTTTTCATTTTTCTTCACCTAGTATGACTGCTATGTCAAGCTGCATCAATTGATTTAAAATCATAGGAATACTTAGGGCTAAAATCATCTGGCTGAAATGAAAAGATGCAGCCTTTGTTCTTTACGTGCAAATATGTCACCATCACAATGATCCACAGTCTGCCACAACCCATTGTAACCATAGCAACTTAACCTATTCATCTAGGGTGCTTGGAAAGAAGATATTGCAAGAAAATGTTGTTTCCCTAATTAAAATTCATGCAAGCATTATCACTTGCAGGTGGTCTTGGTACTGAAAATACAGATGATGTATTCTATCTCACCTAGCTTTTTCAGGCTATTAAAGAGTATAATGTAGGTACCATTTTTCCACAGTACAGTTTTTCCTTTCTGGAGTTAGTGCCCATCTCAGGTCTTTCCTGCCACCTTCCAAGTGAACAGGGAGTAAGTGATGGACCATCTGAAACTATTCTCAGTATAGATTGTTTTACTGACATACCAGTCTGGAACAGGAGCAGGTATAAACAATATGCAGAAAATCCCTCCTTTTGAGAATCTGACACCAGGGCCTGGTTCTTATAAAATTCCACCACTCCAGAAATTAACCCCAGCCTCGAAGCAGAGCACAGACAACTCTGTTGTTGATTTCCTAACTCCTTTTCCTTAAATAATAAATAACAACAATGCAAAAAATCCGTTTTGCTCCAAACAGTTTCTTCTGTGCCCGAAAGGCTGTGGGAGCTCCCATGGGGCAGCACCACATGTGGAGTCAGCCTGAGCAACACCCATGCCTACAAACAAATAAAAATCTCATAACTGCTTCTAATGCCAGCATTACACAGTAGTGTGTTTTGGATAAATCAGGATGGCAACATCATAGGAGAACTTTTGGAACTTGCTTTAAATATATGACTGATGTCAATCCCTTGTATTTGACTGATTTGGTAAGGCATCAAGACAAAGTTTGCAGGAAAAGTAAGAATTATGCCATCACTTTGACTCTGAAATTTGATTCTGGTATTTATCAGCCTCAGTGGAATCTGAAGAGTTTGGTCAAGGATCTGAGATAAGCTGCTGTGCAAGACTGACAAGCCCAAATAATGGCTTTCACTTCATATAATACAGAGGCCTGATCCAGATTCTTAATTAATGTACATTTGCATGGTTCAACCGACAGGGATAGAAATCAGCATGGCCATGCTGTTATACACAGGCTGAGGACCTGCCCAGGCATTTATCCTTTATCTTTACCCTGCTTCCCTCTACTAACTCCTCCATCTAACTCTGGTTGGATGTCAATACTGTGATCTCTGTTTGCCCCATTTGGTTTAGAGCTGTCAGTGAACAGCTGGGCATTATTTGAGGAGTATCCCTGGATCTGCCAACAACCACTGATTTGTCTGTGGTTTATTAATGAGAGCAGAATCAAACTCTGTGTGAATTAAAGCTCTATGAGGACAGATGGAACTCAAACCTGGTGTCCAGGCACCTTGGCTGTTCCCGGGGTGATTCCTGTTGGGATATCCCATTCATGCTGCTCAGGCTGGCTGGAGGAGAGTGGAGGATGAGTGCAAGGGAGGTGGAAAAACTGAAGGTAATCAATCTAGAAGGTCTGAGATTACTTGGATAGCACAGGCAAAAGCCTCAGAAGACAGAGGAGCTGGAAGGGCCAGGCTGTGTGCTGGTGCTCCGGTGGGATCTGGGAGGGGACATTGCCCAGATTCCAGGCAGATCCTTTGCCCAGGTCTGTTCATTCAGGCTCTGCCTTTTGCCCTGAGCTTTGCATTGCAGGGGCTGGAGAAAACAAGCTTACAAAAATACCAGGAAGAATACACTGGAATGTACAGTGAGTTTAAGAGCTTTTGGAATTAGATCAGCTGTTGCTTTTGAACCTGCTCTGTGATATTATGAAATCTCCTAGGGAATTACTTAGGAAGCTTTGCTTTCATATGTTTAATCTTCTGGAAAACCCTGATGATTACAAACAACAGTCATCCATTTGTCTTCATAATACCATGCTACAGACTATCATAACTGAGTTACTACAATTGTATGTCCTGGCAACACTTCAAATATATTTTTAAGTATTTTTTTTTCTTGTAGCTCATTTTTTTCCAAACAATTCTGAGTGGATTAAGCAATTGTGTGATGCTTCATTAAGAAAGGAACCCAACTCTTCAGTAAAATTCTTACCAGATATTTTCTTTCTGAAGTTTAATTGAAATGTATTTTACTGGACAAATCAGAAGAGAAATAAGTATGTTCTAATTGTAACTTGATTCACAAGCAGAGCACATAGTTTTAATTGCCTTTAACAAAGAGAAGGATCTCTGATTCCCCAGGACATTTAAAATGTTTAGATTATAATTGTTTCTGAGAATATACATAAGCAGACTTGAGAACCAAGCCATAAACTGAGTTTAGGTAGGGAATTTAAGAAGTTACAGTTTTAGCTTTTGAGCCTGACTTGGTCATCCAAAACATACCACACAGTGGTAGAAGACTGTCAGGCTTCTTCATGAGATACAGAATTTTCTTTTGAAAGACACCCCACCTTGAGGTGAGGTAATACAGGATCTGTCATGGTCTCAAGCTATTGAGGTGTCTGGCCACTTTAATTTCTATGTGGAATGATGTCTCCATGCACATTATCCCAGTGTCAGCTGTCTGCACTGCTAAAAATGTGCAACTTTAAATTGAGTTTGAATTCATCTGGAAGTTTCCAGCCAATTCAATGTATTTTCATAAGGTTATACAGTAAGTGAAAACTCTAAACCCCATTTTATGCCCTCCACTAGGAATTTCAGTGGGATCTAGCTCATCTTGTGCTACTTTGCTTCCCTATCCAGGGTCACTCCAACAGATATTTAGCTGTTCCACAGACTGCCTGGCTGGTGGGGCCAAGATCTCAGATAATTTTGCACTGAGGTAATTCCATTTACTTCACGCCTGCCCCACTTGTCTAGTGACAGGACAAAGAATTCCAGATGATCTTCCTCCTCAGGGACATGGCACAGCATAACACACATTCCTTAGAGACCCCAGATACACACAAGCATGAGTGGGCATTGTTCTTCCATGAGGTTGCTCTTAAGCATTAGCTGTACTTACATTAAAAACTGCAAAGGCTGCCAATGTCATAAATACATCTTTTTATTTAATTGCCCATTTCAATCCAGGTTTGAATGCTTCTGATCTAAATCTAATCACTGGGAATTCTCTCATCTCATCTCTGTGTTCATTCCTAGGCTTCTATTAAAAGAGCTCACAGCTCTATTGCTGTATCATTTATTGATATAAACTTACTGTGTTGCTACTGGTGCTTTTCTATGGAGTTACTCCATGTTATTTATTAGTTAATTAAGTAACGGCCAAGGTTCCATTTCCTGCAGATCCAAATTATCCTCTAATCTCAGCTCCATGTTTTCTGGCTCCTACACACATGTTACTGTAAAACAAAAGCAAACAGCAACATAGGAGACTTTACAGTCTCCATCTAGTTTTACATTATTTCTTTTGCTGTTGGCTTCTGCAAAGCTGTGGACTAAACCCAAACCACTGAATAGCCCAATAACATATATTTCACTTGTAATGTGCCCTCTTATTTTAATGCTGCAGTCTCTGGGAGTTTTATACAGAATTATGTTGCTTTGCCTTCAGCAATTTCCTCCTCCACTCCCTCTGTATAGATGGAGGGAATATAGAAGAAAATAATTAAAATGAAATTTATATTCCTAAATTGGTCTTAACCTTGGAAGAAGGAAACAGGAAGACAGGAGTTTTCATGTAGCATTTGGTTTACATTACTGCAATACACTGCAAATGTTCCCAGTAAAATAACAGTTATCTGAGGAGCTATGGTAGAAATGCAAATTAGTATTTGTAAAAGGAAAGGAAAACAAAGGTCAGTTGCTTCAAAGGAGCAGTCATGGATTTGGATGAGTCTGTTAAAACTAAGCTGAAGAGTGCACTGGAGAATATGCCATGGAGAACAAGTTTGCACTGGAAAGACAAGGGATTTGATGATCTAATAAGTCTCATACATCTGAATTATATGATTTCACCCCCAACAGAACCTTGCTCTCTTTGTACTCGCTGTTCCACAGAGCAGTAATTATTGCTAACAGTGCGTCTGCTTTCTGGGGTTTTCAACGTGCGAATTATGGTGCAAATTTATTCAGCATTTAAAAATACGCTGAGCACTTCCACAGATGGGGTTGTGACAGCAGCAAATTTAGATGTTCTTTAAATGTTCAAACTTAGAACTCAGCAGGGAGACACAGACAGACACCTCCCATTCTGGAGGTAAGTGGCAAACAAGTTCCTCTGAGAACACCTAAGCAGATGATCAGCAGCTCTCAGCAAATGCTTCTTCATGAGTCATGTTTTTTTCCCACTGGAGAAGGGTGTCCCTCAAAATGTTTCACGCTCCCATCTGGATGGGGATCCATGATTCATCCGAATAAACAAGTCAGATCCTGGAAAACTGAGATGCACTTTCACAGCTGCGTTTTTCTTTTTGCCTTTCTTTTTGCCTTTCTTTTCCCATCGCAGTAAATAGCTGAAGAATGAACTCTTTTTTTTAATTATTAAATATTCCTGCTGTTTCTCTTATAACAGCATTAAACAGGAAAGACATTGCAAAAGACAGTGAAAAAAAAAAAAATCAAACAGTGTTTAGTGCCTTTAAAATGCCATGTGTGGACAACTGACAGTGCATTATACAATCCTGCATGTCCCTGACTGCCATCTATTGGCATCCCCTCCAACCCTGCTCACAGGTACACAGGTGTTCTCAGCTTGTGAGGTTCCACTCCCATGGGAATGTACTTCTTTGGCTTACAAGGCCATGCATGAGAGAAGGAAAGACATTAGGTCAAATTCACCAAAGTGAAAAAGAACACAGTGTTATAAAAATTTAACATTTTTTTTTTAGAATACTGGGACAATATATGAATTTACAAAATCCTTCTAATTGAGAAAGCTGGTCTGGAGGTCCTCGCAGGCACACAGCAGGTCTCAGCTTCCTTGGATTCCAGATTAGTAGGGAGCAAAGGTAACTGTGAAAGCTCTGAGGCAATTCAGGTGAGTGGAAGTTGTGATGGGGAAAAAAAACCCCAAGCAAAACCAGATGCATTTAATTTGATACAGAGAAAGATGAAGGTCGACCTCACTGTCTCCTCAAAGCTCTTCCTGAGGTCAGACTGGTGATGCTGTGATATTAGTGACTGCCAGGTCAGTTCTTAGAAGCTTAAGCTAAAAGTGGAGAGAAACTGAAGAATTACAACACCTAAAATGTTGACTGAAGGTTCAAATCTATTCTTGGGTTTTTGAGCTCCCTTGCAAAATTCACACCATTAAGAGTAGTACATAGTGCTGGTTCAAGTTATGCTTTGCCTAGGAGCCAAACATTTTTATCTAGTCTGAGTTTGCTGCAAGTAAGGAAATTGTTTGCTGGTATCACTGAGTTAATGAAAACACAGTCAAAGGGTTTGAGCAATTTCTAAATGTTGCTTTTTGAAAGGAATAAAGAGGACACTGACTGAAATTTAGTATTGTGGTTCAAGAAACAAAGGTTCTTTATGAGGCACTAACTGAAGTTTAAGAGCTGGGCTTGGTTTACTTCTTTTTTCCATTTCAGAAAGTTCTAAATTACAAAATGCTGGTCGCAAGCAATCGGTTTCCAGGAGCCTGAAGCACCTTTTCCATTCATCAAACAAGTTTGTGAAGACCCTGAAACGGTTTGTCATTCATTTAATCTCCCAGACATTCTGAGTTTTAGCTGTTGTTGTTGTAATAGCAAAAAGCACCTTAGAAATCTGTGTGAAGATGCCCCTACCAATGCAAGAGCAATCAGACAGAATGAACCTGATAAAATCACACCCGTGTGAGACTGACAGGGAAATAAAGCTCCAGCCCCGACTGCAATCAACAGAATCTGTTCACTGTTACTCTTGGAAATGGAGTCAAACTGTAACAGAGGGAAATATTCTGTGCAAAGTGCAGCTGCTGAGGTATTTGGGAAGCACTGCCTCTGTTGCTGCTCAGTAATGAAATTGTGACATTTATTTCATTCATAACACAAAGTGCAGAGCTCAGATAACATGTTTGAATAGTCCACTGGCAACAAGCTACACATGCAGAATTCTCTAACAGGTTTGCAGTCCAGTGTGACCCAACCCTCAGCCATGATAATTTAGCAACTGGAAGTTGCTTATGCTGGAATTATTTCTTCTTTCATTGCCAGGAGTGTTCAGTTTGCTTTTTCTCCTTTGTATTTTGCTAAGAGTTTGATTCTTTCAGAAGAGCTCTCCAGAGTCTTTAAATTCCCTACGGCCACTACTTAACCTATGTAACTAATTGCAAGGGTAAATATTGAGGGGAATGATCTCTATAAACAGTTTTGAAGATATGTTGGCCAAATTACACTCAATTACACTAATGTAAATCCATAATAACCCACCTGATCTCAATTCAGTTACCTCAGATTTGCTCTGAAGTAAACATGGGCAGAACTAAGCACATTAATGATAAGTTTAAGTAAAATTTCTGATTTCCAAAGGGCATAAAGCCTCCACTATGTACTGTGTACTCTGGCAAAATTCTCACTGAAACTAAATATCAATGGCTTGCACAGATTCATAATTTCTTAGATTCACATAGTCTCACATCAACTAAAGTGATAAGCTTCCCAAATATTATTTAGAATTCACTGGCTGAAGTTGCATGATCTATAGAACACAGAATTTAAGACCAGATGATTCAATCTCTCTCCTCAGAACTTAGCATCTATAATTCTTTGACTAAATTTGGCATGGATGTGAATAGACATGAAAGGTGTTTGATAGTGTTTCCTTCTCTCTTTAGGGGACTCTACTTATGTGTTATACTTTTTTACAAAGACAATTTGTTAGTAACCAATGAAGATCAAATCCCAATTGTGGAAATCGATGACTCTCACAGTAGTTCAGTTATGCAGGATTTCCTGTGGTTCACAAAGGTAACGGGAGTCTAATTTCATATATTGCTTCTGCAAATCTGTTGCTAGCAGTACCTAGGCCTCAGCTCATCATTCTGAATACATGAAATGATATAATTAACAAGCGAAATTATGAAGTGCTTTATCGCTCATGTTAAATGCAATTTTCACAAACCATTTATGTGGACTAAATTCTGACTGGGTCACTGACAGCAGCACAATTAACTCTCCAATGTACAATCCTACATGAGTGATTGCTATGTGGGTACATAGAGGTTTTATGAACGTTTAGAGAAAGAGCCTAAAGAAATAACTAGAAGCTTTAAATTTGCTATTGTGGCTGTGCCATCACTCAGGTTGTCTTCATGCTATTCTTTCTATACCCCAAAAACAGTAAATCAATTTTGTGCAATAGTCCAAAATCAATTGAAACAGGTACCTGACACTTACAGAACACCTTCTGTGTCTGAGTCCATATCTGTGTCATGTTTATCCAGGCAGCTCTTTGCCAGCCACAGAAACTCAAAACGAGTGATACCCACTGATTTTTCCAAGTCCAAAATGCTGTTTAGCTTCATGTCTGCTTTTGCAAGTGCTGAGAACAAAAACTGATTGAACTGGATATGTTTTTGCAGTTGTCTTGCATGTGGGATGACATCAGGTGGCTGAGGCAGAACATGGCTGTGTCCGTGTCCTCATCCACAGCCCTTCAGGCCAGGCAGAAGATGCTTTCAGCAGCAGCACAGCTACAGGTGGGTTCCCTGGCATATTCTTGGCTATTAACTCAGTGACTTTCTGATCTCCAAGGCACAGTGCTGCCAGCTGTCCCTCCAGCCTGTTTTTTGGAGCAGCATTATCATCTATAGAGAAATGAAGCACTGAGCCCCTCCTGCCAGCTGGGAGCAAAGAGTCACATTAAAAGTGAGGAGGAGGAAACACAAAGAAAAGAAACAGCAGTGGCAGATGAAGAAACAAACAGATATGAACCCGTAAATAATGACCACAGACAAGCCTGTGAGTTTGCAGGTTGGGAATTCAAGAGTTATAATCCTAATATTTGCTGCGCTTAAGCCTCTTATAGGCCTATTTGTTATTAATTATTAATCTATTAATGAAGCATTTAAACTCTGGGCAAGATTCAGCACTCCCTTGTGCTGTATGAGGACCTGCAGCAGTAGGCAGCTTCTGTCCCTGACAGGAAGGACAAACACACTGCTGAAGTTGCCAAAATATGCTCTTTATTCACCCATGGCTCACAAACTACTCAAGTACAGCTTCTAGGACAGAGTCACACTGTCTGACAAACAGGATGGCCCTGGTGGTGTGGATTGTCAGTGGGGAAATAAAAACAAATCTTTCATTAAGTTCTCCACTGAGCTGCCAAAATTTTTAGGTTCAAATGTCCCTTTGTGCACAGAACAAGTCAGATACCTATTTAGACCCTTAAAAACAGAGCCTAAGAGAGATTAAGTGGTGCACAGATCTTGCCAGTGGTAAGGACAGCAGCACTACATGTACAATTCATGCCATGTCTTAAAGGCATAGCAGTGACTCTCAGGATTGTTCTAGTCCAACCTCTGCTACAGATACAACCTGAGTCACTTAAACCTTCTGTGTCTGTGTCCACTACTCGCTATGCAAATAGAAATTATCTCCAGAAGAACATTTTGACATTTATTGTAAAGCTTTGAAGGTGCTTTCATGATACCATAAAATCTCTAGCTGGAAGGCAGATATTTTCATTAAAATATTTGCTTTTATGGGAAAATACATTTTCAAAAAACTGTGTGCACAACCCTTACAGGAAAAAAGTATATCCAGGCCTCACTTTCTGCTACCTTTTGCTCGAGTGGAGGCACCAAAGCTTCCCAGAAGTCTGTGGCACAGCCATGGAGTTAATGAAGATCCTCATCGCTGGGCACGTGTTGGCCACACGTCATCCTGCAATAACCTGCTTTACAGCAGCTCTGAGAGCCACACACTTTGGGGCCAGTATTAGGAATATCCATGTGGGGTTTTGTTTTACATCTTTTGGCAAGGCACGCTGCACAGGAGAGCAGCCTTCCTGGGCAACCACCTGTCTTGACTGATTTCCCCAAAGTGCCCCGAAATATATGGAATGCCAGCCTGCTGCACCTTTATTGGAGGACCACCTGTGTGAAGCAGCAGCTGCCTGTCAGTCCTTGGAGCTGTCACCAGAGAAAGTTTTAACTATATCTGCCCAATATTCCCTCTGGTGTGGTTGGCTCAGCTCAGGTAGCACATATTCCTGGGGTTAGCTCAGCTCCATTCCCTCTGTGCAGATTCCCTTCAGCAGAGCATTGCCAGCCTGCATGGACTGCACTCAGGGATAACCAGCATTCCCAGTACATCGTGGTATTATTTGTTACCAGGGATGCAAAGCCCTGAGATACAGCAAATGTGCCCATGTGGTGTATTGCTCTGCTGAATTTCTGGGAAATTTATTGCCCTTGATGTCTGTTCTTTCAGCTTGGTCCCCTGATGAACACAGGGATTGTCACCAATCTGCCAGCCTCGAACGGTGTGTGGCCTAATGGGATCCACCAGCGGAAGGATCTCAATAAAGTTTATATGGTTGAATACATTTTATTGAGGAAGTTAATAGACTGACTCCACAGGAATTTAGGACAGAATGGAAAAGATCAGTGACAACACAGCTGCTAAGGGACTAGATTGGGAGATTCAGAGACAACAGGGACTGCAACTTTGCCTGCTGTTACCGCCAGACAACTAAAGCAAACAAAACACAAGTGATGGGGTGCCAAGCTGAGCAGACACAAAACTTTTTTAGTATATTAATCAGTCCCACATTGATATTAGTAGGTCCCCTGTTCTCTGTGCTGGAATCCATTCACAACACACACTCAGTGACAGTAAAGAGCTGTTTGTTTTCATCTCGGCACATTCACGTGTTGCAGTGATTAATATGACAACTAGATGGCTACGTCTGCTGCAGTGACTTGTCCTAGCTGGAGACACATGGATTAATACAAAATGTGCACTCAAGACAGCCAGTGTTAATCAGAGATGGAGGCAAACCTCAAAAGGCACAACAGTTAAAAAAGGCAGAGGGGAAGTGCTGTATAGACACCAACAGTCTGCCCTGGAGAGGGATGGATAAAGCTAAAATTATTATGCCACATAAAGGGCAGTCACTATGCTGACTACCTAGAGCTTATAAACAATTTAATAATACAGTTTATAAGTATATATTGCCTGCTAAGTACAGATAAATAATTTCAGGGTAATCTCCCAGTGTACAATGTCATGGTTAATGTACAGCACTTCTCTAAACATACAAAGTGCTTCATTGTGAATTCGAGTTCTCATTTTAAACTATCCCTCTCCCTTATCCAGCTAACTGTAGATCTCTTGAAAAATCACAAAGTAATGAGCATATTTTAAATGTTAGGCATTTTTCTTTAAGACATCTGGGAATCTCTTCAGTGGCTGGTCACTGGATTGAGTGTGTTTGCACCTATAAGCAGATGCCTTACTGTGTGAGGAAAGGGATTTTGACCAAAATATGTATTTTATGTGGAGCCTTTTAAAATTACTTTTCTTTAATCCCCACATATTTTCCTGGAGAGCTTTGCCCTGGTAGTTTTGTTAGTTTCTGCCTGTTTTGTCTAGCACATTCTTGGTATCTGAAGTAAAAGCAAAAGGGTCCGTGTCTTTTGGAATCCTGTGTTTCTTCACAAACACACTCCACAGTTAAGCTACAGAATTATTTACATTCAACACAAATATTTCTTGCTTTTGTTCCTGAAAATAGTCTGAATAATTTTAAAACAGGGAACAGAAAATAGAGATTACAGTTAATGGAGAAAACATTTGAAGTGTCCGTTATGAGTGATTTGGGGAAAGAGGAAGAATTTTATATAATCTCTGACATTTGGTTCTGGGGAGGTTCAGATAAACACCAAGCTCCTCAGTAAATTCAAATTAAAGGAGTCACCACTGGATTAACATTGAGTGCTTCTGAAAATTGCATCCTTCATCTTTACATGACTGAGCAAAAATAGGAAGTTCAGCCCAAATAAGTGAATTACTTTGCAGCATTTCCTTTACAAAGGCATTGGGTTGTAACAGTCTTTCTGCTGTTCTCCATTAAACATTGGACCAAACCCTGCCGGACCAAATACACTGGAGGACCCACAACTCAATCCACAAACACAACCTATGGAAAAACTTTTCCTTTTGCCACTAAATGATCCGACTGCAGGGCAAGGGTTTGAGAAACACCGTGTGTCCAGTTTTTATTGAAGTCAACAGGACTGATGTCAGCGAGCACAAAGCTGAGTTTAAAAAAATACTCGCCTACTATGTGATAAATAACTTCTATTTTATAATTTGCTTGTTTTCTAGAATTTGCTGGGAACTCACAACTTAGGCAGAGTTTTTTATGAACCAATCAAGGATCGACATGGCAATATGCTGATAGTTACTGTAAGAGAAGTGGAGAGTCTGTATTCATTTTTTAATGGCAAATGGATGCAGGTATCCAAACTACAAAGCCAGAGGAAATCCCTTTCAACTCCAGAGGAGCCAACAGCATTAGACATCTTGCTTATAACAATCCAGGTAGTGCTTTGCTTCTCTTACTGTATGTTATTTGCTTTTGTAAAGCCTGTGCCAGAGCCCTGACTTTTGGAAGCGTCTTGTAGAATTTTAGGCCAAAGTCCAGTGCCCAATAAAATTAATGGCAAGGCTCCCACTGAAAGCAAAGACTTATATTACTTCCAGTGGGTCTGGGATCAGATCCTTAATATGCAAAATATCCAAGAGATTCAAAAGAAATTATTTCAAAGTCCTAGCAGAGAATAGCAGTTTCTATCAGTTTCGGGAAACCACGCTATGGAATTCTGTAGCAAGGGATATAAAAAGCTTTAAAATTCTCTGGGATGCTCTTAAGCACCTATACAGACACTTAGAATTTCTACACTCCATAAGATTTTTCCATCCAACCTTGAAAACCAAATCTAGGTTTTAAACTTTACTGTTCTACTTAATAAACTTGTTCTGTGGGGTTCAGGGTTCCTTGGAGCCTGGTATAGTTGCTAAAGAATTCTTTACTAACCATAACCCACCTTTAATTTCTGCATAACGTGCTCCTAGACCTACAATTAGGAAAATACCAAGGTAAGGACTGATCTTGGAAGTTGTTTGGCATAGTCAGTTCAGTTACCAAGACTGAGAGACAGGGGGGTTCAGCCCTTCAAGAACTGGGGTATCTGTAAATTCAAATTAAACAGTTTATGTTAAGATTAATACATGTTTTCTGTAGGTAACAGCGACCTACTTCTCATAATATATCAGTAGCCAATCTCCCTAAAAATCAGTTGCACAGTTACCCAAAATACAAGACAAATTGTCATCTTAGTCCCTTCTTTAGCACCCTCAAGAAGAAGACTTGCTGTGGTTAATTTTTGAATTAGGGGCACTTTCTCAGGCAGAGACTCTGCTTTTCATACCGGGAAGTGACAGGCAATCAAAATACATGTTACCAGGTTTTAGGAACATTAAAAAATTTCCAAAAGACAATAAAACTTACCTGATCTATGTTAGATTTAATGTATTAAAGTGCGTTAAAGGTGTAGAAAAATGTCAATCTGGGCAAAAGTTTTATATTAGGAAAAGCAAAATACAGGCCTGATCAGATTTCCACAGAGATCCTAGTGGAAAAAATGTTCCCCTAATGGTTTACACATTCCTATCTAATGCCCACCCTTTCTTCTATTACTTGTTTAATCATCGAATGGGTATTTTGTTCATGAAGTGCTTGTGAAAATGAGGGTCTAATTGCACTGGTCAGAGCCAAGCATAGCACTGGCAGATAATTTGATGGTTCCAAGAGCAAAGGCATAAGGCCAGGTGTCTTAATCCTCGCCCACTGCAGAAGCACACATTTCTCAGGATGGCAGCAGACATCCCTTTTTGGGTAGTTCTGGGGGACTGCTATACCTAGCCTTAAAAATGTCTCCTGGCCTCAGCAAATACACCATCAATACTCATTTCTCCTATGCTCCATTTGTTGGTAAGGATATTTGCTCAGAAAATGTTGCCACTAATTAAATTCTGTAAAAAACCAAGCCCCAGGCTCGCAGGGAACTTCCTGGTGACAGCAGGTGATACAGAACAGGTTTTGGAGAGCTGTAGGCTGGGATTTCTCTGGGGACAGTCCTGGCTCAAGCAGCCACTCTCTCCCACCTGCCCCAGGTGACAGCTTTTCCCCAGTGCTCTGTCTGTGCAGCCTTGCACCAAAGCTGAACCAGGGAACTGCTCTGCCTGAAAAACAACTGCTCCTCTTCCCAAGTTGTTTTTCAGAGGAATCAGTTCCCTGACCCAGCTCACTGCTGAAATGATCAGACAGGAGGCAGAAGTGGGGGTTATTTAAGCCAGTTTAAACACCACAGTTGCAGAAGATTGAAAGCCCAGGTTGTTAGAGCCAATTCCTGCATGACATGGAGAGCTTAGGGATCCTGTGTATGGCTTTAAGTAAGAAGTTGTCCAAGTGCATCCAAGCTACCAGGGATTATTCTTATGCTTAAGCGTGTGCTTAAATGCTTTGCGAATTTTGAACACACTTGAAACAAAAAGACGGCTGTAAAAACATTTGTTGCTTTTTGATCTCAAACTCTTCTGCTTATGTGGAAAAAAAATATGAGATTTTTATGTAGGACTGTTTCCCTTAAAACAGGACATACTTTCCTATCACAAACGAAGTCAGCAACGCCTCCCTCCCGGCCTGTATCTGGGTTACCTTAAACTCTGCAGCTCTGTGGATCAAATCAAAGTGCTGGTGCTGCAGAAGTTGCCCAATGTCCTGTGTCATGTTAAAATCCGGGACAACAGCAATGTCTCCAAGTAAGTAAATAGTTATATGTATTTACACACACAGACACACAGAAGAGAGAAAGAAAATTTGGTTTTAAGTTCGAAACAACTGATCAAATGTAAACACCAAGGCAATTCTGCCATGGCAGAGTTGTGGGTGGCACAAAGGTTTGGCTCAGGTGTGGGCCATCCCAGAGATTGGCTCTGAGCTAAACAGGTGCACCTGTGTTTTCCCAGCAGTCTGAAGGCCAGCCCAGCACATGTGCACATGATCCTATTGGTTTCTAAGGATGGCATTCCATGGTCATTCAAATTCTGCACAGGGGTAATGACCTGTTCATAAGATTACAGCCTGCAGCCCCGATTTGACCTCCAGTGGATTCAGTGCCACCCTTCCTGTGGATTTTCACTGACCACAGACTGCTGGTGTGGGTGATTTTCCTGTTTATTCTCTTGTGTCATACCTGGTTTGTCGCTCTAAACCACAGCAAACACACAGCAACTGAAAACCATATTTACAAATGTGACCACCCAATGAACTGCTGTGCTCTGGGAAAGCCATTTTCCCTTTGTCCACTCCTTCCCTTATCCACTGGCAAGTGCACTGCTTGTACTGCCTGGTCCTTGCCTAGTGGGCAACATATTTAAGTGGCTTTTTTTTCTGGAGCTTTTTAATCCCATGTAATTTCAGAAACCAGCTGAGAATTTTGCATGAGGAGAAAGGAACTGGATATCTACATGGATAACAAGGATATCCAGAATGTAGTAGTTAATACTAACAACAATGTTGGAAGGAATATAAAGCCTAATGCTTCAGAGTTTATAACAATCCCTGACTCTTGAAGTTTAAGACCAGATCTTTATTTAGGAGCAGACTGTACCACATCTATTACTTGTCTTGTAGTGGGATTTCCTGTACAGTTTTTTTTCCTTGAACATCTGATTCTGGCTGCTTTTCAGGACTGAATACTGGGCAGGGTGAATTAAGGATTTGATCCAGAGAGATGATTCCAATGTTTATCAGGTCTCAAATGGATATATGTTGAGCAAAGCAGGAAGTTCTTTGGCTGCAGTGAGTAGAAGAGAGAGCATCACAGAGATTAAACTGTCCACTAATTGTTGTCATTTCCAAAGCATGTTTTTTAAATGCACTGTAGTAAATAGGGAACAAAGAATATGAAAGAGAAAACCTGGAGTGAGAAACCTTAGTGAAATATTTCAAAGGCAGCTGGACTTTCAGAGGCTTGCAAGGCATGTTCAACCTGGTGTACATGTGCTAGAAAAATTAAACTTTTCAAAGTTAGATTTTTAGCCCCAAACAGTTGAGATTGCACAGGTTTAGAACGTTTGGGTATATGAGGATTAAACGATCAACAGATCCCAAATGCACATACACTGAATTCCTGCTTGTGCACTAAACTTTTGTTATATTTCTAATTTTAACTTGACTCAACATACAGAGATGAGTGGGAATGGATCCAAACACTTTCTGGCTCAGAATCTGTGGAAAGTATGGATCATACTTCAGACTGCCCTACTCAATTGTTCTTGTATGAGCTCCAGACGGCAGTGAAAGCTCTCCTCAAACAGATCAACCTACCTCTGCATCAGGTATTTGCCTCTGTGGTATTTATCACCTTTTTAAAAACTGATTCTTAAGAACACAACTAAGAGCTACAAACTGTGTAACTTGCAATTAGGGATTCAGTGTCAGGGCTACAAGGCAAGCAAAGCAGAGCAGTTTTGTATTCTGTTATTTTAAGTGTGTGGAGGGGGGGACATCTCTGACAAACAGCTTCCTGGATATTTGAACATATAAGGATTAAGAGACAAACTTCAATTAGCTCCTATTTTTGCATCTTTTAGCATATTTGTGACACTTCAGGTAGGTGCAAATAAGCACTCCTGCGTGAAACTGGTAGTTCTTAGCTTCTTTACCCAGCTGACAAAGAAAAATATAGTTATTTTTCCAGGCAAGCAGGGCAACTGACTGTTGTTTGGGAGCTTCAGAGTGAGGCTGCATGAAAGGCCTGCTAATGACACAGCATCTTGCTGTTCTTTTACACCCAGATAAACGTAGCACTTCTAAAACACATATCTCCAGACCTCCAGATTGCTGTGGGTGAGGAGAGGTATCTGGCTTCTGGCTTTACATTTAGGTACAAGAAATGCATATGTGAATAAATAAAGTCAGGGAGGAGAATCTATGATGTGAAAGATCTGTGAAAAAAATAAGAAGTTTGTTTCTTGTTTACATGAAGGCCATTTTATTTTGGTCTACAAGGGTAAAGAGGTCTTAAAGTAGAAGTAAATCATCTTTATATTCACTTCGAGGTCTGTCTGTGCAGCTAGAAAGATGTGGCCTTAAAATAAATTAATCTAGTTCTACATTTCTTGATTTTGAAAGGTTTAGGCTTTGCTTTTCAAAAGGAATCCATCAGTGCTGTACCTTCTAGCCTGGGAAGAGCCAAGTAAGACTCAAGTAAATCCAAAATTAAGACAGATGGTGTGCTGCCTTGTGGTCAGTCACTCTAATTCAATAGGGCTCTGTACAGGTCTCTGTGTTACTGTATTTGCTGGGAGGTTATAGCTTTTGTGCATCTTTTTTCTTTTTCTTTCAGAGTTAGGGACTAAAATATTTAAATCACTGTGCAATATGTTCCTGAGGCTGCAGCTCAGCCAAGCATTTGAGCTCATCTATCGTGCATGAGAGACAGACATCAACATGACCTTGCAGTTCAACACAGTTGCAAATGGTTTGATGGCTCAGGACCAAACTTTTATGTTAATGAATTGAATTTTTAATTCAACAGATTTGCTGATGTGTTGTTATTATTTTTGTGGTGAACAGGAGCAGGGGCAGTGACACTGGTGCACACCCAGGGTGCAAAGCAGTGCTGCACACAGTGGCTCTGAGCAGCCTCAGCCCAGCTCCTGCCTGTGCCATTTTCTCCTGCTGCAGCACTTGTTAAACCTTTTCAGTGCTGTGTTGAGGGAGAGCTGCATATTTCTCTTAACCAACCCTAAATTGAATCTTAAAGGTTTTTAATTGAATCCATTTTCATGTTTTCACATAATTATGCAATCATAATCTTGAAAAGCACATGGCATGTGATCATTTTCTGCCTAATAAGAAACATAAATGTTGTTTTCAGGGGGGTTGTGCCTGCGTGTGTTGTTTTAATGTGGAACATTGCAGCTTTAAATCTTTATTTTATGTAGTGACATGAACCCACATTTAGACCCGACTCCCCCCTCGCCCCCGCCCCAAATATTTATGTTTTATAAAAATTCCGAGCTTGATGTTGTGCAAATTTTCTTTAATGTTTTATATCATTTGGGGTGTTGTTTATATAAGTGCCATGTTGTAATTCTCTCCTATTTCTTCCCCCGCGCGTGTCCCTGTACAGGCAAAGCACTTCCGTCTGTACACACAGGAGGTGTTGGAACTGGGTCACAATGTCTCCTTTCTTCTCCTGCTCCCCGCCTCAGACGACGTCTGCACTGCCCCAGGACAGAATAATCCTTACACCCCACACTCAGGATTTCTTAACCTCCCTCTTCAGATGTTTGAACTCGGTATAGTAGCTTGCTTCACCCAGAAATATTAACCCAGTCTCCTTATAATAAAATCACAAAGTTGTATCTGTTTTCCCCCTTGTCCCAGTGGAGAGTCAATAAATCACATGATGGCTTTGGCAACAACACTCCCTATAACTGTGTACAAGTTACAGAGGGAGCAGAGCGGTTAAAGCATATACTGTAGCCATCGTTATTGAAATGCAAAGCAGAGAGCAAAGCCCACAGTTATCCACTATGTGTCTATAAGCTTATTTGGAAGATGATGTTCTTCAAAAAACAGAACCACACAACACAGCAAGGTTGGAGCCTGAAAGGAGATGCAAAAAAACATCCCTCTGAGTTGTCAAGGGGATAACCACTGGCTCTGTAATGAGAATATTTGCAGTTCCAGATTGCAGATGGTCCCACTCAAGGTCTGACTCCCTCACAACACCGTGAAAGGTCTGAATAGGTTTTCCCATGTGAGGGTCATCTTCTTCCTTTTGATTCCTGGAAAAATGCAGGAGACTGTCCTATTGCTGTGGTGAAAGAAAAGCTTGGTGTGAAAAATGCCAAAGCACCGGATTTGAATCTCTTTCTTTAGGGAGCACATCCTGCACTGTAGCACATTCAGCCCTCTTGTTCCACTGCCTTGCTGACTGGGTAAGAATTCCCCAAAACAGAGTTTTCCAGCTGTTTCACAGAAGGCACAAGATGCTTTAGCTTCAAGGTCCTCTATTTCTCATTTCTTCTTCTTTGGTCCACAGAGAAAAGAAAGGTTCCACATAAAAGCAACTCATAAAGACTTAATAGTTCTTTTTAGAAAGAATATTATATTTAAGTATGGGGACTGCTGAGCCTTTCACATCAGTCTGCTCTGTTTCCTTCTGGCCTGTAAAACTGGGCATCTTTCCTTCGTTTGCCTTCGAGAAGAAAGATATGAGCCAAAAGTGATGGAGTTGGTACACCAGGAGCCACTACACAACAGGCCTCTTGCAGCAACTGTGTCCTCAGTGATGTCTCTCTCAGGTGTTATGTGACACCATTACCTTCCTGTCTCTGTATATCAGTGCTGTATTTAGATATTAATGGAGGGTCTTACCATGCCTGTGTTTCTGCAGTCACAACAGATCCATGACCCACCATCACCCAGCAACACAAATTTCATTTGGATCAGGCAGGAATACACGACTGTATTCATGCCACATCAGCCACAGCACACAAAGTGGTGCCTGTGACAACCCTGGGGTTTTGTGGTGGCTGAGGGAGGACAGATGCCAGCTGAGCTGCCATAAAATTCTGAGGGGTACAGCCACACAATACATGGTGTAGTCTGCCAAGGAAAAGTTAGTCCTTCAAAGGAAAACTAATGTAATTGAACATGAAGGGTTAGTTCAGTGCTTTGGGTCACGTCCCATGGCTGCAGTGCCCTAAAGCCAGACTTTTGTCTCCTGCCCTGCCACCCTGAGGCCTGTTGCCTCTGTGTTTGGAGCACATCATTTCTCCTGGTGAGAGGGGACGGCTGTGTCACTGTGCAAATTAATGCATGAAGCATATTAATCTCTGATGAAATCATCTCCACTCTAGAGGTTGTGCAGACTATTTAACTCTCGTTATGTGGCACAGAGGCCACAGGCAGGAGCCACTCTCAATTCTGGAGCACAGTCTGCATCGGGCTGGCAAAGCAAGCCCCAGGTACTGCCTGGGGTGATGTGGTGCAGGTAAACACGCAACAAGACATCTCTCAAAAGGAATTCCAGGTGCAGCCCTCTCTGTTCAGCAGTGTTGCTACAGTGGGAAAGCAGTTCATGGTGGAGAAAACAGTATGGAAATCTGAATTTTACTTTTGAGTGTTTTTTTTCAGTAAGCAATCCTCTGGCCAAAGGCAGACGACATTTCTATATGACTTATTATATATGTATCCCTGATGTTCTATAAAGTGACTGTGATTCACATCTCAAATATTAGAAGCTTCCATTCCCCATTAGCTGGTGGCTACCAACTATATAATTGCATAACCACAAAAGACTATGTTGAAGTAACATTTGTTAAAGTAACATTAAAGGGTCTGACTTAAAACCACAAAGGCTCGAAACTTCAGCACTGGAGCCGAAACCGCGGCTGTAATTCACTCAAGAGTCCACCACATATGGCACATGCACTGTAAGACCACACACTATTCAGGCTGGATCCCTGCTATATCTAGGCATGGCTGAAACCAGAAGGTAGAATTCTTCCTTTCACTCTTTTTTTGTGAGATTTCTATGTTCAGATTAGGCCTTTATTGTCACAGTGTCTGTGACCGGATTTCTTCGTTTGAGAAATTCTTCTCAATTATTCTTATCATGTTGTTTGCAAGGGATAAGTAGACATGTGACACTGTTTTCGTTTCTCTTTTTAATATTTATGATAAGAATGTATGCAATTTACACTTGAAACACCCTGAAAAATACCATGCCCCAATCCAGAATCCAGTAAACGGACAGGCATTTGCTGCTCTAACAAGATCATGCTGTATGTTTGCATTTACCAATGAATGGGGAAGTATTTCTGAAAACTTCTTCTCCCTCAGAAGTTCCAGTAAGTCTGCACTGCCATTTGTAGAGGTAACTGCTAAGTTTTGCCTGAGCAGTTACAGGTTCTGGAAGAATAAGCTTTAAGAAAGCAGGTAAATCAGCATTTCAGAAGCTCCGTGGCACTGAAGCTGTTCTGTCTCTGCTACCTTTGATGGAGCTCCAAGAGCTCCGTGCTGCTCCTAAGTCAAATTACACAAAGCAAAGGGTCATGTCTGAACTTTCTGTGTCACCCTTCTGCAGGAGAGTTCGGGGGATGATGTGTGGCAACACCTAAAAGGGTTTTGTTTCCCCCAAACTGTGCTATCACTGCAATGCTTTTCCTGCTGAGTCATTTACCCTGAAGTTCCTGATTTAAGCCAGCACAGCCCAACAGAAAGTTACTAGCCTTCAAAATGATCCTTTCTTTCTGAAACACTCAATTAAAAGAAATAAAAGATGAGTTTAATTTTCCAGTCATGTCACTACTTTCTTGATAAAAGAAATGATGAGCTATAAAAGCCTCAGAAACAGCCTTTCTGATTGAAGCTATCAAGGGCAAGATAGCCTCTGGAGCTGCATACTAAGGGCCTGATTATCCCTGCACTTAGATATAAATTAGAAATGACTCTTTTGAAATCAGTGAAGTTACAGAGTAAATCCAGTGTAAACGAGAAGAGAATTAGAGCCTGTATTATTTATTTCTAGCTTAAAGTAACCCATCCAGAGCTGGTTATTATATTTAATAAAATTTGTGTTCTGAAACCGAAGGATTTCATATTTCATAACCAGAATATAACAATTTTCCTTTGCGCTTGGTCTTTTCACAGTTCATTTTTGCTGTTACAAGGAAAAATTTATAAGCCTGTATTGCCGCCTTTCTGCTGTCATAGAGCTGGACTCTCTGAAAACCCAGCAATCCCTGAGGGAAGCAATTTCAGACAGTGAAGTCGCTGCAGCCAAACAAAGACACCAGCAAGTTATAGACTACATACAGGTAACAGTCTGTTTCTGACTATTCCAAGGAGATTTTAAGGTGGCTTTCTTAAAAATTGCATAGGGCTGTAACTTGAAATCTAAATGGAGAATTATTCACAGACATCATAAAAAGAGCAGTTGTATCAAAAGTGCAATTCTGTTTTTATGAAATTCAAACCCAGAACATGCTTTCCTTAGTTGTTGCTTTTATAGAAGGATTTTTATGGGCAAAATCAAATGACAGTTATACTAGACTGTTATAAAGAAATGTGTCAGTCTGCTTGTAAAACTCCCTCCCATCTAACGTGAGGTAAGTTAGCACCATGTCTGGGCATTCAGTTGTGTAAGAGTTTTTCTTTGTCTGGATGAATTGAAGACATTTTCCACCACGATAAGGTGGCAATTAAAAAGATTAAAATGAATATTCAGACTGGGTTGTGGAGACAATCTGCATCAACAATATCACACTCAAGAATGCAGCTCTGCATTTCAGATGGCAAGCTGGCCCCAGAAAGGTCTGTGAGTCTGGCCAGCACCATGCAGTGGCACTGCTTCAGTCTCCCAGTGCAGAAGGACCACTGATGTTACCATCCTTATCTAATTTGCTCATTCTCTGTCTCTCACACTGATTTTCCTGGACTGTTCCCAAATCAAGACTTTACCAACTCAACTCAGGGCTCTTTGAACTACACCCCATTGTTCAGAATAGCAAAGCCTGTCCTTTTGTAAACCACTTCTAGACAAAGCTCATGACCTTTGCAGAGTGTGTCTGTGGACATGGATGAGCTACCTTTCTACAAGAGAGGTGCAGATAAGTTTTCAGCTCTCTATTCTTAATATTCAAGGAATCTTCTGCTGGAACAGGGGCCGAGACAACCATTTGTCCCATTGACAATATGTTTGGCCCTCCATAATTATGAACAAGATGATAATATTCCTATTCCTTTGTTCTGCATTCAGACCCCCCTTTGCCTTATTCACTTGGTGCTTTTGGCAACCTCCAGAGGGGCAGAGAGGAATGTTCCACTGTACTTTCACCTCTCCCTCTTTTTCACCTTTCCATTCTCACACTCAGAAAATCTAGCTTTTTCCCAGTATGCAGGAGAATTTGGAAGATTTTTATCCCTCGCATCAAAAATAACCATATGTACATTAATATGCATGTACTGCATAGACGGCTCTGTGTCCCTCTTCTCCAAAGTGTCTGAGTCACATCTATAGGCTGGGAAAAACGTGGGAGAACATTTTAAACTTCAGTGCTTCGTGCTGAATTATTGTGACAGTGTATTGGGCTTGTCAGGTTTCCTCTCAAAAAAATGAAAACCAGCTGTATTCCACCTATTGGCAAAAATCTCTCAGCCCACCACATACCGCAATCTTCAGGGGTGACCACGAAACCGCAAGAGCATTTGTGTGATCCGAGATCTAAGACAGTGTTGAAGTCACTACACAAACCAAACATTGTAAAGAGCAAGGGAGTCTATATAAATGCAGGTCTGAAAAGGAGTCAGAGGGCAACTGAAAAGTAAAAATTATTAAAAATAAAAAAAGAAAAATAAAAAACCAAAACCAACCGGCAGATAAGGTGCTTGAAGTCTTTACTGGAATGTTACACAGCAAGGAAAGAAATCTACAGACACTGAGACTAAAACTGAAGTTAATTTATATCCTGCTATGCTTCTAATGTTACTAAATTTTAAAAGAACCACAGTTCATTAAAATGACCTGCAGAATGGCATCAGGGGGAAAACCAACAGGATTTGCATTTTACTAAACTGCATGCAGTATGATTCTTGATTGGGGTTGAGGGAGGATCACAGAAAGGAAGTATAAAATCTCTACAATCAAATAGGTGAGATGTTTGCTAACTGGCATTCTCTTCATGGAGCTGCACTGAAGTCTTGAAATGATGCAGGATTATGAATTAATCCCTGAACCATTTGCTATTCTTATCAGTGTATATTCTTAGCTCAAATTAACTCAGTGGCAAGGCTTGCACTGACATCATTGGAGTCGGGATTTCACCTTTACATAAAAATGGCCATACTAGGTCAAAACAAAGATCCATCTCGCCAGCTATCCTGTCTCCAACATGGCTAATCTGGCATCTACAATATCCCTTGGGAATAAATTCCACACTTTGAATATGCATTTTGTGAAGTATCTCCTGCTAAGAGTAACTGCTGGAGAACTCAGAACATCAGTCTCAGTCTCCTTCTCACTGATCCCTCTGTCACTCCCCTGTTTGACAATTCCCACTGCACAAAGTACCCCTCACTTCTGCCTCTCCATTTACTGACCCAGGGCTCTCTGCATTCTTGCAGAACATTTCTTGTGTAACTACAAAGCAGTTTCCCTCAAACACTGCAATGTTAATATGAAGGCTCACTTTAAATGAACTTGTAGAAGTACAAGGGATGTTCTAGAAGGACACTGCAGGAGGATTTTATACCCACAGCTACTGTCATTTCATGGTTGTAACAACATTTGCCCAGTCATCAATGATCCTGAATGGCCTGAAGATGTTAAAAGTGTTCCATTATCAAAAGATTTCAGACCCACATTAAACAGCATCTTTCCTCTCTGCAGAGATGCTTAAAGCTACATCCTGCTATTGATTTAGGCACTTGTGTCTTTTTATCTCTCAGGCATGTGTTAGAACTGGTTTTGTGTAGATTCATACTTTTAAAATGTATGCAGACCAAAATGGTGATAAGGGAGAAATCTGCAGTTTGACTCATAGCTGTGCCTCAGCCTTCCACACAGGTATATTCTTCCACACCTGTGTGTGTTCTTTATATGTTAAAAACTACATTTAAACTGAGGTGGTTTTGACACCCCGGGTTTGCAATGGTGAAGTCTCACTTTCACTCCAGTACAGAATGAAAGCACATTTCAAGTGTGCTACAAATTGATCAAAAGACAATTTTCATTTTCTTTCCATGTCCGATTTTAGGCCTGAAGTACATAATTTGAGAGTCTGGTGGTCCCTGCAGTGGTGGAAGAGAACAAGCACTTAATCAAAATCACTTCAGACCACCTCAACCTGAAGAGTCCTGTCAGGGGATTCTGCTGCTCTCTGTTGGCAGTGACCACACACCTACTCGGGCACTTGAAGAAAGCACACTCTTAGGCAGAATTAACACTCAACTGTATTTTTTCACCATTTTTTTCCCCACAGCAAATCGATGAGATCTGGAGGGAAATGAGATGGATCACAGAGGCACTGCAGTATGCAAGGTACAAGCAGCCAGCAGCTGGCCTGCCCATAAAGAAGTTTGTGGATCTTTCAGAAGAACACCCTCAAAAGAAAATGAGCTCCATCTCTTCACACCTAGACTGTCTTCCTTCACCTCCCCCTTCCCCTGAGGCCAGAATCCAGAGGAGAAAAGCTGTGAGTGGTAAGAGAATTTTCCTGTGTTCACCAAGTGCAATCTTTGAACTCACTTTTAATTATAACAGTTCTTGCACGTCTTTTGATAAAGGAGTAAATTTTTTCCCATACCTGCCAAGGTATTCTAACAATCATTTCACCAATCATTTGCCACTCAATATCCTGAGATCCTCATACAAGCTTTACAATCATTTTTTGCTTTCAACTCCTCAGAATTACTGCTCATCATCAGCCAACTTTGTCACCTTCCTGTTCCAGATCATTTAATGAACAGGCTGGAAGTGACAGGTACTACCACTGGCTTCTCCATGATGTCCAGAATTCCAGCAAAATCCAGCCATGGTGAAAGATGACTGCTTCATTTGTTGCCTACACCAAAAATCTGCTATTATTATATGGAGGGAGCTTTCTCTTCATCCTAATTACAGCTTCCTTGCTGCAGAACCTGTGGTAAAGAACCTTGTCAAAAGCTCTTCAGAGCTCTGAGGATGACTGTGTATTAACTGAGCACATGTTCAGAGTTTTATTACACTGATGAGGCATGAGTTGCTAAGCAAAAGCTACTGACCCTTTCTCATCACTCATGTATCTATTATTCTTCCCCAGAGTTTCTATTAATTTGACAGAATCTTAGATTTTTCCATAGTTCCCATTTGCCACCTTCTGTTTCTCTGATATTACAGCCATTTTCTTTCCAGACTTTGACTGTTCCTCTGCTTTGCAGCAATTGTGTCTTATGCCCTTGTTTTGTTTTGATAGAGCAAATTTTAGTGCCAATAGTCCAATTTAATAGCTGTTTTCACACACCTCAGTGTTCTCAGTGGTTTAGACAAGCATTTTAAAACACAGAATTACACAAATAAGTACCCACCTCACTGACAATTATTGCTTCTCTGTATAGCCAGAAAATTAAACTGATGAAAGAAATGGATCACAGCAAATAAAGATGAAGCAAATGAAACAGTAACACCCATTTTGCTAACAGAATTAGGACTTTGGAGAAAAAAAAATAAACCATCATTCTGCTGAGCAACAAGTAAATGAAACAGCAGAAACAAAAGCAACAGAAACTGCATTAAACAACTGCCATAACCATTTTGGTAATTATAATTTGGGTTTTTTTTTTTTCAATTTGGCAGTTTTATACAGTTAAGAAAAATGAATCAATCTATTCTGATTAGATTTCATTAGGTTAAAAGCAAAGAAACCTGAAGAGGCTGCTGCTTTGATCTGCTCCATTACACAGTGGTGTTCATTCTCAGCCCCCCTCCCTGAGCTATTTTTCCCCTGTATTACAGACCATGAATGCAGAATAATCCTCAGCTCTGGCACCGTGCAAACTGGAGCATTATCTTGTCCTGCATGTGCTGGATTCATTATTGCTGGGCTGTGTCAACTTACACCAGCTCCAAGGGAACAGTCAATATAAAATCTATGTTTTATTCCTTGGATCTAACATAAATTATCCAGGGCAATGGAACATCAATCCATTCTGTCACACGTGCCACTACTTATTACATTATTGATCCTTCTGAAGCCAAATGACAGCAACGATTTCAGTGCCAGTGTGAGATTTTCTCTAAAAATTCACATTTGAACTATTTGTGTCTGCTTTGGATTTGAACACACATCATGCACCTGATGGGCAAAAGTGTGGTTTTTGTTCAGCAGCCTCCACGTTGTGCCTTGAGCCTCTCAGCACACATGCAGTCACACCCTGCTCACAGTCACAGAGGTATAAATCCAGATAACTCAGCTGATATCTTTAATAAAAACAGAACCTGGATTAGAGATTTTCATTCTCCCAAATCTCCATCTCTATAAAATTTAGTGAAAGCAAGAAAAAGAAGACAGATCCTTTCAGAACTTAGTCCCAATTCAAATTCAAATTTTTTTCCCTGTACCTAATATAAATTAATCCTTTCTGCCTTTCCTAATTCTACAGCACCACTATAACACATCTGTAAATCCTCCCTGATAAATCCTCCCTGACTCCTGTCTTTGCTGTCACCTCAGCCCACGGCAATTCCACAGAGGCAACACACGCACATTTTCAGAATTCTAGATTTGATTCTAAATTAAGACAAAAAAAACCCCCATAAACAACAGCTCAGCAGCTTCTCTCCCATGCCTGTCCTTAGTGTTAACCAGTTCTCCCTGCAGACTCCCAGCCCTGCTCAGACGAGGAAGGCTGCTCTGAAGTGTTCCTGCCCACCGACAGCGACTACGACTCCAGCGACGCGCTGAGCCCCAGGGAACTGGACCTGATTTACTCCTCGGCCCAAGACATCTCCCAGCAGGCCAGCAGTGGCCTGGGAGGGAGCGCTCCCGACGTCCTCCAAGCCCACGACATGAAGCCCTGCCTGACTCTCCAGGAAGGCCTGACAGAGTGTGGTGCCTTCGACCCTCACGCTGAATGCTGCACAGAGTCCATGAGCAGTCTGACCCTGTCGGGGCTCACATCGAAAAGCACAGACAAGTCCTCGAGCTCCAAGCAGCCACTGGGCTTTTTAGGGAAAAGAAAGCTCGGGAAGCACCAACATTACAACTACTTTGGCCGGCAGCACCGCTGGCTGCGCGTGCACAGCGAGACACAGGCGGGCTCCCTGTCCGAGGGGGTCTACACCCAGCATCTCATGAGATCCCCAGATTTGTCCCAAGAACCTACCTCCAGCCAGCAGGTAAAGAGCCCCAGCGATGGCCCTCGGAGCACTTTCGTACCTCACGCATCCAGCCTCCCAGAAGGTGAGCAAGGCAAGTATGAGGAACCAAGGCAGAATGTCCACAGGATACATGTGGAGCCTTATGAAACGACATTTGGGGCTGAGGAGGGCAAGCCCTGGGCAGTGAGCACGCCGTCTGCAGGACACACAGATGTGCACAATGCTATGCAACAGACCACGGGTCCAGATGAGCAGCTGGGTTCTGCTGTCCCAGAAGTCTTCAGCAGCACCCTTTAGCCCCAGAATCCTGCACGGCTTCCCATGAGATATGAGCATTATGCACATAAGGCCATACTTTCAAAACCACTTGTAAAATTCCAGCTCCTGAAACGGCAACTCACGCCACCCAGAAGAATCCTGATCTTTTGACTTCCTCACCAGGTTTCTGGTCTCACAGAGGTATCATCTGTCAGGGTGTGAGCATTATTGTTATTATTGGCATCTGCAGGTTTGCAGGTAGAGTCGCAACAATCACCACATAATAGAACAATCTGTGGCTGCAAATCCAGTAACAGCAGGTCTCTTGATGTCCATGTTTCTCTGAGCATGCAAAATTTTAAGCATGAGTGGTTCTGCCTGCAAGTTAGCAGCAACTTGGTGTCCTCATGTTAGGGCTGTGTCCTAAACTTCTATTTACCTGTTTTCCGCTGTTTCCTGTAAATTTTTCTACTTCTCAGCCTTCTCGAGTGGATTTAGGTTGGATATAACTGGAGTGCTAACTGTTCTAGTAATACAAATGACCCAGAGTTTCTAGGCATTTAAAGAAATGAAAATTCTTTCAATATCTACAAAATGCAGTCAACACCATCTCTGACTGCCGTCAGAGCCTGACATAATTAGCACAATGGGGTTTTTTCAGGAGCTTAGATTTCAAATTATTTATGTAGCAAGTTATTTTAAAACCTTAGGAGGTGAACCTTTGAGGTCAAGAGCAGGCAGAGTGAGACCAGGTTCTAGAGGAAAAATAGGCAGGGTCTGCATGAGATTGAAGCACAGTTTGATCTGTCTTCTGCCACCACACAAAAGCACATTTCATTATGTTGAAATAACTCTTAGACATCCCTTGGAAAGAAATGCCCCTATTTTTGTTCCTGAATATTCACTGTAATTTGATCACCACATCTGAAATTGGGATATTCTGGCAATTCAGGTGAAGGAAATCTGGGGTGCAGTTTGAATCTAAGATTTTATCTTTGGGCTCCCAATAAATACTCATATCATAAGGAGGGTGGGAGGTGGTGAGTTATCATCTTGTATTGTTCAAAGGCAGATCACACTGAGTCAGGATTTTGTCCTTTGCAACCACAGTAAGACTTAAGAGAACTACAGAAGATGATCTCAAAAATGAAATCTGCATTAATGAGAACCATAACACTGGAGTCACTAAGAAACGAACTAATGTGGAGAGAAACCCCAGCTGTTGCACAAGCTTTAATTTTTCTTAAACAGTTCTTGAAGTTTAATTTTATAGGCCACATTCCTGCTGGTTAAATTCCCTCACTCCGTGTTTGCGCAGCCTTCTACCTTTCGGTTTTCCAGCCTCCAGGTGGATACATTCTAAGGCCCCCAATAAAGAGATTTGAGTTAAATAGTTGAGTTTACAAGTCCTTGAGGTAAAGGTAAGGATTTGGGCCCATGATCTGTGGTCCTTATTAAAATAGCACTTCCATAACCCCAGTGCTATTAAAATCCCTGTGAACTCAATCCATAAATTCAAAAATAAATGTTATTCACTATTTTATGCTTGGTCAGTATGTGGAAGCCAAGAAGAGTCTTTGCAGTGATAGGAAAGGCAAAAACTTTCTCACAAGGGATTTACATTTGTAACTTCTCTTTTTGGGAGCGGGAAGTTAACTTTTTTGCACCAAAAATATTCATTCATTACCTGATCCAAAGCCCAGTGAGGATGGAAAGACTTCCATTCACCCCCACAGGGTTTGGATGAGACCCACACTGAAAATTCCTGTGGGTGAGAACACACGGGGGGAGCAGAAGTGTCAGTGCCCATTTGCAGTTAGAAGGACACACATTGTGTGGAGCTGGGACTGGGGAAGGCCCCACTCACCCTCAGAGCCAAGCAGAGATGTCTGACTGTCACTGAAGGCACTCACAGCTGGTTGCTTTAGATTCTGTTCATTAGCAGGAGGCTTTGCACCAGGGAGACAAACAATGTGATGCTCATATGCAGAGCCAAAATAATTTACATGGTTTTCTAGTGCCCAGCCCCTCGCCCAGGCTCCCCTAATCTGTCTCACCTCCAGGTAAAACTGCCATAAAACTGTCTATTAAAGAATAAAAATAACAATACACTGAGGCCATATGTTTTTGCAGGAAGTGACAAGACAAAACAAGATGTTTCTAAATGAAACCCACCTCGCTTTGCTCTGGATCATCAGGAACAGCGAGGGCGAGAAGCAGCAAAATATTCAGCAGACAGGCACTCACTGCTGGTGAGATAAGGATGGAAAAATCTGTTCCCTGCTCCTGCTGCTGGACGATTCCAGAAGCAGCCATGTAGCTAATAAAGACTAGGTTCTTTACTGGTAGGAAGGGCTTGACTTCATCATAATCTTCTGTGCTGAGATGGAATTTGGGAGTGCAATGCCAGCCACAATCTACCCTGTCTTGATTTTAACCCTCCTGTGTGGAAGGAATGTTTAGGTCATGGCCAATGGGACATGCTTCCTCGATCCTGTAACCACTGGATTGAGGTTATTCCACATACTTCAATAGTCAAAATAGTAATTAATAGTTCTGGGTTTAAATACTTCTGGTTATAAATATGTGTTCTTTGTTCAAAATTGCTATCCCTACCTATTCTGAGTCTCGTTAAAAGAATAGTAATGAACACCCAAAGATAAACAAGTAGTAGACAGTGCTGCCTTTTGAGTACTGCCATAATATAATCATAATAGTTCTGCAGTTCTCTTAGGAAGATCACTCACACATTTCACAAGTAACTACAGCAATTCAGAAGGATCCTGCAAAATGCAAAATCCAGCACTGTCATCCCCAGTCCACAGAGGCACAAGGGACTCTGAGCAGAGCTGAGTAAAGGCTCACAGTCAGGAATCGAATTAAAATTAGGAACTCAGACCTTTGCTTCAATTACTGGGAACCCTTTCTCCACGCTGAGCTCGAGTGCCCCTCCAAGGACTCTTGCCCAGAGCTGGGCAGGGCTGTGGCTCAGAGCCCACAGCACACCAGAGTTTCCTCAGCCAGCAGACAGTTCATTCAGCCTGTGCCCACTTGGTATCAGCTGAAGCTCTGCTCTCAAGAGGGTACTTGGGCTTGTAACTTCTGGATCTCTCTCTCTTACTCATCTATCTTGCCACAAAACCTTTGTCCTGCATTTTCCAGGGAGTGTATTTTTCTCCTGGGCTGAACCCAGTCCCTCCTATTTCTAGACATGACATTGACTGGCTAGAAAAGTGTATGATGCTTTAATATTATGACTCCACAGAAAGGAAAAAAAATGTGGACCAAATCTCCCCATTTAGTGGTCTAAAACTTTCCTATTTCTGCTGGTAGGAAGTGAGACAAACTGCAAAGGTTTACACTCAAAATTTCTTGCACTCACAAGAAGGCTGTCTGCCCATGAACAGTTTGCCTGAAGACACCTGTGGCTCAAGCATTTCCCATGCTTCGTTTGTGTTTTGTTTTTTTTTGCTTTAAATACTAATTAACAATTGGATTTTCTACGCTGTAAGACACAGAGAATTCTATAAAATAATGTTTTTAAATATAGACTTTAAAGGGGGAAAGGGGAGACAGAATATTTTATCCTGAGAATTTAAAGTGTTCTGGAAAGAGATGGTGCATCTTCAAATTCTCTATGGTATAAAGAAATGCATTAAGTTGCTGGTCAACTCTTCCAAGGTGATTAAATGCATGGCTCATGACTGTTATGTAAAACTTCAATACAGCCTTACAAACAACAAGGGTATAGTGTATCTGAAAATAAGATATACAGCTTGGAAACTTACTCTGAATTTCTCTGAGGTGTTGAACTTTGCCATCAGCAAAAAGTGTTTTTAGGAAACAGGCCTCTAATTTTCAGACAACAGAGATTTCATCAGGTTGGGTCTCTCATTTTTCCACTACAGAAACACATTAAATAACTAGAATACTTTATTTGTAAGTATAATTTATCCTCTGACTCCACGAAGTAGAATTCACAAGGCTAAATCACTCCCAGAAGTGAGAGGCAGAGCTTTTGACCCTGTATATTCTTTGCAAAAAGCAAGGGCAGCGTTCCCCGAGGTGGGCTGCACGTTGTACCCTGGCAGCATGGACTGGTCACCCACCCAGCCCCCCTCCTGAGTGCAGGCACCCCCACAGCCTCCCCCCAGCTGAGGGAGAGTCTGCAAAGCCATCAGGAGTTGTTTTGTTGGTCTGATTGGGCTCTGGAGCAGCCCCATCATTGTTGGACACCCTACAGATCCCACCAGCTCAGAGATCACACCTCTCCTCACTCCTGGTGTCTGTGAGCTCTGACCCTGCCAGCTGGTTCTCAGTCTGGAATTTTGGGGTGAATAAGAGCCAGACTGGAACACCTCCCTCAGTTGTTTCATACCACAGCACCTTGCACAAGATTCAGCCTTTAAATCAGTCATCCCATAACAGGGCAATGTGTTACTAAGCTTGGCTGTCACCAGGCTACGGAAACCCCTCTATTTGGCTCGTCAAATAATAACAACAGATTTTTTTATGTTTACTGTTATTTAATTTTCTTTCTTGGAAAAGCTACGTGAAACTGAGCTGACGTTGGAGGAGAGGATTGGTGTAGCACTAATCTACCTTATTACTGTGAATTGTAGTAACTTATTAAGCAGATTTTAAGCTAAAAGCACAGACTTTATGCGTTTTATAAAGGTCTGTTTAGGCCCAATCCTGCTGTCCTTGGACCTCACTCCAGGTTCTTTTTCACCAGTGTAGATCCAGAGTAGTTCCACCCGAGCTGAGTCAGGTGTTCCCTGTACAGGTCAGCACACCCTGACTTGCTCCCAGGGCTGGCTCAGGGTCAGCTGAGGCCCCGCACCAGTGGAGTCACCATGAAAACAGCACATTCATGCTGGTGTAAAAAATGACATGTGTAAGGAAGATAGAAGGGTCTTATCTCATGGAATATCACCCTGGATATTCCAGGGACCGCTGGATCCGGACTGGGAGAGCGAGATACCAGTGGGGGAAGCCCCCCCTGCCTGAAACGCTGCTGCTCCTCAGGACAGGGACAAACCCTCTCCCGTGTTCTGCAAACGAATGCAAAGGGAGTCCCAGTCCTTTTGCCGATAAAAACGAAGACTTAACAGGGTTATTGGGGACTTGGGGGAGGGGAAGAGGGGTTGTTTGTTTTTCCCCCTCAGAGAAAAAGTAATTTAAGGGAAATGTGCGAGGCGGTGTTTAATTGCTTCCTGCCTTGTTTGTACATAGCAATTTGGCTGTTTATTGGTTGTCTTTGTTCAGATTTTTATTGTAACTTGTTGCTATATACGCAACCAAGCGTATGCTAAAGTTTAAACTTTGCCACACAATAATGCACAATTTTATGTGCTTTAAAACTTTGTAAACATCTCGATGAACGATGTCTGCTGTGCTAACTGTGAGCCTGGGACTTGACACAACAATATTTTCATGCGTATGTACCTGCAAATGGTTTGAAAATAGCAAAATATATATATTGAGGATGGCCACGAGCCAAGAGTAAATGAGTGCCGTATGACTCATGCTTCTTTAATAATTCCTGAAAGAGGCATGTATAGTACATAAAATAGACAATAAAAATAATTTTCAAGACTACAAATATTTTTTATAACTTCAGATATTAAATACTATTTTAGAAAAAAAAAAAAGGTTGGTTGGTAAAAGAAATCTTAAGTTTATTCGAGTGAATCACTGTCATAAAAACGTTCTTAACATAGATTTTTTTGTTTGATCTAATATCATAGAAACTCAGCTCTTTTAAGATTTGGAAGATTTGAATTGCTCTTGCATTCTTACAGCTCCTGTGATCTTCTAAAATTACGGACTTCAAGTCTTCTCCTTCATTAACAAAAAAATACTGGTGTGTACACTCACATGATCCCAAATACCATGTGTACTCGTGCACAATCTTTAAATGGTGTTTTTTGAAACATGTTTTATTTTACCATCATCAAGTTCCCCTGTATGTGAGCTTTACAATCCATGCAAATCTGACCATGGTTTGTGTTTTTTCCCTGAATTCCCTTTATTTTATTAGAAAGTTACTTTTTCTAAGGCCAAGCTTTCAAATCTGGTCTCTAAATTTTGATTTTAATTCAGACACCTGAATGAAATAGGCATGGCTTCCAGTGTTTGTGGGTGAAAATACCCTCCCACCAAAGGCAACAGAAATTTAAATTTTTTCACATATTCTTGTACAAAGAAAAGCAAAGCAAGGTAATACTTCTCATGGAGTACAGGATTGGGCTACTGCGTGCAAGCAAGAGAAATAAGAACAACTCATTTTGAATGCTGAAGTGAAACTGGAAGGGTTCTGCTCTGGGTCACTGTTTACCTGGTTTCAAAGACAGACAGGTTGCTAAATGTATTTTAACAATGAGATGATGCCATAACTGGAATAAGTGACATTCCAAGGTCACAGAGAGCTTGTGGCAGAGCAGGGACATAATTCCCTGGTCAGCATCCATTATCAGGTGATTATCCATGGCTTGTGCATGGGTGCACATGGTAAAGGACACGCTGACCAATGTCTGTATTCCAGCCAGGACATGCCAACTCAATGCAAACTTCAGAACAACAGCATCTTACTGGAGTATCTGTGAATATTTTCACACATGGAAAATGTTTTAGCCAAAACACAGCCAAAGTGGAGTTAATCAGCAGAGCAAAACAAGTCTTAAAATATAAGATAAAGCGTGACTGTCATTTCTGCTTCCTCGATTTTTAATTTCAGAACATGAAAACCGTCACAACATTTACTAAGTTAGTACAAGAAAAAAAAATGCAAATAATTAGTCATGGACAGTAACCTAAGAAATTACCTGGGAAAAACAGCCCAAGACAAAGCAGGATTTTTGTGTGCATGTACTTCAGTCACTCTGGTGCATTTTGCATGTCCCATGCATTTTTAGAGCCTGCTTGTTTGTATGTTTTGCTTGCCCCAAGCTGAGATTTCTTCTAAGAAGAGCAGTAAGAGAGCAGTGCAATTCTTACAGACCTTTCTCACACGTCTGCCATGAAGGACAGTGCTGTTCTCTACCTGCCTCTGTGTTCTCTGCTGTTTTACTGAAATGCTTTTGAACCAATTGGAAAAAAGTTGCAAACTCTTCTAGGCATGTTTCTGACTTGCTCTTCTGACAGTAAAAGATACCCATTTCACTGTTCCACCCCAATATACTGACCTATAGAAACTCTCATCTCTCTGAGAAAACTATTAACTTATTTTTTAATTATGTCTTTAAATAAAAGCTTTGGGTTTGATTTGGGTTTTTTGTTTGTTTTTGCAAACACACAAAAAATCTCTATTCATAAGCTTTGCTGTTCTCTTCCCCAGGCTGCTGTTTTCAATCTCTCTTTTCAAACAACTATATGTTCATTTAGAAAAGAATTATTAAAATGTTTCTATTTTCTTCAAGTTTGCAATTCATAAATATTAATGAATTAGTCCTAATTAATCAGTAGGACTTCTGCTCCTTACTTGTGTGAATAACATCTAATTATTCTAATTATCCAATTCATCTTTATTATACCAAAAAAAAAAAAACAGGTAGAATCCTCTGCCCTCTGCTCACAAACACAGTTACAAAAACAAAATAATAAACTGAGCAGCAGCTTTCAAGCCTTACAAACTAATATTAAAGTCAATTTAAAGACAAAAGAGCCTTTTATACCAGTAAATATCAATGCTGTCTTTTGGAAATAGCAAAATAAAATCACCGTATTTGGTGATCTTTTTTTTTTACTGAATCAATGTGATATTTCAAAACAGATAATTTTGAAATTTCAACTAAATTTGATTTTTCAGGGGGGAAAAGCCAATGCCAAAATGTTTTGTCTGGAACTATTTGTAATCACTTTGTGAAAATCCTGAAGCAAAACATTGCAAGTGCGGATACTTTCATTAAGTGATGATAAACAATTCTGTAAGAGTTGAAACGCCTTCAGAAAGAAACACCAACATCTGCCACTGCTGCTGATTTTAGTGGTACTGGGAGTGCTCGTCACTTCTGAAAATTGGGCGTTTTGCTGAAACCCTTTGTCACACAGGTATGAGAACGTGGCTCTGGTTCCCCTCAGCTGTGAGCATCTCTGGAGCACAGTAAGATTTTTCCACCTACATGGGGGTTCTTCACAAGAACCTGCGTGGCCTTCGCCTTTTCCCATATTGCTTTGTAAAATTTCTGAGAAAGGAAAGTGTTGCTTTTTTTTTTGTTTGTCTCCTCTTCTCCTGAAATGGTCACAGAAAGGAGCTAAATCAGAACTCGGGCTCAGACAGGTAACGCCCCATTCTCATGGCTACACGTGCTTTGAGCCCCATCCCAGCAGAACAAGGATTTTTTCAGGCTTTCTTCTGGGGCACACTTGCTCCTTCCCCCTTCTGTGCCTTGTGGGTTGGTCCTGATCCCCTGCTCTCTCGTGGCTCCGTCCTGATCCCTCTTTTCCTCGAGTCTGAGTCACAAGAGCAACAACCCTGCCTGCTCCGACCTACTCAGTGCCTCAGCTGTTAGGGTAAAGCCCACGCTCCCGGGGGACTCACGTTTGAGTACAACCCCAGGATTGTCAGGGCTCTGGCTGGCAGTGCTGCCGAGGGGACAGTCTAAGGCTCTATTTTAATCTTCTGGAGCCCGGCCAAACACTGGAACGGAGCTGCCAGCACGAGGGGGGCCCTCCTGCTCACTGCGCCTGACCTCCCATCAGGAGAGGTGCTGGTGTGTTCCTTCTCTAACTACTAGGGCTCTTTCATTGCGCCTGACCTCCCATCACGAGTGCTACCAGGGATCCAGCTCCGACTACTGGGGGCTTAACCCTGGCACGGGTCCAGCACACGAGCCGCACGCTGCCTGTCTCCAGATGTAAGATGCTCCCAGTGTAAATTCTCGCACCGCAGGCTCAGCTGGAGGGGCTGTTTCAGGTACGTTGTTAAGCAGCCATGAAGCGACATCGACTCCTCGTCCAGTCTTAAAGAGCTGGATGCACCCCCCCAAGGTTTTTAACCGCTTCTTATCTTTTTAATTTGGGGAAGTGTGTTTAACCAGCATTTCAGGTGCGTTTGTGGTTCTGGCCTGAATCTGTGCCCTGCAGCTCAGCTTCAGATCCACGCTCCTGTCCTGAGTGGCATCGGCTCCACAGCCCGTCCCCATGGGCAGCAATGAGGTGAGACCTGGCTGTGCCGTGGGCCTCAGGGAGAAACCCAAACACAGCAGTGAAGCAGAGCATGTCTTACTCACTCCTGGGTACGCAGAGAGGTGAATTTTACAGAAAGCTCTCACAGAGATGAGCAGTTCAGCTCAATCATGCCCGTTTTTGCCGCTCAGCTCTGCAGAGCTCTCCTCCAACACAGACACCAAGCACAGCAGTGTCCTCCTGACTTACTCCTGGTTTGCTCAGTGTCCTCCCGACTCATTCGTAAGTTTGCTCAAAGCCCTGGGACACCAGTGCGAGCCCATCCGGGCATTACATAAACCACTACATGCTACACTCCATGCCATCCTGACACCCCTCGAAACGCTGTTCTTTTTCGTTGAAAGGGAAAGGTATTTTTGCCAGCCCATGTCAGCCTGTCCCTATTAACTTCCCTGACGCCCGGCGGGTCAGCGCCAGAGTTACACACAGCTTTACACCAGATTTACACCTCGGCCGCGCCGAGCCTCTGGTGCTGCAGCGGTGACCGAGCCCGGGACAGCGGGATAAAGCTTCGTCCTGAGTAGGCTCATGTTGAGCTCGGCACCAGACACGGGCTAAGGCTGCCCGTGCCCGGTGTGGGACAGCCCGGGGGTCGCTGCCTGTGCCCGGTGCGGGGACAGCGCGGGGCGTGCTCTGCGACCGGCGCGAGGACAGCCCGGGGGTCGCTGCCCGTGCCAACCCCGGTGTGGGGACAGCTCAGGGGTCGCTGCCTGTGCCAAACCCGGTGCGGGGACAGCCCCGGGGTCGCTGCCCGGCTGTCCCCAGTGCCGCGGGCTCGCTGCCCCCCCGTCCCCCTCACGCCGGCCCAACATGGCGTCCCGCGGGCGCCGCCGCGCCCCCTCCTGGCAGCCCGCGATGTAACGCCCTCCTGTGCGCCCGGGCTTCGGCGAAGCCATCCAAAAACCATAAAAAAGTGAGTTCCCTGGGTGCTTCCCGCAGCCCTGGACAAGGTATGGCAGGTGTGGCATCCGCTTTGCTGAAGCTCATCCCACATGGATCATGCCCGTCGATGGCGACCGACACCACCCGGGTGATGAACGTGCTCAGAGCTCTGAGGTGACACAGATGACACAGGTAATACTTTTCCTTAAGGTAAATCTGTGAACTCCCACAATATCAGAAAAAGGGGCAGCTCAGAAGGAAATTCTCTCTTGCACTGGTCTCCCACACTCTGGGGTGGGGCGGGCAGCCTTTGGCTCCACATGGCGTCAAACACGACCCGAACCTTCCAGAACCTGCAGCCACCGCCGCCAGCCTTTAACCCACCGTGCAGGGCTCTGTATCGTGCCTTGGGAAAACCTTTACAGCTTTTCAATCAAAAGAGGTTGGAAAGCACCGCGCTAAGTCATTGGGAAACACCTGATGTGGGAAAACTTCCAGGCGTTGGTCTCCATGGAGGAGGCATTTCGGCAGCTGTGTCACCCGGGGCTCGGGAGCCTCGGGAAGACAGTTTGCACAGGGATTCTTGGCAAAGCTAAACTCATAAAGATCACTCTGTTTGAGTGATTGCATCACCGCAGGTTTCTGAGTGACTCCAAACTTGAGATGCATATTTTAAATCTCCCCTGCTGTTGCTGATAATTTGTTCCATATTTACCATATTACTTAGGACTTGCAAATGGGGGGGGGAGTTTTTTTAGGACGTAAATGTTAATTGAATTAGATAGCCACGGCCACAGCAAGCTAAGCTCATCTCTGGCCCTCAGTGCCATTGCAATGCATGGTTTTAGCATTCAGGGTGAATTTAGTGCTATTGACTTTCCCCCAACATTAATCCATGGTGCTTGAAAAGAGATGGGACTTTCTCTGCTATTTAAGCTCAGATGGTAACGATTTCTCTTTGAGCTTCATGCTGGCTTTGGGTCCCAAGGTTTTCAAAGGATGAGGCTACTGAAACTGTATTGCTTGTTCAAATATAAATGTGGGATCAATATATACAGTTCTGGACTTACTCAAAGACCACAGTTCTTAGATCTGCATCTGTCAAGGTAGGATTTGGGTAACAATGGAGGTAGAATAAAAGGCTTAATGCAACAAGCTTTTAAAAGCACAGTTACTCAGCGGGAGTTTTTATGGTAATATTTTTCCTTAAAGTAAATCTGCAAACTCCCCTAATGTCAGAAAAAGGGGCAACTCAGGAGGAAATTATCTCATGCACTGGTCTCGTACATTCTGCAGAGATCGCATCCAGTGTCCAGTATTGCATTGTTAAAACCCATTGAATGCAATTGTATTTCAGGGGCCACAGTTACCATTTATGAATAGAATATCCTTTACACACATGATGATAGCCTTCACTTTGGAGGTGTGGAGTAAATGACATCTGTGCCATTGGGCCCATTAATGTGCAGGCTGGCGAGAGAGCCACTTGTTTCTGTCACAGATAGCCTGATTATTCCATTTTCCACATGTTCTACATTATTTGCTAAATCAATTTACAGAAAAATCACTTCGACCAAGGCTGAGAAAAAAATATTTTAGTTTCAGCAATTAATTTTAAAAGCAAACTGAAGCTTCATTTCAGTGAGAGTGTGCAGCTGTACTGGGCCTCAGCTACCTGATCACAGTCCAAGTAGACAATAATCTAGTTTTCAGCTTTCATGTTAAAAATCTCATTTGAAGTGAGAAACTAATGTCTTTTGCTGGTATTCTTGCTAAATGTCTCCTCTATTTGTGGTTTAACCAATTATTTTAACTTTAATTCTTTGCCAAACAACCAGATTTACCACATACAGATCCATATTAATGCATATTAATGCAAGCAGTAAAGTATTTCATCCTGCTCTGGAAGTCAGACTTCAGAAAGGTTCAGAAGGATCAGCAGAGATTTATAAGAATGATTCAGGGATTGGAAAACATACCTTAGAGCAAGATACCAAGGCAACTCTTTCTACTTCATTTAACCAAGAGGTGACTAAGAGCTATTAGTTCACATCCTGTTCATTTTGTGTGTTCATGAGAAGGAGGTTTTGGATCATAAAGGTGTCCTAACATGGGCAAGAAACTGCCTTGTGAGACCCAGTGTCAGGGCACTGGAGCAGTTTGGGGTAGGAATAAGGAGTACAATTAACTTTTGGAGAAACTTGCTGGAGATTGATTTACCCTTTGCATTGAAGTGCTTCTCTAAATTCATATTATTGGATGTGAAAAAAAAAAATACTATACCACAGCATGTATTCCCATGAACAATATTAGGAGGAGCTGTGCTCCCAAAAGAGTTTGTCTATGGCCCTGTGTATGCGTTATTCATGGACACACATAATTTCTGTGAGAGGTGAAGGAAATAAATGAAGACATTAAAAGTAAAATCAATTCAGGTGGTCACACTTCATCCCAGTTTGTGTGCCTAAGGTCTGTTTCGGCTTCGAGGTTTTTTAAGGCTATTTGCAAAGTTGTAAGACAAAAATGAAGAAAGGGTTGAACTTTGCTTCTGGAACGTATTTCTTGTATTGGGGCATTCTTTAATTTTTAAAAAAAAAATCTGCTGAATAGTTTTTCATACTGGATGGCATACAAGATAGCAATAGTTTTCATACAAGATAGCAATAGTTTTCATACAAGATAGCAATAGTTTTCATACAAGATAGCAATTCCCCTCTTTAACGTGAGATTTGTGTGAAAAGAACCAACTGTCCCTATTCCCTGCAAAACTTCACCATGTGCATGTAGTGAACGTATTTTCAGCATAAAATAGCTGGTCCTGCTGGTGTAACAGTTAATGTCTCCTGTGCTTTAATTCATACAGGAATTATTTTGGTCTACGTTGTTAACTAGCCTAAACAGCCTGCATGTTAGCAACCACTGAAGTGAGGCATAGCTTCAGCCTCCATGTGATGCTTAGCAGTTTATTATTAGCTTTGTATTTTGTGGACTTTCATAACACACAGCCACTGCCCTTTTGTAATAAAAATCAACAGCTGTGGAAAAAATGGTGCAGTCGGGCTGTACCTCTTCCTCTGGGGCCTTTCTGTCCCTGGGCTGACCCCTGAGCCCTGCTGGAGGATGCAGAGAGCCCTGAGCTGTGCTGCACCAGTACCTTTGTGCTGCTTCCCCAGTGTGGGGCAGGAGCAGGTTGGTGGATGGGAGGGGGTTGTCGTTGCTCAGCAGGAAATGTTGTCTGTGCAGTGCCCACCCAAGTGGGGGAGCATCTCCCCCAGCCCTCAGTGCTGCCTGCCCCAGCCCACAGCCAGAGGATTTATCAATACACCCAGACCTCTGGAAAGGACATTGGAAAGCTATTGGCAGTGTGAGTGATCTTGACTTAATTCTTCCAGCCTGGCACATCAACAGCTCTGGTTCTACCCTGTGCCCTCTAGGCTGGCAAGAAGGCACAGACTGAAAGTGCAAATTAGCAGGTAAAAACACACAGTAGGAACACTGAGGCTACAGAATAAATAAATTTGGACTTTGTGCACCCAGTTTTACTGGGTTGAGACAGAACTTCACTTTCTGAAAAAAGTGAAGGATACTGAAAACTGAATGGCCCCAATAAGAGTGTTGGTTCTGGGAGATGAGCACAGGTAAGACCTGCATTTTTGGATGCAATTTGGCAGGAGTGAACGTTGGCAGAGCTGAGCCAACAGGAGTCCTTTAAAAATCCCATCCTTGCCCTTTTAGTTCCCTGGGTAATCCATCCCCTCGGGCTGTGTGACTGTACACAGCAACACACCTTTAAGTACTTCCGTGCTGGGCTGGAGTATTGGCTCCTGCTCTTCTCCACTTGCCTGTGGGCAGGTTTATAAATTATCTGCTGAGGCTCATTTTGCTTATGTGGTTTCTTGAAACATGCTTAAACTTAGGAGATACTTAGTCAGTACCTTTGCCTCTTTCAAGACATTCTGCTAGAATATGTTGCTCTTATATTAGTTTTTTGGCTACACAGACACTCTTAAAGCCTCTTGACCAGCAGATCTACAGTAAAGCCCAACCTCCTGCTCTCTAACCGTGACCTGCTTGTCAAGGTGCCTCTTCTTCCCCCCCTGGTTCATCAACTGAACCTTGTTGGCAACAGTGAGCATTTAAGTAGCTAAATGTCTATTCAAAGACTGGTCTGCCAAGTTACCAGTGCAGGCATATTTTTGTAAAGAAATATGCAGCTCAACTTGTGGTGGCCATTGAGAAGCTGAGCTGCAAAAACATCAACACCACAAGGACACAATATTTTTCTCCTGATTACAACACGCTCATTTATTTTGGAATTCTTATGCCAGCAGAGGACTACAGGGCAGTGACAGTAGAAGAGTTGTCCAGATGCCAAGGAAAAGAGAGAACTGTATATGTACTCCTGTCCTGAAATGGTAGAGAGTAGGGAGAAAGGCTAGGTAGTGATTTGAAAGAATACATTTCCATAAACTTTCCAAGGGAATCCACAGATTGCTTCCACAACAGATACCTGCAATACTTTGAAAATATGTATAAAATCCAGCTGATTGCCAGATTCTCAAGTCTGCCTGTTCCCTTTGCAGAGATCTGCAGATTCAGAACAACCTTTCTTTTAAGACTAAGATAAATGATTGCCTTTCAAATTAGCTGGGAAAGCCATCACATAATAAAGTACTTGTGGTGAGAGGAATCCCTGTGCCTTGGGCCAGAGAGATAGTGGGCTCTAACATCTGACTGGGGTGGCCAGGCAGCAGTACAAAGAATAAACAAATAACTATAATAGTGACTTTGTTTTGGTTTATGTGGAAAACTCACATCACTGTGTCTTTCTCTAATATATGTAGACAGTTTTTTTAGCTCTTACTATGTGGTCATTTCTACATGGAGACAACCTCTCCAGCACTCAGCTTTATTTAAAACTTTTAGATTCCCTGGCAGTCCACAGCACTGACTTTTTGAAAGAGACTGTGTTCATCAAAATGTAGGGAGCACAGGCTGTATAACCTCATGCAGAGGCTGTGCAGAATTTTTTTTTCTGGGTCATACCACAGTGTCTTAAGTTTTCTAAGCCTTTTTTAAAAGCCTTTTTTTCTGTTTTATCTGATTTTTTAAAAAATGAGCACAGGTGTGCTGAGGCAAACCAGCAGACAGTTCTGTTTCATTCTCTGTCTTCTGTCCTACCATCTGTTACCTCCTGGGTTTAACTTAGGCTATAAACTTTTGAGGGAGCAAAGATGCCTTTTTTTTTTTTTACACATTTATACAAAACCAAAAATGGTCGGTCCACATCCAAGCTTTTAGGTACTGTGATAAAATAAACAATAAATCTTTGAAAGGATATATTTTTTATATATATATATTTCTATTATCATCATGGGTGTGATGTCATTTTATGGCTGGAAAACCAAGACATGGATGGTCTACAGTCAAAGTTCTCGAGTATCCCCTAATTGTGGCTGTGCTTATTCAAACCACCTAAGAGCTGCTATTTCATACCAGGACTTTATGTGTTCAAAGCCCAGTTCCAGTTGGCTTGAATTGCAGCTGTTGTGAATGCACACCCTGCTATGAAAGGAGCCCAAGTGAGGCTGCATAGCTTGAGTGGTGTTGAAAATGAGACACAGACATTAAGTGGCCACCTGTGAAAAGTTTTCAGTTGCTTACGTGCTACTGCACTGGGATTCCTGGCAGAACCCAGGGAGAGAATTCATTTTTCTGGGATGATGTTCAGTGCCTGCAGGCGTTGCCTTGTCTTCCTGCAATCTTCTGCTTGGGTCAGGAATTACTGGAACACATCAGGGAGTCCTGTTTCTGCAACATTTTCCTTTCACTGTATATCCATTGTCAGGTGCACCAGCAGCCAGCTCAGAGGTCAAAAAGGAAGTCCACACGCTGACTATAGAAAGAAGTACAGGGAACAAATGGCATTTGCTCAAATATAAAGTGTGAGAGCAATTCAGGGCTGTTTCTCAGACACTGGTGGCACATGACAGAACATGGTGCATTATTAAAAATGTGCTTCCTCCACACTAAGGCACTTCAGCTTCATTCCTTTGTATATCACACTCTTGATTGAAGGTGATGGAAGATCCTCTATCCCCAGGGTGGGAATTTGCAAAACAATTCAGATAAAGCACTACAGAATTAACAACTATGTTTCTAATTGATGAGTAACTTCCACTGTAATGAAATCAGAACATGCTATAAAATCCATGAGGCTCTGTGGTCTATCCTTGCCAACAAGATACTCTATTAAAGATAGGAACCAGTCCTAAGCAAGGAAAACGGAAACAACTTCTCAGTTTTGCTGGTTTGTGAACTTGGGCAAGCTGGTCTGCACTTCATGTGCTCTTATCTTCTCAACTTTTGTCTTTGATTATCTGTTGAGATGATCAAGAATTCAGACCCTGACCTGCCATTCGACACATGCCCAATGCCCACTGCAAAGGGATCCTGAGTACAGTGCACTGACATCTACCTGATACACTTCACTGAAAAACCAAAGTGACATAGGGACCTGAAGGACATGAACTCAACAGAATAATCACTGAGCAAGTGCTGAGTACCCACAGCATGGTGCAGAAAACACACTGGTTTGTGTTGGATCTGTTGGATTCTCTTAGCAATGTCTCTGATAAATCTCCTTACAACCCCACGGCTGTCCTTGTGTGCTACTGCATACGTGTTCTTGATGGTTTGAAAATTTTCAAAGCAGCCTTTCAACAAGGAGCCATTATTTTCCAACATTCTCAGTCCATGATACAACAGTCCTGTACGAATCTCCTTGTACAAAATGGCTTCTTTGCCCAGTGAATGATGTAATTTAAGCCAATCAAATCAAAGTCAACTTTCATTATAAGCAGCGTCAAGTGGCACAGCAGGATTTTAAAGCACTAACTGGGGTTTCAGAGCTCAGTTTTCAGTTCTGTCACAGATTTGTGCAAACCATCTCTGTTCTGGTGGTGGTGACTGGCTGTACCTGTATGAGGAGTGAGCCATGCAGCCCACATGGGGAACAGTCAGGCTGCCCTGGGCCTTGGGACACAGGGTGAGATGGGGTCCTCTAGCAAACCAAACCTGGCTCTTCCCACTGTAGTTTCGCCACTGGTTTGAGCAAGTCCAGGTCCTACTGACTCAATAAACATGGCTTATTCAGCAGCTAAGCCAGCAGGGATCTAAGGGCATCAAGGGACTCGATTGCTCTTTGTTGCTGTCTTTTGGAAGGCTCTGTTGCCCATTAAAATGCATGTGAGGTTTTTCTGTCACTCCACGGGCTTCTTGAATTAAAGCCTTTCCAATGGCAGGATCTAAGCTGCAGGATCAGGCTCTTACCTTGAAAATCTATGCGTTAAATGCCTTGTATCTTATCTATATAGCTATTGAACTAATCAATAAACCCTCTAGTAGTTACATTTATCCTCCCAAGGTGAGGGATCATGCACCACTGGCATTGAAAAGGCTGAATGATTTGCCCCAGTTCATGCTTCTGAATAAAATTGACAGCTATGAGATGGAAATGTTCAGCTCATGTTTTAATTTGCTGCAGGAAAGATTTATCAGGCAGAGGTGAAGTCTTTGACCCAGTTTTGTCCTACTGGGGTCTCTCTGTACAAGCTGCAGAGGGAAAGGAGGGGTCCCAAGCACTGATATTTTCAGGTATCTCTTACTCTCCCAGCTCCAGCCAGTGGGGTTTTAGGGTAACTCGTGGCTCTGTGCTGCAGGCTGAGCTGAGGTGCTGCAGGGCTGGTCAGGGATTGCTGCAGAGCAGGGCTTGGGGCAAGGGGAGCCAAATCCACTTACAAGGAGCAGTCAGGGGGCAGAGGACCCTCAGGATGCTGCTGCCTGAACGACTCCATCGGCTCCAGGGGCAGCTCTCAGGGACCCTCGCTGGGGGAACAGCAGGGTGGGCCGGGGGCTGAGCTGGGCTCAACCAGGGCTGAGCTCCACGCAGGGTGGGCCGGGGGCTGAGCTGGGCTCAACCAGGGCTGAGCTCCACGCAGGGTGCCGGCGGCCCGCGGGCCTGGGGGCAGGGCGGCTGTCTATTTTTAGTGAGGGTTTTATAGAGTGGATCCCTGCGGTCTGGCTCCACACTGAAATATTGTCCTAGTCTCAATGACATAAACACAGGGCCAGCCTGTGATCCTGGCGCCAGCTTCAGCTTAGGGAATGTGAATGAAAGTACCAGTGGGGTCCAGGCAAGAAGGAGAAGAAAAAAATCCCGACTGTAATTACAAATAAATCCCAAACCCTTTCGCTCTCATGGCTCACTTAGTACAGCAAATAGCCTCTGATTCTCTACAAATAAGTCCCAGCTTAGTTACTGACAGATCTACCAAGAGGCAGTTAATGGAATAATGACTAAGGGAAGCTTAGGGTAATTTCCAAACAGTTCCCAGTGTTGGAGGGTGATTGCCCCCACCTCGGCCCCCGCCCTGCTCCCTCCAGGTCCTGCAGCAGTGAGCACTGGGCAAGCCGAGCCTAGGGACACCAGGGCCCTTTCAGCTCGTGGGGGAAGGCTGCTATTTATTTATTTATTTATTTATTCATTTATTTAAGACATCTCACACAAGAATAGTGACAGGCAGACTCTGGTGTCTGGATCTGAACTGTCCCCCCAGGGAGAGCTTAGGTGAGGGTCTATCTTCTTTTTCAGTAAGAAAACTGGGGAGATTTTAAATGGAAATGGCATAAAAAGCCACCCCTTCCATGAGACACTTTAAATGCAGCACTCTTCCTCTTGTTTCTTTTTCTGTTACAAAGGCATCTCTTTTCTTTGAATCCCTTGTCTGAGCTTGTTCCAATACCTCATATTTGAGTTGAAATGCTCAGTTTGCTTACAAAAGTTAAACTTCATGTTCAAAGTATAGAGAACTCTTGTGGCACTTCCAGAGTGGCCAGGGCAGTGCTCTTTTATGTTTGGTTTTGATCTTTCTTTAAATCAGAACAGGATCATGTGTCTTTGGAACACTATTTCATCAAGAATGAGAGTAATGGAAAGGCTGTTCCTACATAGGAACAATTGTAAATGCATACACAGAGAGAGAGAGAGAACAAATCCAAATAATAGTTGACATATATGCCATTGTGGCTGGCATCTTATTGAACTGCTGTTGTGTTTATTATGACAATAAGTACTTCAAAAGGTGATGAGGCTTCAGGGGAAGCCTTGCTAGGCAGCAAGGATACTCAGTTGAAGCGTTGCTTCAAAGAAAATGATGCTGACCAAGGTCTATGCTGGGAAGTCTACATGATTGTTAGTCCTGTGATGGCTTGTTTCTTCTTACCATTCCATCTTAGACTTTCCAAATATCTCTGTTAAAAAGAGGAGAATAGTCACTTGTTATTATATAAAAGAAAACCTCAAAGTCCTTACTTACCAGAGGAAGTGGACTGCACATAAGCAATGCTGTGCTGAGAGCAAAGTAGTAATTTGTGCCCACTTCTTTCAGTGCTGTTTGTCTCATATTCCTGCTGTAGCCCCCTGTACCCTGTGTCAATTCTCTTTTAGAGACCGTGGCATTGTGGGATCTTGCTCTATACCCAAGAATGGCTCCAAAAGCTTTTAACTCTATCCTGTAATTGATGTTTAGTGTAAACTGCAATAAAGGAAGGATATTTAAAAAAAAAAAAAAGGAGGTGGGGGGAACAACATATTTAATGAGGATGAGTAAACACACCCAAGATGTAACTGTAGATATAAGAAAAATAAAAGCAGCTGGGGGGCTTCTGAGACATTGTTTGTCTTGAAAGTGATGAGAAGAGGCACCATCAAAAGACTTGTTTTACTACAGTCATGCTTCATTATGGGGCAGGAGAGTGTGGGGAAGGGGAGGGGTGGGGGTTCCCTACGTGACCAGGTTGCCAGAAGAGAGAACCTAACTCGTTTGCATGGCCTAATTAATCCCTGAACCCAGTCAAAGCCTGAGTCAGAGGGAGAGAGCAAATGTCAGATCTGTGTCTGGGAAGCCTAGATTCATTATTTTACTCGCCTGGGTCCCTTTGCCTTCAGAGGCAAAGACTTGAAACTCCCAAGTCAAAGAAACACATCCCAGAGATTCCTACTGAACATGAGCAGGTTTGGAATCAGTCTCCTTTGTGTCTGTTTCTATATCTGAATTAATCCCATACCCCCATGAGTGTGCCTGTTTCATCATTTGTGAGAGAAAGGGGAAATCATTCCATGTGCCACTAAAGGTACAAGTTTCTTTGAAAAGTATCCTATTGAACATCCAGCTTTTCACAGCCAGCCCAGTCACTGGGTGTGTATCTCATGACAGTTCGTAGTGGCTGCAGAGATAATGCTATGCACACAACTCTGGCTGATCATTGTGATCCACTTCTTTTTGAAGAGATCAAATTCCCTAAAGGGATAGAGCATAAGAAGCTGGAAAGAAGTGATAATTCAAAATGCAGGGGAACGATGCATACTTTAATCTTTTTCTAGTTATTAAAGCTCCTTCATCCTTGCACATTTTCTGGCTAGAGCAAATTTAAAGAATGTCTAATAACGCAGCAGTTCTGAATTTGTGGGACCTTCCTCTACTGCTCTAATTCTTGAGGCAAAATTATAGCCAGGAGTTGTTTTATATAATGGGCTAAATTCTGCTCTTTTATTATACTGTAGGCAAGATATTTCTTCCGAGCATAAAGTGCACCCCTTCTAGATTTAGTTCAGGATTTCTGAGTTGTATATATTTGTGATCCAGTTCCTGGCTCTCTGATCAGGATTAGAAGCTGCCTCTGGGACTTTGTACTTCCACAAAACCCGTGAGTCTCTTGGAACATTTTACACGAGAATCTGAGGCCGCATTTACTGAGTGCAGGGGACCTGGGGGCTCAGGACTTAGCTGATAGAAGTACTTTTAAAATAAGTTGCATTTTCCTTCATTCATAACCACCAGGCTGAGTATGATGTAATCGGATTTATTTTTTCCTCTTTCACCCCCACTGGAGCCAGGCAAATGAAGTAGTTGAGAGAAAAGGGGTTGTCATTTTCAGTGAGGCAGCCATTCATCACGGAGCATTAGACAATTAGCAATAAAACATTTGAAGGGCTCCATTGGTGCTAAAAGGGCGAGGGGGTCCTTTTAAATATCAGAGGTGAGAAATGTTATGTATCAGGGTTATTCAGTAGCTGGCACCAATGAATCACTCCCAGGCACACAGGGCTTGATTGGGGGGGTTGCTGTATTTTTCGCTTCATTGAATCTCTGTCACTCAGTTGTCTTTAGTGTTTTATAAAAAAGGAATAGTAAAAACTTGGTTTATCTCAATAGATGTTTATCTTAATCACCAGGCTGGCTAAAAAGGAGAAATACATTCCTACTTGTCATGTGTGTATATATGTAATATATGCTGCCACAGGGAGTTTGTTTGGATAAACAATGTTGCCTGTGTGGAAATTCAAATCCCCATCAGGAGCCACTGCTTGTAAATATAAGTGTCATTTTTTAACATAAAAAATGCCTTGGTTTCTGTTTCATCTTTGCCAATTCTCCCACTGGCCTCTCTCTCCATAATGAATTGGTCTGCGCACTGTGAGACGCTGGAATCTTCTCTCATCTGCTGGGATGTGAATATTTGGCACAAAAAGTGGGATGGTTAGGTGGGGTAGAGGAGGGGAAGGATTTAGAAGAACTTTGGGTTTCCTCTGTTGCAAACCTTTTCCGTAAATAAATAAATAAAACTAATTCCTCCAAGTGGGGCTGCAGCCAAGAAAACTGTTCTGAGAGGTTCAGATTTACGGCAGAAGACACTGCTGAGAGAAAGAGCGAGAAACAGAGACAGTGGAGTTCCACCTCCCATGATATATAGAGCCAAGGGAGGTATAAATACCCGTCACTTCCCGGACCCTCTTTTAAAAAAAAAGACAAACACCCAGGATCCTGTCTCTGGCTGCCTTGCAGCAAGGCGCCCTCATAAAAGCTAAGATAAACAGTTTATCAGCAGATGAATGCACAAGCTCTGTTCTAAAGACAAAAGTCTATACCTTAGGAAAAATGCAGAGGCAAGAGGAGAGTGGGCTGAGAATCAAGCACAGTATTTCAGGAGGAAGAATGACATGAAATGAGAAAAATAGAGCAATTCTATAAGGAGTCTTTTGAGGCAATGGGTGCATCTCCATGTATAGATGTACTTAAAGACTAAGAAATAACTTGTATTATTTCTGGGGTCTTCTTTTTTTGTGGTTTTATTCTTCATTGTTTTAATGCATTAGTCATTTTAGGATTTACTCCACTATAAAACATTCATCCCATAGCTGAGTTTCAAAATATATTATTTATACATCGTTTATCACTGCAGATAAAGACTCTTGGCCAAATGTATCCTTCCCTGTCTCCATTCTGTTGGGATTTCAAGGTAGAACTTTTCTCTGTCAAAACATGTTTTCCCTTCCAAAGTATGTGATTCATAACTGTTTTCCTTCAGAGCAGCTGATCACCTGCTGACACTGGGTCATCCTTAACACAGTCTTCATTCTGTGGCCCCTTCTGTGCATCAGGAACGGGGCAGGGAAAGGGATGAGCTACCTTGAGACACAGCACCACATTTCAAAGGTCCAGCAAGATCTCCCTGAGTCTTTCCAGACTAAAGAATATAGCTTGAAAGTTGTAGAAAACTGATTTCCTACCGGTGCTGTGTGAATTCCTGGTCAAGGTCATCCATGACCGGTGATAGCTCATAATGTAGATTGTCATCTGGTACATTTGAGTGATGTAAAATGGCTGACAGCTGTGCATCTCCTTTAGAATTGTTTTAGGGATTCACAGTTTAAAAAAAAGGTAGAAAATTAATCTGTAAGGAGTTCTTTACCAAATTTATAAGGCTATGACCAAGGAAGAGGGAACGGGTCTAGCAGAGGGAACTGGTCTAGCAGCTTGCTAGGACCTAAGACTAAAATTAAGTGATTTTTAATTCAGTTGTTTCCTCTATAATTTTTGTAAAACACTTGACTCTTCCCTCTGCATTGATACATTGATACTGGTAGCATCTAATCAAACTCTCCAGCATCTCCATGGAAGAGGCAAGGATTAGCATTCGTGCTCTACAAATAAGGAAAGGCAGAGCTATGAAATGTGTTGCCTAAAGCCATATGAGAAATTTGCATGAGAGTTGGGCAGAGGACTCATTTGGTTATGGTTTTGGTTTTCTTTCCTTAACAAACTATCATTGTTTCGTGCCAATGGATTTTTAAAAACAAGAAGCAAAAGGCAATGAGATCATGATTTAAATAATCCGTAAGTTTAAGGGAAGCAGGAATAGTTTCAAGGAAGCCTCCACTCCTAAGGAAGGTACATCTTTTCCAAGCACACCTGGCATGGTTGTTCCTCCCAGTTCTATAGTGGTTTATTACTTTCTGGGAGATTCCCTCCGTGTTTCAGAGGTTCATGCATCGTGCCTGAGACCATTGCTCCTGGAGCAGACTGATTCCACACCATGGGCTGAATTCAGAGGGATGCCCCTGAGCACTGGTTTGGGTGAAGTAGGTCAGGCCATTTTCTCTTAGTAGATTTAATGGGAAACAAATCTATCCTGAATTCTTGCTGTGCATCCTCGCTGCTGTGGCCTGAAGTCAGCTGCTTACATAATGTGTTTGCAGCGCTGTGCCTGTGGAGCTGTCAGCAGGGCCCTGCAGGCTGCATACCTCTTCTCTCCTCATCAGCGATGTGACCCTGCACAAGTGGCATCTTACTCTTGCCCACATTGGCTTCCTGTGTGCCTTGAAGGTTGTATTTGCTTTGTCTACTGAAAAAACACATTTTTACTACTGACAGCACTCCAGAACCAATAAAGCTGAGGCGAAGGGAGTTGTTTTCTACTCTGCTTCATGCACCACTGCCAGTAGAACGACCAGCTAAGGCCTCTGTGAGCTACTGGCCTCTCTCCCTATCCCAGGAAGGGCTGGCATCATACACAGTGCCTGGATCACACCCTTTTACCTCCAGGTTTCATTTACTGCTGTTTTCAGCAAACCCTGACATAAACCAGTTTCTTTTCCATCTGATCCGGAGGCCTCTGGCAGGGTCACTGGCAGCTCTTCCCCAGTCCTGCTATCAAGCCACTCCACCAAGAAATTCTTGGGCCACAAGTGACTTCTGTCACTTCTGCATCCCTCGAGCTTCCCCGGCCTCGCCAGGAGCCCAGTGCACCCGAGGTCAGGTGGACACACATGTTTGAGGAACTATTGACCTTCAGCCTGCTCTGCTCACAACAGACCTGTACCTTAATGAGGCTTGAAGAGCCTCATTCCAGAAACTTCCTCCTACAGGTAACTCAGTTCAGGAGGGAAAGGTCTTCCAGTCCTTGCTTGTAGTCGCAGTTTTGAACGTAGAATCTGTAACACACATTTGGCTTGAAATAGTGGAACTCAGTCCTTCTAGGCTTTGCTTTTCAGACTTAGGGACTGGTAGTTGAAGAACTGGTTTCAAATACCAGCTGAGAAAAACTGACTTTATCATTAAAGGAAAAATGCAAGCCATTAGGTGTAACTTCCAAATTTTGGCTTTCTGTTCTGTTTCTGAGGTGTGGCTTCTCACTTGTATCCAGGGACAACTTTTATACCAAACTTTCAATGAAAGTTTATGAGGTTCTTGATGAACGTAGAGACCTCAAATTCCAGATCTGAAAAACTCTAATAACGCTCCAGCAGATCTTTGACTGACATTGTAGCAGCAAGTGTCACTGTGAGGCTTTTACAGTGTCGAGTTAGGGTCAGTTTTCCATCTTTTTCATGTAATTTTTTTATGTATTATTTATAAAATACCCTATATGCTCAGGAATAAAGCAAAATAAGAGTTGTTTTAAATTGAAAATTAGGAGTGAAAACAGTTGAAAAAAATATAATTTTTATAAAAAACACACAACCTTGGTAATACAATCTATTTATTACTTTCATAATGAATCTAAATATGAAGGTTAAGATTTAAACAAATGCATAAATAATTTAGGTGAAATGGCTAAGCTTCAGTCCCATTAAAGTTAGGCTCCTAAGTGCCTAAATAGCCTGCAGGAATGGGATTCAAGCACTTGAGGAAATTTTACTCAAACGGTAATAGACCCTTACAGCAAACTGCCCGCAGTGCCCAGTAAGTGCTCTCTGCGAGACAGTAGCTGTGCCACGGAACAGCATTTGCTATCAATTTTTAAACTGTTTTATGTATTTGCCATTGAGTTACTTTCCATCTTTTCCTGTATGGACTGGGGGCATAACTGGAAATTGCGTTTCTGATGGAGAAGTCTTGGAGAACTCCCTAGAAAATCGCTGAGCAAGTGCTCCGAGGAGGGCTCCGAGCGGGGCCGCGCAGGCTGCCGGAGCATCCGCCGTGGGACCGCGGCTCCGTACCGGGGTCCCGCCGCTGCCAGCCCGCGTCCTCCCTCCCGCAGCAGCGCGGGGGCCGAGCCCGCCGCCGCCCGCGCTCACCCGGGGGTCCCTGAGCTCACCCGGGGGTCCCTGCGCTGCCGCGGGGGTCCCTGCGCTCACCCGGGGGTCCCTACGCTGCCGCGGGGGTCCCTGCGCTCACCCGGGAGTCCCTGCGCTCACCCGGGGGTCCCTGCGCTCACCCGGGGGTCCCTCGCTCCGCGCTGCCCCGCGGGCACCCCCGGCCCGGCGCGGCGCCGCCAGCAGAGGGCCCGCTCGGCCCGGGCACCGCGGGCACCGCGTCCGCAGCGTTGCCGCGGGCGGGCAGCGCACCCCGCGCCATGTGCGGGGCCGGCCGGGCGGGCCCCGCGGCCGCGCTGCGCGGGGAGGGCGCGGGGAGTCCGCGGGACCCCCGGCGCGGATCCCCCTCCGCGGGCCGGGCCGGGCCGCGCCGGGCGGGCGGGAGGGGCCGCGCCCCCCGCTCCGCGCCCGCGGGGTGAGAGCGGCGGGGCCGCGCCCGGAGCCGCCGGCGGAGCGGGCGCCGGGCCGGGCGGTGCCCCGGGCAGAGCAGCATCTCCCTCCCGGGGCGCGGCGGCCGCTCGCGTGAGCGGCGGCGTGCGGAGGGCGGGGGGAGGCGGCGGCTCCCGCCTCAGCCTTCCCCAGCAGAGGGTGCCTGCCGGTGGGAAGGGGGAAGCCGCGCTCTCCTGGACTTTTGTGGGAGTGGGGGTTGTGTTGTGTGTGTGGTGGTGTGGTGTGGTTTTTTTTTTTTTTTTTAAGGGGGGTGGGGTGGGTTAGGAGAGAGTCTGTGGTTTCCATGGAGATGAAGCTGAAAGTGCAGGAAATTTAAAGGCTTTGGGTCCTTGCAAAGCAGACAAACTGGTGCCAACGTGCGTGGCTGCTGTTGCTGCTGAGGAGGCTGCTTTGCAAACGGCGGAGAGAAGCGGGGAGGAAGAATCGGCAGCAACTTCTTCCACACGCACGGGCAGACAACGAGGAGCGGCAGCAGCAAGCAGAATTCGCAACAAAAAGAGGCATCTCCCGTTCCCGGGAAGGGCGAGAAGAAGCAGCAACAGCAGCAGAATTTTGGAGCGGCTCCACCAGGAGAAATTTTTATAGAGAAGGCTACAAGAGAGAGTGTTTGCAGGGGGCTTGTTCTCCGGGCTTATCAGGGGGCTGTCTTTGCTGGTGGTGCGGCGAGTGGAGGTGATCCCCCTCAAAGACGAGTTATTTTGGATATCCCCGTACAAGTTTTCTGATGTATTTGCTTGCACCTTCTTCCCCTGCTGTTTGGTGAACCCAGCCCCCCTTTCCCCCCCCCACCGGTCTCCCAAGGATGGATCATTCCCAGTGCCTTGTGACTATATACGCCTTGGTGGTTCTGCTGGGTCTCCGGCTAGAGCAGGGCGCCTGCCAGCACTATCTGCACATCCGACCGGCTCCCAGCGACAACTTGCCCTTGGTGGATCTAATCGAGCACCCGGACCCTATCTTTGACCCCAAGGAGAAGGATCTTAATGAGACCTTGCTAAGGAACCTCATGGGCGGTCACTTCGACCCTAACTTTATGGCTGTTTCCTTGCCCGAGGACCGGCTCGGAGTGGACGATCTAGCTGAGCTGGACTTGCTGCTCAGGCAGAGACCCTCGGGAGCGATGCCCAGCGAAATCAAAGGGCTGGAGTTCTACGACGGGCTGCAGCCGGGCAAGAAGCACAGGCTGAGCAAGAAGCTGCGCAGGAAGCTGCAGATGTGGCTTTGGTCCCAGACCTTCTGCCCGGTCCTATACACGTGGAACGATCTCGGCAGCCGCTTTTGGCCCCGGTATGTCAAAGTGGGCAGCTGCTACAGTAAAAGGTCTTGTTCAGTCCCCGAAGGCATGGTTTGCAAACCTGCCAAGTCCGTGCATTTAACGATCCTGAGGTGGAGGTGCCAGCGCCGGGGAGGGCAGAGGTGCACATGGATACCCATCCAGTACCCCATCATTTCGGAGTGCAAGTGCTCCTGCTAGGGCTGGCACTTACCTTCTCGCCCCTTCTCCAGCGGACTCACGTGGACCTTTGCTGCAACAGAAATAAAAGACATTTGCTTTCTGGTTAACGTTGTAATGCACTGTAACGTGTAGGAGAATGTATATTGTGTGTATATATGGCACCGGTTTAATATACTATTAAAAGGTCAGTATTATACGTGAAATAATCAGCGTCTACTGTATTTTTAAGACTATTACCCTGATCGTTGCTAATGTATCTTTTTTTTTTTTTTTTGGTATTTATATTCCAGAGAGAAGTTGCTTCGCTTTGGCGAAGTAGTTTTTTGTTGGGTGTGTTTTTTTTTTAATAAAAGGATTAAAAAATACAAACCAAACTTTTTGATAAGAAAACGGTTAAAGCTATTTTCCATTATTCGGAAAGCGTGTGTGTGAGTTTTTGGGGGTTTTTTCTTTTTCCTTACGGACTTTAGATTTAAAATAAAAGTGAATAAACGCCTAGAGCACAATGTTATTGTAAATAGAGAGAACAGTTTGAATGACTTAATCCTATGTAAATGAAGAGTATCTGCTATTTATTCTTTATATCCTTGTAGTAAAAGTGCAGTGCAGAATTAAAGTCAACCACTAAAACACGAGCCGTTTGGATTCTGTTTGCTTTTTGGTTTGGCCGCCGTCGGGGGGGCTTTCTTCTCTCTCCTCCTCGTTCTCCACGCTCAGCAGGACGTTTCGTGGTGGCAGGGGGAGGTGGGAACCTGCTCACGACTCTGTTAGGAGGGACTGTGCGGCACCTACCCGGCCGGGGTGCCGGGGGGTCCGGCCCCGGGGGGGTCCCGGCGCTGCGCTGTCCCCCCGCGGAGCCGCTCCCGCGGCCGCGCAGCCCCGGCGCGCTCGGCGGCAGCTGCTCGGGGACTTCTTTTTTTTTTTCCTCTCTCTCCTCTTTTTTTTTTTTTTTTTTTTTAACTGCTTGACATTTCATTTACAACGGGACACGTGTCTTTCACACCTACCATTGTGGTGGGACACTGCTGAAACTTGACCCCTGGGCTTTGGGGGTTTTCAGCGCAGACACGTTATTAGGCTGATCCTGTGACAGCCCCGCACACCGCCCGGCCCGGCCCGCTTTTAACTCTTTGGGCTCCCGCCAGCGCCGGGCCATCGCTCCCCTGCCGGGCTGCCCCCCTTCCCCGGGGAGCGCCGGGCTGTGCCGCCGCGGGGTGCGGGTGCCCCGCTCCCGTCCCGCCTCCCGGGGCCGCCCCCGCCCGCCCCCGCAGCGCTGGGACCGGCCCGGCCCGCGGGGCTCCGCGGGGACCCGGCCCAGTTCCCCCAGTGTTTGACTTCTACGTGCCCGGAGACCCGACGGTTCGTATCTCATAGATACCAACTGCGAAAACAAACTCTCCACGTGCTCTTCAAAGGCTCCCTGACAGTGCAGAAAGCCTTTTCCTTATTTATCTTGGAATCAAAAAACTTTTTTTTTTTTTCCTTCCCCAAAACTCGGAGGGAATCAATGCTAATCATTTTAAACCCGTGGGTCTTTCATTGAGGCAACCCAGCCCTGCTTTTCTGTGACGCTTAGTCCGGTATCTCCGAATGCATATTCATTCCCTCTCTCCCTCTTTCGGTGCGTTTTACCGCCCGTCTCTTTGCTTCTAATTTCAATAGTTTGAGGGGAGGGGGGGAAAAATCAGATCTTGGGACATTTAGGGTATTCATTAACCTAGTGAAGAGGAACAGAGGCATTATTACTCACATAGAAGGCACCCTGCCCCCATGTCTATCTAAGGGTTCATTGTAAAAGGATTAAAAGTTAAAGACCTTCATCTTATGATTCTTTCATTTAATCTTCGTGGCGCCTGAAAGACATGCTGGATGGATGATCACATTTAAAATATTCCTAATGTCGGCTACCTTAGGACTCCAGGCAGGGCAAACAAACGTAATTTATTTCCAGAAGAAAGGGTATATTGAGATGTTTAAGTTTATGAACCACCATTACCATGTATATTTGTTAGGTTCTGACAAATACCCAAATAACATTAAAATCAGCCATTCATCACATATGAATTTATGCAAAACCTTGTATGCCTGGGGCCAATATTTTTTTAGACAGAGTTTCACTTGCAAAAAAAAAAAGTTTATTTAAAAAAAAAAAGCAAGAGTTTTTCATGACTGGTAAACACGAGAATTATGTGAACAGAAACTATTTCATGCTGGGATGGCAGCCAGGGACTCGGGAATGTCAACAAAAGTTCTCCGAAGGTTGAAAATGTCACTGGATTACAATACAAGGTCCTTTGCCCCATTAGCAAACTTTACTAAAGTAATATTGCCACTACTTAGTGAGGGGGCTCACCCAGTGATTTATCTGTCGGTGATCCCAGCAATGGGGCAAACAGAGACTTCATCTGGAAACCACCTCTGACTGCTGCTTCAAGATTTAAAATGTTCCTGTGTGCAGAGCTGGGTGTGTGTTGGTGAGTGTTGGGTGAGTGCAAAAGAAGTGTGCTGGTAATGTAGTCTAAGTATCTATCACCGGATCTGCCTTAGTTTTCATCCAAGACTCATTGTAATCAGAGAGTCGTGTGTACACGTGTGCTTTCTCAACCAATAACACCCCGTTAATAATAAATTTACAAGAATATTTTGGGTTTTAAAAAAAGTCAAGTTTCACCATCCACAAGGCCCATGATTTTTTCATTTAAATAAATAGCTAAATTTTGTCAGCTGGTGGAGCAAAAATAAACTAGTAGTTTTCACTGTTGTTTCTGGTCAGGTCCACTTTCTGGTCCTCTTGCCCTGGTGTTGAAATATTTGGCTTGTAGTGGAAGTGTTTCAAGCCAAACAAATAAAATATCTTTCTGATGAATGTTTCTATGCAAATCTGTTTAATATTGGATTTTGTAATATGTTTTTAAAGCAAAATTGAATTATAGCTCTTTTAAATAGAAATCAATTCATAACACAGACAATTTCTGTTTGCTGATCTTTGTAGTGGCATCGTGAGACCTCACAGAGATCACTGTGGGGAAGAAATAAGAAGGGAAAGGTTGAAAGTTTACTTTTAGTCAATCTTCAGTTTCTTCTTTTGCAATTTTAGGGTCTTAAAGCATAATACTGGGAATTTAAATTAATTTCTGCTTCAGCCATAGCCTGTGCAACCTCACTTGGGTATTTAACCTATGTGCTGTAGTTCCTGATGAGGAGTGCAGGATGTCATCATTTTCATCACTATAGTTAGTCTTTATCCAGAATAATTCGTTCTCTCACACCATGTGTTTATTCAAAATCCACTAAAGTTAAGGCCTAAGAGTAACACAGTTGATAAATGCATAAAAGAGTAGACTAGAGGAAGTTGGCCATTCAAAATTAGTGCAGGTAGTGTGATGAAAATGAACCATCTAGAAAATATTAGACACACCATTAGAGCGCTGTGTCCTCACATATGTACTTAACTGAAAAAATATACCTGATTCATTTTATCATTTTCAAAATACTGCCACAAAGATGAATTCTTGAGATTGCATGAGTGCACGATGGAGTCATCACCAAAACAACCACAGCCAGAAATTACAGCAGTAATATTTGTATAAATACCGGACAAGTTTTTGCTCTCTCATAGTTTTAACGGAGAAGTAATCTTAATTTAGTAACATCAACACTTCACCTTGCTTGGGCTGTGTTGTGTAAATGTAATCTGCACACCACGTTGGCTGGATCTTGGACCCATTAAAAAGAAGATATTCCAGCTCGGAGATTTGCCAGGAATCTTCAATGAAAGTTGAAATAAATATAATGACGTCATCATATATTATAACATCACAGCCTTCAAGGTAAGCCAAACCAAAGGTATGTTGGCAGGGGAGTGCTGCCACCTGGTAGATCCATGCTAGGAATAGATATGATACTCCCATCCAGAGGGGAGGAGAACAGCCACGCTCTTCCTGGAGTGCCCACACGGCTCGGGCAGTCTCTCTGTGCCTGCAGGTCCTGCGGGAGCCTCGCTGCACCAGAGAGCTGCAGAACCTGTGTCAATGCTCTCTTTTAAGAGAGCAGCTACAGCAAATTTGAAGAGACCCTTTCATTCCCTCTTCCCTGCTCCCAGACCAAGCGAGAAGCTCCAATGGTTAAAAGGAAGGGAATGAATACATTGGCTTGAAACAACTGTTGGAATGGTTCAGAGGGGAGCAGAAATATTCAGCAATCAACATTAAAGACTCTAAATCCTCGGAGGTGTTATTGCAGGATCAGCAGCTTACAGCCCTCTTCGTGAAGGCTGGGTACCAGTGTATTACTGTTAAGTCCCCTGCAGCTTGTTCCCTGTGGGGAAAGCAGCTGCTCTGTGTGATGTGCTTTTGAAGAGTCTGGGAGAAAAGCTGCTGGAAGAGAAATCTGCACGGGTATAACGTCACAGAGAGTCACTTCTCCCTGCTGGACTGGAGGACAGGAGTGCAGAGATGGCACAGTTCAGCCTCTGACTCTGTCAGGGGATAGCTCAGATGGGGACCAGCTGAGAACAGATGCTCTGGGGCTCACTAGTTGGACTTTCTGCCCTCTCCAGGGGTGTATTTATGCTGCCATCGAGCATCATTCTGTGTCAGCACTCAAGGCCAGACCAACCTGCATGTGCACTCAGGCCTGGTCAGCCTGTGGATGTCCTGGAATGCTTTGGAGCCATCCCTGTGAGGAGCTCTGGCAGTGGGTGGGTGCTGCTGTCCAAGAGCTGCTGCCCAAGTGAAGGCAGCAGCACACACATCCCAGCACTGACCAGCCTGGAGCCTTCCCTTCACCTAAGGCAGACATTCCCCAGGACTCAGGTCTCTCCCTTGGAGAATCCCAGAGTAGTCACTGCATCAGATAATCATAACACAGTTTGAAAATAAGTTTCACACTCCCTCCTCGTTGTTTTTTTTCCCTCATGAGAGGGGGAGTGGCAAGACTGCCATCACAAAGAACGTTACTCAGAACCAGAACAGATCTTAAGGCACAACACTAAAAACCTGTATGCAATGGAGAAGGACTGGGTGGCTCGAGGGATTGGTAATGGTATAAAGAGCTTTTCACCACTAGGCTTCTGGCTCTGATCCAGAGGTAGTAACTGAAAGCCACAGTCATCTGATGCCTGCAGAGTGGGCTCTGTAGAATGAGTTGTTGGTCTCTGCATAGATCCTACCAAGCAGGATCCAGATCACAAAGCCACCACCAGAACTGACATGCTTGCAAGGATTCTCAATCTAAAGTGCAGAATGAAACAGGAATGGGGACGTTTGATCTGTGTTTGTGATTTAGTAGCAATAAGAGGACGTTGTTGTTGGGGTTTTTTTGTTTGTTTTGTGGGGGAGGGATTAATATAGGAGAATATAACCAGCATAGTGCCTTGTATTGATACAACCCTTATGCTGTTTTCCTTCTGGCATAGTAATATCTTTATTTTTGGCGTACAACTGGCAACTTACTACCTGGCTTGGATGCACAACCATGGTCCAGAGGAAGATGCAGCAAACACAAGAGCCAGGCTCTGCCATATTAATTGAAGTTCCTGCTGCACTGGATGGTGCAAATAACTACACAGTAAATGCATCTTATGCCTACCAGTACAAATACCTTGGTTACAGCAGTGCAACTTTCCAGGGCTCAGGTTAGAGTTTACCCTTCCATGGGATCCCCAGTCAGGCAGCTCTGAACACGCATTTCTCTGAACAGAGGATGAACAGGCTGTGATTCAGAATATTCTTGCCAAGCTGCTGCATTGTACCTGTGCAATAAAAAATCCATCCCTTTTTCTGAGCTATAAATAAGCTGAGTTGAACTGAGGAAAAAGAAGTACATAAAGCCAATACATATTTATATAAGGACAACTGTAAACATCACTCCTCTGTTTCAAAATGAACCTTCTGGTGTTCCAAGCACTTCATAATACTGTCTGTGAGTAAAGAATGGACAGAAAATAGTTTTTCCTCACACCATCTCCTAGTTTGCTTGGCCATTTAGAGATACTGCATATCTAGGCAGGTTTAATTTGCCCTTTGCATGGATTGTTCCTCCAAGAGCACTCCATTTCTCTCATGCAGCAACAGAATGTTGAGAAATACTGCATAAATATTATTGTAAATGTACATAAATTAGTAGAGAGACTTTATAACCTGGTGAGACAAGCTGAAATACTGTCTTTTAAAACTGAGTGAACTTCAAGGTTCATCATGTCCTTTTGGAATAAGTGGATAAAATTTTGTTTTGTAGGTAATACTTGCACAATAAATGAGGTCATTGACTTGAACCTTGAAGCTCTTGTAAATAAGCCTCAGCTAGAATCACTTCCCAAATTAAGTCTCAGTGCTACATTAGAAGTCTTTCTCATGGCCTTAGAAACACTCAGGTGTCTCTGTCTCCTTGTGTCTGCTGCTGGCTCCAGGAGGGTGTGAAGAGCCCCTTTTCACCAAGCAGTTTGCTGGGGCTGGATCTTCTGTTGCTGTGGTGGGTTGACCTTGGCTGGATGCCAGTGCCCACCAGAGCTGCTCCATCACTCCTCAGCCAGAGCGGGGGAGAAAATATGATAAGAGGCTCTTGGGCAGGGAGGGATCACTCACCAATTACCATAACAAGCAAAACAGACTCAACCTGGGGAAATTCATTTATTGCCAATCAAGTCAGAGTAGGGTACTGAGAAATAAAATCAAATCTTAAAACACCTCCCTCCCACCCCTCCCTTCTTTCCAGCCATAAATGCACTCCTGATTTTCTCTACCTCCTCCCCACCAGCAGCACAGGGGGGTGGGAGTGGGGACTGGAGTCAGTTCATCACACATTGTCTCTGCTGCTCCTTCAGCCACAGCATTCTCACACTCTTCCCTTCTCCAGTGTGGGTTCCTCTCACCATGGGACCACAGGTACTGCCAGGACCCTGCTCCAGCATGGGCTTCCCATGGGGTCACAGCCTCCTTTGGCCACACCTGCCCTGGCGTGGGTTCCTCCAGGGGCTGCAGGTGGATCTCTGCCCCAGATCCCTGTGTGTTCCCTGGGACAGCCACCTCACCATGGGCTGCAGGGCAATCTCTGCTCCCAGAGGTGCCCAGAGCACCTTCTCCCCTCCTTCTGCCCTGACCTGGATGTCTGCAGAGCTGTTCCTCTCACATGTCCTCACTCTTCTCTCTGGCTGAAGTAGCTGGGGGTTTTTGTTTCCCATTCTTATCCCAGAGGTGCTCCCGTTATCACTGATGGGCTCAGCCTTGGCAGGTCCATCTTGGAGCTGGCTGGAACTGGCCCTGTTGGACATGGGGGAAGCTTCCCACAGAAGCCACCCCGTAGCCCCCCCAGTCCCCAAACCTCGCCACACCCCCCAGCACCATTGTGTGTATACACAGTGGAGTATTCCAGTTAACTGGAAAGTCTAATAAAGTTCCCTGAGCACTACATGAAGAAGGCATTAAGGCTGGACCACCAGGTCAGGGGTAGTTACGCTGCACTTCAGCTGCCTTCAAAAGTGCAGAGCATTCTGGGCTGAGCCAGCAAAGTTTCAAGCACACACTCAACCCAGGCTTCACCAGCACCTCCCCAGAAGGACTGACTGCTCATCCCACGTGCCTGTAGGTTCTCCCTTGGACCAAAACGCTCAGCACCCTGTCCCAGAGTCCCGAGGGAACCAAGAGCAGCTTGGGTGTTCAGGGGAGGGCTGTTCTACCTAACCAGGAACAGCTGAGTGTTGTGGTTTGTATAAACTGTTTGCCATGTATGTGTGGCATGTGGCAGTAAATGAAACACTTACTTTAAAACTTATTGAAGTTCTTTCAGCAAAAAAATTAATGTGGGGTTGGCTTTTATGCGTTGTTTCAAATGAAGCAGAGATTTATACACCTTATTATCCTAATTTTTTTCCAGACACTGCCTTGAATATCTCTCATATCTTATGGGAAATCAAATATCAGAGATCATTTTTAATTTCCCATCCATGGTACGAACAAAAAAAATGAGTAAATCTAATGAAGTGGCATGTAGTCAAATGTTCAGACTGTAATCATCCACCAAATATTTAAAGCAATCTGAATGAAACTTTTCAGACAGCCAGACTAGGTTCCTCTTACTCCTAAGCTTCTGAGAGATGCCAACAGATTTTAAGGTTAACGTTTTCAGTCCTGGGTGCCTGAGATTAGGCATCTTGTTCAACAAGCAGACACCTGTGGGGGAACAAAACCTATGGTTTGAGTTTTTGGATGCAGAAATTCACAGCTCTCAGTAGGAGACAATGATAATACACAACACTGTGAAAACAGCAGATGTAGCTTTACTGCTACATACAAGTTCTGTCTGATATGGTGCATTTTTAACTGGTTATAGTAAGGTTTGGAGTTTTTTCCCAAAAAGAGCTAATAGATGTACATTTAAAAAAAAAGATCTGGGATTTAGGTATATAACTTTCCTATGAGCTGCAGAAAACCCCATTTCCAAATCTCACTCTGAAGTAATGAGAAAAAGAAAAGACTTAAAGTTTCTCACAGAGAAGAGAAATCCTAAAGCAAAACAATTGGATTCTAAGCCATATCTCCTGCTAGGCTGGATTTGTAGGGGAAAAGGGAGAATGAGGAGGAAGAGCTGTGGCAACGTTGTCCTCTCTTCACTTTTCTCCCTCCTCCTGCCTCCCCTCAGGATGGTGGTGGTTGTCACATGCTGAAGGAGTCCCCTCCCTCCTTCCTTTCAGTTCTCCATCAGCCCCTGCAGATGTGATGGAGAAACATATTGACGTCAGTACAGTTATTTTATGCCACTCGAAGATCTTAATCTGCTTTTCAAAATATGAAGTATTTTCAGAAGTCTCTTTTTCTGTTTCCTGTTGCCTAAAATCTTCCTGCCTTTGGCACAGTAATTACCTGTCACCAAAGTTTCTCTTTGCCTGTTATATTTTCCCTGAAGGTGGTCATAATATTTTGATTAAAATATTTTTTGACCAAACAGTAGATGTTCGGTGAAATTACACACTTTGTCTTGCAAGTTTAGCTTTGTGAAATTTCCGCAGCATTCCATAAAAACAAAACAAACCCTGGACTTCTTTATCACCCCTTTTCTATTCTGTAAAATATATGGATTCTAGAGCTGTGCTGCCAAATCTTGAGGAGCTCATGAGTAACTTCCAGTATAGCCTTTGCCATTTTGCTACAGTTAAGGTGAAAATCTGCAATTAAAGTGACCTTGGTCACTTTATAGTGTGAAGAAGTACTGTTGAGGGGCTGAGCAAAAATATTATTTCCCTTTTTGGGCAGAATATCTGGTATAATAATCCCTGTCAGTGTATTGCAGGATCTTTGGTGTCTGTGCAGACTTACCTTCAGAAAAGAACACAATCTCTGGGTTTCCCAAGAGTGCAGGGATATTCTGTGTTCAACTTGGGGACAGCTACTACTGTCACCTCCAGTGACCCTCCCATTTCTGGGGAGCAGTGTTGTGCCTCTGCACTGCAGTTCAGGTGACATCAGCTCAAATATGTTATTTATTTCAGAGTATTTTGCTGCCTTCCAGCCTTACTGAGCAATTCCATGATTTGTTCTGTATTGACCTTGTATTTTGGATTAGTTTCATAGTACAGTAAATGAAATACGATTGGAAGTTTCTTTGACTCTCTGTTTTTATATTTCTGGTGTAAATTGCTCAGAATGGTTTCTGTTAAAACAGTAAATTTAATGCCCTACTTGTGCAAATTGTCTTCTTAAGGTCAATAGATTTGTCTACTGGTACAGCTGAGAAAAATATTTTAGCAGCTTTTCTGGGGCAAAAATGGTGACTCAGTGTAACATTTTACAGATTCACATCAGCTGAAAAAATGTGGCCAATTTCCAGCTTTGAAAACATTAAATAATTTTTTCAAATAAAGTATTTTGTTCTGGTGTTTTCAGAGTAATACCTGTTGATTTCTTTAACTTAAAACAGTGGGTTTTTTTTCCTTTTGAAAGTCCTCACTCAATTCTGAGACAAAAATTCATTCCTTTTTAACCTGCATAAGCCAAAATCCCATTTCAATCAAAATTTCACTCCGTAAGATTGAACAGAGCATTTCGTGTCATTCTGAGCCAGCATTTCTTATTTTTCAGCTCACCAAAAATTTTGAAAATGTGTTATTTTTGGTGAGCTCAGAGCATATATTTAAATTATTCACCAGAGCTGTGAGGAATGGAAAAATTAGATTGTCTCTGAGCTCAAATCAGCCCCCAGATCCACGGCTGCAGTAAATCAGCACAGCTCTGCTGGTGTCAGATGAGCTGTTCAGTTTTATGCAAGCAAGGAATCCAGCTGCATTTTGGTATTTGGTTCAGTGGGAAGGTGTGGATGGGCCCTCCAGGTGACTATGGCTTGGAGCTGAGATCCTGGAGAGGAAGGACTTGTAAGACAAAAGTATTACCTGACTTATCCACGGCATTAAGGTGTGATGCCTGTGTTTGAGTGCTATGTGTTAGTGTAAAGCCTGTGTGCATGGCCACTACTACATGAATTCACTTCTCCACTCCTTCTCTAGGAATATTAAAAGTTGCATGACTTCCAAGTCTTTCTATGTGCTGTTGATTAGCATTCCACCAGGATCACTAACCTATTAGAGTGTCTGTCACTATTGGTGGAAAAGAGTCTTTTATTTCCTTCTCAAATGATTTTGCTTTTCTTCAATGGTGTCCATAGCAACACATGCTGGTGGTGATGAGTCCCTGGTTCTGTTGCAGCCTTTCCACAGCAGTGTCTTGCCAGTAACAACAGTTGACCCGACACTGGGAGGCTGCTGGGAGGCACATAGCTGGTTCTCCTCGGGAAGGAGAGGTGTCTTTCCATACGTGGAGGTCAGTTCTGGTAAATGCCATGGCTGATTTCTGATCAGAGCAGCATCCTCCTCATTCTGAACATATGTGTAGTGTTGGGAATCTAACTCTGGAAGGTCTTTTGCCCAAAAGGCCTTTCCTGAGTGTGGCTGTGCACGTGTTCCTCTGCTTGTGTGTGACTGTCTCTACCGGTTTGCTGCTCTAAGCTGAAAGATAGTTCTGATAGCAAAGAGTGTGTGGAAGAGATTGTCCAGAATGTAGCCAGAGGACAAGGAAAGCCACTTGTCCCTTAATCTTCTCAATCAGCATCCCTGCTTTAACCTTTTGTCTAGGTAAAAGACGTCTCAAGAAATGAGTAATCTGCATGGACTCTGTCTGCTGCAGACTTTAGATCAGAACCAACAATTTAACATCAAGCTCAAATAAGAATGACTTCATTACCTAGACTGAAGCTGGCAAGGAAGACAAAGTGCTCTCCTGTGCCTTAACCTAGTATTCACAACTAATGGGAACAAGTCTTGGACTTAGTAAGAGTTGGCTTTCTATCACAACGTGCATAAAGCAGGGACCAGATCCAGTGACCTTTCTTCATGCGAGCAATTCTTGCCTACATATGTAATCAATGGGATGGTTTGCTTAGGTAGAGTTTCTCTGCATGTGTAAAAGTGGAAAGGACCTGGACAAAATTCCAGAGTTTTTCTTTCTGTGACTCATACTTGTCTCTGGATTTGCTTTGTGTATGTATTGGCACTGTCATTGCGTCCAAGCCCCAAGTACATCTCTGCAGTTCTTTAGGTTGTGTTTTGAGTGCCAGACAGTCATCCTGCATTTCTCATGCACCCATCGAAGAATCTGCGTTTTGGAAGCAAGAAACCTTCGCCAAATGTCTATCACATGAAATGAAAATGATTTGTGCTGACTGCAGCACCCTTGCCACGTTCATTTGTGCTGCTGGTGGTGTGTCATTTCTGCTTTTCAGTGTCTCTCTTCCAGGGACAGCTTCCCCCTGAAGTCTTGGTGTGAGGGTCCCACCTGAGCTGGGGCCAAGCACAATGAAGGTTGTGTTAACAGATGGACATGCCTGCAGTCAACAGACCGTGCCTGAGTGTGAGTGCTGAGAGCAGAACTCACAGGTGGGAATGGCCAAATGTCTGTCTGTGCTGTGGTTAGGGGGACATACCATTGCTAATTCTGCTCTGGGCTGACTTAACTGAAAAAAGAAATTCTTCCCTCACCACATAAGGAGAGGTTTTGGCCTGTTGGAATTGCCTGGGTGGTGCAAAGGAAGGTGGGGTGCAGAGAGACATTCTAATTAAGTCTCTATCCCCTTTTGTTCATATCTTTTTAGGAAAGCCCCCATGGAATAGACCAAAATAAGCTCCTACCCCTAGCTGAATAAGTTGTCAGGGTGCAGAACTATATTCTGCAGACTTATGCATGTGTAAGGGGTGTGTAACATTTTTGTCTGAATGGAGCCCTATGTTCTCATAATTTATAGTAAGTAATCTTATTTGCAAAGCATGCCCTTACAGTTTTAAAAAACAAGTTAATTGACTTGCATAAAAATCAAACATGTCAAAGTTTTCCATCTCGACACAAACACCACATTGAGCAGCACATTGCTACAATAGCCATGATGCAGTCTGGGCTACCTATTGAGATATTTCATAAACCAAAATGGAATCTTAAAAAGTTTGTCAGTTTTGCATACCTCTGAGTTGCTGAATTTAGGAGTCCATTGCTCGACTAATTATACAATGTTTTATTTTTTTCCTTGTGTAAATAAACAAACTTGTGTCTGAATTTTGGCAAGGGGCACTAGAAGCCAATTAGAAGGTGTTCCCAATGTATTACAGTATTACAAACAAGATGCCTTTTCTTAGAAAGGCGAACACACCGTGTTTCTTTTAATGAGTGTGAAAATATACCAGTTGCTTAATCACTAGCAACTTATAGTTATAAGCATAAGTGAGTCCTTTCTCAGGAATGAAAAACATAGCTTAGTTTCTTTACTAACAGATGACATTTTAATTTAAAGCTCCAGTTTTTGTCTGGAAGGGCTAAAACATCTGAATTATTTGAGAGAGAAATAAGGGGCAGAGGGGAGGTGTGAGGGAGCAGGAGGGATTTTCTTCTCTGAGGAAACTTTGCCCCCTGTCCCTTTGAGTGGTGAAGGTGGTGTGTGTTCCCTCAGTGTGTGTCTGCAGTGCCATCTGAGATACTGTGCCGTGGTTCAGTCTCTCAGTCTTGCCTCACTTGAGCACAAAGCTGGATCCAAAACTAGAGCACTGTGAGTTATTTAAAAGTAGATTATTCTTTCTGCATGTTTTAGGTATGGTTTGGAGCACAGCAGCATCCCTGGCAGAGCGAGCCCAAGGAAGGGGGGTGTCTCAGCTGTAGTTTCTTCCCCTGATCCTCTTCTCGGGGAAAAATAGGGATACAGCCTTGAGTTACTTTGAAAGGGTAAAGCATCCTCCCATGGAGTCTAGACAAATCACAATATGCTCATTGTGAAGCAATAAAAATACTAAGCTGGGTAAGAGGCTGGATAGAACAAATAGCTCTATATAGAGATCCTTTATCCTTGTTTTTCTTGAAATGTTTGTCTAGAAACATAAAGATTGCTTGATTTATGACTTGTTCAGCAAGCTCCAAATCAGATGGTGTTGCATTCAGAGCAGTGAATCTGTCAGCCTGGCATTACTCCACTGTAGCCAGTGGAGTGCTGCAAATTCCACAGGACACATCCCCAGCTGCTGCTCACTGGGGTTATGGCAGGAATATGTTACTTGTCAGCAGATAGAAGAAGTGTGGAAGAATCTGGACCATCACGATTTTTAATCCTTCTCATAAAAATAAAATAAGCCTTGGGAAAGCTCTCCAGTGTTATTTAAAAATAGAAGAATGAGTGTTAGTGGTTTTATATGGATTACATAAATTACTAGTTTATTAGAAAAAGGGATAATTTTAAAAAGAGAGAATTTCCCTCGAAGGGAACGTTTAACTTCTTTGCGTTACTTTATGGATATTTTATTTTACATTTAGAAATAATTAAATCTTTTAAAGCAGAAATTTTCTCTTTTTAATTCTTTTTTTTTTTATTTGATCAAATAATGCCTTTCCTGCTTCAGAGCTCCCCAGCCCCATGTGAGCCATCCTTGGTGCTGTTCAGCCCCGAGGCCTGAGCTCGTGCAGCCAGTCACCGTGCACGGCTTTGTGCAGGATCTGTGCAGACACTTCATTCAAGGCAAGGTAATGCTGACTAGCCAGAAAACCAAACACAGGAGGTTTAATCCAAAGCCAGCTGCACTGCCCAGCTTTAGTTGTGTCAGGTACACACATTGGATTCCTAAGTTGGGAGCTTAGTGTCCCTGGTTCCAGTGGAGCGTTCGGAGAGGCAGAGCACAGTTCTCAGCCTCTTTACTGCCTTATTGCTCTAAATCGTGATCAGAATTTTCACACAGGCATTATAATAACAGCAAAAGCAGTTCAGGACTCCATGAAAGACAAAGGAGTGCCAGCTGGCCACTAAACCCACCCCCTAACCCTTCTGAGGTGCAGGGAGTAAGGGCCTGGATCCTGCCTGGAGCAGACTCTCCATCTCCAGTGCATGGGCACTGTCCCTGTGGGACAAGTGGTGGGGAAGTGCTAAGGATGGGAAAGCCATGGCTGGCGAGGTCCTGGAGTGCAGGACATTTTCATGCAGATGTAGATCAAGAGCAATTTCTGCTCCCTGCTCTGTACAAGGAGAGGACTGGGAAGGGGCAGTGACTAGTGCTGAGTCTACAGGACTGCCTCCCACAGCTGGTCCTAGAATGGTGCTGCTGGGAGACAGCCCTTTGCTTCCTTCCTTCCCACCACTCACAATTTTGATGAAGAAGAGGAAGAAAATGGAGAAAATTGCCCCTTGAGCTGAAAAATTGCCTTTTTTTTTCTTTTACGAATGCATTTGAAAGTGTCCACGTTCGGGTTCTGAAAAAAATGTGAGGCTTTGATTGGGTAGCAAAGTTTCTGTTCAAACGAAGGAAAAATCAGGTTTGCTTGTAAAAATTCTTTGGATTTCAGTCCCCAAAAGCGGAGGGGAAGAACTTTGTTCAAAACTAAAACATTTCAGCTTTCTGTCGCTGAAAACCAAAAAGTTGTCATTGAATTTTTTGTGGTGGAAGTAATAGTTTCTAATCTAGTTCTGAGATTTTCCAGGACATTTAGGGAATAGGCTGTGCTCTGGATGGGGACACAGGACGCCAGTTCTCACTTTGTTAGAGTTTTTTGACAAGATACATCATTTCATTGGGTATGTCTTCATGCCTTGATAGAGGTGGCCCAGGGCTCTGCTGGAGTCAGTTCTGTCTGGTTTGGTAGAAAATAGTCAGTTAATGCTTTTCTGTCTCAGTTTTTCTTCTTTAAAACTGGAATAATATCCTTGACCTGTTTTCTCTCTTCGGTTTGTCGGTGCTCTCTGACAGGGTCTGTGTCTCTTGGCAAATGAGGTCCCGTTTGTAGCTGCAGAGACATGGTTGTTAAAGGTTCCTGGTACTACTGCTGAGGAAAGAATATATGTCTAAATACTCCCTTTTATTCAGATTTTTATGAGCATTTTGCTTTACTGGGAAAGATCCTCAACTATTGTAAATTTGGCAGGCATCCACCAGAGTGAGAGCAGCTCTACCAACTTCCACCAACTGAAGAGCTTGGACTCAAAGTGTGCTTGGGGAGGGAAAAAGAAAGCTTGGTGTAGGAATCCTTTTGTTAATACAATTAACATATTCTGTGTTTACAGCATTTTTAAAAGTTCTGTTAAAAATAAATTCCTGAAGCCCTGGATAAATAAATAGTTGTACAGAAGAGTCCTCTGTAGCCACGAAGTTGCCAAAAATTATCAGTAATCCTCAGTCAGATGGAATGTACAGTTGGCAAGGGGATGGCAGGAAAAAGTCCTCACCAGTTCTGCCTCATATTCCCATACAATGAGAGATGCCAAGTTTTTCTGTTAGTGTCTGTGATGCAGTCGAAGATGGGAGTGTTTGTCATTACAGAGACCTTGTTTTAGTTAAATAACCAGTGAAGGGCTGGGTTCAGTTGCATATTTTTCCATCACTAGGCGTTGATTTCACACAAGCTGCCTTATTTTGTTAATGAAATCTGACCCTCGTTTCTTCTCCCTCTGCATCTAACTCAGTTTAGGTCAAAACATAATATGCAAATGAAGAACCACAAGTCCAGCCCACTAGTGATGTGGTTTTAAAGTCATGAATAAAAATAAAAATTATTTACAGACTAGTCTGGGGCAATATCTGCCTTCAAAACTGACATCCAGGATCCCGGCAGCTGACGTATGTATTTATTTAGGCTTTGACACTGCTAGGATTCATAATTTGGGGTGGGTTGGTTTTTCTGGAAAGCGGTTGGTGATTTTAAGGGCCTTTATTCTGAGTGACAAAATTCAGACAAATGAAACTGGCCTGTGCTCCCTGCTGTCTGAAACACTGCTTTATTTGAGCCCTGGGTAGTAAAGCTTCAAGCTCTTGAGGAACCCCCAATCACTTGTCAATTCTGTGTATCTTGGCCCCTGGGCACAGTGCATGTAAGTGGATAATGGGCCAAGAGCTGTTTTTATTTAAAACTCTGGAATTCCCGCTTGGTTCCACAGGAATTACACCTGTTCAGCCAAAGGCAAACTTTGGCCCAGGGATTGAAATCTAAAGATGCTGCTGCATCAGAGCACAGTCACACTGAGCAATCACAGCCTCAACAGTCTTGTCCCAGAAGTGCTACACCTACACCAGGCACAGCATGAAGGTGAAATAACAGAGTAGTAAAAAATTGGGAAATCTGCTCAATCTGAGGTTCTCCCATCAGTTTGCCTGGATCCAGCTCTAATAAATATACCCACTAAACGTTCCACCATTAGATCTATGTGATGGCATTGCTCTGTGCCAACAGAGAAGTTATAAACACTTTGCTGCTTAGAAAAAACATCTGCTGAAAAGTTTAGTAGCTTAATTGCAAAGTGTGTAGAAATGTTTAATGGGAGAGTAGGAGTGACTGTGTCTGTGCAGCACTCAAGTCTGTTCAATTAGCCCTGAAGGAAGACGTCTGAGAACAGAAAAATTGAGAGACTGAAAAGATTTGCCATCATTGCCATGATTAAGCCCCATTCATACTCAATTTTTCAGCATTTTCCAGACCACCAGAACATACAGGCAACGTCTGAACTGGTTAAGGACTGATGCAGCTCCAGATTAAATTAATATCTACGTTACAGCAGCTACTTACTGTGACTGTCAAAAGTTAGTTTTACCCCAGGGAGAAGGTACAAAGGAAACAATGGAAGGTCTTCTGTGTGAAACCCTGAAATCAGATCCTAACAGGCACACAGAGTGGTGCAGATGTAACACAATCTAACCTTTTCATGTTTAGACTAAAGCATTTTCATTTAACGTTACACTTAGCGGAACAGCTTTAAACCAGCCGCAAAGGAGTGACCTGGCATGTTTTGACTATAATAAGCATTGATTCCATGCCTATAAATTTTATAGTTGAATCAATTATACTCTTTCTTTATAGGATTAAGGAAAACGTTCCATTTCAAATGGAATTTTTTTTTTATTCTCATGACAGAGAGGAGTTGAAGGGAGAAAAAAGAAAAATGACTGAGCAATGCTAAAATTATTAAGAAAATGCCTAGAGTATTTTCTGCTAGAATAAAAACTGTCTAGTTAGAATATCTCAGCCTGTGGAAAGATCCACAAGCACTGAAAATATTTCTTATTTCCCATAAATTAGAAAGTCACCAGCTGTGGTCTATCAGTTCCCAAAGCAGTTAGGAGCTGACACTCAGGTCTCACTGCAGATGGGCCTGTGCCATCAGACTCGGCACTGGCGGGAAGGCACGTGGTTTTCCATCAGAAATAGTAGACTGTGCTTTGGGGAGGGCTCAGTTAAATTTTCATCTCTGCCACAAGCTTTTCCTTTTCATCTGACAGTACGAAATGGTCAGGCCTGGTGCTGTGTTTTCATAAAGTGCCCTGTCAAGTGGGACTGTCAAGTTTTGGTGGGGCTGAACACAAATCCTGATGATCTCAAACTGATAGGATTAAATGATGTGCATGGAATGCAGTGTTCTCAATGCTTTTTGCCTGTTGAGTGGTAGAGTTGCAAAATCAAGTAGTAGGGAAAAGCTCCGGAAATCTTTGGTTGAAGCTTCGTGGAGGTTTTGAAGTACTTTTTAAACTCCTTATAAACCATAGTTCTAGACATTTGCAGAGGATTCATGAAGGTGCCAAAGGCCATTGTTAGTCAGTGGTCACAGAGCAAGGAATAGAAGCTCTTCCCATTGAAGCACATCTCACTCTGGAGTGAAAACATCCCCTCACCGTGCTGAAGGGGATTGTGAAGCAGCTTGTGACAGGTACCAACAACACAAACCAGAACTCTTCACAGTCTCCGAAACTCAGACAAGCTTGTGTACTGCTGTAGTCTTTATTTACAAGTGCTCTGAGTGAGGTGCCAGTCCAGAAGTGCTGAAGATTAAATCATAAATAAGGATTGAAATCATGTCCTTGTTTTACTCGAAAGCAACCAGGACACAATTTACAGGGGTGCACTCACACCCCGGTGTCAGAGCAGTGCCCACCAGGGTGGAGGTGGAAACAGTTTAGTGCAGGCATCATTGTAAACATCATCCAATCAGCAGATAACCCATTTAGTCACTGAATTTCTTTAAATGCATAACCTTTAAGACCTGTTGATGCTACCATTAAAGATGCCCTTCAAAGGTATTCATGGTTCCTAGGGCTGGAAGCTGTGGTAAGGTAGTTCTGACCAGGTGAAGATGGATTCTTTTTGTAAGGAGTTTTGTTTCACCCACAAGAAGCATGGCCTGGTTTGCCTTCAGTAGTAGCCTAAGATGGGGAGTGATAACGTAACATTTCCCTGATTGTTTGGTTTTTTATTTTTAGAATAGTAGCATTTATATAACAGTCTTGGTAGAGATTTAGGGTACAAAAACCCCCTAACCGAGGCTGCAGCTATTAACCTCATGTGTTGTGTTTATAAAAAGCCACTTTAATACAGTGCTGTATAAAGTACGTATAAAAAGAAAAACCCATTACAACCAAGGGGATTTTCAATGAAGTATTAGCCTGGTAAGAGGGTTAACAAGGTTGGTGCTTTGCTTCCCTTCCTTTCTTTTTTTTTTAAATCAAGGCACAACTTAGTATAAGCAGTTAATGTGCAATTTTGGTGCCATAGATTAAATTGTGCAGGCAAAAGTACTACAAGGGTTTTGTAAAGACATATATTCAGTACATTGATACATATAAATAAGATTATGCCCTTTCTCATGTATTTGCATTAGCCAAGACAAGTATTAGACATCATAATACAGAATGCTTATTCAGAGTTCACTAATTATGGCTTCGTATCTTTAAATGAGATTATAATATGGCCAGCTCTGGATCCTGGTACGGGCTGACTGAGTTATGCTGTGACACTTGGAGGCAGCAGAAAAAGAGCCTGGCAAAAAAGTTCACAAAATATTTCATATCAAGTTCGTGAAAGAGAGAGAGAGTGTGTGTGTGTGTGGGCAGGAGAGAAAATGGACTTTATCCTGCTGCCCCAGAGCTGGGATTCCTGGTGCTGGCAGCTGTCTGTGCAGGTGCTGAAGGTAAATAATAGCAGCCTGCACTAAACCTGCCATGAGAAATGGAGGTGGCTGCCTCCCAAACACTCCCACACTGCTCCCGTAGCAGCAGAGTTTGTCCCTGCTGGAATGCTTTCAAGGACTATCCCAGAGATTTCCGATTCAGCTGAAGATGTGGCTGTGCAGTTGTTATATTGGCTCTGGGCTCAGCAGACCTTTCCCAGTTCTGGCCTTCAGATGTTTGGGCAAAGCTGTGTGTGAAAAAGGAGAATGCAGGCTGGATGAATTTTTATTTTGTATGGGAATTTTATGGGAATGATATCCACATTTCATCCTTTTCCTTGGGAGCCCTTTGAGTCTCTGCTGCTCTCCCCCTCTTCCACCTTTTAGTTTTTGAACACAGTCACATCCCTGGCTCTCTGGGTGGCAAAGGGAGCAGGACACTGCAGTGGAGGTGGCTGAGTTTTCCTTCCTTTCCCTGTGGAGCTACAGCCTGGCATGTTTAACCTCATGTGTAAATCACAAATAACAGCACAGAATTCCATGTAGCTGCAGTAAGATATGGAAGAAGAGATTCAGGCACTGCATGCTCCCTACTGGAAGCTGCTCTATCATATTGCTCTGGGCTGCTGCCTCTGAACACGCTTCACCCCAGGGCTGGCTGCATTTCAGTGATGAATGAAGCCACCCTGTGTCCAACATGTCTGTTTTGTTTTAATTCTGCAGAGCTCTTTGGAATCTTCTAGGATGAAAGGCGCTGTGTAAGTGTGAGATTGTTGTTTTTATTTGAATTTGGAAATAGCCTTTCTGAAAATAGTAACTAGTAGATTAAATGCCAAACCGGGATGAGGCAATACCGCTTTGTACACAGAGAGGATTATTAGAAATATTTCTTTAGAATGATACCCAGAATGCGAATTACTCAACTTGCCAGGTTACTTATGAAACAGAAAAAGTTACAGAAGCGCTTATGTAACATTGTTTTTTTCCAGAAAAAAAATAGGTGGTGATTTTTCTCCGCGGTTCCGTCTGCTAAATGGACTCACATCTTGCAAAACCCCCTCACTGCCTTCCCTCCCAGAACTCCTGCAAGGGGGCACACACAAAAGCATAGCCATGCGTTGCAAAGAGCAATCTCAGATGGTTCAAGTAGGCAATCGGATACAAGGACAAGCTTGGACTATTTGGTGGGTGAGAAAGGTCAGTTTGTTTTTAACTTCTCTGCATATAAATCATCTATGAAAAAGTTTATTTTGCAAACGTCTTGAGCAGCACAAACAAGCAACACAAAGTTCAGTGATTTGGGGGTGGGGGGCAAGTTGGCCAAAAAGGTCTCTTGACGTGCTTCATCCTTGTCACACCAACAGCCCATTACACCACTCACACACAATCCCAAATTACCTCCTTTCTGCCCAGCAGGGAGGTGCAGAGGGTCGGTGTCAATGCAGAGTCACTCTTGCAACACTCACCTCTCCCCTGGATGCAGCATTTGTAGGTTATATTATAGATTAACAACTACTCCCTCTGCCTTTGGAAAGACTGGCTAGAATGCTTAATATTTGAGGCTGAATTCTTTTAGAAATATAATTATTGTTTAACACAGAAGGAAAAAGGCTTTGTCAACAGGCAAATATATGGGAGGTCTCCAGTGATACAGAGTTGTGTTGTGCTGCTGTTTAGTCTGCTAATAGCATGTGCAGTTTTGGGTACTGGGCTGACAGAGATCCCTTTCAGAGGGTATATAATTTACCCCTTCAAAACAATGCTTCTTGATGCTTATTTTTTTATAGTATTTTAAAACGTTCTACAGAACAGCAACAGAGAAACCCTCCTTGGCTCCCCGGTAAAGCTCCAAGTGGGTGTTTCTGTCACTCCTTTAATGGGCATTTCTATTTTATGCTTTATTTTTAAAAATGCATTTACAGATTTCTTTCTAATTAAATTTTATGGGGGAATTTACTGCTCACGAAAGCGAATGATTAATAATAGTGGCTGGGGTCAGAAGTGGTGGGGTGGGCATTATGCAAACTTCCCTGTGTGGCTCTGCCAGAGCATCTCAGTCTTGACCAATTTTCCCCTGGAGAGAGGGCTGCCCAGTCGTGTGACAGTCGTGGCACATGGCATGACTTTTGCATCACATGCCACCAAGGAAGAATTTCCCCTTGGGATATCAGTGGCTGGAGTGGTTCTGTTGTTTCTGCTGCTGACATCCGTGGTGCTGGCACCAGGAACAGCAGGGAAACCTGACTGGGAGCTCTGCACTTGGCTCCCATGGAAGCAAAGAGCAGGACTAACATTCCTGTCCCTTGGAGAGGGGCTGAAACTTCAGTGCCTGAATGACTTCAAGGATGTAAATAATCTTACTGCCTTTAAGAGGAGAGTCATCTTCTTCAAGTCAAGTATGTGCTGAAGTCATTTCTTGCCTGTGAAAATCCGAAACCAGCAGGAGCAGTGAGACAGGGGAGGTGAGAAAGATAAAGCCTTGAAATAAGTCATTATAAACTAGAAATCAGCATATCACTGATCTATCTGTATCAAAGCATACCTTAGGCAAGTAATAAACAAGATCCCCTTGTTAGTATTTACCTGCTGTTCCTTGAGAATCCCATATTTTTTGCAACTCATGGCAAACACTAGGCCATTCATGACAATGGGACCTGAAGTAACTGTAGGAATAGCTCCATTTCCCAAAGTTTGTAATACCCAGTGTGTCTCCCAGTGAATCCTTCCCACTCCTGAAATGTGCATCGATTTTCAAGGCTGTAATACAATTCTGAGTTGGCACTTTGGCATCTTCAGAAATCTTTTTGATACCAAATATATGAAGTTATACCAGCTCTGAAAGGTACAGTTCTAAGCTTTACTCAGGGTGATTTTTGAAAACATAATCTTGAGTATCACTTGTTCTTTGACACTTTCTGTCTCACAGCAATCCTTTTATTTATCTGGAAAGGAATCTTATCTTTACAATGACTTTCACAATAGAGCATTTCTAGAAAGCAGAATTCCCTGTGACAGCTGTTCCAGTCCTTCTCTTCCTTCCTATATTTAGACAGTGGGCACATCCCTCAGCTGATACAATCACAAGTAGCACTGTTAGTAAAGGTAAATTTTCAGCAGCAGGAGTTTAGCCCCAACACTTTAAACATGTTTTTCAAATACACCTTAAACTGTGACAATCTTTAGCTTATTTCCTTTACATGCCTGTTACATTTTTATAGAATAGGCCCTCTCTTCACCACATACTTTCTATTAACAGTGTTTCCAGCCCTCTTACTACTCACTGTTTATACATAAAGGCTTGGCTTTGGGATCTGCATGAAGACATTAGAATAGTAATTTTCAAGTTTTGTATCTAAAAATACATTCCTCAGTACTGTGGTTATGAAGTTTGGACACGTTTCTCAGAACAAGAAGGCAAACAGAGGTCAAAAAATATTTACAAACTGTCATTAGACTTTATTTGTTTTCTAAAAAAACGTAATTCTGAGTCTGCTACATCATTTCTTCAAACACTTTGTAATGTTGTAATAGACATAAATTACCATCAGGAGGCAAAAAGGGCTCTGGACAGAATGAAATGATACTACAGTTATACGAAGAGTAATTAACTGCAGTGTGTAAATAATGCCTGTGCTGCTTGACCAGAATTAGCCAAGCCTCACACAACTCATCTGATAATGCTATTTGTGGGTTTAATTTTTCTCCCAGAGAGAGTTCTGGTGCTCCAGAAGAGTCTAATGAAAAGTCTAATGTGAAGACTAATGACAGTCAATAGATTATTTAATGTAAGGCTGGTTAACACTGTGGGGTGAGGCCAAGGACGGTTGCTGAGAGGTTTTTAGCAAACAGTAGCTGATCCAATAACACTGGAATAATGGATAAGGTGTTCCTGGACACCAGAGTCAGTGCTGGTACAGCTGTAGGTTGGACATGGAATCAGCTTCTGCAGGGTGATAGTCTGCAATGGGATTTGAAGTATGGACCACACCTGCACTGCTAAAACTGAACAGAGACCCTTGCAGGACATCATTGGAACCCTGGTACATTCTGGGATGTATTTACTGCATTATTTTCAGCACAGACTTTAGGCCACTTCATAGGGAAGTGGCTACTTCCATGTGGAAAATGCAGCAATGTCTTCCTGACCACAAACAGAATTTCCAGGGAATATTTAATGTTAGGCAAAGTAGACATCTACAGTAACCAGCAAAGTGGCTGCCATAAGTGCATACTTTACAAATAAATAAATAAATGTTGCACCCACATTTTCTTTCCGCTTTTAAAAATTTAGCCTTGTAATCCCATGTTACCAGATAGGATTTTTATTTCTATGGCCTTATATAAATTACTTTCTCATACTGCTTGAAATATATCTCTCTCATACCAATTAAACCATAACCCACTTTATCACACATTGTCTATAATTTCTTTATACCATGTTCTGCAAGACTGTCATAATGGAAACTGCTTATGAAGAACGTTCCACGAGGCAGATGAAATGACAATTGAATGTGTTATGGAGAACTGATTAATTAAAAAAACCTGATTGATAAGGTAATAGGTTTTGTTTCCTGGTGAAAATCGTGCTGTCTGCACTGAATTGCAAGTACACTTGTTGCAGAACTCCATAAAGAAGCTTCCATCCCTCCTCCTCCTGGCTTTCACTGCTGTAAATCCACTCTAAAACCTGATAAATGAAGAAGAATCTTCACAAAAGGATTTAACATTCGCTCCTTGGGAAAGTGTAAAGAGCAATCATCAGATAGGACTTGGCAGAGAAAATATTTACCTGCCCCAGCACTGATGTCTCAGTAACTGTGAAGAGCATTTTCCAATGAATAGTCAATGTTTGGCCTAAACTCAAGTGGCCCAACACCTGATTCAAGTCGGCAGGGTTTGTTGACCCGCAGACCTAATTATTTACACTCTCCAAGTATTGTGACCTTTAAGAAGCATATTTCAGATTGAAGTAAATGGATATATGCCAATTTACACCAGCCATGGAACCTCCCCTTAGCTTTACACCCTGTTCTTAAACATTCCGAGTCAAAACCAAAAGTACAAGGATTCACTGAATTTAAATAATTTCTGGGTGCGCTTTTGCATCCATATTCAAGGTAGCTTGTCCCCTTCCCCCCTCTATGAGCATCAGAAGATGTCTTCAGCACAACAGTTCGTGCCTCACAAAGGCAGTCATTGCTGTTTCAGTAATTCCTGTCTACACACAGCATTTTTTGTCAAGGCCTGCTCTGCTGCTGGTTAACACAGGTGAAAATCAGGAGGAGTGTCACACACCTGGCTGGGAAAAAATGAGTCTTTTCTAAAGACCTCACCTAAGGAAGAAAGAGGAGGGAGCAAGGAATACATCAGCACAGAGCAAGTAAACTATAAAGCCAGAAATAGCACTTGAGTTTTCTGACATTCTCTGAGTACCCTGCCCACTGGACTACACAAGTGTGATTAGGGGGCTGAATCAAGTTGTAAACTAAATCCATGGGAACTCAGCAGAGAAGAGCTAGCCAGAATATCAGGAACAAAACTTGGTTGTTGGAATTTGAAGGGCTCTTTTGCCAAGTTCACAGAGCACTTCTGGAGTACTCTGCATGTAGAGCACTTGACTGTGAGGCTGGCTCCAACCTCTAGACACTAACAGACAATTCCTTTTCATCCCTTGAGCAATCCTACACCTACAGGGAAAAACTCCAGAGAAATACATGGATATTAGTGCAAAGAACTGCAGCTGTCCAACACACAGCAACTGGAAGTGTCAGAGAGCACTGCATTGGTGACCTTGTTGCAGAAAGTCATCAGATTCTGGTCAGGAGAATTTAATGTGTTTTCTTATAAGTAATCACAGTTGAGAGCATTCCAAATCTACTTATTTTAAAAATGGAACTAAATTTCAAGAGTTCCACTCTTAATTTTGCCCATATTGCTATGATAAGAATCTCTAGCTGCATCTAAGGCCATCAGTTTGCACTGTGTGGGTTTAAAAAAGGGCACGTCACAGAGTGATCTGCAGTCAGTGAAAGATTTCAGGGGTTCCTGACTCAGCATGTGACTCAGGTGCTTTGAGAAAAGACAATGACCAGCACTAATTGCAACTGTGCTGTTATTTTTTCATAGAAAAAAAATGCCATTTTGAATTTTAATTCAATATTCTGACGCTTAGGAAGGAACTTTGGGTCAAAATCAGAGGGAAAAAAAAAGAGTGAAAGAAACTGTTCCCTCCACCCATTTCAAAATAGTCAGTAAGGTGGTAACTGAGACAGTTACTTGGAACATGAGATAACTGGCTTCTAATCCCTCTGATTCAGAGATTTAAAGCCTATCCAGCAGCTTTATGCTAATTGTTACTCTGGAATTGTTACCTTTTTGGTTTCTTCTCTGATTTTTGTGGATGAAAATTCAGACAGACTTATTTTTGTTCTTCAAAGAAAGGCTTGAGAGCAAGTGCTAATATTTAGCAACTCCTACAAAGTCCATTTCTTATTTCCTAGCCTGGATTTCTTTCTGAAGCTGTCACACAGCTGTCAGGAAGAGTTTCTGCCTTATTCCATCCCAGTTTCAGCTTTGAGTACACGTAAGGCCAGGGAACTCCTATGCACTGAGATTTCTCAGCAAACAGAGACATTACACTGTACAGGAAAGACTAGACAATATATAAACATTCTTATTCTTTCAAAGTCATATTTTTATCTGTTGGCTTTAAACTCACAACCATGTGTATGAGGAATTGGGTGTGCCAATCCCATTAACAATAATGGGAGCAGAGGGCTTAATTCTCCACATACTATGCTGAAAATGTCCCCCCTTCAGAATATTGTGTGTGTAATTGATTTGGGCTATTTGTTTGAACTTGCCAAATGGATTTCTTGAATATTTGTAGCTAGTTCTGAAAGCACTCCCATCCTCAACCAGACACACACGTTATTAAAGGATTTGATTTGACATTTAACAATTTTGTATATTAATATTCCCCACTTTTCCCTAGATCGACATAATCCTCCTAAATCCCAGCATCAACAGTCATTACACCAGAAGAACAAGATGTTGCTGGTGTCTCTGGGTTCCAGTATTGAATTTTGTAGGAGCTTGGCTGATTTGGACAGATTTATATTCTGCTATTTCCTGAGCTGTGAGCAGGACCTTGCAGGTTCAGCTCTTTGAAAACATTCACATAAACAATCTCACTTCATTACTTTGAAGGAAGTAGATTCAGTGGCATCTGCTTGAGTGGTGATATTCTGTGACACAGAAAGATATTTTTTCATTCTTAGCCCTGGCTAAATAAGACTAAACCCTGGGTACCAAGAGACTGGTGCAGGATGGAGATCTGATCTCAGGTATAATGAGGATTCATGTAATTTGGAGCTACTCTGGATTTCAGCTGTTTCAGGAGGGAATGACAGCAAGCAGCTTAGTTTCAATTGATGTAATGCTTGATAGTTCTTCCCGTAGCCAATGTGAGTTGCAAACCAAGGAGTGCAATGTTTTATTCCCCAGCTTTTCCCAGGACTTTTTCTATGATAGGTCTTCATTCTGTCTCACAACACTAAAGTGCTTTTCCTGTCATCTCATCCTACGATCTCATATAAACTGTGTTTCACCGTCCTGCCTCAGACCGAGTATTGCATCACTCAGCAGACAATTCCATTGCAATGAATTGGGCTACTCAGAAGATTTACCCTTCAGCTTCAGATCTGGGTGTGATGGAGTGAAGAGGATTCACTCAGCAAGTGATTTCCTTATTCCAGTAGGTAAAGTGAAGAAGGAATGTTGGCTCCACGTTCAGAGTCAGTAGCCAAAAAAGCAAGGTCAGCATAGCAGGAAGATGCTGTAATTTGCTGCTGGTGTAAACCAACAGTAAGTTTCTACCCCAGAGGACCAAGAGTAAGTAATGAAAGAAGAGTGACTCAGAGGTGTGTCTGTGAGTCACAGAAACCCTGGGGATTATCTTCAAGACATCCCCTTGTTGGAGGATGTGCCTGAAGGTGCAATATGTGATGAACATTGATCTGAGTTGGAACTGCTGTTGTATTGAGTAATGTAAATGCTAATCCCAAAGTCTGGAAGTTGTACAAATCAGCCTCTAGCAGAGGATGCTTTCGAGAAATGAGAATACCTGAAACCTTCTGTGGAAGAGGCTTAACTCATATTTTTTTTAACTCTTGTCAGACACACTTCAAACCCAGGCTGAGGAGCTTGGAATAGGTTAATCTGGATACAGGTGAGTGTTAGTTACAGCAGAAACACCCAGTGTGTGAATGAAGAACTATGTTTAGTGCCATCCATTTATCAGCAGTGGTTTGTTCAGTGTATCAGCCTCACACGGACACTGTAGTGCTTCCCAGGCCTGAGTGCATCTCTCCAGCCTGTATGTATGGAAAATGGGAGAGAACAGTTGTAGTCTAGAGAAAGGCCTGTCTGGCCATCCCTCCCCTTGGTCCTACTGCTCCATGCACCACACTGAGCACCTTGGGAGCTCTTTCTGACCCCTTTTGCCTTTAGGAGTTAGTCCTAACTTGAGTCATCTGGGACCTTCTACAGCTTCCTCATCATATAAACCAGCAGTAACTAAGAATATACCTCTTCTTTTATATACCTCTTCTTTTTTTTTCACCATGCTATACCACTCTTCACATTTCTGTTATGATTCATGGAAAGACCTCCAGTCTGTGATTCACGTATTTTAAAAATCACCAGTGTTATGACCTTTATTTCCTAATGTGCTGACAGAAGTTGTGGTCTTGGTTGTGTTTTGTAGTTTTCCCCTATTAAAATGTCTTGAGAGAAAGTTGTGATTGGTGTTGTTATGTAAAAAAGGATTCTCACAGTTAAGATGATGAAGAGTGTAGCTAATTTGCTGGACTCAGCAGGACCGATGGGCTGCATTAGCAACACAAGCATTGGCTTTTCTAAGGCTGCTTAGGACAAGCAATCCAAGTCTCAGTAGTATCTCCTCAACCTTTTTTAGTGCTTGCAAAGCAAATTAATTAAGTATCAGAGAGAAATGGGGTGAGAGCTTAAAGTCTTCTCTAGCTGATCAACATCATGTTGTACTTTGATCAACAAGATGTATTTTTAAAAAAAAAGAGAGATTTTTTTAGTCAAAATACTGTGTTCTTGCTGATAGTACTGGGTCCTAGCTCTTAGTGTTGGAGCCTCAGGGATCCCTAAAGGAATGGAAGTGGCAATCTGGCCATGGACCATGGTAACACAGCTGACTTGCCCGTGGTGTAGGAGCTGAAATGGTGCAGCTGGAACTGCTTGCCTCCAGCCTTCACCATGGCACAGTTACCTAACACATTCTCTGACCTCAGCAGCTACAGCTCAGCATAAAAGTTGCATTTAGCAACTTCAGGAGGAAGCCAGATACCGGCTCCAGTGTTGTGTTCATGTAGGTCCCTGGCCCTGCCTCTGTCAGCTGCCACTGGCTCAGTCACTGCTGCAGAGAAAAAGGATTTCCCTGAAAGCTGCTTCTCCCAAGGCCAAAACATTTTTATGACACCGCTGGTATGTGAAAGACAGACACACAGCAAATAGTATTTGGGCATTGCTGAGAAGACCATTTAGGGGTTCCTGTACTATAAATGTTGAAGGGACAGTACTTCTGGGGAGGTGACATTCGGTGATATTGTCATATTCCACTCCACCCTCTCCAGGTTAAGATGCAGAACTGCAGTCTGGAAGGAAATTATTTCCCCTCCACAGTCTTAAACTTTTCATCTGGGTTTGCATGTTTGACTTAAAAAAAACCTGAATTAGGCAGGAAAAGAAAGAACTCTGAATAAAGGGAGCTCATATGAGAAAAGAAACTCTTTGAGCTAATCTTAATTACTCTGTTAACAGCCAATCTTTCCCAGCAGCACTAAAGACCTGTCCAGCTCTTGGGGAGAACAGGAACTCACCCACCCAAACCCACCTCATCTCCAGCACTTGCTGCACGGTCCTGCAGCACCACATCCAGCCTGGGCCCAGCTCCTGGAGCAGGAGCTGTGCACAGGGAGAGGTTCCAGCCCTCACACCTCCACCCCTGTCCCTGCAGGGCTGCTCCTGGTGCCCCAACACCCAACACAAAGCACAGTCCCACCCTGGGAAGGACAAACACCTTGCCTGGAGTGCTGGAGGAGAGCTCAGGCCCACTGTGTGAAAAGGGGGTGAGTAGAGCAGCAACACTGATCTTTGTGCTTTTGATCAATGGGGTTATTTTAAGATTTTCATGTCCCTAAAACCAGTACATAGCCCTTTATTTTATGTCAACAGCCTGCAGCTTAACTCTGTCAGCTCCACTGAGTTCTGTGCACGTTCCATAAATATGAATCATATAGTGCACTAAAAAAAAAAAAAAAGGAGGGCTGATTTATGCTTATTTATTCTGTACAACTACAAACATCTGTGTAGAAAATAAATATGGACACTGAAGGAAAAAAACACTTCACCCTTTTTCCTCCAGCCCCCCCCTTATTTTGAAACCTTACAAAGGCAGGCCATGTGGTCAACATCTGGAATGTATGTGGGAATTATTCAAATGAGCCTTAGTGGTAGTTGCCTTGTGCCAGGCTCCTGAAGTGGTAAGGAGGAGTGACAGCCACCACACTGTGTACATGCCACAGTCTTGTGCACCACATCCACATTCCAGTCATCTTCTTCTTGCTGGGTTTGCCAGTGGTGGCCAACAGGCCTGGTGGAAGGAAACTCCACCTATTTCATGTCAATTATATTTTGCATGTGTATGGACTCGTCTGTTCCAGGATCTCAGTGCTTCACAGTGCCCCATCTTTGGGAGGGAGGGAGGCAAGGGATGTTGTTGTGGGTTGAGTTTGGCAGGATAATGTTGAGCTACCAGAGCAATATGCCATTTGCCAGGCAAGGGGAGGTCAGTCACATCCATTCTTACAACTACTGAGCCCCTCACCCAGCCTGGGGGGAAACAGGCACTTCCTGGCCAACTGAAGCCCATGCTGGAGCTTTCACTGTGTTACTTCCAGTGAAGCAAATCAGTGCTGTTATAAATTGAATTTGGTGGATCAGCACTAGGACAGAACATGAGCCACTGCAGAGACACAGTCCAGCTCCCTGGGAGGTTGTGGCACTGAAGGTGAATGGCCATCAGGTAAAGTCTCTGGGCCTTGTGCTTGGGCTGAGGGCTCAGGCTCTGCTTGCCTGGAGTGCACAGCCCAGGCTCCAGCTTGGCATTCACCTGTGCAGCCAAGGTTGGAACACCCCACCATGCTTTGGTTGGCTTCCCTGAACTTGAATATGCATTTGTGAATATATGTATCTAAAACACTGCATTTAGTATCAGATAGTTTGGAGTTTGTTTTTCTTTTCCCATGGCTATCAGCTAAGAGTCAATGTCCATACTTAGGGAAGACTTCAGCAAAATCTTTATCTTCGTAGCTACTCCGTGAAGAATCTCAGAAAACACCCTGGAACTAAGCAGACCTTCTCTCCTGACCTGACAGATCTTGTTCCTTTTCTTCCCAAGTAGCCAAGCATCTTATAATTCAAAGCTGGATCGTGAATGCCTTATTCACATCAGCGGCTCATTACCTCAGTCATCCCACTTACGTTGGTGCCGGGCTAATACTCTCCCTGTTAACTTCGGTGGGAATCGGCGCGTGTGAGTAACCAGGGCGAGCCAGCCCGAGTGTGCCGCGATTCCTTCTGAGCTCCACAGTGACCCAAGCACTGCGCTTTCATCAGCGGAGCTCACAGGCTTGGAAGGAGGAGTTGGGACCGTGCCGGCGTCCCCACCGCAGCGGGAGCCGAGCCGGGAGCGGGGCGGGAGAAAGACGCGCGGTGTTCCCGCAGCTCCGTGGGCTCCAATCCCCGGAGCATCGGGAAACCCTCTGACGGGGGCGTCCAGCCTCCGCGGGAGGGAGGGGATGGGGCGGCGGCCCCGGGTCCGAGACGGGCCGTGCCGAGCCCAGCTGGGTCGAGCCGAACTGAGCCGAGCTCAGCCGAGCCGAGCTTATCTGAGCCGAGCCGAGCTCAGCCGAGCCGAGCTTATCTGAGCCGAGCCGAGCTTATCTGAGCCGAGCCGAGCCGCCGCCGTGGGCCGGGCCGCCGGTGCCCTCTAGCGGTGCCGGCCCCGCGCACCCGCTCCCGGCTGGGGCGGAGCCGCTCCCGGTGCCTCCAGCCGAGGATCTGCACAGGCTGCGGCCCCGGCTGTTCACTCAGTGGCCCTGTTTGTTCGCACAGCGGCCCCGATGCACCAGTCCGCGGGGATCGCTGAGCAGTGTGCGAGCGCAGCTCTTTGGAAGGGCAGAATGGCTCGTTATTGGTAGACATGGTTACAAACGTTTTGCCAAAACTGTTTTGAATTGCTGAAAGCCCCCCATCCTTTTCACGGCGGAGATGTGGTTTTGCAGAAAAAATGTGTTTCCCTTGAGCACAATTCAATCAAAATTTTAAACTTCTCTCTACTCTTAGTTTCTGTTAAAATTATTAATATTTTAACTTTTTTTTTAAATACAAAGTTTGCACTTCTGCAGCAGAGGAGGAGTCATTTTCCATACAGGTCTATGAATTAACTCTCATAAAACCCCAGCCAGCAGCTCGAGCATAGTTTTCTTTTTATGGATGAGAAGCCGAGAAGCAAAGAGGTTAAGTGATTTGGCTCCAATCCCTACAGGCACCATTAAAAGCTCCTGGCTCCCAGTTCTGTGCTCAGAATGTTAGATCGCATGACATATCTTTGTGAGGCAGTTAAATGCTTTCAGACTCCCTTGGATTTCAGCGGGAGAATCAGCCAGTCTATGGAGAACAAAAAGAGTGATGGAGTGGCCTTGCCTCAGCTCACACAGCGTGTCCTCAGCAGAACTGAGTGAGGCCTGTTGGCTCCTGGTCCTGTGCACGACACATCACACAACGTGGCTCATCAAACAGAAAACTGGCATTTTCCTCTGACCCACCTGGACAAATCTTATGTCCTAAGATGGAACAGTGTGGCTGTTCCATGGACAATGGTGTTTGTCCTGGATCTGAAATCTAGTTGATATCCAGAATTGAAAACTGGAACTGTTGAGTCTCACTGAGTGCTGATACCACAGTATTACACCATCAGCCCCAAAATGTGATGGTCAGCCACTGGGAGGAAATTAAAGACTTAAGTAGCTTGACAAGGTGACTGAAAGTGTCATGTCAGTCTTTTCTTGGTTAGAGCCCATGAGCTGAAGTGCCTTATGAGAGTGGTACTCTCATAATGCCTAAAAACAGTTAAATCATAGCATTCCAACCCAAACCATCTATGTTTTCCTTATACCTCAGTTTTTGTATGTGCTTATACAGTGTTTCCAAACCTTATGAGGGAGCAAGATCTTGCTAAAAGGGATGGTATTTAGCTGGGCAGAAGCTTAGATCAACCATGCTGGGGTTTATGTGTGTTCTCCATGATTAGGAGAGGTGAGATTGCCTCCCACCTGTGCCCTTAAGTGTGCACATGTAGCTCCAGAGCCTGACACCTAAAGTGAGGTTCCCACAGTGGTGAGGCATCATAATCTGAAGTGGCTTGGTTTTTAGTGATTTCCACTAACATATGTCTCTTCTCAGATATTTTGAAAACTGAATCACTTTGTATATTGACTGAGTGTTTCACTGAGAAGAGCTAAGATGGAAAATCTTACTTAGATTCTTTTGTACGCTGGAAAACACAACATTTGTTCCTGGGCGGTTCAGATCTTCTCACTCAGGGAGCTGTGTGTGTGTTAATATTTTTACATTGAAGTTTTATTACTTTCATTCACAATTTCTCTCTTTTAGGTCTTGTTACTTCTTCCCTTGGCATTTTTCTTTTATTTTGAACCAGTGTCATGATGAACCAGGTCAAGGAACTTGACTATAAGTTCAGGAGAATTCACAATCTTGCAGGAGCTGCTCAAGAAGCCCCATATCCAGTTCAGAGACCACTGACCAGAGCATTCCTTTTATCACAGGATCCAGTACGATTCTTCTCCTTTTCCACTTTGAAAATGATTGTTTTAAAAATCCACTTCCAGAAATGTTAGTGATTTATTTTTAATGCAGAATAATTGATTAAGGAGCCCTTACAACTTAAACACCAGCAGTTTTTTATGAGTACCTTCCGATTTATTTTTTTTTTTGCTGTTCCTTGGCCAGTTGTGGAGTTGATAATATCACTGAATATTCTAAATTTTAGGAGGAAAAAAAAAACATATCTTTTTTTTCCCCTCACAAAACTTCCAATCTTGCTTTTCTTTGGACTCTTAATTCCTTTTTCTTCCCCAGCAAAAAATGAGGAGTGTTCCTTGTTTTGGGGCCCCGTGGGCACTAAAGAGTCTTAATGTCCCTCACCTGTGGCCTCCCCACACTCCGCCCATGGCTCCAGGAGCCCTATTTAAGCTCAGCTCTGGGCTCTGAGCTCCTCTGTGCTCAAGGCTGTTGAAGCACATTTTTGCAGCCCTATCTTGGCTCTGTTTGACTGTGGCTCCCAGAAATCTGGGCTTGCCTTGCAGACTGTTTTCCCTTTTTTAATGTGCGTTCACCTCACTTGGAAGAGGGAGCTTTGAGTAATTCAGTTTTTGTGGCCCTCCTCTACTCTGTTGAGGAGTAGCCAGATAAATTGGCTCCTCTTAGCCCTTGGTATTTTGCTGCTTTGAATCAGAGAACTCATGTTGGTGACACTTTGCCCTTCGTGTGAGAGGTTAGTGTGATTCTACTGAAATTACTTTTATTATCACGTCAGTTCTGATTTTATAAACTCCAGTTAAAGTTTATTTCTTTTGCTACTCAGACAGCAGGTGAACATTTTTGTCTGGATACACCTGGATAAACCTGGGACTAAGGAAACAGAGGCACTTGGAGTCACAGCAGTGTGAAGTGGTGAGTTGGTGGCTCTTAGGGGAAAATAGCATGTCATGTACTGGTGTCCATCACTGAAATACTCCACAAATATTAGTCCTCATAATCCCTCTTTCAAAGACACACAGAGACAGAATTAGTTTAAAATAGCCTATGCTGTGCTGTGTCCAAGAGCCTGTATTAAGTCACTGGCAGATGCAATATGAACCCAGGCTCTTCAGGCCTGTTACTGTGCACCCAGTTCCCCCTCTGGCACATTGACTCTGTCCTGTGCTGCCAGCTTGAGCTGGGAACCTCCATACTGGGGGGAACTGGGAAAAAGACCTAACTTGTGAACTGGTGACCTAGATTGTTTCCATTTTTGACATATGATTTCTTCAATCCCTGAAAAAAATGGGTCTTGCCATCTCACACCACCACAAATGGAAGGAAAATGATATTCGGTGTATTTGAGGGAGAGGGCAATGAGGGGCACTGCCCCAAAACATTGCTTCAAAAGTTTTGTGAGGGTTGGAGCTCCAGAGTTGGGAAAAGGCAGTTCATCCAGGTTTTCAATGTCCTTTTTTTTAAACATGCTTTATCCTAATTTATTATTGCTGAGGTCTAAAAGGGAGCTACGGAAGTGGCCAGAACTTTTTTCTGCTAAAACTGCTGAAATTCCCTGTAACTTGAGCAGTGTCACATTGATTGGCACAGCCTAGGCATGGTCTCTCTGGAATTCAGTGGAGCTCCACTTGCATCAAAAGCAGTGTTAGTTGGAGATGCACTCTGATTTGTGTTTGAGGTGCCTGGCAACATGGTAATGAGTAGCTTTATAAATAACTCTGCATTATTATCTTTACGTCTTAGTACTGGTATTGTTATTTTTATGGTACTGTAATGTTTATTATGGCTATTTTATGGTGTAATTTGATTAGTGTGTTACCCTAATATCACATAGAAAAGGGGAGGGCATTCCTGTCATACTTCTGAACACTACCCCTTCTGTTTTCATCTGAGGAACCCAAAGCCCTTTGGTGATCATTAATTGTCCCACACCATATAAGTAAACTCAAGCACAGAGAACTTAAATGATTCCCCCAAGCCCACACAACAAGTCAGTGGCAAAGCTGAGAGCTGGACCTCAAGATTGCCAACTCCCTGATGTCTGTGTTAACCACTAGAAAGCATTCCCATCACAGGAACAGCAGGTATAATAGAAATTAAGATTGCCATGCTGCAGTTCTCTTAGGTCAGTTGTAATGAGAACACTCAATGTTTTATAAATCCTTTAGGTTTCCTGTTTAGGACTTGATCAAACCATAAACTGCTCGTTTAAATAAGCTCCAAAAACAAAATGTGCTAGAAAGCTGAGGAGCAAGGAGACAACATCTAACAGCAAACTTATGTTTATTGCTCATTTGCTTTCCTTGCTGGGATGATGCAGTTTACTTAGATTAAATATGCAGAGCCAAATTTATCCCTAGGGTGTAGTTTTTTTGGACTCTGAATGACACCAGGGTGAATTTGGCACATTTACACTCAAAATTATTACGGGTTTTACAAATATTTGGAATGGTGTCAAAATGTTGTGGGTTAAATTCTGTTCTCAGTTCCACCAGTGCTAACACAGGTTAACACCGTTCTGATCTCGCACTGGATTTACAGCAATGTAATTCCACTGGCCCAGCCTTCAGCTGGTGTGAATTAGTTTATCTGCACTGGAATGCAGGCAGCTCAGCTGCTTTACACCAGCTAAGAATCTGACCCATATTTAAATAGAATTACTCTTAAAACACACAATGGCAAATGCAATGTGAATTAGGTCCACTGTGCCCCTGATTTGCTCAGGGGAAGCAGAGCTGAAGCTGGTTCTGCAGCTCTGCCGTGCAACAACCCAAACTGGTGTCACAAACCTGAACCTGACCCCCATTCGCTCTCCTGATGCTTTATAAGTTTTAAACTAACACTGCAGTGCTACACATGCTGCATGTGTGTAAATCATCCCAAACTGCTGCAAGTCATCGCCCACTCTCTTGTTTCAAAGCAGAGATTGGGAAGTGCCTGGTGATATTTGGGCTCAGCTCAGATATTCCAAAGCTTGGATGGATGGATTGTTTTGATTCTTTCTTTGAACTCCTTTCCCACCCCTGCTAAAAGAAACAGACAGATCCACTCAGTTCAGCGACAGACGAGTCGGAGACAACGCGCCACTGCCCTCCCGGTACCACCCCCCACATGCCAAATTTGCAGACATCTGCGAGCTGGAGCCCAGCAGTAAAGAAGGGCTGGTATTCCCGGGATGTACTGCCTTTAGCAGGCACAAATGACTGGAATTAACCCCTCTTCTATGGGCCTTAACTTGGTTTACGACTGGGGGTCTTTTGTTTTATACCACCATACAGAGGTGCCTTTGCCATGCTAAAGATTTAACTAAATTATAATGAATGATCCTCACCAGCGCTGTGCCCCTAATTAGAACAAGTCGCACAGACATATTGTCTCCTTGATTTCCTCTGTTACATTTCTCTCACTCTCTTTCTCTGCCTGGGACACATGGGTCCCATTAAACATTTTAGCATTTAATGTGGTTCCCTTAAATGACTTCTCAAGTTTTCAAGTTCCATTTAGAATTGTATGTTACTCTCCTGACTGTGGTTTTGATTTTGTTATGTTTCATGCATTTAGCCAAAGCAACTGCTCTTCTCCCCCCTCTAGTGGGGAGCAGCTTGGGTCTGTGGAAGTAGTGTCTACCTGTACATTTTGTAGACATCCTTACAAATCTTTACATTTATATATAAAATAAGGAGATCGGGAAAAATAGCTCCTAATGATTAATTAATGCAGGCATGGTGGGTTTGTGATGTTCTTTCAGTGCAGTTGATTTGTTGATGAAAACAAAGCATCTGTTAGTTTACTATCACTATATTTCTATCAAGATCTCTTTGTAAGTGGTTCTGCAATACAAAGAGATTCCTATTAATCTTTATATATTTCCAACCTAAATAGAAATGACTGACAAGAAGCTTTTATAACGTGGGGATATGTACAATGTGTATTATCCCCATTGAGGATCCTGTTGTACAGCTGGAGTGCTGAAGGACAGAGATTTGGTTGTTGACTGCATTGTCTGTAATGTACTTCCTCAGTAATTGCTACAATGAGAATTCCAAATTGTCTTTTCCAAGAGTATCAAGTCAAGTTCAAGGTCTGGACCCTAATCCTCGAGGTATTTTGTGGCCTGGGCCCAAGGTGTCTCGTAAAGCTCGTCTGTGATTGTCTTAAAGCTTGTCTGTACCACTGTTATCCCGTTTCAGATCTGTGCCTGGATAATTATTTTGGAATAAGAATTGCCTTATTTCCCCCACTCTTTCCCTGTTTAGCTTATGCTGCTCTGAAAATGGTACATACCTATTTGAAGGAAAAGGGCATTCTTAATCCAAGATAAGCATCGCTTTCCAAATAGCGTCATTAACAGTAAAGAATACTGTAACAGCATAACTTTGCAATGTACTTATCAGAGGTAAGATTTATTTAAAAGAAAAGGCCTTTCCGTAGTCAGAAAGGAAATCTGTTACCAAAGTGAGCAGTAAATCTGGATTTCTGTGCTCCTGGTTACGTAAGTGGCATTATATTAAGGACCTGTGTCTGTAAAGCTGTTGACTTTCTCAGCACCAGACTGACACTGTGTTCAGGTACTGTTAGGATGGTGAATCCAGAAGCTTTTTCCATCCTGTTAAAGGCCTTAATTCCCTGGTTCTGATCCTGTTGTTTTAGTATTCTAATGGTGTATCTTGACGTGCTGTAACAGAAACGTACGACATCATTTCGACGACAACGCCTTGCTGCTCAGATCCCTCAGATGTGAAATCAGCAGAGATTTAATTATGGCCACTTCCCAACAGTGCTTGTTCTCTAGATAATTCTGAAAAGTTTCCGTGCTGTGTTGCCTTCCAGGGTTAAGCCACAAGAAGCTTGAAATTTATCTCTGGCGCTGAGATTTAGGTTTCATTAAGAGTTAAGCCTTCGTCTGGAGTGCTGATGTGTTCTGCAACGGGGAACTTGGCTTGTTAGTAACATTAGCAGATTTGTGAGGCCTCAAACACGTCCATGGATAATTGTGTTTCAACCTTGTGTTCTTTATTATAATCCACTGTCTGATAATGGGTGACAGGGGGGATAAGGGAAGGAAACGTGCCAGGAAGGTTTCATTCAGTCTTGTGCACTCTGCCCACAGCTGCTGCTTCCTCTGAGGTGATGCCTGACTTGGCATCTTCTGCTTTAAAGCAGAGGAGGCCGGGATTGATGGCAGGCTCTTTAGTGCCTCTCTCACGGTGACTTTAACATTCCTGCAGAGATATCACAGGTCTGGGAGCCCTTCCTGGAATCAATCTTCTTGCAGTAGTGCAAATGGGCAGCTTTTGTTTCTATCACAGCAATGATCACTGTTTAAATTAAATAGAGCTCTTTGATTATTTTTTTTTTTTTTTGGACAGAGCAGTTTTCTATTGATAAATGCAATTTCACTAAAATTGAAATGCTTCTTCGGGGAAGGTATCAACTTTGGCAACATTTTCCATGGGAAAATTAAAAAGCATCTTGGCTTTGTGGAGAGGAATTTTATGAAGTTGAAGTATTTTGGTTTGACTCCATAATTTTAATTAATGTTTAGATTTTAATTTTATACTAATGTTACAAAGAGAGATATTGGATACCATACAATTGCATTAGTACATTTCATTGTTTCTACGTGACTGTAATAAAACTTGTTTAGCTAATTCTATATCCTGGAAAGTGTTAGAAATCCTGATTTTGGGGGAAAATCTGACATTTCAATTGAGAATGAAAACAAATTTTAAATACTGAAATTTCCTATTAGAAGAAATTCTGGTTTCTGAATAATTCCTGTAGTAAATGCAGACATTAATTTCTCTGGGTGATCTTTTAGTTCTTCATAGCTCTGTAGCCTTCTGAAAAAAAACATGTATTGCATGAGAGCAGTTCCCTAGAAAAGGTTGTGATAAATATTTGCCTTTCTAAACCATAGAGTAGCATTTCTTCATCTTCCCAGAAAGGTAACCCTGTTTCCTACTGGCCTTTTCTCACAATACTGATTATTTCACTTACATTTAATACCTCATGGCTGCTACTGCTGCCTTTGCAACATATTATAATTAATTTTATTTTATGAATTAAAAAAGGTGACAGAGACACTAATATTCAGGTTCTTATACTGCTTTGGCTCTGAATGATTCGTTCCATCATAGTGCTCCTCTATGATCTTAGTGAGGAATTAACAGTCCTAATTTCCCTGAGCACTTTGTGGTGACTTTCTAGCAGCAGCTCTGTGCCTCCCACCAGTGACAGCCTGTGCTGAAAAATCCTGACTCATGTAATCTAAAGGGTTAAAAATCAAGGAGGCAAAGCACCACCAACAAAATGCCATGCCTTTGATTTAATAAAGAGATAATCCTCTTTCTATTAGCTACGATAATAATGACTCACCAGTAGTAAATGAAGGAATACACACAGAATGACATCATGTGAACAGCACAGTGTCTGTGGGACTTAAAACGAAGAGGATTATTCCAATATATCAGTTCTGAGCCTAAAACTGGCAAGGATGGATCTGGAGTAAAATTTAACATAAGAAATGTTTATTGAAGCACTGACATGAGAAAGGAATTATATAACTGAAGTTATTAAAAACAATAAGCTCCTATTTCAAAAGCTTTAATTTCAGTAGAATAATATACACCCAGCTCGACAGAAGGCTGTAATTCTATTGAGTCATTCCAATGACATCAGGAACCACAAGAGGGGACGTGCCGTGGCTTATTGATGTCTGCAAACCACACCCCATCCCCTGGATGGAATTACAGCCTCCATCTTTCCATCTTACGCTGGAGACCAGAGTCTCATCTGGTTCTTCATGCAGAGGGAACTGCCCTGAAGTCAGTGGAGTTGGTCTGGGCTGACACTGGTGAAGAGTTACAGCACTGATGGCTCACAGTTCTCAATTTCCAGGCCTCCTGCTTTTGTGCTTTATCACAGCAAGAGTTTCCAAGTCCTTTCCATGGATCAGAGATTATTTCAAACAAATTATAAACTGTAGCAAAGCTTATGCTGATTTTGTGGGTCGGGATTGTCCCTGATCACCACAAGGATTACGTGGCTTGCGTGGAGTGGGAGCTGGGGAGTGGCTGGAAGTAATCACTTTGTCTAATTCTAGGGTTTAAATGGTTATTTTACTGTACTGTGAGCAGAGAGAGGCTCCTAAAGAGAAGGATTCAGAGCAAAAGTTGAGTAAAATACAGATGAGATGCTCAGGCTGTACAAGTGCATACTGGGAACAGGTGATACCACTGACTCCTGTGTCCCTGGTGCAGGCTTGGAGAGGTTTCTCTGCAGCTCTGGTGGCCCCATCAGGGGTATAGCTGTGTAGGATGCACACCTGAACATGGTCCCCCAAAATGCTTCTGAAAAATCGTACAGCCCACCTATTTCTGTACCAGACAGTGCAGATGATATCACTTGTGTGTTCTGTAGATAACTGGGCTAGGTACCAGTTAAGCTTTATCATACTAGCCTTAGATTTAATGTTTTACTATAACAAGTAAGGAAACACCATTTAGATCTAACAGGCCAAAGCTCCTTCTGTTTACTATTCTTATATTTGGATACTAAATCCTGAATATCTATTTCTGGTAAACTGAATTCCAGTGTGGAGCAGAAGAAGAATAACTCAGAGGTCAGTGAGATTCACAGTGGTGCCACGAAGGGACAGGTCCTGGTGTCAACAGCAGTGCTGGGGGGAGGAACCACCCTGCTCCATTACTCACAGGGTGCTGACAGGGTATCTTTTATGAGGAGTTTGAAATATTCTGGAATCTGCTCCCTACCCTAGTCCAAAGGAGCCCAGATTTGGTGACTTTCCAGGCACGTTGCAAAAGACATCTATTGTCAGATATGTGGAGAAAGCGAGGACATGGCTCTGCTCCTCTGCCCTGGGAGGGGAGTTGAAGTGCTGATGTCTGGTTATTTTATATATATTTATGCTGAAACACTAGCAACTTCATTACCTGAAAGCTAAATAGAAAATATATACAGATTTGATTAGGGAAACTAGGCAATAGGGAATTCTACCTGCAGTTCGGGGTAGGAACAATCCTTACACTTGGGAAAAAGGAATTGTTTATAAAAGGACCATCACGGTTTCTTTGCCCTGTGTTTCTCTTCCTCGCCCATCTCTTCTCATTGAATGTAGAAATATTTTATCATTCAATGCTTTCTTGTTTTGGATGTTGTTTTTTGTTAACCAGTTTCTAAGTGCCTGATTAAATTTATTCCACTCTGCTGCTGCACATTGCATTGGGAAGGCGATTACTAGATGAAGCTGCATCAGTAAAAAGTGGATAAATAAATGAACAGGAAAGATGATGTTTTGGAGCAGAGCTGTAAAACTTCTAAGGGTCATTTTTCTAATTATAGGATGGTGAGGCTGAAGACTCCAGTGCCCAGGCAAAGGATGAAAAAAAGTATCCAACTGAATAAATAAATCTCTTAAAGAAAAAGATAGTTGTCTGCCAAGAAACCTAATATGAAATGTTGAGAGTGCAGTTCTGAAAAAGATTTAATTGGAGATATACTCCTAAGAATATGTAAATAGTCTTTCCGTTTCTTAACTAAAAGGAGAAACAGATGCCAGTTCTAAGATCTGAGATGAAATATGAAAAGTACTGAGACCTCTAAATGTCACTTTAAAAGGTATATAATTAGATTCTTATCTTGCTAAGAGGTTGACCAGTAGTTTTTCAGTGAAAGGTATAAACTCTTTGGGTATATTTTACAGCGAATGGTTCAATTGTCTACTTTAAGTGCAGTAAAATTCAAACATCTAGATTTTAAAATGTAATTTAAAAATTTAAATGACCTTAAGACAAAACAGTGATATGTCAGTTTTGACTAGCCAGTGTTCTGGCATTCCTTAGTTTGGAATTACTGATCAGGGATCCAGAGTCTTTTTAGTGTTTGGGTGCCCCACCAGTAAAAATTTCAGTGATCGTGTGTGGACCTTATTATGATGTGAGCTACAGAGAGATCAATGAATTTGAGTAAAATAAGTAAATCTATTTTTATTCACTTAAGGCCCTGCTAGTCAACAGAATGTCAGTCATTACAAATGGAGGACAACAGTTCCATGGTGTTGGAGGTCAGCCACTCCCTGGCTTCAGTAGGGACCATCAAGGAAAAGGCTGACCCATAGAGTAGAAATTAATGTTGACAGAGGGGATGGCTCAGTCACTGCCTGCCACTGCAATTTTTCATTTGCATGGGGACATTAGATAATTCAACAAAAATTAGTATACTCCACTCTGCCTTCATCAGCAGCCAACAGACTGAGACCCAGGAGTTTATTTTGTTTGTCTGGGGCAACTGCTCTGACTGCAGTTCTACCAAAAGCCAAGACATAAAATGATTGTGACATTTCTGATCCAGTAGGAATTTGTAAGTACCAGAAAATTCAAGCAACTTTCATTCCACAAGTCACAGGTTCAGGTAGGAGGCTTGGTCTTGGGCTGATTTCGTTCAGTTTTGATTACTGCAATAAATCTGAAATTAAACCGAGCTTTCCAACACTGAGTTTCCAGTGATGCCAGGCTAGATTTATGGTTCTGGGAACAAACCATACAGTTTTGCAGAGATTGTGGTGTTGCCATAGAATCATAGACCTAAAGAGTCTAGTTCAGTCCCTCTGCCTGCTCTATACAGAATGAACCCCACCTAAATGCCTTCTGATCAGATGCTTGTCTGGCCTCTTTTAGAGACCAGTAATGGTGATTCTCCCTAGATGTTCATAGAAAAACACCCAAAATTAAAATTCCACAGGCCAGCTCCTTTGGTACACCCAGATGTATCTCAGTGGCAGTCAGAGTTACGTGGCTGTGGCCCATGCACAGTGAAACCAGATCTTTCTTGTGTTAAATGTTTCCATTTCACTGTTCAAAAACACTTCAGTGACAAGGTTTATGCAAAACGATGGGGGCAAAAAATGATTGCAATGAGCCCATTTCCCTTATCTTGGGAAAAATCTTGATTCAAACCTTAGAAAAATCAGTGCTTTCTTGTTTTTCCAAAGAAATGTCCCACTGTTATGAAATTGTGACAAAATGTGAAATTCCTTAAAACTGAAGTTTTCCAAACATTCCTAGCAGAAGATCAGCACAGTGCTAGAAATGGAATTTTATAATCTTTCCCTGCCCAGCCCTGTCCTGTTGGATGTGCTTCTCTTTCATGCTTCAGAGCTACTTTAGAAGGATAAGGAAAGAAACGATGAGTGAGTGTCATTGTCTGTGAAGCCATCAGGAAACTTTCCCTTTGCCTTCTGTTGGCTCTGTAGCAGACCTCAGCAGAAAACCTGAGAAGGATTTAGGGCTACCTAATTCTCCTGGGTTCTCCTGTGTGGCCTTGTTATCCCCAAACACAGACTGCAGCCTGAGCCAGAGGCACTGCTGCCTCCACTCCTCATCCTCTGTCCCAAACTACTGTAAATCCACACCATCATCCCAGCCTGCCGCTCCACTGCTGTCCTGTCCTCTTTGGGACCGACAACAAGTGTTTAGCCTGGCCAGGAGAGCATCTGGGAGGGGTTTTTATTTTTGTGAGGACAGTAGCCGTGACCCTGGTGCGGGCGGCGCCGGGGCCAGCGCAGACGGGTTGGCACCTCTGCAAAAGCATCACCTTTGCCTTTGCCGTCTGCCTCTGCTCTCAGATCTCCCACACGGTCCTGGAATGTGCCTCTTGTCTGCTACCCGGCTGGCTTGGGAGGTTCTGAAAAGGTTTAATTTAGCTCTCATTTGAGTCCCTTTGCGCTGCCAAAAAATCTGAACTTTGGTTCCAAGCAGAGCTTAGGAATCCCTGTTCCCAGGAGAAAAGAGGAGGGGAAGACAGGGGAGAAGAAACTGGGCATTTTAAAAGAGAGAGAAAGAGATGATACCAGATAACTAATTTTTTTTTCTTTTCCTATTTAAAGAGGCAGTTGTTTTGTGTTCTCATCTGCATCGTGCTTTAACTGAAGGCGAGTGACCAGCTCCAAAATTTGGGGTAACAGCGACACTCTGTGGCCAGCTATGGCTGCCTGGCTGCCCTTGGCCCCGGTGGCTTTTGTAGGGGGTAGGTGACAGTTCTCTGGCTTGTACCTATTTGAGAGGTAGAGATATGCCAGGCCAACCTGTGCTCTGAGGAGAGCAGGATGCCATGAATCACACCGGCCTCTGATTCGTGGCATCCCCAAGAGCTCCTGCTGTACCTGGGACAGAGGATTCCCAAGTTATTGTGAAGTGCCGGTGTCTCAGTTACACTGCAGCCTTGCACCTCAGAGCACAGGGCTGTGTGTGATGGGGGGGATCCCCAAGCTGGCACAGGTGGGATGCCCAAGGCTCAGGTGGGCACTGAGGGCCTGAGGAGGTCAGGAGAGTGAGTCCCAAGCACTGTGCCACAACAGAGACTGAGGGGAGACCTCACTGCAGTTCCAGCTTCCTCATGAGGGAAGAGGAGGGGCAGGCACTGAGCTCTGCTCTGCGGGGACAGGGACAGGACACCAGGGAATGGACTGGAGTTGTGTCAGGGGAGGTTTAGGTTGGGTATTAGAAAAAGGTTCTTCCCCCAGAGGGTGGTTGGGCACTGACCAGGCTCCCCAGGGCAGTGGGCACAGCCCCAAGGCTGCCAGAGCTCCAGGAGGGTTTGGGTGATACTCTCAGGCACAGGGTGTGACTCCTGGGGATGGGCCTGTGCAGGGCTCAGTTGGAATCAATGATCTTTGTGGGTCCCTTCCAACTCAACATATTCTGTGATGCTGTGAGCATGTTTATATAGTGCAGCTGTGAACAGTGTCTGCCCTGCAGAACTGCAGAAGTGCAGAGCAGAATCAAATTTAAGGCTTCACAGACAAAGCAGGGACCACTGTCTGGCCTGGTGTAAATCACCATCACTCAGGTGAAATCAATACAGTGTTGGTAAATCTTGTCATGCTCTTGGAAGTCTGGCAATGTTCGGTGCATTGCTTAGAGCCCCAAGTCCTGTCTCACATGGATACATAAGAATCTCAGCTTTCATTTTCAAAAGGCCTTGTGCTGTGGGGAGGGAAAGCTTGATAGAGTGACCCAAGCACTCTGTAGGGACTTAAATATCTGGAGGCAGATGGAAAATTAAGAAAAACAAAAATTAAAAATAATTAAAAAGGGGTGGGGGGGAATCCAGCATGAGTTCTCTGCTACACTTTCAAACTTTCAAAATAGCCTCATTATTCTGGAGACCCTTGTGGCTCCTCTGCTGGATTGTAATGAAATTAAACAATTTGCAGTGTCTTAGGATTTGACCTAAATTTCCTTAATATAATAGTATGGGTGTGGCAATAAATTCTTCTTTCTTATTAGAGAAGGACATTGTATTAAAAGCTGCATGTGCTATTTACTAATCTTCCTTTTTCAGACCATTTTCCCCCTTCTCAGTGATGTTTGTATATCCAACTAATTATGTAAAACACAGCAGCTTTGGTCTCATTAGCTCAGAGAGAGTCCAGGTCTGTGAATTTATAGCTATTGATAGTTTTTGGTGCCGTCCCAATAATTAGACAAGCAAAACATTTCATGTGTGCATGTAAGGAGCAATTACACGAAGTTGCAGCCCCAGGGATCACATTCTCAGGAAGATATTTCTCTCCTCTCTGGTGCATCTGGGGTGGGCAGTTGAGCAGCTGTCAGGGAGAAGACTCTGGGGCTCCTCAGAAGATCAGCAATGGGACATGTCCAGTGATCCTGTTGACCTCAGATGTCAAACATAATCGGGTTAACACACCAAGCACTGAGCTGCACAGAGCTGTCAGCTTATTCCAAAACCAGCACCCAAAGGGTGCAGTTCTGCAGCCTGTTCACCAGCCAGCAGGACTCCTGAGGCAGGAGTGGCCCCTTGGAAGTGAGCACAGGAGGATTTCTCCCAAAAAAAATTCTGTAGGAGGATATTGATGATCAGTAAATATTGATGATATTTACTAATAACTGCAGGCTAAGTCACGACGGAAAGAGCAAGAATGAAGGGATTTATGTCTAGAGAGAGGAGGTTTCACTCTGAAAGTTATTCATGCACTGGGGCAAGGGACACCAGTGGCCAAAAGCTGTCAGGTTTTCAAGCTGACTGCAGTGCAGGATGTGGAGATGCCACTTGTGCTTATGCTGGAGATGTCAAAAAATCTCAGGGAGTTGGGCACCTAAATTCCAGGCACATCTGAATGGTAGTTAAGTGGAAAATACAAAAATCTGAACTTGCCCCATAGAGGTGTTAGATATCATGAAGTCCTCTACCAGCATGGAATGTAGATTGCAAGGATCCAATTCACAGATGAATGTTGGAACTAGATTTCAAACTTTTATGCTATATGCTATAAACTATGCTATACAAAATTTAAGTTTATACTTTGCTAAGAATTGTATCCCTTGCTACTGACCATTTCCAGATGTGAGAAATGTTACTGCTTTTTTTGAAAGTGGTACAAACTCAGAGTAAGTAGAAGCCTGACATACACTGTGGGAAGGTGAACTGTTGCAATAATCTGCTGCTGGATGGAAAAGGGAGCAGAGCAAAAATATGGCAAGGAAGGGAAATGGGGTGGGTGTGTGGAATAACCAGCTGGGGAAACACCCTGGATGTTTGAGCTAAAATTGCACTACCTTCATAAAGATCTTCAGTTGGTTCTGAAATGAGGAGAGCTCAGCTTGAATCTGTTCTATTACAACAATGTAAATAATTACTTTGGAGACTTGTAGTGATATAAAGTGGAGGCAATTAAAAGGAGGATTGGACCTGCTTGATGAGTAATGAAGAGCCCCAAAGTTTCAAAGGAACAGGCAACAATACTTTGTTTCCCTGTCAGTCTTCATTTGAAGTTCTTGTATGCTTCACAAATAGTAATTAAGCTTCAGAATAGCTACTTTACAGATTACCAGAATGAGGTGTAAGGAGATTAAACAATTTGTCTAGATTGACAGCATGAGTGAAAGCAGAAGGAAAAGCAGGAATACATCCTGCTTTCCTTTGCAGGAATGCAGTGACCACAGTACTGCCAAACACTGAAAATCCATTACTTGTGGAAGTAGCATCCCATATGATTGACAGACTGATGCTATTTCTGTGTGTACCTTGTGCATAAAGTTAGTTATAATTTTCATCTTCCAGGATTGTATTAAGACTGGCAAACCAGATAGGCCATAAGAGGCCTGAAATGGCTGTATTGGTAAAGTAATCCACTGCCCACCAGCAGCAGCTCTCAACAGCACCCAGTGCCTCTGGGTAGGTGAGCTCAACTAATGTTTTATAAAGAGGAGACTGGAAAGGAGCTTTCTGAGAAGGGGTGCCAAGGTATCACAGTTGTAGCTCAATATAGCCCAGATGCTGCACAAACACCACTCACATCTCACGCTTCATTAACTTCTTTTGTGGATTAATCCATGTTTGCACAGAATGCCCTAAGCCTATCTGCACTGATCCCTTGGATTCACCACATGCCTTGCAGCTGAGGGCTGGATGATCCCACTCCTTTAGCAGTTCTGGGAGGCATAGGATGTGCTCTGACCAGTGGGTACATTCACGTGGGTCTGGGCAAGGGACAGTGGTGTGACTTCTCTGATGCCTCATTTCTGAGAACTCCGTTTCTGCAAAGTCACTGTAAATCACCATCATTCTGCTCTGGCTTGATTTCCCATTTCATCCACTCTGCCCTGGACACCCTGACTTGGAATGCTGTCACACCCAATTACAACTAGGTGGGGAAAAAAAGATTTGGGTTCAAGTGCAGCTAAACATCTTAAATTCATGCTGGGGGATAGATCTTGAGCTGCTGTATTTCAGCAAGGATGTTATTCTATATCTGCTGAAGACATAGCTTCTGGTTTTTGATTAGCCAGAAAATAGCTTCTAAAAAGCCTGGGAATATAATATGCTGGGAATTCTTCACAGACTGTTTTTCCATTAGAACTGGCTGCCAGCCTGCTTATGAGGCTGTCTGACATCAGGTATATCTTTCCTAGGAAGTCTCTATTATCGGATACTTGTATTATTTTTGTGCCAATGATTGAATTAAACTGTTCTGTTCTTATTTCAAAATGAAACCATTCTAATGTGAAAGCCATGGACGGATCATATCCTTTAATTCAAGCGTCCAAAGGCACTTCCTTTTGTTTTAAACAAATCAACCTAAAAATTGAAACGAAAGTTTGACAGTCGAGAAACTGTAGTCCAGAACAGCTCACAGGTTACAGGGAGCTAATCAGACAGATGTCTGAGACAGTGGAAGTAAATCTCATCTTATTCACACTGATCTAAACTGAGTTACATGATAAAAGCCATAGGAAGCTCAGCTCCAGGCTGAGATCATAATCAGCTGTGGAACAGCAGCATTTGGCCACGGCTGCAAATGAAATCTCACATCTCTGTGAGAAGCCCCCTGTCCAACTGCAGCAGGGACTCCAGGAGCAAGGAGTGTTTGGGGATTTTTTTTTTTTGTCACTGACTAGAGTTGAGCAGAGACTGATGAGGTGTTATTCTGAGACACCTCAAAGGAACTGATTTTTGGAAATCCTCAAACTATCAGGCTGTTCTCAGGGCTGGCTCAAGTTAGGCACCCCAGAACAGGCATGCAAAATCACTAGTCCCTTTTAAAACACATCAGTCTTCATCTGCCCAGCAGGCAGATTGGAAAATCAGGCTAATGTAGAAATATTAACTGTGAAAAGCCTTGAAAGTTCTACAGATCTAAAAAAGGTACTTATTAGTGCCTGTAAAATCTGTGTGCATAGTGCAGGATTTCTTCTTCCACCAAGCAGTAGAACATGCTGTACTTAGCCCTCATCCCCACGAAACTGCTCCTATGCTGTATTTATGAATAGTCATTAGAGAAAGCGAACTGTCTGTGCAGCTTTGGTACTCAGCCAGCCAGCCCACTTGCCCTTATTCTACTAGAACTGCTGCTGACTGTGCTGTGTTGCTCTTGAGGATGAATTAAGGCAGAGAGGGGAAATATTTCTGATAATGATGCAAACTGAAAAGGGCTTGGTTCACTTTAGAACTGTACTCTGGGTTGGTTGGGAACCAGCCCAAATGGGCTCGAGCCACTCACACAGATCAGTTTACACAGATTGCTCCCAGTGTCACCTCCTAACAGTACTAATTAACATCAGAGAGATAATTTATTAAACATTTGACTCCACTTTGCAGTTAGAGACCACGTAAATAAGAGTTACCCTGGAAACGTTAGGAACGACTGTGGCACACGTTATTACGACCCCACTGTACTTTCAGATGGATTCTAGGAACATGTAAAAAGGTGTTGGAAAATCCACTGCTGGAACTGAATACACTGTGATACATTTACTCAGGAGCTGGATTTTTTTCATTTCTGTCTCTTTTACCTCCTCCCACTCGTCCTACCTGTGACTCTCATCCTGGCACTCTGATGAGGACTGTAAAAATTCATGTGTTGGCTTTGAGAGGCAAAACGATTCTACCCATCTGTGATGATATTAACATCTACTAAAAACTAATGAAATGGGTGGCATTATGATGTCAGGAGGATCAGAGCCAAAGGTGGTTTTCTGAACGGAGACTCTGCCTGAATCTCCCCAGACTGCCCAGCAGTCAAGGAGATTATATTCTCAACTGTTAAAGCTGTTTACACATACCAACCAGCACTGACTGCCTCTTTGTGGCAAGTTGTTTACATGAATTTATTTTGGGAAAATTCCATTAGACGGGACCAAGATTTCTTCATAAATCATTGAATTTAGCTTGTGTACTGATAAAATCTGGTTAGTCATTTATTCTTCTGAGCAGCGTTTAGTTATGAGTGTTCATTATTTGTAAGGAGCAACTTGCATGGGCAATATAAAAAGAATGGATTGCCTATGGCTGTTTTCAGGGGTGGGTGTTTTACTCTGCTGGGAAAGATGTATTAGAAAATGACCCTCCTTACTAATTCGTCTAATAAAACAAAGGACTCATTAACTGGAGTCACAGAGCTAATGTATGCTCTGAATTTTGCTAATTTAGCCAGCAAAAATCTCCCAGCGAGACACTGAAACCGCTTTGAAAGTGGTCCTGCAGGTCTGTTTGCTGTAGTCTGTGTGGCTGTGTCCTCTGGAGCAGTGGGGATCTGGCTGGGATCTTGCTGCTGCAATGCTCAGTGCTTTCTTAATCAAAGGAGTTGGTGCTGTTGGACTGGGCTGCAGAGCCCGAATTTCATGCACTAGCAGAGAGTTTTCACAAAGTAGCATTTACCACATCACGGGAGGGATACACAGAGTCTGAGAGGACATAAAATTCATGCCTTAGTTTTGAACAGAAATTTATTCTTGCTCTGAACTAGCATATATATGTGCTCTCTCTGCAATTTCAGGTGAACGTACAACATGCCTGAAAAAAAAATCTCAAAATTCTTGAATTTGTAAAGCATCTTTCTGCTGATTTGTGACTTCTTTACGTTTGCTGCAGCGCATTCATATAGCAATAGATCATCACTGTGCAATAAAAAAGGACCCAGAAAGCAAAGCCAGGATCTAGACATCGGTTTTAGTACAAAATTCTGGCAGGACCAAGATTTTGGTTGCTTCATTTCAAGCAAATGGACCAAGGTCAGATTCTTTGTCGGTACAACTGGAATAACTTTTTTTATGACTGTCTGCATCAGTTTACACGAACGTGGAATTTGACACCTTGCCATCAAATGGAAGGTGGCTTTTCATCCTCTAAATTCACACAGACATATTAATCCAATGCTGAGGTTTGGCATAATCTCTAATTTTATATAGCACATTTCTTCTCCAAGTGCCTCACAAATATCACTCAAACGCAGCCATGTCTGGTAGGGAACTTAGAAACATTCCTCAGTGCTCACCAAAGAAGGCAACTTAACGCCTCCTTTTATTAAAAATAACATTAATTCAGGGAACCACAGTTTCAATTGTGTTGGAAACATTCAGTCACTCAGACTGAACGGCATGAAGCTCAGTTAATGAGGTGTTTAGCTGCTCCTTCCAGAGCAGCTCCTTTACACCTCTGCTTCAGGCAGTCTCTGTGTCTTTTGGAGGATTCTAGATCTTTACCTTGAATTAAGAATTTGCACATAACAGGTCATCTGCAGATGTCTCCTTGTTGTAATGACCAGTTTCCATAAGGACAAACAAGGTTATACCTCCTGCAAATAAGGCTGTTTCCACTGAAGTTGAATGGTAGGAAACAGTTGGCAGGAATACTCGAGAGCAAACAATATTTTGTTATGGAAGAAACATTTCTGATATTTGACATATCTGGTGATGTCAGATTTCTTGTTCCACAAGGTTGTATCTTCACCTTCACCAGGAAAACTAATATGCAAGTTACTGTGTCTGTCTCAGTCAGCAGCTCCTCTGAATAAAGTCTGTGTGCAAATAACTCAGATGAAAACTCAGGCTGTCCTCCTGAGAGAGAGGAAGAAACACAAAATCCCACTTTCTGGACAATAGGAGAAGGCTAGGATGACACAGGTGCCTTATAAATTAGTCTCTGGATTAATTCAGTAAGATAAGAGGATTTAAGACAGACTAGGACAACTGGAGTCAGGATGTTTGTTGTCTGTGCAGGCAAGGGAGAAATGCAGGATGAACAACCCTCGAGCTCCCATAAACTTCTTCCTCACACGTGAGGCTGTGGATGCTGATTTAGGGCTGAGTTTACCTCTGCAGAGGCAGTGGCAGCAGTGGATACTAGGAACTGGAAAGCACATTCCACACATGCAGGTCCTTGCTGGACCTGCCAACTGTCACACACTGCTGAAGTTTAAAAGGACTTTCCTACGTGAGCAAGAGCTTTATTTCCCACCTTGGCTTCCTGAAGGACTTTCTTATCAGCCTTTCCCTGAGAAATGCACAGAACCAGCCTATCTCCCAGACAGCTCAGCCCTAAACTCTTCTTGTTTGGCCCAACCAACTTTAGGAGCTCACCTAAAGCCACATCTAAGCACTGGAGCATCTCTTGAAGAACAGATGTGGCTGAGGCCAAGCTTGGGTGTGAAGTGGACCCCAAAAGAGAACACTTCCCACTTTCACTCCTCACAGTGTGGAAAGTCCTTGAGTAGCAACAAGCTTCAGGCCAAGCAGTTGCTTCATTTTTTTTCTCCCCTTATTGATTGTTTGCTTTTAAAGTAAGATTCCCAAATCCGGTCATCGTGAAAGCACTGGATGGATCCAGCTGTAGTGAGGGCAGGATTTGTGTGAGAGCTTCCACAGAGCTCTGCCAATGCACTTTTGTCCTGGCCAATTCCTTCTCTTCCAAACCTTGGCCTGTCCAACGCAGACACTACCAAGTCAGGAGGAATTGAGACATATTATTAGGTGGTTTTGAGCTGTGGATCTTTGCCTATGAAAATGCTGTGCTTGCTTTCTCCCCGACCCAACACAGCACTTGCACTGGGCTTCCAGAGGCAGAAAGTGGAGCAAGGCTAAGTGTGACTAATAGGGAAAGGAAATGGGGAAGAAGGGCCATGTTCACACCACTCTCAAAATACACCCTGTGGCGAGGGCCCTGCCTGGGTGTTCCAGGGCATGTTCTGCTTTCTAGAGCATTAGGCAATGATGTGGCTCCAGTCTGTCTTGGGGATTGGATTCCCCTCGCTGGCTGAATGTGGAGACCTCTGTCTTTATTTTAGTTGCTGTGCTGTGCCTATCTCCACGGTGTCCAAACCCATCCCAAAGAACAAGGAGGGCCATTGTGGCCTCCCCCAGCACAGGGCTGGGAGGTCGAGGAGATCCTGGCTGTTCTTCCCCTGAGGATTCCCATCCACGTGTGCTGGGGTTTGCTCTACCCAGGTGCCAGGCAGGGGTTGAGAGGCAGCATGTCCAGTGACATGGAAATACAGAGGACTGATTTTCTGTGTGACTTTTGGGAAAACTCCTTGGCATTTCTGTTTCTCTTCACCTTTTTTGCCTTTTACACAATCCTCAGGGTAGGGCACTGGCACGGAATTGCTTGTATTAGAGAGAGGGCTGCTGTGTTAGGAATGATGAGGCATTAAAGGTCATGTTCTTCATGCTGGAAAATCTCACACTGAAATGAGTAAATGCAGAAACTGGGAGGGTCTGATGTTTTGCCCAATAGATAACTTTTAACTGATTAAAATTAAAAGATTAGGGAAAACTTTACCTTCCTAAAAAGCAACCAAAGTAAAGATAAGTAATTAGAGGGGAAAAAATACAGAACTCACAGAAAACAGTTTCCCTTATGGCTAAAGGCACAGGCTATAAAATAGAATTTTTTTTTCCCTTCACAAATCATTTAAACATAAGTAAGAAATCAGTAGCTCCCTCTTCAGAAGCACCCTAAGGAATAAAAATGCAGTGAATCATGGGTATTTTATTACTAGTTTGTGTGTCTATCTGATGGCAAGCATCAATGGCTTCCCTTACACAGGGTGCCCAGGGGGATAGAAGAATGCAGGGAATAGCTTACTAGTTTCTGTGTCTGTCTGGTGGCAGAAATCCATGTTTTCTTATAGAAGACACTGTGGTACTGCAGGGGCAGCGTTTCAGAGTGTGTGCCTGGCTTTCTGGTGGCAAAGCACAAAGTGGGATTGAAATGTTGCCGCTCAGCCACGCCTGCTGTGCCAGCAGGGCACAGTCCCTGGGCTCAGCCCCTCGCAGGGGAGGCAGGAATGTTTGCCAGGCAGGTCTGTGAGGGGAGCCAAGGACAAGCCTTAGGAACTGGGAGTGCTGGGGGGGATTCCAGGGTTTAATAATAGAAACAGATACTGATGGAGGAGTTGGTTCTGACATGTGGGGTGGGACTACAGGTAGAAAGAATCTTCTCATGGTGGTTGCTGCTCTGGTTTGGATGGAAAGGCAATAAGGCATCAAATGCTGGTGTTGCTGCATCTCACTGGTTTCCAAGCTGCTTCTGGGGGAACGTGGACAGCAGTGCAAACCAGGCAGGTCCCAATACTCGACTCCCCACGTAGTCCAAGCTTCACAAACAGGAACAGGGAGGCAGAGGGGGCCAGAGCCAGACAATCCCAGAGGAAGAAATACTTTATCCATAATGCTGGGTGATCTGTTAAAGGGATTATCTCTGGAAGTGGTTTTATTTTATCTGCATAGGCTTCAGAGAGGGACTGTCTAGCAGGCCATGAGCATCATCCAGTGATCTCTCCATGGAGTCCATAAATTCTGCCTGAGCTTTAGCACCTTTTATAACAGTTAACCACATTGTATCTATACCACAGGGTAAAGATACATAGGGTAATTTTAAATAAGCTGGTGGGAACAGAGAGCAGTCTAGCTGAACTCAGAATGGAATCATTTGCCCTTCCAGCACTACTCTGCATCTCTCCTGCTGGATTCCTGTTGCTCCATGAGCACGGTGGTTTCCAAACAGGGCTCCTGTCTCTGCTTTACATCCCAGTGTGACACACAGACTATCCGAAGTCTTGATTTAAAGACTGTAAGTAACAGGAATCTTGTTCGTCCCTAGATAAGATACCAGAGTGATTAAGTGCCCTCATTGTTAAATTTGTGCACGTTATTTATTGGTATAGACACAGTCTCTAATGTTGACATTCTGATCTTAAAGGGAAAGGGTTTCTAAAGACTGTGGCTGATGCTCTTAAACCTCTTGGCTGCTTCTGAAGATTGCTGATTTTTTCTGATAATAACAGTGCTCCAAGGTCTAGGCAAGAATAGCTTTTTTCTCCTTAGTTTGGTCCATGCTTCTATTCATCATTTCCTTATGGTAAAACATAATTTTAAAAACAAGCCATATAAAATTTTGTTCCTGTAGTGATTTATTTTATTTTCATGGTGTCTGGAGACATGATGTACTCCCATCCTCTCAGAGTGGTTATTAGCATTTGGCCTGGCTGTTTCTTGTGGAAAATCATAAAAATATTTGGTGAGCAGAAGAGATGCTAAGTGCTTTGGTGGTCTGATCAGGGAGGGTATTTAGGAAGACTGCATGTTTTGTTTTGAATGAAATGATTAGCTGTATCCTTTTCTGATGGCAGAGACACAAGACTTGCAGCAGAGTTCTGCACTTTTCTTTTAAATCATTATTTTCATTTAGAATGTTTGAATGTTTTGCATGAAACTCCCAACTGGAATGTTTTCGGTTTTTAAACTACTTCTGGTGTTTTGGTGAAGGGTAAATAAGCATCCTGACAGGGCAACCATTGGAGCAGGCCAGGAGCCAAGGCCAGCTGAAATTTCATAAGACAGAGGGGGAATAATTTCCAGTGTCACAGAAGATCAGGAGACATGGATAGTGGGTCTGAGTCAAAGGGCTGGAAATCAACCTCAGCAGGCTCTGGATCAGGCAAGGAAGAGAAGAACTGGCCAGCTGAGAGAGGACAGCTTCCCAGAGGATGTTGGGAATGTTTCAGATGTAATTGCTTGGGTGAAAACCAGCTGTAATCAAACCCTATGAGCACCAGAAATGTCCCTTCTCCCAATGTCATAATAACCATTGAGCTTACAGGGAATTAGAGGTACCACTTCAGTGAAAGCATGCTGCCTTAATTCAGTTTTAATAAGGAAACCAAATTTTTTCTAGTTTTTTCAGTGCTTTTGGTTTCTGCTATTTTTGAAAGAATAACAGTTCAGAGCATTCATAAATGTATTGAAATCAGTAAATGTGAAAGAACAAACTCAAGAAGAGTTATTACTGAAATTATACTGGTAGGACAACAAATTAACGCCTACAAAATTAAAACCAGAAATTACAGCAGATTATTGGAAAAGCTAAATCATTTCATTAAATTTGCAGATAAACTATACAAATCCTAATAAAATATTTAAGAAAATGGTAGAAAGTAATGTTCACTGTAAACATTCTGGGACAGGGCCACTTTCATAATGGCACATGGGGGGTAATTTTATAAATAGCCCTGAGTCACCTGAGGACCAGACATGGAATTACCATCACCAGCACTGGAATTGCTGTCATTATTGCAGTGACCTAAAATAACATCATGCTGCTCCTTGGCCACCTGTAGGAGACCTTGGATCTCAACATATCCTGATTTATTCTGCTTTTATGATTTCTGCTAAGATATTTTCTGCATTGTGAGAGCAGAAGATTGGGAGAGCTCGACTCTTCCCTTGGGCCTTTCATTGCAGGTTCTCAGCTGCTTCAGGGCAGCATTGGCCCACAATTTCATGCCTCTTCCATAGTGGGAATTGCTAAAGGAAGCTGAAATTCCAAGTTGGAAGCTCAGACATTTAGTTCCAACCCAGAAAGAAGATACCTTAGGGAAAGTAGAAAACTTGCAACACACAGTCAATGTTTTGTCCATATTCTGTATCAGTCCATATTCCATATCAACCCCTTTGCACTGCAGTCCCTGTTTTCTATCTGTAACTAATGTATATGCATACACATGCGTGTTTTGATTTGCCACTTCATTTAAACTCCTCTGTGCTAAGAGAAATACTAATATTTATTTCAGAACACTGTAAAGCTTTTCTGCTGCAGTGTCTGCTTTCTGATTCCAGGAGAACACTATCATGTGAAAGAACCTATTCAAAATCCATTGCATTCCCGTCCTTTTAATTTATGCAGCCAGATTTATACTCTAACTTCACATATCAGTTCTTGTCTGCTCTTGAGTTCATTTGCTTTCATAGCAGACAGAGCTGCTAAAGTAGCTGCACACATACCAGCCTTCTTACACTGGAATGATATTGTCCCTAGGTGGGTTTCCCTATAATTGCCACAGATCCTCCCAGAATTTCTGGCAGAGCACAGAGCACATCACAAGTTCAGCAAATGTGAGATGATGGGATGATAAAAGCCTGTTTGTGCTGCTCTTAACTCAGTAGGAGTAATAGCTGATTCTTCACATGCCCAAAATGAAATTAAGGGGGCTCCTCAAAGAGGTTGTGGTTACACGGTCACTTTAATCTGGCATAAATCTGGCTGCTGCTGAAAGGGGTTGTTCCACTCCTCTCCCCCCTCTTCCTCTGCACCCAGTCACTTTTTTCACCCACTCTTGTCTGGCACCGGGGTCTCTCTGGCTGTGCAACACATTGGACCACAGAATGATCCAGTTGAATATCAAATCAATTAGTTGTATGCTTTTTTTTTTAATTTAAATCAGTTTCTTAGGGTAGCACAGTCACATGAATGCTTGTGCTGGCGTAAGAAATGGTTGTCTGGGGGAAGAGGGAATGGAAGAACCACTTCTTCAGTAGCAGCCATTGAATGATGGCCTGATTAGACTGGCAGCATCCAACCCACACAACTGAAACTATCCAGGCCAGGCTGTGAACTTCTCGCATTCCTTGGCAACTCCTCTTCTTCTTTCTCATAAGCCCCTTCCCATTTCTCAGTAGCCACTGGGCACTGAGGTTTGCAGGCACTCTCTGTCCTGGCAGCCTATCTCTTTAGCAGTAAACACAGTTATCTGTCTTGCCTTCTTTTTCTGTTTGTAATTTCTACAATCCCTCAGCAGCCCTACTCCCAGCATGTCAAATTAATTCAAATTTCTTGTTTGTTCTCTTTTTTTTTTTCCCTTTTTACCACAATGTGCATGCCATCCTAAACTTTTCCAGAGGCCAGTCAACCAAAGGAAAACAAGGTATTTTTTCCGAATTATCTAAACAATGAACATTTCAGTTCTGAGACACAGCCCAAAGATCATTCCCCAGTTCAGTGAAATATTGTCCTAGTTCTGTTGGGCTTAGGGGCAAACACACAGTATACAGCTGAGTTATCCCAAGAGCAAAGCAGTGCTTCAGTTGTGGCTCCTGGGTTTCCTCCCTTCCAAAAGAAGCAAGCCGGGTTACATTGTGCTTGGCTCCGGCTGCGTTCCCGCCTGGCTGCCTCGGCGAGCGAGGGGTGCCAAACCAAAATTCCTCAGCTCCCCTTCCCAGCCCACCCCTTCCCCACCCGTCTGTGTGGGAATGGGGAGGCCACTGCTGGGACCTGCCACACCAGCAGCCAAGGTGAGAGAAGAAAGGGAAAACTCCCAACTCCCCAACTCTTCCACAAGAGAGAAATTCCGTGCCCGCTGCTCAGGCTGGGCAGGTTCAAACCCACGGCAAAGGGAACTTCTGTGGCATCTCTGGCTTTTTCTTCACTGTGGTGTGAAAATCCCATGTGTGCAGCACACTTGCACAAGACTTGACACGAGAATGCACTAGAGAAGCATCAAAACAAGAAAAAATGGAGGATCACCCTGGAAAGACACAAAATCTCCCAGGTCGGTGTTCTGCACTCGTCCATCCTCGTTTCAGTTTTATCCCAGAGCTGATGGTAATTAGTGCTGCTTGGTTGCACCTTAATCCAGTTGTCTGGTGCAAAACAACTTAAACTCCACAAGCCTCATCCTTTACCACTGTTTAAATCATAATCAGTGAGGGCCTGTGATATTTTATCCCCAGAATCAGCCCATTCCAAAGGGTAGAAGGATCTGGGGGTAAACACAGATGTGTTATAGTTTTTCCCCTGCCACAGTGGAGGCCCATACATGGTGATATCCATGGAGTCACTGACTGTCCAGGCTTGTAACAAATGAGGTCTGACCATTCAACTTAAAATCCCTTCTTGGAGAAAAACATTATCCTGAAACAAGGATTTATTTTTAGGTGGAATCTCCAAAATCAGCTTGGTAGGACTTGCCATCTTTTGCCATTCTAGTAAAATCTGGTGTGATGAGAAATACTTGCACTGTTAGAGTAAAACTGAAGATGACAATAAGACTTACAGCTTTATGTAACTGTGGTCTCAGATAAATCATACATCATTTAACAAGGGACTCTACAAAACAAACTGAAGTTTTTTGCAGAGAATTGTCTTCATGGTTTTAGTCAAAACACAAGGGAAAGATTCTTAGCTTCCTTTTTATTTTACAAATTTTCAGGAAAAAAGTGCTCTTCCTCACATTTTCTTTTTTTTTTAGTTTTTTTTTGTTGGTAGCTTGAAATGATTTCTGATTCTCTGAATTGCTCTAGTCTGTTTTATTTCCTCTCTGCTCTTGGAGCTAATTTCTATTTCTTTGTCTCACAAACTGATTGTATTTGTATCATCTCCAGACAGGTCACAGGAGGTACATTGAGTGCACACTGGATACTTTGCACATCTGGTTTATATCCTCCTCCACTGAGCCACTTCCCACCCCACAATGCAATATTTCTGTATCGTTGCCATATATCAAAGCAAAAGAAGGATGCACAGACAGTGGAGCTAAGTGGACACAGTACATGAGACACAGCTAAAAATTCAATTAGTTTAAAATAGCCACTTTTCTTTTAAGCACAGTTCCCAGTTCCTGCAGTAGAATCATACTGAAGAAAACAACATACACTTCTCCACTAGGCAAAAAAGGCCAACAGACTCAGTGTTCTGGGTTTTCTTTGCAGCAGCCTTCTGGCATTTGTGTATAATCCTGAGAGACTCAATCTAGGGACAGGAAAAAGCAATTTCTATTTAGACAGAATCTGTGTTGGAGTCTCATTTTTCATGATGTGCACTAAAGCAGTGATTGCCATACTATCCATTTTTGTAGGTCTTTTCTTGGGGACTCTTGGACCACAGTTCAGGGGCTTCAGCAGAGGGGTAACATCCTGTTGGTGACCAAAGGCAGTGGGAAGGCACACCCTTGGTGTCTTCAGTCTCCCTCTTGGGAGATGGGAAGAATTCTTCTCAGCCAGCGCAGGACAATAGCTCTGGATCAGTGTGAGAGGACTGAGCCAACTGTAACCCCTCAGACACCACCACTGTGGGCCAGGGGATCCTCAGAGCACGGCAGAAAGAAGCACTTTGGGCTGCCCTGGGCTGCTCTGGGTCTGGTACAGTCTTGCTGTGGAAGTGTTTGTCCCATGGCAGGTTTGGGTTGGCCTGTTATCAGCAGCAGAAACTTGCCTTGGGTTCATCTGTAGGTTTGAGCAGATCTTTGCTCAGACCTGCTCAGTGTTTCAGCTTCTGCAGTGACACGAGCCAGGCAGGGCTACAGCCATCCTGTGATGTGATGGCTTCACACTGTTCTGAGGTGAGCAGGCAGTGCTGCTGGACTGACAGACTGACTGACAGCCCGACTGACAGCCTGGGGGATGTGCTGCCTGACTGCCAGTGCTGGGCAGCCCCAGAGCAAGCAGGTCCACGGGTGACTGCAGCCCCTGGTAACCAGCTCGTGAGTCTGCAACATCACAGGGGAATCAGGCATCCCAAAGAGCAGCTCTTGTAACTGAAACCTCTGCTTCCATAAGCACTTGGGTTTGATAAAAAAGTCCCTCTGATTGTCAAACCTGGGCCCTGGGAAGGTGTGCCAGGAGTGGGAGCTGGCTCGGGGATGTTACGTGCTGGGAAGAGGGACAGCACCAATTGCCCATTGTCTCCATCCCTCCATCCCCCCAATATACGTGCACACCTGCACCTCCACACACCCAGTTTCACTCTGATTTGCCCCTGGATTGAATTAAGCTGAAGGATCAAAGAGCAAAGCTGGGACAGTTTCCACACAGAGCATAGATGGGGCTCTCTGCTCTCAGAAACCAGCCCAGTGTTTGTCCCTGCTGGCCTCACCTGATTCAATCAAAACACAGCCCAAGGTCTGCTGTTCCAGCCCCAGCTCCCTCCCATCACACCCCCCTCAGCTTTCTTCCCACTTGGACTCCTTCCAGCTTTGCCCCATGTGCTAAAAAATGCCAGAAAGTGCAATTCCTTTTTTTAATTTTCCCTGGAGTTGGCATTAGAGCTGGAAGCAAAGACATTTCTGTCTGGTCAGAGAGGGAATATCTGTTCCAAATGCTTTTGAAATAGGCACATCAAACTTTATGATACTCCTTTTAGAATAGTGGATTCTATTTTCCTCATATAAAATTTGGAGACATTTTCCATGCCCACATCCATGCAGACTGCCTTATTCCTGGGTTTGAGGAGGCTGAGCAGTGCAGTTTCTTAAGGTGAGCTTGCATTTCTGGAAGCATTAAATCTTCAATTTTAGCATGAGCTTCTATTGAAAGTGTGACTCTTAATAAAGAATAATATATAGTTATACAGCTTTTTAGCTAAATGCAAACTCTAGAAAGAATTAAGCTACTTTATTTACTGGTTTCCTCAGGGAGTGCAGCTCATTATTCCACCCTAATAATTTTAGGACAGTCAAGGTGATGTATTTACAGTTCCTAAGTACCCCAGCCTAATACCAATCAGTGTGGGCAGTGGCATGCATTGTCTGTGTGATAGCAGCTGAGACCAGGAGGGGAGCTTTGGAGGTAGTAAACTCTGCTCAGGAGGCAAATGAAGTGAACAATGTCTGAATGATAATGTTATGGTAAATGCTGATCTCCCCGATTTTCAGTAACCACTACAACTGCTTGCAACATCTCATCAACTCTGTCCCCAACAGCCTTTGCAGCCCTGAGTTAGTGAGTTTGGCTACATAAAACACAGCAGCATTATGTGGGGAGATGTTTGCACGCTGTGTGCTGTAACAGGAGTTGAGTTTTAACAGGGGACATTAGGCACTTTTGTAACTGAATTCCAAAAATAAAAGGAAGCTACCAAAAAGTGCAGTAGGTAATAAAAGTCTACCATCTTTTGTAGTCCTTCTCCACTGATAATGTCCTGTATCCATCCCTTGCAGGATAGAGGTAGCAGAAGAGCATGGTTGAAAATAAATGAGGCACATATGTGGGCTTAAACTGGAGCAACAGTTAAGGACCTTGCTGTCATTTCATATATTTTCCTATCTTGTTTAAGGACTCATGTTCTAAAAAAGCACGTTTTGGTATTTCTGATGTCCCTGTGCTTCCCTCTCTGTGCTGGTGATTTACTGTGTGCAGCCCAGAGCTGGAATCCATTTCTCCTTCTGCTCAGCTGGGTTGTTCTGGGCACGTGTGTGTCCTGCTGTTCACTTCAGACCTGCTCAGGACAGAATGTGGCTTGTGGCTTCAGCAGCAAAGAGGTCGATGCACATGGAGCAGTGCAACAGCTGTGCAATGTGAAATAAAGGCATTTTTCTCTCTTTCCATGAGCACCTCTAAAGCATCAACTGGTAAATGGAGAAGAAGGGGAATTTTTTTTCTGCAGACCCTTATGTAAAATACCAAATATTAACAATCCACCACCCAAGCCTCCTCTGGTGCTATAGATTTGATCTTAGCAAAACTTTGTGTATCGCTGAAATGCACTCAAATATTGAGTACCTAAATATAAATTACTCTGGGCAATCTCCTGTACTGAAGGTTGGCTCGCTCAGTTCAATAAATGTATGTTCATGATGCTTGTGTTACTTAGAGAGATACCCAAATGGATCCTTAGACCCAAATGCCCACAAACTGGAAAAGAAATGCACTTCAGCTGATGATCTCTTAAAAAAAAAACAGACAGGAAGTACCAAGATGAGCTTGAGATTTGGAATAATCATAGGGCTCCAAACTTTTGGTTTCATGTTGAGCTTACACTGGGCTGGCCATGCTACTTTGATGGAATAAGGATAGTTTTATAAGCTCAGAGTTCATTGAACCTTTTCTGCTTTTTACTGTTTTTCATTTTGGTACACAGCTTTGCCCCCAGACCTGAAAAAGGATTAAAATGCCAGATAGGAGACAGATCACTCAGCATTTCTAATCACATACCAGAAATCTCAAGACACACAGTTCTCACAGGGTTTTCTACTCTTTGTAGACCATAAAAGGCTCAGATAACCTTCTAAAGTCCACTCTGATCTCTTTAGTCATTAAAAAATAAGTTTTTACTGAGAAACTAAACTAAGTTCCTGCTGCAGTGATCACATTCAATCCATCCAGTTTCACTCCACTGCTTCAGAAGTGCATTCATTCACTGACAATAACAGAAGTCTTCATTCAAAACAACATTCTGACAGTTGAAACAAAGCTGGAACTATTGGGAAAAAAAAAAAAGCCCTGGAGTACTGCAGGGAAACATTTCCATATATATTATTCCATCGTTTCATTTCAGATGGTTATGGGCATTTGCTTTCTAATTATATTTCATGTTCATGTTTCAGAAATGCCCCAACTGTTGTGGGTGGAAGAATAGGCTCACCTGCTCAGCCTCCCTGAGAAGCAGGCAAACACTGAATCACCTAAACTGCAGACTGGTAAGTTTAGTCTTGCATTTTCCATTACCTTCACCGCTAGGAAAGTGAATTTCAAATGAAGCAAGTGATTGACCTTCTTTCAGTGAGCTTCCTGGAAATTCCAATCTTAGTAAATTAGTACTTCTGGTGCATGTTCTTCTCCAAGGTAAGGCAGTCTGGTAGAAACAGCCAATTATTTGAGCTGCCAAAGTGCTTAGTGGCATTAGTGTAACTACTTTGTGTCCTATTTATCTGTCTGTGATAAAACCTTTTGGTCTTGGCCTTGCTGAAGAAGTTGATGCTTTCAGAAATTCCAGCCTTTGTGTTTTTTCATTGAATTGTTGCGTGTTTAAATTAGAGTTGATATTATTTATTTGCTCTTTATTGAGAGGCACTGCATTTCAGGCTCTGGGCACAGTCTGCTTTTTCAGTACAGGTTTGTACAACACCTAAATCACAGTCCCTCACGCTGGTAAAGATAATAAATGTAGGAAGATAACACCATGCCTTGAAGAGTGATGCTTCTCCTGATGTGTTAATCTGCAGCTTACCTTTGGGGTAGCTGAAAATAGATCAGATGGAACCTGCTCTGAGAGGGAAGAGCTTCTGCAAACACACAAAATCCTTTCTTAGGATCTGTATTTGAATGGCAAACAGTAAAAAGTCACAAGCCACTACAGTGTGCTGTGCAGGAGCTCTCTCCATTTCTTTCTATGGCATAATTAAACCCAAGCAGGTAGCCAGGCAGACACCACACTCACACCCACATTCACAGCCTGTGATCCAAAAGGGGAAAAAAAATCAGCCATTTGCTGAGGGTCTTTTTTTTTATGGTTTAGAGGTGACTTTGCATTTCAATCATCTGAGCTGAACATTTTAAGCAACGGAGTAAAATAGCGAGGGGGAGAAGGAGGGATGAGGTGTTTTGAGTCACTGGGGGCTGTGATGCCGAATATGTGCAGAAACAGTGGCATCTAGTGGGCAGGTCCTCAGCTGAGGGAAGGCAGCAGGCCCTGGATATGGAGCAAGTCAGCAATTGCAGCTAATGGTTATCTTTCTCACTTCCGTGGATGAAAGGTTTTCCCAAGCCTTTTTGTAATCCTTTCCTTTAAAAGCGTTTGGAAATCAACTGTTTTTCCAGCTTTCCCACCTTCAGTATACAACTTTCAGGACACTTCTGTTCCTATTTCATTTATATTAAGCCCTCTCGTGGCTTCCACAGGCAAATTCTAATTATGAATTATTATATCTTAATATGATATAGATTATCATAAATCTTCACCCAGTAGGAAAACTAATGGTTTGCATGCATGTATAAAAGTCCAGCATTATCCCCCAAGATTTTAGGCATGGACAAAAATAAACCTCCAACTAATCCTTGAACATGCTCAACCTAGTTCAACTTCAGATGATTTCCAGCACAGCCTTGAAGGAAAGATCTGAGAGAATAAAATCACACTGAAGGACTCTGAAACAAAGCTTCATTACACCATTTCTGTAGCTATAACTAAGTATAATATTTATGCAGTGTTTACTTTTTATGCTAATCATGTATAAGTTTCTTCACTGCTGAGTCATAATAAATGAGCTAATTTATTTATACCTGATCCTATGATCCTGTTCTCTTATTAGTCCACTGAATTATGTGTAAAACACTCTGTGTGTGTTATGGACATGCAGAAGTGTATAATAAGCAGGATGAGGGGTTTGCCACATCCATGGCAACAGCCTAAAGCAGACACACTCACACCTTCACTCTCTCTTTAGCCTTCAGAGTTTGCCAGTGCTGAGCAAACTTAGGAAAGTCTTCTGGGCTGGGCTGGGCTGGGCTGGCCTCCTCCTCTTCTTTGGCTGCCTCTCGGGGAGGCTGAAGGGTGTTTCTGTGTTTACTTGCAAGGCCCAAATTAATTTGTATGAATGGAAGACTTGGCTTCTTAAATCTATCAGAAAAGCTGGATGTCTTAAAAGGCAATATCTTGGCTATGTTCTTCGTGATCACAGGATTCCAGAGAATCCAGTCTAGGGATTTTTTATTTTTAATTTCAAAATTTTCTGTTCTCTCTCTTTTTCTTTACACTTTTTTTCCCCCTGTGTTTCAGACTTTCCTATATGGTGTCTGCTGATTTTCTTGCCTTGATGGACCAGGAGGTTCTTCAATGGTCAGTTCTAAAGTAGAAGGGAAGTGTAGATACATTCAAGAGAGACTCTGCTTTTGTAAAGAAGCTTAAATTCTGGCATTCTAGAAACACTGGTAATGGTTTTGATTTGAACCTGAATGCAAATATGAGTTGCCTCTTTTGCCCATTGACTAGTTGAGTGGGCTAAAGACTATTAACACTATACCATAATATCTTCCCTTTTGAAGTGGGAGAGAACATGGATCATTGACCTGGAAGTACTTCACCTTTCTATGTTTTTAGTTTTCTCCTTATTCATTAGATTTAATAATACTTAACTTTTCTTTTGAGTTGCCTATATGAGATCCTTCAGCCCTGGTGTGAAAAAGCAAATTTTAAAACAATAAACAGTCTCCATTCCACATGTTTGTTTTAGGATTAGCTCAGTGTTACTGAGGTTGGCCTAGAAGCTCCTATTTAACCTTACCAGTTATCTAACAAATGATTGAATATAACTAGATGGGAGTTCTTTTATTTCAAAGAAGTAATTGAAAGTTGACTTTCACAGGGTGAAAGTTGGCATAATTGGCATCAGCATGAATTTTTCATTGTGCAAGTAAAAACAGAGCCAGGATTTCACCTAATGACTTTAACTCAAAGAGATATGCAAATTTAGATCTGTGTATTGTGAGTATTATGAATGAAGCCCACAATAGCAGCCTGATTATGCTTTTTTACACTCCCAGATTTAATCTAAGATTTATCTTGGCAGTAGGGGAAAGCAAGTCTTTGATGCTTTGAGATTTAAATTATTTCCTTGGAGTCATCTAAGGGAGTTCTCTTACTGGAAGAAAGTATAGTGGAAGGACTGTTGATCCATTCCAGCCTATCAAAAGCTCTGTAGCAGTAATTACCTTATATATCTTCATAAAAATGTGTTTTATTTTGCTACCAGTCCTCAGGCTCTTTGAGTGACTGCAATGAGGAGCTCTGAAAGTTACTTTGGTCCATTCATAACTAATTCTCTTGCCTTTACAGATCATAACAGTCGTGTAAGAGCCATCAAGAAACTTTTCATGTAGTTTTGCAGATATCACATATTTGCCATCTGAGTGTACAAGACATTCTGTTCCAAGGCACAGGTTATAGAGGCACACAGGCAGGAAAGGGTTGGCTGGATACATGTAACCCCTCCTGGCAGAATTCTAGAGGAAAGGGATGGATAGTTATGCAGAGAAGTACAAAATTGTTAGACTGCACTGTAGTGCTTCCCAGCTGCTGATCCTAAAAAGTCCTCTGATGTTTCCTTAGTACCTCACAATACTGAACCTCACTTCCAGTGATTTTTGTCAGCAAATAGTATGGAAGACTAAGGTAACAAAATCATTTGAAAATGGAATTGAGCCAAGCTTTTATTATGAAACAATACATGAAATACTCATCAGGCAATTAAACACAGTGTTGTGTAAATGTTATGTCTTCATGCAATATTGCTATTTAACCTAGAAAACTGTAATTAAGGATTCCTCCAAAATCCAGAAAGTTGGCTGCCTCTTCATGTTGATATTCTCCCATTTTCTATGGACCTCTCCCTCTAAGTTCCTCTTGCTTCAGACAGTCTAAAGCTGTGCCCTTTAAAGGACTAATCAGGGATTTATTCTTGCCCATAACTCAGAAACTGGGCAAAACCCTTTGTTCATTTATTCATGTATGCAATCATTACTGGTAGAAAATATATGGTGGTCTATAACATATGTAACCACTTGTAGCTGGAAGTTTTGCTCTATCACTAGGATTGCACTGTATTGCAAAGAGATTCAGCTCTACAATGAGCATGTAGCCAATGCAGGAATAATCTCTTCCTCCTTAACACAGTCATAGTATAAATCCATGTGCCCATGGAGATCTGCAGAAAAAACCAAAATATAATTAAAAGCCATTCTGACATTGGCCATACTAATAACATCTAAAGGACTTCAAATCATTTAAGCACTTTTCTAACATGAATTCTTCACAGTGGCCTGTGAGAAGCTGCTGTGCAGAATTCCTGTAGCTAAGTGAGCCAGCTCTCAACTGTGCCTCAGCTGGAAGATTTTTTGAAAACTGCCAGCTTACCTCCTAAGGTTGAGGTTTGAGAATTTTATGATTTTGTTTTTAAATAAGTTTCAGACCTTTGGCTTGTTGTGGATTAGCATAACTCCATTGAAGTCTACCACAACACCCAGATTTTTAAAGGTATTTAGGTATGTACAAATAGCAGAATTTTAAGCAGACGAACTTTCTGTCTCTTGAAACAGATCAGCCCTGACAGACACCATCTCTGTATTCTCCTGCTTAAAAGCTTTTGAAAACATGGAGCTAAATCTGCAACTTTTATGTTAAAAAGTTTACTGGGAGTGATATAGAATCACTGTTGTGGCAGTGATTCAAATTTATGCCAGTTGACAAATTTTAAAGAACGCAGGAAGGCTTCTCCTGTCATAGAAATGTCCAAATATATGTTATATATATATATATATATAAAATAAGTATGCACTGTAGAAGAAATATATATACCAATTGCAGGGTAGGCAAAAGCATTAGATTGGATGCACTAGATCCCTGTTGCAGTGGGGGAGACAATGTGGATTCAGCCAGTGTTCAAGGAATTGTTCTTCTGATCTCTGCTCCAAGCGCTGGAGATAAAGCATATACTCCTATTTAAAGAAAAGAAGAAGTAATTTCGTTATGTAATCACTCCATTCTAATGTCAGGCCAATTTTACAGCTTATGTAAGAGCAATTCATTTACCTCTTAAAATAATCAAATATAGTGAAATAGGCTTGCTAGTCAGCTTGCCCCAAGCTAGCAATATTTAATGAATGACATCATCATCCAGATCAGTAAAGGTGGCAAGCAAGAATTTTACAACAATATTCATAAATTTGGAAGTCTACATACACATTTCTCATTTGCATATCAACACAGAAGCCTCTCTTGGTCCTGAGGGCACAGAGGATTCTCACAGATAGGTCTGTTGTAGCCTCTTTTGAAAATTGATTCCTGCTGATTAAAGAACATTAACCCCTTGTAGGATCATGTGGCAGAACTCTGAAGGGTTCTAGGAGGGTAGCACACATCATTGCTGACTGGTCTTTCTGTGATAAATAAAATAATGTGAATTTCCCATACCACTTTATAAGGAGAGGGTTTGGTCTAAGCAACAAATTACCAAAGTAAAGTGTATCAAAAACTTGACCTCCTTCAGGAACAAAATTTACTTTTAAAAAGCCCCAGTCCCAGTGCATGTGGGATCATGCTTTGTGAACAGTAGATACATTTATTCCAAATACACCCCATTGCTTTGCACAGCAGGCACTGTTGGAATGGAAGCTGTAGCCTAAACGCTTTGCACTGGCCAAGTATTCCTGCTGTCATTCAGCTCCCTGCTCTTTGTGCTGAGCAGAGGGTGGGTACCCTGGGTGCCAGCAGGCAGCATTAGATTCCTGCCTTTTACTGGGCTTTCTCTCCTCAGCACAGGGAGACTTGGCTCAAGTCCCTGGTGAGAGACTGCATTAGGAACTGGCAGAGAACAGAACTGTATGACTGAGAAGAGGCCACGTTATAAAAAGCAGGATCTCAGTTAAAGTAAGATTAAAACATGCTGACAACATAAATTACATTTTTGTAATAAACAAAGGGGGCAGGTCTTGCTGTCTGTAACTGAACAGGTTTTTGACTCCAGCAGCACTGTGGAAGTCAAAGAGTGTCACAAAGAATTGCAAATTACATTCCCCAGCTCAGCACGATCTGGCCTAGTACAAACAGCTTTTGCTTAAAATAGATGAACAGAGGTGGGTTCATCCCAGAAATCATTTCATTCTGCTACAAAGCATCCATACAAAATCAGTTTTTCTCCTTGAGCCAGTGGTAGAACTGTGCACAGGGATGCAGCAGCCTTGCACCTTCACTCACAAGGGACAATCTCCATTTTCCACATGGCAGCAAGGGTTGGCTTTTTACCAGAAGATGTTTCCTTTGCTACTGAAAACCTTGACAATTAGTGAGCAAAACAAACACTCTTATGTTTGGGTTTTCTTACAGAAGGTCAACTTTGCTGTCTGGAAAAAAAAATAAAAAGAAGGTTGGAATTCCTCAACAAGTGTTTGCTCCTAATTGAGTAGGAATTGAGTGGCAAGGACAGAACAGCTGAGTCAGTGATACAACATTTCTCTAGCCCTGGCTCCCTTCTGTCTCCACACAATGTCATAGACTCATAGAGTGTCTAGAGTGGGAAGGAACCCATAGGGATCATCAAGTCCAACTCCCTGCTCCTCACAGGACTCCCTAAAACTAAACCATAGACTAAATGTTGCATGTCTGCTTGTAACTTCTTGCAATACAGGATTTACCTCAACCCAACTGTTCTACTGCTTTATTTACTTTGTATTCAATATGTGCTATATTTACTATATAACATTAATCCTGGTGGTATATTAAGCATGAGCACAGATGGGAGCTGTATTCCTGCTAATTTGCAAAAACTGCAGGGCTCATTTAACAACAGCTTAGAAACCAACCCCGTCCTGAGTGTTGTGGGTAGCAGTGAAGCCTTGTGAGTTTTGGCTCTGTTGTGCAATCCTCAGTGTACAAGGCTGTTAACAAGTGTGGAGCAACATCCTTGTGACAGCTTTGATTTGTCGTGGTGTCACACCTGACAAACAGCGTGTCCATCCACAGTGGTGCATGGCCAGGTGGATTCTTTTTGGCTGGTGTACAATACCCACTGGAAGGGGAAAACCAGGAGCTGTCTCCACAGTCCTGGCACAGTCTGAGCTCAATCCTCAAGGTCTCTAGTGCTCCTCATGTCTTACAGAGTTCAGAGATGTTCAGTACCCTGCCAAACTGAGCCCCTTGCACTCGTCACACACTCACAGTCCGTTGGTGCTTCTGGCTTCTGTGGGGTTTGCCTCTTCAGAACCATGTAATTTTAGCTCAGCTTATTTACTTTGGAAAGGAGCAAGCAGTAATTTTAAAATACCTTAAGTACCCTTGAGAAGTGCAGAATTATATGTTACATCTTGTCAAAGCAAGTAAAACAGAAGGCCTTTTAATTCTTTTACTTTTTCTTTTGTTGTAATGGGGTTTAGAAATAAATATGTGTAGATATCACAGGCAAACCCAATGCTGTTGCATTGAGCTAGCAACTAAAAACTCCTACGATATCATAAAAAAAATCCTATCTGTAGCACTCATAAATAAGTGAATGAAAGTGATTTTAAAAGCTAGTTGAGAACTACCTCAATCTCCACACTGACCACTGACACCTGCATCTCCTCTCTACCCACAGTGCAGAATGTACCGCAAGCAGAAGACATTTCCTGTTATTTAGTTTTTCAGGAACAACCTGATGAAATCCACATTTCTATAAATGAAAAGCCACTTTCTTCTCGATAATTCAATTGGTGTTTTTGAGCTGTGGTAAATAATCTGCACGTTCTGCAAGTGAACATTTCCTGAGCACTTACCGAGAGAATGCAAAGGGGTTTTTTAACATTTCATGGGAGAACTCAGCAGCTGAAAAGGGTGACACTCATAACATATTGCTTGGAATTAAATCTGTAGAAACTTAATGCTAAGCACAAATGTTTTGGGGGTTTTGGTGTTGGTTTTTTTTAGTTAAGGTAGTTCAATAGTAAATGTCAAATCACCCTCATTGGCTCGTCAGGGAAACCAGCTTTTCTCGGTCTGCTTTCACGACGAGTTCTCAGAAGCTGTTTGGCCTCTTTTTCAGACAAAATTGGTGAAGTGTCTAAAGACAGAAAAGCAGAAATTAGTTCTGAAATTATTAAAAAGTTAATATTTTACCTGTCACTTGCAAAATGAAGTGTCTCCAAACCTGATTTTTGTCTATATACAAAGTGTTCTTTCTTTACAGCCCCTTCCTAGGGGATATTGCATTCCAGGAGATAGGAGTGGAATTTTAAACTATTTTTATACTTGTGTTTTCTCTAGTTCTACTAGTAGGAAGCAAAGTCTACATATTCATGTTACTATAAAATGAGGAACTATAACAGCACCATCTAACCACTGGCATTAGTGACTCTTCCAACTCTTTGTTCTTTTCTGTGTTGCTTTATAAGATTCTTTTTAAAAGTAATGAGTTAGATGTTGAAAAGGAGAGATTGCAATGAACATTCCACTTGCAGGACCTTGGTAAAATAAGATTAAAATAGTAAGCTACTAAAATTAAACTTTTTGGGTTTACAACAAATTACTACAGTGTGGTGATGCAGAGAGTTAAACACCAAATATAACAGCATGACTGTTAAAAATCAAACAGTAGAAACCCTGCAGTATAAAAAGTTAAGTACTAAAAGTGAAAGATATGAAAATATATGAATAATGAAAACTAAAATAGAAGGTTGAACTAATGCTACTTATATGCTCTTCAGCTCTACACACATACACAGGTTTACTGATATAGACTCCTACCTGTAACAGTGGTCATCAGGACCAAAAAGGAGACAAAAACAAGAAACTTCTTCATTTTGATTCTGCTTTCTCTCAGTCTGTTCCAAAATGAGTAACACTGACCAAGGCATCCTCCTATTTGAAGCAGCTACGTGGGTCACAAATGTTTGTTTATGCTTTAATTTGGGCAATAGTATGATTTTGAGAACAGCTGGTCCGAAGGTTTGAATTAGTCTATTATCTGCACACACATTCTCAGCATAACTCTGTTCCTGGGGGAAATAAAATAGAAGACCTTTTTTCCGCTTCAGGCTTCGGAGTTACACTGGGTATTTTAGATTTGTGAAAATAAAACACATCACCTTACATTTGGCACAGCAAGCGAAGGTTTTGGGTGCCTAAAGTATATTAGGGTTTTTTAAAGAAACAATTGCCTATTACAAAATGTTAATCTCAAAGGCAGCTGCAAATCTTTTTCAAAGATTGTCTCTAACTTTACTCCAGCAGAGAAGTACATAGTAAAGGGGTTTAACTCTAGCAAAGCCAAATTATCACTGCTGAGAAACAGAGCAGAGTTTTTTACCAAATTAATAGAATCATACAAGTGAAAATTCACATAATTCCTCTCTTTGCAGGACAAGCTAGTAGAAAATAGGATTATAAATGTCCTTACTAGTAAACACAGTGTGAAGTAAGGATGAAGGTTAACAAATGTCATTGTGAACAGGTAGTTTCAGCCTTGAGAAATGTGACTGTCTGGAGCTCTCCTGGGCAGTGCCATGTTGGACAAAAAAATCTAAAAGCTAAAAATGTGAGTGCTGTGGGCACAAGGGCTTGACCAGAGTGAAGCATGAGGTCGTGATGGGGCAGTTCAGGGGTCAGGCTGTTCTGATGTGCTTTTCTGACAGGACTTTTCTTGGAAACCTGGGTATTCCCCACCTGTGGAGCATTTGCATTTTTCAGCTTGTGGTTTAAGATACCAAGACCCTAAAATCTCAAGAATTTTTTTATATATTGTATGGATTTATGTCATCGCTCAAGATACTGTTTTGAAAGCTCAAAAACCTGTAGGTTCTAACAGCAGTCACTGTTCTTAGAACTGCTGCAGGGGAAACAGCCAAACACATGAGGGCAGAATGAAATTATAGGGGAAAACATTTATGTTGGGCAATAAAGGCACAACTCGGGGGACCTCATTGCTCTCCACAACCACCTCAAAGGAGGGGGTAGTGAGGTGGGGGCCCATCTCTTCTGCCGTGCCTGCAGTGAGAGGACCAGAAATGGCCTTAAGCTGAGACAGGGGAGATTCAGATTAGACATTAGAAAAATTTGTCACTGTTTGTGTGGTCAGGCATTGGAACAGGTTGCCCGGGGAGGTGGTGGAGTCACCATCCCTGGAGGTGTTTACGAGGAGCTGGGCGATGTGGTTTGGTGGTTTAGGGGTTACAGTGGCAGTGGTGGTGGACGGTGTGACAGGATGATCTTAAAGGTCTCTGCCAGCCTTGATGATTCCGTGATTCTACGACAGAACGAAATTATGGGGAAGAGCATTTATGGTTGGGCAAGCAAGGCACAAACAGGGCGGTGATTCGGCCTTCGCCTCGGGCCCGGGCCAGGCGGAGCCGGAGCCGAACCGCTCCGTCACGCACTGTGGCGGGTGCTGGAGCCCCCCTGGCGCCATCCCCGATGTCGCGACAGGCCGGGGCGGGCGGCGCCCGTCTCCTGGCAACCGCCCTCCGCCGCTTCTTCCGCTTCCGCCGCCCGCGCGTCCCGCGGCGCCGCTCGGTCCGCGTCGTGTCCTGCGGGCCCGGCGCGGGCCCGGCACTGCCCCGGCACTGCCCCGGCACTGCCCCGCCGGGGGGACCTCCGCGGGCCGAGGGAGCGGCGCGGGGGGCGAGGGGCCGCGGGTGGAGCCGCGCCGTGCCCCCCGCGGAGGGAAGGGCGAGGGGCGGCCGGGGCCGAGCGGCCGCTCCCCCGCGGGAGCAGCCCCGGGGGCGGCCCGGCCCCGCGCACGGCCCGGGCGGGCGGCGGAGGAGCCCCCGCAGGAAGCCTCTCGCCCGCCCCATGTGGCGCAGGTCGGTGCGGAGCCGCGGGCAGGGATTAGAGGATGGTTCATGAAGCTGCGCGCTGGCTCCCTGAGCGAAGGGGCCGTGCCGGAGCTCGCCCCGCCGCCCGCCCGAGCGGAGCGAGGGGTTAGTGCGGGGAGCCGCGGGGATGGAGGGCCCGGGCGGGGCCGACTGGCGCCTGGCGCTCTGGACGCTGTTCTCCGTGCTGCTGCCCGTGCTCATCACCGCGTGGTGCAGCTTCCAGCGGTCGCGGCGGCAGCTGCTGATACGGGACATCTTCCGCAAGAGCAAGCACGACTGGCACTACACGGACCTGTTCGGGCAGCCCTCGTACTGCTGCGTGTGCGCCCAGCACATGCTGCGCGGAGCCTTCTGCGGCTGCTGCGGGCTGCGCGCCAGCGAGCGCTGCCTCAAGAAGGCGGACCAGCGCTTCCTCTGCAAGGAGATCATGACAAGAGGCGCCGGGGCAGCCCAAAGCTCCATCCCACACCACTGGGTCAGGGGCAACGTCCCCCTCTGCAGCTGCTGCGTGGTGTGCAAGCAGCAGTGCGGCACCCAGCCCAAGCTCTGCGACTACAGGTACTGCGGGGGGGCTTAGACTCTAACACAGCGTACGGTGCCCTGTCGGTGTTGTATTTTCTGCAGGGTTAATGGTAGACATCACCCCCAAGGAGGTCCTGCAGTAGTCAGATAAGAAATCGTTAAAAAACAACAACCTCAAAGAGCCTAAAATTAAAATGGATGCTTGTGGGTAATTTGAGTCATAGATTAAGATTAGCGTGGCATTGCATCTCATGTCCACTCGTTCTCTTAATTGCATTACTCCAGCACGATGGGCAAGCTGCTGTGTAGTTACATAGAAGAGACTCTCTGTGTCCAAGAGAGTTTGTGTTTTAGGGGGTGACATTAAGAAGGTTCTGATCCATTTGTCATTTGTACAGTGGGTAGCCTCAGCAATGGGGGGCACAGTTCACAGTTCAGAACACCAGAGTGTGTTTGCACATCTCAAAATTGGCGTCTGCTCAGTGCAAATAGAACAAACAACTGACCTATAGAGGTTTCAGGTTTATTTTTAAGGATGCATGAAAAAAACTAATGGGAAGTTTTATAACCTACTGTAATACAAGCTGTTGTTAAAAGTTTCTGCTAAGAGTGTTTAAGAATTGAAGGAACCATTAAATGGGCTTTCACTGTCATTAGTAAGGCTGCTTGCAAAGTTGTCTGTGGCATGTTGTGCCAAAATACAGTGATAGTGCCCCAGGTCCTGAGTACAGTGTGTTGGTTCAGCCTTCCCAAAGGATGTCCTCTTTTAAGCATATATTCTGCCAGCTTTTGCTTTGCTTCTGTGTGATACTGGCAAAGTGCTTGGTAAGTAAGCAGAATTACGGTATAAGAGTATTACTTTCAGAAACAGAACCTTGAGAGTGTGTGTAGAAGAAGAAATGGGAGGAATTTGGAGGCAAAGGGGAAAGGAAGGAAGAAGAGGAAAAGAAAGTCACGGTATAGGGCAAGTATCATTGGTACTCATGTGTTGGATTAGTCAGGGGAACTCCAAAAATAGCTTTCCCAGCTGCTTAAATCAAGGCTTTGGATGTACCAAATGAGGATTAACATTCTGCAGAGGCTGGTAGTGGGTATTGCAGTATTTCCTCTTGTTCCAGTCCGTTTTCCAGGGCAGCTTTTAGAAGAGGTCAAAAAACACAGCAGTTTTGCATAACAAAATCCCATCAGCATTGCACTGTGCCTTTTAGGTTTCAGATTTAAAGGGGTATTAGCAATATTAAGAAATGCATCAATTAATATTACCAGTAGTACTTTATTGAATTGAACTGGAATGTTTTATCTGTGCTCTTTAAGGACGGAGAGGAGTTCAGGTTCTCATACAGGCTTTCAGTGTAACTGTTAATATCACAAACAATGCAGGAGGATATTTATAGCACCTGTATTTTACTGAGAACAAAATTAATTTACAACTCTCGGGGTTTTTTTCCCCACAGAATTCAAATGCTTTCCTAGACTTGAAAGCACATGAGCAATTTACGTAGTTTTCTATAGCCAATACATAGTTTTCCAGGGAATTAAGGGTTTTCCCTGTAATGTGCTTTAAATATTACTTATAATGGTGTGTGCCAACATAAGTACTTTGCTGAAAGTTAGTCTGTCTAAAATAATTGAGCAGAATCAATGTGCCTGTTATTTGAGGGTTGTTTTCATGTTCTTTGGTCTTTTATTCCAGATGTGCATGGTGTCAGTACACTGTGCATGATGAATGCATGGTGGATTGTTTAAGGACTGAGGAGTGTACATTTGGAGAATTCAAAGACTTAATTATCCCACCCTACTATTTGTCTACAATCAACCAGATGCGAAAAGACAAAAAAACCAGTTATGAAAAGGTAATGGCCTCCTGCTTCTTGGACCAAATAAACCCACAAACACACAATGAAACTTGAACTCAGTGCATTGTCAGGTTAATAACTATCAGGTAAATGTTCCAAGGTATAGTAAATACTTGCTGTGCTAATTCAGAGGTGTTTGTCATTTTACCAACATGGTTGTTGAAGCACAAGCGTACAGGTGAACATTTTTATTCCACAATACTGAGCTTTGGGTATGTTACTTTCTTGAATGTTTTGTCATTATATATATATTTTCTTTTTTACTGCTGTGTTCATAACATTGTAGTGTTTGTTTTCCTGGGGACTGCAGAATCTTCAGCCTTGGTGTGTCAGAAATATTTGTTTCTGTTTTGACTGCTTCAGACTAATTGGTGACTTCCTCCTTTCAGTGCTTACAGGGGATGGGTTTTGGAGCAAGGCTGAAAACACTTTCAAACGTGCAGTATTTGTGTGACTGACTGACTTTCACCCTTTGCAGGTGGTACCTTACTGCAGAAAACACTGGATGCCAGTGATCATACTGGCAAATACTCGCAGTGGGAACAACATGGGTGAAACTTTACTTGGAGAATTTAAAATGCTGCTGAACCCCGTTCAGGTACTTGCTGTGAAAAGCCACTATCCTAAAATGAAGGTTTAAATTAGAATAAACATCACTTCGCTTACACAATGGCAGCAGGGTCTCGTGGAAGATCAGTAGGAAACAAATTCATGCAGTTTGTTGCTTTAGAAAGAACAGCTTCATAAAGAGAAACCAAAAGTGTAGAGGCTCCTCCCACCCCCAAGTTTGTTGGGATTCTAATACCAGTCCAGATTTTTTTATTTACAGTAATTATGCAGTTATTAAGTTAATGAGAAGTATCTGACTCTTGAAACAGGGTACACTTTTTGGAAAATGAATTATTTAGATATTCTTAATTTGAAACCTGTATTTTAAATCCTCACTTGTGGAAATGTCAGCATTTACAGTTTCTGCTGTGTGTAGTTGCTTTCCCCTTAAAATCCCTGTGGGATGGCACAGGATGTTGATGTAAGGCAGGCAGTTGTTCCCTGGATTTCCTGGCTGCACCTTAATACTCTTCCTTTGAAGTTCAAAACCCAGCCATGGAATACAGCCTAAGAGAAATCACTGTGCATTTGTTTTAAATGCATCAAAGAATGAACCTCTTTGTGTGCTGGGTGTTTTAAAATTACTTTTATCTGAAGTCTTTCATCTTTACAGAATTCATCATCATGCTTCTACATACAGACTTTTCTGAGGACTCTCTCAGCTCAGTTTAATAAAGTCCATTTAATCCTAGTGAGACAGCTGGAGCTGTTGTGAATTTGGGAAACCAAATCCTGCTCATAAAAGTCAGGACAGCTCATTTGCTAATGTGATATTGTAAATGGAGGATCTTTGTTTTGCATTGGAATGAGCTTCTCAAAGTTGTTTATCCATGAGGCAAATCCTGAGTCACTTTGTGTGAACTTATGGAATTCCTTATTTCCCTTTCTTCCAGGTTTTTGATCTGAGCAAAATTGCACCTGCTAAAGCCCTCCAGCTCTGTACCTTGCTGCCTTGCAACGCTGTCAGGGTTCTTGTCTGTGGTGGGGATGGCACAGTGGGCTGGGTCCTGGATGCCATTGATGAAATGAAGATAAAGGTATTGTGGTTTTAATTTTAAAAATGTCTTAACGATCAAATGAGTTTTGGTGCTGTTGTTGCTACCCCTAATCTCTTACCTGCATTTATTGCCTTCATCTTCCTGAATAGGCCTGCAGAGAAATGTTTGCAGAATTGCTTATTCATGTTGGGGGAGGGCTGGGGGAAGTGCATCTTGTAGTTCAGGAAAAATATGACAGCTTTTTAAAGTTGTTCTCTTCTGTAAAACAAGACAAGAACAAGCTGCAGGATATTTTATGCATTGTTATTTCCTCTTTGTCTAAACAGATTTATTTTGTCATAAACAGTGTGGCTGACACTGGCTAATGTGCTCTGACTGCTTGCTTCTCCCAGCACTCTCAATCTTTTATAATAACCTCATAATTTTGCCAGCTGTACTGGTTATATTGCCAGTGCATGAATGAGAGCAGTAATTTGCTTCTGCTCCTTATCATATATTCTGAAGAGTTTGTCTGCCTGCACCCTCACCTATTAACAGCAAGTAGAGAAGGAAAAAATAAGCTGTTTACTGCTGATTTGAAATGGAAGATAATTCCAGTTTATGGGGTACTACTAAGAACTCCTGAGAAGATTAAGAATGGAGAATAATTACAAGGGCTTTAGTGCTTTACCTAATAAACTTTCTTCTAGTGCTAAAAGGAAGTTACTCTTCTTATATTAATGTCTTTTTTTTTTTTACTGCAGCTTTCTTGTTAATACATGAAATATTGTAGTTGAAGGCCATTATTACAACTTCATGCATAATCAAACTCATTTTGAGAATTATTGTGTGCTGATAAAGTAACTATAAAGGTTAATGAATATGAAGGTATGGTTACATGGTCTTGGACACTTGATATATTGTCCCTCAGAGCCAATAGAATTCATGAAATCTGGGTTTTTCTTTGCTCAAATTGAGTCACTGGTGTTAGGTAAATACTGTTGAGGTTATTATCAGCAGGAGGTTATTTGCTCCCTACATTTATCATGACTCTCAAATACAGGTTACCTGGCTGATAACTCTGCTTGAAAAAATAGTAACCACGGTGCCAATTCACTGCAAGTGCTTTTCACAGCTGAATTTCCAAGGCCATAGTACATGTGAAATAACTGCTCACCCTGCTGTGGTGAGGAGAGCCAAACCCTTTGCCAAGGCAGCTGTTCTGAGTGTCTGCTTCTGTCACTGTGCTCTGCAGAGGTGTTTGTCACCTGCTCCATCTGTGGGTGACTGTGAAAGCGAGACGCTGCCTCTCCTCCGTACGTGTGTGTCTCTCTGGGTGGTTGAACACTGGCATTATGTGCATGTCTTGTTTAGACCCATCCTCACCTCAGCCTGTAAGAGCATTTTGGTGTCTTGTTGTTCACAGTCTGCTGTGTTACATCTCTCAGTTCATATCACTTCCCAGATCCAAAGCATCATTGCTTTGAAGGAGTACTCTGTTCAGTGTTCCTAATGCACTGTTTCCATATTGTGTTTGTATTGTCTTTCCTTCTCACAGCAGTTTAACATTTCCTTCCTTTACATTATCCCTGTGGTAAGCAGTTCAATGTGCCATCTGCTGTGCTGACAGTGCCAGCCCAGTGCCCTGCTCTGTGTCAGGATTTATGGTATTTACCTAATCTGAGCTTTTGGGGCTGAAATGGAGACAATGAGTGCTGGAGCAGGAGCTGACATGCAGTGGTTTTGTGTCCTAGGGGCAAGAACGATATATCCCACAAGTTGCAATTTTACCTCTGGGAACAGGGAATGACCTGTCCAACACACTGGGCTGGGGGGCAGGTTATGCTGGAGAAGTCCCTGTGGAACAGATCTTACGGAATGTCATGGAGGCAGATGGAATCAAACTGGACAGGTAAGGAACAGTGAAAAGGTAAAATGTGGAGGACCCAGTACTGCTGTAGCTCTGCTGATGGCCCACTGCAGCACTTCATGTAAAGAAACACAAGTGTTGCTGGAAGGAACTACAAAAACTGAGGTCCAAATTTGGTCTTTATGTAATTGTTCTGCAGGGCTTAACTCTTCCATAATTTAACTAAATTTAGTCTTTTGACTTGATCCCAGTATACATATAGGACTCCTAACTGCAGCCTTACACTGAGAACTGTCACGAGTCTAAGTAACAACTGTTGTTTTTCAGATGGAAGGTTCAAGTAACAAACAAAGGATACTACAACTTAAGGAAACCAAAGGTATGGCTTGCAAGTATAAATATGAATTCTGTGGAATACCTCTATAAGTATTTTTCTGTTTACCAACTTCCCACTAAACACTCTGAATTTTAAACCCTAATTTTTAATAAACCCTAATATTTAATAAGGCCATAACTGGAAGTTCTGTCTTACAGGTATTCACAATGAACAACTACTTTTCTATAGGACCTGATGCTCTCATGGCTTTAAATTTCCATGCTCATCGTGAGAAGACTCCCTCTCTGTTTTCCAGCAGAATTATCAATAAGGTGGGTTTGGTAAAGTGGGATTTCCTCTGTAGTTGTGGATTTGACTTAAGGCTATTTTCTGCTTTACATTGCTTCACTCCCCTACTTCCTTTCATGCAATTTTAAGGGTTTGAATCCATTTTTCTTGGTGAGGGGATTCCATGGGTAAAAAAACATTTCCAGCCCACTCCCAAGTGTTACAGCCTTGGCTCTGCTTACAGAATTTGCTGTTTGTTCAGTTTTTACTCAGAATTTCTCATTTGCTTTGAAACTTAGTGGGTTAAAGACATTGCCTATTTCCTTTTCAAGTGGAAAGTAAGTTTCTGATTCAAGTTGTAGCCCATCTCATTTGGAAACTTTAGTTTGAGTGCAGATAAGATTTGCAAAACCATAACTGTACATGAATATTTAAAATAGTCTCCCTATGTTATCTTTTTCTAACAGTGTTTTCTTTTCTCCCTGTTTTGTTTTGGGGTTTTTTTGTAGGCTGTTTATTTTTTTTATGGAACCAAAGACTGCTTAGTACAAGAATGTAAAGACCTTAACAAAAAGGTTGAGGTAAGTTTTTTTAGCTTGCTTATTCTCTGGATAGTCAGTGGAGTGTAAAAACTTATGGGGGAAAAAAAAGGGAAGAAGCTTTGCACTTTACATCTATCTGTGTGATATTTGTGTAAGGGTGGGTCTGGCCTTGGAGTATTTTTGATGTTCCTTTTGCTATCTGCAGCTTCCTTCATGGAATTTGTGTCTTTGAGCTTACTGAAAATTCCTAATTTTTTGTCTGGCCTTGACTCAGTTCTATGTGTTCAAGCACTGATATTCAGATAAAATTTGCCTTAGCACCAGAGACTTACATAAGTGAGAGTTCTTTTTCTTTTCTTTACTAACAGAAATTTACTACAACTCAGGATATCTTGGGAAATCAGAAGTAATTTTTTTAAAAGTATTGAAAGAAAACACGTTCTATTTGTACAGGGCCAATTTTCCTTTGAGTGGAAGCTTATTAAAAGACCATAAAGAGAATAACTAGCTTGTACTGAAGTACTGAATCTGATCCACAGTAATTAACTTCTGTTTGTCTTTTAAAGCTAGAGTTGGATGGTGAGAGGATCGAGTTGCCCAATTTGGAAGGCATCATTGTGCTGAATATTGGATACTGGGGAGGTGGCTGCAGGCTCTGGGAAGGAATGGGGGATGAACCTTATCCCTTGGCAAGGTACACAGTGCATTTTTGGCCTTGCTTTTTTCCTTTAACTGTCCTTGTAGTGTAAGGAATTCCCTCCAGCAGACTGTGCTTACTGCAGATCAGAAGGATGCCCGGGCTGTCTCACATTTATTTTCCTCATATTAGAGACTTGGACTAAATGCATCCCACACATCCAGGGGTTTTTTAAAGACTTTTTCAAAATGTCTGGCATGACAGACAGCAGTAGCATTGAAGAGGCTGTTACAAATTAAGGTAACCTTCAAAAAGTATGGATCTATTTCGGAATCTTAAAGAACACATCTCAATGGAGGTTAAAATAGAAAGTAAAAACAAAACATGTCCAAATTTTAACTCCTATGCTTGAGAAAACTGGAGCAATACTAAGGAGAAAAATGTATGGGAACATTAGTTATTCCCTCCTGTGACTTCCTTCTTCAGAAGCCATATGTATAAATATACTTTGTAGTTCTGTTACAAGGCTTGTGATCCTGAAAGATTTCTGAAAGATTTCTGAAAGATTTCTGAAAGATACTTGGGCAAGGTCCTTTACCCAAATCTGAAAAAAATTAAGCCATTAAAAGATTTTCCTGTAGGTTAATATCTGAGTGAAAAGAAAGAAAATTTTACAAGTTCATTGAAGAGAAGTCCACTGTGAGCTTTAAGTAAACACAATGAGCCTTGGGAAGTCACATATCCATAATTTCCAGAAGCCAGCTGGTGTGTTCCTCCATAATTGCAGGGTTTGATGGTTTTATTTGCTGTTCAGTGTGCTTTGTTGTCCAGCACAAATAGATAACCCTGTTTGTAGAACATTTGTCCTCTCCGTGTGGAAGCCATAAAAGGACTGTGCAATATTTGGACAGGTATGCTATGAGCTCATGAGCATCACTAAGAAGAGTGTCCTGTTTTTGTTTCACAGACATGATGATGGACTTCTGGAGGTTGTTGGTGTTCATGGTTCTTTCCACTGTGCCCAGATCCAGGTTAAACTGGCCAACCCTGTTCGCCTGGGGCAGGCACACACAGTGAGGGTAAGTGCTCATTGGGAACCTGCTTCCCTAATTTTTTTTTTTTAATACACAGTACAGATTCTCAACCACTCAGCTGTCAGATCTGAAGTTGCAGTTTACAGCTGAGGTGGATGTTTCTCTTGCTTAGTAAAAATTAATTATGTCCTAATTCACCACCTTGCTGTGATCAGTGACCGGTGAGTGCAACTCGTTCTGTGCTGGTTTCTCCCTGTCCAGGCTGGAAACGTGCCTGGCATCAGCACACTGGACCTGGAAAAGGGGTTTTCAGGGCTCCTTTGAGCTGCTGTGACTGTGTGTTGTTCTGTTTGATCCCAGCTGATCCTGAAGAGCTCGAAGATGCCGATGCAGGTGGATGGAGAGCCCTGGGCCCAGGGGCCCTGCACGGTCACCATCACCCACAAGACTCACGCGCTGATGTTGTACCACTCGGGGGAGCAGACGGACGACGACGCTTCCAGCCTGTCTGAGTAGGACCTTGGGACAGAGCACATGGATGAGGACACGGAGATTTTATGGAATTCAACAGGAGACAGTCAGGAACTTCAGCTCGTTAAAACACACCTAATTTAGAGTGAGGTTTATGTCGTAAAGTTCATACTTGGGAATGAGCTAGAGCTGAGGAAAAAGCCATGCTTTGACACTTCTGAAAACTTTCACAGCTGAATTACCACAACTAATTTGCCTTTAACATTGGTGGTGATGCCCTCCAGCCTTTCTAGCAGGAGTGAGTTACTCTAACGCCTCAAAAAGACAGATGCTGCAGCCCTTCCTTGCTGTGGAATCAGACCTTCTGCACAAACACAGTACAGTAGGTGGATGTTTCATACCCTTGGAAAGGGGAACAGCTGGGAGTCTGACATGCTGCCACCTGCCCTCTTTCTGAGAACAGAAAACCAGACCAAGTAGGATGTGGGCTGATTTCCTGACAGCAGCCTGCTCCTGGCTGCCACCTCTGCTTGGGAGCAAGAGAAATAACTGTCTGTACAGTGCATTTCTAATCTGTTCTCTGAGAGAGTGGAGCATCTGGGAGCTCTTGGGAAGGTGGTCAGCAAGAAAAAGATGCTTTTGGACCAAAGGTTTCTGGAAATGTTCTGTCAGTGAATGACCTTTTTCAGTGGCTTTGTAAGCCATAAAGTACCCCTGACATCCTGAGTATCCAAGATACAACTCAAAGTAATTGTACCATGACTTGCACTGAATGATCCTGTAACTTGACTCTGCTTCAGTTCAGTGAGAGACTAATGCTAGTTTTTGTAAATAACAGCATCACAGTTCTTGGGGAGGCTTTTTGGAGGCAAACTTGGACAAAGAGCAGCCTTTTTCGGCTGTTCAGAGGGAGAGGTTTTAAAGAGATAATGATGATTGACAAATGTGGGGTATTTTTTAAAGACTTGTTAAGTTCTTGGCTCGTAATTACCTGAGAATGGTCAGTAGTAAATCAATCTGTTAGCTGTGTCCATTTTAAGTGTGGAGGTTGAGAGCTGAGTTTGCAGAGGTTGGCAGGTTCTTGCATTCCTGTGTATAATTGGATTGTGAAAAAAGCATGAAAGCATTTGTTTTCTGACTGGCTGTTAGGGAGTCAAAAACACCTTGTTGGTACCTGCATTTCCCTTATGAATATAAGGTGAGAAAAAGATGAAGGGTTGAAGGTTCAGAACACGTAAACAGTACACAGGGACTGTCACTTTGGCCTATCTGAAGCTTCTCAGGTTAAAGCTTCTCAGGTGAAAACATCTTCATGGTTAACAAAAGCAAAAACCTGCTTCCTTTTCCCTCTTTTGTTGTAGGCATTTTAAGCCTGCAGTGGGTGAGAGATGAATTGGGGTTTAAAATGTCAGTTTAGTCCAGTTCAGTTACTGAAGGTGCTCTTCCAAGTAGGAAGAGAATTTATGCTGCATAAGCCAAGATTGTAAGAGAGATTGAGAGCTCTGGTCTGAACTTTAAATGTTGCTGCTTTTGTCATTAGTCCCCCATGTTTGTTTGTTTTTTCTTTGTGCTTACAGGAAGTGAAACCACTGGGTAAAGCAGGCTGTGTTTCTAGGTTTTTTAAAATGAAACCATTTTTCAGCAATCTGTAAAATGATGTTTTCATTAACAATGAACAAACTATTTATATTTTAAAATAATTTATTGAAAACTTGGCAAAGTCAGTATTTTTAAAACCTTCAATTGTAATCCTCTTTGGAGAGTGTTTTTAACTTGATGGTGTTCCTTGTAGAACGTGTATGTACTAGAACTTCAATACTACTGATTCTCGGTGAATTTATAGCTGTCTGAAAATGTGATTAGAGTGGAATGAGCTGTAAACAGAAGCCATTTGTAAATTCCATATTCATTAGCCTTATACACCTCATTTTAATTATTTTATTGTATGTAAATATAGATAAAAAATAGTTAAATCTATGTAAAAAGTGTTTAGAATACCCTAAGTATGATATGTTAGATGAATCCACTACCTTTTTTTTTTCGGTTACAAGGTTCAGTTTGTATTAGCAAAAATCCTACCAGTTAAGTTATTTTATATTTTTTTTTTATAACTTGTTACCATCAGCATCCTAAAAATATTTAAGTTCTATGCTCTGGTTCTTATGTAACTGTTGTTTACAAACAAATGACAAGTCTCTGGAAAAGCAGGGTGTGTGTTCTGAAAGGCAGTTTTTGCTCAAGAGAAATGACACCACTGGCTACTTTAAATGATGCAGTTTAAAGAGTTACCTGAAGTTGATGAGGTGATCAAATTGATTCAAATTGGTTTATAGCCTGAGAACTTTTAACTGTTCAAAAACTTCAGTCTTTGGGCTCCTGACATCTAAAAGAGAAATAAGTGATGCCCAGGCTTTGAAGGCTCCTTGTGTTGCTGTAGGTGAGCAGTGAGTTGGTTTCTCTGCCCCAATGGGTGTTTGTGCATCCTGCCACTTACTGCACCTCCTTGGGAGTCCAGAAACCCTCTGGGAAATGTAAATCCATCGTTGCTATTGGAGAAACCAAGTGAAAGCATCTCACTGGGTGCTTGTTTGGCAAAACCCCCTGGTAAGTGGCCGTGTTTGTGGAGGTGAAGTTTGTGTCTCAGATGGTGATGGCAGCAAATGTAGCCGTGGTGAGCACGAGGAAGCCTCTTGTGAAATTGTATTGATGGTTCTTTAAGGCTGACATGTCCAGTTCCCAGTGGGCCATGGGCTCACCCTTCCCCTGTAACTGTGTGGCTGTCATACCCTGACACAAAATGTTCTTGTGAGACACACATTGTTAGCACTGGCATCTGTTGGGATGCCAACTGTTGCTGCTTCCAACTGTCCTTTGGTTTCAGTGTATCCTCCTTTCCTCTTGTTGCCAATTGGGTTAACACCTGTTTTCAGTTCCCTTGGTGGAACTGTTTTTAGTCCCACTGCAGAAGGTTGGTGTCAGCAGTGGGCTCCCAGAGTCTAACACAGCACAAATGCTCTTGGCTGACCTGTAACAGAGCTGTAGCTGCCTGATACCCTGTGCATTGTGACTGTAAACTGTTCCATGCTTTTTTAATGTTGTAGTGCATAAAGCACCAGTTCAAACAGCTACAGGGAGGGATACTCCTCCTGTAGCTTGGAATCCTGAAAACCACACAGAGAGAGCCTCTCTCTGTCTGGGAGAGGGGACTCTGCAGCTGGAGCTCCTGTCCTGCATGGAAGAATTTTCCCTTATCCTATTAATCATTAACATTGGAAAAATAGTGAAAGCAATGTTTCAAAAAGGCAAGTAATAAATTGTTTTTTCTGTCAGTCTTCATACATCATACCTTTGTATAAAATGTACAGAGCAAACAATAACATCAGTGGTCAAGCACTTAAAAGCAAATTCACAATGTTTAAGTCATTGCTGCATTTATCAGCTTAACTGAAGTTCGGTCTGATAACTTCACTTTACTGTGGTTTCTCAGTCCTGTGACATGAAATACAAAAAGTTTGCATGGGAAGCCTTTCAGTGGGTCAGCTCCCTGCCTGGCTCACACCGGGCTTGTTTACAGGTGTTGAGAGGATGTGGTGGGGGTTTCCCTGTGCACAGAACCTCCTGTCATAGGCTTTGTTTGACTTCGTGTTTTCACTTCAGCAATTCGTAGCAGGGTTAAGCTGTTTCAGATGCCAGCTGGATCTTTCTTCCCGTCTGGACTTCATAAAAAGTCGAAACTTGCATTTTTTGTCTTCAAAAACAGCTGAGGTAAATGGCATTCATTTATGCGTTGGCCTTTTTTTGGTATGTCTGTTGTTCTTGGTATTTAAAGCAGGTCAGGGTAGTGTTTAGAGCATACCTTTAACAGCATTTTGGAATTTTTGCAGTTATTGAAGAACACAGTCTTGTGTTTTCTTTCCCTGCAATAGTAATATATTGGTTTCAAATGAATTTGGGATTCTGTTCAAATTTGAACATTTTTCTCAGCACTGTTACAAATTGCATTTCATGTTTATAGTGTAAAAACTGTAGCATAATTTATGTATTTGATACTTTTTATATGTTCACTTCCAGTGTTTCTCCATATGGTTTTTTCCCCCCAGGGCTTGCTTTTCTTGGTCACTGAGGAACTTGAAACACCACTGTCTTTAGTTAGAAGTGTTAAGTACTTGCTGTCAGAAAACAGACTGGAGTTTCTCCTGGTTGCAAAAAACATGTTACCATGTTTGAACACACTTGGAGACAATAATCTTGAGGCAGTGCTTACAGCAAGAGTGAGGTAAAGGTTTATTCTGTGCAACCTCAGCTGATTCAGACCGAGAATTTATTCCCCCTCTTGCTGGTGTTTACAACTACTCCGGAAGCACTTGTGTCCCTCAGTCATTTAATTACTCATTTTGTGCTGGCTTAACTTCAGCTAAAAACGTCATTTGGGACAGTATCAGCAGCTCTGCTGAAGCCAGGACAGTGAGCTGCTGTCCAATTTATGCTCGTGCCAGCCAGCCTGTCAGCAAAGGAAGCTGGAAAGGCTCCACACAGCTGTTGGTAGCCCAGTGAGCCACCTGCTTGGCTTTTCCAGGCACCATCACCCCCTGGGAGGTGTCAGGACTCCAGAGGATCCCAGACCCCCTGGTTTGTTCTGAAAGGACAGTTTTTGTTCCTTGCTGCTGGGGAGGAACCTCCTCGTTCTCCACCTTCTGAGAACTGAGTGTTAAAGGGTTTGGTTTCAGTTTGGCCCCTTCCTTCTGGTTCTGTCTCATGTTGCACTGAAGCTCAGAGCTTTTATAGTGTGTTATTGTATCTCACTGGCTAAATAAAAGCCTAAAGCACTGCACCTTTAGCTGTGAGCAGCACTATGGTACCAGTGTTACAGTAGTTACTCTTTTTTTACTTGGCACCAAATGCTTTTGGTAGAGCAGCACTGGAACCCACTTAGTCTAAGGGTAGGTCATTTAGGAATCTTTGCATGTGTTCTAACAGAAAATCCTTTCAGACTACTAGCAGTTTTCTTCCTTTTGGAAAAGAAAAAATTGAATATTCAGTTAGGAGTAGATTAGGATTAAAAATACCAGTACATAACTGATTCTGTTGAATGTGAACTACTTAGTTAAAAAATTCCTGTTTTTCTGAGAAATCAGAGCTACTGCTTGAACACAGGGATGAGACAGCAGAGACCACTTGTTCATTGGTAATTAAACATATTGAGAGAATTTACATGTTCTCTCTTGTTGAGGCCACAGTTCTAAAGGCACGACATGATCACAATTTTGTTTTCTTGCTAAGAGTGCTGAATATTCAATTCAGGTTTTGGCCATCTCAGGGAGATAATTCCAGCTGGATAAAGCCACATGCCTTGACTAAACCTAGTGATGTTGTGCAGACTTTTCTTAGCTGAGGATCTGGCCCTTCACACTATGAATGTATTCAGAATTGTACTTTGTTAATGCTGCCCTGTTTCCTGTGTACCCCTACTGCTGTATGTAATTAATTTTTTGCATCATCTAATTTGCAGCTTGTTTGTAGATTTCAGCATAAAAATAATTTTCTCTTTAAGATTAAGTGGGAACTTATATTGTGAGTTTATTGCATTCTGTAACTTAAAGGTTTACATCCCTCCAAAGCCATTTTGTCTGCTACCAACTGCTGTAATCCTTTGAGTACCTCCAGCCATCTTCTCTTTCTAGGATTTTTATAGTTAAACAGAATGGATTTTTATTTTTGTAGCTTGTAACTTCAAATATGTATAGCAGTTGTTTAGTAATCAGTGATCAGAATACTGTAAAAATGTTACCTTTAAGAGCTGTAACTTTAAATTAGTAATAACTACTTACAAGAAAATACCAGCATGTTAGCAGTTAAAAAATAAAAGTTATTCTTTAGCTTCACATACTGTGATGCTGCAACTTGGGATTTGCACTGCATGTGTTTATCCATATATTCTGACATTGCACTAAACAGGAAAAATATGATCTTAGAGTGCAATAGGTCAAAAAATAGAATTTATAACATCTTAGATTTTTTTCATCTGATAAAAGTAACATTTGGGATTCAGTATTTTTTTGTTTCCCACCGAGCAGTAAGAGAGGAGTGATCAGTGGACTCTTGACAGATCAGTTGTATCCTTATGGTGCAGTTTGAGATCTGTATTTAGTGCTCAAACATAAACAGACACCGTCTGCATCATTCCTGCCTCTCTCCTCAGAGAACAGAAACTCAGAGCAAACCCCACTGCTGACAGCTGTACAGTATGTGAGATCTTACTTGCAAGGAAAGAACCAGCCACCATAATCTTGAACCTCCAAAATAAACGTTTAAATCAAACTTTTCCAATTTTTCCTTGACATCAACTGACATTTTCAAATCCCAAACTGGTTTTCCTTTGGTTTTTAAAAGGAGGCAGGCTGAAATGGGAGGATGAGGAAGTATTGCTGTAAAAAGTCTTTGTCATAAAAGCTGGGAGGGCTGTTCTTTATTTGCTGCAGAGGCACAGGGACTGTGATTGTGATAACAATTTGTGACGTGTGCTCCAGTGTGTGCTCCAGTCATGACACGGGCTGATGTGAGGTTAGAGAGCTGGGGTCAGGTTCTGTCTGTGAGAAGCTGCAGCTTCAGCAAAGCCACAGAACTGCCCCATTCTGTGCTGTTACTCCACATTAACACAAGGGAGACTGAAAACCTCAGTGAGTTGTACCATGGCCTGTCCCTGTGACTTACGCTCCCAGAAGGCTCTTTTGAGAAACATCTGCTCCATATTCATCATAGAAGTTTGTAAATACAGGTTTTTCACAGCACTGACTCTGTTACTGAATTTCCTGTTGCATCTTTTTGTTGTCTTGTTGTTTGTACTGTATTTCTCTGTAGATTTAAGTGTGTGGATTAAAGTATTTAAACTCGGATTCTTTTATTCCTCACTATGCATGAAAGCATATATGATTTTTCAACTCTGTGACAACCCCCGTGACTGCCTGGCTTTGCAAGGGCTGCAGCAGGATGAGACCAGGGATTTTAAAAACAAGATTGCATTTTGTTGAACTCTATGGCTGTGTTCCTGCTGGGAAGTCGAGGTGTTTCAAACCCCGATGCATGGGGAAAATTCTGGAAAGCGTGGTAATGTCATTGGGAAGTAAATCTAACACTGGTAACATGCAGAGATTTGTCTCAGCAGCTGCTGGTTCATCCTTCACCCCCGGGAGAAGGTGAGTTTGTGTGGCTTTAGAATAGATGTGGTTAAAGTGGTGAAGCCCCCCAGGCTTCAGCAGGGAGGTGAAATGTCCAGATTGTTCCTTCTCACCTCTCTTGTCAGTGATTAGGGATCTTAAAAACAGCTTGTGACCCTGCCCACTCTTTATTTAGTGTAAGGGGGGAAAGTCCTACAGATGTCCTACCTGTAATGAGCAATTTCAAGTAAGAGTTTTAACAGGAGATGTTTTGGTGTCATGTGGTGGTAATAGAAACTGGAGATGGGGTGGGAAGGCTGCTGACAGTAAGGCAGGAAAACCCACCGGGCTTTCCCCAGACAGGGGAAATGCTGCTGGAAGAAGTTCAGGGATCAAGTGGCTCAATGCTTTCTCCTGATGGCAGCAGATGGGTTAGTTTGGGCTTTTGGAAGTGAATAAATCCTCCTGTGGGGCCACTTTATCATAGTGTCAGTTCCCTCCCCAAGTCCACTCTGTTCCCCGGTCTCATTTGCACAAAAGAGAGAAGGGCTCTGGCCTCTCAGCTCCTGTATTATGCCACGATCAAACCTTTTAAAGAGTATTTGTGTGTTGTTTTCCATTCAAGATGGGGTCAGAGCATAGAGATTCAGCAGGTTTTTTTTTTTTCTTAGATGGGTAAGACAATCGTTTCACAGAGCTTTCAGGATCGCTGGCACTAATGTATTTAAGCATCGATGTTTAACACATTTTAAATGTTTTTAGAACTGCTGGAGTGAGCCGTGCACAGCACCAGCTTGAGCCACACTTTAGCCCAAGGTTGTGTGAGGAGTCAACACAGGTACGTGTGGGGAAGAACACGGGTCCTTAGCAAAGAGCAAATCAAGGCTGAAATTCTTTTTTGATAATAAAAGTAAAAATGTAAAGTATTTGGTGAATGAACAGAAAAGTGGTGGTGTGTGGGTTCAGGTACGATTCAAGGAGTCTAGTGTTAGACAACTGAGGGTCTAACAGGATATCTCCTCTGACAAATCTCTTTTCCTCTTCAGGAAAATCCCTCACTGCAGAAAGGCAGCGGCCAAACTCTGCCTCTTCCCCTGTGCATCTGTGGGCAATGTGAGAACACGCTGGTAACCGCAAGGTAACAGATGGCCGGAGGGTCCCGGTGACCGCGGGCGCTGAGCGGGAACAAAGCCCCGCGGATCGGGGGATGTGCCACCCAGCCGTGCCCAGGGCCATTGTCCCCGCCCGGCCGCGAAATCCCGATTCCACGCTTAGGAGCTGCTTAAAAGAGCCTCGCTCTCCCAGACCTGCAAAAGAGCAGCTCCCCGTGTCGTTCATTGAAAATATGGAAAGGGCAATGCATATAGAAATCTAATTATTGGCAGGCACAGCCCGGCTTTTAGCATGATAATCGTGGGCCCCGGAGCTTTCTTGTGCACGGACCCCGAAAGATAATCATGAAAACAAAAGTTAAAACTATTGAATTTCCATCACTCACTCAAAAGTTCGCTTTGATTATGTTGACACGATTTTTGTTTGTCCCTACGCGGCGACGAGAAACTGTTATTAATCACTTCTAAATATTTCAAAGACAAAGGGGGCTGCCCGGCCCGGGGGACGGAGAGGGGATGATGATGGGATGAAGGCTGATGGCGGGGTGTCCCCCGCCTGCGCTGGGGGGTTCTCCCCGAGCTGGCGGGGCGGGGGGAAGGGGGTCGGTGACGGGCTCGGCCGACACCCCCAGCCCACCCCCTTCCCTCCCGCCGCCCTTATAGCCCGGCCCGCGCCCGGGCGCTGCCGGCAGCCCATGGCCACGGTGCGGGGCTCGCCCGGGCTCCCGGCCCTGCTGCGGCTGCTGCTGCTGCTCGGGGCGGGCGGGTCGCGGCCGGGCACCGCCGATCGCTGCAGCTGGAGGGGCAGGTACGGGGGTACCGGGGTACGAGGGGCTGCGGGCACCGGGCGGACCCGCCCCGCGGTCCGGGGGCTCCCGGGGAGGGAACGGCCCCTTCCAGCACCCGCGGGCGCGGCGCCGGCGCGTTTGGTTCGGTCGCTGACAGGAAAATCGGCAACAAATATTCTCAGTATTCTCAGGTGGTACATCCTTTCCCTCGGCGTTTTGTTGGCTGCTTTACTTTTCCTTTAATTAATTCCGCTATTGCGGATTTGATCCTCGTAAGCCGACTTCAGCAAAAGTAACTGTTCTGAAAGCGAGAGCTTTTCCATCGAAAGCATTTCCTTTGATTAATTTTTATGGGAAATATTAGAAATTATTTCGGAAATCTAGGTCTTTGAACCAAATTCTTTCAGGCTTAACGTCAGTGCTCGTTGAGCAGCTCCCGCTGCGGGTCGGCGGCTCTCACCCCCGTCCTCTCACCGGTGGGATTTTGCGGACATCCGAGCACTGGCCAGCCCTGCCTCACGGAAAGGTTTGGAGCTGTTTAGCAGAGAGAAGTTGCCCTCTGACATTTCCCTGGATGCTGCAGGCATCCAAGCATGGATTTGCAGGCGGGCAAAAGGGGCTGAGCTCCTTCCCGTGCCCTCAGGTGCAGCCCCAGGTGTGAGCAATCCGTGTCTCCCCATCCCTCCCGCGCGGTGCTGCAGCTGTGACCTGAGGGAAGAGAGGAAGGAATGCAGTGCAGTCGGAGGAAGCCAATTTACGAATCATTAGAAGCGAGTCGGTTGGCAGTAGGGTTTGTCTCTTTGGGCAGTGTGTGGTAGTGTTCTCCGGGATGTTTTGGCTGTGCTGTGGGCACCGTTAGTGATGGAGCGCTGGTGTTGCCCTGGCAGCGGTCTGAGCCGGGAGCCCCGTTCCCGCGCCGTGGAGCAGGTCCATCTGCGCTGCACCGAGGGCTCCCTGGAGTGGATGTACCCGGCACGAGCCCTGCGAGTGGTCCTGGAGCCCAACCTGTCCAGTGCCCAGCACACCACCGTCTGCATCAAGCCCGCCAGCGACTTCCAGGGTGCCAACATCTACGTGGAGCGCGCCGGGCAGCTGCACCTGGTGCTGAGCGAGGCCGAAGGGGCTCGGCCCCACCACGTGTCCTGTTTCAGCGCCCACAGCCCGCAGCGAGTGGCCCTGTTCCTGCAGGCCAGCCCGCAGAGGGACATCAGCCGCCGCACCGCCAGCTTCCAGTACGAGCTGCTGAGCAACCAGAGCGCGGCCGGCCCCGACTTCAAAAAGATGGCCCTGGTGGAAGGTAAGAGCAGGGGCAGCCCCGGGGCTCCGCTGCCGGGGCAGATCTAGGATAGCATGTGGTATTCACTGGTGCATCCCTTGGGACAGAAGCTGTTTTGGGTTGAGGGGTTTGTTGCTGCAAGGGGGGTCCTGGTGGTGCCATCCCTGAGAACATCCCCTGTGCTTATTTGTTTGCTGTGGTTGTATTTGCACAACAAGAGATTTGGTTTACATCTGATCACAATTCTCTCTAACCTGGTAGTTCTGCCTCATTTCCTTTCCTAATTCACCAGTCCTATATTATCTAATGTACGTATTATTGTATAATAATGTATGTATATTATAGTGTTATAAATAACTAACTGGTCTGGGTTTTTTTCTAGCTATGTGCCGTCCTTGTGACAACGTGGAACTTCTTATGGCCATTTGCAGCAGTGATTTCGGTAAGCTGACTAAAGGAGAGTCATTCTGCCTTTCATTTATATTGATTATTTGGATTTGTTTGCTACTGTTCTTCAAATAATGTCATGATTGTGTTCCCTGATCTGGGAAAGAAAATAGCTGTGTGAAAAGGAATCTGAAGGGGGGGAGCAGGAGTGAAACCTGGAAGGGAGAAACTGGCTTGTTTCCTGAACTGCAAGTAATTCTCACAGGTGTGAGCTGCTGGCTCTTAGGTGTAGACACTCATACACACAGGTTGTACATGCTTGGTGTGGTCATTTTTATTCCCTTTGTCTATGTTTCTTTTTATCCCAACTATGAATATGCCCTCTCTCTTCCCTCACAATTCACACACTTCTAGTTCTTTTTCTGCAAAGGCAGTGAGTTGTTTGTAGCTTAGTTAAAGACTTCAGTTGGTTTAAACTTCCTTCAGTGATGTCCTGGTTAGGTTTTATGCCTTATGAGAAAACAGAGCAGTTATAGTCCATAAGAAAAGAAATAATAAGAAATACTAATTTGATGATACCTTAAAAGTTTTTTCCTTTTTCTCTACTTGATAGTGCAATAGGATTTTTGTTTTTCTTCTGAGTGGTTTGTCCATTTTATTCCCCTGTTTTTCCACACTCACATTAGTACCTCTTTGACTGGGTCAAACAACTAAAGCTGTAGAGCTGCCTCTCCACGTGGCCACAATTCCATTGCTGTAAATGCACCTACGTGAAAATAAAACTACAAATTCTGTTCAATGTTTACAAACCCCCACTAAATCACTGCTTCCCTACCCCGGGGTTGCCACACTACGAAGCTGATAAAACCAGACACCAACATCACTGTGCACATACAAACCCAGTGCAGAGCAGGCTTCCCTTGGGGTGCTCCTTAGCTGGTAATTTTTATTCTTCCTCTAAATTAATCGGTGCAATCCAGCCCGTTGTTTTTCCTTGATGAGGTCCCTGGTTCCCATGCGGGTGCTCTCCCTCGGAACAAGCGGAGACTGACAGATGTGGAGGCCCAGGCACACAATGGGGGCACTTCCACTCACAGCAGCAGCAGACCAGAAGAAATGGCCCTTTGAACTGACTCTATTTATGGCCTGACTTCCTTGCCCCCAGCCCACAAATCGCTATCATCGACTTTTTTGATTAGAGAAAATAGCTGCTAATGAAAGTGTAAATGACACTGGGAGTGAATGGGGACTTTATAGTCCCCCTTGGGATGGGGGTCTTCAGTCACTGGGCCCTGAGCCGTGCAGGAGCAACTTGGAGCACCAGGAACAAGTGCATTATAGCTTGTCAATAGACTTGACTGCATCTGATTAAAAATGATCACACAAAGAGGGGGAGAGAGCAGAGACATCTGTTACACAAAATTCTGCATTCCCTTGGAAAATCTAATTAAATGAGGAAGTTCTTGGAGGCTTCAGAAATAAGTTTATTCTGCATCTTGGGTTGTTGAGTTTTTCTGTACCCAAACGAGTGAGTTCTGTGGCAGGAGGGTGGTGATGTACCCATTGCTTTGCAAACCTCTCATTTGCTGAAGAGCTCGTGGCTCAAATGGTGGCCTGTTTCTGAGCCTTCTATGGATGTGGGATTGAAACTAACTTAATTAGTAGAAGCATAATTGATTGCTGTGAAAAATGGGGGCAGTGACATTGAGAAAGATGGATTCAGGACAGCAAACACCTGTCAGATGGAATGTTTTATTCTCCACGTGGTTGATGCAAAGGATGCTTTCAGTCAGAGACTGTGGCTTCTTGGGCTTCCCTTCCAGCTAGGATCCTTCTGGGAGAAGAAGGTACGTGTATGCTATGTGATTTTTGAAATAAGGCTTCAAATAAATTCGCTTTAGGAGTTCTGAATGTTGTTCATCATCTCCCAAAGTGTCTTTTGGAGGATGGATGACATTTTCTTTTGAGTGGAAAAAAACACCAAACCTTTAAATGAAAAAAAAAATTTAAAAGCTCTCATTTCCTTCAACCAAGTCATATTCTGATTTTTCTTGGATTAACCTCTGTTAGTGGTGTGAAAGGAAAAGCTCCAGAGTCCCTTGGAGTCAGTAAGGAAGGCAGCCTGTGATAGTCATTGTCTTGGAACACAGACCGGAAAAAGCGAATCCCTGAACCAACCTCTTTTCATGTGCTTTTTAATCCTTCACTACTTTGCATTATCAAGCAAGATAGATGCTTTGTCCTCAATGTAGCTGGTTTGAGTAGTCATAAAGCACAATTCCAAGGACATAGCACTGTCTGTGTAGGGATCCCCTGGGCAAAGGATGCAGTACAAGCTCAGAAATGTGTCCACGTGTAGGTGGGAGGTGTAAAAACTGCACCACTCCTGCTCTCCAGTTATTTCATTCAGTGAGCTCCTGGTACCTGAGCTGCTTGCCTGCTGCTCCATAACCAACTCCTGTCTTCCTCACATCCAGTGGTGAAGGGGTCCATCCGAAACGTCTCCCACGACTCGGAGAACCACATGTCCCAGGTGGATGTCAGTGTCCAGAGAGTCTACAGGCAGAAGAACAGGATTTTCCAGCAGGATGAAGGGAGTGGGGAGTGGAGAGGCCCAATCCGAACCCTGCTGCAGTGCAAGGTGAAGAAGGGAGGTGGAGATTTCCTCTTCACTGGGAATGAACACTTTGGGGAAGCCTGGCTGGGCTGTGCCCCTCGCTTTAAGGATTTCATGTTTGTTTATCGAGCTGCCAGAGAAAGAGGAGCCAACCCCTGCGAGTTTGAGCTCAACTGACAAACAGACACACTGTTGTTGAGAGCTCAGTTTTCAGATACTGAACCTGCAGCAGAGTTAAAACCCAGGACTGAAGCTGACAATTCCACCCAAACTGGGAGCTGGAGAATTCCCTGAGGATAATGGCTCTGTGAGCCCTGTGAACTCTTTTAATGCTCATTAGTTTCTCCTTCTTCAAACTGTCATTGTCTCACAAAATAACTGTGAATTTTGAAAAGATTATCTTTTTTGGGGGATTAGAAAGCAGCTTGTGCCCAGGATTACAAAATTCTAAAATGTTTTGCTCTGTCTACATGCAGTGTGCTTTTTCTCCAGATATTTTTCTCCTCCCCAATCTCTACTTGATTTCTTTTCCTTTACAGGCGAATGTGGAAACTCTCTCTAAGCTGGGGGAGTAGGAAACTACCCTTGAGGAAAAAAAAAACAAAAAAAAAAGAAATCCCCAAGAACTACTTCCTTTTTAAAATGGAACATAGGTGCTGTAAAAAGTATGTTTTCTTTTCTTACACTGAAAGACACTAAGGAGCTTAATATAAGCACAGACAAAATACAACTAACTTGACTTCTGAAAGTTCTGTTGAACTGATTTAGAATCAAGAATTGCTCATGATGGTGTTTTCACCTAAATTATCTGCCTCTTTTCAATTAGCTTTCATTATTTGAACCGTGGCTCCTCCCACCCTCCCTCAGTGCTTTGGCCAGGCTCCCATAATTGCCTGTATTTTATGTAAATGGAATTGCTACACCGTAAAATGATATACAAATGTGTCTACCACATAGAGCCCAATAAATGGTGTGAATAAACCCATTATTTCCCATGTAACAGCATCTGATTGCAGCCTGGGAAACACGGGGCTGACAGATGTGAGCCCGTGACAAGGCCTGCAAAAATCTGAATGAGGAGCCCTCTGACAGGCCACAATTAATTGACTTTTGAAATGACTCCTTTTTTTTTTTTTTCCACAGTTCTACTTGGCTGAGCAAGGTTCACAAATTGCTGTCTTGAACTTTTTAATGGGACAAAATAGCTGCCAATGAAAGTCTAAATGACATGAACTTTGAATGGGAGTCGTACAATGGCCACGCCGTGACATGTTTTTAACTGACATATTGATTATTTGAGAAGTAGCAGCCACTTAATTGGGAGGGAATGGGGAAGGGGGGAACAAATGGGAGGGAGTCAGAGGACTGGGTGTAGAAATACAGGGTGTTAAACAGTAGCCAAATATAGTTTTATTAAAATAGGGAGCATCCTGATAAACACTTTCACGTGTTTTCCCAGAGAGTACAATTTGGAGTCCAGGTCAGTTTTTCTTTTTGCTGTGAAAAAGTGTTCACAAAGCTAAATCCAGAGGAAATGGCATTAGCAAGGAAGAAAATAGACCTTGTATGAGCAACGAGCCTGCTGACTTCCTGAGGATCTCAGTACTTGCTCAAGACCCAGGCTGTAGTCACAGTCAAGTTTATATGGGCTTAAAATATCTATTTGTCTGGCTTTGGAAACTGAGACCAAGCTCTGACAGACCTGATTATCCTCCTAATCCCAGGGCCATGATGGTTAGTGAAGATGAGGATTTTTCCTCCCCTAGTTTTTGCTGGTTTGTTGTTTTGTGTTCTGCTGATCAAGAAATACTGTTTGAATCTCTGGGAACTCTTTGGAGAGTTTCTTCTCCAAAACCTCCATCAGCCCAACTGACTTGGAGAACTTTAAGTGGAAAAGGAAATGCTGAACTTGTTTCGTGGATGTCTTTGTTTGGGCCGATTTTTAAACATATTGAGCCACCAGAACAGCTCCCTCCTGAGCTGTTTTCCACTGGCCACGTGGGGAGGCAGCAGCCTGCAAACCACCCTCCCTTTAGTTTGATTTCACTGGATAATGTTAGGAATCATCACCCATTGCTGCTTCTGGGTGTACCTTAAGCAGGCAGATGCTGGACATCACCTGAGGGTTTTTTAAGCAATCCCACACTGAGTCCATAGTTGTTCCTCTTCCTCCAGCTGATGGCCACGTTTTTGTTTACTTGAAAAGGTTCCAGTTTTGTTTACTGGTCAGGATGTTCCCCTTGTCATCAGCTGGTAATGGGTGTGTAGCTCAGGGGAAGGAGATCTAGGACAGCATTAGACAGCCCAGAGGACACCACAGCCTCTGCAACTCTCCTTTCCTCTCTTACCCACTTCTTGTATAACTCAGGGAATTATGCAGTAAAAGACCTGTTATTTGTACTCTGCTGTGTCTTCCCTTCTGCCTCCCTCACTGCTTTGCTTCAACTCTGAGCACAGAACAAAACATTGAGAGTTGGGGTTTACTGTCAGTATTTATTGAATTCAAACTATCACAATTCACCAGTCAGCTCCTGCAGCAGTTACAGGCCAGGGATCAGGTGGCATAAAATCCATGCTGGTGGCCCTGGTGGGGACACCTGGGTGACACAACTACATGGAATAACACACCATACACATACTGAAGTACTTGGCTGATACATCACTGCAACCAACAGATAACTACATAAGCGTTTCTTTTTCTAAATACAATGTTTTTCTGATGTGTTTCATTGAAGAAAAGATTAAATTTAAACAGATTAGTTTATTTTTCAGTGAGCAACTGTTTCTTGATTTACTCTCACTTGTACATTAAAATGCCAATCAATCCACATCCTCATGGTGTTATTGACACCAGAATTAGTTCTATATCTAGACTGGGTAAGTTGGGTTCTTCGTAGTATTAACAAGAGAAGTACAATTAAAATATATGCTTCTACAGATGTTTTGTTTAAAACCAGTATAGCTTTGATAGTTACTGCCTAAGTACAACCACTTCAGTTGTGTTGAAAAGGTTTTTGAATCATCACTTATTAGCTGTAACTAATATTTTTCTTAATATTATATCACCCTAATGTTTCAATATATCCAAGATATCTGAAGCTAACCAAAACAAGAGTTTTCAGAAATCCAGCGATTCCATTACATATTTCTGATTTCATTCCAAACTATCAGAATTTCCTTCTATGATTTCTAGTCATTCACAGCACTAAAGAAAGCAAAAAATAGGACCAGGAGTACAGTGGCAGGCTTGTTTCACTGCCTCGTAATCCAGGACACCTTCTGTCTTCCATACTGTTGGTCGTTCACCAATGTGACATTTCAAGAATTCCCACCTTGTCCAGAATAAAAGCTGCTCTTGACTTTGGGTGTCACTCCAGACTGTGGCTACAGAAGCCCAAAGACTTAGAGGTCAGTACTGACACCCCTTTTAAGTCAAGAGGCAACAGAGAACGGGGACCTTCTCCACTGCACAAACCTTTGTCCCAAGGGGACAGAGTATCTTTCAGCACCTGCAAGTGGATCTGCAGCCCCGTGGCACTGCCAAGCAGATAAAGGATTTCTCAGAGGAAACTGCTCTTGTCCCTCAATGCTGACAAACTGGAAGGGCAGAAAACCCAGTCTGTCATTCATTGTTGGCTCCCAGCAGGACATATCCTCCCTCCACACCTTTTAAAGACTTCTGCTTAGGTTGGTAGTTTCAGTGCTGACTGTGCTTTGGAGAGTGGAGACCCTTGAAACAGTACAACTGCTCCAGAGACAGCTGTGGCACTTTTAGATCCACCAGCAATTCCATATCCTATCTTGGCCAAAGAAATGGAAGAAATCAAACTTATGCTATCCTTGACAAAGTACCAAGAGTTTACAAGCCAAGTGAAAACAGAGACACCAAGCCCTGAAAGTCTCTCTCCAAAGCACTTGGGCTAATGTGGAATGTATCATAGAGGGTCTTTTAAGCCTTCTAACAACTCCCTGCCAAACTGCCAGCAGTGGCTTTGTGTTCCATTTCACCAAGTCCCACAAGGGGAGTTTTACAAATCAAAGTCCAGGAAGTCTCTCATGTGAGCTTCCCTGTTCTTCATGGGCTACAAGAAATAGGAGCTACCACAGTAAGCCCAGAGGCATCAACAAGATACAGACCCAATAACTATGAGATCCAAGTACCTTGATTGCCTACAGACTGTAAGTAGGAAGTACAGATTCCTCTGTACACAGAACTTCTGAAGACATATCACAACCCAAAGCAAAGAACACCAGGAAAATTAAAAATCCATCCCAGTAGGAATGGATGTATATTCTCCTTTGTGCTAATTCCCTGCATGTTTCAAAGGACTCACCTGTCTGCCCACAGGCTTCATGCAGAGAAGAAACAGCATTTTCTAGGTCCTGTGCACATGTCTTGAGACTCCTCAAATCATAGTCCCAAAACTATACAAGAAATTCAGCTTCTACCACCTGAACAACTAAAGATACACCATCAGAGAATATCCCACCTCACAAAGAGGAAAAGCTTTATGACAGAAGACCCTGCTTTAAGCAAACAGCAGATTTATGCTCCATATGCAAGCCAAAAATGCACCCCCTGAACTCCTCAGCACACAAAAAAAACCCCAACACTAAAGAGCCTTCAGTGTGAAGATGTGAAGCATGTTGTGGGTCAGCAGATGAGACAGAATACTTCATCCTCCAAACTGTGTTATCACAGGACACACATCACTGCTCTGCAGGATGTCTTCCTGAAGACTCTGGTGTATTCCCAGAGTCAATGTCATTTATTCCTTGGTGATTTTAACACCATTTCTTTCCCATCAACTCTAAAAGTCTCTGCATTTCCATTCTGATGAGATCTGTCATATTGGCTTTTACAACTCTGTGCCATAAGACCTGGACTTACTGATTTCAGTAGCTCTTTCTGTAGCATCTCATGGAGTCATACACTGAGAACCTGTGTATGAACAGTCTGTGTATAGACAGAAAGGCAACACTGAGAGCTCCCTCAAAGCCTGGAACCTGAATTTGTCAAGGATTTCTTCCTGTTTCTTTCTGAAAGGGGTTATGGTTACCTGTGGAACACATCAATTCTGGGGCTCCTTTACAGTCAACCACAGAAGCCACAGCAGCTACTGAAGAGATTTAACAATGGTTCATACCATGACTTTGATTTTAGGGCAATCAAAGTCTTTGCAAAACCTTTCATTGTAGTTTTTACTATCATCAGCATTTTGCTAAATCACTCTCTAAAGGCTTCAGACCAAAGAATCGGCAGATTTCCCAAACTGCTTAAAAGAGCTAATAATTTTTGCCTCAAACAATCAATCTTTGAGACTTTGGGTTTGATTACGTGCATATAAGTACTTAGGTGAACTAAACTAAGATAGGAGACCTTGCTGTTTCATTTAAGTGAGAGAGAGCACAGTGCCACTGGAGAACAGCCAGAAGGCAGGGTACAAGGCCTCGGTGAACTGGGCTTTGAATTTATAGATCAAGTTGTGCTTCTCCCCCACTGCCATGAAGATCACAAAGCCCCCCTCGCAGTGGAGCAGCACCCCAATCCTGGTGGCCTTTGTGCTGGGTAAGCACTTTTCAACGTCGTCGTGCCAGGACGATATTTTGTTGTTGAGCCACTCGACGCACCAGGAGCTGCCGTTCCTGCCCAGGCGGCTCTCGGGGCCGTGCCGGGCCATGCTGCCGTAGCACACCCCGATGCCACAGAAGCTGTTCTGCTGCAGCTCCACCTCCCAGTAGTGGATGCCCCTCTTGAAGCACTGGAACCCCAGGACCTGGCGGAAGTCGGTGAAGCGCTGAGGGTGGGGGTGGTAACCCCTGAAGTTGTCTGAGACGGACATCCTGGTGTAGTTGTCAGACAGCATCACGTTGTTATGAGCTGTGTTGTAATCCAGGGTGATTTGAGCAGTATCTGCAACGACATGAATCATGTGGAGGTACTGAAGAGCAAAGCACTTTTATTTATTTATCCTGTCCTGCCCAAGCACTTGTTCCCATGCTTGTTCATCTCCCAGCTCTGCTCTCCTCCTCAGTGCAGGCAGTTCTGAGGGCCTCAGTAAAACCTTCTGGGTTTAACTGCAGCTCCATGTTACACAGCAGGCAAATGGAGGGCGAGTTTCCTTCCTTCCTGCATCCCCATGGCATTCTTTCACCACCCAAATAAATGCTGGAAAAAGAAGGGGATCTTTGATCTGGCAGCAAAAGGTATACCCATGTTGTACAGCATCTTGACAAGGCATCCTGAGCTCACATAAAAGCCTCCATTTCATTAAAAAAAAAAATTCAGTGCATTACACCATATTTCTAGGCTACCCTGATGCCATCATTTTGGAGGAAACCAAAGCCATTACTTAGAAAACTTCATTTATCTTCATAAAGACACACAAATACTGGAGACAAATTGGATTCATCTGGCAAAAGAACTATTTAGAAAACTCCTGCCCCTTTTTCCTCCAAAAATTTCCTTCATTTGTAACAACTAGCTGATGGCCTATTAAGCTAACAAAACCTCCTCAGAAGTATTTCTGTTAGGTAGCTACAGAGGACACATAACACCAGCGCAATAAAAGCAGAAAGTTCATCTTTAAGTAGTATAATATTGAGTGTCTTACACTGCAGAAGCTCCTCTCTGGATTTCTTCAGAAAGCTGACAATAAGCTCTTTAGTTGCAGCAGCAGCAGCAGTTGCAGTTTTTGGTGCTGTGGTTGGTGCTGTGTGGACAGAAGAAAAGAGAGTTTGGCCAGTTGGGAAAGAAACCCTGCATGTTTAACACACCACCACAGACACACTCAGGTTGGAGCATGTCTGGTTTAGCCTCCTGCTCCACACCAGGTTAACTTCAATATTAGCTCAGGTTATTCCCCATCCTGTCAGGTTTTGAAAATCCCACTGTCTCTGTACAACCTCTATCAGTGTTTGATCACTCTGGTGATCATTACACCAACACTATTGACCAACACTCAATTTACCAACACTAATGACTATCTGCTTATCATTTAAGAGCTGTCAGTGCAAATTAGAATAAGCATGCTGAAAGTTTGGACTTACCAACTTTAGCAGGTTTGTTTTTCTCCTCTGGAGGGGGAAAAAGAAAAAGTAGACTGTGAGTTCTACTGGGAATGAAAAGCCCCTGATAAGATTGTGTCAGCTGTAACACCATTGTCACAGCTCCTCTGAAGCTGCAGCAGTGGATGGAGCTGACAGTCCAGCATGTTGAAGCCAGGTACAAATACACCCACACTGAAAAGCTGCACAGGAAACACAACCTGCTATTTGCCTCCTATTTCCAGAGTCATAGGAAATATGACCCTGGAATATTTCTCTCCTCCAGGATGCTGCATGTTCAGGCAAGTGGCAACACACCTGTTCCCATGAGGCACAGACTACTCCTTTTCTTTTTACAACAGAACTTCAGTGCAGCAACAGGAGCTACAAGTCTGTGAAACTCCATCTTCCCCAACAGACCCCACTGAGTGCTCCACACCCAGGACTTGTGAATGGAAAGGACCCTTTGTCAAGAGCTCTGTGGGAGTAACAGAAGTGGTTTCTTAACACTTGGATTTATTTCCAAAGGAAAATATGAAAGATCTTCCAAACAGACTACAGTACCCATTAATGCTGGTATCTGGAATAAAACAGCACTGAAAGGCCCCAGTGTAACCTGCCACAAAGACTTCTCTCCATCACCCCAGCCCTACACTGTAGGCAAGATGTGGCCAGCAAAATGTTTGAGTAAGGCTCCTTTAATCACCACTTACTGGTATTTGCCTTCTCCTGCGGAGTGGCTGGAGTGTGGGGAAGGGTTCTCTCTTTGTGGGAACGATCCTGTGAGGGAGCACCTAAAACAACAGAACATGAACAGCCCATAAGCAGAATTCAGTATGTACAAATCCATCAAACAAGCCAAGAGGTGTCTGGTACAAATTAAAAAACCCTGAAAGAACCAGAGGGTGGGGAAGCTCTGCTTTGCTTTACAGCCCACACTGACACCACTACAGGCTGATGCACCACTGTACCTGTGCAGTTCACTGCTTTCCAGCTCACAAGGCATCCATCACTAAACATCCCAAAGCACCCTCCCTTTCCTGTGCCAAGGTGCTCATAATCTCTGCATCACCACTACAGCAAACAGCTCTGGGGTAACTGCTTGAACTCTTATTTATTTGTAAAACCTTAGTTAGGAGAGGATGATTTCTTTAGTACTTACGTAGTTGATGAGGCCTTCTTCCAACAGGGGTTTTGTCTCTAGGAGCCAATGGAGGGCCCATGGTTTTCCCAGGTGTGGCTGCAATGGCAATATTTTACATTATGGTTGGTATTGCCAGTACACAGAAATGCACAGTAACTACAAAGAAAGGCATTAGTGAGGACATTTTTCAGTCTTATTTATCCGTTGTGTGAATAGAACTGAAGGGACACTCAGCAGAGATGGAAAGTGCATCCCCATGCCCCAGTCCAAAAGACAGTTTTGCTTAACCCAGTAAGTAGGACTTACACAGTCAGCACCTTGACAGCCCTGTCACCCTAAAGAGTTTCACATCTCCCCTCAAATCTATGTCCTAACCACATCCAAGCCTGCTACATAATGACACCATAAATTACTCTAGGGAAGAAAGGCTGAGCTGTGCCAGAAGGGTGTAGGATCATGATGCTCATCAACTTATCCAATTACAGATAACAGTGAAGAGACACTGGCATGTTTTGTCTCCCAATTTAGCCCATACTGTGATGGTTTTGTGTGGAAATGGAGGGAGGACTGCAGAGGTTGGAAGACATAACTTACATTAACCAACTGTACTTGTTGCACTTTTTATTTAAATTATATTTGGAGAGGGAAGATTCCTCATTTGAGCTCACAGCCAAAGCAGAAAATGCCAGTTTTCTCAGTGATACAGTACCTTCTGCTTTTCTCTCCTTATACTGAACCGCTGCTGCAAGTTTCAGTGTTTCTCTGAGGTTAACGGCAAACATATAAGTGGAATTCATCACATTTTGGTCCATTTCAACCACAGGAACGAAAGCCTCTTTTGGTGATGTTCGTTGCAGTGCTACTGCTCTCTGAAATGACAGATGGAAGATTGGGGCAGAACGCCTTGCGTAGCACATACGTTAAAATATAACCAGGTTATTTTAAATGGCACAAAGGCTACAGCTGGACACAACCCAGGGCAAAATTTCAGCAGCAGCCCACATGCCTTAATTCCCAACTGATATCTGAAACAGTGAGAAGGATCTGGACAGAACTGCAGCACCTCCTGGAGATGAGTTCTCTCGCCTGCTGGCCCCTCTGTTTGTGGCAGAGGTAGTGGCTGAGCTGGGGGAGTTGCAGACACCATTCCAGTGTTCTTTCACTGATATTTGTGTACTCATTGGCACATCCTGTCATAGCAGGTTCTTGCACACAACTGCAATACCGTTTGACTGAAAGTGTCTGGAGAGCTGGATGACCACAGCAGGTTTTTGTGATTCTGCATTCTAGAAACATGAAGAATTGGATTCACATTTAAAGGACATTAATACCTTCATAAACAGAACGTCATCGCTTTCAGTCAGTGCCGTCTCAATCTGATCTCTGAGAGACTGAATTTCATTCTTCTTCTTTCCCAGAACACTGTAAATATAATCAAACTTGTTCCAGACTCTCTTTTCTTCATCTGCAATTGCTTTCATGATCTCATTTTCTCTTTCTTCAATTATAGCTTTAATTTCAGAAAACTCACTTCTGATCAAATCCTTCTTTCTGGAAGCTGTCTCCTGGAGCAGACAAGAGCAGACAGACACTGGTTTCAAAAGAACAGTTTGTGAACAAAGTACTCTTGCTGCTACTGCACAAAAACCTTTCAGGAACATTTAGGCTTCTCTTACTTGAAACAGGAAATAGAAGAGCTGAGTATTTCTACGTAGTTTGTAAAGAAAACTGCTTCACTCGCAAGGAATGGAGGCATTAAACACATAGTGCCTGGTTTATTCCCATATCCCACAGAGCTGCCTGGCCCTGCCAAAATGCCTCTTTTCTGTTCCTTCCTAATAACATCTTCTCCTGCCAGTTCAACCTCAGTACTACAGCCGTTGTCACGAGGGCACAGTCACCAACACCACACAGTGGCCAGCGTGTGCCAAGCAACCCGACAGCACTTTGAACAGTTACCCACTTACAGCAGATTGGCTTTGGTTGGTTTTCACAGTGCTCATTGCCTGAGCAGCTCTTTCACTCTGATTATTCAGCATCATGAGTTTCTTCTTCAGCATCACCTGCAATAGGAGAGATCAGAAATTATGTCAGAGAAGCAGTTGCATCGGGTCACACTCACTGAATAAGAATCATGTTCACAGAAAGTTTTAAATAATCTTGTAAGCATTTAGTACCAGCAGTTTAAAACCTATTTCTCCTGAAACCTTCCAGGATGTAGAAGTACTGTCCTGCATACACGTGCCTTGTGGCACCCACACCCTCCCTGAAGCTCCACCTGACCCAGAAGCAAGATGCATACTGTTGACTCACTCTCTTGATAAGGACTGAGTGCTTTCAGCAGTTCACATGCTAAGAATAAATGTTAGCTCTCAGGCTGGGCTTTGGGCACAAAGTTAATGCTACTGTTCACCCCTCTCACTTTGAGAATTTTATCACTCAGATGTGAGTTACCTGTTCCTTTAGGTCAAGATGCTGCTAAGCTCAGTCAGGGGTGAGTTCTGCAGGAAAGCTGGACACACACTCACCAAACAGATGGGAGTTTCTGAACTGAAAAGCTGAAAGCCTGAACTTTTCATGCATGAAACTTTTCAGTTTCATGCCTGAACTTTTCAGGCATGCTCTACTCAACTACCCTTCAAGTTTCAGCTGCACTGTAAGATATGAAGGCCAGGCTTCCACTCTGTGAATCTCCTTCTGGCTGGAGAAGAGCACTTCCTATGTGCTGGAGATCTCCCTAGGCTACTTTTATAATTCTTTGAGCCTTAAAAACATACACAGGGCAATGTTTGTCCACAGCCCCTCGGGTCAGCCTGTGAGAAGGCCATGCAGTGAGCCCTGGCAGCAGAGGAGGCTTGGAGTTCTGGATGACACCAGGAGTGTGGGAGACCTCACTGGTCAGCCCAGCCCACCCCAGCCCAGCCCAGCCCAGCCCAGGAGCTGGCAATCAGCCCCATGACAGCACCTTCCCAGAACCCTGGCCCTTGAGCAACATCTTGGAGAAAGGAGGAAAATGCAAGGAATGACTCTCTCCTTGGAGAGAGGAGGAAAACACAAGGAATCAATCTGAAGATGTGCCTGGGAGGGAGATAACAGTCTGCCAAGGCCAGATGCAAGATTTACAGTCCAAGTCTTGGTCCAGCCTCCCCCTCGCCCTCCCTGAAGGAGAGAAGAGAGGCTCCAGGGTGTCCCTGGGAGGATGTTCCAGCCCCGGAGGGCACCAGACCCCGCAGCTGCTCACCTGGGCATTGGCTTTAGCCTCCTCCAAGGGGCTGGTGTGGCACACCTTGTGCCCGAGCAGGCAGAGGGAGCAGATGCAGCTGCCGTGATTGCTGCAGAAGAACTCGAAGAGCCGGTTGTGCGAGGGGCACTTGCGGTACTGGAGGTCTCTCAGGGGCGGGCAGAGCTGGTGGTCGCGGAAGGCGGGGCTGTCGCGGTGCGGCCGCAGGTGCTCGGCGCAGAAGGACGCGGTGCAGGTCAGGCAGGTCTGCACGGCCGGCGCCTCCCGGCAGCTGTCGCAGTACACGGGGGGCTCCTCCGCCTCGCACTTCGCCGCCCCTCCGTCCTCCTCCTCCTGCTCCTGCTCCTCACCCCCGGCCCCAGCGCGGCCCTGGAGCTGCTCCACCACCCGGCACAGCACCGTGTTCTTCTGCAGCTTCGGGCGGACCGCGAAGGTGGCGCGGCACTGGGGGCAGCTGAACCCCTCGGACAGCCCGGCCCAGCTGAGCTCCAGGCAGGCGGCACAGAAGTTGTGGCCGCAGGGCACCGTCACGGGGCTGCTGAAGAGGCAGAGGCAGATGCAGCAGGTCAGTTCCTCCTCCAGCCCCGCCAGGCTCAGCTCCGGCTCCAGCGTCGCCATCGCCGCGTCCGCCGCTGCTCCGACCAGCCAGAAATGAAACTGGGGATGGAGGAACGAAACCGGGTCTGGAAAATCGAAACTGGGGCCGGGGCTTTCCGGAAAATTGCGTGTCCCGTCCCCGCCCGATGGGAGGGACGGCAGCCCTGTGGCAGCCCCGGCAGCACCCGCCCGTCTCCCGCACCGGGCAGCCCGGGGTACTGCGGGCTCTGCCCCGGGATGGGCACGGGGGAGTACCGGGACCGGCCGCCCGCGACCCCCGGGCTGAACTCACACCCCTCCACGCACCGGGGCCGCGGGTGGACCGGGTCGAGGGGCTCCGGGGCGGGGGGTCGGGGCAGCGTCACTCACCGCGCCCAGAGACCTCGAGTTTGGTTTCTAAACCGCAGCGGGTGATGTCGGGTGCGGTGCCCACCCGGGCTGCCGGCCCTGCAGCCCCCCATAGCCCCCCGCAACCCCTCATAGTCCCCCGCAGCCCCCCATAGCCCCCCACAGCCCCCCATAGCCCCCCCGCAGCCCCCCATAGCTCCCCGCAGCCCCCCATAGCCCCCCACAGCCCCCCATAGCTCCCCGCAGCTCCGGGTTGTGACCCGGAGCTCCTGCTTGGGGCTCGGGGAAGGGATGACCCCCAAATCCCGGCTGCTCTGAGCTATGGGTAACCTGGCTGTTGAAGATCAAATAGACTCGTGGAGTGGTTTCGGTTGGAAAGGACCTTAAAACATCGCCTGGTTCCAACAGCTGATGTCAATCCAGCATTTTTAAAGCACGGGTTACCGCGCTGTGAATGTGGAACCCATCACGACAGAAGGTATTTCCTCGAATTTTTATTTTCCTCGGTCTAACTGTTGAATAATCGCTGTTTCTAACAGGAACATTGATGCTGAATAGCAACAGGTGCAACTACTCCCTTTTTAACTAACCTGATTCCAGATTCTTACTCCTCCTTCTTCTGCCCTGTCTGTTGGTGACCCAGGGTCTTGCTCAGGGCTCTCTGTACTTCTCCACCCACACTGGCAGCATGGAAGAAACAGAGCAGCCTGGCACAAATTCTGTGGCCCCCCAGTAATTTAAACAGAGCCTGGTGGTCTGCAGCACAAGGAGCTGTCTGCTCTCTCCTCTTGTCCAGTGGGCAAAGGACACCTTGTATGGAGAACTGCTGAGGTTCCTTTTAATGTCATTAGAAAGTATTAGCACGCAATCGTGTAGTCATTAGTCCTTAGGGGCTTCTAAAAATGTTCAGGAATTGTATAAAGCACTCAAAAGAGGCAGTGGTGGGTCATCTGTTACAGTTGAAATGAACTCCTAGTCATTTCTTTTGTAAGACTGAATTAAATCTGGATGGTCGTTGCAAACCTACGTTGTAGAGATTAACGTGGACCCCTACCCACACCAGTTATCACTCCAGTCTTGCAGTACTCCTTCAGGATAAGCTACCCAGGGCTCTGAGTCACTGCTTAGTGACAGATACAGGTGCAGAAAGGACAAGAGGAGGCATTTGGAGCTGCAAGGCTGTGACAGGAGCAAACCTTCAGGGACAGAGTCTCTCATATGCCGGAGGGTGGAAGAGTTTCAGTTTCGAGGAGATGGGCACGGTGCCATGCACTTACAGCACGGTTGGCATGGGCTGATCAGGACTTTGTAACTGCTGTCAGAGGAAATGCAAACACCCGGGGGAGCCTGAGAGGTGGTGGCTGACAGGGACTGCAAAGGAACATTCTTAGAGAGCTGTGTTGTGCATGTGTTACCGGTGACTGGACCAAGGAGCAGCTCTTAATGTTTACATTTTTTATTTTTCTATAGTGAATGAACTCCTTGGGCTTATCTGGACCAAGCCATCGTCATCTTTCAAAGGCTCAGTACCTTGTGCAGCACTCCTCTGGTATCTACTGATACAAAGGTATGTAAATAAAAAGGGTAAATATACACCCTGGCAACTGTAGCTTTTGCTTCTGGAGCAGAGCACAGGATGTTTAGAGCTCAGATGAGCAATTTAAGTTCCCCATTGTCAAAGAGGGCTTGAAATTCTGGTTTTGAGGAAGCCAAATCACTCTTTTTGTCTAAAAGACAATAACGTTGTAACATTAAAAATTAATTACCATTTACATAGCTAATGAAGTTACTGCTCTCTTTGCTTCCTTGAAATTACTTGAGAACTTCCTGTGGTCCTGAACTACATGGCCAAAATACAGTGTGGGCAGTGGAACAAGAGGTGAGTCCTGCTCTAACAGTGCTGTGAAATACTTGCACTTAGCTTTTACAATTTCTTAAGAATTAAAAATTAACAATTTCCCTTAGAAAAACAATCTTTCCATTAATCCCCACTGTCTCAACATCACTGTGCTAGTGTCTGGCATCTTCTTCTTGTCCAGTTTGCAAGAACAGCCACACATGAATCTAACTGTCCATTTCTCAAAAAAACCCCAAATTCTAGCATGAAATTAATGGCAACTAAAGAGAACCACAATACACAAATCAGCTTTACTTGTATAAAAATGATTCCTTCACAAACAAGACATTTTAATAGGGCTAATGGAAAGATGTGCAGTATTTTAATGTAATCATGCACTGGTCAGAGCACAAATTAGCAAACCACCATGTACAGTTTTTCAGGTGTTTGTATCTATAGAGTTTTTGGGTTTTTTCCATGTCTTCTCTGTAAGAGTCAACTACCCAGGACAGGGATTATCTGGAAGTGTAAGACTTGCCAGGTGTACAGAGGTACAAGGTGTCCCCTCAATGTTAATAATTATCAGAGCTGTCAGGGCAGCACATTGGCAGCACCCAGTGACCCACTGTGCTGCTGGGAAGGAAAGAAGAAAGGCAGCACAGCTCTTACAGAGCAAAAGGGTTTGATGTAAAACAAACAAAAGGGTTTTCAGGGCCTACACAGATTAACAGAATGGGGCACAATTTTGCTGGGGATTTGTGTTATTTTCCACTGGTTCTAAGCAAGGTTGAGTTACCATTACTATTTATATGCCTCAAAATTACAGAAGCTTGAAATCCACATGGATTTCTGGACATGTTCAGATGAACTCTGTAAGTAACTGCAAACTCATGGCATTTGTATGATGCTCAGCAGCAGCAGAGGAGGAGGTGTGCATATCAACAGTATTTAATTCTTAGATAAAAACGACCTCTGTAGGACAGTTATATGGTTTTAGTTAAACCCAGACATTTCAGTAAGTTACTGACAGTACAAGGTTGTATTTTATCTTTTGATCAAACTATTCCAGTTCTGCAGCTCACAGCAGTAGGATATAAATATTAAGAAAAAAACCCAACAGACCTGTGTTAGACTAAACAAAGTCTTCCTGTACAGTGTAAAAACACACCCTAAGGAAAAAAAAAAAAGTGTTTTTCTTTTGGCATACTTCTTTTTAAAACAATTTATTAACAATATCCACCAGTGCACCTGCCACCCTCAGAACCAGAAGGCAGCATTTCACAAAACAAGTCTGTACAGTTATGTACATTTTTTCACACTTTAGATGGTTTCATTTTCAACGCTGGATCCATTGACTGGAGGCTCAACAATCAGTCTTGGCTCTATCAGGGCGTCCCAGCTTTCAGTTATCTGAAAACACAGCACAGACAACACTTAGCAGGTACCAGCCTCACCAACAGATGCAGTTTCTCTGTCATTACTCTTTGTCTAGGCCTGAACAAAGGCTCATTCCTGTGATTCATTGATCCTCTTGATGAACCTCAACCTGCCTGACATCCTGGGTAAGGGAAGGTGCAGGTAAGAACAACAGTGCATGAAATCAATAAGCTTGAAAGAATGGATACTCTGTGAGACATGATGTTGTTTATTTTATTAGCCAAAATGAAAAGTTACAGTTTGATGCTGGCTTTGACCCCAGTTAATTGAGCAATATGCAAGAAGTGATTCTTACCTTGTGATCATGCATATTCTTGCTAGGAAGGAACATTTATTTTTGCTTCCATTTATTTTAATCAGATTACTCCCATTATTGTAAAGGGAATCTCCCTGAGGTGCACAGAGCCATAAAGCAGGGCAGGTATCAGCTATGCAAAACTGGTAACAGGATTCAAAGCAGGACCTACATACCTTGGTGTCCTGAGGGACAGCGTACTCGATCAGCTCTGCTCCATCTGCAGACTGGTAAACCAGATCGAATTTCCCCGGCTCCTTAGCAACTTAAAAACAAACAAACAACTCAATTAACTATAAACAACAGCAAAAAAAGTTTAAATGTTTACCTCAAACCCCAGTTTTGTTCTGTTTGGTTTACAGTTGTGTGTCTGGGCTTGTAATTCCAACAAAAAAAAAATCTGAGGTAGAGCTAAATACTGCACACCAAAATTAAGGTGACTCATATGACTACATGTACAAAAAAGGTAACAATATGTTGCTTAATATGACAATTCATTAATTCTGGCTTCAATGGCAACTGCAGGACACCCCCTCAGTTCCAGAAACATTCCTTGTTTCAGGTCTCAGGAACTGCACCTTGTCACTGCAGGGACTCACTTCCACATCCACTGAAGGCAGTGGCTTCACTGATGGTGCAAAGAATGGCATTATGGTCTCACATCTTCTCTGTAATTCCACATATTGATTTCAGCTTTCTTCAGAAAATGAAGCCACGCTAGAGGTGAGTTACTGAGCACTCATACTGACTGAAGAAATTCACTTTTCTAAATGCCCACGAGCATCTTCAGTTCAACTAGCAAGGGTTAGAACTCCTCCATTTAAAGAGACTTTTGGGGGAGGGAATGAGGAGGGAAGGGGTGTGTTGAGAATGAACCCAAGGAAATTGGGAATACTCCTGAAACATGAGCTGTTTTCCAAGTGATGCACATGACAACAAGGTACGTACTTTGTCCTGCTGGTGCTGAAAGGATCTCGAGCTCGATCTGTTTTTTATCAGCATTCCAACTGATTATTTTTGCCTCCTTCATAAAGCAACAAAAAAAGAATCAGGTAAGATACACTTCAGCACTGGATAACTATCCCATATCTACAACCACTGTGCTACTTGATCAATTCTAGAGGAAATTTGGCTATCAGTTTTTCCTATCTCTGTGTAGAAAATCTGCAGAGAATTAAAGCTCAGCAATCTGTAGCTACTGGCAACCAAAGTTTACTTACTGTCACTGACTTTTTAGTTTAACTCAGTACTTCTCCAGAAACCAAGTTATCTCAAGTAGCTATAAAAAATTTTACTTGCACCCGTTTCAAGAACTTGCCCTGACTTCAAACCACAGCAGACTCAAATACATCTACATTTTTCTAGTTGAAGATCTGTGTTTTTTGTCATCTCCAAAATCATTAATAATACTTGCAGTTGGGTTTGGCTTTTTTTTTTAAATAACTTTTTTTATTTTTATTCACTTTTCAAATTTTCAATTAGTTTTCATTTTTACTGCTGCACCAGGAATGGCCTCTGGAGCCAACTGGATGCAAAGAAAAACAGTGCACAACCTCAAAATATTTAAAGTCATACCTCACCTATAATAGTTCTGTGAGTGAATTAAGGGAAGAAAGAAAATCAGTACCTTATAGTCTGAAACTTCAGGACTGTAATTTTCAGTTAGTTCCAAGCGCTGTTGAAAGAAATACAAATAACAAATTGTAAGTTTTTGCAGTGAAGTGTAATTATTTGTATGGTAAGATTGGCAATAATATTGTAGAAAAGGTATCTAGAGAAATAACAATATGTGCATGGAAATTCACACTGAAATGACAGCAGACACAACATTTCTTTGTGTTACACAAATACAGAAAGTCTAAACCAATGCATTTAACTTATGCACAGGCTCCAAACCTTTGTAAAAATCTAAGTCAGACTTTACAATGAGAGAATTTTTTAGAGAAATTATTAGGTCAGAAGCTTAGAGTGGCCCAAATGAAGCAATTTTAGCCCACTAACATTCGGTATTTCCAGAGTTCTTTACCTTAAAGGCAATCTTTTCTCCCACTTGGGGTGGAGCAGCTAGAAGAGGTAACACACTATAGTCTCTCTTGGGAACTTCCACGGGATTCTGTGGAAAAAAACAGTATCCCATTGACTTAATTACTGTATTAATAAAACCAGAAGATAATGTTTATGCTGTATGGGTTGTGAGAAGTTCTGAGAAGGGTAAGGTACCCATGTGAGTGCTTTGTTTTGAGATGTGTAGGACAATCACTTCAATACAAACACTTCCTCAGGCTGACAAATGGAGATATGATAAATAACAGATTTACTAAGTTAAGATCAGCCTTTATCCCATTAAGCTATTTCTGCTTTCATGAATTACTCTCATCCTATAGACTTTTTGCATAGTTAAAGCTGCAGGAGAAAGGTGACCCCTGACTGTGCAAGTCACTCACCTGGACAACAACAGAAGTGTTTGTCGCAGATTCATTTAACTGCCTCTGTTTCTGGCCTTCACTGCTGTAGTTATAGAAGAAGCCAGGGTTTGCCCCTCTCCCATGGCCTTGGCCCCTCATCATCCCACGAAACCCACGGCCCCTGGGTCCTCTCCAGAAACAATCCTCTCCCGATCCACGCCCCCTTCCACGGCCTGGGCTGGCAAATGGTCCCTGAGTATTGGTTGGCAACTGTTTAATACAGTTTCTTCCTATGGAATTACTCAGCCCAGCATCTGCTGCGGGTTTTTTAGTAACAGGTGTGTCTGAATCTGAACTGTCAGACTCTGAGGAGGAGCTCTTTGCTTTGGGAGCCTTGGTACTGGCTTTTACAGCCACCGTGTTGGTGGGCAGAGACTTTTCCTTGGCAGTGCTGCCTTGTGCTGGTGTCGCCTTCTTATCCTCTGTACTCGAGTCAGAATCTGAACTAGAGGACTGGGGTTTTTTAGCATTTTTACTAACTGCAGTCTTAGTCTTTTCAGTGTTAGACTTTACAGTCACTTTAGTCGTTTTTGCATCAGAATTTGCAGCAGCAGCTTGGGATTTGTCTTTAGGAAGTGTCACCGCTACAGGTTTATGGGAAGGTTTGTTTTGCTTTATGTTTAATTCACTGCTGTCACTGTCAGACGATGTGCTGGAGGAATCTGAAGTTTCCACTCTCTTTTTTCTGGACTGTGTTGTGATCTTTTTGGTGCTATTTTTACCAGAATTTAGAGAAAAGTTCTCATTTTCCCGTTCTAAAGCCATCTTTGGTGCAGCAGCCTTTGTCTGCTTTTCATCCTTCTTTTTTGTTGCCAACTGTTTCTCCTTCTCTGTTTTTTTAAGCTTTTTAGAATGGGCAGTAGAGCTCTCTTCCTTACCTTCTGCAAGTCTATTTCTTCCACTAACTTCTTCCTTTCTTTTTCTTTTCGTGTACCTTTTTTGAGAGTCCCAAATATCTACAGAGCTCTCTTCCCTGCAGGAGGAATACTCAAGATTATGCTTGTCCTTTTTCTTTTTCCTTTTATGCCTGTCTTCATTCCTAGAGAATTCTTCCTCGTCCTGCTTGTGTCCGTGCCTTTTTTTGTCTTCTTCTGTTGTGTAAGTAAAGCCATCATCTGTCTCTTCATAATCATCTGCAACTATGTCATCCAACTTTACTCTGTCAAAAAAGATCCAAACAAAAGTCACTGTTGAGCAAAACGAACACTTTTTCCTACATGTCAGCACCTCAGGTAAGTTATTCTGGAGCAGAGATGCTCCACCTGTGCCTGAGACAGTCAGGAGCCTCCCCCATGAGCACAGGCTGTGACAGGCAGGTGCTGGGGCAGGGCACAGGCAACGCTCCCCTTCCATCCTCAGGGACATTCCCAACCCCTTGGCTCCCTCCAGCCCTTTCCAAGGAGGTCCTATCCCCGTCTTGCCATGTTCCAACCCCACGAGGGGACTCAGAATCCCAGAATGGGTTAGGCTGGAAGGGACCACAGTGAGGCATCTGGGCCGGGCAGAGCCTGGTCCATCCTCTGACACCCCCTTTGGATACGGATGGGTATGGATGGGGTTTATATGTGGGATTGACTCCCTGCTCCCGTTCCCACTGTCCCGATCCCAGTCCAATCCCCCTGTCCCTGTCCTGGTCCCCCTGTCCCTGTCCTGGTCCCCCTGTCCATATCCCCTTCGCATTCCCACTGTACTAGTCCCTGTACCTATCCCTGTCCTGATCTCATCCTGCTATCCCTATCCCATTCCCCCTATCCCATTCCCGCTGTCCCTATCCCATTCCCGCTATCCCATTCCCCCTATCCCATTCCCGCTATCCCATTCCCCCTATCCCATTCCCGCTATCCCATTCCCGCTATCCCATTCCCGCTATCCCATTCCCGCTATCCCATTCCCCCTATCCCATTCCCGCTATCCCATTCCCCTATCCCATTCCCCCTATCCCATTCCTATCCCATTCCCGCTATCCCATTCCTATCCCATTCCCGCTATCCCATTCCTATCCCATTCCCCCTATCCCATTCCTATCCCATTCCCATCCCATTCCCTATCCCATTCCCATCCCATTCCCATTCCCTATCCCATTCCCATCCCATTCCCATTCCCATCCCATTCCCATCCCATTCCCGCCCGTACCGCAGCGAGTCGTTGTCGCGCACCAGGCGCGCGCTCTCGGCGGGCGGCAGCAGCGCCCCCTGCAGGAAGAGGCTGAGGCGGGCGCGGCGGCTGAAGCCGAAGCGGTGCCGGATGAGGCTGAGCAGGTCGGTGACGAGGCGCGCCTGGCCCGGCTCCAGCAGGAGCCAGCACAGCGCGCAGCCCGGGCTGGCCGGCGGAGGGTGGTCGAACTGCAGCCGCAGCCGCACGGGGCCGCCGCCGGCAGCCGCCATCATGGCCGGGGAGGGGCGGGAGGAGGGGGCGGGGCGGGCGCGGGGGGCGGGGCCGCGGGCGGGGCGGGGCCGCGCGCGCGTGACCCGCGGGAGCTGAGGGAGCGATGGGGCCGCGCCGGGACGGGAGCGCGCTGAGCGTGCTGTGCACACTGCTGCTGGTGCTGGCGGCGGGGACGGCAGGTACGGGGCGGGATGGGATGGGATGGGATGGGATGGGATGGGATAGGAACAGGAACGACAGCCTCCGGGCACAGCGTGTCCAGCGGCCGCTGCCGCGCAGGCCCCAGGCTGAGCCCCGGGCGGTGCCGCTGCCCTGCCGGGGGTGGCGGCGGGAGGGACGGGGAGAAGGAGGCAGCGGGAGCAGCAGAGCCCGGGCACTGCGGGGCGGGAGAGCCGTGTGGCTGCTTCTCCAGTGCGCTGCTGCCTTCTGCCCTGACCCAGGAGATACGGGATGGAGTTTCAAAGGTCTGTGCTGGGAGAGTGCCTGTCCTTCGTGGGCAATAGAGTGATTGCTTAAGGTGACCAGACTATACTGATTTCATTAACCCTAGGATTAGATCTTGGAGTCATTTAAAAGCGGCCCTCTGTTTGTCCTGCATTGGCTGTCCTTGGGGACTGCAGAGTGACTTGGTCCCTCCCGACACTCAGATCAGAGTGCTGGAGAAGGCTCAGCTGGTCAGAACACGGCGCTGATAACGCCAAGGTCTCACGGGCCACTCACTTCAGAGTCGGACTCGATGGTCCCTGTGGGTCCCTCCCAGCTCCGAATATTCTGTGAGCCCTGGGGACCCTGAAGCTGGTGTGAGTTATTCCATCGTGTCCAGTGGGGCTGTGCGTTCAGCTCAGGCCTTGGAAAGACTTTAAGTGTTTCCTGATAGTACAAATTATCCCAGTGATTGGGCTGTTGTTCCGGCGGCAGCTCTAAGGGCTCTGATAAGGAAGCCCTTAATTACACACTTAGCTTCATTCATTGATGATAACTCAGCTGTGGGTGGGGGTGTAAGTATAAGTAGGTTTCTTATAGTAATTTTTTTTTTTTAATGGAAGCGCTTCTAATTACCACACCCAGGACTGAAATGTAATGATTTGGAACAAGTGTAGTGGAAAGCCCAAAGCTGAGCCTTTTTACCTAGCTGATTTTCACTTTTATTTCCCCCCAAGGTGTAGTTCTGAGGCAGTCCCAAGAGCCCAAAGAGCTGTGGGGATATGTGCAGGTTCGGAGTAAGGCCCACATGTTCTGGTGGCTCTACTATGCAAATAACCCAACCAAAGACTTCACAGAACTACCTCTCGTCTTGTGGCTTCAGGTAAGGTTTGCTGAAAGACACCTCAGGGACAATTCTTTCCATCTGTGGTTCAGTTTGACTGGTATCTTGCAGCCCTACAGAAATAGGGTTGAAAATTCTGAATGACTCACCTTGTGAATGAGGTGTTCAGGTTGGGAAGAAACAATGATGATGACATCCTGGAGTTGTGGGGTGTCCCCAGCTGCTCACCTTCTGCCAAGTTCAATTACAGAAACAAAGGTTTTTCTTGTCTTTCACACAACAGTAGTGATTTTTGTGCATTCTAGTATCACAGCTCCTTTCCTGGAGAGCTTGCAGTCTAAACAATGTTCAGAGAGAGAGAGTAGATAAAATAATCAGAGATTTAAAATGGAAACAAGAGAGACTGTTTATAGATTATCCCAGTTTGATAAAGGCAGTGGCATGTTCTCCACAGTCACCTCCAGCAGTACATTTCAGAAGTTAATGTTGAATATAATCACTTTGAGGATTTGGTCTTTTTCTTTCTGGGTTATTTCATCAGGGTGAAATGCACAGGCTGTACATGCTGGTTAAACTAATAACTCGCAAACCCCTGCAGATCACTGACTTCTGCATTTGTTATTCAGGGAATGAGGTTCTGAAACTGCCCACTTAGCATGCAGCTCATCAGATGATCTCCCAAGTGACTGCTTCTCTGGTTAATTCTTGCTTTCAGAAATGGGATGTGTGCACATAATGAAAGATGAGGAACAGAGCCTGCTCTGCAAATTAACGTGTAGTGCCAAAGCCATTTTTCAAAATTTACAATCTGTCGTTCTACTTACTGGCTCACTTTTACTTTTCTCCTATCTGTCGTGTGCCATGCTGCCTTTTAACTTCTTTGTCATTTGGTTTTTCCCCACAGGGAGGTCCAGGATCTTCAGGTTGTGGATTTGGGAACTTTGAAGAGATCGGTCCATTAGACAAAGAAATGAAACCAAGAAATACAACCTGGGTACAGTAGAGAGTTAAGCTTCTAATTATTGATTGCAAATGTTTGTTTGCTTGTGTAAGCAAGCTATGCAAAAACACACAGAACAGTTTTCATGTAAAGTTCAGTAGAACTATAATATTTCATCTTAAAATAGTGTGGTTAATAAATTGGCTCATAGGAGTAACCTTGTTTAGAGCTGAAGACTGCACCTATTAATTTGATTTGCTGGAATATGTCTGGGCTTCCATGAATTTGTGAAGTGCAGTTATCTGGGAAGCAGAGAGCAGGGAAATTGTAGAAAGTGTTATTTCAGATCACAGCTTCATTATGGGCAGTCATAGAGCTTTTTCTGGATGGATGGCAGTGTAAAATGTATGGCTTGTAATTACAGGTCCAGTGTGGCCTTGAAGGGAAAACAAATTACAGCTGCCTATGAAGGTGGAAGTTCAATTAATGAAATATATTTGTGCTCTGAGCTACAAACAGTCTGTAGTACTTTGGAGTTCCCCACATCACGTGGGTGACCTGCCCCTGGATCACTGGGGTTTTTTGGGTGCATTTCTTGTTGCAGATTGGGCAGTTTGAAAGACCTTATGTTGTACTTCTGTATTGGTGAGCTTTGCTGCTTTGTGCCATGAGAGCTCTCTGTGCTGATCTGATTTTATTTTTACAGTTGTAACTATACAAGAATAGCATTCACTACAGCAATCTCACAAAATCCCAGCAACCCAAAAGAGAAGATTTTTCTGTAGAAGGCAACTTTTTGCTTTGTTTTACATTCTGATAGACAAGTGTCACCTGCACCATTTCTCTCTTTTGGTCTTTCACCTAATCTTTCTGCAAGTTCTTTCAGCCTCACTTAATCATTTGTGCCATCAAAACTTAAGTTTTTTGCTGGGGCTGAGCTGTGGTTTCATACAAACCTTCTTTCTGCTTGTACAGTTGCAGGCAGCCAGTATCTTGTTTGTGGACAATCCTGTGGGCACTGGATTCAGCTATGTGGATGATTGTAGCTTGTTTGCCAGAAACCTTTCCATGGTAGTTTCTGATATGATGGTTTTCCTTGAGGAGTTCTTCTCATGTAGAACAGAATTCCAGGTAAGTGAATTGAATTCTCATTTAGCATTTGCTTTTTCTTTGCTTTTAAATAGAACTGAAAAAGAATTAGTGAACATATTTCCAGATGGGCAGTGTTTGCTGCTAGGTAGGGGTTGGTGGGACTCAGTGCAAGTATAATCACTGCCTCTTTTTCCCCACAATTCAGAAGTTGTATCTTGAATTTGGGGTTAGTTAGATAAGCATTGGGGTGGATTGTTGTCTGTTGAGTCATCTGAGAAGCACAAGAAAAATACTGAGTGTTTGGTAGTGAGAGGTGAACAGCCAGTGCCTGGCTTCTGTGGGCTGTGGTTGCAGGTATCTTCTGCCCTCTGCCCAACGAGTTCCTTGTGTGGCTTTTCTCTCCCCAGACCATCCCATTCTACATATTTTCTGAATCTTACGGAGGTAAAATGGCTGCTGGCATTGCTTTAGAGCTGCACAGGGTAAGTAGTTGGAGGATGTGGTTTGCTTCTCGCTTTAAAATGTAGTCTTCTACAAGTTCTTATATTTTCTGGAATACACTGTCCCTGTTGCCCAGTTCACAGTGGTACTTATCTTTTTCACTTGAAGAAAACTGATTCTGGAGTCATGAATCTATAACTAAAAGTTGTGGGTTTGTTTGGTTTTGTTTTTCATGTCATTTACCCAGGCTGTTCAAAAAGGGACCATAAAGTGCAATTTTATGGGGACTGCTCTTGGAGACTCGTGGATTTCTCCCTTGGGTATGTTTAAAATCCTCAGACTGTGGGTGATTTGTTGTTGTTTTGTTGATTCCTTTAATCATTCCACAAGTACCTAAAGTCAAAAATGCCATCCCTGCCTTAAGTGAATAGATTTCACTGATTAATGCTTTAGGGGGTTAATGATGTTGCAGGATTTGTAAAGAACCTGCTCTGTGGTAATAACCTTAGGGCTAAACTGAGCTGACAGTACTTTTTTACTGATTAATTCATCTCCATAGATTTTTGTCACGGTCAGTGTTGCCACAATAAAAGGAAAGTAAGTTAAACTGTAGATCAGAAAGTTCCATGTTTGAAATCTGTTCTGTTTCTTTAGACTCTGTGCTGTCTTGGGGGCCCTACCTGTACAGCACTGTAAGTACCTTCTTAAACTCTTGGTCCTCACCTGATCACTTGTGCTGCCATACAGTGTAAATGAATGTTGAATTTGAGGGTTACCTCTTACCCAGAAGAGAACCTGGAAAGCGTGGAGGCTGTTGGCAATAAATGAATGTGAAATCACAATTAAAGCTGTCCTCTTTTGTGTTTGCTTTCCAGTCTCTCCTTGATGATAACGGCCTAGCAGAGGTGACTGCTGTTGCCAAAGAAATAATGGATGCAATAAATAAAAATCAGTATGGGCTGGCCACTGAGCTCTGGGGCAAGGCTGAAGGTGTCATTGAAGAGGTGAGAGCTTTGACCAACATGAGTAACTAACTGGTGCCTGGGGAGGCACATGATTTCAGGTTATCCTTTCTATGAGCTCTGGGTTGGCAGGAATTCTGCCCAGTCATTTTTGCCAGTATATATTTTATCTCAGTGCTGATGTAAAGGAGCTGTTTGTTTGCTGTGCACCACTGTGTGATTAAAAGAGGCAGTGGGTAGGGCAGCTCTCAGGGGTTTGTATTGCATCAAGGTTTCGACCTGGCAATCACTTAAATAGATGCTTAATATTTAGCATGCAAGTGGTCCTGTTGAATTCCAGAGAATCCAGTTTCAAATTAAATGAGCTATATCTCCTTGAAAACTTTGAATATTGAAAGCTGCATCCAGCAAGACACAAATTTCAAGTTAAGCACAGATCTCTATTTGAAGAACTACAGTAGGTGCACAGGATGCAAAGGAACTTCAAATTATGTTCTGTTACTGTGAGTCACATCTTGTTACTTAGCAAGTTCCAGCTTAAAAGATTGGTAAAGTTTTGCTCTTGTCTCTCCTGTTGAAAGGTTGCTCTAAAATCTCATTCTTTGTAACATCTCATTCTTTAGTACAGGTAGCACCCTGGCTGCCTCAAACAGAAAGGCTGATCTGGAGCCAATTCCTTTTCTTGCTCTTGTAGGACCTGAGTTTTTCCATAAGTGTCTTCCTGAAGTGCTGGTAAAGTGGCAGGTCACAGGGTCCTTTATTTAGGATTCACTTATCTCTTTTTTTCAGAATAGTCTGTTCCTCATATCTGAGAAATGGTTTTGTTACTGAAATTATCTTGTGTTTTCAGAACACAGACAATGTGAACTTCTACAACATCATGACTAAGGATGTTCCAGAAATGAAATCAGATGAACAAGAAAATCTCTATCTCAGTAAGTTGTATTTAAATATTTAAGCTTCTGAGGCCCTATGTTTGCATTCATACCTTCAGCTCTGATAGTGGAAAGAGCCTCAATTTAGCACATCCTTAAAATGGATGTTGATATTCTCCTGAGCAGAACTTGTTTGCTCTTGCATAAATAGAGACAGATAGGAATGTGGAACAACCCTGTGGATTACACCTCCACCTGTACATCCTGCACAAATTACAGCAAGGAAGCACTCAGTAGAATTGCAACATGTTTTATGACCTTTAAGTTACTTCCTCTTGTTGTCTTTCATTTCTGTCTTCAAGCTAGGATACAGAAATGTCTCATCAGTATAAATAGTCTGATTAGACTCTTTTGCTCCATGATGTTTGAGCATCAGTGTGAAAAACACACGTGTAGAGTAGTTTCTTTCAGGCTTTTTATCTCTTTCTCTTGGCTTCATCAGGGAAGGTGAAATTAACTCCCAAAAGTAAAACATTGCAGCTCAAAAATAACTGGTCATTTGAGAAGCCCTGTCTGTACCAAGTGGCTAAAGCAGAAGCTGAGCTCCTGAAAAAATATGCTGTGTTAGCCAAAAGTAGACATGGATGGTTGGGTTCCTCCCACATCATCCCCTGACCTAAGTAAGGGTAGAGTTCAGTGGTTTCTAGTAAAAGGAAGCAAATCTCTCTCTGTGGTGTTGCATTTTCATTAGAGCAGAGTTTGTTGGCCGTGACTGTGGCACTGAAAATGATCTGTGCAGGGTGACTGTCTCAGTTGTGCCACTGATCAAAGGGTTCTCTCTCCTTCCAGCGCGACTTTACCAGCGCCACGTCAGAAACATGCACCAGGGCAGCCTGGATGAACTGATGAATGGCCCTGTCAGAAAGAAGCTGAAGATTATTCCTGACTGTGTGAAATGGGGAGGTACATGCCCAGGCACCTCATGAGTCCATCACTGCTGTTCAGAGCGTTGCAGCCTGTAGGAAGATGCTCTGGCAATTGGTCACATTCCACTGTCATTATCCTTGGGGCTAAGAAGGGGACTTATTCTCAGAAATGAAGATGTCATAGGGCAGATGTGGTTCTGGTTCCAATTCTGCTGCTTGTATCTGTCTTTAGCCAAGTAATTAAAAGTACAAGGGGAGGGAGGCAGAAGATCCTCTGTATCTCAGCAGTTGGTTTCTGTCTTTCATGCAATCTTGCTGAAATTGCCATCAGTTTTTCTCTGCCAGAAGTCTGGTATCATGTAATGATGCATTGTGTGGAGGAGAGGGTGTAAAACAGAAAGGAAGGCTGAAAGGACTGATGGATGCCAGCACCTTGTGTGTGTAAATAGGAGCCAGGAGCTACAGGGCTGTCTGTGAGCTCCAGTGGGAGACTGGCTGCTTTCTGGTCCCCTTTGGTTCCTCAGACTGATAAATCACTGGCTGCCACTTTGGGCTAGGACTGGTTTTTATGCTGCTGTGAACTGCATTTCAGAACCTTTAGCCTGTACTTCTCTACCAGCTTGGGGATGACAAGGAGGATCAGTTAAAATTTGAGGATCAGTTAAAATTTGTCTTTCCCTTTCCAACCAGGTCAGTCCAGACAGGTCTTTGAGAACATGGCTGAGGACTTCATGAAACCTGTCATTGATGTTGTTGATCAGCTTTTGGCAGCCAATGTTAATGTCACAGTCTATAATGGGCAGCTGGATCTCATTGTTGACACCATGGGTAAGGAACTTCTTGGCTGGGGTTGGGAACAGAAGTATGAGTGATGAGTAGAATGTGAAGTTGCCAGGATATTGGTACCTGGATTTCTCCAGTCTCCTATGCAAATCTTCTAACTGGCAACACTTAAATACTACAGTCATAAATGAGCAGCTTTTAGTATGTTTTGCTTATATCCCTCTGAGAGAGGCAAATCCTTTACCTCCATTGTGCTGCTGAGAAATGCATCTGAAACTTTAGTAATTGCTTGTTTCAGTGAAGCCAATAATTCACTTAACTCTTGTGATAGATGCATATATCTGTGTGTTTGTGTGTGTGCTTGTTCATAAATGAAGAATGTTGTAATTAATGAGGGAGGTGCAGTTGAAGAGTGATCACACCTGCCCTCAGTAACATGTAGGCTCCTGCACATCTTGGGCTTTGTTTGTCCCTCACTGCTTGCAAGATGCAGATTTGGTCCAGTGGCAGTTTGGGAGGGAGGCCAAGTACTCCTGCAGTGCTTCCTGCTACAAGACTGCCCTGCTCCCTTCCACTCACCTTTTCTTTTGAGTTAAATAATCTGCAATCACAGACCACCCAACACCTTCCTGTGTTGTGAAAGGCTTTACTCTTTGTCTGTCTCTGCCCACTTCGGTATTCAGATGCCCTTCTTGAACAATACAGCAATCAATAAATCCAGGAAACAGTATTTAGGCCATCAAAACAGATTAGCAGTTAGTGGTGCTCCAGTTTATCATATTTTGAGCTAAAATGGAGCTGCAGTTAAGATGTAAATTCTTCTAGTAGTTCAGAGGTGGGCTAAAGGTTTGGCACCCTTGGTGTCCTGGAATTGCTCTTTTTTCTGTCTTGTCACCTTCTCTAGCAACACCTGAAAACAACTTTTCCAGGCTCTTCTCAGTAAGTGTCTAACAAACAGAGACACAGTGTTTCTTGATTTCTGAGATGGGGGCTTGGTGTGGCTGATCCTTCTCCACGGCAGGACATTCAGGTGTTTGAGGAGTAAAACAAAATAACATTGGAATTTCTGTGGCAGCAGAGCCTCCAAGAGGCAGATGTTTAACTGGTGCAATCATAAGTCCACTTCAGATACACCTTCAGTGTTTGCTTTCCCCTTCTCCCTCCGCTGATTTGTTTCACCCTGTCCTGAACCAGCCTGGATTATTTTCCCAGGCATAGCAAAATTGTTTTTAGAACCTGAGCACACAGAGACTTTGTGCTCACTCTGCTGTATTGGTACCTTGTGCAGTGGGCATCCAGCTGAACTGGACTCCCAAGTTGTTGTGTCAGTATCTGTAATCAAACATCTCTCTCATCTCCTGCAGGCCAGGAAGCGTGGATCCGGAAACTGAAATGGCCCTGTTTGGACCAGTTCAGCCAGAAAAGGTGGAAGGCACTGTATGTGTCTCCAGATTCCACCCAAACAGCTGCTTTCCACAAGGCCTATGAGAACTTTGCTTTCTTCTGGATTCTCAAGGCTGGGCACATGGTAAATAATGACCTTCCTGGGGAGGGGGGCACCATTATCAGCAAGGAAACTGCAGAAGGTTTGTGCCTGCTGTCTGCTTCCTCGGAGCAGCTGCTTATTGTGTGCTTACCTCTGTGCCAGGTACCTTCTGACCAAGGGGAGATGGCACTGAAAATGCTCAGGATGGTGACCCAGCAGCAGCTGTAGGGAAGGGGAGCCCAGCTGGCCTGGCTTCCTGCCCAGCCCCAGGGCTCCTGAGGAGTGAGTCCAGAATCCGGAGCCGAAGGAGGAGCAATGGCTGTTTGGACACACAGCCTCTCTGATCTCGTGATAAAGTGAAGAAGCACTCATGGAAAGGCATTTTTTTCCTTGAATGAGTTGTTGCTTTTGAATTTTTAAGTTGTGATTTGCTGCCTTAATACTGTTCAAAAATGACACTCAGAGGAAAGTCCACTGTCATAAAGAACTAACTCTGATCCTTTGACTTGGAAGGATTTTGTGCTCTTGCCCTTCCCTGAATGCTCCCTTCTCTGTTCACACACCAAGACTAAAACTGATTTGACCCCTGATAGATTTGCTTTGTGTTCCTCTCTGAGAGCTGATCTGCTTCATGAGGCTGTGGAATGTTCCTTCCTTTGTCCTGAGGCCTCTGCTTGAGTCACCTGGCTGGATTACAAGCTGAACATATGGAGACAACAGGATAGAGGACCTGCCCCAGAGGAATCACAGTCCATCTCATCTTGCTGGGGGGCCTGAATTAGGATCCAGGATTCTTCAGGTTTCCTGTGTTACGGGGATAGAAAAACACCCCCCAGAGGAGGATTTGACCTTTTTCATGTGGCCATTTGTTTCTTGTTTTCATTCTCTTTGATAACTATTAATCAAACTTTGCCTTTAGCCTTAACACCTAAAGCATATCCAGCAGGAATTCCTGCTTTCCTGGAAACAAGAGCCCTGTTAATACCCTCTTCTTGTACAGGAAAGAGTCCTAATGGACAGAAGCCACTTAAACCTTCTGGCTTTAGCCGGGAGAGTGGAAAGGAGCATTATATGAACAATAATAGCATAGTTCTGAGAGGTAATAGCAGTGTTTAAAAGAAGGGTATATAAAATCTTGATCTATATTTTTTAAAGATTTTTTTTTTAAGTCTTGCAGAGACCTATTATTTTGAAACAACATTTTTTTTTATATACTAGTTAAGAAGAGACTTGGTCAGACATCATTTGACTTCTGCTACGGAGCTCAAAGCGGCTGCTGTTTATTGGTGTCTGATAGGAGGCACAACAGCTCATTCCAGCTGTCAGAATCCTAAATAAATAGCAGCCCTACAATTACTTCAGCAACTGAAACTGTCATGAAATGCCTGAGAGCATTGGCTCAGCAAGGACTGAGGCATAATGCTGTGCAAACACATATGCAGTCACCCAGCAGCTGCAGTATTGGCACCTAATAAGTGCTTTCATTTTTTGTGTTCTCTCCTTGAACTGTATTCTAGAGAACTTTAGCAATGCAAATCCAGATTTATTTTTTTAAACATTTGTTGGAATAAATAGGTCTAATTGATCTCTCTTCAGCATCACACTGATGTCACTGCTTGAGAATCACAGCTCTTCTGTTTTGGCTTTTAGATGAACAGGAGGAGGGTGCTGGAAGTGTGTAAGTGTGAATATCTGTGTTTTTGAAATATTTGTAAGTAACTTACCAAGCAAATCAGCATGTTTGAGCCTGGGCAGTGTGCTGGTTTGGGCTGGGATAGAGTTCCTTTTCCTCATAGTAGATATTCTGGGCTGTGTTTGGATTTGTGCTGGGGACAGTGTTGATAACACAGGGATGTTTCAGCTGTCACTGAGCAGTGGTGTCACAGCATCAAGGCCTCTTCTGCCCCTCACCCAGCAGGAAGGCTGAGGGGCATAAAGAGCTGGGAGGGGGCACAGCCAGGACAGCTGACCCAGGAGATATCCCAGACCATGTGGTGCCAGGCTCAGCAGGGAAAGCTGGGGGAAGAAGAAGGAAGGGGGACATTTGGAATGATGGTGTTTCTTCCCAAGTAACTGCTACATGTGATGGAGCCCTGCTTTCCTGGGATGGATGAACACCTGCCTGCCCATGGGAAGTGCTGAATGAATTCCTTGTTTTGATTGGCTTGTGTGTGCAGCATTTGCTTTCCTATTAAACTGCCTTTATCTCAACACATGTGTTTTCTCACTTTTACCCCTCAGATTCTCTCAGGAACAGCTTTGTGGTGCTTGTTTGCTGGCTGGGGTTAAACCATGGCAGCAGTTTGGATTGGCTTGTAGTCCTCAATCCTGTTATATACAATATTTTGCATTATGCCTAAACAAGTAATACTATAGGGCTTGCTAGAGGAAAAGAATTGAGATGGTCTCTCCAGAAAGCACAACTGAGTGCTGTTCTTACACTTCTTTATCAAATGAGACATTGATTCACGTTGCCTAGAGCTTGTGCTCAGCCATAGGCCTGAGACATCTGTTTCTTGTCCTGCTTTGTTTCAGCTTCTGCAGGTTTTTCAGCTGGCAGAGATGGGTTATGAGGAGAAAGGATGGTTTCTACAAGGCTGGTGTTAGCGATTTGTTGATTTTAGGGGCTATGCCAGATCTAAACTTGTTAGAATAAAAATACTTGCCCATGGAGACAGGCCTTTAAATAGTGTCCATTCAAATGCAAGCAGCAAAAAGCAGATGTCCTTTAATATCAAGGAGGATTCCTTTTATCTCACCAGAGGCTTTGTCACTGGTGTGCCACAGCTCTAGATCATCACAAAGGTAGGTCACCTGTCCAGCAGACGCTGTAAGAAATGAGTTGCTTTGAAAGGAGTTCAAGTCCTGCTGTGTGTATCTGATTAGCAGTGACATACTTTGTCCATTTGGATTTCATGCAGTGTGTCATTTCCAGATAAGGGAAATGGCACTTGGCAAATCCATTAGAGTGAGTCGTTCTAAATATTAATAAGATTTTTTACAGATGCTGGGTCAGTCAAGAGAAAACAGCCCAACACTTGTATTTCATCCTCTGCAGCTGCAGGCTTTGACTGCATAGGTAGCCTGACAGCCACTGACTTATTTTGCTCACCATCAGTTGAAGATAATTTTCATAGAAACAAATCTGCGTTAAAAATCAATAATTCACCACTGCTGCTTCAGCAAGAGCAGTTTTGGCTTCCTATACCAATCTGCCTTTTCTAAGCCAGAGAAAGAAATCTAGAAGTTTCTTTCAAAGCCACAACAGAAGGAGAATGTCTGTGTACAGAGGCAAGATGGAAATCTCAGAGCACTTCTTCATGGTCATGTTGTGTCTCTTATCCTGTAAATATTCTGATGTATGGCAGCACAATCTGTGTATGTCAGTTCTGAAGTCTCAGATATATTAATGGTTTTTCCAGGAGGGATTCAGGAAAGGAATAATTTATCTGGCCCACAGCAATGAAGGAACAGTAAGAATTTGAATAGAGCAGAGTTCACCCTCACAAGCTTTCTCTGAACCTGTTTTTGGCATTTGCTGTATAATACATTTGGTAGTTAAAGAGCAGTTGCAGCTCTTATGGAGGAACAAATGTCATTTGGTCACTGCTTGGGGGGGATCTTTTTTCTTTGTGATTGGTGATTGAGGTAGGCAGAACTATGTTGGATATACCTGCAGGACTAGAGGTGTGTTAGTATGAATGGCCTAATGCAGTGGGTTTATAGGTAGATACTGTTCTGACTAGGGCTGTGGCTGTTTGAAAATGCTGTGAATCATCCAAGCCTAAGAGACAGCTGGAATAATTCCATCTGCAAGCTGCAGTCAGTAGATCTGATAATGCCTACCACAGTCATTTGCAAAGGCAATTATAAAGGCTGTTAGAACCAGCCTGGTTAAGGTGCTTTTCTAATTGCTTCTCTGTTCCTAGAGTGTCCTTTTCAGGGCTGTTTCTCTACAAGCTGGTTGCAGTGTGTCTTTGAAACAGCCTGTTCAGCACCATTAGCCCCACAGCCAACTTGGTCCATGGATGGTCACAGTGACAGTGATGCTGCACTTACATTCTCCTGTATAAATATTTTTGTTCTGTCCTTTATCTTCCACTACTCAGCCAGTTGGGACTCATCTCACACAGTCTGTTTGGAGACACAAGTGATCACTCTTTGGCATTAGCATCAGTGTGGTATATGATGTTCTAATTTTATTATTCTGTCCCACTTCTCCTTGCTAAATACAGCAGTATCTGGGAATTACATTCCTGTAGTCAGCTGTAGTAAAACTGCAGATGGAATGTGTTTATTCAGAGGTTGTGTAGTCCATCTTGGATAGGACAAAATAAATGAAACTTGTAGAAACTTTATTTGAAGAAGTAAGAGAGAACTTTGAACAGTTCATATGCTGTGTTATGGGTGAGTTAGGCTAAAGAAAATACACTGGCTGGTGCATTCTCAGTCTGTTACAGCTGCTAGGTGATTTTCTAGATGAATCATTTATTTTTTAATAAATGGAGGAAGGGAAAAAAAGGCAAAAATGGTCTCCAAGAATTTGTGGCTTAGGTCTGTTACTGTGGTTTGCTTAGATCCAGAGAGGAATGTCTGTGTGTCACTCGACAGTTCTTTTGGGGATAGAAGTTGAAAATAGCTTGGCTGTAGCTACTACACTGGCTTTTGGAGTTTTAAACATCCCATTGCTTTCAAGAGGTAGACAGATGCCCTTGCATGTTGTAATCTGAGGGCAGTGTAATTCTGCCCAACTGCTCAGAGCTCCTCAAGAGAAAAGTGGACAGGTGCTGTCCCTTCCCTAAGGCAGCAGGGAGGCTTCTGGGATGTGCCAAAGAGAGGTTCGGCCCCAGGGCATTCGGAGGACTGTGGGACTCGTTGGAAGAGGGAGAAAGCAGACTTTATCCCATACTATTCATTCATCTCTGGTTTGTGTATTGCTTTTCTTGCTGTGGATTCCCTGGGCTGGGACAGGCGTGCAGTGGGATGACCGGCCACTCGGTGGAGTAAGGAGACCTGCAAATGCCATGGAACACACTGGCCTTGGCATCCGAGCTCCTGGTGCCGTCCCTGGAAACAGCAGGGCAGCACCTGGAAACACGCGTTCGATCCCGTGAATTCACAGTGAGTCGGTTCTGTGCGAACCAGTGCAGGGGATTATTTAATTTTGGCAATAACTTCGGGAGAACAGATACTTTGGCTTTATAGTTGCAAACAACAGCTGAATTTGGCTGCTTTCACCTGCACACACCATTTGAGGTTGTGATTTGTACCAAGGGATACTGTTTTTCAAGTGGAGTATTCCTTGCCTGTCCTTAAAACTTCCTGACCAATGTCTCTGAGGGTAGTACGTGTGTTGTAAACGAAACAAATAAGGCATTAATGTGTTTGAGGTAAGTGCAGTTTGGTTCATCTGGCAGAGTTATGGCCATGCCTAATTCATAATCTGGTAGGAGTTCTGTTGAAGTAGAGCAAGAGCGTTCAGACTGTGTAAAATTAAACCACTAAAACTTTTATGAGGTGAGGTCCTTTAGCACCTGGAAAATTTCAAAGGAAGATCCTTGCTTATAGAAACATTTCCCCAAGTTTTCTGAGGTTTGTTTTGTTGTTTAACTTTTTATCACAGAAAAAAAAAAGATTAGCGAAAAGGCACTAAAAAAAAATCAGGTATCTTCTGTGCCATACCTAATTAAGCTAGTGTTGCCCGTAAACAAAGACACAAACCAACAGAGTGCCGGTTTATGGGTGCTTTATTCGGGGCCCCGGGAACCTGCGGGCTAACGCCCCAAGTCAGGATTCCGACGACCCTCGTTCTCAGTTCAACTTTTATACACAAACAAGTTTACATGTATTCTCACGGCTAAAACAATTACAGTTTCTATAGCAACCCAGGTGCAGTAGTTTATAACAATTAACAATCATCTACTTTAATCATAAATCTGCTTAAGTTGTCCTACCCCCCTAGAAACTGTTTAACAGACCCTTACCACATCTAAGGTACAAATCGTTACGTACATGCTTGACTAAATCTTTTGATTATTGTTTCTACTTCTTCAGTACATTCTATTCCCACGAACAAGGCTGCTGCTTAGCTCACTACTGTAATGTGTTGCTTTCTAGGCCTTACCCTTTTACTTAAGCCTTAGCCATTCTACTACTAAATTTAAACTGCTTTGCAACAGTCCCCCCTTTTGAGCATTCTTCAGGCTTTGCTTGCAAGGATGCTCAAATACAGCAATCTTCAGGTTGCAGTTTCTTGATGGATAGGAGGTGATCCATTTTGCGGTGAGATTACTTCTTTTCTTGTTATAGCTTTCATGATTCGTCTCGTATGTTGACCTTCTTTTACAATCATTCCTAAAAGACACTTGTAAACAGTTATGGCTATGACAACAATTATTACAATCAATATTCCGTACTGGATAACAGAAGATATCCATCCTGACACATGGAGACCTAGGGAGCTGAATAATTGTCCTATCCAATTGTGTTCCGCTTCTTTCTGCAGTTTATGAACATTCTCATCAATTTGTTCTAATTGATTAATATCTTTCTCTACTTCTTGAGTGACATTTGGGATGTGTACACAACAATGCTCATCCTTTGCATGCAGGTAACCGCAAACTCCATGTTCTTTGAGTAATATCAGGTCTAATGCCATGCGGTTTTGTATGGTCATTCTAGAGGTGGCTTGTAATTGTAAATTTAGATCTTTAAATCCTTTCTTAGTAACTGCTGCTAACCTTTCGGTCTGGCTCATCAGTTTGAACAATATTTCTCTATTTCGATATGTTGAAATTGGGGCAAACAAAGATTCTAGTGCCCATCCGAATTTAACTCCTGCTGATGGCTCATGCCAATCTGTTAGTTCCAGGTCATTAATGTCATTACTAACTTCTCTTTTCTCCCGTGGTCGCATCTCTGCTGGTGTTAACTTCTCTTTTCTCCAGAGTGGACAAAGAGTAGGTATCCCTAGTGTGACAGGTACAACCGGACCGTCTAGTGGCATGTGGGTGGTCCATTGACCATGTCCCATGACCCATACTAGGTTTCCGGGACTTCTAACTGTAGTAGTGTGACAATCAATGTTTTTCACATGTCCTTTAATAGTATGGTTATATCCTCGACACTCACATCCTAACTGCAGGAGGGCTTTGACTGGCATTAAGCCTATTTCATCGTCTGGGGTATCACATGTATATATTCGGGTACAATTCCAATCCTCTTTTGTATGTGTTTCTGTCCTCCAATTATGATTCCCTCTATTTCCTGTAGAATAAGTTTGATTCTTTTTCCCCTTCCAGTGAATGCACCACTGTACCTTTCCAATATAACTATATGTCTCTAGCAGGCTGGGTCCCCAAATTGTTTGCCATTCTTCCATGGTTGTAGAACTGGTAATATTTTGACAGACCTCTTCTTGTTTTTCTCGTTTTACTGAAGCCGGAACTTTAGAGCATGGGTGTGTTGAATTTGTAACTAAACAGTATCCTTTTAATTCATTAATTGTTTCACTTGTTACCCATGTCCCAATTACTACCCATCGGAAATATCCCGGCATCTGTTCACATTGCTTCTTCATCATTTTGTCACTTAATAAACATACATCTACCGTTTCGCTCCATGTGATGGTTACAAATTTGCAATTCCTTGTAATATTCTTAAACATTTTGGGTATTTCTGGCACTGGAATTATTCCCCATGGAATTGGGTCTCCTGCTGCATGAGGCATAGGGAGACATGCAGTAATTTTAGTAACGTTTTGTACTTTCCCAAAATCTCGAATTAGGCCCACAATTAAATTTTCCTGTTCTATTTCTCTATTCGGAATCTGCAGATCTCTCACATGTCGAGTTTTCCTAGGGGGTATAACTTGTACCTTAGTCATTATTTCCCGAGTTGTGTTTATCATGTGTATTTCTACATACCTATAATCAAAACTCCTTTGAATCCAAACTACACACATGTATGTCCCTTCTACGGTTTTAGACACCTCAGGTACCTGCAGGACGGTATAACCCTTTTGTTGTGTCGCATCCCAAACTGTTGTCACTCCTTCTGTTATGATTCGATCTTGATCTCTCCGTCTCCACTTGACGTGGACATCTCTTAATTCAGCTCCCTGGTCATCTGAAAACAGACAAGTTAAGTTTACATCAGTGTGTTCTGGTACAAACAAATAAGGATCTGGGGTTTCAATTCTCACGGTGGTCTCTGCTAAACTTATCAACCCCAGGAATACCACAATCTTCAATTGTTGGCTCGAAATACCATCTTTGTAGGTGAGTGAGGTTCTACCGACCATGAGACTGGAACCTTCTTGACTCGGGTGTAATGGATCCAATTGTCGATTCCCTCGACTTTCACCGCCGTATAAGTGGTCATTATCACCTGGCGAGGACCGTCCCATGTTCCCTTTAATGGTTCCACTGACCAGTTCTTCACATAGACTTGGTCTCCTGGAGAAATGTCATGAACCGGATTCTCCAGGGGCAGAGGCCGATTCCACTGCAGCGCTCCTCTGAGGGCTGTGAGGGTCTTATTCAAAGATAACACATAGTTAAATACTGCCTGATCACCCACTACATGAGGATCCCCTTGGTAAGTAGCCGCATGATAGGGCTTGCCATACAATATTTCGTATGGACTTACTCCTATTCTTTCCCTTGGTTTAATCCTAACTCTCAGCAGAGCGAGGGGTACTGCTTGGGGCCACTGGATTTTGGCTTCCTGACAGATCTTCTTCAATTGACCTTTTAATGTCTGATTCATTCTTTCTACTTGTCCACTAGACTGCGGTCTCCATGGTGTATGGAGATTCCATGTTATCCCTAATACAGCTGACACATCTTGGACTATCCCTGCTGTAAAGTGCGGTCCTCGATCAGAGGACAACCCTAGGGGAACTCCAAATCTTGGGATGATTTCCTTCAGAAGGGTTTTCACTACTTCTTTTGCCTGATTGGTCCTACATGGAAAAGCTTCTGGCCACCCTGAGAAGGTACAAACATACACTAGCAGATATTTAAAAGTTTGGGCCTTAGGCAACTCAGAAAAATCTACTTGCCAATAGTCTCCTGGTAACTGTCCTACTTGTAGTTTTCCCATTTGTACTTGCTTCCTGACTACTGGATTATTCTTTATACACATAGGACACATTGCATTCACCCTTTTAGCTAGTGTTAACATCTGGTTTGAGAAAATTTCATTTTTCAAGAATTTCACTAATGCTTCTGCACCCCAGTGGCACTTGTTGTGTTCCATCTCAAGCACTGCTTTCATTATTCTGACTGGTAAAATTACCTGTCTCGTAGGAGTGATATACCACCCCCTGATATTTTTCTTTGCTTCCATCATCACAGCTAATTTCTCATCTTCAGGTGAATAATGCGGTTTCTCTTCCATGAATGCTATTGCTGGATTATTCCGGGTTGGTAAAAGAACCATTTGAGTCCATACCTCTTTCGCAGCCCTCCTGGCTGCTTGGTCAGCGTATCGATTTCCCTGAAACTCTCGTCCTGGATCAGCCTGGTGTCCTCTGACATGCATTATTGCCACTGCTGAGGGCTTATGTATTGCCTCTAGCAATTGTAAAATTTCTTCCCGATGTTTAATCGTTGTCCCCTGAGAAGTAAGAAGTCCTCTCTCCTTCCAGAGTGCTCCGTGAACATGAACTACCCCAAAAGCATATTTGGAGTCAGTCCATATGTTAACTCTCCGTCCTTGGCTTAATATTAAAGCTCTCACCAATGCCCATATCTCGGCCTTTTGTGCAGACGTACCTTGGGGTAGTGCAGTCGCTTCTATCACTTGTTGTAAAGTGACCACTGCATACCCAGCATACCTGGTGCCATTTTCCACAAAGCTAGATCCGTCGGTGAACAACTCCCAGTCAGGATCTGTCAGCGGTTCGTCCTTCAAGTCTCTTCTGCTCGCGTAGACTTGTTCAATGGTCTCTACACAGTCATGCTCCAGGGTGCCTTCTTCCTGTGTGGACCTAAGGAATTCTGCTGGGTTGAGATGGTTAGTAATTTTCAGTTCAACATCATCTTGTTCTCTCAACAAAGCCTGGTATTGCAACATGCGGCTGGAGGAGAGCCAATGCCCCCCTTTTTGCTCTAGAACTGCTATGACCATGTGGGGCACGTACACTATCATGTGTTTTCCCAGAGTCAATTTGCGTGCTTCCTGTATTAAAATGACCGTCGCTGCCACAGCTCTGAGACACCCCGGCCATCCCCCACTTACTGCGTCTAGCCGTTTGGAGAAGTACCCAACCGGTCTCTTCCAGGATCCTAGACGCTGAGTGAGGACTCCTAAGGCCATTCGCTGTCTCTCACAAACATAGAGCTGAAATTCCTTGGTTGGGTCCGGTAGTCCCAGGGCAGGTGCTTCCTGGAGGGCTTTCTTCAGTTCCTGGAATGCTTTTTCTTGCTCTGTCCCCCAGGTTAGCTTGGACTCCTTTGCTGCTTCATACAGTGGTCGAGCAGTCAGTCCGAAGTTAGGAATCCACAGCCTGCACCATCCGACCATTCCTAGAAAAGATCTCAGTTCTTGATTATTTCTAGGCACAGGTATAGCACATATTGCTTGGATTCTATTTGTTCCCAGGCGCCGGACTCCTTGGGAAATTTCACATCCCAGATAGATAACTTTCCGTTTTACTAATTGTGCTTTTTCTTTTGAGACTCGGTAGCCTGCTTGGCCCAGCATGTTTAACAGTTCAATAGTTAACTGACGACAAAGTCCCTGTTCTGTAGCTCCTAAGAAAATGTCATCTACATATTGCAGTATTATATATGAAAAAGGAGATTCTTTTACCTGAGTAGTCTTCCATTCCTCTAGTTCCTTTGCTAACTGATTACCAAATATCGTGGGTGAGCATTTGAATCCTTGTGGTAATCGAGTCCAAGCGAGCTGTCTCTTTCGTCCTGTCTCCGGACTTTCCCATTCAAAGGCAAAGATTTTCCAACTTTCTCGTGCCAGTGGTATGCAGAAGAAAGCATCTTTCAAATCAACCACAGTAAACCACTGAAACTTCTCAGACACAGATGTTAGCAAGGTATAAGGATTTGCTACAACCGGGTGAATATCTTTTGTAATAAGATTTACTGCTCTCAAATCTTGTACTAATCTATATTTTCCATTTGGTTTTTTTATCGGAAATATGGGGGTGTTAAATTCTGATTCACATTCTTGTAATATTCCTAGAGTTAGGAACTGTGAAATCATAGGGGCTATTCCCTTTCTTGCTTCTAAACTAATTGGGTATTGCCTAACTCTGACAGGTTGTGCTCCTTCTTTTAATTCTATTCTAACTGGGGTGGCTGCTTTAGATTTCCCAGGAACCCCGGTCTCCCACACCCAGGGTACAACAGCCTGTTCAATCTCTTGGGGTATTTCTTCCTTTTCCACTTCTTTCACAACAAAAATTTTTGCTAAATTTTCTTCTGGAATTTCTATCTTGACTCTCCCTTTTTCAAATATAATTTTAGCTTGCAAGGCTGAAAGTAAATCCCTTCCTAATAAACATTCAGGACTGTTAGGCATGTACAGAAATTGATGATCTAATTCTCTTCCCTTAAATTTGATATCTAGAGGTCGCAGAAATGTTCTTTCCTCTATCTGTCCTGAAACTCCCACTACTTGTACGGTTGAATCACTTAATGGCCCCATCAATTTATTCATTGCCGAAAAACTAGCTCCAGTATCTATTCTAAATTCCGTCGGCTCCCCCTCTACTTCCAAAACAACCTTTAAGTCTGAATCTAGCCGACTCTGTCTTCCACAACTCCCTAACATAAATGCTTGGGCGACACCCTGTGGCGTGCCCATACCAACAGGGTTTTGTGGATTCACAAAGCTTTGAGGATTCCAAGGATTCATTCCATTTCCAGCATTTAATGGGCATTCGTTTTTCCAATGTCCTTGTCCTTTACAAAGAGCACACTGATTTGGTCCTATTCTACCACGTCCTCCCCCGTATTGATTTCCAAATCCCGACTGATTGTTAAATCCTCTACCCATTCCTCCCCTTCCCCTATTACCACGACTTCTTCCTCTATGGCCACCGGCCCCATTGTTCTCTCCTGAAGCTTGTAAAAGCGCCAACAAGCTCGCTTGTTGTTTCTTAGTACTTTCCTTTTCCCGATTGTTGTATGCTTTCCAAGCCACTTCTAACAATTTCTCTAAATCTCTTGTTTCTCTCCCTTCCAGTTTTTGAAATTTCTTTCTAATATATTCTTGTGATTGTCCCATAAAGATCAATGCTAATTGTAATTTTCCAGACTCGTCTTCCACGTCTAAATCTGTATACCTCCTAGCTGTTTCCTTTAGCCTTTCTAAAAAAGGCAGAAGGGGACTCAGTCTTATCTTGCATTACTGAATATAACTTAGACCAATTCAACGTTTTTGGAATGCCACATCGTATTCCCTCTACCAATAATTCCTGGTAAATTTTTAACTTTTTATAATCTGCGGGGTTATTAGCGTCCCAATCGGGATCCTCCCGCGGTACAAAATCATTTACCGTCCCCCGCGCTGCCCGAGGCAGGGTACGAATCCTTTCCTTTGCTCTCTCCACCATCACCTTTAATACCATTTCTTTTTCTGTTGAATCTAAAATTGTATCTATTAATACCTGTAAATCATTCCAGTCCGGGTCTTGTGTTTTTATAACCATTTTTATAACACGAGCCACCCGCTCAGGATTTTCTCTATATGTCCCAGCTGACTGTTTCCAAATTAGTAAATCATTAGGCGAAAAAGGAACTTTTATCATGATTTTTCCCCTGCCTGCTCCAACCGCTTCTCGCAAGGGAGCCATCAATCTAGGGGGTGAGAGCGAAACGTCTGTCTCCCTCCCCCCTCCCCGTCTTCTTTCCCTCTCCCTTCGCCCTCTCCGAGTCCGTTCTGCTAGAGGAGTTCTGTCACATTCCCACCCCCCTTTTTCTTCCTCATCCGAGGATGATTCTAACGGGGGCATGGTGTGTGATTGTGCCCTTGCACGTGAAGGGAGACTATTTCTCGGGGGCGCACTTGGAGTTACTCCGGGGGAGACTAACAAAGACACATCCTCCTCTGGTTCTGAAAACCGTATTTTCTGCTCATGTTTATCATCCAATCCTTTCAATATCTTTATACTCCGCTCTTGACATTTCTTACATTTATCATCCTCCAGTTCCAGTTCTTTCAACACTAAGATACCACATTCCTTTTGCCATTCAGTGTTTTGTTCTAAATAATAAAACAAATCCAGATACGGTATTTCATCCCACTTCTCATTCTCTCGTAAATATCGCATCAAAGGGGTTATAATTTCCAAAGTCAGTGATCCATTTCTGGGCCACTGCATTCCTTCTGTTTCATATTGAGGCCATACATTATTACAATAATCAATCAACTGTTTCTTGCTTAACTCTTGTCCAAAATTTCCTTCCTTCCAATGTTTTAACAAGCAACCAAGCGGAGAATCGCTAGGGATATCTTTTTCTGTGCAGGATAGTGCTCTAAAGGTTTTAAATGACATCATGCTTGCTACTGGCTCACACACACACCACAATCTAAATTCATCAAATTCACAATAACACAACAACACAAAACAATACTTTTAACGACCAGCACGATAACACAACAATATAAACCAGAACAAAACCAAAACCAAAACCAACTCGCCGATTCTCCCTCTGAGAGGCGAGTGCTGGTACTGCGCAGCTTTCGCCGCGTCTTACGACCAGCGCCTAGGCTTCCCAACCAAGGTACCTTTAGCCCAACCCAGCGGGACACTCACTATCCCGTCTTATAGGCAGGCTCCCAACCAACAAACCTAAAAGAATAAAGCACCTTCGGGCTTACCTAGAGGGTTGTCCGGCGGGCGCGGGTCGGGCACGGGTCGATGTCTCCCCAGAAATCACCTGGTTGCCGGCATGGAGTAGATCAGCTCGTGAGCCGCCCAGCTACCCCCGGAGTCCCATCTGGGTCGCCAAAACTGTTGCCCGTAAACAAAGACACAAACCAACAGAGTGCCGGTTTATGGGTGCTTTATTCGGGGCCCCGGGAACCTGCGGGCTAACGCCCCAAGTCAGGATTCCGACGACCCTCGTTCTCAGTTCAACTTTTATACACAAACAAGTTTACATGTATTCTCACGGCTAAAACAATTACAGTTTCTATAGCAACCCAGGTGCAGTAGTTTATAACAATTAACAATCATCTACTTTAATCATAAATCTGCTTAAGTTGTCCTACCCCCCTAGAAACTGTTTAACAGACCCTTACCACATCTAAGGTACAAATCGTTACGTACATGCTTGACTAAATCTTTTGATTATTGTTTCTACTTCTTCAGTACATTCTATTCCCACGAACAAGGCTGCTGCTTAGCTCACTACTGTAATGTGTTGCTTTCTAGGCCTTACCCTTTTACTTAAGCCTTAGCCATTCTACTACTAAATTTAAACTGCTTTGCAACACTAGTCTGAGAAAACTCCATTGCCTCTAATTTTTAAGTAATATTTTTAAGTTCTCAGGGGCAAGAGTGTTAATAAGCTAATTCTTCCTGCCTGTTACCTGTTGTTTGTGACACTTAAAGAGAATACCCAGCTGATAAAGCACTTCTGTTATGTTGTTAATCAATCAATGGGAACCAAGATTTGATTCAAAAAGAGTAAGACTGTTAGAAGCCAAATATTCAACGAGGGCTGTATTGTGTATACTATAAAGAGAAATTGTTCTGAGAGGCTGGGTCTCAAAATGTTGCTGTGATATTCTGGCACACAACCAGAATTGTAGATAAGGTCATCAGCCCTCTTTAGGCATTGTTTCTGACACCAGATTACAATTTTCTCTGTAAATGGAAGTGACATTGATGGAAAAGCAGCTGATTGTAAAGAAATCCTGCAAATGCCAGCCATGGCCTGTGGTATTCAATGAAATATTTCCTCTTGAACTATTTATTCTTAACAGGCAAATATGGAATCACCTCTGCTAGTCATATTTCAAATTCAGGAAACTAGATTGGCAGGATGTAAAATATTTACTTCACGTAGTGCATGAGTCAAATGGAGAAGTTGCCAAACATTTCTGATTAAACATTTTGGTACACCAGTAGGGAAAAACAGCCCACTGGTACCAGCAGACAGGTCCTGCCTAGGCCTGGAGAAGCAGAGGAGTAATGCCAGCTCCATCCACTGGCAATAAAAACTGACCTCCTTGATCCAGCCTTACAGAAACTCTGCCTTGGCAGTGCAGTTGCCCAGCAAGTGGGTGGCACATGTTTGTCTCCCTGTCCTGACTTCAGCACCCATGAGGCACCCCCAGCTTTCAGATGCCAGACCTTTACTGACAACACCTTGCATCCCAATTCTCCTGTGTTCAGTGCTGTCAAATCATCTCCCAGCTGTCAGATATTTGCTCAAAATATTCAGCTGCCTACAATGACAGCTTCTACAGCCTCTTCAGCTCTCTTATCAGCTTGATTCCAGTGCTTGCTGGCACTCAGCCTGTCTGTGGCAGTTCTCAGACTTCAGTGCTAACTCCCCAAACTGCAGTGTCTCAACCTGGAGCTTTTGTTCTTCCACCTCCCCACCAAATTAATGCAAGAATGACACAGATTTTAATACTGACAGTTTGGGTCTAAATCTGTGTTGTTCCTTACTTGCATATCTAGCCTAAGTTCCTTCTCCAGGAAGAGAGAGAATCAGTGGAAGTTAACTGGATTTCATGAAACTGAGTGCAGCCCCTCCAAGGTGTGGGAATTCCTCCCATGGTCAAGGCAAACAGGAATAAGTATTCCTTTCTTTTTCCACCACAGCACTTAGTGTAACTCCACTTCCTAGTCTGGACCTGCACAGCTGTCCACCTGCACACAGAGAAGTGAGTCAGATGGTGCAAGGAGTCACTCTGAGACATCTCAGCAAACAAAGTGGGACAGTGACACAGATGTGCTCTGAGGCTTTGAAGAGGCTGAACTCCACTTCAGAGCAGACAGACTGACAGTAACTGATTCCACAACTCCAAGGGGCACCAGCTCACAGATTTTTGAATAGGTGCCCCCAAGGGGTGTGCTGAGCTCAGACCCCATGTAACCTGAAGATGAGTTCAAGGGTTCCTTTTTTCTGAGATAAAAGCTGAACAACCCCACATCTTAAGAATCCTGCTCTAACTAGACAGCTTCAGAGAAGTTTGCTGATCAAATATTTTGCTTCCCTTTTCTCTTTCAGATCTCTTCACATCTCTCCATAAATTCTCATATCTGATCTCTGCACTTTGATTTTTTTTTTTCCCCAGTCTGAGAAGACCTTTTAGTACATCAGTGAGGGAAAGGAGAAGTCTTCAGTATTTTTTGTAAAACCAAAGGAAGGTAAAGGTGGCAGAGGCTCTGGAACCAGCTCTATATGTCTGTGCCAAAGGGTGAATACGTGGGGAGCTGTATTGCTACTGCAGTGTGTGCTGTCACTGTGTTGTGACTGACAGCTGACTTACAGCCAAGCCAGCCTCTTCCCTAACCCTGAATTTGTACATAAAAGGAATGAGAGACTCATGTTCAAAGAAATACAACTTCCTGAGAACACTCCTATTGGTTCTTAGAAAAGAGATTAATTTGACCAGCTTGCTCTAATCATGGGATTTTCAGGGTTGCTAAGGGCCATATGGACCTCTCTTACTGAAGGAAGCAAATGAATGGATACTGTCTGGATTCAAAACCTGCTGCACTTACATGGTCATTTTAGTTGGACAGCTTCATCAATCACCTCCAGAACGTCACTCAGTGATGGATGGTCACCTGTGCTCAGCAACCACAGCGGGAAAGAAGTGCTGGCAGAGGCAATAAGTACCTGAGTCTCACTGAGCCAGTGCTCCTTCCTACCCAGAGGCCAACCCATCATTCCTTGTCTGAGGCACAATGCAGAAACCAGAACTGTTCCTGGTCTCCCCTCTGGCAGCTCACAGCTGTGGGCTTAAAAAGCAGTCCAAAAATCTGCACGAGAGAAAAGGGACAGAGCAGAGAGATCAAATTAAAACGCAGCCATGGAGCACAGCAGTTGCAGGAGGCTTTAATGAGGACTCTTGTAAAGGCAGGGACATCCCTTTGTTAGCAGCTCTGTCTTGTTAAAGTGTGGGTGGACAGTGGCTGTTCCCAGCCATGCCCTGCCACGAGGAGTTCCTTTGCCTGGCTCTGCCTTCTCGCTTGAGCGCAGCAGAGTGTGGGAACCTCTGCCCGTCCTGCTTTTCCTTAATTGCCCCTTAACTCTCTACACTCCGCTTTTCTCCCCCAGGCCTGGGCCTGTTCAGAACAGGATCAATGACTTTTCATCAGAAGAAGTACTGTAGTGTGACCAGTGTTTTATTTGGGATGTAAGACTGACGTGTGGAGCAGTGAAGGGGCTGTGGACAGGTCTACCATAGAATCACAGAATGTAAACGGGTTGGAATGGACTTTAAATATCATCTACTCCCAACACCTGCTGCCACAGGCATCTCCCACTAGCCCAGGTTGCTCAAGGCCTTATCCAGCCTGGCTTCCAACACTGCCAGGGTTGGAGCATCCACAACCTCCCTGTGCAATCTGTGCCAGTGTCTCACCACCCTCACAGTAAAGAATTTCTTCCGTATAGCCAACCTAAATCTCCCTTCCTTCAATTTGTACCCGTTCCCCCTTGTCCTGTCACTGGTGCACAGTCCGCAGCTTCCTTTGTTACTGGCAGGGCTGCGTGGTCTCCACGGAACCTTCGCTTCTCCAGGCTGAACAGCCCCAACCTTCTCAGCCTGGGGAAGAGAAGGAGGCGCGAAGCCTGGCGGGGAGCCGGGGGGTGCCGGGCCTGCTGACGGTCCGTGCCCACCCTGCCGGCGCTCCGTGCCCACCCTGCGGACGGTCCGTGCCCACCCTGCGGACGGTCCCAGGTGCCCCCCCTGCCCCCTCAGTCCCTGCCCATTCCCAGGATTTCCCTTCCCCGCTCCCGCCGGCTCCTCTCCGCCCCCTGGCGGCGCGCGCCGAGCGCGGCCCCCCCTCCCTCCCTCCCTCTCCATCCTCCGGCTCTGCCCCATTGTTCTCCCGTCCCTCGCTCCCTCCCTCCCTCCGCCGGCTCTCGCGTCCTCCCTCCGCTCTCCTCCATCCCTCCCTCCCTCTCTCCATCCCTTCCTCCTCCTCCTCCTCCTCGCCGTCCCTCCCGCCCCGCTCCCCGCCGCTGATGTCACGCACCCGCTGAAGGCGCGGGCGATCATGGCTGCTGCGGCCGCGGCCGCGCCGCCCGCCTCCCGCTGATGCCCGCGATGGAGCCGGCCAGCCTGCTGCGGTTCCTGCGGAAGCTCAAGGAGGTTTTCGACGTGTGCGACGAGGATGCGGACGGGTTCATCCGCGTGGAGCACTTCGTCGCCCTGGGGCTGCAGTTCGGCCAAGGGGATGAGGTGAGCGGGGCGACCCCCCCGAACCCCCCTCAACTTTCCCCTGCTGTGCGCGGCCGGACCCCGCCCGGACCGCCCCGTCACCCACCTGCCCGCACCGCCCCTCCCAGGGCAGCCCAGACCCGCTCCTTTCGGGGACCCGTCCCTCGGGGGTCCCACAGCCCTCCCCAGGGCAGCCTGGACCCCCTTTCTCCCCGGCCGCCCTCCGCCTTTCCCGCGGAGCCCTCCCTAGAGACATCGCGGCTCCCTCCATCCCTCAGGGGGTCCCGGAGCATTCCCGGTCCCTCGGGGCGGCCCAGACCCCCGGGCTGACTCGGTCGCGGTCCCCTGGGGTGGAGGGACCTGTCCCGGTGCTGGGAGGTCGCGGTGCCTTTCACGGGGGCGTTTATTGTGTTTTTAATCCGTCCTGGCTGAGCTGAGCCCGCACCGGGGTGCCCGGCTCCGTTGGGGTACTGGGAGCAGAGCCAGGTCTGGACAGGCAGGGAAGCACTGTCCGGGCACCCCAAAAGCTGCAGGTGATGGATTGGAAGCGAGGGCTCCATCCAGCCCTCCCTCCAGTGACACAGCGTAAATCTGGAGTCGCGCCACTGCTCTCGGAGCGGTTGCGTCAGTGGGACCACTGTACATCGTGACATCAGTGTAAAATGGGAGTGGGATTCGGGCCAGAGTCAATGAGGGCAGCGACGTGCGCTTGGTTTGAAACGGTTCCGTCAGTGGTTCCATCCAGGGCTGCAGCTCCAGCGAAATTAAACAGCAAGAAATGCTTTCCCGTGGAGAACTCCCGGGATACTGCACTTAACTCTTCAATACACCCCAGCAATTTTGGGTGCCAGGAAGGAGGAGTGGAGTTGGGACTGGGATAGGGTTCAGAAAACCAGTATCAAACAACCTTTTAAACTGCAGTAAAACAAATTAGTGTGAGGAGCCCATGAAACAGTGGTTTATAAAGGGATGCCAAAGAGGCAGCAAAACCAGAGTGAATTCATAGTAATTGTTAGAGCAAATTACTTATTTCTGGCTTACCACTCTTAATGAAACACAGCTTGTGAATTAAATCAGGAAACCAGGAGACAGAAGGCTTATTGCTTACAGATAGTCACAGGTCTGTTAAACATTTTCTTAATGAGAAGATGGAGTTTCTTGTTTTAACCAGCAAAATAAGGAGAAATGAGCAACAGTAACGAGTTCTTTGATTTCTGGTTTTATTTGTCTCTTGGTAAGTTGTATAATTTTATATAAACTAATAGAAATATTTTTAAATCCTTACTACTGCCAGATACACTGCATCCAAATTGCTTTCTGCACTGCTGTGTTTATCTGGAGGCAGACCAGTGGCTTTCTCATGCATCACTGAGACTGATGAAATTCCACTGGCTGTTTTGCAGCAGGATGACACTGATGATCATAACAATCCTTTTTGGTCTTAGAAATCTTTAAGGTTGTGACAGGGGAGCGGGTTCTGTGAGATGCAAGAAGGATTCAGGTGGTGTTCTCGTAAGCTTTGAGTGATTTGGAGTATATTAGCTGGAAAATGTTTAAACGGAGAGAAAGAGGAAACTGGAAATGTCAGTACAGACAGCACTAGAGAAGTACCAGTTGTCAGTGGTTGTGTGTGGGTTTCAGGACAGGCTGACTTGCTGGGCAGGCACAGGAGAGATTGCCAGGGATGAGAAATGCATCCCTTGTATTTTGGTCAGTTGTAACTGGCAGTGTTTGATAAGATATTTGCAAATCTGGGACAGAAAAGTCTTATCTCTACATCTTATCTATTTATCTGTCAGGGTTGTTCTGGTTTACTTCCCTGTGTCTGGTGTAGTCAGGGGTGGGAGCACGTGTCAGTTGAGTAAATGGGATTTGTAAATCACCAAAAGAAGTTTGCTAGAGAAATACAGAATCAATTTTGCAAGTGCAGATTTACTGTAGAACAGCCACTGCAGATGACCTAGTCTGGTTTTAGGGCTTATTAAAAATGGGCTTTCTGTGTGATGAATCACAGTTGATGTTTGGAGATGGCAAGAATCTACTCTTTCAACCTTGCATCTGCAGGAGCCTAATAAGTTCTGTGTGGGAATACATCTCATGAAATTAAACTGAGGAGACGCTGTTAGGGAGCAGTTCCCTTTAACACATTAGAACATATTTACTGTCAATGGAAATTAATTATATTTTTGTATATGGTACAATTCTTGGGCTTGATCCACTTCAACTCCCTTTACATTCAAAAGGGATCTTTCCATTCTCGTCAGTGAAAGATGGGTTTGCCCTCATGTGTCAGTTATTTGCTCCTTCTGTTGACATAGTTCATGTGGTGACAGGAAGGATCCTATTTGGTAGCACTGTGGACTGAGTAATTATGACTCTTACCAACAGTAGCCCTGGGTTATGTTTATGAACTGAGAGAGTATTTGTCCCTTCAGTTGTGCCAGCTGGGCACAAGCAGCTTTCCAGCTCCTCTCTACTTCTCCAAGCCACTGCCATCCAAAGTTTGGAGTCTATAAATTCTTAATATTGACTTCAGTAGGGCTTGTGGCTTGGACTGTGTAGGGCATTTAGCCTTTTCTGGCTGTTTCTGTTTCTTTCTCCTTCCTTTTTCTTTCTTGTTTGCTTGTTTTTGTGTGGCATGCAGTAAACAAGCCGAATGTTACCATTCCTGAAAGATAACAACTCTCTGAAAACTGCCCCAAGGCAAGATGTTGCAGCAAGGCAGCAGCTTTCTGTTGAAGCAAAGCAATCCTTACCTGCACAGTGAAAATAATAAACTCTAACCTTTCTGGTTAACTTTTTTACTGTTTTATTTTTAGCAGGCTTTTGAGGCCTCTGTTTCTCATAGCTTGATGCTTTTCTTTTCCTAAGGTGTACCATCACTACTGTACCTCATTCCATTCTGCCTTGCACATGCACACCAAAATCCTCTTCTTGCCATGCAGTTTGATGCCCACTTGCAGCAATGCCAGTGGCCTCAGAGTGGCTGTTTAGGTGAGGTATTTTGGCTGTGGAAACACTTTTAGCAAGTTTGCTTTCAAGCTTTTGCTTTGCCCTAGAAAACATGTGGTTTAACTAAAGGAAGAAATGATTTGGCCATGTAAATTTGACACAGCCAGGAGCAGAGTCATGTCTCTAAATTCCTGAATTTAGAGCAGATTAGCTGTCAAGTACTGCTTGCCCTTACAAATGGTTGTGGAACTTGTGCTTTCAGGCAGTTTGGTTTTCTGGCCTCTGTTCATCCCATCTGGCTGTGGGCATTTAACTGAGTTGTTTAAATTAATCTTTCTCCGTGGACACTGGTGAGCAATTGAACACTCAGAGGCTCTAACAGGACCAGAGGACGAAATAAATCCTTCAGAGGTGCTTCTTTATCTCCAGGACAACAGAAACTCTGAGCTGAGACTTGTGGTTCAGTGCTGAAAGCTGGCAGGGTTGGGCCTGGCCTTTCCTCTTGAATGGGGTGTTTGCTGTTTGTGTGGAAATCTGAAGAAAGACATGAAGGGCTGTTTCCAAAGCGACTTGACGGGATGGCATGTGCTCACCAGCTACAGAAACACTTCACATTACGCTGAGAAATGCCAGGAGTCGCTCGCCATCTGGTTCCCTTTCACTGGGGAGGGAGCTTCACTACCAGCCAAGTGTCTGGGAGCACTGTGAGTGACATGTTCAGCAAGCCCCAGTTCTGGCAGGGGATTGTGTGAATGTGTGTTTCAGGATAGTGCCAGTTGATGTTTTATTATGCCAGATTCTACTTCAACTCCACGTTGAGTTTTCAGCAACAAGTGAAAATAGGCTGAGCACGTTTACAACTTCTTTCTGAGACAGGTAATCACCTTTTGGAGGTGTGCAGACCATGCAGGTGCTTACACAGTGATCTGGCATGGTAAGATCAACTGCTGCTCATCAACCTGAAGCAGTGTCACACCTGAAAGGGAAATGGTAAAATATATGGGCCAGTATCAATTATTCCTGTGAGTGGCCAGTGATTCATTTGAAGTCAGTGGTTTTTTGCTGGTGTAGAACAGAAGTAGCTGAAAACAAGTTCACATATTTCACATGAACAAATGAAAGTTTCTGGCCAAAAGAAACTATTACAATAGTTTGTTGCTAATTTTACTCGCCTCCATTTATCCCCATTCTGGGCTGAAGTTAAAGGCATCAACCTCAAGCACTGCCCAGGCAGTAGATGCTCCATTTTGACTTGCTCTCAGATGTGTCCCAGGAGCTGATGTTGTCGTGCTCTCAGCTCAGCCCTTCTGTTGTAACCACTCCAGAAGCAGCTTCTCCTGTGAGGAGCAGGGCTGTAGTTTCACCACCTGACAACCCAGAGTCTTCCTGAGGGGTCAGGGTGAAGTTCAGGCTCCTGGCTGTGTTGTTGCAGTTCAGTTGCACCCAGAAATTAAATCACTGCAAATTTACATCAGTGTGCATGATGACAGAGCTCACACCTTGATAATGTGCACTATGCTCTGGACTTACCTGCAGCCATGAGAAAAAGAAACTTTGGCACTGAGACGTTGAAAGGAAAGTATCAGGGTGTTACCAGGTGATACTGCCATTCATAATGGAGGGAGAAAAGGGTTACGACTTCCTTCTCTGCTTTTCCTGGAAATAATTAAAGAGAAAATAAAATATTTGCCTGGATGTAACAAGGATAAAAAGAGCACTCCCAAGTGACAGTGTTTTCTAGGTAGCAGCAAGGCTGCCACACATTCAGAGTCCTTAAAACTGCATTTGCTAATGACCCAGATATTTCATATAATTTACGGTGGCTGGGAAAAAATACAGTTCTGAAATGGCACAGTGGGGTACTTATTTTATGGATTAGTCGAGGCAGAGCCACTGTAGCCTTCCTAATTCAGTGTTTAAAATAGCCTTTTGGAATATCCTGAGAGTAAGCATGTATTTCCAAACAGCTGACATAAAGGGAGCTTAGTACTCACCGTTAATCAAACGTTTTCCAAGGCACTGTGGTGAGGAGGGGAGCTGGAGGTTTGCTGTGCACTCATGAGTTTAATTCCTTATGTAACGTTTGCATTTCAAAGGTAAGAGCTCTGGGGGGGTTACAATACACAGTTAAGAATTGATTGTTTTGATTGTTGCTGTGTTTTGCAATACAAGTCAGTGATCTGAAACAGTAAATTCTTAATCCCTGAAGGAAAGGCCATCAACTTGGATAGCAATTCTTGGTATTTAAATGACTGGTTTTTATGGCTATTTCAGTGTTTGCATTTACTGCAGGTACAGTGATATTGTGTTTTCTTATCACTAAATGCAAAAGTTAAAAAAGCACATAGATGAAGCATAGAAGACAGTACAGTATTGAAGGTGACATATGTAGCTGGTGAAGTAAAAACATTCAGCTACCAAGCAAGACCAACTATTTTCTATGCAAATTTTTCTCCCTCCATGCCTGATTCAGTCCATGCTGTTAAGTTGTAAAATTGGTGTTCTTTGTCTGTGACACGCCTGCATGTTGTGCAGAAATTTGCTCTTGCAAATCCTAGGGAGGATTTCAAATTTCTCTCACGTATTGATTTTATTCCTCTAACATGATTAAGCTTTGAAAAGTGACTTAAACAAAATTGCTGCAAGGGAGGGTAAGTCTTGGAGGGAGAACAAGCCCCTGCCATCTAGTATTTGAGGGTGTGATCCCCAATACAGATTTTTCTTGGATTCTAAATTGCATTGTTACCTACAATTTAGCACAATTGACTCATACTCAGCAGCAGTGCTTTTCCAGCAACAAAGTGGGAAAAATCAATTGCCTTCTAATGTTTAATGTTTTTTATTCTCTGTGTAGTGGACAACATAGTTGCCTATTAATTCTATCTGATTTTAATGCTGATATTCACAAACATTTTAAAATCCCTGATCTGATTTTTGCATCAACTGTCTGCTTAGGAGTTCTAACAGTTCTTAAAATATGCAATATTTGGGGACACATGTGATCTCAGACCTAGATACTCACATAGGCTGCTGAGTAAACCCCCATCCTGTGCAGTTAACTCAGAGCAGGGTGTGATTAAGCACATGAATGATAAAAGAGAGCGTCAGACCCAGTCACTAGTAGTCTAACATATGGTTTTACAACAGCAGTGAGTGTAAACAAAGCACTGTGTAATACCTCTCAGTTCCTTTTTACTGGAGATATAACTGAAGGGCCTCTCTTGGAGAGAATGCGAGTGTTTCTGTAGGGCTGTGAACGCTGTTTTCACATTTTGTGTGCAGTTAAAACCCAAAATAGCAGGGCTCCTTCCTAAGCCTGGCATCCAGCTCAGTCCTGTGGGATGTTCAGCCCCAGAGTGAGTGACAGGAGTGACCTGCGGGGTCAAAATAGTGCAAGCCCAGTGCCTGGGGATCTGGAAAAATTGCAGTGTACTCCTCAGATTTTAAAGCTGCTCTGACAGTTTAGTTTGGTGTAGTGTTATGGCTTTAGGGGGTCAAGTGAAAAGCTTAGAAACAGTAGAGACTTCTGTCTGTTAGCATTCCTGAAATTAGAAGGAAAGGCACTGGAATGGTCTGTTCTGGAGTGGAAGGGCTGTTGGCCTGGGGGAATGAGAGGTGTCAGCCAAACCAATTTCTTCCTCCAGAGTGGTGTCAGTTTTAAAATTGCCTACATTTCGATGCTCACAGGTGGGTTTTCTCAAGTGTTCTAACATCCCACATACACCTGCATCGTCAAACTGCGGGGTTTTTTCCACTTTTGGGGACTTTCTGGTGGTGTTCCATCACCTCCAGGTGAACTGACCCTCCCCAGTGGGATCCAGATGGCTTTTGGAACACGGGATATTATTTTCCAGTGACACTTCTGTTGCTATGATAAAAAACCCAAACAAATGTGCAGATGCAAACAGCTTTGTCCATATGCTTGCAAGGTATAAATAGATTTGAGAAACTGTCCTAAAATATTGGTGATTTCACTGTTTTTGTAGCAAGTGACTATAGGATCAGTTTTAAACCTAACATGTGTGATGTGTATGTTAGGGTACAGTAGGTAATAGCAATTCAGAAAGTGAAATGCCACAGGGATGTCAACAGGGAGAACATTTGTCATTGTTGGCCCTTACCCTTTTGACCTGTGCAGTAGCATGTTCTGTCACCCTAAAATAGGACAAAATCCTCTGGTAATAGCACTTTCTCAGTGTTGTTAACTACTGGGAACAGGAGAAAGCTGTAGGATTCTCATTAGGAGAATTTTGTTGCAGGATTCTCTTGTGTGCTGGACTGGTGTGGTATTGTGTCAAAATACAATAGTCTGCTCAGGAGGGGTTTAAAGGCAGCCATGGAACTCATAGGGATAGGGGTGCTAATGAAAGGGAAAGGAATGTAGTAAAGAGAGGGGTTCTGCTGTTCTTTCTCACTGGGATTACAAGCAGCATCCATGGAGCAGATTTGGCATTCTGACCCCAGGAATCCTGGTGCTGTCGCATTCAATGATGTGACCCTTGTGTGTTGTAAGAGAATAAGGTCTGCAAATAGGATTTGCAGCTCTGGTTTTGGTTCTTTATTTAGTTTTGATGTTCATCATGCAGCAGCTCAAGCAGCAGCTTGTGGCCAGTGGGACACACCCCCTTTGCATCCAGCCTGGGGGAGAGTGGGACCTGTAGTCACCTTGTCTCAGTATTGTGGCTGCTTTAATTCAGGTTTTAAGACCATTTTGCTCTTGAGGGCCCTGGTTGACTTGCTGGCAGTTGCTGTGTTCAGTGATGTGGCCATGAACCTTGTCAGGCTGGGATGGCCCCACATTGGCTGCTGGGCCCCCCTGGTAGAGCTGTGAGGGTCATGAGGGCAGCTGTGTTGGGAGGGCAGCAAAACCATCTCATGCCACAGAAACATATTTCATGGGAGTGTAGTTTTTACAGCACTATTTCAGGCTTTATGCAGCCTCCATAACAATTATTACGTGAGTTTGGCACGTTATTTTTGCCTAAAAGAGGTAGGAGTGTAATTAACCTCACCTTTTGGGGTTTTTTTATAAGTATGATATCTTGACTGATTTCATTTGAAGCTAGCTTTTTATTGACAAAACTTAAATTGAAATATTTGGCAAACAACAAGTGAAGATGCTCCAAAACATAAGATTTTGCTCAACACAGAGCATTTTTCCTGTTTCCTTCTGAGAAACGTGAAAAAGAAAACATGATTTTGATTTTCTCTACTTGGCGAGAAAGCTGAAAAATCAAGTTTTTGCAGGAAGCAGGAACAGCTTTAAAGAGTGGTACAAGAGAAGGTAGGATTTTGGCTCATGAAGATTTGTATTTTTGGCTATTGGTTTTCACAGCTTGTGACCACAGTTACCTTACCAGGCCCTGGTCTTGAGCAAATGAAGCCTGACTTCATTTACTGCAGCCACACGTTGGTGAAACTTGGAAATTTCAGCCTCCAGCCTGAAGAGTGAATTGTGTGTTCCATTCCTCAGTTCTCTTTGGTCTTGCTTGAAAATAAAGAATTGAGGGGAGTGCTTTGGGACACATCTTCAAAGGAGCTTTGATAATGTCAGTCCTGCTTTTCTTGCTGGGCAATTACAAGCCATGGAAGTTTCCACTGAGGAAAAAGCTGCATCTTTTCTTCTCACCTGGGAATTCTGTGCCCTTTGCCAAATGCAAACTCCCCTGCACGGTCTGATGCGTTCACTGGAAAGTGCAGTGATATTTTGCTTCCAGTCAGACAGTCCAAGGTGTCTTGTTTAGAGAATGAAATTGGTCTGAACAGTCTGCTGTTGACAACTGTCACTTGGGAAGGTCTGAATTTGAAGGTCAGTCTGTCTCTAAGCGCCGGTGCGACTTTGGGGTTATTGGTAAGGACCTGCCACCCCACCAGTGTCCTAGTAGTGACCTTGCCTGATGACTCTGCTGGTGCTCTAGAGGATTTCTGGGTGTCTGTCAGCCAGATTGGAAGCTTTGGCTCTAACCAAGCTCATGAGGTCTTTCCAGTGGGTGAAAAGATAATTTGCTATGTGCAGTGAATTTGGCACAGGTCAAGTTACTGTCCTGGTGCCAGTGCTGGCAGATGCAGGTCATTTGTTTCTTGATTTAGATAGTCACCCAGGTAACCTCAGGAAAAGGTAAAATATTCACAAGCTGCTTGCATTTTGCCAGAGGTCCATGGCACAGATTGCTTCTTCTGTGTGCATAGCCCCGTGTGATTTCTCTTACTGTATTTTTTCTTGTAAACCTGGTCTGACTGTTGTGAACTGCATTTCTTTTCCCAGCAAATATTTTCTTTCCCCCCGTGGCATTCTAAATAACATTTTTAGAAACCTGACAGCCCTGGTTCATGGAAGCATCGTCTTGGCTCAGTGTGAATGAACCCTGCTGCTCCCTGAGGTGGTGGAGGCTGGTGGAGGCTGGTGTTCCTCTGCATCAGCCATTTCTTTGGGGTGAGCACTGAATATTCTACTCATTCAGGGCCAAATTGCTGCTCTCATTCTGCTGCCTGGGGCCACAAGATGGTAGGAGGAGGAGGAGGGAACAGTGCAGGGATATTTAATGTGTGAGGATTGATGATGCCTCAAGGGTCTCATCCTGAACAGACTGTAATTCCTACTGTCATTCCACAGCTCTGCCTGGGTGCTGTTTTTTGCTGGAGACTATTTGAAGTAGTGCACGATGTTCTGGCCTCACTATGTTGTTCTCCCAGTTTATTCCTTCCTTCTTCAGGGGCAGCTTCAGTTTTGGACTCACCACTGCTGGTGTGTTTTGCTGGGTGGCTCCTGTTTAAATGGTGGTGGTCAGTCAGCTCTAGTTATGTTACAGCAGATTAGCACCTGTTGGGAAGGGAATGGAGCTTTGGAGGAGTTGGGCTAAGTGGTTATAAACACGAATGACTTACACAACATTTCAGGTGAAAAGCTTGCTTGCTTGAATTGGTGGAATAATGTGGCTATAAATTACCTTTGGGTTTATTGCAGTTGGCTGCCTCAGAGGCTCTTTAGCAATATGTTCTGTTCAGTGGCACTTCTCCTAATTCAGTGCCTGACATTGCTTGCATTTTGTAGATGTTGCACTATTCTGCAGAGCTGATTCCCTGGATTTATGGTACAGGGTGAAGAGAGTAGGAGGGTAGACTCCTCTCATAGCAAGAAATAACTGCTGTCTCTATTTTGGGGAAGAAGTGTGAAAAGGCACATTTCAAGTACCTTTTTTACAGGAGGAAGTGTTGCCATGGATAACAGTTGTGAAACATTAGGTCTGATTTAACACACCCACAGCCACACACCCCACCCCTTTTTACTTTGTTCTGTGATGAGGTCAGGTTCATCTTTCCAGACTTCTGGATAGCACAGGGGGGCTGAGGGGACACTGGTATTTACTGTTGTTGGCTTCCACAGATGGCTCCTGAGCCCACGAGGACACCAGGCTGAGCAGCCTCTGCAGAGCAAAGATGCAGAACTGGCCTTTTGTTTGGGGGATTTTGAATAGAGAAGGGTGTTCTTGGAGTCCTTTGAAGGTGCCTGTGTGATGGGACCTCCTGGAGCTGGTACACTGGTACCTTCCTTTCCCTTTTCACACTGTATAACCACTTTACAGCTCACACTGTCTTTATTCACGGAATAACAGGTGTGCCAGTCACAGCTGGTATTTCTCTGATTAACCAAAAACTATTTCAACTTTAACTTCTCTTTTTTGTCCCCCTGTGTTTTCTCTCCCCCTCTTGCTGCTGATAGAACCTTACCCATTTTACAACCAGCCTGTTAGTCATTATGCCAGCTTAATTTAGGTGAGCTGCTGCCAATGACACTGACTGTGTGTCATCAGCAGCACCAACCTGTGTTCTTTCTAAATGAGTTGGACAGAAGGATCCCAATGGGGAGGAGGAGGAAGGATGTTCTCTTCAAATGGGTTGTAAACAGATGGACAGCATTGAAGGAACACAAAGGAAATAGTGGTGAAGTGCTCCAGTGTGTGGAACAGTATCAGTGTTGGGTATCTCTGAGTATCTTAACACCCACATGCAATAACTGATTTCTAGGAGTAAACTGCCAGCCTGGAATGGGAATTGATTTTAAGACCCATAGTATGTGCTGAGAGCACACTGTAATTAGATTGTGATTGCAATTTCAGCACAGGACTGAACTTCAACCTTTTAAAAACTTAATCTTTCTTCAGGAGCTCACGGGGCTATTTATGATATCAGCAATGAACTCGGGGAATGTCACGGGCTATCAGATGGGGAGGAAAGGAGAAGCTATCAAAAGATTAAATTTTGATGGCATTTTAAATGTAAGCTTCCACACTGTATTTAATGATTCTCTAGTTCTGCTCAAAGTCAGTGGCTCTGAAATGCTCCAGTCATTATTGAAAATGTGATTTTATTTCCCCAAGTACAGCAGAGACTTAGTAAAATTTTACCTTGGCCCTAGGAAAAGACTCAGGAGGTGTTAGACCCAGTATTGCATTGCTCTCCACAGAGCAATTTTCCTTGCTGTCAGAACTGGCTGTTGTACTTTCTGTTATTAATGAGGGAGTTATAGTTCTCTTTAGGTGAGGTTTCCGTGAGATCTGCTGCTTGGCACTTCAGAGACTCTTGTTAAAGGGCTGATGTGATTCCCATGAAGATTCTGTGAAGCCTCTGTTAAATGGGTCAGCCCATGCCAGAGAACATGAGCAATGTCTGCAGCACTCTTTGGGACCAGCAAGGAAGGCAGGCTCAGAACAGTGCTGGGCTGTGTGTCAGCACTGCTGGAAAGAAACCAACCCCCCACAGAATTTTAAAATATTCATCTTAGTTCAAATAATATTACCAAAATAATAAAATAAACTGTTGTGGGGTTTTTTTTTTTTGTTCCAGATTAATAGATTTAGGTCACAGACTGTAAATGAGTGTGACTCAGCTGTGCGAATAAATCAGTTCACTTGATTGTGGGATGAATTTACACTTTCAAAGCTTTTAATAGGTAATGAATATTCAGGGTCTACCACGTGGTGGGAGATCTAAAATGAGGACTTAGTTTCCTACAGCCTTGGCTCTCAGTCGGCATGTGTTGTTACAAAGGAGTGTCCTGGAGTGGTAGGCAGCAGTGCTGCTCTCATCCCTCTTGTTTTCCCTCTTTGCTGTTCCTAGCAGGAATGCAACAATGCAATACACTAACTGGTGGCTTTAGAAGACAGGTTTTATCATGCTCAGAGCTTGTTGTCCTCTTAGCACTGTTTGCAGACATCAAGTGGGGTTGAACGGGTGTCAGAGAAGGGGATTTGAAATCCCTCAGTGGCTTGCAGAAGAATCTGGGAGCAACACCCGTCCTGAAACTCAGTTCTCTTAAATTTCTTGTTCAGCATATCCAGAATTGGAAAGGACTCCTGAGAAATTCAGGATTTTGTCTCCTCTTGGGTATGGTCTTTCTGTGTATGAATTGGGTTATTGGGTTTGTAAGGGTGAGGGGAGTTTTGTTCTGCCTTTGTACATCCTGGGGTGGACTGTCCTCTAGAACCTCTTGCTATAGGAGGCAAATAATAAACAATAAGTCCACTTGGTTTCTGGGGAAACTGTCTCCCACACACATTTTTGTGCTGTCTTGCAAAAAGAGATGATCTTTGATTCCGATCATTTGCAAGGTGGTTCCCCAGTGCCAAAATCTGTGCAGTAACAAGAAGTATTCAGTGAAACAGGTATCAGCTAAGTTCATGCTGAAGAAGACAGCTCCCCTGGGTTTTTATGATGGGATACAAGCTTTGAGGTGGTAAAAAAACTGCTTCAGTGAGAGTCAGGACATCGATTTGAACAGTAGAGCCCTTGCTCTTGCAGGAAGCAGACAAGATATGCATCAGACTTCCCTGGGCCCTGTGGGGTGACTCAGCATCCTGTAGGAATTCCTAATTTGTTACTTTTTGAAATACTATTCACAAGAGTACTAGGGAAGGGAAATAAAGATGCTGGTGCAAAGTTTTGCAAGTTAAGAATAGCTTACAACATGACTATGAAGTGTTCTAAGTTTGATATTTTTGCTTGCAATAGAGATTTCTTGCCAAAGCTCTCTGTGGAATTAGTTTGAAAATCTTGAGTTCGAGGCAGCTGAATAAGAAAAAAGGATTTGGCAGTTCTGTGAAAATCTTTAATCAGAAAGGGTCTGTAGAGCACTTTAGCTGAGTTCTGGGTACAGCCTTTCACTGCCTTGCATGTGCCAAGAGTGAATCACAGCTGATGATGAAGTGGAGGAGGTGACAGGGCCCATCTGGAACGTGTCAGGTTTAGGTGTAGCTTGTACTAACCTGCCATGGCAACACTGTGTAGTCCCAGCAGCCCTGGGAATGCTGCTGATGGTCAGCACTTCCTCAAGTAGGGAAAAATGAGAAACACATTTGTTGAGAAAGCTGAGCTGATGATCCATGTGCAACCAGGAGCTTCAGGAGTTTCACTGATATTCCAGTGTGCACTTGCAGAGTTCGTGATGCCAATGGGATTGATGAGCTCCATTACTTCTGCTGAAAATCCATCAGTTCCAACAAACAGAAATAAAACAAAATAGGAGGTGTTAGGTTTCTGAAAGGCAGGGGGAGATCTCAACAACAGCACTGTTGCATGGAAGTTTGGTCCAGCCTGCACAACTGCTCCTCCTCTGTGTGAGGACAGCCAGGCACTGATGGATGGTCTGATACGGGGGGCAGAATTTGTGCCATTGATAAAGGCCATGGATGAGGGGCCTCAACTGTGCCAAGCACTAAGGCAGGGATGTCAGTAGGGTCTGGGTGTAGGAAGATAAAAGCACTGGTGATTTCTGTTGAACAGGAGTGGAATTGAATAAAAGTTTCAAGTTGAATGCATATAGCAGTGATTTGTTGAACTTAAGCCTTATTTTTTTTCCCCTCAGGAAGTCCTATATGATTTGGGGCATCCTTTTTAACAGGATTCTTTGAAAATTAATCTGAAAGCATGAGGCATGTAAAAACTGTCAGCTTTTTAAGGCTTTAACCATGCTGTAGAATTCTGCAGCAAAAGTACATTTCATTCTTAAATTCTACAAGCAGAGTAGAAATCTGTTATTTCCATTCACTGCCACAGTTTTTTTCAGTAAGGGGGTTAATTTATTGTTTGATTCTATTATCTCTAAGGGGAGCTAAGTGCTGAATTGGGGCTAAACTGCTCGGCATTCCTGCAAGGTGAGAGTCTGAATAGCAGAGCCGGGCTGGGGAGGAAATGAGTTTGCTGATCAAGATGTTCCAAAGTGTATCTTCAAGGCAGGTCTGAGTCAACACTTTGAGATAATGCTGTCAGACTAAATGATAACACAAAATATTCTGACAACCTACTTGGTCTGGAAACAAACACTGTCTGTTCCTTGGCAGGGATTTTGGATTAAGCTGAGGGCTCTAGTTGCCAACAGCCCAGAGTTAGCCAGTGTGACTCAAGCCATTGACTCCTCCTGTTTGGTGTAAAACATTCAAATATTTAAATAAATTCAAGTGAAAGACAGGAATCATCTTTTTATTTGGAAAATTAAGGTGCTTTGTAGTTTTATTAAGGATCTCTGAGCTCCACCTGAATCACAGACAGCAGTAAGGAAGCTCACATACACATGCCACGAAATCAGATATGCAAGACAAGATTTTTGATGCAGGTACCCTCCATTTACACTTTGCAATTAGATCTGACCTTTTAAAATAACCCAGATGCAGAAAACGTGCTTGAACACATCACACCTGCTTAAATCTTCTCCATCTCTGTCCTTGTGGTAAGATTGCAGTGATCTTTTCAAACAAAAACAAAGATGTTTCATCTTAGACTGACTGTCTTTGGTCTTTACTGCTGAAAATCCCAGAAGTCTCATATTCTGTTTTTCATTGGCATGAAAGAGATAACAAGAGGGAGAACCTGTCTGTCCTCTAGCACTCTAAAGAACACTGAAACATGAACAAAAGAAAACAGAGGCTTTAGTGACCTCGTGGAAAACCACCTGGAGAAAAAATTAGGATTTCTCTTTGCATGTTAATATAGATGAGTGAGTTCTGTTTAGGATTTTTTATTCCCTTAGATTGAAGGACATTTCAAGGGTCTAACTCTGTTTTCCATTGCTCTTGCATTGGTGTAACTGAGCGTTAATGAATTGCTGATTGATGGAGTCAGAGCTGTAATGGTTCTGTTAAGAGTAAAAGCAGCTGTACCAGTTTATGCTTAAAACTCAGGAGCCCTATTCCCAAAGCAGTTATGTAACATTTATACAGAAGAAACAAGGAAGTGATTAATAAATGCTGTTTTAAACACTTACATGTCTCTTTATCTTTCTTCTTAGAGATGCAGGTATGAACAGCTGTTGTGGAAAAACTGCCCCATCCCTCTGCCTGGCCAGGAATTTCCCTCTTTTTGTACACAGGAGACAGAGAAAGGGGTGGATGGCAGCCCAGCTGAGAGCTGCTGTGCTGTGCTGGAGTCCTTAATCATCTTTCTGCAGCCCCCCAGCCCTGCACAGGAGAAAGCAGTGTGTGTGTGTGTCAGAAATCCTTCAGAAACTTTCAGTAATCACTGTTGTTTTGGTCACATCCTGGGCTGCCTCCTCCCTGACTGGGGATCCTGAGCTTTGCTTCGTTCACACTCCTGCTTTCCTGGCTATGTATGAAAACAGCAGCTCCAGGAACGTTTTCCCAGGTTTGCTCAGAGTGCTTCCTCCCATTCTTTGTGATCTCTGCTAAACATGGAATTTGGGCTCCAGTGCCAGGGGTGGAAGGAGAATGAACTGCCATTCTAACATCACTTCTGGGAGAGGTTTTCCATGCATATTGCAGCTCCCTGGCTCTTCACAGACATCTAGACCCAATAATCATAACCTGTTTCTCGGCACTGCAGTGGGGAGTGGGAGCACTGGTGGGATCAGCTCTGCTGGTGGGTGAGCAGAGCAGAGGGGCAGGGACAGAGGTGTGCTGTGCCCTTGCTTCCCCAATATTCAGGTTGCATCAGCTGTCCTGTGCTTTAGAAATATACACCACTTTTAAAGCTCTATTTGGCATTTTTTTTCCCACTTCTAAGAGTAAATATTTTACATTAGTTGCAGGATTTTGGTGTCACTGATCCCTGTTTGTGCTCGCCTTCAGCAGCTCGTGCTTAAAGTCTTTTCCCTCGTTCCAAATCTTTATTGATGAGTTATTTGCACAGGATTTGCTGCTGTCTCTTTTCTGCTGTTGGAATTTGAGCTTCCTGGCTGTATACTCTGTGCTGGGTGGTGATTCCTTTGGCATATTTCCTTTCTCCCTTTGGCAGGTCCTGAATTTATTCCATTCTCTTTATGAAATGAAGTGAAAAATGCTAAGCAAAATTTTCTGTGGCTTTCACTTTTATTTAATTAGGGCTTTATCTTGTCACTGTCTAGTGTGTAAATCTTGTCCTCTTGAAGACCAGGAGCAGGTGATGTATGGTAGCTCTGGCACTGGCTGTAGATACCTCTCTGCTCAGCACTTGGTATGTGACACAAGTTTATTTCTGAGGTGGGAAGTGGAACCAGCATTACCAGTACCTGGGGAATTGTTCTGTTCAATAGTCATGCAGAATGTGATGTTTTATTGCTGCCACCTGACCCTCTGGATATTCCATTCTCCTTGGTTTCTCACACTTCACCCTTCATTACGTGCCTTAAACAGTCCATGAGTTTGCAATATGCTGTGCCTCTGCTTCCCTGTCTCAATTCCAAAAGCTGTACAGGGCAGACTCCCCATCAGTGCTGAGCCCATATGCAGGGCTTGCACTGGGCAGTCCAGGTGCTGGATGTGGATGTTGGTCTGATGTCCTGGACAAGTATGGGGCATTAATCTGCCGTGCAGTGGGATACTCTGGAGAGCCACTGTGGAGCACTCAGTGGCCTCTAAGCCCACAGGGACTTTTCAGGAGCCTGTGAAGTGGCAGCACTGACAGATCAGCTGCAGGAGCAGTATGGTGTTTGCTACATCATATAATTCAAATTATGTTCATTGTGTGCCATGGTAAGGTGGGATTGAACCAAATTATATAATGCCAGCATTTCTGACTATGATTTGAAGTTTCTGTGTGTGCTTGAACGTGCTTTCTTGTGAGTGGAGGACTGCAGAGACCTGTGAGTCCCAGTGGGGCATCCACACACTGGATGTGGGGAGAAGCACAGCTCAGTTTACCCTGCACAGTCTGCCTGGGGCTGGGGCTGAGGTGTGTGTAAATGCCATCCACAGAGCAGGACACAGAGCTGCAGCACTAACCAGAGCCTAAGGCTGTAGGATAACAACTGATTTTCCTTCCAAATCAGTGACAGTAACACTGAAGGACTGAGATTAGGTAAAAACAGTTGGAGCAGTTCCCAGGTTTGAACTGAGAGCACAGTTTTGTCATGTGTTTGTTGGGAGAAAGAAAAGCCTCCAAACCCTCTCACTCATTCAGTGCCCTTGCTAGAGAAGAACAAGTTAATTGTACATCTGACACAGCAGGAGCCTTCTGGATGTCTTTCAGATGAGTTGACAACTGATAATTATATGAGAGCTACAGGCTGGCTGTCCTCTATTACTCCAGCATAGCTCTGAATGCTTTCACTAGGGGAAAAACAACACAAGGAGTATGAGAAAATCTTTAATTACAGGGAAGGAAGTAGAATTTGTTGTTCTTGTTGTTGTTGCTTGCTGTCATCCTGTCTGGTCAATGTTAAATCTTACATCTGGTATAATTGCACGGTGTTGGGAGTGTTGCTGTTGTGTTTCAGGGTGGCTGGAGAAGATCTGCACATCAAGCCAGACTTCTCTCTGTGGTTTTAGCTCCATCAGGATTCAGTTTGCAAGGGCAGAATTTGGGATGCAGCACATCTTTGTGCCAGTTTGGGTGGTATCTTGTACCTGATCTCCTGCTCTCTCATATCTGCCCATCTCTCAGCAGTGACTTGAAGTCAATGTTAATGGTAGAACACAAGGCACTGGAAAATGTCAGATGAAATCTGGGTGCTGTGTCTGCTTGCAGATTGTTCCCAGGTGTTGTGATTTAGCTCTGTGATTTCCTATGGACTATGCTGTGTCCATATGAATTAATCTCCACAGACCAATTACATTGCTTTCATCATTGTCCCTTAGGACTTTACAGGAAGCCTTTTTCACTTGTGCAGCACCAGTTGTGCAAGAATTGGAATATGCTGTAGTCAAAGTGAGAATGGGATTGGGAAGTGGAGAAGAACAGTATTTTTCCAAGCATGCCATGAAACTTATGACCCAGACTCAGGTTGGAGCCCTGGAATAGCAGTCCAGGAAGAGAGGAAAGCTTGCACACAAGAATATATTTGGCTGGGTTTTTTTAAATCCAGTTTTACAGCTCATATAAGAGACCTCTAGCTAAACAGGCTGGGGACTAGATTGCTGTGACTGAATTAGCAGCTATGTATATTTGACTTAGCATCAGGGTGATGTCCTACATCAGTTCTCTGACAGCTTGATTTTGTCTTGTGTCAGAGCTCTCCTTTGTGACAGTTTCTGGCCTGTCCTCAGACTGAAAAAATCCCTTCTTGCATGTCTTATATATGTATTTAGGCCATGTTAAGTTTCCATAAATGGTCTGCCACCAAGACATTAGGGAGTGCAGGGTTTCTAACAGAGCAGGACTGGAACCAAGTGTTCCTTGGGCTCTGTGAGCTGCTGCCTGATCCACAGCCAGGCCAAAGAACCATTTTCTTCCTCATGCTTCTCTCCCTTTCCCTGCAGTGGTTATTTTTAGAATCTCTCCACCTCTGCATGTCAGTTGTGTTGCAGAAGATGAGAGTAAAGGCCAAATAGGTTCAAACCAGCCAAGCTCAGTGTTTCTAATGGTTTTTATATAACCTTTCACAAGGCATTTGTTCCTTTTCACATGCCCATGGTATATGTCAGCTACCCACTGTGGTATTGTTGCAGTGCCTGAAGTGGAATAACATTTTATTTTTCAGTAATGAGATTCCTTCACTCAGGACTTATTTTAAGAATAGATCTAGGGATAGAGAAGCATTTGCTTGACCTCTGAGAGTTCTTGGAGTGCTTTAATTGCCCCAAGTACTTACTGTAATATATACAAACCTATGTATGCTCACAGATTTGGGTTCACTGCTGTGGTGTCTGAGTGTCTCAGTTGGTGTGTGCTTATTATCACTGTTCTGGGGGTTTGGGGAGTGGACATGCAATGAAACTAATGACCTGTCCATGATGAGAATACCAAGTTTGTGGCAGAGTCGTCATTTAACACTGGTCTGCTCAAAGCTGAGCTGCTCTTTCAAGAACTGAGACACATTTTGTATGGAAGGAGGTGCTGGGGTGAGTGTGTGTGTGTATGTGTGCCATCCAGACCATTTCAGCACAGAATTAGCCTTACTAATTACTTGCCCTCCTTCCTTAATTGAGTATTTACTTAACATTTGACCTCCTTGAATATATTCAAACAGTCTGAGTTGGCTTTCCTGAGGAGTTCAATCTTCAGCTCTTTAGTCAGACAGAATTCCCTTTATACCAGTTATGCTCACTCTGGAGCAGGGCCAGCAGCTCCTGCCCAGGCTAAACCATGGCCTTTCAGACAAGGCACAGACTTTTTCCATCCTTGCCATTAGAGGTTTTATAAGCACTTGGAGAGTTTTGCCTCAGTGAGGACAACAGCAGCATCCTGGAAAAAAAGAAAAAAAATTCTGTTTCTGTTAAAGGCAGAGGTTTGTTCTAAGTTCAGCAAGGACTAGAGAAAAACACATAAGGAGTTGTGTAGAAAAACTCTTATTCTCTGAAGGTATTTTTCCAGTGTCACAGGGTGCTTGGAGCACCCTGCTGAATGGGTGCAGAGTGAGCACAGATGAGATCTGACTGCATTTTGTGTCGCTGTGTCTTTTAGAAAGAGAACTCCCTCTCCTCTTCCCACTTTTATTTCCCATCCCTTTGCTCTTAAAGCTTCAGAGTCTCACCCTCCCTCCAGGGGCAGCTTCCTGGCATTATGGACTTGAGTGATGTTTCTTGTCTCTTCTGTAAGAAGTTGTTGGTGTCAGAGTGGTTTTGAATGATAAAGGCAGACCCTGGGGCAATAAATGCCTCAGCTGTGTTTGCAAACTTCCACAGATGAGCAGTCAGTGGATGCAGCTTAAAACTACCCTGAAAGGACAACAGGAAGGGAGAGTGATTTTTTGAGAATAGCATCGTATTATATTCTTCTCTGAGCAGATAATTTATTCAAGGAGTGACAGATTGTCTTGTCTGTCTGAGGCACTACCCTGCAACTTGGATTTAGCTGTGGTTGCCACAGGTTCCCTTTGCTGTCAATATGTAGGGTATCCAAGCATAAAATGAACCATCAGACCACGTCTCAGAGGTGCTGTCTTAGGTTTGAATGGCCAGGATGAGAAACTTTGAAAAGCTGTTGCCTGCACCTGATTCACAGGTGCTCTTAAGGCTTTGGTCTGCAAGGCTTTAATTCAGCACTCTGTATTAGCACTGAATTTATGTCTATATTGTATGTCCAGTAAGATATTAGTAGCTCACAAAGCAAGTGTCTTTTGGAGCAAGTGTAGCCTTTCCTGTTGGAATTGGCCAAGTAATTGATCCTGGAATATGGGCACAGGAAAATGCTTGAAAACCAGATGAGAAAGGCTAGAGTTTAATCTGAAAGGTCAAGTATACAAGAATGCAAAATTTACTTAGAGATCTAGTGCAGGAAGGAAATGTCCAAGAAACAGAGTATCCCTTGTGATAGGGAAAGTGCCAAGAGAAGCAACAGAAAATCATGAACAGAGATGCAATTTTTCAGGAGTCTGACACTTGCAGTTTGCAGCTTCTTCCTGACACACTTCAGGCAGAGCTCCAAAGAGCTGCTGATCTCTGTCAGACCCCTTGGTAAGTCTCACTTCTGCTGAGTGCTGCTGCTTGAGAGGAGTGGGTGGAAAGGACCTGCTGTTAATTGACTTATCCTGGTTCCCAGTTCTTCACCCTGAGCAGGAGGTGTTTGTGTCCATGGGAAGGCTCCTGTTCACTTCTCTGTGCAGGGTCCTGTGCAGGGTGACACCTGTGTCACTGTGCAGCTGGCCTGGCTGTTTCCTCCCAGGCTGTCCCTGCAGTGTGCCCTGTCTGTGTGATGCCCTCAAGGCTTGGTGGGGATCTCTTGACCCAAAGGAGGTTTGCCCACCTTCCCCTGGTGCTGACACTGAAGGCACTGGTGACCTGGGCAGCACTTGCTTTGTTCCCAACCCATGTTGACCTCCCCAGTGAGCTTTTGGGTTTGTGCAGCTTCAGGCTGAGGTTGTTGGTGGAAGCCTATCAGAGTAAAACTCTGCAGCTTCCTTGAGCTCAGCACTTACCATTCATCTTCCCCAGTCCTTTGTTCACCTGCATTCCATAAGATTGGCAGTAACAAGGACACAAACATTACCTCCTAATATTTCTTCCCTTTTTATGAATGTTGCCTGCTGTTTCTGTGGCACAGACTGAGCTCTGGCTGGTGTTGGTGCTGCCATTCCAAGGTGCACCATTCAGTGGGCACTGTGCTCTTCGATTCTTCTTTTGTTTAATTATTATTATTTCTTCATTTTTATCCCAGACAAAGCACGTGCCAGGGCAGCAGCCTTTATAAGGCCTTGCCATCATTATCTGCAAGTGCAGCAGTAATTCAGTTATTGCAGCTTTCTGTAATTCTCACCAGTGCAGCAGTGTAAATAAACAGGGAGCAGTGAGACACATGATGGGAGCCAGAAGCAATTTAGCCACAAGAGTTTATCATCAAGATCCAAAGCACCCTGGAGCAGGGAAATTGCCTCCTTTGCCAGCTCATGGCTCTGACTGTTGGCCGGATAGATGGTGCCCTTTTTTTTTACTGAGAAAATACTCCTTTTTGTCGAGCCTTGGTGCTTCCCCTGACCTCATTGCTGGCTGCAAACTACATGAAAGAGCTGTGCTGATGCTCTTCAAAGAGATGTGGAGCCTCCCTGTATGCAGGGAGGGTTCAACAGGAGACCAGGGATATCTGCACAGAGTTGTATTGGACAGGCTCTGGTTTGGTTGCTCTGTTTTGAGAGGCATTTGCAAGGCTTTCCTGTGGTCCCTTTCCAGAGATAATTCCTATTATAGTGAAGAGAAAAAACATTTGTAAACTCTGGGAAGGAAGTAGTGTGTCCTGTTCTGTGGCTTCTCATCCCATCTAAGTCTGCAAAGCAGTGGAGGTGATGAATTCCTGTTTCCTGAGATGTGTGGAAAGATACCCTTCACATGCAGCTTCAGAACAACAGTCTGGACCAGCATTTCTGAACTCTGGGATGACAGACAGTCCAAACCCAAGAGTGCCCTGGGCAGAAACACACAGCTGCTGAGACCAGCAGGTATGAAGGTTCAAATCAGGTTCCTATTTGTAATTCTCAACACTTCATATCTGTACTCGCCCTGCCTAATGAGGCTTTGACAGACCTGGCTATAAAGAGATTTGTTCTGGGCCAGTGGAGGTGGGGTATGTCCTGTGGTATAGGGAGTCCTGACTGCTGGATCATACCTGGAGGATGGTGAGCCACTGGAAAGTGGCATCCATCTGGAGAAGGTCAAAGTCCTGGTATGAGACAAGTCTGATTTAAGTCCCACATCATAATGATGCCTTCCAGCATCTCTCAAATAAGGGGACAAGTGTTTGCCAAGGTTTAGAAATTTATTGCAAAAGCACTTTTTAGAGTCAAAAAGCTCCCTGTGGTTTTGGTGATTTATAGATTTTATGGCCATTAAGTTCTCCTAGCATGACTTTCATTGTGTAATACAGTACAAGTGGTTCCTGCATCACATTCTTCTGGCTTTGTTCAAGGTCAGGTTCAGTATGATGCTCAGGGAGTTGTTTCCCCCTCCTGTCTACTTCCCTCCCCTTGTTAACCCTGTCCTGTGAGCATTTAATGATGTGATGGTTCTATGGCTCACACAGTGCAGACAAACATGTGAAAATGTCTGTGTTTAACTTAGGATGGTTACAAACCACAAAACTGCTCCACTCCATGCCCAGTACGGATTTGTTTATTGAACTGGTCCAGTGAAAGGTGTTCCAGAAGGTTCCTTTGGTTCTTTCAGGCTCTCAGCACCCCACCTCATGTTTCATACACAGTCTTTGCTTTGCTGAGCCTTATCACTGAAGGGTGAATTGCAGCCTTGTTGCTGTACCAGGTATCTCCTGAGCACCTGCAGATAAAGCACATCAGAGACTGGCAATGCACAACCTTTGCTTTCCTGGCCCTGGTACACGTCCAGGAACTAGTGAATTGGCTTCTCACACCCAGCACTGCAGTGAAATGCAGCTGGGTGAGGGCCTTGCAGTATAAATCTATTGTGATTTCTGCATTCTCTCACCTCTTGGTCGTAACTCCTACAAGGCATCTTTATGTTGGAGGAAAATAGATGCAAGCACGGTTTTGGCAGGTTGAGAGAAGGCAGCAGCAGCAGAAGCTCTGGGTATTTGAGAGAAACTGCACTGTGGAAGGTCTGGCAAATACACAATAATCAGTTTTTAGCCATTAGGGATTTCACAGGGGATCAATAAATTTGTCAAGAGTGTTTAAAGTGGTAACTGTGAAGCGAAGAAGAGCCTGTGAACTGAAAGGCCAAGATGGGGGTGTGAGTTCCTTCTCTGATTTTTAAAGGGGCTCAGCTACTTTAGAAATAATGTTTCACTGTATGTGTTATGCCTGGAACTGGGGTGAGGTACAGGGAAAAGGATAAACTAGTCCACTCACCTCTTGTGTAGGTGCTCCAAAGCAGAACTACACGTAGACTGACTGGCAGTAGGGGATGTTCTACACCAGAGATAATATTTTGAGATCCAGTGACCAATTCTTACCTTATTTCTGGGGTCTCTTTTAGGAGAACCTCTCCTGATTCCCTTGAACAGGACCTGTTCTGTTTTGACAGTGAAAGGGTTGGTTGGTTTTGCTTTCCAAGCAATTCATTTTCACTGTCTGTGGCCCTGTGGTGACATGTTGTCATAATAACTACAGGGGACTTCTATTAGCTGGAAAAATCAAAATGACTACATTTTTGGTCAGGCTGTTTGGTTTGATTTTAATGTGGGGAAAAGTGAATTCATATAGTGATACACAAAGCATCAACAGATATCAAAAATAAATCAGCATAAACCACAGGGAGATGATAAATATACACAAGTTGACAGAAAAGGCTACATTCCTACTAAAAGGCACTGAAAAAGGCAGCAGTAGAAATGAGCCAGATCAAAACAGTAACTTCTTAAAAAGGCTTTAGGAGGAAACAATTTCACACAACAGGAGCAGCCTTGTGGACTTCTGTGCCACACATACAGGCATGAACAGTCACACTCCCACATACAGCTGGACAGAAATGCCTCTCTGGTGACTATTACCTTGATTAACAGCTGGACTGGGAACAGTGACCTGCTTACCTGAGCCTGTGAGAGGTGATTTTTCAGCTGATGGAAGTCATCACATCATTACCCAAATCTCTTTTCCAAAATCTGCCTTTCCTACTTAGTCCCTGGGCCCAGCACACCTTGCAGTCCATCTGTTTCTGGATAAAAAATCACATGTCAGTAGAGAAAATTACCTTTGCAATAGTGCGTACAGTGAGCTGAGAATAGTGGCTCCAGTCCCTCACTGAGATTCTTAAAACACCAACACTAATTGATAGCAGATGAATTGGGCACACTTTTTAAACACAGAAGTACAATCCACTGTAGCTGTGCACCTTTATTTTGTTTCTTTTTGTATTGGGCTTTGGATCTGTCTTCCATTCAGCCTTGTTAAGAAATACTAATGTTGACCAGGCTAATAAGGATGCAGGCACAGTGCAGGCAGCCCTGTAACGGGGAGCACTCTTGTACAGCTTCTGAGGCTGTGAAGAACATTCATTTTCTGTGCACACAGGCTTTGTATTTCATCTGTCCCTTCCTACACAAAAATGCCAGCTAATTATCATTCCTTCTAAAGTCTTTCCCAGTGGAGATCAAAGAGCAATGTGGATTTCTACGTGTGGTTTTACACAGTGAAAATCTCCGCTGCGGTTTGAATGACACATTTCTCCAGGGGGGGAATTGCTCATGACACAGGGAACGGGAGGTATGAGGGGGCTTCTGGGCTGCTGCATTGCCTGGAGCTGCCAGCTGAAGCAAGGCACAGGGGAATTACAGAAGATGAACACCGTGTGAGTGCTCTGGTCAGGAACAGCAAGGACTCCCTCCTTCCCTCAGCCCCTGGTAGCTCTTGGTCGGGGCTTCCTTGCTGCCCCCTCTCAGCATTAACAGTCCCAATTCATCCACTGCTGTCACATCCTTCTTATCTGAGCTTCCCTTGGCTTGACGTCAGAGGAGTCAGCTGCTGTTCAGACCTGTCAGCCTCATTGCAGACTTGGTAATTATCCCACCACAGTGAGTGGTACTTACTGCTCATTTCCTCCTCTGTTCTTTGGGGAAGGACGTTATCTCCCAGCCACACTTTTCTAAAGGTTAAGATCTTTCTCTTCAGCTAAAAGCAAGATTGTTCTTTTAATCATACCTTTCTGCCTGATGTTTGTCATCTTAACTAATGTGTGTCTCCCTGAGCTGGATTCATCCCATCCTCATTCCTCCCAGGATTTGTGTCAAGGCATTAATTTGCCGTGAAATTTCTTTCATTCAGTTTAATTTCAGGACTGCTGCTCAGGCTTTTTCATTTGAGATCGGATCTCAAGACCTACATTTCACGCTCTGTATCTGTGAGAATGCCAAAAGCCACATTCCCTTTTAACAGCTGGGTTCAAAACTGCTTTCAGGAGACCAGGCTGAGAGAGCTGAGGATGCCCAAATCACACTGCCCTGGGCAGGTCTCTGGCTGGTTCTCAGGCCACTAAATTGTTTTTGGATTTAGATGTTGTGTGCGAGACACAGCGCTGTGTGCTGGCTGCATATTGTTGGGTTGGTTTTATGCATTAAGGAGAGAATGTAACAATAAAGCACATAGTCAAGAGCAGTGACTGTCTGAAGTGTAACACTTGCCTTGTGTCTTTGAGGCTGGAAACCCAACCTGTTTGGATTTACTGGCAAAGTTGGGTGATGTGGTATCTCGTGAGTCTGCTGCTGCACTTAGAGGTGGTTTTGAGCAGTGAATCAGAAATGAACAAGTGAAGTGCTGGCAGAAAATGCCTTGTTGTGGTTTTGTGTCAGCCCTGCAGTCTGCAGGCACTGCCTGGATTTCAGCACAAGCCTGGACCACGCTTGTAGCAGTGGCACTGGCTTTAGGCTCTGGTTTGGTGCATTTCCTGCAGGTTCCATTTGGCTCTGGGCACTGTGTTTTCCCTGGTATATCCTTGGACATCCCCTGATGGCTGAGCTGCACGCTGTGACCTGCCTACCACTCATGGTTCACAGTTGCTCTGTTCTCCCCACCCTCTTCATCTCCTTCCTGCTGGTCTTTGCAATTTTGCTTGTTCTTTGCATATGATAACACCTCAATTAAAATGTGACTGCAGATGTGTCAGCAGGGAAGGTGACAAGAAAGTGTTTTCTGGCACCGTGTGCCCCACCTCTCTCCCCAGTTTTACTTCAAAAAATGATAATTATTCCAAGAGTAGATCCCATCTGGCTGATGTCTCACAACTGAAAGCCATGAAAAACATCATTCTGTGTCCCTTTATGCTTTGATGAGAACAATCACACACACCACAAACTGCAGAGAGGAAGAATATTTTCACTGGAAAGGAATCCTTGCTGCAGCACTTGCAGATAAGCCTGATGTTATCCAAACATTTTCCTCCTTGTTTAAAGGCAAAGGGGCTGCACCCACATGACCACTTGCCTCATGTGCCTCTTGAGACCTGGCTATTTTGTGTTACATTTGACTTATGCTAATGGAGACGATGATGGGCTGTGCCTCATTTTGCTTGTCACAGTTTTTCCTAACAGCCTTGTTTTCCAGGAAGCCTTGGTTGCAGTTCTGGGAGCTGTGGAGGAGAAGGTGTTAATGCAACCCTGCTTATTTTAGCAAGTGGGTAAATCAGTGGGTTTAGGAAAACAGTTCAACATGTTAACCCTTTGTTTCCAGAGCAATGCAAAAAAAAATCACTGTAGAGTGAACAGATGGCCTGGCATATTTTTAGCCTTGCTCTCTGTTCCCATGGTATTCCAGACTGTGTGGGATTCCCCATAGACTGTTGTAAGATTGGTGGGCCCAGCCAAATGTCTTGTTTTGCAACACAGCATCAGAGGGAAGGAGGGAAATGGAATCCTGTTCAAATCAGCTCTGTTCAAGTAGCTAAATGAAAGGCTCTCACATAATCATAGATGATGGGGGAGACTGTAGAGAGATCCTGGTCTTGTGATTGTGGTGCTTGCTCATTGTCAACTGCTATATTAAGTCAGGAGGGACAAAATAAATGTGAAATGCTGTTCTGATGGTATTGCCTGTATAAACAGTTGATGCATCCAAAGGTTTAGATGGCAGAGGAAAAACTCACCAGGATTTTGGTGGTCTCTGGCTTGCAGATAGGATGGGGAAAAGTAGTTTCTGAGGCTGTGAGCTGTGTGCTCTGAGGAAGTTCTGAATACATAATTCCAGGCAATGATCCTTTCTTGAGTGAGGTCAGATTCAGAGCTGTTCACAGGCACTCTGTATAAGAGTTTATTGGCGATTCTCTGTGGTCATAAACCATTTTGTTCTGTAAGCAGAGGGGTATAACCAGTGAGGTATATGGTGTGAGAGAAGGGGTTGCTCAGGTGTAATGACTTTTGGATCTCAGCTGTGGTTAGAAATTCTAACTGTAAGATATGTAATATGGCAAGAATTGTATTCGTGGTTATCTCAAATTAGGTTTGTGTCATCGTGTGTATTAAACACTGCAAGTGATTTCTCAACAGGGAACAGAAATCATAGCATCAATTTTCCTAGCAATGCCTGGATTTCTGTTCTGCACAAACATTCATTGAAGTTCATGGAGTATTATGTTCTCCTAATAGCTCATTTAGCATATTAGAATGTTTTAAACAAATTCATCCCTCATGTGTTCTCTCTGTGCAGTACCATGAGGCTCAGTCTTTTTCCAGAAGATAATAAAATGATGATGAAAAGGGTCTGCCCAGTGGGGCAAGTTTCACTGCAGCACAGCACAGGTTACTAATACACCATTCCTGATCCAGCAGTTCAGCTGCACTCACCATCTGTTGCCCACCTGAGCCCAGGTGATGCTTACACAGAGCATTAATAACACATGAACAGCAGAAGCTTTCCTTTTTCCTCTGAATGCCCTCAGCCACCTGCAAAGCCTCTGGAACCACCTCTTTCCTTCTGTGCCTTTGTAATTCACTGATATACTTCACACACTCCTCAAAACGCCACATTGTGGATGTTTTCTCCATCTGGGTAACTGGTGGATATTTTTCTCCTGCTGGACCAAGGCCCCAAGGACACAGTTCATATTTGGAAGATGATGCAGTTCCATGTGTTGATGCTAAACCCAGGAGAGACAGTGAATGGGCCCCCTTGAGTTTGATGAGATTTTTGGTATTGCAGCCATTAGTAAATGATGGATTTGACAGATTTGGGAATTTGCTCAAAGTCAAGGCCAAGATTATTCAACAAATTTGCTGATGTCATTTGGGATACTGCCCCAAAATCTGCCCTCTGGCTGGTGAATTGGGTGTGCACAGTTAAAGCAGAAAGCGAAGCAGTCATTTCTGTTTACAGAAAGCTTACAGAGAAGCCAACTTTCAGGCTTGAAGGCTGCAGATAAAGGGGCAATGACTGATGCTTCAAATCAAAATTCAAAGCCATTGTTTCCAGCAATGATGTATGTCCCTACATGCTTTGAGATCAGACAGCAGCTGATGGAAATTCATGACGCCGTTTGCCGGGGTGTGAATTATTCACGTACACAGTCTGCCAGATCCCAGTGGCAAGGGCAGGCAGTTTGTTGGCCTCCTGATCCCTAAATGCTGCTCTTTCACTCCTTACAGATGTGACTGGGAACATGGTCCTTTGTGTGCTTGAGGGTCAGGTTCAGGGAGAGCATCAGGTTATTTAGTGTGATGTCCTGAAATGGTGACAGCACAGCTTTTAACCCACTTACCCTGGGCTGGTAAATCTTCCAGGTGTATCTCACTGTCTTCTCAAAAAGCCTCAGATGAGGAACTCCATTTCCTTTTTATAGTCCCAGACCCCTCCTGTTTTATAGTTCTGATGGGTAAACAATCACACTGATATAAAAATTGTGCTTTGCTTTTAATTGTAATTTATTCAGTTTCATTTTGCAGATAATGGTTCTTTATGGCTTTCCTCTGCTAGACTAGAGAGTCTTTTAGAACCTGCAATTCCCTGCTTTCAGAAGTCTTTATACCTAGTAACAAATCACCACTTGGTTTCCCTTTTGCCAAATTAAACAGAAAAAACTCTGTTTGGTTGCATAAGGTGTTTCCACAGCATGTGAATTGTATGTCAGTTCTCTGCGACCTGTCTGGGTTTTCAGCATCTCTTATGACAGTGGGTACCACAGCTGTGGGAGTGTTAGTGTCTCCACTGCAACGTAAAATAATTTCCCTCATCTTGCACTGCTTCCCTGAAATGCCAGAATATCACAAAGAAGTCTTGTTCTTTTCCCCTCCCTCTGTAAATCCCAGCTCATCAAAAGATAGCTCTTGTGTCTGAAGAGCTCCAGCATCCAGGACCACATCAATGCTTAGGACACTCAGGGATGTTTAAAGAGCCAGGGGTGGCTCTTGGCACAGGTGGTAGCTGCACTGCCTGGCCCTGCTCAGCTGGAACAGATCTTGCCTCTGCATTTTTGTTCCGTGAAGATGTAAAATGACACCCCTTCCCCAGATTTCTGTTAAAATCAGAGCAAGTGCAATTCCTGCTCCCTGTATAAATCATGTGGGAAGCTCACTTAATTCCACCCTGCAGCATTTACATGTTTAATCTCCTTTTGCTGTTTTTTGAGGTTTCTCACCAATGCTCCTGCCTCAGGAGATCCTGCCCAAATGTCGCTGCCGCAGCACAACCTGACCTTTCCTGCAAGTGCTTGTCTTGCCATTGTCACAGCTCCCAGGTGCTCCCTGCTTGCACTTCAGGGTGAGACGTGCTCACAGGCTCCTGCAGCATGAAGGCAGACTGCTGAGATGAGGTGTTTATTTCAAATGGCATCTTCTGGCTGTGACTTGGATCCTGCTGCAGGATTTCAGTGGATAGAGTCAGCGTGGGGTCCCTCTGAACTCAGTTACATCTAAATCTTACAGATTTCTGTGTGTTAACAAAATCTCTTCTGTGCCGGTCGGTTTTGGAAGCAAATTAAGTGAGGTCAGTAGAGGTCTGAGTTTCTTCTTGCCTGGAAATGGAAGCAGGATTTAGTTCCAGGCAGAAAATCTTTGCTGGAAGAAGTGCCTGGCTGCTTTGGCAGCATCAGTACGAGAGCTGGCCAGGAGTCCTGGGAGGGTTCCTTGGCCATTCAATACCTGTATTGAACTCTCTTGCAGGAAAAGATCAGTTCCAGTAAATCTCTTCTGAGGTCTGTCACTGACTTCTCCTCCTCTCTCCCCTTCCTCCACTCCCTCTGCTACGAACATCCCTTCTGTTCTTCTCTTTAAAGTGTTCCCAGCTTCCTTTGATGTGTCAGAAGGCAGCACGGGGCAAACACCCCTTCCCAGGGCAGTCAGGATAGCTGGGAAACCCAGCAGAGATGAGGAAAATGCTTTGGCTGAAGTGAGCTGTTATTACAATGGAGAAACATGTTTGCATTGAAAGGATAATCACCATTCATCCAGGCAAGTTAAACAATACAGACAGAGGTTTGGTTTTCTCCAATTGTTTCCCAAAGCAAAAATGATTTATGTCTTCTCTCTGAGACTATTGGGTGTGTACTGAGGGGTTCATTAGAGAGACCTTCGCAGCTGCCAAAAGAACCAGCTGGATTATTGAGCCTGCAGCTCATTTTTTCTGTCCTTGTCTGCTTCCTACAATGCAGAACTAGTTTGCAATCCAGACCTTGTTTGTGGTGTGTGAACCACATGGTGGGGGACTGCTCTGTGCAGTGTCTGTCCCCAGCCCAAACCACTACCTCTAGCTCATCCTGATGGTTATATGTTAAGCTCTGGAGCACATGGTATGTTCCCTGTGCTGCCTGTAGATATCACAAGAATCACACAGTCATTTCAGCTCTGGATTTTGGCAGCAGTTGGTTTTGCAGTCCTGTGTCCCCTGCAATGACATCAGCAGTTTATTTGGCCACAGACTGAAACTTGAGATTAATTTTAATTAACGCCTTCAGTCTGGAATTAACTAGGAAGAGCTTCTTGCCTTGTCCCAGAAAGCTACTGGTAAAAATGCATGATCAAGTGCACTGCAGGCTCAAAACTCAAATATGCAGGGATTTATACATGTGTGTATATTAATGCACAAACTCTTTGCAAGTATCCACCCAAATGTAGGCCCAGTTGATCAAAATCTTATAGCCCCTGACCTGTGCTGGGAGCTGTGGTGATCAGGCCTGGCTGAAGATCTGAGCACTGCTGGCATTAATTCCATCAGCCTGTTCTGTAAATTCTTCTTCATCTCCAGCACTGATGTCAGTTATTTGCATTATAAAATCTAATTGAAAACCTGCAAATTAGATTTAAGGGAAACTGGAGACTGAAGCACTTTGCTCAGGTGATAATTTCATTTACTGTTAAAACATTGCTTAGACCTAAACGTGAACGTATTCTCTGTTCCTCCATAATACACACCCCCAGGCATATAACATCTTATTTAATTTGGTTTTAAGAGTGTAATTGTATATGTCTGAGCAACAAGGTAGACTAAAATCATTGGATCAACTTTGAGAAATAAACTTAATGTGCCAGATTCACTGGGAACACCCAGTGACACTACTGTGTTATAGCACAATATGAAATAGTGTAGAGGCTTCCCAGCTGGCTGCAGGAATCTGTACATTAAAACCTACGACACAATTTGTTGCCTCTTAGCAAAAGACCTACAGGAAATAAAAATCTCTAAAGCAACCCTGCAAGCATCTGAAATGGTATTTACTGACATTACAGTGAGGGGAGCTTGCCATGTGTCAGAGAGTTAGAGGCTGACCCTGTAACCCAGAAGGCTGGTGTCTGATTAGATGCTGTTGCTGGATCCCTGAGGGGACAGATGCTCAGCTGGTGCCCACACCAGGGTCTTCATCAAAGCCTGAGTTAGACCAGGTGACACATCTGCCACGTATTTAAGCTACCACAGCGATCAGGAAGATTTTCAGCTGCAAAATCATGCTGCTCCCAGCCTCAGCAGCCTGCTTGATCCTACTGCTTTGAATGCACCCCCAAATTGCCTGAAGAAGGACATTTCTGCCAGTGCTTCATCCTTCTATAGCATCGATGTTGTTGGTGAAGGTGAGCAGGGATAACACTGACCCGGCTTTTCCGTGTCAAGTGTGTCTCTATTTCATTGGTTTCAGTCAGGATTTCCAGCCAGCCTGGGGTGCATTAACCACACATTGCAGTTTCTGGTGAAGTGGCTGTGTTTTGGGAAAAGAGACATGTCTTCTCCTGCTATAAATTAATGAGGTTACAGTAATTTCTTGTGATACCAGGGATAGGAATTTGGTCGTGAGTCACACAAGAACATCTGGGTGCTGCTGCCTGGCTGGCAGGGCTGCAGTTCTTGAAGTCTTCTGCAATATGGAAGTTTTAAGAAGATTTCTAACTTGTCCTAGGCTCTGAGCTCATCATGTAGCTCCTTATTTGCCCTGCCTACATGAGCTGATTTTTTTATTTTCCCTGAGAAAAGGAGAGGCGAAAGGATTCAGTGTAAAGGATCAGATCGTGCCTTTCTCATTCAACAGAGAATTTTGCATATGAGTAAAAACTTTGTCATTTTCTCATCCAGATTTGCTTGTTCTAAATGAGCCCTTTGGCTTATCATGGCATTTACTGGCACAGAGGGAATTTATAAGCAGAGAGAATCTGAGGGAAGAAGTGTCATGCGCACACATTAGTGCATTATCTGCAGGGCTTTGAGAAACTGCTGCGTTTTAGAGCATGTGGGGAAAAAAAAAACACACCAGAAAATTGAGAAACTGGGTCATCTGGATTCGTTTGCTGCATCTTTCCAGCTGGGCTTTTGTTACTGCTCAGGCTGACATATCTGAGCTCACATGGATTGTGCTGCACCAGGATTGTACAGGGTCCTGTGTGCCTGCTCTCCCTGCCTCCTGCACTCGTCCTGTTCCTTCTCCTGGGGGTCTGCAGGGCCCAGACCAAGGTCAGGGTTGTGCTGCAGCTGCTTGTGAGCTCTTAGAGCAGCCAGAGGGTCCCTGCTGGGTACTACAGGCAAAGCCACAGGCACACGAGGGGACTGGGTTATCACAGAGAGAAAGCCAGCTGGGGGGTCAGCACTGCCCCACCTCCCTGCACTGTTTTGTCTCTCACTTCTTCTTTTTCAGCTACTTGTTTGCCCATTCCTTTTTTTTCCAGACAGCACAGCACACAACAGCCTCTCCAGTCGAGGCTGCTTTTCTCCCTCTATCCCAAAACCCTCTTGAAAAATCTTCCAGATAGACCTTTGCTGGGGCAAATGCCACTTTTGTGGCTGCATTTAAGTTCAGTATAATCTCATTTTATGGTGAGTAGTGATCAGAAAGGATAAACTGTGAAACTGAGATTGTAAGCAATAAGTACATTGCTTATTTGCATAGTGTACTGAACACAACCCTTCTCTGTCTCATCACATGAATATATTTTTGGACTGCTAATTTTCCTATACAAAAATTGTATTCTCTGCTGCGTCAAGGAAGTTTTGTTTTATCCCAAATGCCCAATGAGTTTTCTCTCCTGTAATCTGGATTTTTCAGGGAATGAGACTGCTATGGGTTGTGCATGTTTTTGTCTGTCCTTTCTCCCTCCCCAAGAACTTCTGATAAGAGGGATGGGAGTCACTGAGGTTTTAAGTTCTTAGGAGCTCCATGCACAGCAAGAACTTGCAGGGAAGGAGATTCTGTTGGCACCCTGCTTTGAGATGAGAGGGTAGGTCACAGATTCACCACTTATTAAGCTCTTGAGATCCACATATTAAGTCCCAGCTGAAGAAGGTTTGGTCAGAGCACACCTTACCCAAACAAAGACATTATTTCTCCTTGCTGAACGATTTGTTGGCTTATTCAAGTGAAAACTACTGATATTCTTCCAGTTGTGGTCTTCTGTAGAAGATAACAGATTCTATCTGAGCAACAGATGATATACCAAGCTCAACACATGTTTTCTGATCTTTTCTTCTAGGTGGAAAAACTGGCAAAGTACTTGGACCCAAATGATTTGGGAAGAATCAATTTTAAGGACTTCTGTCATGGAGTTTTTGCTATCAAAGGTATGTGCATATTTCTTAAAAATAATCCCCTTCAGTTCCACTAATGTTTCTGTGGTTGCAGAAAATGTAATGATCAAAGACATCCTCTCTTTTGACTGTGGTTATTTGTAGTGACAGTGGAGCAGCTCTGGGAACAGAGCCAGGATATTTTTCCTTTTTGTGCATCTCATGTATTAATGGTGAGCAGTGCTGGAGTTCCTGCATCCACTGGTGCTTGTGCATTGGTTTACTGTTAATTTTGTCAAAATAAATGTGATGTGGTTTAAAGACAAATACAGCAGAAGAAAGAGTAGCTTTGTGGTTGGCAGGCAGTGCCCAGGTCTGATACTTCCAGGTTCTGCTGTTGATTTACCTCAGGAAGTTAGAGACCCCTCGGGCTTTAGTTTCTCTTCCAGGAAATGTAAGACTATTATACTCTTCTTGAGGTGTCTATAGTTAATTAATGTTTTCAGAGTACTTGTGGTCATATATTGTGGAATGAAAAGGGTTAATTACAGGTTGGCCATGCAAGCCCTGAGGATAGAGACCAGGTGGACCAAATCACCACCTTTGCAAGGAAACACAGTCCTGGACAGAAGACACAGACATTGCTGTGCTTTATAGCTTGGCCAAAGGGCAGCAAAGAAACCAGTAAAGAGGCACTTTGGCTGCTGCTTAGTTTTCTAACTTCCCATAGCGAAATCATCCACCCTGTCCTCTGCCAGGCTCATGGGATGTCCTTTGTAAAGTGCTGGAGTGCTGCACAGCCCAGAGGCTGCACTTCAGGGACAGGGTGAATGTCACAGTGATCGTGGTGTGATTCTGGGAGAGGCCTCTGGAGAGTCTGCTATGATGAGATTATTATGAAGCCATAACGATGCAAGACCATAACACCACAGCAATTTTAATTAAAGTTTATGGCAGCCAAAGACAGTGTGTAATTACATAAAATTACAGTGGGAAGCTGCTCTCGTCCATGTTCTTGGAGACACCATCCAAGGTGACACTGATGTGTTTGAAGAGAAGGCAAGAGAAAGCCCAGAAGGAAAGTTAATACCTTAGTGCATAGACACTAAAATCTGTGCTGGAGGTTTTCCTTGAGCAGGAAATGCTGTGGCAAACTGAGTTCTAGGTTAAGGAAGACACAGGCTCTGTAAATCATCTGGCAGTCGTCTGTAATTCACAGTCTAAAGACATGCACAAATGCACAAAATATGATCAGGAAGGGATAGAAGTGACCCAGAACATCTCTTCTGTAATAAGTGTGCCCTTGTCCATGGTGGGCAGTTCCCTCAGTGATGGAGTGGGCAGCTGTGTTTCCTTTCCTGGGAGGGACAGTGTGTCATATTAACAGGTACCAGTGATGGTGCCCTGGGAGTTTTCATCCTTGCTCTTCTTGTGGGAACCGATTCCTGTATCCATATCCTAAGGTCTAGTCCTGCAAAGATGTGACTGAACCAAACTCTCTGGAATACCTTGTACTCCAAGTTTATGAATAGCCTAAAACTCTTACACTGAGCAAATTATCAGTAGGGTCCAAATAATTTGTGTGATAGTTATTGGGGTGGGGGGGTGTGTGTGAACAGATGCAGAGAAACCACCCAGTCCTGCAGCACCACCCAGAGCTCCCTTTGCACATCATTAACGTTTCAACACTCACCCAGTGGCAGTGATAAGTGAGTATCATCACAGCAGCAGCTCTATCTCTTTCTGATAAGACACTGTGCTCCGTGTTTTCACAGCATCTCTTTGGAACAGCTGGTTCTATTGCTCACCTCACAGCATGGAAATTTTATTGGTCTTTGGCTACCAGCCATGTTTTCCTTAAAAATGAAATTGCTCATGTTAAAGTTCAGGAAGGGTATGTCAGCCTCTCAGAATGGAAAGCTTCCACTGTGTTGTTACCTCTCATTTTGCAGTGCAACCACATCTCAGGGGTAGCATCAGGCTTGTTATCAAACAAAAGCAATTTGTCTTGGCAGCAACAGATTATAAATATGATTCTTTGACATCTCAGCCTATTACAATGGCTTGGGGCAATCAGATTAATAGACCAAAATGAGATGCTACTGTAAATCCAGTGGGTTTTTCAGTAATGGAGTATGAAGCTGTGCTATTCTTAGCCAAATATTGAAATTCAAGTTCTGCTATCCTAATGCCTTGCTGTATTTCTTATTTATGAGACTTCAAATTAATTTGTCTCATAGATGCTTTCCTTTATAGTGTGCTGAAGAAATTGTTTGCTGGCCAGAGGTGATACAGTGTCAAGGTTTTTGTGGTAGTTTGGTGCCTTGAATTTATTTAAATTGTGAGGGTTTAGGCATCTAGAACAACAGATTCAGATCAGAGTTGACCTCTGATGATGTTGGTTTGAGCATTTCATATCCAGGGATGGATCTGAGCAAAAAACTCAGATGTTGGAACCTGAAAAAATCCCAAAGATCAGAGTGTTTAATGCCTGCTCTGTAACTGGTTGGTAGCAGCTCCTGCTGCAAGGAGAAACTCCTATCCCTGGATCTAAAATCTGCAGCTTGGCCTCTCTCCTCCACAAACCAGGACACTGTTCACTCTTGCATGGTGCAAACAAAAAGTGTTGTGTTCCTCTGCAAGTGGACATCAAGCCTTGCCCTCTCCTTAGTACTTCAGGGCTGGGTAAACCTCATGACATAGGAGTAGTGCACCTTCACAGCAGCTGATGGGACCATCAGGTGTAAAAGAGAGTTCATTTTCTTCAGCTGCTGAGTAGCAGGAACTATGGGGAAGGATGGGCTGAGGAGTCTCACTCATGGTAGGGACCCTTGGAAGTGATGGAGAGGACTTTTTCAAGTGGAGGTAAATATGCTGGAGAGAAGAAGTGTGTTGGAGGAGCTCATTCCCACTGTGTCTCTGGGGGTGGAATACTGGACAGGCATGATGCTTGCTATTTATGGAAAGCTTTGCTTCTTTTTGCTGGTCTTTTGTGGATTAAAGGACTTTGCCTCAGCATCTGTGCTGAGCCCCTGCTGTCTAGGCTACTTTCCCCGAGCAATTAGGCTCTGCCAGAGCCAGGGACAGACTTGCCATCAAATTTAAAGCTTTGCAGCAATTTCATTGGAATGCCAGAATATGAAGGTTTTACTCCTGCTGAAGCTGCCCTCTTTATCTGCTCACTGCAGGGCTTTATTTCTAATAACTGTGTCTGTCTGGAGAGCAATTGCCATGAAATAACACCTGTAACCTCTTACCAGTGTGTGTCAAATCCAGGACAGCCTGAGGAGTGGGTCTGCTCATAGACACCAGAGCAGCCAGAACATCACTCAAAGGCTGAGTTCCCATTAATTCCAGCAGGGTCAGCATGGGATCCATTCCTGTTTGCTCAGCAGAGCCAATGGCTGCTTTTGCTGTGCTGAATTTATTGTACTGATCCAGTAAATATTTTCTGCCACTTGTAATACTTAAAGGCTTGAGTGGAGCTGTTAATTCTAAAGTGCTGTGTGGGCTCTTGGGTTCTACACTCAAACGTTTGCAGGACCAGGCTCTTGCTATGATTTCTGTTGTCTTTCCAATAGTCTCTTTGCTTTGATATTCAGCTTAAAAACACTCAGACCTTGACAAATAAAGGGGGAGCTCCCCCTGCTGCCCTTGGTGTTGCAGCTCACAGAGATGAGAGGGTATGGAACAAGCACAAACTAAACCAGAATTAAAATTTAAAGGTAGATGTATTGTGACTCTATAGTTTATTTTAACCATGAAAACAGCACTGACTGTGTAGCAACTGGGGGGTCATGGTTTTTGTAACGGGAGAGACTGAGCCATGGTAGCACAGAGCACTTCTGCAGTAATGAATTGTGCTTTAGCACAATCTCTGGTTTTTCAGATGAAACCATACAGCCTGCCTTTCTCCTGGAGCGAGAGAGTCTCTCCTTCATCTTGTAGAAGTTTTAATGGCATTTAAGTTTTGCTCTGTCACGGTATTTGAAAATGGAGAGTTGTAGGAGCTCCTTCATATTCATGAACAGGGTGGAAGAAGCACAGCTGTGAATTTATACACTTCCCCACCTGCAGCAATAGCAACCCTTGAATCTTCAAAATAGTAACACAGACCATTATGTGCCTGCAAAAATCCATCTCTGTGCCTCTCTGGATCCTTAGGCAGCTAATTACTGCAGCTGGCTGGAAAGCTTCTAGAAGCAGGCTTTGTGTGAGCAGATAAAAAGTAGATGTTTCTCTATGAGTTCCTAGCAATTTTGATGAAAATTCCAAGGATACAGATTTGCCCAAAGTTTTAAAGAACTGTTCCAGAAGGGATGTTGGCTGTTCTGGCAGCTCAGACTGTCACAGGTTATTTGGACTGTAAAAGAAAATAGTAAATATGAAATTTGATGGGTTTTTTTCAAAACAAAGTTTTCCAGAGTATTTCTGCCCTTCTGTTTCATTGGAGATTTTTTTTTTTTAATATGCTTTTATGGCTTCCTTCAGATGCTCCAAACAAACATATTTCTCACAAAACCACTGCCAAGTTCTGACCATCTCTTTCAACTAAAATGAAAATGTAATTTGCAGTCCCATAGCTGAGAAAAGTATTGTACCAGCTTTGCCCTGAAGATCCAGCATGGAGTAAGAGATGGATGTGTTGCAGTTATATAAAAGGGAGTTTATTTGCCAGACAGCAGTATTTGTATTATGGACAGGGCAGCTGCACTGGGAATTTCAGTAAAGCACTGCAGAAACCCCCAGAGTCCTGATGAACCCATTTAGGCTCGTGCTGTAGATCTCAAACTTCACAGTAGGCCATAACTGGAGATGATCTGATGGTTCTATCCATTTTATTAAGAATAACTTATTGACAGGAGAGGTGCTTGGGGTGGCTCCAGGGAGGAGGACTGTCAGCAGATGTGAAGAGCTGAGCTCTCCTGTTGTAAATTAAGCCATAGCTGTTCAATGAACTGAAGTTGGTTACTCCTAAAAGTACTTGAGAGTTTTAAACTAAATTTTACTAAGTACAGCCTGAAACCATAAATGAGTCTAATACACCATTAAAGATCCAAGGGTAGATAAGGTAAAAAGCCATTGCTGTTAGGAAAAATGCCAGAAACCAACTACATTCAATTAGGTAACCAATTTGATTTCCTATAGTATTAAAATTGCCTAATTGCCTGTGAAAATTGCTTGATGTAGTATGGGTTAAATCTCCTTCTTGGAGCATTTGCAGGAAACAGCTTTGCTAAAATCGAGTTTATTTGTGGCCAGAATGTCTGTTTGCAAATTGACTGGTTGTTAGGATGTGAAAACCATTTTTTTTTAAAATGAAACTGAATGTAAATTTGAAAAATTATCTCATGAGATAATCATGTCTAGCAACCTGAGTGAACTGACAAAGTTAAAGGTTCATGCCTTCCCCTTCAGTGACTTGTAAAATGCTTTCATCATCTTTGCTTAGGGCTAAAGATGATGAATTGTGTTTGTTTATGCATTTGTGGTATTAGGATAAATAGGGTTTAGCTCAGATAATTTTGACAGACCAAATGCTGCCCAAAAATGTTTGGGGGGGGGGAATTTTCCCAACCATAGCAAAGGAGAGAGAACATCAAGCACATGAATATCTGTAGACACCCAAATGAACTGTCTCTAATCAGCCATGTAAGTGGCTTTCAGTTCTGCCTTTTCCTGGGAAATGAAGTTATAGAAATAATGGGGCATCTCAGTGCAGGATTCCTTTCCTCCTTTGCAGTGGGTTATTTTTGGACAGATTGTAGCCTTGGGTGCCCAGTGCTGCACAGCTTGACATACCCACCATGGCAGCTCTGCAGCCTCAGCACCACAGCTCTGCTCAGGAGTGTGTTCCAGACCAGGCTGCTCCCTCTGCAAATCTCTGTCCAGTTTTTGTCCATATTTCCACACTGGGATTTGCCAGAGTAAACCTTGATTCATTGTTGTTTTCTGTCTGGACTGTGACACACTAATTTAGCTCCCTGGCATTTCCCAGTAAGCCCAAATGTATTCTGGTGGTAAAAATATGCACAGTATTTGAGGCACTCCAGTGTTCCCTCTTTGTGTGATGCCCCTTGTGTAAACCTCTCAGAGTACCTGGAAAATTCAAATTGTATTTAGGTTAGGGAAGCAAAAGGTGAGGTGTATTGGCATTGTTGCAGAAAAACACTGAATAAGAAAGCTGATGTATTGTCCAACTGTGCCCAAACCCACCTCCTTGGTGATAAGGAGTGGCCCAAGGAAAACACCAGCACCACAGTCCTGCAGAGGGAAGAGATTCCTATTTATGTTTTCACAGGGAAGAAGAGCAACAGAGAAATTATTCTTTAAAGTCAGTTCTTAACAGGAGTAAAACCAGTGCACAGCCCTAAGATTCTTGAAGCCAGTGGCCATTTTTCCATTGATCTGATGGATGTTGGGACAGGTTCAGATGTCTGCAGGGTAGCAATGATGTGGTTTAGTAATCTCAGGGGAAAATGGCCTCAGTGTTTCCTTCTCTTCTTCCCTTTTTTATGGAGTATAATAACATGCAGACCTTCCCTGGAGGATGAGGAGATCCAAGCTGTCATGCCAGCCTCCATGCCAAGCAGTGCCCAGGGGACACTGCCTGCTGCACACTGAGGCATCTCCCCACCAAAAAGTCACCTTTGCAGGAGGAGATAGTCTCAGATGAACTTACATCCTGAGTCTGTCAGTGCCAAAAGAAACTTGGCCTGAGCAAGATTTGGCTTCTTTTGCCATTTTCAGCTGTGCAGCAAGGTAAACAAATTGGATTAAATGCCTGTTGATGTTCTGGAAATGGGTCAAAGGCTTGATCATTATTGTGGTTCTGGATCAGGCTGCAAAAGCCTGTGCCAGGAGCTCTTGTGAAGAAGTGGTGAGGGCTTCCTCTGAGCTGGTTGGGTACAAAGGAGGCAGTGCTTTTCTCCCCAGTGTGTTTACTGAATAAATGACAGGCTTGAATTTAAATGGCCAAGGGCTGTCATGAAGGAATCCACCCTGATGGACAAGGAAAATGAAAGAATGTGATGAGGAGTAATGTTAGGTAAGAACTGAACAGCAGAGAGGGGACACAGGAGACCTTGCAGCTAAACTCTAGATTTGGGACCCTGGAGGTCTGGGATCTGTTTGTGACCTTCTCTAACAGACCAGTCTGGCTGGCCTTTTGAAAGGAGGCAGAGGAGAAACATCTCACACCTATTGCTTTGGGTAGTTAAATCCTTCTTTGAAGACCCACAGCCTTCATGACTTTTCTCCACCAAAACCAAAAAGGTTGGGAAGGTGCTCACCTAACAGGTTCAAATGAAGATTGACTGCTTAGAGCTCTTTAACTAGAAGCACTGTTGTGAGCACAACTGCATGAGGAAAATGAAGCTTGGAATTATGGCTGAAGATACTGTTGTTGAGAAATTTTAGAACGGTGTAAACATATTTCCTTCATTACACTAATCTGCACCCATTACTGTGCAGCACTTGGCATTTATTTTCTTTTTTTTGCTGGGAATAGCTCACTTTAACGAGTAGCTGCTCCATATCATGCAGAGACCTTTTAGCAAAGCAGTTCATACATGTAATGACTCTCACAGTGGGTGCTGGCACAAGGCATTTTGATGAGTAATAAGCTTTGGTTATTAATGTCAAAAGGTACAAACCGTAAATTGAATTCTCCTCTGTGAGAGGACTAGAGAATAACCTCAGTCAGGCACAGGCTGAACACTTAATGCTAAAGCCAAGGGAAAGAAAAGGGTCGTGGCTGGGTGGGAAATGCCAGAGTCACAGGCAGGGCAGGTTATGTAGAAAGATGCCCTCTCTAGGCAAACCAGGTTAACATCTGGTGTCTGTCAGCCAGGAGATTGTTAGTTCCAGGTGAGCTCCTCTTTGGGAAGTGACCCTGACACACCATTTTTGTCCATGAACTTCTCCAGCAAAGTGTGCATTTAACAGCTTCATTTTTTCTCTGTTCAGTACCTCGGCAGAATCTCACTTTGCTGCAGAAGCTGGAAAAGGGAAAAAGTCCTTCTGCCTCTTGTCCAAGTGTCTCTCAGGGGTGGCTTCATTCCCCAGGTGCTGCCTCCAAGGAGACAGGGACAACATAGTGGTCCCCCATTTTAGGCTTCCTGCATCTCTGCTCACCTTTTCTGGTTTTTCAAGTGCTTCTTTCCTTTGTAAAGGACTCTTCTCCTTAACCACAACATATCTTCATCCCTACAGATGTTACTGCTATATTTAAAACCAAGAGAGAAGATCAGCTAACAGTATAAACCTGTGCAGTTCACACTTTCTTACACTACCCTGTTTCCTCTGGCTCACCTGCCTCCTGAGAGGGTATTGGTGTGTAACGTCCCAGCCAAATGTATTGCATTGGTGATGGGATGGAAGGGAGGGATAACTGCTGGATAATTGCAGCTTCCAAGTAGAATAGTGTACAACACATGCTGAGAAGGTTTCACGCAGTCTGAAATAACCTGGCCTGACATTCCTGCCTTGTGCTGCTCACCGTGCCAAGTGCAGCCACTGGTAATTAATGGGGAACGAGGCATTTGGTGATTTCAGTGTTTCTATATTTGTCTCTGGATGCCAGATGAGGGAAGGACTGAGGGAAACAGAGACATTGATTTTTCCAGCTCTTAATGTGGTTGTTAACAAAAGCAAACACGGAAGCTGGAAATCTCCAGTTGCAGGGCATAGATACTTGCTTGCCAAACACTGAACTCTCGGTGACAGAGCTTTTTGTGAAGGGGAATTTGTGACACTTAGGTATTGCCCCATTGTCATTTTGACCAGAGAAAATTAGAAACAGCTGCACTGACACTAATGTGCAACAGTCACTAGCTCATGCCAAGCCTGCAAATCCAGGGTTTGACCTCAGAGTTTGAGTTGGTCAGGGCTGGGTTTCTGTTCTGCAGGATGGTTCACCAAGCCAAGCAATGTCCAGCTCCCAGTTTCATTGCTGTGTAGTGTATCTGTGCTGAGAATTGGCATTAGTGGAATTGCACTTCTCTAAGTGCTACACACTGAGTATGTGCTGGACAGAACTCTAAAGGCAGAGCTTTGTTACAGCTGTTTAAATATATTCCAAAGCTGGCTTCCAAGTACATACAGACTGGCCACAAACCTGTGTTTCTTCCTCCATTGTCCGTGCAATATCTGGGAAGATGAACTCTCAGCCTTGACCATTTGCTCTCATTTCTCTTTGCCAGGCTGTGAAGATTTACTGAAAGATGTCCTGTCTCCTGAAAACTCTGAGCCTCAACACTATGAGCCACAGTATGTTGATTACTATTACCAGGTAAGAGAAGCACTAATTCTGTCTCATGTTAAGGGGCTGAGGAAGCCTCTGGAGTGATGTGTAGTTGTGTGGTTGTAAATGCTGTTGTTTTACTTGGCCTATTAACTCTTCCTTCCCAGATTCACACTGTTAGCAAACCATCCATTCTGGTTTATCTGCATTTAACATGGGGTAGCTGTCAGCTGGTGTGAGAGTATTTAGCATTTGGATTGTGATACTCCTGCAGGCCTCTTGGCTGTGAAGGCAGATACCAGTACCAGCTCGCTGGCACCTCACAAGTGCAAAACACTGATCTGTATCTAATTAGATCAGTCAAACTTGGTAGGTGAACAAGGCCTCAGGGACCTTCTGCAGATAATGAACAGGGACTCAACAGCTGTTGGGAGGCACAAACAATACACCTTTGGAAATTTTGGTAGTATTTTGGCAGGTAGGTGTAGCATATTCTCAAACCATTAAATGTCTTCATCGCTATCCTTAGTTTGACAGTGTCTGTGCAGTCTAACAAGAAAAGCAGTCTGAAATTTTTCTTTAAGCATCTCTTTGTCTCTCCTTTACTTTGCTTTGGTTTTAATCACCTCCACCCATGTAAATCCTGAAGATTTAAAGTGCAGTTAGCACTGTACATTCAGACAAGGATTGTGTGTCAGTGGTGTTATGAGACTACAAGTGATCCTGAAGTCAGTAGGGAAAGCATTTTACCTTCACAGGTGGTGAAGTGTGAGAGCAATACTCATGTGTTGTGGAAGGACATGTGATGAGCACGCTGGTGTTTCACCACTCCTTGGTGTTATACAGAATGGTTTCCAGTGTTCATACAAAAAGCACAGAGACATTTCCTTCCCCTCAGCGTCCATCACCACTCTCTGCTTGTTTGTAAACCCGTGGTTCTTTGTAACTGATGACATAGATACCCACCGGGCTGTTGCTTGGTTACCTTAATAGATACCATAAACCAAACTCCCTGTTCTGCAGTAGCTGATTGAGGCTATAAAATTAAACTGGGCTCTCTGCACACTCCTGATGTTCCCCTGTTGCTGTGTAGACATTGCAGGCTGGATCTGACACTCATTGAAGGCTGCTGATATGGGCATTGAGTCTTTATTCCTCAGGGATTTCACATCTGCTGTCACCCAAAGATGTGCTGAGGAGAGACAGTTCTTCAAGACAAACTTGAGATTGGCTGCAAACTGCACCTCTCCTGCCAGCTGTCCTCCAGGAGAGCCTGAGGGTGGGAATTGAGGTTGCTAATCCTGATAGCAGCTGATGAGTTTGATGAGTGCTGGATATTTGATTCTGGGAGAGGCAGTGGGCAGAAGGTGACCCTCCCTGGTCAGAAAGAGCTGCTGTGGCAGTGCTGTGGTGGAAGCCTTGCTGATCCCTCCTCCTGATGTCCACCAGCCAGTATGGTCCAGTATGGTCCCTGCAGTGAGGGCACCACTGCAGTGGAGTCAATGTGGTGTTTGCCCACTTCATTGGGGAAAAGCAGGATTTGTGCAGCCTGGGAGCAGAACCAGGTCCTTCCCCACCTTCCCACAGGGTGATCTGTCACGGAGGGGAGAGGACAGGGAACAGTGCACGTTGTTGTACAGCCCGTGCTAATCCCACAGCTCTGCACCGCCGCCCACCAAGGGGCTCGGTCCGTCTCCCACCTCCAGGTCCTCCAGGTGCAGTTTGGAAAATGTTCGCTAGATGTCAGCTGAAGACTGGGAAGAGGCTGTGAACAGGCTCGGTTCGTGCCTTTGAGGATCCTCTGCTGTGGCAGGAGGTTGGAGTGTTCAGTCTGATGAAACAGGAGAATCGAGGGGCAGGTGGATTTGAGATTATCACCATTCCTGGCAGTTGTTCCCCCTTCTGAAGGAAACACGGACTGAAAATATACGAGCTGCCCTTGCGCCTCCCAGCCCTTATTGAGTGTGAATTCCTGGTGCTGTAGTCACATTTATGGACAGCTCCCAATGGCACAAATGGTAGTTGCCTGTCTAATCTGATTTTCATCCCATTATACCCTTTGCATGTCTGTCAGATTCTCAGGTGAGGTCAAATTCTCAGGCAGCAGAAGGATACAACTGCTGCGATGGCACAAATAGATACTGTAAAAGGGAATGCATCCCCTTTTTATTCCTCTCAGGGGGTTGTGCTTCCACAAAGGCAGGTACTGAGCTGGTTCATTGTTATGCTGTCTCTGTATTCACACGGTGATTTGTGAGGAAGAAGGGGAGATTTATCCTTGTCCCTTATTACTCCCTCTGTCCCCTGCTTTCATTTTTCCTTCCCCTCCCAAATACCCACTCCCTCTGTTGTAGCTTTCTGAAGCCCACAGGCAGCAAACTGAAGAGGTGAAGGTAATTCCAGGAAGTAGGATGAGGTGGCAGGAGCCACAGTAAGGGGCTGTACTGATCTAGCTGTTTATATATGTTGAGTCAAATGGGGAAGAAGAAACTGCCAGGTCTCCAGCCTTTAATTGCAACCAACTGGGTGCAATTTATTTAAATCAATACATAAAATCCCCTGATACCAGGAACTTTGGGCAATTCATTTGACTTTTTGGAAATGATCTGCTTTTACTTTTTTGGGTTTTTTTCAGTGTAAATGAGAGCAAAAGCTGCCAAACTTTTAATGTCTGAAAACTTGGTCTAAAAAAGGAGAAAAAAAATTACTATTGTATCTGCACTTCAAAATGCAAAGACCATTCCATGGAAGGTTCCTAAGGGTCTATATTGAGAGGCTATGTGAGTGACATCTCAGGTGAATGGAGAGCTCTTCCTTTGAGCTTAGGTCTCTTAGGGTGTGATATGCAAATGCAAAGAGCAGCACTTAGTTACTACATGACTACATTCAGTGAGACCTCTCCCACTGATTTCCATCAGCATTGATTGAGCCTACAAAGAGTGTGTTTTCTCTTTGGACCAGAGAAAGCTGGTCCACAGGAATTTAGGAGGCTGGGGTTGCAGTTAGGAGCCAGCAGTTGTAGAGCCCCTCAGCTCCAGAATCTACAAATAAACCTGCCCCATCTGCCTGTGAATTCAGAGTCTGTTGATTTGGTTAAGGTCTGGACTGTGCTCCATTTGAGGCACTGCTTCAGTTAAGTGTTGTTTATTAGTATAATTTCAGTCTCTCACAGCCTTTAGAGAGATAATAGAAATGCTCTGAATTTGCCAGAAGCCAATTTATCACTCCTGAATTCCTTTCACAGTGTTTGCTGCTACAGCCCCAACTTCTTGTTTTGGCTTCAGTTTGAAGGGAGACAAAAGTCTCCCTAGTCCAGTTTGCTTTGTGGCAAACATCTGGTAGCACTTCAGAGCCCTTGGATAGCCTTTTGGAGATGGTAACCCACACAAAGTCCAGAGCTGAAGTATGTGTGTGAAAGCCCAGACCCAGATTCAGCCAGCTCAAACAAAGCAGGGTGCCTGTGTCTAGGATTTCCAAATGGCTGGCTCCAGGCCTTCCCGGGCACCTGGCCAGCTGGGAGCACTAGCCACAGGACTCAGGGAATGAGGCTGGCTGCAGCTGCAGCTCCCTGGCCAAGGTTTGCATGGCAGAGAAGCAGAGACCTGGGTCTAGGTGCTCATCTGTCTGAGCATCCCTTAGGGAAAAGGGAGTCAGCAACAGGAGCTCCTTGTTCAGCTCTTCACCTGATGTATCTTGTCTGTTCAGACTTAAAGGGAGCCTGACTCTAGAGCATCTCAATGACAAAAGAGAGGGTTAAGTGACAGGTCTTGGAGCCTCTCACTACCGGCTAACAGGGTCCCTACCTGAGCAGCTGCTTGTGAAGGGACAGATCATATATTTTTATGTGTGAGTAGTTGCCTTTTCATCTGAAATCAATGCCCAAAAGCCACACATGCAAACCTAGTGGAAGAGCATGTTGTGAGGTACAATAACAGCAGGGCCCTTGTTTTAAACAAAGCTGTTTGTTCCTTATTCATTGTTGCTGTACTGAGTTGCCACTTACCCTTTTTTTTCCTGCTCTCACCTGTAAATAAGAGAGTGAATCTGCCTCTTAACAAAGTACAGGACAATTGCTGCATGTCAAAGAATGAGCTGCCTTTTCAGTCCTGTGTGTGTGTTCTCCTGCCCGCCAAGTGATTAATTACACTGTATGAGCAGCAGAAAAATTGTTGAAACATGACAAATGAGTTGTGTTTGCCTCTGGGATGGAGCTGGGGCTGCTAGCTGATCTGCTGCTTTGGAAATATTTCCAGTAGCAATTAGGAGGCCCCCACCAGCTTCTGAAAAAAGTTTTCCTTCCTCGCTGGCTGCACGAGGATCTCTGCTAGCACCTGTGTCAGAGCAGAGCTGGGGGAGCCCTTCTGCACAGGGAAAAGACTGATCCAAATGGGTCTTTCATTAGGCTGTGGAAGGAGGTGGGAGTCTGAGACACAGCTGCACTGAGGAGAGGTTTGCACAGGTCTTCCTTGGCAGTCTGGGATTGCAGTTGTTATCTCTGATCGTGCCATCTCTTGCTATTTATTGAAAAGCAAAGTACAGGAAAGCATTGACTGTTTTATTGAACTCAGACCTGCTGTTCTCTTCTTGTTTATCTCTTAAATAAAGCTGTCCTTTTTTTCCCCACTGAGGACATCCCTTTCACCAGGCACACCAGCAACTGCAGCAGTGCCAGTTTGCTGGTGAACAAACCCCTCTGGGTCACTTCAGTAGAAAGGAGCCAGCAAAGACATCAAATCTTACCTGAGCCCAAGAAAACCTGACTTATCACTTCTGCTTTCCCAGCAGCCTGTTCTGCCCAGTTTGGGGTGGTGTCCACCACCAAAGCAATGACAGTCTAGTCATTAGTTAGTCATAGTACTAACCTGACACCCCAAGCTAATGCAGCTCTTCAGTACAGGTAGCACCACTCATCCTTCAGAGCTGCTGATGTATTTTTATCTTTGGTGCAGGCTTGGCAGTGCTGAGCCCCTGACAAAGTGTCTTCCCACACAGTTTGCTCTGGGTCTGTGCACTCTTGCTGTACTGAGCCCACTCGTTCTTCTGAAAGCTGAGGCAAAGTTTGAGTGAAGAGTATCAGATCTAGTGGGGAAGCCAGAATATTTTTAATTTTCACCTCATACATGCTGTGTTTTGAAGCAAAGACTCCACCTCGACCATTGAGTTGACAGTGTTCTCAGGCAGAATAATTGACCTCATTTGTCAGGAGGGTTTTCTTGATACTGTTTTTCCTAACATTAATCCCAGGTGTTGCCTATCTGTTAATGTGAAATACATCTTTCCTCCTGCCCTCTGTGGCAGCATTAGCTGCCTTAGCAGAGTAACTAAGAAGTGGTTAAAGTGGAAATACCTTTTCAACCCATAGCCAATAGAAAAAACAGCCTGTGCAGTTAGAAGCAGCAATATTAAACACAGCAAATTGAAGCTTTTTTTTTTTCTTCTTATCAGCCTCCAGTTTTCTTCACCACCCACATGCTCTCAGTCATTCTTGGTTCCCATTGTGTTTTCAGCCCTGCAGATGCTCCCTGTTTGTTGTGTGTGAAGACTCCCCTCCCTGTGCTTGACACTCTGGGGTGTTGATGCCACTCGGTGATCACACGGTGCACGTTTGCAAATTGGAATGTTCTGCCTCTCTTGGATAGGCCAAGGGAAGCAGGAGGTTTTCCCTGGGTTTCCTGGTCTAATCTAGAAGTCTGTTTTATATTTGGTGCTCCTAAATCTGCCAGGTTCTCCTTCCTTTCAGCTTCTGCTGCATCCCCTGGGAAATAACTATGTTCAGTGTAAACCTCTTGGGAGGTCCAGCCTAAGGACTGATCCCAGCTCCTGCTGAAATCAGTAGAAAGAGTTCTTAGACCCTGGCAGATGTTGGATGAACACCTTGGGTTGTTCCTGAGGTGATTGTTGCCTGAATCCCTCGCCGGAGGGGGGAAGGTGGGAGAAAAGCTTGATAAAGCACAGTCATACAGTTATAGAGAGAAAAAAGTCCCTGTTCCTGGGTAGGACTAGGCAAATTTTACACAGGCAAGGCACTGTCCACAATGATGAGAAGTTTATTGTAACCTCTACAGGCAACACTCTCAGTAATTCACTTTTTCCTATTTTATTCTTATATATTTTTTCCTATTTTTATTCCTATATATGCTTGGAAGCATCAAAAAGCAACATTAACTACAACTGCTGAGAAACCCCCGGTGAGCAATTACCAAGAGCAATGAAGAGCACAGTGTGCCCCCATTTGGGACTCATTTACATGGAAATTGCCTGATTTCACCTGGCAATATTCTGAATTGTATTTTTTTATGTTTGTGCATACATGCAAAAATAAGTGTCCTTGGTACAAAACACCTGCATAAAAATAAACTGCCTCTCTGGCTGCTCAAGCTGATTCCAAAATGCTGCCCTGAGAGTGAGCAGTTCTGCACTCAGGGCCAGGTAGGCATCTTCCAACAAAATAAATGCCAACTCCTCCAAAAACAGCCATGAGAGAGATTGAGGATTATTTTCTTTTTTAAAACCAGGTTGAATTTTTGAGTTGGTGGAACATCACACACACTGGCATTTTTTAAGGGAAAATTACTTTTCCCTGACTTGTTTTCGCTCAACTGTGGTATAAACACACGTTAAAATAACACAAAAAAGTCAAAATTCACCATTTCTTAGGGCTGTATTTGGCTGGATGGTTTGAAACAGGGAGGTTTGACTGCCTGGTTCAGCCATCCTTGCTGTGACTCAGCAGCAGAGATGAAGTTCCAAGAGGATTGTCCTTCCAGACATCCATAGGAAAGTAATTTTGTGCATTTATTGTTATCTGTGGCTCTTTGTTTTTGAGTATTTCTTTCTTTTCTGTGGCCCAGGTGGGGTTTTGTGAAGCATTCAGAAGCTTTATTTTAAAGCCTGTTACCCATCTCTTTGGCAGAACTGCTGTTTAATAGACATTTTCTGTCTCATCCCAAGTTTTTATTTCCAAGGCGTTATCTTCAAGCTTCTAATCTGCTGATTTTCTTACAGAGCACAGTTTTGGGGGTGTTTTTTTCTGAAATTGTCAGTTGCCATGGCAAAATATTCCTCTCCCTGGATAAACCAATTTAGGCTGTGGCTCAGTGTTTAGGTAGAAACTGTGAAAGGACTGAAAGCAAAAGTTGGGCTCTTTTATCGAGGAAGTCACATCCCTATTGATTTAATCCTTCAGGTAAGTATGGCTTTGTGGTTTAGTGTTTTTTGCCTTTTGTTTGACATACTGAAAATCTGTCCATGCTTATTTGTGGTGTTTTGAATGCAGCATTCTTAACAACATAAGCAAAAGGAATATTATGAAAGCACTCGCCTTGCACTGTGTTCCTGTGAAAGAAATGCAACTGCTCAGTCAGAGGGTGGTGAAGGAATCCTGACTCTGATATTCAGCCTTTGGGGAATACCAAAATATCTGTGATACATGTAGCTGCATAAGGGCAGGGCATGTACAGCATTCAGTGGGTTTCTTGACACTTGTGTGACTGGGCAGTCTGTGCCCTCCAGTTCATAAACTGACACTGGCTCTTTCTTTCTTGATTTTTATTTTTTTTTTAAATTCTTTTTCTGTTTCATTTCTTTTCTCCTTGCTGTTTGGGGAAATTTGTGCTCCATTTATGGTAGACTGTGGGACACAGAGTATTGTTGGATTATTTTCAGGGGGAAGGGAAGGCTGTGAAACTGAAATATAAGGAATTCCTTCTTTTTCAGTAATAGCACTGGTTTAAATAGGTTGCTTTCTTTTTATTTGTTTGTGGGTTTGCTTTGTTTTTTCAGAAGCAGAAAGTTCTGTGTAAATGTGTGAAAGTTGGTTTATAAAGCCAAGATTCCAGTTTGTTATGAAGCTGTAAAGAGAAAGCCAACCACAAAGGGATGTTCTAGCTAATAAAACCGATGAAATCCCTCATTGCACAAGCAAACAAAAAGGATTTGACTGCTTCTTTTCTGCCTTCTACTCTCTGACCAAACTGAGGGCAGTGTAGTTTTTTGGGGGCAGCTTCTCTCGTTTTTTCAAAACAGAAGAGCTGCACATAACGCTAAAAATTTTCCCATTATGTAAAACCGTTCCTCCATAGGTGAAATCTTACAGGAGTCATTTCTGCCACACAGCTGCTGCTGTACTGGCACAGTATTTTAGTGTTAAATGCATTATTTCAGTAGCCTCAAGAACTGCCACCCAAATGAAAGCTCTGGGACACCTCTCCCCTGTCCTTCATCTCTCAGGTCACACCCAGCTCTTGCCATGCCCAAAATCCCACAAAACCACATGGTCTTTGTCCTGCCTGCTCAGGTGTCTCCCCCCTGGTTCTCCTGGACAGGATTCAGCCCCAGTCAGGTGTCACAGGGGGACCGTGGCACTGTCCTCTATCAGAGGCAACAGAACTGTTTAAAATTAAACCATCCTACTCAGCTGGGCTCACAGAGCTAAAAATGAGTTTTCCATTATCTTGTCTATTTTTAGAAACTGGAGAAAAATCAAAATGTGACTTTTTTTTTTTTAATTTTTTTTTTTACATGCTGCAGTGGAGAATTTATTTGTCTGGGAGGAGGCAGCTTTGCCAGCACTGCCACACATCTGGGCTATGAGAAGCAATTTGTAACTGAACAGAAGGAAAAAGTAGGCCAGCCTACAAGAGAGTATCTAGGAATTACTCCTGGGGGATTTGTGCTACACTGCCTCCAGCAGCTGAAATAACAGCATGAAATTGCGATTAAAAATTAAGAAGAGATATGGGCTATTTGACCTTCTTTCAGTCAGGGACACAGAGGCCCTGCCTGGAATGGGGATGCAGAGAAATGCAGCTTCTGTTGAGTGATTACGTGCCAGCAAGAGGCTGCTGAAGTTCATCCTGAGCTCAGTGGAACAGAGGAATCGTTTCCTTGCATTTGACGTGGTCCAGGCTGGTTTTGGTGCTGGTGGCACAGTGACACCAGGTACAGGTTATAGTAGAGTCAAACAGTCCATGCTCCGACAGCTGCAGTCTAAACAGATGAGAAACAGGAAATAAACTGCCAATTGTCACCTTTCCTAAGTTTACAGAAATCCAGGAAAGATTAATTAGTCCCCTGAGAGGCCTTGTTAATTAGGAGTTAATTTGCCAGGTTTGCTCTTTGGCTCACCTTTTTTCCCAGGCTGTTATTCCTGTAATCACCCAGTTGACTCCAGCATCACTTGGGGAACGGGCCATGAGACAGAGCAGCCTGTTTGGGTGGATGTGAACGCTGGACCCCGGGCTTGTTTTGGTACTCAGTGTTATGCTAAGCTCCTAGGAAGGTTCAGTTGGAACAATAATATAACCATGGCAGTGTTGATACAGGGCTGACGCAAATGCTGATTGAGGGTTTTGGGCTGACAGTGTGAACCTGGCAGCCCAGGCTCCATCCACCACGCCTGGGAAGGCTTTGGAGAGGGAATGCATAAAGCAGAAAAAGGCATATCCAAAAGGGTGATTCCTTGGAGCTCATGCCAGCCCGTGTAAATAGGGCTGTGATAACAAACTATTTGACTTTGCAAGAGGGTTTGATTTGTCCTGAGCTGTGGAGCCCGAGAGTCTGCAGGAGACAGCCCCGGTGGGAATCCTGCTGGTTTGTTACCTTTGTACATAAGTCTCTGGTCATTCAGGATATTGTTTGGGGAAAAGGCTTTCTCAGTGTGTGTGCAGCACCACTTAGAGCCAAGCAGGTTGATGACTGGAGGAGAGAAAATTTGCAGGTTCTTCACACTTTTATAGATACATCAAATACATAAATATGGTGTAAATACAGTAGAGCTTTGGCCATCTGTTTTTACAGAATAGTGCAATACTCAGGTAAACTTTCTTGCCCTTGGTAGGAATTTATTCATAGCACTGTATACAAAACCTGACCTAGTTTAAAATGGGAGGAATATCTTAACTTACAGATACTGAATCTGCTGCCACCTGCTTCCAGCAGCAGAGAGGATGTTTGGCTTGTTTTGGTAACAGACAGAACCTCGAGTATTTTTATATATTCTCCACAAGAAGTTTCCTATATCTGTAACAGTTCTGCCTTTATTACTGGCATGTGTATGTTGAAAAAATTATGGGTGTTTGTGGCTTCACTGAGTTTTTAATTTCTGTGTCCTTGAAGGTTAATGTCATTGAGGAACATTTGTGGGGGGAACTGGGCCATGTGTCTTCCATCAAGGGATGGACCATATGGTTACAATGCCCTAAGGCACACTCATGGAAAAGTCTAGAGCATGGAAGATGGGAACCTGTCCAGAATGGGGAGGGGTGTTGAGCTAAGAACTCAACATGATGAAAATCAACTTAAGAACATGAGAAAAGCAAGCCTATGTTCCACCTGGGTTGGTTGGGGCTTTTTTCCCACCTTGTAAGCTTTTGAGACTGTTACAGTAGGAGCTTTTCCCATATTTATCCCTCCTTCCAGCTCTTACAGCTTCACCTTTGCCAAGGTTCTCTTTTGTGTTTCAGAGTTTCAGAATTTTAAATAGCCTGTCATAGTTAGAACTCTAAAAGGTCTCTGCCATAAAACTGTACATTTTGGACTAATGTATTTCTTGGGATCTTTGCTCCACTGGATTCTTGTTACGCTCCTCAGAATATTTCATAGTCTAGTTATTGTGAAAAAGGGAGGAGGGGGACCTGAATAATGAATGAAGTCAGTATTTCACTGTACCTCTGAGATCTGATTTTTATGGAAATCAGTAATGCACAGTATTTTGTGAGACAAATGGATAAATATTGCCTTTCATACCTCTGAACTCTTCAACAACCATCCCATTATGAATCACACTTTGCAGGGTTGTGTAGCTGCGGGAGCTGACACAGGTTTCTCACCTGGGAACCTGTCAGTTAAGTGAAAGAGTAAATCACCAGCTTTCTCTTTCTGCTGTGTTTTGAAGCTGCACTTAAAATCTTTGTTTGTCTCATTGCCAAGCCAATGGTGAGATATTACAGGGGAATTATAAAGGGGAGTTTTGTACAGTAAATTCAGATTTCAACTGTTGTCAGGTACAATTCCTTGCCTGTTGAGAAACTCGAGTAAGACTTCTCAGATTACTGCACCATGACAAAACATTACAATCAGGAGACATCCCGTGTCGTGTCGTGGTTCTGGAATCAAAGGGAAAGAGTTTGTACTCAGATATCACTGAGGATGCCCTGCCGAGAGTCACTGATCTCCTACTGGCCTACAAAGAAGACTTTTAGCAGTGAAATGTCCTGGATAACACTGACCCACATGCTTCACGAAGGAGAGTCCTGGGGCTGGGGAAGGTCCTGGAGCACTTTCTCTCCAGTTATTGGAGGTTACTAATTTTTCCCCATAAACAAATTGTCAGATGTTTCCTGACTTAGGGCCAGGGCATTACTTGCTGTGCTGCTGAGGGAAATGCTTTTCCTCTTTTCCTCTGGCTCGTGTGTAGTCTTACTAGATCAAAAACCTTTATAGGAGGAGACAGTCTCTCTCAACTGTGTTTTTATGGTACCTGTCATGTAGGGCCCTTTCTTTGCCTCTCCCCTATGAGGACAGGGCCACTTCATTTTAGAAGGAAGAGACTGGAAAGTGAAGAAACCAGCACTAGTAGGAGTATATCAATATTTAGTGAATGAAATGGTAAGATTTAGTTTGACTTAGATGCTTGCATTCTGTATGGACTCACCTTCACCTGCAATGTCTTCTCTCTTATGAAGGAACCGATACTCAAGGGAGGAAGGACTCTCCTGAATAAGCTCCCAAGAGCTCAGACTGTGTTAGGATATCCCCTGTGACCTGCTCTGAGCTCACCTCTGTTAGCACAGCTCCCTGGGACTGGCATGTGCCACCTGGGGGGGCACAACATCCTTTCCCCAGCTCCCACTTTCCGGGAGGCCGGGGCTGCCTTCGCGCTCCTGCCGCTTCCACAAGAGCCAGTGGGTAACAAGAACCACATGGACCACACGGGTTTCTGCTTCCTGAGGTAATTCTCCATCTGTAACTGCTTCTGAGATGACGTGGGGTCTCAAAGCTTCCCCCCTGCTGACAACCCTGTGCCTCACAGGACCTCTTTTCTCATGGCATCTGAACATTTCCATACTGAACGTGATTAATTAGAATGGAGAGGGGAGTGTCAGGGGCAGGAATCAGTGTTTAAGAGTAGTTCAGTGTTTTAATCTGAACAGATTATGGAAATAGAATGTGAAAGGTAACTGGAGGTATTTTGCTTCCTGCCAAAAGCCAGGTCATGCTTATCACAGGGAGAGCCCCTCCCCTGACCTGTTCTTTACAGGACATGGGGCACTGCAGGCCCCTGGACTGTCTTGGTTTTCAGTGGATGTTTCCAGCCTGAGCTGCTGCTCTTGGTGCAGCTGCTGGGTGGGAATCTTCTTCATTTGCTTCATTTCCCTCTAATATTGTATATTCAGAAGTATCTGTACAGCACCAGAGTAATTGACAATGCTTCTGATTACTTCACATCACTATTTAATTAGGATGAAAGACTGGGAATGAGCAAGAGGAGATGTTACCCTTGGGAAAGGAATTGATTTGTGGAACAATCAGTCTCCCAGCTCCAGTGGGCTTTTCTTTACAAAGCAAGAAAAGTATTCTTGTCGCTTTTGGGTTGGTCTAAATCAAGGATTTCGTGCAAAATTATTCTTCTGAGTCTGTGATTGCAGAGATGTAACAATGGGGCAGAAATGGGTCCTCTTTTACATTCTGTGCTGTACCTCAGGAGTGAGGAGGAGCTCCAGCCTCTATAACCTGCAGTTTGCAATGCCTTAGGAGGGTTCCAGCGAGAGGCCTTGCCTGGGCTGTACCATTTCAGTCACAGTGCTCTGCCTTTTTTCATAGCAAGGAATTTCTTTCCTTTCACCAGAGTAGGATTGCTTGGGAATTAAAACTGACCTTACTTTAAAGGCAACTGTGGGATGAATATACTGCTGCCCTCCCCCATGACTTATATAGATGTGAACATCACCCCAAAGCAGTAGGAAATCAATGTGATGGTGTCTCAGAAAGGTCTGGATGGTGCTAATACTGCCACAGCTTTGCCCACACTGGTGAGCTTTGTTGGCCAGCTCTGTTTCTCCTGAAGACGGGAGTTTTCCCTGCGGCGTTCTGACGAAATGCCGGATCAGCTGAAGGTGTCTTGCCTCCTACAGCAGATCTGCACCTGCTGTTCCCTGCTCCGTGTCTAGGGCCCAGCATCACCCAGTCTGTCGTCATCACACCCGGCTTTTGCCACGCTGCCAACAGCCCATATGCAAGGGCTGATCCCTGCTGTCTGACACAAAGTGTCTTTCAGATCCTCCTCACAAGTGAAGCTGAACCAGAGGTTATGTTTTTCCTGGTATGTTTGCATTTGTTATATTTATAGTCTTAGCCATGAAGGGACTGTGATAGAAACAAAAGGCTTTTTTTATGTGATTCTCTGAGGCTGCTGCAATACTTGTTGCCCCAGAGTTCCTCTATAGCTGTAGGTGAGTTGCCTTCTCTTCCAGTTTCTGTAGCTAGGAAGGGACACATTTCTGTGACCAGGATGGAGAGGCTGATGAACATTTGTCAGCTAAGAAAAATTAATTCCAGCTTCCCTGTTAATGAAAGGTGTACATGGAGGGACTATAATGCTAAATGCAGGACCAGAAGAGAAAACAGCTGAATTCATTTTCTTAGTGCTACAAACCTGCAGTGATTTTTGGGAAGGGCAGCTGAACCATGACCTCCATCATACCATGTTGTCCTCCCTATCGGTAAAATAAGGATAAAACTATTAGTTCTGGCTGTCTGGATGGTAAACTGACTGGCAGGGCACATTCCCCTGACTGTATGTGCCAGCTGTACTGAGCAGAGCATCCCTCTCCTCTTATCTCCTGGCCAGCTCCAGAGAATTGTCATGGAATTAACATGTCCTGCCCCACAGTCTTGAGAACAGCAGTCACATCCCTCAGCAAACAACTCCAAAAGTCCTTGACAGTTCAATAATTGCCTCTGCTGTCTGGCTTTTAAGAAATGGAGTGAAACTTAAATGGGAGTTCTGCAAAGTTTGATAGCCCTTGCACTCTGCTGGAATCATTCATGGTGGGCGTTCAAGCTTCCAGCCTATTGGGGATTTGTGAGAAGGCATCAACTCAGAAAAAAGTGTCAACAGCACCACAGGTCAGACAAGGACATATTATTATGTACCTTTGAAAACACAGCCAGACTTCACATCTCAGCCCAGCATGCAGCAATCATTAGTCACCCTGCATAATCCTCTTGACCTGTTTTTTTTTTCCTTTCACAGTGGTCACATTTGAAAATATTGTCTAGAGCTGGTTGAGCCCACACAAAGTTGTTAATTAGGAGCTGTCTAGTTAAGGGGTAACAGAGAGGCAAAGTTCAACACAGTGCTCAGCGCCCCAGGCTGCACTGCTGAGCATTCCCAGGGAGGTGGTGGCCAGGAGACCCAGGAGGCACCAGTATGCACAGAAACTTTATTCCTGTTGCTTCCAGAGGGGCTGGTCACCTGAGTGCTTTGGCTTATCTGGAATTAAGGGTCTGGCCCATCGGGAGGGTTGGAATGTGAGAAGCACTAATGACATTCACATACAGGAGTAGGAAGACACCAGTTGGAACAATGGGCCAGCCAAGGAAAGCCTGCCTGTACCCCTCCATCCCAGAGAGCTGGGTGGGCATGGCCTTTGTCACTAGGGGATTTTTAAAGGGTTGCCATCCCTGAGGCTGGTCCCAAAGATGTGTGAAGCAGCACAGCTCCCACGCTCTGTGCACTGGGGCTCTCACTCAGCATCATCTCACAGCAGGCTGCTCTCCCCTGTCCTGGAGGGACAAGTGTAGGGTGGCCCCCTGCACGGGTGGGGAGATGTGGAAATGATCTGCAAACTTGGCACCTCAGAGGCTTGTAACTTCTGAGATTTATTCCATATATCTGTTAAATTCCTGGAGGCTGTGGCCACAGTTAAGTAGATGAAGGAATTAGCATAAAAACTATTTACAATACTTATTCCATTATTATACTACCAAAGCGCTTCACAGGCTCTAATGAATTCCTGTTGCAGCTTCTCTGGGAGCTAGAAAATTGTTATTCATCCGAGTCTGAAGAAGATAAATTGAGCTGTTCAGTGATAAGGCCCAGGTTGGTGGCAGAGTCAGACTGGTTTCCAGAGGAGCCAGGTGACTGCATACCACTGAGGTCACAGATGTCCATCATCGAGTGGGAACGGGTACCTGTGTCTCAGGTGCCCTGTCTGCTGACCCAGCTTTTATATCTGAGCATCTGTAGCATTCAGCAGTCCTTTTTTGCATGTAGGTGGAATTTGATACTAAATTTCACAGGCTTATAGTTTTCCAGAGTGCTTTTCCTTGTTCCTCTGTCTGCAGAATCCACCCAAATGAAAGGCAGAGCAGAGCAGGGCTCCCTTGCCTCAGCCAGGGAAAGGATCAAAGCTCTGGTTGTGATGGGGCTGAAGGCATGTGCCTCTCTTGCTTACCTGCACTGGGTTATGAAGCTGCTGGACTGGCAAGGTTGGTAGGTGTCAAATCTACTTTATAAAAACAGGATGGCATTATAAGTTTGCTGCACCCTTGTACAAAAGGCATGTTCTAACTGATTATGTCAGGCTGTGTTCTGCCAGAAGGAGCTGGTGGTGGAAGTCTTTACTCTCCCTATCACATCAGCCCTTCTACCTTTTCCTGGTGTCTCAGGGGCCAGAGGTGCATGTGCTGTTACCCTCCAGTCCCTGCAGGCATCTGTAAAATTGCAAGGCTTGATTTGGAGCTGATGGTCCCAAAGTGTGGTGCCTGCACTGCCAAACAGAGGGGTCAGAGAGTGCTTCTCTCCCACTGTAAGGCTGCTTGTCATCAGGAGTGGTGCATTGAGTGTATTTGAGGGATTTGCAGGTAGGGTCTAACATGTTTCTTGCTCTTTATAAAGCTGTTTCCTTGTCTATTCTTGACCTGCTGTGACAGGACAGGGCTGTCAGTCTGTCCTCTATATTTCTACCTTCATTAAATCCCTGGGTACTGAGAGTGCTTCTCTCTGTACTCTGTTGCCATTCTTTCAGGGATTTAAGGCAGAAGTACTTTATGCTGCCATCATCATCTTGTAAGAGGCAAAGAACAAATGCAATGTATTCCCTAGATCCAGGATAATCATATCTTGACAGGATACTAATTAATCATCTCCTAATCAGGTAATTCTTTCCCATGTAGCTGCCTAATTACTATTTAGTAGCTCAGACTTCAGTATGCAAATAACTAATATTCTCAAGCAATGGTTTTAAGGAGTGGAACACAGTGGGCTGTGACTCCTGGTGTAACTCCTCTGTCTTCCTTGAATTAATTTGGTCCCCCAGTTCCTTTAATCTACAGAGCCACACTGCAGCCCTAATTATTGCCATATTGACAAGGAGGAAAGAGTGTGCCCAACTCCACTGCTCAGTGCCACAGGCTGAGCTGCTGCACTGCAGCTGATAATGTGCTCAGAAGCACATCCATATGTTGGCTCCCCATGAGCTCTTCCTAACCCAGCAGATTATAAGATAATGAGCTCGAGCCATTATTATTTGGGGACCAATATACAAGATGCTCTTGAAAGATGGGGTTGTGTATTGGAGTGTGCTGAATGTCTCTGTGGTAGAGATTTACTTGTAAACCAGGGAAGACAGCAAAGATAAAAAATTACAGTTGCTTAACATTCATACCTTGAGATTGTTTTCACCTCTGCCTCCAGCTGATTCCCTTCTGGATTAGTTAGGTTTCCCAATGTTTGTGGGGTGTCCTGACTGTATGTGTGTGCATGCATGTGTGAGTCCCAGTTCTATCCAGCCAAAAATTTACACTCTTTCAAAAACTTGAAATACATTTGGAAGAGCAGCAGGAACGTCTCCATATTAGTCTCCGATGTTTCATAAAAATAGGCTTTTGTATGGGAGTAGTTAAAGCAAGACAGGCCTTCATTTGTGTGGCTTTACCAGTGTAAAAATGATTTAGTACTTCGATACTATTCTCATATGTGAAAGAAATGAGTGAAAGCTGATGTAAGGCACTTTCCCACTTGCAGAGCTGCCACTTGGGCTGGAAACATTATTTAGGTGCATGTGTTTTGGGTTGTTGTTAGCTGTATCCCATAATATCTGTGTCAAAACTATAAAACTAATCCTCAAGACATCAGTGTGCAGCTCAGACAGCACACGTACACCTACCACGATGCTGGCTGTGGACACACTGGTAATTTAATATCTCCCATTTTTTTAAAGCTGTGTGACCCTACCAAAGAGGTGACTTCATGTCTTGGCGTCAGGTTTACCTTCAACAAATTGCAGCAGTTCTCTCGTGCCTTTTACTGCTCACTTGTACCCAGCTGCCTCTGGATGTATTTGCTGCATGATTACACCTTCAGTGTCCAGATCACCAGACCTTTGCCCAAACCAGCCTGAGAGTGGCCTTACAAACACTGTGAGGAACTGGAGTGTGTTTGATTTTCCTTGGCTTGTTTGCTTTCCATTATCTGTCTTCATGGTGATAAAGAATGCTGCTGTTGACCTCAGAAATTCCCTGGCTTTGCTGTGTGGAAGACACAAAAGGAGGAACGATGCTCCCAGTAGATGCCTCGTGGAGCTTCTCCCCAGAGAAGCCAAGAGGAGGGAAGTGTGGACCCCATAAATAGCAGGGACTCTCCAAGAACATGTGCTGAAATAAAAGCAGCTAAAAATAGTCTCTGAGGCTAAATGTGAATCATCTGGAGAGCAACTAGCAAAAGTTTCTGCAAGAAAATCCTGAAAGGAGGAGGCCGAGCCCTCAGAAGCAATCATGGAAGCTGGAAGCAAACAGTCTTCCTATGAAAAACTACCACTTCCAGCATGTGCTGTTGGGGGCTCCACACCCTTCCCTGGCTCTGCCTTCTCCAGTTATGCTGAGGCTCAGTCCCATTCTTACTGGTGCAGTTTTTGGCTAAGTCTCCCTCGGGATGGGATTTTTCTCCCAGATTTTGACCATGTTTCAAGAACTGGAACTCCGGCAAGTGGACTCAGGCTTTGTTAGAACAGCCAGTCCACAGAATTTCTCCCTCTCTCCATGGTCAGGCAGTTCCCAGAAACACGGTGAGGCGGTAAAACTTTTCTAAAAATGGTGATTTGCCTTTGCACCCCTTCTTCCAGTGCAAATGCTTATCCCCTCCCATCTTCCCTCAGCCATTCATTCTTCCCTCCTTGCCAGCTATAATCTGCTCCCGGGGGTTATGAGCTCTTTCCAATGCAACATGTTTAATCCCAAATTGAAAAGTCTTTGTGAGCCGAGGCCTCAGTGTCATGTGGTGAATGTCTGAGATGCAGGGAGGGATCAAGGTGGCTTCTTAGTTACCAGTAGTTAACACAACCTATTGTGGTTGATTTAATTGCCATTTATACGTGTCTTTGTGCCTCCTACTCGGAAGAAGCTCGAGCTGGAAATGAGATGGCACATAAAGAGCTGCGGTTTTTGCCGTGGCACCAGGCGAGGCTTCAGCTATAGTGCAGCCATAGTGTGCTCTGACAGGCATTGAGGAGCAGCCCAAGCCTTTCTGCTGGACAATGCTGGGCCACAAAAGCAGCATTAGGGCCAGCAGCCCCAGCTAGGCGGGAGTAGCTGATCCCAGATGTATCCCGAGGCTCTCCAGAGCCAGTTGGGAACAGGACACGCCATCCCAGGGCCCCACTGCTGTGCCAGGAGCAGGGACTGACCTGTCACAGGGCTGTGGAGCAACCCTGGAGCTCACCTCTGCTCTCCACCTGGGCGTGCTTTCCCTCGGGGTGTCTTTCAGCTTCTCGTTTTGTGATGGCATTTCTAGCTGAGACACTCTTACAACAGAGTGCCAAATTCAGCGGTGAAGCTGTTTTCTGTCAAACTGGAAATGTCCCTAAAAATGCTGATTTTTGACAACTTGGCTCAGGGAAAAGGAAATTATGTGTAAATTTCAGAGCATCTCGCTTTGATGCCTTTCAAGAGTAGAAAGCTTCAGTTTCGTTTTGACCAGATTTTTAACAGGTATATTTAATCACAACATAAACGTTTAAGAAACATTTAAAGAAACTGATCGGCCCCGGCTTCTAAAAAAATTCTTTTAGTGCTAACTTTCACATTTTCCTTTAATTATTTTCGAGAGTATCAAAATTTCTCTTTCAGAATTCCCGTTTGCACCCCGAGGCTGTTGAAAGACAGGGCAGGGCAGCTCCCCAACAAAGCAGTCTAGGAATATATGGGAACTATATTTCATCAGAAATTGTTCTTTTCCATTCAGAAGAGGGATGACTAATGTGTGGTGCTTTTCCACTGGCTTTTTTTCCACGATGCATTTAGTTTTTCCTGACATGTTTAGAAGAATGCCACAGGAGCCCCGAGGCATCTTCTAACAAAGGAACGGATCACTTGGCGTTTTCACAGCGAACTGAGGCTTTTCTGGGTTACACACGTCAAAACGAAGCAGTGGGTGTAACCTCCATTACCCACCAGAAAGGAAACAGAAGGAAACAGTCTGATAAAACCGTGGTGTTTTATTAAGCACATGTTCCCATGTAAGGCCAAGAGATTGCTGCCTGCTGAATTTATTCCAGACTTCTGGCCTGTTTTTTAAAAAGTGTAAAGTGTGAGCAGATAAGGAGTTAATTTACCTTCTCGGATTTAGGCCTTCTGAAAGGTTCATGGAAATTGTGAATGGGAGAGAGACATTTTTAGTCGTGTTCAGCTTATTTAATTGTAATCTCTGCCAGTCTTTGCTGTGGAGTGTGGAGCCCTTCCCTCTGGGTTCACACCCAGGCACGTCCCATCCTAACTCTGGGGGAGAACTGGCCTCACCCCTGCCCTGGCCTAGGGGACACTGTGTCAACCTTGCTGCGGAGCTGAGCAGACCCATCCTCTGTCTCAGCCTGCTGAGGAATCAGAAATAACATTTCTTTAGGTTTGGATCTCTCCAGGCAGGCTCCAAATGCAGAGCTGCTGAATTAAGAAGCTGTACACGCTGCTGTATTCCTAAATTTTATGGAGAGACAGATGATCATCTTTTTGGCAGAACTCTTTGTGCTTAATCTCTCGTGGGCTGAGTGATGAAGCTGGTTGAAGGCTGCACACCCCAGGGCTCAGTGCAAATGCACTGCCAGGGGCAGGCAGAGGAGCAGTTTATTCTCCTTTCAAACTGTGTTTCTGGGAGTACAAAGAAGTGTGAAAACTCAGATGCAAAACCAGAGTTGTCTTCCCTCACTAATTCTGTGACCTCATTGTCTCCTCTTGCTTCCCAGTCTCCCTTACAACACTACTATTTGAAGTCAGGAACTGAGGCCCTACTGGGAAGTTGTATTTAATTGGTTTACTCCAGCCACACTACACGTGGTCTTGGAGGAGGAGTTCATTTTAAGTTACTTCCACACCCGTAATGGTAACTGTAGGAGGAAAGAAGAGGATTAAAAGTATATCCTCCTGAAAACTCTAATCTTTTAAATGTTTCTCCCTTCCCACTTTGGGGATGAGCAACCCTCATCAGCAAAACTAAGGGTTCATAAATTTCCATTGTTGCAGAAATCTGAATGTTAGGAGTTCGTCTAGTTTATGATTAACTAGTAGAAAAGGGCAGGAAGTGTTGTTATTATACCATTAAAAATTGAAAGATACTGAAAAAAATGTTGCCTGCCCTGACTCAAGAAGTCATTTTCAGAACTGCTTGTGAGCTATAGGAAAAAAGGAAAAAAAAATCTGCCAGATGAGTCATACTGAGAATTTTAAAATGCTTTGATCTGACTTCCATAATGTAAACATTTTTATTGAAAGCAACTTACCTGTAGAAGCAAAGATTAATGTTGAACAAGGAAGTTGGAGTGCATTTAGCTGTGACAGAGGAGCAATGGAAAACAGGATTCTTAAATGCCTGTTCATCTCTTCTGGTTTTGCACAGGCTTGTGTGAGCTCTGGGAACCTTTTCCATCTTAACACTTCTAAGAAATGGAATAGCCATTAGCACAATTAACACGTTATGAAAGGGACAACAAATTCAAAAGGGTGAGAGCCCAAAAGGACATCGGTTGTACTGGTTTGAGAGGTAGCACAGAGGTGGTGTGTTTTCAGATAGGCACTTTGGTTTCTGCTGCACTCGAGACTTCTGTTTTCCTCCTATTTCTTGTTCTCTGCAACTGCACAAATCTTGTATTTTGGACTGTGGGACCTCTGGGATAGGCCTTGGCATCACGAGACCTGACTGTCCAGGACCTGTTGCCGTAATGCAAAAGTTTAGTCACGTGTGTTGCTGCAGCAGCTGATTGTTTGAATTCCCTGTGTTTCCATCAACTACAGATGATAAAATTTTGGCATAGCAGATTGTTACAGTCGCTCAGAAATAACTGATTCCACTGCAGGCTTCAATCCTGCCACTGTTTCAGTGATATCTGAGCAGCTCAAAGCAGGGGGGTGAGACAGAAAACTCATTTATTTCAAAAAAATTAACATAGAGAGCTGGTTACAATTCCAGATAGAAAATGTTTCGTTAATAAGCAATATTCCAGACTGATGGGAGCACTTCATGGAGGTTTACCTTTACCTGAACCAAAGAAGCTGGTGCTGTTCGCAGCTCTGTGTGATGCCCGTGGCCGTGCTGAAAGGAGCATTTGATTAGGAATGCCTTGGCCAGGGCGAGATCTGGAGGCTTTAGAGTCTGCCCCGGGTGTCTTGGCAACGATACACAGTTGAGAGCCCTCATCAGCACAGACACAGCGTGTCCCAGGTCTGGCTTCACATCCCACTCGTGCGGGGCAAGAGGGAAAACTTTGCTGCTACCGAGACGGGCTCTGGAGACACTGCAGCTCCCTCAGAGAACTCCACAGCCGTTCTCAGTAAGTACAATTTTAAATCAAGGGACAATAAGTTTTCTTCCCTCAGAAGTCATCCTTTGTTCAAGCGTGGCTGCAGGTCAGGGATGAAAATCAGGCTGAAAGTTAAAATATTCAGAAGTCTGCTTTCGGTTAGTGCGAAACTGCTCTAACCAGCCATTAGTTAAGTGATGTGGGATTGAAGGAGATGAGTTTTAGAAAACGTTACAGGCTGGGAAAGCAGAGGCTGAGCCTTCCCCCTTTGTCAGCATTGTGTGTGCAGTGCTACCTACAGCAGAGCGGGGCCAGCGCTGCGGGCTCGGCAGCAATCCCTGCACGGCTGATGCAACAGGGAGCCCTTCCCACTGCTTGTGCTCCGAAGGCAGAGCCTGTGATAAAGCAGGTTTGAAGATGAGAACTTGAGCTGTTCTGTTTTTTTTCTAAGATGTCTGTTTTCTTATGCAGCAGTGGGGTACGCTGTGAGGTCTTGTTCCCTCTGAGGTTTTCTGCTTTCTGAAGTGTTTGTGTTTTGCTTTTAGTGGAGTAAAACGTGACTGTGGAATACCTGGAGAGGTATTGCAAGCCAGAGGAGAGGGTACATTGTGGTTGTATGGCTGGTTTAGGAAAGGGGTGTCTGGGTCCATCTCCAACCTCTGTCACAGCCTCTCAGCTTGGCCTCAGGGAAGGAGCTGATGTGGCTGTGCACTGCTAGAGGAGCCCACACAGAACCTTCTCTCCCTGCATGTGACGTCCCTGCGTGGGCTGGCCTGGCGTGGGTGGGCATGACTGGCTGGTCTGGTGCTCATGGCAACCTCTCCCCGTGCCTGTGATGCAAACAGCAGCCACTGCAGGTATTGCTGCACTCCTGGGGGAGGCGTTTCAGGGCACACACAGGGCACAGCCTGCAAAGAAGCAAATTCCTGTGAAGGACGTGTTAGCACCCAGAACGTGTTTCCAGGCATGTCCAAACACCTGGAACATACCTGAAACACACCTGGAATGCCTTGAACATGCCTGGAACACCACTGGAATGTAACAGAAACACATCTACAACACACCTAGAACACACCTAAAACCTGCCTGGAATGCAGCTGGAACATAGGAACACATGTACCTGAACACAGCTGAAACACACCTGGAACCTACCCAGACTGGAACGTGTTTCTAGGTGTGTTCAAGCACATGTGGACCTGGAACATGTGTGGAACACACCTGGAACACACCTGGAACACATACCTAGACCAGAACATATTTCACTGCCCAAGTATTTCACTGTGATACTTGTTTCCTACGAGGCTGCTTTAGGATTCCTAAGCCAGTTTTTCACCTAAGAGAAAAATGGGATATTTTAGTAACAGAAAGCAGCGTGGATATTACTTGTTCATTCCAGGTCCCTACAAATTGCGGTGTTGCCTGTCTGATTCCCTCATTTATCTCAGCAATTGTGCTCCATGAGGAGACTGTACACAAGCAGGAATCAAGTCCCCTTCCCTCTGCTCCTCCCTCATGGAACGTGCTTGTGTGTGTTAAATAAAGCCTCAGTGTTGGGCAGCTCCACCTTGGACTATCTGATGAGTATTTGGGCCTCCCTGTCTCTCTCTCCTTTATCTTCCCCCTCTTTTCTTTCTGTTCCTTCCTCTATTCTCCAGTAACAGTGGCACCTAATTAGGTCATGGATTGTTTCCTACTCAGAACCTTTCAGGAGATTTTGCAGGAGCTGTGGGGTTTGTTACTCAAGGCACTTGTTCTGCTTGCCCAGCTTTCCTGCTTTGTGCCTCTATTAACTGCTCCAATACTGAAATACTTCTTACAGGGCTGTGGCAGTAAAAGCCATGTTAGTTCCATAACAAGCTGCTACTGACTGCTCGGGGAGCTCCCAAAGAAACATTTTACTCTGAGATGAATCTGCTTTTCTGCATTCCCTACTGTTTTATTAATAAGACTATTTTCATGAGAAGAAGATTCTCACATGAAGCCGCCTGCAGCTTCAGCTGCTGCTCCTCCCTGGGGCCCAAGCATGGCCTCCTACTTGCACAAGCTGTTGGGATCCACATCTGGGCAACAACACACACGGTGCTGCTTTCAGGGCAGGACTGGCAGAATTGGATTTTTTTGTATCTCTAACTAAAATCTAGGAAGCACCAGATGCACCCAATTCAGTCTGCAGCCAGGAGTCTGTGACAGGGTGGGCTGGGACTAGATGCAGACCTTGCAGTGGGTATTTGTAAGAGATTCCTACCTCCTTCCCTCAAAAATACCAATTGTCTCCTGTTCTCTAATCCTACCTTTGAAACAAGCAGTTTATTATATGGTCCTAAATTACAGTTGTGAATATTCTTAATAGCTGTATAAATACCCAGACACTGGAAAAAAAAACACAGATGAAAGAAGGGCTGATAATTCAGAATGATTAAAAAGATTTCAACTTTTCTTCAGAGTTAATTGAAAGCAAAGGCTGTTGCCCCCTTACTGCACAAATTTCAATTAGGCTCACGGCAGAGCTGGTCACAGTGGCTGAATCTTTCCTGTAACAATTTGTTAAGGGAAATCTTTCCTGTTTCAATCATTGAACCTTGTTAAATGAATTTCATACAATGTTTTAGTCATTACCTTTCCTTCATGCCCAACTAAAGCTTTTTCGTAGCAATCAGTGGCAGCAGAATTTGCACTCTGGGAAGGACAGGACTGGCTTTGCCTGGTTGTGTCCTGCATAAGAGACTGTCCAGAAATCTTCATTCTGTGCTCTGCTGTGTCAAAGAGGGGCAGGTGGTACTTCCAGCTTCCTCATCAAGCAAGGTACCAGTCATCCAAGTGAGATGGTGGTGCCTGAGTCCTTAGCCTGAGTAAATGTTTCACCTGGAATGTTTTGTAACACTTTTCAAAGTGAAGGTCACACATGGCTGTGGAGGGACCACCTCGGCTGGCTTTTTTTCTGTGACTTTTTTGCCATTGCTTGCTAAATGTGGCTTAGCAAGAGTGGAGAGATGCTGGAATCTGGGAAATGGGTGAGGGAGACAAGAAAGCTGCATAGAAAGTAAAAGGAGATAAATCTAAATTGAGGGGCAGTTTCTCAGGGCACTTAGGATGTCCCAGGTCTGAGCATCAGTGCTGTCTCCAGAAATCTCACAAGGCAGGTTATTCAGTAAACTTCGTGGACTAGTAGATAACATCTCTTTTGTGGTGCATTTTTGCTCACATTTATATCCAAGGTTTGTTGAGTCACCTCTGATTTTTTTTGAGATTCACTTCTCCTTCCTTAATCAGCTCAAGCACTTAAAGCCAGTGGGTGTTAGGAGTAAGTCAAGAGTTTTGAGCTCAGCCTCTCCTTCTGTCTGAAGCTGAAATGGTCCAGCCTCAGGAACTTCTTGAGATACCCTTTTTGAGCAGGACATACTGTCAGGTTTACATGGAAATAACAACTGTCTTGATAGTTTTAATTCCTTTTTGCCTTGTATCCCTGTCCAATCTGCCAGCAGCACACGAGAAATCAGGGATGCAGGCTGACCTCCTGGAGGAAAAGGCATGCTGCCAGGGAAGTAGATCTCAGGTCTTTATAGAAGGAAGTGTCACATTACCAGCTGATTAAACAGATCTGACAGAGCCTAAAGCATATAGCGTTGAGCCTGAAGCTGTAATCCAATAACTGTCCTGAGAGGAACTGTGTGGCCTTTGGGGTGTTCCCAGGTGAGTTCCTGCAGTGTCTGCAGCCTCAAAGGAGAGTCCCCTGGGTCTTGTGCATTCCTCTGGGTTTGGGGTGGAGAAACACAGTTGTTGCCTTTTCCAGAAGGGACTGAGGGGAGAACTGGCCACAGCTCAGAGCCTGCTCAGGTCACTAAAAGGCTCTGACTGGGGTACCTTTGGCTCCAGCAGCTCAGGCAGCCTGAGGAGCCCAGCAAACTGCAGCTGGGTGGTGAGCTGGTGTTCACAGCTCACACGGGGCAGTGGAGCCGAGTGCCAGGAGGGCCCCTGTGCTGCAGCCCCCATGAAGGATGTGTCTCTCCTCACCTGCAGCTCCTGGGTGCCTGTTCCCATGTGGTGCTGCTGTGTGGAAATGCTCTCCTGGAGGGGCTGTGCCACATCCCTGTGATTGCCTCGAGCATGTTGGGTTTTTAGAGTGGCATTAAATGTCTGTGTTCAGGCAGCTGAAGCCATTCAGTCCTGCTGGACACCAGGTGGGAGTGACTGATGGCTGATCCATCCTTGGGCTGTCAGTGCTGCCTCTGCCTGCCTGGGGCTGTGCCACCGGGAAGGAAACAGGGAGCAGACACCCCACATCAGGGATAATTGACATCAGGGGCCCTATACGGACACTGCAATTATTTCCTTCATTTTCCTTTTGTCTAATTGTAAGATGTGTGATTGCCATGGGGGGGACCACCTACTGTTTTACTGTGATTTGAGAAAGCCTTTGAACTCGTTTCTTTTGTGCTCTGGTCACCCAAATGTAAAAACAGAAGCAATTAAAACATGGGAGAATTGAAAAGGTCTGGAAGATGGACATGAAAGGCTGGTCTGAGCATCCTTGGGGCCAGCTCTGCAAGGGGGGTGGAGGAGAGGGAGGACAGGTTTATCTTTGGAGTGAAGGGCACTTTTCCCCTGAGACTTACATGAGGTCTTACACCAGACTTGCAGCTTCCATGCTGTTTCCAGGCAGAGCAGTTGTGTCTGCAGGACAGGTACAAATGCCAACTCTTCTGGCAGAGCTGACACTCAGCCACGGATCTGAAGCGTTTGCTCTTTGTCTGTGGCTACTCACCAGTGCATGAAAATGCCCAAATGCAGAAAGGGCATTTGTTCTCTGTGAGCCTGGAGGACAGAAGTTATTCCTGGCGAGGAGGAGCTGCCAGCATTCAGAAAGTTGTAGGAGCAAAGTGGTCTGGTAGGACACACTTTCTGTTCCCCTTTAAGCTTGGTGGCCGAAGGGCATCAGAAGTTTCCAGCCTCATGTCCCAGCCTTGGAGGGACATTCAGCCTCCCTGGAGGAGCTCACATGGTCAGCACTGTCCCCAGGCAGGGCACAGGTTGATTAAACCAACAGAGATGCTCAAGAAATGTAGTTGGGACTCAGCATGAGTGAATGAGGGGTTTGAGGGCTAAGGCAAAAAGTGTCTTTAAGGAAAGGAAGGTTTGCTACTGATGTCAGTAGCTTTTAGACCAGGCTTGGATGGGAGTGCTGGTGCTCACTGGGTCATTGTGGGTGTGTCTGGTGGCGAGCTTGTTTTAGCATATTTGAATATCAAAAAAGTCATCACTTTTCTCAGGAACAGCAGCTAAAATACTGGTTTCAACTGGGGAGCTCTGTGATGTACTTTGTTCAGGCCTTGGGGAGACTTCCAGCTTTGATGTTGACTGTGATTTAATGATAAAATGGCAATATCCCTTGGGAAGGAAAGACAATTGGTGCAGTCAGCCACCCTCACAAATAACTGCTGTGCTGTGATTCAGAGTGCTGCTCTCACTCCAGGTCACTGCCCAGGGCTTGGTGGTTTGTCTGAGCACCAGTGAACAAAAGGACAGGTGTAGGAGGAAACACATCCTCTCTGCCACAGCAGAAAATTAATCATATGAAATCCTCTCACCCCAGAGCTGCCCATTGCTCAGGGAGGAGGGGAAGAGTGAAGCCAAATTTTTGATGAGGATGAGGATAATTTTAGTCCTGTACAGCCTCCATCCCAGCAGGGTCCTGCATGAGAGCCCTGGGGTAGCATTGCAAGAATGGGGAAAGAAGCATCCAAGTCCTGACTTTGTCGTGCTTTTCTTGTCTAAGCTTGGAGAAGTCACTTGAAAGTAGTTTTAGGGCTGTGTTCCTGCTGTTCAGCAAAGCCTGTAAGTGATTCTTGGAGCTTTTATCACACAAATATGGAACAGTAGCAATTAAAGGGTGGGAAGAAGGTGTCTGAACACCTTTAAAAGCACAGCCTCTCTCTGTCAGATTTCTTTGCAGTGCAATGGCAGCAGACACTTCCTTTTCATGCAAGTGGTAGGAAATTACACTGAGAGGATCTGACCTGTTCCAGGCATGGTCAGACACACGTGGACCTGGGACACGGAATACACCCAGAAAACACCTGGAACACACCTAAAACACACCAAGAACACAAGTACAGCACACCTGGAACATATCTGGAATGTACATACACACCTGGATCTGGAACATACCAAGAACACACCTGGAACATGTTTTCAGATGTGTTCCGGGTCCAGGTGTATTTGAACACACCTGGAAAACCCACAGAACACACCCAGAATACACCTGGAACACACTTAGAGCATGTCCCAGAGAGGGGGGAACAAGTCCCCTTCCCTCTGCTCCTCCCTTGGAATGTGCTTGTGTGTGTTAAATAAAGCCTCAGTGTTGGGCAGCTCCACCTTGGACTCATCTGATGAGTATTTGGGCCTCCCTGTCTCTCTCTCCTTTATCTTCCCCCTCTTTTCTTTCTGTTCCTTCCTCTATTCTCCAGTAACAGTGGCACCTAATTAGGTCATGGATTGTTTCCTACTCAGAACCTTTCAGGAGGTTTTGCCGTAGCTATGGGGTTTGTTACTCAAGGCACTTGTTCTTCTTGCCCAGCTTTCCTGCTTTGTGCCTCTATTAACTGCTCCAATACTGAAATACTTCTTACTCACAGGGCTGTGGCCATAAACACCTTTAGAAGCACAGCCTCTTTCTGTCAGATTTTTTTGCAGTCAAATAGCAGTAGCTACTCCTTCTTTTCATGCAAGTTCTACGAAATGACAAATGTCCAAGCTGTGTTGCCCTGAATCTTCCTCCCTTGTTCTCCCATGTCTGCCCTGCAGCACCAGACAGCACCTCCCAAAGGCCAGTTACTGGCAAAGATTCTCCTGGGTGATTTTGGGAGATCAGTGCAGCTGTCTGTCCACAGAACAGCAGCACTGCAGGTGAGCAGCACAGAGCCACCTGTGCAGGCTCCCTCTGCAATAACCCCACGTGTCCCCATGTCCTTTCTGGTGCTCTCTGTATAAAAATGAGCTCCTGTTGGAGTAAACTCGTGGTGTGTAGAAACTGTTGCATCGATCCCAGAAGAAACCACAAACCCCAGACATGACACTCTGACTGCTTCCAGTTAGACACACACACACACAGTAGGTTTGTTTTACGTCAGCTGGCATTTGTCAAACCTGTCACAGTTTATGTTTGCCACAGTGTTCTTTTGGGAACCATTAAGATTGGATGTGTAACCTGGGGAAAAGGCCACGGGAGTCAGATTCAAAATATTTGTATTGCTTGCAGCCAAGTTTCACAGCATGGCAAGGGCGTTTCACTGCCTTGGGCTGTTGGAGGTGTTGGTGTAGGGAATTAGGTGTGGGAATTAAAGACATGGCAAAGACAGAAGGTCACTGGGACCCCCTGCACGTGTTGATCTGTGCTCCTGAGGCTTAGATTGCTTACAGCCACCCCTTCCCTCCTCACTGCTGCCTGGTTTTTACTATGAAAAATAACAACGAAAGATTTGACTTTATTAAAGACATTTGCATTTGTGATGTTTACAGTACAGAGCCAGGTCCTCCTACTTAACTGTATCATGACTTAATGCAGTCATTTCAGTAGCAAAGCCTGATTCTGAGTTGATTTACACTGGAGTAATTCCAGGTTAACTAAGATATAACCATGGAGCAATCACAGTTATAAAAATATTGTTGAGTGCTGGGAGAGAAATAAGGGAAGGTGGAAGGACAGGCCCCCCTGGCAGGTAGTCAGACCAGTGTGAGTGTTTACAGACCTTACTCTGAAACAGGAACATGGGGCTGAAAGAACTGGTGATTGTGTATCTGCACACTCAGCCTCTCAACTGGAGTATTGTGGGTTTGTGTCAAAGTGGGAAGTTTGACAGAAAGTGCTGATTAAGACCAGGCTACTATCCCAGAGCAGACTAAAAATACATTGCATTTGTCATTGTGAACATTTGCACTTATTAATAGACAATACTAAAAAAGCCCTCCGATTCCATCTGTTGCAGTTTCTGATTCAGGCACTGTATGTTCAGGGGATTTGGCAGGTTTTTAAAAATCTCTGCCTTGGGAAAGATTTTTTTGCTGATTTTAAAATGACGACAGTGTTTTTCTGAAAGTTGTTAAAAACACTTTACTTGTTCAGGTCGATAAATCAGGACCAAATGCTCACTGTAACACCCCTGAGCAGTGGCTGAGGAGTACTGAGATCAGAACTGGACATGAGTGATGAATCCAGGCTTACATTGGCATAGTCAGGAATTTAGCCTCCCCTTATCAGTACATCAAGGACTTGAATAAAACAGAGAGATCGTGCACGAGGTGAATGATTAATAATGGTCATTTTTGATAAGACAAGGAATACAAGATTTATGTGCTGGGGAAATCTATAAGAAAAAAGGCCCTTAAATTTTTCAGCCTGATCACAGGACATGGCTGTTGTGAGACATGAATCTAAAAGGCAGCGTGTGCATCTGGTTCTTAAATAATTATCTTCACAGGAGTGCTAGCTTGGTGTGGAATGGAAGGGGCTGTAAACTGCAGCCCTGCAGTGTGTCACAGAGCCAAAGGGAATCTCTGCATGTGACCCTCCCAGCCCCTTGCAGGGGAGGGACAGGACACTGCCACCGTGGCTCTGAGGAGCCCATGGTGGTATTAAAGCTGTGTTGTTCCAGGCAGGGAATGTGTTGGAGGGTGAGCATCTCCTGTCAGTAGTTCCCATGCTGGTGACTGACAGCTGTGATAATGAGGTTATTGTGAGGAGGCAATCAGTGCACAGAAATGTTTTTATGTCTTATGGTCTGGGATCTTGGGCTTTTTTGTGTCCCGAGAGGCTCTGTCTCTAGTTGGCTGGGCCGGAGCAAAGGGCAGAACGTCAAATGACTGTACAAGAAAAATCCCTGTTGCTTTCTCATCTGCATTAGGTGGTTGGCTTGTCACAGCCCTGGTGGAGCTGTTTGCTGTAGTATCAAGACAAGAGTTTTGTAAGCGTTTTTATGTTCCTTTGAAGTGAAAACACCTGGGGAGCAAAGTGAGTCCATTAGTTCCTGTGGACAGCTGGGGCTTCATAGATGCTCCATTTTTAGGTGAATCCCCTTTGCTGCCCACTCTCTCGATGTTCCCTGAACTCTGTTGACTTAACTCCAGGTTTTCATGCTGGTTAATCTCAGTACAGTGCTTTGCCCCCAGGAGCCTCAAATCTGGATCTTGGCTTATATCAGAACAGAATCCTGGGAGAGGGATCTGACAGCTGGGCAAGGGTGGCATGGGGGAAGCAGGCATAGTTCTGGTTGCAAGGTTTGATAAAAAAAGCTTTCTGCATGTATCTTTTCTCTCTGTTTTTGTCTCACTGGAGATTCGGAAGGTGGTTTTCCAAAGCACCACTTTCACCATGCAAAAAATCTTGTTTTCTTTCTCTCTTCCCACTGACCTTCTCCTTATTATGCATCTGTGAGTTGCAAAAAAAAAAAAACCAAACCAGAAATGGCTGTCAGCTCCTGTCTCTCAGGGACAAGATTAAAATCCACCAAAATGAAATGTCATGGAAAGCATTGAGTTGTCATTCTCTGATGCCACAGAAAATTGACTTGCTGTCTCTTCCTGCTGCAGTGCAGAGCTGATGGAAGTACCTGACTTGCTAGATTTCAGTAGGAATGGGGATGGGTGATGAATAGGAACCACAAATCACAAAGCTAAAAGAATGTGCTAGGGATGGTCCAGGTTGGAAATTGGATCGTTTTGATGTCTGTACTGAGTCGTTAAGGATAGAATTCATGTTTCAGATGATAAGACTGTCCATGTGTGACTTTTAAATTACAATCTGTATGTTTCTTACTGAGATTGGACTTCCCTCTGTAATATCCAACCATGGCTCTGAAATGCTTTGTAGGCATTACTTGTAGAAAGTAGTGAAGGTTTTCCATCCATATGTTAATATTTTAGTGGTTGCTATTTTTTTTTTAGCCATATCCCAGAATGAGAATCGTGTTTCTGGATAGAACTGATGATTGAGCCCATTCCTGACATTCTGCATGATCCAAGATCTTAAACTCAAAAATAATCCTGAACCAGGCATATACAAATGTGCAGCAGCTGCAACTCGGACTGAAATGATTTTATTAATATTAGTTACTGAAAGGTGCTTACCCTGACAAGGCAGCTCCTCTGCTCACAACTGGTCAGAAGGAAGTGGAAACATCTGGTTCCTCATTTGGTGGAGTAAAGAGCCAGGAGTCTGCCCAAAAGTGAAAGATCCGGGATGCAGCAGCTGAGTGAACTGCAGAGTCACAGGAACCAGACCAGTTCACATCTCTCTTGTATCCATGGAGACCCAGGAACTGCAGGGGCTGGGTGGCTGGGGTCTGTCACATTGTGCTGTCACCAGGTGACAGGGGAGGATGGAGCTCAGCTGGCAGGGAGGGCCCTGCAGTGCTCAGTGCTGACACTGCCAGATCCTTGTGAGAAATCAGAGCCCAGGCAGAGCTGCACCTTAACCTGGTGGAAATGGTCACACACTGCAAACAGTTCAGCTCCTGCACTTTGCAACCTGCTCATCCTTCTGTCAACCAGCTCCCCACTCAGCCTGCATGGAGAGACCACAGCTGGCAGTGCCAGGGGCTGAGTCAAGACCACCTTGTTCCCTGGGGGTGTTTTCCCTGGTGACAGCCAGTTCCTGGTGTTGGTGGCACTGGGCTGGAGGACCAGCTCTGCTTAAGGAGTCCCACTAGGTATGTGCTACAGGAAGATGGCACTGGATTGATAAGACAGAAAAGGTGAATGGCCTCAGCTGCAATTTTCCAAGCAAATAAAACTTTGATCTGCAGTGTAATTTAAATGATATAAATCATACACAGTCTGGGGTCTGAGATGTATCTGGGTTCTCAACTAAAAAGCGTTTCCCATGGCACGGTTTGGTGTCTTTAAGGAATAGCAAATGAAAAAGGCTTTCTTTAAACTTCTATATCACTCCTCTCCCCAGGTTTTGTTGTCTTTCCTTACTGTTCACACCTACCTCATCCGTGTCTAAAAACTGGGGCTGGAGACAGGAGCTGGTGTTGGGCAGACCTGTGTGCTGAGCCAGTTGGGCACTTCTGAGGCCTTGTGTGAAAGAGATCATGAGATGAAGCAGAAAATAACATCTGTATTGCACTAAAAGTCAACATTTTGACAGAGGAGTTTTCTTTTGAGGTAGAAAAGTGTCCATTTTAGGATAGAAGAGGGAGGATCAAACATATCCTGGAAGCTGTGATCCATGATCTTATATTGCATGGTCATGTTATCAGTCTAAACACTGTCCTGGATTTGCACATCTCCCTAAGCACAGATGTGCTTTGGGCACAGTGGGCTCATTGTCCAAATAAAGGTTGGAGGGAGGTCTGGAGTGATGTCTCGTCATATAGATGTGGCTGCTAAAAGCAAATTCTCCCAGCAAGGAAGTGCAGATTGTTTCTGTTATTGATTGCCACGGTCTCTGCTTCATTGGGACCACATGGCCCACGTTGTTTTTGTAGCTGTCCTTTATTAAAACTGACAAAGAAGTATCAGCGTTTGAAAAGATGAGTCTTGAGAGTCCCCTGGGCGGCGTTTCCATGCTGTAAAGTGATACTGGCACATTTGATCCACAGATGCTTTTAGCACAGTGATAAAACAAAAGCTTCTCTTCCCAGGGTGGTCTTCTACACTACAAAGCTTTCTGGTTTTTTTCTGTGCTTAATGGGCCAGACCCCAAGAAGTGGAGAGAACCTGCAGTTCTCCCTGCCTTAAACTGTGCTCTCAGGATTTGGTCCTGTGTTGTTAAGGCAGGGAAGGTCCCTATGTGTATAGTTTTTTAAGGTATACTTTGCTGCTTCATCAGAGGCTCTAATAATGTAGTTTACGTTCACATGGGTTATCTGTGTTGGTTTTCAGTATTCCAGAGACTGGTGGTTGGAAAGCTTTCATCCTTTCTGGTGACCAGCATTCACAGTCCCTAATCCTCCCCTGTTCTTGTGCCTGACTTTGTAAGAAGCCAGTCAGAGCTCTGTTTGAACACACAAACCAGAAGATTTTTGTTTTGGCATTATATTTGAAGATACCTAAAAAAATTTAGATCTGAGACATTTCAGACTAGGACCTATCATGAGTGGAAATGTGTGACCTCAATCTGTCTGTGCAACAGCTCCTGATCTGTAAAATGGGAATACCATCTTCCCTCATTTTGCAGAGACTCTATGAAGATAAATTAATCGTTGCAGAGCACTCAGATGTCAGAGTGATGAACACCACAGAAAAGCTTGGGGGGAAATAAATAGTTCTGTCTGCAGAGCAGGCTGTTAGTAGTAGCCATAAATAAGACATGAAGCTACACTTTGATCAAGAGACTAAAGCAGATATTGAGTAGTGGCTGATAAACTGAGCACCATCCAGCCTGTGTCCTGGACACATCCAGACCAGTGGGAAGTAGTGTGTGATTGTGTGATTAAAGAGATGTGTTGATGCAAACAAGCCATAGGACCAAAATGTTGCACCCATGAGCTCAGTACAGCCTTTCCCTTGCTTTAGGATGTTCTGTTCTGCAGCCTTGCTCTTAGCATGTGTCATGAGAGGAGTATTAGCCACTGGTCAGCATGAATTATTCTTGTCCTGGACAGCTGATTCTTTTTCTTTTCCTTTCCTCTGCTAACAAGGTGTGTTATATGGAGTAGAGGCTAAAAGCTTAAAAATGTCATGAAAGTGTGCTCAGAGCTGACACTACCAAAAGGTGTGTTCTCCAGGCAGCCTGTCTTCTGCACACCATGCAAAGCAGAATCCAGCAGAATCCAACACATCTGTCAGAACCCCCAGCTCCATCCACAGATCCAGGCTCACCTGAGTCCTGGCCAGTTGCTTGCTCAGGTAGGGCAGTAACTCCTGGAGCCACGGAGGAGCAGAGTCAATTTGCCAGAGCAGAGACAGCTGAGTAAATGTGATTCCATCTTTCTGCTTGGCTCCCCCTTGGTTTAAGCTCTGGGGTGGCTCAGGGATGCTCACACTTTCCTTGCCATCTTCTGTACTCTTAAACGTGTCCGTGCCCTCAGTCTGCAGAGCCGTCCCAGCCCATTTCTAGAGGACAGGCTGTGTATTTTTCACTTGAAATTGCTCACATAGCCTATTGTTTTATTTTATTCCTTATTATTGGGCATTTTGACAAAGGCTAAACAGAGCAGATTTTGTGTCTGGCATATTTTTGTAACGCTTTTGACAGAGGTGCTTTAATCGTGGGTTCACAGCTACCATTATGAAGCACCTTCAGGGCTTGATACAAAAAATGCCAATGGTACAGTTGCGGTGATGAACAAAAACTAAACTGCTTTTCAGAGGGAAAGGCATATCCTGTTCCATTATCTGGCCTTTGGACTCACAGTTCTTGACTACTTGTCCCTTGTGAGGGGTTTTGGAGAGGAACACAGAAAATCTCTCCAAACGCAGCCTCATTAAGCAACTAAAGTGTAACCTACGGATGGCAAAAAGGTTACAAGTAGCTCCTCTCTAGAGAGAGCAGTGGGTAAGGCCCCCAAAATGTCTTTGTGCTGTAATTGGGTGTCACAGAGTCAGGTCCAGCTTCATTAGAGGCCCAAGGAATTGATGCTAATGGGCCCTCAGCCAGCCCCGTCCTGCCTTTGGTGCTCTCGTCTTGCACAGAGACCTTCTCCTGTGAGCCCTGTCTGACCCGAGCTGTTTGATGTGCCTGGCTGCCTGCCCTGCTCCTGAGGGTAGGACACAAGCAGGAGCTCTGCTCTCACTGATGTTAAAGGTCGTGGGGAGAGCAGACCCCCCTGGTCTACCCCATGGTGTGGAGTCTGAAGAGCTGCTTCCTTACTTACTAAAATAAGCCTCTCTGCAGACACTTGGGATCTTGTTTTTTTGGGAGTGGGAGCAGGGGTTGAGCTGAGCCTGCTTCACTCAGAGCAATGTTCCTGTGCAGCTGTAGTTTGGAGCTGACCTCCTCACCCCATCCAGGGGTGAAGGGATGGGGAGGGCAGGGAGGAAACTGCAGAAAGTTCTGGATAGGCTCTGTTGGCTGTAAGTGCAGCCTGCTTCTTCCCCCTCTACAGTCTTCATCTCACCAGCTCCACACTTCTCCCGTGTTCATCCTATCTCAGCCTCCCCCAGCCTCCCCTTCAAGCAAGTCATGGGAACAAATTGTAGTCTGGAGCGAGCTCATTCTGCATTCCCTCTGTCCCCTTTTCCCTACCTCAAAGTCTGTCTTTGCCTATCCTAATTGTAAGGTCTTTGGGGCAGGGACTGTACTCTCCCTGTGTTTCTGCAGAAACTTCTTAGCTTAATTAGGGATCATTCTTGGTTTGTTCTGTCATAATAAAAGGGATTCATAATAATACTGCAGTAATTCACACCAGTCTTGCTGCATTTCCTTCAAAGGAAGCACTCCAAAATAAGATGAGAGTAGATGAGATGAAGATCAGGCCAGCTGTAATTACAAGTCTGCAATATCTCATTTTGAAGCAGAGCAGTTACACACAGTAGTAACTTGGCTGACTCTTATTGTAGGGGAAAAACCCTATACAAAAGGTATTTTTACATATGTCTCTGCGAAATAGCCACCAATATTCATCAGAGAGAGCACGATTAAAGGCTCTTGAAGCATGATTGGAGTTGCCAGTTTTCATGAGATAATTAAGATGCAGGTTTGGTATATACATTCCAGTGATCTCATTATCTTCATTATTAATTAGTCTCTGTTCTTCGCATTTCAGCTCCAGTTTCTTGTCATTAGGGTGACTCGCCTGTGAGTGATGAGTTAGTGAGATTCAGAGGAAGCATTCTGCCCCTGGAACAGCAGAGGAGGTGCCAGCCTTTGTTCAGAATTGCTCCAGAGAAATTGCGGTGCTCTGCACCAGATCAGCAGGTTGTCCTGCCATAAACCCTTTCAGCAACACACCCTGCCCAGCGTTTCCTGGCCAGGAGCCTCTGGTTTCAGCAGGGATTCTGGTGCTACTGGAAATCATCGGATCGAGGGATCATAGTTTGGGTTGGAAGGGACCTTAAACATCATCTCATTCCAACCCCCTGCCATGCCTCTCCCCCTAACCAGGGAAAGAGTCAGCAGTGATTGTGACTTAGGCAGTTGTGTATTCAGCAATCTTCCTCTTAAGCACCCAAATAGGAATATTTTTCCCAAATTTCCTCTGGCATGCTTCTCCATAGCATTTTCTGTGGGATCTGGCAGTACCAAGGGTCCTTTTGCCAGTGTAACCATCTCTTTCCTTTCCTGTGGTAATAAGGATAAAAGTTTACTCTCCAGTAACAGGTGAACCCCACCTCAAATCCTGGACAGGAGTTAAGAGTGCACAAAGAGTATTTCAAACACCTCTTTGGAGAAGTAGGCACGTGGCAGGTGGGATTTAGGGAAAAACAAGATGAATTAAGCTGGAAACCGGGTGTGAAGGAACACCCTGCCGTTTTCAGGGGCCAGCTATTAAGGCCCTGGATGAGCACATCTGCCACCCTAGGGCTTTCCTTTGAAAAGCAGCAATTCTGCTGCTGATGGAGTCACAGAATACCCAAATAACCACGCTCAGGAGGGTCTCCATGTGCAGATCCTATTCATGCAAACTACACGTGAAGCCTGGAGCGAATTTCAGTGTCTGTGGTCATCTGAGCAATTACCAACCTGCACAAATCCCTCAGCTGCCTGAAATCATGACAAGAGAACAGACTCCAGCCTCAGATGGGAAAAATGTTATCACGCAACATCTCCTGTGGCGCTGACTCAGGGGAGTCGCAGCTGCTGCCCTGGGCAGACGTACACCCCCTCTGCTCCTGGGCATGAAGCACTTGAAGGCCTGGGTCACTCCCAAAATTAGTCCTCGTCCCTCCAAGAGAAGCCAGTGATGGCCACCTGCCCTCCCTCAGCCGTGACAGCGTGCTCAGCACTTCCCTTTGTAGGAAACGAATCGTAAGTCATATCAAACAGAAAATTGTCACTTCACCATGAAATATGTAAAAATAAGGTTTGTGTCTCAATGGAGATCAAAGACAGTTTATAACAATCTCCACTTAATCAGGCTTAGCTTTAATGAGGTGAGAAATGGACCTGTATTATTGCTAGGGTTATTACTAAATAAAGATTTTATACAGTCATTGTTTAATAAGCAGTGATTGTCTAAACCCTGTAGGTTTTCTAGGACCTTTATGAGAAACACTTCTCTCAGTGAGAGATTTGTGCCTTCTCAGTTATTACTGTGTAATAAATGGCAAAGCCCTGGGTAGCAAAGTGAGTAGTACATTCAGCTGGTGTACCACACAGTTGTGCTTATGTTCTTAACATCTCTATTATAATATTCATTTTAACTGTTGCTGCTTTATCTGTTTAATGATTATTTTACGTTTTGCTCATCACAAGCTATTGGAAGTAGGGCTGTGTTGGTTAATGGTTCTGTAAGTGTCAGGAACCATTTCACAATATCTGTAATGCTGCCTAATCCCTGTAACAATACAAACACTTCTGACTTGCATCTTTCAGGAAACCATTACAGAATGTACTGTGCAGGTAATTATTTCATTTAAGGTTGTTGTTTATTCTGCAGTGAACCCCTGACATACAACTGTCTCTTTCAAGTTGAATACTGAAAGGAAAAGCGGATTTTAGGAGTGCCCTATTTAATAAGCAGTGCAGTTTTCTGTCCCTAGATCTGTCTTGTAGAAAAGTGCTTTCCTGTTCATTTAGATTAATGAATAGAAGGATGTCTGGGAGGTGGTTTTGATCGCTGTTACACCGTTCATTATCAGCTTATCAGCTTCCCAGGAGAGCTTCCAAACAGGAAGGGTCTGGAGCCCCACAGCCACCGCAGGGAGCTCGGGGTCTGCTGGGTCCTGTGTGTGCAGGGACCCGCCCCAGCTGAGCCCTGCTGGCTCCCAGTGACCTCCCTGGACAAGTGGGGACAGAGCCTGTGCTGGCTGAAGCTGCACTTCGCTTTCATCTGTTGCTGTTACACCAAACCTAAGGCATCCCCCACCCTTCCAACGCTTCCCTGCTCAGCAGAGAGGGAATTCTTTTCTTTTTCCTTCAGTGAACTGCGTAAAGGGTCAAGTTCAGTGCTTGCTTTAAGCGTTGCACGTGAGAATCGAGGCTAATGAACTTCTCTCTCTTCTTTCACTTTTTGAACAGCAATATTTCACACTTAGGAGTCACTGGCTGTGACGAAAACGAGGGAAGGCTCAGGCAGTACCTGGGACGTGAGATGTTAAGCTGGTAGATGGGTTTGTCTGGCAGATGGGTTTGTCTGGTGGGCTGTGTCTGCCTGCTTTGGTCTGTTTGTGAGAATTTCCTTGTCCCCTGCTTCAAGTAACTCTTGGGTCTCTCTGGAAAATGCCCTGTCTTTGGACACAGCGAAGTCCGAAAGATTTGAGGACAGAAGTATAAAGTACTTCAATGATCTTCAGTGATTTACATTTACAGCATCTCTGTAACTCTGTACATGAGCACTGTTACTGAAGTACAACCTGAAGAGCTTTGCCTCTTTTGAAACACCTGTAGGTAACTTTAAAACCAGGTTTTGGAATATGGCCGGATCCAATGGCCAGGTAATGACTGGGAATTCTTTCCTTTTCCAAGCCTTTCAGTACCTTAAGGTTGGGAGGGAGGTGCTTGTCTGCATGTGTGATACAGCAGTGAAAACTGCCGCAGTCAGTGAGGGCAGGGTTAGGTCCTTGGACAGGGGAAATAATTTCTGTGGAAATAATACCCCCTTCTTCCTCAGAGTCCTCTGCTGCAAAGCCACAGAAACAGATTTTCTTTATTTATTTTTTTCTTCATTGGCACAGACAGCACAGCAAACACAGTTCTTTCGAGGTGTTGCGAAAAAGGAAGTTACACAACTTCTAAGTGAAGTGAATGTAAAATAGCGAAGTCAGTGTGACTGTTCTCAGCCTTTCTGTTTTGCTTCTCTTTATCTTGTAACTAAAGGGATTAAAATCAAGGACAAAACAGACATCACTTCCTAACAGGATCTGTTTTGCTTTGCAGCACACTGAGGGTGCTTTGGCCTGGCACCACCATAACGAGAAGGCCGTAGATTTTTGTTTAATCATCACTCTGTTGTAGGATTGAGGGAACACCAGGCAGGTGAGGTGTTCCCCAGTGAACTCTTGATGTTCCCAGAGACTGTCCCTACCTGGGGACCTCACAGCCATGTCTGCCAGGGCAGGCCCTTCACTTACTAGGTGTCAGAAAACCATAACTGGTTCTTAAAAATTCCTCTGTTGGTGTTTCAGACGTGTTCCTGCAGACTCACCACCTGCAGGAAAGTTGTCCATGACCCTGGGGTGGGGAGGCTGGTGGGTGCAGTGCCTGGAGTGAGGCAGTGCTTTACCTGCCCTCACCCAGATCTGCTCTGGGACCTCCCCACAGAGAACAGGTCTCTGCCCACCATAGGCTTGAGCACTGATATAGATATATAAAGATATATAGATATATACATATATATACACACATAGAATCATAGAATGGTTTGGGTTGGACAGGACCTTAAAGATCATCTCCTTAAAATCCCCGTGCATGGGCAGGGACACCTTCCACTAAACCAGGTTGCTCAGAGCCCTGTCCAGCCTGGCCTTGAACACTTCCAGGGATGGGGCAGCCACAGCTTCTCTGGGCAACTTGTGTCATGTACACACACATAATTATATAAAACCATAGAAATTTCGTGTAAATATATAATTAATATATATTTTAAAAACACAGTTGCATATAAACATTATATGTAATATATATATGTGTGTGTGTATATAAATGTAAATTATATAATTTATAGAGAATTACTAAGGTTTTAAGCCGCACTTCATTTCTCAGGAATCCCAAGCAGCTTTCCCCTCTCACTAGTAATCACAGCTGATTTTAATTACGAATAATTCTGAGCGACATCGTATTATTTTTGAGCGAAACCGGAGTGCAGCTAAACCCACCAGCGAGGTCGGGCACGCACCGCTCCCACCCACCCACCCGAGCACAACACCCGCGGGGGACGGGGACCGACGGACGGACCCCGCGCTCCGATGTCGCGGGTACCAAACGCCTCTGCCCGGACCCTCCGCGTCGCTTGGCAACGGCGGGGCGGGGATGCTCCAAGTGTTGCCCGCCCCGCCGCCCCCCCCGCGCTCCGCCCGCCCCCTCTGCGGGGCGGGGACGGGGCGTGGGCACCGCACCGACCTCCCGGCGCCGCGCCAGGTACGGGCGGCACAGAGACGGCGAGGAGGAGGAAGGAGAAGCGGCGCTCGGTGTCTCCGTGCGGGGTGAGGAGGAAGTTCTCGGCCGTGTTTTTGGGGTGGGGTGGGGGTTTCCACGCCGCAGCCTCTGCCCGTCCGGAGCTGCGGCGTCAGGACGGGAGGATTCCTGATGGAAAGGGGGGATCCGTGAGGCCGCGCGGCGCCGGGGGGGATCGAGGAGCCGGGGGGGTTGAAGCGTCTCTGGGCTTTCTGCTGCGGTGTCCGCGTTTTCGTGAAAGGCGGGGAATGCAGGTAGAGCGAAGCGGAACCCCGCTGGGGGTTTTTCTTCTTGTTTGCCGAAGGAGGGGTTTTTCGCTCCGGAGTTGGGTGTGCTGGAAGGTTGGGCTCGCTGTGGAAGCGAGCGGGTCCTGGGGATACTATTATATGGGCAAACGCCAAACCATACGTGGCCGTCAGCAGCCATGTGGGGTGAAATGGGGGTGTTGGGGAGGAAGGGGTGTCTTCCCGCGTAGCTGAGCCTCATACAGCACTCTGCTCTATCACCTGGAGATGCCCAAATATCTGGGATTTAACCCTTTACAAGGGGAAGAGGAGGAAAAAGCTACTTTTTTAGGATGAACACAAGCAGGGGGGGCTCGTTCTGTAATTATTTTCAGTGGCACTGGCGACGTGTTTGGATTGCCATTACTTATTGTTGACTGTTTTTAATACCCACTTGTGGTTCTGAATGCATTTGCTGGCTCTGGGATGCCGGTGACATAGGCAGGAAAAAATGATTTGCGGCTGGTGTGTGGCTGTCGCGACAGTCTGGGCTGGAACTGCAGACGCTGCCTGCAGCCCTCGTGTGGGACCCGTGTTGCCCTGATGGGCCTGGGTTAGATGTGCCTGGCACCGTAGGAAAGCAGCTCGCAGCAGAGATGTTCCTCTGAAGCTTTCAGTGGTGGGAGTGTAGACTTTGTGAACAGTTCCTGGCCTGCAGTTGTTTGTCGTGTCTCTGAAATGGAGAGGAGCAATTGTGCTTCCCTGTTAAGCAGAAGTGATCTGGGGCAGTCCTTGCTCTGTGTATTGTGCTACTGCTGATTTTGGAGTGGCAGTTCGATGTTGTTGCTTTGGTTGGTAGCAATACCTTCATTACTTGTGGCAGATCTGTGAGGTTATTCGTGGCTTTGGGGACACAGGTAACAATTTATCCTCGTGTTATTTGGCTGATTTGAGGAGGAGGCACAGGGAGAGAAAACTTCTGAAATGGGTTCAGAATAGGCTCCCTGAAGGTGGACTCTGTGGTACCTGTATCCAGGCCTTTATACCAGTAATAATTTGTGATCATTTTGCTCCCTTTTTACATGCTGTCATAACTGCTTCTGTTGAAAACAGTCTTACTGCACTCAGATGACACACTGAATGTGGGGTTGCTCCAGTGTTGGGATCAGATTGCCCTGTCCCAGCTGTGATTTTTCTGCCTGTGCACCTTCTGATTTTCGGGGAGGTGTGGAATAACATGGAGTCACCAACAGATATCTGCAGTACTGGGGAATATTATTCATGCAACTGGGTACAGAAGGACAGACTGGAATTTCCACTGGGTGTTTGGCAGCATCTGCCCAAACTGAGAGGAGCTTGAGCTTACCCAACACTAGATGTGGCAGCCTTCAAGCAGTTTTAAATACTCTTTTAATGGGCTTCTTTTAAGTTTGTTATTTGAAGAATTACTGCAAACAGCAGCAGGTCTCCCAGAAGCCACCTGATGGGCAGATGTTTCTCAGCTGTGGTTGCCTTGTCAGGGGGCTCTTACCACCAGCGTGGTTGGGGAATCTCTGCCATGTGCAAAGCCTGCAAAACAAAACACTTCCCATGCCAAAATAGCACGGGGAATGGAATCACTTTGCTCCAGTTATTGATTAACCAGTGCTGTTGCATGTGTTGAGCATGGCTTGATCTTAACTCTCAGTCTTTTGAATAGTGTCCTAGTGAAATGTTTTAAATGGTTATAAAACTAATGGTGAGTTTCTGCTGAATTAACCATTATCCAAACATTAATATTCTCAAATGCTCGCCATGTCTGGGTAGCTGACCCCTTAAATTCTGAATTGCAGCATAATAGTGTCATCCCTTTTGTTCTTCCTTTAGTCATGTAGGTTGATGGCTACACTGAACATAAGACAGGCTCTGTGAGTCCTTCCTGACAACATAAAATAGCGCTTTGGGCACTGTGTTGCAGCAAATACTGCTGGTTAGTAGTAGGGGGTCTCTGCATATGGCTCTGCTTTGAATCGTGTTTTCAGTGTGCAAATTAATGTTCTTATAAATGATTTCTATTTGGTCCCCATCTGCTTTGTCTGTGAAGATCCAAGGGTAGAAATATCTCCTGCCTTATGTGTATTTTACTGTATTAAGTGAAAAAACACAGCTTGTTGACTGAGCCAGAGTTTATGATCAGTGGGTTCTTAATTCATGTTTGTCACGTGTGGAGCTCAGTGATGTGCTTGGCAGCCCTTCTGCAATTAATACATTCACTTCACTGTAAGAAAGTAGAAGAGCAGGTATGTGAGAGATTGTCTTCAAAAAGAAATAAAATGTCTTTTATAAATAGACGGGGAGACAAAAATTTTTTTTAAAAATCAGTGCTTACGATCTTTGCTGGATAAAGGCTGCAGTTCCAGTTATTCCTGCAGCAGAGACACTTTCACCTGTGGTTTGCCCAGCCACCAGCTGAAGAGCAGCCAAGGTCCAGCAGCTCCTTCCTCCTCCTAATGAGGAGCTCTTCAGAGCTACTTCAGTATTTCTTAAATGTGAAGTAAATTACTTTTTAGGCTTGTCTGCATTCAGTGACCAATGAGCTCTGGGAAGTGTTTCTGTATAAACTAGAGCAAAGCCACATCCTTAATGCTTTCCCTCTGCTTGCCAACATAAACCACTCATTATCAGGCATGGCTGGATTTCTTACTGTGCTGAAGAAACTCGAGATGTTTCTCTACCTCTTGGGGTCTGAAATTGCTCCCATTCCCCAAGCATCCCTCCCCTCTGGAGATTGCAGTGTAATCTAATCTGGGTGGGTGGCAAGACAGAAATATCATTTGTGAGGCAAACATCTCTTTTTCTTTGTTTTTCTTTTAAATGGCTTTATTTCCCTGTGTTTGCTGGAGGCCAGACTTGCAGTGGTATAGAAAAGAAACGTGAATATTATAATTGCCAAGTTCTTTTGGGGGGATGGGAATTTGACCAGCGTTCCTGTAAATAATTAGCTCAGACACAGGCAGAACTGTTCCTGCCTGGGACGGCTTCTTCCTGTTCTTCACGCTGTTTGTGCCTAATGGTGCTCTGGAGGTGCCAGGAATACCCTCCTTCTCCTCACCCAGCCACTGGGCTGGGCAGCACTAAGTCAGCTCAAGGAACTCTTCACCCATTGCCTGCAGCACCCCCGGGCAAAGATGATGCAAGGTTTTTTTGTTATTTACTGAGCACCCAACTGGGTGACCTTGAGGCCTGTCAAGGAAAACATGTTGGCATGTGAGCTGTCTCCTGAGCAGCAAACACCAAAGAGCATCTTGTAACTACAGAGTTGCTTAATCAGGGAACTGAACTGAGAGGCGAGGGCTGGACTCTGCTTTAGGCTTAGAATAAAGACATTTCTTTGGAAGTAGCCTCCAGCTCTCCCTGTCATGGTATGGATGTTCACTTGTAGCATTGCTTCAAAATAACGTAATCTGGCCATAGCTCTGACCCTTGGTCTTAAGACTGGTCTGTACTGGGGGTCTTTGGGGTGCCTTGAACCTTCAGCTGCAGGTCTGTGTTTGCTGTGTGAGTGATGTTGTGACACCTGGCACCCAGGGCACAGCGGCCTTCCTAATTTTGCTGCCGAGTGTCCATGCCAAAGGAGTGGTAAATGCTGCTGCCCACAGTGTGCCAGAGCTGCCTTCACTGGCCCTGAAGGGGCAGGTTCAGCAGGGACGGGTTCAACAAGGTCAGGTCTGAGCATCAGTCCCAGGCAGCCAACCCTGGTGAGAGCTTGACGTTTTCCATCCCCCCTCCCTGTTACTGCTGTTCTGACTTTTTAAAAATAGAATGAGATTGTCTCATCTAAAGGCAAAGGCTTCTCAAGAGGGTTAATTATGTCACATTTATTATCTGCTGCGCAGATCTTTTTAAGCAAATATGAATAATTTTTTTAGTTGCATACCAGCTTTTATAAGCCAAGGTCTGCAGCACCCCCACACACGCTGCAGAGGCAATGCTGAGTTGCTCACAGCTCATTTCAACACAAGAGCTGCCAGACCGGGGTGTCCTGTCCCAGGGCAGGGGGGTGACAGGGGGGTACCTGCTGTGGGCTGTCCCAGCAGTTCACTGTGTGGGAAGGACCCTGGGATCAGTCTGCAGAGGGCTGGCAGAGTGCACAGTCACAAGCACTTCACTCTAGAAATGGTACCAGAGACTTTTTAGGTAATTAGGTCTTGTTTCTGCCCCTCTGGAGTGGACACCTTAGGAGTTTCCTGAGTGGTGTTTGTGACATGCTCATGGTGTACCAGCATGGGGACACTTTGCACCACTGGGGATGTGAAAGAGAAGGGAAACTGTCTTGCAGCTCAGAGCTAAATGTGCCCTAAACAACGTTGGAAGCCAAACGACGTGGTGGGTTTCATTCTGAACTCTGTGGTTGATGGGCTGGCCCTGTTCATGCTGAAGATAATGTACTCTTTTTCCTAACGCTGCAGATTAGGATGTTTTTTTCATCTGCAAAGGGATACTCCTTGCTTTGATGAGCCTCCAGTGATGGCTGATGAGTGTATGATAGTCCAGCAGTGGGAAGCAGCCTGGGGAGTGATGGGACACAACTTCAAAGTAAAGGGAAGAGCTTTTTTTTTTTTTTTTAACTTTCTTTAGAGGATCAAATTAGCAGTCTGCTAAAGTCTTTTAATGTTAAAACTTTCAGAGCATAAACAATGACCTGTGAAAAGGAGTGCTTGGATCTGGACCCTGTGCATGATGAGGTCTGGCATCTCTATTACGGCCAATTAAAGTGACAGGTAGCAGAGTGTAACCACTCCTGACTCCTGCCGTTCCCTGCCTGGCTCCGGGCTGCACATGCCCTTTCTCCCTTGCCTTGGAAAAGGCACGTCAGTTTGAACTCCCCAGCCAGAGCACAAAGCAGCCTTTCAGAACCCCTGTGCCCTCTGCTCGTGTGCTTCAGCAGGAACAGCCCAGAAGCTGAAGCTCGGTCTTTCAGTCCGAACCTGCTGTCCTTGAATTGCACAATTGTGTGAGATACAGATGTTATCCTGCAGAGGCTGGCAGTGCACTGCAGCGCAGGCAGAGCTTGCCCTGTGTCTGGGGACTCTGCACTGGCTTTCCAGGATTCTGTCCAGCACTCGATCCTGGATTTGGATTTTAGGAATAAACTTGCCCCTTCCAATACTCACAGCAGGAGTGCGTGAAGGTTTGCCATAAACTGAACTTCAAATATTAGATTTGAGTAACAAAACAGTCAGAGGAAGCTACTGCATTGAGCAAACTAACCCATGGCCCTAAAATAGCTTCTTATTTGAACAGCTTGGTAAAATAACCATGCTCTGCACACCGATACTGAACTCTGAGAGATTTTATGTGGGGAGACTTGGTGTTCTTCCGTGCTGGAGGAGGAGATGGAAGCATTTCTGTGGCTTTCTGCCTCCCCAGCAGCCTACCTGCGAGCAGCCCCTGCTGTGCCCTGTGCACGGCCACAGCTGCGTGGGGGAGAGGGAGCCAGATGTGGGGGAGAGCGAGCCAGTCGTGGGCGAGAGCTCGCTCACATCACGGCTGCAGATGCCCACGTGTGGTCTCGCTCAGTGCTGCTACATTTTCCTCTTCCGCGGTTTCCTCTATTCCCGTGAGATCAAAGGGTAGATCAGCACCTCCCCACCTCTGCCTGATGATTGAAAAGGGAAGGGAAATATGCCGGGGAGAACCTGGGCGTTAAAAAAAGTTCACGGCCCACTTGGTGTAAATATGCAAATGTTTGTAGAGGAGTGGCTGTTTCTAAAACACATTAGCGAGAAACGCTTCACACCCTTCTTTGTCACCCAGTAATTAAGAGAATATTTGCCTTCCACTGCAGTGGCTGCTTAAATAAAGATGAGAGAGCCTGGATTTTCTCTTATGATGGATGTGCAACAGTAAGTAACAATCATCTGAGACCACCAAGCCTGGCACACCTCCACGTGGCACCTCTTCCCTTCCAGTTGTGGTGAAGTGACTTTTCCTGCGTTTTTGCTGGGAAGAAAGTGAATGAGGAGGGTGCAGGGACTCAGACTGGCATCTGCCCCATACCCAGCAGGTTCAGGTTGTCAGAGTGCAGGTTGGGGGCACGATCCTGGCGAGGGAAGTGCCACGGCTGATGTGCATGTGGCATTGCTTGTTTCTGGTCGTGTGTGGTGGGTCCAGCTCTTACCAATCAAATTGCACAGTGGTGGGATACTTGGATGCTCTTTTCTTCCCTGTCTCCTCTGTCATACTGTGAAGCTGTCTAAATGTCAGGGGTGCTGGTGATTTGGCTGTGACGGGAGTGAATTTTAACGAGGCTTGCTCTTCAGCGTGAATGTATTGATGTAGGCATGTCATGTAGCCTGTCTGTCATCCAAGTTACTAGCTTTCAGCTGTATTATATGCATATTTTAGGGACTGCTTCCAACCTGGGAAAGCCCAGCCAGGTCACTGCAGGGCAAGGCAGAACTGTATTCCCATACCCACCTAATGCTGACACCGCTTTCCTGACCCACAAGGATCAGAAGGAATCCATGGGAATCGCTGTCTTCTGGCTCCTGCTTCTGTTTGGGGTTGCTGTTGCAAAGGCAGGCTGGGCTTACTCATCTGCCTTCAATGCAGCCACACAATCGCCTCTTTCGAGGAAGGGAATTCATTAGTTTCTGTGAAGTGGCCTTGGATCTCTGGGCAGCAGGTGCTTCTATAGAGCAAACTGTTGCTGAATATTCAACAGTTGCTATACAAGCAGTCGGGCCGGCTGCCTGTGAAGCACTTGGAGTTATCTTGAGCATCCCATTAGATAAAGTGCAAAGCACTTGCAGGTTTAAACCTACCCGCAGCTATGTTGTGTTGGTGGTATTTTAGGTTCGGGGCTGGGGTTTTGTTTGTTGTTTTTTTTTTTTTTATGTGAATCTTCCAAGATCATAAGCAGCAACTTATCTCTTTTGACTCAGCCAACAAAGGGAACTGTCTAGCAGAATGACAACCACAGTGATTCATATTCAAGGCATCATTCTCTTACTGGTTTGGGCTAATGATATGTGCACTGGAAACAAATGACTCAGGCTGGAAGTTTCTCTTCATAGTTAAACTTTTTAAACTCTCCTTAAACTCGAGTTAGCTCTTTCAAGGCTACCCGAATAACACTTGTTCTTGCCAACCTCTAATTTGGTACCTGCAGTACTGTAGATATCTAAGCTATGAAGGAATAATTTGAGGGGTTAAGGTGTGCAATCAGCCTTTTTCTTTTGTCTTTTTTTTTTTTTTTTAGCAGCTTAGGTGTGGTCTGTAAGCAGCTTGTGCTACATGGCATCGTTGAAAGTAGGGTTCTGTGAGAAACCATGGTCACAAATAACTTACAGCTTTAGTCAGGAAGGCGTGGATGCCTGTATATTGTTTAGTAGTGACATGCCCTGATCCTCTTGTCTTGTAGTGGCTTATTGAACCTGTATCAGTTGTTTTAAAGGTGCTTTGTCTGTGTTCTGTGTTCTCCTGCTGGTTATTTAGGCCACAGAAGGAAAACCTGTAATTCAATGTGTAATTGTGACAGTTGCACTGAAGGCTGGTTTCACCGAGGAGCTGAAGAGACACCTCAGTGGTGTTATCCTTGTTCCGTGCTCTACAGGTATCCTTGTGCCTGGAACACTGCATTATTAGGGGTGTAGTGATTCCACACCCCTAAGCTCTTAAAACTTAATAGCAAAGCACGTAGTTCTGCTCACAGAGAACAGGTTTCAGCACAGGGGCTGGTCCTGGTTGCTGTACATCTTGCTGAAATGGCACTGGCACCGATTGGAGGTGGACCTCGAGCACTTAAAAGCATGGAAAAGCAGCTGATGCAGCTGAGCCTTCCTGGCAGGGTTGTTTGTTGGTGCTGCTTGCTTTGAAAGGGCCGGGGGTCCCTCAGGGTGTGATTTGGCTGCCGGGTGCTCAGAAAGCAGCTGAGCACTCTGTCTGTGCCGCGTGTGGGGTCGGTGCCAGGTTTGAGGAGGGCTGGCAGCCTGGGATGTGGGATCTGCTTCCCCTGCTGCGAGGAAGCAGCTGAGGGGGAGCTCCTCCAAGGAGCTTGGCTGGCCCATGTTCTTCATTTATCCAGTCCCCATCAGTCCCTGAGCTCCCCTCAGCTCAAGGGTGGGATCAGCAGAAGGGAGGATCTCCTTCCAGAAGGGGTTCCAAGTCTTACAATGGGTCATCGCCTCCAAAAACTCATTTCTTTTCTCCTTTTTTTATTTTTCCACGGGACTTAGGAGTGTAGGAACAGAACAATTGCACTTGGGAAGGAATCCCTGGTACTGAGCAGGCTGGGAACAGTGCAGCCTGTGCTGGAGCTGTGGATGAACACTCTCAGACAAGTAAATGTGTAAAGGTTAAGTTGCCACAAAGTGACAGGGAAGAGAAATGAGCCCTCAGCCTGTACAGATGACACTGCACATTTAATTGCTAATGGACTCTTTTTAAAGAGCAGCTCGGCAGCTATTATTAGAAAAAGCAAATGTGTGGTGTTACCTACAGAGAGCAAAAAGGGAGTCTTTCCTGATCTTCTCGACCTTTACTTTCTTGTGTTAATTTGTTTAATACCAGTGAGATTTTCCTGCTATAAAAACTTGCTTAAGCAGAGACTTCTCCAAAACCTCTGAAAAAGACGTGCTAATTGGGAGCTTCAGGGATCCATTGTGTGCTCCGTGCTACTCTCTTTCCCTCCTGGATCAGACTTTTACCAGCTGGTGCAATTCCATAACAGCAGTCAAGGGCTTTATTGCATTAAATTTGTTAGGAGAAATGGGACCTCTGGGCCTGTGGGGCTCAGCGTGCGGGAGGAAACTTCAGGGAAATGTTAGATAAACAAACACTCCCGGGTACTTCTGAAACATTTTAATTGCTCTTAACAATATTTGCTTTTTCAGCACCTACTAAAAAGGTCTTACTGCTTGTGCTGTTTGTAGATCCCAAGGTACTTTGCAAAGAGCAACAGTGGTATTGTCCCTGCTTGCTTGTGATGGTGCAAGGTGCAGGTGAGATGTGCTGGAGAACCCGGGGCTAAGGCAGGGCCAGGACAGGCTCTAGGGCTGGGGTCTGACCTGCCAAACCAGCCTGTGGATGAGGGGCTGTGGCTCAGAGCTGTAAATCCGATTGCATGAGTCAGCATGGCTTCAGTAGAGACTACATGGCAGGAACCAAGGCTGAATATCCTTTTGGACATCTCTGAGTGATACCTAAGGGAAGTTTCAGGTGTAACAAGGTTGACACAGAGCAGTGGGAAAAGGCATCTACACGTGTGGTTATTATTGTATAAGTGTCTCACTGACATTCCTTGTTCATCTGGAAGACCTGTTGAAAGCTCAGCTAGAAAAGCACCCAGTGTCTGCTCTCAGTGTACCTGGAGGTTCAAACACAGCAGGCAGTGCTGTGCTTTTCCCTGCTCGGGTGTTCATTAGTTAATGAGGTTTGAGCAGGTGGGGTTGTTTTGAATTTTTTCAGCCTCCATATGCTGGGAGATTTTGTAGTTATATAAACTGGTGTTTCAGGGAAAAAATGGACGGCGAGACCTGCATTTCTGATAGGAGTTTTTGCAAATCTTCAGAAGCTGCAGCTTCTGCCTGACTCTTGTCGTGATGAAGTGAAAAAGATGCTGAGAACAGTTTGTGTCATCAGCACAGAACATCTCTGGTTCTGCAGGAGGGGCTTTAAGCCTCCTTGCTTCCAGCAGAGGAGTGTCCAGAGGCTGAAGCAGAGCTGTAGCAAGTGGTGCCACTGTGGCAGTGTCCCAGTGAAGGTGCTCAGCAGAAGGGCAGGGGATGCTGGCAGTGGTGCCAGGCTGCCAGTGCCTTGGGATTCCTTGGGAAGGAGCTGGGCAGGATGGCAGTTATGCCTAAACATGAGGTATATCCGTGAATGAAATATTCCATTCCTTGTGCCAGTGAACTGAGCTTTAAATGCCTGATTGTCTTCACTTCCTGACAGCAGCTCAATGGTCAGGCTGCCTGTGGAGCTTCCAGGTGAGCTTTGGAGTGGAGCTCTGAGTCAGAGCATTTGCAGGACTCGCTCTGGACCTTTGAGTTATTTGTGTCATGCTGGATGGGAATTGTCAAAGCAACCCTGTGTTGCTGCTTATCAAAGGACAGAGTGAAATCTTCGCCTTTATTTTTTCAATTAAGAATTTTTATTTGTCCCTCAGGGCCAAGCAAATAGAACCCAGCTTGTCTTGGCTGTTGTGAGTGTTCACGGGGCAAGAAGGGGAGGGAGAGGACGAACAGCAAGAGCAAAGAGTTGCATTAATGAGAATGATGTCTTATTTTAGTTGATACATGATCAAGACATGTGGTTCCAGGAAGCAGGAACAGATGATTTCAGTCTTTTTTTTTCCCTACTCTCTTAAATCTTTATCACCATGACTTACCATAAACATTTTAACACCTGCCAACTCTTTTTTCACCTTATATATTTTTGTGCATCCTCAAAGACAGAGTAAACTGTTAGGCTTATCTGGTTTGCTTTTGTTTAATCTGTAATATTAATCACAGGACTAACTCTCATGTATTATCTTCTTTCAAAGGATACCTCATTTTGTTATAAAACTTTGAGGATATTTGTTACTTCAAGTGCATTTTTTTAGTAAATTAGGGCAAAATTGATTGCATTTCATGCCTGAGTGTTGTGTCCTCTGACCCTTACTCCCATGTAAGAGTCAGAGACAGTATTTGAGCCCCTCTGGAAGGTACAAGCTACCTCAGGGGCCTGCAGGAACTGGCTTTGTAAAAGCAGGTCAGCTTGTTGTTTTATGGCTTTTATTCAGTATCACTGTTGCTTACCAGGGCAGCCAGAGAGTGGGTTATTGCTTCTCCTGTATCTGCTTGACTCCCTCAAGGGGCGATCTGAACTGACTCCCAACTCTTCTCCTTCCAGGGGGGTGAACTCCAGGACTGTGCCTACTTGGACAGCGAGAGCGCCTACAGCGAGTCGGAGCTGTTCCCTGATGAGGACGGGATGACTCTGGCCCAGCAGGAGGTTCACCATGAGTCTGACATGGACAGTGCCATCGAGAGTGCCCAGAGCTCGGAGGCCTCTGACGTCTGCCAGGACAAGGACGGTGTCCTGGGGGGCCTCTTCCTGCCCGGGGACAAGTGAGTGCTGGTTTTGCCCCGTGGCAGCAGCTCTGTTCTGTTCCAAGGCGTGTGCCAGGGAGGAAGGAGCCTTTGTGTGACTAATCCCTGCTGTGGGAGTCTGAGGAGGTCTGGTGGATTGAGAGACTAAACATCCATTTGCAGTGTGAGGGAGATGGATGTCCAGGCCTGCTTAGGTAGTCCCAGTCCTGGCTCCTTCTGGCGTGTTCTGTGAGCACTCACAGGACTTGTGTGTTGAAGTGAAAGCGTTGTTGGGTCTCTCCAGGATGGATCACTGTGTTAGCATCCCTCAAAACTTAGGATCTTCTGTGTTCCTTTAAGCTTTACATGCTGGAATTAAATACTTCCTGCAAAGCAGTTCAGTATGAGGAATGCTGCTTTAGTCTTTCGTGCATCTAGTTACCTGGCAGTGGGCTCTGCAGATTTGCTTTGCAACTTCATGTACCAAGTTAATTCTTTGTGTTTCTAATTTCCATAACCTTTAGTGTTCAGCAGTAAATGGTGTTTAACACGGGGTGTGCTGGCATGTGTGTGTGTAACCATAGTTTGCTGTTAACACCAGTGTCTCTGTAATCCTAACTTGACTCTTCTCAGGTGTGTCCCTGGGGGTGTTGGTTAAAGATGACTGGGGTGGGAAAAGGACCCAACTTGATTTAATCCTGCTTTGAACTGAGTTAATGCAGTACCACAGGACAGAGCTCAGCTGGGCTTGCTTTGTAAGCCTCTGCCTTGTCTTCCCTATTTTTGGCTTGCCATCTCGACTTGTGTGTCCTGAGCTTTGTTAATTGCTAAGGCAGTCTTCCTTCACTCTCCTGGGCCTCCTCAGGTGCTCCCTGTGCAGCCTCATTCCTGCCCTCCTCCTGAATTTCTCAGCTACCTGTTCTGACCTTTTCCCACTTGCCCGAGCAATCTCAGAGATTTATCAAGATAATTACAGTTTTCATCAGCTCTTTATCAAACTTGTCTCCTTTGCTTGCCGTTCCCAGTTCTCCAAAGCCCCATCCTTGCAGTGACTTTCACCTGTACTGGGTTTGAAATGAGTGTCTTTCCTTCCAGCTGTGCCAGTCAGGCTCTTGTGAAGGGGGTGGGAAAGGCATTGTGCATCCTGTACCCTCCTTCTAGGGCAGGCAGGAACTACTAAGAGCTACTGTGCTACTACTGATAGACCTTGGTTTATCCTCTGAAGCCTCCTCAGCCTTGGTAAATCTGTGGGAAAACACTTGTGAAGCTTCATGCAGAGCAGGAGATAGCTTTAAAAGACAAGCAAACAAAAAACACCAAACACATGAAAGTTTCCTTCAGAAAGCGTTAGAATGAAGGAAATCATCTGCTTTTAGCAACTCTTTTGCAAATGGCTTTGCAATTCCTAGACCTCCAGTCCTGCTGGAGGTGTTACAAGGAGCTTCTTCCCAAACTGACTCGGTGTAACTATGTTGAGATGCAAACAGCAGTTGCAGTTACGCAGATCATGAGATCCCCCAAAAACTAATCAATACATGGCACAGCAGTTCTTCATGAATAGATGTTGAGCTTCTCACTAATGCCCCAGCCAAGGAGCCTTGTTAGAGAAGTTTGATCTATTTCTAGTGTGAGTATTCCTATCTTCATCCTTTAATAGTGTGCCAGGCTTGACTTGCCCTAATTTCTGTTAATGTGAGTTAGATAAATGAGTTGCAGGTTATAAATGGATCTCATCAAAACGGGAGAAACAAAAGAGCATACATCTGAAATGTTGGCAGGCTTCCTCTTCTGCTAATTGCTTTTGGAGGGAAGGGATATGCAGATAGTGCTTGCCAAAGGAACACTGGTGCATCTCTTGTTTACAGCTCACCAGTGTAGTATTACAGGAAAAAAAATCTCCCTGTGGAGAGGTTGGGAGGTTCAAGGCAGACTCAAAAAAAACCTAGGAGGAAATATTGCTGAGCTGCTGTAGAACCATCAACTGGGAGTTACTGTCCCGTGGCTCAGCTGGTGGAGTTCAAGGTGCAGGCACTGTGCACTGAGGCAGAGGGAGTGGAAAACTTGAACCAATCTGCACAAAGTGCCAGCAGATTCCATCAGTGCCTGTCTGTATTCCAGAGGCCCTGGATTCTGCTCTGTAGTGGGAAGAGCAATGTGTTGGGCAAAGCCAGGGTTCCACAAGTGAATCATCTTACTTCAGGCCTTCCAGGTGGGTTTTCTGTAGGGAGAAGTTTGTTTGTAAGAACTTGTATGTGAATTTAGTGGCTTCTCTCTGAATGGGAGCTGAGCAAACCTGTGTGGAATCCCTGCCTCGGCAGGTGCACTCTGGGGCTGCAGGGCAGTCTGGACTCTGAGCAGGAGAACACTGTGCCCTCTCTGCAGCCAACTTGCTCTGTTTAATTAGATGTGATGTGCTCAAAACTGCTCTGCCAGCTGCTTTCCTGTGGTGCCTGGCTCTGCTGATCTATTTACCTCTGTGCCCTCTCTCTCTGAGGTCACAGGGTCCTGCCATTCCTGCCTGTTGGGCATTATTTGAAGTACTTCTCTGGTAGTTAGGCAGCCTCTCCTTGTGGTCCTTATCTGCTCTGAAAGACACAATTTGTCATGATGGAAGGAAGGTCACATCAGTAGCTTTAGTGACTCTCAGGTGTTGTGGTGATCTCAACTTTGTTTCTGACCACACAGAAGAGAGTGACTGGAACTCATGGGGTGTGGGAGAGGGTTTATTGGGATTACTGGAAAACTCTCTGATTATGGAATACAGCGACAGCCTCTGTCTTGCACGTGTTCCTCTCACTACCCCATGCATTTGGGAGTTGTCTGCATTCAGAGCAGAAGTCCCCACGAGGAAATGGTGACTGAGGATCATCAGGGTGTGCTCTTTGAAGTGAAGTGGTTTGTGTTGATCCAAACCTGTCTCACAAGCAACTTGTTTGTAGATTCCCGTGCTCGTGCCCTTCAGGGCACCGTGTCCATTGCACATCAGATACATTTAGCACTTCAGGGTTTTGGCACAAAGGAAGTGGGGTACAACTTCCAGTGAGGGGACAGGCTGTGAAGGTGGCAGATTCCATGTGAGGTGAGGTGCTATCAAAGTCGGCCTTCGAGATGTTTTGACCTCTTGTTTCAGGTCAAGTCCTCACAACCCTTCTGCAGCATCTGACCTCTCCACTTACTCTACCGCCTCTCTGATCAGTAATGAAGAACAGTTTGAAGATTATGGGGAAGGAGATGATGTGGATTTTACTCCCAGTAGCCCATGCCCTGATGATGAGACCAGAACCAACGCCTACTCTGACCTTGGCTCATCTGTATCTTCCAGGTTGCTCCTTATTCGTTAACAAACAATTTTTAATTTTTATTCTTCTCTGACCATACCAGAGTTTACACTGGTTACACAGACCCACCTTAAAATATTATCACTTCATTTTCTGCCCTCCAGTTGACAGACTGCATTTAATAAGAGCTGAGCAAATACATTGTTTCTGATAACCTCTGTTGGGTTCTGTTGAAATAACTGGGCTGTTTTGCTTCTAGAGATTGCATTGTATTGCAGACAATATATTTCACAGTTCAGGGCTAGTACTGGAAGGGATCTGCTGCAATGGAAACCAGCTTAGCACTGTGCACCAGCCCTGATGCAGTGGAGAGAAGAGTTACAGGAGAGCTGTTTCTCTTTGGTGTTCTGATACTGCAAATCCTCAGCACTGAGCTGGGAGGGGAAGTGCTGCCCACGGACAGGGGGTTATCATAAGCAAGTAGCTGCTCTCTGTTGGGAGCTAGAAAGCCACAGCACTGCACTGGTTTCCTGCATGTGACCTCAGTCTCTGCAGCTCTTACGTCCTGTGACCGAGTCAGTTCCAGATTTTACAGTCCTTCCCCAGGCAGGGGAATGGGGGAGCAGGGTTGGGAAGAGCTGAGCATGGAGATTCTCTAGGATTTGCCTGCTTGGATCAACAGCACACGAAGGTCTTGTGCTTCATGGCTAACACAGGACAAGCTCACTGCATCCTTCTGTTCTGCATGCAGCCCCCACGTGCTCCCCTCTGTTTCCAGCACTTCTGCAGTCCAGCCTTGCCACCTCTGTCCTGCATGCAGAGCCAGCACCCTTCTCCTCTGCCCTTTCACGAGGATGGCTTGTATCCTTCATCCCCTCCTTCCTTGGGTTTGTGCAGCCCTTTCCATTCTCATTCCTGGGGCTCAGTGCACTTCATGCCATGATTGCTCTTTTTTATTTGAATTTATTTTCTCTTTATCATGCCAAGAGCTACTGTTATCTCCTCTGTGTCCACTTCTCCCTTCCTCCTCATTCCAGGGTTCCTTTCATCCTACCATCTGAGGGGCTTTGTGTGACTTCTTACCCAGCCACTCTGTTTTTCATCTTCCTGTCTTTCTCTTGGAGAAGAGACTCTTTGGTTTGCATGCCAGGCTCTAATGGGAAGATGGGCAGGATGAGAGGAGGGCACTGCTGAGGTGGAACATACTGATCTAGCTGCCTTTGCTACATGCATCCCAGTGGACTCTGTATGCCTTTTGCTATTCTTCTGGTCACCCAGACTGGTTCTTTGCACTGACACCCAGACCACGTCCTCTGGAAAGGCTCAGCTCAGACAGGTAGACTTGCCCTAAGGCCAGAACGCTCCATCATCAGCTCTGAATTAGATGACTGTGGTTAGAGGTGATTCTTCAAGTCCCTCACCTGTGATTCTGACACACAGACACACAGTCAAGAGGAAAGCCAGTTGTGAGTTGGTCACTACAGCCAGTAACATCTCTCCTTTCCTGCAAACAGCGCTGGCCAAACCCCCCGAAAAATGAGGCATGTTTATAACAGCGAGTTACTGGATGTTTACTGCTCACAGTGCTGCAAAAAGATAAATCTCCTCAACGATTTGGAAGCCAGGCTGAAAAACTTGAAAGCAAACAGGTAAGCAGCCTATTGCACTGCTTTTGGCAATGCCCCCTGGAAATGGCACCAGTTAGAAGCAGGAGGAGAGGGAGAGAGAACCCTCTCCTTTCCTGTATCCCATTCTGTCTTACACGTGTGTTGTCCTTAGAAAAGAGTAAGAAATTTAGAGTTTGACATCTAGGCTGAACCAAAATGCTGTTCCTCATTAGCTAGTAATTATTTTTCTGACTTGAGGTGCAGACAGTATTAGTAAACTCAAATATTTTAACCAATGAGCTCTTTGATTGCAGAGTGAGAGTGATATTTCCAGGAATTTTTCCCAGGAAGTGAGATCTGTTGTGCTGCTTAGTGCAGATCTACAGTTAACTACTGCTTTCTCCAGGTGGGAAGGAGGGATCTGGAGATCCTTAGCTAATGCATATAACCTTACATACACCTCTCCTAAAGCTACTAGTCAGCAGAGGTACTTTGTTCCTATGGGTTTTTTGGTTTTTTTTTTAATCCTCAAGGGAACTTGGAAAAATGATCAGTTCCTATGGCAGAAGTTACTTTTGGGGTTCTTTGAAATTTCAGCTCTTTCCTTACATTTCTGTAAGGAAATTTCCTTACATCTCTGCCACTCCATCCCCTTCTGAGCTGTGCTGAGCACTTGGAAAGTGCTTGCAACAATCACCCAGGGTTTTTGAAGGGAATTGTTTGGTGGGATTCTGGCTCCCCCTAGAAACTGAACGTGAGTCCTGCCTGCTGGCACAATCCCTGGGACAGAGCACACTGCCCTGGCGATGGCACAGCAGTGGAGCACTTGACATGAACAGTGTTCCTGCCCTAGCAAGGCTCTGCCAACACCCAGAGCATGACCCACCAGGGCTCTGGGAATTTTGTGAGGGAGGCTGTGAATGCCTGGCTGGAAGAGAGCGATGCCCTGGCAGAGAGCTGTGCCTGTGCACACTGAGATGTGACATCCTCTCATGGAGAGGTGCAGCAGGATGTTTTGATCTGGTTCTGGTGCTGTTGTCTGCGGTGTGACCCTTTGTTTGGATAATTCCAGTCCCTGGCTTGCAGAAGGGAGCTGTGAAAATGGGAAGCACCTCAGTTCCTGTGCTGAACTGGGAAGCATTATGGGGAAGAAGAAACTAACTGTTTATAAAATCATCTAAAAACTGGGAATCCAGAATCACTAGTTCATCACTAACTTAGTGTCCCTTTGTGGTGTTTCTAATGTTAGTTTTGCTTTGATTTACACTGACAAATCTCTGCTAAACATAACAGTATTTGCAAATTGACTTATTAATGATCACAGTAATTTGTGGCTTCACTCATCTTTGCATTTGTTAGTAACTGCAGCTTTTGGTTAAGTTGTTAAAGAATATTGTTCACAGAATCATGTTTTGACTTTGCTAAAATAGTCAATATTCTATTTCATTATGCAATTAAAATTGGATCAAATCAGTATTTAATTCCTATATCATTCCTTCTGTATCCATATAGCCCTAACAGGAAAATATCAAGCACAGCTTTTGGAAGGTAAGAGTCTTCAACTTTTCCATGAATACTTGTGGAATCAGTCATAACAATTCCATAAGTGGGAGTGGGAGAAGAGGTTAAGAATAAGTTTGGAAAACAAAAATTTGCCAAGATAAGTTTTCAAGGAAAGGGGCCTGTGTTTGGGTAGGGATGTTAAAGAATATAGAAGCCAATACTTGGCTTGGAGCAGGCTCCTGAACTGGAAAGAACTCTTAAAAACATAGATAGTTGCTTCCTTGTCTGCCAACTTTCTTCCTTTATACTGCTATTCCATCAGTCCAGGTATTACTTCTTTAACCCTCATAATGTGGGCCTTGTTGTTGTTGCCAAAATGCAAAGGAAAACAAGAGCACCCCTTTAAGGAGGACATACAACATTGTCACCTTCCTTTGACTGAATGAACCAGCCCTGGGCTGGGGAGGCCTGTAAGGGTTGGGAACATTTTGCATAATCTCCAGTGTTACGTATTTCTGACACTATTCTACAGTGGGAACTGCTTGGGATTTCTTTTTTTATATTTTTTTAAAATTCTTACTCTATGAAATTTTCTAGATTAACTGCACCAACCAGTGTGCAGTGGTGACCTTTTTAAAATTTCTAATAAGGCAAGTACAATTCAGTACATAGTGTGAATAAGACTTAAGTATTTTTTAAACTATGTTAATGCTGGTGGCAGATCCTATCAAAAGCAACAAAGAACTCACTCCCTAGAACTAATGTCATTGACTGTGCTCAGTGTGACTTCATTTAGCTACCAGTCTCTTGTAAGACTTGTGTTTAAACAGTTGTAATTGTCACTGAAATGATTGCACAGATTTTAGCATCGGATGTTCAAAGTCTCAACCAGACTCTTTGTCCTCTCTCCTCATCAAGCAAAGTAATTATCCTTCTGATCTTTCAGACAACTCTTCCACAACAGTAACTTCAGCAGCAGCAATGGCAGCACAGAAGACTTGTTCAGAGACAGTATAGACTCCTGTGACAATGATATCACTGAAAAGGTGAGAAGCTGTGTGCCTTGGGATTAATGGACCCAACCAAATCCTGCTGCAGACCTGCACCAATGGATGGAACTCCTTGCTCACAGTGACCCCTGATCTGAAGTACCTCATTCAGAATTTCCTTGATGTTCCATTGATATTACGACTTTGTTTTTCAGTATTGTAAGAGCTGTGTGAGCACAGATCCAGGCACTGTGTTAGTACTTCTTTGGGGTGTATTTGCACTGATCACCTTCAAGGAAGATGCTGGATCTGGGGAACCCAGAATTTCAGAGCTTAATTTCACTGCTGGCTTTGCAGAGAAATATGCCACCTTTAAAAAAGAGTAGAATAGCTAAATGCCAGTTAGGAGCAGTGAAGGAGCATTTGGAGTGAGATTCAAACTCTTCCATTTTTTCCGCTTCCCCTTCCAGGTAACGTACCTAGAGAAGAAGGTGACAGAACTGGAGAATGACAGCCTGACCAATGGTGACCTGAAGAGCAAACTGAAACAAGAGAACACACAGCTAGTTCACAGGTAACAGGGCACAGAGCCAGGTCTCCTTACCATGTCAGAGCAAAGCCAGAACACAGTTGTGGGGAAGGAACATCTCTACCTGCAGAGTATGACCAAGTCTCCTTCCTTAATGCTGACAGATGAAATAAGGCTTCATCTGAGAAGTCAAGTGCAATAGGGATGAATTTTGAGCAAGCAGAGGCCTTCCAAACTGGTGTCTTTAACAGAGATGTTACTGACTTGCACAGAGCAAGCTCTTCTGCTGTGAGAAAGGTTACTGTGGTGGTTGGATTTGGGTTTTTTTCTTGCATGTAGCAAGAGCATAAGGCTGGGTTGTAGTCCCAGCTTCTTGAGATTGAAAGCATAATAGATGAACCAGTACTACTTAATTCTGTGCTTATTGGGTAGATTAAATACCGGGAGAGATACTGGGAGAGATTAAATACCAAGAGAGAGGGTGAAGTGGAATGAAATAAAGGAATGGGCCAGAAAGACGGAGGCGGTGAAGTTGCACACTTATTTTTTAAGTACTTGTGAAGCTCTTACTGAAGTGAGATCTGGTTTCCTTAGAGTTCATGAACTAGAGGAACTATTGAAAGACCAAGAAACATCAGCAGAACAGACCCTGGAAGACGAGATAAAGAGACATAGAGAAGCTTACAGCAAGTATGAAAAAGAGAAAGGCACTGAAATCGAACTGCTGAATACAAGGTAACAAACACCTTGGTGCCACCCAGAACAAGGTTCTCTTGTCTTCATTTTTACTTTGCATGTAAATGTAGGCTGTTTACCACCAGACAGTGCACAGATGGTGGCAGGTTGGCAGGTCAGTAGAGTAGCTGTGCAGTTGTGTGTCTTAAAGCCCAAAAGCTGGGAGGATGCCTTACATTAATGCTTTAATCCACGTGGCCCATGTAGGCAGCTTAGCTGGATATTTGGCATGGATTCAAGGAGGGAATTGTGACCAGCTGTAGCAAACATTTGTTTCTTCCGACTTGATTTATTTTTTTTAGGTACCTGTTTTTAGGAGCACAAGAATCTGAGGGTCAGTGTGGTGTTTTGGGCCCTAAAAACAAACTATCAAAAAGCTCACGTTAAAAAGTGCTAAGATTAGAAAGATTTTTGTATTTGGTCTTTCTGTCAAGTGCAAGTGAAATGGCTTTTTAGAGCACACTATTTTGCATGCCTGCAGTCTTGAAGAGATATCTGCTGTAAGGTTTTTGTTATTAACACAGGGTTCAGCAACTGGAAGAAGAAAATGGTGATTTGAAAAGCACTGTCACACGGCTGAAATCCCAAACGGAGAGATTAGATGAGGTAACAAAACCCCCCTGAGTGCTTGAGCAATTTAACAGCAATTTCATTTGTGTAAGAGCAAAACTCACACGGTGCTTGGCCCGGCTTCTTAAATTTTTCTTCCTTAAACTATTAATGGAATTGGAACATTTAGAGGCAGGAATACCCCGGGACACAAACCATCTTACGACCCGCTGTGTCCGTAGGTTCATGTTGTAAAACTCAGGGTTTCTCCTGCACTTGCAAGCTGGTTATGGAGTTCCCTGTTTATTGTAGGAAAGGCAACGCATGTCAGACAGGTTGGAGGACACGAGTCTGCGACTGAAGGATGAGATGGATTTGTACAAGAGAATGATGGACAAGCTGCGGCAGAACAGGCTGGAGTTCAACAAGGAGAGGGAAGCCACACAGGAGGTAGGTGTGAAGAGGGATGTAAGGCCAGGCAGTCTCTTCTCACCTGCATGCAAACCCATCTGAAAAAGAATGGGCAGACAGGATGAGCACTGAGAATAGCACAGCCAGGGAATGTCCTGCTGGATTGTGTTTCTGTGGGAGGGGTGCCCACAGGGTGATGAACGCTGCAAGAATATAAATGGCAATCCCTGACCCAAAGGGTTTACAACTCTTTGAGAACTTGCAGCTTCAAATGTGTGCCCTAATACTTCCCATACTAGGGCAATTATGCTTAGGGACATGTAGGGACATGAAGGTTAGCAGTCAGAGCCCCTTCCATCTCTGCGGTGGTGTAAGTGAGCTGTGCTTCCACAGAAGAGCAGGTGGCTGTGCTGTAGGGCTCTGGCCTCAGCCAGGCTCACAGGGTGCTTGTCTGAGCACAGAGGTGGCTGTTTGCAGGGGGGATGGTTGTGCAGGGATGTGCTGGAGATACACGACCTCCTTGCGTGCCCACAGCTCATCGAAGACCTGCGGAAGGAGCTGGAGCACCTGCAGCTGTACAAGCTGGAATGTGAACGCCCTGGGCGTGGGAGAAGCTCCTCATCCAGCGTGAGCGAGTTCAACGCCAAAACCAGGGAGGTGGAGATGGAGCACGAAATAAAGCGGCTGAAGCAGGTGAGCAGAAAAGGCCTCTTGACCCACGTGAAATGTGTGGGGCTGCCTTGGAAAATGCCTACAGCTGCAACCCCAGCACACTGCCTTCAGGTTTTGTCCCCCCTTTATCACAAGCGTGAGATGCACATTGCATCTGTGCAGGACTTCTTTGCATCAGTAATGTGAATTGTGCCCTGTGATCCAGGCAGGGAGGACTTGTCACTGGAGGTAAGAGAACTGCTGTTAACTTGCCGCCTCACCACGTGTCACCCAAATTACCTGTGATGTTAAAATATTACTTATTTTTAATGAAACCTTGTAGGAAGAACTTAAAAGCGATTTGTCTTTTCATCCTCCTGAAACAGGAGAATCAGAAACTTCGTGACCAAAACGATGACCTTAATGGACAGATCCTAAGCCTCAGTCTTTATGAAGCTAAAAATCTCTTTGCAACGCAAACAAAAGCCCAGTCACTGGCTGCTGAAATTGATTCTGCATCAAGAGATGAGGTAATGTGCTCTTTTAATCAGGTACCACATCCAAGAATAAGCGTTTTGCAGTGTAATTAACTGTCAAGGTTGAACTGTCTGAAGTTGACAAATGAACAACAGAAATTCTGCTTTGATAGGAGTTCAGGAGCGTTGGAAGATTGCCTTAAGTCTAACAGTGTTTTGGGATGCTCCTTGTAATATAACTCTCCCATTTCTCTCTCTCAAAAAAAAAGGAATTATGAGACTCTCAGTGAACTGTTTTACAGTTTTAGGGTATTGTAATAGTATGACATAAGTTTCATACAGAAATGACCATAGGTAGTTATGTAAATTTGAGCTATATATTGCCTATATTCCCTGTAGCAGAGCTGAATTCTTGAAGAAAATAAGTAGTTTGCAATTAATAATCTGATAATGCTTTGGAAGATATTATGGGAGGCCCATTTGTCTGTGGGCTGAGTCCAGCTCATGTAGCTTCCTCTGAGCTCCAGGACAGATTGTGAGATCAGGCCCATGGATACATAAAAGCTCCCAGGGAAGAAGACAGGTTAGTGGTGAAGGAGATTAGAAGGAATTGTTTGCCTTTTATGCTCTGTTTCTTCCAGACAGAATTCCCCATTTCTTCATCAAAAGGAGTCCTGAGACAGGCCTTTTACCCAGTGTGTACTGGAATGACCTGCCAGCCTTTTAACTCCTGGGCAGGCCCTTGAAGTGAAGTGCATACTTGAGTTTCTTGCTGAACCAGAGCTCTGTGAAGGAAGGTGTTTAATTGTTGATCTCTAATTAGGTAAAAGCAAATTGGGCTTTTGCTATTGTCAAGAAAAGTCTGACTTTCTCCCTGTGTATCTCATGACTGGCTCATGCAAGGGATGCCCAGCACTCCCCCTTCAAAGGAGGGAAGTGCCTGACAGCTGTGGCCCAGGCTCAGTAAAACCTCACAGACCTGCATAAACTGTTCCCATTTGTGCCATTTTTCCTGTCTAATAAAACAGAGGTAAGAAACTGCAGATTCAGGGTAGTACTTATGTGAAGGCAAATGAAAATGGACACCCAAATAACATGGGCTTCAGGAGGATCTGGGGCTCTGTCACTCCTTGGCAGCTCTGCCAGTTTGGCATTGAACGTGCGACGTAAAAAGCAAAGCAGTCTTGATCTTTGGAGAGGTTGAGGGGCCTTTCACAGCTCAAAAATCTAACTATTGGTAAACTAGTGAGAATATTTCAAGAGTAACTTGGAAATGTTGTGTTTCAGCTCATGGAAGCCCTCAAAGAGCAGGAAGAGATAAACTACAGATTGCGACAGTATATGGACAAGATCATTCTGGCAATCCTGGACCACAACCCGTCCATCTTGGAAATAAAGAATTGAAGAGAACAGGAGAAGGAAAAGCAGCAACTGCCTGATATTTCTGCACATGCCACTGGATCTAAACAACACTCTGATACTGTAAATTAATCTATAAATATATATATATACACTACGTGTGAGTGTGGGTGCGCGGGTGTGTTTATATGATGTTTGGTACACTGTTATTTGTCATTGAATTGGCTTGGTTAGACTTTTTCCATGCACTTTCAATACCTGTGATAAGATGGATACTGTATATTAATGTAATAACAATATAACTGGATCATGCTGTTTTAGATACTGGACAAAATGACTCTACCTCTAGTTGTAAAGGTAAAAAAGACAATGGAAACATATGGATGTGGCCCTAACTTTAGGAGCAAGAATTTTTTCTTCGTTCTTCCAGGAATTTGGGTAACACAAACCAATTGACATACCCGGGTTCAGTTCCTGACTGGTGCTGACTGTGTAATTTACTATTTGATTAAGTTTTAGTACTTCAACCACGCATCGGGTTAAAAAAAACAAACTAAACAAAAAACCAAACACACAACAAAAAAACAAACTTTGGGAAAAGACAAGACACAAAGTAAACGGGAAGAAGAGGAAGATACTGCAAAATTGTTTGCTATTTGCAAAGAAAAAAAAAATCACCATCCACTTGTTTGCCACTGTCAGCACAAAGTGCTTTTGATGTAAGATCACTTTGGAGCCTGCTCTGGGGTGCTCTGAGCCAGCTGCTCCTCGGTGTGTGTGTTTGTTGTGCCGGGAGGGGGGTCCCTGTAGCATTGAGGCAAAGAGCTCTTCCAATCTCTTCCCCTATTTTCAGGGGTATATCACGGGCCATTAAGATGAATTCTGGGATCCTACCCCTTCCCCTCACCCCAAGTTTAAAGATTTCACTGAAAGAATGCATTCCAATTCTTACAAAAAAAAAATAAATTTTTGCATGACATATCTTCACTTCAGGGGAGGAGGAGGAGGAGCAGCCCTTGACATCACGTGCTGAGTTGCTTTTCCAGCCCATATAGCTGCACTCCTTTGACCTTTTTTTGGGCAGGCTGTGGAGAGGATCCACTGGTTGCTGACACAGCCATGGAGAGCAGTCTGGTGTGGAGTGGATTTTACCTATAGGGCAGGAAAAAGAAGGAGCTTGGTCTTGCAGGAGTTACCAGTCCAGACTGAGCACACACGTGCATATCTAAAGCTCTAAATAGGGAACACATCCTCGCTTAGCTGAGCAGTTGTGCAGGTGCTTAACTTTTAAGTGTGTACTGAGACTGCTCAGAGAAGTCAGTGTGACAGAATATAAGCTTTAAAGTTGAGTTTGTGCTTAAATGCTGCCTTAAATAGGGATGACTTCAACATGTGCCTGTGTTCTCCGGAGCTGGATCTGTGTACTGTAGGGCTAGGACCTTTTTAATTAATAATGTAGCTTATATAAGGAGCTTATGGAATCATTTGGGTAGTTGAATGCTAAAAAGGAATTTTATTCCATGCACTTTTTTTAAAGTAAAAGTTTCACACTTTTGATTCACACCAACTGGCACAGAAAAATAGGCCCGAGTATCTGGCTTTCTCCAGTGCATAGAGATGTTTCCTCTCTTGAATACACTCCCCAGAAGAACGTTACAGTAGCAATGACTGTGCTTTTCTGTGTATTTCTTGCTGTTGGCAGTGTCTTGCCCTTAGTATTCTCTCGATGTATCTTGGTGTGTATATGTGATGCATTTTTCCTGAATTTGAATACATAAAACTGTATTCAGTTATGGATGTAAATATATATATATTTTTCTGCAATCTCTGTGCTCTTGCCTTCAGTGATGTGTTACTGGAGCGATGGGAAGCAGGGGATGTGCTGGAATCAGGCTTTCTTGAAGGCAAGAAAATAAAAACAGTTTGTTTCTATGTATCTGCATTAGGCAGGTGTAAAGTAACTGGAAAGAGAGAAGGGACCGGAGGAATGACTGTGGGACACAACACCCCACACAAAGGTATCTGCAGGAGAAGTGGTGCGGTGTGGTTTAAGCAGTTATGTCTCAGGGCTGGGTTCCTGGGACTCTAGGGTAATCTGGAGGAAGGGATTTTAAAACCACTCCTTTGCCACCTGGGAATGGTGTAAAATGTCCTGTGCTACATTGCAGCAGCTTCTGTTTGTGGAGAAGCTGGTGGAACACCATGGAAACCCCACACAGCCACCCTTCTGCTGCTGCTTCTGGATGTGCCCCCCAGAAGGTAGGAGAGGAACAGTTAAGCCACTTGGTGCTACCTGCCTGCAGGACTCCTCACCTGCACTTTAGTGATGCCATTTCCCTCTGCCTGGTGCTATCTGTGGCTTGTGCCAGGGACTTTGCTCTCTGTATAGGCCACAGAGGACTCTTCCACATGGTCAGGTGGCTATTGCTCACCTGCTGTGACAAGCAGGGCTGGGTGACCAGCAGCCCTGCTTCTGGAGCTGGCTGTGTTTGGGAAGTTACACTGCTGGCCTGTGTGGTGGATTTAAATGTGAGTGAAGCTGTTGCAGCTTAGACTGGTGACTGAATGTTTTTCCCTAATTATTTTTTAAGTAAAATAGACTTGGCTTCAAAATTTTAATAATCTAAAACCCGTCCCCACTAGGGTGGAACATCAGCAAATGTTGAGGACTGTTTCACTGAAAGCAGAGCCTGGCTTACTTCACTGAGACCACAGAGCCCATGGACGCCAACAGAAGACATGACTGTAGTGGTAGCCAAGTTCCTGTGAAGGTAATTATATGTAAGAGGTGAATAGTCACTACTAGTGACAAATAGTCACCGAATCTGGCCAAAATCCTGAAAGGGATATTCCCAGCAGTGGATTTTCTAAAATCTTGGAGGACTTCTTCCTCAGCTCTGTACCCAAGTGTGTCAGCATGTAGAAGCTCTTACTTGCTCCACTGTTTGCATTTGAAAAGTTGTCTTACCACCATGTTGGTGGTGTTTGTAGCTTTGTTTTATTGTGTAAAGGAGTTACCCTTCTGCTCCTGTGGGGCCCTTGGTGTGGTACTGCTGTCTGGTACTGTTGAAATACGTATCCAGATACTTGCTATGTTTGACAGATAATGTGAGTTGGAGGTGGGAGAGGCATTTCACTGGCAGATTTTCCTCTAAGGTATCCACTTCTAAAAATAATAATTAGCAATTGTATTCTTAGACTGAGTAACTGCAGATATTAGACCAATCTGTCTTGCAGTTCAAGCTCTGGAAAGCCCTTCTATCCCAGAAAAGAAGTCATCACATTTTATGACGAGCAGGTAACTTGGTAATAAGGGATCACTTGATGGGTCACTGGGGCAGGGAGGAATCTGATACTGAAGGTGCAGAGAGTGCACACTTTGATCAGGTGCCAGACACTTTGGCGGAACAGACGGGAGACGTGGCGATAGGGAGGCACCAGTTTGGGTGTCTGTTCTCTCATAAGTTTTACTTCTTTGCTGTGCTGCCTTTGTGCTCTCAGGAGAGCTGGGGAAGTACAGCCTGCCTCTGTCAGTGTTACTCTTGCTGGAACAAGGGCCTCGCTTCCCTGGGTAAATAACTTCAAACACAGAAATGTAGTATCACCCTGTTGTAGCAATGCACAAATGCAGCAAACATTCCTGTGTCAGACCCCTGCTTCTCACTTAACCCTTGGGGACGTGAACACAATCCCAGGTTCTGTATCTTGATCTGTTCCTTAGTTCATTCAACCTCAGACTCTCAAAAGCAAAGTGATATTCTGGTCAAACCAGTTGCAAACCACCGCAGGTATTTTCGTACCAGTGGCTTTTGGCTGAAAGCTGCCCTTGGTCAGGGCAGTTCTACACACAGAAAAATTGCCTCTTTCAAAACTTGCACTTGAGAGTACCTGAAATTAGTCTCTCAAGATTTTTCTGGTATTGGTTGCTTCCCTCCAGACTTCAGTCTTGAGCTGTTGCCTAGTATTGATTTCAGAGTGATGCTGATTCAAAACTGCTTTGACATCAAAAGAAGATTTTTCAGCTTTCTTAATAACTTCTGTTAAAGACTCAAACTCTTTAAGAATTTGTCTTATTTTGAAGTGCAACAGTGACAAACTGTAACTATCTCATCTATTTTTAAGGAATTTTTAATATGCAAATTTGTAGCAAGTCTCAAAAAAAAACCCCAAACCATCCCATGCACTTTTGCTGCCAACTTTCCTTTCATGGTCTTTGGGAGAAATTCAGATGTTTCTCAGCCAGCTCTGTAGGGAGTTGAACACAGCATTATTAATTCTCAAAGATATGTGTATCAACAAATATTTTGCTGTCTGAGTGCAGCAATGCTCCATTTACTTGGGTAGAACTGCCTTGCTCTCCAGAGAGGATCTAGAGCTACAGTGTTTAGGCTCCCTAATCTGGTTTGTAAATGAGGGCTTGGAAGCTGATACATAAACACACACTTAGGGCTGTTACACCAGGCTCAGCGGTCTCTGCATCATAGTGCTGGTGACATGTGATGAGTCTAAGAACTAGAATTTACAAATAAAAGATCAGTTTTTTTCCTTCTTTGATGACAGTGAATATACAGTGGTTTTCTCTTAAAACAAATACTGTATGGTGTGGTCTGAGGGATTTTTTCCAAGGAAGGAAGGAAGGAAGGAAGTAGCAGCTGATCAAACACTTGCCAAATCAGTGGCTTGGCTTATATTGATTTAAGTGAAAACTTGACTCAAACTTTAACTGAGCAGTTCCTGGTGTAAGTAGCAATGCTCATATTCTCGTCAAGTCATTTGTTTCTCAAGAAACATTGTCAAGAAGTCATGACAGGTGATGTAACACAGCTGCTTTGTTTTAAAGGATATAGTTCCACAGTTGCTGACATTTTTTTTTCCTTTGCATCATCCCCGGGGCTTTTTCTCAGTATTTTTGAATTCAAAGTATTGATTCTAGGAGCAGTTTGCTGTTGAAGCATGTGTGGGTTTCTGTTTAATGAAACTCTGCATGCACCTTTAGATACTGAGAAGGATTGCAGTAGGTGTTGGGGCTGAATCCTGTCATCCTGTATAATGCACTGGGAGTTGCTCCTGTCCATGTGCAAGGGAGTTGTTTCTTTCTGGTATTCTTCCCCAGTATTTGTTCTGTTGACATTTATACTCCCTGTCTTGTCCCCAGCCACTGTGCCCACTGTCAGAGTGGCTGTGTGCCTTGGGGCAGCACTAGGAGCAGATGGAAGGGACAAATTCAACATTCTTGGCTTCAATATGGCTTTAGCTACCGAGACAAGAATTTCAGCCTTGTCTTTATACCAGGCCAGTCCTGTCCTTGCCTTTTGTGTGGTCATGAAAGCTGGTTCCATGTACATGTGTTCCATGTACAAAATGCTGAAGCTGATTCTCACAGTGTGCAAGCAGGTAGGGTAAGTTTGAAGGTGATCCAGGTGTGGGATCACTGGGATGTGCCACAGGTTTTGCCTGGATTCTGTACAGGTGTCCCACTGCACTCTGTACTCACAGCCTGTGAGAGGCACAGCCCTGCAGCTGAGCCTGGCAGGCGCACCTCGAAGGGAACAGGGAACGGCAGCAGCCCATAAAGACACAAACATCTGCAGCCAGGGCCACGGTACCAGGGTTTGCCACAGTGTGGAGCCAGCTGACAGTGCTACGTGGTGTTCAGGATACGATGGGTTTTAGCTCACTGGCTTACGTCTGAAGGTTTTGTTTCAACTCAAGGGTAGTACCTGTTCAAACAGACACAGAGGGATTACTTTTGACTGAAACTTTTTAAACCTCATGAAAACATAACAGTAACAGACATGGGCTTCTGTGGTGTAATTTGGACACCTACCCCTCAAATCCCTATTTCTAGTTGGTGTAGGTGTTGTTAGTGGTGCAGCTGTGACATGTGAGCTGTAGCTTTCACACCCCTGTTGTCAGCAGTGACACTGGCCCTGGCAAACCCCTCAGAGCTGCTGTGCCCCATCGAGGGGCAGGGACTCTCCTGGGAGAGTGTGCAGAGGGTAAGGGGGGCAGGAGGGCTGCAGTTACTCCTCCACACAGGGATCTTACACTACCCAACACCAGCCCTATTTTATATAATACCTTATCTGTAGCTAAATTATTCTGGCTTTGGAGAAAGGATGCCAGAAGGGGAACTGAGAATTTCGTGTCTTGTGAACCTGCTACAGGGCAGTAAATGTTGCACTGATGTTATGTTTAAATACTGAAACATTTTGAGAATTACTGTAAAATCGGTTGTGAGAGCCATTTGTTTTTCTTTGTTGCACAGACTACCCACGTTTTTTGCATGGTTACGTATTTTAGTACTTGTGCCTTTTACTTCTCTGTTGTGAGGATACATTTTATTTTTGCATTTTATCATCTGTTTCGGGCACTTTTTATATACACTTCTTTCATTTGATCATCTGGTTTCTTGTACATGTGTATATATAAACTAGATCAGATTTGTATTCATGTGCCTCTGAGATGTAAAAAATACTCATTTTGTACAGGTTTTTTTAGAAGCACTAGATCATGGTCTAAATTACGTAGCAAATGAAAATTAACATAATTAGCAGTTCTTTGTCTTCTTTTAGAAATGTTGTGTCAGATGGCTGGTCTCTTTTGTAAGGCAATGTTTCACACACACACTCGCAGATTTATTGTTCTAGTATCGTTATGAGACCAATTCTATCCACTTGTTGGCTTCAGTTAATTCAAAATAATAAAACACTTAACTAAATGTTATTGTCCTGACTTGGCAATTATAGTTTTTATTTCCATTAAAGCCAATTTGCTTCTTTTTATACTTGAAATGGACACCAGACCAAAACCTCATTTGAACACATTGCCCATTTCAGGTTAACTGCAGTTCTGGGATTATTTTTGTGGGATTGGGCAAGTGATTTACTTTGCCCATTGAAATGGAAAGAGAAATAGCATTACCAATTCATAGACTTGCCATCTTAGAGTGCCTCAGATGCTTTAAATTATTCCTTCTCTTTCCTCCCTGGCTTCTGTGGCAGCATTTCCCAAGGACAGACCCTGATCTGCATGACTGGAGATCTTCCTTTTGCAGATGTGAGAAACTGGGTGTCTCGCTTTTCACATTTTGGCAAATGCTGAATAAACTCCTTCCCATGGGGGTTGTAGCACAGCACTCTCCTGCAGCATTTGGGAAGCTGAATAGATGTGTTTTGAGACTGGACATCTGTAACTGGCAACCAGGCATCTGGTCCTAGAAGTGTCCTTCCCTCCCACCAGCCTCTTCTCGAGCTGGTGGTTTCTTTTCTGGAGTGTTGACCCCCTCATCTGGTGAGATCCTCAAATTGTTCCCTCCACTCACACCTTGTGGTTTATCAGTACCCCACTCACCAGCCCCCAGACACAGTGAGATAATAAACTCTGCTAAGTCACAAGGAAGAAATCATCAGTATCCCCTAAATCTTACAAAACAATATCCCCTAAATCTTACAAAATCTTACAAAAAAAAAATGATTTATCCCCTAAATCTTACAAAAATCTATAAAATAGTATGTTCTGCTCTCACAGAGCGGAATTTTTTGACTGAATTCGGCACCCATTTGACAGAATATAAAGCTGCCTTAGAAGCAATTAGGTGGTTTTATTCTTTTACTTTAAAGGCTGCTTAGTATGAAAATGAGAAAAGTCCACTTGTTCCATTGTTACTGAAAAAAAAGCAGCCAGCAGAAGTGGCATTTTTAATCTCTTTCTGTAATTTACACCACCCGTGAAGTGATGTCAGTACTGTTGCAATGTGCCATTTACACTATTTTCTTTGTATTTTCTTGAAATACTTTCTAGGGACAATAAAGCTGTCCTTGCTGATGTGGATCCTTCAGGTAGCTGTAATGTACAATCAGACATGTAAATAAATTGTTTGCTTTTCCTGCATGACTGAAATGTTGTCTGTGGTGGATGACTGATTTGATGTCCCTCCTTACCTTCCTTCCTGGTCCACCTCTTATTTCTGTGCTTCATTTAAAGGAGGACTGCCCAGCTCTGCTCTGCCCTGCCCAAACACCGGCTTCCTTATCTTTGGCTGAGTTATGAGGGAACTCCAGGATGGCAGGGAAGGAGTTTGCTCAGCACGTGCCTTACCTGACAGCCACAACCATGTAAAACATCCAAGAGCTGTGTGGGATGTGTAAGGCCAAAGCTTTGTATGGGACCGACCCATTAATCTCTCCGCTTGTGTGCTGATGGGCACTCCAGCTGTGAGCTGTTTGCAGGATTTGGAGCCAGCTTTTTAATCTGGCCTGTATTTACTGACCCGTGGTGCTGATGAGCAGTGCTGTGACCCCTGCCCTGAGGGGCAGTGAGCTGCTGCGGGGAGGGCACAGCCCAGAGCCGTGTCCTGGGGGAATCTGCTCTGGCCTCACATGGCCAGCAGTGACCACCCCAGGGCGTGTGCTGGGGAGATGTTCACTGTTAAACTGGAGGTGCCTGTGCCAGGAGAAGCCTGAGGGAAGACTCTGTTCCTGGGAGAGGCTGAGGCTCCCGGGAGTGCCTGGAGGGGCCGTCCTGGGAGCAGGACAGCAAGGATTGTCCATGAGGAGCCAGGGTGGTGCTAGGACAGCTTGGGCTATGCCTGGGAGCTGGGACCTGTCACTGGTGCCATGTGTGGAGGAGCCCCTCAGCCTGGCGAGGGCTCAGGCCAGGACTCACCACGTTCCCATTCCTGGCAGAACAGGCTCTGCGTGAGGCGGGATGCTGGAGGACACACCGGGGCCCACTCGACCAACACTCTGAGGTAATTTTTTTTTTTCATCTTCTGTTTGAGCTGCCAGACCCACTGGCCTCTTCTTTGCACTGTATTTTAACTGCTAGACTTAAAAAAATAAGTGAGGAGCAGTTTGGGTTTGAGGCTGCTTTTTGCAAACTCTGTGGAGTGAGGGGAGGGCACGGTCACCTCAGGGGCAGCCAGGGTCTCTGTGGGCACTGTTGCCCAAAAGAGTGGGGCCCATGGCTTTGTGAAAACGCTGCTGACAGAGGGGCAGACACAGCCAGGCTAGGAAGGTGCTGGGTGCTTCTTACTTGGTAAAAATACGGGGGGATTGTTGTGTGTTGGGACAATCCAGGGGCGAAGCATCTCCTCAAGCAGCCCTGTGCAGCTCCCTGCCTTCTGCCTGCCTGCCAGGCATTGTGTTGGAGCAAACCATCAAGGCTGGCCTGGGAGCACCAGCAAAGCCCACACTGATATAGCCACAGGGTGCAGGTGGCTCAGGGATGTGTTTCCACAGCAGTTTTACTGGGTTTGAAGTTTGGCTCCTGAAAATCTGCTGCTTCGTCAGGTGTCATTTGTGCCCTTGATGTAAAAAAATGTGACCGTTTTTCAGCTGTGTGGAAGATGGTGAAGGGTGTAGAGCCAGGGAACTGAGCCTGTGGTGTATTATTTAAAATATAAAGTGGAATCTAAGGTGGTAAGATCTCTGCCTCCAGCTGGGCTTGGAGCAAAGGAGGAGGGGGAAAGGGAATTTTGAAAAGGCTTCACTAATCAGTTCAAGCCTTGCAGGGCAAAGTTTTTCCTTATAAAACATTTTGATGATCTTCAAGTGATCATAGCGTACCAAACAACTTTCATCTGGCTCTCAGAAGTCTCTAAACCTGGAATGTGTCTTTTACAGTATCATCCGTGTGGCTGTGGGGCAGCTTTTCTCACTGTGGGTACAGATATTTGGGGAACCAGAGCAAAGGTAGTGTATAAATAATACATGGAGCAACGTACCTGAGTGTTATCTTCTCAGGCTTTTCCATTCCCAGATTCCTCCCAGCAATGAGATGTTGGATATTCAGATTTATAACTGCAGGCTCAAAGAAAACTCCCTACTGTGTATGCTAAATTACTTCACCAGAGAGACAGGGAGAAGTTTTGTTCCCAAATCTCAGCACCTCAGGCTAATGTGATGTACTACTGACCTACTTCCAGATCAGTTACACACTGGTACACAAGAAAGACACAGTGGGAAAGCAAATCACCTGTTACTCTGGGGATAGAAATCATCAACACTATGTACCACAAAGTCCATAATAGTTTCTAAAAAATTATGCTATTATTACATGTTTCTACTTGGCCGGGGAGAGCCACAACCCTTGGGTCATTTTACAACCAGGAACTTTACAAGCTCAGAACTCCTGGGAGGTGATTCTTATCTTGTTCCTATCTTTTGAGAGAAGGCAGGAGGGAAGGAGGGTTTGAGGGCAGACAGGTTAAATGAGGCAGTAGCAGAGTAGGAAATAGATTGCAGGAGTTCAAACTGCTGAGAACTTGAACAGTGACAAGGAGAGCTGTTACAAAGAGGAAACACATCTCATGTGAGCACTGAGTGAGTACATTGTCCAACTCCTGTAGTCTGGCAGCAGGCTCTGATCTCCTCATGTTGTCTTGGCTGACACGTTGTTCAGCAAAGCAGTCTCAAAGCCATGACTTCAGTGCTTTCCCTTGCTCTGTTCACTACTCTTGGATGGCCTGTTTCAATGCTTTCCTGAATCTCTGAGGGCAGACTGGGATGTGTGACTCCACTCTGAATGTCTTTTCACCCATGCAATGCAGCAAGGACTCTCCTGGCTTGCATAACTTGGGTGAAATTTGTCCTCGGAGCCAACTGCTTTTTGGATGCAAAATAGAGGTTAGAGCATATGACTAGTAAATTGAAGACTGTCCCAGATGTATAATCATAACTGTTTGGGTTAATGGTGATTTTAAAGCAACTTTGCAATGATAATATGTCAGCATGTCCTCTGGCACGGTGCTTATTTCCCTCACACCGAGATCTTTGTGCCTGAGCTCAGTGACTGATGAGGCAGTTTGCATTTTGAGGCAATAGTGTGTAACGTGGGGTTTATGACTCAGAGTACAGACTGTTTCTGAAAAGACAGAGGAGCTGGGCTGTGGCACCAGCTGAGGTAGATGGAACTCAGCTGCTGAAAGGCTGCACTCGCTCTCTCCTTGTTGTACTGGAGCAAATTGCTGGCTCTGTTTTATGAAACACTGTCTCTGTGGCTTTTCCTAATGTGCTCAGGCTTTTATTTAAAACCTGAACAGTCACCAGGCAGGGTTGCTCTCAGGAATCCTCTGGTCTGCCTGAGCACTTGTGCCATGTGACACAGAAACAACACCTGACCAAGGCTGTACTTGAGCCTCTTGGATCAAAGTGTGGACTGAGGAGCCGAGCTCTGGCTGTGCAGAGCAGTGAATTGGGGGGCAGCAGCAGAGGAGTTTGTTTTCATTAATGGAAATACTGTGTAAGTGTGGATTAAAGGTGAAGCCCTGAAGCCCCCCCCTCAGTGGCCCCATGCTGGGGAGCAGCAGGACTGGGCAGTGGGATGCAGCATAAAACAGGCAGGCTCTTCCCATCACTCTGCCAGAGCTAGGGAGGGAGCAGGAGCACTGCCAGGACTGTCCTGTGCCCAGGGATGTGGTCAAACACCCACCACCTGAAATGCAAAGTCCAGGGCCATGGAGGGGGCAGGATGTGGCTGAAAAACAGTTGCGAGTTCTGCAACCCCAGCACCTCTTGCCATACTGCTTTTTTGGGGCTCTGGGTATCGCTGGGATGCTGAGTTCCCAAGCAACTGTAGCCTCAAAAAAGTAAACCTTAGCAGCAGAGACAGGCTGGGATAGATTCGCTGCAATATTGTTGTGAACACCTTAAAATGGGACCCTGAGGAAAGCAACTTTTCCTCTTTGGAATGAGCTGCTCAGACCTCACGTGGTTGGTTTATTTGAGCAAGGAGAACACTGCAAACACAGGATGCATTCCTGTAATAAAGGTTGTGTAACTCAGATCTGACTTGACAGACAGTGGGGCCTGGTTACAAATTCATAGTATAAAGTAAAGATAGGGATTCTATTATGTGAGATTGGCAGTAGGTTCTAACTGTGCCTTTTCTTTCCTCTTTGGTTGGTTGGTTCGGTTTGTGTTTTTCAGGACGAATATGTAAGCTAAAAAATAGCAGATTACTTTCTGCTGCCCAGCATTGGTTGAAAACCAGAAGCCAGGATGAAAAATGTCAATGCAAAGCTAAATAATGGTTCAAAACCACAACCTTCAAATTCTTCCCTCAGCTAGTGGTGATAAAAATGAGAGCTGATTCATTTCTTGGGTTTTAACCAAGCGTTAGCCATAAGACTAAATATTTGGTAGCTGGAAACCCAAAGGAGGAAATATTAATAATGCAGTATTGTATTTAAGATTTATGCTATTATGATTTGACTGTGTAAACAGAAGATAATGGGATTGAAGTAAAACGTGAAAATTCAGTTTGAATATCAGGAAACACTTCCTGACACAAACCATATTAGATTGCCTGATGCTGTCCCAAGGGAAGGGTGGGGAAACGCTGCTGCTTGGCTCACAGGGAAGAGACGGGAGGCTCCGGGACAGTCCCCGCCAGCCTCCCGAGAGCCGGGACAGTCCCCACCATCCCGCGGTGTCCCGGGCCCTGCCAGGGGCTGTGTCCGATCCCACTCGGCTCCTGCCCTCGGGGGATGCTTTCCGGCCCCCCAAACCAGGAGCTGGCCAGCGACAGAGCCGGAGTGTGAGCTTGGCAGTGCTTTTCTCGCACCGAACAGCCGCTGTTTGTTTCCCGAGGCAGCTCCGTGTTCCTGCAGGGACGCCCCGCGTTACTCCGCCGCGAGAAGCACCGGGAGAAGGAAAGGAAAGCGAACCCTCCCCGGTAATTCGGCGGTGTGGGAGCAGCAGCGCTCGGGGACACCGCGGGAAGGGGTTTCGGAGGGGTCCCGCCGCGGGGGACGGGGCAGGGCGGGTCCGAGCCCCGCGGGCGGGACACGGTGCGGGCACACGGCGAGAGCCCCGCCCGCTCCCGGCGCCCCGCCCCGCACGTGCCCGCGGCAGCCCCCGCACGGCGGCCCCGCGGGCTCCCCCCGCACGGCGCGGCCGCCCCGCCCCGCCCCGCCCCGCCCGTCCCGCCCGCTCCCCGCCCCGTCCCGCCGCCGGCAGCGCCCCGGGACGCGCCGTCCGGTCCCGGCGGCGGCCGCGCCGCCCGCTGCCTTCCACTGGCGGCGCGCGGGTGCAGCCAGCCCGTCGGGCGCGGTGGCCAAGTGGTAAGGCGTCGGTCTCGTAAACCGAAGATCGCGGGTTCGAACCCCGTCCGTGCCTGCCGAGGCAGCGCGGTGCGCTGGCAGCCCCGCCGCGGGGAGGCCGCGGACGCCGCCTCGTTTGCGGCTCATTTTTGCTCTCGGTGCCGGAGATCCGCGGCCCCGCCGCCCTTCCCGGGGTGTCGGACATCCGGCCCCGGGGAAGCTGCGGGGCTGCCGGTGGCCGCAATGCTCCGCGGGTCCGCACCGTGGCATCAGCAGGGCGTGGGGGTGAGCAGGCTTCGGGCAACACCGGTGGTGCACCCCTGGGACCCCTGTGTCCCCTCTGCACCACGGGACCCAGGAACCACGTCCTTGCAGGAGACAGTTTCTATGTTTTGCCCCAGGACAGGTGTCCCGAATGCAGCGAGGCACAGTTAAAGTAAAGTTGTGCTGTGCGAGGGGAGTGTTGGGTCCGCTGGGATGTGAAGAATCCCTCTCGCTGGTACTTTCTCTGTAGGTGCTGGGTTTGATGTACTGCTCACATATAGAGTCCTTAAAGGGTAGAGAAGTCGAATCCTGGAATAAAAGCTTAGTGCAATTAGAATCAAAGAATTTTTAAAGTTAGCCCTCTGAGATCATCGAGTCCAACTGTTAACTCAGCACTGCATGTTCGCCACAAAACAATGTCCTCAAGTGCCACAGCCACAGGTTTTTAACTCTTTCAGTTTTAACCCCATCCCAGGGCAGCCTGTTCCAGTGCCTTACCATCCTTTCAGTGAAGTTGTACCATTTACCCAGAATTGAACTTTATTGTTTGGTTCTTAATGCACCAGTCTGAGCAAAGCTTTAGACATGTGCAAGGGCATTTCTGCTGGCTCTCTATAACATCACTTTGGTCACTGCTGCTCCCAGACAGCTTAAAATATGTAAAGAATAATCATTGCACTGCAAAATCGCAACAGCCAGATATCTGGGAAGAGTGGAGGAACCTTTTTCAAAGAACTAGCTGCTTCCTTTGATGCTCAGGAAAAAGCTGGTTTTGCTGTTTCAGGTGCCACACTCAGCCTGGGCCTGACTGGGCAGGAGGCTGTTTGCCTTTCTTAATAGGGACTGCACTGTAAGGTGTTCGGGGAGGTCTGTACAAAATGGTTGTGCAGTATGTTATTAACGAGCCACAAAACAAGCTCTAGTATGTTTTGATATAAAAACAGGAAATGCAGTTTAAAACTTGTTTAGAAAAATGTACACACTATTTTACTTGGAAAATGCAGTGCTGTCAAAATCCTGTCACCTCTGTTAGATGAAAGTTCCAACTTTGAAACACCTTATTTTGACTTTTTTTTTTTTTTATTCTGCAGTTTCTCACATCAGATTGTCAAACCGAAATGCTTCTAATTATTCAAAAACCATCTTGCAGCTTCTGCAGAGCATTTCAGAGTTCTGTGGGTTTGTTTCTGGTTGAAAGCAGTTGTGAAAGCGAGGTCCTCCCTGAAGGAGGCTTCCCATCCCGTAAACTCGAGCAGTTGAGTCTTGCCCAAACGTGTGCCACAAACCCAGGAGTAAGAACCAGGTATTTCAATAAAGCTCTGGCTCTGCTCTTCTCTGTGACCAGAACACATCCAGGCAGCTTCCCAGTTGCCTAACTTCAGTCTCTGCAGAACTGGAATATTCACTTTTAGCGCCCACACGTCTGTGAGGAAGGTCCTTCCCAGGCTCCGTGCTCAGCTCCTGGGGAGGGGCAGGGGACAGCCCTGTCCCAGGACTGCTGTTGGAAGGTTGTTGTGCATTTTCCCTCCTGGATCCTTTCTGTCCAGGAACACACAGTTCTGTCAGTGTGTTCCTGCTCATGTTGTTGTCTTCAAGGCAGGGTTGTGTTGAGGCAGATCACATGTTCCCTCACTTCCCAAATTCCTGCCCCCCTCTTATTACTCAGGCAATAAAATTGATTTTTACCTTTAATTTAATAGCTTGTCCTGAAATGCCACTGAACTTTAATCAAGGTGCTTATGATCTGATCATAGCTGTGCTGGAGATGGGTTTGGGTTGGGGTTTTTTGGTAGGTGGAAGAGAGCTGTTTGTTTTGGACACAAGTCCTGACTTAAAACATAAAAATTTTTACGTGGCCCTTTTGAGTTGCTTTAAGGTCTTTGACTTTATTCCAGAAAATACTGAGAACCTCCCTCTGAATATAACACCTCTGTGAAATGAGGATTAAAATGAGGCCCCTTTTAATTACCCAGTAAAAACACATTACAATTAATGTACTTAAAAGATGTGTTACTGCTGAAAATCTTGGCCATATTTAGATACAGAATTGTCTAATCTTTCTGGCTTGACAAACCAGTTATTCAGAATCCAGACTTCTTCATGACTGCTTTAAAAAAAGTGTAAAAATGAATTGATTATAACAACAGTATTTCTGAATTTGATGTATTTTTGAGAGGCTGACACAAAATGTGTACTTGTGAAAGGTAAGATGTGAATGGGGACTAAAAGTATAATGTTATTTGTTTGGACTATTATAACATTTTCAGTGCTTTGCAACTCTCCTGAGTCGCATCTTCCCTGGGGTCAAACTTCAGCACAAAGCAGTGTGTTGGGAGCACAGGAGGAGCTGTGTCTGGTCAGAAATAGCAGTGAGATCACTCCCCAGCCTTGCTCGGACCTTGCTGTGTGGAGCCAGGCAGGGGGATTGTCCCACAGGCTGGGCAGACCCGCCTCTCCCATTAATAATGGTTTGGATTGTTTTCCCACCTCTCTTGTCACCCTTCCATGGGATGGCTGACACCTTTAAAAAAAAAAAAAAAAAGGGAGAAAAAAACTCAGCCATCCAAGCCCTGAAACCTTGACCTTGGAAAGAAAAGGGCTGTGCTGGGTTGTGCAAATGGAGTGTGGTGTGCCAGGGGTGACCAGGCTGAGCCAGCTGGGCCGTGAGCTGGGCAGAGCCCCCTCTCTCAGCCTGGGGGGCTGTCCCGGGGGCCAGGACCCCCTTTGTACACAGTGAACAACTGGGCCAGGCTGGGAGGGTGTGCAGTGCAAAACTGAAATAATGTTTTCTGCAGGTTGGACAATTAAAAGTACAAATTTTTTTACGAAACTGCAACCACTGGTGAGGAGTGGTGGAGGAGGCAGAGAGCTCAGATGAGGCAGGAGAACACTATTTGCAGTATTGTCCGAGTCCCAAATACATGGCAGGGTAAATTAACCCATGAGTAAATAAACCCCAAACTGTGGAAATCTTCACATGGCTACAGCAATGTGATTCCCATTTCCATTACGCCTGGAATTTAATGGACTGCTGAAGTTTGACCAAAAGGCATTTCTTGTGTCAAAATGAAAAATTACAGATCAAAAGGGTGACTTTGCAGACAAACATATCGATCTAAAGCCTGGGTGACACAGACTTCCTGGAAGAGAGCCCAGAAGCATGTCTGTGTTTAAAGTCAAATGGCTGTAGCCTTTTACCACTGATGAATAAAAAATGTTTTTGTCTGCATGCCGAGGGCTCGAGCAGAAACAGAAATTACTCGATTTGTTCTGCCGGAGGAGCAGGTACGTGTCTGTGAATATTTATCCATTGGATGCTGCAGAATCCAGTAATTTAAAAAATGACAGGGAGATAGGAAATAAGAATTATTTTTTCCCCTTGAAAACTCTGTTTATGGCACTGTAGGAAAGGCAAAGTGAGACTCCTCATTCTGTGTTCAAGGGGGAGAGTTACTGCTGTCCTCTTCTCCAGAAACATGAGGAGGGGAGCAGTTGTGAAGTTCCTCTGTGAGGATCCCAGTTGTATTTTTGCTTTGGTACGGGAGCAGCAACTCTTCAGAGGCCCCTGAGGTTGCTGCTGTCCTGTGTAATTAGGTATTAATGGCAAGGTCTAGGTGTGCCTCCCTGACCAGGATGGATGGAGGGCCCAGCACAGGAACGCTGCTGCTGCTCCTCTGAGAACGAGGTGTAAGGCAGGAGTGGCAGCAGTGGGATTTTGTGAATGAGCTCTGTGGGCACCAGGATTGGAAGCTGGAGTCCTTCCTGCCGTGCTGGTGGAGTGGAGCAGCGCTCGGTTTCCCAAGGGAACTCGTGAGACAGATTTTAAATGAAAAAAGTGGTGCTGAATGGCAGCGACTGCTTCTGGGAAGCCCAGAAAATGCCAGCTGACACTCCAGGCAGTGTGTCTGAAAGGAACTGCAATTATGCAGGGAAGGAGGAGCAAGGGGGATGGATGGGAGATTTCTAATCTCTTCTCGTCGGCAGCCTGTTCAACCTCAGCAGCACTGGGCCTGCTGGGCACAGAAGCCCTACTCCTTTCCCTGACTCTCTCTCAGGTATTTATTCATGTTCCTGGCTGTAAACTGCATGAAAAAAAAAAAAAAAGAGGCTCAGAGCCAGGCCTGGAAGGTTTGTGCACGGGGTTCTCCTTATCTGTGTGAGTAAGCTCTCACATTTACCACAGAGTGAAGTTTGCTGCAGTGAGCAAGCTGTTGCAGGATGAAGAACAGTAACATGAGTATAGCTTTTATTATTATGATCTTGCTGTAAATTGGAAAAAATTTCTACTGGAAAAAGTTCTCTTGATGAAATTATATGTTTGTAAATGCAGTGCCATGGGAGCAGAGTCAGGTGTTGGATTAATATAGAAATAGGACAAGAGGAAATGGCCTCAAGTTCCACCAGGGAGGGTTTAGATTGGGTATTTGGAAAAATTTCTTCACCAAAAGGATGCCAAGCCTTGGAATGGGCTGCCCAGGGAAGTGGTTGAGTCACCCTCCCTGGAGGGATTTAAAGGATGTGTTGCATAGGGACATGGCTTAGTGGTGGACTTAGCAGTGCTGGGTTAATGGTTGGACTTAAAGGTCTTTTCCCACCTGAACAACTCTATGGATTTCATATCAGGTGACCCTGCTTGAGAAGGGGTGGGTCCAGATGACTTCCAGAGGTCCAGCCTCAGCCATTCCATGAAACTCCTTTGCCTCTGAAGTTTGTACTGAAAGGCCTGGGGCCAAACCTGCCCCTGTACCACCAGCAGTGGCTGCCTGGGGGTGTTCCCTGGGACTGTGCTTTGACATCTCATTTGTGGCAGCGGTGATTCAAACTAGTGCTGAGTTGGTACAATCACCCAAGTTAAAGAATTTAAACTGTATATGAATTCAAGGCAAGGACAGCCTAATATAGAATGTAGTGTTTACTGTCTTTGAAGAAGCTGTAATAAACTTGGACAGGGAGCTTAAGCAAGAGATGGAGCAATCAGTCAGCCTTGCAAGTGTGTCAGAGGGTCCTTGGGAACCCCAGCCTGAGATTTCTCTATGTTATAGCTGGGCACTGTGGCCATCAATTGAACCCAGAGGGTCATAAGAATTTGATGGCATTGTACAGCTTGCACTGTCACAACCTTATTGGAATTGTGAGGACTGTGCATCTGGATCAATGGAATCCTTGTCACTAATTTCACAGGGATTGTAGCCAAGTTCAAACATGTATTTCATCATAGCAAAAGGAAAGCAGGAGTCATGTGAGGCTCTGCTGGTGTAGCTGGGTTTAATGCCTCATTTCAAACTCCTGGTGTGTAGAGGGGAGGACTAACGCTGGGGCAGCATCTTTGACTTTAAGAAAGCATCTTGTACAGTCCTGTGATCACTGTCCCCTCTCAGCAGTCACTGCAATGCCTTGGTGCCCGTGCACAGTGAGAAATGAGCTCCAAGCCCGAGCCTGCTCCCTGTGAGACTTGGCTTGAGCTGAATTCCTGACTCCTGTCCTTTCATCACTCCGGGCCCAACTGAAAGAGTACTTGTGAGCTACCAAATATAGAATGTGCACAGCCTATTTCACAACTGGAACTTGCAAATGCTGGAGTGGATTTCATGGACTGAAGCCCCCCAGGGAGGGAACATTACAGTGAATAATGTTAGTGCATTTGTTTAATCCCTGGGGATTGTGGAACACAGGATTAAAGTGGGCTAAGGGGATTTCCCCATTGACAGCTGCTCCGCAGTGCACAAACACACAAACACACACACAATTTTTTTATGTGCAACTTGTTCAGACCCAAAGAATTTAAACTGCATATGGCACTGTGCATAACATGACCATTGTTTCCACATCTGGTTACACATATCTGTCTTTAATACACATAATTGTCTTTAATAGACACAATTGGGGATGAGGTAGTTGTACTAAGAAGAGACATAGCTCTGTGTTTGAACAGGAAACCATTATTTCTGAGCTTAATCACAGCTCGTTAGTCCTGTGATTTTCTCCTCTCCCCCATATACACACAAGCACACATGCTTTAAGTACGAAGGCCCAGTTTTTGGTAGGGCATTCCTCTTGTACTGACAGTTTGCCAGAGTTTCTTTGGACAGGCAGAGCCTTGGCCAGGGAGCAGAGAACCAGAGCATGTCTGAGCAGTGACAGGAGGCTGGAGCTCACTGGTGTTACGTGGGTGCTCCGAGGTGAACAACCATGTTCTAGTAAATGTCTCAGAGTGGGGACTGCAGTTCTATAAATCCTTAATGAACTTGGCTGTTCAGTGTTCCCACAGAGATACATGGGGTCAGGCCAGCTCTTTGCAGTACATCCTATTTGCACATTTCAGACCTTTTAATCACAAACTTGATATTCCTATTGTTCTGATTCAGATCTCGCTCTGGGTCTCTGGCATGGATTCATATTTTCAGGTGAAGATGAGGGAATTTCATCCTGAGCCATCAGTGGATTTCAGCTGTTTCTATCACTACATTGTGTTCCAGTTTAACTTCTCTGACAATCCAGTCGCTTTGTCAACAAGGTCTGATGCCGAAATACCAAGCTGTTGGCTACAAACCACCCTTGCTTACATGCTGCTCGGTGCCACACGCTGGAAAGTTAATAAATCAATGGATCTACTTGCAGAGAAAGGTATTGCATGAGCATAGGCAAGATTGAGAGAGAGAAGCTCAGAGTAATGCATGCCTTCAACTAGACTAAACAGTGTCCACAGGCTCTGTGTCCCACTCAGCAGCAGGCCAGCCTCCCACCCACAGGAGGTCCCTCCTAACTTTGGAGATTTCACACCAGGCTTCCCCTTTGTGAAACCTTTGTGGAGACCTATAAAGAAACTGGTTCATGGCTCTTGTAAAAATGTTTTCTTTTTTCCAAAGAGGGCTATTTTCAGAAGTGATAGAAGCTGTTGTTCCATAGTTGATGTTCCAGGCTATTGTTGGTCAAATGTTATTAATATATTAGCCTTTTGGCTGCCAAACAGCTTGAAACAAACTGGTTATGTTTATTTTTAGAATTGTGTAAGTTTGATGCTTTACAACTTGATACGCTTGTGATTACATCAGAACTGTATGCAGAGCTAATCCTCTTCCCAGCTCCCATCCAGACAGGGGCTGTAGTCATGCATTCCCAGCACATGGATTCTGCACACCATGGAGAGCAGCCAGCACGTATTTGTGAGAGGAGATGGAGTCCCAAGACCTGACCTTCTCAGGTACGGAAGTGCCTCCTGCCAGGGGAAGACTTGCCTGGAATATGCCTTATCCAGTTACCACGAAAAGGCTGCCAGTGGAAGTGGGAGTGGGCTGCCAGCAGCTGAGCACATCCCGTGGGATCAGGCTCCCTGCACAGGAGCTCCCGCTGGGCGGAAATGTGTGAAAGTCTCACTCTGCTCCCATGGAAATTACACGAGGCACTTCACATCACTGCCAGTGGGGGCAAGGCTAGGACGAGAGGCAACATGTTCGAGGCCGCTGAAAATAGCGAATTAAACGGTTGGTCGGGACATCAGCGAAGCCCTGTGCCGTGAGCTTCATTAGGATGAAAATTCTCCACTCCCTGGCTCGTTCTCTTCCTTCCATGCACGTAGGTACATTATTTGCTGTGAGTTGTTCGGCTCAGAATTGGTCTGTGGTGTTACAAGCAGCTGTTTGATAGAGCCAAAGAGCAAGAACAGGTTTTTTTTAAAAAAGGAAAAAGAGCGTAAGAGGTTGGCAGATGTAACTTGCAGTGTCTGTAAGAGTAAGTCTCTTAATTTCTAAAATTTTAGGCCTTTTCTTGTTCAACTCAAATGATTTCAACAGCATCCCTTTCCTTCACCAGAGAAAAAGTTAGTCTTTTATACCTTTCTGGGAAGTCTTAATTTCTACCAGTACTCGCTGGGCATCATCACTGCAGAACTGTTCCAGATGGTTCAAGGAATTCTTCATTTCTGTACCTTCTGCCAGTATGTCTTTATTTTCAAAAGGCTTATACAGCTTTGTCCCTCTTTCAAACCTTTTTGCCCATGGTGTATGATTCACTTTGCATTCTACTATCAGTTTTAAACAACATGTTCCTTGGCTCTAAATACCCATCAGGCTTCCAGCCAAGGAACACGTTCTTCTGTGTAGAGGATGGCTTCACAGCGTTGATCGAGAGCAGTTACATGACAGATCAGTTCAAGTTCCCTCTCTGGCATTCCATCCACCCAAGGCAGGTAGAGTCACTTGCCACATCTGTAACGATGCTGAGCACACAGTGGATCCCCATACACGGGGCTGCCTTGTGTGGCTTCGGCACAGACACAGGCAAAAAATTTGGTGTAGATGGCAGAGATGTGCATTTGTGTCCTGCTGAACCCAAAGGTTTAAAAGATAAGGCCTCTGGCTGCTAGCTTTGATTTTTTCACACATGAGCACACAATTACATCATGCATGAGCTCACAATTGCATAATGCATGAACACACAATTATACTGTGCATGGGTGCACAGCTACCTCATGCATGAGTGTGCTGTTATATCATGCATGAGCACACAGTTACCTCATGCATCAGTGAAGAAGTCTTCCCAAAACAAGCAAAAAACTTTTTAGGGCCTCATAGCATCTTCCTAAAACCCGTTTATAACTGAGTGTGTGTTAAAAAACTATACCATCTGTGTATAGCTGTGCTTTGTGTCCAGGTGTTCATGGTCATACAGGTGTGCTCACACAGCCGTACTGGAGATGCACATGAAGAGATGCAGGACACAGGAGGTAGAACAGGAGGTCCTGTGACACCCCTGTGGTATGGACGAGGTGTCTTTGTGGCCGCTTTGAGGTGTGCAGTGGAAGGGTGGATGGACGGAGAGCAGTGCAGGGAGACGTGTGGGGAGCAGTGCAGAGAGACGCAGGGAGATGTGCAAGGAGCAGTGCAGGAGCAGAGGAGAGAGCTATGCAGGTGCAGTGCAGGGATCAGAGAAGGGATGAGCGCAGGGAGCAGCGCAGGAGCAGCGCAGGGAGCAGCGCAGGAGCAGCGCAGGGAGCTGCCGGCGGTGAGCACACTCGGTGCATGCAGGGAGGGGTGTGTAGCGGGGGGTCCCCCCGGCTGACCCCGGGCCGGTCCCCAGGGCTCGTTCCCCCGGTGCCGTCCCGGTGGCGCTCCGCGGCCGGCAGGGGGCGCGCCCCGCCCTCGGTGGGAGCGGGGCTGCCCCGGCGGAGGAGGCGGCGCGGGGAAGGGCGGGCGCGGCCGGGGCGGCGGGGCCGCGGCTCCGCTCGGGACACAGCGCCGGGCCGGGCCGGCGGGCAGGGCGGCGGGCGGGCAGGGCAGCCCGGCTCAGCCGCCGGAGCCGCCGGGCCGGGCTGCGGCGGGAGCTGCCCGGCGCAGGGGTGGGGACTGGCCGCTTCCTTAAACGGCGCTGGAGCGGCGGGGCGAGCCCGCACCGCCCCGGTGCGCGGGGCCGCGCCGACCCTCCCGGGACGCGGCCGCAACACGTGGAGCGAACTTTTGAGGGACGCGTGTCCGCGCCGGACGGGAGCCCCGCCGCCCGGGACCGCAGCGCTGCGCGGAGCAGCTCGTCTCTCTCCGGTTTGATGGCTTTGGGTGTTGGATTTTGGCTTTTTTTTTAATCATTATTTTTTTTCCTTCTGCTTTTGGGTGGTTTTGATTTTTTCCCCCCCTCTTTCCCCTACTTCTCCTGTGCTGCTCTTGTGTCGGGACACTTCAATCTCGCCGGGGCAAACGCAGCGTTTGAAAAGCCGAGAGAAATGTTGCAACGTCCCTTGTGGCAACGCATTTTATTTATTTTATTTTTTTTTAATTTTGCCTTTTGCAAGGGCAAAGAGGAAGGGTAGAAAAAAATCCCACCGTGATCAGTATCGGTTTAAATACCCATCTGCGAGCCGCTGGGCTGCGGGAGGCAGGCGAGGGGAGCGCGGCCGCCCGCCCGCTGCCGCTCCCCGCTCGGCTGTGGCTCAGCCCGAGCCCTTCCCGTGCGGAATCCCGAGGACCTGCGGCTCTGGGCGGGGAAGCGGCCGCGGGGCCCCCCCGAGCCCCGTTCCCGTGTCCCCCCCTCACTCAGAGCAGGTAACGGAGGGGGCTCGGGATTTTCTGTCCGTTTGGTGTATTCGCTCCGCTCTCCCCGCGCACGAAGTTCCCGCAGCAGCGGGGTCGGGATCGGCGGTGCCGAGTCACGATGGGCGTCGGGGCCCGGCCCGAGGTGCGGGGCTGGGTCCGGGGCGGCTGCGGGAGCGGGGCCGGGCCGGCTCGCAAGTTCGGGGAGGGGGCGGCGCGGGTCGTGCCTGCCCCGGCCGGGGGGGACGGCCCCGCTCCGGCGGGGTCCCCGGTGGCCCCGGGGCGGGGGCTCTGTGCTGGCGGCGGGCACCGGCCAGAGAAAGGGGCTCAGTTAAAGATAGCGATGTGCAGTGGCCGCCTGCGCCTGATGGGCGAGCTGAGGGCTGGGTCTTTGCGGGCGAGATGAGAGGTTCGTGTCTTCAACTGGCCTACAAAGTCCCAGTTCTCGGCTCCCGGGACCTGCCGGGCGCGCAGAGGGCGAAGACGGAGCGCGGCGGCGGCGCTGCCGCTGCGCGGGGCCGCCCCGGGGGGAGCGGGTCCGGCCCGGGGGCTCGGCAGGAGCGGGTCCGGCCCGGCCCGGGGGCTGTGCGGGAGCGGGTCCGGCCCGGCCGGGGGGCTGTGCGGGAGCGGGTCCGGCCCGGCCCGGGGGCTCAGCAGGAGCGGGTCCGGCCCGGGGGCTGTGCGGGAGCGGGTCCAACCCGGCCCGGGGGCTGTGCGGGAGCGGGTCCGGCCGGGGGGCTGTGCGGGAGCGGGTCCGGCCCGGCCCGGGGGCTGTGCGGGAGCGGGTCCGGCCCGGCCGGGGGGCTGTGCGGGAGCGGGTCCGGCCCGGCCCGGGGGCTCGGCGGGCGCTGCTCGGGGCGCTGCTCGGGCGGCTTTCGGGGACCGCGGCTCCCCCTGCGCTGGGGCCGGCGGGTGCCCCTGCTCGCCGCGGGCAGAGGACGGAGCTGGTTCTCCGCGAACCGTAAGTGTATTTTGTTTCCTTCCACCTCCGAAAGGGCCTGGAACGTGCGCGTCCCGCCGGTGCTGGCGGCCCGTCCCCACGGCGGCCCGGCCCCGGCTCGCAGGACGCTGTGCCCGGCCCTGCCTCGGCGGGGAGCGAGCGCCGGGTTTCGCTCCCGCAAGACCATGTGCATCCTTCCCTCCGCTTTCACTTTCAGAAAACACATCTGTTTTCTTTTTCCTTTCCTTTTTTTTTTTTTTTTTAATAAATCTAGTCACATCCATTCGGAGTGGCCGGGCTCCCGGGAGTTCTCCTCTTACTCACCTAAACGTTTTCACCCCCCACCCTTCCGATGTTCCCTTTTTTTTGTCGGATTTGGATTCGGCACACCACGCGTCTGCAGACACCGGTTTGTGCTCCTTCTTTGGGCACGGTGTATATACAACTCCGGGTGTGTATATTACTCTTGGCTTGTATAACGTCGTATTTATAACTTCTGTGCCCTTCTGTGTTATGTTACATTGCATTTTAACTTCTTAGAATTATTTTGAGAGTCCTCATAATTTTTTTGATTTACGTAACGATGTTTTTACTCCTCTCTTGTAAAGTCAATGATATTGACCTCCAGTAAGGAAAAAGGCCAAGTGGCAACGCTATTCTCATGGCTAAGGTCTATAAAAGCAAATGGAAAATTAAAATCTTCCTGTGTGTTTTTTTTGAGCCACTTAGAATTTCACTTTGATGTTTGAGTCTACATTCTGTAGGTGTGTATGCAGACTGCATATCATAGAATCACAACTTTTATACTCTGTTCCCATTAAATTTTTGCAAACAAGCCCCCTTCTCAGTACAATTTTCTGTTGCAATTGCCCATAAAAATAACAATATTTACTGTTTTACAATTAGGAAAAAACCACAAATACTATTATAGACCTCTGCCTACTTTTTTCTTCTCCACCCCCCTGTATCCCAACACTTGTGTGCAGCATGCTAACGTGTATTAATAGCTGTTGCTCTGACACACATCAGGACATACAGACCTTGACAGATCAGAATTGTTTCCTGTGTTCAGTCCCTCAGGTATCTGTTTGATTTGAAGGACAGTGGGCACAGTCAGGGCTTACTTGGGCCTGTTCTCTTCATAAACCTGTTCATAAAGTACTGGTTGGGAGCTTTCTTTGAAATCAAAATGTCAGGAAAAACTTTTTGCACATTTCTTTTCCCCATTTGCCCGTTTTCCCAAAGAACTCGGTCTAGTGGCCAGAAAAAGGAAAAGTATGTGAAAGTTAAGGAGTAAAGGCAAAGATACTGTTACTCTTTTAGGAGAGAACCCCTTAAAACCCGCTCTGCTGGCCTGTTTGCAGCCCTCTTCTCCCTGCAGATCTGTAGCTCTCAACGAAATTAATCTGCAGTGAAATCACAGAAATCTGATTCTAATCATCGGCCCTGGAACGAGTCGGAGCTACAAGAAGACGAGCATAGTGTAAAAATACTTCAGGCACGCGGGGCCGTATCATTAACATTAAAACCCGATGGTGTGAACGGGGGGGCCGGGGAGCAGATTCCTCTGCCTCCTTAGCGTGCTCCTTCCAGCTTCTTGTGCAACTTCTGAGGTATCACTGGCAAGCAGCGAGTTGTGGAGGTTGGTTGTGTTGCTGGTCAGGCTAAACCCAAGTTTTCCCTTTCATAGGAGAGTTCCTTAACTGTGCTGTGCTTTAGCTTTTGTCAGGTTTAACATAATCTGGATTTTTTAATTTTTTTTTTTCCTCAGAAACAATTTCATTTCTTCCTGCCTTTAAGTAACTCTGGCAAGTTTTGTTCCCCTGAAACCTATTCTGGAGCACTGTGTAGCATAGCTTGAGTTACTGTCTGTTCATTTGAGTGCATCAGTCAAGAGTCAGTGGAAGCCTGGCTTCTGGAGGGAGGGAGTGCTCAGCATTTTATGGTCAGCAGGACTTGTTAAATGTGTACTTTTGAGCTTCCAACTCCCTAGTCACTTTTAGATTTTTTTTTTTAGATGGCATTTGCCAAGGTGAAAGGACACATTTTTTAAGCAACATTCATCTGTTTGCACTAGTGTGGATGTAGTTGTCTATAGCTGCTAGAACTCTGTTGACAGACTGGCTGATATGAGGAATGTGGGGTTTTTTCTCCATTCAGCTACATTATTAGGATTATTTAGATCGTAGCTGCACACACTGCATTGACAGGCACTTTCCAACTTCTGTCTGTGCCCCAAAGAACATACAGTACAATGCAGACACATTTCTCAGCATCTGTTTTACACTGTGGAGTTTAAACATTCTCTCTGAATTAGAGTTCAGGCTGGAAGGGAACATTCCCTCATGCCCCAAATGGCTTTTTGTGGGTCAAATTACAAAGTAAAAATATTTTATTTTTAAATAATATTGCTCTGAAGGCTGGGCTGGGGGTAGCCCATGGTTTAGCACTTTCCAAATGCTAAAGAAGATGGTTCAAGCTTCTGCTGCAAGTTGTGGACAAGCTCTTAAATTATTGTTTTAGCTCTGAGGCTTTCACAATGTCCTGTGCTCTCTGGGATGCAGATTCAATTATTCCCCCCCTCCCCGGTTAATAATGGGGCTTTGTTTTATTTTCACTTCTAAACTTTATGCCTCTCTTGCTAATCTTTCTGTGTGTACAAATATGCTTTCTTTGTCAGTCAGACTTGGCAATACTTGGGCCACACTAAACTAGTTCTGGGCAGTACAGCAAGGCTTTCTATTTATCAGGGCCTTTCCGGGGAAGTTTATTACACTGTAGGAGTGACATTTTCAGCCTTCTGAAAGAGTTGGTAAATATTTGGCAGGTTCTACTCCTTCAACAACAAAAAAAAAGGGCCATATTTTATCTGTGATAAGGCCTGAAAGAAAACTATCTAGGCAGAAGGGTGGGGTTCGTGCAGTTTATTCTTTGAATTGCCCTGAGTGAAGTCAAATGTTTGCCTGCAATTTAAGAACCGCTGTTCCTCTATGTTTGCAAATAGAGACCTTCGAGCCAGGGCTGTATTTTAAGTTGCAGGAGGGCACAGAGCAGAGCAAGTCTGCGGTGTCTGGGTTACAAATACACGTAAACAGGGGCAGGTTAGAGTCAGACCAGGCCTGGTATTGGCTCTGTGGTCCAGTACAGACCTTTCACAGCAGCCTGGACATGCTTGTGTCAGAGCCTTGCACCCCTAGTAAGGACAAACTCTCAGAGGAGCGAGGCAGTGCGTGAACACCCAGCTGCAGACACTTTCCCCTCTGCTCTTGGCTCCATCTGCAGATGGCAAACCCCAAGCCCGGGCTGTGCTCTGTGCCAGCTCTCCAGCACACAGAAGCAAAGCAGACGTGGAAGGGAATGTGCTTCTCCCTTCCTACTGCTGGCCCACTTGAGAAAATCTTTCCAGCTTGTGCCGATTTCATCACTTCCCTTCCTGAGGACCCAAAAGGGACAGGTCCCAGAGGGGAGAGGAGGAGGGTAGGAGAACCTAGAAGAGGCTGCAGGGTGGCTGGTGCTGGTCCACAGGCAGGGATGCACCTCTGAGGCTTTGGCTCCTTCCCACAGTCCAAGTGACATCCCTGTCAAACAAAGACTGGTGGATCTGTGTGGCTTCCCCAAGGCACAGCACTGTCCCCTTTGCTGGTGTGATCTTTGCTTGGGAGAGAGGTTTCTGTTTGGGTTTGGCTGCTCTGGAGTGAGCAGGGAGAGGGTGCACGTGGTGATCCTACCAGGAGGATCCCAACTGCTCTGATCCCAAAGGGGGGAGTGTCCGACACTGGTGCTGGGAAACCCTTCCTTGCTGAGGGCAGAATGGGCCTTTCAGATCCCACCACCAGCCTGTGCATTCCCATGGGCCTTGGTGTGAGCCAGCAGTGGTGTGGAAAAGAAATCATGTGGCTGCAGACTGAAGGAAATGAACCAGGGTGATGCTGGTCCAGGGACAGCTTCCTCTTCCCTGCATAACTGGTGGGCTATGGATTCATGGCATATTTCTTTAGCACTGAATAATCAAAATATTTCCAAGCATTGCTTGGTAGATTTGATTTGGGATAGACTTCTTGAATTTTATTTGGATCTCGGTTTAGCCTATCAGTTTAGGGGCTTAGGCTGTTGGTTTTTCCCTTCTGGGGCAGCAGGCAACAGGCCTTTGTTCTTCCTGTCCTTTGGCAGAAAGTGCTTCCCGGTGTCCTGGACATCCCCGTGGGTGGATGACGTGCCCACACTCCATGGCAGCATGCAGGATTTCAGGATTTTCCCAATGCAGGTTTGTTAGTGACACCACTTATAGGTCCAGGACTGTAGTCTTGACTCCTAGATCGTGCCTGCTAATGTTATCATTCTTTATTATTATTATTTTAATTACAAAATGTCCCATCTGACCAAGGCTTTGGAGTCTTGCTCAGGCAGTTACTGGACAGTCATGGTGTGGATGACAGACCATGGAGGAATGAGGAATGCACACTGGTTTTGAGGAGGAAATGTTACTCTGAACTGTCCAGTCTGGTGAAGGGGTCAGTCCCGGATGGCTGGAGGCAGGACAGGGGCTCTTCCCATCCTTTTCCTGATGAAATCTGATGAAATGAAATAGTGACATTCCAGTTCTTACAGCTGTTTTGAATCTCTATAAATGCACTTTACTTTTTCTCTTTTTTTTTTTTCCCCTGTTCCAAGTATGGAATTTCCTCAAACTATAAACTTTGAAAGCAGATTTCATTCAGCAAAATCTCTTTTAAAACATGGCGAGGAACACAATTTAAACCACTTTAATTCAATCAGCAGCCTGTAGGAACTGATCTACAGTGGCCCAAAGGCCTGCTAAAATTAGTCATGGTTTTATGTTTTTGGAAAAACCCTCTTTAGGAGTGGCTCTGTCGTTACAAAGAATGGAGCTTTTGGTTGCATGACTGTCAGTAGGGTTAAATTCAAAAATGCAAGTGCAGTAGTTTAAGGAATAAATTCCAGAAGCTGTTCAAGGCTCAGCTGCGTTACAGAGCCATGATCAGGTTGGGTTAGACTGAACTGCCATATACCAAAACATCTGGAATAATATCACGTTTCCCCAAAGTGGAATTTTCTTTAAGAGCAGCAGCAATTGCTGATATTTGAGAGGGTGGAGCCAGCAGGAACCTGTGAATGCTGGAAAATGAATTAGGAATTTATAGGGTGAAATATTGAGACTTTGTCAGGAATCATGATTTTGATTATGATCTCTTGTTTAAAGCATCAGCTCATTCTGAGAACTGGGACTTTCCAGGTGGTGGGGATTGGTCGGACAGTTTGTGCCGTGGCCGGGAACTCGGCTCCTGGGCACTTGGATTTTCAGCCTTTTGATGAATTCCAGGGAAACAAGTTGTGGCAAACTGATTTGGAGCTTTGGAGCCAGAATATGCATGAAAAATCCTGTATGAAAAGAGAGATTGTTTCATAAAGAAGAATTTAAATGTAGTTCAGTTAAAATATGCTTGATTTAAAACTGTAAATGCAGTTTTGATTTTTTCTGAAAGATAAAAGTTTCCTCAATTCTGGTGTTCTGAGTGTATTTTACACCTGAAGGATACCATAAAAGCAGACTTGAAGTCTTAGTTGCATTTAAAGCTATTTTTTATTACAAAATCTGCTTTGACTACAGATATTTTGTATAATTGTGACTTTATCTGTTAATTTTGAAGGAAATATTTCTAGAGGAGGAAAACATTCCCATGCAAATATAACAGTTGTACAGAACCAGGAACAGAAAGGTGCTCAATCACAAACGAGCTTGCCCATTTTAATTTTCCTTGGACCATAAAACCAAACAAATAATGTAATTTGTGAAAAAACATAATCAGATATTTACAGTACCCATGTTGTGCATTATTCAGCAGTACCTTTGACATAAAGCTTTCAATATACTAAGAATGTCTGCTGTTTTACACACCCCAGAACCAGTTTGAATCCACATTTTAAAAACTACTAAAATGAAGGGGTTTTTTTTCTGAATTATTTCACTGAACAATGAAATTTAACTGAGTAACATAAGCTGAATTTCTTAAATCTGAGTCGGCAGAGAGCTCCCAAAATGTCATCCACAATATTGTAACAAAGGAGCAGCACTTCACTGAATCATTGCACAGTGTTTGTAGCTGCACCTCCGAGTGCTACTCTGAGATCAGAATTACTCCAAGTCCCAGCCTAAATTTAGCTGCAGGATTCACATACTGCACTCTCTTCACTGCGAGAGTCTGGTTCTCTTGCAGGGTATTTGAGCTAGTTTTGCATCTCTTTGGGGAATAAATTCCAGCCTGAATGAGAACATTCACACGTATTTATGGCATTAATGCTATAGGCAGTTGGAGGGGCTGTGAGCACTCAGCCCTTAAAACTAATACTATCTCTAGCCCCCTTCCAGGACTTAATTTAATTGCTGTATCAATGGCCATCAAGGGCAGTGAGACACAGTGAACCAACATTTTTTCTGACAGTGTTTCTTTGCAAACATAGCAATAAGTTTCTCTCCTTCGAGTTCCCACCAGAATGAACTCTTCCCCCCCAGCCCAGCCCCATGTGAATAAATGCACTTGTACAGCAAGTTGTTTCACATGCCCCAAATAAAAATGTAATAAATCCAGAGTAAGGAAAATGCTTATGAGCCAGTCTAAGGCTCATAAGGTGTTATGTAATACTAGTTACATAAAGTTTTGGATGTCTTTATACTTTTAAGGTACTATTGCCTACAAAAAGAACACAAACTGTAGTTTAATTTCAGAACATTTGATAGGAGTTTAACCTTAAAATACATAATTTGGGCTTGTAGATTGCCTACATCACAGAATTAATTTAGTGCTCTCCAAAGAAACAGCAGCTGTGCCCAGTGCTAAATAAAACATCTCCTGCAAGCCAGTGGAGATCTCTTGATCTGCACCAGCCCAGGATTTGTCCTGTGCTCTAATTTTGGTGACTAGTAATGTTTTCAGACAAACAGCCACGAGCACTCTATCATTTCATAGCAGTATGTTCATAACTGTTTGGAAATTGTCGCTTTCAAACCTTTCATAACTTTTTTTAATTAGCCAGCTATCAGTGTTACAGTAATGCCAAATTATGGTTAGTTGTTTGTAGACAGCTAGCAGGGTTTAGGTGCTTCAAAATACATATAAAGCAGGATTTCTGTAGAGACCCAGCTCCGTGGCCAGGATCTCATCCTCCCTGGGCCTCTCTTGCCTGTGGCCTGTGCAGTGCACAGGAGATGATGGGATCGATGTGGTGACTGAGCTCTTCCTCTCCTCTCCTTTCCCCCTTGAATCAATCCACACCCTGAAGGAAACACTCCAGTGCAGGTGAAAGAAATGCAGTACACCCCAATGCAGCCTCCAGACATAATCTCCCATCAGAATGATTTCCACAGCAACTAAAGATTTTCTTTTAATGAAATTTGCTACAACCTGACTATTCCAGGCATGGCTTTGAATGCAAGCAGCACTGCTGAGCTATTACCTGACAGCCAGAAACCTCGTTTGTTAATAGTATTTTCAGAGGGACAGAATTTCCCCTTTTCCCAAGCATTTCTTGTGCACCCCTTGCAATATTGAACAGCAATCATAAATCTGGGCACTGGTAGAGCATTAACTGACAACATCTCATTCTCATTGAAGTGTCTCATTAGAAGTATCTGGCAAAATGATTCCTAATTCTCCTAAGATGGAGTTTGGTTAAACTTCATCAACCTACAAAGCGGGTCCTTGGTCTGGACTTACTTTCAAGGCAGAAGGAAAGGGGAGGTGGCTCCAGGGTCAGGGTGTCTCACTGGGCGAGTTTACACCTGAGGATGGGAGACAGCACCCTCCACATACAGCTCTTATGCCACTAACCAGGAAGCTTGTACAATCAGCTTTGAGTCACAGATGCTTAATATTTCACTTAACCCTTTCAGTTAACTGTCAAGATTTCACTTAACTCTTAGATTTGCTCGATGGCTTTGGTGTGAGAGGTGTAAAACTTGTAGGTGAGAAGCTGCCCCTGTAACAGGTCACTGGTGGTCGGGCCCTGAGCACCTGCAGGCACCAGCACCAGGGTGTTCCTGCAGCATTCAGCAGGTCTGAACGTTGCTGTGCCTTTCTTTCAATCTCCATGGCAAGTGAATTGGGTTTACTGGGTTTCTCTAATCTGTTCTTATGGCTCTAAACTATCAGCAATTTTAAGGGCATTAGTTCAGCGTCGTGTTGCCAAATCCTGCCTAGTTCAATTAATTACATTCAGCAAATGAGCTGTAAAGAGCTTCTGGATATACAGAGTTGGACCCAAACCCAGTGGGCATTTCCAGTGGTTATTGAATTTGTACCTGGCAATCTGGTCCCTTTAGAAAAACATTTCAGAGTTACCAGTGAGAAGTAATGCTGAAAGGAGAGAAAAAGTCGTGTAAATTCTCCCACAGCTGCAGCACTAAGGCTGGGTTCCCTAGTAATGTAAACTTCATTTTCTGTGGAGGATTTTACTGCGTTTTCTATCAAAAAAAGCTGTAAACTTCCAACAAAAGACCAACATCTTAAGCAGAGAGCAATATAGTTTAAAAGCTTGAGGTCTAGTGCTGCGAGAAGAGTGAGTGTACCTCTCAGGGAACTGTGGGGTTCTGTCTCTTCTCTGTTGTGCCCCAATATCCAAAATAGGCACTTTCCATGAATGTACTGGCAAGGAAGAGCATGTGACGGGATTATTTAGGAGGAGCAGCCAAAACCTTTATCAATTATTGTATCTGTTTTCTTCCTCCAAGAAGGCTCCTCCAGAGGCACGTGCCTCCTCTCTTGTAACCAAACCCTCTGTGCTCTCCCTCGGTTGTTGAAAATCGATTTGCTCACGCTTTGAAGCCTCTTGGCTCGTTGATGTTCCATGTCAGTGTTCCTGGGGCACTCGGGGTGGGTGCTGCTGCCGTGGGGATGCTGGCACTGCACGGGGGTCACACGCCTGCCTCGAGAAGCCGCCCTGTCCGCTCCACCCCGGTTCCCCGAGCGGGGATTTCCTCAGGCATAAAAGGGGCAGTTGTTCCTTAAAAAAAAAAAAAAAATACACCAAAAAAAAAAAGTGAAGCTTTCAGGTCCCAGTCTCCTCTGCTTGCTCCTCCCAGGGGAATGGATGCAATTTGACCTTCCTAAATTTTTATGAACTGGGAGTAAGCCTTTGCTGGAAAGGTGGAAAAGCACAGTGACAAAAATGCCCAGGATCGTGTACGCTGGGGGTAATGAAATGTGAATTTACGTGACCACCCATAGCTGATGCACATTTCATGCTTGAGTTCTTCCATGCGATGAGTCTGCTGCTAGCAGGGGCAATAGTTTTAATTATATGCTTCATAATTGTTTTAGGACTTTGTACACTGCTCAGACATAAGGGGACGAATCCACAAAGTGTGCAAATGAAATTAATCTGAGTTCTTACCTGAAGTAAAACCTAAGACTGATGCTTTTTAAAAGCTTGTAAATGACAATAATTAGCTCCTGGTTTAATGCCAATACATTCTGAGCATATACTTACTATTGTAATGCCCATAATCAATATTGGTGTAAACATGGGCAGAATAAGTCCAAACTGGACTTGGGGTGAATTCTTTAGAGCGTGTGACCATAAGAATATTCTTATATTCTTTCCACTTATTGGGCCTCAAAGAACTGGAAAATGGAGAGCACCAGAACACCTGACAGATCCACTTAAAGCTCTGGGTCAGTAGCATGCTTAAGCACATGCTTAACTTAAAGCAAACGATTAATCACATCCCTGGTCCACGGAGTAATTAAACTTGTGCTTATGTACTTTGTATGGCGCAGTACCAGCCTGCAGGCAGTCTCTGAGTACTGGTGTGCCTGAGAAAGTGGTGAATCAGAAAGTGATTTTTGGCTGGAGTTCGAAAATGAGCTTAAAAGAGTGAGTTAGGCACCCAGAACTCATTAGATTTGAATAACTACGGAAAAGCTGGTCTTGTCAGCAGAGCTGTGTAAGTAGCAAGGTGTGGCCCTTTACCTCATGGTAATGCCTTAGTTTTGTTTGAAGAGAAATGATTTAAAAAACCCTTTCGCTCAGTAATTTCCTGCTGCTCTCAGACTCTGTTCCAGCAGAGCCCAAGCCAGGCAGCCCCTTTGCTCTGGCACTTCTCTCTTACCTTGCTGGTCAGAGCCTAGGCAGGCTCAGCACTCACAGCAGTGCTGGCAGGCCGGGGCCAGCAGCGTGGCTGTTTTCCTGTCGGTGATCAGTCCAGGCACAGCTCTGTGGTAACACACTCCTCTGGGAGCCAGCAGGGATCTGTGCACTGCTGCTTGCCATCCCTCCACCTTCCAGCCTGCGTGGGCTTCTCCAGCACTGCTGTGCCCTGTGCCAGAGCCTTGGCTCACAGCTGCACCAGCCAGCCCAGCACTGAGGGCCGTGTGCTGAGCATGGTCCTGGGTACAACCATGGCCTGGGACTCCTGCAGCCAGTCCTGGACATGGTCTGACAGCATGAACCAGGGACCAGTATGAACAGGCTGTTTGGATGTGCCCTCCCCCTTCTTTTGGTGGCTGAGACTTTTAATAGGACAGTGGTGGCCAAGCTGGTTGGCCGTGCCCTGGTTAATTTTCTAGGAGCCACGAAGCCTCTTCCAGCCACAGCTCCTCCCCTGGCATGTTCTCCCCTTCCTGTACCCGTCCTGGTGCCAGCCAGTTTAGTATGTTAGTCATCACACCAGCAAGATCCCTTCTGAGTTGCTCTGGGTGTGTTTTACCCACATGCAGGCGATCTGAGCAGGCAGCACTGCCACCCTCTTCTTTGCCAGCCTGAGCCAGGTTATGTTCTCTTGCCACTCAAGACCAGGGTAATGTGGCAGCCTCTAGCAGACTTGTTGATGACTAAGTGTTTTATTTTATATACTTAAAGTCAGCTGCTTTAATTTGCTTGTTCTCCAAGGCTCTGTGTATAAATGCTGGTGAGGTCACCACAGTGAGCCAAACCAGGGCAGCATCAAACAGCTCCTCTTGGAACTATTGACTCCTGGGTATCTGAACAGTGGGAGGCTGGTTTGCAGAGCAGCTCCATGGAAAGTCTGTGTAATGTGTTTGATTATCCAACCTTGCCATTTTCAAAGGGACCCAGTCAAGATTAACAGGGTCTAAATGTACCATCTCCTAAAAATAACTCTGGCTTCCCAGCTCCTCTGCTGATGTTGGGAGTGGGAGAAAAAAGTGACGCTCCAAACTGAGGATGGCAAAGAAAGAGGAAATGTCAAACGCACGTGGCCAACCCCACCCCTTGACAGCCCTGGAGAATGGGTGCTCTTCCATCAGTGCTCAGGTTCCTTCACTTTGGGGTCCCAGGCAGGGCACCCCCTGTGCACTGGCTCTCCCAGGGGACTGTGCTGGATCCGTGTGGATGGGAATCTCAGCCGGGCAGCTCTCACTGCTGGACACAGCGGCAATGGGGATGTTGGCTGTTCCTTGGCGAAGGGAGACACTTCCCGAATTTTCCTAATGTGTGTATTTTTGTTTTCTTCTGGGTGAGGGAGATGAAAGAACCCAGCTCTCATCAGCACCTCTGGAACTGCTTGGGCCTGCACAGGGACAGCCCAACAAGGGTCACCGTTCGTGCTGGCATGACCCAAAGCCAGGAGCTGCTGCTCTGGGTAACTGGCTCATGGCTGACAGCATTCCCCAAGCACAGGGTGCAGTTGGGCTGTGCCACAGTCTCTCCTGGGAGCAGGACTGACTGGGAAGGATCCCAGTTCACTGTGCATTTGTTCTGTGCTGCACAGTTAATATTTTCTTGGGGACTGTCCATGTAATTTTCAAGATGGTGATCAGCCTTGGTTTTGAGAGAAAAACCTGGGCCGGCCACGCTGCTACGGTTGTTTTCTCACTGTTGTGTCCACCGGCTCATGCACCTGGAGTCAGCTCCAGGTTTGGGAAGTGTACAGTCCCGGAGTCCTTGGAGGCCTGCTGTGTTTTTAGCTGCTCTGAAGGCAGCCCTTCATCTTTTCCAAGCTACATGGAGTCAGCACTGCTGCCATGTAACCCAGGGGCTGAAGCTCTTGTCCGGGCAGAGCAGGATCGGCAGCTGCTGTTAAAAGGCCCAGAATCTCTCCTGTGAGTGGGTGTTATTCACTTGGTTATACCAGTCCATTCCAGCTGAGGATCTGTCCCTTTGTTTTGTGCATGGGACAATTTGTTTTCAATTTTTGTTTCTGAAAGGAAACTGTCAAGACAAAATTCACACTTAAAAAAATTAAGGGAAACAGCCCTTTGTCCGTTTCTAACAATCCCCTTCGATGACTAAAGCTGGAAGAATTCTAGAAACTGCAGTAATTTTCTACCTTTGCTTTGGTTTTGTGTTGCTCTCACATTTTCTGAGTTTCAGATCCAACACACCGAAAATATTAGAGGCCCAGATCACCATGTTAGGATGAGTGTAACCCAGAGATGTGTGCTCTAAAGATCAGAATCTGGTTGTGCTTTATCTAGAAGTGGAACTGGGACAGCAGGGAGCCGAGAGCAGCTTGGGCAGGATTCCCTCTTCTTGTAGCACACAGCCTCGTGCTGCCTTTGCAATCCAAGAGGGAACATGTAAAGCCTCCACGAAGGCTGTTCCCTGGAGCAGCACACACCCATCCTCGCCGGGTTCTGCCAGTGACCCAATGCAAGTAAAATAAAATCGCGGGTGAGACAGCCTGCCCAGGCACCAATCTGCAACAACCCCAGCTTTTCTGTGCCCTGGCTGTGCTCAGCCTGCTCCTGGTGGGGTCCTGGCTGCCAGGGAGGTTGTGGTCTCCCTAGGGCAGGGGCTCCTCAGATTTTCTTCCATGATGGTACAGCAGCCAGTGCTGCAGGGACCTGGTCCTTGCCTGGGGCTCCTTCCAACTACAAAGACTTGTTTATTGTCAATCCAAGAAAAAAAAAAAAAGAACTTTTGAAAATAATAATAACAGCATGCATCTCATTTTCATTTTAGTCCTAAAAACTACTTGATGCTCATTACAAAGGAATTGATTCCTTAAATGAATGAAGCAGCCGTGAGTGCTGCTTTCAGTGTGGGACTGCTGACACTGACTCATGCTCTGCTTCTCACAGGCTCTGGCTTTTATGCTTCATTTAGGACACCAACGTCATTAGCATTCAGAGGGCTACTGCTTTTTTTAAAATTATTATTATACTGCTGTTGTAACTTTTTCAAAGATGCAAATAATATTTGGATCCGAATCACGGCTCATGTTTTATTACCAGATCAGGGCACAGGGTTTGTTTTCCCTTGACTTGCAAGCCCTAGAAGAAATTCTAGATGAAAATAAGGTGTGGCTTTGTACAGTTCTGAGAAGGTTTCCGGGGTTTTTGGATGCCAGGTTGACTGCTACCGTGGAAAACCATCCCCTGTGGGATGGGTGAGGATACTGGTATGGTGTTGTACTGTATTGTGTGACTCCCCAAGCCTCAGAGTGGCCACACCAGCCGTGTGTGTGTCCCTGGAGATGGCACATGTGAACAGCTCCAAACATGATGCTTTGCTCCAGAGATCCCTGTGCTGCCACTCACATCTCACCTCACAGCATTTCAGAGGCACTCAACCACTTTGTTCTTCACAGCCTGTAACCAGGAACTGGGGAAAGGATCCCTTGCTGAGGGATATGATGTGATGTTTTTACTGCAAAGGGGGGGGGAAGAAGAAAAACCCTGAGAGCTTTTCTGAACTCCTGAACACTCTGAAACTCCTGAAAGCCCTCAGGCATGTCACAAAGTCCCTCTCAAGGGCAGCAGCTTGCAGGGATCCTTGCAAGCCCACCAAGGGATGGGGCCCACACCAGCTCTCTACAAAGAGAGTTCATGGGGAAACAACAGAGCAGAATTGTGGGAATCTGCCTGTACTTTCTGTTGGGTCCCCTGCCATGAAATCCAAAGATCCAATAAAAGGGAAATGTTACTCCTTGCCCGAAGGACATGCTGGGCTGGGCTGGGCTTTCCAGGAGGACTTGTGAATGAAGGTTGAAAATTCCCAGCCAAATACCTGGCACCTTTTGAGCTGTAAATGTATAGATCTTTTTCAGATATTACTTAAGCTGAAAGTTGTTGAGAAATCAGTAGTAATTCCCTCATTAAAATCACAGCTTTATTAATTAATTAAAAGCAACTGCTTCTGCAGATGGATGTGAGCTCTTCCACGGGGACTTGGGTGCTGTGGCTGAGCAGCTCTGAGTGCCCTGGGGAGCTCTGAGTGCCCCAAGGATCGTGGGTTATGACACAGGAGTGTGGGACGTGCAGAGTCCGTCAGCCCTGGGGGCTCCACTTCTCCTGGACAAAGCAGCAGTGCTCACCTGAGAGCCAGTACCACCAGTATCTGCAGGACAAGGCATTCCTGCCTTTTGCCCTGGTGGCTGGGTATTCCAGGGCTGCCTGCAGATAGCTGTGCCAGGCTCTGTTTGGTGGCATTCCTCTGTTTGGTGGCATTCCCAGTGAGTGACAGACGAGCCATCTGGCATGACGCTGAAACTCAGCCCAGCCTTCGCTGAGGAGGAGCCCACAGGGATGACAAAGCACTTCCACACCTTCTGCTGCCGTGTGGGCTGGGCACTGGGACTGGGGTGTTCCTGGGCACTGGGACTGGGGTGTTCCTGGGTATTCCCGGGCACAGCAGCGTGACACAGCACAGTCGTGCTGGAGAGAAAGGACCCTGCCAGACCCTGCCCTCGTAGGGACGGACTGAGCGGCAGCAAGAAAAATGAGGGACTTTCAGGGGCAGCTGTGTTTTACTAACCCAGTCATAATGCCCCTAAAAATCCTTATTGTTCTTGCAATGGTCAACTGTGACCTCCGGCACGGGGAGGCCTGGAAGGGAAGCACGAGCACTCGGGGCTGGGCAAGCACGGAAGGATGGCTGGGAAGTGGGAGCAGGGTTTCAGGCTGGGCAAAGTGTTTCTGTTGGAGGGGAACTAAAAGGACGTGGTGTTGTGACCTGTGGTGTGGAGAGTGTGTGCTCTGTATGGCGCTCAGGGCACGAGAACTGGAACACAAAGATGGGGAAATGAAACAATCCGAGTGCTTTCCTCCCCACACCCCCACCAGAGCGAAATGCAGCCCAACCCCAGAGAAACAGCCCTTACCCAAACCATTCCCCACTCCCAATTCCCTGTTTTACTCCTCCTTCAGCAAACTGTCCTTGCAGGTCTCTGCTCATGCTCCTTTCTCTGAGCTTTATTCCTGTTCTCCTTTCTCAGACCAGCCCAGGATGCAGTAATTGCATGCAAAGAAGCAGTTTGTTAAACAGAACCATAATATTTAATTATTTGCCATCTTTATGCATTCTAACACTTCATTTGCATTTCTGAGAGCTTCTATATGTTGAGTAAAAGTTTTTATTTTCATTGAACTCTGCTACAATGTTCAAAGCTTTTATCCTTTAATAACTCTACCCTAGGGTATGGATAGTCAAATTAGTCTGGCCCCACAGCAGCAATGGGCCTTTCACACTGTCTGCTTGGATTACTCATTCATTACCTTTTGAAAAGGCTTTGTTTATGGCTTTTATGATTTTTATCAATTAATTATATGTTTATCAATTAATTCTGCTTTATATGCCTATGCCAGTAGATTAGATTAGAAGTGCATGCCTTTTTTTTTTTTTTTTAAATTGGGGTTTATGGTTTTGGAGCAGGATTTACTCATGTGTTATTTGTCATTCTCAGGAGCATTTCAAGTGCTTTTCCTAAAGCTGAATTCTCTATAAAGGAGAAGTGACTAGAAACCCTGAACTGAGTCCCAGGTCTCGCTTAACTTTGTAAGGCACAGTGACACACTGAGGCTGCTCCACTTAAGGTATGGTATGAACCAGGAGCTGTGGAATGAGTGTTCACATGGATCATCCTGCCTGTGGAATGAGTGTTCACATGGATCATCCTGCTGCAGCTATTCCCGAGCCAGCAGCTGCTGTGTAAGCAGAGCCTAAAAGACAATCCTTGCCCCAGTGACTGTGTGGCAGATAAGACAGACAATGGGCACCAGGAAGGCCCCTGGCTATCAGGGAAAGATGGATACTGTTCAACCAGCTGGGAACAAAGAAACCTGGGCTGCTCCAGACCCCACAGGACTGTCCCAGAGTGTCCTTCCCTGCCTGCTGGTTCCAAGAACGTGACACTTTGGGAACTGTTTGTGTCAGGACTCCCTGCTTTGACACCTTTGATTTCTGAGACTGCCTCATTTCAGGAAACCCCAGAGCTCCTCTCCACAAGGATTTCCCCATCCAGCAGCTCTCATGTCTTCACTGGATACTGAAATGAGATGGAAGGGCTTGAATGTTTCCTTGGCAAGATGGGTGGATGGCATTAGTTTAATCTGTTCTGATTCTGGTTCTACCAAGTCAACTGGACCCAATCACCTCCTCTGCTAACAGCTGCAGAGCAACAGTCTACTGGAATATTCTTTGTGCTGAAAACAGGAAGATATGGAATGAGGGTTTGTAACTTTTTTGGATGACTTTCTATGTTACAATTTTTACCTTTAATATCACCACTTTAAATAAGAATATTTATTTGTTGAAATAAACACATTTTTTGCCCTGAAATACTGGAATATGCCTCCACAGCTTCTTCCTACCTCAGCTCTGCCACTGTGAAGAGAACCCACTTGTGGATTTCAAAGTCAGAAGGACGAGCTGGAACCTCTAACAGAGGATGTGCACAGAGCAATTCCTGCAGTTCCTCCTGCAGCCAGGGCCCTGATGAGTGGATCTTCTCCTTACCTGCTCTAGGAAATCCTGTATAAATGTCTGACAAGCTCTTCCAGGGCTTTATAACTGTGTGTCTCGTTCCTTAAGGCAAGCTGCAAGTTGCCTGCTTATCCCATTCCATCTTGTGTGGCCTCTGTGGATGGGACCCTTCCTGTGTGTGACTGCACGTGGTGGAGAGGAGAGCACGGGGGTTTGGGGCTATTTTTATCTGATGTGTTCCCAAAGCAGCTCTCCCAGTTGCCACACTGCCTGTCAGAGTGGAGGGCTGGTGCAGCAGAGGTCTGTAGGGACACTTGGTACGTGGCCAGGGGATCACATGCAGGATCCCCTGTGCACATCCTGCAGTGGGATCCAGCCCTGCTAGTCTCTCTTTAACACTTCAGGACATTCTCAGCAGACCCATGAATCCATTTCTCAGTGCCCAGGCTAGGCCACCAAGACTTCAAGAGCAAATCTGACATTTGCAGGTGTTGGTGGAAAAGAAACTGCACCTTCTCCAATGGGATGGCTGGGCCAGCCTGCACACGAGCTGGACCCTGTTCTGGTGCCCAGTTTGTATTTCCTGGGCTTCAAAGGTTGATATTTGGTAGTTTTTAAAGAGGAAAAACCAAAACAACCCCCCAGCAAAGTGAGTAGACTTCCCTGGGCCACAAACTCATCAGCTGATCTAGGGCAGTGTGACTGTGCCTTTCTCTGCAACATCGAGCTCAAAAACTTTATGTCATTGGAGCAGGATTTGTCTCTTAACCTGGGAGGTTGGCAGTCAGAAAGTCCTCTCTTTACTGAGGCTGATGCAGCTTTAGATGCACCTTAAGGGAAAAAAAAGAAAAAAAAATAAGAAAGAAACCCCCAAGCTGTTTCCTGACTATTAAAGAGAGAAGGAAAAAAATTCATGGTATTCTAGGTAAATAACACAGTTGGGTGTAATGAGTCAAATCCCACATTATCATTGTCAGTTGTCCTCTTGGCTTTCTGTCATGGTGCCCATGACCTGACTCAGTGTGACAAAACCTGAAGGGGTCCCTGATGACTCATGTACCTGCAAAACCTCCCCTGTACTTTTAAGTTCATATTCCTGTAAACTTCACTTATTCTGCCTGTAAACTCAGATTGGTTCTTTAAACTCAATAGCAGAATATTCACAGACAAAGCATGCAGAGAAATTCAGAGATGCAGCATCCAGTTTGCAAATCAGGGTACCAGCAGGCCCATGGAGTTGGGCATGATGCCTTTATTTATTAGTCTGCAATAAAGGGAAGGTGATGAAGTTTCCTCTGAATACCCCCAGGCCCCTCAGGCTGCTCACCTGCCTCATGAGAGAAGCTGAGTGGTACAAGGATTCACTGTGCTCCTGAATCTGTGGAGGAGCAATTTGTTTTCTCCTTAAACTTCCTGTGACTTTTGCCCAGCATTCTTAAAGGAAAAATTAAAGACTCAGTGGTTCCTACAGCCTACCTGCAAATATACTCCTACTTCCACTTCTGCTGATTCATTCACTTCTCCCACAGCAGACTGACATCCTAATTAGTGCCAGCATATCCAAGAGGCATTTTCAGTCATCACATAATGAAGTGGAACAGAAAAGGACCAGTGACCCAGTGGTGCCCAGTGCCATTGCACAGGTCAGGTTTGGCCCACCAGTCTGTTGGCACAACAGAGCTTCCACAGTCCCCACATCCAGTTACAGAATATTCTGATATTTATGCCTGGTGCCACGGACCTTGTGCTGTGTGTAGTACTGAGGCTTTTGCTCCATGACGGATGAGAAGCAAATCTGTGGATCCCAGCGTGTGGACTTCAAAGTAGTTACAGCTCACGCTTAATTGGGGAAAGGAAGCCAAAGGAAATCATGTGCATTGGAGTCAAATACCATTTTTAGGAGTGGGAACTGCCTGTGTATTTCACCAGTGATTAAAATAGCCAGGGATGAAGGCTCACTCTTGATTAATGGTCTCTCTGTGAGCTGAGGACACGTCCTCCAGAGTCTGGCCCTCCTGAGAGACACCCCTGACGTGCCGCTGGGCCGAGCTCGGTTTAAAGGCACGAGCAGGAACTGGCTGGTTGGCTTTTATCATCCTTGCTGTGGATCAGTTATGTCTGGTGGCTTGAATGATTATCTCCTACATCCAAAGCGTGTGCTGTGTGTAAGTAGCTCTAACCCAACCTGGACCAGGGAGCAGTGCTGCATCCCTGCAGCCGTGTTCCCATGGAAGGAGGTTCCTTGAGCTCTCCCTGGCATGCTGGGCTGGTGCTGCAGTTGGAACAAGACCAACCAAATGATTATTTTAAAGCCACTCATTTTTTCTCTATTCTTGTTCACATTTTGTGACTCTGCTGCTTCTTAAACCCCTGCACGTCCCTCTGGGCAGTGGCAGCTAAACCACTGAGTAGTGGCTTTCTCCTGATAGAGAATCCTGTGGGACACATGGAGGTGAGGGGGAGACCCTGACTCTATCCTGTCCCCATTACAGGACACAGCTGGGCAGCTCAGGACCAGCTCAGCCCCTTTAGCAATCCCTCCCAGACAGTCTCAGTGGGGTGTGGCAGCAGGGCTGGCACTATCCAGCTCCCTGATTATTTGATGCCAGAGGGGATGCTCCCCAGAGCTCCAGGAGCAGCTGTGAGAGGGCTCTGAGGGTTCTGGGGAGGGCTGAACCCCCCACAAAAGGTGAGCTGGGGGCTGCTCCACACTCCACCCTCTCTCCCTGTGTGGCAAAAAGCACAGGCTTAACCTCTGCGTGCCTCCCACCCCAGCTGAGCGAGAGATAGGAAACTCTGTCTGTCTCAATGGGTTTCTGCAGCACTTAATTGATTTGTGCTGCTAAACACCCCGCAGTAAATGAGTCCAAGGTGTTAAAGGAGGATGCGTTAGTGGGAAAGATCCAGCTGAAACACAGCTTAGATAGGAACCATGTGTGTGCTGGGACAGAGTGCACCCTCGCCCCGTTCCCACCCCTGGCCCTGCACAGGGGGATTAATGCTTCACGGAAATGCTGCCTTGTTTTCAGGCCTCTGGCTTGTCCTGGAGCATCCCCGTGGCCAGAGTGTCCAGAGGGATTTGCTGCTGCAGGAAGGAGCCCCGAGTGGCACCAAGGAATGCCCCGTTCCAGCCCCGTGCTGACACCACTGGTTTGCACATTAAGGGTCTCTTTTCCTGCACAGAGACAACAATACAAGGCACTGCTGTAAGAACAACTTGAAAAAGACACAAACGAGGAGCTTCTGGGAATTCCTCAGGTTTTTCCAGCTGCAGAGGAGGGTGAAAACTGTCAGCTACAAAAATATTATAGTTTATGCTGTTAAACAAATCATCATTTGTCAACAGGTAGCTGAATTATGTCCAATTCCGCTGGCAGAGGCAGAACTGATTTTGTTCCCAATGCTATTGTATAGTTAACAGCTGGCAGCAAACTGGCAGTGAAGGCTGTGCTGGGCTGATAAATAACCCAACAAGCCTCACAGCAGAAGTATCTCATGGAGCGACTGCAGCTCACGCTGGAATGTGTTGAACAAACGCTTGTTAACAATCTATGCACAGGCGGGGAACTGCTTGATGAAAAGGTACTAGAAAAATGTTATTTAAGACACAGATTTCCTAGGGGTATCAAAAGAACAAACCAGGTTTTAGGCCTAAGAACACCAAACACAGCAGTAAAGCAGCAAATGTTAGCATTTCTCGCTCGCTGAAACCGAGTCTGGTAATAATGAGTGAAACGTCCCAACCAGTTTGAAGATATCAAAGGCAAGCCAGGAAACCAACAGAGAGAAATATTTCTGTATTTGTTTCACAGCCCCCAAATTCTGCTGGACAATTTTCCACTCTTCCAGATGTTTTCTGAGAGAGACATGCTCTGATTTCAAATGCTGTGTTGCTTCTAAGCTGATGAGGCCACACTGTGCCACCTGGGACGAGGCAAGGCGACAAGTGGAGATGCCCCATCACGAGATGCTGATCAGGCTGGAGCCCCTCTTTCTGGACTTAACACTGCTCTGGTTTTGTCTCTGCTTTGCAGACATTTCATTTTTACCATGGGTAAGAGCAGGAGTGTGTGTGTCTCTGTGAGAGAACGAGCATGGGGCTGCAAGCTTCATCTCAGTGCAAATAATATTTTGGCAGGAAACCTGCAGGAGATTAAATTAGGGGCCTAACGACTGAATATTAAACATTTCAAACTTCGAGTTCCTTTAAATAAGCAGCTACAAAACAAGGAAGAGTCTGACAAAATTAGCAGGTCCAAAGCACTAAAGGAATCCACTAAGGATCACTTGTTTACTAATGCAAATTTAAAAGGACCTTTTTCATTATTTTTATTAGTAGCTGTGTATGTCAACATGCTACTTCCTCAATGCATTTTGAGTCCAGATTAGCTAAAGTTTTAGGTGTTGGCAGACTTGCTACAATAGAAGGGAAATGCCAATGGAATAACTTTAAACATGATCCAATCCCCGATGATTCACTGGATGTGTTAAAATTTCCTTTGAGACCATGTAAGTAATGCAGGGACTGGAGTGCAGAGTGCCTGTGACTCAGCTCTCTGCGAGGCAGCGGGAGGATGTCAGAATTACTCACTGGGACAGGAGGAATCTCATTTATCTATTTATAGGCAAGGCTGAGATGAGCTTGTACCATTAAAGAGCTGAGTTTGCCAGTTCCCATAGGGGAGAAGGAAGGAAGGACCTCACTTTAAGCTGTTGAAATAAAAGCCTCCTTTTTTTTCCCCGTTTCCAGAGCTGATGACTGGCCAGTTACGTTTTCCCTGCTTGCACAGGCAGTGCAGGGCTCCTCCTCCTTGTTAGGGGCCAGTGCCCACTTTGCCAAAATCCTGTCTGCTGCACGTTTCTAGGAACACAAGGCTCTGGATTACTGATGCAGTCTCCCACTATCACAACCAATTACATCACATCATGCTTTTTGGCAGGCTATTCCAACACTTCATTTTAAATTTTCAGCCTTAATATCATTTGTTCTTGTGCCAGCATCGTAATTTGGTTTAAACAATTCTCTTTTTCCTCTGATCTTCACCTATCAGATGTATTTACTGAAAACAATCCTATCTGCTCTAGTCTTTGTTTTGAGAAGCTAAACAAATGAAGCTCTTCTAGTCTCCTCTTGTTCTAAACCCTCTGATCATCCTCAGTGCCCTTCTCTGTACCTGCTAATCTTCCTTGAACATGAGTGAACCTGTATCTTCTAGGACTGTGTTTGCCTTTCCATATCAGATCGGTGGCTCACAGTTATCCCTCAGAGCAAGTAATTCTCTGTATGTTTTTTTTTCCACCACCCTGCTTTTGTCATTCTCAAGTGAGTAACGTGATATTCTAGTTATTAATTTTTAACTGCAGGTCTTTATGCTTTGTCTAATCTATCTCAAATTCTGCCATTCAGTTGATGTTCTGATCCCTCTCTGTATCAGCAAAGCCTGTGTCGTCAGCAAATTTCTTTTTGACATTCCTACAGCTGTGCCAGAGTCATTAACAGAACAAGTAAGACCTGCTCAAGACTGACCCTTGAAGAATTCCACTTTCTAACTGCCTCTGTCCTGCCTTTCTCCTTCCCACAGAGCTCCCTGTCCTTTGCCCCAGCAGTTCTGCATTTGCCATCCACACTAATCCCCATCTTCTCAACTTCAACTAGTAATTTCCCATGTGGTGTAATATCAGATTCTTGACTCAAGTCTGGATAGAGTAAAATCACCTGTATTTCATTTGTCTAGGAAAAAAAAAAATCAGTCATCAAAGAGAAATATGAGGTTAAGCTGAGCTCCTTTAATGTGCCAGTTCTTTCCAAATCTTGGGGTGGAAATCTGCCAGTGCACCTTCATCTGAGCACATGGAATTCTTTAAGCTTTTCCTTCCATCTTACATGTGATAATTTTCATTCCCTTAAGTATGTGCCTACTAGAAATCCTGTCTTTGCCCCACTGTTCAATATGATCACCTCTACTGAAAATGCAGGCAAAGTGGTTTTAGTTCATTTTGGACCATGTGTAGCCTGGTCTAATCTCAACCCCGTTCTCACTACATAATGACCACATTTCTCCTCTTTTCCTCTTCTGTATTTATCGAGCTGAAACCTTCTGCCATCTGTTTCATTTCCTCTTCAAAGTCTGATTCACAACTTCACTACTGACATTTCTCATTCTACCCCTACGTTTTCTGACCTCAGCAAATTAAAATGGGATGACTGAGGCAAACAGTGCCTCCAGTCTTGCCCCACTGCTCTGCTCCAGTGCCACCCTCGTGGCAAAGATGACAGAGCAGCTCCTAAAGCAGGTGGGGAACTGCAGGGCTGAGCACGTCACCGGCACAGCCGCTCTTCAGGACCTGCTGCACGAGCAGTTCCATCAGCCCTGTGGGAGGGTGATGGGCTCCAGCAAGGAGCAAGGCAGGGAGGCCTCCCCTGCAGTGCTCCCCTCCAGATATCTGGTCTCGTCCCTGGCTGCACGGGAACTGAACAGCCCATTGCTGCCCACACCTTCTGCCCAGCCCTTGCCTGATTCCGCATGTGTTTGGGGCTGCTTATTTATCCCACTGGTTTCGGAGTGTTTCCCTTCAGGGTTCATCCTCCTGCATGTTCCAACGAGTTTTGGAATCCAGTTTCCATCACATTCAACTCCTCAGCTCCTCAGTGCCTTGGTTCCACTCACTAGTTCCCTTAATTTCCCAACATTTGTCCTTTTTGAGATGAATGTTTGGTGTGTGACTACAGACAGTGCTGGAGATTCAGCCCTAATGAGGTACCTTTAAAAGCTCCTCTTTCTTAACCAGGGTCTTCAGAGGCTCTGGATGACTCAGAGCTCAGCACTTTAGAGACTGAAAGAACTTCACTTGCCTTTCTTGTGTGTGTGAGGCACTGTAACCCTTCTCAGGATTAACTAGATTTTCATTTAAGGACAACTGAGACATAAAGAGCCTAAAGATAACACTTCAGAAGATACTCCACTGTATGAGTTAAGTGCACGGAGGTGAAGTACAAAGCTTCCTAAGCCCACTGAGATCACTGCAGCAGTCAAACCTTGCTCACCTGAATGCCAGGTGCCTGTGCCAAGCTATTTGCTTTGAATTTTGTCTAGTTTCTTGAAGAAAGCAAAGCACAATCCAGGCTGTGGACTGACCTGTCCCAGACACACTTAGGACGGGCTTAGCTGAGACTGGCCATACAGGCCAGTGTTAGAAAAGAGGAGCCAAGCCCTCAGAACACTTCACAAACCTGAGCACCTTTAAACATCACTCTCAGGTAGGTTACCTGTACTCAGAGTGGGATTTGAAGCTCAGCAGTCAGTCACCCACCCACTGACTTTCCCTGCTCCCTTGAGACCCGCTCTGGGATCCTGCCCATGGACACATCCTTGTTTCACCTGCTTTCTGAGCTGCAGGACAGCAGCAGCACAGCGTGAGTGACACCACCACAGACAGCACTGAGGCCGTGCTGCCATCCTGCACAGATGGGAGCTCTTCCACTGGCAAACTGGTGCATGTTCAAGCCCCGTAGAAAGAGATGGAATGACAGAGAAAAGCAAATTTTTCTCCTTTCCATGAATATACTTGAAAATACTCTGCAGTTGAAGAAAAATATGCCCCTCTCCCAGAGCATGTCTGATTTGACTGCCCATTGCTCTGCTGGGCACCTACTGACCTTGGCAGGGTCACAGGACTCGTGTTTGTCTAAAAAAGTAACCTCCTTGTGAACAGGCTCTTTGCTTTGGGAAACACAAAGCAGTCTTGTCTTCCAAGTGTCCAAGCCTTCTTTTCACGTCTGTTTAGTCCTTCAGTAGCATTTATTTTTGGCCTTGAGAGAAAAACACAACTCCACATTAAAGGGGTGGTGTCCAGTTAAACCCACAGGCTGCACCAACCCTTTGCTCCCCCTTTGCAGGGGAAGGCAGTGGAGGAGCCCAACAAAGAACAGGAGAAAACTCTATTGCCTGTTGGGCACAAAGCTGCTTTTGCTTTCGAGTGAAAAGGAGCAGAGCATCCTCAAAAACACAGAAAAACTGGCCAAACAGGCCAGAGCCTGGATGCCTGAGGCTTTTTAGTAATAGTAATAACAAGTCCAGGGGCCACATTTCCATTTGTCCTGGAAAGCCTTTCCAGCTAGGATTGCTCAGGGCAGGGAGACACCGATGTTCCACAGTGTTGTTCTCAGTTTGTGGTGGGTCTGACTCTGGCAATCCCAGACTTTAGCACATCACCTATGGGGGACACCAAACCAGAAACACAGCCTGTCCCACAGTGAGCACAGCCCTGCCAGCACTGCAGGACAAGGCTGTTGGTGCTGTGTGCGGAGCTGAGGAGGGGTTGCAGGTCACCTCTGCCTCCTGTGACCAGGCCAGCTGCACACACACCCCCTGCTCAAGGCCAGTGCTGAGCCACAGTGCTCAGGGGGTTGTGCTCACCTGTTTGACTCTGCAGAGCAGGGGAGTTCACACAGCCCGTGCCAGCTCTGTCCCCTCAGCTCCAGCAGAGACCTGTGACTGTGTGTGGCCCGAGGCAGCTGCACAGGGGCCGTCTAAGGGCTCACAAAGCTGAAGCCTGAGGCACGAAGTTCAAGGCAGAGGTCCTGTACAGGCAGTGTGTGTGGTCAAGACCTGCATTCCTTTGGGGAGAGGCAGAGGAGGAGCAGGACTGCATCAGGAGCTCTTTGGGCTGGATCTGCAAGAGGAAATAAGCTCAGTTTGGCCACAACTATGTTTTGGGCTACCCATCAGCATCCAGCATCCCAGGTCAGGGAGCTGTGCTCCCTCCTTTAGGACTGACTGAGCTGGGCCCCTGAGAACAGTGTCATGAGAGCACCCTGCTCTCCAGACCTACAGGACAGGGACCACAGCCCTGCCCACTGAAGCCGGGGGGACTCTGCCACAGGCTTGACTCACCCCTCTCCTGCAGCAATCCTTGATCTTGTAGGTCCACTGAATTCAGTGAAATTAGAGCCGTCAGGCCCTGGATGTCCATGAAGGCATGGCTGGGCCCAAGGAAACGGAGGTAGCAACTCCTGGCCATGATGGAAGCTGAAGTCCCAGGAAAGCCTGTGTCTGCCTCACACGGAGTGAATTAGGGAATATTAACAGCGCCTCACTCAGAGTAAGTGCTTCTGGATGCCTGGCTGACTTTGGCAAGGGGCACTTTGAGAAGGATAAAACTGCATTTTCATTGCTGAGAATCCTCCTCCAGTAATAAGATGTGCCCCGTGGGATGCTGGTAACATATTGGTATTGTCTGCAGAGTAGCTGGGGGCGAAGGGCTGACAGTGCTCAACCCTACACACGGAACACCCCTCAATGTCACCACCCAGACCCAGGATTTACAAGCACACAGGCAGCCACAGGTAGGCTGTCCAGCTGTCCTCCAATTACTCTGGGAATTTAGAAAAAAAAACCCCAACCCAAAGCCCTAAGTAATTTTGTATTCTTTCCTTTGCATATAAAACGTCATTAAAATAATTAGAAAAACAGATGCATTGTATCAGTAACTGACAAATTAAGAATTCAGTCATGGTTGTTCAGGAACCCACTGCCTCCTTGCAATACCAATAATGATTATTTATAGCCTGCTCTGCAAGGAAAGTGGTCCAGAAAAATAGAACTATTATAATGTGAAGCAGTCATCCCCAGAGAGGATTCTAGTGCAAGACGTAGCCGAGATCTCACACCATTTCCTTGTCTCGAATTATAAACTTTATTGTAAGCACTGTTTGTGTATTTTGTACAGAACGTCCTGGTTCCTCTATAACAAGTATCCATTTTATTCCTGCTGAATTTCATTGAACTTGCCCCTGATTTATAAGAGGCAGATCCATATTAGTGCTTTATAGAGTGATCTCTTAGCTGCCTATTCACAAGGCTGTGCAGCCTGGCAGAAGAATGAGCGGAGGGAATGAGCTGGGTGGCAGACGAGCTATTAGTCTGATGATATCACCATAGCATCTGGAGCAGTTACACGCAGCACTAACACAGGGGATGAGAAATCCTCTGCTCTTGAAAAGAGCTAACAAAGAAAACACACAGAGGGTGGGAGCTGTGGAAGAGCCACAGAACACAGAAGGAGCTGTACAATGTCACATCGCAGGAACTGAGAGAGGCAGGAGCAGAATCCTCCTCTCAGCCCTCTCCAGCTTCATGCTGCCTTTGCTTCTTCTGGTTCTGCATGTGGATGTGACAGATCTTTAACTGGATGTTCAATCCAGAAAAAGGAAATAAATTTTTTTCTCATTTGTCAAGAGAACCAGCTTTCTGCTAATTTTGCAAACAAATCCTTTCCCATGATTAATACCTGTCTCCTGTGCTCAAGACATCAGTCTCTGCTAATAAAGCAAAGTTCTCTTCTCAGAAAACGGTTCCCATTTTTTCTGCTAACATTCCTCCTCACAATTGCCCTTGTTTAGCCCTATGATAATTTTATGATGCACTCCCAACATAACTCACAGTGCTTCCTATTATTGTGTACCACAAGTGTTTACAGAGCCATTTTTGTGGCAGATACCAGCCCTTAGACATTCCACATTTCCTGTTTCACTGGAGCCAATCACTCACTGTTCAGTGCTGGGATGCAAGTCCCTAATTAATTTATACACAACGAAGCACTTCAGTCACTGCAATGAAAGTGTGGTGGAGAGCAGCCCATTGGTAAAAATTGGCTATCAAGCATGGACAAATTATTTGCTTTTCATGTTTCCATCAATATTAAGATTGATTAATCATCTTTCAAAAAACCCTTCCCCCAGCTGTGCCAAACTGCCTTTACACTTTTCCACTAGTGCTCTATGGGACACCTGGGCCAGTCTGGCTTCCTCTCACAGCAAGGAAACCTCTCTGATGTGCTGAGAAGAACTGGGTTTTCACCACCACAGGGGACTTCACAACTGGTCCAACCCCCCTCATATTCTCTTTATAGACTCAGAATATAATAGCCTGGTTTTAACAAAAAGAAATCAAGATTAAACTCAATATATTCTGAAGGAATGAAAATTCCTAGCAACAGCTGAAAGGGAAGTGGAATCTATAAATGCCTCTTTCATCTTTATCAAATTACTATTCAGTGCAGTTACATTTATTAATAACAACATTCCTTAAACCACATTGTAAAAAGCCATTAGCAAGAAATGCTTTAAAATGTTCAACAGGCTGTAACAGATGATTTATCAAAAGCTGAAACAAATACTGTGAGCAGAGTGGGCATTTTCATGGGCCACAAAGCTTGGCAGAGGGATGTTATGGTATGTTCAGAGATGGACGGTTTGCATGGCATAACTTAACTTTTTAATTCCATCACCTCCATTAGGAAGGGGTAACACCAGCTCATAGTGATCTTTGAGGTTTTTTTCATTTCACTTCTGTGTGTACTCACCCCTGAAAACGCTGGAGGGCATCTCAAAGTCATCACCTGTGGCATCTGTGACACGCTGAGGTACCAGAGTGCTCTGAATCAGGGTTGGAGAGAGGGAACCTGTGAGAGCAGATCTCTGCTCCCAGAGGAAACACCCTCTGACTGTCCCAAACCCTGACAAGGGGAGCCCTCTAAGGAGTTGTTTAACTGTCCCCAGGAGGGTCTGACCAGGGGGCAATCACCACATTGTTTTCCCTTTCAGCACACCCTGCATTGGCCCTGCAAGGTCACATATTCCCTTCCTTTGTTTCTTTACTTGTTTTTTCAAACACAGTGGGGATGTCGATCACTGTGAGTAATCACTGTGGAAGGGCTGGATATTGCCCCTGGATCCAGGTGATTCTGCCGGCATCGTCACGCATCAAACTGCCAGGCCCGACTAGTGTGCACACCCCACAACACTGAAGGTTTGCCCAGGTCCTGGGGGGATCATTCCAGAAGGACTGTGAGTTCTCTCAGTTGCTTCCAGCTTGCAGCAGAGAACAATAATGGCACAGACAGTCGGCACTGCTCTGCTCATTCCCCAGCCGTGACTGTGGCTATCGCAGCCTCCCGCTGCAGCAGTGTAAGGAGGGTTTTGATGACATTTTCTTTGTTGCTGCAGAAGGCAAAGCCTGAGTCAGGGATTACAGGGAGAGGGGGAAGGGGCAGGAGATGCAGTCACAGCCGGGGAGGGAGTGAAAAGGCAGCTCTGGGGTCTCAGTCCTTCTGGCTGCACGCGGGTGGCCGTGGGTGCATTTGGTTTTCACTCACCTGCTGACAGATCAGGTTCCCTCTCCAGAGTCGATAATTCCCTACATCCATAAAGAGATGCCTGAGGCAGGTCAGATGGTTTCTGAGGCAGATAACACAGTGCAGCCCAACTCCCTCTAGAGTGAGAAGCTCTCTGCACTGGAAGCTGTGTTTAATTCCCCCAGGCCGACAGACAGACCTGTGCCACACACCAGCCTCCCCCTCTCGTGTTCGGCCGTTCCCCCAGGGCCTTCCACTCAGGAGCACAAAACGGTGGCAGAACGAATTCGTGGCAGAATGTATCTTCTGTAATCACACACGAGCCAACTTGTTAGATCATTTTCTGTCCCAGCTGAGATTGCAGCTCTGTGATTACTTGTGACTGAGCAGAACTAGAGAACACACAATTACATGGGCCAGAGCACAGACAGCGGCGGCTACAGATGCTGGTGCTTAGCTGGGAAAGTGCAGCACATGGTGGGAGGGAGGGAGGGAAGGAAGTTGGAAATGAAGTGTACATTCCACCTCATCCCCACTGCAGAGCTTTGGGCTTCCAAGCTGGAATTTCTCAGGTGTAATGACAGATTGTGTGGCCTGAAACACCATAAGCTGTGTCAGTGCTCGAGCCTGGTGGGTTCAGCTTGCCCAGCCAGATGAAAGCAGCCTGGACTAACCCTGGTGAGACAATACTTGGCATCTCGCAGGCAAAATCATTCTTGGCTATAACATCCCCCTCCTGGTTCATTTTCTGTTTTTCTCTTGTTGACCTCCAGTGATGGAGGAAAGGGGCTGGACAGGGAAAGGAAAAAGAGAAGGCAGTGGATGGTGCTGTGAGCAGGAGAGGGGCCTGAAGGAATGGGAAAGAGAGGGAACAGCTGTGGGGCTGGGAGGGAAACAGAGACGGGGGAATGAAAGAGATATGCTTCCCCCTGGGGAGGATGGGCTGAGCTAGTGTGAACAAAAAAGGGCTAAAATGAAAGGGAGGAAACTAGAGAAGAGAAGAAAGATGGAACAAGGGAGATCACAGAAAACAACAGGAAGCAGCGCTAAGAGGACAGAGATGAAGGCTGGGGCGTGTTGGGGAAGAGCAAACAGAGAAAAAAACCTTCAGGAATATTGTGCAAAAGACAGAGGGAATTAGAAAAAAAGTCTGATGAAAATGCCAGCTACCCAGCTGGTGTAAGTGAAACTCCACTTACGTCAACACCACACCACTGATCAGCACCAGGGGAGGAGGTTTGGGGTTGTCTTTTAATTGCATGGAAAGGCTTTCAGCAATGCAGAACATGAACTTCAGCTCCCACTGAAGTCAGAGGGGTTTGGAGGTGCTTACAGCCACAGGAAAACAAGACCCAGCTTGATAAAGCCCATGAGACCAAGATGCCACGTTACGACCTTGAGAACAACCAGCCTTTACCTTGTCCGACTTCCAGCCCGAGTCCCAGGGTGATAACAGCAGCACGTGTGGGAAGGGAGCCCAGGGCAGCCTCAGACCTGCTCCAGGGACACTGCCCAGCTCTGCCCAGCTCTGCCCTGCACCACAGCAGCTTCTGCTTTGTTCTCCCCGATGAGCAGTGAGGTCCTTCATCCACATGTCTAAGCTTGAGTAGGGGTAAGAGGCATCCTCTTTGCTGGTTGGAGTGAAATGTTTGGCTTATTGGCACGGCTTGTTTAATTTGGCTCTTAGTGCTCAGTCAGTGTTATTAGAGAAAGCAATAAAAACGCATTAAATATAAGGAACTACATTAAAACAACATGGAGTTTGCAATGCAAACCAAAAAAAGCCAGGGGGCTGAGTATGGAGACTGCCATTCCCTCCTTCAATCATCCTCTTCTCCGTGAATATGGAGAGTGTTTGAAGGGGTGGAGGGCCCAGTGGTCACCACACATCAGATCTGGGAAGTGTCAGACCTGTGTCCAAGGCTGGCTCCTTCCCCAGTGCCAGGGTGGCTGCTGAGGGCAGAAGTGGGAGCAGATATGTCACTCTGGTGCAAGGTGACAATTCAGAAGTACTGAGCTCCCAAAACCGAAGCTCCTGTCAGAGTTTTGCTTCAGTGAAATCTCCCCAGAGGCAACAAGTGTTCATCTTCAGCTTCATATCCCTCTCCCATCTATATAAACCAACATTAAAGAGAACTCTGTATCCCACTGCATTTTCCCTCTCCAGGTTTGCAGATCATGTGCCATCTGTCCCCAACCCCCTGGATGGCAGCAGGCGCAGAGAGTGACACACGGGGAGCAAACACTGGCAATGGAGATGTCACCACTCCAGTGGCAGCAGCTGGGACCTGAGTCAGCCTCCCAGGCTGCCATCACTGACTGGATTGTCACAGATGCTGGCATTAACTGGTCATCTTCCAATCCTAATTCACCTCACAGCACACCTTCCTATGCTGCTGTGGCTCATTCGATGCGTTTCAGCTCTTCCACTGCTTGTTCATGGCTGCTTCTCCTCCACCTCTGCAGTCCTTTGCAAACCTCAAGGCCTGTTTCACACCATCACCTCTCCTCAGGGTTTAGCCTCAGGTTAGTCTCAGCCTAACCCCTGGTGTGCCACAGCAGCCCAGCTGGCACCACACAGCCCCTGGGCTCTGCAGCGGCTCTGCCTCACTGCCAGCTCTGCTGGGGAGCAAGACTAGGGATGCCATCCCTAGGGATCACTGCCCATGTCAGTCAGACAACAGTTAAAGCACAGTTCTGATTGTCTTTGCCCACCACATGCAGCCTGGCTGTGCTTTTAGTGGCGTTGACCAAGAGTTGCTGCCTGCAGCAACATGGAAGATGTCGTCTCCTCTTTCCCTCCAGCAAGTGGCTCTAGAAAGACTTTGAAATGCTGCAAACAGCCCCTACACATCCCTGCTGAGCCCCTTTCTGACTGAGTTCTTACACTTGTCATGTTTTTCCATCATTTTCTTTTGACCATATAATAAAGGTCAGATCCCACCAACACCACAGGGAGGGACTAAGCGACGTCAGAGATGACACGTCTGTCACCTCCCCAGGCTGGTGCTCGCTGCTCTAGCCCAGCTTTTGCAGCTCAGTCAGATTTCCTGGTTTCTGTTTGGCCTTGATACAGGACTCCTGAGGCCCTGGGATCTTTAATCTGCCCGTTTTATTAACTGATCTGAGGCACAGCTGCATCCTCACATTTCTTGTGCACCATGAAAACCACAACTGCACGTTCTGTTTGGGCAAACGGAGAGGTGACTGTTCTAAAGCCTGGAATTCCTAAGGAAACAAAGTTTTACGTATGATCACTCTCTGTGTGTTTGTGTGTGTGTGAGTAGTTCTTGAACGTGTCAGACAATTTCAACATGGCAGAGGAGAGGATCTCTCAGAGCTCTGAGGCTCCCAGAGGTGCTCTGGAGGGGACAGATGAGGGTACAGACACCATTAGTATTCCCTGAGGAAAAGGCTCCCTGCACACCAGACAGAGGAGACGCCACAGGGGTGAACGCTGCTCATTAGACCTGCTGGTCATGAAAATGTTCCTTAACAACCTCAGTGTGCCTGAACGTCTCCTGCCAATCCTGCTGGAGCTGGGCCCTGCACAGCTGTCACATTCACAGCTTTCCTCACTCACCTTGCCCCTCACCCCCAAGTCCAGGTGAGGAGGGTGCCTGAGTGCCACTGCAAAATGGGCAAGGGAGGAAACAGCAGGAGGATCCAGGCACAAGAGGAGGTGCAGCAGGGCGAGCGCTGTCCCTCGGCACATCCATTGTTCCCTGGTGGAGCAGTTTGGAGAGAGGGGTGTAAATGACAGGAACTGGATCACTGGCTTGGGCAACGTCAGCACGTCCCTTCGAGGGCATTCACTCCCCCTACACCATGAAACGAGCAGTTATTATTTAACAGCAGACCTCACAGGGAGGAATGTTTGTCTGTATTCATGACCTCTAACAAGTGTGGCAATTGTTTACTATACTCTGAGCTACCCAGCAGTAGCTATAATGTAATAATTATAGAGAAACCTTCCTAAAAATATATTTCTGACGCATCAGCAAAACTCCAGCTGGCACTGAACATATGAGTTCAGCCCAATCTGAGAATGAGATCGTGCACTACATTTTGTGCAGCTGTGTAAAGCCTCCAGTGAGGAGCTCTGCAGTGATGGAGGGAAGGACAAGAAGCAGCACAGAAGAGCCACAGGTTCCTTTCTCCATGGTCAGTGACAACAGAAAACACCAGGCCCATCTTCAAGCTAAATAAACTGAGATTTTGAAAATCAGAACATCAGCATTTTCTAATCTGGGTACTGACTTGTTGGTGTCTGGTTTTAGAGGTTCAGCCTGAGTCCAGGCTTTGCTGGCATTTTTCATGGAGATGATTCATTATTATCATATTATTTCATCCACACACACTAGAATAGCATCCTGAGCATCCTGCAAGGAGCAGCTCTTCCTTGTGCTCAGTGTTAGTGAACTCCAGCTCCTGTTCTTTGAAGAAGGATCTACAAGGGCCTCAGATGCTGCTGCCTTGTAGCAGAACCCCCAAAATGTCACCCTCTTGGCTCTGGCAGTTGGACCAAGGCTGACCCAACCCCATCACTGCTGTTTCAGCTGAGCAGTGTGAAGGGCAATGCCAGGGCACAGGTGGTTGTTTTCTTCTTCCAGCCCTGTTGCAGTGCAGCACATGCCTGGAGACAAGCTGGATTCTTCAGAGATACTGTGGGACCCTGATAGCCCCTAAATGCTTCTGTGTCTCAATTTCCTCACCTGCAAAAAAGGCCAAGATGAAAAACCCTCAACCGAGAGCTTTGTTCAGGTTTGGAAAACAATTTTAGCACCTCGAAAGAAGGTTTCTCTGGAAGCCCAAACTGCAATTTATTGCTTCAATTAAAAAAGTGTGTGTTTTACAATCCACAATCTGTTTACACTTCTTATAGCTGTCTCTCTAAAAAGAACTCAGCTCTGGTAGCTCATGGATTTGGCACAGCTTGTTGGATAAGCAGGCTCACCAACCCTTCCAGGACACACAGTGCTTCTGTGTAACTTTGCAGGCTGTGTTTGACTTGTCTGAACTTGAACAGTCACCACTGATTGATTGGCTTCTAAAAATACCCTCCCGCCATGGTTCGAAGTCTGGAGAGCTCTTGTTGATTTAGATGGAGACCTTCTCGCTGGTCAGAGGCTCAGACAGACATCTGACACCGGGCTGTGCTCCCTGCTCCCGCCCCGGGAGACCCGGGAGCACCTCCTCATTCCAATCTTGTGTGGGGCATGGCAGTTCATAATCATTTTGTCAACCGAAGATTTCCTTTTATTTCTACAACATCCTTCCTTCTGCGGCACCCACAGAAAGCAGCGCCCTCGCTCCGGCTCTCCTGCGCCGAACGACCCACACTCCTCTGGTCACTCCTTGTGAGCATCACCCATTGTCCCCACCCCCTTCTGAGCTCCACTTTGGATTTATCCTCCCCAAGGACGGATGATGAGAACTGACCATGACTTCTGAGGTGAAAGTTCAGCTGTTCCTTGTGCAGTGGCAGAAGAGCTTCCCCATCTTTCTTGGAAACAGCTTGCCCGATAAACCCGATGATCTCATTTGGCTTTTGTGTTCAGTTTTAAAAGGGGTATAAAGCAGGCTCTCCAGTATTTCACTTCATTTTATTTTAGTGTTTGTTATCTGGAAAGAAGAGGGTAGTTAAACTGCCTTTTTAATTAAATTCCTTTAAATCTTCGAAAACAATAAAGAAAGAAAGATAGCAAACAAAGTCAGACAGAAGAATTACCATGTGTATTACCAGAGATGTTTTTTCCCGTAACACATTTATATATAAATCTCTTTTCCAAAAACTTGCAACATTTCTCAGTTGCTCAGTCTGTCTCCTGGGTAACTTGACACCTCACAAGAGGAGCCTTGTGCCTCTGCTCTTTAGTGGGACATGAGTCTTAGGAACTCTATTGAAATTCTCCTCTAAAGAGAGAGTATTCCTGGTTTCTTGAAGGTGAGAAGAGCTTGTGGTACTGGATCCTTCTCCCTTTGCTTCTCTCCATCTTCACACAGCTTATGAAAATCAAAGGCTCTGAGCAGCAATCGCTTCATTAACCAGTGGTCCCTTTGGGCACACAGACTCTTCCTATAGGTCTGGGAAAAGCTTCTAAGGATTTACACGAGCAAAGAGAGAGTCAATGGGCTTGGGTTTGCTGTAAAAAGGTTCAAACCTGCAGTGCCAAATGTTTAGAGCTCCCAAAATTAAGGTTGGGAAACAGTGGCTTAGCTAAAATAACCCGACAAGGGTCCTGTGCTGTCAGCACAGCATCTACAGGATGGGATCCCACTGCATGTGGGAGAAAGAGGGTCTGTCAGGCTCAGACCCACCATCCAATCAAGTCCATGGTGCAATAGTTCTGACCATGATGAAGACATCTGAGCACAGAGCTCCATCCTGCCACATCCCATGTCTCAGTGTGGCGGGAGTGTTATCCCAAGGGATCAGGGCAGCTGGAAGCACCAGTTTGACCAAGCTTGTTGTCTGCCACTGCTCTGCTGGTGACAAGTAGCACAGAGTGGATGTAAAACACAGTAGATTATTGGCACTTGAACTCTAAAATCTTTAACTCTTAAAGTCTAAAAATTCATGACATTAGGACTGGAATGTGTTTGCTGTTTTCTCTGGAACTGGGGAATTGGGAAGCTGTTGGTGTGCAGGCTGCTCTGAGGGAACCTGTGCAGTCCCAGGCACTGCACTGCTCAGTCAGTACTGCAACAACACCTCACAGCTCTCTCCAAAACCAGACCTTTGTCTCCAAAACCAGACCTTTGTGGTAGCCAGTGCTACTTTAATGCCCATTCGGCCTTTTTAATGTACAGGTATCAGAAATGTGACCACTGGGTATTGAGGGCCACTCCACTGGCTACCAAATGGCTCTCCAGCATTGCTTGCTGCTTGCCCTTTAGTAATATCTACTTTATTTTCTCTACAACTTGCTTGATTTCTTTTTTTTTTCTTAAATAAGGAGACAATGCTTTCTGTGTCTCCTTCCTCAGACACCACTGCTCTCCCAGGGACCTCTCAAACACCAAGGCCAGAAACCAAGTCCAGGAATTGTAGGTTGCAGTTAATCTAAAATTGGTGACTTGTCAATTTTAATAGTTTTAATTTCCCAACTGTCTGCTTGGGTTACACACATGAAACTTTTAAATAATATGCCTTCTCTGTCTCCCCACATAGAAAACCACTGTGTTCCCCTGTTCTCCATAGACTATGTGACCTTTAGCTGCTCTCCCTTGCTTATCAAGTCAAGGAATTCATTCAGCTCCTCAGCAACCCCAGCCACTGACTCTCCATTCACATCCCTCTGAAGGCCCCACCAGCTCCTCCATCGGTTCAGAAAGATTTATACTTGTGTGCCCCTTCATATCCTTCCTCCTCCAGGCTTTGATTTACCCTCGTGGCTTCCTTATCACTCAATAGCACTTCCTACATGCTTGTCTTTACAGCTTCTTGTTTTCTCTCTTTGAAATCACCAATGAGTTGTGTTTCCTTAATGGCACTGGGAAGAATTCTCCCGGCACAGAGGCCTTTGCAAGGGGCTGTGCAAACCTGAGCTCCCGTGGAACACAAATGGCATTTTGCTCCTGACGTTGGCCCTGAGCACAGGAAGGACTTTCAGGCCCTACCAAACCTCCTTACGCAGTTCTCAGCCCCTTGCCTGCTTTTACATTTCCTGTGCATTCACTGAGGGAAAGCTCTGTGCCCTCCATGAGGCAGGAGGAAATATGACCTTTTTCTTCTGTTTTCTCAGTGCCCCCTCCACAAAGAGCCACCCCAGCCCAGCACCCCTTTCCCTAGCACAGACAGTGCAGCCACAGCTGCAAAATTCTGCTCTTCAGTTTCTCCCCTCCTGGCTTTTGTTTGATTTGTTACACAGTTTGTGTTACCCTGTTAAAGAAAGGGGACTAATGGGAAAACACAAGGTCATGCTGGGGAGGACAGTGGCTGGGGCGACCACCACCCTAAGGATCCCCACTGGGGACTCCTGGAATCACAGGTGCACCAACCTGGAGCAGAATGATGGACCAAGGAGAGCCACAGACCCCTCAGTGCTCAGCTGCTCGTTGGCCAGACCCGAGGTTCGTGTTCCTCACCTTTGACCTCAGCCTTTGAAGTCACTTCCACATTCGCTCTCCTACTCCTAAATACTCCCCTCTGCAGGGATTAAAGCTGGCAGTAAAACATCTCACAAATGTTTATGATCCCAATTACACCTGTTCCTACAAGGATTTCACAGTCGATTGAGTCGCATTATTCTTCTCATATTTGCCTTTCCTGCCCTGGTATCCAGATTTCCCAAGCACACAAACCCAGTGAGAGTCCTGGCAGGTTACGAGTTCAGAGTATTCCTTAAATTGTTTTAAACTCAAATCCTCACCAAGTGCAGATATGCCAGTCAGGCAGATAATGAGATATCTTCAATCAGCTGCAAAAAAAGCAGGAATGTTTCCTGCAAGCATTGCCTCTGTGAAGGACTGGGATGTGTATGGCCAGGAACTCCACAACTGCTGTAATTTTTAGATCAATTTTACCCAAATAAAGGCATTCCTGCTTTACACCACACAGCTTTGATCCTTTAAGGGGAAATCTCAGCTACCAGTGTGAGTTCATACTGATCTGGACACCAATACTCAAACATTCAAGAGGCTGGGCAGAAAAGCAGGGGGAAATTTTAAGCTTTTTTTTGGCATTTACTCAGCCTGAATTTCCCAATAGGAAAACAAAAGCTCGGCACTTATGGGTGAAATTCCCCTCTGACACAGTAAGGCCTTTTAAATGGGAGCTAAGGCAGGCACAGGCCATTTGCAGTTAGACCCTACAAAGTCTAATAGGAAAAGAATAGGAAATAGAGCCTTTGAGAGCCCCCTAGTCCCATCAAAATCACCTGGAAATGCCGGGTGCTGTAAGGAGAGGAGAGTCTTGACTTGTCAAATATTCCTGGCCAGAGCTCAATTTCAGGTACAATCACTCACTGCCAATCAACTTTCAACCCCTTTTCTCCTGTAACCTACTTCAGCTGTTAGCACCAGGCAGCAATAAAACCATATCCAAGCTCACTGAGAAATCATATTGAAATGCCTTCGTGCAAACAGTTCCATATCCTGCACATCAGACTGCCCGTGGGAACATCTTTCAGATTTCCAGTGTAAAAACATTTTTCCAGTAGGAAAAATCAAGTGCTACAGTAAAGGCTAATCTAATAATTATGTTCACAAGGATCACTCCCCACCTTCGAATGTCCATGAAGTTGCCACAGAGGTACCACAGTTACATCCTCCTCTAGTTCTAAGGAAAATACAGCTTATCTCTTCCACTGGGATTCCCAATGTTCAGTAGTTACAGCTCTGTCCTAAAAGTCTAATTACACAACGCAGTAAAAATAGATGCAACACGAGCACTTACAAAAATGTACTGCAATGTCAAACAGCACTGCCAAAAAAACACAATGGCAGGCCTTGGTCCTGCAAAGCCCCACATGCAGTCACGCTGCTTTTTCACACATTTGGAATAGCTTTTCTAAAATCCATGAGCTATCCATAACAGGCAAGGCCTTTTGCAGGACCAGAGGATTCCTTTCCTTGTTCTACCGGTGGAAAATTAGACCTGCTCACTCCTATATAACCTCTTTCAAATAATATTGAATTACCTGCAAGTTGCTAAAATTAGACTAACAAATATATTACTCTGTAGCCAAGCTGATAAAATGTGACTGTTTACATATGATTTAATCCTAGAACTAAGATTAAAGACTACTTCAAACAGAGCCTTTACCCACTGCACTATGTCACATAAAATTCTGCTCGGTTTCAGCGGAGCTGAGAATGACTTTAACAACCTTGTTAATCACAGATTAAGAATGGAAAGGATCCTTCTTGGCACCAGGTGTGCCATTAATAACGAGTGGGGGTGCAGGGGAGCCGCAGAGTGACCTCGCCGAGCGCCAAGGAGAAGCTTGGAGGGCTGGAGCTGAGCCATGGCCCGAGCACAGGCACGGCCGGGCCCCGCAGCTCCCGTGCCTCCCCCGGCACAGCAGCCCCGGGGACAGGGGACAGGGGAAGGGGACAGGGGCTCCCGGGCCCTGCCCGCCCTCCCCTCTCCCCTCGTGTCTGTCTGAATTTCTGCAAGCCTACCCTGGAGCCGTTTGAAAGCTCTGCAGCTGTCCCTGGGAATCTGAAATTTCCTAAATCAGTGTTTTCTAGCCCTAATGAAGTCCCCTCCCCTTTTGGTGGTTTGTGCCCTGGATGAAACATGGCATGAGACTGGTGTTCCTCAGAACACCTTTCCCTCAGCAAGGGCACTGCAGGCAAGTCTTTAAAGGCACGTTCAAATCCTTGTCCAGCCCAGCACTGCAGAGGTGCTGGGGGAGGCTGAGCACAGGCAGCTTCCCGTGTGGCACAGCCCGTGGAGCTCCTGCCACCCTCCTCTCCTGATCCCACAGGTAACTGCCCCGTGCTCCCCAAGGCTGGGCTCGGGGCCAGGCACCTGGGCCCTTCCCACGGCAGCACCTCCCCTGGCCATTCCCTCCAGGATCTCCTCTGCAGTGCTCCACGGGGCTGGAACAGCCACCCTGTGCCCCCCAGCTCTCCTCCCGAAAGCACTTTTCTGCTGGGATGGGAAATCAGCCCCTCTGTTTGGGCAGTGTCTGGTCCACAAGCAGGCCCTGTCACTGAACCAGATGTGAGGGACAGGTGGCTGGAGTGGGGAGAAGGTCCAGACCTGCAGGACCCCGAGCCCTGAGTGAAGCCCTGCGAGGTCCTTTCCGCTCACCCCAGGCAGAGTGCCAGCACCACAGGCTCTCCCGACCCCACCAAACCACACAGGGAGAAGGGAAAATCTGTTCCCCATTAAACATATCTAATGATCATTTTTAAGTACAACCACAAAGGCTTTGCCTGAGCAAAATTCTCATCTGTACCTCCCATGCAGTCCCAAGGTCCCCCAAAATGGATCAGAGAGACTCTGCACTCCAGAATACTCTGGTTTCAAGAGCTGTCCCGTGCACAAGCACTGGGCAATGACAAGTTTTTCCACCAGCAATCCACTACAGAAACTTTGCAAGCCTATCTTTTGGGTTTTAGCTCTTGCTCTGCAAAATCCAGGTCTGTATGGGCAGCACAGAGCACACTGGGGTGGTGCCCAGGGATCTGGGTGGCATTGCCAGCCACAGCACAGTCAGCCTGACTAACCACCTACAGGTGAATTATCTCCCAGATGTTGCAGGCAAGACAGAAAATACAGAGAGGATGGACATTTCTTTCCCTGGGATCTTCTTAGAAGATGTTTGCCATAAATCTCTTGAAGGTAAGAAGCAGAAGAAAAGATCTGGAATCCTCCCTTGTGCTGTGCAGAGAAGATAAGCTGTGATTCAGCACGAAAGCCCTTCTGAGTTTTTCCCAGTTCCCATTACCACAGTGCCCAAATATCCCATTGTGAAACAAAGTCTCCCCCAGCGAGGTGCAGTGCCAGCACACAAGAAACATCAGGGGGTTTACAAAAGAGAAGAGCAATCCTGGCGCCTGATCCTCTGAAAACGCTGTGCAGCCGACCTTTGAAAGGCAATTCCAAAATCCCTCTCATCAAAACAGAGGCTCCTAAAATCACTTCTCACATTTTATAATGTTGGTCAGATCACTGCCCTGACAGTTTTGCAGTGAAATTCAAGATCATGATCCGTATTCCACAGCCTTTACTCGGCAATTTACTCCATCTTAGGGCCCAGGCGATTGCAGAGAGCATGCACACAATTCTCTTCCCACTTAAATTGCATGTGGTTTGCATTGTTTAGCTTTTTATTGTATATTCTGTGCTATTAATGCCTTGTGTTTTTATAGCATCTCCCAGGTGAAGGACTCAACACACTTAGAAAGGTAAATGCAGCTGAAGAATCCCACCAAGTCTGGCAGAACCCCCCACTCTGTAGCTGCTTTGACAACTTTGTCTTGTAGCTGCTGAGTGGTGCCTTTCTGCTCCTGCAGGAAGCTTGTGTTCCTCTGCAAACGGCTGCCAAGCTGGTGCAGGACCAGACTAGTTTGTCCCTGCAGTTCCCCTGGCAGGCGCTGGGATAGTGACTGAGCTCTCCACCCTTTCCACAGAGCCAGTGCCTGCATGTACTGACTTCCTTGGGAAGCTCTGGGAAAGAGCAGAGCTGAAAAATCCACTGCTGTGCAGCCAGCCCTGATCCAGCTCTTCCTCCCCTGCAAGTCCCGAGGGCTTCACCAGAATGCTGCTGTCAGTACCAGGAAAAAAGGGAATTCTGCTGAAGGTGCCAAGACTGAGCGTGCTGACAGTGGTATTTTCTTTGCCCAGAGCTGCCATGTGTTCAGGTTTTCCTGGATACTTCTTTTTTTTTTCCCATACAAATGGTGCACAGCAGAAGTAGAGGACTTCATACATCCGCTGAAAAGTCGGAATTTTCAAAGGGAAGCAGAGATAAGCAACTGCTTGTCTAGGGTTCCTGGATATCCAGCAGCCAAGTTGGGAGTAGCAATTGCTGGGCTTTTGTCACACACACAGGGATCAACTCTACAATACACATGACCCTGGAGATCTGAGCCTGCTCTGTGCTTCTACAGCAACCCCAGTGCCTGAGATTCCCTGATCAGTGGATCAGCTGAACACACACGCCCGGATGCTTCCTGCAAATGCTGCACTCACTGTACCAACAGACAGATTTCTGCAGGGAAATATTTACCTCAACTTGGCTTTTAGCAAGTCTTCTTGTACCTCAGCAAATCAGTGGGATGCTGTCACCAATCTACAACGTTCTGCAAACGCCCAGGACAGATATCATTTCAGTTGAATTAAAAAGGTCACCCAAGAGCAGCACAACAACACAACCAACTCAATCACACGAGGTATTTGTCAGATCTTGTTCCTGTGTGTCGTTCTCAAATATGACTCTCTTTAGATTCTGACTGAGCCATCACACTTCTGACTGTGCCCCTGGTACTCAGACATATGTTCAGCTTTGGTTAAATTTGACTTCTTGTTGTGTTATGCAACTGAGCTTTACTCAGTGTTATCTTCTGATTGACTCCTCCACTATTCCCCTCCCAACGGATTTATCTGAGGCCAATGACAGCCAGCAAATACTCACTAGAACTCTTGTCTTTGGCAGCACACGCTGGCAGTAAGTGTTTTCAGAGGCAGTTTGAGAAGTGGGTGTCACTTGCATTAGCTCACTCTAAAATCTTGACTCACCCTTCACGCACATAATCCCTCCTGCAAATTCTAGGCCACGGATTTTAATAGAGTCTCCAAAGGAGGTGTGAGGGCCGCTGGCTGTGCTAATTTAGTTCCTATTGATTTATCTCGTCTCCTTTCATGGCAGCAAATTGTAAATGCTTCCTTCGCTCCCCTCGGTGTTTGCTCCCTGCGTGACAAGTCTCCAGCACTGCTGGAATGTGTTGGTGAGAAGCGCCGTGGCGGCTGTTTGCAGAGTCACAGAGACAGAGCCATCCCCCACTGACAGCCCCACTTTGGAAGAGCTGTCTCACTCAGCCTCTACCTGTTTACTCAGAGAGGAAAGCTCGCCCTGGGACGGGAGGGCTCCATAACACACAAACAAAACTCTGTAAGGCATTAAATAAACTCCTCTTCAGGACTGGGAGTCAGACTCACTCGCTGTCAGTACCATGGAACAGCAAAGCAATGGAGGGACATTGATGCTTCATTACTGTGAGCAAAAGCACCTCAATCTTGCCTTTCTTAGGTGTGTTTAATTAGGGCTTGATCCAGTCCTGATCCAGTCCTTGAGAAAGGGCTGTGTTCCAGTTGCTTTTAGTTCTCACTCATGATTTGGGCACTAATCACATATTTTTTGCAAATATAGCACGAAGAGTTTCCTCTAGGGAAGGGGACGTTTAGATGGAGCCTACAAAGACCACACATTTTCTCTTTGGTTATAATTATGTATTACATTAGTGTTGTTTGGGGTTTTTTTTAATGAACAAGTGACTTAATCTTTATAATTACACATTTGGAAAAAAAAATAAAAAAGAAAGAAAAGGTTCCAGCTGCCTTTTGCAGCGTGCTTCCCCTGCCCCCTCCACTGGGAATCCCAGCCTGTGCCTCTGAAACAGATACTGGGACTGGCATTTGCCAGACTCAAATCCACAAACTTCTGGTTGTGCCAGTTTGGGAATTACAGACCTGCTGTCTGCAAATGACTGGTTTTCAAAGCACAGGCAGCCATCATTTCAAAGGCTGAGAAAGAAATATATCATAAATCAGCATATGTGGATTTTATTTATAAAGATCTAATTAAATTTTGTTCTGTAATTTCAATATGCAGTTTACACACACAGGGTATATTTTTTTCCTTCCTCTTTCTGGCCATGAACACAAACAATATACCTTATAATTCTCTCCCTCCGTAATGTGCCTGTTTTGTGTGCTGGTAAAGTAACATCTCAGCCTATTGTAGCTTGTTACAGTGCACTATAGAATTTTTATTGTATGTTACAGTCTGGTTTGGAGATCATCCAACCAAGCAATCTGCTTCCTTTTAAAAAATAACATAAAATACTGTATTTTTCATAACGTGTATAAATCCATGCAGAAATCCAAGCCCGGAAAATAAACACAGCATTGCCAACACCAAGCACTTAACAGTCCTGTCCTAGGCCACAAAATCATGAGTTTGCCTTACAAATCTGGAGATCTCAAAGGAACATAATTTTGCGTTTCCTCTCTTCGCCCTTCTTCCTTTTAATACTTTTTGGTTGTTTTTAAGCTATTCTGCACAATCACAAAAGTTGTCAATTTTACCTTCAGCTTTAAAGAATTCTGAAACTCTCACATAATTACAGGATATGAGGAACCAGAGCTTTGAAAAACAACTGTAACAAAATGTATGGTAAAATCACAAAAGTGGGTGCCCTTGCAGGCTCAAATCCACTACCTGGCACAGGGCTGACACCTCCTGATCCCTGTTAACCCTCCCCACTGAGATGCTTGGAGAACTAAGCAGGAACTAAGACTGCCCTGAACACATGCAGCAGTTGCTTGTCTCTACCTCCCTTTGAAAATTCCCAAATTTCCAGCTTACTATTTGACAGGCTTTCTGCAACCAAACCAAACAGGATCCCAGGCTGGGAAGACTATTTCAAAATAATATTAAATGTTTGGTTCAACCGAAAATATAATTCCCTTTAGCAGAGTTTTGGATACTTTTTTTTCCCCAGGAAACACTGAAAAAAAAAGGCAGCAGTCTGGTGTGAGTGCTCGACTAAAGCCACCAAGGGATTGGAGCTGCACAAGGGGGTTTGAGCTGTCCTGATTTTATACACCAGAGTTACACAGAGTTACCACACCTCTACAGGAGACTTCTGAGTTACTGTGTTTGTTACAGGGTAGAAAGAGGCAACATCCCCCGGGGCAGCAGCACAGCAGTGGCTCCTGCAGGGACCACAGCTGGGGAAGGGCTGGGCTGCCTTCCCGTCCTCCACCTGCACCCAGATCCCTAAAGTTCACAGGATGGGCCTGCTCAGGCTTCCCTGGTAAGACAAAAGCATTTTGTTGTAGTCAGCAGGGCCAGACAAACAAGCATTAAATGACAGATGACCTGTCTTCTCCAGCCCAGCCTCAGGCAGGACTCAAGGCCTGGCACAAACACCCCTGGGGCCAAGGACCCCTCCTGGGTTCTGCCCCGCGTGGGCACTGAAACCAAACCCTGTGCAGAGCAGGCTCTCTGCTCCCTGCTCCGGCCCAGGCTGCTCCCAGTGCTCTGAGACACTGGGCAATCCCTGCTCAGAGTGGCCTTGGTGAGCCAACACAGATTGGGCATCTGGAAACCAATTCTAACAAATGCTGAAGGGCCACGCAAGTGCCCGAGGAGCCCTTCCTCACAGAGCAGCCCCACAGCTCATGCAGGAGTGCCTGGCTCCAAGCACGGATCCATTTTCAGATGATTTGTTAGGAAGTACATTAATTAAAGATCATCTTTCACTGCAGTGTTAGTTGCCAGCAGAAGGATTGCATGCAGCAGATATGCTCTCAGTGTTGACATGTAAGGGGAGCATCACTTCAGCAGTGATAGGAAGGTGCTGAAGGGATAAAGCCCACCCTCCCAGGAACTCCATCTCTGCACTCACAGCAGGCCATGAGCCAGCCAGGAGCTGGTTTTCTCTGTTCCACATTCCCAGCATCAACACTGAGCCAGTCCCACAGATTCCCATGGGATTGCAAAGACCTCACTCTGTGCTGGATGTGTTCATAAGGTAAAAGGCAAAGCTCATGTGCAAGTTAACCAGCAAAAGGCAGTTGGGAAAAGAGATGCAGACTCAGATCCATTTTAGATGCTCAATTCCTACTGACAAATCACCTGGAGTTTGGAGGATACACATTCAGCTGCAAACTCAGGGCCTCGTTGCTGCTGTGGAGTGGTTTGCACTGACCTTGCTGAGATCACACCGTGGGGTGCAGCAAAGGGAAAATCAGGCCTGCTCTGTCACCCTCTGCCTCCAACTACACAGGGGTGAGCTGGACACGTTCTCCTGGGCGAGACAGAGGCAGGGGTGGGGGGGAGCAGCAGCCTCACAGCTCCCACGTCCACGTCCATCACCAGGGACCCCTCGGTCCCACAGGGCACTGTGCCCTGTTCCCATCAGCTGACAAAGGCCTTTTACTCCAGCAGAAAAAAAAAAAAAAAGAAATAAAAACATAGCATGGCTCTCTGTGAAATTCAGTTGTTCCTTAAATATCCCCTCACGTCTGCCTCAGGTCACACTGTGAGTCAGTTTGACACATAAAAGGGCTGTTTCGCAAGGCAGTTTCAGATGTGATCAATCACACAGAGCAAACAACCAGCTCCAAAACCACCCAGCTCCAGCAAGGATAAATGTCACTCTTGTGCCAGCAGTGAGCCCATGAGCCCTCACACCCACGCAGGGCAGAGTCTTCAGAGGAGATCACAGGATCCTGTGAGAAAAGGGCCTTGTGAATGTGATACTAATGCCACACCCTTCAACAGCGAGGGTCCTATGCAAGAATGATTTCTGTCCTGAAAAATTAATCAAATTCTGCCCAACTTTTAGGCCAAAGCAGCTCCCATGTCCATGGTGAGCTGTGAGCCTCCAGGAGCTGTCCTAATATCTACCTGTGCTCAGAGGGCACTCACAAAGTCATGCCATCAATTCATATGTGGTGCCTGAATAGCTTGAAGAGGCTGTGGGTCTGCTGGCATAGTCTGAGCTCTCATGCTGGAGCATGGAGAGTGGGTAAGGGAACAGGCTGGGGTCAGGACAAAAGGAAGAACTGTTCAGGAATGTCTTGCTGAAATAGCCCCTGAACTCTATGAAGACTTTGTAAGCACTGTAAACAGCTTTCTAGTAGGCTTTGGCCCTCAGCTTGTAAGGGCAAACCCACAATTAGAACAGGCTGCAAAACCAGGGAAAATAGCAACACAGAGTGCCACAAAAACCCCCAAGAGGAGAAATTCTTCACCCAGTGTCCAGGCAAACACTCCCTGCAGATGTAATGGCAGAGGTTTCTGTAGCCTCTGCTGCAAGGTTTCCCCCTGCAGCAGGAGGGCAGGAGACCCTCAGTGGGACCCTGTCCTGCAGCAGGCAGGGCTGGAGATGGTCACAGGGCAGGCTGGGGACAGCATCCAGATCTGCCCTAGGGACAGGCAGGGAGGCCCTGAGGACAGGCAGGGAGGTCCCTTCCAGATCAATGCTTGGTTCCACAAACTCCTCCTGTGCTGTCTGGGCCGTGTCCAGGTCCCTGCTGAGGGCAGGTGATTCAGGCCAGGGCTCAGATCAAGGTGGGTGAGACACAAACCTCCAGAGGCATTTCCAGCTTTACACCAGCCAGAACTCCCCCTTCCCTCCCAGCATGAGAGAGGTTCAACTTGTACCCTGGTAACCTCTGCTCTGAACAAAGCGGCAAAACCATTAAGTAAGACAAAAGCAACTGAAAAAATCCGGATGGTGAAAGATCCCATGTGTGTGGAAAACATGGTATTGACCCAATAGGGCAGGGAGCAAAAATTGCAGCTAAAATCGTAGCTTAGGACAGCATGGATTGGCCTGAACCATGGCAACACATTTAGACTCCTGTGTCACAAAATGTCCTTTTCTCAAAGCACCACCCAGCAATCCGGGCAGTAGGACCTGTGTGAGGATGGCAGGAGTAAATCCTCCCTGTGGAGGAGCCAAATGCTCCAGAAGCACTTAGGCATGGCAGAAAGCGAGCTACGGCTCCCTCCACACAGAGCTCTCTTGCTAATTGAGCAAGCGAAGGCTTTTCTGGAAGAAAAACAAATACATTTGCAGACAGGCTAAAACAATAAAGGAAAATTTAACAGGCTGAACAAAGGCACTGGAAAGGCAGTGACAGAAGTTAAAGTCTCAGTAGCAGCTGCCTGCAAGGGCAGTGGGGGCTGTGCACCAGCAAGGACTCGCTGCCTCCATCCTCACCTGAGGAAGAGGAGGTGTCCTCACCTGAGGAAGAGGAGGTGTAGCACGAGGCTGCAGAAATCAAAAGGACATCCAAAACAGCAATTAATTATCAAAGCCTGAATCCACATCTAGGATTCGAGAAGAGAGAAGTGCTGGAGCCAGGCACTCTCCTTGGGGAGGAGCCAAACGCCAGGGAAAGCCGGAGCTGTCGGGGCCGGAGCCAAGAGCAGAAGCACGAGGGGGACCTGGGACAGGAGGTGGCTGCAAAGGAGCTCGAGCCCCTGCCTGTCCCTGCCTTTGGGAGCAGGAAAGGTGACGTGGCTTCATCACAGACCTTTTCCAAAGAGAGGGATGCAGACTTCACTCCTCCTGCGGTTCAACTATCCAAATCAGCTTTAAGGCTGCAAAGGCACAGGGTGGGGATGTAAAATCCTGCATGCCCTGAGATGTTGTTGTGTCACCCTGAGGTGATGGCTGGTGATGGGAACACTGCAGGGAAAATCCCAGTGCTCCTCTGTGCATGATACCCAAACCTGTGGAACGCAGTGATTAGTCGCCAGGAACACAGCACAGCAAGTCCCATTTCTCCAGAAGAGACCTGTCTACAAGGGGCCATTTTCTCCAACACACACCACAAGCCTTTGGCAGATTTTTAAGGATGCTTACACTGAGATCCTCAGCTTCAAGGAGAACGAAGATGTGCCTAAAGCCATTTATACTGCTTATGTTTAAGCACGATGCCTGAGTGTAAGGGTGTGATTATATCCCTGCATTTCCTTTGGTGCCACGAGACAGGGGCTCCTCCAGCACCCACAACCCTCAAAAGCACCATGACTGGAGCTGCTTTCCCTGGCCAGAGAGGAGCTGGAGGGAGGTGGAACAGAGCAGAGTGAGCAGCCCCAGCATTGCTCACCTCTGGAAGCAATTACTTAATGCAGGAACCCGCCTAGATCCCGGTCTAACTGCTGAATTAGATGTTAATTACTGCGTTGATAGCCTGCTCTCCCTGACGTCGCAGCTGGAATCGCTGTCTGTTCCTTTGGGAAGCGCTACCGAAGACGCTCCTGCCGAGGGAGGGGGTTGGTGTGATTAACCCGGGCTGTCTCTTTTCACACACTGTGGGCCAGATCTGTGAGGTAAAATCCAGAATCACTCCTCTGAAATTACATGTTTCATAGGTATGAGTGAAAACTACGGGCTTATTTCAACAGGGTTATTCTGGATTTACAGCAAGGAAACTAAAAGGAGAGTTAGAATTTGCCTGTCCTTGACAATTATTTGGGAGGAGTACTGGGTGTGAATTTAAAGCACAGTAGTTATTACCGAATTGTTCCTCAGAATGCAAGTGAATTAGAACAAAGATACTCTTCATTCTGGAATAAAGCAGTAGGGTTTAGGAATAGGTGCTCCAGAGTAGTATTGTGTTATTTTGCAACTCTGGAATAACAAGTCTGGCAGTGAAGATTTAGCAAGATGGTCATTTTATGCTTCACCTTCTGGGCATCAGAGAAACTCCCTTCCACCCTATTTTTTTCAAATCCAGTTGACTCTCCTGAAAAGAGTTTCTGTTCATAAATACAGTGGGAAATTCTACAGGGCTCACCTGCACCACTTCCTTTCAGCATTAGCTTTTTATTGCTAAACTCCTGATTTATTTAAAGTGGAAAAAAAAAATCACATGGCAAAGGAAACCAAGCATTTGTAGGAGTATGGCAACGTTTTCCATACATGCTTTCCCCATGAGTCAGGGTCCATCCTGTGCACTGACACATCCTGCAGACTTGCTCCAACTCGTGGGGCAAAGCCGTGGGTGCACAAAGCCCAGTCATGGGGAGACACCCGGAGAAACCAGAGGGAAAACTCCACATCCCAGGAGCCACCAGGGAGGACATGCTCATTTTTTATTGGAAAAAAATGTACCCCAGTCCTTTTTCCCAGGATATCAGCATGCTGCTCACTTTGTTCCACACTATGAGGGCTGTGGATGTGCCGGGAAGCAGCTCCTTGGTGTCAGGCTCAGGACATTCTGGAGGAGCTCTGAGGGCCCTGCAGTTACAACAACCCTGTGCATCCCACAGCTTCTGCTGGGATTGGGAAACTCAGCCTTGTCTGAGCCTGAGGACAACTGAGCCCCACAACTCCAGCTAAGGTTGTGCATTCAGAGCACATGGCTGTTCCCACAGAACACCACACCTGGACACATTTATCCTGGAATAAAATGTGACTCGATACCATCCACCTCATCCCTTCGGAGAGTTGGGTTGCACTGGCTTTAAAAGCCGATTAGGCTCACACAGAACAACGCTCTGTTTATTCTACAATGAGTTGTGCAGGAATATAGATGATGGAATGAGTCCATCCCTAAAATTAAACCCAGGAAAGCACACACTGAATTGCATGTATTAATAACCAGTATATATCATTTCAGTGCTCAGAGGACCAAACGGCCTCCTGAGCAGGACAACTTGGGTGCCTATCTGTCAGCAAGATTTCCACCCCCAAAATATCAGTATCTAATCTGAAAGCTAGGCAGATATTTCAGTGGTTTGGACTGTGATTTATAGCGTGGTGTATCAGTCCAAACCTCCTGAATGATCTTAATTAAACTCTGAGGGTGAAAAATTAATCACCACAGTTATTTTATTATGCATGACCAGTAAAAAAATTACTTCAAATTTACATAATGTCTAACTGAAAATTATTTCATAGTCACATTGAGACTCAGATTATTATTAATTATTTAACTTGTCCTTTTATCATTGGGGAGGAACAGGCAGCATTTTGGCACCAACTTTCTGGACAATGAAAGGGAAGGGGCTGCTGTGGTATTTCTGCCTTCTCCCACAGGCAGCCAGACTCCACACCTGCTCCAGTCTACTGCAGCAATGCCAAATGCCTGCTCCTCTCCCCAGAAATTGGTCTTTATCAGCACTCTGTCTCCAAAAATACTTTTACCAGCGACACAGAACACACACTGTACACTACGAATTCATCCCCAAGCCAGCCCTGTGTGGAACGGCCTGTTCTCAGTGCTGGGCAGGATTATAAGCAAGTTTCTCAAACAGGCAAGAGAACCTGACAGGACAGGAGCTCCCCTGCAGGTTCCCACCCTGCAGGTGCCCCCAGACCAGCCCCTCTTTGGGGCACCACCACATGCCCAGGACCCAGAATTACCATCCCTTTGGGATGCCTCTGACACCTGCCTTGTCCTGGCAGGGGACAGGGCTCTGCTGGGTGAAGCTCTTCTCACCCCTTGTGTCCCTTCAAGGCACCTGAGTGACAAACTGAGCCTCGAAGCAGCAGGTTGGTGTCAGCCAAGCCCCTATCCTGCTGCTGGGGTGAAGTAACCCCTCACCATTTGCTGTGTGTTGTCTTAACTTCTCCCAGCAGAAAACTGATCTGGAACATCCTCACGGATCTCTGTGACCTTCTCAACCCATTGCAGCACCTGAGTTACTGAAGAAACAGGCTGTCCCTCCAAGGAGCTGAACAAACTCCTCCCTGAGGTCCTGTCGGCACCTGAGAGGAGTCAGAGAGGGGCACAGCCACGGAGGGTCTCCTCAGAAGCCTCCCCCAGTCCTTCCCCCACGCCCCATCCGCAGGTTTTTCCCAAGGCACTCCCTGGACACCTCTGCCAGGCACAGGCAGTGTGCTGGGCTGGCAGCCTGCACACGGTGGGTTCATAAATCACGGTGTGGGACGTGCCGTGGCACTGGCTGAGAACAGGGGAGCATATTGACAGGGCTGCCCACAGCATCAATGCACCAACCCAGCAGAGAGCCCCCAAGGTAAAGACAACAACCTGCTTTATCAACTTATCACCCTAATGAGCCAAGACTGCAAATAATAGACAATCGTGTGGGCTAATGGCTTGGGACCAAACCAGGTAAAACAGAATATGGACTGGCATGAACTCTGCAAAACACAGTGGACTATTTATACTGGTTTTCCTCAAGAATACCAATAAGTAATGTTGAAATTGAGAAAGTATCCCAAAAACCAGCCCCACAAGGAAGCCAAGAAGCGCCTGGTAAACTATCACATGCTGCATTGCATTCGCAAGCTCATATGGAAAATTATTACACCATGAGATTCCTTACTGCCGGTTTCATCATCTGCAAGAAATAGTTGGCCCATGATAATATCAGCCAGAGATCAGCCTGGATGCTCCTTTCCAGCCCTCCTGAAATGGCTCCCAGCCCTATATCATGTGCTGTAACACTGCTCTTCTGACACCACACCAAGAAGCCACAGAGGGGGGCTCGGAGCTGCTGTGCTTGTCTAAGCAGAAGGAGAAGTGGGAATGTAACATCACAGAGTAACACAGACACAATGAAGCCCCCCTGTTTGGTAGCCCCAAAAGACAAGCCCCACCTCACAGCATGGTATGTGCCTATGCCAAAGGGTCACTGGACCAAGGTTCCAACAGCAAAATGAAGACCTGGAGGCTCAGGCTGCACTGGAGCTGTCCCAGAGGGGGGATGTTAGTCAGTCCTGTATATATTTATACATCAGCCTTCAGAGACCAGCAATGCTCAGTTGTCCTCAGATGTTTGTATGCCTGGGGAGAGGTTTCCAGTTACACAAATTTATTGCAGGGTGACACTTACAGATCTGATTTCTTGAGAGAGATAATGAAGTCCAGGAGTTTCTGGCAAGGAGCAGAAATGTCAGTATGACAAGCTGATCCCTTACTATACCATAACTTAATACATCCTGTGCGTGTTTGGGAGGATGTTTTTGATGAACTAGCAACCCAAATTAGCAAGGAATTTTCAGCATGTGCCTGGTCTTCTCATCCGTCAGGTATCAAGATTCACCTTGAATGGGAAGATCATTCCCTAAGCATGACTCCATTGGCTCCAGCATTGCAAGTTATGACTCCAAGGTGCTCAGAGGGATGAGTGGAGAGGTGAGAATGTCCACAATTATTCAGGGAAAGCAGATGCTATCAGACAAGCCTGCACCATGGGTTTCTAGCTCACACAGCTCTCCTGTGACAGCTCCCAGCACTGCCTCTTGGTGACCAGGACACAAATGGACAGTAATGTCCTATTCTCCAAACTACAGAGGACAATGCTGCCCAATCCCAGACAGTTAACTAAGTCCTTCTTTTGTAAATCCCTGCACAAGGAGGAAGCCAGGTTGGTGATTTTTTGCTTCCAGCAAAGCAAAGGACTCTGCAGGGGCAGTGAAACATTGCAATGATGGAATCAAATACTGCAATTGTGGACTTAAATATTGCAGTGGTGGATCACAGGGGGATGAGGCAGAGCAGCTGACAGGAGTGTGGGCAGTATATAACTCCAACTGCAGAGGAGGAGGACAGGTTTGGGCCTACAGCTTTGTTATCTCACTGTATCAGATCCTGTTTACTAGACTGACAAACACAACAGCTCGAGAAGTGAAACTGTTTACTTGTAGCAAACTGCTGATGCTCACAGCTTTTGCTCCATGTGCCTCTCGTGTTGCTTTCCCATCCTTCCAAATATAGTCTTCTGTGACAGGCAGGATGTGGAAGGCTTTTAAGCAGGAGTCTCTTCCCAAAGGGCACCACGCAGTGCAGTTTGGCCTTTGCATATCACTGGCACTCAGGATACAGAAGGAAATTATCATTCTGGAGATTAGACAGGAATCCATACAAACTCAGAAACAGGGAGATTAATTGCTAGGAGTAATATTACCAAACCTGTGTACTGTGTGCCTGTGCAGGGTGTTTGTGTGTGTCTTTACAAAGTAGGCTGAGTGGGTGTGTGTACACACAGCCTGCCCAGAATTTCACAATTCAGCTTAACTGGGTGGGGGGCAAAGGAGGCTGTGGGGAGGGAGCAGAAGGATGCATCCATTTCTTCTATGAACTGGATGAATTGTTAGTGTAGGGGATTCTCACTGACATCTCTGCCCAACCTGAGTGCTGCCCTACTGACCCAACCCAGGAATTCAGCTCCTGATCCTCTGGGCCATGGGAAATCCATAAACATCCTTTCCACTTTCTCCTCCCTGCGTTACATGGATCCAGATCTAGAGGTACTATAGAAAAGGAAGCAAAATAGTTTCTAACATCCACAGGGACCTGAAGACAGAAAAGGATGGATGTGACAGGAAAAACCAACCTGCAATTTCCCAGCACAGAAAAGGTCCCTTGGGTACTGCCAGGGCCCACGAGGCTGCCCAGGGACTGAACATGCTCTGAGAAAAGCAGCTGAACGAGCAGACATCGAGGCCACAATCAAATATGTGCTCCTCACATGCAGTGCTAAGTGAAATGTTGGTCCTCTGGAGTCCATGGGAATTTTGTCATTGATTTTACTGGGGCCATAGTTCCACCCAGGTCCTTTATTTCTTCAGCTGACAACACTGTAAACAACCTCACCAAGTTATAAAGTGGAAACATGCCCAAGGCACTGCTGGTGATGAGCTACATTGCTGTAGGTGGTACCTAAACTGTAAATAAAGCTGTAACTCTTTAGACTTTGCCCACAACAATGTTTTTTCCTGACTAGAAATTCAGGCTTGATACAGAGCAGCCAGAACATGCTGAACTTTAAAACCTCCCAGGGCAGACTGACATGGAAGACCAAGCTGATGCCAGGAACACAAGTAACTGAATTCTCCATCTTAGAAAAGGTTATTTGTGCTCTGCAAAGCTCCAGTGTATAAAATGTATATAATCAAGTCTGGAAAATAAACCCCCAACGATAAAAAAACACCCCCACACCAACAAAACCCCAAATAAAGTCTCTGACATAGTTGAAAAAAAGAATATGCCAGAGAAGAGCCCTCTGGCTTTTCAGTGCTCTCCACAGAAATCTTGCTGGAGATGAGTTTACTTGGTTTAGGAGTTGGTTCCTGAGCCCCCACCTCCCAAATTGCTGGATTCTCCAGGAACCTTCCAAACACCCAAAACTTGTACAGAGAAGGCACCAAATCTCTCACTTTGCAATGGAGAGGTGAGGATAATCAGAGGGATATAAAGTTGGATCTGCCTTCCTGCTCTCAGTGACAATCTGGGCTCTTCTGTGACAAATCCTTGTCCTGTTCTCTTTCCCAAAGCAGCACTGCCAGAGCAGCCCCTCAGCTGGTGAAGCCAAGCCTGGGTGCTCACCTGGGGAAGGGACAGTGCAAGTCACAGCTGCACTCCAAAGTCAGGTACCAGAGAGAGGAGAGGAACAGGTAGGTCCTGAGTACCTGCTGAGGAAAGAACTGGTTTGGAGTTTCAAAAAATAGCAATGTAAGCAAGAACATCACTTTGACACTTCTAAAAGCCAGCAGAAACCCCTGCAGAATGATGAGGTTTGAAATGGTGGTTCCTTCTCTGGTCCATACTGCAAATCCATGCTTTTCTGGCCTGTGTCACCCAGCAGAGCAGGACAGTTCCATGGGACAAGGTTACCAGATGTCCTGCTGACCACGAGCACTCCTTGAGCTATGTGAGCAAAGCCCTCAGCACAACACCAGCAGCACACAAACCTCCCCCTGAGAGACACACAGCTGTTAAATCTCCTAATCTGAGCTCCAAATCTCACTCAGAGCCATCTTTGGTTCCCAGTACATCTTTTGATCTAATCCTTGTCCTGACTTGTGTTGGTGATATTGCCACTGGCAACAGGCAAAGTCAGGAATGTGAGAACAAAGGAACGTAGAACAGACAGAGACCATCCAGGCCAGAAAGCCCAACGTCATGAAAAGCTCATGAGCCTGGAAACTTGGATGATTCTTCTATCCATTTCCTCTACCTTGTCAAATAAAAGTTTTTACATCACCCTGTAAACAAACTGGTACATTTTCAATTTGTTCAATGAAACTCCATTTGAGATTTTTTTTCAGTGAAAAAAAAAATAATTCATATCAATGAGACCAAAATTATTTTGATTATTTTCATCTTTCAGATTAACAGAAAACTAGGCAGGAGACTTAAACAACTGAACAATTAAAAAATTAGTTGGGTAGGTTGATGTTGATTCAAGTTGCTGAGTTCCAGAGTAGCTGACACCTCAAACCCAAACTTGGGATGATCTATTCTGCACCTAAGAGCTCCACTGATTGCCCAGCCCTGATCCTGTGGATCAGTCACACTCTGGACATTACAAGTGGAGAGACAGCACTTCACTACCCTGCACGTGTCTGCTCACCAGGGCAGCAAACCACAGAAATACTGACACTGCCTGTCCAAAGGCAGATGAAATAAGAAAGGACACACTCTTTCAACACTACAAGACTCAAGATGTTATAGAGACAGATGCCAGTAAAGCAGATAGAAAAAGCAACATCTATTACTGTTTACTGGGAACCCTGTTTTTTCAGTAGCATCACACATAAAATGCCTGCTCCCATTCCCATCAAAGTTAAGAGCAGAATTCCCACTGTCTAGCCTAAGGATCAGGCCCACTATATATTTTAAAAAGTTAGATCAGCAGCTTTCAAAGCCTCTAAAGGGTTTTTATGATGCTGCCTAATTAATTCAGAAGCAAATAGATTATTTCTCAGGAGGTGAAAAGCAGGAATTATTTAAAAGCTGCCTTTAGGCAAACTACCAGGGAATAACAAAAATGTAACTACTGGTTATGTCAGATTTCATTTTCCAGATCAAAATTCATTGTGTCAGCTCCTTTTCTTTGTTGTGATTCTTAAAAGATGTAACGAGAGCCCTGTGTGTGTGGGGAAAGAAGATGCTTTGCAGAGCATTTCCCTGTACTTTTCCCCACCTAATAAATATCTTCCAAACGGGAGTCTGTGGGGGAGGGCAAGGCAGTCAAGGAAACAAAAGATGGAGGTGCCTTCCCCTTCTCCAGGTTTCCTTTGCACGGGACAGGAGAGCTTTTCACACATGGAATTGTGCAATTCAAGTGATATTATGGGTCAATTGTTTAAGCACCACATGACTGTAACCCCTTATATTAATTTCTGCATAAAAGGGTAATAAATATCCAGAGGTCTTGTCTTTTGAGTAGTAAATGCAGGGTTGAGGGGATAGCAGAGCTGCAGATACAGGCCCACACAGGTCAATGACAGGGCTGGAATTAGCCAAGGGTTTCCCAGCTTTCCCCTGCCAGCACAGGCTGCCCCCAGGTTTGCAGTGGCTGTAGCTCGGCACAGATCTGCTGAGGCAACTGAGACTGCAAGAGCTGCCCACACCAGCCCTGCCTTTGGCCTGGGAAGGTGGAAAATGTCTTCAGAAATTACGGCTGGAACATCAGAAGACCAAAAAGGCACCAAACACCCAAGTCCATGGGGAAGTCAATAAACTCAGCTTCCATTCCACCCCCTGAACCAACCCAGCTGAGATGGAGAGTGATAGCAGAGCTCTCCCCTTAATGCATCACACACTGGTAACTTAGAAAAGCTTACTTAGTGTAAGCTCTGTGTGTAAGAGGTTTGTGCTGCCTAATCCCATCTAAGCCTTCTAAGACACTGCTTTTTAATTCAAGGTTTTACAGGGGAGAGTGTTAAGCCCTGCACAAAGAAGCAAACGGTGTAGGGACCCTGTGAAAAGCACAGAGAGTCCAGCATGTGGCCAAACTCAGCTTTGTGGCAATCCCAGGGTCATGGATGGGCAGGAGGGAGGATTGACAGGCACAGCACAGCCTGGACAGATCCTTCTGGAGTGACTGGAGATGCTGCACTGACGGGAAGGCAGTGGGTGCCCAGGGTACCTTCAGAAAGTGCAGCATGTTAACTCCAGCACCTGCCAGAACTAAACACAATTCCAGCCAAGCAGCAGCCAGAGGACCGACCAGAACAAAAAGCATCTGACCAAAAGCTTTGGTGCTGTGCAACACTTCTCCTAATTTGCTGCAGTTCTGCTGCAGAGGCTCTTCCCCGCTGATTCACTCGGTGTTGCCTGGAGGACGTGGGAATGGTTCCTGTGCAACAGGACGAGCAAAGGCCCCTGCATTATTCACTCCCACGGCACCGCCAGCCCCGCTGGTTCTCTCCACGCACAGTACAAATCTCACCCCCAGCAATAAAAGCCCAACTCCTGGAAACCACCAGGCTGGAAAAATGGTGTGTCTTCCCAGCAGCTCCCGGCTCCCAGCACGCCAAGGTCTGGCTTTACAGGGAGTGGTGCTGCTGAGCTGGTTTTCCTTTTGGGATGGGGGGGCATTACATGGCAATTTCAAAGACCCTTAAATATTCAAACTTGGGTTTAGCCAGTCAGATTCAGAGAACACCAGAGTTTGAGAGGGCTGGCTCACCCTCCTGTTTTTCTGGGATGCCCTCCAGGTACCTGAGGACTATAAAGCAGAGAAAAGAGGAGAGTCAATAATTCACGCTTTTACAGGACAAAATTCAGATAAGCCTGAGCAAACCAAGCCAGCCATGCACTCTGCTGGGGCTTAGCTGCTCCAATCCTGAAATATTTTGGCTGATGGCTCCTTTGAATTCTAAAGGAAAATTATAGAGCTTGCTGTTTTAAGAGGTTTTGCAAATCTCCTGCCTTTAATTCTCCCCATGTACTCTGTCTGGGTGTGTTCTCATTACAACTAGGAAAGACCTGAAGATCTTGTTTCCAGGCTCTTCGGTGTGGGGCAGATTTGAATTCAAGGTGCAAATGCTGAAGGATTTCCTTACTCACCAGCCTTCCCTAGCCTTGACTTAGATCTTGGTGACTCTACTAGTAATTTCTGTATTTTTTCACAACTACAGAGCCTAAACTGTATTTGATGTGAATGTGCTGAAGACAAGGTATTTATAACCTTTCTTCAAAGAGTTGTCTATATTTGAATACAGTTGCTGCTTTAGCTTCCAGTTCTCCTCTTTTCAAACAAGGACAGAGGAAAAAAAAAAGAACAAAAAAGGAGGGGGAAAAAAAAGGAAAAACCCTTGCCTGCTGAGAGGAGACCCTCATTTACTCATTATTGTGGAAGCCTTGGAGGAGTCTAAAGGAGATTCACACAAGGACATCTACTTACAATTATTTTATAGCCTTTGTAACGTTCACAGCAAACTAATGCAAGCAAGGACTCATTTCTATTACAGTCAAGAAAGTGTTTATGTTGGCAGAAAATGTATCTTTAAACCTATCAATGCAGCATTACAAAAGACAACAGTAAGTTACTCAAACCGGAGAGCAAACCTGTTTAGTTTAATGAAAGAAATAGTGAGGGGCACCAAAGGGTGCAGCAACAGCTGACAGGCCAACACACTGAGTCCAAAAATCTAAATAACACAAATGATGGGAATATGCACAGCAGCTCTGTTATTTCTAGCTGTAGTTAGGAATAAAACCAATCAGGGCATTTGTCAAGGTGCAGCCATGCAAAACACAGCGGCTTTATCTTAAATGACACATAAATAAGTAACATTTCCATTGAAGTTTTTTGGTTGCTTTAGCCACATACTGGCAGTCACACTTGCTAAGCAGAAAATGGTTGGTTTTTAATAGGCTCTCCTGGGAGTGCTGGGCAGCAGGGATACTTCAAGACAGTTTATTACTATTTTCTCACTCTCAGTCTCCCTTGGGTGACTTCTGGATTATCCATGCCAGGACAGAGACACTTGGGCTGCCTCCAGGCAGGCCAGCTCGCTCCAGCAGAGCCTCTTGGTTTGTGTGAATGTGACCGTGCTGCTCTCAGCAGGCAGCCAGAGCGTCTCTGTCCCACATTCCTGACGCTGGGACACCACTCCCATGCCGGGATGTGCCCGGCCCAGACATCCAGGCACGTTGCAGGGAGCCAGCCTGAATAGGAATCGCCGGCGCTGAGCCAGAGCTAATAAGGCTGGCGAGACCTGAGCTGACTCCTGCAGTCAGGAGTGCAGGGAGCCAGGTCAGGACCAGCGCTGTACCCTCGCCTGGAGCCAGGAGTGCTGGGAACAGGGCACTGAGAGCAGCTCAGATCCAGCCCAGTTTAGTTGCACCAGCTAGACTTGGCCTGCCTGGGTGTTCTAGATTACTCTTCCCAGTACTCACATCATCCAGTTTGTCTCCTCACCTGAACTATCCTGGCCTCTCACAGGCAGTGCTGAGCTGACCATGTTCAAAATTAATTTATAGCAAAATTAAACACTCCAGTGAGCTACAGCCAACCTGCAGTGCAACAGCCTTCAGCCAGATGGTGAGGCTACCACAGCCATCTAGTCCGAGCTCCTGACTAACGTGGGGCACAGAAGTTCCTGCAGGCTGGCAGGATTAGCTCTGAGCACTGTCAGTCCACACGTGGTTCTCCATCACCCACGTGGGGGCTTGGGCAGGGCAGCCAAGCAGGAGGGGTGTTTTTACCAGTAGACAGAATCACTGTCTGAAAGACTCAGTTTGGTGCAGAGGGCTTTGCTGCACTGGCAGGTGCTGGGAGCTGTGGAAGGGCATCAGCTCCAGGGGCTGGCACCAGGCTCTTGCAGCCAGCTCCCATTGGCAGGGGTCAAAATCCCAGAGTCCTGCCCCCAGCTGTAATGAAATCAAGTGGAGTTTTGCTTAAGTAAGGGCTGAGTCAGTCATGAGTCAGGATTCATGGACTTGGCCCAAAGCACACTTACATTTAAAAATAATTGCCTTGAGTGCTTGGATAAGTTTTCAGCAACACCAGGGAGATGTGAATAATTTTGGTCCAGTAGGAAGATCAAAGAATGCTGCAAACATCCCTGTTACCCAGCCTCATGGGCACTGTCCAGCCCAACCACAGGACCTGTTTGCTTCCCAGGGTGAGAACCTCAACCCATGGGTGTCAGAGAGTGAAATCATAGCTACTCTTTGATGTATTTATATGGGTGGAGATTCCAGGTCATGCAATGAAATGGAATTACTCACGCCCTTTTGTTCCCAAGGATTAAAGCCTTTATCTTCATATTCTCAGCAGGAATATCATAATGTTTCGGGAAAGAAACCCTAAGATCTATACCAGTGGTGTGCTACTGTTCTTTTAAATATATATGATGTGCTGTTAGCCTTCAGGACAGAACACAGCAGTGTAAGAGCAAACAAATGAACTAACAGTGAAAGTGGTGCCTGACTGTGAACAACCGAGCTCGGCCTATCGGTACGGGCCTGATCTTCCCTTCCCTCACTCCCACGGAGCACTCATCACTTGTAATCATATGGGAAAACTGCACCAGCAAAATAATGTATTGTTAATATTCCTGTGTTGATTCTTTTCTGCCTGTGATATCTTGCCCTAGCTTGAACAGCCCCAGGCACATCTGTTACACTCACCCAACGGAGACAGTTCCTTCTGGTTGGAAGGTAACGAGGAGATCCATGGAAGTGTTTGCCTGCCTGGTATGGAGTTCATATCCTAAATGATGAGTGTGACCACAACACATGAAGTGACTTCAGGGACAGGGATAATAATGCAAGTTAACAGGTATCAGCTACTCTGTAATAACTGCCTTTGTGCTCTCTCTACCCCCTTGGCAAATGCAAAGTAAGACAAAGTAGTTTCCCCTTCCACAGAAAAGGGGAATAGCTGCTCTGCTGTTACTGGGGCAGGAGCACGAGCAGGGCAATTGTGGGGAAGAACCTGACATGCAGGAGCCTGTTACACTGCAGGAACTCACCTGTACATCAGAGCCCTGAGCACGAGCAGGACTCAGAACCAGTGCAGGTCATAAACTGGGAACAGATAACACAGAGCTACAGAACTCCAGCACTTCTGGGTCATGCAGGCAAACCCTCGTGCTGTGTGCTGAGATTGTGCTAGGCCATTTGGCACTGAGGAGATTATTTGCTTTGGTGACATCTCCTTGTGATTTGCCTTGGCTGGCTAGAAGAGGTGTGAAACAGAACAGCTATTAGAACTAATTATCATTTTTTGCCTTCAGCAGGTGCTGAGAATTTCACAGCAGAGTGCAGGGTGCTGTACAGAACACAGCAAGGAATGGGCATGACACAAAGAATACACAACTGATGTGAGCAGAGTGTCAACTCAGTTTTAAACATGTCTTATGGTACCTACGTGCCTCTCAGTCATTTAGCAAATAAGATCTTAATCACAGTTTCTGTAATAATTTACTACATAGAAGTAATAAAGTACATAATTCCCTTTTCATTCCCCAAGTCAAGCCATTAGGTGAGCATCCAGTATCCACTGAAAAAGAACATGATGCCCAGAGTTCGTGGTTTCAAGGCAAAGTGTAAATATCTCAAGCACACCCTGAAGCAGAGACAGCAAATCCCAATTAAAGACTAAAATTTAAAAAATCTGTCTCATAACTTTATGATGCTATCTTTGGTTTGGGGTATTTTTTTTGTTTTTGTTTTGGTTTTTTTTTTAATTTCTTAACATTTGAGCAAGATGGACACTTGGTAAGACCCAAGTTTCTCTTGGTAGAGAAACAGCCAAGGAGAGACTGGCGAGTAAGTGAGTGATGAGAACAGCACAACACGCAGCAGTCGTGCCACGGGCACTTCACCTGTACTCAGCACTTTACAGGCATTTCTAAGAGGACTTCAATAGGGGATTTCATGCTCTATTCCTTCCCTGGACAATAAAATTGCACTCATCTGCCATCAGAGCAGACACAGACCAGGGGCTCAGAAAAACACTGTCACAGAGATCCCAACAAGAGCCTTTTCCTCATCCTGCCATTACTCAGGTAATCAGTGTGAGCCAGTTGTGGCTGTGAGAGGGCCAAGGACTTGCAAAAGACTAAAGCACATGCTTAAGACTGAACACAAGAACAGTTCTAGCAAAGTTAAGCACATTTATAAGTGATTTCACAGAGTTGGACTGAACTCTGTGACTGCTCGGCATTTTGGCTGATTGCATCTGCATCAAGAAAGGGTGGTTTCAAGAACAAGTATCAGCTGTGAGTTCCATAGAAGGGAAAGGTGAAGAGAAGAGAAATCAAGGAGGAAAGTTGGTTGCTAAGGAAAAATCAAGGTCTGAAGAAAGACCTTCTGGCTTCCAGCAATTACAAAACCTTCCCAGCTCCCAGAAGGGAGAGCTCAAGTGAGCTGCCTGTCATAGTTGTGACTCCAGTGTTCACAAAGGTCAGCCTGGCCACAGGAAAACACAGGCACAGCCAAATGCCAGGCATTAGTTTGGCTCTAACAGTCACTTGCTGCTTTAAAACAGCAAATGAAATGCAGCATGAAGTCAGAGCTCACCAGGACTTGAGCTTTTTCCAGCAGCACAGAGCATGTGGGAGGCTGCCTGGTGCCAGCAGTGCTTGTGGCTGGCAGAGGTGAGGCCAGGCATGGCTCTGGGCTCCTCACCTCCTCCCAAGCCACCACCCAGCCTGCACCCTGCAGCAGCCTTGGGAACATCAGGGAAGACTCAGGGACTCGACAGCGGCTCTTCAGTGGTGGAGGACAGAAGGCAGGACAAGTTACTGACCTGAGATGTGTCACTGGGACAGGATAAGCAGGGCCAAGACTCACAGGACCTGGTTTTTATTCCTGGCCTGCTGGATGATCATGGATAAAAACCCAACTCCTCTATTTCCCACTCCGTAAAACAGGGTTGATGGTACTGGCCTTTGTAAAGCTCTATCAGACACAGATATTCTCATTTTTGGAAGAGATGTAGCAGTGCTATGCCCAGCATTATTTACAGCCCTCCCTCTCTGACCACCTCCACAGACACTGGTGGGGGGATAAGCCACCCCTGCTCGGGAACAGAGCAGGCTCAGGCCACGGGATGCCACAAGAGGGAGCAAAGTTGCCGGCTGGGCACGGCGGGGAGCGCTCAGCCCCGGCTGGGGACCCCCGGGCTGGGGACCCCCACCAGCCCCCGGCCTCTCATCACACCTCGAGAAGGTCAACACACGGCACTTCCATCACAGAGCACAATTCCTCCCCCAAAAATAAAACAAGCCCAAGAAAGAGCCATGAAAACCAAGCAAGCAGCGAGAGCCGATCAGCATCTCCAGATTTCACAACTATGGATGTGTGTGTGTGTGTATGTATAAACATACACCTATAAAAACACATACACGTCGATCTAAAATCTTCCATTATCCCTGAAGGCATTTGATTGTTTTGTTAATTCCCAGGATGTAATGTGTTTTGCATTAAGTGGGATGTTAAAGCATCTAATTGTCAGGTGCTGATAAGCCATGGGAAATTTTACTACAAGATAGGCATCAGCTGAACGGAGATAAAACACATCAGATGTTGAGGTGTGATTTCCAGGTGAGATCCGTGTATGTGAATTCCAGAACCCGGGGCATGCCAGGGATGGGCTGCAGGGCTGCTACAGGTGGAAATGGGCAAATGGAGGAGTTACAGATCAAAACCTGCTATTCCCAACTGCTCCCCGTTCCCAGCTGGGCACTGACAGTTCTCATCTGGGCTGATGTCGTCATTTGGAAAAGGCCCCAAATTTCATGCATTTCATGTAAAACCTGTCATTTACAGCTGCAAGTACCAAGACATCTAAAAATACCCTCAATTACCCGTAAGTACCAGAGCAGGGACTATAAACATGTTTTTTCTGCCCCCTCTTATCTCTTCAAATGAGACCAAACATGCCTCGGCCCAGCCCCTTGCTGGCCAGCCCTGCCACGTGCAGTTCATGCCCTGGTGAGTGAGGATCAGACACATCTTTGCAATTCAAACTGAGATTACTGTCAGCCCAAGTAATTGCTTGATGTTGTGATTGGCAGACACCCTCCTCCTGCCTGTGCACCTCACACCACCTCTGACAGTGAGATCTCCGAGCAGGGACTCCCCTCCCCAGGGTGACTCCCAGCCCAATATTAGGATGTCACAGGCTACTCCTGGTCCATGGCTTTACTGTCAGAACCCTTTAAATGTCAGTAGGCTGTCGAGTAACTGTGTCTGGAGCAGCACAAACACAAGGGAAGGGAAGCCCGTCCCTCGGTGCTGGGCAAGAGCTCCTCCAGCAGACACGGCGTTGCGTCAGCCGGGTCCTGCTTATCTCTGTGACCTCCCGGCGTTTGCTGCTCTCTGTCATGACTTTGGAACAGCAGAAGCAGATGCAGAGATTGGGGTTTGTGATACTGGCACTCTTTGAGCTTTTTAACCTCAAGCACTATTTGTTTTGCTTGGCACTTCCTCTCGCCCGACCCCGCAGAGGCCGGTCCTGCGGTTCCGAGCTTCCGACGGACACTGCAGGGAATGTGAGCCTGTCCCTAATCCACCCCTCTGCAGGTACCATCACTGTGATGCCACCTGCATCAGCTTCTGCAGAGGCAGCAACTGCTGTTGATGGACTCACAAACAGCCCTTCCAGAGCATCCAAAACAAGCGCTGAGCGCATCCGCCGTTGTTCTGAACCGCGACAGCACAGAGGAGACACCCACAAAAAGATAACCAACTTCAGGTTCTGAAATTTCCTCATTATACACTGCTGAAAGGCAACGTGCAACAAGTTCACTCCTAGTTCTTTTAAGAAGCTGCTTCTTTCATTTTCCCTTCCTTTGTTGTCACAGAAGGTGGGAGAGGAAGCCAAGGCGGAAACATTGTAAAATTCCTACATATTTTAGGGACAAAAAGCAGCTGTCATTTCAGAAAGTATTTTCAAGAAACATTCACTTCCCCAGCTGTCAGGCAGTTCTGTGCTGCGCAGCGCTGCTGCAGGCAAGGTAACGACACCAGCGGGTATTGTACTGTACATCAAACCAAGGCTGTATTCCCAGCTGAATCAGAGCTGCTGCTCACAGGGCTCTGACAGTCCTGCCTGGCGCTGGGGCTGGTGACTCAGCAGCTGCTGGTGACTCAGCACTCACGGAAATCGATGGAAGCGCCTCCAGAACATTTTCTAAGAGCTGACTCAGGCTGCATTTTAGCCTGGTAAGTGAAACACGCTTCTGACAACTTCACTTTGTAGCTTCAAGTCATTCTCTCTATCTGCTCTGAACCAGCTTCAACCATCTTTTCACAAAGACAGCATTTCCCCACTGGCTTCTTGACCCAAAATGGGTTGAATTTCAACACTTGGAGCAATTTGTGCTCAAATCTTCTATGTGTTTCTCGTAGTGACTGTAGGGATCCGAGAGACTTTTGACATGAAACCCTTTGGGTTCAAATCAGCATTTACAAACACAACTCCTTTTTTTTTCTCTTCCTCTTTATCTCTTTCTTTCCCCCCCTCAAGGTGGAATGTACATTCTTTGGGTCAGAAAGCACTATCTACTCCCATTAGGACTCCTAGTACATTGTTATTAAACAATGTGGTGGAGATGCACCTCTGCCTCTTAGACACTTGCCAATTTTCTTTAGGATGAAATTCTTAGTGGTAAAAGAAGCTTGTTAAAAAATGTGAGGGGGAGGGAGGGAAAATATTCAGTTGCTTTGTAAATAATTTTTCTTTGCTCCTGATATTTTTGGCTGCCTGGCTTCATCCCAGCTCGGTATCACTTCCCCATGTACCACCCACAGGAACCCCACGAGCTCAACAGAGTTACCCCAAGCCATTTCTGGAGACCCCACAGTCAGAGGGCAAAGCCCTACCACAGCCACGGGCTCCTGAAAGCCACGTATGATACCTGAAGAAACATCCTCCTGAGTTACTGACCCCCTTTGGGCATCACTGAGGACCTGGTAGTGGCTTTTGTGGTGCCAGGGAGGGGTGGCAGCAGCCCAAGGTGGGAATGCCTCTCTTCTGGCATTTAAATCAGCCAGGCCCAGCCTGCGTGTGCTGGGCAGCCCCTCAGGCAGATGCCAGCCCTGCACTCTGTGCCAACACTGGGCACTTGGTGTGGATGTGAGAAAACCACAGCACACCCACGCTCAGAGTCACAGGCTGCTGGCTGTGTCAACTCAGCCCCTTATTTTTGCAGAGAAGATCCACAGAAGCTGCTGGAGCTTATCACATGTGTTTGGGGCAGGGAGTGGCTCCTTGGCTTCAAAGAGCAGATAAGGCCATCAAAGCGATTGCCATCTTCAAACACTGCCTCTCACTCACTAGATCTAAGCACCACCTGAGTTCAGACTCGAGCCTCTCCCTTCAGGAGCCACGAGGATGTGTTTGCTGCATTCCCTGCCTTTACTGCTCCCCACTGCTGTCAGCTCGCAGAGTCAGCACAGGATGGGGAGAAGAGTCATTCCTGCTCTCTGCTTGTGCATCAGCAACACCTAAGTCAGAAACTTTGCCCTGAGATGCAACTGATGTACCTACACCTTGTAGGTACTCCCTACACGGAGCTGGGTAACAGGAGCCCGGGGAGGACTGAGAGCAGGGACTGCTTCCCCAGCCTTCTGCTCCCTGAGGACATCACACGTTTGGGAAGTGAAGGAATTGTGTCGGGACACGCTGCAGGTCAAGGTGGCAAAGACAGACACCTGGGATGGAGATGGGCCCACTCCAACAGCACAAATGGAAGAAAAAGCAGGCAGGCAGGATGACAAGTTCCCCACCCTGGTGAGAACAGCAGAGGGGAGGCACCACCCTCAGGGGCAGAGGGGATGCCAGAGGGGAGGCAGAAGTAGATGAAAACAAAGCAACCCTTTTTGGTTGGCTCAGGGGCAGGAGTAGGGACAAGACAATCTTCTGGCAAGGGCTGTTTCACCCAACACCACCTCAGGAGGACTCAGATGGAAAGAATTTCACTTGCGGGCAGGAGGGCAAGTCAGATACAGTATCTAAGCACACTACCCCACCCTTCCCTAGGCTCGTCCTCCGTTTTCATGTGCAGTGTGCAAATCTGGAATGCATTCATAAATAAATGTCAAATTCTCAGATGTATTGTCAGCCTTAAAGAAAATGAGCAGACCTAATTAAAAATCCCACTGTTCCCTTGACTCATGACCTGAGTCACATCTCCAGCCTTGCTGCTGCTTCTGTCTTTAACACACATGAACTGAAATACAATCAACACTTATCAGCTTCAAGAAGTCACCAAGATGATACTCTGGTGTCTGAGAAAGTCACCCATAAGCTGTAACAACAAGATTCTTCAGGCTCTCTGAGGGATCCCTGTGCCACAGGCTTATGTGATAACGAGAGGTACGTTGCCTTTTACTGAACCCACAAGGTGCCAGGAATCCACTCCCACGCTCCCTATCCAATGATGATACATTTCGCTGCATTTCCAATATTTTGCTCCATCAGGTGACAGCACAGACCCATTGGGCTCCAGATGTCCATTGCTACAACTGTCCTCACAGGGGGGTGAAACATTCAGCCCTTTCAGAAAGCCCGTTTGTTCCATATTTGTTCCTCTACCCCTGACCTGCGGGAATGCAACACTCCCACCTGGCACTTGGCTTTAAAAGGAAGCCAGTGCTGACCAACACAGCCATTCCCATGGCTGGTGATGTCCCACTCCTGCCTGGCTTCAAAGGGGTGGCTGCGGGCAGGACTCGGTGGGACAGGGCAGGTTGGGCCGCGCTCGCCGGCGCCGCCGGCTCTGCCTCCTCCTGGGCAGCCGGGCAGGCCCTGTCCCAGCGCGAGGCCCCAGCAAGCAGCTCCTCTGCCTCCCAGCACTGCCTGTGCTGTTTGTGCATTTCCAACGAGGATAAAAGACGCTCCTGAATCCCACAACTGACAACAAAACCCACAGGAGGCACCCAGCCCTCGCACACCGAGGACGTACCTGCCAGTGCTATCCTGTGAGAAGGCTTCACCCAAACCACAACAAAGTCCACAATTTCCACGGGCTTTGGCTGAGGTCTGCTTAAAAACCCTTCCTTTTCCAGGACAAACCCAGTCCAGACCCATTTTGGCTTGTCACAGAGCCAGGGGCAAACATCCAGTGATTTCAGTAGTAGGTGTGTTTCAGTGAAACTCAGCACAAACAGGGATAACTGGAAGACTCCAGACATCCCTACCTGTCCAGGACAAAACCAACCCTCCGGCTGGTGAATTCAGCTGCTGGTCAGGCACACTGTGAGGGGTTCAGCAGCAGAGCAGCACTCTGCCCAGCACACCAGGCACACACACAGCCTGGATGACCCACCAGGCTCTTTCTCAGCCATATTTTCTATTATTAGAGACTTCTACCATTTTACTGATTCTTATTTCTACTAACAAGGTTTTTCATCAAGACCTGCCACTAGAGAACAGTGGCACACTTACACCTGATGACACACACACAGAAACCAAAGAGAAGGGGCCAGCTGTGCTGATACTGCTCATTTTCCAACAGTGGCAGAGGACGTGTAAGAGCAGGCAGGATCCACCTGAGTAATTTTGCAAACCAGGCCATCAAGCTCCAGTGCCAGGAAATGTACCTGTTGCAAAATGCAGCCCGAACACCACACCGTGGAAACATCTGCTCTGCCTCCTCCTGACCAGCTTTAATACAAACTTGGCTCAAACGCAAACAGCTTTTGGTAGCAAAGTAAAAAACCTCCATTCAAGCACTGTGGCCAGACTGTGACACCAATGTCCCCATTTCCCAGAGAGGTTTTTGCCTTCTCACCTGTTCTCCCAGACACAGGCCCACCCAATAATGCTGCCTCGTTTAAGGGTCACTGAAGGAAAGTAGGAATTTTCTGATCACCTTCAGGGACATCACTCACTGCACTTGTTTGCTTTTTTGCATTGCATGATTTTACCTAAACCAAGCCTCAGCTCAGACAACCATCTCTGTTTAGTACAGCATGTGAGCATGAGCTTCAGTCCCAGGATTTAGGAATGGACTTGGCTGATGCCAGAACTGAGCATCCATTTTGTTCATTATCCACGGCCCTGAGGTGCTGGAGCTGCCTTTGGAGCTCCACAACCCAGCTTTTGACATGCAGAATTGCCAGCCCTTGTTGGCAACCACAGCATTCCCCCTCCACTATGGGAATGCATTATTAATTGTGGAATTTGGATACTAGTGGATGTCCTTACAGTTTCCAGACTCTCACAGTTGGGAAAGCAGGGCCCATAAAAGGACTCAGTGGGGCTATTTGCTGCTTAGAAAACAGAGAAAATAAAAACTCAGCAATTTAGTCCACTTCAGACCTAACAAAGACTGAAGACCAGGCTCTTAGCTCAGCTCGCCCGGAACACACGCCGAAAAGTTAATGGAATTCCTTCAGACGTTCCCCAGCACGGCTGGGATCAGACGCTGGCCCGCACTGTCTGGGGCTGGAGATATTCTGAGCCAGACTCCTCACCCTGAGCCTTGGGAACATTTTCATAATGGAACACGATGTTTGCAAGAACTAGTCCAAAGGTGGCTCCTCTGTCTGTAAATATGTCGAGAGCGGGTTGGCAAGGCGACTTCCCGGTCCCTGGAATGCGCAGGAAATAGCTGTGACTGTACTTACCCCTAAACCAAACAGCTCCGTTCCCACCCCCAGCACGGCCCCCGCGGCAGTTCCGATGAGGGGCCGTGACACCCCGAGTGCCCCGGGAAGGGCTCTGGAGCTCGGCCCCAGCGTCTCCCTGCGAGCTCATTAAGGGCTGGCAGGGCTGGCTGTTCCCGGGGACCGGCTGTGGTCACCCAGCAGAACGGCAGCGCACTGGAAGCACTTCCCAGCCCTGCACCCACGTGTAACGTCGCGGTCAACGCAAACCTTCGCTTGGGTTGCCAGCGTTGCCGCACAAATCAGCACGCCGGGCTTGGCAGGGCTTCAGCCAGATCCGGCACGGGCTCCGAGCCAGTTCGTCCCACAGTCGTGAAGAAAAACAAATCTGGATCGTGGACGTGCTTCGGAGCACTCACGGTTGGGTTTGGGTTTTGGGGGAAAAATAAAATAAAATCAAAATTTTACTTCGGTGCAAACCCTGAAGGGTTTTGACTCCTCCAGGTTCGTGCTGTTCTATTTGATCACAACTTGCCTCTCAATCTGACGTAAGAGATGACTAAAGGAGGTGAGATAAGGGTATTTTTTGCCATGTAATTAGCACAAAAATCTCACTCGTGCAAATTAAAAGCATTTCTAGCAGGGTTACTGATTTTGCTAAATTCTGTGTCCAAACTTTTATTTTAATCATCTTGTTTAAAAATAGTTCATCAACTGTTGGCAACACTCCGCTCTCCATTAAGAAAAAATAAGCAAGAAAGAACATAATTTGGTTTTAACTCTGACATAATTTACTACTTTACATCCACTGAGGACAAATGTTATTTTTTGACTTGTGGTTTGGTTTTTTTCCAAAAATATTACTATCTATCTGTGAAAAGCTATAACTGTCTTAAATTTGGGTTATTTTATTGTAAGGAAAGAGGCACTGGAAATTTATTCGTTACATTTTGCAATGCCAGATAAAAGAAAATAAGTTAAATATCTGACAGTACTGTTTTGTAAGGGATTTTAAGGGAAATCAAAACTGTATCAAAACTATGTTCAGTAATACAGCATATTTACAGTGAGCAATTTATCATTATCCCATTAAAGTGGGCTAATTATGATAGTCAAAAAGTAGGTTTAATTTCATTTAGAGTCTGATTAATTCCAGTAGTGAGGACTGCACGTTATTCAAATCACACATATTTCATTTAACATAATATTTCACTCTGTACACAGCCAGCCAGTGACAGCCCTACACAGAGCAGGGAACTCGGAGCAGAGAACAGTTGCAGCCTCATGATTTCTCCTTAAAATACCGAACAATGTGGTTCCTAACCTTTGGGAAAGAGAATTTTCTATACTTTAGATGCTTAAAAATAAACTGGCTCTAAACTGTGCCCACCTCAGATGAGCACCCTCCTTTGCAGGGATGGGGCTGAGGGTTTGCTGATCCCCTGTGCTCTGGAGCTCTGCAGAGCCCACTGTGAATCCTAATCCAGCTTCATGGCAGCACAGAACACAGTGAAACACAGCAGAGAAGCAGAGCCTGTGAGGAAGAAGATGACAATCTGGGAAAGCAGGGAGGATGCCAGCCCACATCAAAGCCAGGGTCACAAAATCTGAGAAGCACCAAACATCAAAGTTCAGCCGTCAGAAGTCCGTGTCACTGCGGCTTTGAGGAATTCGTGAGAGCACGTGCTGGGGAGGGAGGGAGAGCTCAGCCAAAACACAAGGGGTTTCAGAAAAAGTTATTTTAAGCACGTGTTCTGTGAAAAAAAAGGAGCATGACTGGAAATCATGCCGTCAGTACGAAAACAAGAAAGCCATGTTAGATGGAATACCAGACAGCGCGGTGCTTGTGTGAACCCTGTCAGGAGCATTTGTCACAAAATATCCCCCAATACCCAATAATTTGGACATATATCATCTCCTTGAAACAACACTAGGCCAGAAGTATAAAATAGCAGTTGCCTAAAATAGGGTTTTGTGCACAGCATTACAAGAAAAGAAGGAATGTGACGGGCCTGTGCCCTGCCGGTATGGGAAGGGACCGGAGATGTCTCCTCTGCTGTCACACCCCCACCATATTACACAATCTCCTTTTTAGCTCAGTCAAGCTCTACCTTAATAATTATTAAGACATTTCTGCCACCTCCCCTTTTGCTGAAGGTGGCTCCAGAACCCCTCTGTTCTGTACTTGGAGACTGTCCTCTAGTTTCCAACTTAAATTCATCCCTGGCCAGCTTATAAATACTTGTCCTCTGGCCAGAACTGGGGTTCAAGCTGATTCAAATCCATTGAAATTAATGAGGTTTTTTCCCCATTGACTTCAACAAGCCTTGAATTAAGGCCCTGTGTGTGGACAAAAAGGTTTAGGGCAGTTTTTGTAAAAGGAGAGTTTTATCCTGTTGATCTTGGCCCCTCTCCTCGGCCTGCTGTGAACTGTCTGCCTTATTTTAATGCCGTATTCTCATCCCGCTCTGGTGCAAAACTCCTATTGAAATCCAGGACGGCCTTGCCAAGTCGTTATTAATTACTGTGGTTCTCGAGGCTCAGTCCTGCAAACTGATCTGCATGAGCTCAGAGCTTTCTCTTCAAGGATCTGCTTTCAGGGTCTGGGCTGCAGGGCTGCAAAGCCGAGCACCAAAGGGACAGATCCGCTGTCGCCGAGCTCCTCCTGCCACCCCAGTGCCACCGCGGCCCCGAGGAGCTCGCAAACCCGGCACTGCTGTTTGCCTTGGAAGGCAGGGAGGGGGCCAGCAGGGAAACAGCCCTGTGCAGGCAGCCTTGCCTTGAAACAGAGCTTTCCAGGCCAAAATAACCAGCCTTTTTGCTTGTTGGAGTTTAAGCACAGCTCAGCTGTGCTGGAGGAGGGCACAGCTGAGCTCCGCTTCGGCCCAAGGGAAGAAAGCTGGGGTTTGAGGAAGCAAAAACTGCTGTGGAATCTGACTTCTGTGGCTGGAGCACAGAATATCCCTTAGCCTAAGAAACGGCAAGATGTCACACAGGATGCACATGAGGTCAGGAGTGTATTGATATGTGGGCAATTTATTGTATTTCCAGCAGTGGGAACTCCTTCTTTTATTACAAAATAGGCTATGGACTAGCTTGCCCTGCCCTCATTACTGAACCTAGTACTTAATGGTGCCAGGACTGCACTGAAAGCAAGTTTTGGGTATATTTGTGTTTTTCATTTTAGCTGAATGGTGAAAAAACCTGGGGAAAATTGCTTTGCAGTGGACACAGAAAAATCTCAACTAGTTATTTAAAAAAGTTATGAGCTCTTCAATTAGACCACAGGCATTTATAAGGCAAGCAGGTCAGGATGTACTTTACTCCCTGAACCTGAAATGTTCAAATAGTTACGTGAGGTATTTGCATTGAGTTATGTAGGATGAGCTTAGATCTCCCTACTCTGGCCACTCATAGGCCTGTAAAAATAAATAAGAACCTAAAAAAGAGTGACATCAGCCATAACTGCTTATTCTGCTCCAGATTTGGCAGGTAAAAATCAGCAAAAAACCAAGTGCATTATGCTGCCTGGGCTCTGTGCCCATTTCCCATCACGTAGGGAGCCAGGCCAAATCCTTGACACAATAGCAATTTTTGCTCAATGCCAACTATTCCCAGCCTGGCAGTGCGAACGCGGAGCCGTCTCCTGAGGTCATGGAACTGTAATGGCATCCAAACTGCAAGGAACATCCATCCCTGCCTCAGGAGGAGAAATGGCTGGTGCATGTGAGACTGTTTCCACTGGACTCAAACACAAGCTGTCAGAAGATGAGTTACAGTGACAACAGACCCCTCATGGAGTCACCCCTCACACCAGGTCAGGTGTAACACGTGGAGCAGGGGCCTCCAGAAAGCCTGGAAAACAAGCGGGTCAGAAGTGCTGAACACTCCAGCAGCAGGTATCTGTGTGAGCTGTGACACAGCAGCTGTCAGTCATGGTAAGTGCAAGGGACATCTACTCAGATGTGCTCCACCCAGTCAGTGCCATGATAACAAAAGCACTCCACCCTTCCCTGGGGACAGGGACATCTGACAGCAGCACAGTGAAGAGTTCAGCTGCCACACTGCTGCTCACTGTAACCACAGAGGGCTTCTCCTCACCCTTATGGTTGATCATCATGTCCTCTAAACTGAACAGTGGGTGGAATGACACTGGCTTAGTGAGATAAACCTACTGAGATGGACAAGCTAAAAGAACAAAATGATGTATCTGCCACTAACCAGCGCGACCAGCACGTGTTCGGTCTGGAGAGGGAGACCCTTGTCTTCGTGCTGGAGAGTCACAGCAAGAGACAACAGCCTGCTCTTCCTAAGTAATTCAAAGTGTCCATAAAGGTCATTGGGGCAGGAGTTAAGAGTGTCCTCAGAGGTGAATGGATGTGCTGGAGCGCTCGGAAAGGCAAAAGGCAACACTGCTGAGCACCTGTGTCCACAACACATGTGGGCACATGTTGGTAGTAGTAACTATGGGTATTGTCACCTCAAACCATGGGACATCCCTCCTCCACCTGCCTCCAGCCTCCCCACAGGCCATCACTGACTGACACCAAGAGTGTTTTTACCCAAAAAGTGGTTAAGAGGCTCCATTCCACCACAAGGCAGAGAATCCCCAGCTGAACAGTGCAGCTGTGATTTTTGGGAGTGTTGATCCTACTTTATTGTTGATTCTCACTTCTCATACACATTATAAACACCATTTTAAACAACAATTAAATATGGTAACTAACAACAGGCCAGAGAACCAGCAGCACGAAGCACTCTGATCCACATCCCTCTGGATGCAGCATCTGTGCAGACTGGACAGAGGAGAAAACAGGTTCTTCTCCATGTATCCTGGCCCTGGCAGCAGCAGTTTGGATGATTTCCGAAATCCCACTGCCTAGCATCAAACTGGCAAGAGAAGAAATATCCCCATCACTCTCTCTTCCTAAGGGATAGAATGTATATTCATCTGCAATCAGGAGAGAGATGAAAGAAGAGTTCTTGGAGCTCTATGGAAAGTAGATTGAAAATCATCCAACTATTTAAAAACTACTTTTAGGAAAATTCCCAGTGATGAGCCTGTGCATGGGCAGAGAGCTCTTGCTGCCCAGGGAGGTGTGTGTGCTGCCCAGCACAGCACAGGGACCCCCTGGTGCTCAGCCCCCCTCCCACGTGGGCAGTGTGATGCTCCTCAGCTCCATGGGCAGCTTCACCAGCACCAAAACAAATGCCAAAAGCATGGGGTAACCAAGCTAAGTGACCATTCAGTGCTTGTGATATGATTCAGGGCAGCCCAGCCCACAGACACAGAGGGGTAAGAGCCTTCACACAGGGGAACAACGAGGTGGTACCTGCAGCAAGAGCTGCTTCATGTGTCTATAATCTGCGTCCACACACGACTCACAGACGTTCTTCCCAAAGACCAGGCAACAGTATTACAGTCCATGGCAAAACCATCTCCCCCTGACCAAGTGGAGCATCCAGAGGGCAAACTCATCAGTGCAGAGCAGATGGTGGTCCCAGCAGGCGTGAGCAAGGTCAGCCCACGCTGAGAGACCATACCCTGCCCACACAGCAGAAAGGAGCAGCCAGGCTGCTCACATCTCCTGCTTCCAGGGCACAGCACCCACAAGGTGCTCCTCTGCCCCTGGTGAGGAATCTCCCACCCTCCACTCTTCCTGCTCAGCTGAGTTAGATGGGAAAGGATTCCCAACACCAAGTAAGCCTTAGGCAGACAGCCAGGCTTCCAAGCCCCTTGCCGAAGGGGAGACCGTGCTTCTGCTTTTCTAAGTTCTCTGTGATCTTTCATTTGCAAAGCTTCTAGAGGCCTTTTACTCCCACTGCACATTAGCAATTCATTGAGTGGTTCCTACAGGTCTGAAAGGGAACAGACAAACTTTTAACATATGGAGGCACGGAGTGGAAGAATTTCAGAAGCTTCCCCAAGAGACCATCACTAAGCCCAGAGCAACAGGGTCAACAGCCTGCTGCACCCTCCCAAAAACAGCACAGCCAGAGGGAGCCAAGATGGTCACAGGGAAAAAAGGCCGGCATCTCCCAAGGAAGAAGAGCTGTGCATCTTCCAAAGCTCCCCAGACATCTTCTGTGACCTCAGGTAAGTCACTTCTCTTTCCCAGTTTCCCTCTCTGTAAAGTGGTGATAAAACTTCACAGGAGACTCAATTCATTAATTCTGAAAGCATTCAAATACAACAGCAAAGACTCTCTGAAAATAAGCAAAACCACAAACAAACCAGTACTTGTAGGGGAGGAGAAATCACGGGTGGGGCTGAGAACATCCAGAATTTGCAGCCTCCCTCCTGCAGTTTCCTGGAAAAAGGCTGTTCTGATACATGCACTGTTCTTGTAATATGAATTTTGCTCACTGGTCTAATATTATTATTTCTAAATTTACTGATACTGGATACAAAACCATCTGTATTCCTGAAAACCTGCAAGTTTACAAGCTCTCACACATACAAACAGAAGCCATTTCAAACACCGTGCTGTATTTAAAAGGCTGCTTTGAAAATCCGACTCTTAGAATCACCTTTGGTTGCTAAATAAACTCCTCTGGAGTAACCACAGCCCACACAAAAATAGTTACAAAACAGTTTCATGGCTTCGAGTGGAAATGGGTGTTGGTAAGGAGCACGCTCAATTTTTCCTCATTTAAGTTGAAATGTAAAAAAAATACAATATAAGCTCTGTAAGCAGATTCTTCATGGTAAACAAATATGCTAGAAAATGCTAAGTGATCATTTTTAGAACATTTATTTTTGGCAGGATAAACACTTTCAGACCCTAAGCAACTTCTCTGTGTGTACAGAATCTCCAACTGTGAAAAGAAAACAAATAGCAGAGTTTCATTTGTTATAATCAAGATTTTTTTTCATGACTGTTTAGAAAAAAGCTGGATCACATTTGGAGTGGCTTGGAAATTCATTGTTTAGGCATTAGTCTCCACTGGTAAACATCCTACAATATGTGTATAATACAGCAACTATTTTTGTACTTCAAAGTCTTCCCTCGTAATTTGGGAAGGTGCAGGATAAAAACAACCTCTTCTTTTCCCTTCCAGAGAACGATGGTTTCACTGCTCAACTTTATTCAGCTGAGATCTCTCACTGTCCTACACCAGACTCCATCTCCTCACGTAAAAATCAGCCCCAAACACCAGACAGCAAATTGCACTTGAGAAATCCAACTCTCTGCAGAAACAGGAGTATAACAGGGGGACTGTACAGCCCAGGAGCTTTGTTGTCCCCCCACTCCTCTAGGCACAGGGGTTTTTTTAAATACAGGAACTCACTGTTGACTCTTCAGGATTGAATATCCTGCAGATGAGGAAATGTGGAACTACAAGGACAGACACTCAGCTGGTACAAAAAATCACCTCTGCATGGCCAGCCCCGGCTGCAGCCCCAGCCACCATCGCTCCCTGCTCAGAGGAGGCGACTTCTGTCACCTCAGAGGGCCAGAAAGTTCAGGAGCAGGAGTTAAAAAATCGATCTTCTCCTTTTGAGCAGCCTGGTGGAAGCAGCCTGGCTGCTCAACACTTCCAAAGGCACCCGGCTGAGCTGTCCCACACTGAGTGTCCAAGGGATGAACAGCCAATATTAGTCAACGCTCTGGGAAACGCCAGCTTGCCAAGGTCACGTAAGTCTGTGGCAGGAGAAGTAACAGGATCATCTGGCTCTTCTCCTGTTTCTCAGCCACAAAACTTTCTTCCTCCCCTAACAATTACATATGTGGGTTTCCTTAACAGTTTCTTTTTACATTCCTGTTTAAACACCACAGGGAAAAGGAAGAGGAGACTTGATGTGGAAAATTAGTTTTGGAAATGTTGAGCAGTGTGGATTTGCCAACTTCTGTTCCTCCAGTCAGTTGGTCGCAGACGCTCTGAGCTCTCACCGAAATGCTATTTTTGGGCTGTACGTCAGATTTCACTGCTGAGACCGACAGGATTTTTAGAAAAATCTCAGGCTTTTTCCCTGAGAATTAAACAAGAAAAACAACATGGAAACTCTGCTTCCCCCTTTGTGCTGCCAAGGCTCCACTGCTGCTACTCCAGGGCAAAGCTCCAAAGGGACCCGGCCACACAGGAGCAGCTTCTCCAGCAAGCATCAGGAGATTCCCAGCACGAGGGAGATGTGTGGGAGCTTCCCATCATGAGGGAGATGGGCAGGTCTTTTACATCTAATGAGACGTGGAGTCTGAGAATGTTCTGAGATGCTCTGCAGCAAAACCAAGCCCAGACACAGAGCGGGGCTTCCGAAAACACAGCTTTCTGACAAAGCTGGAGTGGAGCTGCCGGGCGGCTCCTCGGGGCAGAGGCAGCTCCCACTGCTGCCCCCAGCCCAGCTCGGGCACCTCAGCTCCCTGGCTCTCCACCACCACTTCTTCCCACTGCTCAGTGGTATCCCAGAGCTGCAGCCTTGGCATGAGAAGCCAGGAATGCAGGGGTGGCACCTTTAGCTACAGAGGACGACCAGCAGAGCCTGGAGGCAGCAAGAGCTGTCTCCGTTGCATTATCTGCTGAGCACTTGTCATGCTGTTGGACATGCACATTAACAAATTATAGTTTCTACACGGTTATTTCCTGGACCTGACAGGTGTCTAAAGGCAGTTTCCAGCTCTGCTTGACATCCAAATGTAAGGAACTTAAAGTAGGTTCATACTTTGGGGTTTTCCTTAAAGAGGGAGTGTACCTAAGATCTTTGCTATGGCCACACACACTGACAGCCCGTGCTGACAGTGGGGCTGCAGGGAGAATGTCCCATCCACACACAAACCAGGGGAATACTGCTGCAGAAGACTTGCTATTGCAGTGCTGCAGAGCATTTTTATTCAATACCCACATGGATATTTGAGACTGCTTGATGATGAGGCAGATTGTTTTGAATATTCCAGGGTCATTTGCTCCTAAGAGGCTTTGGACAAGTAATTCAGCCAGATTTCACTCTGCAGATCAGTGTGTCTCAATATTTGACCACACAATCCTACGGAGAAAACGTGGTGTCACTGTGCTTGCTGAGGGTGGTGAGTTCACACAGGTGGAACCGAGTGCAGGATTTACCTCCCAAGGGTTTTTTGCTGCTTCCTGAACCTGACAAGATTAATTTAGTGATTTGGAAATCTGTTGCCAAGCCCAAGTCCCCAGAAGACTGCATAGCAATAGGAAGATTAAAAGCAGATGGTTCAGCAACCAAGGTTTTCTAGTTAAACTTTTAACAGACTTAAAATTCTTGGGCTTCATATCATCATCTTCATTCTTTCCTTCAGTTCAGTGTGTGTTAGTATCTTTGGAGCATTTCCTTAGGACAAGAAGCCAAACACATCATGCTAATAAAATGACCTCAAAAAATATACCTTTATGATAGGCTTAATAAGAGGTTAAGGAAATGTTGACTCTCACTCAACCAGAGCTTTGTGCAATCAGACCATCTCCACGTGGTGGTTAATTCCCACAAAAGGATGCTGGAATGTAAAACTTGAAGAGAGAACATTTCCAGGAGGGGCCTTTGCAGCAGAGCCTGTTAAACACAATTTAAACACTGCTGCAGTTGACAAAGAGCCTCCTCTGTGAAGGTGAGGCATTTGCAAAGGGTTAAGGGTGGCTCCTGGGAGCAGATGGCCCCAATGCTCCTGAGTTCCTGTTCCCATTGGAACCACTGGACCCCTCTGCCTCCAGTGCTAATCCTGAGCACTCACGAGGGAGACAGAAAAACAGGCACATCCAGGAAGAATGTGCCTGCCTGAATCGTAGTGACTTACTCCAAACTCTCAATTAACACCAGAAATGAAGGGAGGACAAGTGTCTCCCATTTGCCTACTAGAAATCTTCCCTCTCTGCAGAAGTGGCAGCTAAAACAATCCCCCGGATTTTCCACATGAGGTCCAACAAACACCAAATACAAATCAGATACACAGAAACTCTCCACTGGGCATTTTTTCCTCTGCAGTATCTGAGAAAACATCTCTATAACACAAGGCTGGGATCAGAACTGACTTTATAACCCCTTCATGCAGACTCTGAATGCTGATGCTGAGCTACCAAGGACATGATGGCCCTTTCTTCACATCACCTGCCCTGAACAGCCTCAGGGTTTGCTTTCCAGAGGTCGTTTTGGTTAACCCTCCCAAAGGCACTCAGGGTGGGGACACCAAGCAGCAACTGTTTCCCTCCTCGGTGAGTGACAAAAAAGAGCCTTGGATTAACAGCCTTGCCCTGTGACACCAGGGCAGCCTTTCACAGTCCCAGCCTTGGGGTCCCCAAGGCCTTGCAGAGATGGGTTCACATTGCCCAGGTTGGACCCATGGCAGCACACTGCCCGCTTCAGAACAAAGCAGGAGAAGTATCTGCAGCCCCTGATACTGTAGCCTTCATCCAGGGAGTACAGCTGGCCTGATTCTCCCCATCCCTGAAAACAGACTTGCAGGAACATTTCAGACTCCCCACATTTCTGGGTGCCCCCCCTGTCATGCTGCTCCACACACTGCAGCCAGTCCCACTTTACCCTCTCCAAATATCCCTTTGAAGGCAGAGTTAGTTGCAAGGACAAAAAAAAAAAAAAAAGCTGCACCTGCAAAAGCTGAGGAGGTCTGCTTTGAAAAACCAAACCCCAAAAAGACATTCGGACACATGAATAGAGCGGCCAAACCTCAAGTTAAATCTTCCATATGAAGTGTAAGGAATCAAATAACCATCCAGAAAATATGTCTGCAGAATAACTTGGCTCGTAACATTTTCATTTGGGTTAAATTAAAATAATTGTAAATCTTCAGTGCACAGCACGAGAGCCCCACTCTGTGTAACACTGTACATGTCCCACGAAGCTTTAAACTCAGCTCAGTCCTGCAGAAATCCTCTGAAAACCAGACTGAGTCACCTTTCCTTGGGCAACCAGTCACACACAACAGCCAGAAAGCAGAACAGGCTCTGTGAGTGAACTTTCTCCATTGTGTTTAACCAGAGCTAAAAGAGGCAGGGGAACAGGAGGGGCAGAACAAACATTCCTTGGAACGAAGTGGAAAAGCATCATTGCACACTGATCTCTGGGAGCTGCATTAAGCCTCAGCTGTGCATCAATCAGAAACCAGTGCCAAGCTGACTATCTCACACACAAACATGGTTTATCTAATGATCCATTAGTAATGATTTCCAAGTTGTGGCTTCCTGGGCATCCTGGAGGTTTAAGGGAAGAAGGTATTTGGCCTCCGAGGCTCCTCACACACAGAACTGAGCCCCGTTGGCTGCAACTCAGTTCTGTGGGCAGCAAGAAACTTTGGACATCATTTACCAGGCTTTTTGCTAGACAGAGAGGATCAAGAAAAGCAAAGTAGGTGAAAAAAAATCACCTCCATTCAGAACCCTGTTAAATCACTGCTCAGCACTACAGGTGAGATTTTCATAGCATCAGAAAGTTCAGTCCCAGTGGAGTGGGAATTTGCAGCACAACATATGTGCAGCAGCCTCTGAGAACCATCCTAATTCCTGATGCTCCTCCCCTCATTTTGGATCATTTTGCCTCCACCATCCTGTCTTGACAATCTTGAGGGAATTCACAGAACTGGTGTGAGCACAGCACAGGAAGAAGGGTGTTTGCAGTCCTTTGGAAACACAGGGATATTCCCTGCTTCACCCCTGAGCATCAGCCTGAGCTCTCCTGAAACCCCTCAACTCCTCCTTTCCACAGCACTGCATTTTTTTGGAACTCAGCCACAGCCAGGCCAGTCCAGCAGAGTCACCACTCACACCTGGGTCTTCCTGAAGCTCTCACTGACTTTGCAAGGCTTGGAATTAATCCCTACATGTCTCTAGTCCAGCTGTAAACAGAATATTAAAATTCCCACCCCACAGTTGTACTGGCACCAAGTGCCAACCCTAAAGAGGGTTTAAGAATCTTTGCTAAAGGTGGCACAGAAGGGCAAAAGTTAATGATTAATTGGCACCATTCTGCTCATTAGTTCTTGTAGAGGAAGAGTTCAGAGTAAGTTAAACCCCAACACACGAATTTATTTCCAGAGCTCTTTCTGAAATTGCTCCTTCATATTAGTGCCAATAAATCTTACATTCCAGCTATGCTTCTCTAATACATACAGGCATAAATTCTTATTTCTAGTTGGCCAGATTAATGACAAGGAAAAAGGGAAGAATAAAGCAAAAGCTGCAGCTAGCATTTATCTCTCTCTGTCCTGCAGCCTTCCTTCTCATTGCTCCTGCAACTCTCACAGTTAGAGCCTCCACATGCAGTTTTACTGGAACACCTATTCCCCAGCACCCAACTGCAGAGTTCAGCTGGGACCACAGCTGCAAATAAACCCCACTGTACTCCTCCTGAACCAGCACAGCAATGACAGTCCAGATAATACCTTGTACTGCTGAAACAAGAGCCATCCAAAGATTCCAAAGAGCTTTACAGACATTCATAATTTAAGACAATCCACATCCTCCTGAAGGTGACACTGGATGCTCACTTTGCAGATGAAGAATAGAGGCATTAAAAGATTAAAGGATCGAGGGGCACAGAAGAGTAAGGCAGTGCTGGACAAGGTTCTGCTCACGTCCATCACATCAGCCAGACCTTGTGATGGTTTCTGCAGGCACTGTAACCATTGCCATATGCTTCTGAAGTTTGCTTTATCTATTTCTCTGATTTCTTTCCTAAATCACACTTGTGGGTACTGTTACCCCAACCCTATCAACCTCATCATCTTCTCTGCTCTAAACCCTCTTGTTTCACACCAATTCCACAGTTGGTACCACCCTGTCCAGCAGTGAGTGGTGACATTGGAAACCAAGAGCATCTGCTCTTTCCACACCATTCAGGCAGATCTGATCTGGTGAAACAGCTACAACGGGTCAGTTATTTTCTATATCTTATATACTAGATATTACTAATAACTTAGAAAGTGTACCCTACTTCTACTGCCTTTCCTACCCAGGCTGTAAATCTTCTGACAGCACACAGGCCATGGTTTACTGAGGTGAGTGTCCCTTCCAGGAGGATTTGGGGTACCAGTTTCATTAAGCAGGGCCTGTTCTAGCCCAGGGATTTCATTCAGCACAGGTTCTGTTTCCTGAGTAACACTCCAAGTTTCAGCCCCCAGTTTAAAAGTTTTAATTGATGCACACAGGAAAGTTGGATGAGGCACTGTCTCTCCTGACACATCCCTCCCTGCAGACTGTGAGACTGGGGAGTTTAAAAGCAAAGATTTTGCTCTTCGCTGCCATAAAACTTATTTTCTCACTCTGTAATTAATCCCAGTGAAATGAAAGCAAGCAGCCTAACGGATTCACCTGTTGTGGTGCAAAGTGCAGAAAGGATGACTGAACACACCCCTTCAGAGGTGCAGTTTGGCTGTTCTAATGTACCCCTTTAATGAGCATCTTGCACTTGAACATCACAGAGCACAGGACAGGCCAGAGACAACAACAAAAGGCTTCTACAACACCACAGAGAGGTGAAGCAGGGCCCTGGTATGATGAATTATAAATGAGAAAAGCAAATATAAAGGCAGTCTGCCTCATGAAAAGCCAAACCCAAATCTAAGGCTTATTCCAGCCAAAGGAAAAGCTGAAAGCAGAGAATCCAGTTTGCTTCTGAGCTGACCTGAAACAAAAGGCTAAACTTACATCCAAGGAAGAACACTGGAAGAGAAATCAAACCTAGAAAAGACCGCAGGAATACAATGGCATCCTTGTCAGTGCAATGGTTTTCCTTGCAATAAGTCACAGTGTGTCCCCAGGGCCAGGAGGGGACACTGTCCCTGCTGCAGGGCTGTCACCTGATGTGTGCATGGTTCCACCTCTGGGGAGAACTGCTGGGGACGGTGAAAACCTCCTTGGTGGTCCCTTCCCTTCTGTGATGCACAGGCTGTCACTCTGGTAACTTTTAAAACTGGATGCTTAGAAAGGTGGCCAGAGGACTATCAAAGGTGCAGTCAGAACAGCTTCATGAAAGAATAACCATTACAGCCTCTACTCCTACCCAAAATGTGCCCCCTCGGTCTGCAATTTCTTCAGGAGAGCTCAGGACCTGAGCCCAAATAGAAATTAGTTAGAACTTCATGGAGCTTGAAAGCAGTGAAACCCTAAAAGGTAGCCTCTCCCCACCAGAAATCAAGAAAACCTTCTTTGCCAAGGTTATACCAGCACTGTGCTGAGGACATGGTCACTAGGAAAGCCCTGGGCTGACAGCTCAAATCCAACTGCAAGACTTCAGACTCACTGCTTAGTAAATATACACCAAAAATTATGCTACAGATGCTGGTTAAATAATTGTGCAGTAGGAATGACCAGAGACAAAAGACAATGCTATGGAGACGAAATAATCATATTTTATACTTCAAAAGAGTAAGATACAAAGCTGAGATTTTACCGGCGGATTTTAGCTAAGGAATTAGTCATCATTAGACAAGAACAATTTGAATATCCCAGCATGGCATGTCACAAGGAAAATCACTCGAGGCTTGGTTACATTTTAGCTGTATCAGTTAAAGTTGTACAACACAGTCTGACACCAGATAGCGAAACTTATTCCAAGCAAGTGTTTTTATAGTGCTGATAAATGACAAGGATTTGGCTTAATTGGTGAGTAAATGGAGCTGGAGGTGGCTAAAGTGGTCTCCAGCAACCAAGAAGATCACTGGGGCAGAACAAATTGTTTTGTGTGTCTGTGTTTTAAGCCTTCCAGATGCAACAGTAACTGCAATAATAACATTGTATAAGGAAGAGGGGTTGAAATAATGAGTTTGGGGTGAGAGGGTGAAGCAGTGACTTGTGCAGCAGTATTTCACCAGGGAAGCAGAGACAAGCTCACAGAGTTTCTGCCTGGAAAGGGATGAAGGAAAGTGGATCACTGCGATAAACTAATGGAAATTCTCCAGAAACAAAGCCATCAGTTTAGATGTGTAGCAGCTTTACCCAGACTCACTGAACTGCTGCAGCACCAAGAGAGCTCAGTGGTCCTGCAGGCGAGAGTCAAAGCTGTAGGAGACGGGGAGAAAGGTTTATAAAGCACAGCCAGACAAACCCAGATTTCTCGTAAACTTCCATGCAGGACTTACTTGAACAGACAAGGCACTGCAGCACCATCCTTTCCAACTGAGACAAGATCAAGAGACTGCTGTGGCAACACAGGCACGTCCTCACAGGGATGTGAACACTTCCCTCAGCATCTCTGTTAGCAAAGCTTTACTCCTCCATGTCTCCCAAGGAAGCTACAAACACCATGAGAACAGATCCATGGGCCAGGATAATTTACACCAGCTGGGAATCTGACCCACCTACTTAATGCAAGGGAACAGGCATGATTTCTTTCCTGCTGCATGGACTGAGATCTCCCCAACCATAGCCTGAGAACACTCCAGGCATTGGGATATCGACCACAAAAAACTGAGTGGAAATCCCCAGGCAGGAATAAAACATATGTTTAATAAATGGTTCTACAGAAAAAGAAAAAAAAACCCAAAGAACAGAGGGGGAGGAGGAAGAAAAGAAAAGGTTTGTAGTTGTGAGATCATAGGAGTCCAACCATATAAATGATGACTAAGTGTAATCTCGTATTTCAACAAGATGAAGAAAAACATGTTTTTGAAACTGTTGAGTCTGGTCTTCCCAGTCAACAGATATTCTTTTATTGGCCTGCGAGTGACCCTTTCAACTTGGGCTCTCCTCCAGCCCGTGGGTCCATGGCAGTGATTAGAGAGTAGAAAATCCCTGCTACTGGCCAGCTGTGCTCCAAATTACCTTACTCAGCTGTGCCTATGAATGTAATTGTGTGTTTCCATGGAATTGCATCAGAATGACCTGCTCACCCCTCACATAGTTCATGTATCTGTGATCTCTGTCTCTGTAGATAAAAACCTCTTTCTTCTGCAGGCTCTGTGGGGACTGAGTCAAATCCCCATTAACCAGGGAAACAGAGGGAGCAGATAACCCAGATACAGCCAACCTGGGAGTGCAAAGCACAGGTAAATTGTGTCCTAAGATGGACAATGAGAACATGAAATAGTGAAGAGTTTAGTGCTGCTGCTGAGGACAGACCACAGATCATCCCAAACTGGCAGAGCCACACCAGGCAGCACAGCACAGCACACGAGGACGTGCCACACTGAGCCTGGCTCAGCGTCTCCAGTGGTTGATTCCCAGGGGGACAGTCTGTCTTGGGATAACTGCAGTTCACACTGGTGATGCCCAACACTGTGAACAAACACTGAAAAAGCCAAGCCTCAGTTCAAGTGAGAGCAGAAATGCCTCCTGCTAACTTTGGAGGAAGTGCCTTTCAAACTGAGTAACCAAGCACTCTCACCTGCCTCAGCTCAGCCTCCCTTCCCAAATTCCATTAGCATTCACTCCTTTTCCTGCCCCTTTTCTCCTTCCTGGCTCTTCCAGCACCGGCTGAAGGAACCAGTACTTGTAATTTCTCTGTCAATGAGTGCTGTTCCAGCCCAGAGCAGCTTTCCTGTGGTCCAAGCAAAGGGGAAAGTCAAGTACAAGCAGAGGCACAAGAGGAGGATATTTTGGTGGCTCTGATGACAGAAGAGTGCCCTGGGAAACTGCAGTTTCCCAGCATGGCAGGGCAAGGAGAAGAGACAAAGGCTTGGATGGCTAGAGGACAGTGTTTGGCAGGAGCCTGGGAGATCTAGCTGGAAAAATTTGGATCTAAGACAAAGGAAACCTATGATTCACATTCAAGATGTGTCAGGTCAGCCATGAAGAGAGATACACACAGAGAGGAGGAGAGGTGAGAAATCACCTCCTTTGCTTTCCAAAGAAAAGCCAGAGAAGAAGAAAATCAACTGAATGGAACAGCCAGTGAAATAAGTAAAACATCTGGGAGGCTTTCTTGGTCACAAGCTAATGTAAATAGACCTCAGTATTAGGAGAGAACCGTGACTTCCACAAAGATGTAAGGGAACTGCCCTCCATCCAAGGCTGCCATGGGCTGGGCATCTCCCTGGCACTCCCTCCCTGCCCCACCGGACCCAGCAGCGTTTCCTGCCAGGCCCCTCACACGGCAGGGCAGCCCCGCTCCTGACAATGACTGAGGCTCAGGACTATTGTAACCAACAAACAAAACATGTTCCCATTAAAAAAAACGGGGATGATAGCAATTAATTCCACATTTTTGTGAATAAATATCGTGTGTTCTGTGCCAGAACAATTTGGCTCGTTCGCAGAAGCCAACAGTGACACATAAATCTATTTTCCCTGTTGCTCAACAGACCATCCCGCTCTGCCGACCGGTTTTCGCAGAGAGTTTTTTTCTTTCCGTCTCTCAGTCAGCACCTCCAACGGTCCCTGCCACCCATCCCCATGTTGACCTGTGGGTTACAAACTGCACTCAGAGCTCCTGGTGCCAAGGTAGTGCTGTGACTGCTCGGGGTGTTCTCCAGCCACCAACAGAGACGATTTCATCCCAAAGGGCTGCCCCACCAACTCCCGGGAGCGATGGCATCCACCTGGAGTCGGTGACCAGGATTCCTCCCCTCTCCTGCAGCCAACTGCAGCATAACAGATGTGCTGTGAGCATCCCTGGCACCACGGCGATGCTGAGCCACCCATCCTGCTCTCCCTGCTGCACAGCGTGGAAAGACCCTGTGGTTTGGGTTAAAGGGCAGCAAGGAAGGACCAACATCCGAGCAGAGCATCCAGAAGAAAAGCTGATACACCCCTGTCTCCTCCCAGCTGTGTTTACTTTGTTGCACTCCCCTGATTCCAGCGTGCTGCACTGCAGAAGTGTAAAACCAAAGGAAAGCTCTAAGGATTCTGGCTGCTTTGAAGCTTTACAGATGTTTGCTGGCCTTATGTGGGAGAAGCATCACTGTTTCATTGACCAAACCCTTTTTTTGGTTTAATATGGAAAATCTCACTGGCACTTCGCTCCATTTGTCTTTTTTTTTTTTCCCCTCTTCTTTAGTCATATGATAATGTACACTTATAAGCAGTGAATCATCCCCCTGAAAAGTCATAAAGAGAAAAATAGCTCGTACGTATGTCTCAGCGGTCAATGAATCACTGACGACAGGTATAATGGGAATAATTATATATTGCTGAGAAACTTCACCCAAAGCCCAGCTCAGAGGTTGGTTTCAAAACTTCTGAGCTGTGCAGTTGGATCCAGTGCTGTGAGTGCCAGGTTAGGAAGCAGCCAGGAGAATTTCAGATTTGTATTACTGCAAGGAAACGTCTTCTCCAAGTGTCTGTTATGTGTTGACAAATTGTTTATACTTAACCAAGCAATAATAATGAACAGACTAAATAGACATTGATTTTTATGTTTTTAATTCACTTTTAGTGGGAAAATATCCTGGCAACAGAAATATGGATGTCAAGCTTTGGATGCCAGCCATTGCTTTAGAACTATGCTATTTTAAGCAGCAGAATGTATTATCTGGTAAAACAACATATATATTTAGGGTCTAATCCTGGAAGTTCCTACTCCAATGAGCTCCAGTCTTCAAAGTTTCTGGAATTACACATGTGAATGTAAATTTGCAGCAGACAGTGTCCAGACAAAGAAAAATAAATGCTTCAGTCTCGACGCAGTTTGCCTGCTGCCTTCCCAAAACCAGCTGAAATACAAATGTGAGGCAATTGCTCCAGAACACAAATGTAAAGTCCTTCCCTAAGCCAGTGCAGAGAATTGTAGCAACTAAAGAAGACAAGTCCAGCTACAGAAGGCGGCTTTGCCACCCAGTGCAGGGGCATTACCTGTTTTGAAGAGCATCTATCACACAGAGGTGCCTCACACTCCACTTTCCATCTGGATTTGTATCCTGGGCTGAGCTCAGCCCCAGTGCCAGCTCTGGCAGCCCCTGAGCTTCTGCTCCTCAGTGGAGCCATGTCCCATAGTCACAGGAGTGCCCTCACAGGGATGCACCTGCGGCCACTCCCACCAGTGCACAACAGGAATTCTCCTCGAGCAGAATTCCTCACACAAGGAAAACTGAACTGTGATGAACGAGCAAAATGAGCTATGGAGGAATCAGACCTGTGGTGTGCAGCACGAGCCCTGCCATCTGCCAAGGGCACACACAAGTCCCCAGGTACCTAATAGGCTTTTCCTCCCAAATATCCCAGTGGTGCAAGAGGGTGGGGATCAGCACCTTCCTGCTCCTGTCACAGCAGCCCAGAGCTGGACACAGCACCAGCAGCTAAGTCAGGAAGCTGTGATTGCCCATACCTGGGAGGAGAAGGTGGTCCCAGGAACTCCTTCAGTGGAGAGAAACAGGCACCTTCTGAGAGCAAATCTTCTGATCCACCTTAGACATCCACCTTAGGAGAAGCTGAACCACCCCGTGGAGGTTCCCATTTCTCCTTGTCAACTGCAAAGGGAGCACAGCTCCAGCCATGACCAGCTCAAACATAAGTGTCTGACTCCTGGATGTCTTGAGTTAGAGCAGAAATATCTCACCTTTAGCTGAGAAAGCAGCTGAAGAGAGATGAGTGGCTGCTCTTGCATTTCTGGGAAATGCGAGATATTATATGACCTGTTAATTTATTCCAGAGTTTCCCTTTATGCTCTAACAATACTGTTCAGTATTCAATTCAAGGCATAACATTTAATGACTTGTGGTCAGCTCAGCTTATCCTGCATTTCTGTGTCAGCTTAAAAAATAAACAGAGCTGTGTCCACCAAATGGCACAATCAGAGGGATTTATGCTGCTCTTACCCCAAAACACCAGAACACACCAACACCATTTCAGTTCAATTCAGACAATATGGGGAAGTCCTTTACATCCTGCTGTAGGAGATGGAGAGACTTGAACAGTTTGCTCAGTTGTGAACATCACTCTTTAGGGGACCTGAAGTCTAGAGACAGCTTCGAGTTAACACTATTTTGATTTAAAAAATGTCTTGTGGCCTCAGATCTCTTCCTCCCTTATGGGGTCTGCACACACTCAACTGCTTCCATAACAATTCATAAAGGTAGATTTGTAATTTCTTGGCCTCAAAACCATTCTCTAGACATACCCAGCCTATGACTCTGCTGCACAGACCCTCTCCACGTTCTCAGCTTTCTGGTTTAAAAGCCATCAGCCAACCTACACGTCTCCATTTCTGCAAAATCCTTTTTTAATGTAATTTTGGCAAATAGGACTGTAACTATTTAGAGCTGTTTTGTGGGCTATGTCCTTTGAAGAAGAAAACCATTACAAGATACTTCAGAATTTTTCCATTTATCCTCTATTGTTTCTCTGCCTTTATGCACCTTTCCCACCAGCTGCTGGACTGTCTGCCATCCCACCTCCTCCTGCTCCTGCATTCCACAGTCAATGGGCTCCTCTGCACTCAAAAGCTTTCTCCTGCCTCGTGGTGCCTTTATGAAAGACAAATAATTTGTTTGCTACATACAAAAGGGAATTGTTTGGCCCTGTCTTTAAAAACGTACGACATAGTTACAGAGTCTATCTTTTTTGCCCTTTGCTTGGGAGTCTGTACAATTAGGATCTTCGGATGAAAGTGCATTTTTGAGTGGGTCATGCAACGAGACAGCCCATTTTATCACAAGTGTCTATATGGAACTTTGAGTGGCTTCTTAAATCTATCATCATAAAAGCACAGAACCAAACTATGAGGCCATCTCCAAAACTTCCAGCTCTTTCCCCATCTACACCAAACTGTTTCTGCTGGACAGAATGCAGCTGATGTGAGGGAAAGAGGGTGAGGAAAAGAGGGAATATCTTAAAATACATTTTCTATATACCCTTCCCTATCCTAAGCTATATAGTCCAGATTTCACTCCAATGGAGACAATTCCCATTGCTCTTTATCCTCTTTCCCTCCTGCCCCAGGAAAAGCAGCAGTTAAGTACCAAGCCCTTTATTTCCTCCGTTAAAAGCCTTCAGCATCTATAGTTCCTGCAGTTACATCCTTGTAATCTATAGATTCATATCCAATAATAGCAAAGTTCTGCAGCCCCTCCTGAAGCAGGATTCCCAAGCTGTGCAGTGAATATATATGAACTGGCAGATCAAAGCTGCCCCTGTCATTACACTAATGACCGACCTGGTCAATGTTACACAACATGGAGTCAGCACAACCTTCACATCCAGCCCTAGCAAAATCATTTTTTTAATATCTTCATGGCAAAGAGAGGGCTCTGAGGCTCCTCAGTGACTCCTGATCATCCACCAGCATCACTGCTGACTTATGGGGACTGGGGGACACGCTGCAGTTCTGCCTCGTGACCAGGACACCCCGAGGGAAAAATAAAGAAAGAAAAAAACAAAATAGTCCGTGGAAGGGCCCTTGCTGAAGTTTTGGAAGAGCAATTTCTTCTCTTCTGGAGGACAAGGCAGTGCTCAGAGCATGTGGTGAGGGCATCTGGCAGCAGGGTGTGACACGACAACACAAACCAGGGCCCGCTGGCACAGCACCCACAGGGCCCCACACCAGCAGCAAACCCCATCACCAGCCTGCCCCTACACCTTCCCAGAGACCCTCAGTGCAGGACACCTTCTGCACAGGGAGGGCAAAATCCCAACCAGCCTTTGCTCGTATTTCCTGAGGGCTGCTAAAATCCTGTGCTAATCCTGGGAAAGCTCCGTGCACCCACTGCCAGGGGAGCACCCACAAACCACCACCCACGCGGGCAGGAAGGGGCTGTTTTAGCACAGCTCTGCTTCCAGGTTCCCCTGCTGGGCCATGTCACACACCCAGGCACAACACACCGAAAAACAGGATCACACCAGAGCAGTTATGGGACAAATTCTCTTTCAAGCACCCAACAAGTGCTTTATCCCCATCCCGACCCAAAGTCCAGGGACACACACAGGCATGAGCTCCAGGGGAGGATGGTACTCCAGAAACTGGGAGGGAGGGAGAGTTGAAAAATATATCCTCTTGTTTATCCAGATTTCACGTGTGTCTCTGGTTGGTTGTGGGGAATTCCCTGTTTCCTTCCTAAAAATGAACCTGGGGCCAAGCACCTGCCAAGGAGGGCAGCTCTGCTGTGCTGCAGGGAGGAGAGGAGCACCACAAGTGTCTCACCCCACAGCTGCTCCTGGATTAGAGGCTTCAACAAATCTGCTTTGCTCTAAAAGGGGAGAAAGGGAAGGGGTGAGAGAGGTGGGAGGACATCATTGAATTCCACTGACAGGGACACAGGCAGCAAAATGAAAACATTTCATCACTGTGAGTCAAAGGGTTTCCTCTGAAATCCTGCTCCCATGCACAAGGTCACTGGAATTCCTCACGTTGCCAGTGACTGCTGGGTGGATACAGGGCAGGCAAACCTCTGTGCCTCAGTTTCCAAACCTGCAAAGGTGGGAATGGGAGCACTTCCCCTGCTTTAGCAGGGCTTGCTGAGGCTTGGAGGTTTGCAGTGTGCTGTGGGATCAAAGGCGCAGAGTGGTGCTACCGATTCACTGCAGGTCCACGCACTGCTGGAAGGTCTGGAGGTGAGGCAGGTTGCTTGGCTTGCAGAGGAAAGCAGGAAACCAGAGGTTTCACAAGCCCAAGCAATTCCTTGGGATTGAACTGGTCCTCTGAGAGATGGGCATGCCAGGCTGGCACCTCCCAAAAAGCACTCGCCTCAGAGGTACCGAAGTTTCAGGACTTGCCCTAAGAGTGCCCTGGAAGGGAAGACACTGAGATGAGTCTTCTCCTTGTGAAAACACAGTTTGTCTGAAGTCTGTGAGTTGCTCTCAACCATTTGCCCCTTGCAAAGTTCTCCCTTTATTCAGCACTTCAGTTTGCTGGGAAACACAATATAAATCCTGGCATTCACGACACTGTCACAGTTTGTGTCACCCTGACAGGTCTCATATTTCTGGAGCAGCAATGACTCTTTGGCTTGTCACCATAAGCCAAGGTCTTTCTTACAAAGAGACACGAACACAGAAGAAAATAAATGTATTCCAGGAAAGCACAGAGATGAATTCACGATTACAAACGGGAATCAGTGCTTTTCTAAACACATACAGAAAAAAAATATATGACATGGATCTCTTTTTTCCAGCTACTATGAAAGGTCATTTCATTTAGACAACCTGACTGGGGACCTCTGGTAGCACATGGGCTCTGTTATTCTCCCTCTTCTGCCTTCACAAACTCGTGCTGCTGCCAGTACATGAGAAAACAAAAAGAAAGCAAGAAAAGTCTTGCTTGCAAAGCCCTAGAGAAGCAGTCAAATGACAGCCCACATGAATGTTGGCATTACCTGAGATCCTGATTACAGAAACAATGCTTGGAGGAAGACAACAGCAATCCTGGGCTTTACTCAACAGCAAGGACAGCCAAGATTCTATAAAAAAAGGTTCTCAGCTGATGCAGAGAGCAAATAAACTTTTTGAGACTGATCCCAAATGCAAGAGGAAGGATGATGAAATCAGATTTGAAAGAACTAGGAAAGAAGTTTACATGGATACTGCCTACAAGTTTGACAACAGCACTGAAAAGCAACACCCCCCAACCCATACCCACAAAACCCCCACAACCTGAGCTGGTCACCTCCTGCCTGGAATGATGCTGGAAGGCTTCACCATCCAGGGGCCCCAAATGGAACAATCCTCATGGTGTCTTGATCTGCTACCACAGTCAAGTAGAAAGAGGCACTAAAAATCTCAGTGACTGCAAACTGAATCAAAAATTATGGAGACCTGAAATAACACAGAAGTTCTTCACACTAATTAACAACTGTATGTGCAAGCTGTGGGACTCGGGTGCTGGGTCCCCACCTGAAGTCTTTCAAGCTGCAGTACTCCAAGAGTCCTGTGTGGATCTGGAATATTAGAAATTAATTTCCCTCTAACTCTATAAGGGGTTTTTTGACAAAAGGTTAAATTGAGACTTGGTGTTGTTCTCAGAGGTTCAGCCACATCTCAGTGGTTGCCCTGCAGCAAACCCTGGATGAACTGGCACAGGCTGGAACGTGCAGGTGGTCAGGCAGGAGAATCACAGGGGCCCTGTGGGCCCTGAAATCAGTGACCTGTGCAGAGAGCAACCAAACACTCTCACAACTGGAGATGACTTTGGTTTCCTCTGCTGAAAGCCTCAGTGTGCAGTTGGTCACCTCTTCCTTGGAAGTTTTGGTCAACAACCTCTTAGCATGAAGACAGAACAGAAATGTATGTGTGCATATATATATATATTATATATATATATATATATATATATGTATATATACACACACACATTTGGCTCCTTTGTGTACATCCCTTTCCAATCTGGAAAAACAACTTTATTCCCAAAACCACTCAGAAAACTACTTAAAATTATACTGTGCCTACATGTCACCCTGAATAATGAAGGTCTTAAGCATATAATTTAGAGCTTTCCTGTGATGGGTATTTGGAAATATACTGGAGAGCCAAGGAGAAAAGGAAGCTTGTCCTCCTGCCAGGTCTTTTAAGGAACACCAAAAACACCCCAGACACCATTAAATGGTGATATCTTGCTGTGAATATAAACTAAAAAAATGCACTGATAGAAGACCATGGAGATTTACAGAAGTATTTACTGAAATGAGGGACAAAAAGGATGCTGGACTGATGAGCACAAAGGAAGGTAACACTACATCTGCACAGCACCTCTCACCTGAACATTCTGGGAGCCACTGGTCTGGTCATCTCCCTGAGAGAGAAACTGAGGCACAGAACAGTTGCATGACTTGCAAAATGCTGCATCAGACCCAGGAAGGTGCTCTGAGAGGCTGACTCGGGGATCTCTGCACCCACTCCCCAGCCAGGGGAATTGTTTCTGAGCCAACACCCAGGTCACTGAAGCTGATAAGGAGCCAGGGAGCCACTGCTGGATCATCACAATCACATGTCCAAGCCTTGCAGATACCTGGGTTAGTACAGAGGGTGACTCCTGATGAAAAGTTTAGAGTACAGCACAGCAAGCCCACACATCTTAAAGATCCCAAAGTCTCATCTGGAACAAATCAGTACCAATTCAGACTTTATTTAAACATATTGTTTAAATACAGTTTATCCCTCTTGATGCTGGGTTGAGAAGTTCACTCTTTCAAGTGTACTCCTTCTCACACCAAAATTTCCCTCTATTTAGGAACAACTTGAAAACACATGAATGCAGGGTTCCAGTGGTCAGATACCTTAACCCTACTATCAATAATCTGTGATGCTTTTCACAGGACATGGGACTGCACACATCCCACAGCAGTACAGTGGTGTTTGGGAATAACTCCAGCAGGGACTAGAGGAGCTTAGAGCACACTGTGCCTCATGCACAATATACACAGCTTCAATATTTGGAAAGAAAAAAAAGTTCCCAAACTCCCTGAACCAGGAGAATGAAGACCAAAATGTACAGATCAGCTATACCTTTTCATTTTCAGAATATTCTGTTTCTCTGTGACAAACAGCATCTTCCTAGAAAATCACAGTTCAGCTTCATATAAGTTTGTGCTCTGAACAGTGTTCTTTGCTGTTTCTCCTCAAAATCATCTCCCATTGTTCCCTACATTAATTCCTCCTTGGTGAAATACCCAGTATGGTCAAATGAACGATGAACAGCAAACTTGCTAAATTTGAGCATAAACTTGTCCAGGAGTAAACCTTTTAAGGACACTATAAAGAGATAGAAGCTTACATCCCATTTTTTAACAGCAATCTAGGGCCCGACTGTAAGGCTGCATTGGCATCTGAAGTTTTAGAGCAGTTCCTATTTTTATCCTAAATGGCTGTATATCCTGCAAAACTCCAGCTGCTGTAAAACAAAGGCTGTGTTTACACTGACTGAGAGGAGGGCACAGAGATCTCAGGAACAGCCACACAGCCCAAGCCATTCACAGGCTGCAGGAGAAAAGCCACACAGGACTAGGGGCTCGGGCCATGCAAGTCCCACAGCCCAGGGCCACCACTCTGCCTTCCAGAGCTGGGCTGCTCTGAAATGGGCTGCCAAAATCTCACCCACACCTGCCAGCCGCCTTCTCTCCCTAGCACTGCTTTATCTTTAATAAAAGATATCTAAGGAACAGCTAATAGAGGGTTTATCCACATTTATCAGCTGTTATGGGCACTTACAGGTGTGAGTTGTGTGTGGCAGACTCTCACCATCAGTAGGTGCTCTCCAGCCCAAATGTCCCAGCTGTCCTGGGACAGTCAGTCACTCTCCAGGCACTTACCAGTCAGCAAAATTTACTAAACTAAACTGGTTTTGGTTCTTTGAAAACTACATTTATTTTTAAAAGGAGTGACCCAGCAGACTGTGAACACTACCAGTCTCAGTGGTGCAAAAGGTCCCAAAGGGAAATTCTGTGTCTGGGGCTCTGTACAGGGGTTCCAGGTGGTCCTGTCCTTTGCAGAAACCAGGACCAGAGCACTCAGATGCTGCTGTGACATCAGCACTCACTTCTCCTGCAGTTCCCTTGAGTGACAGCTCAGAAGTGCTGGTTATGCTGATGGCACAAGATGCTCTGCCTGAGGCAGAAAACCAACCCATCAAACATACTTGGGCCTCATCCAGAGAAGACACCACGAACAAAGGACCTGCTGGCCCAGCTCTGGTCAGCAGATCCTGCAGTGCAGTTTGTCCCCTCTCAGCAAAGCAAACACAGATCCTGAATGGCAGCAAGACCAATACACCCATGCCTCAAGTGAACCACGTGCTGAAGTGTTTTCCTGGCTGCATCTGGACTGCAGCCTGAGGACCAACAGAGCACCTTCTGCCACCTCCCTGCACGCAGGAGAGTACCTGGCTCAGCACAGCAAGTGCCTCTCCTGATTCCCACAGCACTTTTCCTCTTGGGTAAGCACTGGCAAAATCCAGCTCAAGAGTACCACCTAGCCCTGCTCCAACACTTTACAGACACTAACCAGTGAGCTCAACATCACCAAATTAGGTAGTTACCAACTCTTGCACCTGTCCTACAACAGATTTAAAACACAGAGTGGTGACCAGGGGAGGTCGAGCTCCATCACAGCACGAAGGGCTGCAAGAAATACAGACCTTTCTGCTGTGTCCCATCCAGCCTTTGCTGGCAAACCCCCTCCCCGCCCTCCTCCTGCTCTCTGCCAGTCCCTCCCTCTGCACAGCCGTGCTGGAGCTGAGCCGAAGGACTGACTGACTCAGCAGGGGATGCTCAAGCCTTTGCTCCGTGTGGGAGACACCCGTGTCAGTCCCGTGGCACTGCTGTGCCTCGGGAAGGGGACAGTTTGCTGCAGCCTTTTCCCCCCTAATGACAGACTGGAGAATGTTTGAGTGCTCAGGAACAATCACAGGAGGCTGTAACAGCCCACACAGTATTTTACAGCCCCCTTGACTCACGCTCACAGTGACACTCAGCCCCTCCAAGGGCTCGCTGTGCCCACCCGCGGTGCAGCCACTTCTGAGCTGCAGCAGAACAACACACAACGTCAAACAGCAGCATCTTCTGAGAGTTCAGCCTGGGAAACGGAGCTGGGAGCCCCCCCCGGGACACACAGGGCTTGTCTTACACTGGGGGTACCAACAGCCCAAAGCACAGTTCTCCCACACAGCCGGAGTGGGAAGGACAATAGGAAAGCACCTCCTGGTGTGATCATTGCTGAGCTGCTGCCCTGTGCTGGCCAGAGGTGAGCCCAGCTGAGCAGCTCTGCTGCCCGTTCAGCAGTGTGGTCACAGAGCAAGGGCAGAGAGACTCCTGGGCAGGAGCTGGGAGAGCAGCAATGCTGGTTTGTGCCCTCTGGACTCAGCGGCTGTAATCTCTGATTGCTCAGGAAACCCTACTCCAGTGACAGTGTAAACATCCAGAGTTATCCAACCTGGAATCGTGCCAGACCTCTGGCATGAAATCCCTTTTACTTGGAAACAAAAAATCAAGATGATCTGAGTGAACAAGAAGAGACATGTTGCAAAAGCAATGCAGGAGATTTGGGGTTTGTTCTTAGCTCCACCCAGCCCTGGTGATGATAATCCTTTGTTTGCTTTTTTTCTCTATTTAGATTGTAAGTTCTTCAAGACAGAGACAGTCTCCTGGTATTTGTTTATACAGACTTTATATATCAGTCCCAGGGATTACTGCAGTGAGAATAATCTTTAATGACCACAAATCACTGAGACCCCTGTTGTAGGAATCCTCTAATTCATGTCAAATAGGTGTTTAAGAGAGGCTCCAAACTAATTACAAGGTCCAAGATACACACCACAGCAGCTCACCATGCCAGCTGCTGTCCAGTATATCCAGCTAGGAATCCAATCCCTGTATTCTTGGCTGTCACATACTTTCTAGAGGAGACTGGCTAACGAGCCTCAGTGTGATTGGGAGCTCTGTGCCTTTCCTTCCTCAGGTTCACACTCGCCAGACAATTACAAGAACTCACTTCTCTTTTTACCAAATTAAAACCAAACCAACAGCAAACAAACAAAAAACCCCCAACCAAAACCAAACCAAAAAAACCCCACAACTAGAGAGAGAGAGAAATTCAACAATACTTCACAGGAACTAAGACAGTCAGAACCCTCTTGTAACTGGGAGCTTTAAAATACAAGTAGGAAGTCCAAGGCAGGGCTGTTGACTTTGAACATGTACCTGGGGCACAGGCAGGAGGGCAGGAGGGAAAGGACAGAGGTGCCAGGAGTGGGAGGGACTCACTGCTTGGCATCTGTTAAACACAGAGCTGCATCTTGAATCTGCTTTTTATTTCTGAGCAGGAGCATCACGAGGAGTGCTGAGGGATGGGGGGGAGAAGAAATGAGCAGTGAACCATCTCTGAGCCCAGGCAAACCCAGACCCCAGAATGAGCCTTACTGCCAGATTTGTTTCTCTGGGACTGCCTGTCTTTCTCCAATGCCTGACCACAGCTCCTCCAGCTTCACTCATCTGCTACAGATGACTTCAGCATAATCCTAGACCTAAAATAACAGAATCCTAGACCTTAACAACAGAATTCCAGAGTTTCAAGGTTTTTTCAACCAACAGAACCATGGCTCAGAGGATTCTGCAACCTGTATGTTCTCTAGAAGTGGCATCATGAACCCTGCAAGCCCTTTTTCTAAGGGAAGTTTGGTTCCCCGCAGTCACTGCCTGTCCTCTCTCCAGCCCCATCCCCTGGCTGGGGTGCCAAATCCTTCAGCATATCCAGCCCACCACTGCTCATCCAAAGGCCAGTGGAGTCACCAGAAAGGCTTTCACCCCCTGTCTGCAGGCTTTGGCTCAGGCCAGAGAGAAGCATGGACTTCTCAACGACTTGTGACACCTCTTTCAGCTGCTGCTTGTACCCCTGTGGCCCTGCCCTTCCTCTCAGCCAGCACAGTCCTGCTGCTGCACCAGCTCTGGGGAGGCAGAACCCAATCCCAGCAGTGCTGTGGGGAGATCAGTGCAGATGAGAGACAGGTTTGCTGGGTGCAGGCTGCAGCTGCAGGGTTTGTTTAGAAAAATGACTCTGGTTTACTTCACAATTCCATCCCCATTGCTCCTCTTCCAGTTGGGATAATTAAGGTGCTTGAGGAAATATTGATTGGTCCCTAATATTCCTTCAGCCCTGTAGGATGAAGCTCATTTTGGTCCTGAAGTCAGTCCCGTTCAAGTGAAGTGCTTGTTTGCATTTCAGATCTTACAGGATGTTAAGATGAATCAAGGTGCTTGGGGCTGTCAAGCTGAAAGCTTAATATCTTCAAATTGCTGCCCAGGTTACTCTGAAATATTTATGTAATGTACCTTTCTTTTCTAGCAAATTACCATTAATGGGAAAGGAGCTTAGAATTACCCACTAGAAGCACCAAAGTCCCTTTAATGGAAACAATTATTCATTGTACCTTTTTTTTATATATATGTTATTTTTCCTGTAGTATCTTTAAAATACCTGCAATTCCAGCAAATGTTTTAATCTAAACTCTGATTCCATCTTATTCATTTTTCCCAAAGCTGCTGCCTTGAGGAACCAGGCAAAGCAACAGACAGACACTGATTTCACTCTTCTGACTACACATCTGATGTGAAAAATCCTTTTGCTAACGTTGTCTGTTTTTAAAAACGCTGAGACCACTTCAGTTGGAGAGCAGACTATTATGGTATCAATCCAAGAACTACTGAAGCCAAAAGGAAAAACGCAAGAAACTGCTCTTCATAAGGGTTGATAAGTCAACAGCAGATATTTTCATATGGAGTTATTAAAGTCTAAACAGTCAGAAAGGTCAACAGGCTTTCTCTTAGCTACCTAAAATCCTCAATAATGTGTTAACTCAAAGTTCAGGGTTTTTAAAAAAAAACATCCATTTGAAGAAAACAGTGAGTTCTCAGTAAAATAATGAAGAACAAGATATTTCCATGCTGAAATGCCTACACAGTGGTTCATCCCCTTCTCGAGGGCCAAAGTCTCCTACTGGAACCCAGTTTAAGAGAACTGCAAGGAACTAGGGAATAGAAATGTAAACAGAGAGGAAGGGTGGTTTGGGAGGGCACCGGGGGTGGAAGCTGAAGGGGACAAGTCTCTCTTTGCTCCCACGTGTTGAACTTCTTACTGTTCTCTCAATACTCTGCCTGAGCATTATTTGGGGGCTTTTTTGATTCAGTCCAAAACAAGAGGGAAAAGCTGCCTGTAAGGTTCCTGCCCTTGCTGAGCTGGAGGATATTTCAGAGAAGACAGAGACCCAGAAGGACAAACTCTTGGAACTGAAGGGTTGCATGAGAGAAACACAGGAAATTCAGGTGCACATTAACAAGTTCCAGGGACAAAACAAACTCTTGCACAGCTAGATATAAAAGTTAGTATTAATGCCCTCTAGGACCAGAAGAAATGTGAAGACAGAAGAAAACAGAGTAAAGTTTTGGGGGAAAACACTAAGCACTGCACCATTCCAGGCATGCTGTAAATAATGAGGCACTCAGCCAGCTCAATACCTCTCTGCTTTCTTCCTCAAGCCTACTGCCATGAATAGCAGGATGCTAAGATGGTATTTTCATATGAGAACAAAACAAAATAAAACCAACAAAAAATTACAGCCCTCCCAGGAAGCGCTGCCTGTTTATGAAAAACCAAACCATTAAGGCTCTTGGGGAAATGGAATACTCTGGTGCTGTCAGCAGTGAGCAGGTAAGTAGGAGGGAGATCTAAAAGCTATGTAGGACGTGCAACAGAGCTGCAGCTCTTTGGGAGTGGAGTGCAGGTACTTACCTTCCCAGTTATTGGCTTCAAATCAATCTCATATGGCCTGTATTTACCCATCTGTACTTGTGCTCTGGCCTCTCTCAGACTGCAGGATAGAGAGACTTGGGTTTTTTTTATGAAGAGATGTCTAGACAGCTGCCTTCACATCAGACAAAAAGTGATCAGGCAGGAAATTCAAAGGAAAATTGATGTGGGCTGCCACAAAAGAGAGACATTTAGGATGAGGATGGCAGCTCTGTTCCCTGGCACAGGGAGGTGGGTGGGCCACCTGCAACCAGCTCCCACCATCCCAGCTTTGCTCCCAGCATGAACAAACTCAAAGGAATTGCTCAATTCCCATCTGAGCTCTGCTGAAACCACTGAGGGATGTCCTGGATAAACCACCCCTGAGTGTGACACCGCACAGCAAAATCCCCCCACGGGTCTCCACTCAGCACTGAAAGGGCAAATCCAACGGGAGGAAGTGTCATTCCCATCAGCTGGTTGGGAATGGGTGGAAAACAGACACCAAGCTGAGTTTCTGCTCCTTCCCTGCTTTAACCACAGAGCATTCTAACAAAACAGATCCTTGAATCACCTTCTGATTCATCCCAGCACAACCCAGTGTGCTGAGTGACCTCTCTGGTTCCATGGGCTGGGGGCACAGGAGGGGAGCAAAGTCCCAAGGCCAAGGAAGAATTTGGCTGTGCCAGTAAAGTGTGAGCTCAATTAATTTATTTTCATAGTGGCCATGCCTCTATATGAACTCATTTAAAGGAAGAATTCTGAAGTATTTTAGAGCTTTTTTTTTTTGGAGCTACACTAATTAAACAGGAAGAGCTCTGATGCAGATTTTATGTTCTGATTTTTCCTTTTCTGCCTTAGGCTGTATCACAATCAAGATGGGCAAAAAACTAAGTTTATTTCATTAAAAATTGTCAAAATTGTGCAGTGTATGAAATGGATCAATTTTTTAGTTTTTCTTTGCTCCTTTTTTAATTTATTATTTATTATGTAAAAATGTTTGTGATATTTCCCAATAAAGGCAAATATCTATTGACTTTAACAGTACTTTCAGTGAAAAATTAAACTACAGTAAAAAGAAAGCAAAATATCCAGTTTTGAAGAAAAATGGATTTTAGTGATTTTTTTTTTTTCATTTTAGAGAAAAGATCATTTCTCAATTAAAATCTTTCCCAAAGAGAAAGTCAATTTTGTGTTATGCTTCCAAATTCTGAAACCTTCTTAGGAAACAAGAGGGGAAGGAATGAAGCAGAGAGAGGTTCAGACAAGAAATGGATCCCCTCCCCTTTAAAAACTTTATCAATTTATGTCAAGTTCTCAAGCCAATCTGACTTATAGTGCTGGTCTTAAAGTCATAAAATTTATCTTTAAACATAACCTCAGCTAACCATGGAGAACTTGCAATTAATTAAGTGCTAAAATCCCACAAGAAAGTTTTATTGTTTAATTTGGTTTAATATGACCATTTTAAGGCAAAAATGATTACTGAATAGCTGCTGTCACCCCAATGACAATATTTCAGGAGACTCTAGGAATAAGCCTTCCAAAAGGAATTGCTTCATCTTCTATAAAAAGTCATGCAAGGCATGTCAGTGTTCATATTGGAGCAGCTGAAACTCCCAAGGCAAACATGAAAAGAGGATTCCTCATGAACCTTTTAACGGCCCCATAACGTTTTCTTCTTGCCTTTTTTGGTTTTCGAATAATATACATGATTTTTTTTACTGCCAGTAAAGTTTACCGGTATTTTCATGCCCAACGGTCACTCCTGGTGGAAATCAGAGCAGGGATTAAGGAGGAGGATATTTTTTGACAGTTCTTCTGGCAGGAATTGTTTTTCCTCCCCCCTGAAAGTGAGCTGTGGCTGGTGTGCTCTCCTGCAACAGGTAAAGCCTGGCTACAGGGGACAAAACCAGGAAGCTTGGAGGGAGGGCTTGGTGTGACACACAGGGTGAAATCCATCCTTTTAACAAGAAATGAGCAAAAAAATTAGGTCCATATCACAAATGCCTCGTTTGGAGAGCTGAAAGGGGAAATGAGGGGCAGGCCAGCTTCCACTTCACCTGACTTGAGTCAAATCCAGTTAATAAAAGAATTGCAAAATCAGAGTGGGAGGCAGAAAATCCTCATTTCCTTGCCGTAACTCCAAGGAGGGCAGGAGGGGCAGCATCCCAGCGGTGCTGCCACCAGTCACACGGGTGCTCATTAGTGATTCCTTCAAAAAGTAAAGTTACAAGGCTTTCTGTTGGAGGTGGTCATGCTTGGAATCCTCTGTCTAAGCAGTGATGTGATCATACCTGTGCTCCCTGTAGCTTTGGCATTTTCCTTTGTCATTTATTTGCTAAAATTGCTCAGTCTGGTGCAGCTGTGGCTGTTCCAATTCCCCAGCCAGCCCAAAGCAGAGCCCTGCCCAGGGGCAGCAGCAGCAACAACAAACAAAGAGACAAAACCCATCCAGTTATCTCAGAAGGATTAAATGACCTGGTGTTTACCAACTCTGAAATACAGAACTATAACACATATTCCCTAACAGTGCATAAACCAAGGAATCCTGATCGAGCACGGAGGTAAGAACCTGGGAGCCGTGTCTGAGTCCCACGGGACAGAGCCCAGCTCAGTTCCCCAGCACGGTGCCAGGCCAAGCCCTCAGCTCCCTTGGCAGGAGTGAATGCTCCCCATGCCCACGTGGGCAGCCTTGGTCAACACCGGGAGGCAGAGAGAGGAGCTGGGGTCGGAAATAGGTGGAATTCCTGAGCCTGTCAGAAAGGCCGGCGGCAGCGATCCCACAGACTGCGTGGAAACAGGCGTGTTGCTTTGTTTACCTCAAGCTTTATTTTTTAAAGCCCCATGACAGCTCTGAGACTTTCTCTGTCTCAGACTAATCTATTTTCCCCTCAACACCTCGCAGCAAACCGGCTGCCAGCTTCCCGTCCAGCCCGGGGGTCAGAACCTCCCGCGGGGACCCGGCTGCCGAGCGCTGGATGAGCCAACCAGGAGCAGCAGGATCAGCACAGTCTGACCCTCTGATATCACCTCTCCACGCTCAGGAGCTCCCCAGACCTCAGCTCAGCGCTTCCCAGATTCCAGAACTCAATGCAAGCTCCTCCAAGAAGTCCCACCTCCCCTACATGCAAGGCCTGGAGGAGCCAGAGCACCTGAAGTGAGATCCTGTTCTGTTGCCTTCACTCCTGTGCAGGCTGGGATTGGGAGACTCCCATTTCTGCCTGACTCTGAGCAGAATAAACTCTTGAGGCACAACGATGGTAATCCCATTATGCAACAAGGATCTGTGAGCCTTGTGCTGGGCTGGAGTTCTCTCACCAGTGTTTCACCAGCATTTCTAACCCCAGACATGCAAAAAGCCATCAATCAGATTTCTCAAAGGTCAGAAATAGGGAGCTTCTTCAACATCTCAGGGGTGTTTTAAAGCTCCTTTGGAAATGACAAAGACAAGAAACTTGCTGGGGATTTTTATATGAAAGCTGGGTCTTGTGCAACACCTTAACTCTAAGTGCTGGGACTTTCCAAATAGCACTAATTAACGCAGCACTCATGATTAGATCCTGACAGGTGATCCTGTAATTTTTGTAGGATAAACACTGATAAAATTAATCATTACTGTAATTCTAACTAGATGTGGGGCTTCGAAAACCTCACACACACAAAAAAAAGAATCACTCATAAATGGGAATCCTCAACTTCTCCCCCACTTTGTTTTCTGTTTAGACTGTAAACTTGCTGGGGCTGGATCCTTCCCTATTGTTTATAAAGCATCTGGCACATGGGGATAGTGAACTTGTTGGGAACTTCTGGACATTGACATAAACCAAAAAATATCAGCGTGCAGAGAATTTTTAGAGCACAAAATACAGATGGATGTTCCCTGATGGGAACTATCACAGAGTTCTTGTGCACATTCATCCCTCTGTATTAGAGAAACTTTATTTTTCTGGAGGTTTTGGACTTATCCAAGCACAACCAAGACAAGATTCTTTCACTGCAAACAAACAGATCAAACAAAACCAACCTCTGCCATCTGGCATTTTGCAGACAACAAGCTAGGAAAATGTGCTTGTAGCAAAGGTGTTTATGGCTCTTCTTGCACAGCTGCCCTCCATTTCAGGAAAAAACATCAACAAAATAGGATTTATCTGAGTATTAGCACAACACAGAGTTAACAGCTCACATTAACAGTTTAACTTGAAAAACCCTAACATTTCCCAGTGATGGGTACAAGGCAGACAGCAGGGTTTGCTAACTGGGTCATTCTTTACTAGACATCTCTTAGTGGTGGTTTGGGTTCTCTTAAAACTGCTGCTTAATGAAGCAATTCAGGGTTAGTGTCCTCTTGTCACTTCAAAAATAATTACTTCACATACAGTATTAACAAAACCGAAATTGATACCCAATAATTTCCTTCAATAGCCAGGCAGTCCCAAAGCAGTGATGCTCCCAGATCAGCTCCCTGCTCAAATCCAAAGTTAAACGCTGTAAAAAAGGCAGGAAAATAGAGCTGGCAGCTCATGCCATCAGCTGCCACAGCCCAAGAGGGATGAGAGTGGGGAGGAAAAGAAATTGGTAACATTTAGGTGCAGAAAAGCCTGTGAATGAAGCGAGGAGCATGCCAGGTCCTCCTCCTAACTTTCCCAAGTCCTCAAACAAGAGGAGCACAGCCCATGTGCTGCCACCAGCGATGGCACCCAGGGAGGGTCCCTCCTCTGGCTCCTCTCAATGCCTGGACTTCAGCTGGGAGAATTCAGAGCATTTCCACCCCTCCCCAGTATACATCTGTGTTTGTTATTTTTTTGCCTGCAAGACTGACAATGAGCAACCCTGTTCACATATTTTCTAAAAGAGAGCACAGTTTGTTTATGTGGCAGCTGTAGGTGCCAGTGCTTAATATGTCTGGGGTGACACGAAAATAAATGGACTTTCTGTGCCATATTTAGATCCCCTTCCCATCCCTCACCAGCCCCCCAGTGTGTTTGTCTCCTCTTTGCTCTCACAGGGGACTTGCAGCACACACAACGCCCTGCCCTCGCCTCTATTCACTCTGATGCTCAGAGGGCATTTTTTCAAGTATAGGATATTTTTTCCAAGGACTGCACCATTTATCATCCCAATGGAAGGCGTTCTCAGTGATTTCATGAGGATTGGCCCTTCATCAACGACTGAAACAGCTTTTACAGGGCTGACCAGATTCTGCAACTTCAACCACTTCCTCACACAGAAGCAACGGAAGAATTTCATCACATTTAGGGCCTGCAGCGATTTTTCTTCCCGGCATAGGAACCAGCCTGAAGGGAGCTAAAGGTCCCTGAGACGTATTTATGAAACAGCTCAGGCTTTTTTCTGAGCGCTCAATTCTTAGACCTGCAGCCTAAAGCCTGACAGGAGCACATTTTTCCTCAATTGAATTTTTTACACGTAAAATATGAAGAACCCTGACAACGAAAATTCCAAGTCAGAAACCATCATGTCAAGAAACTGGCCTTGGTTTGCACCATGTGCTGCCCCACACACTGGGGCTCCTCTGCCTTGGTGTTGGATAGGGACTGGCTGGATTGGAAGAGCACAGGACCTGCCTGATATTCAGCTCAAGGAGAATTAAATGTGTCAAACATTAAATTATCTCATCCTTAAGGAACTGTTCTAAAGGTCTAAAGGGCACATCCCTGTAAATTAAACTAGGCTAAGTATTTAGATGTCCACTCTTTCTTTATACTAAGACAGCAGTAAGTCCATTGTCAACCTCCAGGCCAACACCAACGTGAACATGGTAAAGGAAAAATGCCCTGAACTGGTTTTTTGAAAGTTACTTCCAAGAGCCAGAGTCCAGGAGAAGGAAATTCAGCAAGCACAGTTAATAAAAACATTCCCAGACTGTCATCTTAATTAGCTTCAGCACAATATTTAATGTGGTTGAACAGCATGGGATGGTTTGGGAAACTCAGCATCAACTGTAGCAGGCAGTGCCCCAGTGAGAAAGGGAGGAAATCTCTTTCTGGGACACAGAAAACTTGCTGGGAAATCATTTGTTTGCTGGGAAACAATATCTGGCTGCAGGATGAATGTGCTGCCCAGTTTTGGCTGGCAGAGGGGACTGAGGACAGCATTCATTCCTGGCCATGCCATGGGGTGCAGAGTTCTTCCTCTTCATGTCCCTGAAATGACACAAAGTGGAGCGCCCGGGAAGGGCTCCCAGTCTGGTAGGAGGAGATGAGGACATCTCTTAAAGAGGAGGGGATCGACCCTGGGGCTCCCAGACTGAATCCCAGCCCCTAATGCAGTCACACTGCACAGAGCAAGTGCCACCATTCCCTCCTCCTTGGGCAGCTTTGCAAACCTTCCTTCTCCTGCCCCAAATGCAACAGCCCAAGAGTGACACACCTTCTGTAGGCTGGAGTGCCAAAGGGAACGTCCTGTTGGACACAAAAGGAATTCAAGGTAATTTTTCCTTTCACTTTTTGGTTGTTGAGCCAAGAAGTCCTGCATGTGTACAGGGTATTAGTGAAACATGTACATTATTAAAAACACCTTGAGCATTCAGACCAATGAATTGACACTGTTATCTCCCCTCTTGCAAATGGCATCAAATTATCTTTAACTGATGAAAACCCTGTTTTTGCAAATGTAAATGTCAACCAAGAATCCAACCCAAAACTGCCTCCAGATTCCTAGGATGACTTTGGATCAGCTTTGAAGATCACTGCAGGACCAAAACCTTTATCTTATAAACTGGACCCATTTCCTGAACATATCCAGGAGCAGCACTAAACTCAAGCTATTTGTCATCTCCACAGCCATTTGAAAAAAAATATGTAAAGAGAACCATTATATTAAAATCAAGATTAGAATGGCTGAAAACTTCTGCTGGAAGCATCTTCTGGTGGAGAGAGAAGTTACTGAACAGAAACACTAAATCCCTGCTACAGTAAATCCACAGCTACATTTATGCTTTTGTACCATCTGAGGATCCTGGCCCCATGGCTGTTTCAAAGGAGGTCAAGGAACAAGTCTGAGAAGCTCTGCACCAGTTTCCTAATAAGACTGCCTTGTCTCACATTTCTGCTGATTTCTTTCATACCTTCAAAGTTGTTACAGCAGCTCATAAAGAGAAAATAAAGATTAGACACCAGCCTTTGCCCTCGAGACCATCCCTGACCTCTGGTCTGCCATTTACATTTATTACAAAAGAGCCTGAAATGTTTTTGAGTCACGGAAAAGCATCTGATGGTTACAGAGGGTTTTGCACCAATAACACTCTGCTCGCCGGGTCTCCTCAGACAGAACTTTGCAAGGATATTGAAACTCCCTCAGTCGCAGGCAATAAACACAACTATGCCAAAGTTGGGAGGAGGAGAAGGAGGGGGATGGTTCCTTGCACACACCACTGTTTTCTTATCCATCTGGAATTAGGAAAGCACGCCTGGAAAGAAAGAGCCAAGAGCTTTGGATAAGTCAGCCCAATTCCTCGGCTATGACATACTCATCGTGTGCACACACATGAGAGAACACAACTCGCTCATTTGTCTGTGTTCAGACATTATTTAAAATAGAACAAATTAAAAGATCCACCACGGGAGCAGCAAAAGCCTTTTTAAAGGATTTTTGAACCAGCCTGATCTGGGCTGAGCCCCCTCCTGCAAAAGCGAAGCAGTCCCGCGGTCAAAAACAGCTTTAGGAGGACGTGGCGTGTTCACATCTGGTAAAATTTGACCCTGCGCCTCCCTGCAGGCTTGTGCCATTGGAATCAATGGGAATTCCTCTGGAGACATAAGTGTGGTTAGCTGGGAGTCACAGCAACGACAGGGCAAGAGTGAGCTGCCGTGACTGGTGGGCTCCTGGAAAGGAGCATCCTCCCCTGCTTCCCTCCTTCCCAGCGTGAGCTTTCCTCATGGAACCAGCTGTCATTTGTCCTTGCAGAGCAGCTATAGCTTCCTTTTAATCTGCCACTCACAAACTGCCCATTGCTACCACATGCTGCACTACAGCCTAGAGGAGAACGACAAACTGTTTCTCATGAGCCTTCATATATTCGTCTCAATTCAATTTAAATGGGAGCTTCATTATGACCTTGTTAGCACCCTCTCTCCTGTTTACTTTCCATTAGCATTCAGCCTGTCAAACTTTATTAGCACAAATGACCATAGAAATTGTGAGCTGCTCGAATTCCCGCAGTTTGGAGCACATTTAGTGGGTGAAATTCAATCTGTCCAGCAGGCCAAGGGAGCTCTGCCGTGCCCTGGCCTTCTGCTGACTTGCAGATTTTAGAAGGGTTCACAAGCAAAATGTGATGACAAGAATAAGTCTCTCTGAGTCGGGGGAAAACAGAAAGGAGGCACGTGGCTGCCAGGCAGCAGCCCCAGGTATGTTCCTGCTGGACTGTCACAGGAGGGAGGAAATGTCACAGGGAAGGAACCGATTCCCCTCCACCACCACCCAGCAGACAATTAGAGAAAAAACCCACCCCAAACACGGTGATGTTTCAAAAAGAGATAAAAATGGGGGGAGGGGGAAGTAAAACTAATGCCATGGCTCGTGGAGCTCTGCAAACCACCCAAGAGTTCTGCAAGCAGCCCACACCGTCCCCTCTGCCCCGGGAGGAGACCCTTCCTTTGGTGAACTCGCCCTTCCCCTCGGCCCCTGGCAGATTCCTTGTCCCCACAACAGCATCCTAACACATGGTTCACTTTTCCACACAATACCTACTTCACAGCCCCACACAGGAACCTCCACAGTGTATGTCATTTTGACACGGATTTAAACGTGATAAACAGTGTAATACAATCCCCAGCTGTTTGAACAATTCTGGCCATAAACTGCCTCACTGCACTATCATCCTGCTCGTTTCTGCAGCGAGCCTTTGTTCTCTTTTCCTCTCTGCATTGTTTCCCTTCCACTCCAAGACATTTTGAAAGAAAAATGCATAAATGCAACGTTCAAACCACCATTCCCTTGGGTCTTTTATCTCTACGCAGAAAAGAACCTCAGTTTTAATTTTTATTAAAATCAGAGACGGACCAAAAAAAATAATGTGGCTTCTTTTTTGAAATCTGGTCAGGCCATTCTGAAATACTGGGCATAACTTTTCAACAAATGCTTGTGTAGGGGATTTCAAGAGTGGGAGGAAGTATAGGAAAGCAAAATCCAGAAAAGTTAAATGATTTGAATATTTCAGTTCAAAATATCCAGGTCTTTATTTAGTTCACTTTTATCAAAGAAAATTTTAAATAAAAAGCTTTTTAAATAAAACATCTATTTATTAATAACTCACAGAAAAAAACCACTTTGTTTTCAATCAATGGTAGCCTTTTCAGTTTAGTGTAGCTTAGAAAATCAGAAAAAAAAAAACTTTCCTTTTTCTGTGCATTTCTAGTCAAACGAATTTAACATCTCCCAGTGACACAGCTGTCGATTAGAGGAGGGTAACAGCCACTGGCACGTTGTTTTTCCTAAGCCCCATTTTTGGAGGTTCCCTGTGCTGGCTGGTTATGAAACCCCACCTGCTCCAGTGACACACAGCCCTGGCAGGAAGCTCCTCTGCTCCAAATGCTCTCAGGATATTTGAAAATTCTGCAGAATACATGTTTTCCTACTGTTCTGTGATGGCCCAGAATACACTGGAACACTGAAAGATGAGACCAATAAAGACAAGCCCCGAGTCTACAACGGGCTGCAGTTGCAGGGGGTTTATTACAACCCTTTCCCATCGAGTGAAGCACTTCAGTGCTCCAGCAAGGCTGCAGAGGGAATTTAAATTCCTCCCTGCCAACCCAGGTGTGGAAGAATATATTTTAATATCGTAAGAAACACAGAGAAAAGGGAAAGGAGTATTTCACTTCATTAGAGTGCTTTAAAAAGGGAAGATCTAAGATAAGGATGAAGGGAAATTTAGGGTAGGCTGAGGAGTGAGTTCCCAAGGGAAACCATAGAAGTCCCATCAACGGAGATGTTTAAAATTAAACTCAATAAAGCATGAGAAGGCACATGGAACAAACCAGCCCTGCATCAGCAGAGGGATCAGCTGCATTAAGTGTCTCTTTTCACTCCTGGTTTCTGTTGCCTCCTGTCACTCATGTCCAGCTATCCTGGGAGCACCTGCTCCCACCCAGCACCACCATCCCCCTGGAGCAGCCAGGGGCAGCTCCACTTATTTAGCTGGTTTAGCTTCATGTTAAATTCCTGTCTATAGAGGCTGATGGACACATTATTACAGGCTTATTTGTGCTGAGCAATAACTTACTCTGGGCTAAGCTGTAACTTCACACTGTGCTCTGAGTAAGGACATCACTGTCCTGCTGCTCAGCTGGGGAGAACTGGAGCCTCCTGCTCGTCTGTGCCCTTTGATTTCCCTCTGGCTATGAGGGAACAGCCAGCAGGTCCCTAGCACAAGGCTTTCAGAGCTCCCACTGCTCTAGGTCAGCAGAGACTTGGTGGCAGCCCCTGATGGCAGGGCCAGCAGTGAAGGGACCATAGGCAGGTACCTGTGTGTGGGTAACTCATTCTTTTCACTGTACAACCTGGGGCAAAACTGGGGTAATTCTGGTTTGCAAATATGATGAGGCTATTCCTCGTGTAAGAGAAAGAATTACCAAAATCAATTATGTTAAAAACCATGTTGTCTCATGCCAGGAAAGCCCTTAATGTAACTAAATACTGTTGACAGGGAAAAAGATAAAAATCACATGTCAAAGCTGGGGAGAAGAGGATTTGATTAAAGATGGCCTAACTGATTCAGCAGCAATTACAGCTGCTCTTCAACTGGTGCAGCTCACTCCAGCCAGGAAGGAGGCAGTGGGTCTGACTCTCTCCTCACTTGCAGCAGCCTTACACTGGCAAAGCCATCACCTCTGCTCAGGCAGCTGCTCCCTCAGCTCAGCACAGAGAGGAGCAGAATCAGGCCCCAAAAGGCCTGTGGCGATTGCACAGGATCAGATAAGGCACCTCAGGAATGCAGCCCTGAGTGCAGCACTGGCAATGCTTTAATTTCCAGCCTTGGCTTACTGGGTCCCAGCTTTCATTTAGGCTAAGCAGCGGTTGGAGGAAAAGTTTTTACATTAATTAGTTTAAAGGGCAGGAATTACATTCGCATTTTAATGGTGTGGAAATGAATAATCTGAACAGGGAGCAACAAACTGTGGGAAGGGCTGTTCCATATTTTCTGTTTACCAGATGGAAATAACACTGGATTTTCTTACTAACCACCTCTCTGGTTAGCTGGTAGACACCAAGGCTCCAGCCCTGCAGAGCCATGTGGGGGATCACTTTAACATTTGTACTGGGCTGGCAACTGGGGGCTCCAGCTAAGCTCAGACCTATCTGAGCCCCACCAAACAATGCCATAAATGACTGCAAGGTCTGCTCCAGTGCAGCTGCAGGAGGAGCAGGTATCACCTTCTCACACAGGAGACAAAGCACAGCCATTTCTCCCACCTGCACATTGTATCTCCATCAACAGCCCCTTCCCCAGTGCAGAATCCAGGCTGGATTTAGGAAATGCATCAGAGGACCAGCATGAGTCACATCACTTCCTGGGATAACCTATCTCACATGGATGAGTCCAAGAGTGCTTTACAACTACTTATTCATTCCAAAGGCACCTGCTAGGGAGTTAATATTTGTATTTCCCATTTGTCAATATATTAACTGAGGTCCAGTGCCTCAGGATGTTGCAGTGATCAATGGCAGAGCCAGGAACAGAAACCAGGGTTCTGCTCCAGTGGGAGTTTGTTCATCAGATAAATAGATGTTTGCATGTTTGTTTTATACCTCCATAAACTAAGGGAGACAACATGCTTGCCTCAAGTTTCAAAATGAAACCCTGCAAAAGGCTGGAAAGGATCCTAAAAATTCTGTATAAAAAAAAAAGCAAGCTTTGCCCTAACACATCTTTACTCCAGGGTCAGTGTCAGGCTCTCCCAGTTGCTGCACAGAGTTACACTGGAGCTGCCATCTTCTCCTCTGCTTGCCAAATGCAGCAGTGAGTCTGTTTGAAACATCCAACCCTTGTGTTTCTGCAGTGCAAAGTCCTGAGTGGAGATGGTCTCCTACTTCCTTCTTTACCTTGCAGTAAAAGCTCTACAGGTCTGGATTGCTGACACTGCAGCCCACAAGCTCAGGACAAGAGGCTGTAGACAGCTGTTGTGTCTCATTTGTGCCTTATTTCCAATCAGGCTCATGCCTGAAACCTCAAAACCACAATATCAGCCACTTGGAGATACGCAATAGCGACCAACAGGGTAGTGCTGCTTGTTTGAGACCAATAAAACACGAAGTTGGATGTATGCCACCCACAGAGCTGATCCCTTCAACATTTGCTACACAAAAACCTACCTACTGACTTCAGCAGGAATTGTGGATATGTAGGGTTCCAAATTCTGAACTGCAGTTCCTGAAAATCAGAAATAAAAACCTGTGTGCAGCACCAGAAATGCAGTTTTGTGGTGGTGCAGGGAGCCAACCTGACCTGTAGGAGTCAGTGGACAAACCAGCTGCCCCTCACACCCACTGATCCACAAATCAGTTTTTCCTTAGGCAAGAAAGTGGTGCCATCACATCTGGGGGAGGGGGGTTGGATTTTTTAGTGTAACTTGATTTTGCTCATACTACAACTCTCAGTTTCTGAGGAGAAACAACCACAAAGAGCCTCCAAAAAACTGCAGCACGACTGCCCATTCCCTGGGGAGCTCTATCACAGGAACTGAATCCACTTGGAGAAATGAAGGGAACAGCAACTCTGCTGCTGCTCACTGGCTCTCCCAGAGAAGCATCCCACCCTACAGCAACACCAAAGGATGGAGGAGTGGGTGTGTAAGCAACAGGGCCATCTGGTGATGCAGCCTGAGCCACGGGCATGTGTTTCACATGTGTGTACTTACATGACATATCTGGTACACATTTACCACCACAGTTTGTACTGCAAGCAGTATTTGAGTTTGTTCTGTGTTGTGCTGGCCACCTTAGGGGAGGTCACAAGGTCATCTCATTCTACCACCAATTTTTTGTTGTTGACAGATGCTTCATGCTAAAAAAGACATGTTGCTGACTTGTCTCAGGGGTGCTGATTCCCTTCATAATATGATCATTATTCCTTCAGGGGATGAGGCCTCTCAGGCTGAACATCAGTCTCATGATTAAAAGAAGCAATTTTCAGCCAGCACACCCACTACCTGAGAAAGACCCAAGGACCCAGAGGAAGGAAGCAGGTACAGCTTTGCTTACTTACTAAAGCTTTTCTCTGTAAAGAGAGCAATGAACATGAGCTCTAAAACTACAAGCTAGGAAGGAAACAAAGAGGCTTGGGGAGAAGAGCAGAGTGATCTGGAACAAAGGGAATTTGGTGTTTACAAAGAGTGAGGACAGGAACAGCAGCTCCATGAGCTGGGAGGACGTTCTAGGATGGCACCGAATATGTGACTGATGGTCATTAATCTCTGCAAGGGAAGGAGCTCTTCTTTTGTGCCATCTGTTTCTGATTACTGCCCCGCTCAGCTCTAGGCCTAAATTGCACAATTCAAACTCGATTCCAAACCACCCAAAGTGCTAAAGGTTTTGGAAGGCACAGGAATGGGAGTATCGGGCACAAATTGCAGGGTTTAGGGTATTTACACAAGAGCACCCAATTAGTTCATGCCCTCGTGCCAGAACACTACACGTGAGCACCCATCAGGTCACACATGGGTGCCAAACTGCTTCACCCATGGACAGCCTGCCAGTTCCTGCAGGAATGCTCCAGCAGTTCATGCATGAGCACCCAATTAATGCATGAGTGTCCAATTAGCACACACACGAGTACCTAATCACTCTGTGCATGAGCAGCCAATTAATTTATTCTTAAGTGCACAATTAATTAATGCATGAGCACGTGATTAGTTTATGCATGGCTGCCCAACTGGTACATGCATGAGCACCCAATTAGTTGCTACACGAGTGCCTAATCAGTGTGTGCTTGAATGAGCCATTAGGTCACGCCTGAGCACTCAAATGCTTCATGCAGGAGCACCCAAATCACTTATGCTTGAGGGATGTGTTTCATGCAGGAGCACCCAAATTGAATGCCCAAGTAATTTATCTGGAGGACCCAAATATTCTGTGCCCAGTCACTTTGTGCATCAGCACCCAATTAACTCACCCTGCTGCTTGGGCAGGTTTGGGGAGCTGGGGCTCCAGTGGTGCCTCTGCCAGGTCCTGGTCACCGTGTGAAACCGGTGAAAAAAACCCAAATACTCCAAAACACCAGCCCATCAGAAGAACCCTCAGTACCCCATCTCAGTAAAGAGCAGCAGCTGTAACCAGTTGAGAAATGTGGAGGGAGAAACAGCTGAGGATGTGGGGCTGGAGGTGCTCTTGAAAGGAGACAAGGAGTGCATCCTGAGGGACTGGCTTCAGGACAATTCATAAGTATTTTGAATTCCTTTACTTCTGCATTTCTTTTGCAGGAGTGTCAGGAGGGTCACATCTGGAACCGAGAGCAGAAGTTGTCTGGAAGCTCTGACAGAGCCCAGCTGCTTGTGATTCTGCAGCATGGCCACGAGAACTCAAATCCAGAGAGTAATGACTCGCAGTCTCTGGAGAAAAATCTCACTCTAACAAAATGTATTGGCTTAAGAAGAATAAAGGATGAAGCTCTACAGCCTGTGCTACACAGGAGCTCAGATAAGATGATATAATGACACAGACTGGTCATAAAATCTATGATCTTATCAACCCAACTCGCTGAGGTCTCTTAATCACTGGTGAGTCCAGCTTGCACAACTTTCCTTGTTCAGGCACAGAGAAAAACAAGGTGGTATGTATTAAGCTTTGCTCATGCCAATAAAAATGTACTACAGGAATGAATGTATTTATTAACTCTCAGCAGTGATGCCAATGGTTTTGGCTCAACTGCAGTTTCCTGGCCTTGGACACAGGGTCACAAATCTCTAAGACTGTTGAATCCTGCCCTGCTCTAAGTCTGAGCTGGAGTTGGCTGGCACGGGGGACAGAAAGCAAAGCCCAGGCGCCCTGAAAACAGTATTATAATATTTTCAGCATTCAAACTGAACAATTTAAACACTGCAGAGGCAGAGGAAAGGCTGGCTTCAAGATGTTTTGGATCAGCTCTTTGCACTTACATGCAGCTGAATGCAGAGCACCCTGCCTAGGAGACCCTGCCACAGCCAGGAAGGGGAGGCTATTCCCAAAATCACCATGCAGAGCACCAGTGATCCAAGCCCTTCCAGGAACGTGGTAAGAGCAGGATTGCCTGTAAGGCAAGAGGAAGCCCATTTCCACCTCGTAACCAAACTCACAGAAGCAAGACTATTTATTACCTACCAGAACCAATAACTGGAAAAAAGCTACAAATCCAGTCCTTTTAGCATTTTATTAGAGATCCAGAAAATTACTAGGAAGAGATGGCAACAAGTCCTTGCCTACCTAGAAAACAGCGAATGTGGGCATAAACAGGTATCACTATTTTGTATCAGTCCACAATTGTCTGGTAACTGTAAGACCTTTTTCACTAACCTCAAACACTTCCCTCCTCCTCTGGATACCTGAGCTCTCCTGTCCTTTGCCCAGGACAGCACAAAAACACACTCAGCATTTGCCCATGGCCAATGAACCAGGGCTGTGGTCAACCCCAGTGCTTTGAGTGCATTCAAACTCCTCACAGCTCGGAGGGTGACTCACCTTGCAGCCCCATTTCCAAAGCTGACCCAAGTTCCTGGAAGCACACATCTCACTGAAAGCCCATCATTACGTGCCTGAGGTGCAAACACTGTAAATTTTACTTTTAAAGAGTCAATGCCTGGTGATTCATATCCATAAGGCATCTCACTGGGTCACATCCAACCAACAGCAAAGAGCAGGCACAGGGAGAATGTCCTGGCAGATCTGGCCAGAAGAATCTCCTCTGAAAATGGGTCTTGGCCTCTTGAATCCCTAAGCTGTTACTGAGAAAGAATACAAATGTATTATTAGATTCAGAGGTAAAAAGACTATATGGCTGAAGAAGGAAACTAGTCAGAGGGTCTGTGCAGAGGCATTTGGAGAGACACAGCACATGCTCTAAGCAGAATTCACCAAACAAGACTTACTGAGGCTCCTGCTCTGCTTTCAAACTGATCCTCTTTCCTACTGAAACCCAGAACTGGAGAGATGTTTCTTCTTGGGAAGTCAGTCACCTCATCCCATCCAGCCCTACAGCACAGGATTAGCCAATGGATTTTATCAGAAATCAGATTTCATTTACACCTACCCGTCAGCTCAAAATCAGGGCCCTTTCCCCAGTCTGAACACACTCTGGCCACAGAAGCAACACATTTTACATTTCTACAAGAAGCATAAAAGCATTTTCATTTCTAAAGCAAAATCCACAGACACTGAACATTTCTTGGTGTGCTGAAATCCCTGCTGTCAGTGCAGAAATTCAACCTATCAGAGTTTGCACTGAAGGAGACCATCAACAGCCTGTGGTTAAACCCTCCAGGGAGCTGAGGGCCTGAACACCTGTGAAAGCCTGGATTTATTGGGGCTTTCAGCAGAATCTCTCTCTGCCCATAGCACTTTAACATAAACATGAGCTGCATGGAAAGGCCCTGAACAGCCACCCTGCACCCCTCTCATAACACAGCTTTCTCTTTCTGTCCTCCCTACCTACATGAGAGGTTTTCAGGGGAATATGGCCAATAAAACTGTGATCTAGTAACAACATATTCTGGACAAAGAGAAACGTTAGCTAAGGAAAAAAAAAATCAAAATTAAAAAAAGGACATATAATTAGGTGAGGGTGTGATGTCATCAGTGATATGAAGCATCATTAAATGTACTTGACCCAGCTAATGAATTGCAGGCTAGTCTTACAGACATGGGTAACCTTTACATAACTAAATGGTTCACAAATCACTGGCATTAGTTTTTGGAGCATCAGTGAGTTTCCAGACGAAACAGAAGAACAGGATGTTGCAAGAAAATCAGCAGGATGATTTAGGAGCCCGCTGCCTTGATTGTTTTCGAAGCAGAGTTTTGCAATTAGGCGAGAGGATGCCCTGGTACGTGCAGACCTGATGTGCAGACTCGGTGGTTGAGAAATAACACGGCCTAAAAAGAGAGGTTCAACTCTCTGCAGGCAGATGGGAAGAGCCCACACTGCTGCTCCCTGCAAGCCAAACAGCAAGGCTCAGATCACACACACGGGGAGCTCCTCGTGTGCCTGAGGTCTCAAACACCCCCCTGGCCCCCAGAGCACCTGCTCCCTGCTCTGCCTTGCAGTGCACTCCCGAGGCACTGATCCCACGGCATGGCTGTACTTCCACAGCAACGGTACACATATTAAAGGGAGGCATCAAGAGATTAACTGACTTGCCAAAAGTCACAGAACGAACCTGTGGAATAGCAGGGAACTGAACAGAGGTTTTTTCACACTTCAGATCACTGTCAAGAGTTTGTACTTCTCTTCAGAGCTAGTTCTTGAAAGATGTCTTGGTTGCAGCTGCTAAATTCTCTCCTTATCATAACAACTGATTTGTTTGTAGAGAGATGATGCACGTGTGTAAGATGTGCCCCTAAACCATGATGAAGTTACTTCATTTTTCAATCAGAAACTCCAAACATTACAGAGTTAAAAATAAAAGCAGCATTTAGCTCTATAGGGCACACTTTTCTGTTCCAGACAAGGTTAGCTCTGCTCTTGTTTTAAGAAAGTAGTAATTTACTTTTTTATCCTTCGTACACCAGGTGTTTCTATGGGTTTGTTTGGCCCCAGAACAGCTCTGGATCAGGCAGCAGCACAAATACATCCTGGCTGGCAAATGAATCCCTGCACATTTGGGAGCTACAGGCTGAATGAAACATAAATCTCCTTCAGTGAGAGTGCCTGGACTCTTCTGCAGGTCTGTTACAGAGCAGATAACAAGTGGGGTCACTGAACAGTACAGAATAAAAGTTTGTGTGGGGCTGGGATATGTCAAGCTTTACATTGAGAAATGAGCATTAAGATTTGTACTTCCAGTGCACTTGGACTCTTCTCAAAGCAGCAACCAAGGGGCAAAGACAGCAAGGAAAAGGCTCAGCACTCTGCCTCTATGCAGGTAAAGCCACAAGGCTGGGTGGGCAGAGGGACACATGACATTCCATGTGACAGTCACACACACCAACAGCTCCCAGGGCTCTCAGCACTTGGACACAACCAGTCCCAGCCACTCTGCCCTGTCCTGCTCCTTATGTCTTCTGCTCTTCTCAGGGAAGGATCCACACAAGCTTGAAACAATGCAAATAAAGCTCAGAAAAGAAATGCCAGAGTGAAACTCTGATGATTCCCAATTCTACCATCACACTGTTTCAGATCCTGAACAAGGATCCCAAGAAGAAAATAGAGCCATCTCTAACACAGGCAGTATTTAAAAACCTCACTGCAATCCATGCAAATTGCCACAGAAAGGTAAATCTGCTTTACACTGACACACCTTTTTAACAAAGCTGGTTGAAGCAAACTGGATGTGTTTCCTTGTCTACCTTATCTAACCAACGTACCAGCACTATTTACTGCTTTTCAAGGCACGGAGTTGGTATTATATCAAATGCCTCCATAAGGCATTGTGAAGAGCTCTTTTCTTTCCACATCTGAAATTCCCTGTACAGAGCAGGCCTTTGGAAAAGAAAACATCAGTGAGAAGCAAAATACTTGTCAGAGGGAAGAGAATCACACACTCAGACTTTACTAAACCTGCTTTTATCGGAGCAAACTACAAAGAAATATTCACGGCTCTGGGAAAGGAAACACACTTATCAGATCAGTGCTGTTTGCAAAGGAAATGAAAAATGGTGAATGTTTTTAACTTAAAGTGTTTTTAATGAACTTAACTGCTGTATTTTAGTCTGGGAGGAAGAGCAGAAGTACTTAGGAAAACAAGCAGTACAACCGAGATTATGAGATGCAGTCGCTCCCCTGGCACCACTCCGGCCAGATTCCACCACCAGCTTTGCCAGGCCTGTTTCATGGCATGTGGGATAATTGCAGTCTGGCATGGAAGGAACATGCCTTTTCCCAAAGGTGAGAGTGAGCTACCAGTACACCTGTGTCACCTCCCTGGGGGATTCAGTAAAACTCATGACTGAACCACCAACCACTTGCCACCACCCTGTTTAACATCCCAGTTTCACTCTGTTTAACTTCTTGCATGACAATCTCTGGAGACAGCAAAGCATGTTCCCACTTTTCTGCTTCTGTGGCTAAAACCAAGGGCTGTGCTGGAGGTAACAGTGCAGATGGATCCAAGTTTGAAACCACTTAAAGGCAGCAAGTCAGAACAGGAATCTGGGAGTGTAACAATTTCAATTAATCATCTTCATTATCTTGGCACGCATCAGGAACTTATTAGCAAAACTTAGGAGCTAAGCAAAGGGGGTATGAATACTCAAAAAACTGCAATTAAAGGAGGACAACACACACCCAAGGGAAGATCAAATGAACACTAATCTGTTAAAAAAGAAAAGAAGAATACAGAGTATTGGAGAATAGGCCCTTATCACCAGCGTGTACCTGTTCTGCCTCCACAGCACCCAAACAGGTTTCGCTGCTCCCTCAAAGACAGGACTGGAGTTGGAGTGCTTTGGGAATCAGGTCCCAAACAGGCAGAGACTGATCATAAGGTGGTGTGTGACCCAAGGAAAGAGTTAAAGACAGAGGTGGCAGCTGGGTCACCCTGTAGTGGCTTGCTCTCAAGTCCAGGACCTCAGCATGTTTCCAGGTTGCCAATATGTCCCCAGACACTTCCTGGCCTCTGCAATAACTGCACTTACAGACTGCAGGGAAAGCCCAGTCCCTGCCACTGCTCAGTGTGAGTGACAGCTGGAGACAGATTTCAGAAACCTCCAACAGGATTTTCTGGAGAAGGGGGTTCCTAGACACACATTAAACAGAGTTCTCACGTGGACTAGGCAGAAAGAAAACTGCTTGGGGATTGTCACTGGGGTTTTTTAGGAAGTGGTTTAAAACACTGTTCTTGCTGAATTTCACAAATGGAGCAAAAGTCACGGGATAGACCTGGTTTAGCACAGTGAAAGCAAAGCTTGTCTGGGTTTACATGGAAAAACTAAGACTTGATGGAACACTGAGCCCGTGGGAGTCCCAAGGTATTCCGATGGCAGACACTGAACCCTGGGCAGCCCATTCTGTTGTGGAAACACCAGGCAACAATTTTGGCTGGGCTATGCTGGCACATGCTACAGTCTGGCATTCCTAAACATTGCAAAAATCATGAATGCCAAGTGACTGGTGTTGCAAGGACTTCTGAAAGCCCACAGAGAAGGGACCCCTATTACCTTCCACATAACAGTACAACTGAGGAAGGGAGAGGTGCCTCCCCTCAACATGCTAAAAGAAAGGTGGAAAGGGGATGTTCCCAGCAGCTCAAGCTGAGACACAAGGCAGTCTCAGGTGCTGGGATTTCAAGCATAGGACATGATCCATCTTTCAGGAAATAACAGGCAGGGTTCCCACTAACTTCAAAATAGGGAGAGCAGCCACCCCCAGAATGTTCCTGAGCCACAACTACTGAAAACTGCACTTTCTACAAAAAGCTTGAGAGAGCCAGTTGGGTTGTTTCTGATTAAGATGAAGTCAGACCTCCAGAGAGAAAATAAAATAGCAGAGGACATCTAAATCAGCTTGTACATAAAGGCAATTAAAAAGAAAGACAACTCCCATTCTGCCTCCACCTCCAAGTACCCAACAAGTGAAATGCTTAAACAGTTCAGATCTAACCTCATATTTAAACTCATACCAGTTTACATCACCTTGGGGGTATATAAAATGGCCTAAATACGAGTATAAATAATTATGTGTAATCAAGAATTCGGGCTCCCTTTGCCTGAGGTGGAAAAAAATCTATGTTCGTTCCAAATCCAAATTCATTTTGGAAATGAATTTTCATGACTGATCAGCGTATCTGCTAATCAACACATCTCCAGTCTACCCTCATAGCAGGAATGCCAAGAACAGACGGTACTGATGACAAAAGACGATACAATTTGCATGTTCATTGAATTTATCAGAGTATGACGGATACCCTGTGCCCTGGGCAGATAATTAAATGTGATTGATTGGGGTTGGAAAGGACCAAGCTGAAACCCATTTCAGAAATCTGTTTTTTCTCCAAAGGAACAGCCGAGGGCAGTGACCAAGCCCCTGACACACAATCTTTTCATTCACTGCAGAATTTAAGGTTGTTCTGCTCAGTCAGAGACACACGAGAGCGCCTGCGCTGCCTGGAGAGCAGCAGGTCAGGACTGTGGACATGGACTGTGAAGGTGCAGCTGCAGAGCTCCCTGCAGGGATGACCACAATGCCTGTGACCTCAGACAGATGTTGCCACGACAAGGCCACCTCAGATACTCGTGGCTCTGCTCCTGGAATCTCTTTGCCCTACATGTTGGAATAAAACTGTGCTGGGTGTGTTCAATCCCCAATGTCAACTCCAAGCCAGTAAGGTTCAGTTATTGCATTTTAAACTCCTAGCAGACATCCCTCAGAGCCTTTTAGCCTAAACCCTTGGCAGAGGAGTGTTTCCAATGAGATGATGGCTGTAAAGCAGGGCCTGGACGTGCCTTAGTTTCCCCAACAGCATCGTGCCAGTGACACCCTGCAACGGGTCAGAACCACAGTCCCTCCATCCACGACCTCACTGGCACTGCCAGCCCATGGAATCACACGAGTGTTCTGTACAGCTGGAAAGACTAAGTAAGGAAGCAGACAGGCACACATTCACAGCATAGCTAAATACAGTCAGAGCTTGCCCTGAGGAACCACAAAGGCAGATACCTCAGATATCTCTAACATAAACCTCAGCAGTTCTGCATAAGCTACAGAAGCATCAGTAGTTGAAACCTAGAAACTATAACTACAAACTGCAAGTCAAAAGCATCTGACTCGTTCTCATGTAGCCACTATCAATGATTAATCAGGATTTAGGATCTGGCCTTTCTTGCTGCCTCCCAGTTCAATTACCTGCCTGTTAAAATGGACTCATTCACAACTGGAAGCTTCTTGTTAGCTCGTCCTTGACAAATCCCACTTTGGGGCCTGTTATTTTCTAGACACTCCTGAGGTTGAGGAAGAGCTGGAGAGAGAATATATAGCTGAACTTCTGGGCTGCTGCCTCGTTTTCTGCCCTTTCTTTCTGCAGCCTCACCAAAGGAAAAAAGGCAAAACCCCAAACCCATGATGACATTTCAAGAGTGACCCAGTTAGTTACTGCAGGTTTGGATCCTTGGTGTTCTTGGCACCCAGCATTTGCAACTGCATCCATGAGAGCCACCACAGAAACAGGGATTGGCTTTCCCATGGCACTGCAGAATAAGGTAAAGGTTGAGCAGAGCCTGGAAATTCACACTGGATGAACCCATCTGTCTGCAGTCTTCAGGCTGCAGACAGCAGTGGTGCTGGCAGACAGGGAAATTATTAGTTAAGGGGAAGGAAGAGCCCCAGTGTGGTGATCTGCTGGACGTGCCTGTGTTTGCATCCAAGAGAAGAAGACTGCAGAAGTAAATGAACACCTCCTGACTATTTAAATCTAGAAATGGAAAGGCAGCATTTACCAGCCCAATTCACATGTCTGTGTACTCCCTGGAAATATTATACTGTGAACTTCAACACCAGCAACTCCTGCAGCAAACTGAATGCTGGGGGTACATGATCTGTAACAGGGGCTCAAACTTGGCTCTTGCTACTTGGCTTGTTATGGCAAGTGCTGAGACGTGACAAACCTTCTTTTCTGGCTCTTCATTCCCATGCACTGACCTCAGCTCTTGTCACATACTTGCTCTGTAAAGTCACCCCTCAGTCAGGAGCAAGGATTAGCGGCTGCAGAGAAAACCTGTGGGCCCTGATGTCAGACCTGAGGGCAGAGGCCCTGAACTGGGAAACTAAAAATTTCTAAATTGATGTACAACAGAGATCATTGAAACAATCCCTCTGGATCTGAAAATCCCAGGTGGGCAGAAGGAGTGGGCTCAGCACACCCCTCTCCCTCCCAATTGCTGGCCAGCACCACATCTCCACCAGCACATCCAGGCAGCTGTACATGCACCCTTTAGACTGGTAATTCTGAGAAAGAAAAGCTCTCTCAGCCAACCCTGGCTCTGCACAGAATCTGCTGTTGGCTCCTCCAGCCGAGCACGCTGCTGCACATCCACTTGGCAGAGCCAAAGGAAAGTGCACTTTATCCTGCATCCGTCAGCATCAGTGACAAGCAGACTCCACATAAGGGCATGAAACAGCACATATCAGGGACAAGGTACTCCCAGGAAATGTGAGAGATTTAAACAAGAATTTCCATCTTTGCACTTCTGCCCTCGGAGAATGGACTTGAGATGCTGCTCAGGAAGAGGAATAATTTTTCCAGAACTGCCAAAGGAACTTCTACAGAGAGTTGGCAGCACGTTTTCCTCTCTTTGCAGTTTCTAACACACTGGAACTGCTGTGACCAGTGCTGAGCCTTCTGCAGCTCCTCCGAGCTCTCGTTCACATCAGAAATCCCTGCAAAGATGTGCAAGCTCCCCTTTTCCCAAAGGAAGAAGCCCAAATAAACCAGCAGTGCCTCCAGCTGCAGGGGAAGTTTCTGGAGGCCAAGGTCATGCACAGGCAGAGCAGACTGGACAGCAAGGCCTGGGCTCGGGTTGTGCTCCTGAGCTCTGCTGCCAAAATGCAGTGCCTGGGAAACAGGTCTCCCAGCACTGCTCTGAGAATCAAATCCACGTTGCTGTAAAGCCCTTAATGCTGTCACACAGAAACCTGTTCTCTTTGAAACAGCAGATAATTACTAAAATAGTACAAAAGCCAACATGACTTTTCCATGGCTCACTTCACCCTTTATACATGATAGGCAAAAAAAAAATGTAAAATACCTCAGTGATTAAATTGACATATTTGCAAGGGCAGGTGTGCTTGTGAATGCACAGATATATGGATGTTACTGCTGACCTTTCCTTTCAATTCCCAGGCAATTCCACAAGTTCCTGAATGCCCTTTGGTTAATCAGTTCAGACTATATATGGGCAGCCCATTTCTGGAGTAACAGATGCTCCTAATTTATCCTCCAACATCACACCTAGAAACTGTCCCAATTGGATGCCAGAGTCCCTCATTTGGAGCGTTGCCTGTCGGAACAGGGACGGTCACGGAGCTGCAGAGCCACATTCAGAGCAATGTGAACTATTAACAAGGGAAAATAAAAAAAAATCAAGGCAGAATCAGTGCTCAGGAACTCACACTGCAGGGACAGGGCAAAGCTGCACCGACTCAGCAAGAGCTGAAGTTCAGGCAGAGGAGAAGAAGACTCATAAATAGTTTATTAGTGAATCAGAGACGTAGAAGGAGAGACAGTGAGCGATGGAGCAGCATGAGGAGGAGGAGCTCCACTGGAAAATAAATGCACACATTATCATGGACAGAGAATAGAAGAAGTGAAACTGAAATAGAGCTACTCCAAAACAAATATTCCTGTGAATAGAAACATTTTAAAATAATTTTCTTCCTACTGAGTCCACATGGTTCTTTTTTGTATTTGCACCATGTGACAGTTCCAGCAAGTAAGGTTGTAAGCAGGAATGTTGTAAACAGGAGCATTTTAATCATATGTTGACATATAAAACAATTCCCATAGAAAAGAATTTTCAGTGAAATCCTGGAGTTACACTCATCTGATCCAAGAGAAGAAACGAAATCACACATGTGAAGTGAAACAGCACATTATTTGAATTTAAAATACAGCACTGCCAACTCCAGCCATTCCAATGGCATCAGTGAAAACCTCTGCTCTCCATTTTCCTCATGGAAGCTGATAGTAATGAGCTGAGAGAACACACTCATCAAACAGTGAGGCACAGACAAATATAGCCAAAAACTTGTGTGTCTTTTTCCAGCAATTATACCAGTTGGTCTAATAAAAGGTTTTACCTCTCCCAACAAAACCTTGTGACCACAGCAAGGCAGGTGGAGAAAGGAAGAATGAATTTGCCTAAAAAGATGTGCTGGAGAGATCAGCATTTACAAAAGGCAGATAAGTTTGGCAACAGCTGGAGCCCATTACTGGAAAGTAAATGAAGATTTTGGATGAGATATTCCTTGAGACCGTCTGAGTCACCTTCCTAGAACTGATTCCAGTGGTCTACAGAGTATGGGGAACTGAAGTCACATTGTCTTTAAATAAGTCAGTGGCACCCAGGCAGTGAAAATTAGAGACACGTTTGCAGCCACATATCACCTAAGGAATGTAAAGACAACTTTATTTGAAGTAATTTTCAGGTTATTTTACGTGGGAATTGAAATGAAAACACTGATCTGCTTTATGAGGAATCACTGAATTATGCACCAGTCTCAAGACATCAAGGTGCAGTAATTAAAGATTTTACACCTGCAGCAATTCCACCTTGGAAAGGTTCACTTTAACTGAGAGCAGATGCATTTCTCAGCTTCTTCTAAATCAAAGAGCTCATACAAAGGCATGGAAAACACGGGCCTTTTACTGGGACAAAGTCTGTTTAACAAAGACATGAAAAACAGCCAAGTTCAGTCTAAACCTTTGGCCAGATCTGGCTCTTTTTGGAGTGCTCTGTCACTTGGGTCCAGCTCCAGCTGAGGCTCTCAGGGGAGCTGCTCTCACCTCTTTGGGGCACATAAATCAGGAGGAGCTGAATACAACTGAACTCCTGTGCACATTGCCGGTGAAATCCCTGGAAAAGGAGCAATTTTAATTTGTTTATTAATTTTTTAATTAAGTTTGGTTTCCTCAGATGATTTGCTTCCACATTGAACAGAAGCAGCAGAGACCTGAAAATATGAAGTGAGTCACATACTGCAGGTTTTATTTGCTTCTGCATTTTTATATATATAAATAGTAAAAAAAGCAATTTTTAGTATTTATTTCTCAATACAGATAAGGGGGTTACCATGGCTACCAGTCTCCAGTACCATGGTTTAAAAGGACAAAAAAAAAGAGAACCAGACTGAAGCTTGAAATAATCAGGTTGCTCTGCCCAATGCTCACACCATGCCTGTTATGATAGGAACGGGGCACTGAAATCAGTCACACTGGAAAAACACCACACTGCAAACAGAAACAAGGAAAAGGACTCCAAAAGGTTTGTGAGCCATGCACACAACTGCAGACTCAGTATGTTTTCAAGTACACAGAACACCTCAGCTGGACGTCAGCAGCCCTGGCTTTAAAGAAACCACGGCAAAGTCCCTGAAACAAACTCCAAGACAGCTGCTTCCTAAGGAGATTAATGCAGCTGCAGGGCAGCCCAGTGCTGGGATGAATGGCTGGATGGCCAATGGAAGGTTGGGGCAGGAAGATTAAACACTGCCCAGCTCCTGAGACCTGGTGTGAGTGACACAGAAAGTTTCTCGTGGTGGCCGTGCCCAGCTCGCCCTGCAGGTTCAAACCCGGACAAACCCCCCTGCAGGGCTGCAAACACTCTGCAAGTTCTTGCCTTTGCTGTGCTCAGATGCCCTGGCAATGAACACAACAAGCACCATTTGTTTCTACCAGAGTTTTTTCCCCCTTCTGTTTTTATTACAGAAAAGAGTTTTAATGGTCTTCAAAAATGGAAATCTGATGCTTCACACGCTTGATTTTCTGATACACTGAGGGCTTTCAGACAGATGTTTGAACTGTTTTATTTATATGGTACAAAGGACTCTTTGCATACCAGACTTTCCACTAAGACCAGGCAAAGATATATTCTTATATTTCAAAAGCTGAGCAAAGGAGGTGTTAAATAAAGGCCTGAGAAGAATGTGTGAGTGTGATTCATTTGATATTGATACACACACTGTTCACAAAACTGTAGTCTCACCTAAACAGTGTAATATATTTGGAAGAGGAAAAAATTACTTGGCTGCACAGGATGATGCACTTTCCAAATCATTGTCATATGAGCAAGCTGAGAGTAGTGATAATTTATCGAGAAACAGGAATAATTTATGCATATACGGCTGGGACTTTAATATTCAAATCATAAATGTAACTGTGGGACTCAGATTTTTCAAAATTATCTTTTTTCCTCTCCCTCTCTCAGCTCCCCTAATACCACCCTTTGATTCCCTTACTGCTGCTGTCAAGTACTTTGGATGCATCAGCCCCTTTGTGCACAGTCTGAACACTGCAGCACTGGGAAGGCTCGGTCCTTTCACAGGATCTGCCTCCTAATTTGTTTCATTCTGAATTTTCTCATTACTTTAAATTACATGAGCAAAGAACAACAAGATGCCCCCTTGGCAATGCCAGCAGCATCAGCAAATTTTAACAATACTTTGTTTGTGTGCTTTTCAACCTCATGATGGCCTCTGGGTGTTTGACTCAAGAGCCTGATATTTGTTGGGAATTCTGCACCACCAGAAGCATATTCTTTGTGCAAGAGTTAGAAGTGTGAACTGCTTCCAAAAGCACCACAAAAATCTCTCTCTGAAGACGAGGGGACAGGTTTTTTTTAATCTACTTAAATTTTAAACGTCCCTAATTATATGCGAGCAAAAAGTATCTCTGTGTCCCTCGCTAATTTATCCCCACGTGCCCCTGAAGCAGAGCCCGGGGAGCTGCGGCAGCACCGCAGCCCGAGCAGGGGAAGCGAGTTTTCCTCCTGCTGCTGAAGCAGCGCCTCGCGCAGCGATGTGACAGCTCGGAGGGCGCGGGTGATTCTAATGAAATATCCTGGTGGCTCCCTCCAGAAGATGGCAATGGAATTGTGGAGTCTCTCCCGCTCCCGTGTTATGTATACAAATGAAGGCTCGCTCTGCTCCAGGAGGTACAGCAGAGTTGAGCTGAGACGCAGGTCTGCTGCATCAATTGTGCTAACAACCCCCTCTGACAGCCAGCCCGGGATGGGCTCTGATTACCACGGCTAGACCCGGCTTATGGGGCGCTGGGGAATTCTGATTAGACCGTAGACATTTTTCTTAGAAGGCAGAAAAACAGGATAGGGTGAGTAAGTTCTGGCTCGCTACAAGCTTTTTTTTTTTTTTCCTTTCCTCAGGATGGAGATGCTCAAGTTCCTAATGAATAATACTTTGTGAATGGCTGAGCACGGAGGGAAGGAGGGGGGAGGGACAAAAACCAGCAAACAAGAAAAGCAGGTAATGCAGCCTCGCAGACTGCATTCTGCAAAGCTTTCTGGAAAACATCATGGGATTGGCTTCAGCAGAATGAGAGGCACAGACTGAACAACCCACAACTGAACCAGAAAGGATGCAGAGATGTGCAAACACTGCACATAGAAGTTTTGAGAATACAAGTCCTAGTAGTTGGCAACCTTGTCCTTCCAGTTCCCTGTGCTGCTCTGGAGAGCTTCCCCAGGAATGGCACCTGCAGGAACAAGAACCTGGATTGCCAGGGCTGCAAGACTGAGCTGACAGGGAAGTGCCCTCCTGCACTGCTGTGTCTCTGCAGATTCACAGCCAGGCCAAGGAGAGAGACACTCTGCTCCTCATCACCATGGCAGTGAGTCCCTGGGGGCTTTGGGTCTCACTCCTGATCAGCCACCTGAGCTTAGGAATAAAAGCCAAAGGGAGAAAGGGCAGACCAAGCCCTTTACTTCTTGAGTCTGCATAAAAAGGGGCAAACAATCTCTGCTGCAGCCCTGTGAGGCACTTCTCTACCTAGAGATCTTTGAGACCTTCCTCAGCTAAAGAAACTGCAGAGTTCAATTATCATCTTGTAAGCATCACAAGGGGCTGGAGAGGACAAACACATGCCCTGGTTTATTCCTTGCTAAACTACCAACTTCACATGTGATCTGAGCAACTCATCAGCCTCTCCTGGGCCTCACTGCCCAGCTCACATTTTTTTAAAAAGTCTGTGGTATCTACACAGACAGGTGAGATCAAATGATCCAGAACTTCCCCATTATAAAGTTTCCCAGCTCTGTTTGACATCAGCAAGGAATTTGGCTCAGCATTTCTGATGGAATAAATAGTTTGCTGCTGTTGCAAACGAAATAGTGGAAAACAGAGAGAGAAGCTGAGAGAGTTAAGAAGACCCTTAATTTAAACACAAGATGTTTAAATGCTAAAAGCCTGGCATAAGGGACACAGCTGTCAGCTCATTCTTGCAAACACCCTTTGCACAAGGAGGTGCCTGGGAAAAGCCTCCAGAACAAGAAGAAAATGGCCCTCTGAGGGTCCTGTGATCACCAGTCAGGTGAGGAGCAATCCCTCCTGTTCATTCCTTAGGAGTGGACACCTTCAGCTCTCACCCATGGACTGATCTGGGGCTCAGTGTGCTCACTCAGAACGTTCATTTTGTAGTAACCATCCCACTGATGCTGTAGGACTTTCCACACTGATTTAATGCAGTGGTACCATTTAAAAACAAAAAATTAAACACTAGCATTTCATACCCATCCAGTTTCTCTGGAAATCAACCTAATGATTCAATTAAACTAATGATAAAGAGTACAGGAGAGCCTGATATCCCACACTGCTCTGCAGATTGCACTTAGCTGCAAACAGAACAGAAACCAACCCAGACAATAATGCAGAGACCGTGGAGGAAGAGCACAAGGGGAGATGGGAGGAGTGAATTTTCAGGGTTTTGGTTTTTGTAACCTGACATTTTCTGGTCAGGCCACACGGGGATGGAGAGCACATCAGTCACCCATTTCGGGTGCAATCCAGTCATCTGTGGAACACTCCCTTTTTGGCTTTATTTGGACTGAACTTTCCTGAGGAGTATCCTCACTACACCCTCCACCTTCCCACTCAGTCTGCCCTTTTCTCTTCCACAGCCTAGATCAGAAAGCAGAGAAATCCCAAACTTCTGAACAATACTTGGTGAACACTAAAAAAAGGGTTTCAACTCAAAACTTTTCAACACTTTGCTTAGAAATTACATGCTTTAAAATGCAGCAAATTATTTTTCTGGGCACAAATTCGGGGGAAAAAAAAGGACTTTGCTAAAATGAAACACTTTACAGATTTGTTTCTTTCAGTAGGAAAAATAGGGAGGGGAGTTGAATCCCAGCAGAGTTTTTTGCTTGCTTGTTTGAGCACTGATACATATCAACCTCCACCTGCACATTACTGCACTGGCTGAATAAAAGTGGCCTTCAGAGGAGTCTCAGAAAAGCTTCTGCTCAACCACTCTGCCAAAATACTTCAAATTACTCCTCACTGCACCTGTGGCTCTCCACTTACTTCTATAATGGCATTTTTCTAAATTAATTATAACAATATGGATACCCAATTCAAAACAGAAAAAAAAGCCACTAAAAATTTCTTATTATTAGGATTTACAGCTCTCTCAATTTTTATCCTAATCATTGCAAAATCTCTTATTCCTATTCTTTTTTATTACAAAACATTATCAAATTCAACAATTTACTCCCTGTCCAAATCTGTACTTTGATCCAGTCCCACAAAAAGCCACCAGCATAATGCAGGGACACTGCAAACATTACCAAGCTTCTCTTCCTCCTCCAAGCCATTCATTTCCAGTGTTACCGAGGAGGAATTCCTGAGAGCATCCTTCTGGGTTAAGGTCTACAGCTCACTGATTTATGGATAAACTCACTGAAAGGAAATTGAATCTACCTACATAAATAAAGGTTATAAAACGCCAATTCCAAAAGACTTTCTATTCTGCTAATCCAATAATGCATTTTCCTTTTATTTTTTTTGCCTTACTCGATGTTCCTTCCACCCATATTTTAAGGCAGTTTCATGACAAGTAGATCCAGGCAATAAATATTTTTGTTGAGTCCGACCTGTGAATTATCAAATCTGATGACACACTGACACAGCTCGTTCTTCCTGCCACAGGAAAATTTATCACATCACAACTCGAGCCTCTCCGAGCAGGAAGAGCCCACAATTCCTGATTTATGTGGCTCGAAAGGAAACGGGCACGTTGGAAAGCTGCAGAGCTGCAGTTCCATTTTGCCTTCTGCTGGGCGTGTCTGATCAGATCAGAGCTTGCAAGCCAGGCTCTCCATCCAGAGGGGAGAGAGCTGGTTTTGTGGGAATGATGCAGCCCAGGAAAAATGCTGGGGTTAGCACACCCCTGTGTACAACACATGGCAGGCATTGCTTGGCACTGCTGCCGGCAGGTCCAGCTCCTGCTCGTGTCAGCACTCGTGGCTCTCCTGGAGGAAGCTTGGCAGGATAATGGAAAAAACACACATCCCCTCTTCTCCTCAGCCTTGGGACACGGGCAGCAGCACCAGGGTGGTTGGATGGTTCTGCTCACCTGGGCTATGACATCATCTAACACTACTTTTAATCATTTTTTCCTCACAGGGAAGTAAAAGATTTATTCCAAGTTTCCTTGACGTCTCCCAGAAAGTTGTAAGGAGTGGGAGAGGAGAAGTGAAGAAATAACAAGACAAAGGACGACTCATCAGAGGGAAAGGAAGGGCAGATGGAGACTGGGTAACATGACTTGCTTAAGTGGCTGATTAGAGTTGAAAATAAATCCTATTAATAAGCTGTGAGCACACACAAGTGTGCTTTGATACACTGCCACACATCACTGGAGTTCAGCACACCTGAACAGTGACACATCCACAGGCTGCAGCAGCACCTCTTCCAAAGGGTGAGTCAGAATCCTGGTGAATGTGGCACCAGCTCTGAAAAACTGCTTCACAGAGGGAAAGGCTGCCTGGGTGGGAGCAGGCACCGTGTCCCTGCCCCAGGGGAGACGGGGAAGGACAAAAGAAAGAAAGAAAGAAAATGAAAATAGGAGCAGGATTCAAGAAAGGAACCAGCTCTAGCAAACCACAAGGTTGTCCTGATGCTTCATGCTCCAGTGAAGAAGTGTTTAACACCAGAGAAAAGCAGTATTCAGATTCTCCTGCCCCATAAACCAGACTCTTGACTGAGAACAAGTTCCCAGCACCAGCTGAGTTCTCCTCCTCCCCACGGGAGGGCAGGGCTGCTCACACACGGGCCACACGACACAAGAGCATTTTCACACAGCCCTAAGGTCTGTAACTTCAGTACCAAACACCCCTCACACACTTCCATACAGCTTTGGTCAGAAGCAGCAAAACCCTGGTCTTTTCACACAGATGTCAGACAGCCAGAGGAACAAACACCGTGTGGTTCTTAGGAGAGAACTGCAAAAGAGAATTAAATTGAGCTCCACAAACTGCAGCTGCAGTCCCACAGCCAGGACGAGGAAATTCCCAAACCCGAGGTGGCAATGAGATGGCAGGAAGAGCGTTTACTCAAGAGAAAAGAAACAACTGTTTACACAACGCTGTTAGGGTTCTCCTTCAGCACAAGGGCTTTAGCAAACAGAAAGGACAAGCACAGAACTTCCCCAGTTAAAATGATACAACTAGGATTGCAGAAAATGCAATTTCTCTCTGCTGTGTTAGGAATGAAGTGACTGATATTTGTTTGCATAAAGATGAAACCATCAGTCCTTGCATAGACAAGTCTTCAAAATAATGATTTAACGTAGCTAAAGTATTTCTCTTTTAATTCTTCACTAGGTGTGCACGTTGCAACTTTAAAGGACTCAGAGGCCAACTGCAGGTCTCAGTAACCACAGTGATTTCAGCTCACATTACTCCTGTCACTGATGCAACAAAGACTGACCACAAACCATCTGTACACTTCTGTTTCTCATACAAACAACACCTCATATCATTTTTGACCTACAAGGTTTTTACCCTTTTTACTCCATATGGAATAAAAAGGTTAACCTGTTTATTCACATTATCAGGTCCATCAATTCCAAGGCAGACAAGAAAGTAAAATGAAAGCCACCACGCAGACCAGTCACAAATCCAGAGCAGGAATCCTCCTCCAGCCAAAAGAGAAGAATGTCCTTTTTATGGGGCCGTTACATTTATTTACATTATTTTCATAAAGCAGATCCAAGTTCTGCATTTGGCACACATTGTTCAGCAGCCAACAGAAGGATTAAATAAATCAATATAGCTGGCAGAGGGGAGGCCCAAACAGCTGCCCAGAGGAGCTGTGTGTGCAAACATGCAGCTGTGGGCTCTGCTAACCCTGCACACATGCAAATGTGCAAACAGCAGGAAGGTTTAAATTAAGCCATGTCAGTTTAAAATACCTCAAGTATCAGAACTGAACCAAATCCTCCACTGTGGAGCATTTCAAGGAAGCAAAATGTTTATTTGGCAGCTCCAGTTTTTCTTCTTTGGGACTTCCCACCTGCCAGGCCGTTAACGGTCCTTGTGCATTTTATCTGAGCACAGATTCCTCTTCTACTCCAAAGTCAAAGGCAGCTGCCCAGGAATCAGCACCTCCTGGAGCCAGGGCTGGCAAAGAAGTAGTAAAACAGAGAAAGCAGAAGTAAAACACAGCACAGGAAAGAAGCTCCAGGCTTCCTGAAGGTCCCTCTCCTATGCCATGCAAGGCTGGGGGGGGAAGAGCCCTCCTTTGCTCACCCATTCCCGTGAAGGGCCAATCCCCACTGTGCTCCCAAAGGCTCTTTGCCTTCCTTCTACACGTTCCCTTCATGGTCATTCACTGGTCCCTTCGTGACTGAGACCAGCTCAAAGTCTACCTTCCAAGATGATGTGGACCTTTACTTTAGGGGAGCAGTTGTTTGGGAAGGTGCTGTGCTGAAAGCCTGGATTGTGACCCTGCATGCCCTGGGGAGGACATGGCTGCACAAAGTGGCTGTCCAGGCTGAGCATGTTCTTGCTCAGCAGCTTCAAGAACAGAGCACTGAGGACAGGGCATGAAATTCAAGTGACCACAGCTGGTCCTTACCCTGCCACCTCCTGAAATACAGAAACTCTACAGTGGGAAAGCACCTGGAGCTCTGAATGCCAGAGAAACCACCTACATGCTCAGTGGGAATGAAGGGACAGCTGCTCAGATCACACCTCTGCCACTGTTTTGGAAAAGAAGATCAGAGCTACAATCTACTATGCTGAGAGGAACTGGAAAGAGTGGAGGGAATTAAGAGCCGGTTCGTGCTGCCCCCGAGGTGCAGGGCTCTGGGACCTGCTGATAATCCCAGCCAGGTTCTCCTCAGGTCCCTGATGTTGCTGAGATGGTCCCTTTCAACTTCAGGCCAACAGGGATAGATGACACCTTGCTTTCCCATGTATGAACTGCCAGATACAACTCTCTGCCTTGTCAGCAGGATGGTTCAGGACATCACAAAAAAGAAGTAATATTGTTTAAGCAAAACCCGCTCCCAGTCAATGGACAAGGCCCCACCCAGAGACAGATGGAGTTACTGACAGGCCATGCTGGAGTGCTCCTGGAGAAACCTGAGCTTGAGCCAACATCCACTGAAGTCACTGGGAAATGTTCCTCTTCAGTAGGTGTTGGATGGGAGCTACACTGTTCATCACCCAGGACTGCATTAAATGGACAGGGACACAAATTCCAAAACTGGGAGCCTTGGGGACACAATGCTTTACATGCAGACAGGAGGTTTGACATTACAGTTCTGATTTAACAGTACTTTCACAGACAGGTTTAACCAGGAGCAAACCTACTGAAGTCAGTGGACTTACCCCAGTGTAAAACCTGCACAACTGAGAGAAGAGACAGGCTCACCATGAAATGGGGAGAGCACAGGCAAGGGTTTTGAGAACAGCCTGTGGAAAAATGTTCACACATACTTCGCACACATCATTGCTGTGATGAATTTCTTGTGCACGCATGAAGTGCTCAAAATATGGGCTTGAACTTGCTAACTGCAGCAGTCTGAGGACACACTCACAGAGCAGATCCTCAGCTGGAGTAAATCAACACAACCCTACGAAACCAAAGGAGCTCCACTGATTTACAGCACCGAAAGATCTGGTCTGGACACATTCAAAACCTGCGTGAGGAAAATAAACCCACCAAAAAAATAAAACCAAGAGGAAAATCACCGCAGGGAATGTGTTTTTCTATCCTACAAGGCGACTCTGGTTTTCTTTCCCTAAAGATGTACTTACTCATCCCAGTCCTCTGGGAGTTGCCCACAAAGCTTTCTTACACTGCTGCCCGTTTAGTGTCAGGTTTCACTCCCACCAGCCAGTCAGTTCAGGGGCTCCCTTGCTGATTAAGGGACCCAGAGTAATTCAGTAATAGTCCAGATGCCAGACACTGCCTCTCTAGGTACCTATTTGAGGCCTGGTAATTTGAAACCTTTTATTTAAATCCTCATCATCTACCAAAACACAACTTTTGAGATCTAACTGGCTGTGCTCTCAAATGACCGAACGCAGCAGGTGGGCTCTGAGGAAGCCATTTGTTATAAACATGATGCTGCTCCACACTGTGCCTGTTTAATCCCTGTGGTGGGGAACAGCCAGTGTGCTGCAGAGGAGCACAGGGCAGTTCAGGAGTTCCAAATCTGGTTTTTGTAACACAGTTCTGGCATCCAAGGCCAGCAATGTGATACATGGAGCAGACGATGCTGATTACGCCTCAACTCTTCTTGTAGGGCCTGAAGGAGAGATCTGAGGCTGTTCATAACCCAAAACCCTGACACCATCCCTCCTGAACAGCTCTGAGAACTGATTCCTGTTCATGTATTTGAACTTCAGCATCTCTCCTGCAAACAGCCTCTCTGTGTGCCACTGGGAAGAAAAATGTGCTCCTCTCCTCTTTGAGGAGATTTTCAGACTTCACTGGTGATTCTGAGAGTCCCTGTGAAGGCTCTCATCCTAACATTCCAGGGACTGACCAGAACTCCCTAAAAGGACGAATTGGGACATATCTGAGAAGTTTTAGGCCACAAGAAACATTTCCAATTGCCTTCTTACATTACTATAATCATGATGATAAATGCAAAGTGCAGTGGGGGGGGGGAAATCACACATACTTCCACCCCTAACACTTTGGAAAGGTATGAAAAGAAAACAGATTATATCTTTGAGCCTCTGTGCTGCAACTCAAGATGGAAATGTAACAAAACCAGCAAGCCCAGTAGAAACCCAGCATTCCCAGGTGACCCTGGGGGGGTTTGCTCTGTTTTGGGGGGTTTCAGCACCAGCTGAGCAGTGAGGCTGTGCTGCACTGATCATGCACCACTGAGGAGCAGCACTGCCCACAGGGCAGCAGAGGCTCTGTTCAGGACTCCTGGATCCAGGACTGACCCAGGACTTCCTACCGTGCACAGCAAAAAACCCAGATGTGCAGAAGAGGAAACAACCCCACAAAGAGAACAAGGGAAAGCCTGGAAGTGATGTCCCTCCTAAACGAACTGGAAAGAAAATGCACTTACCTCTCTGACAGCAAATCACAAGGTAATTGTTTCTTCCCACAGACATTATTGTAACATAGACAAAAATTGGTCACCATTAAACAAAGTTTACTCAGTGGCATTTTTACTGTTCTGCTGATGGGCCAGTTAAGAAAACACTGAATAAATTATGAAACAATAGAAGGAAGATGGCTCTTTATATGCTGCGTTCGATATAACAATTTTAAAAGGCTATAACACAAGTTTATTGAATTTGGCAGAGCTTATAAATCCTAACTCCCATTACTGGGCTGCAACTTAAAAGAAGTATTCTTCAATTTGTCATTGGAAATTTCAAGTTTAAGTGGTCCCAGTGCAAAATGATAACTTACTCACATGCCTGAGTGTTTCCATGCACACACCACAGGTCAACCACGTGGTTCAGTGCAACATTCAGAACTGCAGCCTGTCCTGGGCAGGAGGGAGACACTGCTCTGTGCATGCCCAGCTGGCCAAATATTCCTCTGAGATCTCACTCACAGCATTGTTTTGGGGAGGTTTTTTAAGGCTTTGGGGTGGATTTTCCCCCCTTTCCCTACATCACAAGGAAGGCTAATAGGTAGCTCCTCTAAACAGACAGTGATTCCAGAATATTGCATTACAGGTAGGTCCAAATCACTAAGAGCAGAACAAGATTGGATCATTTGACACTGATTTTGAAAGTAACAAAAATTTTAAAAATGTAAGAGGCTTAGCCAGTGGAAGCTGCCAGAAATGCAGCTGCTCCAAGCCTGAAATGCCAAACTGTGACTAGAAGCAAATTATTCCAAAATTTGCCAAAAAAGCCTGAAGCTTTCTACTTTGCTTTCATGCTATGGAGGACATACAGCTGTGCACACACTTCAGAGGAAAAGATACAAATACTTTGCAGTAAGAAATTCACATCGTCCTGCAGATCTTTCTATTAATTTCTGCTTTGAATTTGCAGCTGAGAAGCTGAAATAAAAATCCATGTTGCAATGAATGTGAATAAGATCTTCCTATATTACCTTGAAAAACATTTAACCAGGGAAGGGCATGAACCAAAGACCAACAGGAGCTGATGAAAAAAAAAAAAAACCTGCACGTCTTTAACAGTTTCTGAATCAAGTCAATGAAAGCTTTAATTGCTCCAGTTATAGATATCTATATATACATGTATCTGCAGGAAGGATAAACAGTGTTTTCACTGTGACAGAATGACTGATAAGTAGGGACTTTTACAGGGACTAGACTGAGACATCTATTTTTAAACCTAAAAAATGCTTTCCAGAGCTCTGTACTCCAGACCTACCTGGAAGGAAATGCAGCACCATTTAAAAAAAGGGATTAGAATACCCACAAACCAGACAAATCTGTTCCTCCAGAGACACAAACAGTTAAATTAGAAGCCTGAAGTTCAATGCCTGTGTGAAAGCCCACTAAGTCAACTGCCATTCCAGGTTTCCAGCAGGAGATCAGTGATGTGATGACTCCTAGGCTGTCCTGGCTTCTGAACACCAGCCTTCAGTTAAGAGCTTTCTTTCAATACAAGCAATAATATTTGGACAGCTCCAATAGAGCAGGATTTACTGCCCTGCTCCTCCAGCCCCCCTCCCTCTCCAGGATGAGTGCTTTGGAAATACTAATGATTTTATAAGCCTCCCTTTCTTGGTGAGGCACAGAGAGAGTCACAGTTTTGCTCAAAGTCAAGTGAAGTGAGAGAAAGTGATATTGCTCCAGGTCACACTGAAAAACTGAGACAGCCTGAGAGCTGCATCCAGATCCTGAACCTCAGCTCTGATCCAGGAGCTGCTGAAGCTGATGCAAGTCTTTCTGCTGACTTTAATGGGCAGCAGACCAGGGCCCTTTGGCTTTAACCCATGGGTTAATCCTTGGCACAAGCCTGGAGATAAGTAATTGCAGAACAACTCCACTTCTTACAAAGCAGCCCATCACCACAACAGCCAAATTTGCCTCACGTGGACTGTGAATGTGCCGTGCGCTGAAAAGCACAATTCTCATTGTTATCACATCGTGTAAACCCTCAGAAACTTGAAATTGCAGCCTGTGCTTTGAAAAACAACCTCTCCCTGTCACAGCCCTTCGTTGTCACAGGGCCACATATTGCCCAGGATCCATAAACTCTACTGCTGCTCCCATTTGCCAGACAAGACCAAGCAAAGGACACCAAGTCTCTGCCGCTCTCTCACATAAAAAGCACTGAGGCTTTTTGAAATTCAGGCAGGCTGACAAGGACTGCAAGTTTTTATATGAAACCAGATGAAATGGTGGTAAAAACTGTGAAGGGGGAGATTATGCTCTAAGATTTCATCTTGATTATTTCAAAACAAATCTTGCCTGTGAAGAGCTCTGAACTCCCACACATCTGAGGGTCCAGCTGTATTTTGGTGTAAGGTAATCAGGTTAGACTGGATGCTAACAAAGCCTTTTTTTGAAATGGGCTCTAAATGACACATTTTGAGATGCTGTCAGACTAAATGCAAACAGAACATGAGCCCTGACTCGCTCCACACATAAAAAAAAAAAAGGATTCCTAGAAGTTGCACTTTATGGGACATCTCCCACCCCGCTGACGTCCTTGGCCGCTTTGCCAGAGCCAAGATTAACAGCCTGCTCCAAAGGCTGGAAATGTTCAAGAACTGAGAGGCTCGTGCTGATGGCTGAGCTCCCTCGTGTCCCACTGAGATCAATGAATTTGAAAGCTTTTGGCATCTCACATGATGGGTGAGCTCTGCTCGGGCTACCAGATCTTGATTAGTCCAGAGGAGAAGGACTTTGAGCGCAGCCTTGGAAGAACATCGAGGAAAATGTGAGCTGTCGTGGAGGAGAAGTAAATCTTCTCCCTGTCAGCCACGGTAAATCTTTCTCTCTCATCAGCTTCCCCTTCCTTCCATGACCCCAAGGGGGAAAAAATGGTAAAAATAAAATAAAAAAAAAATCAATTTTAACAGACAAGACTGGACCACCTGATAGAGGATTTCTGACCAGCTATGTACAACCTCGTGGGAATTTCAACAAACATCATAAACAAAACCAGGTGAGAAACTGGTTTCATTTATTTTCATTTTACAAAGAAGTTCAGACTGAAATTGAGTTGTTTACAAAACTACAGGACCTTGAGGGGCCAAAAGAAAAACGTCTGTCAATCTGAGAGCCACAGTCCACATCTCACTAAGAGCAACAGTATATTTATGTAATGTGCCCAGAATTAGCAATAAATAAAGAAACTCTGTTAAGATGCAGAGGCAAAAATCCGAGTTTACACAGCTGCACCGAGCCAAAGCATTTTATAAAACTGTGCAGTACCTGAAAAGGTTGAATTGCAGCCTCCTACAAGGGGAGCTTCACAGCAGGATGTGAGGGTCAACAACAGAGAGTTATAACTGCAATGTTATTTTTAAAATAGGTGGAAGTAAGAAGATGGAGTTTAGCCTGAATAACTTGGAACAGGAGTTCTTTAAAGCTGACGAGTGGTTTGAAATTAATGTTTCACTGCATTATGTGACTGAAAAGAGGAACATCAGGCACCAGCAGCTGGGTCAGGAGCACACCCGGGCACAAGCCAAGACTCCAGGAGCACATGAAGCTCCACAACCTCCCCAAGTTCCTTGTTTATGAAGGGGTGACTCTTAACTGAGAGCATGACATGAGCCTTAACCACAGGGCACAAACATCAGGGGGTTTCCATCCTTCTTCCCGTGTCAAAGAGAAAATGGCAACGCTTCTTTAATCAAAGCAAGGAGCAAAGTTTTCACCAGCTGAAAACACAGATTAAGACTTAACTCTGATGAAGCTGCTGTCAGAGCAGCATGATTGAAAAGAGATTCACATCCTTGCAGAAGGAGACTAGAGAATGTCATTTAGGAGAAAAAAATAGTTTGCCAGCACAAGCTGATGGCTGTGTGGCTCCTCTGCCATTTTTCATGCAGATTCAGAAAATGCAATTTCATGAGAAAAGGAAAAATTACAACTTCCTAAGAGCTGAAAATTCAAAACAGCCCCTTTGCATCATTTAGCTGAGCAAAGGAGCTTAAAAATGCATTAAATTTAAATTTACTTTAATATCCTGGCAGATTGCTGGGGTGGTACAGACCATCTTCCAAAGCAATTCAGAATCAAATCACACTGCAAGTTGCTGAGAGTCTTGAATACCCTATTTTATTAGCACATAGAAAAGCAACACCCAACACCAAACAGCTTTTCCCCTCAGCTCTCCAGACAGCAGATGCCACCTATGCAGCTGCACTTATTCACCAATGTCTTTGTGCTGTTCCATTTTCAGAAGGGAGGAGAAAATGGACAGACTGGGCAAAAACTGGAGTTAAAAAGGGACCACTGGGCCCAAGAGTAGAGTTGTTGAGGGTTAGGGTAATGTTGGACTCTGTGCTGCTCCATATCAGGCACCACAGGATGACAGGGGTGACTTTTGCCTGAACAGCCCTGCTGCCCCCTCCCTGCACAACTCTGTGTTCTCTCCCCTTTTGTGGCAAGGAATTAATCCCCAAGTTTCAGTCCCAGTCTCCCTAGAGACTGTATCAGTGCACCAATTCCAATGTTTGCAGGTCACATAAAAGAGACAAAAACAGAAAAGAAAGGAAGATTGGAGTAAGAGTCAAGAAGAAAGTGCAGCAAATGGATCCACGTGTCACCAGCGTGTCCCAGTGCCAGAGGCTTTCCCCAGCCCTGGGTTCTGGCTGTTCCTTCAGGGCCAACCTGCTGCTCCTGCAGCCACCACAGGAGCAGGAATTTGCCTTTACAGACTGTGTTAAAAGTGACCCTGACCACCTGCCACAGTCCCAGCTCTGCCAGGAGCCACCTTCCTCAATCCCATAGCACCTCCCAGCCACCCCACAGCACCTCCCAGTCACCCCACCTACAGACACCTGGGATTGCTCTCTTCCATGGAGCTGCAAACACATGTCAGACACAGGAAGCTGACAGAAAATAACACAGAAACCTAACCAATTTACACCAACATCCAAGAGGAACACATGGAGCCGAAAGCACCAGCAGGTGCTTCTTGCAGGTAGAGACAAGGAGAGGGCCAAGAGCAGTGGATTGAGGGCTGTGTTGGAAGAAAGGCTGTTCTGTCCTAATATGCTAAAAGCCATGATGGATTTCCATCCTACAGCAGGATCCATCCAGGGGCTCCACAGTCCTTGTAGGAACTGTACTTAGCAGCTCCTCTCTCAGAGATTTTTTTTTTAATAGGTATGCAAGGGGTTCATGCAGGTCCCAGGAAGAGCTGTGATTATTCTCAGAAATAAAGATTAGCCAATTATTTCTTGTGAAGTATTCAGGGTACATGCTTAGATTATAACTTGAAAAGGAACAGATTTTTCAGCACAATGAGATAACACACAATAACATTTTATGCCAGCTGAAGTTCTAACCCCGGACAGCACCTTTTTTTCACTTGTTTGTTTTCGTATTAGGTTTATGTATGTACTGCTACTTTGGAAACCTTACTTAACAAAAACAAACAAACAAAAAGTTTCTCCAGAAAAACAAACAAGTGAAGAAAAATTAACTTTCCTGCCAGCTGAAACCAAAGCCAGAGGGGTAAGTTTCCTAAAGACACTGCAAGGCTGACCAGACAATCCAAGACTCACAGGCTGTGTGTTTAAGACCTCAGTCTGTGAGCCTTCAATAAATCTGTCCTCAAAGTTCTGGCAGCAAGTCACCTCACACCAGAGGTGTTAGGAGGGAAGGAGTACAGCCTCAAAAAATAAATCATTAATGACCTGGGGTGTATTGTTATGCAACTCCAGAGCACGTTGTGTACCTGGCACCCAGGGACACCTTGGAATGAGATGAAAGACATGTTTGCCAGTGCACCAAACAACCACCACTCATTCAAGAAAGCTTCCTTCTGCCACTTTTTTCTATTTCTGCCTTTTTTTTTTCTTTTTTAATATGCTTTGAATGGCCATTTCCATGCAGATACTGCAGATACTGTATCCCAGGGTTTATTTCCATGGCAGACACAGAGAATAAGAAGTTGACTCACAAGCAGTTTCAAAGCTCCAGACAAACATCTTTGATATGTTGCTTACCTTTGTCTGCAGCTTTGACAGCGATGTGAAGACAGCATTGGACAACCCCAGTAACAGGAATAATCAGTGATTTAAAATCCAAGGATCTCAAGCTACTTTACAGAAAATAATAAAATGGATAATATCCACCAGAGATAAGTGTCATAGCGTATTTTACAGTGGGGTAAAAATTACCACAGGCTAACTGAATTACCAAGAAATCACCAGAGCAAGGCAGAAATATAATGGGAATTTGATCCTCAGTTCCCAGCACTGTTTGGTCTGTGCTGCTTCCCCTGCTGTGCAATCACTGCACAATCCTGCTCTCCTTCCCTGCTGCAGGAACTGAGGGAGCTGCTCAGAAGCAGAGCTCACCAGAGATAAATAAGGCATTTCTGGTGAAAATTCAAAATGCCAACAAACAAAAAAATCCCCTTTGGCAGAAGAGATATTTTCATTTGGAAACACTGCCAGTGGATCTGATGGGAGCTGAAGCCTGGGCCCATGCACTCTGATCAGCTGCTGCTGAATGGCTGCATTCTTACCCTGCCACGGCTCTCCTTGCTCAGGCAGGGAGGACCAGAGTCTGCAGAGATGGGAGACAGGACCAAAACAGGCCTTCTGGGGAGCCCAGACCCAGAGAATACAACGTGCAATGCTTTGGAAGCAATTGGACATTTCCTAAAGGAAGCACATTCAATTCTGGAAGTATTTCAGATCACAGAAGGATTTTCTTTGTAAAAAACAGAAAACTTGTGGCAGAAAGCACATTTTTCACCATCACCACCCCACCCCCTGAAAAAAGGGCAATGACTGCAAGAAAATATAACTATTTCCTTGAGAGTTGTGTTTTGACCAAAATGACTTCTGATGTTTGGGAACACAAATGGAAGCTCTACACCTTAAAAAAGCCATCATTTTTACGTAACCTATGAGGATAACAGAGTCCACAACTTTTCTCATGAACTCTATTCCTTTTTTCTCCCCCAGCCCTTGCAGTACCTGAGTCCCTCTGCCTGTTGTGTCCTGCACTGTTTCATATCTCAACTAAAGCCCAGGCACAATGACAGCACAATGAAGCCTTGATCAAGCACTCTGAGCTCTACTGTAAATACAGGAGATGGGAAGATCTCATCCTATCTGCCCTCTATAAGCTCTGGATCAAGTCCAGCACAAAGAGAGGTTTATTAATGCACACACATTCCTACTGGCCTTTGAGCTCTTGGGCAAAAACTGTTTTAAACAGGCCCCTGTAGAGCCCGAGCGAGCAGTTCTCAAATATTTACATGGAACAAGAGAGTTAATTACACTTCAAGACATTGGTAAGATTCACTTTGCTGCAACCTCAGCAACAAACTGCAGCAAAGCAGCAACATAAACCACTTTCCGCGATCCAGGCGGGCAGCTTTCCATCTGGGCTTCAGCTAAGGCAGGAATGTTTCTGTCGACAATAGAACCTCACTAATCAGCACTTCACTAATCCACACATTTTATTAACTTCGCCAAAAACCTCCCAGCCTCTCCCTGCCCCTCAGCAAAGATTTAAGAGCAGAGACCTCGAGCGAGGGCTTTCGCTCCCAGAACGCATTTTTCAGGGGAACGTTACGTGCGCTCGAGTCAGACATTACAAAGCAGTTTGATAAATAATTTGAGCAGAACTAGTCATCACAGACTGAGCCAAATCTTGTGCATATCTGGAGAAGAAAACCCAAGGCAACTCGAAGTCGAATCTACAAAAGAACATTTTATCACCAACACTTAATCCTCAGTATCTCCCAGGATTTGGCCCTCTGTGCACAAAATAACATGCACAATGAAACTCGCTTCCTTCTGACTTAACACTACATTTGCCCCTTACTTACTGGCTCCCAAATTCAATAACTCTCAAAGAAGTCTCCCTTCAGCCACTTTTGACACTTCATTCTTCCTTTCCCAGAGCAGCCCTGCATCCTTTAAACGTGAGCCAACAGGAAGAGCAAAGCCAACACAAACACTGAACTGCACTCTGGAATTCTACTGTCCATCCCAGTGTCCCACCTCTGGTTACAACCTCTCTGCCCCAACCACTAGCACTGAAAGTCTGCACCTATGGCAGCTTCATTTTTCAAGCCCACCAGATATTATCCACATGCCACCCTTAAGGATCAAATCAACTGACAGCACACCATACATTATCCTTCCACCTCCAAGGGCATTTTTAAAAAAGTGAACAGATAAAAAAAAATATACTAACTTGCTGGGGTTCTCCTTCCTCATCAGTTATCCTTGCTATTGATATAGAATATGAATAATACCATGCATAAATTATTATATTATTATGTACATGCATTTATAGAGGAACATAAGGGAAATTCATATACAGAAACCCAGTAAGCTGGATAGTATTTATACTGATCCATTTCTACAATTTCAAAGGAAATATTTAACAATGCGTAGAAAATAATGTGATTTAAATTCTACAACTCTTATTTCATTGTATCTACTGGTTTTTTAATTTTTATTTGTGATTTCTGTTAAGAGAAGCCTCAGCAAATGATGGAGGACTCAGAGGAAGGGATAAAGCTGTGGTCTCACACATGTTCAGTCCAAAATCTACAGACATCCCTGCTCCAAATAACACCCTCTGTGCTGCCACAGCCCAGAGGAGCACAGACCTTGTGCCCAAGCTCACATCTTTGATCAGCAGCTGGTGGTCAAAGAGGAGGTGCAGGCAGACACAGTCAGAGGAGGAGCTGTCAGTTTGACATCCCCATTTGGCTCTGGGCTCCTCAAAATCTTATTTCCTGAATCGATCAAAGTTCACAGGGATACATCCAAAGCACGGCTCCTGCAGAGCTCCCAGCCCTGGCAGCATTCCTAGCTGAAGAGGCACTGTGCTGGATTTACAGGGAATAGTGCTCAGGAATATAATGGGTTATGTCTGTTAATGATCTAACTCAGTTTATTACACAGATCTTGACATTTTAAATTAAATTACACTCTTAGAGCAAAGGAGCATAGAAGAAAGCCTGATGAACCACAACACTAAGTGAGAGCAATAAAAGGAATTCTTGCACCAAGCAGTAACTCTGCTGTTTGACCTCATGTTCACTCACTATCCTCATGTGTTCTCCAGGTCAGGATTTCTGTTCAATCCTTGTGATTAGCTCAGTAGGTCAAAATGGGAAAACACCACATTGCACTTGAAGAGCTGGATGCTGCCTCTGTCCTTGAGAGTTGAAGTGATGTTAAGATGTTCAGACCTTCTGCCTCTGCTTGAGTGACACTGGAAAGACAGGCTCTGTGCATCACTAGAGGCAAGATCCATCCACCCACTGCTATGTCATTCTCAGCTTCCCACTGAGGTTTACAGGAGGATATTTTGATTTACTCAAATAGATGCCCTGCAAAACACCCACCTCCCCAGCACAGACATGATGCTGCAGGAGGCACTGACCCTGCACATCTTTATCAGTTACCCCCAAGGCCTGGTTTGTCTTAATTTTGAAAAACTACTCTGCTCATTGCCTCTTCATTTGAACTGTATTTATTAATAACAGCCATTTTGACTTTCTATAGCATACACTGCCAGCAAGTAAAAAATCAGGACATACCCAGTACAGGATATACACAGCTCCTGTGTACAAGGTGAGATCCTGTCAGGATCCCACTGAAATGAAAAGGGATGTCCTGTACACACAAAGCTACATGGCATCAGGAGGAACTGGACAAAGAACAACTCATTTTCCTGCTTTAAACCTAATCCCAAGCATCCCCTTTCAGAAGGCACGTGTTCTCCCCTCACACATCCCCTCATCAGTCAACTCTCCACAGACAGGAACAGATGCCCTTGATAGCAACCCTTCCCAAACCTTCTGAGGCAGCAAGAAATCCCTTCCTAAAGGTTTGCTAAAATGGCTCCTGAGCTCAGGTATCTGACCTCACCCTGACACGTGGGCTCCTCTCCACCTCCTCCTCACTGGGCAAAATTCCACTTTGCATTCTGGAATCTGTGCTGTCACAAACACACCTCACTGGGTAAACTCTCTGGTTTTTAAGAAGCACAGAAACTTTCATCAGAGCAGTCTGAGATGAGTGAAGGAGGGAGTTCCACCATAATCTGCTGAAATCCAATTGCAATCTCAGCTGAGCATGAGGAACAGATGTGACAAAGCCTTCTCTCCTGAGGCAACGTGCTTTCCATCCAATGCAATGGGGAAAACACAGCCTGCCCTGTCACACACCTGGAAATCCATCTCTGGAATGACTCTCTCAGTCACCTTCCATACACACAGTGGGATGCACATGGCAGAGACTCCCCCCACCAAAGAGCATCAACGGCCCAGTGGAGATGACATTAATGAGAGGATGAAAATAAAAATGTATCTACAGATTATTCCTGCCAGTGGATCTGAGAAATGTGCAGCCTCCACTTTCCTTCTGAAAAGCTAACAAACCATCTCTCCCACTTTATAGATTACACTCCATTTGTCCTCACTACTCCAAACTACACTGGAAGTTTTCAGCTGGGTTCAGGCAGGGGCAGGATGCCAACACCATATTCTGTGTGAGGCCAAACATGCTGCAAGCACATAAACACCCACCTGTAAACACACTGGATTTATACAAACATACAGACACATATTAACTCACTTTATAAACAGAGGCAGACCACACCTCAACCTTCCAGTCTGCACAGAGACCCAACTCCTACACCACTGGGAATGTCAAGGTACTTGAAGTCAGTCCTCGGTGTGCTTTGACCTCTGAATTTTTGGGCCTAAGACAGATCTGAACTTGCACAGAAAGGTTTCACAGATCAACCTCCAAATCAGCCCTAATATTTAAAAGAACCCATTTATCGATAGCAGCCAGCAAAATAATTATAGCACTTCATGTGAACATAAATTAACAACCTTTAGGACAAAATTGATAGTTATTTTTATGAAGGGATTTAATAACACCAAAAATCAGGAGCTGATAAAGTCACACTGAGGAGACACGATAAAATTCACGAGGTCTTTGTCTCCACCTACTGTATGGAAGAATAATAATTGTAACTCCCTGAAGGATACAAAGATAATTGATACCTTTCTCCATAAAACCCCCAGCATCTCCTCCACCCAGATCCCAGGACTTCAACCTTTACCAATTGTTACAAGAGCTGCTGTTACAAACCTAACCCAGAAAACAACCACTAGGACTTCCTTTACTTAGAACTGAAGAGATCACCAGCCCATAATAACTGCAAAGCAGCAACTGTTATGGGTTTATGGTGCACTCTTCCTTCACAATAAGAGGTTTTGAAATGTAAGAAACTGTTTAAAGTAACTTATGTAAGAGGGGATCTGGGAACTTCCTGAAACAGGAATGAAAATTAAAAGCCTTCATAACATTTACTTCAATTTTTTTTAATGACCAACAATTATATTTAAAAAAAAAAAAAACAACCCTGCAGAATTGCAGTCTAAACCTGCACAGGCCTGTGAACACTCTCAGGTGTAAAGGCAAAAGGAATTAAACAAAACACTCTTAATTAAAACTGTCAATCTGTCAAAATCTGGACAAGATCACAGAGAAGTCTGATCTATGGTTGCTCTATACTTTGCACTTCCTAATTGGACAAAACAAAAATGCAGGTTATGAATCTGTTCTAAGGACAGCTCATTCCTGCTATTCTGGCACTCACCCGACCAGTTTATTTCTTTCCTACTGTCACTGAATTTCTGTACAATCAAAAGCAAAAATAAAGCTTTTCATTGCTATGGACCTGGGGAGACTGGTGCCAGACTCTGCTTGAAGAGAAACTGGGGGAGCCCCAGGAGTCCATTAAAAACTTGATTGAAATTGTCAGGCTGCTGGCAGGGAAACAGCCGGGCTGCACAGCCAGGGGCTCACACGCACCCCAGGCAATTTGGTGGGTTTATTTGTACAAACCACAGGATGCTTCCAGTCCTCAGAATGTGTTCAGGGAGCAGATTCAGAAGTGCCAGAAAATTGAACTTTCGAACACACTGGTACTGGAGAACAAGCTCAGCTCGTAGTTCAGAAATACGCCCTGGATGCACCCAAGTGTGGACTTGTAAAGGTGCACAGACTGCATGTTGCAGAGCTGTGAGGATTTAAATAAGCAGTTCCCTGTTTATTTAATATGAAAAAGAGGATGTGGCTACTGTGTTTCAAAATTTAATCCCTTTTCTCTCTGTGTTGAAAATTATATGGGTTTTTCTTACCCCAACTCAGGAGCAGACAAAATGAATACAGACTCTTACAGAGCAGATGGACCCAAGGACAGCAAAGGTTTAAAAGAAATATCTTCCAGTCAACTCACAAACCTCAGGAAGATTGGTACAGTAGATATTTCATCTGAAATAAACAAGTAGTATCATACAAGGGCTGGGAGATTTTATACATCTAGTTGGTAGCACTTCATCCCTTGGTTTTCACCTTCATTTCAGGCACTCCTGGAGCCTGTACAAGTCAGTGATGCTACACTGCATACCCACACTCCTCCCCTGTGGATGCAGCAGGATGAAAGGCATCCCTGCAGCTCCAGCTGGATCAGCCCAGCCCACATCAGAGAGCACAGCAAGGAAGGGAATGGGGAATTGTGTCTCCAGGAATGCTGTGGCCTGGCCAGATGTGCACACTCACAACCAGCAACTGAAGGCCTTTGTGTATCCTGACAGATTGTTTTCCTGAGGGACAAAGCTTTGCAGCTCTAAAGCAAACAGACTTCATTCAGCAGAGTTTCCCTCCATCAGTTATTTACACAGACACAAATGTACACATTAAAAGTAGTTTTAAGCCATAAGCAGAAGCTCCACATGGGATAAAAAAAGGTCTGATAATATGCAGAAAATGTATGGCCACAACAAGAGAGTCAACTTTGCATAATAACCACAGAGGGCACGATGGGAAACGTCCCAACAGCGGCTCTGCTGTGCTCCACACACAGGAACAGTCCCTGCCAGCAGCACCTGAGCTCTGGCCCCTGCTGGGCAGATGTGCTGGTGGTGGTGGGGCACATGCCTGCACCACAGAGCAAAAGCTTTTGGCCTTATTTCCTCTCCTTCCCTCTGCACTGTTTGTACAACCTTGTTGATACTATCCTGGCCTGAGTTCTGTGAGGGAAGGACCAGGAATTGTCTGACAGGATCTCCCCACGGGGTTCGTGTCCATCCCCTCACATCACAAACAGCAGGTTGTACTTTCCAGCAGCCCCACAAACTGGCCATGCTGACCCACTGGCAGCACCTGCAGCTTTGGAGGAAATGAGCCCCAATGCAACAGCACTGGTAGATCCTGACCATAAAAACCATTTCTCCTTCACCTTTGCATTGGTCTGCTCGGGGTACTTCACAGCAGGAATGTCCCCAAGTGCAAGACTAGTTTCAAGAACTGGTCATGAGCCCCTCCTACAAACATAAATGTTTCTTTTAACACGCCCAGGAGAGCCCCAGTGGGGTCTGTCAGAGCTTCCCCCACGCTCAGTGTGTGGTGTCCCACTGTCCTCCCATCCCAGGGACAGTCACTGCTGCCCTGCAGATCAGAACCACAGAACGTGATTTAATGAGATTTAATTCAAAGACACTGTGAAAGAGCAGCACATGTTTGGGGAACAGCTCTATTTCTGGCTTTTGCATTCTTTGTAGCAACAAGTTCCATCAACTCATACATGCAAATTAAAAGCATTTCTGAAAGTTCTATTTGATTACACTGTAAAAATGGGGAAAAACAGGATTTTTCTTTGAAGTGAAATGCACTGCAGTCCTGGCACTGAGGAAGCTTTGGTAACCATAGCAACGTTGTAATTTTTCAATACAAATTTTAATAGATATTTAATTTGTCAAATCATAGGCTGGCATTCAAGCCATTTTTTTCCAGCAGCCCCCTGCTTTTCAATACATGGAGCTGTTCATGTTCACTAGCAGTGGCCTCTGAGGTGCTTTACAACAGAGTTCTCTTCCAAATGTAATTTTCGTATCAACCTTGACAAAAAAAAAAATTGTTAAGTGGTTTCCACTTCTGCTGTTACTGTCCTTGGCAACTTCATTTTTTATAAACCAAATGAAGTGTTTGCAAATGTTCATTTTTTTGGAAGACAGAACAGGCAATGTTCTGCAGTGACTAACTCAAAAGTTGTTAAGAGTAGCTGAAGTACTTTGTCTCCCAAATCCTGTTCAATATCCAAGCTATTTTAAAAGCATGCAGCTGCATGGATGGAAAGCTAATGAATAAAGCTGGCACTGAGCTGGAATGTTATCTCAGAATGCAATCCACCAGCAAAAGGCTTTCTGAAATTCACTGAAGATAGGACTGCTAAGCAAGAAAAACATGCTACTTATTACTAGTGAATTTGATGAAGCACTTCAGCAGTAGAGTAAGTCTCCAGGCCTAAGAATAAACTGCATTCCTCTCTTGTACTCTGCAGACTGCAAAAAGCTGGAAAGCAAGCAACTGTTTCCCAAATCCAGATTTTTCTCAGGATAATTATGACAACTCTTAAACATGACAGACTCACCACTGAAAACACATCTCTGTCAGATTTGAAGTGTGTCATGATTTGAACATCAGTAGTGAAAACAAAGTCAGGAGGAATTGAGATGTCACACTAACACAGTTCTTGGTGTCTCAAGGTGTGCCAACACTGCCATGATTCACAGGATTTTGCCCTAGTTTTCCAGGAGAGTACTGGTTCACACTGCCCTGCTTTGGGTGGGACCATGGAGGTGAGAGGACACCACTGCCACTGCTGCAGATACCACATTTTGTCAGGCAATATCATTCAGAGACAGAGGCCTTCTGTAAACTCAGACAATCACTATAGCATCCATTTTGTGATGGTAAACTGGCAACAAAAAGGATGAGGGAAAATATGCAGAAAAAAACCCCACAAAATAAGAATCTGTAAACAGTAGCATTAAAAAACAGTTAATAGAAGTGTTAATGAAAACAGAAATTAGTCTAATTAAATCACCCCATAACATCTGATGGCAAAGCACATTGGTGTACTCATCACTTCACCAAAGCAACAAGACAACAGTTAAAACTACTGAGCTGTTTAAAATATTATGACATTAAAAATGTCATCCTGGAGGTAACAACAGAACCCAGATAGAATGGATGTTAAATCCTCTATCACACTTACTGGTTTAAAGCAGAGTCTATCCAGCCAGCCACAAGTACCTATTCCTAGATTGCAGTCTCCAAGAAGAGATGCAATGAGATCCCTTGGGTGAAAATTTGGAATAGCCAAGAATAAAGAAACTTCTTTGTTATTATTAGAGCATGGAGGATATTTGATAAGACATGGAGAAAACAGCTGTTGCCTGCATCAGTAAAATGAACACTCAAACAGAACCTGTGTGGATTAACCATGGGAAGAAGTGCTATAAATAAATACCCCTCTCACACCAGTGTCATCTCTGAGGTAAAACAGCAAATAGAGGAAAAAAGGGTACCTGGCACCCTGAACTAGAGAAGGGAAAGCTCTCAGCTCAATTAGGTGAGGTTTCAATTAAAGAGGAAGTAATCAAGTGAAGCCCACTCCCACTGTACAACTCAGCAGTTACTGCACCCTCTGTGTTCTCCCACATTTACCTCATTTCAGCCTCCTCCCACACTTCTGTTGATACAGTCCTTGAGCTGTTACACAAGGTGGATTCTGCCATAATACAGAATATATTTCTTTCCTTTAGCTGGCACCAATTGCTGGGTCTTAGTACTGCAGGTAGAAACTAAAGGTAAATTTAACCCCAGACAGAAGCAGACACTAGGTACAAAAATCACAAAAAAAAGAATGTTTCCAAAATAGAAAATTCAAGAAGAAAATGAAACACAAACCAGAGTGATAACTTCTGAAATCAGAGAAATCCTATTGCCAAGGCTTGACTGAGTTGTAGTGGAAGGCAGCATTTAAGCCTTAGCAATATCCAATACCAAGGTAAACTGAACAGGAATAACTAAGCCAAACTTGAAAGGACATGCAGCAAAAGAGGTTGTTTCCCCAAGTCCCTGGAGTCTCAATTACTGAGCAGTTAAGTCCATTAGCAGGACACTGAACTTCACCCTTTTGTTTGGAGGCAGGTCAGGATCACAAAGGCCGGGTGTTACCAACTTCCCCGGCCCCCTCACACGGAGCAGCCACTGCTGCACAAACGTCCCCAGCTCCCCCCTGTCAGGGGCTACAGGACATCACAGCCATGGGACCTGGGACAAAGATGGGGCTCAGTCAAGAACTCAATACACCCTTTGGTCAGAGCTGCACACTGAGGAGGGGTGAAGGTGCCCTGGCAGCCAGGGTATCACTGCAGGTATGAGGTGCCAGTTTTGGGCAGTCACTGCTCTGCACAACAGAAACCCTGCTGCCCTTAATGGGACAGATGATGAACTTCCCTGTTCTTTCATCTGAGAATTTTTACCTCTGTTCATAATTAGAAGCACGATCATTAAAGTCAGCATTCCAAATTGCAGGCAGGAACCAGACACAAAGTATTCCTACAGGGCTACGAGGCACTTCACAGACCACATAAGAAAGCCTGTCCTTAAACCAAATCCCAGATCTGTTTGAGGGATAGTTTGCCCACTTCTCTCCAAAGGACCAAATTAAACCTAATCCACCCACCAACACAAGTGCAGATAACAGAACTAAATGTAGTTCTTATCTAGCAGACAGGCAGTCTCAGCCTGGCTTTATAGTGTCTGACCAATCCCACTGGAAAGAGCAGACTTCTGTCAAAATACAAACTGCAGAGCTGGAGGCCCAATCAAACAGATCAAGTATGAATGATGCAGATAAGCTAGAACTAAATAAAACAGAAGGTAAAAGGTGTTTCAGACCAGGAAGATAATGGCCTGTTTGAAGAACATGGAACTGAAAGTACTGATAAACTGAGAACAAGGGGGTCTGGTATTCCAGCAGCCCCAGTGGTGACAGCAGACAAGAAAACGATGATAGCTCAATCAGCATGTGGCTGTTTGCAGGCTCCACTTTGTGCTTCCATTTCAGATTACCTGTCCCAGTTCAGCTTCTGGTATAAGGAGTTAACCACAGTTGAAACAGAACTTTCAAAGTCCCCTTACATGTTCTTCTCCTGTACTAAGGAGAAAGCAGCAACTCAGATTCCTGTACCAAATTATTCTGATTTGTTGCCCATGCTTCTGGTGGAACTATCAGTTGTTCCTCTGACCTTGCTATTCCAATTCTACCACCCTACTGTCACCAACACTGTGAAGGCCTGCTCAGCTAGAAGAGTTTTCCTTGCTCTCTGAATCTCCAGTTACCTAGAAGGAGGCTGTGCTCTCTGCTGTGGGATACAGGTCCTGTTTAATCTCACTGTCACACCTATTCACTTCCCCAGAAACAGCTGAGCATGTAACATGGGAGATGGAGTTACACAATTCCCAACCAACTGTAGCCAGACAGAACTATATTACAATGTGGCATATTTACTCCGGTGTCTGCATGAAGATTACAGATGAAATGATAGTCCTTTATCTGAGGTCAAATAATTTTAGTATTTTCTACTACCTGCTAAGTAACCAAAGGAACTCCTCAGTGAAAATGTGAATGCTTTGGAGTAGTTCCTGAGGTAGGGGCAGAAATACTAAACAACTTGTTTGTTGTTGGAACATAAGCCCACAATAGCTACAGTGATTAAAACTACAAAGCAGCACAATGAGAACCTCTGGTACTCCAGATCTCACAGAAAACATGTTGCTCAACATAAGTCATACTAAGGACCAACAGCTCAAAAAGGACTGAGCAGTATTTCCCTTTGAGGGAAATAAAACAATAAATTGAGACCTCAGGCTCACAAACAAATAGATACAACTTACATATACAACTCAAGTCTTCAAATCCTGCAGCATACAACGAAAGGAGTTTCCAGGTCTAAATACAGAAGTTGCAGGCAGATCAGAAAAGGTTTGATTAAAATAACTGAGGCCAGACATTCGAGACTTGCTGAATCATAGGAAGTTACCTTTCCTGGGATCATTTCTGCTACATGCCCTGAAACTACCATCAAAGTGGGAAAAATCCCACCCAATACAACCTGCCACGATAGAAATGTAGACACTGAGCCACGTTCATGGGTTTTGCTCTGTGAAGGTCAATAGAGCTACAAGGAATGGAAGGAAAGCCCATTATATTAAGGACTAAAACCCACAGCAACAGTGAAACCCTAAACATGGACCTTTAGCTCAGAGATGACACAGGCATTGCTCAGGGGATGTACAGGGACAGAGGTTCTGCCTGGGTAAGGAGCTGCCAAAGTTTGTACCAGCTGAGGATTTGTGTTCCCAGTGCTTAAAGGAAGCTGTTGCCATCACTAAACCCAATTACTGGGTTTGTGTCCTTTGCAGCTTTTTTTAGTAGGTTCCAGTTTCTCCTGCCAAGCTGGGAAACCATGCTATGAGCAGCTGGTACTCCCAGGACTAACAACTCCACCACAAATTTATCCTCTAATACTCGAGCTTCCGATGTCTCTGTTTGCAATACAGACCCACAGAGGGTATCCCACGTCCCTTCCCTGTGCCTACACTTACCCAGCTCCACAAAATGACCTTTGTTACAAAGGGATTTACACTGGTGTCCTTGCAAGCAACAGATGGTCAGGATGAGCTGCTGCCATCAGCATTTTTCCTTTAGTCTGTGGAATTACTCACATAGTCCCCCCTCAGCAGTGGAGGCATTTTCTTAGTTTAAGAGTGAAAGTACACCAGTTGTAAGATGGGACAAACAACAAGTGAAGCAGTAGTGTCTTTAAAAGACACTAAAACAGGCTGGATTTTGTGGTTATGTAAGACCAAGAAACCCTAACTCAATCTGATGTATGAATTAAGTGCTGTACCTTATCAACAGGAAATATGAACACATTTCCTTCAATTATTTCCTCTTGCAAATCATTGCCTGTAGGTCTCAAAGGAAACAACAGATGCACCCAAAACAAGTTTTCATTTCTTTGCTGGTCTGTTCAAAGAAAATGCAAAACCGTTTGGTTTTTCAAAACCTGACTATTTAGACAAAATTTCTTGCTCAGTGAATTTGAAGCACTTTACTGGCTGGAATCTTTAGCTTTACCTACAAAGTGGGGAAATGAGAAGAAAAGCAAGGACAGCATCAAAGTTGTACCCTGCTCTACTAAGCCACCATATTATGCTCCACTTCTAAGCCTTTCCCACAGCATAAACCCAGCAAACATATTAACCTGCAGCAGGGTCTCTGTCCTTTGAATGACATTTATAATGTGGGTGTAGAAGGGGGAAGTTGTCTTAGGGATGTATGTGCATTTCACTGAGAAATCTTTGACACTTCTGAAAAGTTTTCAGCTGATTTATGTGCTGCCAGTGTGTTTCTTGTATGCATACAAGATTTATGATCTTGGTCCTGTGATGGGACTCTCTTCCCTCCAATAATTTGAGCAGGCTGAAGGGCTGACTCTCGGTGTGAATTGCTGGCTCACATGCTGCCTTCTGTTGGTTTTAAATGCAATGTATTCCTGCCTAGAATGACACACTTGTGTCAACACAAAACAGGCTCAGTGCAAGATTCACAATGGAATTTGAAACACTCTGTAGAGCAGAAACATTGGAATCCACAAGCTCAGTTTCAAATCCTCCCAGGCAGATGCTTTCTGAGGAGGCTGCATCTGGTTTTCTAATCCCCCTGAAGTTTGAGAGTATTCAGATTAAGCTTTACATTAAGCCCCTGCCCTAACAAGCAGGGCTAAGATGAACAAAGTTATGTTTGCCAACATATCCCTGGAGAGAGCAGGATGCATCTCTGCTGCAAAACCCTCGTGCTATTTTTCCCAAACCTGGTGGGGGTGGTGGTAGTTTTAACCTTAAATGGAAACTGAAAACAAATCTTTAAAGTTGACAGTCATTTAAAATGCAAACAGCTTAGCAAAGCAGCCATTCAACACAATTTCTCCTCAAAGAATAAGACCTTGGAGACAGACCAGACTGATTGCAATTAAAGGTACAGGGTGATAAAACACCTTGATTTATAGACTGCGTGGAAAATGGCTTTAAGATTCAGTACTGATGGAATTTTGGAACTGTAAGGAAAAAAAAAAAAATCACTCTAATCAGTGTTATAAAGACTTTTTGATTATTCTTTTAAAACAATTCTACAAAAGATGGGTTTGCTTCCACAGAATTCTATTAGTTTCCTCTTTATTGAATACGGTGGGATATCTCCCCCAAGCACAGTAAAAAACAATATATTAAGCCTGAAGTCAAGTGATGTTCTTCTCTCAGCCATGGGAGAGATTTTTCAGTCCAACTTGGGAGTGAATTTAAAAAAAAAAAAAATGAGAAACTAATCGGGGCCATGAATCAGCCTCGCCGGGGAACAACAGGGCTCTGCAGAACACAGATCTGAATTGCTCCCAGCGTTAGAAATCCAGCCCGGGGAGCTCGCACCGCCTGACGAACACACGCCGAGCAGGGCAGACAATTTTCTGCTGCCCTCTGCAGGGAAGCCTTGGGCGTTGACAACAGCCGCGTCCGGGCAAGGGATAAACGAGCTCACAAAACGAGCCGGGATTTTTCACAGGAATTTTTACAGTTTACTAGTGTGTCTGCACTCACTTTATGAATATTGCATTTCTAAATGCAAATCAACCCTTTTACTCTGGCTGATGAGTCAGTTATTGGCATAACTGAGTTTTGAGGGAAATATTAATCCCTAGGTCACCCTTCCATATAGGAATTAAGGAACAGACCCTCTTTCTTGCAACCTCAACACCAGGTTTCTATTCTATACTTGGACTGCTAAGTGCTAACACATAACCAGGAATCGAAAGGTACCCAAAGGAAAGCTCCTGTCCTGTGTTCTCTAGGAAAAAATTAAGGAAATATCACTGTGTCATCCACTTCCTCCTCCCAAACCAGTGTGTGAATTATTTTGGTTTCATGAGAAAACAAAACCCCAACATTGTACTGTGCTCCAGTTCAGTGTCAAAACATGGGAAAAAAAAAAGCCACAAAAAGTTGTTGAGAGAGAAGTGATTAATGACACATGAGCATTAGGTGAAGGTTATTGTTATGCTGGTGACCAGCCATTCAATCCACTTACACATTTCATCTGAGAGCATTTCCTTTCATTCCACAGCAAAGCAAGGAGGAGATGGTTCTAGTTCCAGCTATTCTCTGAGGGAGGTATTTTGTGTTCTCATCTCATTTGCCACAACAAACACTATCAGGAACCTTAATCCACTACTGTGCAGGACACACAGATTATGTACTACAATAGGTATATAAATGTCTTTGTCATTACACATCTGATGCTGCATGAGAGTGTAATAAAGACAACACTGGGACTGCAGGGTTATATGCCCATAGAACAAGAAGGTCTGATGTGGAGAAAGCTTTGTTGGGAGGCAGCCTTAGGCACCCAGCATTCCTACTGGATGGAGCAGGCCCTGCTGTGTATCATCATGTGTGCTTGCAAAACGTGTATCAGGTATTTGTAATTCCTTTATACTGGAATACATAAAAATAAACACAAAACAACTCATTCTGTACTTGCCTCAGCTCATTTTGTTGAAAAGCAGTATCAGAATCACAAATGGCAATTAGAACCACATGGAAATACAACAGAGGAGCTTGAAGGAGGGAGAGTTTCTAAAGCTCTCCAAACCCATCTGACAACATCAGGTGAAAAGGAGAGGAAACTAAGAGTTACACACACAGGGACCAGCATGTCAAAACTCACAAAGCCCTGCAAATAAACAATCTGAGTTTAGAAACTGAACACTTCTTCTCAAGCAATTAATTAGTAACAACACAGATCTACAGAACACAAACAAAACCTCCAGAAATGCACTGTCACAGCCAGCACCTGCACTCGTGTCTCCAGAGCCCAGTGTGGGCAGTTTAGAACAGCTCAGCAGCACCCGAGCAAAACTTGGGAGGTGGTGTCGCATTTCTGGCCTTGGGCAGAACTCTGCAAGCAAACTAAAGGACTTGACACAGCTCAGTCAGTGAAGAACACATTCCAACTCAGAGGCCAAACTTACTTCTGCCCAGGGTCAGCCTCACTCATCTGCATCATCAAACTGGCCACTCTCAACCTTTGCACTGACTCGTGGTGGACAAACAAAGCAAGCTGTGTGGTGACAGCCTGGGTAGTAAAACCAGTCCTCCTTCCACACGGGTGAGGCCAAAACATTATTTTCCTGAAAGCTTCCACAGGACAGATCATCAGCATCTACAGAAGATAAAAGAGAAGGTATAAACCATGGGAGATACTCAGGAAAGTAGTGGTATAGTCTAGCAGGTTCTTATGCAGGCCTACAGAATCTTTCAATTCTGTTTCAACTTCATCTGCCAGCACTGATTAATTAGACCTAAATAAAGAGGCAAACAGAGGCTGAATGTGGCAATGTCTTCATTTGAAGGAAGGTTCCTGCCACACAGACAAAAGAGTTTTCCAGAAAGCTCAATGATACACCTGGATTCAGCCCATCTGACAGCAGCTCATACAATGCAGGCAGTTCTTTCACATTTTCCCTGGGAATAAAAGGCTCATGAAACTCTTACTTTTATTTGCCCTTCCCCTTCCTGCTGTCTCCATATCCCCATCCCGATGAGGAGCCCTCCAAAGCCTTTAAGAACTGGGTCACTGGACAGAAAGGGAGGGTGGGGTCCTGTAAAAGCTCTCCCTGAACAACATTACCACTAGGCCAGAATTAAACCTAGTAGGACTGTTTTTAACTAAGTTGGCACAAAAATTGGGCAAAAAGTGTTTTAACAGAAGGGAAAAAGATTTCTAGGCAGCAGATACTAAGAGGACTGAGCAAAGGAAAAGCCCAGAGTATGGGGAGCAGAGGACCCAACACAGTATTCCACTTGTCAGCCCTCCAGCAGCACTGCTAAACAAGCCACCACAGCAAGTGCTTAAAGAAACATTTTAAAAAGCCATAAAATGACCAACCAAGCACCTTCTTTTATTTGGTAGCAGTTAACAACTGAGACACTTGTACTCACTACCTGAATCCCATAATCACAGCTGGCTCAGTTTGGGAGGATTTAAAAAGCATAAGCTACAGGTGGGATGAGTGAGTTAAATAAGTAAAAAAAAAAAAAAAAAAGAACTTGTGACAGTTCCAGTAAAAAATTCAAAACATACCATAAATTTGAGCAGATGGGGGATTAAAGGAAAGCCCAAAATGGAAGAGAGGGAAAACATCCAAAAAGGAAACAGTCTTTTTCCTCAAATTACCCACTGTGAAAAACCAGTATTGTGTTTCCATTTTAAAATCAGAACGGTTTTATGGAAAGGCTACAAAAACTTTCCCACTTTCTTCTGTAATCAAACTTGGTACTTGAATACAACAGCCATTCATGGAATCAAAATAAACAGATAATTCACATTTCCTAAGCAAAGAAAAGTGTATTAATTACAAAAAGATACACATTAATGAGAAGAAAATGCAAATATACTGTTTTCATCAAAGACACAGCAGGTCATCAGCCACTGGCTAAACTCCATCCACCTGTTCTACACTAACAGCCAGCCTGGCCAGTGCAAGGTTCAGACTCTTGGTTCAACATAAAAACAAGTCACAAACTGAAGGATTAATTCAACTCTAAAGATGTTGCTAAACCCACTTCTGTGCACTGCCACGTTTGCCCGTGGGACTGATCACAGGCACAACCACTTCAGAGGATCAAGCTTCAAGAAACCAAACAAGAAAGTCAAACAAACAAACAAACAAAAACTTCCACCAAAAAACAACAATCAAAAAAGCAAAGAAAACCAAGCCAACCCTACAGCCAAAGCAACAAACCCTACTGAGAGACTGAGCACTTCCAAAGAACTCCATGCTCTAGAGGGACATTATAGAGTACAATCTTGAATTTTCTTGGAGGAAAGGAAGAACTTTTACACCAAAAAAGCTACATTCCTGCACGCCATTTACCCTTATCTTCTGCTTCAGAATAACAAAGATACACCACTAAGAACTTGCTTCTCCCCAGAAAGTCAATACACACATAGAATTCCCCTCCTTCCCATGCCACTCCCTAAGAATTTGACTGCTCAAGCAAGAGTTTCATATGAACTTCACAACACCACCTTTAAATCCTGTGCTTGACAACAACATTGTGCAGAATTGTTACATATCCACGAGGTCAACAAAACAAGAAATTGCTTCCCAAAAGAGAACATGGAGTTACTGAAACACATTCTCCTGCAAAGCACTGACCTCCAACCACCCACTATCCAAAATTCAAATGAAGCACAAGTAAACATGTACTCACCATAAGGACCATATGCAGACTCCTCCAATTCTTTATCCCAGTCCTCCACCTCATGCTCAGAAGCACTTTGCAGCTTTGGAGAGTCAGGTACACTGAAGACTTCATCATCCCCCTCATCCAGGTAAAAATGCACGTTGTACCAGTCATCAGGAGAGACACTGTCATCCCCTTCACTGTGAGAGGCATCAGAGGCTTCACTTTCCTCAGACTTGCTATCAGGAACGTTTGAAATGCTGTCCAGCAAACATTCTGAACCCAACAGAAAGCGTCAAGAGATACACTCAGAAATTAAACAGGAATATTAAATGCTCAGCACACAATAATTCAGATAGGTACACAAACACACTTTGTGACTGCTAATCTAATTATAATATATGCACCTTCCTACATATGTAGTATCACTGCAGAGCTGCTTCACATTACAGATGCTTGGGAACAGTGAACACAGCCTTGCATCACACCACTAGCCCAACTCAGGATTTTCCACACACTCTTGTTGGAAAATATCTCTAACTAGGGCAAAGGACCCAGCAGTTCTTGTTTCACCACATTCACCTGTAGGTGTTTTTTAAAAACATAAGTATGCTGAAAAACCACAGTTCTGGTTTAAAAACAGTCATTTTGATTAATTACTCTTGCACCTAGGCATACACAAATATCTACCTGAAGTAATTTAGTGCAGTAACTCAAGAGCATTTCCCACCCTTCACCTAAAGATTTTAAGTAAATTTCTCAAGCAGAGCTTAAGTTTTGTTACTCACCATGTGCTTTGTTTTGTCCTACCTTTTCTGGGCTTCCATGTCATAGTTTCTCTCTTATTAGGAAGCTGTTTCTCCTCACAGTTTGTGGCGTCAACAGCACCGGCCATCACCTACAAGAGAGTTTTAAAGAATTCCTTAGCAGCTTTCATTGACTGCTTCAACACAGCTCAGCGAGTGTTTCTGCGCCTTAGAGCCCATCCATTTGTTCCCTTGATGAATCAGAGGTTTAAAACCAAACAGGCTTTCACTTGAGAAGGCAAATCTGCCGAGGGATGGCTCGTCCTGCTGCTGCCATCAGTCCCCCCTGGCATCAGCAGCACAGCACAGCCCATCTCCTCCCTCACCCCGCAATCCTGCTGCCACCTCTCGGGGAAGGGGCCCCAAAACTGACGCAAAATGCACCCGTTTGAGAACGGTGGTAATGAAGGTACGAGGAGTGCAACAAATATAAACACCAAAGAGTGACTCCACCACAGGCCGAGGGGCAGGAGCAGACCGGCCGCTCCAGCAGCGCTGAGGGGCGGGAGAGCCGCAGGAAACCCTCGGCCGCGCTGATGGTGCCCACGGAGCGGGGAACGGCGAGTTCTGCCCGCACTCCCACCCCACGGGGAGGCGGCGGCGGTGGGTGCGGGCAGCCGGGCCTGCAGCCGGCCGGCGGTCAGAGGCAGAGCGCGGGCTCCGGCCGAGCCCTCAGGGCGGCCCCGCTGCCCGCCCAGCTCCTCGGGACCCCCGCACCGGCCGAGCCGCCCGTGTCTGAGGGCACCTTGGGCCGCCTGAGGGCACCTCGAACCGCCCGTCACTGCCCGGCCCTCAGGGTACCTCCAACTGCCCGGCCCCGCCCGGCCCTCAGGGCACCTCGAACCGCCCGTCACTGCCCGGCCCCGCCCGGCCTTCAGGGCACCGCCGGCCCGGCGGGCCCCGCGGCTGTGCCCGAGAAACCGGGTGCGGCTCAGGGCGGGAGGCTGGAACTGAGGGGGCCGCTGCTCCCGCTCCAGCCCCTGAGGGCATCCAGTCCAGTCCAGTCCGCGACCCCACACCACCACGGAGTGGAGACTGCGTCCAGAAATAACAGACCTAAGAGCTGGGAGAAAATACCTTTATGCTCATGAAGCTGGAAATGAAGTCTCAGTACCTCCCCAAGCTCTGCAACAAACTGATTCCCTCTGGCACTGGCAGCATGCTCAGATAAAGCATGAGGAGATGGGAAGCACCTGGGCTGAGCAGCTGTGGCAGGTGTCAGGCAAATGAGCTTTCAGGGAATGTGTATCCCTGGGAGGTGCTGCAGGAACTGCCATGAATGGCAAAATTCTGTGAGGAACCAGAACAGGTGAAGAAAAGGGGCCCACTTTCCGAAATGGTGGAGTTACCAGCTTTGCTGGACTTAAAACAAAAAAGCTTAAAACCTTTTGCACTTAAAAGCTTTTAGTTGTGCAACTGAAGGAGCAAGAAGTGATTCAGGAGTAACGGAGTAAGGGGCAGAGAGGGTGTGATTATCAGTAAGGAAATCTCAAGGTCAGACATGAGATGGCAGGGAACTAGTGGGGACATAGGGGATGGCCTGGCTAAAATCCTGAGAAAGACAAAGCAGGATGTGCTTCAGATCTGGCCACAGAAGGAGCAATCTTAACAAGCTGCTGCTCCAAACTTTTCCAGCTAGTCAAAAGTTAATGGAATTCGTTGCTTGAGAAAGCTGCAGCTTCTATTTGAGTGAAAAATCTTGAAGAAGTATTTCCCTGTATTGTCATTATGCCACCCTTCAGTCACTGGGAAATTACATGAAGGAACTATTGCTGTATGTTCCTCTACTTTCCTTATGTTTCCCTACTGATCCAAGAATAGAATTTATGCTGATTTATTGGGTTTGACATGGGAAAATATGGCTCTATAAACAGCCAACACCGTTTCAAAAAGCCAGTACCTGTTTTTCAGGCACTGTGGACAGAAAGTTGAAGTGTAGATCAGAACCTTCTGCTCTCACCTCAGGGACAGTGCTAACAGACCTCAGCTCCCCTCTACCTTTCAGTCACTCTCAGGATGCAAACACCAATGCAAGGGGACTGCAGAAGCTGCTTCTGTTTTTGCTGTGAGGATTACAGATGACTTTGAGGCTGGGATACAATAAATACTGTATTTGTACTGATTTCTGATTACCTAATGAAAAGTGTTCCACTTTTAATTATTCAACTTGGTAAAATACAGAGATCACCCACAGGTATAGTAGTTTCTGTGGGGTTTGGTTTGGGGTTTTTTGCATTTACATGCTGTAATATTCGCTTTCCAGAGTGTAAAAGCTGATGAATTATAACTGTCTGAATGTTTAGGCAGGATGAAGAATTTGCTCTCAGAAGTCTCAATGAGAACACCCTCAGAGCTGCTTTTGCTTTCTCTAACTGCGCACTTGAACCTGCCCCTGGCAAAAGCAACACTAGAAACAACTGAAATGGAACAGATGATTCTTTTTTGTCACACAGAATGTAAAGAAGATAAACTTTAATAAGATCCAGGAGCATATTTACCTCTGTACAAAGAAGTTAAAAAAATGCACTGTCACATTACAACAGTAATGTGTAATATTATAGTTTTTCATAAATGTCCAGTTTGCAATAAAGTGTATTTGGAAATAAAATCTTCCACCAGGTCTCCCTGCAGCATCTTCATAGCTCGCCAGTGAATGCTCCCACAGTTTTCTGGTTTGCCTTGGGGATGACTGAGCTCCTCCTTGACATAATCCAGCCAGAGATCTTTGAAAGAAAAATGGAAGTTCTGGTTATATTTTAACTGGATATTACTTAACAAACAAACCTAACTAGAAACTCCTTTTAAGTGTCTTTGATGTTAATGCAATAAGGCTTATTTCATGAAACTACAGTGTCCTGCACCTTGAGGAGCAAAACCCTGGGTTCTATTCCCAGCTGGGAAATAATGCAACAATGCCAGTGTCAAAACCTGATTTGCTCCCAGTGGTGCTGAAGCCATGGCAGTGCCCATGACCCTGGGCTGACAGCAGAGGGTCACTGCAGTGTCCTACACTTAATAGCACAGAAGAAATAAGCTCTGCCCTGCATGACAGCAAGCACAAGGGCAAAACAAGCAGCTACCTTTTGAAATGGATGGAAATAAGAGGCAGCACTGAATGAATGAATGAATGAATAAATAAATAATAGAATCCCCTTACCAGTATCTGTTGAACCAAACTCCCTCAAGGCACGTTCATAGTATTCTCTCAGATGAAGCATTTTGCAGGATTCCTAACAAAGGAAGGTATTAAAAGGCCATTTATTTTGTACAGAGGTGAATCTGCAGCTTGATTAGATTCTTACAAAGGAAGAGAGTCATGGCAATTACATGCACACACACACACTGCCCAAGATTAGTTACCATGGAACTGGGTTTGTATCACATCCTGGGAATCAACTCGTGAAGACAAACATGAACTGATCACAGACTGACAACACCATTCTGTTTCCTATTTAGATCCAAAGTTAGAAGTGTATTTTACAAATACAAGGCACTAATTGGATATTCAACAACTTACTTGCTCCTTTTCTATTTGGATCATCTTCCTGAAGAAGTCAAGTGAAAAGGGACGATTTTCACACAGGCTGAAATAAAACAAGTAACTTTAGACTTCAAGTCTTTTAACATACACCCTAGAACAATCTGGTTTGAAGGCTTTACTTGTTACCTGGTAAAGACTTTTTTAACTTTCTTATAACCACCACTTCTGTAAGTCCAGTCGAGATACATTTCTTTCATAGTCACAGATTCAGCAGGAGTTGTGGCACGTAAGGATCTCTGCAAGTTTAAAGGGAAGAAAAACACAAAACAAAAAATAAAACCACCACATACCTACAATTAAAAGGCATGCCCTCATCAGGCATCTGAAATAAAGCAGATCTCCTAAGTCTAAAGTACATTTCTCCTCCAATAATCCACACAGCTGGCAACTGGCATTTCCTTAACACCCTTCATGCAGAGGCTTTCCCAATGCTCTACAAACAGCTGAATTCAAGCTTCCATCTGAAATATGTGTTTTATATTGTAAAAGGGGGAAAAAACCCACTACCCAACATGCCAGGCAAAGAGGAAATGTTTTGCCCTAAGATATTGAGGAAATTTATAGTGAGATTAAAGTCCCAGTTCTGATCTTGAGTTTTCTATAACAAGACTGATGTTTTCACACAGATTGTAAAATTCCCTCTTCCGTGTTCAGACAGGTGTCTGAAACAGAGCAAAAAATTCTAGACCACAAAGTAAGAGTACATCACTGGTTGTGCTTACAAACATCTGTTTCAGAAGAATTGGAATGACATTTGTGCCTATAAGCCTGTGTCCAACTGATTTTTGATAACACACACAGTTTTGCTTGAAATTCTTTGATATCAACACATCCATGACAGAACTGCTGTATAAAGCATTTGTTACATGCTCCATTCACAGACATTGTTCCCATTTATTTACACAGACATAAAAGTAGATTTTGATTAGCCCAGTACCTGGTAGAGAGCTTCTGTGTCCTCCTTGCTGTTTGCTCCTTCGCTCCATTCCACCCAGAGGGTCCACAATGCCAAAGTGCCCTACAGGGGGAGCAGATACATCAAATGCCTAAAATACAGTGACTGATTTACAGACACAGACAGCAACACATCCTCCAGGTTCTGTATTAGCTGCTGTAAAAATGTCCTTTAGGCACAGCTCTTGGAAAGACAACTTTGGGCTGCACCCTGAAATCACTTCTCATTTCCTTCCCAATACTTCTTAGCTGGACAGTTGCATTGCCAGGGATGAGACAAGTTGTTCTGCACCACTGAGCACTGCTGTACAAAGGTAACTTCCAAGAATAAGAAGTAAAGAAATAGTCACCTTCCTGTTCCATCTCCTCACTCCTTGTGCCCAGGGTTTGAAATGGAACAGTAAGAGAACAAACATCTAACTCAAGGCTTGAAATGACACAATGTGCCAGGACAGCAAATAAAAGGAAGCACATTTTTCAACTAAGACACAAAGAATACCAGCTCACTGCTAGGAGAGCATGCAAAATGTCACCTGTGAGCATTCAGACTTTAAACCTGTGACTTTGAAGTGAATTTACAGTTCCCTAATACTTGGCAACGTGATGTGCATGTGAAATTTTGAGTTCATATATCTGACCTTAAAAATTGTTAGGGACTTTGAATGCCTTGTAAAGGTAAAAAAAACCCAAGCAACCAAGCATCAGAGGTTTCTGGCCCGTGTCATGTAAGTCCATAAACCAGCACAGACCTGGGATTTCACGTGTTTAAGGGCTTCTTCAAAACACTGCATCACATCTTCCCTCTTCAGCTGGATCAGCACCTGCAGCCTCATCTGCCACGTGCCCACGGACAGGCTGAAGCGCCTGGTTGCAGCTTCTGCCACCTCCACAGCCTTCTCAGAGAGGTTGGACTCCAGCAACAGCTGAAGCTGAAAGCCAGCAGATACAGCTCATCACCACAGGAGACTTGGAACACCTTGTTAAAAAGCAAGGCTTTGAACCGAACTGCCCATCAGTGTCTACTCAGAATGCAAAGACAGGCACACAACCAAGGCAGGAAAGCCCCCCAGTCTGTTCTGTGTGTCAGCTCTTACCCACTGCTTATAGAGAGCTTCTGGCAGCAAATTAGACTCATGGGCTTTGTTGAACACACTCAGTGTCCTCTCCAGCCTCTAGAACCAACAGAGAGAAAAAACCCAAGCATTATTCCTGTATATATCAGATTCCATCATTTCTAGAAGCCCAGTGGATTGTCTACCAACATGTCACTGAATATCTAATTATACATTACATATCTAATGCTTTAGGTACCCACAGACATTCCAAGATAAAGGGGAAATTGAGCATTTGAATTACTTCTCTTCCTTCAGGAGCAAAGAACAACACTGCAGTGTTCTTGTGCTCTACTACAAGGGAACCAAACTGCACAGGCTAGGTAGTTAATTCAGAGTCCTACCCAAGCACAGATGCACAACTGAACTGCCCACGTGCCAGCACCAAACTTTGCTCAGACTTATTTGCAAGTCATTTTAATTCATCCTTTTCTTCAAATAAGCACAGGTTTGAAGGACTGTCAGTGAACATTTAAGGTCCCCTCCAACCCAAACCATTCTATGATTAACAAGTTTGCAGTCTTAGCTCTCATCCAAAGAGATCACTGAACTGACAAGGCTGGTTTATGCCCAGGTTATTCATGTTCAGCCAGGCCATCTGAGAGCCTGACAGTAAAAGTGATCCCCCCAGATGGAGACTAAATGATTCTTAGTGATGGCCACAGGTAGATATTTCTGATAAAATGTCAAAATATACTTGCTTCTTGTCTTGCTTCTGGATTACAGAAGTCAATAACGACAGGGATGATTTGTTTGTATGATTTCCTAATAAGCTTTTACCTTTTGCTTTAATTCTTCACTGTTGGTTTTCCTGTTGTATCTCTCTAAGCAAAAAGTGATGTAGCACTTCCACATGTTCTCTGTAGAAGCCAAGGCATAGTATCACACTTTACAGAATCACAAGAGTAAGCACAAATATTTAAGAAATACAAAGAATCCAAGCACACTGTTAATGCCAACTTTGTTTTAAAATGTTGTATTATAAAAGAGGCCCTAGATTTATAACATTAACATTTTAAAATGGCTTCCCAGTGCAAGCTGCAGACAATAAATCTTTGTAAAGAGCATCCAGCTCTTGGTTCAGCTGAGGCTTCACAAGGAATGTTCAAAGTAAGGACAGTGCCAGATGTTGGGAGTTGGATATCCACTCTGGCTACTCCAAACCATTGCTGACTCACAGCTAAGCAGCAATATACTCACATTTCCAGTTAAGCAGCTCCTTCGAGAGCATAAATGCTTTGGAAAATAACCCAAATAACACATAAAATAGATGCCCAAAAGGCACCTTGTAAAAACTGCTCTCCTTCTCTCAGGTATGGCAGAGCCTGCCATCACCTTCAAGACTCTCAAGCACCAGGAACAGTTGTTAAAGGCAGGCAGGGCAGTTCACCTGTTGGCAGAGCTCCCACAGCCTCATCAAAGACTGCACAGCACCGTTCCTCCCTCTGGGCCATTTCTGCCACTTTGCTCTGCTTTGTGGGGTGTCCTGGGGCCTTCAGGGACCCCAAATCCAGCTCACGACGGGCCATGTAGTCCCAGGTCAGGGGATCATCAGCATAATTGGCCTGCAAACTGAACACAGCATGTCTGTAACAGCCCACAGCCACCGTCCTGCAGCCCCGGGTATGTTTAGAAGGGTTGTTATATAAGCTGTGGTATTTGTTTGGTTGTTATATTATGTAAGTATATATATACACTTACTTGCTAAGTAACCAAATGCCAGAGGAAAAAATATTTACTTTCCACAAGAGAAAGACAAAATATTAGCGCTTTTTTTTTCAATATTTAATATGGATATTCTCCAGAAATAACATGAACCAGGCAGGAAACTGTCAAGAGAAATCTTTCTTTCGAGAGGAACAGCTAAAGAAATAAAAGATGCAAAAATGCCACAAAAGTACACGAGGAAAACCCACAGTTCCTGCAGTGAATTTACAGAAACTAAGTGCAGTAATTATTCAGTGACAACTACTTTATATCTAAATTTTTCTGAGCAGCTTTTTAAAGCCCTTCCTGAAGTTAGATACGAGCATCCTTTTCTAAAGAACACACTTGCCTCACCAGAACACTAATTCCTTAATGTTCATTCCCTACAGGAAACAGCCTTTAGTGCTTAAAGTCCTGTCAACCCACTATAAATTAGAGAAGTTATGAGAACATGGTTCTTAAAACCTAAACTAGAACAAAATAAAAACACAACACAAAGCCACAACTCACTTTTCAAGGATTTCTTTTTGCAAATCTTGGGTGAAGTCAAAGAGCTTTGCAATGGAGAGCACAGCCAGCTGGAACTCAACACCTACATTTCAAGAGACAAAAACCCTATCAAACAGAGTATTTGTTAAAGAATTCCTCAGTATATCACATCAGTTGCACACTTTGCATTTTTGGTTTGTTGCTTTTTTTTTTTAAACAATCAAGTTTTGAGACTGGAAGCCCAGCACTGTCACTTCAGCCCAAAAGCTGCTGTGCTGGAAGAGGTGTCAGCCTGCAGGAAAGACATGAAATCAGAACCATTAGTTTTTTCTCTGGCATTATGCAGGTTCTACTGAAGAAATGGTGTATTTGAAAAGGTATCTTAGTTGTGTGCATTGGAGCTAAGTCTGTCAGTATTACCTACTGCAGAGCTGGGTTAAAGATGACAATTTTCTTATTGAATAAGTCCAAGAAATATTAAATCACCTTTAATTTTCTGAGTTGCATCCCTGTAGACTATTCGAGCCATTTCCCCATTGAGAATCTCTTCAGAGTAATTGAATTCCCCCTGCAATATCAAAAATATCATTGAAAAAACTATTTTCCTTTCTCAGCTATCATTTTTGCCAACAGGGAAAAAAAAATCAGAAGATATCAATGTTTTCCTTCATCTAAGTCTATTTTTATGTAATTTGCACAAGTCAACTATAAAGAAATGAAAGACAGTAAGTTTAACTACTCCTTTCCAGAAATTACTATTAATTTTCAGACTGGGGAACGTAATAAAAAGATTTTACAATTGCAAGCAAAACTCAGTGTATGAAGTATTTGAGCTGAGCATCAGCAAACACTTGAAGAGCTCCCATAGGCACAGCACATGAACAAAAACTTTCTCTAAGCAGTTGTCAAACAAACCATTAATCCAGACCCCGTGAAACTGTGCACTCAGATGGGTGATACACAAGCAGACAATCTCTCCTAAGGAACTTCAGCTGACCTACCAAGTCCATCTTTGCTTTTTCAAATTCTTTCTTCTCCTTCCTCTGTTTCTCAGCGTGCATCAGCTCCATCCTGAAATACTGCAAGAGTGACAACACAGTGAAGTGGCTGTGGGGGTTAAGTCATAAAAATCTAAGTCTACAAATGAGGTAAAACAAGCTCTGAGGAGCTACAAATCAGGGCCTTCCCACATCCCACCCACGTCCAAGAGCCTTGGTTTTTAAAAGCTTGTGCACATAACTATATGCCCTAGTATTTATCCAGACATTTCCCACATGTAGCAATGATCATTTCTTAGTCATTATTTAAACCTCAACTTGCCCTCAAAGAAAAGCAACTTCTCCAACAAAGGCTGGGGATGCCAGACTAACCCTGAGAAATATGTCCAAGCAGGGTTTAACAGCACCTTAGAATGGAATTTTGGGATGGTTTTTTTTTAATATTTTTGACATTTTCCTGCTGAGGGGGAAGCAAGGTTTTTTTCCTGAGAAATATGCTGAACTGATTTGCTCTGCTGGTTGTAGAAGAAAACCAGGATCTCACCTCTTGATAAAGTTTTGGGCACTCTGGATGGAAGCGCAAAGCACGAAGGAACAAGTGCCTGGCACTTTCTGATGAGAGTCGTGTCTCCATTTCCCACTTTGCTGCCATAATCCACAGTGCTGCAAAAGGTGATCCAAATTCGTGAATTTAATCTCTCAGAATGAGCTCAGCATTGGAACAAAACTGATTATCTCCCATGTAAAACCAAGCTGAAGGACAGATCTAAGCAGCTAGGCAGATCCAGGGAGTTTAATCTGGTTTAGCTACAGAGCTAATGATGTCTTCCAAAGCCAGAAAGCAGGTCTTGAGCATTCAGCATCTCCCACCTCTGATGTACCTACTTAGTCCCCAGTCTGACTGGGAAATGGTCATTCAGACCTACTTCCCATCACCTTTCTCAGCACAGCCCTGTTAGAGCCCATCTCTCTGAAGCAGCAGCAAGGCAAAGAAAAGACAGTGGGACCTTCACCCCAATAGCTTGAACTGAGATCTACAAGAACTTTAACCAACACCACACAATCGACACTGAGGTATTTATGCAACACTCACCACTGTTTTACTTACCTGGTTTATTGGAATGAATGGCCAGCATGGTAGAAAACACCTTACTGAGTTGATGTTTTGCATTCTGTAAAAGAAGCAGTTTTGTTTTACCCACTCTGGTACTGAATGGAACACACACTTCAGTGAAAATCCCAGGCAGATCCAACAATATTATCAAAATGATTTCAGTATTACAGCATGTGGCAGTAAAGTTTGTACCCCTATCTTGAATTCAAGTTCCAGATGCCTGAATAAACACCAATCCACTATCTCAGCTCAGGTAAGATCAAGCATTTGAAAACTCACCCACTGCTTGCAAAATGCAACATGTGAAAGCCAGAGCTGGACATCATCCTGTTGGAAATGAAAAGAGGAAGAGAATCAACTTCACAAGGTACAAAATCACTTGTACATTGACAAGCAAACAACACACCATTGGTACAGCAACCTGGCATGAAGAAAAAAAACCCAACAGAAACTCAAATAAACTTACTTTCCATTTTCCTGTAGCTCTGTTGAACAGGCTGTGCACTCGGTGCAGAATAGAGTGCTCGATTTCCTCCTTCTTAAACGAGTATCCAATGCGCTGGGAGGAAAAAAACATCAATTTTATTGCAGTAGAAAATGTATTTTGCATAAAGTATTTTGCACTCCTAATAACTGACAGACTTACTGCTCGTCTTTTCTTGATCAGTTCCAGTAGATTAATTTCATACTAGAATGGAAAGAAAAATAACATTTAAAACCAAATGAAGAGACATCCAACAGCAAGGAAAAAAAATCCAGATAAAGTTTGTTAGAGCTGATGGACAGTGGGACAATAAAAAATACAAACAGGAAAACCTAAGCAATAATTTTTTGACTGGGTATTTCTAAGACTGGATGAAATGAATATTAAAGATTTCTACTGCATGTGACATTTCAGACTTGAGCTGTTGGCAACCCATATTCCTAGAATTGTGATGCACAAGCCAAACTTGTAATTAGAAGTTTGTTTAGCCACAAAAAAATTAGCACCGTAAAATATCCGGAGTTGGAAGAGACCCACAAGAATCATCGAAGTCCAACTCCTGGCGCTGCCCAGGACACCCCAACAATCCCACCCTGTCCCTGAGAGCATCGTCCAGACCCTCCTGGAGCTCGGGCAGCCTTGGGGCTGTCACCACTGCCCTGGGCAGCCTGGTCAGTGCCCAACCACCCTTTTAGGAGCTTTTTCCTAATCTCCAACTTATTAATTCCACTTAACTACAATTTGCACAGCGTATCAGGGAACTGGGGGCTCCACATCCCTGGAGAGACAAGAAACCACAGGAGAAGGTCACAAGGGAGAGACGCCTCATCCCAACCTCAGGCACCAAGTCCTGGCTATGCTTCCTGCTCTGCTGCCCACAAGCCGCCCTCAGGGAACAGCAGAGACCAGGCGAGGTGAGGGCACCGAGGGCACGACAGAACCACTCAGTTCGGAGCTGGATCTGCAGCGAGGGACGGCCCGCTCTGCTGCGCGGTAAAGCCTACCTGGATGTAATTAATGAAATCCTCCTTCCGCAGCGCTCTCCGCTGTATTTTGTACTCCAGAGCCGAGGCTTTCCTCAGGACGGCCCTGCGGGGATCGGGACATGAGCGATGGGAGCGATGGGAGCGATGGGAGCGCCCCTCGCCACGTGCGCCCGCCCGGCCCCGGCCCCGCTCACCGGATCTCGGCGCGAGTGAACAGCCCGACCCGCTCCAGCTGCTCCAGCTCCGGCACCCGGTCCTCCAGCCGCTGCTCGATGCGCTCCGCCATGGCCGCGGCGCTCCGGACAGTCCCCACACAGACCCCACACAGACCCCACACAGACCCGGCCCGGCCCCAGGCGCCGCCGCTTCCGCCCGCCCCGCCCCGCGGCCGCTCTGCCGCCCCCTGCCCGGCTGGAGGGGCCGCGCAGCACCGGAGACAGAGTTAGAGAATCCTTCGGTGGGAGCGACTTCTGGAGATCACGCAGTCCAATCCCCCTGCCAGGGCAGGGTCGCCTGCAGCAGGTGAGTTTGGAATGTCTCCAGAGAGGGAGAGTCCACGCTCGCCCTAGGCAGCTGTTCCAGGGCTCTGCCACCCTCCATCGAAAGAAGTTTGTCTTCACGCTGAGGTGAGACTTCTTTATGGTCATTGTTCCTCGTCCTGTTGATGGGCACCACGGAAAAGAGTCTGGCACCATCCTCTGACACCTGACTTGGAGATATTTATATGCATTGATGAGATCCCCTCTCAGTCTTCTCTTCTCCAGACTAAACAAGCCCAGCTCCCACAGGAGGAGGAATGGCAAAGCCAAGCCTGGGACGTGCAGAGACAAAGCACAAGCGCCCCGGTGAGGGCTCAAGCTGGAATCCGGTGAGGGAGGAGTGTGGCCAGCAGGTTGAGGGAGGTGATGCTCCCCCTCTGCTCGGCCCTGATGAGGCCACATCTGGAGTGCTGGGTCCAGTTCTGGGCTCCTCGGTACAAGAAAGCTGAGGAGCTACTGGAGAGGGTCCATCAGAGGTCATAAAGATGATGAGGGGTCTGGAGCTTCTCTCCTGTGAGAAGAAACTGTGCTGGGATTCCTCCAGGACAAATGGCTCTTCCCCTCCCACATGGCACCTTCCTTCTTTCCACCTTTCAAATTTTTAGGAAAAAATTCTTGATTGGGAGGGTGGTGAGGCCCTGGCACAGATTGCCCAGAGAAGCTGTGGCTGCCCCATCCCTGGAAGTGCCCAAGGCCAGGTTGGATGGGGCTTGGAGCAACCTGGGATAGTGGAACGTGCCTCTGCCCATGGCAGGGGTTGGAATGAGATGAGCTTTAAGGTCCCTTCCAAACCAAGCCTTTCTATGAGTCTATGATTCTGAGAAAATTTAAAAAAAAAAAAACACAGGCAACAGGAAATTTCAGTTTCTTAAATGAGGAACACCCCGGGAAATGAAAAAAAGTGAGATGGGAGACAATTTATTGAGAGTTGCTTTAAATGCATATTATCCACAGTACCTGCTGCTTGTGCATTGAGTTGTCACTGCTGGCACTGAGCTGGTCAGAGATGGAACCAGCCCCACCTCCAAACCTCTGCCCTGTCTCAGCCATCGCTCCCTCCCGGAGGAAAGGCAGGAGCTTGTCTCTGAAAAACCACATACAAGGACTAAGGGCAAGAGGGTTTCTGGTACAGCATTTTTCATATATAATAGCCAAAAAAACCTGGGGGTAATTTTTCCTTTTTATTACAGTCAAAATGTTTAACAGGTGTTGCCAAGTACAGAGCAAGAACTTGAGCAAGTGACTTTGTTAAAAACACACATAAGACAAAGCACTTTGCGAGAACTGTCAAGAACAGTGGTAGTTTTTTTTCACCTGCTGTGACTTGGACTTGTGGTGGTTTTTCTCAATATTGGGCACCAATTAAAAAAAAAACAAAACCAAATTAATCCTTAGTGGGAGAGGTTCAGCAACTTTTCTTTCTGACAGGAAATAGTGACATGATTTTCCAAGAAGTGACCAAACAGAAAAGCTACCAGGAAATGGAGAAGCACCATCCAGTCACAAGGCCAAGAACTACAGACTGGTGCTGCATTCGGGGCTTGGTGGCTGAGGCAGCTCTGCACTGCAGCTGTCTCGTGCCAAGGGACCTCTTACCCCACAAGAACAAGTTCCTGATGGAGACTGTCCCCCCTGGAGACTCCCTTGTCCTACTCAGCTGCCAAAGGCTCTGGGTCAGAGCAGGGTCAGCACAGCTGTCCCAGCACAGCCACCCCCACCAGTGAGCCAAAGCCTTCAGGCTCTTGGGACCTACATTTCAGTGAGTTCACCTCCCATGGAGTTCAGCTTTCAGTAAATCAGCACAACAATCCTGCTCAAAGTGTTGGTGAAAGAATGTTATTCATAATCAACAGTAAGTTATTAATTATACTGGGGATGACATTTTGAGATGCACCAGCTCAAACTGATTCTTGTACAGATCCAAAGAGTTCAATAAAACACCCCTTAAGGAGGACAACACTGGGGAGGAAAAGCAGCATTAGCACACTGAATCACTGAGCAAGAATGTGATTGGAATTACTACACTGGATTAACTTCATTTGAGTATCTCTGCATCTGATGGCATGATTTTATACTATAAATGCATTCTGTATTTAGAGCCAATCTGTCATGGTGCACTTAGATCACAACATGTAAATGAGAACACCACATGTAGTGTAGGAGTTCAGAACTTAAAAGGTAAATGTCAGTCATTACCTGTAAACCTCTGGAAAATTCTACTTCTATCTTCTTGCTCTCCTCACTCAGCTCTGCTTGGGCTGAAAATCAGCAGCAACTGTGGAAGAGAGACACCAACATAAACAACAGCCTTCTGAAACTTTATGGTTGCTCATTCTGCCAGTCTGAAAATCTTCTTCTGTGATCAACCTGCAGTCAGTCAGGAACTCTGAAACTCAAAACCCACCACCAAACAATCCCTGACTGTTTTAGGTGGTAGAGAAGTGTGTGCACCCTCAGGGGCCACAGCAACCTCCACCTTGAATTGTGCCTCCCGAATTCAGTCCATGCACAGATCCCCCAACAGGTCTGACACATGGGAGTTCCCCACATACCAAGAACAATGGGTGTCCCACAAGCCCTCAGAGGGCATTAAATTTCTTGCTAGCGCTTGTCAAAGCACCACAATATCATCCCACAGCAGCACATAGGCACAGCACAAACCACTCTGCAGGACCCATCACTGTGGGACTCAAAGGATCAAAGAGTGGTGTGCACCACAACAATAGACTCCCCAAGTTTCTAGTTTAGGGGCCTAGTACTTCCCACTCAAAAACACACAGAGCGAGTAACAATAAGATTTAAAATCCCAAACTTTGCTGATGACCTCGCAGGATTATTTACCAAAAAAAATAGATCAAAACCCGCTTGCAAACATTTTCCGTTCCTTCAGATACCCCTCCTTTCCTGTAGATGGAAGGAGAACAAAACTAAAAATGCCTTTCCCTTTCTTCCCCCAGGAAAACAATCCTTAGAACAATTAACATAACGGACTGTCAGAAGTGCTCATAGCAAAGTGACAAACGCCGTGAGTGGCAGGCGAGCCCAGCCCGACCCACCAGAACACTGCGGGCTGGGTTTGTCATGCAAATCAAAATGGAACCTGACGTGCTCTTTGTTCATTTCCCTTTCATAAAATCTACTTTAAATGCCTCCCATGTGCCTTGTTTTGGAAGCTGACATTCCGAATGCATCAGTGCAAATTAAGGGAGGGATCCATTACCGATAAAGACGTTGTGATACAGAGAGTTTCAACAAATCTTATTGGGAGAGCTGGGGAAACAACTGCTGCAGCTGGCACCTGTAGGGTCACGCAGTTTGCTGCTTTTATGAAGGCTCTTTAGAAAAACTCCAGCAGCAGGTCCTTGCAGGAGAAGTTCTGGCAAGCTGTCACAGCTTAATATTTATAGATTATGTCTGCAAGGAGTGGGTACGTTGTGAAGTAGGAATTAATCACAGTGGTTTTGATTTAAGTCTTGTCTGTGTTTAAATGCACGATGGTTAACGTGCATAAGGCAAATATTTAAATTACAAATTGATTGAGATGTATCTTATTTATTTCTACCATTTTACTACCTGAGTGCATAAACAATTACAGCTTTTTAGAAGACTCCTTCAGATGTACAATATTTTACAATTAACTTGTATATAATTGTCATAATGCACTTTATGAAGATGCCTTTTAAACAATGAAAGTGATGTTCTGACCTCATGAAAATAATTGGGAAGCTTCCACTGACTTCAGCTGAGCCAGTGGTTCATCCCTTCAGGACACATTTTTAACAAAGCCCTCGAAGCATTTACTGGGCATGTGGGACTTTGGTTTGAAAATATATGAGCACATCTGTTAATAAAGCAGTTTGGAATTTACTCCCAAAAATACACTAACCCAAACCTTGGACTACGCTAACCTCCCTAGTTTTGTAATTATAACAATTTCTGTGATGATTTGGTTTCACCTCTGCCAAAACCAGCAGTCAATCTGCATAAATAGTGGTTTCATCACTGCAATTCCACTTGAGCCTCCAAAAATTCAGATTTAAGACCATGCAGTCGATCAGTTGGACTGTTCCATACCATCATTAACCCTGGTCCATGTCCTGGACATGTTATTTTTTTCCATTCTGATAGAAAATGCTTGTCTTTGTCAATGCATTGCTTTACTTTTGCAGCTTGCAGGCACTTACCCTGCAGCATTAGATCTGAATCCCTCCTGGAATTTCATTCACTCACCTCTTTTTCAACTATTAGTGGTTAAAAAAACCCACAACAAACATAAACATTTCCATGTAATGCCTTATCAGAACTATTATCTGATCATTTAATCTTACATATCATCTCTTTACAAAGGCAAGACCTTTACTCCTGCATTGGCTCTGAGCTTGAATTTTTCTGAATCAGACTTTTCCTCCTACTCATTTTGAGCATCCTGTTTCTTCTCCATCACCCCAAGATCTGAACATCTCTACAGGGGGAATTTGCAGCGAAGGGGAATGATGCCTCTGGAATTGTTTCCTTGCCAGTTCACATCTGGTCCTCAGCACAAGATCCATCTGTTTATTCAGGGTCTCCAGGGGCTTGTACAGTAGTGGCTATGAGCCTTTTAATTTGATTTTGTCATTTGGCTGGTTGGTGAGCACTTGACAGGCTGTGTAAGTGCAGCAGGGCAGTTACAACCAGTCACTCATCGTGTCCTAGTGGCCAATTCATAACCCAGAGGAATGCCAGTCACATTTCAACAGTTTAAAACTGTATCAGTCATCTGCCCTACATACTCCCAAATTGTCAGCACCATGAAATGTATTGCTTAATTATCTTTAATTTAATGTTATTTCTTGCCTGTACACTTGTGCTTAGGATTGTTGCCAGAGGTCTGGAGAGCAGAGTCATAGTAATCTTAATTTACCTCACTAAGCTGTCTGGGTTTGAAGGGGAGGTGAAATGGTGGCATGGCCTTGGGTGACCCAACTATGTCATAAGGAACAAGGCAGGTAAAGACAGAACTTCCTCAGAGCAAAGCTTTGTATTTTTTAAACACAGAGATGTTGGCACCAGCATCAATTACACTGCCATGACAAAGAGCATGAAGTAAGCCACATATGGATTTATTTCTCCTTCCAAAAACCGGGATTAGGATTGGTCACAGTTTGCCTCCTGCTGTTTCTCACCTCCTTCTGTGGAGATGTGTTTAGTGTGGGAAAAGCGACCTCAGTCATGGCAACAACCAGTAAAACTACTTCTGGAGTATGGATAATTCAGGTCACAGTGTGCAGAATCACATCCTCCCAAGCAGCATTCCAAACACAAGATAAACTCTTGTAAAAGCCTTCTGAAGCAACCCCTGGCATATGAAACCCCAGATAACGTTAACTTTCATATGAAACACTTAGATAAGCTCTGCTGTGTGAATTGTATATGTCTGTGCTGACTGGGAAACACTGGGAAAACAGTTTCTGCCCTGATCTTATCCTTTAAGTAAGTGCTGATGATAAAATTCCCAATTCTCACTTTATTAATCTATACTTAGTTAAGCCACAAAAGAAAGAATTGGTCCCTGTTAAAACTTATCCCTTACTTAAAGCTGAAATTAATTAGGTAACTAATTCACTTGAGGTTTTGTTTTACTATCTATTGACATGCTCTTTGATCCTCCCATATTTCTCGTTTTGAGTGATTGAAGATTTCATTCTTGCACTGTCAACAGACCTTTTGTTGAGAAACTTCTATTTACATCTGTAACTGACTGAATTCTCACATCTCCCCAGCAGTTCCTCTTTGATCTCTGCTTTTCTGAGTTTAATCATTAAGTTTGCATCAGGAGTTTTTCAGTTGCCATATCTTCCACAGTTTCCGGGATTCACTTGCAAGAGCACAAACTCCTGAAGTTCACTTAGAAGGATTTTTTGAATTTTTGATAGTTTTCTGATAGTTTTGCAGGAAGTACCACACATGCTGCATCTCTGAAATTGCAGCATGAACAAGCAGGATTCCTGTTCTGTTTCAATGTATTAAATATTTAAACTTCAAGATTTGACTTGGGGTTTTTTTCTGTGTATTTAGTCCATTTCTAGCCTTACAGTTTAATCATCTTAGGAGATGTCCTACCTTTCTAGAGCAAATTAATCTACTGGGCCCAGGCTCTTCACAATGCTTTTGAAACAATTCTGGTATTTTTAGTCCACTACCTAGACTCTAAAGACAAAGACTACTGCTAAAAAGCCACCAAACAGAAAGAAATCATTAAATGAAAGGCAGGAAATAAATTTCACTGTAGAAGAATCATGAAGAGTATGTTAAAACATCACCAAGAGAACTCCAAGAGACAAGTCCTGAGCATACATTTCTGCTCAGCAATACTGACTAATAACTTTAATCACTGATTGTTCCCCGTGGGAATGCAGGAGACAGGTGATTCCGTGGTGCAAAATATCCTGTGCATTCCCTCTCCACTCTCTGCAATAACTCAAGACATGTAAGGAACCTGTGGCTGAAAGCTGTGCATTGTGGGGGCATTAAGATTCCCTGAGGGCCACGTTCCTGGAGTGCTGTGCTCCTGGAATACATTTGAACAGCTCTGTACAAAAGCAGTCCCTGGCAAACACATGAATGAGAATCACAAGTGGCTGCTCTGTCAATCTCCCCCCCCTCAGCATTCATGGGAATACTTGGGAACACTTGGATTGCTGTGTAGGATCTGTGCTCTTCCCTTCCCCGGGCTCCAGCACAGGGCTTCCCTTACAGCAAAGTTTATTTTCTCTTTTCTCAGTTCCCTGCTTATGAAAACAGGGCAGCTCTGTACATTAACATGCAGAAAACCAAACTGAAACTGAGAGCTTCCACCCCAACAGCAACATGATCCTGCCATCCCAAATACACCCAGCATTCCCCCTGCCTCCTGCTGTGCTGTTATCCACAAATCTGGAAATTTTCATATCCACAGATCTGGAGCTGCTCCCTTTCTCCAGCTGCAATATTGTGTAGCCTCTCTTTACAAGAGGCTGGGAAAACAATAAGTGGGAGTTGTCTTTTGTTTTCCAAATAGGTAGGGAAGAGTAGCTTGTCTAATAATTTCCATGGCCAATTATTGTTGATTAACATCAAATCAGACTGAAAATATAGAATATGAAGTGAAGAATGAATTAGTATCTATTGCAGACGAGGTTAACTCAGCGTGTAGTGAAGTTTATTTGTGTGAGGGGGCCACTGAAATGGCTCTGGGGTTGGAGCACAGTGACACAGCTGTGGGACCTTCCCATCCACGCAGGAAGTGCTTTTGTTTCTCTCAGTTCTGGAGCATTTTTGCTTCCTCACTTCTCTCATGGAAAACCTGGGTTTGGGGGCCGGACAGATTGTGAGGAGGAGAACCTGGAAGCATGAAAACAGCAAGAAGCAAGGTGTGGATGTAACCACACAAATGGAATGTGCTTGTGAGCTCAAGGTCAAGGTAAAGAAATGCAGGGACCCAGGACACTCACTGAGGTTTGTTACTCTCAGCAGCTCCAGTGCCTTACCAAGGGGTACAACAATGCTCCCTAATAAATCCTGACTCTGGCTTTCATGATGGCCCCAATCTGTAACCAAGCTTTAAAAAGACTGACCAAAAGTTTACATTCAGCTAATGAGAATTACTCTTTCCTTCCAAAGTTACATGTAAAATTAAATTCTCAGGAGATAAGCTGGTCTGCAAGAGTGTTTAGTTAGTTACTAACAATCTCTATAGACTATAGACAGACCCATGTTTAAAGATGGGAGGAAAACAGTATAGTTATATTGACAAAACCTTCATTTAGGCTGAGCTCTGAGTTTACAGGTATTTATTTCCCCTTTAAATAAGGATTTACTTTGTAAATATTCCTATGCAAAGACACAGTAATTTGGAGGACTCAAGCTGGAAAGTTTAGTGTGGCTATAGGGGCACTACAGCCAACCAACAAAATCAGGTAACTATGAAATGAAAAAAACAAATCCACAAAGCTCTAAAATATGCATGTACTTTTACATATATGTGTGAAGAGGCAAAAATTGCTGCAGTTCAGCTGTTCAGGAGGACAGGAATGCTGGGCACGCACAGGCTGCGAAAAGCCACAGGAAAAGGAGATTTACAAGTGGCATGTGCTTCCAATCTGCAGGAAACAAATCTGATCTTCTGGATATCAAATGCAAATCCCACTAACAGGATGTGAAAACAAGAATGGATTGGCCATCTCAAGACATAAAATCTGACATATAGAAGCACCTCTACCACCTACTTCTGCTTTCATTTCAGGGGTTTATTCCAACAGCACTCCTGGTTTGGAATTGATTGTTTCTTCCATTTATCATCTTAAACTTATTAAACTGCTCTTTTTCTTTTTTTTTTTTCTTTTTTTTTTTTTTTGCATTATGTTAGGATATTATTTATCTTTATAGGGAAAAGATACACTACCATAATCTTAAACTTTTTTAGGTTTTTTAGATTCTTTTTAGTTTTATCGATTTCAGTAAGGTACACTAATGTTTCACTGCTTCTTTTTTAAACCACTTTATTTGAAAACACATTTTCACTGGCTTTGTAGGTACCTTGTCATTGGCTTAATATGACCAGTTTTCTGTTACCTGATATATGTATACAAGACAAATGTTTAAGTTATTTATTTTTTAATGAATGCATCTGTAAAATCTATAGGGGTCTATATTACCAGGAAGGTCAAGGACACAACGGTCTCGTGCTACAGCTCATTTTTCTTCTGAAGAAACCATAATGACCTCCACCTTTCTTAAAAGGAGCCTTTGTTTTCTTGCTTGTAACTGTGCAAAATAAACAGAAGTTTTTTTGCTATTTCTACCAATCCATTCTATGAAGCCCCAAATACAGAATGAATTATGGAATCACAGAATGGTTTGAGTTGGAAGGGACATGAAAGGACAACTAAGGGGAACAGGCTCAAGCTCCAAAGCTCTACTATTTGTCAGCCAGTCCTGCCTTGCAGAGGGCTCAGGTCCTGCCACTGTCCTGTCCCGCTCCGGGCAGGAGTCGCAGCCCTGGTTCCTCTGTTCCCAGGCAGATCCAACTCCAATGCCAGACATTAATTGCTTAATTATCTTTCCTACTCCTGCTTGGAAGGCTGCCCTCTGGCTCTTCCTCCCAGTTTTGAAATTTAGAAGGATGAGCCACCAGCAGCAGCAGAGACTTGGAAACAGTTGTGAGGAAACAGGAATAAATTAGGTAGCAAACAACTTCCAAGGACAAAATTTCAGCTGTACAGCATTCAGGAGCCTTTCTCACACATAATGTGATATTGATACCTTTTGTCACTTTTAACAGGGCATCACTGACCTCAAGCTCAACCTCTGATGACTAAAGATGCCCCATAATTTGGGGTACAGCTGCTCTCTGGCCCCTGAATCCAACAGCCTGGCAACCACCCAATATCAGAAGCGTCACCACGAATTCCCAGGTATTATGAGCAAAGAAATTACATGTAAGGTCCTCAGAAACAGCCAGTGCCTCAAACATTGCTGCTTCCAGTAATGAAAGACATATTCAGCAACAGGTGACTGTAGAGAAATTGAATAAAGAATAGAACATAAAAAGACTGGAATACTAAGCAGAGACAATCATGACAAGCAGGATAAAATGTGTAACAATATTTTAGAAATATCACTTTTTGTTTAGAGGGAAGAAAAATACAATGTAGGTAAAGTTGTGACAGCAATGAATTTCTAACGTAACAAAATTAAGGTTGAAACAAAATACTGAAAAGCCTGCAGGTAAAACATCAATGTCTGAGAAAGGAAGGAAGAAAAAAAGATAAGGGAAGAAAATATCGTTCCAGAACAAACATGAGAGATAAATGGTGCAGCAGAAAAAGCAAAAAGAGGGGAATAGTGAATAAAGACTTGTTTATCTGAATGCTTGTGGGGTAAATGTATATACATATATTTTCTTTAAACATAATAAGGTTAATACCAGACAATTGAGGCATCACATTGGAATCCCTGTGTTGATAATGTAAGGCACATTTACAGCACGGCTGACTTTGAGATATGGTTTTCCTCTGAATATTTATCATTGAGTTGATTTTTCTTATCACTAGAAATTAGAAGATCAGTGGGGATGGTGGAGTGCCAGCCCCACAGCTGTGTCTGGTATCGGAATTCAAGGCTGTGTTTCACACATGAACCATTCTTACCCAGCTTTGTAAAACTGCTCTGGAGAAGTTTCACAAATAGAACAGAACGGCCGCCGAAGCCTTTTAAGTGCGAGTTGCCACGTCTGTGTTAAGGACTTGATTACACAGAGCCGAGGTTGAGTTTCCCCGTGGCCCAGTTGGACTCCCTGGTGTTTTCTCACACACCAGATCCTGCCCCGAGGGCCGACCCTGGACTGAGCCTGGGTTTCCCTGAGGATTCAGTGCATCCTCAGCAAGCAGAGAAAGGTGGGAATAAACCCAGAAATGCTTTACCTCAGACTTCAAGTCTCGCAGCACCTGTGGGCAGCTCCTCGTGCCTTCCCCTGAGGGCACCTCACGGTTAGATAAGGTTAAAGCTGCGGGATAGCAGCAGGACCTCATGGCCCACCCAGTATAACCATTTCTACCACAGTACCGCTACCGGTTTATGCCCGAACTTCTATTTCAAAAATTTAGCTCTTTTTTGACAAATGTAGCTCTGGAGCTCCTGGGGGCAGCTGAGTGGTCCCTGAAGCGAGGGGGGCACTGGCACCAGCACCTTTCTGGCCGCGGGGCCACCGGGCGGTGACAAGGGGGCCAGAGAGTCCAGGGAGTCTGGGGCACGGAGAGCCGGGGGGGTCTGGAAAGCACAGGGGGCACGGAGAGCCCGAGGGACGGAGAGCCGGGGACATGGAGAGCCCAGAGTCGGAACAGCTTCGCAGCGGGGGCACGGAGAGCCGGTGGTTGTGGCAGCCCGGGGGCATTGGGGCGGAGCGGCGGTGAGGGGGACTATGAGGGCGCTGTGAGGGGCTCGTGACGGGGTGTCAGGGCGGGGGGCGGACGAGCGCCTCCTCAGCGCTCCGGCGCCCCCCCCGTTCCCATCATGCCCCGCGCGGCGGAGCGCGAGCGGCGCTTTCCCGCGAATTCAGTTCAAAGGCGGGGGGTGGACGCGGAGGGGGGGGGGGTCCGGGGAGGGGGCGCGCGCCGAGCGCGCGGACCAACCAAACGCTTCCAGAACCATCCGCGCGTCACCCGGGGGGCGGGGCCGGCGGCGGCCAATGGCGGCGCGCGGCGCCATCCCCGCGGCCAATGGGCGCGCGCGGGGGGCGGGCGCGCGGCGCGGTGCGGGCTCGGCGGCCGCGGCGCTGAGGGAGCGGGGCGGAGGAGACTTGGCGGAGTTGGAGCGCGGCGCGGCCCCCCCCTCGCCCCCCGCCTCACGCACCCGCCCCGGCCGGCCCTGCCCGCCCCGCGCGCTCCCTGTCCCACCGGGGCCCGCCCGGGGCCACCCCCATGGCTCCCCAGAAGCACGGTGGAGGTGCGGGGCCCAGCTCGGGCTCCGCTGGCGGCGCCGCCGGAGGAGGAGGAGGAGGAGGAGGAGGAGGCGGCGGCGGCGGCGGCGGCGGGTTCGGGGGCTCCGCCGCGGCGGCGGCTCCCGGCGGCAAATCCGGCGGTGCCGCGGGCGGCGGCGGCGGCGGCGGGGGCGGTGGGTACTCGGGCGGCTCCTCGGCCTCCTCGGCGGCAGCGGCGGCGGCGGCGGCGCTGCCCCCCGTGAAGAAGCCGAAGATGGAGCAGATCCAGGCCGACCACGACCTCTTTCTTCAGGCCTTCGAGAGTGAGCACCGGGGGCCGGCCAGGGGAGCGGCGGCCGAGCCGGCGGGACCGGCCCGGGCCGCCGCGGAAAGGGCGGGAGGAGGAGGAGGGGAGGGCTGCGGGCAGCGGGGGCTTCCGGGGGTAAACACGGCCCGCGGGAGGGAGCGGGGCCCGCGGAGCGGGGCCGGGGGAGGCGGGGGCCGGGCGGAAGCGCGGGGAGCGGGGCCGGGGTGCGGGAGGGCCCGCGGGGCGGAGGGCGGGGGTGGGGGGTGTGTGCCCGCGCCCAGCGATGAACTTGGTGCTCGGCAGCACTTCCCATCAGGCGCTCGGGTTCCCTTCCCTCCGCCGGCAGCCCCCGGGCACTGAGGGGCGAGGGGGCTCGTTCCTCTCTGGCCTCTGCCGTTCGAGCCCCTTTGAGGGGCAGGATGCGGTTCAGACTTTACTGTACTTGGGTTTTTCTTTGTCTGGCAATAATTGTCCCTTAGTTGAGGTTTCGTAGTGGAAGTTGACCTTTGCGACCCAGGCATCCCCCTGTGGCAGCTCCGGAGCGGAGGAAAACCCCCCTGAATGCACCAGAAAGTTGTCGATGGAAATCTGGTTCAAAAGCGCGGTGGAACAGTGAACTTACCTTGTACTGAGAGATTTTCAGGATTTGAAGGGAGTTTTTAATGCCCTGCTTAAGAAACTTGGTCCTGGTTTGGGATTGGTGCTGTCACTGCTCTCTGTCGCTGGAGACGGTGACAGTTTAGGAGAAAGCTGGAGTTTTTGGTGTTGTCTCGAATAATGTAGCGTTGTTTGAGCCTCAGCCGTGTTAACAGCGCTCTGTGTTCAGTTAATACTGTGCTGCAAATGGGTCAAGTGGCAAGCGAGTTGCGAGGGGTTTGCTCGGTGTCAGTGCCTGTGGTGGAAACAAATCCTCCTGCCCGTGGCTCTGTGCATCAGACAAGGGAAGCTCAGAGCGGGGCAGGTGGGACCAGGAGAAAAGTGGGGATGTACCACAAAATGTTAACCCTGCAGTGGGACTATCATGGGAAAACTGCAATAAGTAAACACCGGATTAAAAAAATCCCAACACGTGGAGTATTGAATCGCATTCCTCCTGGGTGATTTTGTCCCTTTTCAAGGTCATATGCTAGAAAAAGATAAAGGTTTATTTTAAGCTTTTGCTGGGTAATGTGGACTTGTGAAACATATGTCTCTCTGCAGGTTGAAAAGTGTGTTTCAGAATTTTTCTGCTCGGGAAAACTAAAGTTGAAGCAGCAGTGCATTGCCTTTAAATTAAATTGCATCCTTGTCAATATAATTTGTTGTTTTCATACCTTTCTAAATTATAGTTATGTCATGGGCTTTTTGAGACTAAAATCCTGGGATGTTTCTTTAGAAGTTGTGACTACTCTGTGTTTTCACTTGGTAGCAAAGTGCATGTTTCTTAATTTCTTTCCTTTCTGTCTTTTATCTTGATTTGAAAAACATGGATTTATTATGATAACTTGAATTTAGCAGAATTTTACTGGTTTTCATCAGGCTTCTAAAAGGACATGTGATAGTTTTAAGATTTTCTTGTCTAGCAATAGTACATCTCTCTATTAACGGATTCTGTGGGGTCTTATATTCATAACTGGAGAAATCAGGTGGAATCATATCTTTAAAAAGAGGTAAAGGATATAAAAAGCTGTCCTTTTCCACTTCTAATTGCAGAATTCCGTGCAGTAGAGTTTCCAGCTATTAGAACTAAACATTTTTTTGCAGTCATATGAAAATAAAATTTTATATTTCTTAAAAAAGAAACAGTTTGTTTTCTTTCTGTGGGAAATGGAGGCAGTGTTAGCAGTCTCAGCATGGGCATCAAGACGTTCTTCATTCTCTCTTCTCTCTCCACATGATGTGTTTTATCAAGTCATTTCTAAGTTTCTTGCTGAGGCTCCTTAATGAGGCTGGCTTTTATTTCAGCATAAATAGAGTGTATTTCAGTTTAGTTTGGAATTCTTGTTAGGTACAACCTGATCCAGACAAAACCTTTTTTGTCTTGATTTAACTGAATCGGTTGCAACTAATCTGAGGGTCCTCTTGCCTGTAGGCAAGTCTTGATCCTTTGAGCTTTGGTTCTTACACCTCTTTGAGGTGCTGCTGTGCTTTCATGTCGATGTTGGGTACAGCTCTATTATCCTCCCTCTGTTTGCACTTCGAGTTGCTTTACCAGAATCAACATGAATTTCCCGGCTTAGAATGATCCCTACTGGATCACAGGCAACTGTACCTGCTGCAAGTGACCTTGGGACTTCCCAGAAGGATAAAACAGAGGCCACATTGTCCAACCGTGTCAATTTATTGTGCTGTTTTGGTGTGGGATCAGATGTGTTCATTAACCTCATGAAGAAAACTTACCTATTTGACAATAGGCTGTGACATGCAGAGGTATTTTTCCTGCCCTCTCATGCCTGTAAGAAGCACATTTTGTGGGAGCAGGAACAGTCAGGGTTGAGTTGTGACCCTGATTTATGGCAGCTTAAAGGAGAAGTGCTTGGTGTTGTAGAGCAGGTGAAGTAACCTTTGACGTGTTAACTTGTAGTTATTTGGACTCTGGGATGCCTTTTTGTGGTAATTGTTTCCAAATAATCACCATGCTAAGTTAGATACTTTTTATCATTACAAGGATATTTTTATGTTGGATAACACCTGTTCCTCTTTCTTAGAACCAACACAGATATACAGATTTCTCCGTACCCGGAATCTCATAGCAGTGAGTAATCGGTTTTATCACTCCTTTACTTTGGGCTTGTAGGAAATTTCAATTAAAGCCTAACCTTTTTCTTTTTCTTTTTTTTTCCCCCCTGCAGCCAATATTTTTGCACAGAACTCTCACTTACATGTCCCACAGAAACTCCCGAACAAATATCAAAAGGTAAAACTGTTTTTGAAAAGTAATCCTAAAATGTTCACCGAGTAGCAGAGGTCCAAAAAATAGCAGTGTGTGACCTGCTCTTTTCACGTGGTGTGCAAAACTTTTCCCTTTGAAGAGCTTAAGAAATGCTACATCAGTGTACAGTTGATTTCTGAGACCTAAGAGATTTTCTGCCATGTGAAGGGGGTGTGTAGCTTTATGCTTGTGACTTGTGTTGATACTGGGAGTACTCAGATGTGGAGAACTATCTGCAGAATCCTGACTAATTCTCCCATATTTGTTTTCTGGTTTGAGGGAGAACTTTAGAAACCAAACAAAGCTGTGTAACATCTGAGCTCTTGTAATCAGTGGTGCTTAGTCATAATCGTGTGAAACATTTTCTTTTAAACTGTACCCTGACCACTTGTTTTAAAAGAACAAATCCCAAATACAAAACTATTTACTTTCTTAATTAGCCCTGAAAGAATGCAGTAATTATTTCTGTAGTTATTTTAAAAGCTGACAAAATAAAGAGGTCTCTTTATAGCATTTCACAAAAACTCTGAGAAGGTTTGAGCTTTGAGCTGGATACACCTGAGAGATGGGCTTTGGTTTTGCTATTGCAGAACAGTCACTCCTGTCACGTGAGGGGTTACAGCTGCCTGCCAGTGGACTTGGAAACATGGAAACACTGCAGAGGGACAAGTGCAGTGGACATTATTTATTAGCAGAATCTCCCTTCACTGAAAATCCTTTGTTACACTTGGGAGTTTTTGGGTAACCTGAACACTTCCTTTGAAATATTTTAGCACTAAAGTTCTTAGCGCTTGGAAACAGTTACTGTGGGACTGAAATACAACAAATATGCAACAGAATGTGATTATTGTGCAGGCAATTCTAATTTAAACTTGGGTTTTCTATCCAAGGAAGGTAATACTTGTGTGATCTGCTGATCAATAGAACTTGCATATTTTTATTAAATAAAGAAGCTATATATGGCATTCTTGGATTTCTTGGATATTGTTTCATGTTCTTTGCCATGAGTTTTAATGCTACAATATAACTTTTTCTTAAAACTGAATCCATAACCTACAACTTCAGGTGCTTAGGACAGGTAATGATCAGATTTATTTATTTTTTTAAAATTTGAAGTTACTGTTTACTTTGTCTTACAAAAGTTACCAAAATGAGTTTTTTGCTTATTTTAAAGTAAGTCAGAGTCAAATTTTAAAAAATTATTTTCGGGTTGTTTTGGGGTTTTGTTGTTTGGTTTTTTAACTAGAATTGTGCAACAGGAGGTTCTTGCTTATAACTTAAATTAACTTATAGTTGACTGAAATGTGTATGTTTTTTACTTGAAACTGTTCTGTTGGGTGTTTTTACTTGCTGGGAAACAAGAAATAGTGCTTTGCTTATATTGTGTTATCCACTGTTCCAATTTCTAGTTCAGATTGAGCTGCACAAACAATGCTTAGTTTCTCTTTGAAAAGTACTGATTTTTACTAGATCCTGTAACACTTTGATTTAGAACTGATTTTAGTTGGGTGGTGTTCTGGTAACAAACACATCAATAGCTGTTTCACTCAATAGTTCTGCTGATTTACTGAAATCATCCTGCCTGTTAGGTCTAGGAAGATTAAGTAAAACATTTCAGTGGGTTTTCTTTATAAAACCACAGTAATGCAACAGAAGTGAACTAACAGAGTTCAGGGGGGAAAACCAGAAAGTAATTGGGAAGTGTGTTCTTCTCCCTTGGGTTCCCCCTCTGACCTTTCCATGCTCAGTCCCTGCTCCTTCTCCTTCAGCCCAGTTCAAACCACAGCAGCTGTAGCTGAAAGGTGGGTTGGACTCTTCTGCTCTGGTGGCACAAGAGTCTCCACTGAACTTCCCCAGGGGGGATTAGCAGGGTCCTTGTTTGCTGATCTGTGCTGGTAAACACTTCAGATACCTGCAAGGCCTTAATCACTGTTCTTCAGTCAGCAGAAGTAGTTAAGGTACATGATCTTGTTGGTTTGGTGAAAAAGGGGCTTTAAAAGAGGAAAAATATCTGAGCTAAAGTAGAAGAAAGATCATCCTGAGGCTTCTGTTGAGAAAAATCTGTGGTCCTGGCTTCAGTACACAGGAGTGTTAGTGGAGTTCTGTTTGTGAAGAAGTCTCTTGGAACTGCATGATTGTTACCTGCTTGTGTGAACTACAGATGTATGTTTATTTATTTATTCCCCTAGAATTTTATTCCTCCTGAATTTTGCAGTTTTTAAGTTGCTGTTAATTGTTTTGGTTGCCATTTCAGTAAACACTATCATAAGTAAAATACAGAGAACTAATGTCCAAACTTTATAAAACAATAGTAATTATAGCTCCATATTTTTTACCTCCTGCTGCCTGGTAGTCTGAGAAAAATGCCAGGCAAATATAACACTTAGGGAAGTAAAACTGCATTTTTACCATGAAATTATCTCTTGGTATTGGTCCATATGTTTAATACTGAGAAAGTTTTCATAAAGACTAGAATGCTTAGAGTATAGAAGAATGGTGATAGGGGATAGTTAATGTGTCAACTTGGAATAAAAAGGTACTGAAGTTGCTGGCTATTATCAGAGAGGTGATGGGCTTTGGTCAGGGGGTACTTGATGGAAGCTGAAAATGGGCTTTTTGCCCGAGTCTGTCTTTAGGTGTTATTGTATTATCAGACCAAATGATGGTGTTGGAAAGAAGCTACTAAATAAAATTGCTTCCCATACAGTATTTGGATAAAGGAATAATTCTTTTATTTATTATCAGAGTAATGGCATGCTCTGATGTGACTTCTAATGCTTTGCTAATTATTACTTTTCTTGACTGGAATAGGAGTGGGTGGAGAAAGGAATGCACAAGATGCATGTACTTGTTACACCAGGAAACACTGTCCTGAAAATCCCAGGTGTTAGGGATGGGTGTTACAATCATTTAATTTTGTCTGTTTTGCATGGGAATGTGGTAACAGAAATAGTAATCCAGTTTAGAGGAATTTCTACTCTTACAAGTTAACTTCAAAGGCAACAATTTTGATGTAATGAGTTTCTTGTTTGCTATTTTTAGTTTCTCTGAAAGATTGGGTTTTTTTTGGAGGACTCTGTTGTTTTGACTAATCTGAGCCTGGATTTAGCAAAGGTCGCACCACTGGGGTTTTTTTGGATCAGTAATGCTCACATATTAAATGCCAGTTGTGTCAGATATTAGTATGTTTTATGAAAGATTATTACCTTTTCCCCATCCCTGAATCATGTTTGTCTCTTAGCTGGTTTCTGGCTCATATTCCAATCATGACATAACTTTGCTCTGAAGCTGTTTTAAGCAGTTCTTCAGTCTGAAGGAAGCCCTCTGAAGATCAGTGCCCTGCTTCTGTTCTGGCTGATTTTCATGAGCTGGAGCAAAGTGCACACAGAGGCTTTTTGACCTTAGAATCTGAAATTTTTAACAACCTACTCTGTTCTTAACATCCCTTGCTTTAAAGCTGAGCATTGCAACGTTCATTGCAATAATCCCACATTTTAGTGTAGGTGAGTCAGTTCTCAAGTCTGTCATATGTGTGAGTCTTGTGCTGAGTAGAGCTTTGAATCAGTGATTGTTTGCTCTACAATAATAATTTCTTTGCAGCCCTGTGCTTGTGCAGGGTTTGTTGTCCAGTGTCACTGTTGAGTCACCCCGTGATTTGTAGCTCAGTCACTCCCGAGCGTTCCGCGCTGACTGTGGGCACTGTGTGACATCAGGATATTTCTGGAGACAAATGCTTCCCACTCCCCAGAGCTCCTCCTTGTTCTTCCCTCCACAAGTAATCCAGTGTTTGGCCCCAACTGATGTTCTTATTCCATTTTGCTAAGGTATAAGGTGCCCTCACACTTGAGTTGTCACTTCTCTCTAGGCCAGTTTTGTGGACACCTCTGTCCAAGCTTTAACTTTCCTTTAAAGAAAAATGGAAAGACTGTTCTGTAGAGTGTTGAATAACTTCTATTCATGAGTGAGCTTCATTTAGCAATGACCATTAAATTATATGTATGGCAGGACAGGCTGAACATATGAGCATGAACAGCCTGATGTCAGAATTCCAGAGAGGAATGATTTGAAGGGATTATTATCTGTGACACTGTTGTCGTTGTCCCACATTTCCTGTGAGTGCTCTAAAAGTAGCCTCAGAATTCATTGCTCTTTTCCATGTAATAGAAATGTGTGGTGAAATAAGGGTTTGGTTTTTTATTTAGGTTTTTAACTCTTATGTCCTATAAGCTTTTAAGTGTTTTTCATTATTGTGATCATGACTAAAATATAAATGGCTGAAGAGCTGACACATCCATTCCTAGTAGGTGCAAGTGTCACTAAAGCAGGAACTTTCTTTGACAAAGCTGAAATGAAAATGAAACGTGAAATGAACCCTGCATGTTCATTGCAGGGTTTCAATATGGTGCTGTTAAATGAAACTTCTTATGAGCAGTGGAATTATTGCTGAAAGGTCTGGTTTTAATTCCTTGCATTCTTTTGCTGCTGCTTGAGAAGCAGTTGTGTCCCTACAACATGGGTGTGATATAAGATATAAAGAGTGCTTTCTGAAGAGAAGGCTAAAATTATGTATATAGACAGTTTTAGATGAAAAACAAGTCAAGGTTCAGGCTGCATAAATTTTGTTGTTGTATGTTAGGGGTATAGTGGCTGTGTAAAACCATTCTTTCTGCTCTTTCTTCACAGGAAAACATTCAAAGTAGATGACATGTTATCAAAAGTAGAGAAAATGAAGGGAGAACAAGAATCTCACAGGTACAGTCCTGCCTTATATTTGTGGGGGGGGGTACAAATGAGCACATGTGTGTCCTAAATCAAAAATATTTTTGATTAATAAGGTGAAAGTGAGAGTCATTGTTAGAAGCAAAGTACTTACTGCTTGAAGTGTTGCTTCCAGGATCCTAAAATGTGTGTATGTGTCCTGGTCACTTAACTTGGAGAAAAGCAGTGTCGGGATAAACTTTCTACATTTGTTGTGGCATCTCTTAAAATGTTTATAGAAACCTCAAATAGGTATTTACCTTAATTTATCTTATTTACCTTAACTTTGCTTCCAACACTGCCAGTTGTGTCAGTAACTAATCTGTGTGTGTTGGAATTAAAGGTAAGAAAGGAGGCAGATTTGGGGAAATACCATGAAGTTTTACTCTTTGGGGTTTATGTTGTTGTATTATTATTTTAATCACATATATTATGGATGATAAGGACTTGATGTGACTGGCAGTGTTTCCTTCTAAGGCTACATGTTCCCCTGTAAAGAATCTCATTACCAAACTTAAAATACTTGGTTTAAAAAAAAAAATCTACACCAAGTCCATGGTTCAGGGGGAAGTTCTGGAAAATTTCCACCAAAACTGATCTCTGTTGCTGATGAATGTCTGGCAAATGGGTTTGCCTGCCTGAGAAGGCAAGATCTCCTGTCTCCAGGCAATGTCCTTCTGCTGTGGTGTTTAAACTTTTCTTTTTAATGTATCAAGTCATGGGGTGCACAGAGAGAATCTGAAAAGAGAGACTGGTACCACTCTGCACCAGCTGCAGCTGCTGTGCCCAGGCAGTTCCAAGTTAGAAGGATGGACTGACTCCTGCTGTGCAGGCCTGTCCTGACCATCAGAGCATGGAGTGAAGTGGCTGCTGGGAGAAGAAAACATTTGTTCTTCTAACATTTCCTTTCTTTTTTTTTTTTTCTGTTTAGCTTGTCTGCTCATTTGCAACTTACATTTACTGGGTTCTTCCATAAAAATGGTATGTTTGCCAATTCTTTCATTACACTGTTAATTTGTGTAACACCTCTGAAGTCAGCAGAGATCTGTGAGGGGAACATTTGAGTGTTTTTAATCTCTGCTGTTTGGATGCAGATTTTAACTTATTTAAGCTCAGCCTGTCCCATTAGTTCCAAATCAGTAGTGCTGTAAAAATGTTGTGGTGTAATTGTGATGTTAAGCAGCCTCGAGTTTTAGTCAAAACAGTGATTTTGAGAAATACTTCAAGTCATCATCCATTCAAACCAAAATAGACCTCGAGGAGCTCCTGAAGAAAGTGATTTTCTGGGAGTGTGTCTTTGGTGTTTGAAGTAGCTTTAAAAAAACCCATAGCCTTCCAATAATTTGAAGATTCAGTGGTTTCTGATTTCAAACAGAAGTGTAAGAATAAATTTTATCACGTTGAGTCTAGAAATGAGGCAAAGGCTGTGTCAGCCATTAGACAAGCCATGGAAATCATATTTTAGTGACTTTCAGTTTTTCCATGGTGTCTTTTGAGCACATAAGGATTTATCTCTCGAAATTGGAGTATTGGTCTACACAGACCAGAACCCAGAGTTGTGTTCCTCTGAGGAAAGCACAAGTGATGTGCTCTGGGCTGGATAGCCTTGGATAAATTCACTGCCTTTTTACTCTCCTGAAAAAAAAATGAGCTGTTTGTCCATTAAAATAAAATGTTATTTTTAACTTTTGGTTTGGCATTGCTGATCACACTGCTGGCAGCAGCTGCCTTGGAGATTCCAGGCTCTAGGAGATTTATCTGAAGCCAAGTCTTATTTTCCAAGACTTTTTTCAGGTTCTTTCCAGAGTCCTTTAGCATATTGTGCATATATTTAAACTTGCATAATGTTTAAGGTTGTCTTTTTTCAATTTTGTTTTGTTTTCTTATCTGATAGCTTCTGGATCTTAAGTTTTGATGCAAACCCAATTCTAGGTGTGCAAGGTGTAAAGAAAAAAAAATGGAGAAAATAACTTGGCTCATGTAATTAGTATGTTCTGACTGTCCTTAAATCTACCCATAACCTTTTCCTCTGTCATAACAAGGTAGTGAACTTGTCCTTTTAAACATTAGAGATCAATTGTGGTTTTTAATCTCTAGGATGAGAAGAGGTAGGAGATGTTAGGTGGGAATTTGCAGTAGGTTTGGGGAGAATTGAAACTTAGAATTTGGCTGGTGGTCTTTGTGTCTGGAGGTGCTTGTGGTTAAAAAGTAATCATAGATGGATTTATGCCATTGAATGGACCTTCACTTGTTCAGAACTTAAGATGTTTTTCTGTTCAGATAAGCCATCACAAAACTCAGAGAATGAACAAAATTCTGTGACCCTGGAAGTTCTGCTGGTGAAAGTTTGCCACAAGAAACGAAAGGTAAAAATCGTTTGACAAACTGTTAATATGTGTTAAAGCAAAATGTTTACCTGCTTCTGGACTATCTGATTAACATCACCATACAGTGATGCCTCTGTTGAAATTAGTCTTTAAATTCAATAACTGATCTATTCAAGTTGTTTTCTGTTGGATTTTTGCCTTTTCTGTACCTGTGCTTTTTACTCTGATCACTTTGATTATTGCAGATTTTATCTACTGTGAATCATAAACAATTTTCTATTTTGTTTTTAAAGCATCTTTGAATTTGCTTGCAGTTTTATCTGTGTTTGTTTCACACCAGTTGGCAAATCATCTTCACAGCTCTGGGAATATGGGAGGCTCAGTAATGAATGCTGTGATTTTTAACCAGAAAGGAAAGATTTGCAGACAGAACTATGTGTATTTTCCTCAAGACTCTTAAGCTGTTTTGACATGTTTTTAAGAGTTAATATTGTTTCTAGCCAATTTTGTTAATTGCTACAGTGTGGATAAATATGGTGAAATCAGGAGGTGCTGATGGTTTTCCCAAATGTTTTGCTGCAAGTTTCATATTTAGGCCATCTTGCCTTGTTTTCCCAATACTACACAATGTTCAGTGATCTGTTTGAGAGGTACTGAATATAATAAATCCTAGGTAAGTGGTTCTTTATCTCACAGATAGCACAAAGTGCACTTTGTAATATTGCAAGGAGTAGACAGGAAGCCCTTGAAATGTATATATATAACCAAAACATTTAATTTCTTTAAGTAAACAGAATTAAATTAGTATTAATGGCTGTTCTACAATCTTTCTAAGTGCCTCATGTTAGTGTTAATTTAATCACTTAGAGAAAGATGGCTGCTGCCAGAAGGGCTTGTAGAATGCCAGTTTTATTTACACTTAACCAATATCTGGTTTTGCATTTACAACCTGGGATCATGCCAGATTTTTTTGATTTGTATCTGTTACAAGGCTTATTTTCAAAAAGTTGGCAGAACAAGTACAATTCACAAATGATACAAATTTTAACACTTGATGTCTTTACAGTCCAAAGACCCAATTGCTCTGTTTCTTGTTTTGCTGCAGGATGTCAGTTGTCCCATAAGACAGGTTCCTACAGGTAAAAAGCAGGTGCCTTTAAACCCAGACCTCAGCCAAATCAAACCAGGCAACTTCCCCTCCCTGGCAGTTTCCAGCAATGAGTTTGAGCCAAGCAACAGCCACATGGTGAAGTCCTACTCGCTGTTATTCCGAGTCACTCGCCCGGGCAGGAGAGAGTTCAACGGGCTCCTCAACGGGGAGACGAACGAGAACATCGGTAACTTCAGCCTTCGAATCTGCCTTTGAGGGTCTGTCTGCAGCACATGTCTGCAGTGTAGGGCACACTGACAAGGGCCAGCAGTAGCTCAGTGACTGATTGGGCTTGCCTTTGTTTGCAGTCTCTTTTGGAATGGGGTTGGAATTCAGCTGGGAACTGGAAACTGTGCTTCTATTTTTGCGTAGATTTAACACCACTTGTTATTAATGTGATGGTGAAGGTGAATGTTGCAAGAGGGCCCTGTGGTCACTGGGAGGATCATTAATCCTCCACCAGCCCTGGTCACTGCTGACCCAGCTGTAGCTTCTATCAGTGTCTCTCAGCAAAAAAAAAACCAGTAGATAAAATATCTAAGTAACAAATTTTTAAAAGCTGTTTTCTTAATCTTATTAAGACATGTTACATCACAAATGTTACAGCCTTGGAGAGAGTGCATGTAGAATGAAAAACTTTATTTCTCACTATTTTATAGCCACAAGAGGAGGAAGATGAAATCCCAAATTCTTTATGCTGACAGAATAATGTGATGAAACTATAAATACATGAGAACATACCTAAAATATGATTACTTTTAAGCTAAGTGCCCTTTCCATTGCATTGTCCTTTTCTGTTGTATGACACACCTGACCCAATGAACAGCCAGTTATAGTTTGCAGTTGCATAGAGACTGTTTGATCTTTTAAATCTGGGCTTATACAATGGTTGAATCCCATATTTCTTGTGTGCAGATGTCAATGAGGAGCTCCCAGCCAGAAGAAAAAGGAACTCTTCAAACCGTGAAGATGGGGAAAAGACATTTGTAGCACAAATGACTGTGTTTGATAAAAACAGGTAATGTTAGTCAAAATAAATATTGTTTCTGTTAATCATTGGAAATTTGTTTAATAATAAACTTAACATGTTTTTTAATTACAGTGTAGGATGTCTTTGGCTGCATTTTAGTTGATATTTACAATAAGAGCTTAGGCTTGTTGTGGTTTAAAAAAAAATTACAGGTTTCATAATGCACATTTTACACTGAGACCTGTTCAGTGACTGTGTACAGTATATGAAAATAAGAGTTCTATCCATGGCAAATGCAGGTCCCAGGTAGAGATGGGTACATGGTTTCTTTATCAATAAAAATAGAGCTTCAAGAAAAAGCTGCTTAAAAGGGATTTGGAAAAAATTGGGTATTTATTCAAATACGGTTTTGGAAGTTGTATATTTTGAGAAGAGTTTGGTTTTTTAAGAAATTTCTTTAATCTGTGTCATCTTAGAAGTCTTGACAATGTTTTGTTCTTTTCTCTTACCTAATTCCACTGGAGAACTTTAATATGCTAAACATGATATGAACCATGAGGTGGTTTTGTAGTGATGAGACATAAGCAAGGACATTCTCAGCCATGCACTGTATAAATGAGAATGTCTGATCTGCAGCAGAACCAAATCATGCATGAAAACTTACTTTCTTTTTTTTTTATAATCTTTAACATTTTTCTTTGTTGTGGATGACGTTTGTCAAGATTCACACCTAGCTGTCAAATAAATTTGCCTGAAAATCTGCCTTTAGGTTCATGGAGACTCAGTTACTGTTAAACAGTACATTTGAACAGGCAGACAATAAAAATGAGCTGGTTTACACCTACTTTGTCCTGACAGACGTTTGCAACTTCTGGATGGGGAATATGAAGTGGCCATGCAGGAAATGGAAGAGTGTCCCATTAGCAAGAAAAGAGCAACGTGGGAAACAATACTTGATGGGAAGGTATGGATTGTTTGAGTGGCTGAGAGAACTGTCTTCAAATGATCTGCATTAGGATGGAGCTCAGCTGGAAGTGCAGTCAGTGGCTGTTCCTCTGAAAATGGATTGAGTTGAACAGGAAATAATTCTCTTTCAATGACTTGTGAATTTCTGTCTTATTAAAGCAAACAGTTTAAATGTTTGTTATGGTAACAAGGAGGACAAAGCAAAACAGAACAAACTGCAGAAGCAGAATATTTTAGGGAAAGAAAGAGGAACCCAGAGCTTTCATAGGTGTGATCTTACATACCTGAGGAGAATGCTGATAAAATTTAGTGATGCAAAGGAGGTGTATCAGTGTAGGAGACAGTGTTGAGCAGAGAGAAATAGTTGGCTGAAGTGAATCAAAACTCACTGATACAGTGAATGCAGGTGACTGTACACATGTGAAATACTCCCATGTCCTGGGAGAGCATCAGTTGTGACTGAAGAGAAGAACATGAAGATTCCAGGTTGCAAAGTATTTGTGTTTCAACATGATTATTATAATTATGAAAAAAGCAGAGATAAACCAAATTATATAGTAAAAATATAGTTATAAGCTCTATTATCCTGTTAGCCTTTATGTGGATTTAAAAAAATAGATCTGCTTCCATTTTGTGAATATCTTCTCCTGATTGATTTTGTATGTGGAAAGACACTAATTCTGCTGTTTTGTTTTTGATTTCCACCCCCAGAGGTTGCCTCCATTTGAAACATTTTCTCAGGGACCTACACTTCAGTTTACTCTTCGTTGGACAGGAGACACAAATGACAAGTCTACAGCTCCTATAGCCAAGCCTCTTGCCACACGAAATTCTGAGAGCCTCCCTCAAGAAAACAAGCCCAACTCTGTTAAACCTACTCAGACTATAGGTAAGCAAACTTTGGGGTTGCTGCTGAATAATCATCTGCTTGGCCCCTGTGTGCTGAGGGGTTCCTGCCTCACTGGTGCAACTGCTTCAGGGAATTCTCAACAGGGAAAAGCAAAAATAAGCATCCAACACTTTCTGTGCAGTTGTCTTGCAGTACCTGTTGAGTCCCCTCAAGTAGCACATTTCCTTCAGCAGCAGTGCCCTTCTCAGAACTTCCACACTTGGGGAAGAAACAATGTCTGGCTGTTCCTCTGTACCAGAGAAATCTGTATCTACATGTGCTTTTTTCTCAGCTGTGAAAGAATCCTTGCCCACAGACCTTCAAACGAGAAAAGAGAGAGATGTTTTAAATGAACCTCGACAGAAGTTGCGAATATTTTACCAGGTATTGAAAATAATTAGAGGGAAAAACTAGAATCTTAAGTATTGTGTGGAATTAAAATGTTCCTTTTCAAGCTGGGTGGAAATTCCCATTTACCTCTTTAGTGGATGCCTTAAGGGTCTCAAATTCATAGACTAAAAGCCATTCCACATACTACTTTTTACAGGAAGCATTTTAGCAAACTAACCTTCCTGGGGGCATGTCTGATGTTCTGAAAGACAAAGGGCATCTCTTGTTAGACATCTGGAGGGGACAGGTGGTCTTCCTGTGGGGAAAAAAATTCCTCAAATACCACTGTTTGAGTACACCAAGTGGGTGGAGTGTTCCCAAACGTTCCTCTTGCTGTGGAGGTCTCCTGAAACAATTCCCACTTCGTTTGGGAAGGGAATGGATGAAACTAATCCTGCCCTGCCTGTTCCTTTGTTCCCTCAGTTCCTGTATAACAACAACACGAGGCAGCAGACTGAGGCCAGAGACGACTTGCACTGCCCCTGGTGCACCTTGAACTGTCGGAAGCTCTATAGTTTACTCAAACATCTGAAACTTTGCCACAGCAGATTTATCTTTAATTATGTTGTAAGTAATTTTGTAGTAGCTCAGCACTGGGAAGCACTGTACAGGCTGTCACAGATCCCCTGGGCAGGGATTCTGCTGCTAACCTGTGAAATGGTAGTGCTGTACCTGCAGGTTAGAAACCACTTCCTTTGGGTGTAACACGAATTAATGTGTGTTACAGAGGGAAAAAAGTGGGTTGATTTTCTTTTTCTTTTTTTTTTTTTATTTATATATATAAAATAATTCTAATCACTAGAGGAAGAACTCTGACTGCAGCTGCTGCTTTTGCATCAGTGTGCTCTTTTCTGTGATGTAGAAAACAACGAAATCTGCATTTGGTTGGAAGTCCCTTGAAGCTTTGGGAAATTTAGAAATGTTCTCATTTCTAGGGTTCTCGTTAGCTGATATTTTCCTTCATTTTATAGTTAGTTCTGAGTGATTTTATATAAAACAGTTAAATAGTACAGAGCAAGGGAGCTTTAGTATAATTTGTTTCTGGAGGATAAAAATCATTCGGGTGCTGTAAAAGGAAACTGGAGCTCTTTCAGGTTCTTGATAAGTGATATTTAGGCTGTTCCGAATTTAAAAGGTTACTTGACGTGCTGTCATTGCTGTCTGCTGAGAATATTTGCCCTTCTGTCCCAGTATCATCCCAAAGGTGCTCGGATAGACGTGTCCATCAACGAGTGCTACGACGGCTCCTACGCGGGGAACCCCCAGGACATCCATCGCCAGCCCGGCTTCGCCTTCAGCCGCAACGGGCCGGTCAAGAGAACCCCCATCACACACATCCTGGTTTGCAGGTGGGGCTGGGAAACAAGGCCTGTTTATGCACTATGGCCTAGAGAGCAGATTGTGACACCTGGAGAGCTGTAAATGTGTAGGTGCAAATAAACAGTGTAGTTTGTCACTATTGTGACTAAAAAAATGTGACTGAAGGACGTGGTATGATTTTCCTACATCTTTTCAGTTGAGATGTCTAATCATAATGATGTAACTCTTCTTAACTGCCTTATCCTAAACCTTTTCTTCCCCAAAAGGAGAAGTTGGTTTTTTAATGGGGTTTATTTCACTGCTGGAGATTTCCCCCCCCCAACATTTTTGCAGGCTAGAGCTTAAAATAATTTGTATGAACCAATTGCTCAGTGTTTGCATCTCTTCCTTCCCTCCTGCCAGGCCAAAGCGTACGAAAGCAAGTATGTCAGAATTCCTGGAGTCTGAGGATGGGGAGGTGGAGCAGCAGAGGACCTACAGCAGCGGGCACAACCGGCTGTACTTCCACAGTGACACGTGTCTGCCCCTCCGCCCCCAGGAGATGGAAGTGGACAGTGAGGATGAAAAGGACCCGGAGTGGCTACGGGAGAAAACCATCACTGTAATTATCCCATTTACACAGAATTGTTGTTCTAAGTGGGTTGTGGTTTTTGAAGATGAGCTGCAGTTGTTTCAGGGGGCAGTCAGGCATTTGTTTTGAAAATGATGCATTTTAAGAGCAGAATATTTTGCTGAGCAACTGTAGAGGGAAATTCATGGAATCAAAGGTGGGGTTTTTTTTCAAGCATGCCTTCAGTTGTAAAGCCAGTTCAGTCCCCATGTGTTCAAACAAGTTTTCATTGGGGCTGGTTTTCTCCTTCAGAGAGGAGAAGCTGGAATCAGGAGTACCCAGTGCAGGGTGTATGTGATAAGGATATAATTTATCATCCCAAATCTCTACATGAGATTACATTTTTCTAACTTTTTTAACTGCAGAGCCTGAGTTTTCTATATATATTTCTGTGCATAAGCTGAATTTTGGGTATGCTCTCACTGCAGTTCTGATGGGTGTGTTTGTTTCTTCTCCTGTCCTTCCTCCCAATCCTTTCTCTCTCCAGCAAATAGAAGAATTTTCTGACGTTAACGAAGGAGAGAAAGAAGTGATGAAATTATGGAATCTTCATGTTATGAAGCACGGGTATGTTACTGTGCTTAGCTTTGATGCAAATAAATTACAGATGTGGTTGATCATTTTGCATTGCAGTTCACCAAATACTTAAAATGCAGTTAGCCCAGGTGTTTAAGAAAGGATCGTTAAAGGATAATTTGGTAACAAGCTTTTGAGAGTTTAAGCTTTTAAAGTTCTTGTGCCTTGAGCTTTGAAGAGAAAAAACCACTGGAGATGTTGTGTAATAAATCACATAGAGTATCTTCTTGTCTTTGAAAATGTCCTACCTGCATAGTGACAGCTTTTTCATTTGCCAGGTTTATTGCTGACAATCAAATGAATCATGCCTGTATGCTGTTTGTGGAAAACTATGGACAGAAAATCATCAAGAAGAACTTGTGTCGAAACTTTATGCTCCACCTGGTCAGCATGCATGACTTTAACCTCATCAGCATCATGTCCATAGACAAAGCTGTGGCCAGGCTCCGAGAGATGCAGCAGAAGCTGGAGAAGGGAGAATCGGCCTCCCCGACGGACGAGGAATCTTCCGAGGAACAGAGTGGGACAACAAATGGATACAGTGAAAATACCGCGCGCGAGAGGATTTCAGAAGTGGAAAGCATCTCAGGTGTCACGAAACAGAGCAAGAAACAGAAGCTCTGAAGTAAAAAAAAATCTGTCATTCAACGGACAAAGCATTGAAGTGACATTCTAAGGGTGCATGAGCTCCAGAAAGAATTACACACAGAAGTACAGAGATTCCAAACAGGCACTGCTGGATGGAAATAAATGATTTCAACAAGGATATTGTTTAAACAGGGTTTTTATTCAGTTACTTATGCAAGTACTACATGTATATTGGTTTTGGTGATGTAATGACAATATTCTAAGAGTTTGAGCATGAAGAGCAATATGAAAATCTTTTTGTAATTTTAGTAATTAGTGTCTTAAGAACTTTATGGAATTTACATAATTTAAGTATATGTAAAACCGTTTTTATATTAAGATTTTTGCATCTGTATCTGGCTGTTTTTCCTACCATGAAGTTGTGAAACATTAGGGAAAGGGGATTGGGATACAGTTTCTGCTTTTCTGATTTAGAAATTCTCCAGTTAGCTTTTTGTGAAAATAATGTCTTACTATTTACAGTTTAACTTTGATCCTTGTATTTGAAATCATTTATCAATCGACCATAAATTACCAATTAATTTTTTTTTTGTTTTTTACACTAAAAATTCTCCAAGTTGGCGAACTTAGCACTTCCTTTGTCTTGTGCCTGTTTGGAAAGATCTTGGCTTTTCACGTTGCAGACACAGTGAAGTCCCCCCTTGGCTTTTTTGAGGTTCCCAGCAGTTTGGGTTTGGTGGATAATTCCGATGTATCGATCGCCCAGTGTACCATTTTGAAACTTGAACATTAGCTCCTTTCTAGTTTTTAATGCCACATTTACACAGCTACAGCGAGGATCTGATGGAACCCCTCTTGCCTGGGGGTTGCACATCCTGGTGTGCCATGCTAAGGCCGGAGGCTCCTGTCCCTCTGCAGGCATTCCGTCGCCAACTTCCCGGGAAGTTCTTGCCTGAGGACAGACTGCAAGGCCGGGCCGTGGGTTTAGCTTTGGCTTTCGAGATGCCACTCTTGAGGGAAAAATGCACTGTAAAATTGGACCAGAAAATGTGTTGCACTTCTTATGTAAGTACTCTGTAATGTATTGTATTCAATACAGATACTAAGATGCTGACTAGACTATATTTGAGCAGTTTTGCACTGCTGTTAACACATTTTATGCATACGTTTACAGATTTTTTCCAATGGAAAGTGGTTTCACTACTGGTACAGTATCAGCACCGAAGGGTTTATTCCAGCAAGCACTGTGGTTGAGTGACATCACCTCAATTTTTTATTATCCTTAAAATATTTCATTTTTCATATTCTTTATTTATAAAGGAAACAATGCTGCTGTAAATACAGGTTTGTTTGGTTTTTTTGGGTTTTTTTTCGTTTTTTTATTTCATTCCATCACCATGAGATGCAGTTCCCTATTTGTTGAAGGGGTATATAAGCTTTCTAATGGTGTCTTCAGAAATTTATAAAATGTAAATACTGATTTTGATGGTCCTTAAGATGTGTTTAACTGTGAGACTATTTAACTAATGGTGTGGATGTGATTTGTCATCCAGTATTAAGTTCTTAGTCACTGATTTTGTGTACAAAATAGGAAAGAGGGAAACTGCAGCTTTCATTACAAACTTCTTGAATTTGCCAGCTCTCTGAGTTTTAGCAAACTCTAATTACGCCTCTGGATAGTACATCATGCATTTCTCTCTGGCTTTAATTTGCTAAAGCTGTGCACATATGTAAAAAAATAGATTATTTTAGGGGAGATGTAGTTCTAGAATTATTGCTTATGTCATTTCTTAAGCAGTTATGCTCTTAATGCTTAAAAGAAGGCTAGCATTGTTTGCACAAAAAGTTGGTGATCCCCCCAAAAATAGTAATGAAATTACTTCTGTTCAGTAAACTTTGTATGTCATGTCAATTTATAATAAAAGCTGAAAAAATCCCCTTGTTTTCTATTTATAAAGATGCCTTTTCTATATGTACCTTTGCAGATGCCATGTAAGCTGGTTAAAAAGAATTTGAACCGTACAGTAGATGTAAAAACAAAACCAAACCCCAAACAAACAAACAAAAAACCCAACCAAAACAAGTTCAGTTGTTTAAATGAACTGTTGTTTTTCATTAAATGTTTTATTTGAAATCAGCTTTTGTACATAAAGTTCAGTAATATGAAACCTGCCATGATGGGTGTCCAGTCATTCTGTGCAGAGGCCTCGAGCAGCACCTGCACAAACTTCTGTTCTGCCTGACTTCTAAGATTTTGGATACATGTTCTTTGCCAGATTGTTCCAGCTTTATTTAAGGTACCTCCATAAATTTCCAGGTTTTTAGCCAGATTATAACAACTTTCATTCTCCTTTCTTGGGGTAGAGCTGAATACCCGAGATGGGTCTTTAAGTTGTGCTTTACTGTTTAGAACTGTGATTTATAGAACTGCAAGTGAAACACATCCCTTGGGATGGCAGTTACAGAGCCAAGACTTGGGTAATTTTTACGTGCAAGTGGTTAATGTTTCAAACATTTTATAAAATAGTTTATATGGAGCAAAGTTTGAATTGGTGTTGGCTTAAAATATCCCCTCTGTGGGCCGGCAGAGGACGGATTCTCCAGGTGCTGTGGGACAAAACAAGGTAGGAATTGCATTGCTTGGCCAAGTGGTGACTGTGGAATGGCAGACCTGGAAACCTTCTCCTATGTTGGGAATAACTCAGTGCAGGATGAGGCTGCTGTAGGCTGGTACATTCCCATCTCTCACGTTGTCAGGGTTCTCATCTGGCCTTTGGTGTGTCCATGGCAGGTTTTACTGATGGTTTGTATTTGCTGATCACAAAGGGTCTGTGAACCCTGAGCTGGAACCTAACCTGATTTGAATATTTAATTCAATGCATTAAAAACTGTATTCAGAGGTGTTAGATGGATTGGAGTTGTTCACCTTCAGTGTACAGTGCTTGGAGTGTGTCTTGAATGTAGTCCTTGAGTTTTGGGGGGTGGGGTAAGGATTCCCTGCCTGGAATGAAGCAGTTGCCAACAATTTGAGTTGTTCTGATTATTTACCTAATCAACAAAACCAAACCCCCAAACCAGCAGTCTGATTTTACCTTTGGCAATACAGCAGCCATTCTGTGAGGGCAGTTTTGACAATGCTGTTCCAAGTTAAGTATTTCTTAATTCACAGAAATTTGGTGCCATCATGGAGCAGTGCTTGGGTGGAGCTGTTCCCGTGGGACCAGACCCTGTTCCAGATCTGACACTGCTTTCACATCGAGGAAAACACAGGCTTTGGAGTAGGTAAGTCCTTCCCTGACTCTTTCCTGCTTTACCCTGCTTGATTTGAGAGTGAAGCTGCAACTCCTGAGGAGAAACAGCCGGCCCCTCGTCATGAGGAAAATTCATGTGAGTGATGTGTTTGTGAGGGAGAGCTGCCAAGTCAGCAACTTTCCTTACTGCTTTCACAAGTTACTTTTCCTCTAAAAGGGACCAAATAACTGGAACAGGCTCCAGGTAAAGCAGAACTAAGGGAATGAAGTAAATCTGTGTGTTAGTCCAACGTGGACTTTATTTGAAGGTGATTAAGTATCTCTGCTGCTCCCTCAGTAACACTGGCCAAAACTGCTGCTGGGTAAGAGCTGCACCAGTGAATGCACCAGGAAGGGACGGAAACAGTAAAATGGAGAAGAGACAGATCAGCTTTGATGGAATATTCAGGGAAGGACTTTATAGATGCTGTAACAAATTTTATAAAAAGAAGGGGAAAATTATTTTTGTGAGAAATGTCAGTCAGAATCTGAACTTTGGCTGGAAATAAAGGGAAGTGCACAGGTGAGAAATGTGGAAAGAAAGTGTTCAGGACTCCTGAGAGACAGAAGATGAGAAAAATGTGAAAAAAAAATTAATGGAGAGAAGCTCTTAAAGATGGGTGCGGTGCTCTAGGAAACATGTTCTTATATTGTTAGAACACCGTGATGCTCAGCTTTATGCCCCAATAAATAACTTCCTAGACCAGACACGGTTAAGGGATAAAACTTTATTTAAAAAAAAAATTCAAATTTCACTTGACACATAAGTCTTAGTTGAGGTAAGTGACTGTACTAGCTTAGGAAAACAACGTTCAGGGTCGGGTTTCTAAGCCGTTAACACTCTGTTGCTTGCAGGGCTCCAAGAGCTAGAGGTGCAAATTGTACAGCAAGTGTCAAGTTTTCCATCCAGCTGAACTCTGCTGTGGAAGAAGGGGATTTGCACCCTTTAGTTCAAGCCTCTTCCACTTCTTGAGTACTTTGTTCCTTCAGTGCTGGCTCTCTTGCCCTGAGACTCTTGGCTCCTGCCCCGTTCCCAAGGTGCGGCTGCAAGAGGTGGCTCCAAGTACCTCATTTGCAATTTGGACAGTGAGGCTTGTGCTGAGTTAAAATAAAAAACAAAACCACAAGAACAACAACAGAAGAACCCACCACTGGCAAACTGCCCTTGTTCAACATCCAGCTAAAGCCTGAAGGCAGAAAACTCTTCTGAGCCGCCCTCAGCTCTCCAGGGCAGCAGCTGGGGCCTCTCATGGCCCTTCACAGTCATTTCAGCTGCTTTTATGTGTGTTCTGAACAAACTGACACGGCCTTGCCACCTCTGGAAGTACCTGAATTCAAGGATTAAGCTTTATTTTCTAATATGTAAGTAAATATCCTGCAGAATCTACAGCCCCTCCAAAAGCAGATGCAAAGGTACCTGACCCGGCGGTACCTCACAAATGTGGATATTCACAATTTTAGTTTCCACGTGGTAAAAGTACTAAGTTCCAACTAGTACCTGATACCTGAAGTGTGTTAAGTAAAACTGCCAGCACTACTACATGGAGCAAGATCTAAGTCTGCTGCTACCTGGAGTGCCAGCCCAACCCTCTCTGAGCAGGGCTGGCACTGTTTCATCTACTAAACCTTATAATAGTAATAAAGTATGGAAAATACTCTTCACAGGAGAATTAAAGGAACACTGAAAGCACAGGATAAGCCAGTATCCTCTCAATCCCTAACACTGAAATAGCTGAGCTTGAAAAACTAAGAGTACTGCAGGCTTTTTGTTGCTAACACTGGATAATCTGACCTGAAGGGAGTCCAGTCTTCCTCACTTCATGTCTTAAAGCAAATTCCAACCTAACTCTGCCACGTGCAGGTTCTTTGCACCCATCTGAATCTACACACATTTTCTTGTAAATGGTGTAAACACCAACAGCCATTTTTGTCTGAAATTCTTGTACCCTGCTACAGATGCCTGGGAAAAAATGCAGGCAGGGTGGCTGATCTTTTTGTACTGAGAGTGTGAGGATGGGGGATGTTAATTCAATGTAAAATAAGCTTTTTATGCTTTAAGCTTGTTATGGTGTAACACAGAGGGTGTAACATAGTGCCACTGAAGGAAAAAGGGCAGTATGATTGTCTAGGCTTTATAAAAATATTGCTATTCTAACATAAAATATATTTAATTTTAATTGAACTTGAGGTAAGAAGCCCCTCAGTAAGTGTTACTTTAATATAATCTTTAAATCCAGTAACATTCAGTCTTTTGACCAGGAATAGGCTCTCTTTGATAAGCTCATTCTCAATCTTAGTTGCTCCTTGGAGGGAAACAGGTGTAACTTTACATAACTTCTGAACTCAAAGTCATTTATTTCATACTACTTCCTTATCCCACCCTACTCCATGGAGGGGACAGCTGAATTACCACCCTCTGTTCAGTTCTCTCTGCAGGTGGGGTCTGCCTGAAGCCCCTGCCCCTCATCTCAGGTGGATCTCCAGCAGCAGTCCCAGCTTGGACCACACACCTGCAGTCCTGCCCGTGGCTGCAGGGCATTCCCAGGCAGCAATTTGGGATTGCCAGGAATCCCACCCCTCAGAACGGGCACTGCCAGCGTCTCTGTAGCTGGACAGTAGAGAGAAGGTTGTGCTGAGTGTCAGGAGGGCTCTGAGGAATCACAGCTGCCAATCCACACATCAAGCCCAGGTACCAAATCCCTGACACTTGCTGGGGCAGAGGCTGCACAGGAATTGTAAGTAGGGAAGACTTTCAGAGCAGATCAGGATCACATCCTGCTCCGGGAATCGCTCTGGCTGAGGCAACGTGAGCATCACCGTGCAGCTACTCTAGAAAACATATTCCAAGTGACAACACAGACAACAGTTCAAGAAATACCAGAATAAGGCACTTGAGTGATTCAGTAACAGGCTGGCTCCATGTCTGGACAGGCTGGCTCAGTGTCCCTGCTCCCCAGGGACGAGCGGTACCGTGCGGGGAAAGGGCTGCAGGCAGAGCCCACTGTCCATTCCCTCCTAAGGCAGCAGCGTGTAACAGGAAACATTGCAGGACTCTGCTCTAAATACTCTGCTCTCTCTGGGTGGTATAAATACAGCTTTGGTCCACTACCACCCCCAAATGCTCATCTCACAAAGTTAACTCTACACAACACACGTACCCTGAGACGAGAGTACAATGAAATACTGACACAAATCAAGTCTGGAGGAAGAAAGGGAAAGGTCTGATGGACTGCTTAAATTAATTTGCCTAAGCAAATGCCTGCTTCTAGCTTTTTCCAGAGTAACAAATCCAATGTTTCACAATTATTGTTTAAATGAATCCAGTAGGAAGTACAATATAGTGGAGTTCAAGTACTATAAAGACAGGTTTTTGTTACCAGATTGTTGTCAAACAGCTGGAAACCCAGGTTTTAACCCTACACTTTACAGCAAGAACAAAAAAATCTCCTTTAGTTGCTGCTAAAACACCAAAACCTTCCAGCCTGGGTATGAAAATGAACACCCAAAATACAAGGAGCCACAGCACTGATCAAGTACCCAGTCAAAGACCACTTCTCTGTTGTTGGAGCTGATGGTCACTCGGAGCTTGAAGTTCCCTCCCTCGTTGCTGCAGGGCCCCAACTGCACAACTTCCATGTCGAACGTCACGGTGGAGCCCGAGGTGACAGCAGGCAGCTGGTTTGTCATCTCCTTCCCGTTCACAAACACTGCCCCTGAAACAGTCAGCACGTCTAACAGCATCCCTCACTTTCTCCCTGTTTTCTGCAGGCAGAGTAACCCCGCTGCATTTGGTGCCACACATCGAGCAGGCTGCAAGAACTGCGAGCAGGAGATCTGTGACCTCACCCAAGATTTTTAACTGCACCAGCAGCATCTACTTAGGAGCTGCTCGCCCGTTCCCCAGGGATGTACAGAACCCGGGGCTGTGTGTTTTGGGCAGGGTCCCACGCTCCAGACTCACCATTGGTGCTGATGCACACGGCTTTGTCCCGCTGCAGGGAGTCGAAGCCGTTCTGCTGCTCCACACACACCCCCAGGCTGTCCCGCCGGTCTGGCTGACCCACAGTTTCAATCCTGCTGAGCAAAAGGTTAAATCAGACCCTGACGCTTTAAATCAAAACATACCCCGACATCCAGACTGTCACACCAAACCCCTGTTCCGTGTGCTCAACAAATTCATCCAAACTTTCAGGGAGATTGGCCAAAATGACCAAAATTCCTACCAGTTTTCCCAGCAGCTCCACAGAGCCACAATATTAATCTGTACAAAGCATAAACATGCTTCCTGCAGACTTTCAGTGCTACTTAATAATTTTTTCCACTGTCACAGCTTAGAAATTATCTTCAGAAATGATTTCCAGTTGTCTGAAGGAACCAATACACACAAATCTGCAATCAGCTACACCAGGTTACTGGGCAGCATCACACATTATGGCCAGACAGCTGGAGTTTCAGCAAGGATTTACTAAGCACAACTTAAACAGGTTTTTTGAGCCCTGCCATGTTCTGCTATAATAGGATGAGGGTGTTGGGTTGAGCTTTTTTAATAAATCAGCTCGATGCAGATGTGTGCTAAAAGCAATGCCTAGAAGAGCATTTACAAGTCTGGCTTCTGCTCAGCTGCATTTAGGATTGCATGCTGGGCAAGACTCTGAAGAAAATGCAAACAAGTTGTGCAAATGAGCAGGGACTCAGTTCCCTCTGGGCCCCAGGGGCTGCACAGTTTGTACACCCAAGGGCTCTTCTGCATTTGAATCCTTTGTCTTGTACTGCCACCTCTCAAAGGTGCTAAATCCTACTTTGGAGAGAACCTGAGTGACTCAGGAAACTCAGGTGGTCTTTTCTAGAAAGTAAACCAGTGGTTATTTTCACTGCAGTTTGAGAGACTGGCACTGATACGTGGTTGTAGCCAAACAACAGGAAAACTTCAGCAAAGCTTTCAAGAACCAGCAGTTAAAGTGGGCAGTGGACTGGCACACAAGGGGTTAACTCCTTCGAGACAAACAGGGACGATAAAATTGGAACCATGTTTTACTTTTGCACTCCATTAGGTTTTTCAGTCCCCTGGGAATGTCACTAAGAGAGAAAAAAAAAAAAGCAGAGAAAAGAAAAAGAAATCTCAAAGAAGCTTTTGCTTTGGAAGGGATCCACAGTGTTTTCACAGAGCAACTTTAAATGAGATTTCAAATTCATTTTGTTGCTCTGCTTTAGATTTTAAACTTGAGTTACTGGTGAAGCTTCATAAACAGCCATTTATCTGTAAACTTTGTGCATAAGGTAACACTGATTCATTCCATCCCTTAGTTAAAGGAGCATTTCCTGAGTTTTGGGTTGGACATAAGTGTTTGCACAGTCACAAGAATCACCAAAAATGCATAACCATAAACCCACTATGATTGTGATCCCTGGCAGTTAAAATTTTTAAGAGTCCCCAGAATACATTGTGGGAATGCTGCTCAGTGGGATAAGGTTCAATCCCTTCTCCCGCCCCAAATGCTGCACAACAAGGTCTGGCTCTGTCACTGCAGCACAGGCACTGACCCAGTCACCCACCCCCAGCTGGCCTTTGCCTCAGAGCACAGAGAAGTCAGCCTGGGGGGGATCCAGGGGCTCCTTCTCTGTCAGCTCTCAGCAGGGTTGTGGGGGGCTCCTGACAAAGTCAGTGGGAATGGGATCACAGGGAGATCCCAAACCACCAGCCTGGACAGAGGGACTGTGGCTGCCACTGCAAACAAAGCCTTAGAGAGATGCAGAGCACATCACTGTGGAGAAACACTCCCCTTCCCAAGGGCAGCTCCCTGAAGGCTGCAAAGGAACAGGATGAGACTTGACCTCAAGCAGGGATGTTTTCCCACAGCTCCTCCAAGTGCTTCACCTCGGGACAACTGTCACAGTCTGGCTTTAAAAAGCAGATCCAAAGCACTGTGTTTGTCACAGCTTCTCTTTCCACTGACTTTCCACCCTGTGCCTGGGTCCTGAACACAGAGAACATGCAGCTGCTCCACAAACACCTGAGCAGAACCTCACTCTCCTGGTCTGCTCTGCAAGCCCCTCATCCCTGCAGAGTAACTCCCCTGTGTCCCAGCAGATGGAGAAAGCCAAGCACGGAGTGCTGCATCTCCCTGCTCAGCAAAATCTCTCACACTTCCACACAAGGAGCTCCTCTTGGACCTTGGAAGAGGAACACAACCCATTTCCAATCTTAAGATTCCTGTCACAGCAGTTCTTGTGGACAGTTGCTTGTTTGTGCTCTGCCATCCTGAAACAATCTCCCCTTGGAGGGAAGGCCACGTTACCAAAATGTGAAGCAAAAGATTTTCATGTGCTACCAATAAAAAAAGATAAAAGGCACTGGTCTGAGAGGGAACCAAGGGAAACCTCAAGGTTCTGCCTTTAATTTCACAGGCGTTTCTGAGCCAAGACAAGTTAAATCTAGCAACAGATTTCAAATGAAAGCTTTAGATCTTTTTATCTCATCTCAGACAGGGCAACTGAACACATCCTCACACTACAACCACCTGAAGTTCAGATAATCCATTATCAGGAAGGGCAAAATGAAACACCACGGAAAAAGTTACAAAAATATCATGAACAGCCCCTTCTAATTGCCTTTGGGGGTTGCCTGCTGTACAGCAAGTAGTTTTATTTAACCAGGGAAAGATGAAATAAAGCTTCAGAGTCTCTGAGGTCTCTAATTACAACTGACATATCCACAAGGACATTCCTCATACCCCGTTAAACAGCATCATCTCAGGGGCAGGAGGACAGGCAGCAAAGCTGCCAAGGATTTTAATCATGTTCTGTGTCAAATGGAAAGCCTAAATTTCACAAGATCCCTTCCCCACTCTGGATTTTCTAATGCCAGTTTCAAGCAGTGCCCTGACCAGCACTAATTATCTCAGATATTAAAGACATCAGTGCCAGACTGTCATCCCAACAGCACATCCAAGGTTTTCATGTCCAAAGCCTTCAAAGCCTGTGGACAGTCTGGGAAGGAGAGCACTGCCTGGCCCAAGGATAAACAGCAAAGCTCCACTGCCTTCAGCCAGGAACAGCTGCTACGAACTCCAGGAAGTTCAACATTCCAGACATTCGCTCAGCACGGGCTGTATTTTACCATCCCTCAGGAGTTCACTCATCTCTGTTTTACACAAGTGCAAGTCCTACACAAACATCAGGTGTTTTCCTACAAAGCCAGGCAGGAGAAGGAATTGAGCCTTCACACAGACACTCCACCGTGACGGGGCTGAGCTGATGCACAACTCAAACACGGCCCAGGGCTACACACAGCTCAGGTGTGACAGCTCAGGGGGTGCACCAGACAACAGCCAGCCAAGAAGTACTTGCCTGAAGGTCAAGGTTTGCCCACAGAAATAGGTGGGAGCTTTGGAGTAGAGGACCCCACACGACTGGGAATCGTTCCGAAGCGCGATGTTCCTCCGACTGCTCAGGCTGTAACCCTCCAAACCAGCTGTCCACTCTTCAAAGAAAACAAACAAAACCCATGAGAAGTGTGAATCCCAACTCAGCTCTCTCCTGTCTGTGCAAACTCAAGTCAATCACAACGTCCACTCAGCCCACCTCGGATGCAGCTTAAGCTGCACTAAAAACAGGGGCTGGGTTTGCCTTTTCCTGATGCAGAGATTTGTTTTTCAAATAAACTGCAGCTACAAAAAGTATTTCCCAGCTCAGAGTTCGCCAGAAGTTCAATTTGCTGCAATCCCTGCCAGGTGATACTGCAGGCAAAGGAAAACCTTCGTCACCCACTGCCCTTCAAAACTTGCAAGTGAAGAGAATATTTAGGTTTTTCCCTCTCCAAGATAAGAGCTTGTTGGGAGCTGTAGGTCATCAAAAACACTTAGGTTGGGGTGGGGGGAGAAGGAAAAATAATGTTTTATTTCTGGCTCACTGATGCTTTCAAAGGCTAAGCAGTGAATGAAAGGCTCGCTGAGTGTCCCTCACAGTGGGAAGCAGAGAATGAACTGCAGGACAGAGGGACAGTCCATTGTGTTACACACATCCCCCCCAGCCAAGGACACCCCTCAGCACACCAAAAGCAGCTCTGTCCAGCTGAGGACCTGCAGGAGTTGGCTCTCCAAGGGTTGGGGATGAGCAGCACCCAGGGCAGTACCGTGTGGCACCAGCGTGGTGCGGCCCAGCTGGGGGACACTCCAGGGGCTCCACTCCTGCCGCCCGTCCCCGCGGGCGCACACCCGGAACTGGTAATCCACGTGGGGGTCCAGGTGCAGCACCATGAACTCCGTCTCCGAGCCCACGTACACGTCCTCGAAGGGGCTGGCGCTGCCCTTGCGGAACTGCAGCCGGTAATCCTGGGGGGTGAAGTCCTCGTCCACCTGCAGAACAGCCACTGCCCTCAGAAAGGGCCCCTGGGCTCTGCCCTTTGCCCCTGGAGGGGCACATCGGAGGGTGGAGCTGCAGGGGACCAACCCACGAGGTGTTTCAGTGCCTTACGGGAAACAACATCAGTGTCCCAACCAACTGATACCAAAAGAAGTACCACAATTACTCAATTACAGTTTAAAAGTATCTACAGGAGAAGAAACATTTAAAAGAAGACTTTTCAATCTAGCAAGATATATTATTATATATCCGGCTAGACTATGCAGATACCATTAAAATATAGATACATCTGGCTAGGTTCTGCAGATACCATTAAAATATAGATACATCTGGCTAGATTATGCAGATACCATTAAAATAGAGATACATCTGGCTAGGTTCTGCAGATACCATTAAAATAGAGATACATCTGGCTAGGTTCTGCAGATACCATTAAAATAGAGATACATCTGGCTAGGTTCTGCAGATACCATTAAAATAGAGATACATCTGGCTAGGTTCTGCAGATACCATTAAAATATAGATACATCTGGCTAGGTTATGCAGATACCATTCAAATATAGATACATCTGGCTAGAAACTCAGGGAACTCCTCTGCAGCACAGAAAATCACCCCCCACGTGACAGCAGTGCCCACTGCCTGTGGGTTTATAACCTGAGCCCACATCCTTCACACATGAAGGGTGGCCAACCAAGGGCTGGCTGTTGCTAGAACAACAAAAGTTTGTTTGATGCTGCCAAGGAACACAGAGCTGTCCAACAACAACCAAACCACATCAGACCACAGCAGTGGTTTACTCAAAAATGGTCTGTCTGTTGAAAAGAAAGGCTACTGGACTAACTAACCACAATATTATTTCTCTTTCTACCCACTGCACCTCCCACAGAACACAAACAAATTTAGGTGTAAAAGCACAACAGAACAGGTTCAGCCTCATCCTGGGTTGCTGAAGCATCTTCAAAGGGAACTAAAGCATCACTTCAGCAGTGGAGTTCAGCCCCACTGTGCTTGGTTGTTCCTGCCACACAAACCAACCACTCCCACAGCACAACAGGAATGTGGGAATCACCTGCCAGAAACACCCCCCAGCAGTTCTGGCTCTTGTTTGTACAACAGCCTCACACAGATTACACTCTAATGTTTATTTGTTTAGCGGGAAGAGCACAGGAAGGGTTGTTTCCTGCTTGTCCAGCACCTGGCCCTTGCTCAAGCAGAGGTAGCAGGATCTCAGCTGCCCCTCCCAACCTTCCCACTCACAGGGAGGACACTGAGGCAGAGGAGCACGTTGGCCCTTTCTACCTGCAGGTGGGAACAGGAGGAGTCCAAGAGCAAGAGTCCAACCCACAAGTGTCACTGCCAGGCAGACACAAACCCCAGCACCAACCACACCAGCACTGCATCACCTTGCCTTTAAATGACACCATTGCCATAAAAAACTCTTTTGAAGTTTCTAACTACACATGGAGTGGACCAGTCCTTGGAAAGCAGTAGAGAATTCAGAAAGAAAGTGGATTATTCCATTCTTTCAATAAGAGTCAATCTAAAGGATTGTCACACAGGATATTTTACCTACCTTACACCAGCGGACTAAAATACCCCCAGGCTTTTCCACAAACTCCTCCAGCTGCACAGGTGGGCGAGATGCCACAGTTCCATGTCTGAATATCTGATTTTTCAGTATGGTAAGGAGGCAGTCATCCAGCTGGGCAGACAGACAAGGCACATCAACCAAGGAGGGCACTTCTGGTAAGCTGAGAAAGGAAAGTTTGCTGTAATGAGAGGGGCCAGCTCCTGCAAATCCATATTTCATCCATGCACTCGAATCTGGGCAGATTTGCAAAGAGAGAACAGCTGCAGAAATTGGCTCGTGCAGTCCAAACTTAAAAGACTCAGCAAACACTGTGTCTGAGCCCCAACCAGACTGTCTGTTTCTCAGTAAATACTCTGCAACACAGGCTGTTCCACAAGGAGTGGCTTCACTGCTCCCAAATAAACAGCCTCTATTTCTACAGAGCATATGGAGGGTGAAACCCACTCCATTCTGTGAGTGCCAGGCCCCACTGAAAGTCTGTGAAACGAACGGGACAGCAACACTTCCAGTGAATCTTTGAAGGCAGTGGAGCAGAAAGCTTTTGTTGCAGAGGAGAAAAGATGCCCTGCACAAGAAGGGCACACGTGCTGCTGCCTCAGATCACCTCAGGGTGTTGTGTCTTACCTATCTAGCTGGATGTGTAAAGCTTTTTTTGTGAAGTTGCAAAGTTTCTCATTCTCTTGTCCCACATCTCCATCGACTGCACTCTCCCCTGCAACCAAACAGCAAAAATATTCCTCATGAGACAACGGCCACAAAAGGCATTCCTTGCTTCAAAGAATAACCAGTTCTGACATGAGCAGCCAATTAAACATGAAGCATCCTCAGCACTTTTGCTAGTCTTAGCTAGAAAATACAATTATAGTTAACAACAGAAAGCCTATCTAGCAACTTTTGAAGCTCTCAAAGCTCCCTGTAGACACACCCCATAACAGATGTAATAATTTGCCTCAGGTCTCAGACGGTAGCAGAACTGGGGTCAGATGCCAAAAATCAGGGTTATTAATCCCTTCACCTGCTTTAAAGGAAGAAAAAAGCAAAGCACCTTCACTGATCAGAAAATAAAAAAGAGGTGCTTAAAAGCAAGGAATAGCTTCAACCATTGTTTGCTAGAATTAAAATGGTAACTATTGTCATGGTGAAGGGAGTAATCCATGCATTAAAGCGTGGGGATAAACAGAAATATTTTCCTGAGCTTTCCATATAAAGTAGCATCCCACACTCAGCTTACAGAGACACGTGCTCCAGTCTCCAGTCTGATGAGTTTACAGTAATTCACAACATCAGCAAGCTCAGTCCTTCTCCTGATGGAGGATTACACACGTTACAAAGCTCTGAAGGAAAGCACACGTCACAGTTGGCAGCAGGAGGTTTAATAACCACGGAGGTTTAACTCCTTTCTGACTCAGCTGCAGTGTGAGCTCGTCCTGCCCACAGGGTCAGGGATGTGCTGTGCAGGGGACCAGGGCATGGAAGTGCAGAGTCAGTCAGGTTCTCATGAGACCTCACAGAACTCACATAAAACACCAGCAATCTTTGCCACCACCCCGATTCAGTAACCTGAGACTTAAAATAAAACTGAGGTGACTCCCAGCTGTCCCAGAGCTGTGGTGATGGACAAAACCCCAACAAATTAATCCATAAACGCTGTCCCTACTCCTGTGAGCAGGCACAGAGCTCCCAAGCCAGCACACACAAAGTTGGAGGCTGAGGGGAGCTGGGAGCTTTCCCACCCCTGGGACACAGCTCAGTGTGCCTCAGCTCCAGGACTGAGCTCATGTTGAAAGAAAGTTAAAGTTGAGACACGAGAACAATGCAAGGAAACTGCCAACACACTCATGGCTCAGACACGCTCCCAGTAAGTTCTGCAGTGTGGGGAAAACAGGCAACAGTGACATTCCTTTCTGCAGAGGTATTCAGCACCAGCAGGGCACAGGCTGGCCCTGACAGCAATATTCCACATGTCCATCTGTGTCTGCCTCATCCACAGACCTTTTGGAAGAATTTTCCCCATACAGTGGCTGTTTCATTCCTGATGTTCCCCATCCACAGTGAATGCAGTCACACCCAGCAGGATAATCTGCTTGTTTCAGTAAGACAGAAACAACTTATCCACCAACAGAGACACTTTACTGTAATGGTACCCAGGATGTATTTTATTTCAAAGTAGCCTGACAGAATCCTCTGTCTGTCCTGGAGAGGCACTGAACCCCTCTGCAGTGAGACATTTCCCCAGAACTTCCTGCCCTTCAGGAGAGGCTACACTGACACATGTACACCCCAGGACTGGAGTGAAGCATTAAAATACAGGTTTGTAGGAGACAACGTTGATCAGCTCTTCACCACATCTACCCAGCCTGAACCTTTCCCCAACATTTGGTTTGAGAGAAATCCAAAATGAGCCAAATACACTGATAACAACGGGAACATTCCAGCCTTTGACAGACACACACTGGGAGCAGAGCTCAGGCCCAGCCCCAGGTGCTGCCTTACCTTCCCTGAGCAGATCATCGGCCGTGCTCACCCCGTGCTCGATCAGCTTCTGGCACTCATCCAAGGGCTTGATGCTCTCCTGCTCTATGACATCCACCTCCTGCAGCAGGGACAGCAGCCTCTCATCCAGCAGCTTCTTCAGGGTCCCTTTCAAATCGTTAAAATGTTGCTCGAGCACGTCCCTGGTCAGTGTTGCACTCTCTTTGATCTGAATTCAGATAACAGGAGAGAGGGGTTCAGGATAAAAGGCAAAGGCCACACACATCTTTTCCTGAACTACCTCATCTACATCTGCTGGAGAAAAGCTGTTGAGTGAAGTCAGCTCAAAAAAACGACCACTAGCAGTTAACAAATTAGTGCAGTCATTTTTAGTACACACACAAAGCAGGGAGGGAGGCAAAGAAACCAGCCTGGAGGAGGGGAAGAGCATATTAACTAAGCAAAATACAAACTGGGTCACAGGAACTTCAACAAAGGAGTTTTTCTTGTCAAAAAAATCCAAATGCCCTGTAGGTCTTCTCCCTGCTGCCCCTCAAAAAAACCCACTGCTGTAATCCTACACTCTGCCATCACATACTCCGTGGAAAGAAAACAGTATCAGGCTTTTAGAAGACTATCCAGGAGCACTTTTCCAGGCCCTATAATTTTTAAAATCCTCCTAAAACTGCCTTCTTTTCAATTTTGTTCAAATATCTGCCTTTGGGTGAACACCAAGCCTGGTTTGACTCCGGAAGAACCAGACCACAGAAGGTTCTACAAGTGCTTATTAAAATGGTTGCAAACTTGCTGAATCTGACTTTTAGGGAAGAGAACACACTCGGAACGTCCCTGAGCCAAAGATGCAAAAGTCAGGGGTAAACACCTCCCTACGAACGATTTTTCTAAGTCCCACACACAAGGAAATTCTGCAACGTGCTCAGATCTCACTACACATAATTTAGAAGCACAGACAACCAACTCAGGAAACTCTCTGGTTAGGTAAAATAAATTTCCTCTTCAAGTAATATTCACGAAGCTCTGCAGCTGCCACACAGCTCGGTTTCCCTTCTCATGTTATTTCAATGCTTGGGGGGAAAAAAGGAAGTATTTAGCTTTGTGAAGGGGTGGGGTGAAGGAAGGCAGAGCAGCCACTTCTCTAAGCCCATTACAGGCAGCTCAGCCTCAAAATTAGATACTCCTCGCCCTGCAAAAGAGGAAATGCAAGTCCCTGGACACACAGAGCTGTGGAAAAATCACATCCCATTGGTCCAGAGGAAAAGGATGCAACGGAAGCGACCCATTCACATCGGCCCCCAGATGATAAAGCTCCCACTGCCTGAACCCCAGGGAACTCCTGGATGTGTGATCCTTTGTGGACAAAACAGCTCGTGGTCCTGAAGGTGGAAAGAGAGAAAACAGAAGGGTGCACAGGGCAAAGGAATTCCCCCTGAGAGGAAAGGGAAAGGTGAGGTAACTGCACACTCATGGCCACTGCACAAAGGGCTCCCCCTCAGCTCCCTCTGAGCCATCAGGCAGCACTTTGAGAGGACAAGGTCTGGATTAAAGACAGCCATGCACAATTCATTTTCTTAAGCAGCCTGTGGTTTGAACAGTGACTAATTTAATGCACAGTGAGCACCCACACGCACCCGGGGCAGGGCACTCCCCCAGCAGACTCACAGCAGCTTCCTACACTAACGGAATCTGCTCCAGAAAAACTACCAGGGCGCCACAGAAACATTCTCTGACCTTGGTTTTGTTTGTTTTTTTTTAATTTACTCCTTGCAGAGCTGACTCAAAGATAGTAAGGCACTGCTGCTAGTCTACAACCCCCAGAGTGCTCAGGGGTGCCTCGGCAGAGGAGCCAGTCCTGCCGTGTGACTCTCCCTGCCCACACCTGACTATCTCATCCCGCATCTCCCGCTGGTACCGTCCCAAGGAAAACCCTGCCCCGGCTCCAGCGCAGAGCCGCAGACGGACCAGCCAACCTGGAATGTTGGCAGCGCTCGTGCCGGACCCACGGAGTACGTGACCCACGGAGAGCGGGGCATGGGGACAGCAGAGCTTGGAGGGCACCCCGGCCAGAGGGCAGCTTGCCCGGCAGGGACCTGATGTGACGGGATGGCGATGGGTGTGACACTGCTATTAAATCAGACTCAGCATCCCAGCTACTTCAGAAAAAGTACTCCTTTATACATCGTTATCCTTGCCTGGGAAACCTCCCTGTAATCCCAGATAACGAGGCTCAGCGCAGTAACAGATACCAGCTCACATCCCTTTCCTCCCGGCACTTCCCACATCTCCCATTCCCGCATCTCCCAGCTCCAGCATCCACACGCGGGTCCCGCGGGGCTCCCCCAGCCCCGGCTCCCACCGGCGGCTCCGGGGTCATGGAAAAACACACGGGGGAGTCCCCGGTGCCGCCACCCCCCCCGGGGACACCGTGCGGGCAGAGCCGCGGGCAGGGCAGCCCCGCACAGCCCGCCCCGCTCCCCACCTGCTGCCGCGCCTGGTGCAGCCCCCGCAGGCGCTGCTGCAGCTCCCGGCGGTAGCTCCGCGCCGCCTCGATGCTCTCCCGGGCCTCCTGCAGCAGCAGCAGCCGCGCCTCGGCCTCGCCGGCGGCCTCCATGGGCACGGCGGCACCGGCAGGCGGGACGGGCGGGGATCGGCCCCGGAAGGGCGGGGCGGGAAACGGGAGCGGGGCGCGGACCGGCGGGGTGACGTCAGCGGGGCGTGACATCAGCAGAGGGTGTGACGTGGACGGGGAGAGTGAAGTCAACTGTGTGACGTCAGAGGGTGTGACGTCGGCCGCGTGCAGTACCGCGTGACGTCACGGCCGCGGCGGGAAAACCCGGCTGACAGCGGGAAGGGAGGAGGGGCGCGGCTTCGGCGAGTATGGGCGTGTTCTCTGGAAGAAGGGGCGCGGCCTCGGCGGAGAAGGGGCGTGGCCAGCGCGCGCCAGCCCTTCCGAGCGTCACGTGGTCCCGGCGGGGGCGGGGCCCGCGGCCGTTGGGCCGCGCGCGCGGGGCGGGCGGGTCACGTGGTGCCGGGCGCGCGGGCAGGCCCCGCCCCCGCCGTTTCCGCGCGGACGCTCCGAACGCGGTCCCGCGCGCGCGCTTTTTTCCCTCCCTGCCCGGAGCGCGCGCCCGCGAGGCGGCGCCACCCCCGGGGCAGGGGGGTCCATGGCGGCCGCGCGCGCCCCCCGGCCCTGAGGGGACATGGTGGGCAGGGTCGCCGTGGCCGCCGCGGCCGCGTCCCCGCCGCTGCTCCTCGCCGGCGACGACGGCGGCGCTCAGGTGGGGACGGGGGAGCGGGCCCGGGGGGCGCGCTGTGAGGGCGGGCTGGCGGGGGCGCCCCTTTGGGCGTTCGCCCCTTGGCTGCTGGCCCCTGACAGGGCGCGCCCGCTGTGCCCGCGGCGTGTGAGGGGCCGCCCGTGCCCGGCCCGCGCCCCCGGGGCAGGGTTAGAACCTCCCCGGGCCGGGCTGTCATGAATCGCCTCCCGGGGGCTCCGGGAAGGGGCGTTTTCCCCCTCACAGGGTGGGATTTCGAGATTTCGGTTTGTAATAAACGGAGGGTTGTAAAAGGCTTTGTGAGCCAAAGTCTCCCTTGGAGCCGTACAAGTGAATGCTCTTTGATCAGAGATCAAAATACAGGGAATTCTGCCTAAAGAGATCATGAGGGTTTGAATTGCGATGCGAGATAAGAATTCTCTTTCATTCATTTTCTTTAAGTACTTGAAAGGTCGTCTTAAAATGAGTCAGATGTTCAGGGTGGGATCAGACATTTTTAAGAGACATTGGAATTCCCTTCTAAACCCCATAAAGCTCTGGGAAACATCCCGAGGTTACCGATGGGTCGAGCAGCTGAAGTGACGGAGACTTTCAGAGCTCCAGCACTGTGGAATCTCTGCAGAGCTGTTCTGAAGACCTTGGGGTCCCTCTTGGTTTTGACCATCTCGAGGTTTCAGGATGGGATTTTTATTTATTTGAAATGGCAAAATCTTTATTTCAAGCTTAGATGGCTTTTGAAAACACGGAGATAAAGTTGATGCATGCACAGTCTTATCACACTAACAAGTTTTTGTCTTCTGAAAAAATACCGGTGTCATTCATCTGTATCACTGTACAGCTTTATATTGCCATACTAAGTCACCTGAAGTTTTTTAAAACCAAGATTCATGTTGTGCTTTTTACAGCCATGCAAGAAACGACGAGAGGAAGATGCTTCTGTCAAAACCATCACAAGGTATTTTTCACCATTAGCAAAACCAGTGGATAAAGCTTTGTCATCACCAAAACCCAACAATATCCTGGATTATTTTAAGAAGACATCTGTAACTGAGAAAGCCACATTGCCAGCTGGGGATGGAGAAGATAAACCAGTGCTGGATGCTGATGACAAAGACTGTAAGTCAGCTTTTAAACCATCTTTGAAGCGAAAGAGAAAAGGGAAGAAAGTTAATTTAAATCATAAACTCAAAGAACCTGAGAATGACCATGAAATAGGAATTAGTAGTGATGACAGCAGAGTGGCAACAAGACTGCAACAAGACAGCAGTGACTTTATTGCTACCTGTACTCTAGTTGACCAAAAATGTGCAAGAGAATTGGCAGAAGATGATGTGGAAAGGGAAAACTTCTCAAATGCTGTCCTCTCCAGGAAAAATGCTAAAAATGCTGGCTCTGAAACAAATGGGTCAAAAAATAGGATAAGAAAATCGAGGAAAAGGAAGCACAAAGCAAATATGGATTTGTCTGAAAGCTTTTCATCTGAAAACCAGATGAATGAAACTTGTAAAAAGGAAACTGAGGAGGAGAAAAATACAGTAGCAGAGAGTGATGCTGCTCCTGGTGATTCCAGTTTTGAGGTTCCTACGGATGATGGGACATCACAGGTAAATAACTGTATAATAACAGTGTCATTTGAGGACTTCTTGAAGAGTCAGGGAGAAAACAATGCTGAAGAAGACACAAAGCCAACAGTGGGCACTGGTGCTACAGCAAATGAAGTGGACAAAAGTGATGGTGTTTGTGAGCCAGAAAAGTGTGAGGAGTCTCAGCAGCCACCACTCAGAACAGTCACTGTCCTGGCACAAGTTCACTCCATTCCCCCCAAGTTACCTCCCTCACACAAAGAGCAGAAAGGCTCCAGGAAAATAGCTTCCATTTTTTTGAAGCAGAAAGGACGTGGAGGGGAGAAAGAAAGCAGCCCACCCCTCTTGGACTGTGAGCAAACTGAACAGGTGACTCAGAAAAGGAAATCTAACGTGGTTATTGAGGAGGAGGAGTTGGAGTTGGCTGTCCTAGAGACTGCAGGGATGGATTCTTTGAAGCCAAAATGCACCCTGGAAGAAAAGCATCAGTTCATGAAGGCCTTTAGACAACCAACATCAGATGGGACAAAAAGTGGAGTTAAAAAGGCACCTGGAAAACAAAAGCAAGCCTCTGCAAAGCTTTCCAAAGAAAAAGAAGGACCTGAAGATGCCATTCCTTCAAATAAACAATTAGAGGGTGGAATACCAGAAGATCATGTGGACAGATACACACATTCTAGCCCTAAAAGCAATAGAACTAAACCCAAAAGATCTAGAAAGGTTCAGAAAAAAGGAAGCAGGAGAAGAAAGGCCTCAGAAACTAAGGAAACTCCTGTCTCCAGCACCAGCAACTGTCTGGGAGAAGGGGATTCGAGTGCTGACTTTCTTCCTGTGGAAAACACCCCAGATGTAATAATTTTATCAAGTCCAAAAGTGAATAAGTTAAGGAGGAGTTTAAGGCAGCAGAAAATCCAAACATCCACAAGTACTACACCTAAAAAAGCCAGGATTAGAACTGCCCTTTCTGCAGATGAATTGAGTCCACTACAGGCTTCTACCCCAAAGGCAAGCAGGCAATCCTCCAAGAAAAGCAGCATGTACAGAGCTGAGGTGATCACTGTGCCCTGTGATGGAAACAGCCCAATAAGGTAAACTTTGTAGAGTATATTCCACCTTTTTGCCCTTTGATTTTATGCAAGTATTTTGAAAGTAAGATGTAATTATAATAAAGTTATATAAACTTGCATGGTTGATCATGGTGGAAAATAATAGAGAAGAGCCAAAACTGATTATCAGTGTGTTTGCACTAAAGACATTTAAGAAACCCAAACAACAACAACAACAAAAAACCAGTTGGGGGGTTGCTTCTGTTTACAGCACAGTATTTTTAAAGGCTTTTGAGCATGAGATGGACAGTAGCATTTCCCTTTATTAAACAGTAATAATGTCATAATACTTTTTCCCTAATTAGGATGAGGTTCACACGTATCAGTGCGGCTAAAAAATCAAACAAAGCTGGAGCAACGAAAAACGAAGAGTTTCACTCCAAAAATACAAAGGTGATTTATGTAACAGTTTGTGTTTCAGTATTTTATCATTTCCTCTGTGTGTATAACTGTGTTCTTCTCATATTGTGTAACAGTTGAATGTAGTGCAACAGTTCTCAGCTGCCCTGGGGAAAGGGAGCATTATGATAGATCTGATTTATGATAGAATTCCAGATAGCTTCTTCTCCCTTAGATTTTAAAACATGTTATATTAGTACAAATCTGCTTTTCATAACAGAAAAACCCAGTAAATGGCAGGTTGCTGTGCTGCAGGATCTGAGGATGGGCCATAGGAATGACTGGCCATGGCACTCAGTGCTGTGGTTTGGTTGCCAGAGTGGTTGGAGGTCGGTCAGTGATTGGACTTTGATGCTCCTGGAGGTCTTGTCCAACCTGTGACACTGTTTGGGCACAGCAGAAAGAATGTCACTGCCCATATTTCATGTGTTCTGTGGACTAAGGGCCCTTGTAGGGCTCTCACTGTCTTTTGAAAACTTGATACCATCTTGGTTTGCTTCTCCTTTCAATTATTTCCCCTTCTTTTTGACAGCAATGACGTTTTGTTAAAATTACACTTCAGTGAACGTGAACAATTATATTCGTTTGCTAAATACTTAGCGAAGACATTAATTGCTCTTTTGGTTTTCCTGTTCTTTGTTAACAGATAAACTCTGCTTCTAAAAACAGATCCAAAGCCAAGCAGCTGGTTGAGAAAGCCAAGGCTATACAGCAGAATAGATCAAAGGGGCACGAGGACTCCCCAGCTCCTGTGAGACGCTCGTCTCGCCAGCGAGCTCTTGCTGAGAGGAGAAAATCCCAGGACAGTGATGTAAGGCTTTATATTTCGTAGGGCAGGAATTATTCTGATGTGTTTGGGACTCATTTAAGCAGCAAAAATGATTCTTGGCTTGCAAGTGTTTCTTGTAAAGAATCAAGTAAGGTAGATGTCCGTGCAATGTGTTGTTAATTGAGGAGGAAAAGTTGTGTTTCCTTTCTTATTTTGTTTGTTTTCCCTCTAGGAATCTGTAATAATTTTAGATTCCACTGTGAGTAGTGTCACTACTACAGAGCAGAGTGTGAAGCCAAAGAAACTTCGGAGCTTAAATGATGTTTTGGGGAAGAAGTCTAAAAACTTGAAGGTTGTGAAGAACTCAAAAGGTAATTGGGTTTTACTGAATGTGTTTGGTTTTGTTACAGTTATTGACTATTGTAACTTTGTTTTATAAAGCTGCCTTTGCAGTGCATTCATATTTTATTCTGATTTTTTTGGTACAGTATTCCAATATACACATTTCCTTTTTGTGTAAGTTATTTACATATGTTGCTTTGATTTTTCTTCTTTGAGGGCAAACTATGTTTGGAAAACTGTCGATAATTTACTGTGTTCTGTTCTCTTCTAATTTATGATTTTTTTCTCTAATGTTACAGAAAATAAAATATAGAGTGATAAAATAATTAGTAATAAAACTATAATGAATTTTGTTAAAATACTCAGCTTTCCCTTAAGAAAAGGAGATTGTTGTTGAATGGAACATGCAGGTAGTGAACAGGAAAGCAAGGTCAGAATCCTCCATCAGTGTTAATCTAATAATGTCTTCTCCTTTTGACAGGGAAACTGGGATATCCACCTTCCTGCCTGGGCAGGAATGCTCAGAACTCTGCAGGTGGACCAATTGTGATCTTTGATGAAAGCAGGTCAGTTCACAAGATTCCAGTTGCTTAAGAACCAAAACATGTTTCAAAGTTACTTTAACATTCTCTCATTTTACAAATTTAAATACACTTATTGAAATGTGATGTAAATGTTCATGGGTTTTATACTGATCAATATGTTAACCTGCTTCCAAAATTTTAGGAGGTTTTTGAGAGTTCCTCAGCCATTGTTGTTCCATTTTTAGATGGCTGAAAATGTAATTGATGAGTGATTAAAAAGAAATCCCAGATTACATATAAAAATACAAAACCAAACAGATTTTTGTTTTAATTGAAATCTCTAACACAATATTTAAAACGAAATATAAACTTACTCCATGGAAATAAATTTTAGCAGTTCTCCCAGACTGTTTCTAACTCATGTAGAAGAGAATGTGACTAAATTCAGCCTTGCATAGCTGGTAGTTCTAATGATTCTATTTTCTTTTCCTTTCTGTTTTCATTAAAGCCGAGATGCATCTGAAAACTCTCAGGATGATGATCAGTTCAGAGCAAAACGGGAATTCCTGATGAGTGGGTTGCCAGAGTCCCTGAAAAGACAGATTGCAAAGAAAGCAGCAGCCATGGAAGCTTATTCTCTTGCAAGTTCCTGCTTTAAGACTGTTGTCCATGTGCAGCAGAAGGATGACTGTAAGCTCTTGTTAAGCTTTTTGGTTTAAATTTCTAGTAAATTTGTACAGAAAAGATAAAAGTTGAACAGCTTATGACTGGAATAGCTGGGAGTTTCCTCTTGTGTTGTGTCCCAGTAAGAAAACAAAACTTAGAAGCTTCCAGTGAGATGGTTTTGAATTCAAAATGTACAGATTAAATTGATGCTAAAGTAGTCTAAACATATATGGGTGAGGATGCAAAATTCTGAATATTTAATCAAAAAGGTTGGTCTGTCAAGTTCCAATTTGGAGAATAAAGATTGTGTTGGACTGATTGGGGCAGAAACCATTTCCTCCTGACAAAGGCAGAATAATTCACAAAAGAGAGAAGAACAGCCCCTAAAATAGAAGTTAACTGTTGTTTTGCTTTTGGTGGGGGTTCTTTCATAGGCTGTCCAATGTGGAAATTGCAGTCACCATCCTGTCCTCTGTTAACTAAGCTGAGGGAGCTGAATGCTGAAGTCACCAATGTCACAAAAATCACTCTCTCACTTGGTGAATTTTCCACTGTGAATTCAAAACGACCTGGAAATTGTTCTGCACCTGTGGTTAGTACTTCAAAATTTAAATTGTTTTGGTAGTTGTTTGGACTTCTGTTTTTTAAAAAAATCCTGTAGTTTGAATCTGTTCCAGTCCTGGAATATTTTAATTTTTCTTTTATTTCCCTGTGTGTGAGTTATTCATTTTGCATCTTAACATTAGGCAGTTCCCAACAGTTCTTAACTTCAGTTTTTGTTAATCTCTGACTTCAACAAGACAGCTGCCAGTTTAAATTATGCAAAGCAGCCATTCTGTGTAATGTTTGTGGGTAATTTTTGTGTGTGTGTGTGTTACAGCTTTCAGGCCACCGACCAGTTTTCCCTGATCCATTCAGGAAGGATTTGCTGGATGAGATCCTGTCTTCTAATTCTCAGTTTCCTGTGAAAAAACACTTCCACAAGTTCCTGAAAAAGCAAACGGAGCACTTGGGTTTGGAAAACAGTCTGCAAGGTTGGTGATCTGTGTAGGGGGAGAAAAACACTCTCACTCTGTCTGGCATAAAAAAACCAGCTTGGGATTGCCAGAAATACCTCACTGAAGGAAAATACTGTTGTGGGAAGTCAATTGGTCCTCACATTTTAGGCTGTTTTGACCAAATTCTACAAATACAGTTGAAACAACTGTACAGTGGTAATGGGCAGAGCCTGAAATTTTAGAAGGATGTAACTTTTTTTTCCTTAGGAAGCAGAGATGGGACTGCAAGTTCTGAGGGAGATCAGAAACATCCTGACAACAGCAAGGAAACTAAGAGGAAAAGGAAAGAAACAGAAGAGCGCAAATCAAAGAGAAGAAAACAAATTGAAGGTACAGAGAGTGAAATAAAATCAAGAGTTTCCAGGAACCTTATTTCTCCTGTATCTGGAGAAAAACAGGCAGAGACAGGACAAACCACACATCTGGGGAGAAGCAAGACCCAGAAAGCAGAAGACACTGGATGTTTATCAGAGCCAAGTGCACTGTCAGGTAACTGCATTTCCTGCCTCATTTTAATTCTCTGTGCATTGAGGGAGTGTGGTGTGTGTATGATTTTGTCAGCTTTCCACTGTGATGCAAAAATCCTGTCTAGTCTTAACATTCTGGGCTTGATCAACTCTTTTGCATATAGAAAAATGGATAATGTTTTTTCTGTAGGTGTTGAAAAGGAAGACACGCTCTGGACAGAAAAATACCAGCCTCAAGATTCCAGTGAACTCGTAGGGAACAAGAAAGAGATTGAAAGGCTGCACAGGTCAGAAGTGGGAATGTGGATCCAGTCTTAAAAGAACTCAGAAGTTGCTGTTCCTTGATTGTGCTCAAAGATGCAGAGTCAGTTATTTAACACTAGGCTTGAATGACCCACACAGGGGGTGTGTTTGTGGCCTTGGGTTTGGTTTGCCTCAAAAAGTTCTGCAGAATTCAAAGATCCATCTGACTAAGTAATTCACCAGGTGACTTGTTTTTACACCAACCAGCCTATAGACTGGAGAATGAAGAAGGAATCCTTTTGTACAAAGGAATGCTTTTGTACAAAATCCTGAACAATGTTTTTTTTGAAATCTGAAAGGACTTGATAAGTTTGTGAGGGATGACAAGTGGCTGATGTTTTATGTTCTATTCCATCTTAATTTCGTTCATTTTATTCAGCAGTAATTCTTATTTTTTGTTCTGTTTCTTCCTTTTGTAGTTGGTTAAAAGAATGGAAAAAAAGAGCTGATTTGGAAGAAAAAAGAAACCAGAAAGGGGAAAAAGAGGACAAAGAGCATGAAGGTGCTGATAGAATTAAAAATAATATAGCTCCTCTTTTGTTAAAAGTTGGCAAAAAAAATAACATAATCCTTTCTTTTCTTTTAAATAATTCTACAGATTCCCTGAGCAGCCTTGACTTCAAAGATAATAAATCTGACATTGAGGAAGAGACAAGCCTTTGCAACACAGTGCTGATAACTGGCCCTCCAGGAGTGGGGAAAACTGCTGCAGTGTATGCCTGTGCTCAGGAGCTTGGCTTTAAGGTGGGTGGAGACCTTTCCTCAGTGCTTTTTTCTTGTTAATAACTAGTGATACAAAAGCATTTGTGATACAGGATGCCTACCAGGGGTTTTTTATGTCTTCCATCCAACCCCACTGCAGATCTTTGAGGTGAATGCCTCCTGCCAGCGCAGTGGCAGGCAGATCCTGTCCCAGCTGAGAGAAGCTACTCAGTCTCATCAAGTGGACAAAAAAGGTGTCAATGCACACAAGCCTTGCTTTTTCAACAGCTGTAGCACTGCCAAGTCACCAAGTAAGTTTTCAAGGGGTTGTATCTGGGGTTTTTTTGTTTGGTTGGAGTTTTGGAACGGAGGTTTTTGGAGGGGGAGGAGGGTGTTAGCAACTGAATTCCCCAAACAAATTTTAGACATCAGGTGTTTTAAAAAGGATAACAAATTTCAGCTCATCTGGCCATAATGGTAAGAAATGCTCTGTTGGCTAACACAACTGCACACCAAATTAAATAATGACTTTACCAAAATACCGACTCTTGATTGTCTTATTTCTGTAGTGGTGGAGTAAAGGCTGTGGCACTTTAGCAGAAAGTTGAACAGAAAGCATTCCTTTTAACAAGAGAAAAGGAAAGTGAGCAGAAATCAGCACAGTAAACCTGTCCTGTACTAGATAAAAAAAATGAGGCTTGCTTTAAGTTTGCCTGAGAAATGTCAGTTTGACACTATATTTGTAGCTGAAGTTTAATATAAAACATGTCTTGCAGAAAAAATGTATTCTCCAAAGAAAGTTATTTCACCAAGAAAACCACCCCTGTCACCAAAAGGAGCTGGTTTAAAACGAAACTTGGCCCCTAAAACTCTTGCAAACTACTTCAAAATCTCTTCCAAACATAAAGGAAGTGATGGAGAAGTAACAGCTGAGGAAAAAAATAGAGGTGGGTATCCCTGTTTAATAACTGGTTACCTTTGGAGATGGAAATGCTACACTGTGTGTGTGAGGCTGTGTGGAGAAAAGAGTAGATTTTCTTAGGCAGTTTATACTTGGGGGGGTTTTGAACCTGGAATGCATTTTAAATGGTTTCAGTCCTCCTTCCTGCTCAATTCTTCATCCATCTGCAGGAAATACTCAGAATTCACTTGAAGAAAAGAAAGATGCTCAAACTAAGTCAATAAGCAAGGAAGAGGGGGGAGAACACAACAGGAAAAGTGCAACGTCCCTCATTCTATTTGAAGAGGTAAAATTCACGTGGAATACACTCTGACTGCCTTCACAGCTTGTAGCTGTTGTTAAAACTGTTGATATTTTGCACTTGTTTTCTGTAGGTGGATATAATATTTGATGAAGATGCAGGGTTTCTAAGTGCAATAAAGGCATTCATGGCAACTGCAAAGAGACCTGTAATTCTGACCACCAATGGTGAGTAGTGTTTGTGACAGTAACTGGCCTTTCCAGGCAGAAGAGCCTCTTTTAATAAGTTGGTTTAAGTGGTGATGGTTGAATACAGCTCCTAAATGCAAAATTAAAGGATTTTAATGTTTGAATAAAGATGCTGTCTGCTGTAATGGATAAAGAAAATAACTAGTTTGGAACATAATGTCCTGACAGTTCACTGGTATCTCTTTATGCAGATCCAACTTTCAGCTTAATGTTTGATGGCTCTTTTGAAGAGATCAACTTTAGAACCCCTTCCCTGGTAAGTGTGTTTGGAAATGCAGGTACAGCCTAAGCAAGTAATTGTCAGCTGATTTCAGTTTGAAATTTAAATATTGGTGTAGGTTTATATATTTCTCATGTACCTGTTTCATCAGGAGACTGTTCATGGGGTTTATGCAAGGATGTGTGGGATGTATTTATCTCTACATGTAGAAGCTATTTTGTTAGCATTGAATATATATTTTCTAAACAATTTAGTAGTTCTGAGAATTATGATAAGCACATCACTTAATCACTTTTAATGTAGTTTTTAGGATGTAGATATATAAGTTCACAGATAATATATCTAATAGCTTTGATCTGAAGGTTGACTATGCCAATATATGTTCATTGGTTAAAATTATAGGAGCTATTTTAGAAATATTATGGGTTATCCCTTGAATGTAAACACCAGTGTTCTGTATAGCAGATAGTTGTATTTTTAGCTATGTATTATTTGAAACCCATAAGTAAATGAGAATCAGAAGGAACTGACTTTTCAGAAGGGGAAATCGCTCACTAAAAACCTGTTGGATTTCCAGACAGTTCAGAGTTAAAAGAAAGAATGAAAAAACCCTTTAAAATGAATATAGTTCAGTAACAGCTGCTCAGTGGTGATAAGAAACAAGATGTATGTGGTTTCAGGACCACGAGCAGAGTGTGTTTGTGTGTTTGTTTTTAATGAGCTGAACTTCTGAATTGAACTTAATTCTCTGGCATGGACTGCATAGATTTGGTATTCTGCTTTTCTGTAGAAGGTTTTAATGTAACTTCAATCTAATTTAATAAACTAATCCTCTGTATTAAAAGGCAGAGTTTATTGCAAACACAAGTAGAATGATGTGCTGCCGTGTGACTCACTGCAGTGTGACTGGCAGTTGTTTCAGGGCTCTGTGTCTGACCCTTGTGCAGGTAAATGCCACCAGTTACCTCCAGACCCTGTGCCTGGCTGAGAACCTCCGGGCAGATGGGAAAGACTTGGCTGCTCTGCTGACCACAAATAACTGTGACATCCGAAAATGTGTCCTCTACTTACAGTTTTGGGTTAGAAGTGGAGGGGGATGCTTGAAGGAGAAAGGCCTGGCACATCATGGTAGGTTGATTTGATTTCATCTTTAAAAAAACCTCCATCTAAACAGGAATTTGATTAAATTAAACCATCCTCAGACACATACAAATAAATGGTAACTTCTTGAAGGGCTCCTAAGTATTTGGGTAGGGCTGTTTGGGTGTTTTATGGGTAAGAACTTGATCCCAAAGGATTCAGGAAGAGAATCCTCAACAGGTTTGGGGGGGTGAGTGACCAACAGGGAGAGACCCATGAGGCACAACCCCCTTCAAAGGTCACTTGCAAAGCAGGGAGGTCAGGCAGGTTGGTGTCACTGCCTGCAGGGAGTTGGGGTGGCAGTGACTCATTTCAGTCACTGCATTCATTGAGAACCACAGCAAGAGCCGACAGTTACAGTTTCCTTCACAAAAGGAATTGTGGCAAAGAGGTGAAAAATCGATTTCGTGGTGCAGTTGTTTCTGTTCAAGTCAAACCTGTTATCTTTGTGCAGGAGGAGAGGAGACAAGTGAAGCAGGTGATGTAATTCATTGTGAACATGATGATTCCAAGGTGGATTCTCCTCCAGGTGCTGATGCACATCTGCAGGAGCTTCCAAAGTGTGACACAGGCTGTGTAGAGACGTTGCTTGGCCTTCGGAACATCCTGCTGCCTTCAGAAGACTTGTTTACATTTCTTAAGGTATTTTTGGAGTTGCTTAGTTAATACTTTGGATGATACCAGATAATTGAGTGTAACCAGCATTAGGAACCTCTTAGAAGCAAATCTCTGCAAAGGTTTGTTGTAGAAATTAGGGGGTTCTGTGGTTATTAAGCAAAATCTGTATGGGGGCAGTCTCCTGCCAACAGAACAGTTCCTCACCTCATAAATACAAAACCAGAAGTGAGAGATTTTCTGTAATAATATTTTTATTAATTTTATTAATAAATCTCTCATGATTCTTATTTTACAGCACAAAAGCACAACCGTGGAGGAATGGAATAAATTAATACAGCTTCTCACAGAATTCCAGATGAAGCAAGTGGATTTTATATATAGTAATCTTGAACTTATCCTTCCCTTACCAGTGCAAGTTCTTTCAAACCAGTCTGAAGCCCCTAAGTCTACACTTGAAAGGACTACCACAGTTTCTTCAAAAAACAGGTCTACCAACAGTAGTTGCTCTGGGAAGAGTAGCCCTGGAAAAAGGTCTAAGAAGACAAAGACTCAGAAAAGGCTTGATATATTGGATGACAGTGATTTATTTGATACTGAACTGAACTATTCATCTGAATTCGTAACTTTGCCATTGGATAGTCCTGTGTCATGTTCTGAAATGAATAAAAAGGAATCAGAATTGTTGGTGAATAGAGAAGAAAAAGGAGTTAAAACTAAAACATCAGCAAATAAAGAAAGGTCTGCTCTTGTTTTTCAGTGTCTGAATTCACTGACTGAGTTTGTGGAAAACATGTCTTTCCTGGATTGCTGTGTAAGCACCAACACCAAGGAACCACTGGAGTTTTCCAGAGAGGAAGAATTTCATTGGACAAATGCCAAAATCAGAAATGGTCTTTGTGATGAATTCAGTATAGAAAATACTGATTGGTGGAGTTCCCAGAGCTCCAGTGAAGTAAAGGCAGCTATTGAAGCACTCAGTTTTCACAAGTGTTCTGTTAATATTTCACAAAACTTGGAATCCTTTTTGAGTACCAGGAAAACACCTTCAAGTGATCAGCTGGAGGGACTTACTTTGCATATCTCAAACACAAGGAATGGTGTGTCCTTCAGTGAGTCAGCTGACTCAAGGTAAGGCTTTGCTAATATTCCTGGAATATAATGCAGTTCTTTGTCAAGAAAAGCATTTCACAGGGAGTAGGACTGTCTCAGATTTAATGTGTACACATTTATACCACTATGGCTGTTGTCAGTATATCTCAAAACACTGGAATATGTTTTATAAGCTTAAATTAACTACTTAATCTGCAAAAAGTGACTTTTTTTGTTTGAATAGCCTGACTATAATGTTGCTCAGAAATGGTAGCCTCAGTCTAATTAATTTAAAAATGGACAAACACCACCCCCACCCCTAAAAGAATAACAAACCCCCAAAGGAATGGCTTTTGCAAGAGAGACAGATGGACTAAAATGGATTCTGCAAGTGCTGGACATGTAGATCTGTCATCCAGCACCTGCTCATGTTGAACCTGTGTTAAATGTGTTGGTAAGTGTTGGTGCAGACCAAACAGAGTTCCAAGCAGACCCAGGAGTTGCAGACATCTCATCCTTTGGGATGCAGTTTTGAACATCCATGTGTTTGATGGAGTTTTAAACCAGTACATTTGATCCTAAAGAAACAAAATCAGGACATTCTTGAACAAGACCCAATAAAGCTTCGTTCTCTGTTTCAGCATTCACAGAAAGGCACAGAAGAGGCTGGCTGTCATCAGAACTGTGTTTTCCAGAAGCCCTTTGAACCTGGGGAACAAGCAGGCCAGCATCCTGGAATACCTCCCCACGCTCCGTGGGATCTGTAGGTCTGAGAAGCTTAAAGAGCAAGGGAAGACTAAAAGAAGGTAAGTTTTGGTTTTCCTAAACCTTCCTACATTTCAATATTCAAGGTAGTTACAGATTTTAATAAAATATTTTGTCAAAATAATTCCAGACAAGAAAGGTGGGCATTTGTCTCTCAAAATAACAGAAGTGTTGCCTCATTCAGCAATTAACTTTGTTCCCTTACAATCATTTTTGCTTTTCTTTTTTTTTTTTTTATAGGTTCTTGCATTATCTTGAAGGGATTCATCTCGAAATACCCAGACAAATGATAAATGGTCTGTCTTTGGACTTCCCTTAGAATTGCTAACACCAGAAATACTTTGTGCCTAATGGTGGTATTCTCACCATAGTTTTTGGGGTTTTTTAAATCTTTTTTTACCACATTATTGTATATTCAGAGCCATTTGTATATTAAATTTTTATAAGTATTTAAAATAATGTATATATCTATTGTCGTGCTATTGCTCTCCACAGCTGAAATGTGGGTTTGTTTGGTGCTGGTCCAATAAGTGCATTTATAATATTAAATGCACAGACTATTCCATGGGGAATCCTTCAATTTGGGTGTCAGACAGCAAGAAGTCCTTTTGTAGCAACCAAGTGTCACAACTTCCACAGCAAAGGAGACCATTTTGTTCAGAGCAGTTTGTTTCTGACTGTGAGTGAAGTGCTCAATGACTCGGGGTGGGAGGGGGCAGGAGAGGATGCAACAAGTCTTCTGAAGTGTGAATGACTCAACCCAACTCCTCACAACAACCACAGGGAACAAAGTCCTTGCAAAGCACTCAGTGCCTCGCTGTACAGATATTTGTATATTCCTTTCATCGTTTACAGCTGTCAGATCTGCATGTTAATCTAAAAAGGTAGAGAAGTTATCGCTGTAGCTCAAGATGGTCTCAGAGATTTAGGCAAGATTTTGTAAATAACAATTGTTCCAGTGTTACTGTGGGTTCAGGAATATTTAACTACTTCTAGCCTTATATATTGTGTTCTATTTTTATGCTTCTTTTTGTATTGGACAAGACTTCAGCCTGATTATTTGGATTGATTCTGGTTTTGTACGACAATAAATTGTGAGGCTTTGCTACAACTTTGGATGTTTCTGTTGTATGAAAAGTAAGATTTATAAAACGTTTTCAGGCCATAGAGATGATTTTTAGAGGGTTTTAAAACTGGAATTAGTTCAGCCATGTACTTTTCTGCCTTTATATTGCAGTTGGACTGTTCCTGTTCCTCATACTGAGTCAGATCCTGCCATGCAGTGCTGCTCCACTTACCTCAATGTCTCTGTAATAATAAGGAAGGCATTTCCTAGTACATTCTCTTCCCATATTTTTCATGCCTTAAAGATATTCAGGAATAAGAAATATTTATGAAAATGGTAAATTATTTTAAGCTTTCACATTGTAGATAATCTTTAGAGTTTACTCTTTCCACAGTTCAGAATTATCCAAAAATCAAAGTGGGTGCTGTTAAAATCTTAGTGGGTTGATGATTTGTTGCATTGATGGTCTGTGCTCCTCCTGTACATTTTTGTAAAAATAAATAAATACACTTTTTTTTTAATAACAAAGCAAATCTGTTCACTGCTTTATAAATTAGAAAGCAGTGGGAGACAATTTACCTCCTTTTGAAGTCAACTCTGAGGTTTTAATAACTGCCTTAAGTTGTTTACAGAATCTCCTGTGGTGTCCAAAAGGTGAGGTGGAATTCAAGTATTTCACTTCTTGATCAGATCCTCACCACATCAAATCACCTCGAGCTACTCTGAATGAAGATAATCTGCATGTAATGATTTATTTGAGTTCTGATAAATTATCAGCTTTGGATTTTTATGCATCAGGTATGAACATCTTTTGTATGCTGGAGTAAAACAAGTTTCCAGGAGGGATGGGCTCGAGGAAAAGGGCCCTGGGGCTGGTTTTGGCACTTGGGAGCTCCATCCTTGTACTGTGGAATTCACTTGCCTTTGATTCAAAATAGTTTCCTGCAACAGTTTGGGCCCTGCTTAGTCCTTTATCTACTGCCCCTCGAGCTCCCTTGTGTGTCTTGGGTGGAATTCAGTGAAACCAGAAGTAAAACAACCCTGGAGTTTCACAATGACTCCCCCCTTTAAGCAGCAGTTATTAGTAGGTGTTCAGCAACTGAAAAAACCAGAAAACCAACAACCCCGTTGTTCTTGTTGAAATCTCAGTCAAATTCCAAGCTTTTCTTTCCCTTTACTGTCATTCCAATATTGCTTTCCAGAGTGTAAATGAGGGTGACATTATTCTACCATCCTATGAGTAACAAAGAAAAAAAGCAGACTACCTCAGTCTTTGTAAAAGATAATATAAATGACCACTTTGCAAATCATACAGATTCTTTCTTTTATTCCATAGGAATTGTAAGGACACCACAAAAATTGGTGCGTGGCTTGCAAGAACATGGGGAAAATGAAATCTGTGTTTATATTCCAGTACCCACCAGTTCCTACAGGGTAAGTGCTGAAAAGAGATTCCGTGCAAGTGGTTGAACAACTCAACTTTTCAGATGTTCTGCTGCCGTTTGTTTCTCAGCTTCACAATAGTTACAAACTAATAAAAGGTGCAATGCTCCTTAGCACCTAAAAGATGGAAAAAACACATGTCAGAACTTTCAACTGATAACACCTGTAGTATTTAGTGTATAATGTGTCAGCACTTTCAACTGCTAACATGTGCAGTATTTAGTCATCTACAAAATTAGAGCGTTTTTACAAGGTTGTACATAAACTTTACTGAAGAGGCATCACGTATTGCAGTGTACTCTAGCAATGCAAATGAGCAACGCAAATTAAGTTTAGCCTGAAACTAGTAAAATGAAAAATATTTGAATACCCCTTCATCTATGTCTGAAATTAATTAACCTTGAAAATCTTTCCCTCAGGTTTTTCTCTTGGTTAAAGTGAGTACTAAGTCACGGCCTTTTTGGCGTTGGCTGTAACGTGGAAGAGGAGCTCGCAGGAATCCAGTAGGAATTTCAGTAGGAAATGGGATTTTCAGTAGTCTTGAGATGCTCCGTTGTCCCGGTGTTGAGCCGCGTGAGAACTCCTGAGCCGTTTGGGGCGGCGGGACGGGGCCGGGGCCGGGGCCGGGGCCGGTCCGGAGGCGTCGCCCCCCGGGTCCCCCTGCAGGGGGCGGCCCCGCCGCGCCCGCCGGGCCGGGGCTGTGGGGCAGGACGGGCCGGGGCCGCGCCGGTTCCTCATTTCCCTCAGCGCTCCGCGCCGGCCCCGGGCGGCGATGGACCACGAGCGCAGCAAGGCGCTGCTGCGGGAGCTGCAGAGGGCGAGCGGCACCGGCAACGACCGCTGCGCCGACTGCGGGCGGCCAGGTACGGGGCCGCGGGCGGTCAGGTACGGGGCCGCGGGCGGTCAGGTACGGGGCCGCGCCCGGCGCTGAGGGCAGGGCGGCGCTCGGGAGGGTCCCGCCGCCCCTCAGCGCTGCCCGGCCCGGCCCGCGGCTCCGTCCGCTCCGCCCGCGCTCCGCGTCCCGCGGGGAGGGAGCGGGGGGGCCGCACGGGGTGTTCGCGGGGACACTGCCCGGGGACGCGGAGCGAGGGCAGGGCAGCGGGGTCAGGAAATGGCCTCGGCACCCGCCGCCTCCCCGGGTCACTCGGGGACGGGGCACGGGAGGAGGAGGAGGGTGCGCGGGGTGGGTTTCCAGCCCGGGGGTGTCACTGCTCGGGGACTGGGGCAGAGAAAGGCACCGAGGAGCCTCGGAGAGCCCGGGCGGGCGGGTCACTGGGAGCCAACTGTAGCTGGAAGAAGGCGACAAGTAGCTTCTGTCGGGTGTGATAAGGGAGAAGTGGAGGGCGGTGCAGACCGAGGAAATGGTCTTGCCGGAGCATCGATGCCTGTTGGGCTGCACCTGTCGAGGCCACTCCGGGGATGCAGCAGCAGGCAAGGGCAGGAGCCCTCGTGGGCACTGGACATGAGCCCTCACTGTGGGTGGTTGTGCTGGGTTGTACTCTCAGTAGTACTGACTGCCCACAACATCCTTCCATTGTTACTTCAGCAACAGCAGCTTTTTGTGCAGGACTGACAATTCACTGAGCTTTTCCATCACCACTCACCCACCTGCAGAGTCACATTAATTTTTAAAGCAAACAGTCAGTAAAAGAACCTACAAATGCACATTGTTCACTGTGGAAAGCAGGTGCTGTTCCCCTGAACACAGTGAAGTGACAGCCATAAACAGTGGGGTGGGGTTTGATGTATTTATTACATGTGAAGCCTGGGCTGTGCATCAGATGTGCTTTTTCACCCTTGCCAGTGGCTGTGCCTTTTCCTACATATTAATTCATTCTTTGTGTTTGCATCTAGGTCCAGAGTGGGCTTCTTACAAACTTGGAATACTCGTTTGTGTGAATTGCTCTGGAATCCATCGCAATCTTCCTGGCATCACCAGAGTCAAATCCCTTGTGCTGGACTTCTGGGAGAACGATCTGATAGAGGTACAGAGGAAAAAGCAGTAATTCACTTACTTTTCTCCACATTTCATCATAACCTCCTCTACCTCCTAATGCCTGTGCCATACACCATGGACAAAGGAACAAAGCCACACAGAACCAAGTTAACTCCATGGGTAACTTTAGGGGTGTTTTTATGACCTGCTCAATCAATTGCACTGATAGGTGACTGTGTTTCTAACAGTCTGGTGTGTATTTTTATATGCACAGTTACTTCTCACTGTGGTTCAGAAGCCCACAGATATTTCCAAGTAGTGTTTTCTATTCAGAAAGCAACATACCCTTCTTAAATATTGGTTCAGTCTCTCATTGTTCAGTTGAATTGTGTTAATAATATAATCACAATTAGTGTCTGGGACAAGGTGAAGGAACAGGGAGATCAGAAATAAATTTTCTCCTAATTTTCTTTTGTTCTTTTAATCAACAACCACAGTCTTGTGTTCCTTCCCATTTGGTCCAGAACTGTAAATACTGAAAGAAGCTCAGCCACCTAAAATTTGCAAACTCCAGTGCTAAAGGGAATTTATAAATGTATGTAGGGACACACTGAGAGTTACTCAGCAAAAAGCACAGTGCTCTCTCTGATACAAGTTCTTGACATGGTATTGATTTGTAGCTGCACACCTGACTGTAACTTCTTTTGTATTTCAGTTTATGAAGAGTCATGGGAACCTCTGTGCCAAAGCTAAATACGAGGCCAAAGTCCCTCCCTACTATTACATCCCCCACTCTGATGACTGTGTGTAAGTTGATGGTTATTCACTGCTCAGACTTTCACAGCTGCTGAACTACTCTTCCCTCTGCAGGTCTCTCTGGCTGGCTGGTGAAAATAGGGTAGAGGCAGATCAGCTTTATCCATGTTTTCCTCTTTCAGGGTTTTAAGAGAGCAATGGATTAGAGCTAAATATGAGCGTGAGGAATTTGTTGCCACCCGAGTCTGCCAAGATCCTTGTTCTGCAGGTAAAAGGATTGTCAGGGAGAAGGTGTCAGCCCTACAGCACAGTGTTCTCTCACAACTTTTGAGTATCTCCAAGGCTGGCTTGTCACATTTGAACTGCTGGATGTGCAGTCATTTCTCTAGGTCTAACTTTGAGAAGAGGCTCCTAAGAAAAGGCACTTAGACAAGTGCAAGGTGTATTCAGATCTTACAGTTCTCTAGTTCTCCACTGATTTTTTCATATGAGGTCAAAATTCTCAGGTGGAGAAGAGACTTGAAACTGGTCCACATCACCTTTAGCTAAACAGTCCTGCTCTTGTGCTCTTGTGCTCTCTGACACTTCTCTTGGTCTGCTCTGCAGGGAACCGTGAGGGATTCCTCTGGAAGCTTGGGCAGGGACGCAGACAATTCCACAAGAGGAAATTTCTCCTGTCAGCAAGGGAAGGGGTGATGAAGTACTACGGCAAAGAAGTGAGTTCTCAGCCAGAGTAGCAGGTCAACATCCATCCTCAGACCCTGCTCTTTGCAGGCAAAAAACCAGCACAAATAACTTGGTTTTGCAGCCAGGACAGCTGTGCTTGTAGGAGTCCAAATGTTTCCCCATTACCATATGTGGTATCTTTTGGATTCAGCCCCTTTCCTCATCCCTTATCTCAACCCCACAGCCTCCTTTTGCTTGGGGAACAAAGGAAATGGATACTGGCAGTTGAATAGCAAGACAAAGACGTGGTCTGTTAGCAGCTGTTACCTCTCACAGTACCAAAATATTCTCTCACCAACTCCTGCAGCATCATCCTCCACATGTGTCCCTTCTGCAGGAGACAGTAGCAAACTGTTCTCCAGTACAAGGCTGGAGACAGACCCACCCCTTGCAATGCAGACACACCCCTTGAATAGTGACCCAGCTCTTGTCAAGGAAAGGGAATCACTCTGTAAGCCATTTTATGTTGCATGTAATTAAGGCTTTGTTTCAGGTATATCCAATATTCAGATATTTCAGGATGTCTGCTTTCCCTTCAGCAGGGATCTGGTCCTCATACAGCTGATCTGTCCTGCATTGCCTTCCCTGAAAGCACTTTATTACAGTGATGCTTTTCATTTTGCAGAGCACAGTTCCCAAAGCTGTTATCAGCGTGGAGACTCTGAATGCAATGTTCCAGGAATGGAAAATAGGACATTCCCACGGGCTGCAGATCACCTACAGCACAGATGGGCAAACAAGGAACCTGTTTGTCTATCACGAAAGTGGAAAGGTGAATATCCTGGCAATTTTGGAATAAGCAAGATGCTTAGATGTTGGATCTGGGTTTTGGAAGAGGTACCCTGTTTCTGCAGGATCTGGTTTTATTTGAAGTCACTAAGATTTGTAGAAGATAGAAAATGGCAGAATTTGACAATAATAACTGCACAACTTTGCTCCTCTTCTCTTGGGGCATATATTCAACTTCAAATCCTGGATAGTCTTAAGGCTTCAGTGGTGCACTGATGTAAATCTCTGAAGGTAACTGCCTCATGGTTTTAAACAATTCTATGGTTATATTCTTGCAAGCCTTCTTGGCACTCATAGGAAATATTGTTCTGCATTATTTCTAAGCTACCAATGATGATTTTAAGAAGTGTGTCTACAGGTTTTGTTAGATTTCTGTTTCTTCCCTTGGCAGAGTTCTCGTGTCTTTCCAGGTGCAAAGGTTTTTAAACAACCCATAACTGAGTCAACTGAAAAGCCTGTGTGGACAGGCATGGGTGACTGTCCACGCTGAGAAAGTTTAGGGCCTCCCAGGAGGGGCATTTTTAAGTTATTTTGAAGGGTCAGTGGTTTTCAGGTGTCTGGGACAAGTCACTGAGTCTCTCTGCCCCTTGGGGAGAAAGCACATCTTTGCAAAGAGGTCACAAGGAAGGAGAAAGGCATTCTGGAGAGGCACTGCTCTTCCTCTCCTTGTTATTCTTGCCTCTGTTCGTGTTTGCTGTTTTCCCCAGGAGATTGTTGACTGGTTCAACGCTATTCGGGCAGCGCGGTACCATTACCTCAGAACAGCCTTCCCAAATGCCCCCGAGCACGAGGTGAGAACTGAGCAGGGCTCAAAGCAGGCTGGGCAAACACAGCATGGGAAAACATGCTCTCACTTCTTCTGCCAGTCAGGTGCTCAAAGAGCAGCACTTGGGTCTTGGGAATGGACTGAAGAGGTAGAAGGAAGGGCCACAGTGGATAACATGCCAAAGCTTAGTCAACATTTAAGGCCTAAAAGTCTCCATGTGATCCTTATGAAGTGCAATCTTTCAAAAGTGTTATGTTCCTTCTTACTTCAGACTTCCCTTTACTGAGCAGCCAAAAAGAACCCAGACCCCAAAAGCCACAATTGATGGTGATTAAGTTTGGCAGAAACAGAGCAGAAAAGCAGTCTAGAATGAGACATACTGTCCTGGTTTTGGCTGGGACAGACAGACTTTTTTGTGTTTGTGTTCTCCTAGCTCATACCCAGGATCACAAGAAATTTTGTCAAAGAAGGATATATGGAGAAAACAGGACCAAAAGTAAGTGCACACTTGGCAGTATACAAACAAGATCATTCTAGGTAGAGAATATTTGGTAATTCTATGATGTTGCCTAGTACAGGGCTTGCTCAGTGACTACCTGCTTCCTGGGTCCATAGAAGACATTATATTCAAGCCTGCCATGTTCTTTGGGATCATGTTTTATTTTGTGTGGAAAATGAGATCAGGAAGACAAATCCTTGAAGAGTAAGCAAGATGGATTAGCTGGCAGTGGGACATGCAAAGTGCTGTTGCACAACACTCTATAGATTGCTGTGTCTGCCAAGTGCAGCTCCTGCTAGAACAGAACATCACATGCTGACCCCCCCCTACTTCTCTGTTTCACTTACAGTCACATCTGCTTAGGGCAGCAAAGTGCCATTGAGAAAATTTCTCCACACTGAAGACAATGGTTTGGTTTGGTTTATTGTGGGAAAGTATTTGGGCCAGTGCTCCTTGGAAGAGGAGAGCAGGGCTTGGGGCACTGCTGAAGGAGGAGATAAAGGTCTGAGGTCTTGTTTGAACACAGCCACTTCTTGCCTTGCTCTGCTTGGAGTGAGCCACGAGCCAAACTCCCATTATAAAGCTCAGGGGTGCAGTGCTGATACTGAATATGCTGAGGTTTGGCCCAGCTCGTGCCTGTGCCCCAGGACCTCTTCTGCAGGTTCTTGCACAGAGCATGAAAGGTTGTGTGTTTTTCTCCTGAGGCCTCAATTCTGCCCAAACTGAAGTGGGCCCTAGAAGAGGCCTCTTCAGTTCAGCACAGAGCAGTGAATAGCTCAGGAATGGTCAGATGAGTGTAGTGAATGGTATTAATACTTACAGACAAACCCCAGTATTGTGCACCCTGAAATTCTAGGGGCAACCCCCTGACCAAACTGTTGAAGTTGATTGTTCTCTGCAGAGCTTTCAATGCATTTCCTGCAAGTTAATCCTGTTAATTTGATCACTGGTAGAACCAAACTTCCCTGCCTGCCCAAGGGATTGTCACTGAATGCAAATGTGTAGTTTGAGCCCAGGGAGAAGAGGGCTGAGGGCACAGCAGTGACTCACCTGAACCAGTCTTGGGGGTGAAGGAAACTGAACTCAAGCTCCAAGTCATTTAAGCAGTCCAGGGATCCGAACAGACCAAACTCCTCTCTGGGACTTGGTCTTCAAAGAACTTCTACCATGTCCTTGCAGCACAAGGAGGCCTTTAAGGGACGCTGGTTCAGCCTGGATTCTCAAGAAAGGAACCTGATGTACTTTAAAAACCCGCTGGTAAGAGGAGTGTTCTTCACTGTTCCACATCCCCTTCGGGAAGTGGGTGGGGAGGAAGGGTCTGTTCTCATCCAGTTCTTCCAGAGCCTGTGCAAGACTGGAGCAGGCTCGGCCTCAAGAGCCCATCTCCCTTGTCAGTGGATGCCTCTGAGCTGTTTGGAGCTCTGGCCCATCTGGTGGCTGTGAGGAAGATCCAAGTCTTTTAAAAGTAGCTGCTACTGCCTGTAGCATTAATGCCCACTCTCTCCCAGCCCTGGTGCCTGTAACTTTAGGCAAGATGAGCAATATTCCAATAACAGCCCAACATCTTGCCTTCTGGCACTGCTCTGGCCATGGGAATATCCTTCCCTGCTCCTTCTGAATGCCCTACCAACAACCTCTGTTGTGTTTCCTGCTGGTGTCACCAAATCAGTGTCCCCTCCTGCATCCCCAGATCCCATTCCATGTCAGAGGACAGAGCAGTGTCTGCTGGAGCTGTGCTGTCCACTGGTTAATGGCTGTCTTCTGCTTCCTTCTTTTCAGGATGAGTTTGCACGGGGCCAGATTTTTATTGGAAGGAGGGATGAGGGGTATGAAGTGCGACCTGAGCTGCCCAAGGGAATCCGTCTGAAGAAGAGGAAACCAAGCATCATTCTGGTCACGCCAGGGAGAGAGTTTGTGTTTTTATGTGATAACGACGAGAAGCAGAAGGAGTGGATTGAGGCCTTGGATGGAATCATCTCCCAGAACTGATGTCCACAGGGAGGAGCAGAGTCAGGCAGCTACATCCCATCTGGCTGCAGCTCCTGTCCACGCAGGGACAGGGTTGTTTTCAGCAGAGTGGGTTGAATGTCTCTTACCCTGGCACAATAAAAAAACACAAGTCAAGTTTGAATTGTGGAGGATGCTGTAATGGAACCACTCTAATGGAATCACACAGATACTCCCAGTTTCTTGCTTTCAGCATTTTACACTGTTTTGCTTTTTTATGAGTGGCAAATCCAACTCGTGAAGACGAAATTTTTCCAAAGCACAACCCCACACGGTGCCCCAGCAAACACATTGTGGGTACAGGATGAACATGTGCTGATCTGTCTTGCCTAAAACCAGATGAAGCTTAATGAGCTTGATTAGTCTGAGCACTGAAAGGCAGGAACTAGTTTTAAAAGAGTTGTCTTCAGTGGCTTGCTTGAGTACACTTGCTGAATGGGGACCAGTTCTCAGTGTTGGGGGTGAGTACTCCTTGTGTCCACTCTGTGCAGGAGCTGATGGACACTTGCCCTGACTGATACTTTTTCCTCAAGACCAAGTCTGAGGTCTGGTTCTACCAAGCAGCACGTCATTCAGATATTTAATTCTTTCCAGATAGCCTTAGTTTGCAAATCAAGAGGAAGTCTTGCAGACCAAGTTTCTGGTGAGGCTTCCACCTTTTGCTGACTATTGCCAGCCCGTCTGAGACATTCAGAATAGTTCTCCTCTTCTGCAGAAATGAGGAAGTGCCAATACTTGCAGGATTGAGTGAGATTAATTCTTCTCTTCCCCCCCCTAATAGTGCAAAAGAATTGAATTGGATCATCACTCTGCCTGTCTCAGCCAGCTCATCAGCCAGCTCTGAGCAATCTGCAGCAGTTTTGCCTGCTGATATGCTCCTGCTCTCCCCACGCAGCCTGATTCAGTCTGGTTCCCATGCTGGTTCAGCACATCTGTTAAACAGCCTAATCCTGCAGCTCCCGAAATCAATAGAAAGCACCCTCTGACTTGTACAAGGAACAATGGCAGTCTTCGTTTGGTCTGACATGTGTTAATTGTTATTTTGAGATGACCTGAGCAGCCCAGGATGACCTCAGAAGGGTTCAGTGCATCCAGTGGCCTGAACTTCCCACGGGCGGGGCTCTGCCGGGCTGGGCTGGGCTGGGCTGTGCCCTTGCTGTCCCGGCTGGGTCAGCAGACTGCACATGTCAGCGGCTCACTGCTACAAAATCGGGAAATTCACGTTGAAAATGAAGCCCTGCCGATAACAAGGACTTTTTGGACAGTCAGTATGAGTCAAGGCCAGCCCCGGGACAGCTCTGCATCACAGCCCATTCCCACAGTCAACCCCAATCCTGGGAACGAGTCGCAGCAGAGGAAGCGCTGACTGGCGCTGGGCTGATCCCGGGAGCTCTGACGGAGCTGACACCGGAGGAAAGGAGGAGACAGGGCAGAGCCCAGCCCAGCCCAGCCCAGCCCGCTCCGCCCCGGCGCTCCCGTCCCCGAGGAGGCTCCCGGGGAAACCGAAACCGTGCGGCCCCTGTGCTCCGCCCCGGCCGGGCCATGGCCGCTGCCATCGAGCTGGAGCGGCTCCTGGCCGCCGTGGAGCTGAGGTGCTCCTTGTGCCTGCAGTTCTTCTCGGAGCCGGTGCGGATCGCGGGCTGCAGCCACAGCTTCTGCCGGCGCTGCATCAGCCGGTACCGCGCGGGCCGGCCCGGGCCCGGCTGCCCGCTCTGCAGGGAGGGCTTCGAGCTCCGCGACCTGCGGCCCAACCGCGAGCTGGCCGCGCTGCTCAGCCTCATCCCGCCAGAGCTGAGCGAGGAGAAGCTGGAAACCGAGGATGAACCCTCTGGAGCTGTTGTCTTCGGCGACCGGAGCTCGGCGGGGCGGCGACCTGGGGAGAAGGTACGGCCCGAGGCAGCGCAGGGCTCCGTCCCGGGACAGCTCGGCACAGCCCGGGGCTCCATCCCGGCACCGCCCGGGGCTCCATCCCTCCACAGTCCGGGGCTCCATCCCTGCACAGCCCGGGGCTCCATCCCTGCACAGCCCGGGGCTCCATCCCTCCACAGTCCGGGGCTCCATCCCTCCACAGCCCGGGGCTCCATCCCTCCACAGCCCGGGGCTCCATCCCTCCACAGCCCGGGGCTCCGTCCCGGGACAGCCTCGGGCTCCGTCCCGCAACAACCCGGAATAGCCCGGGGCTCCATCCCCCTGCAGCCCCCGTACAGCCCGAGGCTCCGTCCCACTCCATCCCCGGCACAGTAACGCAACAAGCACCGTACGTTGAGCAGATGGGTTTAACTAAAACAGTGCTTGGGGTTCTTTGGTGTGTCTGACACACTGAGGGCTGCACAGCTGAAGTAGAAGAACCAATATCTGTATATTCAGCTGAGGTACGGTGGTAATAAGCGTTCTTGTTTCTGAGCATTACTGACTGCATTAGCATTGCACTGGAGTCTCCTGAAAGGCCACATAACATTGTTACGCGGTGCTACAGCTCCACCCAGCTTCGTGGCACAGAATAGGACCGGTTTAGTATCTAGATCTCCACTTAGCAACCAGACTTGGAGGCGATGGGGAAGAATATTTTAGCACATATGTATCTAAAAAAAACCATTCTTCAGTCAAGCAAAGACCTGAAGCTCACAATTATATTTGAACATGCAATTGGTAACTGTTGCATGTTAAATTCATTGTGATTATTCCTGCTCAGAATTGTGTCCTCCAGGCCCCTCCTCAAGCAGTCCAGTGCTTAACTAATGTCAGTGATCTGGGAATGTTTATTATCCTGCTGCTTAACCTAGTCATGCTTTCTTTGAGGGTTATGTGGATAAATGGTCCAATGTGTCACTTTAAAGGAGGAAGAGATATGGGAAAGCTCCAAGCAACCAGAAATGTCTGCAGAGACCATCCCCCTGTTGAGGAGAGATCTCAGTAAAACCAAGGTACATGTTGTACATTCATCACCTGCAGTTACCTTCTGCTTCCACTGCTCTGGGCTGGAGATGTGACTGACTCCAGGGCAGCTTTCCAGCCCAGAGCAGGAATCTGCCTTTTTGTTTCCTTCTTTTCTGTCACAGTTCTGCTTTTATGGATGAGAATGAACTGTGGCACCAGCTGCACTAACTCCTGTCCTGGCTGGCACAAAGGCCTCTGGGGTTGTGCATTGTTACCTTTTTCTGCTTATCCCTGAGTGTTTCTGGTACTCTTAGATGCAAAATACAAATCACAAAGAGAGAATATTGATCTTTCTGACTCGTCAAACAGAATCCACTGGCCATAAAATAGTCAAGATTCTTAACACGCCCAAAATCTCATTGCAGGTAATGCAGGAATAGTGTCAAATGTATTTTATTCCTTTGAATAAAGTTTTCTGGTCTGCAGGGGCCGGTCAGTCAAAGAGCACATTAAATGGGGCAGTAGATTCTCATATTCCACACATCTCTCCCAACCACACAATGAACTCCATGTTTTCTGCCTTTCAGGAATACACATCTCAGATCAAAAGCCAGATTACTCGAGATTTCTGTTGCATGAAGGAATATGTTGAAAGACAAGAGAGAAACACATTGATGTTCATTGAGCAAGAGCAAAAAGCTGCTCAACAGAAGATTGAAGAGACTATTCACCAGCTCACAGACAGCAAAGCCCAAACTGTAAGTGATGAAATGAGTGGCAGGGTATGAGTGGAAACTCTCAAGCTCAATATCTTGGATAGCTGAGTATGAACAGGGCACTTTGGGGTCCCCACTGTGCTGTTCTCACTGGAGACAGTGATGCCAATCCATGGACATTGCTGTTACAGGGAGAGTTTGGAGTGAGGAATTCAGAGGGAGAATAGTACTAAAAAAGGGCACAGGCTGGGGATGCAATTCCAAACCAGATTTGTTCCAAGGACCTTGGTGAGCTGGAGTGAAGTGGGGACTACATTGCTTAAATCCAGTCCTCAGTCAAATCTAAAGTTAAGATCCTTCACAACTTTTTTGTTTTCCAGAATTTGTTTATACACCCAAGTGTGCAAGTTAAAGAACTCACAGGGTTTTAAGTGTTTTGTAACAACTTTCTTGGGGAAAACACATCAAGGGCCCTCAAAAGAGGCAGTTAAAGCACTCGAGGTTCTGCAGAGCCTGCTTTGATGTTGAAAACAACAGTGCCAGTGATGCAGGTCAGCCAGCAGGAATTTGGAGTGGGGCTCACTCTCAGTTTTCTGAGGGAAAACAAGGTCTTCTTATTTTTTAATAAGAATAAACTATCCTTCCCTATTTTCTGTAAGATTTCAGGTCAGTTCTCTCAGGTAACTATCCTATAAAGGAAACTCTTGATACGAAGGATAAGATTTTTGGAGAGATCACTGCTGTTTTTCCACTCTGCTTTTAGAATATAATCTGGTCTGATAGATGAAATAACTGCTGTTGTTTACATCTTTCTCTCGATCCTTTTGTCATTATTAGAGTAACTTACCTTATGAAGGCTCACTTTCAATAATGAATAAAATTACACTTGATGAGAAGCTTAATGTTGTCAAAAGTGCTGTAGAAGATCTTAAGAGAAAGTTGGAAATGTTACTTTTGGAGAAATACCCTCAGCAATTCCCACCAGGTGAGTTTCCCTTATTTTGAAATGTCTTGTGTTCATTAAATGCACGTGCAAGTAACACAAGAAACATGTGATACTCAGAAAAAAATTAAGAACACTTTAAAGACTTTTGTGACAGAAAATGGTGCATCTGCATAGAAAGATCCAACTGCTTTACCCATTCACTCTTCTGGCTGCTCCATTCTGACACTCAGGGCAGCAGCGTACAGTGTTTTGTTTATTTGGGGTAAAAATGTTTGCCTAGACATCCTTTGATAATTTATACAGCCTAAAAAATCAACTCTTTGTTTTGTACTTTAACCAGTAGCTGGGTTTATTTAAGGTGTGTTTTCCTTTAGAAGCATAAACACTTCCTATTCACATTTTGAAGAAATGCCTTAACACCTCTTTTTTTTTTTTTTTTTATTAAGTGCAACCTCCAAACTCATATCAGGAGACAAGTGTCTGCTCATCACCCCCAGAGTCTGCAGCTGAGATTCCAGACCTGGTGATTCCAAGCCAGTTTTCTCAGTGTAAGTATCCAGCAGGACTCTTATTGACAACTCTCAGGTGACTCTGAGGCTGTGGATTTGCTGAAGAAAAACTGTTCTCAGAGCCATGGGCAGGAGATGTGGCTGTGTCCCTGAAGCACAGCAACAGTGAAGTTGCCAGAACAAATCAGTTACTGAGCACAAAGCAACACTGTACCTGGCTGTGTATACAAGATAAAAAAAAAGATAAGAAAGCTGTTTTTTGGAGGTGTGTGAGCTGTTTGATGGAGGTGTGTGAGCTGGGTGGTGGCTGGTGCTGGCTGCACAGTCTGAGTTTTGTACAGGCAGGTCCTGCACCTCACTGGTCCTTCCTGTTAAGCTGTAATGACTCCAGTTATTATCTCAATTCTGCACCATTTTGACAGAAATATTTTTACAGCCAACACACAGTACTACAGCTGGAGCTTAAAAACAGAAAACAAATGTTTTGCTGATAAAATATGCAGGAACGTGTCCCAGTGAACAGATGACTCTAAGTTTTATTAAGGTAAGCATCCCACTTATTACTGACAAAAAGGTATTTTTTTAAAAAGATTGTGCTTAGGAAGAGGACCCATCCTGTAGGGTGCAAGGTGCCTTCCCACTGGAGTGCCTGAGTCTGCTGTGGATATTTCCCCAGTTGTGCCTGTTAAATGTTTCGGTGAGCCCAGGATGCAGCTGTGAGTGTTGGGTTGAGAATTCTTGCTGACCTGCAGGACTGAGCTTTGATTCAGGTTTATTGTGTGCTCGTTGGGTTTCCTTTCTGTTCCACCTTGTTGCCTGCAGCTGAGAGTATTTTCCTTTCTCCCTTCCAGGGGCAGAGGACGTGACTTTTGACCACAGGAGAGCAAACGAGCGCTTGGCCCTCACAGCCCAGAACAGCAGAGTGGTGGTTTCCAGCCACCCCACCTGGTATGAACCAGCTCCCAGGAGATTCTGCATCAGCCAAGTGATGTGTTCCCAGAGCTTCTCCACGGGGTGCCACTACTGGGAGGTGATTACCAGGGACAGTGATGGATGGGCTGTTGGAGTCGCTCACGAAATGATTGGGAAGAGGGACAAATTGGGAAGAACAGAGCATTCCTGGTGCGTGGAATGGCTGGGTTCCAAAAAGCAGCTGTCAGCCTGGCACAAGGATCAAGAAACATTGTTACACAAGGATAAACCGCTGAGGGTTGGGGTTTTCCTGGAGCTACAAAAGCAGACAGTGTCCTTTTACTCCATCACTGACAGGGAAATGCTCTTGCACACCTTTGAACTCAGCACCTCCCATCCTCTCTATCCTGCCTTCTGGCTGTACAGCCTGGAAAGAAATGGATCTTTAACTCTAAGCCACCCAAACAGGAGATAAAGCCTATTCAGAAAAGGGACCATTTTGCCAATGACTGCAGAGTTTCTATCCAAGCTTCAGTGTTTAGCACAGGAATTTACAAAGGAATGCGTAGCTACCCAGGATTTCCTGGGAATCAGCAGCTGGCTTTTGCCTGCTCTGCTTCTCTCCATGCTGGGCTCTGGTCCAGCCATACCTCAGTAAAGCAATTCCAGTGTCTGCTGAAGGCAGGAACCATCCCTGTGGAGATCAGGTGGATTTCTTAAGCATCTTTAAGTAGCCCCAGGATATTCCTGGGAAGGAATGCACCAAGGAAGCTCTAAGGCTGGGGATAAGCCTTGCTCATGGACCTTATATTTCCTACATTGATCTAAAAAAATACAGAACAGATGATGCCATTACTTTCTGTCAAGTGAGCTTTCTTTGGAAAGATCTGAGTGAGTAAGGAATGCTCAGAGGGCAAGAATGTTACTGGTCTCAGGCATGAAAATCTTTCTCTTTAGATACTAAACTACAGGAAATAGGCTTTGTATTTGAGGACCTGCCACTTTGGGTCCCAGAAGATCATCTCACTGGCACTGTATTTTAGTCTTGCCCCCACCAAAGGGTTTTTTTCAGTCCTGGTGGTGGTGTGATGACAGGAATGGTTGTGGAAGCAGATGCTCAGGTGTGTTTATACCAGCTAATAAATCATACAGTCACTTTATTGCTCTTTTAAGGGGCCAGCAAACATGACTGTGTCATGGAAAGGACCATCTTTTCTTGCCAGGGAGCCTGAGACAAGGCAAGAGGTTCTCAGTTGTCCCTGTGGGGTCCTGGAAAACCTACTGACAGCTGGATTTCTGAGAGATCCACTGCTTCATGCAGGCAAGCTGAAAACAGCATTCTCAAGAAGCAAAAGCTCTTTTAGGGAGACAGGAGCATTCCAGAATGAACAAAATGAGTAGTTTATTGTGAAATAAAGCATGTGGGATTCAACTGTCTCATTTAGTGGAATGGGGAGCTCCATGGCTTTTAAAGCCATTGACAGAGGGTTGAGGGTTACTCTGTGCTGTCACTGAACACTCTGAGAGCACTTTGGGCAGAATGCACATTGGTAAGATCCCAAAGGCACATGTATCAGCTTTTCCAGGGCTGGGGCAGCTCTCCCAGTGTAGCTTATGCCACTGCCTCATTAGGGTTGAGATGTCCTCTCCTGGTCCACCTGGAAAAGCAACAGTGACAGCGTGAACTCACTGGGCATCTCTAATTTCCCACGTACAAGTTACACTGCACTGCCCAGGGGCAGCAATTTGTTACGGTTTGGATCCCAACAACACATGTAATAACACACATAACAACACACAGCTTGGATGGGAGCACTTTGTGTCACTCCCGGGACATCAGGAAGGATTTTTTCACCGAAAGAGTGATGAGGCATTGGAAGGGGCTGCCCAGGGAGGTGGTGCAGTCAGTGTCCCTGGAGGTGCTCAAGGACAGAGACTGGACATGACTCCAAGTGCCAAGGTCTGGTTGACAGGATTGGACCCCATGATCCCAGAGGGCTTTTCCAGCTGAACTGGTGCTACAGTTCTGTGATTCCTGATGTGCTCCGAGCGCTGGGCTGTCCCTCACAGCACCCGGGACCCTCATCTCTCTGAGGGCACCGAGCGAGGGCAGCGCTGCTTTATCAGACTTCTTTATCACTGTATTCTGTGGTATGAAGGCCCACGGCCTCTGGGGTTTGTTTGGTTGTTGTTTTTTTTTTTTTAAAGGATATGTTTTTACCCTGTGTGAAGTGTCACAGTTCAGAGAACAACCTGTCATCTGCAGGAAATCTCTTTAGAAAATTAAAAGTGAGCACGGCTGTTTGCTGGGCTGTTTTACTGAACAAACACTGCCAGCTGCACCAAGAGCATTTTACGAGACACTTGTCACCTTGTGAACCTCTAAGTTCACAAAGACAACAGGAAATCCGACTGCAGAGTGACAGGGAGAAGTGGTTGGAGTTTCTTCCGCCTCACAGCAGATTCCTGCACCAACACAGGGCATCTTCCCCTCTCTGAGGGCACAGACCGGGGGCAACCAGCACACGGACCATGCACCTCCCTGAGGGCACAGACCGAGCCGGGGCAGCGCTGCCCCGGGAGGAACCAGCACACGGAGCCCCCACAGACCGAGCCAGGGAGCGCTGCCCCGGGAGGAAGCAGCACACAGAACCCGCACAGCCCCCGCCGGGTGAGCGCAGCCCCGGCCGGAGCCGCCTCTCGCCTCCCGCGGTCCCCGCGGCGCCCTGAGGGGCGGCCGCCCCCGCCCCGCGCAGCCGCCGCGCAGCCGCCGCCGCGGGTCCCTCGCGAGCCGCCGTAGCTCCGTGAGGGGAGCCCGGGCAGCCGAGGCCCAGCGGCGCCGCCGCCCCGCCCGAGGTGAGCGGCCCGGGCCGGGCAACGAGCGCGGACATGAAGAAGGACGTGCGGATCCTGCTGGTGGGAGAACGTGAGTGAGGCAGGGCCCGGGCGGGGCGGGGGCCGCCGGCCGGGCTGTCACATCAGTGCCGCGGGGCTCAGCCCGGCCCGGGCGCTGCGGGGCAGAGCAGCGCCGGCCCTGAGGGGCGGGCGGGGGTCGGGGCTCCGGGACCGCTCGGAGCTGCCCCTCGGCTCCCCGAGCCGGGCAGTTCGCGGAGCTGTGCGGCTTGGACGCCCCTGGAGATGACACCGGGGGGAAGAGGTTCCTGACCGGCGTTTGGCAAGAATTTGGCCTGTTCAAAGTTATTTTCTTTTTTTTTTTCCCGCTTTTCCCCTTTATTTTTCCCTTTTCTTCTCTCTTTTTTCCTTCCCCGCCCCCTTTTTTTCTCCTTTTCTTTTTTTTTTTTTTTTTTCCCCCTGATGAAAACCCAACTCGCATCTTTCCTGTTTACTGCCTTTGGAAATCAGTGGCCTGACATTCTCCAGCCGGTTATATATATATGTATATATATATGCGCTGTGGATTTGTGCCCAGGGACCCCTCATCCCCTTTTCCTGCCTTCCCCGCACTGTATGACCTTGGATAAACAGCACGAACGTGTGCATGCCGGAGGCACCGTGGGGCCGGATTTTCTCGTGTGCTCCCAAAATCACGTCCTTAAGTTCTCACTGAGGTGCCCAAATCACCGGCAAGGCTTGCGGAGACACCGCTGCTCACCGGTGCTCACGGCAGCCAGGAGGTTCTGCTCCGGCAGTTTGCAAAGTGAGCTTAAGTTCCTCACGGGGAAAGAATAGAGAGTAATTACCAAGTGTTATTAGTAAAATTGGCTAATTATGCTGAGAATGTGGTGCTGCTGACAAAGCTTTCCTAAGTACTGAATGCCCCATATAGATATATATATTTATAGTGCAGTTTTTACAGTTTTATAGTGCAGGGTGGCTCTGTCTGTGCTGCCTGGAAAGATTCTCTGTGGCTTCTCCAGAGAGGAATCTTCAGGGAGCTGCCACTGTGCAGAAGGAGCTCACTCACTGAGATTGCACTTGGTTAGTTTTACATGCCTCTTTTAGGAACGTATTTGTGCATTTGAATACACAGTTTAATTCCTCTTTAGAGTATGTGCCTAATTTACCTCATTTACCTGGGTGCTGAACTGGTTCTGTGCAGTGGTTTCAGCACAGGTGTAACAGGTGCTTTGTTTTGACAGCAACGTATCCAAGTGGGAATTTAAAATGTAAATTTAAATGTAGCAATGGCACACATCAGAGATTGTGAGCGTCTCTGTATTGTGTTTTTGGTGGACTTGCAGCAAACAGAAGGGAGAGATTTGTTTCACAAATCAGTAGAACTTGTCAGTTATAGTGTCAGGGCTGCTTTGTATCCTTGTCTCATGTATATTTGTTAGTCTGAAACCACAAGTTAGTCCAGACCATCTAAAACTTGTTAGGTGGTAACAGCAGACCATCAGGTTCAGGATCTGAAATGTGTGAAGAACTCTTATTGTAAGCCTGTTCCAAAACAGCCTTTTCATGCCTTGTCTTCTACAGTTTAGGTCTAAGGTTGTTTTAGTCCTTGTATCCAGGGTGAAAACATCAATTTTTAATAGCCAGTAATTTTCAGAATATGTTCAGCATGTTGTTTTATGCAGCATGATCTAATAAACTTATATATGAGGAAAAAGACGATTTAGTTACCCTGAGGTGCTGTATTTCCTTCATCCCAGTCAGCTGGTACTGTTTGGGCTGTTATTCCTGAGACTGTAAACAGACTGGGAAAGGCAGAGGGCTGACCTAGATTCAAAGAAAATAAACCAAATCTCTGCACTTCAACCTATGGATTTTCATAAAACTCTGGGACACTGGGAAGTGTATCAGGAGCTTATAAACACTGAGCATTTACTAACCAGCAACATATAATCTTCTATTTTCAGTCCTGTGAAGTGAGTTTCTCTATCTGCAAAGCCAATGTGTTTTAGGTTAGAACTGTCTTGGTCAGGTGCAAAATGCACAGCACTATTTTCACTAATTGTCTGATAACTTTACTTACCTTTTATCCTATGCAAACAGGAGAGCTTCCAAAGCTCTTCTGATTCTATCAGGATGAAATTTAAGATGCAGCTGATGCAGGAGGGCACCTGGCAGTGTAAGTTAGAATTTTAGCTCATTAGGAGTATCTTTGATGCAAACACCCCCACGTTGCTGGTAGGAAACCTGCAACTTGCTGATCTCCAGGTAGTACCACTAGGGAAAAGTTTATGGCAGTTCTCCCTAAGGAAAGCAGAAATCTTCCTCCCCAGAGTAACTTTTCTTTGCTTTTCATAGCTTTGTAACAACTACTCTTTAACTTACCACACTGAAGAGAGGGTTTTATTTCTGGAGGTCAGAAGGCCCTTTGTTACTGTACCAAAAATAGATTTGGATAAGTTGGGTGGAGTCTGATTAGATCATCAGTTCAGTAATGCCATTTCCTGCACAAAATCAACCAGTTGTACAATTCCATCTCTTCTTTCATATTCAGAATTATATACAATTACACAGAGCAGTGTAAATGCAGTGAGAGCAGCCAAACAACTTGTGTGTCTTGGTGACACTTCTGTTGGTTTTGGTGGGAACAGTGACACAGGCTCTGGCTGATACTGAGCAGTGCCTGGCTTGGTAACACACAGGTGCTGGCACAGAGGCTGGTACAGCCAGGATCAAACAGGTTTTTCCCTGAACTGAGAGCTGTTGGAAATATCCAATCCCAGCTAACATTTGAATCTGAGCATATTATTTTTTAATGTCTCAAAACCAAATAAAGCAGTAATAGTGTTTCAAGGCTTCCAGAGGAATAGGGAGTTCACAGCTGGAGGGTTTTTCAGAGAGGAGAACCCTGAGAAAAGTTACCAACTCTTCATTTTCAGTGGTCACATTAAAGCTTCTCAAACCCGAGCAGCTCAACTGTGGTATCAGAAGTCTGAACCTTGCAGGTAACAAAGTCATTTCTTTGATGGAATAGAGCTGGATATTGAAGCAGAGATGGTCATCTGGGAATAAGCAAGCTGTGACTTTAGAAGTGTTGGTGGTTTGGGGGTTTCTTTTCACTTTTTTGGGGGGCCAGCTCATTTGTGTCAAGGAGATTATGCTCTTGCACTTCCAAATAGTCAAACTCTTGGAGACTTTGTCCATTGACAGCAGAGCTGTGTCTTTTTGTCCAGTTCTCATCCTTGGTAGTTTAGGACTGGAGCACAGTCATCATATCAAGAATGCTATAAAAATAGTTAATTTCTAAATTATTTTCTGTGTGCCACCTTTGTTTCTGTTTCTGAAGTTGCATTGAAGCGTTTCTAGTTTGTTTTGTTTATTTGTTTGCTGTCACCCATGTTTAGTGTGATGAAACAACAGAGAAAAAGCCTTTAATGTGGTCAGTTGGAAAATGTTTTTAAAATCTTCCCATTTCAAGATGGGATACAACTACTGAGTGTAACAAAACCAATTATCTAATCTGTGTGTTTAATGCTTTTGCAGCCAGAGTGGGGAAGACATCACTAATTATGTCTCTTGTCAGTGAAGAATTTCCAGAAGAGGTAGAGCATTCTTATTTGTTTTCTAAGTTTTGTTTCTATCCTGTTGTATATTTTTTTTCAAAGAGTAGGTTAATAGGCTCTGCTTTAAAGTAAGGCTTAGAAAAAATTAAAGTTTTCAACTGCAATGATGACTTCAGAAAGAGTGATGTAGGTTTTAATATAAAAGATGTAGTTTAAATATAGAATATTAGAAATTTAAATTTTATCTAAGTTCTCGTTTTTCATATGGTTAATTCAGCTAATTGTTTCATATGTGATGAATGTTAGGTTTTTTCAGCAGCTGAAACATTTCAACATGAGAGACTCATAAATGAAGTGCTGAAGGAAGGGAAGGTGCTGAAAGAGGCAAAACTCTCAGGTTTTTGGGGTGTTGTATTTAAAGAGCGAGAAGATTGAAAAGTTATTGAGAATGAGGAATTAAAATGTCACATTGTTTAACTCATCTTTAGCCATTTATCTGTAACTAAGGAAGACATTGCCTTCACTTCTGCCTTTGAAGAATGTTTTACTGACTCTCTTGAAGTAAAAAATGCCAACAACTCTTCCAGCTTTCTTCCAAAACAAAAGTATAGCTAATCCTACATATTATTCCTTTAAAAAAGCAGCACATAGTTCTCTGTATGCCACAAAAAGAACAGCAGCTGCTGCAAATAGTCAAGCTTTTTACATATAAACATGAATGTTTATTTCTTCTGATCACAGGTCTTAAAATAGACATCATGTGCTGCTCTTTGAATCTGCTCTGTGCTGTTTAATGCAAATCAGGAGGTTACCACGGTGCAGGAGTGAAGATTAGATTGTTAACATAGCTGAATTTTGTTAACATAACTGAGTTTTGTTAGCATAAGTGAATTTTGTTAACATAATTGAATTTAGTTCCCAGCCTTGCAGGTAAAAAAGAGGTCCAGCTCCTGTTCTTAAACTGCTCAGGGGCCTGTTCCTTTGGCAGGTCATTTGTGGGTGTATTTAATGAATTATTGTCCTCTGTCCACTTCTCAGCTTCTTCCTGCAGTAGAACCTGGACTATTTGTCTAAATTCACATGGAGAGATAAAACATCATTAATACATAGCACAAAATCTGCCTGAAATTACAGAAGCAACTTTTTTAGAAATACTACATCCCATGAAAACTACTGGAAGAGACCTGCACAATTCCTGCAGAGCAGTCATTGGGTGTGTGACAGGCACTCCAGGCTTGGAAATAGTGTCCAATATACAGTATATTATATATATATACAGGGTGCTATCAGTAATCATTCTTGAGGGCAATGTGAGCAGAGCATGAAGCTTTACAAAGAGCCATTCTTGTGGTAATTGGCTTTTCTTTGTTTACTAAAAAATAAGTATCATGAAAGTTCAGTGTCAACAGGTGAAAGGCAATAAGTAGCTGTGCAAGAGATTTTCATTAAAATTAGCTTCAAGTTGATTGTTCCTGAATGTGGATTAGTGTTCTCTGGAAAAAAATGACAATCAGAGCTGGTTTACAGCATTTTGCAGAACATGCTTTTTATTAGTATCATGTTTTGCTTTGCAGAAGTTTTCTGAACCTAATATTTAGCACTGTGAGAAGCAAGGAAGTTGTCAGGTTATGACTGTGTTAAAATTGAGCCTTATATTTTGTCTGTCATGTTTGTTTAGGTGTTGTGTAGAGTGAATTTGAGTTTTATAGAAGCAGTCACTGTATGTATCCCTTAACAGCACTACCTTTCTGCAGGAAGTTCCTTAGTTGACTAATAAATAATGAGAAGGTAACAGTGACTTTCAGTACATTAAAAGAACTCAAAACAAACAAAAATCAGAAGTACTTGAATAACTCAATATGTTGGTTTATTTAAAGCTGACTAATTGGCAGATATATTGTAGTATATGACTTTTTTTCACCATCTGGATTATCTTTCAAGGCTCTTTCTTGCTGTTTCTTTACAACCCAAGGTTCCCCCCCGAGCTGAGGAAATCACCATTCCAGCTGATGTCACCCCTGAACGAGTGCCAACCCACATAGTGGATTACTCAGGTAGGGACTGCACAGCACCAGCACTGACTTGGTGGGAATTGTTTGTCTGACTCAACAGCCCCTGGAACACTCAGGCAGGGATGGGAACAGAGCTACAGGGAGGAGAAGCCCAGAGTAAAGTAGAGACTAAGTTTGATCACCCCATTGCTTCCTATGTTGCATTTTTTCATATATTTTAATCTTTAGTGAATAGATCAATAGGTTCACTGTCAAGGTTCATGTGTTATCATAAATCCAGGCAGCTGCTGCACAGCTGGAAAAACCCTTGTGCCATTTACTGTGGAAGTCAGGCCGTGTGAACAGGGACCTTCCTGTCCTCTCCCTCCCACCACTGCTGAGGAAACGTCTTTGGTGTGCTGACCTACTTGGAAAAAGAAATAATGCACATCTTTCTTGTTGGACTTGAGCTTAAATTTATGTGGAGTGAGTTGTTCTTCCTATTGGATGAAGTTTTTCATAGATTCAGTTCACAGAAACTTGGTATCACTGAAAAAAATCATCATCACTAATAAAATTGAATGTGCCATGTTCTGATGTAAAAGTTTACATTATAGAAGGAAGGGACTGTTGATAAATGTAGGAGAATGCAAACTGTGACTCATTCCAGAGAGAACCTCTCTACAAATGTAATTCAAAATAGCAGCTAAAAACTTGTGTGCAGCAGACTGTTTCTGTCTTGCAAGTTAATGGACCAATTTCATTATTGTTTTGGCAGAAGCACTCATTAGAGCATTTTATAAAAAGAAGCAAGGCTTTGACCAGGCTGCCTTAGGAGCTTATGAAATGCCCTGGTTCAGCTTCAGAAGTTGTTTTATTTTTGTTTGCAAAAATGGTTGGTATTAATGAGTGGCTTGTTCTCTTGAATGCAGAAGCAGAACAAAGTGATGAGCAACTTTACCACGAAATATCACAGGTAAGTGTTTTGTTTTGTGCCCTGTGCTGTAGCAAAGCTTCCTTTATTTAAGAAAAGTAGGTACTGGCACAGCATTGGTGAATTGAGCTTGAGCTTTGTCCTTCCAAGGGAAATGACAGAACCTAAATGTCTTTTAATCAGCAGGCCAGTTTTGTAAAGAAATAATTTTACCCTGGAAAGATCCATTTTGCTTCTTCCTGTCACGCTGTACTGTTGCATTTATGAATAGCACAGGAGTCTTGATAATTTTATCATTCCTTCTGTTGCTTGTTTTCAGTTCTCTCTGAGCACCTTTGCACATGTTCTCACAGGCTGTCGTGGTGCTGGGTTCCAGTTCTGGCACTCACTTGGGTGCTTCAGTGGAGGCTGCACGTTGTGGCTCTTCCTTTAGGTTTCCTGGTAGGATGGGTCTCTGCAGGCACAAGCTGGGAATGTCACACTGCAGGACAGGCTTTTTGGCACTTATAAATTATTTGGTTTAAGTTGTTGTTCGGGCTACAAAGAACTTAAACACGTCAGGGACAGTGTGTTTGACTAATGGTGGGCTGTTCTTACTCTGATGTTATGTGTGGATCTTTACTGTGTCTGTTGCTCCAGAGACTCTGAGCAGTGGAATTCCATGCCTTTCCTTTTTTTTTTTTTCATTTTAGGCAAATGTGATTTGTATAGTATATGCTGTTAACAACAAGAATTCTATTGATAAGGTACAGTAGCACATTTTATCCCATTATTGCTTTAGATGTAACTTGTGCACTGTTAATTGATGCCAAGCTGAAATCTGTATTAGACATTCAAAATACCTGGGATGGAGTTTGAGATCAAGTTGTAAAGAGAATGTACAGATGTGTTATTGCTTCTGGTCCCTTTCAACATCTGACTTTTCAGTCATTTCACTCACCTGAGAAAGTTGCTCATTAATTAACTCCAATTTTTATTTGTTTCCTCCTTTGTTTCTAAATATGTGCCTTCTTGGGAAAGAAGCAGTAGCAACTGTAGTGGAACTTGTGCACAGTTCAGTCCCATTCCATTTGAAAATGTATTTTTCATGTTTGTTTTTGATCCCCCTGTAGGTAACAAGTCGCTGGATCCCCCTCATCAACGAAAGGACAGACAAAGATAGCAGGTGCTTAAGTAAAGATGAGAAGTGTCAATTAGGCTGCACATCGATGGGTGGCATGCACAGTGTTAATTGTTTAAGAAAATCAAATTCTAAACTTAAAGTTTATATAAGAAGGCCAAGCAGCAAGAGATTTGAAGTATGTGGGTCTGTTACATGCGGCAGCAAAGTTATTTGTTTTGATTTTCATGGGCAGCTTTTACCAGCTGTGTTTATATTTGGTATGGTAGAACTAGTTTTGGCTACACAGCTTTTCTGCTGATGCTGGTTCGTGTAATAACAATGTGATGGGTTGTGGGGTTTCTATCAACAAGAAGTACAATTCAAAGTGTATATCAAGCCACTTCCCTTAAAACTGCTGTCATTCAGTTTTGCCTCTTGCCTCCAGTGCTATTTAATGACATCATGAAAACAATATAATGGCTTCTGGTGGGAGATAGAATGCTAAATCAAGATAGATCTTTTTATACATCTGTCTTTAAAGCTCTTCATATTTTTTTGGTTTTAGGTTGCCTCTTATATTAGTTGGAAACAAGTCTGATCTAGTGGAGTATAGCAGTATGGAAACTATCCTTCCCATAATGAATCAATATACAGAGATAGAAACGTGTGTAGAGGTATGCAAGACTTTCTCAAGTTAGAACAAGTAACAAAAAATGCATTCTTGCCAAGCATGTAGGGCAACTTTGTAACAGAAAAAGGGATTTATTTTTTTTCCAAATAAAATATTTCAAATAGAAGTAATTATAACAGTGAGTTTATATGTTATTTTTTCTTTAGGGAAGATTACACTATTGTATAATCAAATGCTACTGTCAGATTCTAATATTTAGAGCCTGTTCACATCCTTGCCTTTAGCAAGGGTTTTTAATTTAATATTAAGCCAGACAGATGTCTGCAAATTAAAAATTGATTGTGTGACAGCAAATTGTAATGAAACTTCATTTATTAATTCCTGAACAGGTACAGGGGCTGGATGTTTGTTTTCTAAACCAGCCCTGTACCCACAAGAGGGGGCTCAGTCTTTAAAAAATGGATGCTTACTGAAATTTCAGAAGAACTCACCCAGTAGTCAAGAAACTGAACTAATCAATGTGAGGATTTCTCTTCCAGTGTTCAGCCAAAAACTTGAAGAATATATCTGAGCTATTTTATTATGCACAGAAAGCTGTTCTGCATCCTACAGGTCCTCTGTACTGCCCAGAGGAGAAAGAGGTATTTATACAGAGATTCTCAGAGCAGTTAATTGGGGGGGAGTTAATCACTTTCCTGGTTTTTCTTTTCAGTGGATTTTGCATTTCTTGGTGTGCTGTTACCACCACCCCACCCCCAAATGTCAGGCATTCTGTCCCAGAACCCTGGTGATTGTTCTCTGTTAATCTGACCTGTCTTTCCTCTTGGTTCAAAGCAGTGGGGACAGTTTTTTGTTGCCCCTGTGAACTGCTGAGTGAAAGGAGAAGCTTTGCTAATGGCTTTAAGCCAGATGTAATGTGAACCAAATCATGCCTTCAATTCAGTTCTCCTTTAGATATACATTTCACAGAAACTCCCTTTATTGCAGGGAAAATACTCCAGACCTGGCCTGACTTAAGGGAAAATTTTTCTCTGAGAATCTTGTGAAACTTTGGTAAAAAGGGATAAGAAACAAGTGATGTGGCTGATTTTGAGGTATCAAGGTGGTTGGCTGAGAGTATTATTTTGAAAGAAACAGTTTCTGGGGCAAATACAAATAGAATCTCTAAATGTATCCCCCCTGTAGTGTTGGGCAGTAGGAAAGTTACTTCAACCCTAAATACTTTGTTAAGCAGAGAACCAGAGAATAACCCTCTTTTGATTTCTTCCATCAGAATCACCTTTATGAGTTAGTAATGTTGTGATTAAATTGTTGTGCTGAAATCTTTTGGGTTTCCCAAACCCAATCTCTGTGTGACCTCTGTGAAGAGAAGAGTCCATCATCACAGTAGTTGTTGGGAGAGAATTGCCAGTGTCTGTTTTCCTTCAGTGGAAGGTATCCTAGCAGTTCCTTTGTCCTAGAGATAGTCCATATGCTCAATGCTTTGCCTGGTAGATGAATGAGGCCTGTGAAAATTATCAGTATTTGATATTTGAAGCCTTCTGAAGCCATTGCTGAGGTGGTGGATAGAGATAGTCTGCTTGTTTAGAAAGAGTTCACTGTAGTTTTAGGCTTATTTAGTTTTGCAAAGCACTGGGATTTCAAGGCCTTTTTTTTTCCCCCATCCACCAAAAAATGTTTTTGGGGAAAAAATTCATTTAGTTGTTTCTTAAAGTTTGCTGTAGCAGTAAGACTGAATTTAGAGAACTGATTTTTAATTTTTTTTTAATGACTAAGTAGTACCACCTTCATCTTGTGAAGAGCTTGAGACTCTTCTAATAATTGAATAGGAAGATATTTAATGTGGAGTAATTGCTTTAAATTTATGGATATAAATTTGCTGTGTCAGATTTTTATATCCTCTTAATTTTTGTGTACATGTGTATGAATGTCTCCATTCTAAAACTGTAAATGGAGACAAAGTTTCCATGTGATTGGGCTGCCTGGTATCATTCAGTGTGATCTTTTTACATTCAAGCCTAGAAAGATACTGAACTTTCTTTTATTCCTTAGATGAAACCTGCCTGTATCAAAGCCCTCACTCGCATTTTTAGAATTTCTGATCAGGATAACGATGGCACTCTCAATGATGCAGAGCTCAACTTCTTCCAGGTACCTCTTCTGCTTATTTTTTCATGATACTTTATAGTTTAACTATGTAATTCCAGAAAAAAAGTGGGGGTTTTTTTAAAAGAAATAATAGTAAGGTGACCTGTAAGGGAATCAGGCCTAAGTATTAAATCTCAAGTGCAGCATAGAAAAGCAGATTTGTAAAAACAGAAATGGTATTATTTTTATTTCTAACCATTGTTCAAGTTTTAGCTCAAGAGCAAAATAAAAGAATCTATTAAAAGTACAAGCCCCAGTACTTGTACTTAAAAATAAAATACAATTTGTACACCTTTATTTCCCCTAAGAAATGGGATTGTCCTTAACTGGCTTATCAGAAGGTTTAAGGCTGTATTTCAGACAGGACATGCTGTTTGTCAGCTCAGTAACCAGTGGTTCTAACATGCCCTTTTTGGTTTTTTGTTAGAGAATTTGTTTTAATACACCACTGGCTCCTCAAGCTTTGGAAGATGTAAAGAATGTAGTCAGGAAAAACCTAAGTGATGGAGTTGCAGATAATGGGCTGACATTAAAAGGTAAGTCTTAGTTAATTCTTAAAAAAATGTGTCTTTATACATTTGATAATCATTCTTATGCAAAAAAGCTGGTCCTTTGGAATATGATTCTTTTAATCTGCAAAAGCTGAGCTTCCTAAGCAGTGGAATCTCAGTGTTCTTTAAGCCCTGGGATGTACCAAACAAAAATGCTCTCCATTCTTTGGCTCAGCCTTCCCCTCTCCACGCTCTTGCTGAAGCTCTCTGGTTTGAACTGGTGAAAACACTGGGTTTATTTCCATGCAGCTGAGTTCTTCTAAAATGCTGCTGCTGAAAAAAGCAAACAACAACAGAAAGCCAATTGGGTTGTTTGGGGGAAGCAGTTCCTTGGAGAACACTTTCACAAATCTCATTCCTGAGCCCTCAGTGTGTGTCTGTAACGCTGGAATGTCACCCAGGAGCTTTAAGATCTCACTCTGCCTTTCAAGCTCCTTTTGTTTTCAAGCCTGATACCGTTTCTATTAAAAACACCTTTAGCAGATAAAGCACTTTGGGGCCTTAAGATTTCCTCATTTGATTTGTAGGTTTTCTTTTTCTACACACCCTTTTCATCCAGCGAGGAAGGCACGAAACAACGTGGACTGTCCTGCGTCGCTTCGGATACGATGATGACTTAGAGCTGACCCCAGAATACTTGTTTCCTCCGTAGGTATCACTTATTTCAGCTCTCTTTTACTTACTTGCATTTAATCTAAGCTGCTCCTGCCTTGGCAGGAGGAAAGGGTTGTTGTAGTGTGTTTATTTAACACATTGTTACGTTGAGTATCTCCCTTAGTTCATGACCCACCAGCCAAAATCTCCACGTGACTGAACATTACAATGAGTGATGTGTCTCTGGTGCCACATCATGAACTGCTCTGTCTCTTTGTAAGAAAGGTGGCAGAAGAAGTTCTTAGTACAAAACTGGAACATAAATCTGAGCAGCTGCTTATTGGACTTGACAGGATTTTCACAGCGCTTGAGATCCTTTGAAAATGCCCAAATTAAAAAGTTGAGATGGACCAATTCTGTGGCTTCTGCTCAAAAATGTAACTGCATCATTTTCTGCTAAAGAAAACCAAACCCCAAAATACAACAAACAAGCAAACCAAGCCAAAATGTGATTACTATAGATCTGTGTATCATGTAATAATAAAGGCACTCACTCATCATTGTGCTTTGGTCTCTTTTAAGACTAAGTATTAAAGTTAAATGCAAAGGTCAGAGGCCAAGTGTTATTAAAAAAGTATGAATTTTGAGTTTTAATATTCTATATTTCATAAACACAATTAACACTTCTTGTATTTGTTTCTGTTTTCAAAAACAGCCTAAAAATTCCCCCGGACTGCACAACAGAACTAAACCATCATGCATACTTGTTCCTTCAAAGTATTTTTGATAAACATGACTTGGTAAGCTTTTAATTTTACTCTGTGTGTGCCCTTGTGCTTAAGAGCCTTACTTTACCAGCAGTTTTGCTATCAAAAAATTTGTCATGATGTACTTTTATTCAGAAACTGGCTTTAGCTTGAGCTGTGCAGAACCAGCCTGCTGCTTATGATTGTCTACAGGGAGTGTTAGCTGGCAGTTATAGCTGTACAACCAAATGGTTTTTAACTAGCTGATGCCTAGTTTTGTTTAAAAACAAGAAAGAACAATGATTAAAAAGAAAGCAGCTCGGTTCCTTACAACCAGTTTCTTGACTCTTGGAAGTGTAGGGCAAGAAAATCCCAGTTTAATGAATTAAGTGAATTATGTCTGATGTGGTGGGTTTGTTTCAGGACAGAGATTGTGCTTTGTCTCCTGATGAACTGAAAGATTTGTTCAAAGTCTTCCCTTACATGCCATGGGGCCCTGATGTGAACAACACAGTTTGTACAAATGAGAGGGGATGGATCACATACCAAGGGTTTCTCTCTCAGTGGACGTGAGTGTGACACACGACATTTTGTACTTGAGAAACTTAGAGATGATTATTTTGGTTTGTAGATTCCTCTTCAAAAAACTAGTAGAAAGAGTGTAAGTTTAATAGTTTTGACAAGCAGTCAAGTTTTTATAGCCATCCAGTGGTCTGATCTTCAGATAATTGTTACAACCTGTTGAGGATTTGGCCAATATTTAGTGTTAACAATGAAGAAGTGTCTCTCCAAGATGTGGAAATCTCCCTGACACTTGTTGAAGTGTTATTTCTGTTGTTTACTCCTTAGAGGTGGTTTGAATAATGGTGTTCAGTAATGAGGGTTTTTCTCCAAAACAGGGAAAATGAGGAAAACATTGTTTGGGGAGGAAAAAAAATACAGTGTGGGTTGATAGGCCTCATCAGTACTGTCCTTGTGGTGCTTGGTGACCAGTACTGCTGGTAAAGTTGTCACCATTTACCTTCAGAGGCTTTTGTTCTTCAGTTCTGCATGGTGCCAGGAATGTGTTATGTCAGTCTGGAGATAGGAGGGAAATTTAGTTTCAGGAAGGAATTGGTCCCACAGATGCTGGCAGTTGAAGGCTCTTTCTGTCCCCTCTGCCAGACTAACCACGTACCTGGATGTGCAGCGTTGCCTGGAGTACCTGGGTTATTTAGGGTACTCCATACTTGCAGAACAAGAATCTCAAGCATCAGCAATTACAGGTAACAAAAATTTGATACAACTTAGACATTTAAATTTAGAAATATGCTAAAGAGTAAATCATGTAATGGTTCATCTGGTTTCACTTATTCTCCTTCTCTTTCTGCTCAAGTGAAACCCTTGATTTGATTTTTTGAAGGATTGTTTTGTGTGCATTTTATTGTTTCACATTTTCACATACACATGCACGCACATCTTGTGAAAAACGTTTGTGTTTTTTCAAAAGTGACAAGAGACAAAAAGATAGACCTGCAGAAAAAACAGACTCAGCGAAACGTCTTCCGCTGCAACGTTGTTGGGATGAAGGGCTGTGGGAAGGGTGGAGTTCTCCAGGCTCTGCTTGGGAGAAATCTAATGGTAAGAACCCTGTTCTGGAGCTGAGACTAGACAGCAATTGGTCTTAAAGCTTTATTGGTTATTACTGAGTTTGGAGAGTTCTTTGAGGGAATATAGAATTACTAGGGAGGGGGTTATTTGGGGTTTTTTTTGGTTTTGTTCTTTTTTGGCAGAGGCTGTTTGATGCAATAATGACTTGTACATCATGGATTACAGCTATGCAAAATAAACCAAAGATACTGTAATTTTCACTCATTAATAAATGGAGTAAAACAGCTGTTCAAGTCTAACTTAGAGGGAAAAGTTGCTGTGGTCTAACACAAAATTCTGCCTTTTCAGAGACAGAGGCAAATCCGTGCAGAACACAAATCTTACTATGCCATTAATACAGTCTATGTATATGGACAGGAAAAATACTTGCTGGTAAGTAATACTTGCCTTGTTCTTGTGCTGTGATTAGGATGGCTAATGTTAATTTTCAGTGGGAGAAATAAGTTCTTTAAAGCTTGTTCCACTCGAGTTTTCCTTTATGATAATATGATCTCTCTCTTTGTTTTCCAAGATCTAGTCCTCTATGGTTTTCCTCTGTAGGATAAATGCCCTTTTCTATGGGTGTCTAAGACTTTGTGTTAAAGTAAATCTCACTTTTCATGCTGAGGCTGGGATTGCCTGCAGATGTGATGTTGACAGCTCGCATGTGCTGCCTGCATGGCAAATTCCTGCTACTCTTTTTCACTGGCTCTTCCTATTGTCAGTCCATTAGTTCTAAGGATACATAAAAATGAGCCATAAAAACTAAGAGGAAGAAAAGTTACAAAATTCCTTTAGCTGCATAATGACAAGCTTTTCTCCCCCTGCAACCATCTTTTCTTCCAGCTACATGATGTCAGTGACTCAGACTTTTTAACTGATGCTGAGACCGTCTGCGACGCTGTCTGCCTGGTGTATGATGTCAGTAACCCCAAATCCTTTGAGTACTGTGCCAGGATTTTTAAGGTTTGTAGAGTTTACATTTCTGTATCTTCTCACTGACTAAATATTCAGTGTCAGTTATTGGTCCTGTACACCGGTTTTAGTGCTTAAAAGACATTTTATTTACAAGTGCTGGTTTGTGCATTAATGGTGCAGTTCAGTTATTCATACAAAGCTAAATCTACTTGTCTGTGTAAACTGTTCTGCTTCTAGAAATGCTTCATTTCAGTAAAAGTAATATATCTTCATGCTGCTGCAGCCAGTTCAGTGCAGCCTGTTCCAGGCTGAGTGTGTCACACAGTGTCTCTCACTGGTTTTCCTTTCCATTTGCAGCAGCACTTCATGGACAGCAGAATACCATGTTTAGTGGTAGCTGCCAAGTCTGACTTGCATGAAGTTAGACAGGAATATAGTATTTCTCCTGCTGAATTCTGCAAAAAACACAAAATGCCTCCACCTCAAGCCTTCACGTGTAACACTGCTGACGTGCCCAGTAAGGATATCTTTGTGAAGCTGACGACGATGGCAATGTATCCGTAAGTCCTGGGGCTGTGCTGCTGTCCCTGTGCATGGGCCACGCTCACAACCACTGCATGTCATCGTGAGCCACAGCAGGGAACTGCCTCACTCAGGTTTAGCAACAGAGTGACTTGAGTAGAATCTTCAAATGACCTCAAATTGCGAAAGCTGGCACGTTTCCAACACACGATTCACTCCCAGCTATTGTTGCCAAGGTGTTTTTTGAGGAATACACTGGTTCATCCAGCTCACGTTGCAAATTCCAGTGTAGGATTCTTTTTGGTCCTTAATGTGCATACAAAACTCAGGATATCATTTTTCTGTCTGGGTATATTTGAGATATTAATGAATGAGTTGTACTGTAATCCTTGTTAATAGACCAACTTGACAGTTGATTACAGCTAATGTCACCTTAGTGCCCAACAGTTCCCCCACTGCCCTGCTCCAAGTATTTTTTATTTTCAGGGTGTTTATTGCTATGTGCTTCAGTTCATTAATCTAATAAATATTATAGTTTTAATAGAATTTCTGTATAAACACCTTTGGACTTCAGATGCAAGATACTTGAGTGCAGATTCTCCTTCACATCTCACTGTTGCTAAGCTCACTTTGCATCTCTTTTTTTTGGTGGGTGGAGCTTTTAATATGGTGATGAACTACATAACTATTACAGCAGATGGAGTCTAGTATGACAGCTGACATTTGCTTTAAATTAAATAGAAGTAATGTCTCTTTCACCTAAAATAATATGGTATTCTTAATTATTTGAAACTGGATTTATTGAGTTAGACTTGTAAAGCTTTAGTTTGGGCTTTTTTTGTCTTGTATTTGTTTTGTAGCACCGGAATACTGGGAAACCACTAAAGTGTAGCACTGCCCAAATGTCTGTCATATCAATATTCCTGCTTCTCCCTTAGTTTTCAAGCATGTTGTGTTTGTTAGGGTGGGAAAAATAGAGGCAACTGTCACCTTGTAAAGTGTGCAAAGTGGTAGAAAGTGTGGCTTCCTTTCCTTTGAAAAAGGGGTGTTACCTATTGCTGTGCAGACATACTCAGAAGCCTTTAAATGCTCTCCTTACAAACCTGGGATAAATTCACCAACATTCTCCCCATGTTTGTGCTCTGGCTGAGATCTGAGCACGGTGGTGACACCAAATCCTCCGAGGCGTGGAGCCTCTGCCCGCGAGCTCTGCACAGCTGTAGTTGTACCCTTTTGTTCCCCGGGGTATTTATTTTTTTCCCCCCTCCTCCTCTCCTTCCTCATTCAAATGTACCTTTTATTCCTGACTCTCTCTTGGTTGTGGCACAGCCCTAATGTGCAGCTGATTCGATGAGCAAGATTTCACCTGCTGTCCTTCTGTGTGTCTCCGCAGCCATGCCCGGTTACGCTGTATGTGCGCCTGCAACAGGTGTACATTTTGCATCTGTCAGAACTTCCTCAACTCAGACTTGCTGCAATCTGTAAAGAACAAACTCTTCACTGCAGTTCTTAACAGGTCCTTAACTTTATTTACTAGGTACCAGGTGTGCTTTGAAAAAAAATAAAGGGTTTGTTGGTTGGTTTTTTTTTTCCGAAAAAGCAGTTGGGAACCTTATATCCTGCAGGTTTTTCACTCCATATCCACTGAAGAGGCAGATACTTTAATAATGGTCATAGAATTGTCAGACTTTAACTTGAAGGTACTTTTGAGCTTAGTCCAGTGATTTTTTTGATTTTTTTTTTCAACATTACCAATCTGGTAGTTGATTCAGGTTCTTAGTGATTGCAAAAATACTGTGGAGGAATTAGGACTGTGTCTTTAGGGAACTGCTAATGGACATTAAGTAGTGTCTACAAATCTGTGTAATGTTTCTCACTTGAGAATTCTCACTTGAGAATAAACAAACATTACAGGTTTGTTCAGTATTGAGGTAGTGCCTTTTAGATACCAATTACACAGATATTTTCATAAAGGCACAGCTTGACTTACAGCAGCATCGTGTAACTTTAATTACATGTTTATAATTGCTAGTTTGATATTTGGGAATTCATAGAATTTCTGTGTGTGTGTGTGTTATGCTTGATTTACACAAAGAGTGAATATTTTGTGTTAAATAATCCAGATCTTTTAACATCCAAATCCTGTCTGAATGGAATGCAACATGTGAGAAGTGGTAAATGCTGAAACATTTGCATTTCCAGACAGTTTGGAAAAACAATGGGTAAAGAGAGATAACTGGTTTTCAGCATTGAAAACAGTGCTATAGCTTGTCCTGTGTGTACTGCAGGCAGTTTTGGACACATGATTTACTAACACTCAGCACTTGCCATCACACCCCAGCAAATGGGAGTTCAAACCCAACAATTGTTGCAGTGCAGTGGTTCCATTATCCATGACCTTCTTGGAGGCTTAGATGGTAAATGTGTGTATTGAAGGCCGTGGTTAGAATATCCTGACATGCTGCTGGTCCTTGTGTGTTACTACTTTTTATGGGTTTCAGATGTAGCTGCTCCAAATAAGAGTGTCTGTCTCCTTTAAATTCAAGTTACACACACGTGGGAGGGCTGCTGATACACCCACCTATAGGACTGAGTATGTGAAATACAGCTTTAATCCAAGATAAAAGTGTTAACCACAGAGTGAGAATTCAAAGAAGGGTGAAAAACTTCCTAGCTTGGGAGAAGACTGAATGAGTGAGGCTGTTGGTGCTGCACCTCTTCTCCAGCAGTCATCCCATGGGCAGAAATCCCCTGGAACAGCATCTCCTTGCATATTGAAACTTCATTGGGCAGTCACTGCTAGGAAATGCCAACTCTTCATTACTGAGGCTGAGATCACCTCTGTAACACATCTCCATTTTTTGGAATGGTTATGGGCTGCTCCATTGGCTGTCATGGCTTGTTTCTCTCTTTATGGGCCCGTGGGGTTTTTGAGTCCTGCATTAGACACTGAACTTTGTTCCTCAGGGACTGGAGGTACTGAAACTTTTTAATGGGAAGCTTTGGGATGCTGTCATTCCACACCTTATCACTAGGGAGTGTGGAATAAATGCAGGAATCTACTGCCTAAAAAGTCTGTAATTCAAAGTAAAGAGAATTCCTCACAGCCACTTCCCTTTGTCTCTAGTCATTCAGTCAGGCACTTGGGGCTTGGGGCAGGTTTCCAGCACGCTCACTTCATCTCACCAGCTCTTACCAACACCTTGCTGCAGGTTATTCACCATTCAGCACATGAACTGCTGCACAGCTGCATTTATAGTAGAGCTGAAATAACTGTAAAGAAGAGGGAATAGCTCCCAGTTGTAGACTTAGGAGGGTAGAGGTGGATTTCTTGTTTAAAAATGATAGACTTTTTTAATCTAATGATGTGTGATTAGATTAGAGAAAGCATTTGGATCAAGAAGGACTTTCTGATGCAGTTACTTTCTGTAACTTCTCTTATTTTGCTTTCACAAGTGCTTACACTAGGTCAGGTAGTTGGACAAATGTTAGATAACTGATGGGTGAAGGAGGTTTCTCAAGAGTACTTTATTCTTCTGGTCCCTTCCTATTTTGAAGCTTGAAGCAGTGGAAGCTTTTCAGGTAAACTGAATTTTTTCACATTGGACTCCTTCCTGAGTTATTTGTTGCTAAGTAACCCTTAAACACTATTAAGGCAAAATATGATATCATATTTGAATAGCCCCACCTTAGTAGTTAAAGAAAGAACATTGTCTCTGTGCATCTGAGCAAGCTGTTCCTGCCCACCCTCAGTTCCTCCTCTCTGGACAAACAGAGGCTCTCCCAGGGTTTGGAGGCTCAGGAAGGGCAGCCCAGCTTGGAGATGTTCATTGTGCAGGACTGGCATTGTTGGGTTGAACTGCCCAGGATCACTCTTGGCTGGTTCTTGGGGGCTCAGGAAGGCCCTGCATTCAGAGCACTCCACGTGCATGTCTGAGCCTTGGGACTATCCTGTAGTACTTTCATATCTTTCATTTGTTCCTTCCTTTAGGTGTTCATTTGTATTTGTCTGGCTGGCACTTAATCTCTTTTTACTACATTGTTTTACCTCTTTTTAAAAGCAAGGTTTCTGCTTTTATCATTCTAACCCTTTCTTTAATGATGAGCTTGGATTTTTGTCTTCCTTTTTTTCCCTTGGTTTCCAATCATTCATGTTGCCTTTTGCTTGTACAGTAGTGGCATTTTTCTGTCAGCTAAGTTCATTTCAAAATAAAATAATCCTCATGCATGAGAGTTGCTTTGTTCAGTGAGGAGACTTCTCAGAGCATGCTTTTCTTCTAAAGTTTTTAAAACACTGTGGAATTGAAGTGAAATTCTACTTGCATATAAAACCTGGTTGTTTCAGGAATTATTAGTGAGGTTTTGCTTTCTATGAAACCCTTCATTCTGTGAAATCAAAGTTGAGACAATCCTTTCATTTTCCATTAATAATGGGAAAGTTCTCAGAGCATAAACTGGGGTTTATTTTTCACTGTGTGCAGTGTAGGCAGATTATTTTTCAAAACTGTGTATATTGCCATTAAATCTAATAGCAGAAATCTCTCCCTACACTGAGGTGCCCCTCAAATTAGGACAGTATAATGATGTTTTCTTACCTGTTTTCCTCCTGCTCCAAACTGTTCAATGCCCCAGCCTGTGCAGGAACTTGCAGAGCTGCATCCTCTAATTTCTTTCTGAATAGACTTCATTGAATTGGATTTGACATCCTTTTTGGGGTTTTGTAGATAATAAGATGCATTTGGAGCCTTTCATATTTTAGATGATTAATGCATGGGGGGGAATTCTGGCTGCTGGAGCTGCTTTGCATCCTAGGAAAATGTGTGCCTGGAGGGCAGCTGCAGCAGGCTGTGCATGTTACCTGGTGCCTTTTGGAATTCAGTTGCTCATATTTTATTGTGACCCTTTGTCTGTCAGAGCTGCTGCTGCTGCATGAACTGGCTTTTAGTTTTGGTGTGAGCAGCCTGCTGGCCTCACCTCTGTGCTTCTGAAATGCTTTGGAAGTTACTACAGGAATGGTTCTGAACTTCTGTAGTTGAGGATAAACCTTCCCAGACCTGGGATTCTTCTGTTGCTGACTCAGGGAAAAGTGTCAGTGCTGACCCCTAACTCAGCAGTTCCTGTGTGTGCCTATGGCAGCCATGCTCAGTTAATTAACCTCTTAATCAGTGCATGTGGCAAACTAACTGGGAGTTGGTGAAGTCTCTTGAGTGAAAGACTGTTCAGATTTCAAAGATCTTATTCAACAAGTGACAAGATACTTGACTCACTGTTAAGGGTAGGTTGAATAAAAATGTCTTTTTTTTTCCTCCCCAAAAAATGTGCATTAAAATCTGAATTTTACACCAGAGGCAAAAATTCTAGACTTTCTTATATTTGTGGAACTCATTGTTTGATTAAGTACACAGAGCAATCTGTCTGGGAAGCCCATTATTATTACTAATAAGCAATAGTTTCAAATACAGCTTCACTTACAGAGTTCTGACTACTGCTCTGTGTGTCTACAATTGCACATCTATATATATGATTTACCCTTAGAGACAATAATTTTTCTAATTCAGAGTTACTCACTAACCAGGCAGTAACAGTTTCTACCAGCAGTGAAAAATAATTTCCTGACTGAAATAAAGTTTGAACATGATTTTTTGAAGAGGTAGCATTTTTCAGTGTGTATTGAAAAAAGTTTTTCTGCATTGTAACCACCTTCATGTCAAAGAACCTGTGCTGGAAACAAATATTGATCCTTTTTTTTTGTTATCTCAGGTTTGTTGTGTTCCTTTAATGGCAGCTAAACAATATTAGGGATCAAAACTGTAAAAATGGATTTTATGACAGCAGAAGGAACACTGAAAGAAGAAAAACTGGAGTTTTTTCAAAGCTGTGAAGCAGTTAGACATCCAGAGTGTTCTGAATTTCAGTGAGCAGTTCTGAACTTGGATTTTTGGACTGAGATGTTCAGAGGTCCCCAGTCATTCCTTACTGAAGTCAGTAGATTTCTTGGAGGTTGTAAGAAAGTCCCTGTCTCCATTTAGTCCCTTATTTAAATGGAAGAGTCTGTTGTTGTCAGGCTTAGAAAAGGGATCAAAGCCAATTTGCTCTCTCTTTAGACATTACAAGAGCATTTTATCATGACTGAGAATATATTAATTGCTTTTGGAAGGATAAAGCATGCTCAGCAAGTTTCTTGCATGCCATTAAATATGGACATGTGCAGAAGTCAGAACAAGGCAAATTATAGATAGGAATCTGAAAATCTACCTGTGAGAGATAGTGCTTTGTGAAGCAATGCAAAAGCATTCATTTGCAATTTAAACATTGATTTGCACATTTAAATTGAAGGGTTTTTAAATTATGCAAATGGCTGGGCATTTGAATTAACCAAATTAAACTGGAGACTTGTTGGTTATACAAATACTCATCCAGCAGAGCTTGCCACATAATCTCTTAAAATCATGTTACATACAAGTGATTTATTTTACATACACAGATAAGCTTTATAACTTACAGATCTGAAGATGAGGATTGTACAGCCTTTTACTAAAAAAGAAACTCAGACCACCACATATAGTGATAAAATACATGCACAGCATTTTATCCCAGTATGGGATCTTGTCAGATTTGGGGCTGATATGTTGGAGTCATTCCAGTGTTTTTAGCACAGGTGCTCCTGCATATGGTGCAGGAATGTTGCAGTGTCCTGTGGACACCACAAAGTTGAGGCTGTGGAGGTGGAGTGGGGAGAGAGATTCAGTTTTTGAAGCAGTTTCCTTTGTCCTTAAAGCAATGGCATGTAGCTGCCAGCTCATCAAAAGAACAAACTCCATTGTTTCTGTTCTTCCCCCAAGCCCTAAGTTTTAAACAACTGCACGAAAACCAGGGGCTGGGTGGCTAAAAATCCTAAATTCTCTGGGCTTTGTGATTTGAGGATATTTGAGGCAGTTGCTGTTGTGGAGCCCTGCAGTGAAGTGCCCTGTGCATGTGTGTGACAAGGTTGAGAGCCTGCCTGGCTGAGCTGGGGGCCGTGCTGGTAGCAGACCAGGAGAGCAGTGTTATGCAGCAGGTGCACGCCGTCAGCTCTCTAGAAGATTCCATCTTCATGGAGTCATCCCTTGGGCCACGCTTGCTTGAAGACAGGTAACAACACCCAGACAGGGGTGACCTTGCCATTGCCTTCTCCCTTTCTTCCCCCCAGCAAACCACTTGACATCTAGTTTGTCCAAACTAGCTGTAGAAAAACTAATGCTTGCAGGAATTCTTGGATTTGGTCTGTTCCATAACCCAGCAAGACGTTCTTAAATCAGATTAGGATTTTTTAGAGAGCAGCTGTTGTGCTGTGTGTGCACCAAAGAGCCTGTTCTTCAGCATGTGTATGACAGAACCCTGATTAACGAAATGGCTGATACTGCTCCTGCCAGTGTCTACTGAATAATATCCCAAACTGGTTTTGTGTAGTTTGGTAGCAAGTAACAATTCCTGTTCTATTAAACAGCTTGTGAGCTCTGCAGTTCTCACTCCATGAACTCCTGTGTGTGCTCAGGATCTCTGTGCTCCTTGCCCTAAACCCTCCTGCAGCTTCACTGAGTAACTCATGGTGATTAACACAGGCTAAAACACGTAGGCTAGTGAAGTTCTGTTCTATCTTAAAAGCAAACAAAAAAATCAACTTTACTGTGGTTTAGGAACTTCCTGGGCTTTGAATGATGGCATTTATGATAACTTGTTTTAAACAGTAGCCCCTGCTCTCTGGTAAGCTGTCATACTTGAGACTGCTGTGAGGGTGGCCAGTGTTTAACTGAGCATGTTCACAGACCTCTTCAGCATTTGGGAGAGTTGGGTCATTGCCTGTCTCTACTGTCATGCAAGATGTGGCTTTTTCTGTCATACAGTCACTCCATACTGTCCTTTTCTGATCATGCCATGGTCACTGCTTGTTTCACTCACACTCTCTCAGCTTTCAGCTTGGTGTTGGATGACTGTTTCTGTTGCTGGTCTTGTGACTACTGGAAAGAAAGGGATTTACAAATGGTCCTTTAATTCTAGCTTTTGGAAAAATATTACTTGCTACTTGTCAGTAAACTTTTTTGGGAGAAGAATAATAAGTAGACATTCAACAGGACTGGGAAGTTTTTCACGGAAAAGCAGCAATATTCAAAGTTTAAAAAAGAAGGGTTTTCCTGGACAGAGTTGTTCTCACTGTGGGTTACTAATTATTTGTAGCTATTTTGGGTTTCCTTTCCTGAATGCTTGCTGGTCCTCCCAAAGGAGACACATGCCCTCCCCACGTCCATGACTGGTGATCTGCCCCTGCAGTTCTCCTCAGCCGTGTGGGTGCTGTGACTGTGAAATGTGCTCAGGGCAGATCAGAGCCGGAGCTTTCCCACAGGTCAAACACCTGTGCTCGTGAGGCTGAGCTGTGAGCTGGCTGCCTGTGACAAGTGTAGTGATGAATTTCCAAAAGCAGAGTAGTCTAGCACGAGTTGTCTGGTGGTGCTGTCAGGAATTAACCTGGGTTTGTGTGTGTGTGTTGAATTTTAGGCACGTGACACAAGCGGACCTCAAGAGCTCCACGTTCTGGCTCCGAGCAAGTTTTGGTGCTACTGTCTTTGCAGTTCTGGGGTTTGCCATGTACAAAGCACTACTAAAGCAGCGATGATCTGAGAAGAAGCACATCTGGCCCTACCAAATAAATAAATTAAAAAAAACCACTTTTATGTACATTCTGAATGCTTTAAATTCTGCTAGAAATATTTATATATGCAGAGTTACTTTATTAATATTTGTAATTCCTGCATAAGATTATTTTAAATTATAGCTCTAACTACAGTATTGCATAATGTGTGGAAAAAAAAAAGGAATTGCATCTTAACAGCCAGGTCAAATGGCTTAACTTGTGAGGCCAAAAGGGAATTTGTTGTAAATAACCTGTATATATTAAAGCAAGTAAGACATTGCTTCCCAAAAACCGATTCAAACTACTGTTCTTAGATGTCCACCATGGTGACATTCTAGTGTATAGGTGAAATTAATTTTCAGTAGAGTAGAGTCAACTCAAGGATCAGACTTCCTCAAGGATTGCTTATTTATTTCACATCCATCTGAGGTGACTTCATCTTTTTGGACTATAAGCTATACCAGGCAGAATTTGTGATTTTCATTCATATTTTTAACTGATGAACAAATTTTCCCCTCTAATTATGTATTTCAAGAAAAACTCACCTTTGCTGTCCTGGCCTATGATTTTGTATTTTACATGACCAGCGACATGTTTAGAGTCTGGTTTTTCTTTTAAAAGGAAAAACATAAACTTCAAAAACTGCCAGATCAACTTCATCTGCTGTGTGTGATCTGTTTTTCATTTCCCACTCTGTTGTGTTTTATAGCCCCTATGAATCAGACGAGCAAATTTGTATGTTCTAAATGTTTCTAATTCGGAAAGTGTTGCAGTTTAATTTCTCGCATCTGTCAGTCATAGCCCTTGAAAGCTGTGTATAAAGAACACACTAGTACACAGTGCCTATTCTACTGTAGGGTATTAGTTGCATGGATCACAGTGCATTCTGTACCGGGCTAGAATTACATAGAGACACAGCTTTTTTAACGATCAAGTAAAACAAACATTAATTCCTCATGACAAACCTATTTTTCCATTGCTGGCCTTTTCAAGTATTTCAATAAAATAACTGTGTACTGTGTTTGTGTGTATCTTCTTTTTCTTTCCCTTCCTCTGCCCTTAAAAAGAGGAGTTTAACAAAACTTTGTCCTTTATGCGAGAGGCTCTCGGTGCCCTCAGTGCCTGGAGGTGACACGTCTCGGCTCTGTGGTTTCTCTGATCCTTCTCATGACTGTGCTGCCTCCACTAGAGGTTTATTTCTAATTTATACCAGACCAAGTCGACCGTGAACTTTGTTATTTGCAATTCCACAAGCGCCGGCAGTGCCGCGTTCCCGGGGAGCTGGGAGGATTCCCGGGACTCTCCGGAGGGACCTTCCCGAGGGATCGATCCCAGGGACTCCAGGAGGAGCCGGGAGCGGCCGCCAGGGGGCGCTGCGGCCGAGAGAACGGGCCCGGCGGGAGCGGGAAACGCTCCCGTCCTCCCGGACACCGGCGGGATCGGGATCGGGATCTGCCCCGCGGAGCACCCCCATCAGCCCGGCACCGGCGCTCGGAGCCCGGCGGGGAGCGGGTTCTGCCGGTCGGCGGCTGCCCGGGCCGCCCCACGAGGCCCTGAGGGAGGCGCGGGAACCGCCCCCGCCCTGAGGGGCCGCCCGCCCGCCCGCCCGCCCTCACGGCCCCGCGCCCCGCCCGCCCTCACGGCCCCGCGCCCCGCCCGCGCAGGTGAGGCACGGAGCGCGGCACCGCCGGCGGTGATAAAACTGCCCTTCTCCAGGCGTTTGGGGTGAGGAATTTGCCTAGGGAAGGTCTTGGTGTCCAGCTCTGCTGCGGTGTTCTCTGAGGCAGCCCCAGGTAAGAGCCACGATGTCCCTGTGCCGCTGGCCAAGCCCTCCCGGATCCTGTGAGGGTTCTAATCACCGTAAGGGAAACTGTTCTACTCATGGAGTGCATAAAGAAGAAAGTCCAAAAAGTCGAGCTGTTGCTGTTAAGTGCTGGGGAGAAGGGGCAGCAGCCCAGTCCCTTCACTCTTAGCAGTGATTTGTTTTATTTCCTCTGGTCCTGTAGGGTTTAAAACAACTTCTTTCATTGTATTTTCCACAACCAGACTCCATCTCAGTTCAGTCTGATGCATGAGTTGCCTTGTCATGATGTAAAGTCACTCAGAGGACAAAGACCTTGATTATTCTTCCTTGGAGACACATCCTTCACCCCTCAGCTTTGACCTCTGGTCCGAAAGCTTGTCAGTTCAGGAATTATAGTAAGCAAGACTTGATTTTATGTTGGAAATTAACCTTGAATTACTAATTGGTCTCCATTTCAAATAGTTCTTTTGATTGAGAATGAACCTGTGTTGTGATCCCATCAGGTAACATTAAAAAGGGGCAGAGACACATTTTAAATACCCTAAAGGTATTAGGTTATTATTTAAATAAAGGTATTATTTAAATACCCCTAAAGGGTATTTAAAAGGAGGGCTCCCTTTTAAGACAACTACCCCAAAAAAGGACTAATAGCAGATTTAATTATTTCCCCAGCTATAACCAAAAAGACAATTAGAACCAGCTGCAACCAATAACAGCTACTGGGGCAGAAGAGAGCTGCAGGTGGAAAGGCTAGAGCCTGCTTTTCAGTGCTGGACTTGAAAAAGCTCTAAGTATAACATGGGGAATAGGGAGGGTCAGGAGGACAGGCTTTCAACACAAGTTAGAAATCAGACAAGAGGTTGGATGTTATTTTTTCCCACTATTCCTTCTCTTCAGGAGGGAAAGTATCCATGAGTCATAGAGAAGCCAAAAGGCAGCACACAGAGTCTAATTCGTATTGATTCTAAACTTGTGTTGTCCCAGCACTGATGCTCAAAGAGCCCTTTGCCACTGTTACCTTTTGGACTCAGTTTAAACCCCAATCTCAAACCATCCGTGATTTTTAAAGATTTTTAGCCGTTTTCATGAGCCTGAAGGGGTTAATCTGACAGGTCTGATCCGGTCCCAGCTGTGTATGTGCTGCCTAATTTCTTCCTGGGGTTGTGTTTGGGTGCAGCATTTTGGGTTTCTGATCCCAAATACCTCATTTTCCTTCCTCCCAGGGCTGCCTGGGCTGAACTCTGATACGGAAATCAAGCTGGGTAGGTTGCTCCATTGTAGCTCCAGTTGTGAGAGCTGGGCAGTTTTGTGAAAGCCCTTTGGGGCTACTTTGAGTGGAAAAAGGACCTGTGAACAAACTGTTCAGGTTTGTTCCAGGAGGCTTAGCTAGCAGATGTTGGCTGGGTCCCTACTTTGAGGGGTTTTTATTGCATATTCATGAGCTGACCTTTTTAGCCACTTCCAATGCAGGAAGGATGTATATCTACATTTTCTTTGTAGTATTTGGAATATAAAAGGTTGCCTACATTACTGAATGTGAAAATGGAGTAGGTTTTATAATCTCAAGTTCTTTCTGTCTCAGTTTCTTCTGAAGCCCTTCCCTGTTCTGTCTGCATCTGCTCTGGGGTGCCCCCAGCTCCCCAGTTTCTCTAGCAATTACTGTTTTCCAAGGTAGAGTCACCAGGGTATGCAGTGGGGAGAAATGACATTCTAAATTAAGAGGCTCTCACAGACTTGCAAGATGATAATTTGTCTGTAACAAAACTCCTCATTAGAATACTGTTAATTTCCTTTCTGTGATGATTATAGCACAGCACTAGCTCATATGTGCAATGTGCAGAGACATTTCCCTGAAAAAAACCCCAAACTATCATTACCACTAGTGAAAAACATTCCTTAGAGGAGAAAAATGAACTTGTAATTTTGCAGCAGTTTTCCAGTTTAGTGGGAGTTTGGTGTTAAGGTAAGGGTTTGGGGGTTCTCCCTGTTGTTGATTGCACTCATGTTACACTTCATGGTTGGCATTTTCCCACCAGCATCTGGAATCAGAGACAATACAGTCCCCAACTGTGTGGAACCTGTTACCCCTGAAATTCAGCTCATTTATTCTCTCTTTGCTTTAAAAACTCGCTTCCCTCCTCCCTACAGACATCTTTAAATGATTGCTGTTTCTCTCTGTTGGCATAGCATATTTTTGCTTATCCATCTGTTTTGAAGTTTTGATGAGGTTCAGTTTTTGAGTCAAAAAGAGATTGTTTTTATAATAGCTGCTTAGTGCCTGGAATATTTTGGCAGGGGTGGTGTTGTATGAGTGAAGTGGGTTAGTGTTTCTCAGAAGTGCTGGATTTGGTCTCCTGTTCTTATGCTTTGGGAGAGCAGGCTGGACAGGCTCTAAAGCAAGGCAGAAGTGGATGCTGTGCTCAGGGTGATGGTCCTTAAGGGTCAGAACCTCTCCTGTTCATCAGCTGCACTGGAGACCCCAGAAGAGCTTTTACTTTGTTGTCATTTTCCTGCCTGAATCCTGAGGTAGAAAAGTTCTGCTCTTCGGGTCCAAAGGTCGTGGTTTTACTTCTTTGCTTCGCTTCTGCGGGATGGAAAATCCTATTCCTTTTCCAGAGGTATTCCAGCTGCATTTGGTTTTAATTGTTGTTGTTGTCTGTTTTTTAAACAAATTTGTATAGAAAAGATGGACTTGTAGCTTGGTTCTGTCCTTGTGGCTGAGCTGGTTTTGGACCTTTGCACCCAGAAAACGTGGGCTGTGGTGCTGGACCCTCTCTCTGTTCTGGCTCTGTCTGGCTGTGGCTGTCGGTGCAGCAGCAAGCAGAGGCACTGGCACCATGTGGCTCAGCCCGGCTCTGCTCGCCCTTCCCCCTTGCCGACCTGCTATTTCTGTGCTTCACTGGAAGAAGCTAAAACTGCTGGATTTCTGCCTGCAGTCAGGGCATTCCTCAAGTTCCTAATCCGGGCTCCAGATGGTTAAGTTACCCATCCTGGCACACAGGAACGAGTCGTTACGGTAAAAGATGTCAAACCCCACACCAGCCCCTCACGGTGGGACTCTCCGGGAGGGAGAAGTTACCTGGTCACCTGCCCGCGGGCAGTACCGGGCTGGGACCGGCCCGGGACCGGCCCAGGGGCTGCCCGGCGCTGGGCACGGCCGATCCTCGGCGGGTCGCCCCGGGGGAGGCGGTGAAGGGACCCCCGGCGCTGCTCCCCCGCCGCCGCCCAGCCGCATCCTCGGACGTGCCGCAGCTCCGGGCTCTGTCTCCCAGAGCCCCCGGGGGCTCTCCCGCGCCGGGAAGGGCGGACCCCCGTCCCCGGGCGATGGCTCGGGGGAGGCGCCCGCCGTGCCCGGGCCGGGGGCACCGCCCGGCCGCGGGGGCGGGCGGCGGCGGGCGGGGAGGGGTCAGTGCCCCGGCCGGAGCTCGGCCGCCGGGATGATGCCGCCCGCCGGCGCTGCCCGCGCTAATTGGATGTTCCCTGGATGGAGGATTTCCTCCCCTGCCGGCTGCGGGAGTCATGAAGGCAGGCTCGGCTGCGCTTGAAAGTTTGCCAAGCGGCAGCTAGGTTTAATTTCTTTAAGGATCTGGGGAGAAGGGGGGGCGGGGGCTGAAGGGGGACCGTTTCCAAGCATGGGAGACAAGCTGCCGGAGCCTCACGCCAGCTCTTCCCCTGCTGTGGCTGCCAGCGCGGAGGCGGAAGAAATCGAGGTGCTGGACTCCGAGGATGTCCTACCTATGGCCGCGGAGGATGTAAGTTTGCTTCGCCCGGTGTCTTCCCCCCTCTGCCAGGTTAATCGGCTCAGGCTATTCATAGCTGCATCCCGGGATGGGGGCAGGAGCGGGGCTGGTGACCCTGCGGGGCTCGGGAAAGCCGCCGTCCCCGCCGCCCTCCCGCCGCCGCTGTCCGCGGGCTCCGGCAGCCTCCGGGCCGGCTCCGGCCCCGGGGCCGCCGCTCCCGCCGCTCCCTGCCCCGGGGGCCGGGCAGGCGGCCGGTCCGCCCGGTGCCCGCCACCGTCGCGGAGATGCTGCGGCTGCCGGGCACGGGCAGCGGGCTGCGCACCGAGGCGACCCTGGAGCCCGGAGAGGGGCTGACGCCTTGGCTCCAGGGGCTTCCGGGGGACCGAGAGCTTCTCCAGAGTCCCGGCCACCCGGAGGGTGACAGATGCGAAACGCTCCCGCTCCCGGGAGCTGCTCCCTCTTCCAGCCCCCGAGCAACAAACAACCGAGGAAGTTTTTTCCCCGGCTCGGCGGGGCTGATGGCTTCTCTCCACCCTCCGAGCTCTGATTGCACCTGAGAGTGGGATAACTTGGCACCGGAGTTCTGCCTCTGCTCACGCAGCCCAGAAGGACACCGAGTCTGCTCCTGCCAGGCTGAGCGGCAGAGACTGCAGAGCTGAGGCGATTGTTCTGTGCCTGCCGGTCCCGGAGGCAGGAGCTCGCTGTGCACCTGTCTGGGAGGGAGCAAACGTGAGAGATCCTGCATTCCTGGTGCTTCCCAGGACTGTTCACAGCTCTCCTTCCCAGCAAACTCGGCTGGGATGAGGACTGCAAAGAGTCTGCCCAGTCTGCAGCGGTAAGCGCAGGGTCTGCTCCTTCCAATGAGACATGAACAGAGATACTAAACGTCTTTCTGAAGCGGGCTCTGGCTCGGCTCTTGCACGGCTACGAGAGGGACACTTGGGGGATGAGCCTCCAGCAACGGCGCATCCCCTTTGCTCTCTACTTTCGACGCTGCTGGAGGAACCTGCCCGGGGATGTTTAGGGACAGAGCCCACTCCTCATGCCCCAGCCCTTCCTTCTGAGTCACCTAGAATTCGGTTGCTGTTGGATTTTCCCCCCAGAGGGTAGCGGAGGAAATGCAGTTGCTTGGTAGAGCTGCATTCCCCGGGCTGTATCCCTGAGCGCTGTGCAGTCAGGAGGGAACATGTGATGCAGTTTGACCTCTGCTACAACACTACCAGGCAGTCCTAGGAGGAGATGCCTGATCCAGGGGTATGTGTAGCTTTGACTTGGAAAGGGTGGCTTTCCAGGAGCTTTCACAGTCCAGGTTTCCAAGTCCCAGTGCTTGCTTGCGTCAGCCTGTGACCTTTTCTTCTCTGACAAATTTTGTGCTTGTCTGGATGGTCCTCCAAGGAAGATTTCCTGTTGTGACACACATGGGCCCCTTGGAGTTCCTCCAGCCTCTACATGAACGGAGCCATTAGCAATTCCATCCTGCCAGGGAACCAGGAGATGCTGAAGTGCTGAGTGCCTGGCAGGATTGGGCTCCTTGGACAGAAGCTTTCCCTGGTGAACTCTAGATTCTCATCCCAGTTCTGCTGGTGATTTGCTGCTTGACCTTGAGGTAGGACAGCCTGGTCAGCCCCAGCTCGCAGTGTGTTGTTACTGGTGTGGGATCTGCATTGTTATCTGACCCTGGTACCTTGTTTTCTATCATCAACAAAGCAGCCCCAGAGCTGCAGTTGCATTGGTTACAGGAAGCTGCTGAGACCTGGCAGTGGATGATGTGACAGAAGCCTGAGGTATCGTGTATCATCTGCAAGTCAGAAGAGCAGGAAGTGGTGTAAATGCCCTCCTCCTCCTCGGCCAAGATTTCCTGCTGAAACAAGCAGGCTACAGAGCATCATCTCTGAGAATTCCAACTGCTCTGTGTCCCCCTGGGACCTCACTGGGGGCTGATTTTCTGTTGGTATTACATCTGAAAGCTTGATGGGAGCTCTCGGCTTGGCCAACAAGAACTGACACAGGGTCAGTTCTTTATGTGTTATTAACCACAAAAATATTACGTAGTGGAGGTTTGGCTGCCACAGCATTGGCAGGGTGTAAAAGCTCAGCTGTGATGTCATTGCAGCTCTCAGAGCAGCATTCCACAAAGCCAGGATCCAGGCAGTCCCAATACGCTCTGTTTAAAGTGCTGGGCTGATTTATGATGATAAATGGGAGTTTATAAATGGAGGGAGAGATGGGGAGGAGGGGAGCCAACAACTTAACTAATGGAAAGGAATTCGGTGGCCTGATATCCCAGTGTCACTCCAGTCAATTCTGCTTTAGATCTGCCTACCATGTGAAAGCAAATATTCTTCCAGGACTAGATAAGACTCTCCCCAGAGTTCTGCTTTGCCTACAGCACAGTGAGATTTGCTTCTTTGAGTCTGACATTTGTTATTTGCTTTTATGGGGCAGTGAATGAGGCAGAAACAAAATGTTTTGCTGAACTGCACTTCAGACAGCAGAGCTGGAAATGTGCAAGGTGTTTTCTGGAGATCCCAAGCCAGTGGTTACCCCAATGCTGCCCCATGGAAGTTACTGTCTTCTGAACTGGTCCCTAAATCCAGGAGAGATGAGAGAGCCTTACACAATTTATTAAGAATGTCCTCTGTTCCATGGGACACTGAGACAGCAAGTCTGGGTTAGAGAGGTGACTTGACATCAGTCTTTCTACAAAGCATAAATCAGAGCCAGTCTCCAGCTGGTTTTGTCTGTTCCCAAATGACAAGGACTTGTGGAGTGTTCACATGGTTGTGTGTGTTGAAGTAGAGCTTCCTTCTATACAGCATTTTTAAGGCAGTTCTGCTAGAACAAAAGGTATGGAGTAATATAATGGGCTCTCTCCAGCCTTCCACCCTCCCACCTTGCACGGGAGGAATTACCTGTTTTCCAAATGTGGACATGTGAGGTTCAGAAAACTGGTGGGCTGTTAAAGACCCTGCAGCAAATCCCTGCCAGAGTCGGGGGCAGGCAGCAGACAGGGCTCTGACAACCCAGCAAGGCAATCGAGGGGTCAGGGTTGGGCCACAGGATCTGAGAGAGTGATCTGAAAAACCATTGCTAATTCCCCCCTCCCCTCAATATACACCAAGCTTTCTTGATCCCTGGGAGTAAAAAAGCCTTTTATTCCTTGCTTGCCTGCAAGTAGACAAAGAGGGAGAAAACAGAATTAACACATGAATGTTCTGAGTTCATCCTAATTTGGATTTGTAAATGAAAACTGTCCTCCCTGTGTTTGGTAGATTCCCCCTGCCTCCTCCCCCGGAAGGGTAGGTGATTCTGGGATGAAGAAGGATGCTGGAAATGGCATTAAATCATTTGGCTATTCCTCTGTTAGAATGTACTTCTACAGTTTACTGCATGTTAATGTCGTTGCTCTTATACCTTCTTTTTCTTCTTTTTCCTCCCTCATGCATTGCCTCTCAGCACTGGAAAGCCCTGTTTGATCAGGTATGTGAACATCTGATGTATTGTCTCTGTCTCGTGAGCAAAGAGCCTAACCTCCAGCGAATTCCCTCTGTGCTAGCTTTTCCCTGCCTTTCAAACACAGCCTAGGAGGAATGTGTTCCCTGCTCCCAGTTCCCAGGATGCTGATGTGCAAATCATGATTATCACGACTGCTTTGGGCCTTTCTCTCAGCCCCTCTTCAGAGTAGCCAGGGACAGGAGTGAGCCCATCCCTGCTGGCACGGGGGCTGAGCCAAGGTGCTGCTCTGTGTGCTGTCCTTGCCTGTGGATTAAAGGATGTTCTAGTCTTTCAGGCAGGCAGACCAGGACCTGTAAAACCAGCACTGTGCTCTTTGAAATGGCTCCCCCGCTGCTAAACTGACTTGTGTGGGGTTACATCCTCCAGGGAGCACCTGCTCCTTGAAACTATTAGCAAAGGATTAGCAAAGTATCTGCTCCTGTACCCAAGACTGTAGTTGGGTCGTGTTAAATGCCTTGGGTCAGACCTGTAGCTGGCTGAAATCAGCACAGCTCTGCAGAGCTCTGAGCTGGAGCTGCAGAGATTTTGGGTGGTGGGCTCTAGTTTGTAAATGATGCTTTGAGCTGCTTTAACTGACGTGTTTGCTTTGTGGCATTCCCTCCACGTGCCAGGTTGGAATGTGAAGCAGCTATAAACTGGAGGATTTTTCTAGGGTTGACTGGCTTTTAAACTGCAGCCATCTCTTGATGTCATAAACTTGTGTGCAGTTGTGTGTGCGTGCAAATGTCACCTTCTGTAAGGGAGCTTGCTCTGACTGGCAATAAAGTTGGGATGGGATTTCATCCCTGCTTTATGAGGTGCTAATCTTGCCTCTGTGTCTGGCTGAAGTGCAAAGCCAAAGCTGTGGTGCAGTGTGTGAAGGGATGTCCTTGGTACCCTGGGGGTCCCGTTCTCATCCAGCCATCCCTGGGCTGCCTGTTGTGGTGAGTGCTGGTTCACACCCTGTCAGTGTGACCGAGTGCTGCTCCACGTGCCTGCACTGCAGCACAGCCAGCTGGTGGGCGGGAGCTGGGGAACTGTGATGGTCTGTTGGAATTTCCTGGGGCTCTGAGGGTTTGCTGCCACTGAAAAGGTGGATGCACAATGAATTGCTTGTGGTCTGGGCTGGAGGTTTGTTCCAGCCACTTTGAATTCTCCTGTCCCCAACACTGGCCTTAATCTGGAGGCTGATTCTACAGGCATCCTTTGAAGTCATTGAGCCCTTGTGGGATGGGGCTGTTGGCTGGCAGCTACCTCAGGCTCAAAGAGAGGAATCTGTAATTTCCCATTGGACTTGCTTGAATAGTAGATGGGGGCTTTTCCTTCTTTTTTTTTCTCTTTTTAAGGGAAGGGAGAGTTTGACTGTTGGATTTACAGAACATTAACCCAGTGACAATGGAACTGGCTGTAAAGGCAGACCTCCAGTAATTAGCTATGTTTCAATTAGGGCTGCAGCTGAATTTTAAACCTTGTCTGTAAGGCTTTATTATCAAAGAGAATGCAACCTGTGACAACCAGTGGTAAGTCCTGAATAAATCAATGATGTCCTTGTTGCCCCTTGTTGCCCCCAGGCAAAGCTGACGTCTTCCTTGAGCATTCCATCCTCAGAGCAGTGCAATTAGTCCTGCAGTGCAGTGCAAGATGCCGTTTGTCAGGGAACAAGGTTGCTATTCCCAGCAGCAGTGTGCTCTAGGAACATTTTGTTTAGCCCTGATTGGCATCCATGTGAAACATGAGGACAGCCTTAATAACTGGAGAAAGCCTGTGTGTTCAAACTGGGAACAGTTGCAGCCCTCCCTGGGAGCTGGGACCTGGCTGTGTGTGAACTTGGAGTGGGAATGTGTGGTGGAAGGTGCACATGTGTTTGTGACTCATGGGCTGGGACTGAGGTTTGAGAGCCCCCTCTCAGCTGGAACACGTGGGGCTGTGTTCATCACCTCCCAGGAGAGCAGCAGAGCAAGAGGAGGCTCTGGAGAAAGTGTTAGAGCAGTTGGGAATTCACAGGCTGGGACTCTGCAAGTGCCTTGTTGCTGTCATAGTCCATCACCCCAGAAAACAGTGTCAAGGAGAGGTCAGCACACCCTCCCCAGCCTTTCAGTGGGGAAAAAATTATTATTAATGCTTTTTTTCTTCCTTTTTTTTTTCCTGTGGGGAGATAATTTAAAAACTTTTATTTAAGTTTCATGACCAAAAGAAAGCAGCATGTTTCTGTTTAGACATACAAAATTAAAGGGTTTGGTTTTTTAATGTCACCCCCCTCCCAACATCTTAATTAAAAATTCAAAACTTTTTGATGGAAATTGCTGCTCAGCCATAAAGAAGTACTTTTTGCTTGGTTATTTTGGGGGAGAGGAGAGACTGACCATGCTTTCTGGAGGAATTTTTTATTTGTTTTGATTCAGTTCTAATCTGTCACACTGGGAACTGTCAGTGGCTCAAGCCAAGATCTTCAGCCACTTGCACATTGATTCTCTTTAAGAAGTAAAAAGGATTAAATTTGACAAAAAGTCAGGCCCAGAACTACTTCCTATTCTTTGAGGTTCAGTGAAGCCCCTCCCAGGGCAAAATCCTGACTACACTGAAGCAAGTACCAAAATGCCTCCTGCATTTAGTGGGGTCAGCACTTCCCCCGAGAGTTTGGGAGCAGCAGCCTCGCAGCTTTGTGGTGCTGCAGCCAGGCAGTTCCAGCTCAGCTGCTGCTTCACACTGGGCTTGCAAGATGTGATTTTTATTACGAGGCCGCGGCCCTCGGGCAGCTCTAACTCACTTTTATATGGGAACTTTTATAGGGATTCATACATTTATTTATTGTGCTCATAAACACCCTCCACCCACACACACACATCTGCTGCCTTCTGCAGAGCCTGCGCCATCCCTGCGCGCTCCTCGCTGGCTCCTTTGGAATCTGAGCTCTGAGCAGAGCAAGGCATTGCCTCTCCATCCCTCTGCAATCACTTGGGGGGTTTCTTCATTTGTCCTTTGCTGGCCAAAACCCCAGTTTTTTGTTAATCTTCTGGTAGAGTTACAAATGTGACAGTCCCAGGAGCAGGTCCTGATAGTTTCACACTTCTCTGTGCTATTAAGATCCCTGTTAATTGCCTTGCACAGACATGGGAACATCTCCCTGTCCTTGCTGAAGCCAAGTTCATGGTTAGAGAGAGTCTGCAGATGAGTCTCCTGAGGGGCAGTTCCAGCTTTGCTGTGTCCTTTCCAGGGCCTCAGTGCCCTTCCTTGCCTCCGTGTCTCCAGTGCCCCTGCTTTAGCCATGGCTGCAGCTAATCGGAATTATCCAGCCTTTGGCTGTGCTGGGGGAAAGGGGCTGTCCAGGAGGGTGATCTTTGTTCTTAGGACAGACCTGCCTTCTGAAAGTGGCTTTCAGCCCTGTTAAATGCCAAGTGCTTGTATCATCTTCTCTGTTTCCCCATGGCTGTTGAGATTTCGAGGGTGAATTAACATTATCAGCCCTCATCTTGGAGTTCTCACTTCTCACCCATACCCCGGTTTGTAGTCATGACAACAAACTTGTTTTAAATAGACACACACAAAACTCTCCAAAAAGACCCTCCTCACTGGCTCACCACCTTGATCCTGTTGCTTGTCAATCCAGCCTGTGTTTTGTTGCAGCTGCTTTAGAAATCTTAGATTCCTTCCTGAGACTTGTACGTGGGCGTGATGGCAACAGATGAACAGAATTTATGGGGAATGCAGAGAGATGCCAAGTTACCCAGCCTGTGTGGGCAGCTAATGGAAAACTTGAGCTCAGAAACAAGGCTGGAGAGATATGCACTTGCCAGGGAGAGTTCAGTTGCTGACACTACCAGCAGTGGGTGCAGCTGAACCTGCTCTGCCATGGTCTCATAAACATTAAAATATGTTTTAAAATATGCTGACTTTGCAGCCGCCCTAAGTCCAGGGCTGGTTCCTGCACGACTGAAATTGCAAAGCAATCCATAAAATCAGGCCAGCTATTATCATGGTTGGTTGTAACCAAGAAAGGGAGTTATTTTGAACTCAATGAGCTTTTATGTTAACTGTGTTCCTTTTCTCTGGACAGCCTTTAGCACAGGCAGGACAAACTATTTCTCACACTGTAAAAGAAATTCCATTTTGTTTACCGGGGCACTGTTGAGCTAAACATCACCCTTCCCTTGGAAAAGCTTCCCTGCCTATTGGTGCTGGCAAACCCCTGCCAGCTGTGGGTGCAGGACCTCTGCAGGCAGGTCTTGCTGAGCTGTAGGCAGTGCTTTGTGACTCGAGATTTTACTTCTTTCTCTGGCAAATACCTTGTGTCTCACTGCTGGGTTGTGTGGGTCACTGGGAGCAGCAGGAGCACAGGCTGCAAGATGAAGAATAGGAAATGATGGCAGTGAGAGCAGCAAGTACAGGCAGGGGGGTTGAGCACAGGGTTGTGTGCAAGTCCTTGCCTGAACTTTGGGCTATCACTGCCTTTTCAGAGTGGTGTTGATATGTCCATATTTAAGTGGGGTGGTACTGCAAAGAGGTCATGGGAATTAGGAAATAATAATAGAGTTGTTACTTCATCTCCTAAGGTGAACTGGAGAATCAGGGGTGCTGGTGGGAGACTGTCCATGGTGACAAGAGCATCCAGTCCCCAAAGCAGGGTCTGCCTTGTCTGCTCCATCAGATGCTTCTGAGAGTGTGACAAGAAATGTGCCCCCTTCTCCCCCTCCGCCAAGCTGTGCTTTGTAAAGGGGACAGACATTTTAAAAGCTACAAGGGTCTCTTGGCAATGCTCAGAGGGGGTTCTGCATCTGCCCCACGCCTTGGAGTCTAATCTCATTTACAGTTGTCAGCGTGGGCTGCTGGGGGAGATGAAAGGCAGAGGACAAGGCTGGAGAATAGATTAGTCCCGAGCAGAGGGCTGGGGAGTGCACCTGCCCCTGCCCCGCTACCTTGAGGAGGGGCAGGGGCAGCAGCTGGGCTTGTGTCATCTGCTGCTCTTTGAGGCACCCGGCCATGGAGCACACGATTAATGACTCAGGGGGCTGGGCTTTTGTGAGCCATAAAGCCCTGGGATTTAGGCCGGGCTCTCAGGCCTTTTCCCTGAGCAGCACCATCACTTTACATTTCTCAAGTGGCGTTGTGTGCAGGGAGCTGCTGTCTGTGGCCACAATGCTTCCCTTTCTCCTCCCTCCCCAATCTGGGCTGACCTTTGTCATGCAGCATTAACCCTTTGACTCCTCCACTTTGGGTTATGGGGTTGGGGGAAAAAAGAGAGTCCCTTCAAATTCATTGCCCTGTGGACAGCCTTGAAGGGAAGAATGGGCTGGCGGGAGAGGATCTGGTTTTGCTGAAGGAGATTGGTTTGCTGATGCTTTTCGGATTATCAGCTCCTCACTGCCTTCTGCCAGAGGCTTTTTTGAATACAGCAGCACCCAGGAAAGAGGGGAGGGGAATTTATCCTTCCCTCAGTCAGGGAGGGAAACTGAGGCATTTAGCAGCGAATAGATGTCTGAGAGACTATTCCCTCTGCAGGCTGATGCCTTTTACTGTGCCTGGATTAGCCTGTGTCCATCCCCAGTGTTGTTACAGGGGATGGCAATCTCCCAGCACTTCAAGGCTTATACCCAGATTTGGCTTTTAGCCACAATGCCCTGGGCTGATGGCTCAGCATGGAAAAACTACACAGAGGTCATTAGTGATCTTCCCACCTCTCGCAGGATGAACAGCAAAAATGCCCCAATTCCTCCTTAGTCTTCTAATGCCTCTGTGCAGTGAACACCAACCAGCCCTTAAGCTGGATGTGGGTCTCTGGGTTGTCTGTATTTGCACCTTCCCTGCAGCATGAAAGATTTGTGATCAGCTATCCCATTTCTCCTTTCCCTGGCTCCTTCATTGTTCCTCTCTCCAGTCCCATCAGCCTGTACACAGACTGTTGGCTTTGCCTAGCACGAAAATTTGGGAGTAGGAGCCATCAATACCAACCAGATATTGGCAGTGTAGCAAACACAGCACTATTAAGTTTGTGCTAGTAAAAGTAGGCATTTCCCGAAGTGTTTCAAGGAGTCACAACAAACACACCAAAACGCACATGGAGGCTGAGTCAGTCCTACACAGCTCATGAGTTACTGGCAGCTTGATGTCTCTAGGTTTGTAAAAAGCCTCGGGAGGCTTCCTACTCATTACACATTTGTGTACCTTCCACGTGTGAGCTGCCTGGAAACCTGCAGTGTCCGAGAGGGACGCGGTGTCTCCGCCGCTTCCTGATCCCGGCTCCAGCGGGAGGCTTGGGAAGCGCACGCTCTGCCGTTTCAGCTGAATGTGCGGGATGAGCTTTAGGCACACAGATCCTTGCTGATGCATTGTTCTCAAATCCTGTCTTGCGCATAGAAAATCAGTGAAGCAATAAAAACATTTAAGCCTGCGTGTTTAAAAAGAAAGGGGAGAGAAAGCCGTAAACACAGAGTGGATTGATGCTGTTTTGCAAATCAGCTGGTGCATTGTGCTCCGTGGTTGTGTGCTGTCATGGCAGAGAAGGGGAAGAGATCATCCCGTCTCCAGAGGAACAAGCCAGCTGCTCAGCGAGGGGAAACAGTGTGGAGGTGCTTTTCTACGCCATCAGTTATGCCTGTAACATTTGCAGGGCTTTTAAAGTTACTCTCTACCAAATCTAGAAGGCAAATATTTCTCCTCTGCAGTAGGAAGTACGATGTTCCCATTGCTTCCTGGTATTTGGAGTCAGTGCAAATGTACTGGGGCAAGTTTGCAAATGAAATGCAGCAGTGGGTTTGAGTTTGACAGCAGCCAAGGAAGCTGTGATCCCTCTCTCCTCCTCACTAGGCTCTGTACTACGAGCTGGTCTGAAATCACTTTGGTACCGTGAGACAGCTGATGGGCTGTTTTCCTGCACCGTTGTACATACAGGCTGCTGAGGAAAGCTGATTTCTGGATGCTCTGGATTTTGATGTGACTCAAACCCTGCAGTGTTTGCCTGTTCTAGCTGTAGCACCCGGGACAGTCACTCCTTTCTCTCTCCCAGACTCCTGAGCGATGCCATCAACCCTGATTCAGCTGCTCATGGTGACCCCAGGGATATTCTGTTGACCAGAGTCAACATGTCTTGGTGAAATGTGTAGTGAAAGTCCCAAATGTTTGTGATGACACCGAGTCTCACCTGGACCTTTAATTCCTTCAGCTCCAGAAGTAAAACCCAGAGCTAGCAAGACACAGAGAATGTGTTCTAAGTGTATGGTCCTGTTGCTTAGGAACAGCTGTCTGCAGTGACCCTGTGTTGCTGGTGAGAAGAGTAAGGATGTGTGGAGCTGATGTTAAACAAGCAGGATCAATCTTACCCCCAGAAACTGTTCTTTGTGTGCTTTGATACTGAATGTACTCTGTGAGGAGCGAATACTCTGGAGTGTCCTGAGTTGCACGAGGAAAAGATAAATGAGGCTGCTGGAGGCAAAGCTGTTTGTGACTATTGATCATCAAACCTCTGGTTTCATGCACTTCTTCAGGGCAGTGTCCCCTGAGGAAGCACCTCCCTGCCTCTGTGGTCCTTCACCGACAGGGACAGGTGATGATGGAGACCATGGTTTGTGTAGCACTTGTGTGTCATGTACAGCTGCATGGAAGTGTTTGGTGGTGGCAGGCTAAAGCCAGTGAGATGTGACCATGGTTACCCTTGGCAGAGAGAGGATCAATATTACAGAAGGTGGAAAACAGAAAAAAGTTTCACAAAAACTACTGGAGGAGCTGATGCTGTGTGCTCTGACCTGGTCTAGCAAAGCACTTGAAAACAAGTGTGCCTGTTGTCCTGAATGCTTTATGTGTCTGACATGGATTGTATGTTTTGCTGGGGCTGGTACCAGAATGGGGACGTGCCCTAAGGGATTTAGAAAGCAAAGTAGGTTTTTAGTTCTGCCCCTTGGCTCTGAACCAGAGCCAAATGCATGTCTTCCTGCCACTCCTCTCACATATTTACTTACCCTCACACTGAGAAATAATGGGAAGTGGGCCTTGAGCATCTTTTCCCACTGCAGGCAGTGGCCTCCATGGAAGGATGTTGGTTTTCAGCCTGGTCGTTTGCACTGGGGAGGAAAATCAGTGTTTGTTGTGGTTCTTTCTTCTGTTTGAGCTGCTGCCTCTTCCCTCAGCTCCCTGGTTGCTGATGGAGGAGTTGCTTTTGCACACAGTCCTGGATTTATGTCTCTGGGTTCTCCTCCCCGTCAGCAGGGAAGGCACAAACATTTTTCCTTCTTGTGTCCTCAGACAATAATATTTGGGTCTCAGAGAAAGATTTATTTTGCATTGATTTGTGCATTAAGGAGCCCCTTTGGGAGGAGACTGCTCTGAGAGCAGGGGAGATTGTCCTGCTGCTGCTGCTGTCTTTGGTCTCTGAGCTGTGCCTGGAGACCAGGGCTGGAGGAATAACTTCCTTCCAATCTAAATAAAGTGTCTGAAGACTCTTTATTGAGCTGCAAGTTTGCTTTATCACTCTCGGACTTGCCAGCCTTGGGAACTGTTTGGGCAGGTCCTTGGTAGATGTGTGTGTGTGCAGGATTGCTCTTGTGCCTTCCACATGTTAAATATTCTGGTGTTGACTCCTCCAGGGCTCTATGAACCAGAGTCCCCTTTAACAAAACAGGTGCACTGGATGACTTCCCCCAGGGTGGTGATAGCCAAAATGCCTCCCAAAGAATTGTCTCGTGTCTGAAACAGCTTCTTCCACCTTTATTCCCTCTGTGGCCCATGAGCTGAGAGCTGCCATTGCTGCACTGATTTATGGGGTCCTTTAGTGTTGGTACTGGTGGCCAAGAAAAGCTGGGGCAGAGGAGCCATGTGCCAGCTGCTGATTTATGAGGCAGCGAACAGTCCTGAAAAGCACAGTAAGAATTCTCTGGGCCTTCTGCAGTTCCAGCTGACTGGAAGCTCCAGGCTGTTATTTGACCATGTGGAGTAATAAAACTATGAAAACTAATTAACTTTTGTGCTTACTGCAAAACAAACAAGTTTATGTAAAAAATTACTCCACACTTGCAAGCAGCAGTGACTTTATGGGTTCCAAGCCTGTGTTTAATGACCAAGCATGTAGTGCCATGTGTGAAGTGTGTCCCTTTTGCTGGCTTCTCAGGCTGAACAGAATATAACAAGCTCTGCTGATCCCTGAGGATCTGAACACCAGCCTGGGATACTGTTCTCCTTCATCCTTATTAATTATGTAGCTGCTGTGTGGGTGGAGGTTTTACACAAAGCTGCATCGGGTGGTTTCTCGTAGGCCAACCTCCCTGAGTTACACACACAGTTCATTCAAGGGAAGGTGCTCTCTGCAGTGCCAGTGCTGGAGCCTGGCTGAGGTCATTCTCTGCTCCCTGGGAGGTGCAGCTAAATGAGCTCTTTCCCAGTGGGAGCCCCAAGGTGGTTTTGTGCTGTTAGCAGGCAAACAGTCAGCCCTGCTCAGGACCTGCCCCTGTGCTGAGGCTGCTCAGCCTGTGCCAGCTGGGATGTTGACATCAGAGCAAGGATGTTTCTGAGTGCTCTGGTGTTGTGTTCCTTGCCAGTGGCCAGGCACTTATCAACATTGGATAGATGATCCAGCCTCTGTCATCCTACACTGATTCAGGGAAAGGGAATGACTGGCTGTCCTTCCCCCTTAATCAAATTACTGAGGTAACCCTCCTTCTCTCCCATCCCTCCTGCATTACTCAGTAGCTTCTCGTACTGGATGTTTAACTCTGTGTTGTTAGAGTCAATTATTGTTATTAGAGTCAATTATTCATTTATTTATTTATTTTAAAGTGTCCCCCCCCCCTTTTCTGAGGGATGTGCTTAGGTTGTCATGGTACTCAGTACCAGAGCCCCAGCCAGCGTGTCTCTATCCCAAGCTTTGGTTTTCTCCACAAAGCAAAGTATTATTGCAGAGCTATTATTAACCTAAAATAAGAGTGTGCATACTCACTGCTATAGAATTCTGCTTTTCACGCATCAAATCAAGTCCCTGTGGATTTTCACCTCCCTCCCAGATCTGGCAGACAATGAAAAAGGGAGCTATTTTTAATCTAAAATGTTCTGTGTTTCAAGTCCAGAGAATGAAAATGTAGTTTTTCTCCTCATAGCTGAGTGCTATAAAACTTTTTGTCTATAAAGGAAGGATAAAACTTCCTTCAGGAAGGGCAAAAGTTCTGATTTTGGGGGCAACAGATCTTAGTTCCCTTGAGAAACTGAAGAACAGTGGCAATCACTGTCCTTGGATTAAGGAATTTACCAAGAAGAAGGAACAATTTAACAAAGGGGGCTGGCAAAGTCTAGTGTGGTAGAGTGGTATCAATTCCCTTCTGGGGGGAGGATGGTGGTCATGGATTAGGAATCACTTGCCTGAGACTATTTCCGGCAGCCAGGGAGATTGGCATCACTGTCAGAATGGTGCTTACACACCTTTCATCATCTTGCTGTCACTCCAGTTCTGCCATCCCACGGGAGTGCCTGCTCTATCTGTCCTCCTGACAGGCTGGCAGGGATTGTCCAGGAGAGAAGGGGAATTTCTGCTCCAAGTGTGCTCCCTGCCCACAAGAAATGGATATGGAAGAAGTTTCTTCTTCTCCCCACTGTGGGTGCCCTTCTGTGCTGAGCCCAGGCTGGTGGGCCAAGGGGTAGGGCACCTTCCAGAGCAGGTCCATCCTTCCCTGCTGACTGTCCTGCACCCAGGGCTGTGGTGGTGGGGACAGCAAGTTGTTACCCCCAAGGTGCAGGTGCTGCTTTAAGCAAGAAGGGCTGAGGCTTCTTTTGCCTTAAAGGGAGGAGGAGGGAGAGGGGCAGAGCAGGTCTGACTGTACAGGAAGGCGTGAGCTGGGGAAAGCAGTTTTGCAAGGTAGCTTTAGGCCAGGCTTCAGGCCAGACAGCAGGCAGGATGTGCCAGGAGTGTGCCAGGAGCAGCATTCCCATATCAGCACTGAACCCTGTCCCTCCAGCACTGGTGGAGCTGCTTCAGTGCAAAGCCCAGCTCAGCTTTCCTTTGGCTGCCCGTGACAGCCCACATGGTGTCTGTGCTGGTGCCCCTCGAGCAGGGACAGCCCTCCCCTGCCCTGCTGCAGGCTGGGCACACACAGAGTTCCAGCTAATGAAGCACAAGGTCACAGGAGCTCCCTGCAGCTGTACAGGCAGAACTTTCCTTGCTGAGTACGTTTCCATCCTGGTTCCAGCCTGGCACAGCCCTGCAGACACACCTTGCTCTGCTGCAGGGGGTGTCTAATGCGGCCCATCGGTCACAGCACCTGGCACCTGAGGAGGCTCAAGGGCACAGCCAAACTCTGAGCCAGCAGCCCTCCCACGGGGCTGCCCTGCCCTGCCCTGTGCTCCTCTGCCTGCTGCCCCATGGAGCAGAAAAGGGGGGAGCAGCAGCACTTGTCTCCTGGGGCTGGCCAGGTCCTTGGTGTTCCTGGCTGGCCTTCCTCTCGCTGGTGTTGCTCACCAGATATGTCACTAAGCAGCAGCAGAGAGAGACCCAAAGGCTCAGATCTGATTAACCTCTACAACTTTATCCCGTGTCTTAATTGGATTAGCTGCAGGGGGTGGGTTTGCTCTTGTTCCTGATTTTTTTTTTCTTAAACAGGTACTTATCACTGTGACATCTGATGGAAGCAAAAGGTTCAAGTAGCAAGACCTGTGAATAAACAAGCAGTGTTTGCTTCCTCCTCACTGCTCAGCTAACAGCTCCTGCCCTTCCTTTCTGAAATATTGCTGATGCCTGTGAGATGGCTCTGAGTAAGCCCTGCAGTTGGATCTCCTGGGAGGTGTGGGCCTTGCCTGAGAGCCTGGATGCCAGACCCAGAGTCCCTGATTGCTAATTGCAGTTCTGTCACTTTGGGGAAGGATTTCTGCTCAGTAACTGTTCAAAGCAGGATTAACTTCCCACGTTCAGTTTCTTTCATCTTTTCTCTGAGCTTTTTAGTTTCCTTCATGTTCTTCTGCCCCTCAGGGTTTTTGCTTGTCCCACCACCATGGCTGTGGGTTGTAGGGAATTGGCCTTACTCAGCACTGCAATAGCCCTTCCTCTTTCAGGACTTCAAAGCTTGTGCTCCAGTACCAGCTTGTTTAGTTTCACAGGTGGGAACATGGAATAAGAAGATCAGTGGCCATATCCCGTTACAATGGGGGACAGGCTGCTACAGACCTAAAAAGAAGGAATTGAATCCATTTCATCATGAGATTGCCTCTCATTCCTCATGGTGTTGTCTGCCTGTGTGGTGCCCAGTGGAGAAAAAGAAGAACCAGTTTACAGGAGTCTTTTCCCCATGTCCATCCTGCAGCACCCAGTTGCCTCTTCAACAAGCTTAAAATAGAAGCCTTTTTCCTTGTCAGAGCTGTAATGGATCCTGGATTGGGCACTGGAGAGGGTGATGAAGGGGCACATGCTGCTGAGAAACTCTCTCTCTCTCCCCTGTAAAAAAGCCTGAATTGTAGGTGTGATATCAGGCCGTGGTTCTGTTCCAGGAGGAATAATTGCTGTACCGGCACCACTCTGGCTGTTACAAGATCAAAACTGCTGTTACATTACAGCTGGTAATACTGCCTGGTTTGGCAAAAGGACTGACAAAGTGTTCCAGGATTTTAATGTATGTCCAGATAAACTGTCTTCCACAGTGAGGCTCAGGCCTTTGAATTTAGTCCATGTAAAATAGCAAGGGCTTTAGTGGCTTGGTAAAAAGGTAACTCCAAGGAATCCCCTCTTTGTGCAGGGCTTGAATGGGATTCGTTTGTGTGAAGCACAGTTACAGTAGAGGGTTCAGGGCTCCTTTGCATCTGGGATGTGTGGTGGTCAGGGAGGGCTCAGCTGCTGCTCCCAAAGAAAACATGGCCATTAAGCTGAATTACGATGGACATGAGGTTCCTTTCTCAGATTTAATGTATTCCTGTATTTCGTGTCCCCTGGCTCCTGGGCAGCTTGCAGGCTGGGAATGGAAATTGGGAACTGCAGAGGATGACTGAGCCATTAGCAGGCAGAATTTGATGCTCATAAAAATGAATGCATTTAATGTTGCAAGGCATTGGTTTGCTTTGGTCTCCTGAGGATCTCTTACTTGGAATTTTGTGACTCAGGCTATATTTGTTACAAAAGCAATACAAATGGAGAGGCCCTGTGGTTTCAGAGGCTTGGCTGCTCTCTTGTCTGTGAGTATCATTTCAGCTTTTTCTGTATCAAATGTTATTCCAAGGAAGCTGTGAAAATGTGAAACGCAATGATATCCGAAAACAGAGTATTGCAGTCCCAATTTGTGGTATCCACAGAAATAGCTGTCTTTGGAGATCTGCTCAGATACTGTTTTTCAGGAAAAGCCAAGTTCTAGTAGATAATTTTTCATTATTAGGCTTTCACTGAGGGATATAGAGGACTAAAAGGATTTGGTGGGTCATTAAAATAAGTACAGATCTGCCACTGTGGGGTTTTAAACACAAGCTGAAATCCTGGTCCCTCTGAAGGGGCCTCGTTTGCCTCCTTCAGGCCCCACTCTAATTTCATTACTGGTTTCAGAAGGGAAAGGACTTCTACTGATTTTAATTTTACAGTGTTTCTTTTAGCATGCAGACACAGAAATATTCAATTTCTTTCGCCGAGGGTTTCATTAAAGGAAGCTCACACAACGTGCACCCCTTCCATGGGAGAGCATTCGTGTGATAAATTTAATTTTTCAAGCACGGGAGGTTGTGAGGGAAAACACTGGTGCTTCTTGCTTTTCCCTTTAGCACTGAGAGACAAATCCTTCAGCTCTTCCTCACTCCTGGCAGCCTGGGCTGAAGGGGAGGCAGCAGATACACCGGGAGAATATTGTGCTACGCACCATAAAGTTGTGCCAAGGCGAAAGGAGCATCCAGGCTGAAATCACCTTCTCCCCTGAGGCTTCTGTGGTTTATTTTAATATTTTCTAAGGTGAAGTGCTGGATCCAAGCCTTGCTAACAGCCAACATCTTTCATGTCAGGCAAAAAGTCTTTGCTAGTGTCTTCCTTGGCCACCAGATGCTGGGGATTTCGGTGCAGTAGAGTTTGGCTGTGGGAAGTCTGTTGTTGCTGTAACAATGTGCAGCTCTGTGGGTGCTGCACCCACCTCTGCCTGATGTGTTCTCACAGGGATGTGTGCCAGGGTCAGGCTGAGCAGTGTTCCCATCTGAAATTCCCCTCCTTCCCCTCAGCCCCCACCACAGATCCAACTTATCTAGACTGCCCCATTTCCTTGGTGTGGGAGGGATTCTCACTTCAGCTTGTCTGAGAGCAGGACCACAAAGCCTGGGAAGGGAGGAGTGAATGGAGCTGTTCACCAGGACCTGCTTCTTCTGGTGACACCAACTGGCAGTTTCTGAAATAATTTTTACTTTAGGTGCCTCCAAACTCTGTAGAGTGAGAATTGGAGGAAGCAACACTGATCAATGAAAATGTCCATATAATTTTCATTGACATAATAAAGACTAAGGTACATTATAATTAATTTTTTAATGCAATAAAATAGGATGGGATGGGACAGGAATTAACCTCAGCTAAGCAACCAGTATGTTGTGCTTCCCTACTTACTACAACAAATATTTGTCTGTGCAGTGAGATTTGCTGGCATAGAAATGGTGAGAGAAGAGGATGATGGCCATGGGAGTTGGCCTGGCTTGCTTTCTGCTGTCCCAAGCATGCTGATGTGTGGTACTTCACTGAGGGCTAACCAAAACTAAAAATCTTGTCTTTATATCTCCTGTCCAGCTCCTCCAAGTCACTCACTGTGCTGAGCAGAGCCTGGTTATATCTGTTCTCCATCTGTCCCTTCCTCTGTCATCTCCACTATCATTAATTGTTAACGTCTGGCCTGAGAGATTGCCTCTTAGCACGGTGCTGAGGGGATCTTTCCATGGAGGATTAGGGCTGGAGTGGATTGACAGGAGGCAGTATCCTTGCTGTGGGAAGTTTGCCAGTCATGTGCAAGCTCAGTGCTGCTGTTCTGCCACTGACTCCAGTTCATGTCAGGCCATGGGCAAGACTCAGCTGCAGCCCCGTGCCCTGTCACCGGGCACAGCAGGCCAGATGTGGCCTGTGCACTGTGTGCTGGCTTTGGGGGAGGCCTCCTGCACCCAACTGCTGCACGTGGCCTTTGTCAGCACCTTCTGTGTGTTCACACCACCTACACCTTCCAGGGAGGTGAGTTCACACCTGCTCGGGTGGTTTCGCTGTGTGGTTGCAGTGGTTTGGTTCAGGCTGTGGTAACGATACCAGCGCTGGGGGGCTGGCAGGGGGAGTTGAGATGTCACTTCTCACTGTGTCACTCTCCCCACGTGGCTGAATGTGTCTGTAAATCACACCAGTGCTTCCCCATGGCTTTGCTTTCTGTTACTGCCTCAGCTGCCAGGATTTCACGGGACACAGATCTCAGCTTTTGGCAAAAGCACGGCCTCCTTTCCTTGTAAAGGTACTTGGGATGTATTTCAGTGCCCTGAAGCATAGCCAAGGGCCCTGCTAAGCTCCCTGAATCCAGGCTCTGAGAGATTGTGTTTCATTTTATTTTTCTGGGTTTGCTTGCCCGTGGAGTCTGTATTTCTTCCAGCATCTGCCCAGGGAGCATGGGAGAATCCCTCGGCATTTCAGAGGGTGAGGAGTTTCCTCTTACCGGGTTGGTCTCCTGATCTGCTCCTAAGAAGTCCTTGGCAACCCTTGCTGCTCATTCCCAAAGGTGATACATGTCCTGCAGCAGCCAAAAGGTGTCTGTTACCTCACAAGGGCACTCTGGGGCCTGGGGGCACATTTCCTCCTGGCTGTCAGTACCACAGCTGAGGACTCTCTTTTTCCCTGTTCAGGACAAGCTGTGCTTTGAAGGTGTCACACCAGGAAGGATTTCCATGTGTGTTGGTGCTTTCTACAGCTACAGCAATTGCAAAATAGTCTTCCCCCAGCCTAAAGGGAAACCTTTATATCTAATCCATCTCAGACTTTAAATCTCAAAGCTAGCCAAGTAAAGCCAGCAGAGTTTGCACCAAGGGGCTTGATTTTGTGGGCCTCTTGGAGGGAACATTAAAAGATGTTCGCAGGGTTTAGAAGCATTGTTTATTTATTTATTTATTTGGGTATGGAAATACCTCTGGCTGGTATTCCCATGTCCCTTTAAGCCATTGGAGATGACATTTCTTTTGTTTCTTTCATTAAAACCATTTTTATCCTGGCTCATGGGACTGTCCAAGTAGAAATTAAAACATTGCTTGGTGTTTCCTTGCCCATCCTATCAGTTCTTCATCCCCAGATCCTTTCAGCCCTCCCCAGCTCTCCCCCCTTCCCTGCCCAGCTTGCCTTGAAGGGCTGGGAAAGGCGAGACTGGCGCATTCTGTTGCCTGTCTGATTGTTGTGGGGTTGTGTTTGTGTGGGGAAGGTCACGAGACAAAAAGACCACCAGGCAGGGCTGGGCAGGGGGGGCTCAGTCCCTCTCCATTCAGGCCTTGTGGCAATGGGTGGGAAGAGTCTTGTTTGCATGACAGGATTTCAGGGGGCCGTTGCTTTTTGTTTAGGTTTCTTCCCCGGCTGCTGAGTGGGCCCTGAAGGGCACAACAAAAGTAGAGCATATCTGGGAATTCATGGGGCTGCAGCAAAGGAGTGACTGATCCTGCCCAGCCCCTGTGCTCCTGCAGCCTGGAGACTCCCAGCAATTCCTCTGCCTGAGCTGTTTGTGTCCTGTCCAGCCTTGGCTCTGCTGGGAGCTCTGGATCTTGTGGCTGGGATCCTGAGGGGGATAAATGCTCTAGAAGTTTTCTGTCTGTGGAATGAAGACTGTAATGCAGGGGCACAGCTCCACAGACCTGCCACGGTGGCTGTGCTTCCCAGAATATTTCTGAGACTTCCAGCCAATTACTTTTATTTGCAGCATCTGCCTCCTGCCTTGCCCGTCGGCTCGACACTTTTGAGAGCATTGTTGTGTTTAAACAGCTCTTATTTCCTCATCAGCCCTGTGAGAAGCTGAGCTGTGTCCCTCCCTGCAGCTCTCCCCTCACCCCGTTCTTAGAAAGCAGCTCAGTGTGTATTTACCACTGGTGTGCACAAAAGCAAACATTGTCAGGGACTGATTGTAACTGTCCCAATTACCCCGGCTTCATTTACATAAGAAGACTGACCAGCCTGTGGCAGTGGCATTGCCTTGACTGTCTGATAGGGGACATTTAGATTTGGGGAGCAGGAAAGAACTGGAGTCCCCAGGCTGGCTGTGGCATGGAGAAGAGAGGGCAGTTTTGGTCCCTACTACAGCAGCCCTTCCTGGAAGGAGGATAACTTGTCAGCTCCCAGCCATTGGCAGCACAAGTCTGTCTGATTAAAATGGAATAGCTGCCAGTTTTCCAGAGATGCAAATTCCAGGAACCCCGAGCACGCCTGGCTGTCCCATCTGAGTAAATCCTTCTCCTGCACAGTGTGTGTGTGTGTATTTATGTGTTTATTTTTAGTAGGTGTTGACCCTCCTTGAATGCTTTTAGATTAAGCAGTGACCTGCCTTGTGTTGTCACTTCCCTCAGGCACACGTAACCTCTCCTCCCTGTGTTTGGATTTTTTCCAGAGAGCTAGCTGTTCCTGCAGGCAGGCACTAAAGCAAGAGGAGAGCAGCTGGGATGAAGCAGAAGTCAGGAAGCAGGCTGCAATGGTATGATCTCCTGACCCAAAGCAATAGCTAGTGCTGGTAGGACTTGCTTGCACTGCAGCAGCTGCACAGTTCACACTCCTTTTACTGAATTGAGAATTACTCATATTCTCTCTCCATTCTCCCCAGTGCCACATGTAACACAATCTCCCCGTGCCCAGGCTGGCAGATGGAAACCCAAGGCACTCTTCTGTTTGCAGCAGTGGTTTCTCATGGGCTCAGCTGGCCTGTGAAGCTGCAATGTTCAGGCTTTGGCAGAGCAGCCCTTGGGGAGACCCTTTGTGCCCCTCTGGCACTGCTGTGTGTGCCTGCACAGACCCACACCCACCCCTTCATCTCCCTGCTGCTTCCAGGAGACACTCCCACACTTGGGCATCTTTCCTTGTTGCCTGTGGATATCACCAAGTTTAGCTGCTTCCTTTGACCTTTATCTTCCCCCCTCCTTCAAAGCTCCCCTCTAGTATTTGGCAGTTAGGAATTGTTATTATTTAGTTACTAGGTGACAATATAGGAGTGTGTCATGCAGGGGCTGGAGCACAGGCAGCTCATCTCAGCTACAGTAGTATTTTAAGCTTCTTGCATCCTTGAGTGAGTTACTTTGTGTGAATTGGGCTGGTAATTCATAACTCAGTAATTGGGTGAATTACTTTGCCTGTCTCCCAGTTCAAAAGTGGAACTCCTTAGGAGGTGGTACCACTGTGAATCATAAAGAGCACAAATTACCATTTCACAGTGCACTGTGTGCTGGAGACCTGACTGCTAATGGCCAGATCTCAAATATCTGTCCTTGTGCTTTTGGACCTCTCTAAGAGGGATTGATAATCCAGTCCAGATTTCTCAGGTATTCCTTTACTCTTTCTTTGGGGGGCTGGAGGGGGAAAAATCCTTATGTTTTTCTCAGATCAGGGGCTGCTTGTGCTCTGAGTCCAGAGCATTCACATTTTTTGCCTGAAATCACCCACACTGGTATTGTTACCTTTGCTTGGTGCAAGGAACACAAAAAAAGAAGAGGCAGAACAGAGTCTCAAGTTGAGGGACAGATCAGTCCATGTTTTGGCCTTGTAGGATCTGAAGGAACATCTTACAATCAGTGTTCAAAGCTAAGGCAAATTCTCGGGAAAGTCTTGGCACGAGTGAAATCTCAGGAGATCTCTTTGCTTGGAAAAGTTTTGTTTTGAAAAAGTTTCTCTTGGCTTTATGAATGAGAGCCAAGCCCTGCAAACAACACTGCTGATAACCAATACCACACACAGAAACTGCACCTTGTCCTGTCTTTAGAACAATGCTACAGTTGCGTCCCTTGGGCTGCTGCTGGTGATTATCTTGGTGCTTTATCCCGTGGGCTGTTTCCATGTCATTGGCTCAGTTTTGCTACAGTTCCCTTTGATGGGGGCAGCCTGACCTTGGGGGGCTGCCTTTGGATTTGCTCTGGGTTCATGAGAATTTGCTGTCTGGGGGCAAAGAAGGTGCCCGATGGTGGGGGGATTATTGCGGGACAGACGACGGTCGCACTGTCTGCTCGAGGCAGCTTTTCTGCTCCTGGATTAAAGTTCACACTGTGTTACTTGTCTCTCTGTCTAAGGCCTTGTCAAGTCCATGTGGGAAGCTGTTCTGTCTGCACTGTTTCACTTTGTGCTGCTCAGCTCTCTCCCTGCCCCACTTCTCCCCCTCTTTCCCCTTCCATTCAAGCGGCATCTTTCAGTCTTCCCCATTCAGGTCTGTCTTTGCTCTCTGCCCTGTGTAAAACTGCCATGCCCTCCCCACCATTCATCACCTCTTGCTCATTCACCTCCCTGCTTGCCTTTCTCCATTCATCTGGGCTTCCTCCCAGCCAGTCTGGGCTACCCTCTCCTCCTGCCCCTTCCCCACTCCTCCCTTTGTGCCCCTGCACTCCCTTCTCTGTGACCAGCCACACTCAGCAGTCTGCAGTGTGCTCTGGGAGGATGCTCTGCTAGAAGTTGGCCCCACTTGATGGGCTGATTAATCCCCAGTGGAATCCTGGTGGGACTGTTTGGGGTGGATTTGTCTCTCTGATTACCTTGCAGGTGAGAAGACTTTTTTTTCTCACTCTCTTCACACTTCCCAGAGATGCAGCTTGATGCACAGGAATAGGAGGAGGTTTGTGACTCCCCAACCTTCCTGTTCCATCTGTTTCTGTCTCTCCCTCCTACCTTGTTTCCCCTTTGTTTGCAGCAGTTGCAGCTCTCAGGTGACTCTTTGCAGAGGTTGTTTTAATTTCCTCATTTCTGAGGAACATGAATACTCTTAATTATGCTGACTCTGTAATTATGGTTGTTGCCTGTGTCTTCTCTGCTTCCTTCTTTTAAATCATCCACATTGAGGCTGTATCAGTTTTGGAAAACCATCTCTGCACTTGGATGTGTGTTTTAAGTGTTACCCAGGAAATAGAGCTTGTGAATTGGAGTAGCCAGGGCTCGTTGTTTCTCAGTGCAGCCACAAGCCTGTGCCTGTGATGCAGACACAGGAAATAAGGACCACAGGCCTCTGCCAAAGCTGCCCTGGGCTGCTGTGCCCCTGCAGCTCCCCTGTGCTGGCAGTGTGCACACACCACCCTGGGCTATGGAAGGAGCAGTGTGGCAGGAAACGGGGTGGGAGGGCTGCTGGCCCCCAGGTGCCCATGGGGGGCTTCAGCTCTGAGGGGTTAAACTGCATTCAAACCAGTCTGTTCAAGCAAAAGGGCAATATTAGAGCTTGGGAAGAGTGGATGGACAGGCCTGTGGGAGGAAGCAGGTGCTCTGAAAGCCTGTGTGAGCCCTGCACACGTGGGAAATGTGATCAGAGCAGGGAGGGAGGCAGGAATGAGGTGGAAAGAGGCACAGGCTGTGCGAATGAGTGCAGGTCTGACTGACAGCATGAGCTCTGCCGTGTGGGAGGCTGTGAAGGGACTATCTACTGCTGTCTGCTGAGCCTAAGAGGAGCTCCTGATACAACCCAGGCAGGGCCAGGCTCTGTGAGGACCTGTCAGTCCTGTAAGAAGGACCCTTTTCTCTGCTGTCTCAAAGAGGGATTTCAAATCCTGCTCTGTTTTTTGTCAGGGTTTGTTAAAAGGCATTCCCTGTTCACTGTGTTTGTGCCCCACAGAAACATTGCACCTTGCAGGGCACAGCCAGCCCCAGGCCAGCCCTGCATTTGGTCCCCTGCAGGGAGAACTGCTGTGCTCCAACAAGGCTTGGGCTGGGAGCCCTGCATGGACAGCACTTCTCCCTAAGAAGGGAGTTGCATTCCTGTTGTGGAGTTTATTAAGTCATGATTTGCTTTAAAACTTCAGATACATTTTCTGCCTATTTGAAAACGTGTGGCAGACAGAACTCCATGAACATTGTGCCTTGCCTTGCATTTGTCTCTTGTATCCACTAAGAGCATATAAAAATCCAAAATGCAGCTTGATTTTTCCGATTTGTGGCTGTGTAATTTTGGCACTTGGACAAATCTGTTCTACCCTTAAACCAAAGTATATTTGACACAGCAGACTCTGGGAAAGTGCAAACACTGCAGAAATTACCAATGCAGCCCTGCATGCAGGGAACCTGCAGTCTGGGTGACATCCAGCCCTGATTTGAGTAGATCTCCTAAGGAGCAATGCAAAGCACCACAGCTTCCAGCAGTCTGGCTCCTTTCTGCAGCTGGAGCCCCTGTGATCACCCTGGAAAGATGCAAGCCAGGATTTCTTGCTCTCAGGCATTTAAATGGTAGAAGTTAGAGAATAATTAATGCTGCCAGCTCAGTTTGGAAGCAGCCTGCCTGCAATACCTTTGGGATGGTTGTGTCGTTGCACTGTAACACCAGGGGTGCCTTCAAGGGAATTATGTGGTACCTCTGCCTCCTCTTCACAAGGCTGATATTGCCTTCTGCTCCAGTTCAGCTTGGAAAACAGAGGAGTTTCTTGGGCAGCTCCTTAGTCCCCTTGACTGAGTAAAGCCAACTGTGAGACCAGCATGAGTTAAATATGTTTCCCAGTCTGTTTAATAAGAGTTTTGCTCTGTGGCTGTTGCTCTAACCAGAAGCATGGTTTGATTTCCAGCAGAGGTGGGTCATTCTGGCTGTACCTGTGCTATGGCACTTGTTAGTTGGGGCTTTAAAGCATCTGTTTGGCTCAAGTTTTTCTGAGCCCCAATAGCTGCAGTCAGGTCAGAAGGGAGCTGTTTGGATTGTCCACTCTCTCATAATGAAGGCTGGATTTTCTGAGTGATCTTCTGCTTGACCTCGACCATTCCTCATCTCCCAGGAAAACCTGCAATTCAATTATTAAACTTTTAGTGAGACATTTCACTTGTTAATAGTAAAAAATAATCAACTTACTCTAATCTAAAGCTGCCCAGTTCTGACCTCTTTGACCTTTGTCTCAGAGGAGATTCCTGTACTGCCAATTTTCTGTTACTCTGGACAGTGATCAAGTCATTGCTTTACCTTCCCTTCCACAAGATAATGAATTGAGCCCGTCAGTGCAGCCAGTCAGATGTACCAGTCACCAAGTGCCAAAGAGGTGATGGCACCTCATTTCCAACCCTGCACGGTTCCTTTTCTGCAGGCATCGTTACCTTGAGCGCTGTCACTGTAACAACCAAGGCTGTTTTCCCCCCAGTGGCTGCTGCTGAAGACGGCATTCCCTGTCCTGTGAGCTGGCTGGCAGTCTTGGCTCCGGGCCAGGTGGCTGTCTCTTTGTTTTTATTGTAATATGTATTGTTTGCAAGCATCCAGATTTACCAAAAGACCCAGCTCATGCTTAGTAACTTGCTGCTTTAACTCATCTGTGAGTATGATGCAGACTGCTGCTAAGTCACAAATGAGAATCCGGTAGGAGCGAGAGGGAATTCTCATGGGACCCCATTAGTGGCATTGCCGTGTGATGGGAACTCTCTCTGCCTTAGTTTTATTTTTGAGACCTGTCAAATGGCCAGACTTCAGCACGTTGAGTGTGTGACAGGCTGAGTTTGTGTCACAGTAAGTCCTCAGAGCCAGGGCTGTGTGGTGCAGTCAGACACCCTGCAGAGAGCAGTTACACCCCTGACCTTGTCTCATGACCTGACCAAGGCCGTGTTCTCATCCACGCAATATCAGCTGGACACAACCTGATTTTTGTTGCCTGCCCTGACTGATATTAGACCAATCCTCCTTCAGGTATGTGTTACTCACTGTCAGTCATCTCTTCCTTTGCTGTGGGTTGTGTCAGACCAACAGCCCTGCAGTGTCCCATTACATTCCTGCCCAGCAGCTTTGGGAGCAGGTGGGTGTCACTGTGGTTGGAAGGGCTGCATTGCTGATTCAAAACTGGAAGAAAGGTAAAAAGCAGATCTTGATGTTCTTCCAGCATTCCCAGACTTGCAGAAAATCAGTTTTTGTAATGACTTTTCAAAATCTTTTGGATGAAAGTTACCTTGACCTGCTGATTCAAGACTATCTAAGTTTAGCAGCTGCTGTGTAACATTCTCCAGAGTTACTGCTGGGACAGAAAGTGCATCATCATCCTATAATGGAGATAGTTCCTTGGGCTTTTGTCCACATACAGAGCAGAAACATTTCAACTCCCCTGACTCTTTCATGCTGGTATCACCTATGCAACTCTTTCCAGGTAGTATCAGACCCAACCCCTGTTTTGAATGAGAAGAACTTGTCTGCCTCATCTGTACCAGCAGAGATGCTGCTGTGACAGGAGACGTTGTCCACAGCAGAGAATTGGTCAGAAACTTTGTGTACAATTAGTTGAGCTGGGAGCAAGCAGAGATCTGACTGCAGGAACTTGGCCTGAAATACAGCCCCAGCTGAACAGCTCTGCTCCCTGTTGTGTGTTGGGTTTTGGTTTGCTTTGTTTTTATTAATATTTTCCTTGTAGCAATAGTGATTAGAGCCTGTCTGTCTCCTGGCTGTGAGACTGACTGTGCATGTTTGTGTCTTCTCTTGAAGACAGCAATAAACACAGCAATCCCACCCAGAGTGTATTGCATCTCAGTTCTGAATGAAGAGACTTGCATATTATGTCTCTTCATAATGTAGAAGCCCTGAAATGTAATTAATATTAATACAAGATTTTGAGATTCTCCAATAAGACGTGTCTAAAACCACATAAACAATAATTCTGTGGTGGTAAATGAGAGTATCATGTGTCCTGGTACTATGGATATTTAATGCCTTACACCATCCAGATGAAAAGTGTTTAGGCTGCAAAACTCATTGCCTCAGGAGACTGTGGAGCTCTGAAAACTAGAGGAATTCAAAAGGGAGAGCAAGAGATTGGGCATTTGCATATTAACGGTGTCGGGGCCAGCGCTGAGCAGTTCTGGAAAACGTCAAACCTCTCGTCTCAGGACTTAAGAAAACTTTCTAACTGCCCATGTGAGTTTGGTCATGATGATCTCTAGGTGGTCTCCTGTCCCCAGCCTCAGAAATGAGGGACAGGCAGCACCAGAGCTGGGCTGGGGATGTCAGGCAGTGACTCTCCAGTCTGGGCCATGGCCTGCCCAGCCTGTTGCTGCAGCTCAGGACAACAAACAGTGAAGGGTGCAAGGTGCTGGGTCAAGATTAAAAATTGTATTTGCGCCTAAAAATCCCCTGCCACTTTTTAGAGTGCCTCAGCTTTATTCCATTAGTCTTAATGCACTGACATAAATAATAAAGTAGGAAGAAGCAGAGCTGGAGAAGGCTCAGTCTATAAACATGTCTCCTTGCATTAAGCCTTGTGGCATAATGGAGGGCATCTCCTGCCACCCGTGCTGCCTCGTTAATCACGTCATTATCTCCCTCACTTGTGGTGCTGCATCTCCTTCTGTGGCAATGCTGCTGATAATGGAGCTCCTATTTACCCTGCCTTCTTTCTGGGGGGTGGCTTTGGTTTCAAAGCCAGCACAGTGGCATATTTTGAATAATTTAGTTCTGGGTGGCTTGAACACTGCGTGTCATTCCCCAGTAGAGACTGGAGGCTGATTTCTGGGAGTGTTCTGCCAGGAGGGCTGGTCTGGAGAGAGGCACTGGAATCACCCAGAGTGGTGGACATCGAGGTGGCCGAGGACTGAAGGCTCACTCAGCAGGTCCTGTGAGTGCTCTGCCCTTTCTTAGTGTCTTAGCAGGACTTGCAGCAGGAAACCTACAGGCAGAGGAAGGATAGGGAAGAGAGGTGCATTAAAAATGAGCATGGAGACAGAGACATGAGTTTGGGTACCTGGCTGAGCGTCACAGGCTTCCCCAGCAAGCCGTGGCTCAGAAATTCCCAGGGTCTCCAAACTCAGGATTTTCTTGGCCTGTGGTGGTTATGGACGAGGGGTCTGAACCTCTGCAGACTCAAGGAGTTCTGTGTGGCATCCAGCTGTCACTGGCTCTGAAAATTATGATAGGTTTCTATGTCTGAAATCTCCTCAGGAGGCCAGCTCTGGTGACAGTCTCCTGTGCTGGTGGCCTGGTGGCCCTTTGCCCCTGCAGCCATCACCCAGCCAGGCTCTGTGCGTGCTGCACAGCCCTCTCTGGGCTGGCTCACACAAACACAGGGGTGCTGCTCGTGCCCATGAGATGGGAAGGTCAAGGTGCTACACCTTGGCAATACCAAGAATCAAATCTGATCCCAAGTCCTCTTTCCTGTCTGCCTAAGAACTGAGCAGTGGTGCACTCCTGAATCTTTTGATTCTCTCGTTCTTGTTGAATCTGTGCTTTCAGTGTCTGTTTAGATGAAGTGCTTTTGCAGAAGGTAACAACAGATGGTAGTAATGTAGGTCCCTTCCCTGTCTTTATGCCTAAGACGGTAGGAGAAATAAATCAGAGCAGAAATGTCTTTACAGATTGGCCAGCTAGCCATGAACCTGGGCTTCAGGCTACTCTGCTCTTCAAGGAAAAGGGAATCTTATACCAGCTCCCTCCATCTCCACTTTGCCATGTGCTGCATGAGACACTCACCCAAATCCGGGTGACAGCCCATCTGCTCTGGAACAAGTGCTGAGCTGGGGAGCTCCCTGCTCTCCCACTGCAGGTTTCCAGGGAGCAGGTCTGCCTGGGAGCCCTGCTTGGTCAGGGAACATCCCCTATGCTTAAGTGCAATCTGGCTTTGGAGAGCTGGGTGATGTTTCCAGCCCCTGGGTTCACCTCAGGTCAGAGCAATCTAACATGCCCTAAAAGTACTGCTGGGCAGCCCTTAATCACTTTATATTGTCTGGGCAGTGGTGAGTAAATTCATTATTTACAGGGGAGTGGAGTCTGCGTCACTGGGGCACTAATGTTCTACCACACGTGTTCAGGCAGCTCAGACGAGGTGAGGAGCTGCATTTCAGTGTGGATTGAAAGGCATTTACCTTTGACTGGCCTTCCTCTCTGCTGGATAAGGGTTTTATCCTCCCACCTGCACCTCCCACTGTTGGTACAGAGCAGGATCATTGAGCTGCTGGAAGATCATCTCCACCAGGCAGTGATGCAGCTCCTGCTAAAACAGCCCCTGCTTTTTGCCCTCTCATGTGGATTATAAGAATTTCATCTTCTGCCTTGTCATTCCTTTAATCTTCATCAAAGCAGCAAATGCTAAATATACTCTTGCCACAATTTGGTTTGGTTTGGTTTGGTTTTTTTAAACAAACAGTCTCTGCTTCTGAGTCCTGGAAAACCCAGGCTGACTGAGACTTGGAATGGGGGAAAACCCAGACTGGATCCTTCAGGCAGCTCGGGGAATTAGTGAGTAAGATTCCCTGGAGAAATGTTTTTGGGAATGCTGGGGTCCGTCAGTGCTGGTCCCTTTTCAAACATCACCTCCTAATGGCACAGGAGCAGCAATTCCCCAGTGTCAGGAGTCAGGCAGGCGAGGCAGAAGGCGGCTTGGCTGAGCAGGGATCTTCTCTGGGAAATAAGGCAAAAAAGGAAGGTGTGTGCCCGGTGGAAGCACGCAAGTGGAAGTCAAGTGACCCGGGAAGAATTCAGAGATGCTGCTTGCTGCTGCAGGGAGAAAATCCGTGCACTGTGATCCCTGTGCACATCCAAGAATGCTCCTGTTGTGCCCAGTTCAGCTGTTGACTCTCCAGCTGCTCGGATGCCCCCGGGGGCTGTTTGCCATGGGGAGAGGAGCAGCTGGCTGTGCTCTGATGTCTGAGTTTTCCCAAGATACCCATTGTCTGTCTGCAGCACCAGCCTCCACCCTACTTGCTCACTCAGCCGTGTCTGATGTATCTTTAATTAAAGAGGAGGAACAATTTGAGATTTCATTTTCTTTTCTCAACCAAATTTCCTATTTTCGTCAGATTTTGTGATGCCCCCTCCCCTTATTTTCGTCTTGTGGTTTTGCTATAGAGCCTTTAGTTTGTGGTGTGTTGCTCTAATATAAGGAAGAAACAGGAGAAAAACAGCTTGTTTGGGGCGAGGGAATTAAGATCCTGGGTCAGATGGCTGCTACGGTCATTAACATATTTACATTTTTGCTTAAGAGCCTGGTTGAGGATCAGGGGAGTTAAGGATGATTGTCATTGAAATGCGGAGGAAACCTTGCATGAAATTGCCGTTAGCGTCCTATTGTCTGGGGGGACGAGGGGGGGCAAAGGGCCTTCCTCATCCCGGCACGTTGGGATGCACTTGTGTGCCCCGGTGGATGGGCACAGGCAGGAGGGACTGCGCTGGAGGAAAGCTCCGTGTGCCGGTGCTGTGGGAGCCCTGCCCGGGAAGCGCTCCCGGTGGGGCCGGACCCGCTCAGCGCAGCCCCGCTCCTGCCCCAGGCACTGTCTGTCTGTCTGTCTGTCCCTGGGGCAGACAGAGGTGCCGGGCTGGGCCCGGGACAGCGGGCCCTTAACGAGACCTCATGGACAGACACGTGAAACGGCTTGTGAAGGTCAGTGGCCTCTTTTATAACTGATGGACCCGAGGGCTTTGAGTCTGGTGTCTCATGTTTTGCACTGGTGCAGCCTCACCTTGAGTGCCCACTGCTCACTGGGGGCAGTTTTGGGCACCACAAGAGAAAAAAGGCATTAGAGAGTGTCCAAAGGGGGCAACGAGGACGGTGAAGGATCTGGAGGGGAAGCCTTAGGAGGCTTGGTATGTTCAGGGCACTTGGTATGTTCAGCTTGGAGAAGAGAAGACTGAAGGGGGACCTCATTGCACTCTTCAGCATCCTCCCAAGGGGCAGTGGAGGAGCAGGTACCTCCACTCTTCACTCTCAAAGAAAACAGCATGAAGCTGAGTCGGGGAGGTTTAGGTTGGCTATCAGGAAACGTTTTTCACTCAGAGGGTGGTTGAGCACTGAACAGGCTGCCCAGGGCAGTGGGCACAGCACCAGGCCTGTCTGAGTTCAAAAAGCATTTGCACAATGCTCTCAGGCACGTGGTGTGGCTGTTGGGGATGGTCCTGTGCAGAGCCAGGAGCTGGACCCAATGATCCTTGTGGGTCCCTTCCAACTCAGCACATTGGTGATTTGCTGTGTGTGTGGACACAGGATCCACAGGAGCAGCTCAACCCCTTGATTTTTGTGGCCAGCTGATATCAGAAACAGGGTTTGAGGCAGTTTAAAGTGTTGTGGATTTTGAGCTCTGTGGTGAGAGATGAGATTTTTATGTCCTAAAAGAATTGTTATATGGTTAAAAAATTGTTTAAACATAGATAAGAGAACTCCTTTGCAGGTGGGTCTTAGAGTAGAATGTTCTGCTCCAGGTTGTGGAAGCCATGCTCTGGCCCTGCTCTGAGGCCTTTTATTTCGGATGTCAGTTGTTTATTGTTCCCCTCTTACTCTTTCATGCTGTTCAGATCCACTGTTTTACTTCAAACCTGTTTATAATTAGTATCATTAACATAATGCCAACAAATAATTATACATAATATTGTGGAAGAGAAGAGCAGGCTCCCTAGGCTGTTTGCACTACTGAAAACACCAGCTGCCTTCTGCCACTGCTTTGGTTTGGGTGGGACAAGCAGCAAGACCTGAGCTGGAGGAGGAATGCTGGGGCCTGCTGGTATGAGAAAGAAGCATCCTTGGAGCAGAGGCTCATCTGTGGCCACCAAACAGGCTTCACTGTGCCTTTGGAAAGCCAGCAGCCAGTGACAGTGACATCCTGAGTGACAGGATCTGTCTGCTGTAGCACTAGTGAGTCTGGAGTCATTAGTGTGCCTTTGTGGGCTGGTTTGAAGCTCTGAAGCAGTTGTGTAATTCTTGTTCTTGGTTACAAAATTTTTCTTTTTGGAAGGCTTTAAAGCAGAACAAAGTCTAGGAAAAGTGGTTTGTGATCTGAGCAGCTCTTTTGTGCTCTGGGGACCTGTGTGCTCCAGCTCAGTATCTCCTCTGGCCTTTGAAGGAACAGCCACCTTCCCTGTGGCTGTGGTTTGGTCTTTCCTGCAAAGTCCAGCAGTGAGCACAGGGCACGGAGACAGTCCCACACTTCAGTCACTGACCCTGGCCCTCAAAGTAGAGAGGGATTTAAACCCTCAAGGAGCAAATGGTTTTGTCCTAGACAAGAGAAGTTCTGACACCTTAAATGTTAAGATAAAGTGGTGCAGTTAAATAAGATGTTGGTTAGGTCAGATGTTTGCAGGAAACAAAGAAGCAGTATTTATGGGATTGCAGGTCTTAGATCCATTCACTGAATGACTCATCTCCCAGCTTCTGCAAATTCCCCCTGAGAAAGGTCACCTCAGGTATTATGCTAATGATCCTGTATTTCCTGGGGATGTGTCTCTGGGATTGGGCACTGCAAATTTTGGCTGGCTTGGGAGTCCCAGCAGGAGCCAAAAAGCAACAGAGCTGAGCCTGAGTGCAGAGGCCCTGACTTCTGGGCTTAGTTTTAGAGTTTGGTCTGTTAACTCAAAACATCAGAGTAGGCCAGAGTAGGGGAGCTAAACTTCTCCAGGGATTATTATTAAGCCCTTGTTTAACAGTAAACAGCTGATGAAATCCACCTTTGGCTCTGGGTGCCAGCTGTCAGGGAGGTGCATCCAGGACACTTCACAAGGGCAGGACAACCTTTGGCAGAGAGCAGGGGAGAGTGCCCAGCTCTGACTGTGCACAGGTCACTTGGTTTATCTCACTTTGTGTAATCCCCAGGTTCCTCACAGAGGGGCTGCTGCTTTGCCAAAAGGCAGACAGCCCTACTCCAGCAGGAGCTGTGATCTCCCCTCCTCAGGTCAGACACCTCCTCCTCAGCCCAGCAGAGTGCCCGGGAGCAGCAGCACAAAGGTGCTGGGGCCAGGAGGAGATGGAGCCAGATCCTCACACACGGGCACTGCATCCTCTAAACAAGCTGCCCATGGCTGAGGCTGGTCTGTTTTAGAGCTGTTCTGCTCCCGGTGCCAGCCCTGCTGCTGGCAGGCTGCACCCTCTGCCACCTCCTCCTGCCCACCTCCTCCCGTGCCAAGGCAGTGTCTGATCGAGGGCCCGGCGCCTGCTCAGCTTTTGTTCTCCATTAGGAAAGAGCCTGGATTGTTGGGACCTTTTTGGCTCTGCCAAGGCCCTATTATGTCTCAAATGTTTCCATGAAAAGACTCCCTCCTGACCACCCTGCCCCCTGACAGCCATTCAGTCCAGCCAACAAGCTTGATATCATTATCTACAAAAGGAGGCCACTGAGCACCAGGGTCCTCACAGCCAAGTTTGGGAAATCAAAGGCAAATCTCCCAGCAACAGGGAGCTGGTGGAGATCAGACTGCACAGGGCTAGTGAGGGCTGGCCTGGCAGCTTGCAGCAGTTTTCCAAGCACCAAAGAAACATGCTCGGTGTGGTGCCAGCACTGGCTTTGCCATGGCTGTGCCCTGCGAGCCGGCAGCCCCTCACAGAGGGCCCTGGGGAGCTCAGCATGGCCGGAGGCTGCTGAACACCCTCAGTTTGGACAGCCTTGTAAAGGTGTCTCCCTTCAGTCAGTGGCATTTTTAGGAGATTAACCACTTAGTCTGAGGGAAAACAGTGATGGTTTTGGTCAGAGTGGGAGTCCCTCCAGACCTCACCTGGGACTTTCCTTCTAAGGACTCTGGTTTACATTCTCAAAATGGCATGTGGCTGCCTTGTCATTTTTAGTTTGACATAATGCTCACCTGCTTTGCTCCCTGTCCAAAGACTTTCCCTCCAAAACATCTTAAAATAGCTCTTCAGCAGTGAAAGCACTTGCCATTGTGATGGCATCTGTAGAGGTGATCTGGAAAGGTGACTGTCAAAAACACTGAGCACAGAAAGGGCTTGAGGAGGGGTGGCATATTCATGTGGTGCAATCGTGTTAGGAAATAGAGGAGTAAAACCATTTTCAGTATGTTTTATCTCACAGACTGCATCTCTGGTTTGTTTGATAGTCCAGATAGAGAGGGATGTAAAAAACAGACAGGAGAAATGATGATGCAGAGGGAAGGAAGGTGAAGGGAGTGGACGTAGCTGAAACTTGGGTGGAGATGGGATGGGATGGGATGGTGGTGTGGACGATGGTGCCTGTGCTCACCCCTCTCTGCAGGGCAGTGTCACCAAAGCCTGGAGCAGCCCCTGGGGGTCTGCAGCAGGTGATGGATGCACAGGAGGTGTGTGTAACATGGAGTGGTTAACTGTGGCCCTTTCCCCTCCTGTCCCAGTTCGATCCTGACAACACTGGCTACATCAGCACTGAGAAGTTCCGCTCCCTCCTCCAGAGACACGGCTCGGAGCTGGACCCCCACAAGCTGGAGGTGCTGCTGGCCCTGGCTGACAGCAACTCTGAGGGCAGGATCTGCTACCAGGACTTCGTCAACCTGGTGAGTGTGTGGCTGGCAGGGCCTGTCAGCCCCTGCTCTGCTGCAAACAGGGGCTGTGCAGGGACAGACTCTCTCCCTCCCTCTATCAACACCAGTGTTTGCTGTGTGCCTGCACCACATTCTGCTTGGACTTGCTGAAACATTCAGTGGTGACTGAACTCTTAAGCTAAGAGCTGAGTTGCTGCTGATTTTTCCAGGGAAACAAACTTGCATGGGAAGGGACTGTGGGAGCTATTGTAAGAAGATCATGAAGCGATGTCTGCTGCTGGTGTAGAGGCTTTTGCTCTCAATATCACTTGTTAGGTGCAACAAGGAGCCATTTGTTTGCGAGCAGACGTCTGTCAGTCTGGATGTCTCCTGTTTTATCTAGAGATTTCAGCACTTCCAGACAAAAATGTATAGATAACGTTGTGTTGACGTGCTGGGTGGAATCACATTGCACTGCTCTAGGCATCAACAGCAGCAGGGAGGAATTGTTTCTAGGTCACGTTCATTTTATCCCAGGTGAGACGCCTCAGACTGCATGAGTCATGATCTGGATGCCTCTCTATCTCTACTAATGAGTCAATTAGTGAAGGGATGGCTCCCTTTCTTGTCAAGGCAGTTTGTTGAGTCAACACAAATGTAGACATGTGTTGTCAGATGTCCAGAATGGCCTAGAAATGTTGTTTGCAAGATGTCTTGAGCAGTGGCCAGTCAGGGGCTTTGCCTTTGCACACCTGAGTCCCAGCAGCTTTAGTGCAGCAGTGAGACAAACCTGGGTGAGACAAAGTCACTGAGCAATGGAAGCTGATGTCCCTAAGGTCTCACTGGAAAGCTGGATGTGTTCTGGATGCAGAGTGTAGTCATTTGCTCTGTGTGTTGCTGCACTCAGCGTGGGGATTTGATCCCTTCCTTTGTCGTGGTCACTCATGCATGTGCTTTGGGTTTAGAAAGAAAGTGTCTTCCGTATGTCCTGACTTCACATCAATCAGAAAAGTATGATTACAGGGCCCAGCATTGAAGGATCCAGGTCACAGCCTCTGTCAGGCCACGGGCATTGTCAAGGTGACAGTGATGCAATCCCAGACCTGCTGTATCTAACCAGGCTGTCTTGGTAGCCCCTTGCCTGGGGACACAGTAGAAGAAATGCAGCAGCTATTAAAGAGATCACAGTGGTGTGAGGTTTTCCTCAGCTCCAGCATAACAAACAGTGTGGTCCGTGGTACTCAGCAGTGTATTTAGAGCAACAGCTGCTTGTTCTACAGTTTGGGATATTCAAAGTCCCATGCAGGCATTCACTACTTGGGCTGCACTGCACTTGGGTAGCAGGATGAGATATCATCTCATTTATTTTGCAGAAATGGTGGTCCAGGGCCAGCCAACACACTGGCACCAGGCTCAGGAGCCTTTTCCTCTCTCCTTGCTCCACTGGGCTCGGGAGCAGCATGAGCTGATGAGAGGCAGGTGGGAGTGAAATGCTTATACATCCTGCTCCTTTGGGAATAGGGGATCCTGCCAGCTCACACCCACCTGATGGATTTCTGCAAAATGGCAAATTTCCTTCACTGCTATTGAATGACTCCTGTAAAGAAGCCATTGATTTTCCTGTCATCAGCCCCTCCATCCTTGTCTGCATTTTTTGCACTTTCCAATCAATAAGCAATGCAAATGCCAGAACATTAAACTACTTACAAATGACACCTCACTTCTCCTCTACTTTCTATTGATTCCCAACATCCAAACTTTTTTAGGGCTCCTTCTCTTTTCCCTGCCTTTCAAACTTCCTGATGGAAAGCAACAGCACAGTTGACCCAGAATCCCTGTGTAATTAGGGATTTCCTTCACTTCACAGCTGTCAGTCCTGGAAACTCTGTATGGTGGTGTTTAGGTGCATGTTTGTGCTTGATCTCCTTTTCTCCAGCATTGTCATGAGCACCAAGAACTCTGCCTGCTCCCTCAAACACTGTGATCCCCAGCTAAAGGACTGTTATTGAGCAAAGCTCTGTTATCCTCGGATGTCAAAATGCTTTGTGAACTTCTAGATGCACAAAAAATGTTATTATAGGACTCCTGACCTTAATAAGGACGTCCACACATGTGCTTGCTCTCAGCTCAGGCAAACACCTTAAATCTCTGAAATTGGAAGTTTTGCAATATGAGAATAGACCCTGGAAATCACTCTGGAAATAAATTGAGTAATGAATAAATTCAGGGAAGCTGAAGGCTCCTGGTGTGATCTGCAAACAGAAAAGCCTGAAAAAAATCAGATAGGCAACTCATTGGAAATTCCTGCTCCTCTGTATGTATGAAATTCATCTCATGTAGTTGTAAAACACAATGCTGCAATCATACCCATTTCTGTTTCTGCACTGAGACTTGCAAGAACAGCACAAAGCAGCTTCAGATGGGGCTTCTTATCCTGTGTCTGAGACAGTGCAGAATAACAAAGTGTTTCCTGTCCAAGTGGGGGCATCTCGTGCCTCTTTGCTGTCTGGGAGAGAGACACTAAAAATGCACAGAGAACATTCTGGCTGTGAGCAGCACAGGCCACAGGAGGAGACAATGGACCAAGGTGTTTAACCAACTTTGCTGCTTCTAGAGAGGAGACAAGCCAGGAGGGAATTACAGCTGAGATGTTATTTGCTGGATCCTTGCTGAACAGCAGTTGCTGTTGGCACTCCTGGACTACTCCACGGAACACCCTGTGAACTGGAATGGAGCTAAAGAAGTCAGCAGTAAGCTCTGAGACAGAGTTCATGTGACTTGGGAAAAAGAAAACACTGCTGCTTCCAACAGAAATGTGGAGCTGTAGCTTTGTAGTAACTTGAAGCTGATGTAGCACCTCAGTAATGCACAAAATGTATTAGCTAATTAAATGTACAGCCTTTGTTTTCCAGATCAAGTGTTACCACCCACTTTGCTTTCCCTGGCCTTGCTGGCTCCTAGGGACAGGCTGATTCTACCTCATTTTCAGTGATCAGCACTCATTTTTGTAGCACTGTGTAACAGTACTCAGGTCACCCTAATCCAAACTGTTCTGGTGGCAGCACACTGTACCCTTCAGAGAAAGATTTCCCTTAGTTTTTGTGATTCCCTCTGACTTGCTCAGTGTGCTGCCAGGCTGCAAATCCTGCCTCTTCAAGTGAAGAAATAAAACTGGAGAGGGCAGCAAGGAATCTGCAGCCTCTGCTCTTCCCCCTCATGAGTGACAGATGAGCAGGTCTGTTGGCCACCAGAGAAGGCGAGAGGAGGATCTTTGCAGGAGTTTCTTACTTCATGGAAGAGGCTGGAACATGATTAGGTGTTAGTGGAAGGGTGTCTTGTGCTACAGGCTGCTGAGCAGGTCTCTTCTGCCTCTTTTTTTTTGAGTAACCACTGCTTGGTCAGACCAAATCAGGATGTTGGTATTTGCTTTTTTCCCCAGTTGATATTGTTTGGGAAAGTGCCACCAGGTTGACTCAGAGGATGTGAACATCTGTGACAGATGAACTTGATGCTGAGCTACGAGCTTTGGGAAAAGCCAGCTCTGCCCACATTAGCATTTTGTAGAAGTGAGGAGTGAGGGAAGGAAATAAATGTGAATCTTGAAAGCAAAATTGATTGGAGAGGTTGAATTTGTAAGTGAAGTGGATTATAAAACTGGAGCTGGCAGAGGCTTTTAAAAAGCTTGTGCTAACTTCTGATTTAGTGTTCTGTGTCTTGGAGGATCAGAGCTGAATGCAAGGCCTGTCACAGAGCTGGGTGTGTTTAAAAATAGCTCCAGACCAGCCTCAGAGGTGCAATACGTAATGGGCAGAAATCCAGGTTTTTCAAAACCTCCTGAGGGAGGCTGAAGAAAGCCATAAAAGGGTCCTGTGCCCCACACAAGCTGTGAAACTGGAGATGGGGGAAATGCTGCCTGATTATCTGAGGGAGCCACAGCAGTACAGGTGGCCAAGGAACACAGAGGAGCTGGGCTGCCCGAGGGAATGGACAGCTCCCATTGCAGGCTGCAGATTAGCCCAGCCCCATTCCAGACTTTGCACCTTCCCAAAGTTTGGTGCTGTCCCACATTAGACAGCGAGGACTCATCCTAAGTTTTGATGTTTTCAGTGTTGAAGACGGATTTGGGTCTATGTAGGAAAATATTTTCCTTTTGGACAGAGGTACCAAACCCAGCCTTTGAGTGGAGCTGGAGCTCTAAGCCTGGCTTTGTTTGGTTATGGTAATGCCAAAGGGCAGAGGTGGCAGCTCCTGGGCACCAGTCAGGTCAGCTTGGCTGTTCTGCAAGGGAAGTTTCTCTCTGCATAATAACATTTTGCAGGCCTGAAGGACTGAGGGAATGTGTTGTTTCCTCACTTCTACCTTCGCTCTCCACACACAGTTTGCTGTGCCCATCTGCTTGCAGCTTTATCATCACACTCATTACAGAAGTCACAGACCAGTTGCATGAAGAGAAGTGGGATGGGCTGCCATGGGCTTCTGGAGCTGCAGTAATGTGCAGGCCAACAATGGGCCCAGTGTTCTTTCAGCTGATGATTAAGTACTTGGCTCATAAATACCAATATTATGTAATTCCAAAATCAAGTCAGCAAATTGTGACCATATGCGAGACTCGGTTTAGGAAGACTTGAGTCTTCCAAAGTCAGTCTGAGGAACAAAACAGGCTTCTGATTAAGAGCTGGTGAGAGCAGCAGTAGTGACTTAATCCTCTTGTCTCTCCTCATGCCCATCTCCTCCTCATTTGGTACCAAGGGATGGGGTTCTGTGAGTAGGGCCAGGACTGTGGTGCTTCCTTGAGCCCTGGCAGTCAGCTCTCATGTCAGCTTCTATGTGGGGTGTGGAAGATCCTGTGGTTTCTTTTCCTCTCTGGAAGGAGGAAGGCAGAGCTTTGTGCTGAACAGAAGGGCTTGAAAGCAGTACAGCCTAGTGATCAGATAAATTGTGCAACTTGGATTCTAACTCCAGTTTACAACCTTGGGCAAGTCACTGAGTGTTGGGAGGTCCAGATTCCCACCTCCCCAGGGGAGCCAGAGGCTTTGTTCACCTAAGGTGTGACTTCCACAGCGATCCTGCAGTATTTTGCTCTTAAAGCTAAGAAGACCTTTCCCTCCTGATTTGTTTTTAGTATGTTGAGGAACACCTTCAGAAACACCATGCTGATGAATTTGCAGTGCCCTGGCTGTTGTCTGGGCTCGTCAGCAGGACTGCAGAGAGGTCACTGGGGTGACAGGGCAGTGCTGAGTCCAGGTGACTGAACTGAGCCAGTCCCTTTGTGTCTGCTCAGCAATAACAGAGGGTTCAGCAGTGCCTGTGTTGGATCCTCTGCTCGACAGACACACGGAAATTGTTGTTAAGAGCTCAGCACAGACATGAACATCAGCAGCCTTTGCAGTTCCCTGCCCATCTCTCTTGGCAGTCTCTGTAGGGATGATCTGCTGAGGGTGGTCAGCACTTCTGGATGCTGAGCTGCAACAATGATTTTTCCTTGGAAACAATTATATTTTCCACTGAATGCTGCAGCAGGGAAAAGCACTGACTGTTCGGTGGAAGGCAGGAAATCACACATGTCACTGTGATTAGAATAAGCACATCAGCAGCTTCAGTCAACTGTCTGGTATCTTCAGGCCAGTTTATAGTTTCAGTCTGGATTTATTCTTGTCCACAAGAGGAGCAAAGGCAGAGAGAACAGAATGAACTGTGTGAGGGAGCACTCACAGAACAGCTCCCACAGGCTGCTCAGAACTGACCTGGAGTGAAGCTTTCTTCTGCAGACACAGTGAGCTCACCAGGTGGCTAAAGGTACCTTTGAAACCTCTGTTACCTACCAAAAAGCATCTCACACATCTAAGGAAAGCCTTACACTTGGTGGGTGTTTCTCTGTGACAACATTGTCTTTCAATATAAGTGGCCTTTCTTAATGCAACAGAAGGTCACCATCTTCATTTGCCCCTCATCTTCCCCAATTTTAAATAAAAGCTTTTGGGTGATAGACTTGAGAAGACTGGAAGAAAGATCTTTGTGGACCTTCTTTTTTCCTTCTTTGCCTTTTCTGCTTCTTTTGCCAGAAATGTTGTTTTATAACTGTTTTCTGAATGAGCGAAGGAAAGAGAGAGAAAAGGAGAGAGTCATTAGGGTAAACCATCTTCTCACTCAAAGAGAACAGCAACAACAACAAATTTTTCCCAAGTTTTTAAAAAATTAAGAACATCAGTTCCCTGTCAGTGTTCCTATGGGAGGGACAGGCTGCAAACTGAAGCTGAGGAGGGATGGGAAGCTGCTGGGAGAGTGGGTGCAGTGCCATCACCTTAGATGGCCCCTGGCCTTCCTGCACTGATTAACAGGAGGTGGTTCCCTGCAGTGATTACTGTGTTTTAAGCAGCTTGGTCCAGCTTGGAGCAATTCCCCATCTGACTGGGCACTGGGCTTTGCTGGCTTTGGGATATCAGCTGGAACCAGCGTGATCCAAGACAACTGGGAGGCAGTGGTGTGAGTGTCATCTCTTCTTCAGTTCTGGGAGGCTGGAGATGCTGCTGAGAGCATTTAGCAGTTCTCTCAGAAGAAGGACCAGGCTGTCATGTTTGCTTTGCTGCCTGTTTACTGTAAAAGGTCCCTCTGCAGAGGTCTGTGTGCACACTGAGCCTTTGGAGCTTCCTGCCAAAGATTCAGCCAGTACAGACAGTGACTGTAATGCAGGAGGTTTGTTTGACATCAGGGCTAATTAGCAATTATCCAAATCTTGGAGCAAGCTCTTTCAGACCTGGTTTGTTCCCCGCCCCCAGCAGGCTCGGCATAAAATTCCATCTGCCTAATTTGCAAATGCAGTTGCTTTAATTATGCATCCAAATTGGGAAAGTGTGTGCTCAAAAAGATAGACAGCTAAATCTATGCATGTAAGATGATAATGTATATACCAATTAGCTGTGAGCCTGCTCCATCTCAGAACCTGCCCCCTCTGAGGATGACTTTTAAAAGAAGCCTTGTAAAGACTTCCAGGCTTACAGGAGCTAAGATAGCCTGTACACAGGATTAATTTATTGTTTTGTTGCTGTTGCTTGTGCAGTTTTGTTCTACACAAAGAGATGATTTTCTTTGCCCAGAGCCAACTCCTGCCACGAGGATTAGAGGTGCTGTGAATGTACCTGCTGCTACACTAGAGAAACTTTCTGCCCCAAGAGATGACAAGTGCAGGGAAGTGAGATTGAGCAGGGATGGAGGACACAGGAATGTGGATCGTGATAACTGATGGTGAAGGCTGGAGAACAGGCCAGGGAGCTCAGCCAGGTGCATCAACAGCCTCTGTTGTGCCCTGACCTCATTTATTGGCATCATCATGGCAGCCCCTGGTACTGGTTTTCCTTGCACCCCACTGATCACCCAGGATCATCCTGCGGCTCAGTTCCTAAAGACCCTGGTGGGGTCTCTCTGCTGCCAAACCGGCGCTGTTCTCTCGGGGTGGTTGTGCCAGGCCTTGCTTTGCCCTCATGGCTTCTTCCTTTTCTTTCTGACCCAGATGAGCAACAAGAGGTCGAACAGTTTCCGCCAGGCCATCCTGCAGGGGAACAGGAGGCTGTGCAGCAAGGCCCTGCTGGAGGAGACGGGGCTGAGCCTCTCGCAGAGGCTGATCCGGCACGTGGCCTACGAGACTCTGCCGCGGGAGATCGACCGCAAGTGGTACTACGACAGCTACACCTGCTGCCCCCCGCCCTGGTTCATGATCACCATCACTATTGTGGAGGCAAGTACCCCAGAAACCTCTGGGAACCCTCCCCACGCTGCCAAAGGCTCTGCTGGGGCACAAACAAGGGTTAGAGTGGGACTCATTTAGATCCCGGCAAGGACAAACATGAAGCTCGTGGCCACTTCGGTTCCCTGTCGGGGTGTGTGTAAGTAGAGCTGTGATCCTGTCATTGAAACAACTTGTGTATGACAGAACTTGGGAAACTACAGCAAAACTTTCTGAGGAGTGAAAACTGGACAGTTCTAAGGAAACTGGTATTTCAGTAATGGAATTGGAAGACAAATTTTTGTATGGCTGCCTCTATTACGTGAACGGAGAGAAAGAGGAGGGGAGAGAAACTGGGTTAAATATTCTGACCTGCTCATCCATTGCCCAGATGAGATCTCAGCATGCTGAATAATGTGCTGGAGAGAGGAGGATATAACGTGGGCCTGATCAGCAGGGTGCTGAGTTCCTGACTCAGTGGCTGGTGTATTACAGGAGGCCATATATAGAGTTATCTCAATGTGTTGCAGGTTCCTCAAAATGAGGAACTTTCATGCTATGTGGTGCTGTCAAATGAGAGAAAAATTATTGCATATGCAACTTATTTCTCAATGATTTTGAGCTACAAAGTGCTTTTCAGTGAGAAAAGGCATTTGCTCACCAAGGAATCGCTCTGCTCTTCTAGGTTGCCTTTTTTCTTTACAATGGAGTGGTATTAGACAGATTTGTGCTGCAAGTCAGCCACCCCTTGTACCTGAAGAATGCACTGCTGTACCATCCCCAGCTCCGTGCTCAGGCTTGGAGGTACCTAACCTACATATTCATGCATGCAGGGTGAGTACTGACAAACTGGAGATTCCCCACAGGCCAGGTTCCCCAGAGAGAGGGAGGAGGAGGAGGAGGAAGTGACAGAATCAGCTCAGAAATAAATTTTTAAAAATCAATTCTAAATTGTGTGTAAAAATCTGGAGCTGTTGTGGAGTGTTGAGCCATGGGGGGCAACCCTTTGCAGCTCTCTGAAGGGAGAAGGCAACACAAGGAACTTCAGAGATGTTACTCTTCTCCCCAGCAGTGCTGGCACCATCGTGCTGTACACTTCCCAAAACTCACCAGGCCCAAGCCCAGTGTCCCACTAAAGGAGCTGTGCAGGTGGTAGGACAAGTCTGCAAGGATGCTGGACTGGTATTTAAAGACTCCAAGGATGTGTTCTTGCTAGACTGCCTAGCTGGGGTTGGAAAAGTCACTTAGATGTGCCTGTGATATGTCATCACTCAGGAATGTCCCTCCTGCAGGGACTGAGGTAATGCCTGGAAGCCAAGACTGAGCTCCCAGTTGGTCCACACTGTACAAACACCAGTGTTCCCAAAGAGCTGCCAATCCACTGACCACATGGACAGAGAAAGGTCCATCTCATGCAAAATGCAAAAGGTGCACAGTAAAATGACTCCTCCTACATTCATATGCAGCAGACTTGGGAAAAGAATACAAGGCATGGGATCCTAACTCTCTTCTAGCCCTCCCAAAATTCCAACAGACTTAGCTGCGTGATGTTTCTGATGCCATGGTGATGAGTGAGTGCCACAGGAAAGTTCATCCCTGTACAAAACACTCTACCCCCTCAGAGCAGTTTCTCAGATCATTATCTTCACACATTCCTGGCAGATAATTGCAATTTTCTTTAATTCTGTCATTGAAAAAATTACAGCAACAAGCCTTTCAGCAGTAGTTTAGAGTTTGAAACTGCATAAGGACCCTTTGTTCTTAAATAGAAAGCCTTTCCCATCAGTCAATGTTCTTCTATGAAAGATCAAGCTGATCTTTTTCTTTTTCCATGTTTCTGATGGAAGACATGCTGATGTCTCTTCTCTGCCATGGAATAACTGCCTTGGGGTGTAATTGCCCTGAAGCACAAAATGTGCCCCAGATCTCTGGATAAAAATCACAGGACAGAACAGATTCCACTCCAGAGTAGGAAAAAGTTTTTAGAAGAAACTTCTGAACGTGGCAAAATCTGTACTGGGTGTGTTGAGTCCCTCCAAGGAATGCACTGGACACAGGTTTCAATGTGCAAGAGGAGACTGCAGGGCTTAGACACGGGGCTGGTTTTGTAACATGAGAAGTGGGAATTTCCATTGCTGAGGATAGGGGGAAAACTGGGCTTGGAAAAGGAAAGAACACGTGATTTTAGCTAATGTTGATTTGTATTTGGGCTTTCTGCTGCTGCTGGTGGTGTTTCACTGCATCACTCACACGACCACAGGTTGCTTTGGGATCTGTTTGCAGAGAAGCACCTGCACAGGGACAGGTTTTGTGTCCTGCTTCCCTCAGCTGTGCCAGGTGACCCTTGCCTGGAGCAGGCAGGACTCTGGCATTGCTCACACTCCCAGGTTTGTGTCACACACTCCCAGGTTTATGTCACCCCTGTGGCTGGCCCAGAGTGGAGCAGCAGGGAAGGTGTTGAGCAGAGGACTCCTTGTGCTGATGGATTCCAAATCCTTTAGCTACACAGCCTGAAAAACAATGGAGAGTCCCCCTGGAGCAATAAACCCTGTGATTTATCTGCAGTGTGTGGAGTTAAGCTAAATGTTCCTTTATTGCTGACTTCTGTGTGTGAAGCTCCTTTCTCGGGAGGAAAAACAATAAATCTTGGAAAGGTAATAATGTTTTTAGTGGATGCCCATCATTCTCCTCTCGCTTTCAAACGGGAGGATAACACAATGCCATGGGTCCATTGTTATCCTGCTTCCAGCTGAGACTTTTAAATGGAAATGTGGACTGCTCCTTAATTTAGTGCACTGGGTCTTTTTTTGAAGAGCCAGTGGCAGCCAGAAGGTGTTGGGGAAGGCAGCAGTTGCTAAGGCTTGGCTGGCTGTGCCTCTAGAAAGATTCCAAAAATGTACAGGCTGTGTGTTGGTCCTGGTGGAGGCAGCTTTGTCCAAGGCTGAAAAGGCAAAGTTGTAAATTCTGCCCTTCTGCTTTCATGAAAAGCAGACGTTGATTATCTGAAGCCCACACATTTGTATCACTGCCATAACTAATGACTTGCATTGATGCTCAGTCCCATTTGTTTGGTCCCAGGGAAGGAGAAAGTCTTTAATAAATCAATGAAATTGTCATTTCAAGAATGACACATTCAGCACTGGCAAAGGGTAATTATATTTTATGGGTTCTTATTGACTGTGGAGCCTTCAAAGCTCTTATCATGATGGGGAAGAGAAGTGAATGGGATTGCTCCTGGGAAGTCTTTTAAGAACAGCTGTGAATCAGAGCAGTCTCTTTAGAGTCCAGGATAAACTTTGCTGAGCTCTTACAAAAGCTTCCTTTGAAAAATCAGGCCCAGGGCTTTGTGTGAGAATGTCAGGTGGCACCTCATGATGTTGTGTGCCAGCCAAGGCTTCTGCCCTCCCCTCTGGGAAAGGGCACTGGGATGCTTTGACTCTTCTCTGTGATCTCAGTCTGACCTTTGCTGGTTGTTCCTAATCCAATTCCTGAGTTCTGTGAACATGCAGGACCAGAACAAGTGCCAGAGTATGACCATGTCCAGTGGCTTCCAAAGCCTTGAGGAAGGGAGTGAAAGAACTCAGCTCCATGCAGCAGCTTCCATGATGACAAATTGCAGTGCTGAGTGTCTCGTGCAGGAGAGAAATTTATCTTTGGAGAGAAATTCAATGCAAACAAAAATATTAAGATGTCAGGAAAGGACTGTTTCCTGCAGTATCATTTCTAGCAGTTTTTTCCGGTCCAACTTTAAAATCTCATTTGTGAGACTGTTCTGTCATTACTGCATCTCACCAGCAGTGTTTTTCCCTGATGTATATGGGAAATTGCTATGGTAACATGAAAAAAAGACCAAAACAGTGGAAATGCATACAACTTAAACCAAAGACTGCTGGTGGCTGCCTGTGAGCCACCCTTTTCTTGTGCAAAATGGGACGTAGGTTATCAAAGCATTAGCTACCTTGCTTTCTTTTTCCCCAAAAGACATTGGCCTTCTGTGTTAAGGTACCACTGTGTCATTTAGATCCACCTGCTTTGTGAGCAGACTCAGGTACTCTCCACACAAAAAGCAGGATACTCTGGCTCCAGTGGGATGTCACAGCCCTGTGAGCCCAGGCAAAATCTCAGGCACTACCTTGGTGTTGAGGACCCTGTTCAGGACCCTGGTGCTGTTTTTACCTCACTGGAAGATCCTGCAGACGGAAAATATTTTTTTAGAGCTTTGAAAAGTGGCAGGACAGTTTTGTTAAGTTGTATTGATTAGAGCACCAAAGAACTTGCTTTGAAACTATTGATTCAGCTCAGGCCAAAGCTGCTGCACTGGAGCCGTTACCCAACGTGCACATCTGAGCTGTCCCACTCTGCCCCCAGGCTGCGGGTGGCTCTGCACAGTGGGACGGGGGGGGTTCTCCAAGAGTTCTCTCAGCTCTTCCCCTAGTGTTCAGCAGGAGTTTTGCTATGGACAGTACTGGGAACAAGGGTAGGTGAAGAGAGAGTTTCAGTGAATACACCTGGCCCCGACCAGAGATCAGAACACCCTGTGCTTCCCATTCTGACCAGGATCACATGGAATTAGGCACGGAAAAGAGTCAAACAGCACACACTGTTAAGCAGCATTATGGTTCAACTGCCTTGGAACTTCCAGACTCACCTCATTCTTGACTTAACACCCCCTCCACATCATGGCACTGTGATGTGCAGGGAAAGGCTCTGTCATTAGGAGGGGAGAGGAGAAGAGCAGGTCACATTTCTCCCTTCTGTTCCAGGCTCTGCTACCATCTTGCTGCTTTTTTTTGACAAGTCATTTAACTCCTTCAAACAAAGAAAAAAAGAAAAAAAATTCTGACTAAGAACCAAACATTCTATGAGGTCTTTGGCTGAAAGGATCTGGGTGGATGTGAAAAAGATAAAAGCAGCAAGGAGGGAAGAAAAATCCGAGCTCTGGGCCTGAGTTTTTCAGGAGCCATTGTTTTTCCCAGGATTACAATCTACTTACATGAAGCAGGTGCTGTTTGATTGTTCTTTCCAAGACATCTCTGCCTCAAGGGCAGACAAAGAGTTGGAAGAGAGGACAGCTGTTGTTTTTCCTTGCTGCAGGATAGAACACCTTGGACTCAACGTTGTCCTTCAGCTCCTGGTCGGGGTTCCCCTGGAGATGGTGCACGGAGCGGCGAGGATCAGCTTCGTGTACGTCGCAGGAGTTGTGGCAGGTAGGTGCCACCTCTGGATGCCCCGGGTGGAGAAGCAGCTGAAAATGGCCTGTGCTGACTTTGGTGTAGGAGAAATGTTTTGTGACGTTTGGGATCAGGAGAAGAGCAGTCACTGATCTTCTGGGCATCGAAATCCTTCTGGGGGCTGGAAGTGGGAAGTATGGTACAGCTGGACATCTATTTCTATCCAGCCACAGGCTCTGTGTTTAGGAGACCTCCTAAAAAAGCACCAACAACCTGCTACTTTAAAATAGCCTTATTTTAGATGGTCTTGCTGAATGTGGAGGTGATGCTGGTCCTGTGCCAGATCTGCCTCCATTTGTCCTATCAGCTTTCTACAGCCTGAGTAAGCAGGAAGTATTTGGTTGTAGGTTGTGAGCAGTGCACAGCAGTCTGGAAAATTCATCTGATCGTGAAGCCACAGGATTTGATTGATTTTCAGCTTGTGCTGTATTGCTTTTATTTATGTTTGGAATTTCCAGCAGTTTGGAGGTGATGGAAGTTAGCTGACAATAGATCAACATCTAATTAAAACAGGAGGAGGGTGTGAGAACAACCAGAAGCTTCACAGTGGAACTCAGACAATGACTGACTGCCTCAGTTCCAGATTTATGGTGTTTGGTTGGGTGTATTTTCTCAGCTACGTAATTATTTTTTTTCCATAATGAGCAGATAAAGCCTTTGTAAAATGGACTGTGTTGGGTACTAATAAATCCTACATTCCAGGAGAGAGACTGTGGAAAGAGTAATTGGACTAGGACACAGGACGAGGCCCGGTACAAACACCACACTATTTAATGCAGAGAAAGGAATTAGCAGACCAGCTCCACTGTCCCTGGACTGTGATTTTAAAAAGCACTCACTGAAGTGGTTCCCAATTTGCAACTTCCCAGCTTTTCTGCATAGATACATCCACCAAAGCCTGGAGATTCACTGGTGTGTGTAAATACACTCACCTGTGCCAGGTGAGGGAGGCAGGGGAACGCTGAACCTGCTGCAGTTGAGCCCAGGGGAGCACTGGGAGTTTCCAGCTGCCTCTCACCTTCCTGAGGCCATGGGCTTGCCTTTCCCACCTTATGACCTATAAATTCTAGAAGAAAGTGCCAAATGGAAAGGGAAAACTTCCTTTCTTGCTGCAGAATGGAACTACAAATGAGACCAGACAGTGCCAGGCAGAAAAGCATCCCTTGATACCCATTGGAGTTGTTAGCCAGTTGTGAAACGTACTTAATTCTTTGATATGTGCCAGGAGAGAGAGAAGTAGATATACTCATGATGAGGATGTGGCAATATAAGGATCAGTCAGCTCCTAAACAGTCAGGAATAAACAGTAAAATGTAGACATGGGCCACAATTTTATGGGTTTTTTCTCATCTGTCTGACATGACTAAGAAGACACGTTGAAGCTGAAATTGAGTCTCAGTGCAGTGTCTGAAGACTTAACTGCAAGTTCTCATTACTCCTTCCTTTATTCCTCATTAACATTTTCCTTAATGGCAGTGTTGAGGAGCTGAGGAGTCTCAGGGCCATACAGTGAAGGAGGGAGCTGTCAGCACAGTTGCCTGGTGGAACCTCAGCACTTTCTTGACCCAGAATCAGCTGAGCAATCAGCACAGAAGTTTGTTAGATTATGTACTACTGAGGACTCTCTCAAGATTTACCAGAGTGTCTTTTTCCTGTTCCTGCTCATCAAAAAGATCTTCATTATCCCTGTCTTGTGACACCAAATCTGCCTTTGTCTCTCTAGCTCTGAAATTACTCTCAAATTTGGCAATGAAAGGAGCTTTGAGCAGATCCAAGCCTCCAGCTGGGATAAGGAGAAGCAGCGTCTGTGTTTGGGTGCACTGTTACCAGTGGTGCCTTTATGTGATTGACCTGTCACTTTGCTGTCATGTGTCTCCTACCCCCATCCAGGATATTTTTAGCTGGTTTTACTCTGAAGTTTTACAAGTAACAAGCTGTGCTTTGATCAGACGCCTATGCTAAGTTACAAGTCCAGAGTTCCTTCTCCCCGTGCAAATATTTGTCTTGCCAACATGGGAGCTCCTTCTATTTTATCTTCAGGTGAGAAACAGGACACAGACATTTGTCTGCCTCCTGCTTCCTTGTTATTTCAGTCAGGGTATAAATGCCTTTTTGTAGCACAGGTCTAAAGATACTTTGCTGCCTTGCTTGGCTGCTTTTAAAGTAGGTGCAGAGGAATCAATCACTCACTGTCTTGGCAGTTCTACAGGACTGGGTTGGCTCCACAAGCCAATCGATTCCCCCCTCTTTCTCTTTCTGTATTACTGACCTGCAGCAATTAGCACAACCAGGCAGTAGCAGGGATGTGGGGGAGGAGAGGGTGTGTTTTTTTGGCTGGCAGTTGTCCCAAACCCTTGTTCTTTCTGCAGGGTCCCTGGCAGTGTCAGTGGCTGACATGAGGGCGCCGGTGGTGGGCTCCTCTGGAGGTGTGTATGCTCTTGTCTCCGCTCACTTGGCCAATATAGTGATGGTGAGTACCAGAAGGACTGTCTGACCTCTCCAAAGTGAGCCAGGTGGCCCAAAGGGCTTGGAAATAAGGCCTGGCTCAGCTGTTGGTCATTCAGAGTTAAGTCTTGTCTCAGTGGTGTGCTCCTGCAATGGGAATGTGACACTGGGGCTGGTGGCTCGGTCCCCTGAGGATTGGCAGCTCGCCAGGAGAAGCCAAAGGTGCTGGTAATCCAAGACTTACCAGTGTTCTCCAGGCTATCAGCTATCCTTGCAAGGGCTGCCAAGTGTTTGAGGAGAAGGAGCTGCCTGGCTCTGCAGAAGGTGCAGACGTGTTTCTGTCTGCATGGGCTGTGTAATTTTAGTGGGTATCTAGTGAAATTTAGTGCTCAGTGGACTCGTGTGCAGAATGTCCCTTATCTCCATTTGTAAAACCCAGCCTGGAGCTGAACCCTGGGTGATCTAGTGATGCCTCTTTTGGCTGTTTCACCTAATGAAATACTTCACAAAGGTCAGTAAACAGCAGCAGCATCATTCTTCTAAAGCTGGAAGCAGGAGCTCCACCCCAGCCCTCCCTAGGTGGTGGCAGAGCCCAGCTCATCTGCCTGGGGGTCTCCTCAGCTGACACTGGCAAAAAGGGCTTCGCTGAGAGAGGACTGTGTGTGGTGCCACAGGGGTGCATGTCTGTCCTGTGCCAACAATGCCAGAGCAGAATAACCATAAAAATGATGATAATCCTTCTCCCCTGGCTCTGAGTGGGAAGATAACATGGTTTGGCTGCAGCAGAGAAAGAAGGTCTGTTGGATGGGTGCTGGCAAACATGTGAGTGTGTGGTGGTCCTGGAGTCGAGCCTAAAAGAAAACCTTGTACTTAAAGCTTGTGTGCAGTGCAGTCAGCAGGCTCCAGCTGTGCCCCACAATGGTGCTGCTCCAGACAGGCTTTGGAGCAGCTGGAAGCAGGGAAATGAGTGATTTCCTGAGCAGAACTGGTCTCCTTTGCCATCTTCGAGCTTTTCAGAGCATGAATGAGCTGGGGCTGGTGTCCAAATTGGGACACTTGAGGGCTGGCAGAGGCAGGGAGTGGAGGAGAGGGGCTACCCTGTACCACAGGGTTTCTGCTGGGGAATTGCCTCCTTAGACACAGCTATTTTTAGTATGATTTGTGCTCCCTGCCACGGTGCCAACAGAAGCAGGAGGGAGCTTCCTCTGCCTCCCAGGGTGGGAATGCAGACACAGGGGTTTTAACACTACAATTCACAGGAACAAAGGTTGCTTTAGAGGAAGAGGCTCTGCCAGAGGTGTGTGGAAAGTCTTCAGCAGTTACCTTCCCAGACTTCTTCAAACATCACAAAGTGGTCTGTGATTTCACTGCTCATTGGCCTCCTCCAAATTTATTTAGCAATTGCAGCCTTAGCATCTATATTTCCCCATTATCCACTGCCTCTCTTATCATCTGAAATTACTTTTGTTGCCTTTCCAGTTCTGGTGGAGGGGTTTTTTTTGCTTTTCTTTCTCCCTCTGCTCTGTCTTTGCTCACTTCTTGTCTAGATGTGATGCTGAAGGACACTGTGGCTGTTTGCTGGCAAAGCACTGCCTGGCACAGGTGCTTTGGGTGCTGGGAGAGGAGGGGCTGGTCTGGAGAGGGTCTCTTGAAGCCTCTGTTCCCCTGAGCCTCCTGACAGTGAAAGGAAATAGGAACATTCCTGCTTGTAAAAAGAAATATTACTGGAATTAAATACACAAAATAACCAACAGGGGGAGGCAATAAAGCATGTCACCCCAAGGAAAAGAGTGAGGGGAGGAATTCAAAGCAGCTACCTGGAAATGAAAGCTGAAGGAAGCAGCACAGTATTAATCAGCATGAGCTCAGAGCTTTCTGACTGGGTTAGGTTTCTCTGTGGAGAGAGAGAAAATGAGTTACTTATTTTGTAGAGATTGCATTTTTGCAGCCCCAGAAGTGATTTACAGACAGATCCCACATCAACCTTGAATATATGTAATACATATTGCAAAATATTTCTTCAGCAGGCTGAGAAGTCACTGGGTGCCATTAAAGTTAGGCTGAAGAGTTTACAAGTATTTTTTTAAATCATTATTTCTTCAGCGTGATGAACAGGGAGGTTTTCACAAGAGACCTGATTATCTTGGGATCTCAGACTGCTTTCAATGGGAGAAATTTCATTTAGTCACTGAATAATAATAATGGTGCAGTCATACTTCTGAGTTCCTCAAAATTTGATCTCTTTTTCTGCTTGCAAATGTTGTGCAAATGAGAAAGGAGGAATTTAAATATTTCTCCTGTGATTTCTGTCCCATCTGGGGTGCCAGGAAGAGCTGTGCTTCGGTACCAATTACCTCTGAAGCTGCTCGTATACCTTCATACGCCGCTAAGATTTCCTTTTCCACAGGGGTGTAATTGGCCTCAGAACCTCTGTAGCTTCGGCTCCAGAAACCCAGTGGTCGCCCTCGCGTCTCGCCAGGCACCTTTTGCCAGAGGCTCCAGGAGGGACCTTTATCTCCAGCTGCAGAGTAGAGCACATTCTTTACATCTGGTCCCATTCTAACTGGTCCAAGAGCCACGGCATGTGCAATTTCTTGCTTGATCTGCCTGAAAGCTTGTTGTTGCTCAGGACCCCACTGGAAATTGTTCTTTTTACGGGTCACAAAGTAAAGAGGGCTCACAATCTGACTGTATTCTGGGATATGCATCCTCCAGAAGCCTATGGCTCCCAGAAAAGCTTGGGTTTCTTTCTTGTTTGTGGGGGGAGCCATTGCTACAATCTTGTTGATTATGTCTGTTGGTATCTGGCGTCGTCCATCTTGCCATTTCACCCCTAGGAATTGGATCTCTCGGGCAGGTCCCTTGACTTTGCTCTTCTTGATAGCGAAACCAGCCTCGAGGAGAATCTGGATGATCGTCTGTCCTTTTTTGAAAACTTCTTCTGCTGTATCCCCCCATACAATGATGTCATCGATGTACTGGATGTGTTCGGGAGCCTTACCCTTCTCTAGTGTGACCTGGATCAGTCCATGGCAGATGGTTGGACTGTGTTTCCACCCCTGGGGCAGTCGATTCCAGGTGTATTGAACGCCCCTCCAGGTGAAAGCAAACTGTGGCCTGCACTCTGCCGCTAAAGGAATGGAGAAAAACGCGTTGGCTATGTCGATGGTGGCGTACCACTTTGCTGTCTTGGACTCCAACTCATATTGGAGCTCCAACATATCTGGCACGGCAGCACTCAACGGTGGCGTAACTTCATTTAAGCCACGATAGTCCACAGTCAGTCTCCACTCTCCATCGGATTTACGCACAGGCCAGATGGGGCTGTTGAAGGGTGAATGGGTTCTGCTGACCACCCCTTGGCTCTCCAACTTTCGGATCATTTTGTGGATAGGGATCACAGCATCTCGGTTTGTCCGATACTGTCGTCTGTGTACAGTTGTTGTGGCTATTGGCACTTCTTGATCTTTAACTCGTAGTAATCCTACAATGGAAGGGTCTTCTGAAAGGCCAGGAAGGGCAGACAATTGCTTGGACCCCTCTTCAATCACCGTGGCTACACCAAAAGCCCACCGGTACCCTTTCGGGTCCTTGAAGTATCCTCTTCTTAGGTAGTCCATACCAAGGATGCAAGGGGCTTCTGGCCCCGTCACAATGGGACGCTTTTCCCATTGGTCTCCCGTCAAGCTCATGTCCGCCTCTACTACTGACAATTCTTGAGACCCTCCTGTCACTCCAGAAATAGTAACAGTCTCGGTACTCTTATACTCCGAAGGCATTACAGTACACTGGGCTCCAGTATCTATCAAGGCCTGGTATCTCTGAGGATCCGATGTGCCAGGCCATCGGACCCACACAGCCCAGTAAACCCGGTTATCTTCTTGGTCCCTCTCCTTCTCCTGGCAGAAGGCAGGGCCCCTCTACTGGTCTTGATCAGAGCATTCGTCGTCAGAGTTTGACTTTGACTTCTTAGACTTTTTGCCATTGTCGAAGTGGACCTCCATCTTCTCGTGTTTCGGCGATCGCAGTTTCTCTTCTAAGAAATCTCCATCTACTACATAGACAACTTTCTTGTCAGTCTTCTTTCGCTTCAGCTCCCTCACTCTAGCTTCAAGCTTAGAAGTGGGTTCACCATCCCACTTCTTCATGTTTTCTCCTTTACTACGAAGGTATGCCCATAGTTGGTTACGTGACCCACGCTTAGAGTTCTCTTTCCTTCGACGTGTGAATGACAGGGATCGTGAGCAAGATCGAGACCAGGATCGAGGTCTAGGCCGAGGTCGTCTTTGTCGGTCCCGCCGTGATCTTCCCATTGGCCTTTCTTGGTAATCTCTATACCTTCTGTCCTCTCTGTCTCTAAGGTCGTCCTCATATCTGGAATATTCATAATCTCTCTCCGTTCTTTCCCTATCATAGGTGCGTCGGTACAGGGGATTGAAGGAGTCTTCCATATTTTCCTCGATGGTTCTTATCCAAGCACACATAGTGTCCACGCTTGGTTCCTCCATCTTTGGATTATATACGGGTATCAAGCAGGAAACATATGGTTTAGGGGCACCTTGAATTACCTTTTTCCACATTGGTTGCGTGCAGGGAACATTCTCAGGAACTTGGATATCATAATAATCTGGATCAGAATAGATGATCTCCAGCATGGCCAATTCCCGTAGGTATTGGATGCCTTCTTCCGCAGTCCTCCACCTTCTTGAAGAACTCTTCAGGGACTCCTTAAATGGGTATTTCACTCTCACCGCGTGGAGTATTCGGAGCCAAAGACTGGACGCCATTTTCTCCCTCCCCATTTCTTGCTCTATCACAGGGTCTCGAGCAATGGATCCCAACTGTCGTGCTTCATCACCTTCAATTACATGACTATCAGCTCCCTTGTCCCAGCATCGCACCAGCCAGGTGAGGACTTCTTCACCAGGCAAGCGCATATAATCTCTCCGTAAATCTCGAAGCTCTCTTGTGGTCAGTGATTGTGTAATTTCGCTTTCTCGCATAATTTCTTGTCCATCTCTCCCACGTAGAATCTTTTCCACCTCTCTCTTTACTCTTCCACTCCTACGTGGGACTGCTCCCACTTCCTCCCTATATCTCTCATGTGGAGGTGGAGACTGAGCATGCCGTGGGGATAAGCTTCTATATTGTTCACGCCGCGGAGATGGTTTCCTATGCCGTTCATACCGTGGGGATGGACTCCTACGCCGTTCACGCCGCGGAGATGGACTTCTACGTCGTTCATGCCGTGGGGATGGACTCCTACGCCGTTCGCGCCACGGAGATGGACTTCTGCGTCGTTCACACCGTGGAGATGGACTTCTATGCCATTCACGCTGTGGGGATGGACTCCTGCGTCGTTCGCGATACCCAGCGGGTGGAGGTAGTGAGTAATCTTTCACGTGGTGAGATAAGGGCCTCTTCCTCCAATCATTCACACCTCCAAGAGAAGGTTGGGTCTGGAGGGGTAGGGATAATTCCCCCTCCAATTGAGGGGGATGCTTTGGCTCCTTCTTTGCGTCTTTTGTAACACTGAATGTGTAGTCAGGATATAAATCATCAAGCGACAATATACCACCGGCCGTTTGTACTGTTGCTTTCTTTTCTCTTGATGCTGTTCTGTATTCCTTTGGGCGTGCCCCTAGTTCTCTTGGACGTGCTCCTTCCCGTGTAACCGTTTCTTCCTCTCTGGTACCTGCTTCTTCTCTTCCAATCGCTCCTTCCTCAGTCACAACCACTACTTCCTCTCTCGCAGTCGCGCCTTCATCACTTGCTGTTGCTCCTTCTCCCATTGCTGCCGCTCCTTCGTCCACTACATCTTGAGTGAATTGGATAGGTTCTTCTGTTCCTTCTTCTTCTTCTTCTTCTTCTCTTTCTTCTGTGCGTTCTGGTTGGGGAGATGAGTCTGTAAGTTCCTTGATCTCTCTTACCCACGTCTTCTTCTTCTTCACAGGGGCAATGATGACCTTCCGGTTCTTAGCTTGAGTCCCAGTTCTAGTGGGCTTAGTAGAAATGGCATTGACTTCAAGTTGTGTTTGGACCCCAACTTCTGTGGACCTAATAGGGACATCACTGGTTTCAAGTGGCGTGGTTTGGGTTTCTGTGTCGACCTTAACCCTTTGAAGGTGGTCTATGGCAGCTCGATAAGCATTAGCCAGGCCCCAGCACAAAGCGGAGAATTGCATATTCGGATCTTTGTAGGAAAAACACCCTTCTGCCAAACAGTGGGTCATCTCACCAGAATCAAACATTTGTTCTGGTGTGAACTCCCAATTAATGGGGGGTGACACATGTCCTACTAATCTACCGAAATCTTCCCAAGCTCCATGCCACCCGGGGACTGGCCTGTCTGCAGCCCTTTCCAAAGTTCCAGCGAGTCCCTTTGAGGTGTGATCTTTCCTACAAGAGGGAAGGCAACGGAACCCCATTCTTCCAAGTTTAAGTAGCACTTCCAGTACCTTTATCAATGACAGTACTGTTGCAATAAGATTTATATAGTAATTAGAGCCGATTTTAACCATGGGGATTTCCTTTACCAAACCTTCGATGTCAAAATTAAAGGATGGAAGCAACTCGTTCCATCCATCCTCAAGGTCTGGACGTCTCCCTATACGGTAGCCTAACACAGGTGTAAAGGTGGCTAGAATTATAAGACAAATTAATGAAATAGCCATTGTTTTTTGTTATTATTTCTTCTTGATCCCAAAACAAACCTTTGTTTATATAAACAAAGTTTCCTTGGCTGCTTTCCCAGACTCTGGCAGTGTTCCCAGACCTGTTCCCAAAACAATAGATTGGTTTTGCAAAACAACACCGAGCTTGGCTGTCTTCCTGGAAAAACGTTTATCAAAACAAGCCAAACTTAACCAAAATATCCCACTTCTGACACCAAAAATGTTGTGCAAGTTTCGAGCTGGCTTCCCGCCAAGTCCCCGAAACTCGACAACAAGGACCCGCCTCCCAGAGAGGGAAAAGGGAAAAAAAAAAAAAAACCAAGCAGCCAAAGCTATAGCAAATATATATATATATATATATATTACATATGAGACAGATACACAAAAGGAGAATACCACACACAGAAGGGGGGGGGGGGGGGGGGGGGGGGGAAGGGGAAGGGAGAAGGACAAAAAGGGGCAAGGACCGAACAAGCCAACCAGCCGACCGAAGGCAAGCTAGCAAAAATCTCACCACTTCCCTTCGAACAGGCAGGATGGCTAGACACGGCCCAAGGCTCTCCCCTCACGCGTGGCAGATAACGGTAGTCACTGTAGGCCTCGGCTCCAGATAAACCAGACCAAAACAGGGACCCGCCGTTCTCGAACCTCGCCGGAAAGGAAGAGAGCGAACTCTCTTATCAAAGCCTTATTTATACCCTAGGTTACGTAAAGGAATAGCATGGAATACTTCCTTGGTCACCTTCCCAGTTCCTTCCTGGTTACAAGCTGGTTTCCAGGAAGGCCTAGACTGAAACCATCACATTCTCATTCAGAGATTCTTCTTCTACTATATTGATTAATGACCAAGTCTGAAGAGAGAGGAGGCTGAATCCAGGCTTTCTTACGGCAGTGTTTACTTGATATGCTTTTACTGAGGTCTTTATTATTTCTGTATGCTCAGCTAAAGGTCTGAGCTGCAGAATTTCAAATATCCTTTATGGCCATGGCCTCTGGGACTGACAGATCTGTGTGTGGAGTGGTGGGTGGAGAGAATAGATCCGAGTGTAACAGCCAGGTTTGGATGCAGCACCACTTTGTTTTCCTTGTCTCTCTTCCAGAACTGGTCCGGGATGAAGTGCCAGTTCAAGCTGCTGCGCATGGCTGTCGCCTTGATCTGTAGTGAGTATCACCCAGGCCTTGGCATGCAGGACTCCTGCTTTGCTAGTCCTTGTCATAACAGCTCATGCTGATTCAGGGAGTTTGACTTTGCAGCAGTTTTGGTAGGAACTTGCAGCTGGACCCTCTGGCAGCACAAACCACATTGCTCCCAACTGCAGATTTTGGCTTTCAACACCATGGTTTGTGAACGAGGGTTTGTCATCAGCCAGCTTGTGTTTGTGGAGATGTGGGACTTAAACACCTTCTCCTGGGATTCCTAAAACAAGCAATGCTTTTGTAATGAGAATACTTGGGTTTCCTGGGGCTCTTCCTATCTGGGGTGGCAGCAGCATTATCCACACACTAATGAATTATCTTCTGGCCATATCCCCAGGGTGGCACAACAAACTAAGCCATGTGTTCATCACAGGCAGCTGTCTTCAAATTCCAACTCATTTTTTTTTATGGTTTTGGTATAAGTTTTGGGAGGTGAATATTCCCCCACCTGTCTACACTCCCACTTACCAAGCACTGGGGAGACCCCGTGTCTGTGCACCACAGTCCTGACACAGCTCAGGCTTCCCAGCTTCCCTGAGCTCACCATGCCACGCAATTTCTCCCTCTCTGTCTCTCTGGGGACTCAGTGCTGCCTGCCAGATGGACTCAAGAAGGGACAGACAATTAATTTATCTTTCCTTCCTTGTTCCAGTGAGCTTTGAATTCGGCAGAGCCGTGTGGCTGCGGTTCCACCCCTCGGCGTACCCGCCGTGCCCCCACCCCAGCTTCATGGCCCACCTGGGAGGGGTCATGGTGGGAATCACCCTGGGAGTCGTCATCCTGAGGAACTATGAGCAGAGACTCCAAGATCAGACTTTATGGTGGATCTTCCTTTCTATTTATGTCATTTTTGTCTTGTTTGCCATCTTCTGGAACATTTTTGCCTACAGCCTGCTGGATCTAAAGCTACCTCCCCCTCCCTGAAACCACGGGACAGAGAACTGGAGAGCGGAAATCATCTGTCAGCTGTGTGGCATGAATGGAGATGGAGGATCTATTTTTGTGTTTAACTTAGGGGAGGATGATTCTTCTCAACACAAGCGTGTGCTGGAGGAGATGCTTAAGGATCTCATGAAAGAAGGGGCTGATCAGTTTGTCCACAAACCCAGCAGGTTCTGCAGTCCTGGCTGGCCGTGCCCTGTGGTTTGTGCCCTGCCCCTGGGCACTCACTGCCTGGACTGCTGGCACACATCAACGTTCTGTAGGAGATATCTGTATTTTCCAGGTCAGTGCTGGAATTAGGGCCAATTGCAGAGTGAATCTCCTCACTGTTACTGGACACTAAAAGGGAAAAAGAGCAGACATTTACTAATTAGAGACTCACATGGTACTCACAGGGCAGCTTGAGTCTGGTCTCTATGGACACATCTGACTGTTCAGCCATACCAGTGCCACTGTCTAATTACTTGAATGGTTCTGAAGGTATTTTAGCCTGTGGTGAAACTTGTCTTGCACAACTTTCAAAGGAATCAGCAGAACTTGCTCACACAAAGTGATGGAGACTGGGCTTCAACCACAGGTCAAATGAAATTGCACTATAAACATTGGGAATCTTTAGAGTGTTGTGGACACCCAGGCAGAGGTGACTTCTACTGTGCATGTTTCACCTGATTTTAATTAATTAGTCCCCCCCTCCCCAGCCTACTGTGGCAAGAGGGTGTGGCTGGGGTTTCTTTTTTGAGGGATGAAGAAAAGGAGGGCAAATGTTCATTTGTGGGTTTATCAGAGGACAATCAGGTGCTGTTTTTTTCTCACTGTATTTCTGGCCACGCTGACCTAACACCTGGCCTTGCAGTGAGCTCCTAGCAAGGATCTCAACTCTTCCAGCAGGTTCTTCCTAGAAAAGTGGGACCAGGATCACCTACAGCAGCCCAGGGTGGGAACTATCCAGCCTTTGCAGCCATACAGTCCATTTGGGGCCAGGCCCACTGAAGGCAGTGGAGTTAAATCAGGTTGTGTGCAGCACTGGTTTCCCACAGAAGTGAAAATGGTGTTATGGTGCTACAGTGATCATTGTCAAACAGATAGAACTGGTTTTAAGGTGACTGCTGCATTTTGAGGGTGCCTCTTCCTGAGGCAATGGATGTTCAGGAGCTCCAAACAAGAGTTAGTTGCAATGATGCCTTTTTCTTTAACGTTGGCCAAGGCCAGGTCCAGGCAGTGTGACTGGGCTGTGGCACAGTCCACACAGTTGCCTGCAGGGACCTGGGGACCACAGGGGAACATCTGTGGCACGAGCAGTGCCTACAGGTACTCCTGTCTGTAAGGTGCTTAACTTGCTTGTCACTTAAGAGAGCTGCCAAACCACAGTCCAGGAATGTGGGTGCCCTCCTTTTCTCTCCCCTTTACCCATCTATTGGATGGTCTGGATAAAGCAGCCAGAAGAGTCTCTCCAGACAAGCTCCTCTTTTCCTTTTTTCCCTTTCCCTGCTGGTGCCCAGGCACAGCCCCCTGAGCCTTCCACAGCACATCTCACAGGCACTGTGGTAGTTGTGTAGCAAAATGTCTCTGTGTCGTGGGCTTTATTCTCTCAGTTGTGTTATCTGTGCTGCCATATGATACCACAAGCTGGTAGGGGTCTATCCTTCTAGAGGGGATATTCACAAGTGCTTCTCAGCTGCCCCCTTCTTTGCCTCCTGTGGGAAAAATAACTCTGGTTTGAGGGGTGACGTTCTGCTCCCACAGAATGCACTGGAAAAAAACTTCTGTTGCCTCGGGGAAAGGGAGGGGGGAGAAAATAAGTGAAAAAAGCCTTACCTGAAAAGAAACAATTTTGGCACCCTTGTGCACAGAAATGGGATTTCTGAGGGTGACAGCACCTTTGTTGTTCTGCATGGCCAGTGCAATGCTTGTGGGCCCTCAGACCCAGGAGCAAGAGGAAGAGAGAAGGGTCAGAGCTCTGTTCAGGTTCCCTGTGCCCTGTTCCCTCTGCAGTTCAGATCCAGATGGAAGCAGTCACGAGAGTTCCCATGGATTGTTCCAGGTGCTGGCCCAGGGAGTGCTGTAGCAGAGATCATCTCCTTGTGGAGCTGCAGGGGAGCAGGAGAGCAGGGAGAGTGCTGGCAGAGACATGGTTAACAAGTAAGGAGGACATTCCTTCCCTCACCTGTTGCTAAGCCTTTCTCATCAAAGATGCCTTTAAACAGAGGTGACCAGGATGGGGAGTTCCCCTGAAGTTTTAGGGAAACTTTTAAAATGTTGGTAGAAAATTCCAATTGCAAAAAAAGCCACTCCAAGCTATTTTGCCTGTAATTTACCAGAGTACAATATGCACCAATTGGCTTTTATTTTTGGTTTCTCAGCTGAAAGCTACTTAATGCCCATCAGATTCTCCCCAGTGAGGGTTTCTGTGCCTGCCAACGTGTGCTCTGGAGTGAAGGAGCAAGATGCAGATTCAAGAGCCACCGGTTTCTTCATCAGCCTGAGCATGGCCAACATGCCTTTGGTCTGCTCAGGAGTGGGAAGGAGCTGAACAGAGTAATGCAGACCCCCCTCTCTGGTCCTTTATCCATAGATTAATGGAGTCTACATGAACTGGTTGAAAACAGCTCTGAGGTTGAGCCTATGACTTGTTCTTTTAAACTGTTGTTCATCTTCCTGACTTCCATTCTGTCTCCCCATTCCCTGCCTGAGCAAGTCTACAAACAGCCCTGGGGACCAGAAAGGCCAGACTTTAAAGCAGTACTAGATTTATTGGGAGTGAAGCAATGAAACCCTCTCACATTCCTGCTCATCAGAGCTGAAATCTCCCCCCATACATGGAGCAGGTTGTCTGCTGGGAATCGATCAGCCCACGGAGTCAGGAGCAGCACCAAGTGCTTAAGCTTTTGTAATTATTTCTTTTAATCACTAAAATTACAGTATGAAAACTTGTAATGTTTCTACAGAGTACTGTGAGTTCTGGTTATGTTGTTTTCTCACACACCCTGGAGTGCCACAGTGCTGCAGCACCACAGAGCTGAGAGCAGCCAGGCTTTCCTGTTACCTCCAGATGTCCTTGGAGCTGCTGGCTTGTGTCAGAGCCGGAATATTCCCCATCCTGCTCATTTGTGGTTCCAACTTCTCCCAGTCAGCAACGTGTTCCTGAAGGAGTGTCCTCCGAGGGACTGTTTTTGGTGATTCCTGTGGTTTTATTTCAGCTGCTGCCAGGATTTTACATCAGTCACATAAAATGTGACTTTATTGACCCTCCCGGCTGTGCAGTGCCAGAGCAGGAGTGTCACCCACGGACAGGTTTGAACAGGGCACCTGAGAGGGAGTTATTTTGTGCTGCGTCCCTGAGTGAGGACACAACACCTAAAAAAAAATCAGCCATTTCTGTGCAGGGATTCCCTTGCAGAGAGCACATTGCAGGTCCAGCGGGATGGGGCAGGAGCAGTGCGGTACCCGGGAGCCGGGAGTGCGGGATGTGGAGCTTCCAGGGACACCTGGCGGCAGCGCGGAGGCAGGACGGGAGCCAGCTCCTGCCTTCCCTAGGACGGGATCCGGCTCCTGCCTCTTCCCCAGGACGGGAGCCAGCTCCTGCCTTCCCTAGGACGGGACCCGGCTCCTGCCTTCCCCAGGACAGGCGGGAGAAGGGGCTCAGGCAGCCGTGGGGAGCAGGAGGAGGAAGGAGGAGAACCAGGTAGATCAAAGTCCAAATGGCACCTTTTATTCCCACAGGTAAAGATTAATTTTGCACAGGGTGATAACACAGGAAGGAGGAGGGAGAGAGTTGTAGTGCAGTGACGGGAGAGGAGGGAGGTTACCAGAAACAGTCTCTGAGTGAGGTGTAGCAGTTGTACATATGCTGATGAATTTACGTTTGCTGAGTTTTTAAGACAACATCTTGTGTCACTGTTCCCCCATCAGTCGAGGAGGAATCTTAGCACTTACATGGCATATTGTGATTTTTCACTACTTGCTCCTTTGGCAGTGGGAAGTATGTTATCAACAGGGAAGGGGGAGGCTGAAGAAATTGTTACTAGAAATAAAGCTTGGGGATTCTGCATCCCAAGACCTTGCTCCTTCTGATGGATTACACTGCCTATGTGTTTCAGATCAGATCAGACCATTTCAGTTTGAGCTGGGCTAGGAAGGATGAACCTGACACTTTACAGCTGGCACTAACCTGACTCTGTGCTGACCTCGAGGCAGCTACTGCTCTGTGCCAATATTTCATCTCCCAGCATCTCCCGTGGGCAGGACTTTCACACATTCTTCAGTGAGTAAAGAGCTCAAAGTCTGTTTACACAGATTCCAGCTCAGCTCAATTACTTTGGAAACCCCATCCTCTGGCTTTACCCAAAGTGGAACTGGAGAATGTGGGTGCACTTCAACACCAGCCACCTCTGGGGCCAAGCTGGGCCCTGGAGCAGCCAGGCCAGCACCTCTGAATGCTGCTGCTCTCCTGTTTCCTCACAGAGGTGGCTGCTCTGCAGTGCTCTGGGACAGAACTCAGAGGTTCCTCCTGCAATCACTGATGCCAAGAGCTGGTTATGAAGGAAAACAGTGCATTCTGCACTCTATAAAAAAAGAATCATACTTAAGACAGGAAACAAGCTTGTTTAAGGGTAAATGTATTTTTAATGTCACCATTAATCATTGGCTTTTAATTGGAAAAAGCTTTCTAATGAGGTATTTCTGAAATGCCAGTAGGAGTACAGAAAATTTATGTTTCAGGGTACTTTACAACAGGAGCACAAAATATTCCCTAGGCCTGACTTAAGTAGCAAAAGTACCTTATTTTCAGTGAGCTTGATAGACACGTTGTCACTGACTCTCTCCTGACTCCCCCACAGTGTCTGTTTAGTTTGCAAATAAAGCCAGATTTATGCAGCTTTTCTTTTGCTTACACTGCTAATGTTAACAACACATCTGAGTGTTAAACACAAAGCACTAAACTAAGTGATTTTCTGCCTTAAAATACTGAACAAATGATACTTTCCCGTGAAGGGCTAGTAAAACAAAGTGATACTTGCAAGGTAAGATGCTATGGTACGTCTCCAAATATTTTTGTATTGTGTACATTCTGTATATTTTTGTTGTAACAATATTATTTGGGTGCAGAATCCATTAAATTTTTTTTTTGGTGGTTTTTTTTGTTTATTTGTTTTCTCTTTCGTTTTTCTTTTCTTTTTTAATAAAATTAAGTTGTTCTGTATCACGTGCCAAAAAACAACCAAGAAAAAACTTACAAGGACGGTTTTGTCAGTTTGTCTGTAGTTAACACATTATTTAACAAAAAAGCAATTGGTTTGGAGCTCTGCAATGGAATCTTCTAACTATGACATTGGTAACTCGTTTTTATGTCTGTCTAGGAGATAAAGGGGAGAGTAAAGTGCAGCTTCACTTCTTTTGGGACATAATGAGGATGCAGAACCAGCTTGGGACTTGCATGGAAATTCAGGTCTTGTCCCAGGTTTTGGCAGCTGCCACTGCAGTGCAGCAGTGACCTCAGCACTGCAGGGAAGGTGACAACCAAGAACATGAAACTGTTTAAATGTTGTTATTGGGGAGGAGGGTTGTGCCCTTTTAACATCAGTCTCTATTGAGTGTCTTTAAATCTGAGAGCCAACACATTCTGGTCTCTTGAACCGACAGTGGAAACAACATATCCAGAAAGTTCCAATGTGAAAGCAGGAGGCTTATTTTGAAAAATATTTTATGTTGTTGTTGGGATTTTGTGGGTTAAAGTGTAACTTCCAGGGATGAAGATGTGACCAGCAGCAGCTCCTGTTAGATGTATTATTCCTAAGGGAGGAGATCACTGCTGCTATGTGTGGGACTCAGCTCTTCCTGGCAGCTCTCTGGAGACACTTCAATCTCTCTGTTCATTACCTGAGGACTTCCAGCAAGAAGGTGAGGTGGGTTTTGTTGGTGTTTTTCAGGTAACACAAGAAGTCTCACTGCCTACGAGCACCTGTCATTTTTCTTGCTACCTGTTCTTCACATCCCACTTATCTTTTGAGCACTGAGCTGTGAATGACACTTGCAGCTCCTCTGCATTGTGTGATAACGGGTTTTACACAGAAGACATCAAGGACAACACTCATTTGCAATTTACAGGCACACTACTAAGGATTTGAGTTTATTGTAAACTTTATTTCACACAGTGGTGTCACAGGAAAGCACCAAACTTCTGTCATCACAGTACAGAGCAGAGGCACAACAGTCACACTGAACCATGTTCATCACAGTCACTGTTTCAGGGAGACTTCTCCCAACACCTTCTGCTGCAAAGGGAAACCACAGGAGTTTTGCTGTTATCAGGTTTGCAGAAATCATTCTCATTTAGGAGGTCTCTCAGAGACCTTGTGAGTTTGGATTCCAGCTGTAGCCAAAGATTTCCTTCAGGTATTCTGCTGCCCACCTGTCCTATGACGTGGGAAAGAATTCATTGCTGAAATACAACAAAATATTTTAAAGTCTGAACCTGGGAACTTAATTTACTTCAATTCTGAAGAAGTTTCATCTAATTTAAAGTTAATATTTAATCTATAAAATTTTCAGATTTAATTCTTCCTAATTAAAAAACATATGATGATTTACAGTTAGCAAAATGGGTACTAAGAACATACAAAGGTGCTGATCACACCACAAACTAAGAAAGAAGGGATTCATCAAATAGCTTGGGAACTTCAGATGCCTGTCCTGTGTCACTGAAACTGTTCAGTCTTTAGGCAGCTCTGTCTCATACCATTTAATGACTTGTTTATCCAGAGACAGAATAGTCAGTTTGAAAGCAGAATGCACAAAGTAGCTACAGACTTGTTACCTATGTTCTCTTATATAATCTGATTAATTCATTTACTATAATCTATCCAGATGTTTGTGCTCCTTTATTAAAACAAAGTAGCCAGATCCTAATGATTACACATGATAATTTTGAAGACATTTAAAATATTAAAAACACTGAAATGCTTGCCAGGTAAGGGATTTGGGTTTGGGTTTTCTTTCATGTAGTGACTGTAAAAAACAAACATCATGATTTCCTCACAAGAGGAGCAAGTCAGTTGGACAATCTGGTAAGCACTAAAAACTATGCCGGAGTTTGTATGATCTGATATTTACACATTAAAAAGTTTCATCTGAAAAAGACAAAAGGCAGGTGAAGCTGCAACTTAAGTTTGACTTGGGTAATACTTTTAAATATAAATTAAAAATTCTGCAATAGCTTCACAGAAGAAATGAATGATTTATACGTAAGGTAATTTTAAGCCACCGCTGTTTCTCTCATGAATTCCTCGAGGACGGTCACTACATTCCTGGCTTCTGGCATCTCTGCATGCTCCACTTTGACAATCTTCAGGAGGATGTCTCCACTGCCACAGTTCTTCAGGAACAGGTAGCACTTGAACAGGGCATAGTGGTTCATCTCAGCCTGGCGGATAAACCTCTTCAGGTTGTTAATGTCCTGGATGGCCTAAAAGAGCAAGCAGAGCATATTCTTATCCTTCTGTGTGGAAAGAAAACACATGACCATGTGGGAAATGAAGGATGAATAGCAGGAGAAGCAAAAGCATTTCCAATAGCAATTTTGTGTTACTACTCAAGAGTAATGTAAGCATGGAATACTGTCCCTGATGTATATAACCACTGTTACTGTGGACACAACTTGGCAGCTCACCTAAGAAGTGTTAACTACTGAACCCGTGTCACCAGTTACACCATACTGTGTGTGCACAGCTCAGATTAACAGGATTTAAAGAAAGGAGAAAAAAAGAAAAGGTGGGTTTTATTTTAGATGAGAAAACACCTTTGGAACATTCACTGAGGAAACTTCCCTACTGCTTTATAGGGGTCAACTGCAGTAAGCCAGGCCTCAAATTAAACCTCAGGGTTACTCAGTTAATGACATACAGACACTGTAAATAACCTGCAACTTTTTTTTGCTGCAAGAAGAGTATTTGCTCCCTCAGCAACCCCCATGTCTTCTTCAAGTCTTTAACATATATGAACATGTACCTTCAGTTTGAAGTTTTCCAAAATCTGCCGGAAGAGAAATGGATTGCCACCTTCTGCACCGTTCACAAAAGCCTGCATCCAGTCCTCACAGAATCTGTTGCTCCCTGTTACATGTTCAGGAACATGGAGAAGAGTAAATGAGCTCCACAGAAATATACAGCTGCATTCACCTGGTTTAATCCCTCTCATGTAACAACTGATAGTCGTATACCTGGGCCAGGAAATAAGTTTTAAGGAAAAACAGTATATGTGGAAGAGAAAAGCTAACACAGCTACAGTGATTACATGACACTCTGATTGTTGAATCCCTTTTTCACAGCATTTGTTAAAATCACAACAGGAATAATAAGTTTTGCAGATTCCCTGAATTGTATTTTCATAGGGATGAATGATGGGTGTTATTATCAAGCATTTTCAACCCAGAGTTCCAGTGTCTGGGGTAACAAACCACCCTGGTACTTCCTAGGACAGGTGTTGTAGTTTCCAGCCAGAATCCCAACTTTCTGGGCAGGAGCCTACAAGTTTCTGAATATCCTCAACAGCCTCTGCCATGCCCAGCAGCTGCAGGATCCCAGGGAGGCACACGAAGCATTCCCAGCTGTGATCTCACCTGCATTGTGTAACTGGGGCTGAGCTGCACTGCAGTCTATAACCAGGGACTTGTGCTGTTCCTCGGTCATGGCAATGCACAGGGAGGTCATTGTGCCTTCCTGGACCAGTCCTTGCAGGCTGGCAGCTGCCAGGAACCTGGCACAGAGAGCTCTTGTGAACTGCTTGATTCTTTACAGCTCCTGGACAGCAGGGAGGAGGCTGTCACACACAGAAGCCAAGTTACTCACAGGTTCCTTGGTCCCAAAGTATCTTTACCTGCTGATGTCCTTTTCTGTTCTTTCATCTGCATTTTTCACTTCTACAGGAGTATAACTCAAAGCCTGAACACAAACAAAGAAAAAAGCTGGATGCAACGTTGCTATTACTGCTGTTGCTATATTGCAGTTATGAGCAATAAATACATAATGTGGTACTTTAAAAATTGTTCTTTTCAAGGCAGTACTCCATGTTCTAGTTATTGCAGCAGGTTTTGCACTCAGAAGAAATTCAGCAGTTACACTCTGTTAGCTATTCCATCCAAAGCCTCCTCAATCTCAGGGATTAGAGCTAGGATTAGTTTCTTTTCTGTTTCCAGTGAATTACAGGAGGCACATACACAATATAACACCCCTTTTTGTTCAGGGGAATTATACCAGGGACAGCCTGCTCAGGCTATTTCTAATTTTCTTATTCTAATTTCAACGTGGGCACTGTTAGGTAATTTTACATGAGTTAACTATAATAATTAATGGAAGAAATTGTTATGTGTTTCCTTAGCAATAAAGGAGGGAAAAGGTACTTGTGCTGAATTAAAAGGGGAAAAAAAAAAAAAAGAAGAAAAAAGCTGCTCTTCATTTCCTCCTGCTGGGAAAGCAAATGCTGGAAACATTTTAACTATGTTGGAGTCACTGAGGTGCCTTCTGAAGGTTTTTTAGTTACCCAGTTTTAAATACACTTACAGCATGTAACAGAGAGGCCAGTTTGTCCTGGAAGAGCTGCACCACCCTCTGGATGGGGCAGATGGCATCCTCAAACCAGCTCCTCAAGTAGGGGCTCACACAGCTCTCCAAGTTCTTTTGCTGTGACAGGTTGAAACGTTAAAGCTTTAACTACAAATTAGATTTCTACACAAATAGAAGCCTATTAATAATCTACTCAACCTAAGATATTTGGATGTCAGAGCCTTCTTAATCCTAAACCACAGAGAACTAAAATAATGAGTTTGACATTTAAAGCCGGACTTTATCAGCAATGAAAGGCTTTGCATTTTAAGGAACAGCCAGAACTGAAATATTATGGTATATATTGAGCAAAGACCATGCAACAGCAGACTGGATGACAAAGAGACTTAAGAGGAAGAGTTTCCACTAGAAAAATGTGACGAGAAACCCACAAAAAATCCTTCCTTAACATTCAGAAGGGGTAAGAATCGAGGTGGACATCAATGATTTCCTTGTAGACCATTATCTTTTATTAGTCATTCTTCTCTCCAAATCTAACTGTAAGTAACCTTTAAGAGATTCATGACTAGCACAAAAAATATCTCTCCTTTCTCTTTTTTCTTCCTTTTGACTTGTGTGGTTGAGAGGACTTTAGACATTCATTGTCACTACAGTGAATCAAGTATCTCTCACAGTGTTTTACTGCTACTTAAAACACCTATTTTGGCTCTATAGACTAAATCTTCCCGATTGTCTTAGCAATTAATTTGGGTAAATACTCATTTTCACCACTTAAAGAAAGAGTTAGGCCTTACCTCCAAATCAAGGTTTATCTTCAGACTTTGAATGTATTTGTCCAGCTCAAGTCTGAAAGTATCTTCTTAAGGAAAATAAGGTGCATCAGTTAAGACCTGCATTTTTCCCTTTCAGTGTATGGCTGTCACTGACATTTTCAGTTACTGGAAGGTGTGCACAAACGAGCTGATTTCAGGTAGAAACAGACAAAACGACAGGATAATTTTTACATCATCTCCCTCTCCACACCATGTAAAGGAAGTCAGAGGTAAGGATATAGTTCCAGACCTTTCTCTGAGCCACCTAAGAAACAGACCACATATTCTGGAGCATTGGTGTCCGATTCCAGTGTCCCCATTTCTAGAAGATTTTCTTGTTGGAAACGACAGTAGTAACAACCAACTTTGCTTTCTGGTATGCTGTGAAAAAAAAAAAAAGAAAAAAATTATTTTGTTCCAGATACATCACAATAAATAGGTGCAAAAAGCAGACATACATGATTTCTGAGAGAATTTTCACCCACTAGCACTGGTGGCTCCTATGGTCGTATATAAAGCTCTTAGACCTTCTTTTTTCCTCTGTGGTGTGATTAGAGTAGTTTAAAAGGAAATAATCATAAACACATGGACTGTTTTAAATTATTTACTGCCATATATTTCTCGAAGCTACATAAAAAAGGAAAGTGCCTTTGTGTAAGGCTGTTATTAACAGCAGCAGTAAACTGAGAACATGGAACCAGGATTAGACCAAAGAGCAGCAGCAGACAGGCAAGATGTGCAGTGCTGCCAATGTTCCCTACAGCTTCTCATCCACAAATAATCTTAAATATTTTACCTGAGCCCCACCGAGGCTACACTGCCCATCCCTTCAAACAGGGCTCCCTTAGTGAGGCGCTTGGCGATAAAACCGCGCAGTTCTGTCTCCGCTTCAGCTGGTAAGTTCGTGTCCAGCAAGGTGAGGCTTTACAAACAAGAAGAAATTGTTAGCAAAAGTCAAATGTTACCGTTTTGTTTCACCAAGTACAGAACCTGCCTCTAGCAGGGGGACCCCTGTGATCTCTCTCTGGTGACAGCTGACAGGTCTCTGACTTGTGGCCCATCAGGAGCAGTCAGTGATTTGTCCCCTCCCCAGCACTCTGGAGTTATGGTGTCAGCTCATGCTGACCTTCCCAGCAGCTCTTTCTTCCCATGTTTTCCTAGTTGTGATACAGAGCTTATGGAAACATGTCCACTGAAAATGAATAAATTTTTGTTATCTGTTACCTATACAAAGACCTAAGTCAATACAGAAATATGAAGTAGCAAAGAAAAGAGAGTTCAAACTCAGAGATGGTAACTTATGTTTAATACACTATTTGAGCTATGCAGTTGTGTTCATTCCTCAGGTATTCCAGAAGAAGCACTCAGGGGACTCCAGTCTGCTTTCACAGGGGTTTGAGCTTTGAAAGCACTGCAATGGACCTAACAATGACCTGACAGCAATTCGGCAGAGACTTCAAAGCGTGTTGCAGGTGATTCTGCAGGTCGGCTTTACCTGAAGTCCTCGGTGGAGGGGGTGTGTGCCCCGGCCCCGCCATCCCCGCCGGCCGCTCCCTGCGCGGACCTGAAAGCCAAGGGATTCCCAGGATTGATTTTTACACCCGTGACACGGAACAGGGACCGCGATAGGGAAAGGTACGGCCCGAGGGCGAGTCAAAGCAGCAGCACGGAATCGGTGCATTATGGGAGGGAAAGAATCTCATCCGGGAGAGGGAAGAGGGGAAAAAACACAGGGGATTCAGGGAGCTGGGAACAGCCGAGGCCTGGGGCGGCCTCCCCACGGGGACCCGCCGCCTCACCTGCGGTAGCCGTAGAGGCCGTGGTAGGTGCTGCCGTGCCGCTCCGGCCGCCGCTCCTCGCCCGCGCCGCCGCCCTCCTCGCTGCTCTCCAGCTCCCGCTCATCGCCGTCCGGCAGCGCCGGCAGCATCGCGGCCCGAGCCCCGAGCCCCGCCTGTCCCCGCGGAGCCGCCCCGGAGCCGCCGAGGCGCGGTGGGTGCGCGGTGAACCCGCCCCGCTGGGCCCGCCCCGGGCCCGGCGCTGGGAGGAGCGTTCGGGGCCGCTGGAGGAGCCACGGGCCGAATCCTGATCCCGCCGAGCCCCAGCGTTTCACCAAGGCTGGAACGGCTCCGGCTGCCGCGGCTCCTGTTTGCGCAGCGTGCAGGACAGTGCAGTACAGACCCCGCGGGGCCCGTGTCGGTACAGGCGATCCTTCACTGACCTAACGGCAGGACCCGCTCAAATCAAGTTTCATAGAATCACAGAATCATAGAATGGTTTGGGTTGAAAGAGACCTTAAAGATGATCTCGTTCCAACACCTTGCTATGGGGCATTTGACAGGATTAGCCGTGCTATCTGTTTTAAAAAGCTCTGCCTCCGAAATACCTCTTTCTGTGTTAAAGCAACACATTTGTTAGCTCCCGGCAGTTACAGAACCACAGGATCATTCAGGTTGGGTGGGACCTCTGGAGATCATCCAGTCCAACCCCCTGCCCAGGCAGGGTCACCTGCAGCAGGTGACACAGGAACGTGTCCAGGTGGGTTTGGAATGTCTCCTGAGGCAGAGACTCCACAGCCTCCCTTGTGTTGCAGATAAGCCTCGTGGGGAGCAGCTCTGACCCCCAACTGCAGCAGGGCCACCGCAAAGCCTTGGACGAGGCTGATGGTTGGACCTGATGATCTTACAAGTGTTTTCCAAGCTCAGTGATTCCGTGATTACATTCTAAGCAGCCAGTGGACCGGCCCGGAGCTGGAGAGCTGTGGGGATAACACAGACACACCCCGCATTGGGTTGCCAGTGTAACAGAGGGACCAGCCTGGCCAGGCACAGGAAGCTGAGGAGGGTGACAACTCAACACGTTTCAGTTGGTTTTATTGTGTTCTCAGAGGGCCAGGCTCCCCCACACCCCATGGCCTCACTGTCAGCAGCCCGTACGTAACATGGACACAGCTGGCACCACAGCACTGCACAGCACAGTCTAAGCAACACCGGCTTCTTGCCCTGTCAGATTTCGTAGGGAAAACACAGTTTCTCTGCACCACTAAATATGAAGACGAGAAACAGTTTAGATTAGATCTTAGGAGGAAGTTCTTTGCTGTGAGGGTGGTGAGCTGGATGGAGCTCTGAGCAACCTGGTCTAATAGAATGTGTCCCTGCTCACGGCAAGGGGGTGGAACGAGATGCTCTTTAAGGTCCCTCCCAACCCCAACCATCCTGTGACTCTATAACTCTATGACACATGTCAGTGCCTCAGGCCGCGCACGCCCAGCCTCCACCAGACAAAATGGCGGCGGCGCCGTGAGGGGACACGGGACAGCCCGAGGGGGCCGCGCGCGCGTCACGTGGGCACTCCCCCCTCCCCTCCCTCCCGGCGCGGTGCACGCTGGGAGCGCGGAGGCGGTGGCGCCTGAGGGAGCGCGGCCGCCATTTTGTACCTCCTCGCTCGGTCCGGGGCGGTCGCGCGGGCGCTGCGGTTCTGAGGGAGCGCTCGGCTCTCCTGCTCTGTAGCTCGGGGTCGCTACCACAGCCATGGGACGTAAGAAGAAGAAGCAGCTGAAGCCTTGGTGCTGGTATCCTTGTGTGTGAGACGCGGCGGGTGCGGGGAGCTGGGTGGGGGAGGGGAGCGGCCTGGCGCGGTCGCCGTTCGGCCTCGGCCTGCCCCGGGACAGGGCTCCCCCCTCTCCTCACCCCCGTTACGGTTTGTCTCGGTGCTCGGCGCTGTTCCATCCCAGTGCTGCTCGGGATGGGCCCCGGTCCGTGCCCTTTTTCTTCTCAGGGCCGCTCCTGCCTAGGCCGCGGCCTCACACTCGCTCCGTGAAGCCGGGCCGGGCCCGCGGGGTTGCCGGCGTCGTGGGGAAAAAAGAAAACGGTCTTTAACCCCCGGTCTTTAGCGAGAAAATCCTACTCCTAATATACACAGCTATTAAAGGAGGGGAATGTGATTAAAAGAGAGTTTTTGGAAACTTCTTTTTTTTTTTTGCCTTTTTTTTTTTCTTTTTTTGTGGCCGGGAAGGCTTTCAAATTCGTAATTGCTGCATCACCGTCAGGTGGAATTTCTCAGTGTCCTGAAATACCGGTGGGTTTTTCTTCGGTCCCTCCTTCAGAATCTGCTGTCTATTGGGGAGTGGTTACAAATTTACCTTTTTTCTCTCTCAGATGTTTCTGCCCAATCTAGGATTGTTTAATAAAGGAATTTACAAGCTCCTCTGAGATATTTTGCCATTTTATGTTGGAATGCTTCTGTAGATGTTAATGTATTTCACGTTTTGGCGGAAGCAAGAGACACTTTGTGTTAACAATGTTAACATTGTGTTAATAACGAATTGCAAACGTGTATTTGTCTTGCCGAGGAAGATGTGTGTGGAGTGTTTGCTGAAATCCCAGTGCTGACCTGCAGGAAGGAAATGCAGTTTTGCCTCTTCGGTTACATAGATATCCAGAAAGTTCCTTGTTTAAAATACTTTTGTTTAAAAGCAGAGAATTCTTTAATGACTGCAGCAAATTATGCAGTGTCAGAAGAATTGATAGCTGGCTAGGAGAGGAATTTTTAACTAAGACCTTTGTTCTCTTTTATGTTTATTAGTTATCGGTACTTGTTACTAAAGAGACACTTTGAGTCTTTATCATGGCTTCCGTTTTTCTGCTTTCCAGTCTGTTTCTCCTTTAATGCTTTTGCAACTTCATTTTAATCTGCGCCCTTGAAGAGAAAGAACGAGTCCACTTAAAAAGAAGTAGGACTTGAAAACCATGTGACAAAGGACATGGAATCAAATTATTCTTATTGCACACAGTTTTATACCTATCTGATGAGGGAAATACTGGATCACATGAGGGTGGTGATTTCAGACATACATGAAATATTTGTTACTCTTTGAATGCTCAGAGATGCTTCCTGTGTCTTTTACTTCAGCAAAAATCACCCTGGTGCTAATTATGTTGATTTTGTCTAGGAGGTCACTTTCAGGGTTAAATGTTTCCTTAACAGTCTTCTATAGGTATTGTAATAGGGATTTTGACGATGAAAAAATCCTTATACAGCATCAGAAAGCAAAGCACTTTAAATGCCATATATGTCATAAGAAACTGTATACAGGACCTGGTTTAGCTATACATTGCATGCAGGTAAGGAGTCTTAGATTTATATGGGCTTTTTCTAAGAGTATCTAAAATTTGAATGGATAGTGACCTTAAAAAGGTGGCGTTTGGGGCTTCCAGGTCTTAAAGACTGATGCAAAAAAGGCAGCAATGGCCTGTTTCCAGCACAGGAGTCCTGCTGTGTCAGCAGTCAGATGGACACTGTGCAGCAGAGATCTCTGCCCTCAGTTCTGGAGGACGAGTGAAGGAGTTGTGTTGTCTTCTTGTTCTAAGACAAGTCTGTAAAGTGGTTTTAGAGCTAATAGTAGTTACCAGAGATTAGGAAGCACAATCAAGGATATGCTTGGCCAGAGAGATTATTCCCATTAAGAATGTTCCTTTTTTATCTTGAAACTGGCCGAAGAATACAGAGAATTGAACCTGAATTGTGGTCAGCAGCATTTGTTTGGTTTTCTTTTTCTTTAGGTACATAAGGAAACAATAGATGCTGTTCCAAATGCTATTCCCGGAAGAACAGACATTGAACTGGAAATCTATGGGATGGAGGGCATTCCAGAAAAAGATATGGAGGAACGGAGGAGGTTACTTGAACAAAAAACTCAGGGTAAGGTGCAATGTGGTTGGTTAAGTGTTATTTCCCTGCTCTGGTCCTTGCTCAGCCGTGGACACAGTGAGGGTTGGCTTTAACACGTTCTCTAATGGCAGCTCCAGATGGGAATTTTACTGGTTTTGTTCCAACCAGAACACCCCAGATAAAGTTAATTTCATAGAATGTGATTTGCATTCTGTCTGACCATCCACTGTCCTGTCTGCAGAGAGCCAGAAAAAGAAACAACAGGATGATTCTGATGAGTATGAAGATGACGAGTCTGCGGCTTCAACTTCATTTCAACCCCAGCAAGTTCAGCCACAGCAGGGGTACATTCCCCCAATGGCACAGCCGGGTTTGCCTCCTGTGCCAGGTGCTCCAGGGATGCCTCCAGGTGAGAGGGTGTGAAAAGCTGGGTAGAAATTACACAAATTGCTGCTGGTGTGCTGAGTAATAATCTGCCCTTTTAACACTGGGGCTGGGAGGTCACGAAATAGTTCTGTGAGGTGCAGATAAGCAGTTTCTTCATTTTGTTCCCCCATTCTGTGTCCTTCCCCTGCATATCCTTCATGGAGTAGATTAAGATACCTAAAGCTGGTGTGTAGATTGAAGGCATGTGGTAGTAAGACAGCTTAGTGCTTCGAAGAGATATCTGCCAGAGATGTTTGTCTGTGGGGTTTTGGAAACAGGGCAGAAAGGCTGTTGTGTATGTAGAGACTGCTCACACAGAACAGGCAGTTTATACACAGGCCACAAATATGGTGAGGAAAGAATTTTGCTCAGTGAGTGAAAAATGGTCTCTTCTCCTTGCAATAAGGTGTGTTCTTTGGAGACCACTAAGAAAATTTGGAGTCTTGCAGGACTGAGAGCAACAAATCCAAGTCAGATTTGCAGGTGTTTTATATTGTGTTATTTGTAAGCAACGTTATTTCAAAAGCAACCTTTTAGAGCTTCCTGTAAAGCAGTTATCCAGTCCACATTTATTAGATGCCATTTCCTAGCAACTGTATATTGTCAGAGTTGCTGAAAATGTATTTTTCTTTCAAGGTATTCCACCATTAATGGCAGGTGTTCCACCTATGATGCCTGGAATGCCTCCAGTTATGCCTGGAATGCCACCTGGGTGAGTAGCAAGGAAGACTTGATATTACATATAAATACTGTGCATTTCAAACCGTCACAGAAGAAGTAAAGCTAATTAAAAAAATGTGTTTAGGAAATTGTAAACTCTGTGACCTAAATATTAAGACTAACTAGAGAACTGGATGGCTGTAAACCAACATGTAAAATATGGCCAAGCTGTGAGTTTATGTGTAAAGTATGTTGCCTTTCTTTTAACTTCATTAAATAGTAGTATATTAATTTAAAGTTTTGCTGTGTTGGTTTAGAGCCTTCTGTGAGCCACTTCCCTTGTGCACTGCACATATGTTGTGCATCTGCTTATCAGTCATCAACCTTACAGGAAAAAGATACTGGATAGTTTATATTTTTCTTGTATTTTGGGCAAAAGGTGTTGGTTTTTTATGCTTGTTTGGGGTTGACACCGTACCCTATCACAATGTGTTTTGAAAATTCACAGTTAGATTTTTGATTTTGTCATAAATTTTCACAGATTACATCAACAGAGAAAATACATGCAGTCATTTTGTGGTGGAAACATGTAAGCATCTCATTAATGTAATTCTAGGTACATTCATTATGCCATTTTATGTCATGTTTTTGATAAGCTTGAAATTGTCTTACTGAAAACCTCTGAATATTGCCTGAGAATTTGGGGGAAATGTCTAGTTAGGTTTTGTTGTTGTATAATATGTTTTTATGCTTTATCTAAATATTACAAAACTATGTATGACATGTGCTCTACATAATATTAACAAAATAGACCCTTAGGGGTCTCTTGAACCAGAGTAGAGCTCGATGTGCTCAGTCCTTTACACTGCAGAACATACTGCAGGAACTCAGTTTTTAAGTTTTAAAGTTCACTGAGGTGGAAGGTTGTTGTCTTTTGGGCATAAATATTGATTTAACAATCTTTGAATTTAAAAATCATGTCATAGTCGAATGTGGTGTGGATGCTCATCATGACTTTAGCTTTTCTGAGTGGAAACTAAACAGAATTTAATCAGGTTTTCTGGTGCTTAGTCCTGACTAAACTCCTTGTTAATGTCAGGTGACTGTTACATCACCCAGTAAAAACACAACTGGATTTGCCAAACCTTCCCTGCATTTCCATTGGGGAGCAGAGGTTGCACTATCTTTTTACTCATTTTAATCTAAAGTTTTACTTACTTAACGTGATTGTCCTGTGTCTAAAAATGAGGAAAGAGGAATTAGGACACAGAAAGCAACTTTGTTTTTAGTTTGACAATATTTCTAGCACTGTCTCTGCAGTTCCTTGGGAAGTTCCCTTTCTAGGGGCAGCAGGCAGGGAGCACCCAGCACTTTTTTGTGTCTGATGTGTGTGTCAGGACTGACTTTGCTTCCTCTGACCATCACCCCAAAAAGGGGTAATGGTGCTGTGTTTGCAGCCATTCCTGCTCCTGCACTGGGTGTTCCCTTTAGCAGTGGCAGAGGAGTTGGGAATAGAACTCAGGCTTTGCAGAATGAGTGCTCACCTCCTCATGGTGATTTATTTTGATCCTGAAACACAAGTGGTGAAGGTGTCTTGACTGTCATACAAACAAACTGCTTCTTAGTGGGCTTTTGGGGTGTTGCTGCACATCTGTTTGTCTTGCTCACTAAAGTAATGAGTGTTCCCTTATTTTGTTTCCCTTATCTGGCTTCGAGCATCTGCAAAAAATTAAGCAAATTAAAGCTACACTTGGTTTGTTCCCTGTAAAGCAATCACACATATTCATCTAGGGAAAAGCCCTTTTGAATATGGAGAAAGATATATTATAATGAGAACTTGTCATATTAAAAAAAAAATCCACCTTATCATTAGTATGTGGATTATTTACTGTAATTGAAACTCCAGCAGCTTTCTTACCCTCTGCTTTTATCAATATTTTGTGGATAGTTGCACACATGTGGGTTCTCTGCCATTCACTTGTGGTGTCAGAGGAGTAGCAGCAGATGTACAGTGATTGAAGGGTGATTTGAACTGGCTGTTTTCCTACATTCAGACTTCCTGAGTGTTCTTGGAACACTTTGCTGCAACTGGGAGCCTGAAATAAATTTCAAGAGGGACACCAGTTCTGGAAATTTCATAATAGTGGAAGTGAAATCTTAAGAAATTAAAGTTCAAATTTTCTTGGGGTTTTGGGTGTTGGGTTTCTTGGTTTTTTTTTCTTGTGGAGTCAGCTGGTTTTGAATTGCCTCTGTTGGGAGCTTCTTGGAATTATTTATCATGATTTTTTTGTCTAATACAGGTATGTACCAATTGTCTTAACAGTTTATCACGAGTGTTCATACCAGTGTTCGTTTTCTGTTTAATAGGATGATGCCAATGGGTGGAATGATGCCTCCTGGGCCAGGAATCCCACCTCTTATGCCTGGTATGCCACCAGGTAGGTCAGGGTTGTCGAACTCGTACTATGGTGAGAGTTATATTTATTTATTTTCACTAAGCTATAGGATTTATATAAGTGCCACCACCTTGATGTGGTTTGATTGCCACAGAAGCCACTCTTGTGCAGAGGTGGTTGATTTATGGCTTTTTATTATAAATAATTATTTGAGTTTTACTCTGTTGTTAAAGTGAAAAATAGAATATAGTTTTCTTATTGCATATCCTCTGACTGTTGTGTTGCCTCATCCCTTTTTTTTAATGTCTGTGGCTGCAGCTGGAAAATAGTAATGATTGAAAATGTGGAATGTGAGGAATAATGCTGGTGATTTACCCAACTAATGAGCCTTCTGTTTGAAGAAACTTAACTGCAATTTTGGTCTCTTACCATAGCTGGAAGAGATGTCTCTTGAGCTTGTGCAGCTCTCGAGCAGCCTTGAGTTCTCAGGGTGTTCCACCTGAGCAGCAGCTGTGTGGTAATGAGCTGAGATTTGCTGGTTTGCTTGATGGAACCCCTGGGAGCTGTTAACTTCCCACCTGACCCTCTCCTAGAGCCCCATGCATGCCAAGTGCAGGTTTTGGGATGACAGACTACAAAAAGTCACTGTGCTGAAGCCCCCCAGCAGCACTGACGGTGTTTGTCACAGTCCTGGTGCTGTTCATAAGGGCTGAGGCTCTTGGATTTTGTACCAGTCTCATCCACACTCGTGGCAGGGTGGGCACAGTGTGTTGGAAACAGTTACTGCATTAATTGCATTGGTTTAATGAGAGCATAAACTTCATTATGGAAGCTTTAGTAAAAAAGTGACTTATTTCAGTACTGCTCTGAAGGGTTGGAGGTTACTGCCTGTGTTACTGCTTGGTGTTTGCTGACGTTACCCTGTGTCATGTTTTGTTTTACTGTTGCCTTAGAAATACATCTTCCTTGTGGGAGATGGTTCTGAGGAACGCTGTGAGCAGAATTCTCTAAAGGAATACTCTTTCCCCCTGGAGCCTGATCCGTTGGCAATGCTTTGTGGTTGCAGGTATGCCTCCCCCCGTGGGGCCACGGCCTGGCATGCCCCCAATGACACAAGCACAGCCTGTCACAGCTCCAGGCATCCTTAACCGGCCTCCAGCTCCTGCTGCAACAGCACCCACCCCGCAGCCTCCAGTCACTAAACCACTCTTCCCAAGTGCGGGGCAGGTAAGGGATCCCAGAGTCTGGAATAGCTGCTCTTATATCCATCAAACTGCCACAGTGTCAGCAGTGGCTGTTTATTACTGAGGAGGCCCCAGAAATGACTGGTTTCTTGCTTGGGTTGATTTTGAAGTTTAATTCAGTGTAGTGCTTGAGTGAATTGTAAGAGATTCTTTGTCTTGCATCAGCTGTGAAACCAAACAATTCTGTAAGCATGTGGGCAAGAGAGGAGTAGGCAAAACACTTCTTTGTGTAATGCCTTTAGTTTGTTGTTTATAAAGGTGCTCTGGGTGGGTGAAGGGATGTGTTAGTCAGCCCCAGGAGTCTGATTGCACAGAACTCTACCTGAGATTTACAAATGACGAGTCTTGGCATGACTTGTTCTCAGCTGTTCTCATAATGGGCTCTCTGCCAATTGATAGACTGATTTATTCTCTCATCTTGTTAAACTGCTTAAACACTGCCTGAGTTAGGAGGTTCTTTACTTCAGAAAGTTTAGGAGTAAGTTAGGGTAGTAAAAAATTCATTTGAATGTGTTGGGGAGGGAAGTGGGGATTGATTGTGGCTTGTGACCTCTTCCCTTTGAATGCACTTGTGTGTAACTCCTGAAGTCTTTACTTGCTTTCAAGTATGTTGCAGAAACCTTCATAGTGTATTATTTGCATTTTGGACTTCTGCAGGGTATACTTGTTTACAAAAGCCCAGTCCTTTAATAAGAAAGGGTTTAGCATAAGAAATCCTTTCATGTGGATACTTTCCACCCATTTGTTTGGAGACTTTTCACTGTTTCCTTTCTTTTATGCTACAGATGGGGACACCTGTCACAAGCTCAAGTGCAGCTTCCTCCAATTCAGAAAGTCTGTCAGCGTCCTCTAACGCTCTGTTTCCTAGCACAGCACAAGTACGCAGGAAGTCACAGTTCAAAACAAATTGCTTTGCAACTTAACCCTTTGGACCGTTCTGTGAAATCTAAAATTGACTAAACATCTTCAGATCACTTCTGTTACCTTCCTGATTATGTTTAGCTGGTAAAACCGCAGAGTCCTTGATTGGGAGTTGTATCTTACTAGAAATAAGCTTGTCAAAGTGCCCGATTTTAGTGTGAAAGAATGTTACATCCTGGTTCTAAAGGGTTAAAAAAGCATGAAAGCAGTTAAATGCATTTTAGTGGGCAGTGGTTAGCTTGATGCATGGTTAAGGCTTTTTAGTTTATGTTGTTTAATATGGTACATCACAATGTGTAGGGAATTTTTTGTTTGCATTATGTGCAAAATGTTAGATTTTTTTTTTGTTTTGATTGGGAGGTTCAGATAATTGTAAATACACAGTGACTAGAAACAAAAGCATTCTCTCATAACTAAGGCTTGCTTTGGAGATTGCTATGTCTTATGAGACAGCTTTGTAAAGCAGACATTTGCAGGGTTTTTTAAAGAAAAAAGTAGGAAAGGTGGATTGCTGGAATCTGTAGTGAACCTCATATCTGCTTCTGCTGATTCTTCACTCTCAAATGAGATTAAAGTTCTGTAGATAGACATAGTACTTTGTGACAATGCTTCAGTGTTTTTATGCAGAGAACACTTCAAAGCCCTGACACAATAGAGCTTTCTTAAATATTGGATTAAAATATTACTTAACTACTAAATTTTAATGAAAACTAACAGTTTGAGCTGTACTCTGAACTAATGGTTGCTAAAGTATGTTAATTAGTGAGAGAACAATGAATTTATACTTAGAGCTCTTTACAAAACAGTGGTTCAGGAAAGATTCAGACATCTACCAAATTCAGTATTTCAGATAAAGGTTTTGATAGTGGGGTTTTGGGGTTTTTTTGTTTGTTCCTTTTGTCTAGTTGTGGCTTTTGACCTGCAAATTTTAGACTTTCCAATGTGTGTGTGTATATGTGTATATCCTGGGGTTTATTTTGGTTTGTTTTCAGTTGCTCTAGTATGCAATAAGGCTGAACTTTACTTTTGTCAAGCTTGTTATAATTATGTATCTCACTGGAAGGTTTCAGAGCTCTAAGAGACATCATTATTTAAGTTTGCTTGTGCTTTGAGATACAAATATTGACCTGTCCCTGTGTTCCACAGGCTGCAGCAGCTGTGCCAGGGCCAGTTGGTACTGATTTCAAACCTTTGAATTCTACACCTGCAACGACAACAGAACCCCCAAAACCTACATTCCCTGCTTACACACAGTCCACAGCCTCAACCACTAGCACCACCAACAGTACTGCAGCTAAACCAGCCACATCTATAACAAGTAAGCCTGCTACCCTCACCACAACCAGTGCAACCAGTAAGTTGATCCATCCAGATGAGGATATATCACTGGTAAGTTAAAATGTTTTCATTGTTTCACTGAAAAATGCAATTTGTGCTGGTATGGCTGATTAAATGGAATTTCTTCTGCGCTCTGTATTATGTGTATTTTAATAATGGTGAGAGTGCAAACTGTGCAGAATTAATGTAACTGAGATGACTGGCATATGGCAGTGCTCTTGCTGCAGTTCTGTGCCTTAGCTTTGTTGGTGATGGGAAATCACTCAACCCAAAAAGTCCAAATTATGGACTTTTCCTGCAATGTGACTTAAGCTTGAAGTTTAATACATACAGGTAGTGTAGAACAAGAGACTGAACAGTTTGAAGTGGTTTTGGTGCTGTCAGAAAATGGAATTTATGGATAAAACAAATGAACCTTAATTTCAGGTCAGGTATCTTTAGATTTGTGTTCAGCTTTTTTGTCTGAGCTTAAGAGAAAAAGGCTTTGTTGAGCTGGGGAGGGGCAGAATTTGTGTTGTGTGCAAAATGCTCCGTTGGCTGATATTAATGCAGTAACTGCAGGAAAGGGGAAAATCCAGGTGCTCCTGTATAATGTTACTGGTAGTCTCTGAATTTGTAAGGTGGTTAAAAATAGTTTAGTACCTGTAATCTGCTTTGTTGAACCTCTCTTTCCTTTGCTTTTGGAGAGTTTTAACACACTGCTGTGGTTGTGTGTTCTGGTTTTAGGAAGAGCGAAGGGCTCAGTTGCCCAAGTACCAGCGCAATCTGCCTCGGCCAGGACAGGCTGCCCTGGGTAATCCACCAGTTGGACCAATTGGAGGTATGATGCCACCACAGCCAGGAATTCCTCCACAGCAACAAGGAATGAGACCTCCCATGCCACCTCATGGTAATCACAAGTTTCCCAGCTTTCTTTTCCTGAAAAGCTTTGTCTTTGCTATAAACCTTTTTAAAACTTTGAAGTGGCCTATTCTGGCAGGGAGGGGTGAAGCTTTTCACAAAAGGCAACTTCTCGTTATTTAAAAAAAAATAAAAAAAATTATTCTTTGCATCTTAAATGTTCTGTTTATAGGTCAGTATGGTGCTCATCACCAGGGCATGCCAGGATATCTTCCTGGGGCCATGCCTCCATACGGTCAGGGACCTCCGATGGTGCCCCCGTACCAAAGTGGACCTCCTCGACCTCCCATGGGAATGAGACCCCCCGTAATGTCGCAAGGTGGCCGCTACTGACGCTCCTACTCACGCTCTAATAGGTTTGGAGATTAAACCTTTTCTCATCTTGTGCTGTTAATATAGCAGAGCTTCCGTCAATTAAGGCTTCATTGTGACTTTAAAAATATAAGTACCTTCCCACATGCAAGGAGCTATTGGACATTCTTATTTTACATGGGAAAAATTATTTGGAATAATAACAGGAACTTTTCCTGATGTTGCAATTTATACTGTATGGCTTCTTTTTCATGTTTCATCTAGGTTTTTAGAAGTGAAGTATAGTAAATATGGTTCGTTAAATTGTGAAGGCGCTGGAATTACATGAACATACCACCTTAAAGGCAAGTTCTGTGATGTTACGTTGCTCTTTGTGAAATGATGCCTTCACAGCACTTCAAGTGCTGTTGGACTTCATGTCCCCAACATAGTTTGGTGAGGGCTGTAACTACTCCCAACTACTTGTACATTAAAGTCTGAACTTGTAACAATATTTAATGTATTTAGAGTTGCTCCTGTTTCAGGGTTTAAGTAAACTGACCCGCTGAGGTCATGTGACTTTTCTGTACTGTTATAAACTTCATTGTAATAAAAGAGGAGAAAAATTTATATGCCTTTTTATTCGTGACCAGCTGTGGACAACTGCCTGAAAGGTTTGTACAGATGCATGCTGTGGTAGCCATTGGTGTAATGAACACAGTTATAGGTGCTGTTTTGATAAAATCTGAATTCCTTGTTCTAAAAAGTCACTCCTCTAGCTGTACATCTGAGTAGACAAAGACCTGTACACTTATTAACAGACTCCTCAAAACTGAGGCTGCAGGAGGCACATCCTAACTCTGGTTGTAACTTCTCTTAATGCATATGTTTCTTTATTTGTGCTTTCTTGTCCTCAATAAATTTTAACTGATTTCTAGTCCTGGCACTTACTTGTAGGATGTGAAAGTGCTCTAAGACACATCCTCATGCCAGGTGTGTCCTGTTAGTTCACTCTTCAGCTGACCCCTCTCAATGTGCAAGTGCATAGGAATTGCAGGAGTCTTTCAGGTTCATCTTTCTAGAAGCTCAGGTGCATGTCACATGGGTGAGTGACTCCCAGTTGATGTATTGAAGTTGACCTGCAAAAGAGAAATAGTAGCTTGACCTTATTAGTGTGTGAAAGAGGCAGAGCAGGCAAGAGGAATGTGTTATACGCTGTATTTTTAACTGTTCAGAGTTTCATGAACTATCTGTAACCGTCTGTTGTGTGATGAGATGTTGACTGAGCTGCTTTCTTGAGCCATTCAGTGAAAGTGTCTGGAGTAAGAGACCTTTTTATCAGAGAGGCTTTTCCCTATGAATTAGTCATTTATCTGTTTATAAGAGCAGAGTCATAAATTCCTGTCAAGATTGTAGTTCTCTGAGTATCTGACATCACTGTGTTGCTGTGCTATATTCCTGCTGAAAGTGAGAATGCAGAGAGAGACTTTTTGGAGGGGAGGGCAGCGAGAGCTTCTCTGGCCTCTTTATCACAGGAGGAAACAAAATGAGTGGTGAATTTTTTCATTTGCAGGTCAACTTTAAATACATGTTCCAGCCTCAAGCCTTATCTGTGCAATTTAATTGATGGGGATAACTCTTCTTTTAGGGTAGGTTAGAAAGACTGTCAGCATTTTTGTGTCACTGTTCACAGATGTTTTTGTAGATGGATTTTTTTTAAATTATATTACTGAGCATTATGGCTCTGTTTCTTGCAAGTCTTGGGGTTTTTTAGCTGCACGTAAGTACTTCCTGTGGCTTTGTACTGTCTCTTAAAAGTGCAAAAATACAGTACAGCTAAAGCACTACATGGTCTCAGCTTCTGACCTGGGGTCACAGAATGTCTCCTAAAAGCACAAGAGCATCCAGTGCAGTCTAATTACAGCTGAATGGCCTTATTTTAACCATTAAGAATTGCCAGGCACTTTCTCTGAAGTGTTTAGCAGTTGTAAGACCATAACTCCAAGCCTCTGTTGAGAAGCAGTCCTCTCTGATCACTGGTATCTGCTGATCACCTGTCAGATGTGCAGTATTTGGCTTGCAAATGTGCTGAGTGGGCCTTGATGTCAGATCTTTTGTTAGCTCTTCATCTTGCTTTACACATAAGTCTAACAGATAAAACTGTTTTGCTGAGGCAATGCTTTTATACTCTGGTTTTCTTCTGTTTACCTAATAAGGATAATTACACAACAATGGAGAGATTATTACAATGTCTTATATTTATCCATTTTGTAATACTACACATAAAATTCGTACTTTATGAAGTGATCTTAACTACTGCTTGTAAAACTGTAGAACTTCTTGCTTTTTCTGGAGATCATATTGCTGCTGTAAGGATGCTTTGCCCTCCTGCCCCAGTCGAGTAAATCCCTTCTTCGTTCGGTGTCTTTCCATAACTTTCTGTATGTTGTTTTCAGACCCCTCCTCCTCCTGGGATCAAACCTTACTGCATGTACTGTTAACTCAGCATATTCTGCAAGTTGTATTAATTAAGAATTTCCCTCTTTTAAAACAGTGAATGTCTCATTGTTCTTGTAATGGTACCGTTTGGTAGCTAATACTGCATAGACTTAAAGCTTGGATGCATTTTGAGATTGAGCTTTCCTTAGTTGTAATGTTGTGATAATCCCTCAAGTAAGTACTGCCACATATTTTTCATTGGTACTCACATAGAAGCAGGTGAACAATTTTTTCCATGATTTCCACGTGGATACTCCCTTTCCTGCTCCTGTCATTCCTGTGCTATAAGAGCTGTGATGTGGCTGCCTTTAGTTACTCTTGTCTCTCGTGTGACTCCTCTGTAAACAGGCAGGTATTTCGGTGCCTGTGTTGTCTGCTGGTCCCTGCCCTCATTTCTTTGGATACTGCTTCTTAATGTTCAGAGAGTTGGATTTATGGTGCATTTACCCAAAAAGAGTTCCGAAAACTACTTGGAATGTAATAGTGGCTTGTGTCAAGACTAAGGCTTGGTTTACAGTACCAAGTGTAACCAACAGCACTGTGCCAGCAAAATCCCACATGTAACACAGCCATGGGAACAGGCTTCTGCTGGAGTTCATGTCTCCCTGGAAAGAGATGACAGAAGCCTTTATGATCACAGAAAAGCATCTCTTGTGCTGCTGCAGGACTCTGCTCCTGTAATTACATAGGCAGAAGCTTTGTTTTTCAGTCGTTGCCTAAATATGCCACGGCAGATCTTACAGTAAAGTTAACACTTGCAAGGGCATTTTGACCAGTCTTGGAACTGCAGTGTAGTGCAAATGTTGAATACAAAAAAATAACACTACAAGAAAATCTCAGACAGAGGCGGGAAAATGTTTAGCAAAAAACATGCCAGAATTTATGGCATTTAAAACTTGTTTGAAAGGTTCTAAATTATTTTATGCATGGTCTCATAATATTGTTATGAGCAGCTGACCTTTAGGGCAAAAGGGATGAGACTGGCATGAGAGAACCTTGAAAAAGCCTGGGCTAGTTTTTCAGAAGACTTGATGTGACTTTCATGCTGCCTTTAGAATGGCTTCCTGCCTTTGGCAAACCAGTAAAATACTGACCATTTAGCTGGCTTATGTGGACTAAAAATTTCTTCTGAAACTTCTGGATTATTTTTTTTTTCCACAGATGAGATTTTAGGTGGTGATAATAAATTTGAGGCTGGGCTGAATATGTAATAACAGTGGATAACAATTCCTCACTCTGTGCATGCAAAGGAGAATATAAACAAGCTTCTAGAAACACATTCAGCTGCATCTGCCTTCTGTGGTTTCTGCCATTGGTTTAATGTGTGGAGCTCTTGAACAGCACTTACACAGAACTGTGTAACTTATTAGAACTTGGATAAAATTGAAGGGGATCTATAACCCACAGTTATTTTACAGGAATCAAAGAATTCTGCATACAAGATAAAAAAATAAAATACCAAGATTACATTAGTTGTAGGAACAGCAAGAAGGGCATTATGACCTTCAGTTAAATTGAGACTGATACACCAGTCCATGAGCTGGGGCTGCAATTTAAAATGGGAACTGATGGCACTTAATAGTGAATGTCTTAATAATTGTACTGGTCTAGTTTCTACATAAACACAAAGACAAGGGTGAACATTTCCAGTGGCTGATGGAATCTTTACTTTTCATGAACTAGTACAGTAAGTACTATCAGTTATGGGAAAAATGCCCCAAGAGAACTGACTGACGTTCCATTGATCAAGATACAAAGCAAAACAAACTGTCCAATTCAGAAATAGCTACCAAGTTCAAAAAATACTGTTTGGTCCTAACCAAAGAGGTGCTATTGCAGTAATTTTCTTTTGTTTGCTTGATCACTGGAATTTTGTTAACTTTTGAATGCATGTCTTTCACTTAATTGGGTCATGTTTTTTCTAAAATTTAAATTTTTCTTCTTCCTATAGCCCTGCCATAGGACAGGCTGAGGCAGAGTCTCAGTGTTGCCCTGTTCAGTCTGAGGCAAGTGGGATTTATTTTATTCATTCTGGGGGCTTTCACAGCTTTATGGCTGTTGGATATTTATGTCCCCAAACTTGCAGCAAGTTTGGTGAAGGCCCCTAAATTTATTTTAATTTAGGTTTTTTATTCTCTTTTGGTAGATGGGCTCTATATTAATATTTATCTTTTTATTATCATTGTGATTTTAAGAGTCTTAGGGGGAGGGAGGCTGTTTAAGATGTTTGGGTACCTTTTCTCTTGGAATGCATTTCCTTGGAGGCTGCTCAGGGGGTCCTTCAGCCACACTGCCCCTCCCCACCTTTCCCTGCATTGCATTTGTGCTGTATTTGTTTTGGGGGTTGGTAGTGTTGACTTTGTGTAGTCTCTGAATTAGTGGCATGTAAATACCAAGTACTAATGTTTCCTCTTCTGGGGAGATGTATCTGTTGAAGTGCTTAAAATAGGTTTTGCCCAGCAGGTGACATTTATAGGCACCAAACTGTGTAGCCCAAATTCCAGAACAGTTTCTTTGCAGAAGGTTGAGATGTTAATCCTGCTGCATACGTGAGCTGCACCTCAGCAAATATTAATGTAGAGCCCTGGGAGGAACCTGAGGTTTGATCCAAGTTGGTAACACAGAATAGAAGAGTGAGAAGTGGAAGCTGCAGATTTTTCTTCTGGGGTTTCTGGAAGAACCTTTTCCTCAACCTCTCCAATACACCAAACTCAACAGTATTTTGACTGTTGCAACAATAGTGAAAGTCACAGCAGTTTTTTTGAAACTTTGTGAAATTCTGTTGCATATTCAAAATTTGCTTAGTTATGCTTATTTGAAGTTCCTTCTCTCACACAGTGACTAGCAAAAAATTGTACCCTTTGTGAAGGAAAAGCTGCTCACTCTGGTGCAGATACATTGAAGCTTGAGGTTGCTTAAAGACAGCTTCAGCTTCAGAAGAACAGGTTTTGTCCAAGGAGGTCTTGCAGCCTATCAACAATGAAATAGAAAGTAAATGTAGGAGTCTAGTTTAAAATTTTTTTTAAGGTTTTCAGAATTTATGGTAGTTTTTGATGAGCATACACTCTGTCTCATTTCTTCAAGAATTTGCTAAATAATGGCCCCCAGTGGGATTTTCAGTAATTTGAATTCAAGGACAGAGTTGTAATTCTTAACTTAGAAGAGTGATTGCACATTCCTGTTGTGCCCTTCTTTGCTTGTACTCTGCCCTTTGCATTTTTCCTGGAAAAGGCCCCTCCAAGTCACCCAGTCTGGCTGGAAAATTGTCCTCTTGACTGTTCCAAAATGGTTACTGAGCATGGCCTTGCTTTTCTAATTCTCATTGTGGTGCTCTCCCAATAACAGTGAAGATGAGAACAACTCTTCAACTAGGATTTGTTTCACTTTCTTAGTTTACAGGAGTATTTGGTTTATTCTTATTTCCCTACAATGTCTAAGGAAACTGTTTAACCCAAAATAATAGTGTGGGTTGTACTTCTTACTTTAAGTATCTGAATCTTGTGGAGACTCGAAAAATAGGCAAATTTCAAATGCCTGATCCTGAACTTTTTTCCCAGTTTCCATTTAAGACTGATGCAGCACTAGGTGGACTTTATCCAGCTCCTCATGTTCAACCTGTCATCAAGCCCACAAAGCTAAAATTCAGATACATGTGCTGTCTTGTGTCCAGTGAAGTACCCACTTAGATCCACACTGGGGTTATGCCTTATAAATTGATACCCTGGTGAGAGCTGAAAGTTTCCCAGTTCAGGGAGATTGCTTTTATCTGGTTTTGTTGAAGTTAATTTTTTTCCCATGAACATGTCAAATCAGTTCTCCAAAATGCAGTTCGTGTTTTCACTGTGTCATTGTTTAACCTCTGTATACTAATCCTTCAGAGCAAATGAACCATTTCTTTGTGTTTTGGCATGTTTTGTGAGCAAAATATGACATTTTTTCAGCACCACGTTGCTGTGGGATTTTTTTCCTTAAAGGTGCTTTTAAGCAATTCCAGTTTAATTTCACACTACCTGCTTTTGAATGATGCATTTGACATTAAGACAGTTCTGTGGGGCTTTACTGTATGAATTAAAGGTTTTCTGACTGGATTTTCCTGCTCCACTGCAAACACTGCTTGTGGTTTCTGGTGGGTAGTTCACCCCCTTCACTTCCCCTGGGCATTCCTGTCCTTTCTGTAAGTCACTGAAGGACTGGATGGGACAGGTCCTGTTTCTTCCCTCTTTGGGAGTTGGTAGCATTGGCAGATGGCATTGGAGTTATTCTGATGTTACCACAGACTGATGTTTGTCCTTAAATTGGCAGCAATAATGACTTTCCTTTGCTTTGTGTTTTGTCCTTAAGTGACATGTGCAAGTGCTGCTGTCCTTGTAGTCCCCAGGGTGGCATAAAGTGCTTTTTGCTGGGAGTATCTCCTCAGCTGTTAGACCAGCTGGCCTCTCATCTCTTTGAAATGACTCCTAAAAGTCTCATCTGGTGTAAATGGTTCATGTCTTGCTCTTTTTGTGACGTTTCCTTAGTGATATTTTCCTCCCTGCCTCCTCGTGTGGATCTAAGGGGGATAGTTAAAATAACTTGTAGTTTTATTTTGAGGGATGAAGTGTGTTCCTCCTCCTTGCATTCCAGTATTACAGCAGCTTGTGTATCACGAAGTTGTACATCTCACTGTTTGTGAATATTCTAATTATGGCAATATTTTAGTGACTTTTATAGATATTAACAGAGGTAGGTCTCAGAGTTCAGGGGTTTTTAAGCTTAAGTAGAAGTACATGACTTTTACTCAAGGGGCAGGAGTTACTGATACTCTGCTAAACTGGGTAAATTTGCACCCATGTTAAACAAGAGAAGTGAATGGGAGATGTGGTAAATAAAGTACACACCACACATGAGGGACTCCAAAAAAATCTGTGCTTGCCATCAAAATACTCAGAGCAGTGAAACAGTGCCTGGGTTCTGTAGGAATGCAGTGCTGGTGACTCCCACATTGTCTGCAGTAGCTGGGCTGGGGAGGTTGTTCAGAGGAAGGGAGGTTTTGGGGCAGCTGTTGAAGGGATCAGGATGAATTCAGGTGATTCTACAGTGTAATGTGATAACATTCTTTTGGAGGTCCTGAGGAACACGTGGGGTTTCCTTGCACACTGTGAGCAGCAGCTCTGGGCAGCCTTGGTTGGCAGAGCCCACATTCCTGGGAAGGCTGGGCTGGAGGAAATGCAGTTTTACTTTAGTTTTGTGCCCCAAGGGAGCTGGGCACTGGAGCCTCAGCCATGTCCTGTCCTGACTGCAGGATCCAGGGGGTTATCCTTGGGATTTGTTCTGGGCATCCTGGGAGGCAGTTCTGACTGACCCTGGTGCAAATAGCTGGAGGGTTGGTATTTATATTTATATACCTGGTCCCTGCTGTGAGTAGTGAGGCACTGGCACCTTCTGAACAAGCTTTCAGGAACCTCTGACATTCTTAGGGGCTTGTTTGCAGTCAGCAACACGGCTGTTTTAGTGGCAGGGAATTTAACTTCTCCAGAAATACAGTCTTGAACTTAAGGTTTTTTAAGAAAACAGAATTTTAATGCCAGTATCATCTTAACTGAAAGTGAGAAAGCACAAACTTTGAGAGCTTGAAAGCTTCCTTAAAAATTCTCTTGTTGGCAGCTAAACAAGGTCTAACTGCCTTAGAAGGGATACAAGCTTCTGATATCTCAATTTTTTGTCCTTGAATTTTGTCTAAATCTTAACCGTGTTCCCAGGTGCTATTCAGAAGGGGGTGGGGGTGCTGTGTAGAATTTCAGCTGCTGCTGCCCTTAGTAGCCAATATGAATAGCTGTTTTTTGGTGACAGTAATTTTGAATTACCAGAAATTAGTGCAATACAACCAGGGGAAGCTATTTCACTGTCTCCCAACTTAAAAATTACATAAAGCTTTGAGTTCAGGGTATCATGCAGAGCTTTTTTTCTTTCTCTTTTTTCATTGAGTTACTTGCACTGAATTCTTTAGCTTCTTTCTCATAAATCTAAGTGGAAGAAAATACATTTTGCTCTTTCATTTGTAAAGTCCAGAATAAGAAAACACACTTTATGAGACTTAAATGAAGGAACCTGGCAATGTAAGTATTGTACTTTATGTTTGTGGTAGGCAATAGGATGACCTTGTTAAATTTATGGGTTATGTATGAAAAAATACCAGAAGAGTAAGGGCAAATTGAAAAGAATTTTATAGTCGCCTTTACTTCATATGCTTTTCTTAAGCAACAAATTGCAATAATTGAAGTTTGGCAGCTTTTTCTTTTTTTTTTTTTTTTTTAAATAAAAAACTAAATTATGGGTTAAACACCTTGGTTTAATACAATTTGTGTTTCTGTTAACTAGCAGCAGAATTTCAGCATTTGCTACTTACTGGTAGAGAAGAAAAATTCCACAGCACTGCCAGTACAGGTTAGTTTAATCTGTAAGTACCTGATGTTCCTATTTGAATTAATTTGTTCAAATGATACCACTTAAATACATGAGGGGAATTTTGGTCTCTGAACTGTGATTGTTATCTACTACTGATTTCAGTAGTAAGTGAACATCTAGATTTTTTTTTTTTTTTTGGAAGATCTATAATGGATTTAACTGTGCTTGTGGGCAGGTAATAAATACCTGTAAGCACCTTAAAGGAAAATTTAATACAGAACCTTAACAAATACCCTTTGATGTTACTGGAAAGTTTTGAAATCACTTCAGTAACATGCCTTTATCGATGAGGCTGTTTTTTATCAGCAAACCAACAGGATCCTGTGTTTGTTGTGTTGGGGATTAAGCATTTCTGTTTGTAAACTCCATAGCAGTAATGTAATCCTTGGATTTTCTTTAGCTATTACTAATTACCATTTCCTACCAACAGATTTTTACTTTGCTAGGCCTGTGAGCCAGGAACTTGTTCTTCTCTGCCTTTTTTAATCATTATTTTTGTTAGTCCATTGCAGCACTTCAGAGGCTACCTACAAATGTGGTTTTGTCCAGCTGTTTTATCTTACTCCAGAGTTACTGCTGTGCCTCTATTTTACTTCTGCCCTATCCCATATTCTCAGATATTCTGGCATTTTATTTTTATTTTATAGAATATTTTACACCTTAAAAGAAAACAGGAGAGGTTCTTTGTGATGGGATAGAATATGCACCTTTCTCCAGAATGGCTGCATCCATCTATTTTTATTTAGACTTTATGTATCTCATTTCTACATATCAGCACAGAAGATAAAAACTTTTTCTGTGCTGTAGCACCAAGCATAGATCCACAGCTGGATGGACTGTAGATCTGTGCTTTAATTCACTTTTTAAGGCCATGTTATCACACTCTGAGGGACTTTTGACATTGTAGGTGGATAATTCCATGGGCAGTAGGTACTGGGAGGGTCAGAGTAAAGTGGGAGCTGAACAGACACTTCAGTTGTGCAGCTCATCTGGAGGGGCTGGAGTGGGTTTATGAGTGTCTTACCACTTGCAGTGATACTGTTTATTTTAGAATTCTGGAATCTTACACAGTGCTGCAGAATTCAGACCACCACACACACTTTCAAGGGGATTGTGTCTTCCCAGGCTCACGGGAGTTACACTTGCAGCCCATCTCTGGCATCTTCTTTACACCAGTTCTCAGTACTTCACACTAAACTGCTTTGTCTGCAAAACTAATGTTGCACAGATGCTTCTCCCTAGCAGGAAAAAAATAGGGCAGTCCTATATAGTGAAATTTCTGACTTAGCTTTACCTGTATTTGCTTCACCTTGGTGGCAGGTGTGTGTGAGCAGTAGGGATCCCTTGCTGTGAGGCCCTTCTCCTGGTGACAGGATGTATCCACCTTTCTTGTAACCTCTGGGGGTGACCCTAGTTCAGTGCTAAGTACTGAGCTGGGGTGAGGAACTGATGGCTCTTGGCTGCTCAGGTACCTCATGAAGTCCTGGTTTTCACAGTGCTTGGGTGCCACCTGCACTGCTGGTACCCCAGCCTGGCAGTCCATGGGGATAACTAACGGGTACAGTGTGTTCCAGACTGTCTTAACCAAAACCAAGTGCATCTGTCCAGGGTAGGTCCTGCTAGGCCTCTGGTGGAACATCATCTCTGGGATGTCCAGTCTCAAGTGGTTCAGCACTCTTCTTCCCCAGTTCTGGTACAGTATATATGGAAGAGGTTGGCATTTCCCACTGTTTCCTTAGACTTCTTGCTGACTCCCAATTGCTCCTTCAGGGTTTCTGGACACTGTGCAGTGAACCCAAACTGAGCAAACTCCAAGCTGGTTTTAGTACCTTCATAGAGCACGTGAGTGAGTTGTCCCCTCTCAGTAGCAGTACAGCCACAGAAATGAATGTGTTGTGAAGGTTTTTTCTGTCACTTGATACTGCTTTCGTGTAAGTGGTGTGAAAGGGCTGGGATTACTGATCTTTTTCAAAAGACAGGTGGTGGCAAAATACTGATGTTGAATTTAATTGGACAAAGTGAGAGACTGGTAAGTATGTGCATCACTTTAATGCATGCAAATAGTAACATAACTAGCTTAATTTTATAGCATTCAGTTTACAAAGAAGATTCAAAGAAAACATGGAGCAAATATTTGCATCCACTGGGAACCTTCTATGAACTGTGTGCTTCAGCAATGGATCATTGCACATATCTGTAATGTGTAACCACTTTGTAACAGTGTCTGATTAAAAGAAGTGAACCACTGTTTCTGTGTGGTATTTTTTCTCTTGCAAACCTATGTAAGGTATTATTGCAAAAAATGTTATCATGTGAATAACCTGATACCAGCTTTTTAAATGTGTGTAAGCTGCAAAGACTCACTTATGTGAGTGTTATCTTTAAACAAAATGGAGATAAGCAAGAGAATCCTGACTTCTTAACTGTAACTTCCTTTTGCTGTTGGTTTGCTGTCTTGCTGAGCAGACTTTACAAGGAATTCGACTACTGAAGTTGGAAGAGTTGGGAGAATGTGGAGGAAAAGTTTGCAACAGTGTTTTTTTCATAACAGCTGGTGGAGCAGGTGTTCTGTGAGATGCTCTGTTCTAAACCCTTTCCTAGCAAAACCCTGGAGAGATGAGGTAGCTTGGAATGTGTGTGTCCTTGTACCTTGTGTAGTGGATTGCTGGGCTGGGCTAGTTTGGGCTCATTTAGCTACCACTCTACTCACAGATTAATTTCTAGGAGAGTGTTAAAAGGAAGATCAATCCATATTTTAATGCTGCCTGGAACAATTGATGGCATTTTGAACGGGGGATGTGTGATGAGCACTGAGTTAGAGGAGCCTTCAGGGAAGATGCTGCTCTGCACAAGCTCTTTTTGTCCTCTGGCCCTTTTGGCTCCAGGGAAATCTGAGGGGGCATTTGGAAGATGGGAACTGCTTTGTCCTAAAAGCTGGCTGGAGCAAGGGGGGTGGTGTGTGGCTGGTTAAAGCCCTCCCAGTGAGAATGTGACTGGGAAGGAGGGGTCTGTGCCTGCTGCCCTGGGAGCCTCTGCAACTGGTGTGTGCAACGTGGGACCCCAAGAGTTCATCTGTAAGTTTAGACTTTACATCTTGTTTTTTCTGTGGGCTGTGGGGGGTGAGGTAAAGAGTTTGCATCCAAGCTTTCAGTTTCTTTGAGGTAGAAATGGGTATATTTGAAAAGACTTCTCTAAGTCTTTTCTTCCTCAAAGGAGAGACTCGAGCATCTCAGTGGTGGGGCTACAGAGCAAAGCTTTGCTACCTGCAGAGTAGAGTTAAGTGTGTGCAGGCAGGAAACAAGGTACAAGACGCAAGCTGGTGTTAATTTTTCATCATAGTAAGTTTCTTTTTGTAAACAAAACCTGTGCTTCTGCTACAGCATTTGAGCAGGTTGTGTATCTGTTAAGCAGCTTTTCAGTAAGTTTGCATGTCCTGTTTCTGCTCTGGGTTGAAGCCATCCTTATGCCCCATTCTAGACTAGGAAAGCTGCCTTGGCCTAACTAAATTTTCAAACATACCCCTGTCTCCTGCATCAGGGCTGGGGGGCAGAGGGGGCTTTCTCTGGCCCTCCAGCTCTCTTGCTCCTGCCAATTGTTTCTGCTCCCTGAGGCCAGAAGATGAAGGCTTGGACTAGATAATAATCTTTGTTTTCATCCTGTTTCTTCTGAATTCACAGTGACTTGCAATTCCTTTTACAGTTTTTGACTGAGCCCAGATCTTGTCTGAAGTTGGAAAAGCAAATCATACCTTGCTACTGTTAGAACTACATCTTCAGGTAGGGTAATAAAGCTCATGTAGATATGGTAATTCTTCATAAAGGATGTTTATTAGATAAAAAAAGTTATATGACAGATTTTCTGGCAATTGTAGTCACAATATCTTCTGTCAAACAATACCAAACTCCAGCCATATCAGACAGCTTTATTATTAGAAACTGAATGTGACACGATCGTTGTAAACAGTGCTAAAAAACAAACTCCCTTGCATTTCTCAAAGAATGGGTATAAATTTAAGACTTGTACTCTATACATTTCTTGGATGATAATGCAAAAACATTTCACCAAGTGCAGGAATTGTTTGGACTATGGACTCATAACAGTGCTTACAAATAATCTTTTATGTCATCCACGTCTTCACTGCTTGTGTGTCTGCACCCCACCCCAGGTACAGATAGATCTAATAAGGTAATATTTACCCAGAGAAGCAGTGGAGTCAGATAAAATTTGAGGCCTGGTTTTTTATCATATCTGATGTTTGCAAAGTCTGTTTTAAAAATGCTTCTCTGCTGGGTGTTGGCTTTGCAGTTGATGGGTGGCTCACTTCATCCATGGCAGTATCAGTGAGGGGAGTGTGTTACAGCCAGAGCACTGGGTGTGGTGTGAGTTCACTTCTCTGCTGCTGATTCAGGAAGAAAAATGTTACACTGGACAAATTCTGTTACTGATCAAGACCACCCAGAAATTAACTTAAAATCCTAATATGTGAGCTGAGAAAAAAGGGATCCCACTAGACCTGTTTTATTCCAGAGCTCAGTTCTCCAGATATTGGGGGAAGAGAAATAGTGAGTCTTTGGCAGCAATTCTTGCTGTCTTAAGGTTGAAATCTTGCTTTCTGTGACTCCAGAACTGTCAAAGGCTTGTCTCAAGGTACACTTTCCTAGTAGGTTTCAAGGAGTTAATTGTGGGTTTCTTGCTCCCTGGTGCTCAGCCAGGGCAGACACTTCCAGTGCTGTATGTTCTCAGAGCACAGTGCCTGTTGTTACAGTGCTACACCCCTTAGGTTCTGCTGCAGGCTGCATCGTTTTCAACCTCAATATTGAAAGCAACAAGCCCATTAAATGAAAAGCCTAAATAAAAGGTCACATTTTCATTTCCAAGGGGCACTGATTCACGATGGAGTGCCAGGATGGGGAGCTTCTTTTTGTGGCCATATATAAACAAATTCCTGTCCTCTGTCCAGCCAGAAACTCTTTTGAGACTGTCACGAATCCTGGGAATATTCCACACAGTTCCATGTAGCCACTTCATTCTTCTCTCATCTAAGGGCCCTGTAATTAATTTATCAATTTTAGCTTTCTGCACAATCTTACTTAGGCCATAACCCTTTCCTAGAAAAAAATGGGTGTAGATTCTTCTCTTCCTGGTAGGGACATCTTTCATCTTGATGTCATATAAACGTTTCAGGGTTTGAAGGGCTGAAGTTAGAATTTCATCTTTGTCTGGATTATGATCTTTGTCCAATGCCTCATCTGGCCAGTACAGCAAGGTGAGCAAAAAATAGGCACTTGCTGGAAATGGTCTTTTTGCTTTGAAGAATCTTGTACTGAGCTCACGAAGAGTTTGCAGTGGAAGAAGTTTGGCTGATCCTGGTGCTAAGCAGGCTAAGGTGATGTGGCACAAAATATAATTGATCAGGTCATTGTCCTCCAACCTGTCCCTCAGTGGGTTGTCTGGATACAAACTGAGGATCCTTTCTAGCTTTTCAGCTGACCTGCTCTCTTTCTTATCTGTTAAGAACGACAGGATGTTGGTGACATTTCCTCCACCATTCTTGTAAATGCTCATGCTTCTGATCAGCTCGGTTTCAGGGCCGTTGTTGCTCTCCTCAATAAGTGATGCTGAAATGAAGTATTTAGCATATACCTCAGACTGTCTTTTCAGCCATTTTCTAGGATTATAAATTTGTTCTTCCTTTTCATCACTTTCATCATCCTTGTCTTGGTTTTTATCTGTCTGGAAATAACTTAGTTCTTCTGAGATCCATTCCAGAGCATTGTACAGGTTCTGGCGCAAGCCCTTCAGGCGGGAGTGAAGCCTCCCCCATGTTCTTTTTATCTCTTCAGGAATGTAATCTGTGGTGAGGTACTTCACAAGCTCAGTGTATTCCCCCTCTGGACTTCTGCGGAATACAGGGACTGTGGACAGGAACCGGAGGAGTCGACAACCTACTTCTACTTCTCCGTGAAAGCCAGCGTTGTTCATAATTTCACGTTCTGCTTTCGCAGCCTGTTGTGCAGCCCTGAAGCATTTCATAGCTTTAAGAGCAATCTGTATCTTCTCAATGACCATTTCAGGGGTGTCCTCCTCTGTCATTTTATCCACAGTGAAATTAAACCATTTCCTGTAGACTTGACCTTCTGTATCTAAAATAAAAGAATCATCTGGCAAATGACCTTTTGCAACCTCTGCCCAATGTTTTGCGTCTTCGAATTTTTCATTGATGTAATTTAGCCTGGCAAGCTGCTGGGCAAAAAAAGGATCTTTTCCAAGGAGTTCATATGCAGCTTTTAAAACAGCAATAGCTTTTTCACAGTCTTCAGCTTCGCAGACGTGTTCAATGAATGGGGAGAAGAGCGTGTCGGTGTTGTCACCCCTGCTTCTTTTATCTCGTCGAATAAAGAGATGTTTGATAAACTTTATGAATTCTTCTCGTCCAAATCTGTTTTCAAACAGTGTCTTTTCCTGAATAAGATTCATTGCAAGTTGACTTTGAGATTCATTTCCTGAAAGCTGATGGAGAATTTCTTTGGCAACCAGGCAGTGTATTATCCGAACAGATGAAATATAACTGGTACTTTCCCTTAGCTCGATAAAAATCATTCTCGCTTGTTCACTCAAGCGATGTTTGAAATCATATACTCTTGATGTTCTCTCTGTATATGCCCCCAGTCCCAGAAAGGCCTCACAGTGTGACAGGGAAACATAGGAATTGGGTACGTAGCAATTGAGCAAAGCCACGTAACGCATCAGGCAGGTGTCCCGGGAGTGAAGGTCTATGCCGTGCAGTGTGTGTGCTACCAAGTCTGACACGTACGTGGCGTTGAACTCCTCGCACATCAGGACAAATGTAAGTATGAATTCTGGCTTGACATCTTTCTGCTTCAGTTTCTCAAGTTTGGTGTTGAACAGACTTTTCTCAGACTCTGTCAGCTTGTGAGTGACAGCGACTGTGTCCAGTGGAGAAGCCTTGCAGAGACTTTCAGGGTCATTGCATCGTCTGCAGCATATGAGGATGAAGTAAGGTCTGGGGGTGTTCATTTTCCTGGTTGCTGCAGCCTCCAATAACACAGTCTGTAGTTCTTCAAAGTACTCATCATCGTAATCTTCGATCAGGAGGAGCACAGGAAAACAGTGAGTGATTTCTCTTTCTTCATAATCTCTAAGTGCAAGCACGTGGTTACAAACAGTTGAAGGTGGATATAAGGTCTTGATAACAGCACATCTGAAGTGCTTTCTGCTTTTCCACAGAACTTGCCGTGCTATTGTGCTTCCACCGCTTCCAGGGTGGTGAAATATCTTTAGTTTGGCCACAGGGTAGTTCAGGACAGTGCCTCGTAAAATACCATCCAGGAGTTTGCTGGCGTCCTTGCACGCTTCCCGTTCAATGATGTCCCCACAGAGCCTTTTATCAGCAAGCCACAAGTTTTCCCAGATGATTTTTCTCCCTCGGTAAAAATTTTGTTCTATTTCTTGTATTTGTTTTTCAGTCCAGTGGTTTGGTTTGATATCATCACATTGGTCAGCACAAAGGATTTCAAGGGAGTAGAGTTTCTCTTCTTCCCTCGAGGGGAGTATACACACCCCTCCAGTGGACACGGGCAGGTGTCTGGGCTGAGCTGTGGAAGGCAGCATTGCCTGGACAGTGGCATCGATGTGACTGAGTTTCATGCCCACAACACTGCGTTGTTCCAGTGTCTCAATGCTGCAGGATGCCTGAGCCAGATTAGCCCACCTTCCATAATTTTCTCTGGACTCTGCAATGCAAATGATGTACTCCATGCCATTCATCTCTGTATAGAATTCCTGAAAAGTGTCCACAAGTGGTTTTTGCACTGGTGATAGCAATAGGAAAAGCACAATGAAAGACCTCTGTGGCAGGATTTCCTCACAGATACAAGTAATTACTTTCTTAAGGTATTTTTTTTTCGTTCTAATCCATGTGTTTTCATCACAAGGTTTTTCATCCCCGAGGAAGTCACTGCGCCCATTGCAGAATATCCAGCTGGTCTGATCAAACAGCTTCTGAGAGGGAGGGGTATCGGTCTTAATTTCATTGAAAAAATCCTGTAAAAAGTAAGAACTTGCTTCATGGTGCTCTTTGTACTTGCTGCACAGCCCTGACACATTGGAATGTTCATCAAAGTCAAAGACACAGAAAATGTTCAGGTGCATTAGAAAGTTGATATAGTTCAGATTATCCTGCTCACATCTGTTTGTGACAAGGATGTACCGCAGGGAATCATCCATATAGCTTTTGCCATCATTTAACAGGATTGATAACTTTCTTCCTAAATCTTGAGGTATTTCTGTGTGCACTTGTGTGCTGGAGAGCTCAGCTTTTTCTCTCTGAGCATCCCTGTCTGGCACAGCCTGAATAAAGGCAGTGAGTTTGTTGCGCTGCACAGGTTCAGACTTGGCTCCTACTCTCTGGTAGAGAGCTGGCTCTTTGGTCAGGATCACCTTGTGGCTGCTTTCGTTGTATTTGGGCAAACACACTTCAAAACAGCTCTTCTTTACTAAGGTGTATGTTGGTTCAATGTCAACCTCCACCACAAACCTTTGTTCCTGAGGGTCTTTTGAAATCACTTCAACAAAAACAGGTGGGTGAATGCATTTCCTTGCAGTTTCCTGTAAATTATCACAAAAGCATTTTTCTATATATAAATCCAGTGCATCAACATAGTCTTCTCGCTTTTTGACCTTTATGCCAACGATCTGTCCGTGTTTCCAACCCTTGTCCTCAACACTGTCCATGACACCAAAATGGATGGTGCCGTTTGTTCGAATGTTCATGCAGGCTGAAGCAAATCTGATCACTTCAGAGGCAAACTTTGACTGCAGTTGCTCTTTGTTCAGTTCTGCAGCAGTGGCCAAAGACTTGTATTCATGGCAAGGAATGATTAAATCAGTGACTCCTGATTCTGGAGCAAGAACTGTGTCTTTCACGTACTTGAAGTCAGCATCCTGACTTCTAAAGGGTCGGCAGTTTCTGAGCTCCAGGACCTCTTCAGGGCTCTGAAGCTGGGCCTTGTCACGCCTCCTTTGCCTCTTGCCAGAGGCAGGAGCTGTGTTGGCAGTGCTGGTTGTTCCTGTGGCCCCAGAGCTGCCTCCCCCAGCCGTGCTCTGAGCAGGGGCAGTGCTGGGACTCACCGGGGCTCTTTGTGCCTCCCCTCTGTCCGGCACTTTGCTGCTGGAATTCTTGGCTTGCTGGGCATTGCCCTGGAGCTGCCTAAGTTCATTTCTCTTGCGGATTAAGATCTGGATTTGGCCTCCCTTCATACCCATGTCTTTGAGGAAAGACTCATCCAGTTCCATTAGTGCTGGACCTGTCACTTCCTCTGTGTATAGTTTTTCTACATACTCTTTCTTGATTCCAGTAGATTCCAGCCAGCATTTGACATGGTTCTCATCCCAGTCATTCACAGGTAATGTTTGGTAATCTAGAAGTTGAAATTATGTATTAGAAATATAAACTAAAAACATGTCAACGTGCTTGACAAGGCAGAACTGGCCACACTGAATGCTAGATTGTTTTCTTTCTACCAGTCAGTGAGAGAGCACATCTCAACTTCTCAAGATTGTCAGCTCTGATGACAAAGTATCCTTAACCTTAATCAGCAGCAGTCCTAGGCAATGGTACAAGACTAATAAATCAGCAAAGCAGGAAACTATGAAAGAGGTTTGGAAGTGATCCTGATGGGGAGTCATGGAAATAACCCAAATGTTTTGCAGGGAAGGAATGATGTGATAAGGTTATGGGAACTGACAGGGCTGGATTGTCTAACTGGAGAGGTTTGGGCAGATCATTTACCCACTTGAGGCTGATTATTTTCTGTTAAAGTACAAACCCTAAGATGATGTTAAGAGTACTGATTAGTTCCCCACTAGAGATGAATCCTTAAAATGCAGATATTAAAAAACAAATAGCTACATATAAAGTACAAATTTTTCTGAAAGCAATACTTACCCATTGTCTTGGGTGAGGGAAATCCTGCTGTTAATGCACAAAACCCTAGAGAGGGAAAAAATAACTGTCTTCAGATTTACAGTTAACATTCCTGTGTTAGTTCAAGCTGACTTTGTTCTCCCAGTCTTCTCCCCTCTTTTTTGGTCCCAGGTCATTTCTGTATCTCTGGAAGCCTGGCCTTGCCAGCTGTACTGCCTCTGTACAGCTGTTCTGTGGGAAGGCAGCTGTTGGTGCTCCTGACACACGTGGGTGTGAAAGAAATGGGAACTGCTGGAGAAACTTGTGCTGCCAGCTGAGCCCTTCTGACAGCTCCTTCTGTTGGATACTGGAAAAGAGGAGGCCCTGCATCCCCCAGGTTCCATCCCTTGCTTTCTAGCACTTTTTCTCACTCTCCCTTTCCCTACCTTTTGTTCCCTCATACTCCCTTTTTTTCCTGGTACAGTCTCCCCCTCTCCCTCTTTTTTCCACATGTTCTGGTGCTCACCAAAACTTCCATGAAGCAGTTCAGCTCAGTGCCTGACCCAGCAGAAGGGTTTCTGTTCAGTGCGGTGTCCTCACCCGAGACTTCACCTCCATTGCCAGGGGTTCAGAGAGGGACAGCAGTGACAGCTGGCTCTGTACTGCTGGAGGAATGGGATAAATACACCTGCTCAGCATCCCAGCACGGGACATTCACACGTCAGCCACAGCCACCCACGAGCACAGGTCACAGCCAAGGGTGGGGGGTGGTGGTGGTGTTCCTTCTCTCACAGTGTGAAACCTCAGCTCTGCTGGCTCAGCGGGTGCAGGAGCTGTGCCAGCTCCCTGCCTGCAGCTCACGGTGCTACAGCAGTGCCACTCACAGCTCTGGAGGGGCAGCAGGAGCAGCACAAAGGCAGTGCACGGTGCTGTGCAAGCAACACTCGTCTGCAGAGGTGTAACTGAGGGAACCTGGGACCGCGGCCTGGCACGAGGTGAGTGCGGCAGAAGGTGCTGGTTTGGGTCTGGTAGAATAAGGGATGCTAGAAAAAAGTCACATTTAGCCTGTCAACACCTGGTCAGCCCTGCAGAGGCTCTGGTGTGGGCAGGTGGCTCTGAGGGGAGGCTGTTACTGGACTGCCTTGGTGTGCTGTGGGTGTGAGGGGATCCCTCTCAGTCAGCGTGAACAGGCTGGTTGGGAAAATGGTGGGAGACATTTCCATTGATACTTGGTGCAGCCTTCCCCGAGAAAGAGGGCAAAAAGTGTCCCTGAAATACGGGTCTTTTAGTTCCTCTGGTCACCTCCCGGGGCGGGGCTTGTGGTGAATCCTCCCCCCCTTCCCCTGCCTGTCTCTGTGCCACAGCGACACTGTGACAGCGACGTCAGGGATCGAAAACGAAACTTGTCGGGGAATCGAAACTGGAGTGGAGGGGGGGCAGGACTGAGGGGCCCGCGGGCCCCTGACCCCCCCCGGGTTTAAGAGCAGCCGGGGGCGGCGGTGGGTTCGTGGTCCCTGCAGCCCATGTGTGCTCCAGCGGGGCTTGGGCGGGCAGGGAGGGGATGTAGCTGCAGGTGTCGAGGGGCAGAGGGCTCTGTGCCCACCTCCTTGAGCTGCTCCGACAGTCCCACTTGGTGCTGCCGAGCAGCTCTTACCCCTGCGGGATGTCGGGGGCAAAGCTGGGCTGGGGGCACTGGAGGGACAGCCTTGCTTTTCCTAAAGCCTGCTCCCGGGAAGGTAACCTGCCAGGCTGGGAATACCCCATCCCCCGCAGGACCCCTGGGCACAGGGAGGGCTGGAGGCTTACCTGGCAGAGCCCGCGGGTAACGGGATGTCTCCACAGGAGGGAGGGAAGGTGCTCCAAGCTGCAGTGTCAGGCTCGGGGGGCCTGTCTCAGCTGCACGGGCAGCAATTCCAGCACTGTGTGTATTCTGCAGGGCTCCTGTGGGTTTGATGGCCAGGAATAAAAAAAGGAACTACTTTTGAGAGAGTCCTGATGAGCCCCTAAGTCTCCACCCCGTTCTGAGCAGGGTGGTGCTACTGGGTGGTACTACCTTTGCACAGCAAGCTGAGCCCCACTGCCATGTACGTGTCAGGGTGTGTGTGGCAGACAACCTTGTCTTGCCAGCTTTCTTCTTCCTGGAAAACACGTGATCACCAGCTCAGTTGCACCAAAAAAATTAATGGCTATCTCTGGACTGCACAGCAGTGCAAATTCTTGCAGCCATTTTATCTTACCTGCTCACCTGCCTCAGCCTCCAGGAGGTGATGGTGCCTGGGGCCTGTCACAGTAACACAGTGAGGTGCCCCAGGCCCTCCAGGAGGCTCAGTGCTCACCACCCCAGCAGCTCGGTGTGGTTCCTGCACTGGAGCCCCATCTGGGATTAGCAGGTAGGCAGTGGTTGGAGCAGACTCAAAAATCAGGCATGTGCCTGTTTTCCAGGGAGGCAGGACAGGCTGCTCAGGCAGGAGCCTCTTCCCTGCTCGCTGCCCCCAGCCCAGTTCTGGCAGCAGACCCCAGACACACGTTGTCACTAAGAGGTGTGGGGTTTTAATCTGAGTACAAGTCTTTATTTAGTAGATTTATAAAAGAACTTTACATGAGAAGTACAAAAATATGAAATAGGCTTTGAATCTTCTTAGGTAAAATTACCATTATTTTTTTTCAAGCTTTAGAAACATGTAACCTGCACAGTTTGGCATCTTAGGTAAATTGCTCTCATACATTATAAAACTAGGAAAAAAGCTTCCTTTAAAGTAGCTTTATGCACCCAATCGTACACATTACTGGCAATAATTTATTAGTTTAAGACACAATGGCACAGTCATACAAATTCCCACTCTGTAATTTCTCCTTTAATTAGTTCATTGAAAGATGCAGTATCACTTTCCTCTTCCAGTTGCTATGAGGTGATTAAATACAAACACAAACCCAATTAAGATTGATTTGGCATGTTTCATACCTGTGCCACTTGTATTTGATACCACTTTGTAGTAAAAATTAAATAAATATAAATACCTTAAATAAATACATAGTAAAAGAACACCCCAGTTACATTACAGAACTCAGCATTTCTTCATCCTTTGCACACATGATGCTTTGTCACAACTTCAGGGCCAGTGAAAAGAAATACTGCATCCTTACACACCCAGGCTGCCAGGCATGGAATCACCAGCCCACACAAAGAGCTCCATGGCACCCCTTGAGCACTGCCCTGGTTTCTCTGCTCCTGACAGCTCTCCTTGTTTCCTCTTTAGCTCCTTTTCCCCAGGCCTCTCTCACCTCTGGCTCCGTTTCGGCAGCGTTTTCCTGCTGCTGAGGGACAGCTGATGAACCACGAGCAGCTCTGGGCTGCCAGGGCTGTGCTTCCTGCACGGGCTTGTGCAGGGCTGTTCTGACCCTGTGATTTCAGTCGAGGGCTGGTCAAGCTCTTCTGTGAATACTGGTTGATATTAAACAGTGAGGCTTGTTTTCCATGAAGGTAAACCTTGAACTGATTTTTCAAGTCAGTATTTTTTAGAAGTTCGTTGTATCTGCTCAAGTACGAGGGACTAATTTTCTGGGGCAGTACAGATTAACCAGCAGTGGTTCTTTCCTACTGGTTTTGGCTGATGAGCGATGATTCCCTTTGCAATCACTGGTGTGCCCAATACCTCACTGGGCAGCAGTGCAATGGCAGGTTTGGATGATTTGCTACAACCAAAGGGCTCCTTTTGCAGTTCCCAGTCCTCGGTAATTATGATTTCAATCGCTGTATTTTGATTTTTTTTTCTGTTTGTAGTAAAACACATAAGTTACAAAATCACATACAGTACAGGGATGTTGGGTGATGGTTTTATCCAGCTTTTGCTCTCCACTTCCACAGTCTGGAACACTGCCCTGGAGTACAACTCCATCCCCAGGGTTCACCACTTTACCTCTCGCTCCTTGGGCTCCCACCACCTCCTGATCCAGTGCAGGCAGAGGGACAAGGCACTTTTTGGAAGCTTGGTTTCTTCAAAGAGAGAGAATTCAGCTCTTTGATCCCACTTTTCCCTGCTAAAGGTAGGCCTGTGCTTGGAATGTTGGTCCCAGAGAAGAAAGCTCCATCCCTGTCCTCAAACAGTGTCTCCTGCAAGGCTGAGCTCTGCAGAGTCCTCGGGGTAGTAATGCTGGAACAGTCTCTCCTGGCAGCAGATGTGCATGGCGTGGTAGGTGTGCAGGAGCAGGCGAGGGAACCGAGCTGTGAAGTAACACACAAAGTCCTCTGGGATGGAGCCCAGGGTCTCCTGCACTTCGGGAGGCAGTTCCCTGTAATGGTGCTTCTGGGGAGGAAAAGAGAAGATGGGAAAGCTCAGTTTATGTACAAGGAGCCTCTTGTAAGTAGAGCTGTTGGTCTTCCTGGACAAGGAAACCTCCTATTCTGTCGTGAAGGAGCTCAGGGCCTAAACCAAGGGATGGCACAGGCTGGCACCAAGCAGGGGGGTGTGGTGCTGAGGGAAAGGAGTCCTTTACCTTATTTCTCATGGCCCTCAGAAGGTCCCGTACTGAGCCTCCCTTATACGATCTGAATTTTCGAAGATCTGCAAGAGAAATGACACGATTTCTTCTTGTGCTGTGATGCAGTTTTAGCTGCTGGGGTGTGTCCCCACACCACAGATCCTTGTAGGGCTGTTTCAGTACATAAACATGGACTTGAGTTTGAAGAAATACTTTACTGACAAGTCGAGGTCATGTGCCAAAACAGAGACAGTGTTATCCTTACTTTCCCATCCCAGCAAACTGGGAACAGCATCTAACTCCCTTCCCCTCGTTAAAACACTGCCCATTACCTGTCTGAAGAGGAACAGTGATGTGCTCTCTCCAGTCCATTTTCACCACTTCTCTTCCACCTCTTTCTAATTGCTTGACTATTGGACCATCTAAAGATTCTTTCTCTATCCGGTCACTGACATCCTGGAGGAGACAGTCAGGTTATTTCTAGTTTTATTTCTGAGTTTTTCACAACAATTTCAAATTGCTGCTTCTGGCCAATTACAGCCTATCCTGGTAATGAAGTTAGAATTACACTTCACTCCTTGACAGTGCTTGGGAATAGGATGCAGAAGTTTCTGAGATGATTTGTTTCACCATCTGCCAAAGCCTTTTTAGCACAGAGAAGATAAAGCCTCAGGTCCTCAGCCAGTTCCCACCCCAGATCAGGACTTAGTGCATATTCACTGCTGTTCCTGAAACCCCCCTGGCCATGTCCTCAGTCCTGTACTGCTGGAGACCTTCCTCACACCAAGGGAAGTTGATAACAGCGTGTTTTGGCCTCCTAGAAAGGTGGTACTGGGTAAAAGGTTGGACTCGATCTCAAAGGTCTTTTCCAACCTCCTTGACTCTGTGACTAAGCCAATTCCTTAGGAGCTACTCCCAGGTATTACAGCTTGGCTCTTCACTCCTCACAGAAAGGCTGTGGCTTCTGAATTCAAGACTTGAACAAAGTCTGCAGGAGTCCTGAGAACTCAAGGAGAGAAAAGGTCACCACAAACCTGAAAGAACTGGAGCTGTTTCTCTAAACTCCAGAAGAAGGGGTGTTTGAGCACACAGCTGGCAGACGGCCGTTTCTGAGGGTCCATGTTTATCATCTGCTCAATTAAATCACGAGCAACTATGTCTTCTGCAAGGAAAAGGGTGCAGGGAAATTTATGGTACTTCTTTGGTTTTATTTCATTTTTCCTACACTCTTAGGCTGTGGGGAAATGTAGCATTTTGTACTTTTACAGTATTTTGAACTTCACAAATTCATCATGGTCTCCACTTCCTCCTGCCCTGCTAGCTCAGGCGTGCCCTCAGAGACATGCTGGGCAACAGCAGGAAGGCAGAAGGGTTGACTCAGAGACTAAGAATATCACAGTGCAGCTCCTTCCTACCCTTTAACTACAGGAAATAACTTCACAGAATTCCAAATGTGTATCCCAGAGATGCTGTGGGGTACTGTAAATGAGAACTTTAGGTCCTTTACTTCAGGAGTACCTGAGGAGTAAACTGTCACTGCTGCCAGGCTGGGAATCCTGTGAGCCATATTTCTTTCATTTCTGTTGGCACTTAACACCGTGGGACACTCCCTGATCTCTGTGGTATGTCCTTACCATGTCTCCCTGCATCCAGGGCCTCCAGGCTGTATGCTCCCAGCAGGATGTTGGCTTGTCGCTGCAGGGACTTGCCAAAGGGGTGGCCACCTTCTGACACCACGTAATAGAAGACACAGCCAGCTGAGAAGATGTCCACGGTGTAGGTCTGCAAAGAAACAACGTTTAAGAGCAAGGACATATTTTTCCCCCTGAAGACTCTGATCATCACAGGGTGGTTATTTTGCATCTCGGAGCAGAAGGAAATTTCCAGAATGGCACACTGAGCTGCAAGGGAGCCTGAAGGCCCAAGCACCAAGTCCTGTGCATTGCAGGGTCTGGGTTGCTCCTGGGGAAGGGTGAGGACTTACAGGGTTCTCTTTGCAGTCCTCACTCAGCATCTCTGGAGCAATCCAGCCCTCGGTGCCCGGCACGCCCGAGCGGCGGCTGAAGCTGTGCCGACCCACCGCCAGCTTCTTGCACAGCCCAAAGTCTGAAATCATGGCCTTGACCTTCCCGTGGGCATTGGGCATCGAGATCAGGATGTTGTGGGGCTTCAGGTCCCTGTGGACTGTTACAAACACCCATTTACCACTCAGGCACTCCCAATATTTGCATCTCTTTCAGTGAACCTTTCCCAGGGCTGAACTGAAGTGCTGACTTAAAGGATTGTCATCACTTTTTTATTCCATCACCACTAGTCCTCATATTCTATATGACTTCTATCCAAGAAATGCAGCCCCCTGCACTAACAGTAAGGACTAGCTTCAGTGCTCCAGGGCAGCAGAATCTTACAGGGACAAGGCTGGCGTCAAATCACAGAATGGTTTGGGTTTCAAGGGACCTTTAAAGACCATCTCATTCCAACCCCCCTGCCATGGGCAGGGCCACCTGCCACTAGGCCAGATGGGTAGAGCAGAACCAGAGCAGTTTCTCTTCTTTTTCCAGTGCAGAGAACGTCCCCCTCATGCAGCCCTGCCAGGAGAGGCTCTCACCAATGCTCAGGGAGTGCAGGTACGCCAGCCCAGACGTCGTCTGCTGCAGGACAGTGATGGGCTGTAAGCCATGGTGGCTGAAGGCCTTTTGCTCCACGTACTGCAACAGAGAACAAGCAGAGTCAGCCCCAACACTGCTCAGCAGCTGCATAAATGGTAAATCCATGCACTTCACCCCCCCAGAAAGGTTCAACTGGGTACGTTGTGCCAGCTGGTAACACAGGGAAAAGAGCTTTGTTTTGGCTGAAGGTGCTGATCTCTAAGTGTCATTTCAGGGCTAGAATTCTGTAGAGCACTGTGCTCCACCAACAAGGGCAGAGAGCTTTCAAAAGTCTGGGTGGTAGGAGGGGGAGAATGACTAGAAAAAAATCAAAAGACAACAGTGTCTGTCCTTAAATCAGTCCAGGGTTAGGGGTGTCTTCCTGATGGTCTGAAAACACCCCTGTCCCAGGAATGTGGAATTGTCACAGAGGTGACGTGGCAGTAACTGGAACATCCCTGTGTCAGGCATTCAGCAGCTGAAGCTGGAGGGCAGTGAGGGCCTTGCAGGGAGCAGTTCCCCGTGTCACCTCCTGCAGCGTGGCCGCGCAGAGCTCGATGGCGATGTACTGGAACTGCCGGTCCCGCTCCGTGCAGAAGTACCGGATCACGTTCGGGTGCTCGTCCGACTCCCGCAGCAGCTGCACCTCCCGGTCTGCGAAGCTGAAGCACTCGGGGAGGATCCTCTTCACTGCCACATCGCGGTTGTCAAAGGTGCCCCTGCAGGCAGCGAGGGAAACCACACCAACCTTCACACTGTGCACAAAGCGTGGCCAGAGGAATCAGGGATGTCTGGGCACTAAACACTTCTTAGGGAAGTACAGTAAAAGTTTTTGCTGCTGAAGAAAATGCGTGAAAATACTCCAGACACATGCAGAAAGTTTCACTTCTGTTCACATTAGGTATGTGAGGGCATTTATAAAAAATAAATTAAAAGGGCCTAATGCAAACACAACATTCATTGGTCTGTTCAGTGCACACATTCTCTTCTACCTGTAAACAATTGTCCCTTCAGCTCCGTGTCCCAGTACATCTTTGGGGTTAAAGGAAATCTTGCCAACCATCACTCGGTTTGCATCTTCATCTGAACAAGAAAAGAGGAACAAGGACCGGTTTAGGATGGGGCAAGGCAGCCTTTTACAACTGCACAGCCTTTGGGGCCAGTCTGGAAAAGTCTCTTTGCTCATGTTTAAATTTAACACATAGATAATGAAAGCAAATGAGCATCTCCACACTGGCACTCACCCTGAGGAGGGAAATACTCTGTTGACCAAATGATCCCACACTGAGAGTCAAAACACACACACAACACCTGACAGAGGGTCTGCAAAGATGATGGCTCAGGGCAGTGAGAGATGAGTGGTTCTCAGCAGCCAAGCTCTTTGTAAAAGTTTATAGATGTTGAATTTAGGAAATGCTGACTGACAGTTATGGAAGTGGATTTAGTAGCAGTTCCCCTGAACAGCCTTTGAGGGGACAAGTGAGTGCACAGGCAGACCAGGCACGAAGGCAGGCAGTGTGTGCAATTCTTAGTCCTTGATTCCAGTTAATCACCATAATATGTGTTTTTATTTAAATGCCCCTCTCCTTGGAATGGCTACAGGTTATAGGAACACACTGCCATGGGCAGCACAACCTCTCAGCTATTTGTGTAATGCAAATAATCCTGCACAGGGTCAGTGCCCTGGGGTGTGCAGAGGGTCAGGCTGGATGAGGAGGATGGGTTCTTTTCATTTGCTGAGCTACAAAATATCACCAGTAACTACTTCAGTGTATCAGCACAGACTGGGGAAACAGAGACACAACAAACCCCACGGGGTCAGCCTTACCTCCCTCCTCTTGCTCAGTGGAGAGGCAGCTCCCGCCGTCGGATGTGGAGATGCTGGAATAGGCAGAGTGGTTGGAGGCCCGTGGGGACAGGTTTGGGGTGCTGCCAGCTGAGCTCTCCGTGCGCCCATACGACGTGTCCAGGAAATCCGCCTCGGGGGTGAGGTCACTGGGGGCACCAAAGGGCAGCTTCTGCTGCTGCAAGAGCTGGATCTTCTCCTCCAGCTGATGCTGCCTCTGCTGCTGGTGATGGACACTCTGTGAGAGAGACCTCAGTGAAGACTGCACAGTCAGGTCACACAGGGGAGCCCTACAGCTACTGGGGAGCTGCATCTGAAAGGTGGGAGCAAAACTCTCCTGCCGCGTCCCTGCCAGCCCTGCAGGCTGGGGAACATTCACACAGGGTTTCAATCTCATTCTGAACTTCCATTGCCAAGCTGAGAAATCCCAGGGGTTGGTTATTATGGCAAAAGCTGCTACTAGGTTGGCCAGGTGTCTTTAAACAAGGATAAAGGCTTGGATCCAAAACCTGGAAAACCTGACTGGTTCAGGTGAGGAAGAGAGGAGTGAAGCAAATGGTGTTAAGATCTTATCTAAAAAGAGTAACACCTACAAGAACCACAACTGGTAGATGAAAGAAGAAAGCTCTCCAGAGTTGGCTCAAAGAAATCACTATTAAGTCAGATTTGTAGCCTTTGCTCCCCAGTGCACATCTGGGAGGAGGGAAAATCCCTGGAGTGGGTAACTAACTCCTGTATCACTTCTTGGCTGTCCAGTGTTACTGACTCTCCCCCCACGCAAAAGCACAGGAAGCCAGGTCAGCATTACCATGGGGTAGGTGATGATAAAAGCCATCCAGCCCACGAGCAGGAAGGTGCTGAGGATGATGGTGGCCATGTCCTTCAGCATGGAGTCCACCGGAGCCTCCGGCCGCGGGAGGGGCCGGGCAGGAGCCTCCTCGATGTCCTGGGGGGCAGCAGGAGGCCCTTCTGTGGAGGAACCTTCCACGATGCCAATGACCTGAGGCCAAGAAAGCTCTGTTAGCTCAGTACATCCGGCCTTTCTGCCACATCATTTTTAGTCATTTCTAAACCTGCCAAAGTCAAAGTGAAGTCATCCCTGCATGTGGGGGAAAAAAAAGCAGCTGAAAGCCTTAATTGTGAAATAAGGAATGACACAGCATACACCAGTGATTCTGTGTGCTGAGGACATGGAAATCTGACACAAAAAATGTGAAGTAATTCCATACAGCTTCCTTTCCATGTCCTTCCCCAACTTCTACTCCTTTATATTCTTTTACCACCCAGTAAGATAATTATTCTCATATAACTATTATATATTATCTTATTGTCACATATATATAATATATTATTCTCATATAATTATTAATCACAAACCTCTTCAATAGTGGCTTTCTCAGAGTCAGCTGGAATCACATTTTCAGGCCTCTTAGGTAAGTTGCTTGGGAATTTCTCCAGGATCTTTGTAGGGGCAGATAATGGTGTTTCATGGTGCCCTTTAAATAAAATACAAATGTTGAAAGTTGTCCTTTTTTTAGGAAAGATATCCTTGATTTCAACATCTTTGCTGAAGAGCAGATATAAAGCTGATTTACAAAAGGTTTCAGAACACCACAAAATAAGATGCAGGAGAGGAAAAGGGAAAATGGAGGGCAGAGGTCCCTCAGCACAGAGGGCTGCACAGGAATACAAACTAAGGAAGTGCCTGTTGTACTGCAGGAGTGAGAGTATTAACAAGGAAAGGGATCATGGGAAGAGAAAGGTGGCACTTAAAGAAGCTGAAAGCTGCACACTGAGCAGAGCTCCTACATCATGTAGGCATCACTAAAAACTGAACTTCAGACAGTTCCTCATTTTGGAAGCAAAACTATAGATACCATGAAAAGTCAATTCCAAAATTTGGAGATTTGGGACTCACAAGACAGGCTGAGACTTAATATTCTTCAGCTTCTGTGTTTTAATCCATTTATAAAATGGGGAACACATGACCATCTGATCCATATGGTGAGAATGAAAGTAAGAATACAGTATTTACAGTAAATAATAAATAACCTGTGCCCCTCTCTGAGGGAGGGGGCAAACAAACAACAAACAACTTTCCATACACAGAGCTAAGCCCTCTTCACCCTGTCACTGAGTCACAGGAGCCTTGGGAAAAACAGTGACCAGTGGATACTTAAACACATTAATTCATATGCAAATGAGGATGAATTAGAAACTATGGCTAGAACTGGGTAATTAAGGCCAGGCAGGGCCTCCCACACCTATCAACAGCCAGTCGTTCCAGTAGTTGAGCTTGTGCTTGTCCTTCAGCCTCCCCGAGAACTTCACATCCGTGCTGGGGGTGATGACACACTCGCCCTTGTCCTCGATGGTGACTCCCTCTGTTTTTGGCCCCTCCAGCAGGGGTATGGCACTGCCTCGGGGCTGGGGAGAAATTATGGTTACAGTTATTGCTCCTGTGACCTTGGACTATTTAAATAGGCAGCAAAATAAAAAAATGGAGGTCAAATGGGGGGGCAGGCAGAGATTACTGGCAGCACCGTCACCGTGAGCAAACACGGCCACTCTGCCCTCAGCAGCTGCTTCCACAGCCTTGGACATTGGACCTCCTCAGGGATATGTTGCCTGGGAGATGAGATTACTCCCCCTACTTTTTTTCCTAAACAGGATCTGTATTTCCTACCTCTTCAGCCACAGTGAGAAAAACAAAACTATGATGCAGTTTCCTCTCTGTGGGGAGTCACTTTGATGAACAAATCAGCAATTTTAACAAGAACCACAAAGCACCACCAAGAGCAGTAACCTCAGGTCCTCTCCTGCTGAGCCTGCCTGGCAGTTCCTGCTCTGCCGCATTGAAATGATTCCTGAAGCATGGCCATGTGTCCTCGGGCTCGCTGACAATTGTTTCAGGACACACTGAATTTGCTATGCATTTCTCGATAGCAATCTGCAATAACCCCACATTTCTGTAGATGTACAGTCTTCAGTGGTTTATTTTCCTTTTTAGTTTAATATGTTTTTATGTGTGTTTCCATTTCAACCCTTTTTCCAAGCCCACCCAACTCACCACGACAGTGACCCCCTCGTGCACCATGGAGGGCGACGCGTACAGGCTGGTGGAGTATTTCCCCACGTACAGGGTTGGGCTGGGGAGAGACAGGCAGGGTTAGCAACAGGCAAATGGATGTTTTACCATCTTAGCTAAAACCTGGGCAGCACAATCCTGCAGAACAAGTGCATGGCTTTCCCAAATCATCAGGATTTGTTGTCCTGAAAAGCCAGGATCTGTAAAACTGTTTGAGGTATTGCTGAACTATGAAGGCATTCTTTCTGATTATGAAAGCATTGTTAGTTCATCACTCCCAGCACTTACTCACTTGATGTAACTCATGTCCTAGTTCTGTATTTTTCAATAACTGGCATTTCCCAAAATGTTGTGCACCATTTTTATAATGTCAAAGGCTTCACGTTAGGAAAAACAATTTAATTCCGCATTATGAGAAACTACTCAACAGAGAACATCTGATAAAACTTAGGAATATACACTTATGTGTGTATAACCTAAGTTTCTGATAAGTTTTTTGGTTTGGTCTCAGACTTTATACAGTAACACATCAAGTATTATATGACATAGCAGCTGAAGAACTAGAGCTGATTTTATGTATTCTTTTCACTGTGTTGCAACTTGGAGCACAACCCTTGACTTGTGTGTAGACAAGGTTTTAGTGACACATGGCCAGTGAGAACAACGGGAATTTCACACTCACGTCAGCTTGCTCTTGGTCTCCGTTTCCTTTGGGAAGGGGTATTTCCACTTGGTGATGTGTCCCACCTCCCCGGACATGAAGGTCAGGTAGCGCAGGGTCTCGATGCCCACGTTGGTGTGCAGGACCTTCCTCAGCCCCTCCCTCTGCCAGATGTAAAAGGCCACCACGGGGGAGGCGTAGTTCTGGATCCACAGCACGTCCCCGGACTCGCTGTCCACCGTCACCACCAGCCCGTCCCCGTTGGACACGAAGTGGGACATCTCTGCAACACACACACACAGGGCACCTGGACTGCTGCAGCTTCAACAACAGAACAGTTATGCCTCAGGTTAACAGGAACCTTCCCTGGCAGAGCAGCTCATCAGAGAGCATTTGTCAGAGGGGGCCGACAGCAGCTCAGCTGCCGTCCCAGAGCACAGCGCTCCGCTGCTCCCGCAGTCAGGGGCAGCACAGCTCAGCTCTGCTGCCTCTCCTGCCATTCCTCACTACATTTTAAGGAAACCCCTTCAAGAGCTGCACCTTCTTAGATTCACTTAACCTGGAGCCACCTAAGAGGGGTGAGATATTGCAGTATGTGAAGGATAAAAACTGGCAGAAGATGAACTGCACAGAAATCAGACAGATAGTCTCACCGGTTAATTACAGAAAAAATCAGAATATTTCTGCCTATACACAAAACCCCAGTGCAGGGGGAGACAGCAATCAAATTCTTACTGTATTTTATGTCTTCATCAGGCAGAGTAGCTGCATAGTCAAAATAGGTGGCATTCCATCGCAGCTCCTTCTTCTTGGTGTCGTACATGGTGATGGTGTACTCTGTTAAAAAATATACAGTCTGTGAAGCAAAAAAACCTATGAGAGAACAGAATCAATCACCTCAAATCTGAGCCACTCCTCAGTCACCACACACACCCCCACTGCTCTCTCACTGCATTTTCCCAACACTATCTCACTCAAGGAACACACCGATAGAGGGGTTAAAGAACAAGTCTGCAACACTTATTCCTTTTTCCCAGTCAGCACCTCCATGGTGTTGGTGTAACTCCAACAGTTACTGCACACACTTGCAATGTCAGTGGATATGCTCCATCTATTACCAATTCTTCTGTGTACAGTCTAAAATCATAATTTACAGAAGCTTTCCTAAGAAAAAAACTTGAACCTGAACATCAGGTCATTTGTTATAAGCCTAAACTTTAACAAACACAATTTTCTTATAAGCTACAGGAAAAAAAAGCATATGACCTGTTCTGCCCAGATACAGGAGGGATGTTGACGGGCAAAGACTTTCTGTGAAGGAGGAAGTCAAGGTCTGCTGTTTCTCCCCAGTCATGAGGTCAACCACGTACCAAATATCCTGCTTTTTACCTGAAATCATAATTTTAGCCATGTTACCATTCAGTTGGAAAAACTGCACTTCCATCCAGCTTTTCAGTCTTCTTTTTTCTTTAGCAGCCTCATGAACTTAGCACAAATGAAGTGTTTTTAATAAAACAGTTTCTCATAGTCAGGCTTAGCTTCATCACTGGTCAATCCCAAATATTGATGAAAAAAAAACCCAAATACAGCATTTAGAACAGGAAGTACTTGGCTGAATGATTTTTCACACTGATAAAATCTAAGAGAGCTCTGAGTGCAGATCCCACGAGCTCACAGAGGAGACTGAAGGGCTCATACTGAAGGACAGTAGGTGGAAAAAAAAAAGTGAGGGTCACCTTTCAGATTGATTAAGGATTGTAACCAAAGATCCCACGCAAGAATCCGTCACCCACAAGCTTAAGAATGTCTTTGACACCAACACATGTTTACACATTTTTCACTCCTTTACTGGAAAGGCACCAAAGTGGAGAAGCAGAAGTAAGACTGGGCCTTTAGGAGATTTCACAAAAACAATGCTAAATTCATCCTGATCTTCACATATTTTACTGTTGTGATAAGTAATAACTGTCCTTCTTTCTCCTCTTCTCCTCCCAAATCCATCTGCAATTAAAATGAGTCAGGGCAGAGAGCCAAAATGTTATCATTTGTAGCACAAATGAAGTGACTGTGCCTCAGATAAAGGAGGATGTCTGACTGTGTGGCAATGGGATTTCTATTTAATTCTAACTGTCTGGCAGTCAATGTCATTTATTATTGTAAGAAGACTTTAAGTAGAAGTCACATAAAAAACAAACAAAAATCCCCATACAGGCTATTCACTGCTTAGAAAAGCTGTTTTCTCCTTCAGGAAAAGCAGTTGGGTTTTAATCTTCAAAGGGTAATTGAATTCTGTATTAATCAGATTTTTTTGTCATCAGAAAGGCTTATGAAAAATCATAATTACTACCCAAAATAAAGCCTATTTCCTATTTCCCTGTCTGGGATTCTCCACATTTTGTAGTCACTGAACATCTTACAGTCTAAAGGAGATAAAATGTGAGCTCACCCATGTACAGGATCCCATCAGAACTGCGACAGGGAGATGCCTGCACCAGCTCTGGGATAGTAAATGGAAGTTTCTAGAGGAAAAACAAACAAACAATAAAAGCTTCTTCACATTGATGTGACAGTCCTCACACTTGTTCACAGAAAAGGGTGACAGGTTTTTATTGGTTGGTTGTATTATTGCAGTACCAGAGAACTCAAAGTGTCAGGTCAAAGCCCTGCAAACCCAGAGCAGAGGGAATTCTGTCCTGGGGAATTCACAGCAGGAGAAATGCAGGGAGAAGGGAGGAGCTGCCTGGAGCCAAGACTGGGGGTCCAAGGTCTCCCATCAGCACCAACACTGTCTGGGTGGTTTAAATCCTCACCAACAATGAGCATAAAATGCTTCCCCCTTGGACTCAGCAGGAACTAAAAGGAACTGTTGGGACAGGGAAGAGGAATCTCCAACTATTTTATAATAGGGATTTTAAGCAGAAATTACTGTAATTCAAAAAGAGAGATTATCAGAATAATGGAATAGATTCAAAGAGATTGCTGCTCCCTGGATTCACCCAGGAAAGGTACCAGGAATCATTTTGCAAGTTCTGTTCTGGCTGTTCTGGGAGGTGGGGGAAATGGGGAGTAAATAAATATTTACTAAAATGTTTAACAACACTGAAGTTCTGAAGGGAAATCATCCAGCTGCCAGAGAAAAAAACCTGTGGGAAGCCAAACATTTTATCTGAGTGTCACCACAAAGTTTAAAAACAAAAGTCAAACATTTGCCAGCAGTTGTGGGCTACAGGGACTGGGGACTACTCTGAAAGGTTCAGCACTTTTGTCTGCTTACTGGATCTTCAAAGGCACCTTCTAAAGGAGTCAGCACAGCACAGACATTAATCCTGCCTCTGGCAAATGGCTTTAGAAAATGAGGCATTTGGGTGAGAGTGACACATCTGGTATTATTTTGGGTACACCTTTCCCATCAAATCACACAGAGATTATTCAACATTTGGATAATACCACCTCGATTTTATTTTAGCAAGTTACAGGAAAGTTGCAGGAGTGGACAAGACGTGGTGTTGGTATTTTCAAGCAGAAATCATTTCCTGACCATCCCATTCTGCTCTAATAAAATCAGTGTGTTTTCATTCTGCAGAGGTGAGGGGCTGACTGGGGCACTTCCCAGCAGAGAACTGAAATACTCACAGTCAGGCCTTCACTGTTCTTGCCCCCGAGTGTGTACAAACTGCCATCATTGGGGTCCGGGAGGAACGCTGGCCTGGGATTTAAGCAGCAATTATAAATGATAAACTGTACTGTGCTTCTCAGAGAACAGGAAAGAAACTGTGGTCAGTACTGGCTTTACAGACAAGTTCATCCAATGTTAAATTTTTTACTTTTTATTATGCAGTTTTTGGAGTTTCATTTATTAATGTGAAAATTTAAAAATATAAAGAAGCTGCAGAACTGATATAATCTAAGATTACTAATGCATTTGAAAATTCAAAGACCCAAACACAGCAGGCAATGACTTGAGTGAAAGCTTTTAAACAAGATTTATATGCTCTTAAAATGCCACAGAATTAAAACCAAACCAAATAAAAAATCCCAGAAAGCATAAGGAAGGCAAGAAACAAGAAAAGAGTTGCCAGAACTAAGTAAATTTGAGAGATAAAGGCAAACCCTCCCAAACTACACAAATAAACCCAAACCCTGATGTCTAAGGTTCTATGATCAAAACCAAACCACACAAAAGAAAGGATGTCACCACTGACTTCACAGGCATAAAGTTAAAGCCCCAAACCTGGATTTTAGCTAGAAGCTAAATGTGAGACTGCTGGAGGCACCACTCTGAATTTACAGCTTGAGGGTGCTATTTGCAGATTCTGGTCGTGGTGGTGGTGGTTGGTTTCCTGTGCTTCACTATTTTTAGTCTTTATTTGAGGGGAGTAAGTACAAACCCAGAGTCCCTCCCGAGCTGTTTCTCATTTCACAGCTCTCAGTTGTGGCACAGTCACCACCCTGATCCCCAAACTGAGCAAGGGCTCCAGAGAACAGGCTGCAGACACCATGTTTCCTCTTAGCTATTACAGGTAGTTAATTCTATCCTTTCTGTATCTGCTCCCAAACCACCTCAGATTGACTGCTGCAAAGTTGGCAACTTCTCTAGAACACGGATTGTCTGGGTTCAAAATAAACCAAACCTTAAGACCTCAGTGAAAATCAAACAAGCAGCAAACGAGATAAAGGGAACACTTACTCCTCCACATGTATCGGCACCTGGAGCACAGGATCTGCACACACAGAAAAAGAAAAGGTCATAACAGTGGCCATTCAATCCTTGAACTCACCAGGTACAGGGTTAAGGCAAGACTGGCACACCTTGCTCCTCTTTGAAAGGCTGATGCCCAGTTTGGAAGTGTCACCTCTGTGCTCCTGGAACTCGGTTCAGAAAACGGGAAACTACAAAGCACCTGAGGAATTTTAAGCCTCCTGAAAGTCATTGCTCAGCTTTACCCACAATATACACCTCAAAATATCTGAGACCTTAGCAAATCCTGAGTCATGATGCCAACACCACAGAAATACCCTGATTTATAAGACATACTCTGCAATTCCCAAGAGAAATGGGCCTATTGGCAGTACCTCAGAAGGCCAGAGGAAGCAATCCTCAAAGTATCTGCACTTCCACAGGGAAAATCAAACCCTTACACTGGAATAAGCCTGAGTAAGAGGATGAAAGATCAGGCAAACACTGTTTTTTCACCCCTTCTGTCTCCATGCAAACATCATGATGCAACAGGAGGGAAATAAGAACAAAAACAGCTATGTTTTGAGAGCCTTTGACTGGGAAACTGGCACAGATTCTGGGCAGCCAGAGAGCACTGGGATATTTGCAGAGCTAAGCAAGACAAGAACAAGAAATTCAGGGTCCATGACACAGGACTTACAAAGTCTGTCCCACTCTGCCCCACAGCAGCTGCTGGGTTTGATGGTAATACCTAGAACAACGTCCTGGTTTTACAGAACAGATTAAAAACACGTAAGAACCCCCCAGCCAGGCAGATCCCTGGCTGCAGCACAGCTGAAAATAGCACTCACCCAAAGATATACACAGAATATCAGAGACAGAAAGCAAGTTATGAGGGATAACAGTACAATTATTCTTACTTCACTGATTTCTGTTTACAACAGCAAACTCTTTCAAAGCAGCTTTGTTCAAAACATAACTACATGGATGTAATTTTTTTCTCTTTAAGCCTATAAAACACTCCAGGTACATTCTCCAAGGTGTCAAAATAAACTCCATTGAATTAATTGAGAACCCAAGCACACATCAAAGGCCCTAAGAATAATTAACATTCAAACAAAGCAGTGACTCAGTGCTCTCTCTGTGTCTCTACAGACCACGCTGCTTAGTCAGACCTTTACTCCATTAACTACATCAAGCAATTCATTTCTATCCCTTGTGTGAAGAAAGTGGTTTCAGGATGTGCTGGGAGAGACACTCCACACTCCAAACTTAATGTCAATTATTTCTCAGTGTTTGCTCCAAGTATTCCACAAGCTTTATGATATCCATGTCTCTGTTACTAAAGAAAAGCAGGTAAGAAAGAAGCATTTGCTGACCATCATACAAAGTGGATGAACTTGAGCACTCGAACACCTTCTTGTCAGCAAAACACAAGAAAATAGTTTCTTGTTGGAATTAACTTCAGAAACTTTTCATTTTAATAAAAGGACTGCTTATTCTCGGAATGAAATGGTGGGGTGAAGTTGTTCTATGGAATTACAGTATAAAACTACTACCATGTGAATCCAGCCCCAAACTCCCTCACTGCTCTGTTACTGCCCTGACACAACTCACTCCTCAGCAGGAGGAGTGTGGGTTCCTCAAGCTCATCAGTATTCCAGGGGTTTCTCCAAAGAATGCTCAGGAAAACCTGAACAATTACAGGAAATTTCAAAAGGCAGATTATGATTTCTAGGAACTGATGGTTTGTCCATGACATTTGCAGGACAGCCTGGTTCATAATACTTTCCTACAGTTCCCTGTCTGCCTCAAAAATACACTGAAAAATAATAACACACTAAAGCATTTTGGGACTAATAATTTGTTTTCACTTAATTTTCTAAAACTGAGCAATCTATTTTTATCTACCAAAAAAAGTGCTCCACTCTGCTCCAGTTATCTCAGAGATCTGAGAATTTTGGCATAGTTTTATCGAGCACATAGTACCACAAAAGTGAAAGAACACACACACACACATGTGCAGTATTTACTTGCATTAATCTCTTACCCCCAAGCTTATCTTTCTGAAACGTATTGGAAAAATGTCACTTATAACAATTTCCAATTTCATCAACCAATGTCTCCTCTAATAAAAGATGCCAGAAATCTCATGAATGTCTCTTCAACTCCTCCAGTGTGTTTTTCTGGAGCACTGTTGGATATCAGGTGACATGAAGGAAAGCCTTGTGGCAAATCCCAAGCTGTTCAGTGTGTACAGAAGCATCTTTCTCATGAGAAAGTCCTTGAACTTCTCTTTAGTACCATCATGTGCTTCACCAGAAGTGAAAAAAATCCTGCTTTTCCTTGTTTTCTTAGTAACTGAAATCTGATTTACGAGCAATGATAAAGAAGAGGGAGATGGAACAGATTAAGAAATTATTACAAAGCAGCAGGAATTTTTTTAGCACAGGAACCAAAATACTGATTATTGTGATGGCTTCCTGCAGCACTGGCTGTCGTGTAAGAACTGTCAGAAAGCATTTACTGGTATCTGATTCGTTTCCATCACATGGGGCTGTTCACGAGGAGTGAACACAAACCCAGGGAGGGTTCATTTGCTGAAGTGAAAGGAATTCTCTCACTAGCACCTTCCACCTGGAAAGACCTTGGAGAGCCACTTCTCTACATTTTTTGTTACTGGGGTGAAGCAAATTTTCTCATTTTCTTAACACTTTTATGATCCTGAACTCAGGTCGTAGCTCTGCAAAGATCCTTTGAGACAGACAATGAGCCCTTCACGTTCACTTTCATGTGGGTTGGGCTGTGTTCCAACCCTATGTCAGAGTTTGTTTTGAAATAAGAACTCGCTCTGAGATAAAAAGAGAATCTTGAGTTTAATTAATTGCTGCCAGGTTTTGCAATAGTTTTTATATGCCTGAATACAGAGCAGTAAAAGGATGAGCTGGAACTGAAGTCACCCTCTGCTCCACAACGGGTCAAACCCAGAGTTCTTGCAAAAGTCAGAGTGAGGCCTGGTCTCCTCTCCAGCTGCTGCCCACTCAAGTGTTGACATGCTGGGACTGCAACCACGTCATCCTGCTTTCAAAATTTCCCTGAACTGCAGTTCCCTGTAATTAGGTACAGTCACTGCAACAGCCCCATCTGTTCCAACGCCACCAGCAGGGTGATAACCCCTGAACAAAGCACTAACTATTCGGCATCAGAACAAAAGCTTTCCAAAGAAAATATGATAAAACTCTGATAAAAATGCATTTCTCTCTCCCTCAAGCTTCCATTCCCTGTAGCAGCAGAAAAGCCAACTTCTTGCAATGTCCTACAGATGGATTTTGGTATGAAATCCTGTCTGAAAACCTTTCCACCTTCTCGACTAAGAAAACAAAGATGCCAAAACAACATTGATCCTAGATTATAAAGATTTATTTTAGAACTCCAAAAGTTTATTTACAAGCAGTTCTTAGGAACCTGGTAACATAATGACTGTGCAGATATTTGGTAAATTATTATTGTTACACTTCCCCAGAATGAAGGTTTTCACCTGGCAGCAGCAGATGTCCCAGTCAAGTTTTGGTTGCATCATGGCCAGAATATATTTGTGAGTGGGCAGAGCACGTTTCAGGTTGTTCTAACCCACACTTTGCATACATATATGGAAAAAAGCCAAATATACAATTTCTGAAACTATACCCATACTGCTAAATATAATGCATTTGACTTTTCTCCATATTTCACAAAGAGATGATGAGATAAAATTCGTCCTTTGACCAAAATCTGAGTGTTCTTTAACGTACAAGACAAAGTTGCCTGTTTTCATCACTGTAACGTGCCCAGTGACTCAAAAGGAGAAGTGGGAGATTCTGAAACAGTGAGTTGGAATGAGCTGGAAAAAACGGTTTCCTGGCCTGAGGCCACACCATAAGGTTTGGGCTAACGGGCCAACTTCAAACCATGTCAGCCTTCCCTGCTGTTGCAATCACAGCAAATGAGGTTAGAGGTACAAACTACGCTCTGGAAATTCCTGAAAACCATCCTGTCCTACAGTTGTTTTGCTTTGACAATCCTTACTAATTTGCAATTATGCTATTTCCATATATTTGGGCTAACTATTTACAAAGATATTCCTTCTTGCCTGGGAAAAACCACTGTTACAAAAGCAGGACCTACAGATCTCAGACTTTCCCTTTTAAAATCTACATGTGGCATCCCATTAATAGATAAAGTCTTTCTATCTTTATCTTATCACAGAGTTCACTGAAGTCCACAAGTTATAAGTAAGGTACTGGAAATCCAAACCTTCTAAATTGATTGTGGGCCATCAATTTTTGATTACTACAGAGAACTGAAAGTCGTAACAAAATTTCTGCTGATTCTAAATCTAGATCCAAATCTGTATATATTATATATTCTTCTGGCAAAATACTTTGAATCAGTTGTAAAAGGAAAAGTTTTTAAGGAGCTGCTGAATGAAAAGAGATCTCTGAACAGTACAGAAGGACACACAGAAGTGACTCTCAGAACAGAGAAACAGCCTGTCCAGGAGCACAGTTTAGAACAACTGCATCTTTAACATCTCCAGTTCAATATGCTATTCATTAAACTAAGCCCTTGAGTTAACAGAGACGTACAGGATGAGTTTTACAAAGATGTGAGGGAACAGGACTCTCTAAACACTCTTAAAGCTCACACCGAAATCAGAACTGTGAACATGAAGCCTGACACCAGAGCATTCTCCTGATTCTGCCTTGCCAACAGGGCTTCCAAAGAGGTCTATAGGAAATGACAGAGGTTGTTTCATTTCCAGCAGTTTTGGGGAAGATATTTCCTCCTGAGGAACCTTACTGAGGATGTTCACTAAGGATCTTGCTAGAGGCAAGTGCAGAAAACAAGGGAGCCTGCAGGAGCCTGTCCCACTGTCACCTGGCACTGACAGCTCCTTGTGTGGGTCAGAGGTGGCACCAAAAGCCTTTTTAGTCTCAGACCTGAAATGTGCCACAGTTTTTCAATGCCCTTTCCAACGAGTGCCTTCAACACAAGGTGTGAGTTCTTTCTATAATCTTTCCAACCATATTCCAGCTTTCCAAGGCCCAGGGAATGAGCAGCAGCAGTTACCTGGTCACTGAAAAATCCTGAGAGCTGTCAGAGAGCAGGACCCATCAAAGCCAATAGAGGAAATGAAAGTACTGAGCACCCTCAACAAGGGACACACCTTATTTCAGTGGAAAGTCCTATTCCCAAGTGACCCATTTTTTGCTTCATGGGGAGCACAAGTACTCCAAGTGCCTTTCTTGCCAGCACTAAGTGAAGGCAGGAAACCCAAACCCGTTATTGTGGTGATAAGCACTGGCTCATTTACTCTGCATACCTAAGATAAGCTTCAGCACTAAATTAAAACAAGCCACACAGGGCAAGATTTTCATGTTTGTTTAAGCACTGCCCGATAATGAACAGTGCCTTGGTTTCTTCCCCCAATGAAAATAAAATGTACCTGAATTGCCCTTTGTTAAATACCTTGCTGCTTAAGTGCAGTAATAAAATGTTCCCTTCCTGGTGGATGCCAATGCAGCACTTCAGGTGACCTCCTCAAACGTGAGCTACAACACATGGTTCATTTTTCTGGTAATCAGGGTAAAATGGCAGCTGCAAGAACACTGCAGTGCAGGCAGCTTCCTACTGGTAATTCTCTGCAACACTGCCAGATATTGGTGACAGAGAGGGTGCACTCAGCAACTGTATCACACACTAATATTAATACTGAATCCTGCACTATTAAATCTCTCCAGGGATTTAGCACAGAAAGTTGGTGAGGACTTTCATGAATTATTTGTTTCCAGCTGTTGGGCTTCCCACCCACAGAGCGACCACACATGCAGAATCAGAGCAAGTTTTGCAAAAATAAATAAAACCCCTCCCATTAAAAATTAATTTACCAATTTATATGTACAGGCCCTTGTTCCATGTCCACTTAGCTAAGTTAACTCAGGAGGCATCTTGGAACAATGACAGCTACCACTAATTTTTTTTTCATTGACCCTTGTGTGTTGCTCTGTTGCACAGAAATAAAGTAATGGGCAATAAGTGCTTTCCAAAAATCAAGTGAACACCCTTCACGTACATAAGTTGCAGAATAATTCATAGTTAGCAACAGAGAGAACACAAGGAGTGCTATAAAAGTGGATAATCCAGTCTGGCAGTTCTACTGTACCAACTAGAGTTTTGTAACTTTTTTTTTTTTTTAAACAAGGGAAGTTCCTTGAGCAACACACTGACAAGGATCCTCGTTGATCCTTGTCGTTACCAAAGTGGGATCATTCCTTCCTCAAAACTGCAAACTAATGCCAGTTGTGGCACCTTTCTAGGCCAGGACTAAGCAGGGTATGTTTGTGTCAGTGGAATGAGTTTTTCTTAGCACTGCAGTAGCCTCTAGCAACAACAAAGCAGGAGAGGGATAACTTGCCTTAGCAAGGTTGGTCAGGGAAAGGAGGGGTCTAAATTTAAACAGGAGACAGGGGAGAAAATGTCATCACACCTATTAACCAGGATCCTTCAAGAAAATACTTGCTCACCCCCTTTTTACTCCAAGAGGAGCTACAAAAGCCCTCTTTGCTCATTTAAGAGGTTAACTTTTTGTCTGCTGGATTTGCTTTCCAATATGAGTGGCTTCACAAAGAACAGCAGGTGGTTTGTACTGCAGACATCAGATATGCACAGTCCATTTCCCACCATTTCAGCTCACCTGCTGAACCCAGAGCAGGTTTAAAAATAGAGGACAGAATGATGCAATCACTGACTCCTTGCATTTGACCTTCTATCTAATTTATTTCAGAAGTGAAGAGAAAGTGCTGCTATCATCTCTGCCATATGTCATGAGTCCCACTAAACCAAATATGTATTAACTACCAAATTTTTCATGAAGACAGCTCTGCTCAGTAACAAAAATTACAAAATCCATTCCAGTCACTGAGCAATGTTAAATTTCTTTACACAAGTGCAATTCTTTTATTTAAAAATCTGTGCTGTTCCTAAACATCTGTTATAGGAAAAATCCCCAAGGTTTACAGATTTGCACTGTAGCAGTGAATGCAGGGTATTCCAGAGGCAGGATCATGCAATCCCTTTGCCATCAGCTCCACAAGCTGACACATCTATTGTGCTCATTCCCATAAAACATGTTACCTACCAATTATACCACTACAGCTTAAACATTCTGGGGGGAAAAACAAACAAACAAAAAACCCCACAAACCTAAAAAAACCACACACAAACCTGGAAAATATCTGCAAGTGAAATTATGAAGGTGAACATGACTCCAGAAACACTGTAGCTTAATTCTGGAACAAGAGTAAAATTAAGAAAGAAAAGAAAGTATTTACCAATTCCAATTTCCAACTGTTGGAATTGCCAATTAATTTGTCTGTTATTACTGCTATTGAGGGCATCAGGACACCTCTTGCTCACCTTCTTTTAAAGTCCATTTGATGGCTCCTGTCCTCTTGCTCACAGCATGCAAACTGCCATCCAGGGTTGAGACAAACAGCAGTGTTTCTGGCACAGTTACTGAGTTGGTGTTCTGCAAAACAAAAACCCAGATGCTGAATGTAATTATTTACTACAGAGTTTACTCATAACTGTCAAACAGCACATGGGCTACAACTTCCCTTCTTTTAAGTGCACAGACTGAACAACTTTTTTTGAATTTGGTGATGTTTGGTTTGGTTTGGTTTAGTTTGCTGTCAGCACTGTGGATCTTACTGTGTTCAGTTCCCCTAGAAACAAAGTGGGACGTGCTTTAACTCCACCTCCATCTGCAGTTTTGCACCTCATGTCTCCCAACACTGTATTTCTGCAGAAGAGAGTAAATAACACTGTTTAGGGAAGTCCATGGGTGTGAACACATCCACAGACACCCCTGAGAGAGCAGCAGGCTGAGGGTTCAAACCTCAACTTGACATTCTAACCCTGGGACATGTCACTCTGGATTTATGGGATATGGAACAGTTTGGTGCTGCCTGTCCTTCTCCAGCCCAAACAGCTTTTGACCTGGATACTGCAGAGCGTGGAATTTTATTAAAAGGGCATCACACAAACATTGAGGACTCAGAACTGTGCAGTTCTTGTGGGAACAGCAAGGCCAAGTGCAAGGTGTCTCATCACACAAAGCAGAACAAACATGTTAATTTAATGCCTATCTTCTCTTCCTAACTAAAGATGATCCCATACACTCTAAGAATTACCAATTTCCACTTCCCAAGTCTCAAGTTTTCACTCAAGTAACTTGTCATTTTTGGGCTGTATCTGCATTGCTCATCTGCAAACGTGCCACCTGCCACAGTTCAGAAGTTTCACAGTTAAATATAATTCTTAACCTACCACATGAAACAAAAGTGTATTCATTTTACATCATGAACAACATCTTTGATGACTCAAATGGTAAAAAAACAATTATTGGTTGTGTTAGAATTACTGCAAAGCAAAATACTTAATTGCTAAATGAAAATGCATGGACATAAGAGTAACTTTCTTTGAAAAACTATACATTTTAGTGTAATTCAAGTAAAGCATTAGACTTTCAGGTAAAGCACAAAGCCAGAAGGATAATATAACACAGTAATAACTACCCAATGTTCAGGCTGCACCTATAAATATTGCACATGTTTCTTTCCAGTCATAATCAGCTGGAACAGACAATTGTAAAACACACAGTGCAGAAAAAAATGAAAGTATGAATCAACACTACACAAACCACAGATCAGGAATAACTGCAGAAAAAATGGGAGAAGTGTCTTAACACATAAATATAATTTTCATTACCTGACATTGTTAAATTATGCAGGCTGACCAGTCATCTGCACTTAGATAAAATATTTACAGCTGCACTGGGATTAAACTTTGTTCAAACAGTGACAGTGAGTACCAGTTCCTCTCATGCTGCCCAACAAAATATGCAGCTCAAGATGTTACAAAGCAGAACTGAACAAAGAGTATCTCTCAAGCTTAATGACCTGACTGGATGTAAGAACAAGGGCAAAAAGAAAATACAGCTGTTAAAGACAAGAAACTGAAATTATTGAAGTTCCTTTAAATTGCAGGTGGGAATTTGACCCAGAATGTAATGACTAGTATTGAAGTTCAGTTGCAAATAAAATACCACACAGAGCAAATTCACCCCATTTTCTCTTTATAGAGACTAAGATTGTTTTTCTAGGCTACTCCTTATTCTCTGCACAAGTGTTATCTTTTATCTTCTTATCTTACAGAATCAGCATATTCTTCACAAAGCATGTTCTCTTCCTGTCTTCTTAGTGAGAAATAAAAGTGTGTCATCTCCACAAAAAGTAATCTCTAAAATAACCACCATGATTGTGGTTGGGTATCACACATCAGGAACATGTAGCACATGGAACACTACTTGCTGCAGATGTGTAGATTTAACATTTGAATATCTATTTATTGTGGCATCAAGGCTACAGAAATGATGGAATTATATGTGGGCTCTGAAACTCTCATCAAAACATCAGTAGCCAGTATTGTGCTCCAGATTAGTGACATTTGAGAAGGTTGGTAGGATTTGGGACCGAACAGAAAGTAAGAACATGCCAAGGGTTCCTCTGCACACTCTGCATTCTGAGTAGGAAAACTTCTGTGCTTCCCTCAGTCACTTACAAACTGAACTACAAAGAAAGAAAACCATGAGGGATGAAGCCAATCATGCAAGTTCCTGTTGAAAACCAGATGAACACCTGAGTGTTGCCACGGGCAGAACGACCCAGAGAGTTCTCAGATATGACTGAGATCATGAAATCACAACAGCTTTTTTAAGCTTTGTTTTAAGTAAGATCCTTGGTGTGGGGGAAAAGCACCACTCCCACCTCCCACCCCACGGTGCCTGACATCGCTCCATGGACAGCAGGGAGATGTGAACCTTTCCTGGGACAGCAGGACTGAAGGGAATGGTCCCTGGAAGAGCCAGGAGGTCCACCAAGGCAGGGAAACCACCTGCCCTGGGCTCAGCTCTGCTCCCTGCCCGAGGAGTCTCACTGGCAGTGAAACCAGCAGGAGGCACAGAAAGGTTCTGCCACACGTGTGCATCGTTTCCCTTTAAAATACATCGAATTTCCAGTGCTTTCCCTCACCTCCCCCAGAGCTCTGTGTTTAAGTTTTACTGCTTCTCAAGGGCTTTCTTCTATTCAACCATCAAAGTCACATTGATGTGGTCACTGCAACCCTGAGTGTCACAGATATCATCTCCTGTGGGTGAAAGACTGAACACAGGGCAAATTTCATTAGGTCTTCCTTACTTCTAAAGCTGTATTTAAACCCAGGTGAAATACATAAAATACTATGCATTAAAACCCTTCCTTTCACTCCTACTGTTCAAAGCACATGATACCATGCAGTGAGATCACCCAGCTCAGTAACACACTGACACTGCTGAAGCTTATGACCTAAATTTAAAAAAAACCAATGACTGTAGACTTTGCAATGCAATATCACTCATTTATTTTGACCAATGTCTGCAGCAGTCACTTGGAGAAGGCTAGGGAATTAGTATGGAAAAAAGGTTTTATTCTTTCAAATTGTATCAAACAATGGCCATAAAAATGAACAGATTATTTAAATAATTACATGTGTTTCACCCAGACTCAGAAATAAAAAACCACTTTCTCCTGATTTTATTTGTGACTTTTATCAGTGGCTGGAGACTGTGGTATCAAGGTTGCAAATACCCAACAGATTTTATTTTGAACACAAAGCTTTATAATTAATTGGTTAATTGATTAATTAAAGCCTAGGATTAGCACTGTTATGAAAAGCTATGGAAATTATAAAACCCTGTATGTACAAGCCAAACTTGTTTTCATTTTTGTGTGTGTAAGAACATTGTCCACCACAAAAATCATAGTCTCAGGCCTGAGACAGACTCTTTATACAAAGTGGTATCAGAGATCCTGTCCTCCCTCCCTGCAGGGGTGGGGTCTCAACTCTTGTGTTGCAATGCAAGTTCCTGAAAGAAATTTTTATTTCACATTACAATTTTATGTCTGAGAAGACGCAACAACTGAATACAAGAAAAATATGTCAAGACATGAAACAACTAAGCAAAAATAATTTAGTGAACAAAGAAAATGAGACAGAATGAAAACCTGGTTTGGTTCTTCTTTCATTTCATCTGAAAGTGCAATAAGGTCTATTTTAACAACTGCCTTCTCTGGAATTCAGGGAGAGCTTCTACTGCCTTGGCAGTCTGTACTCACAACAATCTTCCACATCAACAGCCGTGTTAAGCAAAGGGTTTACAATATTTTGAAATTACTTGGGGACTGCTTTAGAATTAATTTTTAATAATTTCATTCAAAAGACAAATTTTCAAGCTCCCATTGGATTTAAATTTGACAAAAGCTCTAAAAGCTCTAAAGTGCTGACTGCTAATAATCCATACCAACCTAAAATTTGGGACTAAACAGAAAATAGAATTTTTAAGCTAGAATTGAAAGATATTGTCTAATAGAAATGCACTTTATAAATACTTGTCAACCCTTGCATAAGAACCTTGCTCTCAGTCAAGATCCATCATATCTTTAGATAAAACATTTTAGAAAGCCAAGTAACAAAATTACTCAAAACAATTCTGAAGGACCCGTGGAGTCAAAGGCAGGTCAGTGAAAGCTGTAGAACAAGTTCTGGTGTGTGTGGTGCAGTTCAGTGTCCAGGTGATAACATCTTCCTTCACCCCCACAGCACCAACTTTTCTAAGGGCTGGCAAAGCAATGCCCCAGTTTGTTTTATTGTCTTCGAAGCAAACAGATCCCCCCCCAGCAATAACTTGCCCCATTAATTCATCTGGTTAAAGCCAGCACTCAGAAATGCAGGTCACCACGCAGGCACGAGCCCCGCTGCAGTCAGGGGGACGAGCAGACACAAAACCAGGGCACTCTGTTCCTTGAGGTCACAGCTCTGCAACCCAGAAATGTGTTTTGCTCTGGGGGTGACACCACAAGAGGTTCCTCAAGTATGAACAAGGAACAGGAAAAGGCTTCCCGGTGACACTCTGATGGTGTGTGCTGACTGCAAGAACTGGTACTGACCTCAAAGAAGTAACTGAGTGCCCACCAGTGAATAAATCGGTGCCATGTGTTACCAGGGAAATAATTTTCTCTTTTATAAGTCTGAAGTAGCAACACATATGCACCAAACTTAATGTGCTGGGCTGATGGATGATAAAGGATAGATGGTTTGCTAACTTAACTTACAGCTTCAGGATTTCTTTGGCAATGCCTGGCTTACCAAACCAAAATATTGACAAGATATACAATCACTCAAGGGAAAAAACCCTATATTCCTCACTCCATAATTAGCTTAATATTCATCAGGCTGTACACTTGCACTTTACTAAAAACCATTAAACCAACTTCAGCATTAACAGCACCAGACACTTTCCTCCCAATACCAAAAGGCCTACACCATAATTTATGCTACTGGAGCCACAACTAAAACCAACAAGGACACAAAGCAAAATATTTTTAGACATTAGCACACACTGCGAGCACTTGGCATATTCATCCCAGATAGCCTCTGATTCATTACCCTGGTTTTGACAGCTATCTCATTACACTGCCAGGCTAAAGCCTAAAACTCCCTGTGCATAATAAAACCAGGCCATGAAGAAAGTCTTTGTGAAATTCAGAAAACTACTGGGGGGAGTTTTCCAGCATAACTAATAATGAAGTTAATATATGAAAGAGAGCTGACAAAAATACACTTTATCTTCTTTGGAAAGCTAAATCGATTGTACAGATCTTTTAATCTTAGACTACATTCCAATTAGCTATTTCTCATCAGGCTGTAACCCAGTTCAGTTCAGGGGGTTCTCATTCATACACCCACTCCTACTGCAACAGGAAAAACTGAAGGCTACAAGAGGTCACCCCAACTGTCCTCTCCTCCCAGATGAGCTTTCACCCTTGATTCTCTCTGTAAAACCCAAACTTATCAATAGCCACAAGAACACCAGCAATCCAAGGGCAGAGTTATAAACATCATTTACACTCCAGGCCAGAGCTGTCCACGCTAATTTTAAATGTGCAAGACAAATTTACATCCCCCACCCTCAAAAATCCCCAGACCCTATTAGACTATTTTTTTGAGCAGCCAAGGAGACCTGCAACTCAGATAAAACACATCAGTGTTAGTTAACACAGTGCTTGAACATGTCCTCTGTAAACCTTCACCGGGTTTCACACCTATCAGTTCCCTGGGCAAACACCTCGTGCTGAGATAAAGAACTTTCCAGAAGGAAACACACCTGGCTGAGGTGGGGATTTTCCCGTGTCAGGTGCTGCCTGCACACAAACCCAGCACTGAAACCTGTCCCACCGGCTGCAGGAGGGACAGGCTCGTGTTCCAAATGCCACTTTAATCCCAGAGAGGTTGTTATTTTCCAGTTGCACTGACTCCACCTTAAAACAGAAACAGGCACAGTTTGGAAGGTCCAGGGCTCACAACAACAAGGTTCTTTTCAATGTAAAGGGAGCTGTAAATCATTAGTGTATTATATAGATGGTGGCTGTTATTTACTGACAGCTCTACTGCATTTCTCACTGCTGTATCTGAGATTTCACCCTTCCATAATGTGGATGTCAGGTAACCAACAGTACAATTATCAGACAAGGAAAATACAGAGCAGCAGATCACCACCACTACTCTTAGAAGAAATCTAAAGAAAACAACCTGCAAAGTCTTTAGGCAGTCTGGTGTTTTTACATTACCTCAACACCAAGGACTGTATGCCAGTCTTTTCCATGGGAATTTATTACTCAAGCGACAAGAATAGTTTTAAATAAGCCTTCACTGTTAAACGGGTTAATCACAGGTGAGATGACTGGGACTGAGTTCACAGAAATTAAAACTAGTTCTGAAAAGGGACTGGAGTTGGGCAATAGATTTCAACTTTGAAGTCACAGTGAGAATCTACAGCTGGCAGAGCAAAAAGAGCAGGGAGAGAGCCAAGAAAAGAAATAGAAATGGAGAACCTGAGATCAGATATTAAGTTGAGGTGGCAGGGCAGGGAGACCAAGGGGAGAGAGAAATCAAGAGGAAAAAGGGCTGAATTCTACCAGGGTATGAGTCTATTTTTTTGTGACTGTGCAAGTAAAAATATACAAAATTTATTAATATCTGTTGATTTGAAAAGTATTTTTAGTATTTAAAAATACTTATTACTGTTTTTACTGAGTACTGTTTTTAAAAATTCAAGAGTTAAAAATCATTGTTTTCCCTGCAAAATCTGAAGCCCAAATCTGGAGAGACCTCAGTTCAACCTCACAGTCCAGACTAAGACAAACACATTAGCACTGTACAATAAAGATTCTAAAGTAATTTTTGTTGACAGCCTGCATTTAATTTTTTTCAGTTTCCTAACAAAGTAACAACAGTAGGTATGTTACACAGCTTCACTGCTAATGTGTTTACTTTACTTTTAAAGAAGGGGAGTGGAGCTATTATATCCCAGGTGAAAAACAAAGCCTTCAGCTTTGCTTAACCCGAACTACAACCCCATATCTATCTTACTCCAGTATTTTCAGGTAACAATGAACAATCCGTCAAAGAACAGAACCTCAAACTTTCCTCTGCTACATTCGAGTACAATGAAAACAGTAAATGCCAGGTGGCCTTTTTCATTGTCTCCTGATCTGGAGCACTTGCAAACAAGAGCACCTTTCAGAAGTGAATTTTTGAACTTAGCTTTCCATCTCAGTACACACACAACAGACAGCACCCACTGTAAAGTACACTGTTTAAAATTATTACCTCTGTAAAAATAATCTGCTCAGCATTCCATCTGCTTTGCACCAGTTTCCCTATTTCATGCACTTTTATTGCTCCACCTATTGCAATACCTTACAACCAACCTGGTTATTTCTTAAGAGGTTTCGTAGGGCAGTGACTCGTGCACTTTGTCTTTCACCTTTGAATTCAAAACTGTGGCCTGGTTTGGATCCCAACCAACCACATGTAAATTTAATGCACATTGTTGCGTTTGCTCTGGAAACAGAGCAACCAAAATGCCATGACTGGGCCTGTAACCCATCATTTGCATTTGGTTATCAATATATATACAATGTTGGGTTTTTTTTCAGAAAGAAAACAAGCCCCATTAATTACAAAGAGGCAGAGCAAAGACCTTCTAACATCTCCCTGGTTCCTATACCAATCTACATAGGTTCAGTTCTTAAAAGTTTCTTTGTACTACTGTTTCAAAAGTTTCTCTGTACTACTTTTTCCAACTACTTTGTGGGAAATTACTTGTATTTTTATATTTCGAGGATTATGAGATATATGTTCAGACTAGGACACTTGTACCATAACGACACAACGGGTGGCAAGGTAGGACACAGCTGCGGGTACACAGCTGTGGGGCTGGGTCAGGCTCTGGGGCAGGATGAGGCTGTGGGGCTGCAGCCCCTCACCCCGCACACAGGAGCACTCGGCACTACCGGCAGTGACCCGGGCGGTCTGTTGGCTCAGCACCCACGGCCATCCTTCGTTAATCCCGGCAGGATCCCCCGGCCCCGCTCCCCGGCCCTCCCCGTGCCCCGGCCGCCCCTGCCCTCCCCCGGCCCGGCGGGCCCGGACTCACCGCGGGCCTCGGCGGCAGCAGCAGCAACAATAGCACGGCCGGGCTGAGGAGGAGGAGGAGGCGGCGGCGGAGCCGCTCCATGGCTGCACCGCGGGGCCGCTCCGCCCGCTCGGCGCTGCCTCCGGACCGGCGCGTCCGGCGCTCCCCGCGGCGGGCGGGGCGGGCGCGGGGACCGCCCGGCCGGGGCACCACGTCACCCGCGGGCGGACGGGCACGGGGACCGCGCTCGGGGACCGCCCGGCCCGGGGGCTGCGCTTCCCGGGGGCCCGGGAGCCGCCAGAGACGCTGCTGCCGGAGCCGCCCCGTTCGAGCGAGCCCCGACCGACCCGCCGCCTGCCCGGGGGCTCGGGCGGCTGCCCCGGGGCAAACCGAGGGCTGCGGTGGCAGCTGGCTGCTGCTGCTGCTTTGTTCTTATCAAGAAATACCGAAATTCAGGCGGCACGAATTTGCACCACCGTGCCCGGGACAATCGGGTGGTCAGGCACTGGAATAGGCTGCCCAGGGAGGTGGTGGAGTCACCATCCCCGGAGGTGTTCACGAGGCGTCTGGACCTGGCACCGGGTGATATCATTTTAGTGCTTTAGGGCTTACAGCTGCTGGGTTGACAGTTGGACTTGATGATCTTAAAGGCCTCTTCGAACCTTCATAATCCAACCTTCATAGTCCTATGATTCTAATTTCCCTACTCGTTTCTTACTTTCAGAGCAGATCAGGCCAAAGTTATTTGGCATAGCCTTTGTCTTGACAAACTCACTGTTGACCCTGTGCTGCGCAATACCTTAAATAAATGCGAAAAGAAAACATCGTGCCCCTTTGAACCAAAAACCCAGGCCAGGTTCCTCTGAACCGATAAAAATAAACACAAAGTACTGAATCAAATGAAAGAAGCCGTAAAAAGAGTAAATTTAGAGTGCCTGGCAATGGCCCAGCGTTCAGCCACCTATTTATACAACAAAGCCACTTTTTCCTTGTACATATTGTTTGCTTTTTAAACTGATATCACTAATGGAGCTGCAGAACACACGGGGTCCTGGCCATGCCACGTGCACACACCAGCTCTCTTTGATTGCGGGCAGGAGATGTAATTATCACCCAGAATCACAGAATACCCAGAGATGGAAGGGACCGACAAGGATCGAGTCCAATTCCTGGCCCTGCACAAGACACCCCAACAATCCCACCATGTACCTCAGAGCCTTGTGCTAATGATGACCTGACCTGCAAGCCTGAATACATAAAAAGATGCTAGAGCTACAAACAGCGCTGTAATTCCAGTTCTCCAATGGGTTTCTTTAGGGAGGCCTTGGCTTTCAAGCATTCAGGCTAAGAACAAGCAGACCACTGAACACACTGTGTGTGCCCTGGCATCCTGCTACATCACGGGAGGAGTTTTTCAGTTGCTGTACAAACGCTGCATGTGCTAGTTCCAAATTGGAGTTATTTAACATGAGTGTCTCCCCAGTGGAAACAGGAAAAAATGACCAAAAGAGGTGCTGAGGAGGGGCAGAGAGCCGAGCGTTCCGGCACCTCCCTCAGAAACCCACCTCAGCACCCCCTCAGTGCGGGGGGAGCTCTGACCGGGGGCCTGAGCTTTGATGTTTTTAATTTCCTCACAGCAACAGAGCGCTAGGGCAAAGAGAAAAGTACTACAGCTTCGGAAAAGGCGTAAAAAGCTGCCGCACACGGCGGGGGGGCGGCACCAGACCACCAAACCCCCTCACGGCACCAAAGCCCCTCAGACCTCCCGCCCACTGCCCTCACGCGGGCCCGCCCACTGCCCTCACGCGGGCCCGCCCACTGCCCTCACGCGGGCCCGCCCACTGCCCTCACGCGGGCCCGCCCACTGCCCTCACGCGGGCCCGCCCACTGCCCTCACGCGGGCCCGCCCACTGCCCTCACGCGGGCCCGCCCACCCTCGCGCACAGCAGCACCCGGATCAGCACGTGACCACAGATTCCAATCCTATTGGAGAACACGAGGAGGGCGGGACCGGCCGCTCTATAAAAGGGAGCGCGGGGGGGTGTTCGCCCTCTTTTCCTCCTGCGGCAGAGGAGGTGAGCGCAGCAATGGGTTTGGGGACGGGCGGGTCAGGCCGGGCTGGGCCGCAGTGATGTCTCTTGACACGTGTTAGACTGCTGATATACGTGAAGCAAACCTACTACTGAGCGCCCCGGCTGCGCCCACCCCCACGGGGCGGCCGGGGTGAGGCGCGTGTGTAACCTCCCCTTTACCTTCTGTGTCTTGCAGGGCCCGTGCGGAGATCGGGATCGGCGGTAAATAAAGCTGTGTGCCCCAGTGCGGAGATCGGGATCGGCGGTAAATAAAGCTGTGTGCCCCAAATCGTGTCCGGCTGGTTCTTCCCGCGCGGTCCCGCACTGCCTTTGACCCGGCGGTGCCCGCTCGGCGCCGCCGGCCAAGCAGCGGTGCTACAGCGAAGGCTTGTTCATAACTGGGGCCGCTCGGCACCTCCCGGGCGGCGCTTTTAAAAACAAGTGACATTTGCGTGCCATAGTCGCCCTGTGGCACCCCTGCGGGGACACACGGCTCGGGGAGGGGGTGTACAAACCCTGCTGTCCTTCTGGATGGAGCCCGTTCCCTGCTGGAGAGGGCGGTGCCAGCGAAAGCAGATCCGGGGCACTGTCACGGTTCAAGGCGACTTCACCCAAAACAGCCCGGGGCAGGAATTTTTTCCTGTGGTAGTTCAGGTTTTAGGTGTAAAAGGGACTTGGAAAAACTAAGGTCCCAAGACCTGGGATGCCTGCTAAGCTGTTGCAGGAGTAAAGCAGCTGGGTGAATATGCAGGAGACACATCCAAGGCTGGGGGTCCTTTATGCACACAGAAAAAAACCCAACTTGAAATAAAATAGGAATTTGACTCCTGCAGCTATTTAAAGGGCCTGTGTTTTTTCCATCTGTTAATACTGGTGCTAAGGGTATCCTGCAGACAGTGGAGATGTACAGTGTTTTCTATATATATAATATATAACCACTCTGACGTCCCGATTGGACACAAAATAGTAGCAGCAGAGTCCAGGCAGACTGTAAAAGATGATCAAGCTCACAGAGGCTCTTGAAGTTAACAGAACTGCAGACCTCCTCCTTAACTGCTGGTAATCCTTTCAAGGCTTTCACAACTATGAAATACATGATTTTAAAGCACATGCCTCATATGGTAACTAACTACTGTGATTAAATTTAGTTTAAGGACAGTAAAATTAAATTTAGGCTTTTAAAGCTATAACAGTCTCAGCACTGGTTACCCCTGGAATCATGATAATCACCAAGTACATGTATATATAAAAAAGTCTGCAAGCACATGGCACACTCAGCAAACTGCCTTTCTAATGAAGTTTTCTGAACAACTTGCACAGGATCATGGCTAAGTGCTGTAGAAATAAAATTTAACTGAATTGTTGGACATGGGATAAATTTATTTAATAAAACAAAGCAAGCAGATTGTAGTTACCCACAGTTTATGAAGTGCAATATGACAATCTCGTGTAATAAGTCTAAATCTGTTTACACATTAGTGCATCTAGTCCTTTGACTTAAGTTATTGCACATAGAAATTAACTCATAGAAAAGACCTGTGTAACAAGACATGCAGACTTCATGAAAGGCAAATAATGCCTACAGAATCAGCAAACCCCAGAATATACACAGCCTGGAATGGTCAAGGAGGAGTTCAGGTAACAAATATAACCTACTAATATTTCAATTAAAGGTAACCAAAATAGGTGTTCAAATATAGAATTAATTTTAAATATATTAAATGCTAATTTTCTTTTTTTTTATGTTTCAGGCAAGGTGCTGTTTAAAAAACCTTCAATATAATAGCTTCATTTAGAGATGGTAAATCATCAAGTTATACATGGAAATTTTGATTTACATCAAATGTGACAACACAACGTACAAAAAAGTTCTTAAAAAATTCTAAAAAAAAAAAAAAAAGCAAATCATGTTATAAAAGGAGAGCCAAAACTCACCTTCTTTGTAAACTAAAACGTTTTCTGACATCCATGAACAGTTGGCAACACTGAGCATCAGAAAAATATTACATGTGTTAAAGAGTGGATATGTAGTGTTCAAATTTTGCATTTACTGCATACATTTAGCCTTGAATCATTACACCTGACTGAAATAAAAGGCAGTTTCCCCTTCCCCCTTAGTTTTGGCCATTAATTAGCAGAAAGAGTCTTTACTCATGATCAGCTCGAACAACTGCAACGCTTGAATTCCTAAAAACCAATGCATGGGGGTCAAAATCTGTCAGCCACAGCTGTTCCCACAAACACCAAGGGATTTGATGTCTGGGGCTGTAACAGGAGGATTTGGGCCCATGCTTTGGGTGTAAACACAGTGCAATGGAAAAGACTCACAGCAACAAACTCCTCAGAAAGAACTCGGTGTTTCATCGTAGCAAGAGGCTCTAAGCACAGTAAGGTAACTACTCCTGGTAATGTGCAGTGTTGGCATTTTGTGTGTGTGCTCATGTCTTGAGAAACATTCAGAATTAATCAGGAACCAAGGTGATTGTACCTCACTATAAGGCGGCTTGCTGTGGTTTGGTCTCATGGCTTTACCAACTTTTTTCCTCCTCGTTTGACAAAGATCTGACAGTCCCACCTTCACTGATAGTTGTGTTTTATGGCTACTTGCTTCCCAAAAAAAGCACAGGTTCTGTATGAAAAAAAGTAATATGTATATACCCCATTGAATCACAATATTACCTATACATCCAATTTACATTCTTTTATCCTGAAAGCGTTTCATATTTCGATTGCTTGACACAAGCTATTGACTGCAGAAGTGAAAGAACATAAAACAGTTCATTCTACACCTCCAACTGCCTGAGAAAGAAAAAATATTCTTCCAGTTTTATAAATTCATTCCTTATTTAGGATTTTTTCCCCATTTGGCACGCAGTTCCTTTGCTGCCAAACAACTTTTCAATGCTTTAATGCACATTAACAGAGCACGAAAACAGAAGCTGAACAAAAGGTGCGTCAACGAGCTCCTTGATCTATTACATTTCAGTTCCTCCTCCCTCCCCCAAAGAACAGGTCATTTCAGCCTCCCAGTTAAAATCCTGATGGCAGCCAGTACAAAAATAAATCAACAGCTTAATGGAATGGAACTTCGTGGAGCTGAAGTACACGGGAACAATAACCAGGCAAGTGAGCACAAAGGTATGGGCACAGTCCTGGGGAGGGGGGAAAGTGGCACAAGTTAAGGATGAGAACTACAGCACAGTTTATAAACCCATGAGAATAACTTTTATAATACTGTAAACTGCAAGAGTCTTCACATGTCATGGTTGATCAGAGGCCTCCGTGCTCAGATCTTGAGGGCACGTGGACGAGCGGGGATCCATGGCTGAGTGCATTAAAGGAATATAAACATCATCCATGTTTGGCATGACAAAGATTTTCTGTGAAAAAGACACAATTAAATCAATAAACTTCATATGTCACTTGAAACCTTAGGTTTTCCAATTTGTTTAGTTAAAAAATGCAACAAACTTCCAGACGAAAGATTCTCGAGTTCAGCATTGTCCCAGTCAGTGCAGTGCCCATTAATTCAGGCCATTTGGTTGTGTTACACTTGTAAATGAAGCTCAGAAATATCAGTATCTTTGCAAATTCCATTAAATTAAAAAGGTACTACAGAAAAAAATCACCACCTTTCCCCACTCTGTTGCTGTCTCAGCTCTTACCTATGTACTTTCAAACTGCACTTTTAGTGAAATAAGTGGTTTTGACTTCTGGTCGATTGTACAGTTGGGGTCCAGAATCCATCTGGTCAGTCTTCCCATCCTACATGTATTTGGAGGTTTTTTCCTATTTTACACTACTGCAGTCAATGTAATTATTAAAAATTGTTTTCAATGAAGTAGTGACAGGACACTTTAGTACCTCTCTTAGTATCTGTTCTTCATTTTTGAAAACAGTTGGGTGCTCTTATCACCTAAGAACACCCAGGATCACGGTTTTGAGTACTACAAATTCTATCATGGTACCTATTTCAAACAAATGGCTTATTATCTCTAAAATCATTCTGACCAGTGCTAAAATAGATTTCCACCCAGGCCTACACACAGCCTTGAGACCATCACAGAAGTTTCACCTTCATCTGTCCCACGAATGGGAGCAGCAGAGGACACCAACTAACTTCAAATCAAATAGCTCAAAACTATCATCAATGAAATGAGGATGTAAAGGAAACACACCTGGAACTCCTGCTCCAGTTTCCTTGCTATCCAGTCTGTCACATGGACCAGAGTCACTTCTCTCTCTCCAAGTTTTGGCCGTGCTTTTAACTCCAGGTAGGGAGGCCTTCGGAAGCCGTACCTTGGGAGAGAGCACAGAGCAGGTTTTATTACAGACACTCCAGCAAAGCAAATATTTAAATGTGTAGCTCAATTTCCTCCTAATAGCAATTCCTACCTCATTTACAACTAGTCTGTTCTCTTCCAGAACCCACTTCAGCCAGACTTTACCTTCTTTCTCATCTGCAATCCCTTCAATAGCACAACCTGCAACTAAGTTCCTCTTACCATATTCTGTCAGTGGGTGGAGGTGGAATGTTAATCACTAGTGTTCCTCTGCACTCCTGGACTTCAACTGTTAGCAGCAATGGAGTATTGGAGACCTCTTCAATTTTCTTCTTAATAAACTCAGTCTCTGTTGCTTTCTGAAAGTATTTGGACTTGGTAATTTTATCCACAATTCTCATGAGCTTACTTGTCCGAGATCCTCCAACATACCTTTAGACAGAGAATAGAAAAAAGGACAATAAGGTAATTTTCTTAAACTACTAAAACAGCCATGGATTTTCTATTAAACCATTACACTTTGATGTAAAAATTCTAAACAGATGCATGACCAAGCAGCACCTACAGAGCCTGCACCCAATAGCTGTGTTCTGCCAGCTACAAGTGCCTGGCAGAAATTCTGTTCAGGCTAAACACTCCTTCCCACATGGCATTGGAAACACAACGTTTTTTAACACTGCAAATACACTTCCATCATTTATGCCAGCAAGCTGGCATGGGAAATGACACCTTGTCTACTACCATTCCAACAAAACTGTTGAGACACTGATGTACCAAGACAGGCACAAATCATCAGCTTAGAAGGCCCAGCTACCAGGTCTAATTATTTAGCAGCGTGTGCTGAACAGAAAGGTTTTCATTTTAAGGTACTGTAGCCTTTATGAGTATAAAGGTGTTGACAAAGAAGAGGAAAACAGTTTTAGCAGTGGGTGGAATGATATTCCAAAATGGTTAACTATGCCTGCAAGAGGAGGGCTCTTCCTGGCAAACATGTCAGGCATTCCTGGCTTCTAAAACAGATTCTTTAAGGGCTGAATCTGTCTTTTCTCACCCCTATCTCATGTTGGAAATATACACTCCAAGAATAGCATATTTGGTATTTTCCACACACTATATCATAGCTAATTATGGCTCCTGATGTTTTATGTACCAGAGATAACCTTTCTAAGGAAATGACATTTTCCTGTTAGGGTGGGGGGGAACCAAAAGCCCCCACATTCTTACACAGACTTTCACAGAGTTTTCTCCTTAGCACAACACAGGGCAAGAAACTCCTCAGCTGATATAAAAAGGGTGAATTAATTTCAACTTTTGGATTTTATACTAGCTGTATTTTTACCCAGAGAAAGTAGTTACTCTCTCATCAGGTCATCAGATTCTATAGTGGTAGTAATGCAGATTCTTTCTTTCAGTATTCTACATAAAAATTCTTCATTCTCTCTCTTTGTCCTCTTGATAAAGAGCTCTCTATATGATCTATGCATTTTTAGAAGATATGAAATGCATCAAATGCAATAATTTCTACAACTCTTCACATAAGTTTTCAAAAGTGTACAGGAATAAAACTGAGGAAACTCCCTGGAACATTTTGAATAAGTCATGAGTCTTCTGGTACATTCACTGTAAAAATCAGGGTTGTGTTCAGCCATAGGAAACATTGTGATTGTCTGAGACATTTCTGGCTGACTACAGCTTTCTCACTGCATAGCACAATTGCAATCAGATGCAGAAAGCCAAAAATCAGAACAGCAGCCAAAACAAGGAATGACGTGGCAACGCTGATGTTGGGAAACATCCTTTGAAACTCGTGCACAGCATCAGAGGGCAGTATTGCACAGCCCAGACACTCAGAGAGCTCCAGAAATAAAATAAAAAAAACCCCCACCAACAAGAAAAAAAGCCAGCAACACAAAACTGAGAAGAAAGCAAGGCTTGAGAACAGTTGTTTCCTTTAAGAAAAGAACACACTGGAAATGGGTGTAACACTGCATACAGTGTTTCGAGTTCACACACAAAATCCTGTTCCTGGCTCTGCTACCAGGCAGGACATGCTGGGGAAGGTCCCCAGAGGTGCTCTGGCTCCGTGACTTGGCTCTCATGGTGAAGAGCCTGGGAGGTGGCCGGTGGAGCCCGGGACAGGTCCCTGGGCAGAGAGCAGTGGTCCCAGGACAGGTCCTGGGCAGTGAGCAGTGCTCCCAGGACAGGTCCCTGGGCAGTGAGCAGTGCTCCCAGGACAGGTCCCTGGGCAGAGAGCAGTGCTCCCAGGACAGGTCCCTGGGCAGTGAGCAGTGCTCCCAGGACAGGTCCCTGGGCAGTGAGCAGTGCTCCCAGGACAGGTCCCTGGGCAGTGAGCAGTGCTCCCAGCACAGCACAGCACTCAGCACAGCAGCTCCCTTTGTTGGCAGCACGTGGCTCCACTCTTTGCTCTGCAGTTGTGTTTGCTTCCCTGCTGGGATATCCTCACTCTCTGTGGGGCACAGAGCACTCCAGGATTGAGTCAGGTATTGGGTCTATGGGGGAGGGAAGGATTAAAGAGCTCACCCTTCTGCTCCTGGAGTCATCTGCTTCTCTCCTGCCGGCTCAGGAGCATCATCTTCCTCTGAAGAGCCGGCGCTGGAGGATTCCTCATCACTGTCTGCAAGACAATATGCCCTTGGCCTGAAACTGAAACAATGCAATTCCCAGGTCAAATGTAATATCCTGAAATAGCTTTTCATCCTGTACAGCTTTGGCTGACATTACACGACTCTGAACTATCCCCTCCTCTTTTTTGTAAGCACTATCTGAAAGAACAAAACCAAAACCACTCTGAAGCCAGGCTGGCAGAACTACATTCAAACCAGAAAATCTGTTTTCCCCAGTGGAAGATAATCCTGCATGAAAGAGGTTGGCAGGGTGGTGGCTGTTCTACATATTCAAATCAAATGTGGAGATTATTCAAAATTATTATTTTTTGAAAAAAATAATTCGGAAAAAAAAATTCAATTTCGAATTGAAAGCATCTCTGCTGCTGCTCGTGGCTTTCCATGGGTGGAGCAGAACGGAGGCTGGACAGGTAAAACAACCTTTGAATGTCATGGGGGAAAAGTAAAGTAATAAAATCAAACAAGGGCAGCTCTTAGGGTACAAAATACCACCTGGTAGTAACTAATTCCTAGACTTAAACTTGTGGAAGAATTTAGGTACAATCACAGGAAAAATTTCAAATCTTTTAAACGGATTAAAATGAGGGAAGGATACAGTGGATACACTTCAGTATGAAGAGATCTCTACTGAAAGCAAGAGCCTAAAACAGTTACACAACACAAGCTTCAAAAGCATATGGCTTTAGCCCTGGGGACTATACCCAGCACTGTAATTCTCTACAGCATGTTCAGAATACAGTTTATAGCTGTGTCTTCTTTCTTTGTGTGCGTGTGTGTGTTCTTGGAAGTGTATCTGAAGCATTTAATAACCTCACACAGGGCATGGACTGAGGCTACTGCCTGATATTCTGTACACAGAACAAACTGGTGGTTGCTGCATGAAGTCCTAATGAAAAAGGACAGCTCAATGCAGCTCCCAGTGCACAGGACTCCTTCCCAACTGGAGAGTAACCCCAGGACCTCTCTACACTGCAGAATTTCCTATCCAGGGTAGGGAATCAGAACTGCAAACCTCTTCTTACCCAGAGCTGCATTTTGTACCTGCAGAGAGTGAAGGCACACACCAAACTGAGCCACCTCCCCAGGGACTGGGGGGTGGTGGATGGTTCCTGTCACTGGCCCCAATAGCAACCCTGGAGCTGGTTCTCAGGGAGAAAATCACGTTTTTAGGTCAGACTCAAACTACACGTTTTCTACCAGGGTGTGACCTCGCTTCACTTTCCTGTGCAGGCTGTACCACCCAGCTCAAAGCATGCCCAGAGCATTCTCAGGGCTCTCAAAGGTGTCACCTTAAACAAGGTGTTTTATTTCCTAGTTAAAGGTGCCTCACAAGCACGACCGGCTCAGACCTCAGGATTTCCTCGCATTAAACAAAGCAACAATAAATAAGCTTGAGTGAGATTTCAGGGGCTCTCTGCATACAATGGACCATTTATATGACACAAACATTGGCAGAATAAACCCACTTTGGAGCTACAGTATTGTTCCCGTGCAGATTGCACAATATTTTATGAATTGCCATTTGTCAGCTTGTTTTTATGTGGTCCAACACAGCCAAAAGGACTGATGGGGTGAGAGGCTGTGGTAAATTTGGGTTAACCTGCCTGAGTTTGCCTCATCTCCTGTATGGCAGAACCTTGTGCTGTATTAATTTTAGGAAATTGGCAATTAAATAGTTTCCCACCCTCTTTGAGAGCTCTATTTTCTTGAGAGGGCATTATCAAACTTATCTCAGGATGTCTCACTTCTGTTTCAAACAGTAAGTGCAACACAGACCCGTTTGTCTTCCTTTACACTGACAACATCCATGGACAGTTAAAGCCCAGAGCTGTTTCCCCCCTCCCTCTTGGGTGCCTCTCTTACACCAGTTTGTGGTTACTGCCTCTCAAGAGATGGTTTGTTCTGGGCTCTTGAGGGACACAAATGAGTGTCAGCAACCAGCATTCCTCACTTACAACATGATCATGGATGCAAACACATGCAGAACAGTTTGTCACAGCAACTGCCAACTGATAATTAAAAAAGGCAGTAAAATTAAAATTAGCTAACACAATGGAAAGCACGGATGAGAATCAAACTGTTCTGTACTTCTCAGTCTTTGCTTATTTTTTTATAATATCCACTGTATTGAAGGGAAAAAACCAATTAAAAACCCCTTATTTAAACTAGAATACATTAAGCTGCTCTTTATGTAAAGCTGGTACCTGGCCCTGAGGTTTGAACCATCCCAGCCCCGAGCAGGGAGCAGAGCAGTTAATGCTGATACCTCCAAGCAATCGGTTGCTTGGCTACAGGCACTTCCATCTGCCTTGCTGGGGGCCCATTGCTCAGCCAGCAGCAAACTGGTTTTTAAATATGAAATCAATGCGTTCACTAATTATTTCTGAGGCCATTTCTGCACTGAGCAGATATGAAAATGCACAAAGAAAATCCTGAAGGGATGGGGGAAGGACAGTAAGAATTTGATTTGTATAGACATTTCCTTATCCATCCCCCGGTTTTTTGGGGGGGGGAGGGGCAGGATTAAAGGGATTTTGAAAAATTTGCACCTACCAGTTATACTGATGTAAATTCAGAAATATTTATTTCAAGCAGTGACAATGGGAATCTGGGTCAATTTTAAATCCTCTGAATTTCTACCACCAGTGTATGAGATCATTCAGCCATTAGTTTTTTTTTCACATTTATTTTCTTGTCATGACTGCACTGAAATATAGGGCTGCTGTAAGTATTACCTCAAGATATCTCAGAATAAATGGTCAGAGCTATGACATGAGCATACAAAGCATCCAGTATCTTCATTGTGAAAGACCACAACGTTTTATTCATAGCTAAACAAATGGCCAGATTTAGAGACTATTTTCTCGATTTGTGCACACTAAATCAGAGACCACCTACTGTCCAGGGACTGCAGATTTCCTAAGTACAAAGAGAACACAGCACAGAAAGAATGAACACTCCTGATGGGAGGGATATCTGACAGGTGTCACTCACCAGGTTAATACAAATGGACAGATTGATGACACTCAAAAATTCCAACAACATCACAAAAATGAGAGGGAAGGCACAAATACAAGAGAGGTAAATTACTGTATAGTGGTTTTTAATTAGTTTATCTACATAAGGCATTTCACTTAGACATAGCAGGGAAACAGAAGTGGGCTATGAGGAAAAATAGAGACTAAAGCAGTGGTGTGATTACTCCCATGGTGCAATAAAGCTATTGAAAAAGTCTCAACTTAACAATTACAGCCTATTTACCTTCCCCATTGTTTACTCCACGGTTTACAGCTGTAGCTGTGCCATGCTGTAGTAGCCTGTTACACGTGTGTCTACCTCCATTTCTGCATGTGTGTATCTCCAGTATTCAAGCTTTACTGTCTAAGATCCCAAATCAAGCCTAAGACAAACCTAAATTTTAGTTGCTGCACATTTAAAATCCTACTAAAATATATAAAAAACCAGTTGTATCACAAAAGCCTTTTATTAAGATGATTATCAACGGTGCAATCAAACATTAAAGCTGCACAGAAAGGCCACGTTCTACACTCAAGTGTATGAAACCCCCTCAGCTCCTTTCAATCTATTGCAGAGCCAGAGCTGCTCAGACACAAGGAAAATCCCACTTTTTCACAATGAAAGCTCCAGCTTGGTTCCATCACTGCCATCCCTTACCCTTCTCTGCCGATCTCACCGACTTTAAGGGCTTCACCAAGAGGCTCTTTACCAAGTTTGGTCAAGTTCATCTTGGTCTCCAGGGTCATTAGAAAAGATCCATTGTAGGACATTTCCAAATCAACCCACAGTCCTAAAATAAACAACACAAAGATGTCACTTTAAGAACAATCACAAAGCAGGCTTTCTCTTCATATTAAGCTCATGGAACAAAGTCAGATGTAAATCAAAGCCATCCTGAAAAACAGCAATCTAAAAAGAAGGAGTGTGATTTACACACACCTAAACTGCTTAAGAGATCTGAAATGAGATAAAGAACACAGAATACGATCAGGGATTCACTTCAAAACTATTTACAGCATTGCTCCAAGCCATACAGTAATGGGGACACTCCTCTACTGACGCTGTCCAAACAAAGCACAACTCGAAATCCCAGAGCAATATTGCTTGTGTCACATCACAACCTGCTGCCTCCTGTTTTGCCAATGGTGGATTGAAGGAGTATGACAAGGTTCCCTCAGTAACTGAGCTACAGGCATTCTTTCATTACTCAGAGCAAACAGGGTCATTACTTTGACAACTCTAGATGTGCAGTATTACATTAAATCCTATTGTTGTGCAGAATATTCACCAAAAGAATTGTCTTGGGAATAGCTGCAAGATTAGGTCCTGCCTCTTGAGTGACCCCCTGCAGCCCCATGGACTAAACAAAGCTGGAGGTATTTGTGATTCAGATACTAGAAATCAGATGCCAATAAACACAGATTATGCATCTTCCTTTTCCAGACATTGCAGCTGCACAAAACCAGTACCTGGCACATCAACCACTGACACCTTCTACTTTCATTTACTTATTCAGAAGCAATTAATGATAATTACTCTTTGGGTTTGATTCATCTGCAAAAGTGACATTTTTTTAGTTGAAGAACTACTGTTTTCTGCACAAACATGTCAGAAAAACAGCACTGTCCCTAATCCTACCATTTCTGTTTACAGAAATACAGGCAGCTCCCAAAGGCCAGGTCACTGACCCTCTGTGAGGTTCCATGCTGGAAGCAGGATGAAGGCAAGCTGGTGCTTTACTAACCCAAATCACTCTTTTCCCTCACACAGTGTTTCTAACACTGTTCTAAAACCAAACACAACAACTCAAACACAAGCTTATATATATTTTTTTTTCTCTTTACAATGACAAAGCAGCAGTAAGATCATGAGAAACAAGGAAAACCAGCTAAACAGACCTTTTGGATAATCAATGAGTTGGCACAATTCAGTCATCAATGTTGTTTTAACAGCAGATCAAATTAAGCAAAGGATGCCATTACTGAGAGGGAAAATTCCTTCTGGCCAGAAAACGTTCATACGCATTTTCCAGAGGGAAAAGGGGAGGGAGAGGAGGGAGAGGGAGTGAAGAATTGGGCAGATGGTACAATTTATTCAGAATTTTCTGGTTCCCTAGCCTTGAGAGAATTACAGTAATGCCACAGCATATGCTGTCACCCAAATAGGACTGTATTAACACAAACAAGGGTTTTTTTTCTAACACTGCCCGCTAACAAACTGAGTTACTTAGAGAAGCCATATAACAAAAAATACTTGCCTTGTAATCAAGCACAGGTTAAAAAAAACCTCTGGATGCAACAAAGCACTTCACAATTAGTAACTGCATTTTAAAGCCTCACAGAAGGCTCAAATGGCTCAAAAATACCTCAAATGACTGAATGTCTCAGACACTTAAAAAACCCAAAAACCTCAGAAATGTTCATTCTGGATACTGCCCTGAAATTTTAGGGCTTTCCCCCCCCCATATTCCCCAATAAACCAAGTGGTTTATCATAGGTCAACTTACCAACAAATGCATTTATCCTTATGAGAACAAGCATTTCCAATTATCATACCCTTATTTAAGTCCTTTTAAGTATAATTACACAACAAGTTATTTCAGTAATTATTCACTGCAAGCTCTTAGAAACTAAGAGTTCACATGTCATCCAACAGGGTGGAAGAAGTTACAAGAATTAGCAATTCTCCCATAAATGCTTCCTTGTCACAATTTAAGTGAACAACAAACTGAAGGAGTTAATTGATCTCATTGCTGTTTCAGCAATTAATGGAAGCCAAGTCTCCTAAATCCCATCTCATGACTTAGAACTCCAGCCTTTGGTTACAACTGCAGTTATGAGAACAGAGAAAGGAATTCAAGAAATGTTTAAATCCGGGCAAAGGGGAAACACTCTGACAAGAAGCCTGAAATGAAGGCTTGTTTAAAAAGAAACCATGAAACCACTTGGCAAGCATCACAGATGTAACAAGTTTAAAACGTTTTTTGTTCTGTAACACAAAATAAAATTTGTACCAACAGTGAAGTCACTTTGCTGCTGAGAACACAGGAGGATTTCATCAGTACTTGGAGAACCTGCTGTCCCACGCAGGGAGCATATGACAAGCAGCAGCAATATGTGTTAGTTCCCTAAATACTGATTGCACTGCAGCTTATTCCATCTATTCAGTTTTCATTTCTCTTAAAAAGACACATTTTCTTCCTCGTGGCAACAACAAACACTTTGCTCTTTTCAAACATGCTTTGTTTATAAAGCTCAGTGGCAAACAGACTTTCCAGAAGTTGAGAGCAAAGTACCCCGTGTTTTATAGATAAAGCTTTTCCCCAAAGACTTGCACGTCTCAAGGAGATAAGGGCAAACAATAGCATTTGGGTACATAACTGATGTTATGTATGGCCAAGAGGATTTTAGTAATTCCCCAAAGTCTGTTTTGTTCTCAGTTTTATGAGGGAAAGGTTAGTGCTCACTCACCCCGTGCTTTCAGTCAGTGATCTGAGTGGCACAGAGCTCATTATCTACTCAAACTTTGCTCTGTCCATGTTTGTTATTGTTCCAAATGTGCTACTGAGACTTGAAGTTTGGCTCATTGCTGGTCTGTAATTTAGAGCCTCTCCAGAGGGTTCTAACACTTGTACCAAGTATCTTCATTAAACCCTTACCACCTCACTACCAATTTATTGATTTTAGTCCCATTTAGAAATTATCTTGGTAACTTCACCTAAGAGCTGAAAGAGCAGTTTAAAACAAAAATAAGCTGCTTGCCATGCAATCCACAGCTGCACCACAACAGGTACTCCAAGGAAGTATTTTCCTTTATGCCAATTAGAAATTTCTGCACCTTGAGTGGAGAAAATCAGACACAATTTAAAATTAAAAACTGCTCTGATTATGTCTTAGAGAAAAGACAGCATCTAGCTCTCCTCAGTATGTGGAATAAATACTTTTAAAGCTAAAAAGCATTATGCCAAGTTTTTCTGTCTTGTGAGACTACTTAAGTGACATGAGGATCCTCAAATATACTCCTGTGACCATATGCAAGCCAGAAAGAACAGAAAACAAACAGTTATGATTCATAAAGCAGCAATATGAAAGTGATTCAGCTTTAAAAAAAATCCATATTTAACAGTAAGGACATAAAATGATGCTGTATTTTGAAGTCTATTTTCAAAGCAACACTGTATTCTTGTTTTCCAAGTTATTATATTTTCTGAATCCCTGTTTTCAGAACAGGGGAACTTCTCTTGGGGAGCTAAACCTGTTTTGTGCTATGGTACAGAATCAGATCTGTCTCAAGGAGATGTGCAAGGCTCTCTGCAGTCCATGGCAGAGGATCAGATATGTGTCAGCATCTCTGTTGCATGCAAATTTTAGTTTAGTTCAGTAGTTATTGCCTATGGAAAGACATGATCACACTTCCATAGCTACAGAATCACTTTAGACCAAGCCTCACATAGAGACCCCTCAGTATCTCCTCAGCTCTTATTAAATGTATTTTCCTCTGATTAAAACATCCACAAGATAACCAGAGCAAAATCCTGTTCTCCACAGGTAAAAAGGCAAAACCAGAAAAGGAAGCTTGTATTTTACCTCTGTGATCAATAGAAGGTTTGAAGGCCTGAAGGATCTTGGGCACTGCTATCCCCATGTCCAGCTCAGTCAGAGTCAGCTCATTCATGAAGTAGGGCAGCTGAAAGGACAGGAGATCAAAAATCAAATACATGTCATGGAACCAAACATTCATTTCCTGAGAGAAGAAAGGAAAACCTAAAGGAATGGACTGAGCTGAAGTGCCACCAGTGAAAGAACACACATAATTGCACATATTTCTTCCAATTCTAGAATTTCACAGTTATCAGTTTCAAAATAATTTAGGGAGAGATTCGGCATCTGAACTTGGAATGCTTTTAAAACTATACTGAAGTTCGAATGCTGACCTTAAAACTCCAGCATGCTTTTTAGTCAAAGCATGTAAAAAGCTCCAGAACGAAGTGTAAATCCTATTTCACTGTGAATAAAAAACAAAGACTTCTTTGAATTTTAAATTCAGGCAAGTATTTTATCCTTGCAGTTGTATCAACGTCTCGGCCACTTTTTATTTCTGACAAATTCTTTCCCAGCACATTGACTTGTAAATCTGTATCACAGTCTTGGAATAACAGAGGCACAGAATCATGATGGTTTGGGTAGTTATTTACTTAAATTTCTAATGCATGGGAAATCTATCTTCTGTAAACAGACAGTGCTTTAACCCATTAAAATATATCCATTTCCAGTCTTTCCATTGAAAATGTTTCCAGTGAGGTGTTTGGGTCTCCTACTGTCACAACTGTGGGAACAGGGCAGAATTGGGTTACTGCTCAGTTCCTAAAGCACAAGCAACACTATCTCACAGCTGGTGCTGGCAGCTACATTCCAGAGCTTTTGTCAGCAAGAAAACATCTTCCTTTGCCTTTAGGAACAGGCAAACTCCTCCCCAAATACCAGGACCTGAACAGGCCTGTGATTACCTTCTGCTGCTCAGAAGGGTTACAGAATGCAAGGGGAAGGCACAGGACTCACTCTAAAGCACCTTCTGAGCTCGTGCAGCTCGTGGAAGCTGCATCCTGGCACTCCACACACAGCTCTTCCCAGGACTGTTACTGCCACTGACCTGTCCTGCAAGCAGGGCATGTCTGAGGTACACAGGAACACACTGGAACTGTGGTTCCCTTATCTCCTCCACCTTAAAAGCAATCTCCTATTTCCCCAAGCAGGTTTCATCATTTATAAGCAGTTCTATTTATCCCTGAAGTACATACAATAATACTTCTACTTTTCACATAAAAACCCGACAGACACAAACAGTTCATCCAGCTGTAGCTCATTTCAAAGTGAAGCAGCCAAGTTAACATGCTGAGATCCATGTGAGACTGAACTGGAATTCTGCATCACATTTATTTACTTGTCTTTTACATGTAAGTATGAATGAAGTAAGTCTTTCTTGTACTGTTTTAAAACTCAAAGACTGTTTCATTTCTCTCACAAGGAGTGTGTAGGGCAAGTCTCCAGATTAGGTACCTTTATTTTGCTTAATTTCATTTGGATCTTCTTTGACACTAGATCAGACCAATACTTTTCTCCTAAAAAATCCCAAAATATTCTTCCAAGCAGAGCATTCACCCAGGCCTCCTGTTCTTCCTCTTCAGCTTCCTCATGGGCATCTGGCAACTGGAAAACACAGAGCAAGTTATTAAGCCCTATAAATTCTATAAACTAAGGACAGAAAAGGCCTGTTTTACACTGGAAGTTCAGTGTTGGAGCCCAGGTCAGCTCAGAACACAAAATGCTCAGCAGAGAGAGGAGCTTTACAAACACATCAGCTGTGCTGCCACAGGCCTGTCATCATCCTGACATGCAGCAGAGGGAACGAGACCACACAGATATAGATTGACCTCTGGCAATGAAATGAGAAAGCTGTATGTAATTTAACCCCTGGCAGAAAAAGCAGATAAACCCAGAGCAGGCAGACTTATAAATGTGTCTGCAGCAGAGATACTCTCTCTTCCCAGTCAGATCTCTACTCTTCCTTTGATTTATCAAAAAATTGGAAAGCAAGACCCCATCTTACATCCTTAAATCCAGTTCAGAAACATCACAAACAGACGATAAACAAACACAGTGCAGGGAAACACACTCTGCCTTTCAATGTTTGTAAACAGGATTCAGGAAACTACTGTTCCCTCTGCTGCAGTAAAGGTTTTGTTTACAATCTAAGAGGATTATGTCTTGGTTTACTTGAGAACCATCTCGAAACACCTGGAAATATCATAATATTACACATTCAGATGCTGCATCACTGCAGAAGCAAAGGCAGCTGAAATAACTTTGGGTGTGTACACACACTACCATGTATTGCATTAAAACCAGGAGGTTTCCATGAAAGAAAACACAACACACTGAATGTCTCTCAAGTGCCTGCAGCGACAGAGGAATTCACCACCTTTCATTATTCCAGGCAGAGCTCCCAAAGCCAGCAGAAAAGCAGTGCTTTCTAAGACAGGCAGGTAGATGCTACAGTTCTGAACATCAGTTCTTGGCAGTGCCTGCTCCCCAAGGCTGCAGCCTCCTGCTGCCAGAACTGCTGGGTGAGGAGGTTCTGCTGTGACGCAGGTTTTCCTGCCAGCTCTGCTCATCTATTTATAGAAGGATTTCTGACACGTGCCACATCCAGCAGAGAATTCCTCACTGCTTCAGGGGCTGTTGGGGGCTAGAATATCTGCTTTCCTGGGGGACCACAAGTTGTGTTTATTTGTATGCTATGCCACAGCCTCCTGCTCCTTTCTGGACGTTGTATGAAAGTCTGGAAATCAAGATGCATGAGAGGAATTACATTTTTAAACGAATGGTTATCGGACTTAACATTAAGGACCCATTTATTAAGAGTGTTGTACTGAATATTAAGGTTCTGTTTACTGAGAGTGATTCAACTGCACTCCAGGAGGCCAAGGGATTAGTAGGAGCTGCAGACATTGTTACTGGTGTATCCTCTGGAGGACAAGCATTACCTTTTTCACAGCTGTAGGGCTGCTGTCTGCACTGAGCACTGGGCTACCTGAAGGGCTTTTCTTTTCCTGGGGAACACACTTTGCCATATAAATGTTGTAGTCCAGGAGCATTTTCTGCCTCACGTTGCCAGCCAGGTCCTTGTGCTTGGGCTGGGCTGTGATTTCCTCTGCATTCCCCTTGCTGCCGCTCCGGCTGTGCGTGAGAGCTCCAGGCTGACTGTCAGCTCTGCTGTGTGCTGCCAGGATCCCTGAATTAAAAGGAATAATAGCCATTTAACAGAGAATAAATCTGACAGCCATATAGCAGAGTGTAGGATCAAACACTAAAGGAATTAAGTTGTTTTGCAGATCTAATTTATTCTGAAAAAAACCCCCAACATTCAGAGTAGTGCTTTCTCATTCTGAAGGCTCAAAGTAAATCCCACTCCTGTGTGCTCAGGTGGTCCTAAACCCAAATGAGCCAATCCTTGGGATGATTCAGCACTCAGCAGGATGTGGGACTGAGGAGTCAGCTGATCAATAGCATATTTAAATATGGACACTCACATATGTATAACACATGGCAGAATTCCCAACAGCCCTGCTGGGAATGCCTAAAATAAAAGTCAGGTGATTAAAATGTACCTATGACTAAACTTTTTTTTCCTAATCTAATTATAGGCTGTTACAATTAAAAGTACTATCAAAAGCATGTAACTATTAGAATTTTAATTAGCCCTTAATTTTGCATTTGCATTTCAAGAAGTTATATGCCAGAAATAATGATGTTAACTAATTTTTTAAAAGCTTCTCAGAGAAGAAAGACAGAAAAGTATGAGTCATTCAGGTTTAAAATTATACCAGAGGATGCTTTTAAATTAATTTTTCAAACATTTGATCAATACTATAGACTAACACATTTGGTGGTTTAGATATATATATATTCAGATAGATAGATATATTAGTGCAGGACTTCATAAACAAAAAAATGTGTTTTCTTGTGACACTAATCCATGAGAAAGCTCTTTATCATTTACAGGAGATTAGAGTGGAAGGAAGGATGGAGGAGGAAAGATGGGTAGTAAGAGATGAGTCTAATAGTGCAAATGTTGATGAGAAACAAGTAGTTTGAACAATTCATCCTTACAAATACTACAGGAGTTATTACAGTCACTGAAAAATAGTGCATTCATATAAAATAGTTTAAAAATAGTAACAGTTGAAGGCATACAGCCAAATATACAGCCAAGAGAGGAAAAGGCAGGGTGGGAAGGTGGGAATGAGAGGCCAAGATCAGGAGCAGAGGAGTATACTGGGTATCACTTGCCTGAAAAGATCACTGTGGTTCACCAAAACATAACTTTGAGTTGTTTCTTTTAACAGACTCTTACACCAGAACACAAAATGTACCTGACTTGCTCGCACACAGACTCGGTGGCTTCTTCGCTTCAGACCTGAGCCTCGAGGCGAGGAGGAACCTGCGGAACCACTCCTCCTTCTCCCTCCCTGTCCTCCCAAAGAGATAAAGCACTTGATCCTTTTGGCTACTGCACTTTGCCCCCTCCTGAGGTTTCTTGGATTCTTCACTGTTTGAGTCCACTTTTTCAGCAGAAGACTTTTCCTCTGCGTTCTCCTTCTCAGTCTGGGCCTTAGCCATGAAATCCTCCTGTTTAGCGAGTTCAATGCAAATTGGGTATTTCTTATTCCAGATTCGTTTCCGTGCCAGACTCTTGGGAACCAGGGAAATCTGAAGGATAAATGAAAGGGTTAAATTAACTTTTTTTTTTTTTTTCAGTTGTATCCTCTATGTTTTGATACTCGCACAGGAATGCAAGAGATACAGATCCCACACTGGATCTGCTGGGTTTAACTGACTCAGCACTGCTGGTGGATGTCCAACCCACTGCTATCACCAGGTCTTTGGTGACAGCCATGGCCTTGGAATTAAAACAAAGGCCATTTGAGCAGCTTATACAATCATGTGGATTAGAAACTCTGTTTTCATTGAGATCTTGTTCTCATAGATACAGAGAAAAACCAGAAAAACCAAGAACCTTGTTTCTGTAAGCACGGGGTAGATAATGATAATGTGTTTTAAACTCAGCTTTTCAGGCTCATCTCATGAAATTGAGCATTAGGAGTCCTTTCCCATATGGACTCAAGGGAATGGAGGGAGGTTTCCCTCATTGTCACCATGGTCCCTCTGTCCCTTTCCCTTCCACAGTCAACTGAAGCCTGGTTTCCTCCCACATCTGCACTGCCAAGGCCCTCGACTGATGCAGCACATTAAGAAAATCCATTCTGTTAATAATGAGCTATTGATGTATTACTTAATACAATGCCAATGGAATCAACTTCATGTGGCAACTCTTCACAGATTTGAGGGAGGCAAACAACACATAGGGAAACTGCCCCAGCATTACTGTTGATGTTCCAACTGCAAAAATCCCCATCTCCTTCCCTGGACAGTGGGTACCTACAGCAAGTCATGGCTTTCCAGCCACCTCTTGCTCTCCCCTTTCACATTCCCATACAATGTATGTTCCCCCACTGAGTAAAAGCAAATGTTGTCTGAGCTGCCTTGGGACAGAGACAACCACCAAAGATGATGAATTTTGGTGTAACCCTCAGAACAGTCCTGCAGTAATCTCGTGTGTGGGGAGCGAGTCTCTGAGCTCCCATGAGTTACCTTCTGCTCTGAACTGACAGAGAAAAACCATGCTTTTCCCTTATTGTATAAATATGGGCTTTTTTCTAAATCTTGCTCCATCTTCCTCCCCAGCACAACCTTTTGCAAGTTAGTCACGACAACAGTTTTGTTTACATAACGACAGAACATGAAAAGAGAGGAGCAGAAAAAAAATTTCAAGGTTAAAAAGAGGTTGCAAAGTGTTCTTTGCTAAAATCAGGTATAAGTAAGGCACACTCACCCTGCTCTCTGTCAGTTCATAAATCTTCTGGCTGACATAGGTGACGTCAGGCTTTGGCTCATTGTACAGAGCTCTTCTAGAAATGTTTTTATTGGGTTTGGAGAGTCGCAAGGTGCTTCCTTCGAGCCTCACGTACACAGAGTGAGTCAACGTGGCATGGTATGTTTCTGGATCATAATTATAAATTTCATTCATCCATCCCTAGAGAAGAAAACACTTGTTAACAGGCTTTTAAGCTGTTAGAAAACCAAGGACAGCATGTACATAAAAGTTTTAAATTCTTATCCAAGCTTTTGCCGAAGTTATTTTACTTACTGCAGGAACAGAACGAGGCAGTAAATGAGGTGGCACTGACCTGACAGAGCATGAGATGAGGACAGTGTGTCAAGCACACAATTGTTTTTTATAAGTAGCACAGGGTGCTCTCACCTCATCCCCATGAACCACAGTGGGATGTGCAGGATGCTGGGAAGAGCCACCAGGCAGGCACGGGAGGACTGTGCAGCTGTGCAGCTCCCAGTAAGCACAGACATCCTAATCACCAACAGCCAAGGCAGAGCAAACAGTCTGTCTGCTTACAGGCAGCTCTGACATTTCAATCACCCACAATTAAGGGCTCAGTGGAAGACCACAATGGAGTTTGCTTTTATGCACCATCACTGTTGGAGATCCTTTAACTTGTTGTGTAACGGCCCTGCTACAACACAGGAGTCTTACATGTGGATTAAATCCAATTAATTTCTGCACAATGAAAGAAAGAGCAAACAAACCAGCCAGCCCTGCTGGAACAGGCCTGTAAGTGCTGGCTCTGACCACGATGTTACTCCTGTCTCTGACATCTGATTACAGAAATGCAAGATGATAAATGGGGCAGAAGACAATAGTCATTCAAGGGAGAGAAGTTTCCCTTCTCCTAACCTGCCACACAACATGTTTTGATAATTGCTTCCACCTGCACATCAGAACCTTAAATTCAGCACACTCAACATTCATCAATGTCAACAGCAAGTAAAATGGCACCTTTACCAACACCTGGTTGAGCACAGTGGGGAAAGGGGGGAAGAGCTGAATGAGCACCCCAGTATTCCTCAAAACAATAAGTTGTAACTATCTTATGCAAAACAACCCAGAGATTACTGCCACATTTCAAATTATTAAAGTTTCCACCCACCCACAGAAATGTAAAATTTATTTGAATGCTCATTTTCTTCAGTGCCATAATTCCTTACAGCAGACAGCACACACTTTCTTAGGTGCCATAGTAACAGTGCTATCTGTGTTTTGCTTACTCCACCATCTAGCTCCAGTTTCACTACAAACCCTGAAAAACCTAGATAAATTAGCATTTCTTTTATGTTCAGGAAAGATTAAGTCATTCATCTTTGCTCAGCTCCAAAGCAGATTACCTCTTTTATTAACAGAAATCAGGGCATACTCTTTGAAGCAGCTTTATGTTTGGGTTTTTTGCTTACACTGGGTTCTATACCACTACCATACAGGAAGCAGAATGCACAAGGCAGAGGTTTCTATAAGCCACCAAGCTCTGCACAGCAGGGACGATGCATTTTTGAGCACATCCCATCTCCTTCCTAGAAATTATTAAGCCAAGACATCTTTGAGCAGACAGCAATTAATTTTCAGCCAGGAACTCCAGCTGGACTTACTGAAGCACAAGGACATCACATGAGTTGCCCAAAGCCACCACGAGCCGTTCACTCTGTGTGGAGCTGGAATATCCATATGGCCCCCAGATCTTTGGAGCAGCTCCCACCTGCCCCCGGATCAGAACTCCGAGCTATTTCGAGCTCAGACACCGCGGTCTGGAGCCTGCAGATGGGCAAATGTACAGATGGATGTTTGCTGCCTCAGAAGTTTATTGCCTCCTTCTGCAAGGCAGTTCAGCCAAACACCACACCAGCTGGCATAGGGAGAAAGGGCTCCTTGGAAAGTGGATCTCTGTAGGAGGCTTAGCCACGAGCCCTTTTTCTAACTCCAATAAGCTGTGATGTTGTTCAGGAGGAGGGTTGGAAACCTCTGGGGTACGCGTGGAACCCAAAACCTGATGTTCCTTTAATGTCCTGCTTGACATGGAACTGGCTGGAGTTTTCCAACACATCATTCTCTCAACTGCCATGTGCCATAGTAAGGAGTAATAATCCCTCCTGCTTTTCTGATCCCTACCATGTGCCCAGGCTTTCCTCTTCAAACAAGTGGATTAGCTGTACAATGTGCCAAACTCACAGTCCTCACAGCCTGTGGTGCCACCTCCCCTGCTTGCTGTTCACAGCCACCCAAGAGAAGTGCAAATGCTTCTCACAGCACAACCACCACGTTATCAGCAACTGGAGAACCTCACCAAGGCTTTCAACAATGATTTCTGGCTGTCAAAGGTACTGAACAAAACCTAGAACCAACACAAGATAAATACATTTACTGCTTAAACCAGCAACCTACACAGTGATTTCTGCACAAGGAGGAGACTGGCTGCTTCATGGATTTGAGGCATAGCCCAAAACCCAAGAGATACAGAAGTTTAGATTCAAATATTTAATGTTTTATTTTCAGACAATAGTCAGGATGAAAGAGAAATTGCATTACTACAAACCCTCCTTGCATGTAAAACTTTAGTTTCCTAATTTCTAAGGAAATTTCTTTTTTGTACTGGACATTCAAGTTATTTTGTTACAGAGAAACACTGCACTGCTGAGAGTGAAATGTTAATACTTCACCAAGTGCAGATTCTTCACTCTATTACTGAATCTGAAAATGTGTAGCAGCTGCAGAAATTTTATCTAACAGTGTTACAGGGGGTAATGACACCACCTGCCCTCTCATGTCAGTGACCTTCAGTTTTGTAAATTCTTTCATTTAGCTTAAAAAACATTGAGGAGGTTATCCAAGAAACCCTAAAAGTCATTACAAAGTTCCGACATTTCAAGAACAACTTTAGCAGAAACACCTCTGCCCCTCTTTTTGCAAAAACAAACTGCAACAAAAGATTCCCAGCCCACGGAAATCATTTTGCAATGCACCCAAACAGAGAAGTTATGTTACCATAACGGGCTACCAACAGATAAATTTCCCCCAAACTACTGAAACAACAAAGGATTTCCTTGTGTAGGAGAGGAGTGACTGTATGATGGGTCTTTTTTGTGCTGGCGAAGTTGTTAAAATAAGAAATTCAGTAATTCAGGGAGGACAATGACCATAGTCATGTGCTGCTCTGCAGCTGCTGGGCATTTACACTGATCCTGTGATCTCCGTTTATAAAGGTCAGCACTTGCTGATGGGGGGAACTGCAAAAGATCCTTAGGAAGGACCCAGAGGGTTTGGGGCACAGACCAAGTCTGCAAGGAAAAATAACTTAAAATCATTACTTATGATATTCTCAAAGACATAAATAAAAGAATCAGCAAAAGCCACTTCCACAACACAATTCCAAATCTGAATGAAAACTGTCCCCAAAGCTTCTTAGTGATTTTAACAGATTAAAGTTCATTCTTATTAAATGATACAATCATCACTCAAATCACATTAATTCTATTCGTATCCCTCATGTTACCACTATTTTACAATGCTGCAATAGTGTTTTGCTTGATAAATGAGGAAAAAGGTAATGCACTTTTTGAGCTTTATTGACAGGGAATCTAAAGGCAAGATCTGAGGTGGGAGAAGCAACCATCACCTTTACTGGAAAACACATTTATCTGTCAGAGGCCACTGTTGAACATGAGATCCCTTGGATGGTGCTCAGGAACAGCTGCTGATATAAAACCTCCTCTTTCTACAGAGCTGTGGCTCAAAAAGCTCCATTTCTCCAGCAGGCACTGCCACTGTGTCCTCCTAAAAGTTCTTTCTAATGGAAAGGGTAAATCTATCATTCCCCTTTTAGCTGTTACTTAAAACCTTTCGTATCAGCCAGTGCAACACAAGGGAATGCACACTTGAAAGGCCAAGAAGGATGTTAGGAAAGACTAATGGATTAAAGGAGAAAAAAATATGTGGGCAGAGAGAAAAAAAAAAAAAGGAAAAGGAAACCAGAGAACTGAAAACTAAGAATAAGCAGACAAGAAAACATGCAGTGAAGATGCAGGGGTTTGTTCATTTTCTGGTTGGGGGGATGTTCTCCCCCAAACCCAAAGCCATGAAGGAAGTAGAGAACTCTACAGAAACACACACTAACCAGCACCACAGTCATTTATTTTTTCCCCATTGCCAAGGAAGAATTTTGTGGGAGACAATAACAACGTTCAAGTATTTCAGCAATTGCTGAGGGAAATTTTCCACTAGTTTCTGAAACTTGGGAAATGCAAACTTCTCCAACATTATTTACATGGGGGAGAATGCACACATACTTGGGACAAAAATAGCTTGACAGCAGTTTGGCAGAATCCCAACTCCTTGAGCCCCATAAAGGGATCTTACTCAGAGCATTTATCATAACTGCATGACAGCAGGCCAGGCCAGAATACAAGACCAACAAGTTCTGAAGAAAACATCTTTATGCAAGAGCATCAAGTTTCATTTTCCTATATTTGCCTGAGTTTTGCTACAGATTAAGTCTTTACCTCCTTTTCCCGGAGGATCTAAACTGTCCAGTACTCATTTTGACAGATGCAAATAGAAAATACTTGTATGAAGTGGGAATAATAACTTGCAATCTGCTAAATCACATTACATTATGTTCCACTACAATATGGGCACTGAGCTGGGTTTTAAAATCCTGAAACATTTACATACTGAAGACAGTTACTTTGAGTGCTAATGAGCACAAGATATACTTGTCAGGTCATAAAAAACATTAATCTCCATTCATACAGACTTCTCCACGCTGTTCATTCCTTGCCTACGGCCGTTCTCACAAAACGTATCTCCTGGATAAAAGCATTAAAATATATAGTTTAAAGGTTCCTGACTAACAGCAGCACCTCAGAGACAGCTGAACACCAGCCAATAATGAACATCAGGATCTCTACCAGCTTCCAAGGATTGAGGCAAATTTATATGCAGGGTCTCAGCACCCAACTAACTATGACAGAACTGAAAGCTTGTCAAGATTTGTCCACGTGAGCAGCAGGTAAATCAACTGAGCAGCCAGGAGTGCCCAGTCTGCATTGACAACAGCAAATAAAGACCACAACTCCTATCATTCAAGGAAAAAAGGGAACACTAAGGGAGCATGAGGGCTGGACATGCAATTGGTGCCTCTATTCAGCAAAAGTTGCATTTTGTATTTCATTTCCCTAACTTTTCAGTTTACCTAAAGATACATGAGATTAGCTATCAATACACTATGGATTCTACAGCATATACCCAATACTGGCTGAATTTAAATTCCTGCAACCTTTGTGCTGTTACACAGCTGAAGATGCATCTTCAGAAAGCTCAATTTAATATTTACACAAATACTCTGCTAAGCAAGTGATATGAAGTGAAGGTTGTACCACTATCACTCTGAAATGCTTCTGGAGCACAGGTGCTTTACTGCTCAGAATTCTGCAATTGGGAAAATATTAATTCATCCACAGATGGAGGTTGGGAGAGGCAGGGCAGGGACAACAAGCACAAAGCCACTGAAGGAACTGAGTGGTGGATCACAGCTGGACAGCCAGCCAGACATATGAACTTGCATGATCTGAACAAGAAGTGGAGATGGGGAAGGGCAAAGAGGAGGGAGAACAAATTTTCTAAGAGCTTCATTTAAAACCCAGCTCTCAGGCACATGTTTTGCTGAGCTGTAATTCCTCCTCCCATCCTAATTAGCTCATGTTTGAGAATTCCATATGCTCTCCAACTCTCTATGCTGCACTTGAACACAATGCTTCTGACTCTGCTTAGACTGAACAGACAAGACAAATTACTGCCTAGACAGTAAAATATCCCAGAAACAAAATACATCTCCCAAAATGCAGCTTTGAGAACAAATGTTCTTTTACACACTAAACTCTGACACTACTTGCTCTCAGTAATTCAGATGGATAATTTCAAATCTCTCAGCAAAACCACTTGCCCTTTTACTTTTGAAGAAATTCCATTTTCTACTAATCCTTAAAGACATTGAAATCTTATATATTCTCAGATACTAAATGATTTGTGCCCCTGCCAAAGCCACCTAACCCTAAAACGAAACTGTATTTACAAATGGGGATAATTCAGCTCATTTGCACCCTCAGAATAAATGCAGTTTATTCCTTCTACCCAAAATAACGCACACAAACACACGAAATGCCAGGACCTCACCTTCAGTATGTCAGGTTCTTTGATGTCTAGAGCTCCTGCATTCCATCGCTTTTTCATACTTTTATGAAATTTGAGATATTCATGAGTACGTGGAGTAACAAGCCAAATCACACAGATAGCTACCATAAATCCAAGGGCCATTCCAAGTAAGAGTCCACTTAAGTAGCCAGGGAGAGGGATAATTAAATAAGCATAGACTAACAGTGTTAAGACATACAAAGTTTTCAACGGTGGTTTAGGCTGTTGCACATCCAGATTGTTTTCATCCTCACTACTGAGCATAGTGACAGTTTCCTCAGTCATCTCGGGATCCATCACAGTTTCAGCAGGTTTATCAGTTTTGCTTTCATCCTCTAGCAAGAGAAAGTCCTCAGAATACAGTTCACAAAACTCCTCATCCTCCCTGCTCACTAGTGCAGACAACGAACATTTTTCAAGTACGAGTGAAGGTTTCGAACTCACGTCCTTTGTGCTTGAAGACTGAGAGCTTGGGGTCTCTGTGTCTTTTCCATGTTCCTCAGCAGCCTTTGACTGATCACCTTTACTCACAGAGTCACCTCCAGAGATGTCCCCTTCCGAGTCACACTCCTCCTCCTTAATGCTGTAGTTGTTATTGCTTTCCAAATGGCCATTCAAACTGGAAAGGTTTGAGAGTTCTGAAGCACTTGAAGATAAGGCTTTGGGCCTGTGGCTACTACTTTCATCACCCATTATTTTACTGAGCAGCTGAAGAGGCTCATACATTACCTCAGAAAGGCGTCTTTTAGTATCTTCAATTTTTGCCTCCATTTCAGGTACTTTAAAAAAGGACCGAGTGTCAGAGGGGGATGTTAATGGAGAGGAGGGGGCAGTTTTAGAATCACCACCTGTAGCTCGAGGTTGAGTGAACTGTTTGAACAGATGCAAGTTCAGTTTCGAGTCAGGTGGCCTGTAAGACACAGCTTCAGACTCTTGTTTAGAAGTGTCTGTAGACAGAGATTTCACCAAGGTTTTCATTAACTGTCTATGTCGCATCGGTGGGGTGGGTTCTTTGGGTTCCACATCTGTTGAAAGGGACTTGACTAACCCCTTAAAAGGCTTGGAACTAGAAATTGTGGATGACCCAGTAGATCTGGAAGGGGATGAGGATGGGGAAGACGACAGGCTGGATTTCTGTTCCACAGATCCCACCTGGTACGTCACAGATGCACCTGATACGTCAACTGTGTGACATGAGTGTGACGATGGAGACAGGACGAGTGGCACTGCACCGAACACTCGGGATGCAGGAGGAGAATCCAAGAGCGTCACAGTCTCTGCAGTTGGCAGAACTGCAGGTGATGAGGACAGCAGTGATGCAGAGTTGGCCACGTTAAGCGAGGTAGCTGGACCAGAAAGGTCATGGCCGGGATGCTCAAAGCAGAGGTCTTCCTTGGCTTCAAGTGCTGTTACAATGCTTTGGTCATCTAGTTCCTCATCAAGAAACTCCTTAAACTCCTCTTCCTCCTCTTCTTCCTCCTTCCCAAATGCAGAGAAATGAATAGTGATGGTTTCTTGGGAGACAGATCGTTGGACCTGCACTTTTGGTGTTGACTGCTTTGAGGACATTTCACCAGTTTTCTCTGCATGGCTACTGTTCCGACTTGTCATTGCAGGTTCCAGAGATGTGTCAGAGTCTGTGGAGAAAATGTAGTACTATGTTAAATGCATTTTTTTCACCCTTCAAATACCTTATTTTCAAGTGTTGAGCCAAACAGGTCAGTCAGTAGAAAATTAAAATGTTCTGGACACTCCCATCTCACTGGATTTACAGCTGTCTGGTCAAATTATGGACTGACACTAAAGAAATTTACTGTACATTTATTTCACTGCATAAAACATATCTATATTTTAGTTAACACTTCCTCTGCATCTGCTTAAATATCTCATTTTTATTACCATTGAATGCAAGAGCAGATTCAAAGAAAGACAGGGGGAAAAACAGGCTTAGGACAATTGGCAGTCATGGATAGGTATGGAGAGCATTTTAGACCCTCTTAAGGTGATCTTGAAGGAAGAATGACACAATTTTAGGTAGGAAAAAAATTCAAGAAAACCCAAGCAGAAGACACTTTTGCTCAGACTTACAGATCTAGGTTACTGTTTGCTACATATTTCCACATAGCACAAAATGGCAATATTAACAAGTGACATGCTGTTAAAATTATCTCCAAGTGTTCTGAAATTACAGTTCATCTCTGAAGCACCACTTCCATATTTTCCCCACTAAATGCACTTCTGAGTTCCAGAAGCCCCATCCCACCCCACCACACTGAAATTCTTCACTCCTGACTCTCAGCTCCTTCTACAGGCAATAATTAATTCTTCCTATTTCTTTCAACTAAAGCAGATTTGAAACTCAGAGGAAGGTCTGCAACATGTAAAAATCTTCACATGTGGGAAGCACATTATTTCAAGAATTTTACTGACCAAGAAAGTGGACTTTGCACATATTTACATGGAGAGGAAAGGCCACACATTTAAACTACTGGTGACCATGCACAGAGATGGATCAGGAATTCCAGGATTAGCTCTGCCTCTCCAGCTGGGAGGCAGCACTTTATCTCCACTGCCAAGACAGCGAGTTTACCACTTCAGTAACTGAATTATTTTTCAGGAGCTGTTAAAATGCTGTAATCAAACTGTCAGGCTGAATTAATGAGAGGCCTTTGCTGACGTTTAAAGAGCAGTTCAGGAGAAGGATTATGTGGTGGTGAAGAAATGTGCACTTCACAAACAGTTGTGATATCAGATTGTATTATCCAGCAATGCTGTGCCACCTGTTTGGCATCATCACCCCACTAAAGGTTGCAGCCCTTTATACTTCCCAACAGAGCTGCTCATGTAAATGTTTTTTAGCCTGTCAGTAAAATAAGCTGGGTTAAACATTTTAAAACAGCACAGCTCTGCTACACAGCTTATCCAGTAATGTTGGAACAGGAGGGAATATCTCCCCACAACTTCCTACTCACTACAGTTGCCCATTTTATGGCTCCTAAACTGTTGACTAGTTTATTCCTTGCTTCTTTGAGCATTTGTGTGCTTCCCAGTCAGGTTGTATATTATCAGTCATGTGCACATATAACTTGGGGAGTGCTGAAGTTAGTGAGAAATTTGGTCTTTCTGCTGGATTAGCAACCTGGGAACCACCAGCATCCAGGATCCACACTGCCTTTGGACACAGTTCCATTTCACGTTGTTCAAACTGCAAATCACCCCATTTTTTAGACAAATGCACCCAAATTTATTTTGGACAGTGAAAAGGCTACTACTGTCCAACTCCGTTTCCATTTCCCTCGTGCTGGACCATCAGCTATCACACATCTTTAATATTTTGTGCCAGTTGTGAAATTGCAATAAATAAATAAACCAAAATTTGCAAATACAAAAAAACCCTACTCATCTTCCATGTCATTGAGCCACTGCAACACTATACATTCAGGAAGAAAAAAAAAAACAAACACCCCCCCTCCAAAAAAAACTCCAATAGGATGCTGTTGGCACCAGTCTGACCCCTTCTCTTCTGCCATTTGGCACTAATCATGTATCAATAATTTAGCAAAACAGGTGAAAAATATTAACTCCCCCCTCCCAACAGCATTTCCAGTGTGGTATTTTGTATCAGCTAGAACTTGGTGGGTTTGGATGGCTCTTTAGCACACTGTGTTTGCACTGTGCAGTTAATTACCTCGTGTTTAAACACGCTGTGCTAATGCAGTGCTAATGACCTGAAACAGATGAACTTTACTTGCACACACCAAATGCACTGAAAAGAGATTGCACTCCTTACTGAACAAGCAAGGCTTTAACATCATGATTAACTAGCTAACACAGAGAGGAAGGAAATTCTCGATTAGCCACTATTTGCCTACCCTAAGCATGTTACTATACCATGAATTATGTCTTATAAAAGCATATTTCCAACCCTTCCTGAGCACAGCTTCTGTTCTGCTGTGGAGGATTTGGGGTTTTGTTTGTTTGCTGGATTTTTCTTTTTTTTTTTTTTTTGTCCAAGTAGATGCTGAAAAGCTTTTCCAGCACAGCTCTTTCACTTTTGTTTGGTTTTGATAACAAAGATATTTCATTAGGTTCTCTAACTGCACATTTTTACTCCTTAAATCATTTTAACAGATTCACTTCTTACTGATTTCTGGCTACATTATCCTCATTCACTGTTTCCCCCTTCTCCTACTCCTCAGCTCCTCTCCCACCTGTTTGAAGACCTGACATTCCCTCCCCATCTGAAGTTGCATGACTCCAAACCACATCAGTACTTGCAGAAACACAGGTTTGCTTTGGTCCTTCTTTTGAAGGCCACGCTGTCCCCACCTCCCCTGGCTGCCTCTTCAGGGTTTTCCTGTTGTTCATTCTGAAGATGCAAGGTATCAGTTTTATTTATGTGGCAGGCAGATCTGAATAATAATAATAATCTCAGATCCTCAGGCTTCAAATGACTCAAAACATGAACTTTTGCCTGGAAGGGAAGAAGGCTGCTCAGAAAATAACTCCTTTCCCCCAAAGTGGATGCTTTTGCAGGGTGGAATGAGAGAGCTGCCAACCAACTGCTGCCATTTCCACTTGTGACCTCGAGGCACTGCATCCCCATCACCCACAGCACAGCAGTTCAGAATCCTCACCTACAGGCAGTGCTTTCAAAGCTACAGCAGGAAACAGTGAACCAGGCAAACAGGGCACACAGCTGCCTGGGAACAGAAAATATTCCCTGCCCAGCCCTTTCCTGAGGATGTGTTTTTACCCAGGTGACAACACGTCTCCAACACTCTGGGAAGCACCTGGAGACCAAGAGGGACCCCCAGGGAGAGGTTGGTGTGGGTCAGGCACCTTTCTGAGTGTCACTCCAGTAACATGTGCCCTCACCTACAGCAGGAATGACTAATTGGGAGTGTTTACAGGAAGAGCTGAGCACTCAGCAGTCTGTCCTTCTGCCCAACTTCTCCTGAACTGGCAAACCCTGCAGTGGACAAACACACACCCCACCCTTCAGCCGAGCCCCAGAAACCACCCAGTGCACTGAAGGGCCTCTTTCAGACAATTATACATTCAACTTTATAGATGGAGCACAGCAATTATTTTCACATTAACAATTTAGAAAGTGATTCAGCCAACACAGAGCAGCAAACTAGGAACTAACTTCAAAGGTCAGAGTTGCATCCACCAGGCTTGTTTTACCCACAGCTCAATTTGGCCACATTTACTAATTAAGGTATATTCAGCAGAGCAATTCAATGCCTTTCATAATCATTCAGTTGGAGAAACAGCCCAGATTGGGTAACTAAATTCACAAGCTCTGCAGCAGCCAACTATTCTAATCACATTGCTATTACTTATTGCAACATCTACATGAGGGGGAAAGGGTACAGGGCACACTGCATTACCAAAATGCTTTCACAGAAATGGCCAGCAGGGTTCAACATTTGTATTTTCCCTGCTGGTTGCTACTAAACACAGACCAAAAAAATGTGTTTTCCACAAAACAGAAATTCCTTTCCTCCTAAGTAAAGGAAAAGCCTTACAGGTTCTTAAACTGCTCTGTAATACTTTCCCCTGTATCTGCCAGTTGTGCCAGAAGAACAAGCCCTAAATGCTGTTCAGGAAAGCACTAATTTGATTATTGATAATGCCACAATGTGACGTCATGCTAAATCCTTCCTGGATTGGAAACACCTGCGCAGGCCAACATGTTCTGAAATCCATAGCTGCTCCCAGAAATTCTAGATTCCACTTGATTTACTAGAGACTCAACCAGTATCTTCCTTCCAACACCGAGATATGTGGGAGAACCGTTGCAATTCTTTATACCTATTTAAAATAAGTAACAGAGCTCTCAGCAGCAGACAAAAATCCTTCTCTTGAAAGAGCTAGAAGGCTTCATTTCAGGTCCTTCAAAACCAAGCACAGCACTAGTGGAAAGCACTCCTTTGCCACAGAAACAGTCTAGAAAAGCCAATTCCCATCTAGCCCAGAAGCCCTTCCTGAAGCAGAGATCACAGCTGCTGGGACATTACCTGCCACATGAATTTCATCTCCTCCAGCAGATCTATACCATAAAAGCCAAAAAAAAAAGGATACAAACCCCCAAATTCAACATTCTTTCCTACCCCCGTTCAAATTTTTAATTACAACCCATTAAATTCCCTCGGCGTCCCCATGAGTTAATGTATTCCATGGTTAACATCCATTGTTCCTTTCACATCCATTAGTCATTACTTTTAGATGAACTACAGAGCCAGAGTTGGTAATTACAATCACAAAGTAGCCCTGGGATCCCTCGTGTCAGGGATCCAGTTACCCAGCCTGGAGCAAGCCCAGACTTCAAACCTCACTTTCCATCAGGAAGAAGGAAGTTTTGCTTCACCTTTCAAGTTCATGCAACTGGATTTGAGATACAGAGGGCGGGGGGGAAAGAGGAACAAACCCCCAATAAAGCCTGTTTTAAATCCAAGGGCAAATGAAAAAGTTGGTATCAATATCAAAAAGTATTCAAAGAAAGGATTATATTATGCACACACAGCACACATCTCTTAAGAGAGGTAAGCCAGGTTATCACAACTAAGATGGTTAAGACCTAAAACATCTCCAGCAGGAATTCTCTGAGCTTCATTAAAAAAAAATACATTTTTTTTGTAAATGCTTTTAAGTTCAGAACAATTTCAGTTAAATAGCCAGCATTGAAGTGATACTTAAAAGAAGGATCTTAAGCAAGGTTTTAGAGTCTTCTCAAGGAGATGATACTTTTAATGAGAACTATAAACCTATCAAAGGGACAAATAAGTGTCGGTTTAAGTCCAGCACAGAAAGGTCAAGGAAAATTGCAATGGTAAATAAGGAGTCTTCAAAATAAGGTCCCAAATACAAGCTTGTATTTACAACACTTCAAAAATAAACAAATAAAAACTGTTTAATGTCAGCTAAGCGAGTCTATTCTACGTTAACATTTTCCCCAGAGACCTGAGAAAGGTCAGCCACCACATCAGTTTCTCTGCCTTTACTGATAAAAGAATAATTATTATGCTTTCCTATTCTCCTTTATGAACTCGCACCAAAAACTTTAAAAGCAGCACTATGGTCTAATTTTGACAAACACAAAAAGCTGAGCAGTTAAAGGTTGACTAGAAACTCAGAAAAATCTAATTTCTTCTTATTTCATGACTTTCTGCAGGCTGAAGTGCAGCAGTGTTTGTAAAGAATCGAACACGTCCCCTAAGAGAAGAAATAAAAGAAGTTTTTAAGCAAAGCTCTGCTCTTTGGAGGAGATTCAAACAGCACCAGAGTGTAATTATATTAAAGAACATTTACTCCCAGTTGGTACAATGAGAACAAATAAAAATTCTGGTACATGATACTTTCTCCATTCACGTGTTCTCCTCCTATGAACTCCATTGTTTCTTTATCATTTGTCATTGCAAGCAACAAGCAAAATCTTTTCCTTCCAAAACATTTAACACTGAACAGTTCAAAGAGACCTTTTACTAATTCCCAGAAGAAACCAAAAGAGTAACAAAACCCTCCTCTCCCCCTTCATCACAGATTTTGGAGATTTAGTCATTTCCCTTATCATATATTGCCGTCTTTAAAATGTACACTCAAACACATATTTTCCCAGATAACTACTTGCTGCCATCAAAATTACCCCCAAAAAAACCTAATTTGGCCATGAGTGAGAAGAGAAATGCCCCAGAAAAAGAAAGATTTACAGACCTAGATGTGAAATTCCTGCAGCAAGGGAGTCAGGAACAGACACATTAAAACCAGAGCAATCAGAGGCAAACTTCTGTCCCAGCCTAAAGCCAGCTTTTCCCACTTTTTGTTTCCAAAACTTCTGTACTGCCTGGCCAAAGCACTTGCTTCAAAATCACCCTTGCATGCCAAAGGTGAGTAAAAAAAACAACCAAAAATTAAAAAACCCAATGGTCTTAAAATTCTGAGTAATAAATATGCAACTGGTGGGTTTGTTCTCTTCTAAAAGGGAGAAGAGACTAAATCAGAATCTTCTGGTGCTGCAGAAGTTGTGCATCTCAACAGAAGATGTTTTATTTCTGTAATAATAAACCATGAAAAGCCTACACATAAAAAGTTACATCTTGTGGAAAGGGTAAATGGTGAGGTAGAACATAAAACTGTGCAGAATTGTAACTCCCTCTTATCTCAGTGGGGGAAAAAAAAAATCAACTCCTCATTAATTTGATAAAAGCTTATCTAAAACCTGCCTGGATTAGTCCAGAGCTGAAAACGTTGCCCACATCTCGATCAAATGAAAGGTCACTATAAATTCTTCAGGGGAAATTCTGACCGAGTGACTTACAGAAAAGCATGTTCCCAAAATGGAGCCAAATAAACTGCCCTGAATCCCAAATTAAAAAGGGCTCAGTAGAGTTCCCTTCCAGGCTCATTTTTCCCAGCAATGCAAAGGCACATCAATAGGTAAAAGTGCCCACAGGTAACAAAGAGCATTCAAGGACTTCTTTTGACATTTAAAGCTCATTTCATCAACAAAAAAATTCAGTCAATATTCACAGCACCTGCAAAGTTAATAAAGTTAAAACAACCATCACATGAAAACAGCACAAAAGGTATTAAAAGGCTTGTCCACATGAGATACACACAGCACCAATTAGTACCTCAAATTCTGGGTCCTCATGTAAAATGTAGTTATGAAAGATCATTTAAAAAGGAACAGAATCTACAGATTTACAAAATACCCCACAGGTATCTAAAGAGGTTTTTTTTTTTTTTCCCAGAGGATTTTTAATGATTGATCAAATCTCTCATTTCTGATGCACAACCTTCATTTTAATTTCATGTTCTGCAGAGGATTAGCAGGCAAGGTGCTTTACGGTTTTTTAACCTGCCAGGACAAAACATGGGACACAATCAAGGGTTCTTTAGGTCTCAAGAGATGTTTTCAAAATTAGAGAAGAGGATATTCTCTGCTATTACTAAACAGGACTAAAGCATTTAATACTTGGCCCAAGCACACAGCCCTAAGCAGCAAGGTAATATCTCTTCAAATAAAATAAATTAGAAAATTTTCAACTTTTGGCTCCCAAAGCAGCTGGCACAAAGCAAGATAAGAACAACTAATCAAAGCAAGGCTATTTTCAGAAAGCTTAAATTGTCCAGGGGAAGGAGGAGAGCTACATTCAATCCAAATAGTAAAGTATTCCTAAATAACTATAGAGGCAGTTATATGTAACACACAAAAACTAATTATCCTAAGGCACAGCAAACTGCAACTATTAACAAAGAAAACTTCTGTTAGAGAGCACCTTATTATATTTATTTACTTCCTTGCACCTCATCTACCTAAGGAAAAGTGTCTTTGATAAATGCAGAAATTGCATTTAGAAAGACCAGTTCTCAGAAGCTTCTGCAAGCACAATCCCCAGAGGGTCCAGAGGATAGAAAATCTTAGGAAAAGGTCAATAAACAGGACTTCAGAACATGCAAGTCTTTTCAGAGTTGCTATGCAGTTTGAAAAGTGGTGGGACAAAAGCAATTGAAGCCAAAAGTCAGACTGTTCTGCAAAGTTTCCTCAAAATTATTGCTCCCAGCACTTGAGAGAGGCAATCCTGCCCATGCTCCATGCCAGGCACTGAGTGGTCTTGCCTGCCACTGGATTCCATGAAAAATTAATGCAGAAAGGTATTACCAGCATTTCATGCTACCTGGCAACTGCAAAGGCAAGAAACATAAACTGGCACCACATGAACAAAAAAAAAGCTCTCTGTGATCTAATTTTGGAAGGAAATGGACTGGAATTCCAGAGTTCTCTGAAAGCTCTGAGCAGGTAATCACGTTATTTTGAGTTTCAGGATTGTTAGGAGGGCGAGGAAAATTTTGCTTTAACTTTTCCCACTGAAGAGTAATGTTCACACAGCACTTGGGACAAGATCACACAAAGCCACTGACTTCTTAAAACTGCAACAGCAAGGACTGAGAACCACATTAAAGCAGCTCAAGAATCACACATCCTATTCTAGCAAGAACTGTGCAGAGATCATAAACTACTAATGGCAGCTTCTATGCTTAAAATGCTTTTAACTTTCAATTCATAGAAGGATCCATAGAAAGTTAACAAAATGTAAAGCAAACTCTGAAGAATCCTTGTCCTAAGAATAGCAGGAAAATAAAATGTCAAACCAAGAACTGGCAAGTACCAGACATCTCTCTCTGCCTGAGGCAGCACTCACCTCATTCAGATTTATGTTCACCTCCAAGACCTAGAAACTAAAATGCAGAAGTTCAGCAGCTCTGTGGGAGGACAAAGTGCAGTGATGAGGGCAGGAGAACATCCAAAATACCCAAATGGAACTCAGATGGCCCCAAACAACCTGAATTTTTACCACTCTAAGGACAGAGGGTTTTGTTTATTAAAAGAAAAAACCAAACACACAACACAGAAACACTGACAACCCTCAGTGAGCAGAGATATGAAGTGAGGCTCAAACAAAAACATTAGGACAGACAACCCAGACTCTCCCAGCTTCCCAACTGACTATCATGACATAAAGGAGGTTTTTCAGCTTGTCAAAAGCTTCTAGAGCTTTGCAACTGTTATATGCATTTCAGTATTGTCTCTTAAAAGATTAATTTTGAATTAGAAAGTGATTTAAGCATAGTCCAGAAATACTGGACTGTGAGACAGCCAGACACAAAAACACCCACTCAAGTGCACAGGGTTGAAGCAACCATAAAATTCCTATTTATTCTATTACAGTACATTCAAATATTTACAAAATCCATGAAAGTGTTAGGGCAAAAAAAGAAGTATGTGGCAAAAACATCCACACGTGTTCTCATTTAAATATATTTTCTTATTTTTCACACAGTATTTATAGCTTCAAACACTTCAGGATGTAAACTTATTAACTGAGAGATGTTGGTAAGAATATTCCCTGGACTTTGTTATCCAGAACATGAAAGAGGTCCCTGCCACAAACAGTCCTGACATCAAAGCCACCAGCTCGATCTGCATCCCTGTTTCTTGCATTAGACATGAAGAGAGCAGTAGTTAATGAAGCAGTTTAATACATTAAAGCTTTCTGATGGTTGGGTTTTGGGCTGTGCATTGGTTTTTTTAGGAGCAACGGAGGGAACTCCTATTTCTGACAGCTGTGATCCATTTTAATTGCAACATCTGATGGGTCAATGACAGATTCCCTGACCTGAACAGCTGCTTTACAGGCCTGACTCCATTGAAACCAACTGAGTCAGAAGTGATGAGCACCTCCCACAACAGATCTTTTTATTCCTAATTGCTAAGAAACCATGGGAGATAGATACATGAAAAAAACCCAGCTTTGCTGGCACCCTTAATTGAAATGATCATTTCACATAAATGGAGATATAAAGACATCATATTGCTCATAAAGAAGAATAAAATCACTACAGTGCGATGGCAAAGCGAGGTCCTTGTGCATCTTAAAGCACTTTATTTCACACACTTAAGCAACAAGAATATGAGAGGATCCTTCCTACTCTGTTTTTCTCTCTCCAAATGTGGGTAGTGATAACATGCCTAGAAAGATAATTTGTCATGTGAATACTCAAAAAAAAGTAAACAAAATAAGATTGGGAAGAACACAAACAGAGCTCTCCTCTTTTCTCAGTGGCATGGACCTACCCCAACATGGTCTTTCACTGTATGATCAGGCCACCAATGTGAAATTAAGGGGGAAACAAATTGTCCTTAAAAGGTTTAAATTCATTAAGAGTTTTCTGAACTTTTCAGCATTCCTTGAACAGTGTTCTCACCCACTGCTCATTTTCTCTCAACTCAGAAAACAATTATTTGTTCCTCTATAATTCACTCATAGCAGACACAGGTCTTTAACCTCGTGGAAAGCAGACCTCAGGTAGAGCAGTAAAATGGACATCTGCAAACGAAATAATTCCTCCAGGTCTCTATTTCAGAAGCACATACTACATTCTGACCAGCTACATATGGAGCTGTAAAACACACACACGGATCTCACTTCTGCAAACATTAAATCAACTCAGTTGCCTCCAGAAATTTCATCTGACAATCCCACAGGCTGAAAAGTAAAAGGTCAAAAGGTGGGTGTCTTGTGGGAACACACACCAAAACTCACCAGTTGCCAGCTGAATTCATAGTGCAATATGAAGAAAAGAGCTTAAAAAAATTTAATGAATTTTTAAGAATCCCAGTTCTACTTTCCATTCAAGCAGTATTATTGCAAGTTCTATACTGGCAGTCTTTGAAGTTATTTCCCTGTAAAAAAATGGCTAAAGTCTTCCCTTTCTCATCCTGTACCTGCTATTCAGTAACCAGGTATTATCAGTGTAATGTTTGCCCAGCAACTGCCTTCAGCACCATAAAAGTTTCTACTATTGCACTCAGAAATAATGTCTACAGTCTCAAGCACTCGATAAAATAGGTAAGAGTGAATGCAAAAATGGTTACTTTTTGTGCACACACACGCACAGAAAGGGAAGTGTCACTAAAGCAGCTTCAAGGAAATGAATTTTAGGTCATCAATTTTAAGGTCTTGGTTTGCTGGGAGATAAAAGAACAGCAAAAGCCACCAGATGGATTCAAAAGAGCAAAGGGAAATAAGTGTCTTTGAGCCATATCCTGCCTCCTTCAATTACAGCATGATGCAGGCAAGGCTCATTTCAGGCACAGGGCAGTGTTCCCATATACATGCTTCATTAATCCACCAGGCATTTGTTTATCAAAGGAGTCAAGCTCTGAATTGCAAATACTGTGAGCAGGTTTGTGAGTACCTCACACTCACCTGGTCATTGTCAGGGTGGGGGTGTTCCAACCAGGCTTTTAATTGCTGAGGTCAGGGCAGAGGAGGCAGCTCTGGGTGTCTTCCAGGATAAGGTGACAAACCAGTGATGATGGAAGGGTGAGGAAGCTGCTCCCATCCCTAAGGAGCTGCCTCTGCCCTGCTATGAACAATGAAGGCTTTAGAGAAACACTGGCAACTCTTTGGGGGAAACTGAAATAAAGAGTGCAAGTGGAAATCCAGACATGGAAGGAAATCTTTCCACCTCACACTTGTCACCACACCCCGAGCCAAACTCCTCTCTGTTCCACTGAGGAACAGCTCCACAGCTCTCAGAAGTTCTCCAGGAAGGAGTGAGAAGTGTGATCCTCACAGACAATGCCTTCTTCAACAGCCTGAGATCTGCACAGACCACGCAAATCAGCACCCATTTGGCCTGGGGTATTGGAGGAGGCTCGAAAAGCCACTGTTTGCACCTCACCCATTCTGTGAGCAGAAAAATTTCAACAAGACAGTCAACCCACAGCAGGTTTCACTGGTAAATGCACTGCTTAGGGCAGCTGAATGGAAGAAGCAGGTTTAAAAAACTACATCCAGAGAAAGTCAAGCACTAGAACAACTCATGGGGCAGCACCACAATTTACTCATTTTTATCATTTTAATTGTGAAGTTTTAGCTTGACTTGATAGGAAGAATAACAAATATCTAGCTAGAATTTTTTTAAAGTTGATCAGTAAAAATGAGACTGGAAAGTTGTCCCAACTCATCAGAAAAGCAAGGGTTCATACAATCAGTTCAATACTCAAAACCAATTGCCAATCCACATCTCAAAGCTGCATGACAAAAGAAATGGAGATCCACACAGCCAAATGTTTATAATCTTAAACACAACACACCTCTAAATGCACCTTTTCAGACACTCAGAGTTTTCTGGAACTGGTAGGCACTGTTCTTCAGCTTGCCTGCAACCTCTCAGCAGTGTTAAGGCTTCTGGGAAGACTCAGCCTGTTGTCATAAAGGGAATGATAACAGGGAATAGAGGGAATTACAAAACAGGAGATAGTTTGTATGCACAGCTGTTCCTTTCTCCATCCACATCTCTTGTTATTCACTAAAAATAACATATAAAGAGGAGAAATTTTTTTCTTTCTCTTTTATAAAAATACTTCTGTAAAGTTGTCACACATTTGCTCAGGTTTATTAAAGCCCTGGCAAAGCCTTTATTATTAACCAGCACATTTTTGAGCTGACAGACATTTAGGATTATCTCGCCCTTAGCTCTTTCCCCTTCTCCCAATTCCTTTGTTTAACACTCCAAGTCAAGTTGAAAAGGAAGAAGTGTGAAAGCGATTAGACAAAAAGAACTGCTACTGAGAAGGTCTTGCAAAGATAAGCCTTATCAAACCTCCCAGCAGCTACAAACAGGGTAAGAATCATAGGGATCACTTTAATTTACCACCAAAATACATTTATTAATGTGACCAACCCCAAGCCTTACACAAGAGTATTAGGAAAGAAAGTGGAGCCCCTCCAGCCATGACGGATACGTATTAAGCAAGAATGGAAATGCCTGGCTTGGAAGGCATCCAGAGCAGAAATCACCTTCCATGGGCACTCTGGGGCAGGGAGATGGGAACAAGAAGTGGGAGGTGATGGTCGGGAAGGGGTATGGGAATGCTCTGCAATGTTCTGCTGTTATCATTCCTGGCCTCAGCCAGAGGAACTCTTGGATCCTGGCAGAGCCCACACCAGGCAGGTTCTGGATACTCCCAAGTTTCAGAAGTGAAGGAAACAGAACATTCTGCAGCTCCAAGTGCCAAACTCGGACAACTTTCCCTGTCTGCTCTGGGTGTCACATGCCCAGTGACATTCCCTAACCCAGCTCCCAAACACACCCGTGGGAGCACGACCATCTCCCTGCCCTCACACAACACTCATTCTTTGAGCCTGTCTGGACATTTTTCTTTCCTCAGTCTTAATCTTGACTTCCAGTGAAACAAAGCCATTTTTACAGCTATGTAATTTCTGATCAGAACTTCACTGCAGCTTTTGCCACCTGCTTTGAAATTACCAGTATCAAAGGAGACAGTAGCTTGGTTTGTGCCTGTATTTTTGTAGTCCTATTTTACAACTGACATATAATTTAAACAAAACACATGAAATCCAGAGTAGGCTCCAGAGTCTTACAGCTCTCCGTCTTTATTTAAGCTACTAAAACCCAATATAGCAGTTTTTACAGGCTCAAACAGATCCTCTAGAAGAGCAGCCCAACTCCTGAACATCCATTTTCATACCCTTTTAAGAGATCCTATTCTAAGTTTGACCATCCCATCTTCTCACAGCTTCAGGATAACAATCCTGCATTGACAGGCTGTGCAATATGTTCACAGCACTACGGGACATCCTCCTGCAATGTCCCTGTCATCCCTCACCAGTGGGGTCAGGGAGCACAACACTTTATAACCCACTGAGACACTGGGTAATGAATATTAAAGCCTGGTTCACACACAATTCATTTCCTCTGCCCTCCTGACCTTTATGGGAAAACACCACTGTTGACTGTGTTTATTGATCTTCTGTTATCCTTTGTCCATCAGTCAGCTTCTCTTCTAGAACACCAACTTAACAACTGCTTTGGACTCTGCACAGCAGAGTAACACACCTTGCTGTCTGGAGAGTTAAAATAAACAGAGAGAAAAAATATGAACAAAGTGGGAGTTTTGAGGAACAGGAAGGCAAGACAGGCAGGATGGGATCATGAACCCTTTTTTACCCTTATATTCTCATGTCTCTCCAAAGGCACTAACAATGGGCTTCAGAGACAACAGATCTGAGTACCCAGGGAATAAAGGCGATGGTGAAGAACTCAGCACCTTCTCTTTGCAGGTGGTCAAAGCCCAGCCCTCCCAAGGCTCCCCACAGGCTGAGACTGTTGGGTGAGGATAAACATTCCCAGCCAATGTACAATCTTCAGATCTTGTCGCCTCAGGCTGGAAATGGGACCTTGACCAGTTATTAGTAACTTTCTACCTTCCAACTTCTGAGCTTGCCATGTTAGCAGAAGCTTTAAAGAAGTTAAACTGTCCAAGAAGAGATAATTCACAATTCTGTCAAGAACAGCTGATCATGTATTTTTAGGACACAATAACTGGGATCTTTGTCCTACACATCCAGAAAAGCACATTAATTCAACCACTTACAGTACAAAAAAACCCACCAAACCCTTTACTTGGTGGATCTGAACCATTTAGCACAATCCTCCACTATAATGAGTGGTACACTTTTTTTTTTAAATCAACAGTTCTGACACAATATTGTTCTCTCAGTATTTCACTGTTCTACCATCCTCCCCCTTGAAAGCACAACACATCCTCTCTAATGTCCACTTTACACTACTTAGAAAGTCAATGTCCATCTCTTTTATTGGGCACATGTGGCACCCTTATGGATTTCCAGTGTTATTTCTAGTCTGAATACATCTCTCCTAATACCAAGCACACACTCATGATAGCTCACAGTTTTAACTCTTATCTTTATTTCTCTAACCTCTAAGCCTACATCACACTCTTATTTTCCAACATACATTGTCATCTGATTGTTTCATTTAGGGCATTGAGGGTTTCTAGAACACGAAGGCCTTTATGCACAGATAAGTGCTTTAGAGCACACTGAATTAGCTTTACTACTGTGGATACCTGATACCACAATTTCTAGCTTACCAAGAAAAGAAAAATCTATTTTTGAGGGACTTTTCCAAGCTCCAAAAACTGTGTTTAAGACCAGAATTTACCCTCCCCTTCATTACAATTTATCCTAATAAACAGCCTTCATTTTATTTCAGCTCCTGGGCAGGCAGCAGTTACACTCTGCACATTCAGCACCACAATTTACTCATCTCGTGGGCCAAAAGTGGTTAAAAGCTCTTTGAGAGCAGCACAGGGAACAGCAGCACAGGAAACATGTCCTGTGTGTCCTGTGCCATGCTTGTGACTGGTCACCTGCACACCCACACAATGTCACTGTGGTGGCCTCTCAGACGTGCTACAAGAGAAACCTCCCGACTTCATCTAAGGGATGTGGTTGAATTGCACGGAAAGGTGAGGTTAGAGCAGCACAGTCACAAATCAACCAAAAACCTACTGGAATGCAACAGTGCATCTTCAGTCCTCTAGATACCTGATTTTCAATTTATTTCAATTATATTAATATTCTATTTACCAGGTAAGTTTCTGTATCTCTCATTACTTTGTTTACACACCTGCCACGACAGAGAAATTATTAACATTACATGTTCTGTCAAGGCTTCCCACTCCACATTCTTCACTTTGAAAAATAGCTGGTTTAGAAGTTCTTTAGTTAGAAACAACTAAATATTCACTATTAACATCTGAAACTCCTCAAGAGTTGTTTTCATGCAAAAAGAAAGATGCAATTAATATATGCACTTTACTGGGCTGTGTCCTTCTTCAAGTTTTAACTTTGAATTTTATTCATTGATTTTTGTTTCTAAAATAAAGGCAATATGGGTCATCTCACTAAGTTCTTTGCCTGGACCAAAAGATGATGTTCACCTTACCACTACAATTCCCAGGGCATACCATACCCCAGCAGAGCCCAGTACAAGGTTATCTCTGAGCACAGAATTAACTTATTTGTCTTTTACTCCAGAGAGAACACACCTTACCCTGTCCTGCCTCAGAAACACTACCTCAAGCCTCAGCACCTATTTGGAGTAAAATTAATATGCCACCCACAACAGAGCAGCTTGTTGGATCAGCTTTGAAGTCAAACAGAACAGTAACCTCCCATATATCATAAACCAACACGATGTCAGTCTTTAAAAGTCAATTCTAACATCAAAAACATTACTTTCTTTTGCTTAAATTAAAGTGCTTTTATCTCTAATTTAGTCCATTTTCAATCCAGAGAAAACTGAAATAGGGTGCTCACACCACCTGAATTTTATTCAGTTTAGGAATATGAAGTTATTTTAACAGTAAAAAAAAGGCTTCTTGTAAAAGTGCACACCCCTAAAACTGTGAGCCTGCCTTGTTTTCCCGAGTAACACAAGCAATATCATCTTGAAAGAGGAGTATGACAAAGCATCTTAACAGAAGATAATCTTACAGCACTGAAGTCTTACGCTAATTTATCTTCGAGTTATAATACTTAGGTCGCATACAAAACTTCAAATTAATCTCGGCTGTACACTTAATTCCCCAAAATTACGGACAGCAGTTCCTCAAGACATATGCTGAGAGATACAAATCACCAAGAAGTTGAGCACAAACATTAAAAAGGAACTTTAGCACACGCTGAAGAGACACAGCACACAGGTTCAGCCACTGAACTGCAACAGAGGTAACACACAAACGACGCTGGGAATGGAAAGAGAAGCAGAAACCAGGGAGCCGACCACGGAGAGAAAACAATTTCAGGAGACAGAAAACCTTTGGTACTAAAAGCCAACTGGAAATGCTCCCCCTGCTCCAGCAGGAGCGGCCGCGGCCGCCGCTTCCTCCGCCGCTTGTTTTGGAGGTGTCGCTCGTACTCCGGCAGCTGCTGCACAACTGCTGAGCCCGGCTCTGGCACACCGAGGGCAGCGCTCCAGTCCAGTCCAGCCCAGCCCAGCCCAGCCCAGCCCAGCCCAGCTCAGCCCACCAGCTCAGCCCAGCTCAGCCCAGCCCACCAGCTCAGCTCAGCTCAGCTCAGCTCAGCTTAGCCCACCAGCTCAGCTCAGCGCCACAGCAGCCGCCGGGTCCCGGCTCAGCTCCCTCAGCTCCGCGGGTCCCCCCGGCCGCCATCGCCCTGCCCGGCCCCGGGACCCGCCCGCGGCGCGGCCCGACCGCCCCCCCCGGCCCCTCCGCTCCCCCCTGCCCGCAGACCCCGGCGCGGGCCCGCCCTGCCCTGCCCTGCCCTCACCTCGGCTCAGCCGCGGCTCATGGCACTGCCCGGCGCGGCCCCGGCCCGGCTCCAGCCCGCGCCGGGCGGCGGCAGCGGCGGGGAGGCGGCGGCGCCGCCGATCCGGGCCCCGCGGGGGGACGGGCCTGGCCGAGCCGCCGCAGCGCCGGCCGGGGGGGCGGGACGGGGCGGAGCGGGGCGGGCACGGGGACGGGGACGGGGACGGGCTTGGGGATGGGGGACCCGCGGGCGGCGGGCTCGCCCCTCGGGCGATCGGGCTCCGGCGGCCGGTGGCGGTGACGGGCGGAACGGCTCCCGCGGCCCGCGCGGGGTCACGGCCGCTCCCGCTGCCCCCGCCCCCGGTGCCGAGCCTGCCGGGCCGCCCCGATAAACCCGCCCGCTCCAGGACGAGGGTTTCGGGTTTGTGCTCCCAGCGCCATGCGGGGTTTCGCTGCTGAGGGAGCGGCCGCTGCAGGAAATGTGTGTGCGCGGCCAGGAAAGCTTCGCCAAAGTCGTCTGTCACCCAGCGAACCCAGGAAACGTGCCCTAGCAGAGGTCGTTTTATTTACCCTTCGTATTTACCAATTAGCAGCGCACAGGGAGAAAAAAATTAATTCTGTGTCAGAAGGTTGTTTTCCCAATAATGGTGTCTTGCAATAAATTACAGCCTCACCACTGCTTTTACCTTCACTTAATTGCTGTTGCTTCTGAGGGCAGTTCATAATGACATTACAACATTACACTGGGTCAGACTCATGCTGGCCTTGGCTGCCCAGGCTCCTTTAGCTCACCCTTGGGTTAATTTGGCTGTGTCAATTCTCTTCTCCTTAATAATTTCAGTTCGAATTAAAACATAATCCTATGAGATCTTTCAGACTCTATTTCATACCAGTGTTCAAATTTGTGATACTTTATAAGGTGATGAGACAACAGTAATTTATTTATTAGCCAACATTTAGTGGGATATGTGAGCAGAATTCAAATTACTCCAAACTAGCTATTGCGAAGATTTAAATACACAATATTAATTTTCAAATAGTTTCCTGTCTGCAGCTATAGTTCAGCCAAGGTTTGGCATCCTTTTATATCAGGCATTATATACATGGTTCATGATAGGGTTTGCAGTCTAGTTCAAAAGGAGGTGCAGGTAGCACTCAAACTGCTTTGCTCTTCACATTGCAGCAACAATCCAGTGCTTGTGGAAGTGAATTTTCACCAGCATCTTTGAATTCTGATTTTAAAACCAGGATTCCTGCAGATAACTGGAAAACCAGAGTTACTGAGAGGGGTCAGCACCTGGCAAAACCTGCTTCAGTGAGGAATGGCCTGAGCTCACCAAATGGATGGTAGAGCCTTCAAGCTGTTCCATGTCTGAGCACTAAATTCAGCAGTCTGAAGGCTCCCTGAGCTGCAGGATCCCAACAAAAGACTGCATTGTGTGAGCATCACTGCATCACCTTAATTTAGTCTTATTTAATTAAAAAGGCAACATTCTATTTGAAATATATGTACAAGTGTATTCAATCACCTAGGACAGGTTTCTGTTCATGGCTGTCCTTGTATATAGGCAGACCTTTGAATCATTATACAGTGCTGACGTTAATGTTTCCAAAGTCTGGAGATAAGATAATGGTAGTTTTCTTAACAACAGCTTTTCCCTGCAGGAACAGAGCCTATGGCTGAAACTGTGACTGGTGGGTTGGTTTTAGCCTTGTTAAACTATAAGCAACTCACTAGAGCTTCTGAAGCTTTTTCTGCCCTCTCTTTGTGCACGAGTTAGACAACATATGGCCTAAAAAGCCTGACCTCAAGAGAAATATTTTTGCACCTGAAATGAGGTGCTCAGCAGAGGCTTCTTCCATAGTGTGCTGAGAAGAACTGGACACAAGCTGTGTCTGACCAGGGTACCTACCTCTGGGCTCCGTGGTCTCTTGGGAATCCTCTTCTAAATGTGGAAGAGGGGGAAAAGGAAAAATCTCTGGATTTTCTAATCGCTCAATGCTGTAGGAATGAATCCTTTTGTTGGATAATTATCTTCTTCCTATCCTACAAAAAGACAACGGAATAAAGTAATGCTTATTTATTTTAATATTTCAGTATCCTGTGTATAAATACACAGTCATTGTGAGAAACAGCAGCCTGCAGGCTCTAGGAACAGGTATGTACAGTCAGGAGCTGCTTTTGAAAAAAATTACTTTAATCTTTTAGAATATGTGAGGGAGACATTTAAATATCTTTAAAAGCACTGCTTGAGCAGGCTGTAAAATAATAAGTAATATTTCTCCCCAGAACTACTGTGAGGCTCAGATCCCTTCTATGTAATGCCCCCATCAGAATTTCACAGCTCAGGGCAGTTTAAAGCTTCTACTTTTGTGAGAAAAGAACATTACATGAGCTTTGGGGTTCCAAGTGGTTTTCACAAATCTCATTTGCCGTCAGATGCCGGGGAAGACCCGGGAGCTGCAGGACAGGCCTTGCAGTTTTATCCTGAGAAGCTTTAAAGGGAATGAGGCAGCAGCTGTGCCTGAGTGCGGGAATCTTGGCACACACAGGGCTCTGTGTGTGTGAGAACAGCTTTACTCTTGGTTTGTTTGGTTGCCAGTGGTAAAATATTAAATGCAACGGAAAGAGGCTTAGCATGGAAAAGACAAACAAGGCTCCAGCCCACTCAGTGTGTGCAGAGCCCAACAAGGGCTGGCAAGGCCGGGGCTTCCCAGGGAGCTTCAGCTGGCCCTGATGGTGGGTATGGAGGAGAGCTGGAGCTTCCTAAGTGCCACCCTCCTTCCACTCCACAACCACAGTGTCCTCAGCACCCCCCAATTCTCCCCCACTAACGGTTTCTGTGCTATCTTTGGACCTGAATTCTCTACATTGCAAATTGCCCATCCTGGCCCCCAGCCCATCACTTCTCCCCACACTGATCCCAGTTCCTGGCACAAAGGAGCACAGCCTGGTCATGCCCTCCTCAGGGAGCCTCCCCAGCCAGCTCCCCAAGCCTGGCTCTGACTCTGCTTCTAAAATGCCCCTGGGAACTGCAGAAACCCTGAGCTCTTGTTGCATCCTGTGCTAAAGCATATTATTCTGAGGTTTGGGGTGTTTTTTTATTACTGCTTCATTTTTAAAACTGAGCTGAGGATAGATCCTCTATTATTAAAGGCTCCTAAATTGCCAAGTATCAGTGGAGAAATAGCTTTATGCAGCTCCTCACATCAGAGAAGTCACATTTCCAGAGTCAGAGGAGGTTCCAACTTCCACCTGTCTCTCTGCAGCTGGGGGTGAGGTACAGGGAGCAGCAGCACAGCCTCTGGTGGCTGCCAGGAGGTGAAGTGGGTTCACAGAACAGGCTGAATCAAGGCCAGCAAGGTGTGCAGAGGTAGAACATGCTGTCAAGGTGACACCCAGAGGCAGAGATCTTCCCAGGGAAGGTACTGGGTCAAACACTTTGAGTGCTGTGAATTTGCACTGGTCTCTCTCAGACTTGCAAAACATTCGTGATGTTTCTCACAGCTCTCCCCAACACTGAATCCAGACAGGGAGAATGGCCAGTGCACACCTAGAGCAGTGATGCCACCCCTCACAGGAGAAGAGGGGAGTCCCTGTGCTGTGCAGAACAGCCACGTGCCTGCTGCCAAAGTCACAGCAAGGTTGGAAGAGCTGGTATCTGTATTTCAGTGTACCTGGCAAATGCACAAAACTCTAAAAGCCTGAAATTTGATCTGCACATGGTGGAGAAGTCAATAACCCTCCCTCCACAGAGACCTTGGTGAGTTAGAATATTCTGGCTGAGTGCTGGAGTCCTCAGGAGAGCAACTGTGACAAAATACAAAGCTGGGGGAAGGTTGGGGAAACTGGACTACATTTTGTCTGGGCAGGTCTTACACCACAAAGCCTTGACAATAACAGCAGATGCTACAGACCATTTTCTATTAATCAGGAAAAGCAAAGCACAAAATGAGCAGTGGGGTGTCCTGACCTTTTAGCTGTCAAATCATTCACCTATTTTAAATCTACAAGTAAATTTAGTCCTGCCAGTGCAGAACAGCTGAAGATACATATTTAAATCAGGCACACACACTGCCAGTTTTCCACATGCACAGGTCTGCCACAGGAGCATTAACAGAGCCAGCAGTGCCCTCCTGCTCCTGCCTGGCAGATGCTGAGGTTCTACACTGATGGGCTTAATTTAAATGGTTAGTAAAGGGAAAAAAGAGCACTGACTATAGACTAGAAATGAACAGCAGCTTCAGATCCACAACTCCAAACCAACTGTCCAATGTACAGCATGAGCTAGGTCCGTAATGATTTTCTGGGGGGAGAAGGAGAACATATGGTCAGGTCACCTATGATGATTTCATTGTCCTCTGTCTTCACAGGGAAAGTCAGAAAAATTAATCCAAATTAATCACATGCGTGACTTGAAAGTTACACTGGAGTCCTGTGTGAGTGCTGCTGCTCAGCGTTAAAGTGGCCTTCATTTGATTTAACTTTCCTCCTTTTCAAAGTGAAGTACACTAAATCAGATTAATGCCACTTAATTCTGAATATGAATACCTGCATAGGGTTTAATAGAATTCAACTAATCTACTTTAAAATATAATTCAGCTAAGGTTTCCTGAGTATCCCCTTCGAGGAAAGACTCACATCAATAGACTTAATGGGAATTGTTCCTGGATTGTGTTGGCATGAGGTCAAAACTGACTCAAAACATCACTATCATAAAAATAGTCACATCTTGCTCTGATGTCTTTGTTCTGAGAGCATTAATATCCAACCCAGAGCTGAATGTATATCTGGTGAAATGGAATCAGAAACTGTAGCATGAAGTGAATTCTTTGTTACAAAAGAGGGATAAAACACTGGCTTTGGTTTCTCCAAATGAGATGGAGAACTGGCATAGATGGTCAGGATCATTTCTATGTTCTGAAGGTGTAAACAACAGCATTGTTTTCATAAAGCTGATATCACTTAGGTTGTCATGCAGTTCTAGACAGTGTAATTTCAAACCTGAATGTTGCTTCGAGCCTTTATTTACGTGAACTTCACCGAGGTATGAGGAACTGCAATCTCTGTGACATAGTTAGTAACCTTTAACTGAGCAGCAGCATCGTTGTGGCCCATATCTGCACATCACAGAACAGACTCAACTGTCTATGCCAGTCAGTCCAGCTTTTTGGAATAAAGGGGCAAGGTCGTCTTCTAACTGAGCTTTGCTGAGGAGACTGGGCTTAAACAACAAGAACATGAAGGTGCAGTCACACCACAGAACAAACAAGAGCCCAGCTCTGAAAGCAAACACAGGACTGGTGTTTTGCCATGTTAAAGAACTGCCTCTGACACAGCTTTCAGTACCTGTCCAGCCCCACAGAATCACCACAGCCAAGATCCCACCTTCCCTTCTCTCTCCACAACCAAACACCAGTGGCAGCTCTGTCCTGGCCCGTTCCTTTAACAGATCTGACCCAGCCTCCAAAGCCAAATGTTCTCAGTGCTTCCACAGCTGGATTCTCATTCTGGGCTTCACATCCTCCTTCTCTCCAACAACACTAACTGTACAGCACTTTGGGAGGAAAGCCTCTGCACAGAGACATATTAAATAACATCTCACTGTGCTAATCATTCAGGTGGCTAAATAAGGAACCTGTGCTCCTATGTGCCAATGCTCCTAACCTGAGGCTACCTAATTTAGGCAATGGGAAGGGAGAGGCACCTCCAAAGGGCAGTTCCAAACAGGACTCTCAGTGGCAGTACTGGAGAGCAGAGCAGCCTCAGCTCAGACATGCCAGGTGGGTGCCCACTGAGAGGCACTGAGAATACTCCTCTCACCATTCCTGTGCAATTTTAGTGACCTGATGCATAATCCAGTCTCCAAACCTGACCAGTTGCCCTGTCCAGCTTCCACAGCCATCTGCTATTGCTGCCTACTGCAAACAGCATCACACCGGGCAGGACAACATCTGGCTCCACGTGATCTTGGGTTTTTTCAGTGCCATTAAATCTTTCAATCAAGTAAGCTATCAAACCAGAATGCCTGAGTCGAAATTTCAAGTGCTGATAGATAATGTGGTATGTTTTTCACATAAATCCAGGGAAATATACTCAGGAATCTGATAGGTACATGGATAGTCTGCCCTGGAATAAAAAGTAAACTAAACACAGTCTTAAACTTCTAGAACATCAAATCCAGATTCCAGGCAATATTAAAACCTTCCAGATTTGAGGGAGACTCACCAGTGCTGCCTTCCACTGCATTTAGACAGAGAATCAATCTTGATATTCAAAGCCTTCCAAGACTTGCATATTTTAAAAATAGCAAAATTTATTTCTTTTGAAGTATGGGCTTGTTACAGCTATTTAGGAATCTCTTACTCAAGTCAGATGGATCTTGAGCCTCCCCTGGGGATTGTTTAGATGTCAGTGTGCATCCATTAACAGGTTGGAAACTGTCCAGGACAATATTGCAAGAAAACACGCCATGTCCAGGCTTCCTTTCTGTTTCTTCCCCTCTTAAATAGAACTCTGAGTAGGTCCTTACAAATTAATCCAAGGTTAAATATGATGAGTAGGGCAAGGAATGCAAAGAAACTCGAATGAGTATTAGCAATGCATCCTGCTCATTGGTCAGCAGGGTATTTCTCTGCAGTGGGAAGGGGAGCATGGAGTAAAAACTTCACTTGGGCAGTGAGAGTCTCATCTTGCCCCAATTCCTTCACATATTCCTGTTGTCACTGACAATAAATGTGCAAAGGTCTTACTTTTTCACCAGCACAATGCCACATGGTGAGTGTCCAACCCTAATTCCATCCAGACACAGAGTTCAGGCAAAAGCTTATGACCCCAACAGGTTTAAGGTTGCCTTTCATTGGCTATTCCTTTGTGAAAGGAACAACCAAGCTGTTGTACACAGGCAGGCAGCTGAAAGGAACAGCCACCCGAGAAAAAGGCAAAAGGGCAAACCTGGAGGAGAAGCTGATGCATTCAAGGTTTCTGCCAGCTGAGAAAGGTTGGCTTTGAAGATGCAGGAAGAGGGCAGTGCTTGGAGTGATGGTGAGTCCCAGGGTCTGGCAGGATCAGCCTTCCTCAAAACCAGGCAGAGCCATATAAACCCTGCAAGAATGACCTTGAGCAAAAAAAGGCTGCTGAAGTGCTTCTGGACAAGTGCTGGCTGAAAGGACTGAAACTGCATGCAGAGAAAGAAAATATCATCTGATTCCTCCTCTGTTCAAGGAAATGGAATTTTGTACTTTCTTTGTAAATGAAAGGGTTGCGTCAAAGTACCTAAGTGATCAATTTTCCCTGCTATTGGAAACAATCTGCTGGGCCTAAAACCATCTAAGTGCTTTGGTCAAAGATGGGGAATAAAAGCTCCATTCATTTCCTCGTGGAAAGGCAACACCTTCATCCCTTTGACTGCAAGTGCACAGAGCCTGAAAAGCCAAGGATGCATGAAAGGTGATTGCTGTGCTGAGAACATGAGGGCTGCTGGCACTTCTCTGCCCTCAACCTTGGCTTTCACTGACAGAAGTACAAAGTAGGTGTAAAGCAGCTACCAAGTGATTTTGCACCGGTGGAAACGGGCTCCAGAAACCAGAGCAATCAGGACAATCAGTCGGTGGGAGCACACAGCCCTCTCTGTGTTTATAGGCAGTGAAGGAAACACAGATGTGACCTTTGTCAGGCAGTCACTGCACTCATTAATGCGTCAGAGATAATAACTGTTACACACGAAAATCTGACCTACATATGCTACACAAGAGGAAAAGGCAACAATTTACTTAAGACTCCATTATACTGTTAATGATTATAAGCTGAAAAATTAGAGCATAATGCAGGAAACTTGTAATTAAAAAGCATCAATTATCATTGTCTCCTTGTAGGGGACATTAGTCAGGTTTGCTTTCCACAGTCCCACTGGGAATACAGATAGACACGTAGGACTGGGTGATTCATCCTGCAACGGTCAGAGAGGAACCAACTCAGTGGGAGAAGGTTAGCTTCAGGAAAAAGAATATGATTTAAAAAAGAAAGGGAAAGAAAATAACGACAGTTAAAGACAGCCCTCTCAGGGTTCCTCATTCGACAAAGCACAGGTGTGTGTCAGGCCAGCCCCAGGCTCCCTCCAGCGATGACTAACCAGGACTCACCCACCGTACACAATGTTCTGAGGCTGCAGGGCTGAGCCAGCTCATACCTTCAGTCATGCTGAACATACCATCCCCCTGCAGAGATCAGCCAGTGCCCGAGCGCCCCGGCAGGATCTCTCTTCAGAAGGCTGCATAATTCCCCTCTCTGCTCCCTGAGGGTCCCTGACTCCCAGCCAGGGTGGACACATTGCCTGGAGGTTGTTTGAGGCTCAGCACCCTCAGGTGGAACCAGTTTTTCCACAGTGCCAACACATGCTGTAGGTACAGTCAGAGCTGTTCTTCCAGCCCTGAGGAATACCCTGAGCCAGGTTCACTGAGGTGGTTCTCTGCTGTTCTCCTTGTCTCTATGCCAACATTTCCAGGAGTCCAGGGCAGTGCAAAATACTAAATCCTTATCTGGAGGCCACAGAATCAGAGTTCTGGGAGTGTCAATGAAGGATTTCACCTGACTATGGGAAGCACTGGCCAAAGCAACTGAAGCAATCCAGGCTGTCAGGTCCTGATTCCCTGCCTGGGTGACACAGGCACAGGCAGTGGCTGGAAAATGGGATCTGGCATTTTGCAAGCAAGGACTGCACTCAGACACTCTTGGCTTTACCTGATTCCAGCTCTGCCGTGGATCACTCTGCAGAATCACAGCTCATCTCCAGCTTCTGCCTCATAACAGATATTGCAGCTCTCAGCATTCCTAAATATGAAAGTCTTGCTCTTTAAATCTCCCGTTCTTTAATGAGCATGAAGTTGAAACAAAAATGTAAAAACCAACTCAAACAGTAATAAAATCAAAACTAAGCTTTGCATTATGGGAGACTGTGGGATTTTCATCATTACCATTTATTCAAAAGCAATCTATATTTCCTATTGACAATCTCATGTTAATTTAATAACCTGGGTGGCCGCAATTTTTGTTAATTGACTTACACTCTTGACCACAACTTAATAGACCTAACAATTTTTTCTTCCATTGCACTCTCACAGACTGTTATCAAGCAGAGACACCAAATTCACCCCTTCCAGTAATACCAGGACTCAGCCCATTTAAGATGAACCCCTCATCTTTGTCCCACTGATGTCAACTTGTCTATCTCTCTGCTCCTGAGGAAAGACAAGCAGCTCTCATTTTCACTGCCTTGGAAGCATTTATCCCCACATGAGGCAGAGAGTTCCCTAAGGAAAAGGTGGGGCTGGAAGGTGGTGATTTCACTTGGGAGATGACACAGTTCCACAGTTTACTGCTGGTTGGAGCTTGAGCCACTCCAGAAAATCCCACTAGGAAAGAGGCTGGGAGGGCAGTGGGAGCCCTGGGGAGCTCAGGGTTTGGCACAGATTAGTTCCATGAGGACAGAGCCAGTCAGGGCTGTCAGCTCATCACCTCTGAGCAACACAACATTCACAGGCCAGACTCTTCTGCCCTTGTAGCACTGTCTCATTGATTTGCAAAGTGAAACTGTGCCAGTCACAGTGGAGACTTGGCTCTGCCTGGAGTTAAACAGTGGATAAACAAGAAGCCAGTGCAGAGGATTCAAAGCCTAGCTCTCCCTGTGCAGTGTTGACAGTGCTTTGTGGAAACAGGTGATTTCAGCAGTCACAGCTCCTCTGCAAGCACTGAAGGGGGCTTGGGTTCTGTCAGCTAAATCCCAGTGTAATGGGATGTTTCCTTTTGAAGTACACATTCCCAGTGCCAGTATCTCAGTCTGTGTATCACAGGCCCCTCAGTGCCTCCTGACTCCATGTCCCCACACAGGACTGACACACCAACAGCACCAAAAATGAACCCTTTGTCTTCTTGGATCGATGGTGCCCTTACCTGCAACAGGGCTTTTTGTTAACAGGTGTATTTTCTGCTTCTCCTAGTGGTCACAGGGCTACTACAAATACAGGAATGTTTGTGACATACCACCTCCACAGCACTGATTCTGTCCCAGCACATTCCCCAGAGCATCACCAACACCGTGAAGTGTGGATCTGTTAAGGTGACCAGACTGATGGGTTGTTTCTACCCAAACCTTCCACAGTCTGGAGGATTTCTCACCCCCAGCTCTGCTCACTCCTCTCTGTCTTTCATTTCATCTTATTTTCATTTTTTTCCTTCACTGTAATAAGCTTTCATTTTAGGATCTCCTTTTATCTCCTGAGTAAAACACTAAAACAAAAAGACAACTACAGAAAAATCAGGGCAGTAACCAGAGGAATATGAACTGTCGCACTGGTCACTTCTGGTTTTCGTTCAGTGAAAAAACTGTCATATTTTCATTGCTCAAAAGGAGACCCTGATTTCATCTACCACCCTCATGCTTTCAGAATTACACAGAAATATATTACTACTCTATTCATTTCAGAGACAGATTCCATCTTTACAGTAAGTAACAGTTTAGTTGTGGGATTTCTCTCAAACAATACCTGTTGGATCTGAATTCCTCTTGGCCTTGGGAGTGTGGTCAGAACTGTGTGAGGTCCATTTCTAACATGCCGTTAGAAGTTCACACAGTCCAGCGCTCCTGCAGATCCAGATTGATGGGGCAGAGCCCGAGTGCCTTTGCAGTGGCTGCCTTGGCTTCTGCTGCTTTGTGCTAAATCTTTCATTTCAGCTTCATGCTGTTATTCTGTTTCTCTGTCATCAGGATTTGCAGGTGACTCCATCCCCGAGGAAACTGTGATTTCTTTTGCTATTAAATTTAAAATTTAACTACAGTGATTATTGCCTGTAATGGTGAGAATTTTTTCAGCCTTCCCACTCAGCATGTCTGTGGCTGGTGAGAAAATAAATTACCTGTATAAATACAAATGCTCACATTTAGCTGAAGCTTCCCATGCAAGCTACATTAAGCAAGTCTCTCTAATGGGAAGACTTGTGATTTAGAGTGGAGCATTTCAAAGCATGAAGGCAATAAAGCCCCGTTCTTTGTGATTCTTTAGACATGACAACTTGCTTATTACCTTCCAAATAACAGCAAAAGTGATGCTTATTTTGCTTTCACCAGCCTACTTAGAAAGGCCTTGACATTCTAAATAACAGAATGTGCTAGCACTTTAAATCTGTACTGATACTTTATTACTTTCAGTTTGATTTCTAGTTTAACTGAGGGGGCTGTTGTTTTACATGTGATAGCTTTGTTTTTCTCAAACTTTGTTTCTTTTCCCTGTTCCTGTCCTCTCCTTTCCTTGTTCCTTGTCCTCTTCTCTTCCCTGCCCCCAGAAGCTGTGGGCTCATGATGCAAGACAAGCTTAGGGATGAACTGCAGCATAAAGAACCTGAACAGAACCAATCTCATAAAGCAGCAGGTGGAACAAGCACATAACACCCCAGAAAAGTAAATAAACCGTGAGGTTTATCACCCACCGATGAACAGGATATTTACTCTGCTCAAAGTAGTGCCTCAGCATTTACAAACAAGTCACTAACCTGTGGAGGAGGGGAAGGAGCCATGGCTGGGAGGTTTACACTGCATTTAGGAAACTCTTCACAGAAGCACAGAATGTGCTGAGCTGGAAGGGACCCACAAGAATCATCAAGCCTAACTCTTAACCCTGCACAGGACCATCCCCAGGATTCACACCCTGTGCCCCAGAGGATCATCCAAACACTCCCTGAGCTCTGGCAGCCTCGGTACTGTGCCCACTGCCCTGGGGAGCCTGGTCAGTGCCCAACCACCTCTGGGGGAAGAACCTTTGCCTGAGATCCAACCTGACCCTGCCCTGACACAGGGGTCCTGTCCCTGTCCCCACAGAGCAGAGCTCAGGGCCTGCCCCTCCTCTTCCCTCACGAGGAAGCTGGAACTGCAATGAGGTCTCCCCTCAGTCTCCTCCAGACTGAACTCACCAAGTGCCCTCAGCCACCCCTCGAGGCCCTCCACCATCTTCGCTGCCCTCCTTTGGACGCTCTCTAATGGCTTAATACCTTTTTTAAGAGCGGCTCAGTCTATTTATTAATTAAAAGCGCGGGAAGCCATCGCAGCACCGGGGCCTTCCCCTCACACACCCCCCAGGCCCGGGGACCCGCCGTTCCCCCGGCGGCCACCAGGGGTCAGCGCGGGAGCGGCGGCGCTGAGGGCGCTGCCCCGGGCCCGGCACGTCCCGGGAGGGACCGGCACAAACACCCCCCAGGGAGCACAGAGGCACCCTCCGCACGAGAAAACACGCGGCTGGAAATGAAAAAAAAAAAAAAAAAATTAAAAATTTAAAAAAAAACCCAACCAAACAAAAAAAAAACCCACAAACAAACAGCGGCAAGGAGGAAGAGTCCGTTTGAAGCATTTCTGTGTCTCACCGCTAAAGCCTCAGCTCTGTCATAGTGGAAATATTCCAAAGTTACCCAAGTGAGGCCGTGTGGTGGGTAAGGCTTTCCCTGAATATGCTGGGTGGAAGCAGGATGTGGTGCTGCTGGTGGAATTGCTCGGACAAGGCATGGCACAAAGCTCCTGGGGATGTCCATCCCAAAGGACAAGGCACTGCATGGCACAAAGGGCCTGGGCATGGGCCATCCCTTTGCCCTGCTCAGAAAGTAAATATTTACCCACACACCTCATTTTATATTTGCTGAGCTCAACTCGGTGACAACGTTGAAATCTGAATTTTGTTTGGTTGTTTTCAATCCCATACTGTTTGAGCTCTAACCTGAGCTTCAGTCTGTTTCAGTAGCAGAGTCAAGACTTACTTCCCAAATGTTTCCTATGGGATAATAAAGCTTTTTTTGGTACGTGCTCATATCAGGACTTTGGGTCTCCTTGCGTAGCTGTTTACTTCATGGGCCCATTTACCTTGTCTTCACTGGAGACATCTGCTGATCTAATGTCCCATATTTTGAATTACTTTTGTTATCTGCAAGACAAAACAGAAGGGCTTAAGCAGCACACAGCACTCTGAGAAATGGATAGCTCACATATGTTTCAGTAGGGCAAACAACTTGTATTAGACTAAATCTAAAATAATTTAGGATTATTCCAGACAAGAGACAAGCTGAAAGCGAGCAATGAATTGTCCCACTGCAGCTCCATCATGCCCAAGTGACATTCTGAAACTTCCCAGAAACCAGAGCATTCCCGAGCTGTGCCAGGGGCTGGGAAGGATTTGTGGAGGAGCTTTTACATTTGTACTTTAGTAAAATACTTATGTGAACTCCCACACTGAATTCTTAAAACAATTTAGTGTATTTACCTGCTGCTGAACTCCAGCTCTGAGTGCCTGGAATCACTTGGTGCAGAGATGACAATTCCATATGCAAATCCATACGATGGATCTGTGTGGCTCATCACTAATAAAAAACCTCACAGTCATTCCTTTGCAAGTGGTCACTAACATGAACATGCAAGATTCAGTGCAAGGTTCAATTCAGAGTTTTCTTTATTAAAATACCTTTTCACATTCCTTATACTAAGGCATTTGCATGGACACTCGTGGGATGCTGAAGGAACATTTGTCAACAGAAAGAGCTGTGAAGTCAGTCAGTTGTGACAGGCTTGTGATACAAACAACATTTTCACAGGGAACAATAAATTAGAGATATTAGCCAGTAACTGGAGCTTGAAAATTTAAACACTTGGAATGAGGATATAAAACCCTTTTGTGTTTTGTGGTTGTTTTGCACCCTTGATGCAATGCTTAAAGCAGTAACTATGTATGTATACACAATCCATGGCCTCTCCTTCACTATTTTCTAATTAAAATGAGAACCTTCTTACCTGTGGCCCAGATCTTGTAGTAATTTAATCTGCAGTAAGAAAAGGAGAGCAATTGCAGTGCCAAAGGCCAGCTGGTTATGGGGCTAGGGACAGCATTTTTTCTGGTTTATGTTCTTTTTTTAAACTAATGCAGCTGAGATAAACATGGGCTGCAGAGATTAGATCCAGGTCCAGACTGGATCCATGTTAGTGGTTTATCATGCTATACAGAAAAAGGTTAGGTATGGAGTTCCATACTGGAGAAACTGGGCACAAGTATGACTTCAGATCGCTCCTAAAATCAAAGGAATAAGGATTATACATAACAGGATTTTCAGGTATAAACTCACTGACCTGGGTGCAGTATATCCACTCCCTGAAGACCTATCATAGAATCATCCAAAACAACTGTGATGGATAATCATTTCTTGAAGAACCATCACACCAAACTAACCAACAAGCACCAGACCTTCTAAAGGGGAAAAGCAGTTTAGCAAAGAATAAAGACTATTTGTGCCCCTCCTGATAGAAGCACTTGGTAAAGTCTGAATCTCCCAACAGTTATTCAAGTTTTTCGAGCACCCAGAGCTCTCTCTTCTGTCAGGCCCTCCCTGCAGTGAAGCATCCCCAGGGCTATAAGTGAGCTGGCTCCAAGCCTGGTAGCAGTCCAGCTGCTGCAGCACAGGGAGTTCAGCACAAGCTGCAGGATCAGAAAGTACATCCATGGCTGGCCAAGCTGTGCTGAGCTCTGCTCTGCCACAGAAGTGTCACTGATAACCAAGGTAGCAAGTTCAAAGCAAGCTTAGATATTTCTACGTCCTACTGGCATCCCAGTAGTCACTGCACTGTAGAAATGTGCTTCCTCAGCTGTAACTTCCCCTTTTGTTTCCTCAGAGAATGATGAATTGGAGGCAAAAAAAAAAGGCAAAATTGCATTAGCAGGAGAAAATAAAAATGAGAACCTGGGTCAGTGGTTTCTAGAGCCACTTTCCTATGAGAATTTTTATTCGCAATTTTTTCCATTAAATGCTTTAGGAACATCTCTATTGTTCCCCCTAAGGAAATAAACTTTGAAAAGAAGAGTCTGGCAAACTCATAAATAACTGCTGCAGAGCCTTTGAAACATTTGCAACATCTTCCATCTTGGCTTGTTTTCTTCTCCCAGCTGATCTTTGAGATGACTGTTCTAAGTAGCATCAGGATGCCCTGATATTCTCTGTTGGCAACAAGAGTAAAAAAGAAGAAAACAAGGTGTGAGTATAAATGTGTCCCTACCCTCTTGCCCTATAACATATTCCTTAGAATGCTGCACAATGAGCTAATAGATGTTCACAGTTCCCTGGGGAGATATTAGTATTATCTTCATCAGATATAAAAGGAAATAAGACAGTGGGAGATTTAGGTCAACAATTACAGGTTAGACTGTAATGCTGTTAATCACCAACATCTGCAAGCGGGTATTTACTTTTAAAAGTTGGATTTTTAAGGGAATTGCTGGCACTCAAGACATCTGGAAGTCAGATCCCATATTTACTAGGAGATGTTCAGCTGCCACAATCAGATCCTCAGCTTCAGTTTGTGAGAAGGAAAACCTTTTCCTAAGGCTGGTGTCTCCCAGGGAGCAACACAGTGTTCAGCTTTGGGACACCATGTTCCTCCAAGAGCCTGGCTGCTGGGAAGAGGATATCTCCAGCACACAGCAGGGACAGAAACCTGGCACTGGGAACCACAACAAGCAGCGTGCAGATGGAGCAGTCCAGCCAATGGGAATGGGCAGAGAGAGATCCCAAACTTCATTGTTTTCACATTATATGACAGAAATAATTCTGTCCACTGGGGATTCACAACTGTCAAGTCTTTCCTGACATTGGTTGCCAAAGCAAGTCTTCCTCCAAGAAATTTCTAAGAGTACATGGTGGCCTCTAACCTAATAGTTTAGTCTGTCAGCACCGAGGCGCCTCATTCCTTTTGTGGACTTACCCCCAAAGGATTTGCCCCATGACTCAGAGGCAGGAATTCCTGGTTTATAATTCAGTGTTTATTTCAGAGTATCACCTTGTTTTTCATATCCTGACTGCCTGAAATCTCCCCCCCCCCAATTCTAAATGGACACATCCTTCATCTTCCTTTCCTGTCTGAAACTACTGTGCCATGTCACTGTGCACAGTTAAACACATGCCAGCTCCTCCTTCAGAACTGGCTGTGTTGTGCTGGAAACGTGAGTTCCTTTACCACTGAGAAAATACTTTTGGGATCACTCAAGCAAGATGAGAAAGTAGCTGAATAACACCTAGAAATTGCACCAAATGGATGTAAATTGTACAGGTTTCTGTCTCAGAGGGCACACGCTGAGGCTGAGCAAACAGGCAGCTAAAAGTACATGATGTCCTGGCCAAGGCTGCCAGTCCTCCTGCACCCCCAGGACAGAATCACACAAACACACACACACAGCTAAGAGGGAGCAGGAGAGGAGGAGATATGAAGTCAGAACGTTCTGCTGAGGTAAATTTGACACAATACCAATTAGGATTTGGCGAAGTGGCTATCTCATTGTCAAGATATTTCCTTCAATATGTTTTCAGAAACTGGGACCATTAAATAACTTAGAAAGATTGCCAGCTCTGATTTCAGGAAGGAAACCTCCTCCCAGTTCCTCTCTAAGTAATTCATTTCTTTTGCAAATACTTCCTATGGATGGCATTTAAGATACAAATTTCTGAAACGGAGGAGATGGAGGGAAGCAACCCCCAACATAAAACTTTAGGTTCCTTTCTAAATGACCTAAAAGTCCCAGACATTCAGGTTCAAGGTACTCTGGATTGCAAGTCAGTCACAACTTGTATTGCAGCTGGGCCTTTACACAATTCAAGTAATTCAAACTAGTTGCTTTTCTAGAACCTTTCTTGACATAACACAAACATTTTGAATGCATAACACAACACTTGCTGTCAGTACACAGTGTTTACTAAAGGCCTGAGCTCAATTTTGTGATTGTCTCTCAGTGAAGATGAAGCAAATTTCCTAGATTTCCCTGCTGGATTATATTTATTTTGGCAGAAACTGTGTAAGGGCAAACGCACAAAAGCAGGGCTGGCAATCATTAAAATGATTTGTTACATCTTCCTTCTCCACAGAGAAGAGTGTTTTGCCCGTGACTTCTGGAAGAGCATTGCAGAACTGAGTGTTAACAGACTTTATCTGAGCAGTGGAATCCACATTATTTGATTTTAGGAGTAAAAAGGACATCAGGATCCGATGTTGAGCCTCCACCATCATTACTGAAACAAAAAGGCTGCATGTCCTCCCATCTCTGAAAACAGCTCTTACAAAAACACTCCTCTCTGCTGGGGTGTCCTTTGCCCCACACTTCTGGAACATCTATTATATCCTACATAGAGTCAAATTCCACAAGTTTTTTTGACAGGCCACTATACTAGGGAATCCATCTGGCATTCCATGTGATTAAGATGCCAGCTGACCACCTGAAGGCCTCCTTTCACTCACAAAGTAAGGGAGCAGCACATTAAAAGCAACTTCAACTCTGAGCCAAATACTTAATTTGACTATCAAGAAGCAGAACAGCTGGGGAGGAAGTCTAAGCCACTTGATCACTTTATAAGAAGCATTTTCCTTTTCATGAGTAGGATCAACAACCCCTCATTTGGACCAAACCTCTGAGAGACATCACAGTCAAGCACTGTGTGAAAATGAGCTACAGAAAAAAAATAGCTTCTAGAAAATAATGATAAAAAGCACATTAGTAGTTCCCTGCCTCTTCTGTGCTGCCTGAAAAGTGGTGAGAGGCAGATAGAGGGGATGGAAAATCTATAACAAAATTCATCTCTCCATCCAACATGGTGCTGCTTTTTGCCACAGGCTATATTGTGAATAGAACAGGGCTCTGGTTTTTTGCTGTGTACTTTAAAGCACTAATACATGTTAAAAAAAAGGAACAGTTACTATGTTAGTACATGAACAGTATAGCAAAGGGGGGGACAATGTCTCAGATGTGAACTGAGTAAAGCTACTTCCAGGAAACCTCAAGTAGAGATGTGAAGTGTTAAAAAACTGACTTTTCTTTGGGGTATTTCTGAAAATGGGATTAGTTTCACAAAACAGTTTTATTACTTTTCTACTGTTAACAGGAGAATAATAAAAGAAACACAAAGAAAACACTGCCCTCAGCTGACACTTCTTCCTTGAATCTACCATTACCTCATAGATTGTCTGGTTTAGCAAGCTTTAATAGCCCAATAATTATGAAAGTTATTTACAGGGTAGCCAGTGCATTTTCACTGACTGTTCCATTATAGTTCCATAGAGAGAGATTTTACTCACTTAAGACCACAGGAAAAAAGAACAAAAAAAAAAAACTTCATAAAACTTCTATCTTTTATCCCGTGTCCATTATAAATTAGGTAGGCTGTGGAAAAAAGAAAACAAAATCTCCTCCCTGAGCTTACACTGATGTCTGTCACAGCCTTTCTTGAGCATTTTTTACTTTGTGTTGGACAGGGACAAACTTTCTTCTGCAAGGAATTCCTGGTACAGCCCAGAGGAGGGTTCAGCTCAACATATTTTTAGAAAATCGAGAGCAAAGAATAAAAACAAACCCTTAAACTAAAAAAGACAATGATACTATAAACCCTCCTGGCCTGTTTTAACACGAGTCTGTTTATTGTAAGGCAATCTGTGACCTTCAGTGCACTGCCAGTGTCTGTAAATAATACAATGGGCTGCTTGTGTGTCCCGTGGGATGGGAGTGCTGATGGAGCCTTTCAAAACTCACAGGGATGCCATAAGCTGACGTAGGCTGTGCTATTGTGACTCTTATTTATGGGTCTCTCCTTTTTTCTTTTGAACTACAAGTTCCAAAGTCACAAAGTGGATGGTAGAAAAAAAAAAACCTGTTCTGCATAGTCTGAGGTTGCATTTGAGAGCTTCTCTAACAGTCATAAAAGTACTCCTGAAAAGTAAGTTCCCTGCCTCTCGGATCTCTTGAGAGCAGAGTAACAGCTCATTCAAGACATTCCTTGGATTTTTAAACAAAATCCATATTTTTTCACTGGCTCCTTAGCACTATGAAGCTTTTCACCACCTACAGAACCTTCACAAAACTCCAAAGCTTTTTAGCTGAGATGGTCCATATATGGATGGTACTATTCTCAGTTCTTGGTTAGAGCAGCACAACTGACCCAGCCATGACCCAGCAATGTGCTCTGCAATAAAAAACTGTTTGCCTTCAAAATTTCTTACAGTCTCAGTTTAGCAGCTTCCCTTGGAGTCACCCCACCTGCTGTACCAGTGGATGGAAACACATCCAGGAGGAAACAGTCATAAATAGTGAATAGAAGTGACTTCTGCAGGTTGGAGTGATTCCTCCTTAGTTTGACTCCTCACACCTTAGGAAGGACCTGCCTTTTTTGGATATCCCAGTCAACAGGCACATCCAGAGGCACATCCTGAGGAGAACACCCGGCAACTGGAACAACAGCTCTGTCCCCAGTGTCACATTAACCAGTTCAGCAGGTTTTCATATGCAAATCTCGAGTTCCTCAGGTCCATCAGGAACCTGAAGGAAGCAGCAGCCATGCCAACCTTGTACCATCCTGCCAGCAGGAATATCTGTGGCACATATCCAGAGCTGTGCAGGTGTTCAACACCAATTCCTGGGAGATCGTTATTTGCCATCTCCCTCCTGCACCAGCACCACCAAACACCAGTCCATCCCAGGGGTTTTAGAGCTGATCATTCTAGAAATGTGGGACTGAAAGGCTAATTAAGTAAGAATATACACGAAGAGATTGCCCCTTAGCTGTCCTGTAAAGGTCCTGGGCAACAAATAAGCAATGAAACCACAGCAACACTTGAGCACTGTCTCACTAGATACACAGTAATCTGTCACCACATTTAATTGCATAAACCATATACTTACAGAATGCCTGTTTTCCATAGAATCTGCAAAATAAAACACAACACACAAATTACAAAATGGCACGTTGCAGAGTTCTGTGTTCCAGAAAATGCAGGTTTATGTTCTTCAACCTTTTTGTTCACGTTGAAACGATGTAAAATTGCTACCTACAACTAAGCCCAGCTCTGGACCTAAGGATTATCCAAGCTCTAGTTTAACCCAAGTACAGGGGTGAGACCAGACATGTCAAAGACCACACTGACCTGTTTGACAGGTTTTTGATTATGGGTTAGAGCAGAAGTCTCTCCCGAGGGTACGAGCTGTTACTGGACAAGAGAGTCTTCCTTTAAGAGGCAAGTTCTCAGGAGCATTATACTTCCTAATCCAATTCCTTGCCAGGAAAATAACGTACTGCAGAAATCCGGTGTAGGATACAATTTTCAGGGCCAAATAAGATCTTGCAAAGGTACCTGAAATTTTATTAATACAAAGTTGCTCGTTCCCAATAAAGCCTGAGAGCCAGCAGGCTCTTTCCATTTAGGGTCAGTGACCTTAAGATTAGATCTTAGGGGTTTTTTTAAACAAGTGGATTTAGCTATTCAGAAGTTTCACAGAATACATTCAATAAATATATATTTGCCCTCTGAAAGGAACTCCAGTTTTAGGAGAGGAGTTCAAGTCCTGTTGAAAGTGCTTTTCTGTTAAGATACTTCACACATGACAAAAGTAAGTGCTGAATCTTGAAGGGTATTTTCTTGGAAAATATATAAAATTCAGTGGAGCAAGGCTGTGTGGAGGAAATTCATCTAATGCTCAAAGCAGAGGGTTTGGACTGGGGCTCTGGGTTAATCTTGCCAGTATTTTTTTCTGTAAATATGGGATAGTGTCTGAATCTATGTTTTTTTCTAAGTATTTAGTTTTTAAATAGCAAATACTAACATCAGCCCTCCCATAGGCAGCACACTTCTGTAAATTTTGAAAAGTTCTCTGAAATCATTAAATTAATATTATGCAGAGTATTACTACCATAACCAGACCTTTATAAAGGTGTTTTAGAGATTCCCTTTTCAGCAGAAGTAACCAGGAAACAGAGGTGAAGGTCTCTGCCATTGTACATTATGAATTTTCTCCAGGACAGTTCTACACAGAACTATTAGTCCAGGCAAAGGATTAAAAACTGAAGTGACAACAGCACCTTGTACCAGTGCACAAACCAAATTTCAGTACAAAATTGATCTCAATGTTTGGCAAGATTGATCCATATATGTTTAGCCATTTTGATAAGAAACAAAATTAAAAACTACGTGGAACACACATAAAAGCTTTTTGTGTCCTGAAAGCCGACAGAAGTGAACAAAACCACCCTTGACCCAGTGCTACATCAAAGCCTGGCTTTAAGTAGACAAAACTATACATCAGGTTTATGAAGTGAGGTATTAACAAGCTGTCATTTAGTTCTGTCACAGTGTATTGTGCTCACAGGAAGGAGGAAATGAGAAATTCTGTGTAAATTCCCAACTTCAAACGACGGGATGTTGGCTGCTCAAAGCTTCTGGGTCACAATGACAGATATTCCAACTCCTTGTTACCTGTCACCCAGATCCAAACTAGGGTGGCTTCCTCCCTGAGTGTCACATCTGTGCCAGAAGAATGTCAGGATCTGTGTCCTGGGGGATTTCTAACAGGCACCAACCAGGTAAACCAGCAGGGAGCCACTACTAAAAGCACAGTGATACAGTGCTTTTCTGATTCTTTGCTGTGCCAATCTTTTCACAGCCTTTCTGTTTCTTTTCTTTTAATGAGGTTTTTTCACTTTTTTACTGATTTTACTGTGATGAAATAGAGAGATTTTTCATTATACTTGGCTTTCCCTTACTACCAAAAAGAGGGAAAGGAGATATGCTGGGTTCTAGTCATATACAAAGAAGGGCAAACAAGCAGCTGCATATTTTGTGAAAAGACTCGGAGATGAAGGTCTGATATTGATGATTTCTAAAATATTCCCAAGTCTAACAAAGGTGGGTGTTTTTGTGGATTTCTGACAGATTTAAACCCTTGCTGTTGCTTTTAGTTGATGGGATTTTAAATTCAAAGGCCACATTTTTACAAAGGAGCACATTAATAGCAGGAATTTAAGACACTGTCATCTCCACTTGCTCCATCATTTCTTGTTGCTACAGGTGATGGAGAAGAGAATATGAGCCTAAATAGCTGCAATTCTTAATCCATCTCCAACCCATCTCCAACCCTGGTGAAAGCCAAGCTGTCAGATCATGAGCTGAAGGTGCTGAACTGCAGGAACACACACACTACACTCTGCCAAGCCCTTCACTGGAGCAGTAGCTTCTAACAGAGGATCTTGGCAGGCAGCTTGGGAGCAGTTCTGACACAGGGCATGCATGAAATTCAGCCTTGCATTGGAGGTTCAAGCAAGGCCAGAAGCTCCCTGCATATTTGTGCCTTACTGAAACCATCTGGCTCTGCCTAATTTTTGGCTGGAGCTGTTGTGAGCATTTGACTCTGGACTCAGTGTCTCACAGATACAGGCTTTGGTCTAGAACGTGTCTAGAAACCTAAAGATCCAAAGAGTTTTTATTTTGGAGAAGGGACAAGTCATTTCCATAATTTTGGACTGCCTGTGCTCATAAAGCCTGAGTTCTGAATAACACAGTGAATCCCAAGACACTGTGAGTTTTCTCTACACTGGAAAAGGCACCCAGTGGGAAATTCTGGCTAAGCATGGAGGTTTTAAGCCTGAGCTTCAGGAGCAGGAAAGTATTTGAGCAGATTTCCTGATTGCTAGAGCTGATTTCAAATAGTTTGTTCCAAACCACTGAGTGCAATGGGGATTTCTCATGCCTCTTTCCACTGGGATATATTTATTTTTCCATAGTACATTGTTGGTTGCTGTAGGATTCTTTGAATTTCCTGTCTCACTGCTGCAACTGCTTCCAAGTGACCAGTTCACTTTTCCACACTTAGCAGCATAAAGGCTGGCTCTGCATTTTGTCCACTAGATTCCCACTTTCCTAATAAGAAATCAGGAATTGTTATCTTGCAATAAGCACTATAAGCTCGATTCAGTGCACACACAGAGCAGTGCAGAGCTTCTGTGAGCTTTGGGTCTGACACAGAGCAAAGACAGAGTTCACTGAAGGAACAAGAACGTCCCAGTATGTCACAGGAAGTGCCCTGGAAAAATGTAAGGAAATCTGTGACCTGGAGTTGGCTCTTGTCTCCCCAGCAATAGGAACAGAACTGTGCTACCCCAAGAACTGGGATCAGTGTTGAGGGAAGGGCTGGAGCTGAGATAAAGAACCAGTATGGAGATGCTTGGACTTCCTGCCCCTACTGCCCCTCGGGAAGATGAAAGGTGTGATGGAAATAAATCACGTCTAAAAGAGCCTCCACCCACGAGCTGCACTCGGTGTGTGACACATCCTGACCCTCCCTCAGGAAGAGCTGCCAGCCTGCACCTCTGGGACTCCAGCAGAGGCACATGGGCAGCAGGGCCACAGCCATTCTGTCATTCTTGGCAGGCTGTTGATTTAGGCAATTGCCTGTTTTGCTTAAGTTTTGGACTGTCTCAGTTCTTTCTGAGCAAAAAGCAACAACTCCGGGACTGGGCTGGATATTCCTGGCTCACAGTAAACTTTGGCATTTTCATAGAGCAACCAGAGAAAGCAGTATTTGAAGGAAATTAGTTTATCCTGGTAAGTCTAAAGGACTTTTAGACAAAGGTGTTACTGACCTGACTGGCACTCGTTATGACCACTCCCCAAATTCCCATGGGGATGTAAGGTTTGATTTAAAGCTGAGGCTTGAAGCTGCTCTAGGTATTTTACATAAAATACTAAAGTAACAACCTATTGCTCTAAAAAAGGCTTTAAATCAATACCTGGGTGAACTTTCTGAACACTATGTCACTGAATTAAACTAACCTTTTGATAACAGTGCAAGGACAATTTCTTATCTCTGAGACAAAGTGATCAGCACCCTCCTTCAATTCTCATTACAGCAGAGGAAACCCAGCATCCAACTAGAGACTGACATTATCTGCAGGACCATTATTTGATTTTCAATCAAAATACACCTGACTAGACTTGAATTTCACAAATTTCCTGCTTTTCCTACTGCAAATGAGTTAACTGCAGTTAACCATGTGCAGGTCTTGTGGGATTTGAAATGTGCATTTGACAGTTTGTTTCTGTCTAATCTCTAATGTAAAACCACCTCCTTAGGCCTGGCACTCAGAACAAGGAAAGCACAGCAGAGAGGCTGAGGGGTCTACCATAGTGTGATGGAGGCACTCAAATGAGAGTAACAGAAGACAACACAGACAGCAGCAGGAGAATAAAAAGAGAAGGAATAATGACAGATACTCAGCATTATCTGCACCATAGATTCATGAATTGGGATAAGGACAAGCAGTAGCTATGGAACTCAAAATACAAGAGTTTGTTACTGATGTGGCATCTGCCTTACTGGGGACAGCAGGGAGAGCTGCCAGAAAAAATGAAGAGGGGAAATGTTTTAACTCAGTCACAAAGAATTGCATCAGACATAACAACTACTGACAGTGCTTCAGCTCTCTCTCTAGTGGCCACAATTTCTGGAATGCACACACAACCCCTTAAGATTGCCTATGAAGCACTAAATTCTAATTAAAAAACCCCAAACCACAATAGTTACCTACAAACAAATAACAATAAAATGTTACATAGGCCTTTGGTGTTAAATCTGCCAAACAGTGTGGCTGACACCAATTCCCAAACTCCTGTAATTTCCCCAGAGGACACGTTTGTCTGATCCATTGACTTCCTGAAATAGATTGTACTTGTGGGCATTTGCTCAGAAATCTCAAAGAACAGTCAAACAGGGTGAAGATCAGAATGGTAAACCAACTTCTGCCCCCAGCAATAATGTTCAACATCTTTCACAACCGGCATTTAACATACTCATGTTAATATAAATTAAAGTACTTCTGAAGAACAGAGCTATTTCCTAGGGATTCTCCACTGCATTCATCCTTTGCCACCTCACAATCACACAGCCTATCACCAGTCCAAGTTAATGTTACATTAACTGTAAGGTGGCTGTCCAGAGCACTGCACTGCTCTGGGATGCACTGCTTATCTCACTGGAACACTTTTCCTGTGGATCAGTCAGGAAAAACAGACGGGATTAAAACAATAAACTGGTCCTATGTTTCCAAGAATAACTGAAACTGTAGAATGTTATGCATAAAAGAGCAGGTGGACTGCAAGATTAAGGGGTGCTTGCAGATGATTTGGCTAATTCAGCTCAGCCTTTCAATCACATCTCACTTTATTGCAGTTCCCACTTTATGGCATTACAGCCTTTTAAGTGCTTTGAATTACAGCTCTGCTGTACCTACCTGGAGTTTAACAGCACAGCTCACAAAACACCCTTCTAGGACATAACACCTTCTGTTGTGTCAAAACCAGGGATGGTGAGAGGTGTGATAATCCCCTTCACACCTGGGCAGGGCAGGAGGGGGTTTATGCAGCAGCTTCTGCAGCTTGTTACAGGTCCAGTTCACACTGTTCCAGAATGTTTGTGGCCTTTGGGTTCAGCCCTAAAATAAACTGGTTTTTTTTTTCTCATGGTGCTGCCAGGTGATCCTGCACGAAGGGCCTCGTCCCACCTTAGTGTGAAGGGTATTTGGATTTTCACTGTGAAAAATGAGTACAGCACACAGGCCCAGCACCAAGGATTCTGAAACTCTGTTCCCAGTGCTGTCACTCTCTAAACATGTTCCCTTAAATGAATGACCTAATCTCTCTGTTTATTCAGCTGTAAAATGGAGATAAAAATTGCCGTGTATCTCCTCGCAAGGGAAAATTAAGTAATGTTTTCTAAAGTACTTGGAGACCCTCACATGAAAGATTCCCTAGAGACAGAATTCTGAGTCAGAGCAGGTGGGAAATCCCTTATAAAATAGAAAAAAAAATAGAAAATTAAAACACAACAGTCAAAAATTAAAAATGGCACACAAAAAAGCCACTTGGTAACATGGATGGGGACAAGATGTGAACAGTTTTGCAGCCCTAATATTTACAAATCTAGACTTCCTAAGACAAAGAGAGGAAAGGAAATCCTTTCTCATTCAGTCTTTGACAAATATGAAGAAATGCTTTTGACCTACTGCCTCTGAGCTCATGACTGCCACAACATTTATAGTCAGTAATTGCCAGTAAGCTGGTAATGCCCCCTCACACAAGGCTGGGTTAGTGGAGGTGGAAGGGCAGAGTGGCTGGCACTTACAGTCTAAGACAGTTTTTGATGGTTATTTTTGATGGTTATTTAATAACACATGACAAACATGCTCAATTAAGAGACAAAGTGTTGCTCATGAGCACTTGGAGATAACACAATATATCACCCTAATCCCTAATGGGTTGGGGATTCAGCTCTAATTCAGATCCAGAGGTAGGGCCCAAATGCTGAGCAGGTACAAAACAGATGGGCTGATGAAGTAGATGTTACAAATATTAATCCCACTGCATTAAGCATCACTGATTTATGAGGAACCATGGAGGTGTTATACAATCTATCAACACCTGTGATTTTGTAGCTGCACTTCAGTATGTTCCCGTGTGACTTGCATCTCTGTTTTTATGGCACTTTATCTTCTAAATATTCAGGCTAAATATTGTCTTGGAAAATATTCAGTCACAAATTTATCCCTAATCTCCTCACAAATGCTTCCTTTAAGTGTTTCATTTTTCACTAGCTTACTTACCATTATTAGCTTTTCTGATTTCACTATAAAGTGTTTCAGTCCCCTTCTGTACAGGAGCTGGAAAATGTATTGGCACAGAATCAATTTATTTTCTTTTTTTCTTTCTTATTTTTTCTTATTATTTGCCTTATGAAAAGCTCCTTAAACCAACAGAACACACTGTTTTACTTTCAGGGGAAGTAAGTTACACAAGCAGCAATGAGCCTGTGGAATCTGTGTGAAAAAGCAAGTACACTCCCTCCCCAAACCCAGCCTGCAAGGAACTGAGAGGGAGATGTCTCTCCCTCTATATAAAAGTGATGATAAAAATCTGCTTCCCCTTCTAAATTTAACATTTTAATAATCTCCTTTGAACTCAAATCGATACAGCTTTAATTTTACAGAGACATCTACCACTAGAGAACAGTTTCCCTGGATCCCTTTGAAGAGCTGCTTCAAGTTTTTCCAAGGATTTCAGGATCCAAGACCTGAGGTGATCTATCATTTGGAAGATGAACTACGCCTCCTTTTTGGCAACTAGCCTGATTAAGTCTTATGGGCACAAAAAAAAAAACAAAACTAAATTGCTGTTTGTGAAATGTCTCAGAAGGGTATTTTCAGATTTCACACTGCACAGCTTCTATTTAAGGTTATCTGGGAAAGGTCTCCCCTCAGTGTGGAGGGCTCTTCCACCAGAGCACTGAGATCAGATGGACACAGCAGGAATGAAGGCTCACAAGGCTGGTGGAAAGAATGGAAGTAAAGACAAAAAGCAGACAGAGAAGGTTTGTGCCTCTAAGGACACAGCTGGGGTACAAGTGCAATGTTAGTCTTTCCAGACCCTTGGGTTGACAAATAAAACTCTGCTCTTGGGTGAGAAGGAAAGCAAGAAGCTCTCCTTTTTTTCCTGACATCTGTGAGAACTTATCCACAGGGTTTGATACCAAACTAGACACACACAGGGAAGGGGCAGAGGCCCTGAAGGCCTGAAAACAGCAAGAGCTCAGTTTCTCTCTGGTCAGCAGAAACTGCAGGCGAGCAGGAGATTAGAACAATTTCCTGGATTTATTGCATGGCTGTAGTTTAAAAATCCCTGGGCAACAAAAGTGCATTTAAAACCAAGTTTCTTCATTTTCTATAAAGGCCTATGCTGGCAGGGACCAGTAGTTTGCTGTTCATAGATCTAAAAGTGTTTCAGAAACACTCATTCATTTCAGTTAAACTGAATCTCTTAGAAAGCCTCTGAATTCTATCTATATCACCTCCAATTTCTGTGGACCTTCAACAAACCAAGAGGTTAGATTTTTTCCAGTTAAAGAAAAACAAAAGTGGTTGTTCTCTCTCTGCAAGAAACTGGAAAGAAAATTCACATTTCTGGACAGAGAATCCTGTACTTCAGCTATTAAAAAACACCCCAGCACTTAAAGAATTCAGACAATGACCTGCAGTCAGAGTCAGGACTGTTACTGTTCTGCATCGCTCTGAAGAACCCAAGTGTCTCTGGCACCACATTCTGATTTCCCAAAGCTAATTTCATTTTTTGTAAAATTCTGTTCAGCATCCTTTAAACGCTGGGAGCTCACACATCAGAGTTGAGTTGCAAAGCTGCTGTTAATTCAAATGCCAGGAGGAGTTACACTTCCCCAAGTGTTTAATCACAGCTTTCAAACTTGCAGCTTTGGCAAGAGCCTTCTTTGCAAAATAATCTGAAGACCTTCAGGCACATTTCATCTGCTTATGGGCTACTGCTTAAATGATCAGTTCATTTGCAGTGAAGTAAGGAGTAATCTTGTCAGAATTTTAATAAGAGGTATTTAATTTTGTTTGGGACTCTTTTTTAGCAGATTACAGTCCTAAATCTACCCCTATTGACTCTGTGGAAAGATTTGGTTGGAGGTATTTCCTTAGCTTGCTTTTTTTTTCCCAGACCCATTTAATTGAATTGTGATATAATGCCACTGCCCATGTTATTTCCTTTGTTAATCTTCCAAAAGTCGTCTCAGCACTGAAAAAATGTGCCAGGAGAAATTACTTGGACGATTTGACATTTTGTTCCCACCAGCTTTATAATGTTGCCACCCTGCAGATAACTAACCAGATATAAAAGTAAAAGAAGGAGCATGTTCTAACTCAGCCATGATTAGAGGTTTCTCCCTTCTCACTTCAGGGATATTTCCTAACCTTACTTTAGCCCCAGCCTTTGTTTTTGCTCAGATTAATAATAAGGGGTCTAAATCACCTTTCCATCTATTTGCACAATTAAGCTTTAGAGAAGACAAGCACCATATTTTTGTCAAGCATATAATCTCCATAAGTATTCAATGTAATCATTCCTCAGAATTACCACCTCTTTAAATATCAAATTATCATTCCACTCTGGCTATCCCAAATAAGAGCTGGACTGTGTAGCCCCAGCTCTACCTCCTATTTCTCTTGGCTTTTCACCCCTACTTCAAAAAGCAGGTATCAAGTTATTCCCACATGGAAGTTCTAAAATAAAACAGTGAAATTTTACTTCTAGCACGTGACAGGACCACTCCCTGCCAGTAACACTGTAATGAACCCTGGTTTTTGATCCTGCAGAAGCACAGTGCATATCAAGTTCTTGGTGCATTAACCTATTCACCATTACACCGTGTTAAAAAGTATTCCAGAAATGACCAGCCAGTGCAGACATGACTGGGAAAACAGGGTGAAACCAGTGGTTTCAAATGTAAGCAATTCTCTACTGACAAAGACAAGATATACATCCTTCTACAATAATTTAAACTTGTTTTGAGGTGACATTCAATCGTTCCTGCTTCCCAAAAGTGATATAAAGGCTGGAGTTACAGCTTAGATACTGCAGCATTAATTGCAGTAGTCTTTCACAATACACAAAATATGATTCTCCTGCTCCTGAGATGAACATTAGTACTGACATGGACAACAGTGGCAGGAGGAACAAATGATTGGGAAGATAAATTAATTTGAGGTTAGTCCTGAGAGATCAAAGAAATCTGGAGTTCCTCAAAAGGCTGAAGGGATCAGATGCTCTGTGCAGCTGCTGGATGAGATATGTGTGCCCAGAGAAAAGGTGTGATTTGCTTTGTCTTCATTCAGAAAATAGGAGGAACCAAAAGGGGTGTAACAGAGGTTTGGAGCAAGGGGATAATCTGAAAGGTCTGTTCCCTAGGAAGGGCTGGTCATACCCACAGACAGACATGAAAGAATATTATGCTTTGAAACAAAACTTTACAATAACACCAACATAGCAGAAATATCAGTGGCAGTCCCGTGGCCAAATTCTCTCTGTGGGTGTACACGATTATTACAAGGGAATATTAAGAAACTTGGCTTTGTTTCTCTTTTCCCAAGAATAAATCTCATCCTGTTTTCATTGTGATAGGCAGTGCAGAGCTGAAAGGATTAACATGGCTTCATACAGCTCCTTCTATTCAAGCAGCATCCTCGAGATGCTCTCAAAGATTAACACATTAAATACTTGCAGTGCAGTTGTCATTTACATAACCAAAGCATTCATTTGGGAAGTGTTTAACTGTGCCCTGGGGCAACAAAGCAAATCGATTAGGGAACTATTATCACATCTCTGTATACCTGAAGCATGGTTCAGTCTTACAGAATCAATCAGTGTTCTGTTAAAATGATCCGATCTCATTTACACGGTATATTAAAAATTATTTTGTGGTTTCAGTCTACAGAGCACAGATACTATCTTATTACTCAGTCTGATATACAGGAATAGTGTTATATATAAATAATGGGAGCAAAAGTCTACTCTTGGAGATGCTGATCTTGCATTTAACAGGGCTTTTAATTTAAATAATCATGCACCATCGTATCTTCCCATTCTACACCACTGTATTGTGTAGTGCACACTCCAACACAGTTGGAACAACTAATTATTAGTCCTATTCTGAAAAAGAGTCCAACAACTATGGTTCTTCAGAGCAGAATTTAGCAGAGGTGGATAAATAGCATGCTTAGGACACAAGGAAAACTCTGTGATGAATGATGCCAGGAAGTGAGAGAAAGGAGAGGAGGACTGGCTGTTTGGGGACAGCTTGAAGGGTGAGCACTTTTGCCCAAACATCTGTTTTACCAACTAAACAATCATGTCTTTGGTCCCTGAAATCAGTGACTAGTCCTTCCTACCAGGAAAAAGGAAATTCATCTGTTTCTTCCTCAGTCTGCTTCTCGTTCAGCTGAAGCAAAGAAGCTGGAGCAGAGCATAAACCTGTCTCGTGGGGCTTATTCCCTCCCAGCTACTGGGAACTTCGAGGTTTAACAGCTTTCAATACAAGGCCATGACAGTATCAGAGTTCTCCAGATGACACAGAATGATTGCAGAGTGCATTTGGGTGTTGGGAATAAATTTACTTGGATATTTCTCCTTCAAGGTTGCAGAGACATGTACCTGAGGTGTGGTTACTGTAACCACAGAACTGCAGGGAGGACAACCAAGTTATTTGGGCATTAATTTATCCTCATTTCTCTGTTTAAGGGGACACAAAATTCAGGATGGTCTCCAGGCCTCTCCAGACTGAGAGACTAAATCTGTGCTGGACTCTCTTCCTTCTCTATCACAAGTGAATCACAGCTTTGACCCTTCAACCAGTTCCTTTATAAAGGAGGAAATTCCACTGCTCTCTGTTCTCTCCATTATCTGGGGCTAACCTCACTTGGCTCTCAGTGAACCTGGGCTCTATAACAGGGATATTCACAGCTGGCTGCCTTCTGCTCAGAGCCACAGCTCCACACAGACCTCCCGTGGGTGGGAGTGGGAGGATCCCAGGGGCAGGAGGGCTGCAGGAACAGCAGCGTGGTTGGCATCATCAGCTGGGTTAAGGAGCCACTGGCAGGAAACTGTCACACATACAAAGCACAACCTGCTCTGACACTCCCAGGTGCCAATATCAGACCAGTGCCAGGGAGGAGCAACATTCCCAGAGCTGCTCCCAAACATAAACCAAAAAGGTTTGGACAGTTTATTACCTCTGTGAGGATCAAGCGTTGATACTTCAACTTCAGTGTACTCCACCTCAGCACTCTCAAGGTCAGGTCCTGCCCCAAAAATATCAAGAAGATGTTTCTTTGTAGGACTGCACGCTTTGTTTGAGCTGTGGGCCTGATCCTGCTGCCACTGGAACTGATGGACAAGTCCTCACTGACTTTGGTAGGTGCAGGATCAGGCCCTACTTACAGATGTGAGTTACTCTGCTAAGAGTTTTAAGGCCAATCCATTCCTAAGGGTCATCCTAAGGGTCATCCTAAGGGCAGTAGACAAGGTAAAGGCAGATTTCTGAAACTGGGGGACATGCAAATTGTGCCTAAAACTCTTACTTTCAATGTAACACCTTCAAAAGTGTCACAACACAAATGGAGCAAGGAATTATCTCAGATTCTCCCATATTCCTCCTCCAGCTCCTCTTTATTTCTCTCCCTGCTCTTACTTTCTCCTTGTTTTCTGTGGCTATGGCAGGACACTTCCCATTCTTTCCTTACATTTAAACTCATCCTTAAGTCTTTCCTGGCCTCCCTCATCACCTCTCATTCTCCAAATTTCTGCTTTTCTTTTTTCCTCCTACATTTTCTTCCAAGCTCTCCATAGAACATCTGGAATGCAACTCATCTTCCTCCTCAAGATGCTTCTCTGCCACAATGCCCACAGAAAGCTGGATCTACTAAGGCTGCTGCCTGACAAGTACTGGTTACCTGGATACAACAGACACAAGAAACAGCTGCTGCCTTCTACTCTGGCTTTTTCTTAGGGTGGAGATGGTTTTCCACCAGATTTCTGTAAAAGTTGGAAGAAACCACGACAGTCATCCAGACTGGCATCCTGCAGAACTGACTTGGCAGATTATTTTATTCAGATTTCACAGTTTATTTTTAGATTTAACGCTTAAGTATTTCGAGGTCAACCAAAATGAAGAAAGGACAGAGAAGTAAAAGAAGCAGAAATCTGTAGAAAATATCTAAATATTTGTTATATAGAACTTACAATTTTGAGTCTAAGTTGTATTTTTATACCAATCCAGCACAGCTAATTACACTTCATAATGCAAGTTGGCAAGTGGGTCCTATCAGTGTCATTTTGTGCATAAGAAAAAGAACTAAGCTCAGCAAAGGAAAATCTTCCCCACTATCAAAGAGAAAAAGGAAAGGGCTGGACATATCCAATCCTTGTTGCTACCATTAGAAAACATCATGACTTTCAGTTATAAAATAGTTTAAAAATCCATTGTTTAAGTATGAAATTACCTTTACTCTCATCTGTTGATTTCATGTGATTTTCACTATCTTCAATGTAACCTGATCCTAAAATATTAAAGCCAAAGTTGAGCTGACAAAATGTTTATTGAGGCCAACTAAATAAATGAGTTACACAGCTGCAATTCCTACTGTCATTATCTGTATTTTTATATGAGACATCCTACTTTTGGTTTCACACCTAAGACATTCAAGTAACACAGGTGGGAAGAATGTGGCTTTTTAAGTAATCAGCTAAAAAGCACCCAAGGGGTAATTTTGTTTATGTCCAATACTCTAAACAACATCTCCACCTATTTTGGTAAAGTGGGAATTTTGAGATCCTGGAATGAAATGTGCCCAGTCATGGCAAGTTAACACCTCTGTCCTGTGGCCACATCACAGGACCATGTGCCACAACTCCAATTTTCCTCTCTGCAATAATTTTCTTGCAGCTGTGTCAAACCCAGAAAGTAATTTTCTTTTACCATGATTTCTCCATCTGTAATACTGTCAACTGATTGCCTGGGAGAAGTGTCTGAGCAGAGTTATAAACCAATCTTTGTGTGAGACGTGCTCATAAAAACTGTACAAAGACAAAATGACAGAAGATACTTTGGAGAATGTTATTGGTATCCCTCTGTATTCCCCTAAAAATTGGGCCTTATCCAAACAACAACTATGCAAGTCCAAAACTTTCAAAAAATGTTTAATTTACCCAATTTATTAGCAGTCTTACAGCAAAATGTCCTACCTGAATAATAGTCTCCATCATTGGGCTGTCTTGCCAGTTTTTCACTTGTCAAGTTTGCAGCCAAGGCTGAACTGAAAAACAAACCAATAAAAGTTGATGTAATTATCCCAAATCAGTCAATAACATGATTCTGTGCAAAGATCAGTCACTGTCTATGCTGACTGCCATGTATTTTTAACTACTGAAGCTAATGAAAATTTTGCCTTTGTCTTTAAGAGAAGCACCAACCAAATTTAAGGCAAAAAATGTTCCCTATTGCATTATTCTTCTTTAAACCTCTGTATTTTCAATCCATTCCATGTCTAAATGCATTCAAACACAGGCCTGACATTCTCCTATTTCACTTAGTTGGCCTTTTTTTCTATTTTTAGAGTATTTCCTCATCCTGTTGTTGTATAAGCAGGTGGTACATGGAGCAGAACCATCTATTGTCTGCAGGTGTGTGCCATAATGAACTACACTCATATGGAGGAAGGCCTTTAAACAGAAATACTTCATCATTATCATAACAGGTCGTGGTTTAGTCCCAGATGGCAGCTCAGTATCACACGGCTGCTCGCTCACTCCGCTCCCCTGCCTGTGGGACGGGGAGGAGGACTGGAAAAAGGTAAAACCCATGGGCTGAGATAAGAACAGTTTAATAACTGAAATAAATAATAATAGTAATAGCAATGAAAAGGAGAGAGAGAGAGAGGAATAAAACCCAAGAAAAACAAGTGATGCCCAGCGACAGCACCGCCCGGGTGCATTGTTGTCACCTGCTGTCCTTCAACCTTCAGCAGCCCCACAACAGGAGGGTCCTCTGAGACATGGGACAGGGGAGGTACTTCATTTCCTCTGTCTCCAAGGCTGCTGTACTGAAAGCCCACCACTACTCCTTTGGCTCCTTGACATCCCCTCTCCCGAGACAGTTAAAGCCCCTGGAGCCTCTGGGCTACTCAAATGGGAGCTTTCTGCCCCACGTTCCCAGTCAGGCTGATTTCAGCCCCCAGTACAGTCTGTTGGGATCCCTCTCCAGAAATACAACTGGGTTCTGCCCCTGGACAGCCTGATGGTATCAGGGCACACTCTGCACCAGTACCTGCTAGAGCCTTATACTCCTGGGGGGCTGATGTTCCAGGCATCTGATCCACACGCTCCAGTAAACAAGGCTGTCCCTCTTCTCCACCTGGCTGGAGGCAGAGCCCCTCTAGTCCTGGGTCATAGGATTATCCATTTGCTTCTTGTAAAAATGGGTTAGAATTCCCTTCCATAGAGTCAGGAGTAAGATCCTTCCACTCTCAGGAACTGCTCATTGAAGACCAGAGCAGCAACTTCCCTGGAAGAACCCCCATTTGTGATTTTCCCTTGCAATCCATGTACCCTCTAGGGTCCAGGTAGAATTTCCATCCTGCTTCCTCACGTCCTCTCTGGGGTCCTCACAGGTAAAACCACAGGGTCCCCTGTGCTGTGAACCCTCTGCATTCTCTCTCTGGAGCAAAAGGACACTTACTGTTAATAGCTGAGATACTGAGATGTGGGAGTAGAATCTACCTGCTTTGAGTTGCTCAACCAGCTTCTCCACAGCAGAGACAAGGGAGGAAGGGAGATTTTCTCTGTGCTGCTGGGTTGGTGAAGCCACTTCATCCACCAGTGGTGCCTCTTTGTCTCTCCAGGCCATCACTGCCAGTGAGTTGGTGTATGACAATGGTGCACTCTGGACAAGTTTCTGACACATGGTTTGTGCACATCAGACTTCACCTGGATCTCTGAGTAACCCTGTGTTGTTTGGGTCACAATAAATTATCTGTAATTCCCTCAGGTACTGGGTACCTCTCTCCATCATGGTCCACTTGCCTGGGTGACACAGAACATCTTCCTTGAAGGGATACCTTTCCTTCACACTTGACAAGAGTTGCCTCCAGAGGCTGAGGACTTGTGTTGCTCTTCCAATCACCTCGTCAGTGCACCTTTCCCTAGAAAATGATCCCAGCTGCTTGGCTTCCCTACCTTCTAATTCCACACCACTAGTCCCATTATCCCAGCATCAGAGCAGCCAGGGAATAATGTGCTCACCTGGATGATGGTTGAAATCTTTCTGTATATCCCACAGCTCACTCAGAGATACGGATTGAGGGGTTGCTTCTTGTTCTGCCTCTTCTTCCTGTTCCTGTTATGGCCTTGCTTCGTCCTCCTTTATTAAACAAGCTGTCTTTCCTGCCCATTTCTCCTTGGGAATAGGGGCAACTGGCACACACAGGGGTTGGTCCTCTGATTCAGCTGCATCACCCATCAGTGGGTGAATACTCACAGGCTTTGAGTAGCCAGGGATTGAGTAGCCACAGTGTCTGTCGTGGCCACTGTGATTGTTGGGGGAGTTGGAGCAGCCCCAGTGCCTGTCACAGGGGTTGGAGTAGCTGCAAATAATTGCTTAACCCTAAACAGACCTGAACCACATGCTGGTTCCTACCAATAGGACCACACTGGTTCCAACACCCCAAATCGATTCAAAATCTTCACAATTCTCAAATGCTTTTGTAATTAGCCTGGAGAAGGAAGGGAAGCTGTGGGAAGCTGTGTCCACAGACTGGGTCTCCGAGGAGAAAGGGAAAAGTGTAATTATGGATAATTCCCAATAGGTGTCTCCCCAGCACACAGGTGCTGAGGACACGATCAGGTGAGTGATGACCAGCGATTCCATCGTATCATAAATGAGTGTTACAAAGCAGAACAAAACAATAACCTCAGCCCAGGCCCCAATGGCAAGAAACACAACAGGGAGTACAGTGTTCCCTGTAAGTGCAAGTGAGGTGTTTGGATACAGCTCCGAGAACAAGCACAACAACTCTAAGAGCAAATAAATCAACATCATGGTAACTGGCTATTAAACTCTGATGAATGCTTGTAACAAATTTGTTTCAACGTGCACTGGTCAGATCTGGTTTTAACTCTGAGTCCCACTCTGGACTTCAAAAAGGACTGTCATGGTTTAACCCCAGCTGGCAGCTAAGCACCACACAGCACCTCACTGGCAGCTAAGCACCACACAACACTTCACTCACTCTGCCCCAACCCACCCTGCCTCCAGTGGGATGGGGAAGAGGACTGGAAAAAGGTAAAACCCATGGGTTGAGATAAGAACAGTTTAATGATTGAAATAAAGTAAAATATAATAATAACAACAACAATATCCACAATAATAATAAAGGAAGAGAGAGAGGAATAAAACGCAAGAGAAACAAGTGATGCCCACTACAATTGCTGCCCACCCTGTGCCCGATGCCCAGCCCACCCTCCAGCACTGATCAGTGTCTCCCAGACAATTCCCCCCAGTTTCTACACTGGCCATGATGCTCTATGGTGTGGAATGTCCCTTTGGCCAGTTTGGGTCAACAGTCCTGGCCATGCTCCCTCCTGGCTGCTTGTGCACCTGCTCATGGGCAGAGCATGGGAAACTGAAAAGTCCTTGGGTTAAAGTAAGCACTAGCAACTAAAACATCAGTGTTATCAACATTATTCTCACAGTAAATCCAAAACTCAGCACTGTACCAGCTACTAAGAAGAAAATTATCCCAGCCGAAACCAAGACAGTAAGACATCTTACCCAGACATCTCCATGGATGGTCCTTTAGCTTGACAGAGGGAAAAAAAAAAAGCATCTATTAGTAGACTGCACAAGTAAAGAATTTAAAAGTAAAGATCAAAACAAAAATATAGCAATTATTTACTCATGTGTGAATAATTTCTCCTGGCAATCACAAAACCAACTACCTCACACATTATGTCCTGTTTATCTCCGAGGTCCCTTAAATGGCTCCTTCAGAGAACCTAAGATCCTAAACCCCAGATTTTACCTTGGCCAACTTAAGCAGTCTGGGACATCCAGATGCTTCAAATTTTCCCAAATAATTTGCAGTGTACTGCATATCACAGGATAAACCAGATTTACTTGTATTCTGAAAGAACAGGATCTGAAAAAATATCTTAAAAGTTAAATCCCTAAACAAAATCATATTACAGTGTGGGAAGGAAAAAGAAACAATCCCACAACCTAATAATCTAAATTTATTTCATGAGGACTAGAGAGGCACCTCAATTACACCTGAGCTGGGACTCCAAATCAAATTGTTATAGCTCTATGAGGCATCAAAAATCTCCTCAGGCCCTGTCTGCCTCTTCATTGCACAGGGCTGAATTCCAGACCTAGGACTGCCTCTGCCCAATATACTTGGAAAGCCTCAGCACGTTTGCAGCTTAGTTTGGGTCACCTGGCATTTCTAAGTAGATTTTCAGGGTTTTTTTTAATTGTGTTCGGTCATCTCTGAAGCCTCACCCCCACAACCCTTTGCTTCTGACACAAATGCAAGTTTAACTGGAAAACATTTGTTGCCAAACAAAGAGAAGGGAACCATTCCTTACTCTTTTTCTTCTTACGCAAAAACCACCATAAGGCAAGTGCTCCCGCTCCTGCAATGGTTACCAGGACCAATGCAGCAATGACTCCTTTCTTCCAAGCTGCCAAGATGACTGGAAATAAGAAAAACATGTTTAAGAGAGTATTTACTGTGATAGGCCAACATTACCAAATTCTGCAGTTCCTGACCTTTCATTTTACTACAAATCAGCCTTCTTATACACCCCAGGGAAGAACTCTGAGGGGACCTGCATGCAAAGTTCACTAGTGAGCCTCTCCTTTGTGACCAAAACCTTAGCACAACAATGGGTTGGTTTCAGTTTGCATCTGGCTCCTTTGGCTTTTGAGCATCCCCTAAACTTTTCTCTGTAAGTTGGACAATCTCTGTTTATAAAGGGACCTCTCTGTTCAGCTTCTGACAATGGTGGAACAAAAGCAAATAGGGGAGTTACACTTAGGAACATCCCAAATGAGATGACCTCACCTATCATGAGGACATGGTGGGCAGTTCAGTGACTCACCACTGACAGTTATGGGCTGGCTCCTCACGTCCACATTGGCTCTGTTCGAGGCCATGCAATAATATGTCCCCGTGTCCTGCCTCTTCATTGTTTTCTTGTGCCACATGGCTCTGTCTCTATGTTCAATTTTTTCAAACAGAAGAACCTCATTATCAGTTTTTTTAAAAAACCTGAACAGGATTGGCAAAGACCCTTCTTTCACAGAGCAGAGAAAAGCAATCTCACTGCCATCTTCCACTTCTCCATATGGAAAACTGCCCAAGCTGGCATCCCTGACTGGCACTACAGAGGAAGGCAGAAAGAAAGCAAATATTAGCACTATTTGGAATAACTTTGATGCTAAAATATTGTGCTGTAGAAATGCTTGATTTAATGCTTAGTTAAACAGAGACTGAATGCACAGTATTAATCTTCCCAAACACTCTCTGAAAGACATCATCCTCTAGTAAATATTTTTATACACCCAGAAATAGAGAGGGCATGACAAAGAAACAAAGCAGACACAGGAGGAAATTATATCCATTCCACAGAGGTCAGTCAGCCACTTTCCTTAAAATCCTTTGGATGCCACTCCAGCCCCAGCCTACAAATTATTTCATTTCCAGAAATAATACACTCAGTCGTTCCATAGTGTAAATAATGATGGTCCAGTTTATGTAGCTATGCTTTCATAGTTATCTAGAGCTGTGCTATTTTATGCTGTGTGGTAACTGTACTCTTGTACCCTTTAATATACAACAGTCAGTATCAGCAGATAATGGATCGAGTTCTCCAAGGGCATAAGCCAGTCCCAAATTCCAATGGTTACAGAATATGGCAAACACAGTGAGGGAAGTTAGTTTGCATTTGCACAAATTGTAAGAATATGCATACACAAAATACAGTTTTTAGGTTTGCTAGTTTACGAATTAAGTATTTTAGCATATACAGAACTAGTGTAGGAGCAGATGAGCATCAGCCCTTGTAACTACGTGGGGGAAAAATGGACACATATTCTGTGATTCAAGGCTTGTAGAATGTCAGCAGCTTTGCAAAATGTTTGGTATATGAAGCATCTGCTTTGCTAAAATCCCTACAGAACACTTCTCTGAAAATATTGTAAATGTGTTTGGGGCAGTGTCACGGATAACACAAGGCAGATGTAAAGAAGGAATCATTAAGGCAACACTGGTACAGAAGCAGAAGGAGAAACCAGATATGACATGAGAAGATGCTGATCATGAAAGTTCTTTTTGTATTAGGGAGCAGATTTAGATATAAGACATGGATGGGTTCCTGTGACTGAGCCTATGACAGAGAGGATTGCTCTGGAAAGCATAAGTGCTTCTTCAGACAGAAAGAGCAGAATACAGAGAATTCAAAGCCACCACCTCAGCAGTGGTAGACTGTGGAAGATTGGCTCACCAGGCTCTAAAACATGACTATTCAGAACTTCCAAACAGTGCCACAATAAATCCTGAACCACAGCTCTAACAGCTGGGATACACTAGTTCCAGCAGAGAAACCAGCCTATTAACCACAAGTTTATCTTTTTAACACCAACACAATTTGGGTTCAAGCCAGGACACAAAACTGAAAACTCCTTAGTAGAGAGAAATTACCTCTTCTTTTTGAAAGGTCAAGTATAGACCTGCTCTGGTCCTGAACTACTGTGCTGTGACCAGCAACCATTTTAATTCAAGTGAGCAAAAATCTGTAAACATTTCACATCCATTTTGCTTAGTCCATCATTTGCTGCTGAAGTTTCAAAACTCTAAACATGACATCAGACAAGAAGAAGAACTGAACAGACTTACCTATTACTGTGACGTTCAGGACATCGCTGGTTTTCACACCACTGGAGTGATTATTTCTGGCATCACATCTGTATCCTCTTTGGTCATTTAGTCTGATATTTTCATCCAAGAACGTAGCATATGTGTCATTAATGACTGTTTTCTCAATGTCATCTCCTTTGTAGAACCTGAAGGTTTTTGGTGGTGTTCCCATCACTGAGTGGCAGATCAACTGCAGAGGCTTCCCCAGCACCACCTCCGGCAAACCGCCGGCGACGGAAAGAGTTGGCTTGGAGACTGGAGCTAAAAGGGGAATAAAAGAAAAAAACTGCTGAAAATTGCACTGCATAAGGCCAAAAGACACGATACTATTTTATAGAAAGTATTTAAATGCACGATATTTATCTAGTTTGCACACGCTAGTTTGGGAAGCTCTTCCCCGTCGATAGAACAGAAACGGGGGGAACTTGAACAAATCAATAATGTAGGTAGTAGAACATGTGACTTTGAATCAAATAGCATGCAGGGGGAATATGAAGGAAAACAAAGGCTGAGTGATACAGCTGTGGATCATCCAAACTCCAGAACTAATTCTGACCCAAGGACTAAGTGTCACATTGCAGGTATGACCTGAGATGGATCGTGCAGCACCTAATTAGGGCCCTCTGTTCCACAGGGAATCACAACCCAGTTAATCCCCTTCACAGACTGGAGAACCACCTGAGATTGTTCCATGAGAGGGAAGGGAACTAGAGTGCTAATAACCAGCTTTTCTGGAGCAGAGCTAACCAGATGACCTCTGGTTCTCCTGGTTTCTGCCTGCAGAGTCAGGGAGAGGGATCCAAGGCAGACACTGTCAGAGTTTCAGGTCAAACGGATGAGGGAAAGATTTGCACAACAGTTCTGGCTCCTGCAAATGGTAATGAAAGAATTTATCTGGCACCCAGCAGAACCAAGGGAGCAGCAGGAAGCCATGCCAACTCCCTTCTCCCAGGGCCAGCCCTGGAAAAGTCTGACTTGATTAGATCATGACACACCAAATCCTCTACAGCTGAAGATGACAAGCACATCTCACAGAAATTAATATTGCAAGAACTAAGAGACACCCTAGTTCATTGACTAGAGGCCGATTCTGTAAACAGATGTGCTTATTTATAAGCTTCTGGTTTAGATCCCCCCTCATCTCATTGGGTTCTAAGCCTCTGTATCAACTCACCATAAACATTTATCCTTACAGGTTTGCTCTCCTTGACTATTCCTTTTACTTCAGCTTTACAGGTATAAGATCCAGTATCATTCACATTAACTCTCATTTTTAAGGTTTGAGAATTTTTCAGTGGGATGTCTCCGTTGGCGTTTTTCCGTAGGATAGAGAAGTTAGCTTTCTGAAAACCATTAATGCTGCAATTCAAAATTAATTCTTTATTCTTATCCAGCTTAGTCATAGAAGCAACCAGTGTTGGCTTGGGAAATAACTCTGCAAGATAAAAAGAGAACTAATTCATTCCAATTGAGCCTGAAAGAACAGGACTGCTTATCTCAACATATACAGAATGAAGGACATACTGAAGGTTTATAATCTGGGAACGAAAAAACCATGTTATTTTAATATTATTATATTTTCAGGGAAAACAGAAACTCAGCAACCACTTGAAACCACTTTTCATGTGTTATTTGAGGACATTATTTTAGTTGGGGAGCATTGGTAGGAAAAAATCAGAAACTAAAATCCAAATAGCCTTTTAACTTAGAGAAAATTTACACTTAGATCTGGAGGTTACACTTGGATCTTGAGTTCTACCAAATTTAAATTTAAATATCAATACGCTGAGTAAAATCTAAGATGAACAGAGGTTTTACCTGACACGACAACATTCAGTTTGGTGGTTTTAGATGCTCCCCCTTGCTCCACCTTACACAGGTATTCACCACTGTCCTCTAGAGTAGCTACTGTGGAGTATCTCAGAAGTTTCTTATCTTGTACACTGTTCAGTATTGATTTGTTTTTCTGGAGGATGATTTCAATGTCACGCATTCGAACTACTACAGTTGAGCATTCAAATTGTATTTGGTCTCCTTCTGTAACATTACTTGAGGGCACGGTGGTCAGAGTGGGCTTTATAAATGGTTCTGCAAGAGAATACATATCAACATGCAGATAAACATATATAACTATAAATACATGGCCCAATTTTAACTGTAGCAAGCAAACAAATGTCAAAAGAAAAGCCAAGCAACTCACCCCTGACTGTAACGAGGGTTTTGTTGCTGTGTGCTGAGTCTTCCCATTCAAGTTTTACATTTCTCCTACCAAAACAGTCAAATTGTAAAATATTATCTCCTTCTTCAACAGAAACCTCCAGTACAGAAAAATTTGTGTAAGGCTCAGGTACACATGTTTCTCTAGGCGTTGAATTTGTCTTTATCTTTCGGAAACAGAACTGTAAAGGAGGTTCTTCTTCAGGCAGCTCACAACGTAACTTCACAACTTCACCCTCCAAAACATCTCTTTTGTCAGCAGTCAGGGTTGGCTTGGTCATTCCTTACACCAGAAAGCAAGAAAAGAAATAGAACATTGCATAATCCTGAAAGAAACACTATCCCTGAAGACTGTGGTAATGATTTATGCTAATTAACAGATGCAAATACTTTGCAAAAACCAAGCTTTTGAAGACCACCCAGTACCTACTTAATGCTGAACAAATTCTTTCCAAATTGCTTTTCCAAGGGGAAAAATGTCACTTGCAGTCAAGAACACAAGGCTAGAAAGAGTATGGATGGAGGTAGCCCTTGTTCTCATCAGAAATGAAAGAATAAGACTGACACAACACTGTCTGCAAAAGCAGCCCAGAGCTGACACTCCTTTGGCAGTGGCTGTCACAGGTTGAGCATCTCAGTACCTTATTTCCAGCATTTCCAGGAATCTACCCACCCTCCATCAAGGTTATGGGAACAGGCACAAGCTTTCACAACTAATACTTCCCCTAGTCTAGGGAACAGAGGCTCAGGACAGCGGGGAAGGTGGCACAGAGGGCACAGACTGTTCCTGACTGTCACTGATGTCGCCCTGAGATCACAAGTTCATTTCCGTGCCTGAGCATGAGGGTTTGGTACTAAACTCTGGTGAAGTACTGAGGTCAATGGATAAAAATCACTTTGCAAGATATCCTACTGAGCACTGACTATTATTACTTCCCCTGGAAGGCTGGGGTTTTTTTGCCATGTTTGAAAGAGCACTCACCTGTTACCCAAACGTGGACGGGGTCACTCGATCCTGTCTTTTTATCTGCTTTCACAGCACACTGATAGTCTCCTGTGTCTGAAGATTTGGCCACAGGTACTTCATACCGTGCATCTCCTGTGTCTGACACAGTCATAAACACGAGCTTGCGGTCCTTAAAAATCGTAAAATTATACTTCAGCTGGAAATCAGCACTTTTGCTGATATCAGCGTGGCAGATAATTGACATGGGAGCTCCATTCCTCACTTTGACAGATGGCTCAACCTTGATTTCAACTGTGTTGAAAGTAAAAACTGGACAGAGAAAAAAAAATCTTATTTATTTTCAGTTAGTCCAACATAATACGGTTATCTCAAGTTGCTATACTTTAATCCCAAGAAGTAATTACAAAATTTACATTTTATTTGATAGGAATATTGTAATTTAAATACAAAGTAATTTATATACAAAAATAATAAACACATTTAGAAACAAAGTTCATGATAGTACTTATATATACATGTATATATGTTTAGAAATATATTCTGTGTTTAGAACCACAGCAATGATAAATAATTTGTAGCTTAAATGTGGTAACTGTTAGAATCCTGGTATACTTAATATTTTTATTCACACAGATGGAGGAAAAAGTATAGAGAAAGATCTATCAGTTCATTGATTTTGCCTTCCTTTAGAACTTATGCTTTTTTGGGTTATGCCCATTTTGGTCAAGATTTGTATTAGAAATTTGCTATTAGAAGGAGAACTTTCCTGCATCTAAAGAAGCCCCTTGCCCTGTACATTTACCAGATATTTATAATGTGTCCTTGCTAGAGAGAGTTTTGGGCATAAAACCAGAGCAAAAATTGCAATTTTTTTTGCATGTGAATAAACCACATGACAACAAGAAGCAAACCTTTGTCCCTGGTGATGGAAAAAAGGAAACATGAGGAGTGTACGTGCTGGGAGTCACAGGATGAAAAGGTAAAAAGTTCCTTTAGAACACGAGTTCTGAACTCTGCTCAATTGACCAATTCCTTTGCACGAGCAGGAGAAAGTGCCCTTAATTCATATGCTATAATTTTATCCTCCCTCCTTGCTTGTGGGCATGAGAGGCTTTTTTAAATACTAAAACAAAATGCTAATTTTCTCTCCCACCTTTTTTATGCCTCTGGAAAGCAAATTACTCTAGGACGGATTTCACCAAAACATTTATTAAGATACAAGCAGCACATCTGTCATTTAAACACTGTATCAAGAAACAGCACCAAGCAATACCTTTGCTTTTCATATGGCCAAATTTCATACTGAGATATCGTACAGCAAATCCAAATAAACTGTTTCAAATGCACATCAGTAACCAAGAAATTAGTTATTTTAAATTTGTATGTGAAAAAAAACCCAACAAAATTATAATTCCCTACCTTTATCCTGAGTGTAGAGTTCTGAACCTGGGGAAAAAAAAAGAAATGTTATTTTCAAAGCTTGCAGATTGAGAGACAGCAATGTGAAACTTAAAAAGCCTCCCCAAACCTCCCCCAGACAAACCAAAACCACAGGTACCCACCCAGAGACTTAGTTATCAAACTTACACTGCAAGAAAATCACCAGAAGAGCAAGATACATCTCGTTCCTGAAGAACAGACACTTAACCCCAAAATCAAACAATATTCATTATCAGAGGTGATGTCTCCAGGTACCAAAACCACGTTATGGTCTTTTTTTTCCGTTGGCTCTTTATGGAAACCGATAAAAATTTGCCATGAAAATTTGTAAGTTATCCCAGATCTCCCACAGAAACTGGCTGGATCAAGTAATCGTTCCCATTACTGGAAACTGGAAACGGCAAACAATGAGAATCTATCTGCTGCTCCCAGGCAGATTACTGGTCAGGAAGTGACTGGACTTTTCCTGAGGGCGCCACCAAATGCATTTGCTTTGTTTAATTTCTTAAGGTGTATTAAAAAAACAAGAAGTTCCAATGACATTTATCCTGCAGTTCCTGTCAATATGGGTATTTTTAAGCCACGATTAACCATTTAGGAACACGAATCACTTTTGCTATTTGAACTCAGCAGATTCTTGGGCAAATATTTCCCTTCATCCTCACATGGTGAATAGATGTACATAATTACCCATTTTTCCCTTTTACATCCATTTCTAGGTGTCCCATCTTTGCTGTGGCTGTGGGGTGGACAATAAATTCGAATTATCTCAGAAACCAGAGCTACTGTTGTGCGAGACCAGAATATGGACAGGTAGATCTCTCATATCACCATCAGATATCAGAAACATGGATCTGCACCAGATTTTATTTTATGTAGTTAGGACAGTGCAAAGCCTGCAAAAGCATAAACCTTACACCCTACAAGAAAAAGAACCAGTTAGAGTTTCAATTCTCAGCAAAAATCTGCAGCAGCACTGGCACAATGTGAAATACAGCACACTTCTCTGTTGCTCAGGATATTCCTTTCTCACTGTATCAGCCCACTTTTAAGTCAGACTTAAGCCATTCCCATCCTGAACACTGACTCAGCTTGACAAAGTGAGTTGAAATCATGCCCTTCAAAAAGTGTTTCTTGAGTTGTGTGTCCCAGAACTCCCCAAGCAGTGATTTAGTAATTCTTGAAAATTCAGTGTTCCGCTCTTAATCTCTTTCTCTCCTTTGTAGACAGAGTCAATGCTTTCCTTTAATTCCAAGCTTGTGAAAACACTGTGTAAAACAACACTAAATATGTTCACAGAAGTCTATAAAACAGACAGTTCTCATGAGCTTCACTTATATGAAATCCTTTTTTTTTTCTCCTGGGGGTCAATGAAAACTGTATTTTTCCCCCAAAAAATCAATATTTTAAAGCTATAAGTGTACTTCAATGCTTGTATTACACATATAAGAATGGCATTTTGCAAAGGGAAACAGAAGGAAAACACTCATCTGTTTAACAATGCATCGGTCATGAACAAGCACCTCTCTGGCTGTTTTACAGAATGGCACAATAGCCACAGCAATTAATGACTAAAGACTAAGCCGTTAACTACCAACAGTGTTTGTTCTGCTTAGTCCAGGCTCTTGGAAACACACCACCAACAAAGGATTGGGGGTTTGGCCGGTGGCCAACAATGGTCTCCAGGGACAGGTAAAGGAAAAGGGCAGGAGGACACATGGCAGGTGGAGAACAAAGGTAGATCAACTTTTGCTATTGGTAACAAAAAAATAGGAAGGAAGGAGATTTTCCCCTTCCCCCCTTTCCCCAGAAAAGAATTTAGCACAACATAAAAAGCTCAGCAAAACCACACCAGTCTTTCCCACGAGGGACAAAGGTTTCTCCGAGCCCAGCAAGGGAAGAAGAGAGTGAGTGTGAGACAAGTTCAGAGCCAGGCTGGTTTCAGACTCGGGTGGAAGGCCAGCTTTGAGGATGAACTAGCTCAGGGGTAAGGTTTAACGGTGCCAAAACCTGAGGCTGTTGGGAGATGTCGTTCCCAAGAGAAGTACATTCCAGAAGATCTTACAGGCTGATTACACTGTCACATTCCTGCCCAGCCTCGACAGACATTGTCGTGGAGAGGAAAATCCCGCTGGTGTTGACCAAAATCCAAGAAGTAAATTCAGCTGCAGGAATTCAAGCCAAAAGAACATGAAACTTGGGGAAAAAACAATGCAAACACAAAAGAACAGTTTGAGACCATCTTCCCTGGTTAAACTGGAAATCACATTGACCTAAAGAATTTAAACCTCAAAGCACCTGTGCCAGTAATACAGTTGCAGATTTTCCTGACAGCCAGCTTATTGTAATCTCTCCAAATATGTATTTCTGAGTTACATAAGATCAAATTTATTCTAATACACATCATATAAAGAACTCTATTCAATCCCTATCTCTATTTATGGGAAAAGTAGGATTGACCTCCAAAATGCAACACACCTCCTGAAGCAGACAGAATAAATCATTGTAATCTGACCGAGTGCCCTTTGAAACCCATGGGAATCACCACATTTCATCTACTGCCAATGAATTGGGCCCTTAAACATTAAAATCCTCCTCTGGGAATTCTCTGTTTCTGCTGGCTGGATCCCCTGCTGCTTGCTTACATCTGACATTTCCTAAGAGCCCTCAGCTCTGGCATCTGAACAGAGTTCTGCTGAAACGAGAGGCAAAGCCTATTTTGCTAACTAAGGGAAAAATGCTGAATAAGATTTTCAAATTTTTCCCTCTGCAAATACAGTGTTTTCAGGCAATCCCTTATGACAGGAAAGGGAGCTCGGAGTTCCCAGCCCATTCCAGCTGTTTGTTTCCATGTGCTCTCCGGGCTGGCGTGACAGCAAAGAGAGGCCGCGGTGCTGGTGCTCAGCACTGACATCTCACTTCCTCACACAGCACACACGAGTCCAGCCAATTCTGGGGCCTCTCAACTCTGCCTCCTGCTCTCAAATGCCTGTTCCTGAGGGCAGTTTCACTTTCTTCAGAAAAGAATTTCTATCTCACCGATAAAAACTTTTCCGGGGTCAGAAATCTCATCCCTTATACATAATTTCTTGTATAAGTTCACTGATTTTAAAAATAGTTAATTGCTACAGAGGTGTATCTACAAATGTTTGGGGTTTTTTCTAAATTTTATTTTAAAATTTAGAAAAATTCAGAGGTCTGGGTCCATCTATACTGAAGTCAACACAAGTTTTCCAGTAACTAAATCAAGACCAAAAAAGCAGCTCTGATTTCTAATCCTCCAATTCCTGACACAGATAATCATTAAATTATTTTGATTTCTTGTAGCTGTGAGCTGTTTTGCTCAATTCTAAATTCCTGTTTCAGTATACTCATAGATAATAGAACTATGACAAACATTGCTGTTTACACAAGTCTGGACAAACCCCTGGTGAACTGTGAATGAAACAAGTTCTTTCTACATATATTTTCAGGGCATACTGTTCTGTCTTGAATGTGGGACATTTGCATCGTTGGTCTTTTTTTTTTTAAAGTGTCTCTTTATACCTCCCCAGAGAAGAATTAAAAATTAATTTTCCTCCATGGATTTGAATATTTACAGAGTACATGAAAGAAATTAACCCTGCCTTTTTTTCCAGGAGTCTGGAAGTTCTACAATTTACAGAAACTCTGGATTGCCAGTTTGTGCATCTGGGAATAAATTGCATTTCACAATGGCACCATCTGCTGGGAGATGAGCACGGCAGTGAAGTGCAATTAAACATGTGATTACTGGTATCCAACACCTCCTCCAAATGGCAACATAAATTAAACCTGGAAAAGCAACCGAAGGAACCAGGGAGTTGATAATGACAGAATGTCACTGAGGCTTTCACACTGGAATGTTTCTTTTTAATACAACAGGAGCTAATTATTGCTATTTGGTTTTTATGCTTCCTTACTGATATGGTGCAACATTAAGAAGAACACTAGAAATCTAACCTTGACTTGTATTTCATGTAACACAAACCTCCACGTACCTCATCAGTTGGATAAAAGGAGAGAAATTCATTCTTTCAGAGATGTGAAATCAATTTATGATTCCATTATTTTTGTGGCCTGTGATACCACCTTGACCTTTCCTTGTGCCAGCAGCTTGTGAGTGACTCAGCTCCTCGAGGGCATTTTTAACCGCTGTCCACTCCTGCATTAACAAATTCCTCTGTTTAGAAACACACAACACAGCCTGTGTCACTGTCACACACTGCCCTTCCCTGGCACTACACCAGGATTTGCACTTGTTTTGTTGAACATCCAGCATTTCTAGATGCAGCTGAAAACCAGCTTCGAGCTCTGCAGGAATATCCCTCACAGAGGATGGACAGTGACAGAGAAGAGATCAGAAACTTCTGGCTGGAGAGGGAATTAATCTGGAAATATTTCTCCTTGGTGATTCTCCAAGAATTATTCCACATAGGTTTCATAAGTATAATTCAGTTGGTAGTGACTCAACAAGCTGGTCCAAGTTGACAGGAAACCTTTCAGCAGAGTTAACACAAACCAAGAGGCAGAATGATCTGCTCCTTACCTGCAGCAGGTGCCCACACACAGCCAGTGCTGCCACTCGTGTAACTGCTGGTTAAACTGCACAGAGGGGCAGATACTCCTCAGAGACACCTCAGAGTACACCAACAGAGGTTTGAAAAGGGATGAAAACCAGATAAGAGTCCTGGCAGATTTAATATTTTTTTTAGCATTTTTCTTTTCATTCAGTATGTTTTCTAAGGAAAAAAAAAAAAGTTAACTTTTATCAGAGGTTAGGCAGCAGAAAAAAGTTAAAATTACAACTATGAGTTTGTAAAGAAGGCTGATTAAGCTGACTAAGAGAGTACTCCATATTTTTCAACCACAGCACTCTTACAGCAATTCCTGAACATGTTTCTCTGGAACACTCTTCATACAGTGATGTCTGAATTTATCCCATGAGAAATGTATTAGTAACCCCAGTTTTCTGTGTCTCATCCAAATTCTTTCTTTTTCCAGTTTTGGGAGAGGATTCAGAGGACAGACATACCACATTTCATCTCTGGGAGATGTAGGAGCTGCTAGGTTATCAAACTGGGTGCCCAAAAGTTCCTTTCACCTGCTGACATGTCCTTTGCAACCTGCAGTTAATTGAAAACCAGTCACTACAACAAAATTCTCATTCAGAACCTGAGCATCACTGCAAGAAATTTAAAGCTACCTTAAATATCCATATAGAAGAGATAATTTCCTCTTCTACTCTTAATTGTCCTCCAGAAAAACAATCCTCTCACAAACATCAAGTAGTTAAAATAAACAGCAGACTGGCTCCCACAGCTATTTTTACAGGAGTGTAAAAATACGGTATTCAGTGAGGATCAAGCTATTTCACTAAAACCTTTTTGCAGACAAAACAGAGCCTTAATTTAATTCATCACCAGACATAGCTGTCAGTACATGGTGATTTCTAGCAAACCTTCTGCAGATATCTACTGTAGCAGATGCTCCTCCAGAACCTCTCAGGATGAGAAACTGGGGCTGGCAATAACTTTCATAATTCTGCTGAAAAATGCAAATTTCCCTGGAAGCCTGTGATAGAACAGACACAGTGTGAAGCTTTCACAGCCTTACTACAGAACACTATCACACTATTTACATTCTCAAGTCTTCACTGACCTTGTGAATGAAAGCTCAGTTTGGGTTTTATTCTCTTCCACCTGCTCCCTTGAGGCAGAATATTGTCACAGCACCAAGTGATACATATTTCCCTTTCTGACTTTTTAACTTACTTGTTTTGGCTGGATGGCTTCTGTTCTGTAACGTCATGTTCATTACTCTTTGCTAAATTTATTCAGTTCTTCTTACATGTACAGCCACATTAATTCCAGGCAGAAAATTTGTACATCTAATAAAAAGGGAACTCTGAGCTTACACAATATCTTACTGTTGGCATAAAACTCTCTGTGTACATGCTGAACAAAGCAACATCACCTTAGTCCAAAGTCAACAGTCAGCCCTGCCAGAAAAACAATCAGCATGGAAGTAAACTCAATTCCAAACAGAAACCAGGCCTTTGGACTCGTCCTCTTTGGACACCCAGGCTGTGCATCCTGAGGGAACCTGCACACACATCACTGAAGCTGCTGTAGATGAGAGATCCTGGTGACTACCAGACTTTTATTTTTTGAAAGGCACGGCCAAATTCACAGCTCATTTGCTCTGTAACCATTCCCCACTGCCCACACACAACATGAAGTAGCTTCTTAGAAAGAGAAAAGCATTGGGTGGTGGGTGAGCACCTCCAGGGCCTCTGAGGGGACACCCCCATCTCTGAGGGGACACACTCATCTCTGAGGGGACACCCCCATCTCTGAGGGGACACCCCCATCTCTGAGGGGACACCATCCCGGGCCGCCAGTGTCTCAGGGACTGTGTGTGTGGGTTTCTGACAAAAACAGGCTCCCACAACAGGAAAATGCACAAGTACCCCAACAGTTCTTCCCCCAACAGCTGCATTTTAACACGTGCTTCCTGACAGCTGTGAAAAGATGTTCTGCCCTTGTGGTTTGTTGTCAGCGTTTCCAAACCAGAAACATTTGCGAGGGGAGGGTGGAGATTGTCTTAGAAGAAAATAAAAAAAACAAAACAAAACAAATCCCCTCCACCCCTAAAATTAAAAAGAAAAGAAAAACAAGGAGGAAGGAAGTGCACACACATTCTGTGAGGAAGTTTTGCAATGCTGCAAGAGCTGAGGATTTGGGAGAGATCCTGTATTACACCTCCAGACTGCCTTGCTGCCTTCAGAGACTGGAAACTAAGAAAGAGGAAATAAGATGAAGATCACAACAACTCTTTTAAGGCATGTTCTGTGTAAGCAATTACCTCCTCATATACAACAGGGCCTGGAGCCCCTCAGAAGGCACTGCCCATGTATGGCTGATGATTACACTTACTTTGTCCAGAGGATGACAAGGAAAGAACATCTACTTGCCAAGACTGTAATTTGTATTACGGATTAGCTCATCAAATTAGTCATCAAGTTTGTTTATGCAGTGCTGTTGAACTCAAGTTCTTTATGAGATCTCTAGCATCTAATACAAGGTCTCACTTCCTCACAGCCTCACATTTGAAGTTTGACCAAAATATTTTCCAAACCAGCTGGCTAGCTATAAATATTTATTAGCATCCTAAAACTTTTATAAATTTGATACTATCTTTTTTCTGGACTGTTTTTTTTTAAAATTATATTGCTGCTAAAAAACACCCAGTACCACATACTTCCTTAGTCTCAGCCATATGATCACTTGCACTATCTGTGGCAAACTTGACTTTTTGATACAGATCAGTGATTGATCTCATTCCCTTTTAAGAACAGTACCAGAAAAACTACCCAAAGGAGGTTGTAGCCAGGTGGGGGTTGGTCTCTTCTCCCTAGTAACAAGTGATAGGACAAGAGGAAACAGACTCAAGCTGTACCAGGGCAGGTTTATATTGGATATTAGGAAAAATTTCTTCATGGAAAAGGCTGTCAAGCCCAGGCTGCCCTGGGAAGTGGTGGGATCACCAACCCTGGAGGGATTTAAAACACGTGTGGATGTGGCACTTGGGGACATGGTTTAGTGGTAGACCTGGCAATGGTCAGACTCAATGATCTGAGAGTTCTCTTCCAACCTCAGTGATTCTGATTCCATACATGGCAGCATGGTTCTACCACCCAACTCACACAGAAAACCACTGATTGTGTCCTAGAACAACTCTAGGCAACATTTACCTGCATCCCAAACTGCTGCTCCTCACTCTGCCCACTACCCTGCCTGCCACAGGCTAAATGTGCATGGAACATGACAAAAAACTCTTCACAGCAACATCAGTAGAGATCAGCACTGTTTCCATATATAGAACTTCCTCAAGCCCTGGAGCCACTCCCCGATCTCTTTTGAAAGAAAGATCTGTCATGTAATTCCACCAGCTCTCTTGCCCAGTACAAGAAAATGTTTTTTCTCACAATTCTGCTGTTTTCCTACCGTAAGCCAAGGACATGTTTCTTTCCTACTCCAAATCTTTCTAAACCAGAATCACTGTTTCTCACCTGAAAGCTTTTCTTTTTCTTCTCTTAGCTCAAATGTCTCAGCAGATACAGAAAACTACTACAAGTGGCAAAGGTAAGTTCACTTTTGTTGATTTTGAGATATGTGCTGCAATTGACTGTTAACCAAAAAGCGGGGAAGGGATTTAAAAATGTCTGAAAAGTTCATGTATAATTAAATCTTTTGCCTGTCTGTGCAGTGAGGCAGTTTACAAGTTTCTATACGAAGTTAACAGTCTCTTTGCTGACCTGTCTGTACAGTCAAAATTGCTTTAAGTTGTTAAAATATTTTTTCCCACTAGAAATGTTGTTATTTTAGTTACGAGTAGTTTAGTACCATTTTCTATGAAAAGACAAGTTTTTACTGCAAATTTATTTGTATAATATCATAAAAGGAAACAAATTTGATAGACCATCAAGGTCCCTGCTACTATTCAAAAGTTCAATCTGCTTACACAAGGTTAATTCTGCCTTTTTACATACAGCCACAAATAAAATACTGCTTTTGCTTTCAGGTTCACATGCTACCTTTCATATAGCATATAAGGTTTTTCTCTCCTACCATTAACACTCCTAATGTTTGATTTATCTTTTGTACTTCTATTATTTTAATTGCAGCTGTAGTTCAAAAGTATTTTTGTTGGCTCTCCTGGACACATCTGTGGGCTTTGTGTGGCTGTGCTCTCTTTTGCATGAAGACATGCACTTTTTGTCATGTGTGAAGCTGCATACTGGTTTTAAAAAGTATGAACTTGAGTTGCCTGCTATTGGAGGTGGAAAAAAGTATATATTGCCCTATTTCAACAGAAATAAATATAGCTTGGTTCTCAACGTATTTGGGGAAAAATCTGGGAGTTTTTTGGGTGATAAGTGCAGTCAACTCACTCAGAAGTTTCTCCTTTCCAGGGATCCTGTCCAACCCCAAGCTCGAACTGGTTCAGAGGAGTTTGAACGTGGTGATGAACCAGAACGTGACCCTCTGCTGCTGCTCTGCCTCTGGATCTCCACCTGTCAGATACACCTTGTTCAAACACAACCAGCAGGTATCCTCTTTGAACAGGTCAGACTCGACCCCTGCATTGTTTACCTTGACTATCAGCTCTGCCAGCGACATGGGTCCCTACAAATGCAAAGCTGAGCACAACACCTCCAGTGATGGAAAATACAGCAACAGCCTCAACTTCACCCTTATAGGTATGTCTGGCTGGGCATATTCCCAGCACTCTTTATTTTAGGGGACAGTCTTGCCTGAGGAGCTGACCTTTACTGCAGATGGCTGTTATTCCCTCAGGAGTCAGCAGTGCTGCCCTGCCCTGGCTCACCAACCCTCCATCCTCAGTGCCCACCTCATTTTGTTGCTTAACTCTGAGTCTTGCTTGGAGCTTGTCCTGTACTCAGTGATTGAGCCTTTTCAGTTTTCTTTTGTCAGAGCCAATTTCCAAACCAGTGCTGAGCTCACCCACCTCTCAAACAACGAAAGGCCAGAACGTGACCCTGTCTTGTTTCTCCGAGAATGGATCTCTTCCCATCACTTACATATTCTTCAAGGGAAAACAAAGTATCTCTCCCCCAGTGATGATGCATGAGAGGGAAGCAGCTGTGATTTTTCTATTTGTCAATTCCTCTACTGACTCTGGAACCTATAAATGCAAAGCTAATAATAGTTTTCCCAATAGTATGAAATACAGCAACAGTTTCAACTTCACATTAGCAGGTAAGCATAAAAGAGTTACCACTGACAAACAGGGACCATATAAAGTTCAGAATGCTGCCATGATCCAAGTTTTTTAGCTAGATATTTTATTCCTGCAATATCATGTTCAAAATATAATTTTTTACGACAAAAAAATAATTTTAGTTTTTCAAATACATGCAAACCCACAGAATTCCATGCAGCCTAGACAGGAGAAGTTGAAGTGCCCATGAAGAATGACTGTAAAAGACTCACTTTTACAAGAGACCCCTGGTCCACCTTGGGGAGAGTCTGGTTTTATTTGTCTCTCTGGTCCTAGGAAAGAGCCTCCTGGCACCAGCAAGCTGGGGCACAGTGCCCTTGGCACTCTCCTGAGCACTTACATTAACCACAGTTAATCCAAAAGCTGAAAGAAATTCCAAAGACCTTGATTTTAACGCACAGAAAATACTTAAAATACAAAACATTTCATTGCATAAACACTTTCTTTTTCTTCCTTTTGGCAGAAGAGAGAAGCCATTCTCAGGCCCTGATAATTTCTCTTGGGCTGATCCTGCTACTACTCGTAATAGGATTTGCTCTGGCAATTCCATTTTTCATAATTCCTTCATATAAAGCAAGTGAGTTATCTGAATGTCTCTTTCATTTTCATTTATGTTGTCATTATACTTTACTGTGTATAAATCACCTTACCAGCAGAGTAGCTCTCGGTGATTTAGGATGTTGTCAAGTCTCCTCTCAACCAGCACTGGCAACTTAACATTGAAAAGGCAAAACTTCTACCCTGTTTTGGTTGGCAGGTCTGGGATGGGAGTAACAAAGCAACATCTAATGTAATACACAGAAACACTGGAAGGAATTAGATCTCGTTGGAAAGGGAAATCTGTTAAAATCTATTAAAATGCCCTTGGTTAAAGAGCAATATTTATCATGAAAATAACATTATCTGAGGTCTCAAAATATTCAAAAAATATCATGAAACTGTTTACTTCCCTCTTAAGAAAAACTGATACAGGTATACACATGTTTTTCTTTTACAATTTGCAGAAAAATATAAGTCTACCAGGCCCTCAACTGGCTTTACATCAACAGTGAATGTGGAGGAGACTGAAAATGATGTCATATATGCAGAGATTGGTAAGTTCATGTCACCCCCCTGCACTCAGGATGGTATGGGCACAGTTCAGGCACTGCAGGAGTCTCATATATGGATTCCCTCAGAATGCATATTTGGCATCACCTGTCAGCCATGCAGCCAAAACTGCAGCTGGTTAAATGAAACGAGGTTCTATGTATTTACTAAGAGCCAACAAAGGGCTATATGGAGTTGTAGCAAAATAAAACTTACGTAGCTCCTGCATTCTGTTCAAAATTGTTCAGTGCTTCTGCTCTTTATTCCATGTTTCTGAAGTTTGACAAGACTCAGTTCAAACTTAAATTATGAAGTGACAACAAAGCAATATTGTGCTGCTTCAGCTGCAGAAAATACACAGTAACAAAGACATTCTCCAATAGCCACAATGCTCTGAACTTGGGAGTTTTCTATATTTGCTCTATATGTGAATGTCTCTTTTGAAGGGGGAAAAAGAAACCCCCAAACCAAACCAATAGCAAGGGCATTATGTTTCCCATTTCTGAATATCAAAATGGAGTCATTCTCTCCAAACTAACCTGCCTTCCTGATCCTGCAGTACACAGGTAAGGTCCTCACTGCCCTGCTGTGCAGCTGCTCGTGCCAGGGATCACTCAGCATCCCACCCACAGCCTGCAAGGACAGGGACAAGAGCTCTTATAAGGCCCGGGAATGCTACACAAAACAGGATTTATATTCACTAGAGAACCTCACTGCTTTATTTCAAGATTATAGAAAAAAAAAAGTCTGATCTAGTTGCTTGTAATTAACTGCTGTTCACCATCTTTAATCCAGAGCCTGTTAAGCCAGAAGAAGAATACATCAACTTTTCTGTTATCAGAAGAGAACATGAAAAAGGTGAAAACCTCAAGCTGTAATATTGGAATATCTGATGCTCACAACCATGTTTTGAGGGGACTTTGCTGGGTGGAGGCAGGGCTTAGATAGTTGTAGTTGCTCATGAAATTGCTTATTTACCATGGAGAAATTAAAGTAACTTTAAGACCTCTCGAGGGGGGAAAAAAGAAAAAGAAAAGAAGACAACTATCCTATGACCCAAAAAGTCAACAGCCTCACTATGAAACCATGCAGATGTTATTAGTAACCATGTTGCTGATGTAATGTTAATTCTTCTACTGGATATCTGTATGAAAAAAGCAATTATGAATTGTGCTATTCTGGCTTTTAGCAGGGAAGAGGGAATGTACTACAGTCTATTCAAAGGTCCTCATCAGAAACTGAGTACCAGGTATGATCTCTTTTGTGGTTAACTTAATCACATGTTTTTAAAGAATTTTTCAGTCCCCAAATGTGGTAAGTACCAGCAAGTTTCACAGAAAGAGATGATGTTCAGATACCAGTTTCCTGGCCTAGGCAGTTTGTAGACAGATAGAAGCAAAATGTCACAGTTATAATATCTAAGGACTTCAACTTAAGAGAAAAAGCAGAACAGATAACAACTGGAAATACTGAACAGCAATTCCATTAAGATAAACAGCAGCTTATTGCCCAAACAGCACCATAAAAGCCACACCAAAGCAATGCAATCACTGCCAGGTATGACATCCTGCTGGGCACAATATATAGTCTGGCATTACTGGCATCTGATGAATAAACAGAAAGGAATAAATTATTTAAAGCTTTCACCCAGCCCCAAGTTCCTGTACAGTTAACAATTCTCCTAAAGCAGAAACTGGATTGTGTGCAGACATAAGATAATCAAAAGGCTTTAGTTCAGTATAAATTAAAAAAAACATACAATCCCAAGTGTGTCCTCTTAGGCACACACTGGAGGATGTGTGTTGGGCCTCAGTACCTGTAAGGATGGGAATTTCTCAGTTCTACATTATTTCAGCTCTCAGGGTAGGGATAGGATGTCAAAATTAACTTTTGGAACAGCTAATTCCAAAACAAATTCTGCATCCTGCTACGGGCCGTTCTTAAATAATTCTGGGTTGTTCTAATGTCATTCCACAGCTAATTTAGAATTCCACATGTTTAACAAGTCACACTATGCTGACCTTATCTAACTATGCTGACTATATCTAACATAATTACACTATGTAGCAATTATTGTTACAAATAACTCATTTTTAGTTAAGAAGAAAATTTTAAGGCAAGTTCCTGTGTTTCATGACACTGATGACTATCAAGAGGCCATGTACCTTGTTGCACACACTTTAAGCACTTTACACAGTGACTCAACAAACTCTGAACATGCTGTAAATCTCCAGAAGATCAGAAACACTCAATTCTGTATCTCTGCAAACTCTTGTATCTGATTTTAACCACTATGCTCAGCAGGAAAAATGTGATCACACATTAGGCTTTTTCCAGCATCTTATATACACAAGACTTTTTCTTTCCACAAAAAATACTTGTAAAAACCTTTACAATTTATTTAAATCTATTCCTCTGTTACTCTTGATAACTTACTTCTGATTTTTATGTTTATCAAGTGCAAGATGAAGTAGCTTGAATGCTGAAGAACTGGGGCCACGTGATTAAAACACATTCCTACAAACAGATAGTACAAAGATACTGATTTATTAAAAAGTTTAAGATTTGGAAGTCTTTTATATAAAATCCCATTTTCCAGCAGAGATCATAATTGTGTTACCAACACAGATGAAAGCTGAATTTTTAGCTTAGGATGGAGTACTTTTACCTGACAGTAGAGACATGAATGAGGATATGGTTAGCCCTGCTAACCAAGGACAAGTTGCATCTCTTGCCTTTTTCCAAGGAAACCTGGAAGACCTGGATGGCCTAGACTTGGCAGCAAACAGATGCACCACCAAACTTTAGCAGAGCTATTTGCAGAGAAACCACCAAGACCATGACAGCGCTGAAACCCGTCCAGGCACAGAGGTTTAAGAAAATCCCTTTATTCAGTGAATTCCAGCTTACACGTTTTTGGCTGACGTCACATATTTAGTTAGAAAGTCCTTCAGCCTAGAAATGTGCATCATTTCCTTCATGGTGGTGTCTCTGCTCCTCAGCTGGACCACCCCGTTCTCCAGAGTGGCATCAGTTATCAAGATCGTGAAGAGAATGCTCATCTCATCATACCTGAAAAGAAAAGAGTCCCCCTGTTACTGCTTTTGGTGTGTGGAAAAAATCAGATAAATTATGTGCCAATGACCACAAGCTGTAAATATTTATTTTTGCTGTACTGCACTAAGTCCAGCATGATGACACCAGTTTTCTTGTTGCCATTCCTTGCTTTCCTGATTACATTTCTTTAAATTATTTAGCTACTTTAGTACATAAAAGAATGTTATCTAGTGACCTATTACAGGAATATTTTTGCAGAAGTAGAATTTATCTGACTTACTTTGAATACTACTGCACATGAACAAATAGTTGTATTTATTTTCTCTAAGAAATATTCATCAATATCAAGATCCACTGACATGAGCAGCCATATGCCCCAAATTCACTCCTGATAAACAACTCATACATGAAGCCCCCAAATGGAATAGCTGTTTTTATATCCACAAATAATTCCATCACATACACTGACAGTAATGGTTCCAGATTTGGAAGAACTTTTAAGACTAGACACAGTGTGCTACTTGAAACAGTACTTAAGAATGAAACACAGAACCAGAGCAGATGCAAAAATGGGGCTGAGGGTGGGAAACAATTCTGAGAGCTTTTGGCTCATGAGAAGAAATTTATTTTCAATAGGAGAGTCTCTAAAAGGCATTTCACACTTCCAGGGAAATAACAATAACACATGAAAAGCTTATACTTAATTTAAAAAATGAACAATATGCTTTTCATAATAAAACTACTCAAATCCAAGTCTGTAGTTTGGGATCAATGCCTTCAGTCATGTGGTTACTGCACCCAATGACTTCTTACTGAAATCAGGCATATTTGCACTAGTCCACAGAAAGTCATCTTTCACCTTCATACTTTAATTTACCAAAGATTGTTTCTCCTTACTTTGTATAAAGCTGTTCCAGAGACACTGGCACAGTTTCAAGATAACCTGGCCACACAGAAATTCTGTTTTCTGTCAGTTCATTGAACAGTCCTTGACAAACCTGTGATCATTTAAAAACAAAAGTTAAAAGACAGACTTTGAGGGTCTGAGACTCTACAAAGAAACCATTAGAACTCTAACATGTGTGGTATTAACATTCCTAGCTGGTGTTAATTTGCTGGCTGAAATAATCTCCAAATGGAAAGCAGCCTGGCAATTAAATCTCCAATTCTGTTTAAGAACAGTGTAAGTTTGCTCCTTTCTGTGAGGACTGACAATGACTGACTGACATAAAAACTCTTAAGAAATCCTTCTGAAGATGCAACCCATGTGTTAAGATAATTCTGAAATATTAAGAAGCTGGGAGGGACTGTGTTATTTATTTTCTTTAATGTTGCATGGAACAAGTATCAGGTCTATTAACAGCACCAAAAGCAGTGTGTCCACACAGGGAACTGCCTGCAGTGAACTTCTTTGGCTGTGACTCACAAGCTGCACAGCAGGAATCAAAGCAGCAGAAAGATTTTCCCCAACACAAACCCTGTCTGAACTGTAACGTGGAGATTCAATGCTCATAATTAAAATACTGTCTTACCACATACCTGTCTCAGCTCTGTTGTGGGACCTTTTCCTACGTCCAAGGCCACTTTAAGAGGTGCTAAACAAGGATGTAGCTTAAGTACCTTGTAAATTTTAAAAAAGCAACAGATTATCAAATTTGTTTAGCACGCAATTCTACAGAACTAGGAAATAGTAAGTTTTTTTAACTGAAATTAAGGTTCTAAACAGGCAAAAATTTTCTCATAGCACAAATTCCTGAACTAGCAGCAAGCTGTATTTTATATAACTAGCACACTCATAATCCAGCTAGACTCACAGGGCAGAAATTACTCCATTTTGGCTGAGCCCCAGGAAAGAAATGAAGATTTGTTAGCAGAGCTCCATCATCTTGAACGGAGCCAGAGTGATCAGAGACAGCCCAGCAGACAGTTCCCATCCAGTCTACTGCCTGTTCTTAAAGAACAAACAGCTGTTTGGGTGACAAGCCCTGTCTGCCAGCCAGCACTCAAACTGCAGAGAAACGGGGTAAAAGTGGGAATAACCATGGTCCTTGGGAAGATGCCCCACTACCACCTGTGACCCACTTTTTCTGCTCTTCTCAGCCACCTTCAAATGCTGCTGGAAGAGACAAATTCCTCTTTTCCACAAACTGCAGCTACATTCCAACTTCTCTTAACTCCTTCACTGCTTGCATGGCAAGAGCCTGCCTGCCCATCAGAGAAAAAGGTAAAACAGGAAAGGGAACCTCAGAGTGAGAGAAAAAAATGCTTATGTGGGTGACAAGGCCTGCTGGGCAGTGCCATGGGGCCAGCCTGGTGCTACCAGTGAGAACAGTCAGTCTGCATCCATTTGGGAAGGGAAGAGGATGGCCAGGTGGAAAAAGGAGACATTTCCATGCTTGAATTTACCATATTGTCTGTGGCTTTTGTACTTAAGACTTTTGTTACACTTTCTACAGAAAGTTACCTTTCTCTGTGAATTTTTCTTTGTTGCTAATGGATTCTCAGCCAGCTGCAGGGAATCAAAGAGATAGGCTAAGACTCCTCGGTCCAGGTTTCCATTCATAGACAGAACATGAGGAATAACATTCTTCCTTCCATCTCGGCCCTGAAGAGAAAAAAACACAAAGGGAAACATCAAAGATTGACCCAAAAAGCCTTTTGCTTGCTTTAAATGTATAATGAGGCACTGAGGTCGAGTACCTTTATAATGTTTAAAGCACAATCAGACATGTATTTTAAAAAGTTATCAGGCAATACTGCAACGCTGGGGAAAGCAGAAGGTCAGAGCAGGATGGAATTAGTTTCTTGCCTGCCACTATGATCATAAATTTAAATCTATGGCGAATACACCTGAAATTGCATTTTCCTTTGGAGGTGTGTAGATTATTTCAAAGTGACCAGGAGGATCTCTCCCCACGTTCCAAGAAATCCCTGCCCCAGTTTTGCAGGTTAGTCTTCCACCTTCTCTACAGAAATAAACTGCAAAACCAGGAAACACTGGACTGTCACGAGAAGGAGAAGGTTGCAATTTACTGGTAAAATACCAAGTTACTCTCACTTTCTCTGTTCAGCCTGACTTCAAACATTGCCATTCACTAGAAGTTTGTCCCCCTCCAATACATTCAGTGGAGAGGTTTCCCTCTGATCCATTCCCCCTTTGAGTGTGGTAACTTCTATAAAGCCTTTTGCAGTGTTTATAACCCATTAACCTACATAATATTCCACGTATATGGATGTGAACAAGCTACAGCAAGAAAAAAACATTTACAGGGGTTTTTTTTCATGCAAACTGAACATTGCAAAGCACAGTCTGAGTTTCCCTTGACATCTTTTAACAGATACAGGTAAAGACAGCACTGATAACAGTTGTCTTGTCAATACAGTTCATTTCTAATTACAGTTAATTAACTTATTGCAAAAAAAGTCCCAAAACACTATTTTATCATCTTCTGAAAATGGAGGTCTGACTGCAGAGTATCAACTGTACTACTTTTACAGCCAACAAATAACAAGACAGTCACCTGCTAAGCAACAGGACCAGCAAAGAAACCATTTCTCTCACACATTACCCTCTTTATCAGAAAAGATTTTTAATATAGTGAAGCTTACAAGTAATTTTGAACTTTCCCCTGGATACATCTGTAACAGTTCAGTATCACCAAGGTTCTTCAGTGTTTCTATTGTTTCTGTCCCCCAAGGAAACTTGTAATGTAACTTAAATCCTCTTCTGCCTTCTTCATCATGAAAGTCACTGCTGCTGAAGTTAGATGGGCCTACTGCAAACTGAAAATAAAAGGTGTAAGAGGTGTAATACTGTGAATCCTGTATTAACTAAAAAACCGAGTCTGCAATGCAAGCTGAAATCTGTGATTTTCAGCAAAACATTTTTAGAAATTACAGCCCAAGTCTCTCTGTTGTTTCATGGCATTTTAATCTCACATCACTTACAAACATGAAACATTTGGCTTTCCGTAAGTCACGTGACAAACCTCTTATCGGGTTTGTCACAAACTTCAGTTGCTTTTCAGTTTCCACGAGAAATAATCCCATTTCAGTGGCTAGAACAGGCCAGTAATGTAAGGCCATAAAACCAACCAGGGTGACTATTCCCCCTCTGAAGGGAGCAGGCCAAGATTCCCCAGGGATATGCTGCTGTTACCTTTCTCCACCACTGGAGCCTCTGGCGTAGCCAGTAATCGAGCCACTGTCCTGAAGTTCTGGGAGAACTAAACCATGCAAGCAAGGACGTGGTCCTCTCTCCTATTCTTTAAACAATAGCAAGGGCAGCAAGTTAACACCTTCGGAAATAACAGGGGAAAAAGCAAGAGACAGCATTCAAAAACGATCCAAAAGTGAAACAGGTGTTAACAGTTGCTTTAAGCATGGAAAGGGATTAATCCCCCAATTACTCTACCTTGTAAGGTTTTCCTCGGGTTGTTCACTTTCTGGAAGAGAATGAAAGCACACTCCAATCTGAGCCAGGCCACAGGGCAGTCTTTTGTTCACCAGCTCTAAGCAGCTGACATACTGCTCCAGAACACCTGTCAAAAGGTAAATCCCTGAATTTAGTGGCCACTGGGAAGTTTTTTTACATTTTCAGTCTACCAACAGCAAACGTAGAACATGACACAAGTGTTGTTTGTATGTGAAGCCTCACTAGCACTGATGCTTTGCAGGGACGAGCTCATTTTTAGTGCCTTTCCCTTAACTACAGAGTGCACCCCCTGCCCACCTGTGCTGCTCAGGTCCTCGAAAAGGACAAACTCAGAGTACGCAGCCAAAAGACCTGGAAAATTCCCTTAAACGCAGCTGTTTCTCTCCCAACCAGAACCCCGTTAGCAGGACCCAGGCTGTGCGGGGCCGCCCGGGACCTACCGGGCAGAAGGCTCTCCCGCAGCACCCCCGCGGTGCCCAGCACTTGGTCCAGGGCCGGGCTGTGCCCACAGCCCTGCAGGGCGTCCCGCAGCGCCTCCGGCTGCAGCAGCCGCAGCCCCCGCGCGTCCCGCGGGGCTCCGGGCGGGCCGTGGAGCGGGGCATCCACGGCGAACACCTGCTCCCGCGGGGATATGGCCGAGTCCCACCACTGCGCCGCCAGGTTGGCGCGCAGGGCCGCGCCCAGCGGGCCGAGCCCCGGGGGCTGCCCGCTCAGGTAGGCGCGCCAGGGCAGCGGCCCCGCGCCGCCGCGCAGGAACCGCCGCCGCCAGCACACCTCCAGCAGCTCCGCCCCGCCCGCCGCCTCCGCCCCGCCGCCGCCCGCCGCGTAGGGCCGCGCTGAGCACCCCGGCGGCTCCGCCCGCCCCGGGACGCGCCGCCGCCCCGGCTCGGGCCGCACCAAAGCGGCGCGGCCGCCCCAGCGCCGGCCCTGGCGGGCGCCCAGCGCCATCTTCCCGCTCCCTCACGGCGGGGGCGGGGCGGCTGCGCATGCGCGAGGGCAGCGCCAGGGCCCGCCCCGCCGGGACCCCCGACCTTAGAGCCGACCTTGGACCCGACCCTGGGCCGAGCTCGGCGCTATCCTCAAACTTCATTACCTGTGCCCAGCCCGAATCTTCGCACCTTTTGTAAACGTAATGGTGCTGTTTAACAAAAGGAATTGGTGTCTTCAAGCTGGACTTCCTCGCCTTTTGTAAACGTAGCTATAATGTCGTCGGGTAACTTATAATAGAAGTTGTGTAATATAGAACGTTGTGTTTTGAGCATTCAAAATCAGACAAATAAACATGCATTAGGTAGGCAGAGCATATGTAGCAGGTAGGAGGGTTGGTGTAAATTTTACTGTATAGAAGATGTCCCTTTTTAACCATATTTTTGGAAGCCTCCACCTTGCACCCTGTGCAGAATAAACGTCTTCTTTCTAAACCAAACTGTGTCTGTGTTTAGAGAGCACCTAAAATCGGCAACAAGGCCACAGCTGCCACGGGGTCACATCTCACCTTCCCCTCTCGGACACGGAGGTCCAAATCTCTGGAGGGGTTAGAAGGGGCAGTGGGGTGGGAAAGACCCTGCTGTGATGGGAACACGGGGCAGCTGCCCGGGGACATTCCAGGGGAAAAGCCCATCCCCGGGGCAGCCACAGGCCCGAGGCACAGCAAGGCAGAGCTCCTGCCAAGAGGGCGGGTGAGGCCCCTTCGCTCCTCGGGGCTCTCGAGTTCACGCTGGCAGAGCAGAGGCAGCGCAGTGGAAATTTCCATAGTCGCTGCATCACGAGTTCGTAGCGGCGCCAGGAGGAGGAGCGTGAGACGGGAACCATTCTGCGGGCTGGAGTCATGAAAGGCTCGGGCTGGGATAATCCCCGCGCCGGTTCTGCCGCTCAGCCCCCACCCCAGGGCCCAGGACTGAAAAGACGCATTAGTAGGGCACTGGGTCAGCCGGAGGAGCTGCTGCTCCTGGGTGGAGAAGTATTGCAAGGCATTTTATATCTAAGGCAGATTTGCCATGAGCTCAGTTCTACCAGAGTAGCAAAGCTGTTTAGTAGAGCTCGTCTCTTTTCATCATTTTATGTGCAAATGTTATGAGTGCCCACCTGACACTTCCCCCAGATGATCGTCATTTGACAAGTAAAAAATACAAGTGGAAAGAGGCTGTTCAGGTTTTGCATCAATGTTGAAGACCCTAATCTGTCAGTTTTAAATCACAAGCTGTAAATTTACTATTTTAATACTAAAAACCCCTTTATACTGAAATTTTCAAAACTAAGCTTTCAAATGCATTTTGTTTCAGGCCACTGACCTGGAAACTTAAGGATTAAGTCATACTTCAGTGATAAGTAACCTACTTCCTTGTCTTTCGACACTGGTGGCACTGGGCAAAGGCAATGTTGCAGAGCCAATTAAAAAACTAAAGCAACACATTGCCAACCGCAGTCAGGTGGGGTAGTTTGAAGCCTCCAGCTGAAGTTCTCACAACAGCAAACGATCACAAAATACTGTCAAGAGACAGAACTCCACAGAAAAGGAGGAAACAAATATGAGGCAGATTAGGCTGTATTAAAGAACATCACAAGCTGAGCCTCAGAGGGAAACAATCACCAAGGGCTAAGCATAGACTAATCAAAAAAGATTTTAAGTGTAAAAGAAATAGTCTAACTTGGGTTTAAAGTAACCTAGAATCTTGTAGACTCAACTTGCACACATTAAGCTGTAATTAAGCATTGTTAAACTTGAAACTCATCACTGTTACTGGTAAACAAGTGAGAGGAAGGAACTGAAAGTTAGTGTTAACTGGAATTTTAATAACTGTACTTGAAAGCATTAAGCACTTTAACCCCGGGATCAAGTATTATTCCAGCTCTGCTCATCAAGGAAACGCTGTTGCTTCACTCAGCATGGGCAGTGCTTTGAGATTAGAGTCATTTGCACATATTAAAAGTCTTAAAAAAAAAAAATCCATGAGGCACATTCATGGATCAACAGCCCACTTCCCTCCGCCCGCTTCCATAAAGAAATCACTGCTCAATACCGGTTTAAGTATAATTTGAAGTTTTAATACTAAGATCTTCCCGTTTCTCTGAAGCTCAGAAGCCTGCATGCTAACTCACAAGGCCTGGCAGCTGTGGGTACACGACACTCAAGCCTGGTCTGCACATATGCTCGTGTGAAGGCGACGGTTACTGTGCTGCAGAAGCTTCCTACGCTCGTAGCAGCTCGTTAGCAACACCACTACAGAGTTTTGATCTTCTCCAAGAACTGGCCCTACGCTAGTGAGACAAGGAAGAACACTGTTTCCAACACTTTCTTAGAAGCCAGCCTAAATTTTCTTCCCCATCGAAGCAGAGCCTGCCATGCTAAGCAATCTAGCCCAATCAAGGCAAGGCTGGTTTTTGTATAAGCTTAAATGTTTAATCAGACACAGTTGAGAAACCTTTCTAGAATTTAATATAAAAACATTTTAACATTCCATTAATGTAAAGTTGTGCACATGTTGAGAAAATTGTCATCTGAAAGAAAATTCGGTCTTCAAATATCTTTATTGGAAGGCCATGCACTGCCTTCTGGTACTGTATTTCAAATCACTGTACATTTACTTTGAAAACACTGTCTGCATTTTCTAGTACAAAAAACTAAAAATTGTTTCAGGAATGTAGAGAAATATTCAACTTAAATAGCGAAAAAGTGCACCATAATTACTGCTGCACTGCAGTCATTTCTGCGTTTCCCATTTTCTTAAATAACTATCCTGGTTTTGATAACACACAATATAAAGAGCAATTATGAAAAACTGAGACATTTAAATTACACTAAGTTATTGAGAATAACTTGTGGGCATGGGGTAACCTATCATAGGAGCAGCACCAGTGGCAGGGTAGGCGTACTGCTGCTGGTTCATGCCATTGTGCATGTTGGCAATGTTGGAGCCGTACTGCTGCTCGTAGCCGTTCTGGTACGCTCCTGCGGGGTTACCGCCCGCCCTGAAGCCAGCCTGCATCCCTGCAGCTGCAAAGCCATTCCCAAAGGGAGTTCCATTGCTGAAACTCTGGGCACTGTAGGCCCCGTTCTGAGTTTTGGCTCCGAAGTCTCTCTTGCCTAGCGCGCCATAGGTTCTCTCAAAGTTCTCCCTCTCTCTAAAGCTACTAAATCCACCCCTTTTGCCCGCAGAGTATCTGTCACGGCGATCCCCTCGGGAGCGACCTAGTGAGAGAGACAAGACAGTTACATGGATTACAGAGGCTGCCCGAGTTCACCTCATCACCTTTCCTTTTCTGGCCCAGCAATGCAAATCTACTCTGAGGACAGTCACACGCTCTCCCTGTAACACGAGTGGTGGCATCCAGGCAAAGTGGCACTTTCACCTTGCCAGCAGGACACTTGGGTCCATCCACCTTTCCAAACCGTGGGAGAGAAGGCCACAAAACTGAGCCCAAAAGTGTTTTATTTCTGACCAAATCAGAAGTGCCTCTTTGGCCAGCACTAGCCGTAAGTGCTCCACAGCACGACCTGGGAGCATCTGGGTGTTGTTTTTTGTTATTGCTGTTTCTGAATACCTTCTGAGGTCACCATAACTGGTAACTAAACCACCTTCCACATCCATTTTGGAGAGAGGCTGGAGGTGGAATTGGAGTTTCCTTTTTGTTCTCAGAGGAAAGCTATGCACACTTAGATCAAGAAGAGCACTTACCTGACCCTCTGTCTTCAATCAGCTGAAGCAATTTGGGGTTGATGGCTTGATTAGCCTCCCGAAGCACAGAGATGAGGTCATTTACTTGCTTAATATTGTTAGGAGTAAAGAATGTGTATGCTGTGCCTGTTTTGGTACTGCGGGCAGTTCGTCCAATTCGGTGGATATAGTCCTCTGAGGAGTTAGGGTAGTCATAATTGATGACAAATTTCACATCTTCCACATCTGTAAAGTGTTGCAGTGTGGCAAAAGGCGAAGTACAAAGTTTTGCACACCACAACAGCCAAATCGAAGATAAACATTAGACAAGAGTATTTAAAAGGGAATAATGGCTGCAAAGAACAGTGTTAGAATCATCCATTTCTGCAAGAGTATTGTGGAAGAGAAAGTAATGCACACTCCGTCTGATCCCGTCTCATCACCCACCCTGTGAGCCAAAACCTTACCATAAGGAGTATGCATTTGCTTGTCATTCCCAACTCAAGAGTCCCCTTTACAAATCATCAAGTGACATCTGAAAGCTTCTTTGCAGTAGGGCCACTAAATCTCACAGCAGCCTCTTCATGTGCTCATTTGAGGACCTTAGAGTAAAAACATACAAGGTCCTTCACATACACACTCATTAGAAGCTCAAAAAAAAAATGGGCCACACTGCTCGTCTTGCCAAGACCTTTGAACCGCAGCTGCAAGAAAAACATACCTGTCCCCCCAAAGTCACCAAGTTGTTTTTATGCACTGTGTCTCGTCTAGGCAAGCGCTTCCAAGAAGCCAGGGTTCACTTGAGAATGTGTCTCTCTCTGGCAGGTCTCGACATGACGACTATGTATAGGTGGAGGAACTCCGACTTTCAAAGGCATTGAAAAGCCATTGCTTTCCTGCCCCACTTGTTAAAGTGAGAGGTGGACTTTTATTCTCAGATTTCATGTGCCAGTACTCACCAATTTGCACAAGGCTTAGTACGTTTTAAAGCTGCTCTCTCCATTTTCATGGTTGAAAAAAATTTCATTGAACATTGAAGTTTAAAATTATGTCCTTCAACATTTCAAAAAAACTCACTGAAATTCAAAGACCCACAGATCACAGCAAACAGTATGCACAAAACTAACAGTACTGCACCATGGCAAATCATGCAAAGCATGGAGAGAAGAGAAATACCAGGGCAAAGTGAACTGTGAATGAAACTGCTTATTTCATGAGAGAACAGTTTATGGGGTAGTAGTTTAAAGGATGATCTTTGCCTTTTGAAGATTACTGGCACACAATGCTCTCAGTTTTCACCTCTCTATTTGACTGGAAGCAGCCAGCCGATCATTTCCACTAGTCCTCCATCCCCCTCGAGTCCTCCGATTGTCATGCCTAGGCCTTGCCACAAAGACTGCACCTTTATGTGAAGAAAACTTAGAAAAATGCAGAGGTTAAAGAAAGCAATAGACTTTCTTTAAAAGCTTTGGGCAACTGGCATTACGAGTTGTACTAACCTAGACCTCTGGATGCAACATCTGTAGCAATCAGGATTGGTGCTTTCCCATGTTTGAATTCTGTAACACAAGAAATGAATCAGTTCCTTCCTTCAGTAACACACAGCAGATGCTTTGCAGGAACTCTCTGCAGAAATTGCCAAAATACTCACCATTTAGAACCCAGTCCCGCTCCTGCTGACTTTTGTCACCATGAATACCCATCGCTGGCCACCTGAAAATACAGAATTTGATTGACCCAAGACCATCCCTTCACAGTGGATTCTGTAGTCAAAGACAGGGCTACTGGTAAATTGCAAAGTTAATCTGAGCTTTATAATTAACACCCAGTGTCCCTATTTGACAGTTTTGATACCACAGTTAGGAATCAAGAGCCCACTCAGGCCGGTCAAAGTGGCTCAGTGAAGTCCCAGCTGTTACTCACCCATCTCTCCTCATCTTCCTGGTGAGATCATCACAACGTCTTTTGGTTTCCACAAAAACAATTGTTTTGTTTTCCTTCTCACTCATGATTTCCTCCATCAAACGAATAAGCCTGTTATGAAGAGATGATGGTTAGAGTTCAGATTGATTTGTACTGTGCAAGTTTAAACAGTCAGATGTGGAGATTTTTAGTAGTCTCAGACTGGTGTCAAAAATCCATCAAGACAAATTCATTTCACAGTTCATAAACTAACACTGACCATTAGAAAACACAATGCTTTGCCCCCACACACTGCTTACTTGTCATCTTTCTCTACATCGTGGCACACATCCACAATCTGCAGAATGTTGTGGTTTGCACTGAGTTCCAGTGCACCAATGTTGATGTGCACGTATTCTTTCAAGAAGTCTTCAGCCAGCTGCCTCACTTCCTTGGGCCATGTGGCACTCCACATCAGAGTCTGCCTGTCAGGCTGGAGAAGGATTAGGTCAGTACAAGATCAACATATAGTCGGGTCAAATGCCAAACCAAAAAAAGAAAACCAGGCAAGCATGAGAAAGTTAATTGAGTTAATTGCATTGTCCTTGCTTTAATAAGCACAGGGGCATTTTTTTATGCAATAATGATAAATGCATGAATTATTTATACTCACTCTAATCTGATCCACAATTTTTCTGATTTGAGGTTCAAATCCCATGTCAAGCATCCTGTCAGCTTCATCAAGGACAAGGTAAGTACACCTCCTGAGATTGGTCTTTCCAGCTTCTAAGAAGTCTATAAGTCTTCCAGGTGTTGCAATGCAGATTTCCACACCTAAAATCAAGCAGTCCAGTCAGCTGAAGCAGCTTTCACATGACCTCAGACAGATGTGCACCAGGACTGATCCATACCTCTCTCCAGGTCACGGATTTGTGGTCCCTTAGGAGCACCTCCATAGATACACGTGGACTTCAAACGGCACGCTCTGCTGTACTCAGCAGCCACCTGCTGCACCTGCTGGGCCAGCTCACGGGTCGGGGCCAGCACGAGACACTGGAAACAACATGCCCAGCTTTTAGTCCAACACCCGTTGAAAGGTGGGAGTCTGACTAGCTTTGAGTGGAAAGTTTGTCACATATTCCTTCAGTGCCAGAATGACTGGATTTAAGAGGCCAAACCAGCAAGCCAAGTTACCTGGCATCTCAACCACCACCAAACACTATGCCATGTGCAAAAATAGCTGAAAGTCCCTGGCTTCCAGGGGATAGCAATTTCTAAAATGCAACATCTAGCCCTGTTCTACACTATTGTATGGACAATCCAATCAGAGCTTATAGAATCTTCTTGGAAGACTACACAACAGGGAACCACTTTAGTCATGTACAGGAAAACAATGCAGCTATGCACTCTCATGAGCATGGACAATTTGGACTGTAAAAACCAGTTACATTCCCTAGAATTAAGATCCCCTTTCATTCAGGAATACTCACAATGGGCCCATCTCCTCGCTCCAGGAATGGCTGGTGATTTATATGCACAATGGCAGGCAGTAAGTACTGTTTGGAAGAAAGAAAAGTCTCGTTACAGTCTCTTCCCAGAAGTGTTCAGCCTGCACTAAGCCAGGCCACACTGTCACTGCTGAAATTCAGCAGTATTCCAGGCTACAATCAAAACTTACAGAGAGAGTTTTCCCTGATCCAGTCTGTGCCACTCCGACCATATCCAATCCACTCAATGCAACAGGCCAACCTTGTGCTTGGATAGCAGTTGGTTCAGTGAAGTTCTGCCTCTGAATTACTTCCATAACATTTGCTTGAAGAGAAAATTGAAACATATTAACTTAGATGCTGCCCTAATCCAGCCTGAAGAACAAGAAGTTCTGTGAAACAGTAAACTGGTCTTCACTTACCAGGGAAGTTAGCTTCATAAAAGTTGATAATTGGTTTTGGACAGTTATGGCCCCTAACAGTGACCTCTTTGCTCGCTCTGTACTGTTCAACTTCTTGCTGCAAAACAAAATGCCCATTATTGGAAATCAGCTTTGACACCAAGGTTATATTTTAAGTAAGCCCATGTGTGCCTGCTGGGCCTCATGACCCTCAATGTGTTTGCACTTTCTGTTTACTTTTGCTCGAGTCAGATCAGGTACGTACCTGAGTACGTCTAACTACATCAGGATGTTCTTGATAGAAGTTCTTCTCAAATTTGGGCAGCTCATCTAAATTCCATTTCTTTTTTGTAAGTTTTTCCCCAGGGTTTCCAAATTTCTTTCCAGACAGAGGTCCACCTCTACTTCCTCCAAAACGGGGGGCTCCAAACCTAAGGAGAAAGAATGTAATGTAGAATCCAAGAGAAACATTTTGGTCTTCTTATACCAGTTAACCACCATTTTTGTGGTTCACCCTGTAACTTTACAACTTGGATGTATAATCCCTACCTACTTTAATATACTGAAACTTTAAAAAACATACTTTAAGCTGCAGATGCCACAACCTACCTTGCTACGATTCTTATTAAAAAGCTAAGGTAACACGTCTTTGCATTTTCCAGAAAATGCAATCGAAAGGCAAGTTATAACAGGTAAAGCAAGGCCATAAAACCTTTGCATTACCCCGTGATCAAAATGGATTCCCACCCCGGTGACACTCCCTTTGCTGAAAGCGGGCAGGGGCAGTTATGAAACACTGGGATAACTTTGCCATAGACCGTTTTTTTTGTATCCCAGAAGACACACTTCTCTGAACAACGATAAGGCCATACGTTTTATTAGCATTTTAGGTTCGGTCCCTGTGTTGGAAGCATGCTGATCTCCGACGCCCCGAGGCGCAGCTCGGAGCCGTGCGCTGGATCCGAGCGCGGGGCTCCCTCCCCTGCCCCGATCGCTTCCCAATTTTGGCCGGGCGGCCGCCGGGAGCGAGATCCTTCCCAGCACAACACAGCGCTCCCCGAGCGGCCGCTGCTTCCTGCCAGCGCTGTTTCCTTTGTCTCTCATTTCTGTCTACGCCACATTTTCCAGCCGCTGCCATTTTAGAGCCGGGGCTGGGCGGGGGGAGGAGGAGGAGGAACAAAGGCAGCAGCAGCACAGCCGGCATTTTGATTCCCCTCAGCCACCGCATGGCGGGGCCGGCCATTAACATCCGCTTACACAACACAAAGCGGAGCCGGCCGGCTCCTGCCGGCCACAGCCCGAGCCTCGGGAGGGGGAAGGGAGCGAGGGGAACCGCCCTGCCGAGCGCTCCCCGGGGCTCCGGCACCGCCAACCCACTGACCCACAAACCTCCCGCCCGCCCGCCGCTGCCGGCGGGGTGAACCGGGCTCTGCGGGGGCCATCCGTGTTCGAGGGGGTGTCCCCGGACGAGTAGGGGGCGAGTACTTCTTCCCCCCGACATAAAAAAAAAAAATAAAATAAATAAAAAAAAATCACCCACCCGCGCTCCCCCCTCAGCGGTCTCACACCTGCGGGGCTGCGCTGAGGTGGAGGGACCGAGCCCAGACCGCCCCGCCGCCCACCTTCGGTGGCCTAAAAAAAGCCAGGTCCCCTCCCCCCGCCGGCTCTCGCGGCGGGAGCGCTGAGGGAAGGGCTCAGGGCCCAACCCCCGCCCCGCCGCCATCTTAAACGGCTGAAAAACAACCCTGGAGCCCCACGGGCGGGCTCAGAGTCCGGACGCTGGCGGCGGCTGGCGCCGGCCGGGCCCCCGGACTCACCCTCTGTCCCTGTCGCTGGAATACCCGGGCATGGCGATGGTGGCGGTGGGCGAGGCGATCCCGGTCACTTAAAGCGGGTGACGAAGAGTTGTGTACGATCGGGCGCCGCTGACGGGGGCCGCTCACTGTGGGCGCGCGGCCCCGCGGACGCCGGTTATATAGGGGGGTGCGGGGGCTGCCGGGAGCCGGCGCGTGACGCACGCGTGGGCCCCACCCCCGCCGTTATGTAAGTGGCCCGAGCCGGCCCCGAGGCCCCGCCCTTTTCCGCGTGGGCGCGGCCTCGGCTCGCCCGACTGACCGGCTTTGAGCTCGCGGCCGGAAGTTCCCCTCCCCTCGGGGGCGGTGCCTGCGCTGACGTCACTGCCCGCAGCGCCCCCTCCCTCCCGGGAGCCTCGTTCTCGCTCAGGGGTCCCGGCCTGAGGGGTCGGGGATGGAGGAGATGATGGAGAAGATGGAGATTTCCCCCTCCATAATTGCAATCTTTCGACAGCCTTCCGTGTTTAAAACGCCGCTTGGCTCCTCCTGCAGTTTTTGACAAGGCAGACCTGGAACCTTCCGCCTGCAGTGCAGCCCCTCGAGTTCTCATAAATCCATATACAGTCCATGTGAACTGCTTGTGAAAATCCTGAAAGGGCTTCCATACATAAAGCTCAGGGTCGAGAGGAGCCTGGGCTTTTAACTAATAACTGATACTTCATGTTAGATAAGCCACATGCCCACCTGTGACTTTCGCTCTTGGAAGGACTTGGATATGCAGATCTTCACCATGGCGAGTTGGACTCACAGTAACTGATCATTAAATGCTTCCTAGTTCTTTTAGGCTGTTACCCGTTGCTGTTTATAAATGTTACATATACGTGTCTGTAAACAGTTACCACAGTGTTATCTTTTCGAATTCCAAGCAGGGCCAGTAACCCGACTCAAAGGTCACTCGGGGTGCTGCGCTGAGGGGAGGCTGTGCTGGGCAGAGGGCAGATAAAAACATCCAATACCCCCAGTGGACACTGAGTTTTTCACCTGCCCAGCTTTGCCAGGTGAGGAACAACCTGAATGTCCAGGTACCTCAGGCTTTACACACACAAAAGCTGAAGTATAAACACCAGCAGCCACCTGTTCCAGGCAGAGAGGGATGAAAACCAAAACAACATAAGGAAGAACTGCCATAACAACACTCTCCGTTTATATCCTCCCACCTTCTAGCAATCCGTGATATAAGGCTTTTCTGAGACAAAAATAACTGCATTCGATGGCCATTTCTTCACATTTTGGTTCTATTTATGCCCTTAGCTTCTAAGATACCATGACAATGTGTTTCACAGTTTGACTGTACGCAACCTGAAAAACATTTACTTTCATTTTCAACATATTGCCACGTAAGAAAAAAGGACACAAATCAAAATGAGTTATTAGAAATGGTAATAATTTTCTATTTATTTATACCCTTTGTGGACATTAATATCTTGCAAGTCACCTTCTCTACAGACCAAAGCTGTAGTCTAATTTTTCCTCTTTTTAAAGTAATTCCACACTTCTAAGTATCCTTGCCATTTTCTATTTATTGACAAGAAATTCACAGTATTTATGGTCTGGACCCCATATAGATTTACATAATGAAAGAATGAAGATGTTTTTGATCTGTTCTGTATTATTTTCTAACAATTTTTTCTTTTTTTTTTTTGATTGTTGCTGAGAATAGAGCGAGGTTTGCAAAGACTAGATGTTTCCACGACATCTTCCTCGAACATAACACTTCAGTCAGGCTTATCTTTGTTTATGAATAGCCACAGCTGTTCGCCCTTCAGTAATCTGGAATTCCACCTCTTTTTCTTGTAATTAACTTTTTCTCTTAGTAGCACTCCAATTTGACCAGTTTTGTTAATACTATCCTTGCAAATTTCTAATAGAGGAACCTCTCCAATTTTTTTCAGTATGGACTTACTTATTTAATATGGCTTTTGAAAGATTTTTTCCCCAAAATGCTTAACACTCTATGCCTACTGACCCTACAGACTTCCTGTTTCTGAGGAGTCTGAAAAAGGTTTTTGCAAAGGCTGCAAAAATAACAAATTATCTGAGTTTTTCTTGTTCTATTACATTTATTTTAACACAGCTAATTTGATTTTTTTTTGTTTGTGTATAATGGTGGCTCCTGTTTCTGTGCTGTTTAATCTTTCTAAGGTTTTAAAGAATTGAAAAGACTAAACAAAAGCCTCGCCTCTGCCTTGCCTGCAAGCATTTAGTCTGCAAGGAACTCCTTTCGATTTCCTTTGTGAAAAACTTCCTCATTTTTCTGTTCCACCCAAGTTAAACACCATCGATTTTCCTGTTTTCTCTTCCTAATTTGAGCCAATATATGGAAACAAAACAGAGCTTCACAGAGCTGTATGTGTATCAAACTGCAATCCGTGTTTAGTTTAGCGTCATAGCACTGATGTGTTTGCTTACCTGCACAAAAGCTCTTTTGTGTTCCTAAGATGATGTGTGGATTCGGATTTATATCTACACATGACACCCGGGGGCTGCTGGAGCTCACATCGCTGAGGTTTATTTGCTGCCAGTCATTGTTCTCACAGCCATAATTGGGATCTCAGCTGCTTCTCTCATGCTCCAGGACTTTAAGGACAAAGGGCACCGTTTTATCCTAGCTTTGCGTGACTTGATGCAACACGGAAATTCCAGAATTCTTAAGAAGCATGTGGAATACTGTTGCTCAGTGAGGAAGATAACACATTTTCACCGTCCGGCCTTCCCAAAAACCTGTATGCTAACAGCTAATAGAGTGAGTTTCACTAGGCAAACCGTTCTAAATCTTGTTTTTAATAAAGGTTTTAACACTCTTTCCATGCACAGAAGCCATGAAAACCTGGATCACCTGGCAATTAACACCAAACCCCGATAATAGACACACCGGCCGGCAAATGCCCCAGGCCACGGCCAAAAGGTCAAGTGCTGGAACCTTCGCCAGGCCGGCCTCTCCCCACCTATTTCACCGAGAAAACGCCCACAGCCGCCTCGGTTCAGGTGACGGAGGCGGAACCGCCCGGGCCCCCCCCACACGCACCGCCGCCATTTTACAGCGGCAGCGCCCTCGGAAGCCAGAGGCGCTCCCGGGGCTGATTGGTCCTGCGCAGAGCGCTCAGGGGGCTGCGGCACCGGCCGGAGGGGATCGGGGGGAGCTGTGAGGGGACTGAAAACACCGCCCGCAGAGCGGGACAAGGACAGGAACCGGGACCAGGACAACCCCAGGGACCGGGACAGGGACAGCTCCCTCCCTTGGCATACGTGGCGGATGGCCCCGCCCCTTCCTGCGCCGCCCTCCCAATCAGCGCGCGGGACGCGATTTAAATGGCGGGGGCGGATGGCCGTTGGTGCCGCCATGGGCAGCGCTGAGGGCACAGGTAGGGCCGCGCTCCCTCGGGGCACTGACCACCGCTCCCCGAGGGTTCCTCAGGGCACCGACTGCTGCTCCCCGGGGCTTGCCGTGTCCCTGTTCGGTCCCTCGCTGCGCGGCCTTGCGATGGGGTGCGTCCCGGTCCCGCGGCGCCGGGAAGCCGCCTCCTCTCTACCTCGTCGCCCTCCAGCTGCTCGCATCACTGGCACTGGTTTATTCAGTCCCTTGCAGCTGTCTTTTCCTTGTGTTGTGGTTTTTAAAGCTCTTTATGTTAATCTCTCCGTCCTCTCCCCGGTGGCGCTTTTAAATTAATAAAGCTGGAGATGAACAATAAGTGGAGTCTTCCAGGACATCAGCCTGAACTGTAGGGGATGTTACTTTAACCTTTCATCCACCTGAAATTATTAACATGCTTAAATAAAGTGATGTCTGGAACTGATGGAAGAGTAAATGGATGGAAAAGTAACACTCTCTATATAAAGAAGAGAAAAAACTGTACAAGCTAGTCTCTGTTGTAGTAACTGTATACTTTTTCCTTCCAAAGATGACAGATCCCTTTTCCAACAATTAAAGTCCTTAATACTTGCTAAAATACCACACTGATTTGCAAAAGCAGCATGGGGGGGGGGGAATCCAACTCTAAGAGATCACAGGCTAAGGGAGATGGAAGAACTAAAGTCTTTAAGCTGATGTTTGAACTGGGTGACAAGGAAGAAAGCAGAGCATACATGTACCTCAAAACACCTTGAATCCAGGACTCAAAGTTTTGGGAAAATCAGGCTGTTAATGCACATCTCATTGTACTCCTCAGAGCATGAAGTTGGTGGGACCAGCTCCATGTTCTTGTAATCCCTAGAAAACTAATAAAAGTAATCCTAGAATCTAGCTTTCCTGGGGAATATTTACATTCGCAGTGATATCATTGCCTAAGAGTATTAGAGAACCTGGGCTTGTAAGAGAAGCTCCTGCTTTTCAAGAGAGTACATGTCATTTCTGATTATTGATAAACAGCATATCAAAGCTTCATAAATTCTTCAAGGATTGGAATTCCTGGCTATGAGGCCACATCCAAATTTGTTTTCCATTATATGAAAGAAAAACGTAACCTGCCCAGCCTGTGGTACTTTAGTGCTCTTCAGCTCCCAAGTCCAGTTGTGCTGTGACTGTACTTGTACAATATGTTCAGTATTTTGGGTGATTGGAATGGCCTGGCTGAGTTTGACCACCTCTGGTGGAGTCAAAGACATTTACAGGGGCTCCATCTTTAACTAATCATGTCCTTATTTCTGTGTCTTTCAGTTCTGACATTAATATGTTTTACTTCTTAATAGATTGGGTTGATGTTGCCAATGATCTTTTAAGGAGCTGTCACATAAACCTGCACATAAAGCATCTCTCAGAATGTGGTGCTGATGTGTTTGTTCGTCTTTACGAGTCAATCTTAGGAGAAAAAGTACCAGGTAGGAATGATAATTTTTAAATCTTTTTATTTGTCGCTGTGTATTCTGTAATGAAAAAAAAAAAGAAAAAGTTTGTGTTTTTGTGTTTGTGTTTGTATTTTTGAAAGATTTCATATAACCATATGATATTTGGGCTTTTCACCAAGTACAAGGTCCTGAAAAAAATACTAATTTGTAAGCAGAAGTTAGAGTAGTTTAATTAAAGTACCTGCAATAAGCTGGCCATTTGGATAGCCTAAAATCTATTATTTCTTAAACAGATTTCATAGCTACTCCCAGGAGCCAAGAGGATGATGCACATAATGTACAAGCAGTAATAGATTCCCTGGCACTGGACTATTTGCAGGTCAGCTTGTCTCACATCACTGGTAAGTATTTGTTTTAATGAGACAAACACCAGCTGAGTATCTGTGTGGTTTAATTGGAATAATTTACAAGAACCACGTGTTATACAGCATGCTTTCATACTTGCATGAAGGTCTTTGTCCCATAGTGAATGTCATCAGAACACTGAACCCTTGCCTTGGACATCAGGTTATAAATTGAAACAGCAAGCAGAGAATAAATAAGAGGAAAATTTCCCTGAATATTTTTCTTGTGCATGGAAGCAGTTATTGCATCAATAAACTTTCACTTAATAGAACTGAAAATATGCAAATTTAGGATGCTAAAAGATACCTTAAGCTTACATGTGTAGCCATAAACAAGTGATCGGTTGTCTTCTGAGCTGACACCTTCACAAGAATTCCCAAGCACTCTCCTCCAGAAAACTTGGAGAATTTTTCTTTTGTGAAGTACTAATTATTAATATGTGGCATTACCTTCTCTTCAGGTGAGAACATTGTGAAAGGAGAGAGGGAATCTATCAAAAACCTCCTTGAAATATTTGATGGTTTGTTAGAGTATCTGACAGAAGCCAGTGAATCTTCTTCTGGCACTGGAGGTGAGCAGACATGTAAACCCAAAGTGTTTCCAATGTAGCAAAGATTTATTTGGTGTTTTTCCCTTATTTATAACCTTGATAATGCAGAAAAGGAGAAAGACAAACTGACTATGAGGGAGGAAATTTCAGTGGCCAAACTGAGTGTTTGCATTCCTTATTTTCATAAACAATAACAAAATTTTCCCCAAAACTTGTTAAGAGGCAAGAATTGGAGTACATTATCTTTCTGCTTCATTCTTGTGGCAGAAACCTACTCTAGACAATTCATCCTCTGTTAGCTGCTTTTCAGCCTGTCAGTCAAATGATTTAGGATTAGGATTCAGGGAGGGAAATGTTGGCTTTAATTGGAACAATGAGCAAATGTCCCTTTTAGTTACTGGCAGACAAGTGAGGTGGGTCTTGGGAGTAAACCCAGAGCAGGGGTTATTTTGAGGAAAATTCTAAATGGGAAGAGAAGCTGTTCAGCCCTGCAGAGGCATCTTAGTGCAGCCTGAGCACTGGTCTCCCTATCTTAGGGCTGATAAGAACTGTCACCACTGGCTGTTGCACCCTGTGAGAAAAGGGGAGAGCCCTTGGTGGCTGAGACAATTCCCTCCTGTCCTGTCCCACAGTGGATGGCAGGAAAAGGACAGTAGCAATTTTCAGTGCCTGTACTTCTGCTTTTCCCTTCCCTCAGACTGCCACTGCTGTTACCCTGTTAGTGGCTCCAATTTTCTAGCTGTAAGTACAGGACTTAATTCTTTTGAGGAAGAAGGAAGATTCATTTATAATGGGAACAATAGGATATGTGACAGTGCTGTAATTTTTCAAAACTCACCATGCAAGTTGTGCCCCTCCCAAGAGGGAGCATTACGTGGCAATTTAGATATTGCCATTGTAATGCTTCATTACTTTAAACTGTTTTAGTGATGTTGGAACTAATAGCTCTTAGTTTATAGGTGGAAGTAGTTTTCCTGAAAATAATTACCTCTTGGTTATTAACAGCTGAGGCAAATGTGCTGTCCAGTAATGAAACTCAAACTGCAGCTCAAGAGCAGCTGGAAAGCAATGCTGGTCAACTTACAGAACATTCAATAGTCTCATCAGCTGAAGGGTAAGAACACATCTGAATATTTGCATTGACATAGAGATTGACCATCTCTGTGTACCTGTAGAGAAACTAGTAAGTTTTTAGTAGTGTGGAAACACACTGATTACATATATCAAATGGAATGTGAGGTAACTCCCCTTTGGTCAGGCAGCAAGAGGGCTAAAATTAGATCCAGAACTTTTCTTGGAAGAGTGCTGATGGCATTTTGTTTCCCTTAAGTTTGCTTTACAAACTTTAATCAGTTCTAAAGAATTGTGTTTTAGTGACACTGAATTTGGTTTGTCTTGGGCACTCCTACCTTGGTTTGTCCTGTGGAAGGAGGGCTCCTGTCCCACACTGTCACAGCCACTGTCTGGTGTCACAGCTCTTCTGCAGCTCCATCTCGTGGGCTGAAGGGGCAGAGACTTTGAGAGTAAATATTTCATGGCTTTATGTTCCCCTTAGGTCACAGTCAGAATATTTCATTCTAACCTGTGATACAGATGGCTCAGAATCTACTGGTGAATTGATTAGACTTGGAGACACTGCTCATTCATTTTCCAGGAGAGAGGAAGGTGAGTTTGGGTGAAAAAACATTTAAGACCACTCTCTAGTAACACTTATAGGCTTTTTTTTGTTGTTTCTTTTTTTCAAAGTTATTTCTTTCAGGCAAATACTGTCTTAAATTCTTATTTTACCAACCCACAATAAACATATACCTGTAGTTGATCTTGCTGAAGTTAAAATTTCTGAAAGTAAGTATTCCACACACTATTTTTCATGACTCCTGAGCCACATTATTTGGATAAAGGTTTGTTGTTTGATTTCTAGTTCAGTTCTGCTCCAAAGGCATTTTGTCTTGTTCAGTAGAATAGGAGAATTCTGAAGACTTGATTTTATTTGGTTTATTGCAGTATAAGATTATTTAGGACTGTAAAAAGACTTACTAAAGTTCATTCTCAAAGAAGACTTGTTAGGAGTGTGGGTGCCACTTCAAAGCACTATGGGTGGCTCTGAAACACAAAATATGCAGACAACTTGAAGGGAAGTCATTCTTATTTCCTATTTTCCTGTAACAATATTCCTATTCTTATTGGTGGTTAATCTCTTCAAGTAGAAGCATAAAGGAATATTATGAATTGTGAACATTTCATTGACTGGAATTACAAGTAAGAATTTAACAGACCTATTTTGATCATAGTATGGATTGCTGACACCAAGTAATTAATGTAGCAGACAAGAAAATTGTCCATCTCAAGATGCTTTATAGATCTTAATTTAATCTTTTTCAACATTCACTTCTAGAATTTCAGTTTCCTATACTGTTACTGGCAGAAAAGGACAAGGGGGTGGAAGAATCTAAAAGCTCAGAGGCTTTTGCAACATTGCCCAGGCAGTTCTCTGAAGGTGAGACTGGAAAGGAAGATGGTGAGTATTGATTGTTCTGACAGCTCATCCACCTGATTTTGATTTATAGGTGTAGGGAACTAAGGTAGTGCAGAGGAGAACTTTAGTAATGGATAGAAACACTTAAATTCTTCTCAGAAATATGATATTTTAGTGTCCCAGAGCATGCAAAGTTTCATTATCCTGGGGTATTTCTGCTTAGCTGGGATTTGGCTTCAGCCAGGATTTTTTTAATTGTGGCTTGTGATTTTTTTTTCTTTTGTGGTTCAGTAAGAAAAATACTGAAAGTAAAAAGTCCTAGTGGAAGATCCTCACATCCAAAATCGTGTTCTAAAGGCATAGAAATGTTACAGTACTGTCCTATGCCATCTAAGATGGCAGCTAACATTAGATATTTAGATACTTCCCTTTAAAATTTATAGACAGTACACAAAAGCATGTCCTGCTTTCACAGATTACACCTCAAGTTCTTTGTTTGTGTCTCTTCAGGATGGATGGAGTCTGTTCATGCTGCTGAGCCTCACAAAGAGGGTTTGAGTGCCAGTGCTACAAAACTGGGGGAGCCCATCCAGCAAGCCATTCCTCTGCTCCCCCCCTTCCAGCCTTCACATCCTGGATGGAGAGATTACCACAGCTCAGACAGACAGGCAGCAGCTTTGGCAAGCAGTCAGGGAGTGAAAATTCCTACTGTAAGGAAAAACCTATCCTTTGATTATTTTTTTTATTTTTTTTTTTTAGTAACCAATACTGCTTTCATTTTAAAACCTAGTTCACTTGCACTAGTTGGTCTCTGAAGAACACTTCTGAATGTGCCAGAGTTTATCTCAGTTCAAAGAATTTTGGATTGTGGATTCATTCTTCACTAAGTGTCCAGAGAGGAATTTATTTTGAGGGGTGTGCTTATTTTATACACATATACATACACATCCCCATAATCAATGTAACTGCACAGTTGACAATATAGCAAACAAAATAATTATGGTGATTTTTATCTACTATAAAGTCAGCATTGGTTTCCATTTGCAGACAAACCTAATGTATGACCTTCCTGTCAGCACTCTCCTGTGAATTTATAGAACACATGTTGCTTTTTATTTCAGCTTGAAAAGTCACCTACTGAAAAATCTGATGATGTTTCTGATAGTCTCCTTCTATCAAGAAAGACCCCTGGTGAGAGAAAATTTTGCTTCCTATAGGGGAACTCTTAAGTATCAAACATTGCATTTATTTTTACTGGCACCACAAGAAACATGGTTTTGAAACTACTAGTGCATTGCAGCCACAAGTTCATATTTCTATCTCTGTTTTATAGAGAAACAAAAATAGGTTACTTTTAATCTTTTCCCTGTGCTGGAAAAAAGTAATCCATGTCCTCAGTTCAACTCCTTTCTTAGTTAATCCCGTTAAGATGGGCCTGCACTACAGAAATCTCTTCCAGCACATAACTCCCATGGCTGAGCTTATTCTGAGCAGAGAAACATGGACCAAACAAGCCAGTTTCAACTCTAAGCAAAAAAACCCCATGAACTGCTATTGTAGAAAAGCTTTAGAAGCTGGTTTTTTTCAGGACTCATTTTCTCTGTTGCCTGGGAAACACTGCTTACCTTTCCAGTTTCCATAGCACTGCCATGACACCGAGCACTGAGGACTCAGAGATTACCAAAAGGAATGTCACAACTGTGTCACCACTGTTGCTTTGTCATTCTCTTCTCTTTGAGTATCTCTTTGAATATCTCTTTGGGTGCAAAGGCCGTGGCTCACACCTTGTTTTGCCTTGTTCCCCACATCAGAAGGCACAGGGCAGCCTGAAGCATCACCTCACACTTACCTGTCATCTGCTGCAGTGGGATCAGGTGATGCTGAGGACAATGTGATAAAGGTACATGTTGCATCTTTAGTTATGGAAGTTCATTCAGTATTTTTGGATTTCTGCTTAATTCTCCTGGTATCTTGTGGCACTTCTGGGCTTGTTTCAAACCTGCTTTAGTCTTGCTTTCCTCAATATACAATCAGTGTTGATAGACTATGACTATGTACAGTTTGTAAGTCACATCAGTTCTTAGTTCTTTCTGGAGCTGTTTGCTCCAAAAAGTGCATGAGCCAACACCCAGAGAGTTCTAATTTAACACAACCAACCAGTCACTAGTTATCTTGCCTTTTAATCAAAAATACACAAAACACAAGAGTATAGTCACATCCTTTCTCTGAAGTGTATCAGCATTCTGAATTAGTAAGAATTTTAGGATTTTGGGGTTGTTCAACCTCCAATAAAACTTAGATTTATTTACTCCCTTATAAAGATCACTGTACTGCCTGGTTATATTGTTTCATTTTATTTTATTGCTTTGTCCTTTGCTTTTCAAAAACTGAATAATGCAAAGCCCACAAATGGATCAGCAGATGCCATTCTGTGCCCATAGAAATGTGTCTGCATAGGAAATTTCTTGCTCTGGAAACACTATTTTTGCCTTCTGCAACCACAAGAGGTACTCACAGACTCCACTTGTTCCTATAGTTTCAACAGCTTTTACTTCTGCATTGTCTGTTTAAAACATTGTCTCTATTTGAAACTCTTTTTCCATTGGTGCCTGTGCAAGTCCATGCATGGCAACCCCAAATTACTCCTGCTTGAACAGAGAAGTTACCAGGCAGTACCAAACCAGTGTAACTAAGTGGCACAAGGACACAAATGTTCTCTTTTGGCTCTCTGTGAGTTGCAGCTCAGTCTGTACTCAGTGAAATTCAGCTTATTTCCATTGCCTGGCATCAGTCCCAGGCTAATGAGGGGTACTCACCACTTAACCTAGACCTTGTTCTGGTTCACTGGCTGAGCTGTAGATGATTCTTGAACTGATATTCTACATTTTTGCTGCTCTATTGCTTTAAACATTATTTCTCTAAAGCACACTATCTTCAGTCAGGGACCTGGAAATATAGCTATTTTTATATGTCTGTATCCACAGGGTTTGAGATGATTCTATAAAAGCTGTTGTATCATCTCTCTACTCATGTGATCTATAAGATTTTAATAAAATATCAATTTACTACTTTTCCTAGGTTCCTCTAGTACCTGAGCCTTCTACATCTGTGTCCTCTTTAGATGAAAAATCCTCACTACATGCTGAACAATTAACACAAATTCCAAGAGCTGAATCTAGGTACCTGCCTAGAACATCAAGGCAAGTTCAATTTTTTGGTCTTGAACCACACTAGTACTTTAATTTCCATGGCCATCCAGCCCCACTCTCCTTTTTGAATAAGATCTCTTCTTCCTTGGCTGTGTGACAGTTGAAAGATTAATGTTAATAGAAAGATTTCCTGTTTCTCTTGACATATATTCATGTTCTTAAATATAGTTATAGGCACTTACACATCCAGCTTCTACTTAATCCTATAAAAATGTGCTTATGCAAAAAGTGAATGGGAATTGGGTGAGATAATGCTTATCTTCAAGTTTTTAGTATAGAATTGAAATCTGGTTTGGTTTTTTTTTTAGCAGATATGAAAATTCTACCACAGATTCATTTGAAGATTCCCTTTCCCAGGGACCAGCACAGAAGAAGCTTCCTGAGCAAGAGCTTCATGAAGCATCAGAAAACCTGTCTCGCAGGCTCAACGAACTGGATTTAGTAAGTGAAATCTCTTTGTTGGGCTGAGCAGCCTGGCTTTAGTCATGACAGTGGAGAGAACAAGAATATAAATTTAACATGGATGAAATGAAAATCCACAGCTAACTCTGGCTTTAGTTCATTCAAAATTTAGAACTGTCTGTTGAACCTGACCCCCCTCAAAAAAACATGTATCCCTTAGATGTTAAAGAGAGCTTTGGGTGAGTGCAGCAGAGAGGAGCTGACAGATGAAGACAACCTGTCCCAGCACAGTGACAGTGTCATGGACTATGGCCACAGGACAGCTGGGAGAGGTAACCATTCTGATGCCAGTTAAGTATTGGGGTGGAAAAGAATATAAAAAACCCCTTTCCATGTAAAGCTGATACACTGAATTACTCAGAGTTGAGTACTAAGTTTTGTATTGTTTGTTCACTTATATTTTGTCTCTGATCCAAACCTGAGCAACAGTAACAGAATTACAACCAAGTTCCTATTTAACACTTAAATAGCTATGGTAAAACTGTACCAAAAATACAAGGCAAACACAGCTGCAGTAAAAAATGTACACCAAGTGGGGGGAGGGACAGAATACAAGCTCCCAGGACTGTGGTTCTGAAATGAGGGCCTGCTCACAATTACACCTCACTGGTTTTTTTTGTCTCAAATTAGCTCCAAGGTACCCAAACAGGCCTCGATCCCTTTCTCCACCCTCCCGTTTATATCAGCACCAGGAAGATAAACTTTGTGGTAATGAACATATAAAGACAATCCGCTGCCAGCTGCAAAAAGAAAGGGACGAAAGAACAAGGAAAGCAAAGGTAATTTTTAGGTTAGACTTTGTGGTAATTCTTACCAACAGTTATGCTAAACCCATGAAAAATGCTCTTACCTGATGGAGAATCTGGCCCCTTTAGTAATCATATGCTGTTGTATCTGTACCTGCTGAGGAAGAGACTTTAAACCCCAAATTTTGCAAAAAAAGAGAGTTTAAAGTGGAAGAAGCTCCTTTGACCCACACAGCACACAAGTTAATGAGCTGGTTGTATGGACTGATTATTTCCTCTGACAAGTCCTTCTGTTTTTATTTTCTAGGTGGTCAATAAAGCTTATGAAGATGAACTAAGGATTTATGAAGCCAAGGAGAGGCTTAAACTTTGCAAGCTCAGAGAAGTCCTCAGGGAAATTGTAGGTGATGCACTGTGGGGATTGTTGGTTGTGTTTTGTTTGGTTGGTTTTTTCCCTTTCAAATCTGCCTGGATGATCTGTGCAGGCACTTTTGGGTACAAAAACCCCTTGTAACTTGTCACAGTTACAGCACTGTGTACTACTGAAGTAGTGACTTAGCAGTGTTAAGTGCTGCAGAAGAGCTGAGGTTATGCAACAATGATATTTAACCTTTATTTGAACCCTGACCTGCATTTGGTGAATTCTGGCCTTCTGGAGAACCCAGTGCAATATGTCCAAGTTCTCACTCTAAAGTTTCAAAGACATTTAAGCTCTGATGGCCAAACTGTGTTCTATCAGTCTTTCCCTTCTCATACCTGTTCTCCATCTGTTTTACATCTGCTCCTAAGGAACAAGAATACAAAGAAAACATCTTTAAAGAACCTCCAAAAGTGTCTCAGCCAGTGAAAGTTTATTCTAGAAAAACCACACCTCGGATTCCCAAATACAGCCAGTGGATTCCAAAACGAGGGGCCATGAAGCCAAAGCAAGCAGATCCAAGTAAGAACTGCAAAACTATACTTGGTGGAAAACTGGCATCTTTTGAAAGCATGTGTTGAACTCCAAGAATAAAGGCACCAGTCCAACATATACCAGGCAGCTGCAGCATTTTCCCCTTCTTCTGACCTCTATATGTCTGGATTTTTGTTAGGGAAGATAATGCTCTAAGTAAATGTAAGCCATCAATGCACAATCAAACTGTGACCCATTTGCTACTTCCTTAAAATCCTTTGGATTATTTTCAGGGCTTGTTTCCATTACTGCTACTCCTGTGCTTGTTCCACTACAGTCTGAGCTCTCCTTCTGTTCTTTTTCTGGGCATGTATCAGATTTAAAATTGGGCCTTTGGCTTGAGCTGAGCCACGTGCAGGTAACAGGGGAGGATCTGTCAGGACCCTGCCATTGTGCTGTTAATGCTGCCACTGGTTTTGCTGGGCAGGTGATGCTCCAAGGACAGCCAGGATGCAAATCCCAGGCTCAGTTTTGGTAACCAGCACTGTGTGTGCTTATGGATCCCCTACATGCCTGGGTGTTGCTCAGCTACGCTGCCTGATTTTTTTTTCTAGTTTTTAAAGGGCATGTACTTGGTAAATACCCTTTTGTTTCATCTCCCCATCATCTTTTCCTGCCAGAAAGATCAAAGCTGTACTGGGAACGAGCTGGTTGCAAACCAGTTTATTTTGCACTTGTTTACTTGACCTGGATCTGTCATTACTCCTGTGGTGTTGGCATTATTTTAAGTTGCTGTAACCAGAGAGAGAGGGACAGCTGAAGAAATCACTGATTAGTAATGGTCAGAACCAGATGAAGAAAGAGGGGGATACATGTCTTAAATGTATGTGGTGGTGGGAGGGAAATAACACCTGAGCTCTAAAAGCAATTCTTCAGAAAAAACAACAAAAGGTTGGGATTAGTCTCTGCTGCTGGACTGGCAGGATGATGTTATGTCCTGCTGGGTTCAGCCTGACACTGTAACAGCAGGATGGTATTTTATAGAGAATTGAATGTAAAATATTTCATAACTTAGTCTGGACAAATTTACCACTAAATGTATTCTGCAGGAATTTATTGCTTGCATCTGTCTTTACCTTACAGTGATGATAAGGGACAATGACCTCCTGGTGAAGCTGCTGGAAGAGTTTCCCTCCCTGCACATTTCCCACCGCACCCTGAATAAAATGTGGGAGCGGCAGCTCGCACAGACAGAGCACCTGCAGGCAGCTCCTGGCAGACCTAGACCCAAACTCCTAAATGAAGTGAGTGTTCTCCTTTTACCTGCTGAGTGTCAGCAGAGAAATCCTGACACAACATCAGCAGCCATGTGCAGCACAGACAGGGCACCTGCACACCGTGAAGGGCTGGATGTCTGAGCTGGGTTAAACAGGGATGCACAAATTTAGAGACATGGATTCAACTTATCAGCCACTGGAATATAATGGTCCTTTTTTATCCTTGTTTCTCTAGCCTGGGGTTGCTATTGCCTTTCTAAAAGCACTTTGTGGTTTCAAGTGCTAGTTCTGAACAGTCTTAGTTTAAAGGTTAGTTGTGAGATACAAAAGTTAATTAACTTCTACGAGGTAACTCTCAACATAAAGACCAAAACACAGCAGAGGGGCAATGTTTAAACCTCCAATATACAACAGCTTGTCCTGCAGAATGATGGAAATAATCAGCTTTTTTTTTAAACCTCCAGGTTCAACAAGCCCTGAGGAAGCAACAGCTTCTTGCTGCAATTATTAAAAAAGATCAAGAGCACAGCAAGAGACTGGTATGTTCTTTGGAGGGTATTTGTTACATAATACATTCATGGTGAGCTACCTAGAATGCATATTCCTTGGTCAGGAAAGTGGCTTTTTATCTTATGACAGTTTTATGCCTTTTGAGTAGCTGTGGTCTCAAATGCCATGTGATGTTTGTTGTGTGGCTACTGGGGTCATGGGAATGGACTATTATTTTTATTACAGTGCATTGTTGCTTTAAAAGGTCAAATTCTAGAACTGCAAGGAAGAGAACCTTGAGGCTCTGGGTGTTGCAGCTCCCACGGCAGCACTGACTCCAAAATTCTGTAGTGCCTCTACTGTGCTACACCAGTGGTGACTAAAGCTTTAAACCACAACTGCAGTGTAAAACTGGGGTGTGGGGAAGAACCCTAATTAATTAGCAATGATTAACAAAGCAATACCTGTTGGCAGTTTGGTCTTACAGCTGCTTGTTCTCCTTTTAGCACGAATTCAAGACCCGCATCTCCCGCCAGCTCTGGGCTCAGAACAAAGTGACAGAGAAACGGCAGCAAGTGGCTCGAGCCAGGAGATACTACGAGGATTACAGGGTGCAGCTGAGGGCCAAGCTGATGAGAGCCAGGACACGGGAGGAGAAGGTGAGGACAAGATTCCTGCTCTGCAATTCCTTTGTGTTTGCACCCCAGTGCTGAGCACCCTTCATCCGGTAGCTCAACTAATCCTACAAGTAGAGAGCAAGTGAAGTGACCAGAGCAGAGCCAGGATTAAGTGGTTGGTCAGTCACTGATGACACAGTTCCTTCTCTGGAAACATGGATACAGTGTAGGGCAAATCCCTGTGGAATAAGAAAAGCTTCTTCAGGTTAAAAGGAGAGGAAGGTGAAGTATTAGTATGGAAAAACAGGGCTGGTAACGTGAGAAATTGGGGAAATGAGTTTTCAGAAATAGTAGGATTAAGAAGTTGTTCCTATAGTTACTATCCAAAGAAAACAATCTAAATCTTCAGTTAAGATGATGATCAAACAGCAACTTTGTTATTCAGTTGTGTTTGTTAAACAAAGTGGACTTTGTGACAGATATGATCTCTAATTAGGGCTGGACATCAGGGAGAAGGAAAGCAAGGAGAGCTGTTAGACTTTGCAAGAGCAGATACAAAACTGTCACCTTTTAAAATAAAAGATTAGAAGTTTAGTGCATAATCCACTGTTAGTGATTTGGGAACTGTTTGCCTCAAGCTGTGAGCTACAGCTGGTAAGTGTTCTTGTGTAGAAATGGAAAGCCTGAGTCCAGACTGGATTTCCTGCTGCTGGAAATCTGGATGAAGGTCCTGAAATTAGACTCAGAATGCAGGGTGGGCTGTAAATCACAGTGCATGTTCAAAGGCCCTGGCTTGTGCTGTCGGGTCATATGACTAACCTGACATGAAAAAATGATTTTATCTCCCAGAATTTCAGCTAAATGAGTAATACAAACCCAGCTCAGCTGTATCTGCACCACCATTCCTAGCTGCACAACTGGACTGTTTCCTGGGCAGTGTCCTGTCCTCCTGTGATCACCATTCCAGCAGGAGATGCAGCAGCTGAAAATTGTAACCGTATACTTACAGGTTTCTGGGAAAGTTTCAGGTTTGCTTTTCTTAATTGCTGGCAGATATTTAAAAACTTGTTTGAAGAAGGCTTAGAAATTCAGAAGCAAAGACTGAGGGACCTGAGAGCATACGCTCAGGAGAAGCGTGATGAGCAACGGAGGGAACACCAGAACGAGCTGGAGTCCATGGAGAACTACTACAAGGGTCAGGTAAAGCTTGATCTGCCTCAGGCAGCTCATATTTTTACATCAGAAGTCTTTCTTTTCTTTAATTGGTTGAACTCACACATGTCTTATGCTTAGTTTGCCATGCTAGCAGAAGCTATATCTCAAGAATTCCAAAAAATCCAAACCAGGGAGAAAGCACAAGCACAGGTAAGTCTTCTCAATTTTGTCTCGTTGTGTTTTCTTTTTACATGCTGTGGCTAATGTCAGGGGGTTTTTTTATAGATGCTACAGAAATCAAAAAGAGAGCTAAGATCAAAGATGGAAAAGGAAATACAGCAACTGCAAGCAGCAATCATGCACAATGATGATGACACCTTTTTTCAAGAACTAGAAGCAGACAGACTGAGGTCTAGACTTCAGATGGCTTCCTTCCAGTACAGCCAAGGCCATTTCTTTTAAGACTTAGGTAAATGTCACTGGCTAAGATGATGAAACTCTCTGAGCTGCTGTAATGGGAAGATGATGTGTAGCTTTTTTTTTCTCCAGAACATTTGGTCTGTCATTTTGACCTGTCGGGGGTGTAGCTGCTGGGAACTGGGATCCCCACAGCACTTTTATGGTCACCAATAAAGTTTTTGAAGTACTTTCTACCTTCTTAGCAAGGCTGGGATAATGTTGAGCTCTACCCAAAGGCAGAGGGATGGAGTCAGAGTGCTTTATCCTGGTGGAACAGTTGGATGCTGAACCTCCTCTGCACATGTGCTGGGGCTGTTGTTGCTAAGCCACACTAACACCATTAGCCAGAAGTTACTGGATTGGAAAGCTCACAAAGAACAAGAAGATCTTTACAAGAACATCAGAGGTTCAAGTTTCCTGTGAAAGGCCAAGTTAGAGAATGGCTGCAATAAACCTGACTCAGATACACTAAGTGAGGGAGGACTGACTCTTATTCCATTACTTCTTCCATTCAATACTGTGTTTGCAGTGTTGGTGTTGCTGGCCTGCACAAAATAAAGGCACATAAAATACTCCCCCCATGCTACAAATGCATTGGGAGAAAAGTAGTTTGAAATAGAAAACAATGAAGATTCTTCTAAAGCAGTAAAAGATGAGCTTCTGCAAGAGCTGAACCCTGTGACCATTACTGATACAGTCTCCTCTGCCTGACAAAATTTAGACTTTTAAGTAGTTTATCCTGGTAATGAGGATGTACTAAAGTTTAATTTTAAACACGAGAGTTCTTGCTTAAAACTGCTGTGTGAGAAGTGACAGAGATATAGTTATTAATTGCATTATACTCACAATATTTGAAGGTTGCCATGAGGTGGTGTCTGATGGAACTGACAACACGCTCAGGGAATTCAGACTCGTGCACTGAAAGGAAAAAGAACTAAACAGGAAAAAAAAAGACCTCAGCAGCTGGAGAAGCCTCTTTTACAGATTAAACACACCAGCCAGCAGTTAGAGCATGAGATACTTCACCTCAAAAATACAGACCCAAAAAACACACACCAAAACCCAGGAACACAAACCCTGCCTTTTACAACCCTTTCCAGGGAGTTGCTTTAAGCCTGGCTGACTTGAAGTCTCTAAGGGACAACACTTACCAACTAAGCTGATGAAATTTAGCAAGTATTTACCAAATTTACCTTTTTTTTCCCCTGAAGGAAGGTGATTTAGCTTTGCTGAGTTTTGAGAGGAGCCATCTGTTCACCAATGCCAAGATAATGCCAGGACATGAGAGCCAGAAGTGAGACCTCTTGTGCTTGACTAGAACGTTCTTGTTCTAGTCTAGAACATTCTTGTTCTTGAGAGAGTCCTTTCTGTAGGTACCAGCACACAGAAAGACACCAAGTTTTACATGTTTTCCCCTGAAACAAAGTTGAGTTACTTAAAAATGACATTTTACATTTGAAAGATTTAATTAATAAAAACTTCAAACTTTTAAAACCATTGATGCTGTGACAGTGCAAACAGCATACAATTTATTGCTCAACTTCTGCATGGGTACATACATTAAGTACTTAAAAACCATTTTATACAGATTTTGTTTGTTGTTGTTGTTAAAGCTCATGTAACAGCTGGGTGAAAATACAATGATACCAACGCTAAAACACTCGGTAATAAATACAATGGAAATGATAAACTAAGAACTGTCAGTTTGTGGAGGAGTAATTACACTTGGATAAACTAATTACAACTACAGACAAAGCTCTGAGGATGTGGTAGAGCCAGGACTTACTACATAGTGTAAAGTACAACCAGTGGCACCTGGTAATGGTGTGGTGCTGTTTCAAACCCAAAGCCATCAGAACATGCTACATCCAGCTGGAGGATGACAGAGAAGCAAAGCTTTGACTTCCATCAATGCAGCCAGTTCAAATGCACCAGAAGTTCAATACAGATGTAGTGTTGGAGACCAGCAATTTAAAAAAAAAAAAAAAAGTGTGCTCTGGACTTTAGTACAACACAAAAAATTTTGGTACAAATAAATCAGTTTAGGGAAACTGAAACTATGTGCAAAAAAAAAAAATTAGAATACATACTGTACAAAGCACCATTACAAAACTCTTTACACCGAGAAATTAAATCCTCTGAAACTCAACTGTGTATATTTGAAATCTACAAAAGTCACTGTTCATAATTAAACATTCATCATGAAAAGCAACAGCATAAAACCATGATGTGACATCTCTCTAAAACAACTAAGACTGGATAAAGTAAAACCCAGTAAGAGGGACACATTGAAATAAATATTCACATTAATCATGGGGTGAAAGTCCAAGGTTAAAATGCAATATTAGGCTTAGCACCTTTTTTGAGGGGAAAGTAGCTGACGTGATCTTAAAACAAAATTTTGCAAAGGAATCGACCCTTTACCATTTTCAGATGAACATCTGACTGGGTGATGAGGTGCTTTAGTTAAAGCTCTCAGACTTTATGAAGGTAGAAAGGCACTCAAAATACTTGGTATATTCATCCTCATCTGTCAGCTATGGAAAGTCCAATGTAGATTTGTCTAGCTTTGCCTATAATATATTAAATTTAAAATATTTATCTGTGGCAGTTAAAAAAAATTCTCTGTGCCATAAGAAAACGTTTGGTAGAAAAACAGATGTACTGCTAAGGCTGCTGTGAAAATGAACGTAACCATCGGCTGGCCTCCGGTCTGTGTTCTGCAGAGCTCATCTCCTCCCTCCTCAGAAATGCTCTCATGACATCAGGGTGGCCATAACTCTGTCCAATAAACCCACCAGGCTCAGGGGCCAACAGGGAGCAGGATCCTGGGAGGGGTCAGGAGACAGGGCAGGGACAGAGCAGGGCTGAGCTGTCTGGCACAAATCCCCTGAGTCACCTCACAGGGCCCCGACTTCTCCCAAAAGCTGGAGCAAACCAGATCTTACATCTGCCATGATGTCTCTCCTGACCAGGGAGCGGCAAGAGCAGGGGAAAATAAAAACAAAACTCACTTCTACAACACTGGAGTGTCCTGGGAAGGGGAGTCACAGGAATCTGTGTCCGTAAAATGCCTGTCAGAAGTGACTCCATCACACCCCAGCATGTGCAGGGGGTGAGCAGAGGCTCTGGGAGGGTCTGGAGCTTGTTCCCAACCACGGGCAGAGTTGTGAGTGAGGAACACACCGGGCAACAACCACCTGCTTTGCTCTCCCAGGCCCCTGGACTGACACAGCAGCAGCTCCTCTGGTACCAGAATTACCTGGAAGTCGTGAATTAGGGAGCCCAACGTGGATGCAAAAACACCACCAGCCCTTCAACAGGAGTGCAAGAGTCCCTTGACATTAAAAAAAAGGTTCTGATCTATCTCAAACCTGGCTGTCAAACCAAGTCTCTTGGCTTTCTGTTCACATCCCTAAGTAGCCTCACCCTGCAGCCAGCCCGGAATGGGAAACAAGTCCCTCAGAACAACCCTGCCAGCAACAGCTGTACAAAAAAAATAATCCAATGAACATGTGGCTTTGGCTCACCAGATTCTCACCACAAGTCTACAAAAGCAGTCCCTTGCCCACTATTCTAATACACAACATCCAGCAGTAGTGCACTCACTGTGGCAGTCAGACTTGGCAGAACAAAACTGAGCTCAAGCTCCACAGAACAAACAGAAAATGAGCTGGTTCACTGTGACTTCCACTGCAAACATGGAACAGCTGCTTCCATCCCATCCCTTCAGCATTTCCAACACCTCTGACTTTCTTCTCATTGGCCATGTAAAAATAGTGCAGGTTTGGTGATGAATTGTAACCTGAATTACGAAACCACAACGCTGATTGGGAAAAAACCCTCTGCTTATCCCAAATATCCTCATGGCTGAGAGGAGAATGGCACCATCTCTTGAGCAGCCTCCTTTATCCACACACCACGAGCAGGTCAGACAGATCTTAACTGAGAATTTCCAAACTAACATCAAAGTTCAGTTCCCTCTACTGGTAGTGCATTTTATTCCCCTTTGAAGAGATCAACCCATGTTATAATTCATATATATACTTACTTCCATCCCTACAATCAATAAATTATGTGCTCTTACAACCCCATTTCCGAAGCACATTACACGTATTTCAGTCAATACACCATTTTTCCTTAGTTGTAACTTAAACCCACGTGTCATGAGCAGCTGGACAAAGATTACAACGTGTTTTACCTGATAAATCTTTAGCATCAACAAATACAGAACATGATTTGGCTGCATTCAAACAAACTTTGGTTGACTGGACAGGGTGGGTTCTGAAAGGAACTGCCCAGAGGCTTCTGCTGGCAAAGCCCAGCAGCTCTTCAAGAGCTGAAAAATGCAGTGTTCCAATTTAAAGTCAAAAGCAACGAAAAATACTCTTGACAGACTCGTTAGAAAAAAGGCTGTTTTTAAAAAAAATCCAAACATCTACTGTTCATTAAAAAAGGTTATTCCACATGTTAACACCAGGACTGTACAAACACAGTCTGTGTCACTCCCACTAGAAATTCTGCTGGAGGAATCTGACAAGTGATATAAATAGGACCCCAAAACGTTCAGAATTCATGCTTGAAAAATATAAAAAACCCCCTTGTGGCAACATTTACCTTGAATTTACATTGCAGAATATAATGTTTTACTATAAGAAAATGCAGTTAACATGTAAGTGGCTTTAATTAAAAAGGTTAATGATTCTTTCAGCCAATTTTATGCAAAGTTAGAATAATCCAAAATATTTTTTTTTCCAAAAATAGCAGGTATAGATGCTGTTCAGTATCATACATTTAAAACAGGCTGAAACGTGACTTGTACCGACTGCTGAAGTTGTGTCTTGGTATCTGAGAATAGAAATCAGGTAGGCAAATATAATAGATTACCTCTTACAAAAATAGTAGTAGTCTTTAAGTATAGAATACTGCTTAACTGTTGAAATGTAGGAAAAGTCAGCATTCTGTATGTTCAAGATATTAGTTTTTAATAGCAGCTGAATGATCCTATGGCAGGAACCACAGAACCCATTTTCTTGAAATAAAAAATAATAATTAAAAAAAAAATTTAAAAAAAAAAATCCAAGGTTGTCCTTTCCCTCCCAGTGTCCTAGTGTAGAAAAGGGAAAGTTTCCTGTATTTCAAGCATTTCTTGAGTCTTGGCTGAGGGAAGGAAGGGCTGTCTGGCTGACAGGAGTATAAATAGAGTCTGGGAGAGGCTGGGAAGGGTCATTCCACAGCGAAGCCACAGGTCTCCTCGATGGCCGTGAGCAGCTTCTCGTAGAGCTTCTCGTAGCTCTCGTACGGGGGAATGTCGATCCTGTTGAAGCTGAGGGGGGAACAGACAGGATTCAGCTGCCTGAGCTCCAAAAACCACCTGCAAAGGTCTGTCCCACCTCAGCTAACTGCAAACAGGGGCAGCAGGGCCGAGCGAGGCCAACGCGCCTCCAGCTCAACGCCAGCAAGTGGAGTTCTCTCTGCTGCCTCAGGGACAGTTTATGTCACAAAAGGAGGGGATGACAAAGGGAAAAAGAACTAAGACTGCTCAAAATAAACAGACAGCAGATTGGTCTGGATCTACTGATCACAAGACAGACCTGACAAAGCCTTACCAGGTGTGAGCTTTCGGCAAATTGTTAGTGCTGGCATCGATCTGGTGGATTGTGAAGAGTCGTGGGCCTGCAGCACCTGGAATGCAGGAGAGGAGATCTCACTACTGGGAGGCACAACATGAAATGTCTTGTGGCACTGCAGCAATAAGAAAGGAACTAGAACACTGAGAGAAGCTCTGCACAAAGAAAGGTGAAACCATAAACAGGCAGGAAAACTCCAAACAAACTCCCTCAGTGGTGTGGGACACTCTCCCCTCTGCCCAGACAGACAGCCCTGCAGTTATTTAAACCATGGAAAGATAAAGAACAAAGCACTGATAAGAAGAATAAATCAAATGTTTCACACTGTGCAATGCACAATTCTAAGTTTTTAATTTAACTTCTCTCACTCTTCGTAGACAACAAAACTTGCACAGCTCTACCTGTCCCTGTTTTACAAGAGGTCTTGAATATCACCCAATTCCACTGAAATTCCATAGAGGAGCCACAACACCAATTCCTCATAATTTTGTTCAATTTATCTGACCATTAGAGATCCCTTTAATCTCTCTGCTAAAGAAGACTGCAGCACAGCAATCCTTCACACTTGGTGTGCACTGGAGATGCCACAAAGGACAGGAGAGGTTACAAATGCCCCAACCTGAGCAGAACAGGAATCCTGGCCCGAGCAGACAGACATTAAAAATACAATTCACAGGGTCTGTGTTTCTCATGGGGACTCTGCTGTTAAATAAGAGTCTGAGCTTGTGCTGTGTGACTGCATTTCAGCCTAAAAGAAGACTGGTGGTATTATCTGGTCTGTTAGAAGCAGGAGGTGTTATCTGGTCCCAGAGCTGTGCAGGTGATGAGGGCTTGTAGAAGTCAGGAATTAAAAACCAGGCTTGTGGAACAACCCCAAGGAGAACCCCTGTAAGATCTCAGCTGCTCAGAACTCCTGCCAGAGAAGGAAGTGCAGAACTGAAACAAAAGAGCCATTTACACCTGAATAACAAGGTAACAGAAAGACACCCAAAAAAGGACTGACTGTGATTGTAATCAGACCGTTAAAATCGCTCTGAAAAAGCGCCGTTGCAGCCCCCCAGCCCCGTTTGCAGCCGTGCCCGGTGTTACCTTGCAGTGCCTTGAAGCCCTGCAGGGGCACTCGGGAGGAGCCGGTCACGAACTGGAGCAGCCTCGCCCTCCTCTCCTCGTCGAAGAGCTCCACAGCTTTCCAGAACCATTTCACGATGTTGCTGTCTGGGGTACAGTGTTTTAACCTGGTATTTGCCTTCCAGTCATTAACATCAATTTTTCCCAGTCCGCAAATGATGAGCTGTAAATTTTAAAAGAGAATTATTAAGAGTATTTCACCACTGATCAGTATAAAAATGGGTTGGGAGGCAGCCAAATGATGAAGAACTGATTGGAAAAAGCTGGCAGATTTTATACCAAAGGCAAACCTCTCACTCATCTTAAGCAATGCAGAAATATAACTTTTTTGTTTTTTTTTTTTTTTTTTTTTAATTTTACCTTTGTACATAAACTATTTTTGAAACTGCCTCAATTCAAATTAAAAAAAACCCAAACAGCCCAAACAGCCATTTCAAGCTTAAACAGAAGTGCCTTGGCCTGTCAGTTTAATAACAGAAGCACAGATTCTACCCCTGAATGAAAATGCAGGAATAATTCATATTTGAACTCAGTATTTCTTTCTGAGTGTAGCTCAGGGTGTAGTTTGGCTGGTGCCACTCTGGATCCCCAAAGGAATCTTGTTCCTGTGATACCACACACATGACACAGATCAGCCTTTCCTGACAGAGCCTTCAGTGCTCCTGGAGATCCACAATGGATCAGGTTAAACTCAGCAGGGATGTGATTATAATTCTGAAGACATTTGCTTGTGACTAAGGACATTGGCCCTTCCCCTTTCTTATTCTGCAGCTGCAAAATGATTCTGGGTTAGGGGCATGGTTGGCTCTCTGCTGGGAATGAGAATATTTGGGATAAAGGAGGAGCAATCACCGACATCCAGGAACAGAAGCACAAGTGAATAATTTACCTGTGGCCACTTTACATGGCAAAACCCTCAGCTCCACAGTTGGCAGACTGTAATGAGATTCCAGTTTAAAGCAAGCTTGGGATCTGTGGATTTGCCTTCAAAGGATATTGTTTAGATGCCAATCCTGATGTTTTGAAGCACATTTGTCTGTGACAGCACCTTTCCTTCTGCTGGATTTACAGGGCCAAACCTCAGCTCTGCCAACCCCCCATGTGCCTGGCAGCAGTGAGGGCAGTGCAGGAAGGGCTGGGAGCGAGTGCTGGGAGGGGGGAGGCAGGGACAGACTGTTTTCCTGGCAGCACTGAATTAAATATCCCAAAACTGCACCGTGAGAACTCTGCACCAGAACTCCGCTGCAGCAGCAGAGTCTGAACAACCCGAGGTCACTGCAGGGACCTGCACCTTCAGGAACACCCCACAGCTCTCAGGGAAGGACACACAGCCTCAGTGGCTGCCTGACCTGGTCACCCTTACACTGCCCCTGTTCCCTGTGGGAGCACACCTGGAGCCCCAGGAGCACTGGGATCACAGCTCTGGGTTCCTCAGGCTCCAAGTGCCTCAGGCTCTCACTTGTTACATTTGACGACACAAGACAACATCGTGCACTGACCTCCAACTCCTTCTCATCAAATGTCTTCAGCAGATGTTGTGGGATTACTTCATTAAATCCCTTCTGGAGCGCCAGGAACTGAGCTTCAATTCCTCGTAAAAACCTCCAGTTCACATAAAGTCTGTGAAAAAGTGCAAATTGGGTCGGGGGAAGATGTTTCACATCCAATAAACCTGCAACTTATCCAGCCCCAAAAAACCTGGCCTCGCTGACAGGATCACACACTCCAGCACTGCCCAACCCCTCAGGAAAAACCAACACCACCACCTATTACTGCAACAAGTAAAATTCCTCCCCACCGCAGGAAATATAAAAAAAAACCAAACCAGGAGAAAGCCCCTGCTGTACCTGACATATTCCTTTTTGTTCTCCTCTGTGACGGGGATGCTCTTCCCGTTGGGTTTGAGCTCGTGCTGGATGATCTCCCCGTAGGCGTTGTGCTCCACACAGAACGTGTGGTCCAGCACTCCCGTGATGTCGTTCTCACTGGGGGGAAGGAACGAGCACAGGACTGAGTGAACACACGTCCTGCAAATGTATCACAGCCATAATCCACCTGACAGAAGCACAACCTCATTTTTCAATGGCATTTCAAAGCACTGCATGGAAGCAAAAGGGGAATGTGCTGTTTTCGTGTCTTGTATTTTAAAACCGTTATCAGAGTTTCAATGTTATATTTTAATAACATGTTATTCAGTGTTATATTTTAATAACATGTTACTGTTAATAAAATATAACATTTTATAATGGTAAAATTAATAATAGGCAACATTAATAAATTAAAATTTATCAACTCTCCTCCTGCCCCCCGAATTTGAATGCCTTGATCATTTTTGTCCTTAAAGAAGCTGAATTGTGCAAGACAGATATTTCTTAAGTCTGCCTGAGCAAGATATTAAAACACACTTCATTTCCACTGGATTTAAGACCATGATCACATAACTGAGAAAGCATTCCAACATCCTGAGGGTCACTACAGAGTACATACAGTATCCAGACTAAGCTGTTGTGAAGATCAGGATCAACCAATTCCATGTCATCCAAAGTGATTGGCTTCCCAAGCAACTGCTTGTAGAAAGGCAAGGTGAAGCCCCCGTCGATGTAGTGCCCGTGGAACACAGCCATGCCCATGATCCGGCCCACGAAGTGGAAATAGGACAAGTGCTCCTGGAAGGGACAGGAGGGACAAAGTCAGACCTCCAGCTGATGGTTGCTGAGCAGGAGAGAAAATTTCAATACAAAGAAAAGAAAAAAAAAATAACCAACTCCAAACCCAACCCAGAGCGTTTGGTTTTGTTTTCACACACATCCTGCTCCCAGTCCAGAAGTCAGACCAGCAAGAATCAAAACAGACTTCATTTCTCCCAAAGGAAACATAAATCGACATCTTACGGAAAATTAAGAACAGATTTGAGAAGTGTCTTTGATCACTACTGAATTATCATGTAATTGCACAAATCCAGTGTCCAGCAACACCAGTGTCAGAATTTGGCTCCTGAGCCTGGAAGCCTCTGCAGATGTGTTTAATTCAGTCCCAAAGCCCTCAGCCCAGGACAGGCCCCGCCGTACCGGGTTGACGGCGGAGTCGGGGTTGATTTGCAGGGTATAAATATCATCTCGGGAATACTGGAAGAGCCCATAATATGGATTCAACATCTCATGGGACAACAGGTAGAGCCACTCCCTGGAGAAAAGAAAACAATTTATTGGTACTTTGTAGACAAATGCATTCCTACACTGAGAATCTCTGCAACAGAGTCTGACTCTTTTCATCTTAAACATAAATGTGCAGGAAGTTATCTCTGAACACGCTGAGATTAGGCTGAAATCAGAATTATTTTTACTGGCTCAGTAACCACACAGCACCTGACAGCTGATGGATTTGCCAGCTTTCCAAGATTTTTCTCCAGGTTACTTATTTCCAAGAGTTTCCGACTGTGATTCTCCTTCATCCATTACACACCAAGACAAGACACCACGTATTCACTTGACCATATTACACAGATTTTTAGAATCAAACCCTTTAATATAAACCACCTTTAGGTAATGAATATATTTAGTTCAAGTTTTAGTTACATAATCACAAATCAATAAATAATGGTCTGAGAATTGGGAATGTCACTTTTTATAAGTGAAAAGTAACCTCAGACTATTGACAGACTATCACCCACCAACTGCTGGTTTTTAACATCTTGCTTCAAACTGCAGCGATGATTTGCAAGAAAACCTATTTTTTGGTTAAATTTGTTCCACAAACCTGAACATTTAGTGGTATAAATTCTCAGGCACCCAAACTTTACTAACCAAAGACAGTAATTTCAACAGATACCAAAACCTGTGTCACAGATGTCTGATGTGATCTGTAACTTGTGTTTTGATTTATTTCCAATAAATCAGTGCTTTTTTGATGCAGTTTTTCTTTTAAAAGACTATCTAAAGCTATATATTCCTTTGAAATACAATCTGTTGCAGAAATAAATATAAATAAGGATAATGTCAAAGAACCAGGGCTGACACCAGGCTGGTTTAGGGTTCAAAGCACAGGGGTTGTCAGAGGGGTTGGGGTGCAGGGAAGAGACAGAGGAGTGACTTTACCTGGCAACTCCTCCATAATCAAGGCCTTCCTCCCCACGGAATTTGATCATTAATCGTTTCCACAGGTCTTTTGGCCTCATCTTCATGACTTGCCTGTAGGACTCCTGTAAACACACAACACTTCCTTTCATTAAACTGCTCCTTACAGGCTGGAAGCTACTGCTGTGTATTGGAAGTGAAGGGAGTCTCAGGATCAGTCTGAAAGGGATACTGTTAAAGGGGACACTATTTTCCTAAATACCAACCAGTTTCTCAAATCACAGGCTGTTACTTCATTTTCTAAAAATGTGATAACATTGGACAGTGTAATTTTCAAATAAAACAGAGAGATGAGAAGATCCACCCCCTGTTCAGTATCCAGAGGTGAACAGTGGGCAGAACATTCCCTCTCTCATTCTCATGGAACTCATAAAAAAATTAAAATCTGTGTCAGTAAACTCCTTTTGTTTTGCATAAAGGCTTGTAATTTTTGCAGTCTGAAAAGTAACAGAGGAGCTTCTCCTCTGGGCATAACACACGTGCCAACCATCAGGAAGCACCTTAAGAACAGCAATGCCATCCCAGTAAATACACAGTTACTCCTCTATCAGTAAGAGCTCACCAAGAAAACACAGAAACAAAGCTGAAAGGCAGAACAAATGCTCATTTTTAAAAAGGAATTAAACAATAAAAAAAGCTGAGTTCTTATATATATCCAGTATCAGCTCCAACCTCTGGCTCTGCAGGACAGGAGAGGCAGGTGGGTGTGCTGGGACCCAACACATTGGACTGAACAAGAACACAAAATTCCCAGTGCTGCCCCCTTCCCTCCCTTGCTTTTTCAGTTGCTTATGAACTGGTCTGACTGTCTCCAAAGGGAAGACCAACACAAATCCTTCTTGGCTGTGAAAAACTGTGACAACACAGAGGGGTGATCAAGTCTGTGGGTGGGGTAAAAATGCAACAGGGATGGGTGGGATGGGTGAAAGTTCTCAAAAGGACAAACTGTTCTCCAGGAAAGGCCAATGAATTATAACTGTGTTTAATCAAGACAACAGAATGATTCTGCTGAATAATGCCCCAAACCCAGAATGCAGATATCCCACAGTGGGCACCTCTGGCCATTCAGATGCCCATACAGTTCATATAACTGGTCTGATTCTGGAAAAAACAACAAAAAGGAAAAAAAAATCAACTAGAATTGAGATTGATACTAAGTAATCCAAAGGCTGAAGAGGAATCCTATTAAACAGTAATTTTACCTCAGTTACCATATATCACAGAGCACTAATAACTGTTTGGTGCTCAATTTGTAACATCCCCTCTGGAACAGACATACATCCAAGGAAGAAGTGAGGCAGGATCTTCAGACCCATGAAGTGCCTGAACTCCTTCCTCAGTCCCTGCCACAGGCCCTACATCTCCAGCCACAGAGAAAGCACCCCATGGTTTTCTTCTTCTCCATAGGGTAAATACATACTTTGTAGACCAATGCATTCCTACACTGAGAATCTCTGCAATGGAGTCTCATTTTTTTAATCTTAAACACAAGTGTGAAGGAAGTTATCTCTGAACATGCTGAGATAAGGCTGAAATCAGAGTAGTTTTTTACTGGCTCAGTAACCACACACAGCACCTGACAGCTGACAGATTTCCCAGATTTCCAAGATTTTTCTCCAGGTTCCTTATATAATCTTAAATTTACTTTAATTACACAACCCACATCCCCTAGAAATGCTTCCTCTTTCATAAAATTCCAGCTTCAACTGCAGCCTTCGAGATTCCACTCCAGCGAACGCTACGAACGACCCTCCTGCCCTTCCCTCAGCGGTAAGAAAGGGGCCAAAACCCTCCAGTTACCTCAAAAATCTCCTCCCTGGAGACCTCGATGCGACAGTGCCCAGCCTGGGGCTGCTGCTGGGACAGCTCCTGCCTCAGGATCTTCAGCTTCTGCACCAGGTCCCGCTTGTAGCGCGGCACCGTCAGGCACTCGGCCTCGTCCGGGAGCTGGCACAGGGACACCACCTGCTGCTGCTGCTGGTGCTGCTGGTCCTTCAGCTGGTTCTGCCGGCTGCAAACACACACACACTGGCTGCACACACTCAGTTCATGCCCCTCTCCTCTCAGAGGGCAAGCTTTGTATCTGAACACTTTCAATTTACTGCGATTGTTACGGTGATTGCACTAAAAACGTCCGCCCAGGCCAGTAAAGGATCAATTCAGAGAGATTTTATCCTGACTGAAGACGTGTAGTTCTGTCTTTCTTGGCAAGTATCTGTTGTTTTTAGGGCTTGTTATTTCTCTTAGTGCTACTCTGCAAAGTATGTAAAAGGTTACAGCCCAGACAATAAGGTATTATCCATACAATTTTACTACTGAGCTGCTGACACCGAATTTCTCAGATACCATTTCCATATTTCCTTTGCGTGTTTTCCCTCCCTCCATTTTAAAATTCAGGGATCTGCCAAACACTCTGCCTCTAATCTCCAGTCAATACCATAGTCTGTTTTACATGGCTTGTCTGGAAAAGAGTAAGCTTACAAAAAGATGTTTGTACTGGCAGCTTGGCAAGGACCTTGTCCCTTGTACCTGGCCTAGTCTGGACCACAGGAATGTGGGAGTTCACATGGAACTAATTGGCACAGATAAACAAGTATTTTTACTAGCAATTCGAAGAGATTTTGTAAATCTGTCTTCTTACTAGGAAAAGTAAATGGATCATGTTGCAGAGATGTGCTCTCTGTGTCTTGCACACAGTGAGTGGATATTTTTACAGTTTTTAGTATGGCATTCATAAACAACACAGGATAAAAACTCTATTCTCCTTAAACCACGAGAAGAATATCTCTGTGTGGAGCACATTAGAATATCCTAAATTTACTGCATAAATAAGAAATGCTACAATTCAGAATGCTCTCCAGTGGAACTTTTTTTTTTTCAACAGAGACTAAAAAATATTAGAGGGAATCAAACAGTTTGAATATATTTTATAATTTCAGCCTACTGTCTGTTTTGAAACAAGGTTTAGCTGAAAACTCTCCTGGCCAACCAAAATTCACCTCCATCTTAGCAATAATAACACCTCTTTAATCCTGGGCTCTCAGGAGGGAACAATACACTGAAATCCTACTTTGTTACCATGTCCTGGGATGCAGAACTTCCAAAGTCAGCTCAGTGTTGTTATTTTCAGTGTTCTGTTTGCCTCTGGTGTTGTTTCTTTACATAAGGCTACCTCAACTTTATTTGCAAGCTGAACACATTGGTCTTAACAATGAACTACACTTATTTTAAATTTTATTTCCTGAAAAACCAAGTCATTACAATAATTTAGAGACACACACTTGCTGTGGTTCCAGACTGTGGCTCTGTGTCATTTGTGCATGGCAATGTTCACTTGGAATTAGGTTTAAATATGAATCTCATTTAAACTGTATTTACTTGATAGACAAATTAAAGCCAAATCTTTATTCTCTGTTCTGAACTTTCTAATTCCATAGGGAGGAATATGGGAAAATATTCCTTGGATGTGGCTACCAGAGAAGGTCATATTTCTATCCTAAAGTGAGCATCATCCCTGCTGCCTTTAAGAGTAAAAAGACACAGTCCCCCAAGTACAAAGCCAGTCAGTCTTAAAGGAAATCTAATCTCTGAAATGAGCATAAATTTAGGATTTATGGATCAAATTAAACCATTATGTTTCTCCTCCTAGTACTTCCCAAAATAAGGAAATACAAGGAGGAGAAAAATAAAATGCCATCCTCCATATTAGACTACAAATAATCAGTGCAGTATTAGCTAAACAATCTGCAGTGCTTAAAGTCATTAAACCTCATTTCTCAGTTTGTTTGCACAGCTGAATGACTTTGCTTGATTCCATACAGTGCTTTAAGGATACAACTAAATACTTTTCAGGTGCCACAACTATCAAAATCTATCACAAACTCTCTCGGTCCATATTTTAAAACAGAACTGGTAAAACAGAACAAGTTTGATTGTTTTCATAACTTACAATGTCATCCCTGGAGGAACAAAGGGCTTTACTCAGCTCAGTAGAAAAGTCGGTATCACTGAGGGTAAACTTTTCCTCATGCCTTTGAACCTAAAACACCATCCCACCCAAGTACTACATTAGTTCTTAAAAAATTTACAAAATGTCAGGCCCAAGGCAAATTCCTTTTGTTGTTGTTGTTTTTTTTTTTTTTTAAAGAACAAACAAGGAGGTGGGTTTAAGGCAGGGGAAGCTTTCACATATCCTGTTTGGTGCAATAAAAGAATAAACACCCGAGATGATTTATCAGGCAGCAACTTTGCTGATGACAACGATGGGTGAGTTTCTGAAATCCTCCTCTAATGAAAGACAGATGGACAAATGAAAAGACTTCAGCACACTGCAGGAGCACTTAAAGTTTAAATAAATGCAAAATGGTTCTGTGAGTCTGGAAATCAGAAGTCAAATTGGATTTTCCAGATGACAAAGGCAGCTCTGTGTCTGTCCTCCACAATCCAGGTACAACTGGCCACTGTGACCCTTCTGCCATTTCCCAATGAACCTGCCTGTAAGTTTGTCAAAGACAGCCCAGCTGGCTGAATTTTCTACAGTTTAAGAAGAGCACTGCTGTAGCTAAGAGGGTCTGAAGATTTCTTCAAGTAAAATATCTAAATCTGAATTGATTTAAGGAACTTTTCTACGTTTCAAACATGAACATGCTCCTCCAGTGGTAAGTTTTTTTCAAGATAATGTTCATTTCAAACCACCAGTCCGGATTAAGCTTAAATTAGTAGTGATTTCTTTGTTTTCAATTAAAAACAATTGCCAGAGTGGCTGGATGATGGAAGCTTACTGAAGTCCTGTAACATAAACATATATAACCACTGATTTCTCTAAACAAAAATATGTATTTGTCAATATTTAGACTCTTCTCCCTCTTGGGGTGGGAAGTCCAAGTGTATATTGGGCAAAGGCCAGACAGCTTTTGTGTAATGCATAAAGGACATGTTGACTCCTGGATATTACTTTCCATTCCTCGGTTTTGTCTTTTCAGTGCCTGTTGCCATTATTCTTTCCTTCGGCTTTTCTTGCCAATGATTCACTTCCTTAAAGGACTATTCCTCCTACTTACTCCTTGCCCAGGGCTTTCCCTGTAACCAGCTCTTCATTGTTTCTTCCACTTAACACCCACTCAACACTTTACAGGTGTTTCCCAGGAGTATTAAAAGGTGTCAGCAGGAGAAACAAAAGAGTCAAAACTCCCAAATAGCTTGGCCAAGCCGATAGCCACGTCTGGGCAAAAAGAAAAGAGAAGTGTTTGTTTCTTTTTGGTTTCCATTTTTAGTAGAAAATCCCCACTGTGTAACGAGTGCCGAGGGAATAAAACAAGAGCCAGAATTCTTTTTGAGTTTCCCCTTCTCTTTTGAAAACTGAGATATGAAAACGTGATATCGAACCACTAAGGCAGAAAAAATGCAGTGCCTATTCTATTTTATTCTTTTCGTTAAAAAACCGATTTAAATTGTTGGGGTTTTATTTTGAGAGCATCTCAACTAGGCCTGCTCTGAATCTGAAGGGAGGAGCTGAATTATTCCTCCTTTATTCCAGGAGGATGGTTGGGCAGTTGTGCACCAAGTCATCGGTATTTCACACCACCGGCTCACATGCAACTTCATATTTTAAAACAAGTTCTCCACAACTGAAATAGAATGAAGAATAAAGAAAACAAAGTGTCCCGCTTGCTGTTAGGAAAAAAAGAAATCCACAGGCCAATGTTTCCAACGGGACTTGCTTCCCTCCCCCTCTGCATCACACCAGCCACATTCCTGCCTGAATGCTCCTTGAGATTTGTTTTCAAGAGCAACCAAACTGGTCTTTGCTGTGGAAGAACACTCCTTAAATCGCCCGGAACGGCAGAATGAATCCTGATATAAACCCAGCACCCCTGAGAGTCACCTTCTTCTCTCCATTGCACTCAACACGTGCAGAGACTTTAGACTGAGTTTAAGACCTGAGACTCACTTTAAGACCAAGTGCAGGTTCGCAGAGAGCCGCGGGTCTGTGAACTGCGTCGTCCTGTTGTTATGGTCAACAAAATAAACTCTGCCTGTGGCTGTATTTCGGATCTCCCATCCAGGAGGCAGTGGACCAAGCTCCTCACAATTGATGTTGCTAAGATCCCTGTGAAAACAAATATAAAATGAAAAATACCTCAGCAATTGGCCTCCGAGCCAAACAAGCGTAAATGTAACAGAACAATTCCATGAAGTCTGAGAAAATGTATTGTTTCAGAAACTTGAGCTGTTCAGCTGGAATCTCTACTCCCAAGGTGCAAGCCCACCACAGCAAAAACACACACCCCAGAACACATGCCGTGGGGAAAAAAGTCCTTATCAAATAACCCTCATTTTTACAAACCAACTTCAGCTGTTAAATTAATACAGGCTTCAAACAAAAATAAAGACCATTGCCATATTTGTCAAAATGGAATTGCAGTTCTGCACCAGTTCTGACAAGAAAGCATTTTTAAAACAACATTAGTCACGTAAGGAACTGTGAATCACACTTTATAATAAACTCCTACAAAACAAAACTATATTTCTGTAGAGTTACAGTTTCCATGAAGAATTACACATGGGATGGGTCTCTATGGCACTGGCAATTTTGCCCCCAGACCCCAAGTGCTGGTGGGAAGCAAACAGCTCTCTAACAAAGTATTTCAAATCAAGTATTATCTGAACAGTGACTCAGCTCTGCCCCAAGCAATGCAGAGGTGGCTCAGTAGGTCTCAAGAAAAATTCTGCTGAAATTAGAAAGACGCAGATTCATTCCAGAGCTTCACTGAAAATAAATACTGGTCTCCAAAAATGTCCACTCACTGATTATTCATGGACATAATTCACACCTCAGATCCCTCACACTGTCCAGGGCAGCTCTTTCTAAAGGTTCAGCTCTCCCAGTGTCCTGGGAGTTGAGGGAGGAAACAGCCAAGGGACAGAATGGCTAAAAAGGTGCCACCTGCAGGGATTCCAGAGACTGGAAAGTCACTAATGGAAACATTAGCTCTGGGACTGAACTCCTGCTGCTATTCCCCATAAACACACTGCTGCTGGACCACAGGGCTCATTTTTGTTGACTACATGACTGTGGCTATTAGCATAAAAATACAATATTCCCCAGAAATGACATCAATTCCACCCTCATGCAAACAGCCAAATTTTGTTCTCAGACACGCTCACGCAGTTTGTGCTGCCACACCTCAGGGCAGAGCTAACTTAGGCTGCACACAGAACTATCACACCCCAGACTTAAGGATTACTCTTCAAATATTTTTTTCCAGCGCCTGGTTTTGGATAATACACAAGCCATGGGCTTCCTAAGGCACAACTGCAGCCTCAGGTCTGCAGGTAACACATCAAAGCAAGGGATAGTCTCCTAACACAGAAACAGGAACAAAAGACTAATTCCAAACACAATGAAGTTGTGGCCATGAGGCATTTCATCCTTCCTGGGACACCCATTTCCATGGGAAGGAACATCAGCAATTGTCAAAGTTACTGCAGTTCTCACAGATGCCAGCACTGGCTGCCAGTTTTAAACCACACACATCTCACACCACCATCCACAGGCTTTAAGAGCCAAGTGTTTTCAACAGGATTTCTTGGTTATATAAAGAACAATCAGAAGCTATCAATAATTTCCATTATTATCCTTTCAAACATGAGAAATAATCCCATGCACAGTAATGACCAATGTGTACATGTGTATCATGTAAATAAGGACATTAAATAAAAAAGACTTCATATTTATCTTCTCCCAAGTGTTGAAAGAGCTGCAACAGGAATAGCAGTTTGACTGTTCCAATCCAACCCAGTTTTCACTGAAGTACCTCAATAAAACTTCTTTTGGAAGTGTTCAGATTCTACCTATTGTTTCATTATTTTGCAGAGTATTAAAATCTGGACTTGGCTCTAATTCACATGCAATATCTAGAATCAGTGAACTATACCTGTTTTCAAAACACCACTGTAATTTCTTTCTTCATTTTCCATCTTTCATTAAAATAACAACTTGAAGAACCAAGGAAGAGACATTAATTGATTTTGATGAATGACTTGTTAAAATGACATATTAAGGGCCAAGAATCAGAAATATAATATTAGACAGAGGAGAGCAGTGCTTAAATGATTTTTATGTGAAACCTTAAGGGTACTTCTATCATTTCTTACCTGGGTACTCTTGGATCGTGCCACGTGCTGACACCAGTCTGAGTATGCAGAAAATAGACCTGACCTTGCTGAGTTGTCCTTTGTTCTGTGAAGTCAAGCCAAATTAATAAATGTAAGAACAAAAATACAACATGAAAACTAATGAATTAATCAATGCAAGAACAAAAACATGCAGTATGAAAGCTCACAAAGACCAATTTCCCTAAACTGAGGAATCAAAAGGATCTCGCGTATGAGGAGAAGACTCGTCCCATTTTCCCAGTTTCTGGAGACCCCCCCACATTAAAGAATTCTGATTTTCATACCATATCCTTCAGGTAGATCAGGAGGAGTGTGCAAGTGTGTCCTGCTCATGTAGTTCCTGTGCCTCTGGGACCGGACCCTCCTCTCAGCCAGCCGAGGGTCCGCCGCCTGCCCGCAGGTCGCGCCGTTGGTGCCCGTGATCGGAGTGTTCTCGTCCACAAAGCAGCTCAGGGGCCTGCCCGGGCTGGAGTACTCGGATGCTGGCCTGGGGAAAAGGGGAACATTGCACCCTGACTGGATGTGGGCCACGGGACAAACCTGGTGGCAGCTTCACCTCAAGGCTCTGGGGAAAGCTCTGCGGGAGCCGCTGCCTCGCCGAGCAGGACACCTGGACTGGAGCAAAGCTGCTGTTCTGGGCTCACCAGAGCAATCACTGAGAATCACAGAATGTGCTGAGCTGCAAGGACCCACAAAGACCATCCAGTCCAACTCCTGGCCCTGCACAGGCCCATCCCCAGGAGTCACACCCTGTGTCCCAGAGGTTCATTCAAACCCTCCTGGAGCTCTGGCACCTCGGTGCTGTGCCCACTGCCCTGGGGAGCCTGGTCAGTGCCCAAACAACTCTGGGGGAAGAACCTTTTCCTGAGATCCAACCTGACCCTGCCCTGACACAGCTCCAGGCCATTCCCTGGGGTCCTGTCCCTGTCCCCACACAGCAGAGCTCAGGGCCTGCCCCTCCTCTTCCCTCACAAGGAAGCTGCAACTGCAACGAGGTCTCCCCTCAATCTCCTCTTCACCCCCAAACTTTCTCACCTTGCCTTTATATGCCTCAGGAAGTGACCAGGCCTTGTTATTCCTTCTAGTTTTTAAGGAAGGTTATTAGAAGAGGATGCTGAAAAAGGGCTAAGCAAGAGAAAAAGCTGTTGCTCTTGAGAGCTCGACTGCAAGAGGGAACATTGAACTGTGTGATTTCATCTCTCAGTGCTGCTCCCAAAAGGATTTAAAATGGGTTAAAGGGGGATTGACAAGGTCACTTGAAATCCCCAAAACAAATTATACTTTTTACATTTGTTTCTCCACTGTTAATGTGTCTGGAGCTTAGAGCAGGTATTTTAACATACCAGGAAAAATAAAAATAGGTAAATTAAAAGGCTGTTCAATCCCTTCACTCCAAAAGTGCATGAGAGCTGGCAGTGTTAACAGTACAGATTATTTTAAGTCAAACATATCCATGCAGAGACCAGAGTAACACTGAGAATGGAAAAGAGACTGCAGGCAACAGAGAGTCTGCAGAAGAGTCTGAAAAATCTGCAATGACACTGCCTGCAATTCAGGTAACAGCAGAAGTGGTTTGAGGAACAGCTTCACAACACTGAGGAACAACACACATCTACAGTTATCAGAAAAGGTGACTGAAATGATTTTGAAACATGTTCTGTAACAATCAGCTCTACTAACTATTCTGGGTTACATGGTCATGGCATGGACAGAGGCAAATGTCTCACAGCTACTCATGATCTCATTTCTTCAAGAAAACCAAAATTAGAGGAGGAAAAAAAATCAACTCTGAATGATCTTGTGAGTTAAATATTAGGCAGACTGAAGGAGCAGGATGCTAAAGAAGGAAAGCACAACCTTGTGCAGAGTGACTTGGAGGAATGGCCAATACCCTTGCTAGAGCCACCTGGAATCACCAGTGCCCAGCAAGCAAAACTCATCCCAGCCTCAGTCTCCCAAAAAATCCCTCACCGTGTCGGTCGCTCCCACTGAGTTGTCCGTGTGATGTGATTTAAGTACTGGATCCTTCCAGAAGCAGTTCTCCGCTCCTCCCACCTGCAATCCAGGCACGGAGAGATAAGGCAATGAGTGGTATTTCCAGGAAACCAGGGCACAAAATGTTTCCAACACAAATGCCAGCTCAGGAAGACTTGCACCGTTATGAATCACGGTGGCTGAACAAGGTAACAGGAAACAACTGAAAGCTGAACTCAGAAATGATTTAACATATTCTTCCCTTGGAACCAGGCACATCATTAACAATATCACACCTTCATGTTCCATAACTGCTTGAGTTCTAATTAAATCCAAATAGCCACATAAAGAAACTTCTTGAAAACAGCATGTTTAATAATGCATTTAAGTTGTTTTGACCACTGACTCTAACAAGTGCTTTCACAGCATCTTCACGCACCACTTGCTTTCATTAAAAGGTCAGCTTCAAATAATGTGACTTTTTAATTATTATTAATTTTGCACTCCAAAACACATGAGACTGTACAGGAAGCTTTGCAGTCACACAATTAAGTGAGCAATATTTATGCAAGGAACATTTTGAAGTGAAGATTTAGAAGCATTTTCAAAAATGTTTTTGACTTATCTGGACTCCAAATTAACAAAAGAATGCTCAGATGCTAATTTGCATTTCAAAATTCATCATCTGAAAACTCCATTTCTCCTGTCTTTACCTGCCAAGAATCACATTTAGAAGGCCTGTGTTTGCTCTGAAGAAGTTGCTGACAGCACCAGAACCTAAACCAGAGCATTTTCCTGTGTTCTCAAAACTGTTTTAGGTGATAATGATGTCATTAACTCTCACAGGGACAAACCAGAACCCCAAACCCAGCCTTTGGCAGGTAAACACAGTGAGAACTCAGGCTGAGTGCAGACCTTTTCTAATCATGTTTTCTTCACTGTGATACCCATGGAATAAAATGTGATCCATGTTTATCACAGTGTATATATGATAAACAGAAGGCAGCCAGGCCCTGTGGTCACTTCCTCGCTAGAAAACTACTACATGGAGAAGTCAATTCTCTGCCTGTGATCTAACACTATATTAATTTATCAATTTTAAAACTTGAAAAACATGTTTTCTTAGCTGAGTGTGTCTTTCAATGCATTTATTCACACAAGCCACGTCCCTATTAACCGATAACTGTTCCGTGTGTCCCAGCTGGCTTAGCTCCTGCTCCTGAAAGCAAAACTGCAGAACTCTCAGGGCAAGAACAAAAGCAAAGTGATTTATTTGTACACTGACTTCTCCTTAGTGCAGCAGTGTGTTGGATGAGCTGTATTTGTGTTCACATCACAGTGATCTCTGCTTACCCATCTGGCAAATCATTGTCGAATAACCGACTGCAATCCACAACTTGTCCCCCTGTGCCTATTCGGTCCCTGGACTGGAGACTTACTATTAAGATAATAAAAGAATTATTAAAGATATGACATCTGAATGCAAATGACAGTTTACAGTTGAAAGAGAATCGGTACAACTCGGGAGGACTAAGCTGAGCCATGCTCTGGATGGTTTTTTTCCTTCTCACAAAAATCAAAGATGGTCACACAGAAACAGTGGAGAGAATTCCATGCATGAAAACATACATCTCACTTCCAAACAAAAGTCAGAATATTAAAAATGAAAGAATATGAATGCAAGTTAAGGCAGAAAAAGAAGTGAAATCTGAAGCTGTCATTAACTTTTCTCCATATGAGGTGGACTCTGACACCTGACTGGTGGCAGGAGAGGGTTCACCTCACGCACGGCTGGGACAGGGCCAGGAGAATGGCTAAAATAAGGAATTCTCTCTGGTTTTGACTCCTCCTTACGTATTTTGTGTGCCACATCCACGCAAACACAAGGACCAGGCAAAATGTAACTGCTAGAAGCACTGCATGTCTGGTTTATTATTTCTAACACCAGCGGTAAGAAGTCAAATGCAACCCACACAAAGCACCCTGAAAAGCCCTCACTGCCCTCAGCAAAACTGCTTCACTGGGGTTTTAATTTAATTTTTATTTTTTTTACATGATTCATTGTAATGGATATTTATGCCTGAAGCTTTTGTACTGCAATTATGAAAACAAAGATTTTTATTTTTTTTTAGGCTGCTTTTGTTCCCAATATCACAATTTGCAAGTGTCCAATCTGATAATTTATGACACTCGTGTTCCTGCAGGCTTGGGGTGGTTTTTTGATGTTTTGTTATGCCTTTAACAATAAAACAATTGCTTACAAAGCTCAATACGTGCTGTGGCCCACATTTCTTGAGGTGGCACTAATGTACCTCTGGACAACTGTCTTCAAGTCCTATTTATAAATGCAGTGAAATGACCTTACAGGCCTTAACCTGGATGCAACCAAACTTTGGTCAAGATCACAAAGTTTCAAAACTTTGGAGCAGAACTGGTAGCTTTTGCCTGAGTCTCCAAATTTTCAACAACAACATGTTTTGAAGCTTAGAATTCAAGAGACCAACCCAGGGAGCCCTGCAGTACCTGCTGCATTCCTAATCCAAATTAACTCTTAGTCTTCCATGTATACTAATATTACAAAATGGAGAAAAAGACAATTTAATTTCAACCAAATCAAAATTTTAGATGATGTATTTATTCTGCAAGAACCCCACACATTACAAGTTCACATGGTTGCATGTAGGCAAGCACTTGATTTGCAAGGTTATCATCTGCTGAATGTATTAATTACAGTATTGGTTTCAAATCTTGCACAGTCTCTTAATTTAAGACAGTTTATCCTTTGAAGAACTGAGAGTATTATTTACAACTTATTCTACCTTTTTACTTATTTTTAACCTAGATTTCTCCACCATCTAACAACTGCAGTGGAATTATCTAGTTTTACTCAGGCTCAATTCACCCATTCAACAAACTGCATTCATGAAGAAAGATTAAAATATAAGAAGATTAATAATGACAACTTAAATAAAACAAGACAGGAGTCCCTGGAATCTTACCAAGGATGCATTAAATTAAACCAGAGCCATGACTGAGCAAACCTGACCTTTCTGACGAGAACAGCAGGAAGCAGAACACACAGATTTGCTCTGGGTCTCTGCTGTAACCTGACAAGGTGCTTTTTCCTGGGTTCAGTGCTTGATTGAGCAGCTCCTGCTGCTCAGGGATTTCCTACAGAGCCAGTGCTGCTCTGGCCACACCACCTTCTGTGGGCACAGCAGGTTAAGCCAACCCATCAGTCCAGTCCATGCCCACACTGCTGACAGTTGTCTCTCCCCAGTTCTCTCTGAAGTCTCTTGGCCACTGCACACTGCAATGCATTTGCCCCAGGCTTCCCATCTGCTATCCCAGGAGCCTCGAGACCTTTCTGCTTTGGGGTGGGGCTTTTGGTTTGGTTTTTTTCTTTCCTTTAATGAATGCCAGCATTCCCAAGCGATGATGATCAGGATGTGTGTTCCATACTCTGGAGGGCAGCATGGGAGCACAGTCCCTGCTCTGTGGTGTGGGCAGAGGAGCTCCCTGCTCCCAGCACACCCTGGACCAGCTCTCCTGCCAGCTGGGCTCAGCCCCCTCTCAAAAGCAACCCCACAACCAAAACCTCACCCACCCACCCTGGCTGCTCAGGGGACCAGAACACTGGAGCAAACCCAAAAAGCAAACCAAACCCACAACAGAACACACCCTACAAAAGAGGCTGGTTTATCCTTTACTCTTCTGTGCAAGCTCACATGGAAAATTTAACACTCAAGAACAGCCTGAAGCATCAGCAGTGCACTGACAATTCCACATTTCTACCACCATTTCACCCTCCTGTGCCATCACACTCTTATCTTAGTGCTGTGCAAGCCCTGGCAGATCAGATGAGACAGATGGATAAAGCAACATAAAGAGGGAAAGTCAGAGGTATTATTCAATAGAGCACTCTGAGGAAAGCAAACAAACATGCTGAAGCCCCTGTTTGCTGGCTGATATTTCAATGTTTTTACCTGGCTGATGAAAGTGCTGCTTGGATATCATTTGAATTATGAATTGAACATAAAACTGAGCACGAAAATTCACTTTCCTTTGTCCCATGTCTGAACATTCTCATTAGCACCTTGCTTTATGAAAATAAAGACCTTTCTTATCCTGACCAAGTTACGTGGTCTGTTGGAAACACTGCCTTCACAAAACTGAGAATGCACCAGAATGTTTCTGAAGTTTTTTGTGGATACCTGTTTTCCAATTTGCCACCCTCTTTTTAATTCTCAAGTTATGAGTTCACAGAATGACAAAGCCCAGCTACTGAGGTTGGTGACAGACTTGTTAATAAGCCGTGAAAACACAAAATGAATTGACCAAGTCACCCCAGACAGCAATTCCCTCCTGTCACAGCAAGATGCTTCACCCTTTTCCAAGAAGCACAGATTTCTGAAGCTCTCAGTGGCCAAGGATTTTGCAGTCAGTTTTCCACAGGGAGTTCAGGCTCAAAATGTTACCATTCTTTACAGTGAAATTAAAAACTTTCAATAATTTTTTTATCATCTATGGTCTTATTTGCCCCAACACTTATTAAAATATTTTTGTTTTGGTTTTTATTTGTGTGTGTGGTTTGAGCATTTTGGTTTGGATTTTGTTTGTGCTTTTTTTTTTTAAAATTCTGTTCATACATACTTTCAGCCTGAGGTCCAAATGGCTCTGGCAGTGAACACAGAAGAATTCAATACAGAGAAGTGACATCTAGGAAGGGTTATTTCTACAGCTACTATTAAGCTCCAAGAGAATTAAAAGATAAAAACCTTTACTTACCTACTATCTGTCCTCTAACAGTATCGTTGTCATTTGGCCCAAGCTTGCACAGATCCAACCTCTGGTCTACAAAAGGAGGACACGAAATGTAAATTATACAATAAACCACCACCACAAACTACCAAACCAGCTGGAACACAAAATCCAGCAAAAACTGTCACTCTTCAAAAGTCTGTACATGCAAGTCTGGTCTGAAAGAGAAGAAACAAGTCTTCAGCTTACTTACAACCAGTGTCTTTAAGGCGGTTGATGGCGTTTGAAAGAAGCCTCACACAGCCCAGAAAACCAGCTCCTTGCTTTTTATGGATTTTCTTGTGATTCCACACACTGATTGTTATTGAATCCGACTTTCCAATGTACCTGAAAAACGTGGGAAAACAGCCCTGTGAATGGCACTCACTGAATACTTGGACAAGGCTTCAGAAATCACCTTTGGGGGGGGGGAATTATCAACCACTCCATTAAAAATGTCACACGGGGCAAGAGAGAGCAAGTCATCTGCAGGTAAGATGTACACTTCATACTTGGATGGAAGCATGTCTTATGAAGGAGCTCACTGGAATACAGACTGGTCTGAAAGCCTGACTCTGGGAGGAGGCATTCAGGTGGCCCAAAGTCTGTGAAATCTGGCTAAAACAGCAACACAGCAGGCTGAGGTTGGCCCTGACACAGCTCTCCAAGCAGCTACAAACATGCTCAGCCTCATGCCCCTGCTCAGCCCGACCCCAGGGGATGGAATGCTCGACCCCAGGGGATGGAATGCTCGTGGCAGCAGGGTCTGGGAGCAGTGGGAGCAGGGACAGCAGCTCAGCATCCTCCTGCAGCACTTCAGGGGCTGCTCTTCCAACCCCCAGGGAAGCACCACCCTCTGTCAGAGCCCTTCTGAGCAGCAGGAAAAACACAGGGCAAACCTGGGGCCACACCTGCAGCTCCCACAGCTCTGGGGGGCTGATTTACTGGGAGTAATGTATGCTTGTGACATACATCACATATTAGGACCATGCCAAAAGGTTTAGCTGACATGTGCCACATTTCCCCCTTGTCTCTGCTCACATGGGACTGACTCCTCACAGCATTCCCACGGCAAAACCTGGATCTGCATCCCACTGGCCTGGGAAAACCTGGACACTGCAGGCTGTTTTATTTGTGCTTTTCTTTTTTTGTTTGAAGCTTTGTTCTTCAGAGGCAATTACGTTTGTGAGCTAGTTTTTGTTTTCAAAACTTCCAGAGGACAATTTCAAAACACTCCAGATAAATCAGCAATTGCCAATACTGAATTATTACAGTTGTTTCAAGTTGAGGGAAATGAATTTGTAACTGTGCTTAGATCCCAAGAACTGCTTGTAGTTCTCCCTTCCCAGACCACAAATTCTGGCCTTAGTTTAGTTCCAAGTGCTTTTTTTTTGTTTGTTTTTAGATGAAAAGTGATCAAACTCACTCAACCCATGTCTAAATACATCTCCCCATTGACCATGGCTTTACTGGTTTGAAAGCATCTTAATGTTTTCAGAAAGACAGAAATGATACTGTCAAGGTTGGCAAACCAAATAATTGAACTAACTGTCATGGTTTAAAATTCCAGCTGTGATCAGGTTAACACTTCTCCCATTTTTCCTTTTCCAAAAAGCAGAACTTTGACAACTTCTTTTTCCCCCACCTGCAGAGACGGACCGACCCAAGGAGACAGAAAAGCCTGAAGGTTTCAAATAACCACTGCACATTTAAACAACAACAACAACAAAAACCCCCCAGCACCCAAACAAAACACAAGCTTCATATTAAAAAAAAAAACCCAAGTTTTTTGAATGGTAAACTGATTGTACAATATAGGTCAGATTTTTGGCCTCACAACCTTGACAATGCCAATTTTGCATAAAGAAACGAGATGAGGATGGGGGTTCACGTGCACAGTTGCAGTCTACAATGTTTTATGTACTTAAAATAAATTCTTATGAGAACAAATTAGGTGCACTTAAAAATAGAGACTTATCATCATGACCTGTCTTGAATTTTCCAGTTTTCCTTGTTGCTTTAAGAAAGTCAAAGGTAGATGGTTAAACACAATTTCATAACAGAGCAGTTTGAATAATACGTAGAACAGCTGAATACACAACACAGTTTCCAAGAATTCCTGTTTCAGGGTGAGGTTCCCATGGTTGGGATGCAGGGAATTGCCATCCACACCAAATAGGTGAGGACTCCATATCCTACTATAACCTACTCTGATTTTTGCATCCTAAAATTTGGCTAGTTCACATATTTAAAAGGAAATAAGCAACACAAGCTGTCTTTTCCAAATAAAAATGCTTTTATATATATATATATAGGAAGAAAGAAATAGTTAAGTAAATTCTAGTTGGCTTTATAGCAAAATAATCTACATTTCTGCATAATTTCAGGCATGAAAACCCATGGTTGCATTTAGAGAGTGACAGTAGGACAAGCTGACACTTCCAATTCATTTGGTGGATACGTTACATTTGTTTTACATCATCTGGCAATAAAGTTCCAACATAAAAGCCTCAGCTAGGAATTTTATTTTTGATTAAAAAAGAATGTTCCAAAAAATAAAAGTGCAACAAACCAAACCAGAAACAAAAACCACACCCCCCTGCTTTGTTGGATGACTCTCTCTTCCTCCTCATAATTAAAGTTTTTGGAGCTTATTTTTCTTTTTTTTTTGTCCTCTGTCCTATTAGCAATTTGTATTTCACAGCTTGAGTGCTTCAATAGAGATAACAGCATTAGTATTAATGAAGTGGAAACACAGACATTCAATTTCCATAGACATTTTCTTAACTTCCATACTTTCTGAATCTGTAAAATTAGGGCTTTGGATAAGAACTGCATGTTCAGAAATTTCAATTTCCCTACTCTTAGCACTTCCACTTCTAAAAAAAAAAAATTCAAGTACATGCCATACTGGAAACCTCTAAAATGTTTTAATAAAATTAAAAACACAGGGGCAATTGTTATTTTGCCTAAACAAGATTCTCTTTGCTGGAGAGATCAGGCTATCACTGAACAGAAGGGGAAGGAAGAGAAAAAGGGGATTTGTTCAGTTTCTGACCTGCTGGTTTAGGTAGTTTAGCTCTGAATGCAAGAAAGTCTGTAAACATGTTACACCTGGTTATTGCAAAGCTTTGAGGAAAGGCCTGAACACAGTAGGGAAAACACAAACAAGACTGAAAATAAGGAAAGGGAATACATCCAGGGCAAGCATGGTATTTTCCTGACATTAAACTACATCCAGACAGCAACTATTTGGCAATTTCTTTCTGGAAAGCCTCCCAGATTCCCCCCCTCCACACACACCCATCGAGGCTGGGGAATCCAAGCAACTAATCCAACCACTTCCTTTCACACCAAGATCTGAATTAAGAACCACGGCAGGCAAAAGCCAACCCTTTTTTTTCTCTTTACAACACTGCAGAAGTGTTTAAAAAAAATTTCTCATACAACAGAACACCTATTCTGCTGAATCAGGTTAGAGAGTCACAAAATTCCATGGGAATTAGCAACTTAGCTCAGACATTATTGCATAAATATATCCCAGCAGCTCCACCTGACTGTGCCATTTGCATCTGCCACCACATGACAGATGAGACTGTTAATTAGCAGCATGTTAACCTGCTAAAAATTCCAGGCTGGGGACACTTCAATGAGCCCAACACAGTGGCAGAGACTGGTGTTCCCATGCAATGCTGTGTTGTGAGGGAAAACATTAAGACATTTAAAATCCCTGTTATTTTCAAAGAATAAGAAGACTTAAGTCCTGTAGTCCCTGAGGTTTGTCGTCAGGTGCTTTGCAGTAGGATGGTTACTATCCCTTTTTTTCCCCCAAAATATAAAAGTTAATTATCTTAATATCTGGTGCAGATGGGAAGCTGAGACCTTACACTGGGTATATCACACTAAAAGTTACCTTAAGATAAAAGCCAGGCAGTGAGTTGTGGTACCAAAGAGATCTCAACTTTTACTGCTGTTTTAATTGGAATAACAGGCAAGACTATAGAAAGGGTTAAATGATTATGAAGAAAATTTGGAGAGGGAAAGCATTATTTTCAAATTACAAGGCCTGACATAACTTTTACTTTGGATTAGAAATGTTGGATATACTTCTGTCACCAGGGAATTCAAGTCAGAATCAAGCAAAGTAGTTTTCCCCTACCTGACAAGTAATTTATATTGGACATAATACACTGATTAAACAAAATCTAATTTTTAAGGGATGTTCTTCCCCAAACAAGAAAAAAAACCATCACCCACAAAAAATATTTCATGCAGGTCTAAATTCCTTCAATCCAGCAAGAGATGTCCCAAATCTGCCTGAGGAGAACATTCTGCCAGAAACCCCATTGCTATCTCTGCTTTTTATAATGCAATCAGTGTCTCACTTCAATGCTGAGACAACTACAGGATCCAGATACAACCATGGCTTGTTCTGTAAAACAACCCAAAAATACCTTCTGTTCATCCTTCCTTAAAAATCATAACCAGAGAGGAATTTTTTTCTAAAGCTTTTACCATTTTTTTCCATTCCTCTGGTTGCACATCAACATCCTCCCTCATTTCCCATGTCCTCTGCTCCTCAGTTTCTGCAGGAGGGAATCAAATCACTGGCCCATGGAGCACAGAGCATCCCTTACAACCCATCCCAGTCAAATCCACTGTCCCACACACTCCAAACCCCCAGACAGGACTGGCAGATCCTTGGGAAGACACAGGGAATCGCTGACATTCCCAACACAGAGTTCTGGAGCAGATTAACTCCAAACCATGCCCATCATTCCTTGGGCAGGAGTATCCCTTCCCAGCTGGACAAAGGTTACACAGGGATTTACCCTCAGCCACCTTGGCAGCACTTCCCACCTTTTATCCCTGTAAAGCTGGGCATTAATGCTCATTAATGGACCCACCTAACCAAAAACCAATCAAAGCCTCTGCTCCCATTTCAGGGCTTGTTCCTCAGCTCTGGACTGATCTTTGGAGAGGACATGGAAGGGCAGAGGTCTGAAATCTCTGTTCTATACCAATTAACATTTTGATAGGTTTAATAACATTAAAAAAAAAATCAAAATAACTTAGAATTTTTTAAATATAAAGATCCATTTCTTATACATGAACTTAAAAATTTGTTTTATATCCATTTTTCTAATGAATATGAATTACAGTCTCACATGCAGAACCTAAACCTGGACTGAGTTTGGATAATAAAACTATAATTCTATTATTTCACTAAACTGCCACGATATTTTGTTAAGCAGTAATGAAAATGTTCTGTATCCTGCACATTATGAACAATGACTTCACATATTTAGTCTTGGATATTCAGATAAAGAGTAGATCAAGATATGACTTTAAACCAGGCCTTCCACGTTCTGCTGAGAGATCTATCGAGTTGCTTTTCTTCACTTGGAAAAGGAGGGACAAGAAATTCTCTGTGCACAAATAATTGATCTGCTGCAGGTCTGGTGATGGTCAAAGCTCACATAAATATGTTCAAACAGTTTCTAATAATACAGGGTAGGGAATGGAGCCAGGGGAATAAAGTCAGAGATCAGAACAGGAGAATATAATGAATTAAACCAGTACACTTCTCTTCCTCATCTTCCACCCCAAGAAAAAAGATAAAGAATAAAAGACTAAAAGACAGGGAAAATAAAGCATCCACAAAGAGACCTACATAAAAATAAAAGCTTTAATAAGTTGTATTATACAGAATATTCTATGCTTTAGAAAGACAGAGGAAAACCAGGACATGTACATGCCATACTGATTATATTGCTCAAAAGCACCCAAAGGTGCTCAAGTGATGGTAACAACAACTCCTGGTGAGAAGAACATTTGGGACAGAAAATGATAGAAGAGGAAACTGATACACAGAGAAAAAGACACTGTAGCACCACAACAGACAAAAACAGCACCAAGAGAAGAGGGAAATATTGTCAATTATTTGCTTCATTTTACAGAAGTGTTAACATGAAAATATTACAATGAAATAACGCTGTGGTACACGTGAAGCACGCTGCAGAAATCACCACTAGGAAAACAAATGTAGGGTTCAGATTTCAAAATGAGAAAGTGGAATTTTGATACATATATTTTTCACTCCAACTAACAAACTCTGGGATCCTTCCCAGAGACACAGGACAGTTCTATGAACATCTGACAGTGCCTGGGTACTTTAGAGGATTTCACTTCAAACCTTTGGTTATCACTGTTACCACCTACAGGTCATAATGCTGATTCCATTTGGGATCAAGTGTATTCTTCACAGTATCTGTAGAATGGCATTGGCCAGATCCATCCACCACAACCTTGGCAAAGGGATCGGGAAGTCCTGAGGGGAGGAAAAGAAAAAAAAACCTGGCAAATGGCTCAGGATGCTTTGAAGACCTGTATCATTGTACAATTCAATTTTTAATCTCTTATTTCAAGTTGCCTTTTGTTAATAAATGAACACCATATTTAATGGATGGGAACAACATGACATATTAGGTACAGGGAATGGTAAATTAGCAGATTATTTCATTGATATGGACCAGTAAAAAGTTGTCTGAGTCAAACACATTGGGGAAAAAAAAATCTGAACATCTTAAATCTTCCTAATTCAGGGGTGAGTAAAATCTCAGTATACAAAGAAGTCAGCCAAAGGCAGAGAAAACAGATTTACATTCTTCCTGTGTTTAAGATTAATCACAGCTATGGTTTTGGCTGATATTGGTATCACAGAAAATTGCCTGTAACAGGTTATTGTTGCTTTTGAGGTGCACTTGGTTTCCTGCTAAGCTTTCTGCTTCATTGTCTGCCAGCTCTGCACTTCAGAAACACTGAACACAGGACCAGGTGAACAACAAAAATCAGTGCTAAGATGGTGTTGGACTGCCCAGCTGGGCAGGGAAAAGCAGCAGGAGCAGCCCAGAATCAGCACAACCAACTGATGGATTCCACCCAGGGATTCACTGACCCCAAGGATGGTCCCACCACTGCTGCCCCCAGCTCAGCCCATCCTGTCCCTGTTCCCCCTCATCCTAATTCCTGCCCTCACCCCAGTGCTCAGTGACTCAGTGGGGGAACTGAGGGGGGAAAACATGAATCCCATTTGCTGTAGTGCAATTTAGGCCCAGTTCCACTTCCTCAGGTGACTCAGGTGCAGCTGGGCAGGACAAGTGCCAGGGAAAGCACGTGGGATAACGACAAGGCACGTGGGGAAGGGGAGGAACAGGACCTTGGGATCTGTGTTTCAGCACTCAAGAGCATCACAGAGCTCAAATCTTGAGTTGGTTTGGGTTTATTTTCAGGCACCATTAAACTGTCAAACACCCAATACAATCAATACAGAAATCTAGATCAAAGACAAGTATCACAAATCACTGTATCATCCCCTCTCCAAGTTGTTTCCCAAGCTCAGGTCCTGATATTTGGAATTCCTCCTGCTCCCAGGTGATCTGTGTGAGCAGACACAGAAAATAACATTCCTTTCTGCCTCCTTCATCTGCTTCTTAGCACTTCTTTCAAAACATTATTAAAATTAATTAAAATATAATTTCAGAGTAGCTTGGTATTATGAGGTGATTATTAATAATTAAGAAGCACATCTGTTTGCCTGACAAAAAGTTCTTACATGAAAAACATTTTAATAAATATATGACACTAATTGAAAAACATGTCATTTGCCCTAGTGGGTACATTTGTTTCCCACTCCCATAAAACCAGAGAGAGTGTGTCAGTGTTTTAATTATTATTATGAATCTGGTGAGTGTCACTTTAGAAAAAATTAGAAGCCCTGAAATAAAACAGTGTGAAAACATCAAAGCCCTCGCCTCCCTTATTGCAAAATTATCTTAATACAATGATCATGTGCAAACATTGGGCTACAGCACCTGCATAATATTTATCCCATCTATAAATAAATGTATAAAACTTTAACAGCTACTTACGGAAAAAATCCTTTTTCACCAGGTTTTTTGCACACAGTACTGCAAGAAAAACAGAAATACAAAATTAAGTTACTGGTTGCCAACTTGAAAAGAAGAAGTTACTTCACCTGTCCAGCATTCCAGAAAATCCTGCTCAAAATAAAATGAATATAAATGAAAACTGTGCTCCTTCATCATTTATATTGTTCTACAGCCCAGCAAAAGCTTCCCTGATCATTAAAAGGAGAGTATTAGGCAGCCAAGGCTTTTCTGTTATCCTGCATGGTAATAAATAAAAGGTTTTACCTGAAAAATATCTGGGTGGAGCAGACTAACTTCTAAGGCCAGAGTTTTGATGGTTCCAAAGATATCTTTTATTTGTAGAAGTTGATAATTGTTTCAGGCTTTTTTTTTTTTTGGTTTGTTTTGCTTTAAAAGGGGAGGAACATTAGCATTTGTCAACCAAAAATACCAAGGGGAAAACAATCTCCTATGAGAATAAATTTAAATAAACAAATAAATAAATAAAAGGTCAAAGGGGACAACTTTCATATGAAGATGCCAAGGCACACAATGAAGGCTTCTCCTCACAAACTGCAATACTGTTCAAGGCTTATCTATTATCACAGGTTTAATAAGCAGGAAATATTAGATTCCCCTGTGAAACATTAAAATATTTACTGATAACACAAAAGGATTCTTGGGGATTGAGTAAAAGCACAAATTCCCACAGCCAGTACAAAAAAAAATTAAAACCAGGGGAGGGGGGAGAGATATTTGGTTGGAACTGATACTGCAGGAGGCTCCTCGCTGTTCAATTCCCTGGGATGTTTTTCCTATGAGGTCGCCAATATTTATTACTGCCAGGAAATGCAAAGACAGGAAAGTGCATCCAATAATCCCATCCCAAAGACATCACCTAAACCCAAATGGAACTGGCCCTGCTTTCCCCCCCAGAGTATCCCCACATCGATCCTGAAGGGCTCCTGATTCCCTAATTTCTTTTGCAGCATCCGAGTGAAAGCAGGTAGAGGTCCATGAACATCCTCATGGGGATTTCCATGGTCAGGGCACAGAATCACCCCCCTGAACAGTCTGAATCAATGGAATTCGTGTTTTCCCCATTTTTACGTCCATAAAGATGTAGATTTTAATGGAACTTTTTTCCATGGGAATTCAGCACTGCAAAATCCAGCTCAGGTCTAAGGAGTTTGGATGCTCCAGTCAAAACAGAAGGTGACACCTATTAATGGCTGCAGGTAGTCACAGAACAATCCTCTCACTTTGACATATTCCACAGGAAAGGCACACACAAGTTCCCAGGAACTTTGATTCAAGGGGCTGCTAACAATAATACCAGGAAAAAACCTGCCTGTTTCCAGGTTGTCAGCTGTTGGGTTGTTTTAAAGACGATAAAAGTAATAAACAGAATTTCTCTCCATTCAGCAGCAGGGCTCCATTTAAAGGATTTCCACCCAATAATTCCAAACAGTCAACAGCAGTAAAATACTAATGGAGAGCCAAATGTTTTAGGTATTTCTGATACCTGGAGTTCAAGCACATGTAGAAAAGACTGTCACACCACCATCTACTCCACAGAACATTCCAATGAAGTCCTTAGGATGATGTAATAAGAACCCACAGTTACTAAAGAATTCCATGTGTCCAGCAATTTAAAGTCTACTCTATTCATACCATTGAGAACAACTTAAATGTATTTGAAGAAACAGATAATAAGACAAACCTAGCAAACTGCTTTTGCAGCTCCTGAAGATTTAATTACAAGAATATTCTCAGCCTGAGAACCACCTGCCCAAGAACTGCAAGAGGTTATTGCTCACCAGCAACCTTTCGGGTAGTGGTGAAAAACTTCAAGCAAAATAGATGCTTATATAAATGGCCCCTTTTTTTAAACATCTAAAAAAGATAAAATTACTGTCACAATTTCAACCATTACAAGTAATGGGAAGTGTCACATGAAGGTGAAGGCTTTAAATCCAATAGTTAAGTCAAAATTCATCCATAGCACAGTGAGCCATACAGGGTGCTCCTGGGACTGTATAATGTCCAAGACAAAAGAGGTTTGACTAATCTTTTGAGAGACAAATTGCAAGGTTAACTAATTACAACACTCCTTTTCAAAAGTACAGCAAGCCTGCCAGTGTAGTTTAACCCAAGTCCCATTTTTATAAGATCAGGCACATGCACAGCACACAGACTAATAACTGCTCCCCCAGCAATTAGCCAGGAGTGAACAAACTAATATTTTTGGCTCAAGATTTCCCTCTCTAGTAACCACATTTAAGGAAAGTCAGATGTCAACCCACTCTGGCTTTGTCAGGTTAACAAAACAGGAGAGATGCTGAGAAGCCTTCCATTAACAACACCCTCTGTGCCAGGTATTTTAGGTGAAAAAGCCCAGGTCCCAGCTCAGTTTTAAGTGAAACAATCTCCTTCCACACACAGAGCTCTAATCTAGCTCAGGACTTTTTTTGCACAACGCTGGTGGGAAAAGCACCAGAGTTTATGCTCCACTTTTCTAACAGTTTCAACACCGTATTTCAACCTATTCTGAATATTCTGATAACCAACTGATTAATAGTTCCTTGAGAATAAAAACTAAGGAAGTTTGGCTTCCTATGGATTTATGTTTTGTGGTTGACTGAGAGCTATAGCTGAGGCTTTTCCCAGCAGTCAGACAGACACTCTCCCACACAGACCCTCCCGTGCTCCGGCAACTCAGGATCTCCTGCTGCAGCTTTTTCCTCTCCCTCCAGGTCCCTGCCTGGGTCTCCTCTTTATCCAGGCAATGATTCTCAGAAAACTCATGGGACTTCATTATCTCTGAGTCCTCCATCCTATGTTCCATTTGAGCTAAAGATTCAAAAAGCAGAAAGAGCCACAAGGAGATTTATTTCCCTGGACAAAGCCAAGTTAAAACGCTGACGATTCTGGACCCAACCCATGTCATTATCAGATCTACCACGAACAGGTCCTCCAGAGGCACAAGGGCACAGGAGGGGGTTATTTGTTATTTGTACGTGCTTGTTTTAAGGCACTTTTTATTGAAATTATTTTAAAACAAGAAGTGAAGCTGTTTAAACTCGCACTGGAACTAGAACACGAATCAATGGCTGGATACACTGGCACTGGCTAGGGGAAAAAAAGGGGGAGTGTTGTGTTGTAAGTGCATCATCAAATGACATTAATGCCTTCTAGCACACATCTGTAGATAAAGTATTTATTACAGGGTATCAGTGAGTCAGTGGATAGTTATGTTTTGTGTTTATTGCAGACTTCCTGGGTAGTCTACAGACAGGAGAACATTAATATTCCAATATGAAGGAACAATACATACGTGCCAAGACAAACAGCACATCAATTGTACATACTATACATACATTAAATATCTTTTTATCGTGCTTTATGATCTCATTCTAACATATGCTACTCAGGTCAGCTCACAGAAACTTGAAAAGAGCATTATATTATAAGCTACCCAGTCTCCTTCTGTGACAGCTTTGCTACAAAACACTCAAAAATAAGAATTAAGTGATTCACGTTTGCCAATTTCCTTTTTTTGATTTATTACTCCAGTGACTGACAAAGAATGGTTTACTGAAAAGTTATTTAACTATTGCAAGTAAATGTAAAATATTTAACATCCCCAAATTCCTGCCATCTATGTGTTAGCTATCAAAATTTACATGCAATTACAGAGGGGGGTGTGAATAACTAGTTAAACCCACATAAAAATTGACAGGAACTATGAATATTCAAAAGGTGAATTTTACAGAAAGATAAATATTTGTCTCATTTTCTGAACTCTTCTTACTCTTTTTGAAGAACTCTTGTTACAACTGTTTTCTACTTTGGAATCATTTTTACAGAAAAATCAAATTTTTAATGACATCAAGCTGTTGTTGTGGAAGGCATCCTATGTTATACATTACCACTATTTTATGTCAGTATTAAAAAGTATGCAGAGTAGTAAGTATATCAATAACACCATGTCTCTTGATTTATGACAAATGACCAGGTTTAAATGTGCTTGAGGTAGGAGCACCTCAGGGCTACAGCTGTAGCCAAGCACAATAGAAATATACTGAGTTTAAAATTTCTGTGTTAAAAAATAACATTGCTTGAGCTATCTTAAGTAAATAATTGTTAAATGTGTGTATATTTGAGACATGATCAGTGAAAGGTAACGGGAAGACAGGTAAGAAAATAAAAAGCAATCAGAAATGTCCATGGAAGTGAGCACAGAAGGAAACCCATAATCAAGACATTTAAAATTACACAACTTAGTAGGAAACCCCCCATCCCATGTCAGCCATCCATGAGAACCACCACTGTGTCAACAGCCAGCCCTGAGGTTCCAGGGAAGGAAAGGACTCGCTCCAAAGCTAAGATTATGTTTACTAATCTTCTGGCTTTCCACGTGTCATCACCACAGAAGAACAAGCTCAGCCTTCCCAACCCAACCAACAGTTTTGACGTTATAATTCCTGTTGGTTTTTTTCTTTCCCCAAGGGTTTTTCTCCCAGAAGAAGTGCTTGTTCCAGAACATATGTAACACGTGGGAGAGCGAGCAGAAGGACAGGCTGCCTATCAGTTTTTACCACAAGAGCTCACTTGGAAGACAAGTCTTTCTCCCCCTACAGAAAGAGCATCTTTTAAGGAAAGCCATTAGTGCTGGGTTTGTGATCAGATCCCAGTTGTTTGCATGTTCTGTGCAGTGCAATACAATCACTGAAATCGGTCCCAGCTGTAGAAACACAATGCTGGGCTGTTGCTAATGTGTGTTGTACTGATAATGAATGGTCGTCTATGCTTTAATCTGAATAAAGCTCCCAACTGCTCTGCCTCTCCTTGCCAAAAATTCCCCTTCCTCCTCCAGACTGTGGTTGCATTCCAATTACACTGCTGATTGGAATGAGCCTGCTTGGGGGAGGGAGAGGGAGGGAGGCAAATGAAGGCACACACACACACCCCTCCTGCCTTCGGAGGGTGCCCCTGGGACCCAGAAACCGCCTGGGTGTTTGAACCTATGGCTGACACAACGGACTTCTCCCCACATTGTGCAAAACTCTTCGTAAATTCACTTACTTCTCACAGAAAAGCATTTGTGACAGGCACAGGTTCCAGCAGGATGGCTCAATACTTGAAACGTTTCGAACAAATTCCTACTGGTTTCTTCCATTGTTGGCAGGCTCCAGAGAAACTTATATTTTTCTGCTTGCATTCCCTCCTTGGACCTGCCTGAATTCCCACATGGGAAGATATAAAACAGGAGGTCTTCAACTGTTCATCGAACAAAGAGCTGTAAATAACACCACACGGATTTGCAAATCCAGCTGTTGAGGTAAAAACTTCCTCAATTAAGGTTTTGAAACAAAAATGTTTATCCCAACTATTCACGTTAAGTTTTATTTTACAATTAATCTCTCTGAGCATTTTTTTTTTAAAGTTTCATTTCCTTAGAAAGGTGCTTTTTCTGCAGATGGACAGAACAAGCGACAGGACGCGATCGTAAACTAAAAGTTGACTTTCACTTAATGAAATTCCTGCATTTTGGAAGATTGCAATGGATTATCGTCAAGAAGGGGCACACAAAGACAGGTAAACCTAACAAATATGTGTTTTACAGGTGTGCAGGGGTTTGAGTAAAGAAGGGTTTGCAGCATGAAACGGGTCAGAACGCAGCAGCTGAGCGTTATCCCAACCAGGATGGGTTTCATATTGCACCCCCCAGGAACGGGGCTGCAGCTGTTCCTCCCTCCAAGCAGGTCCACAATCCCAGGGATGCCAAGGTAGAGCAGGAAGCTGAACTGGCTTAACAGAAAATTAACCTTCTGGGGAGATGGATTAGTTGGCCATTGGCTCCAAGAGCTGCCTGACTTCCCCTGCAGTCACACCATCCCCAAACCTGTGCAGCTGCAGAGGAGGGAGGATCAGCCACTCTGCCCTTCTGATGGCAACACACAGCTGCACTGGAGAGGTGCACCCCATACCTTTACATTGTTTTTCAGCTCTAAAAACAAAGTACACCCCCCAATATTTTCATTTTAATACAGACTGATAGTTTTTCCTCTTGCCTCTGTTTTGATTTTGCCCCCAGGACACCAAAATAACCAGCTAACACCCCTCAGGTTTTCAGAGACATCTCTAATTTCTAATCCTCTTTCAGAGACACAATCTTCACCTTAAACATTCGGGTTTTCTATTACCCAAAGAGCAGAGTTAAACCACAAAAAAGCATTTCTCTTGCAAGTGTACACACAACTGCTGCCAGGCTGCTCTGTTTTAGGGGCAGCTGCTCTTCCCCAGGCTCCCAAAGCACCAGAAATTCAGAATAACCCAACGAGCTCTAAACCAGAGTCAGTACAAAACACATGCACAGAGGCTGGATGTGAATTAGGAACCTCACAACATGATCCTTTCTGTCCCTGTGCTGTGGGAGTCAGGACAACTTGGAAGGGATGGCAACTTCTCCAACAGGCACAGCCACCTCACAGGTACATTTAGACCTCTCAGTGGTAGGAAACAAATTTCTAATTCTCTTTCAGAATTATACATCCCATTTAAACCTAATGCCAATTTACAATCGTGTACTAATTCTACTAAGAATATGTGTTAGAACAATTCAAAAGCACTAATGGATTTTTAAAGTGCTATTTAATATGAACAGGTTGAAAAAAAATATTCAAACACTAGTTCTAAGTGACATATAAAAGCATCACTGCTAGGCTTATGTCCAAACACAAGGTAGACAGCTTTAAAATAAACTCTATTAAAATATGCATTAGGATAAACATAGTACTAGAAAAGAACTTTTAACAAGAATTTCCTTTAATAATTGTTAAAATTCTAAATTGTCCCATAAACACATTTCTGTAAGTTCAACTTCCAACACAAGCCAGACACTAAATCCTTAATATACTGCATGTAAAATGAAACCCATTTCCAAGGATCACATGCACCTGCTTATAAGCATTGTCAGCTAGAAATCTGTGTCTCAACAACCCAAGATTATTCCTCTGGGACTAAACAAACAAAACCACAATAACCTGCATTCAAACAGCAACACGGATATCCAGAAGTGACAAATGCCTTAATAACACAATATCATTTAAACCACTGCAAAATATGCCAGAAACTAACAGAGTAACAGCACATTTTTTTCTTTCCAACAGATTCACTCCATTAAATTCCACCTATAAGAACAGGTTGTGCTTTGAGCAGATTTAGAATTCTAGACCCTCATCGCTCGCCTGGGATACAACTCACAGAGATTAAAATTCCAACCGAAAACACCACACATTTCTCAGGTTCACAAAGATGCACTGCACCACTGAACAGAAACGGTTAAGCCAATAAATCATTCATCTCATGCAATAATAAAATTCTGGGGCAGAGTCTCCAAGGCTATTTTAAATTCCCGTAAGGAAGGACGACACGGCAGCGACTCCAGACTCCAACAGTCTGTGCCGGGGACGTCTCGGGGACTCGTGGCCGGGGCCAGATGGAGCCTGCCTGGATTTGCCATGTTTAGACTCCTGCTTTTACATCACCATGTCTACTTCACAGTATTGTTTTACTGTAAACAAAAGGCTTCCTTTTCCACTTCTCCTCCCTTACTCCACTCCAAGCCAAAAGTAAAACAAAACCCCCAGCTCCCCCCACGCCATTGAATTCCTCCTCCCAGCCACTGGTGCATTCCCCTTTCCCAGGTTCGCCCGGCGATGGGCTCGGTGCCACACACGTCACCCTCCCTATTCATGTGTCCAGGGTGTCTGACACGCCTGGCAAGAGGTAAAGGCAAGAAATTATGCTGCCACTTCTGCAGTGAAGGTAGCAAATCCTCCCAGGAAGGTCTGCAAGTCTCTTTTCTGGAGATTCGTGTTTGAAGCAGTTAAATTGAGTAAGGAGGTGCAAAAATAGTTGGGTTTGGTTGGAGGTTTTTTTAGCTATATTATGTTCATGTTACAGGTGAATGATACAGGATGAACCATCCCCATCAGGGCTCTGTGTAAATCAGGGTTTCAGCCACAGCTCAGTGAGAAAGGAGCAGAAGTAACACGTGGGAAACTTAAAGAAAACAAAGGCTATTGGGAATATTTGCATTTCCTGGTTCAGCGTGGATGGAGCCTCTCAGACCAGCCAGGATGTTTCTAATGCATAACTTTCATACACTAGAAATTCCATTTCATTTCTCCACCCTACTCCAAAAGGGCCTAACCCTCCCATCTTGCCCATTTTTCAACATCTGAAAAACCACTACTGTGCCATGAAGTCATCACCAGACACCACTCACAGAGACCAGGCTGGTCAACTGGGCTGGGGGGAACAACACAGCTTTAAATCAACAGCCATCAGAAGACTTTCAAACCAAGAGTCAGCAGTCAAGGATCAATTTTCAGACCAATTTCAAATATATCCCTTCTGTTTCTCACATTGATAGCAAGTATAAAATTGTATTCCAGTAAACAAAATCAGGATGGGAAACACCAGCTTTGCTGTTGTATTTGCTGTACCATTCTCAATTTTTTTACCCTCCAGCAGTATTAAATACATAGTCTGTTAAAAAAGCTTTAAGTTAAAGTAACATTACCAAGATTAACTAATCTCAAACCTGCAGAGGTGGTTATTATATTCAAGTGTGAGTAAAGCAAACTCCAATACGAGTATTAACTCAATTATCCAAGAAATACAGGAATAAAATAATTTTGAAGAGCTCAGGCAAATTCATCTCAAACCCTTAGAATCATTGTTCTTAAAATCTTACCTCAATCCTTAAAGACTTGTTTGCAATCCCAGCAGTCAGATTTTAACCACAACAGAAGCAGCCAATCCAGAATTACCAACTTGCAAAATACTTAAGAGAGCACAGCATCCTTCCTCTGATGGGTAAAAAATAAGGTAACATGGAAATCTGCCCTTGTATTTCTTAGTTTCTTTTGATAGGAACAGGAGTTGAGGGGGAAAAGCTAAGAGAGAAAACAAATTCTAGCTCTGCCTGATGTGTTTTGTGCACCTCTGGAAAGGTGCCGGGGGAAAACATGGCAACAAGGAGCAGAGCCCTGGGATTTGTTTCACTGCAGTAAAACTCTCCACCCTCTGAATGAGCCCGAGTAGAGACACCAACAAAAGAAAGCCATGATCTAATTACCAACCAGACAAAAATGCCCTGGATTTCCAAAAGGGCTCAGGCAAGAGGCACCTGCAGGTCAGTGGGACTCCTGGGTGCCCGGGATTGGGGATCCCAGCAGCGTTCCAGGAGCGCTGCCGTCCCTGGCAGGACTCAGCCACACGCCTCATTTACACCAGGAACTCTCCCAGCTCTGTCTCTGCTGCAGACATGATCCTTGGGGAATGCCACTGCTTTTCTAGGAAGAGGCAGAAGGAAAAGAACCAGGAAAAAAAAAAAAAACCCCAAAAGCACGAGCATCATTTATTTACCCTCCCTGAGTAATTTCCACTCCTCAGCAAAATGTTGTAAATATTCGTTTTGTCAACACTAACAAAAGGATCGTCAGCTGCTTTGTAAGGAAGACACAACGACAGAAACGGGAGAACTTTTGTTAGGGGAAAAAAAATTAATTCTGGCGTTTCAAATCTGTAACTTGAATTATTTCAGTAATTTAAAAAAAATAGTTCCTTAATAAATAAAACTTAAAGAGTTCAGGAGGATCATGATTTTGATAGTATCACTAGTAAAAATCACTAATTCAGCATCTGCCCTTAATCTAAACTCCCAGTTCAGCACGATTTACACACCTGATGTACTCAAACCATGTTCTGTGGGGCAATACAGATGAGTGATGGACTCTCACATCCTCCTGCAGGAGCACCAACATCCCCAACCTCAGACATTCTGTCTCCTCGCTAATTTGTGGATCCTGCCTTTTTCTCATTTAGTACAGTTGAAACATTCAAACACAATGTCCCTAGATTTACTTTTTTGGGGAAAAATTTTGTTTGAGTGGAATGCTTTCAATTCTGGAAGCTGCCTCTCTCTGGAACTTGGCGGTTTGGCTTCTGCCAAAAATCAAGCAGGGTCAGCAGGGAGATGTGTGGATTCTGTACACACCTTTCCTGGTTACTAAGCCCCTGATCATGGAATTCTGTCTGTACCTGAGAAATGCAACACCACGTCAGGGAGGAAAATGCCAGCTGTTTAAAAGCAGCATTTATGGAAAATTAAGGCAATGTCACCACTCAAACATCACTCTCATGTCCACTCTTATTCCCCATCAGACACCCCTGAAGCCTCATCTCCAGGAGATTATTGTATCAATAGACTACACAATTTATAAACTGATTTGGCTAAGTTATTGTACTCCTTTAACATGTGTAATATCTGTGTAAACAGATGTGTCCTACAGAACAAATCCAAACAGTTTAAGGAGCTGCTGCTGTTGAACAGAGATGAGATAATTGGATGAACAACCCTATTTATTTAAACTTATAGGAAAGCCTTGTTTTTCTTGTTTTACTTTGGCCTTACACAAGTTGCTTAAATTATTTGGTCAAATCAGTACAATTTATATTGTACTGTAAGAAATAATATAACAGGGATTTTAAAGAAACAGAACACCAAGAGATTCAGATGAAATAGCTCATTGATACGTGAAAATAAAGGATCTTGTGCAAAAATTTAAATTAAATTTTAAATTTCATTTAAATTTTACATTTACCATGTAATTTAAACTGAAACTTCAGAAATCTTTTGGGGAGATGCAAAGCTCAAGCAGGGAAAATAAAAGAATTTTGTCAAGAAAGAGGAGCACAGAGTAGAAGATATTAAGCAGCAGAGTGAAGACTAAGTAAGATAATGGGAAGGAGATGAGACAGAAAGGAGGAGTCTAAAGCTGAATACATGAATGCAAAAAGTGTAACACTGTGAATCAACACTCCCAGCAGTACAGCAAATGGGTGAAAATCCAGGGGAATATTCCCAACAAGTTAGAGAACATTTTATTACCAGGCTCCCCCAAAGGCAGAATGGGTGTTGAGCACAAGGAGCACAGAAGTATTTCCACTGATCTCAAACACCAGGTCTGAACTTCAGACAGTCCATGGGGACACGAGGGGGATTTTGGGGGGACACACAAATGGAAAGCCCTCATTTCCCTGGAGCCTTTCACTCTGGAAACACTCAGCAGTTCTGCTCACGAAGTGTTACACTAAATATCACTTGTAATTTCTACCATTTCTTTCATGGCTGCACATGCAAGATAAGAGCAGGCAGAGTTTTCCAGAGGAATCTTTACATTCATTCCCTAGACACACTGCTCCTTGGATATCTCAAGTGCTAACTGAGTGCTATCCAAGGGCACCCAAATATAATATACTGTTTAGTAAATAATTAACTTACCAAGTACAATATTTTTTCCTCTCACAACTACCTCCTATAACTGTAAAACAATCTCAATTACTTAATACTAAACACCTCCCAATGACTTAATTCCTTTATTGTCTCTATAATCTGTGTACCTTAGACCCAAGAGGACAATTTATACTGAAATAAGATCACATACACGCTAAAACTCTGATAATATATGAAGAGACAAACATGGTACGAACTTTTTCCTCTTTACATTCCCTCATTTGGCTTTGTAAACTGTACCTCCTTTCTGCATTAACTCAATTTAAGAATTCACAAATATATTTCCTGTTTATCTTTCAGTTGTTTATCATTTGTAAACTACAAATGGCATTACCAAAGTTAAATTGGTATAAGTTTTTTAAATACTAAAAATCAAAATGCAGCGAGCGCCTTGGAATTGGCATCCTGTGTTAAACTGCATCTCCAGCTAATCGTGGATTTGCACTAAATATAAGCAAATAAACTATACTAAGCCAGCTCAGGAAGTTGTGCCTGCACCCCTGACAAGGAACAACCCTCACTAAAAGGTGCTATTCCCAAAGGGTCACAGGATGGGAATGTTTTTAGGATGCAAAGTCAAAAAAAACCCACCTAAACACGTCCAAACATACAAAGAGATATTAGACCAAACAAGTCTCACTGATTTTGACCCTAAACACAGACTCGGGAGACAAGGAAACCCACGGGATTGGGGAAGATAAAGTGTTAATCACATATTTGGTGGTTTATGAGCCAAAGCAGTCTGAGGTTTAAACTGCTTCTGCTCAGTGCTCATCCCATTCAGAGACGATGAATCATTTCCCATTTGGCAACACTTCTGCCTACAAGGCTTGTCTTCTGTGAGATTTCTCCTGGTGCCTTGTAATAGATTTGCTAATTTAGTACACCTGACTCGAGCAGGGGCTATTGTTGCCAGCTGTCAGACTAGACCTCGTCCTGTTTATCAGACACATCTCGGCCCTCTGTGCTGCCCCACTCACAAACACAACACTCTGCTGTTAATCCCAACGCAGTAAATTACTTTCTAATACCCTTGTTTTTCTTACTCCGCCAAAATACCAACACATCGCGGATTTAAAGCAACAGCAAAAGCAATTTATCCACCGCAGCTGGACTCGGACCAGTTCGTCCAATAACCACATTTTTTTGAAGTCATATTTGCTGTTCTAGTCATTCTGTCCGTGGATTCTCCCGAGTTCCAGCAGCAGAGGTTTGACTGTTTCAAACAAAGGTAATAGAAGCTCCCAGGGAGTGTATTCTAGTTTTTTAGGCAGGCTCCTCAGCTCTTTGAAAGATAAAGCAGAGCAAAGCAAAGTATTGAACGCCTCACACATATTAAAACATTTCCTCACCTTCCCCAGGGCTCTGTGCATGCAAAAGAAACTGCATTGCTGGCTGTTTATAAATACTTGTGTGGACAGCAGCTCTGTGCAGGGGCAACAGAGAAAATATGGGGCAGTTGGGCAGATTTGGGTTTTTTTGGTGTTATTTCCATCAGTTTTGCCTTTTTTTAAACCTACCTGCAGCGAATCTGGGAAACATATGGAAAAACAATCTGTGTATGACCAAACAAAATCCACCAGAATTAAGTCTTTACATTCCAGATGCCGTGACTCAGTTACACAGATGCACAAAACCAGACTCCCTCTTTCCAGGTTTCACACACGCTGTGCTCACAGAAACACACGCCCACGGATTAGATGCTCCTGTGATACTTTTACGCTTCTAAAGATTTTAAAACTCCTTTAATGAACGAATTTAGGTGAATGCACACAGCTAACAAAAATATAGAGTGTTGACACCCCTCTCTTCCATTCTCAGGGGGATGTGGGGCCACTTACTCATCCCTATCACTCAGATCTGGGCGTTTAACTCATGCTGAGCAGTCCAAAAGTACACCTGGACTCTCCCACCTGGGACTGGCCTGGGAGGCCAGACAGAAACTGGGATTCAACCGAAACTGGGATTCAACCGAAACCGGGATTCAACCGAAACCGGGATTCAACCGAAACCGGGATTCAACCGAAACCGGGATTCAACCGAAACCGGGATTCAACCGAAACCGGGATTCAACAGAAACCGGGATTCAACAGAAACCGGGATTCAACAGAAACCGGGATTCAACAGAAACCGGGATTCAACAGAAACCGGGATTCAACAGGCAAAGGCCATTTACCATGAGCAGGTTCCACACCACCCTGTGGTTATTTCCTGCTCTGTTCGTTGCCAAAATTAAATTTAACTATATTTGGCTACTTTTAGACTGGCAGAGGATCCCCTCTAATACGTTTTCATGACAATATCCACACAACACTCCACTGAAAACACCCTGTCCTTGCAAAGGGAGCACAGATCTGGACCTGCTGCAGGGTTAGCACCTGTTCTTCCAGGTGGGACAGAGGAGAGAAACCTGGGAAATAAAACAAGATTTTAGGAAATGGAGATGCACTCAGAGCAAACAGAACCTCAGGACTATATCTTTACCCCACAAGAGCTACACAGCCAGTATATCCCCTTTAAAGGTGCTGTTCCAGCAAGTAAAGAGACCTATATATATAATTTCACAAGGTTTTTCATTGTAACATTATGAATGATGAATCAGATATTGCATTTCAAGTATTATTCATCTGTATAATTTAAGCGAGCCCTGAGTAACCATTAAAGAAAAATATCTGCCAGGAAAAAATAACCCAGAATATATGATTCATTCACTTCTGAAACAATAAAAGGGTTCACTATAACAAAAATAACGATATTGTAAATGCTTCAATTAAAAAGTTAAAAAAACAGCCAAACACAATGAAGAAAGCATGCCCTCCAAATAAAAACAAACCACCAAATGTGTGTATGTGTGCAAATAACAAAACATCTCGTTAGAAAGAGGTAATTCCATGAAATACAGTAACACCATATCTGATGGAAATTGTACTCTATTCTTTAGCTATTTAATAGTGTTAGAACAACAAAGATACACCAACCTCTGAAACTCTGACAACTCATTAATAAGCTGATAAACTCATCCTTATTTCAGCACAAAGGTGATGTGTGTAGTGTGTGCCTGAAAACCAAACTGATCCTGACCAACCCCCTGGGAAGCAATCAAGGCTCTCACAGACCTTAAATCATGATAAAGGGGATCAGCTGAACAAAATCAACTATTTAACAGCTTTATAATTGCCAAAAGCTTTTTGGAAAACAAGTCCCACAGGGGCAGACTTTTCTTCAGCCTTGTACCAACCACTGGGGAGAAAGAGAAGCACTGTTAGGTAGCAACAAATAACACTGTACAAATGTGAAAACGGTTTTAAAAGCTCTTTTTTTCCCACAGTTAGACAATACTAAGTTTATTTTAAATGAAACTTGCAGTTTCACGTTGTTCATTTATTTTTAGTTTACTGAAAAAGAAATCATCCACCTGAATGCACCAGTAACTTCTCACTCTGTCCATACACAGAGATTTTCTGCACAGGCCTCTACAAGAAACTCCACTTAAAATACCTGCCTGTCTCGTGCTGGAGCTACACCTGCCCAGTACAGGGAATTTCTGATTTGTTCTTCACTGTTTAAACTCTTTTGCAGCTCCTGGGTGTGTGTTTAATATACACAGAGAGTGAAGATCAAAGTTTTTCACTCCACTGGCAACTCAGCGTAAACAAAGGACAGTGTGTTATATCCACCCCTGACACAGGAAGGTGCAAATCCAGTGGGGACAAACTGTAAAATTACAGAAATCTTCACACAGATCCATCAGAGAACACAAATTGTGCCTGTCACAGCTCATAGCTTTCTCTGTCCACTTGATACTTAACATATTAACATTGACTCTGAATAAAAATGGTCAAACCTTTCTCTCAATGAACTCATCAATAGCAGACAACACTTCTCTGGAAAATAAAATTATTTGTAATGCCCAAACCTGTGTGAAAAGGTGGCATGTAAATTAGCCAAGGAAACTTAACAACTGCATAATTCAATTATCATAATGAACAACCAGTTTTCTGAAGAAAATATTAACATTAATGAAGTGATCAAGATATCACATAATTTCTTAGACTCGAAGGTTTTTATAGAAAAAAATTCTCAGGTTTGTTAAAAGCTGAAGAATTCCTTTTGTTCTACACATAAGGAGTAACCCTGATCTTATCTGAGAGCCTTTTTAGAATTCTGCTATGAATCATGGCCACTTAGAAGCCAGTCCTTAATTCCCTATTTCTTCTCTATAGGATCAAGGTGATGAACATGGGGAGCAAAGGAACAGATGGTAGAAGTTCTGGGGAGGGTGTTTTTTCCTGTTTGTTTTTAAACTTGTAGCCTCTCTCCAACTGTGACCACTTACATTCTTTGCATTTATTATGCATCTTTAGTTCTTACAAAGCACCTCTGCTGTCCTGACCCTCCTTTCGAGCAATCCATGCAGTTCACTAATGAAACATCCCATGTGCACCAGCAACATTCCCTGGTTACAAATCCAAGTGTTAAAAAGCCTGGAAGAGGAGAATCCAGGCTGCCTCCATGACCCTGTGCCATGTTCAATGCTGCAGCACCACAGCCCAGCACCAACAGATCCCCAGCACCTTGTCCTGCCAAAAAATGTTCTCCACCAGCCGCCCATTTGCCCCGGACAGTTCCTTGTTCCAGGTCACTCCCTTCTCCTCCACCCTCATCCAGCTTTTGAGCCCTCTGCATTCCAGTTAATGCCTCTCTTCACACCAGAGCACACTGAGCTCAGCATTAACAGGATGAAATCACCTCCTATTTACTAAACCTGCCCCAATCCTTACCTGGCAGACACAGCCACACCTGCCCATTACCCTGTCGCAGCTTGAGCTGCTGCCCGAGAAGAAAGGATTCACAAGACCCAAGGATTTCTAAAAGATGTCTAATGTATTTTTAATCCCCTTCTTGAAATTGGTTGAATTTGAACAGAATGTTCCCAAAATAAATTCGGTCTGATTTAGCTCCTCAGCATGAAAACTGTGTTAGGCTGTTAAAGCACGGAACAGCGTGTCAGGATGGGAAGTGCTAACTAGAGCTGGCATTGTGAGCTCCAGCTTGGTATTCCAAGTTCAACTAGAGTTATAAATTCCACTGGTGGCAAATAAAAGGCAAAGATGTTCAGACAAAGCAATTCAAAACTGTGTTCAAACGACACGAAGCAGGAGCAAGTGCAGGACCCAGCACTCCCACAGCACTGAAGGGCCAAAGGGACACTCAAGGGTCAGGAGACCAGGGACAATTTTCCTGTGCATTCACTGCCACTCCACCACAGTGACACGAGGGGGTGGAGAACAAGTGCATCTCCAGGCATGGACCACACTGGGAAGAACTGTTGAAATGTTGAGACTTTAGTTCCTAAATTTCCATAAACTTACCAAAAATATAAAGCTTTTGACTGGGTCCAAAGCCCTCTGAGTGCAGATGAAGTTACATTATGCTGATGCACAGGAAATAGCTGACTTATTCTACAGGATGAACAATCCACCAGAGGAAAGGAACTTTCAGGAAAAATGATAAATATTGTAATGAGGAAATCCGAGGCACGTATTCACAATGCCACATTCACATCTCACACATGAACTGAAATCTCTTCATCATCTCTTGGCCTCATGAGCAAGGGAGACACGGACAAATATAAATATATAGTACTACTCCCAGGCAGAATAACTTGTTGTTGGGAGGGGAACCAAGAACTTTACTGTCTGTCCTTGCAGATGGGGCTACAGAACTTTTAACCTCCTTTTACCACCCCCTGTAAGAGCTACTGAGGGAACATTATGAACTGTGGGAACTGCTCAAGGAAGGGAGAGGAGAATCACACAAATATTTTATGACAGGCCAGGCACGACGCACGTACTCCTGAAAAGTACTCCAAGTCACTTTTTCCTTGCAGGCCTTCTCTTTTCCTGCTGCAGGAGGAGGCAGAAGCCAACAGCATTTTAAATCATCTTTCAACACAGTTTTAAAGTAGAAATCCCAAATAGGGAAGATGTTCATGAAAGGGCCACAGTGTTACAGCTTTCAGGGTAAGTCTCACCCTCCTTGTCCCCCTCATTAGGACCATCACAAAGATTTAACCCCTTTGACTTTTAAACAAAAAGCTGATACCCAACTATTTAAGGCAAAACTGGAATTATTGCATGGAATTTACAGCATTTGCTTCTATAAGGAAGCAGGGGCACTTCCTCTGGGCAGCAGCATAAATGAGCTTGAACAGAGGTTTTTTCCTATTCAAACATCCATCCTTGACCATCAATTTATTATAACAGTGTATATATATACACACACACACATTTGAAGATTCTGTTCACCAACACCTTGTGCTTCACCAAACACCCAGAATTACTAGTTAGACATTCAGAAATGCCACATACACAACCCGCCTGAAATTATGAAAGATGGTACAACTTCTTAGGGTTGTTCACAAGCTTTAATTACCAAGAAGCTCCACCCTACAAAGTTTCTTATATCATATCTGATACCATCTTTTATAAATTCAGACAGAAGTACTTATTCTGCTGCTAAACAAAGAAGAGGACACCTTAGTATTACCACACTTAAGCACAATTCTATTACTCATTTAGTCCTGCACACAGTCTTCTGTACAGAGCTATAAATCATTATTTTAATAAATCCATCAGGGAACACAGTGAGAGCTTTTTTCTGAAAATAAATAATTCTATGTATCATAAATTAATCATTTCAGAACAATATATAGTGAATATTTTCTGGTAAGAGTTGAACTGAAGAACTCTTTGTCATAAGGACACCTAAATGCTTGGTACAATTAATGCCATGAATTTCTAATCCCAGACAGTTAAGCATGAATGTAATTCTATGAATTTTATTCAGACATGTTTCATTCCTGTTCATTTTTATTTTATTTTTTTTTAATCAGCCATGTCCATAAGTACTCTAACCCAAATACATCTTTCCTCCCCACCAGTAATAAAAGTGGATTAATTTTAGTACATCTACATATTTTTCATGAAAAATACCTGCATCTGGTAGATTGCATTTCACTAAAATGAAACACTAAATTACTAAGTACACTCCATCTACTTTCCTCATGTCCTATGATACACACAAAGCAGTTTTGCCACATGTAATTTCACAAGTGCACAGCCTGGTCTTTATCTGCATTAGAAAGAAATCCCCAAATTGCCTCAAGTTTTCAGCAAATGCCCCTAATATTACCAATGCAGATTCCCACCTTCAGTTCAGTTCAACTGCATCTCTAATTGAATTTATGTACTACCTATATATAAACTCCAAATCAAATGGTTAAGCATGTTAAAAAGAAGCATCATGACAGATATAATTAGTTATGACTCCATTTAACTCCATTGGTAATATTAAAATCTGGGTCAAGGCAGAAGGAAAATGAGTATATGTCACTTGTTTCAAACTACTCCACGTGATCAGCCAAGGGCCCTCTGTTGTGCACACACCTGAAAAAGGGGGATGAGAGGAAGAGGTGGATTTTTTACTTGGATATATCCCTCATGTGACAGCACAGAATGGAGCAGAGGGACATGTCCATCCCTAACAACAGTGCTGTGGGTTGGAAAGCTTTCCCCTGGCATTGTCACTCCAGTGTTTGTGGCAAGATGGCATCACACACTAATTTAAGCATGAATGGTAGAATCTGGGTGCATAGTTTTGCTGTGACCTGGAAATTACATAGTCTGGACATTCTCTGCATATTTGAAAGAACTCAAATGAGTGTGTTGCAGAAAGGACCCACTGAGCCCATTACACTGACAATGCCATGGCTGGAGTCACTCTCCCTTCCTGCAAGAAAACAAGCCCTGGAAGTTGGGTTAAATATGTGCTGGCCAAGACTCATCCCAGAAAATTACCACCAGGATACAGCCACATAAACTCCCTGACTGCTGCTTTTTCTTTCACTTTCAGAATTTTGAAAATGTGAGTAACACTTCAACTAAGCAATACTTTATACTCATTTGGGGGGGTATCAGTCCTCCTGCTCTGCCCCAGCAACAACAAAACCAGTATTTTGAGGTAGAAGAGTCTGCAGGATGCTGAAGCACAGCTGATAGTACAAATCTGGCACGTAAGAGATAACTGAACCCAAATCACCTCAAATGCAGTCTCAGAAGGCCCAAAACAGATCCATGTTTTCTGTGGATTTAAACTCAAGGGAAACAATGTCCACGGGCAGAAAGTCAAAAGGTAGTGGCTCTAAATCCCAGCTTTACTTGGTTTATCCTTTTTATGATCTTGAGCATGTCTATTCTCCATCCTGTGTCAGCCTCCCCCTTCACCTCAGAGGATAATGCTCAGCCAGTTTTGTCCTGAGCTTTGTTACCTACCCATGAAGATTTCTTTAAAGTTACAAGCAATCTTATCTATGCTTTCATTGAAGTATTTAAAGATTAAGCAGCAAGAAAAAGTCAACAGTTTGCTTCCTTGAATATGTTACTGACAAATGTCCCTCGGGATTCTGATCCTCTTTCCCAACCAGGAACATGCTTTGCTAATAGCAGACACACACAGGAGCTGCTTTTATAAGCATTGTCTGACATCACTGAGATGAATCTTTCCCAGCTCTGAGAAGCCACCAGAATGATGTCAGACACTGCACGTGCTGTGGGCATTTACACTCTATACATTAAACCTGCATGTAACAGCTGGGTAGTAACTGTGCAGTAACCTTCTCGTGCCATTCAGCAGAGTCAGAATCCAGGGAATGGCTCTGTTGTGAGGAGAGAAAACACCCAAAGAAATCACCCACCTTTCTAAACACTGCAAGGAAACTCTGGCCCAGTGGTGAGATGTCATTTTTAAGTGATATGGCAAAGCAAGGAAACACTTCAAAGGCCATGAGACAAACCAGAACAAAACATTAAAAGCTGTCTTCTGTCAGGCATCAACCCATTCACCTTATGGGCATAAAGGCAAAAAATGTCTTCATCTGGGGCCTGATCAGATTTTTCAGTGTGATTAGCAAAGAAAACAGAAAATAATTTGTCCCCACTAGCTGAGTTTCTCAGACAGACCTTCTGGGGCAGCTTAAACTGTTTAAATGTGACTGAAAAGAACAATTCTAAACATCGCTCCTTATTTTTCCTCCCCTGGGATTTCTCTTATTTTTTTCACCCAAGAGCTTTATTTTTTTAAACACTACCATTAGGACTGCCTGTAGATTTCCCATATGTCTCCTACATATGTTCCACATGTTCCCTACACATGTAAAACCTCCACTCTCTCCTATGTGATGCTCTCCTGATCGTACAGCCAAAGGTGAAGATTTTTTAAATTGAATTTGAATCTTTCCATTGAAGGCCCCACAGAACTCTTTTCCCACTATGACTCCCTCTCCCAAATCCTCTCTGATATTCGTTTCCCTTGCCATGATACCCCATTTTGTACCCTTGAACACACATACCTAATTTTATACCCAGATGAATAAAACTTTGTCACATAAGCTGATTTCATAGAAACAAACAGCTGAAAGTGCTCCATGCAGCTGCTCAGATGTTTATTACAATCCTTTGGCATCTGTATGCTCCACAACTGATTTATATGTATATAAATATCTATAACTATATACTATGTACATAAAAAGCATATATTTACACGCACACACTGCATACTTTGATGAAAATATTGAGGGCCAAGCAGCCATCAATCAATCCCTGCACCTCTGATCAGAGACATCTATTGACTTTGTTATGACTGCACCAGTTTAATCCACCTACTATGTAATTTATTGATTGGGACTTCTTAATGACACATGGCTCACTAAAAACCAGTACTTAAGTCAAATATACCTTACATGAAGGAACCCCATTGTTTTATTGTTGACCAAAGCCTATCTAAGTACAGGCTGCTGGTAAAAGAGGCAGTCCTGCCCTCTTTTCAGCTTCTTGTCTGCATCCCTCTTCTCCAATACAAAAACCCATTTTTATTCCTGGTAGGATTAGCTTTCAGCTCATCCCAGAGTTGCTGGAGTCAACACAAGGGAGGGCCCAGAAAGTGAAGCCAGGGACTACAAAGAGAAAGAAGAAACAGCACTCAGATTTTAAGCTGACCTAAAATGGCACTAAGATTTCAGTCAACTATAAAAACACTGCCTTGCTCCTTAAAAATATAGGGATCTACTTTATCAATCAATCAATCAATCAATCAGACTACTGTTCCTACTATGAGGCTCTGCTATCCATGAACTTCAGTCCTGCTTCGTGATGAAAATTTTTCATCCTACAACTGATGAAAATTTAGGATTCAGGTTAACTGTTGTCTTCAATTCTATTAATTTAGCAGGTAGACTCACCCACTGCAAAAAAACAGGTCTGAGGATTCCACACTGTTTTGCAAAACTCAAGAATATTCTGGCTTTTTCCAAACAATACATATGTTTCTCAAGAAGTATTATTTGCATCCCAACAAGAGCTTCTATGGACTGACAAAACAGCAGCACTTTCTTCCTTCAACACTGTAACTTTGCTGGAAAGTCCCACCTTGGCAGAGTGAGGGCTGAAGAAACAGCAAACCAGCAAGACAGAGGGACAGCAGAGGAGATGCTGATCCATTTTCTACACCACAACACCCAGTGCTTTTATTTCCCTGAGCAGCAAACCCTGCAGGAAAGCTGCAATCCTATAGTAAGGAGGAGGAAAAACAAATGTAACACCACTTTGGTCCTACCTCTCATTCTGCACCAGCAAAACTCTTCCAGCTCATTCCAGTTTTATCCCTGGGATATTTGTTACCACTTTTTCCAGCCCAGTGTGACTGTGCTTTGTGGCTGTGGAAGTATCTTTCCTTGTTAACTATTCTCACACAAACACTACCTGGAACTAAATAAACTGCACTTTTTACCCAACTTTACCAGAGTTGTTTACCCAGCTCTGTATGTTGTAGCACTCACACCTCTGCAGACTTCAAACTGATTTTAAAATTGTTTTATCTCCTTGATAAAAACAACTTCATGGGCTTCATTCAGACACCTGCCATTGATCTCCTAAGTGAAAGCAATAAAATGCAGCTCTTTTAACATTAGATAATTCACAAATTAGGACTTAAAATGTTCACTGAAAGCAATACTCCTCGATTTTTTTAAGAATACGAGATCAACATAATATAACATTTTGAGAGAAAATGTGGAAGAAATAATGGTATGTTCTGTCTGACAGGGTATTGACAAATCCACAAATTCAACATAAGACTGAGAAAAATCACAAGTAAGAATGAAAGGAGGTGACAGCACTTGCAGCTTTTGGAGAACTCAGATGTACTCAGGACTAGATCAAGTGGGGGTAAATATGTGAGAGCTGAAGAATTTTCCTTACACTACAGCTTCCCTGGATATTATTATTACAAGCTGCTAAGAAGACTGGTGCAATACTAGACTTCAGCTAATTTAACTTACATTGCCTATATTTTAATCAGAAACAATGATTTACACCTTCTGCTAGAAGGATCATCAGAAACCATAACATCTGGATTTTAACAATTATGCAGTGATTTTCCAGCTCGAGATAATGCAAATGTATTGACCTGTGTATCCCTAAAGAGTCAGGTGATATTTGCAACAGACAACTGAACCTCAAAGCAGAAGAATAACCCTTCAGAAGAAATGTATAACACAGATGCACCGCAAACTAAATAAAAACTTACTCGAAGTGTGCCACCGCTGTGGTTTGTGTCTGTTATGGAACCCAGACCTAAATAAACTGTTAAACACTTAGTGTAAAGGTATGCCAAACATTTCTCAGAACTTTCTTAAGGTCCCAACAAAGAATCAACCTTTTTTGCAAAATGAGGCCTAGGTTAAATATTTTATTTGGCTCCTCAAGATGGACTGAGAAGTTGGGCACCAGCTCCAGATCAGTTCTTGGACTCACATCAAACATTACCCTGTCATTTATCCAGTCAGTCAAAACAATGTTTTCCATCTAAACCTTTAATGTTTATGTCCTGAAAAACTGCTAATTGAATCCAGTTCTTGAAATCCATTTTTTAATCTATACCATCTAATTTAGAGATAATGAACAGAAAAGATAAGCATTAAAACAATGATTGCAGAATTAATCCTATAAACATTCGAGCCAAAACAGAAGACTGCTGGTTTCATAGAGCCAAAGAAAATTAAGATTAAATAGCATTTGTCAGTTTGAGAATAAACTTTTAAAAACACTGGATATACAGATTCTTCTAATTCCTAACAGTTTCAGAATTCAAGAGCCCTCAAACTGCTTTTCCAATCAAAAAGGGTAATCAAAACCACACAGAACACTTAAAACTATTCCTAGGCAAGAAGTGACAACATGTAAGCTGAATTAATAAGATTCAGTGTTTTCCTTAAACATGTAAAGCTTCCTTACAACAAATGACCTTATGTGAAACAACTCACAATTACCTACAGCAGAAAACACCTCGAGCTGTTCAGCTCCAGAAACAGGCCAATGTTTCCTATAAACTTCCAATAACAGAACTGGTCCTCAGCGACTGCAAGAGCTGCTGACCCTGGAACAGCCCCTAGAAAGACCATTTTAACTTCATCCTGAGCTCAAGATGCCAAAAACCTCAAAAACATTCCTTAGGATTGTACCTGCCTGGTTTGGGGACCGACCACAGAGTGAAACTCAGTGTCTAAAACTCAGTTCTGGTACAATCCCACTCCCCACAGCACACTGATATTGTCACAGGCATGATTTCATTAGATGCTTAATCCTCAATAAAAATGAAATATGAAACAAATTTGAACACAAAACACAGAGGTGAGAAAGACAACTCCCTAGACAGTATTTTCCATGCTCTTAAATAAGGCTACAGACCATGTTTAATGTTCCAAAGATAAGCAAGTCTGAGCACTCACCGCTCAGGGAAGAAAAGTATTAAAGCACTGCATCAATACAGCAATAACCTGAGGAGAAGGCTACAAAACACTCTGTAAAAACAAGGCACCACTGTTCATGCAGCAGCTCATTTTAAGAGTTTTATTTCCAACTGTAATATATAGACACTCACAAATCTCTCTGAAAACTGGATTACAAATCTAGTCCAAGTATTTCCAAAGTTAAGCATAAGCAGACACATTTTACTTTCCCTGTAAAAACAACACACTTGGAAAAATCAGTATGAAAACACCTCTCTTTATTAGGCATTAAACTGGAGATATTTCTCATTCACCTAAAGTAAAGGTATCAACTCTTTTAGTATTTTTAAAAACATTTGCTTTGCAAGCTGGTTAAATGCCCTATATGTAGAGATGAGTATTTACAGTGTTATCTATTCTTTCCTAATTCTTTACCTTCATGTACTGATGCTTCAGAACACAAAATATCGCTTATCTGCTGGAGGACTTACAATACTTTAAAGAAAAGAGCTATTTCAAAGTGTCCTGTATTTTTAATATAGAAAGCTCTAGCATGACTTCTAATATTTTTTTTCCTCTAAACCCATTTCCCTGGGTTCTCATCCGGGAAAGGATACAGTTTTAAGTATTTAAAACCAGACTGTTTTCCTCCCCAGCAAGCAGGTGAAGCGTTTTTATGGTATTTTGAAATATCAGGGGTCAAGTGGTCTTGTGAAAGAGGGCAGCACAAGGCACTGCGAACCACCACAGGACCGGGGAATACGCTGAGCTGGAAGGGACCCACCAGGATCATCCATCCCAAGTCCTGGCCCTGCCCAGGACACCCCAAAACCCCTCCATGTGCGCTGCCCAAACTCCCCGAGCTCCGGCAGGGCCGGGGCCGTGCCCGCTGCCCTGGGGAGCCTCTTCGGTGCCCGGCGACCTCAGCCCAGCAAATCGGTTAAAAATCCCCAAGGGCACAACAACAACAGCAACAAAGAGACCAAAACAAAGACCGTGACAGTTTCTCCCGAGTTCACCCGCACAGAGGAGGCAGAGTGACCCCCGAGTTGGGGTGCGGTGCCCGAAGTTCGCCCAGGCGGCGGCGGGGCCGGGCCCGGGCGGGCGGCGGAGCCCGGACACGCCGAGCCCGGGCCGAGCAAGGGAGCCTCGCCCTGCCCTTCCCTCCCCTTCCCCCCGAGGCCCGGGGGCCGCTCCGGCCCCAGGTTCAACCTCAACGCCACCCGGAGCCGCCGCTGCCGCCCCAGCCCCGGCCCCGGCCCGGCCTCACCTGTCAGCCGCAGCTTGACGGGCCCGTTCCGCCGGGCCCCCGGGTTGGACATGGCCCCGGCCGGGGCTCCCCCGCCGCTGCTCCGCCAAGGGCTCGGGGGAGGCGCGAATGGAGCCGGGCCGGGCGCTCAGGGCAGCGGCGGCCGCCGGAGGAGGAGGAGGAGGATGAGGAGAGGCCCGGATGTGCCCAGCGTCGCCATGAGCGGGGCCGGGGCCGCGGAGGAGGAGCGGAGCCTTCCCCGCTTCCCTCCGCTCCCCTGCGCTTCCCGGCGCTTCCCCGCCCCCGAGCGCAACAAAGCCGGGACGGGGCCGCACGGACGGACGGCGGGATGGGATGGGACCGGCGCGGCTCCCGGCCCTCCCTCCGGCCCCGGGGACGCCCTGCCCGCCCCCCGCCCCGCCTCGGGCCGGCCCGGCGGGACGGAGGGGGAACCGCGGCAGGTGGCGGCGGGGATTGGGGTGATCCAGGGCAGGGATGGGGGCGGGCAGGATCGGGGGAATGGCCGTCAGCTGGGAGAGCTGGAGGTCGGGACGGATGGGGGGGAACGGCCATGAACTGGAGGTCGGGAAGGATGGGGGGGAACGGCCATGAACTGGAGGTCGGGAAGGATGGGGGGAACGGCCATGAACTGGGGGAGCCGGGGTTCAGGAAGGGTGGAGGGAACGGCCATGTCCTGGGGGGGAGCTGGAGGTTGGGAAGGACTGGGGGGAATGACCATGTCCTGGGGTTCAGGGAGGGCAGAGGGAATGACCATGTCCTGGGGTTCAGGGAGGGCAGAGGGAATGGCCATGTCCTGGGGGGGGAGCTGGGGGTCAGGAAGGACGGGGAGAATGGCCGTGGTGGAGAGGAGGGAGTGGGAAAGGGGGGCGACAATGAAGTTGTGTGGGGAGTTGGGACAAGGAGAATCAAGGGTACAGACATGGGGGCAGAATTCGAAGCCAGGCTGAAATGCGTGGTCACACTCGGGTGCTGTGAGCCGGGGCAGTATTCCACATGGGCAGGGTGTGACAGACCAGCCCTGGAAACTGTTAAACTTTGGACCAATTTAGTTCTTATCTGCACTGTGTAGAAATCAGCAGCCCGGTTCTGTGAACTGCCAGTCTCAGAATAATAATAAAAAGTACAAAAATGCCTTGTAACCATGTGGCCTAGTTTAACTCCCATCTTGCAGGAAAGGGGACTCTTTTCCAGAGTTTTCCCAGCACTGCAACACACTTCAAATGAGGGGAGCTCCACGCTGCAGAAGAGTCATGGACAGCTTTCTGCAGGGCCAGAGGGGCCTCAAGGCTGGGAAAAGCTCCTGGAAAAGCTGGGAAGTTTGGCACAGTAAAGGTTCCCTTAGGAGTCTGAGCTAATACACCTCTCACCTTTCCTTACGAACAACCCCACTAATACCTGTAGTCGTTCAGATGTGTCACTGCTCTGGCACCTTCCTGCTGAGGTCACCTCTAAGGTACTATCACATGGGCAGTCAGAGATTAGGATCCACCCTATGGATCAGGATCCACATGTGGGATGAGATGACCTGTGCTTCACACAGCTCGTGATGGGGCTTCCACACAGCCCAGGAGGTTTCCTTCCTGCAGTGACACAAAGCTGAGCTGTAACATGTCTGGGGTTATCCCATCCTGACAGAGCTCAGAGTTGGGCCTTGTTAGTTCAAACCTGGGGTGAGGAACTGGTTTTTTCCCACTGAAGGCCTTCAAAGTGGGATGTGGTTCTTAAAGCTTTCCCTCCATAGAATGGGACACCTCCCCACAGTGGGTACATGTAGACTTACATCCCTTTCCCCCCAAAGTGTCTGCAGTGCCAGGTTCTTCCAGGTGGAAATTTCCAAAGCTTCCTGCTGTGGTGCCAGTGTCTGGGAAGCAAAATAGTCCTGGGATCAGCACCTGGGATCCTTTCCTCACCCAGGCCTATGTCTGTTGCCTTTGCCATCACCTGTTTAACACAAAACTAGCAAATATTGGACACCAACCTCCTTCACAGCACAGACAGAGCACAAGAGAAAACAGTGATTCATTGCTTCTCCACTATTTCAAAAATGAGAATTTGAAACCAAGTCTAAACTTCATTTAGTATAAAACACAGGCACAATATGTCTACTGATTTTGTGGCTTTATGTTGCACTGAAACAGTTAAAAAGTTACTTTGTCGTGGTTCTGTAAATTCACACACACCTCAAAGACATTCCAGGTGTCCTGATTCCTGCACTGAAAAAAAAAATCAGAAGAAAAATCAGTCTTTGTAATTGAAGGTCATACTATTAAATTCCAATCTGTTACAAATTCACATAGACAGGTCATTATCCTTTTCTCAAACCAAGTATATAAAGCAAGTGGCTGATGGTTTGCAAATATTGCAACATTACCTGGCCACTGCTGAACTGAATAGAAAAACAAAATATAAAGCTACTTTTCACATACTTCACATATTTCTAGGTTATTCTAGATTTTTCCTAACATGTGATGATTATTCATTTCTGAGGTCTTGCAGTGCTCTCTGGACCCAGCATTCAATAATTCTGATATAATTTGACAAAAGTATTTAATGTTATGTTAAACACAGAACTCTTGCTAATGATTTCTTTCTAATGGATAACTAGCGTGTCAGACATTAATTGCAATGCCAATATTAAAAAAAAACCACAACTTTGGGATTAAGTACAGTTTTTCATTGTTCAGTAGTTTTATGAACATTTAATGCTTTCATTAAAAGTGGGTTTTAGAGGTCACGAAGCACACTTAGTTTCATACTGCTTTTCAGAGAACTATAAATTTTTCTGAGATTTTGGGACACGCTGCTCACCTTTGAGTGAAAACACTGTGATTTATTGCAAGTGTGAGAGCATTAACTGACAGTCCCTGCATTTGGGTCACTGTACAAAATGTGCTGCCTGCAAGATTGCTGCTACTGCTGGGCTCTTTTTTTTTTTAATAGATAGGATATTTGATTTTTATTTATTTATTTATTTATTTTTAAACAGCCAACGTGACTTGAGGGTTTTTACTGATACAGCCAGGATGTATCAGTGACAGTCCTGTACAGTAGGTGTGTATTTGACAGGGTGAGAGAAGAGGGGCTCCAGCAGGCAGGTCTGTGTCCCAGTTAGGTCAGGACTGGGTCCTAACAGGGGTAGAACCACCTAGGTCAGGCTGCACTTGGACACACAGAGGCACCAGATGCAAAGAGTTCACTTTTCCCTTCTCTATATCAGCATTACAATGACAGTGCCTTGGGTGTCCCACAGATGTTTGTGTCCCAATCCTATTGGGAAACGAGGATTTTTACCCATTGCTCCCCTTCCCTTAGTAGAAGTGCCAAGCAGGATTTGAGATGAGCAGCTCCATGAGGGATTCAGTGCAAGATCTGCAGTGAGCAGAGGTCAGGAAGCCTCTCAAAGCACCAGGAACTGCAGCAAATGTGGGGGACCAAACGTGCTGACAGCACCTGATGGTTCAAAGCGCTGCTTTCCCAAGGGAATTCTACAGGAATGTCATGATCCACAGGTTCTTGTGCCAGTGTTGTCCCCCAAGTTCTCAAAATACTCTCAAATTAACCAATATGTTGCTGATCCTGCTTTAGGTTTCAAAAGCCAGGAGCTTAAGGTGAATTTTGTGTTTATGCAGTTCCATTCTAGGGGTGAGAGGAGGTTTCATCCTGTGAGATCCTATGAGAGGGACAAACAAAAACCTTCATTAGCTGCTGACAAGTGCTCCAGGTTTCACTCCAGGCTGATATCACTGAACAACAAATCCTTTCAAGCTGAGGTAGCCAGCTGGGATCCAGAGGGATGGGAGTGCCTTGCATCACCCCACAGCTCACTGTTGGATAACAGCCTCACTGCTGGGCTCAGGAAGGAATTCCATCCAGCCTTCCTCAGCCAGGAGTTCACAGCTGAGGCTCCATCTAAAGGATTGGAGGAAACACAGAGAAGGGGCAAGTGGAGGCATCTTTAGGACACCAATAGGGCTGTTGAGGAGTCCATGAGGACAAAATAAGGTGATAGTTGGTGTCCCACGAGTGAAACTTCTGAAGAAGAAGTGTTTAGAAATACAAAAATTTCTTCTATGGCTGCACAAAAAAAAAGGGCTTTGATTTCTTGAATTTCCCAAGAGGAAGAAAAAGAAGGTTTTGCACTCACAGATAGTCCTCAAAGGATTTAGTGGGTTTGGACGCTGGGAAATGTGAATAAACACCTTCAACCAGGTAGTGTTCATTTCCAGAAGAGGAATTTTTTGGAGAAGTTAATTTTTTGGAGATGAGGTCCTCCCCATCTTTAGAAACTGAAAGAATATACTGGAAACTCGTTGCTCAGCATGTGGTATGTGTTCAAAGCAAATCAACGTTTAAGAATTACATTCCATTTCTTTCTGTATAGAGGTTTAATCACAGCACATTCCTTCAGCAGTAACGAGAGCTGGCTGGTGTTATGTCACATTCTTCCCCAGCTTCTGTAATGTTATCAAGAGAGCAAGAGAGTTCTGCCCCTATTATTAAGCTTTTGTGAGTAAATTGAAAGATTAAAACTATTTTCCTGAGGCAGATTTTAAAAATAAAGATATTTAAAATGACCTGGATTGTATTTCATTCTACTTGTCTTCATTTACTAAAATTTCTCAGAGCCTGTCATGGTTGAAATTATATAGACACCACCCCTAGAGATCACGGAGCTAAAGACTAATTGATCAGAAGAGAATTACACTTCCATTTTCTTTTTCTCTACAATGTCTTTCCATTGTATGTGCAACTGTCAATGCTAAATGCCTATTTTGCCACCTAATGGTGTAGTTCTGAGAAGTGTTACAGCAGAATACACCTAAGCAGCCCCATGAAGATTTATATATCTAACAGGTTCGATTTAATTTAAAAATAAATACATTTGAAATGTTTACAAAATTATTTCCCCTTTCTTATCACATTTTTTGTAGAGCTTTGTTAATGTGGCAAAAACAAGACATAAATTCTTTAAAAAATTGTGAAGAATGAGGAACATTTTTACCACCAGTGTTCCCTGCCTGTTTCTTAATTTGCCTGATTAACTCATTCCCTTTCAAGGCATTCCTGCTCCATCAACACCTTTGCTTGCACTGGGCATTGTTCTCCCAGTCTGCCTCTTTGGCACAGGTTTTCATTCTAAGCCTTCTCTAAGCCAATCATAACTTCTCACCATGGCTAAAGTACTTCCTAAACTCATTGCAGATCCATCACATTTTTGTCCTGTTCCTGAATGGAATTCTGTCCTCTGTGGGGATGCCTTTTCTGCTGCCTTCCCTGTACAAAAGGATCAAACCCCACTGCGGTCGTGTATAAAGTGCTCCTGCATTTCGGGAATAAAGACTGGGAACAGAAAGTTTCCCTTTGTACAAGATTCCTTTTTTCCCCTTTGCAGATTATGAAAATCGTCAGACTGGAGCATTGTCTGCACTGCTGGTGAACAGAACAAACTGCACTAAAGCACTGAGGTGCACATGTTTAAAAGTCTGCTTTTACTCTGTCCCTGTGGCTGCTCTGAGAGCAGGAGAGTTCACCCGCCGTGGAAGACGTACCTACCGGAGTGCTGGGGTGAAGAAACATGTCTAGACAGGGGCTCTGGTGCTCACTAAGGCTCCCTTTGGCACGCAGAGACAATGTTTATGCAAGAGGTCAAGATTCAACCCATTTCTCAAGCTGGAGCTGGAGATGAAGCTTTTCAGGAGAAGAAACTAGGAAGGAAATCTCCACCCATACTCTGGCTCCTGCGACAGGGGACAGAGCTTGGAGCAGAGACACCGTGGCCCTCTGAGACAGGATGTGTCTTGGGGAAATGATGTGTCTCTGAAGGGAAATGACTGCAGCTGTGGCTACAGAAAAATGCATGAGCTCCCATATCACAGGATTTTCCAGTGGTTAGTCACTAAGATAACTTCTAAGTCCATCCATCCAGAACGGATTAGTAACTGATGCACAGATATTCCATGCAGTCCCTTTAGCCACGTTGTTTCCTCATCATGTCCTGCAGGACAGTGCTATCCCAGTGAAATTTTAGAAAGAAGAACAGGCAGATTTTAGAGACAGGCATTGAACACAACATGAATAGACTTTGTCAAGTGCTTTGAGAGCAACATGCTAAATATTCCAACTGAAATTGCCAAGGTTTCCTGAGGAACCACACGTTCCCTCCTGCAATTGCTCTGCAGGACTTTCTCATGTTGCTTTGTGACTGAAGCAACTGGAGAATCTCATCCTTAGGTTTACTGGGCTGCTACAAGGAGGTTCCTAGAAGACTTTATAGGACAAGACAGTTGGAGACAGTCTCCTCTGAGTGACATGTACCAAGAATTTGCTTCGCTGCTGTACTACAACATCTGTCTGCAGAAAGTGCCTGATTCAACTGGTCATGGTGTGTGTTGTCCCAGTGGAACACAGCTCAGACAAATGAAGTGTTATTGGGAAGACTCTCAGCCCAAACAAGTATTTAGGAGAGTTGACAGCACTGTTTTTGACCAAGCCATATTATTTAGCCACTAAAGGAATATCAAACCTTCTCTAATCTTTCTTATCCCCCGTGGCCCAGCATCAGTTTGAAATTATGACTTTATAGTCTGCCAGAGATGAGCTGTAAAATGTCCTATACTGTCTCTCTGAGTTTTAATTATGGTGGTGATGCAGAGAGCAAGGGGTGCCAGGAGCTGACTCAGTCCTGCTGCTGTAAACTCACCCCTCAGGTACCTGATCAACAGGGATACTCTGGAATTAGCTGCCTTCTTAAACCAGCCTCTTGTCCAGCTAACACCCTGCTTGGGCCACAGGCACTATTTAATGCTTTGGAAGAAGTAAAAAATGTTCTGTGATACACCTTCCATCCACGCAGCCATGGAAAGCAGAGATGCTTTCCTGGCTCCCCAAAAACCCTAGAGCATTATCTGATAAGCCTTAATACTTTGGCACAATTAGCTGGTTCTCATTGGCCATCGTTACTTATCTAAATATTCAGGGATTAACATTTCCAGCTTTACAGAATTCCACATGTCAGGGGTTATGATGAGGTTTAAGAGGACTAAATTATCTCATTCCAATCTGTTGCAGGGACTGTGGCTGTCAGAGATAAATACAAATATAGATAAGCAGCAGGCTCCTCTGGCCATATAATGTTTGCAGAGAAAGCACCTTGGGGCAGCACAAGTCCCTTGAAACAGCCCTCACCTGGTAATGCTGATTTGCTCTGTTTTTTCAAGCAAGTGGAAGTTTTTCCATGTGTCTCATACAAGTTGCTTCCAAAGGTTTCCATTCAAGAGGCAAGATTAATTCCAGGAAACTTATCAAATTATGGCAATATCATGTACTTCTACAGGTAGCTGAATCTGCAAGGTTCAAAGACAAAAATAGCTCACAAAGCCTTAACCCCATGGGATGGTTATTTTCTGCCAGGGGGAAGCAGCCACTCAGAGTCAGATGAGCTGTCCCAGACTGTGCAAACCACATCTCCCCACAGTTCTGGGAATTGCTGAAAGGAGCCCAGGCTATCTGGCTTTGGAAACACTCTGCTTTGTCTTACATGAGTTCTGGAGACATTTATAAACATGCTACGTGAAAACTAAATCCATAAATAAACTCAATCATGACACAAAAACGTTTGCAGGTTCAATAAACGCAGCAATCTCTCTTTTAAAAAAACCCCACTAATTCCTAATACTTTCTGAAGTGCAGAAATACTTAACCTGTCCACAGGCTGCACTGGCTTTTTTTGTGCTTTCTTTTAACAGTCACCAACGAGTCCACTGTGAAATCAATGTGGGAGGATTTAAGATAAAGTTTTCTCTAAAAATACCTCTGAAATATTTCATTCTAGAAATTACAAAGCAAGGTTTCATGCCAGATAAGAACAGCACAGGTATTTAAGTAGGTTAGCGGGTCTAGTGAAGTGCTAAAAGTAACCTAAAGCAAAATCTGTCACCATATGTCTTGAATCAGTCTTTTATTCTACACTTGAAACCCTTTAAAACAGAACTGGAGGAAAGGTGGATTTCTCCTTTTCTTTTTAGCAGTAGGACTGAGGGGTAACATGTCTAATTAGGCAATGTGTCTAATGAAAGATGTGGTATAATCAGATAAAATCATCCTGCAAGCAGACACATCCAGCCCCTCTGTGCACACGTAACTCATTCACTGAGGGCAAAATTTAGGGTTTCTTTGAGTAAATGTCATCTCTCATTTGTTCTGCAAAGCTCATTGCACACTTTGGCTGCTACAAATTTAACAAACATTTGGATTATGTTGTTAGAAAGACATTATGTTCCAATTTGGGTCTAATACACAGTGGGCTGGCTATGAGGAAGTAAACTTTCCATTTAGTTAAAATGGGTTTTCTTAGTTTTTTTTCCTGTCATGTTTGTTCCTGGGGTATTTTTTCTGTCTGTAACTACAGCACACTGAACTCTGTTGACAGCTGCAAATCCACTGTGCAACACAGCAGATCGAGTTTTGTGTTCTGCAGCACTGTGGGATATCTGCAGATGCTCTTGGTTGCACCAAATAGAAAAGTTTTTAAAGGTAGTCTGGACAAAAGCTGATTGCAGGAGTGGGCTAAACTGATTTTTTTTTTTTAAGTAAGTCCTATGATAATTTGCTGTTAAAATTGGGGTTTTTTTAGAAATTATTAGATCCCCATTGTTAGGTTTCCTCAATTCCCTCTGTTTTTCCTTTCTGACTTCATTTACATCTTGTAAAGTTGTTACCATTCCCCCTCTACTTATGTTTTCCTTCCCTAATCCACGTCTGGCCCCAGACTGCAGGTGTTGATATACTCTTAGGTACAGATGGGTAATAGCTTCAATTTTAGGAACTACATAAAACAATATTTCTACAAGGAAGAAAAATTCCTGCTCAGTTCAAGTCCAACTTTCCAAAGCAGTTCTTCAGAAGTGGAATGTGGATGTCCTGTCTGCCCCATCCCCCTGCCCTGATTTCCCTGTATTGGGAATGTTCTCTCTATTGTAAGTTATACGAACTGCAGCAATGGGTTTTTTTTTTTAGTCATTAGGGGAAAGGAAATGACATATGGAGAGAATTCAAGTCCCTCCTCATTCCTAGAGAGTCTATCCAGAAAGTCAGAGTGCTGAGCTCCATCCAAGTGTCGTTTCCTGCTCAGAATTGGGAAGGGGAGCTGGGGGTGGGAGGAGAGATGGATACATAACATTAAATTGCTGCTTCTGATTAACAGCACATTCTGCAAATGATTTCACAGCCTTACTTTGAACAGAATTGAGCCTCTGCAGCCCAAATATGTGTAGCAATCCACTGATGAAAGAGCTATTTTTACATCTGTTTCATATAGTGGGTAAAAATGAAGTGATTGGGACGGTGGAAATGTGCTTTGGAGATTTCTCAAGATTTTCTGATAACTTTGTACCTCCAGTCTTCCACATGCCCACAGAGCACTGTTACACACTCCTGCTGGTACAGCTATTTCACCACTGTGAACCTGCACACAAAGCAACCTGGAACAGAGGACAAATTAGGCAGCTTTCCACTCTTTTAGATGTGTTTATGTGTATGACCCCACAACTTATAAATATATAAAAATATATAAACACCACCTTTGAAAGATGACCCCATGATTTCCATTTCACATTGCTATGCAAATTAGAGAAAGACTGGAAATAAAGGAGAACAATTCCTCACTACACTGCACCTCTTTTGTTGAGCTCATAGGTTGCTCCAGCCTCCTCCCCAGTGAAACCAGTGCCATTGATTTTGCTTTCAGCGTGTCAGTCCCTCCCTGATGTGATTTACACATCACTTCTGGAGCTGGCTCATTGTTTTATTTAGATGATCAGCACAACGTTTTAATGTGGTCAAGCAAGTGTCAAACCTTCGTAAGGACTGACAGGATTTTTCTCCATCCTGCTGTCATTTTTCTTTCCTCTCCTCATGCCTTTAAATCCCAACTCCACTTCCCTCCCACTAATGACACTCCCCAGGGCAGTGGGTGAACTGCAATCTGGAAACAGGCCACGGCTCTTCCACGAAATCTTCTGGCTTCTGCGGAATAGCGTCCATTTCCTGGAGCCAGTCTGAGACAGACAGTGCTCTGCAGTCAGAAACAGGAATCCAGTGACCCCTAATCCAGAGGAAGTGCTACGAAACTCCCAGCAAATCAATTCTCTCTTAGCTGTGTCCACACAGGAGTTTCTACCTAACTCATGTCAGTGCCATTCCCTGAATCAATGAGATTTTCCACTTTGCACACCTGTAGCTGAAATTCTGAAGTCCTCTGAAATTTCCAATTGCCTGGAGTACACCCCTCCCAACCTGAGGAGGGGTCCCCTAATTCCCTGTTAGACTTTTCTCCTATTGGGTTCCTCTGAAGGCCAAAGGGTTAATGTGTTTCCTATTAGATTTTAAATGAAAGTCCCAACATTTTCCATCATAGGTCAAATATCACCAGACACAATTAACCTTCATTAATTACTTCTGTTTTGACTAACAGTGCTTCTTCTCCAAATTGCACGCTCTTCCAAAGTTTAGACTGTACTTAAGTCTATATCGTACCTTGTCACAGAAGAGCTTCAATACTCCTGGGATAATCCTATAGTCAGGAAAAGGATAACTGTGACCAGAGGTGCTGTGGGTTAACTGGAGGAATGGACATCAGGATTCCCAGGCTCCAGGTGAATTCTGCCAGCTGCTTTCTGAACGCCTGTGGATAACTTTATGTCTCAGTTTGCTCCGCTGTAAAATAAATTTAGGAACAGGAGAGAGCTGTGAAATGTTGTTGGCTAGTGAATTCCTCCTCCTGCAGACTTACAGCTGTTCCTTTTTGCTGGTATTCCCGTAGTTCTGTGCAATTTAAGTCATTCTGGATAGAATAGCAGGAAGCAGCTTTGCTTAAGAGAATATTTCAGTCTAATTTCTGCTAATTTAACCATTTCTGGCTTAAACAGTTTAACTGTTTAAACTGTTCTTCCTCTAGTGGACGAACAGACTTGCTACTGAACCACAGGACTGCAAAGCCTCTGCCCTTCTTCCAAAGCCTGGCACCTCTGGGAACAGCAAGTGGAAGCAACCACCCAGAAGCATCTGCTGGCATCAGAGTTTCAGAGGTGGTTACCTTTGAGATCTCAGACTAAAATCTTGCCATCCCTGCACAGATGAAGCAGCATTAGCAACAACTGCATTCCAAGGCAGTTGATGTCAGCAGGGGTCTGTTATTGTTGCTCTCAGCACAGAGGAGTTGGCAGACTGACATACAGGCCCCCAGACATTTATTTCAGCCCTTGTCCTGAATTAGATATTTGACAAATGAAGGACACAAGCTCTTAAATCTGACCAAAAAAAAAACCCAAACCCAACAAACTAAGAACCAGGAGCTACAATAATTCTCCTCTCCCTTTTTTGCTCCTACCACTTTTTTTAAAGCTCGAGATGCAGCCTCATGGGTGACTGTGATCCCAACCTCAGAAATAGTTTGCATTTTCTTAGAATAAGGAGTGACTCACCCCAGTCACTTACTCATAATCACTGTAGATTGTTGCTTGTGGAAATTGGTGCTGCCAACAGGGCTCATTGGTGGACAGGCTGAACACATTTTTCTTGGATAAAAACAGTGTCTCAGTCCCCAGAAAGTTAATTATTAAGCCACTGAGTTGCCAGGCACCTGGAGAAGAATTTGCAATGTTCTATTCTTAACTCAATATATTAGATAAATCTGAAACAATTAATTCAGGGGAAAAAAAAAAAAAGATAATACTATTGAACAAGTGTCCTGCACTCTCAGATATATACACACAGAGACAGAAAAGCCAAAGTTACTGCACATATGCTAAAGAGCAATTAAATCAAGGATTGGAGTTTTAAAGTAACAGTACCCTGACTTTAAAGGGGCTTTTAAAAGGTTATATCTTATATTCAGTATTTAATCTGTTTAAATATTTGGAAGTTAGCACATAGATGTTTGTGTGACTACAAAGATTTTACCTCTGTGTTTTTAACAGGAAAAGGGAGCAGATCCCACCTGAGTGTTCCAGGCGGGATTATCCCACCTCATCCAGCAGCAAACGGGACTGGGAGGCGCCAGCACCGCCCTCTGCCGGCACAGGCCGTGTTTTACAGTTGCAAAAATTGGGAATTCCGAATTCACAAGCCGTTATGTCACTGCCTGTATAAACCCACAAACACGAAGCGTGGGGAAGGAATGATTCACTGATTAAAGCTGACTTTGCACAATTTGTTTTCTATAGGTTAATTCTTTCCATTCCCTGCAGTTACACAGAAAATCATGATTTTACAACTGATGATTTTAGGTCAGGGCTGGAGGTTTGACAACAAAGCCAAGGACAGAGGAGGCTTCACTGCAGATGTGTAGATGCCCTATTTGATTTCCTTGGGGTTTTTCCTCTCAGAACATCAAAGGCTTGAGCATTGCAAGGAAGGTGGATCTTTCCCCTTAGCAGAACTTGTGTAAATACCAAACCCTAGTTCCAAAGATGCTGCAGTATCTGTGGTGTCAGACCTTTCTCCTCATTTTGGCACTGTCCAGCTGCTTCCAGAGGTTCTGGGTGCCACCGGCAGCTCATCCCTCAGTACAGGGGCCAGGCAGGGCTGGGAACACCCCACAGCCACAGTTCCATCCCTTTAGAGACAGCTGCAGCTTTTTTGGGGTGTAAGGAAAAACAGTTAACATGATACAGTCCAAAGTACAAAGATCACTTTTAATCAGTCCAGGATAGTGGGGTTTTTGCAAGGCAGTCTCCTTTGTGACAGGTAAAATCTGCAACCCCCATGTGTGTGTCACCAAGGCCACCCTCTGAGCTGGATGGAGGATCACACCTTAAATAGCCCAGCAGAACTATGATTAGGGCAGTGACTCACAAGTGATGGCCCTGCACAAAACCCTACTGTTGCTAACAAAGAGATCTATATGACTGTAGATGCAGACAAATTATCTGCTGCCCTTTGTAACATTGTCACAGTCCAACAATAGCCAAGATCCACAGAGGGCACATGGTCCAGATGTCATCACCAGCCTCCAGTTAGGGAGGGGGCCATTTGCCAGCAAGTGTGGGACAGGGAGCAAGTTGTGGGAGAGGATAGATCTGCCCCACACTAATGAAAGCAGGAGTGACACCATCCACAGTAACTCAAAAGAAACCTTTGTTAGCAATACACAGGAATGAATCCTTCATGAAGCACACCTGATCCTACATGGATTGCCAGAGTTACACCCAGATTCACTTTTCTATGCTTGTGCACTTCAAAACAGACTTGGAAGCACTCAGTAGGTGACTAATGCACAAGACAAAACCAGATTCTTTCATCAGGTCCATTTAGGAGAATAAAAGAGGGTTTTGTTTTGTATTTGGGGTTTTTATTCCCCTCCTGCATCAAGACAGAAGCCAATGGGAATTCTGGGAGAAATGTCTACATATGAGGTTTTTACCCCTCTACCTTTTATTAATAAAATTGCATGATATGGTCCAATTAAGTCATGCCTATAAAACATCTACCCCTGAACTCTGTCCTCTCCTGCACCATCACTGGAGCTAAAGAAGCTCAGAGAGCTGAGACAATACAGTTATTCTAATGCATTTGACTCCTGGGAGATTCCAGTTAAATAGCTCAATCCAAGTTTTTCCAAAAAGCTGGAAAACAGAACTACAGTTCTTCCTCTCCACTCACCACCCACCCCACACAACCACCTCTAGAGAGAGAATGGGTTCCTGTGAGTAATGACTTTACAAATGAAGGGACAAGAAATTTCAAGAAAATACCATCATTTTTGCCCTCTAGAGCAGGAAACAGCTTCAAAGCCCTTCCTAAACTCTATCCTGAACATCTGTACAATTGGTTAAACTGCTGTACTTACCCCTCCTCCACACTATTACCTGCAATTAAGTAGCACTTCTGGTCTTTAAATATTTCTCCAAAAGGCAGGAGCTAATTTAGCTCAGTTATGAACAGGGTAAGATGAATCAGATTTCTATAGGAAATATCTGGAGAGAAGCAGCAATTCCTTGGTCCTGCAGTAATAGAAGGCAGGTGTATGTAGAAGTCAGAGCTTGGAGTGCCCAAAGCTGTTCTAAACTCACCATCTTCAGCATTGAATCTCTCACAATTTAGACTTGCCTTCATGCCATTATCTACTTTTGACCAGTTTTACTTACCCTATCAAAATCAGCCCTTGAAAGAGCAAGTGACACAGCTGAATTGGATGTACTGATAACACTTTATTGAACTTCAAGTAAAATCCTCTTTAAAAGCCTGTTGTGTGTTGTACAGCAACAGGTCAGGTAGAAGGTTAGAGGCCTGCAGAGTGGTGGCTCATGCTCTGTCAGAGGCCTGTATTGCTCCACTTGCATTCTTACTCCTGACAAGGACAGAAAGAGGAAGTATTTACAAGCAGACCTCAGAGAAGGACATTTACAGTTGGGAATTCACAGACATATATAGTTTGAACTGTTCAAGTACGTTTCAGTTGGATAAAGTGCTACAGGACACAGAAAAGGCAGTAAAAACAAGAGGAATTATTAAGACAAAGAGGTGGCAGTCATTTATGTGCTAAAACCACTTGTAGGCAGCTGCAGTATCTACAAGATCTAGAAGTTGAAAGAATTGGGGGTGTTGCCCTGGATTTGGAAAGTGTAGCTGTCAGCAGTAGCGTCTGGTACAACATTCTGGTCTTCCTCCTCCTAGAAGGAAAAGAAGAGAGTGTTGAAATAGCAGTAGCATTTTAACCTAGTAGCCAGTGCTAGAATAGAAAATGAAAGTGGAAAAAAACCCAACCCTGCAGCCACTTACTTCTGCTGAGAAATATTTCTCAATGATGGTGGATGAGGCTCTGTACACTTGTTCATTTTCATGTGACTGAAGAGCTTCAATTTTGTCTAGACCCCCACACTCCTCAATCATGAGGCAAAGTTTTTCAGTCTCATTAATCTTCTCAGCAGCCTGTGAGAGAAAAGCATGGAATCACCTCGGGAAGGACGTGTGGCAGCAGTACTGGAGAGCCAACAGCAGCAGCTTGGACAACAATCAAGGAAACTGCACCCACATACCAGGAAGATATTGGAAACAGCATCCAGGATAACCAGCACAGTTTTGCTGTCCTTAGTTGTGAGAAGATTCAGTAGTGGTTCAAGAACACCAGCCTGAACAAGATACACGATCTGGTCAATTGTCCCACCGCTCGTGTAGTTCGTCACAGCCCACGCAGCTTCCTTCTGAGACTTGAAATCCCCCTGCAGAGGTAAAAGCAGAGTGTTTGAACACAGACAGTAGTAAGAGAAAAAGCCTAAAAATGGTCAATATAGGTTTTGCTTACCTTCCTCAGAATGCCAATGAGATAAGGCACCAGGCCATGGTCCACCACTCGCTGGATCTGATCCTGACGCCCAGCAGTGATGTTGGACATGGTCCAGGCTGCTTCTTTCTGAATGTTGTTTTTATGGTGGGAAAGGAGACTTGGAAAGACAGCAAGTGCTCCTGAGTCAATAACAAGCTGTGTCTGCTCATCAGTACCAGTGACAATATTTCCTATGGCTCTTAATGAAGGAGTCTGAAACAAAGATGAATGTAGTACTTAGGAAACTCATTCAAAACTAGATTATATTATACCAGATACAGCCATACTTGTTGCCCATCCACTCTAACCTTCCCAGTTAACAGATGATATGCTCTGTACAAGGAGTTTCAGGTTCCTACTTAGCATTACACAGGCAGACATTAAGGATGCTAAGACTGTACACCTTCCAAGGCCCATCTGCAAACAAACACCCAGGACAGAGCTCAGGAAAACTACCTGCTAAGTACTAATGCAGCTTTATCATACTGTAATTACAAGTGGGTGCTGTGCACACTGTAAACACTGTCCCTAGAAGTCGGATTTGCAACAGCAGTTTGAAGGCAAGCTTTAAAGAATGTTGACTGCTGTGCTGGGCTGAGTTAAATCCATGATTACAGAAAGCAGTTTGACAGTCACCACCACAAAGCTGGCTGCCCTGTGTGGAGCAGTCTCTACGTAAGGCAGAACTCAAGTCTCACCAATGCAAAACCTAGAACAAGGATCTGACTTAGGTATGAAAAGGATCATTCAGTTATGTGGATGCTACTTGATTTATCCATGAAAGCAACAGCAACCTGCACATCCAACAACTTACCATTATTGGCAGTTCACTACACCCCAGGAGTCTCACAAGTTGTGGCACCAACCCGGTTTTCACAACAACTTCTATCCTGTCATTGGAACCGTCTGTTAGGTAGGAAATGGCCCAGCAGGTGTCTGCCAGCACCTCGGGGTCCTCGTGGTGCAGGAGGCGGACCAGGGTGGGCAGGATCTGCTGGATGGCTTCGATGGGAGGGGCAGGGTTCTTGTTGCGACACAGGTTTGAGAGGGTCCAGGTAACGTTGCGCAGATATCCCGACTGCAGGGGTTGAAAGGAAGGGTTAGAAATGGTTTAATTTGCTTTTACTGACTTCAGTCGTTGTAATGTGAATCCCACTGCACACTTACAGCCAGGGAGGAGAGGTCAGGAACAGCGAGGAGACTCAGCAGCGGCTCAATTGCACCGTATTTAATAACCAGATCTCTGTAGGCAGAGCCATCCCCTGGGAAAACACAAAAAACAGCCAAGTGGAGACCAGAACAGAGGGACACGTGCACACAATCATTATGTGTTAGTGGAATAGTTCTTCTCCTGCTTCAGAAAGGCTAGAAGAAATAAGAGGACAAAGGGACTGCTGCCATGGTTAAATCACATGACAAGCATGTGTTTTTCTAATCAAGCCACTGAGCTTGATTTTTTTCTGTAGGAAGAAGAGGTAATGTTTTCTATACATCTTTTCTTAGGAGTTCATAAACATGTAAATCTCTGTTTAGTTATTTGGAAACATACCTCAGCCCTACCACTAGCTCAGAGCTTCCCCCACAATATGGGACTTGAAATGCATTATAATCATCTGTTGCATGATTGACTGCTATAGTATAATGCTGATGGAATGTCAGTTTGACTGAAAGGTCAGTATTGCAAGGTATAAAAAAATACTTCACAGTTGAGTTTAAAGCTTTAAGGACAAGTTTTAAGAAAACTCCAATCAAACGTGTCTTTTAATCAAGCTCATTTTCTCTGTGTGAGGATTCACTGTTGTCTGTAAGGCTCAGCTGTTGGACCACAATACAGCAAATAAAATAAATAATGTAGTTAAATATTGTAACTATGTTTTTGAAGAATGGATCCAACGCTAGCAGATCAAGTAACCTTGAGAGGAGCACGAGAAACTTCAGGATATAAATACTTTCCCCACCAGCAAGCAGCTGTTTCAAAGCAAGGAATATTGGCCATTACATACACAATTGTGAGTCACCTGCTTCCTCCCTTCCCCCTTCCAGTCAACACACAGAGCACAGCTCATTGATAAATCACAAAAACATTAAGTGAGAGACACGAAAAAGGTTTGTGCTGTAGCACATTTAAAGATCTCTCAAACCTGGACTGAGATCTGGAAGCAATGCCCACAGGTTGCCAGGCATTGCATGAGCCATCTCACACCAGGTCTGAAGACAAAGAGTTGCTCTGAAGAGCAGAGCATGTCATTACTTGAACACCACCGGGGCAGAGCTCCCAAGCAGCTCAGCCCTGCACAGCAGGGGTGATGAATCAGAGCTGTGTGCATGGACATACCTGCGATGTTCCCCAGTGCCCACACAGCCTGCTCACTGATGTGGGTGTGGGGGGAGGCCAGCAGGGAGATGAAGGCTGGAATGGCCCCTCCATCCACCACCGCCTTGGTTTGCTCCGAGGTGCCGGATGCGATGTTGGTGAGTGCCCAGGCAGACTCAAACTGGATGGGGCTGCACTCTGCTCTGCCCAGGAAGGACACGAACTTGGGAATCAAACCAGCTCGGATTATGTTGTCTATTGGGGGCTGCTTCTCTCTTGAGAGGAGTTTCCTAGGGAAGAAGGCAAACAGAAAACATTATTTTACCTTGTTGTTCAGATCTCTGCTAGCAAAACAGTCTTAAAAGAGGCATATCTAAAAAAAAAAAGTTTAGCATTGTCTTAACATTCAGAGAAGGCAACACAACACAGCATAAAGGAGAAATGCAGAGAAGCTGAACACCAGCTTCCTAAGACTCTGCTAACATAGAATTTGGCATGTCTTTACTACTTGAGAGGTTCTGTTCAGACTCTGAAATAAAGCAGACCTGCAAGAGTCATAATACATCTGAATTGCTGAAGGTTTCTCAGCAGAGGTTAATGACTGCCAGAAGCAGCACTGCAGCAATACTCAAGCTTGCTAAAGGATATTTTAGATCTGGAAAGAGAAATGAAACTTGGTATACTTAAGTCCCAGTCATCTTACAGTTCACAGTATTCTAAGGTGGAATATGCACATGCAGCCACTTAGCCAATGCTCTCCCCTTGCCTAGTTACTGGTGTGCACAGCTGAGTTAGGTCCCTCTTAACTGCTTACCTGGCAGCTTGAGTAGCCTGTAGCTGCAGCTCCATATTATTACTATTAACTCCTTTGACTATTTCTTCAACTGACCAGTGTGCCAAAACCTGTACAATAAAATAATAATAAATTTATTAATAATAAAAAAAAGTTAATTCTTTGTTGGGAGAGAAATGTGTATTCCCAGTCACAGAGGGCTTTTACACAATGGCACCAATGTGCCCCAGTTTACAACCAATTTGCTTATTATCACCACCATGTGATACTCCAAAAGCCTGTTAGCTACAGCTTCACCTGCAGTTATCTGAACTGCTGAAAGCTTTCTTAATCAAGTGTTTCACACCAGTTACACTGAGCTTAAAGTGTAGCTTCAGCCAGTTGTGTTTGAGTGCTTTCCATCAGAGTTGATAGTACAGACACTCCAGTAGTTAGTACACAGGTAGTAGTGCTGTCCCCTCCAAGAAGAGATTCACACTGGCCTGGCTACAGGAGCTCATATTGAAAGACCATTCCAAGTGTGGCCATTCCAAGTACCTGCTTACCTGATTGCCCTTGTTTTCCTGAAGGGGAGAAGTTGCATCGTCTGGTAAAGTGCTCACATTTCTTCTTTTAAGCATCTGGTCGTCTTTCTTAGCTTTCCTCAGCTCCACATTGACTTCAATGCGCCGCCTTCTCATTTCCTGGAGGACACACATTGAGTAAGTTCATGGCTTTTGCAATTCATGTTTAAAGAGATAATGGCTGGCTAAAGCACTAATTGCACCAGAATACTCACTGTGCTGTCCTTTCCTTTGTTCTTGAACCTGTTCAGTCGAGCAGGTGTATTGGCATTCTCATTAGTAGACATCTTGCTTGCTAGATTTTTGAGAGGAGCAGATAAAGACAAGCCTGAAAACAGAGCAAATAAACAGCAAGTTTACTCCACGAAAGTAAATTAAAAATTTAGATCAACACTCGAGAATGAGAGGCACTTGTTTGTATTAGATACAATAACAGCCTCTGACTTGGACAACAGCTGCCTCTTTAAACAGCCCGATGTTACAGCAAAGCTTTAGCATCAACACAGAAGCAGAAGACACACTTACATTGTTAAGACAATTTCAACCACAAATATTATCAGAGTCGTTATTTTTGGGAGCAAGATAGGTCTTCCTTCCCTCGGAGAGCACACACACATTTAAATGCTATTTGAACGCTTTTTTCGCTGTGTCACGTACTCGTGCCGCACAGGATCCCACCCAGCCCCACCCCGACCCTTCTGGGAAAGAATAGCGAGCGTTTGGGCCAGCACAGGGAGCACAGCGAGCACAGGGGCGTTCGCTAAGCCGGTGCAGCCAGCAGCAAACAGCAACGGCTCCACGGGTAACGAGGCAAACCCCTGCCCCTCGGCCAGCCCCGGCCTGACCCACTGCGGCCACAACCCCGCCGGAGCAACAGCCCGCACAAGGATACAGCAGGATACACCGGCTCTGTCAGCATAGCAGAGACACGAGAGGCTCCGGAGGGAGCCCCGGCAGGGATTGCCGGCGGAGCACGGCTCTTCCTGACAGAGCAGCGCACGGCCCGCGCCCCCCCGGCCCACACCCGTGTCCCGGTGTCCAGCCCAGGCCCGCACCTGTCCCGCGGTGCCGCCGGTCCCGCTGCCTGAGCCGCACGCCGCTGGCACTGCCCCGGCCGCCCCACGCGGCGTTTAAATTTCCCGCGGCCGCGCGCCGCCATTGGCCAGTTCGAGCCAAAGCAGCGCTCTGATTGGCCGGTTTGAAAGCAGCTCGCCTCGCGTAGACGGGGCGGGCCCGGCCGGATGTTACGTGTCACACGTCCCGGTGCCGCGGCGTGGGGGCGCGGGGCACGCCGGGAGTTGTAGTGCCGGGGCCCGGCCCGGCGGGACCGGGATGGGGAGGGGGGTGTTTGTACCCCTGAAGGGGTTTGGGGCAGAAACACCCACCCACTGCCTCGCGCACGGCCCAGGTTCTGCCTCAGTGACCGACAGGCACCACAGGCTGCTCCTGAGACAAGGGCATGGACTGGCGGGATGGGGGGAATGGCTTCCCACTGACAGAGGCTAGGGTTGGATGGGATATTGGGAAGGAATTCTTCCCTGTGAGGGTGGGGAGACCCTGGCACAGGTTGCCCAGAGAAGCTGTGGCTGCCCCATCCTTGCAAGTGTCCAAGGCCAGGTTGGAGCAACCTGGGCTAGTGGCAGGTGTCCCTGCCCATGGCGGGACGTGGACTTGAATCATCCTTAAGGTCCCCTCTCAATCCACTCTGTGATTCCACGATTCCATGACCCCCTGTGTCTCCTGGAAGCACAGTGCATAGAAATTTAGGTGTGAGGCTGCAGCTGAGGGCAATTCCACAGCCATCAAGGCAGATAAAACTAAATCAGACGGAATAACAAAAGGATTCCTGCCCTTGTGGCTTGGCCTGAAAAGGAACAGGTCTGGGATTGTTTCCCATGGGTTTGGCCTGCTCATGAGGGATGGAATACAAAAGAATACCCTGTTTCACAGGAGATGTATTTCAAATCATAAAACCTGGGGAAAAATCTGACTCTGACAGCAACTCCATCATCTCAATATACCTGTAAAGCACAGCTCAGATAGAGAAGTGTCAGAGATGCACATCGATACGTCTGTGTGCTAAACCATTACATTAAACCACTTTATACTGGTCTGTAGGTGCACACAGTGGAGGATTTATGCAGAGGAGGAGGAATTACCAGTGACGCCTCACACAGTGTTTTGGTTTTGGGCCTTACATTTCTGAGGTTTGTAAAGAAAATCACAAAAAACAGTTAAGTAAGAGCAGGGAGTCAAGAGAGGAGAAAGCACGTTACTCAGAAAGGGAGACATTTAAAAGGACTATTTTGACAGAAAAAAAGGCCGTTCAAAAATAGAAATTGAGGTAAAACACCTGCTCTCCTGAAGGATCGGAGGGTTGGCATGAAGGAATCCCACTGGGTCATGGATCGCTGGCAGTGCAGGGTCCGGAGCAGTGAAACCTGGGCACAGGGATGAGTGTTGAGGGCAGGGAGAGAGCCGGGAGTGCCTGGGACACTGAGGGAACTGTGTGAGGTGCTGCAGGTGGTATGGGGGGTGTGAGGGACGTGTCCCAGCTCCAAGGGCTGTTACTGGCACAGCCAAGCCATGGAGAGGCGGAGGGAGGCCAGAGAGAGGTCAAGGTGGGACTGAGGTAATGGGGCTGCAGAGGGTGTGAGGTGAGAAAAAGGGTTGTGAGGGGAGACTGAGCTGTGAGGGGTGAGAGCTGTGAGGGGAGAAGGGTCCCTGAGTAAAGAAGGCCGAGTAGTAGTAGAGAAGATCGCCTGCACGGGATGCAGCCAACAGCCACAACACAGGAACAACGGCCAGGACGGGACAGTGTCAGGAAACGTCGGGAGCCCGTGAGGGGAAGAGTTTCGGGACAAGGATAACGAGGGTGACGCGCTCCCGCCGAGGGCTCGAACGGGCTCTGAGGCGCGGGCGGGGCCTCGGGGGCGGGGCCTCGAGGGCACCGCGGCCAATGGCGTGCGAGAAGGGCGGGGCGGGAGAGCGGCAGGGCCCGCGGGGGCGGGGCCAGCGGCGCCGGGCGGAGCTCTTACTGGGCGGCGCGCGCAGCCTCCAGTGGGTGACCCAGTGGCCTAATGGATAAGGCATCAGCCTCCGGAGCTGGGGATTGTGGGTTCGAGTCCCATCTGGGTCGGGCCGTTTCTATTTTGTGTCCCCGTGGCGGGTCCCTCGCCCACCTGGGACCTTCCGACTCTTTTACCGCCCCCAGGGCCCCTTCCCGTTCTTCCTGCAGCCGCCTCCGTCCCGCCGGGGTCCCGCGGCCGCCCCCGTCCCTGCCGGGATGTGGCCCCGGCGCTGCAGATCCCTGTTTTCCTCAGCCCCGCTGCTCGGGCGTCCTGGAACAGTGGGAATGCTCCAAGCGTTACTGGAGCTGCTGGAATGGTGGGAATACTCCAAACGCCACTCCTTCTAATGGGGGTCCTGTCCAGGTAAAGAGGCTGGAGGAACTCAACCCCAGCACAGGCACAGTAAGGGTTGAGTTACAGCACCGCCTAAGTCAGCAGGAAAATCCCTGGAGCGCAGGGCTGGGGGATGCTCACATGTCCATCCATCCATCCAAGTGCTCACACTCCTGCTTCTCTCAGTCGCTGCAGGTAGGAGCAGGACACGAGGTACGACAGGAATGCAGGAGCTCTCCTCTCCCTCATCCTTAGTTTACATTCCTATTCCCACACTAGCTCTCTTGGGATACTTCTGGCCTTAAAATGGTAAAAGTAACAAAGGAAAATAAGGATTAATAAGCGCTGCAGTAGAAATGTAACTCGCTGTGTTAAAATGTCATTTATTTTGCACATTATTTTAGTTAATTTTCTGTATCTTCAGCCATTGCTGCTCGAGGTAAAGCCCTGAGCTTTTAAGAATCTTATTGAACTGCTTAATTAACGCAGGACAAAACAGACTGCTTAAACTGGACAACCATCCATGCCCCAGGCACTGCCAAAGGGAGATTTTCTGTCGGGGGTGGGTTCCAGGAGCCTTTATGGGGTTTATAAGTTGTTTGTTGCACCTTGAGCGAGTTCACAGACTTCCACAACACCCAGGAGCAGCCGGTGAGAGACACTGTCACAATGGAAATGTTGTGTGGCAATAAGGTCACATAGAAATAAGCCCCCTTAATTCAGTAATCCAAATCAGGGCTGGCTTGGTGTGTGAAAACTTGCAGAGTTCTTCTTGTTAGCAAAGGGAGATTTCAAAATAAAGCTGTGTCGGATCAGCAGAGCTTTGCCTTGGGCTGGACAGTCACTACTGCCTTTTTCAGTCTGAAGAGAATCACTGGAACTGGTTCCTTAAACTGAAAGAGGAGATTACCAGCTGTGTAAGTGGAGGTGGCCAGAAATCCCCAAATATGTTCCACTGCAATGCACATCCTTCACAGATGCAGTGAGGCTGCTCCAGCACCTTCCAATTCCAATATGAATTCTCCATATCCAATAAACCCTGACCTGTTCTGTATGGTTTTTCTCTACAAAGTGCCATAAGAGGCAAGACTGTCCCCCAGATAAAAAATCTGTTGCTAAAAACATATCATTCCCAGCACACAGGGGACAGCAGCAGCACAGAGTTATTCCCGATGGGAAGAGGTGCTGGAGCACATCCCTCCTGGGCAGGGGTGGTGGAGGGACGGCAGCAGCTTGGTCTTGCTCCAGTGGGTTGTCCAGTGAGTGATTCCCGTTTCCCCTAAGGCTGCCTCTCATTAGCATGAAACGGGGGAAGGGCATAAAAGACTCCAGTTCATTTTGAGTCTGGAAAAATACTTCAAAATGACAACCCAAGTGTTCTGGCTCCTCTGCTTTGCCATTAGATCATCCTCTGGTAAGTCTGTTGCATTCGGAGCGGGGCTGGGGCAGCTTTGCCTTTGGAATCAGGGGAGGCTGAAGACATTCCTGCAAGTCCTTGCCCTCCAGGCTGTAGCCTTTTCAGCAAGTCATATGTAAGGGCTCAGGAAAGAAACATTTCAACCTGTTTGTGGGATGGGAATGCAAATTGTAATATTTGATTTGTCAGATTTGGAGGAACTGAGAGCACCTGGCAGGAGCAGGCAGGGAGCTGGTGCCATGAGCTCTCAGTGGCAGGTGAGGTTTGACTTGCTTCTGCATATGGGATTTTTATAACTTATATCTCTTTTAGTCCCCTTCACCTGTAAATAGCATGTTTCTGACTGACTGCAGCTCTGTGCTGCCATGTGTGCCTGCAGCAAGCTGTCCTGAACTGATTTATCTGGAGTTTAGTACATCACTGACAGAAAATAAATAAGATTTACATCTGTTCCATTGGGAATTGGTTATGCTGCAGTCATATGTCTTATGCTGCAACAGCCAGACAGGAATATGCTGGTACAGGAGCAGGAACCTCAAGGTCCTGAATGGATTGAGTAGAGAAAAATGAACTATTTCTTGTTGCACTCCGTGACTGAGAGAGCGTGATGAACTGGCAGGAGAGTGTTCTTACACACCCAAGTGTGAAACACCTGTTCAGAGTGCACAGCTCATATTGAACCATCTCCAAAACACCCTTCCCTGCTGCTCCCTTCAGCTTGGACTCCTTCCACCCCGCTCTCCATGGACATTCTTTTGACTTTACGTGTGGCCAGCCCGAATATCAGGGAATCTTTCCCATGACAGCAGCTGGTGAGAGCAAAGGGGGAGAAGTGGCAAGGTCAGCAGTTGACTCAGTCAGAGGAGATAAACCAGGACGTTGCTCATCTGTGGATGTCAAACCTCTCTTTTCACACAGGGATTGGGATCTGCCTCCTACACAGAGTAACCACAGCCACGAACACCCCGGCGGCGGCTGTGTGGGGGTGAGCTGTGTGAAAACTCTGCTGGCTCACTCAGGGCGTGCACTGAGGGGCTAAAGGAACAGGAAAATGGACTGCAAGGGGAAATTTCTCTCTTCCCAGGCTAAACAGAAGGCCATTTTGCTTTTTGAGGTTCAAGTGATTGAGGTGAAGGTATAAACAAAAGCATAGGTGACTGCCCAGCTTGTGTGAACAGTGTCAGTAAGTCATTTCTCACTGTATTCCCAGACACTTCCTCTCTTTCTCAACCCTTGTCCTCTCAAATTAAGAAAAGCCTTGAAATAACTGTTTCTCGGCAGCAATAACCTAATTACCAGTTAGAAATCCAAAACTGTGGATAAGGATCTTTCCAGTAATGTCCACAGCCCAAAGCTGCTGAAAAGTCCGGATGACACTGTCAATAAGGCATCCCATGGATGGGAAAACCAAATAGTTCTGCTGTCATGGTCTTTTAAACAAGCATCCCAAATGGCAACGTGAACCTTGTTTCCTCAGATGCTCCCCGGAGACTCAGGGGTTTGAGAAAAGGGTTTGTTTTTAATTTGCAACAATAATAAAGTAAAAATGCGAACCTCCCGTTCTGCTCACACAGCTGCATTCCCTGTGCTGGGCCTGCCACGTCTGAGCACAGAGGAATGAGCTGCTCTACTGTATTTCATCTGTTCAGCTATTTATCAGTTATATATTTATCAGTTATTAGTATATCAGTTATATATTGTTGAGGGACTTATGGGCTAGAAGCTCAAATCCTCCCATTGAGAAGAACATGGAATAAAAAACTGAAAGTGCTGATTTTCTCTCTCCTTTTGATGCAGGATCCCTGCCCTATGCTGAGAAAGCTGGCCAGGCTCTCAGCAAAGATGCTTTTAGTTCAGCAGCTGCTGCACCTGGGCAGGTGAAGCTGCCAGCCCGTGGCACCAGCAGTGCCAATGGGAATTCCAGGGAACACTGGATCCTGCCTCCCACCCACCTGCAGCCGCCAAAGCCTCCTGAAATCACCTCCCTGCCCTGGGACAAGAAGAAACGCACCAAACCTTCCCTGGAGAACAGCACAGGGCTGAGGAAACACCTCTGGCAGCCTCTGGAGAGCCCGGCTGAGGGGCCTTTTCCCAGCTCCCCCGACTCCAGCCAGGCCAACAGGAAGCACACGGACCGGCGCCGGGCCGGCGCTGCCAACAGCGTGTCCGCCCGCTCCCACCACGGCACAGCCTCCCAGCAACAGGGGACACCCACCTGGGGAGCTCGTCCTCCCCCACACTCAGGGGAGTCAGGGGATCCCAACACGCTGCACTTGAACCGCCCGGGCCAGACAATCCCCTACAAACACCCCGATCCCATCATGAGGATCCCCAAACCCTCCTGGGTCACCAACCGCTGGTCCCTCGGCCCACCCAGCCCCCTGGCAGTGCTGAGGAAAGGTAAGGACAGGCTGCTCTGGAAAGGGGTACCCAGAAATTCCAAAGGCTGGTGTTTCCAATATCCCCAAAGGCCCATTTCTGTCCCTCAGTGTGTGTTCCCGTTCCAGATGGTGACAAGGACAAGGACTGTCTGGCCCAGTGCAGGGGAGAGCGGGATGAAGTGGAGGCCTTTTGTGCCAGTGAATTCGGTAGGTTGTGTCCTCCTCAACCCACATAGACAGAGCACAGGCCCTGCTGTTCACCTGCTGCACTTCCAAAATACTGCTAAAAGATACCATAAGTATGTTAAATAATTACCAAGTACACCAAAAGTCCCCATCACAGCTCTTTATAAATGTACTTACGTTGTGCTTTCCCTACCTTGGGCTAGTATTAATCTTTTTTTCTGTTCCCTCTACTTTCCACTCCTGGCAGGAAAAGTGTCCTTGGGACTGGTCAATGGAACTGAAAAGACCAATTGTTTTAGATAGTCTCAGATTAAACATTGTAGCTGGGTTACTTACCTCCTACTACTTGGAGCGAGTTTGATTTTGGGGCTGAAGTTTGAAATGAAAATATAATGGTGAACCAAACAGAACTAAAACTGTGATCCTCTCTCTAGAGAAGATTCTTCCTGAAGTTCCTTAGGATTCAGTGTCTTTAGTCCTTGTGTCCACACTGATGTAACTAAAGATGGCAGGAAACAGGCTGGCATTTCTGTAGGGACTGTTTAAGGACAAGCATTTTCTGACTGAAATCCTGCCTTGTGCTCACAAAGTTGTGAAACAGATACCAACTTTTTCTCACAGTATTTTAAGAGATAAGGAAAATACAACCCCAGTGGTAACAGATGTTTCCATTTGTAGAACATAAACACGTTAGGAGACATCTGTTTTCTCTAAATGGAGAAGTCAGGAAGTGCTTTCTGCAAATGTTGCCTGTTTTGGTTTTTACCACTCTCACGCATTCCTGTGCAACGGGGGCTTTACAGTGTGTGCTTTAGCCTTTCACCAACAGCAGCCTCACTCTTCTCTCAAATCAAAAAGACAGGTAGGAAAAAGTCTGGGCAACAGCTGAGCCAAGGTTCCATTGCAGTGATCAGAGAGCTTCCCATTTCTTTACATTTCCAGTGCTGAGCAGAGCTCTCCCCACCAAGGCAGGTGTAACACCAGCTGTAACAGCCCCCTTTGCCTTTCCCACCTGACACGGTGCTGTTTTCCCATTCCTGGAGTCAGCTCAGCACTTGTCAGAACCAGGAACTGGGAGCACAGCAAGAAGTGATTGTCTGAACACACAACACAGCCTACTTGGTGCCTTTTCTTCCAAGTGTTTCATTTCCAGCTCACCTTTCTACTTCAGTGGGAAGTTTTACATTTGACCATTTGACTTTGTTAGACAAACACATCCACTTTTTATGTATTGGGATAGACAATGGTACTAAACCCTGTCTTTTGGAACATTCTATAAACGTCACTAAGAAACATCTCAGGCCTGTAAAGCACAAGGTTAGTAAGGCAGCAGAAACTCAGGCAATGACCTCACCAAAGGTGACTTGAAGCAACTCCCACTGCCCACCAAATCCAAGGATTTCTGCTGACACTTCCTTTGAGCATTTTAAATAAGAGCTTTCAGGCATACCCTGAGCTGCCACCATGTATACAATCTGATCCTTGCTTTTTTTCCCCCTCTCTCCCTTAAAACAGCAGTGAATGGAATTGTTTATAACATGGAAAGCCTGGGGAATGGAGTCCACTGGATCACCCTCCTGGTGAACAGTGATGGACTGTACAAGATGAGTCGCCTGTACGTCGTTCCCGATGCCGCCTTCTTCCGAGTCCACATCCTACTTGTGGATACTTTGAACTGCAGTAAACCCTGTCCAGACTTTAAACTTGGTAAATAATTCCAGCTAAATCCATTCTGCTATTCCTCTGCATGCAGTGCCGTCTTAGTCTGCCCTAGTTTAATAGGCTTACCCTGGTTTGTCAGGAAAATCTGGCAAAAAAACATTTCCTCAAAGTGAAGGGCTTTTTCCATCCCAGTTTCTTGAAACTTCCAGAAGAAAAGCTGGAAGAAGTCAGGTATCAGTATAGTCCTTTCTTAACTTTATCCAGTTCCAAAATGATTGCAAGTTTTCAGGACTGCCAAAGCAGTTTGAGCAGGAGCTTAAGCTGATGTCTTTATCAGTAGTCCAGTTTTCCTTCTAAATGCAAGTTAACCAAACCAGTATTTGCCCCAGCAGTAACTCATCGTGTCTGTGCAACGACCACCCACAGGTCCCAGGGGAGCTCCGGGTGCCGTGGTACGTTCAGGATGTTTCCAAAGGGCACAACCTGTTCCCACCCCCCTGGGAGCACAGGGAGTGATCCCACGTTCCCTCGTTTGCTTTGCAGGGAGCAGGTACATCGTGATGGGGCGGATCTTCCACAAGCGCCGGGAGCTGCCGGCCGAGCTGCTGCCGGCCCTGCGCGGGCGGCTCCGTCCGGGCGACGGCTGGATCGGGAGCAGCAGCAGCTACGTGAGGAGGTTCAACAGGAAAAGGGATCTCAAGGTGCAGGCGGCGCGTTCCAAGTGTCCGTAAGGTCCGGTGGCTCCGTCCAGGACACGGGGAGCAGTGGGAGTCACCCCCAGGGCACACCTGGCCAGGGCACCTCACGCCGGGCACCGGCTGCCATCGGACACTGCTTTGTGCTTCAGCAAACACGGAATGCCCTCACCAGGCACCTCGGGTGGGGTTTAGCACAGAAGTCAGGCTAGGGAATGTTAACTGGTCATGGATTTGCTCCAGCTTTTTCAGAGCCACAGGTTATTGTAGCCTCCCCTGCTGCAGTGCACCCCTAATAATCTGTAGTAAATGTACAGTTCTGGAGGCTTCATCCTCAGTGCTCAGCAACTGCACTTTAGAACCTCTCACCTTGAACACATTAGATCTGTACACAGCTTTGTCTGCCCAGGATGTCACACAGTTCTGCCTGAAGTATCACATGCATTTGATTCAAGAGAAACCAACAGCACTAAGTATCACTTGTATTGTTTTGGTCTCCTCAAATGTGTCTTTTGTGCTACTTCTAAAAATCACATCATTCCTCAACCAGAGCTGGATGTTCACAGGAAGCACACAGAATGGAGGGTAACTATTTGAGTGTATGAACACACTGACTGAAAGCACATCAAGAACTGCACAACACAAATGCCCAATTTGGCTCATGAGTAATGGCACAAGTTCATTCCAAGGAATGCAGAATGAGCATGGACTGCACAGTGTGTGCCTGGTTACATGGGCAGTTCCTCCTGAATGCCATTCCCCTTCAGAAATATCACCCAGCTTGTACTTGCACATCAGTAAAGTTACTTTTAAAATCAAAGATACAATCTTTTAGTACCTTTAATGTGGTGGGACGGAAGAACCTGTGAAAGGGCTGCAGAGGGAATCAAATGTTTGCTGTTCCCAGTCAGTCTTTGCAGGTCTTAAGTCTGTAAAAGAAACTAATAAAATGTTCGTGAGGTTCTGGTTTCACCATCTCCTGGGTTCTGGAAGACCCAAAAAGCTTATGTTATCACAACAAACAAAGGCATCTCCTTGTTTGACAAGCTGGGGATTTGACAATACATATTTATATTAAGAAATGGAAAAAAGCAGCAGAGCTTAAAAAAAATACATATACAGTAGTATGACATGACCTGCAACAGGAAGTAGTGGTTTCTATAAGCACTTTCTGTCTTGAAACAAAGGTAGCTCTGGCACATTCCACCTGTCATACACATCTGCAGCTTCATTTAGTGTCACTGAAAGTCACAGAGCAAGGGATGGGTGACAGGTCACACTGCATCAAGCATGTCTTGATACGGAGACAAGTACCAAGAGCAAACATCACATCTTTGGGATCCAAAGGCTGAGAAATTTACTCATAGTGTGGGTCTACCTAAAAAGTAAATTGTCTCACTCCTGCTTTGTGAAAGCCTTTGCATGGAGCACACCATGGATAGATGGAATTTTCCTGAGAGACTCTGAGGGGGCTTTGATTTGGCAGCAGGAGTGTTCTGGCAGCAAATTCGAGCACTGGAGTGACTGGGAGGGACAGGAGGAAGGAGGAGGAAGGGTTACATGAGCATCTCAAGTTTCTGTTTCTATTTCCAGCCAAGTCCAGGGACCAACCAGCAACTCCTCCAGGCATCCCCCCTCCCAGAGCATTATCCAAGCCCTGTTCCCACTATTGTAACCTAACCCAGGGAAGTGTGGGTACAAACCCAACATATATCTCACTGTGACTGTCCCTGGGAAGGGATAAGCACAGGACACCAGTGCTAAGCCTGAGTTCCATGCCAATAACTGACACAAAACACAGAGCTGCTGCTCTGGGAGCCTGAAGAACAATTTATCCTGTGTTCCCTTTTTTTGTCCTCTTACCTTTCCCTTCTTTCTTGGAAGATCCCTCCTTAAAATGTTCCCACACCAGCTGAGCAAGAAGCCACTGCATGTCCCAGCCCAGCTGAGATAGAGCTGGAGCAGGACTGTTGATACCAGGCTCATCACACACCAAAGGTACATACTCAATAAAAAAGATTTCTTAGGTCAAAAGTCTTTCACTCACTATTCCAAAACCCTCACAGCAATAACCACAATGAGAAGACAGAACTCAAAGTCCAGCAGCTGCCACAGTAATTTTGGTACCTTACAGTTGATAGTTTTCTCCCCAGCAGGATCAATAGGAGAATTCTGCAGCCAACACACAGAAATCCAGGTGTACAGGAATGTTGTCATCTTCTTGTCTTTCTGGGGTTTACTTGAGGCTTTTGGCTCAGCTCAACTTTTCACTCTAAACCTCCATTAACTTCTGCATGAACTAAACCAGGACCGAGGGTAATTGCTTCAAATTTGAGGAGACAGAAAGGAAAATCAGGCTGGTACAGCTCACATTATCACAGTGCTACAACACAGGCCATTTCAAAACAACTGCTGCAATAATTATAAAATACAAAGAGGAGGAAGACTGACCAGAGACCACAAACCTTATGAACTTTATGCTTTAAGGCAGGTGGGGATTAATCATGAGTGATTTATTTCCAATAACATCATTTAACTGTAAAAGTTCACCACTAATAAATTGTGAGAAGTATCTTGACCTACACTCCATGGCAATTGAAGACACTAAAACAGGATCATATGGAATCACAATGGTTTGGGTTGGACAATTAACCAGCAGGATTAAACTGCATGTATGGATTATATATGATCTGGCAATGCCAAGACCTATATCCCATAACATCATCAAATGTTTCATTAGAAACACCACCAAATCCATGTCAAACACATTACTTTATTTTGTCTAGGATGATGTGTCCTATAAGGTACAAAAAGGTACTGTTCAGTTTGCCACAATTTGTTAAAAACAGCAATCTATTGCCTACAGGTAGGAAAGGTTTAAACCATGTCATATGGATTTAAGTATGAATAAATAGTCCAGAAATACTGAGGAGTTTGGATGAGATGCAGGATATTCCCAGTGCTGTGAACGGGGAGGTTTTTCCTTGTTGCATTATAACACAATGCTTACAATATGCAGCATTTTTTAAAAAAAACTTCAAAGGACAACATAACCTAAATGCAACTACTCTTCTTTGACTTTCAGAAGCATAAATGGATTATTGTTTCCACACTGAACAACTAGTAATTTTCACATATAGGTTAAATGACAACATTTGTATGTACAAAAACACACGAGTTTTTAGTAGATAAAATCCCCCCAGAAGAACCTGAACACCTGAGCTGAAGTGTAAGAAAGGGTGGTGAGCAGCAACACCTTTGTAAGAAAAATAACAGACGAGGTTCTTGCATAGCAAGGTGTGAGGTGAAACCCAAAAGGAGCTTATCCATGAATCAGGTAAATCCCAGACCACTGTGGAACACAAGTTGACTGTGAATTAGTGCAAAAGGTGGTCGAGGAGCTGCAGAGAAACCAGGGCTGGGAACTACAGACAGGTACCATGAGCAGGTCACTTGCAGGGGGGAGATGGGAAAGAAAACCTCCTCATCTGCAATTTGCATCTTCTTGGACTCCAGTTTATCCCACAGGAAACAGGGAGGCAGCCCAGGACGCCTCCCAGGGCTACAGTTACACGTGGTACTGCACATTCCCAGAGCACTTGGCAAACACCCCTGAATTCAGCAGTGGGCAGGGACACTTCACAAGATACTTCCTTACCCCCTTCCATCTGTTACAGTCATTCTGGCACCACGGGAGTGATGTTACAATGGGATAACAGGTGCTTAGGAATGAACTGTGGCATCCACAACCTTGGGGGCAGTGGGGTCTGACCTCCCTGGCCATTCCCACCCCTGTTCCCTGCAATACCTGCAGTCCTGCACAGAGCCCACGTGTCAGCGCACACTCAGACACACCTCCGGCTGTGGGGAGAACAATGATCTCCATTTATTTTGTTTCATATACATCCATATTTTGAATTTTAATACAAAAGAAAAAAAAAATTAGAATCTGACAAATGTTTACAAACAAGATACCTTCAAATAGATTTTACTCAGTTCAGTCTGGTGCAGAGTAAATGACAAATTGTACTGTTATATTCAAGGCAACAGAGTCTGTAGTCCATGACCACTCAGCCCAACTTCTATGCAAGCTTGTTTTTATCTACCATGAATGATAAACTCCTTGTTGATTCCCAGTCCTGTGTGTGTGCACATGTGTACATAGCAGCTCCTTTCATAGAAAGAAAAGACATCTAGAGGTCTTCTTGTACTTTTACCTACAGGAATCATGTTAAGATACAGAATGGATTACATGGAACCGGGGCTGGATTTTATAAGAAAAAATAATTAGCTGACAAATGAGGGCAGCAATAAAAAAGCGTCTTTTTTGCAACAATAAATAAATACAGTCAAAGTTTTCTGTGTGGACTTTAAACCAGCTTCTTCACTGAAGAACAGACGTGGCATTTCCATGGAGTTAAATGTGACCCCATTTACTGTATCTTTTTTTCTTGCTCTCTTTCTCTCTCTCCTCCACCAAAACAAAGTTTTCCCGCTTCTGCCACAATAGTACAACAATTTGATCTTGACAAGAAAGTGGTGCTGCTGATTTTTTTATTTCTTTGTCCTTTGGACAAAATAAGCCAAGAATATAATTTGACTGTTGTGACCAATAAAAACGCAGTTTACATCAAGTCTTGTCAGGACAACCTGACTAAAAACATCTGGCTCCTTAATTAAAAATTGTCAGACAACCAGATCCTTGCTCGTGTGTTTGGTAACACGCTGAACTCTAAGAAGCTGTAGACTGCAGTTTGTTGTTATGGGACCTGCAGAATACAGAAGAAAGTGAACAATTAAGCACCCTTCAGTTTGGAGAACACAAAGTGTTGCCAAGGGTAAACCACAATAAAGGAATTACCACCACGTTGCTTCCATTTAGTTTTTTCCCCTTCAGAAAAAAAAAAAAAAAAAAGAACACTTAAAATAATTCTCTCTGAATATTAAGCACGTTTTCTCCTACAGAATAAAAGTATTTCAGTACTTGGAAAATGCAGTGTGTCTCTGGAATATTCCAAAATGCCTACCATCAGTTTTACTCACATATTTACATAATAGTAGTCCATCAAAAGGAAAGCAAAAAAGACATTTTTAGTTGTGAATATTTAAAATAAGATCTACTCTGCTTAAATTTATTCAAGAAGTCTTTGGATTAACTTAATAGAAAAAACTGAACAGGCATGTTAGAATCACATTTTTGCTAAGCAGAGTTCAGCAAAACTCCTCTTTGACATTCACAGTTTTATTAGTGACTTAAAATAAAACAATAAAATACAAGGTTTCCAAGATGAATTTTTCATTTTTCTCCATACAGTATTTGAGGAACGGGACAATTGGTGTTAATACAGTTACTTTCACCAGTGTGACTGCTGGCAACAAAAACAGTTACTGTTTAGACAAATGAGCTGGATTTTTAGGGCAGTTTAATGTCATTGAATTGTACAATAAAAGAAAGTGACCCCAACATCCAGTTCTGATTCCAGTTAAAAAGGTCAGACTAAAGATATCACAATCTGCAAGAAAAGAAAGAACATGGATGGTATAAATGAAAAACAATAACAAATAAGATGCAGCAATGAAATCAGTGTGCAAGTGCTGGGTACCAGCTATGACAGTGACAGAAACATGGGCTGAAAACTACCTGACAAAAAATCACTAATATGGTATTAAACTGAAAAGAAAAATGCTGGACCAAATCATTTGACTCTTCCCTTCTTATCAATCCTACTCTCACTCCATGTGAAAATCAGCTTCCACAGGAATGGAGGGAAAGTGAAGCTTTCCAAGAGATGTAACTCCCATGGATGTGCTATTGGGTAGGACAGGCAAGCAACAAAAATGTGTGGTAAGGCTGCATGGTTTTTTTAGGAATGCTTGTGTAAGGGAAATGCTCTACAGTGGCCCTTCTACAGAAAAAAAAAAAAAAGGTAAGTTTAATTTTGAAAGGTAAATTTTGAATTAGGTTCATTTTTCATCTACTACTTTAAACTGTACATATTCCCTCTGTTTCAAAGGTGGTGAGTTGTAAAAAGATGAGAGAAGGAGTAAAACTGAAGTATTTTAATTTCTTCCATTGGATTTTAAGCTTCACAGCAGGATTGTCTCTTATTAGCATGAGAAGTATTTGCTGCAGAGTAGAACATCATCAGAACTCAGACACAGCATTTGTCCTGATCAGAAATTATTAAGTTTTCTGCAGGAATGAGTTAAAGTGCCATTCAAATTTTGTACATTTCTGATACTGCCCTAATGTCTATGTCACAACTCCTTTTGAACAAACATTCCAAAGTAACCTCCCCAAAATCATCTTTAAACCTTAATTTTGACCAAAAAAATGACAGCTGGCTATTACAGAATTGATTATAGATTGATTTCCCTTTAAAAGCAAGTTGTCCAGGAAAGTGCAGGGGGCAGCAAATCCCTGTATGAACGTGAGCTTAGAAAGGAGATTTTAGGGGAGAACACCCAAACTTACCTGCTTGCCTTAAATCCTTTTAGTTTCTGTACAAAGAAAGACTCGAGAACTTCTGCACACTGGTAGAAAGGGGAGTCACTGGGATTGTAGTAACGGCAGTTATCAAAAATTTTGGTCATATCTGCCACAAACTCCGTGACCTTTTTGTAGTAGCGTTTCAGGATCCGTTCCTCCATGGTGGCCAGGTCTTTAAAGAAACCAAAGATGGCTTAAATGAGACATTTTCATCCTAAACAGAAGCCTACACTGTCAAGACTGTGGGAGACAAAGCCTTATCCAGGTTAGTTGCTGTCCCAGGGGTGCTGGTTGTGACGGTGGCACCAGGAGATCTCCCTCACAATAAACACTTGTGCATGAAAGTTTTGTGTGCAGCTGAATTAAATCAAATGCAAGTATCAGAATGACCTTGGAAAACCTGGGTCTCTTGCAGGAAGCTCCCTGCTTTTTCTGAAGAAATTAAGGGGGGGAAAAAAAAAGTCAGATAATCTGGATTCAGTTTCTGGTACTGTACCTTCTGATTAGTTTTTTAGTTCCCGACTTGCTCTGAATGAACTATCAATTCTTGTGGGCATGTGCACATTACACATGGCACAGAGGAAAGATTTCAAGTGCAGGATCATGCAAAATGCCAGAGCTCTCATCCTTCCTGACCAGACACTTTAAAGAGCCAGGAATGGTGAAGTGAGCAGTAATTGTCCTATTTTAATGCAAATATCCATTAAAAGAGGGAGAGGAATGAGAACTGCCAAATATAAATATAACTATGTAAATGTCTAGTGGCACTTTTAGACAGAAAAACAACTTATCTACCCTTGGGAAAAGCCCTTGAAGTGCTTATTTTTAAATACCAGTAATGCCAGAAAGTGTGAAAGCAATTGCAGATGTGCCCGGATTATCTGGTGCATTTTACTCAGATTTATACTTACAAGTGTCTTTTCCTCCTAGTTAAGTCAGAAAGAGCTAAATGCACTTTTTATTTCATTCAATCATCATATGCTTAATGATATTGTTATTTGAGCTTTCCTTATAAACTTTAACCCATCAACTATGAAACATGTTAAGCATTTTCATAACAGCACAATCCAAAAGCAGAAAAGGAGATAATTTCTAAAAAAAATATTATTTTCAGTCAACATACTACAATTTTGCCAAGATAGTAATTTACCTTTCCTATTTCTAGGGTGAGTAAGGAGTAGGTGGGAAAACTCAAATGATGGACTGGCTCTCATTTAGAGATATGAAAAGTTACTGGTCCCATAGTGGAAGGAAAGGAATAACATTCCCAACAGCATTTCCCTCAGGAGGTGGATCTTCCCAGGTTTCACATTCAAGTGCTTATCCAGATTATTCCCAACTACCTGCTAAACTCTAATGAGAAAAGAGTAAAGCACCATAAAGCTGCAGCATCTCCCTCTCCTCTTGCCCCACATGCACAACATCTGAATCCATTTTGTTCCTGCAGACGAATTATGTGGAATACAAAATTTAGTGCTCTATCAAGTCAGATGAAGATGATTTTAAACTCCATCTTAAGCTGCATGTCACACTTCCCTGTGTTAGCACCACCTTCTCCTCAGCCTCTGGAGTAATATCCCAAACTTTGTAGGAGCTGATGCACAAAGACATAAAAAACCCAGCAAAAGGAAAACATAAGAAAATTGTCCTCTTTAAACAAAGCAACTTAAAAACAAGAATTCTGTTCTATTGCTGCACTGACTTCCACATTTCATCTGGTGAAAGGAGACAGCCAGAAGTAGGTATCTTAACCCCCATGACCTTCTAAATATATCAATGAGAAATCACATTGTTTCACCTGCCTCACTGCAAAAACTGGGTATTTTACAACACATGGCCAGAACTGGTCAGCAGGGAATTAATTTGATATCCAAAAGCTCGAATCCCCTCACTCAGGCTCTTCTCACCAACACTTACCCATTGGTTCTTTAATGACACCATAATAATCTGGTGCATCGTTGGGATCTACTGGTTCTAGGAAGGGCCATGCCATCTTGTGAGCCTGGCAGGGAAACAGGAGAGAATTAAAAACAAAATTAAATTAGCACTATTAATAGCTAAATATTTTCATCATCCCTTTATCTGTTGGGGTCTAGAGCTGAATTTAAGGAAGAAGTGCAGCATTATATGAAAAAGTGACTAGTTCTCATCTGATGTTTTAAATGTCAATGACCGAGTAGTTGGGCTTCAAAACAGGAAACAATGTGAAATTCAGACATAACAGGATATTGTGCTGAACAGGCTGCATGGAAAAGTATGGAATGAATTTACTGAGAGTGCTTTCAAGTACTCAAAAAATTAATTTGTTTCCATACATGTATGCAAAATGTAGGACAACAAAAATATTACTTACAGGATTTCTGTTACCATAATTTTAAGAATTTTAAGAATTCTTAAAAATTCTTTACAGCTGTAGCAGAAAAAGCCTATTTGGGAGTGATAGACAAACCAGAAATATACTGTATCAGACAGTGATGTTATTCTTATTACCAGGATGCCATCATTTACATGCTGATAAGGACCCCCTGTAGAACACCGCTGAAATCTGGTAACTCTGAATTACAGTACAGAAATATAGAATAGAAACCACAGAAAAGTGATCTGAGAACAGAGTAATGCACCTTGTACAGAAGAGAACACTGCACCTTCTACACCCTGTGCAGTTGGGCTTCCACTCTGCTCTTTGGGATTCTGAACCTGCTTCCTCTGAAAGCCTTTCAATGAAGACATTGCTTAGTTTCACCGACTCAGAAGCACTGATATAGTAATTCTTGTAAATATTCTCCAGCACAGTAATGTCAAGCAAGTTTGCAGCTGACACAGTGGCATTTCTCACCAAAAAGCAAAGCTTTGCTACTCCCTCTTCCTGAAGAGTTACTACAGAGAAATCAAACCCTCCTCCAAGGCTCACGAGGGAGTGAAGCACTCCAAGGTGCTGCCATGCACTCCAAGGTGCTGCCATCCTTCTCCTCACCTGCAAGGAGCGCAGGACTCTCCTTAACCCTTCATAGTCCTTGTCAGTGAGGGGGCTGAGCACAGTCATGGCATCCTCTGTGGACTGGCACTGGGGACACACGTACTCGTCGATGAGATCGGCCTCGCTCTGCAAAATGCCAACGCAGCGCCCGTGATACCAGTTCTGACACCGGTCACAGCCAATGTAGAATCTGCAAGAGCCAAACCAAGTGTCAGTGCCTTCACCTCTTCAATATCAACTCTGCATTTAACACATAAACCTGCAGTCCCCAAGCAGATAACTTGGCACGATTCAATACAGCAGTGCAATGTGATATTTCGGAGTGACAAATTCTAACGACACTATTCCGGCTGCTCTCGTGTTTACAAACAGGCTAAATTACAGACCATTGCAAAACAAGCTCCTCAATTTTATAATAGGCACTTTCAAGCAATTGAGATTGCAAAAATCATTCTTCTGCTTTAGAGATGAAAGGAACAGTGGAAAGCCAGAAGTCTCACCCAGCCAGTATCCAAACCAATTCAAGATGCATTTTGCACAAACTGGACTAAAACTAGGGCTTGGTTCACTCCATACAAGCATTTTTCATATGGGAGCTTCAGTCTTGTAATTGAATACAGGAGGGGTATTCTATGACACAAAGCCTTACAGTAAAAGATGTATATTTATACATATATATATATCATATACCAACCATACACCCCCATACCAAAATTATGTTTTCTAGCCAGATCAAAGCACAAAAAAATCCACTCAATACAGCATTTGTCATTTAATCTAACCATCCCTTGTTAAAAAAAAAAAAAAAGTAAAATAAATCCCAATTTAAATTCACGGTGTTTTGGCATAAAAACTACAACACATTTGAAAACAACCACCCTGAAAACTCCACTTTTCCTAAACATTTACCGAACAGAAACATTTGGGGGACCGGGGAGGGGAGGGGGAGACAATTACCAGAGAGCAATTTTGTATTACGAATGAATACAATATATGCAGAATAACCGGTTGGTTTTTTTTTTTTTATGCTTGGCAAGGAACAGGAAAGCACAGTCAGAGCAGTTTGCTACCTAAACATGGAATAAGAGGTTCTGATCCGAACTCACTGCGACTCATCATAAGGTGTTCTGCAGATACAGTACAACTCCTCACTGCTGCCCTCTTGTGCCCGTTTACACTCATTACAGATGTACACATCCATTTTCTTAGCCTCCTTTTCTGTGATTCCAACACATTCTCCATGATACCAGTTAGTACAAAGATCACAGCCAATATAGAACCTAAAAGTGTTCACAATGAAAATGACAATGTAATTGTCATTTCAAATGGCATGGCACTTTTCCCTGCACTTCTCTCTGATGTACTTGCTGCTGGCCTGCTTTCTGTCTCAGTTTCCCTGCTCCCTGTCCTTACAAAATATCTCATGCTGCAGCTAGACTGGCAGTAAGGTCACTCGGGTCAATTTTAAATTCAAATGCACATGTATTAATATGTACATATTAATATGTAACCAGAATGGGCTAAAAATCTCCTGTCTTCAGTGTGCGTGTGGAAAAACTACCAAAGGCACAAAAAGACAAGGCCAAAGAAAAAGGTTTACATTTTCAAAATTGCAGCTCAAAAGCCACTGAAACGTTTCCTTAAGGTTTGAAAATGTAGGTCTCAGTTAATTTAAAAAACAAAAGCAAAGCGCAAACACCAACTAGGAGTTACAAGTACACTACAAGAACATGCAACCAGCCATGTGTAGGTACTACTGGTACAACATGATACGAAAGAAAATGGGGTCAGGGCATGGTTGTCAATTTTAAATCTTGGTGGGGTATTTTTTTGGGAGGAATGTGCACTGAAAAACTGATAATAAAGTACTTAAAATTGCGACAAAGTGGAATGTGGACCGTTCTCGAGTGAATAATGTCTCCTCTCAGACACAGCTGTGTGACAGAACCAGGTATGGTATGACACAAAGTGAAGGGAACCAGGGACAGAACCATGGGGATGGGACCTTGCACAGAATGATGTGACAAAACTGTAAAATATTATGCAAGGATGTTTGTAACTCGTGTATGGACATCTCAGGACACACCTGTGACTCGTGACAACCAGATGGGGACGGTGCACATCCATTCTCTCTGCCTAAGCAAAAGCAAGCGGACTGGGAACCTCCATCTTCCTGGATTTTGGAGAACACAACCCCCTGCCACGTGCTGCTGTAGGAATTCCTGCCATCCTGTCAGTCTGCAACACCCCTGGGACACCACACCAGCACCAGGGCAGTGCCTACCCCACGTTCCACAAAACAATCTCTAATTCCCTGGGCCTCTGCACACACCCTGGACACCCAGATCCTGCCTTTTCTCTTATATTTTACAGTCAGGAAAATCCTAAAAGCAATATCACACAACCCAACTTCCATAAAGAACGGACAGACAGAGGTTCTGACAACTCTCAACAGCTCAGCCTGTGTTCCCTCCCCAGGAGGGGCTGTGGCTGCTCCTGGTGATGTGGAAGCACATTTACATCCAGGTGTGGATGCCAAACCTTGCACTGGACTGTGGAACAGGTGTCACACTGTGCTTTAACAAATAAGTTGGAATCTAAACAGGAATCTTAGAAAGATATCCTTACTGACCATCCTCAAAAACAATACCAGCAAATCCCTATAGCCCTGGAGTATCACAAATGAGAGCTAAACATAAGAAACGTGCAGTAAAATACGCAGCAGAATTTACTACACATCCAAAAAAATGCACAGGGTATTCATAAAATACCACAAATTCGCTCTTCAAGTAGCACATGTGTCTTTTCTGAAGTAGAAAAGAGACACCAGCACAAAGAGGAAGATCTGATGCCTTCCTATAGATGAAAACAAAAAATATGTTTCCCACAAAATTGTTTTAAAACTTGACTAATTCCTTTCCAAATAGGGAAAAGATTAAGGAGTTCAATGGTACAGCCATCATTTGTAAGAACATCAAACTTAAAACTCACAAAAAGCAGAGCAGCAGAGCTGAATCATATTGGTGAGGATACTACTGAGTTATTAACCTTTCATTTTCTTCAAGTTTTATTCAGTGCACTGAAGCACATGATCCAGGCTATCAAAATTCACTCTATGACCATAGAGTTAGTCTGACAATCAAATCCCTTTGCTCACAGAATTTATTCCTCTCATTTTTGTGCCAGTTGTACACCTCACTAACTGGAGGCAGTAACACATCTCTGTTCAGGATCACACCAAAGAACAGGGTCCCCTAAATGCACTGGGTGACAAAGCCTGACACAGACAACATTCCTGAAGTGATATTCCTTAGAAATCACAGTGAATTCACAGCCAGGGCATCCCTCTGCCATTCCTGCAGGACTGGCAGCACGGGGAGCAGCCCCATTCCCCACGCTGAAGGACTGGTGGAATGGGCAGAGCCACTCAACAACCAAGATGAAAATGATCCCTAAGACTTCAACTTCATTTAAAAAATAATTAAAATCCACAAAAGGCTAGAGGGAACCTCAAGAGATCCCCTAGTCCTGGCCCTAAACTTGGAAGGAAGAACCACTTCTGGAGTGAAAGCACCACTCCAGCTCTATGGTTTCTCTCTGTTATCAGCATTTGATCCACCACCAAATGGCACCAATTCATACCACTGGGTGTGAATCTGCTCACTTGTTGAGCAGATAAATACTCACTTGGAATTGTCTGAAGTCAGATTTATTTTACACACACCTCTACACAGCTCTCAGAAATCAACCATTACTAACTGCTGCTGTTAAGCAGGAATCTATAACACTATTCCCTGGGATCCACTGGATCTCCCACTCCACCACTTAGAACATTTCTTCACAAACTCTGTACGTAGCATAAATATTTGTCCTCATTCACAATCAGAATCAAACTACAGAGAACTGCAGTTTTCACTTTGTCAAATGCTTAAATGTTCATTTTATTTTTATCAACCCTGGGATGCAAATTCTAATACATAGAAACCATTTCTACCTGAAACATTGTCCAAAGTGAACTGCAGTCCAGTGGCTCAGAGCCCCCTTTACTGGCTACTGACTTACAAAAAAAAGTCTTTTATACTGGAAGACGGTACCAAAGCTACTTATCCACAAGAAATTGCCCAAACCAAGTTGTCACTTGCTTCTGAGGCAGAGGCAAAACAGCAAAAGAAAGAGTAACAGAGCGGAGGGAAAAAAAGAAAAGAGTATGTGCATGTGAGACAGGAAGGTCACACAATGGAGACATGCAAACGAGGAAATATAAACCACGAACAGTAACAGCATAAATCAGGTATGTTAATATTTGTAACTGCTAGTGGAAAATAGAGACTTTATTCTCTATGCTTCAGTGATCACTGCAACGACCTGCCACTATCTGCAGCTCTAGCACTGCCTGGCACTAACACTGACACTAAGCCTACACTAAGAACATGCAGGAGGGGGCTGTGGCACCTCTACTCACTTGGACTCGTCGTAAGGCGTTTTACAGATGCAGTAAAGCTTTGTGTCCTTCTTCGTTTCCTTTGAGGTAGTAGAAATCATTTTCTTTTTCTTGGACTTGGAAGCCGAGGAATCCTTCTCCTCCTCTCGTTTCCTCTTCTGGGAGGACACTGGCACTGGGACAGTGGTGGAGGAGCAGGAGGTGACGCTGGCTGCCTGCTGTGGTGGTGGCACTGGTGGCACTGGTGGTGGTGGTGGTGGGGCAGCGGCTGCGGCTGCGGCGGCTGCGGCTGCTGCTGCAGCAGCTGCTGCCTGGGCCTTTTCCTTTTCTTTCTTAATTTTAGTCAAGTCTCTCTTTAGCTCCTCCTGAAGTGTATTAAATGAATAAATAGAGAGGGAGGCACTTCATGTGATTATTTCAAGACAGCATGACAGTCTAGGCAAAAATCCCCACACTTAAAGAAAACAATTAAATCCATTTAAATATGCATTTTTTTCATGTTCTTAAACTATAATTCACACAACATTAAGGGATGATACTCTTGGGCTACTCTGGCCCACTGGCTGTAAAAACAAGGTGACTTCAGTCCACAAGAAAACCAAGAAGCATCCAAGGGACATAAAGTAGGTCGGCAGAGGATCCATAACCAGAGCTTCTTCCTGCAAGTATCCTTAAAATCTCACTGAGCAAACAAAGGTTAACACACAAATGTTCTCTCCAGCTTAAAATCAAATTAGTCTTTGAGACTCTGCCCTTACCTGCACTTCAATCTGTAGATCTTTGTCCAGAAGGGCTCTTTTTTTCAGTATTTCAGCTTTCAGCTGTTCTTTGTGCTTGAAGAGCAGAGCTGAGAGCTTGGTGGCGTTCTGTTTGCTGCGCTTCTGCTCCACGCTCTCCTCTCGCTTCCGCTTCTTAGCTGCCTGTTTTTCTTCCTTGTCTATCTTATCCAGAATATATTTCATCACTTGGTTGCACACAATCATCCTGGGGAAGGAATAAAGAAAAGGGACATTGTGCTGAGCTGCCTGTTGACTCCCAGTTGAGAAAGCAGGGTCAGGTCTCCAGTCACCGCAAGCTAAATTATTGTACTTCTTAAGATGCACAAGGTAAATTTAGTAACACACAGTGCTCCCACTCCTGCTTATTTACTACAACACTGCTGGGAGAATTCCAGACCCTTGTTAGGCTCAAGAGGGCCTTAACTGATCTGAGTACTAATTGCTCCACAACTCCCTGCAAAGCTTTGGCTTTAATATGATTAAAGACATTTTCACTCAATCCAGTTTCCACAACCTTCTTTGAAAGAGCTGGATGTTTATTCTGATTCAGGATGAAAGTGAGTTGGAAGCCTGTCACTCCTAAAGCAGACATTTCCTCACTCCAGTGACCACCAAATCCTACCAGGATTTTGTGTTTTGGCACAAGGACTGACAAATAGTTTTCACTGTATAAAATTCACAATAAAACAGTTCCCAATTTCTTCACTAATGACAGCTCAGGATTAATTTTTCATCTGCTTGCTGTACACTCAACTATAAATCTATTTTCCTGCTCACTTGTTCTGCAATTTTTATTTATTTTTGGAGAAGAATAAATCAGTGAGATGGAAAGACAGCTGCACCATGAACCAGGCTAGTTAGAACCCTTTTCTCCCCCCTTGTTTTAAATTGGACTTCTATCAGTCGAAATACCACTGTGGCTGTCTGACACCATTAAATGAGGAGAATATCCAACACACCTTATTCCTTATGCAATTGTCCACACTAAATAAGTAGCAGCCAGTGATAGTGTTGTAATCACCTGAGCTTGTGATTTGATGATTAAAATCTTATAAAACACACTATTCTTTTTCTTAGTATCTGACACACACACTTGTGATTATCTAATTGAAGCAACTGCAGGAGTGAAAAGGAGTCCCAAGACAAATGACACACACTTCAAATTTCTGTTTAGCAGCTTCCAGCATAAAATCTCACAGTTTGTCAAACTGTCTCCCAACTCTTCAGCTCCTTCTGTAGAGTGGGATGTGCAGAGGACAAGAATGGAAACAAATGGCCACGATAAAGGACAAACAAAAACCAGGCTTTTTTTTTTGCAGCAGAACCATTAACTCTCCATTCTGTGCTCCTTCAAGGATGGGTTTTACCTTGAGTTTAAAAACTGTGGCCAGCTCCAAACACATGATACATAACATCACTTAAATAACATGTAATCAAAATAAAATTGAGATTACACAGGATTCAACCAAAGTTAAGATCATTATAAGTGTTACTTGAAGCAATTTTGAACCAGCAACATTTCTTTAAGCAGGTTTTTACAAACCAGTGTTTTGTTATGCCACCATTAAAAGATGTTATAAATGTAAAGCTTTCACATCTACAGATTCACTGTGTTCTACATTCACCTCTGATTTTCTTCCCTCTCAGCTGGAGTCAGCATCTTCTTCTGTTTCAGGTGTTCTATGACAGCATTCTGCTTCATAACCACCTGCAGGATGATACAGAATCCAAAATAAAAGATGAACACTTTAGCCAGTATTTCACAGTATTACTGGGAGAACCAGGACATTTCCTAAGTTAAAGAAAAGGAGTGTTATTTATTTCCCTCAGTGACAAAATAAAGCTGATTTTACCAGGGGAGCAGTGCTAGTTTAAAACAGTTATTTGAAACTTGAAAAAGAAATCGAAAATTAACATCCCACCCCCAGAGTAGGATATTTTGCTTATGTCAACTTTAAACCCAGGGTCTAAATGTAAATTGACTGTATTTCCTCAGTGACTGGTTGTTTCATTTTAAAAATGGTAAGAGCCTGATATTTCTGTTTTTTTGTTTTAAGCCCTGCAGCCATCCAACAGCTTTACATCTCAGATACCTCTTTGGAACCTCAGTTTTCAGGTAATGAAAGTACTGCACATGTGTTCTGACCATCAGCTCTCCTGGCTATGACCTGCCTTCCCTGAACTGAGAATAAAGATGGATTGTCCCAGCAGCCAGTGGTAAGTTGAATCCAGGTGACAGAGGAATGCAAACATGGTACAAGTGACTTGATGCGCTGAATTAACTCAGAATATTTAATTAAATGGCCAAAAGCAATCCTGCACTAACTTTGAAAGAATCAAATTAACTGCCTATCAAATGTATTAACATTGTTAACAAGAACAGGCATTTAAAATGAGCTTTGTTTCATTCATTAAGGTTCAATTTCCTTCTGTTAACTTTACCTGTTTCTGGATAATGTCACTTTGATTAGAAGCCTGAAGGGTGTGCTCACGTTTAATTTCTATCTGTTGCTGCTTTTTCTTCTGTTGCTGCTCCCTGAGCTGCTGAACTCTGTGCAGCTGCTCCTGAACACTAGCTGCTTGCACTGTCACCACATTCTGAATCTGGTGAGCCTGCCCTGGGCTGCTTTGGTGGATGTGAAGGGGTAACTGCAGCTTGATCTGCTGGGGCAAACTGCCTTGTATCTGAGCCACCACCTGGGACTGCAGCTGGGAGAGAACTTGCACTCGCTGCTGAAGCTGAGGCACTGCAATAACTTTTGTTGGAGGCTGCTGAAGTTGCAGCTGAGGACGAGCTGGGGATTGCACAGGAACCTGATTTAAACTCGGAAGGGTTGAGACCTGCTGCAGCTGAGCTGGAATTTGGATGGGAGCAGGGGGCTGCACCGGGCTCGGTTGGTGGGTTGGAGTCTGCACCTGAGCTGGTTGCTGAGCCTGGGCTTGGGACTGGCCTTGGGGCAGGACCGCGGGCTGTGGCTGGATCGGGACTGGCGCTGCAGAGAGCCCTGGAGCCTGGGCTGGAGACTGAGCCGGAGATTTGGATGGTTGTGCTTCAGGAGGGACTGGAGAGTCACCAGGAGCTGGAGTCTGAGCCTCGGGCTGGCCCTGAGCCTCGGGCTGGGGCAAAGGCGGGATCTGCGCCGGAGCCTGGGACTGCTGCTGGCTCTGAGGCTGTCCCTGAACTGGTGGCAGTGCTGATGCTGGCTGGGCCTGCAGAGCCTGCTTCTGCTCCCCTGTACCTGGCAACGAGGAAAACAAGCATTCCATTAACCTCAAATGGCACATCTATGAGCCTGACACATTCAAACCTCTCAGAACTACTGGAAAGCTCCATGCAGAAATCCAACAGACTTTGCAATACACTTCCAACAAATTTACTGTAATAACAGACCCTCTCCAACTGCATGAAAACTCCCATACAACTGTAACTGAAGCTTTGTTCTGCTGAGTAGAGCGATGCTTACCCGAGGTTGAAGTAGAAACCGTGGTTGTAGTTGTGCTGGCTGTAGTAGCAGCTGCTGGGAGTGGGGTGAAAAGGAACCTCTGAATTGTACCATTTGGCATAGCTGCTTGCATTAGCTGCTGTCCTGGGCCAGGTATTACAGTCACACCCTGAGGGATTAATTGTAGCTGACCAGTAGTTTGACCTTGTCCCTGAATTACCACAGTTAAGCCTTGACTGCCACCCTGAAAAAAAAGTTAATATTGATGTATTAGTGACAGAATTCTAAAACAGACTTTGCTGGAAATCAGAACAATTAGGCCTTTGGATTTCAGAATTCAATACTTTTACCACATAGCATATTCCTAAAACCCAAAACTAGCATTTGAGATCATGAAATACTAAAATACACTTTCAACAATTCTATCATCAACAGATGACTGGGTTGGAGTTAGTTACACATTTTGTGAACCTATAGTAGAGAGTAAGGTCCTTACAAAAATTCTTCTGTGTCTTTGGTGTAGAAACTCACAGAATCCCAGAATGGTTTGGGTTGGAAGGGACCTCAAAGATCATCTCCTTCCACCCCCTGCCATGGGCAGGGACACCTTCCACTAGCCCAGGTTGCTCCAAGCCCTGTCCAGCCTGGCCTTGGACACTTCCAGGGATGGGGCAGCCACAGCTTCTCTGGGTAACCTGTGCCAGGGCCTCCCCACCCTCCCAGGGAAGGATTTCTTCCTAATATCTAATCTAAACCTGCCCTCCTTCAGCTCAGAGTCTTGCTCCACATAAAAAAAAATGTTACCTAGCAACCAGCAGCCTGTACATTACAATCATTCATACACATTATTTATAATTTGTGGAACAGGTATTGTGATAACTCAATGAAGTCTATTTTTAGCCTATGCTCAATTCTCAACTTATTTTTTGCTGACAGATCCTCATGATCTCAGCAGAAGCTTAAAGAACCTTTTCCTCCTTCACTTCCAGCTACTGTAATTTTTCCTCTGAGACTCTGAATAACACGAATGGAAACCAAATCTTCACACAAAATCAGAAGACAAGGAACGAACATTCTGATCTGAAGGTCTAGGAAACAGGTCATCTGGAATAATTATGTCCCTTACTGCTATTAAACACTTTTTTCCACACTGCTAAACAATCCTGATGTCAGTCACCTTACTGAGGAATCCAACAGGAAGCAATAGTTAAAACTTCCCAGACACTATTCAAGCTTCTTTCAGTCTGTAATTATGCCAATGGTCACCCCAAATGAAGGTGACATACAGATTTAAGAGCAGATGCACTGCACTGCTGGAATCCAAAGGCTTGGGAGGTGTTGGCACAGTTGCACAGCCAGGGCTGGACAATGTTTTACCTGTCCTTGTGTGAGCTGGGTGAGCTGGGCCATGGTGAGCTTCACCTGCCCCTGCTGAGGGCGAGGGGGCTGCGAGGGGGTCTGTGGCTGCACTGGCTGAGGGGCAGTTCCAGAACTCGTGACCGTTTTCTGCCCAGCACTGGAAGAAGCTGTGCTGGTACTGGAAACTGCTGTTGAGACAGGCTGCCCCCTGATTATCTGAGTCACCACTTGCTGTGTCTGACCTGTAAGGGAATAATTTGAGATAAGAAACATGTTTCCAGCATTTTAATCATAAGCACAGCAAACCTCCCAGGCCCAACCTGCAATGGGGTGTGATGGTGATCAGACAGGTGAAGCAGACATTGCAGTTTGCACATAAATTTTCTTCACAAACTATTTGTCTGGGTGACTGACTGAAAAAAGTCTGCAAAATGTTTTCTATTTTATTCAAATTTGCATACATAGGGAGTACTTCAGACACTAAGCTTCTTTTATTTTTTTTTCCTTAAAGGCAAGCTTTCTCAATGCAGAATTACCCTAAATGTTTTTAGTTTTTTTCAGTAGTTTTTTTTTTCCCCCAAATGAATAGACTTATAAGTACTAGATTTCCCAGTGTCAGTGATGAAACACAGTGACAAAGCCTGCAACCAACACATTCAAAAGCCAAAAAAAAAAGGCATGAGTTAAAAGTCAAGAATGAAAATGAGAGACATAATGATACAGAAGGAGTTTATGAAGAAACAAACCATGGATTTGACACTGGAAATTTAAATATTAAAGTGAACCTACTGGCTGGAAGAATACCTTGTTGCACCACTACAGGTGTTCTGATGATGGTCTTCCCAAGGGTTGACTGCTGGAGTGGTGTCCGGATCACTGTCATTCCAGGGCGGAGCGGTGTCCCTGGCACTACCTACGGACACCAGAGTGGAGACCACGTGTAAACTTGGGAAAAAAACCCCTGGGATGTGCCCTGCATCTTTTTTTGTGTGTGGTTTGTTTTTGTTTTGTTTTGTTTTTTTAAATATAGTAAGAAATAATAAGATAGAAGCAGATCCAATATTTTGTCACCTATGGCCACACTGGTTTACCAAGCTCAGTTAGTTTTTCCAACTGGAGAGAATTGTTGTACCTCCTTGGAAAAAACACTGAAAAGCGATTAGACAGAACTTTTGATATCTGCCAATAACTTAAAAAAATCTTGGCACCCACATTTTTTTGGAGTTAAATAATCAGAAGGACATCTTACTTGTGAAGTGCTTGTTGTTCCTAATGTCCCTGTGGTGTTTGGCCTAATGGTTACAGTTGCTGTCCTTGGCTGGAATGAAGTAAAGGTTTGACTTGCACCTGTAGTTGATGGAATGATACCCAATACCTTTTGCTGAACTTGAACCACACCTAATTGAAGAAAAATTGAGAAGTCATTAATGACAGAATGGCCAGCAAAGGAAGTCAATGCAACTCCAGGGTGGCATTTAGAACTCAGTCTGCAGGTTTCTAGAACACCTTTGAGCATTTCCTGGGAGAGACTTTGTCATATCGTAAAAAGAAGCAGCATGATACTTTGTCAATAGTCCAACTACATTTTAAGTTAAGAAACAGGTATTTTAGATAAGATTAAGGAAAGTGTGAATCTTCACAAAGATCAGTTTGATGGTGACTGCAAAGAAGCCCTTGCATTGACAGGGTGCCACAAATTAGTGTTATACAACCATTAAAAGCTATAATCTGATTAATTTCAAATGCAGGAGACCAGTTTAAACACCTTCCATCTACAAGCTTGTGGTGTTGAAGAAAATGGGCAGTTTTTCTCCTGTCACCTAAGAAATTTCAATACAAAACCAGCAGCCTTCATGATTTGCTCAGATATAAAGTATAATGGAGACAGAGAATTGAGCTTTTCTGTCCAATACACATACACAAATATCAAAATATTAAGTCCTCTTCTTGAGCTAAGATGAAAAAATGCTAATCTTAGTCTGGATCCAAACTCCTGCTCATCAGTGAAGAGCAGCTGTAAGCATTAATAACTAAAAACAGCAGGGTTTTCTTATGAAGAAAGTTGTTTCGTTGATTTAGATAACAAAAAAAAAAAAAAGCATGCTTCATTCCACATTTCAAAATAAAGCTCTTAATTTTGCACTAAGAAATGCAGAATAATTTACAGGCAAAAAACCTTGCATTTTTCCCCTTACAGACACAAATATGCAACATGGCAGGGGGGGTGGGAACAAGCTCTAGAAACTTGTAATTATCTATATAATTTTTCCCCCTTCAAGTCACAGTTGGGAAAATAGTGTCAATGGAGAATTAATCAGCAAGCTGGAATACATTTGAATTCAGTTCCCTTTCCCTACCTCCTTGAGTTGATGGCACATTGACGGCAACAATCTTGCTGTTTGCAGGGAGTGGCAGCTTAGTTATCACTTTCCCTGCCATCGTTACTGGGCTGCCTGAGAGCTGGAAGGTCTGCCCTGTGCTGGCAATGGTTGTGGCTGAGGTGGCAGCTGTGCTAGTGGCTAGTGAGGCACACAGAACAGGCAGGTTTAGAGCAGAACAATTAGTCAGTGAAATGACTGGTTTTTTTTCAAGTATGAAACAGCAAACTACAGGATGGTTGTTACTGTATTTTTTTTTTTTTGAATGTGTCATGCTTTCTTTGGTAAAGATTCTCTTTAGGAAACAGTATGGTACACCACAGAATGATTGCATTAATGGTTACTAGGACAACTGTCAGGAGTTAATGAGACAGGTCAGAAATAAGACTACCTAGCAAAGAAAAATGAGACAGGTATAATCTCAGAAATGTTCTTGTGGCATAGCAAGAGTTAAGAGCAAAGATAACCAGAAATGTAATAATGCTGTGTATTCTGGAGGAGATGTGAAGTTTATAGGATGTGATGTTACAGGATGAACTCCAGCACATGTTCTTCCCATGCTAAATGGCCACTTACCTGTTGAAGATTGGCCTTGTTTAACCCAAGTAGCAAAAGTCTGATGGAAGTTCTTGTTCTGTTGGAATGTTACTGTAGCTGGAGAACCCACTTTAGTAGTCAGCACTACTTTGGTTCCTGTGGGGACTGGGCCTGCCAAGGGGCCCACCACGACTTTCTGAGGAGTGGACACAGTGGTGGCAGTGCTGCTGGACGTGGTGGCTGCAGCCACCACCCCTCCTGCAGGGATCTGCTTCTGCTGCTCCAGCCGTTTCTGGGGGATTTAGAAAGAAAATCGAATAAAGGGATAATTAGCATCTTTGGATTTTGCAACATAAACACTGTCTCTACCCAGTACTGAAAAACAAAGGACTCTGGTAGGATTTTAGTTCAAACTGTAGAGGATTGAAGAACAGGCTCCCTGCAGAACTCCAGCTCTGCTCAGAATATACAGCCAGAAACTTTCCTTACAGCACCTTTAAAATCCTTGCCTTATGCTAATTTCACTGCACATTTTACTTTAAGAAAACCCAAAATATTAGTCTCAAATTAATCAGAAAGGTCAAAACTTTGAAAAAATATCCATTTATATTTGACTTTGACCATGTGTGTACATCTGTGTCAGTAAGTGGTACCTCATCATCAACACAGAGTTTACCATTTACATTCCTGAATTTAGAGCTTCCTGCACTTTACAGGAAAACACAGATTGTATCATTCTACCTCACCATTAAGAATGCAATTTTAAAAAATATTCTTTTAAATGTAAATCCACTTTGCAGCCTGCTCCAAAAACTTAGGTTCAAAATCCCTTACCTTACCCAGACACCTTGTGTGCTGTAACTGTTGAGAAGTTACATTTAATTCAGAGGGTCCCTTTGTGAAGGGATTGTATCAGTAAGCTCTTCTAAAATTTCAACTAATCTCACATTTTTCCCTTTGTTACTGGAATTATCTCTGTATTTATTAATTTAAATTCCAGTGTTTGGTTAGTAGTGCAGTAATGCCCACTTAATTTCTTCAAGAAGATGAAATGAAAAGGAGTGAGGTGGAAAAAAGCACAGTTCTTAATAATGTATGTGAAATACCAAATAATGTATGTGAAATACCAACATAGTGTTGGGTTCCCTAATTTTAATTGCATACATTTATATATAAATACATATACATATCTCCATATATTTAAATAAAATTATCAAGGGGCTTCATCCAGCCAACTTAAGACAGAATAAAATCAAAAGATTCAATTTGACTGAAGCATGAAATGCAGTTGTATTCCCAAGCCAGCTGTATTCCAAGGCAGCTTTCCATTGCACACTGATGACCTTACCTGGAGATTGGTGCTTCTCAGCCTTCTTTAAAATGGAAACAAACTAAACCTTTTTAAAGCGTTATAAATTAGGCAGAAAAAAAAAAAGGCAATCCAAGACAAATCTTTGCTTTAAACCTGTTTCAAAATGACAAATGTACAGCGGGAGCAGCATTGTTTGATGTTAGTTTGCAGTTTTCACTATGTGAAAAATGGTGTAAGGTAAGGGTAAAGTTAATTTCCCGTTTGTAACACATGTGGTGACCAGTTGCTGACAGGTGGAACACCAACAGCTCCCCACCTGCTGGGCAGCCAAACGTTGGTGTTTTAGCTGAGCCTCCAATTGGGCCTTGAATTCCTCTGCCTTCTTCTGTTCACTAACCTTAGCCTGTTGTTCAACTGCCTGTGCCTTTTCCTTCTCCACCCTGCCAAAGACACAACCAAAAGTAAGTTATACCACCACAGAAAATCCCACCATCAAACTGGATTTTGTTTCATCCAGCTTAATTCTCTTAAAAGTAGAACTGTCAAGACTGAAGAGTACTGACAAACTAGTCATGGCTCCAAAACTGGCTTTTATAATTGCATCTGAGACTGCACACAACCCATGTAATACCATTAATTTAAAACTACTCTTTTCCAAGAGACTCAAAAAGGTTATTCCAACTCTTAGCACAAAATACTTAAAATATCTTATAACTTGTATATTCTCAGGCTGAATTTACCTTCACTTTACTTGTACATATTCATTTTCTTTGGATTATGGAAGTATTTAACATGTATGTAAAAAGTCATTCCAAAAGCAGCCTAATGCCTTTCCAGGCATTACAGTAAAAACCTTTTAGCATAAACAGTGATGAGTTCATAAGTATGGGAAAATTAATGTAATATTACTTCTAACAAATCTGTAATATCTGCATAAATTAGTTTTAGTACCAGCAAATAGTTCAGCTTTACAACTTAAAGCCTGACTATCAAAAGGCACAGTAAAAATAAAACAGAGATGTGCTTTTACTGACCACAGTGACCAAGTTCGTGTTCTCTAGTGGGAACTTTGATTTAACAATCACACAAATTAAAACTGCTTTCTCTAAAAGCTCACTTGAGTTCATTTACCTTTCAGCAAATGCCCTGATCTCCCACAGCTCCAACTCCTCCTCTGCTACCCAAGTTTCCATTATTACAGGGCCTGTTTGCTTGGGTGTTTCTGGCCTTTTTGGCCTGAGGGCACTTGATCGAAGTCCCTTCCTCTGGGGTGTTGGAGTTTCTTTAGAGAACAGTCAAAACACACACATTAAGCTCAATGGTAAAACCAAATAAAAGTGTAAACCAAGAGTTAGTGTCTTTTTCAGTCCCATTTTAGGAACAGGGAAGCCTTTCAGCTTCAGATAAATCACATCCCTTTGTTAAAGGCATCATTTGTTTCCCACAGGTGAATGAATAGCTCATGTCAAGCTGTGTTTGCTCCCTTCATGGTCTGAATTAACACAAAGATCCAGTTACCTTAATTTCTGTAGGAGATTACAGGGAAAGGGAAAATGTCTAAACAAACATACCTTTTGGAGCCTCTGGGACACCAATGGGACAAATAATTTTCCTTATACAGTACTCTGACCGGATTCCATAGGGACCAACGTCTCTCCTCTTGATTATTTCTGTCGTTGTAATTTCAGTTTCAGTTGTTTCTACAACACATTAGTAACAGCAACAAATAAAGCTAAATCTCCAATCAACCCAATATACTCAAGGTAAAGAAACAGAAACTAGTAAGAACTGTTGACTAAAGAAATTCAAATGCCACAGCTGACTTTGAGCCCTTAGAGAAATACTCAAAATTAACAGCAAGAGCTTTACAGAAATACTCAAAATTATGAGCTGCATTAAGAAACCCAGAAATTTAAAGTAATAATACCTGTCCTTGTGGTTCCTCCTCCAGGTGGAGCTTTTGCTGCCATATCATCCCACTTGAGACATGCCCAGAGCAATCTCAACATCAGGCTCACCCCAGCCAAGGATTTGACTGTTTGGAGTCGGTACCTAAAAGACAGAGTATGAATTATATCTTAAAATCAAAATGTATTTAAAAATACCCACCCAAACTAAAGGGACAAAGGTTTTCCATTCTACTTTTAGTGAACAATATAGGAAATTACTAAATAAGAAAATTTGCGTGTTTTGGACACAAACACGTATTTTACTCGTATTTTAAAATTCAATTAATTTCATCGTGTCCTAAACTTTTCCTCAAAACTGTAAAGTATGTACCTCCAAGTGATCCCAAAAGTTGGTCTCGGGGATGGATATGGCCAGATATCCAAGGCAGGCTTTGCATTGTAATTGAAATAGGGAACCTCTCTGATCCCCCCTCTCCTGGCCAGCTTTTTTAAGTCATCATTGGGTAAAACAAATATGCTTTTTTTACTGCTTTTGGTAACAAATTTTCTATAGGATGGTAAGGCAGTTCCAGAACGAGTTTTTTTGGGTCTTGCAAACTTCATTAGCTTCACTTTGTCTTTTGTGGAATATTCCTTGCTGACAGTCATGGAAGTCACCAGTGTGCCCTCCGGGGTGGTCAGGGAGTCGGTGACTGTTGTTGTCACCACTGTTTTACTGTGCTCCTGGACAGAAATGACATCAGTGTTGCTGTCTGTGGCTGGAGTGGTGAGCTTGGTTACAGTGGTGGTGGTGGTTACAGTGGATATGGCACAATTTTCTGTAGATGAAACTACCGTGGTTTTCTCCTCACTGGCAGCTCCAGTCTCTGCCACCTTAAACACCGTTTTGGATTCCGTGGACACAGTTGAAGTCGTGGTAGTCACCTCAGTAATAACAGTTTTTACTTTACTTTCCCCATTCATGTTTTCCATCTGATATGCCTGGACACCGTTCCGGGCAGCGAAGTGACCGCCCAGGCTGGATTCCTCACACGGGGTTACAGGTGAGGGAGAGACTTTGTTCTCCTCAGTGACCTCAGTTTCCATGGATTCTGTCTCACTACTCAGGGTGTTTTCTTTACAGACAGCAGAGCCAACACTGGCAGATCTCTCAGGAGAAAGCTGGTTTTCTTCAGTTTTCTGCACATACTTGGGAACTTCATCTGGTGGCTGAAGACTCTCTCCAGACTCAGACTCAGGTGAACTCTGCAGACGTGACTTTGAGTCCACATTGTTTTTGTCCTTTGTGTCCTCTACCATGATGTCACCATTCATGAATGGTTTCACTGAAGATTCCTTAAAAGTCAATGGTTTTATTTCATGTTCTGGAATGGATTTATTAATATTATTAACTTTTGGTTCAATATCACCCCCTGCCTTAGCTTCACAGGTATCTTTCACTGAGCACTCATCATTTGATAAACCTTTAATGTCACTGTCTTTTCCATTCATTTGAAATGATGATTTTTCTTTTTCTATATCTGCCTCAGTTTCATCACCATTATTATTCTTTTTGTCAGTATTTACATTTGTCTGATCATGATATTTGTTTATGGTACTTGTTTCCACTTTCAGTTCCTGCCCTTTCTTTTGACCATTAGCCTCAGTTAGTTTGGAGCTCAGTAAATCCTCATTAACATCTACCCCATCCATGTGCTCCACAGTTTGACTTTCCAGGTTTCTTTCAGAAATCAGCCCTGATTTAAGTGGTTCTAGGTCTTTATTAGCTGATTTTTGGTGAAATATGATCTTCTTTTCAGATTTACTTTCAGTCTTTACAGGAGGAATTTCTTCCTCCATTTCACTTTCTTGAGAGGACGTCGTTTCCATATGGCTTTTTGTCATACAATTGTTTTCTGGATCTTTGCTCTGCTGCTCAGAATTCCCTTCTGAATCTGGTTTTTCAGGAGTGGCCACAGCATCTCTTCGACAGCCACTTTCAGGTACCACTGGCCCTAAGTTTTCAAGTTCTCGCTGAGATACTCTGGTAACAGGTAGTTTTTGTTCCAAAGGTTCTTCATTTGTTTCTGAAATGTCCCATTTGATTTTGCCTTCTGCACTGGTTTGCTTCAAACCATCCACTAAAGAACTCTCAGACTCTCCAAGAGCCTCTTGTCCTTGACACTTATCAGCAGTTGTAGGTTCAGGGTTGTTTTCTTTACCATCACTGTGAATGGAGCTTTCTCCTTCAGAGGACTGAGGTGAGTCTTCATCCAGTAGCTGCCCTTCTCCTTTTGACAGCCTGTTTGTCAAAGGCTCCTCCTCCTCACCAGTTTTGGTAGAGCAGATGCTGCTGATGGGCAAAGAGTCCTGTTCTGCATCTTCAGGCTGGGTCTTATCTGACATGTAGGTCTGATCTTGGGAGGAAATGTCAAACTGGCCTCCTTCTTTTCCTTTCCTCTGTAGCTCATCTGTGTTTTTCTGGGGGCTCACAGACCGAATGCCCCCAGTTTTAGCACCTGCCTCCAGCTTCATCTTCTCCAGGCGCTGTTTTTCCTCCAGCGTGAACTGTTTTATTCTCCGCTCCAGAAGTCCGTCTAATTTGGATGATTTTACTTTCCTTTTGTAGCAAGTCCTTAAATGAAAGCCCTCGCTGACATTGATTATATCCAGCTTACAGTGACTGTCCTCATCTTTCAGGGAGGATTCAATTTTCACATCATCTACATCCATAGGTTCTTCCTTGATGACTTTATCATTTTCACCATCGATTTCCTTCTCCGCTGTGAAGAAGAAACAAGTCAGTGAGTCCCCAACAGCAGACACCAAACTCTATTTTTACATAAAGTACTAAGAAATAAACAGAACTTTTAGCATATTAATAGATTTCGAGGAAAAAAAGAACAAAAACTTCAGACACCATTACAATGGATAATAAGCACTGAGACACTTTGATGTCTTGACAAAACGTGTTACACAGATTTTCAATAGTTATTTCTGAGGTTCTGGGCTTTCAGTTGTGTAATGATCAGGTAGTTTTACAATAACAAAAGATTATCACCTGTGTCTTTTGCCTGATCCAAGTTTTCAGAAATTGTATCAACTTCTACTTTTTCTTCAGGCAACTTTTCTTCTTTCACTTTCTCCAAGGTTTCTGAAACATCTGCTTTGTCTTTTGCTTGCACATCACGAGAGTCCTTTGCTCTGTCTTTCTCTGTTTTTACCTTAGTGGGCCCTTTTCGTTTATCCAAGTTGCATTTTTCATCTTCACTCTTTGCTATTAACGAATTAATTACATTATTTCAATAATTCAGAATATTTTTTGTACTCTGCCACATTGTCATGTATGTTAATTTAACCTCTCAAATCATTTGCACATCATTAGTGAAACTCAGAAAGAGAATTAAGTATGCAGTGGTAACACCACAGGTTAAACTTAGTGCAATACTGAATATATATACACACCCCAATACTTTAGATGGTACTTTTTGGTTTTGATTATCTACACAATTTTGATCTACCTTTAATTTGGATAAGCCTATACAAAGCTGTACAAATATTACACACAACTTCATAACTGAAACAATTTAAGGTAGCTGAAAATATCTGTGACAACTGAACGTGTTACACTGACAAAGATTAGCAAATATCCACTAAAGCTTCCCTGGAACATTATTCCTAAAGTCTGCACAAGAAATATCACATACAGATAATTAACTGTAAATAAAAAAAATGTGCAAGCAATGCAAACACTTACTTGATAGCAATTTTCTGTAATTTGCATTAGTATTTCCTGGCAGTTTGGGCATAAACCTGTGCACATGGGTTTTACTAATCCAGCTCCAGCCACCATATCCTGTTACTCTGTATTCCTCTCCTTTTTGCTTCCAAACCTGTCAATATTTTTAAAATAGTAGCATTAATGATGCTATTTGCTGCATTATTGTTTACATTTAAAAACCAAAGATGAATTAAAAAAACCAAAAAACTTTATTTTACAGACTTTTGAAGCACACTTGTGAAATAATGTACTATCTAAAATTAAAGATATATCTGCTGATAATTCAATTGATTCTATCACAGTAACATCTAAAAATCTTATTTATTTAATGTAATAGTGAGACTTTACCTAAAAGCTGAAAGATTATAGCAGTTTTTGAATCAACCTGTAAGTTTGTTACAAGAAGTGCAGAGCAGGGAGTAACACGAGGACATTAGCACAGTTAAGTTTAAAATGCAAACAGAAAAAGAGTCAGAAATCAACCATTTCTGTATTTGCCTTGTTCTTCCCACAGAAGAAAACCTCACCTGGTGTTTGACAGGAAATGTGTACTTCACCCACGTAGCTTGCTGCATGGTTTCTTCTTCCTCTTGTTTCCTCTCTTTTTTTTTCACTTTCTCCTTTTCTTCTCTTTCTATTGCTGTCATTCTGCGTAATCTAACCCACACAGATTTCAGTGCATTTAAGTACAGGATCTTGTAAGCAAATATAAGAATCCAACAGCACATAGTGCCCCTTTAAATAACTTTAAATATCTGAAGTTAAGAGGAATCAGGTTTTATGTATTACTTGCAACAGTGACACCACTTTTTTTGGCTATTCCAGTAAAGCAAACACAGCTGCCTGCAACTGTGTCTAACATCAGACACATCCATTTTCTGCTCTCTATGAGAGACAAAAAACAGACTCCACTGAACTTAAGAGTGTTGAAATTTTCTTTTCTACTGCCCCAAAGTTTTGGCACTTTCAGACTGTGGCTCAGATAAAACAAACACAGGAGCAATGACACTATAAAAATGCTGTCATGCCTTGTCAGTGGTTCTGGTTGAGAAAAAGCACTTCAAGGGCTGAATGACTGACTCAATTTAAACATAATTCTTACAGGTTTAGAGGAACTAGTAATTGTAAACCAAAGGAAGTTCTCATAGTCAAAAATATTTTAATACGTATTAATTTTACCTCGTGTGCCCCAAGGATTCCCTCCAGATGGGCAGCATGACAACTGGTTTAATTGCACACTCCAATATAGCCAGTGCTAGTGCAAATTCTCTGGGCTTGCTGCACATCTGAACAGCCTTAATCCAGTTAGACCTAAAGTGGAAAACAGAGCAAAACCTGAAACATATACATCACTAATACAGTGTACTGTGTCAATAGGTTTAATGGTAGGATAAAGACTCCTATACTTCAAAATTTTAGTCAAATGCACAATTCTTTTAGCCATCCACCATAAACACATATTATCTTATATTTTAATATGCTGAAGCACTGACTTGAAAAAACAAAGATCATTGCTTATTAACACTGTTAGCAAAAATGCAAGCAAAACAAGAGAAAATGTATTCCCATTTCTTAATTTACCTGTGGGAAGCCCAGTTAGGGTGAAGGAATGATGCTGGGATGTTGTTTTCCAGCTGAATAATAGTGAGCCTCAAGGTGGAGATGGTCAGGACTTTGGAGCCATGCACAGACCCGTTCCACTTGAACTCCCCAGCTGGGGTCAGGCAGAATTTATGGGAGAGGTGTCGTCTCTTGTCGTGGTCCTCCCTGTGCTGGTGCTTGTTCAATGCAAAGGAATTGGTGGCATATTGGTTGTGATAAACTCTGTACTTCCCCTCCTGCCCCAACTTGAAATAATTGTTCATATTTCCTTTAATCACAACGTCCTTCTTGGTGTTCACTCGGGAGACTTCGCCTTGAGAGTTCACCACCAGAACCTTATGGAAGAAACAATGATTTTAAAGATGCACATTTAAGTTTCCAATATTTCTATTTGTTATTTATGATTATTTACTTATGATTTAGGCTTCAATTGTCTATCTGTAAAAGAATAAAAACATCCTGCCTCGGTTTGTAGAAGCAAATAATTGTTTATCCAACATATGTACTCCATCACTGATTGTAAACAGAGTTAGGATATTCCCAGGATCAACTTTAACATTAAAAAAGAGCACTATCCAGGCTCCACAGTCCAAACAAGAACCTGTTTTTCTGCTCTGAATTATGCCTATGGAGGGAGAGAGAGCTTTGGGAAAACAGCTTCACTAAACTCAGTCAAGCTTTCTGTGAACCCCCTCCTTGGTACATCACACAAATCAGACAAAGCAAACAATTATCTTGGACTTTGAAAACATGACATGGATAAAGTCACTGGTCCAATTTGTTTCTCAACAAATACACTAAATGCTAACTTCCTTTGGAAAATCAGTTAACAAAAATAAAATCAATACACCAAACAATATGCAACGAACTGCAACGAACTCCCAACAGTCAAACACTTCCTTCCTGGACAAACTGGGCTACTTGAAAAAACCAGAACCAAAACAAACCACCAAAAACCCAACAAACAGTGATACAAAACATTTATACCAGTGCATTGGGTCACTGTCAGATCACTCTGTAGAGAGCAACCAAGAGAGCACAGACAAAGGACAAGGAGAAATAAAGCTTCCTGTGACAGTGCAATTTCACTATTTGCTAATCTATTATTACTGCTTTTTATGTACCTCCACTGCCTGCCAAAATCACTTCTTTATTTTTAAATAAAAGTTTATTATTATTTAAATAAATTAGCATTTCTCTAGAACATTTGTTTGTACTCCTTTGAGTTTTCCAAGATGTGCACAAACCTCTCTGGCTTCTTTATATAACTTATTTGCTTCCTGTGCTGCAGCAGCAACCTGCTGGTTTTTCATCTGGCTCAGTTTGCTGTCTGGATTCCTCAACCTGGTGAGCATTCGTGTCGAGCCTGGTGTGCCTCTTCCTGCTCCTGGAGAATCACTTCTTTCACCATTAGATTTCTCTCCTGCCCAGGAAAAAAAAAAGGCTTTTAAAACAAACTTAAAAACTGGGAGTTTTCTGTTGATGTACAGAAGTTACCACATGAAGGAAAAGAAGTACAGTGAAAAAATGCATACAATGAAAGTTGGAGGCATTATTATTATTATTATTATTATTATTACCTATGTCCTCTGAAGTCTGGGATCCCCTCTCTGCATTTTCAGCATCATCCAGAGTCCTGATGGAGTCATTCTGCTCACTGCCACTGCTGTTTTCAACATCTGGCTGTGGAGGTGCAGCAGACCCACTGCTGCTGTTGCTGGGGATCATCTGACCAGTTTCTTCTACAAAAGAACAACTTCATTTTTAGTTTTTGGTTTGTTTTTTTTTTCTCCTTTTAAATTGGATCAATGCAATTTTTTTAAGCTTTAAAGTTTTCACCAGAAAAAGTCAGATGAACATGTTTTGCTGGATTGGAGGGAAACACTCATAAAATATTCATTCCCTTCAGAGCACTGTATCCCTGAAAGTACTTTTTGTTCTGTTTTGAGCAGTTTCAACTTTTACAGCTCTGAAGAATTGAAATTCATACTGGTGTTTAAGACACATTCATATTTCATCCAAGACAATTTTTTTCCTACAGATGCACACACAGAGAATCCTCTACTGAGGCTTTGTTTTGCATTTAGAATTCAGATTTCATAAAATCTGGTCTTCCTGCAGCTCCTATGATTTTCCCTCTTTTAGCTTTCTTGTGTGTTACCTGTCCCTCAAAGCACAGACCTTTCACTTCCCCTTGTTTACCACAGAGTCTTTGATTGTCTGGTCTTCAGCTCATTAATTCTGAGTTCAATTGGCACCACTGGAAATATCAGCCCACTTCAAATATCAGCCCCTTCCTTACAGTCTGATGGGTCTCCATGTGGGTTCTTGCTCCCCAGTTGTCCTTGTTCATGTGTCTTGACACTGTGGGATTATTGTCACCTCACCTGTTGTGCTGCCCCAGTAGGACCTTTGGACTAAACATCAGTGACTTGCAGCTACCTCCAAATAAACCACATTCCCAGCAGGAACAAACCCCTGTCCCTCAAACCAGCCATTTCTTCTGGATTTTGTGCTAAAGAGGCACAGTTCAGCTGGTTAAAAACTACAAGATCTTTCTGTTTCCAGAATCCTCCCAAAACATCAGGAATTCTGTTGTTGTTAAGAAAGATGAGAGAATAAAAACCTGCTTTTTGTGCAATATTCACTCCTAGCAGCAAGATTAATATTCTGGGATTCTTAGAGGATCCTTAACCTGAATGCATCTTCAATTCTGGCTTTGCCCAGGGGGTGACCACCCCTGTTTGACCCACTTCCCTTTCTACTATGAGAAAAGATGAAACTGTTTTCATGCCTGTTTATAGAATGGAAGCACCCAAACCAGAACTTAATTAATAAAGACTAATATCCAAATTACATTCAACAAGGATGGTGATGGACATTCTTGTCTAACTTTGCATTTTACTCTTATTTTCCTCCTCTTTGGGGGGAACTGCCTCACTGATCCTAGTTCAGTATCTTTCCCTCCCTCTGAAAGGACAGTCTCAATCTGGAATTTCATAGTAGGAACACAAGCATCATGGTGAATATAGTAAATTAGACACAAGGAAAAACTCTCTCCACACACACTTTCCTACAAAAAAATAACCCGCTAATTTAACTTCCAGAAGCTTTGGAAGGAGAAAAGTACTTGTGAAAGTATAATAAATAATGATAAATACATAAGTGAATCTTTAAAATAAAATACAAACCCAGAAATGTGTCTGAAACAAAATTATAGGATATGTATCTTTCCAATTAAACCTCAATTTAACATCTTTAAAAGGGAATAAAAAATATGAGAACAGGCAAAAATATTTGGCCGAGTATCTAAAATATATGCTGTTGGTCTCATGCACTAAGACATTTTCTGTACTAAAAGGGTGTATTATGAGGCTTCCAGATTACAGATTAATCTTAATTTTCATTTTGCCCTCCTGTTAAGAAAGTCTATTACAAGGTTTGGATGCACTGACTTCCACAAGTTCAAGGACTACAATCTGTCCCTGCTTGGGAAACTATTTCTGTAGGAGGGAAAACATTTACCACCACTTTTTAAAACATAACACACTGAGTATGGCTACAACACAGATTAGAGCATGTTTAGATTTTGAAGAACTGAAAATAAAATCATCATTTGAACAGTAATCAGCTGTTTAGAACAACACTTGGTTATTTGGTAAATCTTGTCCAGAATATAACTCTAAATGTAATAGAAAATAATTCTGAAATAGTGCACTGATAATTTAAGTTACGTTTAGTCAAGTCCCTTTTATTCCTAAAGCAAAAGTTTGGTTAGGTTTTTTTAATTCAATAATATATATTATGTCATTTGAATCATGACATGGCAGAAGAAAACACATTAAAACACAAGAGCCCCTGTGCTTATAACTCTTCAATCTGTTTAAAATTCCTACCGTGACAATTTTAACCTTGAATGAAACTGCTTTCACACTGAATGAAAATGCTTTGTTTGTTAGTCCTTTATACAGTAAATGAGAGGTTAAAATAATAAACGAGCCAGCAGCAAATTAGAATTTGAAATAAACTCTGAGAGGACGCTAACAATCATCATGGATCACTATGGAAAAACAAAATATAAGGAAAATAGAAAATAAAAAGCTTAGCCATAGTCATCTTCAGAAGGCATGGAAACAATGCTCTTGTCACAGAGGATCACGGATTTCAAGCACCAGTTGCAAGAAAATTAACTCTGAAATGTTAATAATGACAACGTAGCAGTAAGGATGGCACTGCAAGCAAACAGCATGAGTGATATACACTGGGAATGGTTTTAGTGGACAAATCAGAGAGAAAAACTTCACAGATTCCCCAAATTACAGAGGCATCGGTAACAGTGCCCTCTGTACCTGAGAGTTCCAGGGGGAGCTCTGGTGCCACCTTCTTCTCTGCCACGTTGTTGCTATCAAGGGTTTCTGACTGACACCCCACGTTCTTCCCTTCAGGGCAACTACTGTCTCCTGCAGAAGGATTTGTGGTGTTGTCATCAGTGCTTGGTGTCACAGAGTTACTTTTATCCCCAACGACTGTTGCCTCTACAGTAAAACCACAACAAAACTTTAGGGATATTCTTTATTATGCCTTAGGATGTCATTTGGCATCATCCACAGAAAGCAACTGCAGCAGCTTTTTGGTTGGTTGATAATGCTGAAAAATATCGAGCTTTTTCCTTTTCTTTCCTTTTGCTATGAGACAGTATTGTCTCAGAATCAAAGAATAAACCCCCTGTGATGAGGAAAAAGTTAAAAATGATGTAATATGGCTTACTATAAACCTGTTGATCACAACCTGTAAGTGCCTCCTGTACCTCAAGGCAGGGGATCTAGAAGCTGTATAGGAGTAGGAAAATTGGTGCAATTACTTAACAAGAAAAACAACTACAACATGCAAGCACAAAGGAACTGTCAAATATCACCTATTACAAAAATATCTTAGAGAATCATACCAAAAAAAGGCATCACATTAACACTTAAAGAAAAGTGAAGCTCTTAACTAAAGATTCACTTCACTGAAATGGAGCTGTTAAAGCACAGTCAAATTTGTTTTACCTTCTGTTTTCTCTTTTTCAACATCTTGCTCATTCTGTGTTTCCTCAATTTTATCTTGGTCTCCAGATTCTTCCTTGTCTCTCTCAGCATCTGTCTGGTCATTATCACCATCACTTTTGGCCTTTTCTCCTTCATCATCTCCTGTGTTTTTATCTTCCACTATTTCTCCTTTTCTTGCTCTGATGATGTCCAAAATTTCATCTACAACAGAAAGTATGTTGTCATCAATAAATAAACAGCCACCTGCAGAGCCACAGAGCACAAATAACACGACATAAATCCCGCTTCTGATATAAAATAAATTCAAAGTGCAGCATTTATTCCCATTAAAGAAAATATTCTTACCATTTGCTGCAGAAAGGAAAGACTTGTTGTTGCCCCTTGCTTTGTTTGTGAGGTCTTCTGTCACATCCATGTGCCGATGAACCTCCTCACGCATTTCATCCAGGGTTTTGCATAGGTCAGCTTCCCAGTAATCTTTGTCCAGGCATTCAATCAACTCTGCCAGCTGGATCTTTGTGCTGTAGTACCAGATTTTCTTATCCTTCTCACTTTCTGAATCTTCCTCTCTGTAGGAGTATTTAAAAAAAATATTCATTTTAAAATATCTAGATAAATGACAAGGATTAGTATCAGCCTGCTTTCTGCAGGGAACTATTAAATGCCAATACCTGATTGTGAACAAACAAAGCACATGTGGACACTTGTATGCACCCAGTTTAATACTCAGTATTCATTTCTGCTTCCCTCCCTGTCTTCATTCCCTCAGTTCTCCTGACAGCTTCCTTGGGAAAGCTTCTGAAGAGTCTCCTCAAAACCTGTTAGTCCAATCTGACAACAAGATTTATTCTCATTATATTTAGTATTACTGTAACCAGTAATTTACTACTAAGTCTCAAACAGTTTGCAATGAAAGAGGGTATGGGTTCAGAATCCCTAATGGGTGGTGTTTGTAACTGCATGTTCAGGAAAGAGCACAGTTAGAAAATTCAAAGAGTAGAATGTCACATCCATAAAATATTTTATATTGGCATCTCTACAACATCCACCTGTGAAGCACCAGGAAGGGACAAGAGTCATAATACTCTCCTTTGAAAAGATCATAGGATTTCCACTGTTTTTATCTGGGTTATTCCATGACCCCACAAGCCCAAACAGAACTACTGGAGGCCCACAGTGCCAAAAGCACCTCAGCAGGGCCACCAGATCTGAGGGAGCTCCATAAATATCTCAGGTAACAGGCTCTCCTGGAGCACCTGAGAGCACAAGGAGAACACTCTGGACTTCAGCCTGGCTTGTTCCGCCCTGTTGAGCAGCAGCAGCAGCTCCAGGCTGGCCCTGAGCCCAACCATTCACCTCCACCCCACATCCCAGTGCTCCCAACACCGAGGGGGTGACATCATTTACCCCCCAGCCTTCACTGTGGAAAGGAATTAAACTCCTGCTGCACCTGCACCACCTGTCAAAGCACTGCAGGCCTGTGGCTCATGGATAATCCTAATCCAAAGTGTCCAGAGGAATGGAAAGCTGAGGGCAGTTTGAGAGACTGATCCTTGTGAGAATCATTGCAGGTTCCTCTCTCCTGGCTGCCTCCCTGTGGTTTATAAAGATGGTAAAAATTGGCCTCAGGGACTCAGAAACACAAACAACCCGAAGGCAACTTCCACAAGGTATTTCTGAAACAACTAATATTTGCAACCCAATCAGGATACTACTGAAATAAGGTGGTTATGAAGCTAATAATGGCAATACTGCTCAAAATTCAACTACTCACTTGTCACAACCATTACTACAAAACAGACTTTTGGGTTTGATGAAAAAAAAATGGTTTATTGCAAAGAAATACTCTCATCTCTCTCATAAAGGTATTTGCTCATGAAAAGCAACTCATTCTACTTTACCCATTCATTCCTCTAAAGTGCCAATATTCCCTTTGTTTTAACCACACCAACCTGTTACACTTGACAAGTTTTCTCAGAAAATGGCTCATTTCAAGAAGACTGTCCACATACAACACCAAAAAGTAACAGCTGAACACTGACAATCTTTTGACTCTATGGAATATTCTGGGCCTGTGAACTTCCATGTTAAAGAAAAATTACTGTTTAAACCATGTTTCCTCTAAACCAAGAGTTATTTACTAACAACAATAGGAATGACAGCGCTTTTATTATTGGTGGTGAACAAAAGCCACAGCAGAGGAAGATAAAGGCAAACACCCAAAAACCGAGATGGAAGGGGGGATGAGAATGCAAGAATAGAGCTTTATCCAGCCAGAGAAAATAAAAGGATGAAACAAAATGGGAATCTATCCCTTCTGAGCTTTCCCTGGCAAATTTCCAAGGGAAGTGGCAAGTGCAAGACCCCGGCTGAGTGGGGATTGTAAGGCTGCCCTGCTCCTGACAAACAGGACTGCAGAATATGAGGCTGTTTATTTCTTAACTCACCAAAAGGGGAACTTTAACCTTTCATTTTGAACGCCTACAGGATTATCTGCTAGAGAAATAATGCCATTTATGCATCTTCTTATATGACCTAGATATGCAACAATGTGAATGCTTTATATGGAATCAGAGTCACTTGAGTTGGAAAAAACATATAAGATTAAATCTGACTGTATATTCCCATCACTCCATGAGGACAGGCTGTGCCTAGACCCATTTCCCAGACAAGCAGCTTAGGCACAGAGGTTCGTACACCTTGCTTCAATTTTGATGGGGATCATCCAAGTGTTATCTTATTTTCATCCTTCTCCCCCCTGTCCAGCAAACCCACGCTAATGCAGCCAGGATGTGTGTTTGTGTCGCCTGAACAGCCCAAGCAGCATCTGGCTTTTCCTGTTCCTTCAGACCTCTCTATTCTAGTGTTACAAGGTTCCATTGGATTGCAAAGCAATTAGCTGCTGTCTTCAATTTCCCTGGATAACTCAAGAGAAAGCCTTCAGCACCAGGAAAGGTTTGCAGGCCAATAAACCCCGGGGCTCATGAGAAGAGCAGAGACACCAGAGCACCAAGAGTGTCCTGCAGAAAGCACCTGGAGCCAATCCTTCCATGTGTGATTCCAGTCCTGCCCTTAAAGAACTGCTCAGACAACGTTCTAGAAACAGACAATGAGGTTATCCAAGAGTATTTTAATACCCTTCTGCTTCATTTATCTCGGGGTTTGCAAAGAGAGTTTGTTTTGAACTGAAGGCTCTCACAATCTTAGCAGGAGAATTTCAGGAATTAGTTTTCTCTTGAAAAAGCACAGGCAGAAAATGAAATGGCACAAGCTGGCTGGTCTGTGCTTCCACCAAACTCATCTCTGGCCAGACGTCTTGTCAAGACTCAGATGCCTGCCAGGGGAAGCCTTGGAGGATGCAGCAGAAATCATTCCACGCAATCCATTCTGGCCGAGGTAGTTAAGATTTAAATTAACAATTAAATGATTTATGCTAACTTTCCCTGACCATCTTGCTGCATTTGCTAAAGGGACACTACTTTTGCCCCCGGAGGAAATCAGAGGGGCTGTCATAAAGAGAAGATGGAAAGATCCAGGGCTGCACAAGGACCAATTCCCACTGTTTTTCTCAGACGAGCCAGCCGGATTTGCCAGCTCGGTGCTGCACAGGTCCAGTGAGTCTCCAGGGGACTCAGCTGAGTCACACACAATGTGTGAGGCCAAGGAGGGAGAAAAGGATCACATGAGCATTTCCTACCTCTTTCAGCCTCCCTGGCTGCCAGGAACTATTCCCCAGCAGGCTGCAGAGACTGATAAAAACAACACCACAGAAGATGCTCGGACTTTCAAGTAATAATGAGAAATTATTATTAGTAGTAGATACAGCCCTTCCTAAACTCCATGCTGATACAATTAGAAACTGAGGAATTCAGTTAATTGTTTAAAGCAATCTATTCAAATGAAGACCCGAACCCTTGTTAATTAATTGGAGAAAATAGAGGAGGACACACTAAGAACATAAACAGCATGACAAATCTTGCTGCAAAAACGCTGAAGCTGCTTCTGACTGTCGAGGAAGATCCACACAACTCAGGAATAACAATGTGTGCCCTATTTCTGCTATCAAAATGAAAGCCACACACTGTTTCATTATCTTCTTTCACAGACACTTGATAAATCCAAAGCATCTCAATATTTATAGAAAGATAACTGGTTAAAACGCTGCAGGAGTTTACTGGGACAATGCAAGTCCAAGTCCTAAATTTCCAGAGCTGTTAACTTGCAGAAATATTCTTCACAAGTAAAACAAATACAATTGACCCAGAGGCATCAGCCTTAATTTGTAAACAGCTTGAAACAAAAACCTCGGGAATTTTCTCTTGCTCTTTTTTTTTGTTTTGTTTTAATCTTGTTGATATTTGTTCATGGGCATTTATGAGGAGAACCCCCTCAATGGGCACTTCTCCATCTTTGTAAAAGAGAAGAGGTGGAAAAGAGACACAAAAACACAATGAAGGGCTTAAACAAGGCTTATTACCCTCAGCAAGTAATAGAAATAAATGTATCAGGGAACAACAAGTCTACAAAACCCTTTAAAAGGTGACAAAACCAGTGGTATGATGGATCTATGATATTTATAGGGGGAGAGGGGAGAAGAAGTAAAAAGCCCTAAAAACCCTACTGAAAAACAAGCCCACCAAGAATTTAGGATTTCAGCTCTTTAATCCCCCTGGGCAAGATATCAAATGGGTATTTGTGCAGATTATTTTTAGATCTATTAGTTTCCCCTGATATATTTGATCACATGGCACTGGGGAATACATTCTATTCATTTTAATAAAGTTGATACGATAATATTACTTCATGAATCTCAGGTTTTAGCATTTGGCAGTCATCCTTTAAGTTATTCTTCAGTTATCCAAGACATCAGGGGTGGTTTGATCTTTTTCAGTGTGTAACTATATATATATATATCTGTCTGTATGTGCAAAATACAAAGTGCTTACTGAATTTAAAGGGCATTAAAAACTGCAAGTACAGAGTTTAATATCCATGAGTTACTAATTTTGAATTTCCCTGGAAATTAGTTGTGTAGTACATACTTTTGTCCCCCATGAACTGGTTTTAGTACAGTTTTAAGGCACATTGTCCATAAATTTAATTATGTCAAAGTTCCCTGAGAAGTCCAGAGGAATTGGCTGATTCTGTTCATCCCACACCGCCCTGTTCAAGCACTGCTGCTGCACATCTGCCAGAACCAGCTTCATCAAACCTGACTTATTATTTCTGAAACAAATAATTTGCCCACAGAACTCCTAACAGGAATGCCAAAATGCTGGCTTTTTAAAAACTCAATACATTTAACCTTTGAAGATGCCTCTTCTAGTGCAGTTAAAATTACTACCAATGTGAGAAACAGCCCTCACATGTGCAAATATCAAAGGATCATGAAGCACCTGTAAGATTTATTTTAGTTTAAAACATGTTCAGGTATTGCCTGTATCAAAATCCTCTGAATATCAAACACTCCACTTCACTGGGAAAAAAACCCATTGTTTCACAGATCAAGTTTAGTTAAAAATAATTACCAATCTGCTACATATAGGGAGGAAACAAAGTCTGCCTATTTATCTTAAAATCACCTCCTGAGTGAGTGACTCTGGATTTTTTTTATGTGAATTCCCAGACCTCTGCCAGTACAAGAGTAGTGAAGGCAAACCCATCTTTAGAACAGCCTTGCCCTCAAGAGTTTGAGAGGAGAGACACAAAAACCATACACAGAGGAGACCATAAGTTATTAAAGCACAAGTAAGTAGAGCAAAAATAATCCCAGCTCTGTGTCCTTCACAACCAGGCTTTTTGTGGGGAAAAAAAAAAATAAAAAAATCAAACTTTCAACACATTTTCTGGAAACAGAAGGTAGAAAATTCTGTCTGAGGCAAAGAACTGGGATCTCAACAGCTCCAGGCTGCCCATCACATCCTGGGGAACCATCTGAATGATCCACCACTTACTGCAGAGCAGGTGACTGAGTACAAACATGAAGTGTAGAGATAAAAAAAAAGGTAAGAGTATAAAAGATGCCTTGCCTCCTTTAAAAGATCACTTGAAACCACTGTGGCATTTATAGTCCAGAGAAACTAAAAATGATCAAACGTTCACTCTTTTTGTACAAGTGTGAAAGGAGAACACAGGGAACAAAGAGCAGCAATAATTAATACTTAAAGCATCAGAGCCCCACATTTTGAAGGACTACCATGAGACCCTTAGAAGTGTCTTCTTTGCAAGATGTAACACCATCAACAGTCCCTTTTAAAGACACTGGCTACTGTCTTAACATTCCCTGTGACCTGTTTGGTATGAAATTCTGTCAAGGTACCCAGTTGTGGCTTATTTTCACTGAATGGAAAGCTTTTAAGAATCTAGTAAAATCTCCATTTCTCATGAAGTAACAATACCATTGGTTTCACTTAAACATTATTTCTCCCCTGTTATGAGAACAATTAGATAATAACTGTCTTTTATTAAAAAAACCCCAATCTTTAGCTATTTTCTTGTGAAACTCCAGAAGTGCTTTTATAATTTCAGATTCAACTTTTCGGGTAAAAAATAACAGGGCACAATGCCCTCACTAAGAAGGGTTTGATTACTCAAAATGTTTTGAGATACATTTGTATATGAAGATAAACCAGTAAGAGCAAAGTGTGTGAAACACAGGAAGCAGTTCCCTTGAAGACAGGTATGTCTTGCTATTTTGACTTTGTTTACACTGCAGAAGTGTTCAGTGCAGCATTTCCTGCTTTTCTATGGTGAATATCTTGGAGTGCCACTAAAAAATTCAGGTTCAAAAGCATCAAAGCAGTAGCTGGCAGCCAAACACCACCCAAGCAGTGATACACCACAACTTGTCATAAAAAGAGTTCAACTTCTCTCCAGCAACTTCTGCAAGAAACTGGAGGGTTCTCATGAAAATTCCCTTCCTTTTCCTCACATTCATGTGTTTTAAGCACACTAATATTAAGCATGAGGCCTTGGTTTTTCTTCCTTTTGATATATGGATTATGAGAATATTAATTTTGGATAAATATGATGGATTAATTACACAGTCTTTAGCAAGCTGCTAACAGAACAGCAAGCAATGGATTTACCCAAAGAAAGAACAGCTTTAAGATGGCAATAGCAACTTACAGTATATATTGAAACACATCCAACACAATATGACTGTTCAGAAATTACTAGTTTACTCACATGATGATCCTCCTGTTCAGGAACCAGTATTTCCTCCTGTGCCTGTCGTATCCAATGGGTTCATGTCGGATGTAGGGCTTGTTTTTTTGGATTTCAGCCACACAGTCAGTCACTCCAGGCACCTTGTGTGCCACACAGACCTCACACTGCCACTCGTCCTCGGGCACCTCCTCCAGGGGGGGTTTCACACACTCCAGGTGATACACGGCCGAGCAGGTCTCACAGCACAGCAAATCCCCCAGCTTGTGACAGACCCTACAGTGATCATCGTACTGAATGACACCTTCTGACATTAACTCCTCCCGGGCAATGTTTGTGGTAAGGAACTGATCCACTAAGAACTGCAGGACTTTGATTTTATTCTCTACTGGTCCATAAGGATAGTCCTCTGTCTCTTGGTAAGGAAGAACATGATGGTATTCCTTGTCACTCTCACAATAAACCCGCAGGACCTCTGGCCACGTCATTCCATCTATGAAATACAAAGTGGAATTAACGCTATCTTTGAGGTCAGCAGGTCCAAAGGTAGTATTTGAAGTGTCTTCTTCACGTAAAACTGCTTTTAAAAGCACTATGTGCATCTCTGCCATAAGTGTGCACTGCTCTTGACTTACCAGAGCAGCACAGAAGTCCTCAAAACGAAAAGGAGAGAGGCGTAAAACAGTGCCAAAGTTCCTTAGTACCTCATAGATGGCAATAACATTCATTATATGCTCACTAGGCACCATTAAGTCCTCTGAGGATTTAGGAAACTCCAAGGGTGGGATATCTTTTTCTTCCAGTATCGGAGAGCGAGGACGATGTGCTCTTTGTCTTCTCCTACCTGGAAAAGAAACCAAACCAACAGTCAGGATTTTGCTCTTCACAGGTCAACATGTTTAAACATCAATGACTGTCTCACACTGTAAACTATTGTAAAATAAGGATTCAGAATCTTCACAGTTACATAAGTGTGACAACTCAGCCAATAATCTCATATGGAAATAAAATCCCAGATATGTGAAGTTTTGCTTTAGACACCAAGAGCAGTTGCATTTCCTTTACAATATACATCTACTAAATCTTTAATATGACACCTAGAAATTTAATTGTTGGAATTACTTAGAACGAAAGATATTTCCCTCAGCCAAAAAAATAATAATAATTTAGAGATTCTTCTCATTTTTCTTCAGTATGACTTGTTTCAACTTACGGCACCGAGCTCCAAACAACAGATATTTTGTACTAAAATACTGCAAGCTCTTCTCCTATCCAGGGAAGCTCATTTCAAGCAGATGTCTTAGGACACTGATTTCAACCAGAGGAAAATACAAAAGAGAACCTAAAGCACTTTGTCCACTGCTTTCTAACTAGGATATTTCACCTGCATATCTACAAGCCACAACCAAAAGTTAAATGTGATGTTTTATGAAAATATTTCAAAAATTCCTGATTTCTGAAAACAAAACAAAACAAACAAACAAATCAACCAACCCAAAAAAACCCCAACCCACTCTCATGCTTCAGTAAAACAGGAGGGATATCCACAGAGTAAGAGGCAAAATTATGGAAGGGCAAAGCTTAACACAAAAAGCTAAACTAAAGAGCTGTTTTACTACCTAAAAGACACTGAGCATAATTAATTCAGTCTCAGATGCCAATTCAGAAAACAATTCCTTCCCTTTAATTCCATTACCCTTGATGCCAAGCAGAAGGAAATAGAAAGAGGAAAGTTTTTGTGCAGGACATTACCAGACAGGTGAAATATTTTAATCATCTATCAAAATAACAAAAAAACTATCCAGCAACATAGGACTATTTAGCAGCTAATGGGTAAGTTTTAGGATGCACTCATTAAACTTACTGCCATTTTTAGAAAAAAGCCAATTTAATCAAATGGAGATAACCTCATAAACCATCCTATTGGTTTAATCCAAGAACTGAACTCTGGTAAGCACACTAAGATTGTGGCCAACAACTGAACTTCAGAATTACCCCCATAAATACAGGAAATAAGTCTAATGGGGGGAGAAGACCTGCTAAGGCAGACCCTGCTGAACCTTAAACACCTTAAACTTTAATGCATTGAAAAAGGGAAAAAAAAGTTACCAGAAAGAAAAGCTACCTTTAAGAAACACCTTGATGCATAACAAATGATTCCAGAAGAAAAATAAATTAATTCCTGAGCTGATATGGCAAAAGGATCCCAGATAAACTCTCCCTTCCCAATTTTAAAGAATTAAATCTTATGCAACAAGTTACACACTCAAACAATATGGATGAATTGCCAGATGTTTCCACTGCAGAAGTAATGGGTCAACATCATCTGAGGGTAAAAATAACTTTCCAAGTTTAGTGAAGTTGGAGTTGTGACTGTGGAAAATGAAAGAATGCTTCTATGACTGTCTTCCAACATGCATTAATCAGTGGAAAATGTTTAATCATGGCAAACGCACCAAGACACAGGAGTTTCACAGCCAGGCCCAAAGCAAGAGTTCTCCAGATGAAACTCAGCTTTTCTATCACCATGATCCAAAATCACAGATTAATTAAACCAGCTGTGGTTTGTGCAAAGGCCACAAAGCAAAAATCACACACACACACTACACTCCTTCAGGGTCCTGAACTCTCCTTCAATATTGTGTGGGACCAGTCCCAGCTGGCCATGCAGGACATCAACAACACAGAGCAGATACTCTGAGATCACTGATGGTCCTCACAGAGTCCAAATATCACAAAGCCAGCAGAGTTATCAGCTAGGATTCTTTCCAGTGTTTGCAACTGTAGCAGAAAAATGTATCTGTCACACAGCAAAGCCATAAAACAGCCCTTCAAGAGCAGCAAGGACCTTCCCCCTGCTTTACCCAAATTCACCAAGAGTGACAAACCCCCATAATTTCAGACAAACTGCAATGAAGGACCACTGCTGAAAGAACCAAAGGCTCTTTATGTCTTCTCATGGGTTGAGATTTTTCCCCCTTCAACAAAATTCTGCTTGTTCTGTGCATGGTTTTTTCCCCCTCATTAAAGGACCAGACTCCCAACACACCCCCTTTGCTGACATCTCTGCCAAGAGATAACCACAGGTATGGAATCACAGAATAACTGAGGTTGGAAAAGACCTTTAAGACCATCAAGTCCAACTGTCAACCCATCCATGTTCACCACCAAACCACGTCCTCAAGTGCCACATCCTCTGAACACTTCCAGGGGTGGCGACTCCACCACTTCCCTGGGCAGCTGTTCCAGTGCTTTACAACCCTTGCAGTGAAAAAAAATGTCTTACTAACTAATCTGAACATCCCCTGGTGCAAATTAAGGCCACTGTATTTGTCACACCAAAAAAGAAACCTAAAACAAGGCATTCCTGGTATGTTCTGAAAAAACTAATCCCTAACACTTCCTCTATTGCAATCAGTTTATGTGTTTGCACAGAAATGTTAAAAGTAATAATAAAACTAATAGTTGGGACAGTAAGAAACACACAGTGCATTATAAAACATGTGCTTCCTTTGTCCACTACTTTGTGTCACACCTCACAGTTGAGCACATTAAAATACTCCCCATCCACACTGCAAATCACACACCACAGCTCAAGAGCTCCAATCATTTCTCTTTTCAGACACTGAACTGCCTTGAAGAATTCTGAACTGCATATGAACTGGTTTCCAGAGCTAAAAAAGGAAAGTATTCAGAGATGTAGAATGTCTTAGAAAGAAACTGTATTTTTCTTGAATGAGTTGGTGGCACAGTATTTCAGATCTTTCTGTGCCGGCTTTTCTTCTTTCTAATTTCACTTTCAATTTGTTACTAACATTTGGTGTACCCAGGCTGAACAGAATTTGAAGTTCAGAAGGGAATCACAAAGTGTGATTTGGAAATTCAGAAATTCCAAGCAATTTGTGCTTATACTTATTACTGATCAGTGCATCAACTGTGAGCTCAAGGAACACTCCAGACACCTCCAAAAACCCAACAAAAACCTGCCCCAAACCCCAACCCAACCAACCCAAGCAGTCTAATAATCTCCAGTGAAAAGGATGGACATTCTCTGCCAAGGTGCTCAGAAATCTTGAAGCATCTCTAAGTGGCCACTGAACTGAAATTACAAGTGCAGGTCACTGGAATATCAGATAATGATGTCAAAGTGCTACAGCCTCTTTTTTTTGAGCTGAAATGTTTGTGTTCTACTGGTTGGGTGGACAACCTTCTTTCTGCACTGCTGATTATCTGCATGTGCTCACACCCCACCCAGCTCACCCTGCTTTGCAGCAGTTTCATTTCTGTGAAGGTTTTTGAAGATCACAGTCCATGTTTATCCAACTGTGCCTCAGAAACACATAAAAAAAAATCCCTCAAACCTTGAAAAATGCTTTCCTACCATAAACACACCCAACTTTTCAAGCTCTTCACTTTCAAGGACAATCTTCTTTTCCACAAGGCAAATTGTCCAGTGTTGGAATTTGACATTTACTGGCAGACACAGCCCAGCAGAAAACTTGGATCTCTTCATTTTGACTTTAAATTACTTTACAGATTCTAGGATTTGACAACAACTTTTTTTTTTTTTTACTTGTCATTTGTCAACGATTTTGGCCTCCACAGGGAATGTTTGTTTCAAGGCAAAATTGCAGTTTGCACTGTTTTGCCTGAAAGAAAAACCACCAAGAGGATTCCAGAGCAGGTGCATGAGCAGGTTCCTTCTGCTTTGAGCACCACCTGACTGAGCAGATTTTAAACTGAATCCACATGAATTTACTCTCAATTAAAGACTCCCCATTTACACACACTGCAGTCTCCCAAAACCAACTCAAGTTTTATTACATGCAAATTGGATACTTTTAAGATGGTTTTTGCATATTAACTAAGTCTCTGAATCAAATTTCACCTCCAAGTTTGAGGCAGCACAAAGGGAGAAAACATCCACTTCTGCACCACTCAAATTCCACAGCTTTATTTGGAAGGACAAATGGATTTGCCAATAGTCTCCTGCTGCCACAACTGGACTATTGACAGGATCCAGATCACCTTTAGTGTCTCAGCATTATATTTTTATCCAGCACAAATTTCTTTTAACTGGCATTCCTTCACTAGTTGTCTCCCAAAGTGCCCAAGCAGCCTGCACTGGTTACCTGTCCCTACTTTGAATTCTCTAGCTGAAGATCAAACTAAATCTGTAATTAAGATTAAAGAGTAAACAATTTTATTCCCATGGTAAATTTAATTATAGATATTGATAATTACAGCCTACACTTACAATGATCTACTAAAATAATTTATATTACAAATATTTAAACAAACACACTAATGATATTTGAAATAAAATGAAGTTACTGAACTAACAGTCTGAACACCCAGAACCAGAATTTACTTAAAAAAACCCAGACACTTGCCTTACTTTTTTTTTCCATCTATTCAACTTATTTGGTTCAAATGCTGACCTTTCCAAAATTTAGAAACGAAAAGGAGCTTGAAAGGACCAAAAAGCTTGACTCTACTTTCATTCACAGACTGAGAGAAGACAAGGGAAAGTCACATCTATGCTTAACCACAGGAGAATATAGAACTTAAAACTACTTTAACCATCTTTAACATCATCTTATGTTGAATTTTAAAACAGAGTATCTCAATGAACTATTGACAGTGTCCAGAATACAGAAAGGTTGGATCAGGACTAAATATGACTTTCATGCACTTCAGTTATTCCAATCACATGCAGCCTAAAAAAAAATCCCCAAAATCCACTTTTGCCTTGTCTCAGTGATGTTACACATCCCTCCTCTCCAGATGTACAGGACCAGTAAAGAGCCTTCCAGCCCAACATATTCCAAGGACTGGACTGGTGGATGGGATCCTACAGGACAAATGCTCTGCCAGAACCACTGTGTTGTTAGAACAGGGACAGAGTGGTGGCTGCACTGGGATGACCTGAAAAATACACACTTGGCCCACCCTTTCTTGGTCTGAAAGCTCACAACTGGTCTCTAAAAGCTTTCCCTTTCTCATAATTTCTCAGGGTTTGAGTCAAGCTCAGGGTTTCTGCTCACTGTTGCTGTGGAGAGGATAAACTTGGTAAGAGTATTGGGGAGAGAAAAGTCAGACCAAGGAGTTTCAGATACTTCATAAATCTGTCACAGGAGGGGGAAAATATAGAACAACCCCCACCACCCTTCAGCTGCACTCCACAAAACTGACCCCAGCAAGTGAAAAGACTTTTAATTCTCCCCCAAGAACAGATTATGAATTTTTGGCTTCAAGTTCCACGAGTCAAGTCAAACCTCACTACTCTCACATAAAAGTCCATCTTCAGTAAAGTAGAACTGGGCTGGTTTTGTTTTCCAGATCATGAGTCACTGCAAAAACTTCTCACCATAAAGACCAGCTGGCAGTTCTATATGATGTCCTGGAAGCAGAGTGCTCCTTAGAGAAGACGCCCTCTCCTACGTTTTCCTTCCTCCTGGAAACTCCTGAACTCCCTGTTTTGGTTTGGTTTTAATAAACACACACTTCTTGTTGCTGCCTTGCACCAGTCACATTTCAAACGGGACTGAACAGCAACACAGCTCCTGTTGGATATCACTGAGAAAACTGGGAACAGTCGATGAAAATGCACAAGAAAAGGTTTTTTGGGGTTTTTCTTTCCTTTCACAGCAGAATGCAGAAACTGGAGAGAGCTGCATGTTTGTCACAGCAATATCCAAGCTGGTTCCTTAATTAAAAGTCAACCCCTTGGGAGAACATTTGCTCAGCTTACACCAAAGAAGAAAAAGCAGTAAAATGAATGAGTTTAACATAAAATAAGAATATATTATGAAAAGCAGTACTGAAATAGAAGAATCTAAATCTTTTTCTTGGGATGGGCCAAAATTAAAGGCTTTCACTTCTACAAAACACTTTTTTTTCCCTTTAAAAATGCCAACCTGATAATCAACATGTTTCTAATATTCACAAGTTGAACAGTCTCTTCCAGAAAAAAATTTTGAAAGAATAAGATGTGTCTGTAACTACTTGTAGGTGTAGTTCCAATTTGAGCATTGCTCTGCAATAATCACACCTAACCCAATTTATTTCTTTTGCCTGGAAAAAAGAAAAGTAAACAACACCAAACATAAACCAGATTAAACTTAATCTAAACCAACATTAAAAATGAGACATTTCAGGCACCACAAAAGCTTTGGAAGTTGAAACACAAATGGAAAAATAACTAGTTATGAGACTACATCCTGAGTGCACCCCTATCACACAAATTCTCACCTGTTAAGTCTGACTCCTGCTTTGCCCTGTACAAAAATAGGTCTTGATGTTCTTTTAAAACCTTAAAACTTTTGGCTGCTTTTTCTCAGTTTGTACACCTGTCAGCAGTGCATTTTTAAATTAAACTAGGGTTCTCTACGGATTTTATACTAGGAATTTAATTTCCCACCTTTATGGCCATCAGCAGTCTCCCAGCAGGAGCCAGGAATACAAACCCACTGAGTTCTGTGGCATCACTTGAACATTTGGAGAACTAATGCAAGACAAGTAACAGATGAGGTCCCACACTGCCATCCTGAGAAGGACTCAGAGGCACAACCCTTTCATGCCTTGAACCCAGGCAAAAAAACCTACCCAAAAATACAGGGAGCACTGACTTAATGATTTTCAGGAACAATTTGACAGTTTCTTAGGAACTACACTCAGGATGAGTTGTAACTCATTTCAGAAGTTAGAGAGAGCCCTGAGAGCCAGCCCCAGTCTAAAATCCACCTTTATTCACCTCACACCAGTCCTACCCAAAACAACGATCAATTATGGAATTTTACTGCGGATCTACAAAAAAAAGTTTGCACAATAAACTCATCAGCAGCCCATCAAACTATCCTCCCTTTTACAACACACATATTGATAAGGGTGAGGCACCTGCAGCACAGAGCTCTGACCCAAGTGACAAACACCCTCTCCAGATAAACTGCCAATTTACGAGTCAATACAGGAGGATCAGCCCCAGATTTACTCCTCTGGCCTTCACAGTTTCTTTGTTGGGACTCTCTCCTACATTTTCCATGACTGGCCCGATGAACTAGTGATCATTCCCTCTAGAGTACAAATCAAAGTGCAGATCACTAAGTGGTAAAATAAGAGCATGCCAGGTTTAATTTAGAGAAGAGGGTACCCCAGGTAAGGTGTCTGGGAGGCTGATAAATCTTCTCTCCCTGCACACAAAAGAGGCTGCATATCTTACTGTCCTATCTCAATGTCTCCACTTAAACAATTCCTCAAGAGCAGAAAAACGTTAAGATAAAAAAATCACTCCAGACACACAGAATGCTGCTTTCCAGCTACCTTCTTTCACTCGGAAGAAAAAGGTGAAGTAACCAGATAACAGAAGCAATGGTCAAGTCCTGCAAGTGCTCAGACTAACAAAATCCACCTAAAAGTATTATTTAATGTGTTCTAGGACAAATATTTTGGCTCCCAACTCGAGCTTGTTCAACAGATTGATGATGATGATCTCAGCCAAAATCTAGATGTACAGTTCTTCCTAAAGGTAGTTTTTCTAGGTTTTGAGGAAGAAAAATCAAGAAACAAAAAATGAAGGAGTTCCAGGCACCTTGATTAACCCCTTCTCTTAAAAGTCTGCAACATATGGAAAATACTTGGTAACTGTAATGCAAGGGTGACAAGCCTAAAGTAGAATTTTCAGTGGACAGTGAATGGTAAAAATGTTTAGTGATCCAAGATACACAGGATACCTGTCCTAAGAGTACATCCACCTGCTGGGAATGCCAAGGGGCAAGAGACATCACACACAAAATCTGTGTGAAATTATAAGTGTCATATGCTTTTACTGTACCATTATTAAGTAGTATATTAAAGGCATTTTACCTTTCCCAAGATTTTGCTTCTTTAAATACTTATAATAACAACAACGTAGTAAAAAGGTATCCTTACAGCCAAGCTCAAGATAAATCAAACTCCCCATCAGAGCATAAAAACTGAGCCTTTCTTGGCTTGAGACATTGCTCTGTGATCTTTTAATTCATTGTTCATAGAAAGAGTCACCCGTTTAACTGGGATGTGATTTATGTGTAAAAGCTTGGTTGACAGGGGAGTTTGACTGGGAGGGCAATTTTTTAATATCCTGCTCTCAAAAAATAAACTCCTCAGCCCCTAAGACTATATCCTGAGAGTGGCTGTAATTCAGGTTGCAAATGACTGAGGGAAGATAAAAGGAGAAGGATTGTTCATCATCTCCTCTGGTAAAAAACTGCAGGATTCTGTCAGGAGAGAGTTTAAAACAAGGGAAGAGACACTCCTTCAAGGCCTCCAGTTCACCAGGAACTCTGTCACTGTCTTACAGTTTGTCTGGTTTGAAGACAAAGATCTGAAAGGAAAAACCCCCTATGTAAACACAGCTACAGACCAGCTCTGGCTCAGGGTGCACCTGAGTCAAACAGCTCTGGAGCCCCTGAAGGAACATTTAATTCAGACACATCTGTGCTTTAACTCCCCTCTGCACTGGCCACTGTCAGACACAGGTCCTGATGTTGGATGAACCTTTTCCTTGCCTATTAATGCTGTTCTGATGTCCAGCATCCCTCCCTGGATTATGACAAGACTGGGATCTCCATCAGGGCCACCACAGCACAGCCGTGCTCCCCACACAGAGATATGTCCTGGAGAGGAACAGACTGAGCTGAGTGAATGAAAAGTTTATATTTTCTTTGCAAAAGGGTAACAGATTGTCTGGGAGAGAGGGGAGGAGGCAGGGAGACCTTTAGGCAAATACTGAACTAATGGGAACCACCAGAAAATCACCAAAACAACAACATAGATGTTTTAACTCTGGAAAATTCAGCATAAACACCTAAGGGTGAAAATGCTTACACTTGCACTTGTCTGAAAGAAGCTAACTGAAGTCATCCTGACCAGGTGAGAAATAAACATATAAATGATCAAAATGGTTTCTGATACACCTCAATACCACATAAAACCTGTCTCTGCTTGTACAACAATGCACACAGAGCTGTCCTGGGATTTGCCAAAACACTGAGTACATTTCAAAAACTGCATCCACCCATTCTCTGCACAACTCACTTGAAACCTGGATGCTCATGTGAAAAATATTTTCCTGACCTAGCCAGTTACAGTCGTAAATATATTACTTTCCTGACATAAGCACACCCAACAAGTAATAAAAATTAAAGTTACCACAACTAAGCAGAAAATGAAGAGTTAAAAGTCAAGAGAGTGCTTTAAAGCTTTTTTCTTCTGCGAAGGCAGATCTCAACCTTTAAAGTAAAAAATATTCCAAAAATTTCAATTTGATTGCAGGACACCCCTGCAACAGGTAAACTAACTTCTTAAAAATTATCTCTAAATTAATTTAATTCAGCAATGCATGTATTTAGTTCGGTTCGTTTACATTTTTGAGCATATGGATATAGGTTAAAAAATATATAGACAAACACATAAAGCCTTTTAAAGGACTATTTTGAAGTCACAGAATGAGCTGATACCCTGAACTCACCAAAATAAAAACAAATGACACATTTAGCAGCCAGTACTTCCCCCTTTTAAGAAGTCATCAGATAATTACTCAAAACTTACTACTTAACTTTCAGTTAAGATGCAATGCATTTACACCAACAACCTGTTCCTTCCCTCTTACAAAGTGGCCAAACACTTGTACACCAGCAGTGTCTGCTGTTCTGGAGCCCAAATCACCAGAGGTGCTTAACTACTCTCCTGGTTCAGACACTTTAAAAAAAAATAAAAAATAAAATATTCTAAGTTTGGACTCCATTCTAGAATGAGTTCAAAAAAATCCAAAGTGTTTAAGGTTAAATAAAAGAATTTTCGAAGGTTGAAACCCACATGGTTAATGAACCAATTAAGGACACACAGAAGAGCAGGCCTTAAAAAATTGTGCCCAAATTTGCCACTAGAATTAAAAAAAAAAATAACCACAATGATGTTTAACGAGTTGTAATCCCAGCACAAGTTTTAAAGGTTGCTATATCTTAAGATAAACGCAGCATTTAAACCCAAGACTTTTGACTCGACCTCCACCTTTTAATCTTCGAGCTTAACTAAAACAAGGTTTACACCCTTGCAATGAGGCCCTGTGCACTTTTCCCTAAACTATAACAATGCAATCTCCATTTTGAACAATGCACCTCATTTCCCTCCTTGGAAAGCTACTTTTGTCTTAAAGCCAGTAAATGCTGGATCCAGTTGTAGCTCTGATTTCAAGAGCCTGAAAATTTTCAGTGTTTCTGGGGGTTTCGGGTTTTTTTAAGGCCATTTCCAAGTTGCATGTGCCTCCTTTCCTTTCAACATCAAGTTACATTTGCAAGCACAAGCCATCTCTTCCTGTGTTTAATTGAAAGGACCTCTTTGCAAGGCGTGCCTGTCGCTTCCCTTGTTTTTAAATTTAAAGAGAAATGCTCCACGCACTTTTGACATCGTTTGCAACACGTTCAGGTGGATCATTTCTGCAGGCACCACAATCCACGCGCATATTTGCAAAGCATCCCCTTGTTACAGCCAGTCCTGCCCGCCCTCCTCCCTCCTCCCGGTGCATGTGTTTGGGAGCATCTTCTAATGCTCCCGCATCCGTGGGGTTGCCACCGGTTATTTGCGACCCCCTGTCCCCGGGAGCGCTCGCAGAAATCCCTCACACCGCGCCTGGGAGCGCGGACCGGATCTGCAAACCTAGAGGGAGCGTGTGGGGGACCCCTCGACTTGTTTGAGTTCGCCCACGGGCTCTCTACCTGGGGTGCTGCTGTAGGTGCTGTGGCTCCTGAAGCTGCTCTCAGTGCAATAACTGGCGTCGTCCTCATCCTCCATCTCCTCGGGGTAGTCGGAGTCGTCGTCGTCCTCCTCCTCCATTATCTCCTCCTCCTCTTCCTCCTCGGAGTTCTGGTTATCCTCGGGGTCTCCCTCCTCCTCCTCCTCGGACACCATGCTCTCCTCCTCCTCCTCGCTCTCATGATCGTCGTACACCACTTTGCTGATGCTCCTCCTGGACGAGGCAGCCCTGCCTTGGCTGTTGCAGCTGCCTCCTGCGCCTCCTCCTCCTCCCCCTGCTCCTGCCGCCCCGGCCCTGCCCCTGCCCTTACCGCCGCTGCCTCCCCCACCGGGGGTGCCGCCGCCGCCGCCCGCCTTCCTCTTGCCGCCCCCCCTGGGCGAGGCGGCGGCGGGCGGCGAGGCCTGGGCAGCGCCGGCTCCCTTCTGCTTGGGCCCCGCCGTCTCCGGCTGGGCCGCGGCCGCCCACCTGCCGCGGCTGCTGCCGCGCTGCCGGGAGCGCAGCCCGCCGATGGGGCCCGCCGGGGCCGGGGCGCTCGCCGGAGCGGCGGCCGCCGCCGGCTGCTGCTGCTTGGGCGGCCTCCCGCGCCGGCCCCGCATCGCTGGGCGCTGGCCGAGGGAAGGGGGAAGGGAGGCGGGGGGGGGTGGTGGAAAGGGCGGCTCGGGAGGGCGCTCGGAAGTCCGGACAGGCGGCTACGGGGAGGCTCCGCGCCCCGCTCGGGCGCGGGGCCGGGCCGGGGGGGGCCGGGCCGGGAGGGCCGCGGCTCAGCGCGAATCGCCGGCGCCCCGCTCCGGATCGCCGCCGGCCGCCATCTTGTTTCCCCGCCTGCGCCTCGGCCGCTCGCGCTGACTGGGGGAAGCGGCACCAGGCCCTGAGCGCGCTCACGTGACCGCCCGCGCGCGCTGCGCGCCGCCGCCGCCAGGGGGCGCTCCCGGCGCGGCTGAGGGGGAACCGCCGAGGGACGGGGAGAGAGCCGGGACCCACCGGGATACACCGGGATATACCGAGATGGGATCCACCGGGACACACCGGGATATACCGAGATGGGATACACCGGGACACACCGGGACCCACCGGGATACATCGGGACCCACCGGGACACACCGAGATACATCGGGACCCACCGGGATACACCGGGATCCACCAGGACACACCAGGACACACTGAGATACACCGGGACCGGGACCGACACCGACCCCCGGCACTGACACAGACCCCCAGCAGCGCCACCGACCGCTGGCACTGCCACCGAACCCCGACCCCGATCCCGACTCGCGCTGCCGGCACCGACTGCCCCTGACACTGCCCCGGGCACCGCCGCCGGCCCCAGCTGCCCCCGGCTCCGACCCCGCTCACTCGCCCCTGTCCCCCCGCTGGCCCCGGGCGGCCCCGCTGTGCCCCCACGGCCGGACCTGCCCCGGGCTCACCGTGTGCCCACCCCCGACCCGCGGTGCCCGAGCCCAGCGTGTCCCTCTCCCGAGGGACCCCCGAGTCCCCCGGGCACAGCCGTGAGCGAGGTGGGCCCCGGGCAGGGGCTCCACACAAGGCACTTCACCCCCACCGAGACCAGAGCCCGTGGATGTTCCCTCGGGAGAGGTTTCCCTCCTCCGCCGCCCGCACCAAGCAGCTCCCCTCTCGTACTTTAAATCCTCACCCACTAAACCCCTCTTGAAGCTCACCTTTACACAGCCAGTCACTGTAAAGCACAGACTGAGATCACACATGGACCCACCATTAGCATTTTCATCCATCTACTCTGTGTCCACAGTTCACTGGATCACTACATCATCTATTTTGTGCTCCCTCTGGTTTTCCCATTTGCCAGAGCCCCCAAAGGGCTAAAAAGTCGACAGTTGCACTGTTGGGTTTCCAGCAGCGTCGCTTGAATTCAAGGTATCGGTTTCAGTACAAACTGAGAGCTGGCCCAAGGCACACAAACATCTTGCATTTCTGACAACCAGCCTTCTTGTCATTGCTAAATCGACACGGCTCTGGGATTCCAGAGAGCCTGAAGCTTTATCATTAGCAAATCAATCCACTCACATGTTAATTTTCTCTCAGTCCCTTGCTCATGGTTCTGAGCAAGGTAAATAAACCCCAACCCTGGCCATGCCACAAGCGTGGCAGCTCCATGTCCAATGTGTCATTTCATTTCCGTCCTTCCAGAGTCATTTTTGAAGTGCCTTTTGTTCATTAACCTGTTGCTCAAGCCAAGCACCTCATTAAACCCACAAACCTGCAAGTATGCAACAATGGCAGCAGGGTTTAGCCCAGTCTGCACTCTTACATCCAGCTTTTTATCTGCACCTCTCTTACATAGTGTTGCAGCTGCACAGGCTGAACCTTGGTCTAAGCACAGTATGACACACACAGCAACAGCAATATTGTTGCCCAACCCCATTTACACCTTTAGACTCAATTTGCATTCCAAACCTTGCAAAAATTACCTTTAGATTGCTTATGTCAGGCTAATTTTTGCAACCTCTTACAAAATGGCAAAGGGTTGTGGTAACTCTTCAAAAACATGAATACACAGATACACATTTTCAGGGACATTATTTCTCTGCCTCCCTTTGTGATCTTGGAAAAACCATCTGTGCATTCTGCCCTCTACACACTGAGAATCCAGCAAAGGTATGTAGTGCATCTACTGCACTAACCACACAGCCTGCAGCACTATGAGAGCATTATTATCTCTGAAATTCTGTGTATTTTGTGTACCTGGAGTGGATCAAAGGTGCTAAGAAACATTTGCTTCTGAACTATGAATCCGAATACCTTGTCTCTCCATCCCATCTCTTATTTAGCAGTTGGTGACGTAGAAGTGCTTACTGAACAGGACATAATTTTATAGGTGGAGAAATGGATGCATAGAGAGGTACATTAACTTTCAGGGTCAGGACTATAAATCAGTCCTTTCCAACACACAGCTCAGTACAGAGAAATCAACCCTGGCCCCTTAACCCACTCACATCCACTCAGAATAGAACATATTGATTAGGAACTTGAAGTTCCTTTTTGCTAGTATGGTTAAATGAGCATATTTATTACTGAATTGAATATAGCAGGAAGAGGAATTTTTGGTTGGAGGCCCTACCCTGCCTCCCTGCTCAGGACTGATGGAGAAAAAGCCTCCTTTCACAAGGCACTTTGGAGAAGATGAATGGCCCAGTTGTTCCAAGCTGTTGTCTGGATGGGTTCCTCCCTCCAAGGATAAGGGAAAGAACCTACAGCTGGATGGCATTCAGAACAAGCAGCATATGCTCTTGCTTAAATTATTGAGACACTTTTGTCCAGTCCTTCCCTCCAGTTATTTCATAACTTGTATTAGGAATCGAATTTAAGTGTTCACCTCTCAAATCAGCTCCATGTACATTTTTCTAAGACACCAAGGTGTTGCTCAGTAACGTTACACCAGAACTCAGCTGCAGACTAAAAGTCAGTCCTAAGAAGCAAGGGCTTGCATGACTTTTGCTGGGGTAATTCAATGTATTTCCAGTTGCCATTTTCATCAAGAGTATAATTCAACAGATGCTTATACCTGTAAAAACCTTCATCAAATGTTGTTTTCATAAAGCTTCATCACTTTTTATTTTAAAGAGAGTCAAACCCAATCTAAAACTATGATATACTTTGAAATGCAAGAATTGAAGCAGTACAGATGAGGTTAACTAATTGAGGTGTTCACTAGTTGAAAAAGTACTTGGAGAAAACAGACTGATGTAGTTAAGAATGTTATTTTAAATTCTGAGTTTTCTTGTTCAGAAAATGGAAAACAACTGCTACCAGTGCCAAGAAGTCCCTCTCTATATGAATCCTCAGCTGCCATTGCAGTGGGGTTTTTTTTTAAATTTTACTTTTATATACATTTGGTACTGACAAACAGTGTATAAACACAACTGGAACAGGTCAACTTCCAAAGTGTCTTAAGGCTTTCAACTGTGGGAGCAGCTCTTTCAAACTTACACAGCCCAAGTCCAGCAAGTGCCCTCAGCATTTCTGCCACAACCATCTTGTGTTTGGCCAAGAATCATGGGGTATTTTAGGATGTTCTTATGATTGAGTATCAAAATGTGACATGAAAATACAATCAAGCATCCAGCTCCTCATCCAGTCAAAAAGAGAGCTTTTAATACATGAGTTTCAAACTTACAACCCCCATGTAGCTACAGAGTAACCGGGCTCCTCCTATGTAGAAAACAACTTTTCACATCCCCAATATGGAGTGCTAATACATCCCTGTCATAAAAGGAATCAATAAAAAATAAATGTGTTAATAGTGAATTTCCAATTCAAATGATTTCCAGCACTTCAATAGAATAGGTCTGAGAGTCTCTCAGGTGGTTAAGTCTTTGTAATTCCCTCAAACTTCCTTCAATCTTGTTGAGTTCAGAGTAGAACCTCACCTAAAAAACAGAAAACACAGACATTTAAAGTAAAATACATTTTAATTCTTTTCATACATCACCATCCTGTGGAACTATCTGTGGTTCTGCACAGTTTCAGATATTTAAACCAAACAAACACAGCAGCTTTTGAAATCACAATGAGACAGAAGCAACTGCCATTTCCTGCTCAGGAAGGAGCACACAGAGGAGGACAGAGATTGTTTAATTCACTATATAATTTGCTGCTGTCTGCTTTCACCCTCCTCAGTGATTCCAAACCCAACTGAAAATTAAATAATCATCCCAGAAGATGCAACTTACTTGGGCTCTCACAAACTTATGCAGGTTTGAAAGCAACTCTCTTGCTTCTGGCAGTATCACCATGACTGTGAAATGAGCATCAAGTAACAGGCACATCCAATCCATGATCTGAAGATAAACCAAGAAAAGAACACTTACACTTTCACAATCTGCAAATGACACAGATTTTGCTTTAAAAGCTCAACTCTGAAACATTAATTTCTAATGCAAAATGCAGGGGCTCATATTGTAAGGTAGTATTTGGGTTTTCACTGTTAAAGTGTTACATCTGACAATACAGGTTGTATTAATACTTTCTAAAATGAATGTAGATGTCAGTTGATTTCAGATATTCACAACTACTCACAAATTTACACACCACAGAAAGAGAAGGAAATACAAGTCTTAGAATGAATTTCTCACCTGATTTATAGTGGGAGAGCGAACTCCAGGAAGAGTGGTATTCACTTTTTCACTGCACTTCACATACAGGTAATACAAATACCTGAGAAACAGCTAAAAGTAGAAAAGTCAGAGCATTTTTAAAGGGCAAACATTTAACAGACTGAGGTGTTTTGTCCTGCTCACAGTAATACTCATGAAGGTTTTTTTAATTTGGTTGTTAAAGCAACATAGATATCTGTATACTACCCATTAAAAACAAGTTTTATGGTTCTCTTACACCACCCACAGCTGGATGTTTGAAAATTCTCAGCAATATTCAATGTAAATTACAGTTAGGGGTAATCATTGTTCCAGTGACTGTGCCAGTGCAATGTAATTCAGACAAAGACCTTTCTAGGAACTTTCCTAAAACCTGTATCAACATTAATAATCTTAGTCCCACTTTCACTTTCAGTACCCAAAAATAAATTGCTACTGGTCAGAATAAGGTCAATGAGGAGATGTGTCAGTTCTGAGATGGTTTTTCTGAAATCACTGGAAAGCCACATATACACTCAGGTACATGCAGTTCTTGAAGTTAAATTTCAGGTTTTGAGGAACAGGAGAGTTTGGTGGGTTTTTTCCTTCAACTGAGATGTTTTGAGAAGATCTTGATTTGTATTACATTTGACATTACACAGAGTGTACAGTTTGTTTCTCATATTTTCTAAATTTCTGTTGCTGATGGAACCGACTAAATCAACGTGTCTTGTTCCTTTTTTAAGAAGCATCTAAATCAAGCAAAAGCACCATTACTTTCTAACAAAATATAAACAACATTTTCCAAGTAGGCTGGGTCATAAAGAGGGTTCTAAAATAAGCAAGGACTACAAAAATTAGTAAAATTTCCATACATATGTGGAAAACTGTGACATTCCTTAACATTAAATCTTATTAGGCACCTCAATTTAATTTTGATGCATTAATTTGTTATTCAGACTCCACTAAGAGTGGTGAGTTTCTCACATACAATTGAAAAACTCTCTTTTCTTTCTCTCCCCACAAAATAACAAGGGTTTTTACACTTTTCAAAGTCAACATACTTACAATAACATGTTGAGCTGGGAGGTTTTTCAGGTGAGGCAAAAGAAACGTTTCACTGTAAGCTGAATGGAGAACAGCATTTCTGGGCAGTGCTATTAAGGGAATAAAACTGCAGGAAAAATACCAGTTTCTACAAACCAGAGTGAATTCTAAATATAGTATTTCTCCACGTTCTTTGAGACAAGTCCTACTTGAATCATCCTTATTTCTATCCTGAAATAGTGACAGCAACTAAAACATCACAAAACAGTTACCTTGAACAGTTGTGTTCACTGCAAGGATGTAACTGCCTCGTGGTTCAACAGGCAAACATCCAAATCACTGATGCCATTTTCTCTTGAATAGAGAACAGTTTTGCAATAATGTAAGTTTAAACTGGTGTAGATGCTTTCTAAAAGTTATATGTTTCTATACATGTAGCTCGTTAAAAATTTTCTATTTATATAACTCAAACTGAAAGAGGGGAAATTTAGGTTAGATGTTAGGAAGGAATTCTCCTCTGTGAGGGTGGGGAGGCCCTGGCACAGGTTGCCCAGAGAAGCTGTGCCTGCCCCATCCCTGGAAGTGTCCAAGGCCAGGTTGGACAGGGCTTGGAGCAACCTGGGCTAGTGGGAGGTGTCCCTGCCCACGGCACAGGGTGGGACTGGATGAGCTTTAAGATCCCCTCCAACCCAAACCATTGTATGATTCCATAACCCAAACCATTTTTCTACTGAGTAAGAACTTCTCTTATCCAAAATTTTCAGCACTAATAGAAGATGTGTCAAATAGAAGCATCCACAGCACATACAGTGCACTGGCTTCCCTTCACTGCAGAGGATACAACAGTGCTGCCCTGTGAGGTCCAATGGGGCAGGATTCACCATCACTCTTGGAATGGCTTTGCCTTGGGATTTTGGTGTCACATGTGTCCTGGTCCAGCTCTGCATTGAAACCATTTTCTACAATTTCAGTCTTAACTCCCTTATTGTTGAATTCAACATCAATGTAACAGATGACAGAGTCCAGGTCCACATCTGTCATTCGAAGATAGGCGTCACTAATGCTGCAGGAGAAAATGCCACACGAGTAAGACTTTTAATCATTAGCTTTAAAAATCAGCAATGCCATCAACCCACCGGCAGTACACACTCTTTGGAGCTTACTATGAAAGTAAAAACATATACTAAAAGTTGGTGAAGAAAAAAAGAAGTGATTTCAAGTTACCTTAGAAATGTTTTCAAGCAAGCATAGGTCATTTGTTCAGGAATATCTGGAAACCGTTGCAGGCAGATTTGTAAGAGATAGAAATCTCTTTTTTCCAAAGCAATGGGCATTAAATCTGGACATAAACTGTAAAAATAAGCAATTAATAGGTTGCACAGTTCACACCCACTGAGAACTCCATTTACAACTAAGGCAGTGGTACTAATCTTGCTCCCCCAGCTGGATTTTTACGTAAAACATCAGCTTCATCAGAAAATAAGCACCTTTGACAGTAAATTCTGATAATTCAAGAGTGCTTTATGAAGAAAGGGATTTCTACTTTTTTAATTTTATATTTAAAGACTACTCCCCACAGTTTAAAAAGAGCAGAGTCATTCATTACCTGTAGGACAAGTCTCGGGTTTCCACTATCTGCAGCAGGAAACTTTGAGGGTAGTACCTTGGGTTTGCTTTACATCTGTTTGTCAGGGCAGTGACCACACTCCCAATGGCAGCTTGTAAATCTGGTGTCTGTGTTTTTGACATCAGTTGTTTCAGTTCCTTTTCTAACACGTTTGTAGGAGCATCCTGGAAAAGACAAATATTGCACAACTCAGAAACACAAGGCACAGGTTGGAGAACTGTCCTGGTACTAATTACACCAAGTAGAAACAGACTTAGTTTTGATCTCAAGCTAAAAATATTTACAGAAAAATCCCTCACCACTCTGTGTTTTGATAATCAATCAAGCATTAAAGAGCCAAATGAGGTAATTACTGCCTTTGAACTCAGGTAACTGTATCTTTCAGCTACTCATGGATTAATCACCTTTTACTTCAGGAACATTCCCAAGGTGTTCAGCCACAGGTGAAATACAGGTATATTCACACAAGAGTGGAAACTTAACCTCCCACAACACTGGCAGCGAGTTCCAGAAAGGAACTGAACAGATTATTCCTGCATTTGCAGTGGATTTCCCAGCATTCAGACTTCATAGAGCCAAACTGCCTTCAACAAAATTAAACCCATAAATAAGAACGTAAAAAAGCAGAGTTCAGGTAAAATATCCTCCCACCTTATTTACTGTAAGAGGTTGTCATCAAAAATGAACAAATTTGTGCGAGTTTTCAGAACTCAGCTGTTATAAGCACTGCACTGTACAGTTCTCAAACACCCTCCTATGACAGAACTGAATTTCATCAAGCCCAAATTCTGTTCTTGCACAATTAATAACATCCTTCAACTCACCTGTTCCAGGCAGCCTTGTCAACCTGATGTGTGCAAGAGGACACAGAAAAAGATAACAGCTTAAGAGACACCTGGAATATTCTCAGTGTCTAAACACTGCTTGAGGATATTTGGTTTACTTACTTTGAGATTTAGTAAGAGCTGCCCAACTGAGAAGTTCTCTGGCTGTACTTTGGCAACATTGCTCCTTCTTGATCTTAACTATGGCAAAGAAAAATAAACAGTTACTATCCAGTGACTATTCACTTAAGGATTTCAGGCAAGACAACCAGGAGCTTCATGTGTCAAATTACTGCACAGATTACAACCAGTAACCCCAATTCCAGGAACAGTGTTGGAAACAATGAGCAACACAACGTGAAATTTCCTTCTGCTACAACAGCTAAAAGGGAAGAGACAAGACAAACAAAAACCTCACATGACCCTGATGCCAACTTACATTCATTCTGGACTCAGATTTTAGAGCTACAGACTCCTGGGACTGGAAGGAAACCACCAGGTCTTCACCTTCCAGGGTGTCCCAGTTCACAAAGGAAGACACACCTGTGAACACACAAATGAAATGATATGAAGGTAACACTTAAAGCATGTTTATTAAAGTATGAATATTGCAAGTAACTTCTTATGCTAGTAGATAACTTTCTGAAATATAACCTAAGTGATTTTATGCCAAGGAAGTTGCCAGTTTTATCTCAGCAGCATACTTTTTTCTCATCCTGTTTCTTCATTCTGCCTCTGGGAGGAAAAGAAGTTATTACACAATTTATTCTGAGCACTATTTGCAAGAACATTTTCCCAATGCAATGTTCAATGAAAACCACTATGACAGAACAATTTTAAACTGCAGTTCACATACTAAGGTTTGACATTGCTCTATCTAATCACAAAATCCTTGAAAATATATTTTAGGAAAGAGCACTTCCTTTTGTTTTCAGTATTCAGCACCAGCATTCCAATATTTTCAGTAATTTTCCAGTACCTGAATGACAACCCAGGTTAAGTGAAGTCACAAAAATTCAAACATTTGTGTGCTTTGGCATTCCCAGCAGCAGTAAATTTAACAGCCAGGAACACAATACAGGGTTAGGTAACTTCAAGCTGTTCAGAATCAATTGATTTTTATAGGACTGCATTAAAATAACTTTTACACAAATTTAGAAGTCTTTCTTTTACAAGAGTTTTTCCCTGTAATTATAAAAAAATCTTACCAGGGGTTTGACTGTCCTTGAGCTTTCCCACAGCAGCTGCCAGGGATGATGTTTCACACTTGTACATAATCACAGTCAGCACTTTGCCATGAGTTAAAAAAAACTTTTCCTCATAACACCACAACTGCAAAATATTAAAATGTACCATTAATGAGGTGAGCAGAGAAGTCCATTCTGCACAAGCTGACAGGGAACTCCTTACTATAAAATTCAGATAAAAGGCAGTGATCAGATTATATTAAACTACTTTCAGTAGGTTTAACACTTGTTAGCAGATCTTCATTACCTGCTGATTTTAAATACAGAAATTAGAAGTTTTCTGTTGGGTATTTTTACAGAGATGTTTTAAAGCACAGTGGCTGCTCTGAGGCATTAAGTCCACTGATAATTTTTCTTTTTAGGTTCCCTCTTGTTCAATATTAAGACAAAACCAGTCAGCTGTTCCAGTTCACTGGTGCATTTATTACTTAGGTGTTGTTTTAATTGACACTTGAAATTACCTTGAAATACTGTTCAGGGAGATCATAGAATCATTTAGGCCATCAACTGCAAATTGTCTGAACAGAACAATTGGCTGGGTTTTGTATTTAATTAGTGATTTCGTTTGCACCAAACAATCAAGACCATCAGAGGTGAGAAGGTACTAAATTAATCAAAGAAATTGCCAAAAGCCACTCCTCTCCTGCTAAATATTCCAACAGAAACAACCCATTGACTGCTCAATATTAATTTTGCTTCAGGAGTTGGCCCCTACTGCTCCTCAGCAGAGCTCTGCAGCCCCACACTCCCTTCCCTGCTGTCAAACACACAAAGCCTGGGGACAAATCCAGACTGAACTTACCTGGCCACTGGTCCCCAGGGGCAGCTCCTTGGAGGTTTGCAACGTCTGAAATTTTGTATTCCATATGGTCAAGCACTCTGAGGAAAAGGACAGGAGTTACAACCCCAAAAAGCAACACAAATGCTACACTTGCCTTTGCTACTTTCCGTTACAAGCATCTGTGGAAACAGAAATAACTGTTTCCAAAGCAAGTATCCAGCACTGGGAATTATGTCACTGAGGTCAGAGCTCAAGGTTTAAAGGTGAGTTGGTTTTCCAGTGAAGAGCTTTAAACAAGAGGGGCAGCACAATTTCCCTGCTTAGTGCTTTGCCCAAGGAAATTTTAGATCTCACGACATCTTACTGTGATTTTTCAAGTTACCTCTGGGTTCTTTGTCAGGTGCAGCCAGACTGCCCAGCACTGCCACGTGGTCTTCATCCAGGACTACCAAAGATGCTCCTTTCAGAACACTTCCAGATACTGAAAGGTTTAGGAGCAGTGACTTGGGTAAAATTTCTTCTTCCTCTTCAGTATCTTGCTGCAGAGGTATCAGAACCTGGTACACAGAGTCATTGGAATCTGTCCAAAAAAAGGGATTACTCTTTTTTATGAAAAATTATTTGATACAATATGGCAAAGGTACATCTAAAAAGACCAAAATCCAGTGAATGCTCAAGGAAGAAATCACACAGGATATTAAAAGGACACATTGTGATGCAAAGCAGCAAAATAATGGTACAGCAGGAGATCTACAAAGTACAAGTGATAACAGGTAGGAACAGTTAAAGTATTAGGAAGGTTTAATTACCACTTCTAGCTGGTTTAGAAAGTTTAAAGAGCTAAAAATATGAAACAACTATTCATAAACATCAACATTTCATGTCCTTTCATATAAGTCTTTGCTTCATTATCACATCCTGTTAGAAAAGGTAACTTACACAAACACAGAAGTGTGACAGTTTGGTTTTTTAGATATGCTGTGAAATTCAGTGGTTTAGATGATTCTTGTGGTTCCAGCCTGTACTTGTGGACACTGTCCAGCTTGGGTTTCTGCACATAGACAAAAAAGTCCCCATCCTGAAACAAACAAAAAAAAATAACGTGTTCCTTTAATTTACACAAAGAAGACAGAACAGAAATTCAGATATTAGTACTGCTTAACTTTGAATGTTATGCAAAATTAGGAATTTGTGGCACGTAAAGAAAATTCTAATTTGATGTAACAAATGGATTCACAGAAAGAAGCATTTGAATAAAGACAGATTCATGCATAATTCCTTTACAAAAAATATAAATCCTACTAAATAGGATCTTCACAATGAGCAATGAAGTGTCTCACAATGTCTGCTGTGTTTCATCTTAATTGTTCTATGCAGTTCCAAGAGCCCAGCCCTAAAAGCAACACAACTTCCATTTAACTGCTGCATTGATTAAATCAGGATAATGATTTCACTAAAAGTTCTTAAAATCAAATGAAACAGGTGATGGATTTTGTAAAAAGCACTAAGATCTGCTGCTATGGAAGTTTTTAAAAGGGAAAAGTATTTGACTCACTTTCTCAGTTGCAAAAACTACGACAGGTTGTTGACTTTCCATAAAAGCTCCACTCCACCTAAAACCAGAAAACTGCATGAGCATGTTCCAAATTCTAGGTTTATACCTAAAGTCAGGTTTATACCTATTCTTTAGGCAGCTTCTTATTTTTAGGATACTTATATACATGATTCTAAGATGTGCCCCGAGATCTTGGCCCTTGATTTCTCCCCATCCCCTCCAAAAGGGAACAACTTCCATCCTCATGGGCAGGTTCCTCCAAGTGAGAAGTGCCATAAAGTTCATCACTCACCTGATGGCTTCATCTGAGATAATGTTTTCAATCTCTTGTTGTGGGGCTTCCAAAAGCACATCCAGAGTTCGGACACCCCCTCCCTTGAACAGCACCACGGGCCCTCCCTGGGGCAGGGAATGTATCCTGTGCACATCTGCTGAGAGCTGCAGAGAACCAAAAGAAATCAGGGTTCTTCAGTCCATCACCTTGAAAGGCAAATGCTTTATTCATTTGTTTTTTTAAAGTTCTTCCAATAAACTTTTAACAGAGGAATGATGAAACTTTAAGGTTCCTAACAATGTAGATCTACTATAAATAATGCAAGTCACTGCCCAGCAAAAAGCCAGGATGAGCATCACATCCCTGAATCACACCAGAAAAACCATAACTGAGGGTCAGGAGTTCACACAAAGTGCTGTTTAACACACCAATCAGCAGAAGACAAAGACCTACATTTGAATACAATTCACCATCTTTAAAGAAAGTCCTCAGAAACTTTGGCCTTGGAATATGAATCGTTTTAAGAGCAATATTTTGATGATAAAGTCATTCCAAGTGGATTCCTGCAATACTCCACAACATCCTGGAGCACAAATTAAAACACTGGTCAGCTAAATATGATCAATACTACGAAAATTAGAGCATCTCTTCCCTCCACCAGGGTCCAAAACATTCCCATAAGAGTAAACACAAGGAAGAGACTTACTGTTGCTTTAAAGGCCTTGTCCAAGTTAATATCTTCATTCTTCCATATTCTTAAAACCTTTAAGAAAAGCATCATTTTTAAGCCCAATAAAACAGTAGCAAACAGACTTCTCAGTACCCAAAATATCAGCAAATTGCACCAGGAGGAAAATACACAAGAAGTAGTCCCGGGGATCTGAGTGGGAACTGCCCCAGGGGGGTGGTTTGTGTGAGAAGAAGCTGAAGCAGAGATAACTGGAATAGAAACCAAGCTCAGAAATCCTGAACTGGAAAGAAAAGATGGGAAAGAATGAGGAAAAAGATACAGCAGAACTCTAAACTCTAAATCTGGAGACAGATTAAGACAGAGAAAAGAATGTTGCAGGTAAAATGAAAGGTCAGGAAAGATATTTCCTCAACAACAACAAGGAAAAGCCAAAGGCTCAGCACGATCTGAGCCAATGCTATGTGTGCACAGAGAAATGTTTAACTGTGAAACAAGAGCAGGAAAATAAGGCTGGAGGTCTGAACTGTTACAATCATTTCAGTACAATGGTCATGCAGCTGTAACTGGAGACACAAGAGGAGAAATAACTCCTCCTTAGGGAATGAATGCATCAGGCACCGAGGATGCTTTAGAGGGCCACCAGGTAACTGCTCAGCACAATGACCCTCATGTCACTGCTGTGCTGTGAGGGCTCCACACCTTTACACTCAACCAAAAACTGCCAGTTTCCTCCCCACACTCCCTCAGAGGACCCACCACATCCTCTCTTCCCCCACAGAAGGATAAAGGCTCTCACCCTGTCGTCATGAACAGCGATGTACTCGTGAGTCTCAAAGTTGCACACGACAGGACAGGTGAGAACCTGCCCATGTTTCACTGACCAGCAGCCCAGAGGCTTCTGATCTGAGATCTGGAAGAGTCAGAACAAAGGCACTGTCACTAAAATATAACATATAACAGATGACTCTGGGGACTTTTCTCATCCCAGAAAGGAAATGCAAGGCAGCAACATCTGATCTGAACGAGAATAGCAAAATATGGAAACTGCTACACTCCAATTCCTCTGGAGCATTCCCGTTCCTGACTTTAACACCAGCAACTGCAGAATAACAGGAAAGAACTCTACATCAATTAGAATTCTTTCTTTTCACATAAGAAAGAACTTTGACCTGTAACAGTCTGAAGGGCTCATGCCACGAGCACAGGTGTGAGGAGGAGCTGTTCCAAAGGGCAGGTACTAATTTTAATCACTAGTGAATGTGGTTTTCCTCACTAATACAATCATGTGGTTTTTCTCTTCCTATTTCAAGGTAAGTGAGACCAAGAGCAATGGATGGTACTGTCTGAGCTCCTGTTCTGTGTGATTTACAGACTGTTGTGAGGGCACTCAACCCCCTCTCCTCGCTCCAGAGCTACACAGGGTATATTTATAACATAGTTCTGTTCTCACATTTGGTCTTGGCAGTGGGAATAAACAACTCAAAGGGGCTTGTATCATCAATCCACACAGGTCATGGAATGGTTTGGGTTGGAAGGGATCTTAAAGCTCATCTCACTCCACCCCCTGCCATGGGCAGGGACACCTTCCACTAGCCCAGGTTGCTCCAAGCCCTGTCCAACCTGGCCTTGGACACTTCCAGGGATGGGGCAGGCACAGCTTCTCTGGGCAACCTGTGCCAGGGCCTCACCAACCTCACAGTCAACATTTCCTTCCCAATATCTAATCTAATTCTACTGCCTTTCAGTTTAAACCCATTCTCCTTTATCCCATCACTACAACCCCCAAACCCATGAATGTGAAAGCCACTTACAGAAAGAGACTCAAATATTTGCCTCGTTTTCTTATTACGGTCACCGAAATAATCAACACAGACCAGCAGATGCTTTCAGTTCCAAGCGCTGCAAACTAAACCCTTTTCTCCTCCAGCCGCCAGCCCCGCACCTGACACAGCGCCGAGCCCGGAGCTCCGCGGGCTCCGGCAGGGAGGTGATTATTGCGATGGGGAATGGGGAGAGAACATCGGCAAAGGGAGAAATAACCTGAACAATCGGGCAGAGGGACGAGGGTGGCGCGTCAGGCCGGGAGGGAGGGAGGGAACGAAGGGGGGAATGAGGGAGAGAGGGAGCGCGGCCCGTGCCCCGCGCGGGGTCCTCGCAGGCCGCGGCCGCCCCCCGAGGAGGCGCGGGCGGTACCTTGAAGAGCGTGGCGGCTCGGCCGCGCTCGGTGAGCAGCACGAGGTCGGGGCCCGGGCCCGGCTCGAGGCTCATCCCGGGGCCGCCGCCCGGGCCGGGCCCGCGCAGCGTGAAGCTTTCGCACAGCGCCGCCATCTTGGCTGGGCCCCCTCTCGCGAGACCCGGCGCGGCGCGCGCGCCCGGGCGTGACCCGGCGGGGGCGGGGCCGGCGGGAGGGGCCGCGAGGGTCGCGACAGGGACGGCGAATGTCGCGACCGGAGCGCGGCTGTGGCACGGCCCGGCCCGGCCGGCACTGCCCGCCTGCCCCTGCCCTGAGCGGGCGGGGAGGCCCTGCAGCGGCCTCCGGCACAGGGTGTACGGGCATGGTGCAGTCCCAGCGTGTAAATATTGTAAATGCCGTAAAATCAATGACTGTTCTCAGAACAGTCGGGATCAGTCAGGATTCAGCGCCTTAGTCACTTGTCCCCAGTGGGCTTCCCGCACGGCATCGGTCACTCCCACGGCCATTCCCACGGGAGCGTCCCGGCGTGCCGCGCTGTCACGTGTACGCTAATGAGGGAGGGCACGTGTACGCTAATGAGGGGCGATGCATATGCTAATGTGGGTCACGTGTATGCTAATAAAGGGTCACGTATATGCTAATGAGATGGGCTTCTTGTATGTGTATGTTAATGAGAGGGGTCCCTTGTATGTTAATGAGAAGTGTCATGCCTACGTTAATGGAGGGGTTAACTGTATGTTAATGAGAGGAGTCAATTGTATGTTAATGGCGGGTTAACTATGTTAATGAGAGCGGTCACGTGTGTGCCAATTAGCATGGCATCGGGTAAAAGGCTTCGCTGGGGTTTGATCTCCGCAATAAAACATCGCTGGGTTCCGGACAATGCAATGAGCTCCTGCCCCTGCGGTGTCCCCGCTGCGGGTGGGACTGTCCCCTATGCGGGTGACACTGTCCCCTATGCAGGTGACACTGTCCCCTTGCGGGTGACACTGTCCCCTTGCGGGTGACACTGTCCCCTATGCGGGTGGGACTGTCCCCGCTCCACCCGCCCAGCCCGGCCCCGAGGGCTGCGGGGGCCGCGGTCCGGTGTCACCGCTCTGGGAGGCGTTTCCAGGTGTAGGATTCTGAGTGTGTTCGTATTCCACCGCAGCCCCGCCCAAACTGTAAAACACACCCGGTCAACCCAACGCCCGCCAGGTCAGCTCTGGGCACTGGGGATCACTGGGGATCACTGGGAGTCACTGGGGATCACTGGGGGTCACTGGGGATCACTGGGGATCACTGGGGGGCACTGGGGATCCAGTCCTCTCCTTGTTCCCCCCGTCCTGTCCCAGCTGCTGTGAAGCGTTTCCCTCCTGACCCTGCACTGCCGTTCCTCTGGAGCAGGGGAAGCTGCGTTTCTATGGAGAAAGACTCTCCTGAAATGCTCCAAGAGCCGCTGTACGGAGAAAATGTTTTTGACTAAAATGAACTGACTTGGAGACAAGTTTGAGAGGGTTTGAGTGGTCTCTTTTCCAGTATTTTCCAGTTGTTTGGTAGGACACTGGGCTGCCAAAATCCTGCATAGGGAATTAGATTCCCCACTGGAAAAACTTCCTTGTCAACCCAATGGTCATTTACAAGTGAATGGGCCAATGCCAGACTGGTGGGGCACCTGCCCTGGTAAAATCCTTACAGAGCTGAGGTACAACAGGACCAAGGAGAGGTCGGAAGTGCTTTGAATTTTCCTTTCAAAGCCAATTCTTTGTGCTATTTAATTCTGAGGAAGTGGCTTGCAGAGCTGGGGGTAGAAATGTTAATGGGTAAATGTTAATGAGGAGGTTCCTGCCCAGAGGAGACCCAGTAAGAGAAAACAGTCCCCATTGTAAAGAATAGTTGTTGGTAGTTTATTTACAACAAAATGCAAGGGAAAATACAATATTAAAAATAATAAATAACTCGGAAAAAAACCAGAAACTAAGTGATATGAATGAGAAAAATGACAGTCAAATTCTCCCGCTGAGCCTTGCACTATTTAACATGCAGAGCAAATCAAGACTTGGTCCTTCTTGGATGGTGGTGATGCATTGCCTGATGTTGCCATCAGCGCTCTGAATTAAAGAAATGGATTACTGGACATACAGAAATTATCACAGAAATGAAATAAACCAATGAAAACCTGTTTTAGTGACACCACAAAACTACAGGAGATCGTAATTCAATGACCATGCTGTTCATTTAAAGCAAAACATTGTTAGACTTATTTAGCAATTTTAACTTACACAGAGAAAACCAAGTCCAAACAATGGCAACAGAAAATCTCCTATCGACAAGATCATGAATTCTCTCTTACTGCACTCACTATTTGATAAAAAGCATATACATTTGGCTTATTTCAAAGGATAACACATCAGTTTGAAGTTATAGTGCAGCAAGCTTCAAAGCAGTTTTAACAAAGTACAGCGGTCTTGTTATAAACTGAAATTCAAGGAACAAATATTTCAGTTTCAAAGTCTCTACAGCAGCAATTAATGCAAATTGGCTACTAGATGTCACAAAATCACCTTCCAGAATAATCAAAAAAAGCCAAAGAATAAGGTCAAATACTTTCTTTCCATAGGATTTATCCAGTCATTTACAAAATTGACCATTACATTCATAAGAAGTCCTATTAAGTACGTGTTTCAGGAATGTGCTGCTCCTCACAGCCTTTCTGGGTCCCTCCCTTTTTGATTTATTAGGAGATCAACCCTTCTGAAGCTGCACTGAATTGCCAGTTGTTTTGCCACGACTGTTCTATCCCAAATACATCAAAGCACAAGCAGAGCTGGGAGCAGGTTTTCATAGAAACCCGAACAAACTAAGCACATTTTTTCCTCTGAACTGTATCCTTGATAAAAAATTCCTTGCCAAGTCCTAGCAGAGCTGTATCCTGGAATTCCTGTCCCTGTGGCAGAGAACAGGAACACGGCTGTGGTGCCTGGCACCATGCTCTGAAGATGTACTCAGAAAATAATCACAGCTTGTACTTTTGCAAAAGAAGTGAGGAACACCTGCAAAACTCTCTCTATTTTAATCCTAATAAACATGTTGGAAAATACAACAGAAAGCTGACTGGGAAAAGTCAGTATTGAAAACAACCCCTTTGCCTCAAGGTGTTGCACTGAAGTACTCAGACCTTCCTCCTCATTTCAATGTTCCACTCACGATATTAATTAATAATGATGAAAACAGGATTAGAGCAGTTATAATCATGATTGTATAATCTGCACCCTTGTTAAAGTGAAATCATAAACCAAAGCAGGAAAGTTTTGTTTGCATCATTACAGCAGCTGCTTTTTAAACAAACCAAGCATCACCCATCAGGTACCAATCCCTCGGAATTCCCAGCTTTGGGAAGAAAAGCAAAGCCAAGCACGACAGGACTGGGAGAACACAGGAAGTCAAACCCACAGAGAGCTCCTGGATTTTGCTGGCTACAGGATTGTCACTATCAGACAAACATACACCTGTTTGCAGTGCAAGCTGGCAATGGAATTACTTCTCCTGCTACTAAAACTACCCCCTAAATGCCACACATTCCACGTAACTTGGACTGCAGCTGCATCTATCCAGGAGTTTCTGCATTCCAGCCACTGTGACCTCCTGCCCAGGTGAGGGGCCACCCCCAGACTGATTGTTCAATATTCAGTGACAGCTCAGCTCTGCAGGACTCTCTTGTTTCAATGCCCCAGGTCAGCAGTGGTACAAAACATCCCCTGCTCTGGCCATGATCCAGGTGGGAGCTGTCATTCCCTGGGGATTGAACAGCAGCTTGTTGAACAGCTACCAGGAGACAGGTCCTGCCAGCAGCCACCAAACAGCAACTTGTGTGGGAGAGAGCAAAGTGCCCCAAATCAGGGTCAGCAGGGAAAGGGTCTCACCGAGTTCACACTTGGAATTGGAAGGAAGGAAGAGAACCCTCCTGCCACTCCTTTTACTCCTCCTTCCACAACCTACACTTCCCTCTGGGAAACATCCTTGTCTACATTTGAATTCCTGAGATTGAAGAATGATTGCACAGCCAGACCAAGAGGAACACTCCTGATTCCTCAAGGTCACCCATGGTTCGTTTGCTTCTTAAAGTGACTGATTTTGTCCCCCCCTTCCCCAGATGATCCAGGAGATTGTGCTGTTTAGGAAAGATGTGAGGCAGGAAAGAAAAAAGAGCCTCATATTTTCTTTCCTTTACATCCAAGGTTTCACAGCCTGACTACTACTCTTCTTCCAGCAAGGAAAAGACAGAATTCACTGGTTTTGCTTCTCAACTGGCACATTTTAGCTGCTCTTTGTCAACCTCAAGCACAGAACACCATTGATGAACACCACACAGACTCTGAGCTCACAGAGGGACAGGGCAGAGCTAGTAAAATACATTATCTACAAGAAATAGGTGGTTTCTTTTACAAATTCTGTGCAAGATAGAAATAGTTCAATGGCCTCAAAGTCAGTATAATTAATTACAATTGGGGCTTTGATACAGTGATACTTTAGGTTTGAAAAGATTTGTGTTTTGCGTTTTAGGCCCCAAATCCTGAGTCATATTGAGAGAAATGTGAATCTGTTGGTGTTCCAGTACAATGAGTTACAGGTCAAAGGTTTATAAACACACAGGAGAAGCCTGAGAGTAGGAAGGATTTTAAAATCAGCTATAAAAGAAGAAAATGGGAAGGTTTTTTTTTTCCTGTTAACCCTGCGTTTGAGTTGGCACTAATTTGCCTCAGAAGTCCTTGGCAGCTTTACTAAATACCTACTCCTAATTATAAATGCTGTGACCTAGATGAGGGTTTGCAGGCAGGACTCTGCTATAGGAGAATTGATTTTCATTTAGAGCATCCCCTCAGACTTTTCCATGGATGTCAGTAAGATGCACCATATGGCTTGAAACACTACTTTAGGAATATATAAACTATGTTCTCTTGCATGCACTTCTCAGAAGGTTTTAAGGATCGAGTCTGAGGAAAGAAGTCACCTTTCCACACCGGGAAGATTATTTTAAGCAAGAAAAAAAAAAAAAACAACCAACAAATCACCACGACCTTTGTAGCAATTGAGTTATGTCACTCTTGCTGTGGCAGACATGGCTTATCAGGAGGAAACATGCAGGGTTAATTTAAAAGGTTTTTTTGGATGGATCTGGAAGGGTGAGAGTTTCTGGAGCAGACTTTTTCCGAGGCCGGTCTTTGGGAACTGTTAGGAAGTCAGGAGCATCTGTGGAGAGAGGAGTTGATGGAGCACTAGATGGAGCACTGCGGGTTGAGGAAGGCATGGAAATGTTAGAGATAGATATTGCCGGTGGGAAAATCCCGATCTTCTTGTTGGTGGCTTCCTGAGTGGCTCGTTCAAACTCTCGGACTTCATCCATTGTCATGTCTTCAGCGAGAGGGAATGAAATACAAAGGCACGTTAGAATAATTTCAAATGATCGTTTCACTAGCTCAGTTAAACTACTTCCATCCAAATTCTAAATCAGGGAATGATTGCTTATCATGCATCTCATTAAGGGATTCTCCACACGAATGCCTCCCCATTGTAATGCACTGACTGGAGCACGATAAGCACAACTAAAGGAAACAAAGTTTTAAGTCCATTAATCACATCCTAATGGTTCTCCTGCGTGGGTCTGAGCTGAATAAAGATTGCTGCCTCTGGAATCGCTGGGGAAATCCAGCTATTGCACAGTGGGTAAACAGTCAGCAGGTAGAATTTTTCAGAACTTCAAGCAAAATAAAACTGAAAGGGGTTTTGAGGTTTTCATTTAGGCTATGAACCCAAATGGGTAAAGGGTTCTCATGGGTTTGTTCATCTGCTTTAATTATCGAGGGATGAAAAATTCTCTCTCCCTCCACTGACTTGTAGCTGCAGCTTCATGCACAGAACTGAGCCCCTTTTGCTTTTCCACTATTAAAGCCTGAAGAATTCCCTCTCACTTGACAAAGCCACAACGTGCCTTCCAACTTTCCATTCAGAAACTGCACTTAAACCCTGATGGCCGAGTGACAAATCCACTGCTCCATTCCCTGCAAAACGGAGGCGAAAGGAGCTGAGAGATTAAAGCCAGCGTGCAATGGATAATGGGATCCCAGGAATTCTCGTCCTGCAGGTGCCAGAGGTGTCCCGGTGCTGTCGAACCCCACAAGAGGGCAGAGCGACCCCAGCATGGACGGGCTCTGCCTGAGCCCAGCCCTGCAAAACTTTCCCGATGCGATCCCAAAGGAGTGACATCTGCTACAAACTGGGAAGTTGAGCAGAAAATCAGGAAGGCTCTTCTGGAACCTGCTGCTCCACGCCTGCAGTGCCTGCAAGACGCCCACCGAGCCAACTGAAGGTTTGCATTGAATGTCACATTAAATTCGTGAATTCAAAATATTTCATTAAAACATTTATAGATCGAGCCTTGAAAGCTCAAAAAAAACCCAGAAATAAACTAGGCTTTTAATCAGTTTAGAATTCTTGCCCATTTGGGTGTCTGAGGCACTGGACTGGCAGTGGTGATGACCAAATGTGTGACAAACCCTGGACTGCCAGGGTTTTTAACAGCACCCAGCTGGAGGCATGTGTAACCTTGGCTGCAAATGTAATGTAAAAGCAGTTTTATGTTGTAATACAACATGATATTAAATAAACAAAAGCATGCACGTTGCCAGCTGCCTTCCCTCTCCCTTGCACCAACATTCCAGGGAGCTCTCCAGCCACAGTTATTAGGAGTGAGATCGAAGCTGTTTTCAGACCTGAGAAGTGGTGGCAATAAACAGATGGTCTCAGAGGGGCTGTACCTGCTCGTGCTGCAGAGAGATCTGAACCCGTTTTGCTGCTCTACATTTCATTTCACACCCTGTAACAGTGTGGGAGTGTTCCTGCACTCAAGGGGTCCCAAATCCCCCCCAGCATCTCAGGGAGCCGGTGCAGGCACGGCAGAGATTCCAATGGAGGAATTCTGGACAAGGGGAACCAAAAGCTGCCTTGGAAACACGGGAGGGGACAGGCAGGTTTCTCAGAGCACTGGCCATTTAAGTGCAATCTTGCTGAGTGGAGCCTCCAAGACTCTTCGTTTCCAATGCAGACATGAACAACCTGATGCCCCCTCAGTTGACTTCTGCTTTTTGGCTCATACTTGCTTTAACTCCCCTCTGCTCTTACCCACAGTGCAGTAAAACAGCCCTTCCCCTGAGCTAAGAAGGCTCAGATCCTTTTTTATAAATTCCATTAATGACAATTTCTGTTCTGACCTCAGTGACAATTATTCCACAGGGGAACTATGGATGGCAGACGTTGCTCAGAGCCAAATCCTGAAGTGTGGAGCCAAAATCCAAACTAATTCTCAACTATGGAGGGTAACCTTGATGTCAGTGGAGCTGCTGCATTACAAACACAAGAATTACCTTCCTGGTGACTACTCAGACAACACCTTTCTCAGGCTGGTGACAACTGGCACTGAGTAAAAACCAAGGAAAGACTTGGAGCCCTTCAGACCTTGCCCAAATTCGTTACATGAGTAAAACCATCACTGAGTTTGACAGAGCAGTGAGTAGAAATAAAGGAATAATGACATTCAAAAGCAAAGACCACTGCATCTTTTCTATCTGCAGGGAGTAACAATCTCTAATTTTAGACCTCTGCATGTGGTGCTCAAGTTAGCAAATAAAATACTTCATGAAATTTCCAGAATTTCAATCAAAGAACATACACAGAAACCCGCCCTTCTCCACAAACTGCTGTTAAATACTTCTTAAAATACTTCCCACCTTGTTGGTAGTCAATCAATGACAACATTAAAATTACTTAGAAAAGAGTGAATAATTCATTGGATTCTTTTTTTCCTGGTGAAACAAAGAATTTTAGCAGTCCCATGGCAAATTTCCACTCCCCCCATTCCTGGCTTTTTGACTGAAGCACTGTGAACTCCTGCATTTTTTAACTATTTAAAGACTAGGAGTAAAACTCCTCTTTAACTTCCTCTTTATGCATCCAACTGAAATTTGAGCATTGTGTTTTCCTGGAGGACAGGGAGCCCAACCCCACCCTTCCTTACACCAGGGGCAGGTTTAAAGTGCAAACCAAGGGCAGGATTGCACTTCATGGAGAAAGATCCTGTTCCTGCTGAAGCAAAACCTCCCCAAAACTCCACTGGCTGGTCAGCAAGATCAGCTGGTTGCTCTCCTCTGGTCTGTGCAGGTGTATTAGCTGAGGATGTTTTAAAAATTGACCTACTCTTGCTTTGGCATGGCTCTCTATTTCATCCACAGTAGATGAATGTTGGTTGCAAACTTTAATGTTGGTTTTTTCATGCATATTTTTCTCGTATTCTCGAACATCATCCATAGTCATATCTGTAAAAAGTTCAAAATTGTTGGCATTTTCCATTGATTCAGGGCAAACTTAATTTTTTTTTTATTATTTTTTTTTTTAAGGAGAAGGTTCTAGGAACACAAAGTCTTTCAGCAGAAGCCAACAAAGGATTTTTTTAAAAAGCAAGGAGCAACTAGCTTTATGAAAATTGCCTCATAAAGGTAGTTGTGTCAGCCAAGGAAGGTGCAAGGAGGTTAAGTCAAAGGGAGCCAGAGAACAGGAAGGAGTGGAAATTGTTTAGGAGTGTCTGTGTAATGTAAGGTAGGCAGGAAGCACTGAAGAACAGGCCTTGGCAAAGGCCAAGATCTTCTAAGCAGATTTTAGAAGATCCCTTGGAAAAAAGGATAGAAAACATTATAAACATTATAAATGTTTACTTACCTTTCCAGCACTGGCAAAAAGATTTCACGTTATCTTTGCACTGTACAGCTCATAACCAGCAAATTAAGTGTTAGAAGCCCCCCAGCTTAGATTGCAGCAACTAACATTTACTTACACAGGGAAGTGAATTAATAGTGACTACATTAGTGACTACAAACTGTGGAGCCTGAAGCAATTTAATGAATTATAAGAATTAGAAATATCCTACAAATCAGGCTGATCCCCCCAGCAGGATCATTTCCCACTGCCCAGGCCTGGCTCTGGTGTCCAACCAGCTCAGTCTGTCTCGTAACACCAGGCAATAATTACAGATTTAACAGGATTTGTCATCAACCACAACTCCAGTAAAAACATAAAGAATCCAATAATTGACTTGTGACCTTACTCTTCTGAGTATTCCCATGCTCTCAATAAATCCACTTGGGAGTCAGGAGTCAGAACAGGAATGGTGTCAGGATTTTGGTCTGTTCTTTACAAGGGTTTGGTAACTTTGGAGCCTCATAAAAACAGCCATCAACTTTTTACTCCTGACACTTAAAAGAGCATTTTATTGGCACAGTCGACTTGCAAATGGGTGCCCCTTTGGTCCTGCACAGTGTGATCTACTCTTGAGGCTCCCATTTTTCTCAAGTTTATTATGTGCCACCAGGACTTGCAAATTCTTGTATCACACCACTCCTTGTTCCGTGCCAGGAGGCTCCTGCTGCATTTTATGAGGCAGCTTTTAAGGAAAGACACAACCTCACCCATTATATCTGCAGCACAGTGTCATAATTCATTGGTAAAAAGAAATGCAGTCTAAAATTCTGATCAAAAGGAAACCTGGAATACCACTAACTCCTGCTTTTTCAGTCTTTTAGTGTTATCTGGAAAGAAAAACAAGCTCAGAAGCCGTGTCAGTAACATGCTGGGATGCACTTTGCCAAGCAGAGAACATGCTCTTTATTAGTAAACAACACTGAGAGAATAGAATTTCTTCATAATAAAGCTAAATATAGTTCAGTAAATTTAATGACAAGACATTCATACTTACAGTGTCAGTAACAGCAACCAGCCACTAATATCCACAACAGAACACACTGTTTATCACACTGATTATTTCATTCACTTCAGCTGACTTCCATCATCTCCAGGTCTTTCTCAAACTTTTATTTTTAAAGATGTTAAAAGACTTTAAAAATTAAATTTTTGATGCTGTACACTGAGTCTTTTTTCACATCTGTTTTAGCAGGGGCATGTTTTTTAGGTTCTGTACTTTGCCTGATAATTAAGCTCTAAAAGTCCACTGTATTAGTTAACAAAAAGTCTCACCATGACAGTAAAAATCCATGAGGGAATTGTGTACCACAGTATTTCATTTGTGGAAAGAGTATTTTTGACAGGGTGATTTCAGAGTTAGGAGGGGGAAAATCTGTGGTGAAATGTTTTTGAGCTAAACTATTCAGTTTAACTTCAGGGCTACTCATTTGCCATCATTACCAGTAACTCTGCTAAAGTACAGCTGACACTTTGCTTCCCAGTAACATTCTCTGTGTCTCACTGTATAGATTTTTTGGGTAGATCTGGGGCAAATTTATGGGCTCAATTTTTACACGAAGTCAGGCTGCTTTATTTAAAGTTATCAGTTACCCTGACTTTGTACAGGGGAAAAAATGGATCACTCTGTTTCAGGTAAAAAGAAAAGAAAAAAATCTAAAATTAAAAAATGCCCGAATTGGTGTTTCCTGAAGCTTAAGGAGGGTCTAAATAAACATTCTAAATATATTCCCAAACTCCTATTACATGTTACAGAACTGCCTCAGAACTTGTTTGATGAGTATCTACGATGATGGATATGTCTTATCGAAAATACATGTAAAAGGCTTAATAACCCCATGAGCTTATTTCATTCAATCTAATTGACTTTTTTGATATTCAGATCACTGTGTCCTACTGGAAGTGCCCATTCCCAGGGCTGCCTCATGGATTCCCAACACTTTCTGCATGCAGCTGCTGCTGCATCAGATCCAGCAGGCTTTATGCTCATATCCACCTTTTTTCAGAAAAGCTTCACCTTTTCTTTGTTGCAATCCACATTAGCAGTTTAAAACTTTCCTAGAAAGCTGGAATTGTGTTGGATCAGAGGCCTTTGGAGCTTGCAGTAGGGAAATGACTGCATGTTAATGCAGCCTTAATAAGAAGCTTTATGCAAACCTGAAGGAGGTTCTTCTGGCAGGGGCAGCTCCTCCCTGCCTGCAGTGCAGGGAGAGGGCACTGGGGCAGGTACATTCAGATTTTGGGATGGAAAGGCATCCCTGGATGCTGCCTCCTGGCTGCCTAAATCCAGCCTGCTCTGGTTACAAAGAACCTGCAGCAAATGAGGTCCAAGAGGGTCAGAGAAACTGCTCAGAGTTCCACCTCCTGGAACTGTGAACATCTCATAGTTCATTGTTCATGAACAACTTACAGGAGGACCTGATGACCACAGAATCATGGAATGGTTTGGATTGGAAGGCACCTTAAAGCTCATCTCATTCCAACCCCCTGCCATGGGCCGGGACACCTTCCACTATCCCAGGTTGCTCCAAGCCCCGTCCAACCTGGCCTGGAACATTTCCAGGGATGGGAGTCCACAACCTCTCTGGACATGATGGTCCAGGAAATCAAATGGAAATCTGCTGTTAATTGTCCTGAGCTTTGCATGAGCCCTTAGAAACGGGCCAAGCTTGGAGCACACTCACCATACCACTCATCCACCCAGGCAAATGCCTGCCGGTGACCGATCAACAGGATGTCTCTGACCACCTGCAAACAGGGAAAGGGTTAAATAGCAACAAAACTCCTCAGAAAAGTAACACCATTGTCTTTCAACACCACTGAAAGTGAAAATCACTGTGACAGTTTTGGGTCTAAGAGGTCATGCCCTGCAGAGTCAGAGGTGCTGGCTCAGAAGGGCTCAAAGTCCAGTCTCCCACTAGAAATGGATCTGCTGCCAAAGCTGGATCACTTCAGCATGGTCTTGACTAGCATGTAATCCATTGGGAATGTGCATATAATCCATTAATCTTTGGGCAGTTAGACATTCTGCATCAGTTCTTTTTCCTTCTTAGTTTTTTTAAACACGTGGAAGGTCAATACTTTGAAAAATCTTATCATTTGGCTGTTATGCCATTCATTAATTCATTGTTTAATACACTGGAAAACTTTCCCACTACCTGTTGTAAGGAATTCTGCACCTCATTGCTACATGTCCAGTGCTCATATATACTCACAAATACTTTAGCTCACATATTTGTCCCAGCACTGAGAATGTTATGGATAGTTGTTCTCATCCTTAGCCCTGAGCAGCTCCAGGCTTTGTCAAGTCTGTACCCAGAGATGAACTCCCTGGCTCTGCTCCAGATCTTTCAGACCTTGAGAGAGGTCTGAAGTGGACTCAGCTGAGCTCCCAGGCCTCTCCAAAACCAGAGCCACATTCCTGTGTGTGCTCAAGTTCTGCTTATGTGAAGGGTAAGAAACAGCTCCCATTTCACTGACCTTGTGTACGAATTGCTCTACTCTGGTTTGAAGTCCCCAGACTTCAAATTTCACAGTCACAAGCTTGTAGGAGCACATAATTGGCTGGTGGGTCTCTCTCCAGCCTTCTTTCAATTGACCTCTCCCAGTCTTCTGTGACTTGAAATATTTGGGATCCTGCAAAACAAAGAAAACAAACAGGGAAATGCAGGCGGGGAAGTCGTGTTTGTCAGCTTGCTAAAGTAAATGTTTTGGTAAGTCATAAAATATTAAACCATGCTAACAAACATCTTGAAAAATGAACAGGGAATTGAGTTGCACAAGCACTAGGATATCCTGTAATCCAACCCTGGCAGTGAGTTGATGGCAGAGTATTCCTGGAGGTGCACTGACAGTCGTATCAGCTGGGACGTTTTCTGCTGTAGGAAAATCTGTTTTTGCAAGTCATTACAGTGCAGTGCTCTCCAAGGGTTATTTATGGCCTTTGGAAACAAAAAGTGGCTTCTTCAGAGCCTGCTTTTCCACTCTCCCTCAGTGTGAGTGACTCTTTACTTTCCACCCGCTCCCGTCTTCCTGAAATCGTGGCCAGCTGGGGCTTTGACACCTCAGCACTGATGTGACCCTGACAATGTCATTCCCAGTTTGAAGGGAATTTGTACAGCCACGTGGGCACCTCAGTAGGAAAGTCCTCCAGTTTAGCCTTCTCTGGTTATGGGCAAACACTAATTCCAACTCTGCCTCTCTTTCACAACCCAAAAAATCAAAGAAATTGGTGTTGAAATCACAACATAATTTCATAAAACCATTAAAGACATTAGTTCATCTTTAAAGTTTACTTTTATCTGTACAAGATGCAGTTTTATCTATCAAAGTGTTATTTTCCATATTGGTATAATCCCATTTCCCTTTATGTCCAATCCTGCTAATTATATCTTGTAAATAGAAATAATTTAGAGTTAAGCACTGCTTTTCAGAACTTGAAAATAATGTCAGTTTAGAAAATTCACAGTGGAGTTTCTAAAATCTCTCCTCAAGAATAACCACCAGTGCTCAGCTGTGTTCCTTCCCCAAAGCTGAGGTCTGGGAAGATCCTTTGCTATAAAAGCAGTTAAACATGTATTTAAATATCTGCTTTAATTATGTGCTATATTGAAGACAATTAGGAGAAAAACTAACAAAAAATTGATAAGACTACTCTGACCTTAATTTTCTTTCATTCAATGTGAGTTTATGTATCATTCAGCATTCCTGTTCCCTGATGTTCATCTCCTGACTTGGCTTCTGGTTTTACCCATAAACTGAAGCTCTGCCATTAAAGCTCCTCTACAAACCCCTAATGAGGTGAAGAGTCTTTCCCCTCTGTGAAAGTCACTGCTTTTATTGCTGACACAGGCTTTGCTAAGTGGAGACTTCAGGCTCACAGTATAATAAGGTTTCAATGTTAAATCACCATAAAAACAATTCAGTGTCATCGTATATCAGAGCAACACCCCCGTGTGCAGCACAGCTCATGGTCACATCATGCTGCCAATCTTCTCACCCAACACAGCTCGACCTCAGATGGATATGGATATTTTCTGGCTGAAAGAGTTGTTTTCTAATTGATCTGAAGCAATCAATAGGAAAATAATACGAATAAAAAAGAAAAAAAAAGGGAAGAAGTAAGACATGATATTCAGAAAGATGTAACATTCTAGTAGGTGGTTCCTTGAATAAAGAAATAATTACAGAAAATATGATTTCAAACAGCCCTGCAAAATATTCCAAGTGTAAAATAAGTGTTTCTGAAAGAGAAAATAGTTTCCTATAAGGCAGGGTCTGCTGTTCCTTACACACACACAGTGCCTTGATTCAGCATTTCAGACACACTCTTTAATAATTCTGAGTGTTGTACTTTATATCCTTTCAGAGGTAACCAGATCTGTAATGGAATAACTTCAGTGCAGTCCAAAGGGATATAATGTAATCAACTTGAGTCAGGATCAAGGATTGAGACTTTATAAATAAAAATGAAATCAGGAGGAACTGCCCTGTCCCACTGCTCAGTCACAGCTTCTGTACCTCGGGGCTGCTTTGCTTTGCTGAGTTTAACCCAGACAAGGGGACACACAGTGGGGATCACCCTCAACTTGGTGGCCCACAAGTCAATGCAGCTCATCCCTGACATCACTCTCCTGTCACAGCACCCAGAGATGGCACCTTTGTGTCCCTTCATCACGTCCCTTTCTCTTGAAGGACACGAAGATTAGTCACAAATTGGCTGCACAGCTCCAAGCCAAGAGCCAGGCGATGACAGACAGTCCGGGCAACTCACATCCCAGAGCTTTTAGGGAAATTCCTGCCTTTCTGAAAGCATTAACATATTGCTACTGTGGAACTGCAGACTGATGAATGAAAGCCAGGACTCGGGGGGGCAGATTTGCAGACTTGCTGTGGGAAAGATCGAGGTGTTTATAATTTTTTACTGAGCTCAGGGGGCTGAGGCTCAAAGGCTGCACAGAAGCCAAGCAGTGGGATGAGAGGCATGAGGCAAAGTGAACTTGAGGGTTCAACCTCCAGGCCTTCAGTTTGAAGGGCACAAATGTTTGACAGAAGTGAGCTGTTATCATCATTATCATCGCTAAAATGAACATCACTGAGCTTATCTACCCAGATGCTGAAAAATTAGGTGTTTAAAAACATCTTGGACTGGTTCAGAAAGACACAAATTCTGTCTCAACAATTGCTTCAGCTATAGTTCATACCAGGAAGTGTTCAGGAGAAGAATCTCTACATTCTTCTCTATATTTTGCATGTATTTCCACTTTTCCCAGGCCTGTGCTGTTGGTTACAGCCATGGAGAACATGCCATGCCAGAGGGACATGGTGGGACCAGGACTGCTCATCTTCTGCTCTTCAGTGCTGTCCCAAAGCCCCTTGAAATCAGTGAGAACTCAGACACGAATGATTTTTTGTGCCTAACTCGTGGGGTCAAATTGCCACAGTAGGATTACAGCCTGGAATCCTTTCTGCAATTAGGCCTGTAAGGTCCTTCTAAACCAATAAAGCAGGGCTGAACATTTTCTATTAAAACCAAGCAGAAATTATATTGGTACCCAGCACTGCTTCTCTAGGCAGGACTCGTGACACAGTGTTTGAAACAATTCTGTCCATGACTAGAAACTGGGCAAGCTGAGCTTTGCTCTGGCCCCAGTTTTATGTTATTCTTTAGATAATGAATTTTGTGTGTGCCTTATTTTTGCTTTTAGCCACCCATGCCTTCCTTCCTAGAGAAACCATCATCCAAAGAATACTGAGTCTATCCACTGTTTTCCCCTTAATTTATCTACTGGCAAAATCCTCAATCTGTTTCAAATGTAATGGCATAGCTAAAATCTTTTTGTTTAAATAACCTTCTCGTCCTTTTATCAGACACAATTTATTAGGAAAGCCCATCTGGCAAATCCTTTTGCTAGAGGAGCAAAACCTACTCTGTATTTGCAATACATTATTGCCAGGTGCAGAGTGATTTAAAAATAGCACTTCTGCCAACAGAGCAGAAACATCATAACCCACGAGCTGGGCTTAGCTGAGAATAAAATGTAAAATTACAATGAAATAAAAGCCCCAATGTGCTGGATATGGTTTCAAACCTAGCACTCTCATTATTTAAGGGTTTATTACTTAGACCACAAGTCCTGGCTCAACATGGTCTTTGTTGGAGTGTCTATTATTTAACATTTAGCATTTATTTACTTCACTTTCCTCGTGGACTGTGGACGTCACGGGCATCAGACATGGAATCCTCACCCCCCTTTCCAGGAAGCAAACACCAACACTGGGTTGTTGCAATGACTTTTCAGTATGAATTCTGCTAAATGTTACTTTGTACTTCAAGTTAAACAATGAACTACATTTGTTGTTCACAGAAAACCTCTAAACCTGCAGGGGCACCTTTGCTCTTGGCTCTGTCCCGCTCTCAGACATGATTTGAAGATGCAGCTGATAACACCCCTTTGTCCACACCCTGGAAGCCTCTGTGGGACACCTTGTGAGCCTTGTCACCCACTTGCCTCGACAGCCCCTTGGTGCTTGGGTGGCCATTTCAGCCTGGGCAAAGGTCCCCAAGCTGAACATGCTGCTCATGCCATGCATCCTGTTTTCTCACTGGAAGTACCCAGATGTCCCTGAAAGAGATCCTTCCTTCCTTCCTTCCTTTTAATGCCTGGGTTAATTTTTTCAGACTCCTATTGCAATATCATGGTGTTTTTGAAGTGCAGTCAATTTTTTCCCCCCTTTAAGCTGAAGACCATTTTGTTTGATCTTGAATTTCAGCACCAACCTTTCATGAGTTTAATACCTGTGATCTGGCATTTCAGCATCAGCTGGAGTTGTTAGGTTTTGGATTTCAGCTTTTATAGCCAGGGCTCAGGAAAGATTTGTTGATGTAAAGATGTTACTACAGACATTTATGGAGAGTCATTTTTTAAGGGCTCCTTTAAAAATTTCCATTAAAATGTATTTTCTGGAAGAGCCAGCTAAATACTTCAGAATTGTAAATATTGGGACAGTTCTGAGGCATTAAAATATGATAATCCAGCCAGGTTTATATAAACTCAGAACTGAAGAGAGTAAGGAAAAGGAAATGTTCATGTTTTTGCAACATCCTGCACTGAACTCCTGTGCTGACACAGTGCCCACACTCACTGGGGGGCTGAGGCAGCTGGATTATTTCAGCTACTGTCACTCTGTGATGTGACAGAGGTTGTGTCACTCTGAAAGCACCTGGACTGTGCTAAGCTGGACAGTGCTGCTGTGCTAGAGGAAAAAAAGCCAGCAATGGCAGAAGAAAACTGCAGCAGCTGCACGAAATCCCTGTGTTTGGAGGTAGCCTGAAAAAGTTTATTCCATTTGTCCAGCTCTCCATTGCTTTGATATAAACAGGAAATGAAACATTGCTAATTCTGAGAACTGGAATATGTTTGCACAGAACATTTCGCTCAGTGGCTCCCAGCTCCGGTCAATGTTTCATTGCAGGAATGATTCACTGGAGGCTCTCGCTCCTCAGCTCAGCTCAGCTCCATTCTTCTCTGTAATTCAGATAAATATGTCTGTCTATATGGGGAACACAGGCTGGCTGGTGATACATATTCATGGACGGTAAAGTCACAAGGAAATGACTTTACAAAATGTACAACTACTCTCACCTGCAGGCTCTGTAGAGAAACACAAAATTCTGTATTCAGTGCAGTAAGTACACTCAGATTTGGGAACACACGTGGCTCCTTACAAACAGGCAAACCTGTCAGCTTGGATCCACACTCAAGCTTACTCCATTTGGAACCTCCAATTTAAACTTCTTCAAAGTTTAAGGATTTTTAGCATCGTGCTTGTAAAAAACACATCTTGTATTTCAGACGTGGCTGCTTCACGGTGGAGTCTGTAGATGGTCATGAAGTTAAAATGAAGTCGTGCTTTGGGACCCATGAATTGCTGCCTTCTACAGCCTTCTGCAAGGACAGAAATGAGTCCTCCACAGAAGACAGAACTAGACTCTGTGAGTGTTTGTAATAGCTCACAAAACTGCCTTCTGATTCACTGTTGACTCGGTGATTTTGGTCCTTCTGTGCTCCCACTGCCAGATAAGCCCACCATCCTTAAGGGAATTCCAATCACTTGGATGATTCTGTTCAAGAGATCCCTTGGTATCATTGGCAGAGGTTCCCTTAAAGTGTTCCTCAATGAAACAACAGCTCTCCTTAAGCCTCCAGCTAACTACATTCTTCACTTTTCAATTTTAGTTAATATTTAGAAGGAGAGAAAAGCAAATATGCACAAAGTCGAATTCAATCATTTCCCTTCAGCAGCCAGGACATTTTCATGGAACCCTTTTCCTCTCTCATCAGTACCAGCACCAGTCAGAATGAGCTGTGCAATTCAAATGGAATATTACATTTATGAGGGTGTTTTATACATTTTGTCTTTTTGGGTGTGAATCATTGAAATGGAAGGTGGTGACTGTCCCTTTACAATCAGGTTCATAAGCACCAACACAGAGCAAGCAGTGCAAGTAGTGTGGGAAGAAGGGTTTAAATTATTTAAGCCACTCTCTAATATACAGTAATACAGCTAAATAATGACATTTGCTGTTAAAAACTGAAGTATATTTATAATTGAAGAGGGCTGAGCTTTCGTCAGGATGTAAAGCAATTTAAAGCTCATTTCTAGAAGCTGCCAAACAAGCTGACCCTGATACAGAACTTGCTTTATTTTAAGCCTGTGAAAGAGCCCCTGAAATGGAGAGATTACTGCCGTGCCTGAAGTTAAAATCGTTCCCACTGGTCTTTCTGGGTGGGAGTCAGGACATTTATCCTGTTGGATCTAATTGGTAAATCCTGAGGATTGCACTTTGCCTTTAATCTTTAAACTTAGTATCAGTTCAGATTACATGACCTAAAAGCAGCCAAATTGTTGTTATTAGTGCAACTAAAATACATTTCAAAAGCTTGCACTAACTGGTTTTAGTTATCTCTGAAGCTGCTACTTGGGAAACACAAACCCTTTCTCATTTGCATGGAATTACTTTTTCATGCTGTTCTGATTGAAAACAGCCGGAAATTACATTTACAAACATTAAAAACCTTTTTACAGTGCCTAAATTATGTAAGAGGCCTCATCAGAAATGGGGATTTGGCTTCATGTTCATCATAGGGTAGCATAAAACCCCCATAGTTGGTAAACTTTGGAAGAGACACTATTTTCAAGTATTATTAACTCACTCTCAATTACAGCATGTGCACAGTTAAATGCTAAAGGTGTTCTTACTGTTCTGTATGAATTCTGAAACAGAATTTGGTAGTCAACAGACAAATCATCCATCAGTACAGAAAAAACAACAGATGCTGGGCTATTTTTGTTGTTTCAACCCATATAAAATTCCATTTTGCTTGGAATCAGGTCTCTAGATTTGTCTTCAAAATAACAACACAAAGACTCTGAAATTCTTTTCTCCCTCAAGATGAGGTTGGTTTTCTATACCATGAGATTAATCATAATGGAAATTATGCTTAATAGATGGCTATCAAAAACGGGCAGGAAAGTTGCAAAACTGGATGTTACCTTTGTGTTTATAATTTCTGGATTTGCACAGGCTGAGATGAAAACTCTCACATAAAGTTCTTTAAAGCACAGCCAAATGCTGACCCATTCCATAGCAGCTCATTCCTAAATGGAGTGAGAATCCTTGGAGTTCTGATAAGATGATGGGACCAATAAGCTGTTTGATGAGGTGTTATATAATTTTTGGTACTAAACAGATGGGTTTCATTATCTAAGGAAACTAATAGAACTACTTTTCATTCTACTGGAGACCCAATTTTGGTTTATGACCTGTACATAACATTTGAAATAGGATCTATAAATGGAAGATAACAAGTACTCGACTTTTTTGTCTGAAAATCGTGTCTCCTACAGTATAGAAATACATTTATTGGCAAGTCTTCACTTTTTATCCTAAAAATGATTCTGTAGTCTCGTTTTATATAGTCAAACAGCTGCCATACTCACTGCCAGCTATGAATATAGACTTGGCTCCAGAGACAAATCATATCTCCAAAATTAAATGCGAGCACAGATCCCATCACTCCTCTCGAGCTGCTTGTTGTGAACCATCATTTTTCAACCCTGAGATTAAAACACTGAGAGACCTCATCTTCATCTGCATGGTGGCTGCTGATTCCAAACAGTGAAGTGCATTGACCCAGAAGAAACGGGCTCTTCAGAGACGGGCTCCATCAAATATACATGGGAGCAACTTCCAAGGGAATTTTTGGAGAGTGGCTTTGCCTGCTGCCATTGATGCTTTTTGGCAGATCTGCTGCAGTCTGCAGTTTGCTTCAGTCCCTCTTGGTCTTGTGTCATCACTGTGCACCAGCCCCGTTGTCACTGCAGCACATCTGCCCTTTGCTGGGCTTGGGCACTTTGCAGGACTTAACAGTTGGGGTGGGATGCAAATAAGGCCAACAGGGAAGTTTCAAACTGCTCAGACCTGCAAACTTCTCCCTGAGCCTCACAATTCAGAGAAAAGGCCTTTTCTATTTTGGATTAATTCAACTGAATATCAAAGGTCTGGCACAGGATGTTTCCTGATAATGGCAGGGAAGCATTTCAAAAGGAATCATCTGCAAAGGAACGTGTCAGGCAATCCAGACAGAGAGGCTGCTGCTGCTTCCCCTCTGCTGGATAGCTTTTGGAATACTACTGACCAGCAAGATTTCAGACCAAAATAAAAATAGTTCTGATTCCTAGCCAGGCTTTTCTGCAGCCCCTTACACTCCCTTCCTCACCACTTCACAACCAGGCTGTCTCTTACCTCTGACTCCTTGTAGTAGCGCTCGGGAATTTCGTCGCTGGCAATGTCAATAAAGCAAACCTCTCGCTCCAGGTCTTTAGCTTCTTTGTCAAAAATCTGCAAGAGTTAAAGAAATTCAAGGCTGTGACAGAACAACACCCTCACAAAATCCACCTGGAGTCGTGGTTACAAGCAGTTTCAATGACCTGCAACAGAATGTATTTTAGGCTTGTGCCTGAACAGCTTCGTGTAAGACACTCAGGGTTTTGCGGGGACACGGTCACGTTCTCCAGCCTCCTGCACACACTGTGTTCAGCACCTCCTGCTCCCACTGCTGTTCTTCCCTGGGCTTTCTGGATGGAGACTTTGGTTCCAAACAGTAAAGTCACCAGCTCAGGTTGGTTTTACCATGTTCTCCAGTGTTTGCCCTAGAGCCCATCACTGTGTAAAACCCCAGCTCTCTGCACTCGGGGTGTTTCTGACCTTCTCACTCTGAGGACGACAGCAAGGTGCAGGTGTTTGCTGTGAACACTCAGCCTAAGCTGCTGTTATACCGAGACTCCAAATGTTGGTTGAACTGCCTCAGTGGAAGCTGCAAGCTCCTCCTATCCATCTGTGGACACACAGAGCCCATCTTCATTTCAATCCTTCAGGACCTGCTTCGGAACCCCAAGTCTCTTGTTCTATGCAAGGCAAACGATGGGGATATTTTGAAAATCCAGGTCATTTGCAGCTGCAGCACAGTCTCCTTCTGTGCCTCTGTCCATAATTTAATTATTTAGGCATCTCAGTGACCCATGTGACTTACACTGTGTCTGCAATATGTTTCTCTCATAATTCTGAGGCGTGGAAATAGTGCTGAGTTAAAGGCTGCCGTGAATTAGTGCCATGAAATTCAGGGAAGTTGTGCAGCCACTGTCAGGATCAGTAACAAGCTCATGATGTGCTTTTTTCCTTTGGGGCACAATGTTCTATAGCTGACATTTCCAGGAAGCATAAATATTTTTGTTTTCCTTTTTTTTCCCCCCTCTTTAAATAAATGCAGCGAACGCTCTGCTGATTTAATTTCATTTAATTTCATCCTGGAGGAACAGTTAAAAATACAAAATGCCAGCAACTCTTTAGGAACAAGAATGCTACTTTATTATTTCTGAAAGCAATGCAGCTGCCCATTTAAAGAATTTGAAGTGAGCAATGGCCTCCAGTGAACACAGGAACCAGCTGATAAGAACATTGCTCAGGAAATCATAATTCAAATAGAGGAAAAGCTGAAGTTTTGACTCTAAAATTTTAACTTGTCTTGGTAGTGAATGAAATAGGCAGCACTGCATGTTCATTGAGCTGGATGTTAACATGTTCACACATCTGACACTGCAGAAAAACTGAAAAAGAGAAACTACAGCCTAGTTTTATTTGTGTGCCTGTCCTCCTTCTCCAATCCCTGCTTTGCAAAAAATTGTGCTGATTATTTGAACAAACTGGAGCTGGGAGGTCCTTCCCCTGTAGTGCTCCTTCTCTGAATTGGGCACACTGATGTAAATCACTGCTGGCTTTATATATATAATATAGGTCGTTTTTTCTAAGCTTCTTCCCTTGCTTTTTTTCCTAAACAAATTCAGAAATACAGAGCAGCTCACAACGAAATAAGTTGGACTATTTCTGGAACAAGATCCTTTCCACCATAATCTCTACAAAATAATGGAGATTGCTCTTAAATGGACATTACCAGGTCAGCTGAGGCTCTGAATCTGTCCATGGTTTAGGTACAAGCCTCATAAATTTAAGCACATGCAAATCTCTGCACATTTGCAAGGCCCTAAATGGGGATTATTACCCAGTATCTTATCCAAAGAAATGTGCCCTGCTCTGTCCCAGGCTTGATCCATGTATTTCACCTCATTTAGAATATAGCTCTAAATTCCTTTCCTCTCTTTAAAGTGCTGTGATGGAAGTGGGGATGACAGATGCCTTTGCCAATCTGTCAAAACCAGGAGGAATTTTTCAACCATTTCAATGATGCCTCATTTGCTGCCCAGGCTGTCTCTGACCATTCCCTCTACTCCAGAGCTTTGCTGAATGACATTTTCACTTCCCTTTGCCAGCAGAACTTGCTGTCTAATCATTTATGCTTCTCCCCTTCTCAGATTGTCCTCACAAGATTTGCAGTTTGAGATTTAATCTTCTCATTCTATCAGCAGTGGAAAATAAGAAGTCATTAGAGAACAAGACTGATTTCTTTCTTAGCTCTAATTCTCTTATTGCCTCTCGTAGCCACAGAATGTGGGATTGCCTGAAACCCTGTAGGGAGGATGGGTTTATTGTGGTTGTGATCAAAGAGACTGGAGAAATTTAAAAGTTTTAAGGGAAAAGATTAAAGGCCACAAAAAGAAGCAGAAGGCTCCCAATCTGTGCAACTGTCTTTGCAAATGTGCAGAAACTGAATGGTGAGAACAATCTGTATCCTTAAGGAGATGATGTAGAAAGGCAGAATATTAAATATTATATTGGAAAGAACTGGACAGGCTTTACATTTGGAAGCCAAGTAATTAACTGAGATTGAAATACACAATCAAATGGAAAACAAAGAGCAACATTCAGGCTGAAGTGTCCTTTTTGCTGTGGGTTTTGGGTTTATTTGGGGGGGGGAGGAATGTGACAGCTTTTCTAAAACAAACATTTATACACTTCCTCCTCCTAAGAGGAATGGATCTCAGCACGTCACAGAGTGATAGAAAGTGGAAGAAAGGTTTCAACTGGGTCTTTATGATTCTCAGTAGTTTCTCCTGGTGAAAATAAAAAAAAAAACAACAACAAAACCAACCAATCAAAGCACACAAAAAACCCCTCTGGCAGATGATGCTGGTACCTCAGCAAAGAGAGCTCACACAGGACAGTGTAGAAATGTAAAACCTGAGGTATTTAAATTTCTCTCATGCCCTTCAATAACATATCCTGGCACACCCTTGGCTAGTGACTCTCTTTCCCAGGTGGCCACAGCCAGAATAAAAACTCAGGTTAGGAGAGGACGGGAAGTCAAGAGCAAATTTAACATCATTTTTGCTACAAGCTTCTCTCCCATTTTGCTTCTTTTTCCTATTTTTTCAGGCTAAGTTGCTGGCTTCAATTCCACTCAGATGTAGTCAATCCAAAATTTAACTTTCAAGGCCAATCCCCAAAGCTAACCTGGGTTGGATAGAAACAGTATAAAGGCAGATCCTGCTGAATCCATTGATTCCACCCACTCTGGCAAACTCCTTGCTCCTCTGCACTACCAGGAGGGTCACATCCCTGCCTCTGGCTGGGCTTTATTTCATAATACATGATCCTCTCTTGTGATGTTGGTTTTTGTGCCCTCAAGAGCAGAAGAGCCATCCAAGGATTACCAGCTGGAAAAGGTGTTCAGCTCTGTTCATTACCACAAAATGGTTTCTTTTTTTACCAGCCCAGACACAAGGAGTTTGTGGTCAGAAGCCTGTAATGAGGCAGCTAATTCGTGTTAGGGGTGTAATTGCAGCAAGGACTGCAAGAATAATCCTTTTTTTTCTACCAAAAAAAAGGCACAAAATATACTCTCCACCTTGAAATTCTGATCTCCTCAGATTGCCAGGGCCAGAACCCCTGAGCAGGTTGTGTCACCTGGGGCACTGCAGCTCTCGTTTTTCTGAAGGAAAATTTGCTCTAAACCAAAAGAACTTCCACTCAGAACTTTACCCATGGAGTTTATTGTGTAACTTTTCAGTAAGTCATGCCCCAACCTCTTTTACCTCAAAAGTCCCTTAATTTGCTTTTTTGGGGTAAAGATTACAGGAATTGACCAATTTCAGACCTGTTTGCTGGCTAAAACTATTTCTGTGGACACACATAATTGGGAGCAATTCTTCTATGGGAAAAGGCTGAATCCCTCTGTGAGAGCAGAAAATTCGGCTCCCTGAACTGCAAGGGAATATCCCTGTCTGCTGCAGAGAGGGAGAGGCACTCACATATTTATCTGCAGCCTTGCTCCCTGCTCCTTTTGCTCTCCATGTCACGACTCCCCTCTTATTCCATCTCCTACCAAATATCTCATTTAGATTTGTACTTTCCGGACACAGAAATGGATTTTTATGCCATTATGTCAAAGTAGCTATGCTTCCAAGACCATGATACACTATCTGTAATATTTACTGGGATTAGGGTTTTTTTTAAGTCACATCTAGTTCAAGTGCCAGATTTACTAACTCACTTCGGCAGTTCATTTAGAAAAATCAAAATGTAGAGGCACAACCACAGCACTTGTTCACACTCCCTGTCAGTGTGGGCCCTGTCATATGTTCTGTGAGAGCCATATGTGCTTGGGACACACGATCTGGAGTTCAACAGAGAGACAGCTCTTCACACAGGAGGAATTTCAGGCTAACCTCTCCTCTGGTTGGCTTGTATTTTTTGAGAATTATTAGAGGGGGAAAGCTCTACGAAATCAGGATTTTTCACTGCAAATTACACAGGAGACGATGGATATTTAATACCAAAATAAAGGAAAAGTCCAGGTGCAAATAAAAGCACCCTCAGAGTGCCCCTGGCTTTGACTTTGCCATGTTTTGAGTGATGCCCAGCAATCCTTTTGACAGTTTCCAGAATGAGATCCTGCTGTGCAGTGAGGCTAAACCAGGGCACAGCTGAATCCTTTTCAGCTTAAATCAGTGTTTCATGGCAGTTGCTTTAAATAGTGAATTTACATTTAATTTCCATGTGCTATATTCAAGTTTGTTACAACCTACTTCCATGTTACTAAGACAGAAGATAAAACTATGGAAAAAAAGCCCACCCTAAACCAAGCCAAACTAGAAATGGATTTTCTTGTGAGCTGCCATACCTAAAATTTATTTTACTTCAGTTTAATAATCAAGACCCAGCCATGGAGTTTTCCAGAGAAAAATGTTATGCTACAAAGAGCAAGGCACTGGAAGTTTTATATACAGTGAATTTCCATTATTGACAACTTTTGGATTATTTTACAAGCTGTACTTTTTTGCTTTCCTCAGACACTGTCAGATGGTAAAGATTCACTGCCCAAATATCAGCAGCAATTAATTCTGTGACTAAAAAACAAATCAAAACAAACCAACAGCAATCAGTCAAACATAATGACCCTTCTGCAACAAACAGGAAAATTGAGTGTCTCTGTGATTCAGTGATTTGTTTGAACAGTGTCTGTCCTCACTCTGCCTTTCTCTACCTTCAGCTACAAACTGCTTTTCAAACCTTTTCCCCATGACTAGAGTGTGGCATCCAAGGAAAACAGGGAGCTGTGTGAGATCACTGTGCATTGATTACAGCATCCACTGGAGCCATATGGTGGATCCTTTGGAATCAACACAGCTCATTGTCATGCACAGTTGGTGCATTCCTCACTAAAACTGAAAAACCCAAAATGTGTGTCCGTAGTGCACATGGAAATAGTGAGAACAGGAGATGGGGGAAAGTGAGAGCAAGACACCAATTAGATTAAAATGAGCCCTGTGTGACACAAATACTGACCATGCAACAGACTGGGTAAAGAAAAGACCTGCCCAAATAAAAGCACAGATTAAGGAAGTCTGTTCCTAGGAAGCACACACCTCAGTCACTCCCAAACCAGCAGCAACTCCCACCCCTCCTGCCCGGATCTGTGACCATTTCAATCCTTGGGCAACCTCAGGGATTCTCCTGGATGTGCCCTATGGTTTTAATATTCAAAACACAGACTTTCTGTCTCTACATTCCAATTCCCAAAGTGCTGATTTTCCCTTGTGGTAAGAGAAGTGTGTGATTACTCTGCACTTTCCCCCTGGTCTGTGCTCACTGAGGCTCTGCTGCAGCACCTGCAGCTCCCTCTGCGGCCCCGACCGACGTCACGGGCTGGGGATGCAAAGGGAAGCAATATTTTCATGTGCCCTGCAGATCCCACCTCCTGGGGCATTTACATGACAGAAAACATTCCAATTTTTTAGATATTCCATTTTGTAATTTCGAACAAAAGTCAAATAAAAAAATAAAATTTCTCTTTAAATCAAGAACTCGGCTTTTTAAAAGGAAAAAGAGGAAACACTGCCTGACTCCTTGGTCCAGTTTCTAACAGCTACCAAAGCTATAAACTGCAAGGTAGCAGGGACAATATTTGATGTACTAACGTGTTCATCCAGCACTGGCTCTGTTTTTCCAGGGAGAGAGTTGCCATGGAACATCTCGTGTGATAAAGCAAAATCAGCTGCACTGGGCACTGAAATCACAGCTGGATGGATTTATGGTTCTGCACCACTACCCAAGGTTTTACCTCAATAAAGGACTTTATTATTGTCCACTGTTCTTTCTGTCAGTGTTTGTATTTGTGCAAATCAAGTTCAAACTTTAACAGATCAGAACAATAGTGCTTTAACACATTTAAAATAGGTTAAGATGATAACAAAGTTAAAGACACAAAAAAATCTAGTTCTGGAGGAGTGATCATTATTGATCACCAGTATCTTCTGTCAGGACAATTAGGAAGGAAAATCAGGAGGAATTTTGCATCAAGATATACTGCAGTAATTTGGTAGAATTATACCAGACAATGCAACATGTTAAATAAAACAATTCCAATAACATACCAGCCTGCTAAATGACACCAGGAACCTGAGAGCATTTATATTGCCTTCTTCCATTCATCAGTGGAATTAGTTTCAGAGTTTTAGTATCCTTATATCTAATTATTGCTTTTCACAATCAATATCTACTTTACCAGACAGCATGGAAATGAAGAAGAGATAAAAGATTTCAAAAAACCTGTATGATCTCAAAAAAAAAAAGAAATAGCTGAGTTAAAATCAGACGTGCATTATTACCCTCATTACCATAACATTAATATTCATTCAGTCTATTTTGCACTACAACTGCAAAATTTACAGAAGTATTTTTTGGATTAATTATTTCTTCATCAGCCAAGGTTGATAGTTGCAATGAAGGAATATATACTGTATCTAAGGAGATCTATAGGAATGGGTGCTGCTTCCTTTTGTTTTCTAGCCAGACAAACATTGTGAAATTTAATCTAAACTTGTCTGACACGAAGGACAAATACACTTTGTGTGCTCTTAAGAGAAGTTTAAGCCTGTTCAGTGAGTAATGGAAACAAAATGGACCCCAGTTCCAAGGTTTGGATTAACAGAAGTCTCTCCATATTTATGAACCTTTCAGCATTTCAGGGCTGTACCAGCCATGTCTGTGTCACCAGATCAAGGACATTGGATCAACAGCACAAAAATGTAGATATTCCACTGGTTTACGGTGTCCACACCCATGAATAGCACAGCTCACGGAATTACAAAACCAGGGAAATTAGGGCTGCAGTGCAACTCTCTAATTCAGTTTCTCTTTCTCCTCCTCAGTTCAAGCAAGGGTCAATGAAATCTCTTAATCTAGGTAAACACTTGCCTAGTCTGTGACTCAGGTGCTGCAATATAAAGGTAATATGATATTATCCCCCTGGCACTCTGGGAAAAATGACATTGGGAGAGCTGGATTCAAGCAGAGTAGAGACTCTTTGATTTACATCACCCAAGTATCCCACCTCTGTGTCCCTTTCCTCTTAAATTCCCTGGCTGGGTACTGTTCAGGGCTTGATTCACAGGGGTTCAGCCACAAGCTGACACCCTGAAAACTCACTGATTCAACAGCTTCAGTTTTCCCTCTGTCAGGCAGCAGCACAGAACGTGTCTGCTCACTGCTGACATTATGATGTACCAGAAGACAAGTCTGCACCCTCCCAAAGCCAAAGGTGTGGGCTTGCTCTGAATGAAAAGTGCTGCCAAAAAGCAGAAGGTGAACATTAAATAGTGCATAAATTACATAATGCTCACATAGCTGGTAATGGAACACACTTCTTTCTGACTCGCTCACTGCACTGGCTCAGAGCAGCGCTGACTGAGGGCTGTGGGTATCTGGGGGGTAATAGATGATCCCTGTCATGTTCCCAGTGGGAAAGTGTCTGTATGCCAAAAGCATTATTCCAAATGATACCTTGTTCTTGTACATGTAATTACCCTGCCATGAGCAGCCCAGCAGCTGTCAGCCTCGTTAACAGCAAGGCTGAGGGAAATGTGCCTCCCACCTGCAGAACAGAAAACACCTTCCCCTCACCAAGGCTGCAGGAGGGACACCTCCAGGACACTGGAAGGCTGTGTCTCACAATCCTTAAAACCTGCTTTACTGCCTTCTTCCTTCTCAAGAACAGGTTCAAACACTCCTTCATTGGGGTCTCCGTATTACAGATCACTTTTCTGGACATTGTAACTTGTATTTCATGCCTACAAGAAACTTCTTCCCCTAAGTGTGCAGCCAATGGCTGTTTAAAGCAAACCAAAATGAAACACAGAGGAACGTGTTTGTGTGTGAATCCAAGGGCTGCAACTTTAAATGTTGGGCTTTATTGGAAGTTACTCTTTTTTGGCAAGGTGTAGGACTCTGCTTTGCTCCCTGAGCAACAAAGCCCCACTGAGCTCCTGCCCTCTGCTCCTGAGCCCCCCCCCGGATCAGCAGCTGCTGGATATCCCATCCTTCCCTAGAGAGGATTTTAAATAGTTAATTGTCTTCTCATTTTTAAGCTGTAACTCTGAAACCTTTTTAACTTTGGGTAAATGATTGCAAAAAGCATCACCTCGGTCCCCACCCACTTTTCCCCTGAAGCTGTTTACTGAGATCTCTGACCATTGTTTAGTTTCCTGTTTGCTCTTCCTGACACCACCTTGGAATTCGACCCCCTTTACCCACAGAGAATTATGTGAAACTGGAATACAATTACACCAAAAAAAAAGTAATCTTTTCTTTACTCTGCATAAAGGTTCACCAGGACTAAATTCACATGTGTAACTTGTGCTCAGAGAAGTAACAAGTAGAAGGGGACAGGCAGAGGGGACAGTGTGTACACGGATCTTTCATCTCCTGCTGGTTTAGAGGCAACTCCTCTGCAAACTTAGAAGCTCCTCATGACCAGGTCACCCAGGGAGAGGCAAAGGCACAAACTGATGGGGCTTTTCCCCAAACTGAGACCCACAACCCCCAGACACAGACCACGGGTAACTAAGAGGATTAAATCTAACGTTGCACAAGCCATGGAACTTACACTGTCGTTGCTTCCTTTGTTGTCCTCGTACTTTGTCTCTATATGAATGGAGAATTTAGGCAAAAAGGAACACTGCAACAGAAGAAAGAGATGTTTAACATAAAAAATGCACCTTGTTTCATCAACTGACATATTCAGTACAAACCCTTCAGTATCAGCTTTCTTATTTTTTGCAGGTGACTTCAAGAAAAAAATGTAAAAGTTCACAGAACATAAAAGCAAAGGGTTTTATGATTCTGGAGGGATGTAGAGATTTTACCTAAAAGCTGAATACTATAATGAAGGTATAAATAAATTAGTAAAGGCACTCTGGAATTATTAGATACAATTGTTTCCATGCTCACTATGCCAAAGAGTTTGAATGTACTGAATGCCTTGTTATAAATTTAATTCACTAAGATCTTGAGAGCAATTTGATATTCCTCATCATGGATCAGTCTATCCCTCCTATAAAATAAGCCAAGGACACTTCACTACCTGCAGGTCCTGACCAAACAGACAGCAATGCTTTCATGTGTGAGGGCTTTTTACAATTTTCAGTGAGAAATGAATTTCAGTGTAATTTCCTATTAATGAAATTAAGATGGATTATGAGCTGCTGGGGAAATTCCTTTACACTAAACCCAAATAAATTTTCAATAATGCAAAAAATTTAAGAATACACAAATGGTTTTTCTATTAAAGATAATATTTCTGTATTTACATGGGAATAAATTTATTTTTCTGAGGATTGCTCAGCTTAGCTGTCTCACGAAGACTAGAATTTATAGCAGTAGGCAACATAATTCGAGTAGAAAAAATACTTCAAGTATCTTTTATTTAGCATGTCACAGTTTTCCTTTCAAAGCAACTTTGCAGGTAGGCAGACAGAGCAGCTGTGTAACCAACCCTGAGGGACTCCAGTTCAGCATCTTTACCATTAGTCACCAAGTCTTTTCTTGCATTAACTGATGCAGCACAAATCCCCTACAGCAAATGGCTCTCTAAGGTGCTGTACATACAGGTTATACAATGAGGACACAGTGCCTCAGTGGCCACGGTGCTGTTGGCCCAAGTTTGGGCTTGATAACAGCGGGAAAGCTCTGAGGGAGGGGCTGATGACTAAGGGAGAGGTGATTTAGGAGGCCAGGTGGAGTTGCAGCACAACTGAAATGAGGAGCCAGCTCCCTGCAGGCTGCGGAAAATATGGCCCTTCTTCCCCGGATATCACCCAACAAGTCATTGCTCAACGTTCTTCTGAGCCCAGGATATCCAGTACTCAACCAGCACATCCACAGGCAATCCTTAAAAAACAAGGGAGAGAGTTTTCCCAAAATGAGGTGCTGTGAAAGGCAACCCCCTCCCTTTGTGCCGTTGATCTGAGGCGTGGCTGCAGTTGCAGATGAAATTATGAATAAAGCCAAATGCCAGATTTCCCTTTCCCCTTGCTACTAAAAAAACCCCTGCTGTTTTCAGTCACTGCCTGGAGGTCACCAGCCGTGAGTCAGGTCATGACACTGAAATGGTGCTGTCCCAAATATTGACTGTAGCAGTTCACCAAGACACTGCTTGAATCTAGTTGTTGATTCCTGTGACCCAGGATCTCAACTCTAATTAAAACACGAGATCTTCTAACCTTATATTTTAAAAAAAAAATCACTAAGGAAAGACCAAGGATCCTTAGAGTAGCACAGAAGAATCATAAGTGCCTTTTACCTCAAGCCACCTCATTAGAGAGCAGAGTCACCCTGTGTAAACCCACCCACAGTCAGCCTCCCTTGTGTTAGGCATGGAGGACTGTAACAACCTAATTTGAGATTATAAATGGTAACATGGGTTTACCCCAAGTGAAAAATTCACCCAAAAGTAACTGCACTGCAAATATATCTCCCAGAAACTCAAGTGACTGGCAGCCACTGCTCCAGCACCCGTGGGGGGTCTCGCTGGCTTTCAGGAACACGCTTAGCAGGGCCCAAATTTTTGAACATTTCACAGAATGTGTCTCATGATTCATCAGCTGTGCTCTGACTAATTGGCAGAGGGCTCTGGCAGAACCAGAACACTGTTTATGCATCATTCAAAAGACTATTATTCATCATGCAAAAAGTTGTTGGGTTTTTTCCCCCCTCCTAAAGTGGCCTCGTATTTACTTAACTGGGAATTAAAATTGTTATGCAACAGTCAGAATCAAACTGGGGAGTGAATAATAGGTAATAAACCCTTGAGCAGATTTTTTTTCTTCCAAGCACTACTCCCTTCCTGCTCTGCCTCTCCTGGGGCCCATGTTCTTCCAGCACAGACCTGGAGGTCATCAATCCCCAGCACACTCAGGAATGCACAAGGTACTGTTTTCAGCTCTCCATCTCGATGTATCCACAGCTTGCAAGGTTCCTCTTTGGAATAAAACAGTGGCAAATTCAATCTTTAACTTGAAATTAGACTTAAATTCTACAAAATAGTACAAAATCTTCAGTGTCTTCAACGGTAAGGTGTAAAGCTCTCAAAGCAAGTGTCTTCTATATGGTCACCTCCAGACTTTTTAGATGTCTTATAAACCCCTTAAAAATTGTTATACCCCAGTATACCTGTGACACTCAAAAACAAACAAGGGGAATATTCTCAGGGGTTTATTTGTTTGTTTTCTTAAACTTTCTATATTTGGCACCTCAATTTTGGATGAGTTGAGAGAGGTTTAAGGCTCGTGAGAGCACTCAGTGCAATAACCGACCTGTAACAGTAATTACCACACACGAGAAGGGGCATTTCCACATGAAAATGAAGGGAATTAATGCAGGATAGAGGGGCATTTCCTCATGAAAATGAAGGGAATGAATGCAGGATACAGGGGCATTTCCTCATCAAAATGAAGGGAATGAATGCAGCACACGCAAAGCACAGCCTGCACTCGCATTTGCAATTCCCCACATATAACCTCTTGAAAAACGAAAGGCCTATTTTTAGCACGGTGATTGATTAGCGTTGCCATGGCAATAAGCAACACTTACAAGAACAGGGTAGAACCCAAGTGTGCCAAAACACTGCCAAAATCTTAAAGAGACAGTCACACACACGGAGTGTGACAATGGTTTTATGGACAGGGCTGTCAGATTAACCTTTGCATGGTAATTACACCCGAGGTGGCTGCAGGAATTACTGGAGTTGTCAGTAAATATGTTCATCTGAGAGAGGTTTCTTTACCCTCTGGAACCTGCTTTGTGTGAGTGATGCCAGTTCATCAGTGCCATTGCAGCTGACATTTTCCACATTTCATTTTCCACATGGTTTCTGTCTGCAGAGTGTTCAAAGACCTGCTAGAGACCTCACCCTTGCACTTCACTTTTCCTGCTCCTTGTGAATATTAATCCACAATCCTTGGCAGTTATTTTTGTACAGTAAGAATTAATCCCACTTTTTATTTAAGCAGCAGAAGCACATTCCCCTAAATCTTAACATAAAAGCCTGGCCAGGCAGACATTTCATATAAATGTCTTCTCAGACACTTCTCAGCACTTCTTAGACTGATGATTTTTTCTATATGGTCACATATACATTATATTGGCAACACAGGTGGAACTGGATCCTTTACAGAGCAATCTCCATGGAACCTCCAGGTAAAGAACCCAGTGACTGCTACAGTGAGGTAAGTGGTCAAGCCAAATTAAATCTTTTCTAAAAGGGTCATTTCCAGATACCACACCCTTTGAATTAAAAAATTTTGGGGCACTATTTTGGTACTCAGTGGGTGACAACAGCATTTCTTTACTGAAGATCAAAATACTGGGAAAGGCAAATGGAGTCCCTACTTCTCTGTAACAGACAAAGGGGATGTGACATTAGGGGGTAGTGGAAGGTGGAATATCCACAGTTCCTTGGAAAATGGCCATCATGTTATTGAGTAGCCTCAGACTGCTCCAGACAGCACTGCCTGGGACCCCCCAGGGCTGCTGTGGGATACAGGTCATCCAGGGCACAGACCAGCAGCCATCAGGATGACAAGGGTGGAAGAGAATGGACGGAAAGGGCTGGGCAGGGGGATGGCAGGATCTGGGCAGGGGGATGGCAGGACTGGGGAGATGTGACTCCACGACAGGGAGGAGAATTTGGACAGCAAGATAAGCACAGGAAGGTGGCAAACAGCAAAACAGAAGTGCTGTTGAGCGGAAAGGGTAGAGAACAATATAAAAGCAGGGCTTGAAAATAAACCAGGGAGCAAAACTCATAAACAAGCTGAGAAAGAAACCCACTGTTTGTATTACATACAATAACTTGGAGATGAAACAGTGACTAACAAGATGCCTCCAACCACTGTGAAACTCTTCTCTCTGGCTTTGCCTTCCCTTAGGATCTCTGTCTTTGATGCATGGGAGCAGTAACCTGCTTATTGAGGAGGAACAGCAGGGAGGAGCTGCGTGCACAAGTGGAAATGACAGTCCCATCAATCAGGGGGGTTTGGATTGCTTCACAATAAGCCAGTGCTGGAAAAAGGGAATTCTCTAAGCAGTTTTGATTTACTTGTTTCAATGGGATTAAGCTATTAGATGAGAACACAGGTTTGAAGCTTTCTAAAAATATGTTATTTGGGTTTTATAAATACTACAGAGGTCCTTCCTGTTTGCTGGAACCTCTAAGGGACACAAATCTGTGTTTTTTTAGAGCAGTGGCACCAGCCTGTCTTCTGAGTTGGGGGTGAGAGGGGAGGAATTCTGGTCGTGACTTTGCATTAGGCTCTAATCCTTCAATAAGATTCTGTTACACTTTTCATGCAGGCTCTTTATCTACTCAAACTGGAGAAAAGTTTATGCACTGAAGAGTGATGGGTTACATCCAAATCTCAAGGGCTGGTAATCAGACCAAGCGAACACAGGAAAAAACTCTACAGCCATGTTTATCTGAAACAACTATTTTCCTTCTCAAGTCATCTCATTATAAAAATAACAGTTACAAAAACCTTCCTTCCAGATAATTTACTTCACAGATAAACCAGCAGCAAAGTGAAGCACAAAACATGCCTATTCTCAAAAGTAATCAGAAAGCAGCAGGTCAGTAATGGACCATTTAGCAACTCTCACTCTGGGGCCTTGACACATACCAGATGACATAATTTTATTTTCCTCAGTCATTTGCTGTGGAAGAATTAATGTCATTGTGATAAATCATCAAAGGAATTGTTGTCTCCTGCTTTCTGTTCCATAACTGTTTTTCATAAACATTCTGAATTTATATCCCATTCCTAAGTTAATTTGAGACATTGGCATCTTGAAGGAATCCTCCTCCTCACAGGGAGTAAACCATGTCATTCCAGTGTTTATTTTGCTTTACATAATTATGAAACCAACAACTGGCCATAAATTATGCACAAAAAAAAATTTGTCCAGCTGTTTTTTTTTTTAATTTCAGCCCCAGAAGTGAAATATTGCTAACAACACTGAAGCTGTTCGGGTCAGGCAGCAAATCTATTTGAAATGCTCCCTGGTAAACACTTGAACTGCTCCTTCAAACTCAAAAGAGTTTGCTTCAATTCTGTTTGTACTTTTCCAAAGCTCTTTGTGCTCCAACTTGAGAGCTAAACTTTGTTTGGCTCATTCTCACTGCACTTCGATCATATGAAGTTTTTGTACCACGGTTTAGTCACCAAACATTCGTGATCTGATTATTTGTTTGCTTGAGGGCTCCTCTCTTTTTTTTTTTGTCCAGAATCTCCACTGTCACTTGAGCAGCTCAAATGGATATTTGCTCTGTGCTGTTTATTTTCCAACGATATCCCAGTGCAGGCAAAGAAACTTAGTTCTACACAATTCCTTTTCGTTTGGTTTGCAAGAGACACAGGTTTGCTTTCTAGTTAATTATTTCCAATCCAGAAAGAAAAATAACAAAGCCTCCTGCAAGTTCCCTCGTTCTTGCCCACCAAGAATAGCATAAATATTTTCCACTCAAGAGACGTATTTGCCAAGGCTGTGATAAGCTGGCACATAAGGGGTTGTTGAGAGCTGCTAGGCATCTTTCCTCCATCCTCCAAGGGACAAAGGGCCCAGCCTGTGACTAGCAAAGGAATTCTTTCCCAAGACAGCAGCTTTCCCCCTGGGAATGCAGGTGTAGCTGGGCAGGAGGCACTTGCTGATTCCCAAGTCCTGGAATCCCTTATGGAATGGAATCCATAGGGCTCCCTTTCTGCTGTGCCCCAGATACAGTATCCCAACTTTATCATCTTAATATCAACCTAATCACAATATTAAATGAACTCCTAGATAAAAATTAATCACGTATTTTGGCAAGGTATCTTGTCAGGTTTCTAATGACAAGATCAAAATCAAAATCAAAGCAGCTCCTCAATAACCTGAAAGACTTTCTCACACAGCCACCTAAACTGAACTTTACAGGGACATCTTACTCCCGAAATAGCACCCCCAAATCTGCCTGACTTCCTTTGGCTTCAGCTCCCAAAGTATTTTTTTCGACTTCTTCCTCCCTCTCAATGTCAGCAGGAAGCTTTCAAGGATTATCTCCAGCTCTGAGACAGCATTTCTTGGGACAGTAGCCATGTGTCATCTTCCTGGTAGGAAGTCTTTTGTGTGGCAGCTTTAACGAGGTACATCTGCAGATGCTCCCCTGCCACGCCACGATTTCACATCTTACACACCACAAAGGCATTGCTTGTGCAATAGTTCTGCTCAGCTCATTATCTCAAGTGTGTCAGCTGCTTTCCATACTTTTAATATGGCTGTCAGGACTTGGGAGCAGACATGCTGTTTGCTGTCAAATTTATCCATAACTGGCCCCAGATTATTAAGGACTAACATCATGACAGCATAATTTCCATTCCTGTTTTCATGCATCCAATCACTCTTGGCTTTTTATACAGCCATTGCAGAGAGCAATATTCTGAAAATTATTTTCAATGCCCAGCGAGCGTTTTTTTTCTTAGGTGTCCTAATTTCAGGCCCCTAAGAAGGTCATATTTATGAATTCCATAATATTCCACAGAAGAACCAGGTTGACAGAATATGGGCTTGAACATTTCTCATCAGCCTTCGTATTTTACAAATGAAAAAGCCTTCAGACCATCAGTAAGATTCAGTCTGTTGTTCATCCTCTTCCAAGTCACTGACAGACACTGAAATAACATCCTAAACCTTTAAGGTCCTTCCCTCTGTTTAGAGTGGAACTTGAAGGCTAATAAGGTGTGAACACACCACAGAGCAGTATGTACTTGATAAGATTATGCTTTATTTATCCAATTATTGGCCTGCCTTTAGAATCAGCTTTCCTTGAAGTGAGGCTCAATTTAACTCTTACCACGGCCCACAGACCCTTTGGAGGGAATTTGCTGTCTGTAAGAAAAGGGTTTCCAAGCTATCTTACATATTTTGGGCAATGCCTGTGGGCTTATTCTTTCTTTCAGAATTCTCTAATGACTACGGAAGATCATAATTTAGAGAAATATTCCAGACAGGGATAGGAATTATTCCCAGTGGTACATTTAACATTTTTGTTCTAGATTCAACAGTTTGAGGCAAAGGCACTGTCTCTGTTTTCCGTGAAGATAAATTCACAGTCTATCAGCTGCATTAAAACATAGTTTAGATTTTTGTCTGCAGTAGTTTCCCTCATCTCATCCCAGTATTTCTAGTTCTGTTTCCTTGCACCATGGTGAGTAATTAGTCCCCAGCTCCCCCAGGCAGTTATACTGTCACTTGTGACTGCTCTGCCTACCTTCTACACTTGGAGACCAATTTAGTTTTACTTTACAAGTCTCTCCAGCCCTGCAATCATTTCTGCTGATGCTCCTGAACATCTCTGTAGCTGTTCACCTTCCACCAACCTGCACTGAAATGTGTCCCAGCTGTGGTTTCATGGGATTACACAGAGATCACCTCCTGGTTCAGGTTCTTTGAGCACAGCACTGCTGTTTGGTTTTGAGAATGTGTTGCATTTCAAATTCAGACATATATATTTCTGTCTGCTACCATCCCTTTTCATCGTTCCCACTCGTCTCTTTCAGTTAAAGAAAAAAAAAGATTCACAGAAAAAAATTCAGATTTACTTTCAAATATCCAATGGAGAGACATCAGTGCAACACAGCAAATGTCACCTTCCCAGCCTAAAACTAAATGTGCTCTCAAAGGTAAACCCTTAATTAATGTGAACTGAAAACATCTTCAGGCAAAAAGCTGAGAATTTGTCCCTCATTACTACTGTCCCTTTTGGGGCATTTGTGTTTCCTCTGACAATCAAATGAACTTTAAACATGAAATAAAGCAGAAAAAGAAAGAAATATCTACAGCACATATTGAAAAGCACAGTTTGGTGCTTTGGGTTTTCAAATCTGGCCATTACAGTTTCAGCTCTTGGTCTCCACCTTTCAGATCTGAGCCTTTAAATCCCTTTATGTTCCCTCTTCCACATTTATCACCCTGAAATCTCTTTCCTCTCTTTATGCTTTATGAGTTTTTAAAAAATCTGCACAAACATTTTGAGCACTGTAGAGTTAAGAAAAACAAGTGGATTATGTTTTATCCACCAGTCAGAAGTTCAGACTAAATCAAAGCAGGAGTTTCCAGAAGGTCCCTTCACCTGGAATTTCCTCACCATCTCCTCCTCATCTTCCAAAGGCTGCTGAAAACTTACTGTACATTATTGAGGCCAGCACATTTAAAACAATTTTTTCTCATGATTTATGTGCTATATTTTGCCTTAGCTCTGCTAGAGAGAATAGCTGATTTTTCTGGGCACTGTGCCCAGATTATGTTTAATTTTGTCTACAGATTGTACAGTTTCCCAGATACTATACCAGAGACGAGCATTTTATAAGTTAATAAAACAATAAATAAAATAAAATCTGTTCTCATGTCTCCACGTAATAACAGGAACCTTAAAAGCCTTTCCCTGTTTTACAGAAGCTTCTCTTTGTTACAGTGAGTATCTACAAATATATCAAATTATTTCGAAGTGATAAAAAAATAAGGTAAATAATTTATAGGATCTCCATAGAAACACTTCAAATTTCCCCTTAAATTTCTTAAACAAATAGCTGAAATAAAGTTACACTACTGAATCCATTATGAATTAGTTATATTAGAAAGGAATCAGTTTGGATTCTACTACTACATTTTACATATTTTTTCTATTTTTAGAATAAAAAAGAGGAAGAAAAACTTACTGTGTATTCTGATTTCCAGTTGTCCATTTGTAAAAAAAAGAATGATGAAGGAAAAGAAAAAAAAGAAGAAATGTGAAATAAAACAATGATGCAAGATCCTTACAGCAAACATACATTAATAATAAAGATTATTGTGTCAGATAGTCTGCTGATTTTATTTGACTAAAGTCTATGGACAATAAATTTAGGACACAAGTCACACAGAACTCAAGCACCTGATGTTTTCTTTGCAAGGATGAAACTGCATAGATACAACTCTCCAGTTTTTACCTGTCCTTATAGACATATAATAAATAATCTTTATTTTCTTATATTAGTAAATATAAGGTGGAAAAATATATGCAGTTCAACAGGAGTTATTACAGAAACTTGGCATCTATTGCTCAGGATGTAACTTGGAGCTTCTGAAGATAAACTCAACTATCCCAAAATCCCAACCCACTCATCATTTCTGCTTTAATCCTTACCTGTGATTGTGTAAGGATAATAATTCCAGGCCTTCTCTGTAACATAAAATATTTTGGGAACGACTGCTCTAGCCCAGCTAGGCAGCTTGCTGAAAGGAAAAAGAAAACATAAAATTAGAAGAATTTATGACTTCTGAGCCTTGTAGAAAAGAAGGTGCTCGTTTCCTGGCAGGTGTTTTAGGGGCCACAGCAATGCCCGGACTTCATGGGAGTATTTTCATTTTTCATGCCTCAGCTTTCCCACAGCACAGGTGAAAGCAAGGCTGGCTCCCCTCCCCGGGGGAGCAGGTCGGTGCCACTGCAATGATCCCTGAGCAGATTGAACCCAGGCTGCAGATTTGGGGAATTCCTGGCAGATTTGGGGAATTCCTGGCAGATTTTGGGAATTGCTGGCCCCAGCCCTTTGGCCATGGCTGGACTCAACAGGTTGGTCCACCTCAGGTGTAACCAGGGCACCACACCCTTAACCACAGGGAGGCACCCTCCGACAAGAGCTCGTGAGGAAACACGGATTTCAGTCCACTTCCATCCCGAATCCATGATTTCTTCTTCTTAGAGGCTGTTTTTTCTCCCTCCATATTCTCTGCCAGCGCTCCAACCCTCATGTTCAGCTCACCTGGCACGCAGCTGTTCCCACACTACCAACACCAACTCCCAGGTGGGAGGGTTTTCTATTAAAATTAACAAATCACTCAAAACACCTCGTGAGGTTGGCAGGCAGCGTTTGCCCCTCTCTGCTGATGAGAAAAGTAAATAACAAAAGGGAAGGGAATTAATGGAACTGATGTCACAGCTCAGAGCTCAGTCTGTCAACAGAACTCACCAGCATGGTGGTACAACAGCAGCAGGGCCAGAAATGAATGGATACAGCATCATTAAAGGATAATTAAATAATACTATGGCAGAAGGGGAGCATTCTTTTACCACGGCTCTTGGGTCTCTTATTTCCAGCACTCTGGTCACAAAACTGATGAGCAAAGAAACATTTTAAAAAGGCAAGTTCACTGTAATTCCTCTTTCAAGCCTTTCTTAATGACTTCAGCTATAAGCACTGAGGCTGCCAGGACTGGTCACTCTGAGGCACCTTGAAAAACCACAAATATCCCTGTTCTTGAGGGACTCAGTTCCAATTGTTGGTCTAGCTGAGAAAGTCACCTGGACCAAGACTGAATCTTTACTGAACTGGAGGCTTTCAAACCTCCATTTTCCAAGTGGAAATGTTTGAAACAGTTCTGTTTAGATAACTGTGTGCAGAAAGTAAATTAACTTTCCACGTTAGCAAATTTCTGAAGAAAATACAGTTCGGATCATTAGGGTTTATTTAACTACGGTCTAGCTACACATAAATATTTTATCTGTCCAGGGGCAAAATGCAGAGTTAGTACATTATCTACAGATCCAAAGCCAAGTGCATTGACTTTTGCTCTTTGATGACATTGCTCAAAACTCGATTCTTTTCTTTACATAAACCTTTCTTGTGTACAGACTTTTAAGCAGCATTTTACATCCTGCATAACAGACTTCCCTGTATCAGATCTGTTTATTTTGTCAGCCTCTGTCAGTGTTTTTATGACTGCCTCCCTTACCTTTGCTAAACTTTACTCTGATGCCTAAATTATAAATACCAGAGGATGCAGAGACTTTCAGCTTCTGAAAACATTGTTCCAGCAGGAGAGAAGAGGCAGTAAACAATTCTAAATATAACTAAGGTTACACTGACACTCGAAAACATACATCTGCTCATTTTGCAGTTTTTTTGGTTATTGTTTTTAGCATATCTGCCTGTCTACCTATCCTCACTGGTACAGCACATGTTGTAAAAAATAATTTTATGAGCAAAACACATATTATACTCAGAATTGCCAGTAAGTCCCAGTCACAGGCACACATGAATTGTTCCAAGGGTCCACTCAGAGAATGAAAAGATAATATTTCTATTTCAGCAGCACAGGTATCTGTGGATCACATTATCTATTTTATTTTTCTTATTTTTATTCTTATTATTATTCCCCAGGTGAAGTTCAGTCTCTCAGCACACAGGGAGAATGTGTTTTTTAAAGGCAGTGCAGCTGAAACCACTGGTGAGCAAGAAGACCCTCTGCAAGAATTAAAGGATTGGCAGATAAGAGAAGACAACACAAATAATACACAAGTATTTGCAAGAAACCATCACTAAAATATAGAAGCTCAAATTTCTTCAAGAGAGATCAGTCCAGAAGAAAATAGAGTGAAGCAAAGTTCCCCAGTTTATTAGGGCAGTGGGCCCTGGAGGGAGAAAAGCTGAGGCAGAGAAAAGCTGGTGTGGGGAGTCCTGTTCCTCAAGGAAGGCAGGCAGAGAAGTTTGCAGCACATCTTGTACTGAAGCACATCTCCTGGAGTGAAGCTTTCCAGGGATATTTTGGCCTCCAGGCACAATCCACAGTGGCCTGAAAACCTGCTGATCCCTCCCACAAATAGCACTGCAATATCTGGTGGCACTGTGACACCAAACCCAGATTAAAATGGCAAATCTAGAGATGGAGGATTCACAGTTATTATCAAACTTGGTCAGCCTGATTTCAAACATCCACCACAGCTGGAGGCTGTGGATGTTCTGAAAAGATTTGAGTGGGCACTCAGATCTTCTTTGTCAGTCTTTGTACCCATCTTTGGCTGAAAGATCCTCTGTCCCACTGCCTGCATTACCAGGAACCACTTCCCAAGTATGGTTTGTACATGTTTTCTAGGTCCTTGTGGTCGTTCTGAATCACCCTCAAGTGGCAATTCTGAAATGCTTAAAGCCTTATTGCTTTTTAACATGCTGGAAAGAAATATCCAGAAACATTTAAAAAACCACACAAATTCTGGGAGCTCTACAGTGGGAACACATTTATTGATTTTTTCCAAGTCCTGTATCTAGCCTGTGAGAGAACAGTTACAATTACAATAATATTAAATGTTGGCAAGATATATATTATTGGACTCCTATGTTATCTGTGTGTGTGTGTGTGTGCAACATCACTGGTGATTGAATTTGGCCTGAGTTAAGGTCAGAGATGTCAGAGGTTTGCAGTGCAGGAGTCACCTGCAATGTAAAAACAATAGCTGGAGTGTTTCTATGCCCACTCCAAAAATGCTGCAGAGCAAAAGTTTAATAAAATGAAACAGGCCCAGGGGAAAAGAAGAACTTCAAAAAAGCAGGGATATTCAATTAGATCAGCAGTAGTGCAAACGGGAACAGATTGAGCAATATATTTCACAGGACACAAATCTATATATAAACATCTCTGGCCTGGGAGTGGGGAGGAATCGATGCCTCAGCAGCATCATTTCACCACAAGTCTAAGAAATGCTGGAACTTCGGGGGGAACAAAAGCAAATTGTCCACCAGGTCTTTAAGCCTGATGGTCCAGAAGGTTGTCATTGTAGGAGCCTAACGATCATTTATAACGCAAATTAACTTCGCCGAGGCAAACTCCAGCACCAAAAATGTTGGCTTTGGGACACGATTATGAGGTGAGAAAAACTTTAAAAAAAATATTTTAATGGTTTGGGTTTGGTTTTCTTGGGGGGGCGTTTGTTGGTTTTGGTTTTTAGTTTTGGCTCCCCCTCCCCAACAATTTTAGAAAACGAAATGACAAACAGTTCAGTGTAAAAGAAAACAAAAGTTCTGATTTTCAGGACACCCTTAACTTCAAGTTATAATTCCTTCTCCTGGAAGAGATTCTCTAGAAGGAGTAGCAATAATCCCTCTATTTCAAGCCACTGAACTATCCCATCTTCCTCTGGCTCTCAGCAGGTATTCCTGGGAACACGTTCCACTGCAACAGAAAGGCTCTCTCTTTGCCTGCAAGGGGCATTCCTTGCAAATTTTTAGTACAGCCCACGCTGGGAGAAAACAGTTTTATTGCACTTGCCTGTTGAGATAGACACGTTTCTCTGTCAGCTGCCCATTGCCGTGGTTGGGGTCTTCAAAGGGCTCGTTCTGCACCACTTCCACCCCCTCCCCTCGGTCACTCTGTTCATGGCTGTGCTTGCTGATCATGTACAGCTGGCCAATCCTGTACTGCAGAGCAAAACCAAGACAAAAAGATTAGTTTGATGTAATGATGTAATTTTATGTGCGAATAAAAGGCAGTTTAAAGGCAAAACGCGCTATTTTTGGGGTCCTCCCGTTGTCTTATTCAGCCCAGGGCACCACTTGTGAAAAAAATAACAACACCTGTGTGCATGCACATGTAAAGAATTATGCTGTAAGTATATAAAGGAAGAATAAATAAACAATTAATCTTGTGCTTCCATGTGCTGACAAGGGATTTTAACCAGCAGCTGAACTCTAAAAGTTCTGTGGGACAGGATTCTCCTGTCCTGCCCTGCAAAAAGATTCTGGGTAACTATTGGTGGTGCACAGAAACAGAAAAAAAAAACAAACCATGAGACTCTAAGCCCTTCGAAAAAAGAAGTTTGAGATGAGTGATTTGGCAATATTATTAAAATTAATTTAAGCACTTCAATGATTCTTTTTCTATAGGCTCTTGAGTTACTCAGGAAGCCAAACCACAGGAGGATTGGCCCAACTTTGCTATTACAGAAAAATAAATTGTTGCACCAGCAATTGATTTTTTTCTCACTATGTCTTGCATGTACACCAGGGCTTTTGTCTTCAGAGAAATATAACAAAAAGTACATCCTTGAACCTTCGTTAACAAAGATTTTGGAATAAAACTGTACTTTCCCATTCATTTTCTGGTCTGAAATTTTATTCTCTAGTCCTTTACACATTCTTGAACGTACCAGGGTTCTTATAACAAACTGTCTTTGGACCTGTCCAGTTTTCTCCACTTGGATCCCTCTCTCTCCCCCAGAACAATTTGTTTGGGCATATACCTGCCAATAACTTCAATCACATCAGTCCCTTCCAATACAAAGAACAACCTGTTAATTTAGGGACTGGCTGAGCTGCCACACAGGCTGCCAAGGACCAGCTCAGCATAAGGAAACAAAAGCACAGTGACAGTCTGACCTCAGAAAACTCCATGAGATTCTTGTGGTTATTGCATCTTATAAACAGCAATCCTATCACACACTTGAAAAAGCCCAAATCAAAAGAGCAATTAGCCTGGGAAAAAAAACAAACAACCAAACCATCACAGACTTTATTAGCAACTGGCAACAGGACAGTCTTAATAAACACAATGACAAGGAATAGGATGATGGAGGAATAACTCCAGTTTATTCCTCTGCAGCAGGCAGGCCACAAGAAGGTAAGAAATTTAGAACTTGCATCTTGCAGGATCATTAAATCCTAACATTTTTTTACTTGCTAATCCAGTTATCTACCTTTGTCTCTACTGAATCTTTTTTTTTCCCCCTATCTCATCATATTTGAACATTTTGCCCTAACCTCCAACGCTCTGAAGAGCTGCAGACCTCACACATACCCTCTAACAAGATCCATGACAAATTGTCTTCTCTTTTTCACTAACAATAAATGAATGCACTGGTGCACAGGCAAGGCAGAGTTTGTACACAGAGGTTGTGTATTTGATCTGATCAACAAGTACAGTTGGAAAAAGAATAACTTTCAGGCACATGAAGCTGTTCTTCAGGTCTGAAATCAAAGCACCACACTTCAAAGCCGAATGCAAGTTGAGAAAAACTGCTTTGCCTTTAATTAGATATGTATCAATTAGACCCCCTGAGAACAAAGATGAGTGCCTGGGGAGTGACAAGGATAGCAGAAGAGAGGAAAGGTGATAAGGTTCTTATCTTCTAATGGAAAGGAAGAGGTCAGTAATTTATATCCTGTGCCATATGAAAAGGTCGGGTGAGCAGAGGGCAGATAAATTACACTTTGCCATAAAGTCAATATTTCGATTGAGATCTCTCTTGGGATTTTTGTTACCCCATAAAGTCATGACTTTTAGTTGCCATGGACACTTCTGGAAAGTGTTTCATAATTGCACATATCAATTTCCTATTTCCATGCAGTCCTTTGTAATTCTGCTCCCGGCTTGAATGGTCAAACACAAACACCTCAGTTTCTGCTGGAAATTCTGGCTCAGAAACATCAGGATGAAGGTACATTCACACTGACAGCTAACAGTGGGCTTGTACTAAAGCCTTCATTTGCTCCAGCATCAGGAATCAGAGATACCCACAGAGGTTGTTGTTCTTTCAAGGACCTACACTACCATAAAATGCTTGCAAAATATCAACCCCCAAAGCCTGCAAATCATTCTGAGCAAACTCTGCACTCTGTACATCAGCAGCAGGGCTGTCAAGGAGCAGCTGCTTTACAGGGGCTGCCCAGTCAGTGCTTAAAGGAAGGTTCTCCTTCTCCCATGAGGCTCAAAATCCCCCCCATTCCAATGACACCCCAGATCTCCCAGAAGGGATCCAAGGCAGCTCAGCAGGCTCCTCTCACTTGGAAGATGCTGAAGGGAACAGAAGGCACCAGGAGCAGTGCTGGACAGCTCTCCTGCAGGAATCCCACTGCTCCTGCCTCTCCACAGGCCATGGCTTTCCAGACCTATGGATCTGACTCCAGGCAAGGAGAAATATCCCCCTCCAAAGCCAGGTTGGATGGGGCCCTGGGCAACCTGATCCAGTGAGTGGCATCCCTGTCCCTGGCAGGGAGTTGGAATGAGGTGAGCATTAAGGTCCTTTCCAACCAAACCATTCCATGACCTTTCCCAGCTGGAATTCTACAAAACATACTTTAAAGTAGCTAACTTAGCTCTTTTGTGTGCTATTCATTTGTTTTTATCTGCTTCATAATATTTCAAAATCGTTCTGGAGCAGGATGGAAAATGTTAACTTCCAAAATAATAGTACTTCACCAAACCAGAGAGTACAAAACTATTATTTCAGATAAAATAACATGTTTTAAAGTGACTGTTTCTATTTACATGAATAAAATCCAAAGCAAAGATGTGTCTTTTAGAACTTGCTGGAATTCAAATGCCTGAATAAAAAGTCACAGCTTTTTCAAAGTTCCTACTGATATTGTGGAGAAACAGCACTTAAGGACCATTTTACAGCAGCAAATGATACTCATTATTCCTGAAAGGGTAAGCTGATGTACCACTATTATTTATGTTGCTCTATCACAGGCTGAATTTACATGTTCTTAGCTGCAAGATAATTTGCCAAGACCATCTACTGTTCCAAGGAATTCAGTAAAAGTTCACATGGTGGCACCTGACCTGAATTTGGATCTGGACAAAAGGTCTTTGTTCGAAAATTCTTCTGTTTAACAGAGGAAAATGTATTCAATCTCAGAGGAAGAACTTCAAAAAACAAGTGCACAGAACACGGATTTCGAGGGTTTCTAAGGGTATTGCTATGTAGTTTTTGTAGCAGACTTGATGTTTTCCAACCCCAACGAGTGAGACATTGTCTGGGTGGTGACTCCTCTCCTCCTTCAACAGGCAGATGGTGTTTGCTGTTGGGAGTTTAGTCAGACAAGAAACAAGGCTCATGTTAGCAACAGCATGATGGTGGTCAATCTGATTTTGTTTAAAATTATAAGTGAAACCAGAAGCTTTTTCATCCTCCAGATAGGAGGGGGAAAAAAAAAAGAAAAAAGAAAAAATGAAAAAAGGGGTCCACCCTCCCCATCTCTCATTTGTTGAGCTCCCACTGTCTTTAGCAGAAGCTGCACAAGAAATCTTTGCACAAACATGTCTGAATTTTTTTCAGCCTGACTGACTGTTGCTCAGGGTTTCATCTAATACAAGTCTCAGAGTGCAAACTTTCCAACTTCGTGTGGAATGTAAAAAAGAAACTCTCTCAAAGGAGAAATTATGCCCCAAACTCTCTCTTATCTGAAATTTTCATACCACTCCTTGAAGCTCTTATCTGAATGCTCACAGAAAATGTAACAGATTTATCACTGGCTTCGTCTTACGAGTCAATTCTCACATTCAAAAGAATGGTTGAACCCTTTCATCTGCATTTACTTTTCTATAACTAAACTAAACCATTGGGGATGGTGCTGCCTTTTCAATTTCTGCAATTTTTTGTTCTAAGCCAGCAGTGAGATCCCTCCCTGTAGACAAAAGCTGGAGGCCAGAAGACACTGAGTGTCTTTTCTACCTATTCAAGGTAAGGATTGTTCAGCTGCATTTCCACAATGGAAAGTATTTCTCACGCAGTGATTCATGCTAAAACATGCCAGTGGCTTCTACTCCCATTCCCAGAAAACTGCAGTGGTAAAACAGAAAAAAAATGAAGAAAACCAGCACCCACTGAACTGCAACAGATCTGAACTTGTGCACGAGGGCAGCTGGAAAGGGCACAGTCCTGCCTCCACTGATGGCAGGAGTTGTTTTCTCATTGACCTCAATTTAGTAAAGATTTATTTACAGCAAGAAAATACCATGAATCAGCTTCACCTTTAGTTCTATCTGCCCAGCTACACTGAACCCAAGGGCATTGGTTATGGCAAAACAGTAGCAATTTGATTATGAAATTCTGATTGATAGAATGCTGTCTCATTCATAGAAAACAATCTTAAAACTGACACATTTCTGATCTATTTTCAAGTCACAGTCTTTGAAGACTCTTTGTGTGCTCCTTGTGAACGTGTTCCAGAACGTCAGATTTTTTTTAAATTAAAAATATTAATAGGAATATCATTCATTGCTTCTCTGTGTTTAGAATGATTTAAAACAGTTTCTGACTATTCCTCAAAGGACCACCACGAGACAAGCACGGTGATCCCAGAGAAGTTCCCTGTCCAAACATGCACAGCCTTGTCACTCTGAGCAACCTCTTCCCAGCAGCTTCCCAGAGATATTTTACCTCTGGAATAACTTGTTTGGAAATGTATTTGCTTGAGTAAATATTTTTGTTTAGGAGGATACACTGAGGTTTCCTGTTCTGTTTGTTTTGATGTTGAAGGCATTGTTTTCAGGTCTGGATGAAGACCTAAGCCTGCTATGAAAAGCTTGCAGTTAAGATATTGAAGACAGGCAAAGAAAGCATTATCCTTACTTTATACTTGATTAACTGGAACAGAAATTAATATCTCAACCTGAAAAGAGATGTCTGTGGTAGGACAGGGAATTTAGCCTCAATGTAGTGATTTCCAGCTCAGTGCTGTTACCACAACACACACCTGTAATTTCTTTTTAATTCTAAGCGGTAATTACTGAAACAGAAGTGGTTTCTCTTATCTCACTCACTAACCATAAATCCTTCATGTTAACACTGTTAGACATCATTTTAATCTGCCTTCTGAGGTGGGTGAAGCCTGATGCCTCCTCATGCTCATCTGGAGGTTGGAGCAGAGCCCTCACATGTGGGCAATCCCAGCCCTGGCTGATGGAGCTCCCAGGCTGTGCCCTCTGATCCCCAAACTCCTGCCCATGATGATTCACAGCTCTTAACAATCATTTCAGAAAATCTTGTCCTGACACAAGCCCCAGGTTCTGACAAGGTGATTTGTTTCTCCCTGTTATTAACATTCCTACATGGGTTTTAACAAGAGTGGAGGAATGTGCAATGTGCTGGTGTTTGAGGGGTTTGTGTTGGCTCCTCCTTGGCTGCTTTTTGCAGTTGGGTTTTGGTTTGGTTTCCTTTCAGGTGCTGCACAGAGCTTCTACTCTGAAAGCAGTGGAGGTGAGGATGTCTTGACAAACACCACCCTCAAGGTTTTTACTGCAGGACATTGCTATGGAGGGAAACTAGTCAAACTGAGAACCACTGCAGAGTTAGAAAACGTCTTGCCACTGAAATAATCCTTGTTTTTTACATGCAGGAAGAAAACTAACTCAAACTTGGAAGTCTCTGTTATGTAGCAGAACTTACCAGTGTGAAGTAGTGGTTTGTATTTCTAAAATAGTGATTTTCCTGGTGAAATAACTACACTGTGGGTTAGGGGTCTGTGAAAAGAGTACTGCTGGGTTTGACTGCTTGGGAAATTCTGCAAGGAAAGCATGAATAATAAACAGAGAAGGCAGAAGGGAGGGGTTCTTCCAGTTCTGTGCAGAGATCCCAGACTACCTCTGAACTGACAGTAAATCTCCTTTAGCCTGGCCAAACAGCAGGGTGGACTCTACACTAATCCACCATTTGACTTCTTGTTTCCAAGCTAAGCTGCTGAGAGCAAACCAGGCACCTCTGCACTGCACTCCCTTTGTCAGGCAGAAATATCCTTGGTGCAAAGAAGTTTCTCTGAACTGGTGTTTCACGTGTCCCTGAGGCACAAACAGGAGAGAGCAGCTCCAGAAGCAGAGGCAGCTTTCTAAACTACTGTCTTCAAAAGCAAATCTGTTTTTATCTACACAAAAGATCAAGCAACTCTCCGAAAAACCCAGAAGGAATAACCCCAAACATCTGGATCCATATGATGCACTGTTGGGATTCGAGGCCCTAGAAAGTCATTTAGAGGTATAAATGTCACTTCCCCCGGTGATACATAAAGAATCCCACCAGTCAGAGTTTAGAGTTGAGCTTGAAATTTTTCTTTCAGCTAATTCCTGCACGCATCTGTGAGTCACAAAGCACCACACATCTGCTGACTTGCATCAGCAGTATTCTTTGCTGCTGCCCAAATTCATGGGAACAAGCTTTTGTAGCCTCACAAACAAACAGTTGCAGCAGGAACAGTTGACTTTTGCACGCTGTGAAGTGCCATTCTTACTGCTTTCATGCTGCTTTGCCTTTTCAGGGAAGAAATTACATCCTTTAGATACTTTATCTGTCTAAATTCCCGTGAATGACAGTTCAGCAACAACACACTGGATGTTCAGAAAGTCACTATCCTCTGGTACTTCCAGCTAAAAAACCATAGCCTACCCTAAATCTCCAGCATCCTGGCACCTCGTGGCTTACAACCAAACAAGTGAGACTGAAATCAATGGCAGCAGGTCCAGATCTCTGGTTAACAGGTGTACAATGAAAACCAAAATTAAAACAAATGAAAATTAAGTTGCAAATGTTCTGCTTGCATGCAAATGGTTTGCCAAATATAGCTCATGTCCTGTTCAAATTGTAGTCATTTTATGCTTCTACACCAGCTGTGCTATTGAAAACAGCCAGCTGTTTATCTGCAGTGTACGAGCTCGTAGATTTTTAAGAATGAGTTTTCATGAACAATATTTTACAGTGAGTCAGCTGGTTACATTTTTTCCACCATTTACACCATGTTCTTTGGACATAAATACCAATAATGTTCTATTATGTAGATTTACACATGTATTTCCAGCAAAGGATGCAGATATATTTTCCAGTGTCTCCAATGCCCTCTGTCTACATGGAGAACAGCTAAAAGGGACTTACTGTGCCTCTGGACCATTGATAACCAGTTTGTCCTGCATACTGGGACACTCTTCACTTCTCCTCAGCTCTGTTTATCAGGACCTGTCTCTGATTATCTGCAAACATGCCATGTCTTAATTACACCTTATTCCTTTTCATGCCCAGTTCACTCTGCCTTACAGTGCACAACTGCTTTGATAATTAACACTTTTCCCAAGTCACTACAAAAGCACATTTTATTTGCTAGCCACAATTCATTCATGAGATTGTAGTTAATTTAAAGGCTGACGTTCAAGGAGCTGTTCAGTAAATATCTTATAATTTTAACTTAGTAATGCAGTAAAATGAAGTAAAACGACAACATCATTTTTGTAGAGGTTACTAAAGGGTTTTTAGTAACGTAAACTCTTCTCCTGGTATTCCAGGAAAATGCTGTTTCCATTTCAGACATTCCAAGAAAAGTCAGAATGGACAAGCGTAGCTTCCTTCTCCATCCCTGTCACTGATCTTTTTCCAGCAGCTCACAGGGGGTGACACACACAGGAATTTGTTTGAATCCCAGTGAAAAGGAACATCCTCCAGGCACTGGTGATGGGGATGGAGGAGTTTGCTCTATTAAACCTGGCAGCAAAAGCTCATATCTATTTTTTTATTAAAATAAACAGGATCTGAGGGCAAGAACCACCTCGTGTGCCTTGTGTATGAAACACAGTTTTGTTTGGCCAGTCAAGTAATGTAGCAGAGGGTTGGGCTGCAAAGCTGGGTTTGAACATGAAGGTTCACTCCTGTAAGTGCAGGATTTTTAAAAATGTATTTATTTGAATTCAGCTCAGTTTAAGCTGGGAGTATTCTAAGTTGCAGACAGCCCCTGAGCCTCTCAAAATTCAACAGACTGGGGAGCTGGGTTTATCTTTAACTCTAAATGGACCAAACACGTGTGCATCTATTCATGCTTTCAGAAATTATTTTCTCTTTCTTTGCATGGCTAATGGTGTTTGCTTAATGTTTAAGTAGAACTTCTTTCCCCTCAGGCTTCTTTTCTCTAATTACTCTTCTTCAGTAATTACTCATTTTTATGACTTACAAGGATCTCTCTCACACCAACACCATCAACTTTCAGCTAAGGAGAATTCAGTGCTTTCAGAAAGAAATATTTGCCTGTAAACTTTGAGTTTAGAAGCACCAAAGAGACTACAAAGGATTCCATAAACTTTGTCAGAATCACAGAAGGGAATAGTTCTGCAATTAGATTTTTTAGCAAGCAAGTTTCTTACAATGCATTTCAAGCAATATAACTCTGCTCATAAATATGAAAAAAGGAGAACTTCCTTAGGATACACAATCTAAAATGAATAAAACAGCATCAGAATTTAGTACTTAGTACTTACAAGCAGAACAAGACAAATCCAATCTGCCTTCTGATAACTTATTCAGAACAAAGTGCAATTTTGTTTGCTACTTAACAATGAAACAAAAATACACCCACGGTCCAGAATGTTTCATTTGATTATTACAAATACTTCATCCTACTTTCTGATCTTCGAAAATAAAACTGACTTCAATTTCATTTTTCAAATGCACGTGTTTTATGCCTGCATCCTGTAGATAAAAATAATGTTATATACAATCTAATGTCTGTAATTAGTTGAGGTCACTCCTGCGTCTCTCCATCTAACCCAGAGCTCAGGGTGATGAAGATTTTAATGTTATCTAAAGTCATCTGATGAAAGGAAGCACGAGAGCAAGACTTGAGTTGCATAAGAAGGAAATGAAGACATAACTTTCCTCGCCACTCCCTGATTTTTAAGATACACTGAAATCTCAAAATTAATATGAAAAGAAGATATAATATTTTTCCATTTTACTTCATTAGAACAAACCTTTGCAATTTAATACCTACTCTGTAAATCTGTGACAGAATCCCCCCACATTGCAGTGAGTCACTGCTGGTGCACCTTTGCCTTCGTTACATGCACGAGTCTCTAATAAATGTCCTGAGTGTAGTTAGGGAAGAAATCTCTTTTCCTGATACTTATGGAAAACCCAAACTGCAGCCAAATAAACTCCTGGGCAGGAACCCCCCAAGTTTGCTGCAGAAGGCAGTGCAGGGTGACACCTGTGGGTGCACACAGGGAGGGTGAGGGTGCTGGGGACAGAATGTGCTGCCACCTCATGTCTCTGTCCAGAGCAATTCCAGGCTACACAACCTTTCATTTCAAACTTTCCACCTTGAGGGTGCAAGTTCTTTGACAATGAACAGATGGGTGGAATTGCTGCTTTCCAGCACAACACAGAACACAAGCTCTTACGTAAGTATAAGCAAAATTTCCAGGAAGGACCACATTCCTGACTGACTGACAGGCTGCAAAGCTTCCAGAGCAGACATTCCTACAATACCACATGTAGAATGAAAGAAGGATGAAGGCAAAGAATTCCTGCCAAGGAACTCTATGGGCTTAATTCAATTTTATCATAATCCAGAAATGTGAAGCTATATGGTCTCCAGATGTTTTGGAGATGGTGTTCCAGCAATTAGGCATTCCAGCAGTGCTTATCTGTTCTTAGTGTCCTGTAAGGGGAGTGTAGAACATGATACAAACACAACCAGCATCTCCTCTGGGACAGAACCTGGAAACAGTACAGAGGGAGGTACAGAAATCTGCCACAAATGTGCAGATTTTAACCAATACAGAAAAATTACACTGATTCATCATATTTAGGAAGATTAGAGAAAGTGATAATGTTTGGGTTGAATGGGATTTCATTTCTTGAGCTTATACAGCAAATAAATATCTTTATATTCCACAGGGATAACAACAGTTACCCAGGGGCTGTAAGTCATAGCTGGCAATTTCTCAGTGCAGATATGCAACATGTCAGAGCATCCAATGATACAAATGGAGCCTTGACCATATACCAGAGAACTAAAAAACTCTTCTGGGACAGATATTCCTGCCCTATCCCTCTGGATACCAGCAACAGCAGTGATGACCACCAGGAGAACGAGCAGCTCCTGGTTCTGGGCTGGACTGTGCACTCTTTTACAGCAGCTTGTACACAAGGAATAGAGAAACCAATTCCTCAATACTTGCCAGTGGGAACATCTTTCTGCCACAAAGAATTTTGTTTGGTGTTCAAACTTCCAGGTACAGAGAAGTTTCCCAAAGGCCAGTTGAGCTGGAACAGACCCTGCTGAGCTCCATGGAAAGACTCTCCTGTTGACTCTGGAGAGCTTTGTCTGTAAGTGAGCAAACAGCTTCCCTGCACTCCCCACTCCCAAGTTAACCACTTCCTCATTAGCTGCAGCAGCTGCGTCACTTGGAAGGGATCCTTGGGGGATAAGAGTTCAGGGTGTACAGTAGCACCAGGGAATAGAGCTGAAAACCATAACAACCAAATGTATAAATAGATAAGAATTCTTTATAGAGAACCTGCTTTTCCTCCTCCAGCCCCTCAGACCAGCACAGTGCTCTGAGACAGCTGTGAGAGCACCATTTCTCCGAGGCTGGAATCTGCTGTCTGAGACACATGTTTGAAACGGAAAACATGTAGCTCGAAGACCCTAAATGCACACACCCTGCAAAAGGCTGGGCTTGGAAAAAGTCAAGAGAATTAACACGAAAACATTCTGCTGCAGACCTCAATAATTGAAAAAAAAAAAACCACAAAAACCACAGGCACAGAAGCTGAACAAAAAAACCCTCCTTGCCATGGTCTAAAAATACAGTTAAAAAGAGATCCTCGCTTCCCTCCCTGCCACCCCAGGGCCTTGTGCTGCCCAAACGACAAGCACTGAAGTCAGAGCTTCAAACTCAGGGAGGAAGTGGTTGCTGCAGCAATGGCAACCCAAAGAAAGCTCTTTATCTCCTACATCTTTGATTTTTTTATAGCATGCAGAAAGTGCAGACAGCAAGAACAGAAACTTGTTGCGTGGCAACACGGCTTGACCTTCCTCTAGTTCGTCGTCTTGATAAACTTATTACTTTTCATAAAACTAAAGAATTCAGACAAGTTTATAGAATTCTTTCACATGGAAATTATTCCTTGGGAAACACAAAAAGGTGTAATTAAGGAAAAAGATGGAAGAAAATGTTAAAACATGAATGAAACTCACTAAAAAGGTCTATGGCCCAACAGGTTGGTGGGTAATCAAATTTTAGTCTAACATACTTTTAAGTGCATGTGCTTCAGTCAAATATTTATAAGATATCTGCAAACATACCTATCTGCATAACTTTTAAGTTTAAACATTGCTTCTATAATGGTTTAGATAATTTCTACTATTTCTTCAGGCCTGTGGCTATGAAACATTTTTATGACAAAATTTTTTAATCTATAAACTTGATGAACTCTCAGCTTTGTTAACCAGATAATGCTGTTAACCAGTTAAAACCAAATAAATGAATGCATCAAACTCTCCTCTTTGATTGAAAGGATGGTAATGAGCAATTTGCTGTCTGGAGTGGTCACAACTGTCCCTGGGAGCCAGAGCTTCCAGTTTGGCTCTGTGGGAAGCTCACGGAGTTACTGTTGCTGGAGCCAAATGGTTGACTTGCTGTGAGCACAAATGCTGACAAGGAGGGCAACAGGTGGGAAGAAATCTGGCATTTCCACTGGGATTCATCCACACACACAAGCAGCTATGGGTTTATGCACTGAGTATATTCTACTGTGTACTTTATATGCTCTATACTCAACCATACTAAACCTGTTGTGTGCTCATTCTTCTGTCATGACTCTGAATTAACAGCCACATGATATAACTGGATCTCCAACTACTCACACCAAATAAACAACTAACACACATAAATGAAGTAACTTTAGAAAAGAGGAAGCACCCCAGTATTACAATAAAATAGAACAGATAATGCAGCGGTCTCAAAAATAGTGTTTAATGTCAAAAAGAGGGGTGGGGGAAATGAAAAATCAAACTGAACTTTAGATTCCAACTTGGTTTTCTAAATTTAAATTGCAAAATCAGTAAACACTACTGAAAAATATTTCAGATGTTTAAAGTGAGGCCTAAACACAGAAGAGGAATGAGGGTTGTAAACAAAGCTCTTTTGGGGAAAGGAAAGCTGCAGGGCTGCATTCAGGGCTCTGGATGACAAGTGTTTTCACGTCATTTTCCCATGGCACTTAGTGTCATTAAAACTACAGAGTCTGGGAAGCATGACTGATTATTGCTTTATTTTCTCATTCTTCCAATAATTTCTAACACACAAACACATAATGACCATCAACAGAGAACACAAAAGCTCAGATCCCACAGCCAAACAGGCCCTTCAAAAGGGCAAACAGTGTGTTTGACTCAACTGGATTTAGTGACGGGTCAGAGCCCTTCTTTCACAACTCAGAGGATTCCTATTGCCCAGTTCTTCCTGAGTTACTGAGGACAAATAAAAGATTTGCATTACAGTACCTGAATTACAAAGTGTGGAAGGGAGAAAATGAAGTCAGAGTTTCAACCCTGGCTGCCTTTGCTTGGTTCTCCCATATTACCCAGCACTGCTGCCTTAAGCAACACCAAATTCCACATGTGGCAAACACACATCGGTTCCCCCCCGTGGGTACAAATCCATCAGATCCAGCTCTCATGGTAGTCCTGCACCTTCTTCTATTTCTTTTTTTATGGGCAAAATATGGCAGAGAGAACAAGGATGACTACACAGCAATCTGGATCTGGGGGCCTCCTAAACAAAATTTAGGGAAGCTCTTGAGCAGCCCCGAGCCCAGGACTGGAACAGAACCCCCAGGCTGCAGGTGACTCCCTGCAGGTCACCCCATTTTCAGTGCCAGAGCTCACACAAATGAGAGAACCAAACCTGCTTTATTCTGCCTTCATTTGGGATATCTCTGCTTAAAAAAGACCTTGTGCTTCTCCTCCCAGCCCTGATGTGCCACAGACAGACACACAACATGCTCTTCCATAGCCAGGAGGTTTGAATTTGAGGCTTGCTATTAATATAGTCATTCTAGTCCTCTGCTCTGCCACAGAGCCCTGACAGCCCCAACTATTCAAAACTGACTTCCCTGTCACAAAGACAGCCAGAATGACTAAGGATTCATTCATATGAATAAATGCCTACAAGGCATCAAGTTTTCCAATTTTAATTTTTTTTTTTTGACCTGTGGACATGAAAGGATAATTCAGTAATTTCATTACATCAGGAAGTTAAAACTAGCATTGGTTTTCCACTTACTATTAAAGGCAATCCTGCAGGGCTGAAACACTACACTATTCTTTGCCATTCCATTTTTAGTTCCTTTTCTTTCCCCTTCAACTGGGGAGATTCATATCACAAAACTCTCCACCTTTACAAAATGGATGCTTTTATCTTTGCAGCTGAGGTGCTTGTGAAGTCAGTATGATGCAAAAGGATTTTTGCATTATAATCCCTTTGCCATGTGATTAACTAGAAGATGTCACTGTGGTGTCACTGTGAAGAGCTTTTGGGCAATGACAGAGCACAAGATGCACTTTTTCAAGCCTAGAAATGCAATCCCAAAGGGAAACTTGCAGAGACACATCTGCCTCTCCTCCTCATACCAAACATTTCATTAGAGCCATCTGACATTTCTCCTTCCAGTGACATCAGAGGGAAGAAGTGACATTAAATGAATCCTCAGGTTACCACAGGATATTGGCCTCAAAACCATTTTCTTCACGTCACAACAACTTCATGGAAATTCCTAAAATTGCAATTGCCCCTGCAACAACAGAAATCCATGGGCAAAAATGGAACATTTTACCTTTTCAGAAATACATTAAAACATAGAAGAAATTCATCTTAGCTTCTCAGAGAACACCACCAGCTTTAAGATTTGTATGAATAGCTACTGAGAAGCTCAAAGAGGTGGAACTACTTTAAATTTTCTTGAAATGACAGCTGAGAGATGGTTTAGAAGGTTACATGCAGAGGATGCTGAAAGAAGATGAGTTTTAAGGGCTAGGAGATAATTAATCTGTGAAACAAGATGAAAATAATACAGAATAAAACAGACATGTCCTGCAGTGCAGGCTCAGCCAGGGCTAATTTGTTTGGCTGAACTGCTCTGTGCTCCCATGGACAGACTGTTGCCAACACCCAGGCCAACATGTGCAGGTAACCCAGGTGTATATGTATACATATACACACATATATATATGTAACCCAGCTGCAATATTGCCCTCAGGAGTGTCCCTGTACTCTTTAGCTCCTTCATTTTTGCTGACTTTGACTTTTGGTTTATCACCATTTTTTTGGAACAAAAGATAAAGGAGCTTAAAACTGAAGCCAAATAACCCTTCTCATCTCCTGCTGATCTGTATTTGACTTGAGGACGGCCACTGTCTTGCTGAATCTGGCCTAAAATATCATAAGCAGCTGGAAATTTCACTTAATCCAGTCTTGCTCTGAGGATAATTCCAATGAAGCACTTTAGTGCACGTGTTGTGTATTTACCAGCTGTCTGTTTATATTACTCCCAATGATGCTGATACTGCAGCAGGTCATTGCCAGGTAAGTAAAACACAAGTTTATGTTACCATCAGCTATTTATTTTAACATTGACATAAGCACTATATTGTGTAAATATGCAGAGGTATTTTTCTCTTAACGGAATGGTGTTTAAAATTTATGCCATCAGTAACAGTAAAACGAAAATGAACCACTTACATTGAAGAGATTTGTATCTAAAGTATGAGCTGAGAAAGTAAGAGATCACCTGTCATTAAGCTTGCTAACAAATTCCATTAGAGATTGTTCTCTTCTTGGTAACAACTCTGCTGAATTTTAGTTCCACGGATGTTTTACTGTGTCTACTTTGGGCTCAGAAAGCCACAATCAAAATGGCTCAGGAATGTTTCAGTTGCTGCTAAGAATAATAGCAATTATTAAATAAAAATGATTCATTGTATTGGAAATAAATGTCAGATTTTTTTTTCCTTTGGAAGGCTCTTATGCCTACAGCAAACTAGGGAAGGGACTTGAAATTCAACAGACATGTAGTCTTTGCATAAATACTCATCTTGTGCATGAAAATCCCCTGGCTAAATATAAACCTTTAAATTTAAGTCTTTGCAAATACAGCTCCATATTCTCAACAGAAGCTTTATAGGGCTTTTCAGAGGAATTATCAAAATACTGTGTTCTTCCTGCACGCTCTCAAGCCTCTCGCTATATTTAGGATATATGATTTTCATGTACTTTATCACACATTTTTCTCTATGGCTTATTCCCTTCTCTCATATGTCATTGTGTACATTTCCAATGCTCATTTTATCCATTCCCCTCCATTATCTCCAGTGCAGCAGCCTGTGCAGAGCATCCCAAGGTTCCAGCAGTGGTGATAAGAGCCCGTGCTCACATGAGTGATCACACATCATGTGATGTCCCTGCCCACGGCAAGGGGTGGCACCAGATGACCTTTAAAGGTCCTTTCCAACCCAAACCATTCCATGATTCTATGAGAGTCAAGCTTTTTTTTTTTTTTCCCCCTCTGAAGTTTTCCAAAGCCCCCAAAATAATTACAAACAAAAGCTGTGCTTAAGGCAATGGAATCCAGGCTGGAAAGGCAGGCACTGAGGAGCTCCAGAAAGGATGGATGGTGATTGGATATTAATACACTTGGGGACCTAAAGGCTGTGGCACAATTAGATAATCACATAGCACTTTTTCTCCCTGTTGGAGGCAGTTGCATACTAATGGGGATGGTTTTACGTAGGGCTTCTGCTCTGTTTGCTGGAGTGCTGAAAAACACTCTGGGAAGGGCAAACAGAGCCAGCTCAAGGTCACAGAACTGAAGATCCACAGCGTGTCCTCTGGACATCACCAGCACAGCACGATGGAAGGATGAGGAATCACAAAACTGAAGCAATGTAGGGGCACAAAGCAAATCCCTTCATCCTAAAGCTTCCCAAGAAATCGCTATTCCCTTGTTCCTTGTCAGCTGGGTGCTCCACTCAGCACAAGAGATCTGATTCAGAGAAATGCTCAATATTTACCACGTTGCTAAAGTCAATGAGAACTGGGTTTTCAATGGGCTATAGAATTCCACTCTGAAAAAGCAGGTTCCAAGTGTTAAATATTCAAAAAAAAAAGTGACTATTTTCAACTATTATGCTCCAATACAGACGTTTGTCATCTGTAAAATTAGAAAATTTGTCCATTTTACAAAAGTGTAATGAGAATAAATTGATTAATGTTGCCTAATATTTAGTAAACATTCAGAAATTTTAGTGATAAGCATCACTGAAAACCATGATAGACACTGGTTCCAACTTCAGTGATAGGTAATAAGTTACTGGAAAAAGACCAAAAAAATTATATAATGAAAAAATGGTGTTCACTTGAGCCTCACCCAGCCCTTCCAGGAACCAGTTTTGTGGCAAACACATTCAAAAAGCAGGCAAACCAAAACTGTATGGGCAACAATAATTTTGTCACCTCCTAATTCTAAGTATTCTTGAACTCTTAAATAATGATTTTTAAATCAGTCTGCGTTGCTAAAACACAAAATTATATCTTCCTTGCTGTTTTGGAATCTGTGCAAAAGGACACAGGTACTGAAACCTTTGCAGACAGGTTACAGATGAGGGGAGGTGGGGATGAGCTCAGAGTGGCACCTTGCAGATGTACTTTTTCCTGTCTTTCCTGCTTTTTTTTTTCTTTTTGGAAAAGAAAAAACGGTTAAATAGAAGCATTCAGCTCTCAGTTCTTATCTTTTCAGTGTTACATTCACACTCCAGGAAACAAACAGCAGTATTTTGACCCTGTGGGGTTTTTCTCTGCAAACAAGACATTAATACTGGGTGGAGCAAGAGCAAAACTTCGGTTTTTTAAATCAGAGAAGCAGCAAAATTAATTTTGAAAGCTTCTTCGTTCACAGCTGAAAGGCTCTGTACAAAACTTCATCCTGGAGTGATATTTCCAGCTGTAATATAGGGGTTAGGAATGGAAATGCTGACAGGCCCATAATTATGGAAGTGCAGCGGGCACCACTATCCCAGTATATCAGATAGGGAACTGCTTGAATTCAGTACAAGGTATCAAAAGATGTTCCTGTCTGTCCTCATTAGAGCAGCTCTTGAAATTCCTTTTAACCTCTGTGATTCAAACTATTAATTTGATGTTCAGAAAGACAAGATACACCAGGGTAATACTTGCATGAGTACACCCCATTTTGTGCTTCCAACCAAACTGGAGAATCATCCTAAATGTTTAAACTCATAAGAAACTGAAAAAAATAAGTGGTCGGGATCAGAACATTTTATTTTACAGGACACAAAGTGGAGCCATGTAAAGTAACATCACAATGCCACACTGTTTCCTGGGTTCTATGAGATTTTAAAGCTTTTCTTTCTATCCAAATATTCTGTGATGTGTCTGTGATGCAATTACACTGCTGGATACCAAGGGGGGGAAGTTTTATCACCTCTGTTCACTGCATCTTGCTTGACATCAGTTCATAGATTAGTGTGAAATTCTTGATGCCTGCACAAACTCCATGCATGTAGAGAAAAGAAGATCATGCCTGAAGATCCAGGAGGGCAACTGGGTGAATAATATGTTTATAGCCTATATAGATTTTAATTTTATGCTGTTAATCCCATAAAAAACCCCATTCAATAAATTAGTAGCATGATTATAATATGCACAGTATATTCTACTTCTGTGATACATCAATTATGAAATTTCACCTGAGGCTTGTGTGCCATAATAATGTTCTTCTTTTCAACAGAGCAATACTAGTGGGAGGTTACCTCTGAATTATTTCTAACCATATACTCTATTTCATGACTGCAACCAACCTATTTCCTTCCCTGCATTAAGGTGCTTGAAAACCAAAGAGAGAGTGAATTTACCTTTCCTGCATATAGAAAAAAAATCATCTTTTGGGGGGAGCAACTTCTCCTGGATGAGCCCTTTTTCAAGCATAAAAAAAAATTAAATTAAAAAGAGAAGTATGTGTTGCATTCTGAACAAATCTAGGTCTACACTCTTATCAGGTAAGGGGAATAACAAATGTCACATTCCACAGAAGCTTGCCTCACTGGAAAGGGGATTGATGGTGTTTTTGATGACTAGGTAGAGAAAGAAAACATCTCACTGAACAGAAAGTACTTTCCCATGGAAAGCTGGAATAGTACTATTTTGAGTAATGCCCTACTTAAGCACAGGGACACCCTCACTGTGTCACTCACACAAACGTGATTTGCATGTTTTGATGGCTTGTAACTCTGCCTCAGCTCCAGCAGTGCCTTACAGAGATGATTCACAAGATTATTCTATTTGCATATTTCCCCCATTCCCGGCAGCCAAAGCTTCCACGGGCCAGCAATCCCGGGGCTGCAGCAATCCCGGGGCTGCAGCAATCCCAGGGCTGCAGCAATCCCAGGGCTCCAGCAATCCCGGGGCTGCAGCAATCCCAGGGCTGCAGCAATCCCGGGGCTGCAGCAATCCCAGGGCTCCAGCAATCCCAGGGCTGCAGCAATCCCAGGGCTGCAGCAATCCCGGGGCTGCAGCAATCCCAGGGCTGCAGCCACTCCAGGAGAGCAGGAGCAGCGAAACAAAGAGGGCCCAACCATCCACTGATGTCATTCCTAATTGGAAGTGGAGCACAACTGAGACTGCCAGGATTCCTGCACTTGTGGTCATGGGATGCTTCAGGTTTTCTGAGGAGGAAAACACGTTTTCTGCTGAAGAGGACAGGTTTTCATGTATCAACAGCAGACAATGAAACTGCTGAATTTCCAGAACAAAGGAGAACACGTGAAGAACTTTTTTCACTATTAAGTCACTTGCTGAGGATGCTGAGGCAGTAAAGCAACAAGTGCCAGAACAGAAAAATGTACTGGCTTACCAAGCCAGGCTTATCCCTCCCAGAAATCCACTGGCCAGACAAAAAACTTGCTTCTTCCTGTGCCATTTTGTCCATATTATGCATCATTTATCAAATCATCAGTTTCACAATTTTATTAGAAGTCCCTCAGAAACAGTTTGAATTTTGCAACAAAATTTGGTCCTCTGACAGCACAGAGTTAAAGAAAACATAAATGTGAATGTCACATGGAAAAATGACCTGTAGTAACTTCGTGGGAGAGGAAGACAAAGAGCACTTGACCTGAAGTGACAGAGTTCTAGAGTGCAGCTCAGGACAGAACTGTGTTGTATGTCATACACAGCTCCTCATTCAATGAATTCCCTCTCAGGTTCATATTTTTCCATTCTTAATGCAAAAGGAGAGAAATTCCCACTGACTTCCCATGTAAAGGTGGGCCTGGGAAGAGCATTAATCCTGCCTACCAGCACATCCAGGAACGCTGTCAATTAATTACAACCACATCAAATGCTTGACTGCAGCTCATGGACGTGGTGTGCTTTTCCCTTACTGATTTACAGTCAGGGGGAGGAGGTCAGAGCCAAAGTGTAACAACAAATCAAAGTTAAACACGGCCATGGAAGTTTATCTCCCTTTCCCAGACGGACAGCTGTGTGTGCACTGGGCAGGAACGGTGGGGATGACACAGCAGCACAGCAGAGTTTGCTCCTGGCAGTGCCAAAGCAAGGAACAGGACCTGTTAGTTTGGATGCTGTGCATCCTGCAAGAGCTGAGATCTAAAAGAAAGCAAATGTTAACTCCTTTCAGAGATAAAATGACCAGAAGAGTTCTCAGCTCCAAATGGAATCCAAGGAACATGACATACTGCCAAGCAGCACTTGGCAAAACAACTTCTACTGTAAGATGGAAACACTGGTGCACAGCACTGACAAATATTACTTGCCAAACATATCAATAAAGTGCCTGAAATCCTTATTGTTTGCATTATTGCTACCTCTGTGGTTCTCAGCAGTCCCCAAAGAGTCAATTATTTAAATGAATAAGAATTAAAAAATAGTCATCAAAAATCTTCTACCGAGGTTTCATTGTTAAATGCAGTAAAGCAGACAGTTATGGTAAAAACAAAATATTAGCTGGTACTCTAATTGAAATTTGTTATCTTTGCACTTACAGTTCATTCAATATATTGTGCTGGCATGAAATTAAAATTCTATACTTTCACCAACTAGGACAGGAGTTGTATTGATTTGCTTTTCATATGCTTTTCATTTGCTATCATCCATTCAATGTATTGAACAGAAAACTGAGAAAGAGAAAGAGTGCATGAGGGTGGTTCCTATTACCCAAGAAAAATAAAAAAAAGTGTGCGAATAGCACAGCTTGGATTCATAAATATAGAGGGAAAGTTAACACAGCTTTAGTGAGGAAAATCATGTCTTAGTTTGTCTCTGAAGAGGTCACAGGTGAAGCAGCCAGAGCAGACCCAGCTGATATGAAGCAATTCAATACCAAAACCCCATTTTGCTGAGGTCATTGCCCAGATGTTCTAAAAGAAACAAATTTGCCATAAGAAAGGTCCTTATATGGACAAATCAGTGTTTAAAAGATGCAATAAAAAAGTAAAATAAATAGATAATTTTTAACACTGGAGAGAGGACAGTGAAACCCAGAGGAATCTGAGCTGGGTCTGAGAAAGTGTCCGACTCGCTCATTAACAATGGTTGTGGCAACTTATTAAAAAAAAATCCCCAATGAACAATATATAAAAAGAACAAATGATAACTAGAAGCCAACAAGGATGGAAAGCTACATTTTTGTAATTAACCTCCTACCAAAAGGATTTAAAAGAGGGAGTGGGAGGCGTATATTACAGAGAGTACAAAGAGAGAAAAGGAGAGAACAGAGGATACAGTTACAGTGATCACTGGCAGCCTGCAAGGCTCAGAAAGCAATTCTTGATTAGATGGAAAGCAGAGTAACTTTATCTCCTTGACCTCAGTGGCAGTGAACACCTGGAACACCAGCTTAAAATTCTTTAGCCCAAATTCCCCACGGGGTCACCTCGGAAGAATTCAGGGATGAAAAACTGAGGCTTCACCACCCGGAGGAACGGAGCAGCCCCAGGTTCCTGCTAGTCAGGCTGGACCACAGAGCTGCTGGTCCTGCTGCCACTGAGGAACACAGGGACAGTGGGGACACAGGGCTGAGCAGTGTGACAGTGCAGAGAACACCTCAGAGGGGCATGGAGAGGAACCAGAGCTCCCCTGAGAGCAGGGCACGGTCCCTCGGGAATGCAGGACACGAGCCTTCCGTCCTGGACAAGTTATTTCTCATCCTTATGAAAACACAGTGCACATCCCAGTGCATCCCACCTCCAGGGAATGGTCAGTTTGTAAAGTTGTTGGGAGTGTGCTCAGGATGTCACCTTTTCTGTCACCCACAGGTCTTTGCATTTTCACAACAGTGACTCCCCAGTGGGAACCTGCTCAGCATTTCATTAGACAGACACGCTGAGACGCTGCTTTCTGTCAAGAAATGCTTCACAGGAGAGCTTGTATATTTTTTGAGCTTATAAAAGATGCTAAAGATTTAACAGGAGCAAAGCCAGCAACTCTTTACCTCATCAGCATAAATGCAAAATAGGAAGAAATGTTTGATATAAGGAAAATAGTTTTAAGTTGGTATCAATGTGCAGGTATGGGAAATGGTAAAAAAAAAACTATTGATGCTCCACATATTTTAAAGTTTGATCATATAGTTTTTCTTTCCATGCTGTCTTGAATATCATAAGCAGATGCAATGCATTAATTTACTACAAAAAGGACACAAGGGAACAAATCTTCAGTAGGATTTACTGAGGTGAACTTTATATGTCAACTTGCAAAGTTTACTGCGCCTCCAAAACAGTATATGTTTCAATCTGACATACACAAACAATTTGCACACATAAATCAGTGGGGTGTTGAACTGTTGATGGAGTGAAAAATCCTTTCTCTTTCAAACTCTTGACCGGAAAGGGTCAAAAGTGCAAAAGAAAAATCAGGGTTTGCAAGATAAGAAAGGCAAAAATGTACCCCAACAGCTCTGTCATTATTTTTATGTCAGTGATTACACAACAACATATTTAAAGAATGACAAAGCTTTCATTAATCAGCAAGTCTATTTCTTTTCCTACATGGCTTTCTTATATTTCCAGTTGCTAAAAAATGGAAAATGCTTTTAAATGTCACCTGGCTGAGCAAGTGAATTCTCTCTATTGCTGTACAACCTTATTACTTATTAAATTCTTTCCCTGAAAAATGCCTTCTGTACAGTTCCTTCTTCCCTTATTTTTCCCTTATTGTCACCTTTAACTGACAAAATGGGTAAAAATCCTATTTTAGACCAGGAATCAAGGAGCATTTGCACTGCAGTGTAACCTGGAGTTATGAAACAAGACACCAGAGAAATGAATACTCGGGGCAGGAGGGGGGAGTATCAGGAACCACCTATCAACACTCAGAGAAAAATTCACGCTACAATTTCACACAGAGAATCGTGACTGTTAAGGATGAATATTCATAGAGAACTGTTTAAGAGAAGTGTGGAATAACCCGATATAAACTCAACAAAACGAAGCCTGGGAGAGCACAATGGCAAATCTCTCCCAAACAGCAAGACTGGTTTGGGATTGATGAAGACTTTGCTAGACCAGCAGCCCAACTCAAGACTCTCACTCTTGTACCCACATGGGCTGCACTGGTTTGAAAGGCCAGTTAGTTATTTCCCAGGTCAATGGTCTACTTTAGAGGAGATTTAGGCAGCTCTAGGACACCACAGGTTCACACAAGGGCTCTGGGACTTTCAGACTTGGAACAGCACTGAAATGAAGCAGAGATCCTACCCCTCCAAAAAGCCCAGGCTGAGCAGGGATATCTCAGCAAGGCCATCCAAACCCCAAGTTGGAGAGGGAATTTCCATTGGATGGGTGAATTTATGACATGGGATGTATTAATCTACATCAATCACCTTCAGCAATGCATTTTTTAATTCAGTTGATCAAAACCGTCTTGCAAACTCAATTTTTTTTCCATAACTCATTGTCCTTGTCAAAGGTTCAGATTGGCTGCAATGCTGAGTTCTTCCCTCACCATTAAATATGCATGAATACTTCAAAGCCTAATGCTTTCCTGCACACTTACTCTGACATGGAAGTTTGGTAGTGGCCCCAGGGAATGTCCTCAGCCTTTCTGTAACAATAAACTCAATCAAGTGCTACCTAAAACATAAGCCTAGAGAGCCAAAGCAGCTCACTTAATTTGCAAGTCTAACTTCCAAAATTGTGGAAAAGGCCTGCAAACAAAGATATTAAACAGAACAACCTGTGGAAAGGAATGCAATTGCCAGAAGCTTGGAAAAGGCCTTAAGGACCTCCTTGCAAAGCTTTAAGATGCAAACTCCGGCTCTCTTGGTCTTGTGTACAAAGGAAGTGATATTGGTTTCAATAACATGAACCTTTCCAGCCAATGTAAACCAGCTTAAAACTAAAATATGACAAATCCTACCATCTATAAACCACTGTTTAGTTTGGCTTTGCTTTACAAAATGGCAAAATGTGAAAGGAAGACTGAGGAACAACCTCGAACGGAGTTCAAGAGAAAACTCTGTGTGTGCACACAACATCTCCTGCTGCTGAGAATTCATCTGACATCCCATAGCTATAGGAAAAATTGGAGGACCCAATATTAGGCTTTGGTTGATACAAGCTTAATAAAGACCAAAGTCTGACAGCTGCTTCTAAAAAAGGTCCAGAAATCCTCCCCAGGAGACTGCTGTGCAGAACTCAGGCAATGGGCTCCTCTCTGCCCTTCACTGCTCACACAACTGCACCAAGGAGGTACCTTTGCTCTGGTTCTATGAACATGGATTTTACAAATGCCTCTGACAGTAACCACACCACCCTGGCTGAAGTGTTTGCACCTGGTTACTTAATCCTCCTGGGCATCTTTACTTTTTGCAGTATATAGAGAGTGCGAGACAATCCTGCTATTTTTGAGTTATTTCATTTTCACATTTTAGAATATCTTTGAGAGAAAAAATCTACAACACTTTCCCTACCACCACCTAAATATTAATGAGAATCTAGGATAATATCCATATGTTTCTGTCCTTCTACTCTGAAAAATGGAAAAAAAATATATTTATGTATTATATGATTCATGTTTTATAGAGATAATATTTAACTGATGTTATGGGAGTTGACAAAACTTAATCAAAAGCTATTTCTTATGGTTGTGAGAGGGGGATGCTTTGAATAGTTTTGCTAGGAGGATGTGCCCACATGGAAAAACTGGAAAACTTCAGTGGAAAACTGAAGGAAATGAAGAGGTGAGATGAGGTTAGAGGGCTAACATGAAGAAACACAAGGAAACAGTAATTGCTGTTGCTCAGATGCTCATAAGGAATTAGGGCTTTGCCCAGACTGTGGTCCCCAGAAGGATACAGAGCTCCCCACACACATCAGAGCAGCTCCTTTTCTCCTGGATGAGAACATTTGCTTCCTGAAGCCTGAAGTGGAGGATGCTCCTTGATTGCCACTGACATTCCTTGGCCTGTCACAAGGCAAATCACTCACGTTGTTTACTCCAGTCCTGGCCACTGAAGACAAACTGGCATGTCTGAAAATGTCTTGGCAGAGAGGCAGGGGTAGAGGTATCCACATTTAACTTGTAATATGCTTTCAGCATGATTAAATAAAAACATAACCACCTGTTACCCTTAATTCAGTGGGAGTATCTATTTTCAATTATAGCATTTACTATCCACCCTCAAGTATGGCAAGGAACACCATGGCAACATAAACACAGTCGTGGCTGCTTGAGAAAGTTAAATTATAAATAGCAATGTATAGCCCATGAAGTCCTGGAAATAAACTAACTAATCCATAGGCATTTGTTACTATGACATAACATTTCCACTCAAAGGCTGTTTGCCTCATCTCAAACCCCCTCAGAACACATTTAGAAGTTCACCATCACTTGACTCTAGGAGAGTTCAAGTTCAGACATGAAAGAAAGCAGAGACAGTGGAGAAAATAAGTATAGCAAAACACCAGAGAACAAATGAACAAAAAAAAAGTCCCCATTGTAGGCTTTATTCTGTTTCCACTGAAGTTAATATGGAAAAAAACACACCAACATATCCTAAATGTATAACAGGGTCCCCTCAATATACACAAACATGTTTTTATACTGAATCATCCCTGAGAGGAGGGGGGAAAAGAAAAAAAGCAAAAAAAGAAAAAAAAGAAAGCAAAAAAACCTGGGCTTCACTGAGTAGCAAACAGTTTGGAAATGCAAATAAACTCAGCAACCTTGGAAGACACTGGAGAGATTTCAGAACTCGGTGCTCTCTTCAGCTTCAGCCTGGGAGAAAGATCCATGGTAACTGAGGGAATACAGGGATTCAAGCCCGAGCTGAGCACTCAAGAGGGAGCTGAATTATCAATTGTTCTGCTCTGCTGTGCAGTTCCTTATTCCCTGCAAGCCCCAGGCCCAGCAAGAGCAGCAGCTTTTTGCCAGCTGGCCACATGCCTGCTGGGCTAGGAGAGGCTCCTTCCTGGGGAGCATGACCAAGGACTCCACCGTGGGAGAAGGGAAAGGGAATCAAAGCCCCTATAAAGGCAGGACTGAAAACTGACAGCAGAGAGGTGACTGACAAGTTTGGGGGATGAGGACAGCAATAACTTCATTCCACGTGGAACGACAGATTCCAGAAATGTATATTTTCTTTTAGTTTATGGCCATTGGTTAAAGTCAACTTTTGTTCAGACTGAGAGAAATCTGCAATGGATCTCCTGAGGGCAGGGGAATTATTTCAGATTTGCACCATGCAACTGGATTGGAATTTAAATTCCCAACATTTCTGTTCTATAAATATGCTGTGTTTTATGACACATATTTGGTGAAATCTTGGCCTCTTTAGCACCAGTGACAGAACTCATTGGTATCACTACGGTGGAAATTTCACTGAATGATTTTCCTTTCACACAGAGCGAAGCAAAACAAAAACTGATCCACTGAAAGAAGACTTACATCAATTTTATATCAAGCCTATGTAATAACAGAAGCAGGCAGGCTACTTAAGAGTGTAATTATGTGTAAAGTTCAGGTGTTTCATTTGGCTTATTGCAGTCATTGTACAATTACTTTATTAAATGGAAATATTATTTAAAGGTCAGCTAATCTGCACTTTCAAAGAAAAACCAGCCAAAAAAACCCCCAAAACACAAAAAACCCAACCATCTCTGTATGACCAGGACTAATACAAGTGTGTAAGAACTTAATGTTTCTCAATAGAATTATCACTGTCTTTATCCTTCTGGTAAACACAATTTTTTGGTTCACAGTGGACTTCTGTATTTAGGGAACTTTTCAAGTAACGTGGTGACACAGGCACGAATGGTTATTTTTATACTTTTAATGGCTTTTATAGAAAATGAGAGCAAAAAGCTGAAAATATATTCAACAATTAGTTGTGTTTGTCATCAGTGACTGATTGTTAATCAAGCAATCGAGCAACAGTGTGTGTCACACTGGAGTGTCATTATCACACAATTACTTTGTCATGCATTGTAATAATATTTTTACTGAAAGAAACCCTGAACATAGTCATTAATTGGTGAACACATTAAACCCAAGATGACATTTAGTGTGATGAAATGGAAAATAAGGCATACTCAGCATGCCCACAGAAAACAATTCCCACAGAGCTTAAGTATTCCTAAATCACTTGGGCAAGACTAATCTTAGAACAGACACGTAAAAACTCCTAAATAAAGACCATGGTTTTTCTGGAGAGCAGATGAACCAGTCTTTTCCTAAATCCAGGAAGAGACTGGTTCATCCCCAAACGTTCATGTGTGTGACTCACATGACTCCTCGTGCTTTAAATTAAGGACGTGCCCAAGCTCAGGATGTGCCAGAGCTCAGAGTGTGCAAAACCAGCTTTGGAACTGCAAAAGTACAAAACTAACGGAGCCCAAAACCGCCTCAGCGTTTTCTGACCACAAACAAAGAAAAAAGATGGAAGATGCATATTTTTTTTTTGCCAAGAAGAGCCATTAAAATGTCATTCCTGCAATTTAGCACCCTGCGTTATGCTTTATAAAAACGGTATTTTGATACATATCCAAGCATTCAAAATTGGCTGATCACTTACAGCCAAAATTGGGAAGAAATGGTGGACTGAGAAGGAGATAAACAAGATTAAGACTAGACTAAAAGCATTATATATAAACACAGGTGAAGTTCAAGTCTGGTTTCCACCACCTACAGACTGCAAACCCATCTGTTAACACAACTTGAAATCTATATTACCTTTTCTTAGCTCCTTTTTAAACACAGTCAATAATCCTGGGGAGCACCTTTCCTTGCTTTCTAGATGCCTGCAGACATCGATAATTACACTTGAATATGTGCACAATATGCCCACACAGAGCTCTTCAGGCTGCACTGGAGGGCTCTCAGAGCAAATCTGCATGAAATGTCACTATTGGCTTTATTTTGGTAGAAAATCCTACAAAATATACTGCTGGTCACGAGAGATGCTCTAGGAACCAAAGAAGGTAAAGAACAGAATATAAGGAAAATTATAACTATTTGAAAGAAATATCTATTTAAATTACAAGCAAGTTTTCCATGAGTAAGGACACAAAGGGTTACTCCTCACCCACAATGACTATTTCAAGGGGTTTCATGTGTGTACCATCCATCTCCATCCTTAGAGTGTCTAATGGTTGCCTCTGTGGTAGGCTGGACAGTAAGATGGAAAGCCTGTATGGATTTTAGCATCCACAACTGCCTCAGCTCTGTAAGGACAGCCTGGGGAACATATTTGTCAGCTCACCACTCACAAAGAAGGATACAGTGAATGAATCATTGTTATATACTATGGGTTTTCCATTATCTGACTAGGCAGCCTTTTGTACCCAAGAACAGGATCTCTAATAGATTTTAACAATACAAATGTCTATCAGAATAAAATGAATACTCATAAAGGAAAATATAATTTGTAATCTTTCCTAGTTATTACAAAAATCTTTCTCTTCCTCTAATCTAAAGGGCTTTATAGACTTTAAGGGCCATAAATCACCTAAATTTTTTTGGCAGTCAGGCAAAAATCACATAAAAATAGATATAACTATATTATTTCTAACCTTAAAAGAAGACAGATGAAGAAATTAAACAGACTGGACTAAGGGAAAATGTATTTGACATATCAGAGCTATCAAACTTCAAGCTGCCAATACAGACATCTACATTCATTATTAGGTACATAAACAGAAGTGGTCTCAATTTCTAAAGAGCTGATCACTCAGCTTCCACATCAACTCTTAGGAGAACCTCATGTTCTCAGCAAGTCAAAGTTCATCCCAAAATACCAAAGAAATAATTAAAGCGCTGAGTTTTAAAAGCCAGTATTGACATTCCGTGTGTTTCTTTCCCAGTTCTTTTCTTTCCAAGCCTGCATTATGCTTCAAAGACAAAGAAAGCTCAAGGAGTCCTTGATGGCATCAAAGCTCTGTAGAGTGCCTTAGCTCAAAAATGTCCTAAAACATTGACAAGCTGCATTTTCTTTTATGGGAAATGCAAAACTGGGCCCTGCATTTTGCTAAAAAAGTCCTCAAATCAACTGTGTGGTATTATTTGCTATATATATATATATATATATATATATATATATATACCTTGGGGAAAACAAGTGTTGACAGGGAGAGACAGAGCAAGGGAGATAAAGAGAGATGTATGCCATAGCCTGGTGTTCCTTGGGTAATATCTAATCCTTTCCACTGCCAGATTTTTTTAATGATTTACACTGAAACTTGGAGAGCAAAGGTTGTCTTGTTCCCTTCACAGGGTTTTATTGAAAAGTGCAAACAGGAGTAAGGGAGAAAATTGGGTATTTTTGGTCTTCTCTTTGCAGTGGGGCTCAGTAAAGATTTGACATGTGCTCTGCATTGCTGTGCTTTGGAGCTGACCACACCTAACACGGGAAGGCCAAGCTAAAAAAGGGGTTTATTTTTCCCCAGGGTAAAACACAGCTCTCACTTTTTATCCACTCATTCTCACAGCTAGACAGTGCATCAAAAGAAAACGTAATAGGTGATTTTTGGGTATAATAGTTAACTTGTGGTGCTTTCCCTCACCTGTTTTCCCTGTCACAGTGACTCTCCCCAGGCCAGGAGCTCTCAGGTCAATGTGAGGTCACGCTGTGTGAGCCAAGGCCCTGTGATGTGAGCAGACATGACCGCCCACCAAAGGCCAGATCCCTTTGCTAACAAGAGACTTACACAAGGATTTCTTTTGAAGGGTAAAAAGATGTTCATAATGGTGTAAAGAGGCTTCCTAGATCAATAATTAACTCTGAATACCCCTCAGACAAACGTGGCAGTGCCCCTGGGGTGCTGAATGCAGAAGGCAGGTATGGCTGCTGTTCTCTAAGGCCCATCCAGACACAATGATTAACTACTGCAAAAGGTCCTTTTTGTCTCACAGCAGTTTAGTGCCTTGTAAAGGAATTGGTGCAAGATGCATTATAGCTGTTGATAGTTTCAATTAAAATTGCACAGCAAGACTCCATTTTTGCTGGACAACCTCAGCTCCAAACTGCCAGAGAAACTTTTTCATCATTACCGGGTGCAACTATTATTTCATTTACAAGTAATAAACTGAATTACATTTGAAAACTTGACTTCACCTCCTGTTTGCTTCTAGTCCTCTTGCTTACAACCAACATACTGCTTTTACAAATGTTTCATACATTAAGGTACTTCTGAAAACATGTTCTGTGGCTACAGCTGGGAAATGAAAGCAGCACACACAGTTGATCATCATTTATTCTATCTGTATTAACTGCAGGACAAGTTGGTGTAGTTTGTCCTGCAGTAGATCACTGTACTTATGAAAAAAAATTTTTTTACACTTCATACCCTACTAAAGGCTTTGTTGTACTACAGACACATAGTTATGTCTAAATATCATAACACCTGCTGACTCTCAGGGCATAACACCACCTTCTCAAATGCTTTCAATGAGCTTGAAATCTGTCTGAATAAAACATGTTATAACAAGTACCCTCTGTGCACAAAACAGAAGACTATGAAACCTTTTAAAGAAGAAATGTACCCAAGATTCAGAGAATACAAACACTGTTTACACAGATGTTGTTGAAATAATTTTACGTAAATAATCCACACTGGGAGAATTCATAATGTTTGAAACAAGAGCTAAACGATGGGTATTTTTATAAAGGGGCAAGGATAACACTTCTAAACCCAGAATTTGGGAATGCTGAGAGGACTTTTTGTTGAAAAACCACGATCTCCATTTATGGACATTTTGCAGGTCTCTGCTTGTTTGTATTCATGACAATACAGCTGTTCCTCCACACCTCATGCAGGCAGAGCTCCCCACAGATCCAACCTGGCTTTTATTTAAAGCACAGGGTGGGAGCAATTCCACCAGGCTCAGCAGAGATAATCTTGGTTGAAATAAAGAAACAAAGCAAAGGAAAACCTGTTAGGAATTCAGGGATTGGCCGTGCTCGTAGAGTTCAGAACTAACAGAAATGTTAATGGGCATCCCTGTTTCCGAGGAAAAAACCCTGTGATTCCTGCAGTTTATTTGATGTTTAGCTTTCAAATATACACAGCCCAGCTTCACATCTTTCACAGCATTTTACAGCAGCAACAACTCCATTTTCAACAGGATCCAGCAAAAATGTCTTTTGGCCTCTTCCCTTAAAGAGGAATCGCTTTCCACACAAATCAAGAACTTCCCTGGACTTTGCCTCTCCCAGAAGAGTTCAGTACCATGCTAACCTGTCACATTTGGTTTACATTTTCAGATAAAGGCATCTCAAAAGCACAAAGCCATGTAATCTTTCCTGTGAAAAATTGTGGAATTGTGATTTGCAATGAGACCCAAGTCTGAGAATTTTTTAGCATCTCTGCTCTTTTCCATTGCTTGGTGCTCTTTTCACTTGCTTAGGAATGTGCTTTTTAAACTGATGATATTTAAAAACCCACAATGCAGCCTATTATAATATTCTCCCATATGATGTAACGAGCTATTTGTAAGAATGAACTAACACATGAAAATGCAAGGGGAAAAATAACTGAGGCAGGCTCTTTTATTAATTGCAGTTGGGATGAGGATTGGTAACATTTTATGCAATTACTGGAACAGATTTTACTTGCTTTATATATTAATGCAAAGAAATGGCTTTTTTTCCTAATTTTTAAGATCTTGGTGTTAACAAAAGGATTGAATTTGCATGGGTCCCTCCCAAAAGTACCACGAATGAGGTAAAGAATGACTTCTAATTGGCAATCATATTGGCTTTGTCAACCAACAGCTCTATTCTGACCTAGTTTACAAAGTTCTTACAGCAGTTGTTATTACTTTGCTTAGAAATTAACGTGGTATTTCCTTTCCTAAATTATTTTAAAGCTGATCAGGCAGCTTCTGACCATACATATGTAACAGACCTAAACAGCTGCCAATAAAAATTCAGTTTATTGACTTAGCCTCAGCTTTAAATAAGAACTGTAGTGTGGTGCCACAGCATCCCAGCAAGGACTCTTGGAACAACCTGTCTTTCCTGGTGTTTATGGCCAAGGCACAAAGATGCATGTCCAGCTCCTCTATCCTAGCTCAAAATACACCAGAGCAGCTCAGTTTGGAGCAAACAGCGTTTCTCAGGAAATGTTTTCTTTGCAAGAAAGCATTTGGCCTTCAAACTGACAGGTAGGTAAACAAAACTCCCATAAATATTTGGGTATCTTATCTAATAAGGGCATCAAGGAAAGCACGACTCAGGAACAGGATCCACAGTAGCTAATGGAGGCTTTCCTACCCACAACAATGCCAGAAACTCTTCCAACCTGGAGACAGCGCTGCTGTTACACTGATGTATCAGTTCTTTTCTCTAGAGATAAATTTAGGTCATAATAGTCATCCAGAGCAGCACTAACTGCTCCCTGCTGCGTGCATAGGAATTTACACACAAGGTAATGACTTGCCTGGACATTACACAACATTTTACAGCACATTTTTTCACATTACACACAAAACCCGACTCCAGAAGATCGGGTACAGGTGCTTGGCTGGCAGACTTAACACTCCATTTTGCTCCCTGTGCCAGATTATCCTCCCAGGAATGACATGGGAACCACTGTGGTGTTGGTGACAACACACCACCACAGCCTAAAGACACAGCTCTTTCTCATTCACGCTGTGAGACTTCTGTGGATGGGTAACTGGCAGGGCAGTGCTAAAAAAGGAAAACTGCTCAAGGAAATACTTTTGGATTTATGTCTAAAGTGCACAGGCCAAAAGCCAGAGCATCAACCATGGAAAAGCAGCGTTGTAAAGCCTAAGGAAGAAAAACAGCACAAAAGGGGGAGCCAGGCTGTTGCATAAGAACTGCATTTTTCCCATACCTGTTGAAACACAGAACCTCAAAAACCCTTCTTGGATGCTTAAGTGCCAGCAGTGTCCATGTGAGTCAGGATCCCAAGTGCCACTGCAGACCAGGGCCCAACATCCCAGCCCCATGGGAAACTGGATATCCTTTGGAAACTGCCTTTCCCTCAAAGCCCACCGAGGTTCAGAGTGACTTTGCACCTTGCAGGAGGCAGTTTGGGCCTCTCAGAACCAAAGTGCTCCTGATATTTGAAGGGTGAGCATCTCCCCAGGATGTTCTGATGACTGAACCACCCCATCACCTTGTGGCAAAAACCATCACTCGTTGTTGGCAGTTAATGTGCAACTGAGGGTATAAAAGTAGGATAACACCACTTCATAAGACTGTAGGGAATGTCACAAGGATGAACCACTACGAGAAACACAGTGTGGGACTTTTTTAGCATGTAAATACTGTAACCAAAATAAGATATCTGCTAATTTTACAATTTTGTCCTAGTTCATTTTATAATTAGTAATTAAATTGATGCTAAATATCAGACATGTTCTAGGTTCCTCATTAAGGCATCTCAGCTGCAGCACTTGGATTAAATAATGGATGATTCAACATAAGAGAAACTACAAGATAGTGTATCTGTACTAATTCTGATAACATTCTAGAGAAAAAAAATTACATCCAACATTTTCTTCTGCCTCATCATGAATTGACCGTTCCTGTTTTGGGAGATTTTTGAACTTTTCTGCGTCTGGAAGTCTTGTTTAATAACAATGTTTCAAAATAAATTAGATCTGCTCCCTTCTGATGATGTAGTGAACTGTCATTAACTAAGTGTAGTAGTCTGAGGGCATCAGGAACTGGCTTGGATAAAATGTTGTCTACAGTAGGGTAATGCAATAAACAAAGAAAATTATGTATTAAAAGAATAATGCCATCCAATATCACAGGATACGATATAAGTTGGATGGAAAAGGGCTAGAATTAAACCTATACCTGTTTAACTACATGTATGTGGTGGCTTTGGGTCCTGCTCCCTGCAGAAGGAATTTCCTGAGCAGCCCGAAGTAAATATTTGGCAGTTCCAATCCTCAGTTTCAGAAAACTGTTTAATTTCCCAGAAGTGAAGATACGGACAAAAAGACCATTGAAATGACCACCCCGCCGTACTCCTGAAGACTCCTCCACGCATATATCGCAGAAAATAAAACTGTGCAGCACAACACCGTCCTGGACGGACTCAAAGAACGAACGTGTAACTCAATTAGCGAGTTAATTATCCATTAATTAGCGAATTAAGCCCCTCCTGAGGGACCCTGGGCCAGGGCGCCCCCTGGCGGCGCCGCGGGGGCACAGGCGGAACTTTGGGCGCAGCTCAAGCGCAAGATCCGCGCCCAGCGCGGGCTCAGCCCCGGCCGCGCCACAAGTGGCTCCATAAAACAGGGTCTTTTCACACTTGCAGGGCACCGAACCATAAACCAGCGTCTCTGTTTCGTATTCCATCAGGCCTTTAGGTAATTACTACACCCGTAAACACTTCACAAGTAACTCCAGAGCACGTGTGCTCCGTTGGGGTGTCACGGTCCTACTGAAAACTGTCCGCACACAAATAAAACCAGTGTTCCTAACACGGAGTTGAGAGCACCCGACAAAGAACAGTTTGACTTTCAGTCGTTTCTTTAAATGACAACAAAGTTTTACTAATAAATGATCGCCTCTTTTCCCTACCTGTTCTGGAGGGAGTGTCAGGCCATGTTCAGCTACGAGGGTATTTTAAGCAAAGGTGAAATACATTTAGAAACTGGGTTTTGGACAAACGCTTTATCAGATAGAAATTTCAGCACAAAAGCATTCCCTTGCAAACAGGCATGAGATTCCTCTGAAAAGTCTAGTTGGAAAACCTTTATAACCAATATTTTGACGACACAGTGCTTTTGATACACTTAAGTTACCTTCGTTCCTGCAGGATTCCTTTATTTTCCAATAAAAACATTCCTCTCTAACCAATCATCTCCGACTAAGTTCATTACACGAAGAAGAAATATTCAGTAAAACAAATACAACCTCAAGTCGCCTGGCAAGAGAAAACCCTGGGTAAGGAACAGCGTCTCCGGTACGAGCGCGGATCTTACCTCTTCAACTGTCAGAGGCATGCAGATCCGGTACTCCTTCATGAGCATATTCCTGCTGCTCAGTGCGGACCGGCGAACTGGGAGAAAAGTGCGGATTTCTGCACAGAGATCACGACGAAAACCAAACACGGGGGGAAATAATCAAGCCTCTTTCTCTGTGCGCGCTTGACAGTGTGTCCACAAGACAGTAGTGCAACCATCCAGGAAGGCTGACCCAGCAAGAAGAGAAACCAACACAACCGCTTCTTTCTTCCCGTCCTTCCTCCTTCACACCGCGATCATGGGAATCTCACGGACGCTCGCACCGAGATACGCTACCAAGTCTCAAACCCCCACCGCTCTCGCCCCAGCCGAAGACATCCGTCGGAAGTGCACGGAAACGCCGGGCTCTCTCGCGGCTGTGTCAAGACATGCCTGGGGCGGCGAAAAGAACAAACGAGCCGAAAATGTGGCTCTCGCCCCCGCCGGCAGCACGTCGGGCGGCAGGAGAGAGATGCGATGCCGAGTCCCGAGACAAAGGCTTTTTATAACGTTCCCTCTCCCGGCTGCCAAGCGCGGCTCCCACCTCCCCGCCGCAACGCGGCTGCGGCCGCCGCGGCTCCCGCTGCGCTCGGGGCGGGGGCACGGGGGGGCAGCGGCGGACGGGCGGCCGCGGGTCCCCGCGCAGCCGCGGGCGGGCGGTGGTCACGGGCGGGCGGTATCGGCGGCGGCCCCGGCGGGGCTGGGCTGACATCAGCGGGGCGGCAGGAAGGACGGAGGGAGAGAGGGAGGGAGCGAAGGAGGGGGGGGACCGGGCGGGCTCAGCGGGGCCGGGCCGCGGGGGCTCCGCGCTGCGCCCGCCGGAGCCTCCCGGGAGGGGGAACGGGCAGCGCCGAGCACGGAGAAACCGCGATTTTGGTTTATTCTTCCGCGAGGAGCTGCCGGGTTTTGGAAGTTTATTGCCCTGCGTGTGACCAGGCACCTTGCGAAGCGTTCGCACCCCGTGAGCCCCAGGCTCGCAGCCGCCCCCGGTACAAAGGAAAGGACAAGCGTGCGCTCGGTGCGGACACAGCACAGGATGTGGAGGCCTCACCCATTTCCCTTCTGGTCAGCCCTTTCGTTATCAGCCAGCACATTTTGCAGCACAAATAAAACCGCCCTTTTTTTTTTTTTTGGTATCGGGTTTTTTACTTTTAGATGCCACGCAGAAAGTTCAGTGAGAAAGCGCCTCCTTCCCAGTTGAACAATAAAGCCAGAGCCGTTTCAGGAGGGCTCCCCCCCTCCCTTAGTTGCAATTTGTTATTGAAATCGGCTTTTAATATGCTTGGGGGGTGTGTTTTTCAGAGACATTTACCTGTCATTAAGTTACACTTGAAATGCACTGGAACCTAATTCTGAAACTAGCTGAGAACCCTGAACTGTTACACAACCTCAGCATTTTATGCTTAAAATGCTCATCCTGCTGTTTCTCCTGTGCTCCCAGTGGCTCTAAAGCCACTCTCTGGATTGCAGAGAAGTGCTGTGACAGTAAGAGGAAAATACAAGGCACTGCACAGATAGTGGTAAAATATCCATCTGCATTTATGTATCAATTATTTGCAAAAAAAAAAAAAAAGTGATGAAATGCCGTATTTGGGACAGCTGAAGATGAATTTATGTCTACAGTGAAATGTGTGTTTCATAACAAGAAAGAGCAAAAACCCCTCAGAATTTTACTGGTTCTGGATGTACATTTCGGAGCTGTGGGTATAATTCTTAGCCCAGAGGACACAGTGCCATCTCCTGGAGCCAACTGTGTCGCTTTGCCAGCCCCTTGCAATAATGGCACAATATTTCACATCCCTGCTTTCCCAGGGAAGTGCAAACACCTACACAAAGAAATAAAAAATCTGGGAGCTCTATTAACAGTCTGCATTTTCAACTGAGGTATGAACAATGTGTTTAATGAGACTTGTGTCTCAAATGTGACACAGCCATTTATAAATATGGAAACTGTGGCTATAATTGATAATGTTGGTACTGTATGTTCCTGGAATTCCAGGCAAAATAGCCAAGACAAGGCAATACCTTGTGATTCTCACTGCGAGAAGGATGTCGAGCTGCTGGAGTGAGTCCAGAGAAAGGAATGGAGCTGGGAAAAGGTCTGGAGCACAAGTCTTGTGAGGAGCTGGCAGGGTTCAGCCTGGAGAAAAGGAGGCTCAGGGGGAACCTTCTCACTCTCTACACCTCCCTGACAGGAGGCTGTGGCCAGGTGGGGGTCAGGCTCTGCTCCCAGGGAACAAGGGCCAGGATGAGAGGAAATGGCCTCAGGCTACCAGGGGAGGTTTAGATTGGATACTGGGAAAAATCTCTTCACAGCAGTGGAACAAGCTGTGCAGGGAAGTGGGGGAGTCACCATCCCTGGAAGCGTTAAAAAAGTGTGTGGATGTGGCACTTGAGGACATTGTGGTGCTGCTGGGTTGACAGTTGGAACTTGATGATCTCAAAGGTCTTTTACAACCTTAACGATTGTGTGATTCTGTGATATTACCCAGAGAGGAGAGTTAATCCAAATTCAGATCTAAAACATCCACTTCAGTTTTAAGTGGTTTGCTGGTGGCTTCGTACATTGGGAACAATATTTCTGTGTTTCTGCTGAAAAGCAGCATAAAAACCTGAACTTCTTTACATGGGGCCTTGATGCTACCCAGTTACAGGCAAGGACACTGATTTCAATAAGACCTTGAGAAAGACTTAAATCAGTTTATCACCTATTACGTGCTTTCAACGTAAACCAAACTTTATAGCTCTGTGTACAATAACAAAGTCTGCAGATCTGTGGAAAGCAGTGTGTCAAATCCAGAAGCTGCTTAAAATGGAAAAAACCCTACTTCCTATACCTGCAGTCACCCCAAACTTACTGCCAGAGGCACAGCTCAGTCTTGTGCTGGCTGCACATGCACACTGGATAAAAGCAGTGACCTCAGGATGTCCCTTACCACTCCCCACTGGGATGACTGTCCCCAGCCTCTCTACATGCACCATTTTGCAGGAGATATGCTAAGACAGAAAACTTCCAGCTCCCACTGGCCAGGCAGTGCCTGCCTCAATTTTGGGTCTTTGATTTCCACGAACTGGCAGAAATTACTACTCTTACCTCTGCAACACCCTCTCTACGCTCAGTTGTGAAAATGAGACATTTTTCACTCATCTTTCATTTCTGCCCTGAGGGGAAAAAGCCCATATGTTAAATCATGCTGAGTATGAACTCCAGATGGACTTGTGTCAGCAAAGTGTTGCTTCAGAATAAGAGACAGCAAAAGCCGAGCTGGTTTTTTTGCGTGTTTTGCTAAGGACTTTTGAATAAAAATTTAGAGGATTTTTTAGCCATCCAGGAAGTCTGCATTGGAGGCAAAAGCTGCCTCCTTGTCCCCCAGCAAACCCATATAGGTAAAGGAAAACGACAGTTGCAGTATGGATTCATTCTCTTCCTCTTTCACTGGCTGTCTGAACCAAATTACAGTGCATGGGACTATGCTCAATTAGATTAGTGTATGACTTTCAACTTCCCTGGAAGCCATCGCTCACAATCCATGAGCTGTAAAATTATACTAATATTACAGTGAGCTAAAGGAATGAGATTTTAAAAATCAAAAGCTCTGTAAAAATCTGTAAATGGCCAGTTAAGAAAGAACAACTGATACACTCCGAGTGACACGTGCATGTATTTTCAGTACTTAGGTCAATTAAAATCAGCTAACAATGATTAAAGATAATGGATAAATTGTGTTAGGGGACTTTTAAAATCAACTTTGAGTTCAAACAGAAAGTGATTCACGGCCCACGGTCTGTGCTGTGCTAATTGGAAGGCATGCATCAGACACAGTTGCAAAATACAATATTAGAGCTCTGAATCCATTTAATTGAATTACTCTGAATTTACAACAGTTCAGCAGATGTAGGAACTCAGTCTTAATTCTGTCAACTAAAGATTTAAAACAGTTATGTCAAACACCCCTTTGGCACATTTTATTGGTCCATGTGCAGTATAGTCTCAAAGTAGCACAATGCAAAATGTAATTTTGTGGTAACGTATTCTTTCTGGGAATCTTAAATAATATCCAAAGACTCCCATGGTAGGGGGTCGGAACAAGATGATTTTAAGGTCCCTTCCAACCCAAACCATTCTGTGATTCTGATTCAGGGCATTCACTGCTCAGTGTTTCTTTCTGAGTTGTTTGCTTGCAAACAAGAGGGAGTTTTTCTGAATTTCTTCAGGGAATGAAACTTCTGTAGTGTGTGGCAGTGCGTTGGGAGCTGATGGCAACCTACCTGCACAGGCATGGCTTCAACATCGCACAGACGGGTGCGGGGGATTTCAGATCCCCTCAGAGGCGAGTGCTTATAGGGGCAGATTCCCTCAGACGGTAAGGGGTTTTAGATCGGCTCGGGTGGATCTCAGATCCCCTCAGAGGTGGGTGGCGGTCCGTGTCCCCTCAGAGGGTTGGGGGGTCTCCGATCCCCTCAGGGGCTCGGGAGGTCTCGGATTCCCTCAGGGGTTCTCAGGTCCCCTCAGGGGGTCTCCGATCCCCCCCAGGCTCGTGAGGGGCGGTTCCCTCAGCTGTGGCTCCTCCCCCTCAGCTGTGGCTCCTCCCCCTCCGCGGGTCCTGGCGCGCCCGGGGGTGTCCTCGGCAGCGCCTGCCTGGCGCGGCGCGGGGCCCTTGTTGGGGCTGCCCCCGGCGCGCCTGCGCGCGGGCCCGGCCGGTTCCGGTGGGCGCTGAGGCGGCGGAGCGCGGCCATGGCGGAGGGCGGCGCGGAGCGGGCCGACGGCCGCATCGTCAAGATGGAGGTGGATTACAGCGCCACCGTGGACCAGCGCCTGCCCGAGTGCGAGCGGCTGGCGCAGGTGAGGCGGGAGGCGAGCCCGGCGCGGCGGACGGGCTGAGTCATGGCGCGCTAGGCCGCGCGGGGCAGAGCTGCGGCCGCGTCCTGCCCCCGCGGAGCGGTGCTGAGGGGGCCCAGAGAGGGACCTCCGTGCCGGGCTGGGGAAGGGGAGGAGAGGGACGGCTCCGCTGTTTCAGGGCTCTGTGGGAAGTTGATGCCCGAGCAGAGGGTGGTGGGGCACTGAACAGGCTCCCCAGGGCAGTGGTCACGGCCCCAAGGCTGCCAGGGCTCAGGGAATGTTTGGACAACGCTGTGAGGCACAGAGTGGGCTTGTTGGGGTGACCTGTGCACGGCCAGAAGTTGGACTTCGATGGTCCTTTGGGTCCCTTCCAACTCGGGATATTCTGTGATTCTCAGGCGGGAGGAGCTGTCGGGTGAGGGGAGGGCCTGAGTCCCTCACAAGGGGTGCAGCCCTTCCCTCTGCCCCTGCCCGGGCACACGCGGGCTTGGTTGCTCATCCTGCGCCACCGCTGCCTTCCTGTGACTGGTCCCGGGTCAGGCTGGCCAGGCAGCGCTTGGCATCCCTAAACTTGGGGATGTGCGAGCCCTGAAAGGCTGGAATGCAGGGGCAGGGCCAGGGCAGGCTCTGGGGTGCCTCGCTCGGCTCAGCAGCCGTGTCTGTGCCCCCGCCTGTGACCGCAGGGTGTGTTCCCGGTGGGGTCCTAGCGGTGATCGTGCACACGGTGTGTCTTAAGGGCTTTTTTATAAAGGACTTGTTCTGTAGCTTGGAGATTCCTGTGCATCTCAGACCTCAGAACAGACGGAGTCACAGAATCAGAATGGATTGGGTTAGAAGGGACCTTCAAGACCATCCGTTCCACCCCCTGCCGAGAGCAGGGACACCTTCCACTAGACCAGGTTGCTCAGAGCTCAATCCAGCCTGGCCTTGGACACTTCCAGGGATGGGGCAGCCACAGCTTCTCTGGTTTGTTGTCCCAGTAGGATGGATCTGACTCTTTATGTGCTGCAAATGCTCCACTCCATCCCTGCATCTTGTGAAAGCTGCTGTCCTGTGCAGCAGTTGTACTTATCTTAAGGCTTAGACTGTCCTGAGACCATTGTGTGGAGAGCAGGCACAGGGGTTTTATGCCACGGGCACAGCTCTGTGTAGGAATGGACACCATGGCCATGTTTCATCCTGCACAACAGGTAAATTCCGTGGCAGTAAGAGCACATCCCTCACAAACATTGTGTGTAAAAAGATTTCAGTAGGATAGCTACATTTTAGAAACAAATCTAATATTCTGTGGTTTTTTACTCATTTTCTACTTCTAAACTTTTTGAGTTTTTTGCAGCCCCACCATTGCCATGGGCTGATACAAAGTGAGGCATACTAAAATTTTTGCGAGATGTTCTCTAGGAATTACAATTTAGGACTCTGATATCTTTAACTCCCCTAAGCAAAGGCATATATAGTTCTCAACCCCATGCCAAAAAGGCAGGACTACTGTAATTCCATGTAGTTTATGCTTTGTGTAATACTCTGTAATTAAGATATGATGGATGTGGATGAAAGTAATAGTAGAACAATTTTTTTGGTTGAGATGTTTAATTGCATTTCTGTTCTCACTTAAAGCTCTGTTTTGGCCAGGGAAGAAATGAGTCTTCCACGCAGCACAGTGAATGTGAGCTCACCAAACCTGTCTGGAACCTGCCAGGTTTCTCTCTCAAGGCAGGCAACTTAGAGCATGTGTTGTGCAAAAATGAAACTCTACCTTTCCAGTTTATTCTTTGTGTAGAACCCTGGATTTAAAGTTGGCGCTATGTGTGTTTCCTGATAAATGAAAAATGAATGTACAGGCTGGTCTGTTGTTTTTACTTAGATGAGAATTAGAGCTGCTCTCAGTTTAAACTGAATTATGTTCTTCATTCATGGAGTTGACTCTTTGCCTGTCTTATTAGGAAGGAAGATTGCAAGAAGTCATTGAAAACCTTCTCTCCTTGGAAAAGCAAACACGGACGGTGAGTAGGACGTGGTGACTCTGGGATGTCCACACAGCCCTTGTTCCTGTGTTAAAGTCAGGAGGGGACCTGGAGTCTCAGTCTTGCATTTCTTTAGAAAGCAAATCACTGAGGCCAGACACAGTAATTATTGCCTATGTGTAGCAGAGGTGCAGGTGCTGGAGGGGCTGCAGGTCCACCCCACCTCTGACGTGCTCTTGCTTTGTTCCAGGCGTCTGACATGGTCTCCACATCCCGCATCCTGGTTGCCATAGTGAAAATGTGTTATGAAGCAAAAGACTGGGATGCTCTTAATGAAAATATTATTCTTCTATCAAAGAGGAGAAGTCAGTTAAAACAGGTGAGTTTAATCCTTTGAAACAAAGACTAAAACTCCGTTTGGAGCTGTATTATGTATCTGATTCCCCCTGTGTGTAGGGACTTTGTGGGTAAAGATGATGATTCATCTTTATACTCTTCTACATTCATATTTTTTAATGTTCAGATGTACATTAAACAGAATTACTGCAGTTTGTTGTGATCAGATAAGGTGTGTGCTTCACATGCTTCCTTTTGTAACTGTCATACTTTGGCATTCAGTCCTGTGTGAGAAATCAGCTGTCAGGATGGCTGAAAGCACTTGCATTTAGAAAAGTGTGTTTAGAGTGGCTTAATTAGAAGTCAGCAACAGGCAATTTTAATGACATTGTTTTAGGAATGTGCAGAAACATTAGGAGTGTATATAAAAGCATCAGTGAGAAATAATCACCCCTCTCTTCCTTCCCTTCCTGAGGAATGTGCAGGTGCCCTAAGGAGAAGGGGGAGTGTACACAGTTAAGAGAAGATACATCTCTCCTCAGCCACGCAGGTCTTAGGGCAAACAGAGAAGTTCTGCCAGTGCATGTGAGAGTTGTGTGGATTTGGCAGAGGAGGAGGAACTGCTTTTCAGGAGAGAACTGAATGCAGTGGATTATTTTGAATATCATTGGAAAAACTGAGATGAAGGAGATGACAGAACAGCATCACATTTGACCTGTAGCATCAGTCACTGGTGTCATTTAACAGCTCTTTATGAACCGAAGGCAGGAGATGGATCTTGGGTGCTTTTTGTTGAAATGAGTCTCCTCAGTTTGAAATGACATTATTACTTACCTGAGTGTTACAGTTTGACTCTGTTTGGGAAATCTAAAACCACAGTGTGTTTTTCCTTTCTCTTTTCATACCAGGCAGTTGCTAAAATGGTCCAGCAGTGCTGCACTTACGTCGAAGAAATCACAGACTTGCCGGTCAAACTGCGCTTAATCGACACGTTGCGAATGGTGACAGAAGGAAAAGTAAGAGTTTGTTTTAAGGCTGAATGTCTGAAAGGTAGAATAAAAATGTTCACCTTCTTTAAAGGTGTAGCTCCTTAACAGTATTTGGTCCAAATATCAACTGTCCATAGTATTTTTCCAGTGTGTATTGTGGATAGTGCCAGTGTGGAGTATGGATACACAACAAATTAGTTGGTTGTGTGACACATCAAATACATTTCTTGGTGGGGCTGCAGGCTTAGAGTTTGCACTCTGCTTTAGAGGATTCCAGTAAAGTTTAAACTTTATTTATGATGTCAGATCTACGTGGAGATTGAACGCGCTCGCCTGACAAAGACTCTGGCAACAATAAAGGAGCAGAACGGGGAAGTGAAGGAAGCTGCCTCCATTCTGCAAGAACTGCAGGTAACACCTTGGAACTCAAAATTGCATCAGCAGCAGCAATTAATTCTGACTGTTCTGAGATTAGTGTTTAGAAACTGCATCAGGTACGTCTGTAGAAGTGCCTGGAATGAGATGAACTGTTATTGGTGAAGATGTAATTCAGCTTTAACTGCTTTTGTTACTCTCATGGGTTGGGTTCCATAGAGTATTTTCTACTTGGAAAGTAGAGTTCAGTTCTCTAGCTAGTGCATTGAGTTTAGCCTTAGTGGATTCTTTGGTATAAATGGGGCCCATAATTAAAATGGAATAACATTTACTCCATTTTCACCTGCTCTGTAATAGCTTTTTTGTGTTGTTTTCTTTTGGTGTATCCCCCCTCCAAACAACTCCCACCCTTCTGGCACAGCTAAGACTTGATTTGACTTTGAATGTTAAATAGTTACATTTTCATTTCAGGTGGAAACCTATGGTTCAATGGAAAAGAAAGAACGTGTAGAGTTTATCTTGGAGCAGATGAGACTCTGTCTAGCTGTAAAAGACTATATTCGGACTCAAATTATCAGCAAAAAAATTAATACAAAGTTTTTCCAAGAAGAAAACACAGAAGTAAGTCACTCCCTCCCCAACTCCAATTTTTATCTGACTTACCTCTCTTCAGGACCAAATGTATTTCTGGGATCCAGTTGCATTTCCTTTACGTGTATTAATTTGACTCTTTGATACTGTTTCAGAAACTAAAGTTGAAATACTACAACCTAATGATCCAGCTGGATCAACATGAAGGCTCCTACCTCTCCATCTGCAAGCACTACAGAGCCATTTATGACACTCCCTGTATCCAGGCTGAAAGTGAAAAGTGGCAACAGGTAAAAAACTTCACATACCAAATATCTGTATTTCCATGTGGCAAATCCTCATTTCTTACCAGATCAATGTGCAGCAGATGAAATAGCTCCCCAGTCTGTTCTGAGTTTGGTTTTCTTTAATGGCTGTACTAACAAATTGGCTAGTTGAAAATAGATATGATAAAGTTGATTTCAAAAGAATATTTATGACCAGCATCTTCATTATATTGTCTTTGAAATCTCCAGAATGTCTTGTGTGTTTTATATAAGTGCAGAGATTATATATAGCTGTGCTAGTGTGGTCTGAATGGTACAGTTGTGTGTGCAGTACAGATATCACATGTTTGAAAAGGAGTTTTTTTCATATATTAAATACTAGTATTTTAGTTGACCTGTATCAATTAAAATGCATCACTGTGAGTGAGAGTTTGTTTCTGCAGATGGCATCACTTTCCTCTTAACTTAATGGGCAAAACCCACTTTTTTCTCTTAAACAGGCACTGAAGAGTGTTGTTCTTTATGTTATTCTTTCACCTTATGACAATGAACAATCTGATCTGGTGCACAGAATTAGTAGTGACAAAAAGCTAGAAGAAATCCCCAAGTATAAGTAAGTGTTTCTAATAAACAATTCTTAGATTAAAGAAAAATGTCTCTCTCCAACAGTGCAAGTGAAATCTCTTTAAGCAACTCAGAATTTAAGGGTGCCTGAAAAATACTGTAAAAATGTCATGATTGTGCAACTTGTACATGAACATAGATATCTCTTTATAAGAGAAAGATTTTTTTTTCATTAGAAATACAGTCTGATTTGAGCTGTCTCCTGACAGCATGAAGTATCAAAGTATATTCAAGAACAATGAATATTAATGTTAATAAATATAAAACATTTCAAATCATGCTTTTGATCTGTTATAAGGATGAACTAAGCCTTATTAATACAGGATTGTAATCCAACTTTACTAAACCCTTTAGAGACCTCCTAAAACTGTTTACCACCATGGAGCTGATGCGGTGGAGTGCCCTAGTTGAAGAATATGGGAAAGAGTTGAGAGAAGGATCCCTTGACAGTCCTGCAACAGATGTTTTTGGGTGTACAGAGGAAGGTGAAAAGAGATGGAAAGATTTAAAGAACAGAGTTGTGGAACATGTAAGTCTGACTGTAGCTGTGTACTCAGTGCCTTGGCTAAAACTGCTTTTTGCTTCCTGTATTTTAATAACAAAGAAAATCAAAAAAGTAGGGAGTGAAGCAGCAGATAAGGTGCCTTTTCTTTGTGTTAGGGTTCAACACTTTATTTGCTTGTATATCTTTCTGGCACAGTTGCCAGAAAAAAGAGCATATTGCACTCAAATAGCATTCACATTTCAATAGAACAGAAACTTTAAAGTCTTGCTTTGTGTTAAATTCATAATTGGTTGATTTCTTTTCTTAAGAATTTGCCACATAGGGATTTTCAGACCTTTTATTACAAAAGAGCTGTTTGTTCACAACTCCCTCACACACCCCATGCTGGACTGCAGTTAGAGCACTACAGTTCCTAATCTGCTTTTAACGTGGACTTTTATATTTTGCAGCCTGCTTCAATTATTTTTTGCACATAACCCTCTACTCTGAACACTTTTATTCCAGAATATTAGAATAATGGCTAAATATTATACCAGAATTACAATGAAGAGAATGGCACAGCTCTTGGATCTGTCCGTTGATGTAAGTGTTGCTTCGCTTCTCCTTCTTTCCTAAGGGGTGTAGAAGTGTGTGTGTGGCTGTGTTTGTGGCAAAAATGTGAGTATTCAGCAGAGGAATATTTTTGTTGATTTGATTTCATGCCTTTATGGGAGGTAGAAAAGTGTTCTTCACTCCAGGCAGAGCTCAGTTTCGTGATGCCAGTGCCCATAAGGCAAAAGCTGCTCTTAAAAACTCGTTTATATTCAAGGTCTTGTTTAAATGCTGGAGTTTCTTGTGTTTCAGTGTTAAAAAGTTCTTGTCAATTGGTGATTAAAACCAACTGAAGACACAGAAAGGTTCCTCACCTTTAAATGTCCCTGGTCAGAGGTGGAGGTACTTTGGGAACACAGGGTGGAGTGGTCTCCCTGCCATCCCCCTTTGTGCTTGCAAGAGCTTTTTAAAGAGAATGACACATTTTGGTATTTTGACTGCAAATAAAAAGCTTTGCCCTGCTGCCTTTTCATTAAGTCTGCTTTTCCACAAACTCATAATAACCCTTTTTTTTCCAGTGGTCAGTAGTTCACAGAGTCTTTCCTCTTCCTTGCTTGTCACGTGGCTCGCTTTCATATCTGTGTAGCCAAGTACTCCAAAGTGTAGAAGTCTGTATTAAATTTTTAATTTTTAATTTCATGGGAGATAATCAGATATAGGTCAAATGGAAAAAAAAAAGGTTTTTAAAGTGCAATATTGTTACAACTATATTTCTGTTAGGTATAACAGAAATCTTGTTTCTGGTGCTTTCGTGCTGTCTGGGAGGAATTCTGATGTTTTGTAGCTAAAAATGCTATTAATTTGACTCAGTGCTGTTTGTCTTTCCAGGAATCGGAGGAGTTCCTGTCTAACCTAGTAGTTAATAAGACCATCTTTGCTAAAGTAGACAGGCTGGCAGGAATTATCAATTTCCAGAGGCCTAAGGACCCCAACAATATTCTCAATGACTGGTCTCACAAGCTCAACTCCCTCATGGCCCTAGTTAACAAAACCACACATCTCATTGCCAAAGAAGAGATGATCCATAACCTGCAGTAAGGTGCCTCAATAATCTCAGTGCTTTTAAAGAAGGCATTAAATCTTCATAATAGAGACTATTATTACAAGTGTGTATATGGTTTGTTTTCTCCCTGTCAAGCCTTCCTGGTCTAAAATTTAGAACATAATTCTGAAATTCCCGTTGACAATTAAGTTCCCTTGATTATTCATTCAGTTGTTAAATGTTTTTGCTACAATTGGTGAAAGAACATAATAAAACTGTATTGCCTGTATAACAATAGTCTTGTGATTTCTTTTTTTTCCACGTGTACCTTTACCTGTCTAACACATAATTCTGTGGTTATTTCATTACAGGACTGGTTTTGAGGCTGTGATTGAGAGGATTTACTGTAAATAATAAAATCCTAGGGGTTTACAGTGAGGTAACTTATTGTAAAGTTAAGATACTGTTTGAACAAAATTCTGGATGTTTATGCTTAAGAATAATGCTATTTCTTGTGATTTGGTGCTATAGTTAGACTTTATTAATTAATTCTGAACTGACAGAGCAATCAATTAATGAGTAAGTACCTAAATCTTGTCTGTTTGGTGCAAGTCACTAATTTTCCCTGTTTTGTTGTTATACTTTTTAATGGCTACAATAGCAATTAATCAGTTACTTTGAAGCTTCTGCTTCTCATCATAAAAGTGATACATTCAGAGAAGAAAATGCCCTATTTATTGTTTGCTTTTACCCCGTGTAATGGAGGGAAGCTGTGGACTTTTCCCCATGTCCCTGATCTGGTTTTTTTAAGGAGGTAAAATAGCACAGATAGCATAGTAAGAATCAGTGGAACTTTGCATGAATTTGGTCTGGTTTTGAATGCTTTTTAATTCTAGCCATAACCACTCTGCTCATAATTAATTAGGTAGAGCCTCCAATTGTAAATGATGTATTGAGATGTGTATAAATCCCATCTCTTCACAAGGACACTGAACTTCATTCAGACCAACACTCTTGTCATGTGAATACCCAGGAAGTTTGGAAACCAAGCAGGGATTTCGAGTGAGGGAGGTCTGTGAAGGGACAGGAAAAGATGGAAGCCTGTGAGCAGGTTTGCACTGGAAATGCAGACTTTGGACATACTTATGGGAGATTTGGGAATGTCATTTTGGAGGCTTGTAACTTTAAAAGCCCCACCAATCCAGCTCGCACTTGAGCAACAAAAAAGCAGCTGAACTATCAGTGAGGGAAGGGAGAGAGAGGAGCAGCTGTTCAGAATGCACAGAATGCTCAGCATCTCACTTCCTAACTTGTATTAGAACTCAGTGGAACAAGTTGTGTAAAACCTTGTCACAGCCCTACCTGAGCGTGGGATGTTCTGGTCGTTGTGAGGCCTCAGTAACATAACCAGACCTGGCTCCTGCCAGGATAAGGGACAGAGGAACTTAAAACCCAGCCAATGTGCTGGAAACAGGCAGTAGCCATCAGAAAGGAGAACAATGGGTCATCAGGGGAAGTGGAACTTGCCTCTCCCTGTTCTTATCATAAACATTTTCCTTCCATTTGCAATCTGGTCTGGAATCTTCAGCCCCAAGCTTTAAAGCTTATCCACTCTGATGCTTCTGCCAGATGAGATATGTTGGGCCTGTTTCCCCAGCCAGCCCTCTTGTCCTTTTTATCCTGGAGTGGAATAGTTCAGTGTTCCTGGCCCTGCTTTCTGAGGATCTTGCAGATTCTCCTTGCAAGAACTCCCTCTCTGGCCTTGCTCTGTCCCTCTGTGCTGCCTTTGCTTGTATTTAGAGCATCAGTTTGTTGGGAGAAAGGAGGTGGTTTCTCCCCCCTCACAACTATTTGCTGTCAGCACTGCAAAGAACTTACCTTTGGGCAGTCCAGGTATCTCTCTAAAACTCGATTCAGAGGGACTATGAAGGTTCACTTTCATGCTCTGTATTCATGCCAAAGATCCACAGTGATCAGGCTTTCTGCCTTTTGATCCAAAACAGAGTTTTGTTCTCACTTAAATCACCTTGGTCTTGTTTTGGAACATACTGCCCAAGGCAGGCTCCCTCCCTACCTCTGTCCTGAGTGAGACATTCCTGCTGTGTGCTGAGTGCTTGGTGCCAGAAGCAAGAATCCCTCAGGTTTCCCTCCCCACACATCACAGTTAGAAGTTTTAAAACAAGATTGTAGAATTATAGGCTGTAGGGTAAGTCCAAACTGAGTGGAAAACAATCTATTTAGCCTGAAGTTTGGTTTTATTATTTCAGGGGGTTTTTGTTTGTTTGCAGACTACTGTGGATGAAAATGAAATGAGTATCTTGAGTCTCTCTGGACAAGGTTGCCATATTCAGATTCCTAAGAAAAAAGCTGTGAACTTTTGGTGCCAGGAAGGCAGATACATGTCAGCTAGAGCTCCTCCATGGGCAATTTAAAGGTCAGCATAAAGACATCCTGGCTTCTTAAAAAAAAATGTACAGGGACCGAAGATCTTTGATCTTGATAGTGTGGGATCAAACCATCACATTACTCTGACCTTTGTAGTTTCTCTCTCCTCAGTGTACCCTCAACATCCCCTGATTGCTGGTTGCTTCTCAACACTCTCATTTTGTGGATCAAAGGAGAAATGCATTAGTTTGAGTATTACTTGCTCTAGAAATTGTATGTGTTTAAGGAGTTCACGTTGAAATATTACCCTTGGATAATTATGAAGTAAGATTAAAGTTGAGATCATCTGTTCATTAGAGGACTCTGGAGGAATTCCAGGGGAATTTTCCTGCTGGAAAATCAAAACTTGCTACTCTTCAGCCTAATAACCAGCCATTAATGGCAGCCTAGAAACAGTCTGCTTTATTGTTTAGTAAGGCTAAGAATTACTGTTGCTATCTAACCTCAGGTCTACCACTGCCTCCTTTGTGGCAGAGGGTAAACCACTTAACTTCTGTTCGTTTCCCATGACTGGTGCTTCTGAGGGAGTTCAAAAATTTATAGAGGTCCAGTGTGCTAAGACAATAAAAACATTGCTCCTCTTGTTGCAATCAGTCTGGCACTTCACTGAGAAGGGCCCCCTGTTGTTTTGTTCTCAGGGGTGAACGATCCGTTCAAGAAGCCTGGTGGGATGTTGGGCTGCAGGGTCAGGGAGGCAATTCCCTGCTGAATGTATCCTCTTCTGTGCTTATTACTTTTACATGTTAATTGTAATGGGGTTTCCTGTATTAGACATCATGAGTGGGGCTGATTGAAAAATCAAGTTTTCTGTATTCAAGAAATGCCAGTTACCAGAAACGGGAATGGAAATTGATTTTTCTGAATTTCCTGTGAAAACAGAAGTCTGAGGAGAAGGAAAAAAAGCAGCAGTGTAAGTTTCAATTAAAACAGTTTTGTTTTGAAAATGTAGAAACCAAGCTGTAGCTGTGATTCCAAGCGTGCAGCTCACGGGTGAGCCAAGACTCCAGGGCTTTCTGGCTCCCAGCTCTCCATTAGCCCTGGGGCAAGTGAGGCTTTGAGTTCCCAACTCTTCCAGAATCTGTGCCACACCTTTCAGAGCCCTGCTCAGATCTTGGCCTCGTGGCAGGGAGCTGGGCAGTTCTGAGTGGCCCCAGCTTTTCAAACTCCTGCTTTTTGGCCAGGATCCTAAATTCTCCAAGGACCTGGGCATGGCTCCTTGCTCTGCAGAACAGGGAGAGGCCCTGTGAACCAGCATAATTTATGGAATCCTGACTAAAGAGTCAGGGACACAGGATCTGTTAGTGCTTCTGCACAGGCATTCCTTGCAGATCTGGCCCCTGGCAGGGTGGGCTTTCTAAACTTCCAGCAGGGAAGTGCAATTTTCAGATCGGAAAGATTTTGAAACCTTAAGAAGTGTAAAGTGGAACTGAGTTTGATATTGTTGGGGGTTTTTGTTTTTTAATTTTACCGTTATGACAAGTCCCTAGAAATATCACTGTTAGGCTTTTGAGGATCTGACTCCTGTCAAGTCTCATGATGCTGAGTGGGAATTCCTTGGTTTTGTTCCTATCTCCTGCTTCCCCATTGTGCCTTTGGCATTCCTTACATTTCCAACATCCGCTCTTGCTTCTGTTCTGCTCCCAGACTCTGTGCCCAGCTGCTCCTGGTCTCCTTGGGCAGAGGTCTAGAACTGTGAGCTCTCCTCTTGTTCTGAAATCCCATGGGTGAGCAGAGCACACGGGGATTCTGGGAACTTGGGAAGTCTGGACAATTCTGGAAATGCAAGGCAGCACTCAGCACCCAACACATCTGGTTCTGTGCCTCGCCCGGTGCTGAGGGAACCTGGCTTGTCAACTCAGTTCCTTAAATTATCCTTTAATACTGTATTGAAACATATCACTGAAAGCCACACAAAGTCTCTTTCTTCCCATGTAGGTGTGTAACCAGTTCCTGGGACATCCTGTTACAGCAGCACAGGAGGCAGAGAAGTGGCTCTGAAACCAAATTTAGTTTATTAAGGCCTTTTGGATTTGGGATCTCATCCCTCGAGCCAGTTGCTGTAGGATTCTCACTTCGAGCAGCATTTCCAAGGTTAACGAGCACTTGGAGCCCCAATTTGTTTTGGACTAACAGTCCTCATCTTTCTATCTGGTAACAAAGACTTTGAAAGAGCTTGGAGGGGGCACCACATGGAAACAGGAGAGTTATTCCAACCTTGCAGGGCTTGGACAGAGCAGTGCTTGGCAGCCACCCTCTAGGAGCTGCTGGCTCCCTGTCCAGCCTCTGGCATGTCCACTGAGAGTTTATTCAATATTATTAACCAGTCCACAAAATAGGGTAAAACCTCCTTCATCAGGGGGCTGAGAGGGTTAATTTAAGTACCAAGATCATAAAAAGCAGTGGGTGCAAGGGCAGAGGCTCCACGTTATGTGTTACAGCACTTTTCCTGAGGTGAGGATTCCCTGTTCCCAGAGTCCTTCCCAGCTCCCTTCTGAGCTGCTCCTCCAGGGCAGAGTTGCCACCTTTTTACAGCAGCCTTTTTTCCACTTGGTACTTTCAACCTGGAACTTTAAATCACCAGAGACAAAGAGCAATAAAAACGGGGTCTGTCATTGAACAGATCCTTCTTCCTATAACTCAGTCACTGCCACACAGTTTTTTTCCTGGCACATCATAAAGAAATACACTCAGAACAAATGGGAAAAATAAACCCATCAAATTTCTGTCTTCTCCAATCTGAACTCCAGAGGATGTATGTGTGTTTATATCTAAAAATATGCAGAGAATACAAATCCTATTTTCCACTGCTTTTAAAAAAAAATATCATTTATTTTAAAGAAAACCTTTGCATTTTATAACAGAAAAATTTATCAGTAATATAAAGCTCACTAGGAACAATCACAACCAACCTCCAAAAGGGACTAATTCCACTTCAACAACCTGGACTGAATGAGGCACAAAGTTAGATCCTAAACATGGTTTCAGCTTCATCTGATCCCCATTCCTTGCACAGTGCCCATGGAAAACACAAGTCACAGCTCTGGGGAGGTGTCTGAGGCAGGGGCAGCAGAGATGGCCTAGGGCAGGTTCTAGGGAGTGTTTGTCACCTCCTGAAATCCTGTCTCCTGGTTAGGCTGGGACCATGCACACTCCCCTCTGGCATGACACTGACCCAGGTAACTGTACTCCCAACCCTATTTCTAAAGTTAAAAAGTGGACTGATTTAAGTCTGGGGCTGCAAATGCAAAGGATTTATTTAGGTTTATTTCCTCCTGTATTTACATTTTTGCAAGGAGCTCTCTCTTTATAAATGCATCACTGATGAATATTGAAAACCTTCTTGGGCACAAGTATCTTCTTGCAGTGGCAGTGCATCAGAGGCTTGGCTGGTGGTTATTCTTCAAAGACTTAGGAGGCATTAAACGTAAATTTTAATACAAATGTATTTAGGAAAATCCAATACTAAAATGATCTGGATCTTGGAATTATTTTAATTAAAGTGGAAGGAGAACTTTTCCAAAAACACTGGAACCCTGTCTTGGTGACAAAGATCCTGAAGTAAGCTGTTCTTTCCCCAATTTTTTGTCCACTTTGCCCTAAATCACAGAGCACAGGGCACACCCCCCCGGCAGCTGGGCCAGCAACGCCTTGAAAAAGCCAGTTTGCAAAACAGCGTAGGTATTAAGGACCGATTGCCAAACATTTTGAAAACAGCAGCTAACAGGGAAGATTACTCCGTGAAAATAAAACTGTTCTGCAAAGCAGTTTCTGGGATTCACGCGCGGCCGGGACCTTGTTCCCAACAGTCCCCGGGCACGGGTGGATGGGTTGGGAAAACACGATGTACAGCGGGAGCTGCTCCATCCCTGCTGCAGTCCCCGGACCCAGCCTCGGGACATGTCTTTGAGGGAAGGAACTTTAAAAAAACCATACAGAATAAGGACTAAAAAAAAAAAAACAAACAATCCGACACAAATAATCCGACTCGCACAGTAGAATTACCATGAGAAAAAGCCACTTCCATGCTTTTTTTCAGGGGTGGGATCCCTGTCCTGCCCGCCAGCGCCTCTCGGGCTCCGCAGCTGCGCCCCCGAGCCCCAGGAAAGGGGATGGGGCGAAAAAAAAGGGAAAAATTAAAAATGAAGAAAACAAGGAGGTTGCCTGTTTCCAGCGCGGGCGGTGCCCCCGGATCCGATCCGTGAGGGGACCCCGGGCCGGGTCCCCGTCCCGGTCCCTGGTTCCCATCCCGTTCCCCTCCCCATCCCATTCCCGGTTCCTAGTTTCCACTCCCCATCCCGTTCCCGTCCCGATCCCGGTCCAAGTCCCGTTCCTGGTTCCTGCTCCCTATCCTGGTCCCCGTTCCCATCCCATCCCGTCCCATCCCATCCCATCCCGTTCCCGGTTCCCTGTTCCCGTCCCCATTCCCTCTCCCCATCTCCATCCCGTCCCGGTTTCCCTGTTCCCGTTCCCATCCCATCTCGTTCCTGGTTCCCCATTCCCGTTCCCATCCCCTCCCGTTCCCTCTCCCCATCCCTCTCCCCGTTCCCGTTCCCGTCCCGGTTCCCCGTCCCGGTTCCCCGCTCCCATCCCGGTTCCCCGCTCCCATCCCGGTTCCCCGTTCCCGTTCCCATCCCGCTCCGCTCCCGTCCCGTCCCCTCACGGTGTCCCCCGCCTCCCGAGCCGGCGGCGGGCGGGGAGGGCCGGCCTTTCCCACAATGCTTTGTGGGACGTTGACAAGTGGATCCAAGATGGCGTAGAAAGTAATGACAGGTAAGTCGGGACTTCCCCGTCCGCCCCCGCGGGCACCGAGCGCGGCCCGGCCCGGCCCGCGCCGGCCCCGCCGCTCGCCCGGGACCCCCGCGGAGCGCCGCGGGCCGCGGGGCGGGCGCTGCGGGGCCGCGGGGCCGCGCGGGGCCGGCGGGAGCGGGCCCTGTGCCCGCCGAGGGCCTGCGGCGGCCGCCGCTCGGGGGGTGTTGGCGGCCGGACCCCGGAGCCGCCGCGGCCCCCGCGCCCCGCGGGCGGGAGGAGCCGCCCCGGGCCCCGCTGGGCCCAGCGACCGGCCCGCAGAGCCGGGGATGCCTCGCACAACCCCCGGGGTGCTCCGGGGGGGATGCAGGGGGGGGTGGGAGGCAGCTTTGTTTTTGTACCGGGCGGGGCGGGAGGGGCACGGCCGGGGAATAACAACCCTGGAAAACAGGGGTTTGCGGAGGGGTGGGAAAATAAATCGGGAGGGTTTAACGGCTGTTGTAAAATTGCCCCCTCGCAGCAGTTGGAGGGTGGGCAGATGAGCCTGTGTTTTTGTTTTCTGCAGGAGGCTTTGGCAGGGAGAGTGGAGTGGAGTTGGGAGGTTTAACACAGGTCCCGGGAGCACCATTTACACCCTGGAACGGCCCTGAGACTGAAAACAGGAGACTTTACACTGCACAGCCCTTCCAAGACACTGCATATATATTTTTAGGGCGAATCCCCAAGCAGGAAGAGGATATATGTTGCCCCTCCTGGGGTGGGCCATGTCCTTTCATTAATTTCCAAATTGGGTGCAGTTGCTTTGGCCTCAGTGCACTGTTAGGCAAAGTATTGTTTGATTATAGTAATGTGATTTAAACGTATCATCGATGGAAATTAAGAAATAACTGCAGGGAAACAGTTGCAAGGCTGGTTCCCAATTAATGACAAAATGAGTAAGAGTTAACCAGGTAATAGGATTTTTGCATTATCAGAGGTACAGTGAGCTTGAGATGAAGTTTTAAAATAGCATATTTAGTTTTTTGTTGAAGAAAAAAACCCCAATTCAGTTGTAAGACAGAAAAATACCCTAAAAAAGAATATCATCACTGACAGATTGAGTGTATTACCATGGCTTGGGATGGTTTGATTGTTGAGGGCTTCTGATGTTGTTCTTAATAAGTAGTATAATTGAATCAAGGCAAAGGATAAAATACACCCCCTCGCCATTATTTATATAAGACACATTCCTTTATAAAAATAAAAAAAAAATAAGCAAGTGATACTTGGCAAGTTTGTATTATTTTCTGAGACTGATTGGTAGAACAGGGAGGTTTTAAAATGATGTGTTTTAATTTCAGTTGTTTTAGTACTTTTGAGCCATAACAGATTGTGAATGAAAACACTCTTTTTTGATTTTGGTTTTTTTTTTTCTTAAATGGCAAAGCTTGTTGGACAGGGACAGTCTGGGGGTGCTGGGCAGCTTCTTGTTCCATAGTGAGGAGCTGATTTTAGACATTCAGTTGAAACTTAGAAGAGGGGAAAGTGTACAAAGGACCCCCACATTCCCTCCCCCTCCTTGGGATGCAAACCAAGGCAATCAGACTGTGGTAGGTTTGGCTTTCACAGCACAGAAATTGTGAGTGGTAGAAGCTGAGTTAAGCTTTTTTTTGTTGGACTTTAATTAGCAGAACAGTTTTTCTTTATTGGTAAGTGAAGGAACATTTTATGTGTTATTACTGATAAATTGAGTTCTCTTTGTAATTTGTTCTGAGAGCAGAAATTACTTCTTTATTTTTCCTGCCTGAAATCACGTTTCTATTATCACTCTTCACCTCCATGGATTTTTTGGACTTCTGAAACATGCAGTGTGTATTTTCCCTCTTTTAATTCATACAGACACTGTGCCTTTTTAGGTGAGCCAGATGAATTTTCCTGTGGAAGAGCCTTATTAAAGTGATGGCTTGAGGACTTGAAATACCTGGTTCTGCTGGGTTTTGTTGGTTTATTTTGGGATTTTTTTTTTTGTTGGTTTGTTTGGGGGGTTGTTTTTATCTCTTCCCATCAGAGTAAAACTTAAAGGGAGATGTGGAAGCAGCATCTTATTCTGTAATTTGTCCCAGTTCTGCTTCTCAATCTGTCATGGAGGATCCTTTTCCTTTGTGAAATCTCACTGGTTTCAGGGCAGTTCCTTCTGGGCTTTGGGATCAGTGTCAGTTGATCTGGTTGCAGGAGAAGGGCTGTACTTTGGAGAGAAAGATTGGATTCATGGAGAAATTCTCATCTCAGAAAATATGAGTAAGAGTGTCTGGAAGGCTTGAAGAGGTGATATTCCCAAGTGGACAGGTGCAGGCTTAGTCCTAGAGAGATGTGGACAGCCTGCTGCACATCACTCCACCTGTTCATGCTTCCTTTTGAAGGAATTTAAAATAGGAGTAGTGAATGTGACCCATTTGTGAGGAGTTCTGACACCAGTGGATGAAAGAGCCCATGTAAGATCTGGGCAATCTTATTACTAATGTTTTCCAACTCTGGATGAAATATTTATCCATCACTGGTGATTATTTTTGTTAGTAAAATCCCCTTTGCAATTATAGCTGGATATTCTTCCTGACTTTAAGTGTGTTGATTTATTTTATTTGTTATTTGCTACCATCTTACATTTGCTACTGCAGGTTATTCAAGGTGTTTTCATGTCTGTAAATGGCAGAAGCAATTGCTGGGGCAATTCAGATTATTAGTTCCAAGCCCTTGAATGTCTCACCCCAGTGGCAGCCCCTCCTGAGGTCACTGGTACCTCACAGGTAGCAGGAGTGAAATCTAAATTAGAAAAGATTTAAATCCTGTCCCCTGTGTACAGCCTGAGTAAGTCAGGAAAGCCCTGGCTTGGGGAATGAGGAGGAAGGATGGTGTCACTGTGCTCTAGCTTAGGGATAGGGTGGTTGGACAGCTGGAATTCCCCTGCCCTGGGGATCAGTAGGCCAAGAATCCTGGTAGGCTCCAGGCCTGCCCTGACGTCTCTCCTGGCATTGCCAAAGCCTTCTTCCTGGAAGGAAGCAGATCCCCAGTGTTCCTCCCTGTTCAAGGTTGCCACTGTGTCATCAGGGGGGGCTAAAATACCAAATTTTGTAATCCTGACCTTCCCTCCTGCTCGTGTTACAGCTCTTTAATCATGTCTCACTTCCTTTGTTAAGGCAAAAGCCCATTTTCACTGCGTGGTCCGTGTATTTTTTGCCTTGAAATGGAAGGACTGTGGGTTAGATAATCAGAACAAACAAGACCTTCCTTTTTTGTTCTTGTTTGTCTTGCTATTTCTTCCGTGGCCTTTGGCAGCACTTGTGTTTATGTGTATCAATGACATATATTTAAAGACATGGCGCTTTATATGTTTGATTTTTTTAACTGCCCTCAGTGTAAACTTCTGCAATTGCCATTCTTTCTCAGCAAGGAAGAAGAGAGGCTGGTTTTGAAAAAAAGTTTGCACAACATTGGTATGGAATTAAAAAAAAAAAAAAACCAACAACCCAGAGGAATGCTTTGTCTTCTGGAGATTTTGACTGGGGAAGTAAACACTTGTTTTCCCTCAGTATTTTGGGGTGGGAGAAAATAACTAAACTTTATAGATAGGGAAATTTGGAGGCTGCAAGCTCAGACTGCTCCACAGGGGCAGGCCAGCTTCTGGGGGTTTTTATTCTGGTGCCATTGATATGTAACTCCAGTTCCTTATTCCAAACCAGTCTTGCTTACTGAGCTTTCATCCTCTCTGCACACAAATGTTTACAACATGAGGCTTCAACCAGAAGCAATCACTCATGTCTGAGAAACACAGAAAAGTGAATATTACTGTAGGAAAAGAAGTGCTTAGGAATTTAAGCAGGGAGATTGTAATTACCCATGGGCGAGAATGTGTTTTTCTGTTGCATTTCTGTTGCACTGCCAGTTGAAGTTAAAGGATACTTAATGAGGCCATGACGTAATATCCAAATATTTCTCTAATTTTATATGCAAATTTGTTGTTATAAATTAGAAATGCACTGGTTATTTACCCAGCCTTTTCTCAGAGTCCTCCATAATGCCAAATTACAGACTTAATAGAGGAAAAGCAGATAAGAAATTATCGATTTCCATCTTTTTTCATTTTTAAATGTGATTTTACTGCACTGAGAGGTTCCATTTCATGACTGAAAAGTTTGAGTGGTGCCTGTGGCCCCATCCTGGTGCTGAACGAGGACAAACTGCCAGATCCTCTGAGCGCTGTGGAGTCCTTGTCAGATGTTGGATGGCTCATAATTTAGAATTAGCAGCGCTGGACTGCCCAGGTTTTCCACAGAGCAGTAGGTACACAGGGCTGCTGAGTTGGTAGCAAGAATTTTTGTGAGTGGTGTTATGTAGAGAGATGTTCTGGAGATGTGACTGTGAACTGTTGTGCCTTTTGTTGCTGTTGGTCCCACTTGCATGAAGGATGATGTGTCTGAGGTGGATGTTTTGAGTCTTTGGCTTAAATGTGGTCTGGGGAAATAAATTTCATGCTCTGTCCTGTTTGTAAGAGGCAGGAAAGGCTCATGATTCTCCGAGCTGTAATGCTGAAATATTGGAAGAAAAAGAACAGTGGGTTTGTGTTTGGAATGAAATTTTGAATGTTGGAGCGGCAGGAAGTGAAGGATAGAAATGTGAGCACTGTGTGCATTGGACTGAGCTGGTTTTATGGTAGTTGGGGTAAGTGTGACTTAGAAATGATCTTTCAGTCTGCGAATTTCCCAGTCTGGGTTTTTTCCCCCCATAGTTATATATAGCAAAAATACTGTATTCATCAAAACACTAAAAATTACACTGCTTAAATATGCTTAAAAGGTCTTTCATAGCCCTTCAGACCCCATGGCAAGAGGGAAATATGTAACATGAGCTGTTTTGGAGTATCTTGGTTGTTAGTAATGTGGCACAAGTGTTTAATTGGCTGGAAAACGTTTAGTGGTTCAGCAAACCAAGAAGGTAACAAATCACGAGCGGGAAATGCCACAAATGAAGAGCACAGTGGGTTTGGCAGCAGGTAAAATAAAGCCTCTTCCATGTATATCTTTTCACTCCATGTAAGGTAATCTGTATTTTTTTTAAGGGAACATTTCATTTTATCCTGGGGTAATTTTGGGGGGACAGGGACGGGCAGTTGGCTTCTGTTCCCAGGTGATGTTCCTTCACTGCTCTCAATCAAATTCCCCATCAGCTGAGATTCCCGAATGCTGTTGACCAGCCACGAGAGCTGCCTCGTATCTGTTCCTCTGCTATCTTGGGAGCCAGAATTTGTTGGACTTCTCTCATTATCTAACACAGGGAGGTCATTGAGGGGAATGTTTTTTAGCATACTTTGGAATCTGCACCGACCCAGCGCTGCAGGTCTTCTCTGGCAGCGCTGGTTTTGATTAGGGCTGTTTGTGCTGGTGGGTTCGAGGTGACTCTGCTCTGGCCCTATCTGGAGACACTCACACGTTTGGAATGGTGCAGGACGTTTGTTTTGTCGTTTGAACTGACTGATATTCCTTGGCTGTGGCTCTGTTTATGTTTGTTTGGCCGGGCTAGACAGCGCTCCCCTGCTTCCCAAGTTTTGTCAGGATTACGCCGTTAACCACAGCAGGATCGTTACTCATTCCTGCTGATGCAGTTCTTTGAGTGGGGTTTCAGATACGTGACTGAATCGTTAATGTTCCTTTCAAAAGGAATGAGGGTGAGTTCCAGTGGGAGACGTGTTTGGGATGCACGTTGTGGTGTTGCTGTGAGAGGAGAACTTGGGAATCCATATTCTGTTCTTGGAGGAGTCCAAAAGCTGAACCTGTTGGTTGGTCATGCATTTGAGGAGAGGAAACAAGGGACATTATAAAAGCATTATCCATATGCAGAAAGGTTAATAAAATTAAAATACAGAGTTAGAAGACAACTCTCCAAACCAGACTTAGCTGTATTATGCCAAACTACTTGAAGCAGGGTCATGTAAAAATGAATTTCAAAGGTTATTTCCAATAAAGATAGCAATTTTTAGAGGTGGAGGTTAGTTATTGCTTTGAACTTTCAAAAAGGCACACAAAAATATCATGCACAGTTACATAATAGGTGTGGTTTGGGGAGAGATGTGTTTGGAGGATCTGTGGGTGGCGTGATTGTGTTATTAAATCTGTTACGGGAGGACCCTTTTGTGCTCAGCACTCTATAAATGCATAACAAGAAACTCAGTCACAGGATTGTTCACTACTATAATAAATTAAAGTTCATTATGAAGCTGCAGTGAAGACTGAGGTCTATTGAAAGAAAATTTTCCTGTTCAGTATCCCAACATTCTGGCTGATTTCTGGGCTTGGTTTGTGACCAGTGCAATGGAACTGATACTCAGTATGAAGATTTTTACAACATTTTGCTTTTTGAATGGATTGAAAGAGTGATTCACATTTTGCATCTCAAACAGAAAGTGAATTTAGGGCTTTTTTTTTTTTCTTCCCCATCCATCCAGCTGTAAACCTCTCATAGATACCTGTAGCATCTGTATTTGCCCTGGGGAAAATATCTGTACCTGTGCTCTTCAGGTGCATCTGGTCACAGGGAGGTGCTGCTTTACAATATCAGGACGTGTCAGGAGTGGAGAAAGTTCTCGTGTGAAAATGAAAGTTTGACACTGGAGGGAAGACTTTCAGCATTGCTGCAAGATCCCTGTTACTCAGAGAAAACATGGATTGGATCACTAAGCTTTGGAGCTGCTGGGGGTGGGGAAGAGTTTGCATGGGGTTTCCCAAACGGGGATGTGCCGTGATAAATAATTCCCTAATTTAAAACCACTTTTATTGCTGAAATCCAAATACAGCTGTATTAGATAAAGCTGTGAATTGAACACGAGACTGAGAGTTAGGAACTGCTAATTTTGGTTCTGTCTCTGAGACTGATTGAAGTGGTGAGTTTGGCAAATGAGCTGTGGTCAGGTGCTCTCTGCAGGCAGTGCTGCACGAGTGGCAGGTTCGGCGAGAGTTGTGGAAAACCGTGACATGTTTGTGCATTTTAACTTCTGAAACGCGTTTGTAAACATCCTGGTATGTGTTCTGTGTTGAAATGATGCTTGGGAATCTTCCCTGACTCCCCTTTGCATTCCTTGGGAACACAGTTTTGGCACTTGCCTGGCGTTTTGAAAAGGAGGTGACACATGTTTAGTCACATCGACACAGATGTACCTCTGTATCATACAGCAGGCATTTCTCAGGAAGGACTTCTGGCACCATCTTATGACTCAGAGCAGAATAATACTGGGAATTGCATGACTGTGTAAGTCCTTCAGATTAGTGGTGTTCCCTCCTTTTGGTCAGAAGTGTTACAAAACGCTGTGATGTGAAATGTGCCGAGACAGGAACAAGGCCCTGTTCTGTTATTGAAGTGTTCAAAGAGTGGTTTTGCCACAGGTGAGGTGTAGTTTGGAAGGTTGTGAATGATGATGTTTTAACCAGCTTTTAGAATATGGATATACTGTTCTGCAAGGTGTGGTTGAGTCTGAGGCTTGTAGGTGGGTGCTGCTCCATGGAGAGCTGGTCGGGCAGTGCTAATCCTTCCCTTTGTTTTTCTCTGGCAAATTTCATTAAGAGAAGCAAAGATTAAATTACTTTTCTAATGCATTTTTTTAAAGTAAGTAATCGGTGATGTTGTTATGGGGATAAAATGGTAACCATGGGACAATATTTCAATTAAAATGTCCTCATCTTGGCCAAGTGTGAGAAACTCTACTCAAAAAGCAGTGTGAACATAGAAGTACATGGACTACAAACTGCTGCTGTGTTAAGCAGTTATTATGAAAGAGTGTTTACATGAGGATTTTCTATGAAGGAGCCAAAAGAACTTTAGGTGGGGCAGAAGCACCACCTATTATTATGTTACCTGATGCTTACTATGACATAGTCCTCATTTCACTTGGTTGCTGCCTGCCAGATTTTAATTATTTGGGTTGAAATTTCCCATGGTAGGTGTCTGTTGTAAGCTGAGTTTTTGGGTACTGTGAGGAGAGAAAGGTTCTGCCAACATGGCTTGGTCTTTTCTAAAAATTGGGCAAAAAATATTTTCTTATGTTCATAATAAAATAGAAAAGAAAAACATCTAATGACCTATAGTGCTGCTTTGTGGAAAGTTGAGATGTGTTATGATATGATGTTTCTGCCAAGGATGTGCTTGTTATTGACCCTGTGAAAATCTGCTCAGCACTGGTCAAATTAGCATTAAGGACAAATGTAAAAGATAATCCCTGCAGTGAATATACTTGGGATACTAAATGGGATTTCTCTATAATTTGACGGCTAGGGCTCCTGCATTCCTCCCTGGCATGATTTTGGACAAAAATAAGAGCACAGAAAATTCCCTTTGTGCACTCCTGATACCCAGTTCCTCTCCCCTCCCAGCTCTGCCTTCCTGCAGCAGAGGGGAAGCAGCGGCTGGATTTAAACAGAAGGTGCAAATTTTCGTAGAATATGTGCAATAAATGTGGAGATGGGGGTGGCTGAATGAGGAGAATGAGGTTGAAAAATATTAGTGTTAGCAAGAAAGAGAAGGGAGGCTGTGTGGTGTGGGTACATATGATTTATTTTACAATGCTAATCCAGTTGTTTGTTGGAATACAGTTTCGCCATCTGCATAAATGAGAGAGCGTTTCTGAAATGGAGGAGGGAATAGCAAAAAACAGGAAGGCAAATCTTACTTAAGCCCCATCTTTGCTACACTTCATTTTCTCTGTTTTTAATGGTTCTGCCATGTTGTGATGCAGAGAAATGCTGGATACTCCCAAGTCCCTCTGCAGACACCGCGTGTCCTGCGTGGATCATGGAAAGGGCTGTACAGTACAGGGCAGAGCATGGTGGGGAAAAATCACTTCTCTGAATATGAGAAGTTTATAGAAACTTTTGCCTTGTGTTTTAGTGTCTTAATTCTTTGTAAAATGAGAATATTGTCAGAATGATAAAGATGTTTCCGTAATGCTTGTGAGGTGCTGGGTCGCAGTACTGGAGGCATTATTGAAAAGTTAATGAAATAATTAAAATGCAGTCTTTAGAACCAGATATGAGCAGCATGCAGTAAATAAGGCCTCAGGCCCCGTGCTGAAGTATTTCACTGCATGTCCATTAAGCAGCAGCCTCAGTTCTGCCTGTTCATTCCACCAGGTAGCCCTTGGAAAATGTTCTCTGTGACTAACAGAGTTACAGGCAATATCATAATGCAGACACACAGGAGGCCACCCTGAGCTTGGACAGATTTGTTTTGTCCTCACACAACCTCAGAGTATCGAACTTTACAACCTGGTGTTTGTTCTGTTAATGAATGCAATATGTATATATATATATATATATATATATATATATATATATATATATATATATATTTGCTTTGTGTGACCAGGTACCCTGGGGGTTATGGGTTGGCTTTCAGACAACGCCAGGACATGCCACGTAGATGTTGTGCTTTGACTTGCCAGGTATTTTGCTTAGTTTCATCAGGGCAGGTAATGTTTTCATGCAGCTGTGAGAAAAAGGATCAGTTTAAAGGCAGGAGATGAAGATATTAGGGATACTTATATGGTGGTTGCGAGTTCTGAGGCCATTCCCATATTTTTGAGCCAAAGATAGGCAGTTTGTCCATGTCTAAATGCTGCTGCTGCTGGCTGCAGAGACTGTCCTTTCTGCTGCTATTTCCAAGAGGAAAATAGAAGAGATTAGTAAAGGTACTAAAGTGTTAATAATCCCTTAGTAGTCTGTACTGAAATCATAACTAGCATGCAAAAACCTTGTTACTGTTTGTGATGTATGTAAAGAGATTTGAAGCCCACAGAGGATCCAGATGCAGAAGGCATTTGCTCTTAATCTTGACTGCCTCTGTATTTTTGTTACTGTCCTTATGTGGATGATAAACCACCCACAGGCACTTGTTCTTCTTACAGTAAATGTGGATTTGTTTATTCCATACCTTAAGTTTACAGGATTAGACTCAAGGCTCTGTTTATGTGGCCAGAGATCTCTTGTCCTCCTAATTTATGGTGCTCTCATTGATTTTTCAACGTGGAAGGATAATCTTAACAGTCAGGGGCATCATGAACCTCTTCATTCCCTTTTTTCCCTCCCCAGAATCAAGCATATCATGTTCCTTAGAGGCCATGTAGCAGAAGTTCTTGCTGTGGAATAAAACCTTGAAATACGCTTTCCTCATTCTGTATGCTCCAGTTCAGATTTAACATCATTTTTGGAATTTAAAGTAGGGTCATTTTGCCTGGAGTTGTACAACATTAGCTAAAGTAATTCAGTTATTTCAGAAAACTGATTAGATTGTCCTTTCTCAAGGGTGGAGGCTTTTGTATTTGTTCTGCAAGGTGTGCAGTGCATTTCTGAGAACTCTGTCTAACTGCTATTACAGATTTCAGCCATAATTGCAATAAAGGAGTGCACAAGTTCTCTGCTCTTACATTTTTCTTAAAAAAAAACAGGCAAAAGCACCTTTCCTACACTCCTTTTCTTCACCCTGTGCATGGGAGATGCACCATCCTTTCTCTCTGTTACATCATTCACACTGCTATAGTGCACTGTCATTACCTACTCTCATTAAATGATTTCTGAGAGTGGGATTATTTATGATCTATATGTCATGACACCAGGAAAGTGCATTTTTTTTTCCTCTGTGTGTCTGTAAGTCGCTTCTGTATTTTGTGCAGCTCTATTTTATTCCTTCCTGGAGGCTCGAATGAAATGGGTTTGGGTTCTGGTATTATTTTTTATCTTAAGGCAAGGTTTGGTTTATTTTATCACAATAGGTAAGGAAAATAAATAGGTATTTAATTTTATTTTAGTCATCTAAAGGTGCTTGAGTGGTATTTTGTAGTAGTACAAAAACAATTAACATGTAGAGATGCAAGCCTGCCTTAAGATGGGATCACAAGAGTTGCCAGAGCAACTCTATAATATGATTTAAGAGTGGACAGATATATTATTCCCTATTTTAGTGTGGACTGACAAATGCAGTTTGTTTGCAGAGTCTTGATAGTTGAATTCCCAGTGACCCATCATTATTAACTATAACATTGGCATATTCACAGTAACCAGTGTTTTGATTGTATAGTATACTTAATATATTAATTCAGGTTATTAAACAAACCCAGATCTTCCCATGCCTGTGTAAACTAAAGTATCTTGTCAGTCTTTTCCTGATAATTTTGAGAGGGGAACTCTTCAGTCACAGGGATTGTAGCCATACCAACTTTGTGATTTCCCAAATGTTATATTTCTAGGTTACAGAAATAACAGAATTTTGAGGCCTTCAGGTGTGAATTGTTTAAATCTCAGTTTACCAGTAGCGACTTCCAGAAAGCAATGTGTTGTGTATTGCTCATGTCTGTAGTCTAAAAAGTTTGGAAACTCTGCTTTAGGGAAACCTGGATGGATCCTTGAGCAGTGAAGGTGATGGATGCAGTTTATGGCAAGAAAAATAAATAAGGCTTTTTCTTTCCCTGGTGATCCTTTGCTCCAGCAAAGGTAAATGGCAGCACATGGCAGTAATTGATGGGCTAACTGATGTCTGGGTATCCATAAGAGGCTGAATTATAACTTAACCTTTCCCTGGGTCTGTTATCTGTCTTGTTACACATTTTTCATGAAACCTGAAGCATCTTTGAGACCCTTCAGACTTCTGGGAAATTCAGTTCCAATTGACTTGAAGTTCAGAAGTTACTGAGGGAGGACAGAGCAACCAGCCTCATAAATAAATCTAGTGGGTCTCTTCTTGCTCTTAAAAGGAATTGCTGGGCAGTTCTGATAAACCAGCTGTCTGTTCTTGAGGATTGCCTGAATTTATTACATGTTTAAAACGCCTGCCCGGTTCGGTGGCCGACCTTTCCAGAGCAGGGCTGAAAAATCCCGGAGGCTTGGGAAACACAGTGGATGCATTTGGGTCGAGAGGGGCGGGCTGAGTGGAATTCCTGTCCTGCTCTCTCTGAGCCCGTGCCAGCCTGACCCCGATGGGCAGTGGAAGGGCAAACCCATCGCCTCCTCTCCTCTCCCGCAGGACAGCAGCCTGGGAACAGGAGGACACGGCTGAGTGGCTTTGGCAGGGGATATTTGGTACTTCTCTCTCCCAGCAGAGCTGTTGGAAGGGTTGTGGGTTGTAATGGGAGGCAGCTGGAGATGCTCTTCCCCTGCGTGTTCCCCATGGCAATGGGGCTCATTCATTTGCCTCCCTTTGCGATTCCCAGGATGTGGCTCTTGAAGCCAATTCAATTGACAGTAAATTCCTCCCGGTCTCACTGTAGGGCTGCAAGTTGAACATCATTGCTTTAGCATAAATCTTTACAAGAGATGTTAATGTTTGGTTAAAATATGCAAATATTTACCGACTTGTCTACTGTTTGTCAGCTTGGCATGCGAGACCTTGGATCTGATCCTTCTGTCTTGGCAGACATTGGGAATTTTGCCAGTAACATTAATAGGAACAGCATTGTGCCCTCTAATCTGTTTGTTTATGAAGTACAGCGAGAGTTATCTGGCTTGATGCTTTACAGTGATTTGAAAAAGCATCTGCTTGAAATTTTTTTGGGAACCGTCACATGCTTCGACTTATCATTCTCTTGGTGTATGGACCCTTTGATTCCATCAGACACATCAGTAAGCTGGGAGGCTTGGAAGTGCACAGTCATGAGTTAAACTGCCATGAAACACTAGAATTTTAGTTCATGATGTTCTCTCCTCCTACATTGATTTTTAATTTGAAGTTGGACTCATCAGACTGGAGTAGTTCTTCAAAGCCTCCTGTGCACCAAGCAGGGGGAGTGTTTACTTGGGAATAAATGACTGTAGATCACGTTGTTTATCACTCTTCCTCCTCAAGCTGCCTCTTCTGCCTTTCCCAGCTCTAGAGGGGAAATGTGCAGTTTTATTTGGAGATCAGATTTTAGTTGCTCTTTTCATGTTTGCTTACAAAATCCCCTTGGCAAGAAGGTGAAACGCTCGTTAGGAATATTGAGCCTGAAAATCATTAATTGTAGGGGAAAAAAAATAAATCTCTCACAGTTGAAAAAACTACTGAGGTTTAAGTTACAGCAGTTGGAACGAACCAGATATTTGAAATGATGTTTTGGGGAAGAGAAGCTGAGCACAACTTGGCCTTCAAAGAAATGCAAGATCAGTAAGTTTTCTTCTACTTAATGGCAGGAGTTTTTTGGAGGTATAAAGTATGATGCCAGATGATGTATTTAGATATATGTTTTCTTAGATTTGTCCACCTATTTTAGTTGTGCAACTTTAGATAGTGGGAATATGTCTGTTTACTGTTTCTTCAGTATTTTGCAGATGTATTAAAGTTTGCCATTAGAATAAATTGTTTCTCAAATTTAAATTTAGAACTCTTCTGGAATGTGGTTCTCTGGACCACATTGAGAAAATGAATACTCCTGACATCTATTCTGTTACATGTTTATTATTTTAATTTCAATTTTACAAGCAGAAGTGAAATGCAGAAATAATTTGGTCAGTTTTGCAAAGAGAGTTGGGAATATAGTGCAGACCTTGTGATACTTCAGCTTTCAATTCTAATCTGTAATAAATTCTACTCTGAGAGTGAATTTAGAAATTCCAGTATTACATCTGAAATTTTTGAAAATACAGAACTGAAAGCAAATTTTTTTTGAAAAAGTGCCTCCATCCCTTGGCTGTTAATGATTCTATGAATACTTGGAAGTTTGGGAAAGACCTCCAAGATCATTGAGCCCAACCTTTGGCTTGATACCACCCTGCCAACTAAATCATATTGTGAAGTGCCACATGTACTGTTTTTTGAACACCTGAGCACCTGTATTGGAGTCTGAGGGAGATGGCACAAATATCCCCTTAAATGTTCATGTTTGAGTCTGCATGTGTGGCTCTAAATGGGATTGAAATTAAATCTGAGAGCCTGAACGTATCATTTTCATTCTGTTGTCCACATACTGGGTTTCTTTGTTATGATTTGATTTTTTTTAAAAACAAATTACACTTCAGTGGCTCCTAAACTTTCACTGTGCCCCGTGCACTGTGACTTGGGTGGGTTTTTGCCACTCTGAAACACCATTAGGGTGACTCAGATTGGCCAGTTGTCCAAACAGCCTGGTCCTGCTGCTCATCCTCATCCCCAGGTTTTTAATTAGGGTTGGTTGTGTCCTCTGAAGTCTTCAAATTGCCCAGAGAAATTGTGTGGCCACTGTAAAATGAGCTTCTTCTCAAACAGATGAGCTCAGTTTTTACCAGGATAAGGCAGTTGGGAAGTCACATCTTTGATGTGTTGGAGAAGAAGGGCTTTCAGTGCCTGTCAGTGGGGCTGGCCAGGTCAGTCAGGATGGGATCTGGGTTTAATCAGTTCTTTGGGAATAAACACACAGAAGCTCTGCTCAGGCTTTTGGTCAAAGGAATTTTGGTTATATGTCAGCCAGGAAGTGAGGAAATCAAAATTACAGCAGAGTTCATGGAGTCCTCTGTTTTCAGTCCCTCAGGAGGAAAACAGAATGTACATGAGAAAAACATCAATTAACTGTTGTATTACTGTGGAAGCAAATCCCAGATTTGTAAAATATACTGTGGCCTAAAATGTTAGTGAAGTGGAAGCCAGTGTAATTTTTAGTTGTATGTACAAAGGATCCTTGCATACACAGCTTAAGAATACCTAACATTTATATAATTGAAAATACATGCTCAAGTGATGCAGCTGAATCTGTAACAGAATTACCTAATGAATGGATTTACTCACATGTATGGAAATGCAAAACCTACTTGCCTATTCCTATTTTGGTTGAAAGTGGGGACTTATTTTTAGCAGAAAAAGAAATTTGTGGATGAATGAGGTAATATTTTGCAAGGCTGTTATTAAGAAAGAAGCACATGGCACAGCTTTGTACTGGGGTAACTGCAAAATATTCCTGCTTGTGTTTCTTCATTTTTGGGAAGATATTGTTGTACATAAATTTTTATATTAGTGTTGTAAAAGGGAAGGTAGTTGAAGTCAAAATTGTCTTGAAAAATCAATATTCCTTTATGTTATTATTTTGATACTGAATGAAATTTTAAGGCTGAAAGGCAACACATAAAACAGTATATTGTATAGTATATGAAAAATCTTGTTTATGTTTCTCCTGTGTGTTGGCCTGTGTTAATGGGAAAAGTGGGATAGTGGATTATTTTTCATATGAGGAAAGTGCATTTATTTGACTTCCAGATTAAATTCTTGAAGTTGCTTCACCTTTGGTTGCAAATCTGAAAATATCAGGTGTAAAGGAAGCTTTTAGAAGTGAATTTTTGAAGTGGACTGAAATAGTTATATGAGCCAGTTGTAGTAGTAGATCTGTAATCACAAATATTGACAGTATGCTGCTTACTAAAGCAAAAGTGAAAACTCTTACCTTTTTTCTTCTTTCAGTTAACACATTTTTATGAAGTCAGCTTTAAAGTACAGTGTCTCTAGGGATGTGTGTCCTGTATTTAAATATTATGTTAATGAAGGGAGAATGTGGATAGAGATTATAGAAGTGCTTTGCTTGTCTCCTGGTGGTTCAGATGTGGATAACCATTTGTCTCAGTTTATTGGCAGATATATCTGTCCGTATACAGATTTTTATTATAACTGTCTCAATGCCCCCCAAATATTTACTTTAAAATGATTTAAGCAGTTGTGTTGGTGTGCAGGGGTATCTAGATTTCCTAAGATGTAAATAAACCAACCAAAGGAAGAGACAAGTGGTTGCTTTGCTGTTGATCTCTTGGTCCTTCTCATTCCTCCTTGTCCATCTCCATTGTGCTTCACCCAGGGAAAGTGGCTCCTTCTTCTGAGTGCAGAAGTTTGGAAAAGTGTTGTGGAGTACATGGCTTGGAGACAGAGCAGGTGGGGGGATGAGTTGTGTTCCTTCCAAAGCAAAGCTCATGTTGCCATTCAAGACCCAAAAGCCTCTGAGTGCTTAAATCCAGGCTGACTCGAACATTTGAAACCATTACTTACATCCTTAAAATCAGCCGTGGGCTTAAATACCTCCTGGAATTAGAATCAACACCGAGAGCTGGGAGCAAAGGAGGAAAGGCTGGGAAGAGATGAGTTAGTGAGGAGCTTGGGATAGGAGATGTGAGTGGCACAGCACGAGGGGGATGTGATCCATGGCACCTGGAGGCGGGAGTGGCAGTTGGTTGGCAAGTCGGCAGTGCCATCACCCAGCTAACCAACGTTTTATCATCCCCTCTGCCCCGCTCTAGGAGTTCTGTCCCTGAGTCATGGCAGACAGAAGACCAGAGAAGTCATGTGAACAAGCATGTGAATCCCTTAAGCAGCAGGATTATGAAGTGGCAGTGAAGCATTGCACAGAGGCTCTCCTTGCCCTCAGCCAGTTCCCCCCAGCTCACCTCCCGGAGCCCTGCCAGGCACAAATCGACCGCATCAAAATCGAGACTCTGCTGTATAGAATTGCTTCCTTTTTACAACTTGTGAGTGTGACTCTTTCATAGTATCTAGTGAACTGGGAAGAACAATCAAACACATCGTTGAGATTTGAATAAAATTCCAAGTTTTCCTGTAATTGGCGTGGTAGTTTGCCACAGAATCCCTCTTGCTAAAGCACATATGAGGCTTCTCTCTTGTAGTTTCCCCTGATCTGTTTATTTTTCAGGATTGGAACCACTTAGTTTGGTTCCAGTCACAGTTCTCTAAACAAGTGAAGAAAAATACCAGTTTGGGTCTTAATCACAAATGAAAAAAAAGACTTTAAACCGCTTAGTTTGGGTCTCAATCACAGTTCTCTAAACAAGTGAAGAAAAATATCAGTTCGGGTCTCAATCACAAATGAAAAAAAGACTTCAAACATTTTTTAAAAAATATCTGGGGTTTAGGGTATTATGTTTGTATGCTGTGCTGAATTACATACCAAATTACCTGATCTTTAAAGAGCATGAAATTAAACTTTCTGCAAGTATAAACACTTAAAAAACGAAGCTAAGAAACGCCAAAATCCAGGTATAACTGATGCTTCATACCCAATTTAGCAACGTTTGCATAGGTCTAACATTAGTCTTTTAATTCTTGATCCTCTACTTGCTTTGCAGTGCTAGGCTAGAGCATAGCTGGTGAAACATGGAACTTTTAGATTCTGGCTGATTTTTAGTGGAAATGTGAAAACTGGGGTGTTGTAAAGATTTGTAAATGCAAGGCAAGAAGAGGTATAACCCTGAATTACAGGTTTTCCCCTTGCCAAATTCATGTCCTTCCTTTAAAGCATCAGAGCTACAATTTCTTAAAGGAAAGGACTTTACAGTGCTTAAGAATAAACCTACAACCTACTTTTTCTTACCTGTCTGGAAGTGTTATTACAGATTTACAGGGGCCTTGTCCACCCCAAATCTTCACATATTGAGTGGGAGCAGTTTCAACCCAGGTGGAAGAAGTTTGGCCAAGTCCTAAAATCTTCCTGGGCAGCTTTAAGATGAATCTTGCCCGTGTGATGAGGGAGTGTTTTTAATCATTCTTTAAATAAATAGCTGAATTGGACTGTTGAGTGTGCAAAACAAGATTTGGGGAACCCCTTAAATTAAGAGGCCACCTTTTTTATGGCTCCTCAGGGAAGAGATTCAGAAATAACTGAAGTTGGTTTTCCTAATGGAAGTTGTGTTACTACAGAGTTGACTTCTCAAAATTATTCACATAAGCCAGTATACAGGTTGGTGCTTTAGAGTATTCAATGCATTTCTGATATCACTCTTTGAAAATCCTGTGAAGCTCCTATCTGGATGTTCATCATAATGATATTATTGCAGGGACTTTGGAAAAATACTTGTAATCAAAACCTTCCTACTGAAGGCATGAATTATATAGATATGTAAAGGCTTAAAAGAAAAAGAGGAAAACAATCCAAATTTTCCTTCTTGTTTTACTAAATGAAATAATCTTTAAAATCACCACTGATAAGACAGAGCAAAATAACATACATACCTTAAAAAAATTAAACAGAACTATATTAGTACAAGTTTTAAAAAAACAAACAGTGGCTAGAAAGTCAAGTTTTGTGTTTTTTCCTAAGTGTTGTGAAGCCACCTGCAAACATATAAAACACATTCTAAGAATGAATTATATTATAATTGACATGTGACTTGTGTTCTTTACATGTTCCACCCAGGAAAAGACGAGATAATGGTTTCTAGAAAGTTTGAAGAAACTTGTAATTCAAACATGTAGATGTTTATGCTAACTGGAATAATGCTATTTTTAAACTTTTCATGTTTTACCTTTCAGAAAAAGTATGGGCAAGCAGATGAAGACTGTAGGCATGGTATGCTTATTTCCTTTTTTATTACCTAGTGTTTGAATTGCAGTCAGTTGTCTGAATTTTTAAAACTGATGCCCAGATTTGTTAGTTTACTAACAGTGGTTTTTTTCCTAGTTAAAGTTATGTATCTGCTTTATTAATTTTTTTTTCCCCTTAAAGAGAGATCTCACTATTTTGTAACTCTTCCCCCAAGTCCCAGAACTCAAATACATGTTTTTGGTGCTGTTTGGGCTAATAGATGTTTTAGTACCCAAATGTAGGATGAGCTGATAGTGTCAGGATAAAAGCAGCTGATTGTTCTGCCTTTCTTCCAAGGGACAGGGTGGATATCTTGGTTTGCATTTGGGATTTGATTCAGAGAAAATCAAGATGATGTACTTACATTTATTCCTATTTGTTAAAGCTTCCAAATGTGCACATGTCACATTGAAGTCAAGCCTTTCCTATTTCACTGCCTTGTTCAGTTGGGGTATTTTTAAAGGAATTAACCCTCCTTCCTAATCTGTGTTGTTCATGTGTAATGCAAGTGATTCAGAATTCACTGAGAACTCCTTGCTGAGTTTGGAAAGCACTGGAACAGAGTTTGTCAGTTAGATTTGGAAAGAAAAGGTGGGTAGATCCCACCTTTTAGTTTTTAGTTCTTTAACTACTCTTGAACATTAAAGGAAATTTTTTCAGACCACAGTTCGGTTACAGAGACTGTGATCCACTGTTCTGACATTCATGTGCTAGCAATGATAATCTTTAAATTGTTCCTTTCTGGCTTTGTGGTTTTCATATTGTTTTGGGTTTTTTTTTAATGTGTTTGTCTTCATTGATAGTCAAGTCATAGTTCTGGGAATTTGTGGGGCTCTGCAGCCTGCTCGTGAAGGTCCATAAAACTCAACTGAGAAAAATAAACTTGTAGGTATAAAATTAAAGTTTAACAGATTAAAAAGGGCTGAACATCACTTAATCAGTACCATTCTTAAAATAGCCTGAGATTTTTTCTTAAAGCTTCAAGTGTCAATATATAAGGGTTTAATATTCTGACTAACCTCAATGTTGTCTTTCATGGTGGCAAATAAAAGACATATGGAAAGCTGAATGATGGTTGAAGGAGGTAGGAGGGAAATGCTGTTTAATGAATAGTGTTCTCATTGATGAGCTCTGATGGGTTTGTCACAGGGGTGACATTCAGCTGTGGGACTTTTTCTTGGCATGTGTGGCAGTTGTCAGGATCTCAGAGGAACTGTCATGGTAACTGCTGTCATCTCTCACTGGACGGGCAGAGAAGTGGGTGGAACAGGACCACTGATCTCTACTTTTTTTTTTTTTTTTAAATTAAGTGGAAAAAACAGCTTTTAAATGTATGTTAATGACAAAGAAATAGCACCCAGTTTAATCACACCAGCATCTTCTGTAGGTATTTTTTTCCAGATCTAAAACTGGGGACAATTTTCATCTTATTAATGCCATATTTGTGTATGTATATAAAAATGCTGTGTATGTGTTTATATATATATATACACACATATATATACATGTTCACACCATGTTTTTATGAATATATGAATGAATGATTTAGTTGTGATTCTTCATGATCAATTGTAGCCCAGCATCTGACATTTAGACTACTTGCATTTATGATCCCAAAAGGTCTTAGTTTTGATTTTATGTTTGAAATATCCCTGGGAAGAAACAACCTTAGCATGGACTGCCTGATATGCACAGGTTTTTTTATAATAGGCAAAGCTTTATTTAAGCTGCTTTTCAGTCTTATTACAAGACTTGATATGTTGCACAGCTATGACAGTTTTATTTGAACCTGAATGATCAGTACATTTGGAATAGCTGGAGAAATACATGTTCTTTGTAGTGTGCTGAGAATGAGGATAACTTACAATCTCTTAAATTATTCCACAAATCTTCACCAAAAGACCCTGGTTAACGGGTTGCAACTTTTCATGTGCAACTGTATGTTTTAGCTGGGTGGTGTTATGCAGTTAATGATATGAAATCTCATAATTGGAGATCTAATCTTTGAGATGAAAATAGCAAACTGTCAGCCACGTTGGAGCTATTTCTGGCTCTGCTGCTTCTGATTTGGGAAGTTCAGTTCTATTTTTGGAAATGTGGTCAGTACTGTCAGAGTGGTGAATTCAGACTAATCTTGGAGGCACTTTAGAAGCAGGGTTTAGTTACCATTGCAGTTTGAAGAGATGTCAAGTTGTTTTTATGTAAATGTTCCGTGGGATTGGTTTTTTCTGAGTCTTTCCTGCAATTTCTGTTACTGATGTGAACGTCTGTGGAGTGAGGAGTTCTGATTTATTATTCTAAGATGTAATCCTGAAGTTGTGGTGAATGTAAAATTCCTCTTAGCACTAAGAGGGGCTGTTTGCATCTGCATGAGTAGCAGCATAAACACAGATGTTGATGTTGCCTGCAATAAGAGTTATTTTATAACTCCCTAATTTTAAACAACTGTCCAGCTTTCTTTTCAATTCACATGCTTAGCTTGCCAGCTTTTTAGCACCCTGGCATTTCATTTTCTGGACAGGTAATATATGTGATTAAGTGTTGTTCCTGCTTGTCTGAAGCACGTCTGTGCTGTGAAATAAATCCTGTCCCTCTTGGAAGTGTCAAGGAGAGTGTCTGTGTGTGACCCAGTGCTAGGAAGCATTAAGAAAGTTTTCTGTTACGTGGAGCCTGTAGATTTCTGGTCTCACAGAATCCTTCCTATATCCTGCATTTCACAGCACAAGTGAATAAAAGCCCTTTTAAAGGAGCAGGAATTGCCCACGAGGAGGTTGGCTATTTTTGGAAACGCCAGGGCATGTTTTTTGTGAGCATGAATGGATCTTCCTGAACATGTTTGTGTTATTTAGAGGTTGTTGGTCGCTATTTCTTTTTCACCCTCTCTGTAAGAGGAGGTCCTTTGTGTCTGTGTCAGATATTTGAATTTACCCTTCCCATATTTAATGTATGTCTATTTTAGCATGTAAACATGACAACCTTTTTTGAGCTCGTGTACAACTTTTCTTAGACGGTGGGAGACAAGTTTCAAGTTACCATTAGACAAGAGCAAGTAATACTTAATTTACATCCAGCAGTTGTCTTTCCATGGATTCAACCCAAGCTTCAGACTTTATTTTCCTGTTAAAGGTGAAGGAAAACTATATATTTGACTTTATGGTGTGATGAAGCTGATGGTCACTGATTTGTGTTGCAGTGCTGGGAGAGGGGCTGGCCAAGGGCGATGGACCTTTCCGTGCAGTGCTCTGCTGCATGCACCTCAAAGGGAAGCTGCAAATTGTGTCTAATGTTCTTTCCAAATCACTGATGGGGGAATCACTGGTAAGTGGGTTTTTTTCTGTGCTCTACACAATTTAAAAAACCAGTTTTGTATTCCCTTCTTTAAAAGACATGTTTAATAACGAACTTCCGAACGCGCGGTTGATTGGCAGGCTGCAACAAAAAATGATTTGTAGGAAAAAAAGACAAATATATGGGCACACATATGCCAGCAGGATGCCAGGTTGTTGCATTACCTGGGTTTCAGAGTTGGTAGGGTTTTGAAAAGTTTTTTCATTGTTGGCCCTGAATCCTCAGGGAATGCAAAATAAGTTGCATATTTGTGCAATGGACTTTTTCTGAGTTGCACCTGATCCCATTTTGTAGGACTTCAGGAATTTTAGCCATTAAAGCAGGAAAAATGCTGATTGGACTCTTAAATAACTGGCCCATGATAAGTTGTGAGATGTTAAAAGCTTTTCAGGAAGAAAAAAAGCTTTGCATTTCAAGGCAAAGATAAAAGTTTGAGTTCAAAGCTTCTGCTTTACCCTTGAACTGTTAAAACTTGTAGAGATGCTTTTAACCCCATCCATGTAAGTAACTGTTCTGACTCATATGGGGAAAATTAGGGACACATGTAAGTCTCTAAAGAATAGAGTTCTTTTTATTTCTGGGATCTGGATTAAATAGGCAGTTCATCCCCATGAACTGCTGGTCACGCTAAACCCAGAAACGTGGTGAGAGCAGAGGCAGGAGCAGCTCTGGTCAGACCCAGAGGAAGGTGGGAGTGACATTAGAAACTGTTGTAGGAGAACCTATTACCTTAAGCTGGATCATGTCTGCAGTCCCTTGGTGCTTAACTGAATTAGTAGGTTGTTTTTTGGAGTTCTGTTTGTCTGTCTGGTGTATATCCTGAATTCCCTCCCCCTCTGGCCACTGGCTATTTTTACATAAAGAAAAGGGTTTTTTCTTTGTTTAGCTGGTGTTTTCCAATGAAAAAAACGCTTCATTGAAAAATTCCTGGTGAAGTTGAAGGAAACTTGCCTTCAGGAAAAATTAGTAAAATAGCCTTATTGCAGGGAATGTACAGTGCCCTTGTTTGGAGCTGTTGTTGTGCAAATAAAGGTAGCTTTGTATAGAATTCCAGAGTGTCATCCCAAAGCAGAGTTTGAGAGGTTTTTACAAGCTTTAGGTTGTTAGACACAGTTGTTTTTGGTAGGAATATTAAAGTCAGCAGCTGATTTACTGAGTTGTGCCATTGTCTGAGAGAAGAAATGAAACTCAGTTTTGGAATCAATTTATTGAAGAGTTGGAATCCATCCAGTGCCCTCTCCAGTGACTTAAGAGAATGATTCTTGGTAACATTTTTATGCTCTAATACATCTAAGCTCAACAGGTTCAATTTTCAGCTTTCTGCTAGAGAAGTGAAAAATCATTTTGAAAAAAAGCCTGAGTGTGAGAATTGTTAAGTGTGGAAGTTTTCAGCAAAGAGTCATTTCTACTGCTCAGTAGCACAGTCAAAACTTGGAGAAGTCTAATAAATGTAGTAGCACTTAATTAAATTTCTGCAAGAGATTATTGAAATAAACCCCACAGGTCTGGGTTCCTTTAATCAAAGTTTTGAGTTCCATGAGTGTGAAATTGTTACACTCAGCTGTGTATTTCAGATAAATTCAATTCTGAAAGATTTTTACTTCAGATGTACTTGACTATGCAGTTAGTTAATGGCTAATCTTTGCTTTTTAGTGAAAACTCCAAAAATTACAGTCTACATCAGAGCAGGAAGAGTTATGGAACTGTAGAAATCAGTAATCTGTGAAGTAAATCCTTGAGATCTGAAGACATCAATCCTTAAGATATGAATCCATCACTGCAACAGCAGTGAAGGATTGTCATATTAATTCTTTAGATCCTGAAGTATTTTAGTAATGATAGTATTTGTTTTTTCCCAAAAGTTGTTCTAAATATGGTGCTTTCCTGCATTGTCCTGTATTGATACTTGCTGTAGGTCTAGTGCTGGTTTTGGCCACTTAGAATTCCCTTTTTCACCATAATGTTTGCTCAGTGCTATGTAATATGTCTTTTAAAATTGGCATTGTAAGTCAAACTCAGTTTTCCTCCTTCCCCTTCTCCTGGTGTTGTGGGGAAAAGTGAACTTGGCTTCTGTGGTTTAATGCACGTGAAGGTTTTATGGAATACGTTATAAATTATGAATTAATTAATGAATTAATGCTCTTTCTCCCCCCAGAACGGGATGGTAACTAAAGATCTGACACGACTGAAAACACTTCTTGCTGAAACAGAGGTAATAATGAGCATATTACTGGGGGGATAATGAGCAGTACCTGAGCCAGCTGGAAGGCTGGTTCCCACGTGTCCCAGGAGATCTGGGCTCACTGGGAACACACTGGTTCAAACAGTCTTGTTTCCACTGCTCTGTCAGTCCTTTCCCACCCATCTCTTCAGGAGCTTTTTTCATCACAGTCTTGCAGGATGTGTGAGAAAATAGAGAATGATGCTAATAGGTTGTTGAGTCTCTCGAAGTAGCAAGAATTTAAAGCATTTAGATCTGCATTATTTATTTATTTATTCTATTTTTCTCTGTCAGAAATTGTTGTGAAGTAATAAACATGACTTAAGAAATGGTTTAACCACATAAATACCTTTTCTTTTTTTTTTTTTTTTTACAAGAGGTCAAATTGTCATGTCTATTGATGAAATTGCCCCCCCCCTTTTTTTTTTTTTACTTATGCTTTGTCATTGATTTGGGCATTATTTTTAAGGTAGATTCAAGTCTGAAAGACCTATCAATGCAGTTCAGACTTTTGGCCTTTTAAAAACTCCCTGCAGTCCCCATTAAACTGATCACAGGGTGGAATTTGGTCTTGTAAAAATCTCTAAAATTTTCCTCTAACAATGAGTGGACTTGGCGTTCCTGTGAGAATTCCTGTTATCCTCAGAATTCCTGTTATCCTCAGAATTCCTGTTATCATCAGCCCCTGTCACCAGGGGCTGCAATCAGCTGTTGGGTTAATGTGAACTCTGGTTTGAGACTGGAAGTGATTTCAGATTTCTGATTGATTGATATTTCTCTATTGGTTGCTCTAAACCCCATTTTGACAGCAGTTCTTGTCGATGAAATTGTTTTTTGTGTTCCTTTATAACTGTGGGCTTTTTTTTCCTATAACTGTAGGCAGCTGGTAAAGTCCCATCAGGATATCATGTAGAAGATTTAGAAGAAGGTAACTCACCTTTACAGCTCCTTCATTTTGGGGTGGGAAGACTTGGATCCTGCTGAATGCTCAGTGCTGCGTGGCAGGCAAAAAGCAAAAAAAAAGGGATTGACAACTGTGATGAGCCCCAGGGGCTGAAGTGGAATTATCTCAGTGGAATTATGTCAGCACTGAATTTGGAGGGCAGAAGTTTATTTATTGATCAGTGCTGTAGCAGAGCCTGCTCCGTTCTGTGCTGTTTGAAACCTGCTCTAGTTGAGTTCGTTGGGGATTATAAATTTATTTGCATTGGGGTAATTTTGCTTGTGTTCAGATGCACTTGGGGTTGGTGTTTAGAGGTACAGTTCCCTGTTGTTCTCTGACTGAGAAATACTTGGGAATGAGAGGAGTAACCCCGTTCTCCTCCCACAGGGTCCCGGGATGGTTGGCAGTTCCGCCCTCCTCCCCGGGGCGTCACCAGCAGTGAGGAATATACCCTGTGTAAAAGGTAAAGTCTTGGCTTTATACTAACATTCTCCAGGGCAATCATAATGCTTCCTCTTTTATTTAGCTGCTGACAGAATGATTAAGAGGTCAGGCAAATGAAGGTACTTGTTAGAACTGGAGTCGATCCGTTCACAGATTTTTGGAAGGGTCAGTTCATCCCAAAGCACTTCAGTTTGTCCAGAAGCACTTCAGTTTATTCAGTTTTCATAATACAGTGGTTTGAGGACCTTTTTTCTAGTGACAGGTCAGCAGCTGTCTTTCTTCCCTTTTCTAATTTGGATGATCTCTGAGGTGTGAGAAGTTCCCCAGACAGCAGTGTAAGCAGACTGGAGTGAGATGTGCTTTGGCAGTGGACAGGCTGCTGCCTTCAGATAAATGGGCTTTGTTGATAAATGGCCCTTTGCTTCACATTAAAAAAAAAAAAGAGAGAATTTTCCTCATCTCATTATTTCCCTTTTGCATAAACTCAAATACACAGAGAAGATTGATTGGCTTATATTGGAGTTTCTCCTTGTCCTCTCTGGTCAATATTGCCTGTAGTTTGTGTTGTTAATTGTCACTGCTTACATAAAACTGTATTAATATATATGGAGAAGAACCATCATTATGCACTTGATTCTGCCATTTATGTAACTAATGCAAATAAATTATTTTCCAAACACGAGTAGGACTGACCTGCTTTTTAGATGACAAGACTGAATTGCTGAATTGGAGCTGCTTTTGGCAGGATTTTCTAGAGATGCTAAATCTTGGCAACTCTTGTTGACTCTTATCATGTCCAGTGCTCATTCAGCAAATTTTAAAAAAGCAGATATTTGCGATTTTTGTGGTGATCTTCTGTTGAGTAACATCTTCACCATGTTTCCAGCCATTGCTCTGAAACCTTTTTGCACTAAAGCTGTAATGAGCTTTCTGCACACTGTTAATTAACCCTTACAGTGAGCAGGATGTGCCTTACTCAGCAAATCCCTATGAACAGGATCATTCTGATCATGGACTAAAGATTTTAGTTCCTTCTGAGGAGGCAGTTCCAGGTGCTGAATATGAATTTTTGAAGCTCTGGTTTATTTTTCCCCTGTGTGCCATAAAGCAGTAGGAGTGCAGCATATTTATTCCAGATAATGAAGCTGTGGAATTGCAGGAGATATTAAATAAGACAGTAAAAATGAGAGAAAAAAAGATGTCTGTTAAAAATATGAACAATGAGAACTTGGAAAACTTGTATAATGATGACAAATTTTAAAGTAATATGCTTTCCTATTAAATAAAGAAAAGGAAACCCAATTGATTTTAAATCTACTATGTAACTAATAGGAATAGGGCAGCAGTTTTTTATGCTTGCATTCTATTTGAGCCATGAAAATCATAATTGTACTGTAGCATTCTAATGTGATGGTGAATTGGAAAATTTACAGTAAAAGTATTTCTTGGACTGCCAAGAAAAATATTTGAATTTAAAATATATTAAGAAACATAGCCTGAGAAGGCATTTAGTAACATGGTGTTATATATCACGCTTATTTTATTTACAGTTTGGGCATGCAAACCTTTAAATAGATCTCATAAAGAAAAAATGAATGCTAAATCAAATTATAACCAATGATACAAGTGTGGCCTGGATATCCAGGTACTTGTGCTGCAAGGTTTTCGTGTCACAGTCAGGAGTTATTTGGTTTTTAGCTCAAAGTTCACATTTTAATTCATGTTACACTGCATAACCCATGTGCTGTGGAAAGGTTGTTCAGTCACAGGTCCCCTTTTGACTTCACCAGTGATGTGGGGCCCTGACTTGCTCTATTAATGTACTCTTGGTGCATCCTTTCTTTTTTACAGTAACTCATCACTGTAGGGAGAGGTTCTTAATATAACTATATTCATAGATATACACATGAAATTCAAATATAGTTATGTTTACAGAGTTTCTATTAGCTTAATACCCCCACAGAAATCATCCTGCCTGGCTTTATTTATAACAAATGTGATGCTTGCATTAACTTTTTGTAGTTTCCTTTGGCAAAACAAAACAGAACAGCCTCCTGGCCTGATTTTATTCTGTATTTCTTAGTACCTTCAGAACCTAAACCCTCCACCCCTATTTCATTTTGCCACTGGTTTTTAAAGTGCTTCAGTTTTGAAGAATGATAAAGTTGCAGCTGCTGTCTTGTGGTTTATAATTTTAATACAAAATTAAATTACAAAAATAGTCCCCAAAGTTATACAGTCATTTGTCCAGAGCTGCAATAAGTTCTGAGAACAAGAATGCTTAAATTGTATAAAGGCATTTGGAATATCATTAATTTCATGCATCAGCACATGCCACTAAATGAAAAACGTGTTTCTTTAACAAATTCTGCAAGGTTAAAAATCCTTTTAGACTGATACACCCTTTCCAGAGAAGAAACCTTTTCCTGGAGAGATGATTTCTGTGTAGGTGTATTTATTAGAATGGACCATGTGATGTCACTGTTGCTCCAGGAAAAGCTGCTGAATGAGTTTTTATCAGCTCATAATGTAAGCTCTGGAAGAAATTAAGCTACATTTTCCTTTGCCCCTGATTAACTGGGGGTTTATGCATATTAATACAGTGCCAAATCATTTCGGGGGGGGGTCTGTGATCTCCTTTTGCTAATTGCTGTACAAACACTTGATTCTTTTTCCTTTAAGGCTGGAAATTTCTTAAGACTTCTGTCCCCTTACATTTCTAAGAAATTTGATACACTTTTCTGGGCTTTACAGTAAGAGAAGCTGCTGCCTCTCTTACAAAATTCTACGTATATTTTAGTTCATATGGACTAAACTGCCTTTAGTTCTATGAGGGAGACTTAAAGAATATCCTTCTGACTTTACAAGTCAGATTTCGATAAATTTGGATAAATTTCTTTTTTTTTTTCAATTGGGGACCGAAAAACTTCAAGGCATAACGTTTTTTTTTTCCTGTTCTCTGTAGATTTTTAGAGCAAGGGATCTGCAGGTATGGTGCCCAGTGTACTTCAGCACATTCCCAGGAAGAGCTGACGGAGTGGCAGAAGCGCTACGCCTCCCGCTTGATCAGGTTAAAGCAGCAGAAGGAAAACAAACAGTGCTCGGGCAGTTACATGGAAACCTTGATTGAGAAATGGATGAATTCGTTATCTCCCGAGAAAGTGGTGAGGAAAACCCCCCCCTTCCCTCTGTGCTCGTGTTTAAAGCTGGCAGCTGAGCCTGGCTTTGGCCCTTGTGATCAGAGCTGCTCGGATCGCTCCTCACCGAGGAATTGTCTGAGGGATTTGCTGCCCTTTCCATCCTGCCCTGTGTCTTCTTGCAGAGATCCCAGAGACTTAGACTGATTTGTGGGTTCATTTTGCATATTCACTATTCCAGCCAAGTCCCAGGTATTGTTCCTGTTCCTTGATGATGTGGCAGGACTTTTTAAACTGGAGAACAGGGAATGATGAAGCTTTCACGACTCAGAGGAGAATGTTCTTGCTTGTGCACGGCTCCTTTTCTTTGCCTGCAGCTGCAGGCACTTGGATGCAGACCAGCCAATCCCCCAAATGTTCAAAAGACTTTGAATACCAAGGAGTGTGGGATATGGATATGATCAAACTTAGCAGCTCTTTGGAATTCCAAAGGATGTTTTTTATGGCATTTGACCAGCTCTGCTTACCACTAATCCCAAGGAGTTTTCAGTCCATCTATTGTTAATCAGAATCTGGGAAAAGTGGATTTCCTGCAAAATGCATTGATGAGTAGAAAGCCTGATTCTACTTCCTGGTGGCTCAGTGATGTCAGTGAGATCTGGGTTCTTCTGGGCCTCATTGCATCACAGTTCCTTCTTTCCAAATGAAGTCTCGTTCTACTTTAAACATTTACAATTAAGTTGGGTATTGAAAATGAAATCTTGCAGTTAATTGTCCTTAAATGGCTACATTCTTCACTGACACAGTATGATGTAGTAAATTTGACTTGCTTGTCTCTGAATTAGCACATATTTGCATTAATTCCTGCACAGGATTTGCAGCAATCCTGCACAATCTAATTCTTTCTACTTTCTGTGAAAAGACACTACCTTTTCCTGAATGTTTGTATTTTGATGCTGCCTGTAGAACTTTAATGTTATCTTCTTTTTCTTTTAATCTAGCTTAGTGAATGTGTAGAAGGAGTGAGAGTAGAGCATAACCCCGAGCTGTCGGTAACTGTCACCACCAAAAAGTCTCATCAGACATGGACATTTGCTCTCACATGTAAGGTAGGACTACTTATCTTCTGAAATTAAGTCAGTAATGACTAGAATGCAACTCACAACCTTTTGCAATTAAGATTTCAATTGCATCATTCTTAAAATAGAGCAACTTCCCAGCACCATCCCCTCTCTCTCTGTCTTTTCCCAGCAGCTCTGGTGATTATGTATTTCTGGAAATCAGGCAGGACCTGTAGCTGCCCTGAGAAGTTGAAAGTTCTTATAAGCTCTCTTTATTTGATTGCAAAGGAAGATATTCCTGAAACAATTTCAGCCTTTCAACCCCTGCATTTCTTTTCTAGCCTGCAAGAATGCTCTATCGAGTGGCCTTGCTTTATGATGCCCATCGGCCACACTTCAGTATCGTTGCAATATCTGCTGGAGACAGCACGACCCAGGTGTCACAAGAAGTTCCAGAAAACTGTCAGGAATGGATAGGAGGAAAGATGGTCCAGAATGGAATAGATCATTACATATACAAAGTCAGTATAGCCTTCAACACAGAAATCTTTGGAACTTTTCGCCAAACTGTGGTGTTTGACTTTGGGTTAGAACCGGTCCTCATGCAACGAGTGATGATTGATGCTGCTTCAACTGAAGGTAAGGTAGCAAAGCTTTTTGGCTTTTTTTCAATAGTGGAAATGTTTCATGCCATCTCTTTCCTTTCCACATTTCTGGGCAGAGCAGCATCTGTGTTAACAGCTCATGAATGTCTCGTACTGTGTGTTATGTTCATCGTATATATGAATATAAAGAGTGGACAAAAGCTTCAGAGGGTCTAAATAAGGCAGATAATTGGAATATGACTTACTCTGTGTCAGGATGTGATAAATATTATCAAAATGCTGGGAATTTCTGATTTGGTGTTTGTCCAAAGACAGCACTGGCAGTTCTGCCTCTATAAAACATGTTTATGTTTTTATAATCATTCTTCAATTGATGAAAACATTAAACAGGTAGGAAAAGGTCAGTAGAGAAATGAAATGTTTCTGTTTAAGAATACACCTGGTACTTAATCCAGTGAATAAAACTGACTATCTGAGAAGTTGATTTGTATTTTTTTCTTCCCTTGCAATGTCTGACAAGGATTGTCAAAGGCAAGAGGCCAAGTGTAGGCTTGCAACTCAATAATTTGCTGTTGACACGAATTTTGAAAGATGTAAAGGAAGTGTAGCTATATTTGTGTTTTCAAGTAAAAGAAAAAAAGCTACATGTTACTGTTAGGGTTGTATTCTGTTTATTAAAGTGATCTGTGTCTCTCAGTTCCAACCTGAAATAACTCCAGTTTGAGAAAAATGTCAGAAAATTGAAAGATGTGTGAAGAGATGCAAAAAAGAAGGCAGCACTTTGATTTATGGTTTAAGAGAGCTAAATATAGGTCACTGTGTCACTTGGCAGCAGGCCAGGGGGTGGGATACAGGGTGGTGATTTCTAGTGAAAATTTGAGAAATACAAACACCAAAGAAGCAGAATTGTAGCACTGGGATTTAAGCAGAAAGAAGAGGAGAAGGGAGGAAGAAGGGAAAAAGATGAAGCTGAGAAGACAGCAGTTTTCTATTCCTGGCCTTTATTTTCATATAGCAGATTAACATTTGCAGCATTAACAGAAGGAAACTGTAAATAGCAAATGCCAAAGAGCAGGAAGGGATCTTTGCAGATGACCCAGGTCCTTGCAGCCAGGAGCAACAGACTGGGCACGTTGTGATGTCTCTTGAAGCAGAGAATGTTGCTCTGCCAAGGAGAAGCAGCTCAGGAGCAGCAAGGCCGTGGTGTTTTCGGAGCTGTTCCACGATCTCCACGTAGCATGTGGGTAATTCCAGCTGACAGGCTTCCCAGGACACTGGGCTGGTGGAGTCCTTTCATTGTAAAGCTGTTCAAGATCAAGGGGAACAAGCCATGACTTATTTGCAAAGTCAGAGTTACTGTCAAACCAATCTGTGATCTGGGGCCTTGTTGTTTTAAACCAACTCCTGACCACAGTGACCCCAGGAACAGCCAATTGAATTCCATGGGAGGGTGATGGATGAAGTGTCTCCAGCATCAGTTACTGATATTTCCTTTCCCAGACTGCTTGTCTGTGAGCAGAGGGATGCTGAAGGCTGCAAGCAGGTCGTTGCTAATATTTATTTCAAATGACAAGTGTTAAGGTGTTTAAGGACAGAATCCTGGGCCTTTTGCTCTGTCATCTAAGGAGTGTGTAATAGGCAAAGCAAAGGGATAACTGTTTTGGATGTGTGTCCAATTCCATAGTTTCTTTTCCTTTTGCCATACATGAATTAAGATCTGGTGGAAATGCTTTCCTAACACAAAGATGCCCGAGGTCTCTACATTTGCATGTAATTCAGGGCCCTGCCTGGATGTCTGGGCAGGAATGAAAGGTCAGCATTAAAATATTTTAATGGAGGAGTCTCCATTCTGTGTTTTGAAATCTTTATTTACGATGGGAAAAAAGGGAACTGAAGGAAGTTTTGCATTGAGTGTGTACAATCTGCTCTTCAGGAGAGGGTCACTGTGTGCACAGTCCGTGCCAGGGACAGTTTATATGTCCAGTGCTGGGAATTCAATGGCTGGCTTTCCAGGAAACAAGGACTAAATCCCAGCATAGTTACTGAGCTTTTGGGATCTGAGGTGTGGTTTGTACCAGAGAAAGCTTCATTTATGGTGCTGTGATTTCAAACACAGGCTTTTTCTTGCCCTACAACTGTAGCTCCTGATACGGTTCAGGCTTGAGGGATATATTTAAATGTGACTTCTTAGTGAACACATGAGATTAACTAGTGAGATAAGCCATGTTCCTGTAGTCAGGCAAGCTGAACTGAGATTCCTTTTGCTAAAATGCTGGGGTTTTTTTCTTATTTAGAATAAAGACAGTCAAGATGATGTTAAGTATTTAATTTGAATTTGAGAATGTGTTTTTTGCGCATTTTTCGGCGTTGGTGTGATATCCTGGATACCTATCTTAAATCTTACTCACAGATAATACATTAAGATACCATAGCTTGACTATAAATGCCAAATATTTTCAGCTCTGCAATTTTAACTGCAGTTCTGTTAAGTGATTCACTGTTGTCATAGTGGTTTTGTGGTGTTAATGGATATATTTTGGGTGGCTGTAGACGAGTGCTTGGTCTTTTCTTTCTCATTTATGATATGTGGTCTCTGAAATGAGGGTATACTGAAAAATTAACTTCCCTTTGATTTTCTAATTTTATATCATTTTAGGTCATATTCCCCAAGTTTTGCCTAGCAAAATAACCTTAGCTGTGTAGTGCAACTGTCTGCACAATGAACATATTGGGGGACTGTAGAATTTTTAACAAAACTTTCAATGTTGCAAATTTCTTACCAGCTGGTTTATCAGCTTGTTTTTATGACCTTCTAAATTTTATAATATGTATTGTAGGATTCCTCACTGCTGTATGCTTTTGAAATGATGTTGCAGTCAGGCTTTGAAAGTGCATTGCGATGCCAAGTCCTTCAAAGTTGCTTGTGGTTATTAAAATAAAAGTGCTTTCCTTGCTTGTCTTTATTAATTTTATTTGCTGTCTATAGAATACTTTATTTCTTGGTACTGTTTGAGAGCCTGGTTGCTCTCTGTGCTCACCTGAAAAGTAGGGCTGGTAAGTACTGGCAGTGAACTTGCTCAAGCTGTTGTGGGCAGAGGGGACTCTTACCTGTGTTTAGTTCATTATCTCTAATGGGATTTGGTTTAGTGGGTTTTGTTGGGTTGGTTTTGTTTGGTTTTTTTTTGAAATAAAACCAAACCACCTGGGGTTTGTATTTACTTCCCTTCCCTGTTCTGTATCTACCCCCAGATCTTGAATACCTGATGCACGCACGGCAACAGCTCCTCACCACAGCCAAGCGTTGGGATTCCACGTCCAAGACTATTGTAGAGTTTGAGCCCAATGAAACTACTGAATTGGAGAAGAGCCTTCTGACCAGATACCAAATCCCTCTGTCTGCTGACCAGCTCTTTACACAATCTGTCCTGGACAAATCACTGACCAAGACCAACTATCAGTCACGGCTGCACGACCTCCTTTATATTGAGGAGATAGCACAGTATAAGGAAGTCAGCAAGTAAGTGATTCCTTTATAAAAACATTCCTACTAAAATGAAGATGGCAGCTTTTTTTCATTAAACCTACATGCTTCTTTAAGATACTAAGTCTTCCTGTTTCTTTTGAAATGAATCTGAACGAGCCCGGGAATAGTAATGTTTGGTAAAAGTGTCACTAGCACTTAACAAATATAACTTGCTGCTAATTCATTAAAAACAAACACTAAATATAAGTATGTGCTTACAGTTGAAGCACTAAGCAGCTGTTTTACTTGGTTTTGTTGGTGTCTGGATAATAATTATTTTTGGTTTTTTGTCTATACAAAAATACAGTAATAATAGTGATATTTTTGTTCCTGTGTGAAAGTAGGTTATAGCAAAGGAATAAAATATATGAAGAATAGTTATATTTTTGTTCCTGTGTGAAAGTAGGTTATAGCAAAGGAATATATAAAATCTTTTTTTAAAGGGTTGAATTGTGGGTGGATCAAACTCTGATCTGCAATGATGTGGCAGCTGATTTCATTATATTTATTCTCTAAATAGGCTGAAACCCAGCTTCTGAATAAAAGTTTCTAACAAAAGACATATAGTACACATTGTTTGGTTTGTTCTGTCTTGAGGTGTTATGTACAAATTACTCAACTGGAGTAGGTGCAAGAAAAAGATGTGAAATTCCCATGTATTCCCCCCCAGTGGGGCCTTTTGTTTAAATGTAGTTTAATAGGTTAAAAATTTTGCCTGCATTCATGTGGTAGTTGCACTACTCAGAATGGAAAGTTAAAAAGATGTAACTCCCCTTTAGCCTAATTTTATAGCAAATTTAGTTCTGTCAACTACAGAAAGTTCCAAATCAGGAATGTCTTTTTTTAAGATGAAGAACCACTCCTGGAGCTACAGAGCTGAATCACCCCTGTAGAACTTAGAAAGAAAATACTATGAGTAGTTGTATTTCTGTTGCTTTTAAAGCAGAAAATTGATGCAATTTCTTTTTTTAATCTCAGCTGAAGGGCAGTATTTGAACTGGTTTTCTTCATATCTTTTATCACTGCTGCCCTCTGCTCTTGAGCTGGAGTCTAACACGTGGAGGAGTCAGGCTCGAACACTTCAGCATGCAGAAATCCTCTCCATCATACATATTTATAAACAGGTTGACTTTCCTAAGGCTTTTTTGGAAAAAAAAAATTGGATTTAAAGTAAATATTATGAAACATGATCAAAACATAAACAGTATTTTGGCTGAGTGACTTTTCACATGGAGAGTTCCACTCTCCTGCCTCGTAGGAAACCAAAGAGCATCAAGCCTGGAGACATGAAAGAAAAATAAGTGTATCCTGTATGTAATGCTTCCTCTTTGGACTGTTTGGTGCAGCAGTAAGTTATTGCTTGATAAGTTATAAGTAAGTGTTAATAATGTTCTTGAAATCTTCTGTTTTGATAGTGTTGATGTCAGAAACATTCTTTTGATCTTGTAGCTGACCCACTTTATTGCAGCAAGGCTCAAACCAGCACACATTTCCACTCCTCTGTGGCTGAGATCACACGCTGGGTATTCTCCAGTGAAGTGTCAGGGTTGCAAGCCTAGAAATGGGCTGAGAAATACAAGTGCAAGTGGGTTTTAGTACCTCTGGAGTGGTGCTGTGAGTGACAGCATTGATGAGCTGTTGCACTCTAATGGTTTGTGAACTGGCAAAGTAGCAGAGTTGTCAACATGGTCTCTTAAGACAACACTGGAGTAACACGAGTGTCTGCAGTTCATGGAGTGTGTCCTTGGGTTTTGAGACTGTTGATGGTTTCTCACTTTCTAGGAAAGCACTTTTTCAGCTATATGTGGAATCACCTCAGTGGAACTACTGGGGAGTGTTGCATGAAGGTGTCAGTGGCTCTGAAATATCTTGAACTCAGTTACGAGGGAGTTCACTCTGTGTAGACTCAGAGAGCTTCACTTTTAAATCATGTTTATTGTAATATTTCAAGAGGCTTTTATAAAAGTTACTCCACATGAGCACATCACAAAATAGGACAGTGAGGGAGTCGCTGCTATTTAATTTCAAGTGCAAACACACTAGATGAGGAAAAGCACAGCAATGTTCTGACCTTGAGAGTAGTTTGATTTTGGAAAGTGTTGCCCTACGTACACCTGTTGATGGTTTTAAAACTCTTCCTTTCTCTCTTGCTCATTGAAAAAGAAAAGCCATATGTAATGGTTGGAGTGACTAGAACTTACTGTGCATTTCCTTAAATGAACATTAAAGAGTGTGTGAGGTGACACACGACTCCTCCTGTGCTACCAGAACTGCAGAGCAGCTTTATCCTCAAGGCAGTGAAACATAAAATTACCAGCTCTGATGGAAAATAAATTTGCTTTTGTCATTACTGTGTCTTCCATTGATCACTCCATAGCAGGTTCCCCTCTGCACACCCTGTCTGAACTCCCAGCAAATGTGCTGAATGTGCTTTTAACAAAGTGCTACCTGGGACTTCGCTCAGAACGGGTTTATTTGCCTTTGGGAAATTTATTGTTTGCATTGGTACTGGATGATTAATGATTTATGAAGTCTTTCTTTAATTTCTGTGGGTTTAAATATGAACAACAGGCGTTCTTGTAGCTGGTTTCATTAGCACTGCAGGTAGGCTGGGATTTGCAGTGCTTAGGAGGAAATGGAAGTTTCTGTTTGTTCAATTTGTATCAGCCTGACTGAAAACCTTATTTTGCCTAAACCTGCAAAGCAAGGGTGAGAAATGGATGAAAGAAACAACTTCTGATTTTTTTTAAAATCAAATCCTTAGAGAGTTTTGCAGTTTAGCAGTTTACCAGAAGGTGTCAGCTTCCTCAATGGAAATTGCTTGATTATCTCTAAACTTTAGATTCCCTTTAGCACAGCAGGCTCTGTTCAGTCATTTATGAAAACACTAACCTGTGCCTCGACTCAGAAATGCAGTAATGCTGTTTTCCAGCACGTCGTTATCAATCTGAATTTGAGCTCATGCATATTCAGCAGCCCAGGGATGAACTTGGGGGAAGTTTTAACAAAATAAATTCACAATAGCAAATGATTGTATCTCGGTAGGAATTCTCAGCTCTTGTTGCTCGGTTAAATGTTTTATATGGTATTTTAACAGTCATCTGAATGTGATATGAGCTGTTGCAGAGGTTGCTAACTTGCTGATAACTCCTTTGGAATAGTGCAGCACTTGTGTAGAAGAAAGCTTGTTTTTTGTTTGGGTTTTTTTTATTGGTACATGTGGAAATTGGAAAGATTACACTTAATTCTTGTGTGCTCCCTGAAGTACATGCCTTTGAGTGATTGCTTTCACTGTCACTTGTGCAGTAACATTTGTGCTCACTGATGAACCAAACAAATCCCTGTTAGGTAAGAAAACATCTCTTGTTTTTGGGGAGTGGAGGACTGGGAAACGTGGATCTGACTTAATGCCCATGTTATGTAAAGGAGCAGCTGTTACCACATGGGGGCAAACTTGCAGCTTTTGTGCAGGATTCACAATGTGCCAGATATGGAAAAAAATATATTTGATTGGTTTGGTAGATGTTTAATTACCTAGCAAGCTAAAATGTTGGATTTTATGGTTACAGGCTTATGTTTATTGATACTACAGGGCTTAGGTGATGAATTACCAGCTTATTAGGTTAAAATAGAAATTATAAGAAGAACAGATGAAATAAAACAAGTATGAGTATGAAAAGTACCATAAAGAACGAGGTATTTTTCCAAGAGGCTTATTTAATTTGTGAAAACCTCTGGGTTTAACTTTTTGTCTGTAATTTGTTGTAAATTTAGGAAAAAGCTGCTGGTGAGAAAACAACAGAATATTGTTACTGTGTCAGACTTTTTTCCCCCCTTTTGTTCTTTTTAAAACCAGGTTGAAACAATCTGTTTTAAAAAATCCAACACCCTAGGAAGAGGTTTCTGTGTGTTGGTGAGAGGTCAAGAAAGTGTTCTAATAAGTCAGTTTAATGTGTTGTGCATGTTATTTCTAGAAAATGGCAACTGCAAAGGATGAATTTCTTACATCTCTGATTACAGGAGAACCTGCTGCCAATAGGAATTCTGTGGATAGATGGTTTATAGGGCTGAGCTCTGATGCTATTCCCTCATCTCAAATGAGGGAATCATTTTAATGCCTACTATCTGATTTTTTCAAAGCATTTTAATCAATCCCTCTGAATTATAAGTATAACACCATTTACCTTTTAAGATGGAGATAGCCCTCTTTGGTATGCAACCTGGAAGAGAGACATGGGATAAATAGGAATTTACTCTGCTTTTTGCCTGCCTATCTCTCCTTGCATAGTTAAGAAACTATTTATATATATATATATGTTTATATATGTATACGTACATATATAAAAATATATTATAGCCTACAAACTATTTAAATAGAAATTTTTACTGCTTTGACACGTGCATAGCAACTCTCATTTACTCTAAACTTATTTTGGTGTCAGAAAATCTAGTATATGTTTCTTTTGTGGGTTCTTTTTTTAAACTTCATAGATGTTGATTCTTTTAAATATGTGCTTTACAGGCTGTAATCAGAAGGAAAATGTGTGAATATTTGACAGCTGTGTATGAAGGGCCAGTTTAACCATACTTGTTTATATTTAAAAATTAAACATATATATAGATATATATGAAGTGAATCTTGAGTGCGAATACCTGAAATTTCCCAGTCTGAGAGGGTTTTTGTGCACTGACTCGATGCTTTCTTGCTTAGGTTCAACATAAAAGTGCAATTGCAGATTGTAGCAAGCTTCATGCTCACTGGTGTTTCTGGAGGTGCAAAATATGCCCAAAATGGACAACTTTTTGGGCGCTTTAAGCTCACGGAAACGCTCTCGGAAGACACTTTGGCTGGACGGCTGGTGATGACCAAAGTCAATGCTGTTTATTTATTGCCTGTCACTAAAGAGAAGTCAGCCCAGACCCAAGGAACCAAAGAGAAGGTTTATGAAGCAGCTATCGAGGAGAAGACAAAGGATTATATCTTCTTGAGGGTATCCAGGGAATGCTGCGAGGAGCTGAACCTTCGGGCGGATTGTGAGATGCAGGTGGGTCTGAGGGAGTGTGAGATGCAGGTGGGTCTGAGGGATTGTGAGATGCAGGTGGGTCTGAGGGATTGTGAGATGCAGGTGGGTTTGCTCTGAGAACTCTTTGCCTCGTGTTTGGTTTGGTTGGTCTTGTAACCAAACAGAAAGAACCTCAGCTTCAGGTCACTGGAGTTGCCTGGAATGAACACATTTCCACCGAAGGATTCTCTCTCCTCCCTTTTATTTTGTTTTGGGGAAACATATGCGAGAATCCTAATGTCTCAATTTAACATGGATAATTGGGCTGGGAAGACTTACGTTGTTCTGGGCTCTTGCTTTTGTGTTTGTTTTCTTAAAACAATAATTAAACTTCCTAATTGATTCTATTGGAAACTCCACTGGAATGCAAAATCAGCTGGGGCTTCAGGAACTGACTGATTTTTTCCTTGAGTGTCTTATAAATCTTAGCCTGAGGCAGCAAATCTATTCTGCATTAAAAATTGGGTCCTAAAGTTGTTTGTAAAATCATTTCGTACTTCCTACATGTGTCAATGAACTGGTGGTCAAATTCTTAAAGTGTTACCTATATTTGAATGAATTTCAATTGTGAGGAGATTTTTTTTCTGATTTCAGTATTAACAGAAAATTTGGAAAGGGATCCTCAGGTTAGAACTGAGGAGACTGTAATTTGGATGTCTGGAGTTTTTGTTAAAGATGCTGGAGATTTTGCTGTTCTCTTCAGTATAGTTGGTATTCCTTGTGATTCTTAAACATTGACAAAACTGCTTTGATTTCTGTGGGGTTTGGATAAGTTAGGTGGTTTCCTTTGTTTCTGCTTCTAATAATTCACCTTGGAAACTTCCTGATCCCTTGTTTACCTGCTGTTCTGGCTGAACTATAATAAATACACATTCTGCTGTTATCAAATGTACCATTGATGAAGGTGGGATGGAGTGAACTGGTGCTTTAAACCCCTGTGGCTGCCGCCACTGTTTTATTTTTGGAGTGGTTCCTCTGTTCTGTGTCCTCTCCTGTGAACCTGGCACTGGATTAACTTCCTTTCCCACTGTTTTCTTGTTGTGGAATGTATATTAAAGCAGGTTACAGGCATCTCCTTCACAGATGGCCTCATTCAGTGCTCTGCAACAGCAAATAGGACTATTTGATTCCATCCAAGCAGCATTAAAACCAAAACAAATCACAAGCTGTTAAAGAAGGAGGTGGATGCAGGTGGATAATATGAGGTATTTAATGCCAGGCATCTTGCTTGGACTCCCAGAAGGGGCTGTTAAAGTGTCACCCAGAGGAGCAGCACAATTTTTCTGCATTTAAATTACCATCATTACACTGTGTGGTCTGTTGTCAGCCTTGGGTCTGTCTGAGCAAAGATATTTTCCCTGTGCAGACCAACCATGAGTTTGGGACCATTTGCCATTTGAGTGGCAGCTTTTTCCAAACACCTGCAGGATGTGGTTAGGGGGACAAAACCAGCACTGGTAGGGATGGGAAGGACAGAGCTCTGGAAGGAGCTTGAGGTGCCCCTCAGGCTGGATGAGCTGTGCTGTCATTCTTGACAAATCTTGAACCACCTGCTGGGAAGAGCAGTGGGGAAAAAGAATTCTCCAACATTCGTGTGTCCTGTTTAAAAAAAGTTTTCCAGGCAGTCACATCCACATCAGTGAGCTCCATGCTTAATGTTGTTAGATTTGTTACTGCCCTTGTCTTCAGACTTCTGATTGTACATCCTGCTGTAAAATGTGATCGTCAAGATGAATATTTAATGTTTTTATATCTGCCAGAGACTGAAAGTTAATGGCTACGATCTGCAGGGATACAAGCAAATCTTGTTTATTTACAGCAGAGCTGGTGTTGATTTTACTTGCTACATAATGATATGAACAGTGTAATATTGAAATAGGGCAGAAAAAAGGCAAATGCTAATTCCCAAATCCTTTTGAAGGTGAGAAGTCAACATTACTGGGGCACGAGAGTGTTTTTAAAGGTGTGATCCCTGTGGTAGGAAGGGACTTTATGGGCAGATAAAAGAGTGTTAGATACAACAAGTAGTTAAATCTAGAAGTATAAATTATTCCTTCATAGCAGGAATTCTCCTCCATAGGGGAAGGTTCATGAGAAAAGTTTATGTGGCTTTGAGTGAGGCCTGTTGTGTTTAGAGAAGTGATCATCTGCTTTTCTAACTCTCTTTCCCCCCCCCAAGTTCAATGTCTTATTTTGATAACCATGGTGATCTTTAATATAACAAATTGGATTTTGTTTGTAGTATGTAAGGAAAACTCAGTTTAGCTGACAATTTAAAGTCTTTATATGAGTTGTCGAAAAAAGATAATTGCAAAAATATATTCTATTATTGCTTCTGATTGGTAGTAATAATTATCATGAGATTAATAATGGAGTGGTAGAGGAGAAAATTAATAGATGTGAGGCCAGATTGTTGCTTTGGACATGGGAGTGACTGTCACCTCCATGGCTTTTCTCTGGGATGACATGAAGTGTTCAACCTTCCTTGTTGTGGGGGTGCTGATGGACCAGCTCCAGCTCATCTTTGCTCTGCTCCTGTTCTTCTCATCTCTTAATTGGTAGGACAGAACCAGCTCCTGTAAGGTGGTGGTGAAAGCTCTTAATAAAGATGGCCATAGAAACTGTAAATACAACAGATATTTCCAGGGAGATGAGGGGTACTTTTCCAGACAGGTTGCAGTAATTTGGCTGCTGTTTGTAACATGCTCACAGTCATTGTGAATCTCAGAAAGAGACTTATTTACTCCTATTTAATCACAAATGCTCATTAGAGTTGTAGCACAGTAATTACATAAATATGTAGTGACAGCAATGCTTTGGAAAAAACCCCTAAAAATGTGTGTCAGTCACTTGAAGTTCTTCAGCAGCTCTTGGGGGGTTTTTTTGCTGTTTATGTTAGTGCAAATCTGTGTCAAATTTTGTCTAAAGGCTTCTGTGTTTGTTGTGAACATGGAGTTCTCTGGGGTAACACTGATCAGATTCTTTTGTTTTTGGAGAGATTAATAATTGCAAATTTAAATATGTGTAAATGATAATCTGAGTGAACTGGTTTTGTTTCCCCAGGAGCTGCTTTTATCCTGAGCTCAAATTTAGAATGTATTTTTCTCTTTGCTCTTTTAGTATATTTATGTATCAACTAATTTCACTCTCCATTGTTCAGTTCTGAATTGAATCAGGAATGTTAACGTGCTCTGCGTGTTGTTTCTGGCTCTGTACCAGAATTTTTGTTGGCAATATCTTTTATTTACTAGCATTAAAACACATGTAATTGAGAGAACAAAGCCAAGAGTGTATTAATAAGCAGCTGATTGTTAGAAATTAACTTTTGGGAGTTCTAATAGTTGAACCTAAATGACAAGTTAATATTACTCCAGAAGGTTTGACTAGAAATAATGTTTGGGGTTTATCTTTGCTGGTCACACATCTGAATTAGGTCATCTCCTGATCTGTAAAAATTTCTGACCTGTCATTTTTGTTGAGGTTGTTCTTACAAAAAGGAGTGAAAGCTTATATTTGTAAGAACAATGTTTTAGGACAATAGTATTTTCCAGGAGTGTTTTTTGTATTAAATAAAAAATTTCCAAGAATGATTTCCCTTTAATTATTTTTCTGAAAGTACAGTGGAATCTTATCTTAGAAGTCAAACAACGAAATCACGTTAGAAAAAAATGCTGTATTTATCTTTGATTCGAAACAACAAAAATTAGCAGGTTAATTTTATCACAGATCTTTGGACTGAATGCTGTTTGCTGTTTTCTTCTGAGAGCCTCTGCAGGAAGATAAAAATGTGTCACGTACAGCAAAGTCTAATGAGCATTTTCCAAATGAATCCTTTTTATTCACCTCTTCATTTATTCCTTGGTTTTGTGCTGCAGGTTGAACTCCAGTTCCAGCTGAACCGCTTACCCCTCTGTGAAATGCATTATGCCTTGGACAGGATTAAGGACAACAGTATTTTGTTTCCAGATGTCAGCATGACTCCCACCATCCCCTGGAGTCCCAACAGGTACACGAACACCAGCACTTTAATATCAGAGACTGGGTGGTAATGCAGCCCTGAATTTCTCATAACAGATGGCTGGAATGTGCCCTAGAACGAGAAACAAGCCTTGCTCTTCATTAGTGGTGAGGGGGTTCAGAGAAGGGAGTGAAACTGTGCTAAATAAAACAAGAAAAGTGATCCTCTTGAGGGCCAGAACCTGTTGATTGGTTGTCCCTGAGCTGGGAGTTTAGAGGCATCACAGTTCCACTGTGGCTGCAGAAAACAAATCTGCTGCAGTTAATTACTGTGCTGCCTCTCTTCTCTGAAAATATGATACTTTATAGGAATGTAAATACCATTTCCAAGGAGTTTGCTGTGCAGGATCCCAAGTGTGCAGAGCCCTGTTTGCAAGGATCCATTAGTGCTTCTTGAGCTTGATGCAACAAGCCCAAATTTGGACATATCCCCGAGGGTGTGGATGTGGAAGGTGTGGGAATGACTGTTGCAAGCAGCTCTGAGGTTCTTTGTACACATATCTCACAGTTTCCTTTATGAAATTATAAACCCCTGTGTCACAGAAATACCTCTCAAGAAACTTAAGTCTGATGCAGTGATGCAGTGAAAATAGTTGGTCTCGAAGAGGAAGCTTCGGGAAGAGAAATGTGAGGATCAGGGAATATGCTCAGTATTCCTGCTGCATAGGGAAGGGTAGCAGAGGCATGAGGTTTCTGCACTTGGAGAGCAGGGAAATGAGAGGAATGTGGAACTGATCCCGTGCCCAGCCTGCGAGGAGTCGTGTGGGGTCTCGAAGGTGAGAGTGAGGAGTGGGATTGTGGTGCAGGACAAATCAGGAGATGGCTCAGGGATTAGAAGGAAAGTGATCTGGCAGAAACCTGAGACCCTGAGATAATGGAAGACAAAAAACTACTGGAAAAATTCTAGTTTGCCTTTGGAACTGTAGGGAGAACAGATCGATAGGAGGGCGGGAGGAGGATGATTGCTGGGGGATTGCAGGATGACAGCCCCGGGAGAGGGAAGGAATAGGTTTTGTATAGAGTTACACTACAGAGCTACTGGAGGTCAGTGACAACCTGCTCACTGACTTAATTAAGTCTTGAGTGAATCCTGCAAGGAAATAGTGTGTAAGAATAGCTTGGAAGCAAGCAGTGATTTCAATAAAAAGGTAAGTCAAGTAGATGGAACTTTATCTTGTGCACAGGTTGGTTGTAGTTGAGATAATTTATTTGTATAATGTTTTATATTTTTTCTGTACATAAATGATGCAAGAGTTGGAGTTCAGTTTAAGTCAGTGTAATAAGTATGGTTTTTTTCTGCCTGCTGTCTTGGTTTGCCCTGCCTTAAGAATCAGCCTAACTCCAAACTGTTTCTTCCCTCTGTTTTTCTTCTATTTTTGTTTTATGTCCCTGTTACTTTCCGATATTTCTTAGAATCTCCTGCCAGCTTGTTGTTCATAACCATCTTGAAAGTTCAGTGAATTCCCTCTTGATTTTACTCCCTGTTGCTGACTCTTGCTGAACAGAAACTTTCCCAGTCTGTAAGAAGTGTGGTGCTTGTACCAAAGCAGATCACATTACTAAAGTATGGCCATATGTGCAGCAGTGACAGGTGTTTTTTACTATGCATGTCTACTTTTAAATCTGTCAGTTGGGAATATTAAAAACTCTGTCTAGAAATCTTTAACCTCTTATGCTCATTGGAATTTTCTGAAAGCATCTTCCTCTTAGTGCTGGTATCACTGGCTGGTTACAGCACAGATCCTTTTTTTAGCCTGCTTTGCCATTAGAGGTATGTGCCTTGATGATCTTAAAAAAAAAAAAAAAGAAAAAGTAAAGAGAAGTTTGTAGTTAATTTGTAGCAATTAGTTTTTTAATTACTTTTTAATTTGATTGTAGATAACTCTCCCAAGCCCTGGAGCTGTGTAACTGTTGACTTTGAAAGTTGACAATATAAATACTGCAGGGAAGAAACATAACTAATATAACTGTTATTTTGCATGATAATAGTAGAAAATCATTATATGTTTACTTGGTTTTGTTATCAGGGGATGGTGCAGCGTGTACTTTTTCTAACATATGTGATATGCAGGTTAATTATCGTTGTAAATTGAGAATAGTTGGGTTCCTTGTGAGAAAAACACAACTGATTTATTGCCAATATCAAATTTTTATAGTTAAAACATGTGATGTGTTGATTTGTTTCGTGTGCCTCGGTGCCCCAGTCAATACAGCAGCTCCGTAAAGGCTCCCTGATTTCTCCAAAGCTTTGGAAATCTTTGGAAATCTTCCCTCCTGCCTGACAGTGGGTTGGCAGAGCTTGTGTTTGTAACCCCTGGTGCCTCTTTTTTTTGCCCAGACAATGGGATGAGCAGTTGGACCCTCGGCTCAACGCGAAGCAGAAAGAGGCTGTTCTGGCGATCACGACCCCCCTGTCCATACAACTGCCTCCTGTTCTTATCATCGGTCCCTATGGGACAGGAAAAACCTTCACTCTGGCTCAGGCAGTCAAGCACATACTCCAACAGCAGGATACCAGGTGAGAGGGGCCACTGAATAACTGGATTGGCAGAAAAAAGGGGCAGTTTTTTTTACTTAAATTCAAGGAAAACGTAGAAATAGAGGAAACAAACCCGAGTCTTCCGTCGTGTTTTGAACAAAAAAGTAATTCTATAATCTTAGCCTGTGTTTTAGAACAAAGCTAATTAAAATGAACCATATGTGGAATGACTGTGATCTAATGGCTGTGGCAAGTTTTGCAGTGTGCTAGATAATAAAAGCTGTTCCTTAATATCGAGTCGGGATTAATAATTACGAAATAATTATGGAAAATCTGTTTGAGCTTTAAATCTTCTCATAAGTGAAGGGTTTGAGTTGGGGGCTGAATCATACAGTAAGTTAGTGCCTAGTTTCATGAAGAAAAATGTGCAGGAAGATGGCCACTGTTTTCTTTTTTTTGTATTCTACTGCTTTGAATTGTTTTCTGTTTCTTCATTGCTTTTTTATTTGCATCCATTTATTCCAGCAGGATTCTCATTTGCACCCATTCTAATAGTGCTGCTGACCTCTACATAAAGGATTATTTACATCCCTATGTAGAAGCAGGCAATCCCCAGGCAAGACCTCTCAGGTATTTTTTTAAGGCTTATTATGTCTCTATAAATTACTGTTCTTAAGAAAAGGTGTCTGTAAAAAAAGGTTAAAAGAACTTTTGAAACATAAAAGCATATTGGCCTTACCAGCCTAAAAGGAACGTGAAACAATGTCAATGTTATTTTGAGTCATTTGTTAAATAAAAATAAAGACATCCTTTTTTAAGCTTTTATTATTCTGTTGATAAATGTGTCTTTCCTAATGAGCAAGCTTTTGGTATGCTCCTCTAAAAGCTACTACGATAAAATGAAATGAACTTTAATGGTATTTTAATTCCAGAAAATTTTGGCTCATGCTTAAAATGCTAATTTGGAAACTGGGGTTACCCACCTTCCTTCTTGGAGAAAAACTTTGGTGTCATAGGAGCTGCATATTTAGAGAATCTTGTGCAAGTAGTTTGGCCTCTTCTGATAAATCAGTTTGAAGTCATTGTATTGAATACAATTGTGTTGAAATGTACTTTACAATTGGTGTTTTGGGGAAATTAGCTGAGGAAAAAAATGGAGAAGTGGAAGCTGAAGAGCAATGAGGGTAAACTTGCATGGAAATAGTTAAGGAGGGTTTATTTATGGGCATAAATCTGCTCCTGGGAATATTTTGCACAGTGATCACAATGTATACTTTATGCTGCCAGCTTGGTGTATATATACATTTTAAATTATGGGCATCATTTTCTGGATGCCAGTGTGTGAGTTTATGATATTACTAAGAAAATGACTCCGTGTTTACTTGCTGGCTATTAAAAGCCATCCTGGACTTATATTTTATGCAGTGTCAGTAAAGGCAGTGAAGTTATGTGGAAGGGTTAGATTTACAACAGGTGTAAATTCTCTTAGGTTTGTTGGCTTTGGTTGCCATGTGACATTTTACAGACACTGAGGATCTGGCCAAGGAGAAGGAGGCAGTGTCTGTCTGCAAAGATACCTTTGATCTGCTTGTATTTTAACACAGATTGTCTTAAGGTGATTTGTAAAGCACTTTGTGATGAAAAGCATGATGGGTGTCTTAATTTTCTGGTGGGGGAAAAAAAAGTGTGTAATGCACACTTTTGGGAATATTGGGGTGTGATTTAACAGAGCGAGGAGTTAAAGTTAAATACAGTTTTATTGTGATTGCCAGGCTTTTGTTACCTTCTTTTATGCTCTTTTTTTCAACTACGTAGTGCAGTCTCAGAAATATGATGAGAAAATACATAAACAAAAGTGGTATTTATTTCTGGTTAATATATATGTACTTATTTGCTGAGAAAATTACAGCACTAATTAAAAAGTCACTGAAATGTTAGAATTGAAGTCTAATTGTCTTAGTACTGGCTACAAAGCCTTCAAAAAGTGCTGCTGGAGCTTATCTGATATTGTTCAAATAGTCCAGATACCTCTATAAAAAGTTAAAGTTTTCCAAAATGGAGGCACCTCTAGAGGTTTATGTTTATATATATATATATATATAAGTGAACCCACAAATATGGATGTTTTCAAATAAAGAATGTAACATATAATTGTTGTTTGAGCACTAAGTACATCTCAACCTGCTGGGGCAAGAGTGGAAGGTCAGTTTATCTGAATTGAAGGCCAGAACTGTGTGAGACTCCCAGCTCAAATTAATTATGGATGTACTTCCCTTATTTTGACTGTTGTCAAGATATATTTTCAAATTAAAATCATGACTGTTGAATTAAAATCATTACAGGGTGATCTGAGCCTCTTGCAATATTTTCAAGGAAGCATCAAGTGGAGGGGAAGCAGTTAATTATCCAAGATGGATGTGCTGCTTGCAGAGTTTGTTGTGTTTCTAAATAACTGAACAAATTTGCTTTAGATTTTACTCCTTATTTACTCTACGAGGGATGAGTTGGCTGTTCAGTATCCTTGCTAAAAATGTTTCCATAGCTTAGTGGGGAGCAACATAATATTTTTTTATTGTTCTTAAAGAAGAAAAGCTGAATTATTATTTAGCATTGAGTGCTGAGAACCATGTAGCTATTTCTGTGGGTAAGATGTACACTAAATAAATTATCCTGTCCATAATGCGACATAAAAGCTGGAAATGTAGAGTTTTATGGGTTTTTTTGTTTAAATATCATATTATAAATTTGTATCTTTTCCTAGCAAAATTGCTTTCCATGCCCTTTGGAAAATACAAAGTCAGAATGAACACTGAGAATTTATGTTAAATCTCAGTTCTGCACCTAAATGAAATACCAGTGAAGCCTGAAGGCCAAATTCTCGTAGTCCTGATGTCCATAAACAAATATTTACCCAGAGAAAAAACACGCCCCTGGGTTTGATTAGTAGATGAGTCAACTGTATTAGGGGCACACTCCAAAACATGACTTTTACTGGAGAAACTTGACACTGAAACCATTTCACAGACTTATTTAAATGGTACAGAAATGTTTCTGAAGGAAGGAAACCCAAACCTGAGCTGCAGTTGGGAGCAAAGAGCCTTCAGTGAAGTGCATCTGCTCATGGTAACAACTTGATTTTTAGTGCAGGGGCAGCCAGGCACCTTTAGATGGTGAGTCAGAGCTGTGAGAGGGAGTAATTGGCTCCTAATTGATCCACTCCTTCTCTGGGTGGATGTGCTCGTCTCCATCAGCTGCTGGAGCCTTCTGGAGGTGGCTGCTCAGGTAGCACTGTAGCTGACTAATTCAGATTATCACTCTCTCCTAAAAAATCCAGGCAAGACCTAAGAAACAGCAGCAATTCCTCTGTATGTCTCTGCTCATACAGTAGTTATTACTATTATTTTACTCACGTATTTCAAATGTAGTCGTTTCCATACACTGTTTTTTTATGGAAGAGGAAAGAGGTTGATACTGCCTCTATCTATTTATTTAATGTTTTTATTTCTTCCTAAGCATGTTGTTGCTGACTGTCAGTTCAGCAATGTCAGAAAATGAGTTGATTCTGATAAAAATATCTCAGCATTTTTAAATCCTGTGATCATAACATAGATGTGTAAGTACTGCAGGTATCCTGGAACCAGGTACCTTCAGTATGTGGCTGCTTCAGGAGATACTCAGGCTATAAAAATTAATCAATAGGAGCAAACCAGAGTCTGAATTAAAAAAGAAAACAAACAACAAGCCAAACCAAAACCCCAGCAGGTTTTAAAAGAACGTTGCCCTTTTTTCCAAATTGCCTGTGTTAAAGTTCTTGTACTGAAAATGGAATTAATTTATCTTATCAAATGTTAGTCTGGAAAATAAATTACTCCTCTGCCAGTTACTTTTTTTTTTTCTTGAAACTCTAGCTTCTATCTTACTGCATCCTCAAAGTAAGATGGATTAAAAAAGTTAACTTTCAAGTTGTGAGACAGGTTCTTCACATGTTTTCTGCATCCCAAGGAACATTGTTGTCTGTGAGAATGAGCCTCTCTTTGGAGATGGATCAAAAGAAATGGAAGAGGGAAATCAGGTGCTTTTAAAGTTTTCTTTAGGCTTCTTGGGACTACTTAGATTTATTTTTTTCTAATGATGTCTTAACAGAGGCATGAAATTAGACTGTTAGATTCCTTTCCCTCTTAAGTTTCTGTGCTTTTTTTTACTTGAGGGATTTCAGGTGAGAAATAACTGCACAAAATCTGGGATTGGAGTTTGTCCAAGGAGAGTTCTTTGGAGTACAGCCTGAACGGTTTTTATCAAGAGCTGGGAGGAATTAGTGTTTTCCAGTTCAGAACAGGGAAAAGTGAATAACTGAAGTTTAGTCCCCATTCTCTCTGCTGTAACAAGTCACAAGGAGTTGCTTTTGTAGGACATTTGTGCAAATGAAATTCTTTTTAGCCTCCCTAAGGGGTTCTGACTCCAGGCTCCCCCTTTATTAAATTTTACAAGTATATTTTAAGTAATTAGGAGCAATCCCAGCCTGGAATGATGTAATTTGACTAACATTTAATTGAAATATTTGGGCAGATTTCTTTTTTGATGTAATGGCTGGGAAGGTGGTGGGATATAGGCAGGTCAGCTGTCAGCTTGTTACATTTTTGGCTCATTGGCTAAAGATCCACAGAAATTAAGGCTTCTGTTGTAGATATCCAGATGCCACATCTAGGGAAAAAAAAGGTTTTTCCTTTATTCCACACAAATTTCCACACAAAATGCAGATTCAGTGCATGTTAACCAAGCACTAAGCACAGTGGATATGTTCAGTGCTTTTGCAGAAGATGGAGGCCCTAATCCATAATCTTCTGGGATTTCCATTTTGAGGTGATTCTCTGTGTATTTGCTGGTAAATTCACTGCCTGTGGTTTGGGTGAACCTTAGCCTGCAAGGTTTTAATTTCTCCAGAATTAAAGTCTTGGTCTGAGGCACATGATGTGAGAAAAATCCGCTCTCAGGTGAGCTGTGAGGAATTTTATTTTCTGTAGCTGGAGCTTTTGCCCACTTTTGTACCCAGAGCTGCACTAATAGAAGGTATTGTAGGTACTAATGAGTATTTTGATTAGTACTTGGCTATGCAGGTATTACCATGAGAAGTTGAGTCTTTTGTTTAATCAGAATTTAAGGGCATGTCCCCGGGTGAAATGTTATGATTTGTGTTAAGCTGTTAAACCCCATTTTTGTAATTTTTTTTCTTCCAACTTTAAGAAAAAAAAACCCTAATAATGAAATTACAGGAGATTTTATTAGCCCAAGTTGCCCCTGAGAAAGAAAGCCCTTGTTCAGTGAGGTTTGCTTCTATCACGACATTTTCCAAGTAGTCACATCTGTCAGGTGTTTTTATGCCAGTGGTGAATAATAGCTCTGGGATACCTTTTTGATCTCACATCAAAATAAAAGAAATTAATGGGTAAGCAGCAATGCAGTTTGAAATGCTGTCAGCCAATCTGTGAGTCACCCACAGTTGAATTTTTGTAATAAAAGACAGTGCATGGTATAATAATGTCTAATAACCATAATATTTTGCATTTCAATAGCACCTTTCATCCAAGAATCTCAAAGTGCTTTACAAACATAAACTCACAATAAACTCAGTAATCCTTGCAGTTCTCCTGTGAGGTGGTAGGTGAGAATTAGCCTCAGTTAGGGCTGAGAAAGTGAATCATACAAAAATGTATTGAGGTCACATTAGAAGGTTCTTGTTCTGAGAACAGCTCAGGAGTGTGGTGGGTGCTGCTGGGCACTCAGTCTCAGCCTGGAGTTACCTTTGTCACCCAATGTCATTTTGGAGTTGGTTGTGGTGTCAAATTAAAAAGCCATTCAGAGTCCTGAAGTGCCTTTGCATTTCATTTTATCCAAAAATGGACATTGTGTCTTCCCAACCCACATTTCTTATAATCCTGATCCTCCTTCCTCTCCCGTTCTGTGGTGATTTTCAAAGATGGGTGGACATGTGGTACCCAAAGTCCCTCCAGTGCCATCATGTTCTGCAATTCAGTGCAGAATTACACTTCTCCAAACACTTGATTAATGATTTGGGATTTGTAAGATGGGCACAGGAGAAATTAAGTGAAGAATGGATAAACCAAACAGCTTTAAATCCCATCTTCAGAACTGAAATTAATTTAAATAGCTTCATCTTAATTTGCTTTGGAAATGAACCAAAATAAGCTAAATTCTAAATATTGATATCTGTACAGTAGTTACCTGTAGTTTAAAGGCTCAGACAATATATAGTGTGTGTAAAAGGAAGAGCAGGATTTCAATATATTCATATATTCCCTGCAGTGGATGGGATGTGCAGACTGCAGCTCTGCAAGTTCCATACTGTGGACTTTAAGTTATAGTTCAGCTGAGGAAATACGTCTTTAAAATGAGTTTATTGTTAGTTTAAAATTAAATAGACATTGATGTGAGGGTCACAGAACTTAAATACGTGAAGAATTTACAGATTTCCATATGTGAATTAGTCCTTGGTAGCTGTTTGGGTGTGTAAAATTGCACTGCAGCAAATAATGGAAAGTAAAGCTGAGATATTTGAGCACGTAATTCTGCAGAGTCGTGATGTTTTTGCTTCTTGACGATCATGTTTATGTACCAGAAAACTGAATATCAATATTTGAGATATTATGCTGTTGCTGTGTTCAAACCATATAGAAAATAAGCCCCTTTTTCTTTTCTAGGGTATATTTCAGAAATCGCTGGGTAAAGACTGTTCACCCAGTTGTGCATCAGTACTGTTTGATTTCAAGCACACATTCCACCTTTCAGATGCCACAGAAAGAAGACATTCTAAAGCAAAGAGTAGTGGTTGTTACGTTAAATACATCACAGTATCTGTGTCAACTGGATCTTGAACCAGGTAAAGTAGTTTCTAAACAAGAAGTGTTCATGCTCGAGAAAAATTCCTCTTACCAGAGTTTGTTCCTTACCCAGCACTTGGAACTGTTACAAAATAAAGTAAACAATGATAATCTTAAAATGCTCTTTTGGATTTTTTTAATGAATAAATGTTTATTACAAAGCTGTAAAATGCTGGCATTCAAATTAACCTTTTGCTTGTTCTTTCTTTTCCTTATTTAAAAAAAAACCCCACTAAATAAAGAAGCAATACTATGTATGATCTGGTGTTTCTGACATCCAAGAGGGAAAATTCTGTTTGAGATTCTGACTTTGAATATTATGCTCATTAAGGTCATTACTCAGTGGAGCATGTAAGCATAAATACACAGCTTTTCCCCTTGTTCTGTGAATTGTTCAGCTTTGCAAACAACTCCCACAAATACAAGCCCTGTGCTTTGGTAACATGATACATTTAGGGTTGTTTTCTAAACTGAAATACATTAGATTGATAATTTTGGGGGCAGAGGCTGCTTAGGGTTTATTGTTTTCTTGCTCTCCCAATGAAATCCATCTGCTTTTTGGAGAACATGGGATTTCTTCACAGTGGTTGTTAGGATTAGATTTTTATGGCGACGTTTAAGCATTTGTTGCAACAGAGAAAACTGATATGGAATTTATGGTAAATATTTTCAGGTCTCTAGACAGAAATAGCTGCTTTGTTTGGCACTGAGCTGTGTACAGTCATGCCACAGTAATGTGTGTGCAGCTGTATGAAATTCATATTTTCCAAAGAAAATTGCTCCATTTTTATGTATGTAATCTTAATTGGATGGTGCACTAAGTCCTCTAATACTTTGCTTTAAACCTTAATATATCACAGATATCAATGTATAAAACCACTTCTCTTCTATACCTGTCCTGAATTTACATTTCATGCAATATAAATCTACAGTGGCCAGTTTTTTTTTTCAAGTGCATGTTCTCCAGTGCATAGAATCCCACCCACCCACCAAAACCTTTGGTCCAGTGTTGTCATAAGATTGAATTTAAATTTTCCTTCAACTTCTGTTCCTTTTTTCCCCCCCAACATTCCTTTAAGCCCATAACCAGCAAAGTGCTCAGGTATGTGTGCAATTTTAATGGGAAATTTAGTATATAAAATATAGTTAATAGGACTCAAGTACACGAGGAAGTCCTTGTCATTGTCATTGTCCAAAGCTCTTCAAGTCTCATGGTGGTGAAAAGACTTTCAGATTTGAGAAAACTCCTGAGGGAGGTTTGCCAAGAGACATTTCCTCTTGGTGTAAGGAGGGCTCAGATAAAACGTGTTTAATTTCATGTCTGTCAGAAGAAAGAGGCAGATCTGGGGGCTCCTGCCAATGTCACTGCCAATCAGGTGACCACTGTTGGTCATTGGATGGGTTTGAAAATTGTTTGTGTGGTTTCTTGTAGTTACTAGAAATTAATCTGTGTAAGCCATTTTTTTTCCCCTGAGTTTTAGATACTGTCAGAATACAGAACATTCAGTTCAATTTCTTTTTTTTTTTTTTTTTTTGTTTTGTTTTGTTTTGTTTTGTTATTTTTTTTGGGTACTATCAGAATACAGAAGGTTAAGTTCAATTTCATGTTTTGGTTATCAGTGTTTATTTTATCATATTTCAGATTCATTTATTTGCTGATATCTCTGTTTTACAGGGTTTTTTACACACATTCTGTTAGATGAAGCTGCTCAAGCTATGGAGTGTGAAACTATTATGCCTCTAGCATTAGCTAATAAAAACACAAGGATTGTCTTGGCTGGAGACCATATGCAGGTAAGAGCTGTGGAATTTTTGAGTATGAAGTGCATATATATATTGTATTCATATTTATATATTTAAGTTATTTATCTGCTCCAAATCCTATAATAGATGGGGAATCCAAGGAGAATTCAAAGGATGTTACTTGGATAAGATACAGGGGTGATTATTCCAGTCAGGGGTTTATGACTGCTGTTCCCTGTTGATTTTTGAAGGAATTCAAGAATATGGAGTGTCTTTATTATGATTTAGACAACTTCTTTTAAATTTTTATTAGAAGCATCATAGTCTGGTGAGGATTTGAACAGGAAGGAAATAGGAAAGTGAAAGTAACCAGTGCCTTTATGTGGGAGCTGCTTGGTTTACAGAGTTTAAAACACTGATTATGGCTGTCATTTTGCAGCCTGTAGGCATGAGAAAGCATGCTTGGAAAAGTCAGCTTTCCTTGCTTTATTGATTTTTAGGCCAGATTTATTTGGTTTCATAGATTTGGCTTCAATTCTCTTTGACATTTCACAGTAGCAGTGGAGTTTTGCTTTGGTACAGTAACAACCTCAGAGTGGTGTTGCCACCTGTGATTTAATCCTGCTGGATCATTTCAAGTCATGATATTGGTAATCCCAAGGACTGGGGTAGTGCTTTTTAAATAGAGATCTCAAAAGTGCTTTCCAAGGTGTTGAAAATCTTACAACTTCAGGCTCAGTCTCCTAAGCCCAGCTGGGTGGATGAAGTTTTGGCCTGTTTGTCTCTATATCTTCTTACAGAAGATACTCAGCTCAGGTATCCAGTATTTAAATCTCAAAAACTTAATATTTAGCTCAAGTGAAACTCAAGGTCAGAGTCTGAATCACATGTATTCAGAATGTCAAAACAGATTGGCTTCATTTCTACATTTTGAAATTTTATTTTAAAAACCTCATGTTCATCATCTTTGGTTCTGTTTCTCCTGCTCTGATAGATGATGGTTTTATTGTTAAACAAGCCCAGAAGTAGTTTAGTGTAACAGTAACTGGGTCACTTGGGGTTTTGGGTTTTTTTTCAAAAACATTCTATTTAACTTTTTAAATTGTGTTAAAATTTCTTTATTTTCTGATCTGTGCTATTTGTGGTAGTAACTTAATTGTAAAGAGGTTATCAGAACAGTGGTGTAATGTCATTCAAAACACAGTTTGGAGTGTTAAGAGTAGATATAAGGGCTCTTCTCTTTGCTTAGTTATTGAATGTTTTATTGTTCTTTTAAGACCATGCTGGTCTTTTGTCATTTTTGTAGTAGGAATGGACATTTTTCTGGAATAGCCTTGATCTGTGTCTTCCAACTCTGAATGTACAGTAAAAACAAAGTTTCATTTTTTTTTTTTGTTTGATGCAAAATTCTTATGTTGGGAGCATGAAATTCCGAGTCCACATCCTTAGTTACATTTTCTTTGTGTGTGTGTGTCTATTACAGCTCAGTCCTTTTGTCTACAGTGAATTTGCCAGGGAAAGGAACCTTCATGTCTCCTTGCTGGACCGGCTCTACGAGCACTACCCCGCGGAATTCCCGTGCCGGATCCTGCTGTGTGAGAACTATCGCTCCCATGAAGCAATCATCAAGTAGGTGTGAACTTTTTCACTGTATCACGTGCTTCTCTGACTGCTGTGAGTGAACCAAGGAACAGCCAAGCACAGCTGAAGTGTCTCTCTAATGAAATATCTTCATTGTGGGGTGAAATTTGCTCTCCTAGAACGGCTGCCAGTGGTCTGTGCCACTTGGTGGTGGGACAGACCCCTCGTTCAGGTGGGCATGCTTTGGCTGCAAGACTTGCCCACTAAGCCAAAGCAGAGCTAACTTGCCCTTTTTAAACATTATGCAGCATATTATGCAGGGTCTGTGTTTCTTTGAGCCATTTCAGAATTTTAGATGTACTGGGGTGGATTATCTTGGAATTGTAGGCTGTGGGCAGTGTAAGGAACATATGGATATGCAACTGTGAACAGAAAAAAATAGGTCACATTTTGAGCGTGTCTCTTTACTGTTGACATCTTATATTACTTCTTTCAAGACACATTAATCAGTGGGTTTGCATTTTTATGCTATGATAAACTAATGGCTGCTAGTGTAATGAGCTCATCCATGAACTGTGCTAGAAAGAATAAGTGCAGTCATGGGGAAAAATGCTAAAGTTTAAATCCTGGCTCAAATATGTACTGAGGAATATTGTGTTGGTATCCAGTCATACTAATTAGGTTATCACTGTGTTCAAAGCAAAAGCAGAAATATTTAAGTGCTCTGGGGAATCAAAAGTGAGAATGTAAAATATTTCCTTGCACAGCTTGATCTGTCTTCACTTTATGGACTTTGTAATTATAGACTCAGTAATGCTTAATTTCTTACACACTTCTTGGAACTGGGAGTTTGAAATGAGAGAGCATTTGAAAAGGAAGGGATTGTTTCAGCTTTTGTTTAGAGATCACTTCCATGAAATTTGCCTCAGAAAGATCATGAAAATTCACTTCAGCACTTGGAGTTCAGACAGTGAGTTCCTAGAAGGATCCATGTGCTGAACAACAAGGTAAGGACTGCAGGAACACCACCAGGGCTGGGCTGGGAAGAGTCCAGTGTGCCCAGTCCCACCAGGAAGGATTGCTGTGGGAAGTGAAAGCAGCTGAACTCTCTCAGGGTGGTCCTTTTAGATGTCTCAGGTCCACTTTTTTGTAAAAAGTGAAATTTCTCCTGACAAATGGGACCATGGCACTTAAGACAGAAGTAAGTGTGGGAAGATGGTTCATGGAGGGCTCATTAATCATCCCAACCTCACTGAAATAGAGACACCATGAGAAATTAAGGGAAGAACAAGCCATTAGTTCAGCCTGACTTTGGAGCTGTAATTGGAAAAAACAGTCTGTGTAGAAATAGTTTTGTTCTTTAATGAGATCTCATTACCAAGAGCTAATTTGCAGAAGAAATTGTTAATTTTGCTGATAGGCAGCAGTGGACTGACTGCAGCTCCATCCAGGGTTGTCCAGGGTAAGCCAGGTCAGGGGTGGGCTGCAGTTGTTTGATGGTGCTTTGGTAGCAGACAAGTTTCTTTAGCTTTTCCATGACCAGCTACTTCCATCTTAAGCTACAACAGCTGGAATCCTGGAAGAGCTCAGTGGACCCACCAACTGCACGGGGTCCTGCTTTGGTTGTCTTCGTGTCAGGCTGTGTTCAGGTTCCTGCATCCACTGAGTGATGTCCAGAGAACACTGAGGTTGGATGCTGAGCATTGAAAAGTTAGATTAGACCTAAATTCACTGATTACTGGAAGACAGTACATTAGTTTAGCCCAACTGTGCCTGCAGTTTAGAGGATTTATAGCAAACTGCAGTCTCTTCTTGCTTCTTTTTCATCTCATTGCATTCAGTTTGCCTTCTTCCCTCCTGGTGAAGGCACCATGAAAGTGGTTCTTGCCTCGTTTCTTTTTCAATCAACCAGCTCTGGAATGGCTGCTGCCAGCAGAGGAACCCTGTTCTGGTTGTGTTTCTGATGTCTGGCAACATAGATTGGCCTGGAGTAGAAGTCACAGAGGAAAAGGTTGCTTGAAAGCTCAACACTTGGCTTGTGTCGTGCTCAGCGCACATGAAATCTGTAGTAAATTTATCTTCCAAGTTTAATAACTCTTAACTGATGTGAGCAGGCTCATCATCCAACCAGCCTGGGGAATAACCAGTGCCAGACACTAAGTGTTCTCTCTGCCCAGTTTCCAGCCACCAGAACTTCTGAGTGAAACATGAGTGAGAATGTTCATAACTTTGTCAAGCTTTCGATTAGAAGGAAGAACGGCCTTTGTAGAAAAAGTGTTGGAAAAGCATATTTTTAGTGCCTTCTGCTCTGTCTGTAGTATGGAAATATCAGATCAGAGAAATCACTTGAAGATGCTGAATAGTAATTAGTGGTTCTGTTTTCCTTATGAAGTATTTTGTGGTTGCATATTTTATCAGTGAGATTTGCATATTTTTGTCAGTGAGCTCATATGTAGACTCCACATTTTATCCTGTTTTGCCTTGTTACAGTTACACATCTGAACTTTTCTATGAAGGCAAATTGATGGCAAGTGGAAAACAGCCAGCACACAAAGACTTCTACCCTCTGACTTTCTTCACAGCACGTGGAGAGGATGTGCAAGAGAAAAATAGTACAGCTTTTTACAACAACGCAGAGGTAACTCTCCTTTGGCTTTATTCTTGATTGTTCTCTTAAAGCTCCCCCCAAATTTACTGGTTTGTGCTCAGTGTAGGTAGAAGACATAAACTGTGGAGTTTGCTAAACATGATGTAGTGAAAATTGCAGTGGTAGTAAACATTTCCACTAATTTCTCTTCTTTTTTTCTTTGCAAATTGTAAGCTGCATAACGTTCTCTCAGGCTCATTCTTCAGCATGTCTTTCCACATAATTTGTGTGGCATTCTGATGGATGTATCTTAGCAACTGAGAGTAACTGCAGTTTGAAGTAAAACTCAGATTTCTTTGACTGTTGTAGAAATGTTCCCACTCAGATAAGACTCCTCTGGAGTAACATTTCATATTTGCTTTAATATGTTTAGGATCAGTGTGTCTCACTGATCATGGGTAGATGAGACTTCTTTAGGTGAGAACTTCTTCTCAATATGTTTGTTTCATATAGATTTATTTGTGGTCTTCAAAAATTACTTTTCATCTCATGTCTTCCTTTGCATTTAAAAAAAACCCAACCCAAACCCACAAAATCAACCAACCAACAAACACATGAGCAGCACCCACCTCCCACCCCTGACTTGTTAATACCTTTTTTGTAGTGGAAGATGCCCTTTTCCAGTCACCTCTAGTTAGGGGAGGGAGAGAAAATCATAGAAATATCATGAATTTTCTTAAGCCTAGGAGGAGTTTTAACTTGTTGGGCTGCAGTTGAGCAGCAGTGCTTGTTATGAAGGACTGCTGAGCTGTGTTTTCCCCTTGTTGGTCATGGTGTGGTTCATCTGATGCACAATTTTAAACCTGTTTGTTGTTGTTATGAAGCACTTTTTAGGCATTCTTTGATGTATTAAAATATCTACTGAAATAAAAAACTTCAGTGACTTCTGGACACAGCACTGAAAAAAAACCTGAAGGCACCTGACCACTTTCATTAATCTTACTTGGATTACTTTGCCATTTAAAAAAGTTGTAAAAGACCTAAAAATATCTTCAGTGACCAAGTAACAGTCTGAAAACTGTGAGTCATTAACAGCCACGGGCAGAAATGAAGGACAAGGGCTGCTGAAACACCAACAGGAAAAACTGAAATTAGATGATGAGGGAGATTTTTTCTGTTTGACCCTTAATGGCTGTTTGCATTGGGGCATCTCATGGTTCATTGGTGCCTATATTAAGAATTAATCTGGAAAATGCACTTTCCCTTTTTGGTCGTAGTTCTGAAATTTCCCTGTGTGGTGTTAATTCTAAATACATACCCAGAAGCTTTATGCTTTCAGAGAAGCTTGCCAGAATACCTACAAAAGATCATTACTACAAAAGATCATTGTGCTGTGGTTTTTATAGATATCAAAGTTTATTCTAATGTCCTTTGTCAGTAGAACTGGCTTTTAAATACAATTTATGTTGCCAAAAGTTATATTCAGGTCTTGCTCTGAGACAGCCACATTTTCACTGCCTTCTAAAATTACCCAAAATAAACTATTTGTGACTTTTTAAGGATGAAGAGAATTTTTTTTTTTTTTTTTTGCTTTAAGAGGCTGAGCTTGCTTTTGTGATGCTGTAGGAAAACTGCATCATCAATTCTCGTGCTTTAAATAGGAGAAATATTTATTGAATGACACACTGAATGTAAATTTAAAACAAAAAACAAAAGAAAAGCAGCTCCTGGAGTGCAGTACCTCTGTTTGGTGTGTTGAAATGAGCTGCTGTAGCAGGAGGTTACTTTGAGCCTGTCTCCTCACAGGAGGAGGTTCTCAGGTTTCATTACTCCTTAGTCTTCTCAGTAGCACATTTCATAGTCTTTTATCAAGATGAACTGGCAGTTGTTGAATAATCTGGAATTCCCAGTGATACCCTTTGGAATGGGAAGTGATTGTGTTCTGGTATATGGACTCTCTTTCCAGAGTTACCAAACTCTAGGATGACATATATAAAATCCAGAATAAAAATCAAATAATCTCTATTTAGGCAATACATTTACTTATGGAAATTGGATCAAGTGTGGCAAGACAGGTCCTACTCTACATTTTCATAGGAATGAAAATTCGGATTATAATATCCAAGTTTTTACTTTAAAGATGACATTTTAAGATAACAAAAAGATAGTGTATAGTAAATACACTGGTTTAATTCATGGTATTTTAGAGTATCACCCTAGAATGCAATAACATCATTGCTTTTGTAATACCGTGTCACGTATTACAAAAAATAAGCTTTAGAGCTTTAAAATTCGAGTTCTCTTTCCATATCAAAGAATGGATCATCCTTTTATGAATTCTGCCTTTTCTTTTCAGGTGTTTGAAGTAGTGGAGCGTGTTGAAGAATTAAGAAGGAAGTGGCCTGTTGCCTGGGGCAAGTTGGACGACGGCAGCATCGGGGTGGTGACGCCTTACGCCGATCAGGTGTTCAGGATTCGGGCTGAACTGAGGAAAAAAAGGCTCTCAGATGTCAGTGTGGAGAGAGTGCTCAATGTTCAGGGTGAGCAACAGCTCTGTGCCCCAAAAACGGGCTGAGGAAGTGAAGAATGGGAGGGGTGAAGTTAAATAAGACTTAATGAAATTACCGTCAATCGATGGGAACGGGCGAGCTGGGACACAGGTGGTGTCACAGAGCAATAAACTCGGGTGTGTGAGATTGTGTGTTCTCAAAATGAAGTTCAGGCTCGCTTAAAAAAATAAATCAAGTGAAAAATGTGAGAACTGATCGATTTTTAACATAAGGGGACAGCCAGGGTTCCAAGTGAAAATGTAACGAGGCTTTAGCCTCAAAATGTTTTACTGATTTTTTTTTTTTTTTTTTTTTTTGCATCTGTGGAATAAACTGTAAAAAACCTGAGGAGAAATTTAGGTATTTCTTCCTGGAATCACATTGATAATAAGAATTTTGTGTAGGCATAGCCTGTTGCTAGGTTGCACTTTTAGTCAGTGATAAACAAAGGCAGATAATAATAAAGTAACTGAGTGACAGTGAGTGGTGTGGGCTCTGTTTTTTCATGGCTGATATTGGTATAGTTGAGAAATTTTAAAATACGAATCAAGAATGTCCAGAACTTTTACTTAAGGTAGAATAAATAAGTTCAAGGTTTGTTATTGGCTGCCTGGCAATGTTGTGAAGATAATGAACATTTCAGAAAGTTCTGGAGTGATTAATATCGAGGTGAAAAATAAGTTTTTTAAAGAGGAAATATTCTTGTAATGGAATGTGCTATTTATAGTGCATCTTTTAAAATTTTTAAATCTTATTATTCTTGCATAAAGCTCTTCATGGGAAGGGTAGCTCTCAGTTCAGAATATCTAGGTGTGAAACTTGGCTGGCAAGTGCGGTGTTCTGGTTGTGGTAAGAGCAGAAACAGCAACAATTATCTCAGACGTTTGTTTTTTGTCTCCTTTTAGGAAAACAGTTCAGAGTTTTGTTTCTCAGCACAGTACGAACACGGCACACGTGCAAACATAAGCAAACACCAATTAAAAGGAAAGAGCAGTTACTGGAGGATTCAACAGAAGACTTGGATTATGGTTTTCTGTCCAATTACAAACTTCTCAACACTGCCATTACAAGAGCACAATCCTTGGTAGCTGTGGTGGGAGACCCTATTGCTTTGTGTTCCATTGGAAGATGCAGGTACTTTATGGATGTTCCTTGGTTAATCAGGGCTAAGGGTACTAGAAAATGTGTTTATCTGGGATGGATTTAGTAAAATGATAAACTGGCTTTTCGTGTATTTATAGTTGCTTGGATTTTCACTTGACAGTAACAACTGAAGATGCTTCGTTTTACTTTCCAGTAGAGGTTCTTTTGTACACCTGTTAAAATTTTATACATAAATAAAAGTAATAGATAATTTGGAGTTTAAAAATCGTGATGTGACATGGTATTTTTAAGTTGTATATTATGCCAGTTGTAGGGTGGTAGAAGACTTTAAAAACCTTATTTATGTTTTGATATGTCTTCATGACAACTGGAAAAAACTCGTTAAGGTTTGAGTGAATTGACTTTTTATAGGCCTAAATGAATAAATGTGGAAAATGCTGAGATGTGTAAACACTGATGTTAAGGAGACCAGGTTCTTGTTCTTCAAAGGTTTTTTTTTTTCCAGTGGAGGAGCTGAGATTTTGAGATGATCAGAGATAAACCCTGCAGCTGATTTCTCGAAGAGAGGAAACACTGCACTAACTACATTATTAAAATAAAGCTAAAAATACATGTTAGTCAGTTGTTACATCTCTGTTGTGTTCTACTTTCCTGAGCAGTATTCTACTGTCTTGAAAAGGAATGTGGTTTTCAAGGATTAGAAGTGAAGAAGCCAAATGGAACCCAAATCTGAGTTTACTGCATTTATGACACAGAATCTGAATTTAACCACTTACCTGCTGGGGCCACGTCAGGGGGATCTGTACCTGAACACAGAGATCTGCTCTAAATGGCCCAGAACATATTACTGACAGAGAAGTAATGGTTGTGGGTTTAGTTCACTTTTCCCTTTACCTGGTTGGGTTTTTTAGCCATGAACTGGTTTATGTAATAAACTGATGAGAAAGAGCCCCTGTGCCTCCCGAGTGCTCCTTCAAAATACCTGAAATGGAGCATGCAAAAACTTAATAAAATAAAAATACAGGCTGTCAGCAGGTAAATGAATTACAGGCTGGGCAGTTAAGCATTGAGTTTGCATTTTGAAGACCAGCAACTGTTTATATATGTATAGCTGTTCCAAATTATAAAACAAAAAGATAATTAGGAAACAAGGGGCACTGAAACTTTATTAAGATGTAGCTCGAGCTTTCTCTGTAATACACCATTGTCTTGTTTCACTGAATAATTGAACATTCACTCTTTGAAAATAGTGCTGGAGGGGCTCAGGCAGAATGCTGGGAAGAGGGTTCTTTTTTAGTACAACAGGACTATAGAAGTCTGAAAGAAGTGACATTTCGTTAGGAAAAACAGACCTCAAAAAAGTTGAGAGTGTACTCGAATTTTATAAATATTCTAATACCTGTCAAAATGAGTCAGGACTGTAATGATGGTTGGGGAGAGCTTTGTGAAGTGTGCCCAGGGTGATCATTCTGTTCCTCTGTGCTCCAACCGGACCAGACAGGGCTGTTTTGGCAGAAGCTCCCTTTAAACTGCCGAGCACACCGAGAGGCAGCAGCGTTTTATTCTCTGTTCTTACACCCCAGTACAAGTGTTCCATGTACAGCCCAAAGTGTTCCATGTGTGCAGACACTGCTTGGGGCATCCTGAGCAAAAGTGGATGAGTCTCAGTGGATTTGTGGTGCTTGGTTTGGTGACTGAGTTGATTAATCAGAGGGAATTCCATCATTAAAGCATCCCACTGAAGTATTTAATTTTGGGTTTTAATCCTCACTTAAAACCTTGCAAGATCTGTTTGCCTTAGAGCAAAATGCACAAAAAGGGCCATCTTGCATCATGAATTTTAAAAGAGCATTTCTTGCCTCTGTAAAATCACAACAGAAGATGGGCTTTTGGGGTGAACTATTTGGAATTCTTAAATATATCAGCAGCATTACAGAATTCCTGCAAGACAGACATTTGTTCTTTTCCACAAAGTCAGCTACTCAGCAAAATATGACACTGCTGTTAAAATCAGTGTGCAGCAATCTCCCATTTTACAGGATTTGGGGAAATAACAGTGTTTGCTTACAGGCCAGGCCTTATTACTGAAGGGTGAACAAGAATGAGTTATAATCAAGCACACTTTTAAGATCATTGTCTTTTAATACTCTTTTTCACTAACTTTCATTATTCTTGATTTTTTTGAAAGAGACAACTCAGTCGGGTTTGGTTTTTTTTTTAAAGTGACATCTTCAGACCTTATTTAAATATCTTTTAAGCTTCAATGACTTCACCCAAGAAGTTCTTTGAGGTTAAAGAAAAAATAAAATAAGTGTAAAGAGTTTGTAGAGATCCTGCTGTGGATGTTAACAATATAAAGACTTTATAAGCAGTAGAAAGACATGTCATGAGAAAGGAGAAGACAGGAAAGAATGTTCTTTTATTACATGGTTTAAATAACCCCTCCAAAAAGCTGGAAGCAGAATTTTCATAGAGGAGACGTGTGTCATCTGCTGGTTGTCTTTCTGGCTCAAAATTACTTCTATATGTTATAGAAAAATCTGACACACAATAAAATTTATGGTTTTATTTGTTTTCCACCAGAGGATCTCAAAGGATCTCTAGATACTCCCAAATATTAATCTTCACGTGCCTCTGAAGTGTTTGACAAGAGCAGTTTTGAGGGAATATCTCACCTTTGGTGTTTGTTACACTGAATGATCTGCCTAAATTCAGAGAATATATTTGACATCATCTGGGACTGAGAATCTGTATAATCCCCATGACTATTTCAGTCTTAACAAGTTCCTTAAATCATATGCTTTTCAAAATTTTAAGCATTGTTGGTTTTATAGGAAAAAATCCCCCGTTGGACCTGTCCATGGCATTAATATTGGAAGTGATACACACCCAGTGCTTTGCTCTGACACCATGGACAGACCTGTGTGTGCATTTTAAATAACTGGAGAGCTTCTCGTTGTGCTGTGGGGTTGCAGGGTGGGTGCCTTGGGGTATAAAATGAGCATCTACAAAGAATAAAAATGCCACAGTTCTGTTAAGTCTGTTTTAATTTTTGCTACAGCCATCGAGTCTTACCCACTGTTTCTGAATTGTTTCCATAGGAAATTCTGGGAAAGGTTCATTGCCCTGTGCCATGAGAATGAAAGTCTTCACGGGATCACGTTTGAGCAGATCAAAGCTCAGTTGGAGGCTTTGGAGTTGAAGAAAACCTACGTGTTGAACCCTCTGGCTCCCGAGTTCATCCCCCGAGCTCTGCGGCATCAGCACTCGGCCAATCCCACCAAGCAGCAGCAGTCCCCTCCAAAGGTAAAGCATTCCCAGCCATGGAATTGCCAGAAGGGGAAGTGAATGCAGAGAAGTGACAGAAAAGGTTTATGGAACAGGCTGTTTGTTTTAAAATTGCATCAATGCAGTCAGAAACGAGTGCGAATTCTGGAGCGATCCGCGGCGTTTTCAGGTGAAAACTCCAGACTTGTATTATAATACAGCATTTAAGGTTGTCCAAGTCCTGCTTCCTTACTAAAACATACACCTTGGGTCACTCTGGTTTGTTCAGTGGTAAACTTCAACCTCAGGGTTTAGATAAACCAAATTAAACCCTCTGACCGAGAGCCGATCCCTGTCACAGGCACCTCGTGCTTTGCCTGTACCCCAAAGAAACAACAGGCAGAAGGAGTATAAGGAAACAACAAAACAATGGGCAAAAGGGATTTGGTTTGATTTAAAAATCACATTTAAAATTCGGGGACTTGTATTACGTCAGGTAATTTTTTGATGTAATTAGAAATATATTGTAAAGCAGTATCTTGCACAGATTAGCTCCGTGATAATGTCCTTCACAAGACCAGATTTCAGCAGCATCAAGAGGGCAGAGATATGAAATTACCTCTGAGTGGTAATTTCATCAGCTGCTTTATAAAAGCAGGTGAAGAAGTGATGAAAATATGTGGCTTCCTTAGGATGATAAGGAACAACACTAAATTTTAGAGCTTTCTTGGAGGGTGATATATTAGTAATTAATTCTGTTTTAATGCTTCTTTGTAGTTTATTTGAGTTATAGTTGTAAAAATGTAGTTCGTTTGAGTTATAATTTAATTAAAATGTGTTTAGAGGTGCAGCTGAAATGCAGGTTGTCAGCTTTGTGATGAACTCAGTTGCACAAGAAGGAAGAAATGTGTGAATTTCCCCTAGCTTTGCATTTGTGTTGCAGGCTTTATCATTGAAACGAAATTTTTACGACAGGTTTTTTAACAATACAAAAAGGAAAGCCTTCCCTTTGGCAGTCCTTCCCCAAAGAAGGTTTGTAAGTGAGAACATTTGGTTTCTTCATCAAGATGCATTACTTTCTGAAACAAACACCAGATTTCTAAAGCATCTAGTCATGTGTCAAAACACTGGGCCTACGGAAAACCAGAAATTACAAAATTATCTTTAAAATCCACTGCTGCACTCTCCATTTTTCTTGAGTGCCTCAGCCTTGAATGCATTTTCTTTAACAGAACATCATTATTAATACTTTTAGTTTCCTAAATGAAATAAAAAGAAGGTATTTGAAAATGCAGGTATAGTACATTTAGGGAAAAAAGGGGGGTGGGTGCTGGGGGAAGTGAGAATCTTGTGAGTAGATGGCTCTGTTTATTTTCCCTCGGTTTGTTGGTAAACTGAGCCCTTGTGATGCAGGAATGCCAAGAGACACTTTCAAACTGCCAGCACTGTATTTTCAGCTTCAGATCCGAGGTGTCTAAACCCCCTGTGTCATAATTCTAAATAAAATCTCTTCCCCCTGGATACAATTGCCAGGCAGTGTGTGCAGTACCAGCAGTGCAGCGAGCAGGTAACACCCAGGCACACACAGAATATGGCTGTGAGCAGGGATACATTTCCCTTTGCTCGAGTTTTCAAAGCAGATGGTTAGCTTTGCTAATTTTAGACCTCCTAAGTACAATATTTAACACTGGAAATGAAAGATTAAAAACCTAGTGCTGGTGTATTTTGCAGCGAAAAAGTGAGAAGAGCCTCTGACACCGTGTTTTGTGGGGAGTTTATGGACATCTGTGCAGGGCAGGGCTCGTCTTTCACATGCTGTGAAAAGTGATTTTGAACAAACAGCACCTTCTTATTCAGCAGAATTGCTCCTGGATTTATGTAAGGGCATTGAAAACCTCCTTGCTGTTTAGATTTTAAAGAAGGAAAAATGTTTGAGTCTTGCCTCTGTGAGAGGCAAAGCAGCCGACACGGAACGGGCTGTCTGGGGGCATCTGCCTTCCCCCGTGTTCCTGTGGCTTGGCTGGGCATGGAGGTGAGGAGGGAACAGCAGAGTTGGACAGGGACAGCCTTTATTGAAGGTGATGATGTGGAAAGGGAAAGTTTCCAGAACTCGGAGCTTCCCTCGGGGTAGTTCCCGTACAGTAAATTAGGCTCTGACTTCACAGCTTTGCCTCCCTCCCTCCTGCTGCCTCTGCTCCAGCTTTTGGTCTGGATTCAGGCACTGAGGTCAGGGAGCATCATCGTCCTCCACATCTCCTGCAGTCAGTGAGGGCCACAGCTCTGGTTCTATCTCTGGAGAACACTAAAGGGGGATCCAAGGAGTGATGAACTCTTAACTGCTGCAGTCACCCAAAGCTTGGTCTGAGCTTCCTCTGAGCACCTTTATGTAACGTGGATTTTGATACTCCAAAGGTGGAGCAGGTTTTTAGAGCAAACTGAGTGTGTCTGTGCTCCTGTGTTGTCAGTCAGCATCAGTTCTAGTGTAGGTTTAGGGCTTTTTGGGTGGGGACATGAACCTTGAGGTGAAAATCTTTGAGAAATGGCAACGATTAAGTTAATAACAGACTATTATAAAGTCATTAAGCCATCACAATTATGAAAAGAAAAAGATAAAAGAAAGGCAGCACCTCCCTTCCCCAGCTTACAGGTGGCCCCAGTTGACTTCTATTTACCATTCTGATCCTGGGATATGTTCATACTGTGACATGTCCCGTTCAACAGGACAGCTCTTCTTACAAACTTATGTAACTATTTGCTATTTGAGTTTTAAAAATATGACACCTATAAAATACAAGTCTGATAGGTTAGAACAGAGGTTTTTCAGATTTCTGCACTTGGAGCTTCACTGTGGCAGTATAACAGATACAGAAATGCCTCGTGCTGACCATGAGTGATTGAGGCATGTAACCATTGAACCTTCCTCTGTTTGGTGAATAAACAGGCTTCTTTTCTTTAAGTGCTGCAGTGAAAAGCAATTATTATTTTATTTTTCAATAATTCATTTTTAAAATGAGAGGAAAATTCGGAGACCAGTTCTTTAATCTGGTTTATGCATGAGTCAACATTGTCAAACAACCTGTCTTTGTACCCTGACTAATTTGCTCAGACTGCTGGAAAACTGCCTAGACTTATCTCCTGGGCAGGGAAAGTTTTGCAGCATCAAAGCCTTTTTAGATTTATTTTAAACTTGTGAACATACTTAGGTCCAGATTAAGTAAAGTATTCCTCTCCTGCAAAGGACTTAAGAGCATACTGGCACTTGAATATGTGCTCACAGTTTATGAATATTAACTAATTAGTTGATGCTGGAAACTCATGAGCGTGCAGGAGGGATAACTCAGTTCTGTTAAAATCCTTTTCTAATGTACAATTCACCAAGGAAAAACAGTTTCCCCAGAGCACTGTGGTTCTTGGCTCTCCTATAATTGTATTTCTGGGGAGCAGTCACAGAGGAACAAAAGTCCAGAGGCCAATAGAAGGGATGGGGCAGGGAGACAATGTCTGATGAGGTTGGGTGAACAACTGGGTAAAACTGGGAGAAGATGCTTTGTCTCCAATGTTCTTGAGCTGGAACCTGGAGGGGAAAATGGATCATGCTTCCCCCTAAGAGCTGCCATGGCAGAGGAATCCTGAGGATTATGTTAGTACTGGATGCTGCTCCTGAAAAAAGTGAGACAGTGGAGAATGAAATGGTGAGGAAAGAAACTCAAAATATTTGCTGGAGCCCTCTTTGCATCTGGAAACAGGCCTTGGGAGAGTTTTCCCAGAGGGACTTGTAATGACCCACTGATTAATTGGATTAGTGGTATTTAATGTCCAGCTTTGTGAATTCATGGTGTCAGGTGGTGGAACTGGACAGGTGAATGTGTAAGAATAAACTGTTGACTTCTTTCAAGCTCCGTTTTGTGTTTAATTATAATGTTCACCTGAATAAACAGCTTTGGTTTATATAATAATGCAAAACATTGTAATTACTGTTTTTTTCCTTTAAAGGGCAAGGTCCACCATCACAACCAGAATGACCATTTCCCACCTGATGGAATGGGTAAGTATCTGCTGCTCCTGGAGGAATTCCTGAGCTCACACTGATATGGCTACAGTGACATTGATACTAGTTTGATATAAATGGGATATCTGGTCCCTTCTTTATTTGAAAGTAATTTACTTCTTGTGTGCATCTGGGAAACAGATTATAGGCTGTTAAATGGACATTTGGTATTTCTGAGGCTTTCCCTTTATAGGTGTTGTGTGCACTGACTTTGGAGCCTTAACACAACATAATTGTTGGCCTCTTAAAAATGGCTGTATTTGAAATACATACTGTAAAACCCTGTCCCAGTGTATTTGCACTAAAAGGGTTTGGACATTATATTGCAGACACTTTTTTATGGGGTACTTTGAACTTAAATTGTGCTGTCATATATCCAGATATTACCAATGATACCTTTGCAAGGTAGCATACCACAACTGAATAATTTTGTTATTAATTTGAAAAAGCATTAATTTAAAGCTTGTCTTCCCTGCTAAAGAAAAGAGGGTGATTTTAGTTTTTGATGCAGTGCTTAACAGCTACTCTGACTGTCAGCATATTTGATTGGTTTGGGATGTTCTCTCATTAATGCACTTACCAGATACCTGTTTCTCTGTATCTCAACTCATATTTTCTGCCTCTTCAAATTTTTGATTTGATTAATGCTTTCTCTTGGTGTATCAGACCTGTGCTCTTAGAGAGTTTCACACAGGCTTTATAAAGATAGATGCTATCAGGATAAAAAAAAAAAAGAAGAAAAGAAAAAAGAAAAGAAAAAAGAAAGAAACAGTGGCTTCATGTTCTTTTTGTGTATATATTTTACTTTTTTGTGTATATATATCTTTTTTTTTTTTGGTCTTTCTTTTCAGTTCAGCCCAATCCTTCTGTTCTCATTGGAAATCCTATCCGAGCATTTACTCCTCCCCCTCCTCCTCTGGGACCTCACCCCAACCTGGGGAAATCTCCAAGTCCTGTTCAAAGGATAGATCCACACACTGGGACAAGTATTCTCTATGTACCTGCTGTCTATGGAGGAAATATGGTCATGTCTGTGCCTTTGCCTGTAAGAATTAATTTTGTGTTTTCCCCCCAACCCTCTCCTCAATTATTGTAGCACAAAATATATGGGAAAATCAGACAGTGAATTTATTGCAGGTTTATTCAGCACTTTAGTTCAAATATATGGGCTTTGCTGGCTTTAGGAGTGGCAGTGCAGAGGACCACCAGAAAAAAAGGACTTTAAAGCTTTGCTCACACAAAATAACTGCAGGCAGCCTAAAAGCAATTCCATGTTCATGTAATTTGGTGTGTTTTAGGCACACCAGTGGAATCTGTGTGCCGTGACTCGAGACACCTGCCTCTGAATTATTGGCCCAGTTCAGTTCTTAATCATCAGAGAGACATCAGTGATTCACCCCCAGTTTGTTTCTCTTTATTGGCTTCACACAGTCTAAATTACCAGTTTTGGAATTCTGCAGTGCAAGGTGTCTGAAGTGAAGTGATAAGAAAAATAAGCATAATGGGATGTTTTTCCCTTCCAGAACCTCGTAGTGAACCAGTTTCCTCTCCAATCCCTTTCCTTAATGACATTTGGGAACAGAATGAAGATCTCTAATCAGGTCTTTTAGGCTACATTTATGCATGGAATTTTGGATTACAGATCAGACTGTCCCTCCAAAATTGCCACAAATTAAAGAAGCAACCTCTGCTTTGTTGCTACCCTTCACAGTCACATATTCATGGAGGAAAATGCAAGGAAAGAACAAAGGCTGCAAAAGCTTGTAACGTGTCTGTGTTGTGCACAACTCCTGAAAACTGTGGGAAGGGCATGGAATTAAACACATGCACATGTATTTAATTCCTTTCATAATGCTAAATGTTGGAACACAGTTAACTTGGGTTTTTTCAATAATTCTCTGTTGTAATTTGGGTTATGGGTGCTGAATAGGGAACTTGCTGTAGTTTCAGTTGCATGTCTTAGATCAGCTGGCAGCTGTAAATTGGTTTTCTTTGCTAGGCCAAGGAATTTTCCTTTTTCCAAGCTTACTAGAAATCTGCATTTGATGAGTAAATTTAAATGCAATGAGAAGGCCAGCAGCTGTATCTTTGTCATGCTTACTCACATTATATTAATATCAAACCAAGGTAATTTAAAAAGCTCTGCCTTATTGTTCCAAGGTTAATATATTTTTTATGTATTTCCAATCAAAAGAAATGTATTAAAAATAAGTATTTTGAGCTCACCTTCCCTGAGGATGGATTTTTAAATAATTAAGTGAGAAGGCTGAGGTACTAATGAGACAGCTACATTTGAAAAGAGGCTCAGAGATGATTTGAGGTTGTACAGATGCAAGAGCAGCCTAAAGCTAAAGTTCAAAGTGCACATTTCAAGGGCAAATAGTAATTTAAAAAAAGAGGAGCGTGAAAGTTGTTACACTTGAAACAAGTAGGGACTGAAGTAAAACGTGTTTATGTTCATGTAAGATGAAATGATGTCTTTGTTTAATGCAGTTCCCATAGCCAAGGTAAAAGCAGGAGGAGGTTGTGTGCTGTCATCACTAAGGGATGCTCTGGCAGCCTGAGTGGTGATTACTCTCCCTGCACTCGCCTCTGATTCATGTATTTTCCTCCTTTTAATAAATTCCCTACAGGGAGAGATTGAACTAATTTGATCCAGAGCTGTCTTCCTTTGCATTCCTTTCAGGAATAAAACTGAAACCGTTGTAAAAAAATCCAGGCTTTTATTACCTGCTTTCAGGAGGTGGATTTTACTTCAAATGAGCAATTCAGATGCAGCACAGGCACTTTGGAGCAGCCCTGTCATTCCTCACTTATGGAGGGTCTTGGATTGTCCCAGTAGTCCTGTTAACTTCCCAATAGTCCTGGTACCTTCACTAAGTGTGTCCTGGGTGCTCCTTCAGTGGTACAAAATCACACCAAGGTCTGTTCTTCAGGTCAGAGGCTTCTCCCTCTGTTCTTCCCCCCAAGCCACAACCCAGTGTCTGTTAACTACAGGAGAAATGGATTTTTATTTTCTTGACCTTCATCCACATCTGTTTAATTAGAGAAGAGATTAATCTATAGTTTGTTGAACTAAAATTTATCCATCAGTCTTTTCTCTCAGAATTTCGAAACCACTGAAAAAACCATGGGTTTTGATAGAAAATTTTTTGCCCAGGATTGTCCTTCGAAATCTTTGCTGCCCTTACAGCTGTCCCTTTCCAGCACCAGCTGTAGTTGTGTGTGAGTGTGTCAGGTCATCTGATGCACAGAAAACTGTTGTTTGACCTAATATCAGTGTACTTGTTATTTCTCTGCCTTTAATGTACCCTAACAGGTTGCATCTCTCTCTTTTTTTATTTTTTTTTTTAATTTTTTTTACTGTGTAGGTACCATGGACGGGGTATCAGGGTAGGTTTGCAGTCGACCCTCGACTCATTACTCATCAAGCAGCTATGGCATATAATATGAACCTGTTACAGGCACATGGGCGGGGGTCTCCTATCCCTTATGGCCTGGGGCATCACTCTCCAGTTAACATGGGACAGCAGCAGCTCCAGCATCAGGAAAAGGAGCAGCATGAGCAAAATCGAAATGGTCAGTGTTGAAATGGCAGTGGAAATTGGTCTGGTTTTGAGAGTTTTGTGCTTTAAATTACTTTATGATTGTACTTTACAATATCCTTTAAATAGGGTATTTTTATTTCCTTCCTTCGCCCTTTCCTACCTGATGGAGGGATCTGCAGAGTTGGGTAAAGAATGTGAGATTTGCCATTACAAATAGAATAACTCAGATACTGTGAGATTCAGAGGAGGAAGTAATGGAAGCTGGGGAGGGTGTTGAGGGTATAATTGTTCCATCTCTGTTCTGCAGTACAACTGCTGATGTTATTTGCAATTAAGTTGGAAGAACTACTTAGTGATGATTAATGAACAAAGTGCAGAGATTACAGGAAAAGTGTTATTTAGGTAAATGATATTAAGTGTCTGTGGTGCTGTAAATGCTATACTAATAAGTCTAAATTTTCCTGTGTCTGGCAAAAAAAAAAAAATCCCAAAATAATAATTTTTCTATTGAAACTAAATGATTTTGTAAATGTTTTTAGGTAAAAGTGAAAATGCTGCTGGACCTGAAATCAGTAAAATTCGAACACCTGAGAAGAAACCTCTGGAATCCAAGCAGGTGGGTTTCTCTTGTCTGGGTTTGTGGTTTGGCTTTGGGTTTGTTTGTTTCTTTGTTCATTTGATTTTGTGTGTTTGTTTTTTAATATTCTCTCTTTTAATGAGCTTAGTCATCACTGAAATGGTTTTGTTTGTTTGTTTGTTTGTTTTTAATGTGGATTTCCAAAAGTTTTCCTTCTCTTTTCTGCAGGTTGATTTAGAAGCCAGTTCTCAGCAGAGGAGCCCCGAGTCCCGTTCCGGTGTTGGTTTTCCCAACGCTAAATTCCACCGCAAAGAGAATCCCAACCCCAGGCAGCTGAACCTCCACCTCACCCCGCCCCACTCCCAGTTTGCAGTTCCCACCCGCCACTTCCAGCACCTCTCCCAGCTCCCAAGGCAGCCGTATCCTCTGCAGCAGCAGCAGCAGCAAAACCTTTTAAGTCAGCAGCAAAATCACTTGCCTGACCAAGCAAACCAAATGCCACCCCAGCAGAGCCAGGTAGTTCAGCAGCATAACCATTTGAATCAGCAGCCTCCACAACCTTCACAGCTTTCCCCTGCTTACCAGGCAGGCCCCAGCCAGTCTTTTTTTAATAATCCAATTCCCCACCGACCACATTCTCCTGCTGTAGATGCTGTGATTTCAGAACAACACCCCCCACCTCTGTTACAAGAAGTCAGTAATCCTTTGAGGCCTCTTGCACAGCACAACCCCGTTCTGCCAACCCACTTGAACAACTTCATTGAAGAGAATCCGTCAGGAATGCCCTTAGGGGACACTTTAGGTAGGTGACTTTTCTTTATTTAAATTCAGAGTGTGCAATTATAACTACATTGAAGTGAAAATGAAGGAGGTATTTACCTTTTTCAGGCATATTGCTCTGAATTGGGTCATTGTTGGGTTAGTTTCCATAAGTAATGTCATTGAGCATAATTTGCTGCTTCAGGCATGTTTGAATATTCAGCACTTTATTAGAAGATTCATGTTTATATGATTTTCCATATGATTTAAATAACCAGGTTATACACTGCAATGCAGTTAGTATATAATAGGCCCTGGAATATACTGTTTAAAAAGTATTCTTTTTTTTTTTTTTTCTTTTTCTGACATAAAGATCTTTAAAAAAGGGCATTAGATAAAATTTTTTTTTAAAACTATTTTTGTAGATCGTATGCATGGAAATGTAGCTTTGGAAACAATAAGGCAGCAACAACAAGCCAGGTTACAGCAATGGAATGAACATAATGCCTATCTCAGTCAAGGCACTATTCCATATCAACACCATCACCATCCTCATCTACCACATCTTCCTCAGCAACCAATTGGATTACATCAACAGCAGCAAGTTAGGGCAAACTGGAAACTTGCCAGTAATACAGAAGATGAAACAGAGGCAACATATTCAAGGTATTTGTTTACTGAGTCATCAGAGCTTGTGTAAAATTGAGCAGTGGGCACCTATCTGTAACACTGTGATCAAGTGCAAGGCACTTAAAGGTATTGCTTTTTGCTGCTGTTATTATGAAGGTTAAAATAGTTGGCAGGCTGACTTACAACTGTGCTTTTATTATGTGTTATGCTTTGTTCTGTTAGTATATTGGGTAGTAAAGCTGTAGTGGAAAAATATTTTCGTGGAGCTTTTCGGTGTTGTGTTTATGGAGTAAGGAATGGGTAGAGAGCAACAACCTCGTGTTTTTATAAAAGAGGTGTCTGAGTGTAGTTAAGGCCTATTTAAGTTGTAAATTCTTCAATTTGAAGTCGCAAGTCTCAGATTTATGTGCTCGAAACCAAACAAACCAGCCCTTCCCCAAACATTGCTCCCCAGTGAAACCTAAATTTTTCTTTTCAAAAACCCTTTGCTTTTAAAAGCAAAAAAATGCTTGTATTTGAGATGGAGCATTAGGGGGCAGGAAAGGAAGCGGTTGAATGTCAACAGAAAAATGGTTCCAGTGGTCATCAAGTTTGATCATGTATTTTGTAAAGGCTGGATTTTTAAATTGCCTCTGTTTACTGTCATCTCCCACTATGCTTTCCTTTCCATCTGGGTTGTTAGAGCCATGGTAAAGCATCTAAATGCCCTCTTATCTGACTCTTTGAAGTGCTGAATTGAATATTCTTGACCTTTTGAAGAAGTTTGAAGGTATATTGTGCAAGTGAGGGGAATCCCTGATTGTTCTGTCTTTTGGCTTGTAAGGGGTTAAAATTTTCCTTAACTATGTGAACTTTTTACCCTGTGTAGTAAAGCAGGAAATCCTTCCCTTAGTTGTCTCTTAAGGGATAACAAAAAATTGATTCTTCTGGTCGAAAAGGAAATCTCAAGAGTTATTAAAACTTTGAGATGATTCAGGTGGGTATTTCATCCAATTAATCCTCTCGTGCCTGATTTCTGATTGCTCAGTCCCATCCTTTGAAGTTAGGGGTCAGTAAGCCCAAAGATGAGAATATTTAAGTACAGTGGTTTGTGCTCTTGAGTTTTTTCCGCCTCAGAAAAGAGTGGGATTTCAGCAAAACTTTTTTTTTTCTTTTTTTTCCTTGATGCATTTATTGTGTCAATGCAGATTCCAGGATTTGCTCCGAGAACTGTCCCACCGTGATCCAGGTGAAAGTCGGGACTTGGCCGAAATGCCCCCCCCTCAGTCGAGACTGTTGCAATACAGACAAGTGCAGCCCCGGAGCCCACCAGCACTCCCTTCTCCTTCCTGCAACTCCAACCACAGTGCTCACTTCCCCACCTTCACTGAAAACAACAGAGACATTGAACTGCCCAGTAACCCAGCATTTCAGCAGCATTTACCCCAAATATACAACCCCCCTTTCTCCATGCCATCCGAACATATAACCCCATCTCCCTTGAAATACCTGCAACCTGATGGATCCTGGACTTATGCTAACCTACAGCAGAACCACCTTATGGGGCAGGGCTTTCACTATGGGATACCTCCACTGCCCCACAGGTCACAGCAAAACCCTTTTATACAAATCCAGAACCATCAGCACGCGGTCGGTCAGGAGCCATTTCACCCCCTCGCGTCTCGAGCAGTATCTGCCTCTTCGCTCCACAGCTTAGAAGAGGTAGGTGGAGGGGTTTGCTCTTGTCTGCTGTGCAGTTGTCACGTTGTTTCACTCTCACATTGCACTGTGGAGTGGTCAGGGATGCCCAGCACCTCACCATTAAAAGCTCCCACTGGGAGTTCCTGGGAGGCGGAGCCGTTCTTTGCTCTTCACCCTGGGCAGGTTCCTGGTTCTGGGCACTGCAGGTGTAACATTTTCTCTGCAAAGTGGGAAGTCTTGGCTTTTTGAGTGTTACTCTGAGTTTTCTTGCTGGGTCTCTGCCTGTTGTTTATCTGGGGTGAGATTTAACCCAGCCCAGGTGACAGCTCACGAGGTGACTCCGGACAGGCAGCGCGAAGGAACCGGACAGTTCGCTCAGTGTGGAACTCTGAGTGTGGTTGAGCTACAAACTTGAGACCAGAGCTGGACAGGTGTTTCACCCTGATTTAATAAATCCCACCCTGCCTGAACTAATCTGATATCAAGCCATCTTGTGTGTTTGGGGGGCTCAGAGTGCTGGAAATCAGTGCAGAGGTACCCAGCTGTGCTGCTTGAATCTGGGTCCAGCACCAGCCACAGCTGGCTCTGTCCCTCCCCATGTTCTCTTGTCCTGGACTCCAAGGAGGTGTATTATGGGATGCAGACTATGCCAGCACATACAACTAGGACAGGTCACATTTTGAACAGGAGTTTTTAATCCCTGTTGGAATACAGAGTGCTGAGAAGTGTATGATATGTAGACGTGGAATGTCTACAACCCTGGTTGCATTCCAGGAATGCCAGAATTAATATTCACACTGACTGCATGTAATCCAGTATTTGTACCTAAGTGATGTATTTCTGTTAAAGTTTTTACAGAAGTCGTGGGGGGAGCCTTCCTCATCACTATCTCACATAATACATATTTAATTTAATTGTCTTTCGGCTTCTGAAAATAGAAAATATTTAGTTTATGAGCCTGAGCAAAATAACTAAAATTGAATTCCAGTGCATTTTACAAATTTCTGTCTTATATGGATCCAGAGAGGTCCTCAGGCCCAGCTAGAGCTGTAGTAAGGTTTGGATTTATAGACATTTAGAAATTTGATGTCTCAGTCCATTAAGTCATCCCACCTTGTATAAAATCTAATACTTTGTGACAAGACTTACTGCTGTCAGTACAGCAGGATGTAGGAACAATGTCTTTTCAGCAGTAATAAACCAATAAATATTCCTATAGAGCTTGTGACAGCTCCTGCTATCTGAAGACAAATAGAGTGAACCTTTATGTAATTAGTGCAAATTCGGTTTAGTTGTTATTTTTTCTTCCTTTCAAAATATGTGACAGAAATGCCAAATGCAGTAAAAGTATTCCAAGACAGAGACTTGCCTGTAAACTTCCCAAAACTGCTGGTCCAGCTGGTGGGTGGGACCAGAGAATGCACAAGGAAATCAAAGTGTGGTTTTAGGTGTATTTTTAACAGACCTCCCTCATACAAGGCAGTTGTCAGGGCAGTTTTCTTGACTTTTGGTATCCTCACTAAACTCTTTTCTCCATCACTATTTATAAAACTGTTAATTGACTTGATACTTGAAAGCTTTTGCTTGTGTTTAGTCAAACCAGTTCTGAACTGCACATCAAAGGGAATACTGAAGTTATTCTGTCTGGTTCTGTACTTGCAAGTGTCCAGAATTTTGATAAATTCCTGCCTGCTTACCAAAATTGCCCATTAAACTCAATAAATGTATATTTTCTGGGTATGATTTGGGCAGTAGCTTATGAATTTGGTTTTTTTTGTTGTTGTTGAAGAAAACCCTCAGGAGAGTAGAGTGTCAGGATATGCAAGTGTTGATCCCTTGATTATGGTGACTAAAATAAGATACAACAGTTTTCTTTCATGCACTTTTTTCCCCTGTCTGTTTTTTGTGGACGACACAGTAACAACATTGGGGCACGGCAAACAAGTTATTTGATGTTTATTTAGCTAATTTCTTATGGCATTTCATTAGGATGTTTTCTTTTTTCCTTTTACCAAGTATAGATTTATCTGTATGACTTTTCTGTTATTGATGCTCATTAGTCAGTGCAGAAGGGAGAAAATACTGTATGTTCATTTTTAAAAATAAACTGTAATATAGCAGACTTAGTTTAAATCTTGAGAAAGTTTAGGGAGCCCTTAAATCTGAACTTTTGAAGTCCACAGGTTAATTAATGGAGCTCCTGCCATTTTCATCTCCGTGATCTGCAGGGTTTACAGGTCATTTCTGTGGTTTCAGATAAAATTCTCTGCATCATTTCTCCCGAGGGCAGAGGCTCCTCCAGAGTATTTGTTTGTGTACATTCACAACATCCAGTGTACAAATGTATCCTGCTCCCCCAGATCCTGCTATACAAGTCACTAATTTATCCTTTGGAAAAGGAAAAGCCATTTTTTTTCCTGGCTACACTGTAAGAACATTTTTCTCTTGCTCCTATGTGCTTCTGTGCTTTCTTTGCTTCATCTGTAAATGCTGGGTATCTTCCTCCTCACTGTGTGATCCATCGCCCACGTAGGACTGTGAGATGTAAAGGCTGATGAGAATTAAGGAATCTCACTTGATGTTCTTTGCAGTTGCTTTAAAATTCTCTATTTTGTGTGATCAAAACAACTTTATCAGTGACTGCAATATCCAACATATAACTTGAAATGCATGAGATTTTTTTTCTAAATGCAAAGGACATTTTTTTTTGGTAAGACATTGCAGGGGAAAAAAATTGAGTGGGGAAATGGTATTTGATACATAAATAAGAGCAAAAGGCCATTTTTTGTTTTGTGTTTTTTTTGTTCACAGTATGAACCAAGAGGACCAGGCAGGCCGTTGTACCAAAGAAGAATCTCCTCTAGTTCAGTCCAGGCTTGTTCTGAAGAATTAAACACTCCTCAAGACAGTCTTGGTCAGTGTAAAGAGCTTCAGGACCACAGTAACCAGTCATCGTTCAACTACTCCTCACCTGAGTTGTGGGTGAACTCCTCCTCCTCTGCCCCGTACCCAAACATTCCATGCAACGGAGCCAGCAGAGCAGTTCCACCCCGGGAGTTGTTAGGTGGGTACCCTGGGATCTCTGCTGGAAGGAGACACTTTAAGCTGCAGTGACCAAGTCTAAGTGAAAGAGTTGGTTGTGGGTTTTTTATCCCACAACATGTTTTCTGCCATTTCTTGAATTCCCAAACCCGGTGTTGAAGTATTTGTTGTTTCAGCAGTTAAAGGTTTGGAATAATCCTAGTTTTGTTTGCCATCTTGTTACCATCCTGCTGCTGCCTAAAGAATACTGTCAGTGTTCTCCATGTCCTAAATCAGTGCTGCTCCTTAGTCCTCTCCAAAAGCTCCAGTAAACCCAAATAGTCTCTTACAGTGGTTTCAAGTGCAGCTGAGTTTTTGCTGAGAGGAGCTAAGGTGACTGGTGGGATTTATTTGCAAGATAGATTATTTGTTCCCAGATTCAGTGATATTTGGTGTTGATATTACAGTCTGGGGGAGCAGCACATAAACTGAATTAGTACTCTCAGCGTTTCTCCCAGTAAATTCTGGTACTTCATCAAAGCAGTGACGAGTTTAAATTCTCTCTCACCGTGGAACAATCTCAGTGGAACGTGGCTTCCCTGGTGGTAGGAGCAGTGCTGATTGATTGAGCAGACAGAAACTAAATTAACTTTTCAGAGGTGAAAAAAAAGCTGCGAGCAGAGAGTTGGAGCAGTGCAGCTATTCTTCTGTTCTCCATACTTTCAGTGGTTGTGAAAAACAAAATAACCAGGATAGTACAGTTTCTTCTCCTTGACTTTGCTTTAAGAATCTCCAGTGGTAATTTAAAAACAAGATTAGTAAAAATATGAACAATATCCCGGTGTGGATATTAAAACCACTTAATAATGCAGAATTATTTATAGGATGGTTCTTTTTGACCTTAAAAGATTTAATTGCTTTTGATGAAACTTTATAAACCTAAAACATAATGTTACAGTGATTGTGAAGTAGAAACAAGCAGCGTAGAGTGAATGAAAAAAGCTGTTTATATTAGCAACAGCACTTGAGAGTTAAGTTCCTAATGTGCCTTTTAATTTCCAAAATGTGAAAATGTTATTTTGCAAACCCATGTGCATGGCAGCATCTTTTGTTCAAAACTTCAAGCTCAGGGCACCTCCTTCAATCTATTTCTGTTTTTACTGAAAATCAAGGAGCTGAATGCAGTGTTATATGACATTCATCACTGGAGTTGCTCCCTAGACTGGTGGTTATCTAATAGTGGTTATCTAATAGGAGCTCAGGAACCCTGGCAAGGTTACTTTGGGATCAGCCAGTGCCACATTTCCTTGCTTTAATGTAAAGTGTTTGTGAGTAAAGTCTGCAGAGGACAGATGTGTGTGTAAAAAGTACCATATCCCTACATTTGCTGTCAAATAGTAAATTCTAAACGAAAAGGTCAAGTTCTGACTAGTAACTGCTTTTGCTATGAAAATACTTTTTGCTGGAGTTAAGAGTGGTTTCTGTTTTGTAAATAAGTGTACCTGAATAGTGCCCATATCTAGTGGTTCATGCAAACACATCTCCATTTTCTGGCTGCTGTGCTTTCCCACATTCACAGCTCAGTGCCTGTGATGATCATATTTACAGCCCAAATGTGTTTTATGGAGCTGAGGGTTAATGACCAGTAACTGCACTGTTTGTCGTTACCATTGATTTTTATCCATGAAATAAAACCCCGTGAGAATGTGAGGCTGGGAAATAATCCTGTGCCTGCATTTTTTGCTGGAGAGGGACCCTGATCCAGACTGTCCAGGGGCTGATCTCTCCTGTACATCAGGAATGGCTGAGGCACCACTCTTGGATTGGATCAGGATGGATTTATGGAGGGCAAGGGGAGCTGCTGTGAATTCCTCAGGGTCGTTCCATGCAGGCACTTCCCAAAATTGCAGTTGGAGAGTTTGATATGCATTGCTTTTTCTGTTGATAGAAAGAAAATGATTTAAGTTCTTACTCAAGATGTTTATTTCATATTTTTTCTTCTGTTGGACGCCTCAACCACACACAGCTTTCACCTCTGGCCCCGCTTGTCATTACTTGTCTTCTCTTGAGTGCTGTGGTTATTTTTGGGAGGTTTTTCTGCTCGTGGTCTGGGTTGTTTGGTTTTTGTTGAATCATAGCAACCCTAGCAAAACTGCTTTGCTTATGTTCTTTCCATAGTCATTCTTCTGTGAGTTGATTATGGGGTTTTTTTGCTTTGTAAAAATCAGAAGGCTGTGTGCGACCCTTCCAGCGAGAAAATTAACTATATACTTTGTTTTCCTACTTTTGCACTCATTTGGTGGTACATTTTTATATGTACACTTTAAAAATAATGTTATAGGGTTAAAGATTGGAATAATTACAGAATAGATGTGCTGTCCAGCTCTTAGACTATTACAGATAGAACATTTACCTGTTTCATCAGTGTAGAGTTTCTCTAGTTGTGTGAGACAGCAGAATTCTCAGACAAAGTAAGGTACCTCATTAGGATTCAGGAAATTCACTTGAAAGCAGTTTTATACCTCTGGTTTAAAGCACCATTTTTTCTGATAGTTACAGAAGTTGTTAAATGTGGAGCAAGAACATATCAATTAGCAGGAATGCATTCAGCCTAAAATACCAATAATTAGTTGCTTGGCATTCAGGACTCTGAATTGCTGTTGGAGAATGAATTATATATGGTGCTGTAAATTTTAATTTTAGCCTATTAAGCTATAAAGCAAGAGGAATGAAATACTCTTTGTGCTGTCTCAGTGGATAAAGTGCTTAAATTAGAGTAGATCCCACAGGGAAGCAGCTTACCTTCCATGCTCCGGGTAAATCCGCTGTGCGGAATTGCGGGTTCGGTGTTCCGGGCTGTGGGCACCCACGGAGAGGGTGTTTAACACTGGCATTCCTGGGGTGTTGGTGGCAAGGATAGGGCACAATCCAACAGTGGGAATGAAACTGGGGAACTCCAAGACCAGCTTGGAGCAACCTGGGCTAGTGGAAGGTGTCCCTGCCCATGGCAGGGGGGGTGGAATGAGATGAGCTTTAAGGTTCCTTCCAAGCCAAACCATCCCCTGCTTATCTGAGTCTGTGAACTTAATAATAATGTTCAAGGACACAGAGTGACTAAACACAGAAAATTGGTGGTGTGGGAGGTGATTTCGAGTGTCAGTACCCCCAGTACTCATTTTGGGGTTACCTCAGGTAGATTTGCTACGTCAGAGCCTTTCGCTTACCCACGCTCTGCTTCCTCCTCCCGCAGCTCCACCCAAGACAGCGAAGCCCCCCGAGGAACACCTGAAGGCCGAGAACATCCAGCTCTCCAACTCCTTCAACTACAACGTGCTCCAGCATCTGGGCCAGTTCCCACCTCTCATGCCCAACAAGCAGCTGGTGGAGTCCAACAGCAGCAGCCCCCAGCCCGCCGGGAGCAAGCCCGTCATGTCCTACGCGAGCGCCCTGCGGGCCCCCCCAAAGCCCAAACCCCCTCCTGAGCAGACAAAAAAGAACAGCGACCCTTTGTCCTTGTTTCAGGAACTTAGCCTAGGTAGTTCATCAGGTAGCAATGGCTTTTACTCCTATTTTAAATAATCAGATTATTTTTTTTAGAGAGAATTTAATTTTTATTTGTGTCCGTAGATCTAAGGTAGTTGGGGCTTCACCTGTAGTTGCAAATATTCCCTTTGTTTATATTAGTAAATATATCCTCACTTAATTGCTTTGCTGCTAGACTTGCAACTAATTTTTTTTTTTTTTTAATTATATTCCATTATTTTGCATTTTTTGATGTGGGTCGGGTTTTTGGAAGCTTTTCTGTAGGAAAACACACACGTGTTATTTTTTAATTTGTGTAATGTTAATGATATGTTGCATTAAACTAGCAGCTGAGAGATTACCTGTACAACTTGAAAAAAAGGAAAAAAAAAAGGAAAAACTAAAAAAGGAAAAAAAAAAAGTTTGTCTAAATTGTATTTAAGAAGATTGTAAGTAGCATTTACATTTATTCAATAACATTAGCATACTATGCTGGGTTTCTGTACCAGAAATGGCCAGTTAATGTAAAAATGTATGTTATTTCTGCTTAAATTCATTTAATTTTTTTTTTTTTTAAATAAAGGTGCAGCATCTTCTAAATAATTTCAGTTTTATCAGCTTTTTTGTGAAGGGATGCTGCATTCTCAGACTTTTATAGTTTTAGATTCTGTATGATGTGGTATTGTATTTTCCATCCACTGTAGGGTAAAGTAAAGGCATTCTTTGCAGACACCTATGCCATTGTTTGGAAACATTCAGATAAAAGTATTGATATACTTTAAAAAAAATAATAAAAAAAAAAAAAAGAAAAAAGGAAAAAAATTAACAAAAAAAGCCCAAAAAAACTCTACATTTTATTTTTGGACAAGCTAGTAATATAAGCTTGTTTGAAAAGTTAATTTGATAGGTTTTTTAAATGAATCATGAAGCTGAAAATAAATTTTTAGGTATGTTGGTGCTTAGTAGATTTAATAACTATTTTAAAAAAAAAAAATGCGTGAATTTAGTAAAAGACTTTTTTTGTTTGTTTGTTTAATTTTTTTTTTCCACTATGCATGTGTAAATGTTTGTAATCTGGCTTTTTCCTCCCCTTTCTCCAGTGGTATAAAAGAATTGTGCCGCTTTAATTTTTTTTTTTTTGGGTTTTGGTTTTTTTTTTTGGGTTTTGTTTTTTTTTTTTTCCGGTAAAACTTTTGGTACATTATTTGATGTTTACATTAAAATGTGACATTATACAAGGAAATTCAGATATTTTGCTAACTGTTTTGTTTGAGGAACATCATTAAAGAAGAGATTTAATGTTTGTCAAAGCTGTATCCAAATTTAATCGAGACCTTCTGGGGATCAGAGTGGTTACCAGGTTATTTATCTATGTGAGCTCTGTGAAGTTCTCCAAGAACCTGACCCTTCAGGAGTTACAATCTGAAAAAAATTAATGATGGGATATTAAAAAAAAAATAATTAAAGAAACCAAGTGTGAACGAAACCTCAGAAGATAAAAACTTTGTGGAGAAAGATTTCTGGCCTTGCACACTGTCCCTGCTTTGTGGCTGGGGAGCTCCAGAGGGGTTGGAGAGATTCTCCTGTTTTTGTTTTTTTTTTTTCTCCTTTTACAGTTGAAATAACTTTAAATCTGGGAACTGTTTTACAGGGATGAGCTGGGTGTAGTTGCAGGATTCCTCCACTTATTACCTGTGGGAATGGAAATTTTAGAGCTGTGTGGGGGTGATTTCAGCTGTCCGTGGGACACCTCCCTGGGGAGCAGTGGCTGCTCCTGGTTCAATCAGATTTTTGCTCTGGTTACAATCAGGTTTATTCTTTTACATTTGGCTTCATGTTTGAAGACAAGGGTCTTTATGAACTGGGGTTGATTTAAACTCACTGCACCGCAGAGGCTTGCATATGAATTTTTTATTATAAATCTTTGCTGGCTTATGGTTCAGAAACTTATCTGAAAACCTTTTTCCTTCTTTTTTGCTGCGAAGCAGATCACTCATAACTCGTTAATTTATTTCCTGATGTCTGTACCAAACAAGGGGGAGGGGACAGCCCCTGCCAAGTTGTGCTTTCATCCCTTCAGCACCATCTAATCCAGAGGACCCAAAAATGAGTATAGAGGCCAAATTCTGCAACCTTGAATCAAACAAAACTCCCGTTCAGTGGGTTTTTGCCAAGCTGACGGCTGCAGAAATGGGAAATCCATCAACAGGGGCCAGTGGGAGTTGCCTCAGAGTCCTTATTTTGGCAGAACTGTGCCAGTTCTCCTCCACAGAGCACCTGGCACCGCTTGGAGAGACGGATCCGTGTACCTGGACGGTGTGGAGAGTCCCTGGTGGGCTGTGCAGGCTGTGGCAGAGGACAGGTAGGGTTCAAATGCCCCTCAAATGCTTTGGAATTTCAGGGGTTTCCAAAATCACTCCTTTCTATGGAGCAGCCCTTTGATTCTGTTCACCACATTTGAATTTTAAACCAATAAACGTCACTTGTTCATTTACTGCTCTCTGTCCATCAGTTAAAGGGAGATGGTCACGTCTCACCTCTTTTATTCTGTTTTACACCAGCATTTGATCTACACTGAAAATATTATGAAGAAAGGAGCATTTTCTCTCTTGAGTTACAGTTTCTTTATGAAAATCCCTGCTGGTTTTGGTGCTGTCTTTTCCTAAGTGCTCTCACCCAGGAGTTTGAGGATGGAATGGCAGAGAGCTTGTGACTCTCAGCTTTGACATGAATCACTGAATTTCTTAGAGTGAGGGTTTTTTTTTCCAAAAGATTATTTCTTTGGAGATGTCTTGTCTGGCCATTGTATGTCACATGTATAGTCCTGAGTGGGATCTTTGAGTTTTAGAGCAAATTATCCAATGTTTATTGAAGTCATGTTTAGAAAACCCCCAAAGTGTATTATAAACTCTCCTAGGGCTTTAATCACACTCTTATTAAAATGAAATTAAGACTTACAGATGGCTCCAGTGGGCACTGCTCAGGCTGCATTGTAAATATGGAGCTGTTGCAGTTACAAGGAGAATTCAAAATTATGAGTCTGGTTTGTATAAAATGTCTCAGTTTGGAGGAAAATAATGGGGGTTTGGGCATCTACACCAAAAGGGTATTTGGCTCCTTGACTTTTTTTACACTTAATAGTACAGTTAGTGCCAAATCCCATTTTCCTTTGAGAATAAACTCCCCATTGTTGTCTGTGGAATATTTAAATGACAGGATCATGCGGATCTAAATTTGGAAAGTTGGTATTTAACACCAAGAATAATTTCTGGGTTTATTTTCTTTAATTCCAGTTTATCGTGAGAAAAATCTGGATGCCTCATGGGAGGTTGTCAGTGTGGTGGTAAGAACTAATAAAGAATGGAGAGAAAGATTTTAAAAAGAAATTATTTGGCTCTAAAAAAATGAAACTTTTTTTTTTTTTTTCACATTTCAAATAGAGCCTCCATCCTTTAAAAATCCACTTAGGGAATGCAGCTGGGAGGTTGTCATCTAATACAGTTTGTCCTGGTTTTTTAATTGCGTGGCCCTTTGCAGGATGTGAATCCTGCCACTGACTCTACAAACCCTGTGAGTACCATTCCCTACTTTGATTAATTATTGTTTTGTTCCCAGATTTATGGAGTTCAGCTGGTTTTTCTGCAGAGATCATGCTCTCTAAGCAGTTCTTTTGCTGTGTGTGTGGTACCTCAGTGCTATAAGTGGCACCAGGAGCACTGTTTGCCCACTCCAAATTTCCTTTTCAGACCGAACTCGGGCGTATCAGAACCCTCACATTTCCAGGGCAGTGAGCCCACAATGCTCTGCCCATATCATTGTTCAACTCATTTGTTTTGTTAGTTTTAAAAGTTTCTGGTTTTCCTAGAAAAACTGCAGACAATTAACTTGTCAAGACAGATGGCGATGATCTATGGTGCCTGTAAAAATTCGCACATCGTATTCCCTGACATGAAATATGGGCTATTTCTGTTGGTGTAGCAATACTTGAGCCAGTCTCTCTTTGTTAGCTGTGTCAGGGAGCAAGGATTGAATCCTTCTAAATTTGTTTTTTTTCTTCCATTCAGGAGAAGTAAAGAATTTACAACAGAAGTGTGGAAATGTCAGTTCGGTGTGGGTTTTTTTTTTTTCCTTTGGCAACTTCAGTTGAGAGATGTTGAGGAGTTTTTACCTCATTAAGGATTAATAGATGCTGCTGACAAATTACAGAACATGCTCTGTGATCTGAATTACCCAAGACTGGTTAGAAGATGTTGTCAATCCCTTTTCCTTAAGACTTGGCTCCCTCCTGGAGGGTAAATACCTCCACAGGACCAGCTGTAAAGCTGTGATGGTGCTCCCAGTGAGAGCTGGTGATACTGGGCACAAGGCTGAACCAGAACCTGGGGTGCAGCCCTTCCTATTACATAGAAAGTAGCCCAGAAATCCCAGTTTATTCCCTTCTCTGCATTTCCCTAGAGAGCAGCAAAGCAGCTCGGTGTCTGGATGCAGGGTGTGCATGTGTGATGTCTGTATGTCTTGGATTTATGTTCAATAGCTTTGCCAGAGCCAGAACATCCATCAGGGATGACAAAGCAAGAAAAATCTCATCCTCTTCTTCAATCAAAACAAAGTCATGGTGCTCTTTTCCTGCCCCTTGGTGACAGTGGAAAGGGGAGATAATTGGAAGGGATGCTTTTAGAGCAGGTCCCACTGCTGTGGGTGGGTTATGGTGCAGAGCAGCCCAATGCTCCTGGAGTTAAGTTGTAAAGTGATAGAAGTTCCAAGGGGCACTGTCCCACCCTGCAAAGTGGAAGCTTGTTTTAAATGAAGTTGACTGAGGTTTATTCTGCAAATTTCTGTCCATGGTCAGGTTCCTGGCATGTGACTGTCCAACTGCAGTGCTGGATGGAGCCCAGGGGCTTGGGGTTAATCCCCAGGGCCCTCCCTGGGGCTGGCAAACAGCATCTCCTGGTGTTGATGACCTCGTGTATCAGGTATGTTCCTCAAGAGCTGTCAGGCCCAGGAGAGAAAGGGCCCCTCTGCAGCAATGCCAAGGGTCTCATTGCAGGGGGGAGAGTTCCCAGATCTTTGGGACTTTCTGGGAATCACTTCCACAACTGTCAGAGTGAGGAGAAAGAGGTGATGGCCACAAGGAAGCGACAGAATGGAAAGGGATCAGTGAAAAAACAAATAGGTGAGTCCACCTGTGCCATTGTAAACTGCATGGTCAAACCCCTGAGCATCCTGCATATGCTGGCTCTCTTCAGGCATGGACTAAGGAAGAAATAGGGGTTTGTACCAGGACTTGTGGGTGAAATCCTCTCTGCACACCCCCATCTGAGCTCCCTGGTGAGCTCTTGGTTCCCCACGCTGCCGGTGCTGGGCTGTTCCTGCGGTACCTCGTTGCAGATGAAGGGTGGTGGAGAGCTCAGCTCACTGCTTGCTAAACAGGCAGTTTTCTTCTTCAGGGTTGTTTGTCTGACACCTTTTCTGCACATTAAATTCACACAACACGGCGTTTAAAGACGAGGGAAGCAGATTCTCTCCACGCCTCAGAGCAAACCTTACATAAACAGAAAACTTGGCGTCTGCTGCTGCGTCGGCTGTGATTTAACACTCGGGCTTTGCAGGGTGGTGGGCAGAGTTCAGCCACCAGGATCACAGCCCTGTGCCTCTTCTCCCTGGGGCACCTCAGTGTGGGTGCCCTGAGGGAAGGGCTGGGCAGGGATGTTGGTTTATGGAGTGGCAAATGGACGTGCCCAAGGAACCCACGACCAAAGGGGTCTGTGGGTCTGGTGGTGGCAGGAGCAACGCTCAGGGTTTCTTGGTGGCTGGTGGTTGTTACTTGTTCTGCAAATCAGTTCACCTCTCCCTCTCTCTGCTGCGGTTCCCACTCAGTTCTTTGGCCATGTCCCAAGCCCACGTGTGCTCCTGTAGGATGTGCAGCAGCCAGGTCCCCATCCCTGTTTGGCTCTGATGACTCCCTGCCAGTAAGAAAGTTTCTTTCACGTTTCCTGGTACATTCCAGAAGTTCTGGTGGCCATTCCCTGCTATTTGTTCAGCTGAGAGAATGAAAACTGAAGCCGGTTACAGCTCCCCCCTCCAACATTATATTCTTTTTCCTTTATGAAGACCAATTACTTTTATTAAGTTTCAAAACACATTATCAGCTCTCTGGGAGAGAGGTTTCGATGTGGCAGAACGAAGCTGCTGCAGGAGCAGTGCCTTTCCCACTGTGAATACCAATGACCAATTTAATGGACAGGTCCCTCTTCAGCAGTTCTTAATATCAGGAAGAAGAAAATGAAGCCATCCATGTGCTTCTCAGTCTGGCAGGGACCATATGGAGTTAGGGAATGATCACAATGCCTCAGCTTGGAGCAGGAGGAGAATAAAGCTCGGTGAGTTTAAAGGCTTTAGGAGGCATCTTGCTGAGCTGCCTGAGCTCTGGCTGTGGGTGGAGGATCTTGCTGCCTGGAGCTGTGTGTTTTCTCTGCCTCATGAGTAAAGTGAGCCCAGAGAGGCTGTAAAACCTTGGGTCCAGGCCAAACCCCAGCACTTACTGGGAACCTTTCCATTGCCCTCACTGGGACTTGGATGAAGTGGGTCAGCCCTGGTGCAAGTGGGAGTGTGCACGAGATGGGGGAGACCTTCCAGGGTGTGTTTATCTCAAACGTTCATGTCTTGCTCTTGAATATCATGAGGAGGACCAAGCAGCAGCCTGGCTGGGCAAAAAGTTGGCCCATCAAGAACCTACCTATAAATAATTTTTCCCAGAAGAAGCATTGCAGGAGAGGGATGGCACTTTGGGAACGGTGCTTCCCAGGAACGCAGGACATGCCACTGCTCCGTGTGGCGTGATGAACTTAGCCCCATGTCCCCAAACTTTGCTTATCTCAAGCCCTGGCATGTCTGAGATGGTGATGATGGCTGAGCTGGGACTGCTGCTGTGCCTGCCAGCTGCTCTGCTTGGATTAACCTGCCTTGTGTAGGTTGGGATGTCCCAACCCGGGGTCAGCCACTGCAGGGTCACACCAACTACTTTCCTTTCTGTTGTTGCACGTAAAGGATCTCCCTAGAAACTAGCCTCTGTTTTCCTGAACAATGAAAATGCAAATGAAGAATGTCAGCTCTGTACCCAAAAATAAGATTTCAAAACCATTTAGCATTTCAGAGTGGCTCTGTGACAACTTGAAGACTTGCAGTTGTCTCTCATAATGAGAGACAGGCAGAGCTCCTCAGCTCACACTCACATCTGAGCACCAGTGAATGCTTCATCCCAAAACTTCATAATATATGTGTTATTTGTAGTGCTTTTCAACTTCAAAGAGCTTGAAAAACATTAATGCAACTTCACAAAAGGCTTCTGTTCTCGCTGCCATGCTGCTGATGGGGAGATGGAGACAAGCCTGAGTCTGGCTGGGGCTGCTTGGGCTCAGTGCACCCCAACAGGGTCTGGCTGATGGTGGGGCCCCTCAGGCCAGCACTTAATTGCTGGGGAATTTCTCCAAATGCTTGAACATGTCATGATTTCAGATCTCTTCAACTTGATCAGAGATTTTCTGTTATGAATTCTGTTTTTCTTTAGGATTGGGGACAGCTGAACGTGGAGGGAAGGACATTTAGTTCCCTTTTCTCCTGATTTTTAAATTACAGGGTGAAAAATGTCCACTGTAAACCTCATACTTCTTCCGACTTGGGGGAGAAAATGCTGAGCAGATTCTGAAAATTGAAGTGTAAAAGAAGAAAAAAAGGAAAAAAAAAAAAGAAAGACGACTGGTGTTGAGGGACCGTGATGGTGAAAAGGGCTTGGCTGGAGGGGCTGGGTGAGTGTGTGGGGCTGGGGGACCCCCAGTGCTGCAGGTGGCCAGGCTGGGGGCCCCCCCAGTTCTCCCAGTCCTTCAGGCAGCTGTGGCAGAGCCCTGCAGGGGCTCAGCAGCAAATCAGCCCCCTCAGCATCCCCCAGCACTGCCTCGGGTCTGCGCTGCTTCAAGCAGCATCAACTCGATGCACCAGTGAGGTGCTTCCAGGGCTGACTCTCCTGGGTGTTCCAGGCAAAGTCCTTTCCATCTTGGCAGCTGCTTTGAAGGATTTTTCCTGAAATGTACTTTCAGATACAGTGAGCAAAGCAGGGTATTGTTAAAAAGCCCATTCAGGGGGAACTAATGAGAGCCCCGTGCAAACACCACCCAGAATTACAGTGTTGTTCTGGACCTGGCAGAATTTGATGGGCCAAGTGATTCATCCATCAAAATAATTTTCCAGAAAATCATGCTACTGGAAGATTATGCTTTTTATTAAAGGAAAATATCACTCTTAATGTTTAATACTTCTTGGCTTTGCCGCTGAAGTTTAAGCAGAACAAAAAAAACTCTTTATCTTGTGAGATTTTATGCTTGATTCGAAAGAATGGAACTGCAGGGTGTAAATTTGGAGGGGAAATTTTTATCCTAATGCTACTCAAAATTCTGTTTTGATTTCATTTCAAATTTTAACAGTTTAATAGAAGAGCTTACTCCAGAGTGATGAACTAACCCTTCTTAGGGAGGGAGAGGAGCATGGCACAAATGGGGACATGGACTCCTCATGGAGCCAGAGTTTCTCAGTGTCTCTCTCTGACCAAGTAATGTATAAAAGCCTGATATCCCTCACAAATCTGCACCCAACCACACCAAATATCTCCCTAGCAAAGCTGTGTTCTCTGTGGCCTGAGCTGTCTCAGCTACATCAGCACAGGGCACCCCAAACTGGCACAGAGCAGTGCCATTCACCCACACCCGGGGTGGTGCTGAGTGCTCTTTCTGCTTTCTTCAAAAAAATAAAAAAAAAAGGAAGAAAGAAAAAAGAAAAAAAAAGAGAGAGAAAAAAGGAGGGGGGGAAAAAGATGAGAGGAAAAGAAAAGGAAAGCAATAATTACAATTGAACATGCCTTGGTTCAGTAATGACTCACTTGATGGAGAGCACATTGCAGAGTGGGACCCAGACATTTTAAAAAATACAAATCTTTTCAGAACACTTTCTGGATTTTTTTTTTCCCCCGTGCTGGGAGCATCAGTGCTCGGGCTCTGCATCCATGCAGGTCTCCCAGGGGTTCTGGGGGAAGCGGGGCAGGGCGATGAGCAGGAGGGCGATGCCGCAGACGAAGAGCAGGACGAAGGCGGCGCAGGCGCAGGCGAAGGACCAGGAGTAGCTGTACTCGATCCACACGGTCTCCTTGCTGTCGATCATCCTCTTCACCGACTGCCTCATCACCTCCACGGAGATGATGATGCAGAGACCTGAAGGGAGAGAGGAGCAGTGGGTTGAGTAACCAGCTGTCAAATTTTTCATCCCTAATTAACCACCTCGTGTGTCGTTCCCATGCAGGAGCTGCAGTGAGAGTCACAGGTGAGTCACTGACTCCAGTGCTGGGAGGAACCAGTGCTCAGAGCTGCTGAGAGCTCTGCTCTAACCCAGGTCAGCTGGTGGCTTGGTGAGTGTGATCTTGGATGGGAAACTCAAAGTGGAGGAGGAATAATTGCGTTCCCTGGGGAGCTTTTCCAGAGGTTGAGTAAGAGTTTTATTGAGGTGACAATTTGCACCTCTGTCTTTCCCTCATTGTGGCATGTCAAGGTGTTCCTGGCTCATGTGAAAACACAAGTCTTCATGTGTTCAGGGCACAGCTGTGTGTTTTGGGCCTGGATCAGCCATTTCTTTGGTTTGAGGCTTAACAAATGAGATTCAATATTGTATATCTCTGGTTCAGACTGGGGTTGGCAGTGATTGTGGTAGAAATATCCCTTTTAAAGAGAGTTGGAGAAAACACAGACTGGGCAATGCTCGCTGAGCAGGATGTTCTCATGCCACACAGGGATCGGGAAGGAAGTGCCATTTTCGGGGCATTTTTAGAAGTGTCTCCATCCCCCCAGGGTCCACCTTAAGTTTCCCTATGTTGTCCCATGACCCAAGTGCAAGAATGGGAGCGCCCACCCTGTACCTGCAAAGGTGTAGAACATGGATGCTGGTTTCAGCAGATAGTCCCTCTTCTTCCTGAAGGACAGGAGGACGCAGATCGTCCCGATGATCGCGAAGCCAACGCTGAAGATGGCAATGGCTGCAGCTGAAATGCTGTATTCTGCCAAAGGGGAAAAAAAACAACCCACCAAAAATGACACAGTGTGCACATTTTGAGCCATCAGCTGTGCTGACATTGTGGTAGGTCACTCTGAGCAACACAAGGTGGTGAGGTGGCTCTGGTGGATTATTCCCCTCAAGTAAAAACAGAGGCAAGTACTGGCCAGGTATCTTTTGAATGTGAAGGGTATAAAATCAGAGCAGGAGGGGGAAACACTTTCTGAATGCTTGCTGAGAGAGCACAGGGCATTTTTGCTCATCAGCCCACCTGGATGGGGACGATGGAGCGCTGGGCTGGAGCTGTTTGGGCTCTGCCACGTGGGTGTTATTGTTAAAGCCTCACTGGGCTCTGTGGCTCCTTCCAGCACCCCACACTCTGCTCTCACAGTAAATAGGCAGCTCTCTGCTATTTCTATTCCCCTGCAGAGCCCTGGTGAGGCCCCGTGAACTGATGCACAGACAGACAGTGCTCCGTGGGCATCCAAAGGGGGGAAGTGTTTGAACAGCACATTTTCACTCTTTTTCCCCTTTAAGAAAACGATTTCCAGCTCTGTGAAAACCCAGTTTCTTCAGGGCATGGGATTAAACCCTCCCAAAAAGTCCTGGTTTTTGCTAAGCCAGCAAAGCCATGCTCTGGACACTTCCCCCAGCTCCAGAAACCTTCAGTGCCCAAATGGAGGGGGAGAATTGCTAATTGAATAATTTGGGCCTTCATTTGCATATTGTATTCGTTTTCAGATTAGTTTAATATTTAACACATGTAGCCATGTGTGAACATCACAGTGCCTGATGATATTTGCCTTTCAAGGCATTTAAAAAAAATAATCTCCCAGGCAAAATCATGAAGAGTTTTTTTGCCTGTTCCTAATTAGCTCCCATCCAAACGAGCTGTTTCTGTGAAGGGGAACAGCAAATCACTCTTTGTTCTCACTGTTTTTCATCCCACTGTTTTATTATCATTTCCTTAACGTTTCTCTGTGCTGGAACTGCCTGAAAGAGTTTGTTTCGATGTAAAATCTTAAGCTTTTCCTTTTGCCCCAAAGAAAACATGTTCTTCCTGATATTTGGTTTTTTTTTGTTTTTTTTTTTTTTTTCTGAAAAAGAAGTTCTCCTGATATTTTTTTCTGCAATGCTGTGAAGGCATTGGGTGCATTTTTAAGATCAGGTGGCTGGATCTGATAGTACAGGTGAGCAAAAGCAGGCTGCTCTGTTATATGCTCATCTATCCACTTAAATTTCCCAATCTTTCCTGTCTTAGGAAACTCCTTTTTTAGAAAAACCTTTTTCCAGGGTTTCCCACCATTACAATTTCCACTGGAAGCCGAGCAGATTGTTTAATACATGTAATGTAACCACGGGCTCATATTTTCCACAGTATATGTGTTGTGTGGCAAACTAGAAAGGGGTTTGTCCTCAATGAGAGGGTGAGAAAGAGAGAGGAGCGTGTTAGATGAGCCCTCAAAATATTTGGCTATATCAGGGGCTTACTAAAAAATGTGAAATTTGTCTGTGAAGGACTACTTTTCTGTGAACACTGTGTGTGTCTTTGCAGGATCCCTGTTCCTTCTGTCCATCGATCGCTCCTTTTTTTACATGACTCTCATATAAAATCAATATGAAGCATAAAATTCCTAATGGTCTTCAGAGAGCCTCTGCACTTCTTTTCAGGGTCAACACTCTGCTTGGGGTATGATTTATTCATTTAGGGTTTATTAATATCTTCCCCCTCCATGGCAAAGGCTGAGTGTCACGGGTAGTGCCAACGTTGTAAAGTCATTTTTGTGCTGAAAAGACTCTTTGCAGTTTCCCTGCATATTGATGTTGTTATATATTTGTGGGACAACTTATGTAAAATCATGTTTATGGGTGTGATCATATATAGAAATAATTCTTTCCAGGAAGCTGGAATTTGACCTTGTGCAGGGCATTTTCCACATTTTTCCCAGCTGATGGTGTCCCATAGAAATTCCTCTGCTGCTTTCAGTGAAACCAGGGCTGAACCTTCGATTTGGGGACCCCTTTCTCTTTCATATTCTATGGCCTCCACTTCATACAACACTAGGAAAATACTTTTTTGGAATTATTCTTACCTTTCTGGGTGGTTACTTCAAATATCTCTGAGGTCTCTCCTGGAGTGAAGTGCTTGAAGTAGGAGCAGTTGTGGTCTGAAAGGGAAAAGGAAATTCAATTTTGTGCACTTGGAAGCCTCTGATAAAATGTAGTAAAACTGAATTAGTTTTTTATTGATGCATCAAACTTGCAATGTTTTTGAGCCTTGCTACCCTTGGAGATGCTGAGAAGCTGGAGTTGGATCTGATTTTCCTTGGGAGCAGATGAGGACACGGGCATGCCAAGACACCAACTCCAGCACGGGCCAGGCTGAAGCCCCTCTGATACCTTTTGTGGGCTGCTCCCTCCCTGAGCTTTGCACACTGATTGCTCATCTGTTTAAAATATGAATTACAGATAATTTTTCCCATTCTGTCTTTGGACAGCACACATTTCTACCTCCCTGTGTTGCTGTGTTTCCTGGGGATGAGACCTGCCGTGCCCACAGCTGAGCTGGCAGCTCAGCTCCCCTCCCCTCACCACTGCCAGCCCATCCACAGTGGCATCACCCTCCCGTGGTGAGCTTGGAGTGCAAAAAGGGAGGATGAAGTGTCCTCAGACACCTTCTCCCTCCTGGCTCTTCCCTCCCCCAGCTCACAGACCCCTGTGGGCCACTGGGGGGGTGTTGCTGCATGGGGTGGGATGTCACCACCATTTGGGGTCCAGAGGTGAGGCTGCTGCAATGCAGCAAAGCACGTGGTGTTTTACTAAAATAGGGATGCTGAGGGCCTTTTTTTTTTTCTTTTGGCTGTCAGTAAAAAAAGAGCACAGTAAAAAAAGGCCAAAGCTATCTGAAGCCCAAACAGTTGTCCAGGGAAGGGAAGGCTGCATGAACCAAGGGCAAAGAGGCTCTTGTTCAATCAGGCTTCACTGAAGTTTGATCCCATCAGGGCAGTCTATTAAGTGAGTTTGGATGGTGAGCAGAGGTGGATAGAGGGGACTTCATGAAGTTCCTTTCTCTGGAATTCCCACGAGCACTCTGCCAAATCCAGGGGTGTTACAGGAGGGCTATGAAGTGAACAGGGGTGAAGATTGTGGGACAGGGGGATATGGGAGGAGGGAGGTTGGTGGCTGAGTCTCTCCATGGCCACAGTTCTTGTTCCTCCCCAGCCCAGTGAGGGTCAGCAGTGGGGCAGTGGCACTGCTGCCAGTGGATACACAGGAGACCTTCAGCCTCAGCGGGATGGGAAGGGTCTGCTGAGGACCTGCTGACTCGGAGCTTTGGCAGCAGCAGGGTTGGGGTGGAGGGTGTTCTGGTTATTTATAACTGGTTTAATTGAAGGTTTGGAGGGCTGTGGAGCTGGGAGAGCAGTTGCTTGCCAGGAATTTGGCTGGGAGGGCACAACCGTGGGGACGCGCTGAGCGGCGCCAGCTCTGACTGCTGGGGAGGACACGCTCAGCACCCACCCAGCACCCCCCTGGCACCCCAGGCTGCATGAAACACAGGCAAGCAAGGGGCCTTGGTTAATGCCAGCATCTCATCCATTAAATAATGGTTATCAAGAGTTAGCACCAGCTCCCAGGACAAGCTGGGAGAAAGTCTGCGGGGATGTTGTGGTCCTTTCCTCCAGCACAGGCTGTGGGGAAAGCCTGAGCCAAGTTGGGTGCTGGACCCCACAGGGAGTCCTCTGGGTTTCTGCCTGTGTTCATTTACAGCATGAATTTCCCCAGCAGAAGATCCCAGTGCACTGTATTTTACCTGTTGGTTCTTGTGGGTTTTTTTCTGTCATGTAAATGGCAGATGCTGCAGTTACTGACTCAAGGAGGATTCATTTTCCTTCTCCCAGGAGAAAGGCAATTGCAAAGCAGTGTTTTTGGGCCTGTTATGGAAGATTCCTTCGAGACACTCTTATCTACTTAATTTTGTAAGCTGCCTTTTATTTCATCTGCACATCCTCCTTGCTGGCGAGGTTAATGTTTAGCTCTGGCATCTCCTGACCTGTTCTTTATTATCCTTGCAAACGACTGGAGGAAATATATTTGAACTGAGCCCTCTGTGACTGAAATGGCAAACTTTGAGCCCCAAAGCAGTGGTTTTGTGCCTCTGCCGGTGCCTCAGTGGTGGCCAAGTCTGAGCATTGTGCCTGGTGATCCCAGTCTGGGGAGCATTTGGCTCCTGTGCTAAATGGAAAGGAGATGGGATGAAACTGGGGCACTTTATTTTGGGATTGTTTGGTTTTGGCTTTTAATTAGTCCTCTGAAAAGCCTGAACTCTGAGAAGCCCCCAGGCAGTATAAAGCCCAAAGTGAAGCCATCCAGACATGGTGTGGTGGGGAGCACAGCACAGCTCTGTGTCCATTGCTGGTGAACCAAACCAGCCCAGTCCACCCTCCATCCTCATAAATCATCTTTTGGAGATGGACTTGTCTGCAGGAAATGAAGCTGCATCTTCTTGGGGCTTGTAGCAAAGCTCTGCCAAGATATGATAAAAGGGGTTATCACAGGAGAGGTTTATCTCTAGGGAAGGTGTTTTTGGAAGATTAGTTTATTGTGGGAAAGTATGACTAGATTGTTTTTGGTGACATGTATTGTTTCCAGTTTTAAGATGCTTCCATGCTCTGTGGAGCTGGGAATATCCATTTCAACAAGGCTTCCTGTTATTCAGGAGAACTGAGGCACTGCAATGCCTCTCTGGTGCCATCATGAATAAGAGAAAAACCCATTTGTGTCACACCACATTTGCATAATGGACAGGACTTACACTGGGTTTGATAATGGAAGAAAACTTTGTTTCTCTGCACCCCAAATGCATTATCTCTGCCACGAGGTCACCCCACTGCTGATGGGGACAGTCCAGGGGCTCTGAGGGTTGTAACATGTGGTTTATCACAGTGTCCTGCCCCTTCCAGGTCACCCACCCTCACAGCCTTCCTGCTCCCTTCCCTTCAGATCCATCACTCCTGGATGAGTGCAGGGACAAATGGACCAATCTCTCTTTCAACTCCAGCCTCTCCTGGATGCACTCATGGATGTAGGAGAAGTGCAATCCCATTGAACTGTGGTTGAACCTTGGGGGAAGAAAGGGTGGAAAGACAATGAGATGTTTGGGCCACGCAGAGTTTCAGGTGGCAGCTGTGCCCTGTGAGCATTGGAATGACAGGCTGGGAGGGGGCTGGAGCCCACTTTGCCCTTGTACCTAAAATGGACACAGCATGTGTGGGTTTGTGGCAGGAGGGATGGTTAGAAAATCCTGGATTTTAGTGTGAGGTTTCCACTTGTGTTAAGTTTGGGAGGCAGGACCTGCTGCAGCAGCTAGAGGAGGTTTTAGAGGGGTGGGGAGGGTCAGGCCTTGGGCTCTGACCTGGCCAACAAGACCTTTGACACAGACAGAGTTTTGGAGATGGTATTTCCAAGTAGCTTAATTTCATACCTGTCTTGCAGAGTGAGCCTCTTGTACGGACACGGGAACGAGACAGCCCTGCCGAGAACTCATTTGCTGAGCACTTTGCCTGCACTCAGGTTCCCATATTTACAAGGACCTGTTTAAGCTGTTGAGCAGCCCCTGCTGCTGCCCAGAGCACAGGAGCCCACTTTGCAGGACAGCACAGACCTGGAGTTACGGGCAGTGACACTGAACTCCGTTTACAGCTGGTAATAAAATGCCCCCGTGCCCACCGACCTCAGTTAAAAATGTCTCCGTATTAATCTGAATTTGCCCGGTTTTAACAGCCTGATCTTTTTATTTGTTACAGCAGGATGCTGAACCCTTTTCAATTTGTCAACACCCTCGGAAAGGCGCTGTAAAATTTTAAAGCTCTGCCTAAATCACAGCCTGGCTTTGTGGACTGTGAGCCAAGTCACCCTCCCCACTCTGCGCTGTGCTGAGCTCAAAGCCTAATAAATAACGTTAATCATGCCATCCATTTCCTCCACAGGGAGCGACTGGTAAATGGTTATTAATTCAGTGATAAATTCTGATGCTTCTTTCCCAGTCCTGGCAGTAATGTCTGGTTATGTCTCATGATTTTCAGGAAAAGGAGTGCCCACATCTGCTCTTTCACTGCACGTTTGTTCATTCACATTTTCTCCGCTGCTGCAGGTTTCCCAACCCTGGTGTTTCCCTGCTGACATCCCTTCCCAGAAGTGTGAAATCAATCTAACACGGGCCGTGTGGCCGCAGCATCGCTCAGCAGCCCGAGCCCCCCCTCCCCTGCTCCGCTCCTCGCCCGAGGAAAACAGGGAGAGAGATATTTATGGGATAATTGAGGTGCGAATTTCACCCTTTGAAACGTGACTGCGGCGCGGAATGCCACCCCAATTCCCAAATATCTTTAAAAGCTGGAGAGCCAGCCCCGGTGTGGGGTGGGCAGCTCAGCCCCTCCACCGTTCCCAGTTATTCTGTGCCTGGCGGAACGCGGCGCTGGGATGTGATTCAACGTCCGTGCGAGCACATGCCGATGTCTGTCAAAGATAGTGGCTGCTTTCCTGTGCCCTGCCTGCGAATCTGCTTTGTGCAGACAGCTGGATATTTATGAGCTTTATATTTGCCCCACGGTTGTGCAATTTGGCTGTTTATGCACCAATTCCTATTGTTTCTCCTTTGGTGGGAGCTCTCCGTGCGCGAGGGAAGGCGCTCAGCGAGGGATGTGTTTCTTAGGCACGTAAGTACCTTCGTGAGAGACATTAAGCATATGGATGACACACTCCCAAGTTTGGTTAGAGGCAGATCCACACGCTGGGGCTGAGCTCCTCTCTTCCCAACACGTAATTTGGACCAAAGAGATAAAGAATTGCAGTAATACAGGGAATATACAGTCAGCCCAGGCAGGAAGATTTTTCACAGGAAATTTTCAAATATGTGTTAACATATATTTCATTTCAAGCAGCGAGTCTAACACGAAGGCAATCCTGTTATATTTCTGTGCTGGAAAGCATCCAGTCCCCTATAAGCCTCCTGAAAAAGCAGCGTGGCTCAGTCACGGAGGGAGGGTATTAGTGCAAACGGCGCGAATGTTGCTGACTTGGCAATCAGCAAAAACATAATGAGCTCCTTTAACCATGGGAATGGAACAGCCTTCCCGGAAAGCCGCCGTGCCCGCTGCCCTCCCCATCGATTGGGCTGGAGGTGCCCGTGCTGGAGACGTGTGTGGGAGCAGGTGCCTCCAGTGAGAGGTGACGAGGCTCCATAAGTCCTTGAGAAATTGATTCAAACTCAGTTGATGACTTTTTTTTTTGTTTTCTGGAAGTTGGCAAACCAGGCTGCAGGTCCCTGTTCCTCCCTGCCCTGAGGAACAGCCGTTGTTGGAATAGCTCAGAGAGAACTCAATGCCCGCTGTGAACAGGCAGTTCCTCCATGATTATGTGGATCTGGAAATCCTACAGATCCAGCTGTGTTTGGTGGGCCCATAAATCCTCTCTCTTGCCCGCTGCTGTCAGCGTGCCTGGGTGCTGCAGGGCCCTTGGCTGGGGTTCAACCAAATTCCCTCCATCCCCATTTCCCTTTTGTGATTTCCACCGTGCCTGATCCTCCTCCCCTTCTCCCCGCCGCTGTCAGGAGACTCAAATATGGTCACAAACAGATGTGCAAGGCAAGCCAGCACACACTCACAGCAGGAGGGATGGCAATGGGCTGTGTTTGCAGAGCAGCACCAAAACAGCCTCATCCCAAACTAAGGGCCGAGCCCCATCCCGAACGAAGTGCCACAGGACACGGAGCCTGTTTTCCTTCTGTCATGCCCTAAGCAAAGCCTGGCCTGAGTGCCTGGTGCTTTCTCCCATGCACGGGTGGGTGCTCACTTACCTCCTGGCAGGCTGATGGGCCCGCAGCCCTTCTCCTTGGGGCCTTGCTCCTGCACGTAAATCCGCTTTGTGCAGAGCCGCCATAGCCCGAAATGAGCGGCCTCGCAGGTGGCGTTGAACTCCTCCACCTTGGGGCTGAGCACGGCCCAGTGGTCCGACACGACGGCTGCGAAGAGCAGCGAGATGCCCACCAGGATGACGGAGAACGTCAGCCGCACCTTCAGGGGTTTGCTGTCGTCCATCCCGCTCCGGAGCGGCGCTCCCGGCGGAGCGCGGCGGGCGGTTCGAGAGGTCTCCCGAAATCCTGGCACATCTGAGCGTGTTTGGAAATGTCAGCTCCGGGGAGAGCGGGGCGGCCGCAGGCAGCTGCTGGGCTGTGTCAGCCGGTGCCCGGGAGGCTCCTCACGCACAGCTCAGCTTTCGGCCCCATCCCGCCCGGATTGTTTGGGATTCGGATTCCCACGGCCGGGCGCTTGGCACAGCGGCCGCCGCTCAGGGGCTGCGATGTCTTGACTTGCAGCATGCCCAGAAATAGGCATTAATGGGACCATTAACTTTTCAGCGAGGTTATAAAAATATCTGTGTTTATAATAGTGCCGGGCCTGAGCTCAGGCTGATCCTAAACAGTTTAATAGCCCCGGAGCCCTCGCGCTGCACGCCCACGCCTGTGGCTCGCAGTGGCCCCTGCACGGAGCTCGGAGCTGGATGTCCCTCCAGAGCCCAGAACTGCGGCAGAAAATGGCAAAATAAGGCAACTTGTTTATTTTAGCATTGATTTTTGTTATAATTATTTCTGGTTTATTTTTTGTAATAATGTTTTTAATTAACCTGAACTATTCTGAGTAGCTGGGGACGGTTTTTTGTGGTCTTTCCTTGGGCTTTTTTTGCCTTTTTTTTTTTGTGTGTGTTTTTTTTGGAGGGGGGGTTGGTGTCTTTTTTTCTTTCCTATTTTTTCTAATGCAAAACCTTGAGTACTCTTTGCTTTCTCACCAGCCAGCTTCCTCTCGATGCCTACTGTAACTCCAGCAGCCACCTAACATGCCCTTTCCTTCTTCCAGAAGTGACTTCCCTGAGCCCAGATTCCTGGGACCAGCTTCTCTCCTTCCCTTTGATACTCCAACTGATTGTAAAGCTAATTTGATGATAATGTCAATGCAGAGGCCACTGTGGAGGCGACATTACAATTGTGATGTCAAACTGAGGAGGGTGACAGTACCTGAATGTTAAAGAACGGGTAAAAAAATGCCAGTGGAAAGCTGCAAATATCATTGTGTCAAGATAATGTCAGAGCTACTCCAGTCCTGCTTTATTAACACCCCAGTTTGATGTCAAAATAAAGGTGCAGAGGTGTCAGCTCAAATTGATGAGGACAATGTGGAGCAAGGAGTTGAGGTGTGAGGAGAGCATGGGAAAGGAAGGAAAATAAAGAGTAAGCCAAAAAATGTTGATCCAAAATAACTGTAATTGAAATATGGCTTAAAAGGGGCTAATGTTACTCTGCTTGATGTGTGACAGGGCTGACTCAGACACCCCTGGGGAGCAGGGGACATGTCTGAACCCGGGATGGCACCTGGTGACCCATTCCTGATGGGAATGTGGGAACCAGGGGGAGGATTGAAGGTGTGTGGTGCAAAATTGGAGGGGAAGGGGACAGGGACCAGGGAGGACAGAGGGGACATGGAGCAAGGCAGGGACCAGAGACCACAGGCACATCCATGCTGGGGCTGGCAGAGATATGAGAGGATTACATTTAAACCAGAACCAAGAGTTCTCATGAAACAGAGAAACCTAAAGGGAGCAGGCTTTAAACCAGCAAAGGAATGCATTAAAGATGTGATGCTTTTTCCTTTGAAGAAGGCTCTTGTTAAATTTCACTAGACATCAGTCGGTCTCGGGAGCTGCATCCCCACTTCGCCTCCTTGATTCTCCAAACTCCACAGGTGGAACAGAGGGAAGTGAATGTGTGTTTGCAAATGTGGGCACAAAGTGAGGTTCTGGTTGCTGAGGAAGCAAGTGCTAATGATCCTGCTTTAGACTAATTACAACCTACAAGGACTGCAGGGTGGGAACTCATTAATTTCTTCACTGGTGTTGGTCTCTGTGTCTCTTCCAGTGTTGGCAAGAATCATGCTTTTTGTTCTCATTTAGGTCTTTCAATCTGGATAAGTTCTACAGTTTTGGTTTTGTTTTGAGTTTCCTAATTTCCAGGAAACAACTAAAGTGAAATCAGAAGGGAAAAATTCATCCTTCCTTCCTGATGAGTGGAGCTGGGAGTGTGAATGAACTTTGATGAGCCCCAACATGAGGAGCAGTGGCTTCCCTGGGGACTGAAAGCTCACACTGCTGCAGCTGAGGTCAGATATTGTCCCCATCCCTCAAAAAACAACCTAGAGCTGACAGTCCATGGGAAAAAAAGTGTTTTGTGGGTTATTGCTCCCCATGGGCTCTGTGGGTTAGCTACATGAGCTGATGCAGCCCCATTGTGAGAACGCTGCTGTTGCCTCCTCCCAGCACAGGCTCCATGTATTTCTGGGGGCTTCTGGCTGGTGTTTGGTGATCAGCACCTTGGTGAGAGCCAAAAGACTCCTCTGCCCTTGGGCTGAGCCTCTGTCCCCAACCTGGGAACTTCTGCCCTAGTGTGGAGGTGAAGTTGCCTTCCCTGGGGCTTTGGGGGCTCCATGGGGCAGGTGGGCACCTGACAAATGCAGCAGCAAAAGGATTTCTGGAGGAGAAAAGGACACAGTCTCCCTCTGTCAGGTGGTAAGTATTCACATTTAAAAATCAATATCACATGAAATATAAACAGACTATTAATGAGGACCTGCTGGGAAGTAGAAGGGTTGTAATTAGTTGCACTTTAGCAGCGGTGAGTGAGGGACATGATTCTGTTTCTCTGCTGGAGAAAATGCCAAAGGAGGTGCCTGAAGCCCGACTATGTGTTGTGTTTTCCCTGGCAGAGGTGGTGGCTTGGCTCTGCTCCCCAGCACTTGCAGTCTTCTGTATTTCTTCCAGACCAGCCTCAGTATTTACCACAACCAGACTGCCCCCATTCTGTGGTTCCCTGCTGGCAGAGTGATGTTCTGCAGAAGACCCTTCCCAGGTGAGAATAACCCAGAGAGGGGGAGCCAGCAGCTGGTCTGCTCCCAGCTCAAATGCGAGTTCAGCAAACAGCTTTTTTCCAATAGGAAAATATTTGGGCTCCTCAGCCTGCATTGCCCCAGTGGGGTGAGACCACCGGGATCATCATGGGCTCTGCGTGGCCAATACTCGGCAACGGCACCAACAGCACCCTCTAAAAGCTCCCTAATTCTGGGGCTGAAATCCTGCCAGCTCTGAAGGCAACAGCAAAATGTGTGAGTGCGTGTTTTGGTTGGGTATTTTATTTTTTAACAGACCCCCACCCTGCCGTACGCAGCCCAGTCTCTTCCCTACGGGGCACAGGCAGGGCTGGTCAACCCGTGTGACTGATCCAAGCTCCCTTCTCCCAAAATACCGCCGCCGTGCCGGGTGTGCCGTTCTGGGAAGCGATCCCCTGGCTCTGGGGAAGGGCGGCAGCAGGGCTGTAAGCTGAGCCCGGCTGCAGACAGGTGCAGAGCCTCTCCATTCCCTTTTATTTTCAGCACCGCCCATGTCTGTTACTTTTCTCATTCCAAGGTAATGCCACATCCTCCTCGCTGGACTCTTTTTCCAAAGCTTTAAGGACTCTGCCTTTACTTCCCCCCACCCCAAACACCACTTTTTGATACAGCCCCGTTCACAGCAGGGCAGCCTCAGCTCCTGGGGTCACCACTTACCCATGGACTTGCTCAACAATGTGGGAAAAGCCTTTATTTGTTTCAGTCCAGGGGAACCAGCTTTGGGCTCGAGCTTTAAAGGGTTTCTCTGCCGTGTGTCAGAGGCATTTGAAAAGATGAATCCCCTGCCTCCCTCCAGACGTGCCAATTCATCACACGGCCGGGAGAGGCGGATGGAGACACACGGGCAGTCTTCATCTTTAGAGACAGTCTGGAGGCTGAGGAGCTGGGAGGTAAAGTTAAAAGAAGGATTTGAAGAAGAAATATTGCCTGTATATACAGGGATGGCTCGGGATGTCTGGGAGCAGGGAGAGGCTGCTGAACTGCTGCCCTGTGTTCTGCACCACTCGTCCCGCCGGGATTTTGGGGTGGTGATCAGAGCAAGGCTGTGGGAGCTTCAGCATGTGGGGTCAGGCTTCCTTCAGGCAAAATGGGCAAGGTCAGGGGAAAGGAGGATGCTTGGAGGTGAGTTCATATGAAACCTCAAAAGCTGAAAGAAAGCACAGGCTCAGGGTGAGCACCTCAGAAGACACCGGGTTGTTTTTCTCAATGGTGGTTTGCAGTGGCTTCTGGCCACCACACCAGGCTCAAAAAGGGAACTGAAGCTGGAAACTAGAAGGTCTTTCTTAGTTCCCAACCCAACTAACTGGAAATACTGTGAGGATAGCTTATCTTGGAGATTCTGTGGGACCACAAGAATAGTTCTATCTCCTCCCATATGTTGGCTTCCAGTAACATGAGCACCTGCAATCAAACAGGGAGAAACGTGAAAACATAAACACAGAAATCTCAGCTCAGAGAATCTGGAAATTAAAAATCTATATACCTTTCTCCACACAAACCCAGATACATTTAAAATGGTTTATTTAAAAAGTAAGGATTAAGTACATTATACATGGTTGTGATTATACCAGTAGAACTGAAGCACAGTGGAAATAACACTTTAGAACTGCAGACAGAAATGTAGCCTCAAGGGACGTGATATATTAGCCCTTGTGGATATGTGATCCATACAGAGAGAAAAGGAAATAGAAAAATAGTTTATTGTTAGATGTCTGGGCAGCTGAAGTGATTTCTCTTTTTACTCCTACTGTGGATGAGAAACGAGGAAGAGAGAGAGCTGATGATACACCTGAAACTTTGTTTCCTGGAAAATCAAATCTGATCCAATAGCATTTTTTATTTTTTTTTTGGTTCTGCTGTTACAGTATGTTATATACCAGAAAACTGATTATCGTTAATGATATGGTTCTGTGATATCTACAGGCCTTGCTGAGAAATGGGGCTCATTTTTCTGATGCTGTCCAGGGAAACCAGAGAGATGTGGAAGAACAGATGGGGTTTTTTTAAACTATCACTGAGTGGTTTCAAAGTCTGAGCACAATCTAACTGTTCAGACAGATCAGCCATGGAGCGAGATTGTTCATGGGCAGGAATGCTGCAGATTTTTCAGTTTTGTCGGAATCAAAGTTTTCCACAGGGAAGGACTGATTATTTGAGGATTTTTTTTTTTTTTTACTGGGAATGTCAAGTGAAAAGATTTTTTTTTTTTTGCTTTGGTTGAACAATTTACTGCACTGCAACTGTGTGAGTTTTCAATGGCAGCCCCCGTCCTCCCGCAGGACAAAAGCTCTGGTCCCTGTTACCTCCACTTCTGTGCCCTTGTTCCCTGTCCAGACCCCGTATCCCATGAGCATCCCATGATCCCCACTCCAGCTCCATTTTTCCAAGGTGCCTACTGGAGAAGGAGCAGATGCTCTGGCTCGGACCAAGACAGGCCATCACACTCGGGGAGCTGCTGAGAGCAGCCCTGCCCAGGGGGAGGAGGCTCTGCCAAAGAGCAACACCCCAAAAACCCTCAGCAAGACTTTTTATTTTTGCCAACGTGGTGTAAAAATACTTCACGTGCCTCTGCAGGTCTGACCTGGGCTGAAGGAAAACCTTGGACTTTGGCTGGAATCAGATGGTTTGAAGCACATTCACTGGAGAAGGATGACTAAAAGAACAAAACCAACGCGCGGAGCAAACCTCACACTGTCAACTTCCAGTTCAAGGTACATGAGTTTAGAGAAACAGCCTATATCTAACTCCTGGTTTTAAAGGGAATGGTTTTATTCTTAATTACAGTAAACACGGATGAGGACTTAGTTCTAACTATTAGTTTATTAACACAGTGGGAAACAAATAGTTCTGGGAAATTGCACTTGAAAAATACATCGACTATAATTAGATGTAAATTAATTAGCACTTAGTATGACACACTAATGAGACAGAAGGTTGGTTTTTTTTTCATTGCAAACTTCTACTTCTATCATAGCTAATCAAAGTATTTTAATATTACGAAGTCTCAAAAAGTAGGAAATAATTTATTGTCTGAAAGCATAAAGATTCTTGTAAAAAAAACCTTTCATCAAGAACTTTAATAATTTTAGAACTCTTTTATGTTGTCCTAGCCGAAAAGTAGGTAAAAAAGTTTTCTTGTCTGCCTCTGTTTGAATTTTTTTTTTTTTTAAAAAGCTTGTGTAACATCTTTCTCCATAGTGTGTTGATACAGAAAGTAGCACAACATTTTCTACTTTTAAATCGTTCCCATCGCTCCGTTCGCTTTAGCTCTCAGAGTTCAGAGGTTCGATAAAAGGATCCCAGCAGAGTTTTAACCTGAATGGAAACTCTTAATGAGCAGGGATGAAGGCTCCAACCCACCTCTGCCAAAATAACGATGTGGCTCTGCCAGGCTGAGGGCCCAGCAGAGCTCAACAGCGACTAGGGGAAGACTTTAGCTCAGAATTGAGAATTGTGTCTTGGTTCCTGCAAGGAGAGAGGCTTAAGCAGGGTTTATCTGGGGAGGGGGGAGAGGGGGTTTAACTTGCTTTTTGGGATGTTAAGGCAGCTTCTCCGGGATTTCCCTGGAGGACTTGGTTCCACTAGCTGAAAGCCTTGAATCCAAACCACCACCGAGTCACGGCCATTGCGGGATAAATTAAGACTAAAGAGGCTTTAACAGTTTGGCTGAGATCTCCCACCATCAGTGAGCCAAGCTTTCCAAATCATGATTTTTTTTTTCCCTTGTCACCACTTCTCTAGTCTTCTGGGTAAAGATGGTGGGCATATTCAAAGGAATCTCTGGGAATTAGATGCTCCTCTCTCACTGCATCTAATTCATCTGAGGGGAATCGGGCACCTCATTCTCATATGGCTTGGTCGAGTGGTCACTAAAATCAGCATGAGTACTATTAAATTAAATTACCTTTGAGTCAGGCCCTCGAGCTTTGAGATCCAAGCCTAAGTGTAAAAAACGAAAGCAGGAATTTATAAGAAGAAGAAGAAGAAGAAAAAAAAATATTTCAGACTCTTTTAGAAACATACAGAAGCAAAGGGTACAAATTAGTTCCCTCCTTACGTGATGCATAGAGTTTGCAGTGGGCTCTCTGCACGTAAGTAGATGCATCATTACAAAATAAATTAAATCAGGTCGAACCACCATTTCCATCTAAAAGCAACTATACCTTGCACCATGCGGCACTTATTCATAATAAAAAGAGTTTAATAAATATCTCATAAACGGCGACTATTTTTTTTTTTTTGTTCTGGTTTTTTTTTTTTAAAAAATACAAAGTTGCCATCTGCTCTGCCGACGCTCCGCTCCCGTCGCTGCAGGAAGGTTTGCTAGTTTAGCTCCTCGGTTTTTTTTTTCCCGACGTTGCTTAGAGATCTCAGTTCCCAGTAAGCGTTAGTGTTGCACTTGTGAAAGCAGTAAGGAAATCAGGAATGCAGTCGCAGGGAACCGGCCACCCCGGCTCAGCTCTGCTCCTCGCCCTCGCTGGGAGTGTCTCTGGGGGCTCCTGACAGGCAGCACTCAGCACCTCGCCGGATCAGGCACTAGGGCTCGTCGAGATGAGGAATTCAAGTTTTCTGAACGTTAGGCAAGAAATGATATTGGCAAATATGCTCAAGTCCCACCTGCTTTAATCTTTTCCCTTGTCCAGGTGTCTCAAGACGCACCCAACCCTCTTCTCCTCGACCTGCATCGCCCCAAGGGATGCCTCACACCCAGAAACGGGGGACTCCCTCACCACCCCATCAGGGAGTCCACGCTGCTCAGTACGTGGGTGCTCTACGGTTTCAGTGGCACAGGTCAGTTTTAGAAAGTGTTGCCTTCAAAAATATTTTTTTTCTGTTTTTGTTTTTGTTTTGTTTTTTTTTTTTTTTTGAAAGAGGCAAAGTTTACGCTGTGTCAAAGGAAAGTGGCTCGCTTGATGAGTAGTTCATATTCATCCTTGGGCTTGATTATAAATTATATTTGCAAGTTTGTATTAAGGGATCTCAATATTAGAAAAAAAAAAAAAAGTCGTACAACAATTTTTCTGTAATCCTTTAAAACACACTGGTGGCCAGTCCTTTGCAGTTTCTCCAAGACTGTGTACACACTACAAAAGTGCAGGGACATGAACTGCCTTCATCTCGTGACACCAAGAACGGAAAGAAACAAACTCCAAATAGCTTCAAAAAAAGCTACGAGCGTGTAACATCTTTATGCTGGTCCAGAGGATCTCCACTTGCTACCTCAACACATGCCACAATTAAAGAGGTGAGAGGGTATTTTAACATCGCTCCTTCTCTCATGACAGATCCCTTCTGTTCTGATATTTCTTCAAAAAAAAAGCGCGAGGGAGGAAGGTGCTTCAAACAGGCGTCGTCCTCCTGTTGACCATGTTGACGTGGAGTCCTTCCTTAAACTCCTTCTGAAGGAAGTTGTGGACCTGCAGAAAGCTGGCTTCCTGGTCTGCGTTGTAGCTGGCAGCCGTCGTGACCTTCAAAGGCTCTCTGGAGAGGGTGTACATGGAAATCTCGTTCATGGGGATGGTGCTCGCTATCTTCATGCCAACCGGGGAAATGTCTCTGGATGGAGAAGGCTCCGTAGATCGAGAGCTGGATCTGGACCTCCTCCTCCTGTACCTGTAGCTTGGCATCCTGGCATAAGGAGAACTGGAGGAAGTCTTAAGGAATTCCCTCTTGGTCTTAAACCTCAGCTCTTTGTTCTTCTCGATATAAATGTTCACAGCCAGAACACCTATGGTTTCGGCCACAATAAAAGACAAGGCTCCAAAATAAAAAGACCAACCATAGTTGTAATGGTTCTTTTTGTCCTCATCTCGCTTGTCACTTGGGTCACCTGCGTTGCTTGATATGTAGACAATGATCCCTATGATATTACTTAGCCCTAGAGAAAGAAAAACATAAATCAGTGGTTATGTGGCTGGGAAGCTGAAATTCAAGCCGTGTTACTTTCTGCACCTGAGTGGTTCAAAGATTGCGACTGGGAAATTTATTACATTTATTGACTCTTTAATTTGTCTCAAGGTTCCATTTATTCTTGAAAAACAAACAATGGATCCACGTCTGGTACATTCGCACGGATGCCAAAATATTCAGCCGGATTTTTTTCCCCCACCTCTTCATTTCCACAGCGGGAAAGAAGCAGCATATGGGAGCTCACTAATATTGTTAGTGGGATTCTAACATTCAGAATAATGATAAAAATACATTTTGAGCTCAGGGCTACGGCTGTTCACCTTGATCAAGATAAGTTCTCTTCCACCTTGCTGAATTTTCATCTAAATGCAGCATGTTTAATCCAGGCTTCAGGGAAAAGCTATTAACAATGGGGCTGACTCTCTCAGATGTTTCTAGGGTGAAAAACAGACTCACCTATCAGAGGTGAATGTTTTCTGCCACCATATTAAAAATAAGGAAAAGGCCTTAGGTGGAAGAGGTGTCTGATTCATCTAATGTTTAATACATTTTAAATAGTGTAAAACATGCTTGTTACTGATTTTCACTTCCTTTTTTCAGGAAAACTAAAGGCTTTTCTAGAATATACTTATTTTAGGGCTTCAAGAAGATAATTGTGTCTGAAGAAATTTGCCTGGTGTGATGTTGTTAATGCCCTCAATCCAGGAAAGGGGTGCCAGGGAAAGAATTGCCAATGAGCTTTTCCAGTCTTTTTCAGTTGCAAAAGGCGGCGCTTCTTAAGGACTCAGTTTAAGGAGAACATACCTGCTGCAACAAAGAGAATCCCAGCGCTGAGAATAATGTTGTTTTTGCTGTTGTAAATCCTTCCTGCTCCGACACAGAGTCCTCCCAGCAACAGCAAAATTGTGCTTAGGATGGGGAACACGCTGGAGGCGCGGACGATGCCTGGAGGGAGACGGGTAGAAAAGCAAGACAGACAGTAATCATTTCAGGAGCCTCCTAGGGTGCAAGTGTGGAGATTAGAGTCTCAAAGTCCCTGGCTTTTCAGAGAATCATTAAGAAGAATGATATAGAATCACAGAACTGTTCAGGTTCAAAAAGGCCTTTAAGGTCATCAAATCCAACCGTCAACCCAGACCTCCACCGTGTTCACCGCTAAACCACGTCCTCAGGTGCCACATCCACACATTTTTTGAACACTTCCAGGGATGGTGACTCCATCACTTCCCTGGGAGCTGTTCCAATGCTTCACAATCCTTTCAGTGAAGAAATTTTCCCTAATATCTAATTTTCTTTTTCTGGAATTGTTACTGATTCTGCATTTCTGAGTATGTTTTTGGGAGCCAAGACCTTGGGTAGGTGGCCAGGCTCTCAACTGAGTAGCTTCAATCTTTTGAGCTTTCTCCTAGGAAGTCCAGCCTTATCAACATTATCTGATGCCATCATGTGCAGAATATTTCTGGCAAAGCATGAGGTAAGTGACAGTAAGACCCAGCATCATGCAGGGAGCAGCTGTGAAAAATTCATGAGCTGGCTATGAACCCTACGAGGTTTGGGACGGCTGGAGCAGACGGATCTGTTCCTTGCTACATGTGCAAGGTGAGCAAATCACAGCTTTTGAAGCCAGCAGCATCCATGTTGCCAGCAAGCACAGCTAATAACCCCTTTTTCTTTTGTTGGATATTAAGGACATTGCAACCTTTCAGCTTTCTAAGGAAGAAATTCTAACAAGTGTGTCTTAGATGTTCGTGTTTAGTTTTCTGACAGCAAAGTAGAGTCATTTAAAATTCTGTATGCTTCAGTCCATTCACCAGCATGGGCTATAAAATCCCCCACAAAAATATTAGAACACCACTTCAAGCCAGCTTTCAAAGTCGGGTCACAACCAGACTGAGCAGCAATCGACAGGGAAGCGGCAGGGAGGGAACAAAAGGGCTGAGAAAAAATAAACAAGCATGAGAAGAGGGATGTCTGTATTGTAAAAACCAAAGGGGTAGAAGCTGGCAGGGGTTCCTGAAAGGCAGAGTGAGGAACTGAGTTGTATTATTGCTGTAGAGAAAGGATTATTTTTTTTTTTTGAAGAAGGGGAGATAAGGTGCTGTGGAAAACAGGATCGCCCAAAAGCTGGAACTGTGGAAAGGTGAATGAATGGAGGGGAGTCCTGGCAAGGCGAGGGGTGCCAGGGTGTGGGGATGCCCAAGGCGAGGGGGAGTCAAAGTTTGCTGTCACAGGGGCATGGAAACCCCAGAGCAGATTGGGAGGACACGGGCACCCCAAGGCTGAGTGCTGGGAGAGGAGAAAACGCCATCTGGACATCTCCTCTGCCGCGGTGCCGTGAGCGCCGCAGCCTCTCCGGGTGCCATCCCTGGCTGACACGCACGGAGAGCGGCGCCCATTTCTCCAGGAGAAATGGCCAGATGTTACAGCTGATGCCTTCTCATTTTACTGTGGATGGCCATGGCATTCCTGACTCACTGAACACTCCCTGACGATTCCCCTGGTAACTGGTGGCACAGCTCCCACTGACGGCAGAGGGGCAGGGCTGGTGTTTGCTCCCTGTGCTCTGTCCAGTCCTGGAGCCCCCACTACAGCCCAGCCCTCCCGAGGACAGTGAGAACACAAACCCAAGAAGACAGGCCCTGCCTGGGAAGATCCTGCTTGGGAAGATCCTGCCTGTATCGATCTGCAACAGCGAGAAAAGTCCCTCCCTCTCCAGCGTGGCAGCGTTGCCGCACATGTCCCTCACAGAGGGGGCATTTTCTGACGGGATCTGAACCCCATTCAGGCGGGGGCATTGCTATTCAGGCAGCGTCTCGCAAGGACTGGCACATCCAAGTGACGTGGCTGTAAGGTCTCTGGTCAAAGCCTGTCGAGAGGTGAGAACCCCTTCTCCTGTCCTGCCTGCATCCCCACGCAGCTGGTACAAAGCAACAGCACTTTTGGCTTCTGGGTCAGTTTTTAGAATCAATAATTAGAAAAAGATTCACAGTCAGTCTCTGCTGCTGAACATTAAGGCACCCCAAATCACTACCTCTTAGTGCCCTGGCTGAAGGCAGCACTGGCTCAAAATCCGTGGCCCATTCTTTCTGGATGTTATTTCCTATATTTGATGGCCATGCTGTTTATAATGAATTCAATTACATCAAAGAGCTCTCCTAAAATTCTTCACTGATATCATTGGAAGGAACTTGCCAGACATGCCAGATATAAAGGCTGGGTTGTTCTACTTGTAGCAATAATCTCCAGAGATAATTCTTCCATAGTAGGTAATTAATCTGAAGAGAAACAAAACACACAGTGTTCTCTTCCTGTAAAACTCTCCAGTATATTTTTTCCTACAATGTGTACTTTCAGCTAGGAAATTTCAAAGGAAGCTCATAGGTACCATGTAGAATTTACATATGTCTCCTGATACTGGTAATAAAATGACAGCACATCAAAAAACATTAAGGCAATCTGGTTTTTGCTTTCTCCCTTGCTTTTTTCCCCCCCTTGTTTACCGTCCTGTCTGTTTGCATTGGCCGCTGTGCACGGCTATGTGTGGTGACACCTCCTTCGGTGGAGCCGCTGCTCCTCCCCACGGGCTGCGAGCCCCGGCCTCTGCTCGGGCTTTTCATCTCCTCTGAGAGGCTTGGAAAAGGGGATGCTGTGGCACTCAGGGAAGAAGGGCATGAAAGTATAGATACGTCCCTGGAATGGGGTGCCCAGTGCCCCTCCTCGCAGCAGGAGAGCCCTGGCATCCCCCGGGATGAGAATGGCTGAAACCTCCCTCCTGCAAGGGGAGAGGTGCATGTGCTTTCTGTGCTGCTGGATGGGAGCAGCTTGGTTTCTGTGTGCCCAAAAAAATGTGGGAGAGGAGGGAAGCAGGAGAGGAGGGAGGCAGGAGAGGGGGGGAAGCCGGAGCACACATGTGCTGCTGGGCGATGCGGCGGCAGCCCGGGGACTGCACTCTGTGGTACATCTGCCACTCACTGGGGCTCTGCACAGCCAGGAGAAGGGGAATTTTTTTAAACACACAGATTGGAGTGTGTTGCCACAGGGAAGGTTCCATAGGAAGGGTCTTGTTCGAGCTCCTTTGCACGTGTCAGTCGTCGCTGTGCTGTCCTTTGCTTGGTTTTGCAGGGAGCAGCTTGAACACTGAAGGGCAAAATCCAGACTGCTCCTACCCACGTCCTGGACCAAGGTCTCCTAAAATCAGCCACCTTTTTCACTGATTTCCATAGGGGTTTGAATCAGGGCTTGATCCTGCTGGCATTGGAATGCTTGATTTTCACTGAAGCCTGTATTAAATTGGAGACTGTGGAGCAGGCTGAGACCCCTCATGCTGCTCTTTCAGGAGCACGAGATGCACACCGTGTTGGTGTCTGAGCCAAGCAGGAAAAATAAGGATTATCCCCAACATGTCCCTCTGAGAAACTTGTGCCAAGAAATGGCTGGAAAGAGTGGAGAATGAGATGGAGCCAGCAGACTGCAAGGGTGTTGCAGAGGGCAGAAACGGGACGGAAGCTCTCGTGTCTCCTTTGAAACAGGATGCAAATATCCTCCTGTCTTAGACAATGATTTGGTCCCCATTACATATAGGTATGAGCTCATCTCCTCTGGATTTAGACATGGAACCTTTCTAAATCAACTGTATGCATGGGAAGCTGCAGTTCTCAGGAAAGTTAAAGCCTTGTCTCCGTGCAGGAGAGGGGGAGCTCTGCGGGGGAGCCACTGGAGACCGATTTTGCAGAAGATATAAAAGGGCTGGACCAACTTGTTTTTAAGATCTGTACTTAGTCACTTTGGAAAACAGCTTTTAGAAACACCCATCACAAGCACACTTACAGCAATTTACCGATCTCATGTCTTCCCATGGAGATGTTTTTCCCAGTTTGCACTTCTCTCCATATAAAGGAGGCATAATGCACTTTTATCAAGATGCTACTTAATTCCCCTTTCTTTTACAGTCCTTTTACTAATGATGTTTGTTTCCTAAAGCTGACTTGGCATCAATTTAACATTAGTTCCAAGGCTTTGTATGAAAGATAAATGCAGCTGTGCTCACCCTCTGCCTCAGCCTGAGCTCTGAAATCGTGTCACCCGGGTGCTATGACTGATCTGAATCGACAAGAGCAAAGAGGAAAAAACCTCTGGGTTTTCTGGGGAAGCGAACTTTTCAGAGATTTTTTTTTCTTTCTCCTTGTCTTAGCAACTAGAAGTTGTTGCCCAGAAGTGAGCAGAAGGGCAGAGCGGTTCTCTAAGTGGTGTTTCAGGTAATTAGTAGTGTAATTGAGGTGTTTTTTGCCTTGCCAGCAGCGTTGTTCACAGCTCCCTGGTTTCCCAACACCTTGTGAGCTGCAGTTCCTCTCCCTGGCAAAGGGCACTGCTTTCAGCTTGGCTGCTCAGCTCTTTTGCTCAGAAGGAACAACAAGGCAAGGAGTCCTCTGGGGAGGGGGAATCCAACTCCAACTTTGCAGGATTCATGAGGTTTCACACTCGGGTTCCAAGGCTTCCCATCAGCCGAGGGAATGGTCAACCGGAGGAGACAAAACCATTGCCCTCATTTCAAGCACCAGGTTGGTGGATGAAAATTGCTGCTGGGGGGAGGATTCCATGCCAGCACAGAGCAGCAGTGGCTGGCTGGCCAGGCAGGGAAGTCACAGCCCATGTTCACGCTGGGATTTTGCTGTTAGCTGCAGAAATTTCAGCTTCCTTCCTACAATGCAGTAATTTCACTGCAGGGGGAGGTGGCTCAGCAGTTGCAAAGGATGAGGCTTGCATAAGGGTTGGGAAAAGCTTCCTAGTGGGCTGGAACCCCCTCCTCAAACCTGTTTTGATACCCTAACCAGATAAATAGTCCCTCTGTAAAAGATCCTCTCCAATCTGGGAACGGTAGCTGTAGTTTTCACTTGAAAATTTGCCATGTGATATTTAGACAATGGGCACCAAAATCATGAGCATCCCCCTGGCTGAAGAAAACCCTTGGATAAAACCCTTGAAACCCCATGGCAGGAGGGTTGAAATGAGATGTTCTTCAAGGTCCCTTCCAACCTAAACCATTCCATGATTCTATGACTCAATGACTCTATGAAATGGGGCTCCCCAAGGGTGATGGTTGTGCCAAGTGCAGCATGAGCTGCACATGCTCTGTGCCACCCAGATTGGGCCAGTCTCTTGCAATGAGTAAGACCTGGGTTGCTCTTTAGGAAAGAGAAGCCCAGGGAAGTCCCTGTGGCCACACATTGGGTGTCAGTGTTCACTTACGGAGAAGGTACTCTGAGCTGTCGTGGTCATAGTCATTGTCTTCAGGGAAGTGGTTGATTCGGAAACAATGTCCTTTGTAGATTCCTAAAGGAAAACAAAGCAAACAAACCCCATAAGGAACAGAACCTGGTAAATGTGCTTTTTTTTTAAGCTGTCAAGAAACCACCTCTAAAGCCATGAATTTTGGGAAGCTTGGGGTGAAGCACAACTGAAGGAAGGGAGAGCCAGGATTCCTGGGCTCTGTTCTTCAGCCACTAATATCGTTCTCTTGACTGTTTTTAATCTCTAATGCTTTACTTTATCAGCTTATCTAACAAGCACACCGAGTTTGCAAAGCTTCTTTCTGTTCCCAGGGTGACAGTCACTCTGGGTCCCAGGGTGACTGTCACTTCCTGCTCCATGGCTGGGGCTCCATGGCAAAGCCAAGTGCCAATCCCACATCCACCATCCCTCCCATCTCATCCCAGTGAAGTGCTGACTTCCCTTATCAGATTGGTAAGTGCTGAACTGCCTGAGGCCTCTTCAGGTACTCTCTAGGCTGGGAAAACAAGTCCATAAATCTCTTCCTGCTGCAATTTAAAGCCATATGTCCCCCTCAAGGTTGCCTCAGCTTTTAATGGCATACTTGTTTAGTTAACTAACTTAGTTAACTGGGAGCCTGTGCAGCAAGTCAGGGCACAGTATGTGCTCCTGATACCTGGAGGAACAATGCCAGAGCTGACCAGATGAACTCCTCACTCTGCTGAACAAGTCAGCACTTTGTCCACCCAGGTAAAGCCTTACATGAGCAGTTTGTGTTCTTTCCTGTCACAGTTATCCATAGCCTGAGCTGCAGTTGGGTCGCTGTGGCACCGGGAGCCACACAAGGACCTCTCCCCAGAGAGCTTCCTGCAGGAGTGAGCCCTGAGCTGTGATTCTGCCTTGGTGCTTTCATTATTCATTAACCAGTGCTTTCGTGCTCGGGAACACACATCACACAGGATGAGTTATCCCTGCACAGGAGCTTCGGTGCTTACAGCTCAAGCTGGCAGAAGGATTTAAAACCCATCAGTTAATACTACTTTAACAGAAGCACAGCTGCAGTCTGTAGGATATAAATGTGGATTTATTTCACTACCTATTACCAATGATTACAAAGATCTCAAAAGAATTACTAATCCGGAGGATTTAAATTGCACCCTGTGAGTGTCAACTGCAGGTTTGCTACTCCAGCGCATTTAATTCTTCCAGTAAATGATGTCTCTACTCTAATTGCAGGAACAGCTCAGGCTTTCTCTGCACAGCACTTCAAAGGCTGGGAACAAGATGTAAGTGGCTCATGTCACATCTGGAAGTGACACACCTGTCCTGGCTGCCAGGTGGAGGGAGCACTTCAGCTGGGACTGCTCCTGCGGAGCGTGTTTGCCCCGTGCATCCCTCTGCTTGCCATCAGAGGGTCTGCTGCTCCTGATGGCTCTCTGGCAAGGCAATCCAAACTTCAGATTTTAGAGATCCCAGTGCTCATTTTTATGGCAGTTCAAGTGACGAAACTAAATCACTCCCAGCATTACAAGGGCCTCTGAGGCTGGATGGTCATTGCATTGAGTCTCTCCACTCTGGTTAGAAAATTTACAGGAGATACATTCAGAGTATGACTTTTGATCCTTTCTATTCATTAAGGAAAAAAATCTAAATAATCTTTCTATTCTATTTTCCTGTGGAAATAGGCTTTTCAATGACTGTGCTTGTGTGTGTACAGGTGGGGCCTTCTCTCTGTATGTACTTCACTATCTGTAGGTACTGTACTCTGTGTACTTCCTAAACTGCCAGAGGGCAGGGTTAGATGGGATATTAGGAGGAAATTCTTCCCTGTGAGGGTGGTGAGGCCCTGGCACAGGTTGCCCAGAGAATCTGTGGCTGCTCCATCCCTGGAACTGTCCAGGGCCAGGCTGGATGGAGCTTGGAGCAACCTGGGCTAGTGGAAGGTGTCCCTGCCCATGGCAGGGGGTGGAACGAGATGATCCTTAAGATCCCTTCCAACCCAAACCATTCCATGGTTCTCCAATACCTTTTAAGGTAGTTGGTTGAATTTATCCAGAGCTGATATAAAAGCAGAGGTATCACAGGTCACTGAGGTCCCACAGCTTTGGTGCAAAGAGGGAGAGCCACGAGCAGCTCCTTCCACTGCAGGGCTGGAACAGCCCAGCAGGACAGGAGTGACGAGCCCTTCATTTCCTGGTGATTGTATTTGGAGCCTTTCACATGAAAGAGTATTAGCAAGACTAGCACAGGTGAAAAAGGATAATTATCCCCAAACAAAATTCTGGATGGGCTTGAGAGTTCCTTTTTATTTCCAGCTTTTGGGAATACTGGGATTGGTCATTCTGGCCAAATTTTTATAGAAACAGCAAGTGCCTGTGAAATTTGGACCTGTATCAAAGCTTAGGAATGCAAAATATTCTTCCCAATATTTTTGATGTAGTTCAGAGCATAGATCCTGGTTCAGGGTCCTCTCTAGTGACTGTGGTGTTTGATAGCTAATAACAGCAGCAGAATGGATAACTTTTTCCCATAAAAATTTAACAGTTGCCACATAACTCAGCAGCAGCTTATTAAACTCTCAGTGAGGCTTGAAGTTGCTACCAAGAACTCTGGTGATGTACAGGGTATTGAGAGCTCTTTCAATCCACAAAGTAAAAAAGGCTTGCTAGGAAAAATAACAATTCCTTTTTTTCATAATGATAGACTTTGAAACTCAGATTTGGGAAAAGTTAAAATTGGCTGGAGAAGCTACTAAAGCAGTGGTCAGCTCTAAAAGCTCAACAGCAGAGTCTGACTTGTACTTAAACATGAAAAATAAACCCAAAGCAAACCTGGGATTTGCTGGAATACCCATCTCCATGCCCTGGCATGTAAAGCAATGCAAAAAAAAAAAAAAAGTAATGAAATAGCAGAGGTGGCAAAAAAGGAAATGCCTCAATTAAAGTCAGTAACAACCATTCTGCAGCATCTGCACAAGGGCTGAGCTCCTTGAAGATCTTCTCAAAGGCTTCACAGCAGCTGCCTTGAAGAAATGTGCCAACAAACGTGGCCATTGGTCCCCAATCATTAAGGCACATGAAGCCATTGCCCACCCCAGGATGTGATGTGGGAAGGAGATTTTATTTCTTTTCTTGAGTATGGGGACACAGTCCCTTACATCCTTCGGAGAGGAAGATGGAATATTTAACTCCTACTGCTGTACCCACTAGAGAGAGATAAATAAACTGCAATCACTGCCTAACAGATACTAAAATATTGAGAAGTACTTCTGGATACCTCTTGAGAGTTAGATATAATATCCCACTGAGATGCTGTAAGTATTACTCCTTTCTCTGAATGATTACTGATATATTTTAAATGATGCTTTTAGAAATACAAATATTATAATGCAGTTTTTTACCTCATACTAATAACAACTTTGTTCTGAATTTTGAGCCAAGACTTGAAGGTCTGGGCTAATGATAATGAAGAGGTAAATTTTCTGAAGTGCTGTTGGTGGAGTAAGAACATTTTTTTTCCACTGGTAGCAGCACACTTAGCTGGCATTTAAAAACTAAAGAGTGTTTCTGACTTGGTTCTACTCTGTGTTCAAGGGCTTCTCCAACAAGGTTAGTACTTCCCAATCTCACTAAGTGTTGTTCAGACAACTATAATTAGAGTGTGATGTACTCAGATAATGTGATAAGGGAGGGAACTGTAGTGCCTAAGTGAAGATTAAGCTTTGTTTTGGGGTTTGAGATCTCAAAATACATAGAGCTGTCAACAGCAAATCAAAGTAGTGATCCCAAATTCTGATGACATACAACCTTCTCCTTGCTCTTTCTCAAACAATCCTTTAATAATCCTGCCTCTACCACTGCAGATTGTTTGCTGGTTTTTTATTTTTTGATGATTGAGAGTGAAGGTTAATGCTGTTGGATGCAAATGCTTTTTAACTTTGTGGCCATGTATTCCATGATCCCGTTGTTGTCGTCCATACCATCAGCATGTCTTTGAAACAGCCATTTCCTGTGGTCAGTGTTTATCAATGACAACATTCCCTGATGCCCTGGAAGTGTTTGCACAAATCAGAACTGGAAGACAGAGCGATGTCTGACAATATTTGTCAGGGCAGGCTGGACTTTCTGTTTTCTCCCTGCCCTATTCCTGAGATCTCCACACAACAAGGTTCCTCCACAACATTTCTGCTCTGTTGTCATTTAAAATTGCTTTCCACCACGCAGGGCTCGGGCAGCTCTGCAGCAGAGGACCTTGTCTGCGGGGTACTGCTGTCAATAGCAATTTTTGTCTCCCTGCTCTGAGCACGCGCTCACGGGAGGGGATATCTGATAGCAGTGGCAGACACACGAGGAGAGATGGGCCGACCTGCTGCCTCCTTGTGCATCCACAGCCTCTGCTCCGTTAACCATTTCAGCTTCCAGCCCTCCCACCTGCCCTTCTTGGTGAGATCAGTCAGTAAAAGAGCAGGTTTGGGACCTGTGGAGAAGCCTCGTCTTCTCCCGGGGCACCAAACATTTGCGACCTCCTTGGATCAAACCCTGCCCTGCCACATTCCTGTAGCTCTTGAGCAGCTACAGATACTTGGTGCACACACATGCACACTATTAATAGAGTTAATCAGGGTGTTCTCCTGAGGGAGTTACACTGAGGGAGTTACTGAGGGAATGAGGGCAGTGAGTGTCAGCTGCACCAGTGGTCACACAGCTCCAGCAGTTACCTGCAGGCAGGTAAATACACCCCACACCCACCTAAAATCCCACTAACCACCTGATTTCTTTCTGGCAAACGTGGGTCTTCTGGGGATGGTTTGAAGACATGGAATGAAGTTATTTTTGAGATCATTTGACAGCAAGTGCTTGAGGATACAGAGAAGGCAAGTTGCAAGGGGCTGACTGTATATTAAAAATAAGGCAATTAGTAAGGTACCATGGGAAATTTGGACGAATGGTTCTGCTTGTTGCAACTATTCTGTGATTAAACGCTGTGCCTCAGTTCCAGAGCTGACTGTCAGCCTGATTTACTGCAGCACATGAATATCTGGATGTTTAAATGACAAGTTTTCTGAGTGTATCAGCACAGAGATGGCTGACTGACAGATAACATCACAGACCACGAGCGAAGTGTGACGTGCAGGGTGGGGCTGTTGTAACAGAAGTTGCCTGAACACAGTGTCCGTCCGTGTGGGACTGGGTTTCCTTAATGGCATGGCTTAACACTTCCCTTCGACATCAGAACCTCTATTTATAGTGAGTGAGAGTGTCTCAGTGCTGGACTCTGCCAGGGGAGAGGAGAAACAGTTGTGTATTTTTTCCTTAGAAAGATTTCTTTGCTGACAAGCTCTGAAGCCCTTTGCCTCCTGATTCGAGCAACAGTGAGCAAAGGAGATCAGACATGCCAAAAAATGTTCCTCTCCACAAAAATATCTATCTGTGCACTGTGTTCATTTCTTTGATTTTCCACCAGCACAACTCCCCTGTCTCACTGGACTGACACCACAGCACTCACAGCTGCCGAGTTCACTTTCTTTTCATTCCTCTTGTTGTAGAAAAACCCTTGAGAAGAGGAACGGGTGATGCACCTCCTTTTACTTTCAAAACCTGCTTTGTGTTGCTGATGGTCAAACAGGGACTATTCCAGTCCTGACCTCTCCACTCAGACAAGGAACAGCACTGGATGTTCTCCTGTAACTCGGCACTTCCTCTGTTAAAATGCCCCGAGTTTGATTATTTGTCTCCTGCTGTTTGCTGAGAGTTTCACCAGCTTGTCCTTAAGTTACTCGAACGAGCACAGATCCCATGAGCCTCTGCCTGAGGATGTTTAATGCTGTCATTATAAAAGAAATCATGAACTATTGATGCAGGTCATGTGCAAAACACACCTCATGTGAATTTGCTACACCACGTTGCTGCTGTGAGCCGCCTTCAGCACCGTGGAGGATGGAGCCAGCAGAGGAGGAAGCCTCAGGAGGTTAAGTACACATTTATTGGGTGTCTGCCTTTGAAAAAAGTTTGGCTGTTGTGAGAGTTGGAAACTTCAAAGCATAGGCTGTTTTTGAGACAGATTCTGTCTGACACCCTCGGAGTCCTGCCAGTCCAGGAAATTTGTCCATATGACAGTTTGTATTTTTGTTTCATCCTGAAGATGAATTTGATGAAGAGCACTGCTTGCACCTGGGGTTATTGTCATACTTTTGCCAGGGTATGGCAAAAGAAAATGTTTTCAGAAAATGCTCAGGATCTAAAGAGATTAGAAGTCCATTCCCATAACTGTGGGCTCCCATAGTGCCATTAACCAGCTGGCCAGCATGAGCTGCCCATCATGGTCAGACCAAAGCAGATTCAGCTCAGCTGAGTCTTTAAAAGGAATTTATCCTAAGTCTTGACCATGTTTCTCTACAGGTGCTGAGCCAGTGAAAAAAAGAATCTTTTATTATCCTTATAGAAGTCCTTTCCTTCTTTCTCTTTCATCCCTGAACTCAGAACTCACTTGTTTCTCATCACAGGGAGCTGAACTGCCTACTTATGGGCCAGATTCTGATTTCACTGCAGTGGATTCAAATCTGCCTCACCCAGTAACAGTGATATCAGAATCTGGTCTTCTCCCTTTGTTTGCTCCCCCTCTACTTCCTGGGCAAGAAGAAAATGATTTTAAAATGTTGAAATGTATGAAATTTGCCCCACTTTCTTCCTTAGGAGCTGTCATCTCTAACAAACCCTTTGGGTTCTTCTTTTGATCTATTTTCAATTGTCTGGTGGGCAAAGCAAAACTCCTCCTCAAGTCTCTTATTTTCTTATCTTCTGCTGTGACAATGAATTTCTCCTTTTTCCAGCCCTCCCCCTCTGCTGCTCACAGCTTCCCAGCAGCCCCCTCGGTGTCAGGTCAAGAACGACCAGTGGCTCTTGCTGCCTGCTCCATTTTGCTCCTCTTTGACATTTTTAAGCTCAGAACACCTTCCTGGTGTGCCCAACACCTGAGGAGGGCTCCGGTGGCGGTGCTGGAGGAGACGCGCCGGAGCAGCTGCTGCTGCCCACACATTTGCAAATGAGCTGGTGCTGGCAGGGGATCATGTGCTGCTCTCACCCGGCCCTGATTCTTAGTGCTCACCGTTCCCCTCCAGTCTGGCAGGAGCACGTTTTCTCTAGGAACAGGTCTCGGTTTATCCTGTCGTTTGACGTGCTCGGTGCCACCATTGCCCTCACTCTGCTTCTCTCACCTTCGTGTAGCACTTAATGCTCCCTCCTGTGTTTATCCTAGACTTCCTATGAGAGAAGGGACAGTCTTATGCCACCATTCTGCAGTATTTGGAATATTATAACCTGCTCTCCCCAACTTGCCTGCACTGTGGCCGTGTTTGATCCGATGGCCTTTCGCTGTCCGCAGCCTCTCCTTGGTGCTCCTCTGCAAAGCCCTCTCTGTTGGAAGCTGCTCACAGCTCCTTCTTTCACCACATTCCCACAGAACCAAGGCTGTGCTACTCTATTCCTTGCATTGGCTTTTTTTCACAGGGGTCTCAAACTGTAGTGGAACTCACGCTCCTCACTGCCCAAGACCCAACTCCACTGCCCTGAGTTTCACAGCCATAAATAGCGACTGGCCCAAGAGGTTCCCACTTGGGCAGTTTGACCTTTGTGTCACAACCACCCCTTTTCTAACATTCTTGAATTTCTTGTGGCCCAAATGTGATGCCTTAGCTGATCTCCTCCAGTGGATGCTCATTGTTTCCCAAAATATGCCACATAGCAGAAGATGTACCTTGCTTAGGTGGTCAAGAATTCCACTACTTGTAGAATCACAGAATGGTTTGGGTTGGAAGAGGTCTTAAAGCTCACCTCCTTCCAACCCCCCTGCCATGGGCAGGGACACCTTCTACCAGACCAGGTTGCTCCAAGCCCTGTCCAACCTGGTCTTGGACACTTCCAGGGATGAGGCACCTCTGCTGTTGGGGTGGGACTTCTAATTCTTGCAAGAACAATTTTTCCTCTTTGAGCAATATTATTTTGACATGGTGCAATCCAGCACATAACACCCAAACACTATTTTACACAGCCTGGTAAAGCATCTCCAGATTCTGGATCACCTACACCAGAAGACATCCTGGGAAACGCCTACAGAGGCTCAGTCAGTCATAATTCATGTGGAAATATCCAGCCTCAGCAGCTGACCTCCTGTTTTCAGCTGGGCAAATATCATCAAAGATGTTGTGCACTCGTGTTTCTGGGTAAGAAATGAACAGATGCAGAAATAACGCTTCGCCAAAGACAACTTTCAAATTCTGTGACAGCCTTTTGTTCCATTATAAGATTTTGAGACCTTGAGTGATGCTAGAAAATCTGTGGCGGCAAAACTCATTTCCCAAAGATTCACCTCACCTGCACATCTGGGAGCTAATAAAGCACATCACAGTGTCTGGCTGCTGTCCTTTGAATTCTCTTCAGTCATTACAAAACTGCTGCCAAAAGTACTAAGTGCCCTTGTGCTGCCACAGTGAATACCAATGGTATGGGGGAAATGCAGGACGGAGGCAAGGGAGGTGAGAGTTTTATGTTACGTGTTGTTTTGTGCCAGCTCCTTCGAATGTTTGTCCCACAAACCAGCATTTTGGCCACAGAATTCAGGGCTGAGGTTATTCAGCAATGCTCCAGTCCCTTCCAGCTGCCTTTCCTGGGCCAAACAGTGCAGTGTGCTGCATGACCATTGCTCAGGGATCCCCTGCAGCCCCTCCATGCATTGCTGATGATCTTCCTACAACCATCTGCAATTTTCTCTTATTAACCATCCAGCTGCTTGGATGGCAAAGTGGGGGAAACTTCGGGGGTTCTGTGGCTTATTTTAGTCTTTTTTGTTGCTCCTTTTCAAGGAGCCTGTTGAGGGAACGACTCTTTCTAGGGAGAAAGACTGACGTACTCCCAGCCTCGATGTTCAGTTTGCGTTTTGTAAATCACCTGCATGGGATAACAGGGGCAATTCCTCAGCCTCGGTATGACGTGGTTGTTTTGGGGCAACATTGGTGATGCTGCAGGAGGAGCATTTTCAAGTCAGAGCTAAGTCAGCCCTGCCACGGCGAGCGTTCCCACGGCTGGCTCAGTCCCAAGGAACTGTCAACATTTCTGGTTGTCGTGGGGTTGTTAACTCACTTCCCTGTGTCTGCTTTTCTATCTACCACCACGGCCCACACTCGCTGTGTTCTGCCTTCACACCTCATCTCGTCCTGCATCTCATGCCACAGTCCTTTATCCCGGCAGCCCAGAAGTTTGTCTCACCACTCATTTCCATACTTTGCTCTGCTGCCACTTTGCCAAGGCTGTTTCTGGGTGGCTGATATAATCCTCCTCATCCTTTTAAAATGAATTTGGAGCTTGGATAGAAACCTTCATTAGAGTTCTGTAGCTGGCTTTTCCACCTTGGCTAAAATTAGTGTGACATTTGAGGAGCTGGTGTTGGCTTCTTAGGTGAGTGTGTTCATCCATCAGAGCTTTGAACAGAAAGTCATTTTCCAATGAGGTCTTACATTCTGGCCCAAAATACCTTAATTTAAAGAGGTACTTCAGTAACTGGTAGTGCTTTTGGCACAGTATGTCAGAGACTGACTTGTTATTCAGAAGTGTAACTACACAGTGGGCATCGTCGTCCAACACCTCAGTGTGGGAAATAAATTGTGGTGGCCTGAATGCCAACCAGGATTCAGGTATATCTTGATTTGGACCAAAACCCCTTTTTTGCCCCCAGTATTCTTGACCTTGACACAGATTGACCAGTACAAAGACTTGATCATCCCGGGGGATTGCTGCCAGTCCATCAGTCATTATGAGAGGGCTGTACTGGATGCAGTTCTGCGAACAGACCATTGCTTTGCCTGGTGAAGTGTGTTCATGTGCTGCAAAATGACAAATGTTTATTTTTACATTGTCAAACTGTGCTTTTTTCCCCCTGCATTGCCACAATTGGAATCAAGTTTCCCTTAAGGGAAACATTGGTTTTTACCCATATGGTTTCCCTTCCTTCAGTAAGTCGTCAGTTCTGCCTCATTAACTTGGTGATCAACCAGGGCCTGATGGTTTCACCTTTTACCATCACAGAATATCTGTACAGTCTGTACCAAGGCTTGTCACTACCTGGGGGAGGAAATGTGAGGAAATGGGACATTCATGTCTCTTCAGAGTTCCCAAAGTTTATAATTTGAGACACTGTCATGGTCATCTCTGGGGTGTTTCCTGAACTGGATGAACACACCCAATGCAATGTGTGATCTTCTGCCACTTCAGCTTTCATACATGTGCAGCCTTGAGTTACTGCCTTCTCATTCTTAATTTCTATTTTTGGGCCCTTTTAAACTGCAATTTTTTTCCATTTTCTGGAACATTTTCATTTCACAACAGGCAAGGTTTGCAGTTGGCTTACAGCAGTCTGAAATTTAAGAAACAGCTCTCCAGAATGAGGGTAATCCTTGGGGTTCTTTGGGGTAACATGCACAGGATGCACCTGGTGACTTCTGTAATGAAAAAACCCTCCAGATCTAGTCAGTAGAAAAATGGTTCATATTATTGATGCTGCTTGCAAGGTCTCTTGGTGTAGCAGAGACACTGTAATTACCTCTCTGCATTAAATGAGTTATTGTCTGTTCTAATAGCAGGGAACATCTCTAACCTGACATCTAGAGCTGAACTCTTTCCTTGCAAGCTTTCTTTTGGCTCATTCATGCACTAAAAAGGTATTCTTTTGATAAAAAAGTGAAGGTTACACTGGAAAGTAGTGATGTAGGACCTTGTTAGTGGACTGATTAGGAATATGCAGGATATTTGGACACTCCTGGAATCTTGTAATGATTCCATGTCTCTTCAATCCATGGAGACTCATCATAAGATGACGAGATTCAGGAAAATAGTTGGACACTGAAGAAGCAATAGGGAAATTTCACTCCATAAATCACCTTAATTGAAGGGAATGCTTGCAATATGTCTGTCTTCATAATGCAGTGACCTTGAGTTGGTTCTACATCCATTTCGGAGCACAGAAATGAGTCTTCCTCGTTTCTCTGCCAGCTTGTTGAGTTATACATAGAAGCAAAACCTCTAGAGATTGATCATGCACAATCAGTGATGCGGGACAGAAAGAAGGCAGATGACAACAGGGAATCTAAAGGTTAGGAAAAAGGGGTGTAACTGCCAAAACCCTGCTGATGGCTGGATTTGGGAAATGCAAGGCAAAGGTTTCAGTAATCATCTGCATGATGTGTTAGTGGAAAAGACACTCCACTAGGAGAGATCAGTGTTGTTCGTGTTGCCTAGTTGAATATTCAGGGCTAATGTCTAACCTTGGGAACAAATAACAGAGTTGCTGGATAGACAGAATATGTTCCAGTGGGGAAAAAAAAAAGGAACAAAAATATTTTGCAATTGTAATATATCCTGGAAGAAAATAGGAAGGCAATATGTAGGATTTTATCTTGAATTAGAGTTATTACTGACTTGGTTATTCTCGATTTCCAGCAGAACTGAAAGGTGCTGTACCCTTGTGGAGGAAGGAGAGAGCAACATAAAAAAAGAGGAGGAAAAGGAGCACTTTGGGTCAGAGTGGGAAGGGGCAGGAGGTGGTTCACAGGGGAGGAGGAAAAGAGGCTCAGAAAAAAGTGGGAAGGGAAAGAGAGCCAAAGAGGAGATGGGAAGAGTGGGCAGTGGGTGGGCAGAGGTGAGGAGGGGGCCTGGGAGGAGAGCAGGAGCTTGGCAAGACTGGTGGTGCCTGTGGAGATGGGGACCAGCTGGTGATCTGGGTCCTCTCTGAGCAGCTCTGCCTGCATCTCAGCCCTGCCTGCATCCCTGCTCTGCCTGCATCCCAGCTCTGCCTGCATCCCAGCCCTGCCTGCATCCCAGCCCTGCCTGCATCCCAGCCCTGCCTGTATCCAGCCTGCCTGGCCTAAGAGTCGGTGCTCACATTGCTGACAGAAGGTGAGGGGATGCACAGCCACTGCCTGGTGAAAATTAAAAGCCTTAAACTTCTAATTTCCAAGATTGATTTAAATTATTACAGTTAACAAATGGCCTCATACATAAAAATGGAGACGGCTCCCAAATAGACCTGTTTAAATGAACACATGCAGAAGAGATTCCATTTGGCTCCTGCACCTGAAACTTCCCATTTCCTAATGCAAACTAAGCAGTGACAAATAAAAATGAGGCTGCAAAACCAGCATGACCTCTTTAAGCTTTAATTATTCATGAGAACTGTTTTCTTCTCTACTGAGATTCAGAGCAACACATTTAAGAGGGTTCCTCTCAGGTTTATGGAAGACGTAACTTCCTTGTTACACCAGCTAATAAATACAACTAAGCAGAGTGGCCCAACAATATCTGTAGAAACAGCATTTGGGAAGATGTTTTTAATGAATCAGAAGTGTCTTAATCTAGTCAGTCCTGAAAAGCAAAACGTATCACGCAAAATTACAATGCACTAAAGCACAGGTGCATAAATATTTTATTGTCGAGATTTCTGAGTTTACTTTCAGTATTTCAGAATTGCATTTTACTATGAAATGTCTCTACCTGCACTGGGGAAGGATAATGGTGGTGGGAGCTCTGAGCAATCCAATCTGGGATCTTGGAATTTGATCTAAATAATGTATATGAGAGTCCCAGCCCTTACCAGAATCAGGCACATCTGCCATTGTAACCAGAAATGCTTATTGCTTTTTGCTGTCCTAGGATGACATGGAAGTGTCTGGGAAGAGAAAACCAAGGCATTTTCCTTCTGCTGGGAAGGCTGGACATAAGGCAGGTACCCCGTGCCCAGTTGCCACTGCCTCCCTCACATCCTGCTACCCCTCAGCCCTTTGTCTTTCTCCCTGCCCTTGTATAACAACATCTTGGGGATTATATTTCCTCCTGAGTTTTGAGAGCAGGAGGGGACCAGTTTGTCACCACCTTGGCCAGACCTCCTGAGAGGTGCCCAGCTGAGCAGACAGGCAGCAGCTCCGACCGCCCGGGAACACTGCCATGCACAGGGGGAGGTTTACAGCTCCTCTCCCCTTCAGACACTTCACCTGGCACGATGCAGAGCTGACAGCTCCTCATTTCCAGGTATTGCAACCTCCTCTTCCTCCTCAGGAGCCTGTAGGGGCTGTTTGGGGTCCCCTATGATGATGCCCCCCCAGGGCAGCATTCCTGGCAGATGGGCACAGGCAGCCCAAGGGCAGATCTCCAAAACCTGCTTAACGGGGCCATGCTCTGGTACTTACTCAATCTTTACAACTCAGTGGTGTGCTGCCAGTGTATTTTTGCCAAGGAGACAAAAATACGTCTCTTCTTCCTACTCCCTCAGCCTATGAAAAATCTCGGTTGTGTGCGAAGAGACGCTCTGTGTGTGTGTGTGTGTATGTGTGCATATTCAGAGGGGGGAAAAATAGAGTTTCTGTTAATTTATTTTCCAGTTGAGAGTCTGCCTTGTAGCCAGGGAAGCACTGTTTTCACCAGTTAAAAATTTGGGCAGAGAAGCCTTACTTTGTGCTGAGCAGAAATGGCAGCGAGTGCAGTGGGAACTGGGAGCAAATCCTTTAACTTCTCCATGGCCCACGTTCTCCTCTCTAGGATGGCTTATAAATAATTTGGGGATTTATGGGTCAAAGAGGCCTATATTAGCAAAGTTGTCTAATAATGGGCCAAGAAGGGAGGTATAATCCTTGTAAGGTGGTGAGCTTTCTGTTTAAAAAGTGCTTCAATCTTGCCAAGGGTCAAAGAGACCCCAGGTATTTCACCTGTTAAGTTAATTAAATAAGACTCTTCCACCCAGCCATGGTTTGGGATTCCTGCTATGTTTTCTGAATAGTTTGGGTACTTTAAAACCACAGAAAGGAGGGATTGGAGGTTTCTTCTAAGCTTCCCAGCAACTTCGCAAACTACACTCTCCAAAAAGGTGTATTTCTTTTTCCTCCTTCCCCTCCCTTTCCCCCCCAGACCTCGCATGACTTCAAGGCATCAAATGTTAATGAAAGTTTGCCAGGCTTCGAGGGCTGTGAAATGGAAGTTAAAAATCCTGCACCATAGGATGGCTCTAAAAATACTCCGTCGTGCTGGAATATCAGCCGGCTCCAGCAGCTCCCCTGCTCACAGCGCCGCCGATGCAGCACGGCCTTCTCTCCTGAATAAGCTCTTGGGAAAGTTTGCCCAGTGACTATGGATTACTTCTGCTCTACGGCCTGGATTCACAGGGTTATGGCCAGCAAATACCTGCTGGAGAGCGAGGATCTGCCGCGTCGTTTAACTCCAGGGGTGCCGCCAGGGAAGCTCAGGATGTGCTGATGGATATCTGTGCTGCTGTGCCTCCACCCGGAGCACCCATAAATGAGGTGTCCACCCCTCAGGAGGAGCACAGACCCAAACATCAGCCCTGTTGGTTGCAAAGTTGAGGTCTGATGTCAGCCCGATCACCATCAGGGTCCAACTCCAGAGCTCTGCTCTTCGGTGTCATTTATTGTCCAGGGTGCTGGGGTTTGTGGGATGAGTTTGGAATTTTTAGGCACGGCAACACCTAAAACCCTCTACAGACCTGCTCCTGCAGGCTCTGGAGTAGAAGGGCTGTACCCTCATGAGCTGCAGCAGCTCCACACACCTCAGGCAATTTCAGCTGACGAGTCCTGCTACCCTGGAAATGCTGGATGCACCAGCTGTACCTCCATGGACTTCTGAGGGGCTCCAGCAGAGAAAATATCATCCCCTTCTGCTTTAGAGGTGCTTTTCCTTGGATTTTTTTTCCTAACAGTGCCCTCACCAACAAGAACTGGGAGCTGGTTTTCCCTCAGCACACACTCCCTCCTCGTGAAGCAAAGGAGGAGCCCGAACACAATGACTTGGATCATGAATTCAAGCACAGTCTCCAACACGGTGTCTGACCCGCTCCCGGCACAGGAGGAGCCACGGGAGGCTGTGACTCAGCTGTGCCTCTGAGTCACTCAGCACGACGTGCCCCTGCTCTCAGGGGACAGCACTTGGCACCAAACTTGGCACCAAACTACGGCTCCCCCTCGCTGGCTCAGAGCTCAGTGGGATATCTGGACCCCAAACTCTGGCCATTCCCTGCTGATCCGTGCCAGGGGAGGGACAAGGGACATGGACAGGGTGCCCCCAGCGTGTGCCAGACCCAAGGAGGGGCACATGGTGCAAGTGTGGGCAGAAAGTTTGGTGTCCCCAGGCCTGGGCGGGCTCCCAGCCCCGCTCCAGCCCCGTGTGAGCACAGGGCATCGACTCAAATCGCTATTTTTGAGCAAGGCACTAGAAATAATTCATGGACATGCAAGTTAAAACTCGGCTTAAAAATGACCCTCTGCCTCAGAAGCTTAAAACCTGAGAGATCTACAGCAGCAGATACTGAATTTCATTTTAGCAGGTTCTTTCCAGCTGTTCTGCTAAGCTTAGAACCTCACCCTGCATTTCTTCACTTTAAGGATCTTTTCTCATGCAAATATGTCCAATTCTAGTGTTGTGAAGAATCTGCTCCTTTAGCTGGACCAGGTAAGGCCTTGCACCAAACACAGAGATCCATTTCTTACAGTGAAAGTTCAAGTAACAAACATTCAGCTTCTAAGGACTTAAAAATAAACTTGTAAATACTTCATTAATTTGTTTGATGAAATGAACCAAGGTTTGGGGAAGCTGGAAGGTGCAGGTCTGCGTGTGTTGACTGTGAGCAACAGCGCAAAAGGAAAATGCTTTTTCATCCATATGAGCTTCTGTAAATTGTGTTCTATTCTTAGGAGAGTAAACATAACATTAAAAAAAATGTAATAATTTAAATCTTGCAGGAAAAGAGGCAGGAGCAATGGGAACCTCTGAGATGATAAATGTATGAATTTATTCCACTGCCACTGTGGGTTTTGAATTAGGGGTTTTTTTCTTTTATTTCTTGTTGTTGACAAGCAGAGCTGCATCGCTACACAGCTCTAATGTTTACAGATAAGGAAATCTTGAAGGTCAAAAAATTCTATTCTTAGTTATTCTTGTATAAGGTAATCTTCTTTTGTTGGTGACAATGTGGAATGATCTCATGTCTCCATGGGTACTTGAATCATGCCTGTCTAACAGCAACATCCTCCACTCCAATCCCCTCCACTTAAGTTCTTACATAGAAAATCCAAATATATCTACAAGAAGAGTTAAATGCAGGATGCAAATGATGAACTGGAGCAAACACTCTCCTTTAAGAAGGCACACTGTGCCAGTACCACATTCATGCACAACTGGGGGGAGGAATTAGCTTCTACTTGAGTGTGACCAGCAAGAATTTTGCCAAGAATCCTCCAAAACACAGACTGGGTCCAACATATCACCAGTGATTGTTATAACACCTACAAACAGACATCAAAATTGATAAATTCAGATTGGTAACTTTGTCCCCATGGCAGCCTTGACCAGAGGGATGCACAGCAAACTGAGCTGAAATCCAGATTATTGGGGAGAGGAGTGAGACCAGCATCTGCCCACAGCAGACCATGGAAGGGTTGTGGCAAGGAAGCACAGAAGTGTAGTGAAAAGAAGGTGAAAAAAGAAATTAATAATGCTTTCCCATGTTTCTGCAGGTTCAACTCAGTGCTCTAATACCCACTTTCCCTGACAGTTTTCTAACATCTAAAAGGAGAAAAGAAAGTGAAGAGGAAGCAAAATGTGCAGGCCCTGGTGGTGACAAGGCTACAGCTCTTTGAATGTCAGCTCTTCTCCCTGCTGCAGCATGAAAGGTCTTTGCTAAACCGAGCTTTGAGCTGATGTGGATGGATCAGGCACATGAAAGACCAGGAGCCACAGCTTCTAGAGGCTGACAGCATGGTTGTGGATCAGGACTTCTGCCTTTTTCTTGCCAATGGGAGGGACCGAAGTCTAAATTTGGGTCTTTGTGCTGAAAGTCTTTATACAATCTTATTTTAAGGGGGGGAAAAAGCCCCACGACAACAACAAAAAAAAGAGTCCTCTCTGGAAAGGGGGATTGAGCAGTGCAAGCTGCACTTAATTCTTCTTAATATCAGGATTACCTTTTTACTAAACCATTTCTGACCCCAGGAGGATGCAGCAGTCAGGTAAATCAGAAACCTCAGCTGGAAGGTTGGACTTGCAGTTTCTGGCAACAGGATGGTGGAAATCAGATAAACCAGCTTGTACCTACCAGCTCTGTGAATTAGCACTGTCCTTGCATTTCACTGTTGTACAATCAATTTTCAGAATAAGAGCCTTTTACCTGGCCAAAGGGTTTAATTCAATCCTGTAATAAATGGCCAGCTAACAGTGGGCCAAACTCAGCTTGGATGTTGCTCTAGTTAATTAAGAAGAGTAGCAAAGGGGCTAATTTTGGCAAGGAGTGGTGAAGTGACTGCCTTCAGAGGCAGGGAAGAAAAACCCTTGCTTAGCTCACTGCATCCAGCTCTTCAAATGCAAATTAACCTGTCAACATCTGCATGCAGCCACCCAGGACAGCTGCAAAAAGGAGCTCCCTGCACCCAAAAGAAGGGCTGGGAATGTTTAGTTCCAAACAGCTATTTTGTAAAATAATTTCTAGTAAATAAGAATACATTTAAAGTGGTAAACTGAGCATCTGCTGCATGAAATGAATGGAGGACAGCATGTGAAAAGAAGCATATGTCAAGTATGCACTTCAGATGCATTGACTACTTGCCTCCAAAACAGAGAGAATTTAAACATATTTGCAGCAAACACCAAAAAAAAAAAATAATTGCCTTTGCAACCCAAAGAAAAGCCTTGAATAACAGCACAAGTTAAGCTTGGCCATACCTTGCTTCTCTCCCAGAGAACAGTTAGCTGGATTTCAGCTGCTGCCTGGCTTCTTTTCCAGAGGCACCCGTCAGGAATGCCAAGCCCAGGCGGCTTTTGTTGGGAGCAGACAATGTCCCTTTACCAGCACATTTAAAAACCCAGAAGCCAAGTCGCTGCTGGAGACAAATCCTACCAGATTTGGTTCACTGGAGGGAAGAGAGAAAAACACCCCTGTGCTTTTTACAGAGTACCTTATCTGCCAGAGTAAGAGACAGTGACATCCTTACTGGGGCTGATCCCGGACAGCGGGAACCGTCTCCGGCGCTGGAAGGGCATTGCTGGTGACTCAATCTCTGTCTTCAGTACACTGCAACTCAGGGAAATTGCATTTCAGTACTTCCTTGAGCCCATTATCCCCAGACAAAATCTCTGCTGACTTGACTGAAGCTCTTACTTACAAAACAAGTACAGGGTAAAGCCCCTTCAAAGAAGGATTTCAGCTCCAAGGGGTGAAACCCTTCTTTGTGAAGAATATTTGGTGGGAATATTTTTCTCTCGCTTTCAGGATTGTAGGGTATAGGACCAGCTCTGATGTCCTTCTTTTTTGTGAGAGGAATAATCTCCCTATCAAACCTGGCAGGTGTGTGAGGTCTGTCTTACCTGCTGAGGCTTTGCTAAGGTTTTGGTTACGCAGCCAAATCTCATGGTGCATCCATGTCCTATGGTCCTCTTAGGAGAGAGGGAAACCAGAATGGAAACAAGCCAAGAGCAGCTTCTGCAGAAACCCTTTTGCTAAGATAATGTGGTATAATTAAATGGGACTCATAAATCCCAGAGTTATAAAAACCTATGGCTTGTAACAACACTTTTAACTCATCTGTGGGTTTTCAGGCAGAATCAGGGCTGAGCAAACAGTAAAGATCTTTGACTCAGTTGACAGTGTTGGGCTTTGTCCTATTCACCTTGGCATCCCATAGCATCTTACTAACACAAAGTGAGAAGGAAAAAAGGGGACAAGCCTCTAGAAAACCCAGAAACCTGCCACACACAACCGTGGTTCACAGGGAGGAACCTCAGAACGGAGACATCTCTTCCCGTCCCTCCTCTGCTCGTGTTTGCTTCAATGTTTTTTCCCCCTGATCCCGGGAATTACACTGACAGGAACGAAGAGCTGCCATTGTACTGGTGATGAACTGCCATGGCCCAGCAGCGGGGCTGGGATTCAATCCCCTTGGCTTGCAGAGCAGCACACTGTGCTATTGAGCGCGTGTCCACATGGCAACAGCGGTGGCGCTCCAAGAATTCCATTTCCACGGCGCCCCTGGGCCTTGCCTTGACATCTTCATTGTTCCAGGGTGAAATCAAAAAAAAAAAATAAGATAAAAAAAAAATAATTCAAGGGCAGCGTAAATGCAGTGCAAAATCCAGAACGCTACAGAACAGGGTTGCCTAATGGTTAATTTAGAAAGGAACATATCATTAAAAACGTATGAAGGTGGCTACATATTGATGCTGTATAAATATTTAAAGGGATGCCTCTCGTAAGGGCAGAGTTCCAAGCTACACCTAAAATAACGTGTGTGAAAGAAAATTAAACGAATATTTCACCATTTGGACTTGTTTAATCTGCCTTGGAAAGGCTTTTTATGCCCAGCTACTGAGCATTAGTATGGGAAAGGATATCAGACAAAACTCATTTCTGGTGTGATTCTACCAAAGTCAGCAGAGTTAAAGTGAAGATGATTTTTCTGGCCTTTTAAATAGAGTGTCATTTTCTCCGTGGGTAGTTATTAAACGCTATTGAGAGAGATTGCTGCTGCTCTTGGAAGGGCTTTCTGGAGAGGTCACTCTGTCCCATGTGAATAACACCAGTGACAAACCAGGAGGTTTGTAGTTTTTACAACCTGAAGAAGCTCCTGGAGGCTCTAACGCCACCACACGTCACTGCCTGACCCAAAGCTAAGAGCACACATCTATTCTGAGTTGAGATACCCTGGCATGACATCCCCTCCTACAGCACAAGAATTCTGCCCGTAGAAATGGCTTAAAATATTGGAGGGGGCATTGCAAAAGATATTCGTGTGGACATTCGGTCCCATCTCCCTCAGAGAGGATGTGTTCCTTAAATTCACTGTCTGAGGCTCAACTGCTCCATCTTGACATTTTGGGGCTGTCAGGGTTTCTATGCCTGTCACCAGCTCTCCTGCCTGAGATGGCCATTCCCTGTCCTTGTTATCTGGGACTCGGACTCCTGTACCCTGCTCTGCACGTGGATCAGCTTGAAGGGTCCAAAAACGCTCCACAAGGTACCCACAGCATGTGCCCTCCCTTCACTCACACCTCCAGAACTGCTCTTTCAAGGCACCTGGGTTTTCTTTCTGCCCAAGGACCTGCCCTATCTTCCAGAAATCAACCTCCATCCTCAGGCAAAGCAGCACCGAAATTCGGATTGTGCAAAAATCAAGATAAATCTTGGCTTAAATGGAGGACTGGGGTGGGGGGGGGGGGGAGAAGCAAACCCAGAGAATTATTTAAGCGTTTTACAAAAAGCCTAACACCCTCTTGGGATGAAAATGGGAACACATGAGACCTCATAATTTATATATGTATTAACTTCCCACTGGTGAAATTAAAATGCAAAATAGTGTCTCTAAACAAAATTGTGGAGCTCTGTCCCTTGAGATAGTTAAAAAATGAAATGGGCAAAGCATCTACCAGGGGATCTGTTCTTACCCTTGGAGGACTTTGGGCTGGATTGTAGATATTTTCTGTCTCTCACAGCCACAATGCTGAGCTCCAAGAAAGGATTTGTCTGTGCAATACAGTGAAGCTCAGCAATAATTACCCATTGTGCTCTGTGATGAGCCATCCCTTTGGTTCTTCAGTAACCCGTGCACCTGGACTTTAACTAAAACCAAATAATATGCACAGAAAACATTTTTATGTAAGAGGAGGTGAACATCACTAAAAATCAGAGAGCCTTTGTATGGCATGCCAAACTGCTGAAGCGAAAAAATGTCTTCAGTGAAAGGGCTCAGATGTGAGCATGTTTCAGTGCACAGCTCCAGGAAAAACTCTGATAATAAATGTGAGCTTGTTATCGTTGCTTTTCAGTGGGAAGTAAAGCCGGAAGCAGGGTCGTGCTGGCTAATTGAAGCTTACATTTTCATTCAAGCACTGCATTTTAATTATAAACTGGTGACACAAGTGTCACTTAGTTCTTACCCTGTTTTAAGTGTGCCCACGTATAAAAAATATTTTCAGTTATTAATTTATTCTTGTGATCGTGTTCATTATCCTACATTATGTCTACCAGGCACGTGTCTAATGACATGTTTGATACACGCTAATTCTTATGCCTCTTTTAATACAGGGCTTACACAGACATTTTAGGCTGAACACGGTGCCAGTTGGCCACCAAACCAGGTGCACATTAATGCTATAAAATCAGCATTACGAGCTGTGTACCCATATTCTGGCCAGCTGCAAGCACTTTCTCAGCCCTCCCCGGGGCACAGCAGCCATGCCAGAAAATGGGATAACCTGTGGGAGTAGCTGCATCCAGCACTGGAGCCTGGAATGCTGACGGCGAGGTCCTGGCTGCCCAGGTCTGGCCCTGGTCCTGAACCACTTGCCCTTGGTCCAGCTCCTCCGATCCTGCAGAGCTGAGCATGTTGGCTCTTTGTGTGGCCAAAGCCCTGGGTAAGGCTTAGAATTCAGGTGGAAAATTTCTGGCCTGTTTTTCCCTCTCTAAGGGGTTTTGCTGCTGTGCCCAAAGACTGTCTCCAGCTCTTGTTTGCCCTTTATATACAGAAATTAAAATAAAATGAGGGAAAAGGTCACTGGGAATTGGCTACCAAGAGAAACTAAGTAAGTCATTAAAAATCAGACCTGGAGTACAAGTGAAAACAAGGGAAATATCCCTTGAAAGCAAGTGATGAGGGTAAATCTCTTTAAAAGACATGGGATGGAATAGGATAGCTATGTTTCCCCCCTCTTAATTTGCTACCAAACCATAAAGAGGATTCTATTTTAATAAGCACCACCATAGTGGGACACTGCAAATGAATAGTTGGAGCAGCTATAATTCGCAGTGGTGCTGTGAACACAGCCCCAGAACCATCCCTAAACGCTACATGCTTTATTTCAGGTCTTGCATCTTTAAGGATCCCAGAGCACCTCGGAACCGTCTGCATTTGTCAGCGCTAAAGGCAAGGACAAGAGCACAGCAAAACGTGCAGGGCGAAGGAGAGACACTTCCCACCCTCTGGAGCCAACATTCAGTCTGCTGAGGAGAACCACGGGATGTTTAATCTCAAAATTAGCAGATAGCGGCGTAGTTTTGGATAAATATTTTTGGAAACACTTAAGTAACTTAAAAAGCGAAATTCGGTTGACTCTCGATGCAACGTAAGCTCAGACAGAGGTCATAAGCCACAGCCTTTGGAAAGACGACTCGTTGTCGTGGAGAAGCTTTTGTTGACAGACAAAAATGTGTTTTCACAGTGGGCAGAGCTGGGGGGACGTGGACCAGCTCTGATCCAAACATAGGGTGGGCACATCCAAGCAGCTCCGAGCTTGAGCCAAGAAGCTCAGCCTCTTGCTACGTTCGTTGGCTTGGGTTCAGCTCGAGCATAAACGTAGAGGGGCTTTTGGACCTGAGCTCTTTGTGTCCTACTGGTCCATCTGGAAGAGGTTGGTCTGTCTGCAAGGAGCACACTGGTGAACCCAAAATTGCTGTAATGGAAATAACTGACATCCTGCTGCTGGACAGCAGGAGGGTGAGGACACAGACCCAACTGGTCAGGGTTAGCAACTCAGGTTTAAGAAACCATTTCCAAACTGTTACTGAGCTCCCAGATTTATTAATTGATATTTTATCGTGCCTAGGAGAGCTCTGCTTGATACTGACACTTTCCGACAGTTCCCCTAATAAAACCCAGCTGAAATCATTAATAATGCTCCTGAGCTCTAATTGGACAGAATAAACTGCTGTCAGTCGGGTGGATGGCAGGTGGCAGAGCAGGACTAGGAGATGTTAAATCTGGGAGGAAGCAGAGTCTGGGGCTCTTTCTTTGCACTGGAAATCAAGCTCCTGAAGTTTTGGTAGTTCACAATTGCCCAAAAATCGCCTTCCCACCCTCAGCAGAGGGAGATTAACATCCATTTTGGGCTATTGACTTCACTGGCTCAAGTCACAGGGCTCTGTTCAGTGAATTCGAGGGCTGCAACCCCGTTCACGATCCCTGTGGATAAAAATGTGCTGCGACACAATGCAACTTGCTGTTCTATCAGCTGGCTAAAACCAGACTGCCACACAAAGAAACCAAGTGTAGCTAATTTTGGATTAAAATATATGCAAGTATGTAAAGGAGCATTGCTGTGGCGTACTTGAATTTAGAACATCCGCTGGACAAAGATGATTAAAGCCCACTGTTGCCATTAGTGAGTCATACACGAAGGAGTATTGCTGGCTTTCATATCTGGATACCTTTGAAAGCTCAGCCTAAATAGTCACAAGGTTAAGAGTCTGTTATTTCATTTGCTTGCAGGCAGCTGAATGGCTGGGGGCTGAACTTTTAAAAACCCCAAGAGTGTGGCAATTCTTACAAGAAAATCATCTTGCTATCACTGATAGTCGGTGAGCCATGAGATAGGTATGCACAGCTCTGAGATAGGTATAAGAAATAACTTATGTTTTAGATTTGATTACATTTAGGCAATGTTCCTCTGGTGAGGTCCTATTTCAAGTCATAATTGCAACATGTCATGGTTCCTTTTTAATGCCTTGCAGCAGCAATAGATAAACTGTGCCTCTGGGATGCAAGGAAGACAATAACAATCCCAACGTTATTGAATGCTATATATTTGGACAGGAGAAAATATTTGGTCATCCATATTCTACACGAGATTGCATTATTTAAAAAGTATAAATGGGAGAAAACTGATCTGAAACCCCTGGCGGAGAATTGGCAATGACTTAAAACCAGTTATTAACCTAATCTGAAAAAAAACCCTGGCAGCTCAACAAGGGTGGTAATTCCTCCCTGAACTGGGTCCCTCTCCCACTCCAACAGGGGATGCTGAACATCTCTGAAACATTTGGCATTATCAAGCTAACGGGACTTGCTAAGTGAGAAACATTCAAAGGGCAGAACTAAGTGGCACAATTCCAAAACAGCAATTAAAAGGCGGAATGCTTGAAAAATAACAATAAAAGAGGTTAATTTGTATCAGGGTTTGGCAACCAGCACAGGAAATACTGTAATTCCATAACGTGCTCTCCCTTCATCCGTCTCTTCGTATGGTGACAGCATGTTTATAATGTATCATTCCTTCACATATAAGATTTGACAAGAAATGACTCAATTCTGTTGAAGAAGAACTTACAGGGCTATTTGTAAAGTGAGCAGGAGGCTGGATAAATCCTGGGAAACAGGTCAAACAGGTAGTAAGAAAAGAAAACCCAAACTCATACCTTTGGACAAGTGTATTATTATACATTTTTCATTGTATCATCAGGATGGCACAGAGTCAAGGTGCTCAAGATGCTCAAGAGTTAAGAAGATAAACTAAAAATCCTAAATTTCTACCTCGGGCAGTATCTATCGGTTTTCTAAAGAAAGATTATTGCACTGTCACTGAAAAGTTAATTTCTGAGGTATCTTTTTAGCAGAAGGAAAGTTACAACATTTCAGCAAGGAGAGGCGAAAAGAGAAAGAGAACAAAGATATTAAGATGACAGGATGCCACAGGAAGGAGGAGAAAGAGGGGCTGGACTATCTGCCAGGCTAAATCAAGAACTGCTTCAACACTTCCACTGCATTTGACTCACAGCATGCAACAACTGGCAAAAATGCCCCCAGATTTGAAGGGAAATCTAGATAAAGTCTGTCTAGGCTGGGCTATCCATCCTGCAGGCAGCTAGCCCAGAGCCTTACTATTTTGAGATAGCAGAGAGGCCACTTGTCATTAATACTATGATAAATCTCAATCCAGAGGAAGCCTGGACTGTTGCTGAGGTCCCCAGCACCTCTGTGTGCCCCTCAAAAGAGTTGAAACAACCACTCTGAAAGAAAAAAACACGAGCTGAAGGCCAAGAAAGAGCCACCTTCCATGCTAAAATGCTGAAGATAAAACGAGCCAATGTACTTTGGGGAGTGGAGACAAATAACTAAAGGAAACAGCTATCTGGGAGTAGGAGAGGGGGGACAAAATATATTGTGATTTAACACATCAAAATATGCTGAAAATGTGGGAGGCTTTAGAACAAGGCAGAAAATAGCACGAAGCCCTGCACGGCGCTGGAGCTGTCTACTGGAAACATCCTTTTGTTCTGAAAGTCATAAATGTGTATCAGCCTCTCAGACATATGGGCAGTTGTGCATTTATCCTGTTTATTTTACTACTCCTGTGCATCCTGCCTTGCCATCTGTTGGTAGGAATTTGGATGCTGAACCGTAAGTCTGCGACATAATAAATACCAGTAAACAGAAATCTAAAATGAAGATAAGCACCAAGTAATGTTTGGAAGCAGGACCAGTTTTTCAGTTTGATAGTTTGATTTATTTCCCGAGATGAGTCTTGGCTCAGAAAAGAAGGACCAGCAGGAAAAGGTCCAATTGAAGGGACAGATCTACAATCCCTTCTCTTATATTGGCTTCATATTGGCATAATTCCACTGCCTTCCTAGAAAGCAGTTAAATTCATGTAGGTGGAGAATCAGACTTAATCCTGTCCCTCAAGGAAGACATGTTTAAACACCAAATATTGCATGTATAAAACATAAGTTGCAAGCAAAATGCTTCAAACCCAGTTAAAGTAGTGTTCATGCATCTTCTCTGAGCTGGGCAGCCCTATCACTGTGTCCTAGTTTTTCCACATCTTCTTTTCCATTTTATTATTAGAATGAGAGGAAAGTGGGTGGGAAGAAAGCACAGTTATCCCTTCTAGTCAGGGGCAGAAAAATAAAGTAACTGGCCCCAGATCAAGCAGAAAACCTACTGAAGCCCAGACTCACAAGCCCATCCATCCTCCTCCTCCCCCCTCTCCATTTTCAGTTTGGGGATACAGGAATTATACAGAAATTGCTGCTCTTTGCCACACAGACCACAGAGACACCAACTAAATAGCTGGGAGCTGAGAGGTGTTAATAAAGACTTCAAATTACACTCAGTACCTAAGCACTCCTACCTCCTCAAAGGAATTAGAGATGAGATGAGATGAGATGAAAGCAGTACCTTTCCTTCCTATATTTTTTCTTTCTTTCCTGTGTTTCTGCAAAGATACACAAGGTTACAGAATAAAGTTATCAGATATATTCCCCTTCTTCCCCAGTTTTTTATGAGGTTCAGGTGTTTTGCACCTGGGAAGACTGACCAAAGCTACAGGTTGGACAGCACGACCTGAGCAGTCCGTGACCCAGAGAATGGGACAGAACCTGCTGGAGGAACAATCGCTGTGTTGAAATCTTACAGGAACAAAAAAATACATTGTTGTATTCTCCTGTTTTACCAGTTTATACTGGTGGGGGTCAGCAGAACTGCCAAGACTTGACGAGGTGCAACAGCAACGAGCTCCTGCCAGTACCTAAAAAGAGTCATGAAAACCCACGGCAGAAGGTCAGTTAAAGGTAATGGCTCCTGGAAGAAGCCCAAAGACTACATTACATCATTGCAAAGGTCCTCACCAACCCCAAAATGACTTACTATGGCTCTGACAGACACTACCACAAATGCCATCTGTCAAATCCTTAGAATACACAGAGTAATTTTACACAAAACAGAAAAGCAACCACAGCACAAAACAGCCACAGGTGTCCTATTTGTACAGCCCAGCGTCTCCTTGGCTCCTCACAAAACACTTCTGAAACCTTCACAGAACAATGCTGAAACCCAGGTAAGATTAATATTCTCCACATTGCACCTTGCACAGATGAAGAAGCTTTACAGCTGGATTACAAATGTGCTTTCCTTGGTTTCCAGCCTTCGGGGAGCATCGCTAATGCACACAAAGTCTTTGGGTTCTAAGTTTTGCACTGGGATATCTGACATGCTGAGAGCCACGAGAAAGAACTGAAACCTCCGTGTAGCCTGATAGCTCCCTACTGGCTATATAGTAGATCGAGTTCAAGAAAGCAAATTAATTCATTAAAGTGACATATATTCAGTCAACTGGCTTCAGATCCCTGTTCCATAGAGTGTCTCGGGAAGAATGGATGTTTTGTGACATCAATACGGTCATTTGAGAGCCTCTGTTAAAAATGTTCAAAGAGGTGCATTTAGGAGATCTGTGCTTTTTTTTTTTTTTTTTTGTATTTGAGAACAGATAACACCTTAACCCATCTTCTGCTGACAGTTCCTCCACCACGACCTTTCTCAGTATTTTAAAATATTTTTATACTACGGACAATATTTCAAAGGGATTGAACTCTGCATCCATGAAGGCAGCTCTGAATGCAGAAACCCTCTCTAACAAATGGAATGCTCTTGAAAAAAAATTAACCTAAAAAGGCTGTTAAAAAAAACCACCACTCCATCAATTGCTGGCAAAACTGTGCTGCTTCAGCCACTGTTGCAATGCTGACAGTGGAGTGCTAAGAATTGCTTTTAAAAACAATGAGTAAAGCACATGCACTTTCCCAACAGCACATGTTTTACCAAGGAAACGGAGATGGCACGAGCAGGATGTGCGGAAAGAAAGAATGAAGACATTGGCTGAATCTCAGCAAGGTCCGTCTCTAATGGGTTTGTATTTGTTTTGAAAGATTCATGGATGAAAGTTCACTCTTCAGCAGTGCACAAAATGCATATATATTGTCCTAGAAATAGGCTATGCATCATAGAACAAGCTTTTCATGGCAGAGACACCCATTTGTGTATTCTCCATTTGCAGCTTCTTTCATGGTGTGAGCACAGGCTCACACGCCTGGAAAGGTTGAGAAGACCAACCACTTCTTAATGTGCCTGTGGACATAACCTCCAAGGCAGGTCGTGTCTGATATTAGAGTGATTTAACATTTGCTCTACACCAAATAAAACTTTGGCCATTGCATTTGAATATAAAGCCCGCATTGTATTTAGTTTATTACCAACAGCCGTGCTGCTGGGACTTCATAGCTGTGCTGGGAGAATACTAAAGAATATTCATTCTCTTTGGATGAGCCATGAATTTGCAGTATTGATGGAGAGCAGCCTGCCTTTATTTACTTGCCTCAAACATTTGTATAAGCATTTTTATTTTGTTTTCAAGGGTATCCATGGAAGCAGCGCATGCGGGCGCCGCGGCTCCCGTGTGCGTGTGCTTTCATCCGAGCTGGAAGACCTGCAAACAATTGTGCAAATGTGCATCCGTGCAAGTTTTCAAGTCATAAATGATTTACTCGATCCTTCCTCCCAGTTACAAATGCTCCAGCCACCCAGTCAGGAAGGACACGTGGTTCCACGGGAATTAAATAGCCAATTGCACCACTTGAAAAGTAAATGGCGAACAGGGAATACTAAAAGCAGTAGACACAATGGGTTCAAAGAGATTCATATGCTGAAGTGTTTAATAAAATACTCTTTGAATAAATTTAAATTACAAGTACATTACTTGCTTTCCTATCTTGATGCCACAGAGCCTGCAGAGCGCTCTGTTGTGAGCTGTCCTATTAACTTCAGCACGATTGTGCACCAAGATAAGCAGTTTCAGTGGATAAAGTGGTGTTTTTAACGTATTTTTTTTTCCTAGCCAAATATTATAACAGCAGATCCTCCTTGTGAATAAGATTGTGAGAGGCTTGCAAAGCTGTGCTGCACGTTTACCACAGAAATAGGGGCTGCTGGGAAATTAGGGTGGTTTAATCTCTCTGTCTCAGGTTAGGCTGACCATGAAATGATTTTTCATTTGCTGTGTGTGCATGACCCTGCTCTGCACCATCTTCACAGGGACCCACAGCCTGTGACAACAACCACAGCTCACGTGTGGACACGGGACAGAACAGCAGCCACCTGAAACGGGGCTGATTTGCTCCTATTTTTCATTTGTGGGTTGGGGTGCAGCTTTCAGGTGTGGATGGCTGCATTGGGGCTCTACCAGAAACTCCTTACTGTGCTGACATTTTAACTTCAGTTGCTAAAACTGTGGTTATTGTAGATGTCTTGGACCCAGAAAACCAAAATCCAGCTTTGCCAGGGAGCTCCTGGGCCACCTCACTGCAGAGGCTCAGCCAAGGAACATCCACTTCTGCTCTGTGCACATCCACACCAGGAACTGTTTTAAACAGTTTCCCACCTAAGGCAATTACCTTGGCTATAACTTTGAAAAATCCACGCAGAAATAGTGCTATTATTTAAAATCCACTCAATGAACCTCCTACCTCCACCTCTGGCAAACACACTAAGAGAACAAAATTGGGATTATACAGAAAGGAGTTTGACTGATGTATCATTAACGCTGCTTCTTGAGTGACTAAGCTCCATAGTAGTATTGACTACTAGTACTGAAACATGATTTCATCCCCAAGACAACTGCAGCTCCAAACAAAGATAATATGATGGATCCTCTGGATCCTCAAGCTGCATCCCCCCAATCACTGTTAAAACGCAAATCTCTTGTAAAATGCTGTTTCAAAGTAAAACAGGAAAACACTGAGGAACACCTAATAATTTAATTAGAAGGCTATTCTTTTCTGTCCTGATTCAACAGTTTTGTTTGGAATCTTGGAATCGGGGATACCGAACAGGTGATTGTTCAAAATCCAGCACACAGGTTGTTTTATGGATATAGTTGAGGAACATTTGAATGGGAAATTTCAACTGACCTGAAATTTGCTCAGCAAAATGTTTTATGTGTGTCAAAAGCAATTTCAGAGGCTGCTTAAGGCATTTTCAGCTTCTGCACATTTGTGTCTTAGATTTGTCTTTTTGACATGAGTCAAATGGCAATTAAGACCATTAAAATAAATTAAGTAGGTTTTTATAATTATTACTCCAAAACACAAGAAGAGTTCCAAAAATAGAGTTGAAGCCAGACCATTTAATCCCATATAAACATCTGCAACTGAATTATTTTCTTGCTATGTATGTCCTTGGAGTTGCAATATTATCCTGATATTACTAAAAGACCCATCCACTCCAACTGAGCGAGGCTCTGAAATGATCAAGGGAGTGTTGTTTTAAATCAGTTTCTAGAAATGGCTTTACTATTACATGAAACAAAGGAGTGTTTCCATGTTGAAACCAAAGTCCCATGGTATGGTTTAAAACATGAATATTTTAATGCATCTATAGATTTAATCTTACAAAACAGAACATACTGAAAAAGTAGGAGAGAATGTAGTCTCTGCTCCTCATCTCTGTGAACAGATGACAGCTTTCTCAAATTGTCCATTCTTAGCACATATTTGACAACTTTAAGATTTGTAACTTTATAATTTGATTATGAGCATTTGAATTTTGAGCAGAGCAGCTCGACTGCTGTTGGGTGGATGGGTCCCACGAAAAGCCTTTTTATCCCCCGAATTGACAGGGATTTAAGCTTCCCTTGCACCCACAACTCCTGGGTGCCATTTTTCAGCAAATGCCCTGGCAGATGCAACGTGCTCAGGGAGGCACCAACGCTGCCCAGTGATGCGACGAGACTGGAGATGAGCCGCGTTACTGGGCACTGTTTCAGCGCTGCCCATTTCTCACAGCTCCCCTGACTTCTCCTCTTTTAAATAAACTTCTGACTTAAGCCCAGTTGAAAATCAAGGCAAAAAATTCCACCAGTCAAAGCTGCATTTCGTTTCTATGTATGATATCACTGGGAGATCATACAGAAATCCTGACATCGGGAAACTCAGGGATTTTTCACGGAGATGACAGGCCCATTCTAGCTGAGCAAAGCTCAGCAACTCCTGCTACATGCAACAAACTTGTTTTCCATGGAAAAGACACTAGGACAAGCTCAGTGAAGATCACAGGATTCATTTCAAGTGGAGGAAGCTCAGCATCTCTCAAAGCAAACTCCAGAGCTCTCAGATGCAAGCCCTCGTTTTCCAGGTGCCATAAAAACCCATGCCGAGAGTTAGATTCCCTTTAGGAGTCATAAAACCAAGCATTGTTATTACCCTTAAACCTTCACATTTCAGTAATTCTTTCTCTCTTGATCATCTAAAAATATTTCCTTGTCCTACAGCTATTCTATGTATGCATACTATTACCAGGTAGCAAATCCAACATTTTAGGGGAAAAATGTTACACTGTAGCCTTAAATTGTTAGCAAAAGGAGAAGATGGGAAGAGACGTGAGGATGAGGTGCTCCTACCACGCCACAGCCTTTTCTGGGGAGAAAAACCATTCTGAACACAGCTGAGACTCTGACCCAGAGCTGGGCTCGTCTGGGCTGCACCGTCTGTCAGCTGGAATAAACCACAAACCCAGGCTGGCAAAGTTCACGTGTGCTGAGCTGGGCTGATGGAAATGGGTGCACAGCACCCTGTCCACCAAGTGCATCACCGAGGGGAAAAAGACTCCGGGATACCCCCCACCCCCGGGAGCCGCAAAGCAGCTCAGCAGAAGTGAACAGCTTTCCTCCACACTCTCCCATTCCTCCACGCTCTCCCTTTTCTCCACACTCTCCTCCACACTCTCCCTTTCCTCCGGCATCACGGAGGCTGCTCGCAGAGGGAATGGACCCAGCAGGTGAGGGGCTTCAGAGCCCCCGGGGCCACGGCCCCTTTCCTGGGGATGTGCTGGTTTCCCACGGTCAGAGCTCCCCGCTCTCGCCTGACAGACGTGGTTTCCCACCTGGGCTTCCCGATCTGCTACGCCAAATCCTCCGAACACCCATGTGCTCCTTTGTCCCGGCAGTTACCGCCGCCCCTTCTTCAACTCCATTTTTCAGAGCGGGAGCCACATGTTCGGCCTCTGCGGGGAGCGGGGTGTCCCTGCTGCCCTGCTCAGCCGCTAGAACACTCATCTTTTTATTGTTAATATCATTCAGCCTGACCCTTGGGCTGTATTAAGTAACCCCGAGTCCACAGCGAAGCACCTGAGCGGCGGCAACACCACCTTCAGCCGGGCTCCCGGTGTGTGTGTCTGAGGCTACACTGGGAGGAACTGGAGTTCCCGCTGTCCTGCCCGAAAGCTGTGGCTGAGCCCCAAAACCCTTGAAGCCAAAGTCCCGGGGGGGCGCCAGCTCCGAAGCCTGCAGGGCTCAGATGCGCCCCAAAGCACCCAAAAGCCGCGACCCCGCCAGGAGCCCCCCAAAGCCCTGAAGCCCCGGGGATGGCCGCGGAGCGAGGTCGCCCCCCTGGGCAGCGCTCCCCTGGGCAGCGCTCCGCATCCCGCCGCCGGTTCCCATGGCAATGTCGGAGATGCCGGTTGCCACGGTAACGCCATCCTCCTCCTCGGCCGTGTCCGAGGCACCGGCGCGGCTCCGGCCCCGGCTCCGGCTCGGGCTCAGCCCGGCGGCTCCGGCTCGGGCTCTGGCTCTGGCTGGGCTCTGCCCTGCGGCTCCAGGAGCGCAGCCGGGTCCCCCCGGGAAGTTGCTCCCCCCTCCCCGGCGCGGCCGCGGTACCTTCGAGGCAGCAGATCCTCCAGAGCCCCGAGTGCGTGAGATCGCCCCGCGCCTTCCGCGGCGGCCCCTGCGCCTCGTCCGTCGTGATGTTGGTGCCGTTGCAGATGTGGGCGCTGGAGTAGAGCCAGTAGTCGGTGCCGATGGCGATGGCCATGAGGCTGAAGGCGGCGAAGGCGCCCACCGTGGTCAGCAGCATCTGGACGCCACGGTCACACCACACCATGGTGCTTCATAGTCCCCGCACGGGCGCGGGGGGCCGCACGACACCGCCCGGCAGCCGCCGCCGCCCGCGGGAGGCTCCGAGTCACGGGGCGGGGGGCGGAGGCGGCGGCGGGGGCGCGGCGGGGGGACGGGCGGGCGGGGGGAGCCGCTCTCGCCGCCGCGGGGCCGGGCTCCGCCGCCAGCCGCGCCCCCGCGCACCGCCCCGGCCGCGGGGAGAGGCGGCGAGAGAGGGAGGGGCGGCCCGGCCGCGGGGACGGACCCTCCCGACACCCCCGACGTGATGCTGGGGATAGCCCGGCACCCGGCCCCGACCCGCAGCGCCCGGTCCGCAACCCGAGCATCGCTCTGGTCCTTTGGGCTGGGCGGGCTCGGAGCGCCGCGACACGTCTGAAGCGTCCCATCCCAGGTTGGACGGGGCTTGGAGCAACCTGGGCTAGTGGAAGGTGTCCCTGCCCATGGCAGGGGGTTGGAATGAGATGGTCTTTAAGGTCCCTTCCAACCCAAAGCACTCTGTAATTCTATGAAATTCAGAGGGGATGAAGGTGTGAGTGTTGGGTGAGTTCGGCTCTCAACCTGCAACACTCCAGAGCCCAGCCAGGGTCTGTCTGCAGGGCAGGAATGTGTTGCCCACTCAAGGGGTGCAAAGCTCTACACCTTCACTTCTCGCTCTCGGGTGGGCTCCACACCACTTCTGCTGCATGGGCTGCCCTGGAAATCACCGTGGAAATGGTGCCCAGCACGGTGGGCATGAGGTGTCGCAATTCCAAGAAGATGCCCACATCGTTGGGGAGCTACAGCAGAGCCAGCGAGGGGGGTTAGCCATGATTTCCTCCTGCAGCCTCGCTCTGCGATTAGTTACGCAAGGAGGTTGTAGGCAAGTATTTGGGTTGCTGGTTTTCTCCTTTTCGGAAGGGGATGGAGAGAATCCAGCACCTGAAAATATTTTCCTTTGGAAAACCAAGGGGAGAAATATCGACACCATTTTTGTCGCGTTATCCTGTCTTCCACCCCTCACTCTCATCACTGCGAGTTGACAAGTCGGTCCTGCCTCCACCTCATCCAAGTGACAAGCCAGATGAATGGGAAGGCTTCCTGATCAGCTAATGCATTTGTGTGGAGGGAACGTGGCAGCACACCAGTTTTATGTATATGAATTAGGGAGTGGGAGGACAAGAGCTACAAACCTCGAGAAATACAGCGCTCTTGGAGCAGTGCGTGGATGGCTGCAGGTGCTTGTGTGACTCCACTGCTCAGCATACCAACGCAGGGAAGCTTTTCAGCTGCTCGTCCTTTTTCAGAAGAACTGGGAAGGCAAAAAGCAAATACAAATTAAAAGCTGGTCTTTTGTTTCGCAGAGGCCTCGGCAAACTGCTCAGACACGAAGCCTATAAACACAGAAGAGCTCCCAAGTTAGATGCTTGGGTTAAGCATGTAAATTATGCTTTTCTTTTCAGTTTTAGGTCTATCGGTGCCTTTGCAAAAATCACCTTCTAAATGAATGTCTCCATTAGGGATGGAAGAATGAAATCAGGTAAACTCAAAAGCAGAATGAAGCCTCGTTCAAAAAACCTGGATTGAGCATTTAAGTTTAATGAGGTTCAACAAACTTCTCATTTAAAATATATGTTTGTACCTCTGGGCTTCAGGGGTTTGGACAGAGTGGGAAAATGAGATACTGAAACAGCAGGAGAGAAGCTATTTCCATAGCTTTTTAAACCTATCGAGCCTTAATTAATATTATTTATTTGTATTACTGTATTGCCTGGGAGAGGTGCTTATGGCTGTCTCTCCACAGAGAGGAGCAGAGGGAGGGGAAGGGCTGGGTGGGCTTTAACCAGGGCAGGGATCCCACGTGGCACAGAAATGTCCTCCTCAAGTGCTCCCAGTCTACATACACCACAGAGACAGGATAAATGGTGTTGGTCTGGTGGCTTCCTAGCAGCCTCCACCAGCAGAAAGGGGGCACACAACACCAGGGTTTCCATGGGCTCAGAGCCACCAGCCCTGCAGCAACTCTCCTATTGATTGTGCGAGGTAACAGCACATTAACAGAATTTATTAATAAAATGTCCTCTTCCTTCCCCACCCATTTTTGCAAAGAAGACATCTGTTTCTGTTTCTACTGCCCCGAGAGAAATAACTCAGGCTCCTGAAGGGTTACAGAGCAGCATCCGAGGCAGGCAATCATTTTCTGCCCAAGCTATCTTCTTTAGTTTAAAAATGTTCTCTATTCTTTTGAAATGCATGAAGTAGATTGTGGGAGAGCTAATATTATATTCCACTACTGAAAGCTGGTGGAGTATTTTACATTGATGTCTGGCTCTAGTGATTTTCTAAGGATTTTGAATTCATTAAATCCAACCATTGAATAATCTCCATTCGTGGAGGAAGGAAGGCAAAAGTGCTTACACTCTTCAACAGCAGAAAAGCATGTAGTCTTTTCTTAAACACAAAATCTGTCTGACCCTCTGTATGTAGTAAAGGTTGCCCACCATGTAACCTTTGATTTGCAGACTTTGCTTCTGATACAGCCTCATAATACTGCTATTGAATGTAGCAGCAGAGCAGCCTTGGCAGGGTGTTTTGCACTGCAGTAGCCTCCTCCATCCTCAATCAGAATTAAGACCCAATTGTTCCAAGCTCAGACCAGAGACAGAAGCTCAGGACAACGAGAAGAGAAAGCCCCACAGCACCCCCCCTGTAATTTGGCATGACGCTGTGCAAGGACAAGAGTCCAAACCCAGAAATAATTCTTACCCTGGAGAAACAGAAAACTTGAAACAGAATTGTTTTGATTCCTTGACGTTGATGTTCGAAGCTTAAAATGAAATCTTGTGCCTGATCATTTTATTTCTGAACTGAAAAACAGTTACTTTGGAGACGAAACTTTGGCTTTCGCTGAATTCAGTGAGAGCTGTCACTAATAAAATCTTGCCCCAGAGACATCACTGGTATCAGAAGAAAACTGCAAGATGTTACCATTGAGCATTACTGCTGCTAAGTGTCAAACACATTGACTTGAACAGATTAGGTTTTTTAATTTTTTTTTTTTTATATCTATCATCTAGAAAAATAACACTAGAATTTCACTAAAAGAAACTTTTGGCAATTGCTCAAGAAGAACTCGAGAGAGTTCTTTTTCAGAATGAAAATAATCGCTTCATTTAAATAGAGCTTTTGATGTAGATACAGTCTAACCATCATCAAAGCCCAGAACAGATATTACATCCTCCCTTGTTCTTCCTCAGCTTTTAGCTGTATGCATGTGAGAATGAATTTCAGCATCTAGGAATGTCCTAAAACTATAAGTGGTGATTGTCATCTCCTATAGGTCTTGGTGTCTTTCCTATCAAATTTGATGCTGATATTGAGGAAAAAAATCCTTAATGACTTCCTTCAGATTATGCTACGTATGGAGAACTGGAGAAATGTTTCATGCATTTTGTACAGTGTTGGATAACCTCCTTTTGTCCACAGTTCAGTGGTGGGATTCAATTCTACTCACTAGATTAGCAGCAGAGCTTCACATCTCCAGCCTAAGCAAAGTACCTTTCAAGAATTCCGAGCGTGGCAGAAGGTATCAGTTATGTCACAGGTATGTTTTAGAAGGAGTACTACTAAAATTGTTCCTGGAACTACATTTTCATGTACTTTCTACAGATTTTGTAGATTATCATGATACCCACTGAACTACCTTAGGAGACCTTTGCAGAGCTGGATCCAAATTACTTGCCAAGCTCATAAATTCGGTGGCAAAACAAAGCTGAATTCTCTTTTTTCTGTGGGCTGGTACAGCACCTGACTCTCAGACCCACCTATTCTTTTCTATTATCATTCATCATATATTGCAAGGACATCGTGCCTTTCACCTCTGAGCAGCCCACTCTGTGTGGAGGGTCTCCTTTCTCCAGCAAGTCTGGCAGAGAAGTCACCACCACATTTCAGAGCGCTGAGTCTAGGAAAGAATCTTGTTTGAGGTGTTATAAGGCTGAATTTCTTTTTTAGTCCTTTAAAAGACCATCTGGAGGGAGGGTGAAGAGCTTTGGGTCGTCCTTCAGAGCTGAACACACGGTCACCCTAAAGGAAAAATATTGTCGTTCCTTTGCCACTTGAGGGACAACAGCTTGGCCCCGATTCTATTATTCCTTTTAATATATTAAATATTCTTTGGCTTAGTCATGGGAAGCAAAGCAACACAACTGCTTTCTAATAAATAAAATGTGCTCAGAAGCAACTCTGAAGCTTTCCAGATAACTGCATTTCGCGTTTGCCAGGAAGCCAGATGCTGCTATTGGAAAAGTAGCTGCTATGGTTTGTCATCTGAGCCCAGGGATTGATACCCAAGAATGATGTGATGAGACAGACTCGATGACAGCACTGCTCTTTCTATAAATAATTCGAAGAAAACTTTTTTCATTAAAAAAAAAAGAAGAGTATTTTTTGTGAGAGACCTGCACAGCAAACCAGAAAATTAAAAAGGATGGGCATGCTGTGTTTGAATAGGGCCAACAAAGGAACACGATACACACAATTTATAGAAGAATATATAGCAGCTCTCGCATATTTTACACTACACAGGCTGCATTTTTCCCATAATACCAATAGTTATGAAACTCATTATCTTTTTGACAATGGAGAAACGGAATATTATTCCTTCACTTGCTTGATCATGTCAAATGTCAAAGCAAATTACGAATGCTTGTCCTTCAAACACTCAGCCCTCCTGGTAAGATATTAAATATCAATAGCATTCACATCCAGCTATAGAATGAACTAATATTACACACATCTCACAGATCTAAAGTTCACTGTTACCTGCCATGCCATTCCATCTCTCAAGTCCTGCTTCTTCTCCACGTCTTAAGAGCTGGGAAGTTCATTGCAGTGGCAAATGTCACATTCATGATTACCTGGAATATGAGTTCAATCCACGAGCAGGGGTTGCTCCTGATTTTAAACTGTTAAAAAGGGAAGGGGAGAAAGAACAAGGGGTTAATAGGAGCCTTGATTTTGCATCGTATTTCAAAGGATTTAGAGAGGCAGTGTCCTGATGAGACACTATGGAAGTTTCTAGCACAAGGAACCTGCTAGAAATGCAGTGAAAAAACTCATTATCTTTTTTGACACTGGAGAAACAGATGTGCTGAGTGAGGGTTCATCCAGACAAGGCACTGCTGGAACGAGCTGTGCTCGTTCTCAGGGCAGCATCCAGAGGGAAATACAAATCCTCCTGGGGAATACAGCACCATGAGGAGGGGGGTGGGGAAAGGGGAAAAAAACTGCTTGTGAGATTTTTCTCAATCCATTATCAGTCAGTTCTAAGAAATAACTCTGCACCTGTGAAAGCCCAGCAACAGGCTGTTTGTGCTGTGCCAACACACAGAGAGCTGCTCCACACAAATGAGCGTGAACTTCAGGCAGACTGAGAGATGGAAGAGGGAGCGGGATGTCACGGAGATGGATTGTGTTTCCAAGGGCTCTCCCCGAGGCCACACGTGTGTGTGCACATCCTGCTGATCCCTGCCAGGACTCCACAAACAAAGCAACATCAGTCTCTTTAACGTCCTTTTAAAAATAAACATATAAATCCTCCTGCAAACAAATGTTCCTCCGCAGACCTAAGGGGGAAGATGCCGTAGCAGGAGTCACATGAGATGTAAAATGAGGCAATCTGTCGGGTGCTTCTTGCCTCTGAACCACTGCACACCCACACACCCAGAGGGTGCAGGAGAATTACCCCTGGCCAGTGAGAGGGAAATCTCTGGCTGCATTTTAACTGGAAAAAAAGGGCTCCAATGGGAGGTGGATTGAGTGAAAGAGGTTTTTAGGATAAGTCTTAAATACTTAAATCAATCACGATAACTTGCTGCACTGAATTTATCTCCTAAGCTGCCTAAAGTAAATTCCTCAGATCTGTTTGAATAATTTGGAGCTGATAATGCAGCACTGGAGTGGGAAGGCTGTTGCCCAGTGAAAGGATTTTCTCATTAGAATTTCAGCTGATTATTCACCAGAGAGATGGTCTTTCAGGAGCACACCCCAGCAGCTCCCTTGAAAAAGTTTTATAAACATTCAGTCTACTAAAAAATGGAATTAGAAGGTGAAATCATAGCTAGTCATTACTTCTGAGTATGAGTTCTATGAGGGATGGAACAAGCAGCCAAAACTAGGTTTATCTGATCTGCCCTGTGCTCTGGTTCTTTTATTTCTCCACAAGAGACCAGGAAATCCTCTTGGATCAGCTGGAACTGCAGTCTCTGGTGCTGAGCACAAGTTATCAAAAACACAGGCTTGATCAGATGTTTGTAACACTTACGTGTCTGGAGAGCTGTTTCTCCACAGAATAACACTTGGGAGATGGATGTTGAACCAGGTAATCAGAGCTTTACTGGGAGACTCCTAACTGGACCGAGATGATCTAAACAGAAAGGATTTAAGCCTGTCCCTGACAAGGATTTCTCATTCCATTGCTCTTCTCCACTTTCAATGCAATTATTTTTCTGGACAGAGAAATTAGCAAGTGAGAGGAGATGGTAGGTGAGAAACAGGGAAATCAAAGAGGGAGTTTTGCCAAGAAGAAGAGCAGAACTTTAAACCCAGTCCCAATTCACAAGCTAATTGAGGCAAAATAAATGCTGGAAGAGTCCATTCACCTCTTCCTCATTTAGCAACTGTACATGGAGAGGCAAAAACCCCTTTCCACAGACTATTATGTGACAGTAGCAGAGAGAAGAAGAGAAGCTGTAGCAATTATAACAAAACACCCTGGCACAGTGTTTTAATGAGCTGTAAATGCATCCAGCAGAATTCCATGAAGCTTTGCCGTCCACGCTGCACTGGAACCGTAATTTGTGCTCTCACTTCTTAAAGCTACACCAATGTCTCCATGAAATATTTTGTTTGGGCTGAGTAAATGGTAAATGGTGTATTTATTGATTTTTATCTCTCTTCACACCTCAAATGCTGCCTGTCTGCTCACACAGTGCCAGGTCACAGCACACTTACTCCTTCAGCAAACACCCACTCCATGGCTGAGCCATAAACTCTCTGGGACAAAGACAGTGTCTTTAATCAGCATAAAGTCCCAAGGGTTTCCTCTCCTCCCCTTCTTTTTCCAAAGAGACCCAGTGGTGACCCTGATGTAACACAGACCTCTGGAGGAAAAGCTGTAGGACCAGTAACTCTTTACATTCCATCACTGCCATGTATAAAATGGTTTAAATTTAGTACAGTTTAAGCTGGTAACAACTGCAGATTGTGTTTAAATTCTTCTCCCGTAGAGGGGTGGATTTTTTTGGGGGGAGGGAAAGAGCTCTACAATAGACATTTAGCAATAAACTGTAAATGCAGAAAATACTCTGAGGGCTTTTGTTTCAGCAACTAATCTATTGCTGATAAATGAACCAAATCAAAAGCAGCACCAAAGAAAAACCTCGAACCTCTTGTACTTAAAATTGTTGAAAAGAAAACAATTCAGGAACACCTCAAAGGAGTAAGATCACAAACCAACACAACCTTCTCTGTCCCCCACCAAGAAACCCTTCTTAGAAGAGTAATTAGAAGAACATGGAAGAGGTTAGCAGGCTCTGGATAGTCTGGTGGGACTTCACAGCCCTTCACAGCCCTTCAGAGGTGGCAGCACTGGTGCCACCAGCATTCCTGCTCTGACGGATGGGGGGTGCCAAGGCTGGGAGGAGCCCAGCCTGATGCTTCCCTTATCCCAGGGGCTGGCAAGTTATCATCAGCTGGAAATGCAAGAGCTCTGATCATCTGAGGAGCAGCAGAGCCACATCCCCATGGTGGGGTGGCCAAACCCACGTGTTTCCAGCCCCTGAGCTCCTGCTTTGGTTTCCCCATCCTGGGCATGGAAAGGGCAATGCCAGGCTGTGCCCTCCAGAGCTGATGGCACTGAGTACAACGCTGTTCTTGAGAGCTGTCAAGGAGCACTCACAAAACAGGTTTTTGTTTTTTTTTTTTTGCCCAAGAGCAGAAGCCTCGTCAAGGAGAAAAGGGGAAAAAAAAAAGGTTCAAAAGAAAAATGGCTTTTGGAGAAAGACAAGAAATTGCAGCAGCCAGAGCTGTGAAAAGCCTTGACAAAATATTTAACACGGGGATATAGAGAATGCTTGCCAATTGCTGGAGCCTTCCTAATTCAGGTTATTAGATGGTTACTGCCACTGCTATTAAAAAGACACTATTTTGTGAGTGATCTATGCAAAGAAGGGCTGGAACACACCTACAGCTTTCCCATGTGCTTTTAGCTCTGCTAATGGAGAAAAAAAATTTTTTTCCTCTCATACAAGACTCAATTGAATAATTATTCAATTCAATTAACAAATAAGTAATGTGCTATTTTGTGGTGTATCCATTAAACACATGCGTGGGAAAGTCAGTAGATAAATCCCCAGAAAGTCTTTTAGGTTCATCACACGTATGTTGACGCAGCCAGATTTTTTTCTTTTTTTTAAATTTATGAGAAAACTGTTAAAGAATGAGGATGAGGTTTCAAAGAGCTGAAAGGAATTAGTTTTCCACGGAGCTCCACACAACAATGGCATCATGTGAGTAATTCTACTACAATTTACTTAGTAGAATGAGAAATAAGAGCAGCGATTCTGGTTGTAAATAACTCCTTTTCTCATTGCAGACACCCATTACAAGGTCAACATCTACTGTCAGACTTCATGATTAAACTCATTAAAACTATCCTGTTTAACTCTGTTTTTTTTGTAAAAGAAAATCATGCCTTCCACTGAGATTTGGGGGTTTTTTTGGCCAAAAATGCCTGCTTTTCTTGAAATTTGTACATGTTCTTACATGGAACTTGGAAATTCAAAATATGAACATCTGATCCTTCCTCCCCATCCTCCCTCACGTCCCATTTATTCCCAATATTCCCCACCCTATTGCCACTCAGGTCCCTTTTTTTTTGCATTATTTAGGAGAACGATCCTAGAAAAAAAAAAAACATTTTTACCTTTTTACTGGATTTTTCACATTTTTTACAGGAAAGCATTCCAGCAAGATCTCTATTAACAAAATGGTTTCTAGGTAGCAAGGAAAAAAAACCCAACAAAACAACCCCACAGCATCTCTACTGCAAGAGCTGGCAGATGTTGACTTTTTCCCCATAACTGTAATGCCTCTATAAAAAGGACCATTCCAGTCTCACAAGCGTTAAAACAGAAAATAAATAGAAGTGGCAAATATGGCACGGGGAAGATTACATGTGAGAGACCAGGAATTCAAATCCCCTCTCAGAGGGGACATTGCAGGGGTAATGAGAAGATGCAGAAGCTTTTCAATCTCCAAAATCAGTCCCTGATGGAACATCAGGGAGGCAGACAAACCAACGGGGGCAGCATGGGCGGGCAGGATTATTTAATGAGTATTGGCTGATGCGAGACACCCACAGACACCCCAGCCTGCAGCCAAGGAAAGTGCCAGAAGCCATTCCCCATTTGCAATAAACTAATTATGTGTTGGGGATTTTCTTCTTGTTTAGACAAAGCCTGATGTTTTATTTACAGTTCTTTGCAGGCTCGTGGAGGTGGAGCGGGTTCCCTGCATCGCAGCCACGGTGCCCGTGAGAGGCTGGAAAACACTGGAAAACACTGGGCAATGCTCATCTTATCAGAAGGGCTGGAATGGAGTAAATACCACACAGACCTTGGGGGTTTGGGAATGGGCAGAGCAAGTGCTCTAACACCATCCCCTCCAGGTGAGATTGTAAAGGTGATATTTTAAAGATGAAAACCCCTCACACAGAGGGTTGGGGATGCACAGGCTTCTGCCACCCTGCAGGGCCATCCCAGTGCTGGGTGGGACAGCAGTTGTCACAGAGTGTGGGGACTGCAGGGGTTCCCTCTCCCTTTAGATGGGCAGGAGGTTTTGATTGCTAAAATCCGAGCAAAACTATCTCAATTATTGTGTAGAAATCTGCCCAGTTGAGAATAAGAGAACAGCCAGGTCCAGGCTGCACACACACTCTCTCCTGCCTTCTCTGGGCTTGGAGCCTGCAGGGTACCTTTTTTCTCCCCTCTCTTCTGTAGCACAGCCAGCACTTGTCCCCATAATCCCGACCCAGGGCTGAAGACAAAACAAAGTTGGAGAGGAAATAAAGGTCAAGTGGATTCTACTCTGTTGCTAAAAGCTTGGAGTAATTTGCACTGTTGTAATTCCAGCAGTTGAGATAGCCAGAAAAATATATTTAATATTTCATTTTTTTCCGCCTTTTTTTTTTTTTACCCCTCGAGACATTTTTTCCTCAGTAGGGGAGAGCACTAACAATGACTTCAATAGCAGAATGAAGTTTAAAGCCCAGATCTTTCCAATTCTGCTTATTCCTTTAAGCTATTCCAATCCCCTTTATGTTCTTTCTGCATACACACATCTGTCTTCTTCAAAGCCTTAACCATCTCTGACACACCTGACCTTTCCATCCAAGCGCAATGGTGAGATGCAAAGAAAAACCCTTTACCTACAGCAAAGTAACTCTTTGTTTTGCCAGTCCCACACCTGAAAATTTTGCTGCTGCAGGAAGTAAAACTGCGAGCAACCTTTCCTCTGCTTTTGAAAAATGGAACTGTCATCTCTTCCAGAGAAATAACAGCTTATCTTTATTTTGTCAGACACGACTGTTAGTTATTAGAGTCGTCTTAAGAAAATGCTACAAGAAGAATTAGGACAGTATTGTCACAGAAATGTCAAGAGTTCAGAAATTAATTTGACAAGATCTGGGAGATCTCAGATATCTAATTAAACTTTCTGTGACAGTTATGTTGTGTAAATACTGGAAACCTCTCAAAGTAAAGAATCAGGTAAAACCAGCTTCCATATTCAATTAATAGATGTTACACCCGTTCAACAGCCATTACTCTGATTGGACCCATTCAGTTCACGCCAGAAAATGTAATTTCATCTATTCAGGCACACAAGGTTCACACAATTTAAAGAAAAAAAAATCCAATAAACTTACTGTGTCTGATAATACTACTATAGTTTTGGCTGGAGTTTATATAAACACCCTTCTCCTCCACACAGTGAATGACACCATACATTGCCATATATATGATAGAGGACATTCAGCTCTGGGTTTGAAGGTTTTAGAATAATTTCTGTAGGAAAAACTTATTCCATAGATGAAGGGAACTTAGGCTAATAGGAATTATGGTTAATAGATTCTGACCTCAACAGGCTATAACGCAAGCTGGATTTGCACTCAGTAATACTTGCATCAAGCCCATATCTCATAGCTGTGTTAAATCATATCAATTCATCATTTAAGGAAGCCACTACATCCATTAGTAAATTGTTTTAATAGTTAATTATTAGCAGTATAAAAAGGATGTGATTATCCCCAGCCTGAGTCTCCAGGGGCACTCTCAGCACGTGGATCATGCTACTGCTGCAACTCCAATGCAAAGCCATCAGTTTAATGAAACAGGAGGAACACTCCTGACACCAAAGATGTTGGCTCTGATCAGCCAACAGCTGGATATTGGAGCCACCAGTCTGAGCCTAAACTTAAAACACAGCACTGGCACAAGCCCATCCTCATTTACCTCCTGCACCCCAGCACTGCTCAGCCACAGGGTCGGTCTTTCTGTCCGAGCACGGCGAGGCTGTGCAACCCCAGGGAGGCTGTGCATCCCCAGGGATCGCTGCCAGTTGGGATGTGGTTGCTAAGCAAGTTCATCAATACCCATTAATCCTGGAGGCGACACTTCCTGCACACGAGCAGGGCCGGGAGGTGCCCGTTGTGCAGCTGGGGACGTGATTAATAACCCTGGCTCCCGCCGCCGAGGTGGCCGCTGCTTCCATCAGCACCGCACAGGGAAGTGGAAAGTCACCAAGGCAGCTCTCTGCTGCCAGACACAGACCTGCACAGTCATCCTCAGCGCAGGCACACGGGCTTAACCTAAGGAGCAACACTCAGAACCTGCTCAGTACACAGTGTTTTTGTTTGACAGAATGCAATAAGAAAGAGCATAAACCAGTTGCTTCCATTATTTGCAGCAATTTCTCTCACTGATCATTCCTCTCCTTAGCACTGGGGCTGGTTAGGAAGGAAGAGGAGCATTTGCCATTAAAGCTTTTAAAAGAAACTCTAATATTTTAAAGCAATTCCCTTCCCAAATAATTTTCTTATGTGAAGACATGAAAAATATGAGTTGAATTTCAAGTTCATTCTGTATCAACAGCTGAACAATGCTTATTTTTCAACTGGCATTTTCTCTCTGCACACTCAGTTGTTCCCAACACCATCCCTTATCCAGCTAAGCTTCATGTTCACATTGCCTGGCCAAAAACACATCCAAGGGCAGTTACCTCTGCTGGTCCTTTGGGGCCAGCAGTCACCTCTGCTTAGGTGGCCAGAGGGGAAATGTGCATCTCTCCAGCAGCATTCCCAGCGGAGCAGTGCTGTGCCACAACCCTCATCACCAAACAAAATCAGTGAACCTTACCCTGTGCTTTCACTGAGGGGCAGGACCAACCTCAGTAGCAGGGTAAGGGGAAGGTGCAGCTCAGCAAAAGGATCTGAGACTAAGAAGAAAAAGAACTTAGAAAGAAAGAAGACAATTACTTCTTTTTTGTTTGTTTTTTAACTTAGAGTGAAGGCCTCTTCTGTTAAGGTTTTTCCAACGATTAAAAAAGGAAAACCCAAACCCCCTACCAGCATGATTTGTTCTGGAGGCAGGATAGGACAACATCAAATCCCACAAGCAATTTGCAGTGCTGTCTTACCGAGCACAGCCTGGCAATCTTAACTCTCCGCCTCACTTAAAACAGCATCTCTGTTCCTGGATAACCCCCAAACCCATGGCGAGTAATGAATAAGAAAACAACGGGTTGTTGTTTTTCTTCCCATTCCCAACACTCACTCTGCATTAGGCTCCATCATTTCACACAACTCGCTTGATGTAACATGATGTGGCAGAACGCACCCTGATCCAGAAGTGAACCCTGATGCAATGCAGAACAGATGCCTTGGACTCAAACTGCTCCTTCTTTGCCTTTCCTACCTTTGATCCACATTTTCTGCTTGTGACAGGCTGTTAAATAAATATCAGTGACAAGGCTTGGTATGCATTTGTTTTTCTGCAGCTTGTTTTCTTTCTGTTCAGCTCTCCAAGCTGAGCATCTTGTTGACAAATATACACACTCCATTACCAATTAATGACTTTAGCCTGGTGTCCTCTACTCTCCTTACTCCCCAGTGCCATTTCTACACATTAGCCTGGATAACATTCAAAGATAATTGTGTTTTGTTTATTTGTTTTGAGGAGTAACAGCAATCAGACAGGCAAATCCCAGTTCTTACCAAAGCTGCAATTGTGTTTTCAGTGTAGCCTGTAGGAGAGCTAGAGAAGCACACGTGGCATTTGCTCAAGGTGAAACTTCACTTCTTTTGCTCTCAATTTTTTTTCTTCTTCCAAGAAAAGGACATTTTGCTCAGCACTCAGGGCTTTCTGCAGGCTTTCCACATCCAGGGCCAGGTTTTCAGCTGCCTCTTAATTGGTTCAGTCACTTTTTAAGCCCACCCTTGTTGCACAGTGCAGTTAGCTGAAAATGAGAAGTAATTCCCAGTAAAACATGTCAGCCCCCGCACACACATGTGGTCAGGATCCCACATTTGTGCACAGAGACCTATTTCAATTTTTGAAAGAACATTGCACGAGTATTTTCAGGTGGCCATTGACTTTGGGTACCTCAATTTCCACCGCAACCGAAGAAATGTAATTTTTGAGGATTGGGTACTTGGGACCTTCGCAAGCAGAAATCCAACTCCCCCAGGAATCCACGTAAGTGAAACCCCTGCAAGTCACCCGTGGAAGAAAGCCCATTTGATTAACACCAAGGGCAGGCAGGGGGGGTACAGCTTGAGCACATTCAGATGGCTGCAAAAGAGCACAGGGTGAGCTTCATTCAGCCTCCTTTTTCTGCTTGCAGAGATGCAAAGTCTTGCTGAACAGCCGTGACCAGGCTGTGTGCTCACCGAGGAGACACGAGCCACAGTTGGCGGAGCACATTAAGCATCTTCCGCTCCGATAATTAGTTTAGTGAAAAATTATTGCATTATCTGTTTGGTTTCATTAGAGACCAATTGCAATCTCAAAAAGAACGGCTCACATTAGGTGCTTTTAATAAGACAATAAACCCTATAGTGTTTCCAAACAAGATTTAAAGCCCGTTCAGCACGCGAGTAATTAGCACAAGTCAGGTTGGAGGCCAAATGCATTATTTAGTAATGGAATTAAATTTCCTCAGAAAGAAAGAAGCCCATTAAAATCCACTGAAACGCAGAACTGTCAAGGCAACGTATTTAAAACATATTGCAACAGAACCCTTAGCTTCACAGTAGGACGTGGTTCAGATTTTAGCAAATATGCACCCAGTCTTGTGGTCAACAAAGGAGATTTTACTCCTGCTATGCAGGGAGACTAATCCTACAGAGCCATATTGCACAGCAGGTGTTCATCTTGCAGATGGGCTGAAATCAATTATCAGCACTGACTGCTGTGCCATTGGGTAAGAAGGCTGAGATCCTCCAAATCACCCTCAGATTGTCCACATTTTCATCCCTAAGAGTCACTGGAGATAGTTTTCCTGGTACAGAAAGTTTTTCCTATACCAGAACAACCTTTTTTTTCCAGGAACACAATGGAAAGCTGTACTTTCTTACATGCTGTATTTTAATTTCTGTGTGTCATGAGCAAATATAATTACCAGTACAAAGGATTCAGAAAAAAACCAGACTATGCTTAGCAACCTCCAGCAAAACTAGCAGAATGCTCTCGACAAAACTTGTGCTCTGTAATGAAATTCCTGGGAAGGCATTCAGTACTTAAAAAACTAGGACAAATTATGCTGTAAGGAGTAGAATATGTAAACGTGGCAAGGAGCTTTGCTTTATATTCTGGCTTCAGAGGGGTTACTTCCAATTGACAGCAGTGTAAATGGGACCAGAATCAGACTCATGCCCACCAGCATGACAAAGACAAAGCTGGCTTTATACAGGAGAATATAGAAACATCCCTTAACCAGGTCCATGTGTAGGGGATTCTGGGAAAGATGGAGCATTTGCATCTCTGCCATGAGTACATGTAGACCCCCTCTTATATGGCAGCTTAAGAAATAACAATTTTGGAGCCAAACTACCAGCTCAAACACACTAGTGACTCGCCAGCTCATCCCTGTAGTAATTCTGCAAAGGCAGTGATGCATGTACCATGTAACAGGGCCATGATAATTTCCATAACAGACAGCCAGCAGTGACAAATGGAAAATAAAAATGAGAGGAGAAGCAGAAAATATGGCAGCTCCCTTGGACCCAGGGCTGGTGGCTCTGGGAAGAGGAAAGGGTGGCTGCTGATCTCTGGTGCAAGAATAGGAGGTTTCCAAGAGTTCCAGGGGGTCTGTAGGTTTTCCTCCTGCAGATCCCTCAGCGCTGGGGCTTTTCCCATAAATGTGCCTCTCCAAGTACCTTCAAGGCTGAAGTTTTCATTGCAAATCAGCAGTGGAGCTGGGAGTTGGAAGAGGTGCCTGGCTCTCCCCATCAGGGCTTACAGATAAGCACTCGCAGCAGAGTGATTTATGTTCCCAGGATTTGGACGTAATCCTGCCTCCCTGGGGTAGCTGTTTACTTTCAGAGCCAATTTCCCTGATGGAGCAGGAATATCCACATCTTGCTTTTCTCCCCTTTTGCTTTGCATCTCCACACAGAGAGCAGGGAAGGGAGAAGAGTGGTGCTCTCCCTGCCACACACCTTGATCCTGGAGAGGTTGCTGCCTTCACAAAACTGGCACAAAAGGCAGAAGGACTCTGGTTTGATATATAATTCAACACATTAAATTATGTCAATAATATTCAATCAATTGCCCCAAACAGCTCATGCTTTTGACATCTTATTCTGCAGCCTAAAGTCAACATTATTTATTTCTCAATCCGTAGTGCCAGTGGATAACCTGGTGCTGGCTGGGACACCCCTCACAGGAGCCCCTTCCAGACCAAAGCCACGGGCAGGGCAGTAGAAAAGTACTTGAGTACACATTTCCAGCCCACCCAAAACAGCTTTTGCTCTACCTTCACAGCAACATGCCCAGACACAGGGATTTCTCATTGCAAGGTCTGAATACAGCTGAAGCACAAACCAGTCAGCAATCTAAGGAAAATGGGTTTGTAGGTGATGCAAAGCTCTCACAGATTCACTCTGAAGCTGCTGAGCCTCTTAACATCTTCAAAACCTCTTTTCTCCTCTGGGGTCACAAAGGAGGCTGCATTTCCTGGAAGGCAGCTTTGAGAGGTTTGAGACTCCAGGGAAGTCGTGACATTAGCAAAGGTTCTGCCACAACTACTTGTAAAACCAGGAGATTGAGCTCTTTTGTAGCGCTTTCATCCTCCTTTGAGGCACTTGTCCTCATTTCTGAGCTGGCCACTGCAGCAAGGAGCCATCCCACCAGTGATGCTGAGCTCCACAGGCAGCTTTTGTGATCCCTTTTTTCCATATTGACCCTTTGGGCACGTTCTTCAAAGGCAACATCATCTCAGGGGCCTTCTACTGACAGCAGCTGGACTGGGCAATGTACAGTGGGATGGGGAGCTTGGCATGTCAAGTCAAAGTTTCACCTTCCATCCAAACCCCACTCCCTGCTGGCCCTGGGAAAAGCTCCCAAGCTGGAGTGGAAAACCCTCAAACTTTAGACTAGAAGTCATTATGGCCATGAAAGCATTTCACCATCTTAAGAGTCAGTCTGGGTTTTTCTGGCAGGTAACCTATTTATTGAGGGCATTGGAAATTTGGCCAAAATTTTGTATGTGTGTGTGTGTGGCCTGAAAAGTCATTTTGCATCAATAAGTCACACACCAGCAAGAGCCCTTTTCCCTGCAGCTGTAATGAGTTCAGCCCCTGCACAGCCAAAGACTGTCACACACCAAAACCCAACCAGAACAACGTGGCTGGGGAGAAAATGAGACATTCTCATCACCCTCATTATTAAACAGAGACCTGTGAAGGATTACTTGCATATTATGGCAAACTTCAATTGAAATGGGCCATTACTTGCCTCATTAATATTTCAAGTGTGTTTGAATGCTCTATGGCAAAAATATATTACATGGAAACGAATTCAGGTAGAAGGAAAAAAACCCCACAAAACAAATTTCATTAAATAATGAACATGCATTACACTAACCCATCCTGAGATTCAGCCCAAGAGCGTCACAGATAAAAAAAATCCTGGTGTTCTACTTATAAATAAGGCAAAATTATCTATTCATTTAGGAAAAAGTAATCATGCTCAGTTAGACACACCAGACAAGCATATGAAAAAAAAAAAAAAAAGGCTTTGAAGCTGCTCCTGATAGCAAGCCTTGACAGCTTGGCAAGAAAACTCTGCCATCCATATTTTTTATTATTTTTTAAAGTATACGTTAGAAAGTCCATTAAAGAAGTGGCATGAATTGGTAATTTTTTGTTGCATAACAGTTTTGAATCTGTGAGAGAACAGTAATGCAATACAGCTCTTTTTGCCCATGCATCTCATTTCAGAACAATTCCCAACTGAAGGTGTTCCTTGTAAATTGGATATTAGCAGGGAACAGAGTAGAAGATACACCCCTACTGCTGTTCTGTTTGTCTCTAGCTGGAGCATGGCCTACTAATTTTATAAAAAGTTACAATATAAGACTTTATCTTTCATTTGACAGTTTGGAACTACCAATACTTAGTCTGATTTGGGTAGGGGAAGCTTGCTATTTAACTTGATTTGTTCATAATGTCAGTGAGTGTTATCGGTGATCAAGCCTTCAAGAAATTATGGTTTTGGTCAAAAACCTCCACCACAGACAGGATCCAGCTCTACCTGAGGCTCAAGGCTTTCATCTGAATTCGGACAAAGACTTAGATAAACAAACAAAAGTATCCTGGTATGGAGAGAAAGCACAACCAGAGTTTTCCATCATCACCTGGAAGCATGAAATTCCCTGTTCTGGGAAGTGGCAGCTGAGCCAAACCCTCCTGAAAATTGCATTTACTCCAATATGATTTTTCAGTGAGTGACCAACAGTTCAATCCTGTCCAAGAGCAGAGGTGAAGCAGCAGCTCCCTCCACATGTAAAGTCTGAAGAGACTTTTGGAAGCTGGGGAATAGTTTCTTGGGACATCAATTCTTTTACTATCTGTTCTTGTTAAAGCCACTATTAATGGGTGATGAGCTTCAAGCTGCAGCCTGATGATTAGGTGAAAACTGGAAATCCCAACTGTAACACAAGCTTTGCTGCAGGGGAAGATGGATCTGGGAATTAGCAGGGTGGTTTATCAATTCAGGAGTTTACACCTGACTAGAGGATTCTCTGATTGAGAGCTGGAAGAACTCATTAATATTTGTGCTTTTTTTTAATCCAAGTATTCCTCACCAGGACCATAATTATCTTCTCTGGCCTATCTCCCCACACTTCTCCTGCTTAGGGTGCAACATCTCATCATCTTTATCCATACATGATCCTGATATAGATGCACATATATATATATATACACACACTCATACACACATCTCAGGAGAGCTTTAAAAAAAAAGAAAAAAAAAGGACAGGAACATAAAAATATGACTTTCAAAGCCAACATGCTTAACACCAAGAAACCCTCTCCCCTCCCATCAGGCCCATGACACCCTCCAGGACAACCTGGACCTTACAGGGACTTCTACCTTAGTTCAAGTCCTTTCATTTTCCCAGGCAAGAAGCCTCTCCTGAGGCTCAAACTGCAGCCCCAGCAGGTTCTTCAGCACTGCTGGGCATAGCAGGGGACCTCTGCTGATGCCTGCAGAGGCTCCTGAGACAATCAGGTTTCAGAATGAAATAAATTTCAGCTGGAAAGCAGCAAGGCCAGAGCAGAGAGGAGGATCTTTCCTGAGCTGTTGCCCTCCTCCACCCAGCAAGGCAGGACACCCTCCACAGGTGCCTCAGTGCTCACTGCAGGGCTTTTATAGCCCCACACTTCCCACCTCTTTAGCACAAATTAAAGGGGCCAAAACCTGCTGGAGCCTGAGAGTAAACCTGCTGTGCAGGTGCATTGCAAAACCAAACCAAATCAGCAGTTTCCTTCTGCCTGTGTTGTTCCTTGCATGGATCATGTCAGAATTAGTTCCACTGCTCTGTTCTCAGGTGTCTATTAGGTGCTGGCTACACCTCATAAAAAAGCCCCTAAACACTGAGAAAAATGTCATAACTTGAAAGGTTTTATTAAGTCCCTGCTTGCCCTGTTCTTTGCTACGCCTGTAGCTTAAACACTAAAAGCCAACAAATAACCAATATATGGTTTTTCAACAGTAATTCTTGTTGGCTGCCAAGAGGATGGTGCCAGGCTGTTTTCAGCGGTGCCCAGGGACAGGATGAGGAGCAAAAGCCATGAACTAAAACACAAGAAGCTCCACTCCAGCATGAGGAAGAACTTTCCATTGGGGGTGGCAGAGTCCTGGAACAGCTGCCCAGGGAGGTCAGGGAACCTCTCTCCCTGGAGACATTCCAAACCCACCTGGATGCATTCCTGTGTCACTCAGGTGACCCTGCCTGGGCAGGGAGGTTGGACTGGGTGATCTTCCAACCCCAACAATTCAGTGAAGTTCACAGGTTTTATCAAACCCAGCCCTGTTTCCCAGGTTAGCACAGCTGTGGGTGAGGTGCTGCTTTTCCAGCAGTGCCATAACAGACCCTGTGCCAGGCACCTGTAACCCCAAGAGCTCACTGCTCACCATGAGGCTGCTGCCCTGGGCACGGGGTGCGTGTGCCACCCTCACACCGGGCACCCAGGAATTAAATGCTCTTAAACTTCTGAGTGATATCGCAGCCACTTCTCCAGGCGCTCCGAGCAAGCTCGTCTGCCACCTTCTGTCCCTGAAAGGGTATAACTTTCATGGGAGAGCATATTCCCATTTTTCCGTGGGCAGGTCTGGCAGGTGGGGAGCGGTGAGAGGAGTTTTTGCAGTTCGGGGCCCATCTCCACTCCCACATCCCTGTGCCGGAGCCCCGGGCGCAGCCACAGCCTGGAAACTTTGTTAGCAGGAAAAGCACTGGCATTTCAAGGCTGATTTCCAAACAGAAGGAGACAGATAAATGATGGGTGCCAGGGCCATGGCTTCCAGCACGTGTGCTGAGAGGCATCTCCTCCAGGTACATCGGACGGTGATTGGAATTCCCTTCCCGAGAAAGCCCGGGCTGGCTCTGCATTACAGCGATGCACAGTGACAGCTGCACGAGGCCATACGGCTCCAGACTCGGCTGCCTTTGGCCATATTGATGAATCACAGTGTTTACTTAGTGATGGACTTGCTTGACCAGGCAGGAATAACCCCGGGTAGCCAGGGAAGCTGTGCTACCTTTGCCGATGGGATGCAGCCCAGAGAGCAGCTCGGCACAGCTCCACGTGCCTTCCCGGGAAGATGCAGGAAGGCAAAACCCAAAGTGGCATTTTTGTCTGTCCCCAGACTTGTGACTGAAGGGAAAATTGAAAAAAAAAAAAAAAATTAAATCAAGAACAATGAATGCTCGACAATTGTGGCAAATTGGGTTGGAAGTCTCAATGCTCCTCAATTACTGTGCACAAATGCTAATTGCAATAGTTCCTTTCTGCGGCTCCGTCAGCACAAATCCCAGAACCCGAGATAGTCTTTCTTTTTCTTCAAGCCATCTGTCATGCTAATTCTCTTATTGCTGAGAGTTGAGGCTTGTGGTGTTTTTTTTCTTTCCTTTAGCACCATTACAAAGAGAGGATGCTGTTTCTCCCAAAGGCAGCTCCAGGCTCCTCCATGGATGCACAGAGAACAGCAGCTTTCCCCATGGCCTGAGATCTGTGTGCTTCCAAGTGCTGCAGGGGGTTATTGATGTTCAGGGAACCAGGTGCCCTCCTGCAGCACTGACCTGCACACCTCGAAATTGCTCTGAAGAGCAGTTGCAAATAAGATCCTCAGCTGATGCTTCTTCTTCTGGGGGATTGATTTATCCTGATACCCATGATTGCATCTCGAGGTGCATTTAATGATTCATTCCCTTTAATAATGCAAGCAGATATTGAGGAGGTCTCTGGCTTCCTCAGATGGGCTCTTTTAATAATAAAACCACTTTCATTTTTTTTCTTTTCAAAATAATAACAGATAAACCCAGGGGGATCCTTGGTCTCTGCACATCCTTAGTTTATAAGGAATTTTTTGAGCTCTCTCCTCCTGCCACCCTCTGGTCCTCAGTGAGCTGCTGTGGGATGCAGGAGGATCTGCTGTTATACATGATGGACATTTTCTGACCCATCTCCCCTCCTCCAGCCTTTGACAGGTAACTTGGCCAGGTCATTTCTTCATCCCCCTCTCTGGGCTGTTCATGGTTAACAGGAACAACCCACCTTTATCTGCAGAGCTGCAGCCTGGCTGATGCAAGGCAGCTCTTATTAGAGCAGCATTTACCAAGGGGTCAATTGTGTCCATACTGAGGCATTCAATTCTTATCAGCAAAAATCCATGTGCTATGTGGAGCGGTGTCCCCGAGGTAGCTGCAGAGGCCATGCAAATCAAAGCTCAGCTGCCAGAAATCACACCAAAGAGGTGTTTATTGACACAACTTTTTGCTAGAATAAAAACTGTTCCATTATTATATGATAAAGTTCTTGTCCTGGAGCTATGGACCTAGAGAAGGGCAGGATATTCCCCATGGAAGGCTCTTTCTCCTTTGGAGCATCTGTTTCCATTCTGCTTTGCTGTATCCAACAGTGCAAACACTGAGCATCCTCAACATCTAAGCGAAGGCAGGAGTGTGATACCTTTCTTTGAATGTCATAAATGCAGCATTTCCACGGAGTAGAAAGTCTGGGTACACTGAAATCTTCAGCAATCCCACGTGACAACATCTGGCAACCGGGTCCTGACACCTGCAGTCTGTGTGGCAGCCAGGCTTTCCTGCCACACCTGGTACCCAGAGCCCCCAGTGAGCTGAAAATGCAGAACAAAACCAATTATCCAGCTCCAAGATGCTCCCCGTGGGGGCAGGAGGGAGGGGAAGCCATGCCAGAGTGGGTGAGACCCCCACCAGTGGGTTCCTAGGCTAGCAGGAAAGTTCTTACCTGGATATTTGCTGCTATGGCTTTGACGTGGTTCTGCAGAAAGTTCCTGATTCCTTTTTTGTGCCACCACCAGAGCAGGACTGGGTGCTGCCCTTCTTCCCTCCTCTGCTCCAGGCTGGCTTAAGTGGTTCCTTTGCTTCTGTGCTTTCTGCTTCCTTTTTCCAAGCCCACACTCTTGGTTGGCTTTGTCTGCTCGAAGGTGCTGCATCTTCCATCACAGCACTAAAGTGGCACTTCAGAGGTCCTTCATTCTGCCCTCTCATGTTGTGCTCCCTTTCACAGCATTTTCCCTGGGTGCTAAGAATTCACAAAGCTTTCAGCTTTCTTTTTCTTTTTGTACCATTCCTTTCTAAGAAAACCTGTTCTGTGAAATCCGTCTGCAATGCTCCATGCCCGTAACATTCCATGACTGGTCAGTCCTGGCACAGAGACCTGTCAGTCTCTCCCTCTGCACCTTTTGAACTTCTGAGCTGTTTCAGTTTGATGGAGGATCCAAGCTGGAACAACACAAGACTGCCACAAAGTCACTGCAAACAGATGAATGAAAGAGGATGAAGCTGCTAATGCCCTTCCTGGAGGAGGAGGATGCAGGAATGCAACTCCACCAGATATCAAAGAGTACACTCAGGGGCTCATCAGAGAATCCACCCACAGGTCCATCAGAAACCAGGTCCATCAGTCACCAGCTGAGTGACTTTACACTCCTTTGCCCATATTAATTATTCCTTTTTTCCCTTAAACAGTATTTTTTAAAATACATATGTATGTATATATGTAATATATATTAAAATATACCTGTTTTAAATCTAAGCCTACCCCAGTGTTTGTTTTCTCATTTTTTGTTGTTGTTGTTGGGAGGTTTTTTTGTTTGATTTTTTTTTTTTAATATTTTTTCTCTGTAAAAATCCGGACAGCCTATGGGAGTTACACCTGAGTGAAGACTCTGAGCTCTGCTTTTACTTTTTGAAATAAAAACCAAACCCCAAACTTTCCACAGGAGCAGCATCATTTCCAGAGGGCAGCCCCCGCCTCGTTGCCTCTCCGGGAAGAATTTCAGCTGCGTTTCCAGCAGACTGTGTTCCCAAAAATGAACAGTGGGGCTCAGGGTCATTGAGAAGCTTTTATAGGATCACTGGAGATGGAAAAAAGTGCAATTTTTGGGAGACTCCCAGCCTTCCCGGCTGCTGTTTCGCTGTAGGAGCAGGAGAGGGTGCTGCGAAACCAGCGGCGGGGGCTGCGGCGCGGCGGCGGGGAGCGGGATCCCCTCTGTGTCCCCCAGACCCCCCCAGCCCCAGTGTCCCCCCGGCTCCAGACCCCTCCAGCCCCTAAAAAGCCATTTTCTCTTAAGTGGAGGAAAAAAAAAAAATTAAATATTAAAAAGTCCCTCTGGAGCTCAGCGTTTCAGCATCCCAATGATGAGCAGTTCAGGGTGGAAACTGCTCCACACGCTCCTCCTGCTGCAAGATTTGTAAGTTAAAAAAAAAAAAGAAAAAAAGGAAAAAGAAAAAGGAAAAGAACAAGAAAATGTTCACAAATCCACATTTTAAATCCTCTGGTTTCCAGCTTTTCTGTCTCTAGGATTAATGATGAACTTGTGTCTTTCATGAAGGAAGAATGGGGGGGGGAGATTCTCCAGTGGCTATTATTTGATGTTATTCAAAGTATTTAATACTATTCAAATTATTCCTATTTATTATAATTATCATTGCTCTTGTTGTTGTTTTGCAAGTGAAAAAACAAATGTAATGGATTTTCAGTGCTGAAAACTGGGAGGGAGCACTGGGGTCATGCTGAGATCCTGTTTCCTCCATGGAGCCCAGCTGGGCAGGCAGGAGACCCTGTGTCCTGAATCTGCAGGACAAGCAGGTTTTATCCCAGCTTTCACTGCAGCTCCTTGCACAGAACCTGCCTGGAGTAAAGTTTCTTTACACCATTAATGGCCCAGTGATGGCTGTAGAGGAGGTGCTGACCTGAGCCCACACACCCCTCTTTGGGACCTCCAGGACACCACCTTCCCACCTTCCTTCTCAAACAACAGCCAGCTGGACCCAAGTCCTGTTGTTTTTTTTTTTGGCTCTTATTAAAAATGAAGCACCAGAACAAATAGGAAAATAGGGTAGAAAACCCCATCCTTTCTAGCTCTTTTTTTCCTTCTGCCTCTGTTTCAGGCTTTAATTTTCTGGCGGTGCAGGTCCCTAAGACAGCCCTGACAACCCTCTTAGGGCAGTTTCTTTAAGCAGCTCCAATTTCTGTTGCAGGGTAACACACAGCCCTGCACTGGGGAGGGAGCAAAAAGGAGCTCATTGCTCATCACCACGCACACAAACGCGACATTAAACCTCCAAAAGACCATCATTAATTATCTGTGTGCATACTAAGGGTATGCAAAGGTCCCAAAGTACCAATATGCCAATTAAGAATACAGTTTCTGTTTTATAAATAGGAATACTGGGACAGAGACGTGTTTACCCAGAGGGTGCAGGCCCAGACATGCCACGGGTCACAGCACAGGGTGGTACCTGTGGGGCGACCTCTCAGCCCCAGAAGAAGCTCTGATTTGCCCCCAGATATTTTCCAGGACCAGGTGACAACGTGGATGTTGCAGCTGAACACGCTCCAGGTGCCCACCAGGAGAGGAGCTAATGACTTTGCTGTTGTACTTCAATGCCTTGTACTCTCCTCTCGTGCGAAGCCATTCCCAGCTTGCTCAAGAGCCTTTGGAGCACGATAATTGGCTTGGAAAAAATGCAAATATACCAGAACTGACTGGGAGGGGGGTGGGAGTGGGGAAGAAAAAGCCCCCAGGAGCGCGGAGGTGGCAAGTGTTATAATCTCAGCCTGTCATCGGTTTAACGTTATTAAACAGCTTCTTAAAATAGCAGCCATAATTATTCCTATATGGAGCTCAATCTGGAGAGCTTTAAGCGCTTTCACTCCTCTCCTGCTTCACTTTCCTGCTCCAAAACAGGTGTTTTGGGGTCCCACCCCATGGCAGAGGCAGGAGGGACCTGCCCCATCATCAGCAAGGCTTTGCCTGAGGAAGCCCAGGCATCAGCCCTAACCCAGTTTCACCAGGCTCAGCTCTGTTGACATGAACATAGTTTTTGTTGCATTTTTAATTGTAAAAATGTATTTACATGAATAAAATACAGCTCAGTTGGGAATATGACCTACTTTTTATGGGAAGATAAAACAACTGTAGGTTTGTGTTTTTATTTCATGTATTTCAGCTGTTCCCAGTCAGACAGAGCTGCTGAAGCAGATCAATAGGAAATCCACAGCCACCAGGATGCTTTTTTCTGTAAATAATCCCATTCTGATTGAGATGAAGGGGAGCTGCTGCATTTCTGTGATGAAGCCTTTAACCTTCAGATCAGTAGAGCAGTTTTGACAGTACATAATTTATATGGAAATAAATAATTTGATGGGGATTTCAGATATATGTGTTCTGCACTGCTGGAGAGGCATCTGTTTATCTAAATTATGAGCAATAATACTAAATAATATATAATCCTATTGTCCTGGAAAAACAGGGGTCATTCTGAAGTTTGTTAAGCCCAGCAGGAACTGGGGATGCTCTGTCAAGAAACAGACCCTGTAATTTCTGCTAAAATAAAGCACAGTTTGCTTTTCAAGGATAAACAAGAGCTTTCACTCGGATGTTTGAGCTTATTTAGCATTGAAACAAGACAGCTTTACAAGCCATATAATTTCAGTGTCAGATGTTGGCTGGGCACTACGCAGCCTCTGCAAGGGCCACGGATTCTTTTCTTATCCCTTCACTTCAGCAGCCTTTGATGAGCTGAGCTGGAGGCAGATTAAACCAGCATTAAGGCCTACAGAGCACCCAATTATGCTGAACCTGAATACCAGAGATTTACTTATTAAATATAAAGAAATGAGCAGGATCTGACCTGCACCGACATGACAGACACGGCTGCTCCTTGCACTTGTGTGTGACACCGACCGTGTCCCCTTTCCCACAGAGGTGAAATCACCCCTCCCCCCCCCCCCCCCCCCCGAGCAGCTGAGTGACACTTTGGTATTTATTCAAATTAGCTGTTATTAATTAAATAACACCTTTCAGCTTCCTTGGCAGCTCTTCCCCTGCGGTTGCAGCGGGATGCTGGCACATGTCAGGATGCCAGACAGATGCGAGAACCTCAGGGTTATGTTTCTGTGAACACACACCTCATTAAAGATGTTATCACTAGAGGAAAATAATAAATTTACGGTCACGTCTCTGTACTATCTCCTCTTTTGTGCCTTCCACCTCCCCTATCACTAAAACCCACTCCCAGGTGTTATTAAACAAAGACAGCTCTTGTTCAGCAGAGCTTCGCTCGGGCTTAATTTTGCTTCCGAGAGTCCAAGGGATTTTGGCACGTGCCTGCATACTTTGTTGATTAGCAGCAAAGCTGAATCTCGGGCCTGGGGATTTGTCCACATGCAGATTTAGAGGTGCTAGTTGGGATGAGCTGGGGTAATAGTGACTTTGTTCCAAAATGAGCTGTTCAGGCAGTACCCACCGTGCCGGCTGTCGCAGCCCTTTGGGCAGATGGAGCTGCATCAGCCTCAGTTGAAGGAACTGCAAACCTGAACGAGCCCAAGCCACTGAACATCTTCTCTGCACCCCTGTCACACCTGGCTTGCCTCTAAGAGAAATGAATTCACACTGCCCTAACACTGAAGATTAAAAGCAGCTGCATGTCAGCACAGCCAGATTTATCCAGAGCCCATGACAAAAACGATGGGTTACTGGGGAATAACCTTGGCTGCTGGTGCTGTGTATTTTCAAGGCATATTAATCACTATTTGTGTGTGAATACTTCTCCTTTCACTGGAAATGGAGAGAGGGGTGAGGCTTAGGGAGTTCTGCAGTGGTTTGATTAAAAATGCTGGACAAAGCCTGCAGAACACATGGTACAAACTGCTCAAGACTTGAAAACATCCAGTTAGAGGCAATGTATTCCTCAAATCCAACCCTTGGGGTAGAATCTGGCAACACAGTTGAGTGGGGCTAATTTTTCTGGTTGAAATGGTGCTTTCCTGGGTTGCAAATTGTGATAATAATAATAATAATAATAATAATAATAATAAAAGTAGAATCTTTCTTCTACAAAGTTGACTAGAAGATTGATTTGACCAGAGGGTCAAAGATAAAGTGGTGTGAAAAGAAGAAGGGTTAAATCTGGGGAACTGGCTTGCAATTAAAGACTCATGGGGTGATCACTGCAGCCATTTCCTGCCTGTTATAACCACTGCCCACCGAGGACACTGCAACCCAAAATCCGAGGTATATAAAACCCCACATGAAGATAAAGCAAAGAGGCAGCTCTTCCCTCTCTACATTCCACTGTATCCATGGGAACAGGGTGGGATTTGACATCCACACAATCACTATAGACAGAAACCCTGCGGTGCAGGGAGGAAAGGTCAGTGGAGCACCCTGGCCATGGTGGGGCATGTGAGGTGGCACCCATGGAGCAGCCAGGGTGCTGGGGACACCCTGCTCCCTACCCAGGAATCACAGCTTTCCTGTGTCCAGGACAGCTGGGGTGCAGCCAGTCTGCAGAAAGAAAAGTTAAAGAGCTGATGTGGTTCTTGGAGAGAGCTGGTGGAACAAGGGGTGCTGCAGTGGGGTGAAGGACATCCCACCAGGAGCCCCAAAAGTGGATGAGAAAAATGCTGCTTTTTCTAGTTAGGTTTGACTGTAAATTTGGGGAAAAAATTAGGAAGGGAACAAATAAATCTCATAAGGAAGAAGAAGAAAATAAATATCTCTCAGCTACTTCTCATTAGTGGAGGAATATTTACTCAGGTGAATATTTTGCCTGTTCACACAGCATCCCCAGCACAGACACACCAGCTCTGCACAGCTAACAAGGTATCAGCAGGGAGAAATAAGACTATTTAATTTCTTAGCACACCTTGAATAGCCCATGGGGCCAGCTCACATTTGGGAAAATGAATACACAGCCTTGACAAATAGTATTAATAATGCAACACAAGGACTCGAGAGCAGAGCACCGTGAGCTGCAGACACCATGCCCGAGTCAGCTCCTTACCCTGCCATACTGGCATGTGGCTGAAACATTAATAAACTCTGGAGCCCTAATAAAATACCTTTGGGTCCTGTCTGCTTGAAGCTAAGAGCATGGGTCTTCAACCCCGTGTCCAGATGATGCAACACTGAGGCTCATCTGGGACTTCCCCAGGTATAAGGATTTGGTCTCCCCCTGCCTACCTGACCAACAGCTCCATGCCACCCTCCTGGGCCAGAGCAGGACCAGGTTGCCCCAAAACACCTGCCCAAACCTCATCTCACCTCAGCAGAAGCTTCACCAGCAGCCAGAACAGCTCAGCAGGGCTCTCGGTCTGCACCTCTGCTCAGAGGGGTTACTGCCACACGGGGTCTTGTGCCTCACCTGAACCTTTGCAGAGACTCCTTGTGCCCACTGCCAACACAGCTGCAAGGGGAGCAGCACTGGAGGACAGTTCATCGATATCTGTATATAAATTTATATAAAAATCATATTTTTTCTGCTGGGCAAGAAAGGGCTCCGGAGCCTCAAGCTGTTCCAGCAGCAGCTGAGGGAGAGCAAGACCCAGCACAGCCTTGTTACTCCTGGCTACTTAATTACTGCTTGTGATTGGTCTCTAATGAACCTCCTGCATCCATAGCTCATGATTCATTAAGGGTTTTCAGGACACTACTGAGGGGCAAATGGAGCTTGTTCCCACCAGGGCCCCATCACACCATGGGAGTGGCACCGTGTGAGAGTGAACAGGCACAGTCACGGGGTGGGAGAGGGATGCTGGCAGAGAGGAAGATACACAGACCACAAAATGCCTCTCTGGGCTTACAGAAAGGGGATTTGTTTTAAAAACCCCACAGAGGGGAAGCGTGGCTCCTGGGAGTTCCCTGAGAAAATCTCAGAGCACCCATCTTCCCAACCAGCCTTCCCTGGGCCAGGGGTTCTCTCACCTCCCATGTGCCACTCCTGCAGTTCCCATTCACCCCTCCCCGTGCCATGAACTCCACACAGCACTCAGGCTGCAGGGTGGATGTGTGTGTGGGAGGCTGATGGCAGGGACAGAAAAAGCTTCAGCCCTGAGCAGCATCTGGAGCAGGGAACTGCTCCTGGATCAGGCTTTAACCCTTAATCCCAGTAACTCATTCTAATGCTCTAGTACAAGGAGACACAGCCACATGCACAAAGAGTCTGACACTAGTTAGTCATTCATGCAAAATAACTTTTTTTTGCCTCTAAGTGCAAAGCATTCTCTGTGCAGTGTCAGACAAGCAGTCACCTTCCCACGGGTATGGGAGCAGCTTGGTTCATCCCACCGGGTGAATTTAAGGACTTCAGTCTTAAGGGTAAAACTTCTAATTTAATTGGTTGCTTATCCTCAAACTCTGCTTTTTATTTATTGCAATCAAAGCACCAGACACAGAGGGAACACAGCGAGAGGCCGTCGCTGAAATGGGTGGGAGAGAGACTGAAGGAGGGGACTGAGCAGTGTCCCTCAGGGAGAAAGGATGTGGGGTAACAGAGATTAATGTGGGGTGAGACCATGCCAGGTGACTGGAAGAGGTAATTAAATGCTGAGTAGGTGTCCTAAGGGGGTGCTACATTATTTACTGGTGTCACTGGGCTCACAGCTCACCCCGCTGCCTCGCCCACACCACTGCACCAGAGGCTCTGGAGAAGTTTCTCCACAGTCCATGAAAGTGTGGTAACATTAAAAAAGGCTCAGAGCCGTAGTGAGAGCTGCTGCCAAACGTTTGGAGGGATAGAACAGCACCTGGAGGCACAACCATTGCTGCCCGTGCTTTACTAAACACCACCTTATCCTACCAAAACCCAGCATTTACTGGACCAACAGCAAACACTTTGACAGATTGCTTTTGGCAGTCCTGTCCTTTTTGTGCTCACTGGGTGAATGTGTGAACTCCCAGGCTCACAAATGCAGCCACATGATGACAATCTCTCCAATGAATGAAAATAATTACTTTTCTAATTCGCCCCTAGACTCTGCTAAACCTTCTGGGGCCTCGGGGAAGGCATGAAGTTTTTTTTTTTTAATTTCTTCTGCTTATGTAGGCAATCATTTTCATTTATAAAATGAATAATTCTCTATTTAATCAGTACCAAAGAAAATTCCACTCGGGGACAGGCACATCTCCTGATGCTGCACAGGATTAACCCACAAAATGACTCCATAGTGTGGGGGAAAATGGGACAGCCCTTGTGCCTCTGAGCATCAGCGACTTTGGGGATCCTGAAGATCTCCCTTCCAAGAAGGACTGAGAATATAAGATCCATCAAGGGTGAGATGCAAAGGCAACTGCCTTTGAGCCACCAGAAAACACTGGTGTCAAGCCCAGCAAACTAGATCAGGCTGTAGGAAGTGCAAAATCATTGCTTCTGAACTCCAGTGCTTTCTTGGAGCCAAATTCACACGGAACATGGAGATCCTGATGGAAAACTGGTGGGTTATCTGGCTGAGGACCAGCAAGCTTTGCTGCTGGATGATGGGGCTGGATTGTACTTTAATGCTTGAACCAGCAGCAAAACCTGTCATGTAGCACTTCCAAACTGGTGTTTCAGTGAGAACACAGATGCTTGAGGGTAATGCAAAAACTGAGGGTAAATAGAACTGTGTCTACAAAATGATACCCTGGTTTTAAAACTTAGCAAATTAGGAGTCAGAGACATTATATATACACTAGATATATGTTACTTATCTGAAGGAACTGGAGAGAAATAATCTTGTTCAAGAGCTGTCTGGAAATACAGCTGCAATGAAGTCCTGTGGAATGGGCATTGGAATCCATACAAATAGTGGTGCTGCAGCAGGACTTGGCCCCTACTTTGGAGGAGTTTATAAATAATAACTATTAAAAAGCAAATAATAAATATTAACATTAAATAATAATAACAAAGTGCAACATTCACTCCCCAGTGTGCTAGAAATGAGATTAAAAGTGTGTATATTCTATTTCTTTTAATTACAGTACGACAAAAAACAAGCTCGAATATACCAAGAGTCCTCGGACGGTTTCGTTTTGCAGAAATGAAATTTTCCCCAGAGGTTGAAAATAACAAGAACAGAAATAAAGTTTGGACAAAGCTCTTTCTCTTGCACGGAGACAGGATGGGACTCACACAGGAGAGCACGAGGGAGCACAGCCAGCTCCTTCCCTGCCCTGCTTTCCATCAGGGTGATGCTCTCCCCTGGCAGGTGGCTGAGGCCAAAATGCCAAAGCATGAGACGAAGTTTCAAAACTTAAAAATCTCAAAATAAGTTTCATACACACACACACAAAAAGCAGCTAAAATACCATTTTCTTGCCAAAATGAAATATAAGCCAACTACTTTGCTGCAGTGGACTTGTGCCATAAGTTTCAGCTGCATCACTTTACACTGGTTTGGGATCTTGCCTTTCACTGCAACAACTTCTGGCCATAATTCCCCCTAAATCCTACATCTAATGTTTCCTGTGGGAAGGGTTTAGGTTGTTTTCCACTCGATGCTGCACTGAAATTCTCCCATTTGCTCTTCAGATCTCCTGCCTATGGGATGGCAGAGGAAATTTGGGTGCTAGAGCCACCTCACCAGGGTGCCTCCAGTCTAATAGGGGATATTTAAGCAACAGTTTACAAGTGGCCATAGAGGAACAACCTGCTTGTGTCCAAGCTTGCTGAGGTATTGTCCAGAAGGATGGCTATTTCCCATTACAGCCTGGTTGGAAGTGATATCCAGCACTGAGAGATATCAATCAGTAAATATTCAATCAAGACAAAATTTCTATTTTTCGAATGCTGGTTATTTCTTGGAAAGTTACACCAATCTTTTATGCCTGCTGGCACTTAGGCCAGTAAATATATAATTAAATGATACAGTCAAATGCACAAACTTTTGCGGCCTACTTACCTACACCAAAAAAATACACCTTTTTTTTTTTTTTTCTTAGTTCTACTCTATTTTCTTTTTCCTGCTCTGGAGTCCAGCCCTGGATTTATCCCCCCAGGCAGAACTGCTGTTTGCTCAGCGGGACGAGCTGAGAGAAGAGGACTTTGGAGGGATCTTTAGTTACGTGGGGAGGAATAAAACAACCCCAAAAAAAAAACCAAAGAAAGGAAAACATCCCAATTCTCTAGGTTACACTATTGGTTATATAACCGATCTCCCTGGTTATATTTACGCTCCTATAAATAGAGAAGTGGCCTCGAAGAGTGGCCTAAAAAAACGACAGACAGGAGTCGGGGCGCGGCGACCATCGGGGACGTCGGGGCTCAGCACGGGGACGAGGACATCTGGTCGTAGTCGGGGCACTTGAGCAGGGCTGGGTAGTTACTGTTCATCTGCAGGGACGCCTCGCTGGAGATGTCCGAGGGGCTCCGGCCCCGCGCCCACGCGTCCGGGTGCAGGAACTGCCCCGAGTAGTCGGAGCAGTTGCTCAGGCGGGGCCGGTAGAAGCCGGGGTGGGGTCGGTAGATGTCCTCGGCCGTGTAGCGCTTCATGAACAGGTACACGGACATCACCCCGGCGCTCTGCAGCAGAGAGAGACACGGCCTGACGCCCACCCTGCTCGTGGCTGCCTCCTCCAACATCCCCCAAATATAAATTGCCTTTTTTCCGCTCTGCTGCTGATGCACAAAGGCACCTGAGGGCTGTCACTTCACTGCCCTCTGCCTGGGATCCATGCACTAAATAATGCAGCACAACCACGTCTCCTGCTCTGCATTTCCTGCTTGGCATCAAATCATCACCAAGTGCCCCATCAGCGCGCCAGGCTTGGGTCTGTCCCCACCCTGTCTCCCTTCACAGTATATTTTACCCCTCTGCCCTCACAGCCCCGCCTTAAACCCCACCCAGGTCCTCTTTTTTCCAACAGCCTCAGTGTGCCCACCCCTGAGAACGGGACACACTCGTTACAGGGATGTGAGAGCTGTGGGTACCTCTGTGAGAAGGAATGAGATGGCAGAGAAGGCAAAGGACCACCCGTATTTGTAGTTGAAGAACGTCTCCGAGTCCTTGGTCCTGTTGAGCATCTCGTCATTAATGCTGGAGATGTAGAGGACCAGCCCCACCACCAGCGACAGACCTGCAGAAGGACAGTGGGAAAGAGGGATGAAGTGCTGAAGAAGCACCTTCCCTAAGACCTGACTTGTGGGGGAAAGTAAAAAACTGTGCTTGGAATAACTGGGGAAAGGAGCTGCCCTCCCTCCTGCTGCACTAACCCAGGGCACTCCTCTCGTTTCAGTCAAAGCATTACCTGCTCTGGCAAGTCTGTGTGCACTGGGGAGGAGGCAGCTGGCTCTGGTAGGAGCTGACTTCAAAGCTCAGCTGTCACAGCTATTTGTTTAACACTCACACAGCACCATGAATAAAACATTCCCTTTTCTCATGTAGAAACATCCCAACTGAGCAGTTTGAAGTTTCTGATCTCTCCTGTGACTGATGTGCCACGAGAAGCATCCTCTCCCCCAGCACCTGCTCCTGCACGTGGTGGAGACTTTCCCCCACACTTCCACAAATGAGTTTTGCAGTGGATGGTTTTTCATCCCACAAAAGCAGATCAGGCTGCAGGGCTGAGCTGCAGGGGAGCCCCTGTGGGTGATGACTCCATCAAGGAGCCACCACAGCGGGTCAGGAGAGCACCAGCAGCTACCAAAGCAAACGTGCTCCGTCCTCAAGAGTTGTCAGGAGAAAACCTGGTAGCAAAACTCACCTGACAGGATGAAGAAAATCCCCGAGACAAAGGCGAGGATGGTCCTGTGGGGCCGAATGTGGCCGATGTTGCTCAGGATGAAGCCAATGAACATGAAGAACAGGCTGACCAGAGGGAAGGGGGTGGCAGAGCGGATCATCTCTGTCAGGAGAGGAGCAGAGGGAAGGGAGAACAGGTTAATCCTCCCCATATAGTATGAGAAATGGGCTGGGTGAGATGGCTCCAGCCCTGCTGCTCTGGAGTTTCCCTCTTTGCTAATGCACTGAGTAAAAACATAGAATTACGGAATCATAGAACAATTTGGGTTGGAAGCGATCTTACGTTTCCTGCCAAGGTCAGGACACCTTCCACTATCCCAGGTTGCTCCAAGCCCCATCCAGCCTGGCCTTGAACACTCCCAGGGATGGGGCAGCCACAGCTTCTCTGGGCAACCTGTGCCAGGTCCTCACCACCATTGTGGTGACTCTGCCAATATTTGTGTTTCTGAGGGTTTCTTTGTGAAGTGTTGCATGGGAAAAAACCATCAGAACCTGCATTTTTCTCTAGCTTCACCCCATAAGTGTTTGCAGAACAATCCTATTTATTAAATCCAAAATGACTGCAGAATTCATCGTGAGAGCTGTGACACTCCATCCTTAATTCATCCCACTATATAATGTGTAAAATTGACTGCTAGGGAATAAATACAGCTGCAAATTATGGAGAGGAGACTAAAAAGCCAAACACTTCGATAAACATTAGTGCTGAATAGCCAGTGACAGGAAATTATACAGCTTAGAGCCTCTGTGAGAACCCTGCCATTTGAAAGGGATGTCCCCAGAAGCTTAGGAGCACACTGGGTGATTCACACAGTCACAAAATGTAGTTGCATCTACAATTCGGAGTTTCTTTGGCAAAGACACAAAGGGGATTTCTTGGGGGAGTCACAAGTGACCCCTTGGAGCTTTGCAGGGTGAGACCCCACAGAACCACTTACTCAGGACGTTGACTGTGGACTCAGACGTCAGCTGGATGTTCATGGGCATGACGTATTCGATGGTGAAGCACCGGCCACGCTCCTCACCTGCAGCAGACACAGACCAAGTCACTCCTGCATTGTGCTTGTCTGTCTGGGTTTTTTTTGGGGGGAGAGCAGCTTTAAATTGAATTTCCGTGCATGCATAAAAACAAATTTGCTTTTTAGTGCTGCTCCATCTTGAGTGTCTGTGGTTGGGGTGGAAAAAAGACCATTTCCTTGTATGCACAAACGTGAACCCCTCAGCCAAAGGCTTTAAAGGCACTCCAGGGGTGGTATCACAGCTCCTCAGGCCTCCCTTGACTTTTTCCAAGCAGCAGTTGAAACTTTGTGACATTTCAGGCTGGTCACTTTGAGATTCCCATTCCCTCAGGTGTTATTCAACTCTGCTCCTGCAGCCAAGCTGCTCCATCACACTTGGCAGGGACAGAGGGAATGGTCCAGCTGACCTGAATCTAAATTCTGCAGGGACCAAATGGAAAGTTTTGAGCTGCTGCCCAAGGCCACAGCACTGGGGGGGGGGGGGGGGGCTGGCATGGCAGCATCAAACCCACCCAAAACCTGTGTTGAAAGGCACATTTATCCATCAGACTGTTAAAAGTTGGGCATGGGCCTGAGTTTGGAAGAAAAGATGGACAGAGCTTCTAAAAATCCCATGTTTCCTGGCCGTTTCCCATGGGATGACACGGACAACAAACACTATAACTACATTAATATTTATCGATTTATATATGTATAAATAGACATAACATATATATTTATATATCTGTTTATATGTTATAAGACATATAAATATAAAACATATAAATATAAAACATATAAATATAAAACATAGAAATATAAAACATAGAAATATAAAACATCTAAATATAAAACATATAAATATCAGGGCATGGGTTTTTTTGGGGGGTAAGAACGTACCTGCCAGAAAGCAGACCCTCCAGAGCCCCGAGTGCAGCGACAGCTTGATCTCGGCCGTCTGGTTCTGGGGCTGGACGATGCCCTCCTCCAGGTAGAGCCAGTAGTCCGTGCTGACAGAGATGCCCAGGAGGCCGAGGCCGCAGACGGCGAACACGCTGCTGAGCAGGGTCAGCGCCCTCCTGCTGCAGGCGCTCATGCCCAACAGCATCGGGGGCTGGGGCGGGGAGAGCGGGCGGGTCCGGCAGCACGAGCCGGGGATGAAGGTGTCAAAGCTTTGCCCTGGATTGCCCTGGGGAGGATGAGCTGAAACGAGCCATTAAAACAATCACGGACAGATGGCAGAGTTTGAACCAGATGCCACCCGACCGCTGCCCCGCGCCGGCCCAGGGCTCGGGGGGTGCTGAGCGCCAGGGTGGGAGAGGCTCGGGATGGGCTGGGTGGGAGCAGCTCCTTGGCTCCTGTTTGATTTGCTGCAGGTGAATTCCTGCTTCTCCAGCCCAACCTGGCACTCATCTCCCCAAGGATGTGGCTCAACCCCAGTATCTCATCTACCCGCAGAGCCTTATCAAGTGCTCCCACGAGGGGAGGCAGCACGAGCTGTATCTCCTGGGCATAGGAGCCTGCTGAGGGTCATGGACACGGAGATAATGGATCAACAAAGGTGCTTACAGCTGCTGGACCAACCTCCCCTCCTGAGCAGCTCCTACCACCATCACACTCCCCCCAGTAATGCCACTTTTCCTCTTCCAGGGCACATTTATCCATCAGGGAATCAGGATGCTGATTTTGCAACGACTATGCTACGCTGAATGACATCATCAAACACCTTGAAGCAGAGTGCCATGACACAATAACTTGTCTTTCTTTGCTGTTTATTGTTCTTGCTGGATCAGAGCTGGGAGAGGCAGGGAAAGGAAGCAGAAAGCTGCAGCCAGGCCCTGGGTGAACATTAAAGGAAAAACTTTCCTCATCCCCATGTTGCTTATGTATTGAATCTTTTTTTTTCCTTTTTTTTTTTTAATTTTATTGCATTCTTGCCAAGTCAGGGAATTTATTAGTTCTCATGGTGCCCTGCAGACTGATAAAATATCACCAGAAATCAGAGTTCTTCGTGCAGTGGAGGAAAAAGTGCAATTAATATGGGGGGCAAAAGCCACAACAATGAAAGATTAAAGGAATAAGAGCGAGAAGGAAAAAGATACACGCCAGAGATGGTCTTCTGGGGAGTGGGAAGGAGGCAGATAGTGCTATTGACTGCTTTTAGAAAGGCAGGATGAATCACACGTAAGTGCCGTGTCATGTATATTTTCCAAGGCACATTTTGCTGTTGTTCAGCACAGCAAACAATAAGGAAAGAAACATATAAACCCAGCTAGACAACAAAAGCTACCGGATTTAGCAGCAGGAAGCATATTCCTTGGACTGCCTTTAAAACTGCACCAGCCTTGCTTTGGCTCCATCAAGCCCGTGTTTGCCATCACGGTGCACGGCAGTGAATGGGCTCTTTGGAGAGAAATCCTGTTCCTGTTATCGCTGTGGTGAAGGTGGTGGGTTTAGGGATTAAATCAGGAGACAAAAATCCTGCCTGGACTGGGAGATGACAACTCGCTGTTCCGACACGGCCGGGTGAGCAGGCTGGAGGAGGGTGGTTTTTCCTACTGCCTCTGATGTAAACATATTAATACTTGCTTATAGTGACTCTCAGAGATGCCAAAAGTCCTCACAGCTTGTACTTTTACACCCAAAGCCTTCCAAGGTAATGTTCTGCCACAGCTCCCTCATGGTTAATACAAGCAGACGATGCTGAGAGTGGTTTCTTGCTGCTTGGGTGCTCTCAGGGAACATCCAATATTCAATATCTTATCCTCTTGCAGTGCCCTTCCCCAGCACATCTGTCTCACAAAACCAGAGCACCGAGACCCACAACACCCTGTCCTGGGCAGGGCTTGCAGCAAATCTCATAGAAGATCAACATGAAGGAAACTTTTAGTTACTGTGGAGCCCAAAGAATGGCATTTACTGAGCAGATGCAATATCCAAGGCCTGTCTGCCCCTCCAGCTCACTGGGCAGCAATAAGAGAGAAAAGCTGCTGGAAGAATATAAAATCCTTGAGTGAAACAGAGAAAGGGAGAGAAAGACTTTAATTATTGCATCTGACCTCAAATCCAAAGCAGACAAGTACATCTTGGTAGGAAGCAGATGTACTTACACCCTCAAGCGCTGCAACAGCCCTGACAATTCTCTTCCATATGAAATTATGGATTTGGCTCTTCCTACGTTCACACTGTGCCTCTCCCCAGAAGGTTCCAACCTACAGGAAGGGGATTGCTGTCTCCAGACAGCCCAGTTCACACTCCTGCAAGCTTTCCTTCCACCTTTGGCTTTGCTAACCAGCCTCATTTTTAATGTTCCTCTTTAATGTTTCCCTCAGCTCAAAAAAAGCAGGATGTGTTCCCAGGAGGAACATCTCCCTGCTAAGGGAATGAGGAGCAAAGTACAGAGGAGATGATCAGACTTTCTTTTCTCTGAAGAATTAGGAGGCAGCAGCTAAAGAGGAAAGTGGTGGCTGTCAGGCAGAGCAGCACATCAGCTCTGCCATTTCCCAGGGAATATGCCATTTCCCATCTCTATAGATTCCCATTTGGTCCTGCAATCAACTATCCAAAACTCAGATCCTCTGGCTCATCCATTCATCTCCCTAACTCAGCCAGAGCCATATTTTCTAGTTGCTGCCTCAAAATGAACAGCATTTACTACAGGGTGTCTCATCCCTCTTGGCATTTTGGTGCCAAAATGGTAAAAGGAACTGGAATCTATTCTTGGCTCGTGTATCATCAACAACCATCCTCCCTGCACATTTCTCGTTAATAACGAGCCAAAAATCATAGTAGGGAGTATGTGAAGGTCCAGATAAAGCCACTCAGAGGGAAATAACTGAGTATTTCCTGCGATTTGTTGTCCATCAACATCAGACACTGGAAAATAGACCTGTTTGGTATCATTTACTGGTCTTTGGGGTGATGTGAGCAGCAGGGAGAGGGGTCGGGCGTCAGTCGCGCCTCTCAATTGCCTCATTCCTTTTCTCCCTCACACTCCAATTTCCATGTAATCAGGGAAGCATTAGAGACTGATCTCTGTTCCTGCCCTGCTGGCACAGAGGATGGAACCCAGTGTGATGGGGGACAGGGGGCAGGGATGGTGCAGAGCATCTGCTCAAAACAAGCCTCCCCCCGTGTCCAGCACCTGGAGAATTAGCAGGGCTCCCAGGGGAAAGATTTTTCAAGGACACGAACAAGAACTGGCTTGATTTTCAGCAAGGATTTAGTTCCCAGTGACCTTTATCAATTGTGTTATGCTTCCTACGGCTGAAAAGGTGATGCTGTTTGATTTCCAGCAGTAGCTGTATTTTAAATTACATGAATAGAGCCCCAAAGATTTCCAAGAAATGGGACTTTAGGACTGTTCCTGCTCCTTCGATCACGCTGTGCCCTCTGGTAGTAGTCCAGGGAACAATAAAGGCAGTCTGCAGTGTAATCTGCAGTCCTTGTAATGAATTTCTTCTTGTCTTGGAGCCACAGCTTCTGATGGAAACTACACATGGCCCTTGCTGGGACTGAACCCTTTGGGAAATGAAATGAATATTGGCATTGTTCCTGACACAGTTCACCCAGATCTAGGACTTAGTCCTTACCTATTTCTCCACAGTGACAGAAAGAAAATATCCTGGGCAGGTTTCTGAGCCCACAGCTCCGTGACCTGACACTGAGCACTGCTCTGGGCTATGTGGATGGGCTGAGAAAAATAAATATATCACTGGTCAACTGCCTGGACAAGATGGGACGTATCAATAAATCACTGCTCCGAGTTCAGTGGAAAACTGCAGCTCTCTCCTGCTCTGGGTAAAGGCAGAAAGAGCAGGGCCAAGCCAGGCCAAGGAGGCAGCTATTGATTTTTATGTGGTTAGAGCATCATTTCCAATTTCCTGACATTTGTGACGAGGGGAGGCACTGCCAAGGTTATTGGAGCAGGCGGGAGGGAAGGTTTTGTTTGTGGAGGGTGCTGGGATCCAGGACAAGCCTGGCAACCTGCCTCTGTGCCTGGTCCATGCTGCAAACCCAGGGCTGAGGGAAATCAGAGGTTAAGCCATGGACCTGGAGTAGTGGGAGAGGCTGAGCAGAACATAAAGGAGAAGGAAGGAAGCTTGTGAAAGTGGAGTAGGAAACCCACTGAGTGAGCAGTGGATGTACAAAGAACGCCAGGGACCTGGGTAAGAGCCATCAAACGCAGGAGAGCGTGAGCTGGGATGGGGCTGAACTGAAAGGACCAGCTCCCACTAAGCTGCAACAGGAAAATTGGGCTGGCTAAAAATAAAGTGCCTTCAAGCAGTGTGATCCCTTCCTCAGGACACGACACAGGCCATGGATGTGGGCAAAAAAAAAAAATAGGTCAAGGAGAGTGGCTCTTTCAGAACAAAACTTTGTTCAGAGTTGGCAGTGCTCAGGCAGGACCGTGCTGAGGCCACCACTGCACTGTCATCCTCCTTCAGACAGCACAGCTTCCTCAACTTCACCCTGGCCACCTCATGGGCAAATTCAGAAAAGCCTGATTTGGTCATTAGGTGGAATAGAATGATCCCACTGACCTCAGGGAGCACCTAAAGGGTGCAAATGTTTCGGTCCCAAAACAGTGTGTGCAGCCCGAGGCCAGGTGAGCTGATGCTCTGTTGGTTGGCAGAGTGTTGGACCTGTGTGAGGAGCACATGGTGAGTTGGCTTTAGCCACAGCTGAGGAGAGGAAGAGGAGGAGATGGTGAGGGCAGCGCCCACTGCTCCAGCTGGGGATGCAGGAGAAACAGCTCTACAAACCAGACCTGCAAAAATTGCATGACTGGGAAAGATAGTTTTGGTTTTGGAATTATAGCTTGGGAAGTGACAGTCCCTCCTGAAGCTTGGAAGAGGTGTACTGCAGGCAGGAGGGAAGCACAGGACTGCTCTGGTTCCACATAACAGCTGAAGGAGAGCAGGGATGGCTGCAGGGAAAAGCAGTGTCTCCTGCACTGATACACTGAGAGGCAAATGGCCAAAGGGGATGTGGTTGGAGCTGGTCCATAGGGTTCCCAGGATCCCTGTCCTGAGCTGCTGGCACCCAGCACCTCCACTGGCACAGGGGAAAACAGAAACACACGGGACAGCTTTACAGACCTGCATTAGTGTCCTATAAAAACGTCAGCTCCATTTCTGAGAGAGAAATTATGTATCGGAAAAATTAAGTGCAGAAATAAATCTTTTCCACGTGGAGGAGGTTTAGCCTGATGCTCAGAAATGAAGCAGCCCACCTCGTGGCAGTTTGAACGAGGGCTGGTAACTTGTAACCACGAGCAGCCATAAACTTCAGAAGGATCAATAGTGGGCTTGAAAGCCTCCCCTGAGCTGAGAGCAGCAGCTCCAGCGACGGCTCCGCACGCGGCACTGCCACTGCCCGCGGAGAGCGCGGGATCGATGGGCACTCCGGGCTCTCCAGAGAGGGTTTGAGAGCAAATAAATGAATAAAAAGAAGGCTGGTGATGAGTTATTTGAATGTAGATTGAGCCACAGCAATCACAAACCCATTAATTTTGTGCTTGTCATCACGCACACAAGGAACACCTGAGCAGCAATCAGAGGGAGCCATGTGTGACCCCACGCACCCCAATGCTCACCACTAACTGATTTTATTAATGAGATTATTTGGGATTTTTCCTCTTAAACTTGGCTTCCATAATTTTTCTGAGCATTTCTCTTTTCTTTAGCGCTTCCTGTGCTTCATTTCTTGCTTATATTTTACAGTTTGGCCAAAAAATCCTTCCATGGCAGTGCAAGAGTGAAGGGAATATGTACTGTATCTACTATCTACTGAATAGAAAGTACTGTCATTTTCTGCTGAACCCACATCTTGCTTAGTGAACCCTGAAGGCCAACCCAAGGCTGCTCTTCCCTCTCTTTCTTTATCCCAACCTTTTTGCTGTGGACTGCTCAAAACCTGCCCTTTTGCCTGGGTCAGGTTTGCAGAGATAGTTGTTACTGATAACTGAGCCCATCTCAGCTCCAGCACCAAATATAAGGAGATCAAATGATATTCCCAAGGGCAAAGGAACAGCAAGAGAGATTTATTTCCCACCCTAGCCTTCAAACCAGACCCTTTCCTGAATGGGCCACCTCTGCCATGCTGCTGCACTCCTGGCTCTGCTCCAGCTCTTTCACACTAATGGCTTTGGATGATGCCAGAAACTTTCAACAAATAAAATCATCGACCCAACAGCCCTGATGGTCCTGGCTCACAGGCTGCTGGCACTGTCCATGTGTGTACAGCTGGTCTCATTCACATGGCCTCTCTGAATCCACAAATATCCCCCCTCCAAACCTCTTATACAGCCCATCCCACCCACATGTCTCCTTTCTCCTTGGTGTTTTAGGCTCTTACCTCTTTTAACCCCAGCTGAAGCAAGGCTTTGGTGAGTGGAAAACCTGGGATGAGGCTGAAGGTGGGAAGTTCAGTTCTGGCAGATCGACTGCAAGGAAACGTCACAGCAAGGAGGGTCCTTGATGGAGGCTTCTGCTGGGAGTGGGGTGGCTTTGGAAACAAGCAGAGGAGAAATCCTGGACCTCAAGAGAGGGCACAGCCTCAGCTCTCCACCTCTGACTGACTCCCACGAGGGCTGCAGGGTGCTGGCACACAGGGACAGGCAGGTGGCAGGCAGGTCTCTGCACCACTGCAGCTCCTACCCTGGGGTTTTGCAGAAAAAATGTTACACAAAGTACATTTCTCAAGAGGGAAATAGGAGCTAAAACCCTGAGCTTGCAGTATTGCCCACGCACCCAGGCCCAGTTCTCCAGGTCTGAACTATATATATCTGTTCAAGGTTTCCATCCCTAACAATAGCTGAGCCCTGTCCTTTGCAGAGCCCTTCCCAATGTCCTCTCTCCCTATCAAATCTGACACAGTATTCTCCTACTCACAGTGTGTCAGAGTGCTCACAGTCAGGGACCCGACTCAAACTGCTGGTTTCAATACCCTACAAAGAGCTACAAAAGCAGAATAAAAGGGGGAAATATCTAGTGCTGCAAAGCAAAGCAGCTGGGGGCTGTGCTGCAGAAACCTCTCTGCTGTGTGCTGTGGGAGCAGGGCCTGCCCATTAACCTCTGCCTGTGGTACATTATGGCTTTGATTTAGATCCTGAATACATGAACTCCAGTAACCCAACGATCCAGTGACCCTCATCTGGCTGCAGGGTAGTGCTTCCCTCGGCTGGTGCAGCCTGAGCACACCCAGGAGCAGGGACAAGGGACAGCAGCTGGCCCAGCTGTGGACATCCCCCTCACACCAGCACCAAGGTTGGGCTGCTCTGGTGGGATGTTAAAGCTTTAACAGTTGGTTTTTGTTCACTTCCAAGTGTCATTTATGATGGCACAAAGTCCTACAATAATCTTGTAGATTAAAAAGGGGAGAATGAGCCTCTTCCTTGCACATGGCAGCTTTTTCAAGGTCTCTGTGTCCTTCCAGCAGCAAGGCAGGTAATGGCATGATTGAAGATCCCAGGCAAGAGATCTGTAAGGTATTGATGTTGTTTTAAACTGAAGTGGGTGTGAGCAGAACACACTCATTCAGTGTAAGCCTTGCAGGAGTCGTGTATTACAAACACCAGCACATGAAAGGTCTCCGGACTGTAAACTTTTACAGCTGCAGAAGGTCTAAGAAAAGCCCCAGGTACAGCCCAGGTGCAGGAGCTGTGGCTGCTCAGCAGAGAGGGGCCAACACCCCCAGTTCCTTCTTTTCCCCTTAACGATCAGTGCATGACAGCTCGAGCTAAATTAAGCAAGCTGGGAGATAAAAATAGCAGCAGGAGCTAATTAAAACTCTTCCAATCCCCCGTGTCAGGGGTACCTGAGCCAGGGAGGGGAGGCAGCAGCAGCTCTTCCCCTGCTGCAGCTCTCCTTGCCAGTACTGGCAGCTGGAGGGGTTTTATGAACATTTTCAGCGTGATGAATGAGAGAAAGTGAGAAATCCCCAAAGCAAAGCTGGACTCTCTGAATGCTGAGGGCAGCAGACAAGTGGCACGTTGGCCAAGCTGCTCATGCTGACCATGGCTGCTGAGACCTGCGTCCCCTCAGTGTGATTAAAGATGATTGATAGCACCGAGCAGTGCCTTGTTAGCCAGGAGATTGCATTCCTCTTCCTTGCTTGGAAACCAGCTTTACCACAGAGCCTCTGAGCACGGAAACGAGGGTGTAAAGAAAGAGGAGAAGGGCCGTGTCATCCACACCTCAGGCAAACAACTTCAGAACCCAAGTGCCACTCGTGGCTGCCATTAAATCCAGTCACCAAACACAGCAGCTGCTCCATCCAGTCTGGGACACAGCTCCCTGGAAGCTGTCAGTGATGTCTGTGTGCACAGCTCTCCAGGTCTGACACTGAGCAGCCACTGAAGTTTGGTCCCATCTTCACATAGGAAAGGTCTTTGCTTTGTGCAGCTTGTTAGGTGAGGAATATTCATGTGCATAGCAAGTATTTATACATCATTGGACTATTAAACTTTCTACCACCCAGATTTTAGCAGGATTTGTTACCATTCCAGGACTTAATGGTAAATGCCCCAGCAGACAGGGTAGGAAAAACCATGCATGACATGGAGCAGCCTGAGAACAGGCACAGGCATCATGACCCGCTCAGGGCCTCCTCAGCACAGGCAAGTCCAGCCACATCCTGGGAAAGTCTGCAGGAACAGGCAGGGAATGGACTTGCTCTCACTCTTCTCCATCCTTCCCCCACGCCAGCACCTATTACCAGGTGAAACTTGCCCTGGCTGTGTGTACCCAGTGTTTACCCACACTCCTCTCCCATTCCCACTGTCCCTTTGTACCACCAGGTTGTGGTTCCTGTGGCACACACCCAGCAGCACCTCTCCTGCCACCTACATACAACCTGAAATTCCCAGCCAGAGCTGCTGCAGAGAAAAGGAACATCTGCTGCAACCAAGCATTTCACATCTCCTGGGAAGGAGCCAGGGCTGCCCACCTGTAGGACTTCGAGGGCGAGCCAGGTCCTGTCCTGGCAGACCTGAGGATGCTCTCTGTGGATGGGGATGTCACCAAACAGCACTGGATGGGCACTGAGTGGGAAAACGAATTATCTCCACATTGTTCTGGGTCAGGGGATGTTGTCTGCTGTGCTGCTCCAATAACCCCCCCCCAGTGCAGCCCAGAGCACCACTCTAATGAGGATTTTCACTGAAGAGCAATGACACCTCCCTCATAATAGAGGAAAAGCTGCAAGTCCTGTCTTCCACAGGGACCAAAGATAAACTCCATTCATCTGTAGCAGCCCATTTTCTGAGCCTAATGATGGTATATGTGTTGTCCTTTGACAAATTCCCAGTAAATATTTTACTATAAATGTCAGATACTCTACAACAATATCAGTGTGACTGACTCTAAACCATCTTTCTAGAACACACTCAGAAAAAAAAAACCCCTTTAATTTCAGTGAGATTTAGACTCCCAGATAACTTTTGACATAGACTCCATCATCTAGTTTTTTTAAAAATGCCACCTTCAAACCAGGGGTTTAAATCTTCCCAGCTGACTTAGGAAAAGCTCCCAGTGTTTGCTCCAGCCTTGTGCAGTTCACAGCTCACTGATACCATTGAAGCCTCTGCAGGCTTGTGCATTATTTCCCCTTCTGTATTTTATATTCCCTCCCCTCTCCATAAATAAAGCTGAAGCTGCAAATGCTGCGGTATGGATGCTGCCAGGTGGGAATTCATTCAGCTCAATGAATATATTCAACAGCTACAAGATACAGCAAGGGATCAGAGAAAGTCACACACAGAAGCATTTCTGTGCCCTGGATGCCACATGGGGCAGCCTGAGGGGAAGGTGGGATGGCAGAGGGAAGGGCTGCTGGGAGCCAGTCTCCTGCCCTTTGGCTTTTTACTTGGCAGACTGAAATGGTGCCCCTAAAACTCAGGAGATTAACCTCTGAAGGGAGGAGAAACACAAGGCACTTGTGAAACCAAAGGGCAGCAAGTGATGGGAACACGGGAATGCTCCTCCAGCAAAGCTGCCAGGCTGGGTCACACCACCAGCACCTGCTGCTGCTGCACGAAACTCGGCAGGAACGCTCCTGTTTAGCTGATCCGCTCCTTTGCAGTGCTCTTGCTGAAGAAGTGCTGCCTTCAGTGAGTGCAACACCCTTGCTGCCTTTTCCACAGGCTCACCTGTACCTTGCAGGCAGCTAAAAGCTCTGAGGAGGCCTCCTCTCCCCCACAGAGGCTTTGGGGGATTCGAGGGACACGGTGGGGACAGCGGTGCCACAGGTCAGACCCACTCCCTGGACACCCCGAGGAGCCTCCCGCTGTTCCTGCCTGGGAGACCAACCCTAAAAGCTGCAAAAAGCATCGTGCATCAGGGGCTGATGGAGTTTTATGGAATGCCAAGCAATTAATCAACATCCAAAGGACGTGTCAGAGCCTCCCTTCTCGCTGCTGCCGTGGCTGAGACACCACATTTCACATTTCACCACCTTCCACAGGGTATGAATAAGTGGCACATGCAGAAGTGAGGACAGGCTCCATGTCCCCATTCCCTGTTCATATGGTAACACATGATCCAGCTTTTTTTTTTTTAATTTTTTTTTTTAATCCCTCTACTTTACTTCACTTAACAACCAGGTCAGGTTTTTCTCAGATAGCCTCGTTCAAATTCCCACTCCCCTCTCCAAGGGGTTTAGCTACACTGGAAAAACATTCATAGGCTGACTTCCAGCGGATTTTACATTCCCTGTGAAAAATATACCGGTGTTCCTCAGCAAAACGTTCCAAACTCGCCGCCGAGGAGAGGGATGCTCACAGTGCCCAAGAGATGGCCCCTGTTGGAGCAGCCCGATGGGGAAAAGCCCCGGGATGAAGAGCCAGGATTTTCCGGCTTCCTCGTGCTCAGGTCCTTCCGTCGGGAATCCGGCGAAGCCAAACCCCTCCGCCCGAGCGGTGCCGGTGCCCGGGCAGGGCACACGGGTACCTCACCGGGGTCTGTCCGTCCCTCCCTGCCGGGGCTCGCAGCGCTCCCGGTACCCGGGGCGCGCCGGGGCTGCGGCGGATGCTGCCCGGGGCGGTGCCCCCGCCGCCTCTCCCGGCCGGTTCCCACTCCAAGGGGAATATGGAAAACACAGGCAACACCTGCCCTGAGCCCTGCGGCTCCGCACCCTGGCGGCGCCTCCCAGATCCCCCCTTCCCTCGGTTTTAAACTTTCAGGGTTTTACATCCAATTCGGAACCCACCCCCCCCAAGCTGACCCCAGGACTATTTGCCCCCGTTCCAGGGGCAGCCTGGCCCGGACATGGGAAGGAGCCCGAGCCTTCCCCTCCCCATCCCAGCCTGGCACTCACCGGCCCCGCGGGACGCGCCCGGCGGCCCCGGGGATGCTCCGCTCGCTCCGCGCCGCGCCGGGAGAGCCCGGGGAGGAGAGGGCATCACATGGCGCCGGCGGGGCCAGCCCACCTCTCCCTCCCGTCTGCCCCCGTTCCCTCCCTCCTTTCATCCCTCCTTCCCTTTCTCCATCCTGCTTCTTCCCTCCCCCTTCCCTCCCTCCCTCTTTCTCTATCCACCTCTCCTTCCTCTCCCCCCCTCCCCACTCTATTAATCCTTTCCCTTTTCCTCCCTCCTTTTTCACCCTTTCCGTTTATTCCCCCTCCTTCCCCCTCTATTGCCCCTTCTTTTCCTCTGGTCCTCTCCTTTCCATCCATCTGACCCCAGTCCCTCAGGCTGGTGGCTCCACTTCACCACCGGGGCAGGGGTGGGAACCAGCTTTGCTCCTGCCCCTCCGTGCATCCTGCCTTCCGTGCAGCTCCCACCCCCCTGCACCCCGCACCTGGAAAACGCGGCTCCAGCGCTGGATGGGCTGCACTTCCCGGGACGTGCCTCCTTTGGGAGCTGGGGTAGGGAAAACTGGCTCCAGTGTCAAATCCACAGCTAAGGACACAGCACACAACGGGGAGGATTGGAGGGCAGCAAGCCAGTGTGCTGGAGAAAGCCAGCTTGGCAAGACTGGGACCAAAGCAGGGACAGAGCCAGGGCTAAAGGAGAGAGGGACACAGGGAAAGGTGCTGTGGGCTCTGGAAACCACGGCCAGACTGAGTGATTCAGCCAAAACACATAGAAAAAGAGTGGCAGAGCCAAGAACAAGGATGCAGCTCCATCAAGGTGTCCAGCACTTCTTTGGATACAGAGAGAAGGACAAGAGAAGGGTCACACACCATGCAGTAACTCCAGCTACGTGAGCTGCCAGCCCTGGCAGCGGGGCCAGGGGCAGCTCACGGACACCAGCACAGCACCTGGAGCTTGGAATTGCAAGGGAGTTTCTTCAAGGAGAGCTCATTCCATGCAGGGGCTTTGCACACATGCTGGGGTCGCCAGTTCCCAGTGTTCTGGATGAAACGTGCTGCATCTTTGCAGAGGCGTCCCCAGTGTAGCACAACACGACTGCCCTAAATAGAACAACTCAAAATAAAGTGCGAGCTGAGATGCGGAGGAGGTGTTGTTGGGTGGCTTGTTTGGAATCAATGGAGCCCCGTGCTCGGGCTTCTTGAGCTCCCTTTGAGTCACAGAAATTATAGAAGCCCACAGAGGTGTGTAAGTTTTGATTTCTCCAGTCGGAACGTGGTGTAGCCCAATTTAGGCAAGTTCCAGCGGGATCCAGGCTGGTAGAAACCTGCCTCCCAGCAGGACCCCAGCTGGCAGCCAGAGCACACTGGTTATTTGTCTTTGAGGGACTGCAGCTCACATGTATTCTTTCATGCAAAGTTACAGTGATATTTAAATTATAGTGAATTCAGCACGTTTTCCTGGGCTCTCATTCACATTTGAGGAAGAGCTGAAGGCAGCAAATCCATCAGGGTTTTGACAGCAAGGACAAAGCAGGGATTTGGTCAGCAGAATGGATTCTGCACTAAAGAAGGAAGTCAAAGGGATGATGCTCTCCAGGACCCCCAGCCCCAGGGAGGAGGAGGCTGCCCTGGGATGGAGCTCAGGAGCAGGGAATTACCAATAAAGTCACAAAGCTACAGGAGGCAGGTTAGACCTTGATGTTCACCATGGACTGTCAGGGTACGTTGCTTTAACAGAGTAATTGGCTGTTCATCATTTTTCTTTACTCTGTATTGTTAAAAAATTCCCACCAAACAACCCAAAGCAGGGCTTCATTTTCCTCCAGACAGACAATGTGCTGTGTTGCTGCCTGGGCTCTGGGCAGGATTGTTTGACTACAACATGAATAAAGCTGCAGCACATCCAGTGACATAATTAACCATTACAGTGTGAGAGGCCCCCAGCAGCCATGCATATAATCAATTAGAAATACACATTTCCAGCTTGGGTTTCTTCCCCTCCCCTTTGCTTCTATGCAAATGCTACTCGTCTCAAACAGCAACTTCTGCCCTGGCAAAGCACGTGCACTATGCCAACACTCACACCAGGAGCATTTCCCACAGGCATTCCGGGGCCAGGAGGGAAGAGAGCACCGGTGATGCCTCCCAAAACCACAGCTAAGCTCTCCTACCTCATTAGCAGCTGTCCAGAATTCTGTCCCCGTAACATGTCTCTCTCTGATGATGGCAAACCTCTTCTCCCAGCCAGGAGCCTGGCATAGCTGTCCTAGGCAGGGCAATTAGCACTTTGCATCTTCTCAGCATCATCCAAAACTTGGGTTAGGAGTTTGCCAAACCCTGCAACATCTGTTTTGGTTTATTGTTTCACATAACACCATCTCAGAACAGCATCACTTTGCCTTCCCTGCTTTTCACTGTTCCTGCTAAATTCTCTCCTCCCTGAGAGGGAGGATCCTCCTCCACAGCCACATGTGGGCAAATGGAGCCAGGTGGGATTTTGCCCATCTGAGGATGTCACAGAGCTGTGCTGGTCCCTGCAGGGCTGGAGCCTGACCCAGCCACAGCAGCTCTGCCAGCCCTCGGTGTGGCAGCCTGAAGCTCCACGGACACCTGAGCAGCAGCTTTTAGGCTGCACCCAAGGTCCAATCTTATTAGTGAGGAGGGATTTGAACTTCATCAGTGGCTCAGACCAGAAGTGATTTATTACAGCAGCTCTCCCTGGGCTGTCAGTGGTGCAGTGAGGGGTGGTGGGCCTGTCTCCTTTCAGCTACAAGTGTTTGATTCCTGCAGGTGACATCTGCAGGGAATCTTTTCCCTGGTCTTTTCCCTTCCAACAGAAGTCACTTTGAAGGAATTCAGGTTGTTATACAATAAAAGGCCTGGTCCTGTCAGCTCAGGCCATGAACTGGTAGGAAACCTCAGGTTTGCCTCCCCTCCCACTCCCTCAAACTTGCTCCACATGGAATTACTCAGACAGCAAATCCACCTGAGGGCAGCCACCCCTTGAGCCCATGTGTGGCTCTAATCTGGCATCAGACAAGGGTTGTGGACCAACTCTATCTGTACATCAGGCTGTGAGAAGCATTTTGGGCACAGGAAGGGAAGGTCTGCACCAGGAATTGTTGTGTTTGCCTGAGGAAGGAGAGCGAGCAGGTAAATGCAAGGAGCTGGTGATGGGGGGGCTGGAGCTGCTGTGACTTGTGTGGGAGGTGACGGATGCTCCCTGCCAGCTGCCTCAGCACTTGCTATTTTTTGTCATTTCGTGGGCAGCACGGCCGGGGGGAGGCTTGGGGAGACGCTGGAGCACAACAGGGATGTGCAGCAGCCCCGGCACAACCCCACTGTGCAGCTTCCAGAGGTTGGGAACCACTTGCCAGAGAGACTTTTGAAATTTCAATTTTTCATGAGAGGGTGTTTGTGGAGTGTTTCACACTGGATGGCAAAACTGGCATCAGCAGCCTGGATTTGGGATCCACAACTGTGGCAACCACGGCTCCTGTTCAGGTGGCATGCAACCTTGGGATGGACTGCTGTGGCAGGAGTCAGCACAACCTCTGCTCCTTATCCCAGCAGCAACATTATTATCTTAGTTTTCAAACAGTGAAATCAGAAAAAAAGGGGAAAACTCGCGGCACCAAAGAACACCAGCCACTCTCCGGGAAGGGCTTTCACATCCCGCTTGCACCATGACTAAATTAAAGGAATTAACTCCGTGGGCTGTTGGAGCTGAAGCTCCATTTGCTGTTTCCCCTGCACATCCCTCTGCCTGGAGCCTCTGCTTGGGAGGAAGCGCAAGGAGAGGTGCAACATTATTTTTATCTCAGCACCCGCACGCTGTGAAAAGCCTAAAAAACCCAGTGCGGAGCCTTTCGCAGCCTCCCCAAGCAGCTCTGACTCACAGAACCACAAAGGCACACGTGTGGACGGAAGTTACCCACTTTAGTGAAGAGAAAATACCCTCTGGAATCGTGTGGGTCTAAACTGAGCTAATAAAAGATGAGGATGTGCCAGTCCAGGTGCAGCCTTGAGTCCTTGTGGTGTTCCGTGGGCGCCACATCCCCAGCCGGGCTGGGAATCTGAGCATTCCCACTCTGGAGGGAAGGAGGTCTGAGAGGGCATGAAGTGCCCACATCCCAGCCCTTCAACAGGACAAGCTGGAAGAGATGCTGGCAGCACATTTGCTCTCACAACTGGTGTTTTCTGTCATCTCCAAAAGGAGTGAAGGTTCCACCACCACTCCCCCTGGCAGCTTTCTCTGGGACTGGACGTGGTCTGTGGGACTGGACCCATCCAGGTTCCCCAGAGAAGCCCCACTGGAGCCTCCCAGGCTGGCTGGAAAGCAGGTGCTTACAGGATAAGGGCTGGCTCTGGCCACAGCAATCTGATTTCAGAGATCATGTTTGGGAAAGCAGTTTAGATGGCATTAATTATTAAAGCCTCATAAGGCTTCTATTAAGGGTAATAGTTTTAAATGTGATTTATATAGCCCTGAAATTCATTACCAATCTTTTAATGATGTTAGTGTCAATCAGGCATGAGAATGCTAAATGACTTATCCCAAAATGACCAGGAACTGATCTGAGGAGTTTTGGGATGCTCTCACCGCTGGCCTTTCCCTCCTTCTGCCCTTGTACTCCTTGCTGGTTGCTTTTATAACTCCTTCTGATGGATTTTTTCCTAAAATCACACTTAATCAGTGTCCCAGACACGGTTACACTTGTAGGAGAAGCAAATGAATCCTGTTAAAAGAGTGTTTCTGGAGGTGTCGCTGAAAATGTTGAAGCTTTAATGAGGTTTTATATAAATTGTTGCAGAGTGTTTTATATGGATTAGGAAGTCTCCCTGTTACAGGCATTGAGTTTTAGTAAGTGTTCTGAACAGAGGAGCGAGGTAAGAGGTGATGGATCAGGTCCTCAAACAGGAAAAATAGGAAAGATAGCACAGATGTGGAGCAAACACTCTCTCACACTCACACACACAGGAAATTCATTCCCAGCATGTGAAGAGATGGGTGATATTTGTCAGCCTTGATGGGCAAGAATAAGATCTAAAATACTTCTAAGCAAACTTTCCACTGTGGGGTTGTTGCTTTTTCCGCACCCAGGTATTGTGCATTAAATTGGTTTTGGAATTTTTCCTCTCCTTCATCAGTCTGTGCAACATCTCCTGGGGTAGGATGTCAGGCACTGACTCAGGGACCAGTAATGAGCACTAGAAGTGGCAGCTGGTGCCTGACACTGTCACCCTGGCAGCAAATGCGACAAGTCCCCTGAGAAGGAGACAGTACTGACTCATTTCCCATGAGATCTGCCTCATTCCATGCTCCTTCTTTAGGAAAAGCAGGGAAAAAAAAAAGCAGAAAATAAATTTTAGCAGGTAACTCTGTGGGTCCAGCCCTGCCACTGACTGTTCTCCCAGAGAGATCCCCATGTCTTTGGGTGTAGCATCACTTTGGGAAGGTGACAAGTGACAGATGCAGTTGGGGAAAACATCCTTTTGAGGACAACCCATCCACCCTTGGCAACAGCTGCCCTGATTTGGGCCCCTGATTGATTTGCCTTTGCTTTACCATGGCTCCCCAGGGAGCAGGTGGGATTATAATTACCTTGTGGTAATTAATGCAGTCATCATTTTATAGCTACCCGAGCATTTCTCACAGGAGATGGTTTTATTTGCAGCTCACGCACCGGCTCTGTAAAAGTATTCTGAGATTTCTCAGTCAAATACCCAAAGCTCTAAAGAGAATTTGGGGCTGGGGGAGGCAGCCACAGGTACTTGCTGTGATTTATTGTGTGCTGGATGCTGGAAACATTCCTGGTGGAGATACTCTCACGTATGGGATGCGACAGGCACAGAGAGATTCAGCCTCTCCTGCAGCCTTTAACTCTTAATTTTTTCCCAAGCACCCCCAGCCTAATCTTGCCTAGTTAGAAATAAAAATGCACAGTTGTACACACTGTCCCCTTCCTCCCCACCCAGTCAGAGTGTTGAGCCTCACACTTGAGCAGCCAAGTCCCCACGCAGCCTCTCACCGCCCCGCTGCTCCCGCTGACTCATCCCGGTGGGAGCTGGGTGACTCTCCCTTCCCATGGGACCACCACCGTGGGAGGGTGCACACCATGGCCATGGGGTGGCCAGGGGCTCTCCCACCTCTGTGGGTCCATCTCCACCCACCCACGCTCTGCCAGGCTTGGCTTTCCCCAAGGATAAGTCTGGAGCGTGTTTAGAGATTCACTCCTAACGAGCTCTCACCCAAAAGCCACCATCCCAATCCTGCTGGAGGCCCAGCCACAACTTGGGATGAATCCCAACCAGCCAAGGTGACAGGGATGCAGATCTGGCAGCTTGGAGAGCTCAGGACCCCCTTCCTCTTGCCCTGGAGGCACAGACTCTCCGTGTGTCACCCCAAACTCCCCCTTCTGCTGTGCAGAAATATCCCAGCCCCTGAGGAGAGACGTGTTCGTGGGGCTCAGAAGCTGAGGAGCACAGACCTGCTGCCTCTGGAAAAACCCCAGGAATTTCAACCATTCCTTTGGGCAAACCCAGCCAGACTTCTGCAAATTAAACTAACCTAATTACTGAATTGGCATGAGATTCAACCCATGTGAGAGCAGGCAGAAGAAGGAGTTGCCTGTCAAGTTGTCACAATATTTGTACGTGGCTTTCAAAGTCTGAGAATAAAATGATGTCAGTCTAAACAAGGGAAGTGAGTGTGGGGTGAACGTGGCTGGTGGGACTGGGAAGTCGTGTCCTCTCCCCCAGGAGTGCCCAAATAGGTATTCCAGGACAAAGGTGGGTCCCTGAGCATCATTAATCACTGAAACAACCCCCCTTCCCCTCTGCAGCCTCCGTGGAGTCAACTTTGAAAGGGAATTCCATCAAAGGAGACCAAACTCTCACAAAAGTAATGATCAGTATTTTTATTCATACACACTTGTTTGGAAACTACAATTAATATTTAACAAAAGCATTTCATGCAAACAAAGATTGAAGATATTGCGAATTATGAAAAGAAAAAAAAAGATGCTGTAATTTGTACATCAGTCTTGCCCACTACACTTCCTATGGTATTTTTTTTTTAATCTTTTGAAAGATCAATGGCCTCTCCAAGTTTTCTGGTAGCATCTTGCAAATAAATGATATGAAAATAAATAATGTTCTCCTCTGTATAAGTACAACATTAGGGTCTTAAAATAATATTAAAAATACGAATGATTTCAAGGCAGGATTACTCCTTGTTTAAAAAAAGGGAACATTAAAGTAGCATACAGTCATTTGAAAAGTTTCAGGTGTTCTCTGTATTGTGCAAAACCAAAGACTGTTGGGGAATGCACATTTTAAAAAGAGCCAACGAGCTTCATTTTGTTGAAATTAATTTTTTTACATTCATTTTGATAACATGGGAGAGAATAAATGAAAGGCCTGGTGGGGAACGAGCCATTGATTAAATTTGTTACCACTGCAACAAAACTTTTTTCTGCTCCAAGGCCAACAGCAATGGACACAAACATATAATATAATTCATATTTTTGGTGATTTTGGGCTCTTGGCCCCAGCCAAGCTCTGGAAGGACAGAGCCCTTGGCAGTGTTGCCTCATGGGGTTCAAATAGAAGGAAAGTAAATCCAAGTAATTCTTAGGGAAAAAGCTTATATAAATATCAGAAACATCATTTTCCTTTCTATTAAAATGTTCCTGTCAGTAATGATTATAAAATTAATGTAACATCAGCTGTGGACTGTCCAATGAGTCCTGAGTGAGAAATGAGCTCTAATGGCATCAGGCTGAGCATTATCAATGCTGTTGCTACTCATCCTGTTTAGAATCATTAATAGACTCTTAATTTATTTATTTAGGTCAACTGACATCAGTGGGAGAAAAAAAAAACCAGCTTCTGGAGCAGTTTTCTTTTAAATTTGACCTACTGTGTCACAGACAAGGAAAAGAAAAACACAAAGACATAAATACAACACAGAAATACATTAAAATATCAACAGAAAGTATCAACCTGTGGTGGACGGACCAGGAGTCGTATAAACATTACTAGAAAACAGCTGTGCTGACCTTATTTATCCACAGGGAATCTCACCTTCCAATGATCAGTTCTGGTAAGACTTCCATTGACACGGAATTTTTAAATTGCACATAAAAATCTCAGTGACTGGAAGAGAGGTGAGTGCAGCCGACCCACACAGTCAGCATCACTCCCCCTCCACACCCTGACTCCAGGTACAAAAGCTGGACTCCAGATTCGGTAAGAAACGTTATCAGATCGGATTTTATTCTTCTCCAAACGGCTTCAGCAGAGTTACTAAAGTTCTATAAAAAAGTAGAAACAGCATGGTATAGCCAGCAGTACCATGTGAATCCAAGAAGCTGATTTTAATAGTAAAAATGATAATAATACTTACACAACTCTTTTCAGGTTACAAGTGTATTAGAAACATTGGCTAAGAAGTCCTCACACCTCCCTGTGAGGTAAGTAAGTATTATTACCCCCATTTTACAGCTGAGGTAACTGAGGCAGAGAGGTCTGTGAGTGGCCTCTCCCCCTCAAGGTTTTCCTGGGACCAGGAGGGCTGTAGTGCACGGTGATTATTCATGATAAGGCTGTTTAATTACCAATTGTTACTGGCACAGTGAGGAAATCATGCACGTTTATGGAGTCGAGTCTTATTTAATCTTCAACTGAACTATTTCAGATCCCATTGATGAGTGCAGAGCTGAGGGGAAAAAGTGCTTTTTAGCTTGTCTGTTATGGACTACTGGGCAGCTCAGTGCCTCCCCACAGGCAGCACAGAGGGGACACAGAGCCTGGAGCCCACACTCAGGTCTGCAAAGAGACAAAAACCTATGTACAATAACTTATCCTAACGACTACAAGAACTGAAAATCATATTAAATATTTCCAGAAGTTCCCTGGCAGGTCCAAAAGCCCACTGTAAACTCAATACTGTAAATATGCTCTTTCTACGCATCTCAAAGCTTTATTATTGGATTGTTATTATTAATATTATTTCCAAGGATGTGTTTTGCTCAATAAGGAGGCTCCTCCCCCTCTGCTCCCTGCATGTGTCTCCTATGGCATTTTACTGGGATTGCATCCGGATGCACCGGCTGAGGAAAGACTTTGCAAGTGGTACCACTCAATCCTTGGACATGTCACCTTTCCAGCTGGAAGACAAGTTCCTCTCTCACTTGAGTTATTAATTTAATAGAAGCCCAGCACTATTCAATTGAATTCACCTCCAAAGACAGGATGGACTTCAAAGGCCAACAGTGTTCAGATATGATGGGTTTCTGTTAAACTAACAGCTGATCTCCAGAAGAACTTTCTTCAGTTTGTAAAGGGAAATTCAATTGTACTTCTGGAAAGAATGAAGGATCAGAAAGCTAAATTGCATTTCTGCTCTAAACTGCATTGAGAAGGAGTATTTTATTATGGAGTGTGCTTTCTCCTTCTCATGGATGTGCCATCCTTGCTGAGAACACCAAGACTGGCCAGTGGGTGAAGTGGTTATCCTGGAAACCCACCACCCTGCTCAAGTGGCTCAAAGGTGCACAAAACCACCCAGATGCCTGAATAATGCAGAAATTTGCCTAGGAGCCAGTTAAGTCCCATTTGATCCCTGAAAACCCCTTGGAAGTTTTACATGGCAGACCTGTGCCTCCCTCAGCAGGAATGGGGCTGCCCTAGAACCCCTTGGGACTCAAGCTGTGGGATGGAAACACAGCTCCCAAAACTTCTACCCAAGCTTCAGTGCAGTATAATTCTCAATTTTCCTTTTAGGAATCTTTGTGGCAACGTGGGTGTTGGGATTACAGTTGCTATCGAACACAAGTGAAAGAAAAGCAGCTCTAATGCCTCTCCCTCTGTTGATACATGTTCTCTAGAAACCCAAATCTTGTGAAAAATATTATATAAATAACATCTGTCTTTAAAAAGATATGAAAAGGCTTGCAGGATACTTAAGGTTTTCCTTGCCATTATAAATGTCTGGATTCTGAGCAGCCACTGGGAGTTCTCGGGACAGGGCCGGTCCGAGCGCGAGCGCTCACGTGTGAGGGCAGAGCAATGAGGGGTAACAAACACTCAGTCCCTGCTTTATCCAACCCTGCCTTGCTCCTGCAGGATCCAGGAGTTCACAGGACCTTTTCCTAAGTGTTACAGACACCTACAGAAGACGGTGAGAGTTGTTGAAAACCCGGGGGCTTGAGGTAATGATGCTGAAGAGGAATTTCTGCTTCTACATCAGAAAAACTGGGGAAAAAAATCCAAGTGCTGAAGAGACTGGTTATGGGAAGCAGCCAGAAAATGAGCAGCTCTGTCCCAGTGTTGGACCAGCTCCGTGTCCTGGTGTGAACAGCACTGACTGTCACAGCTGTACCGGGAACAACCGCCCGCAGTGGGACTTCCCTGGACAACTCATCAGGAAAACAGACCTGTGGGAACATATGCCCATGGGATCTCCTGCCTGGTTTCTGACTTGGTTCAGCTCTGCCCCTGTTCTGCTTTTCTTACACCCCAAACCTGTGTGCTGGCATTTCTCCCAGTATTTTCCTTTTTCAAAAGTGTCTTTTCCACATTCTTAAAACACTCACAATGATGCCTCATGGCAGACTGACTTAGCTGAGAGCCCCTTCTTCGTTCAAATCTGAGACACTCAGTAACCTGTTATCTTAATTCAATCTATTATAATCTACAGCATGATACTCTGATTTTCCTAAAACTACATCAGGCTCATAATATTCAGAAAAAAAAACAACTCATGAATGCTGCACTAGGCCACATGCTTTGTGGTGAATACCATCCTTTCTGAACTATATAATACACAAAGAAGAAAATGAACTCCCAGTCTTGGCTGTGAGAACATGTTTGACACAGAATGGCTTAAAAACTTTGCTCCTGAAATGCGTGAAAAATTTGGAGTCCTGTTTATTTAGGCAACAATCTGAGTTCCTGACAGTTGGCCAACACCCCTCACGAGCCGTGTGTTTTCCCACAGCTTGGGATGTCACCAAAGCCTGATCGCTCCGAGATTCTCCTGGTTAGAGCTGGGGCTGCAAAAGGACTACGACTGGGCAGCAGCTGGACTTCTGGAGTGCTGGAAATCGCCCATCCCAGCACCAGAAACAGCTTCTGAAGGCCCCAGGGGTGCCCAGACAACCCACAGGTGCCGTTCACATCCAACTGTGTTTCCCTCCACAACTGTCCCCCTCTCCACAGGTCACCCCTGCAGGGCCAACCCCCCCCCCCTTGGTGCCACTTGGCAGGACTGGATCTTTCTGACAGAATCTTTGGCACAGGTTCCATGTTTTATTGTCACAAAAGATGGATTAGAAAGTAGATTCCCCCTCCCACCCTCCCCCGTTACATATTCTAGTATAAATTTAAGTCTTTTATGGCAAATATCTTACTTTTTGAATATGTTTACATGCTGGAAAAATCGTAACCAGTCTGCATGCAGCAACAGAGACATCATGCTTCTGGCATCATCATGCACATCTGACAGACAAAAAGTGCCTATGGCTGCTAAGGGGAACAAGGCAGAAGGGAAAAAAAAATAAGGGGAATGCACCAAATACTATTTTACATGCTGTAACAAAACCAAAATATGCACAAAACGTATTTACTGATATTTGAATTAATATCTTCTGGTAAAGTTGTAAGAGGAAATATCAAAATTTTTTCTCTAAGTGATAGGAGAGGAGAAGATTGCATTAATTACAGTGTTCATCATTGCAAATAAAGTCTATTTCCTTCTCTGCAAGTAATAAGCAGATGTGAAATGAAAGCCTAATTGAACCTCGTATAAAACCTGCAGGTAGCAATTATCATTTAAAAGTATATCTACTTTTAAAAAAAGAGATTATACCCTAAGCCAGTAACAATATCCAAAACCTAAAGTAAAAATCAAAACAATAGCAAGAAAACATTTAGCTAAATCTAAATGTGTCATTCAGAACAAGAACTTTCACAAATAAAGCACGAGTTGTTTTATAAAAGTTTTATAATACTCTTTATGCTTGATATGATTATGTCAATAATATAGATCTGCTTATTATTAACCCTTATTATTAAGAGTTATTACTAAACATGCAAAATTCATTGCATGAAGCATATGTAAAAGGTATTAAATTCCATTCTATCAATAAAACAAGTTTTAGGTGCTGCTTCTTTCAGGCTTGATTATTCTACAGCCCAAAGTTTTCTGAATTAAAACTGATTATTTTAAGACTTAACTCTCACTTGATTTTCATGAGTTATTCTGAAGAAATCAGGAAGTCACTCGGGGCTGCACTTTTTGTTAATTTAGTACACATAATCCTTTCAATTTACTGCCCTACACTGCAGACTATAAATAAACACATGTAAATAAGATTTAGGAGGAATTACAGTTTTGTTTTACATTCCAGGTTAATGAAGTTCATAGTAAAATATTGGTATTAGAACCAGTTAACAGTAAACTCGAGGAGCGGTGTAAATGAAACCAACTGAACAAACAATGGCACCCTGGATCACAGAATAATCTCATGGAGATTAAAATTCACAAAAGTATTATTAAAATTATTACTATTATCATTATCATTATTATTATTATTATTAAAGACAAAATTTCACCCTTGAGTTTATCACATGCTACTTAGCACAAGTCCCTAGAGATGTGGCCACCACTGGAGCGCTTTTGTTTGTGATCTTACGGGATCGGCTCACGAAGCCTCAGGGCCTGATTTGATTTTATTCCCCCCTCCCACCCACCCACCCACCCGTTCCCAGCTTTCTTTTTCTGCCATATTTTCCAAACCACCCCTTTCAGCACTGTTTTTGCAATGCCTCTCCTCCCCGGTGCTGTCGCTCGGTCCCTCGTGCTGCTCGTGTCCCCGAAGTCCCCGGGAGCTGCAGGAGGAACAGTCCCACCTCCAGCATCTGCACCCAAGGACTAAACATTCCAGGTGGTTTTTTTAAATTCAGACCACGTGTTAGATTTCTTCCCTAACACAACAGAGTGGAAAAGGGAGCAAAAGGACAGTGGGAAGTTACAAAATATATAACGTACCAAAAAATGGGTAAGTTTAGACAAGTCAGTGGTGACTTCTAGAAGAGTAAGAGGGCACCGTACACTAATTTATGTCCCATTAAGACAACAACGCCGTTGCAAAGCCCAAATCCTGACTAAGTGGCCCTTCCCTCGCCCTACACTCTCGAACCCTACAATTTCCAGGCCCAAATGGAATCAACAAGGCAAAAGCCTAAAAATTGTAGGGTTGCGGGCTGTTCCCCACGGCGGGATTTGTTCCTGCTCTGCTGTTTCATGCTACATTTTCCACCAGGGGGTGCACGAACTGGGGGTTGACGTAGGAGAACCCTTCGAAATCCGTTTGGTCTATGTTGGCAATGACCAGCTGATCCGGGGGCGTCAGCACCGGCTGTCCTCGCGTGAAGAACTTATCGAAGTTTTCGGCCCCTTTGCCACACTGCAAGGAAAGAGAAGAACAGGGAAAAAGGCTCAAAAAGACCCCCCAGCAATACATTGGTAGTCCCAGCGTTTTGTCAGGACACGTCAGATATTTCAGCAAAAAAAATCCACACAAACGGAGAAGTTTTAACGGGTGAGTTCTGATGAAAAGCAGCCAAGAAAGGTTTCCAGCCATCAGCATGAGGTGATGAGATAAAGAGGTTTAAATATTCAGACTTACTGGGATACAGAAAGAAAAAGAAAATATTTTTATGGGCAGAAAGGGATACTTTCTCTGTCAAGTCATTTAATTCTTCTTAAGACCTTTATGATACATAATTCTCTGTTTCCTTTACGATCTGCAAAAAGCTTAATGCAATTTATTTATATGCTTTGACTCTTCATTGTACAGCCTATAAACTCTTGTTAATCCATAAAGGACAGCACAGCCTCAGTCCTGGGGATGGTGGGAGGGAGCTGGGCAGGGAGCACATCCTGGGACGGGTCCTCATTACAAAATGTGCTATCACAGGTTTTTTTCCTTTTTTTTTTGTCTTAAGAGACAGTTGTCTCGCAAAGCCCAGCCAAAAAGGGGGGTTATATATAGCTCCAGGCTGAGCACAACTCCTTCAGAACAGAAACCAAAAGAAATTAGGTTTGCAGAGAGGACAGTTTGGAGGAATGCAGAAAACACTCGATAGGCTGGGAAGTACGAGTAGAGGCGTGTTAAAAAGGATGAAGGTGGTACCAGAAAAAAATTTAGCTTGTGTGCAAGAAAAAGGTGCATATTTGAGGAAAGTCAGGCATTGAATAATGTGGAGATGTCTGAAGGAAACTGCTAAATCTGCTCATCTCAAAACTACTGTAACAGATCTTCGAACAAAGTGTGGTTGTACGATGAAGGCACCGAACGTTTCTTCCTGTTGTCACTGACCTTTCCCTCCCTATCCATTCCTATGATATCCCTACAATCATGTGGATTTAGAGGGTAACACTACATTATTATATTCAGACTCAGAGGATAAATTAGAAAGGGCAGAATAGGGCTTGTACAATAGACCAGCATTAAACATTGATTTTTTTTTTTCTGAATGAATGCAACATTGATTAATCTGTGCATTTAAGGGAGAAGCCAACTGGAAAGAGGCCTGGATTCAGGGGTGAGATGTTTGACTGTCTTGGAAACTGCCCAGTCACAGTTTCCAACCTTCTTGCAGAGCACCTGGCAGGTGCTGGACCTGGACCTGCCACCTGAGCCGAGCTCAGAACTTCTGCCTGGGGCTCAAGGTGGTTTGTATTTCGGACAACAAACACGTGCCCAGGTCCTGGAAATCAGTGCTCACAGAGGACACTGGCTCAGCCTTGCAAGAACACAAGCACAGGAACACTGCCCCAGGTTCAAGGCTTTTTCCACATAGGGGTGGGTACCCTGGTGCCCACTGAGGCCAGTGCATTTTGGCACAGAATCTCTGGAGAACAAGAATGGAAACAGCTGAACTTTAACAAGGGGAAAACTCTGAATCACTGGCATGAAAGTTGATGTATCCCCAAATTAAGTTAAATTTATTCAGAGGCACAACACTCAGCTCAGAGCAGCCACAAAAGGGCTATTTATACAGGGAAGGCTTTTGCTAAAAAGATGATCTGCAGATAAGCATCATCCTACCACAAAATGATGCTCTTTTTTCTTTTTTTTTTAATTTTTTTTTCTCTTCTTTTTTCAGCAAGTTGAAAGTATTCAAACAACTTGCATATTGAAACCAAACTTCCTGACTCCATTAGGCCTCTCACTATTGCTTGTATTAGTAGAGGCTAAGAAATAAATCATGTGAAATATGGGTATATCTGGGGGGCAAATATAGTAATTTATCAATAAATTTGCACCTTCAATTATATTTTTGTCCTCACAGTAAAGAGTAGCATTGCTGTTGTGAACATTAATGCAGCATTAAAGCAGAACTGCAGAAATTCTAAAACTCCTAACCTTAAAAATACAAGTAAAATTGGTCCTTCTTGCCAAATAATCAGCCTGTGCCTACAGCCTGTGAAATGTCAGTCTGGAAGTGAACACATTATTTAAAACCAACCAACTGCTGACCCAAAATCTGCAGCTCCACGTTCAAGTAAGAGCCATGCCTGGGTGAGGAGGCAGCAGGATTATTCCTGGAAAAGATGCACCTACAAAGGTTTTCTGAAAAAAACCCACGCCAAACAAAGCCTATAAATACATCCCTATCTTCAAACAGATTAAGGGTTGTGTGTTTTTTGCTTTCTAAAATCAATATCCATTCCTGGAGGCATTGAAATGTGTAGGGACATGGTTTAGTGGTGGGCTTGGCAGTGCCAACTCCAGCAGTGAGAAGTGTTGGATTTGATGATCTTAAAGGTCTTTTCCAACCCAAACGATTCTATAATTCCATGACACTGATACAAATAGAATAAGTAACTGCAATAAATGAGTTTTACATAGGGTATGTAAATACCAGACTTGGATCTTAAATTATTTTTATCTGGGAGAGTAAAGGCTCCATGTGAATCTGCCTTGGTGCATTTTAAAAGCAGCCTGTATGAACAAACCAGGTCAGGATAACCACAGGGATGGAGCACAGCTGCTCCAAAGAGGAGCCAGGATCTGCCACAAAGTGTGCTGTGATGGAACCAGATCATCCTTCAAGCTTTTAGTACCTTCATGCTGGTGATACTTTTAACTTCAAGGAGAGTCTAAGCACTCAGCTCCTGAGCTAATAAAAACTTGGAGCTGTGAAGGTAGATTTGCTTTATGATCAGCTTTAAGTCTGACTTGAGAAGCATGTAATCAAAATCCTCCATAAAATACCTCTAAAGAGCAGCTTCCCTTTGCACAGCCAGCTCTGGGGACCAGCTGGGCAGGACTGGCAGCACCACACATGTTCTTTTGTTCTTTACTTATTTACACCCTTCCCTGCATGCAAAATCCACACCATATAAAAAAGGGTATTTTCCCTAGCACAAAACACCCTTCTCAGCTGCAGCTCTCCTCCTGGTGATATGAAAAAGTCATTTGTATGAAGGAAGTGAAGAATAATTCTGCCACTGGGTATTGGCATCCCTCTGTTCATTAATTTGTGGTACCTCACTAGTGTGCCTGTATTAGCAAATAAATCAGTGTACAGACCCTACACCTGAAATGCCAGAGCCAGCCAGGCCTCTCAGCTGAAATAAAAAAGGGATAGAGAAGAAAGATCCAATGTTAGGACATAACAATTTACAGCTGTTCCTTAAAGCTTGTATTCTTGTGTGCTCTTTGCCTGTCAATAAACCAATACATGCTGAAAGAAATTCTGTCTCAACAAGCCCAGCTCTCCCAATTCTATTAAGCAAACAGCTCTGAGGGTAAGGACATCTTTCCACTTGCTTGGATTTCTAAAATATTGCTATGGATACACGTGTGCAAACCAGTAACAAACATGAAAAGTAAATCAGGGATTACTTTGCAAACTGAGCGGACGTTGCAGGGTGGGGATACAACCCCCCTGTGCTGTGCAGCCTGTGGAGGAAATTCACCCCTGCAATTCAGATCCCTTGAATCACTGGCTTCAGACGTTGTTCAGAGGAGACAGTCATGAGCCATGTTTATCACCAGCCTCACACATCAGCCACTGATGTGAATATGCCAATTTTCCCCGTTTTCGGCACCTCCTGCAGTGCGTGGCCGTCCAGGCAGGACTCAAACCACTGAGAGACTTTTTTGCAAAGGAACAAATAACGCTGGGTTACACCACAAGGTGCCAAATCACGAGCAGACTTACAGACTGGCCTGCCATAATCAAATTGCCTTATTTGAGCAGTGTCCCAGATCTGCAGCACCAGCCAGGCAGCATTAATGTCACCCCACGGGGAAGCCTCAGTGCAGGCGAGGGAAGGACTTGGCATCTCACTCACCACTTTAGGTTTGAAAGGTGGCTGAATCTCTCTGTTTTCCAATTTTTCCCAGTCAATCCTCCTGAAGAAAGCATGTTCCCTGATGTCTCTTTCACCTTCAAGGCCACAGCCAAGGCGTTTTGCAGGATGTTTTGTCATCAGCTGTCGGGAAGAAAACAGCAAATGATTCAATTTAATGCTGGAATGGAAGTGAGATAGACTTTCCCCTGGTTGTGATGCTCTCACTCCTCTCTCGAAGATACACATTGCTAATGGAATTGTTTTGAAAAGGTAAAATTCAGTTTTTGAAGAGGAATTTTCCTTTTTGTTCCCTGGAGACAGCACATCAGCAACAAAATTAGGGGCTGCGTTGGAAAACTTTTCCCCACTTGGCACTGGTTGCCACCAGAGGTGCAGGTGATGCCCAGGACATGCTGCCATCCCTGCTCACAACTCCTGAATTTCACCTTTGGTCTTTCAGTCTTATAAATCTCCAGAACAGCCTCTGCCTTATCTCAACAATCAATTAAACATAATAAATTCCAACACACTAAAGCTGTATGAAGTACAACCTCCCCACTCCCATTTCATTTCTCTGGGCTTGTTTAAGACATCTCATTACAGGGCCTCCAATTCCTTGGCACCCAGCTGCCAGTATCAAATATGTGTTTCCTCCCTTGCATTCTTAATGACATCCTGGTCAATACTATACCCACTTGCAGAGATTAAGCAGACTTGGGGAAAAGAAACAACCCAAAACCCACCAGCACGGCGTGCTCAGAAAATGTAATGTGCTCCCTAATTAACAAGCTCCTCAGCATCTCCTCAGTTGGTGTGTACTTTAGGAATTGTGCAATGTAGCCTTCAACTCTCAGTTTCAGTGTTGTGGGGACGTTTTAAAGCTGTGCTACAAATTATATATGATTAATGTGCTGCTGGGAGTGATACCTCCACACATCTTTTTAAAAGCTCAGCTGTACTGCTTTAGTCTCCTTCCAAATGTTGAGTTGATCTGACTCCAATTTTAAACCTAAAATAAAAGTGACTCCAAAGCAGATTTGGGAAGGGGCTGTGCACTGGGCTGGAATTACAGCCTTCTTCAAGCCTAACAGCAACTTTCCCATTTTTGCTACCTTTTCCAAACCCCTTGCTTTAACAGTAAGGGATGAAAGAAAACGTGAATATTGATTCTGGTGGTTTTAATTCTTTCCACAGTTCCTGCATTTACCAAGCCCAACAAGCTCTAAATCAGTGGAATGGATGTCAGGCAGACAAATCAATCCCAAGAGCACAATGGGCATGTTTGTCTTGCCCACTGGTGCCCAGTCCTGGGATTGCTGAGCTCCCACTGACTGCCAGGCTCAGAAGCTTTCTCATATTGACTTAGCTCAGGAATAATGCTCACTGAAACCTGGGATTAATTTGTCAGTTGAATACAGCCAATGAACACATCAGTGTCACAGAGATTTGACCTTAAACCTCGTGGCAACGGGGCAGTTTTAGCTTTCTGCCCTCTCTGGGTGTGAGCACCCAGAACAGCAGCAAGCAGGGGAGCTGAAAATAGGGTCATTACATCAAATTCAGGCTTTGCTGTTTGAAAATGTGATTGTCACGACAAGGCAATAATCTGCATGTACTTCACAAAAATATATGGTGTTTATTTTTTGCTACCCAGCATGTCTACACTGGGATAAGCTCCAAAATTAGCGTGGTCTTTCCTTTTACCTTGTTGCTCTAAACATCTTTCCTTTTCTGTGATGATTTTCCTTAAGGGATTGATATCCAGCTCATGTATAACACCTCCTAAATGGTTGCAAAGGATATACCAATTTAACTGATTAAGTGATACTAAAGGCAGTGGTGTTTTATCAGTGTAAATCAGACCTCAAATAATGATTACAAACAGTGGGTTGGAAAAGCTGCAGACTGATGGTTCTCTGGAGAATCACGTGGAGTCAAAGGAAAGTCAAACAAACTGTTTGTTCCTGAGCTAATCCCCTGAAGCCAAATCTCTTCTTTTCCTCAAAATTTACAATCTAAGGCCAATTTTAGGCCGCACAAGTCACCCCTGGGTCAGGATTTCCCCATGGTTTCCTCCCATTTATGCTAAAGATTTTCACATGAGCTCATCTTTACCTACATTTAAAAATGAGTGTTAGTAACTCTTTTGCTCTGCTCCTGTCATTAGGCATCCTGGGCTGAGGACTCTCTGGAGGATCTGGGATCCAGCCAAGCTGAGAAATCTTCTCACCCTGCAAAATTGGGGCTGTGCTGCTGCGGGTCGAGAGGCAAAGTGGGTGGAGACGCTTCACACCATCATCCTGTTAATAAATTCTGCTTTGGGTTTGGCAGCTACTGATTCTGACATTTGTTCTTGCCATAAAACAAGCAGGAACAGCGGGAAGAGCCAAACCCTTATCAGTGACACCAAGTGACAACAGAGCTGAGCACTGCCTGACAGAAGTTGCCCTCAAAAATACTACAGTGCCATGTCAAAGCCAGACAGATCCAGTTATTCACAAGGATTGCCCAAAAGGAACTCAATGGTAAAGAAGCATTTATCTCACCCCCTTGCAGATGGAGACAGCTTCTTTGGACAGTGATTTGGGATAGGACACGTTATGCTCCATTATGGACTGGAAAAGTTCATCTTCGTCTTCCCCATCAAATGGAGGCTGTTGAAAACAAATCACAGGTGAGTTCCTTACTGGGATTTGCTTTTTTTAAAAAAAAAATCTCCACTTTTTATGAAATGGTATGACAATACTATGCCCAAAGAGATCAGTACACAGCAGTGGTCCTTGTCCAGGAGCACACACCAAACTCCCAGCCATCTGAACCCTGGGTATCTTCATCAGTCTCAGGTTGAAATCCAGGAAAAACATTCATTTTTGCCCCCACAGGTTAATGAAATGTATGCAGGACTATCTTCATGATCAGCTTTAATCAGTTTTTAAAGCTACTCTGCACCAGGCAGGCAAAATACTTTAAAGGGTGAAGTTTGGAGATTGAACTTTCAATTACCCTGTGCTAAGGTACATCCATTCCTCACTTACTTCCAAACTCAAGTTTGTTTTATGTTATGGCTGTAGATTCTGCTTCTGCTTCTGGGACTATCACAAGAAAGGGCTGCATTATATTTTAAAACAGAGGTGATAAGGAAGTGCCCATGGGTGACTCCCCAGGATATGGGCACCGTGCAAGACCCAACCAATGGTAAATCTCATTTTCTCCAGAGCATTTAGATGCCCATTATTTGCAGTGCAGCCTGTAAAGTATTAACACCTGCAATTGCCACACATTAAAACTTTTAAAATGTCACTGGAATTTAGAAGAGAAACTATTAAAGGCATTTGTTAAAAATGTCTGTTTTAAGCTCAGGAAACGCCTGCTTTTAGCTTAACACTCACTGAAAGCCAATTGCAGAAATCTTTTCCAACTCAAGACTAATAGAATTCCTCGAAGTTGCCATTTACTGCAGCACAGTGTTGCTTTCCTACCCCAGTGCCTCAGAGAGCAGCCTCTCATTAACTGTGCAGAAGGAGGGCTCTGTAACTGAGCACATTTCCAAGAGGCCAAACCCACACTTACCCCCAGGACATACAACACAAAAACTGTATTCTTGGGATTTAACTGCAATGCAGAGCATATACACACTCTTATTATGCTTCCCCGTGGTTTCAAACGACTAAATGATATTTCTTCCACTTGACATGCGTTTTCCTGCTCAAGTGTCTCCCTTTCAATCCTGAAGATGGCTATTTATAACATTATTGCAGTACAAAGGAGCCGTATTCAAAGGCAGAGCTTGATTATGTGGGCACAATATAAAGAGCTTAAAGCCTAAATACATTCTCAGTTGAGTCAGTCAAGAGTACAAGGAGATAATAGCAGGATGAAAGGCTTCAGTCTTATCCTCTAATGGTCTAACCCTTTAGGGAGCCTTGGAACAGAGCAGCCTTGGAGATGCAGGAGGAGGTCACAGTGAGCACGGGAAGTGAGATCTTACCTGTCCAGCCAACATCTCGTAGAGCAGCACACCATAAGCCCACCAATCCACAGACTTCCCATAGGGCTGGTAAGCAATAATCTGTATAATCACAAAAAAAAAAAAAAAAAAAAAGGAAAAACCCCTGTGTTAACTAACCCCCAGTCCTGTAGCATATTAGATAAATAGTGACATGCAGAGAAGAACATATTTCCTTGAAAAAGGCCAGCAAGCCAATCCTGTAATCCTCACTCCAGCCAATCACTGGTTTCAGTGGGAGTTGGATTGTTTTGAAAATATTAGTCTAAACCCACCCTCACCTTTGATACCCTGATATCTTGGCAAATGTGGCTCTCAGGAGTCCTTGGGATGTGCATTTGAGGGCAAAAGAGGAAGTACAGCAGCACGATGTACTAGACAAGGCAAAAATGTTATCCATCCATGTCTGTCATAGCTTGAAATCATGAGAATCACTTAATTTATGTACTATCAATAATTAAGCCCTTCTTTTCAGTATTTCTATTTTTGTTCTGCTGTAAAAGGAGTCAAAATTTAGGAAAAGAGCAAACCCCTTGCTCAGTGACGTTTTCCCAAGCCTCATGATTGTGATTGTCAGGACGAAGCCAGGTACCAGCTACCCCAAAAAGAAAAGGGTTCCTGCTGTTCAGACTAATGGAAATGTCAAGTATTGTTCATATTTGACTCATGGAGAAGCACAAACTGAGTTCTGACACAAGGAAAGACTGTGGGTGCCAACAGCACCCAGGGCCCCTCCTGCATCATCATCTTTAATTGAGGCCTCTTCAGATGTCAGCATTCATTTATTTAAGAGCTGGGTTTGGGAATGGGATAGAGGAGTTTGAGGGTGCAGATGTTCTCTCAAATCTCCTTCTAAGTAACTGTGAAGGGATATTGTGAATTGGAAAGGCAAGCAGGATGTCCCAGCCACTGTCCATCCCTACCAGGAAGGCAGCAGCGGAGCCTTCGACCCTCCACCACCAGAATAAGCAGGGAACTGAGGCAGTCACTGCTCCAGAGGGGCCTGCATTTATTTTCCTGTTTGCATGTGGTTTTATTCTTTGTGAGACAAATTGCTAAGCCCAGTACACATCACATATCCTAAATTTTTTATTTGTCTGAAAGAGAAGTTGAACTGTCAAGTTTTGTAGTTTCTCAGGAAAATAGTGAGTCACCAGTGCAATAAAGCAGCACTGCCTGGCTACTAAATAAAATTATAGTCTCTGTGTGAATATATGTTCTTCCCTGAGATACAGCAGCACATGAATTAAAAATTACTGCAATGTTTCTAACCAAAAGGTTTCAAAATCAATCGTACTTTGGAATGTATTAGACAATCACAGATAATAACAAGATTCTCATCTGGAAGGTCCTACATAAAGGCAAATCTATATTACTTGTCTCTTAGTGGTAATATGGACTTAAAAATATATATTTGGGACGTTCATTTCATACTGTATTAGTTGACACACTTGGTTACTCTCCCTTTCATTTCCATCACCAGTAAGTCCCAGAGGCCCACTGGAATCAGTGTTGCCTCTTGAAAGACCAAACACTTTCAAACTTTTATCCAGGAAAAACACTGGCCTTTTACACACAGCAAATGATACACTATTTCATGTTCAATCCTTTTCTGACAATCTCTCTTTGCCTTATGGCAAAGAGTATTTTATCAAAAAAAAAAAAAGAGGTATTTTTCAGGTCATTAATTCCTAAGGGCAGAACATTTTGTACAACAAGCGTGCTCCATGTAAGTGGTTTTGGGAGGAACAGTTTATTTCAATTAGCAAATGAGAAAAAAAAAATGGATCCACAGCAGTGAGAAAGAAAATGCTGCTACACTGCCAAGATTCTGTACCTGGCAGCCAGGTCTGTCCAGGAGCCCACAGTCTACTTCTCCTCCTATTGTGGAGGAGTTTGATGGGTTTATTGAGGGGAGAAAATGGTTTAAATACAGCAAAGCAATGTCATACAATGAAAGATGAACTGAAGCACTGACTCAGTGACGCTGGTTGTTTGTGCAGCAAGAGGTGAGTCAAGGCTGGGCTCTTCCCTAAATAGAATTTCCAGCAGCAAAGCAACCTGCCCCAATGAGATCTGCCTTTGGGAGAGAAGAGCTGGCAGAATTATCAAGAGAGGCAGAATTAACATGAGAAAAGCTCCTCCATTAAACCTAAGGTAGGGTCAGAATCACTGCAATTTTTGTGCTGTTTGGTGCCACTTGTCAACATCTGACAACCAGAGCTGGCAATGCCTCCCTCACCTGGACCAGTGATGGAAGAGGGGCAACTGAGACATAAATACAGACACCAACACTGGAAAGGTGCCACTGCAACTACAACAAGAACACTCCTTTCACTGAACCTACCACCAGGTAAGAAAAGGTGGCCCTGTCAAATCTGCTGCTGGACACTGGAAGATTTTTTTCCTTTAATCCTAATTAAATACACCCAATTTGAATGACCAGCTCAATCCTTGTAAGGCTGTGGCACAAGGGAAGCACAGCAAAGCAATCTGCCACGTTCATTCACCAACCTGTGGTTATCCTCATCCTACTGGGAGCTATTCCCAGCATTAATTGGAAGTGCAAACGAGAGGAAAGAACACTCACTTCAAGGAAGGAATGACATGTGGGAGGAAGCAGATGAGCTTTCAATGTACAGTCAAACATGCATTGGTACAAAGTCAGCAAGTTCTAAATGTTGTATTTTCAGTAGTTCCCTCCTCCTCATCCAGAATTCATCCTGTATTACCTACCAGCTGCTGCACTCAGAGCCATCCCTGCCTGCCTTGCAGCAGCTGCCAAAATAATTCTATCTGCATGGACAAACTTTGATATCTTGTAGAGCAAATTGGGGTATACTAACATGACCTCCTGTCTCACCACAGTGTGCAGGGCAGACCCACAGAGCAGTGAGGGAGTTCCTGTGCCTAGAAATGAAGAGCTGTCCCCTCCTCCAGCAAGGATCTCTGCTTTTCACTGGCCAGGGAGGAGTGGAAAGCTGGTAGGACCCTTCCCCCCAGCTCCTTCTCCATCATTAATTTAAGTTACTGCCTTTTTCATCTCCTTTTCCATTCCAAATGTCCCATTTTAACTATCTATTGCTGCATTTTAAGAGCTCTGCCTTTCCAGGTTCTGTGGATTTGAGCGCTCAGGAAGAGCTCAGGAATTTCTCTCATCAAGTAAAATTGGCAGAAGAATGTTGCTTTTTTCTTCCTTTTTTTTTTTTTTTCCCCATTTTGCCTCTGAGGAAGGCACAGTTAAGAGCAGGACACAGAGATTAATACCAGCAATTTGTAGGAATGTTTAGATCATTGCAGCTTGCAGCTAGTAGCCAGTTGGGATGAAAAGATTATATCCCAGAGGCAAGAGAAAAATCTTTTGTGAACACATCTGATGTCTGCAGGAAAAGCTAAAACTCAGTTATTAAAAGAAATAAATATTACTAGCACGGGAAACAGTCAAACACACGCTTTCCAAACCTCTGTAATACATATTTACCTCCCACAATCCTGGCAAATTCAAGGTTACAGCTGAAGGTTTTGAGGCTGTTGGATGGAGGAGAAGGGAAATGGAGTTTCTAATTTAAATTCTTCTGAAATTCAAAACTCATCACTCTGGCTGCTGCAGGGATGCTGATGGTGGGGTTCTGTGCTGGCAGAATCCCTTCCCACTAATCCTCTTGACATCCATCTCCTCCTGTCTCTCTTGACTGGTCAAGGCAACACAAAGTACTAATTGATTTCACAGCTATTTCCCCACTCTGACCATAAATATTTGAGTTCAGCACATCAAGAAATATTCTGTACAAGATAACCACTTTCTGCCTGACAGAAGCTGTCAGGCCTGGGATCCCACCAGTTTAACCTCTGCACATTCCTTAATGTGCATGGGACAAGAAAATGAATATTAATTCCAGTTGGTTATCCAGCTAAGTAACAACAAATGGTAACTTTCCCAATCATAAAAAAGGGAAACGTTATTTTAGAGTACCCCAAGCTGTGCAAAGTCTCTTTGCTGAACGAAGCACTTTGTTTTCCAGCCAGAGATGGGCAGTGTGACACCAGCTGAGACGTCCCTGTAGGGTCCTTCCAGCTGTGTAATCCCTGAACTGTGTGTGGGTAGCTCATGTAGAGGGAGTGTGGGGCTCCTTCAGACCCCGTTATTGTCACACCATTATTTCCCAAATGCTGAAGGAAAGAGTTAATTCCCTGTGTTTGAGTACAACCCACTCACAGGACTCTCCTCCAGACACCCTCAACAGTTTATTTAGATTTAGCTCATTTATCTGCACCCAGCAGGGAATGGGATCGTGCAAATGCATCTTCATTAAAATCTATTATAAATTGATAAATTTTAGCCCATGGAAACATGCTGAAACACCCCTGCAAGCAGAACATGAACCTTCCTTTGAAGTTTACCACAGACCTAGTTAGCAATCTGCCAGTCACAATAATGTCTTCAGAATCAAAAGAAAATCGGTCAATTCAATAAAATAAAATCAAATCTGTTTGTAAGATGATAGAAAGACTAATTTCCTCCCAATTACTGGATGTTTTGGTGAAAGGTTTATTTCTTTATATAGAATTTCCAAATAAAATAAAGTAATTCACTCCAGCACTGACTCATATTGGGCATTTTGGTGTTGACAAAACGTTCTTTGGTATCAACTGGCACAAGACAATTGCCACAGAAAGGACACTCTAATTTGGTATATTGGCTTCCTTTTCATTTTGACAGAAGAAAATGAAATATTCTGGTTGTTCTGATATCCTGCTGCAAGCAACAGCAAATGGTGAAAAAACAAGGCTCTATAATACCCAATATTTCACTGTGAAAAGCATGAATTAGCAACTGGGAAAAAAACAAACTATTTTTCGTTCCAATTTCACAGAGATGACAAAATTCACCTTAGACACTAATTTACTTGTCCATGTATAAATCTGCCCTATTCCAACAAACACAATTACAGCCAGAAATGTTCCAGCCAGAGCTGCCTCTTGCTCAGTACTCACTGAACAACTGAGTATCTTGGATCAGGATCCAGCCTCTTGCATCAAATTTGCTGCCAAACAAATCAAGACTCCTGAAAGCTCAGTATGCACAAATACCAGATTTTAATATTCATATATTTGAATTATATCCAAATCACCACATGTGCTTGTTTTTAATGTTTTATACCTAAAGCACTGAAATACAAATCATATCCAGACTAAAAATCTCAACTCTAAACTCATATTTATCACAGGCTTCAAAGCACAACTGTGCTTCTCAGGATCAAATTTTCATTTTAGACCCACTGCAGTTGGTTCATGCTTGACTGTCGCTTTCAGTGGCTTGAACTGGTATTCCCAAATCATGGAAAACTCAAGGCAAATTATGGATTTATTATGTCAACTCCATTCAAGCCCTGATCTTACAGCTTTGGTCAGGCCTTCAATGACAGGAGTTTTACAGAGAGGTCAGTGAGAAGCTTCAAGACCTCAAGAGTCCCTTCCCAAAACTCAATGAGTGGATTGTGATTTCCTGAAAATGCCAAACAGTGCTTCAAATAAATGCATTTTGGCAGCTGTGAGAATTTATGGAGAAATACATTAAAGAAGCAAAATTTGCTCCCAGTGAAGTATTTGCTGACCTCAGCAACAACCTCAGCACCATCCAGGAAGTTTCTATGACTTTACAAATTGCAAAGTTTAGTTTAATAACATTTCCAGCCTACAAATTTAAAATCATAAGGTGCTGAGCCTGTCTTTTTTTAGTATGAACCAAAGCTGAAGCACTGATCTCATCAAAAGTTTTTCAATCAACTAGATTTTTAGAATAGCGAAGTCTTATTGACAATATTGCATCAATTCATAAAGATATTCAATATACCTGCAGAAGGATAATGGTACCATCCACAGAAAATCCAGAGTTCCAGCTATCCAAACCCATGGTAAAATTTGTGTAGGGACAATTTGCATTTGAGAGACTAAAAGGTTCTTGAAATGGTCAATATTTACCTCTGGTGCAATGTAGTCTGGAGTGCCACAGAAGGTCCTGGTTGTTACTCCATCTAACATATGTTCTTTGCACATTCCAAAATCAGCAATTTTAATGTGTCCTTCTGAATCCAACATCACATTATCTAATTTCAGATCTCTATGAAGAATCACAGCAATTTAATGTTAATGCTTAGGATCAACAAGTATCAGAAAGCTCAGGTAAAACCGGGGCTTTGGTTTCCTCCTCACCAGCACCAACACAGCAAAAAGAGCCCCACACTGATGGCTTTTTATACAATGTTTTAAAAATACACCAAAACTGTAAAGAAACTGATTCATTCAGGTTTTTAAAAATAGTTCAGAATTTCTTATGTCAGATTATACTCACCTATAAATAATCCCTCTGTTGTGGAGAAAGAATAACCCAATGGAGATCTCGGCTGCATAGAACCTGTGTGGAAAAAAACAAACCACAACAGATTTCTTACTGCCTCGTGATTTCCTTCAGACCAAATCATTTGGATGTGCATCATGGTAAATAATGATAGCATTATAGCATATGAAATACATAATTTATAGTGTGTATATATGTAAGAGTATAAAAATATGTATTATGGGCAGATACTATAAAAGACATCTCACTTTGACTGGACCTTAACAGACACATTTTGAGTGTTTGATGATAAAATAATGCAGAATTTTAAAAAAATAATATTGAAAATGTCTCCCTAGACAACAAAAAATGGTGTAGCTGGAGCACAGCATTTTTTTTTTGGACCGATCTGACTCTGCTGCAAAGATCCTTATCTCTAATCACATATTGATGAATTCAGGATGCAGCTCAATGTACACTGCAATTCATATGGCATGAAATAATTTGCAGAAATAGTATTCCTTTACACAGGCTGTTAATGGATTAATTACATGAAGCTAATTAAAACGATTACCATATAAAATATAATTGCCGAATGCAGTCAAAAGATATATAATATTGATGGCTGTTTGAAGCTGGTTGCTGTGGAAATTATATGCAAGAGGATTATTTAAAGATGAGATTAATTTTTAGGCTTAGCATAAGGGAGAGGAAGGCTGAGCTCTGCAACACTTGATCAGAGGTGTTGGTGAACACGTGTGCTGAAGATGCTGCACAGGCAGAAGCTGTCAGAAAGCACCACAGATTTTGTTAAGTGTTGGCAAGTTACATTAGCTGGGAGTCAAAGATGATCTGACACCATCTAGTTTTTCTTCAGGGAGTTGTTAAAATATTTTTCTGATTCTGAAATACTTATATTTAGAAGGCCTCTCATTTAAATGAGCCCTGGTTGCTTAAATCGAGATGAGAAGTTATTTTAACTGAATTCTTAAAACAGTTGGTCACCCTTGCTTTTAAAGTTTCATTGGTAAATGATTCAAGGAACACTAATAAGTGATGAGGAGATGTTATAAGCATGACTAACGTGGTACTGCTGGATCTGTTCACACTTGAATGTGCTATAGATCATTATCAGCTGCTCAGTGATGTGCCAGATGTACAGTTACCTAAAAGGGATCATGTACATAAACAACTTCTAATAATTTATTAACTCCTTGCAAATATATCACAGAAATTCTTATAAGCTATACATTGCATTTATCTTGTATAAACTTATTTATATTGCAGTGCTGAGTCTATTTGTGCTGCCTTTCCTTATAACACTAATTCAGACTGAAATGTTCCACTCACCTTTTTATTAATATTTGCTTTTAAAAACAACACCAGAATGCCAAGTAACAGCTTTAATTTCTTGCTGCCTTGGTTAAATTCTTGTCACTTTTCAAATAGGCACTGTGTGCTTTTGTTTGTGCTCTGTTTTGGAATAAAGGCACAGATACCTTTGGCCTATGTGTGCAAACATTTTTAACATGAACTTCAGCTTTTGGGCCTTAAAAGCACAATCAAAGAAGGCCAGCTTAGACTTCCTACTGAGCCTGGGAGGAGGAAGAAACCAAATCCTCTTAGAGTATAAGATAATGAGAATGACATGATTTAAATATATGAATATGAACACTCACACTGCTTGTGGCTCCTTAAATTTTCCTACTTGCTGGATGTGATACATGAGATCCCCACCATTCACATACTCCATGACAAAATACAGTCGGTCCTGGGACAAAGCAGTAAAGACACAGAGAAATACATTAGAGGAAATATATTAGATATTCATTGATCAGCAGAAAAAAAAAAGTCACTGGTATGTTATTATAAAGCTTTTAGGATTATTAGGACTGGTTGTACATTCCTGCAAAATCGATAGATCAATAAATGGAAGTGGAAAGTTTTGTAAAACCTGCAGGAGTAAATGACTGAGGAGATCTGAGAAGATTTGTCAATTTTAGTGGTGCACTTTTACATATTATTTGTCTACAATGGTCACATGAATTATACAAACATAGCTCTGTTTGAAAAATCAGTCTCTAATAAAAAACAAACAAACAAAATCAAAGGTAGATGAAAATTCCTGCTCTGAGGCCATTTCTAAACCTTCTTAATGAGTTTTCCTTTGGAAGATGGGAGGTATTAAAAAATATAGATTTTTTATTATTAAAAAGGTGATGGTTTCTTGTGATTATGTCTGCAAATTGGTTGCATTCAGGCCATTTTCTGCTGAGGGATTTGTAGACATTAAGCAGAGTTTGAAAGTGCCTTTAACACCACAGACAATTGTGCTGTGAAAGCTGAGGGGATCTGGCTTTTTTCACAGAATCCCAGAATCATTTAGGTTGGGAAATACCTCAAATCTTTAAAAGTATTTAGGAACCTTTGGGAAGGTGGGCTTAAGGCTCTGACTTAGAATCCACACAGGATGAAATTTAGGAATTATCACCCTGGTCGGCTGGAATGACTCAGAGGAAAAATCTTTAAACCTAGTTTTTATATTTCAAATACAAGGGGTAATTACATGTGGTATTTCTTCACTGTTTTCTATGCTATGTTGTATGGGTTGGATGATAATAAATGTCACTGAAGTGCTAAAATCCACGATCATTTAGTCTGGAAAACACAGGGTGGGAGGAGAGAGCTCACGTACAACTGTCTGGAAACAGGAGTGAAGCTGTGTCAGGAACGGGGGTTTATCCTGCAGTGCCAGGACTCGTTTCTCAACCATTGTACATTCAACATCATCATCCTGGATCACCACATCTTTCTTCAGGATTTTGATTGCATAGAGCTCCTCTGTCCCCTTCCTGTCTGCCAGCATCACCTGCACCGAGAGAAACAACAGGCTCAGAATCGCCCAAGCCAAGCCCCAAGATTTGTAGAGATGGCAATCCAGCTTTTCCTTTTATTGGTATGGACTAATCTGATCGAAACTCCAAAATTATGGTCATTACTCACCTGCTGCAACGAGCTGTACCATCATTTCAGGCACAACCTGTGCCAAAACCCTCTGGGTGATCACAGGCACGTTGCTGAAGGGCTGATAAAATGTTAAGTCCCAGGGGGCTTCTTCAGTAAAGGGCACTTTATCACAGAAGTGATGTTCAAACAGACAGAAAAATAGCAGCCTGTTCCTTCAACTAATGGATTTCAAATATATACCATACACACTATTCCTGGTTTTTCCCCAATGTCCAGCCTTACCAATGTTGGTGACTTCCAGAACTGGCACAGTGACCTGGGTAGTAAAGCCAGAAAAGTAAACTTGATTTCCTTGAACCTGCCAAGAAGTGAGGATCTAAAAGTCAGCAACTGTTTCTCACATCTTGCCCAACAGTCTTTTATAATTTATTTTTACTTTTTCAAGAAAATTGCCAGTCAGGACTGAAGCCCTCTAGTCCTTAGGGAACCACCATGCTCCCTGTTAAGAGATCCTCCCTCAAAAATGCACAAACTTTTGACTCTGGCTTTTGCTTCTCAGGGAATTATTCATTCATTCCTCCTCGAGGTAAAAAAAAAAAAAAAAAAAAGGAACGGGAGTGGAATAATTATAAAGAATTCCTACCTTCCCAAAGCTCCCCTTTCCAAGAACCATGAGGAAGTTGAAATCTGTCAGCTTGACCCTGTCCAGATTGTTGGATGGCACACTTGAGCTCTTGTCTTCTGTTGAAGTAATGACTTTGTTACCAGCTGGCCCAAGTTTGGCTTTCTGAAGAACATACACACACATACACACACAGAAACAGGGAAGTAAGAAGGAGAACAGCCCAGTTTTCCTGGCGGGAGGGATCGCTGGGTGCAGGTTACAATCGGACCATGGCTGAGGTGGCATTCCCAGGAGAGAGGCTGCATAACAAAATGTGCACAGACACATCTTCAAAGACCCATCCCAACAACACTTTTGGCACTCTTGAGGGGGTTAAAGTAGGAAACTGTTCATGGATAACCAGATAAAGCAGATGTACTTATCTGGTTAAAAGAGCAAAACCAAAGCAAAGCCCAAAAACAAAGGGAAAAGAGATCATTTATTTTCATGCCAAAAGCAGCTTATCTGGTGCTTTTGTTTTGAAATACAAATAAAATAAAAAAAGAAGCTTTCAAAAAATACCATGCTATAATCTACACAGGGTATTTTAGGACTTAAACAATCTCTTCAATACATTCTCTTTTCAAATGTAATTCTTCAAGTCACTGCATAGCAAGAGTTAGGACAATTTAGACATGCAATAAGAAAAATAACCTACATTAAAAATAACACAATGCATGAGAATTAATGCAGATGAACATGGCCACTGTCAAACCAGCAATACAATCAACTTTGATTTTCAATCAAGGGTTGATCTGGAAAAGGGAGGAAAGGGAATATTACATCCAAGGGCTCTGCCTTGCTCAGACAGTCTGGTTTACAAAAGGTTGAACAGTCTCATTATTTCACATAAGACATCATGTAATTGCTCAAGTTGCATTTCAAATCTCAAAGTTAATAGAAGAGAAAAAAGTAAGACTCACCAAAAGATAATGCAGGCTAAAAGATAATATCTCTTTTTTTTTTTCTCAAAATAATCCCATATACCAGCAGAAGCAAAGCCAAGAAGGTTTAATAATGCTTTGGGATATAAGTGCTTTCCCCATCTGTCTGGTTGTTGGTCTGGTTAAGAACCTCTAACAGGGTTAATTTACTCTGTGCCATCGATGTGTGTTTGATATTTCAGGGTAACTACTTTTCTCACTGTGCTGCAAAAGGACAGTATTTGTATATTATCACTGGTTTACAGATAAAGAAAATTACAGAAATTAAAGTCTATTCAAAACCACACAATATATCACTCTAAAAGCCTGGCCTGGCAAACACCTTTGGTAGCCTCACTGGAAAGTGGAAGTTACAAACTTTGCCCTCCCCAGACAAGTTTAAAACCATAAGATTGAAAGGGATGACTCAATTCATGGACTGCAGCTCTCTACTCCTGCAGGCAGTAATGTCAAATGATCATCTGACAAAAAACCCACATGTCACTGGAAAACCATATTCAGTTTGGATGACTCTTCCTGCAACTTTATGAGCACAGAAAATCTTATACCCTGCTACAGGAATAGGAATTTTGGAAGTTCAGATCTCTTTATTAAAAAAAATTGTATTACAGCTTAGAATGTGGATTTTTTTTTCCCACCAATGTTATTATTTGTTTGAATGAAAGCAGGACTTGGAGATGCTGATGAGCATCATGTGCTGTGCAAATGTTCAGGAAGAACCAGTTCTGGGTGTCAGCCTAAATCCCTGAGTCTGCAAGGGATGATCCCACGGCAGATCCAGCTGCTGGGACAAATCCAGGGCCTGTGATGGAGCACTTTGGCAGGACAGAGGCCACAATACAAGATTGAGCCATAAGCAAACAAGTTTAAAAAAAAAGAAAAATCCCAATATCCTTTCTTTGTACAAGATGAAGACGTGGTTCAAAGCAGCAGCTTTGCTGGCCATGTCTTTGTGATGCTCTGGCACGTGGGATCTCAGATAAAGATCTTACTTTTTGATACAAAAAGCAATTTCAATATCCGCCTTTTCACCGGGTACTGGAGATCCAAATCAGGCCTTGAATGGATAACAACCAGCTTTATGTCTTGTACTTTAAACCCACTGGGCAGGTCATTGGCAGCTTGTTCAAAAAATACAGAATTTGAAGCAACAAAAAACACATTTTGTTCCAAGGCCATTTGTTTTCTGGGGTACAAACCTGCCGTGCAGGCAGGGAGCGCTCTCGGCAGCGCTTCAATCCCGGGCACCACGTGTTTCCAGCACATTTCCCAAAGGAAAGCATGGCAGGTTCACCAGCAGGCTCCTGTGCCTACTGCTGGCCCCAGAGCTGGAGGCACTGAACTCACTTTTTTGGGATGGAGTTGTCAGGATCTGAAGGCAGGATCTTAAAATAATATTCAAGAACCCAACCAAGGCCTCTCTGTATCTTTGCAAGGCAACACTTAAGATTCAACGAGCAACATGCTCCTCTCACTTCTTTTAATCCTTTTTTTAAATTAGATGTCACCCTCAATCTGACAATTTCTTTTTCCATATGGTGGATTTTTAAGGAGAACTCGGGATTCCTGCTGTTTGGTCAGGGGGGCTCTGTGCTGCCTGGTCCAGGCAGAAGGTCAGCACAGGCAGGAGCTGCTGGACTGTGCTGAGCTGTGAGTGACCTGTGGCAAGGGAAGGAGATGATCCTGTTTATCACACTGCACAAGCACTGGTAGGTGTAAAGAGAGAATCCTGCTGCAAACCTTGTGTAAGGAAGCCTGGGAACATGGAATGCCATGAAATGCTGGAGAACAACCAGGTTGACTCAACGAAAACACACGCCCCAGAGTGGGACTGCCTAATTAACTGACCTTGTTAAATGGTCACATCCTTATCAAAGGTCCTTATTCCCCTTCAGCCCAGCCACAGACCAGTTGTTTATGAGCATGCAAAATAGTTTTTCACATTTAGAATATGAATTCCTTTTACTGTTTTTTGGCCTAAGGTCCTAGTGAAAACACAGTGGGAATTTCCACACATTTCACTGAGCTCCACAATGAGCTTTGTATCTGAAACATCTTGACTATTGCAGAGGGAAAATGCCATGCAGCCAACACACTCTTCCAGATTGCCAGAGCAAAACCAGTTTTGCAGCTACAGAAGGGACATAAACTCAAATGATTCATAAAAGCTTATTGGAAAAGAGCAATGATATTTTGCCTTTCCTATCATGACTAAAATTGAAAATCGCAGAATCCTGCTTGAATCCCCCTTGAATCCCCCCCCTTATTTTTTATGGATATTAAAACTTGCTGAAGTTGAAGATGGCATCTCAGGCCCTGGATTAATTTTCAAGTTACATTCCAACTGCTTGGCTTATTATTATCTTGGACAAAACCACAATATTGTTACAATGAAGCCAGCTTGCAGCAAACCAACCAGGAAAACAGAATGTTAAAGAGAAATTAGTCTGCACTGGGAGCAGAAAAGTTAATCTAAAAAGAAAACAAGACATGCACATCATCTTACTTCCTCTGGTTTGGACGCACCTTATCTCGGCCAGTTCTTTTACCCTGAAACCACAGGTGAGAAATAACTTATATATTCAGCCCAAATTCACTTCTCCACGGAGTATTACAGATATTACAGTGTGTTACATTGGAGAGTCTCTTGGAATTTGGCATGTGCTTTTTGGAAAAGATATCTCAGGTTTTGCAGTAAAAATGCTTTCAATTTATATTTAATCTAAGAGTAACAATTATACACTTAATTAAATATGAAAAAAAAATCTTTCCAAAACTTAATGAGAAGTGTGATGCAAAGAAGAAACAGAAGTGATTTAGGGAATAGGAATTCATCATTGCAGTGAATTTTTAATCACAATATATATTCTCATTGACTCTTTCCATAACTTTCTTTCTGATTTCTCACTGTGAAGAAACTCTAATAGGACAAAACAATAAATCTGAACATTGGCTCTTCTGCCCTCCAGTTACATCTATATTAGAGAATCTTACGAATTACGAGCAAAAAGAGACCGAATTGTTAATTTTCCACATTAACCAACAAACAATAAAACTTGTGAAGAATTTAAAAGAACACACACAATTCACTTTCCTACCCTGGGTCTCTGTGGTGTAATGAGCTACCTGACATGATGTTACTGCTTTAACACCTTGTATCACCCACCTCCACCACTTCTCCCCTGCTGCTGTTTGCAACACTCAGCTCGGTGAGATTGGCTTTGTTCCCACATGGAAAACGAACACCAGGAGCCAAACCTGCCCAAACTTGCAGCCACCCCCTGCCATCCCCCAAGCACAGCTCCAGGAGGGAGAAACCCATATCATCTCCCAGGAAGAGATAATCAAGCCAAGAGCAGGCTCTGTGTGCCGCTCACTAGGGGAGGTGTTTCTCGGTTGTCAGGGCAACTCACTCTCAGTGAGTTCCCAGATGCCGACAGGATCATGCCTGGGACCACATTTCCGAGAGGAGAAAGCGATAAATGAAAAGATATTTAACAGCAGTGCTGAATTCTCATCACTTGTGCAGAGGTGCAGCCACACCCAGCCCGTCCCTCTGGGATTTGCTCCACTGACACCTGCCCAGGAGGGAAATCCAGAGCTTTGCTCCCCCAGCAGCAGAGTCGTCTGGAGACTCCCAGCTGTGCTCCACATGGAGCAGCATCCCCTCCCCATCTTCAGAGCAGGTTCCACCCACCAGCCACTGCTCTGCCCCGGCAGTTGCATTCAGCTGGGAATAGTGAATGAATGATGGAGCAACAGAGCACAGAACTGCTCAGTCTCTGTTCCAAAACTCCCAGCTCGAGGGCCAGCATTCCAAGGACTGACTGCACAGGCTTTATCTTAGATGATTTGGGTTGGAAGGGACTTTAAAGCTCATCTCATTCCACCCCCTGCCATGGGCAGGGACACCTTCCACTAGCCCAGGTTGCTCCAAGCCCCGTCCAACCTGGCCTTGGACACTTCCAGGGGTGGGGCAGCCACAGCTTCTCTGGGCAACCTGTGTTATGTCCCAAGAACTGAGATGTATGGAGCAGCCACGTCCCCCTGCTGTGATTTAATCCCTCTGCAAAATTTGAACAAAACCCCTGCTCCTCACACTGCAACAAGTTCTCATCAGTTCTTTGCTAGACCCCAACATGCTCTTCAATTGTCACTGGGTGATGGAAGCAGCCATCTCATTCTAACTCCCCTTGAGCCAAGGTTTCTGCTCTTAATTCTTAAATGAACCCAAAGCCATTGCAGAGCAGCAGGTGACACTGAAAATCACTTGTAGAAATGGAAAAGTGAATAATGAGAAGCAGGGAAGGAACGTTCCAGTTTCACTATTCCAGCCCAGGAGGTTGCAAGTGTGAAATTAATGCTCAGTTCTGCCTGTCACTACCTGGACACTACATAAGAAGCACCAGAGCAGCTCAGCACTCAAACAAACCATAGAAGATGTCACTGACAGAACCAGCAAAGCTCATACCAGGGATGGAAAAACTGAAATAACAATTTATCCAAGTCCCAAGGGAGGACCCATTCGGGTTTCCAGTCATGTACAGTCAGTGAAGATTTTGATCAGTGGATTGAGGCATTAGCAAGCCTTTAATAAAGTAAATAAAACCAATAAATCTCAAGTCAAAATCTGGAGGAAAAACCCTCCCATTCAGGGAAATTCTCTCTGTCATTGTGGCAGCTTGTTTCTTACATTATTGCATTTCCAATTCCATGTAATTATAGATGCTATGATGGACTATCAATTTCCTAGTTTATACAACTTAATTATTATCAGGATGCTGAGAATCTGAAACGAGCAGAGTCCATTTCTAAGCCCCAGCCAAGACCTAATACTTCACCAGACCGAGGTTTAATCTTAATACCATAACCTAATGCCAGCTTATAAATCATTAGCAGGGAGTTTTGTAGTCATGGAAACAACACAGAACAGAGAAAGTTAGAGCCTAAATTCCAGCTGATGGAGCAGCCCAGCAGCTCTGAGCAGAGAGGGGCTGGAACCAGCGTTATCTTGGTCCAACCCGAGCTCGTGTCCTCACTGTTCAAGCCAACAGAGGGAAGGAACTTCCTTGGCCAATTTTTTCCTACTAAACCTGTGCTGAGCAATCTTGAGAGCTGCTTTTGCACTAAATTTTCCATAAAACAGAACATGGACACAGTGTCTGGCTCTTGTGTTTCTCCCCTTGGCGTTACAAACGCTCGCGAGGGCGGCGGCTTTTCCCATCACACGGTGCACTCTCACCCCTGTCACAACCAAATGAACTGATGAACTAAATCACAGAAATTAATGTATATACACATATTTATCCACATAAAAAGGAGCAGGAGGCTGGAGATGCCCACACAAGACATGGCAGTACACAAGGAGAGGTGATACCAGGGACACCATCGAGGATCCACAAGGTTTTCAGCCACGGATTCCTTGGTGGATTTACACTCCAGCAAGACTTCTCTGCAGCAAGGACAACACTGAGGAGATGTAAAAAAGCAGAAAGCTGCTTATCTGCACTCTTAGATTTTTCATGGTGGTCATGTCACTGTGGTGAGTTAAGACCTAATCAGTAAAAAGTGCAATCCATAAAAATGAAAATGCATTTTTGCTTCATTAGCTAAACTAGTTACTGAAAAAAATAGTTAGGAAAAAATTCCTATAATTCCCACTGCTAGGAAAAAGGCATGAAGGCAAAAGGGATGTTTCATAAAAATATAAATGGGGTGGGTGATAAAACTCTGCCTGGGAGTTAAATATGGACTATTTTATGTCTTTAATTTACTTTTCCCCTCATTTCCTCTCCTGTTTCCCTTAAACTTGTGTCATATTTACCCTTTTGGTTAATAACAGTAAATTTATTGAAATTATTTGCCTGAAAAAATGAATGTTATCAAAACAGCTTTTAATTTACTGAGTTTATATATTTCTAAATATACACATACAAAACGTGGATGATTTCCTTCCTTTCAGGCCTTTTGCTGGAGCCAGTTCAGCTCTGGGAGCTTTTCTCTGTTCTTTGCTGACCTCTTGTGGTTTCTTGCTCTGAGGAGAAATTATTTTCTCCAGCTCCACATTGCTAATTGGATGTTTACTTGGGATAAAGGCAAAAAGAGAGTCTGAAAGGACAAGACAACAGTTTAACACAACATCGAGCACCCCAACAGACCTCGTTTGGGGGGGTTTATAATCAATTTTCCAATTGATTCAGTATTTTTTTTTAACTTTTTGGTGTCACTGGCTAGAAGTTAAAACTATATGAAATACTTGGATAGGTGATTTCAAAAAAATTCCCGAATTTGCCAGGCAAAAAATTGAGGTAAACATATCCCTTAGAAAATGTAGACAACTAATTCAAATGGCTATGAAAGACAGTCACTGGAAAAAGGATATATCTATCCTAAGATAGGAATTTGAGGGGATATTGCCCTGGACAACGAATAGATCTGCCTGTGAGCCGTGAAATCTTGAGAGGGAAGAGTTTCCAGTCCCCATTTGGCACTGTCAACATGTTTAATCTGTTTAATAATCCTGTGGCCACCTGAGTCCATTTTGTTTTCTGCCTTTATTGCCAAACACGCTCTGCCCTGCAACAGAGCGGTGCCTAACGAGGAGAAATGTAATTAAAGAGGCTGCCTAGGAATAATATTCAAGAATTCTTGCAGAAGTATCCTGTGGTAGTGCTAATAAAAACCCCAAACAGCAAATAGGATGCTACAACAGCAAATCCCAAAGTGTCAAAAAAGGAATTGCTTTTATATATGCTCCTTCATTTTTTAATTATGCAAATTACTGCTAGTTTTCAATCTTGAGTGTGGAATTTGCTTTTAAGCATAAAACTCATCTCAATATGGGCAAAGAATAATAAAATTCTGTTCTAAAATAATTTTTAAGGACTTTCTACCTAATCCTAGAGCAAATCCCTGCAATCAAACCCCCCCAGGCATGCAAAGCTGCAGACCAGGACTGATTTTAAAGCCTTGGGAATTGTGTATCCAAATCTTAAGGTACTATGAAACCATTTATCACACACAAACACACGCACCCAAAAAGATGAAGGTGTTTTCTGCACGATGTTGAGAAATAATCTATTTAAATATACACTTTGCAGCGGAACAACAGCAGGATAAATGTGTGATCCTTCCCAGCATCTGATTATTCCATAATCAAGTTTTTCCGTGCTGCCTGACCTCGCTCTCAGCAGCCCCAGCTCTGCTATGATGTTATAAAATCAGTTTTGAGTGTTTTACAGGTTTCTAGCTCAGAACTGTGGCGTTATCCTGGGGAACACAGCCTTCCTCCTTCAGCTGCTCCTGCTGCTTCCTTTCAATGCCAACCCTGCACACTCAGGCACACAAGCTCCCAGCAGCCCCACATAAAGTGATTACCTCCAGCATCATTCCCAATCATTCCCAGAGCCGTGTGATGGTCCCGCAGGAGGCAGTGACACCTCTGAGCTGAGGTCAGTGCTGCCAAGTCACTGCCAGCCCCAAGGAGAGGGGGGATTTGGGATGATCATAGAATCACAGAATCAGCTGGGTTGGAAGGGACCTCCGAGATCATCAAGTCCAACCCCTGATCCAACCCCGCTGTGGTTCCCAGCCCATGGCACTGATGCCACATCCAGTCTCTCATTAAAAACCTCCAGGGATGGAGAATCCACCACTTCCTGGGCAGCCCATTCCAATGGCTGATTACTCTCTCTGTAAAGAAATTCTTTCTAATATCTAACCTAAACCTCCCCTGGCACAACTTGAGACCGAGCCCTCTTGTCTTGCTGATGGTTGCCTGGGAAAAGAGACCAACCCCCACCTGGCTATGACCTCCTGTCAGGGAGTTGTAGAGAGTGAGGAGGTCTCCCCTCACTCTTCCCCAGGCTGAACAGCCCCAGCTCCCTCAGCCTCTCCTCGTAGTGATTCAGTGAGAAAAGACACATCACAAACAAGGAAGCTTTTTTTCCTCCACCCCCTCCATGAAAAAAACTGAATTCTTGAGCGTCCCCATCAGAACAGAGAGCCAGCTTGCTCTGTTGGAATTCATGTTTATAATTCACCAGCACTAAACATGAATTTTTTGGAAGCAGCAGCTGTAGGAAACTCCTCAGCCCTTTTTTTTTGGGTGCTTTCCTGTGGTGGAAACATGAATGGACAAGGACTTCTGTCAGGTTATATCAGTGCACTTCAAGGCCTGGATTTTACAGATGAAGTGACAAAACTTCATATCTATCCCAGATGCATTTTCTCCTTTAAAAACACACTTAAACAGAGAAAATTCCAACTTCCCAGCATGAAACAAGTTTCACCAATGAAACCCCCATGCAGTTTTATTCTCAAATAAGAAAAGGTGTAAAGGATTGAGGAAGGACAGTCCTCTTCTGCACAGGCCTTTCTGAGATGGAGATATCAGATAAAGAATCAAGGTTAAGAAAAAGTGTTACTGATTGCATGACAAATGATTATTGCATTAGGAAATATTTGGCAGTGACAAATGGTCTTATTTTTGGATTTTTCTGGTTCAGTATTAGAATATTTGTTAAAATCATGCATTATTAATATAAACAACTCTTCAAACATAACATTTGTTTTTTAAATTAAGTATTTTAAGCTTCGAGCTGTAACATGTAAACTGCTCTAGGTCAACTTCAGCTGTAAAAATACTATTTGAAGATGACAATGGCTTCAATAATCTTAGATTCCTAAAACAGTTACAGCTCAGGAGCTTCAAATTTTAATTCAAATTGTAACTTAACCAATGTATAAAACTTCAAGTGTGATTTGTGTCAGTGACCTTTGCTGTAATAAAGCAAGATAATTTGTCAGAGATACATGCAAATATAAAGTCCACACATGTATGTTCTCAATGCTGAGATGTAACTTTTATGGCAACAACTGAGTGATGTGGTGATTAGTGAAAAAAGCAAAATGGGAAGGTAACAGGTGAATTGGTATCTCAGGTATCAGAGCATCTGTGCACATGATAATATAATAATCTCTTATGATATAGCATACTCCAAATAACACAGAGCAATAGATGTAGTATGTTATACCATAAACCATGCATGCTGTAGTATGCAAATTTATCTACTTAAATATACAGTGACCACGAGCATTATTTGATCTGTGAAAGTCATTTAAAGTTCCATGAATGTCTTTCAAATTAAAGATGCACCATTTTCCATTTTCCATGAGAAGGTGGCATTCATTTAACTCATTCCTTCAAAAAGAAAGGCACACTGCATCTGCTCAGGTTGGATGACTGCTTTTTGGTAGTAAAATCTTAATCTGGGGAGTATTTTGTGACAAATCCATTTTTTTTTTAAAGAAAACCTTTAGCTGGGAGAAAAACAAGTGCATCCTTAAAACATGCTGAGGATGAAACTGAACTTAATAAACTTCAAACATCAGTCAAGAGGGTTGTGTGAAGAGAAGGGTGCAGGAGAACACCAAAACTACCTTGAAGAAGTGGATATTTACATGACAGTCCTGGAAGAGACAGGAAAGGGAGAAACACTGCCTGGTTAGTAAGGGCTGGCACAGCAAAGCAACCACAATTAGTAGCAGAATAAACAAATACAGACACAGCAGCGGGAATACAAAATGGACACATCTGTTAAGCACGGAAAAACCACACAAAAAAAATAAATTGGTGTTAATTACCCTGCCAGGGAGGAGCAGGGACAAGCACAGCGAGGGACAGGTCCTCACACAGCTGCTCCTCAGCTTTGGGCACATCCTCCCCCCTCATGCACGGGACATTCCTTGGGGAAACGCTCCAGGTGTGTCCAGCTGTGGGGAGCCTGGGCTTCACCAGCTGGTGAGCTCTGACAGGGCCACAGCACTAAAGGGTTTCTTGATTTTTTTTTTTTGCCTTGTTCTGCAACACACATTTAACCTTTACAAAAAGGGATGAGGAAATCCCTCCCATCGATATGATTTTTTACATATATTCTTCACCTGAAATCACAACACGCTGCCTGAGAAAAGCCTTAGGGAAATCAGAGGCTGATCCGAACAGAGAGCAGAGATTTATGCCATCTAGTTAAGAAATGTCAAGTTTTCTAGTTTGAGCTCTGGTGAGTGGATGGGAAACTTCCAGATAACTGCATATGGGAATTCCCCATGCCAAACTATAGCACAGAACAGATGGAGTCATCTAACAGCATCTCTATAATGCTGCAAACTATTCTCTAATGATTAAATATGCACAATTTAAAAATAGGAATGAGTGCCATGGCCAAAAAAAGCAGCTCTTCTTTTTATATCTCTATATGCATAATGAGAGTGGATTGATGTGCCAGTGATATTTTGGCTGGTCATGATTTCAGTGTAGCTTAGTGTCTGTTTCCCGAAAAGTAAATTTAATCTTGTAGTTCACAATTTGAAGTGTCAGCAACATTATTTCCCTTCTTCATGTCACCTTCCCTGACCTGCCTGAAGTTACAGTTATTGCTTCAAAATGGGAGTTATATTGGTTAGATACAGATTGGAAGAGATCATATCTTTCATTTATTAAAAAAAAAGAGTAAAGTAACTGTAGTATAAGAGCTCTGGGGCAAAAACATTGCCATCCTTCAAAAACTCAAAAGAAATGTTTCCTTCACAGCCCTTATAATACTTTACAGAGAGACCTGGAGAACTTAACCCACAAATTAACAAAATCATAAGTTCCTCTACAGTTTGCTTTATTTTGTTTTGTTGGGGGTTTTTTTGAGCGAAAAATTAATTAATTAAATTAGAAAACTCATTGGGTTTTTAAGAAGCTACTGAAACAGTTCCTGGAGTCTTCTGCTATGGCCCTGGCTGTGCAACTGCAACATTTTCACCCAGCCTCCAGCTTAGAATCAAGACAGCTCTAGGATGTTCTGGCCACTGATTAAAGGAAAGAAAGAAAATGCCCCTTTGACCTAAAGTTGCTGTGAATATCAGGAAAATGTCAGATTAATCAAGACAGTCTGGGCCTTCTCCTTTCTAATAAAGCAGCCAGAAACTGCTTTAAAAACTAAAACTAAAGGGAGTGTTGAAGATCTAAGAAATGCAGGACCTGCAGTGAAACAACTGAAATGAGGTATTGGTGTTGAGAAAGGAAATGATAAATAAATGAAAGAGCTTTTCTTTAACATTAGACTATAACAGCAACAGAACTCATCAGAAAGCTTTAATTGTGCCTTGAAATCTGGGGACATTTTCAGGTTCTGTTTAACACCAGCTGTGCTGCCACAAAGAGAGACCTGGTGGTGTAAATCCATGGGAGCTCTGTATGCACAAATCCAGACTGGGAGAGGGCACTGCTTTGTAAATTCACGTCTGCACAAGGATTAACACACAAGTTTAGTCAAACAAAGCACTGCTCTGCATCCTGGAGGAGCTCAGCAGCAGAAATATCTGCAGCTCCTGAGTCACTGGAGAGGTCCCGGGTATTTATAACCGAGCCCGATGACCAAGCTCCACATCCTCCCTGCTCTTATATTTCAAATGATAAGGCACTTTAAAAGACATTTGCTTTAGGATCATCCTAATAGTTATGTTTAGAAGCACTGAGATGTCACCCAAATGTCACCACTGACTGAGCACTTCCAGTGCTCAGATACAAAATCCACCCTGTTCTGGACTCTGCTCCCTCCCCTTATGTTGCAGGCTGGAAAAGGACACAACAGGTCCAGCTTCTGTACAGCCTCCACCAGCATTTCCATGGGTCAAGGCAGCTGAAATCTTGAGCACAAACACCACTCAGAGGTGGCCTGGGAGGTGGATGTGGATTTGTGTCCCCAGGGAAGCACCATCAGAATGGTCCCACACGGATCCCCCCAGTGGGAACAGCAGCCTCTCTCAGAAACCAAGGGAACAATTTCGTTCCTCTGAAACCCACCCAGAGCTACACTAGAGGAAGTAATTAGAACAAAAGAAGATGTCTGATATGTGAAGATTATGCACCAGGAGGACCATTGCATGTCTTCCCCACAGAGGCTTTAAAATGAAGATTTTAGGAGCGGCAACAATGTGCTTGGATCACTCCAATTCCCAAAGCTGGGTGTAGTGACTCACACTGCTCCCATCACTCAAGATACCTTGTGCTCAGTAAATGTGTCCACGTGTCAGGATTACAGCTGCTCTGGCCTTTGTTTAATTTAAAAAAAAATCATTTCAATGGACCATAACTGCTTTATTTTTAATAACATTTCCCGTGCTGGTGATGTGGAAAGAAGGGAACAGAGAGAATAACTCACCAGCCTACTTTTAAACCACTATTATTCTATTATTATTCTATCAAGAAGTGCTTTACTAAGCAGGAAAAGGAAAAAAAGGCTTGACCAAACTGAAATAACTTTCTACAATAGAAGTTATACAATTCACACATTTCTTTTCCTCTAATACAAAAAAAAAACCCCAAGGAATGATGCTCTAAATAGCAAAAGCATCTTACTGCCCAAACCACAACCTGGTAGAAAAAAATACCATAAGGTTGCATTATTTCAATATTCTGCTTTTTTCTTTGCCTAGTAAAATACTGCAAGAAGAAAATAAGTATCCAACAAAGAGTAGATGCTGCAGTCAGAAGATTTGCTAGTTTGGGTCCATGGAGCCACCTGGGACTGTTGGGAGTTCCCATGGCAACCTCAGCACGGACAATTATGGAGCAGCTACAATTATTCTGAGGGAGTTGCATTTTGAGATGGCCACAAATAATCCCATTCCAGAGAGAAAATTCACAACCAAAGGTTAAAACCAACCGAAAAATAGTGACAGATTTTCTCCTGCCTCCACTTCCTACAGGAGTATATTTTTATCTCCAAATATTAATAATGATGTATCATGTATAAATCACTGAGGACAGATTTGATAACACTGCTAAATGAGCAGATAATGGATTTGTAAGTTCTAGTGAGAGGTGAGATCCAGAAAATACGTAGATTGAATAAAATTTGTTGTGTAGAAAACACTGCACTGCACCCCTGCATAACACACCTCACTTTTTATATTATGCACAAGTTCATATAGATAACACATTGTACATAATAAGAAAAATCCTGGCAATAAAATCAAAAAGGTAAAAAAGCACCATCCTCTTCAACTCTTTCTTTTCCAAATTTGGTCCCATTTGTTGGATAGGGCAGAAGTTGGGTGTTAATTTTTCAGCTGGTTCAGAGGTGGCAGAATGGGTCATGAGGAAACTTCTCACGACAAACAGGTTTCTTCTGTTCATTTACAGATGTAAGCGAAGAGAATTTTTGAATCTATTATTATTTATTTATAATCTTGCATGGCTATTTTATGGTAGATTTACACTGAATAAATGACTTAAAGAATCTGTGCCAGAAGGTCCAGCAAGTGAAGCAGCATATCCACGAGATTTGTGTGGCTAATAACCACACTTAAATAAGAAGTCTGGGTGGTTACAGTGATATGTTAAGAAGGATGTGATGGGATTGTGTAAAGAGTTTGAAACCAGTGGGAGCTTGAGGCCCAGTCTCAAGGCTGTCTGTTGAAATCTAGATGCAGGCAGATATTTTTAAAATTCTGATTTAAATGGGAGGTTGTAGCGACTGAAGCACGGACACCCTTGCTGGTCACAATTGTTTATTATTTATTTCAAGCCTCTATTTATAGAGGAATTAGTTTCATTTCTGCTCTGTGAGCAAAGCAAAGCACCTTCAACCTATCAACAAGCAATACTCGGCCCTATAAAATTACAGTATGCACATTTCTACCCATCAACAACTAACGTCCATCTTTACACCTATCAGCTTCCCACATGCTTTCTTCTTTTCTTCAGTCATCCTCTTGTTCTGGGTCACACGACCTTTGGCTCCAGGCACATTGTAGACACTTCCTCCCACCTTCTGCCACATTTTCTTCCGTTCTGGCAACGTCCTCTGCTTCGGTAACCCTTTAAGTTCTGCTCTGGTCCACGATCCTCCACATCTCACTGAATCTACATGGGTTAGTAAGGCACTTGTTGCTAAGCTAGTAGCATTAGCTTCCTTTGCAAGCCAGTAGCCAAGTTTATTTAGAGAGGTTAAAGCATGTTCCTGCTATAAGGCTAGAAAAGAATCTTTGCAGTTGGTTCCAGAATCAAACATTTGAGTCACAATTTGTGGAAAATTGGCTTATTGATCTTTTGCCTCTGCTGAGTGGAGTTCTGTTCAAGAGTAACTCATTAGGGTGAAATAGCGTTAGTTGCCCAAAAGCACGGGGACCCCCCACCGCTTTTCCAGGGTTGCTCTTCCATACTCATTGCCCACAAATCAAGAATAAATCAGGTAACCTTATTGGGTTATTGCCAGGGACAAACCCTGGCTAAGTGTTTCGTTACACCATAAAGAAGCACTTGCATAAATCCCTATGGGAGAGATGTGAAGCTCGGGTTGATTCGCGCGAGGACCTGTGAAAAAATTAAGATAGAAACATGTTGTAGCTTGTAAAGTTCCCAAGATCCCTAATTCTTGTGGCTCAAGGAGCATGGTTGGGAAATCGTTCATTCTGTACAGTTGATTCTGGTACCAGGTGAATCTGCAGTGCTTCGGCTGCTTGATTTTGGGTTTGCTACAGTTACCTCGTCCCATTTGGTCGTACAGTGATTCCCAACGGGGTGTGTTGCTGTTAAAACCATTTTCAAGAGACATTTCCAATCACGAAGAACCAACACATAAGAAGTACTTAACACTTCTAAAAAGGAGTACACACGGGGTGAGGAGATACTGCTTTCTCTTACTAACTACTGTAAATCCTTTATCATCTCATAAGACAGGTTATGATACGTAGGAGGTTGTTGTCGATATATAACAGGACAGGCAGTTACAAATTCCAAATCACCCGCTGCTAAAGCCTTTTCTCTGCATTCGTCCCATTTGTTTCCATAAATATTTCTGTGCCCATTCTGGGTTTTAATGAAAGGAGATAATTTTTGTTCCGGTTTGTCTAACCCCGGATCAGAAGAGTCGTCGGAGTCAATGTCAGATTCCTCTTTCAGGAGGGTGGAAAGGCACATTTGTGGGAGTTTGGGCAGCTTGCAGCTGTTTTTTTCCTCAAAGGGTTACTCTGCACTCTTAGTTTTGTCCTCTGTCACAGAGGAGCAGGGGGGTTGGAGTCCAGAGCTGCAACAGTTTCTGTCTCTTTTTGAGCTGCTTTTAAAGTAGCCATCAGCATACCCCATGTAGTTAAGTGTTTGCAAGCTGCAGAGTCCCCAAGTCCAGCTAGCTCACAGAGCATACGACCAACTCGTTGCCAAGTTTCTATTTGGAAAGTCCCATCTCTTGGAAAATCAGGTAGGTCTAAAAAAATCCAGTCTAAAAGTGTGATTAATTTACGTCCGGACACTTCTCGGTTTTGCTCTCGCATAAGGCGACGCAAAGAATCCAAGCTTTGCTTCTGTTCCTGGGATATTTTCCCCCCCATCTTTCCCAGCTGCTCACCTGCCTTGCTCTCCTGCTTGCAGTTGGGAGATCGCTATGGATGAACGTCTTCTTTCCTGCAGTTTTGCTGAAAAGTCCCTGGGACCTCCTGATGGCCCTCCTAAGAACGTGGGGAGGGGGTGATGAGGTTTTTCTTTCCTTCTCTCCTCAGAAACGGTGGCATTTATTTCACTTTTGCCTTAACTCAGGCAAGGCGTGTGTTGGAAAGGCTCCGAGGTCGTTTTGTTCTCAGCCTGGTCATTGGGCTGTTTTCTGGCCCTGGCTTGCCTGTGCCCTGTTCTGGCCCCAGCCCGGATGTGCTTGGATTTCCTCTGAGAGGCTTGACCCATCTGCAGAGGAACTGTTTGGGGACGAGGTCGCCCTTTCCCTCCTCTGCTCCCGTGTTTGGCAGCGGTTTGTGCCCATCGATGCAAAGGGAAAAATCCCAGCCACAGCCAGTCACAGCCAGCGTGAGTTCTCGTGAGAAGAACCCCTTTTTCCCCTTTTCTTTTTCCCCTTCTCATTGTGTGTGTGGGAATCTCCATTTTTCAGCTCCTCCTGTGCACCGGGGCCCTCACATGGCGATTGCCAGAGCCCAACACACCCCCTGCCCACCGTGGTTAGAAATGTGCCAAAAAGCAGAAAGCACCAAATTACTTCCTTTTGAGGGGGATTTTTAGGTACAGGATTATTGTTTGGTTGGTTTTTTTGTGTTCTTTTGTTGTTCTGCCAATACACATATATCCTTTAACAAAGGGCTGTTTGGTTTTTTTTTTTCTTTAGCCATACTTCCTTGATTGAAGCCTCTTAGTTTCAGATTTACAGGTGCTTAGAGGGAGGAGTTTGGTCTTCCTCATAACTCATCCTCCTTAGCAAAACACTTCAGTCTCATTAAACTGAGACATCTATCTATAATTTTAATGTTCCTGACAAACTCACTCCCCCAGCAAAATGGCAGCCAGGATCTGCGATCCTCTTCCTGCAAGGTTTCAATGCTGATTTTAGAACAGTGGCAATATTTATTTAGATGATGTCATTAAATCCCAAATAGCAGCATATTTCTCAGTGCTATCTACTTGTTCCTTAGTACAGGGCACCTAAAATAAAATGCCTATGTAAGCCAGAATATAAATGATAACAGAAGTAAGATAAAAGATGATCAGAGTCAGCACCACTTATGTGCCACACCAGAATAGCTAATAAGTTAAATACCACCATTCAGACATCTGTGCTGCTAATTTTTAGAAGCCATCACAGTGATGCCCCTTGAAACCAAGTAAGAATTTTACTTGGAGGGTCCTGCATCCCTCTGCCCCTTCTCAGGGTGGTAAATTTTACAAGAGGGCAAATGGGTGAACCTGAATCCTTTTGCCATGTAACACTGCATTATCCCAGCCTCGGTCTCCTCATAATTACAGGGTTTGTTCACACTCATTTATCATCACTATGGTTTAAAACTGTTCATTGTGCACCTGGGGAAATCACAGTCCTGGAGACACCATGTTCACTGAAGACCTATTCCCTTCCCTTGATTAATTCAGTCACTCAAACAGCAACAACCAGGCTACTCCCAGAACAGGGAGAGCCTCAAATACACAGTGCTGAGGCTGAACTAATTAGACTTTGAGACAGACTAATTATTTCTGAGGCAGAGCTGCCCCTATGTGAAGCTGCTGTTTCTGGGACCAGGTCCAGTAGCTTTACCCGATGCAACCTCTCAGGATTTCTCCTCCACTTCATTGCAGGACACAGATAAACCCTGACTGTTTCTCCTGCAACCAATGTATTTACTGTAGCATGAAGAAAAAAGCCTAAGAGGTTGTAAATTCAATATGCAAACATACTGCATATAGTACCTGACCTTTTTAAGTGGACAATTTTAGTGATTTGTCTTCATGCTGTCTCTGACCTGAGAAAAACCAAGTAGATTTCTATACCTGTATCACCAATATTTAAACACCAGTTCCAGGCTCTGTATAATGCACAGGGGCATGGAAGGGGTGGACAGAATTACTTTTGAAGCTATTCTTTATAGGGAGGATAAAAAATAAATATGATCTTGAACAGCAAATGACCTAGTGCAGCAAAATAAAATCACACCGGGTCAGATCACAATTGTAAAGAAAGGAAAATGGAATGGAGATTGAAATACTTCTCAAATGTATAACAAAAATCATAGTTCATGCTGCAGACAGGAGTATGGGAGTTGATCCAAATGCATTCACAAGAAACTGCTGCACCTTTTCTTTTTCTTCCTTGAAAGTTGCACATGTGCTGTTTTTCCTCACTTTCTCAGGTTAACCCATCTTTTATAATAACAATGGAGAATTCTGCCTGATGGTGAACATAAAAAATTGCCATTTCAGGTTGAAAGGAGCAGGCTTGTTTGTTTATGCACAGCAGGTACATTAATCACGTTCTGGATAAACAGCCTGGCTGGGGCTGGAAATGTCCAACCAGGAAAAGGGAATCAACAGTGCAGGTTGGGATATTTCAAATTCATTACTGTGTGAGCAGCTGGAAGAGCAGCCAAGGGAGATGAGCTGAATCCAGCACAGCCATCAGCAAACCCCCTCCCTCCCCAGGCTGTACCTGCCCTGTTCCTGGGGTTTGTGGTCAGCAAATACTTAGCTGAAGTCTCAGCTGTAGTTGTCACAAGAGGCTGAGTTGCTGGCTGAGTGTGATCATTAAGGAATTACTCCTTTGTATGGCACAATGAGGCTGTGCTTGTGGCTACCAACCCCTCCAGTTGCCACCACAGAAGGCAGGACACTGTGGAAAGCATTGCTTTCCTCTGGATTCTTTTTTCTATACACAACTACCAATACCTCTGGTCCTTAAAAACATCCTCACCCACGCTACAGAGATCAGAATTTCACATGAAAAACTTCTGCAAAGATCACGAGACTTTAAATTATCAGTAATAATTACAAGCCTTTTGTTAAAACACAAGAACCTACACTGTTAAATATTCTAAATATGTGGTTTCTGAGAATTTCATTTGTCAAATAACGCAGATACCAGTGATAATGGCTGGAAGATTTTGCAGCAGGTATTAGAAGATATTGAAATTATTACACATGCTTGACAAAACATATTTTAAAATATCAACTTAGAAGTGTCATAGCACAGAAGCTGAACTGTCAGAAAAATGATGCCACCGCTGAATTAAACCATTTGGTCCAATCTTCAAGGAAACCAAAGTCACACAGTGCTGACACAGGAACAGAAGCAGTAGCACTCAACCATATGTATGTTTTAACGGGCTTTCTTTTTTGGAATAAAGTGAAAAATTTCGTAATAAAGTGAAAAATAAGTGCAATATACAGCTTTTAGCCCTCACCTCAAACTTCTGCCGGAGCTCTGCATTTCCATCTTCATCAGCATCTGGAATTGGAACATTGTAATATTCACCTTCTTCTTGATTCAGTAGCTTGTACCTGTGGAACATTTGAGAAAAAAAAAGTGACTTTCCAGTTTTATTCCTGTTAGATTTGAAGCCTGATTTAGTGTGATTATATGATTTGTTTTGTGTGTGTGGTTTGTATCAGTGTCACAGGCAGGTAAAGAACTGATCTCAAGGACCTAAAGCAAACTCACAAATAGGACATATTTAACATGAAATCAAACCTTTAATCCCAAATTACGTGGCAAGGCAGTTTAATGGACAAGGAGATTCTTCCCACCCATCCTGTGATATGATGGGAGACATCAACCCTGGAGAACCTCTGTCTCCAGTGCTTCCACAGCCCTAAAGAGCTGTCTTTGAAGGAATGTCCTTTTTCAGGAGATGTGGTGAGTTCTACCCCTTGCTTGGTAGGTAATGAGATGGCATTTTATGAAATCAGTTTCCATGCACTTTGAATTTGCAGGGCTATATATAACATGATACACTTAGTAATGAATACATCGTATTTGAGATAAAAATAAAATTCCTATCACAAGACTATGTACACAGAGCTGAGTTTGCAGCAGCTCCTGGCTCCAGTGGAAGTTTCATGAACACCACAAAAGAAAAGCAATCCTTTCATTATCCTCCTTATATATATATATATATATAGCCTGTATTTCCTAGGTTTAGTTGCACTTTCAGTGAATTTATAGCCTGAAACTCAGTGAAAAACTCAAAAAAAAAAAAAAAAAGGTAGATGGTGTTGAAGAAAAAGACTGATTTAAAACTTTTGGTGATATATTCTCTCCTTCTCCCTTGTCTGAAACTCTTACCATCCACTGGCTGGCATTTTCATAAGCTCTGACACCCCGAATGAAAGAGATCCCATGAAATCATTCCTGGTTGTTCGATCCCAGTCCCAGACCTCGACAGACAACCGGCGATCTTTGTCTGAAGGCTTTAATTTACTAAAAAGGAGAGAAATAGAGCAGTTTCCAATGCAACACTGAACAAACAATTGAAACCAGGCAAAGATCCTGCATGAAATGGTGTTAAACTCACAATGTGAAGGACTCATTCCAGTCTGGATTCAGAGTAGAACGGATGGTTTTTGTTTTTTGTTTGCTTTCGTTCTTAGGGTCTGGGATGAGCTTCAGTTTAACATAAGGATCTGAGAGTCCATTTGGATCCATGGGAATGAGGTTTTTTGCTTCTCTCACTGTCAATATAAAAAAAAAACCCAGCTTGTTTGTACAGGATTAGACATCGCTCATAAACGCAATAACATGTCAAAGCAGAGTTATTGAAAGATGCTGACAAATAAATAAGACGTGAAAGCCACTTGTCAGACTTGGCATGGAAGAAACTCCTTGCTGTAAAGTGAGGTTGTACTGGGTGATATTTGTCAGAATTGTGGAGAGCAATGACAGGAGAGGAGTGATTCACAACCGACACGCAGCTCCCAGGCAGCGTTTTCCTGCAGTGGAACGATTAAATACCCAAATCCATCACTGTAATTTTTCTAAGCAGGTACCAATTCTTTTATTTCCTCATCAGTCTCAGGTCATACAACGACAGGAATATCAGCCAAAAGCTGTAAGGGCAACAGCCAGATCACAATGGATTTCAGAGGGTCCATTATCTGATATGATCCCCCTCTGGAAGGTTTTGAACACTGAATTTCCCCTGGATTCACAGTTCATCAGCTGTCAGAGGGAATCCTTGTGAACATTATGCCATGACAGCAACCAAAGGAAAAACACAGGGAAGACAAGCTGAACTTCAGCTTCGCAAAAATATTAATGTGGTTCCTACTTTTACAACGTCAAAAGAAGAAATAAAGTGAGTTATCTCATGTTGCTCCTGATCCCCAAAGAGTGAGAGACCCCTCAGAACCCACAGGTCAGAAGTGCAGGGGAGTGGAATATCCAATGGAAGAACAAAGACAGCACTGCCCTCCCTCTTGTAGCCACATGAGTAGCATTTCTACATCATGGAAGGTTTTATTCTGCTGCACTTTGGAAGAAGAGGTGAATTTTCCTCATGTTGGGAAACCCCATCCCACCCAAAGCAGCTGGGATAAAGCTGGGGAGGGAAATTTGGAGCTCACAACTGGGCATCTCAAATCATGCTGGGAGCAGCAATCTCTGGGCTTGTTCTGGACAGAAAACAGCTTTCATTCAGGAATTCCTTTGTGACAGCCATAGTTTAAGACTGGAATTGTTTCTGGAAGGACAACTGCAAGAAGCTTTGAGGGTGACACGGTTCCCAGGGGATGAAGAAAGTCACCAGAGAGATTATCCTGGATTGAGTGTCCTCAGCTTTCATTCAGGAGGGCTTTTTCAAATTTATCTACCTAACTGCAGAAATCTAAAAGGAAAATTAGGAAACATCAACCTTTAAGCCGCTTAATATTTCTCGATGGAAAATATTTCCTGCAAAAATTTGAATTTTAGAGTCAGAGCTAATGCAAAGAAAGAAAAGAAAAAGACTTGTTATATCTTCAGCAACAGGTTAGTTACTGTTTGCTCAAGGCATTCTTCTCCTCTTCCCCCAGATTTAAATGGCATTTTCATATTATAAATAAAAAATCCTTCCCAGGATTTCAATCTGTTGTTTCCCAGCATGGAGGCTGAAAGGCATCCAAGGAACACAGATATTTTTTTTATATATAGAATAAGAAGAGGACAGTTTTTGGGCAGCAGGTTTTTATTATTGTGCTTTACCAAAGGCCAGGGGAATGAAAGATGGTGGTGTTGACAACACCCCTGTTGTAAAACAGCACTGATTTATAAACCATGGGATGTTCTGCTCCATTCCCTACACACCAGGTGTACTATCAGGGTGATGGAAGCAGCTCTAGGCTGACTGTCCTTGCAGGGGATGGAGAGAGTGTTTTAGTGCTCATTGTGTTTTTCCAAAGGTCACAACTGCCAAGTGCAAACCTACTCCTGAGCCCCTGTGGCATTTGATGCAGGATGTAGAGGGAAATTTTCTTTTTGGGAGAAAACCCACCAGTGCAACAGGAAAAAAACCCCATAATTTCAAACAGTTTGACCTGCTCTGTTTATTTAATGAGAGATTATTAGGTGTGGTAGAACAAGTTGGAAGGAAGAAACACCAGACCTAACTGGTACCTTATATCCAAAATAGCTGTGGGAAGAAGGCAGTGTCCAGTGATGTGAGTTACTGATTTGGAAGACACTACTTTATTTGTCAAGATAATTCTCATGCAGAACAGATACTCTGAGGTAAATTAATCAAGGAAATTAGATCGTGGCTGGAAATGAATCACATGAACTTGACCCAACAGTTGATACTGATTAAGTTTCTTAAATTTGTGGTTTTAAAACTACAGACAGAAAATGCTCATGGGTTAAAATTTTAGAATAAAGGGTAATCTGTTCACTAAGTTTATTGCTCAAATAATTATATCAGAAAAAAAATCACTGTGTTTTAAAAGAACAGAACAGAAACATGCATCTTTCTTGCAAATCATTTCATTTTTAGTTTCCCACAATCCCTGTATGAAGCTGACAGGGCTTTGCAACTGGGGAAATGACAGTTTTCAGGCCAGGAAAATTGTTTCCACTCTCGTTTACTCTCAGTTTGCCCTTTGAGGGTCTTCACACCCAGTGGTCAGCTGGAAAACCATTTGTTCTCAACCCATGAAAAAAACCCAACCCACCCAATATTAAAATTTAGCATGCTGAAAGCCATCTTCAAATACACTTCCGAGGAATAACACTGAGATTAAAGGACTTATTTTAGCTAAGTGTTTACAATCCCAAAGGGACCGAGAACCACAAAGCGATTGCGGGATGAAGTGACAGCTTTCAGTGCAAGCTTCTTTCTCTCATCCTATATTTGGGGTTATTTTGGGTTTTTTTGTTTTGTTTTTTTTTCAGTCTTCTTGTGCAGGGTTCTTGTGACTGCACTGCCAGGTTTGGCACATGAGCTGTTACTTCAAAATCCACATTCTCATTCTTTTTTTCTATCCTGTAGTTTGACATAAGTGAGGAGCAGAACTCTCCACATGTTCTACAGCTTCCCAAAAATACACATTGGGAAGTTTGTCACTAAAATCCCTTGAACAAAATGGCTTAATTTGAACATGGTATCTTCAGACTGAGCTTTTAGGTTTCAGTTTTACCTGGAGAGGCTCAGTGTAACAAGCAGAATTTTAAGCAACAGGCTGGGTGGACGCAGAGACATCCTTGGAAGCTCTGCCATGGAGAATTCCCTGGAGAAAGCCATCACTGACCAGCCTGGGTAAACCTGCTGAGCCTAGAAAACAACACTGGCAGCAGGAGGCCACGGCAGCATGTGTAAGATTGCTTCTTTCTTTTGCAGCACACACAGAAAATGGAAAAAAACCCCCCACCTCTAAATATAAGAAAGAGAAGCTCAAAGATTAATTGGGAAGGAAAGATGCAACATGTACTAAATACAGGCTGCAGACAAAGTCATTATCTCCCTCCTTGTTTAAAGATATCTGGCCCATTTGTACTTCTGTCTGCATAATTAATACCCTTAGACATCCTTTTCCAACTGACTTAGCACTTCTTTTCCTGAGGAAGCAGCGTGATGATACTTGTGCTGAATGGTGCTTATAGAGAATTAGCATCCAAGTGGTCCATCTCCAAGGGTGCCCTATTTTTAACAGGATGGGTCAGGTTTCTCTAAGAGGATTGACATGAAGAAGAGATTTCCCCTCCCCACAAAAGGCACCATCTCTTGTGTGGGGGTGAAAAAGTGAAATGAAAAATAATTCCCTGAAAATAAATCAACTTAGCTGTGGCTGAGTGGTGCCATAACTGTAATGACAGCCAGCAACCTCTTGCTGCTTGATAATTATTAGTTAATTAAACTCAATGCTGTGCTAGGGATGCTACTCTAAATGAGAGGTGGTTGAAGTGAGGTGAAGCGGAGCATAACTTGGGTACAAACCTAAAATATAATTTGTTGGTTTTCTGTTGTAACTATTAAGGATGATAACAATCTCTGTACTGAGCAAAGCAGCTGCTACAAGTTAAATTTCCCAACATTTTGTCCAGATTGGACTCTTAATGGGGACTGAGAGAGCACACAGATGAACAGACAACAAAGAGAAGTATATACTGAATTTTAACAAATCCCACCTTGCCCAGGTTTTCCTTCTAAAAACAGAAATAGGGAAAAAATGTGCCATTTTCCTCCTTGTTAATGAAGGAGAGATCCTAAATGTCTATTCAGCAGAAAATGGAGACTATTTGATGCCTGTCCTGTGGCTCTTCTATCACGTGCTCCTTCTAAACCAGCAGTATCCATCCAGGAGCCATGCCTGGAACTGGAACACCCACTTTCCCAGGAATAGTATAAAGATATAAGAAAACACAGATCTTGTTCTTAGGTATTCATACTTTAAATAAAAATCTAAATAAAACAGAGTGGGCTGGCAGAGAACAACTGACATTTGATGCAAAGAGAAGAAATACAGGCAGAATTCTGAGGAATTCAGAGAGTGGATGACGAAGCTGAAACTTTTTCCATGAGATTGGATAGGTCAAGCCATATGCAGTTATGGATTTATAGCTGCCTGTGGCACCATCAGATAAAATTAGTCATGGGAATGAATAAATAAATGTTTCTGTCCCTAGAACAAAGCTGGATGATTAGCAGCATGAGTTTACTCAGTTCCTTTTCAAGTGAGTCACAGCTACCTTTTTCCTGAATTCCCAAATGTGGATAATAAACCAGTTTAGTGATCACAGCAACCATTTTGTGCCAATCTTTTACCCCCCACAGGCAACTTAGATGAGCAGAAATCTCTCAACCACATGCTAATAGCTGCTTTTAGAAGACAATTCCAGTCTCCAATGGTCTGGCCTGGCACAATATCCAGAGAAATGAAGGAAAAGGGAGGCTGTTGTTAGCTCCAAGAGTTAGCTCCAAGTTTCTGTCTTCACACAATAAAGCATTAGTAAATTATTCCATAATTCTCACTGCCTCCTGAAGAACATTCTAGCCTAAATCCCAGTGATTTGCCCAGTTTTCAGATGACTTAGGTGAGTGACAGAGGATCTTGTATTCTCAGCCAAGGAACTTTCTTCCCAGTTCCTCCCTGCACTCCCCTTAACCACAGTTCAAAAGATTTACCCATTACTGAAAATAGTCTTTCTTCCAATTTGTGGATTTGTACTCTCTGTATGCAAAATCCAAAGCTGCCTCCAGAACTGCTCAGCTTTCATTAAAGATTTATTACGAGGTTTTAATAAAACTCACTGAGTGCTTCCTTTCTGGAGCTGGTTGTGACTCACATGTACAAGTGGCTCCGAAAACAAATCCTGCTTTTCAGACAATTTCCAGTTTCCATGCAGTTCTCATCACTAAAAGGGTTTTCAGATATGAGACTTTTCTCTATTCCATACCTACTCCCCTGCCCAGGTAACATTTCTTTTCATGTCCCTCCTGAGCCCAGTGCTCCCATTACCAGAGCCCTGAAAAATGGCAATATAACGAGCCCTTGCACTGCCCAGGAGATGTACAAGGTACAGATGATTCATTTCCTTGTCTAGAACAAGACAAAAAATGAACCAATTTCACAGGACACTTTATTTCTCTCTATTTATTAAGATATCCTCTCCTACTAACAAAAAAATGTAACATCATCCCTAACGCTGCTTTCCAAGTTCTTGTGCCTGCAATAGGTTCTCTGCTTTCAATTTGAACTGGAAATCTCACAGGAGCAATTCTATTTTATTTTTAAAATAAGATTATCTTTGTAAAAGTTATCATTAAGCACCACTGGGTAGGACAGCTGCTTAATGAAACATAAATCTTAACACAAGATGGATCAAATCGTCTGAAAAAGGATTCAGACCATTACATTTCTAATTTTATCTGCATATACACTTACCTAAATATATAGGATTTAGATAATATTTCTGTATGCATGTAGATGGCCATTTATGAAAAATTAATGTTCTTTTTAAATACCATGCATTGCCTATTTCTTCATGGTAAAGTAAATTTAATGACTGGAATGGGAAGGAAACTTTCTGTTGTTATCAGGGCTGGCATTGCTAAAGGCACAGCTTTTCCTGTAATGACTGCAGCAACCCTGCAGATTCTGGGAATGTCACAAAAGAGATATTAGTGAAGCAAACCATGAGATCCCTGTTTTTTGAGACATTAATAATGTCTCCCACGTGCAAGGAGTTATTTGGGATCCCTTTATAGGCATTTGGTACTAAAAGCTGGTCAAATATTGAGAATATTCCCGTATGCTCCCTTTTAAAATCAGTCGCAGATATTAGGAAGTCAATGCTAACAAAGACAGACACTGACCTAGAAAATCATAACTAAAATTATTAGAGTGGTGTGTGTGGTAAGACTTTTTATAGAAACAATTTTTATGAGACTCAAACGTGCCAAAATTCTCCGAGTTTGTCTCCCCAGCTTGTCTGGGCAGAGGCTCCTGCCCCCGTTGTCCCCAGCAAGCAGCGTGACAGGCCATTAATATGCAGAGCCAGAAGGTGGCTCAGCATTCACACACTCCTAAATAATGTGGAGAATGCACAGAGGGGAGCACAGAACTCCCGGGGAGGTTATTGTTGGAGAGCCTGCTCTGTGCTCCCAACCTCTGCAGGGATCACTGCCAGCCCTCCTCTCCTTCCAAATGACAGGAGCATCACCGAGGAATGAAACCAGATTTTCTGTATTCTTGAAGCTTAGAAAAATAGATTTAACCCCCCCCCTGAAAATTCTGGGCTGTGTCTATGTGTGTTTTAACAAGGTTTATGCAGCAGGGGGGTGCATTGGCTGCCAGCAAGTCACTACCACCCTGTCCCTAAATTGGTTCTTCCCTGTCAGCTGCTGTCACATCCAACTCCCAGCCAGTCTCAGGGCACAGTTTAGGGTCCCAATAACGTGGCAGCTTTTTATAAATCAGTGCACCAAATGGGGTTATTTTTCTCACACGGGTTATTGTTCACTCGCTATAAAAATAATCCCAAATATAAAATTGAAACAAAAAAAATCGCAACTGTGATTCAACCACCTACAAACTCGCCCTGAATTATAAGATGGGTCAAGAGGGAAACATAAGAGTGAAAAAACTTGTAGCACACATCAGGAGGAAGAAAATTCAGTGCAAAAAGCAGAGATTAAGAATAGCAAAAACTGCTTTATTATGCCTAAGAGCAAACCCCCCACGTCAGTCCAACCTATGAAAGGGTCACGAACTCTGTGATTTCAGAGATAAGCAATTCAGGAGTGTTTCTATAAAAAGAAAACTACCCCACTGATTTACTTCAAGTGCAATAAATTATTAATATTCAATGCAACTCTCAAGCAAGCAGCTCAACCATTGAAAATAAACCACTGATGTTTAAGAACTTCAACGAAATGAGCACTGAGTGGGGCAGATTGAACAGCCCTGGCAAGATGGTGAGTTTTGGCAGAGTGTAGCAATCCAAAATTCCTACTCATTTGTGAAGAAGTGTTGCAGGATCTCTACAGTTCACACAGAAAAAGCTGCATGTCCGTGTTTATGCACCTGGATTGAAGATCTGACCCAGTTAACTGGAATTAAGTCTGTTTATACATAGGATTGAATCATTCCCACCATTAGTTCAATTCAAAACCTGCCAACTTGGAGATTTTAGATAATCTGACTGAGCCACTGGCCAGCCCCACCTGGCAGAACCCTGCCTTGCCTCCTTCCTAGAATTCACTGGGGGGAAAAAAAACCAGTCCTATTTACAACATTCCATCAGGAAAATGTCCTGGCTGGGACTGGGAGGGTTGAGATGCCCATGGCAGCGATTTGCAAGGTGCCAACCCCAGAGCACGTCTCCATCGAGCAGCACAAATGTTTTGCATGAGATCAAGGCTGGCTGGGAAGGAACCAGCAGGAGCTAATTAACAACCAAAACAGGACGCAGGGCAGGGATATTGAGGAATTCAGCTGGAGCAGTTCAACACCTACAGAGTAATTCCTTTGAAAAAGATTCAGGCAAGGGCTCAAACCAAACAGCCAATTGTCGATTATTTTTCCTGCTGTTCCTAAACCTCCTGGACACTTAATTCACCTCCTTTCCCAAAGCTAAAGGCAGTGATATTGTGCCTGGCAGCTCTGGGAACTGCATATTCTAACAAAGGTTTTCTCAATAAATATTTTAGAAGCAATGACATTCTAGGAGAAAATTTTTGCATAGCAGTGTGTCCATGAACTACCTGACAACTGCTAATTTCCTTTTCAGTTAAACATGCACAAAAGGCACCTGAAATGTCATTTGGGCTTAGTCTGTATGGCATTTTTTTATTTAAAGAAACAAAAAAGCAGCTTACTTTCAGAACAACTGTCACTTTCATTTAAAGAAGTTTTCAGAAAGCTTGGAAATGTTGAGAAGCCTCAACCACAACAACAGCCCTGTAATTGTTTTATACATAACGAGGTTATAGTAAACATTTTTCTTGTTGTCCAGAAACCTACTTAATTGTAGGATGGAAATGTTTTATTTATAAACACAACAGAAACAGCATTTGCCAAGTACACTGACACCAAAAAGAGCAATGAAGAAAACCTAAGAAATGTCTGCAACAATTTGACCACATCCATATCTCAGAGAAGACCTTTTCAAATAAAACTGTGAACTAAAAGAATCCTTGTTTGTGTAATCGTTTTACAGGGCCTTGGTACCACAGAGACTTGTGACAAATGTTTTTGTCCCTAAAAGGATTATAAACCCACTGAATCATCAGAAAATAAGCACATGTTATTTGTCAAATTATGTGTATTACAGCAGAAAGTTTGAGCCATATTTAAGAACCTTGCTGCAGAGCGGCCTAGAATAATGCAAACATTACATTTTGTCACTTGGATGATTTTCAAATTAATTCTCTCTCATGGTACAATTGCTTTTAGAAGCTGCATCACCATCTCTGAAATGCCTCACCACTTTGTGAAACCACCTTCTGTTAATGACAGTACCTTGGACAAATTTCCCCTCCCACGTCGACAGGAAGCGATTTGAAAAGTTAAGCTACAATTAAGCACCACTTGGGATCTGTTCTGATCCTTTCTAACGAAATTTTATCCAACTTCTTCTTTTCAATGCATTTTACAAGGTCTGACAGGAGAATATGGAGGCATCTGGATTCAGAGAGAACAGAGCCACAGAGAATACAGTGCCAGGAGGAATATTTGCTGGCTCAGTCAGCAGGGAAAATTCAGGGTGATGGTCTCATTTCCTTTATGCTGACCACGAGGGGATGTCTCTACTGGACTCATTCCACAAAGAGGAACAGAGGTGGAAGAAACATCCTTTTAGTGTCTAACAGGCTCTATCCTGTCAGCTGAGCCACACTGAAGCCACACATGACACTCAACATCCACAGGTTGCCAACAAGCAAGAAATGTCAAGAAACATCAGGAAAACCAAAGGCAGAAGTTGAGATGGTCTAAGAAACCTCCTACTCTGTCCTGGTGTAACTTTGCCTTCGAATTTGATTCCATTTTACAACATCAACCAGGCAATGATAAAAGCACTGGACCCTGTTCTGGATACACAGAATTTTTTCTGCAGCTTCAGCCCCGGACTGGGTCGGTGGGGTGTGCAAGTCTGGGTGTGCACAACCAAAAATTACTCATAAATTCTGGGAGAAACACTTCCAAGGAAAAGAACTGCCACCCTCTCTTTCCTTCCTTTCTCTGCCTCCTCCCCATCTTGGTAACCTCAAGCTCAAAGCATGTGAGAATTATGTTTTTTTTTTTTATTTTATAATTCACTGGGAGCAATATTTGGGACTGAATCCAAGTTGCTTTTGTTTATTCAACACTCTGAAATACAGGAAACAACTCCCCAGCTGATGAAAGTTCAGTGCATCTCTCGTGTTCTGAAGATGATGAGGAACTTCCTGAACAGATAACCATCCTACTGAGCTGCTTTCTACATGAAAAAAAAAATGACATAAAAGTGATTTTCTAATTAATATTCCAGAGTTTTTAAGGCTATTACCACAGCTTTCATTTTTCTATTTATTTTCATGAACCCCAGTTCTTGATTCCAAGACACTTTGTATGAAACCCTCACACTTCTGAAGGGAAATCCTCCATCAGTGGCTTTAACACACCGAGATCTGACCAAGGCACACAGACCCACAGTGGTCATAAATGCTTATAAAACCTGAAAAGTTCCAAAATGAGCTGTTTACCTGTTACTTCCAGTTTTTCACCAATGACTTCAGCTTTCAGGTAAATCCTTCCCCTTTTCTCTGTGTGGTCCATGCCACAGAGGCTGGGGACGTTTATCACACATTGCTTATGAACGTTCATGTCACAGGCTGTGGAGACAAAAATGGTTCAGACACCCACAAGGAGCCAATAATTATGATCACACTGCAAACTCAGAGGAAAGTGAAAGTTAAGACTAAATGCTTAATTGTTGGCCAGACTTTCAGATCACAGCTGGGTGGTTTTCCACCCAATGACGTGGCTACATCTTACAATACATTCTGCAGAGAATAAAATAATCTACTTCAGAAACCTAAACATAACCATTAATGATGTGCAAGGGAAAATAAAAGTGAAGATGGAATAAAGACTTGCTGGGAATATGACTAAGAAAACAGAGCATTCACGTCAGCATCCCCAACGAACATGAGTTTAAATTGATTATTAGATTTTTCTAGCAGGACACTTCCAATACAAATTAAATACAAGGAAAATACTGGACCCTGGCTACAAACTGAACTGAATTTTCAGTCTTTAAGGGTGTATTCAAGAGGCTTTCTCAAAACTGCCACAGAAAGGCTCTTCAGCCACATCAAGCTGAACATGCTGCGTTCTCAGCAGCAGAGGTGATTTTCATTAGTAGATCATTATAGTACTGAAATATCCACTTGAAATATAACAGGACTATAAATAGCTGACATTTGAAACACTGTTTTCCACAGAAATGAAGTAAGAGGCCGTTACCCAGGGTTTCCACTTACTTTCTAAAGTAAAACCCTCTTTTGGTAACACAGAAAACCTTCACTTACTGTCACACTTCATCCCTTGGTGCAGGAGCCCATAGAGGAGGGACCCACAGTGGTCACAAAAGGTGGGGCTCCCATAGGTGTGGATCTTAAATTTGTGCTTGCTTCTGGGATCCTGGAGGGAAAAAAACAGACAGACATCCTCAAGTCATAAAAAAATACCAGTGGCACACCTTTAATATATCACTTCAAATACCAAAACCTTTCCAGCTCTGCAGCTTATGCTGCAGGAAAATACATTTGATTGTGTAGCTTGTTCCCGACCCTCAGAGTGGTACCTGCATTGGCACAGGCACATCTGCTTCAGTTCTTAATTTTCCTCTGCTTTGGTGTTGTAAGAGTGAGTCAGCTCAGAGAACACAGCCTTGTTCCATGATTTATCTGCACTAAAACTTCACTTACTGACTGCACAAGTATATGAAGTTTAATGACAGTGTTCAGCCCGTGGCTGAAGTGTCACAGACCGTCTGTCTGATTACAGTGTGTCCTTGTCACCACACAAAATACAGCAGGGAAATAACTGTTAATGGGCTGTTCTGAACCACAAAGGGCTGGAAAATCAGCATCTTACAGAGGGGATCATATCGAAATGCTGCAACTTTATAGTCTACACTGTAAATGGAAGGGAACAACTTCTAACTTGACATGCAGTAAATGTTTTACAGACAATGCTGTTCCCATCTGATTATTGAACAGAGAAACTTATAAAAAGAACATTTTAGCCACCAGCAGCTTGGAAATGTTTCCTAATTTAGAACCAGTGAAAGGGAATACGCTCAAATCAAAAATCCAAAGAATTCTGCTGTTCCTCCAGGGGTAGAGATCCTCTCTGGAAAACCAACACTTATATAAAAGGAATAAATCACAAATTCAGTATGTTCACCCATTCCACACACACCAGGCTGGAGATGTGCAGAGCTCAAACAAAGGGGGCAACAGCCCTGTCCTGTGCACATCCTCTCCATCCTGATATCCCTGATGGCCATTTCCAGCCCCAAATGTGTTTTAGTCACAACTACCACTGCCCAATCTTGATCAGGAGTTGGGAAGAGCAGCAATTCTTCATTAGAAAACACACTGGGGTTTGAAATGAATCCTTGCTAACATTATTTTCAGAAAGATCATGGAAATCATGAAATGCCAGGTCTAAAACATCCTCGACGAATACACAGCTGCAAAATGAGACATGAAAATATTTTTCTTCTGATTAGATTTTGTATTAATGTGCCTTTATATTAGATAAGAACTGTTAAGCTGTCTTACAAATATACTGATTTTTAAACTTCACCTGCCATTCAAAAGCAAAGCCCAGCATGTAATCCAAGATGGAAAACCTGGGGGCTCTGTCTTCAAAAGGCAAAGATTCCTCCAGTAAAAGAGTTTTCTCAAGAAACCTGAGAACTTCTAACACTAATTATCATAAAAATAGGACTACGAGAAGGCAAAATCTTGCCTTCATATTTTAATATTTTGCCATCTTACTCTTTGTGAAGGTTTTTTGTGTTTTGGGAGCATTCTGCATGTGAAATCATTCTGATACTGATTCCAAGTTTTACAATGAATCTATAACCATTATTTTTTCACTACACAGGAAGAAATTGTACAGCATCCAGGATAACAAGTAAAGGCTTTACATTAGGAATTCAAATGGAGACTATTTCAATAGCTCTGCCTGTTACACAGCCCAAGATATGAAATACAAGCTGCTAACAACCGTATTTATTTAGTAAACACAGTTAACCCACATGGAGTGACATCCAGGGCTCCACAGAACATCTGTTTCATTATTTATTAAAGATATAGCAAAGGGCCTCGTGGCACAGGGTCATGGGAACGTTGTTTTACAAAAGGGTTCTCTGATGGCTCTTTGACTATATGATTCCAAACAATTTAAACCACAGTTGGGAAGCGAATTCTTCCTTAAATTGTTTTGTTTAGAAGACAGGAGGGGACTTGTTGCCTTATAAATATACCCACTTAAACATTACTCTGGTAAGCACATCTGTGGCTGAGAAGGACAAAAGCTTCCAAGAATGACACTGAATAAACAGAGTTTTAAAGTTGTGTTTAACCTCTGATGTAAGTGGTATTTATGAGTATAAAGTAAATGATACAGAGGGGAAATTATTATAGTGAATGTCTATTAAATACATTGAGCCTGTATATTCTCCTGAAATGATATAACACTACCAAATAATTTCACTCCAAACAACAGGATATCCATGTAATTAAGTTAAGCAGGGGGGTGTGTGGCTAAAAAACGTTGTGACATGTAAGGACAGCTCTGCTGCTCTCACCACAAAGCAACATGAGCTCATGTGCTCCTGTGCCTAATTCAGTGTGACCCCAAAATGAAATAAAAACAGTCACAGGAATAAATAAATCGAGTTGAATCAAACTTTGGAGTTGGCCCTGCATGATTCATTATATGTAATTTGAATCATCATTTGCTTTCTATAACGAATGTCCCTTTTCTATCCCTATATGAGAGTCTCTACTGTAGGATGTTTCAAATGAAAAATTTATTATGAATTAATTTTTTTAAGGAGTAGCAAGTAAGTTCTGACTATTATTAGTTATTATCCTCTATGCATGAAGTCATTCCAGGCAGAGCATAATATAAACAGGACAGTGGAAAACAGTACCAAAACTACTCCTGAACTGGAAACTTTGTAGAATATCCCTTTCAAAATCCCTTTAATACATCTACATAGAAGAACCTAAAAAACATTTAAAACCTACAAATAAGAGAGTGCACTCTTCATCAGTATTTAATCCTATTTTCTGTTTCAGTCCTATGTTTTTTGATTTTTTTTTTGTAAATGGAAGTATAGAGGACAACTTTATTTTGCCACCAAGTCTGAGACCATCTAGAGAAAGCCAAGAGATCACTTCTACCCAAAACAGATGATAAAACCTTTTTATCTTATTCTTATATTAACAGGGATTTTTCATGCACTTACAACTACCCTTGAATCTATAGTTTGCATTTTAATTACAAGCAATCATATTAATAATAATTAGTACATTGCCAGTACTAATTACTTACATTAACAGCAATTATTTTATTAGTTGTTAACACTTCCCAGTGTTAAATATGCATTAAGGGACTTATGTGAATCATAGAGGAAACAGCATCATCTTTAGTACTTTCTGGCTAAAGGAAAACTATGGAGCTAAAGGAAAGCTCCTGTAAATTTTCTTCAAATATGCCCTTTTCATCGATGTAAACTTTCAATAATTCCCAAAGCAGAGCTGGCAGTCCCGTTTCATAGTAAACACAGGGAGCCAAGCCAGGATATGACAGATGAACTGCCAAATAATGGCTGCTATTTGCAAGAGAATTGAACTTTGCACTAAACTTGGCATAGATTAATTGTGAAACTCTAAAGGGAAAACCCACTTCTGCTTCCAAAACCCGTCAAAGTTATGGAGGGGGAAAGTGGCAATGGGAAAGCAATGGGAAAGCACTTGTTAAGCAGTGATGAATGATGTGCTCTATTAAAATTCATGTTATTTTCATGCTAAAAAGTGAATTCTGGGCTATGTTAAGACAATCCCCCATTTTGGTAAGTAGAACTGAATGCAATACAGCATAATTAAATGGGAAAGGAAACTGGGCAATCAATAGTAGTGACGTTTAAATATTTGTCTTTGAAAAACCCTTAAACTGGCAAAAATCTGGCCAGTGCTCTGCAATTCGACTGCTTTAGAACAGGCTGGGTTTCAGAGCCTGTAATGACATATATAGGTGCAGCATCCCTTTAAAGACGAACAGAAACTGGGCATCTACAGCCCACACAGCTCTGAAAAAATCAGAATATTATTCATTAGTCTCAAAGCAGAGACAAGATTGCACAGAGAGGGGCAGGCCCAGAGTCCCAGTGAGCAGGAGACCTGGGCTGCACGAGGTGGAACTATCACCAAAAACGGAGCAGAAACCTTTAAAAAACATAAATCATGAGTTTGCAGAAGTGACTCCCCCAGCCAAGCCAGTTTGGGGTCTGCTCTAAGGAGATCCTGGAGCCGGGCAGGAATCCAGGCAGGAATCCTGCTGCACTCCAGCAGAGGGAAGCAGAAGAACACGGAGGCATCTCCCCAAACCACACGTTTGTCCCTCTGTCTACTGCCACCGAGCTCTGTCCTGCCCACTGCAGCAGCACTGCCACCATCCCTGCTCCTGCCTTTGTTTAGCTCAAATGAATCCATTCCCTTTATTGGAGAGCCATGGAAAGCACCCCCCTGCGAGGAGCCATTCCATCATTTTTGTGGCTCAAAGGAGGGGTGTGCAATAATTGAAAGCTCCTGGTTAACCAGCAGCACATGTCAAACTGTGCTTTAACACATCACAAACCAGCTTATGAGCACTGCATTTCGGAATTCATTCTAAGAGCTCCCTTTTGATTAGGATTTTATTCCCCTTGATAGCAACACTGAACTTGCTATCATTTTGCAGCCATTAAATCACCACGTTGCTTTTAAGTATAAAATATGCAAAAAACCCCACTTTGGGTGCTGTTACACCAGTGGAGATTTTACATTCCAAGCACATCATATCATTCCTTGTTGTCTTTTCATAATATACAACTTGATGGTGTCACCAGCTGTGTCCCCAGGAACACGGATCCACCTTGTCCTGGGCTGATCCCACAGTGTGGGCACCAGGGAAGGGGGGATTCTGCCCCCCTCAGGAGAGACCCCACCTGCAGAGCTGCCTCCAGCTCTAGGGTCCAACAGCAGAAGGATGTGGAGATGCTGGAACAAGCCCAGAGGAGGCCACGGAGATGCTCTGAGGGCTGGAGCCCCTCTGCTCTGGAGCCAGGCTGGGAGAGCTGGGGGGGCTCACCTGGAAAAGAAAAGGCTCCAGGGAGACCTGAGAGCCCTCTCAGTGCCTAAAGAGGCTCCAAGAGAGCTGCAGAGGGACTTTGGACAAGGGATGGAGGGACAGGACACAGGGAACGGCTTCCCACTGCCAGAGGGCAGGGTTGGATGGGATACTGGGAAGAAATCCTTCCCTGTGAGGGTGGGGAGGCCCTGGCACAGGTTGCCCAGAGAAGCTGTGGCTGCTCCATCCCTGGAAGTGTCTAAAGCCAGGTTGGATGAGCCTTGGACAACCTGGGCTAGTGGAAGGTGTCCCTGCCCGTGGTAGGGAGTGGAACTGGATGAGCTTTTGTTTAGTTCTTAGGTTAAAAGGTGTACAGGGAAAAAACCCCTTAAAATATCCAAATTACTTCACTTAGTCAAAAGAAAAAAAAATTCCTAAGCCTCAGTAGCATGAACTGTGGTACTACTCGTGTTTCTGTTGAAAACAGGGGTGACCATACATTCCATGTATGCAAAAAAATCCAAATTGTTACAAGAGATACGAGCTCACTGTTCCTCCTCACCAGCCCCAGAAACTTGCAGGTGTTTTCCTACCTTTAATACTCAGCCTTTAGACATTTCCTACTGTGACAGAAACACTGAATCCTACATCTTTGTCTGTCCCCCCTCCAAATGTCTTTAAAGTATGGATTGTAAGGAACTCTGCTCCAGCAGATCAATGAAACCGCTGCAATTTGTACCGCACATATTTCACTTGAAATAGGTTTGACTTCCCCAAGCAAATATCAAGTTAATAAAACATATTTAAGAAGAACCAAGCGTGGTTTTCTCTCCACAGAGCCAAATCCCACATTCATCCCACGCTCTCCTTGGGCAAATTTCTGTTTCAGTTATGAAAGTCTCCAGAATCCAGCTTTTCTAAACACCTTCCAAGCAGCAACCACAATATCCAGGACCCCACTCAGACCCGTGTCTGTTTGAGACACTTTCTTCTGTTTGCTGTTTATTTTCCTACTGAGATAACAAAACTATTGGTTGGTGACTTATTTGCTTGGCACCTTAATTTGAGAAAGCAGCTTCAACCTCGAGGAGCTGCAAGAGCCAAGGGGCCAAATCCTTCTACTGGAAATAACTTCCAGGGCTTAAAATATGGTTTCTGTGATCAGAACTCAGGAGCAAGAACAGTCAAAACTCCTCGTTGAACTGGTCACCAGCTTTGTTCTTCCCTGGCTGAAGGAGACTGAAAGCAAAGGCAATCTGAGACTCTTGGGAATGATTAGGACAATATCACTTTTTAAAAACAAATTATCAAGTGCTTAAAGTTTGTTTGATATTTCACCTCTCACAGCCACAGCATAGGGAAGTAGAATTAAAGATAAGACTTCTACTGGCTGAAGAATCAAAAATATCACAGGGGGGCTGAGGGTGGACGGGACCTCTGAGACCCCCGAGCCCAAACCTGGCTCAAAGCAGGGCCCACTACAGAGCAGTTGGGTTTTGCAGATGGTCATGGGGTTACTCCTCCCCAGCAAGATTCCATGGAGCTCCAAATCTACCTGCCAAGCACCCAAAAACCATCTCCTACAGGTTGAGATATGGCTCCTGAGAGCTCCTTCCTGCAGTGGAGGAGGAGAGGAATGACATGCCCAGGATGTGAAATCACACACGGACTCTTTCCAGGAATCCTACCTCCAGGCAGGATTTGGAGTGTCAGTTTTTGTTTGGAATGACTCAAAGGAATAATTTGGACAAAGAATTCATTCATTCATTCATTCAATGCACTGTCATCTGCAGGATGGGAAACCCTAACACAGTGGTAGGTGTTCAGAGCAGAAGTGGAGTTTATTCAACTCCACAACAGCAGTGTAAGGGAGTGGTGGGATAAGAAAATGAAGACTAAGGAAAAATACAGGTAATAAAACCTATGTACATTAGTCTTTAAGGCTATACAACAAGGATGCAAGGGAGGAGAGAAGAGATGGGCTCTAATCCATGCCGGATTTCAGAGATAAGGGAGGGAAGGAGCCCCGAGCTCCTGCACAGCCTCCTGTGCAAACACTGCTGTGCTCCTGGCAGACCTGCAGCAGCACCTCTGGAAGCAGCTGCACTACAGCAAGGTCAAAATACAGCCCATTCCTGCCCGGGTTCAGGGGTAGTAATGACATTCAGAATTGAAGACTGTCTCTGAAGTGCTGTAGAAGAAAAGCCTTTCATGATAACAAGTGACAACCCAGCTAAAAATAACAACAAAAATCTCTTTTCCTGTTGCTGTTACTAAGACCACTTCTATTCCTTATTGCTCTGAAAAGAGTTAAGAGGGTTCACAAACAGAAAAAAATTGTATTTAATTAAAACTAACAAATTTCAATCAACTGTTTCTTCTCTACACTTGTATAGAAAGAGGACAACTTGAACACGGTTCAAAAATGATTCAAAGGCCAATTTTTCAGTCCCCTCCTGGAATTCACAGTAAATTATTATTTTTAATTAAAAGAAACAGGTGGTCATTGAATAAACTGCTTTTGATTGTTGCCTTTTGTTCCTGTTCTTCTTGTATAGAATAGAACTGATTGAGTTGGCAAAGGGAGAAAGAAGATCTGCATGACTGTACTCCCAGGGATTTGTAATTTCCTAATTACTAGAAAGACAGATAAATTCGGAAGGGACTTGGTGTTTACTGGCTGTTTTTTCTTCATTCTTTTTTAATGAAGAAACTGCAGGATAATTACACAAAGTGCATAAACAAAAGATCCTGTTAGAAAATGATTCACGAGCAGGAGAAATGGAGAAAGATTTTGTTTCAGACACAACTTAACATCACATTACCATGTGGAAATCATTTCAATAAAGACAAAGTCCAGGGATCTGGATTCAAAAGAAGTACTAGAGAGACACAGCTGCATATGGCTTGCTTAAAAACCCTAATTTATTAGTCTTATTATTTTGTCATTTGTTAATTAATTTCTTGAAGATGCACTTTTTGACACAGAGCATCCTTTACACCTTGAATGCCTATTAAAATATATAGTTTAAACAGATCAGCTGGAAAAAGTAATTTTAACAAATTCCTGCTGTACAGGAAAGTATTGATATTGAGAGGTACAATATGGTGAATTGTTCAGGATTCCAGTTGCATTGTAGTTTCTGTGCTTCCCAAAGGAGCTGCAGTGTGGGTGGGTGCAGTGCATCGTTAATGTAATAAAGGATTTAACACCAACAGGTAATGTTGTCTGTTGTCACTGTGTGACAGCAGGTTGCAAGAGAATTATTTTACATTAACATAACAATAGTTCCTCATCAGTTCCTAAATATTTAAATATATTTCTGTACAATACCTCCTCATCAGTTCTTAAATATTTCAAAATATTTCATTACTGGCCAACTTGCTCATGCTAGACATGATACTACTTATTTTTTTCCCCCATTACCCTCAGCTGGAGCTCATAATATCCTTTCTTTCAGTCACTGAAAGGGAAAATGGAATGAGAAAGGCTGAAAAGCAACTTCACCTGAAATGCCCCATTTCCCTGTAAGAGCAGCGACCCCGAGGGCAGAGGTATCAGGTCAAGCAATCCAACATCTGCTGTCATTTGAGCACTGCTCACACAGGGAAGTGGTACATATTTATCCAAGAATAAGGGGGAAGCGGGAATGGCTCCAGACACCCTTTCAGAAGCAATTACAGCCCAAAGTCGAGTTCACTCTTGGCACTTCAAGGCTTCAAAAAGCCCCTTTGTGACCCCAAACTTGCTGAGTGCTGACAGAAGCCAAAACCCAACGAACTCAAGCTCTTATTTGTAGAGCCAAACCTGCCCTCAGTTAGTTCTGTCTAAGGTGGTTTAACAAAGGTCTTGACAATGTATGAAGTGATAGATTTGAGCACAGAACCGTGAGCTGAGTTGCCAAAAAAACCCCCGAGCGAAGGAGCGGCGGCGCTACGAGCGCGGAGAAGGGAGGCAGTTTGCTGAGCTGCTGCTCTTCCTCTGAGCTCATTCAATATGCAAGGCCCTGAATAATAACTGGTTTACATTTCCCACACCTCCGTTTTCCCCTCTAAAATGGTGAGGAACCCACCAATTTATAAAGGCACACCTTACTTGTTCTCACTAAAGCCTTCTGCACCTATTTAGGCAGCACCTTCTCTTCTCCCCACCTCCCACTGCAGCAGCTGCACGCTCCAGCACACTTCCCAGGAAAGACACTTCTATGTCTGGATGTATTGCTACCAAACAGGAACATGCAATATCCATATATACAGCAGCATATGGTTCAAAATCTGCAGCCAACCCCACTAACTACTGTACAGATTTGTTTGTGGAAGCCGAGCCCTGCGGGAGGGTGTTCCCTGCACAGCAAAAAGGAAATCCAAGGAGAGGTTGGTCTGTCCCAAAGAATTACACAGAATCGTGGAATATCCTATGATACACCCCCCAGAGATGTGCTTCTCTCCTTTACCTTTAGTTCAAGTTAAAAACTGGCACGTGCATCCTTGTGTTTTTGGACACACTCACTGGAATCTTGCACTGATACCTTAAATCACATCCAAGCTAACAAATGCATTTAAAAATTTTCCCGTCCATTACAAAATGACTCATTTGTTTATTCTGGTATAATGGCAAAACTGTGCTGAACTGAGCAGAAAATCACCGACTTTTGAAAACTCTGAGGAATTTTTGCTTCAAAATCAGTCAGAATTTCACAGCTCAGCCGCTCCCTCGCACAAGAACCTGTGGGCTGTCCTGCTGCTCCCCATTTGACAAACTTTATTAGAGACAGACAAGAATTTGCAACACCCAAGCAAATTGCCTTTAAAGTTACTCACTGAATAATTCATTATTGCCTGATATTTTATACATTGGTTAAGCACCGAGAAAGAGGCAGGAAGGAGGGTAAAATATGCATAATTTAAACCGACTGTCTCATTTCTGTTCTTCATCTCAGTTCTGTCATTTCAGAAGTACCAACATTCCAACCTATAAACCAGGCAGATATGTCACAAAACAGGCAGAAGTTTGCTCTCCAGAGACAAAAAATCCCATGGAATGATTGCACATATGAATGATATAAATGACTGTAGGATTTCCTTCAAATATATTTATCTCCAAATCCACACCTCGGTGTGAAAAATGCTGCTCTCAATAAATCATAGCCAGGATCCCACCACGGAGGATACTCAGGCACAGAGTCCTTGAATGATCTTTTACATTGTATAACCACTGAAACACTATTTATTTCTGCATTGAACAGATGTTTTTTCCATATGTCTAAATAACCCTTCTTCAGAAAAGTAACTCAAGCACATTAGATTTTGCAGACCAAGGAATACAGGCATCAGACTTGTTAGTATTTATAGGACATTTGGTATCTTTTCTACAGCAAGTTCAGTATCTTCTCTCTGGAAAAAGTCACTAGCCCTATTCCTCTGAGTAAAATATAAATAGGCAGCTAAGGGGGGATGTGCAAGATGCTCTGACATTAGGTTTTGTACTCAAATCCTGACCTTACAATGGCAGAGATCCCAGACAAGCTGTCTAGTCCATAACATTTTTCCATGGCGTTGTAGCAGTTGCTATTTATTAGCTGGTTAAAAACTCAGAAAACAATACTGAAACTTGAAGAAAAAGTTAACAGCACCCAGTAAACCTCTGAGAGGATGACAGGCTTTTAGCAGAGCCTCCTGATTTGCCAGCTTTTGGCAGCTCTGTTTGTGTTTTAAACCCCAAGCCCGATGCTCCTATCAGGGAGAAAAGCGTTTCGCTGTTCCCACAGCTGAGAGCACACTCAGATTAAAAATAAGAACTGACACAAATCTGCTGTCCCTTGGGCAGAATGTGACCCTTTTGAGGTTTTCTGATCAAAAATGTGAACGCAATAAGGACTGTTGTAATCACACCAGGGCTGGAAGCCCTGGAAGAAGGATTTCCTCACGGCTGCCTTTGCTGTGTTGCTCCGGAGGCTGAAGGAGCCTCAGCTGCTTCACAGCATCAGGAAAGGTCCTCACAGCATTTAGCAATGAATAATAAAATCGATGAATATTTAATGTCTGGCAATTAACTGTGCACTGTTCAAAGGAGGAAAAAGGAAATACAGAAAGGCTTCAGCGAACCATTTAGTGACAGTGCAACATCCTCCTCCAGCCTCGAGACCAACCCACAGACAGAAGTTCCAGTAATAAGCCTTTTTCCATCTCCTTCTTTAATGAGAGTGTTTTTCTCGAGGCTGTTGATGGCAGAGGAGCTTCCCAGATTCCACTGAAGGCTGTGGCTTTGGAAGGATGCCTGCACAGAAGCCCTTTGCTGGCAGAGTGCTTCCAACAAAGGGAAGGCGAGTTTAGACTCTGACTTTTTATTTCTCAAGAATCACTTGTGGGTGAGAACAAACCTCAGCACTGAACACCTACACCAGGGCACCATGAACCTCTACAAATACTTGGAATTGGGAACATGAACCAAGGCCAAAATTTCCAACAACTCTGATTGGAACAGTTCTTGAGTTTACAGGTCAAGGAAGACCCTTCAGGGCACATTCCTTTTCCTCCTCTCTGGCATGAGAGGTCCCAGCCAGTGGAAATAAATGGTGTCCTAAATGCTGCTGTGCATGCCATCCATCACTGACAAAGTTCATCCTCCTGAGTGCTACCAGTTCTATTTTACATGGAAAATGTATATGCAAGAGCAACGGGCAAAAAAAGAGTGAAAAAAGAAATAAAAAGCTTTAAATTTAATAAAAAGAGTAAAAAATAAGTAGCTTTTTTTTTTTTTTTTTTTTTTTTTACATTTTCTTAACAAAGGGGAAAAGTTGTGCCATTTTGGTTCTATCCTGGTTTTTGAGGTTTTTTTTATTTAAGATTCAGTCACTAAACACGTCCTGAGAGTCCCTGCAATGACATCTGTAATTACAGCTGTAATTAATTTGCCAACACGAGGCAAGTCAGGATGGGCACTTGTCTGCTCATTGTATCATGCACCTCTTAGAGTCAGTCTTTAGCTGGGAGCTCTGCAGGCTGATATTTCCATGGAGGAAAGAAAAAACTGGAAAGACCTTCTGTTGTATTCCTAAAAGGTATTACAGAGCAATGTTCATCAGGATTACAGAGCAGCATTCTGGAAAATTGCTTGCATGTATAGCAGCAGAATAAGTGCATTTTTCCTCATCTGCAAGTGATGTAATTTTTTAAAAGAAGAAGAAAAGAAACTGCTCTTCCTCTCTAATCCCAATATACAGATTAACAGAGGCTTTTTCTAGCACTGCCTGCTAAGCCTTTGTAAGGCTGCATCAGAAACAATTATTAAAATTAATCCCAGGTACAAATGGAGTTGCACAACATTAATCTTGCTGAAAAAAAAAATCTGACGTGACAAACATGTAGAAGACTGACATGAGGAGCAAAGGATGGAAAAACCCCCAATCTTTGCAAACCAGTTTTGCTAGAACTGGTGATGGGGTCACATGAACATTCCTGCTGTCACTCAGATGTCCATCTTTCCTTCTGTGGTGGCCACCCTGGCAACATTTTGGACATTCACAGCCTACCAGGAAGAAACTGGAATAAAGTCAAGGTATTTCTTCAGTTGAAGGTAAATCTAAATATAAAAACCCAGGAGAAAAATCCCTCCATAATTGACTACCCCATGTGCACAACATGGAAAAACTGAAATGCAGAGCAAACATCTATGAATTGGCAGCCAGAAATTACATTGTGTCTTCAAGAGTCTTTAAGAAGACTCACTTCATCACAGAAAAGGTCTCCTCACCATTAAATGAAACAAACCCGAGGAAACAATAACACATGCCCTCCAGATGAACTTTCACATTTCAAAGAAAACAAACGGTCCCAGATAATACTTTTACAATGTACATAATCTGAGTTATTAGATGGCAACATAATGCAATTAGCATGACGTGGCTTAATGCTCACATAAATCCTTCTGTTACAGCTGATATTGAGAATTTCATACTGAGGAAAAAATACATTTCCCGCATTGTTCCTCACTGGGCCTTTGGCTTTTGATAAAAAATACATTAAGGGATGAATTTCAGGTTTGCACTGAAGGCTTTATCTGTTCAAAAAAAATAATCATGTCCTGCATCAAGCAGGCAGATTGTTTTTCTTCCTATTATCCCATGGATTGCATGCCTTGCACAACAGAGCTACAGTTATGGTGCAAAATGTCCTGTAGTCCCTCTGATCCAAGACTAACATTGAGTATCTCTTGATAAGACAGGCATGTGGTAAATCATTCCTTCAGGAAGTGGAGGGGACAGAACATGCCAAGATGTAGGACTGAGCCCCCTGTGACTGCCACAATCCTGATCAGATCCATGGCACGTCCATCAAAGTCATGGAGGGGTTGTAACAATAGAAAAAAATAAAAAAAATTACAAAAATAAAATATCTGTTTCCCCCCCTCGCTATAATGAACATCTTAACCTCTTTCCTATAGTCTGCACATTTCTGTTCAGTCAAGATCACACCTGAGTGCTAATGCCAGTTAGATTTTAGCTGGAACTCCCTACCTTGCCCTTTATGGGATTTATGACCAGCTCTAACGCCTTGAAACAGTCACAGGGACGATGACAAAGCACTTGTCTGCTCCAGCAGACTCAGCCCTTGCAAGTGCTGCAGGAATTTGACCATTTCTGAAGCCAAAACTGGTCGCTGACTTTGCACCTCCCACCCTTCGGTTTAATTCCAGACAAATAAATAATGTGGGACAGAACCTATGGAAGGGCAAAGCTCAGTTCAGCCCTCAGGCACAAATCAGTGTTTTGCATGCACAGATCCTGCCTCATGAATGACACTTGCTCTGCCTGCACTGCAGTGCTGGAGCTGCTCAGGATGAACTGTTTAACCACTCCCTGCAAATCAGCTGTTGGGGAAGGAGAGGCCACACTTTGGAGATCTGATTCAAAGGAGTCACCTGGGAATGTGGAACATCCCTTCGGTACAAGAAAATGATAGAAACACAAGTCTCAGAGGAGATCAGGTCCATGAAAGGAAAAGTTCCTTCTAATTTATCTGGTGCCAGGAATACCAACAACAACCCCCAGGGTGCCTTTCCTCGTTCCTGCTGTCACTGGGAGCAGCACCAACCCCCCTGTGCCCTGGGGATGAGGCAAAAGGCTTTGATCCACTGTAACAAGGGCTTATTCTGACAGGCAATCAAAGCAAAATCCAATTCAAGTCCCAAGCCAGGAAGGCTTTTCCTGCACTTTTGCCCATTCCTTTATTGCTGTGCCTTAAGACTCTCCCCCAGTGGACACAGTATTGCAACAGGGCCCCATTTAGCATTAAACAACCCACCCTGGGTTACTGGGAGCAAGGTGACAGAATTCCAAACCACAGGAAACCCCAGAGATGACTGTGACTCACTGAACCTGGCACAGAAATCTGTAAAAATACATTATTTAAGAAACAATGAACTGAAACCCGGAAACTACATCAGTCTGAGTTCAAACAAAAATTCAGTTTCACAATAAGTTAGAAAAGTCAAATTAAACTTGCAGTAAAATATAACACAGAGGTTACAATGTAAAAACAAATGTTTTTGTTTTTTACATGACGTGCTAAATATTTAGAAAATAATATTATCTTTCCTAAACGTGTTTTTAAAAGTGGTCAAAACAAATGTGTCTCTGGGAGCCACCGATACTTTTGGCCCCAAATTCACCCATTTGTTTTAAATTCATTCACTTGCCCACAGTTCCTGCCATTATCTGTGTGCCTGGCTCGTCAATCACAGGATCAGAGATTGGCACCTCTCTACTTACATTCATCACTTCTTTATATTTTCCTTCAGCACTTTGCATCATTAATTTATCAAGTCTCATTCCATTCAACTCCCACGGCCCCTTTAAGTGTGACAGAGCATGGTCTTGTTCTACCGTTGTCATTTCTTACATATTTCATGTCAGGCAAAACAAATAAGGCTACTCTGCAACAGGAATGCAACATTCAGGGGAAAGCTCCTATCAGACATTAATAAAAGTTTAAGTACCTGAAGTATAAATACAGCATTATTATTTATGGTTATTATTTATAATGTGGCAGCACCTGAAACCACTGCAGCATTTTCCTTATACGGGCACATTCTCATCCCTGTTTTATATGATCTGTTGGTAAAAAATCTATTAAAGCATTTAGACAGGTTTTATTACCACAGGAATTTCATTTTTATCCAAAAGTTCTTTTGAAATAAGAGTAGATTTTGAGCCTGTCATGCAGCAAAATAATTTGTCCTACAGGAAGCAGCACAAGGGAGTTCAGCACAACCCAGTTAACTTATTAGTCAGTGCCAGACACAGTGGAAACCTTTCCCAGAGTCATCTGGGCAGTCTCAAAGGTCACAGCAAACCTGCTTTTTGACAGGCCACGTCACATTCCCAGGGCAGAACCTACATTGGCACACCCAGGGGTTTTTCTGGAAGATTTTGCAATTAATCACTGTTCTAGAAGCTCAAAAATAAATCAAAAAAGCTCAAAATAAAGGTCTCCCACCTTCTTTTTTTTTTTAATCCATAACAAAACAATTTCATTTGGAAGGCACTGAACTATTGTCCAGAGATTTTTACATTGTGGAACTGTCCCCTATCAGTGAACCAGGACCTGTCTATGACTAAGAGAAAAAGAATTACAACAGGTTGGATTAAATGTGACATTTATCTGTGCAACTACCACCACTGAGCCACTTATTTCACAGACTAAATACAGATATCACGAGTCAGATTTTCTCCTCTCTCCTTATTACTTTTTGTAGGACACTGTCTTATATACAAGAAAAAAATACCTGAAATCTCATCCAACCAATCCCTGCCAAAAGAACAATTCCCAAACGCTCCGTAAGTAAAATTCAAGCAGTTCTTTTGATGGAGAAATATTAACTTAAAGTCCCAGAGCTGTGCATTGTTTTTTCACATTACATTTGACGTGGTTACTCCATCTCCAGGCAGGTTTTCAGCTGGATCTCACTGTCTGTGCTCCTGATCTATGGATGGGGACAGAGGTGAATAAAGCACAGATTTAAAACTGCACATGGGACTCTAGCCAATCATTTTTCCTTTAACTACCAGCTGCTCTGTCAATATATATACTATTAAGGTATGACTTCTGCTCTGGATGCAGTTCAACCTTCTTATTGACCTGAACATTTTATATTTTTTCAATCTGGCAGAGAGCAGGAGGTTCAACCCCAACACTCACTCAGCAGCACAGGTGTGCTCCAGTGTCTCCTAAAATATGGAACCTTGTGGGACTTTTTTTAACAGGAACACATCTGAAGGCCTAAATTAGGAAGAGTTTAAAAAACAGGGGGTTTTTTTCCCCTCCCAAAAAATTATATATCTTTAATTTAACACAATTAAGTAATAGTTTATTTTCAGCCTGCCTCAAGTCTGTACTAAGAGACTATATTAAACCCAATAGAATAACATTCTCACGTCTGTCTAATCAGAGAAACTGTGAATCAGGCAAATACTTCTTTAAATCAAAGTTTTCTCTGTTAAATAAAGAAATGTTGAACGCACAGACTGAAATAATGCCCAAAATTTGAATGCTGAATGCTTCTAAACTAAGATTACACGTTGAAAAACCTCCTCTCCAGGGAATAATGTATACAATTATAACTGACTTTACATAAAGTGCAGGTTAAAAAATGAACAATGACAAAAGCTGTGGATGAAAAACACTACAGGGAAGTATTAATTAGTCTGGTGCTAATGAAAAAGAAACAGAAATCCTTACCCTAAAGCTTTCTATAAACCTTTATAAACCATGTATTTGTGTTCAAATATTACCAGTTCACCCCCCATCCCCAGAGCATCATGAAATGGAGAGTTTAGAATAAGGAGTCAATCCAAGAAAATGGTAATTTGTTTTGGAAACTGCAGGATCAAATGGCAGCACTGATTGGAAAGGGAACTCCTCAGTTCAAAGAGGGGCAGATCTGCCTGGAGACACCGAATGTGATGGGATTGTTTGGGGGAAAATATGGCAGAGGAACAAAGAACAGAAGTAAGAGAGGAAAATTAGGCAGAAAATCAGAGATGTCGCACCAAGGGGCACAGCAGGAGGGTTATTAAGCTCTTTACATTGTGCTACAGGGTATAGACAGCACATCCAGGGAATGTGGGCTTGGATCAGGCTCCCAAAGACCAACATCACATGAGGCAACGACCATCCTCAGTGCCCACCAAGCCAACAGCAAATCTGACACATCCTCAGCCAGCAAACCAACGTTCCCTGGATCCATCACCCCAGGCAGGACACATCTCCTCTGCTCCCGTGGGAGAACCTCCACTCCCACCCAGCAAAGCCAGTCCTTTCCAACCCAAACCGTTCCGTGACCCGTCTGAGAAGGCCGGATCAGGTTGGAGGAGTGAACACGGTATGAAAACCACCACCAAACCCCTGATCCCTGAAAACTGAGCTTTAACCAGAGGAAGAAGGAACTTTCCTGTCAATAAACGGGTGCCACACCAATCTGGAATCAGTGTGCTGACAATGAGACCCTCCCTTTGTTGGGACTTTATGATTCCTGAAGCAGACATCTGCTCCCAGATCCCTGGGGTTTTGAATTATTTTTAAACTCTGAACAAAGAACACTTAGTACCACATACTTCCAGTTTCACAGCTGGGTTATTTTAAGGAGGCAAGAAACTCATTGGAATATAACTTTTTTTTTTTTTTTTATTTTGAAATATTTTAGCTTGAAGCTATTAATCTGTCCCTTGAGAATTCAGGAGTTCTTAGAACACTCATTTTAAATATTCAATATCTTTCAGAGCTACAATCTTCTCACACGGCCTTAAAATAAATGCCTGAAAAATCTCACTTTAATAACCCAAATGGAGCCCTTGTAAAGGAAGGGATTGAGTTTCTTCTTGATTAGAAAACTTGCCCTCCCAATCTCCAAATGGAAAATGTTATGCACGTAACCATTTCCTGAAGATGAGAAGCAAAGACCTTTTATTTTCACAGTGCTCTGTGAGGGCAAAGAGAGCTACAGAGAACTCTGCAATGGGGGGTTGTAGGATGGATTTGAGGTCAGGAGATTGGGAATTGTCTCCAGGTCACTGTAGGCCAAGGCAGGACTCGTTTGAGTGCAAGCTCAACAAAACCCGGGCTAATATTAAAAGGCTGCTTTTGCATTTGCTAATGTTTCATCACTGACTTGATTGTTTCTAAGTTCTTAATGAATTCAAACTCAATTTACGCACAGTAACATCAAGCTTTAGCCAATTTTCATCTTATATATTTATAATGGAATTAAGTTTTCCTCTTTATTGCAGAATTTTTTGTAGCTAAGTCTCAAATTTTAAGTTGCTTAACAGATGCTCCCTCAGCCTTCACTGAATCACCCAAATAACCCAAACAAAAATTACTGATTTTCTTCTCTGTTGTTCCCTTCACAAACAAAAAGAATTTTTCTTTTCTGCAGAATAATTCAATTTCTTTTAAAAGGTCATTAAAATAAGTTTTAAAGAAAATTGTGGAATACTGTTGTACAGTCTCAGCACCTCAGGATATAATCACGGAGGATATTCTGGATCCAGCAAGTTCATACAAGGTCAGGGCTGTGAATATCCCAAAGGAAAACCCAAAGGAAAGCAGGACAGGTCACAAAGCCTCAACCATGCTCTTAAAGAGATGTTTGCTTCAGAATGACAGTTATTTCAATCTGATGGACAGTTATTTACAACAAATCCATCTGAAGAATATAAAATTTCACTGTCTTTTCTACTTTTACCTCGCTCTCCTGCATGAATTATGAATATTATTGTCAGAATCTCAGGAAATTCTTTCCTGTTGACAAGACCTGTAGCACGTTGCAGTTCTCACTCTTCCAAGGAGAGATGAAAAGGGACTCTGAAGGCCACTGAAAAATCTAAAAGATTTGCCAGACAAAATGATTTTATCATCTGAAGGAAAGGTGGTCAACTGCTCAAAACTTCTGCCAGCCAGTTAATGAAGACACTTTGGCAGCATCTTCTGCAGAGAGCACTTCCAGCAAGAAATGAAACACCATCTGCAGGCACAGAGAAGGGAAAAATGGTGGGTTTGTATTAAAAATGAGTTCCTGATCTGTCATTCAGGATGAGATGAGAATTGGGCTCAGGAGGGTAAGGTGAAATGACTGTGTTAAAAACCTAATTAAAGAGAGCAAACAAACACTGAAGTGGACTTCAGGAAAATATCCATGTCCAGTCAAGGGAAATCCTTTTAATCACAGCAGAAGAATCAAAAATCCTAGTTCAACTTAGACAGAGAAGAAAAGAACTCTTACATCTCACTGTCAATGCCAGAGAAGGCAGGTCATGACTTCCAAACCTGTCAGCAGACCCCAGGCTTTACTGGTTTTATCTTCTTCTGTCTAATCAAGAAGAGATGCCCAGAAATGTCTCCAAGAGGTCTAAAACTTAAGACACCACTAAAAACCCAGATGTAATGGAACAATTCAACCCTGTGAATTGTCATTAGGAAAGTTACCTGGGAAATACTTAAATACTTCCAGATTTCTCACATCATTTTAAGCATTAAGGATGGAGCATTTGCAAGTCATGATACATCTGCAACACACCTGCTGGCCAAGAAAAAATATCCTGTCTGGAGGGAGAGCACCCTTGCTTATTGTTTGCAGGCAGATGGTCCTTTCACACCTGATACAAGAGACCCCCCACCTGCCCAAAGAGCTCTGAGGACAAACTTCTGAGCACCAGAAAAACAGCAGCAGCAGAGATGATGATGTCCATCACCTTTAAATTGGGTAAATCAATTTGACCAAAGTGTCACCAAAGTGACACCCAGGGATGGGAGAAGGGTCGGGGCAGAAACTCTGGGGGAGCCCTGAGGAAAGGGAGGAAGGGAAAGCACAGCTGTGGAACAAGAACATTAACACTACTTAGGAAAAAAAACAAACAAACAAACCAGGAAAACCCCAAAGCAAAGACCTAAAAGAGTAAAAGCTGAGTAGAAATGCTCACTAAAGAAGTGTGTAAGTGTGTCCACCACTGCTCATACCACGGTCAGGTTGCTCTTTTCCACCTGAGGGATCTTCCCAGGGGTTCTACCATTTTCTTCAGATTTAAATTTTATTTTAAATGGAAAGATGGACATTTTTATTTCATTTCCACAAACGCTGGCATTTTTTTCCCTAACTTTTTTCAAGCAGCCAGCAAGTGCTGTCTCAGGAGGTAACAAGCTATATCTTGAAGGGACTGTACAGACTAATAACGTGCTTTGAAGAGTACTAAGGAGGTCAATCTGTCCAATTCAGTTTAATTGAACTAGACACAGATGATATATGATTTAGTTTAATTAGGCTGTAGATAAAGAACATCTCAACATAAGGCATGCCAGTCAAGGAGAAATCATTAAATAGAAGCACAGACTTGAAAATACACAAGGCCAAAACCTTTGCTGCATAACTGAGAAATTGGGGCAATATCTCTTTCCACCAAAGGATCAAAAGATCAGTCCCATCAGGAAGAATAAGGAAAAACTTCACAAGTTGGTATATGCACGATAAGTAAATTGGGAAAATTGAAAAATGCATTCTGAGAAAAATTTATTTATTACGAAAGTAATGCTGGTTCTTTCATTACAGAGACATAATGCAATAAGGCACAGTAATCTATCACAAACTATAGTTCCAATTAAATAGATTATTCTACCCATCCATTAGGGAGATCTAATTAGGGAGTATCATTAGCAAGGACATAATTCATTTTTTTCCTTTGTTTTTCGACTACTACCTATTAGTTTTCTCCCTTTATTGACAGACTTCACCTTTAAATTATCATCTTTTAAGTCAGAACAGCATTAACGGACTTTTTAAAACTGACTATGCTCAGATGATTTTGCACTAGGTTGAGAATATTGGAGAAATCCACTTCAAGCATTTTTTTCCTACTCTTCTTTTTTATATTGGTATTCCAGTAAGTTTTTGGAACATAAATACTGGCCTTATTTACACCTCCATCTCTTTATCACAATGAATAAAATATATATAAAAGCTGCAAAGCTTATAAAAAAAAGATGGGGTGACTGTGTAACTCTGCATTTCAGGCAAAATAGATGGTGATTATGGGCACATTTCCTGCCACAAACTGCAGCAGAGATCCCAGTGGTCACCCACAGTTCTGCCACAGGCATCACCTGCAGTAGAAATTTCTCCTTATCGTGGCTATTTGAGCTTCCTAAATCCCAGGGACTGCAGGAGCACACCCCAAACTGCAGCATCATCTCCTATTCCATTTCCTACTAAATGAACTATAAATTTTTTATCTGAGTTTACAGGCACCGTTCACCAGCATTTCTGCAGCAGTTCGTGCCATCACCACCACAGTCAAAGCCATTTTCTGCCTGGCAGTTTGGAGGAGATGCCCTGAGCATTTCTGTATAATCCACATTTCCCTGAGTGCTCTGCACGGAATAGGGGCAGCACAGTGCATTTTGCATCTTTCTTGTTTTTATTGCAGTTGTAAATCGTACATACTCTTTATTCTTGTGTTAAAGAAACAGTTTAAATACCAAATTTGTAAATCAAGCACAGTTCATTAAGCACTGAAGACTCCCACTGACTTAGATGCAAATTTTGTACTAATGTTGGAAATGCCTGGAAACCCACTGTTTCCAAGACCTTTTCCTGAATTTCTCTTTGCTGTCCAGATTTCCAAGGCAATACTTTGCATTCAGCCCATTTTACAAAAACCTTCCAGCCCGTTCAGTTCAGAGCAGCTCACATTTATATTGAGCTTTCCCTTGACAAACAAGTGATTTCTTAAAACTGGGATGCTCAGCCACATAAATTGCAGTCCTGAGGTTTTTTTCCACCCAAGTATTAGTGTACCTGTGATGCTTTTTAAACACATATGTACCATAAATACATTTAGATATATGGAGAAGTTTATGCACAAATAGACATGCAACTCCATGAGAAAAAGCCTCTGTGCAAACAGCACATATCTTACATTTTAAACAGCACAAAACACCCTCCCACACTCCCACATGAGGTGTTTGTGATTTATTAACCTAATTTTCAAAAGCACCAAGTGCCTACTTGCAGCTCTTGTTGACTCTGCTGGGGAACACAAGCACTAAATGGAAAATGAACAATATCTGTGTGTGCATGTCTCTGGGTGTGTGGATGAGGAATTCCATACCCCCTTTAGAGTAGGGCAAATTTTGCCAAAAGGCCTTAATTAAAAAAAATAAATCTCATCTTCATGGGTGACAGTGACAGAAGACTAAAAAAAATTGCTGCTCACGAGGAGGAACTTGATTTTAAGATGTGATCCTCTTGAACCCCACCTTCAGGAAATGTTTAATTTTTGGAATTCTCCATTGATTAAGATGGATTGGTCTTTTATTGCAGTGACTAATAACCCAAATTCTTGGAGTGTATCCCAACAGTATTGGCAAAACAAGCAGTAATGAACCTGAGCAAATGGACTCTGTGACAAGAGCAGAGAGACTGGAAAATAAAATGCAGTGCAATGACAGCAAAAGTGGAAAAAAAATTCAAGTGGCACTGTTTTCCTCATTTATTTTAGAACTACTTGAAAATTAACTTTTATTAGAGTAGCCATTTCTGGACTATTATGTCACTAAAGTGACTTGATTTGGATATAGAACCTCCTTGAGAAGGTGCCTGGAGTAGTTCAGGTCTATGTTCAGTCTCCTCATTTGACCCCAGGGCTTTATTGTTGCCAAATACAAAGCACTAGGAAACACTTTGATTTGATTTGAGCTTGTAAGACCAGTAAACAGCTGTACCTTCTCACAGAAGAGCAAAGGATTAGTCTGGAATGGGAGAATAGAACATTTTCTACCCCTCTATTCTCTATTTAAATGTGCTTCCAGCAACTTTAAAAAAGAAAAGCAAGGATGTGTGCTTCTATTTCTCTTAATTTTACCTCTGTGTGGCAGTTTCTAAACAAGGCATGTTAAATATAAACTCATTTGTGTTTGACCCAAGTCTTTCATATTATCCATGGCAAATCCCCTTTGTGCAGGAATATTGAACAAAGTCTGTTGATTGCAGAGTTCTTTTTATTTTCGTGAATGGTCCAATCATGCTCTTGGCACACAAAGAGACAAGTAGCAGATGTTAAACAAGACTCTGAAGGATTATACATTTCTCCTAAAAGTTACAGGACTGCTTTCATTTCTTCTGGTTTTTTTTTGGTTTTGTGTTTTGTTTTTTGTTTTTTTTTTTTTTACTGTCCTTCTATATTTTATGCTTCTGCTTCTCCCAAAGCATTTTCCTTCCTCCTGCACCCTTTCAGAGCCAGAGCCAGAGCCATTTGGGAGCTCCTGGCAGATCAGCAGAGGATGCCAAGAGTTCACACCAGAGGATTTCAACTCCTATTCCAGCTGATAATAATAAACCAGAACATTGCCTTCACTAAATCTCAAAATCAAGAACTAAATTTCACTCATGACGAGTCCTTCAGCACCAACAAGGTCTAACCTAAATAGCTACTGTAATAACCAGGTTTCAAAAAACTCCAAGTTTTGGACTTTTTCTTTCTAAAAAAAAAGAAAGAAAAGTAGCCAAAGCTATGCAGACACTTCTTCTAACTATTTCTACAGAGGCTTTTATCTCCTTTCGGGTCATTCTCTGCTGGTCTGATGCTCCTGTTGCCATAGGAACAGACCCGAAGGTGCTTTGTTACAGATTACAATGGTTTCCCCAACACAGACATTTCTTTCCTGCCTCAGTTCAGCAGGTACCCTTCTCAGGGGGACAAAGGGGAAACGGAATAAATCAATCTCTAACTCTTCTATCTATTAAGTTCTCATTACCAGAATACATGATATGATTTTACTTTTACTTCAGAAGCTCAGTCAATGATCACTGATACTTTAAGGACTGAGTTGCATTAAGTACCCAGGCCATGCTACAGTTAATTGATTTGCAAGGGAACAGCAAAAAATCAAATTATGGAAGGAAACATGATTGCCATAGTGTTACTTCAACAGAAGCACCAGGATTTTGTTTTTCACCACTGGTTTAAAATCTCTTTGCACCAAGTTTCATTAGGCTGATATAAAAAGCAATTATAAAACGAGAGAATATTTTGTGCCAAGGACAACACCTAATACATGTTCCCTGAGACCACTGGCTACTTGAAGACAAATCCTATCTTTTCCAAAGGCCGAAGAAAAATCTGTGAACTATTTGGATCTCTTCAGACTTTAACCCCAATAACGGACAGTGAAAATTAACAAACAACAAGAGCCAAGAATGAAACTAAACTCTTCTTGTTCATGCTTTTCCAGGACCAGACAAATGGAGCTCAAATGGCCAAGGATGGCAGCTGCTCCCTTCCCAGTCAGGATGTGTCTCCACCTCCACTCCTTGCTTTTCCTCTCTCTCTTTCATCACTCTGTTCCAGGGTCAAAAAACCCTGGATGAAAGAAACTTGCTCTCTCCTCTAAGTACAAGTTGTTCTTTTCTCCCCACCCCCTGAGGTGTTCACTGGAGTTGTGGGATTTATATCAAAAACCTGAGGCTACACCAGCTTAACTCAGCAGCGATGGGAAAACTTGTCCCGGCACCTCAAGGACAGAGCCCCCAGGAATTCAGGGATAGGTGCATCTCTGGTGACACACCAGAATTATTTGTGGCATATAGGATCTACAGAGCTTTTCAAATTAGCCCACGCCTTTTATTCCAAATTAAGATCTCATCTAATTTTGGCCTCAGAACCGCCACCTCAACAAACAGACAGTGCTAAAAACAACCAGCATCCTGCAAGGTTCTCTCAGTGGTCTGTGACTGTTGGCCTCTCTTCCAGCTAATAAGTTCAGTGTGCCATAATCACTCTTTAATTTTAAAAGCCACGTGATTGTGGGGGTGGAGCCTGATAGAAGTGTCCAGGGTACATTTTGCACGTGGTATCTCATGTAATAGAACAGATTATTAGTAATTCTTAAGCATTCTCCCCCCCCCCCAAACCTCAATATCATGTCATCACATTAACATACAGATTATAAAGATTGACACAAGGGATTTTTGCCAAGGGTAAATATAAGCTGACAAGGAAATAATTAAATTCAACTTAAACTGCCCAAGTCAATACACTCTTAACAATTGGAAAGTAAAGGCTGTTGGAACAATGTCAGCTTCAATTTGGGGAATCAGGAAGAGTTTTGGTGGTGAAATCAGCACCCAGCAGTCGCTGCAGCCACTGGAGTTACTGCCACTAAAACTGGATCCCTATGGACAAGATTTCTTTTTACTGCTGGGAATAACTTTGCTGAGAGTTCTCCTTTTATAGTACCAGTGCCTAATTGTTCTGCAGTGCTAACTTATGAAAATCACGGATATTTTTAGGTTCATCATTTATATACATCTCCTAACTCTCAGCAGAACTCTGCTCAATGATTAACTCTTACCAGGATCACCTATGTTTCAATGTATATTGTAGAACAAATGCCTAGAAAATAAAAATAAAGTCTAACTTTTATGTTATTCTGCATTTGCACCGTTCTGGATTGGGAAAATAAAAAAATAGATTATTTATAACAAAAAGATTTGAAAAGCTATGAACTTTCAAAGCTCAGAGATTACAACAAAAAACCAGTTAAACTCCACTCCTGGTGCCTCAGGTACCAACCCCATGAACTGAAAGGCTCAAAGGTTGCAGTGGAAGAGCTGAACAAGAGTCCCAGGCTGTGTGTGGGCAGCCACCCCCCACGGATTTCCTACCTGTGGGTGTGCAAGGAGAGCATTCACTCAGCTCCTTTCAAGACTGCAGTGAAAATTTTTCCATGCACCTTCTGCAGATGGACAGAGAGTCCATTTGGAGACTGCATTACAGGGCAAAGGGAAAGGGTGGGAATTACAAGTACTTATAAAAGTTCATGAACCTGCTCCTCTGTAATTTAATTCTGTTTCTACCGAGGTTCATTCACCGTAGCTAAAAGCCATTTCAGCTGCAATAAAAAGGAGTCTGTGCTTTAATTTAGGAATAGAAGGTACAAATGTTCTCCCAGGAGATGATAAATGCAAACACATTCCAGTACAAGAGCTGCTTTCAAGTAACCCGTGAAGCTGCTTCCAGCTCCTTAAAAGAAGGCATTTGGGGGAGCAGTGCCATGAAGAGCCCTGTGCAGCCAGGGAGGAGCAATCCAAGCATCCCTGCAGGAATGGGGGGATCAGGAAACAACCTGTGCAAGGGCACTGAGCATCCATGGCTCGTGAGGAGCTCATTCCCAAACACTGGCAGTGCCTGGCAACCGGGCAGGAACAGAAGGTGGAGAGGGTGACATATGGTGACCATGAGCATGAAACCTTTATTTCTCTGTAAACTTGCTGCACTGACTGTGATCTCGTTGATTTTGGCAGCCTAGGACTAACTTTTGGGGAAAGGGGAGTAGTAATATAGTAAGGAATAGCATATTTTGACAAAAGCATGTTTGCATTATAGATGTTTTATAATAAGAATATTACCTCCTGCCTCCATCTAATAATGCCTATTGCAAACACAGTCAACGTGATTAATAATTTTCATAATTAGAAAACTCAGGCACACAAACACATTGAGTTGGTATCTCAATTTGTAAATAGAGGGGGTTTTATATTTTTGTTGTTTGGGGTGTACAGTGAAAACTCGAAAATTTATTGCATCAGAGCTGTTTAAGAATCACTTCCAAAAATTCATAGAAGCTTCTTTTCAAGAGAACATTTCTGTTAATCTGGCAAGCAGTGAACTGTATCTTGCCAGATCTTCCTGCCTTTGTGTATCTTTTGTGATGAAGTGAGAAGGTTTTTATTTTCATTAAAAACAAAAGATTTCTGGGAAAAGATTGCCTATTATTCAAAATTCAGATTAGCAATTAAAAAAACCCCTAAACCTTACTGGCATATGGTTGGAATTGATGATCCTTAAAGTATTTTCCAACCCAAACGATTCTGTAACATTTTACTAAATTATGTTTGTTGTTGTTCTGTCTCTCATGATATCCAACACTGACAAGAGTTGCTTTTCATGATAAAAACAACCAAAGGGTTAAAAGCAAATCAGACAAGCCCTGCTGCTGCATTTCATTATCCTTGGGAAAAGACTGCAAAGCTTTCTGATTAAAATCCCTTTTTAACTAGTTCTACAGTAAGTCTTAATACTGTGCTTCCAGTTACTGCCTTTTCTTTCCATGAATTTGGTTTGGGGTTTGCCTTTTTTTTTTTTTCTTCTTTTTTAATTCCCTAGACCAGTAAAGCAACTCTCTTTTTTTCCACTCTGAAACCAGCCTCTTACATGTAAACATAATCTGGGAGCAGGATTAAAGGCAAGTGGGGAAAAAAATCAGAAAAAAAAAAAAAGAAAGAAAGATTTCAGCATTACCTGGAACTGAACAGAGAAAGAAATCTGGTCAAGGCAACTAAACCCTCCAGGTCAGTCTAATTATATTCATTTATTCCTGCTTAGCACAGAGGTGATCCTTCAAATCATTTGTCTCCCAGCCACAGCTATAAATGACAGTGTAATAGTGCACTAAATGTGGGTATCAGCACTGCTCCAAGCCTGAGGCCAAACCCGAGCCCACTGCTGTCACAATGTAGGTTATCATTTACAAATAAACATTTCCCACTGGTCCCCCAGCATCTGAAATTTGGAGGGTCAGTCTTTCTCCTCCCAGCCCTAAAACCATAGAAACCATCAAATGAAAAGCGAGGTGGAGCCTCCCAGGGCTCGTGTCACATCTCCCCCCAGCCCTCAGAGAGCACAGGCAATATCTGCAGCACTGCATGGAGAAACCCCAACACAAAAATCCTAATTTCTTCCTTTGGTAACTCATTGCAGCAGCTCCCCATCACACAGCTAGAAATCTTCACTGGCATGGAGTTAATTCTCCCTTGCCACAAGCTGCCTGTTCAAGACCTGGTTAGAGCTTAAGAGACAAGGAAAATATTCGAAGTCATGTTTTAAAGGCCTCTAACATTTTAGTTCTTTTCCAAATTCTGAATGAGGAGCTGCAGAATTCTGCATAAAACAGCCCACTGAAAAATGGAATAGTAATTTCTAACATATCCTTTCAGGAAAATCCTAATCTTTGTATGTTTGGGGCACTGCTGGCCAGCAGTGAGTTTATGACCCCCTAAAAGACCTGTTCCAGTTTCTCCTGCACCAGAGCCTTCACCATCAGTTCGCATCATTTGTTTTCTTCCCCTCTGAATTGTGATTTTTTTTTAAATTTGTTCTAATAAATTGTAGCTTAATACATGAAAAAACCCTGAAATATTGTACTCTAGAGCTGCATCATCCCAATATCCAACCCACTGATGAAAACACCCAACTCCTGCAGCATCCCACAGAACCTCACAGTTGTTCAAATTTAGACTGAGCCTTCCAATGTGCTTAAGATAATAAAGCTCCCAAATAATTTCAGTATCAAGAGGCTTATAGACTTGAAAATCTTTTCCATATCTGTCACCTCTGACATCCATGAGGTCACTTACCCTGCAAATGGGATGAGAGGGCTTTGCTGGTTCATTTTGCGTCAGCACACATCTGGAGCTTCCCAATTCATTCCCTCCCAGGTCCTTAAAATACTGAGAACTCACTAAGCACAGTCAGAGTTCATATCCTTTGACTGAACACTCGCTTGCTCTCATTAAGAATATTTTCACTTTTTAATTTCTATGTATTTTGCTCATAAACCTCCTTTGGATTCTCTATTATTAAAACCTGAAAGGCAAATAGTGCTGATCCAGAGGCCACGATCTGTGAGTTCTTGGGCACTCCAAGTCTTATAATCTTGTACTGAAAAGTATAATACCGTCAAATACTATTCTAAATTACTGGTGCTCTTCTGTTTTGTTTTTTAATTATATGTAGCATGGAATTAGAAACATTTTAACATATTACAAGCAATTCAAAGACACCTCCTGGTCACTGCATTCCATTGACAAATATTTAACTCTCCATTTTAAAACATCCTTTTTGAAAGAAACTTGCCTAGTTTTTCCTTAACACTAAACATGTCTTAAAGCTTCTTACAGCATCAGTCAACTTTTGAGGCTGCTCTTACGTTTTTTCACTAATTTACTCAAGTTCTAAAGTATTTCATCGATGACTTAAAATAGTTTTATGGACACCAAGTGTCTTCCAAAAGGAAGCATCTGAACTGGTGATGATGCTTCCTGTGCCTTCGGAGGACCCCAGCAGCAGGAGCTGTTAAATTGTCCTCAGCAGCATCACCACAAAAAAGGGGATGAATAATTTCTATTCAAACCCCAGAGAGCCATTAGACAGCAGGAAAACAACTTCCTGAGCCGCTGTTTTGCTGAGACACCGGAGCTCACGCCCTGCCAAGCATTAAGGAAAAGTAACATTTCTTGATTGTGTGAATTCCTATTTCACTGAAACAGGATATTGTTCCCCAGACACCATCATTTCAGTGCTAGTCGAGGATGACCACTTTATTCACAAGTATTATTTTCCTTTTGGCACAAACATGGACCTTTCAACCTCACATTTCGGTGAGTCTGAGGAAAGCAAAAAGAGGCTCATTTTAAGCTTCCCTCTTTTACGCTCACCTTTATTAAAGCATGCCATTTTCAGGTAATAAAAATAATTTATTCCCTCTTTTACAACGACAGAATGCTGCAGGAAGTGAAAATATTACACAAGGGGACAGTATTTGTACACCACCATTTTTGGCACGATAGAGACCACAGGGCTTTTATACAGCTGAGGGGTCAGTGTATGAAATGCTTGGCATGTAAAAAGGGCTAGGAAGGAAGACAAGGTCTGTGGATAGCAGAGTCTGAAATCCCTCCTGTTTCCTAAATGACTGCATTTAAATATTCAGAAATTCAAAAATCATTTTTGTTGCAACTGTTAAATATATTTAAAAATTTACTAGAACCATCAGTGGAGCTTCCACTTCCTGCAGGGGATTGCTGCAGCCCAAAAATGTTACCAAGAGTTTTGAAACCAACTCCACGATAGAAATCTCTCTGCACACGATTTATTTTTTTAAGCAGTTCAATTCTCTCTTTCAGAAGAGCTTTATTTTAAATATATACTTTGATCTCACCCTTCATCCACACGAGCACATTCAGCTTTCATGGAAATCAGAGGGGAGTTCCTAAAAATTACAGGGGTTTTGCCCTTTGGAGTCTGACAACTAATGAACCTCTGCCCATCCCTGAGGCACCTGGTTCAAGACAAAGTCAGAGATGAATCCTTGCTCTCGTGTCCCAGATCCCTCAGGCCTCAGCAGGGATGTCTGGGAACACTCACCTGCAAGAAATGCCTCCCCTGAGGGCTGAAAGCAGTTTTGCTTCTGAGTGGGAAATGTTTTGTATATGGAAATATTTTGTGTTCTAACCTTGACTGTCACCCATGGTGGGGCACCACCTCCCTGCCTGGCTGCAGGTTCTCCTTGTCACAAATGGAGTGCCAGGACGAGGGGGAATGGGTTTGAACTGAAGGAGGGCAGGTTTAGATTGGATATTGAGAAAGAATTCTTCCCTGTGAGGGGGAGGAGGCCCTGGCACAGGTTGCCCAGAGAAGCTGTGGCTGCCCCATCCCTGCAAGTGTCCAAGGCCAGGTTGGACAGGGCTTGGAGCAACCTGGGCTAGTGGGAGGTGTCCCTGCCCATGGCAGGGGTGGAATTAGGTGATCTTTAAGGTCCCTCCCAACCCAAAACATTCTGTGATTCTATTCTTATTAAATAAGTTTAACTGACAATTATTCTAATGATGTATTTGTAAGGATTGCCTCATTTATATTAAAAATACAGAGCACAATAATGTAACAATATCTTAATACACGATAAATATTATTATATAATTATTACCCTGGAAAATTAATTTTATTAATGAAACTATTACTCTCACAATAAATGGAAAGGTTACATCATGCAAAGCCAGTGGAGAATTTGAGTACACAAATTAATTGTGCACCTGCATGAAGTAATTTAGAAAAGGATGTTTTAATATTTAAAACTCTGCTAAATATTATGATAAGCTTTATAGCACACTACATTTCAGAACAAAGCTTGCAGTGATTGGGGTAGGAATAAGTTTCTGAATTTTAAAAGGGTTGACATTATAGTCAAACATTTCAGTAAATTAAAGTATAACATTCTCCAATCCTCTTTGTGTAATAGGACCCACTAATGTAGCACAATTTCAATAAAACATATTTATTTTCTGATTGCTTTTAATCTTCAAAGTGTTTTTCCGATATTGCTTCTGTGTAAATATTGAAAATTATCATTTGGTAACCCAAATACCAAAATAAGGCATTAGACTGATTTATTTAATCACCAAGGCCAAAAACCAAATCACGAAATGCACCAGCAATGTTAAAGACTATTAACAACCTGTCACAGAACAGATTCTATAACCATGAAGAGATTCACGATAAAATTAAATGGTCTCACACACAAATGTGTGTTCTCATTTCTGAACTTTGGGTGAAAACCCCAAAGAACCCATCTTGAAAAAATAAAAACCATCAGGAACTCTTTCAAGAGACAAATCATTCATTAGAGACACAGCAGAGCTACCCATGAGTGTCACCACTAAAACTGTTCATCAACAGCAACTTTAATTAACAACTTAAATCACGACTGAGCACTAAGTTAAAACTAGAACAGGACAACCTGAGCAAGGTAACTACACTCCTAACTTAAGCACTTTTCTTATGCACCCAAATTTAATAATGTAAAATATTTTAAAATTCAACTTCTAAAAATTCTTCTCAGTCCTTCAACATGTCCCTGGATTTAAATTTAAAAATGAGAGAACTTTTTAATATCTGAAATTTTCCAAAACCCCTTGTGGCTTCTGCCCATATATTGCTGGCTGCCCTCATGGCTGGAATATTGAAACAATTCATGAGAAGCTCATTAAAACCTAACAAGACAAGTCTTCTGGTGCATCTCATCAGAGCAGATAATAGCCTACAATCTAGAGCATGAATATAAGAAACAAAACAGAGCCTTTCAGACAAAGAACACTTGGAATGCATTGTTCCCATAAGCAGATGTTAAATTACTTCACTGTAAAGTGGGATTTATAAAACCCAAAGAAATTGTTATTTTTCTGTGAACAAACAGGATGAGTTCATTATTTCAGCAGGTGACACCAAGGTCCTGCACACGTGTCTCCCTATGTAGGCAGAGGTGTTGAAAGTAAGAACTGGTTGTTGACCAAAAATGCAACATGTACAGAAAAGTACTGACAGAGCAGGATGCAATGGGTGTATCCAGACTACCAGACTGGCTCAAACATGACAATAATTCTTAAAAAAAACTTAGATAAGCCAGCTGGCTCGAGATTAAACTATCATTTAATTGGAGCTGTAGATCCTTGTGTGCAGAGAGACAAGGACCAGAGACAGCTCAGAGATACACCTTGAGATAAGATGGATACAAAGAAAGCTCAGAAAATGCCTCAGAGCCTTTCCTGGGAATTGTTAACATCAAATACACCCCACAGAAAGCAAACAAAATCAAATGCTGACTTCATGCCTGGGTAAACACCTCGGGGTTGTCACGTTCCGAGGACACCATTCCTGGTCGCACTTTTCATTCTTACTTTTCTTATCAAAAATAGATCTCCACAAATATTTGCCTCAGAACCGTAAAAAACCCACTCAATTACCTGCCATAAAGAACATATTGATGCTGTTTGTCATTTAGTCTCGTGGGTGTAACAACATCAAACTGTGTAAAACAATGTATTAAATGCGTGTACTCACATCAGTGTCGGGCCCCTTGTCAGCCCCAGGACAAGAGAAGGTAACGAACTCATGGCACCTCTTATGAACCACAAAACAGCAAACTGGTGAAAAGGAAAAAAAAAGGGGAAACCCACAGTTAGAATGGTACAGGTTTGGTAGTGTTGTTTTGGTTTTTTTTTTTATCTTTTCTAATAAATATAATTACTGAAGAAATAAGACTTCTAGTCAAATATTTCACCTGTAAGTCAACGAAAGAAAGCAGAGCCTCGTGTTAAGTAAGATACAAGACACCAAGTAAACACTATAATTAAAGAGGAGATAAGCATGCACATTTAAAAAACAAAAGACTCTACACAATGATACATTTTTAATGTTTAAAGCAGCCCACAGGGTTTGAATATAGTGTGGGATGACAATTCTGTGAAGCCACATTTCCTGAATCTAAATCCCTGTCACAGGGACTGTCAATGTGCACTCAGCAAGAGCAGGAGGCAGAAGTCAGGAATGTTAAGCTGGAATGAAACCCATCCTTGGGTGTGGGATTTGTTCACCTGAATGCCTTGGTGAAGGTCTCTATCCAATGTCTTTAGTAAATTATTTCTGTGAGGAACCAAAGCTCTGAGTGAAGCCTGTTGTAGAGAACAGAGTGTTCTCATATCACAGGATGGCAGGAGATAATGGGAAAAGAAAATGGGTTCCTGATTGCAATATGAATGCCATTTAATATTTATGAATGATCTCAAAGAACTTTTTCTTTCTGAGATAAGAAAAGCTTATTTTAATTTAACTATGCCATGGGACTGAGGCTATAGGTTGTCCCAGACAGGTACCCCCAACCACATAAAAAGAACAATTTGCTTGAGTGTGCTTACTTTAAGAAGTCAGTATTTCAGCTTTTCACCCTCATTATGGGCTCTTTCTTAATGTTAAGCTTAGTTCAGGTATTTCAAAACTGGTCCACATTTCAACAAAACAAAACAATTGAGATTTGAGACTGAGAAACTCTGGTACTAAACACTGTGGCATCAAGCAGTGAGTCAGGAGAGCAGAATGAAGTGATGCAGAAGTAATTCACAGTTTCTTTACAGATAATCCATTCCCTGTATACTCTGAATTTTGCATTTCCAACACATAAAAATACATTATTTCAAAGGACACTTCTAAAAAATAAAATAGATTTGAATTAACTGACAGTTGCAAACATGGAATTTCCTCAAATTCAGGGGAAATCATAATAAATCATCTCAATTGCTCACTTCACCAGGCAACTTTAACAGTTCTCTATCCCACTTAAAATGTCTATGACTTGATTTCACCTAATGAAGAGCTGAGAAAGCTGCTTTCAAGTGTCCTGCCTGTCACTGCAGTGTCCAACCACAATTCCACCCTAATTCCTCGTTCACATCCCCGAGTCGCCCGTCCAGCTTTAAAGAACTCTAATCACCCTTCTGTCTCTCTCCAGCTCTTTTCCATCAGCATCCCATGCAGCAATTGTTTCCAACTGTTCTATTTCTGACATGGCATATGTTTATTCTTTGGGCAAAGGGAACGAAGTGGGCTTTGCTCCACTGATTCCAGATAAGCTCTGCCGACTTGACATGAGCCAGAGTTCTGGCTCAGTGTCTGCTGCCCACTCGGTCGTCTGGTTTGTTAATCAATCTAAATCCCAATGAATCCTACAATTATCATTTTGATGGTTTGTTTCTACCAACTGGAAGATCACTAAGTGGCAATTACCATTAATATTACTTGCAGCTGAAACATGTTTTACTTTCAAATGGTATTTTTGGTTCCAAACCTTCCACTCTCAAAGACAAAAGACTGATTTGTGTTCGCAGGAATAAATCACGTGCAGGAAAAAAAAAATCTTGGTGTATCCTTCAGAAAACAAAGGAGTGAACTAATTACTTTTGTATGCAATGATCATACAGTTGCAAAATATAATGTGATAATTTATGCAAAAGTTCTGAGAAATACTATGAGAACATCCAGAAAACTTGTAGAATAGAGCTTGCTGTTCAAATTAGGACCTTAAAGTGGCTACTCCAACTCTGCCTTTATTCAGCAATGTATGTTATGGATACTCTGCATATTTGGACAATTCTTTTGGGCAGGATTTATGAAACACCATAGTCACATCTTATCTCTGAGCTGGCAACATCCCACTGCACGATAAGGAACTCATTCAACCAGAGACAATGTCGACCTTGTTTTAAATTCCATATAAGCATCAAGATAAATACGAAGGAAGAACAGTGCCACTGTTTTCCACGGCCTCATTCCGTGGCTCTGAACTTTAGCTGTTAACTTCCTTGGAAATGATGCTCATCACACTGCAGTGAAATTACAATTCAGCTGCCAAAATAAGTAAACCAGAGAGATTTGTCCTTTCGGACTTTGGGCTGCACCTCAAACCCAGTCACTTCCTTAGGTTTTGATTATCAGTGTTCACTACTGAGCTCTTAAAGTTGAACTTCTGTTCAGCCTAATAACAGACTGACTAATGTGGGCACCTGAACACAGGCTGTATAAACTCTTTTCCTCTTATTTCCCATTGGTTTATTTATCTCCAAAGAACTTGGTTCCTCAGTAAGTGATCTGAATGCATCAGCCCTCTCTGATCTTCAGAGAATACTCAAACGAGAACCAAATAGTTTGACATAAAAATAAACAATGGAATAGGCAGCTCTCATGGACTCATAACTCTAAAGGGAAAAGAACAAGGGTGAACTGAAATCCCTTGTTAGCAGCTGTCATCTCCATACATAAAATTTAACATCCAAATTTTCATGTTGAAATCCAACCATTAGAGTGTATTTTAGCAGTGGTTTTTCAAGTTTTCTTTACTTCACAAAGCAACACAGATCTGGAGGTTTCATGTAAAGATTTACTTAGTTCAGATAAGTGCAAACAAAATGTCATCTGCTTAAAATAACACGTCATTTTTTTTAGCAATAGAGATGAAAAATAACCTCTCACTAGTTACTTGTTTTGAAAAGATGTTAAAGAGCTTCACATCACTTTATTGCAGCTGTTAAGAAGTCACATTACGTTCACCACCTTCATGTAATGAAGGTTATATTGCACTGCTTTGCAGAGGCTGCCAGGAAATGTGTTGCTTTACATTTTAACATGATCCCAGTCGAAGGGAGCTGGCACAGGCTGTGCAGAGCAGCTCGAGAGCAAAGTGGCATCTCGAGGCTGACAGCTAAAATTAAAAAGAAAATTATTGAGGTCTGTTCATGCTTTGACAGCATGACTTTAATCTGTGAATGTATATACATATATATATGTATATAATATGGATGTGAGCTTCAGTCCTTTGGGCTTGCTGGAGACAAATCCTCTCCCTGCAGCCCAGGGAGGGATGGAGAGAACAAAACAGGCCTTGTGTTGCAAAAACAGACCAACTGCTGGCTCTCTGCTGGCATGTGGCATCCACCAGGCTGCTCCCTGCCCTCCACTCTCCCAGCAGTGCTAAGAGAGCACAAAATGCTAAATGGACAGCAGGAAAACAAGGAAGAATGTGGGAAGGAGCACTCAGTGCATTCTCAAAGCAAACAAGTGGAAGATGCACAACAGGACTTGTAGGATTGATGGTACATAATGGAGGGCAATTCATACTATTCAACACTCTTCTGTCCAGGTACAATGCTGAGAAAAACAGGTTGTTATTAACAATATATATGTGTTGTCATCACTTAGAGTTACAAGGCTGCTGTAAATTTCCAGCTGTTTTCTAAATTATGTGATGTGCAAAGGTTATTGTGATATATTGTTGGGTTAGAGTCATCTGCCCAGAAATACTGTTTTGAGTTGCTTTCATGTATGACACAGAGGGATGAGACAGAAATGAGATATTACAATGATAAATAAGAGAAATAGAAGCAATCTCCTCTATTAGATGATCCATAAAGAAGAAAAGGCATTGCTGAGCCCCAGTTACCCACACATCATTTAGCCATATCTCTGAAGAGCTCCATAACCACAAGCATTCCAAGGAAAAATATCAAGACAAAAGTTATATGCATTTGGGAATTATTAAAAATGGTCAACAGATTTTTTTTTTTTAAAAGTCATTTGTATACTCCCCCCTTTGGAAGAAAAACAACAGGTTAGATGAGCCTTTCCAATAGACATGAATATCTCTACTCAATCACAGTATTCATGTGCTCAGTAAGACAAATTAAGGTGCAAACCCAAAGGGTAGAGAGAATACATTCCTCAGAGTCAAACTGAACAGCCAGTTACCAATACAGAGAAATAAGTGAGGGTTTTTCTCAAGTCACCTTTGACTCATTTTTGCAATCACAGAATTATTAAGGTTGGAAAAGATCACCAAGAGAATCAAGTCCAACCTTTGAACAAACACCACCGTTCCCACCAAACCGTATCGTGACGTGCTGGTGCTCAAGACTATTCTCCCAACTCAAATTATGAATTTATAAAGTATTAACCACTGTAAAAATTGTGTGGGCTTGATGATCTCAGAGGTCTTTTCCAGCCTACTCGATTCTGTGAGCTGTGAAGCTGTAGCTCCACTATCATGCCATTATCAGCTGCCCAACCACAACAGGTACACGTATTTTGCTGCATAATTTGTTTCCAGGTTTCAAGTATTGATCCTTCCAAAGGAAGCAGCCAGAGAGGCCTCATTGGCAGCAACAGGGAAACAACCGGGTGTACACTCAATATTTGTTGTTGGGCTTCTGCTTTTGGGTTTTAAACAAGAATTGATTCGGAACCGGACTGAGGAGCCACCAAGGAAGCACAAAATCTTCTCTGTGCTACTCTCAGAGGGGACCAGAGGACTTCCAGGGCCTCCATGGGAGCTCAGAGCAGGGAGTAATTGTTGTGTTGCTGTTTCACATGCTTTGCATTTTCAGAGAGGCCACAGAATTTCCCCAAGGGGCCCATATCACTGCCTGGCTGGTGTTTCCTGCACACCACTGAGCAATGAATGAATGTGTCACATGGCACGTGTTAGTTCATGCTAAGGTTAAATATAGCAATCACAATAAACAGAAATAGGGTATTACCTCCTCAAAACAGACTAATCGATGAAATGCCAACTCCATTTGTTATTTAAAGAAGCAGTATATTTAAATACATTTACTAGAAATAGATTAAACTCAGCAACAGGGAATATTTCCAGAACAAGAAGAGTAACAATTAAGTTATAGGATGCAGCAATACTTGCCTTTCTCCTTTTCTGAACATATTATAACTTGTACAAATATAATGAAAACCCCTTTTCTATTAAATATAAACAAGGCTGTAGATTACAACCCAAACACAAGTCAGAAGCAGTGACTGTTACTGCAATCCTGAATCCAGGGGGAATTTTTAAATTCTTAAAACTTGCATTACCGTAACTTTTTCAACATGCATAATTTATAACACATCAGCTTGTTTTTCTGCCAGTGTTTCACCCCCTGCAGCAGAAAGTGCTGTCTCAGGGGAGCAGCCAGGCTGACACTCACAACTGCTCCATGCAGCCCTTCCACTTGGCATTTACAACTCTTTCCTGGCTAAACCAGCAAGTCTGTTCCAGGCTCGGAGGGAAACAACCTTAGGAAGGAAAACAACCCTCTCTCCCCATCACCTTAACCTGTTACTAAGCTTCCTAAAGCTCTTGTGTAACAGCAGGTCACACAGCACCTCCCCAGCACTAATCTGGGCACGTTGCTCACCTCAGAGATTGCCTTTATTTTCACTGCAGATCCTGCAAAACTCAAACTACTTCCTCAAACCTCCCCTGGAACCAAGCTCTAGAGACTACAACAAATCAATATTGATAAATTAGGGCTGATTTCTACTTCTAAGTTCCAAGTCTACTCACGAATAACTGGTCTGCATAATCTCAAGTTCATACGTCTGACCTTGACGCAGATTTTTTTTCCTATTTGGTCGAGTTCATTTAGAATAAAAAAGTCAGGTGCAGGACAGAAATGAGACCTTTTCTGTTTATTTATTTATATTTTTTTTTAAATCTAAGATAAAGTAATAGTTAAGTGCAACACTATCTTATTTGTGGGAAAGGATTATACAGATCGTCTGGACAGTCTTAACTACTCAGGTCATTAACTCCTTTACACTAAGTAGAAAACAGATGGATGTGGTTGGTAAGCTGGCTTTGCAAGCTCTACAACAGTGTGCAAATACAGCCTGTGCCTGGCAGGGAAGGAATATACATTTACATTTACCCAAACAACTCTGGCAGACCTGTGGGATAAAAGTATAAATATATACCTGCAGATATATGTAAAACATTTCAAAAAGAGTTTGGATTTAGTAAAATACCTCACATAATATATTCAGATCTGTCTGAATACTATATTCAGATATGTATTATACCAGATTTGTCATTTCTGCCTTCCATTACAGCAAAAAGAAGGTATATGATCCTGTTTATTCTGCTAAAACTGCAGCACAGAGTTTGCCAAAATGAGGAAGCACTTCAAAGTATTAAAGTATTTAATGCAATATGAAGTATTCAACTCTGTTTCAATCTACTTGTTAATTATATACTTTTTAAAAGACAGATCACCATTTCTATGTAAAGTCATTTTTACGATTCCACAAACCCATTAATCTCCCTCCTTTGAGGTGTCCCACTTTATAAATGAATAATAACCCAGAAGTCATCTATCAAAAACAGTGCTGGAATGGCTATTTCGAGAGCTTGTACCAGCAAAAAAGGTGACCCACAATCACAGACTTTTTATATCAGTTCTGCAGGTGGAATTCACTTTACTTTAAAAACCTGCTGCTGTTAACACGTTGTACTCCAGCCACAAAACCCCTCTGGGGGCTGCTCTAATCTGCTCTGGAGCTGTGTACAAGCACATCAGCAAGGAACAGCACAGCTCTAACAATTAAAGAACAATAGGAAAGCCCAGCACTGTTGTTTTCTTGGTTTGTTTTTTTTTTTTTTTTTGTGAACAGTTCTTCAGATTTTTTCAACTAATTCAGCAGTGACCCCAATTGCAGAAATGGGATGCCTTAAATAAAGCAGCTGCCTTCAGCTTGATGTATCACCCAGCACAAAATAAAGGGCTGGGAAAGAGAGCAGTAGGAAGCAGCACAGGCTGTTCATATTTTAAGGTTGTATGAAATGACAGGCTACGAAATGAAACCCATCTCCAGAATGCAGCTGCTGGACTGTATTTTGGTTTGTAATACAGCTGGAATTCTGGACCCCAACAGAAAGCAAAGAGCTCTTGGAAAATCACGGTGAGACACAGTCTCCCACAGTCCCATCGTGCAGCACAGAAAAATGATGAGGTCCTCAATGAGTAAATCTCCTTTACACCAAGATAAATTGCACTGGCTTTGCTCTTACGAGCCAAGTCACCACCACACACCAACTCCTTCCAGCTCAGCTCCATCCACCCAGCTCAGGACCAGCTCCTCACTGCCAACCAAGCTGAAAACTTTATTGTTGGGTCAGGAGACGCCCAACACACTGCAGACAAACGTCTGAAAGGCTCGTGTGTTCTCCTAATCCTTCACCTCACGTTAAATCACCCACACGGTCAATTTAACGCAGCCTGTGCTGAGCTTCAAAGCAAAGGCTGAACCCACTTGTGGCTACAAGAGTGGAAAACTGATGGAATACAGAGACCACCCACTAGTACAGCTCTAAGGTTTTACCATTTCTTTAGAAACAACACAGAATATTTTATTACTGATGTTACAGCTTGTTTTTCTCAGCGCTTTATTTCGCAGTTTAATGATACCAAGCTACTGGTGGCCACAAACCAAAACATTTACTTGGAGTATGATTTGTGAGGACACAAATACAGCGAGTGAAATGCCAGCTCTGAGTGCCAAGAGCTGAACATTAAGTATTTTGGTATATTTTGAATTTAGGTCCAGGCTTTCAGTCGTGTTTGAGAAACCTTATAACACGCTAACAAAATTAATGAACCTTACTTGCCAGCAAACACAATCCACACACTAATTCCATTATTGCCAAAAGAGGGTGTTTATTTTTCTTCAGGATGGGAAGGAGCGAGGCCAGGATGACACTGAACAAGCTGTTTGAAATATGAACAGAGCCATGTCCTAAGTGCTAAACTAAAAGAAATAAACTTCCTTTAATACCTGTTTGGACACAATCCTGACTGAGGAATTATGTCAGGAGAGTTGAAAGGCTCCCAAGTTGAGATGATCACCAGGTTACTTCATCTGCACCTTCACAGTGACCCACTGGGAGATGCAAAGGGTGTAAGGAGGGGATGGGATTATGTCAGAAGGAGGTCTCAGACAACAGCAGCTCGTGTTGCTCTACAGCAATGAGCCTCTCACCTCCTCTTCTCTCCAGGTTTTTGGATGACTCCAACCTCACCAAGAGCCAGCAGCCACTTGCCATTCCTCCCCTGAGGCCTCCAGACCTTCCATTCCAAGAAAACACAGCTTATTTTGGTTTGGTTTGTCAGTAATTATTCTCTGCCTGTCTCAACCTATCAAAAGGGTGGCTTGGATGGCAAAAAGCATTTTAGAACAGGTTCAAAACATATGGCTGACATTTTTAAAGGATACAGAGGAAAAAGAGAAGGTTCAGCTCCTGTTGCACATGAGGGTTACTAATAAAATCAACTGGGAATTCCTTTGGACATTTTTCTCAAAGGATTCAGGCTGGGTTTCAGTCATACTATTAGATCACAGAAATTGAAGAGGTTTTGCTAATATAAGATTTTTTCCAGTTCCTGCTTCTCTTCACTATTTCCATGTTCCTCAACAGATGCCCAATATTTGTTGCAAGTCTTATCCAATTACATACATCTTATTAAAGGGTCATCTGCTAGAAACTTCAATATCACTTTCCTACTCTCATCAGTCACTGCAAATAAAGTTTCATCCCAAAATATCTGCAAGTTCTCAGGAAGAAAAACAACATACACACAAAAATTAAACTCCATATTAGAACCAATTACAGTTAGAAATTTATTGCCAATGTAAGACAACACAGGAGACAAAATACACATAGAGAAACCAATTACAGAATGGAGAAAATTCACCCTCAGCCAATAGGTGGAAGATTCCTTCTTTACAGTTTGATGGGTACATTATTTACTCATAACAAGCAGATTAATTTCTTAGGTTTGGTAGTTATCAAAATTACATGGTTGACTGAAAGACAGAAGCTACATAATTCATTCCAAATAGGAAAAGTGGTATTTATAGGAAATACCTGTGGGCTCAGAGGTAGGCTGTACATAAATAGCAAAATATGAAACCATGGAAACAAGTAATTTAATTATGAATGAATTATTTACATTTGTGGTAGAACATTTTTTTAAAAAACTCAAAAAAAAGAAGTAGCTGAGAGGGGAGATTTGCAACAAGAAAACCAGGAGGGCATCTGTCAGTGAAATTTGTCCCTGTGTAGAATCACAGAATCACACAATGGTTTGGGTGGGAAGGGACCTTAAAGATCATCCATTCCCATCCTCTGCTGTGGGCAGGGACACTTTCCATTAGCCCAGGCTGCTCCAAGCCCCATCCAACCTGGCCTTGGATGCTTCCAGGGTTGGGGCAGCCACAGCTTCTCTGGGCAACCTGTGCCAGGGCCTCAATTCCTTCCTAACATCCAATCTAAACCTGCCCCTCTGCCAGTTTGAAACCATTCCCTCTTGTCCTGGCACTACAAGCTCTTGCAAATATTCTCTCTACGGTTCCTGTAACTTCTAAAGGTACATTTTGAGCGTGAATTCAGCAAACCTGCACTAACTGTACCCATCAGCTCACTGATCCAGCACCAGCCTTCCCTCCTGAGCTCTGCCAGCTCAACTGTTTGCACTCTTGGGGAAGCACATCACGAGCATGCAGAGCTGGCATAGTGATGATTTCTTAAGTCATGCTTAAGTGACCACTTTAACTTGACATATGGCTCATTGCTGTCAAAACCAGAGGCCCTGCCTGCTTGGTTCTATGTCTTAACATTTCTGCAGTTCATTTTTTTTTTGGCAAGGTTGGGTTTTAGCTGGAGCAGTTCCCCAAGTTAGCTCAATGCACAGCAAGTGAAAGCACAAAATTACAACTGCAGGACCACCACAGTAGCCAAGATTTGTACTAAAGAAAGCATCCACGTGGTAAAAACCTGTATCAGTGTTGAAACTCAATCCTTTTTGCATGATTTTGCATGATTAGGTCAAAGAACTGGGAAGATTTCTTCACTTTGTCCAGGTGGTTGACAAAGATTGCAAAACATCTTCAAAGCACAGAAAACACTCCTCTGATCTTTATCTCAAAATGCTCCCCAAAATGTAGCCTATGTTTTAGTTCTTAGTACTCAGAAACAATCATGGCTGTTCTTGTTATTAAGTCATACAAGCCTCGCTATGAAAATCTATGAAAATCATATATAAGCATTTTCCACTGCCTGCTCATGACATATTTGTGCAGTCCTTCCTGGCTCACTGGAGCAGCAATATAAACAGCATTTCTTAGTTTATGGCAGACAGAATGAGTATTATTCTCATGATAGGGAAAGGTAAACACTATTTCCTATCCCATATATTTACTAAAAGCAATATATTAGTGCAGGTAAAAAACGAGGCGTGACTGTCAGTGATGTATTAGCTGACATTCATCCCAGGAGATTGCTTACAGTAGGCCAAGAATTTCCAAGCAGCACTAAGGGCCTGGAATTCAGTAAGCCATGATTCAAACCAAAATAACAAAAAATTAACAAAAAAAGAAGAGATTTCAACTCATTCCTACTCTCTACGGAACAGGCATAAAGGGTCTGCAGTCCAAAAGTGAGGCATATTAATTTCTGTCATTACTGTCTCTTCAGAGTATTTTTATTTGAGTTTTCACCACATGACATTGGCCTTTTACAAGACAGAGCATAAAGGAAAGTGAAAAAATTAAAGCAGTCTGTAATTGAGTATCAAATCTACAACTTGGTAAGGAAAACAAGAATGAAAATTTGAGCTTTAGGTTGGCAGTTTTTGAAAGCACCAATTACTAACAGATAAAATAAGAAATTTCTCTATTTTTCATACAAATTAAAAAAAAATAATGACTTCATGAATATTTCTTTTAAAGAAACCACTTCCTTTTGAACTTTAAAGCTTTTCTGACCTAAATAACAACCATTTCCCCTCCCTAACTGTTGCCCTTCTTACTCACAGTGCAACAAAGCAATTCAACTTCTTTATAGTATGCATTTAGCATCATTAGAAACTGTAGCTTTAAAAAGTCTCCACTTATGGATACCTGAGATGTCATATTATTTCAAAACTAAAGATTCCTTCGTTGTGCTGTTAAGCCTGAGAAATGATGGGAAAAGATGAAAACATGACAAAACCTCAAGGTTTATTGGAGAGAGGACACGATCCAGGGAGCAAATCCCCTCACTTAAGCCATTTCCTCAGCTCCTGCCTGTGTTTACACATCTCCTCCTTCCCAAGTTGCATAATTCAGACATTCAGTGTCACCCACTGGATGCCCAGGTTCTAAAAGATCAACATTTCTCCTCAGGCCTCAGTTTAGCAACAAATATTATTCCACAGCTAGTTTGGAGCAAGATAAAAAAAAAAAAAAAAAGCCACTTTTTCCCCTCCAAGATTCGAATTTAAGTCCTTATAATCAGTAGCCTGAATAATACCCTTTTATACAATGCAACTCATTCATTACACCTCACCCACACTTAAATGCTGTTTAATATTTCTGATTGTGAATATTCCATTATTTCAGCCAAAAATAGTTTTTATGTTCAACCGTTTTATGCCTCGTAATGCTGCACACTGCAGGGTGCTTGAATCCTTCTCAAACTGAGTAAAGTAACACAGTAAAACTGTGTGAGAGCAAGTGGTTTATAGAAAACTGCATGTTCTCTCTGTAAACAATGCGAAACTGTTAGAGATATGGATGGAAAATAACAAATTCCACTAGATTCCAACTGGCATGCAAACAGATGAACGCTACATGAATGATGTTGAAGTGGTATAAAAAAAATGTAGAAGCAATTTCAGACTCCAGAGTTTGAACAAGTGCATCCCACATGCAGAATAGTGTCACATATAAACAAACTACTCCACAAGAAATCAAACTTCCATTAATACCTGGATGCACTGTGGATTTTCAGTGTGGCTGGAACTTTGCTTTAAAGCTGTCATGATTAATTTGCAAAAATGTCGGTCCTAAAATCAGTGGAGAACGTTAAAATGGGACTAAATTGCCTCAGGCAAATGGTCAGGAGAGAGGGAGAGGATGCAAGAGGTCACTAAACGCTCCAGCTGGACTCATTCCATAGAAAGTTTCTTTGGAAAATCAGTTTCTTTGCTGGTGTGTGTAAAAAACATCCCTTCAAATCGGAGGGCAAACCTGTAACACCTGAAGCCTACGGTTTGAGTGCAGCAAGAATTCTCCTGTGACAGGGGCTGTCTGCGCTTGACGGGCAGAAAACAAGCTGAAAACAACCTCAACCTGTCAAACTGTGCTCAAGAAAGGAACCTCAGGTTGGAGTTTCATATCTGCTCACACAGGCACAAACCAGATCGCTGCTGAAAGCAACATTTCTGGTACCTGCCCCACTCCCCAGGTGCTTATTCCTGCCCTGGACCAGATCCTGCTTTTTGCAGGCACTCTGGTTTGAGTGGGCACAAAGGCATTTAGTTATAAAAGCTTTCATTGCTGGTGCTTACACAGTGATGCAGCAAAAAAAACCTTCCAGTTACTGCCCAAGAAAGGATTGGTTTGCAGGAAATCATCCAGGGAACTGCAGCTCCAGGGCAAGACCAGACTCCTTCCAGCTTGGGTTGTGGAAGGGCACCACAGCCTTCCCCAAAGGCTCAGCATCTTCACCACAGAGATCAGACAGGAAAATCCCTGTCTTGGGTTTTGTCCCATTTCCCCAGCCATTCTTTATTTTAACTTTAGATAACTTCTCCTTTATTTTATCATTATATACCTCTAAAGCCAAAGATTGAGGTTTAAAATATTAATTGCTAAATTCCAGGCTGCCTGAGCCAGAGCAGAGGTGATTGGTGAGAATTCTTACAGCTGAAAACCCAGCGGAGTTTCATTTGTTCTCAAACTCACCGACTGGATAAAACTCATTATAAACAGATTTATGAAAGTGACTCAGAATTTGGAACAAACTGAAGATGAGTAACAAAAAAAAAAATCAAATGGGAAAAATGTGCTCTATTATTTCTTAAATGTGCAGCGTTGACAGTGCTCCGAGGCTGCTGAGGAGAGAGCCCAGCTCCTCTCTGCCACTGCCTTTGGATTTGCCTCCTTCCCTGCCCTGCCTTCCAGCACAACTGCACCATTCAAAAAGGGATTTTTACATTTTCTCCTCGGACATGTTCGTGCTAAGCAACAGCTGACACAACTACTAATAATAGTAATGGCAGGTATTACTGTAATCAGGAATTCATGGTTCATTTCCCTGCTGCATAATGGAACTTCGTTCTTCTCACTGAACTTTCAAGTCCCTGTAAAAGAGAGTTTTTCGAACAATACCCTTTCGATTGTTTTAAGCTTCTGTAGCAAAGCCACAAAAAATATAAACTTCTCTTTTAAACTACTGCTGTATGGTGTAAATTGGTATTTCACACATTTTTTTGTTCCTGAGGGAAAACAAAAGATCGTATTTATGTCTTAAAAATACATAAAGAGCATTTTTTTGTTGTTTGGGTTTTACATCCATTCACAGAGACATTAACACAGTAAGTCTATTAACAAGTGCAAGGGGGATCACAAGTTCAATTGTGATAATTAGTCATATTTCAGCTTTAAATTACTCTCTCTTCTAAAGAAAAAAGATTATGGTTTTCCTTCTTGCTCTATTACCCAACTGGCATTTAAGTCAATCTGCTAAAAGTGTATCTGCTTCAATGGAAGCTCAAAATAACCCATTAAAGGAATATGCAAATCTCTGAGCTTTTTTTTTTTTTAAATACTTTAATCTAATAAGAACACATTACATTACTAAGAAATTCTGGCTGAATCTGTTATTCATCTTTCCTTTAGTTCTTCCATAATTCCACTTTTGCTGTCATGAATAAGACAAAAACATAAGCTATTTTACTGGCACGATGTTTGTAACAAATGTCAAGCTCTTGTACAGGTTGCAGGAAACAAAGCTTCACCCCAACACACATTCCAAATGTTTAGTACAGTAAGGAAAGGCTTCCCACAGAACACAGAGTCATGGAATGGTTTGGGTTGGGAGGCACCTTAAAGCTCCTCTCATCCCACCCCCTGCCATGGGCAGGGACACTTTCCACTAGCCCAGGTTGCTCCAACCTGGTCTTGGACCCTTCCAGGGATGGGGCAGCCACAGCTTCTCTGGGCAACCTGTGCCAGGGCCTCCCTACCCTTTTAGTAAAGAATTTCTTCCTCATGTCCCATCTAAATCCAAACATGGTCCACTCCCAACTGTTTGATTTCAGTGCAGGTGGGAACCATCCCTGCAGGATGTTCACTTCAGAGTCACCCCCTACACTAAAATGCTGCATCAAAGAGTTGCTATTCTCCAAACCCTACCAGGAAAGATGAATCACCTTTCAACTCTTCTGTTAAACACAGCTGCATCAGAAAATTCATTTAGTGATGCTGTTAACAGATGTGATAAATCCATGTTGGATATGAGGAATATGGAAGGATATCGATTAGAGGAACAGTCTCCTGCAAGAAGCCATTGCCTGCTGGGTTCTGCTGCCTTCAACGAGACAGTGAATCACCAAACCTCACAGAGAGGGGAAAAAAAAGGAGGCTGATATGGATTAGTGACAAATAAGGTACTGTGAGTTCACTAGAATGGTCACTAAAAGAAAATCACACTTTTCAGGCAAAGGGCCAGACCTACATGTTCAAAAAAAACCCAGGGGGATCAAAATACTGGCTCTTTACATTGATAACACTTGTAAATTACTCATTTGCTGTAAAACAAATAGAAATAAAAAAATCAAATAGCATAAGTAAGAGTTTAGCCTTGCAGCAGTTTATGTTCTGCATTAACTAGCTCATTTTTTTTGGAGTAAGATGCAACCAAAACCTGTCAAACTTCCATTATACTTGTAATGTTTTGACAGCAGCTGGCACACGCTGTTCTGATTTCCAGTGATGCAGATTTTAGCTTGTTTGCAGGAGCTTTTGTACAATACAAATTGGCCTGTCATGCTTTCTGTTGGCCTCTTCATTTCAGGAGCTTACATGTAAGGCTTTGTTAAAGGGTTTTAAAAATGGCCTATGGTAAAAGAAGACAAAAATGAAACCCCATGCCATCTCTTTAATGTGGAAAATTATTCCTACTTCAGGGTACTTATTCAATTTGACACAAGAATTATTAAAGCCCCAGCATACTCAAAAGGCTTTCAAGCCTTCTCAGTGAATGACCCCTCTCAGGCATATTTGTGCACTGAAATTCTACTTCCAGTAACATCAGACACTTTCTATCCTTCTGTTAGGGAGGAATTCACAATAAAGCTTGTTTTGCTTTAAGAGGAAAAAGCATTTCTGTTCACGTGATGGCTTCCTGTGCACAGTGCTTCCACTTGTGTGAATAAATCTGTGTTAATGCCCTCCCAGCTCCTCCAAACACCAAGTCAGCAGGCTCTCCTACCTGTCCAGCTAATGGACACTCTGTTAAATCAGAGAGCCAGGTTTTCACTTTTGCTGAGCAACACAGGGCTTGGTTTCTCTCCTTGTTTACAGTTGGCTTTTCTCTGTAAATAAAATTGTTATCCTTCCTGAGTGGTTCATCAAGTTCCAGCAGGAGGGGGGAGCTGCCTTGGGTTTCACAGTCATTACAGATTTATAAACGAACACCAGGGTGATTTCTCTCATCTTTAGACAATGACAGAGATGGGATTTGTTTGAGCTCACGGCTTTGTGAGCAGTGGAGGGAAGCAGGCACGACTTGTAAAGCCAGTGCTTCACCACATCCTAATGTAAATTGTTTGCATCATGTGAAAAAGTCCCCTGTTAGAAAAGATAGATACTATCTTTCAAAAGAAATAGTTTAGGATGAGATTAAACACATCAGAGCAGAGTCCATTTCTCTCCATAGGCTCCAAATGGATCCAAGACATCTCCGAGTTTAACATTTACAATGTTGGCATTCAAATGGGAAGGGATTCATCTCATGCTATATGTTGGACAAGGTAAAACAAGGTTTAAATTAATAGGATAATCTGTGTATGCACTGCACCCTGAGCCAGCTGCTGCTGCCTGGCTGAGGCTGCTGATCTGCCTCGTTTTCCCGAGCTCCCTGCAGTGGAGCACAGTTCCCTGTGCTGCTGTGACCAACCAAAAACTAATGCACTGCCTTGTGCCTCCTGCTTGCCATTAGCAGGACGTTTATGGAAGATCTCTTTCCTAGGGGTTTCAGGTTCAAACCTGTTTGCTCTTTATTCTGAGTGCTGCCCTCCTTCCCAGGCATTTGGGCTCTCAGGTCTCGATCTGAGCACAGAGAGCACAGCAGGGCTCATTCAGGGCCAAGCTTTGTGTGTGTAAGGAAGGCAAACCAAAGTCCCCTATAAATAGATCACACTGACTTTCATCCTTCTCAGTTCATGCCTTCCCTTTTTGGACCAGTTTCTGGCCATATTATGCACACTGGAAGAATAGATGCAAATTCCCTGGTGGCTATTAGTGTGTCTAGACTCATTCATTGACCTAGATGATGTCTTAATTGCCTCTTTTCTATCTGATGGGGAAAATATACTTTCCCTGGCTGCAAGCTTTATCATTAAGTTTTCTAACTGAAATCACTGGATTTAATGAAAAGCAGTGATACTCCATGTTCTCTGAGACTGAGTTATGTGCAACACTTATCACAGGTTTAAAAGGAGCCACAGGAAGCCTTTGCCCAGCTAAATGTTTCAGAACTTCAGATTTTAGGGCTCTTGGCTACTAGACAAAGCTACCTATGAATCTTATTACCCTTTTATACAATATACTACGAATAAAAGAAGCTCAATTTACATGTACCTCTTTATCAACATGCAATAATTTCAGATTATGGAAAAGTTTAACAATTTCCAGACGTGTTCAGCTTCACAAATCACCTGTAAATTTACAAACCCACACACCAGCACTGTCTCACCATGCTCTGCACAGGAATGACAAGATGAAAATAAAACAAGAGCCAGAGGTTGTGGTGTAACTTCTGCTATTACTGTTTTTGAAGGGGGGGAATTAATGTATTTTCTCTTTGTATGGCTCACAAGAGACCTGAGTGCAGTCAGCCACTGCCCAGATTAGCAATGCAATTTTTGGATTAACTGGGAGGGAATTTGAATTTCCAAGTGGAAATCTGTGTTCGTGTGATAGGTCTTGATTTAGAGCAAGGAACCTGTCCCTCAAATGAAGCAACACATTGGGTAGATGCATCATTTCATGATTTTAAGATTAAAGGAGCCTAAGAGGCTTTTGAACTGCATGCTGCATCAAATTTACACTGCTGCATCAGCGAGCTCTAAAGGCCAAAAAAGTATTAGTAGATTTAGCAGATTTAAGCAAGGATGCATTTCACTGATTACTTCCTGCTAATGTAATTTTGTTTTAATCATTTAAACTATTAATGCATAATTCCTATCATGACCATGATAGAGGTGAAGTGTACCCTGTCTATTGTGGCTCACTTACTGAATATTTTTTATCCCTGTGGAATTTCCAGTTTGAATAACAGGCTTTTAAACGAAAAGCAATCCTCAGTTCACGATGTCAGCCTCTGATTCCAATCCCTTCTCCCTGTAAAGCCCAACAGAAACAGTAATTGAAAACTGCTTTTAAAATTCCCCCAGGTTTCCAGGTTAAAATAAAGCCCGAGGACTTTGCCACAGCAAAATGTGGGCAACAGAGGGAAGAAGTGCCCTGTGCCCTCAGGATGGAGGGACAGCTCACCTCAGCCTAAGGGGCAGAGATTCCCAGCAGGAATCATCCTCCCTCTTTGTGGGAGCAGCGTGACTTTGCTGCCCAAGTTTTCTTTGATCCAGTGATGGCATTTTTAGGACTTTAAGGGCCTCTTCCAGCACATACACGCAGAAAATGCAACAAATTATACCCCAAGGCTGTATTGAAATAAAAACTTGAAATAAACTACGCTTTGCAAAATGAAATTTTTGTTCCTTTACTTAATTCACTTAATACTCTTTTCCATTCTTTCAACTACTATTTTTATTCTGCTCAAAACATGACTGTCTTCAGGAACAACATGTTCATTCAAAGCATGAATGTTTCATTCATGGCCTCTGACAGCCTGAAAAAGAATTTTACTGCAGAATATATAGTTGTGTATTTTCCTTCACCCGAGTCCCATCATGAATAATACTCTTTCACACAAATTTAAGTAATTTCCTGGGAAAATATGACTACTACAATCCTCTGCCTCTTCATGCTTGTAATTTTTCCCTTACCATGTTCTCAAAAATGTGTTCATTTTTCCCTTACCATGTTCTCCAGAATGGATACATTCAGGCAGCAGATCCCTCCTTGGTGTGGCTGATCACAGCTCCTTTTATAGTAGGGTATATACAGAAAGATTAGACCACAGGAGGTTCTATATCTCTATTTTAGGGGGAGATTTGCTCGTCTGCTGAACAGCATCTCCCTTCCTAAACTGAATCTTCAAACTTTCCAAGGCATCTTTCGTTTAGTTCTAATAAAATTCTATCCTACAGCATTTTAACAGAACAATTATAATGGGAAGCAGGTGAAGAAGTGCATGCCAAAATTATTTTTTTGTAAATGAAGTTTTTTCCTGTAAAATATGATTATATGAATGACTAATGTTGTCCCCTTTTTAATTAATCCTCAATATCCACTACAGATTGAAATGCACATTTTTTTATAAGCCTGGTACCATATTCTTCCCAGTAATAAACTTGTTCTAAATATCACTCTGAAGAAGTTCCATCAAAAATGTGATAAGTTTCATAACTGACCATAATGTTTCTTAAGTCCAGTAAGAAAAGAAGGACCTACAAAGGGATCAAAATAACTCCAGGATTTTTATATGTGTTCAGTATCAGGGAGAACAGGCTGAAAGAACTCTGAGATCTCTCTCCTTTCACGCAGGGAACAGACACCCAGGACAGCTTTTACCGAGGGACATTTCAAGCCTTTTCTTACTTCTGGCCACAAAGTCCTTGCTTTACAGAGGAAATCAATAAGGCACTTCTAAAATGGAAGTGAACTTTGTGAGGTAAGAGGATGAACTTTCCCTCATCTCTTCAAATTGTGATGCTTTTAGGGAAGAACCCCACACGGTTTAACATCAGTGCAGAGCGTGGGGGGTGCATTTTAAAACAACAAAGCAGCACTTGAAGGGATGGATTTGAAGCCCTGGATGTTGCTGCTGTGCAGAGCAGACAGATCCCAGGGGAATGCCATTCCCATTATTAGCTCCCTGCCAAATGCCAAGTTGCTGTGACAGGTACAACCACGGAAGACAAATAAAAGCTTCCTGCACTGGAAGCCCCTGATGTCAGAAACGCCTCGATGCAAACTGGAGGAGTTCAATACAATTCTGACTCGTTTTCAGAGTTTCAAATTTATCTAAAAAGATAACAAATGCCCTTTTCTATTGTGCATATGTAATACTTTAGAGAAGCAACATTCAAGTTTCTGAAATATGGACAGGACAGACAAATTTACTGGTTTTTTTTTAAATAGCTATTGACCAAACCATCCAAGTGATGATCATGTCTAAACTTTAAAATGAACTATTGGTGGAATGCAGCCATTTCCAAGATAGACCTCAAGTACCACAATAGTTCCTGCATTTTCTCTTTAACTTCTGACATTCTGTGCCCTTACTTTGCTGTTCATACAATTTTCCAAACTGACTTGTAATGCATTTTGTCTTTTGAATTACAGCACTTCACTCTTGTGCAGCAATAAAAAGACAATTTCTCTCTGACAGCTGCAGAAAAGCTTGTTGGAGTATGAAGATGTAATTGTTAAAATTGGAATCAAACTAATGCATGTGTTTCCAAAACGTACAAGGCAGCACAAATATTTAAATTCTCACTGGAAACTTTTTTCCTAGCAAGGATTTAGAAAGTCTAAATATGTATTTTGGTATTAGATTTTCTTAATTCATCAGAAATGTGGACATATGGGGAGATTCAACACTGTAACATGTGCATGGCTCCCAAACTATGTTTAGTCCTGTGGTAATTTCCAAATGTTTAAAAAAAAAAAAAAACAACTTAAAGTTTTTGGTCCTTATTGGAAAAGTATATTTAAGAATTCTGGTGTAATTCTGATGGTTTGTTGCTGAGTTGCAGCAGCAAACTTCAAGACTTGCAGTTTTTCAGTTTAGCTTTTCTGAGGAGCCTTGTTTTCTAACTGCATTTAGAGATTAATGTCTGAGTGAAAGGCCCTGGGAAGTTGCTTGGTGACTGCACTGAAAGAGTAAGAAAAGCCCTTCTTGAAGATGAACTGAAAAGGGAAGTAAACACTATTTGTTCACCTCACTGCTGCCTCAGCCTGAATAAAGAGACCTTCAAACTACCCCAGAAATGTTTATTCAACAAATAAATACCTCTTTCTTTCTTTTTCTGGCACAGCCTTTGAAAGACTGAACTAAACAGGAAAACACAGCACTGATGTGTTTGGAAAGTTACACCTATATAAGGTGACTTCTTATAAAAAGAAATGCTTAAAATTCCTTTTTTCTTAAAAGCTATTTTGCTGTTACTCTTCTACAGAGAACCCAAGTGTTCTATTTCTGACATGTTTTGACATTTGTCTTTAATATCCTTCCCCTGGCTACATTGGGTTATTGGGGAAATCAAGACAGACAACTGCAGAAGAGAGATCTGAACAACCAAACAGGGAGAAATACAAGTGAAAAAAGAAAACAGTAATAAAAACCAACCCCAAACTCTTTGAAGAACATTAACAGTGCTGCTCATGGCCAGGGCAGTGTGGGTTGCTGTCCCCAGCTTCAGTTCACACCCAGGACATGGAAGGAGGACCAGAAGGACTAAGACAATTTCCAAAGGCACTGCTGGACATGCAAACCCAACTCTTTCTTGTCCCTAACTTCAATTCCATCCATACAAGAAACACTTGGTATGTTTTTAGAAAGCTTTGGACCAAAAATTTCTGAAATAAACTTGACTGCCTCAGACTAAAAATTATTCTTAGCTTCAGATGGACGTCAGACCCTTTTTCTTTTGTTCTTAAAATTTAATATTTTTCAGTGCTGATACATTAAAATCATCTTTTTATAGTTTTTAGTTAGAAGTCTTGATTTCAGAGATGAGTTCAAAGAAACAGACAATTCTTACCAATATACACTAAAACTTGAAAATCTATCCTGAAGCACTAAGAAGGGGTTTCCCCACAAGAATATATTTCAAATGTTTGTGAGGTTTAACCTTTCTTCCTGAATTGCTTTTGTTGTCATGCCATCCTTTGTTTCCAAGGTAGCAGGAGCAAACAGGAATCAGTGCTGAGCCTGCCTTGTCTGTTTTGTGTGGACTCACATTATTCCTCTAACTCCAATCTGTTCTTTTGTGCAAAAACACCAGCACTGAGTTCATATAAAATTAGGATACAGGAGTGTTTTCAAAAGAGAAGGGAAATTTTTTTTCAGTCGTTCCTAGCTGGTAGCTAAAATCAAATTCAATGAATTAGAGAACTACAAGAGCTACAGAACCAATGGCTCAACATTTACAAAGAGTAATACTGTGAGAGTTCCATATGGGAAAACACATTCTTCAGTGTTCAAGTGGTGACAGCCCCAGAAATGCAGCTCAGTGCCTGAATCTCTCTGCTTCCCCCAATATTCTGAGACATCTGAAATCTCCTTACTGGCAGAATATCTGCTGGTTCCTGCCAGCTTCGAACAACCAACCCACTATCTGCCCATATGACAAAGAAAACTGGGGCAAACATTCAAATCTGACAGCTTGGTGGAGAAGGGGAGAGGAAATCAATTAAAAGACAGAGGCAAAAATCTCCTCCTGCTCTTGGATCACCCAGAAGAGCCAAACCACCCCACACTGCCCGTGGTGGCACCAGTCCCCTTCAGTCACCCAGCACCCCAAAGCAAGGCTGAGAGGTTACTGCAAACAGTGCTCCTGCCCCTGCCCAGACAGAGCACTTTACACAAAAACCAAAATGGTAACACAGCACTAATTTGTCTGCCAACAGTGCTCCATCCTTTGGAGACTAGAACTTAGAAAATCTTCAGCAGAGAGGCAGGCAAGGAACTGGGCTGCAGGAACGCGGTAGTTCGGTTTTGGTCTGAGGTCATTTTAGAAGCTGAAATGTTCGTCTGTCTTGCAAAAAGCCTTTAAAAATCATGTATCAAGAGTACAGAGATAGTATCAAGTATTTTATATTTTTTTTTTTGGCCTTTGCACAGACTGGAAACAATGCAAATCACCACTTCCATTTTGCTGATCAAGGCCGAGACCAAAAAGAAATGGCGCGATCGTGGTAAGGAGGAAGGGGAAAGAGAGGAGAACATCTGCTGATTTCTTCACACCAGATACAGGAGAAAACCTTCTCTAAATTCTGGCCTCCATAAAGAACTACTCCTGTGGTCCACGACACTGTGTAGGAAGTGTTCTCAGTTCCACTTGTTTAACAAATACAACAGTATTTAATCCCAGCAGTCATATATGGCACAATATAATATGAGCAGCTTCTGGAAACAAAGTTCTTCAGAGTAAGTTTATGAGCAATTGAGTGTCTTCTCCATTCCCAGATCCAATTACAAAGCTGCCTGTCATTACTTTTACAATTCCTTTTCCCTATTTATCTAAGTGGATTTTCTCTCTTCCCTTTTACACACATCTCTAAGGAGACTCTATCTTCATTTTTCCCACAACACTCTCACTTTTGGGAAATTACTATCTTTCCTAAATTTCCATAGTGAACTATCTCATATTCACTTTACTTTCAAAGAGGAATTTCAAACAGTTTTGTAATCTCCTTTTTCTCCCCCCCCTAATAATTTTTCTAAGTATTTTTATTCATGGTTTTCTTGCAGTATTTTCTTTTCCTGAACTTAACTGTGAAAACTACTTGACATTCCCCAGAAAAATAAATCATTCTAATGATGTAATGCCTTAGAATTTCATCAGATGGAAATGTTATTAAAAATAACTAAGTTTTCCACATATATTTAGTATTTATCTAATTTCAGTTTGGATGTGGTCACGAAAAAATGTACAGAGTGAAATGATACCCACAAACTCCCATTTGTGTTGCCTCAAGAAACAGAATCAGTCAACACCAGATAAAACCAATCCAACAGGGAGCAGAATATTAATGTCTTTTCCCATTAATATGGACAATCACAACAGTACTCACTTTACTTAATACTAACTAGAAAACATTATGTAAGCCTGTTTAAAATATTCAGATGAAGCTTTGTTAAATTTTTATTTAGAGCTAGAACATATGATCAGCTTAGCATCACCAAACTATCTAATTAGCCATCTGCTTCTTGGAATTTTGGTAAATATGTATTATATCCATCTAACAAAAGGGTATTTTATCAGCCCATGAAGCCTCCTCTAATCCCATTAAAGTGCAGGACCAATGAAGCTTTCTCTGGTCACAGAGTTGATGGGGAACCAGACATCTCAAATAATTTGCAACAGCTCCTTGAAAGCCAGGATGGAATACTAAATAACACAAACAACTCATAGTCTTTTGCTCAATAAAAAATGTCCACAAGCCAGGGCCTACAAAATTCTCCTACAAAATTCATTAACCCTTCTCTCCACTCTGACACTTCTCTTTCAATTCTTCTCTCAAGACATGAAAGGTTTAAGCAAAACTTGTATTTCAGAAATAACTTATTGAAAGCGTCAGAGAGCACCAGGAAGTTTAGTTTCCCACTTGCCAGGGGTTTGTGGCTGTCTGAGTGACCCCTTTCTAAAGCTGTAAGGCTGTGAACAGAACCAAAAATCTTCCCTGTGCTGGCATCACCTCTGCCAACCCTCAGGGCTGACCAGGAACTGAAACAAGTGCAGGTGTTGAACCAGTAAAAGGGAGTAATAAAGCATTCTGACTAAATTCAGTCAAACAATACAGGTAATATATTCAGCATTTCCTTCCACAGCCCCTTCCTTTCCTTTCTGGGGTAGCAGGAATTTGAGGAGCAAAGGCTCTTCTCTCAAATCTGAAGGTTTTCCTCCCGTTCTGCTGCTTTACTGATCCCTTAACCAGCAAAGGACCATCAGAGCCCAGCTAAACCAGCACAACAATCCTAATGCTATTAAGCAGACAATCCAATTAAGCCATTTCCAAGTAGTGTTTGTCATTAAAGAGAGCTGGGAGTGAGCAGCAGGCACGGCCACAGCCCAAACCCAGGAATGGGAACTTTCTAGAAATAGTTGTGCCAAGGCTTTTAGCTCGATGTAATAAGAACCAGGAGGATACAGTTTCTGAATATTCTTATCTTTATCCCGGAGTAAAGATACTTCTCAATATTAAAGAACCTTTTTGGGGTTTATTCAGTGGAGTTTGGTCACAACCAACACGCAGCAAAAACGTGCTGACAAACACACAGAGAACTTTGCCAAAATTCTACTGACGTGTCTGATGCCAAAGAATATTATCCTCTAATCCATCTCATTCCAATACTAACTTCAATTTTCAGCAGCCATTACTTCTGTAAGTTAGATCATTACAGAATCTACTCTCCTTCTTAAATGTTGTTTGTCTCTGCTTTATATTTTCAAAAATGAAACCAAAAGGAGCTTCTAATCCGATGGTGGACTGAAAGGTCATCCTTGCAGAAAAAAGAAACCACTGCACCATGTGATCTTAAAAAAAATAAAATGATAAAGACAACTTCACATCTAGAATTGCTTCTAAGTAAAAATAAAGGGAAAGGGTGGAATCAGGAGGACACGACACATGTGTAAAGTCATCTGCTGAGCTACAGAAGAACAATTTTTTCACTACCAATTAATCCTAAAAGTTAGTTGGAACATGCTGAAAGAAAAATCAATCAGGAGAAAGTTTAAGTGTTGGCAGACTGATTGCAGGATAACTAATCCAAACTGCTAGTTTAATTATTATGAAATTCAAATAAATATTAATATTAATAAATTAATAAAGAGGGGTAATTACATCCTTGTGAATATTGAATAAGCCAAAATTTCCTTACACAAACTCCTACTGGACACAAAATGGAATTCCTCCTGCCCAATATAAGGAGGCAAACAGTTGCTGCTACAATAAATTTTAAAAATGGCTGTTCAATTTTGTGCTATCTTAAGTCAGCTTAATATTTCAGGGCAGTTTGGGCAACATCTATGCATTCCTTGCCAAGTAAGATTAAAGATCTGACAAGGACCAGAGAGAGTAATTTCTTTCTCTTAAGGAAACACTCTGTGGTATTCTTAGTTTAAAAAAAAGAAAAGAACTCTTAATAACAGATTTTTAATCATCAAGACAAAAGAAAACAAATTCTCTTAAGTACCTCCTACCTGGAAAATGTGAACAACAGTTTCATTACTCGTAATTTCTACTCATTTCTGCTTTGATGTGTTGCTTCAGGCTCGTGTTTGGGGGATGGAAAGAATGTGCATCCAATTTCATTAAAGAAATAATTTAGCAAATGCAGTTTGTATTGATTATTCAGGACATCAAAAATCCCCACTGACACTGGGGCACTGTGAAATCAGAGGTGAGTGGGAGCAATGAAACCCTTCAGAAAAAACACGGGAGAGAGGGGAGAAAAGTGAATTTATCGAAATCTTGATGCACTTCCAAGAAACAACCACGACAAAAAAAAAAATCCCATCTTCCACTCTAATTGCACCTGCAAATTCTGCCATTTCTTGGAGATGACTGGCTAAAGTTTTAACCATAAACCTGTATTTTAATGGATCCAAAGGCAGCGTCTCTACTTCGTATTTTGAGCCCACGTACTGAGGCTGAGTCACCAAGTTACGAGCAGGGAGCTCCTTTGTCTTCCCAACTCAGGCACTGGGAGGGAAATTGGGATGTTGAAAGCAAGGACTTGTGAAACACAGACTGAAATTCAGAGTGAACAGCAAAGAGGGGATGTTTTCCTAACCCACTGTAGCAGGCTGCAGAGAAAAGCAGTTTCCACAGGTGTGGCTGCAAAAGCAGCTGGGGTGGGATTTTTAATCAAACAGGCAACATTAAATCTCCAGCCTTGCTCAAAATCCCTGTTAGGATGTTTTCTGTTCAACTTCACAGAAAGTGATGATGTAGAAAGAGACACCACCAACGTGCTGCTTCAGGGATCTAGTACAGAAAGGCCATGGGTTAATTAAATCTTCTGCCTAAAATTTTCAGATAATGAAATCCTCAGGATAAACCAGAAATTTGACGGCTTCATGAAAGCTCTGTCATTTTTTTAGCAGTTTGCTTACATTATCTCCCAGAAAATTCTTTCTTTCACATGAAATAATATATTTCTAGTTAGACCCCACTGGTTCATTTTGATTAGAAACAAGTGAGCAAAGGATATCATGGGCTCAACAGCCTGGGAAAATTCAATCACTGGGCCAACAAGAAAAAACCCACAAATTCTGAACTTTCCTTGAGCCTAATCATGCAACACAAGCAGGAGGGGCAGTGGGGTGGACACATGGAACATCTAACCCAAAATTATGGTGTCATGTTTAAGCTATAAGGAAAGTCACAGCTCACAGGACACACAAGACACAGGTAGAAGCCACAAGAGTTTACAAGCAAACAAATTACAACTCTCTTTCATCAAAATGACCATTCTTGGTTTCTGCAATTAGAAAATAACAAAAAATAAAAAACTACCAAAAATTTTTTCCTCATTTAACATAACAAAGAAGGAATAAAGAAGTAAAAATAATGCTTTTATAAGCAAAAAAAGTAATGAAAACATAAGGTAAAGCAAACAGAAAGGACATGAGGAGTGTAAAGAAACTTTTAAATTGTTTATGTGGATGAAGGAACATGGTTAGGAGTAATAAATATTTCTCAACTGTTTTTTTTTCCCAGGCACATCATCCAGGAAATAATATTGGTTGCTTGCTTGACCGTATATCTGGGTGTGGAGAGGCAATAAAGATCCCAACCGTGCACCCTGAACACATCCTCACACAAATGATTTCCTCAGCACTGGGCCCTGTGTTGTTACACCCACCCAAGGACACAAGCACTGAAATATGGGAAACTTTTCCACACAAAACAGAGGCCCTGCAGCAATTCCAGAACCAACCCCTTCCCTCAGCCCACAGCACCACCAGGCTGGTTTCAGTGAAGGACAAGCAGGAGGATTGGACTGGGGCACTGTCTGGCAGCCAAGTGAGTCACACAGAGGTGTGAACAAGATGAAACGGGAGAAATTCCAATTAAATACTAGGGAAAAATATTTTCCCGACCCAGGTGGTCAAACACGGGAGTGGCAATGCTCTGCTGCCCAGGGTGCTGAGGAATCTGTCCCTGGGGTTACTCCAACTCCAGCCAGACACGGTTTTAAGCAAACCAACAAAACTTCAAAGCTGATCCAAGCTGAGGGTTGGCCCTGCTTTGAGCAAGGTCCACACTCAACGACTTCCAGAGGTCCCTTCCACCTCCATTACTCTGGTTTTCTGTTCCACATCACCATTTCAGGGAAAAGTGAAAGGTGGGGGTGGGGGGAAAACAGTTTACTCTCAAAATACTCTTCTGCTTTAAAGCAGAGTGATGCAAAAGGTCAGGCTATTAGATGGGGAAAGAAATGTCATGTTCTACTTTCATCACCGCCCACTGGAACTGCACCATTGGCTGATTTTCACAAAGAACACCAAGAGATAGATAAAAGCTTAATCTTGAGCTTCTGCTGACACTGTTGCCTGTACTACTTGCTTATCTGTTAATTAGAGATGATAGTAATAGCACAACAATACAGTTCAGTTGTAATCTTAGATCATTCACCCTCTCCCTTCCCAGAGTGTATCAGCACTGCCTGTGTTAGTGCATAAAATGTCTAAAATGCCAGAAAAAATTAGTGACTGGATACAGTGAAGAGCTCAGAGTGCTGCAGCTGATTTTAGTGCACCGTCACAGAAATGCTGTGGTGAATTATCTCTGCCAGCATCTGGACTAAGCCAGGAGCTGATAAACCTCTGAGCAGCAAGGTCAGAGCCAGCTCCCAGGGAGCTGCCTGGCTTTGGGCAGCAACACTTCTCAGCCAACACGGGAATGCTGCATTTTGTCCTCGTTACTGGCCTCAGTTTTAACTTCTTAATTTCTGTCCTCAGTGAGAATTTGGTAGCGTGTTGCCCATAAGCCACGGGCTTAAACTGCTCTAAACCCATAAGCAGCTATAAAGAGTCACACACTCAGCACTTGCAAGAACTGCCAAAACTTTAAAGGGAAAATACCCTCAGAGCAAAATCACTCTGTTCCAGTAAACTAAAAAGGTGATTTCTTTGTGAACACTCACAAAAACAGAACTATTAGAAGGCCAAGGCAATGATGCTGCAACATCAACCGTGTGGCAACAGCCAGCAAAAGGATCATTCCTGTTCCACACAGATTTCTGTGCTTTACGACTTCCATACATAAAAAGGGTCATTACATGTTATTTTTTGTATTACTGACATTCCAGCCAAGCATGGTATGGCCTGATGTAGTTTTCAAAGGCTGCAAGCAACATAATTGTCTTGTTTGCTTTTGTCCCTGTTCCCATTACCCTCGCCATAACATTTACATTTAAGAGACATTAGGAGATGAAAAATATACAGCTGTAATTCAAACATAAAAAAACCCTACAAAAGCATTCACAAGGCAGTAAGACTGATGTACCCATAAGGGCATACACCATATTCTTGACAGCAGAACTACATAAAAACCAAAGCAATTATTTTCTTTATTAAAAAAAAAAGGGGCAAAACCTGCCTGCAATTAAAACAGTGCATGGGAGAGCATCCTCTTGTTTCCAGTTTTTCAGACTTGCTTTTCTTCAAAGCAAGGTCTTAATTATGCTAGAAAAATGTATCAGGGAAAATGAATCTATCTGAGTAGTGTAAATGCTACCATGACTGAGATTGTGATAACTCTGCTACCGAGGAACCTGAGCAAAATACACCTCAGGACATATTGAAATGACTGCAGCAATACCAAATTCACCTCCAAAGAAGCAAGCTCAGGTAGCAGCATATTTGTTTCTGCAGAGGAGGGGAACTTGGTTTAAGTTGTAAAACCCTCTGCAGAGGCTGCACAAAGACTTGGCTGCCAAGCCCTGTCTCACCAGGACTTTATTTGTGGCATTAAACCTTGGGCACTTGCACTGTTTGCAGTCACTGCAGCACATCCCCAAAGCTCAAGGAACTCAGCATGCAATTACTTCCATGTGTTCCTAATTGTCAGCCAACAGGGAATTCCGTGTAAGAATGGGACTTTTTGTAAGCCTGCTGTTGGGCACACACCAAATCCATTTGCTGCATCCCAGGCACAGTGTCCTGAAGATTTAAGTTCAGCACCAGGAATTCAGCAGACCATGAAAAGCTGTGCAATGGGAATCTAACCAAAACCAGATGTTCTGCAAGTCAATGAGAAATGAGCTTATTTACAGAGAGAGAGGGTGGTGTCCCTTGAAAGATTTCTCTCAAAGGAAAAAAAAGTGAGATATAAGGGAAAACTGAGGATGAGCTGCATGATCCAATGCACCTTAATGGTAACTTGCCTTCCTGCAATGTCCTGCTGTCATTAGGATGCTCCCATTTGGAGCTTTTTGCTTGGATTCAAGTATTTTAGATCCTTTCAGTTAAGATCTCTTCCAAGCAATGAAAAAAACAGTTACTTCAGATAAAATGCTTTCATTTTACCTCAATGGCTTGAAGAGCCAATGTTATACTTTTTAAATTAAACACGTATATGGCAGTAATTAAAAAAACCCTGCTGAGCCCGAAGATTTGGGTTGTTTTTCTCAGAAAAGCCAAACAGCACAAGAGGAATCTCCACCGAGGCTCATTTTAAAGAGGCAACACAAACTTAGACAACTGGAGCATTCCACTTTGATTAGGCAAGGAGTAAATCACTGCAGAACACTAAAAACTTTTAAGAACTGTTTTTGGTCACTTCATCTTCCTGGACTAGTTGATGATTAGTAATTATTTCAAGCTCCAAACACAACTGTGATGATGCAGCTACAGGCGTAGCTCAAACAAAGAAAAAGAATCCACTCCCTGACCTCTCCATCTCGGGTCACAGTGTTTATCTGCAGTACATTTTCTTATTTTCAACTCAGTCTACTAATTTTTTTATCCCAGTTTGTTTTTTCAGGCAGCCAAAGAAATAATGGAAAAAAAAAAAAAAAGGAAAAGATCAATCAACATGTTTGTATTTTATTACAGTGACTTTCGGGTCTGAAACACGAACGGTTCAGAAAGATATCAGTTCTTATTTTCTGTTTAACAGATAATGATTTCTCTCTGCATCACTAATGGTGCCTGAAATTAAAATGGATTTTTAGTTGAACTCCTGCTCATACACTTGTGTCATCATCGATATCAGGCTTGCTCTAGGAACAAGATTTATCTCAGCTATCCATTACATGGAGACAAGCTGCTTATAAAAAGCACCAGGCATATTCCCAGGAGTGTCACAAACAGAGCCAAACATCAGGGTTACATAAAGCTCGAGATTCCCTAGGACTTCACTCATTGGGCTTATAAACCTAAAAATAGGTCAACCTTGGAATCAAACTACTTCAGCTATTGAAAGCGAGGGCTTAACGCTGTAATTAGGGTTAAACCCCTGTATAAGTTGAGTTTCTCCAAAATACTTGAAGTCCACGGTGAGCACTCGACCCCACTTGTACAAGGTAGAGCCTGAGCTGGGAATCTGTAGCTCTTCTACAAATTGCTGCCAAATCCTGCACTAGAGCAGCCACTTTTAGTGCAGGGAGGTAAAATACAATCCCTTGCCCAAAGCAAAACCACATAAGGTGTGCAATTTATAAGATGAGCCCAGGAAAAAAAGTCTGTGTTCAAGTAGTTCATTTATTTCCTGAGAGCTCCCTTTCAGTGCTGGAGAAAATATAGGGAATTTTTTTTTTTTTTCAAATATCACCTCATCTGAAAATTTAAATCAGCAGAGTTTTATTATTGCACCTCTAATGAATCCAGTGGATGGGTGTCTGCACTTCTCTAAATGCAGAGTTCTTAAAAAAAAATAATATCTATTCCTTGGAACAAGTCACAGTGGAAATAAGACTAGGGGGAAAAAAAGCTCCAACAAACTGTTTAAATCCTATCTGTGTTTTTTGCACAAATAAGAGTCTTCAAACAACCACTCTCCTCCCTCCCCCCCACATCTATAATTTAGCAATGAGAGCACTCCTTTATACCTCAGGGATATGCTCATTTTAGGTCTATTTGGCACATGAAAATGAAAGGGCTGAAAAAAATCAGAAGAAAACATCAAAGCTGAATTAAGGAGCATGCTGTATTCTAATGAATATAAAATGACTTCAAATAGGGACTTTCAACACCTTCTGTACGTGTTTTTTACAAGCTTATGACACATTTATGCCCAAAATTGTCCTACAAATTAAGGAAGGTACTTATCTTGCTTAGAAGCCCTGAAAGCAATCAGTAAGGAGACAAATATATGCAGCTTTTACCTGCCTACAAGACTGTTAAATTCTTTTAATAACCAGTGCAAAAAAAAAAAAAATCTATACAGCAAGACAGCAATGAAAGAAAAAGTAGAATTACATAAATAAGAAAGGTTTATCACGAAGCAGAACACACAGAAAGAGAGTAAACATTCTGAAATCATGCAGATTGTCTGGTATTGTTCCTCATGGCCTGATTTTAAGAATTTAATCCAGGACATACCTCCTCCTTTCTCAAAGGGGTTGATCAGGTTAATGCAAGGATAGCTACCCAGCTGGTAAGAGTATATCCTTTGAAAGCATGTCATAAAATGGAACTGATTTCAGGGGTCAACTATTTCACCAATAATGTCTAACATTCTCCATCAAACTAAGCAGTTTATCATGGGATTACAAGGAGATTACTGAAATGCATCATATAAAAAAAAAACCCAACTCCAAAACAGATTTTGACACAGTGACAGCCTGTAAGGAGGTAAAATATACAAAATCTGGTCAAAACCTTAGAGCTTTTTCACTCATGCTTGAGCCTTCATTTCATCATCTTCTTATATTTCCACTACTATAGAAACTTCTATACATTATGATAGCAGGATTTTAATTTCAATTAATTTTTTCTATCTCACGTTATCAGCACTTACAAGCTCAGTATAAACTTATTAGCTGAATATAGCAAAATCCTGCTTAATTAGGAACAGAGGACTGAAAAGAACCTCCAAGGGTAATCAAATCCAGCTCCTTGCTCCTGTTGGCAACCACAACAATGTTTTTTGGAAGGTCATACTGAAATCACTTGGTTTCTTGGTGTGCTAATCTCTTCAGAAAGCTATTCCTGGACAACTGTCTTCCAGTAGATGAGCAAGTTTCACCCTAAACTTCTCAACAACAAGTATATGCTTATTTGTCCTCGAATTAACACACGATCCCTGTCACCACGTACAAGCACTTCTGAGATAAAAATGTCACTGGCAGCTCTGGAAGCGAAAAGGAAAAAAAAAGAACACGACAGAAACAAAAAGCACTGACACAAAGTCAGTGCTGAAATAACAGGATTTTAATTGTACAACAGTTGTCTTCGGTTCTCAGTGAAAATGCACCTTCAGGATCTGTCAACCAGTTCCTCCAGTTCGAGCACAGCAATAACAAAAGCAGGACACGAGCAGGAGGAAAGAAAGTGGGGCCTCCATCAGAAAGGGAATTTATCACTCAAATTGTTGCTGCTGAGAAAGAGCAAAACTTTCACACCTCCTGTGTAAAATAGTTAGAGGCTCATAAGCTCCCCATTAACAAGTTTTTCCTCTTTGTTTCTTTTCAGGATGGCAGAGTGTGTGTGGGGAAAAATCTAGAGCACATCATCCAAGAGACCTGGGGTTTTGCAACACTGTCAAGGAGACACAGCTCAGAATATCCATAGTTACAGAACCTTTATCCTGCACATGCGGGGAGCTCTAGAGATACCATTTGTTATCTTTAGTTAATCAACATTTGCTGGCTGAAGTAACTCTTACTTAGACCATGTAAGTTCCTATATAAGTTACCAAATAATGCAAAATAATGGACATAATGGAAGTGGTTGGAAACACCAACACCTCCCCTCGTTGAATTCAGACTTTTCTAAATACCCAAAATGCTGTCACATACTTGAGTGTCGTATACTTCAGCTTCCCCAGTCTAAAACTCCCTATATTAAACACTGGTACTGATTTCTACTCACATTTAACAGTGAAAACTACAGAGATAATAATTAAGTTTTCCCATTTAACACTGTCTCAAGTCTTCTTACATCATATATTTAAAGCTATTAATAGAGGCCCTAAAAATAAGCATCACACAGAACATCCAGGAGAGATACCTAATACTCAACAAAATGCAGGCAAGGGGATGAGCACTGCAGCTATTTTGAGAAGGTTAAAATTTTATCTTATATAGGAGTTAAAAGACTAATTAATTTTGTGGGGAAAATGAAAAGGTTGAAAAGAAAGTACAGCAAACACGATACAGCTGGTTGGCATGTGGAGCTGTACCTGCCCTCCTCTCCCTGGCACGTGCCAGTCAAGGAGGAGAGCAATGCTTTTGGCATCATTCATTTCAATATTTTGCTACCTTTAAATTGTGGAAGAGAAATTCCAGTTAGAAATAAGTTTCCACATAGATGTGTCTATATTATAATATTACATAACTGTAATTAATGTTTCAGTGTTTCATTGTCAAAAAAAAAAAAAAAACAGTCGCTCACCACCAAAATCAAATGTGAAGGAACTCTTCACTCATAAACATTTTAAGGCTTTGATGTTGTTTAAAATTAAAACAAAGAATCAATAAATAAATGTACACACTTCAGAAGATAAGAATCTACAATATTTTGGGGGAAAATTCAGAAGTGGCTCAAGTTTGATTACTTCAGGCCTTCAAATTAATCATACAATGGTAGAATGGATTGGGTTGGAAGAGACCTTAAAGATCATCTAGTTCCAATCCCCTGCCATATTTCAGTCTTAAATGCTATAATTGCACAATAATTTCAATATAAATAAGCTCTGAATTTTTTTTTTTTTAAAAAAGAGATGACAGCACTTAGTTTAACCAATTGAACTTTAAAGACAATGGGTGAGTTTGTACCATTGATTTGAGCACAGAATAAAAATTTCAACTGTGGAATATTCTAAATATTCCTAATAAACCTAAATAGAGATTATTACTGAGCGTAAATGAGAATACTGTAGGAAGTTTCTGAAGTGTTCTGAGGACGAAGTGAGTTTCAACAAGACATACTTTTTCATTTAACTACCTTGTACCTGAGCTTATGTGAATGACTGAGACAAGAAGAAAATAATTCACAGCAGGAACGAACCCTTAGAACTCTTCCACAAACAGAGTGATAATGACAGAGAAATAAAACCCAATTTCCTTCATTCACACCACTGTGTAAGCACATTTCTTTCAATTTCTTAAAAATTACTCTTTTGAGACTGGGTTTTGGTAAGTAAAATCATTTTCCCCAAACATTCTATATATGGTCATGCCAAGCAAGGTTCAGTGTGTGTATAGCTGTTGTTACCACCACCATTAAGCTCGTGAAAAGAAATATTTATGTTCTTGAAGTAATCTATTTACAGAAAATTGACGAAAAGGAAAGAAAGGAAAACATTTACACGGGGAAAAAAAACAGGCAGGAGTATACAAACAATCGACCATAGAGCCTATGGTTCAGCCAACTATTTAATGATTTCCAACACCTCAGAGTTTTAACAGGAAGGGGAAAAAAAGAAGTGTTTTAAATCATCTTTTTAATTCCTGTTAAGATTTCAGAAGTGGAAATGTAATCCTGTCAAATAATCCTGTGAAGTCTCTAACGAGGAGGAAACAGGATGACACACACAGGTAGTGCTCCTTCAGAACCACCTGCTCAGAAACAACATTCCAATCCCAAGGAGAGCTTATCTGGTACCAAGATGAGGCTGGCAGTACCAACAGGCCTCAGTTAATTATTTCTAAAGAGCAATAAATAATTGCTGGGGGAGGTGGAGTGGATTGCACCACGTCTTCCTATGCAAGATATTCCAAGTCTTGCCACAAACCATGAAGGATTCTTCCCTTGGCAGAAGTGGTCTACAGGGAAACGTGAGAAATTCTCCTTAAAAGCTAAAAATGACATGGTCTTAAGTGTCAGTTCCCAGATGTTTTAAGTACGTATGAGAAACAAAATAGCTTGTAGGTATAATGCTAATTTTTCAGATTTTTACCCACTCTTAAAGGAATAAAAGCAAAGTGACTGAGGGCTGGGGGCGACAGTGCTCAAACCACCATAAATAAACAGGTCTAAAAAATTGATATTTTCTAATCCAGGCCTGACAGAGCCCAGGCATGTTCAGGTGCCCCTGGCAGAGCCATCCCCAGAGTGAGGTCCAGGGTAACCCCACAGCTCCTCAGACAGGTTCTACAGCTTGTGGTGCCACAGCCCTGCTGACACCGACACTTGCACGACCTGCTCAGGTCACCCCGGCTCTGTGCCAGCTGCAATTCCCACAGGGAACGTGGTGCTTGCACACCGGGGCCTCTCCTGCCCTCAGCTCTCCCCTGCCAAACAGGAAATAATATCACAGCCTTCCATCAGCATCAGGCCTGGAGGGATCCATAAATCCGGGGGGTTGTTGGTGTCCCATCAATCTCCTGTTGCTATGAAGTGTTTTGGATCCATCCTGCACATTCCACGAGGAAACTGCCCCTGCTGCTCCCAGGATCCCTGACATGGATAAACATCCCACACAGCCCTGCCTGGGCACGTTAAACCACATTTCAGCACACACATGAACTGTGTCAGTTTTCCCTACATAATATATCCATATCCTTATAATATATCCATAAATAAAAGGCTGTAATGTCATTATAACACAAGGAAGGGTTATTTTTAGCCCAGACCAGCTGACTGTTGCAGATCAGTGTGATTTGAGAGTAATAAACAAAAATGGATTTGACAGGAAAGTAAGGGGGAAAAGTTGGAGGTCGTATAGAATTTTATTATAAATTTATTCCTAATTACGCTATTAAACGGTTGCACTTAACATTTAGAGAATTTTAAAATTGTTTCAGAATAAATTTTTTGTTTATGCAGAAGTGACTAATGGTGGCAAGGCAAAATAATAGAAGGCAAAAGATCCTCTCATCTACTAGCTGCGTTTTTGATGGAAATCCTACCATACAAGGTTTTAATGAAATCAAGTAGCATAAATTACATTTCACTTATTGCTAATAAGAAAATATGAGTAACTGAGAAGAACCCACAAATCAGTCTTCCTGAAGACTGAACAAGAACCAGGGGAAAGGCTTCATTTCAGATAAAATCTGAATGGCGAAAAAGTGCTGAAACACAAAACTGCATTTTTTTCAAATTCATGCCAAACAACATCCTGTGGAAGTTTCAGTTTCTTGGAATGAATTCCCCTCTCCAAGTGTAACATCCAAAGTGTTCTGACAACACAGATGACACGGAAAGTGTAAACCCAGCTGTCGGCACACGCTGGGAACCACTCCTGCTATCCTGGAGGATGCCCAGGTAGGTTCCCAGCTCTCCTGTTCCTGGCACTCACCCTCTGCCAAGGCTCCTCCTGTTCCCTCTTCCCTGCTTCCTGTTCCTCATTTCCTTCTCTGTGTTCCCAGCAACAACTCCCGTGATGGTGGAAACTTGGGGCAGGTGAGTTCCTGCCCGGCACAAATCCCTTCCCAGAGTGGGAGAGAAGAGAATGAGCCCACACAAGTTTCATCCCAAAAGTTGGAACTATCTGGGCCACAGGGGCAGGGAAGGGCAAGCCAAGGCAGTGCAGGCTGAACTCTCTGCCCTGCTCAAAGCAGCCTGGTAGGGAGGCATTTCCCATCTCCAAGATAAGTTATGTGCTCTCCCTCCAGCTCGAGAGCTGCTAAACTAGAAAGAATCTGGCTCCAATCGAGGTCAAAAGGTGTTCCTGGGTGAAAGAAGCCACATCAGGAAGTGGAAATACTTCTAAGAGGGTTCATAGCTCTGTTACACGCTGCATTTTTAATATATCTCTGTTTCATTCCACCAGCTTCAAATAAGGAAACATCCCAAAGATGGTGAGAGCATGCTGAATTTGTTGCTATCTGCAGAAATTAGTTCCCATAAATAGTTTTCCCAGGCCTTTTAAGACACAGCTGTACCAAGTTTCCAGCAGAATTAAAATGGCCAAGACATCGATTTACTGCATCGTTGTCACTTCCACAGAGGTTGTGACAATATCCCACCACCATCCTGGGTTTTTCTCTGAAGATGCCTCGTCACACATTTTAATCTTATTATCTGGAAAGATGGAACACCATCTGCAACGAGCTTTTAAAACATTTCTTCTCTAGGAACAGAACTCAGCGATGATAACAAGATTCTGTTAGCATGACTGGATAAAATTTTACTGTGTTAATCATGGCCCAAAAACAGTGCCATGGTTTAGAAGGAGGATTTGAAATTGCAGAAATATAGTATAAATCACACTCCAGCCTCAACATGTGTTTGCCACTTTAGCCCAACACACGCCCCGTCAGCTGCAAACAGGGATTTAACAAAGCCAGGGTAACAGACACCATCAGCACCCTTAATAATTTCCAAAAAATCTCAGACTTGCATGGATTTCCAGAGTTAAATCCCATAATGGACTAAAGCAGATGAAGCAGCGAACTGACTTCCCAACCTGAATACATAAAATCTTTTAACTGTGAAATCAGAACTTAAATTCACACCTGTCAAGTGAGTGATAAAATGACAACGCTGGAGCAGGGACACGCTCGGGTCTGGCATGGGCAGGGTTATTGTGCTTTACACAGACTCAGTCGGTGCCAGCTGAAGGGATGATCTGAGGAACAGATTACTTGGGAGGAAGCAGCCATTGAGAAAGGCATCCAGTGCACCTTTGTTCTCATTTAAACAACCCTTAAGGAGCATCCTAGAGAAGGCAGAAGAGGTTTAGATGAGAGCACACTTCCCCAGCAGAAAACCAAATGGAAAGTAACAAAACATAAATCATTCTTTAGGTGTAACAGGTCATAAAAATAATTGCACAGTGAAAGCCAATATTAACTGAATCTGCCTTTATGTAATGACCTCCTCTAAAATACTCTGCTTGAAAAACTACAACTTCCCACCAGGAAAAAAAACTTGCACCTTATTTTGCAGAACAAAGAGCAAGGGCAAACATGGGAGAAGCTGTGCTCAAGCAGCACTGCACAGACAGATTATTGTATCACTGCTTGGAATTGCAGGGTTCTGTTCTTATTCTGACTCATCCCTTTAATATTCACACTCCTTAGGACCAGGATCTCGTGAAGCATAAATATGTCTTTGCACAAGACTTTGTACCACAGTGACGAAAACCAAAACAAAACAGCTCCTGCCTCACATATTTATCTCATTTCCTTGATCCTGTCACAATTTTGTAAGCAAAGCACTGTTTTACAGGTGGAGACAACATTAGTCTAACATACAAATGAGACTCAGTGCAATTCAATTTTTAATGTTTTGGAGAGCCTTAAATCAATGACAGAAATGCAGAGTTTTACTGTCTAAAAACAACATTTAGAAAACCAGACACATTTTTCACTCAAATACCACAAGCATGTTATGATCTGCAAGTCCATGTGTGAAGAGACAGCCCAAAATATGCAGGTACAGGTTAATTAGCAAAACTAGAACATCTGGACTGCTGATAAATTTCTGCCTCTTAAACATATCAGCAATCTATAAATAAAATGTTGTGTTATCAGAGATCTTGGTAGCTTCTCAAGAGACAGCCTGCAGATTTTTTTTAACCCTAAAATAGAACACCATCTTCATCAAGATGGCTCTTCTCATAAAATTAATCTGGGGACACAGAATTTTATTAACACATTGGGTTAGTGCATTTTTCTAGAGAAAGCCTGAAGCCTCCCATCAACTCAGGATCCATTCTGGAAACAGCTGTTTTGAATCTCAGCAAGCTTTGACATTTTACATTGTTCAAGAGGATTTTTGTGGAAACCGGTCTCACGAAATACTTTAAAAAAGGAAGATCTACAGAGAGAAGTTTCCACATCAACTCTACTTGAAAGCAATTCACATTTAAAATCATTCTAAAACCGACTAATTTTAGAACCATTATGCAGATACTACACCTGTTAAATAATAACCAGTGTTCTACCTCTCCTAAAACCAAAGTCCAAAATATGCATGAGCAGAAAGAATTTTTTTTTTTCTCCTATTTTCAGCCTGAAATTTTTGAAGGCTTCCACACCAAGAGTGCTGAAGGAAACTGATGTTTTATCCTGTGTTAATGAGTAATCCAGAACTCATTATCTTCCTTCAGGGCTCCCACTCCAAGTGCCACAGCAAGGCTTTGCCAAGTCCCGGTGCCGGAATTGCCACAGTTCTGGGAAGGACAGGGAAGGGAGGCCTGTGGTGCTGGTGCAGTGTGAGATGTGAGGAGGGAACAGGCTGGAGCTCTGAGTCAGGGCCACACCACAGGCAGCTCCAGAATTAGGACATGATGGTGTAAAACACAGCAGGACATCGAATTCTGAGAGCGGAGCCGGGGCCTTGAAAAGCATCCTCATGGCAACACGGATTGTGCCATTACAGCAAATGAATAAAATATCAAAGTTGAGCGCTGAGCAAATGTTAAAGGGTGGATTCGTAGCTGAACACTTCCCTTTGGAATGCAGGGATTAGGACAGGATTCCTGCAAAAGTAAGGGTGCAACATACCAAGCGAAGTCGAGACTGAATCGGGAATTATAAGCGACTAAAAAGTGCAAGTTTCAGCTGCTGTAAAGCCACACACACGTTGCTGCCCACCAACCTGCACAGGGGCAGATGCCAACTGACAGAAACCCCAGACTCCAGGATTCATTTATGCAACAGTCAGAGACACAAAACAGTTGGAGAGAAGCCACACGAACCCAGTTCCGACTGGGTCTGCTCGGATTTCTGAAAAGAGCTCATTCACATGGGCCACGCTTCGTCCTCCAGCACAGCTGCTCCCAAAGCCACTCCCCGGCCCAGTCATGTTTTTCCCCTCCTATTTCACAAAAGATTTAAACATATTTCCAACAGATGCGTTTTGTGCTGCAGGAATTTAGTGATAATTTCCTGAAGACTGGTTAACACAAAAGCTGTAGCTGGTTGATCCAAAGATTGCATCTGTTACCCTGATCTCACCATCAGGTCAGAATGAATTTCTCACACTGCACAAGGAGACACCACAGAAGAATAAATTGCTCTGGTTTTAAGCCTCAACCTGGGGATAAAAAAATTTGCTCATGCAACAAGAGCTTGAATTAAGGGTTCTATTTTTTCGAAATGTAGCATAATAGGGGAAGGAAAAAACCCCCAAAATCGCAATCTGAAAACCAACTTAAGCACTTTCTTATCAATAAGAGATAACACAATGGAAAATACCTCTTGATCACTTTTTTCTCAAGCAAGATCATCCTCTTTCCCATCACCCATTTGATTTTGGTGATCCTATCAGTTCCATTAACTGTGTATAGCAAAACAACCTGTGTGGGAGATCTCATTCACCCTAAAACTCACTAGGAACTACAGACAGAACTCAGTTCAAGGAGCAAGTTTCTCCTACCACAACACACACACACCAGAGCCACGACCTGAGCTTTCTGCACATGCAGCAGAAAAGTTGCATATTAAGTGAAAAGGACCTACAGGAGGAGAACAAGTTTGAAGTGTATCATTTTCTGCTCCATTGATAACTACATTCTAAAATAAGAGGGGAGGGGATGAAAATAAATCATCTCTGCATCATTAAGGCTGGCAGAACTCTGTTTGCTGAGAAAGAGCACTGGAGGCTTTTCCTTCAGGGTCAGCACTGTGGATCATGGTAAAATCACACCAATTATTTCCCACATTTGTGGATTATACACACACAGGGGATGAAAACATTCTCTGAGTTACCTGAGAAGCAAGGGATGCATCTTCTCACTGGTGCTTTTTAATTACTGTTACAAGAGATGTTTGCAAGGAGAAATTCTTTTTTGCATAGTCCCCAAGTCGGTCACTTCCTCCTCATGAGGTATATGTTGCATCCAGTGAATGTTTCAGGTGGTGTTTCTAGCTCTGCCCTTACATACAGCCAGAACAAGCGTAATTCAAATTACACCAACTATTTTTGCCACAGGATATTTTGACGTAAAGCTCCAGGACACATTATCACCCTATCACATTGAAATTTCAACACCGAGCTCAAGCAAATAATTTCCACTTCAAAAAATACATCTGGAAAGTGAGAGGATAACACTTGCACATATCAGCACATCTCATGTCTCTCCAGGTTACTGAACCTTCTGTATCAAGGGCTGCTCGCTTTACTGAATATTAATGCAGAATTCTGCCTAATATGAGGTTTCAGTTATTCAGAGGATCTCTGCACTGCAAATAAAAATAAGCATTAAAGCCTCTACTATTAACTACAGATTAAGGTCAGATCCCAACAGTTGGTCCATGCAGAACAACTTAATAGATCAACTTTGACTGGCTGTGATACTGATCCATTCATACAAAGCTGCTTGCAAGACCCAGGCTTTAAAATCTTAAGAACATTTATTAGCTCAACATGAATACAGCCCGTACAAAGAGTACTCCTGCCTGCAGAACCAGTACAAGCTGTCTTTTGGAACTTCTGGGAAGACATCAGTTATGCTCCCTGCTGGCCAGCCTAGTTTTTCCTCTCTGCACTTAGAATTTGATGGTTCTAAAAATTAACCCTACTGATTTTATCACTGATTTCCTTCTCACTTTGCCATGTTAAATGTCAAGCGATCCAATGTCTGACACTGCCCTTTTAATTGTTACAACAAAAGCTTAAAGATGACACACACACATCCTCTCACCCCTTCAAAGTGAGGCTCAATAAAACACAAGCAACAGTAAGAATTCAAAGGTCAATATTTGCATAAGATGAATAAAAGCCAAGAAAGAGAAAGATTTATTAAAAATTTAATTCTACAGTAAGTTCTACAATTAGTACTCTTTCTGATGTATTGATTTAAATTACAAAATAAGCTTCATGGATAGTGTTTAGGACTTCATTAAAATTTACTGAGCATATTTATCAATGCTCCTTGCAGAAAGCTTGTTACAAAACCCTGCATAAAGCCAATCAGACCTCCCAAATACATTAATGATCTATGAAGTCTTTTATTCCCTTCATCACTCTTAAGCTACACATTTACTTAAACGATCAATACTTCAAAGTTACGCTGTGTCCACAAATTCAAGGCCCTGCATCAATGAATTTGTTCACTCCAGACCTTCTCCCACAACATTCCGTTGCTGTCCCTCCCATCAACCCAACCACCCACGTTTTATTGCTCTGTAATCAGGAGTCAAAAGCACTTGAGATGACAGGAGCAATAAAAAGCCTTGAGACTTTATAGGCCCATTATGGTGATGGGGTTGTTTGAAAGCTGGGGCTATAGTTGCTGCCTGTGATTGTAAATATGCACAACTCCACCACCACAGGGCCAGGGAAGCTCAAGGCACAGGTGAGAAACAAAGGAATCTGAAGTCAAAAACCTACAGAAAGCAGGAAAGTGGTGATAAAGGTTTGTCCTCCCTCTTCCCAAAATACAAATTATCAAATATTTTACAGTGTTCTTGTTACATTTGCTATTCTATTTATAAAGAAACCAGGAGCATATTGAGGAAAATGTCCAAGTCAGGTCTATCCACTTCGTTTTATCTGTCCCAGGTACTAAAGCAGTCCCAGGCTTCCAAGGAAATCCTGTTTGAGGCACTTTCAGAACTCCTGTAACAGACTTTGCCTTCAGCACATTTGTTGTCAAGTATCCAAACCCACAGAAATTATGCAGAAGATCTGCTGCCACGAAATGATGATGCAGCACTGAATAAAATGCACGCTTTTATATAGTTGTAAAACAATGCATTTATACTCTAAAAAAGAAAGTGACGTCTGGCCTTGTACCAGGTTTAATAATATACAACATATTTCAGGTTTTGCCAAGGGTTCAAAGAAGCTCAAGCTTAATGAGATGATCAGAACTTTATACAAACTTGACAGCTAAGCTGTTCCTCTTTACACAGCATCGGGGAGCTGACAAGAGTTGGGTTTATGCAGAAATCTTAGAAATAAGCTTTGCTGCCTCGTCCACGTATGAAAACAAGGGCAGGCAGCAGTTCCACAGATTCCTCAGGCACACCTGGATTCCTAAGGCAGACCAAAACACTCAGAATTGCTGCTCAGTGGAACAACTGGGGAGAGCCCAGGGAGCTGCAGAATGTAAATCCTGTGAGGCAGAGCCCGCTGTGCAGTTGGCATAAAGACTGTAGGACCCATTAGGAAACAGCACAGCTTCTGAGGAGAATGGATATAAAACATACCCACCACTTGCACTTTAAAACCCTCCTCAGTGACCACACAGCTTTTCAGTGTTCCTTTTCACAGGCAAAGCGGGGATGTTGCACATTACAGACACTAATAGCACATTGCAGACACTACAGAATCTATGCTGGTTGTACCAACATACAGGTCAGATTTAGCCAAGCAAATAACTGGAGTGCCCAGCACAGGAAGGACAGGGACCTGCTGGAGCAGTCCAAGATGACTGGAGGGATGGAGCATCTCTGCTATGAAGAAAGGCTGAGAGAATTGGGATTGTTCAGCCTGGAAGAGAGAAAGCTTCAGGGTGACCTAATTGTGGCCTTCCAGTACTGAAGAAGCCAAAAAGGAAAGTGGAGAGAGACTGTTTAAAAGAGCCTGGAGTGCCAGGACAAGTGGGAATGGCTTCACACTGAAACAGAGTAGGCTTGGATTAGATATTGGGAAGGAATTCTTCCCTGTGAGGGTGGGGAGGCCCTGGCACAGGTTGCCCAGAGAAGCTGTGGCTGCCCCATCCCTGGAAGTGCCCAAGGTCAGGTTGGAGCAACCTGGGCTAGTGGGAGGTGTCCCTGCCCATGGCAGGGGTGGGGAATGAGATGAGCTTTAGGGTCCCTTCCCACTCAAAGTCATTCTATGGTTCTATGAACAAAAAGAAATAAATTATTGTGAAAAAACCCACAGTTCTTCCCACTGATACACTGGGATAAGAGAGGAATTTTAGTAAGTTTTCATATTTAACAAAACACACAATATTCTCCAGGATCTTCAGGCAGCTGCAACAGTTGTGTGTGTTGGACATACACTGTATTAGAGACACCACAAAAAATAGTTTAACTAAGCTGCACAACTAGACATTGAGCCTTCACTGTGTTTTAAAGGCTCACACTTGAGGATTCTGAGCAACATCAAAATTAAACTCAAAAAATTAGGTTTTTCTCCCTTCTTTCTGTAGTCTTACATTTGTCTCAGTGGCACATACACAGGGGAGAACTGAAAAATACCCACAGAGGAGTCTTCTTGCTTTCTACCGCACCCACATCACTTGTATTAACAGAGAAGTTCCATTTTATAAAAATACATCCAACAGATGTACTTTTTAAAAGCTGGTGACAAGAAAGGAAGATGTAAAACTGACATACTTGGAATGCTCTCAAATTTAATTCATTTCAAGTAAAAGTTAGCAAACAAGGTAGGGAGCAGTCCAAAATCTGACTAATTTTACAGCACATCACAAATTCAATCAGTTAACCTGCCACGGTGGAAAAAACATGAAAAAGACCTTTATATTCACCCTCATAATAAACTCTGTTGCTTAGTCTGTTTCTATGTTTGTTGTAACAGGGTTATTTTTCAACATTTTATATGAGACAAATGCCTTCAGGGAATTGTTAGGTTGGAATCTACTCATTTTACACAAATTCTGGAACAGGAGGAAACGGACCTGCCCAGAACCTGTCAGCACCTTGCAGGATGTCACCTTCAGCACTCAGAAACTTCTCTGTGGATCAAAGCCTGCGTGCAAGAAATGAGGAAACTAGTTCAGGTGAGAGGGTGTAGAGAACAGGCAGCAGGTAACACCTCAGCCAGGGAATCAGGAGATGCCAAGGAAACGCAGGAGGGTGATGGAGGAGCAGGAAAAATGACACTGCAGAGACACTCCAGCAAGCAAAGACAATTAGGAGGGGGATGGTTTTGCACTTTCCTAAAGTTTGTTTCACCTTATCTGCAGGGAAAAGCAATAAAAATGCAGATCATGATTCCTGACAGAAACGTCTTAAGGGACCAAGAAACTTAAAATCAATCCAATAAAACACTAATGTACACAACAATTTCCCATAAGATAAGGCTTATTTCTGCATTCTCTGCCAGAACAGAAAGATTCACCTTTTTTTTTAATATTAAAGGCCAATTTCTTGAGAGCAAGAACACTTTGAAGTGGATTCTGGCTGAGATCCTGGTGAGTAAAAACCAAAATAATAAACCCACACAGACTAGAAGTTGAAAAGAAGAAGATAAACTATTATTCCAATTCATTCTCGTACATGAATAATGGTTTGTTTACTAAGGAGCTAAAATACCACACTTAGCACAAATTCCAGAGAAGTTAAAAATGTTCTTAATTTTAAAGGAAAACGAAGAGCCAAGATTCTGTGCTTTGGGAAGAGAGTTACATTGGGAACAACCTTCACCACTCTTCAAAATGAGAATTTCTATCTTCAGTCTGTACTTCAATATGTACTTTTCCCACATTTAACAGTAAAATAAGGAAGGGCAGTATCTGATCCATTTTTTTGAGAAACTAATCTTTTTTTAACACATACTAAGTGGACACCCTGATGCAAAATGTCAGTGCATCAAGCACAGAGAACCCAATTTTAAACATCTGATTCTTGCAGATTTTAAATTTGAAAATGGTTAATTAATTTGCCACCAACACTCAACGATGCCATCACTTTAAGGATCATTTGGAGCAATAAAAACACTGAATTTTCAGAAATATGATCTTCAGAAAGTTTTGCTCCAGAACAAATTGCAGCTCCCAAATGCAATTACAAGCTTCATTTACCTGTATGCAAATGTTTGCAATGTATACAGCACTAATAGCTGTATAGAATATTGATAGCTTTATACAATCCTTTTAATTGAAGCTAAAGAACAACAGGGTTGTTTGAAATAGCTGCAATTGCAGTTAAAAATTATGCTTTTTCCTGAGTATGGGCTATTTTCTTATCAAAAATTAAAAAGAAAACAACTTGACAATTATTACAGAAGGTAATTAAAGCTTTGAATGTGCCATCCAAGCAATTTGTGTTGATAATTGTCCATTCATTGACACTTCTGACAGTGGAAAACCCTCTATGTGACTGTAAATGAAGGGCAAATGTTTTCAAAACCTTGACTGGCCATCTTATAAAGACAAGTATTAATTAGAGTTTTGCAGCATCATTTTAAAAACTAAAAAGAAGCAAATTAAGAGAGTAATAATATATTTTTTTATTTTTGTGTTTCCAGACAAACTTGAATTTTTTAGCTCAAGAAGTGTGTTTCTGCATCAGTCTAAATAAATAATTAATTAAAATGGACATTTTGTAAACGACAGGAGACAAAAATAATAATGCCTGTAAACTTCTACATTTATGAGGACACATCCCAGATTTCTAATAAAGCTCATTTGATGAAAAGATTTTAATTAACACAGTAACATGATTCCAAAATCTACATGAAGTCACTAGAAGATAACCTGAAAAAAGACCTGTGTGCCTGCAGAACCTTAGAGCCCAAGTTATGTAATTGCAGAAAGGAACCCAAAAAAAACCCCTTCATGTAAATCCAATTCTAATTAAGAAATCAGAGTAAGTGACAATGAGATCCACACGTGTTCTGCTGCCTGACTTCCAAGTGATGGTTATGAATCACATTTATGGAAGGCATTATTCACAAATAGCTGCAACTGAAAAATTAACAGCTGATAACCAGCTCCCAAGCTCTCCCAACCTCTGCAAGTCTTCACCAGGCACTGCTGGAAACAGTTAGAATTAAAATGTTCAGCATCTACAAAAATTTAAAAACACTTAAAGGGTAGTTCCTGTTATTAATTATCCACAAGAGAGTCCTTCACTCTTAGACTTTCATGCTTTCTACTGCAGATGTAAAAGCTCAGGAACTGAGCCTTAAGTATTTATTAAATAACTTATTATTTCTACCTTTCACCCTAAAGAGGAACAACCCACCAAAGCAAACATAAAAGAAATAATTATCGATGCATCCCAACAGGGAAATCTGTTTTCTTCATCTTTCTGCTGCTTTCTTTCCAACATTTCATTAAATTCTGCTCATGGCATAAGTCACTTAAATCTACAAAAATCTTGTATAAAATTAACACCATATGTGGCTGCATATCAGCACTTGATGTGTAGTATTACACCAAGGCAGAGGGAAAAATGAAGAATATGCCAAACTTTCTCGTGCCCAGGACTCCAAGTAGTTTATCTGTCAGCTCAGGATGAGCTATCACTCCCACATGTTTAATTAGAAGCTCCACAGAATTACATCCAGGGCATTGGAACAGTCAGTCTCTTTTAACTGGAACATGCTGCTGGGATATCTGATTCCAGTAAACAACCCAAAAACTTTGCATGTTAGAAGTGTGGGAAGGGTGAAGATGGTTTTGCTCTTGAAATGTAATATAAGAAAGTTTTTGCTGCAAGACAAGATTTAATTATGCTGCAGTTTTGATGAGCACGATATCACCAAGGAAGTTTTCTAGAAAAACAGAAGTACAATGGCATATTTCTTTATTTTACTGCCATGTTCAGTATTGAGTGAATTGTATAATTAGTGAATTGTGTATTGAGCACTGAGAACTACAGAAGCTGGAAAAGACCTTCAGGGTCATAGAATGGCTTGGATTGGAAAGGATCTTAAAGATCTCCTTGTTCCAATCCCCTGCCATGGGGAGGGACGCCTTCCATGAGATCAGGTTGCTCAGCACCTCATCCAGCCTGGCCTTGAACACTTCCAGGGTTAGAGACTCCACAGCCTCTCTGGGAAACCTGTTCCAGGGCCTCACCACCCTTTTAGTAAAGAATTTCTCTCTACCATCTGATCTAAACCCACCCTCCTTCAGCTCAAGGCTTGTCCTATCACTACACACCCTTGTGATCCTTGAGTCCAACCCTTAAAGCTGCCAAGGCCACCACTAAACCACGTCCCCAAGTGCCACATCTACACCTCCTGAAACCCCTCCAGGGATGGGGACTCATCCCTGTCTATTCAACATGTGGAACCTTTGGGTAATTGTAGAACCAGAGAATCCTCACCAACACCAACACGTGGCTCTTCCCTCCTCTGACACAGATGTCCTCTTGTGCTCCCTGTGCTCAGAGGCAACACCTCCCCTTCCCAGCACAGGAGACAGAGGCTGAAAGCACAACCTCCACACCCACATTGCCAGGTGATGCTCCAACAGGAACAGATTTGCAGAGGGAAACAGTGCAGAGGGAAACTGGGCACCCAATTTCAGGGGTTTTATGTGGGATGAGCTGCAGCTGATCCACAAACCAACCACCCCTCAGCACCTGCAGGTCATCAAATGTGCTGCTGTAACACAGCTCTGTCCAGCAGCACCCAAAGGAAACCCACTTTCCTTGCTCCAAGACCACCCAACAACACCGAGCAATGCGTGGTGAGAGCAGGGATAACTGGGATAACAGATTTCCAAAGGGCTTTCCTGATCTGAACCAACACTGAGGGATCTGCACTTATTAAACCTCAGGAGTTTCACCTGTCACTGGTGCTCTCAGTAAAAACTCAGAGCATGGGGGATTTTTCAAAGATCTCTCAGAGTTCAGCTGCGGAAATAGGAACAGAATCTCAACTTTCACTGGTATCAGCAATTAATAGGACCATGTTTCCTCATAAAACGGGCCAGATGTTGCAAAAATAAGGACAGCCAAAGGAGAAGAACAAACAAATAAAGGCTGACAAGACAAATACACAGCGAGCATCTTCTCTGTCTCTGTGTGCCAAATCATCTGCAGATCATCAAAAATTACTGCCCTTTGAGAAGTGGTCCAGAGATATACAGTCCACAGATCAGGCTGAGGGCAAAAGGCCAACAGAAAGGACAGAGCTGGTGAGAGGAATTGTGGTAACTGTCTGTGTGCAGATACAATTTATGCTCCCGGGGGCTGGTTTTTATTTTGTTTGGGTTGTGGGTTTTTTTTGGGAGGTGTGTGTGTATCTGTTTGGGTTTTGCTCTGGGGGTTCCACTTTTGAACAGATACCTCCAAGTTATACACAGGAAAATATACTTAAAGCAGCTGCCTCATTAATGTATCTTTACTAAGTTCCCATTTCAGAAGATTTCATGCTGACTTTTAAGCTGCATAGTCACCATAAACAGTCCCAGACCTCCATGGAATTAATTTCTCCATCTCAGGCTTACAGAGACATTAGTTAATGTAAACTGTAGTATATGACTAATAAATATAAAGAGCACAAAGGAAAACACCCACATTGTTCAAACTGTGGTCTGTAATATCCCATCTTACCACAAAAACGATAATGAGACAAGAGAAACAGTTCTGGAAGAGAGAGGGGAACTTGCTTTGTATCTTGTCCACACTTTGGCAAAAACATTTCCAAGTAAGGAAGACAGAAATCATTTTTATAAGAAGCAACACAGCAGTGTGATAGATTTTTTCTTAATTTTTTTTGTTGTTGTCATTAAAAAGGAAAATGAAGATTGTAAAATGGACAAGAAACTGCTGGTAGGGGAAACACAACCATCAGGATGGAAAACTAAGAACTAAGTCTCGATTCATACAGAAAAAAGGAATAAACTGTGCTGCTTCCCCTATAAATATGTTCTATCACTGCTGAGGATGTACTGCATGTCAACCAGGTCACAGGTGTTCTGAGTTTTCATTTGTTCAAATCTTCAGACCACAGACAGAGCACTGAAAATTAGTTTCTTGACCACATCTCTACAGAGACTCTTAATAAAACATTTTCAATGAAAATACATGTTTTAAAAAAGAGGTGACATCAGTGGGTTCTTTGGTCTTTTTGTTGTAGCAGAGAGGTCAAGAACTAGTGGGTGAAAACAAACAATACAGAGGAAATGAATTCTGGCTTGATGTGACAATGTTACATTATCTGTACAGTAAAAACTCATAAAATCCTCCCATTTCCACTTTTACTGAAGGAATCCCTGTCATTGCCTGCCCAGCCCAGACCCAGCAGCGTGTTGGGAAACACACCCAGCATGGACCAGGCTATTCCAAAACCTTAGCACAGGGATGTGGGCTAGAATTCAACAATCAGAGGAAAATTGCCTGGAAATAAACGGAGGGAAGACAGGACAAAACAGTGGAAAGAGCAAGAGTTGCACAGACTAGCGAAACATAATGATCTGCTTTAATTGATTTCTCTGATTTTTATTCATGTAAATTAGAAAACTAATGAGAAACTCTTCCTTAGCTCCTTATTATCCTTAAGCCAAATGTATTTCAAAGCTGAACTACAGCAGAATATTGCACTTTGGGGAACCATCTAAAAGAGGGAAAACTTGCTGTTAATAATGACAAATTTTAACCATTTAGGAGAGAATTAACAACAGGCCCTTAATCAGGAACACGAGTTGATCACATTTATGTTACTGTAACTAAAAATATTCTTGCCCCAAGGAATTTGCTGAGCCTTCAGTGCTAAACTTAAAACAACCTCTAAACATACATAAATACATGTTCTACAATATGCATTCTTCGTATCTTAGTGAGTTTCTATTTGTTGTGGTCTGTTCATCAGGAAAACATCTCTTACAAATCAAACAGAAAGAAAAGCATAGGTTACACTCTGAGTACAACAATCAGTATCAAAAGGCTGATGAAGCCAAAATTTAACTTAATTGCTTGCTTAATTTAAAGTCTGCTTTCTTAGGGGAACTTTCATACCATGGCAGATTGAAAAAGGTTTAAATTATTCTATTTTTCACGTTCCTCTTGCAGCATTTCCAGGTGCACATCAGAGCAAAGCTCCCAGAGTTACAGACAGCTTGCTGGCCTGCTTGACAATGTAAGAAAATCAGAGCCCTAACTCCCTGAAATAATCCTGCCATCATGTTTGCACTGCCACAAAGACAATCAACAGCAACCAGCAAGAAAAAACCAACAGAATGAGAACTCCTGTTTCAAAAGCACAATATTTTGGAATAGTTCATGTTTCTGTAAATCAACAATAAAACCACAGATATCAAACAGCAAAATGCTTCCTAATAACAGGAGGCAACAAAAATGTGACAAAGGTTGGAAAAGAGCTCCCAGCCCATCGAGTCCAACCTGTGCCTGATGCCCACCTTGTCCCCAGCCCAGAGCACTGAGTGCCATGTCCTGACATTCCTTGGACACCTCCAGGGATGGGGACTCCACCACCTTCCCTGGGCAGCCCCTTCCAATGCCTGACCACCCTTTCAGTCAGGAAATTCCTCCTGAATCCTATCCCTAGGAGACAGTTAATCCTCCTGAACTCTTTCAAATTCATTTCCAAATTCACACATGAGCAAAGACAGACATTTCCCACTATTTATCATCCCCAACTCCCTCTCCAAAACACTTCTTTCCAGTAATGCAACAGAGTTCTGCCTCCTGTCCATGAAATAACACCTCACAACTCCTGACTGTAAACCTGAGCAGCCATTCTGAGTGTGTTTTTGGTAGTCTATACAGCAGCCACATTAAAATAAAACACACACATTAAGAAAGACAAACTACTTTGGACGGGGACTGTCTCTTGCTGAGCATTTGTGTGGTAATAATGCAATTGCACCCTGAGCCTCTCTGCCACATTCAGGGCATTAAAACCATGGCAAAATTTAATTTATTGTCTTTTGCAAATTTGTAGGGATCCCATAAGAATAAGGGGGTGGAAAAGAGTTTCATCACTCAACCTGAGCCACGAGCTCTCAGCTGGGAGACAGGAGAGAGTCAGCACTGTGCAAGCTGCAGGAGTCAAGCTACAGAACTGTACAATTTAAATGCAGCCCCAATTATTTTCTGTACACCAATGGAAATCCCTAATGAACCTCTAAATAATTCCTGAACTAGGAAACACTGAGCTATCCTGAGTGGGACTGAGGAAATGCCATTCCACTGGGGACCGAGCACTATGTGGATGTCATGGGTGGCAAAAAACTGGAGTATAGCTACAAAATTAAATATTAACATATGAGGCACAGAGCAAACTGCATACAAGATCCATGGCAAAATCCTGGATGTGTGCTTACCTCAATCAGGCAGGTAAAGCTTTCATTACATGTGTTTGCAAGTCTCTACTTGCAGAAAGAAAACTATTTATTGCAACATCTTTAAAAGGCACCCGTCTTTCACATCCACTTTCTCAGAGGTTTAATCTCAAGAAGTATCAGCTAACATCAAGTTTCACAAAAATACCACAGACTCCATGATTTCACTGAGTACAAGCAACATTCAGGATAGTCAAATGTGCTCTAAGGCAACAGCAAATACCCATTAAAAATGCCATGGGAGAGACAAGGGAAAGGCTGGATAATGAGTACACAGTGTGCAGGTGATATGACAGGGAAGGTGGGGAAGAGAAGGACAACAAAAAGCCTCATCCTAATTAAGTAAACATATGACAAAGAACAAAACCTGCAAGAGTTGGGTGTGGTTAGTTTATGATTAAATGCTAAATAACAATAAGAATTTGGCAAAAATACAGACTAGGTGAGAGCACAGCATACACAGTTATCTTACACTGCAGCAGCTTTCCATTTCTCAAGGTTAGCAGATTTTATTAAATCAGTGATTTTACACAGGTGGATATTTTTTTTTGTAATTGAGTATTATATAACACAGAAAAATGCTGCTTGTCCTAACATGTAGCTCAAGCCAAAGGTCCTCCCAAACATGCACTGTATGAAAATGAAAGCCAGGGACTCTGGGTTATGAAAAGAAGCCATATGACTAAAAAGTGATTCCATTTTCCCAAACGCCCACACAGACAAGAGCTTCTGATGTGAAAAATGGTCTCTGCAAAAGCTAAATTGCACAGACTATTCTCATGAAAAGTTAGAATCATGCAGATTACACTACATTTACCACGATGAGATTCAAAAAAAAACCCACCAACTTTTTATGTTACTACAGTATGAACAGTTACTTGACTGTTCAATGTCTATGATAGAAATATCAATAATTATTTAACTGAAAAATTGCCTTGTTTTAGAATTTACACAAAGATGCTTGCTTAGTTTTTTCCAGGCTTCTTTCCCTCTTGCTGCAGGCGATTTTTGGGTACCTTCAAAATGAGCTGCAACAACATGTGTGTGCCAGCAAAGCAGTTGTGGCTTACCTTGGCACTGGAATCCTTGTTTCCCAAATCCCCTGCATAAAGAAGAAAGAAAAAAAAACCTTAGTATGTTTAGTTATAATTTCTACCCAAATATCTATAAAAACATAAAAATGGCTTCATATTAAATTACTTCAGGTTTTGCTACGACAGCAACAGATTTTCAAATACACAACACAGACCAGCCCACCCATTTCAAAGCAGAGAACAATAGCTGTCACCAGCTATGTAATTTCAGCTTCTGGCAACAATTTTTTTATTATTATTATTTTACAAGCTATTTTGGATCTACAATTATCATCATCTGTGATTACTGCATAATATTTCAACTCCTTTCACGCCGCATGTATACTTAACAGCAAGGTAAAATTGTCCAAGTTCCAGCAAAGGCGTATAAAACAAACCACACTTGGTTTTTCATCCCAAATTTTGGATTACATACTGGTGTTATGTGCCTCAGCCAGACTCCAGTCGTTTGCTGTATGGAAAGCAGGCAGGCTAAAGGTTTTGCTTGCTCCAATGGAAATGAGGAGACAGGCCCATGATTTTCATACTGATTATTTGTCCAGCTTTCTTGCTCCATTTCCATAAAACCCCACAAATGTGCGTGTAACACTTCACCAATGACCACGGTGTCCAGAGGTCCAACATTTATCACACCCCTGGCAAATCACCCTGCTGCTGCCTTTATTTATTTGTTGATCTTTAAGCATTCAACATCCTCTCTCCACAAAAATAACTGTTTTGAGTATCTTCCTTATAAACATTTCCCTGCCTTTCCCCCCCCCTCTCTTTGCAGAATGTTTCTCAGCTGGAGCTGCTCACACTCAGAGACAAACAGACAAAAGCCAGGAGCTGGAGAAGCTGTGTGCAATTAACAGCATGGGGTTTAATTATCAGCTTTATGGAAATGGCTTTTTTTAAAAAAAAAAAATATAGACACGATTTCTCCACTATTTATTTATTTATTTAGCGAAGAGACAAAACATTTACTGCACCGTTACTTCAGGTGGAAGCTGAAATTACACAGCTCAGAGCGTTCCTCTGCACATTTCTATGCACAGGTCTTTAACTGCTGTTGCTACAAGCAAGCCCAAACCAAGAAAACCAGAAGAAATCTCAAATTATTTGTTTACTTGGCAGCACACGTGCCTGTACTGTCACTCTGATGCTGTTATCTCTCGTCTTCACAAAACTCAAAAAAAAGCCTGTACTGGAAGCGTGGAAATGCAATCGCAGGAAAGCTGATGGCAGGACTAAGAACACGAAACAGACTTTAGATTTATTTTTTTTTTTATCCTTTTAAACAGACTTATTTGTAAAGAAAATTCCTGCGTTATCTACTCCAGAAGCACAGGCACCCCTCAGTGTTTGAGCTGAATTCGTGCAGAGTTGCAGCCCGCTCCAATCCCGGAGCAGTTACTATGTATTTTAAGTAAAAGGACTTCTAAAAAGTATCAAGAATGCAGAAACAAAGTAGAGAGGTGAAAATTGCTTCCGAGGATAAGGAGGCACTAAACTATTTCAGTAAATATCTCATCTAAGGAAAAAAACCATTTGCATAGTTCATTCTTTATACCTCAAAACATATGTTAATTGACACAAGTAATTCTGGAAATAGGTGAAGCCGTTTCTATGGTGTGAGATGGTTATTCAAGAGCGGCCCATCTTCAAATGAGGAAATGAAAGAAGTTTTCGAGCTGTCAGACGCTCTTCTAATGAATCTTAAGAGCTTCCTCAGACTCGCTAAGCAAGACAAGACAAGAGCACAGCCACCCTTGCCACCTGTCAGGCACAGGATACCCTTTCACTTCCAAATCCACCCTGCCAGCCAGGACAGAACTCTGCTTTGTTTTATGATTGCTCTACTTATGTGCACAGACACAGTTCGACAGTAACCCTGCAGCGGTTTTTCACACCTCCCAATTCGCTCTTGTTTAAATTAACTTTGAAGCAGTCTCTGAAGGTCTCTCACTTTTACAATACCGAACTCTGCGATTTTATTTTCTTTTTTGCAACTAGAAAAAAAAAAAAAAAGAATTTAAAAAAAAATGCAAACTCAGAAAGTTGACTTGTTTCTTTTGCAGCCTGACATCTCAGTTTTCCTGCCTTACTCTGCAATTATATTTCAATCAGTCCTGGAGCAATCAGTCTTCGCTCCAGCAGGCGAACAGCAAAACTGATGAAAGAAGGCTAGGGTCTGTGTCCAAGCGAATAAAAATATACGAGATATAACATAAATACATATGAAAAGAGCAAGAAGCGCGCCGTGGACACAGAGCCAGCCGGGCGCGGACCCCTCTAGATCTTCTACAACTTCGGCCAAAACAAATCGCAGCTCTCGCTTTCGGCTCCCAGACCCGCAGCGCAAACTTCCTCAGCGGAGCAGGGCGGGAGCTCAGCCCCACCTGCGGCGCAGGAAGGGAATCCCGAGCCCTTTCTGCAGGTCCAACACACCCGGGGCTCCCTCCGCTCCTGCCGGGGCCGGGGAGCGCCGGGGCGGCCCGGCCTGCGCGGAGCTGCCGCCCTGCCCCGGCCGGAATACAGAGGTGTGTTTTTTTTCCCTACCAGCCAAGCAGTGAGGGTGTTGGTAGGGAGTTTTCCTGCCCTCTCTAGCAGGAACGCTTCTCTCACAGAAACCACCCCTCCCTTTTTTTCGCCGCGGAGCGGAGCGGCGGTGTCACGGTGCCTTCCCGGCCTCCGCTGCGGGAGGGCACGGGGCAGGCACCGACCGAGAGTTAAGGCTGGGAGACCCAAACTGTGCCACCCAACACTCCCCAGTGTGTCACAGCCCCTCCCCGTCCCACCGCGGCGGCTGTGCCGGGCTGAGCCCCCCACCTCGGGCAGGGGCTCCGCGGGGAGCCCAGCCCAGCCCAGCCGGGACAAGGGGAAAGGAAACACACATCTGGACCATTTGGGAAGCGACGGCCCCCGCGTGGGTTCTTCAGACCCCGCTGGTCTCTGCCACCCCCCCACCGAGCGCCGTCAAGTTTGGAGGCTCCCCCCGCCCCGAGAGCGCCCAGACTCGGGTCGGGGCCCCCCGAGCGCCGCTGGCCGCAGAGAGCCCGCCGGGAGGGGATGCGACAGCGCCGGGGGCAGCGAGGGGACACGGAGGGGTCATCCCCGGAGGGGTCACTCCCAGCGGGGTCACCTGCGCGGCCCCGGGGGCAGCGGCGGTGCCCCGGAGAAGCGGCGAGCGGGAGGGAAAGAGGGCGGCTCACCGGGAGCCGGGCACGGCGCGGGGGCTGCCCGCGGCGGGGAATCCCCCACAGCCGAACGGGCCCGGGCGGAGCGAGCGCCGGGAGGGGGAGGGACACACGGGCGCCCGCGGGGTCTCTCACCAGATGAAGTCGGTGCAGTGGCTGCAGAAGGTGGGCTGCTTGAAGAACCGCGCGATGAATTTGTGCTCCTTCACCTCGTGCACGTTCTTCTGCCTCAGGGCGCCCTTGCGAGCGAAGCGCCGCGCCGCCTCCGGGTCCGCGCCGGGCTCGGAGCCCGGGAACACGTCGGCCATAGCGCCTCCTCCCCACCCCCCGCCGCCGCCGGGAGTCGCCGCCCCGACGTCCGCCCCGTCCGGCGGCCGCCGAGTCTCTGGCAACGGCGGCGCTGGGCGCTGCCTCCCGCTCCGCGCCTGACGTCGGAGCGGAGGAGGATCCCGAGCCCTCGCCGGCTGCTCCGCCCGCGGCTGAGCGAGCCCCCGGCCGGGGCGGGGCGGGCGCGGGGCCGCCCCCGCCGGGGAGCGCCGGGGGGGCACCGGGAGAGGCGTCAGCACCTGCCGCCCCTCGTCAGCAGCCCCCGCCCCGTGCGGCGATGCCGGCGCGCCCCGCACACGCGAACCGGCTCCTACTCACATGCACGGGGTGTTCTCTCGCACACCGGGTCCTCCTCACTCACACCGGGTCCTCCTCGCACACACCGGGTCTTCTCTCACACACACCGGGTGTTCTCTCACACGCCGGGTCCTACTCGCACACCCCCGGGTGTTCCCACGCTCACCGGCTTCCCTTACACACACACACGCACCGGCTCTCCCCACATGCCCCTCTCACACACCCCAGATCCCTCCAAACCACACCGGTTCTCTCTCTCTCTCTCTCTCTCTCTCTCTCACGTCCACCTACACAGGCTTCCCTCACACACACGCACGCACACACACAGAATCTCCCTTCTCACACACACTTGCACACACACTCACAGGTTCCCCTAACACACACACACACACAGAGGTTCCTCTCACACCCCAGCACACAGATCAGCTCCTCTCACACCCCCTCAGCTCCCTCCATGCACACACAGAGGGCAGTCAGCCCCTTCTCTCTCCCTCACACGCAGCAGCTGCCTCCCTTCACGCACAAGGCAGATCACACACAGCGTTTCCTCAGTATCAGCCATGGAAACCCACACCTTCCCTCCCTGCCAGGCCCTGGCACCCCCGGGACAGTGACCCTCCATCGCTGCCTCCCTTCACCCGTACTCAGCATAGCTGCTACACCGTGCCATGGGCACCACCATCAGCGTGACAGAGCGTGGATAACCTGCACCCAGCTGCTCTCTGCCGACTTTGCCACACGCGCTTCCTGCACCTACCCCGAGACTCGTCGTTCCTCCACCACAACAAAAAAAAGATGCAGCCACACACTTTCCTCCACACTCCTTTCCCCTTCCTGCAACTCACAAACCCCAGAGCAGATGTGAATGCTCTCAGAGGCCACCCCAAGCAGCTGTGCACCACACAGGACCCACAGGATGTCTTGCCCCACTGCACTGTGCCATGTATCTTTATAGATCAATATAAACATCCTTCCATATTTTGTATTTCAATACAAATATCCTCAACAAAAAGCTAGAAAACACACACCAAGTCTGTTTCACTAATCAGAGCATCCAACACACACACAACAGACTTTTACCATGGCTTTCTACAGTGCGACAACAATAGCATTAAATAATACTATTAAATAATAGACCTGTTCTTCTTCATTTACTCACATTACACACAAGATGTTCACAAGTCCCTGGACACAGAAACATCTGCCCATGCCATACATCCATGCTCTCATATAGCAATTCATACTGTATCTCCACACATTCAGAAAGACACCACATAAATCATGACTGTGTTAACATAAAACCACAATATATATGTTAAATAAAGAAACCAAGTACTAATCATATTGTTTTTAATAAATGCTATTCCCGTGGCTACAAACTTTCACATATGAAAATGCACATAGATGCATATTAAAAGTTCTACCCCATTATATCTTACATACTTATAAGTCTGTCTGTGTAAGCATGTGTAACATATTTTATTTCACAAGAATGAAAGCCAGCTAATTAACTCAAATTAAGTCTTACTTGCTGATGGGGAAAGTGCCCATGGACATTTACCACAGAACAGAAAGAACTTGTTACATGCTATCTTACTCTTAATTTAAAAACCCTGGTTTCTGGGTGCAGCCTGGTAGAACTGGAATGCCTGGGGCCTTTCACTAAATAACTAATGAGAGGGATAGCCTGACTTTTTTCTAAACTTAGAGAATCACACCAGATGCCCTAGAAACTGTTTCCATATGCCCTTGCTTCATGGATTTTATTTTGCAAGCAACTACTCCCAAATTTGATCTGAAATTCAATAAAAAATAAAGATTTTTAATTTGGTTTCCACCTATTCTGCACATGTTTCAAAACCCTTCTTCTTCTTCTTCAGGAATAGATTTTTCTTGCCTTAATCAACTTATGCCAAAGCATGAGTTGCACCAAGAAACATTCTGTACTCTCGTTAAGTGTTCTATCAAGAAATACGGAACGTGTTTATTTCTGTTCCTTTCGTGCTGTGTCACAAACAGAGCTACCACCAACGGAGAGAGTGAACTGGACACGACTTGGATTACATCAGGTTTGGAGCAATCTGGGCATTTCACTGCTCCTTAAAGTCTCACAAAGCTGCTGAATCATTTTGGATTCCAGTTTCTTGCTGTGAGTGACTCTGGACCAGACTGATTCACTGAAACACTGGCGGGTGCCCCAGGCTCTTTGCTCATGTCAGGCCCCAGGGAAGAGCCAAATGACACCAGTCATGACACTACATGATCACATTAGGATCTCTCTGCAGAGAACTATTTCATCTCAAACCCAGCAATTATTTGTACATTGTGATTATATACATCAGGCAAAGAAAAATCTATTCTGTGTGCAGAGCCATCCCCAGCCAGCCAGGTAAACCCTCACAACACAGCCTTCCCTTACTGCATAAAATGTACAACTCCTCTTACTGCTGTATTTTGAATAAACACCACTTACATTATATATATATATATATATATACATATATATATATTTACCTTCAAATGGTAAGATTTGTCACCATGACCAGGATCCAGGAGGCCCTTAGAGCGATACCATGAGGAGATAGCATGTTCCAGCCACAGACACTGTTGGGATATGCTGTTGTAACACCATCATCCTCTTGCTGGGAGGCTTTTAATTGCCTGGACACTCATTTTTCCTGCTCTGCATTCAGGTCCTGTGGGTGATACAGGAACTCATCCTTCCTCTGCAAAGAACTGGAGGAAAGACATCTGCCCCCTCTTCCTGCGTGCACACATTCCCCCCAGCAGCCCATGACTTGCTCTTCTGCTGAGGGTAGTGTTTGCAATTTGGTTCTGATTCAGGCCATCTGGACGAGTAGTCAGCATTTTTTTGCTGCTTGTGTTCAGGCATATATGTGGTTATTAAATCAGAGCACCAGTTTCTCCAATCTCCCAGCAAGCAGCTTCAGAACTCCTGACTCCAAAGTGCCATTTATGGGGGCTTCTCATATTGAATTTCCTCCTGTGTGACTATTTGGATGATATCCTAGAGAGCTTGTCCCTGATGAAGGTGCCCATTGGATGGTTTATGAGCTTTTCTTTAAAGAATTTGATTATTGCTGTAACAAGCATAACTTCTCAAGTACTCTCTATATTTTCATCAATACCATCCCAGGCCTGTAAGTACAAGCATCTGGGTTCATTTTGAAGGAGGTCTCTCGTGAAATGCCTTCGTTTTTTACTCATCTGCCGGATCAGCATGATACTGCCTGCATCATTTTTTCATCAAAAGGCAATAAAAAAAGTGTCTCCTTCCTAAGGGAGAAGTGTCTGGATCATTCTGTTCCTATTTACAGGCTCTGCACTGCGTCAGATCCACTCAAAAACCGAGCCAAGGAGAACACCTTCATCAACTGCTTCGGCAATTGGGACTATTTTATTATTTCCTGCTCGTGAGGAGTATCCAACAAACCGGAATCACTTCCTGCTGGAGGCCTTTAAGGGAGTTCACAAACTAATTTCTCCTCGCACTTCAAAGCAAATCACAACCACTTCCCTTTCTGGAGAGTTATGAGAACAAGTACCTATTTTCTAGAGCCCTTCTGGGAGGGATGACTTGATCATTGCAAAATTGCTGTCTAAAAAATGCTTTGCTTCACCCAGTCTCATCTTCCAAAGGAATTTCCACAGTCAGCTCATGAGACATCTCTACAAGCAACTACTGGGGATAGTCCCTTGCTGTAGTTAAGTCAAAACCTGTTATCCATTTCCACTAATTCGCAGTATAACTTAAGAAGCCAGGTTTTCCTAACTTCCTTTTTCTGTGGAATATAAATTTTGTTTTTCTCTTTGTCTGAAATCACCAGTTGAGTTTAGTGTCGAGGCTCCCATTCACAAATTTGTCTTGTTTTGACCAATAACAATTAATTTTGAGATCATGCTCACTACTTCCTGTGGTTTTTCCATATTCTACTGTACATTCTTCGACAAAACTGTTTATTGCTCTTGCCTGGACACTTTGGCACCAATACACCCTTCCCAAAAAACAGAAAAAGGTAAGAATGTGGTAACATAAATAGATATATTTCTGTGAGTATTTGTCTGTCTGTTATCCCAGTCATGAGAAGGAAGTAGAAATATTTTGTCTCTTTCTATCAACACTCGTTTCTGCATCTTTCTGTGTCTTTTTCTATTTGCACAGCTGTACCTGTGCCTCTGTAGTTACACTGATTGTCCTCTCTGCCCTTTTCCCCTCAAAGTTACTCAGAGTCCAGGTTGACAAGTACTGAGTCATTAGACAGGTTTTATTATCAAATTATTCCATCTGAGAACTTGTTTACATTTGCCATTACTAATGGGAAAGTCTGAATACATGGATTAAAACACAGGCAAAAAGAACACTAAGTACGAAAAAAAAAATCCTAAGAGAGATGAAATGTCACAGAAAAAATATTTCTGAAAAAATTCTGGGGAAAAAAATGGCCCATCATAATAATTAACCATTTCTCAGGGATGAAATTGCAGTTCATTGACATGTCCTGATCAGGAAAATCCTCCTTCTCTTTGTGACCTGTAAATGATGCCATTATTTCAACCTGAATTTCCTTGAAAGTCGTGCAAAACCCATTCCTCATGCAGATAGCTTGGAGCTGCCTGCACATTACCCTCACAGCAGCTCTCCAAAGACTTGGAAATAAATGGCTGATGATGTACAGAACATTGAGTGTAAAACAGTTTTTTTGTATGTGTTCTCATCAGAATACTGAGTGACAGCCCAGTGTTTCTTTTCTCATCTCTCAGGAGTATGAGCAGCATGGTAAAATATCTCCTAGTTATAGAGCTGAATCAGAGCCTGATGCTGTTACACACCAAAAAGTGATGGGGGTCCTTTGGGATGTTTCCTGGGTTTTATTGCTTTCCAGATTGTACAAACAAAAATCTCTGCCTCAGCTGGAGTATTTGCTGTCATTGTTGTTTTGCAGATTTTGTCCTTCCCACCAGCAATCACTCAGGAAAATTTTGAATATCTCTTCCAAAAAGTAATTCACATTCTTTTGAGTGCACCAGAACAATTCTCTTGTGTAGGCAAATTTTCAGTCTTCAATTGTACACAGAAGAAAAGGCAGAAAGGGAGAGACTTTGGAAATACAAACAAAGCGCTCAAACCATGTGGAAAAAACAAACTGCTCTTGTACCAGCTAAACAAGAGAGCCTCTGTGATTTATTTAGAGAAACATGGCACCCAGGTCTGGAAGAAACAGAGGTGGGTTTTGCCAGGGACAGCTGACCCCTGGAATTCCTTGTCCAGAAGAACCAAACACGAGGGACCAGCACTGGGGCAGGACATGAGCACGGGCTCAGGGCAGTGAGGTGGCCTGGGAGAGACAGATGTAGGATGTCTCAGGCCAAACACAGCTGGCTCAGAAAATTCCCTAAATGGAAACTACTCAGAATGTGAGAGATTCTTTGTAGGAAGCATCATCATGCTTGCTTTTCTCACTTCTCCTCACGCGTGCGCTTGTGGTTGCTCTCAGAGACAAATCCCTCTGGGTGGGCTTGAAGGACCCCGCCTGAACCACTCCCATTACCTTTTCTATGGCCTTCCTTTTCTTCTTTAAGGAAAGAGAAAAATATTTGCTGTACCACTGCCAGCTGACAAGAAGTTGCCCTCAAAAAATTACTTTTTTCCAGTGTTCTGCATTCAAATGTGAGCTGTACTGCAGGGGTTAAGTTTGCAGGTCAAGACCCTCTGTAGGTGATGCCTCAGAGAGTAGAATATGTCCATCAAATACAGGTTAGAAGAGCAGAGCCTCTACACTGTCCTGAAACCTTTTCCTGACGCTCTCTTGTGCTTTTCTGCTACTAAACTGCTACAAAGAGTAAATGACTTTATACTGCTGGAAAACATCAGCTTCAGAATATCAGGATGTGAAGCATCAGAGAGCTGCTGACAGAGCAGGATGACACAGTTTCTTCATGGTGGTTATCACTGAATCACAGAATCATTCAGGTTGGAAAAGCCCCTTCAGCCCATCGAGTCCACTCTGTGCCCAATCCCCCCCTTGTCACCCAGCCCAGAGCACTGAGTGCCACGTCCAGTCATTCCTTGGACACCGCCAGGGAGGGCGAAATTTCCCACTAATTTCAGTGTGAACAGAAAGGTGTGGGATATTTTACCTACCATATTCCCACAAACCTTCAATTGAAAAGGATGATTATTTTGCCAGAGTGGGATTTTGCCTCGTGGAGACGAGAGGTGCAAATAATTATTCATATCATACTTCAAATCATTGTTTCTGACAGCTGGAAATCGTTTATCACAGACAAGAGAAATAGTAACGCTCACGTTGCATTTTGTTTATTCTGGAGAATAAATGTGAGAGAAAAACAAAACATATCAGCTGGAATATCCAGGATATTCACTTCTTCTCCTGTGCCACCTTTGCACTGTGACATGTTGACGCAGGGAAAGCAGAATGTCATTTCCAATGGTAAGATCTCCAATTATGCCAGGTCCTTCTGTGCTCTGCACAAGTGTTTACACTTCTGGAAACGCTAATAATTGAAATGACAAGAGTTTGGCTGGACAAACACAGCTTTAAAATGTTTGTTTAATTTAGGAGAACCGAAAAGCGACAACACTGACGCACAAAACGAGCTGACATTAATTTAAAAAAAAAAAAACAACAAAATTTCAAAACCCCACAGTGACAGTTAACTGAAAAATGAAGTGTGAAAAACCTCTGTGCCACAGAGATGGAACAAGAGGAAGGATTCTGTTTGTCAGACTGAACACTCATTCAACTCCCCACTGGAATTTTCATTTAAAAAAAAAAAAGGAAGAAACTGTCCTTTAACGACAGTGGAGACTATTTTTGGTCTTTTAATACAGTATTGTGGATTAAAGACTGAAAAGATTAGCAGACTAATAGATATCATAACAAGGGAACATCTCCTTAGGTTGTGCTAAGTCAGTCTCATGCTGCCATTCGGGTTCACAAGATATGATGACCTCAATAGCCCAAAATTCCTGTTTGGATGTAAATGAAATGATTTCTTATTTACAGATTATTTACAGAGTTCAACATGATGACATTTAAATTAATTTTCTTCCAGAAAACGTAATTTTAAAAATCAAATATCTCCCCTATGACGCTGTTAAGAAAAAAGAAAAACAACCCAGGGCATTCCAAATGCAAGTGCCAGTGGATTTTCCCCCAGATGTGTCATGCCTGTGAGACAAGATCTGGGCAGCTCGATTTAAAAAGGTTTGGAGCAGTGGTTAAGCCAACTTGTACAGTGGACTAATATTATTCAACTTGACTACAGGCTGATGCCCATGGAAAAACAATGACTTCTCATTACTGACCACTTCATTACAGGACACGAGGGAGAAAAATCAGGGTTTTTCCCCTAGAAATAATAATAATTAAAAAAAAAATCAAGAAAATGTGCAGCAAACTTTGTGCTCTCTGTGCATTTTCAACTCCTATCATAAATATTTTGCACTCAGCAAAGTGCTCACGAGCTGTTCTCTCCAAAACATCTGGACATTTTCTCTTTTCAAACTCAAATTGATGAGAATGTCACTGATATCAGTCCTGGCAATGCTGGAACGATTGCAGTTTTAGTTGGTTCTCTTGCCAAAATGCTGGCAGCATCTTTCTGTCTTCCCAGGCAACGAAAAATCTCCCTGTGCAACGAATAAAGGAAAACCGACCTCCCATATTTATTTTTGTCATTTTTACAGAAAATTACAAAATAAATGCAAAACTCAGAGGAAAACCTGGCTAGATGATGATGATGATGCAGCTTACAACACTAGAATCAGAATTTTTAGAGATACAAACACACGTGGAGCTTGTCAAAGCAGCTGAGTGGCCTTCTGGAAAGCACAAGGCAGAGCTGCATCTTCCAAAGGAACCAGAAGGCCAAAAATTTCCTTTAATAAAGTGAGCACTTTTAAAAGCCTGGCCTTCATTTAGTTGTTCCAAATAGGATTTGAGCCCTTCAGAAAATCTGATTCCAGTTATTGATACTGGCCCTTTCAAAATCTGCTTCCTCCTGGGAAAGCTTCACCCTGGATTTATTACTGGAGATGAGACGATGCCACAAAGGAAAATTAGTTTATTGATATCTTCCTACTCTCTAATGGTCCCCACCATAAAAGTACCATCCTTTGGGGTACAGTTTGAGTCTGTTAACAGGATCCAGACACAGAATAATGTGATGCCATCAGCATCAGACGTGGCCTCATCCCCAGGGGTGGATGGGGAACCTTCAACAGCAGCAGGACATTTCTAGAAAAGATTTCTAGCTCAAGACAAACTAATCTTTCCTGTCACATTAGCTCTAAACTCGCCCCCTTACATTTAAATATTCATTTAAATATTCATTTAAATGTAATATTCTATTTAATATTCTTAAAAATCAGCTTGTAACAGTGGTCTTCCCTCCAGACCCAACATTTCATGACATTTTCAGCTCTGAGACTTAAGTTTTTAGATTTTTCAGACTTGTTGGTGAACTGTGAAGTGAGGAATCCCCCCTTTTGGAGTAATTTGCCAAGAATACAAGATTAAAATATACATATATAAGGAAAAAAATCATAGTCAAACATTTGCGTCGATTAATAAAGATCCAGGGGGAAAAAATCCTAATCTTGTTATTTTCTTATTTGTATATAAACTGATTCAAATCACATATTAAAACACTGATAGAACACCATTAAAAAGCTTCAAATGAAAGCAATGACAAGAGTTGGGAAGGTTTTGGGTTAGACCATAAGTGAGATCAGTATCCACTTTTTGATTACACGGTGCAAGAGCTGAATCATGACGAAGGTAGATTTATTCATCCAGAACACTCTGGATTCCTGCCCAGAGAGAACTTAACAGATGATATCTGTGGGTTAATAGAGATCAGAGGATCTCTCTGGATTGGAGCTGTCGATTCCTTAGGTGATACAAATGGAAGTCTCTGCCGGAGCCAGAGCATCGATCCCGGACGGACGCGCTTTTCAATGAAGTTTTTAACGTGGATGAATGTGCCAAAGAGCTTCTCCATTGCTGATCCTCTTATCCATCACTTGGGGAGACCAAAGAATGGCAGTAAATAAATCTGGTGGTAGCTGGGCTTTCCCAGAGCGTTGTGGCAACGTGCCAAGGGAGGCACAGATGATTTGAGAGTGTCCTCGTTTACCCGGAGAAATCCTTTATTGGGAGGGATGGAGTCATCCGAGGGTGAAGCCTGGCAAGGATTGCCCCTCTGAATCAAGGAGTGGTGAAATGCTAATGGCAGTTTGATGTACTGAAAGTGTAAAGTGCACTCCTGCAGCAGTGAGTTTTCCTTGGAGAACTTGCATCAAACCCTGACCAGGCCTGACCCCTCTCCAGCTTGTAAACAACATGACAACCGGAGGCAGTGCACACACATATCTAAAAAATAATGAAAAAAACTAGGTCAGATGCTGCTGTCACAAAAATCTGTGGCATTTGGCTTCATAGAAAGTGGAAAAATAATGAGGAAGAGAATCTTGAAAACTTTGTTTTGAGCTTGATGGGAGAAGAGAAGCAGTTTGGCTTGAGCGTGGAGAGTACCTTGACCCTGAGGTTTTTTCTCTGGTCTCTCCCTCACGACACCTGCCTGGCTTCTTCCTTGAATGTGTAACTACATCAGCCCTGAGGGAAAAGGCAAAAAGGTGGAACAAGGCAAAAAAAAGGGTGAGAAGGTCCGTGGCTCCACACTGTGCTTTTATGCTGACATCTCAAAAGTCATCCCTCGCAGATCTGTTCGCTGCAGATTCAAACTCTCACGGAGAACAATTTGCCCCCGAGGCTTCAGAATTCAACATTCCCGATGAAGAAATGCCACGCAGGATTTTTTTAGACAGCCTTTAGATAAATTTATCAGAGGAACAGACTGTTTCACAATATTTGGGTCACAGTAGAACTGTGAGAGAGATTCTCCGGGTTTTCTGTGCAGGAAATGAGAAGGCGGAGAGGAGGAAGTAGCTGTAAAATGCTCTCTGGTTTTGTACACTGTGAGTTTAATGTATGTGGAAACTGGAACACCCTCATGCCTCTGTGAGAGGACACAGACCTGCTGTCACCTGGAAAACTTGTTAGTGACATCTCAGATTAATACAGAGTGGGGGTTTTAATACTTCACAGTGAGTGCTTAAAGTGATTTAAGGTCCAGGACTAAAATGATATTTAAAAAAGAAGAATTTGGAAACATCAGTGGTAACTAGGACTGCAGGTTACACCTAAAATATGCTGAATATGAGTTGAAATAGTATTTTTAAGAATTATATAGACACTGTTTACTTTTTATGTCCCCGAGACGTTCTGTCAGGTCAGTGTCTGTTACTTTATGTTTACTTCCAGCATCTTAAAGATCACCTCATTCCACTCCCCTGCCTTGGACAGGGACGCCTCCCACTAGACCAGATAATACAAGAATACAAATGAATAATTTTACATATACCCACACATATATACCTTCACTGAGAAGATAATACACTGCAAATGGGTCCTGACTTGTGGCCAACTGAACATCTTGCTAATAATTAATGTATACATCCAAATTCTCTACACATTAAATATTAAATGCAACTGGTATAGAGAAAGTCAGGATTGTCTCAGCTTGGCAGCATGAAAGGCAATGACTGGACTGTGAATTAGCACCTGCTCCTGTGCAGGACCCCAGAGAGCTGTGTGAGCCCCCTGACCTTCACCATGTACTCCAGAGGGAGGGATGGCTGCACACAGGACAACCCAGTGACTGACAGGTGAACCAAAAGGAACAGTGGGAAGGAAGCTGGAGTCTGAATATCTGATCCTTGCAGGAAAAGGATGAGAATGCTGGTCCAGCTGCAGTCCCAAGGCCAGTTTTCATGCCAGAAAGAGCCACAGCCAGCAGGGGCTGGCACAGGGAGGGCTGAATTCAGGCCTTTCCTTAATATTCTACCTCAGTGTCCCCAGTCAACACACTCCTGTCGATTTGAGAAGATCCTGCATCTTTAACTGGTTGTGTTGTGCGTTTTCTAGTTGAAGGACAGTCATAAAAGCCTGAGAACAGTGGGTGGTGCAGATCCATCACTTGTCTGGCAGGACAGACTCCCAATAAGTCCATGGCAGGACCAGAGGGACATATCCTAGAATATCAGGAAAACTGCAGCATCAAATAGAGAAACAGAAAAACAGGTTTTAGGAAGGACAGAAGGTCTGGTTCGTTAGCTAGGGAGCTGTTACCTTGCACTGACTTTATATCTGTCTAGTTCTTGCACACTTTTTCTCCAAGAGACATAAATTCCTGTCTGAAAGCCTTTGCCTACCTTCTTATTATCTTGTGGCCTGATTATAATATCTTTCCCTATTGTCCTGACAGCCCCAGTTGACCCAGTGTCAACAAAGAATGCTGCTGCACTGACTGCTTTTCATCATCAGTTTTCTTTTAGCATCCCTCTACTTTTTTTCCTTCTTCTTTTCCCTTTTTACCTTCATTTTTAAGGCCTTTGCTGGCTTATCCTCTTCCTCTCTCTTATTACTTACTGTACCCACTCTGCTCAGGCAGCAATGCCAGTCTCCATCATTTAATTGCTGCCTTTTCAAACACGATCTCTGCTTTGCTGCCCTTCATATTTTAGCACTGCTTTTGCAAAGGCACTTTGTTCACATCCTCCTGCATATTCTCCCTTTAGGCTGTGGTAGCACAAACCCAGGTAACAATTAGACTGCTGGGATATGGTATGGCTGATATCATCTCAGGGTGTTCCTGCACTGCTTTCTCTGCTTCCAACTGCCATTTCTTTCCTTAGAATATAATAGGATTTGGGGTAGAGACCATCAGTCTGCTCTACATTTATGTGGTCTCTAATGAGACAAAATTCTGCTCCATTATTTGGTTTTCAGGAGCTGTGATATTAAATAGTTCACATGCAAAAGGAGTGGGCTGGATTTGATGGAAATTCAGATGATATATAATTGAATGCTATCACAAACACAGCAAGAACTAGATTGGTTTGCTTGTGCTGTGCCAGGGTGAATCCATACAACTACAGTTGTCTTCACAGAATCACAGAATCTTAGAACAGTTTGGGTGGGAAGGGAACTTAAAAATCATCTTCTTCCAACCCCTATCCATGGGCAGGGACACCTTCCACTAGCCCAGGTTGCTCCAAGCCCTGTCCAACCTGGCCTTGGACACTTCCAGGGATGGGGCAGCCACAGTTTCTCTGGGCAACCTGTGCCAGGGTCCCACCCCCCAATGAAAAATTTCATCCCAATGTCCCATCCAACCCTGCCCTCTGTCAGTTTAAGGCCATTCCCCCTTGTCCTGTCCCCCCATCCCTTGTCCAGTGTCCCTCTCCAGCTCTCCTGGAGCCCCTTTAGGCCCTGGAAGGGGCTCCAAGATTTCCCTGGACCCTTCTTTTCTCCAGGTGAACACCCCCAGCTCTCCCAGCCTGGCTCCAGAGCAGCCCTATGATCATCTCTGTGGCCTCCTCTGGACTTCTCCAATTATTGGAAAAGACAAGATTATTTGTAACATACATTCCAATGTTTCTCAATGCAGAGAAAAACACATTTCCACAAAGAATCCCAATACTGCAGCTACTATGCAGTTATGTGAAGTACAGAAATATTAATTTCTCAGTTTTGCCCGCAGTTTTAAGTTTCGATTTTAAGAGCAGTAAAGTTCTCACGCAAAAAAAAAGTATCGGGAAAATAACGTGCAGACAATTTAACCCCTTTTCCCTCTTTTAATAGTGCAGAAAACTTGGGAAGTTCCCTTCCATGGCAGAGGTCGTTGCGCCATCTGCTGCGGGCAGGGGGGAACCGCGTATGGACGACACCAAAACGTCCCTAATTGTGCCCATTTCGTCCTTTTTAAACACAGGAAAGGATGTAATCCACACAGGAGGCAGATCTAAGGAAGCACTAAACCAGAGGCAATAAAGTTCACTACACCCCTGCAGTGTGTCTTCAAGGGAAAAACTACTCGTGAAAGAGAAGAGGAAGCAGTAGGATGTGACAAATGGAAAAATAATCAGATGTAAATACAGAAAATGAAGTCAATTTTTTTCTGTTGATTTAGCACTGGTACTTTGCCCTTTGGCACTGTGTATTTGGTAAATATTCTGAACAGGACGTTCACAGCCTTTTCTTTCTGAGGAGAATGGCGTGTTCCCACTTGTTTAATGTTGTGGCTAAAATTTGTGTTTTAAACGCAAACAGAGAAATTTCATAAAACAAATATAAATAAACAAACTATCAAAGATCCCAGCAGTAAGAGCTTGACATAACCCAGCTTCTCCTAGAGCTTCAAATGTCCCTCACTCCCCCTCACAGGCTGTGAGTCAGCAGGGGAGGAGGATACTTAGATTAGAAACACCAAACTGTGGAACAATGATTACACAAACGTTATTTTGGTTGCACTTCAGATGCTCCTGCAGTTAAAATCTGCTAAATTAGGAGAACTGCAGTATCAGAACCTCAGCTGATACCTGTGGAGTTCTGACTCCATGACCCCAAATTGCAGCACCAAAGCAAGGTTTAATACCACCCAAAAATATGACTTAAGTTTGACCCCCTTGTCACACATCAGCACAGGCCAGAAGTATAATTTCAACCTTCCTGCAGCGCTGGCATCGAGCACTGTCTCTGCTGCTTTTGGTTATGTGGTAGTTGGAAGATATTTATTGATGACAGGAATTGGATCAAACAGGCCCCTGAAGCCTCAAGTTTCAGGCCAGATCATCATCTGGTGTAAACTGGCACGAAGTTGGCACCTGCCAATGTCAATGTCACTCCAACACCGATCATTTTGCCTTAAAAATATTTTGTTACAACTCTCAGGAGCCCTTGGTACATAGAAATACAGACACCCGGGTGGTAAACACGAGCTTCTTAGTGACAGTTCTATTAATTAATCCAGTATCACATTCCAGATATCCTCATCTTTTAAAGATGCTTAGAAGACAATATTGGTTTTTTCGGCACCACCAATCCCAACAGGAGATGCTCCAAAGAAACACCCAGAGATGCTCCACAGAAGCACCCAAAGAGGAGCAGTTCTGAGCTGAGATCGCCGCCTGAATCCCCGCATTATGCACCAACGCACCATGTGAGGGTTGGTTCAGCCTTTATTACCAGCAACACAAGGAACCTTCTATCTTCTGTTTACTGGGATGGGAATAAACACAGGGAGTTAATATGTAACCATCCTTTTGTGGGTGCCTTGGGTTTTAAGGGGAGAAACTCCGGCCCGAGGGTCACTCGGGACGTCGGGGACTGGCGGCGATGCACCCCCTGGCACTGCTCGTGGGCATCGTGGCCCTGAGCCACGGGGCTCTTGCAGCAAAAGGTAAGTGTCTTCCTGTCATCCTGTAAGTGGGAATGAGGGAAGCTGGAGAAAACAAGAGGATTTTAAAGCCTTTAGATAATTCCGGTCAAGTGTTTTGATCGGGGATTTTCTCTGAAAGCGATTTCTGCTCTTTTCCCTTTCCTCCCTCTGTGTCTCCCCACGGTGAGGTGAGTTGCTGTATACAAAAGAATAAAATGAAGGAAAATAGAAGAACTGTTGACAGAAGTTTTGGGTTGCCTGCATTCCAAGGGGCACTGCATGTGCCTGGAATTAACCTGCTTCATCCTTCTGCCCAGCTCCTGCTCACATTGCTCTCCCTTCCATCCAGCACAGCTTCTGCCTCACTCTTCTCCTCTTTCCCCCACATCAAGGGCTCTGGGGACTGTTTCATGCACCTTCTCCTTCTGTTTGCCATTCATTTTTCCAGCCCAAGCTCTGTGTCCCTGTCCTCTCTCCACAATCCCAGCAGGAGCCTCTCTCCCTGTCCTCTGCAGAGGCTGCACCCCCTGTTCCTCCCTCTCTGCTCCCTCCTGTTCTCACCCTCTGGGTTTGTTCATGCTGTCAACACGTTAAACCTGGTTTGGAATCAGAGCTGTCTGATGTAACAAGAGGGTTTGCCCCAGCAAAAAACCGGAGAAATCAGAGAAAACCAAATTTAATTACGAGAAAAAATTCAGATTACAAAGGAAATGCATTAGTTTGCTTGTAAGCCCCTCTTGCCCTCTTCTGTCCAAAGTAATATGCCATAATTGACTCATTTTGCAGACCACCTTCATAAACCTATTTTGAAGGAAAAGTCAATTTTAGCTAAAAAAGTGACACCAAATCTAACTGGGGGCATTGGTAGAGCTGCAAAGGAGAAGAAGAAGATATTTTTTCCTGACTAATAATTATGGCAGCCATCAGCTGCCTCACTGAGGCACGCACAGGACAGGAAGATACTATAACTCCAATTTTCTACCCAGTTTCCTGTAAAGCCTCTCCTTTCCTCCAGTGTGTCCCAGGCCTCCAGAAGTGCTGTTTGCCACCATTAACGTGGACAAGCAGGTGTATGAAGTGGGTGAGGAGGTGGAATACACCTGCAGGCCTGGGTTCATGCCCAACAATGGCCAGAGGAAGTACACCTGCCTCCCAACTGGCAAGTGGGCCTTCAACACCCTGCTGTGCCTCCGTGAGTAACCCCCTGCCATGGTTTGAGACCCCCAAAAATCCGATTCCCAAGTCCAAGCCCCCCTCCCACAACTCACCCCAGTGTGAGAGGGGTTTTCCAGACACAACAGAAGACTCAATATGGGGGGAAGGGAATTCTATTACAATTATTACACAAATAAATATTATAATACATTATATACACAATTCTAACTGTCTCTCCTATGATAAAGCAATATTTACATTGGATGAAATCTCTTTTCCCTCCAATAAAAGTCCAGAAGGGAAGAAGGAAAGATCCTTTCCACGTTCAGGGCAGCAGTGTCTCTCTCTTCAATGCAGCAGTCGCAGCTGGAGTTGTTGTAGTTGGATCTCTCTCCATTACATCCCCAAATCCTGCTCCCACCCTGGTGCTGGGCACTGCTCTGGAAAGGGGATTTATAGGCCATGTGAGGGATCACATGAGTTTAAACAGATATACCTCCATCTCCAGTTGTTCTTCCCTTATGTGCTGGGAGTGGGACGGGAGAGAACAGGGGAAGGATCTTCCCATCCATGTCCCATGGCTTCCACATTATCCTCTGCTCCTGGATGGGGATGGAGGTTGGACCTGGACATGGGGAACCTTCATCTGCCCCAGCCCAGCAGTGCCTGTGCTCTAACATCAGTAACCCCTGCATTTATTGTATCCCTCGCCGTTCATTTTTATCATTTCACTGCACTGAAGTCATATTCCTCAGAGAATCAAATGCTAAAAGAATATTCAATCAAAAGAGCTTCAAAATTACTATATTTTCATACAAACAGAACATCTAGACTTATGAAATGTAGTACATGGGAGTAGAGAAATGTGAAGGACACAGGATGAACCTTTATGATCAACTTGTTCCCATCATAATGAAATCATTATTTCATGCCTCGTGAAATAACATTATCTTTTCTTTTTATCTTTAATTAACAGCAAAGAGATGTACCCCTCCTGGACCCTTGGAGAATGGAAAAATTGATTTTGTAGAACTCCAGTATCAGAGTACTATAAATTTTTCATGTGAACCAGGGTAAGCATTCCCTTCCTCATACTGTTAAATAAACAACCTAAATCACTATGTTACATTCTAGTATCACCCACTGCCATATTGCAAGGCAGAGAACTTTGAAAACTGCACATAAAAACTCATCTACACTTTGGAAATTATTTTTAAAAAGCCTATCTAGTGATCCTCTATTCAGTCTTGGCTGTAACATCCTGGAGCTTTGCTACTCCAAAGCAAAGTCTTACAAATATGGAAACTATCAAAACAGCAGAGATTTTATGCAAAGATTTATTCTGGAGTGCTTTCCCCTGCTTTTTAAATCCTCTTATTACATCATGAGATGAAATCCTACAGCAGAGAGTGGATAATCTCCAGCAAAGTTGTTGTGCTCTTCGGCTCTGGAGACTGGAAATTGTGTTTCTGTGCCTTTCCGAGCTCAATAAATGAAAACAAGAGGTTAATCCTCATTTGGTCCCTGCAGTAAAGGCACTTTTACTCAAGGCTACTCACTAACTTTAGAAATGAGGATGCATTCAAAGAAAAATAGTTATGGTTAATTCAGGGAAATATTTGATAGTATTTCATTTTGCTTGGGTAATTAATGACTAAGCAGTCCTTACCTGGAAGGTGAGACATAGCCTGGAGTTCACTGAAGTGTCAACAGTCTCAACTCTTTCATTCTGCAAAACAGGAACAAGATAAGGAATAAATAAATTCTGCTGTGACACCAAATGCAGCAGTGGGACTGGATTGGATGTTGCTAATTATAATTTACTGGTTTTCAGCTGTGTGATATTAAAATGAGAGACACATGCTGAATATTTCTTTAAAACTCAGAGTAAAGGCTAATAATGTAAGTGCAGAGGAGGGGAGAGAAGCATTTAGTGTGCATATGGAAACTGAAGTGAGTGTCTGGTATTAAAATATAATCATGTAACTTTAGTTCTTAAGAGTGTTGAGTTCTTTGCAATATTTGATCCTAATTGCCATCATTAGCTAGGAAGTCCTCCCAAGAAACCATAACATTTGCATTAGCAATCATAGATAAATGTTTGATACTTACAAATATCCATAGTATTAATCAGTCGTAGAAGTTAATACATAAAACAGAACATATAATTGAAAAAAAGCAAAACATCTTCTTGTATCCAACCTTCTGCCTGGATCTTTGCAATACTTGAATATTAACAATTTTTTCATATTTGAATCCAAAATTCAGGAAGAGCTGGACTAGTGAAGGATTTCAGAGCTGGACTCTTTAAGTCTGTTTTTGACAAATGTTAATTTTTCTTGCAGAGAACAACTTGATTTTTGTCCCTGTTCATTAAGCTCTCTGATAACCAGTATAGTATCTTTTTTTTTTCAGCTACAACCTCGTTGGGTCAAAAACAAGCCAGTGCATGTCAGATGGAAAGTGGACTGGAATTTTTCCACAGTGTCAACGTGCGTGTTTCAAGACTAAAGAACTACTCTACTCTTACTCTCATTCCAGAAAGACTCTTTTCCATGGCTCAGAGTAACATTTATTCTTATTCAGAGCTCTTCCACAGTGCAGTGCAAAAAAAAAAAATGGTTAGGAAAAATCCAGCAGAACCCTGGATGTTTGGTTTTAGGTCTGTGGGCTTTAGAGAAATACAGTTTAAAGGTCTGTACAAAAGGCCAGGATCAGGGATGCTATTTACAGCTGGAGGTAAGAAGTTTATCCACTCAAATTCCTCCTCCCTGTGTATAAAAAAGAGGATATTGTCATGCCTTTGCACTTGTTATACAGGGTTTTGCTCTAACCTGCCCTGCATAAAGACTTTACTGAAAGAGCAATAGTATTGTCTGAGAAATACAGCAAAAATCATGAATTCCATGCTCTAGGACTCCTGAGACCTTTAATCTGAACTACTTGTTTGGTCAGCTCTGATTCCATGAAGGGCACTGTGGGTTCATTTAGTTACAAACACGTTGCTCCTCTGATTCCAGGAATAACTTGATCTCTGATTTTCTCTGTTCTCTCCCTTTAATTTCCATGAACGCTGTGCTTTTCCAGCGGTGACTTGCCCACCTCCCCCCATCCCGGAGTTTGGAGTCCTTTCCTACCGTCGCTCAAAACCTGGAAACGTTTCTCATTTCCTGGACACGATCACCTTCGAATGTGTCCCCCCTATGGCACTTTTTGGGAATGAGACAGCCACCTGCACGGCCAATGGGACCTGGAGCAGCATTCCAGAGTGCAAGGGTAAGGAACACCTGAAAATATGCCCTAGAATTGTATGTTCTGTACAGAACTACGTGAACAACCTTAATATTTTATTTTTATTAACAACTGTTGTTGCAAACGTGCAGCAGAATTATTCTGCAGTTCAGGCCCGTGGATGTGAGGGGGTTGCTCACACGACGTGGCATTGCCAAAATATTTGCTGCAGGTATAAAGGTTATATAAACAAACCCTGCTAAATGGAGTTCCCAGTGGGGAACCTGAGCCTGGCCTCCAGAGTGCAGCCAACATTTTATTCTAAGCTTGGATTCATAGAAGAAACAATCAACCTCACCCTTAGTCCTAAGAACTTGCAGTGAAACTATGCCATGTTTAAGTAGTTTTTTGCTATAACCACAGACTGATGTGTATTTAAAACAAGTAATGTTTGTTTATTTGTGGTGGTTTTCTAAGCTGTGTTTTCCTGTGCAAGGGGCTGAAATGAACCACTGTGGGAGTTTTATGTGTTTTTCAGGTGTATAATGTGTTTTTTTAGACCCGTGACATGGATAAAGCTTTGGTTTTGGTTTTGGTTTTGTCCCACAGTTGTCACCTGCCCCACTCCAATAGGGATAGAAAATGGATTCATAGAGTTTGCTGTCCGCAGGACGTACCACTACAACGAGAGTGTCAGCTTTGGCTGCCAGCCCACCTATGTGATGGAGGGATCCAAGCATTCCCGGTGTGAAAAGTCTGGAAACTGGTCCACAAAACCGATTTGTAGAGGTATGCACAACACCACCTGTTAGAAACCACAGAAAACTGAATTTTCCTGTCAGACTCTGCCTGTTCCTCACTGCTCTGTGCAGGAGCTGCCCTCAAAAGGAAACCAAAATCATAATTGCAAGGCCCTGATAATCTAAGACCACTCCCAACACTGAACATTGTATGAATGTAGGTATGAATGGTATGATTATATGTATGAATGATGCATCTGAATTGAATTCAATAATCAGCCACATAACTTTTTTTTGTCTGAGTTTTTCCTCTCCCTATTTAATATCATTAGAAATTTTGCTGAGGCTGGATTTCCACTGGAAACTTTTGACCCTCTGCTTCGGGGTCTGAATTTCTTCAGCACTGTAATACCAGCAGAAGTTCTCCAGACATATGTGGGACATACTGTTTTTCATTCTGAAATGGCACTTGTACAGGAATCTGATGGCATCTACTCCTCTCCTTTTCAAATCCTTACATCTTCCTTATAACTGTTTTTTTTTTACAGCACCATGTAAGATACCAGTTAAGAAAGCTGTGGTGTTATACAATGGGGAGAAGAAGAGAGTTCAGAATGACCTCAAGGAGGGCATTCTGCACGGGGAAACCGTGTCCTTCTTCTGCAAGAACAAGGAAAAATCCTGTGCCTACACTGTGGACGTGGCGTGTGTGGATGGCAACTTCACCCTCCCTGCCTGTTTCAAAGGTAGGACCGAGGCTGATCCCAAACCAGCTTCTGGTGTGGAATTACAAGTGCTTTAGTGTGGGGGGCAGTGTCATAGTTCATCCTCAAGCCCTCTTTGAGTGGTGAATTCATCTGCCTTGGACTGGAGTTACTGGGTGTTTTGGAGAAGGAAATGATGCACAGCATAAGTGTTTTTTTTTGGATACATCAAAGCCCTGCTTTAATTCCTGTCCTGTTCTAGAAAGTGCTATTTAAAGGCGGTCTAGCCCAAAGAAAAGGCCATAGGTAAAAGTATTCTGGGATTTCAGGAATGCTTGAATCAGCACCTTCTCTAGGGGTAAAGAGCCTAAGCACTGCTGCAGCCTCAAGAACCTGATTTTTCCCTCCTATTCTGCTGAATTATTCCCACATTATGCTGATCAGAAACACACTTTGGACCAAGAGTGACAAAAAGCAGCTGATATAGCTGTGGTGAGGAATTGATGCTGGAGGAACCGCTTCACAGGCACACAGGCTTTTAGAAGAAATAAACAGCCAACACCCATGTTTGTTAGAAAAGGGAATGTTTTGCGTTTGTTTTCTCAACATTCCTTGCACAGAATTTTCCTTGTAAGTTTTATTTTCATTTGAAAGTGGAGGAAAAGCACAGACTACCCCCCATGAAAACATCTTCCCTCGCATTTGGCAGGGCTTCTGATGCAAGTAGCTTAGCTTTCATTGCAATCAGCACTTCTTCAAGATATTTTACTACAATGCAAAGAGTTGTTTTCAGGCGTGTTCCAAGAATTTAACCCAAGTTCTTGTTTCCAACAGAACGTGGCTTTTTTTCTACTCTCGTGAAGAAGGACCCATCTGACATGAAACCATGTGAAGATGAAGCATGAATTAGAGAAATAATACAGTACTAAATTTCTGCCTTACTGAGACAGAGCCTTTCACATACGAGAGGAAAGTGTAAACTTCCAGGTGAACTCCAGACTCCAGGAATGCAGTCTCACCTTTTCCCTCCCACAATCCCCACCAGCCTCTTCCACAAGCTATGACACATTATTTCAGCCATTAACCTCCATTCTCTCTTCTCTGCCTTCTTCCACATCCCTGCAATGCTGCTTCTCTTTGATATTTCCAAAATTTATACAACTGTAAATGACTTCCTCAATAGCAGTTGCTTTACAATAAAGTGATTTTCAGCCACTAGCGTGTTCCTATTTAATATTACCTAATCATCAATTAAATCCTTTAGCTCTGGACTGATTTACACTGAAAGGCCTTAATCATTGGTAATTACCTGGGTTCTGATTCCATTAACACTCCCCTGTGACAGGGAGTGGACCTTTAATTATAAATAGGCAGAGGGTCAACAGCCTGGGATTTTCCAGAATTTATGTAAGTAGAAAGACTGAGATTTCTAAATTACTTTAGAAGCCAAATATCCAACCACGATTTAAATGTCAATAATATCACGTTAAGCATTTTTTTTTTAATATTTTAAAAGACATTCAAAAGTTACTAAGACCATTTCGATTTTTTGAGATTCTAACTTCACCTGAAACTGTTGTTTTAAACAACTGTTAATTTTTACCACTGTTTCAATATTACACAATGTAACTGCTTCATCTTTTTTTTTTTTTTTTTTTTTTTATTGAGCAACAGCAGTGATCTCTGGTCATTAAGCAGCTTTGAAGTAAATTGTACTTTTAATTTGATTTATGATACAGGCAGCTCACTGGTATGATCCAATCTGACAAGTTTTGTGCTTATATGTGTATTTCCATTCAGAAAAAAGTAATTATGATTTCAACATACTAGAAAGTGATAGAGAAATACTTGTTGTGCACATATAATGAATTGTCATGAGTCATATACATGGTTCCCTCTGCAGTATAAAAGCCTTTTCTCTGATTAAAAGCATAAGTAAGTTACACAGCATGCAAGCTACTGTAGAACTTTTAAAAGAACCATTTAACATTAAGATCAAACTACTTTTAAGATGCTACAGCTGCCATTAAACAACCCTGAACATACTCTAATTATCTTTTTTTCTTTTTTTTTTTGAAGGCTGCATATGAATATTTTAATAGTATGACTGATATAATTTGTCCTTACGCTTCCTACTTTTAAGGAGAGATGGAGGCAGCTATTATTAAGTATTTAATACTTTGTACTCGTCAGCAGTTTAATTCTCTAATGCAGAGACAGATGAATTCATGCTGGCAACTGGAGTGGGTATTTCATTGGTACAACGTGTGCTGTGTTTTGGTTCCCAACATGTTAAAGTGGGATCCTTGAATGACAAGGCCAAGATATCCATAATTTCTTCTAACACATCCATGAAACAGGTGGCAGGAACCAGTGAGTTTGGAAATGTCGTGTGGATCCCTCTCTGGGATCGGGACGTCCGGGATGGTCGCTGAGATACCAAACACAGTTTAATATTAACTCTTGTTTCACAGCAAACCCCGTGAGGTTGGTGTAACATTCACTGCCACCAAAATGCTGCTTGGCCCCGAAATGACTCGTGTTTTGCACAAAAACAGTCGCCTCAGGAAAACTGAGATTTTTTTTTCTGAGCAAATTTTCCCACCTCTGCTTTCCCATGCAGCAGGATAATGACTGAGCTCGTCAGCTGGCCCTGCTTCCTCGCTGGATATGCAGTGTGGAACACTTGAAAGGATCACCCTTAGGAGCCAATGTTCACATGCTGAATTTATTATCTAGTCTCCTGAAGCAAGAAGAGGGAGAAAAAAAAAAATCTGTGACCTGTTAACTCTTTGAAGTAGTGAGGTGTTTGTGAATCACAACTTTTCAGACATGAAAGATTGGCTCAGAAGGTCTGAAAAATAATGTCTTGCAACTCGAAGTGTTCCAGAGGCTGGTAGGAGGCAGTGAAACCTGCCTTTTTCTTCCACACCCCCCCCTTTTTATTTTTTTTGAGGTGTTTGAAAGAATGCCTTAAGCTGTGTTCATGTTACTTGTGGCAACCTGCTGAGACAGTTACAGAGATAAGGGGACATGGTAAAATGAGGTGAAAAAAAAAAAGCTGAATGTGTTTTACTTAAATGGTCATATTTTTACAATTCAAATTGGGAGTATTCTCTATTCTGGCTGGGATATTTCTGTGTTCTGTAACAGTGATTTTCTCAGGAAGGTCAGTGCACATCAGTGCTCCTCACATCCAGGCTGCACTTTGGCTGGAGACAAGACCTCAGTAATTTCTTCAGTCTTTTATTTTTCTTTCATGTTTTTGGACAGAAGTTATGTAGTTATCAAATCACTGCAGGTAGGTTTCAACCTCTCTGACCACCCTGCTCTGCACTGGTAAGCAGACCCAGAAACTGGAGCTATTCCTTCAGGAAATTTCTCTTGGAGCAGCGATTCCAATTCCATTGGTTCTGCTCGGCCTCATGTCCTTTTTCACCATATTCCTGCAAAGTCAGTTTTTCAAAGTACTTTGTGACGAGCATGACAGGGACATACTCAAATCTGAAGGCAACGTGCAGAAACAAATCAATGAATAACAACATACAAAAAGGGTGGCTTAGAAATTCCCCCCCTTTTCAATGGTGAAAACCAGATTTGCAAAGCTGGACAGAAATGCAAACCTCTCCCTGCATCACCTGACCAACATGCTGATGTGCTGCCCCTGGAAAACCTGCCTGGAGAGTCACATTCTTCAGTCCATTCAGCCTTTCATATTCTAGCAACTAATAGAACTCTCCTCTGTCTCCTATGATTTGGACAAATTGGTTTTATACCGACTACAAAATTCCCCTGACAAATCTGATTATTTGAAGTGATGATTCAGAGAAGTCTGGCAAGTTCAGCCACCTGGTAGTGTCACTGCGCTGCAAGAACCTACCCTGGTTTTAAGCCAGACAAAAAGCAGTCTCATCTTCCACATTATATTAAATGACAAATATTTTAAATATTTAATAAGAGGTTTTATTTGGGATTGCACATACACACAACCATTGACTGAAGAAGAGACTGAAGAGCTCAAAGGTCTGGGAGATTTCTCTGATTCTTTGGGATTCTTCCTTCCTTCTTTTGGATCTTTCTTTTCGGTTTTCTTGGTACGGCTACAAAAGAAGTGCAACCCGTGGGTTCTGGGGTAGAGATGTTGCAGAATCACAGAACATCCTGAGCTGGAACAAGGATCATGAAGTCCATCTCCTGGTCCCGCACAGCACCATCCCCAAGAGGTGGATGCTCAGGTGATCCTCACACCTGAGGGGATCATCCAAACCCTCCTGGAGCTCTGGCAGCCTCGGTGCTGTGACCACCGGCCACCCTCTGGGGGAAGCACCTTTCCCTGAGATCCAACCTGACCCTTTTGTGACACAGCTCCGGCCGTTCCCTCCGGTCCTGTCCCCGCTCGCAGGGAGATCAGCGCCCGATCGCGTAACGAGCCCAGGCAGTGACCGCGTCCCTGCCCTGCCTCCCCCGCGGCTCCCACGCACTGTAATTAACCCCAAGCGGTTTTTCCCCGTGCAGGTTTCTGGGCTCCAGCAGCTCCCCCGGCCCACCCCCTCTCCCCAGGCCGTGCTCGGGTGGGGCTCCAGGCCGGGCTGTCCGGGCCGTGCCGCCGGTAACCCGCGGAAACGGAAACGCGCGGGGCCCGCGGGGCCGCCGGGAGCGGGGCCGGTTTGAACGTTCGGCCGCCGGCTCAGCCCGGCCGTGCCTGCCCCGAGCGGGGCCGGGACCCGCCGGCTCAGCCCGGCTCTGCCTCCCCCGTTCGGGGGTCCCGGCCCGGCTCTGCCCTCCCGAGGTAAAGGGGCAGCGGCCGGGGAGGTGCCCGCGGGCGGTTCGGGGCTGGGAGGGAGGGGATGGGGATGGTGGGGACGGGTCTGTGCGCAGGGGAGGGACGGTCAGCGGCTCCGGCGGGCACAGGGACGTGCGGGTTGCGGGTGAAAGGCACAAAAACGGTCCCCGGTTCCAGCTGGGAAACGACCCTCGGTTGGTCAGACCTGGTGCTGATAACGCCGAGGTTGTGGGGTCAATCCCCATCTATTTACTTAACAGTGATTCGCTTAAGACGCGATGATCCTTTTGGGTCCCCTCCAGCTCCGTGGTTCTGTGACAGTTTGGTGATGAGCGCTTGTCTTTGCAGCGCTGCTTCCTCAAAAACCAGCCCTGACAACGTTTTTGGTTCTGCCGCTTTTAACTATACCTCTACTTGCTTCTGGTTTCCAGTTTTTCTACTAGTTTCTCCTTTTTTCCTCCTCTGCCTTAAAAAAAAAAACCCAAACCTTTAATCCTAAGGAGTACTGGGTTAGGAACGCGGTCCCACACAAGCGCCTCGAGGTGCTCTGTACAAATTGCGTGTAATGAATACATTTAGCGCGTGGTTGGAAGTTCAATTTCAAACCCAAACAAACACATCCTCGTATCTGCTGTTTGCAAACAATCCCTCTTAGTTTCGTGTTTGTTTGTGCGCAGTTAACACATCTAGTTTTGTTTCCTGCCTAGTTTCCAAGCATGTCTTTGCGGGGCCCCGAGGTGAAGACAGACTGATGTAAAGTGAATTTTTGACCTTTTCTCCTCCGACGTGGTGAATGTTCTTCCAAAATGAGCAGCGAGGACGAAATCTCTGAGAAACTGGATACAGAATTGAATCGCTATGTTGTGGCTATGAAGCCTTATGTTCTAAAGCTGCAGGATAGTTCTGGTAAATATGGTAAAATGTGCATTTAAAGGCTAATAACAGAATTCTAGGTGACTGATTATTATTTTGTATCTATATACTTGTATATAGCCAGAAACTTAATGTCTGTTATGGCATGGTTTTGACATAGGGTTTGTCCAACTTCTAAAGGTGGATTTTTTTTAGATACTTTCTGCAATTGTTTGAGCTTATCTGTGTTATCATCACAATGTGAATATGCTTTTTGCATAAACACATTAGTATTTCTTTTTAAAAACCTAATACAGTAGAAACTAAAAGCTTCTCAAAGGCATTGTTTTTGAGATGGCCCTTACAAATTACAAATATTTTCTAGTTATAAAGGTGTTAGAATTTGGTTGGGAATGTGTAATAATAGGACAATCAATTAGTAAATAATTTTTTATAAATCTGGTTTTTTTACAGCCAACTAGTTATTATTAAAGCCACATACCCTACAAATTAAGACCTTTCTGTGTGAACGTTTAACCAAATGAATAATTTCATCATCTGGTAGCAAAACTTGTGTAAATACAGATTATTTTTTTTTAATTAATGAATATTTATTTATGTATTTAAACTATTAATGCTCATGCAGGCTGTAAGTTGTAGTTAATGGCTGCTCTTGCAGTGATTGCAGAATTCCTGGTGATTTATGTCTTCTGTCCTTATTAGGGATTGATTCCCAAACATGCCATTTCTGGAAGTGATGTAAACATGAATTTATAGAAAATGTTTCTGGAATATGTAAATTTGAACTGTTGTTAAAGACTTATAAATAATCTGTTTAACTGTTTTTGTTTGGTTTGGTCATTTGGGTTGGTTTGTTTTGCTTTAAACTTTTGGGTAGAAGGGAAACACCCGTGAAACTGGTGACCAGTGATGGCTTCTGTTTCTTCAATGTGTTTGATTTGCTCTGAAAATGTAGAATGAGGATGTATATCTGTGTTTTCAGAACGAAGAATATGTGCACTGTGGATTAAAAAACTCTGCAGACCCTCAGGAGCAGGGGTAGGATTAGAGGGAAGGAAGAATCGGAACTTGTATGCAAAACTTTTGCTCCACATGCTGAAACAAGGAGTCCTGGAGGGACCTTTTGCACAAAAACCAGAACAAGGATTGCTGAAAAGTTTACCTTCCCACATGGTGAGTGTGAGACAAACAAAGATATACCCTCAAGATACGTTTGCCTCTTTGATTTGGCACGAATGTGAAAAATGACGTTGGGAAAATCTTTTAATGGGCAAAACCTCTTATGAAACCTTTATCTTCTTCAAAATTCAGATTAGAAGGCTTATAAAAATCAGTGTTCTGAAGAAACAATTTCTGATTCTTTGAAAATATGGAATAAAAAGCCATTGAGGCTTTCTTTTGTCTTAATCAGCAGTTTTGTGAAAGAAAAAATGTGCTCCAAGGTGGTGACTTTAGTAATTAGAGGTGATTATAGGAGGCTGTGTATCTGTGAAAGATAAGATGGCTGTTCACACAGATCTTGTTAAGCTTCTTAAGTTTGTTTTCTGAAGACCTGAATATATTGTGTTGATGCTGGCATCAGCTTTAATGGGATAACAATCCTAATTTATGCTAAAATTACCCATACTGAAGGAAGTAAAGTACTGGAAAACATTTACACTGTTGCCTGTTGTATGAATTTCCATGGGTTGGGAGTGTGGCATCTGCCACTGCCTTCACTGGAAAAAGGATGTTTTTACTGCAGATATTCCTGTAAAGAACAACTTTTAACTCTGTAAAGAATGTATTGGTGCAAATATATTTTGTTGATTTTGCTTTTATTCTCATTACAGACAACTTTTGTTGAAGAACTAGGTACAGCAGGAGCTGTGAGCAATAGCTCAGGCTGTTTGCCTGAGTGGGTACTGGGAGAGCTAGAAAACAGTGAAGCTAAAGAGGAATCCTCTGTATCAACAGCACAGGGGTAAGATTTCTGTGTTTGCTTTGTTCAGTATTTGATATTTAATAGATTTCTGATTTGATAAGCTATGGATGTTTCAGTTTGTGTGAGTTTGTGGTGAGTCCATCATCAGTGTTTGTACTTGATAAACAGAAACTCAGGTAATTGCTTCAATGTAATGAAATATTCTAGACTTTTTCATTCTTACTTTTCTCCATCGTGTCTTCTTTCATCCTCCATACCCCTCCAAACTCTGTCCTCTTTCCCTTCCTCTTGTTCTCCTCCTCCTTTCAGTTACAGACACTTAACTTGGAAAATCTAAGTTAACATTTGTAGTCTAGGGCCATAATGCTGAAAGGAACTGTTTTATCAAATAGTTATTAATGGCTATATTTCCTATAGAGATTAGAAATCTAAACAAGCACACAGATGGTGGATTTAAAGGTTGTTCTATGATTGTTTCTCCCAGGTTTTTGGGGTTTTTTTTAGAGGAAGCAGAATAATGGCTTCCTGCAGATAAGCAAAGTTTGCTGTTCTGTGAGAAAGGAGGAAAAGTTTCATGTGTACAGAGAGATTTGATTTATCTTTTTGTGAGTGTGTTGGTTCACCCTGAACACCTATTTGTCTTGTGTTTCATCAGGGCTTTTTTATGAACTAGCAAGATTTCTTTATATTTCCCTTAAGCATAATAAATCTTGGATTCCAGAAGGTCAGGCTGGCCCAGCTGTGCTTGTTAAAATTTAGGAGGCTAAAAATCAGAGCTGCTGCCTGGGGGATACTCTGCCATGGTTTTGAGTGGGGAAGACTGCAATGGTTCCATCCTTGTCTGAACAACAACTCTTTGAGTTTGATTTAAAATGTTTTGGTCCATATCATGGTGGCTACTACAAATCCATGAGCTTTGTTGGTGACCAGCACCACCTGTGCTTAAATCCTACATGTAGGATAATTTAAAAAATTCAGCCTTGCTCATTTGCAGCTCTGCAGCTGAACCCTGAACACCTGTAGCTACACCTTGTTCTGGCAATCCATTGGCTCTGGGGAGGTTTGCAGGAGCTCATAAGCTTCAGCTGCATCCTTAGTTCCAATCAGTTGGGAATAGAGCTGCTCACAGAGCAGGGAAAGGGCTGAAATGGGTCAGGTTATTGAGGCTTGTTCTCCTGTTGGCTTGGAAAAATGTCCCTGCAGTATTGAAGGAGTGCCCAGCTGGTCAGTTGGACAGCGTTGGAAATCCTCAGCTCTGTTCTGCCCTATTTTGAGGGAGTCTTAGGTAAATTTTAGTTCAGTCTACTGTTCTTAAGTATTTACTTTCTGGATTTTCTTTGCAGCACAACTTGGTGCTGATTATCAAGATCTATGTTCCTTTTTGGGTTTTTGGTGTTTTGTTTTGTTTTTTAATGTGACTGCATTTCAGTCATGGATGGAGTGGCCTCTTGTTTGCTGGTTTGGAAGTGTAGTTAATGTTTAACCTCTCTGAAATCCTTGGTGAAGGAAACACTCAGACATAGGCTGTGACTATTATTCAAGGCTCAGTAGGTGCTGTGCAGGTGGAAGTGAGTGTTTGCTTCTATATGAAGCTTCTGGTTTGATTTCATCACGTTACAAATACATATGCAGGTTTTGTTTCACGAGTTTAGTGTTTTTTTTAGTGTGTTCACTTACATTTTTCATAAGTGGCCATCATTAGCTGTCTTATTGTAGGCACACTGATGTGTTTGCTGTATATGATGCTTATATGTATATGATGTTTATATCATGTTTCTTTAATCATGTCTTTAATTTTTCAGCTGTGATTTGGAGAGATGACAGTTAGACACTCTTGCAAGTTAAATCATGTTGATATTGAGTATCATGAAGCTTTTCCTCTTCTGCATCCAGTAACTGTGTGTAATTCTAACAATCACTTAAAAAGCTGCTCTTAGGTCTGATGTATCCCCTTTTCCTGAGGACTAAGGGCTCTTCTGGTTGCTCTGATAGGAGCTTGTGGTTTTGATAAGAGCCTTGTGGTTTAAGAAACAGAGAATGGAAAATTGCCAGCTGAGTTATCATATTCCTTTGGTGATCAATATATGATTCCCAAGGCTCTGGTGAGTTCTCTGGAGATGTGGATTGCATATTATTCCATGTCAGGAGAAGCAAGTAAATGTGATGGAATAATGTTTCTGATTTAGGGGACTCTGGAAGTGAAACTTTGCTGTGTAGGCACAGCTCTGCTAATGGGTGCTCAAACCAAGAGTGGAATTGTGTCTGAGGAAATCTGAATTTGTGTTGGCAAATTTTGATGGTTCTGTAAGTTACATAAATTAGTCTTCAGAGCAACGAGAAATGAGTTTTCTTGTGAGCTATGCAGGAAAAATATTGAAGGTAGATATTTCAGCTGTTGTTTTTTGTAGAAATAGCTTCTTTAATACTTATTTACATGTGACTGTGTTAAGACATTACCTATATCCAACATATAGATCCTGGTTTTCTTTGTATTTACAGTTCTGAACGAGCTATCAGTGCAGGTAAAGATGGAATATATGAAATATTTCTGGGATGTGCAGTTTGTAGGGAGAGCCAGCAGATGGTGATCGAGTTCCGTTGTATTTGTCTCTCTCCTCCGAATGTGCATTGGGAAAACTGGATCCATGGGCATGGAATATGTGTAGCTGGATGAAAATTTTGCATTCCAGGCATGACTCAGTTCTTACAACATTTTCTCAGGGCAAAATAGATAATGTCAGTGAGACATGTTTGAGTAACTACTTGCTGTTATTTATCTCAAGATTCTCCCCTTTCAAAGGCCCAAACAGAGAAGTTCTTTTCATAGTGATTTTTATCTTGCCATACAAATAATTCTGTGTTTGGCAACTTTGACTTTTCTATATGAAGTTGTTTTTCTGCCTAAATGAAAAGGAGGTAAACAAACCTTACTTGCAAGCTGGGAGGTGGATGAATAAGCCCAAGGCAGCTGGTGCTGGAAAGGTGCAGCTTTATTTTGAAACACGAGAGGGTTGGTTTGAGGAATGTTGAACAGAAACCTGGTGTTTCTGACCCCACAGGAAAATTCTACTGTATGTGTAGAGATTGTGCCTGAAAAACACTGTTAAAGGTTAGTGTGGAGCTGTGCTGGACCAGGAGGAACCAGTGAGTTTCCCTCACTTTGTTCCTAGTAGGTTATTATTTACTAATCTCCTTTATTAGCACAAAATTGCTTCCTTCTCCCATGCTCAGTGTTTTGGCTGAAGCAGGAGGTCACAGGGCTGGTGTCAAGACTGACCACTTCTCACTCACCTGCCCTGGGAGGAAAAAGAAACAATCCTGTGATTTTTTATTTTTTTTTTGGAACCTGCCTTGTGTTGGCAGAAGGCTGGAAAAGGGAGTGAATGGGCAGAATATGCTTGAGAGGAGCAAAATTGTGGGCCACCCATAACAACTTCAGATTCTGTTTATAGAATCAAGTAAAGCAGCTTCCTTTTCAGTCCCTCTTCCAAACAGCAAATACAGAACTAAAATCTATGTAAACCTTTTTTCCCCCTTTTGTCAAATTGAGAGTATTACAGGTGACTTGGCTTGGTTTGTGTATTTGTTGACATTCCTTAATCTCTGAATAATAAGGGCATGAATTCTGTTTTCTCTCATTTTTAACAATTGGAACATTATTGAATTGTTTAACCTGAGCGTTGCTGAGAAAACAAATCTGATAAAAGTGCAGATTTACAGACAGGCAAAGATTTATCTCCCTTTAATGAAAGGTAATTTTGTGTCAAATGAAATCTCGGGAAGAAATGCGAGAGGCATTGTGTTATTAAATTTCTTTTGATCCTTTTTACCTCTAAGACTCTGCTTATCTAAACTATTTAGTGCTTTGTGATGGCTGTTATGCATCCATACATGTTGTTTATATGGGATTTATTGGTGCTGGAAGGGAAGGTTTGCTCCCAGTTGTTGTATTTCTCTGTTCCCTGCTGTTTTGATGAAAGCTGGGCCCCTGTGCTTTGTGAAAACTTTGTGTTTGTCTTCCTAGAAGTGACTCGTTTATATTGTACATCCAACTGTTGTTGTTCTGTTCATAAACACTTAATTCATCTCAGAGTCTCTTTGGCATAACAACCATCTCATTTGCTGCCAGATGGAAAGGAAGGAAGGTATTTTAATGGTCTGATTTGATTTTAATGTAATATAACCAGTCATGGGAAGGTGAAGGGACTAACAGGAGTTTTTAATTACCTTAATACCTGTGGATTTGACAGTGGAGTTTATGCTGAAGGGTGTTTTGCTGCTGTTTTGGATCTTTTGCTGTATCAACCTATCTAATAAATGCTTATAATTTTTATTTTATTTTGTTTCAGGCTGTTCTTTTCTTTCACTGTTCTGTGGTTGATAAATATCTGTTGACCAGGTGCATCAGGGACAGTTCTCTTCACCTGCTATTCTTAATTTCCTTCAGTTCAAGTATTTTATTTATGATAAAAACTTTTGCAGAAAATCCCTGTCTAGCACTCCACTATTTCAAAAGCATTCTCCTAGATCAGCCTTCCTGGTTGACTTGGATTTATTCTAAAATTCACTGTGTGATGTTGGGTCATGTAGTAAAAGAAAAGCAATGAATGCTTTTTAATGTACTATCATGTACACAATATTTCTGGGGTTTCTGTTGGCATGGGTTTTTTCTGGTGGTGTTTTTTTAATGGAATACTTAAGGCTTTTGTTTGCCTTTGACAAGAAATTTTCTGTTTTTTTCCTTTTTTTTGATCTATACATCTTGATAATTATTTTTTCCTGTATATTTTAAAAGATTCTAGTCTATGATTAACATCTTTTGTGTGCCACAGATTGTTGAAAATGAATTTTTTTTTCTCTCTCTGCTTACTCTTGTTGTTAATAACAGGGAAACATCCAGTGAGAAGCCATCAGATATATCCCATTCTGGGGTTTATCTTCACAGGACAGGGGAAAATGACCTGGGCACGTCAGAGTCTGTAAGATCCTTCTCCTTTTTCTCATAGAACTTGCTCTATTTTCCATGAGTTGGTTTTTATATATCCCTGTAAAACTATTATTTCTGGTCGTGTGGGTCATGAGCCCCCTGTAAAGGTGCAGACAGGGACTAAAACTCCCCAAAATCTGTCCTCTGCAGTGCAGGGGGGAGGGAATTCCTTGTAGGATGAACTGGGAGCATCCCAACTCCTGCCCTCTGTTTAGTGTGTTGGGTGCTTTGTTTTTCCCTGGGCTTGGCAAGGTGCCTGCACTGACATCATCTTGCATTATTTTGCAATAACAGATTAAAGAAAGCTGCAGAGATGCCTCTGGCTCTGGTTAGTGATGGTTGACCTCTGCAAGAGTGAATTTTGGACAGTTTTGTTTCATCAGACTTTCCACAAGGAGCATTTGTGGCTGATGAAAGGACACTGAACAGACTTCATGGAAAACCTGTTCAGCCCAAAATATTTAGTGATATTGTGTGTATAATTGCAAGCATTTACACTGAAAATTGCTCCTGACAAATATCCCTTTCCAAGAAATGTGCTGTTTCCCTTCCTAAATGTGGCTTTTACCACATCTACAACAACTCCCATCCCTCCATGGAACACTGAATTTGCTGTATGAACCTGTTGAGGTCTGCCCATAATTCTTTTTTGATGATATCAGGGGAAGAGTTCCCAAAGATTGCAGCTGGGAGTGGGCTGTTGCCACCTGAGGAATTCATACAGACTGTTCTTCCCTTCCTTGCTGGGCACAGCCAAGAATTTATGAGGATGTGAAGTGCAACTGGGATAAATTGGGAGTGTTCTGAGGAAATTTGTGTTCTGTTGAGCATCTGGAATAGAGGATTAGCAAGGGGATGGTTTGTCATGACAGGTTGCAGGTGGTCAGTGGGCAAAAACAGTGTCTCTGCCCTAGGCTCTGATTGGTATGAATGTATTTACACAAGTATAACTTAAAACCAGCAATGCCATGATTAAAAATAGAAACAGATTTTTTTGTTTATTTTAAGTTTGGTTCATTTTAAGAAGCTTTATTTTAAATTATGTATCCACCAAAATGCTAGATTTACTAAATTTCTTCTTATTGGTTTTGTGTTTATTTTACTTAGAGAAATATTCCTTATGGAACACTTATTGTGAAGAAAATTTTTTTCACTTGAGACTTGGTTTTGGGGCTTTAAAGTTGTTTTGTGAGGGGGGTTTTTTGTTGTTTTGGCTTGTTGTCTTTTTGTTGCTGGCTCTGCCACAGCTTCCAGGGCAATGTTAGAGAGATCACTGCACTCCACTGTTCTTCAGCTTCATATATTGGATTCTTCTGCGACTACAGCTTTAAAAGGGCCTTTAAGTGAAATAATCCTCTTTTGCTTTGCCAGACAGTTTGATAATGTTTGACTGGCTGGGACAAATAATATCTTGTTCTGTTGTCAGGACACACAGATGTTCTGGCAGAATTCAGGCCCAGGTAGGGGAACAGGGAGTCTTTTAAGAGACATTAAGAGCTGCCTCAACCAAGTGTGGATGAAATGCAGCCCAAGCTCCACTCACTGAATGATTATGACAAATGAGGAGATTGAAAGGAGAGGTGCTGGCAGGTCCACCCACAAGGCTCTTGTTAACAAAACTTAGTGAGACAGAGAAATTCACACTCTGGTGTTGTTTTTCTAAATATCTCAGTTAAGCAAAATGTTCTGTACCAGCTTCCCCATGGAATGCAGTCCGTAGTTATTGTTATCCTGCAGGAAAAACTTTCTTCTGAAAGACAATTCCTTGTTACTTCCTGGAGCAACAATAACCCCAGTCCTGGTGGGATGCTGGAAGTCCTTTCTGCAGAGAGCACCCTCAGCCTTGAGCTGGGCAGCAGCTCTGCTTTGATAACTATCCAGTGATAGTTGTCCACTGCTGTGCTTTCCTTTAATTTTTAAATTTATTTTTTTTTCCTTTGGAGGCTGATCAGGTGATCTCTGAATTCTGGATTAGCCCCACAAAGGGTACTGTGGAGAGATGAATCGTTTTTAGAATATGGAGTATTTTGAAATGGAGTATTTTGATTTTTGTTTATTAAATTTATCCTGTGTAAAGGAGATCAGAATAAGTAAAGAAGAACATTATAAAGTGAAGACTCTGGCTAATTTATCCTCAGAATTCCTTTCTTCTGGTAACTGAGCTATTTAGATTAAAGCTGTCAGAGGTATCATGCCACTCTCAGGAAATGCAGTGTAGGAATGACCAAGCCAAAGAGAGGCTTTATTTTAAATTATGTATCCACCAGCTCTTCTGATATTTTGTTTGACTTTTTTCTGTTCCAGGATGATCATCACAACAAAACAGTTTCTTTGAATGACAATGACCTCGAAACTCGTCTCAACAGTTGGAATCTTGGGGTAAAACAAACTGAGTGCATTCCTTACTTATTAACTTAAAATGGAAACTCCTTATTAATGTCATCTGCATCTGTGAGCTTAGGCTGCAAAACTGGTGTGGGAGTCAGTCTTTTAGAAATGAGTTGGTAAAGTCTGGAATGGTTATTAATGAAAACATGTCATCCTGAGGAGAAAACATTAAAAATGCCTCACTTTTAAGTTGTAATAAACTTACTGTATTTAATAAGGTTACTGATGAATCAGGCAAGTGGTCAAAACCAAGTATCTTACTCTGGTAAAAGTTCAGACTGTTTCTTGATGACTTGTCTTTTATAGTGTAATACAAGAACAATTTCTAGCACTTCCAGACTTAGATCAGTGTATTTTTGGGGAATTGTAGCTTTGTAAAACAGGGAAAGTGGATCCTCACAAACATTTTCAGGAGCAGCAGCTCCAACTTGCCAAAGCTCCATACAGGTGTCTGAAACCAAGGTGCAAGCAGTCACTTGCAGATTTTGGATATTTGGGCTGCATAAATACCTGGATTATATGAGCAGATAACTGTAATACCTTGAGCTTTTAAAGCTACTTTAAGGGGGAAAACTTGCTCATGGCCATTTTACAAATTGTTCCAACTGATGCTGACAAAGAATCTCTTTCTATCCAGTGTTTTCCTATCAGTGTTGATCTGCCTGCTTGCTTATCTCTGTAATTTTATTTGTGTTTTATTTCTTTCTCGAATTGAAATTCCAGTTTGCAATCATGTTGCGTTGATAACGGATGGTTATTAAAGTGTGATGATCCTCTGCTGATACAGGAGCTCTCTTGGATAACAAATTGGCTACTGTGACACATAAATCAGGTTTTCAAGTCTCCTCTCCAGGGATGGTAATTAAACAAGTCGCTCCTGAGAGACTTTGATTGCTTGATAAGACTTGTTGGGAGTTACCTGACAAAGAGGATTTGAGGTTGTAAAAGAGAGGTCTGTGAGGGGTTGCTGCTCAGCAGTGTTTCCCTGCTGTGGATCACGGCCTCCAGTGCCTTCTGAAAGGGTCAGGAAGTTTTAAGTAGAGTGTCACACTTAAAGAAGAATATGTCATTGCTAAAAATGAAATGAAAATCTCACTAAATGACTGCAGCTCCTTGGAGTCTGGAAGGTTGGAGTGTCAGATGTGGCTGCTGTTATTTGTGAGCATTTACAATGTCATGGGAGCATCCAGCTCCCCTTTAATTGCCAGGCCCATCTGCAAACTGTTCAGGAAACTTAATTTACAAGTGATCTCACCTCAGATACAGAAGACCCTTGACCCAAAAGAAACAGTTCAGTAGTGGGGGAAGGTAGGAAAAGAAATACAGGATGGCTTTTGCTTTGAGCTGCCCAGTGTAAAGAACTGTTGTTTTGAAAAAGCTTTGCAAACTTTCCTGGGGTTTTTTGGTTATGCAAGTCTTTCTTTATACAAGGATTTTTCTCAGTAAGAATCCTTGTGATTTTTAGGAAGCTGTGATTATTTCAAACAAGGAATCTGCAAATACCTATCTAAGTGTTCTACATATTGGTGAGACAACCTTTGTGTCTTCCAACTGCAAGTTGCTGCTGAACCTTCACTATTCCAGTCTGTGCTTGATTATTATAATGACCAGTTATAAACTGTTAATTTATTTTTACTGTTATCTTTTGATCTCCTACTTCTTTGCTATATTCTGAATTTCCTCTTCTTCAAAGCTCTGGTATTTTTAAGGTCACAGAGTGGATGTGTTTTCAGTGTTTATGATATGCCCACATCAGTGGCTGAGATTTCTTTTTTATTATTAGCATTGCTAAAAATACTCTGGTAAGTTTTGGGAAATACTTTTATGATTTCTCTGCTAAGCAGAGAGGTCAAAGCTTAACACACTAATATTTGTTGTTAGCAATAACATTTTCTGCAGGACAGTAAGGCTGTTGCATTAGTTTGCTGATATTTTCACTTCTCCTGAGCAATGAAAGAATTTTTGCCTTTGCCTTGCAACGTTCCTGATTATCACTATCAAACATTTCATTGTTCAAGTTCTTTAGATTCTAGTCATGCATGAGTAAATATTTTTTTAAAAAGCTGAGTTTTGAGTGCAATACATTTGCCTTTTGTACATGGAATACTAATGTAAGCCAATTTTACATACATTATAAAAGTGTGTTTTTCTTAGCCCTTATTGACTCTTATCTGAGTGTGGGCACTGTCCTTTATCAAGTGTTTGTGCCTCCAAGTTGCATTTGCAATGTAGAGAAGAAGAAATCCTTTTGTATTGCTGTTTTAAGGGAAAAATTTCAGAGCCAGGAGTTGAGAAAAATGTCATTACTTTGAACTTCCTTTGTCCTTCTTTAGGTATTTTAGGACATAATAAAAGTAACCTGGGCTAGTGGAAGGTGTCCCTGCCCATGGCAGGGGATTGGAACAAGATGAGCTTTAAGGTCTGTTCCAACCCAAACCATTCCATGATTCAATGATCTTATTTTATTAACAGCTGTCAATAAACTTCTGCATATTGTTGTAAATCTAGTGCAGTCATAGCTTAAGGGGAGGTGGCCATCTCCTGTTTGCCTCAGAAAATAATTAAATATTGTGAAATCTAGATATATATGAGTCAGGACAAAAAGCTTTTTGGATAATGGAATTAAACTACCTTTTTTCCTTTCCTTTTTTTTTTTTCCTCTTGTAGTTGAGCTTTTTAGATTGCAGAGGAACATAATTTTTGGATAAAAATTTTGTTATGTAAAGGAACAACAATGAATTAAATTCCTGGAAATTCTTACCTGACCTGCCTCTCTCTCTGTCTCTCTCTCTCTCTCTTTCCCTATTTCATGGTGCTTCTGATGCAGTTGGATTTGTCACTGAATTGTGACCAATTTTTAGGTGTGACAAAGCAAGGCTTTCAAACATCCCAGGAAATTCAGCACATCACTTTAGGTGGAAAGCACACAAAGAGACTGTACCCTGGGGAAACAGCAAAGGGTTTTTTAATCAGGGAGAACATGAGTTTTCATCACTGGAATTCAGCCAGCACAAGAATTTAACTCTTTAGCTTTTACCAGAAGTGATGTGGGACGTGCAGCACAAAGAACCTGCACATCAGGTCTTGCCCAGAAGGTTTTACCATGGGAAATGTTATTGCCTAAGAAGGGTCTAGGAGGACTTAGACCAAAGAAATTCTGCAGTCAGTGGCTTGCACTGTGTTCTCCTTCCTTGGAGAAATGCTTTCACACAGGGTTAAAGCAGATGGAAGCACTGGGAATTCTTGGGTGGCTGCAGCAGCAGAGGAGGCTGTGCCTGCTCCCTGCACTTGGCTCACATCTGCCTCTGTCTTTCCAGTCTAGTTAAGCTCAACCATTTCTGAACAAACCATTTGATTATCTTTTGTTTGGTTTCTCAGTCTGTCTGCTTACTATAAACATACCTACTGTATATGTTGTGGCGTTGGAGGGCAGCAACACTGGAAAAACTTTCCCACAGTGAACTCCAAGTGGTGGTGTGACTTCAAAAAATAAATTCGACTTCCATGCTGACAAACAATCTTCATGTGCTTTAATGTCCTTCCACTAAGACTGCAGCAGCAGCATTAAAGTGAACTTCCCTACAAATTATGATGTTAGATAAGAATGTCCTTACTCAAATTTCCTGAAGCTACTCAGCAGTTATTTCTGTAGGGAACATGCTGGCTGGGTTTGTTAGATTAAAGTAAGAATTTAGGGCAAGGTTCAGTTTAGTTGTTTACCATTTCAAAGTCTTAAGTGTTCTTAACTCTTTCATGTGTGTTTTTGCCACCCTTGTTTTGAAAACAATCACGTTTTGTCTTTGAAGAAGCTGAAGGGGGAATGTGCAGCAAGGCTGCTGATCCAAATGTGGGGGTTTTGTTCCCCAAATCTTTAATATACACAATATACCTTCTGCCTCTGGGACCGAGCTGAAATAAGCTCCAGTTGTGCTTTATTGAACATAACTAGACCTTGATAATCATCTTCCAGAGAATGAAATGGGATTTTGGAGGGGTGGGATGGAACCATGACATCAGTGTTGTCATTATTGTGGTATTTACTGAGCATTTGCTGTAAATTTCTGGACTGTGATTAGTGCACAAATATAAAGCCTATGCACTGTTTTCAGCCTGAGAGATGAAATATAGTTGAGGTCCTGACGATGAATCTTGTGGAAGTACTTAGAGCTCAAAAATGTGCTTTTCCTGCACTACCCTTGCTTTTGGGGGAAACAACTTTATATCAATTTACTTTTATCAGTGCTTCATTCATTGCTTGCACAGGTGCCTTTATTGTGCACTTCAAGAATGGTTAGTTTTGACCACTTCAGGTGTTGTTACATAAGTAGAAATGGAAAATACTAAGTTAAAAAACACGACTGACTTGCCTCAGGTTGGAATTGTTTTGGAATTTCGTTTTTTATGCACATTTTGCCACGCTTTTTTTTTTTCAACTTAGGAAAATAGGTATATTTGCATATGAAGTAGATTCTTTCTGTTAAATGATGGAGATCTGGTCACCCAACACCTTCAGAGCTCTGGTTTAGGAGGACTCAAGTAGGAGAAGGTGACCAAGCCAGTCCTCACCAATGGAAACGTGGTTTCTTGTCTGACTGCCCAGTAGAAGAGGGGAACCCAAAACGTTTTCTACAAAGAAATTCAAAATGCCATTTTTATTAAGAAGTGGTACTTACAAATTAGAGTTCAATTCTAGTTCAAATGAAGATGTCTTTCATGATGACATTTATTTGGTTCATACTCTTAAAAAAGGCATGTGATTTACTGTTCTTCTCGTGGCAGTCCTTTAGTTTCATACATATGTATTTTGGCTTGGCTTTGACCTTTTGCTTATTATTTTAAAATTTGCATGTTTCTCATAAATACAGGCTTTTTTTTTTTTTTTTTTTTTGGGCATTCTTTGTGATATTCCCTCTTTAATGTGGTCTAATTTTGAGAACAAGAAGTTTTGCAGAAGACCAGCATGAAAAGAATGAACGTTGAGGCATTAAATGTTTACAGATCAGTTTAAGTGGATATAATCCACAACAAGTAACAAAGTGGGAACATTTAACTTCAAAGCACATATGGCTGCTGTTACAAAATCAAAAAATGCAAGACTTGGGCTGTACAAAGTATTAGAGACACATTTTCCTTCCTTCTCACAAGCAAGTAGGATCTACCTTAGCTTTTTAGATGGGTTTTGAAGGCTGTAAACAGCTTAATGTCATGGTCAGATAAAGGATTTGGATTAATTGTGAATATTTATGATGATTTTTAGCTTTTAAAAAGCAAAAGTAAAGGGTGATTGTACTGTGTGACAGAGAGGGCTTTTAGGAAATAATGAAACCTTTGAAATGTGGCTCTGCAGCCTTCTCAGGATTCCTCCAGGTACTGGGGAAGGCTTCCACTGTTCCTGCTGCTCAGCTTTCTGGGATGCCAAATTGGGGTGTGCCTTGAACTTGTGGAGCACCTGCAGCCCTGGGTACCTGCCAGGGGCTGATCAGGTGTGTGGGCTGGGTGGGGAAGTGGCCAAAAGGAGCTGGAAGGAAGAGTGTAATACTCCTAAAACGTAGATAGAAAATATTAGTGCAAGGGACAAACGTGTGGGACACCAACATTTTTAGTTCAGAATTTTTGTATTTTTATTTCCATCTCTCTTCATTGTTTTTTCCCCTCCACTGTGGTTAATGCTCCCTGTTGATCTCACTCCTCTGTTCCTCTCTGTGTCCAAACTTCTTAATTTTTGGGGCAGTAGGTGCAGGCAGGATTCCTTCATTCCCTGATGGATTCTGTAGGGAAGAAAGTTTAATGTGACTGTAGTAAACTCATTGAAAATAAAGATAAATAGATTATCTGTTGAATTACTGGTTTTCTTGTATTTTTGAGCTATAGGGTTAAAATAAAAGATAATAATTCATTGAAATGGAATTTTTGTCAAACATGGATATCTACAACTACTGGGTGAAATATGACAACTCTTCCCCACCATACAGAAATCCTACATAACCTTTTAGGACAGGAAATGAATAGCACTGTGTCAAATTGAAATTTCAGAGGGATTAAGCCTCTTTTTCACTGATAAATTCAGCACACAAATTTATTTAATAGCACTGGAGAAAGTGCAAACATTTGATATATTTGTCATGCCTTGTAGATCAACCTCATCTTACAATATTTAGTGTTTTGGGTTTTTTTTAATGTGTATTGCAATCACATTCATATTCCAGATCCCACTGCTGCATTTTCCAAGATTATACCCTTGAAAATTTTTTTTTTGGGCATCTCTGTGATGTGATGTTTGAGCCTCATCTCTGACAGAATGAGGAAGATCTGTGTGATAGAGGAAGTGGGTTGGGAACAATGTTTTGTGTTCTGTTCTTAAAAATAGTGATTAAGAGCTGCTTTAATTATACAGTCATGTTAATGAATTATTTCCTTATGTTTTGTCACTGTGACTCACATGTGTGGCAGTTGATTCGATGCACCCAAGTGTAATTATTCAAAAACACTAGATTTTAATCAGTATAATCTGTAAACTTATTGTGGCTTTACACTGATTTCAAGGAAAATGTATCCAATCACGTTGGAAATCTTTTGCATAAGCCACATCTGCAGCTGCCAAAGCCTTTTAAAATATGCATTGAAATTGGAATTTTTACGACCACAAAGGTTTTGGGGGGAAAAAAGTGCCATTTTTTTTTCATTTTTATTTTTTTTTGGTCTGTTTAAATGATAAAACTTACTGAGTTAGGTCATAGCCACCCAAGTGATCTCTTAGGAAGCTTTCCTATTTCTGTAACACTTAAGGCAGGTTGGGATCTGTTCTGTGCTGCTTTTGAGTGATGCAGTTGCTGTGTCAGTGTGGTTGTGATGTCTCACTGTTTGTAAGACACTGTTGCCACGATGACTTTTTCTCTGACTCATTTTTTTCAGGTGGAAAACCCGAGATATTTGCGACAAAAACCGATGCCAAGGTCTTTGGTAGGTGCTTCTGTTCCCTTTAAGTGTCATAAAGGCAATCAAACAAACATTCTCCATATTTTTGATTTCTGGTCAGGGCTGATTTTTTACTTGGGAGTTGCTGTTTTTAGTTTAATAAGTTGTTTTTGAACTCTTTCTCATTCAATAGATGACACCTAAAATTGCCCCAGGAAAAAGGCCTTCTCTCGACCCTCAGTCGCTGCTTCGAGCAAAGGAGAAAGAGGTGAGATTCCAAGGGATCTTCCTTTGGAAATTGGGCATTAAAAAAGCAGCAAAAATCTCATGGAAGAGAACTTCTGCTGAAGTGTCAGGGCTTTTCATTAACTGCTTAATGTACTTCCCAATTAGGGCCTGAAAAAGACCTTCTGAACACACAGACGGGTCCTTTGAAAGAATAGAAAAGTTTGAATTTTAGGAATTTTCTGAACTACCTTTTAGCAGAAGCAGTGAAACCCTCGATTTAGTGAGATTTTTTATTTAGTTTCTATATACCTTTAAAAATCTGGAGACCTTGACCTTATTTCTGTTAGGACCCACATTATTTCTATATTTGCCTCATTGAGCTCCAGTCCTCTTTTATGCATATGGGGTTTATTTTTACTTCTTTGAAACACTGTGAATTGGGGAGGTTTCTGTCAAAGCTTGTCTAAGTCTCTCACACCATGTTATTTTGTTATGAATGTGTATAAAAGTCAAATTTTGTGCTCATTTTCACCTTTTTCATGGGTTAAGGAAGCTGATTGCCCATGATGCTTTGTCACAAACTACTCAATTTATTTAAAACATCTTTTCTTTTTTTTGAGAGACAGTGAATTAATGAGCAGGAAAGGAAACTCAGCATGCATTAGGAAAACAATTAATAAAAACCCAAACCCAACCAACCAGTCAGAAACCCAACCCAATTCAACACTTATGAATTGGGACTGTCCTAAAGTTGCTTTCAAACCACTTCAGAAGGTGCCTTTAGCAGAGATACAGGGGAGGGTAAATTTGATTTGCTTCCATTGCTAATGAAATAGTGGATGTGAAATGATTTCTGTTGCTACCTGGCAGCCTTGTTTGATGCTCAAACAAACAGTTGCACAATCCTTTCACTTTCTCTGCTCTAATATTGCCTGTTCATTTTGCACTGACAATATTCAAAGCACCAGTGCCTCAGGATGAGGCCAGGTTTCATAAGATGTGAAAACAGCCCAGAAAATAAATAAATTGAAAGCACAATGCTGTCATTTAAACAATATTTTCAAATTAAATAAACAGGAATGCATGCCAAGGAGCTACATAAAATACCCAGTTAATACTTTGCTGGTTCAGTGGAAAAATCCTCTAAACCACACAGTAAAAATCCAGGATTTTTTGCTAATGGTGCTGGTTTGAACTGGAAAGGTTACAGACAGTGTTTCACAATCACCATGTGTGTGCTATTAACTAGAAAACTTAAATGTGTTTTCATCTTATTTTGTTTGTGAAGCTCAATTAAGAATAAAGCCTTTTCATTTATAGGAGGGAGATGCATTAACAGGAAAATAGAGCTGTGCAAAAGAGTTTGGGGAAACCTTTAACTGTTCTCAACCTCTTTGTAGTACAACAGGAGAACGTAAAATAGGATAACTGTGGGGTTTTTTTTTTTGCTTTTAACCTTCAGACCTTTGTTCATAAACCATTCCTGCACCTGTTTAGACTCTGTAATGCTGAACACATGGCCCTGTGCAGTGATAACCACATCCCAGCCCTGGGAAAACTGCAACAGCATCAGGCTTTTAGTCATCTCTTCCCCAAATCCTTCTGACATGGATTAAACCATTTGGGAAATGGTCATTAGTGGAAAATCAGGGGTTCAGACGAGGAAGATGCAACAGAACGGGGACAGATCCGTGTTCAGGATCCAAGCACCACGGATGGGGTGGCTTGTCTTGGTATAAAGGAAAAAATGTCCCTTTGAACTTCAGCTCTGGCCATCCTGAGTGTCACAGGGAGATCCTCAGGGAAGAGGAGGGGAAAGGAAAAGGACTGATTTGTGATTTTTCAGAAACACTGCTAAGATACAGAGTTCTGCTGGGCTGAGAAAATAAAACGAACTGTGTTGATAAAACACGTTGTTTTGCTGACCTTTGCCAAACCACTAGTTTATCTGATGTATCCTTTAAAGAAGTTTTGGTGTTCCTTTAAGGAAATTCTCTTTCTTAATTTTTATCCATCTTAATTTTTCTTAGCACTTTTTTTTCTCAATTTCCTTCTGGTTTGCTTTTTGTAAGCAAAGACACTTATTTATCTTATCTCAAGAAATGAAACCTAAACACATCTGAGGAATATTGGAAAGAATTTTCACTTCTCATTAGTTTCAACTGCAGGTTATAATGAATACCTGGGGTAGATTTGTCCTGAGCTGCATACCACCTCTTAATTAATTTAATTTTTGACAAACTGGCAAGCTCAATGCTTTGTGCAATAACTCTCTTATGAAGCTTCACCTCTCTGGGTTAACTGGGAACACTGGAGTGTTTCCAATGTTTTTGTTGACTTATCACTGTGCTCCTGTCATTTCTCTGTTTTGATTTTTAGGAATCCAGTGATGATGTCTTTAGATGGGTTCTTTTCCAGCCTCTTGTATACTAAATTAGTTCAGACTAAAGGGTTTTGCAACTGGAGGGAGGAGGAAGTTTGGGTGAGTTTTCAGGGGAATACAGGGTACCTGCAGGATGACTCCCACCAGTTTTCATGGAGTGGGGAATAAAGAAGAGGGAAAACATGCCCAGGAAAAAGGGGAGATGATCTGTGTGTAAGATAACAGTGCAGAGAATTACACCCCCCCTCCCCCAAAAATTCATCTTCATGGATTAAGAACCAGAAGTAAGATGAAAACTTTTTTTTTGGGCTTTATGTATTCAAGAAATCTGATCTTTAAGATACAACCTTTTAAAAAACCTATTTAGAACCTTTATCTTTGTAATCTCTACTTAAGTTTTTCTCCTTTTATTTGGGGAATGAGCACTCCCATTTGCTGCGTGACACCAATTTTATTTATAAAGATCATCAAGATCATCACGGTTTTACAGCACCAAAAGCGTTGGGATGGAGTGATCTATTTATGTTAAGATAAAATCTGCACTGATGGTGTTATAGGTTAGTCCTGATCTGGCTGAAAGTGCTCTAAATTTAAGGTGTTGAAAGCAGTGGATTTACTGGGCTTCTCACTTATCTGGCAAGAGATTATAAATTGAAAGGGAGAAAATTGCATAAGGGCTGGGATATGGATTTTCCCCAAGAGGGAATGTAGGGGAAAGAATTCAGGGAGGAAAGAAAGTTGTGGGACTTGGGAGGGAGAGTGAACAACACTTGCTGGTGTTATCATGGAAAGAGGTGGGGTTTGAGGAGAAGAGAAGGAACACTTGAAGATAACAGTCCCTGCAGTTGGAAGGAGGTGGTGATCAGTGAGCATTGTCCTGTTGGTTTTGATTTCCTCCTCTTAATTGCTCTGTTCCATAACAAAGTATTTAAATACATGGAATTCCTGCCAAATTAAAAGCAATCAATAAAACCAATATGGAGAGAGTATCCTAAAGGAGGACTCTTGTAATTAAACCATCGTAAAATTAACATTATTGTGCTTTCAGCTACGTCATGGGTTTGATAACAAATTGAAACAAATTGTTTGAAAATATTGAAAACAAATATTTTTGTTCATATCTTCCAGGAATGATAACGAAAGATACCAGTATTGTGGTCTGGGATGTTATATTGAATTAAAAGTGTTTGTGTGCTCATTTCTGTGTGTCTCTAGAGTTTAAATTTTGGTAGATGGAGGTACATATATACATATATATATATATATATTTGTGTATGGAATCAGGAGAGCTGGATAGAACTAAAGGAACCTCCTTAGGTATGAGATGGGGCTGGTGATCCTGTTGGTGCTTTTTAAGCTCAGAAATATTTAGTAATAACAGGAGGAGAGTAGTGTTGATGAACTTTCTGAAAGCATTTGAGTTGTAAAACCATCTGTAGGTGAGCCCAAAACCTGAATTTTACCATAAGTGGAGCTTTGTGTGTTGGATTTTTTTTTTTTATTATCTGTCTGTTCTCCCACTTCTCTCCCTTTCTTCTTCCCCATTTTTTGTCATCCTGTTCACCTGGAGCTGTCCAAGTCACTCTTCAGCTCATAAATATAACACTGGTTTCCAAGGGGTAAAAACTGTTAAGGTTTTTAATTCTGGTGCATATTCTTGTTAAAATGTAAGAAGGTGTGTTGGATCCTGTTCACACAAGCATGGCCCACACGAAGGGGCAAGGAAAGGCAGATAAGACACAATTATTGCTTTCATCTTGATTTTCACTTTCCATAACTTTTTTTTCTTATGACAACTTGGTTCTGTTTTACTTCCCCTTCAAAATACTCCAAGCAGTGCACGTTGTGGCGTTAAATATTCTCTGGTTCAACTGAATTTCCTCCTTTTATCCCCAACTGTGGTGTCTTGTTTGGAGTGCAGTGCCTGATTTATGTGAGGAATCCACTTTTAAACTGATTCTCACCGCCGAGTAATCGTTGAGCAGGAATCTGTTAGTTCATGTTTAAAATCACAGCAATCCTGACTCCTGTTAACATCATTCCTGGCTGATTAATGTCCTGTTCCCCCCCCCAAAAAAACCCCATGTGCAAGTTGTCCGCTGTCTTCCATGTGAGGAAGTCACATCCTGTCTTGCTTTGATAACTCTTCAGAATGTAATGTTATAAAACCCAAACCTTATTTTATTGCCAGACTGGTGTGAGACATCCAGTGTATGTCAGGATGAGACATGTTTTCATAAACTGCCTGGTGATTTATAATTCCTGATACCAGCCAGGCTGGTTATGAAGATATATATGTACATGCACAGTTATTTATTTATTTTTTTGCAATAGTTTGTGGACTGTGTCTTTAATTATTGCACATATGGGCTGGAGACATTGAGAAAGATCAAAGGGGTAGGTTAGCAATTCAAACTAGTGTTTTAACCAGTAGAATGTCCAGATGGTTGCCAAGCAGCTGGGAATTAATCTTTTGCTGCATGATTAATCTCTACCTCAAAGTGTCTCTCCCTTTAAAAAAAAAAAAAAAAAAGAGGAAGAAAGTTCGATTTTCTTTTTTTTTTTTTTATTTTTTTTTTCATGTGTATAGATCCTGATTTTTAAGGGAGGAAAGACACTGACTGCAAAAAGTGCTGTACACTGTTATTGCTTAATGTTGCACTGGTGAAAGCAAGGTGGGAGTGCAGGTTTAGTGGCTGGTTTAGGAGATCCTGAAGTGAGTTTAAAAAGTTCAGCAGCTGCTGAAACACAACATAAAATAAAAAAAAAAGAAGTGACACTGGGGAGAAAAAGTCAGTGCTGTTGACTCAATGTGTTCAGGCTCATTCAGTGGACTCAACATTACGCAGAATTATAGGAAGTTTTCAAGCAGTATCTACTTTTGTATTCAGATTTTACTAAATGCCTTTGAAATCTGTGTGATTTTTGCATGTTCACAAGGCTCAGGCTTCAGAGCTGGCACCTGCAGATTGTTTGCTGCGTTTCTGAGCTGCCTTTCCTGAAATTGCATCTCATAATTTACTCCTGTGTAGAAGTTTTCACAACTTCTAACCATATATTGAACTTTTTTTGGTACTTACTGGTGGCAGTGGCTGCTCCTAGTGGCAGATGTACTTGTTCTGTGTGGAAATGGCACACTTGCCACTCCAATAAAGCTGTTAAATAATATGATGTGTTGTGGTGCTAATATGCATGTTATGTTTATTAGCTGTATAAAACATCCTTTGGGATAAAAATACCATTGCCAGATATTACAGTTGTTGGGATACAGAGCATTTCTCCTTTTTCCCACTGCCCTCAACTTGGAAATCTGTGAAAAATACATTGTTCTCTCTTGAAAGATCCTAATGACATTTGCATATGAATGAGAACAATTGTCCTTTCAATTATTTTTCTGTATCCAGCAAATGTGTATTAATTTCAGTGTCAGTTAAAAAGTCAGGTTTTTCTTGATGGGGAAAGCTGGTAGGATTTGATTTAGGACAAAGCCTTTCATTCTTGGTGTTTATTGAAATGGGATAATAGTATCATGTTAATTTTTTTACTGAAGTGAATATTGAGTTGCTCTTTCAAGAATACTCTGTAAAAAATATTGCAGCTGGAAGTAGCAGCTGTAGTGTTTTTAAAGAGTAAAGATACAAAGAAGGTTAGATCCGTGGAGGGAATTATAAATGTTTGTTAGGTCAAATAATATAGTCCAGATCATAAACATGGACTTTTGTGGAGGGACCTTTGGATCTGGGCAAAATGCCATGTTTATAAAGGGGTTTTTTGCATTCTAATTTCTGGCTGTTCCACTTGTTTGATGCCTCTTTTCTTTCAGTCCATCTCTGGTTTATCCTGAGCTCTTTGAAACAGAGACTTTACAAGTAATTTATTTCACCTTGGGCATTGCACTGGATAAAAATATTGATGATATTCAGTGCAGAATTTGGTTAGTGATTCTGTTGGTTAATGATGTGCTGTTTCAAAATGTAGTCATAAATTTATTTATTTTTTTGAAATTGGAAGTGAACAGTATTTTTTCCACATCCTGTAAACTCCACAAGCTTTTCAGCAGTTCCATTTGAAAACAGATTAGTTCCAATATGATTAAAATCTACATTTACTGTAGAAATTTCTATTCAAATAAATTGCCGTGAAGTATTTTGCCTTTTTTTTTTTCCACACCAGTGATTTTCTTTCAAAGATTTAGGAGGTTATTCTGGCTCTTAAATAGCTGTAAAATGTGGAAAGTATTAATATACCTCCAAGCTAATCATAAAAATTTTTGAGGCTACAATATGATACAGAAATAACACAATGAGAAGAGACAGCTTGTTAATGATGATGTGAGATACACTGTTCTGAATTACTTTAGTCTGAAGTCAGCATGTCTTTATAATAAATCTTGACTGTTTTGCAAGTACAGTCTCTCCTGCCTTGGCCTTCCTGAATGGTTTAAAACACTGTATAAATTATCAATATTTATTGTTTTAACCCTGCATGTGAAAATTGAGTAAACAGGATTCAGTAGAAAGTTGGAGTTGTTTGTTGATATTTTTGTTAAGAAACCTTTTTCTTCTATGAAAATATCAAAGCTTTGTGCTGTGCACTGATTTCTTTCAGCAGCTGCACAACACCAAGACAAATAAGTTTTGTCGTGCACTGTAAGATACACAAGTCATTGTTCTACATTGTTAGTTCTTACTTTGAAGTTCTCAGTTATTGTTTACATCCTTCTCCCCCTTCCTCGCTTCCTCCCTCCCTCCCCCATATATTCATAGGCTTGGAAAAAAAAAATAAAAAAAAATCTGGCAAGCAACAAGAACTGTTTTGTCAAATAGCCAAAAAAAAAAAAGAAATCTCTGATGGATGTTAAAGCTCCAAGATGCCACCTCTGGCCTGAGGGTGAGCCCTGTAATGAAGACAAGTGAGCAGTGGGCAGGAGTTCAAAGCTATCTCTGATTAACATTGTTAACCTGCTCATTGAGTTCCTCTTAAATCAGCTATTTAAATATTTCGACAAATTTCCGTAAGTGGGGACAAGATGAATGTTTGTGTTCTGTCACGAAAAACGGAGAGATCACCTTCCCTCCCTCCTTTCCCCCCACCAAAAAAAAGATTTATGGCAGTTGCAGGTTAGACTCTATCAGTTGAAATTTGACAGCTGTTAATTAAATTTTCCTGGCACCCAACTCATGTTATGGAAACACAGGGCAGCGATGGGGTGAAAAACCATTTTCAGGTGACTGTTGACTGGTTCGGGTGGTGTTTTGTTTTTTTTTTCAAATGGGCAAGAAAGTGTGATGAGGCACATAAAAGCAGTTCTGCTGCTACCACCCTCCCTGGCTTTAAATAACAGGGACAGCACAGATGTTTGACATCAGTATTGTTTACATGGCCTTAGGGTTTAATTGCCTCATACTCTTTGTGAGGAGGATAAACAATGACAGAAATCCAAAGGAATGATGTTCAGGCAACAGCAATGGCTGCGTTTCATACATAGCTGCAAACTTCCCAACTATAGCTAAATATCTCCTTTTTTTTTTTCTTTTCTCTTGTCTGAATGGTAACATGCCAGAAATTTCCTATTTTTCTGCTGCCTCTCAACTGGTGATAAAAGGTATAAAAACTGATGAGCTGCGTCTAACGACGGAACGGCTTTTCCGAGTTGTTTTTCTCTATTTTCTCTAAAACCTACCAAGGTCTTTGCTGCTGCTGTAGGTTATTTTGTTTCTTAACATGAATTTAACCAACAGAGTGCAGAGGGCACCGTATGGAAGAGCAGCACACGGAGGCACCAAGTGCAGGAAACCGGGACGCGCGCGGAGCAGATGAAGTTTGACATTTGGGAACTGCAAAGAGGCTCAACCTCAGCTTGGCGTGGTTTTAATTTTGAAAAGATATACTCCTCCATTGAAATTAGCATTTAATAACGTGCTTCAGCTTCTCAGTGGAAGGGGAGATGTCTCGCTGCCAGTTGTGAGGAGCCCGTTTGCTTCGCCCCGACCCTCATGAGCTCACTGGTTAAAATGTGTTTACATGACTTAATTCTTTTTTATCTTACGTGCGTGGTGAGGTTGGAAATGTACCTCACAGAAAGGGTGGGTCAAAAAGCACATTTGTAAGTGAAACCAGTACTCCAAGCTTATCTGTAGGACACTGGTGGTGTCCTCAGACCTTCTGTCTTTTCCAGCTGGTTTCCACAGAAGAAGATAAGTTTAGGATTTTTAAACCAATTTTTACAGCAAATGCTCGAATTAGCACTTCCAGAGGTTGTGATGAACATACATGTGTGTCTTGGAATTATGGAGCAATATAAAATTTAAATATTGTGGGAGATTTTTCATTTTATTTTATTTTTTGCCAGTTCTTCGTTACAAATACATCTTTCCTCTTAACACCAACTGAAAACTCCAAGTGCAAATCAACTACTGAATTTCAAACAGCTTAATATGGGGCTCCTCCCATTTCTTTATATAGTAGGTCTTGAAGGGACAAAATTAGGAAAGTTGTGGATGAAGCAGATGGGGCAGGAAAGTGTCTGCGGTGCTGAAACTACAGAATTTCATTAAATTTATAGAAGTTGAGGACCTTGAGTGCTTTTTGAGGTATCACTTTTTCAACCCTGAGGTGATGAGAAGTTGAGATTTTTCAAGCAATTTTATTTTTAATGTTCAGAGGAAAATGAATCTTATTTTGTTATCACAGGGTTTGCATCGTTAAGGACTGACTTCTGTGCCTTGAACACATTTTTCATGTTTTTTCATGTTGTTTGGTTGCAATTGGCTCTTGGTTTTTGGAAAGTATTCCCAAAATCTGTAAAAATGGAAGAGCTGGCTGTTCTAGGGGAAGTGGTGTAATGAATTAATGAACTAAAATTGATGAGAACTGGTGCAAGGTGGTGCTAAGTGGAAGATTAATGAGAAGTGGGAACCAGCTTTGAGTACAGGGAGTTCTGTTGTCAACCTGCAGGAAAACAACAGCCTGTGGCTGAGAACAATCACCAGCACTTGGAAATATATGCGTGTCCGTGTTTAATCCAAATGGAGTTTTAGATTTTGATTTATTTTTGTGTTCTTTCAACCTACGTAGTAATAAAACCAAGCCCAGCTCTCAGCAGATACAAAACCACCAAGGATTAATTTTCATCCATGCCAAGACATTCTCACTTTATTAATGAGTTTTAAATGTAAAGTGTTTGTGTGGATTTAGTAGCTGTGTGAGGGCAGTAGCTGTGCATCAGTAATTCATAAGCTTTTAATGTAATTCAAGTAGATTGGAGTCTCTTTCATGTTTAGTTTCTAGTATTTGTGTTTTTACAAGGCCTTCATATTTATTTATGGAATGTTCACAAGCTGTCTATCTGGAAGTGGATTACTGTGCTTTTTTTTATTAAATCAACACTTATTCATCACCTGGTACGAAGATTTTCTTCTATAATGTCACTTTGTTGGAGTGATATATGCATATATTTCTTTTCATATATACATATGCGTAGATTTCATGAATAGAACATGCATTTTTATCATGATGCTTATTTTGGGGTGATAAAAGAGGTGGCTGACAGCTGAGAATATGATTTATTTTCTTTGGATTAATTGTCAATCTAACTTTTTTTTCCCCCCATTAATTTGCATAAGGCTGTGTACAAATAGTTGGGAGACAGGTCTCTTTATCTGTGGTGTAATAAGCAGGTTTAGAGTCAAGAAATGGAAAGAAATTGCTGGTCTTCTCCTCTTTTCAGTTCTTGAGGACTCTTCTGTGTTTACAGAGCAGCATTTTGCATTTTTGAGTTGACTTGGATTTTTGTGGCTGATGTTTTCTATTGGTGATGGTAGTGATGTCTTCAATTCACAATAAATCTGTAACACAAACAAACCATATAAAAGAAATTAATAATTTGCACTGTGTTTAGTGTCTATCTGTGTTAGATAAAGATTCATGCTGGAATGGCAACTTTTGCTTAGTCAAAGGAATGGAAATAATGTTGGTTCCTGTGGAATTGTCAGTTGGGAGCATTACAAGGCAGGTTCTTGGCTGAGCTAAATAAAAAGGTGAGAGCTGAAAACAGCTGGATGGTGATGGAAGTCCAGTGTCCAGCTCTGAGGTGGGGGAACCTGAGCTCCACAGGCTCTTAGGACATCCAAAAGGACACAAAGTTGGCCAAAAACCACTTTGTTGTCTGCTGGTGGGTGTTGGTACCTCGCTCCAGGGGTTTTGGTCCCCCCTTTTCTAATGTGAGAGGGGCATTGGGGTCTGTCTGGAGAAGCTTCTGTGTCCCCTCTGCTTTCTGAACAGCACAAATTATTAACTGTAGCAGTGGAACAGCCCGAATCTGAACTCAAGGTGTCACTTTTGGTTTTTAGAAAACACGAGAAACGCCAAATTCCTGTCATACCTGTCCTTGTGAAAACATGCAAGAGACTTAAAAATACTTGAGAGGTGGAAACTTAGACTCTGAGTAAGAATTGTCAATGTATTGTTGTGTTGGGTTCAAGCACTACTTTAAACAAACACAACAGGAAATGTATTTTAGCAATCAAGTCCTTACTCCCATTATAAGTCACCTTTGAAGGGAAATGTGTTTATAATGTGAGCTCTATGAATAATGGAAAACAAACAAAACCAAACATGCATCTGGGCTGAAGGACATTCTTTGTATAAATGTAACACCTGCCTGAAGGAAAGCAAGTTTACCAAACCTGATATATTCACAAATATTAAAAGTTTTATTCCTAAGTGTTTATTTAAATTAAGGACAAAAGGCAGTAGCAGTTGTGTTTGTTGCCAACTAAAACATCTTACAAATTCATTTTCTAAATAAATATTTTAGGTTGACATCTTTTGCAGCAGTTTTATCAAATGGATATGAAAATATTGAGAAAGTGAATATAGATTGTTTTCAGCAATTATTTGTTGGTGACTCCCCATTGCCTTGTTAAAGACCTAAATTAAAAGTTATGAAAAGGTCATTAGTGTAATTCATTCTTTATTTAAATTGCCTATCCTGTTTTGCTTTTAAAGCTGGAAATGAAAGTGAAAATAGCAGAAGGTAAATTTCATGAAGAAAAAGTGAAATTACAGCAGAAGCACGATGCTGACGTTCAAAAGGTAAAAAGCGTTTGTATTTTCTTCCAAAAAAATGTGTTCATAATAGAGAATATGATTATAATTAATAACTAGCAGTTGTTCTTTAACTTCTCCACAATTGCAGTTAATGTTCATTAAAAGCCAGATTGTAGGTAAGTTTGCATAAACTGATAGGAATGTGCAGTGTTCTATGGTAACATAAACTTAGGAAAGGGAAAACATGGGAAGAAAACAAAGGAAAATACACGAGGCCATTTGTTTGTTTGAACAAGAGAACCTATTTTACCAGCCCAACAACTTCTGTGGGTTTGTTTGTGATGAAATCACAAACTTGTGATTTTTCTTTCAGAGAGAGAGCACCTGTGTTATAGAAAAATGTGAATAAAGACTTTTTATGGACAAAATGCGAAATGTAACAGTAGGAAAATCCACCTGTATATCAGATATGTTCCTGCTCATACAGTAATAGTGTTTGTTCTCCTGTCTCCATTTTGACAGGGTCTTAGAGCAAAGCCTGGTCACTGAACAGCCCTTTATTTATGTTTCTGTGTTGTTAAACCTGATGTGGCTCTTAATTCTTCAGCACCGACACGACACCAGATCTGCTTCTTTGGGTTCCGTTGGGTTTGTCTTTGTTGTGTTGCACAGCACCACTTCTGGGAAGTTCACAAAAAGGCTATCACAGACCACATGGTTACCTTCAATGCCATGTTTTAAACATGGGGTAAAATTCTGGAAGGTCCTGAGTGCCTCTGGACTCTCTCTGATCCTGGGGACGTGGCGGGAATTAAACGCTCGGCGCCGGGATCCCGATGGCTGATCCCACTGTAAGCTCTGCATTACTCACTGCCTCTGTTTTGTTTCTTAAGGCTGAGTCACAGCCTTGGAGGAAGTTGGTTGACACAACACTGTGACACATCAAAGCCTCTTGAAAGGATGTTAATATTTGGTCAGGTGCATTTTTGGCTCATCTGCTCTGAGAGCCTGCGAGCAGAACCCGGCGAGCGAAACCGGGAGTCGAAAGGAAACAGCTTTGTGAGAATAAGAAATAGTTGAAATGCTTTCTCATCCCTTGAGTTTGTCAACCCTTTCTAACTGATGTTAGAATTCCGTCTTTTGAAGTCGTTTAATCACGTTGGATATTTTAGAAAAGGTTAAACGGCGTCGTATTAATCTTTAAAGACGCAAAACGTTTATTGCAGATGGAGTAATATTGTTTTAAGATGAAAGCTTCTGTTGGATAAGAGATTTGGGGCACAGTTATAAAATTTCTGGGACTTTAATCTTTATCTTAAACACAAAGTTTTTTAAATTAAAATACTATCTCAAAGTGTGCAAATATTTGAGCTGTTTTTTTCCAAAATCGGCGTGTTCAGAAATGGGGGTGCAGTTACCTTCATATACTTCCTCTATTCCAACCCTTTGTTCCTTGGAATCCATGCAAGGAATTGCAATTGGTGAAGCACAGAAGAGTGTAGTCAAGTTTACCAATTTATTTCCATATTTCTTCAACCTGCTGAGAATTTTAGGTGCTTTTAAATAGTATGAGGCAACTTAAATGTGAAAAGGGAAACCCATCTTTTCTGTTGCAGTAGTAGCACCATGGAACTTCCACACTCAACAGGAGCAACACGGGGTTTGCCCAAGTTTAAAGGCAAACAAAAAGACCCATCTTAAAGCATGAAACTCCTTTTTAATGTACTTCTGCCTACATTTATTTACAACAGTCCTTTGATTATGAGTTGGCAGTCTGAGCTGTGAAAAATGACTTAGATTTAATCACAGTCCTGCAGGACCTGAGCACTTCTTGAAGGCAGTGCCTTTGCCAGAGATCAGGGTGGATTGTTTTGTGTACTGGTTGTAGTTTTGATTTTTCTGAACTCTTGTTAAAATAGTTTGAATTGTCCCTGCAGATTTTGGATAGAAAGAATGACGAAATAGAGGTGTTGAAGTCCACCTACAAAAAGAAACAAAAAGAATCTGAGGAGGTGATCAGAAGACTGGAGAAAAAAGGTGATTTTTCTCTTCCTGCTTGTTTTCTCTGTGGTGGTATTGCACTGCATTCTCTTGTGGCTGTGGGCTTGTGTTCCTCCTTCAGACATCCCTTTCTTCTTCATTTGCAGGTCTTCACTTTATTTTTTCCTTTGGATTTTGAGAGGCTTGTCCAGTTGCCTTTGCTGTTTCCAACCACAGGAGGCCTGTGATCTTTTATATTTAACACAGGTTTTATGAGCATCACCAAAAAAAGTTTCTTTGATGGGGCCGAAGTATTTTGACCACTCACTTCAAACTTTTTGGAACCTCTGGCCCAAAGTTAATTTCTTTATGCATTCAGTACATTTTAATCAAACCACAATGGGTTATTTTTAAAACTGTTGCGGCAAGAGATTTCAAACATGAGTAGTCTTGAATATGTCATAAGTACAAAACTTGGCCTGAGTGTGGCTTGTCAGCAGTTTTTCAGTGTTAGTTTCTTTTAGAATTCCTTGGGGTCCTTTTACACTATGGACTAAACCACAATGTAAAATAATACAGAAGTTTGGTAATCTATGTACAAAAAGGGAGAGTGTTCCATGTATATTGTTTCCTCCTCCTTGGGAAAGTAATTTGTCCAACAAGGAATCTGGTGCCTCTCTCAGTGGGTTGGTGGTTGCTCTTGGCTGGAACAGGTTGTGTTTGAGTTGCCTCCACTTTTACCAGATAGTGAAAATCCTCAGTCACTTCTGAAAAATGAATATGTACCTGCTTTGTTTTCCACTAAATTTGTTAGACTGTGAATTCTCGATGCAGTCACTTGGGGAACTTAATTTCCTTGTGTATCTTTAATATTCACAAGAACCTCTTCTTCTAGGGATGCTCATGAAATCAGGTTAAAAATGCCTATTTTCTTTAGGTTATAAGGAATTTTGCTGATGTGCATTTACTCCTTCAGGAAGGAAAACTCACGCTGAAATATTCTGTAAACAAAGCAGAAAACAGAGAACACCTTGTAATACTGCAGTGACACAGAATCACAGTGCTAAATTTTGAAGCAACCCATGCATTAAGTATTTTAGAGCCAAAAAACATCAGAAAGTCGGGTCAATTGGAAAGCTGATGTAAACTGATTGTTGCCAGCACTGAACAATCCCAAAGGTGTCTCTTGAATGGTTGTTTATTTTCCCATTTTTAACAGTTCAGACCCTTGTTCGTGAGTCCCAAGTTGTCAGAGAAGCCAAAGAGCAGCAGATTGTGGAGCTGAAGAAGATGTGTGAGCAAAGCAGTGATTCCCTGAACAATGAGTGGGAGAAAAGGGTAATGAACAATACTTGCTTTCTTGACAGATTCCTACAGTGTTTGTCTGATATAATACACTTTGTCACTCAACAAAATAAATATAAGGAATATGTTACTTTGAGGGATGTTTTTTTATGCTGATTTTGATTATTGTTTTTTTTTCTCTGGAGTAATTAAGCCTCTTTTTGCTGATGCCTGCACACCCACACCCACCCAGCTGGTCACCCTGTGCCTGGGGTTTATCTGGCCTCCTGGCAAGTCTCTGGATGTATTAGGGAAGTGTTTATTTCTGGTTGACCTGACATGGAATTTTAATCTGGGTAAACCTGCTGCTACCTGCTGCCACGGTGATTCCTTTGAACTCTTATTTTTGCAATGGGTCACGAATTCTTCAGTGTATTTTTATTTATTGTTAAAATCAAGACAGTGGCAAAGCAGGGGGAAAAGCATGTTTATTGTGAGACAGTGTCACCTTTGTCCAGATTATTGTCAGGATTTGTCTTGCTCCCCCCACTTGGGAGAGGGAGGGTCACAAAAAGGGCAGACCCACCCACCTTTATAGATGAAGAATGCTGTGTAATTTAATTTTTTTGCAGCCCTGCATCTGGAAATGATGTTGGGTTTAATTCTTGCCTTCTGAGAGATAAATCATAAATCTTGTCCTTTGTGCTGAAGACCTCGAGGCTTCAGTGTTAAATGGGCTTTTCTCATAGAATCCAAAATGGTTTGGTTTGGAAGGGACCTTAAAGATCATCTCATTCCAATAGAATATTAGAGCATGGCAAAAGTATGTCTTTTAGCATTCTGTGTGGATTAAGTTATGCCCTCTACACACTTCTAAATGACTTGCTTATATTTCTTACAGCTTTGTAGAGTCATAGCAGACCTATTTAGTGAGCAAATTGTCTTGTTAGAAAGGACAGAAATGTGACCACCCGGGCCTTTCAGTCGTTCTGTTTGTATTCTACAATGATCTAATACTTATAAATGCTAGTTTTAGATGCCATTCATTATTTTCTGCTGTTTTTCTGATGCACAGCTTCACGATGCTGTGGCTGAGATGGAGAAGGAGAAGTTCAACATCCGGAAGAAGCACACGGAGGACATGCAGGAGCTGCTGGAGGAAACCAACGCCCGGCTCCACAAAATGGAGGAGGAGTATTTGCAGCAGACCCAGTCCACTGTGAGTTTGATTGTGGACATCTCACAGTAGCAAGTGTCTTTTCCAACATTCAGACTTCGTGGGTTTGTGTTCAAGTGGACTGGAAGTGCTCAAGGCCAGGTTGGAGCAACTGGGGATAGTGGAAGGTGTCCCTGCCCATGGCAGGGGTTGGAATCAGCTGATCTTTAAGATCCCTTTAAGGTCCCTCCCAGCCCAAACCATTCCATGATTCTGTGATTTGTGTATATACTTATTTTTGATGGTGCAATGCAGTTATTCTGTCCTTTGAGAGGACAGCCAATCCAACCAAGGGTTTTTCCCCCAGATAAAATTAATCAAAGCACAGCCCTTCAATCAGTATTACAGAGAAAAATATTTGTGATGAAGGACTGACTGTAACATTTCTCACTGGTTTTGATTCAAGTTAGCAGAACTTTTGTTTCTGTAGGTTTGTGCACTATAAAAAAGATTTATATAGTAGATCTGTTTTCAGAGATACTTGTGACTCTTTACTTACCCACCTTCTCTTTGAATGAGCAAATGCTTGTTAGATTAAAGATCACATAAAAATAATTATTGATTATTCTAATGTATTACGTTTCGTTTCTAGAATCATTATAAACATGGAATAAGGTATAATGTGGATTTTGTACCTCTTATATAAATGATGCAAAAAGCTAAAAATTGGCAGGTAACCTCAAAAAAACATCCTGTACTTTTTATCAGGGTGAGACATGAAGAAAATTGAATGAGTGAAAAGACAATGTCAAACAAAATTTATTCCTTTATTAATGAATGTTGAATTTAAAAATTAACATTCAGATCATGTCATAGGTAACAGTAAATACAGAGAAAAATGGACACAGTCTGTCAGCAAGATTGAATTTAAGAACCATCAAAACTAGACAGATCTTGCTGAGCAGCTTCTGATTTAATAATTAAACAAGGTAGAGTTCAAGGCAGGGCTTAAGATGAAAGACTAGACTGTCACTGGAAATTAGTTTTCTTTTTTTCTCTCTCTCCTTCTTTCTGTCTCCTGATTTTATTTTTTTTTTTTGGTTGGTTGGTATTTCAGAGTTTTTCCTTGTTCAGAGTTTCATGTTGTCAGGAATGCCAGTGCTGTTAGAGAGAGGAAGGGGCTGAACAATTGAACTAATGCCAGAGAGCTCATAAGGAGGGGGTTGTGCACAAATGTGAACTTCCTCGAGGGCCACAGGGCCAGGGAGGAGTTATTATATTTGTTAATATGTCAGTACTTTTCTTTTCCTTTAAAAAAAACCCAAACAAACAGAAAACCCCAAAACAAGGAGAAACAAACAGAAAACCTGAAACAACAAAACCAAAACAACAAAAAAACCCCAAAACAAACACCCCTTTGCCCCTCCAGAAAAAAACCCCCAAACATTCCTGTGCAGTTGGCTTTGCATTGATGGAGAACTTTGCTCTGCTGTGGTCATGGAATATTTTAAGCTCAGGTGACCATCCAGGTGACCCTGTGTGAGGTTCTGGCTTTGCTCCAGGCTCATGTCCCAGTCAGGGCAGTGCCTGCAGGTGGCTGATGTTTGGATTTTTATTTTACTTTAACAGTGGGTGAAAATTCTGTTCCCATTTCCCCCATCTTCAGGCCTTTGTTAGTATAAAAATAACTGTGATCTGCATGTCCTGGAAGGACAGCTGGGTCTTATTTTTTGACTTCAGCCTCCTGAGGAGTCCTCTCATTTCCGTGCATGTTACCATAAATTTAGGGAAGAATGGGAAGTGGCAGAGTAGTCTCATGCTACCTGCCTGTTCTTATTCTGCTTCTTTTGAAATTTGTTTACATTAGGAGATGAAGTTCTAGGAAAAAGATGCAACTTTTAATAGATGTGATTTATTGAGAGGAAATCACTGTAATTAGATTAATGGGAGGTCTAAAAATCCTTTATGTGTGTTATCACCCATTACAGTTTTCCATAGAAATACCCATCTTCTCTCCCATTTTAAGAGATTTGCAATTTAAAAATCAGTTGCATTGACTGCTTTGCTTAAGGGAAAAGATGTGTTACTTTGAGAGGGGATAGACATCCGTATTTTGAAGGTTTATTTATGTTTTGTGTAGAACACAGAATTTACTGTTGTGATTGATGACAGCTTTGCTATTGTAACCCTTGTGCCTCTGGATCACCAAAGAACCTTGTTGCTCCAGGCTACTGAATAACAACAGGACTATTCCCTCATTTATTCTGGGTTTCCTCAACATGACTTATTCTTTTAGAACGAGACTGTCCAAAAACTGGGGGCTCGTGTCCAGCAGTTGACTGTTGAGGCTGAAAATAGTCATTTGCTGCAGCAAAAATTATCTCAGGAGAAGATGGAAGCAGAGCAGCGTTACCAGGACTTGTGCTCTGAACTTCAGGAACTCAAAGCAAGGTAATTAAACAACACTTGCCTGTTTACCATTTAAGAATATGGAATTTCCAAGAGCAAACACTGTTCATTTTGCTCCAAGAGCACTGTGAATGTTATTTGACATTAAAAAGCTTTCATGAAAATGTATTAATTGTTGTCCAACTCCTTTTGGACTGGCCCAACCAACCATCCTGAGGAGGGTGTTGTCTTTCCATTATTTATAAGCAGCTTGTTGTGTGACAGGAGCAGTGGCACAGGCAGACATGCAGGATCTGTAGAGTTGATACTGAGCAGGTAAAAATGCCAAAATATGAAAGCAATTTCCATATTCTATTTGCTTGCTCCTTGTAGGTACAACTTGCTACAGAAAGACAAGGAGCACATTATGCAGGAGTACAAGGAGAACATCCAGCGACTACAAAGTAAATTTGATGTTGATAGAGATTTTATAAAGCAGGAACAAGCTCTCTCTGCAGCTAAGGTATGATAGGCAGGAAAATGTGGTTTGTTTAAGTGGTCTCCTCAATATAAATATAATGCTTATGTATAAATACGAGTAACTGTTCAACTCTCTGAGTTACTCGTGTGTGAGTTTAAATAGAGTTGGAATTTAATTTCTCATTCCCAAATTTGACTGAAAAATCACCTGAAGTTGACTGATAATTCTGGGGTGTGTGTCCCCATACAGGTGGTATTTCCACAGCTGATTCAGGTAAGATACAATTAATACCCTGACCTTGTTTGTTCTGTTAAAATTCTGGATACCAGAGGATTCCAACACACATTTCTAAGTTCACCAGAGGGCCCAAAGTGACGTTTCCAGAGCTGTAAACTCAGACAGGTTTTTTTTTCCCAAGTTGTTAATTTTTTCCCAATTTTGGGCAGCTTTGAGAAATAAATTTAAAGATGCAAAAGATGAATCTGAAGAGCTAGTGAGGAGTGCAACCCAAAAACCCCTTTTTCTGCTAAATCCCTGCAGACATCTGATGTGATTGAGGAATTACAGAGGAGTGTGACTCAGTTAAAGCAACAATTGAAGGAATCAGAACACCAAAGGCAGCAACAGCTGAAGGTGAGCCCTGACTTTCCTAAAGGATGACCAACCTTTTCTCCTTTTTTTTTTGTTGATTTAAATGTTTCAACAGCCATACTGGAATGCACTTATTTCAACATGCCTGCTTGTCTGTGTTTTATTAATAGAAATATATAAAGTGTCACCTTTTTGCCTAAAGGTTGATTTAAAAGTGGGACTGAAAGAGGTGAGGGCAGAATTTTCACGGAAATCTTTTGACTGTTTCTTGTAATTCACATGTTAAATAAAACAGTTGAAATGTGTGTTGGTGGATTACAGAGAAACATGACAAAGAATGATGGATGTCTTTTTTTTTTTTATCATAAACTGTAAACACTTTAAAAGTAAGTTTCAAAATTGTTTTTAATTTTGTCACTCTTGAACAGTTCAGTTCAATATTCTGCCTTCCTGTAGGCATTTAAATTAATCCTCCTATCTGAGGATAATGAGTTCCACATCTGTATCATGTATCAGTCCTGTTGGAGTTTTGGCATCTCCTTCTCCTCCAATGTCTTTCATTTCACAGTTGATAAAGTACAGAATGGCATTTTAATAGCTCAGGAAAACAAGTTGCTGTTTCTCTTTAAAAAACATGAATCATGACTTTTGAGATAGTTTTGTTATTTGCTGTTGGTTGAATTTTTTTTGGTATGTCAGAGAATTTTTTAAGGATGATATCGAGTGGATTTTTAATTTTTATGGGCTGTTCTATATAACAGCAAATGTATGTGTTTGACTGCTTTGAAATGGAAGAAAAATGTGATTGGATTATTTAGAATACACATTTCTTCCCTTGCAGGATCAAGAATACAAGGTTCAGCAGGACAAACTTCACTGGGAGCGTGTGTATGAGAAACAGGTAATGTTTGCAAGGAAAATGAACCATCCTGTGCACATTTCCAGTTTTGTTCTGTACAGAAGTAAAAGTTTAAATTCTGAAATCCACAAAGTAGTAAATTTTGGAATCCAAGCATTTCACAAGGTTTGGAAAAATAATGGGACAAATTCAAGGAAGATTTTAAGGACAGCTATTTGAGCACAGAGATATCACCTCTGATTCTGGGAACCTGCTGCCCAGTGATTTGGGCTGGGAAGGCATTCCCAAAGAATCGCCCCTGGAAGCCTGTCCTGTTATTTTACACTGCTTTTGGTGGCAGCTGATGCCAACTGCTGTTAGAGAAAAGATAATGAACTGAATGAAACCTGGCCTCTTGTCAGTGTTCACGTGTTCTTCCATACTTCTTTTTCCCCAATATATCTCTGTTCCATCCTTCTCCATTTGTTCTCTATAGATTGTCAACATGCATTGTTTTTACATCAGAAACTTAAAGCAAAAAATGTAATTTTCATCAGAAACACTTCATCTTAAAGCACTTTGCAAATGCTGTCTGCTCTTTCAGGATTTAAACATCAATAGGTTTCAAATTAAACTTCAATTTTAGTGACATTATGTGTGCAACTCATGTTCAGTCAGAGGGTGCTTAGATGCCTGTTTAATTGAAAGGATGTGTTACTCAAACATGTCACTTCCAAATGTGGCAAATTTATAACATGAAATAATGGATTGTGATCCCAGCTACTTGTCACTTGGTAATAGCATTTGTGACATGAATTGCAGTGGGGTTTTGGTTTGAGTTAGTCCCTTCTGCTGACTTGAAGTCAAACCCTTTTTTGTTCCGAGATCTACTTTGGTTTAAACCTTGCCTACCTTTTTAGTCAAGTCATGGGTCTTTATGAATGTTGAACTCCAGAAAAATCTGGGATTGGAGTAATATTGCAGGTCAAAATAAAAATACACTGGCATAATTTGGGTATCTTGTGGTTATTGAGGTAAAGTGGACATTGATTTATTGCAATATATCACTTTGGTTTATAGCAATACATCACTTCCTCTGCAGATAAGTACAGATTAAATATGTCTGGTCATGTTTCCAGGTGCCAGGGAGGGTATGAAGCTGAGACAGGGAAGGTTTAGGTTGGATCTCAGGAAAAGGTTCTTCCCCCAGAGGGTGGTTGGCACTGACCAGGCTCCCCAGGGTAGTGGGCACAGCCCCAAGGCTGCCAGAGCTCCAGGAGGGTTTGGACAGCACTCCCAGGGACAGGGTGGGATTGTTGGGGTGTCTGTGCAGGGCCAGGGATTGGACTTGGATGATCCTTTTGGCTCCTTCCAGCTCAGGATATTCCATGATTTGAAGTCCAAATGCATCAAATGCCTCACATCTACCTGCTAAACTTGCTGTGTTGCCCTTCTGCAGCAGAGCCTGTCCTGTGATGAGTCTTGAATGAGGTTTGAGGATCATTTGGGGGAAAACTCCTCAGTGTGGACTGAGGGCATGGCAGCAGTGCCCCCACACCAGTGAGCCCAGGCAGTGAAGCTGCAACTCCGTAAACGAGGAAGCAGAACCTTTATTTTTATAAATAACTTTACAGGTACTCTACCTGTTCATAAATTCTGATGTAATTGTGTTCTCAAAATCAGATCTTTGAGGAAGGAGGAGAAGAAAAATACATGTGAATTATCTATGGACATAAATCAATAAAACAGGATAGATTGGCCCATAAAATACTAAAACCAGCTTGCCTTCAAGTGAAGGAATCATGAAGTCTCTGGTGCAATCTGTTCACTTGAAAACCTACCCATTATCTAATAATCTTTATGAGTCTACAGTGGCTGTTGCTGTGAGGATACTTAAACATCAAACAAATAATAGGTAGTAACCCTAAATGTCACTGTTTGATTAAAGGTGCTTATCTGCTGTATCAGGAACCAGTTAGACTAAATGGCTTTACAAGCCAAGGAAACACCTGCTTTTTATAAATAATCCACTGCTTGTTTTCCAAACATTCAGTTCAGCATAGGAACAGGGACAGATTATTCCTGAGAACCATTCCTAAACCAGCTGTTAAATATATAGAATTTACCAGGTTTGGCAATACCTTCTTTACTCTGATAGACAGCCCATGGGTTTGGAGACTCTTAAAACCCAGCTAAGTGCTCAGACCATCCTGGAGTGAACACCCACAAGGAATTGCTCACAGCAGAGAGTCTCTGAATTTGGTTTTTCATTGGACTATACATTTATTAGAACACGTTTTTCTTTCTTGTAGTGACTTAATAGCATGCAATATTACAAATGACTGCGAGTGAATAAAGGATTTCCTGGGCTTCTCATCTCATGGAGAAAAATCTTGTTCCTTGAGCAATCCTAAAGGAATGCAAACTCTTGTACTTCATCTGCCTTTGGCAGAAAATATTAGGAAAACTCGTGGTTTGCACCACTCTTGGGAGATTGCCATAGTCAAAGATTCTTATACCTATTTTTGAGTAATATTATTATTATCATCATCATTATAATTATTATTACTACTTGTTTTATTACTGCTATTCCTCAGGATGTTTATGTAAGATATTTACATTTGTTACTTTTATTGTGGTAAGAATTGGTAAGTGATTGGCTTTGGGTGTTCACAAGTTGGTAAGTAGGAGCCCTGCACCCTAGAGAATGAATACATGGCACTATTTTAGGCACTGTACTTACCTAAAGAAAATGTAATTCCCTTTTCTTCTGTAATTACTGATATTTCTTTATTGTAGAGAATAATATTCACTTTGAGAATCAAAATAGCTCTATTGGCTCATATTTCATCTCTCTCTTAATCTCTACTTTTGCATTTTACATAATTTTAGAAACCTATAGATGGTTCTCTGCATCAACGCAAAAGAAATGCGTGAATAGTTTTTAGGATTAAAAAAACCATTTATTTCTTTTGAACTGTGGCATTGTTTTAGCTAAAACATGGCTGGTTTTTTTCCTTCAAATGGCAGATTAATGTCATTCAGAACGATCTGGATAAAGAAAGAGGGGATGCTCAGAAGAAAATCCGCAAACTGGAAGAGACTTTGAAGTAAGTGAACATGGAATAATTGTTGAACCATCCCTGAGGTTTTTAGTCAAATTTATGTAACAAATTTAGGCTTTGTCTCATCTAATGGCCTTCTTATAGTTTGACTGGGTTTTCTTCCCATTGTAAAGCTGCATTTTTGGGGTTCTCAGTCGACCAGAAGAGTGGAAAAAAAGTAAAGCAAGAACCAAATCACCCAAATTTGTTGACTTTTGAGTGGTGGGAATTGAGATTCCTGATGTCAGCTGGTCTTGGCTTCTTAAATAAAAGGATCTGGGTTCAATTCAGATTGGATTCATTGAAAGTAAATAATCCAAACTAAAGACTTGTTGCTTGGGGCTATTTTAGAGGAAGGGATAAATTTGAAAGATGTGTTTATTTAAATGGTATTTTACCTTGATGTAGTATATGATGTTTGTGATTTTATATTTTACTTAATATCCATAAATTACAATTCTAATGTGGATTTTTCCCCATTGATGCCACACTTTTTTGTGTGAATACTTGTTTTTCACATGGATCTAAGGCTTGGAGAAGTGTCTGCAGCAAACAGGAGACACTTTTTATTAAGTAACTCGGTATTTTTGCCAACCTTGTACATTAAAAAACTAATCAGGACACCCCAAGTTTGATGTTTTGTGAGCAGGGGAGTGGTTTACACACAGCAGATACACAGAGGACAAGATCGACTCTTGTTGTGCTGCTTCCATTTTTGATTATGTAAACTATTATTTCCATGTGTTTATCCAGTTTAAATTGAAAGTTATGGAAATAATTTTCAGGGAAAACAGACTATTCTGAAACAAACCAGGAGTTACTTGCTAAAACTATTCAGTTAAATATTACAATGTACCTTATCTGGGCTGAGAGAGGCAAGTGAAGATACTTTTATTCAATAAAAGTCACAGAGCTGAAGTCTGTATTTCTTTATTTCTGTAATCTCTGAGGTATTTGGCATAAATAGAGACTATCTTAAATCACTACAGACATTAATAAAAATTCCAGCTTTTAATCTTTAAATTCTTTACACTGACTATTATTTATAATTTTGGGGAGATTGAATTGTTATCAACTGCACTTAATCTTTTAGTATTTTACCATCTGATTCGTTGATAACGAAGTTGCATTAATTTTCTTCCACATCTTTCAAATAAAGTGTCAGTTTGCACTTACTTATGTTAATAAAATCAGTCTGACTTTCCAGTCCAGGGGCTGCTCGGGATGGATTCCCCATGTGGGTGCTCTCAGTGCAGAGTAAACACTCCCCAGGCAGTAACTGTGAAGTGGGTGAGAGTGCTGGGGGGGGTTGAACTTTAATTTCAGATATTCCCTGGCTGTAGTTAAGCTTAGGTTTAGCTCTGAGTTGAGAGCAAGGATTTGAAGAGTGAAGTTTTAGGGCCCACGAATTAAGACGCCGTTGGCAGAGACCGGTGCCAACCTTGTGCTTCGTGTGAGTGGGTCCTTGGGCCAAAACTGGGCATGGATCAGCTCCTGGGATCAAAGAGCCCTGGAGACTGTTCAGCAGGTTAAAAATGAGCCCTGGAGACTGTTCAGCAGGTTAAAATTCATTTGCTATTTCCCCTACAATAATTGATTAATACTGTTCCTGGTTTTCAGTGTGTCTTCTACTGCAAACTACTCCCACTCCTCTTGTAGAGTAGTTGTCCCAGGTTCACTTCCATGTCCTTTGACACTCTGCTTGTCTCATGCTTTCTTTTTTTCATTTAATTTTTTTGATTCAGGGTGTTAAAAATTTCTTAAATATAACCATATATAACTCTCCCAATTTAAATGGAAAATGTTTTCGTTTTGGAGGTAGCTTACTCTTTAATAAAAATCTCTGCTGCTGCTCTTTTGGTTTTTATAGCAGGGATTTGGGGTTAATTTTGAGATTAGTAATGGAATTAGTAATTCTAATATGTAATTATTTTGTAGTGGAATAGAAATAAAAATTAGCTTCCACATGTGTTTTTGCCTAAATGGAAACATAAGTTTGGCAGATTGATCAGGGTGGATTTGTGCTCCTAAAGATTAAAAATATTGTCTTTACAGAAATATGGTGCCCTGGTTTAAGGCCAACATATATTCCACTGGATGGTTCTTTTAGATTTCAGCTCTGGTGCCAAACCTCTGGGTCTGGTCTCTGTGCTTTCCTGACCAGGGGTGTGTTGGTAAATGTGGCTGCTGGGAACAAACTCACGTGCCCAGGATGGAGGAGCTGCTGATCCTTCAGGGATGGCTTTCTGGAAGCCAAGCCATTAATTTAGCACCAATGTTTCTGGACTATACTAAGATTTTTTTTTTTGTGTGTGTGTTTGCTTATATAGGATATGTATGTAGTAATAGATAAGGAACAGTGATATTTATTGTGGCAGAAATGGATGGTTTCCTTATGGCTCTTTTTTATCCATTGCTGCAAAAATTAGTCCTTTGAACAATCTCTTGCTTTTAATGAGTTCACAGGACCTAATATCTTATGTAAAAATGCTTTATTTTGCTGAATTTCTTTGACTACTGTCAGAATGAAATTAGGTAACTACAAGCTAAGGCAGACACAATAAATCTTGGGAAAACAACCTTGTCTTGCATGAGATGGGTGAAAATATAGTTCAGCATCTTCAATAGGAACAGTGCCTTGTGGAATTGCACCTCAGAACCCAGTAGGTGCATCAGTGATTTCTCATAAACTACTTTGATGTGAATGCACTTTGATTCTGAAATGGCCACAGGATTATACCTTGAGGAGCTGGTGAGCTGCAAGCACAAGGAAAGGGAAGTTGCAGACATTTTAGTGGGATTTTTGTTGTTATTATTATCATCATCATTATTTTTGTGACAGCAAACAGTGCTGTTGCAGTTTCAAACGTACCCACACCGATGCAGAATGAAAGTGATTTGAGGCATTGTGTGGAATAGTAAAATCCACATTTCTAAAAGTACCTTTCACTTCAAGAAAAAACTGTGTTGCTGCAGTTTCAATGCAGAAGTGAGTTTACATAGTTTATGGAAGGCTTTTTTTTTTCCTCTTCTGAAGTTTATGGTGGAAAAATCTGTCAAACCCAAACCTTTTGCAAAGGAATTGCTCTAACACTCATGGCTGTTGGTGGTGACTTGTAGATATAAAATTCCTATTTACTTCTGCAGTGCATGTCACAGGCATTGCCTGATAGCAAAAGTCACTCTAAGAAGTGCTCCAAGGGTTTTTCTAGAACGTCCTTTAAATGGCATTTCTACAAGAACAAAGTTTTCTTAAAAAGCTTCTCTGTAATTACTTGGGGGGAAAGGTTGTTTCTCTAATCCCTGTGGTTTGGTTGCATAAAATGTGTCACCAGAGTGGGTTGCAAATAGGCTCCATCTCTGCTGTTCTTATCTCATATTAAGCAGAGGAGTAGGAAATAAAGAGGTATATAATTTGTCACAGTACAAACTGAGTGGAGTAAAACAGAAAATAAGAAAAAAATCTGTACCCATTTGTGGCTGAAGAAATTTTATTGCTGACTTTATACAATGTTGTTGCCCAGAACATCTCCTAACATCATCTCTTATGTCTTGCTGTGTGGAATTGGATGCTTATTTATTAAGTATGTTTATTTTGCCTCTGCTAATATTTTAATATCAGAGTCTTTCATATTTTTAGTTTACTGGGCTGTAGGGAAATGTTTCCCTTTTTACTGAAGATTACAACCACGATGCCAGCTCAGTTGTCACTGAGCCACTTCCCTTCTGGAGGCAGGATGGTTTGGGTTGGAAGGGACCTTAAAGATCATCTTGTTCCACCCCCTGTCATGGGCAGGGACACCTTCCACTAGCCCAGGTTGCTCCAAACCCTGTCCAACCTGGCCTTGGACACTTCCAGGGATAGGGAATAGTAAGTTAACAACTACATAGATGTGTAGAGTTTGTCAATCTTGAGTCAGAGAGATTTTGGACTAAACTATTAACACACTGAGGACTTTGAGGCTGTGGTCATCTGGGACCTGCATGGAAGTGCAGAAGCACCTTGTGCTGGTTTCTCTGAAGGATGGTTGTGATGATTCTCATTTACTGGAGATAATTATGGGATCTGATTTTAATGCTTTTTGCTTTGCATATCTCATACACAAGCATGTATTTCCTTATGCTTCTGAAATGCAGCTTTCCTGAGTTCTTGTTCTTCTCTTCTGTAGTGTGATTCAAGGAAACAATTTTTAAAAAGTCCCATTAGGGGAATTGAAGTGAAACTCCACCTGTACAGGTGCAGACATTGTAGCTGAACACTGCAGAGTCAGGGAATGGGTGCACAACATCTCCAGTCTGATGATTCACAACCTTCTCCCTCTCATTCTTTGCCTTTTTTTTTTTTTTTTTTTTTTTTTTTTTTTTTTTTTTTTTTTAAGCCTGTCTGTGGAGCCAAATCTCAGCCCTTTGCAAGTGGGGATGACACAGAGCAAATGCTGAGCAGCTGCTTTATTCCAAGTCACTTAATAAAATTGTTTGTTTACATAAGGAACTACCAACACCTCTTTTTTTTTTTTTTTTTTTTTAATTTTTTTTTTCCACGGCTTCTCTACCCCTCGTCTGAACTCGTTTAAAATTCTTCTGGGGAAGAAAGAAGGGCTAAACTTTCCAGAAACCAGCAAAACTGCTCCTATCCAGTAGCAGATTTTCACAGTGGTTTCTAAAACACACACGTGCAGTTTTCACGTATTTTTGGTATTTGTTTTAGGTGGAAGTTCTAAAGGTTTCCAGCCCTTTCCATGGTGTGAAAGTGGTGCCTGCAGGTGTTCAGTACAATGCAAAAATGAAAATTATTTACCTTTCTTGTCACATATATCCTTGTGTATGTACACATGCTTTCTCTGGGTATCCTTGATGTGAGAGTCAAGCAGAAGAAGCTGATTTTCTCTTTGGAGATGGTGCTGTGGAGTTTCCTCACTGTAGACTGAAAAATACTCATTTCACTGCTTTTCCTTATTCCAGTGTGTAGCTGGGGCAGTGTTTGTACTTCCCTTCCCCATCCTGGACTGCTGTTTCTGGGGGCTTTTTCAACTATGGTTCAGTGATACTAATTTATATTTTAAATTACAGTTTTTGTGCATAGTGTAGTTATTACTGCTACAAGGCTTTGCTTCATAGGAAATATCCCATAAAAACGTGTTTGAGCTTTTATTTTACTAAATCAAGTTGGAAAAAACGTTATTTTGGGAAGGAAATACTTTTTTTATTGGTATTAATTATTCTTCTTGAAACCTTAGTCATTTCTTTATTCAAGTGGCTTCTACTTGTGTCATCTCCTGCTGTGGTTTGCCAGACATTTGGTTATTCTGGATCATTCCTTACCTGACATTTTCACAAGATCCATGGACCTGGAGCTTTTCTCAGTTTTTAAACTTGGTATTGATCCCTGTAAAGCCTTGGGAGAGTGGCTTTGATACCACACTTGCTAAAAGCAGAAGTTGAGAGAAGGCTTGTGTTTGTTTGATCTGAAAGGCTCTTTTTGCTTTAGTCAGACTACATAAAAATACCTCCAGTTTTAGCACCAGAAGCTGTATGTAAGGGTCTTCTAGTCTTTATGATTACTAATATCCTGCAAAATTCCCATGGTGTTTGTGTAATTTTTCCTTTCTCTGTAACATCACAGAAGGGACAATGTAAAGGAAGTGAGGGTACAGAAATTTGAGAGAAATAAATGTTGAACATTCTGCTGCTGAGCTAATAAAGAGAGAAACAGATGAAGGGAAGGAAAAATAAACATGTGTCATGGTTTGAATCTTGTTTTCCCCCAGAGGCTAGAAAAGTGGTAGACCCCAAGGGGTGGAAACCCCTGGAAGTTTTAGAGTTCTGTCCAATGGGTGCTCCTGCGAAAATGTCAACATCTCACCGGAAAAGAAGAGCTGTAGTTTGGTGGTTGAGGAGACGTGGCCATGTTGTAGAACCACGAGGAAGGGGCTCTGAGCCCCTTGGGCCCTCTGGGCCCTCCCAGCCCCTGGCTGGGGGGGGCTGCGGGGACCTGGAACAGCATAAAGCTGGGCTAGGTGCCTGTAGTTATGCTGGGAGATGTTTTCTCCATGGGCGCAGAGCAGCAGCCGGGACTGACCAGAGAAACGGTGGCAGAGAGCCAGAGATAAGACCTGGACTGAAGGAGCAGCAGAAGACATGCAGCACCAGAGAAAGGACTCCTGGAAGGAGAGCCGGGAAAAAGAGAGCCAGCAGCTGAGAGACAGAGTTCTGGGGGTAAGACTGTACCAGTCCCCCAAACTCCTTTGAGATCCCTCTGAGAAAAGAGGGAGATGGACTCCTATTAAGGAGAAGAGTTTTAGACATGCAGCACCGGAGAGAGAGAGGAGCTGAGAAGCTCAGAGCGTCCCGGAGCTGGACCGGGACGGCCAGAGGAATGCGGGGGGAGTTGACCTTGGTTCCCCCCCCCTTGCACTGCTGCCACGGTGGCAGCCTGAGAGACAGGGCACAGAGGCCCTGCAAGGAGCTGAGTCTCCTGGAGATACCAGACCGTCACGAAGACCCCCCTGTGTCTTCGTGATATGACCGTGGTGATACGACCTTGTCTGGGGTTACGAAGCCCACGGAAGACCCCTCGGTTGGAGGCGATGGGGCTGAGAGAGGCTTGAATACCTCCCTCGTGGATGCTGGCAGAAATCCAGCTATCAGCTGCTGCATGTGGAGAAGACAGACAGACTGCTGCCTCAGAAGATGCTGCTGCTTAAAGACTGGAAGGGATCTGTCCTTCTTTCCCTCCTGGACTTTTATTTGGAGGGGAGAAGAGATCTGATCCACTGTAAATACATATCTCATGGTAGAGATAGTTGTGATCATGTGTATAATGTGATATGGTATTTATTTGTATAGTCATTGTAATATATTTCCCTTTCCCCTCACTTTGAGTCTGGTGTGTGTTTTGTCTGGAAAAACCCATCTCACATTAAGTTGAGATGTGGGAGGGGGAATGGAGCTAGGGAATTGGATTTTGGGGTTATCTCAAACCATGACAACATGTAAAGATGGAAGGCAGAAGGAGGTAGAATAAATAGCAGTGAAAACAATTTCATTTTGTTTGCGGTTTGCAGTCGTGCAGTTGTTAGATCCCAACATTTTAAAAAGAAGCTGTAGTTGGACTTCTCAAAATTATATATAGAAATTATATTTTGGAAAAAAAATGTGTGATTTAGAGTGAATCTTGATAATTTGATTGTACCAAACCCTTTGAGAACTTTAAACAGCTGCTTCTTCAAATACTCTTGTATGGGCTCCTTGTGGTGGTGTGAGTCACAAATGCCACTGAACACAGAAAAACCCAACAGCCTGGGAATCATCAATGCAATGATAAATAAATAAAGGCACTGATAGCTTTAACCACAAGCTAATTTTTTAATTTCTTTTTGCCTTTCTTGCTCCTCTTAAGTTGAATCCAGATTCTGAATAATTGCTGCTTGTTGTTAATATTTTTAGGATAATTGCCTAAGAGTAGCTTTTTTCCTGTAGTTAATTCCTTTTTTTCCTTGAAAATGAAGTATTTGTGTGTGGAGGGGAATTCTTGAAGGAATGGAAAAGCTATTACTATTTAAAGCCGGAAATAATTAAAGAAATATGAGCAGGCATTGTCTTTAATTCCAAGTGTTGCAATAAAGTGTATTGTTAAGAGTTTATACTCATGTTCATTGTGTTCACCATTATCTTTTATTAAAATGTTGAGTGTTGTCTTGTTGCAACAGTTCCAACATGATGACAAAAAGCCAAGTCTGTGATTTAAAACCAGCAGTAACGTGATGTGGCTGAAGGAGTTCTGATATAGTTCCACTCTTTAAAATAGGGCTGTGTGTATTTTTTTTTTTTTTGGTATAGGGTGGGTTGTTTTTTTTTTTTTATCCCTCCTCCTCTAAGAATCAGTGGAAAAGCAGCCAGCTGTTCTCCACTCGGGGATCTGAGAGCATCTGAAACCTTTTAGAGCAAAAGCCAGTCAAAGTTTCCAGCATATTGTAAACATTCCTGGAGCCCCGGCGAACGCGACGCCGTCACCCTCGCTCCGGGGGCCACGACGTGAGCCCCGAGCAGAGGACACAAAAATGTGGGAGCTTTGTTTAATTGCCCTCACTTAAAAGCAAAAAAATAAAGTGTTCTAGTAACTATTTACAGCCTTTCAGGTTGTTTTTTTTCCCCCTCCTCCCCCCCGTTTCTCTGGAGACCTGCTGGCGATAATGAAATATGTATTGGGAGGAAAGCTCCGGTTGTACCGAGGAAAAAGAATGTAGCAGTTGATTTTTAGTCCTTGTCTCTGGGACTGTCATGTCCCTCAAGATGGTTATAGAGATATCATATGACATCCCTCTAGTGATAACAGCTATGGAAATGTAGAACTGTATGAAATGAAAGGTGTTGCCTCGTGAGGTGAAGAGCGTTGGTGTATCAGGCTATGGCACTTAAATACTTGCTGTAATTGCTATTCTAATAATTAATGGAATTAAGGGTTATTGCTATTGCATTCACTAAATGGATATACAAATAATTGACAAATGTCAGAATTGCAAAAGGGTTCCCTTTGACATCTGTGTATTTTATATATAATCAGTGCATTATATTTTGGGCACTACATAGCCTTGAAATATTGATGGAATGAGAAAAGCCTTCAGTTGGCTAAAGAAAGTCTTACAGAGGATTGAACTCAATTAGTGATTGTTAAAAAGCATGAAATGTTTCAGGCTGTCATCTTTTTTGGGTCACTTAAAAACTACAAAATAGTACAAGGAAAAAACTTTGATCCTTGTTGTTGCTTGATGATTAGGATGACTCCAGTTATGCTTGATAATCTTAATTTTGCTTTCACTTTTTGTGTACTTTGTACAACTTTCTTTCAGCTTCGTCAACAACACAACCAACCTTCACTGAGGAGTTGAAGTTAATCATTCAAACAATACTTTTAACGAAACGAAAATTGTGAAAGTCCATGTCCACTACACCAACCTGAGAAAGGGATGAACTGAGTGGATACTCATTATCCCTCAGAATTAAATTTCTGTATTATCCATTACAACATGGATATTATTATTCTGAGTCGTGAACTATGATAGTGCAATTATTTTAGCCATAAAAATATTTACCTTAAGTAAGTAGAATAACAGCATGAGTTCTGCATCCTTGTACCTCCTTAACAGGCTTAATCCTGGTGCTTCGTCCTCATTGTCTTGGGTTTGCCAACCACTCTTGGCTCTGTCAGTCCTCACACATCTTGGGCTGTGCTTTGTTAGTGTTAAGTGATTCTTCTTGCCTGGCTCTTCTCCTCTGCCTGGTGATTTCTCACATAGTTTGTCCTTCAGATGGTTTATTTTATTCTCCCCCCAGCTCTCTGTGCCACAGCGCTGCTCTCTGATCCCTACCTTCCCTTCTCTGCACCTCTTTTCTGGGTATCTCATGAATCTCTTCAGTGTCTGTGTTGCTGACTTGCTGGTCCACCTTTTAATTACAGTCTTGTCTCGTCTTTTCTGAGCCATTATCTCCACCTGTCTCTCTGATTCCCCCCTCTGTGTTCTCCTGGTTGAGGTTTAGCTGCCGTCTCAGCATGGAAAAGCCATGACTATTAATCTCTGTCCTAATCCTCCTCCCTCGATAACTGAGCCCCTGTGGTCTTTCATATATGTGGTGCATCTAAATCTTGGAGACAGTTTCTGCAGCGTTGAGCGAAATTATAACGTTTTCCTTTCCAGCCACATTTACAACACTGGCCCAGCCTTTTCAGCCACATCTCATTCATCATTTCCTAGTTGCTGTTTTTATTCTGTTTGCACAGCACCTAGCACAACAGTACCCTGTCATTATTATAATGAGAAATAGTTATAATAATTATTAGTGTGTTTAACCGATGTCTGGTTAATTTGTGAGCCATTAATTTTGAATGTGATGCATTATTCTTCCTATTTCTGTGTGATACTATGCACGTGGAGTATTATTTACTCTGAATTCATTAATGGCTCTAAGTAGTGGTTTAGTTGTTAATGTTATCTCATGATTTATTTAAAACATAAGTATATAGTTTAAAATAATAATTGTATTGTAAATATTCATTGTTATAGCTTACTTGAAGGAATGCAGACCAGCTTTTTGATGTTAACATCTCAAATTATGCAAACTGTAAACAATTTATAAGTGGATTTGTGCTTTTTCTCATAAAGACAAGCTCATCTTATTCTTAAAATTGGGGAGCGAACGACGGAATTGTTCTTGGCTTTATATTTTTGCCTTTATTTCTTTGAAATGCTGAAACAAGTTAGAATGCTTTCTAACAACTTCGAAATATTAAAGTGCCCAGGGACAGGGTAGGGATGGTGTTTTGAAGGCAATAAATATTTCAGCTTCACATTTCAGTCTTTCTTCTTCGCTGCTTTGATCTGGCTTTGGTTTAGTTATCATTCCGCTTGAATGACTTCACGCCGTCTTTCTTCCTCTCCACACCAAAAAAGAAGTGTTCTGCACATATTCCATATGTCTGGGTGCTGCCATAGTAGGAGAGGCCTTGTTTTTTCCTGGAATATCTGCCTGTGGAGTTGGATACTCCAACCACGGCTGGGTGGGTGCATTTAGACCCAAAGCTGGCGCTTCACCATCACCATTTGTCCAAAACAGCAGAGCAGGAAAAGCAAAGTTGTTTTTTTGTGTATTTCAAAGATTTGACATTTCTACTGAAGCATTTTTTGTGTAACAATAAACTAACCCAGCAACCCCTTCTTTTACAAATACGTGGGACTTTAGGCCTTGATACATTATTTATGGAGTTGAAATAGTCGGTGTTCTAGGAGTTAAGTCAGAGGGGCTGCAGCGTGGAGTGGCTTTTATTGGTTGTGGCACCAAAATGTGGTGTCATGGATCTTGCATTTGGGTATAAATTGAGTTAACTGCTGCCATTATGTAGAGTCCTGATGGTACTGAGGCACCTCCATGTGAGAGGCAATCTGGGATCAGGAGCAGGACTGTGGGTCAGCTTATATTTCCCTGTACAAAGTCAAATATCTGTGTCTGTGTACTGGATGGGTCCTTGTGTCTGTAGCTTATACACAGAACATACTAAGAGGAAACTCCTGGAATTTGCTTTTGCATGGAAAGTTTGGGTGTGTCCATTCTGTTCACATGTGTGCTTACACTCCTAAAGGGTTTTAATTTAATTTATTGAAGAGACTGAGACCCAGACAGGTACCTCTCCTGCTCTTGGGTGCTGTTGGAATGGTGGGAACCCTGTGAGTAACATATTGGTTCATCCAACATTTGCTGCAACATCCCAGGTTTAATTAACCTCTCCTGTAAATCCCTGGATTGCCCCGTGTTTCATTAACGTGACTTGCAATGCTGTAATGTCTCTGTGTTTAATTGTTACCTCTCAGAAAACATTTCAGGAAGCAAAGCAAATATTTTATGATTAAGCATGAAGAAAAAATATGTAAGATGTTTGTATTTCCCATTTATCAGTACATTTCAGAGAACTGCTTTCACAAATTGTAACTCTGGACTTCAGAGTCAACTTTCCCTGAGATGGTTTGTGCTGTGTAAGATTCCTGGTTCCGTTGCTGTATCCTTTATACACTGAAACAAAAGGAATGTGCTGCTTTTAAAATTGGGGCCAAGGAGTAAATTCACCCTGTTTTTACATTCAAGCCGGCTCAGCTTTAGGGGATTTAAGTGGTGTAATTGTGTTGTCTTGGGCCCCACAACTAGTCCAACTGAAAAAAAAAATAATCTTCAAAGTGAATATTTTAGTGCTTCATGCAAGGCACATTGCTTGGTGTCTTGGGAAGAAAAAGTGAAGCTTTTCTTATATTTGTGAACCAAGGGCCATTGTTGTACAGGTTTTCTAAGCTTCTGTACAAATCTGAACTGCACAAAAAGTGGAGAGCTTTGGCTCCCACATCCCTTAAAAATGAAGTTTTATTTCTGGTTATAATGAGATGTTGCATTTATTCATGGGATTAAGTCCTTAAAAGAAAGGAAGGTGCATAAAACCAGATTCCTAGGAGTTTACATCATAATATTTCAAAATAAAAATAATCTTCCTAAGGAAGAAGATGCATAAATTTGGAGCCTCACTAAGGGCACGAGGACTGACATCTCGTCCTTTTGTATTAGATTTGTTCTGTTTCCATCTGACTTGACCAAAATTGTCTCGTGACAATTTGGGTTTTGGGGGATAACTGAGCCAAACACCTTTGCAGCTGGAGCTGATGGATAATGAGCTTTTCATAGCACTTCAACCTCTGGAAGCATCACTGGTTGTGCCCATTCTGAGAAATGGTGGAGGAGTTTTGTCCTTGCAGTTGTGATCTTTTGGATCCTCTGCGGTAGAAATTTAAATCCTGAATGATCTTTTTGACACTTGAATTTAGATGGGGGGAAAAAAATGTTAATTTGTTGGTTTTTTGCTGTGTAATTTTTATTGTCTAGTGAATGAATGGAGAATATGGTACTTTATTAATAGATAGATTATGCTTTGTCCTCAGAGGACTCTAGGAAATGGAATTGATGAAAATAAAGCATATCTGTGTGGATGTGATGGATACTCTCTAGCAAATTTGAAGAAATTTGCACAGGTCCTCTATGAACACAAACCCAAAACCCCTAAACAATTATCACTGGAAATGTGATACAGGATGTTGTTGTGTTTTCCTCATTTCTGCTGGGTAAGAAAGGTATTTTCCTTTTCCTGTAAGGAGAAGAGCAGTCTCCCTACGTCTCAATTATTCCATCAGCTGTAAGGTACCAAAAGAATTTATTTTTCTTTAAAATATGCATCATGAAAAAACCTATAAAAGTAAACAGTAATACACTGACTCAGGGCTTGTGGCATTTCTTTGATCTCTTTGCTAATGGAATTACCCTGCTCTCCTCCACTGCAAACAGCCCCTTTGTGAAGATGTAGGATTATGTTCTTTGTCCCATTGTCAAAGTCTGGTCTGAAAACCACAGAAGAGGATGTGAATACTGTAACTTTGGGCTTGGCAGCTTCCTGACCTTTCTGAAAGGCTCACTCAGTGCTGCAATAGCTACTCCAGTGCTGGCAAGGTGACAGACTGGGTGAATTAGCTGGGCTTTTCCGTCTCTTATGTGTCAGAGTCTTTGTTTTATATGGAAATAATTTCTGTCAAAATGGGAAATTTGTCGTGAGGTACTTCCTCTCTGCCTGTAAAATGAAAATGTCAGCCACAGGTCTGTTTGAATGTGTCTTCTGTTACAAGCCATGGGTGGAGCCAGCTTTGTCCAGCGATGCCACCGTCACGTTTCCCGGTGTCTTAATGCGAAGTCAGGCAACTCCTCTGACCTGTGGCAATAGAAACGTGTCACAGAAAGTTGCAAACACTGCCTGGTTGCTTTCTGTTTGAGGAATCACATCAAAACTTCTTAAATATTTACTGGTCACCAGCGATTTTGTCTGTGTTGTGGCAATATGATGTCCATCTCTGGTTTTTATTATAAAATATGATAGATTCGTTGCTTATTGATAAACCATCATGCCTGAGAAACCCAGCCCTGATTTCTGTAGATGTCTCGAGTTTAATATGCCAAATAGTAGAGGCTGTTCATATAAAATATCTTTGCATAGAGATTTAACATCTGCAAAGGCTGAATAGGTATTACAGCATTATGGGTTTCTAATAGATTAAGAAGGTACCACATGTCACGCATTACCCTGCTTTGCATTTTGAGATATGCCAAGCAGGGAATAATCCTGCACCTTGTCTGAGCAAAGATGGCACTGGGATAATTTTTTTATTTTTTATTTTAATGGGAGTAGGTGATCATGTTAAAAGGAATTTGTTTAAATATTGGGGGGTGCGTTAAATATAACTTAATTAAATCTCGTTTGTTATTAATTATATATTAAATTTTGTTCATGGAATCTCGTGTAATGGTGGGATTAAAAAAAGGGACTTCTCCAGCAGGTAGTGAAGCATTGAAGTCAACACAGACTTTGAAGGTGGAGGTATTGTGAGCTCTGAAGGCCGTGTTTGGGCGTGCGAAATCCAACCGGAGAAAGCGAAAATAACTCGGGCCTTCCATTCCCTTCTTCAAAGCCCTGCCAAGGGAAGTTGGGCAGAAGCTGGGACAGGAAATTGAAATCTGAATACTTATTTTCGACTGATCGGGTTAAAGGCCTCTCTTTTACACCAGCACACTCGTTCTTTTATTTGATACTTGAACTCTGAAAATTTTCTGTGACTTTCTAGGGAGAAGGAGGAGCAGCTGAGGCGGGTGACGGAGGTACAGAGGCTGCAGGCCCAGCAGGCAGGCGCTGCCCTGGAGGAGTTTAAGCGGCAGGTGGAGCTGAACTCAGAGAAAGACTCTGCAGAAATGAAACAGCGGGTGAGGAGGTCACAATGCCAGCCTTTCTGAAACTCTGGCGCAGTGGGATAGCGGATTCTGATCTTATAATGCCAGAAACATGCTCCACTTGAGAGTGCTACATCAAAATCTTTCACAATGTAGTGTCTTTGCCAGCAAGTCAGAAAGGGATGGTGGCAGTTGTTTCATCTTTCTAACAAAGCCCGAGTTGTCATTGTTATAAAGATATCTGCAGTTATGATACTGATTAGGGATTTTTCAGGAGTGAGAGTATAAAGTGTTAGTTTATACACCCTATGGAACAACGTTTGTCATTTTCCACTTAAACGTGTGTCTCTTCCTACTCTTTTCCCAACGACTCTGTCTTCCATTAATGAGCTCCTGTAATCAGTTGGAGCCCAAGCAGGGGCAGGGCCATTGTGGCTGCTGCCAGTCATGTGCGCAGGATGGAAAAATCCATTTTTCTGTCCCTAAAAGACAGGGGCTTTAATTTAAGTAACAAGATTTTATTGGCTCCAATTTCTCACAGAGCAAATAGTAGTTAAACCGTCCCCTCTGGGACTTCACAAAATGCAGCCCAGGGGGTGAAATCAGGAACAAGCAACAGGTGATGAAAAAGAAGGGGAGGAAAGGGATATTTCCTTAACTCCCTCGTGTGGTTGAGATCTCCAAGCATAACTGCAGCTTGTAATTCTGCCTGACCATATACTCAGTGTTCCAAACTCACCTACTGTAACCCAACCTTGCTGCTGACAGGAGGGTGCTGCAGGCTGGCACTGCAATGGATTGCTCAGGATGCTGGCTTAGAATTGAGGAAATTCTCTTTCTGTTGCTGTCATGAACTTATTTTTATGAAAGTCTTCATTGCTGGTATTTTGAAGACCCATGCAGACAGCAAATAATAGAAAAAAGCAAGAACAAACTTATAAAAGCAACAGGCATTCAGCAAACTGGACCCACGAGGGCAGTACAACAAATCCTACTATTTTAATCTGACATTCTCTGTGCTACATAACTCTCCTGCAATTTCTTCAGGATGACTTAAAGTAGTACCCTATTTCTGCTCCAAAAGAGATATAGTCTCATTCTAGAAAGACTAGTAATAGTTTCATTTGTTTAAAAAACCTCCAGCAAACAAAACCAGTCCAAACCTAAAGAAAGTGCAAAAGAATTTGGAAAACTTAAGTCACTTGTAATTTTAAAATGACAGTAGATTTCTTTTAGAGTTCTGCCACAGTCTGGGAAATTTTGAAAGTGAGTTTTACTGTGCTCCGTGAATTAGCCATAGGTTTACTCTGTCCCTACTTGCCTGCTAAAATCTAGAAATAGTAAATGATTTTTGTACAGTTGAGTAACACTGTTCTGCAGGAGCCAAGGTCCAAGGAAATACATCAAAGGAACACTGCTGTGGCTCTCTTCAGAGCTTTGGCTTTTGCTATGATTCTGCATCCACATACTCTTTAGATAAATCACCTGATACATTGGAACATACTGGAAAATTCCTTGTTTTGTGGTTAGGTGGGATGTGTCACTTATAAAACAACAGCTGCAGTAGCCATAGCAACGTTGTACTTCTAACTACATTAGAAATACTGGGCTTCTAAAGCCATTTTTGGGGTGTGGTAAAGTTAATTATGAAGATGAGTAGGATGGGGCTTGGCATTTTCAGTTCTTGTAGTCAATATTGGATTCATTAGTCTGGCTGTGTGATATTTTTTTGCCATCTGCTTCCTATTTTGTCGAGCTTGTGATTATTAAGAGTCACCTGATGCCCACTGATGGGGGAGTGGTGGTTTTTAACTGAAGGATCTGCTTTTTTTTTTCCCCAATAATAACCAACAAAAAGAGGAACAATACATAGACTGTGTCATGGTACTTTAGATCTGGGGCTTCCTGGGTTTGGCAAATAATGATCAGGAACCTTCACTGCACTCGTAGGAAATATATGAATGTGACCTAATGAGTAAACCACAAAAGCCAGTAGATTTAAAGAATCTTTGCATATGTTATTATTTCACATTTTAGAATGTTTTCATTCTGTTAGGAAAAAAAAATCCTTTAATACAGTAACAAGACCTGTTATTTTTCTGGGTTTTATTGACCTGAGTAAAGTGTGGCCATGGATGTGCAATCTGAGTAAGTTTGGAGCGGGAGGAAATTATTCATAAAATGTTCATTGAAGTCCCTTTTCTTAATGGCAGTTAGTACAGTGAGGTTCAAGAGCTGCTTCCTTTCTATTCTATTTTACTACTTTCTAGTTGGCCAACTGCTCCTAGTCCTGCACCTTCCTCTCTTGCAGAACTACTTTCCAATAAAATACTTTTCCCACTCCGAGTGCTGCCTTTTCTCCTCTTTCCTGGCTTGGGAGTGATGTCCAGGCCAGTTGGCACAGACATCTGTTGAAGGCTGAGCACTCCCTTAGGCCAAGCAGGATTTTGGCTTGTGGTTCAGGAATTCATGTGTTTCTTCTTTTTGTGTAGCAGATGGGCTTGTGGCAGCACTGCCCCTCCCGACCCCTGCACCCTTTGCTCGTTTTTAGGGAGACATTTTTTAGGGAGATGGTTTATTCACTGCTTGTGTTGGGATCTAGATCTAAAAGTAATTGATGAGTATGCACTGCAGCATAGTTTTATATATATATATATATATATATATATATGTATATATATATATAAATATTCCCCTGGAAACATGCCTGATGTGCAGCTAACAGTTGTGCTTTTGATACAAAAGCCTTTGTTAATTGAGTTGTGAAATTGCTTCCTTGATGCTGTGTGCTGGAATCTGTGGGACTCATTATTCAGAGGCGATGACTATCTTCAGAGAACTTCACTTGCAGCCAAATAATTCTCTTTTAAGTTATTTTCTGATTTAATGTAAACTTACTTTAAATGTGCAGTTTATGCACTGACTCACACATGATTTCCCTTGAATTTCCACAGGCAGTGTGTTTTTGAGTGAAATATATTTGAGTCTTAAATGTGTCTAGAAAAAAATATTCACTTAATTTTGATGGGATGTTCACCACTGTTGAGTGAAAAACTGAGTCAATACTTTGTAATTAGGGAGTGGCATGACATAAGTGATCACTCTGTCTTTGGGTAACTAATAATCCTGTAGTGACTGAATATTCATTTTGACCACAAACGATGTTGTTACCATTCCCAACAAGTGATATTCTCCTCTTTGATGATTTACAAACAACTGTAGAAACATCAGAACATTTCAAGCTCTGCCTTTTTTTTTTTTAAAAAAAGAAAAGAAAAAAAAGATTAAATTAAATATTCCCTTTCTTTTACCATGTAGATGGCAGAGGTTGAAGCTGATCTAAGCAGATCAAAATTGCTACGGGAAAAACAATCCCAAGAATTCTCCTGGCAGTTGGAGGAGGTCAAGAAAAACTATGAACAACAGGTCAGTGGCTTTGCTCCTTCAGGTGGAGGGGAGGAGGGACAGCCCTTCCTGCAGCTGTAGGTCAGTTCCTGGGGCAGGCTTAGCCCTGTTCTCACTGTGTGTTTCTGTCCTTCCTATAAAGACACAATTTATAGATCTGCAGAGTTGATTTGTTGGGGGATGGAGGAGGAAGAGCCCCCACAGAAAATATTTTTGTTTCCTCTTTGTGATCCTTTGTACCTCCGACTCTTTCAGACTGTTTCCCAGGCTTACAGGTGGCAACACCTATTTTCATAATCACCAGATTAAGTTATTTAATGCATTATCTGTTTTTCTTCTTGTCGAGGAACAGCGGTTTGTTCTTTTTATCATTTTGAGCGTGGGGTGTGTTCCTACAACTGCTTGTTTTGGCCCACTGATGGTGATTTTTCTCTCTTGTAAAGTAATTTCAGGGTTGGGGAATATTCAGGAAACATTTGGGTGGAGACAAGAAAGTTGAGTTCAGTAGTGTCATGGAGTGTGAAGGGAAAAAAACAGAAGTAGAAGTAGACAAATTGTTGCATGATAGAGGTTTGAGAGCTGCACAGCTGGACAGCCCATCCCAGCTGGTGTAAGATGCTGCTTGGTCACGGAAGTAAAGTGGCCTCTGTTGGTAACACCTGTTAAAGGATTAAAAGGTTTTTTTAGTGCTTCATAGGAGTAATGTGATTAATCCATAGAAGTTCTCTCTTATCAATGTGGATGTAAGTTTGCATTTCCACCAGGGGATGTGGTTTCATTTCTTTTCATCCTCTGTGCTGTAAGGGGATGAACCACTGCAGTTGGCTTTGGCACGAGACCTGCTCTGGCCCATCTGGAAGGGGCTTTTTCAAGGAATTAAGGAGCAAGATGGCTTTGGTGGGTGTTGGGAGAGACCTTTGCCTGTGCTCAGGAGGAACAACAAGTGTGTTTTGTGTAGGAGGGAGTTTGTTGGTTCAGATCAAAGTATTTTCCTTGTCCTCACTCAGAATTATCAGTGTCAGCACTTGAGTTGCCAGGATTTTGTTCTCAGTCTTAGGAACATGATTGAGAGAGGTAAATACTAATCTGCAGCGTATCAGGAGTTAGGACATTCCTGTTCCTACCTACAAATGGTAATTTTTTTCTTTATTATCCATGGTAAGATCTACCAAGCCATAGATAAAATGTTCTGCCCAGTACTCAGCTGGCTTTGCTCACTAAAGGCAAATGATAATGTCTTGTGTTATCATGGTTGGGTTTTATGTGTTTTCTTATACCCCCAGTCCTATTATATTTACACCTTCTGGAGACTGGATCAAAAAAAACCCAAACCCAAGAAATTAATGTGAGGGTTAAAATGGTTTTGTTGACTCTTTTTACATTGCTATTCTGTAACAATGTTGATATTGTGGTCAACATCAGTGAGAGCCTTTTCCACTCAGAGGACAAGTTTACTACTTCCTTTTTATTTTATTTAGGATAGCTGCTTTTACTGTAAGAAAGAACAGCTAGGCTTTATGAGACATCACTGGAACCCAAAGGAAAGGGTTTCAGCACTGAACAGCTAAACAATGAGAGCCTCAGAAGAATTTTCAGCAGAATCCTGTTTATGCCCTTTCTAAAAATTTGTTTCTCTTTGTACTTCATTTGGAATGTTCTTTGAAAACTTGTGAGCATGAAAAATATGTGACCCTTCCTACAGATTGCAGTGGGTTATCACTGGAAATGATGTTCCTTTTGTATGGTCCTTTCTGCTGCACAAAGCCCCTTCAGCCCCACCACGGGGCAGGATGAGCTCAGTCCTTCCACACTTAAAATTTCCTTTCAGTAGTTCCAACTTCTGTTTCTCTGTATTACCCTCTATTTATGCTTCAGAGCTCCTAAACCATTTTTAAAGCAGACTTTTCCTTGCCTTGTTTTACTGCATATTTCTTTGGTTGTTACTTGGGGAGGAATAGGCTGATTGAAACTGTTTAAATAGAGCAGTAAATTAGAACTGGGGATACATTTCACCAGGGCTCTTGCAGACTTCCACTTGGAAATGACACCCAGCCAAAATCCTGGATATTTTAGCTACCTGAAAAATGTAGTAATTGCTTTGAGATGTTCTGCCTCAAGTGTTTGAATCTAATTGTCAGTTGGAATTTACACACAAAGGGAAGGAAAATTGACCCTGAGCTCTGTTTTGAGTCGCTTGGCACAGCGAGTGGCAGGAGTAGTGCTGAAGGCACACTGGACAATTCACCTGCCCATAAATTTAATCAAATTGGTAATGGAGAACCAAATTAACTGATGTGTTATCCTGTTCTCCAATCTGAGAAATATTTTGGAAATGTAGGGACTTGGGAGCTGTGGTTTCACCTCTCTGCTTTATATGAATAGTTGCCCGTGCTTCACAGGACTCTCCTGGAATATTGATTTACAAGAGATTACTGCTGTGAACATGTTGGTTGTGGGGCTGAAAGATTACTCTGCTTGAAGCTTAACCGCAGTGATGTGTTATATATTGATATTTATCTGATATTTTTAACAACAAACGACCTGATATATACCGATATTTATGTATTTTTTTCTTTTGCTTGAAAAAGAATTAGGACAAAACCATATAAAACCATGGCAGTTTGTTAACTTTTCAAATGCATTGAAATCCATTAATAAGGTGAAGAAGAACTTTTGGATCTTGCAGTATGTCTCTCTTGGTTCCAGCTTCATCTGATTCAGTGCCACTTGCTTTTGAAGTATCCACTGAGAACACTCTTAGAGAGAAACTGGTGGCTTTTTTTTTTCTTTCTTTAAATATACTTTAGCTCAACTTTGTTCTACTTGCAGCTGTTAGATTTGAAAGTATATTTTGAAGAAAAAAATAACTCCAGCAGCACCACAGTTCCTATCTGCTGGGAGCAGCTGCTTTCGGCACTTCAAAGCCAGTGGACACCACAGTGAAGGCCTCAGCCTTTCCTGCCTTTGAAATGGTTGCAGGATCTATAGTTGGGCTTTATGGCACTGTCAGCACAGGAAAAAAAAAGGTTGTTTGGTTTTTTTGCACCCCCTCCCTTTATTTTTTTTTTTCAAATTTTTTTTTCCTGCTTTCTAACAACATCCCCAGTTTAGCTCCCAATACCTGGGAAGTGTTTCTGCTGAGTTCACTTTCATATTTGAAAGAGCATGTGCCCAAGTAATACATTTTAGCCAAATTTGACAGAAAAGTTAAAGAATCTGCTGTTTTTTCCCATATCCATGTCATTGGAGCACTTTCTGAGAGCACATCTCTCGTGATGAGTGGTGATACCCCAGCAAAGAGCCTGTGGAGGGACAGGGCTTCATGCAGGGATTTCCAAGCAGGCTCAAACACATACTCACCTTTGTTTCAAGCAGGTTTTCATAAATTGTTGTGAATGGAACACTTTCAGTGAACTTAATGTGATCTTAATGTTTAAATGACATTAACTTGTCCTTTAAAGCAATAATAATCACTGTGATGACTGTTACACCCATATTTTGCTATGAGTAGTTGCTGAAGTGCTATAACTGAGTGAATGTGAAACAAATGAGATGCAAAATTAGTAAGAGAGCCAAAGTCTAGGAAATATTGTTTTCCTAACAGGGAGAGATCACACTATGAAACAGCTTATGAGTTACCGTGGTAGCAGGTTGGTGTTACCTGATGAGTTATGGCCATGCCTTCTGAGATTAGATGCCAACCTAAATATATAAAATAAGCCTGTTGGTTTGGTTAATCTTTAACTGTGTTTATTCTATTTAAAATAATTATTCATGCTTCCATAGGAAAGTGGGAAGCTTTTACGTGATAGCTGAAGAATCTCCCCATATCTCAGGAAATCCTTTCTTGCAACATTTATTGTTGAGTTCTTCTCTAAAACTTGTGGAAAAAATAGAGTTGTCATCTTGTCCTCTTTAGCCAAATAAGAAAGAAAGAGGACACCTTCAGAAATATTTTACTGGGCATTTAACAGAATCCCTTTGAAATCATGCTAAAGATGAGTAAATAGTCTATCCCTTTAAGTTGGGAGCACAACAAAGGTGTGGTTGAGCTTAAATATGCCTTTTAGATTAAAGAAAGAGAAGTAAAGAAGTGCAAAATCAGCTGGTTAAAAGTGAAAAAGCATGTCTGCAATCTCACCTGCCAGCAGCAAGGACAAGTATCTGAGGTGGTGTTGGGAAGTCATTCTTATTTTAGCAGTGTGCTGCAGCAGAGGAAATTATTGAGAGGAAGAATGTGCTTTAGATCTTTCTGTTTGTCTTTTATAACTTTGTGTGAGGTTAATTTAAAGAAAAGAGTAGCTTCTCTCAGGTAAAACATTAATTTGGTAATTACAACCATTGTTTTTATACACAAGTGTATGTATTTAAAAACCAATGCCTTATTCAATGCCACTTAATATCAAGGTTCAAAGCACAATCTCATCCTCAGTTGCTTAAAATAATTCTAAAGCATTATTTAGTTCAACATGTAATAGCTGGGCATCTTTCCTGCTAATTTTTAGCTGTTTAACTTTGTGCCAAGGGATTTCACCAGTGTTTGGATGATCAAGGCTGTGATGATGTTGTTTTGCTTTTGCTTAAAACTGCAGCGATAATTCCGTGAAATGCTGGAGGTGTGGGGTATTTTTGACCTGGGTGTGTTTTTATCTGGAAGTGTAGGGTATTTTTGACCTGGGTATGTTTTTATATTTTTCCCTTAAGGACCTACCCAAGTGTATTTAGGTAATAAACATTGCTTAATTCAGGCGTTCGAGAGTTCCTCATCAAAACGTTCTGAAGAGCCTTGCAGAGAATTTCCGTGTTCTCTCTGGGAAGTCGAGCCAGAAGAATTGGTGTATGACAGAGTGGTGTAAAGGCTGTGACCTCATGAGAGACAGGGGGGAAATACAGCATAGGTCAGGAGTAGAGTAAAAAATGGAGATTAAGCATTGACTCCAAGAAACTGCTGTGTCTCGGGGATGGGACTTGGAAAGGAAACTCCTCAGGGAAGATAAGTCCTTTTCTGGTTTTTTCTAGCTTCTCTTTTACCAATCTGTCACCCACTCAAGTGAAGAAAATACTTACAAAAGACCTACTTGAAATCTGCTATTCCTCACACACACACCAATGTTCCAAGTGTTTCTTAGCTGTACTTTAACCTGTTCAGTTTTATTCTGAGATCCACAATCCATTTTTAATATGCTGGTTTAGTTATGAGGACAGTCTTTGTGAAAAGCTTTGTTCCTCTCCTCTTTGTCTGTAGTCTGAGATAATTGAAATACAGTCTGTTCTTGCAAGGAGGCCAAATGAGCACGGTAGTAGAAACTCTAAATTTTTCATGTCATCAGCAACAAGCTGCATAAATTTCATTTAATAAATTAATCTAGGATGCATAAACGTTTGCTTTGAACCGTCCTAACACACAGATGAATGCCTTTTGTGCAGGATATCTGAGGAATAGTTTCTTCAATCAACATCAACTTTTCACTTTATAGCTAAAACTCACAAATGGGAAAAGGAGATGAATTTAACCTCCGAGTGAAGAGTGGGTGGAAATCTTCTCATGGTACCATTGCTGTTTACAGAATTGTTAACTAGACAGATGGGTATTGGCACTGTCTCCTTCAGGCATCTAACTTTGTGATTCAGAGTTAAAAGCCTGAGCTCCCTGTATAGTCAACAGAATCAACTTTGAGGGGAGGAGGGAGAGGGGAGACAGTTCCAGGAACACAAACGGGTGCCTGCAGGAAATAGCGAGCGAGGCGGCGAACGGCTGCGAAGTCGGTTCTCAGTGTTCAAAGAAGGTCCTTGGATAAACTCTGAATCCCCAAACAAAGACTATGTACAGTAAATTCTGTAGCAGAGCCTGCTACAAAGAGGCCCTCGCAGTGACTCAGGGTCTGTTAGTTTGTGAGGAGTGTTTCTGGTTTTAGTGGCGCGGGGGGGCCGAGGAGGGGACGGGGCCTCCTCGTGTTCATCCTGGTGCCGAGTGGGATTTAATCACGGGGATGCAACTTCATTTCAATACATTGTGGGCTTACAGGGAGACTGGAGAGGGGTTTTTTGCAAGGGCACGTAATGACAGGACGAGGAGGAATGGCTTCAAGCTGAAGGGAGGGTAGATTTAGATTAGATATTAAGAGGAAAATTTTACTATAAGAATGGTGGGGCCCTGGCACAGGTTGCCCAGAGAAACTGTGGCTGCCCCATCCCTGGAAGTGTCCAAGGCCAGGTTGGACAGGGCTGGGAGCAACATGGTCTAGTGGAAGGTGTCCCTGCCCATGGCAGGGGGATGGAACTAGATGAGCTTTAAAGGTCCCTTCCAAACCAAACCCATTCCATGATTTTTAAAAAAAATTAGCTTGTGCCAGGAAGACTGGGCAGATAGGATTGAGGTGGCGTTTGTGTTGCCCATACTTTAAAAATACTAGAATTCTGAGAGGCCTTTTTAAGTAAAAATGTACAGATCAGGTATATAATTTTACATACATAGTCAGACCAGTCAAGTGTATTGTCGTAGGATAAATCAAATTGCAGCTTAGCCAAAGACCAGCTTGTTTCTTTTAGAGAATTTCTTGCAGTTCTTAGTTTGCAGTTGAAATAGAATTATTAGTGGTTGATGAAAAGGTGTAAGTAAAACAGGAAACACAGGCATGCCAGTTAAATTATTGCAACCTGCAATGAAATAGAAAGTCAAATGCATTTGCTCTGCATGTACATTACCCCACGTGCACTTGCTGCTTCAGTGGTAATGTGTGGTTCTGCACACATCATTTTTCACTGTCCCATGTGCCCTTGGCTCGTTATAACCCTTATATCTTGGGAGTACTTTGTGTTCCAAATGACAGAAAAATCTAAAAAAAACCTGTGTACATTTAAAATCCATTTAATTTACCTGTTCCAGAGGAGTTCTGGTAAAAGAGTTGTGGTTTTCTCCCTTGCCTTGCAGTGAAGATTCTTCTTTTCTACCCAAAGTTATGCTAAGCCAGAGCCCAGCATGATTAATACTCGTTCCTCCAGCCTGCTAGGTCAGATTACTTTTAGAAGGAGTATTTGTGGAGATGGATAATCCCCATATCCTCACGAAACATGCACGTTTATTTATAGGCTGAGGAGCCAAAAAACGCCTGATTTTACTGGAGTTGTTATTTGGGGACAGATCATTGCTGGTTTTGAGCAGGGTAAATGATGGAGACACCTGATGTACAAACACTTTTAACTGCTTTTAAGATAGAAATACTGCAAATAGATGTGCTGTGGGCCTCCTGCAGAGTGAGTTTAGCTCAGTTCTTTGCCGTGACATGTGTAATACATTGGTGGCTTCTCCGGCCCTCAGAAGTTCAGTCTTGCCAAAACAGTGCTTATAAAACCATCCTGCCATGCAAAACTCTATTTTATGTAGGTGTTACTTAAAATATTTCTGGAATTGCGGACATAAATTTACATGAATTTTCATACTTTGGTGTCAAATATTTATTGTAGCAGTTACATTTTTCAAAGGGGCAGTGAGCTAACTAATTTCCTCTCCCTCCTTTGGGGACTCTAAAAAGAATTTCAAAGGCATACTTGTTCTTGAGAACAAGTTGAAATTGTTCTAAAATTGAAAAGCCTAAACTCAGCGTGTGATGTAAAAGCAAAAACTGGATAGTGGAAGGTCTTTTCTATATTAGGGATTTTAAAAAGGTATTTGCTGGCGTTGATTATATTAAAAGTATTTGGCTTCTGAAAATATCTCCTGCAATCAGCAGGCTGTTTATTGTTGACCTTTGTTCTTCAGATGTGCTGAGAGCAGCAGGATTTCACTTGGGGTCTTTAGATTGTCTCTTGTTTTAGCAGGTTGTCCTAAAGCACCTCCCCATTGAGTGCAGTTCATCAGCTGGGGTTGTCAGTGCCCTGGGCATGAACCACGTTGCCAAATTTGTTTGGCATCTTCTGTGTGTGTAAGGGAATAATAAGAGACTGTGACAGTTTCTGGATTAATCATTTTTAGCTTTTGTTAAGAATTTTTTCTTTTTAAAATTCTTTTCTCTGCAAGAGTAAGGAAATAGTGTTACATTTCAGTTAAAAGCTGAATTTAAAAGAAATAGTGTAATTAAAAGCTAAGTTTAAAATAAATAGTGTAATTCTGGTGGCAGCTTAGTAAATCAGCTGCTGGCTGTTGCCTTGAACATAATTCTATCATACTGGTGTGGAAAGAATTAAAACATGAAGAATTCACATAGGATGAGATCATAATTTCAAATACTTGTTACTAACAGTGTTCCCTGGTAAGAAAAGCTGTGTCAGGTCAGACAGTCCTCCTTGGTTTTGTGTCCAAGCCATGGCTGGAGAAAGGAACAGAGGTACAGAGAAGGGAAATAAGAGATTTTCATCTTTGAGAGGACAAGATGAGGAAACATCCCAGGCACAATGGCTGCGATGTGATTATGGTAATGGGGCACACACGATTATTTAATGAATGTTTCTTTTCAGCCTCGCCCCTAATTCCCATTGTGAATCTCATGTTGCTTGTCTGGCTGAAGTGTGCAGGACCTGCAACTGTCTGTCTTCTGGACACTCAGGCACTGGGTTTGAGCAGGCATTTTAGTGTGATCTGATGAAGTGCTCAGCATCAAGGGGTAGATGCAGAAAGATCTCAACACTCTACAGCTTTTAAAGGAGGTGGTTTTGTTATATCATTCATAAAGGCGTTCTCACCTCAAAGAGAAGGCAGAATCCGTCTGCTTTATGAAGAATTAATACAGTTTTCATGCAGCTTCCTGTGATGAAGTAGTCCTGTTGTGGCTGAAAAGCAGCATGGATTTTCTTTTTCCTTTTGTTGGTATACACTAAATTTTTCCCCTTTAAAAAGCCAACCCAATAGCAACACAAGAATGAGAGAGGGAGGAGTGGAAGAGGAGCTGTGGTGCTTGGCAGCAGTTCTGAGGAGAGCAGGAGCTTCAGGGAGTGCTCACCAGTGCAGTCAAATGGCTCAGTTACTTCATGTTATTTGTACAGGAAAGCAGGGTTTTGTTGGTTCTGAATGTGAAGTTCTTCATTAGGGAAGATGGGTTTGGAGGTCTTTGAGGGATGAAAATGTTGAGGTCCTCATCCTTTCTCTCCTCTCCTGTCTCTCCGCCTCTGCTCCCTGACAGAAACTTTAAAAAAAAAAATCAAGCAAAACCACCGTGGGGAATGGTTTGCTTGAAGTGGGGAGGTGGATTTTTTATTTCAACAAATCTACCTTTTGTAAAACACCTCCCCTCACCGTACCATCCTTTCTCTTCCCACATGGCCCCTGGGGGGACACCTCTCTTGCATACAGAAGGACCTGTCCCTTGTGCTCATTCCACCTCTTAAATTCAAAAATGTTGTGTCTATAATATAAATACTGTAAGTGAAGAGATTGCTTAATAAAAGTATTTACTTTGGTCAGCATGGTAGACATGTGTAACTGGTTGGAGAAGCAGGGTCTGTCTCCTGCCCTCTCTGGGTCACATTCTCTGCCTTCTGTTAAAAAAGTGAAAACCTCAATAATTGAAGTTCCCCCCAGCGAACTTCCTTATCCCAGACCTACATGGCACGACCAGCTGAAAACCCAGTAATTAAGAAAAGAAAATGTATGAAGAAAAAGGCCTCTTCTGTTGACATGATTACTTTTTAATTGGGTCTGCTCCATGAAAAACCACTGAATGTTTTTCCCCTAAATCAGGCAAAGGCTTTACACTTATTTTAGAGAGCAACAGTTCTTTCTCTTGGCCACACCAAGGACACTGCCAGCATCCGAAAGAAAACAGTTTTTTAGAGAAACTTTGGGCAAAAACCTGGATTAAAAACTTGGTGTGAAGATCCCAGGCCCGGTATGGACAATGTGTGTCCTCCTGGGGGGTTAAACCCCACGGGGGCTTCCAGACATCTCTTAACGAGCTCTTTAGTGTTATTAAATAATGTAGATATGTAAAACCGTGAAATATTGCATCTGTCCTCCTCGCTCCGTTTTCGGCAGGACGCTCCCGGCTGCAGCGCGGATGGCACATATTCCTCTTAGACTTACGATAGGCTGATCTGTAGTTTGAAAAGATGCCTTTTTTTATTTTAATTTACTTGAACTTAGCATCGAATTTTCGCCACGAAAGCCAGGAGAAGAGCTCATATCACTCCAGAATTGACTGCTACAGCTTTAAGATAAGGTGCCGGGCGCTCTCGGCGCACACACAGCGGCTCCTCCCGTTTGCTCCTTTTTTTCCCTTTCTCATGCTGAAAAAATACCATATTCACCATACGAGATTTTTTTTTTTTATTTCTTTTTTTTTTTTTTTCTTACATCCCACCCCCCCCCTCCTCCTTCCTTCTCCGAAATCCACCAAAACTGAAGAAAAATCCAAGTGACTGTTCTTAGCAGCTGTGTGGCCCGGAGTTCAGTGGGGAAGCGGCTTCCTGCCGTCCCTATTCATCACCTGCTTCAAAGGCGGGCTGGCCGCTCCAGTGTGCAGGCCAGGTAGGGTGCCATTGTGCGCAGGCGGGAGGATTAGTATCAAAGCTGCGGCAACCAGGCCCTTGGTCTCGGGCTGCCATTCAGGCAAGCGGGGAGAGGCAAAGAGTGGCCAAGGTCACAGCATCCAGTGTGGTTCGGACTGGGAACGGATCCTGAGAATAGAGGGCTTCTTATGAAATCATGGTGCAAGCTTGCGGCACAGCAGGTGCCCTTCTGGAACACATACATCTGTTTATGTTGGGATAGCGTAGCTGACAACGGGATAATAGAGCTTTGTTGTTTTGGGGGTTTTTTTTTAATATAATTTTCTTGCCTTTTTTTTTTTTTTTCCCTTGATTTAAAAAAAAAAAAGCCAACTCCATGCGCGCCAGCATTGAGGAATATCGCAGGAAGAGCGTTCGCTTTGGAAATCATAAAGAAATCTTGCAAAGCTTTAATTGCTGGGGTGGGGGGTTGTGTGTGTATATACTTAAGCGAAGGGGCGAGCAGGCTGCCTATTAACCATTTAGGATCCTCAACCCTGCTGAGGAGCAGCAGCGGGATACGGGGGCACCCGACACACAATGCGACAATGCCTTTTTTTTTTTTCTTTTTTTTTTTTTTTTTATATATATTATTTTATTTTTTTTTTTTGTCCGCTCCGACATTTGTACCAACAAATTGGTTAAGGATGCGCTGGATTTGCTCGGTTGTCTCCATTGTTGGGATTGTCTGGAGGAATTCTGTCACGCTAACGGTGGCTTTTTAAAAGGTGAGGTAATAGTGACGTAAAAATAAAATTGCCAACTTGATGAAATTAGGGGGGAAATTAAGCTGTAGATGAGTTGTCATGACGACAAGGATGTTCTATTGATGAACTGTACTCCTCCCTGTCCAATCAGATAGTGGAGCTGAAGCTGGAGCATGAACAGGAGAAGACGCACCTATTCCAGCAGCACAACGCAGTGCAGGACTGCCTGGTCCGAGACCATCAACGGGAGATCGAGAAACTGGAGAAGCAGCTTCGCGCTGCCATGGCAGAGCACGAGAGCCAAAGTCAAGAAAGCAGGAAGCGAGACGGGCAGGTAACGATCGATAGCGATTGAAAGGCGGTCGCTTATTAGAAATTGCTGATAACGAGTGTTTCCTGTTTGCCAGCATTGTTGGAGGTGCACGCCGGGGGAGCGGTTGCGAAACTGGCACAGAAACGTGATTTCGTTTTTCTTTTTTTTATCTTTTTTTTTTATCTTTTTTTTTTCTTTTTTTTTTTTTTCCCGCTTTCCCCCCTCCCTTTCCAGTGCTGAATAGGGCTTTAACTGCAAAAACCACAGGTAGCCAGATTAAAAATCCCATGGTGCGCTATAACTCGGCCTATTTATAATCTTGTCTCATTTTCTTTCATGATGGATTTGTTTAAGGAAAAAAAGGTATCTGTTCCTTTCCCCCCCCCAGCCCTCACACTCACCCCTCCTTTTCTCCTTCCTGGGCAAATCCATATGAATCGTATCTGCCTCGTTCGTGTGCTTTTTTTTGTTTTAAATCTCTGCAGGTAACTCACAATTGGCTTTATTTCCTTTTGTTCGTGTCTTTTTGTTTCAGGTTTTGTATTCTAGGTTTGCATTGTGTGTTTGGCTCCGTGTGTCGGATGTTTGATAAGATGATGTGGGGTTGGGGTCGCTTACCATCACGTTTATTTTCCTACACACACGCACCCCTCCCATCCTCCATCTCTGTGGTCACTGTTGGAAGCCATTTGGCAGAATAACCCCCAGCTGGGGTAGCATTTGACTCTTCAAACTTCTGGATGAAATGCACACTGTCAGCATGGAAAATGATCTTTATGAGTTTTCACTTCAAAAACCATCTTATTGCCTTTTTTTCCGTCTATTTTGTAAGGCTGGCATGGTATATTTTCCTAAGAGCCTTTATTAAAAAGGCCTGCAGTGGCGATATTTAAAAAATGGAGGCGATTTTTGCAGTTGAAAGAGTTTTTAGAAAGGAATCTTTGCTAATCAGCGTTAGGATTGCTTATCACGCCTGGATTATTTTATACCAAAACTGGACATTTTTGATAAAGCATCTTTAACTCCACATGTTTTCCGCACACCACCACCTTCCCTAGGAGATGTTAGACTCACACATTGAGGCATTTTCACTCTACTTTCCCGTAGGCTGGTAGGCTGTGGCTTTTACTGGCAACTAGGATGTAGCTAAGTGACATTGAATTGAAGTTGAATACTTACTTTTTAAATCAGTTGGGTTCTTTTTTTACTTTGGATGGCTCAGACTATCGAAGTCTGGCTTAAGGAAGTCTATTAACAGGCAAACGGCTTGTTGGGGGAGGACGAGGGATATCTTGCAGAGCCAGGACTTATTTCTCCATTTCCACCATTATGGTTTTCCAACGAAAACGGGATGTACTTTTGTGGGAACGCTTGGGAAGAGGTTATTCAGGTGGCTTCTGAAGAAATTAAACCTTGCCTTTCGCTCTCTGCTGCATTGTGGGAGCGAACAAAGACTTAAATCGTTCGAGGGGTTGGTTTTTATTCTTTGCAGTTTTTATTTTGGCCCAAGATAGATTCATCTCACCTATGGAGTTGTTTGCTTTTCAGAGTTGTATCCTCTTCTCACCTGCATTCCTGCTGTTATGGTTGCCTACAAAGGCAGAGCTCCCAGGTTTAAAAAAAAGCCCCAGTTTTAGAATGATACAGAATTATTCTGTCTACCCGCCAGTGTTGATCACAGTTATTTATTGCTCTGTACAACGCTGAATACAAGGGAAAGGGACTCCTTTAAGCAAATTCAGGGAACTGGGAGGTGTCTGTAAGTACATCTCTTGTCTTGTTCTGTTGTGGGTCGTTTCTGGCAAAGATTGGAGCCCAAAGTTTGGTTGTGCTTTCTGTTTGCAGTGGGATCAATGATCCTACTACAGGTGCTCTGTGGAAAGCTGGGAATTAGTGCAGCTCTTGGGAGAGTCTGAACAGTCTGAAAAGCACAGTTTGGCCTTTTTGTAGGGCTTTTCTTTGTAGTTTGAATATCCCTGTACAGTCATTTGAACATTGCTGCCATGAGAATGGCATGTAAATCAGGGAGGAAAGTGCAGTTGCTTTGACTAGAAGAGCTGTTGTTTGTTTAAATTCTAGTGAGACTCTCTCAGCTTTCAAGGACGCGGAATTTTCCATTTTGGAAATTAAATTGTTCTTCGTTCCTTCGCCTGCTCTTTGTGTTAGAACTCACCTCTGTCTTTGCTGTGAGCTCAAAAGACAAACGCTGGCATTTCTCGTGGAATTATGGCACATATTTTTAATATTTCTTTTTTTAATCTTTGCCCGTGTTTACAAAAAATGTGTGTTTTGGACATCGGATGTGACTAATGGCCAATGTCCTTTAGGAGACGTCGGGCAGACTCTTCACAAAGATAACCCAGTGATTTAACGGTTATTTGACAACGTTGCATTTTAAAAACCTGTTAAATTTGAACCACATTTGACAGCAGCAATTTCCAGGAGTGCTTTGTATCCCGGCGGAGGTGAGATGAAATGGGAGAGGAGGCCATTTTGCTTCGCCAAATGAAAAGTGGATTTGCTGGGTGATTCGAAAAATTTAAATAATAATTAGTGTTAATCACACACGAGTAGCTTGGTTTGAAGGACCTATCTGCTCAGGGTTGGGTGAGTGATGTGAAAGCACTACTATTAAAGGTATTCACTGGTTGTCTTCCTTAAATCCTTTTCCATATGAAAGAGGAGCGAATGTGTATTTCTTAATATGTGTGTTTAAAATATGTATTTTTCACTGTGTTCCTAAAGACAGCTATGGCTGAATCCTGCAGATCAATTTATTCTACAGTTACAGGAAAGATTAATTTAATTTTTTTATTGCATATCCAAGGTCTCTACTTTCACCTAGGTCTTCGGCTTCCGTGAAAGACAGTGTACAAAATGGTTAGATTTTATTCAAATATGAATACATTTATTAATGCTTTAGTCACAACTAGAGTATAAAAATTGAGATTTTGGTGCTTTGCCAGGTTTTAATTAAATATAAAATAATGTTACTGCTTCTTTGAAATATAAGTTTAATATATTTTCAGGAAAAGAACTTGATTTAAGTGGATTGATTTTTTGTGTTGCTGATGAATATTTGGGTGACAGTTACATTCCACTTTAGCTCTTGGATTTCTCCATTTCTGGGAGGCTTGCTTTGATTTTTTTTCACCTGAGGTTGTAATGCTTGGAGAGGAGTAAATTGACTTGTAGGTCAATAAAAGTCAAAGCAGTACAAAGGCTTTTATACCATGCTGTGTTTTGTAGGCTTTTGAAACCTATACGTTTTCTAGGAAATGCCATAATGTTGTTATTCTTTAAACAGTAGCTAATCATACAGAAATTTTTTTTAAAGGGTAGTTTTGAATCAGTACTTCCATTTAATTTAGATTTTTTAGTACTTTCTGGCTTTTCTTTAGGACCATTCTTAAGCTACACTTTGCTTGGTCATTTGTTTCCCACCTCCCTAAATAATAATTTTAATTATACATTAGTACACAAAACAGGGAACTCCTTGGATGACAGAAGTGTTCTCTTTTTTTCTATAAAAGCGGTCTTACTACTGAATTGGTGGCCTTCTGAAGCAAAACTCCTCATTACAGAGAAGAATCCATCCAGTTTGCTTCTGTGAAATAAGATAGCAGGGTTAGGAAATTTTAATAACCGAAGCAGAGGGGCTGTGGTGCCGGTTGTGCCCTTGTATTTCCCCTTTATCCTTTGAATGTCATTCTCTCCCCATCTGACACGTGCCCTCAACCAGCTCAAAGATTCCCACGTTCCAGCTGCTGTGCAGAGTTGGATCGTTTTTGTGCTTGTTCTTCCAACCGTTGACCTTTGGGCAAGAAGAAGGAGAAAAAGGAGAAATAAAATGCACCCCTGTAACTTCAAATGCGGCGCTTGGCACTAAAGGAGAGGAAAGAAAGTTTCCACGAGGAAGCTGAATTCTTTTCCCAGGTTCTGTTGGGAGATAATTGGCAAGCCCAGTGTGTTCATCCAGTCGTAATTGGGTCAAGAGGAGCTCGAATGCTCGGGCGCGTTTTGCCCGCGTGTGTCACTGGTGGGCTGGTGTTTAATTGTGACAGACAACGTTTGTGCTCTCAAAAATGAGGCTGCTGTAAGAGGAGATCACTGCTTTTTTGGAGTTTCTTAGGGCTCTTGATAAACCATTATTGGTTGGGAAAGGGAAACCTTAAGCGGTTCTGAAGCTGGGTGAACACGCATGTTGAGAATGGAGGTGGTGAGAAGAGTTAATAAGGAATTATCCTGTGCCTGCAGTATCTGCTTCCTTTTTCCTCTTGATTTTTGCACTTCCCACAATCCCCTTGGCCTTTACCATCCTGGTTCGCTTTACCTTCTCAGAAATCAGCAACTCCTTCCCTGGTGCCCCAGTATAGCACATCTCATCACTTCTTTCCTGGCTTCTCCTCTTTGAAAAATTGCTTCTTTGCACTTGGAATCAACCATCTCTCTGCAACTGGTGCTTTGCACTTAGTTTTGTCTGAATTAATTCTGAGCTGCTTGAGCCTGTTGAGTTAACAGTAAAATAAAAAAGTAGTAAGGATCACTATCTTCATTCCAGCAATGATAGTTATTTTCATTTCAGCAGGTTCTTGGTAGATGTTTATGGTTCTCTGTAGATAATTAATGTATCAGCAAAGTGGGGGGAACAGAAGGGGTTTATCTTGACTCCATATATGTGGTCAGTGTGAAGAGTGGCTGTGCTGATCCATGTGGCTGCTGCAGAGCTCTGCCAACTATTGACAAGTGTAAAAATCAAGAGATCTTATGTACTTGTTTAATGATAACTGAATACCCAACACATGCACAGTTTCAATCTGAGTGTAAATATAGCTTTAACAGTGATTTTTCAGTACTATATTAATATGAAGGATTTGGGGAGCATTTGTTTCACAATAGGAGGCTTTCTTCACCTTTGATCTGAGAGAACTTACTGTTCTTTGTCTATTACCTACAGATAAATCACTGATCAACTCTTCTGCTTCATGTAATTGTTGTAATATCTCCAAACATCAGTTCCCACATGGTCAGTCTCCCAGTATCAGTGGGAACAATTTACTTGATGGTGGCTGGAGGGTACAGAGAGACATAGCCTGGGAAACATTCAGATGCTGACAGTGCTACTGAAGTCACTTCTGTTTACAATTTTGAGTAAATAAATTATATGACTCTTTTTTTTTTTCCTTTTGCTTCCTTTTCTTTTCTTAATGGAAGATGTCTTTGGCATGAGAAGAAATGCATTGCTTGCTATGCAGGCTTTCTCTGCAGCCAATCTAAATCATGGAGCTGCAATCTAAATATTTGTTTGTTGTATTTTACTTGGAGAGTCTGACAGTCAGACTCCTGTAGACAGACAGCCGGTCCCTTTTAGCTTTCCCTAAACAAAAGCTTTTGGCTGTGTTGCAGCATGTTTAATTTCCCACCAGTCAGCCCAGGATAATGAACATGACTGTTGATGTAAAGTATTTAAAGTACCAAATATTTGTTGCAGAGCTTGTGTGGTTTTCCTTGGTTGTTGTTCACAGTCTGCTGAGTCAGGGTTGCAGTGGATCCCATTGATGGGGAATATCTCCTGAAATCAGGGATCTGATGATGGGTCCTATAGAGACATTCAAACTGTGCTTTCACTGAGAGTGTTGCTGTGAAGTTGAGAGTTAAAGAAATGGTCAAATGCAACAGTTTCTTGTGGAAATACTGAAATACTGGTGATCAACACAACTGGACTTGAGTAAATCCACTATGGGGAGAATTTGGGCTGCAGCACAGGCATAATCTTTGAGATGAGAGGGAAAAACGAGCCTTTGCTCTGAACTGAAGCCCACAGTGCAGGCTCAGGGCTCCCTCCAGCAAGGTGAGAGTCTGAATCTCCCCTCCCCTGCTCAGGTGAACCCACCTTGGTTATCCTGTGTCACATCCTCAGCTCTGTTCCCCACTGCTGAGCTGCTGCCCTGGTTGAGATGCTTTTGGGACCTGTTGAACACACAACAAACATATGCCACCCTCTCACTTAGAGCAACCATCAAAGTGTCCCCGTGCCGTGGTGGGTGATCATCTCTGATCTCTTCCACTTTTCCCCATTAGGACTGAAATTAGTGAGGAATTCAGTGCAGGAGCTGTGACTTCACTCCCTCCTTTTATACTTCAGTCTGTCCTGCACTTGAAATATTTAAAGATATTTTTGGAAGCCATACATAATAGTGCATAAATTACCACTTGCTGATTAAAAATGTTAAGTTAACTTAGGAGACAACAGACATTTTGTGCTGTCTACAGGGTATGTAAAAGAGAAAGCAGTTGCCATAGAAACTAGCTCATCACATAATATGAACTCTGAATCTGAGATGGAGTTCTTTTCAGCAAAATGGACTTTGTTTCTACAATATGAAATTAAATCTATCTGGTAGTTATTATTACATTGTAATCAGTGGCTTCATGGGTTTTTTTGTTTAATTTTAAATATTGGCAGCTGAAAAGGTGGAGTATGTGATTTCCCTTGTCTAGGGGCAGGGTGTAAATCATATGGTAGTAATTTTATTTTATAACAACACTCCTTGCTTAGGAAAAAGTGATTATTTCCTGCATAGATGTTGATAAATAGGGAATAATTTCTCTGAATAAAAATGAGATCAGTTTTGCTCATCAGTGAGGTAAAGGATCTTTATGCCAGGTTTTAACACATCCACAAGGTGTGGCTTTGCATGCAGGGTTTGTGTGATGGCTGCAGTGAATGATTAGCACTAATAGACAATGAACTATACATGGTGGGAAATTATTTTTAAAGTTATGTAAAGGAATAACGAAGTCATAAATCATCAAGTACATCAGTAGATGCAAAACAGATGTTAATAACTGCAGCATTTGAGGTGGTGTAACATCATTTCTAAGCAGAGAGGCAAAAATACTGTGTTAGTCTGCAGCAATCATCCATTTACAGCATCATCTTTTGATTTTGAAATAGAAGGAGCATGTGCCTTCTATGTGAAGATCAGTGTATGGCAAAGCCACACTCTTGAGTTTGCTTATTGGTATTACTTCCAAATGTGTCTAAATCTTCTCTTTTGATTGTAATTTCTGTGATATTAAATGGTTCCAAATATTACAACTGAACTTATTCAGTAAATATCTGCTGTCCAGAGAAGGAAATGCTTACTCACAACATTATTAATGGGGTTTAGTTCTTTTAAAAATTGCTTTTTAGTGCTGTCTTGTAATTTGCTTGAGACAGTTGTCGAATAGAACAAAGTTGCCTTCTCTTAGTCCGTAGAACAAGTGCAGCAATTTGGGAAACAGCAGTGCTGTCTGCTTCAAACATCCCCCTGGATGGCTGAAGGGACATCCTCTAATGGGAGACCAGCATTCATCCTGCAGGTTTTTCACAGCATCATAGAATAGTCTGGGCTGGAAGGACCTCTGGAGGTCATCGTGCCCAACCTCCTGCTCAAAGCAGGTCTGACTTCAAAGCTACATCATGTTGCTCAGGGCCAAGTCCAGCTGAGTTTTGAAAAATCTGCAGTGGTGGTGATTTCACAACCAGGTTGAACCATATATTCCAGTGCTTTACTAGTCCAGTCTGAAATTCCTTTTCCTTTATATCCAGTTGGAATATCTGTTGTTACAGTTTGGCTCTGTAGCTTCTTGTCCTTCCTGCAAGACGACTCTCTTTCCTCTACAATTCCTTTCGCTCAGTTGAAGGCAGCAGGTTGATTTCTCTTTAGTCTTCTGTTCTCCAGGCTGAATAAATCTGGTTTGCTGAACTTCCTGCAGGTCCTAGTGGCCCACTCCTCCTTCTTGCAGAGTTTGGGGTCCCTGTGAAGGGCAACCCTGCTCCCCACCTGACCACTTTCCCCCCAGAGCTGCCATCCACAGCGTGGCACAGGGTCATTGTGTCCTGTCATCCAGGGCTTCGGTGCAGATGCTGTAAAGGCTGTGTCAAAAACCTTGCTAAAACCAAGATAAATGACATTTACAGTTCTCCCCTTTCACTGCAGAAGCCACTCATTTTATTTAAGCCTGATTTGCCCTTGGTATATCCAGGTTGACTGATCTCAGTGACTCTTTCATTCCTCCTGGGTCTGGAAATTAATTTCATGGAGTTTTGCTCCATCATTTTTCCGGGATGGAGGTTAGGATGTCCTGTCTAGGATTACCTACTAAGGTGCTATGTATTGCAAATTAAGTAGTTAAATTTCTTAGAGTGTGCTTTTTCTCTCATCCCTTTTCTAAAGACAGATTATCCAAAATCAATTTAGTCTCTCTTCCTTAGGTCAGCAGATGTTAATTCCATTCACTCACTGCCACCGTAAATCAAGTTTTGAACAGTAGTCTGGCTGTTAAATGATTTATCTGATAGCAGAGATTCTATGATCTGTTCAGTTCCTCAATTCAAAGGTATTTTAAATACCAAATGAAAGAATGAAACACTGGACGAGAAATGGTGACAATCTGTAGTTTGGAATGTTAACACCACTTGTTTTGGCAGCATTACTGCTCGTAAAACAATAAGATCCATATGGATGCTAATTTTCCCAATTTTGAGTAATAAATACAACCTCTTTATGGTTTAAGTAATGATATTACTCAATACCACTGCAGGGTCCAGTAGACAGTTTCATGATGAGGTAATAAATAGCAATTTTGGAGAGCTGATTTATTTGTATTTTTCTTTTATGTGGTTTCTGATGGGGAAAGAAGAAATCCCAGAGCCAGTGCAAAGCCTTGCCCTCTCCTGTAGCTGACATACTTTGGCTGAAGATATGTCAACTGAGAAATATGAGCCCATCCATACAGCTCTGCACGCTCCCACATTAAAGTATTATAAAGAAACCTTCAAGTGGAAAACCAGTAACAAATTGCAGCTGAGATGCTCGTGGCAGATTGCACTGCCCTGGGTGCCCTGCACTGCTCTGCCTGTTCCTCCTGCTTTAGTCAGGAAGAAAAATGGGAGACTTCTCTGCTTGTCCTGTATTTCATGAGGGGAAAAAACCCTCAAACCCCCATGGTGGGTTGTGTGGAGGTCTGAAGATGATGGTGCTGGCACAGGCTGAGTGTTTCACCGTTGAACATCTCTGCAGCTGTTTCCCCACTGGCCCAACCCCTGCGTCTGTAGCAACTCCTCAAAGTCTCCTTTTCTGCCTCACAAGTATGGAATTTGCTATCCCATCAGCTGGAGGGAAATGCTCTGCACTCTTTCACCCCTGCTACAGCACCAGCGCCATTCCCACTGTGTGTTCCCAGTGCCCTCCGGGAAGCACTGTCAGACCCACTCCCTCCAAGCTGCTCCAGCTGCTTTTCTACCAAAGCACTGACTCTTGGCACATCACACCTCGCCCAGTGTGGGCTGGGGTTTGTCTCCTGCCAGCTCAGAGTGCTGAGTAACAAATAGGTGCCAGCAAACGGCTCCTGGCTGGGCTCCGTGGGACATGCAAGCCAAAAAATGGGACAACTCGGCACAGTGCCAGGAATCGCGTTGGACCTGGGCGGTGGGACCCGTGGGTCAGTGGATCACTGGTGCTGTGCTCTGGTCAGCCCTGCTGCTGCCACCACCTCCTCCAGTGATTCAGGTCAGGAGAGCCCATTACCCATCTCCTTCTTGAAACTGGGACCCTAAATTGGGTCCTCGGGCAGGACCAGCTGCCCCGGCACAGCCCGTGTGGAGCCCGTCGCTCCACACTTCCCATCCTGGTTCATTGAACCTTGTCTTTTCTGCTGCCATTTTGTGTTTCTCTTTTCCCTCACACCCAGATAAGAGCAGGGATTTCAGGTTTTGCATTTGGGGAAATTCCATGTGGAGAAAACATCGTGTGTCCTCAGCTGTGGGCTTTGGACATGGGCAAGCCTGGGATGTTCAGCCTCTCAGAACTGGACATACCTTCTCCGCAATTGCCTTTTTCTTCTCAGAAACCTTTTTTTAAGAAAAAAAATTAGAAATAAACCCCATTATTTTAAAGTACAGTGATTATTTTCAACATCAAGTCAGACAGCAGAGCTGTTCTTTGGCCCACTCACCTTTGAAGAAATGATTGTCACCTTACCTGAACAAATCCTGTTTCTCCCTTTGAACGAGTGGCACAGACTCTGACAGTGATTTAAGGTCTTTAGTGTTGATTTCATGCAAAAAAATATTTCTCACAGTATGACTTTAAAGTAGACTTTTTTCCCCCAATTACTCTACATGTTGGCAGCAAATTAGCTTTGAGGGAGTATTGTGCACATCGTAGTTCTCTGTTGATGTATTGTGGAGTCATTTTTGGATCTTTCAGCTCAGTCAGACCAATGACTGACGTTGTTCATGTCTTCCCTTTCTGGGGATTTGAAAGACTTTCTTTTGACAGGGAAGGTGATGTGGAAAAAGAGAAGCCAAAGTACAAGAAATGATTGGCAAAGTGATGATATCACTGGATGTTCAAAGACTTTGCAAATTGAAGCTTATTAAGCTGACATTTTGTCTTCTATTCAGCACTAATTGGAATCATGCCTGGGTGCATGATGTGGAAGGTACTTAATACCTGAGTGTTTATCATGACAAAGTGACAGAAATTGATGTCAAGGATGCTGTAGATTTCTGTTTAATAGAGAAAACAATATATTTCAAACTGCAATTACATGTCTCACAGTAATTTGTATTCATATGTCTGAAGGTCCTCCTGAAATACTGTAAATGAGAAAACTTTACTTTTGACCCCTAAAATATTGGCCTGATCGTGAGTGTTGCATTCTCAGGTTTTACAGTTGTTCTTCAGAGTTCATAAAATCAGCACTGATGTAGTTTTAAAAAAAAAATAAGAGAGAAGAAAAGACTAAACCCCCTGACACAGTGTTTTCACTTGAAACGGATCTGAAAATCCCACGAAGAGTGAACTCAGTCTTCCACACGGGTGATACAATTCTTCTAAAGTCGTCTCTGACAGCTTGAATTCTTTTGTAGTCTGTGCTTTCTGCTGTATTGGCATCTGTAAAATGAATTTAGAAAAGAGAAACAGCGAAGCAAGTGATTTTGGAAAGGCAGCTGCTGCAAACACGGAGTACACTGCAAGACTTGAAGAGAGCTGTGTGTTCTCCTGCTGTAGTTGGCATCCTTAGGGATTTCTGAGTTCAAGGGCACAAGTGTCCTGTCTGGGATAGCAACATGGCCAGTGTGTTACTCTACATCTTCATCTTGGACCTTATGAAGTTGAAGTCAGATCTTAAATTAAACCTTTAGTTTAATGTAAAATCAATATTTATTCAGCAGTTGCTGAAAACAATGAGCTGTTAGATGAAATTGTTACCTGAATTGCTGTTTCTAATGAAACACAGATTGATAATTGCAGAGTAATATATTTTTTTAAAAACCCAAACAAAACAAAAACAAACAAAAAGCCCACAAACAAACAAAAGGGAAAAAAACTCCACCCCAAACACAAATCAATGGAGTGTGGATGCTCACAGGAATTACTGGTCATTATGTGACTGATCCAGCTGCCTGGGTGTTCCTGTGAACTCCAGCAATCCTGCAGCTAATGAGATGTTGACAAGCAGTAGTTTAAGGGTTGATGGCAATTATTTGTATTGCTGGAATCCTCTCGGGGGGGGTTTCTCTGTAATATGTAAGGACAGACAGTTCCTGCCCCAGTGAGCTCATATCACAAACTTGTGCTTGTAGGATGTGGGAAGTGGGGGCAGCCAGGGGGAGGTTGGGGACCTGTGATGAACAGTGGGGGTTATCAGTTGGCATTGTTGGAGCAGGAAAGCAGAAGACACAGCATGTGAGCTGCCTCCCTCAAGTGGCTCCAATGGGCATCAAAAAATGCCCTTCCATGGTTTGTCTGTAGCATCAAGAGGCATCTGAAGTGTCCTGGCCCTTTGCCATGTCTGCAGTTGCTGCTGTTATCAAAGGTTCTTATGTGACTGGAGGAAAAGGAAAAACGTTTGACTTAGGTGGGAGATGAGCACGTGAAGAACATTTTTGTCTGTTCAAAGTTTGGGAACTCCTCTAATGATTTCTGTGCTTATAGAAATGCTACTTGTCCACTCTCCTCAAGCTGTGTTTGATAACAACTGACTGTAACCCTTCTAAAGCTGTGCATTGTAAAGATTTCCTTGTGGGAAAGCAAATGTAAAGAATAATTTCTCGTTGCACCTTTTATCTGTTGGATGCTGTTGTTGGGGAGTGGAGGGGGAGGGAATGGCACAGGACCCAGGCTGTCAGTGTTACCAGGGCTAACATTAGAGAGAAAATACTAATTTTTCCTGCTAAAATCACTTGGGGATAAGTGAGAGAGTGTGTGTGTTTTTGTATGTATATGTGTGTGAGTGTGTGTATATGGATTATTGCCCTCTAATGGATAGAGTCTGAATGGCTCAGCTTTGCCTGCTTACATGGAGTTTTGTAGCAAAGCATTGTTTTCAGGATGTCTGATATTTCCCATTTGGGAAGAATCTTGTAATGTTTCTTCAGAATTCTGACACATCTTTTGTGAGTAATTTGAAATTCTCTAGAAAGTCCCACAGCTTAGAGAAGTGCCTTTTCTTTGTTCTCTGAAGGTTTGTTTCAGCTGAACTATAAGGGCTTAAAATTCAACGTTTTATTTTGTTCTTTTTACCACAGTGTCAAAATAACTGAATGTGAGGAGAAAGTACCACATCTCTGTGGTACATCAATGGCCCTTTGGATTGGGGAGAGCTGGCTCCCTTCCTTTATTCCATCTGGAATGTGCCCCTATCTCAGCACTCCTACTGAGACCCCCAAGCAGCCAGGACCTGCCAAACTGCTGAGATGGGGGTGGAAGAGGGAATGAGCTCTTCATCTCCCATCTCTGGTCCATGGGTGTTCCTGGTGGCTGCTCCACCCCAACCAACAACTTCCCAGCAACTTCCTGGCTGCTCCCACTCAGAAAAGTGGCAAAAGTTTGTAATGTCACATTAGTGTAGACTGAGGTTTCAGATCTTTGTGAGATTCATGATAAAGTCAAGTAGTCCAGTGATGTGTGGTAGGTTAGGCTTTGTTTTGCCTTTTAAATAAAATTATCTTGGAAGGTAACATTGGAATAACTCAAGGAGGAAGGCTGCAGGTCAGTTGGGAATGGGATTTACAATTATTTGTACTGAAAATAGTCCACTTCTTCATGTTCTTTACAGTGAAGTCATAACATAGTCATATTTTTTCCTAGCGGGGCTCTGTTTTCATTCAGTAAATACATGTGGGAGAATTCCATTTCAGAATTACATTTCTTCTCTCTGCAGCCACGATCTTTTCAAAATTTCCAGTGCTTGCCTTTGCAGTTGGAGAACTGCACAGTGTTTTGGACACACGGCAGAACATCTGTGGCTCACAGCTCCCTTCATCTCCCCCCGTGGATCCAGTGAGTGTCCAGCTCCAGTGTCCAAGGAGTTCCCTTCCTCCCCTCCAGGAGGTTCTGATGGGGGTGGTAGGCAGCAGGTTTGAGAGAGGTTCTTTGGTGCATGTGGATTGCAACAAGCCAAATATTCACACTTAGGAAATCATGTAAACGTTCAGGGGAAACCAGAAGCTCATCTCACAGAGCTCTGCTGTGGAACATCCAACCCCTCTGCACGTTTTTAGCTGAACCCATCATATTTCTATTTCTGGTCCAAAATTACAAGCTGAATCTGGGTAGGAAGAGCAGAAGGAGCAGTGCATTAATCAAATTCCCTTGTAATAACTGTGTTTTCGTGTCAGTGACTGCTCTAAGGTGTGATAGAAGGCAGGGCACCCAGCGCTGGCTTTCCTGTCCCTCCCCAGGGCTGGGTTGTCCCTGGGCTCTCCCTGCTCAGCTTGGCAGGCACGTGGCCACAAAAGCTGAGCAGGGATGTGAGCAAAAGAAATGGTCCTGTGAGCAAAAGAAATTGTCCCTGGGTTTTTCAGGCTACTACACTTTCCATTCATGGTGAAAATAGAAAAAATTTGCATATGTTAACAGAGAGATGAAGGATGTTGGAGGAGCATCTTCTCAGCCCAAGATGGGGACTTTATCTGCATTTATAAATATTGCTGTGTTTCTTCTGAACATGATGTTTCCTAGCAATCTGCTTTTTTTTTTTTCCTTTGGAAAAGTTATTTTCTGCTTACAATACATTGGCACAGCCATTGTTTGTATTGTTCAGGATCAACAGTGGGATTTTTGTTAATGTTATTTTGATTTGATGACTTTGTTCATCAGTGAATTATGAAAGCTCTTATTGTTTAGGGCACAAGAAGGGCATAATGCGTTACTGGGTCACATGCTCCCTTAATGCATGCACATTGTGATGGCAGTAGTAATAGCTCCATTAAAGAACAAAAGGTAGCAACACATAGTAGCTCTGGATCTGGCCAATCCCCTCAAATTACCATAAATATTTGAGCAATCTGAATAGTTTTGGACTCTGTAGTAAAGCTTTCCTGTTTTTATCTGGCACTGAAGGAATGTGGAATAAAGTATTCATTTAACAAAGTATAAAAATATGTGTGCTATGCAGTTATAATCATGTGTCATTAATCAGAAAATACTGCAGAAACTCTGACAAATTAAAAACACAAGGATGTGTCTGCAAGGGCTTTTTCAGTCATTAAAAAGCTGCTTCACCTCTCAGGCAAACTATTTAATGGCAACTCCTTGCTCAGTGTACTGACATCTTCAAAGGCTCTGACATCTGTCGGCCTTTGAACTACCATTAAAAAATATTATCCCATTTCCATTCTTTTATGCCCATTTTTTTAATTATAGTCCTTCTTTCAAGTTGGGAACATGGTTGGTTTAAATGATGCTGTCCTTTCGTTTTCAGCCACCCAGCTGCGGTTTGAATAAATTGATGTGGAATCAAAGGCGGGACTTTAAAGGGAAAAGGTTTGATGGACTTGGACTCCGAACCAGATGAGGTTTTATGATGAAAAGGGTTTAATCCCAGCACAGGCATCGCTTCTATCAGTCGAGCAGTACAAAGCAATTCATATATATAGGTTCACCAGAAATGATCTTTTTTTTTTTTTTCTTTTTTCTTTTTTTTTTTTTTTTTTTTTAAACAGCACAGATCTCTTCAGGACTTGCAAATGTGGCATTAGCTAATATTCAGAGAGCTGATTTCCTTTCATCCACCAGAAGCTTATGATTATAGTACAGTTCTCGAATTGGAAATGAGAGCTGCAACACAGATTTAAAGCTCTGCTGTCTGATTTGTATTCAATATACATGTCACTGCGGGACAAGCCAGTCTAGGCCGAGCTGGTTCAATAGAGGCAAAAACAGTTTCAGCATCTGAAATTCTGGGGAGGGGAGAAGGTACCAATTAATTCTTACCTGCTCTACCTGAGTATTGTGTGGGGTACTTAGTAGATTGCTGTCATTTCTAAGGTTGTGCAAAACAAACCCTTCCTTTGGCATCTTTTGCATCAGAGGCTTCGAGAAAATACTCAGCATTAATCAGTAATGGCTCCTAATGTAGCCATTTATATGGAAGGCAATGTTTGTTTTCCCGTGCCTGCTTTTCAAGGAGGTTTAGCAGAGAGAGCCTTGCTATTCCTTTATAGCCATAGCCTTCATTAATGTGGTAATTAGGTATGAGGAAACCCAAAATCTCCATTTGTCGAAACTACCACCTCAAGGTATTCAAGAAATAATCTTTCTCCTAGTTCCCTGATCTTTGTGTTAGTAGAAATGTCGTAGATAGTCATCATTTCTTACTTTCTCATAATAAGACTGTGTCCTTCAAAACAGTGATGCTTTCCAGAGAGTAAAGCAGCAGATTTCAAAAGCCTGCGAATTATGTCCTCTTAAAAGACTGTGCTTCACTGTAGTACAAAAAGGAGACAGCTCCATTTGGTGCTCTGCTTCCAGTCAACAGTTTCTCCTTCAAACCCTTCCCACAGCTGTTGTTCCCTGCCAGAGTATTCAGTTTATAAGTTACACATTGTTCCTGTCTCTTAATGCAATTTTGATGTCGTGTTTTGGTTTTGGTTTTTTTTTGAGAGGAGGGGGTAGTAAATATAAACATGGACCTGTATAAATGGATGTATTTAATGGCTTATTTTACTTTACTGGTATTTCATAGAATCTGAGTGTTTAGCATGTATTTAGATTTTGCATTTAAACTGCATATAAATATTTATTCGAAGTACAGTAGATTCGAAACAGTTGCATAAATAAATCTGAAGAAATTCCTGCCTCAGGATGCAGTGGCCTATTTGTCATTCAGAAAACGAAGTGGCATCAGCTGAATTCAAGGACAAACAGAGAAGGATGAAAAGGACAGAGATCAATGTAAAGGTGCCAGAGGAAGATGCTGAGCCAAAAAACCTCTCCATTTCAAGAAAAGAGATGTTATGCACACAGTTCTCACTTATTTTGGACAGATCACCCTGTGATTGATCTCATCTCTCTGAACTGGTAGCTGTGGAGCAGGAGGCTTCCAAAAATGTCTCTCAAGTCAGAAGAGCCACTGTTGAGGTGAGGGGAATAGTGAAACCAGCACTTGAAGATGAAGGTGCAGAGAGGGAGGCTTGAAACAGCATCAGCTCTGTGTGTGTGACATTTGGTGCCATCATCTGATGCCCTTGACTCCAGCCTAACATCTAGGCTAGACTAAAGACCTCCTTCTCTAGGATTTCCATCCTCTGATGTAGGTGACACATTTATCTGTTTGACAGCAGGACTGACCCTAAAGATAGTCCACTGGAATATCCTCCTTGCAAGGAGGAGTTGGTTTGAAAAGGAGAAAGCCAGATGTTGGATACCTGTGTGTAATTCTGCATCTCATCTGTGTAAGCAGCTACTGTATAGACAGGAATTTACAGGAATTTACCACAACTCATTGATTAACAGAAATCCTGCAGCCATTGTCACTGGTTGAAATGAGGGATCTGTTGAAAGTTAGAAGCTGATTATTTCATTAAAGCCTACAACCTGTGAGTGCCATGATTTTTATTTCTGAAGCTGCTGGATTTCAGGATTTCTGCCCACAAATATTGCCATTCATGACACAGAGAACGAGGGCTTCATGTCTGGTTGAAGACTGTCACCTTTAGTACAGCAGGGTGACATCAGTAACGAGAGAGGTTCCTGGTGTGTCACCTTCTTTAGCAGAGCAGAAAAGGACTCATAGGCTGGTGCATTGAAGTCTTTAATTGTTGGCCCAGAGAATAACAGCATTGGCTTCTTTAGTTGGCTTCCTGTGATTGTGCTGGAGTTTTGTAAAATTTATCTTTTCCACTTTATTACCAGTCAGGGCAGAGCTTGGACAGAGGCACCAACTTGGAGTCTCCTCAAGTGCCTCTTGAGGGGCTGGTCGTGGCAGGTGGACTGACTGGGAGTTGCTGCCCAAAGTTGGCTTTTCTACAAGTAGGAGCTTCAGGAGCTGGGAGATATTTTATGCATGAACAGCTTATTAATAAGGCTTTGTGTCTGCATCTTGTCTCTTGTTTCTCCTGTCAGGTTTTGCATCCGATGCCGTTTCCGTTACAGTCTCCATAAAACCCATATGGGCTGTGTGGGGTAAAACTTCTGGAATATTCAAAATATGTCTGTTTCAAGCAGTAATTTAAACAAATGCATCCAAAAGAAAAGTGTGTGATCCTTTTCTAGGTGTTTTTTTGGGCATAGGGTTGTTTTGGCTTTTTTTTTTACTTATAGTGAAGTTTCTTCAATAGTTGACAGAGCAAAGACATTTCTCACAGACAATGCAGCCTCTTCCTCTTCTGGGGACAAATTGGGAATTATAATACATTTAATTTTGCTGCCTCATAGAGATGAATGTCTGTAGTAATCCTTAAATCTGTAATGCATCATGTCTGCATTTAAATCAGAATTACGTGTTGTTCAGGAAATGTTAATGCTTTTAAACTTAATGTGTGGAAAATTTAAATGCAAATGTTTGTTAAAAGCTTTGACTTAGGAGATGCTGGACACAGAAATACTCTCAGATTGCCATGTGGTTCTTTCCAGGCCACCACAGAGATCTTTAGCCTCCATTTCTGTATATCAGGAATATCAGGAGCTTTTCCTGGAATATCAGGAGCTTTTCCTCACTTTCAGAACAAGCTTTACTTCAATGTCATTTCAGAACTGAAAGGAATATTTTCCTTTCAAATCCTGAGATACAAATATTAGAGCTTTAGAGTTATTTGTAAGGAAAACGGGGAAGACTAAACACATTTGGTATAGTTTTCATCAATCATCATTGAGGGATAGATTGTTATGATTTGTATGATGCAGAAAACCTGGTATTACATGTAGATTTTCATTTATTATTTTAACCACTCTGTATTTTATCTGTGTGTTGCTCTCATGAGTTATTTTAGGGGATCACTGCATTAAAGAGATATTTATGGCCAATTCATTTTTTTTTATCTCCATCATATTTAAGTTCCATTAATGCAGTTTTGTAGATTGTTATTGTGCCCATGTGAGTGTCTCCATTAAAATTCTTAGTAGAAAGACAGAAGGAAATGAGTCCTTTCCTGGAAGGTCTCTCAGCAGTCTTATTCAAATCTTTGTGTTTGTACAAAGAAGAACACAAATGTAAACATTTCTTTCATCAGATAAAAGGAGAGGAGAAAGAAGGCTGGGTGTTTTAATTTTTGACTCACTAATCTATTTCAAAGCAAATACAGTAAATCAGGTAATGAGAAACTATTCTGGATCTGTCTGCCAGGCAAGAGGGCCAAGTCTGTTACAGGTCTTAGAACTGTTAAATGGAAAATGTATTTACATTTATCTCAATTTCAACGTGGTAAGTAATCCTTTCACTCCCCAGTGCACAGCATTGTTTTTATTGCACTTGTAAGCTCAAGGTTCTTCTGTTTGACTAAAACTCATTTTATTAGGAAGGCAGTGACAATAACCAACCTATATGAAGTTCTGCTTTCTAGCTGCTGTTAACTAAATTGGAATCAAATGTACTTATGTAAATTAAGAAATCAAAATAAGCTCTGTTAATTTTAAGCTCTTTGCGGAGCTGTTCAAATGGATGTCTGATTTCCTTTCCTTCTTCCCCCCCTTCTTTTTTTTTTTTTTTTTAAACCCAGTTTGTAGCTTAAGTGCCATTTACATTAACTGGTATTTAGGCAGCTAAGTGGCTTCTGTAAAAGTCCAGATCTGTTTCAGAGCACTCCTTTTGGGACAGAAAATCATCAAAAATCGTGTTTTGCTTGATGTCACGTCGCAGCAGATCTCAAAAATGTGCTGCTCCTTTCTCAGGTGTAGAAACAAGAGTGGTGCCAATATGTTCAGTGTAGCTTTTCCTACTGGCATTTTGATAGCTGGGCCTTGCTCGTTCCTTTTCAGCCTTCAGAAGTACATGGCAGAGTTAGCAAACAGTTTGGGGGTTAGGTTACCTGTGGAAATGTGTGTTTATATGTAGGAATGACATGGGAAGGCTCATTTTTCATTAATTTTATTGAAAACGGAGCTAAGCAGAAGATAACTATTGTTCTTCATGAGTCAACACTTTCCCTGTGTTTCAGGAAAATGCTTAAACTGTAGAACAAGAGTAGACAAGAGCAAATACATCACTAATAAGTAAATTCTAGCCTTAAAGAGTGCTGGACTGTTCTTGGGACCGTGTTAAGTGCAAGATTTGGGGTGAGGGGGGTGTTCACCAGAGTTTGGACATGAAGAGGAGAGTGATGTTTAGCTCTGTACAGGTAAGGTGGTGTTAAACCTGCCCCCCAGCCCTGACTGACACCCTGGTAGATACAAAATAAGCAGGGTTAGTTGTAATATACTTCATAAATGTTAGAGGCATTTTTCAGAGCATACACGGTGCTGGAACAGTCCACGTAAAGAATCTGACCAAGGAGGTTTGACCTTTAAAAGCAGCTTAATGCTGGTAAAATTAATAGAATAAATATGTAAGTTGGCAGCTCAACACCTCACTTTACAAGCCCCAGTGGATGTTTCCAAGAGGGATGTCAGGGGTACATTTGCAAAGGTGAGAAAGGCTGAGTTTGTGTGGAGATGGAGTCAATAGGCCTTTGCATAAGCCCTGGAATATGGAGATTGGGATCTGACACTGCTGAACAGTAAATATTTTACCCTTAGCTGCCACCTGCACTGCTGTTACTGAAGTTTTTTTGACACTGGATATTCTGTTTGAGTCTAGAGAGCTGCCACTCCTCATGTGCTGGGCAGGTTAGTGAGTGCAGCTTTGGTTTTTGTAAGTTCTGCAAGACCTAAACTTGATCTTATCCAGCCTGAGTTATGAACTGTGTACATTTCATTTATGAATGTATTAATAACTTCACCCCATTGCTGCAATGTAGTCATATACAGGATATATATGGGAGATATATATATATATGTAGGATAAAGATGGCTCCTAGTTAAGAGTTGTGCAATAGCAGCAACATTCTGGACAGAACTTTTTTCCCCTCAGGAGCAGGAACACTTCAATATGCACAAAGTACTGTATAAATATATAATAAAGTGCATCTTTGAGTATTGAAGCTGATATTTTAGTGTTTCCAGAAAGTCCTAGGCCACTGACCAGGACTGCCTGTAGTGATGAGGGTGGTTGCTTCCCTGATTTCCTCTGGAAGAGCTTGCACAGCCCCATGCCCTTTGGAATGATCTCGGGAGCTCTTAGGAGCTGAGCCCAACCTGTTGGTCACTGAACTGTTGCTCATTTTCACTTCATTTCACACCATTTCATTTATCTGCCCACATTTATGGGCCTGTGTGTGCTTACCCAAAAGGCATTTAAACTTGACAGTGTAATAGATTGTGCTGTGAAAGCTAAATAGCTGTTTATTACTTATCCCTGTTAATTTGTGCTCTGCCACATCATTACCTTTGTGATAATGTGTGTGACTACACAAAAGTAGTTTGCTTTGCAAATCAGATCTTATCTTTTAAAGGGTTCATAATATTGACAAATTGCTGATTTTACCAGTCACAAGGAAAATTGGACAATAATTTCTTAACATATTTTAATTGAAATTGCTGTGGTATAGAAAATATTTTCAATATAGCTGTTTAAAATGGGCATAATTTAGTTCATTACAAAGCTTTATTTACAAGATGACTTTAAAAACTTAGATGACTACATTTCAATGACTCTTGAATTTAAAATACAACTATTTTAAAGTATTGGCTTGGTGAGTTGGACTCAGTAGGATGCTTTGTGGACGAAAAGATAGAGATTCATTAGCACTGTGCCTGGTCCTTGGTTGCTGAACTCTTTTATCTCTTAAGGATAAAAATCATAGGGATAGTTCCCCAAAACTAGAATGAGATCCCTTCTGAGAAGGAGTGTTGTGACTTGCTGAAGCTGCAGCAGAAAAACTCATTAATACAAACCAATTTTGTTTTAAACACAAATCAACATTACAGACATTTGAAGTTCTTACAGCTACGCTTTTTCCTAAGCTCAGAGCTGCAAGTGTATTTGTTTATTTTTCAGAATTCTTTTATGTGAAGTGCATTGGTTATTTTTCTGATGGTAGAGAAACTTGTATGATCTGTTTCCCAGCGTTTTATAAAGCTTTGCTTGCTCATAAGAAAGCTGAAGTAGTTGAGATTCCCACTTTGAGCAGATAATCCCTCTAAGGTATTTTGCAGCAGATATGTCACCAGTTGCTGTGTGACTGGGAGGGGACACTTCATCCCCCTCCTCTGGGACATTGCACTGATCCTGGGTAAAAAGGGAGTCATTGTCACCACTGAATCACTGGGTGTTTCTGCTTTCTTCCTTAGTTTTCCTTTTAATTCTTCATCATCAAAGTGAGATTTGTTTTTACTACAGACTTCCTTTCCCTGCACTGGACTGATCTCCTTTCCAAAATAATCCAGTGCCCAGTAAGGGATGTTATGGATACCTCATCCATCGCTGTCACACCAGTGGAATGAGGCACAAAGAGACAAATCTCCCTTTCAGAAGGTCCAGCTGATGGTTCCCAGCACACACTGCTCATTTTAATGGTCTTCCACATGAGGAAATGCTGAGAAGGTCCTGGCACTCAGAGGCAGAAGCTGCATGTTGGTGGGTCAAATAGGGCTGTTACAGGCTGATATTTTAGGTTATTATCCTAGAAAGGATCTTTGTGATACTGTAACCTCAGAGCTAAGACCATAGCACTGCTCAGAGGTTCTGGGGGGGGGTTGTTGTGGGTTTTTTTAAGTGTTCCATGCAACATTAAACGCAGCAAACTGAGCCCAGTGCAGTCACCTCCGACTGAAGCCAAGTTAACCCAGGGCAGAAAACTTCTGAAACTCAGTTTGAAGAGTTGTCATGAGCCACCAGAGAAATGCAGAGGTGTTTAAGCAGCTGAGTGCAGTTTGAGCAGCCTGGGTGAAGAGCTATGAGGGTTATTGCAACTTCCTCTGCTGGGAGATGTTACTCACTTACTGTAAATCCGCTGAGGCAACACCTCAGTGACTGTAGATCTGAGCCTTGGGGAATAGGTCAGGAGTGGATTTGATCTGAATTCTCCACTGCCTTGTTTTTGTGACTCTGAAGTGCCCTTGCCAGTGTTTGAAGCCGTGTGGGGATGGGGTGGATGTGGTTTGGTGTGTCATGCGCTGGGAGGGAGACAGCGAGGTCCGTGTGTTCCGTGGCCCTGAGTGTGAAGATGTGCTCATGCCTCTTCCTCAGAATCTGATCCAAGGAAATGCTTCATGGGGGTGATGTGGGGGCTCCTGAAAAATAAAGGGAAAATGTAGTATCCTTGGTTTTAATTAGCCTGCAGTCATTGGGTTCGTTTCTCCTCTCTGTTGCACGTAGCTGTCGCAGTTTCAGACATCACCAGCAGATTTTCATTAGAATTTTTTGCCAACTTTATGTTTTCTTATGCAATTTACTTTTTAAAATTAAGAGCACATGTATTCCTTCCAAATAACACGTGGTACATTTATTGGCATTTTAAATAGGCCAAAGTGAGCGACCAACCTTCTTCTTTTTCTTTCAAGTCTATTTTTTTCCCTGCAGGCAAATTGCTGTGGGCTCATGACCCACCCTTTTTATGACACTTATTTCGGCACAGATATTCTTAGTTAGAATTCTAAGTTATTGCTTTGAAACAGAAATAGAAATCACCACCTTGGCCAGCAGTTTCTTCAGCCATGGGACATACAAGTGTGCCATATAAACTCACATGAAACCTCTACCCTGTCACACAGTTTGTGTATTTGTCTTTCTGTTCCATTTGGGGTACTGTGTAAGCCAGTGTTGCCTTTCTGTTTGTTGTCCTCTATGTGGATTAATAGTCATTTTACAAAATGCTTCCTCGTTTGGGGCATGTTCTTGTGGTGTGACCGTCCTGGGACTTGCTGCAAACTTCTGCATCCTTTCCAAAATAGATACCAATCTCTTTTATTTCATGTACTTGTACCCACACAACTGAAATAAAGACTCCAACACGTTGATCCATGAAAGAAAGCAAACAGCAATAACCTTTTGGACCTATTACATGCTGTGAGTCTTTATTTCTTATGTTTGATCCAGTTTAGTACAATAATAGTTTGCTCAGATGGAGTGTTTAAGATGTGTATTTCTCACAGCAGCTCTTGTACCCAAGTTATTGTTTGGACCATGCAAGCCATTTTTGGTTCCCAAACAGAGCAGCCAGGGAAAAATTTAAGAAACCAATACTGAGAAAGAGGATTCAGTTTTCCAAAGAAAGCAAGCAAACCTTGTGCCTTTGGATCTGGAGCATGAGAAGTGAGATTTTGTAACTGCAGCTCTTATTTTCTCACAGAATCGTTAAAAAAGACAGTCACTCATAAGTTTTGTATTTCATGGGTTTTTCACAACTGAGAATTAAGTCATCTCGGGGTTTTTTCTTTCCTAATTTGCCTACATTTAAGTCTAATAATAGTTTATTAAACCTGGCATGTGGAATAGCAGAGTCTTAGTGCTGGAAAGTTTGGGATTCATTTCCCTCATCACTTGAAGATCTCGTGTCACACCAGGTTGTCTCAGGCAGTGAGTTGCTCGGGTGTAATCTGCTTCTGCCACTGACTTTGTTTATGAGAAAACCTAATCTGGCTGTGAGAACTGGACTTATTTGAAAGTAATTGACAGGAACTGTGGCTGTGATCCCCAATATAAGCTTTTTCCAGTCACTTTGGGGAGATTAGATGTCTCTTAACATCATCTTACTGGCAGTGAAGTTGCTCCAAAGGGACTCCTTTAATCATATTAGTTTCGCTGCCATCACCCCGTCTCCAGAGCCTTTCTTCTCTCCTAATAGAACCAAATCTGCTTTTGCCATCTATTAGGTCCAACATTAATGCTCCTTTGCATATTAATTACTGTTACTTTACCTATAACACTCAGCCCACGATCAACTGGCTCCCCATTTGGGATCTGAAGGCTGGGAGCTGTTACTTTCTCCTTCTGGCAGTAGAAAACACTGTATTGTGCCATTTCATTTTCTACTTTTTTATGAGAATCATTAATAAAGAATGAAGTAAAGCAGAAAAGACGTAACAATTGAGTCAGGAATTCGCCCAGCCTTTATTTTGGCTTGTAATGTCATTTATGAATGAATTTTCCCTGTGTTATAAAAAGTTAACCCTGGTTTCTTATCCTAAATATTTTAACAAACTTTTTAGGGAACTTCTGAGCCATGTAATATCTTAGTTTCACTTATGTGTGTGTGGGAGGGTGTAGTTAGAGGAAGCTTTTCATTTTAAAAAAGAAAGAAGGGGGTGAAAAAAAACCAGAAGGAAAGTGGTAATGGTGGGGTAATGAGCTCTCAAAAGGAGCTCTCACAGATTAAAAGATAATTGTGATTATTCCAGGCAGGACTTGCACTGGGACAGCTGTTGAAAAACCTAAATGCTGTGTGTGTCAGTTTGGAACTCAGACCATATCATCCAACAGAAATTGTAGTTATTATCTTCATTGAGTTAGTGTTTCTCTGGCTAAGGGAAAGCCAGACAGGCTGTCATGTTTTTGTGATCTTGAGATGAAATAATTTTCCGAAAGAATTATGAAAGCACATTGTGGATTATAATTATAGACTAAAATGTACTTTACGTTTTTAGCCTGTATACGGATTTAATAAGAAATTAAACATGTGTAGAGGAAAAGCTCAGGAGAGGAAGGAAAGGATCTAGTGCAGATTACACTATATGAAACATATGTTTGAGATAATGCTGATAGAGCTGAAATATGTGGCCTGTGTTAGAGTTCTGTATACAAATGACGTGCTCATTCCTTCTCTACCATACACACAATTTTACCTTTGACACAGTGGGGAGCAGTGCCAGTGAGTAATTAAGAAAGCATGGAAGCCAAATAAGTTTCTGAGGGGGTTAATATTGTTTCATACATGTTACAGCTGTGATAGCTGAAGGACAAACTGAAGGTTTGAAGGGAGACGACGTCTTTGTTACACCAGATAGTTCAAATAGCTGGAAAAACGGGCAAACTTTCAAGCCTTGATTTTTTTTTTTTTTTAATTTTTTTTTTTTTTCCTCTCTCAGATCACAGTATTTCTAACAATCTGTCTTGGGAGATTAATGTTCAAGGCAATAGATCTGATAGTCATTCACGTCTCCCAACTTTGGTCAGAAATGGATGTCTCTTTTTCAAAGTTTTGTAGTTATGTGGTTCTCAGACACTGCAAATAAATGGTTTAGCTGAGTACAGACAGTGTATTAAAAGTGTCTAAAGAAGAAAAATAGCAGTTGGAAAGAAAGACAAGCCCAGAGCTCTAGAATCAGTATTCTAGCATTCCAGGGCAATGGGAACTTTAAATATACACTAGTTTTCATCAGATTTTTTTTGTGAAGTCTTTAATAAGCTTGAGCTGAGTCACCTGCATTTGTTTGGTAGAACATCAGTTTCTTATCTCAGTATTATCTCATCCTCTGTGATGGAATTCCAGGGAACTGCAAAGTTACTTGTGAAGCAGGAGGAAAGAAGGGGAAATAACTGTGTAAGGGTTTGGTGAAAATGCTAATTTTCAGAATTATATTTATGAATGAAAACATGGATGTACTTGCACCATCATACATTCCACTTTTCTGTAAGGACAATGCTTTGTGTCTCAGATGTGATACTCTTGTACTTTGGTTGAGAACCTGGGGAAGAAATTGAGTTAAAAAAGTAACTAATAAGAGTTATATGCAAGTGTACATCTGAAGTAATAAATGTGTACCTACTACTACTACTGTAAAATAACAGAATGTATTCTGTTTAACGAGGAGTAGCACAGTTTTATCTCTTATCATTTTGATTCTTCAACCCTTTGTGTTCCTACATCAGAGTCTGGGAGCTGTTGATAAATGATTGATGATACCTCATTAAAAGGGGGCAGATGATTTCTTAAGGATAACAGAAGAAGGCATGGATAGAAGTTACAGTGATTATATGCCACAAACTGAATTTCTTCACCTATGGGCCCCCCCCCTCCAAAAATGCCAACCTTGCCAATGCTTTGGGCAGGGGGGAGCTGTTTTCATCTGCAGGCACGAAGAGAAAGGGAAGAGAGGCCAGGAGAAGGGCTGGAGCATCCTTTGAGTGCTGCTACCACCCTTTCTAAGAAAATCAAGTGGGTTTTATTTTGTGGCTTTGGGTTTTCTCACTTAGTCTGTTCTTTCTCACAGGTTATCTGTAACCTGGAGAACCAAATCCTCAGGCTGAGGGAAGAGCTCATTCAGGCAAACTCTCTGAGGAACCAGCAGCTGCTGGACCTGAGCCGTCAGAGGGACGAGGAGAAGCTGAAGGCAGCTCGAGAAAAGGAGGCCACAGTGAACAAGATGAAGATGGAGACGGAAAAAATGATCTTAGACCTGAAGAAGAGACACGCAGCTGAGACAGAGAAGGTCTTGGACAAGGTAAGAGAGTCACATGGGGCAGATCTGTGGGGTGTGGAGAGAGGGGAACAGTCACCCCAAAAGTCAGCTAAGCAAAGCTTCCCTGGGGGGGAAATGTTTAGGGGATGCTTGAGCTGGAAAATCAGATGTCTGCTGTAGGTCTGCCCTCTGTGGTTCTGTGATGAAAACCTTCCCCCTGAGCCGTGGCTGTGAGCTGAGCCCTGGCAGAGGGACTGGGAGCACCTCCAGCCCTGGGCAGCACCCAGGGGGCAGGGGTGGAAGGTGCCCTGAGGTGCTTGGGAGCCAGCAGGACTTTAAAAACACAGGTGATTTCACAGGTAAGGCCAGCCAAGGATCCAGCTAATCACTTCTTCTTTGCTGGAATAAGGAGTAGAAAGGGTGGTTCAGCCTAACCAAGCTTTTTGTCCCTTAAAAAAGAAGGTAAGTTCCTAAGGAGGCAAAAACTCAGGCTAAAACTGTGAGGAGATTAAATCTAGTTGCTAATGATGGCTGGTCTGATATTGCCTGTGTGCATTAAGTGAGCAAGGACTCTGGGAAAGGCTTGAAAATGGGAATTTATGTTTCAGATCCATCAAGGTTTCCCTCCCTGTTCTGTTCCATGGAGGTCACTGCCCACATCTGTCTTTGCTGAGCATCCCCTTGGACCCATGTCTTGAATTCAAGTATTTCCCCCCATTAGGGAGCTAAAACATGGGAGTTTTATTTCAGAAGCTAAACCAAAAAAAACCCCCTACTTAATATTTATATAGACACTGTGTATGTGTAAGCAGATAGTTGTTGAAGTATCTTTTATACCCATTAATGCACTAAATCACACATTTTCTTGCAAAGGGATGTGCAGTGGCACAAATTAACAATCTGCAGAGACTGTTTGAGCAGCCTTTGTGCAAGTGACATTTCATTTACCTGCGTCAGGTTCTTGGTCTGTAATTTTAAAGAGCATTGGGGGGATTATGTTGGAAATCAGCCAGGCTGAAGCCATTAAAATGACTGTGATCAACAATTCAGGATCTTTTCTGAATGTAAGGAAAGCTCTGCTTGGCATAATTATTTAAAGCCAAGGTCACAGAAAGTATTTAAACCTTTGAAATTCATCATTAAAGGATTAATTTTAACTCAGGAAGACATTGTCATTTTTGCTTAAAAATGGAATTTGAATCTCAATTCTTTTCTTTCTTTGATCTTTTTTTTTTTTTACATGTGTAGTATAGCAAAAGAAAAGTTAACTTCTTTACATCCTCAAATTAAAGTTACAAATAATCCTTCATGGGGCAATATCTTTAATAGTCTTGAATTGTCATTTCTGTCAGAAATACTGGTTTTTTTAATTTGTTGGATTTTTTCTATTTTTCAAAAAATTTGCTAATTTTCAGCTATATTAACTGCTATTGAATTTATTTTTTTTTAATTTAACCTACATCCCTACTTTTTGCCTCTAATCTGAAGAGCACATGTTAAGTAAAAGACAGGAGGGGAAAAGAAAAAAGCATCTCTGTTGAAAAGTCTTTCACAGACATGTGAAAATACCTGGCATTATCTTCAAATCTCCCTTTCCCATTCTGCTTCCTTTCTGTCTTCCAAATGTAGGGCTGTGGAAATTGGCCACAAGGTCTAAAAAGTCAAAGCAACTTAAAGGGCAACCTCCATTTAAAGCTCAAAAGTAACAGTTTCAGCTAACTTAGTTCAAATCTTGATCCTGTTACAGTCCACAGAACTTTGATGAAGGAGATTTTATCCAAGAGGGGGTAAAAAAGAAAGCAGCATCTTAATAACAGCGTGAGCCTTGAAACTTGTTTTTTAAAATCTTTTTATTCTTCTACCGGATCTTGAAATTTAGGGCAATATGGGAGAAAAATTTGTTCTCTAAATCTACTTTTTTTTCCTGCCAATTCCGTGAAGATTGCTTAAAAATCCAATGGGAAGCTGAATTTCAGTGTTTAGGTGTGGAACATCTGACTGTCCAGATTTTCTGAAGGTCAGTCTGTTCTCAAGTGAGGAATCTCATTCCTCTGATCTCCTCTGTGAGTAGTGTTGATTTCTGTGTGGATTGCTTTGTGGCACTGTGGACATGAGGAAATACAAAAGAAATGGTTCATACTTAAGTGAAAAGAAAAATAGAAGTTAAATTGGGTAGAAGGAGATGCAGGATTCCTATGGGATTTCCCTCCCCATAGTCCTGCTGCTGTGGGGGTGGGAAGGAGGAGAGTGAGGGCCAGAAACAGAGGAACAGTTTTCATTACAACACACTGAACATTGAAATAGTGGTTGGTAATTCCAGGCAGGTTTTCAATATTTAGGGACACATAATTTATTGAGGTCTTTAATTTTCTCTTGCTTAAAAATCTTGACTTTAAAGCTACTACATTTTTTTATTGTAATATTAGTTCCTGAGTAATCCCTAAACACTTCAGGCTTCATCAGGATTGATGTCCTTTGGAGATTCCAAGGGCAGCATTAGGGTTGTCAACATGCATATTTTTTTTTCTGCTTTGTTTCTGTAAATAATGAGTGTAAAGTTTTAAGATCATTTTTCTGTGAAGTCTTGAGCCACATTAGGAAAAAGTCCTTCCCTGGGAGGGTGGGGAGGCCCTGGCACAGGTTGCCCAGAGAAACTGTGGCTACCCCATCCCTGGAAGTGTCCAAGGCCAGGTTGGGCTTGGAGCAACCTGGGCTAGTGGAAGGTGTCCCTGCCCATGGCAGGGGGTGGCACTGGATGGGCTTTAAGGTCCCTTCCAACCCAAACCATTCTGGGATTCAGTGCTTTTTGGGAATACACGGAGCTGCAGTTGGGCTCCTGATTCCAGCAGGGACAGGTGTGTTCCAGGTTGCATCAGGAACACTCCTCAGCCAGGTGGAACGGGCTGTCCAAGGTGATGAGCATTCCCAGGTTTGCCAGGAAGGACTAAAAGCAGAGACAAACCGTGTCTGAGTGTGTGCAGATGTGAGCCTTGGCACTGCTGCTGTTTGCAAGGTCCACCTGTGGTATTTCCTTGGCAGAGGAAAGGAGCATTCAGAAAGCACAACCCAGGCAGATCAGTGGCCATGCTAACAATGCTCAAAGGGAGCAACCTTGGAACACTGAAAATATCCCATAAAAAAGCTCCCTTTGAGCAGCACACATGAGTAAATTGGAATGGGAGAAGATGATGATGGGGTTTTTTTCTCATCTCTAAATAATTTTCGACATTTAGCTTTTTTATTGACTTCTATATTTGAATAGGTATTTTGACTCATTCTGTTAAAGGTTTATGCAGGTTCCAGGAACATCTAATTCCCTTTCAGTGCTGCTTTTCTTGTGGAGAAGTAATTTACATTTTTGTGTCTTGACTGTGCTGAACACACATGATATTTGATTACAGGATGAAGCTGTAGTCAAAAAAAAAAAAAAAAAAAAAAAAGAGTTAAACACTTTAATTTTGGGACTGAAATTCTTCTGATGTGAGTACAGTTGTGAAATGGTCCCTCTGGAGAGATGGGACTTCAGGATGACATCAAACCTGGCCAGACAACCATGCATGTCATGCCTGTAGACTTTAATGATGTAACAGTTAGTTGTGCTCTGAGATTCCTGTTAGCTTAAATAAAATTTGACATTCACAGTATTATCTAGTCTATACCTGTTACAGTCACTCCACCTAGAACTGGTGGGAAGTCCACATAAAATTAAGATCCCTGGGGACTTTAAAGTTAAGGTCACTGTGTAAGTGACCACTTCCTAATTAGGAATAATTCTTTTATGTAATGATTATGTTGTAATATAATGTTTTTGTAAATGTTTTCAAAACTCTTCAGGCAGTGTCCTAAAATTGGATGCTTAGTTTTTGAGCTACTTCTTGCATACAAAATCCCAAATAAGGTGCTGATAATGTGCCCTAGGGAACATTTCAGTCCTTCCTTCAACATAAAGCTTTGTGCTGGGGATGAATTACCTGCCCAGCACAGCCCTCAGACACAGTCCAGTTGGATGGAGTCCTTGGGAATGTTTTCCTGCTTCATGTGTAGGAATATCTGTAATTCCCAGTGTCTGTTCTGGCACTTGGTCTCAGTACTGGTGCAGGTGATGTCACACTGTTCAGCACTGGCAAAGAATAGGAGATGAAGGGAAAGAAAATGAATCTTCAGGGGTGAAAGGGGCTCCAAGAGATACTTGATTAAAAGGCTTGAGTTCCCCCTGAGCCATTACTTCTGCTCACAAAGTACCAGCATTGTGTGCTTTCCATTTGTGAGTCCTGTCTCTCCAGCTCTTGTTCTTCTCTGTCAGCTCTACATTTCATTAACCACCAAAACCAGTTCCATCTTTGTCCCTGAGACCTTCTGAGAATGGGACCATCTCAGCAGCAGCTCTGTAGGTTCCTGCTTAGGCCTCTCAGTGTGGTGGAGTCTTTGACCTTTCACTCCATGAATTCCAACACTCCCAGCCCCACTGGAGATAACCCTCTTTGTGGGAGCATCCAGAGGAACTGTTTGCACACTCCTTGCAGCAATTCCCTGGTTGTTTACGTGGGGGCAAATAGCTCAGCCATAAAATGTTTTCTTCCCAAGTGTAATGATATCATTAAATTTTGTCTAATTATGATGTAGATGTTTGTCTCTTTGCTGAATGAGTTCAGGATCTCTACCAGTTGTCTGTGTGCCATTTTTTTAAAATGTTTGAATCTATTACATCAATTATTTAACCTAGGCCTTAGCTATGAATAATTTAAAGAGCCTCCAATTCTTACCAAGAAGAGTTGGATGTTTCTCAACTCTCTGAACATTTTTCATTATGATCCAAGAACTATTGTCTATGATATTATCTCTCTGCTCCAGAGTAGGAATATTTTTATCGTTTTTGCTTTGTAGAGTCTGTGTACATTAACTTACATTTGGTTCTTGAACATTTCTGACACAGTGTTAGTGATTCACCAACTAATATTAATAAAAAGGAGCTTAGCACTTTGGCTTTATTGGAGAAAACCTGGCAAAAGCCTAGAAGATCAAGAAAAAAGGAATTTCAAAAAGAGAAAAGGTTTCTAGTGTGTGTTAGCACAAGAGCAGATTATTTAATCTGTCTTTATAGTACCTTTGCAGCAAATCCTGCAAAAACATTTTGCTTTTAGATGGAGGAAGAAGAGCAGTTTTGTCTCCAGTGTATCCCCTTTTGCACCGCTCCTTCTGATTCCTCCAAAAAAAAAGGAAAGAAAGATGATAGTGGACCAGGAACATGGTCACAGGAATGGCATCATCCCTCAGGGAACCATTTGGAAGAGTCTTCAATCACTGGAGCCAAGTGTGAAGAAAAGGATGGTAGAATCATCTCAGGGATGTTTCACTCAAATAAGACTAAACAGAATTTATGGCACTCTCCTACTGGAGATATTTCAAAGCAAGAGCTGCAGTGATTCACAGAGTTACTCTGCTTCTGCCTCCTTTAAAAAAATTAACATAAAAACTCAGAAAAAACTGAACCAGAAAACCACAGGTCAGATTTCTGCTCACCAGCTGTATTTATAAATCTGGTTCCACAGTCAGGAACCAAGAGAAGTTGGTGTAACTGTGGGAAAAAAAGGTCCACCCAAGAGCAATAGGCTCACTTTTTAATATCTTCATTAATGTTTGAAGGGAGATCAAGCACCATTATTTGCATTCACAAATCACAGCACAGAGTTAAAAATTGAAATGACTGATGCAATGCTGTTAAGAAATGAGAACCAGACAAGAACTAAATGATAAACTATGACAAAATATGGAATTAAAAAGATAGCTTTCAGCAGAGCAAGGACTGATATAATTAAAATTAGAGGTCTATCATATGACCCATCTTTCAGTGCACTTTATTGATGTCTTGTCATATGAATTGGAGTTGGGTGGTTGTTTGAGAAGTTTGGTTGGTTTTTTAGGGTTTTGTTTTTTTTTTTAACCAACTAGTGTTAATCTAAAGGATCTGTTGTAGAAGCATTCACAGGTGGGGTTTTTTTGTCTTCTCTGTCTCCTTTTTCTTCATTAAGTCTGTGTCCAGACACCACCCTAGTTCTGCAGCACCAGGGTATACTCTTCTTTTTATCAATTCCATGACATCCAGGTTGGAGCCTTTGGAGTACATTCATAAGATCAAAATTCACACAGTCATGGAGATGGTGGATAAGGTGAATGCTGAGGTTTTTCCAGTGGCAGAATGACTGTTCTGATTATTTTTTCAATATTTTCCAGGGCCTTTCTTCACTCTCCAAACAACCTGTAACACACCAACTTTATCTCGCAATACACAGTTGCTTATTATTTTAACTTTGTTAAATATTTTTAAAAGCCTGATTGAATCATTACCTCATTATCTCCCTTTTTCCCAATACCTTGTGTCCTGGAGAAGGCTGATTCCTCATAGATACAGTTTCCTCTGATTTACCAATTTTACTTATCCTTACAGGGATATCCTTACATATCCCAGGGTATGTTATAATATTAGGAAAAACATTGGCTGTTTTCCAGTTCAGTACTGACTCTAATGTGAGATTACTGGGGTTTTGGCTTTTTTAACAACTCAGCCAATTAATTTTCAAATTATTTCAGAGTTATTGAGTGAACACCATCAGGTCTGAGTTCCTGGTCAGGGCTGACAGGGCAGATCCTACAACCAGTGCCCAGGTACTGGATCCTGCTCCCTGCAGCCATCACTGCTGGTTTCACTGGGGATCCTTCATGGTTTGGGTGGTGCAAACAGCAGTAACTGGTGTTTGTTACTTGGAATTAAAAGCCGGAATTTCTCCTGCATCCCATGCCGTGAGCTCCACTTCTTACTCTGGTTGGAAGTTTCTGGGGTGAAGCATCCCTGACACAAGACCTTCTCAGGTCCCCCAAACCCAACAGTCAGTGCAGGCCAGCCCAAAAGCTGCCCCATGGAACGTGTCCATCACATCTGTGTTTAGGTGAGCACAGTAAAAAATTCAAATTTAGAAAAAAATGCCCAGTGGTCAAGACCAAACTAATATAAAACATCTTCATTGCATATTTAAATTCTGGCACAATTTGAAGACATTGTTTACACACATTTGCTGTTTCTTCCTTGTAATAGAGAAAAGCTGCAGGTGTTTTTTTTTTTCTTCTTCTTTTTGGAGGAGAAGGAGTGTTTGGGAAATAGGGAAATGGTAAAACAATGCTATTTAGTCCTTCAGAGTTTTTCATATGAAGAAAGAAAAGTGTTCCAAAATGACTTGCTTAGAGCTGCAGAACATGTCACAGAGTAAAACCCACCTTCATTAAACGGGTGAAAAAGAATTCTAATTGTTTTGAAGTTCTTATGATCAGTCTGCATATGCTTCATTGTAACGTGATACTAAAGTGCCTCAATTATGGTTTGTATATTTTGGTGCCAGAAGGGTTTTTTTCTTATGCTAGATTATTAAGTTCTGTCAGCTGCTGGGCTGTCATATAGAGATACAGTAAATCACATTATATTTTGTCATGGATTACACAGAGCAATAAATTTGGGAACAGAGATCAAAGTAGTTTCACAATCACATCTGAGTGTAGGAGGGGTGTTTAACTTGTAGAAAATCTGATTTAGGTGAAACTGTTGCAGTTCTTGTGTGAATTCGAAATGAAGTTGAGTGTTTGCTTGAAAATGAATAAGGTACAAATCCCCAAAAGAGTCCTCCTGTATTTAGTTCAGAGGAGTTAATTCTGACCTACAGCTGCAGGATGGAGAAGGGATAAATAATTAAACACTGGGAATGTTCAGAATCTCCCAATGTCTTATTTATGTTTTTAATTGCTTGATGATTGAGCAATATATTCCATTCTCCTTTTAATTGGGCCTTTGCTGGACTTGCACAGTTACTCATCGTTGCATTAATGGGCTCTGGCTCCGGGAAGTTGTCACTCTTCTGGGGGAGCTTTGTTGTATTTAAAACTACAAAAAGTAATCCAACATAATCTTGCTAAGGAACACTGATGGCTTCAGATCATAGGTTTGTTCAGGGATTTGGTTGTATTTTCAGTGTTTGTCTTTCCAACTGTAGAAGCTTAACTTTTTTTGGGCTCTCATCTAATGATGTAATTTCATAATACCGAGTTAGCTTAGTGATACCGAGTTAATTTAGTGGTACAGTCTTCTTGTTTCCAGTTTTTCTTCTATTTAACACAAAAGATTCTCTCTCCAAATGATACATAGGACGTTTTTCTTGCCATTCATTATGTTCAATGCTTGTTACTTCCACGAAATTCAACTTAAAACAGCAATGCAGCATCTAAAAAAATGAAAACCTCATTGTTATCCCTTCATAATTCTTTCAGGAGCCTTCTAGTCTTTCCTTGGCTAAAATCAAGGCATGTAAACTTAGCTGATACTTAATGATAAAGTGCCTGAGTCTTGGACATCTCCAGTTTCTGAAAGAATCATGTATTGTAAAGCTCCTATTGAATAGTCCTTAAGTCAGTGTCACATCTCAGAACTGCTGCCTTCTGTTTGTGGAGGAAGTTTTAGCTTTGACTTGCATCTTCAAAGATGTTTAGCAACCTGTCCCTTGGTGATTTTACTGGGTGTCAGCTGTTTGGGTACCAAAAAATTTGGACCTGACTGACTCTATAAACTTCTTTAATATTAGAGTGGGAGAGAGCCAGAGCACATGAGTGAGAGAGGGGCCTGTGCAGCAGTGCCCAAGTGTTCCTGAGGGATAAAGGCAGCTTGTAAAAGCCCAGATAATTCCTGTTGGGTGCATGTTTTCTTTGTTAAAGCTCTGAAAAAGAACGTGCCACCACTTTCGATATAATGTCTTAAACCCACTTTAAATAACCATCTTCATTTAGTTGGACAGAACAGAAGAAAAGCAGGAAATCTTAAAAATCGTAATGCAGGAATGTATTTGTGCTGTACCAAATTTAGGTGTGTAGATGAGGGGAAACTGGGCTTCAGGACCCCAAAGTGGAGAGTGTTGCATTCTCCACATCTTCACCAGGTTTACTCAGTTCGTATTCTTTGAGTGTTGAGCCAAAGAAGGGATCGTGCCATGATATAAAAGCTGCCTGACCCCAAACTGACCCAAAAGTTGGGGTGAATAAAAGTCAACGAGACCCAAACTGTCCAGTGTGATGGGTGGCAGATTTGAAGCAGTTCCCTATATTATGATCATCAGAATCTGTTCATTTGCAGGAATCTCTGTCATCACTAAACACAGCACTGATTTCGCCGAGAGTCATTTCCCAGGTGATTGATGAGAGGGAATCAAAGGAAAATCAACCTCCTGTGCCTGTGCTGTCCATGATTCCCAGCCCAGTGCTTATCACACAGAGCAATCTTTTGGCAAAATGTCACAGAGCAGCTTCAGATTAGGCCATAATTCACTCTCAGTCCTTTAAGTACCTGATCCATGCATCTGTATCATCTTATATAAAGGATAGTTCAGGCATTAAACAATTTCATGTGGCAAACCTAATCTATTAATCTGATTTTTAAAGCTTTCTCTCATATACAGGGCTTGTATTTTAGGCCAGGTCGTGCAGTTTGTTTTCAAAAAGGTGCCTGGCTCACTACAGTAGTACCTGGAAACCAACATTAGTGATGTTGGGAAATATTTAGATGCTCAGTAAATCCATTTAGATTGCATCCTAGAGTAAGGATGGTGTAACTGCAGCTGGAGTCTCACAGAAGAATTTTTGGGAGAGCTAAATGTCTGTATTTAATTTCTCTCCACAATTTCAGAATTAATAGAAATACACGGTTGGTTTTAAATGAAAAGTCTGGAATTCAGAGTTTTCCTAAGGCACAGTTTGCAGAAGAAGTTTCTCAGAGGGCCCCCATTAAGCACAGAATTGCAATGTACTGCAGAAAGGCAATTCTCTGGACAGGTAGTGTCAAATTCATTTCTAGTCATTCTTGCTTTTTTTCCCCCCAACTAAAAGTACTTTGCACATGAATGAGAGGTTTTTTTTTTTTTCTCCTAAAGATGTATGTTTAAAGGAAAAAAAAAAAAAAAAGAGAAAAGATTTATAGACCTCCAAAAGTGAAATGTAAAATAGAATATTAATAGGATTTGGGGATTTCTATCATTCAGTTTCAAAACCCTTGAAGTCATTTGGTACTTGACTAATTATTCTGTTAACATCATTTTGGATATTCAGCTACTTTTAATGGTCTTTTGGGTGGTTCAAGTTCCATATTTGAACTGATGTGCTGTTTGCAGTGTTGAACAGAGATTCAGCTTTCATTTGGTATCTGATTAATGGGAAGAGCAGTAGGAAGAACAAGAGTATTGGTGTAGGAAGTCACCCACTGTCAGTATTAGAGGCACATAAAGAAAAATACATGTTTCAGGCTTTGAGGTCAAAGTGGAATTTTTATGTACAATCAGATGAACTTAAAAGGTGATCTGCTCATCTCTGAAGTTTAAACAGATACTCCACAGAGAATTTTAACATACTTAATAACAGAAATTGCCACTGCTAGCCCTTCTGAAGGTCATTTTCTTTTGACATCCATCAAATTACACAATCTTGAATTTTGGTACAAAGCATAATGCTGTCAAACTTAAATAGAAATATTCCAGAATGTGGAGTGGTGTGTTGTTTTTTGAGGTAAATGGGCCCCATTTACATTAGTTCTTTGATGTTAAATTCCTTGCTGCACATCAGAGAACAGTTGCTTCTTCCCTGGAGCAAGTTTTCTTTCTTCTTTTCCCCCCACCCTTTGATTTTTTTCCTCCTTTTTTTTCCCTTTTTTTTGGGTTTTGTTGTTGTTTTTTTTTAAGTTTGCTTACACTTTTATCTAACTAATTATGGAGGATCAGCTTATGTATGGCCACATTAATCTAGTTGCAGACATTTTGAAAAATGATTCTTTCATAGCTGGTACCCTAAACAGAGAAGTTCTTAAAATATGCTTTACTATTAGTAAATATGGTTGTGTGTATATATATATATATATATATATATATATATATATATAAAACCCTCTAGTGAGAGTTATGAAGATAGAGAATCATGGAATCATTTAGGTTGGAAAAGACCTTTAAGTTAATTGAGTCCAACCATAAACCCAACACTGCCACTAAACCATGTCATAGAATTCCAGAATGGTTTGGGTTGGAAGGGACCTGAAAGCTCATCCAGTTCCACCCCCTGGCATGGGCAGGGACATCTGCCACGAGCCCAGGTTGCTCCAAGCCCCATCCAACTTAAATTAAAAGTCCCCTCAAATACACCTTATACCTTAAAAATAGCATATAAATACTTTGTAATTAGGGTAGAACAAGGTGTGCTTTTGCAGTGTGGTCCCATCATAGATCCTTTACTCTTTTGTTCTTAATAATTCTGCTCAGTTTCATGAAAGGAGAAAATGAAAAAGGGGCTGTATTAGAGTAGCACCCACTAATTCAGACACCACATCTGTAGTGCTAATACCATTTTTAATTTTTATGTGAAATTTTTTGTTGAAGTCGATGCAGTTTTGCTCAGCAACCACAATATGATGCTTTAAGCCTTGTTAAAGAATTACAGTTGGTTTTTAAAACCAATTAACTGTAACGAGGACATAATCTTTTTAATGCAAAAGTCCTCACTCTGTAATACAAAATAACTGCATGTTAAATTGTCATAATCAGATAATTTTAGCTAAAATACGTATTAACTGTGTGAAACTAAACAGAAGTTAATTTTTGAATCGGTGGCATTCCTCTATGGCTTATCCAATTTAAACCTTTTTTTCATTACAAAAATGGATATTACAATTGATGCTTCTGACAAGTTTTTGCCAAGTGGGAATTTCAGCAGCCACCTTTTGCACACAGAAAACCGGTTCCAGACCATTAACTGGATTTGCAGCGCTGCCCATTGCTATAAAAAGAGCTCGGCTTTAATGAAGGCTGGCTGACCCTCCAAATGTTCACCTTGCACTTGGGTTCTTATTCATTATGTTTCTGAAATAGCAATAACCTGAAAGGGAGGGAATGCCCTTAAAATAACGCAGAAGCAACTCGTGAGCCGAGCAGCCGGTTGGAAAAGCAGGGGCCCAGGAAACTGCTCTGTGTGTGTGTGCACCAGGCCAGGGTGAACCTTCTCACTTGTCAGCATAAATGGGATATAAATCCTCCCCAGAGCTCACTGTACACAGCTATGTGTGTGTTTACTTTGCTGGAACTCGTTCCTTAAAAAAAAAAAAAAAAAGAGTAAACAGGTTTTTGGGGTGTAGCAGAGCTGCACGTGCCACAGGGAAGGAGGTTTGTGCCTCCTGTGGCTGCACAGCAACAGCCTGTGTAAAGAGGGATTAAATTGGTTTTGTCACAGGTTTTTAAAAAGGAGAAGCTTCATATTTCTGCAATAAAAGACAAAGTGGAGAAGAGGGCTCCCAGGCATCCCCAGGAGTCAGATCTCTTCAGCTGAGCAGTGCTGGAACCTGTGGGCTGTAACTCTGCCTTCTGCAGAGCTGTGCTGGTGCTGCTCGTGTGGGTTGTGATGATGCAAGACCTGTCAGGTGTTACAGGTGTGAGAAAAGCTGGAGTCAGCAGGAATCACAGAATGGTTTGGGTTGCAAGAACCTTAAAGGTCATCTCATCCCACCCCCTACCATGGGCAGGGACCCCTTCCACTAGCCCAGGTTGCTCCAAGTTCTGTCCAACCTGGTCTTGGACACTTCCAGGGATGGGGCAGCCACAGCTTCTCTGGGCAACCTGTGCCAGGGCCTCCCCACCCTCCCAGGGAATAATTTCTCCCTATTATCCCATCTAACCCTCCTTCAGCTCAAGGCCATTCCCTTCTTGTTCTATTGCTACATGCCCTTGACAAGTCCCTCTCCAGCCTTCCTGTAAACCTTCTTTAGGTACTGGAAGGGAGTGTCCATAGGTTTTAGTGCCACAGAGCTACCATAGCCAATTTTAGACAGCTGGAGCCAATCCTTGTGCAATCTCCAATGGAAGCTTTGGGATCTCAGTACCTCTGGAATTTAGACCTCTCAAATAGGGATGTTTGGGGCTGCAAGTGAATGCAAGAATCTGTGGTTTGTTGATGGCTGGGAGACAACTTATAAAATATTTTGCTAATTGGAATTTGTTAAAGCCATTGTAAAGTAAAATGTTGCAACTCCCTTTAAGTAAACTGGTGGGATATACTGTCTTTGCCTTCAGTTAGGAATAAAGCACCGAAATTCAGCGTTTCTTTCCTTTGGGTCACCTCTGTCGTGTCTCTCAGAGGTCAGCCTGGTTCTACTCAGTGTGAACAAACAAATTCTAGTTTGTTTATGGAAGTTATGAGTGGGTTTTTTATTATTTATTGGGATTTCTTCTCTGGGTTCAGGAGGTTATAAAGCTGCTTCTATGAAGGATGAGGACTTTTACCCCAGGCAAGTTGAGCGAGAGCAGCTGTAACGTGATCTTGCAGTGCCTTGCTGAGGAGTGTCTCTCCCTTTCTGGGAGTAACAGTAATTTATACTATTACTGTAATTTATTTTTTGCTTTTTTCCCCCCTAAAGATAAACTGACAGTTTCAGTCACTTTATGTTATGCAGTGGTGGTAAAACATCATCTGAAACTGGACTGCAATACAATAGAAAAGTGTTAACATTGGTCAGCTGAGTACAAAGAGAAATGGAGCAGGACAGAGCTCTCTGGGTTAACTGCTGTGTCACCACACGTTTTATTTATGCACTCCCATGATTTGCCCTCACTGTGTTTGTGGCACACTTTGAATGACAAGTGTAGAAAAAGTGAAATTTAATTTGTCTGGTGCTCCAGAATTATTCTATATGCTGTTTTAAACCAACAAGTGGTGCCATTATCTCTATTTATAATGAAAAACAACTGAAGTGTGTTCTTAAAAATGGGGGTAAGTTATCAAATTATGGTGGTAGGTTACCAAATTTGTTAATTGATAAATGAAGTTTGATATCTGAGTCTTAGTAATTTGAGTAGATTCCTTGGTACCAACAAACACATGAACTAGAGATGTCCGTATGTTTCATAATCTTGGAATTTGAAGGGATTCAAGATCTTCAGTGGCACATCATGTGAAGTGGAGGATTCCTTTGAACTGGCTGTAATATACTTACATTAAGCTGCACCTTACAGAGCTGCCTGGATTGCAGGGGATCATTCCAGCCCTACCACACTCTGCAGCCTTAAGCTCCGAAATTTATAGCCCGGTGAAATCAATAAGAACTGTTTGCTTGACTGAAATCCCTGGGGGTTGCAGAAATGGAGTTTTCGATCTTAAAACCGGATCCAGGCAGGGTTCAGAGGCTTTGGGGTCCCCCAAAGTCACGGGGCAGCGGCGGGGGCCGTGTTTGGGTGCTGGATGCTGTGCCGGAAAACTAAGGACGACAGATCAAAGGTTTGAGCAGGAGGTCAGATAGGTTTTGAAAACTTAATCAGCTTAAATTTGCTTCAGAACTCAGCTGCGTAATGTTCTGTCCCCCCTAAGAAAATATTTGTCTTAGACACCTGTCCTGGAGTTTTAGAGCCAAGAAGACGAGAGCGCTCAGCAGTTCACCTGAGGACAGCGTGGTGGGGCTGGGCTGGGCTGGTTGCTGCAGGAAAAGTACAAGTCAGAATTCTGTCCTGAAATGAAATAGAATTTATTTTTGTATTAATATCGTTATTATCAAATTATCTCTGCAATTAAATTATCTGGGGGGGGGGGGAAACGTTAAGAGCTATTTTTCCTGCAGTTATTGAAATATTTGCCTGCTGGATTGTGATATGACAAAGCAGCCTTGTTCTCTGTTTGTTTTATTCTCTGAGTTGTGAAAAAAATGCTGGGAGAAGGAAAGAGCTGTATGTCCAAGAGCTGGTTCAGCTGCATCCTGGGTCGATTTTCAGTGTAATCCCCACCTTTCCATGAGAAGGGACATGCAATGGGACAAAAGACAGTTGCAGACACAGCCCTGATATGTGAAGCTGTGCACTGGCAGCCTGTGCCTGGGACTTTCTCCTCATTTTTCCCCTCCATTCAGAAGCAGATTCACCCTGATAAACTCATTTGTGTGTGTTGCCTCCTTCCCCAGCCACACACACACACACACACACACACACACACACTCTCTCACACTCACTCGTTCTCTCCTTTTTTTTTTTTTTTTAATCTGCAAAGTCTTTATGTTTTTCTAATAATTGGCAGCAGAGGTACAGTTTCTCCCCTCTTTTAAGTGATGAATAGTTGGCCCGAGATCAAAGCCAAGCCCTTGTGGTTTTTTGGCTGCCACAAAAGGGCGTTGGGGCTGGCGCGGGGCCGGCGCTCGGCGATAGGCATGTGGGTGAGGTGCCAAGCCGAGGGGTCGGTGGCAAAGTGTCTGTACACGTTCCTCCTCTGAGCTAAGCTGGTTGTCTCCTGTGTGTGTTCCAGGCCAGCAGCAGACTGAAGCAGACTGAGAAGGAGTACAGTCAGAGACTGGCTAAATCCTCGCAGGTAGGTGGTGACAAGACAGGAGCCTGCAGCGAGTCTGTGGAGTTTGGAGACTTGGTGGGAAGTGGAATTAATTCTGCTCTTGAGTGTGGGTCTTGACAACCAGAATCACAGGACATGGCGAGCTGGAAGCAAATCACAAGGATCATCCAGTCCAACTCCTGGCCCTGCCCAGGACCATCCCCAAGAGCCACACCCTGCCTGAGAGGATCATCCAAACCCTCCTGGAGCTCTGGCAGCCTTGGTGCTGTGCCCACTGCCCTGGGGAGCCTGGGCAGTGCCCAACCACCCTCTGGGGGAAGAACCTTTCTCTCATCTCTAGCCCTAAACCAAGAGAAGCTTTAACTGTATCCCAGTTTCCATCCAGTGTCTTTCTTGCAGATTTTAACCTTTCAAAACCCACAAAGCTTAAAGCTGACTAGCAAAAACAGGTGGGGTCTTTCTGAGTTCTAAATTTCATCTTTTTGATCTACTTTTTCATCTCCTGGGGACCCAAGAGGACTGAGTCCTCCTTCAGTCAGTGGGAAGGGAAGGTGAGGTGCTCCATCAACCAGCACATCTCATAGAACCAGGAGCAGCTGCACAACCAGGGCTTGCATTCTGTATTAAAGGTGGTGTCACGTGGGCAGTCAATGGTGGGACAACAGCCCCAACTGTGTCATCTTCATCTTTATCATTGCTCCTCACCAGTCCTGCACTTCTGCCCAAGAAAAAACACCTTGAGGAATGTCAGTGTCCTAAAAGCAAACTGGTTTTGACTCGAATTTTTGTTCTTCAGAGTGGTATTTCAACACGGACGATGTTGAATTTACTTATGTACTTAAAAATGGTAAGACGGGGTGATTTTTAAATATTTCACCTTTCAGTTTGACTGACAGGTAACACTGAAGTGTGAAAAATGATGGAGATGCAACCAGAAGTTAAGCTTTTAATAATAAGAAAATTGCCACGAGGGTTTGTGTGGAGGTGTCATTCTCCTCGTTCCTCCCAGCCACAGCTGAACGTCTACCTGGGTTTGAAAACTCTGTTTTCAGCCAGTAGTCTCATAATATTCTTTTAAAGTCAATAAAAACACTACAAAGAAGGGTTTAGCAGCCTCTAAACTAGACAGAAGTGACCAGTGAGACAATAACAAGAAACTGCAAACTTTACTGTTTTACCAACACTTTAAAATGTTTTAGAACTCATTTTCAACTCCTTTGAGAATCATTTGCTGAGACACTTGTCCAGAATTCTTTTGGTGACATTTATTGGACTGTTACTTTTTCACACTGCATTTTTTGACACTGCATTTATCAGACTCATTGCTAAATATGTCTTATATTACATTTCTAAAACCTAACATGTATTTTCTACACATTTATTTGCATACAGAGAGGTTGTGGGGTCTCCATCCTTGGAGATCCTTAAATCTGACTTGGCATGATACTGAGCAACCAGCTCTGGGTGATCCTGATTTGAGCTGGTCCATTCCACCCACAGCAATTCTATAATTTTGTGGTAAATCAGAGAGAATGCTCTCTCTCCTAAATGCCTTTTAGTGAGTTTTGGGAGCCTTATTTATAAAGAAAGAAACAACAGCAACAAAAAAACTTCTATTTTTTTATCTTTCCATCTGAACCTGAATAGCAGGAAATGGATAATGTCACTACAAAAATGACTCTTGGTCCATTCCTTAAAGAATAAATGGAATAATTTAAGCATTTATGAATTTTTAAACAAGAGATGAGGGAAATTGCTTTAATTGTTGCAGTGGGAACACCAAGGTGGTGCAGCGCGAGGTAAGAACTCTTTAACCTAAATGTCAGAATAAATTCTGTCACACTGAAATTTATTGGCCTGTAGAATAGTCTCAAAATGGAAAAATTTGGGGGACATGTTTTTTATTAAGGAGGGCATTGCTGTAACCAATACTGGGGAGAACTGGACCCGTGACCAGGACCTTGGCACTTCCTGGGGCAGACACAACACGTACATCATCTGTCAGGGCCATTTGGCACCATAAAGCAGTTTCACCCTGATGTCTGAATTTCTTTAGTTTTCTGGATTTAAATCAAATCCCTAAAGTTACTTGAACATAGTTGGGTTTGGTTTTTTTTTTTTTTTTTTTTTTTGTAGCTCACTATTAATAATGGGTCAATCACAATGTTTCTTGTGGTCGTGTTGCTGACAACATCTGTCTAATCTTACTCTCTGTGGCCTCTTGGAACATTCACTTTTAACACCCACACAGAGAAGAGATTTCAAGAAATTTCCTCTGAAGTTTATACAAAGTAAATAGATTTTTTTTTTGGATTTTTTTTTTTTTGCTCTGAAAAGCACTGCACAAAGCAGATCTTTCTTCATCAATTCATGCTGAAATTTCCTTGCCCTTATTTCAGAGCTCCTGTGCTAGCCCGGGGTCTTAACCCAGGAAAAGCTTTAAATCCCACATTTGTCTTATGTTGAAGGGTTTGTTATTTTGTTTTCTTTTGCAGAAGTGACAAAGTGGGACAACACAAAGTACTATAGGTTTTCATGTTTTGGGTGTATTTTTTTTTTTTAATCTGTGTTTTCTTTTGGAAAAGAAATATCTCATAATCTGTGTTATTCCCTGGGATTTCTCTGGTAGTAAAACAGAGAAACAAATTTATAACAGGTTTTAATCAGTCCTTTTCCCCTTTCCCAGTGATTCCTGTACCTTCATTTGTAGCACATTTCTTATTACATTAGCCCTGGCCTGTTAGTAGTGTTTTAGAACTATTTTTTTCCTAGATAATCATGTAATTAGTATAGTCAAATGTTTCTCTACCAGTGAGGAGGCCTGGCAGATACAGAGTCTAAGCACTCTGGTAGTCCCTCCCTGAACTTCCTCTGGGCTAAAGTGCTTTTAGAATTAGACTGCATTATGCTGCTACAGCAGCTTAACCTTAAGCTTGAATATATCCATTAAAGTCAGTGACTCTCCTGCATGTTTAAGTGCTTTGCTGGGTGCTGACATGTCAGTATAAAATTCTGTAAATATGCCTAAAGGATCAGGTTTAGTTATGACTTTCCCCAGTGATGAAAAAGGTGGAACAAGTACAGTTCAACAAATCACGAGTGAATCATTTAAGGGTCTCATTTAAGGGTCCTGGATGTGGAATCAGGTCCCTGCTGTATTGCTAAGGAGAATCTGCTCCTTTCAGCAGCTCAGAAATTTCGCTATCACATTTAAATTTCAGCCCAGTATGTAAATGTGGGCGTTTTTCTTCTCAGCAATATCAAGCTGTAAAACATCCTTCTGGAAAACGAGCTGCCCAAACTCTCCCTCCTGGTCTCGGGGCAGGGGCAGGCTGGGAACAGGCTCGGTTTTTGAACATCACAGATGTGCTTTGTTCTCATGAGTAAATATTTTGGAATGTCGTAGTGGAAAACCCTTCCAAATATTTTGTGTTCAGCGATTTTTGTCGTTTCCAGCCTCGCTTATGTTCCTCTTCTCTGCGTGGAATTTTGTGCCTGCTAGGGCGCAATATGGTAATTCCAAATATTTAGCTTGCACAGCAGAGTTTGCCGGTGCCATGTTTGTACCAAGCATAAAAAACATGCAAAATACATGCCTTTCACTGAAGGGAGATTTAACCTGCTGTTTTCTTTTTAGGTCATAGCTGAACTTAAGACAACCATTTCCTCCCTGACAGAGGAGAACAGCCGGCAGCAGCTTGTGGCGGAGCAGCGGCTCCAGGAAGTTATACAGAAGTTGGAAGATGAGAAGCAGCAGCTGATGACAGATAATGACAGAGCAATCAAGGTAATCTGGGGATTTTAATCCCTGATTCTGCTGGCTGGGGGAGTGTAATTAAAAGTTCTGCAGCGGGCAGATGAGTGCAGGTATCGCTCCTGCTCAGTCTGGGCACCGGAGCTGGACTTTGATGTAGCTGATGACTCAAACTTCCTTTCCTCCAGCTGATCCTGGGCATAAAACACATGGACTGGGCAAATCTAATCCAGCCACTTCAGTCAAATACTTGAGTCTTTCCTGTTCTCTTTCTTTTAATATTGACTCTGATATTTTAGCGTATTTTCATCACCTTTAAACAGTGCTTTGAGGACTTCAAGAAATAAAGGTGAGGCATCAAAATGGCACAACCTGTAGCTTGGTTTTCACATCCTCAGCTTTCAGATTTAAGGCTGCAGTGATTCTATGATTCTATGAAAGGATGTTCTTAGCTTCCATTGAAAACTATATGCAAAGTCTGTACTAAATGTGAATGGAATGAAGTATTTGTATTTTTGTTTGTTAGATTTCTGCATATTCTGCGTCAGAATTGCACTCTCGGGCCTTTTTCAACTCTTTTAAGAGACTGCTGGGTTTGAATAGCCTGAGTCTGTTCTTGCTGCTTTGACACCTTGATTCAAAGTGGCTGCAGAGAATCCTGGGAACAGTTTCTAAACATTTTTCTTTTCACAGTAGTAAAGAGCAATGGAAGAGTTTGGAAACAAGCAATCTGCTCAGATTGACAACAAAAACACATCATGAAAATTTGTATAGAAGAAGAAAATTACCTTTTTATTTTGGAAAGCCATTACTTGCCCCAAAGAATTACATTATTAAATCTAGAAACTCATGAAAAAAATGAACTCATACAGTTAAACTTTTTGTGCTAAAAAGATACAGTGGAAGTTTTTGCACCTTGAAACTGTCTGATGTTGGGTTATGGTGCAGTTAATGTTGTCCTCTATATTTGAACAACTTGCATTAGGTTGTCATTACTATCTTTACTTTCTTACATCAATTATTTAATGATTATTATTTTTTCCTCCATGAAAATTTCTGCCTTTATTTGTGTGTTTGTTGAGGAACAGAATTTTCTTTCTGATCATTGTTTAGTCTCTCCTGTCAAAGGTATAACCATAAAAATGTTGGCTGTAATCTGTTCTCCAAATTGAATCACCAAAGGTAGGTTTTTTTAATCACTGAACTCTGCCAATAGAACACAGTTAAATCACATTACTTTGGGGTACAGGGGAATTTTTGCCACTTAGGAAAATGTTCTATTTGTAGTTCTCCACTTTTCCAGTGGCCACCTAAATCTACAGAAACCCTGTGACAGTAGAATCATCTGCCACAGAGTCAAAAATATGCTGTAATTCAAGTTATCATGGTACCTTCTTGAGTAACACATTCAAAAAATGTTTACCAGCTTTTTGTCTTCTGGTGCAAATTCTATTGTTGAATTTGTGGATTCACTTAAACTAAGTTAAGTTCAATGGGAGTAATTCAGCTGTTGGTAACACCAGTGTTTGAACACTAATGATTACAGGTCCTATGAAATCCTTCTCCATGTAAATCAGCTATTATAAACTCAATTTTGATGTTATTACCTCACAACATAATGAAATCCATAAAAACCACAGGGCAGTTTTGCACAGGGTTTCTGAGCAGTGTCCCAGAGTTTTTAGGGCTGGTGCTAGGAGTATGTTTTGTAAGATTTTGTCAACTTGGGGAAGAAATTGGAGGAGCTGTTTTGTTTGGAGTTCTTGAACTTGGTTTAGTATCATTAATACTGTACTTTAAAAAAAAAAAACCATCTTCCTTTGAAACCACTGATTTAATGGAAATTTACTGAAATCCAGATACTCAAACAAAAAAATTCTTAGGAAGGTAAACTGTGTATTTTTAAGAACCACACATATTTCTAGACAAGCATATGCAGAAATACTTTGCTTTTTATTAGCCTGAGGCAAAAAAAAAGCCAAAACATTTTGGTGAAAGTGGAATCCTGGATGTCCTGGAGATGGGGAATAACATCTAACTCAGGGTAAGCTGAAGACCTGGAGGGATGATTAAAGAAACATTCTAAAAACAAAGCCATTCTTAATATAATGTAAACCTTTGAGAAGACTCGATGTAGTATAAGCTATTGAAAATACTATCATTAAAAAACAGGCATTTGCTAAATATAACATTGATTTAAACTAACATTGAGGAACAGTTTGCAATTTCCTCTATTGGTATTGGGTGGCTTCCTGTAAGACCTTCCAATTATTATTTCCTTTCAAAGGGAGAAATACATTTTTACAGCAACCAACTGGCTCTCAGAGAAGTTTTGGATTTAGGCAGTAAAGTGATATCCAGATGTGGATGCCATAATACATGATTTTGATGTTAATTCAAATTCCTGACTCTCTTTGCTAGTTAAAGGTTTCTGAGTTGTTATTATTGCACAATTGTATCCATCTCCTTCATCTTGTTGTTTTTTTTAAGCAGTATCTTAAATCCTAGTCAAAAAGAGTAAATGAAACTTTTAAGAACATTTTGCTTCTTTTGAAAACCTAAAAACCCAATCTGACAACACTTTTTGGCTTCAGGTGGCCTCAGTTTGGGTCAGTTTGAGACCAGCAGTTAAATGCCTTGGCACTCTGTGTTAGGCCATGGTTAGTCTGACCTAAGGGCAAGTAAAACTTGTCATCACTCCTAAAATCAGGATAAAATTTTGGCTCATCACATTCCTTTCTCACGGCTTTTAAGGTGTCCCCTTTGCTGTGGAGCTGTGAAGTCTCGTGGCAGAGCTCCAAGTACCAGTGGTCTGTCTGATCCCAAAAACTCAGCTCATCCTTCAGTGCCACGGAACATATCTTTGCTTTGAACTTGCCAGGAGTTGCATCCTTTGGAGCAGAGCCCAAGGATGCTGCAGGGGGGCTGGGAAGGGACAAATCCAGCCCAGCTCACCTGGTCCCTGTGCTGTGCCTCACCTGGGGTGTGCACACGCCTCGGGCATCAGGAACCATTGGTCTGGACCATGGGATTAGTTGGGAGCAGAGCTGTATTAATGCCCTGCAGATGTTTGGAAAGGCTGCTTAAATTGCCACGTCTGTTATCCCATTTGTGGTGCTCCAGGCTGGGATTGCAGGAGGAACCCTCCAGTTGGGTTGGGTGCTGAACTCCTGGCAGTGTCTGCAGGAGCTTCGCTGGTCACTGCAGGGGGGGGAAACTTGTGAAGGATGAATTTAAATTAATTTTTTAGCATCCCAGTAGTGATCTACCCACAGCAACCTGGAGCTTGATAGATTCAAATAAGTAGGGAATTCACCCAACTTCTCTGCTGCTTTTTGTTACTGGTTGGACTGGGCAGCATCGTGAAGTTTATGGCATCACAGAGATACCTTGAGGTTATTTATGAAATCCCAGCCTTAGTTGTTTGGGGTTTTTATATGAAATTCTTTTGGATTCTGGGATTGAAAACGCAAAACAGTTCCTGGGATTGGAACTGCAAAACACGTTCAGAGCATTTTAATGTTGAAGTTCATGGCCAAGTGGGGACTCCACATCAAAAAGTAGATTCTGGAAAGAAATGGATGATGGAGAACATACAGTGACGAACCCACAACAGAAAAGGGGGAAAATGATGCTTTTTTTGCCAGATGAACCACATTTGTTGTTTGGTTCCTATTACAGATTCTAGGATTCTGTTATATCCCAGAATTAACACCAAAATTTGAATAGGAAAACATGGTTGGAAGATGACATGTTTCAACACTGTGTTTGTCAGCCAGCTTATGATCTGATTAATTCTGCTAATAAATAAGACTTAAAAGATTTCTAGGAAAGAATGTCCTGTAATATTGTTCCCCTTCATGTGAAAAATTTTGAAGCAGTTGTTTTGCTTTGTTATGTTGAGAGGGGAAAAAAAGTCAAAGTGTATTTTATAGCCATAGCAGAACAAAGGAGAAAACTTCTGGTTTTAAGTTGTCTGGGCCTCCGTGGGCATTGAGTGTTCTTAACATCCTCATATATTTCTATTCTAATGAGGCTGTTGTATCCTGGAGGAAAAGGATAATTTCCTCTCTGCAAAGTACCAAGGGTTTTATCAACATAGAGAATTTCCTCCATGCAAGTGTAAAAAGTACTCGCTCTGCTATAGTTGGGCTCAAGTCAGTCCTTGTTTTAAAGCATTCAGAACATTTCTTAAGGGCACCTGATATCTTTGTTTCCAGAAAGTAGCTGTCAAAATATACTGAAGGTGTTTACAAATCTCTCTAACAGAAAAACCATGTTTTTAAAAATTCAGAGAACAAGCTAATTTTGCATGTTGTTATATTTTACTATCTACCATGTTTATTAGCAAATTTCACTTGTAGCTACAAATAATATTTTGTATTAAAAGGCCCATCAGAGCTATGGGAACATTAACTGAGTTGACTGCAGCTCTGCAGAGGAATTTAGTCTTCCAGAAAACACCTTCTGGAATACCAGCATTGCACTCTGCAAGAGTCAGTGTTGGGATTAGTAAGAATTAAATAATTCTCATTTGTTGGTTTCAAAGTCCCAAGCAAAAGTAAATCTCAGTGGTTTAGATGCCCTTATTAGTGATTAATCAGGGGGGAGATGCATCAGAGAGCTCACAACCAAAACTGCCCTGATCTAGACAAGAAGCATTTTTGGTCCTGTCTTACAAGTGAGACAGTGGAGGGTAAAACCTTGACTTTGTTCAAGGTTTGTGGCAAAGATGGAAGGAAATTAAGACTGTAAGTCCTGGTGGCTCAGAAGGCTGTGACCTCGTGGAACTGATAGCACAGAGGACATTAATTAGGGGAGGAAAATAACCCTAAAAGCTTAGTGAAAACAATAAATGAAAATGTAAAACTGAGGGTAAAGTGAAGAGAGAGGTTATTTCCAGGACATTTTGTTAAGGGAGTCTTGACTTGTTCTGTTCCCCAGGATGCATTGAGAATTAACTACTGCAACCTTGAACACTGTTGAAAGCTGCAGAGCAAACCTTTGTCAACAAACCCCACATTATTGACAAGCTTTTTAAAAATATTCCACTGCGTTTTTTTTTTTATTTTAGCTTTGATGGAGGTCTTATTTTCTTTTTAGCTAGCAGTGCCTGTAAAAAAGGAGGTCAGCATTTCACTGCTGGCACTGACTCATGTCTTGTAAGACATCTGGTCAGAACATGCATCACTGCTGGTGATGGTTGGATGGCCACAGACGTGCCAAGTTCTGTCAGTCACCGAAGGGCCTCAGAGATGTGTGTGTCACAAAGCTCTCCAGAGGGGCCTCAAATCCTTCTAATTGCTTTTGTGGCTAAACATTACCATGATAAACCACTTGGCATGGTGACATAAAGAATTGCAAGGGACCATCTTGATGTTAAATACGTGGAGTCCTTTTTCCTGGGTCTTTATTTCTTTGTGGCTGACTTTGGTCTATAATGATACAAATAACTCTGCAGTGTCTTTTATTAGCAGGGAATTACAAGGCACCAACACTTGCAGCTTAGCATTGTAAAGCAGGCATTAAAATTTACCAGGCAAATAACATTATCTTGTTCATAATTTCCTCTGTTCTGTTTGATCAGCAGAGGAAGTCGTGTCTTCCAAAAGAACAGGTAAATTAAATCTGCTGGTCTTTTATGGATTTACCTTCTCTTTTACATGGGGTCCAAACTCTGAGGCACCTGTTTTTCACAGCCTTTGTTGGTGTGAGTAGTAATTTCACCCAAATTCTCTCTGTTACAGAAATGAGGGTTTAGCCCTGAGCTTTTCAACACTTGCTTGTGCTCTGTCTCTTGATCCATCACATGGTTATCTTTAAAAAGCCTGTATTGACACATCCATTATAAATGGTAATTAAAATAGGCTGACTTTTGTGTTAATGGTAGATGGTTACTGATCACAACTGAAATTCTGATTTTAAAAACTCTGCTCTTCTTTTCAAAAATCACATCTCTTTTCCTGTTGCTGCAGAAATTATTCCATTGTCTGAAGCATAGTACCTTCTCTTCAAAATTACAGGGTTTCAGATGTTTGGCCAGCCAGGCAATGCGAGTGGCTGAGCATCTGTAAGTACTTTATAATATCTTTGACATGCTTTGTGAGACAAAGAATTGAGTCATCTTTTTTTTCCTGCAGCAAGCTTTGCACTCTGGCATTTTTCTTGACTTTTCATGTCTTAACACATTGAAGAACTTACCATGGCCAACAGCAAAATCAGACTTACAAGTTTTATAAAAGGCTAGAGCTGGTGCCTGCCTATTCCTCTGAACTGCAGTCCAGATTTATCCAACAGGTTTAAAACTTGGTATTTTTACTTTTTCCTGCATTGTTGTTGTTGTCCTTAGTGTTTTATTTTCCCTCCAGAAGGCTCTTTGCTTCATGAAGTCCTTTTTATTCCTTTTTAGCCCCAGAAGGGACGCCACCTGTCTCCAAATTATGCACTCTATAAGTGCATAATAAAACATAAAGTCACATATAGATAAACTATAAGGTTTTTTTAATGATGTGGACTACACTAATTTTGCAGTGGAAAAATGGCAAAAAAAAAATCCCAAACCAGCCATAAAATTCAGTGCTTTTAACTGACAAGATAGGAGTAATAACACTGAGAGGTCCTGGGTGATTAGAAAGGTGCAAAGAAAACACTCTTAGTAGTAAGTGTTAAGTAATACTGACATAAGCCCACACAGCTTGTAAAGAAGAGCAGACCATATTTATAACTCTGGTATAAGAAAGTGGAAATTAGCTGTTTTAAGGCTGCTCTGATGCTTAGAGTTTACTGCTGCATTTCAGGGACGTTTCACTCTCCGAAGAGCACGGGGCTTTTTATGTGGAGGAGAAAGTGGTGCTTAAAAAGGCAGAGGTGGGGAGATACCCAGAAGTTAGGAGGCAGAGTGCCTGGGAGGAAGAGCCTGTGCTCCAAAGTCTGGCACTTTACTGGAGAGAAAAGAAAAAAAAAAAAAGAAAAAAGATAAAGATAAAACCAAGTGTCTAATGTCATCCAAAGACAGGGCATCTGTAAAACAGTCTGCGCAGGGCTGTGTAGGCTTTCCAAGGGCTGTTCTTTGTTCCAGTTCCAGTGAGTTCCTGGAACGCAGCCTCCTTCCCTGCTCCTGGAACAGCCTTGACTGCAGGGCTCCTGCAGCCGTGGAGGTGGAAACACAATATGTGTGAACCGTGGATTCAACCAACAAAAGGTTTGCCGGGGAAAACGGCGCCTTCAAAGCGAACCTTCCGCGGGCCGCAAACATTTATAGCTCTGCTCTGAAGGGTTTTTAAAGCCTGGCACGGCAACACCGGTTTGGCAAGCAGAGATTTTTGGGGGATGTGGGCCTGCTCTATTATCAACATCTACTTCCCTTAGATATCTTCCTTACTCATCCCAGGAGTGGGCTGGAATATCCCCCAGATTGCCCCGGGTGATCCCACTGTGCCTACGCGACTTCCAGGATTTGTGTCAACCTTTTTTTTTTATTTTGCAAAACCGAGTGTTCTGCTATAGGTTTGCTTTTGGGTTTGTGTGCTGGTCGTGGTGCAGGGATATCAGCAGGAGAGAGTCACTGAGGATTTCAGCTTTATGCATTAAAGCACTCTTGCCAAAATGAGTGTTGACTTTAGAAATCTTCAGATTCCATTTAGAACTTTCTGCTGGCTCTCCAGCCTCGTGTGTAACTGAAACTCAAGAAGATCAAATATCAGAGTGTTTTTTTGAGAAATGACTGGCTAACACTTTTGAATGGCAGATCGCAGGGAAATAGAAATATCTTTGTTAAACTTACCATTTTCATAATAGTTGGCCTTTTCTTGAGCGTAACAAGAGAAACCTGGTGAATGTGATACCTGTGCATGGTAACTATTTACCAATATTTAAAGGCAGGGTAGCAGAAGTATCAAGTGGTCTGTAGCACTCTTAGAGTTTTTGAAAGGCATTGCCTTAATTTTCTGTAACAGCAGTGGTTTTTTTTCCCGTGCAAAATGAAAATACCTATTGTTTTCTTAGTATTAAAAGATTAGTTACAAAGAGCTACTAAAGGAAAGCAGCCAAAGCTGCCATATTTCTGCCACTTTTCTTGCGTCAGTGGAGTTGAGAATAAAAGAACTTTCCAAGTTACAGTACTGTACTTGAAAGGGAAAAAAGTATGCAGGGACTTTTATCTGTGTATTCAGTAGATCAGATGGCAAAGTCACCCCGGGAGCTGAGCAGGGGAACAGCTTCTGCTTTTCTTAGTAAGCCTGGAGTGTGAAGCAGCCCCAAGTACGACATCAAAAGGTACAAATACGCGTCGAGTGTAAAGTTTGGGCTTTTCAAAACATCTCCCTAATTAGCACAACTCGGGTATTTGCAGTTCCAGCTCTGACTTTCTCACAGTTGTGTGCTCAGCAGAAGTGGCTTTCTCATCTCACAGATTTGTGTAAGAGGTTAAACCTACAAATGCTGTCACCAAACCTGACCCGTCGGATCCTCGATACAAACCTATCCCGTTTCCTTCCAGCATCAATCTCCCCATTGTGCCCAGCTGGAAAATGGGAGATGTAGCTCTCAGCCAATTTCTTTTTTTCTAGGAGAACGAGATTGTTTTAATTGAATGTTATTATCAGCCAGTTCTTGTGGTTTGACATGGATTCAAAGTGAAGCCGTTCATCCGCTTAAGGAACGCGTAGGCACTAATAGAATAACCTCAGTGAGTTTTTGGATGCCTCCGTCCTCAGGGAAATTGGTTTGACTTGCCCTTCAGTGGAAATTTTGTGTACTATTGGCAGCCAAAATAGCACAAGAATCCAGAAGCAGAAGAAAGTCTATTCTGTGCGTGGTGCTCTGCTCCCTTTCCCTTTGCAACCTGTACAGTGAATATCTTCTGTTAGTGCACCTTGTTCCCTTGCAGCCCAAGGAACCCATCTCTGTTTTCATACTGTACATGTCTATATAAAAAGGTGGAAAACTAGATTAGTTTTATTGAAAATATGCTTTATTCTTTGAGCCTTTTGCACGTGGATGTTGCATTCAATGTGCATTTAATGTGCATACTCCCTCTTGCACTGGAGTTTGGGGTGCCTTTCTGGGAGTAGTTTATTTTTTACTGATTTATGCACCATTTTGTGTTGATTCTCTGATGAATCCTGATGAACAGAATTTGATACAGTAAATATTTCTTGAAAACATGCATGAAGAAGACTGAGGACTTGAGGCTGAAGCTTGTAAAGAAAACTGTGAACCTCATGGCTGAAGCTTTTTCTTAAGCATTTCTGGGCAGGCATCAGTACTTTTGTATCTTTGGCCTCTCCAAGTAGTTTGACTGTTTTATGGAGCAAAGAGAGTTCACCTGTTTTCCTCTTCAGGGGTCTGTCTATGAAATTTATTCTCAGGAAACTGAAATAAGTGTCACCTACAGGATAAAGTTTAGGACTTTAAATGAACTTCTTGGCAACATCCCCTCCAAAACTGCCAGATAACAGAGGACTGGAAGAGCAGTAAAGCTGGGATGAGTCAAGCACATCAAAAACCTTACTCCTCCAGCACAACCACTTTTTATCTTCTTCTTTTACTAAAACTGTCTCTGCTTATTTTTAGTTCAAGCTTTCACAGCCCTGAAGTCAATAACTTCAATGAAATCAATATGATTTAATAATACAACACGAAGAGTTATCTGCAGTGGTGTTGGAACTGCCTTCACCAGCCTGGACAACCACCTGGGAGACCCAAAATTTGTGTTGCTGGTGTTGAATATGTCTCCTGCATTTGGCACCTCGAGAGAAATATATCCTCAGTGAAAACCCTGGATTGCCAATTATGAAGAATTCATTAAGATTTGCTGAAGTTCAAAGCAAAAAGACCAGTTCCTCACAGGTCAGGGCAGCTCTTCTAATGGTTCCTACTTTGCCTCCAGCAGCAGCTCATCTCCAGAACCTGTTTATTTTTCTGCCAGGGCTGTTGGCAGGTGAACAGAGTCACATCAGATCACCTCACTTGTATTTTATGCTGGAAACCTATGCCCTGAATATGCCATTTTCCTGGCCCAGCGTGGCATGAGATCATGGATTTCAAACCAGTCCATGTTGGCCTTAGAAGACAAAACATGCAGTGCCCCGTTCACTTCCCTTTTGAGATCTGCCAGGAAGTCCCAGCTCAGTTTTGCCCTGGGGTTTGCTCTTACAATTCACACCATCCCAGAGGAACAACGCTTGGTGTGGGGAGGAAGGAGAGCATCACTCATCCTGTCCTGAAAATGCTCTGAAATCAGAGCATTTTCCGAAACAAAAAGGGGTGAGTGCAAGTTCTTCTAGAATCAGATCAGGGAAAAACAAAACAGCCCCTTTTCCAGGAAAATAATTAGTTAGGACATGTCAGCACCTAAACTTCATGCAGATATCCTGTGGTTTGGGAAAACACAGCATTTGTGCACTTACCCAGTGGGCAGCAGTGCTAGTCCAGAATTCATAGACCCACAGAATCATTAAGGTTGGAAAATACTTCCAAGATCACTGAGTCCAACCATCCAGGCTCCTGAGCGTCCCTGTCTCAGGGGCACAACTTCCATTTCAGTGGAAGGTTGTTCTCTCTCTTAGAATTGTTGAAGAGACCTTCAATCCTGAAGTGCTGTAACATTTTCCTTTCTGTTTTCTGCGTGAGTGCCCAGGGACTTGCAGGAGTTCCCACCTGTGGTGCCGTGGTCCAGCTTGGCCTTTTCAATCCTGTTGCCCTTCTCACCCTGTGCCCACCCTTCCACCACCAGGATCTAACCTGGAGGAGACCCGGGGAGAGGATGTGCCCACTCAGGGAAGGATGAAGCCCACAGGAGTGTCCAACCTGCTGCTCCAGGTGCTCTCTCCCTGCTCTGCTCCCTTCCAAGTTTGTTGTGTAAGGAAGGGTAAAAGTACAAACGGGAAAACCAAACATGAAAAGTGAGTTTGTTTGCTTACTGAGAAGCCTGGGAGTGGCAGAATGGAACTGTATAAATCAAAATTCAGGCTACCAAATGTTAGATACCTGCAGAAACACCTGCACCACTGGGCCAAGCCAGAGCTCTGCAGGCAGCTGGAAGGACAAATCGAAGTTGTGCATTGACCCTCTCTGGTCTCAGAAAAAAAGCTGTATATGCTGTATATTTAAATTCCTCTTATTTTTGTTTCTAATGTTAATATAATTCATTTTCCTTCCAGTCTTGCACTTGTAATTCAGCAAGGTAAAGCAGCACTTACTGAAGGCTGTTAACAATTTGAATCGTATCAGTGGATTTTAATTGTCTCTCTGGGAACACCTTTGACCACAGCTGTGCTCTGAGCTCCAAGGAGCAACTCATACCTGGTGGACTGTTTTCTTCCTCTTACCAGAGTAACACATCACTTCTGCTTAATGTTTGTGTCAGTCTGAAAACCATTGCATGGACATGTGCATTTGCAGATCAAGTCTGGTGTTGCTGTGTGCTGACTTGCCAGCATTTGTGTCTCTAACTGAGCCTTCATGGTGGGTGTGAGGAGGCTGATGTTCTTTCTCCATCCATCTTGCTGTTTGCAAAACCTGTCTCAGCAGAGGACCAATACCAGAATTTTTAGGGTTTTTTTTCACTCTGTGCCATATAATGTTTTTCCTGCAGTTTATGTCTCAGTTGTGATAAGGGAAAGTTTTTGAGATGCATGAAGTAGCTGACAAGCTCTGCCCCTGGCACTCTCTAGGTCAGATGAGCAACACTAGTTTGTAGCTGCACAAATGAGAAACTGGTGGCACTTGAGAACCTGGTCTGTTTTCTGTTATTTTTTTAATGCTTTTGCATTTTAAAAATGTCATCCACGTAAGAATATATGGAGCTGTTTACATATATTTAAAAAGAAAGGGAAAATGAAAAGACCCTGCTGTCTTTTAGATGTGGAAACAGGTTCCTGAAACAGAAAGGCACCAACTGGGTTATTTTTCTTGTTCAGAGCATTTTGGATGATGGCTGAAGTGGATACCAAGGTTTGACATTCATCATTCAAAACCTCAGAATCCTGTAGAAGATAAACTACAAGAATTGTTTTGACTCGGGGAGAATAGAAATGGCCACAATGGGTCAAAGTGGAGTCTGTCTGTCTGTCCTCTGGGACATGGTATCTGATAAAAGAAGCCCAGGATGGAGTAGAAGAACAGGCTGAAGATTTAGGGACATTTCCTCATTATACTCACCCATTCTCCAGAAGATACAGTTTGAGGGAGTTGTTCCTTTTTTTTTAATAGTCTTCCAGGGCTTTTTGGGCTGTGGATCTTTGTGTTGCTCTCCAAGTCCTTGTGCCCTCAGCGCTCGTGATGGTCTAAGGCAAAACATTCCCACTGTACAGTTTCTGGGAATCTCTCCCAGGAATCCTCAGTCTGATCCTACCAGGGCTGACTTGGAGGGGCTCAGACCTGCTGGAAGTTTGTCCAACATACATTGGTCCTCAGAGGTGCAACAAGTAGGGCTTGAATGTTTAAACAGGTTTGGGGTTTTTTTTTAAGGAAAGTGTAGACAATAATTTAAACTAGACAAATTCTGATTTTTTTATTGATGATTCCAGTTCAGCAATAAATGTTACATTAGACCTAAGGAAACAGGGTGGTGGGTACTCCCAGAAACAAGTTTTGCAGGAATCAGAGTAAAATATATTGAATAAAAACCTAACAGAAACATTTAAATAGGCCATGGAGCCTGACATTGTTCCTTGCTATGTGAGTATATGCCTGTCTATGTAAAATATTCTGTACTAGTTTTCTAGAGCTCTAAAATGGAAGGGAAAAACTTCTGAAGAAGCTGAAATAGATCTTACCCATGTCTAATTTTGAAAAAAAAAAAAAAAAGAACTTAAAGGATTTTAGAAGTGTTTAGAACCATTGGCATTATGACAGCAAGAATCTCCATCATAATGTCACATGATTAACGAGATCAGAAACATTCTGGGATGTTCTGATCAGTTGTGTTAATGCCTCTTTTAAAGAAAGTATAAAGCTAATGCTCTATAAAATAGATACTTGAAAAAACAGTTTTGGTTTTCCTCAGGCAAGTGAGATTAGAGTTTCGTAATCTGTTTGACCAGCTGCAGAGGACGTTCTGTTTCTTTTTTTTTTCTTTTTAAGTAAATGAGCTTCATCTCGACACGATTAAAAAATTAAAAAAAAAAAAACAACCAAGAATCGAGCTTCAAAAATGCTCAGTTTTCACACATACTTTTAAATAGGAGCAACTGCATTGTCATGTCTTGTTGCAAATGTAATTGGGTTGGAGGTCATTAAAGACTTTGAATTAAAGAATTTCCAAGTTTCCAACTGTGCGTCCTCCCCTGTCAAGAATCATCCCATTTTTGGCTTCCAGACATAATTTTAGCAGATATTACTTTGCTGCCTCTCACATCTTACGTGTGTTGAGTCAAGCTCGCTCTTGTTCAGTTCAAAAAGCAGTGGTTTGCCTTGAGAGTTAATGTTGTTGATTAAGGTTACTTTGAAAGGTAGAAAGACATTATTAGATTTCTTTTTGTGTGCCTGCATGCAAGAGGACATGTGTTGTTTTATGTAAAGGGAGGATTCCAGCAATACTGAGCACTTCATTGCACAAAATAAATAGTTTTTCTTTCGTTCTTACTGGGAATCAGATTAGCCTATCGATTAGAAATACCTCAGCCTTTCATATTTCTTTTTTAAAAGAGAATAACAAAATAAGAGGCTTTGTAAAACCTGTTAAGAGTGTTTATATTTCCAGGTCTTCGTGCCTCTGTGAGGAGGAATGCATCTTAAGGAGACATTTGCAGAGCACCAGGGGTCTGCTGGAACCTCTGGGCTGGCTCCAGGTGTAAAGTATCCGAGCACCCACTTAAAGTGGCAGTTTGGTGATAAACTTGGTTGGGAATGAAGCCCTGGGCAGGGAGAAGATTGCATTGTTGAGCGAGCGATTGATAAATCTGCTTTATCGTGGCTCCTCTAAATCATTGCAGGAGATTCTGCTCGAACCCCTGATGTTTGTTTTCACGGAACCGTTGTTAGGAATATACAGCAAGCAACAAAACCAGATGTGTCACTGGTTAATTTGTGTTCACAGTGGCAGTTTTTCACTGACGTGACGTTTCAGACGTTGTTGCGGCAGAGCATCAGAAATTCAAGAAGTCGTCTCAAACATGTTGAAGGCGACCTCAGGTCTTCACAGGAAACCAGCTCAGAGAATGGCAGGCTCCTTGCTGCTCCCTTTGATTGCAAAGTGTTTAATAAAAAGCAAATTAGGAAATGAAGATTGTCTCGGGGATCAATCGGGCGCAGCAGTTCCGCCCGCTCGGCGCTATCTGTCAGACGTTAACCTGATTGGGAATGTTCTATTTGCTATAATAGCCTCAAAATCGGACTGAAAGGTTGACTTTAAAAATACCTGATGTATTTTACGTGTGCTCCGAGGCTGATAACAAACTCTGCAGTTCAAGTTTTAATAACTCGGGGTGGGGGGGGGGGGAGAGCTGAGAAACTTCAAAAGCTTCGTGATAAACGTTTTTGACAAAGCGTCAGCCCAACATTAGGCAGAATCTTGGTAAATCCTCTCATAAGTGGTTTAAAACGGAGTTTTGAACTTCTCCTTCACAAGTGTACGCTTAGAGATGTCATGGTATCTTTGGGTTTAGAAGATTCACTTTTATCTGGTGCATGTGCTCCGTTGGTGTTTCTGCCAACACCTCAGAGAGGGCAAAGGGGGGAACAGTGGAACAGTTTTCTCCTTTTGGCAGCCCTCTGCCCCTGCTCTGGACCATGACACTCATGGAGACTGGAAAAAGGGAAAGCAGCACTGGAGCAAAGCACTGAATGCTCCAGGTAAATATCAGAGTAAACCTTCTGAGCTGACAGGCTTTCTGACTGTCTTCATTGTGACAACCCCGAAACATCCTGGTCATAGAGAGAGCAATGGTTGGATGTGGCAACTGCTTGTTGGGTTTTGTGGCTCCTTGAGAAAAGCAGATGAAAGCCAGTTTATTACAGCTCTTTGAACCTTGCCTCCCTCCCCTCTCCTATCACCTGAGCCACTAGAACAAAGCAAAAACTTTGCTTTCCTTGCCTCCCCCTGAAAAAAAAAAATACCTAACTTTGCAATTTATGCTGCTGTTGTCTTTGAACTGTTATCTCTGCAGGACCTGCTCTGCCTTATGGCTTCCTTTGCCTTTCGAAAGAATTGAGTTTAAAATGCCCTGCAGTAAAGCCCTGGCTCAGCAAAATGCTTAGGCCCCTGCCTAATTTTAAGCCTATGAATGGCTCTGCTGGTGCTATCAAAGAGTTTTAGGGAAGTATCTTAGAATCATAGAATCCCAGACTGGTTTGGGTTGGAAAGGACCTTAAAGATCATCTCCTTCCTCCCCCTGCCACGGGCAGGGACACCTTCTGCTATTCCAGGTTGCTCCAAGCCCCGTCCAGCCTGGTTTGGACACTTCCAGGGATGGGGCAACAACAGCTTCTCTGGGCAACCTGTGCAGGGCCTCCCCACCCTCACAGGGAGGGGCTTCTTTCTAATATGGTTCAAGACTTCGCAGAAAAATGATCATAAAACTTCGGTCAACTCAATTAGATATTTACAGAAAATGCATCTGTATCTTATGGGAGCAAAGCAGGGAAAAAACAGTCATGTTAACAATCCTAACAGTGCTCAGGGAATCTCCAAAACACCCAGATCCTGATGAAGTCTGATGTGAAAGTGTTATGGGACTGCTCAGGAGCTAATGCTGATGATCCAAGGTATATCATCTACTGACTATAAATTGTGAAAAATGGAAATAACTTGTGTTAGAACCACACTAGAAAATGTTTGTATAGATGTTTCTCTTACGTTAAATACGTTTTTTTCACTACTGACAGAGAGACTTGGTTTTGTTCCTGCAGTCAAATTATTCCTTTCCTTCCCGAATCCTTTTCTTTCTTCCCACAGTCCCTCAAGGGAAGGATTTGTTGTGCTTCCCAAGGGCATCTCCTACTGGCAAATCCCTGAAGCAATAGACTGGTGCAAAACCCCCACCTTGGGTGGTTTTGCAACGTCTCCGTTCCCATTTAGAAGTGTCAGCAAAGTGAGCAAACTTCCAAACGTGCCCTGTATGTGGAAGTTCACATTATTCCAAGTGGGAATTGATGAATCCTGTACCTTTGGAAGTTATGCCTTTTATCTGATCCCTGACCAAGGAAAGCTTTTTTTCCATAATGGCAGCAGAAAATGGGCAACCACCTCTTGTAGGGACAGATTTACAGAGGTATTGCCATTCACATTTTCATTCTGTGTTGTAATTTCACATTTACTCTCCATGAAATGGTGTTTAGTGGATAAAATTAAATATTAGGCCTAGGGATTCCCAGATTTGTTGTTCTGTCATTGCACAGCAGGACACTCTGCAGATTGGACCTGTCAGGTCTTCTCCTTTCCCCCACCCAGTGTTGGCAACTTCACCCAGGTCATGAAGTTGGACTGATGGCAACAGGCTGGGAGGTCAGTGAAAAGCAGAATAAAATAGGAAGGAGAGATGTCAAATATTGCTTAAGGTGTTTTAATTTCTGTTCCTGAGGAGCAATAAAGCATAAATGCTCTCTACAGTCATAATAGTAATTGTAATGTACCTATAGGACAGAAGAATAATTTGTGTTATTAAACAGCCTAAGTATTTTCAGTATGAAATAAGAGATTTTCTGTTCTGGTGCAGTGATGCTGGCCCCTGCATGTAGGTTGTGGAAAACTTTGTTTGCAAAAACAAAGCTATTGTTTTAACAGAAACCACAGAAATTTGGCCTTTCATATTGAATCAGTAGCATAATGAGTAGTGGAGCAATAGTTCAACATCAAAGGAGACTTCTTGGATATATAGTGTGTTGCAACAACAGCAAAAAAGTTCCCACCAGAAAGGAATTTTGCCATATGTGAGCAGCAGACATATGTATTAGGTTAAAACCAGAAGATTTCCTTTGCTTTACACCAAAAACAAGAGAGACCTTGAGTGCAGACGTTTGCTGCTGGAGAGCAGTGTCAGTGGGCAAACGCTCCAGGAAAACCCAAAAAGCGTTGAGGATGCACCAAAAATTTGGCTCAAGCATCAGCATTTCACTTTTTAAAATGCCCTTGCTTTGCTCTGACTCGTGGCATTGCATCAGTGCTCTTCATGGATATACTTGCCCAATTTGTTTATGGTTGTAGCAAACCCAGAAAAAATGTATTTATGTAAAATATTTTAGGAAAAATAATGATTACTTTGAAAATTCTGTGATAAATTCTGGTGGGATTTTTGGCCTGCTTCCTTTGGATAGAGTTTTACCTGGTTCTGAGTTGTGAGACCACCTAGTGTAAAGGAGAAGTTTTTGCCCAGACAGCCCATAATTCCAGCTTCAAGGAGAGATAAAGGTGCTGAAGATTGAGTGTTTTAATGACAACATTTTAAAGCATCTCCATATGTATTCCTGGAACTAAATTTGCTTTAATTTTTATTAACATTCACATGGCTTTTTTTTTTTTCTCCAAAGTTCCAGAGGTTTTCTTCTCATGAACGGGGAGAGAAGACACATCAATGGATGTAATTTGAATTTAGAAGGCACTTAAAGAGAGACCTGTATTCAAAATTATTCTTGGCACATGTTTTGAGGATGTAAAGTGGAAGCCTTCTTCTGTGGGCATTAGTAAGGAGATAATTAAGACTACAGTAGGTAATTATGGTAGCTTTTATTACTGCATCTTTCATTAACTAATTATATTAATTTGGTAACATTTGAAAAATTCTTTGAAGATGAAAAGTGCTAACTCTTACTACCTTTAGTTGCAGCTTTACTCTGCACTGGTCATAAATATTGAGGGCTTTTCTTGATACAGATGTACATCCATGTGTGTGGAGTTGCTGGTATATATATATAAATATATATATATATATATATATATAATTATATATTGATATCAAAAAAAGACTCTGCCATTATCTGGCATGATCTGATCAGGTTGAGCAGCAACTTTCCTGCTGGCACTCTCTGTTTCAAAGTGAAAATACATTGGTATTTAATGGTTTTTAGAAAATTTTCCTTCCTTTGTAATTATCACTTATTTATTTAACCCTCAGACCAGAGAAGTGAATGATTGTGACCCCAGACTTGCCATTGGTGTGATGGAATCAGGAATCAAGTCCTGTCTACTCTCAGGAGCACACCAAAAGTAGGAAATTATTTCAGGTCAAAGAAGCAAAACATCATTATTTGTAAATACAGTATCTTCACAGTAATAATCAATACCAAGAAGTTAAAAATAGTAATTATTTCTGTTTATGTAATTCTTCAGAACTGAATTTCCTTTCAGGGAATCCAACCCTTTTTAAAAAAAACATTCTGTGGTTAAATAATCAAATCAGTTTTCATATATTAGAGACTAAATCCTTCCTACATTCCCGGTTCATACTTGTTCCTGTGGTTCTTAGGACTCTTTCTCTTCCCAGCTTTTAGCTGATTTAGATTAAGCCCTGCAACAAACACCAAAAGTTAATTCCTGCCTCGATTAGAGATTTTGTCATGCTGCCATCGTACCTTTTTGTCTCTCTAGGGCTCCTTGTCAAAAGTATATGCTTTACAAGTTGGTTTTTTTTAAAAAAACCACCCTTTTTCACAGCCTCAGTCTCCCCCAGGTGTCCCTCTGAATTCTTCTGGTCCTCTGCATCATCCCAGCACCTCTGGGAGCCCCACTCCCAACTCCACGTGCACCAGCTCCACGTGTCTCCAAAGGGCTCCAGCCTCCCATGAGCAGAGTTGGGGTCGAAATAATCTTCATTAAACCTTTTTCTGGTGATAATCAACCCGGGATGGAATAAAAGGAGGGGAAAAGTGCCTACCCAGAGATGCAGTTCGGGACGTTCCTTTCTCCTCCCACATCAGCTGGTTCCCAACGTCTCCTGCACCACAGTGCCTGTGATGGACTCTTCCACAAACTCCACTTCAGGTCCCAAAATCTGCCTGTAATATTCCAGTGGTGTGTTCTCCAAGCCATGACTCTTCTCTTCCATCCTTCTCGTGCCTCTCAGTGCTGCGTGCGACCAAAACAATATGATTTTATTTTAGGATCCTTTCCATTTTTAGGAATAAATCAAATGAATGTGCCCTTTCTACAGCTGTAATTCACCCACATTGTTGCAGGGGAGCTTATTATCTCATTTACATTTTTAAGGGCTTTTCAAAGTGTAGGATATCTGGGCTGGAAAGCAAAACATTTCATTTCTTTGTTCTCTGGCCAACACAAAGCACTTCCAAGGTCAGGTATGGTGTAGCCATTCAACAGCAAACATGTTTACATGGCATTTGAAAGCCCGTTTAACTGAAAAAAAAAATACTGTGTAACAGTGATGCAAGTCAACTTAGCACAGCTGAGGGACAGGGATTCATTCTGTACCTGGAAAAATTTAACTAAATAAGTTTTGGTTTCCATTCAAGGGAAAAAAAAAAAGCCTCTGACGCTTAAAAATTGGCCTGGACTTTTATTTTTTAATCCGTTTTTCTTCATCTCAGCAGTTATTAATCATAAGTTCTGTTAGTCTTTGGGCAAAAAGTGACACTTTGAAGCTGTAGAATAAAAAAATGCATTTCTAAACAGAACAAAACATTGGTTAGTTTTACAAAAGAGATGTTCTTGGATGTACTGGGGTAAGTTCTCTTCTGTTTTTAAGAGTTTTCTACGTGGCAAAAGCTTCCCTGTCTGATTCAGAAGAAGATTTGGGAGTGCTGGGAGCTTCAGGAATAGCCATCAGCATTCAGGCTCTGGCCACTGCATATGAAGCTTTTTGACAATAGAGCCAACTTTCAATGGGATCTCTAAAAAGGTGCATTATCCGTGACATCCATCGTAATTCCTCCTAGGAAATTAATGGGCAACAAGCTTGCTTAGTTCTAATTACTCTTCTCAGAGCTTAATCATATGCAGGAATCTACAGCAACCCTGAGATTTTGATTTTACTTTTGCTTTTTGGCACAGCCTTGATCAAATGCTGATCTTTTGGTTTTACTTTTCCTGTCATTGTGCTGATAGAAAAGCTGGAATAGCCAAATGAACATTAATTACTCATGGAATGTGTGCAATGCAGCAATAGGCCAAAAAGTGTCTAGTTAGAGGTATTTGTGATTGATCTGAGGAGTTAGTTGGGGGGGGTTTTTTGCCATTTCAGTACAAAACCTGCCAACAGGCAGTTATGGTGTGATTGGAAAAGTCTGTGAGCTCACAGTATATTCTGGTCTGGACAACTGGTGAATGGATGACTGTAAGACTTGATAGTTTGCTACACTTACATGCCATAGTAAAAATACCTTATTTCTAAATTTAAGACATTTTCTGCCCTCATAATGAAATAAAACACGTGTGCTCCGTGCTGGCAAACACCATCTCGGGTAGGTGAGCCTAACAAAGGCTGTGTTATCTGAATTTCCCAAATGAAATCACTTGCAGATGCGTTGCAAACCCTCAGATTTATAAAGGAACTGCTCATTTTATCTTCCGAAGAACATGTTTGTTGTAAAGAAGAAAAGTAAAAAGGGAGAAGTGAAGGGAGGAAAGAGCAGGGCACCAGTTCTCTTTGCCACCATGTGGTTGCTGTCTTTGAGCAGGAACAATCTGAGATCCTGTTTTGTGCTCAGGACTTGCAGATCTGTGTGCTGGGTGTGACATAAATCTGTTCTCAGGCACAGATTATGTTTGTAGGTAAACACATACATTTGGACATACACATCCCATCTCTTGACTGACTTCAGAGTCCTGTGAAAGAATCAAACTTGCTCTTGAGCACAAGGGAAGGATGACTGATGTGGGGCAAGGTTTTCTCCCTCCTTATTTTTCACTTTTAAAAGCTGATCCTGAAATAGCAGGAGAAGATGGGTCGTACTTTGTAGTTTATCCAAAACATGCTCCAGGAATGTTCCTGAGGGTCATCCTGGACTGGTTATGTCTGGACACTTTGGGCTTATGGCAGCACTTTTGTCAGATTAATTGGGGTTTTGGTGATATTTCTGATACATGGAATGAGCCCTCTCCTTATTGCATTTCTACGTTGCGTAACCTGCTCATTTTAGTTTTTAAATCAGAGTGTGCTTGTTTGTGTTTTACCTCACGAGATCAGATGTACAAAAAGAAAACAAAAAGCCTGCAATTCCCACATAATTCCCACATATATTTCGTTATGTTAATGCAAATTCCTGGTACTGCAAGACTTGTTGAGTATTGAACACGGGTTGTACATTCAAAGCCTGGATTTCAGCACTGCTCAGAAGCTGTGATAGCATAAAAGTCCCTGGGCAGATTTGAAGTTCATACTTGGGTCTGGTTACAATTTTTGGCATCAGAACATGTAATAGTCTTACAGCTATAAGACTTTAAAGTTGATGTCTGGCATCACTTCAAAACAGCGTGCAAGATCTATCATAACTCGTCCTCTTATCTCAATAGCAATTCTATCCTGTAAATTATTGGAGAGGACAGTATTTCGGTGCTGTGGAAAAGAGCAAGGCTTTTTTTCTGTTAAATCTTTGCCCCACGAGTACTTTTAATGATCTTGAGTTATTCAGGGGTGTTCTGCTCGGAGGAAGCAAACATCAACCATGTGGTGCGTTCTGCAAAGTGCCCTGAGTCCGTGGGCTCGTTGGTGTGTCCTCTCAAGGGAGAGGCAGGGGCACCAGGGGAGGGTCAGGTTAGATATTAGGAAAAATTTCTTCACTGGAAGAGTGGTCAAGCATTGGAAGGGGCTGCCCAGGGAAGTGGTGGAGTCCCCAGCCCTGGATGTGTTCAAAAAATGATCAGATGTGGCGTTTTGGGATATGGCTTAGTGGGCATGGTGGGATTGGTCAGAGGTTGGGCTTGATGATTTTGGAGGTTTTTTCCAGCCTTAATGATTCTGTGATTCTGTAATTCAAGGGTGCAGCTCAGCTTTTTAAAAAGCAGCACTGGAGGCTCCCTCAGTGGCATATCTCCAGCACAAGCCCCTTCCCAGGTCCAGCCCTGCCTCTCCCAGCTGATGGGTATCAATGCCCCCATTTCCTGCCATACAAAAGATAACTCAAAATACTCCCTTTCTGAGGCTGCAGCCGCCTCTGTGTTGGTGTCAATCCCCCCTCCACATTGTGCACTTTGCCTCGAGTCAGCACTTGCAGTTAACAATGCCTTTATTCAAGCTGACAACATCACTAAGCTTTCAGTAAATGTGTAAGTAAATGTTAAGCGTGTATTCAAACATCCAACAATGAGTAGGAAACTTTCAAAAAAAAAAAAAAATCTTTGAAACTTTGTATTGTTTGTTTGGTGTGTATCTGTTAGAAATAACATAGACTATCAGTTCCTTGGGGCACGCTGTTCCTTTGTTAAGCATATAACAAAAAGATCAAGGCCCCGAGTGACTGCTGTAATAAAAATAAATATATAAGAAGAACAATAATGACAAAATAAATTTGTCCATGCATTTTATGGGCTTGGTTTAGAAGTGATTACTTCTGAACTAAATAAAGATTGGATAGTTGTGGTAAAGTGACATGATCATAATGTTCCTTTTATTCACTGCCATTTATACTCATTTGTAGATCAGATGCTAGACTTGACTGCGGGGCGGGAGGGGAGCCCCTCGTCTCGGCCAGCATCCCATTTCAGGAATATGGAATACATTTTCTCTGCAAATTCCAGGCATTGTTTTCCAGAGAGAGGATTATTCTTCTGGCTTAAAGGCAAAATTATTGGTACACTGCAAAACTGTCCCTGGGTTGAACAAGACGACGGCAAAACTCTGAGACATTCGCAAATGCCGTGGTTGCAATTGCAGTGCTTCCATTTATCTCCCAATCATTGAGGGTATTTATTGCATTTTTAGTATGAATCCTTGCAGATTATAATAAAGTGGAACTATTAAGATGTAACTGCTGTTAACTCAATGGTCCTACCTGTGCAGATCGACTCAGTGAGTGGCCAGAGTGACTCTGTCACCTCCCGAGTCCCACTGGGAACTCACCCTCACCATGCACCACCTTATTGATCAGCTGGTGCAATGACGTGACCTGTGAGTTTTCCTGCCATCCCGTGTTTCTCAGGGTGTGTTTTGCATCCCTTGGTGTCGTTGCAGGCCTTGCAGGACGAGCTGGAGAGTTACCGCAGTCAGGTGTACGCAGCCGAGAGGAACCTGCAGCGCCACGAGCTGAAGGCCCAGGAGCAGGTACTGGGTGCTGCCCCCTCCCCATCCCCTTCCCTTGGGCAAGGAGGCCCCGTGGTTTTAGATAATACCTTCCTTCAGAGCAAAAAAAAAAAAAAAAGTACATATTTCCCTGCAGATTTTTCAGCCAGCTTTCTTTTCTGTTTTGTTGGTAATAAAAGAGAATTAAACTGTCTGAACCCTTCAGGCAAATGCTTATCTCCTGCTCTCCGTTGCAAGTTGGTATTTCGGCTTTTCTGGCTGCTAAATGATGCATTTATTTTGTACTGACTATTTTCAGCTGGCTGTACTGTTTTAATAGAGGTTTCTGAGACTATTCAAACCTGTTGTTTAATGGTTTGTATGAAGAGAATTATAATTGGATGGGTATCTGAGCTAAAAATAATCTTTATTCCTGATCTTCTGTATTCATTGTCCTAACATGTTGTCTGTAAACAATTTCATATGATTAATAGTGCTGAAATTTTTCTGGACACTTTCAGTGGAATCAGAGATTTAGTGTGCTTTGAGCAAAATAGTGTATGTTGTTTACAGACTAGTTTTGGAACAGAGGGTCAATGATCTGCATTCAAACCAGATTAAATTGAAATAGTCAGGCAAGCATACAGGTGATGAATGTCTGAATCAGACAGGACTTCATAGATTTCTAATACAAATCAGGTTTTTCAGCATTTGAGAACTTTATTTGGTGCTGAGTCAACAGTATCAATAGCTTATATCCTATATAAAGCATTTCTAACTCCATACCTGCAGGAATAATAAGGTGAGGTGGTTGTAGAAGATTAATGGTCATTAATTTCATATATTTTTTCCATGGTTGTTGCTGTCCTACTTGCACATGGGAATCCTTTCACATTCACATATTTCCAGAGTGTCAGTAATTAACTGTTCCATTCTCTCTCCCCTCTGCCTCCCAAATCCAGATGTTGGGCCAAGTTCATCTTTAGCTGATGAGGAATTTGGTGTAGTTGAGTGAGTTGGCCTACAAGCCTTGCATTTTGGCTTCAGAGTCTCCTGGAAAAGGAGGAGGAACAATTAGCTCTTTTAAGACGTGCTTGTCCTTCCCAGGGAAGAGCATTGGCTGCACATGAGAAACATCCTCTTCCAAATCTCTCCATTTTTTATGTTTTTCTTTGATGTTTTCTGACCCATTTTGAGAGAGGATCCAGAAGAAGAAACCAAAAAAATGACTTGTGAAATACAGAGGTAGAAGGCCTGACATGCAGACCCACAGGGTGGTCCCCCCTTTCTACCTTCAATTAAAGAATTGTTAACTATTTTTAGAAGGGGGTGATGTTTTCGTAAGTTAGGGGCCATTAATTCTTAGTTCTGTATGAATAAGATTATAATAAAGATAGATAAAGTGAAAGATCCTAGATAGGTTTTGATTAGTCCGGAGTGTTTTCTCTTCCTCAGCATCTGCTCCAAACCAACCTACAGAACTATCCTGTCCACACTAAATTAATGAAGGACGAGCTCAGCCAGTAACATGTTGTTCCCCAGTATGATAGAACAGAAATGTTATTTAAATTACAGTTTACTGTCCATCTCTGAGCTTTCCCTGCAAGGTTGTGTTGGCAGAGTTTGGTAACACTCATGTCCAAGTTCATCAGTGATCTGGGCTCTGCCATTCATCCATTGGGACCTTCTGAAGAGCTGGAGCCACTGAGGATGGTTTTGTTTAGGTGGCTTTGGTCTGTTTTGTAGACAAACATTTTGAAAGTTGTTAGTGTGTCTTCTCCATGACTGGTTAATTCATTAGTTCTGCTTATCTCTCCAGAGGAAAAATGCAAAAACGACTGGCTCTGACACTTTTCCAGTGATTATGTTTGGCCAGGGCACCTGTAAACATGTTCATCAAGTGTTAACAGTAGTTAACGACTCATCAGCCGATCAGGGAGTTGAAATATTCAAGGCAGTAACTTGTTTTCTGCTTTTACCAAAGATTGCCTGAATCAGAACTGCATAAAACACGGACATTTGTGCTGGCACTGTTACAAAAGCCACTTTCCTGAGCTTTTACATGTCTATAAATAAGGAGGAGAGAGGGTTAAACAGCTTCTGTTTTTCATTAAAAGGAAAAATCTTGTGTTTTGATTCTATAACAACAACAAACAAATGAATGAGACATGAAAAAACATCTTGTTGTGCTTTTAATTAAAAATAAAAAGCTGTTTCTCGTTATGGCTTGTTGGGTGGTATCTTGGTGCTCCATGTTGGCTGTTTTTTCAGTGCAATGTCCTTATAACTCTTCAGTCTCCAAGAGTGACTGACAGAGCTGCAGAGCTTTAACTCTTTGTTACAGTGACCCTCTGGTGATCACACAGACTTAACCTTTCATTATTATAATTATCCAGAGAGACAGAGACAAACTATCCCATAAATAAAGGGGGGAAAATGCGTTGGGCTCTGTCTGTGCAGAGCCGAGTGTGGCGCTGCAGCTGGAGAGCAGCAGCTGTTTTTATGGAGCTTTTCCACTCCCATACTTCATGTTCTTGGCTGAACTTGTGTTTTCTCCTCTTTATTTTTCCTGTCCCCTTTCAGTGTGAGTAGGTGCAATCCTGTTGTATCCGTGTTGTCTCACCAGTGGTTCTCTGGACAATGAGTTCCAATCACATTTGTCAAAAGTATTGGGGATTTCTCCCACTTTGAGTAGCCTGAATAATTTTATCTTTTCCATAAAGGTTGTCCTGTCTCTGTCCTGGTGTTCCAGGGCAATGATCCATGTGTTCAGTAACGCTGCACTTTAGGATTGGAGTCTCAGAGCTGCATCATCTTTCCCCATGTCAAACTGTTGGATGTTTCCTTCAAAATTTAGATGTTCACCTTTTTGAGACATATAATTGTATTTGTGGAAAGTGGCAAACTGGCAGCAAATGAAGTATAACTCACTTTTTTTTTTTTTTAATTTATAGTCCCAAGACAGTTAAAGCAGTCTGGGAAGGTTTCTAGGAAATTTGGGTGTGTCCAAACTATTTCCTTTAAAAGCAGCCTGGAAGTTTCTTCTCAGTTCTACATAGCTCTGGATATCAGCTTTCTGTCAAGTGATCCCATTTAGGTTGTGTTCCTTATCATGTCCTCTTGGGGTGAGCGTATCCCTTAGTTGTCCCTGATACATGTCTGGATCTAATTCCGACAGAAATATCTTTCATCCTGCTAAAAATGTTTCTCTTAAGTCAAATGGCTTTGTGCATTTGTCAGTCACAGTGAAAAAAATCTCAGTTGTTCATACAGGAGACTTTACATACTGTGAGTGTGTAATTAAAAATGACACACATCACTGAGAGCTTAAGCATGTCCTTAATGAATTCAGGAATTTAGGCATGTGCAACAAATTTTGCTGAATTGGGGCCTGTATGAAAATTCATGGTGGTGATCTTTTTGCTTTACTCCCTAGATTTCTTTAACATACCTAATTTAACTTCAAATTCCCTTTTTTGGAAGGATAATAACCCCAACTCAGTTTACTGAAAAGCTGCAAGAATTTCTCTTTTGAGAAATACAAGCAAGAATTTTCTCAGAAAAAAAACCCTATTCTTTCATTCCTTGTTCTAATGTTTTAGCTGTCGGGGTGGATTGGGTATGATGTAAGTTTGGGGATAATAGAGGGGGAAAAGTTTGCAAAAAACTGAAGTAGCAACATTATAGATACTCAAACCATACTCCTTCAAGCAGTCAACTCAAAATAGTCTTAAAGGAGAGAGATTCTCTCAGACAGAAAATCAATTATGTTCAATTCATTAATATTGCTGAGGAAACGAAGGAGAATAGCAATGGGGATTTCCAGCCCTTTAATTTCTTTTTCCTCAAATAGATTATAAAAAAGGGAGAAAGGAGTTATCTGAATGAGGATGTTGTAGAAGTATTTGGCATAAAATGGAACAGCTTAGTTTAAGTGGATTTCACTCATGTTCAAATGAAAACAGGAGTGATAATTGTAAAAGAGCCATGATTCAAAAGCATTCAGCCAGTGTTCATTTTTAATGTTTATTATCCTGACTTGCTTGATTTTTCATGACTGCTGGATATTTACCACACTCAGCCCAACTTACTGTTTCCATGCCAACTAAATATATTTGTTCTCAGACGAATGCTGTGATGCATCCTTCTGAAATTTTAGTTGCTGTGTAGCACAGAGAACTTCTAAGGTTTGCCACACCTTCTCCTTGCTGGGAACAGAGCTGCTTGCCAGAGGATTTGGGGAGCTGTGAGCAAGGAATCAGTGAGACACAAATGAGCAACATACACTGATGTGCACGGTGTGAGTCCGAAGTAGTTCTTAATCTGATGGCTGGAACACTTGAGTACTATTATCCCATTAGTTTAGGGCTTTTGCTCCATATTTCTTTTCAGAGACATTACCTAGTGGAAGGTGTCCCTGCCTGTGGCAGAAGGATTGGAATGAGATGATCTTTAAGGTCACTTCCAACCCAAAACATCCTGTAATTCTATGATTTTTAAAGGTATCAAAATGTTTTACATGCCATCAGGTGACAATCTGGGGCCCCTGCCTTGAATTTCCAGACTTTCTCAAAGTGTTGTCTTTCTCAGTCACCCAAAATCAGGCAAATAAGCTCTAGGTTATGTATTTAAAAGTCCCAGTTGGCTTTGTGTCCAGCTGCAGGTGAGGAGGATGGAGGCAGCCTTTGTTTCACTCCTTCCCAATGGAGGCTGATGGGGAAGAATCAGGCTGATCCTGGTTGTATCTCTGTAAGAGACCTTTCATGGATATAGGTGCCTCTATAGGTGTATGGCAATGTTGACTTCATAGAATGGTTTGGAAGGGATCTAAAAGAACACCCAGTTCCAGTCCCTTGCCATGGGCAGGGACACCTTCCACTAGACCGGATTTCTCCAAGCATATTTTACTTGGCCTTGAACACTTCCAGGGGTAGGACATGGATTTAGGTACAATAAAATGACCACAGGCATTATTTGGAGCCCAATTCTACCACTTTTTACATTGGTTTGTGTTCACCATATACACAATTCCCCTGATAAATTCATTAATTACTTTGATGCAAAGGTGGCCCCCAGTTTTTTAATTAAGACTGGGATTGTTAGAATAAATCATAATTTTGCATTTGGCACATTTTATATTTCTTTAATGGCTGCCTATGAAAGGAAAGAGAATTAAAATGAACATAGGAAATGTTTCTGTACAGTGAGAAGTTTCAGATTAGCAGAAGGAGATAGAAGCTGAGATTTGAGCACAGAAAAACAGCTTTGCAGGTGGGATTTGAAAGGAGCTGGAAATCAATGGAGTTGAAAGTTCCCAGGAGCTCCATATGGCAGGAACTGCGGGAGAGAAGGCTCTCACCAACTGTGCAGCTGTCAAAGGGAAAAGCGTCGATGATGATGATGTACGTGTGGAAGTCAGTGATCAAATGTTAGCTTTGGTAATCAGGCACAACTGGAAAATACACAAATATACACCTACTTTAGAGAAGAGAATGAATTATTGGAATGAGGTGGCCAGCTGGAGAAAGGCAGCAAACAGAAAGTACAGAACGACGAGTTAAAAGGAAAAAGAGAATTGTTACCAAAAGAGAATAGAAACATATGCCAGTGTGGAGGAATTAGAGAGCGTTTTAAAATGTCAGTTTTCTTGCTCTTCGTCTTAAATAATAGTGAATGAGAAAAAGATCTTTCTTTTAAGAGAGCAGCACCTCATTTGAGAGCGTCTGTGGTTTGCTTGCATATTATCAATTAAGGGGAGTTTGTTCTTTCAGAAGCAGTTAAAGCAGGACTACAAGGGACAGAGAGGCTGGTACTTAAAGCAGGGAATCCAAAAAAAAAGGAGAAATGGGAATGGATGGAGGAGCCAGCAGATGACAGAAGAGCAGAGCAGAGACACCTTATCTCCAGAGTGGGCTCCCAGCGGTGCCTGTTCAATTAGTAAACTGTCCCACTCTTTTTCTAAGTGATGAGGGGCTTGGATGGAGCAGAAGAAGACTGGAAAAGACCAACTTTATGCTGATCTTTACCTTCATTTAAATTCTGAAGTAGTACTTTGTTGTCAGTTTGATCACCCCCAATGCCATCCCTCAGAAGTCCGTCCAGGCAGCGCAGCCCTGGCGTCTCCTGCCCTGCCCAAAGCTGGGCAGGTTCTTCCCAACCCTCTGCAAACCTGGCAGCTGGTTTTCCCGTTGAGACACTGACTGGATTTTTGGTTCTTGGACATGGTGATCGTAAAAGGAGCTTCTGATGATTATCTGCAAAGATTTTCTTGTTCACACAGTCAGTGTGAAGATCTCAAGCCTGATCCTGCTGCTGCTGAGCTTCGGGAGCTCTCGCTGGTGTTGGTGAGCGCTCAGCACCTCCTGTACCAGACACTGGAACCTTCCCACCCTGGATGGGAGGGATTCTGTGGAAGGTAACACGTGCTGGAATGTAAAACTGAAATGCATAAATGTGTTCCAGCACTGGTGTCAGAGTTGCTTTATTTCAGACTGAACTACCCTGATAGTGCGTTAGGAATCGGCTGAGCCAGAAATCAACCCCGTGTGTTGGACAGGATGATCCCTGTGGGGCCCTTCCAACTCGGAATATTCTGTGATTCTGTGTTTTCAGCTTTGGCCCAGCAGCACTGGGGAGCAGCTGGGCTGGTTTGGGTTTTGGTTACTCCCAGTCAGGGGGTGTCAGTGGTGTGTGTCCCCCCGTCACCATCACCCCATGGAGGGGACAACCCTCCTGCTGCAACACCAACCTCTTGGGCCTATAAATGAAGAGCATTGACAAGAGCTGAGGGAAATAATGCTCAGGGAACAAAGATGGCATCGGCAATGAATCATCTGGAAGGAGAAGAAAATAAGTCCAGGATCCTCCAAATCCCAGCTGGAACAATAGCAGAGCCCTGGAGAGGGGGAGGTTGAGAGAACAGCGTGAATTTTCTAGCCACAACATTCCTGGTTGTTCCATGGTGTTGACAGTGAAAGCTTTTATTCCTCTCCAACTCGCCTAATCCCAAGAATCCTGTTCTTGCCATATGCAGCCCACTGGTGGGGGTTTTTTTCCAAAAGCTTTGCCTGCCTTCCCTTCCTTTGCAGCTATGAATTATATGGACTCAGATTGCTTAACTACAAACAGAGGATTTTCCAGGTGGGAGATCTTGGTTAAGAAAAGAAAGATATCGAAATACAAGCCACTGAAGTAATGAGGCCACTTGGATGCAGGTTGGGGGGAAAGAAAAAAAAAAGGACTTGGAGCTTGGAGCTCGGCAGGGCTGGAGGTCCCCTGGGTTAGTAAAACAACAAGGCAAAAATGTTTTGGACTCTCAGATGCTTTACTAGCTCAAGACAGACAAACAAAGAGGATGTCTATGCCACCAATTTATGTTTTATTGAAACTGTCAGGACAGGGGAGGTGCTCCAGCAGTATTTCCTCAGTGGAGAACAACATGGTGTTCACTTGACAAAATGACTTTGCTCAGCTGATCTCGCTCGGTTACTGTTTTCAGCTGAGCCAAATTCATGGGATTTATGGCGTTCATTACTTTGCTTAAGAACTTGAGAACATTTGTATCAAATTGCATTCTATTCCTCTAAATCTGGAGGAGCCATAATTCAGTGTCCGTGGCACAGCAAGAGCCGAAGTTCCCACTGCCTGAAAGGAGAGAGGATGTGGCCTGAAAAGCAGCAGATATTCGTGCTGGATTATTTTCTGAAAAGACAAATATTCAGGCCTTGATCTTCACTGAAACAATTGATACATCATTGGATCCCTCGTTAGGAAAAATTGTTTTCAGCAGATTTCAAGCTCTGGTTAAATTTTCTCTTGCAGCAGAAACCGGAGAGCTCTGAAATTTAAGGAAATTGCCAGTTTTGGTTGGTTTGGTTCCTGGGTTATAGACACTGCCCAGAGTGTCCCAGGCTGGCTGAGGGAGGAAGGGGCACATCTGGACCCCCAGAGGTTTTGTGGAAGTGGAGCTGTGCTCACTTAGACTTCAGGAGTGCTGAGAAGCAAAGGAGGAGTCCCTGCAATTAGGGAGGATACAAACGAGCAGTGATTAATCATTCTTTGCATTTTCAGGTTTTCTGTTTGTTTGTTTTGGTGCTGTTCTTGATTAGGGTGTTGTTTTTTTTTTTTTAGTTGGGATGGAATTTGTAGTGATGTGTCCTTCATGTGCCCTTTTCAAAGTGCTTTCAGAAAACTCCTTCAGCAGTGTTCACAGCACCTGAATGAAGCTGATCTGTGCAATATCATTATTATCATTACCTTCATTTAGAAGGAGGAGACTTTATTCTGAGATTAAATGATTTGCCTAAGACTGAAGGAGTTATTTTTACCTTTTTGGTACCCTAACCTGTTTTCAGATTTATTACAGCAGATATTTCATGTCTTCATTCATGTGTGTTGCAGAACAGATGCATAACCTTTTTAAGGAGTTTTCTCTTTTAAACAGCATTATAACATGCAATTGTTTAAATAATGCAGGAAGGGACTTGAGAGAGACAGGAAATTACTTTTCTCATCTTACTCACCCTGAAACGTGGAGAAAATTTGATAACAATTAAATGATCCTAATTATGCCTTTTGGTCACTATCCTAGTATTTCCTGGCACATGTGGAATTATTATCCTTCATAAATATTACAAACAGGCAGAAATCAAGATAACTGAAAAACCCACAGCACCCTAGTTAATTGAACTGCCTTTTGATTCTTATCTGACATAAACACAATGTGTTCATGCCCTTCAAGACAAGATTTATTTTTTTTTAAAGGAACTTGAACAACTCTTCTGTGGTGCCTTCATTTGCTTTGGCACTGTTTGCTTCAAAGTTTCTTTTGCAGTTTCCTTATGCTCCTCTGGTTCAGATAAAGTCATTTACAGCTGGGAAATCTGGAGAAGATTCCATTATTTGGGGCTTTTGAATTTTTTGATTATTTTTTTTTTTTTAATGAGACAGATATTTTGCAGCAGGGCCAGTGTGTTCTGGGTGAACTCAGCATCACAGACCTCTTGGGTGTAAGGAGGGAAGATCTGGCTGTTGGGAACCTCAGTAGGATCTGGTGGAGAGCGTGGAAGAGACCCGGAATACCCTCTGCTTTGCAGGCTGTTTTCAGCACGTGGGCTAAAATGCATCTGGTCATCTTGAAGATGCTGTGTTTCTCCTGGTTGTGCTTGAGTCGTTTCTTTCCAAAAGGAAGGGGAGTGACTGGAACCCAGCAAAGTGTCAGTGGGGTTTGTTCCTCCTCGGTGCTCCCACTGCTTCCAACCCAGCCCCACAAACATCCCTCTGAGGCTTTTAGAGATGATGAGTGGCTGCAAAACCAAACTGTGCCACCTGAAGAGTTCCTGAAGTGGTAAAATTGAAACTCATCTTGCACGAGTGCCCGAGGGAGTGGCTGCCACCATCCATGGAGGGATTTAAGATGTTTGTAGATGTGGTGCTGAGGGACATGGTTTAGTGGTGCCCTTGGCAGTGTTGGGTTAGTGGTTGGACTAAAGGCTTTTTCCAGCCTAAAAAATTCTGTGATTCTCTTGATCAGCATTGGGCCAGGCCTGACTGCTTGGTTTGGAAAGCTCAGGTTTGGATATTTCCCTTCTGGGCATCAAACCCCACTTTTATGTCTTTGAGATTGGTCAATGCCCAACTTCATGAACTGGGAGTCTGTGAAATTTCAACTGCCCTGCTTTTGGCATCACTTTGTATAATGGTGTGAATATTTGTCTCTTCTTTTTTTCCTAATTTATCGTGTGACTGAGCACACATGAGCTACGTGTGGCAGCTTCAGCTTTCCCTTGTCCCTGCTGACACCAAAGATGATTGATGGCAGAACTCTAAAACCTCATATGTTAGCCACCAACCTGAATAAACAAAGGCCAGTGTGGCAGCTTAATATTAAAAGCTATAAAACCTTCCTGGGGGTTCATGGATTAAATCAACTCACCGAAATGAATTTTCAAAAAAAAAAAAAAAAAAAAGCTTTCTCAGGACTGAAGAAAAACGAGCACAACGGTGAATGAAATAGAGCCATCCTCATCCAGCAGACTAAAGCCCTCCTGAGGGCTGAAGAATTGCAATTTTAAACATCCCTCAAGGGTGCAAGAGGAGACACACAGTATTTGTGGATCCTAGGGAGGCAGCTTGAGGCTATAAAAGAACAAAAAAGCCCTTTAAGGCACAAAAAACCCCACATATCCCTGCAGACATAGCTTTCATTGGTCAAAAATAAGTGCTAAAAAATAAAAACCTTCCATCATTAAAATGAGCATCCATCAGCTCACTTGGAGTTATAAGAAGTGATTTAGACTTTTGCCATGCACTATTTTAATCTCTTGGGTCAATAAACCTTGATAGTGACTTCAGCCAAAAATACCAGCAGGTTGTTCACCAGAACGTGGCAGGAAACAGCTGGGAACTTATTTTCATCATATTGTGATGCAATTACTAGTGAGCACAGCTGAAAGTGCCATATTTTGTCTTCTACAACAAATTGGAGTTGCATCCAAAAGGGCAGGTTTCACTGCAAAAAAAAAAATGTGTCTTCTCTCTATAACAGAGTAAGGAGTGAGCCCAAGCCGTGCTGCAGCTACCAGGGCTTGTTTCTCATTTTCTTTCTCCACTTTCAGCTGACCCCATAATATATCTCTATTTTTTAAAGCATAGCACATATTTCTTCCTGGCTTTCCAAGAAACACCTCTGTCAAAAGGGAATGATCCCTTGCTGCTTTACAGAGTTAATAGCAAACATTACCAGCATTGTGAAAGCAGGTATTTAAAGGACAATTACAGGTTAAACTATTAAAAGCAGTGACCTGGTTTCAAGAAAACTGTCGCACAATTAGAACGTTCTTATTTCCCTCACACAGCTGTATTAAAATTTTTGTTGCCATCTACATATTGGCCAGGTGATCATGTAGGTCCTCTTACCCATGAAATAGATCTTTATTGTTCCAAATTTAGGAAATAAAAGCATTTTGCTGCTCTGGCCGCCTGTTTCTGGTCTCATCTCACCAAGAATAAATGGAACATGTTGAATCAACTGAAATATATGTTTCTGCTCTATCAAGGTCCCCACCCAAACGAGCTGTTGGCTCAGAAAATATTTATCCTGGCAAAGCACCTAGGCATTACTTTGGAAGCCTTGATAGAAATAGTAGCATAAATTTATTGGCGTAGCTTTCAAAAACATAAATTTCGATTGCTGGCTTATAGACAGGCAGAGTTCAAACAAGGTTCCCTGTCTCACCTCTTTTTATTTTTTTTTTCCTTTAGATTTGCATAGTGGCATCACTTCCTCGCAGTTCCCAAGGAAAGCCTCTAATTGCCCATTTGCATAAAGATTTGGCGATTTCTCTGCCGTGTCGGGGGGGATGACTCAGGGCGGAGAGAATTTTCCTAACGTTTCATCGGGATTGTTTTATCCCTTTTGTATTGATAATTGTTAACGCAGATTTTGGCAGGAGCTGCTTTTCCCGTGAGAGGGTGGCTGGGGGTGAGCTCCGAGCCGGGTTGTTCTCACGTGTTGGGAGCTTGTGTTGCTCCTTCCAGGCTGGAGCTGGGCCTTGGAACTCCTGCCTTCTCCAGGTTTTAAGGCTGAGGTTTTTTGGTTTGTGGTTGCAGTGGTAAGATTTCAGCGATTTGGGAACTAAAAATTAGCCCCAAATGGTGTTGGAGTGTAAACTATTGGGGGGAAAAAAAAGGATTCAATTCGAAAGTTTAAAGGTATTTTATGAGTTAATCTGCTATTGAGTCCCTTTGATCCTTTATTTACATATTCAGCTGCTAATCCAGAAAAACACCTAAGTCCTTGCTTAATTTGAATTAAGCAGTTAATCCTATTGGAAGTTAAGTACAGATGTGAGGCCCTGATTCAGCCAAGGACTAACAAGGAGTGTGAGCCTGTCCTGGGTGAGGGACTGACCTGAACCAGACTCTCTGGACTTATCCTGGCTCAAGACTCAGCAAAATCCAACCCTACTGGAGGGACACAAAGCACAACGCTTCCAGCTGATCCATCTTCACGTGACACTGTTTCCTCAACATCTGTGGAATAAGGTTAAGGACTAAAATGTCCTCCTCGTTTTGGGGTGAACATCTGGCCTCATAACAGGTCCAGGATGCTCAAACCTGTTTGTTGAAAGTCCTGTAGCCTCCATGAAGTTGAGGAAGACGCAAAGTGCAGTGAAAAGTAGTTGCATGATGAATTTAAAACAAACAAACACCAAACCAAATCCTTTAAGGCACCTGGAAGTTGAGAAATTTTGTAAAAGAAGTTCCTGGGAAACAGGAATTCACCTTGCCTAAGGGGGCAAGGGACAAATGTCTCTCCAGTGACCTGGTTCGGATACCTAAGACAAAAAGAAAACTTCTATCAATTTGCAAAGTGTATATCTCTATAAATGCTTAATTAAGATGGATTTAAGAATGATTATTGCTTCTTCAGGCCACGTCCCAAGTAATGCCTTCCTGGGTTTTTTTCCATTATTTTTTTCCTCTCCATATATTTTTATTCTTATGTTTTCTTTTTCCTTTCTTTGTCTCTTTTACCTCTTCTTCTCCTTAGGAGTCTTTGCTGTTCTTTCTTCTCTCTCCTTCCTCTCCCTTGATAGCCCAATTCTGTGTTTACTTGGACTCCAATTTGGGCAAAAGAAGAGAAAAAAAAGGTTACTTTCCAGCATCTAAGAGTAACCATTTATATATAAATTTATTTTTGTTCTCTTACAGTTGATCAATGTACGAGAAGAATATGAAAAAATCCTTAAAGGGCTGATGCCAGCAGCCTCAAAAAAGGAACTTGAAGACACCATTTTATCTTTAAAATCTCAGGTAAATTCTTATTATTGTCCTTCAACTTTTTGGAGTGGATAAAAACCATCTGTTCTAGACAGGACATTATGACCATCTAAAATTTGGCCAAAAATACTGAATGAGTCTCAAAACCAAAATATGGCAGCACTCACATGGTTCTCACTCAGTCATTTTTCACAAGGCTTTTCTCCTCCAGTTTCCTCACCTTGAGAGCTACCAGATTGTATCTTATCCCAGATTTTTTACAGGAAACATTGTGTGATGTTCAGTATTATGGATTTATATCTCAACCTTTCAAATATAGCACACAGTTAACTTTCATCCTCCTTACCCTGTTTCTCCTGCAGGAATCACTTAACTGTTGCCTATAAAGGGTGCAGAAGAGGATTAGAAATAATTTTATTTTCTTTGCAGCCTATATAATAATACAAATGATATTTCTTATAAGATATTAGTCCAAATGTTCGTTGTGGTATTTCTGCATTTTCCTCTCCAAAGAGGCCCTAATAGACATCTGTAATGTTTTCTCTTTAATATTGCAAACCACAAGCTCTTCTAGAGTAATGCAGAATCAATGTGATTTATATGCAATAGACCATTAAACTGGCTAATAGGAATATCCAAATGTCACTGGAAATAGGGAACAGCTGATTAATTGGGTGTGTTTCTTGCACATGGTTCCCACAGAAGTTATTTTGTGCTTTTCTGCTCAGTGCATTGGGAGCTGGAAGAAAACAAAATGTCATCATTGCCTGACCTCACATGAGGAAGGATAAAGAGCAATAAAGAAGGGTGGTCATAGCTGGGGGATAATGGGAATCCAAGGAAAACACTGTAAGTGCTCACATATGGCTGGTGCAGGACTGTGCATTTCAGTGTGTTGGGAAGGACCAGGAGCTGGGATCTTTCCTGGTTGAAGGGAAGAACTGAGGGACAGAGCAGGGCTGGTGACTCAGAGCTGCCAGGAGCTGTGGGAAGAGCAGGAGCCCTGAGGACACACTGGACAAGTTTGGGCTCAGCACCAGCACACTCCTTATATCAATTTTCAGGACCATTCAAGAAATTATTGATCTATAAACTCTCCATTTCCCTTTCCTATGCAATGTCTCCCTGTGGAGATTTTTGGTAATTTAAAGTATTTGGGGTTTTCCCCTCCTTTTTTTTTTTTCCTCTTTGCAACGCATAAGGGTTATTCCTTAGCAATTTTTGCTCTGCATGAGACACTTGCCCTGACAAAGGCCACCTTCAATGGAAGTAGGAAATTTTCATAGTGGAAACTCACATTTCCCTGTGCAAGTGGTGACACAACTTCAGCACTTTGGTTGTAAACACTCTTGCTTCCACCTCAAGGGATCCCTGCTGGAAGTGATGCTCTCTCTCATTTAAATAAGTTGTGGGAAATAAAGAGTTAAGGGTCTAGTGGACCAAATCTATTTCCAGTTGATAGTAAAAAGCTATTTTTAAAGACTCCTTAAAAGGGACTATTAGCACTACCTGGTAGGAAGCATTACTCTGAGCTAACCCAAGAACACCACACCTTTTAATGAGTTAAAAAAAGGTAGAATCCGATATCCACCTGCAGGGCTTCTGTGAGAGCAGCAACAGCGTTTCAAAGGAGGTGAAAGTAACTCCACACACATTAAAAACCTGGGTGCTCTCCCAGAAATTCCTGGCTGCTGGCTGCGTTTCCAGCAGCATGCTGTCGTCGCAGACCACTCGGGGAGCTGGGCCCTCTCTGAAGCACAGGTGTCCTGCTCTTTGAAAATTGCTGGAATTCCTCTTTGAAAAAACATCAAGACAAGAAGGGCAGTGGAATCTCTGCACCTGTCAGGATTATTTATTGTTGGAGGAGGATGAAGAGGATGGGCTGGGTAAAGAGCACCGAGCGAGGGATAAAAATAAACAGGGGGGGGAAAAAAGAAAATACTCGAGGCTTGGGTGAAGTTTTCTGCAAATGTTGCTAAATATAAAGGAGGCTGCCTGGTTGTCTGCTCCTGGGGAGATGTCCAGCAGTGGATGCAGTGCATTAATAAACGTTCATTTTCCCACACTTGGAGAACAGGTGAGTGCCTTTATCACAAGAGCAGAAAGGCAGGAATCAGAGAACAGGAATCACATGGGGGCTGAGAGGAGAACTGGAGCTCCCAAGCCCTTGCATAACCCATATGGTACCACCAGCTGGGTTTAACAACTGGTTTGACTCTGTTCCTAAAGGAGTAGACAGTGGGCAGCTGGAGCAGCACCAGAGAAGCCCTGAGAAGAGTCTTCTATCAAGTATTAGTTCTCCTGTGCAGCTACTGCATTTTATTTAGGCAGGAGAGACCAGAAAAAACACATTTTATGAAAGGAGAGCAAATATATTATCTGGAGTTTTGTGTCATATTTTCATGTGGGATGTGTTTTACAGGTAAGTTTTCTGCAGAAAAGAATCCTCCAGGAAGACCCGAACGCCTGACCCGCCAAAAAAAGTACGGGATTATCTTTGATCCATTTGTAGCATTTCACACCTGTGGATCCCACTTCTTGAAGTTTTACGGCTTAATTAAAACACTCCGACGTGGTTGCCGTTTGAAAAGATCCTTATTTTCAGTAAACAAGCATCTGAGAGCATTTTTTTCCCCCAGTGCTTAGTCAGGACCATTAGAGCAAGATTAGAGAACTTGCAGGTGCATTGCAAGTCTGGGCTTTGCCTCCACGTTCAGGATGAGGCAGTGGCTCGGAGCACAGCTGCAGCTCTGCGGTGATGCCACCTCCTTTTAAGATAGAAAACAATGATGCAATGCATAATATTACAGATCACATCTTCAAAGGGCCGGATCTCCACGAGCCCGAGGTTTTTTTTTTTTTTTCCAGACATTTACACCCTCCAATATAAATTATGGCAAGTGCTGCAGCCATAAAAAGCCTTGCTGTGCCTTTAGAGTGAGTGATTCACGTGGAGAGGTGAGTGCAAGGAAACTTCCTAGGAAAGCCACTCCATCTTTTATTATATTTATAGGCTTTGATGGTATTTCATATCTCACGTGAGGGTTTTCTTGTAAAAATACTGTGAACGTTTGTAAGCTGTTTAAACGACTGTGAAAATGTTAGAAGCGTGAAAGTTGTCTGAAAATATTAATCCTAAACTATTTGTTAACAGGAATTAGCTAGCTGGAAACTGAAAATGTCATAGATTCTTGGTAGTAAGTCCAGCATAGGTAACTTTGTTAGATAAATATAAAGCTCCAGGCCCGCTGCCCACTGGACCCAACCCTGCTTTCAGCCTGTTGTGTTTTTAGAGTAAAAATAATAATAAGATGTAACTAACAAGAATCTCTTCCTTTTCAGGTGTCTGCTGAAACGGTGGAATCTCTTTGATTGCCAAATGGACTGCTTTGAATAGGTTTGAAGATTTGGCTCTTGTAAATTAAAATGCAAAGATTACTGGCTCTTTTGTTAGCACAGAAATTTTCATGAAGTTCATGAAAACATATTCATTGCTCGTGCCAGCATGGTTTTTGTTGTATCTTCCTTCCATTATTTTTTTATCATTATTTTATTACAGACTTATGCTTTTGATATAATTTGACTCCATGCTGAGCTCACTTACTGAGCAAGTAGACTTTGCTCTACTAATATTTTTGTTATTACTTCCCAATACCATTCTTTTCACTCCTAAACATGAAGAAAATCCCATTTTCTATTATTACCGTCCAAGATATTTTAACATATTTTGACATTGTTCTGTGTCCACGTGTTTACATAAGATTAAAATATTATTATTTTGTTATATTTTGTTTTGACATTATTGTCCTGTTCGGGCATCTCACTCACTCACCTCAGGAGCCACGGGAGCTTTGTATGGCTTTGTTAACTGGGAATATATGCTGTGTTTCAAGGGATAATCTTGGCACAAGGAGGAAAACACCGTGATGACAAGGCAGGCCCTGCTGCCAGTTCTGTCTGTTGTTGGGGTTGTGTGCACTGGGCACAGGAAAGTCCTTCCTCAGAGATAACATGGGTGTTGTTGGAAAAGAGTTGGCCTTGACTCTGTGTGGGCACGTGCCAGCTCTCCATGATGATCCCAGGAAATCTGAGTAGATTCCAGAGAGTTTGCTGGGAGGGGTTTTGATGAGATATGGAAAGCTGAAGGACCCTGACAGTCCTGGTAGCTGGCTCTGCCTCCCAGCCATGGAACAGCATCCTTATCTCCTGGCCATCCCTGAGCCAGAGTGTGCATTAGTCCATGTGGAATGTGTAAATTCAGATATGCCCAGCACAAGAACAGGTTTTTATTTCCTGGGCACCATCCTGCTGCCAGCATTTGGATCCAGGCACAGTGTTGGCCTGAGTGCTTGAGGTGGGGCCCGAAATTCCTGTCTCTGGCAGCAGTGGTGAGACCCTGTGTCTCCTCCCTCACCCCGGTGTCACCAGCACTCCCAATCCATGGTCCAGGCAGGATTCAGAGGGTCCTGCTCCCTGCAGTGCCCGGGCTGGAGGGGGCTGTCCCGCCAAGGCCCAGCTCACCAGCTGGGCTCTTATCTCCTCCTGGCACTGAGATCAATGAGGACAGGCTTTGGCAGGCTGGCTCCATCCACCCCACCTCCTGGCAGTGCCAGGGTGCTCCGTGCCAAACCCAGGCTCCAGCTTCTGGGTGCTTTGCTGGTTGTCAGCCCAGCCCAGGCCTGGGCAGGTTTTCCAGCTCCCTTAAATCAACAAGTGATTCTTCTAATTACAGATAAGGGGTTGTCAGGGCTCCTCTGATAAGGGAGGAGGTGCTGTGGCAGGTGCCACAAATCCTTGCCTGGGGAAATGGGGAGATCTAGGGGGAGGAATTTGGTGGGATGCATTTAGTTAATTGTGGGCAGTAAAAGGTTTTTACCCCAAAAGGTGCAGGGCAGTGGTTACCAGGGTCTGCAGGAGGAGCACCAGGAACTCCTGGGGCAGCAGGTTGAGGGCACTGGGATGTACCCACTGGGTACAGCCCTGTGTCCAAATGGGGACAGTGACAACTCCTCTCATGCATGAGGAAAACAAGGCATCTTTGATTCTGCTTCTCTGCTTGTGTTCTTCCATGATATTCAGGTGGTTCCAGTGCTTTCTAAGGCAGTAAGGAGGTAACATCCATAAAGAAACATGTGGACCTTCTTCTAGCTGTTTGAATTCGGGCCTGGATTTCCTTCTTTTTGATGGAATTGAGTTGCTGATGTTGTTGGTGATCATAAAGCAGTTTGGGGAAAGTAGATGTTGGTCAATCAGGGAGTTTTAAAACTCTGAGAAACTCTGTCCAACATCAAATACAGCTTGAGGACCACTCTGAAGGTGCTTATGAACCTTGTAAGAACTCAAATATAAGGTTGGCTGGAGTTCTCTTGTAATGGTTGTTAATATTGCTCTGATCATTTTGGTAACAGGAGTTAAAGGCCAAACTGAAGGATTAGAAGGGTTTCCATACCTGTTCCTTGCTCTCTGCATCTCTTTTCCCCCACTCAGTAAGGAATTGCCACCTGTCAGGAGTTGGCTTCATTGTCCCTAAAACAGAGTCTGGCATAACCAGCTTGAGTGTGGTTGCAACTTCTTTTGTCCTTTTTATTTATTTCACCAGTTTTGCTCTGTGAGAGAAGATTGTTTTGTTCTCTATAAAGGAAAAGGCATCATAAACATTTTCCACCAGCACCAAGGGAGGTGACCCTTATCAAGGTGACACTTTATTTCGGTGCCACTCACAGTTCTTGTGTTACACATAACAAAAATGCTCCCTTTTGGTACAGCTGGAAGGAAAGGGATACAACTCCCTCCTTCTCCCAGCCCTCTGCTTGCAGCTACAACAGAGCTTTAATTGTGCTGGGGACAGCAGATACTCCTGGTGCTTGCCCAAATCTCCCCTGACTGGGGTGGTTTCAAACTCAGAAATGATTTTGCTGCACAGAAAGCAATTTTGTTGTGACTAGAAGGAAATATTTGTAATCACTAGAACATATTCCAGCCCTTTATTGCATTTTCTGACAAACACGCACAGCTTTGATTCCGATGCCGAGGGGTTTTGAGAGAGGGGGTGTGTGGGATCTGGTTTCTTTTTTTTTTTTTTTTTAAATTATCTTAGTGTACTGCAAGTCCTCCCCAAATCCCAAAATGGACTGGAGGCACCACACAACTGAATTATACTTGGTCCCTTTCGGAGGGTACAAAGGAAAAGTAAGATGTCAGATATTGTATGAGAAAGTTTCAGAACACAAGGTCATTTTAATTCAGGCTTTTTTTTCCAAGGAACTATCTTTTCCAAGCTTTGATAGTTTGTTCAAAAAGGTCATTTCTTTTAAGCCTTTGTCATTAAAGAAGACTTGTTCTTTAAAGTGCACTATCAAAGTGTGCAGAAATTGCAAGTTACTGAAACTAAAATGCACGATTTTAAGGCTGCCTACTAAAGCCCTCTTAAAATTAGATGTGCTCTGGTACTGGTGGCTTCTTTGATAAAGCCAGGGGGAGATATGCAGTTGGTCAATTCAAACTGAAAAAAAAAATGATGATAATTAAATAAAACTTTTCCTCCCTAAATTAGAAAAAAAAAAATTGTGAAAAAGCACTGAAAGAACTGAATGAGGATCTGACCCCACAAAAGTCTTGTATGAGAGGAAGAGGGAGTGTGCTGGATTTGGGAGCAGTTTGCAGCACTTTTACACAGCGATTGTGCAGCTCTGTTATGTTATCTGGCATTTGTCATAATGTAAATAAGGCAAACCCCTGGATAAAATACCACTTATTTACCATTTGCTGCCACGAGTTGGTCTCTCCTTCACTGACAGAGAAGCAGGGAACAGCAAAGAGTGAAGACTTTGTGTCATGCCCTTGCTCTGCTGTCCCTCATCCCAATCTCTGCTCATCCCTTTATCCCCTGGACCTGCCCATTGGCTACAGGCCATAAGGGCTCTGCTTCCTTCCAGGCATCCTTGGGAGAAGAGATATTTTCTTTCCTGATGGTTCTTCTAATGCTGTTGCTAGTAACAGGGAACTTTAATTTTCCTTTCAACCCAGATATGTTCAATATTCAGGGCAGTATTTTCAGCAGAGCCTTGGGAAGATGGACACAGAGCTTCACACAAGGAGGATTTAGAGCTGTGACCTCCTTTGAGCATCTCTCTGAAGCAATTTTGTCTGCAGACACAGGTCCCAACAGCCTCTTTGTTTTAAATGCTCCATAAACTTATAGTCTAGTGGACACAGAGATGTGCTTTATATATGTCAGGACATGCTTCAGACTTGGGACTTGGGACTGGAAACAGGGAAATGTGTGTTTGTAAAATTAGCAAAGGAAAGGGATACCTTTATCTCAGCTGGACAATGAAGTTATAACACAATACTTCCAACTTCATAACATCTATTCACCAGATTTATGCTTTAGGAATCTTGTTCTTCTCCCATTGAAACCTGATATTGAAGTCATCTCAAAAGAAGGTTGTGGATCCTAATTCTGCCATTCTCTTATTCAAGCCAGACTAAGATGTGGTGGCTCAGTCCTGGGATCACAGGTGAACACTCTTTCCCCAGAGCAAGTGTTTTTAGGAAGGGACTCCTCAGCACTGACACTTCCTCTTTAAAGTCAGAGCCCATCTAAATCTCTCACCTGAATTTTATACAGTCAGTTTTCATGCAGTCAGACTCTAATTCTGCATCTAAGGGTGGTGGAAAAACAGCCCTAAGAAAGCAAATGGCTCCATGTGGGTTTCATGAAGAGTCAGAGCCTGGATGTTTGCAGGGCTGTGTTTAATTGTGCTCAGGAATGAGGTTACATCTTCTGAGACTTATCGACACTTGCTTGTCATCTTCTTCTTTGTTCATCCTCGTTGGGTGAGGTCACTGGCTGACTAATTTCAGTACAGATTTGAATCTATAATGAAAACTCTGAATGAAGACTCTTGCTCCACTCAGGAGATCCTGGAAGCATCCCCACAATCCGAGGTTTGCTCCCAGCACAGGTGGTGGCCCTGTGATGCTTCAGTGCCTTTGTTCAGGCCTTTGATGTGGTTCTTCCTGCAGCTCTGTGGGTGTCATAAACCACTGGGCTGCTTTGCTGCAGTTGGAAATATAAATACTGGGCACAGTAAAAATGGAACCAGGCACCTGCAAGAGGGTCCAGCTCCCACCCCACACCCTGGCCAGGGAGCTTCCAGATCATGGACAAAAAGCTACAGGACAAACCAGCCAATTCCCACTGGGACAATTCCCACTGAACCTTCTGCCCTAATTCAGCAAAGCCCATGTGCAAACACTTAACCTTAAGCCTGCACTTAAGTCCAGGCCCAGCCCCATCCTCAGGTGTGCTGATAAACAGGCACCTTCTGGGGGGTTGAGCCCCACAACCAGGATGGATGGTTGGCTCCTGCCTTTAGTACAGACCTTATCTGAGCTGGTTTGTGCTCCCAAATATCTCCCTCAGAGCTTCTTTCTTCCCTGAACAGCAGTATTGCACATAGAGAATAATTTAGGTTGGAAAAGACCTTTAAGGTCATTGAATCCAAATGTATCTCTGCCTTTCCTGTCCAAAAACTCCTTCAGCACCCCTTGAGCTGCCTGTACAGCCTTCAGTGTCAGCAGCTCCAGCTTTGCTGTTGGGGGCTTAGAAAGGCCTGTGCAAACATCTTGTCTGCAAAGGATGACCCGAGGTCTCACCCCATGGTAAGTCACCGGGGTAGAATCCGCTTTCTATGTGGAGTGGGTTTGTTTTTTGGTATTATATCGTGGTATGTTGGTGGAGTCGAATTATTTAACCTTTCTGATGGGTCTAGGAAGGGCTGTGGACTATTTTCTTTCATGTATTTCTAGCGGGGGGGGGTCGATCCTTCCTCTCCAGGCGATGCCAAACCACGTTTTAGGATCGATGCAAGAGCTCTGCTCTCAGGAGTGAGCCCAGGGCGCCGTGACAGGCTGCACTAGGTTGGCCTGTGATGCTGAGCCTGGTGCAGGATCCAGCCCACTGGTGACTTGGCGTGGTGCCACCTCAACAGATGGGCATCAGCCTCCGGAGCTGCGCCGGGGGCTGGAGCGCCCCGGGAGCCCCTCGGGGAAGGGCCCTCCCTGGGTCACAGCACTTTCATCTTTGCAGAGCAAGAGCAGGGCTTTGCTTGGGGTGAGCCTCTGCAGTATGAAAGGGTTTTATGGGGAAGGATGGCTGCTGTTGTGGTAAAACTGCAGGAGGATGGGGTGGGAAGGGCTTGGTGGAGGAGGGACCGATGGTCCTTCGCCTCCGGGTGCTGTTGTGCCAGAAGATGCTGGGTTTGGGCCACGTGGTTGTTGTGAGGTGCGTGAGAACTGCCAAGCTTAAGCTGAAATAAGATTTTTAAATTCGTGCAACCCCTACAAGCTTTCTCACTGATGTGAGCAGATCTCTCTGGACCTTTATTTCTCTTTTTTTCACGTACCAGCCGTTTCCAGGTAAATGTACACATACCCATACGAGTGCTAAGCTGTGAAATAGCTGTGTGGATGCTTAGAAACTTGTATTTAGAGATCTAAAGACCAAAAGGGGCTTGGAAATGGCCTAGGGACACCATTCCTAAAACTTCCCTGAATTAATTTTCTGCTTCAAATCCAGTGGGTTTGGCTAAAAGAGAACATCTCTATTAGAAAAAGAAGTACTACCTAAATATTATCAAAATCTTCTTCTACATTCTCACTGGCTGTGATCAGATCAGAAATTCCTGCCCTGAATTTGGTGCTATTAATTTACCCTCTCTTTTAAATTTGTGATTATTGGTTTTTTATCCTACCTTCTGCTGCTTTCCCTCCCTGTTTGCACACTTCACATACCTGCAATGCTGTTCCATCACTATAAAAACATAATTATACATTATACACAGGCTTGGCCCAGCTAAAAGCATTTCCGGGGGGTTGCAATTATTGGTCCCGATTTTTTTATTTTTTTTTTTTTCTGAGAAAAGTTTCTTTTTAAGTTTATTTTTCTTCTAATCTGGTGGAAACCCATTCTGTGTGACGGTGTCACGCAGGGGCAGCTCGGAGCTGCACAAAAGGTGGGGATTGGGGGAACAACGGGGAAAACACGGCAGAGGAAACGCCTCCCTCGCTGCCTGTGGCACGATGGGCTACTGCAGGGAGGGCTGTGGTTAAAGCCTGGCTGGAATCACCCTCCCTGGAGTCCTGGGAGTCCCCGGAGGCTCCTGCAGATGTTGTACCCCGAGGTCGCAGCCTTTGCCCTTGCGTGCCGCCGCCTTTGGAGCTGGGAGCCTTCCAGGGCGTGTTATTTACTGGGCAGGAGGGTGGAAGCCTTTCCTCCCCCCTCCCCGGTCGTGCATTTGAAGCTGTGTTTTCAAAACAGCTCTGGGTTTTGATGCTTGCCTTGATTTGAATGCCCCAAGGGCTCTTCGATTGAGGCTCTTCGCAACCTGGTGTTCTCCAAGAACCCCAAACACCCTCGGTAATTAACGATGTGCAATTATGGATGGGTTTATTTGTATCCTGAACTGTCATCTGGGCTGCGTTTATGGTGTTGGAAGATGAGAGAGCAGATTGGGCTCGGGGGTGGGTCTGGATCCTCCTCTGGGGATGGGACTTTAAGGGGGGCTCAGCCCACAGCTGAGCTTCAGGAGGGGATGGAGCAGGGGAAAAGGTGGGAACCCCGGCGAAATTCACACTCTACATCTGCAATCACCTTTGTTTTTAGCCTTTTCTTGCCCGTGGAGAGGTGAAGACCTGGTTGGTCCCTCCTTAAGCGCTCGGGGCTGTTACTTTCCCTCCCAGGCAGGGCTTACAGTGAGCAGCTCCAGGGAAAGCTGCGACAAAGCAGAGCATTCCAGAGGGGGACAGGAGGGCTGATGTGTTTCCAGCGATGCTGCCTGCTCGCTGCTGCTGAGAGCAGATGAAAGTGGAGCTGGCAGCCGCTCCACACGATGCAAATCGCAGCGGCCCGCGAGGTGCGCCGTGTTCCACCGCGGTTACGCCAGACAACGCTGCCAAACCATGTTTTCCTCCGTATGTGGCTTGACAGAACATTGTGTTTAACCTCAGAGTAGATGGGATAAAACACGGTTCTCTGTCAGGACTACAAATTCGTGCTTCTGTCTACACCGAGGCTCTGTCTTCCTCTCCTAACTGTGGGCGTTTCCGTCGTGTGGACAGGTGGGATGTTTTTGAGGGGATGCAGGAACCTAAAATCTTGGTGCTTTTAATCTGAATTAGGTTCTCAAGTCAAGTGATAGCTTTGAATTTATGCATCTAAACCACTTAACCCCTTGGTAAAATGCCTTCAGTCCCCAAAGGAAAGCCCTGGCAATGGTTTGCTCATCTGCTCGTACCCAGATGTCGCCCCAGCTAAAAGCAGACTCGGTTCACTACCAAGCGTTACATACGTGTTCAGAACATCTTGTAGGGCCCTGCATGGGGATTAATGTGTAACAGGGCTCTCAGCTCAGCATCTCTGAAAGCTGTCCAAGGCAAGCCCATCCCCAGCACGTGGCTTTCCCATATGGAGAAGGAGAACAGGGACCTATCTCCATCCTGAGCGGTCCATGTATGGAAAAGCTTGAGTGCTGATGGTCTCTAGCACAGCTCCCCAATATAATGGGGTAATAATTAACAACAGCATCTGAGTCTCACAGCTCTTCATGGCCCGTTTCCCCCAGACCTGATGCTGGGTCCTCATGATGGATGATCTCCTTGGGGTGGATTTGTGCCATAGAAGATTTGTTGCCTGTGCTTTGACACATCTGTTTGAGAAATCAGATTGGTGTTTCTGCTGGGTGCCAGGAATCAGGAGCAGTGGAGGGGGCTGTTGCAGAGCCCACTGCATGGGCCAAGGCTTGGGTGATGCTTTGCTGGCATCTCTTTATTGTTGGTTCAAAGTTTGGCCCTGCTCCATGGTGTGGGAGAGCGCCTGTGATGGATATTGTGATCTCCCTGCTCGCAGCCTGATGGATGGGACCCGTCTGTACATGGAGCCAAGCTTGATGCTTTCTTCTGGGGGTGATTTGATTCCAGGGCTCTTCTAGGACAGCTCAGAGCAACCCCCAAGCGTCCTAACGAGCCCCCTAATGAGCTTTGTTCGGGGGCTGCGAGCACAGCTGCCGTGGGGACAGCTGGGAGACGCACGGAGCTCCCGGGCCCTCCATATGGATGCTCTTGACCTCTGAGGCCTCCGAAACTCCATGTGGCTGCTGAGGACACTGGAAAGGGTCAACCCTCTCTCCACACCCCCAACAAAAGGAGGGTTTGGCAGACACAGCCAGGGCTGAGCAGTGAAGGGGTCTTAGAGGGAGACGGGGGGAAGCGCAGGCTTTCCAGGGGCGTGGATTTGCAGCGCAGCAAAACTCGCTTGTGAACGCAGGTTGAGGAAGCAGCTCCCACATGTGCAGCCCTCGCTGGGTGCCCGGTAACTGGGTCAGATGGGGCTGGGATCCAGCCACTGCCATCCCAGCAAAAGGCTGCTGCAGCTCGGCCGGGCGGCGCGGGGTGACTTTGAACCCCCTCCCCGTCCCGGCAGCTTTGTTATCGGGGCCATTGTGGGGCCGGCGGAGCCAATCCCCGCCAGCCCCGATTCAAAGTCCAGGTGCCAACCAACTTGAACTCTCCAGCATCCCCGCCGTGAAGCAATTATTCCCTCAGACACATTCATTGTTCTCATTACACCATAAATTGTGAATGAATTAAACATGCACTTACCACTATGCACCACAGCTGTCAAGGAAAATAACACACCAATATCGTGCGGGGCTGGATCCCGCTCCCGCTCCTCTCCCAGGAAGGTTTGCTGCTCACAGGGAAGGAGGCAGCAGCCAACCTCACTGGAACTGGTGTTTTCTTTATGGCGAGGCCAGATCTCTGTTCCCACTTACAGCAGCTCAGGGCAGGACTGTCTCTCTTGGATTTGATGTTTTAATTGGTTTTTTTCCCCCTTTTTGGCCACGTTGGTATCGCTGTTACGCAGAGGGAAGGCTGGCCCCTGAGCTTCCTGAGGTCCCAGTTGTCCATGTCTTATGTGGAAACAAAATTCTACCATGGGTGTAAGAGGACAAATCCAGCCTTGCTTTGTGCTGGTGGGACAAAGCCACTGGAGCCCCTGTGCCAGCAGCAGGATGGTGCCTGGCCTAGAGCCCCCAGCCCAGGCACAGGAGCACTGGGCTCGCTGCCCGGACCATCCCGGTCCATACTGGGAATTTCACTGTACGTGACTGATAGCTTGGGAAGCTGTAAAGGAAAGGTGATTCAGAGGGAAGCTGTAAAAAGGTAATTCAGCTGCCTGACTTCACTTTAGGGTGCTGTATACACCAATATAGACACTTTCCCAAGAAGAGGCGAGGGCGTTTATTTATTTTCTAATCTCTGCACCACGTCCACAGAGTTTATAGAGCCACAGCAATCTCCTGGCGTGTCCAGATAAATTCCCTGATTGTTCCTGCTCCAAAGAGAGGACCTGGAGCTGGCTGCTACCTCGGGGTACAACGTTGGGATTCACCAGACGGGATTACAGAGGGGGCTTTTCTTCTGAGTGCGGGAGCTGGAAGTTTGTCTGCATTTCTCTCCTTGCTCCGCATCTCCAAGGAGGTTTTCACTTTCTAAGAAGGATGTTACCCACTGAGCTATTCATAGCAGCTAAATGAGAAAAGGGGTTAATAAAATACATGCTAGAAAAAAGAAAATAAGATTAGGAGGACTGATGTTTTGGCTGTGAGGCCTTCTGTGGGCTGCAGAGAGAGGGGGGGAAAAAAGGAACAAGATTATTATTTCTTTTCTCTGGCTCAAAGAACTTCATGGCCAGAATGGCACCACTAATCCAATTTTCTTTCTAACAAGTATTTTATCAACACCTCTTTCTTTTTTTCTCCCCTCTATTCTCCTTCCCTCAGTCTCTACACTGACATATGACTAGTTGTATGAAAATTAAAATTTCAGCTAGGGGCTGTCCCTGCCCACGGGAGCATTAGTGGGGCTCACAGGAGCTGGGGACCCCCAAGACCGTGCACATCTACCCCTGCTCACGTGTGCCAGTGCACACACAGCCACTGCACTTTTTGGGCACCTGGTTTTCTGTCTCCCAGCACAGAAAAGTCTCTTTTCCAGCCAGTTTGGCAGAGGATCAGATAGCAGCTCCACTGAAAGCAAACAGCCGCCGTTCCGAGGGAGTAAATATTTCGCAACGTGTTACTTCAGTCTTATTTATTATGAACATATTTTCCCTTTTATCCGGGGATTTGCCAACTCTTCGGAGTCACAAAACCTCACCACAGCCTGGGGAAGGGTGGCTGTGCCTCTGCTCCTCCTCTGCCATTGCAGGGGGGACCCAGGGAGGTTTCACCCAGCCCTGGCTCCCCCCTCGGGCTCACCCCTGCTTTTTCTCAGGGACACCTGAGATGGGAGGTTTGGTCTAAGTGGTGGTGCTGGGTCATGTTTTGGAGTGAGGAGAAGCTGCAGTAGAACCATTTTACCCCAGTTTGCCTGTGACACCGTGTCCTGGGGGGCTTTGGGGCAATACATTGGAGGAATGGGTAAAATATGAGGAGGGGAGTTGTTCTCTTATCTGCCTTCTCTTCTAAACCCAGCAGAGACAGAAAAAGGGCAGCTCTGATGTAGGGGATGGTGCTGAGGAGAGGTAGGTGGGGAAACCATCAAGAGAAGCCCCCCAGAGAGGACCCTTTATCTTGGGCAGAGGAGAAAATTAATTAAAGCCTTCAAAGAAGTTGATTCATCTTCCATTAGCCCGTGACTCCTGTCTGGCTGTGGGAAACTGCTGCTGCACTGACCTCCCTCCATGGAGGTGTGATGGGGCTCTGGGGTGGTGAGGGGTCCTGTGGCTCCAGGCACTGCTCCTCTGAGTAGGTGGGCTTTTGGTGGTGCCATGTTTTCCTTCTCTGAAGGATTAAGGAAGCAGGTCCCCTCCCTGCAGGGTTTGGCTGGGTCTGGGGGAGGATCTGAGGTGGGGCTTGTCCACCTGCAAGCACAGCAGCAGCTCTCAGGGCTGCAGGGGCTGTGATGTGCAGCCTGTGCCTGGGTCACTTCTCTTTGGGAGGAGAGAATCCCCCTGTGTGCATGGAGGGCTGGGCACAGGGAGCAGATGGCACAGCAGTGTGTGCTTGGCCACTCCTGCTGCTTCCGAGGGGATCAGGGCACTTTACAGCCAAGCAACCTCCTCTACCATGTTTGACTCCTTTCCTCCATTTAATAAGATGGGAAAAAAAAAAAATTAAGTAATAATCATAGTGCAAGAGGGGATGTCACTGCAGCCAGCCCTTCCCGTGGGATGATCCCGTGTTCTCCATGGCTGGGGTTTCCAGCAGCTAAGGAGGCTCCCCAGGAGCTGTGCCCTGACTGTCTCTGGGCCGTCCAGCAGCAGCATTTTACAGAAACAATTAGAACTGGGAAGTGTTTATTCCTTTGTTGCCTCCTTGCATTACCTCCTTCTTGCCTGAGAATCCAGGTGCTGATAACTGGCCAAAGATCAGAGCAGCTGGAGCAGGAGCGAGGGGCTCAGCCCTGGCCTCGCTGCCACAATTCAGGATTTCTGTTTAGCCAGGAATTAGCTGGGACAGGAGCCCCTCCTGATCCTCTGGGGTCGTGCACGGAGGGCTCTGGGGTGGAGGAGCGATGACCCGCCATGGCTCGGGCTGCAAGGAAACCATCTCGGGCTGTTCCCATTTGTTCCTAATCCTTCTTGGCTCTTCTCTTCACTGGAAAATTAGACCGTGTTGGAACACGACTTTGCTTCAGCATATTAATTAGTGGGATGTTTAAGATAGGTCAGCAGTTAGGTGCAGGCAGGCACGGTCATGCTCAATGTCAGGTGATGGGAGTTAATCCTGCAGTTCCAGGGAGATTCACTCAGGACCAGCTGGCAGAATTACAACCAACTGAAACTTTTTAGTTTAGTTTGGATTTTGATGGGAAATCAAATTTTCTACAAACAGAAAATGCTTTTCCCCCCACCCCCCTCCATGGCAAAGCTGAAACTCAAGGGCCTGTTTCAGCCAAAACCCAGACTGTGAGTTCTGTGGTGCAGCAGTGGTTGGAGTGGACGTGGTTGTGTGGGATGCCTGACACTGCCATGGCCCAGCCACTGTGTGCTCCTCCACTCCCTCACACCCTCCTTGTCCCAGCACAGTGCCAGCCTTCCATGGGAGATGCTGTCTGGGTCTATGAAATGCAGAGAGCACAGAAACTACACCTCCCGTGCTGTACCGTGTTTAAAAACAGAAGGTTTTTACTTGCAATGTGGGGTTTATCAGGATTTTTTTTTTTTTTTAATCAGCTCAGTTTTCTTTGGAAAACCCTTCCTGTCAGTGCTTTTTTTCAGCTGGTTTGATGCACAAAACCAGGAGGACCCCACTGAACCAGCAAACAACCCCCAGCCTGGGCTGTGGCAGCACGAGCATCCCGTGCAGCCTGTCATTAGCATTTCTCAATCAGCGCTTTCTCGTTAGTGGCTGGGGCCAGTGGGAGCTTTGAATGAAGGTGGAGCCAAGCCAGAAAAAGATCCTCTCCTGAAAAATTATAATGAAAGCAATAATGGCTGGGTCCTTGAGCAATGCCTGTCTATGACAATCGTTGTCTGGAGGCTACCTTAATTACGAAACAGTGTTCTCAGCCTCAGGCTTCATGGCCTCAGTGCCTTTACTCTCTCTTGAGCAATATTTTATTGCTATTGTCCTCAACCTACTTCGTATTAAGTTCAGAGTGTCTGAAAGTTATATGAAATATATGTTTGTGTTCTATTCTATTTGCACGAATTTCTTGTATTGTGGGGTTTGTTTGGTTTTTTTATCGGTATCTGAAAGCCTAAAGCTGGGATTATCTGAAGGATTATAGGAGAATTAGGCACCCAAAGCCAATTGATTTTTCACTGTGAATTAGCCAAGTGCATTTGGAGGGCTGGAGACTTTGGTCTGTGCTCGTGGTTTCGGGTCCCCCTTGTATCATCTCGGTAGAGGCCTCAGCACAACTCTGGTGGCCTTCAAAAGGTGCTGAAGCAGGAGCAGCCAGTCAGAAACTGCAGGTACGAGGAGGGAGCCGTGGCCCTGAGACATTAAACCGCCTTTGAAAAACCTCCTTCTGGCTCCCTGAGGCTCTTTTGAAAACGCCACTCCGAGTTACCATCAATTTTGGTAATTAAGCACTGATTTAATTTTAGAGTAACAATAATTGTCAACATTTTCCAGCCCAAGCACCTTAAATTAGACACGCAGCTCCAGCCGCTGGCGCGGGATCAAAGCTCGGCGGCGCGGTTTTTTGGGAGATGCTGAGCACACGCAGGGGAAGGTCGTGCTCAGGACTTCACAAACCCGGGCCATGTGCACTTGGTCCCCTGCCAGGCTTGAGCTGCGCGCTCGACGTGCGTTTCAACACCTTCCTTTGGGCACCTCGGATTAAAAAAAAAAATTAAAAGGGGAAAAAAAAAAAAAAAAAGAAATTGGCTGGGAGGCGTCACACAGATTTTCCCCGACGGTGAAAGTGGAGGTTGGCTGTGGTTCCGTGGGCAGAGGGTTGGGTCACACGCTGGAGTCCGTGTGGAGTGTGACGGGGATGTCACCGGCGTCCTCACTGGCGGCACGTGGGCAGGAGCAGGACACAGCCAGGTGGGTCCTCTGAGCCCCCATCCCTGGGCCTGCCATCCTCCAGGAAGGGGGTCCTGCGTCCCACCGCGGCTTTATGGCCAAGGACTGGCCAAGGGAGGGCTGGCCAAGGACCTTCTGGGTGATACAATGGGGGGCAGGTGGGCAGAGATGCTGCTTCTCCCAGGGAAGGGTAGGAAGGATTCCATCTGGGGGATCCTACAGTGATTCCTCCGTTCCACGTATCCTACTGGGCATCTCCTGGTGCCAACCCCTTGCTTTGGGGCGGGGGGTCATTGCTGGGGGCCAGGCAGGGTCCCTGGTGCAGGGCACCCGCCCCACATCCCGTCCCTGCTGGGGCAGGCAGGGCGAGGTGCCCTGGCAGGCATCAAAGCCGTGATTAAGCCAATTCTTTAATCGTATCTCTGCGCCTTTGATGAGGCTTCACCTCGCTGTGCTCCCCACGCCCAGCCCCACCCCGACTTGGTGCTTTTGCTTCATTTTTAGCAGTGATTTGGAAATTGCCGTGGCTCCTTTTTCTTTCTTTCATTCACCCCTTTCCCCCCCCCCCTCATTTTCCCTCTTTTTTTTTTTTTTCCCCTCCTGTCCCAAGGCTCCTCTCAGAGCTCGGTGTCCCCCAGCCCCTCGAACCCCCAGCCAGCCTTTAAGGGCACCTTCACACCTCTTTTCCTTGCCTTGTCTCCCCTTTATTCTTATGAAGCTCTCATTGATTATTGCCCTTAAATTCCTCAGTCCGGTCATAGATAAAAGGATAACCACTTCAAAGCAAAGTGTTAAGAGTTTAACCTCGAGCTAAAAGAGTGGACAACAAGGTAATTGAGGGTAATAACTGATCACAGACCTACTTTCAAAGGCACATGCAAGCCTCACTTTCAGATGGCTTTAATTTTATTAACATTTGTAGCAGCTCTAGATGCTTTTGAATCATTACAAACTTCAAAGCTTGAGGTAACACTCCAAATGGAGAACCTGACACCGGGTTTTTTGTTCAGACCCACATCATATTGATAGTCTCTGTTGCAAGCATGTAACATCTCTTCTCAAACTATAAAAACCTAGACGAAGAAAATATCGCCAATAGAGAAGATCAAAGCCTGAACCTCCCTTTGAATGATCCCAAAGAAGTCAAAACAGAAAACAACATGGAAAAAAAATTGCATCTATGTTACTCCAACTGCCTTTATCCATATTTAAACTTTTCTGCCAAGGCAGATGAGGATGGATAATTCTCCCTGAGTTTTATCAAACTATTTGGTTAATCCTCTGTTTCTCTTTGGGCATTTGGAGCTGGTCCTTTTGCTCTCTGTGGCATTTAAACCCAAGAATTTGGAAACAGCACATAGAAGGAACAGCCCTGACTCAGCTGGGAGGGGAGCCAGGCGAGGTAAACCTAAAAAATACATTTATAAAATGAAAACACGGAGACTAAAATGAAAACTACAAAACCACCCACACTCCTCCCATCTCCAACCCCTGATAGTTGTAGGAAAAAAGGTCATTTGTGGATACTGAGCTGTTTTACAGCCCAGTGGGGGTCAGTGTCCCCCGTGCCAGGGGATGTGCCCGTGGTCACCCCTGGGTTTGCTGCTGCAGCCGTGCAGCTCCTTGTGCTTTATCCCAGTGCAGCCATTCCAGGGGCCACCCAGTGAATCAGCCCAGGAATTGATCCAGGGTATAAATAGCCATTTTCTTTGTCTATTTTTTGTGTGGGGAAGGGTTATTTTTAACTGGGTGAATTCCCTGAGCTAATGCACGAAGCATTCACAATGAAGGGGGTGGCCCAAGGAAACAGGCTGGCCCTGCTGCCAAAAATCACATCCCTGCTCCCCTATGCAGAGGGGCTGCTGCCACTTCAGCTGGTGGCCAGTGTCACTGAAATTTCAGGTGGTCAAGGAGAACCTCCCCAGCTGCTTCAGCCTCTGTAAAGTCATCAAGGGAAGAAAAATTGCTTGGATTTTTTTTCTGACTGGTTTATATGGTGTACAGCAGGTTTTATAGTGGTGCAATCCTTTCCTCCTGATTTGCATCAGTGCAATAGCAGCATTAGGCAGGTTATTATTTTGATGCACCCCAGGACAAAGGGCTGGGTTTGGCTCCAGGATATTTAACAGCATCTCAGCTGTGGCAGTTACTGGTCCAGTGGTCATGGAATCATGGAATGGTCTGGATTGGGAGGGACCTCAAAGACCATCTCATTCCAACCCCCTGCCATGGGCAGGGATGCCTTCCTCTAGACCAGGTTGCTCAGAGCTCCATCCAACCTGGCCTTGGACACTCCCAGGGGTGTGGTGGTCCTCCTGTGACGGCCCATCCTTGCTCACAACTCCCACTGCTCCAGTTTGGGAGTGCAGAGCCATCCCATTTGGAGCACCGTGGCTTTGTTCAGACTCTTGATGGCTGACCCTGGGTATCTGGCCCACCAGTTTTTGTCATTTCACTTGCAGCCACACGTGACAGATCAACATTCCCAGTGCTGGCTGGTGTCAGGTGTATCACAGGAGAGTCTCATTACCCATGTTCACTTCAATAGCAGATGTCAACGTGTATGAGCCTGTGGGAGCCACATACTTTTAAATGTATTAAATAACTCTGTTTTGAGCCTGCACTGATATTACATTGTTTATGAACTGAAATCAATTTAATATAAGCTGCTCTCTCTGTTCTCAGGTTAGGCACAGGCCTGTGTAATGAAAGGGCGATGGTGTATTGCCTAAATCTATGGAATTTCTCTGATTTTATTGTCTGAAGTTATGGCTAGGAGAAGAATCAGCTTTTCCAGCATTTCTGTTGTGCTTTCAATGAGTCCATTATCAGTTGCAGAGACAGGTCAGATAAATGGGATCCAGCACTAAAACACGTGTTACAGCTGCCCAAGGCAAGCCCTCACTTGCAGACTTGGAGCTGCACAAAATGTGCTCAGAAATCGCTGCCCCTGTGGCCAGTTTGTTTCTGCCTTTGCCCTCTGGAACAGCATCCCACCTGCACATCTGCACATGGAGCAGGAGGGGCCCTGCTTTCCTGGGAGCTGACCATCTCCTCAGTGGGCTTTAGTGGGAGAGACATCTCATGGCAGTGCTCTTGTTTGATTTAGTCAGCCAGGCATGGGATGGGGATCACCATCATCTCCCTGTGGCAAAACTCTGATTTCCCTGATGCCACTCCCAAGCAAACCCCTTCACCTGTGATCAAGACAATGGGAGTTCTCTCCTTCCAGCTTGCAAGGGGCTTGTATAGAAGTTTTTATTTACATTGATGGGACTTAGGTGAACAGAGGTAAATAGACCGTAAATATATCACTAACAAAGCCCTCAGAACCAGTTTTCTGTAGATGGGAACTGCTGCAGCAGTGTAGTTCTCCTGTAACCCTGTGCCACCCATGGGAGGATTTCAGCTTTTACTGCTTTCTAGGAGTTTTTAGAGCTTCCCCCAGGTGGAAATGTTCCCATTACAAACCAAACTCATCTCAGGAAGCAGCAGCTGGGATTTAGGAGGTGACAGCAACCTCCTGCTCCCCTCAGTGCTTCCTGCCATCCCCTGTCAGGGTCTTCCTCATCACTGATGAGCTGATCTGTGTGTTTGATTAGAAGATCTTAGAGGGGAACATGGGATGTGCTCTCAGGATAACAAAAGACTCAAGTTAGGTTTGTTTTCAAATATTAAAAAAGAGTGTCCTAATTTCAGACCTGTTGGGAAGAGAGGGAGAAAAGCCCAGAACATGATTTCAGTGACTGGGGATGCAGAAGTGGGGATGGGCTCTAACAGCACCTCAGTTTCTCCCCATTTTTGGTAATGTGAGGGTCTCAGTCCCCCCAGTTTCTTATGGGGAGAAAGGATACTGGGCAAGCAATTTCCAGGCTTCTGTGAAAGGATTAGAAAGCATAGCCAGCAAAAGAAACAAATATTAAAGTAATATTTTGATGGTCTCTCCCACAGCATGCTGATTTCTACTGAAAAGAAAATACCATTAATGAAATGTATGTCCAAGCAGCCATTTTTGGCACTAGGCTGGTCAGAGACTGACCAAGTTTGCCTTACTTTTAAGGAACAGAGGAAACAAAGCTGCCAATATTTATTGTTTAACCTTTCTTGAAAGGATTACGGCGGAGGTTCCCACAACGGAAGAAAACACCTTTTCATACAATCAGTAGGGCTTTGGCAGAGGAAGATATGACCTACTAAAAAAAATGTAGGTAAATTAGGAGAAGGGGGAGCAGTGCAATCTGATACTAGATGGAATGGCACCAAAAGTTGGTGCTGGTTTGAATGCAGGTGCTCAGGAGGGGTGACCTGCAGGGCTTTTCCCTCAGTTCAAGGTGAGGAGGTAGAGCTCAGCTCTCAGCCTGTCCCCACCAACCTGCCAGCAGTGCCCTTTGTGAAGGAGAAATCCAGCCAAAGGGCTTTTGTTGTCCTTTGGGGGACTTTGATGATTTCTCCCCATGATGGAAAATCCCATGCCAGTTGTGCGTCCTTTTTTTTTTTTTTAGAGCTAGCTGTCCTCTGTTTCCTCTTTTAACCAAAAAGTTCTGCCTTCTGGTTCCTCTCTGGGAATACTCTTCCCAGTGTCTGAAACACAGAGGACTTGGTTGTGCAACTCTTTGTGTACCAAAACTCCAGGGACTTTGGGGCCAGGTCTGCACCAAAGTCTGGTGATGTGGGGATGAGGCTTTCTCCATGCAAAGTCTCCTCTCTCTCCAGTCTGCATTTCACACCTGGAAATACAGGCATCCTTAAAAAAAATTAATGCTGCTTTTGTGGCCTCAGGACTGGTCCAGCTTGTGAGAGGCATCACCCAGCTCCTGACAGCACCAGGGGGGCTGGAACCTCCCACCCTTCACTGTCCTTAATCCTGAGAATTGACTCGACAGGCAGAAACAAACCAAACCAGGTATAATTTTAGGGTACTCAGTTTTGACAGCACACCTAAAAATAACCATGCTTAAAGGGTTTGGAGTTTTTTTTATTTCCCTGGAAGTGAAAAGTTTTATTGGACTTTATGAACTTATGAAAGTTTTCCACTAGTCAGGAAAGCCTGTTCCTTCCTAACCGTTGTCTCTCCTCCTGCTTTTTCCATTACCATCCTGCTTAAAGGGCTGTGTGGATCAGGATATTTGGGTCCAGGAAGTATTTTTGGGATGCCCAGTAGCAGGAAGGGGTGGGAGTGTGCTGTGCCAGCCCAGCAAGCCCCACATGGCACGGGAAGGGTTAAATTTCATGCTGCAGCTGCAAAGCCCAATTTCTTTATTTCCTGTTAATGACATTATTGCCTGCATAAAACCATTGAAACATGTTTCTTTCATTTGTTTAATTTCAAATTCTGAGCACACTAGCTGGAAACTATGTTTAATAGTTAAACTCAAAACATTTGGATTTCCTTCCCTCGCTGAGTTTTGCAGGGAGTACACTTCATACTTAGTTGAGTTTTCAAGGAGCCATTTTTACACAGCCATAGAAGCCAGAAAACAAAACAGATTCTATTGCAGAATCAAATCACATCAGTCCAGGCTGGTAACACATCATATATTTCACTTCCTCTGCAGTCGTGCCAAGATGCCACCAGCCCTGACTCCTTCCCAAACTGGCCATGTTCTCCTCCAGGAGCATCCAGCCTGTGCAGAACCAGAGCCAGTACACCCCATGTGCTGTGGGCGTGCAGGAGAAGGACTTCCCTGAGCATGCATGGAAAAAATGTTCCTGTTTCCATGAAAAAACAGAATGGAATCTACTTCAGGCCTCGCTAGCACTGATGCTCCCATCACCTCCCCATGTTCCTCCTGCTGGATGTCACGTGCCAGGTTCTTGCTGCCAGCAAAGTGGGGGCACAGAGTAGGCAGGATGAGGATGGAAGTGAACCTCCTCAAATTTGAAAGGAAGTCCTTGAATCTGAACCCATTTGGCAGATAAAGCTCCAGATAAAGCTGCCAGAGACATGGTGTCTGCTGATGATTTTAGCAAATGGCCACAAACTCTGGAAGTAGGGAGGGGGTTGTCCGGCACAGGGTGATGGACACCAACGAGTAGTTGTTGTGTAGAGCTGGCTGCTTGAGTGGTGGAACATCTAAAAGTCACTTCATAAGCACTCGTGGGATTAGTGCATGGAGAAACTGGGCTTCCAACCACTTTAGACTCAGATTCTCCCTGGCACCTGTGATATTAATGGTAATGAAGCCCAGACTCACTCTTGCTGAGCAGAAGCAGTGAGTAGAGATGGAGTAAGGAGGAATGTGGCCCTGAACTGGACTTTAAGGAGTTACCACTGATGTGACAAGAGCACCACACTCAGTGCCTCTGCCATGGCATCATGGCTGCATCCCCAGCAGCCACAGCAGTGCTCAGTTTTCCATCAAAAAAATCCATATTTGACTAAAAAAATTCAGTAGGATTTAAATTTTACCTTCAAGGGCCATGGACAGGGACACCTTCTACTGGAGCAGGTTGCTCCAAGCCCCATCCCATCTGAACATTTCCAGGAATGGGGACTCTTGCAGAGCTGGTCTCCTTGTTACTCAGACAGGAAGGTAGCAGAGAGAGTGATGTCTTGTTTGTGCACGGTGAGGAAGGGGTTGTGGAAAAAATAAGTCATGGGAAGTTAGTCATAAATATCCTCATTTACCTCTGTTGCCCCCACCCTCTCTTCAATCACTATTCCGGGCAGGTGAAGGAAGGAGTTCAGAAATGTTAATAGATAGCAAAGTGCTCGTGTGTGTTTTATCAGCTCTCCTGGAACGGTTAATGCTGATATGGTGCCCCTTTTAAGTCTAAAAAATTCTGGCCAAGCGTGTGCAGATAGCAGGGAGTGCACTGAACAAAACATCAAGGCGAAGAGTCTGTAGGGGGGAATGGAAATGTTAAAAGGATTATAGGAGAGAAAATGTATCAGACTTATCTGGCGATACTCGGTAACAAAAGTATGTCGGTTTATGAAATGAACTTCAAATCCCATAAAACTAATTGTGTGTTTTCTTGTCTTATTTGTGAGTATCTCTGGCAGTGCTTTTTTTCCCCACTTGGAAAAACATGTCTGTGTGTGGATGATACCCTGTGCCTGCAGTACACTGAGAGATTACACAGCCAGTCGGGTTTATACCTCTTAAACTAATGATGTTAAACTAGTTTATTTAAAAAAAAAAAAAGAGGGAGAATAACTTCAAAGGTTCACATGTGGGTTGCAAACCTCTCATGTCTTCTGTATACAGGGCCTTCCTCTTATTTTGATCAAGACTGTTCCCAGCACTTCTGTTGAAATACTCGCAAGCCTTTGATCTCGTTATCAACATGACCACCAGTGCGGTGACAGAGGGGTGACGTCAGGCTGACTAACGCTGCTCTGGGGTTTAGATCCTACCCTCTGTGGGTCCTCCCTGGGCTCTGTGCGGGATCACAGAGGAGTTTTCCTGCTGGGAAGATCATTTAGACACCAAAACCCCAGCCCACCGTGGCTGGCTGTTGCATTTTGCCAAGGTGGGAAGAGTGGGCGGCGCTGTTCGCCCTCCTCCTGCTTGGCCAGGGAAGGGGAGGCAAAGGGGTGGAGTGAGGAGCAGGGAGGGGATGTGGGGGGGATTTGACCTCCAATGGGGATCGGTGAGAGGTGTGCTTGGACAGGATGGAGCTCAGCATGCTTGTTTTATCTTTTCTCCATATTTTCCATCAGTGTCCTTGTGATCTGCGAGTGTCCAAGGCCGGGTTGGACGGGGTTTGCAGCAACCTGGTTCTAGTGGAAGGTGTCCCTGCCCACAGCAGGGGGGTGGAACTAGATGAGCTTTAAGGTTCCTTCCCACCCAAACTGTTCTATTATTTTATAATCTTAGGGTGGTTTTAGCAGAGGAAGCACTTTCGAGGTACATTGGTACAACCAGTGTCAGGAACAGCAGCAGCGTGTTCTGGCCTGATGGCAGAGGCTGCTTGGGGGGTGGGAGGCATCTCTTGGCTGTCTTGGGGTTCTCCATAAGGAAAGTGCTTCCCTGGTCCTCAGTGTCCCCCTGTGCACACTGAAGGACACTGACTTTGAGCTCTGGTTTAGGACTGGTGGCTCATGAAAAGGCAGTGCTATGATTTGGGGAGGCTGTTTGGTTTGATTGAGCTCCTGGTCTGCTGTCACCTCCACAAAGCCATTTATAGGGATGAACAGAACAGCCCTCAGAGCCTTCACATTCCTGGTGTCTGACCTGCTGTTCTGCAGGAAGACAACAGCCTGGAGAGACATCTCTTTTGGAGCAAGACACCAGCAAAATATCTGCCCCGTGGGCAGAGAAGGAGGAGATGGAGCCAGGTTAGCTGGGTGCAGTCAGGATGAGACAGAGCCCAGAGAGTGAGGACTGGCACTCTGCTCTCAGAGCACTCCAGGCCTTAATGGCCCCCACTGCTTTTTTCTTTCTTACTTTCTTTTTTTCTTTTTTTACTACCTGATCTAAAAAAGCTCTCAGGAAAAAAAAAATTAATTTCTCTTTATTGTGCGGCTTTGCTGTGAACTGATTCTTTTCATCTAAAATTATTCCTTTTTGGTACCACAATCTGACTTCAAGCTTCTTTGCTGCCTGTGAACATGACACACAGCAGCAGCTAAAGAGGAGGGGACAGGCTGTGTCTGGTCTTTGCAGGGCACCAGGAGGGCTCAGCATGGCTGAGGACGCTGCTTTGGGCAGCTTTTTGCAGTCATTTTCTCCCCCATTTACAGAATTTTTATCTCAACTGGGGAAGGGCTAACAAATAAATTATAAATAGTTAATTTTCCTTCTGTTCAGCCTGGGAATTCAGATTCAAGTTTAGACTGGAAAATCAGAAGGAAATTCAAAGATACTCCGCTTTCTTGATGACTGCAGCTGCTACCTGAACACAGAGATTCCCTGTAGATCCGTGAACAAGGACTTCCAGAAACTGATAAAGATGAAGAAAACTCTGGAAGACCTTCTTGTACCTGCCACCGCCTGCCTAGTTCATCGGATTACTTTCAAATCCCAGGCACTACGTGACTCTTCCCTGTTGGCAGGAGGAGAAAATAGACTCCCTGACTGGACATGCGGAACATGAACGGGGCCACCGCCGCTTTGGGGAGGACAGGCTGCTCCACGGGCACTTCCCCACAAAGCCACGGCCTCAGGGGTTCACTCTCCTCTTGTTTTATTCCCAAAGTGTCTCTTTTTTGGTGGCTGGCCTAGAGAGGATGGTGGGTTGGGCAGGTCTTTGGGTGGGCCGCTCCTCTGCACGTGCAATCCCCAATAATTTGGGAAATTAAGTCGCTGGCTGAGTTGCTGGGTTGCTGTCCCAAGGCACTGGGGCAGGGCAGTGTTATTGCACAACGGGATTTGGAGAAAACCAGTCGGTTAAATGACATTTTTATGAAACAGAATGAATGAGACTTAATGAGATTTTCTTCCAAAGGGGACAAGGCTGAGGTTTTCAGCCTCCATTATAATGCCCTAATTTTCTGAGCTGTAGCAGTAAATGGAACCCAGGGAGGTTTTTATCCAACATTGTTTCAAAGCTAATTGTAAGGAGTAAGAGGTGGTCAAGTCACCTTCTGATGGTTGGAGGTCCTGGGCTGGAGGTGACACTGCTGTCACCATCCCAAGGAGCCCAGGAGACACAGGCTGTTCATCCTCCCAGGAAGGGACCATTTCATATGTCTCATCTGGCATAGTGGCACATCCATATTTGGCATCAGCAGCAGGGCCCAGAGGAGGAGGAACAGGAGCATTGGAGTGTGGGGAGAAGCCAAGAGCTGTGTTTAGTGACGGTGCAAACCACTTGCTTTTCCAACAGCCCGTCCAGAGAAGGGTGGGAAAGGAGAGGCACTGGTCTATGGCTGTGATCCTGGTTTCTGTCCTCACATTTAGGATCAGGTTAAGCCCCTGGGACCAGCACTGGAGCTTCCCTGGTGTGCCCACTGCGGTTCCCCTGGTGTGCCTCATCCTTCCCTTGGGATTCCAGTTTGCTGTGGAGATGTGGAGGGTGCAGAGCAGGAAGGAGAGGGGTGAGGCTGATGGGACCAGCTGTGGTGGTGGGAGCAGGTCCCCTTGGCTCTGATTCCTGGGGCTGTGGGTGTTTTGCTGGCCGGAGTGGGCAGCTCTGGAGTCTGCTGGACGTGTGGGGACAGAGCAGTGTGGGCATGGGGAGAAGGGCTGGTCCAGCCATGGGCTGCACTTTGCTGTTGCATTTCCCAGGAGGTGCCATCACCCGTGTTCAGGCACACCAAAAATGGCAGGTGCCATTTCTTTTGCCAAAGGCATTGCCACCTGTCCTGCTTGGAGTGACAGGACAAGGGGGAATGGCTTCTCACTGACTGATGGCAGGGTTAGGTGGGATATTGGAAAGAAATTGTTGACTGTGCGGGTGGTGAGGCCCTGGCACAAGCTGCCCAGAGAGGCTGTGGCTACTCCATCCCTGGAATTGTCCAAGGCCAGGTTTGGCAGGGCTTGGAGCAGCCTGGTCTAGTGGAAGGTGTCTCTGCCTATGGACAAGAGTTGGACTAGATGATCTTTAAGGTTCCTTCCAACCCAAAACCATCCTGTGATTCTATAATAATGATAAAAATCAAGCCAGGTTGATTCCACCAGCTCTGCTGGCCAGACCAAGGTGGGCTCAGACCAGCCAGGCAGCTCCTAGGGGGGAACCACCAAACCCTGGGGTCCAGCCTTGGAGCAGGCTGGGGAGGAGGAGGAGGAGGGCAGGAGGCTCCTTGGATCTGGAGGGCAGGTTTGGGGGCCAACCCCTAATTAAAACCTTTTGTCTGAAGTTCCAAACCCTCCATTCCGTGCCTGGTTAATATTTAACAGCTGGGGCAGGAGATGGGAACACAACTGCGGGCCGGGGTTTGGCTTGGTGTGCCAGTTCTATTGCAATCAGGGATTGTTTAATTAGCCTGCAGAGCAAAAACAGGCCTGAGGATTATTTATATATATATATATATATTAATAATAATAATAATATGGGGACCCGCCCCGTTTGTTTTTTATTCGTTGTTGGGTTTTTTTTCTTTTTTTTCCGAGATGAAAACTTTTCGCAAAGTTTTTAATGGCGGGGAGCAGCCCCCGCCCTGCAGCGCGGGGGTGGGGTGGGGAAGGGGACGGGGACGGGGGAGGTACAGAGGGGCGCGGGGGATGCGCGGGAGATGCGCGGGAGATGCGCGGGGCGGCGCAGAAAAAAATGGGCTCCTGCGCCTTTAAGGCGGCGGAGCGGCGGCTGCGATCGCATCCCTTTGATAAGGTCCTGGCAACTCCGTACCCGCCGCGGGATGCCGAGGGGAAGGGCGCAAAAAAAATAAAAAACAAATCCCGTCCCCTAAAAAATATAACACAATAATTTTATTCCCCTCGCCAGCGGTGATATCCGCGCACCCCCCCTCCCACCCCCGCGCGGGATGAAGCATCCCCCGCACCGCTGGTACCCCGGGGGATGGAGCAGCGTGAGGGGCAGGAGGTGCTCCTCCCGCGCTTCTCCCTGTTTCTCTTTTAATTTTTAAAATTGTTTCGGGCCTGTTTTTACACCTTTTTTTAAAAATTTTTTAAATTTTTTATTTTTTTCTTTTCCCCCCAGTGCGCTACCGCCCTTGCAGGACCGCTCGGCCGGGCTGCGCTTTGATGCCGCGGGGGGAGCCCGGGGCGGGGGGCGGAGGGAGGAGGAGGAGGAGGGGGGGGGCGGGACCTGCGCTTTTGTATTTAAAATAAATAAAATAAATAACCAGGGGAGGGAGGCGCGCAGCGCAGTGGGCTCCTTTCCCTCGCAGCCCCCCCCACCCCTTTACTATCCCCCCCCTTCCCTTCCCTTTCCCGATGCTCTCCGATGCGGTTGCACCGCCGGGGAGGAGAGGAGGAGGAGGAGGAAGGCGAGGAGGAGGAGGAGGAGGAGGAGGAAGGCCAGCGGGGGGAGCGGGTGCAGCCTGCGCGCTGCCGGGGAGCGGCGGGGCTGCGGGCGCGCAGCGAGCTCGGGCTCGGCGGTGAGTGGCAACTTCGGGGGGCGGCGGCCGCTTCTTCTGCTTCAAATACGGATTTTTCTTGTGATTTTAATATCTTTTTTTTTTTTTTATTTTAAATTTCTATTTTTTTTTTTGGCGGGGGGGGGAAAGGGGGTTGCCCCCGCGGTGCCCGTGCCCGCCCGGGCTCGGCTGTTGCTCGCGGAGCTCGGAGGCTCCCAAGTCACTCCGGACTTTTTTCTCCCCCTTCTTTCCTCTCCCCTCCACCACCCCAGCTCCCGGCTCCGACCTCCCTCCTCCCAGCCCGTCGCCATTTCTGGAGCAGGTTTTTATTATTATTATTATTATTATTATTATTATTATTATTATTATTATTATTATTATTTATTTTGCACGCAGGGAAAGCCCGAGGCTGGGGGCTGCCTCCCCCTTAACCCCCCCCCTTCCTATTTTATTCCCCCTTTTCCAGAGCCGGGGGTGATGTCTCCCGGCTGCGGGGGGGGATGCGGGGGGCGCGGGGGCCCGGCCCGGGATGCCCCGCAGCGCCCAGGTACGGCCGCCTCGCCTTAACCCACCCCCCCGGGGGTGGATATTTTTTTTGGGGGGGGGACGGTGCTCCAGCACGTTTCCCGCAGAGCAGCACCCCAAAAAAATCTCTTGTCCCGGCGGGTGCGCCCCGTCGGGGGCGGGGGGGGGACACGGGACACACGCGGGTCCGGGCGCCCCCGGCAGCGGAGGGGGCGAGGAGGGAGCGGGGATGGGGCGGGGGGGCAAATGGAAACCAGATGCCGGGGCAGGGACGCCCCGAGCTGCGGGGGGGCCGCGCTGACACCCCCCACTCCCACCCCCCCAGCCCCGGCCCCGCTAAAAGTGCGCCGGGAGTTCAGCGGAGCGGATCTGATAGTCGCGATCGGGCTGGCGATAGAGCCGCGCTCCCTCTGCCCGCCCTCCCTCCCTCTCTCCTTTTCTTTCTTCCTTTTTTTTTTTTTTTTTTTTTTTTTTTTTTGACTGTGAGGAGTTGAAAAGCCTGTTTACTTTTTGTCTTTGATGTTGGGAGGATCTGGTTTTGATTAGATCAATACTCCTTTTTTCTTTCCCCCCCCAACCCCCCCTTTTTTTTTTTTTCCCCTCTTTGCAGAGAGGAGGCTCCGAGGATCCCCTGCTGACTCCAGGCAGAGGCAGGCAGAGGCACAGGCAACTCCTGGAGCAACTGGGAGCCCCTCTCCCCGCCGAGCTCCGGAGCCATGAGCAGCGCCGTGGTCCTCGCCCACCTCCCAGACCACAGCAGCAGCTTCAGGGAAGACGCCCCCCGACCCCCTGTCCCGGGGGAGGAAGGAGAAGCACCATGCCCGCAACTCGCCAGCTCGTTTCTCCCAAAAAGCCAAAGCTTCAAGGCCATGCCGGTGCCTCCTGCCCCGCGGAGGAATGAGAACGGACTCGGGGAGCCGGAGGGCAGCGCGTCCCCAGACTCCCCTCTGGCCAGATGGACCAAATCCTTGCATTCCTTGTTGGGAGATCAAGATGGTGCCTATCTTTTTCGGACCTTTCTGGAAAGGGAAAAATGTGTGGATACCTTAGACTTCTGGTTTGCCTGCAATGGCTTCAGGCAGATGGACCTTAAGGATACCAAAACTTTGCGAGTAGCCAAAGCTATTTACAAAAGGTACATCGAGAACAACAGCATCGTCTCCAAGCAGCTCAAACCTGCTACCAAGACCTACATAAGGGACAGCATCAAGAAGCAGCAGATAGATTCCATCATGTTTGATCAGGCACAGACTGAGATTCAGACTGTGATGGAGGAAAATGCTTACCAGATGTTTTTAACTTCTGATATATACCTCGAATACGTACGGAGTGGAGGAGAGAATCCCGCTTACATGAACAGCAACGGACTGGGGAGCTTAAAAGTTGTCTGTGGCTATCTCCCGACCTTGAATGAAGAAGAGGAATGGAGCTGTGCAGACTTTAAAAACAAGATCTTGCCTTCAGTAGTCGGACTATCCAGCAAGACGTTGAGGGTTACAGCGAATGTCAGAGCTACGGAAACGATCGAGAATGGATACAGGTAAGGGACCCCCCTGGAAATTGTGCTTTGTTTTAACTTTAAAGACTTTGAGAGTGGTTTTCAGAAGGCTGTTGGGGTGGGAATCGAGGGGGGCTGGGAGCACTGCTGCTTCTCCATACCTCCAAACACTGGAATTTGGGGGGTGTTGGCTGAGTGTGGGGTTTTTTTTTTCCTCCTCTGCAGAGGAAAACAAGATTCTGTGCTCTGAAGCCCTATTGGCTCTTTCAGTTCTCTTATAGATCAAAAACTTCATAGCAGCTATGTCCTCCGGACATACGGTAATTATTGGTTCAACTTTCAAACCTATTAAGAGCAGTAGTAGAGTGGATCATAGAGACACATGAATAATGTAACCTACTAGTTCCCCAACTCCACCATCAACCGGTGTTTAACGATGTTGGTTATGTGGGAAGCAATTGTGCGGTCGTGGAGGAGGAAATGTGTGCAGTCACTGCATCAAACTCTGCAACTTGGGCAGAATCAGCTTTTATTTTGACTCTGTGTGTGTGTATGTGTGTGATGTGCAGCCTCTCCATCGTGTTGGGTGTTGGTGTCGTGTCAAAGCCATCTAGGGTGGCTCTGAGCCAATGCGTGCAGGAGGATGCTTAAAATTGGAGTGTTTAAGGTGGTAGAGGCATTCCAGGTGTAGAGCAGTAGATCTTAGGTAGGTCTTTGGTGCTCTCTTGTTGGCAGTGAGCTCAGTTAAGCTCGTTAAGAGGTGTTTGTGTCAAGTGGGAGCTGATGAGGAGGCAGGGACGTTGTGTGGTGACAGGGTGTCCTTGTGCCCTGGTCCCGGGGTGCGTCTGCATTGCCAGACCCTTCTCTTTTGTTGGAAATGTTGGTGGCACAGCAGTGCGAGGGTGAGAGCCATCTCGAAGTGAAGGGGGGGATGGGGAAGAGAGACTCTGATGAGCAAATGATGAGTTGTATAATCCTCTGAAAATGTATTCTTTCCTCTCCCCACCCTTGCCATAAATGTGGATTGTTGAATCAGGGCTGAGAGGAGAGGGCTCTGCTGCAGATGTGCGCTCTCCTCCGCCGGCCCGGGAGCCTGGGGGTTGGTATGGTGAGTGTTTGACATCTCGTTTACAGGAATTTTGAGAGTGTGTCTGTGATTCATGGACATCAAAGGGCATCAGGCTTCTCCCGGGGAGGCTTTGCTGGAGCGCGCCCTCCTCTCCTGCCCCTGGAGAGCTTCCAGCTGTGCCGGGTTTCCTGGTGCTGAGCCGTGGGGCACTGGGAGGCTCCCGTTGCCCGGGAGGGTGCTGTGGAGCCAGAGGCCTCTTTGGTCCTCTCCCTGCCCTGGAGGCTCTCCTGGCAGCAGAGGGGGTGGAGGTGCTGGGCGCAGGGGACGGACAGAAGGGATGCGCTGCATCCCGGCACGGCCTCTGGACCCCTCCTGCTGGGGGGTGTGCGGGGGGGCAATGCTGGCAGCTGGTCTGTGGAGGACTTGGGGTTTGGGATCCTCATCTCGTGCCTGAGTGTTGCTGCCTGAGCATCTGCTGTTCTCCAGAACTTGGTTTGAACTGCTGCCCTTCGCTGGCTTTCCAGGAGGGGGATGTTTGATGCTTTTATCTCTGAGCCTTTGTTGGGATTCAGAGCTGGAAGGGTTTGGCTGTATGTTCTACTAGAGCTGCAGGCCCTGCTAAACCCACATGTGCCTTGTCCAGGAGAGCTCTTGCAGCGCTGTGGCTGCTTGCCTGATTAGTGCTGGGCTTTTTTCCTTTCTTTTTTTTTTTTCTTCCCTCTTTCTTTTCTTTTTTTGTCCAGGGATTAATGCAGCTTGCTCCTCACATGTCAGATCTACCCTCCTAGGACATTAGGTAGTGCGTTTTGCTTTGATCACCTTCTGTTGAATTTCCAGGAGCTTTTGCTCTCCATGGGGCCAAGAGATCTCAATGCAAAGAGAGGGAGGTCAAGCTGAGATGCTGCTCAGTTCCTCCCCGAGCGATCCGTTTGTGAAGCCACTTGTGCGTGCATGTGCTCCAAGCTGATGAGCATATGGATGGGTTATCTCTCATCACTCAGCATTTAGGATCGCGTCTAGGATTGGAGCTGAAGCTTGCACAAAGTCTTTCCTGGTGAGTGGCCAAACCACACCTCCCTCCTCGTTTGTGTGATGGAATTAAGGAATTTCTGCTCAGCGTGCTCTGGTTTTGAAGGGCTGTGCAGGCTCTGGCCATTCGCTTCGGTGGGTTTCAATGTGATTATCCCAGCGAAAGCCGGGAGCGCTGGGCTGAGCCCACCTGATGGTGGGAGCAGAGTGATCTCAGGCCAGCCCAGTGTTTGGATGGGAGACCACCTGGGAATCCCAGGGCATGGAGTCACGGCCAAACCCATGGCAAACAGGAGGGCGCAGAAACCGGACCAGTTGAAAGACTTTGCTTGGCCCCAGCACCAGTGATGGACAGGAACAGGAGATGTGAAAACACAGCGTTTGCACCTGGGTGGGGAGCAGGCGAATGCAAACTGCTGGTTGTATATTTGGCGCCCTAATACGGGGAAGATTTTAAATGCAGAACCTCCCCCTTGTCCTTCCAGGCGACTCCCCTTCCCTCTGGGCTGTGGTGTGGTTAAAACTGGCCTCCCCACGCTGTGCTGGACCTGGCCCCATGCTCCAGGAATTCCAGCTATTATTTATACGCGCTTCTAAATTTATCACGCACGACTTTGTGTACACAGAGGGCTCCTCTTCCTTTGCAGTGCCGCTGGGTAACGTGGTTTTGTTCAGTCCAAGGTGGACTCATCTGCCTCCCATTAGGGCTCTAACATCAGTGGCACTGGCCTTGCTTGGGGAAGGCTGGGGCTTGCAGATGGCCTTCTGCCGGCTCCCAGTGCTTCCTGGCCTTTGAAAGGACCCGCCGGTGCAGCTCCTTGTGTGTGAAGTTATTGGAACCAAGTTTGGCTTCAATTATCAAACTAAATGATGCCATTGTAAAGCTATGCTCCAAGCAGTGTTCTACAATTAGAGCATGGAAGCTGTGATTAACATAGTTGTGTTAAAATATACTTTTTTTTTTTTTCCAGGTTTGTGCATGTGTGGGTTTTTTTTCCTTTTTTTATTTTAATGTTTTTAAACCCATGGTTGCCCAGTGGTGTTTGTCCCAAGAAAACACTTAATGAGATTCAATTTTGCCTCCAACTGCTCCTTGTACATTTTCTCTCTCTCTGTATAAGTCTGTGGGTTGACCTGCCTGAGTGCTTTCATTTCTAAGAAGCAGAGTTTGACAGGAAAAAAAAAACCCAAACAACCCCACTCTCTGAAATTGCACCCTCATAACAGGGGCTACAAGCAGGAGCCCCTGAAATTTTCATGGCATTATAATACCTCTGATATGGCCATTGCCTAACATAGCAGAGAGAGAGTTACATGCTGTGTGTCATCGCATCAAGATAAGAATAGGCTGAGAAACATCAGACATTCTCCTTGAAGCTCCAGAGCAACTGCTACCTGACAGCTGAAAACACTTTGCATATTGAGTTTGGAGCTGGGCTGTGTTTGTGTGTGCAGCATCTGTGGCAGGAGACCACCGCTTTCCCTGGAATTTAAAACCCTCGCAGGCAACTTGATGCATCTGGGTGCAATTACTGGAGTAAGGTGGTCAAATTAAAAAGGAAAAAAAAAAAAAATTTAAACTTAGCAAAACACCCCCCACTGGTTTTCTTGAAGGATGGGGGGGACTTCTGTGGAGCAGTGTTGGTTGAGGGAGGGGGGAGGACTTTAAAAATATGTCAGCTTTAGGGGTTTGTTTTTTGGTTTTGGTTGTGGTTTGTTTTTTTTTGTCCATGAAGTGTTGGTAGGTGAGTGATGCTGCAGCCCAGTACTGAGGGGAAGATGAGTTGGTTCTGGCCACTTTCTCTAATTCTATCTTTGGGCACACCTCCTCTCCCTGTGCTGTATCCATACGGACCCGCTGCCTCCGCCCCCACTCAGCCTCCCCAGCAGTCCTGCAAGAACAACATGGCAAACCAGCCCTCCTGGAAGAGACCAGGGGTGACAGGCACCTCCAGCAAGGCCATGGTCCTGTTCTGGGGAGCATCCTGCGCCCCTGAGCATTGTGGTCCTCAGTTACACTCTCAAGACCTGAGATGGTTTCAAATCAAGAAAGCAGAAGAGCTGCATCCCTTACATGTTGACCCAAAAGCCCACCAAGGACCTAGGAAGGGTCACTGGGCCTGCACATCCCCCTGAACCAGAGTAGAAGCCTACGTGGTTTTTAGAGGAACTTTCTTGTAGTAGTAGTGGGATAACTTCGCTTTCGCCCACATGTGGAATTAATTTATCTTTGAAGATTTAACTTCTTTCCTGTGGCATTCCTTACTATCTCTTTTTTTTTTCTTCTTCTTCCCAGATATATATTTTTTAACATCTTGATCTCCCCATCAGAAATGCCTTGGCCTCCTTGGAAAGGAATGCAGCCCCGGCTGGGCTGAATACCTGCCTGCAGCCAGCCCCTCGCCGCTCATACCAGAGGCCCATCTTCCCCACTGTGCTTCCCTCTCCTTTTTCCCTTTTATTTTATTTTTTTCCTTTCCTTCCCCCCTTTTTTTTTTTTTTAGCTTAAGCCTTTGTGGAGGCTCCAGTGTTTGGTGCTAGGACCACGGTGTGCCTGGGTGCTGGTGAGGGATGGAGATGGAGAGTGGGGAGGTGGGAGGACATTGGTGTCACTTAAACCCAGCTGGTCCCTCCAGCCCCAGGGGGGCAGGGAGGTGGAAAGCTCATTAAAAAAAAAAACCTGCCAAGCCTGCTGGCACATTCCTTAGGCCCCCAAGTCCTGGGCAAGTGGCCCTAATTATTAAAATCAGCAGTCCTTATCAGATGACAAGGCCTTTTGCTTTGATATACAAAGGCAGAAGCTTAACAACCCCATCCTGCCCTGGAAGAGGAACAAAATGTGCACCTTAACATGTGGTTTTCAAACCTCCCTGCATAATCCCCTTATCACCTGGCAAGATATGTATATTGATCCTGGCTGGGAAGTTGGAGTGATGGGAGGCATTGGGCAGGGGGGTGCCCAAGTCCCACCCCATGCAGTGACCCTGCCATGGTGACCCTACCACACTCCATCACAGCCCCTCTGCTCTTCACAGCCCCTCAGTGTCACCCGTCTGCTCTTGGGTGCTCAGCTCAAAACACCCAGGCTGGGCTTTGGGTTTGCTTCTCCAGGTGAAGCCAAAGGTGTTGGTATCCATCACCCACGTGCCCATTAATGCAACCTGCTGTGCCTGTCCTCACATCCCCATCCTCCTCTTCCCTTTGCAACCCTATGCACAGAAACACAAGTTGGACAAGTAGGAGGTTCTCCTAAAAGCTGGCCTTTTTTTTGTGTGTTTTTATAATGCCAGGAAGGTGGTACCCAGATTTGGGAGGTCAAGCCTGGGACAGCAGATCTCAGCCCTGTCCGTGCCTCTGACACATGGGGGCCCTGCCCCAGGAGTTCCAGGCAGTTCTCCTGTTTCAGGGAACTCGGATACCAATAACTTTTCATTCCCAAAGGGACCCTAATTCTTGTCTTCACAGTACACTTAAGCATCATTAGCTGGTTCCTCGTGGCTTTCAGTGGGACTTGAGCTGTGAACTTCTTGGTCTTTTCCCTGCTGATGCCAACAGCAAAAATCCTGCTGACCTCAGCAGTGCAGCACCAAGCTTTAAGGGCATCAAGCTTTAGGTTTTAGAAGGTATCAAAGTACTTAGAGGTCCTTCCTGGGATTTCCTGGAGCACTTTATAAAACGCTAAAAGCAACATGTTTAAAGTTGGACTTTGAGTGTGTTTGGCCAGAGGGTGTCCTGGTTTGGACAGAGGGTGTCCTGGTTGCTGTTGCCCCAAGAAGTGGATGGTTGGTTTGCTCTGAAGAGGTTGAACAGGCAGTGAATGTGGTTCCCATGAGCAGGGTGCTTCCATGAAGCCTGAGACTGGCTGGTAGCTCAGTTCCTGTTCTGCTTGTCCCTAGGTCCTTCAAGAGGAACGATCCTGTTAACCCATACCACGTGAACTCTGGCTATGTCTTTGCCCCAGCGACCAGCGCGAACGACAGCGAGATCTCCAGTGATGCCCTGACGGACGACTCCATGTCGATGACGGACAGCAGCGTGTAAGTACCTGCTGCTGGTCCTTTTGGGGTGTGCTGATGCACTGTGGGGCTTAGGGGAGTGATGGGTCTGGGGTCATCACCCCACCCCTGCTCCTGGAGGTGTGTGCAGGGCACGGCAGCCTCTCTCCTCATCCCGTCGCCGCAGGTATCGGATGCAGTGGAATAATGGATCCCTCTATTGCCATTTTGCAACTGCAGCTGAGCAAACATGTTTTGCCCTCACTGATGGTGACTAACCCGAGGAGTGCATCTGCCTGAGCCTTTGTCTTAAGGCCAGGCTTCCTTAACTAGTTATCAGTCATCAAAGAGAAGGAGATTACTTCCTGTAGGAAGTACTTTCTGTAATTAACGTTTGTCATTAATGTCAGAAGGTACATTAATAGGGCCAGTGACCTGAAGGGGCAAATAGCTGCTCGTTTAGTGTGGCTGGGGCAGTCTTCAAAGAGCTGTTTGAGTGGAGCTGCATGGATCAGGTCTGGGTGTTTCAGGAGCACAGGGAGGAGAGATGATGCTGTGGCTGAGCCCAGGAGTTGCAGGATCTGGCTTCTCCTGGTTGCTGAGAAGTGTGCAACTGGGAGCAAGGGGTTTGACTGTCAGTTTGCTTTCCCCAGCAGGAGAGAAATGGTGCTTTTGTGTCTGTAAAGGAGACAGTGAGGCTCACTTAGTGCTTTTAAGGACCATTTTCTTCAGCTGAGCAGAAGGCCGATGTTGCTGTTTGTGTTTCATGATCTTCACTTAAACTAGTGCTCCAGAAAAGCCCACCTGTGAACAGAGTGCTGCATTCCCGGTCTTAATCTTGAAACTTCTCCAATGTCTCTGTCAGACATGTCCAGTGGTCCCTGTGTACTCCTTGGAGAGGCTTGCATGCTGGATTTTTAAAGTCAACATGTGTGATGATACACAACGGAAAACAGGATTTACCAAAAATCCTTGATGCATAAACAAAAGCTTCTTTTTTTTTTTCCCTTAAATGCACATGTGTGTTTTGAACTGATATTACAGAAAAAAAATAGTTTGTTGTCCCACCAGATTCCCCTATTGAACAATATTGGCATTAAATAAAAGAGCTGAATCATAGGGTGACTTCTTTATTTCTTCTTACTGGCTCTGGTTGTATGTGATCATGTGTCAACAGAGCATTCATTGGGTTAGTCATTTCTGGACCAGTGTAGGGTCACTTGGGATTCACAGGGCTAGGATTATACCCTCTCTTCACAGCAATGCCAATTGTAGGCCTTATACAGATGAGAGCACTGAGTGAGAAATAAAGTGCATGGTGGATGAAAGGCTTAACTGAATCGCTTTCAGCCCATTGTTAGTCCAGGGGAGCTTAGCGGGGATGAGAGGGCAGCAGCCCGCTTTGAAATTTGCTTGAACAAGTGAATAGGAGCTCCCCATAAAGCAGCGCCTGAAAGGAGCTGCCTGTTTTTTCCTGCCATAACAATGGCCCGCGCAGGCTGTGAGAGTTTGGGGAAGCTTGGCTGATTAAACTGCCCGCAGCTCCAGGTTGGGGGGCGGCGGGAGGCCTGGGGAGGTGGCAGAAAGGAATATTTCCTGCTGCAGAACCGGCACCCCCTTCCCAACCCCCCCGAGCCACGGCCAGGAGCACACCGGGAGTGTTGGGTGGTTCTCTTGGAAGTGGGAGAGGTAAACTGGCAGGTTTGGAGGCTGGGCTTAAAGTTAAGGCTGATGTAAAACTTCCTTTGCAGAGGCGAAGGGCTGGTGCCAAGGTTGCAGGGGAGCAGTTGGGATTCACAGGCTCTCCTGGCACACGGCTCTGCTGGATGCTGGAGATGCTGGGGGTGTGTTGGGGGCACAAAACCCCTCCTGGGTGAGCCCAGGTGCTACCCCCTTGTAACTGAGTTTATTCTGTTCCATCAGTGTGAATGCAAATTACTTCTTTTGGCTTATATTGGTATGAACTGAAGAGGAAAAACTTGTTCTGGAAAAGTCTTTCAGACATGGCAATAAACTGTTTTTTGGTTTTTTTTTTTAAATAAATCTAAATCTGAACTGCACTGGAATTGGGAGAAATCTCCAAATAATGCATAATCTGCCTTTTTAATTTTATTCCAGATGCCAGGGATCAGTCTGTCCCTATATATATTTTGTAATAGCCACAAAGCATCATGCAAATTTATATTTCCATTTCTTGATTTGGGGGGTGGGGGGTGGAGGAAAGGGGATTTTTTTTTTTTTTATTTGCTTATATCTTATTTATGGATTTACTTTGGACACAGGGGAATGCTGCTGAGCAAACTTCAAATATTACCTTATCTTACAAACCAGGCTTTTGATGTTGGCAAGATCAGAGGCTTGTTTCAGAGCCGTTGCCAAATGAAGATGGGAGTGAATGCATATGCGCATGAGTCTGATATTTCAAAGCAGCAGTAAAACTACATTCAGGTTAGGTCAGGCACATCTGAGTCAAAAGGCTAAGATAATTGGCTCAGCTTAAATGGCAGCTGACTGGGTGGAAGACTTCAAACTAGTGTTTCCCCCAGAAACAGATTGGCTTAGCCCCAGCCTGGTTAGCTGAACTGTTTATAATTAAACTCTACTATTTAGTGCCTCAACTCTGTAGCTCTTCAGCCACAGCTTTTAGTAGCCAAGGAAGTGAGTGCAAATGTTGGCTGTTGGAGCAGGGGGAGAGGTGGCACCTGGAGAGCTGGGCTTAGTTAACCCTTGTCCTGCTCTGAACCCTCTGGCCAAGCTCAGCTCTTTAATTTCAGAGGTGCTTTCTCCTGGTTGGGGGAATCTGCTCCAGCATCAGGATTCCCCCTGTCCCCCATATCTCCTGCTGGGCTGATCCTGGCTCCAGCTCCATTTATTTGACCCTCCTGCAGTCAGGGATCACTCGTTGGTCATCCCTTTGACACTGGCCTTGCCCATTTTCCCCGTTTTCTGTGAAAACAAAGTGGCTGCTAAAGTCCCTCCCCATTCCCCAGGCTGACTTTCCCAAGCTGCTCCACTGCCTTCCCATCCCAGAGAAATACCTCTGGGTTTTTTTAATTCTGCACGTTGTTACAAGTTGCAGAACTCTTCTGCCAAGGCAGGGCTGTGGAAGCAGAGAGCAGGAGGTTTGATGTGGGGCTCTCCTGTGCAACCAGAGGAATTTTAGGGGGAAGGAGCAGTTTTTGTATCAACCTGAACGAGGGTAAATCTCAAGTAGAGGAGCTGTGCTGTTGGGTCAGTGTTGCTTTTCCTCCTCCTTTACAAGCCACCCTGCCTGGGAATATCACAAGTCTCTGTTCCTGCCCCATAGCCTGTCCCAGGACTGTCCCTTTGGGCAGAGATGTCCTCCTGGAGCTGGCAGCTTGGGGATACCCCACAAGGAGATGTGCTCCCAGCTTGGTGGCCACAGCAGAGGGGTTGGGGACAGCATCTTGTCCTTGCAGACCTGGAGGGAGGTGGGCAGTGCAGGAGGGCTGTTATCCCTGGTCATGTCCTTGGGTGCCCTGTGGTGGTGGACACACGGGCCTTCAGCTGCTTCCCTGTTCCTCCCAACTGGCCTCTTGGACTGCCACGGATAGAGGACACCTCCTCTTCCATGTGTGTTAGTGGGATTAATCCCATTTGTTCATATGCATGTGACATGCTCGTGCTGGCATTTTTACTTACTTTTAAAATACTTGTTTTCCTGGGTATTCCCTATATTGAAGGTCTTCCCTAAGAGAGCCTTGTCTTGGTAAGCCTCAGTTAACAAAGGCATGTCTGAAGGTAGAGGTTGTTTGCTTTTCACCTTAGAATTGCTTTTCCCCCATCCTCCTCCAAAGCTAAGGCATGTCATGTGCCCCAAGAACTGTTACCCCGTGGGTTTGTGGAGCAGAAATGCTCGGTGGCCTGCATGGAGAGGTCCTTGGTGGCCACCAGCGGCTGTGGTTGGTGGCCATGGCTGGCTGTGTTGGCCTTTGTGTGCTGGGCTGCTCCCCCAGAAAGGCCTCAGAGCCCCACATTGTGCAGTGGGGACATGAGGACAGTCAGCTCCTTTCACTTGCCATGTCACATGCACTCATAAACCCTGTCCAGAGGAGGCTGATGTTCATCTTGTGGCATCAAGGGCCTCTTCTGTGGTCCCAGCATGCTCATTTTTCTTACAAAAGTTTTTCCAAGTCTATTAAAATGAAATTGTTCTGATCCTTCACTCCAGGCTTCGCAGCTTAATCCTGCTCATTAAAAACAATTTTATGGCAACTGGATGCTTTTTGGCCAAGATCTTCACAAAGCTCTGCCCGTAGCGTGCCTCAAACTTGGAGTGATCTGATCCTCCTCCTCCTCCTCAAGACAAGGGACGTGGTGTTCTCTGGGAACACTCCTTGTCTCTGGCTGTGTGTCGGCGTGTGCCCACCACCCCTGTGGCCACGGGAGGGGACGCTGTGCCACATTGGCTCCTGTGGCAGCAGCGTGGGGCCGCCGCTGTCTGCTGGGCTGCCGCAGCTCCTCCTCGGGCAGGAGCTATTTTCTGTGCTCAGGAGATGAGTCAGGTGTGGGGGCAGGTGGATGAAAGGGCCGGGACTGGAGATCAAGGTTATTCAGCCAGTCTGAGGGAAGGGGTGGAATTAGACATTCAGGATCTCCAGGCATGCTCTTCCGGCTGGCCCCGCTGTCTCTGGAAGGCCCTTTAATCCTAACTGGGGTAATTTTTTGTGTGGCTGGGTGAAGGTGCCTGGAGCTGGGTGTGCAGGGGGCTGTTCCCTCTGGAGCTCCTTGCCTGGTCTCTCTCCTTGTGGTTTCCTGGCCGGGAGCAGTGTTGGCTGAGGGGAGCAGTGTCCTGGCCAAAGGGTCCATGCTCATGCCTTGAGGTGTCCTGTGCCGGCCAACCTCAGGGCAGGAGAAACATCCTGGATCTTAAGTAGGGGTAGAGAGGGGGAGCAGCCTTTGGGTGGCCATCCATCCCCATCCTCTTCCTTCTTGTTTCCACTATGCCAGCACTCCATGGGCTGTTTCAGAGCTTGAGGGACATTGTGGTCCTAGAGTGTAATTTGGTGGGGAAGAAGCAACAAAAATAAAGGTCAGAAGCAGAAGCCTGGCGTTCGAAGGGCCTTCCTGTAAGATACCTTGGAAGTGAAGCTGATGGGATCTTTGGGTGTCTTCCCATGCGGAGTTGCCTTCAGCTTTTGAGCTTTTGCTTAATTACTGCACATCCATGTAATGGTGACACAGGCACTTCCCACACCGCCAGATATTTGAGGCTTCAGGTGACATCCAGAGGGCTCAGCACCTCTGGGAATGAGGGCCTGCAGCGTGGCTGGGTGGTTCCAGGGGGGATGGAGAAGTGTCTCAGTTAGAGCATGGGGACAGCCCTAGCTGATGGTGGCCTCTCTTCCATGTGCAGAGATGGGATCCCCCCGTACAGAATTGGGAGCAAGAAGCAGCTCCAGCGGGAAATGCATCGGAGCGTCAAGGCCAACGGTCAAGTTTCTCTACCTCATTTTCCGGTGAGTTCAGGCAGGAGCTGCAGGTTCTGGGTGGGTCGTGGGAAATGCTGGGGTTGGGACCACGCACATGTGGAGGGAAGGGAGCAGGGGAGGGGAGCGTTTCCATCCCAAGGTGATGCCAGAGCAGAAATGCTGCAAAGTGTTGGGCAGGAGCCATGTGCTCTCAGCATCGTTCCAAAAACCCGCTTGTGTACAGTCACATCTTGGTCCTTCCCTGAAACCAGGTGCTAATTAAGGCTCTGAATTTGTCCTTCTGGCCTAAATCCAAGTGGAGATGCCCTGGTTGGGTCTAGTGAGGGCCTTGGCTCTGGCCATCACCCCGACACCTCTGCGGTGCTGAGCGGAGCAGGGCTTGGCCCCATGTGCATTGATGGTGGCCACCAAGAGCTGGTGGGGAGCAGGATCTCCCAAAACAGACATTGGCAGCAGATCCGTGCCTGGCTTTGAGGGGATCTGATGTGTGGTGTTGCTCTGCTCTTGAAAATTAACTCGCTGACTTGCTAATTCAGTTGCCTCGCAGACTCCCCGATTCCTGCAGTGAATAAACTGTTTACACAGACAAGTATAAACTTATCTTGTCTTCAGATTAATATGCTAAAATTCCTCTTTCTGCTGTCTTAAGCAGCAAGAAGTCATAGATGATATTTCTGTTGGAGGGGGGGGTTGGTTTATGTGGTTTTTCTTTTTGGTATTTTTTTTTCCCCTTCCTTCCTAAAGAAAGTTCTATAGCCTGAGCTTGTAAATTAGATTATTTTGTCCCAGGGCGTGCAAATCGACTTTCTCTGTAAGGCAGTGCTTTGATCAGGGACTGAATAGAGCCAGCTTGTGTAAGAGTGACAATTTCCAGCAGAGTGGCCTTTTTCTACCCTCACATCATTTCTGGAGCTAAGTGGTTGCCGGAGAGAGGCCCCACCTCATCTGGTGGGTAGTATGTGAAAGAGTTGGCAGTTCAGCTTTCTGCTTTTGGGAGGGGGAAAAGAGGGAGAGTGGGGGCAAGGAGTGGGGTGCGTGGGGATGGCAGGAGGGAGGGCAGAGTCGAGTGGGTGGTTTCTTTTTCCTCTTTTTTTTTTTTTTCCCTCCCCTTTTCCTGCCATGTTTGCTTCTTTTGGCAGAAATTCGCGTTTTGCCTTTTTATATTCTGCACTTGATTTGGAGATGTTCCCTTTTTCCCTTGATAGATCTGCTTGAGGCAGCCAAGCTCAGCAGTGTAGCACCGCTAGCCTGCAGCAGCTTTCTTCATTTTCTGTACAAAGAGATGGAGGGGGGGGGAAGAGATCTAGGACACTGTTGAGACAACACTACCTCAAAGGTGCCCAGTGTGTAGCCAGGAAATAAATTACCAGCACTTCTCTGATCTGCAACCGTTTGACTTCTTTTTTTTTTTTTCCCTTTTTTTTTTTTTCTCCTTTCCCTTTTTTTCTCCCCCATCTTATTTTTTTTAATTTCCAACTCCTTTCTGTTTATACTCACTTTATTCCTTTAGTTAAAGTCTCTCCCTCCCACCTCAGAGGTTTTTTTTTTTTTTTTTTTTTTTTTGATGTTTGACAACAGTCTTTGAAGATTTTCTACTTCAGAGTAGCTACTGATGGGCTGGTTGTACTACAGAGAGAACAAGCGGGGTTCCTCAGAGTGCGACCAACTGCTCCTGCCGAAGGCAAACGCTGGTGGGGAGGATGTCACTCCATGAGGCCACAGCACTAGCTCATAAAAATCCAGAGCAGACCATGCCTAGTTGCGGTCGTCTTTTCATCCAAACATGGAGACACAACAAGCGTAGCGGGGCCGGCGATGCCGCTGCGGCAAAGCGCCCGCGCCCCGCGCTGCCCGCTAAACATGCCTTGTGCCTTCTGTCCCCGCTCCTTGTAGAGGACCCATCGTCTTCCCAAGGAGATGACCCCGGTGGAGCCAGCTGCCTTCGCCGCCGAGCTCATTTCCCGGCTGGAGAAGCTGAAGCAGGAGCAGGAAACCATGGACTGTCTGGAGGAGAGGCTGCAGCAGATCAAGGAGGTAGGAGGATTAGCCTTCCCGGGGCTGGGCAGAGCTCCACGTGCCACCTGGCTGGGGATGGGAGTGGGTTGGGAGGAAGGCGTTGGGATCGCGCTGCAGTTCGTGAGCTGGTGGGGGGCACATCCCAGCACATGCCCCGCCGGCTCCTCGTCCCCTTCCATTCATTCCCTGCCATCACTTGTCTGGCAGGATGAGGAGAAGGAGGGCTCCGAGCTCCCTGCCAGCCTGCAGAGCAGTCGGGAGATGGTGAACCCCCAGCACCCCCAGCACCCGCTCTCGCTCCTGCCCTCGGGCAGCTACGAGGAGGATCCCCAGGCCATCCTGGACGAGCACCTCTCCCGCGTGCTGAAGACCCCCGGCTGCCAGTCGCCCGGCATGGGCCGGCACAGCCCCCGCGCCCGCTCCCCCGACCGCCTGCCCACGGGCAAGCTGCCGCCCGGCACGGCCTCGCTGGCCGCCTGCGCCCTGGTGGGCAAGGGCTTCATCACCAAGCAGACCACCAAGCACGTCCACCACCACTACATCCACCACCACACCGTGCCCAAGACGAAGGAGCAGATCGAGGCCGAGGCGGCGCAGCGGGTGCAGTGCTGCTGCCCGGCGGGCGGCGACTACTACTGCTACCCCAAGTGCAAGGGCCACCCCAAAAACACAGACCCTCCTCTCCCTCCGCTGGAGCCCTTCGGGTAAGTCACCGGCATCTCTCCCCTATTGCACCTGCCCCAAGCCACGACCCGTCACTGATGGGGGACAGGGGCTAACGGTGGGCTCGTGTCCCTTTTTGCCACCAGCAGGACGGGGACGCTGCTGAAGAGGCCGGGCCGAGGAGTGGAGAGCGTGGCCCCGCCGGCCGGGGACGGGGGGCTGCCTGGCCCTGCTGGGGTGCAGCTCCCCGGGGGTGAAGCAGACCGGGCGCAGAACGTCTGGCAGTGGATGCTGGAGAGCGAGAGACAAAATAAGCACAAGCCCCATAGGTAAATACGCAGCTGTCTACAGCAATATCGCTCCCGGTAAATATTTATATATTACATGGGCTGTCTATTTTTACAATCGCTAAAAACAAATGAGACTCTTTGCTCCTCCGGTTTAATATAAAAGCTGTTCCGCAGAACCAGAAAAACCACAAAAATGTCATGTTTTTGGCAATAAACCTCCTTTCATGTTATGACAGACTTTTGAGAGGGAGCGAGCAGAATAGGAGCTGCTATTAAAGTCATATTTTCCAGCTTTTCTAACCCGACTTCTTCCCCTCCCCAAGCACACAAAGCACAAAGAAGGCCTACAGCTCCGACTGCACCAAGGGGGCCCCCGGCCGCCACCACCCGTGGGGGACCGGCAGCCACCCGCGCGGGGCACAGCCCGCCCACCCCTTCGTGCAGGACCCCGCCATGCCCCCGCTCACCCCGCCCAACACCCTGGCCCAGCTGGAGGAAGCGTGTCGCCGCCTCGCCGAGGTCTCCAAGCCGCAGAAACAACGGTAATGGCCCCGGGAGGGACGGTCCCGGTCCCGTCGTGGGTTCCGGGGAGCAGCGGGGCCGAGGGAAGGTTTGCTGGGTGCCGGTTGGGACGGTGGGCATGGATGGTGTCCTTCCCATCCAGGCTGGGAGTCAGCCATGGGGCCGGGCCGTGGGGGTGTGTGACAGCACGGCTTGGCCGAGCCCGGAGGATGAGCCTCCTTATTCCAACCCCACCCTGCACCGGCACAAATAGTTCAGATCCGAGACTATTACTTCCACTCTTTTGATGGCTGTAATTTGCCCGTTTTTCCTCTGGGACAGGCTCCAGCTACATACCAAGTGGGGAATTGGACTGGTTATCGTTCATTTGGGTATGGAAGGATAAATTAGCCCACAGCATTTTTAATTCTTCCTCTGATTGTTTACAACATGTGAGGCTTGATACAAAGAGCGAACTTAACGACCCACAGGAGACTTCAATTAAGAAGATTGTATTTCAACAATTTTTTTTTTTAAAGTTGTTTTTTTCCCTTTTTTCTTTTTTTTTTTCCCCTCCTCTTCTTCCCCACTTGCCCTCCCCTTCCCTCCACTTCAGATGCTCAACCTCAAATCAGCAGAGGGACCGAAACCACTCCGCTGCCATTCAGGGGGGAGGCACCCCTTTCTGCAATGCAAGTCTAATGACAGAAGAGTGAGTATTGCACGTGCAGAAAAGGATTGGGAAATAAATATATATCCCTCATAATTATATTTTCATTTAATGGATTGTGCTTTGAAAAGAGAGGAAATTCTTATATCTGAAATTTCGCCTTTCAAACATTCTTCTTAAAGAAAGAACAAAACATTTTCAAATCTTGTCTCTGGCTCTTTTTAACTTGCATTCCTGTAAAGTGGACAAAGATTGGATTAGTCTAATTACAGGATGGTTCTTTTAACAAGAAATCTGCTACAGAGAGGTCTAAAATGGCCTAAATAATTAAAGTTTTCTTTCTTACCCTCTTCATCTTAAGCAATGAGTAATGTTTGAAGTCCAGACTGAGCCACCTGACTAGAGCCTTTCATTTTTAATTGGTTGACCTTAAGTCCACCAGCTGTCTTTGCTAGCAGCTTTTTTTCTGAAGCCACTCTACAAAGACTTAGAACAAATTAGGAAGACTAAATTACTGCGGACTAACACTTTGTGACCTTTTGACATGCCAAGTGTACATTGCCTCAGAAGCAGTTGTAGATTTGGCTGCATGGTATTCACTAGAGCGTTGCCATTTTGCTGGGTAATGTTGTTTTAATTATTCTTTAAGGAGGGTTTCTTGGGTGCAAATGGCAAAATCCAGTTAATTTTATCCTCACTTGGAAAAATAAGATTACCTGGGTGCTTCAGGTGAAGCATCTGGCGGTGGGTTTGCTTTGTGAGCTGGTGGTTGCAGGTGGGTTTGTGCACGAGGAGAAAATTTGGCAGATGCTTTGTTTGAAGGCAGATGAAACGAGCCTTTTAAAACCCAAGGTGTGCAGTCCTGGGGCTCTCCAGGTACAGTGAGCCTGTGGTGAGTCCTGCACCTGCTCACCTGGCCTGTGCTCCTGCTCCTGGATGCTTCCAGGAGGCATCCAGCCAACCTCCATCCCTGGGTTCACCCATCCATAAGATGGTGATGCCATGATTCCAAAGGGGAATGGCTTCAAGCTGAAGGAGGGTGGATCCAGGTTAGATATTACAGAGAAACTCTTCCCTGTGAGGATGGGGAAGCCCTGTCATAGAGAAGCTGTGGCTGCCCCATCCCTGGAAGTGTCTAAGGCCAGGTTGGACGGGGCTTGGAGGAATCTGGGCTAGTGGAAGGTGTCCCTGCCCATGGCAGGGGTTGGAATGAGATCAGCTTTAAGATCCAGCCCAGCTCAAACCATTCTGCGATTCCCACCAGGAGCTGCTGTGGGAGCCCAGCAAAGGGCTGTGCAAACACATCCCAGCAAATTCCCAGCCAGTACAGGAATATCTGATTTTTGGGTCACACCCAGGGGTATTTCTGACAGTGTTCTGTGTGACAGGAGCACTGCTGGTTTGAGTGTGGTAAAACAGCCTGTTCTCAAATGGAAAAATAGAGGGGTTTGTGTGTGTTTTCTGTTTTTCAGTCACAAAGAGCCAAAGAAACTGCCAGTTGTTCACACCTCTCAGTCCAGCGAGTTGGTTGTCACCTATTTTTTTTGTGGAGAAGAAATTCCCTACAGGAGGATGTTAAAGGCCCAGAGCCTGACACTTGGGCACTTTAAAGAACAGCTGAGCAAAAAGGGAAATTACAGGTAAGAATCTGTGAATTGTTTTTTCTTCAGTGCGTTTTACCAAGTCAAAAGAATTAGCAGAGCTCTTGCAGGGCTACCTGCAGTGACATGTTGGCCTCAATTTTCAGGGGCTGTAGATCATCTTACTCTCTTCCCACTCAAAGCAGGAGCAACTTGGAGATGGAAAAGGTGCCCTGAGCCACAGCTCAGCTGCAGGGCCACCTCCTCCCCACCTCCCCAGCCTCCTCCCCGGTTGCCTTACGATCTGTGCTCCAGCCCTTCTCCAAAAAGCTGGATGGAATATCAGGGAAATCTGGGATGGCCTTGTGGCAAAGGCATTGGAGCAGTGGGATTCAATTTCCAGACTGGGATCAGCATTCATCTTGGTGCTGGTCTCCTTTAACTGTTTAGTTTTTCATTATTTTTTTGCAGTGGTGTGGCTGTAGTGGGGTCAGTGGTAGGCTGGGATGGTCCAGCTGAGGGACATGGAGCTGAGATGGAGCTCCCTCACTTTTCTCTTTGTTAGGGGAAAAAAAAACCCCTCTGCCCTGCAGAGAAAACTCCACCAGCAATACCCAGATCCTCCTCAGAAATTCCAACAAACCCTGCTGGTCTGGTTTCCAGGGCACAGCTCCCAGTTAAACCAGTTTGCTGCTTCCTCTACTCTTACAGTTTTCATGGCAGGAGCTTCACATTGACTCTTTTTGCTACCATTTCCCAGTGAATCTACTCTTGGGATCCTCTGTTGGCCACTTCTGTGGGGTGAGCAGGAGAGGGAGGGACATTCCAACTATTTTTTTGAATTTGCACTGAAATTGGTGGTGCTTCAGAGAACTGGGTGTCTTGCCCTGTAACTGGCAGCTTCTGATTTAACCTCCAAATGGTCATTTGGGTCTGGTTTGAGGAATTCCCAGCTTGTTGCCCCATCACTGGCCTCTCTAACTTTGGGAAGTCCACCCATGCAGCTCAGAGGTCGGTGACCCACAGACACTCTCAGGCTGTGGGGGTGCTGGGTTGGGGTCTGTCTATGGCTGTTGCACAGTGAGGCTGAAATACAGCCAATCCTTCCCCAAAAACCATCTTTGCAGCCCACCCAGCTGCCATCAGATGGCACCAACCTGCAAGTCCACCCACCCTGGACACCCTGCAGGAGAGGTGCCTGGGCTTTTGGCACCCTTGTGCCATTTTCCAGCCCCTAAAGCCTCCCACTCTTTCTCCTCCTCATGCCCCATTTGCAGACCGATTTCCCTCAACTCACCACTGCTCTGCCAGCTCCAGTGGCTGACCCACCCCCTCCTAAAAAAAAATCATTTTTTTAATGTTTGTTTGTTTTCTGTGACATTTTTTGTGTGATGCCCGAGTGCAGGACTAGGCTGCTAAAACCTCCGTGGCCCAAAAGCCCCTCTAGGTGCAATTATTTTTGCCTTGTCAGACTGTAATTACTTTAGAAAATGTTTTTAAGTGACTGACAAGGATGAAACAACGCTTTGCTTAGATCTCACCCCTTTACACCTGGGTAAAGACAATACAGAAATTTATAAAAAAGGGAACTTGGGTACGTGCCCAGTATTTTATCTTGCACAGACACAAGGTGAAACTAATTACACAAATGTGTGTACCTCCAGGGAATCATTTTGATCTAAGCTTTGACTTTTGGCTGGACTTTGAGTGAAACTGCGGGTGACCTTCAGGGGAGAGGTCCACAGTGCCCGGAGTAGCGTGTGTGTTACGGGGAGGCACTAACTAGGCCGCTTTGGTCACATCTGGCATTGATTTCTTTTTAAGGCACATTTAATAAGCATGTCTTTGAAGCCGTTGCCTTTCATTTAATGCACAAAGACACGCAGAAAAACGCTCCGCTCTCTCCCCAAATTCTTTATTGATTGGATCAGTTTGCGAGGCGGGTACCTCGGGCTCCCGCGATGCCAGAGCCCTGCCGTGGGGCAGCCGCCGGGAAGAGCCGCCCTGGCTTTCCATCCACCTCCCCCCCTCAAAAAAAAAAAACTAACAAAAAAAAAAAAAGAAGGAATTAAGCAGTGATTTAATACCGATGGCGTTAACGAAAAACAAACATACACAGAAAAAAAAAAAAAAAAAAGTGGGCGGTGTCGGGTAAATCCGAAGAGGGCAGCGGTTCAAAACTTGAGCTGTAAGGCCGGGCCTGCTCGCCTCGATTGGTGCCAGATGTCCCCCAAAAAAACAAAATAAAATTAAAAAAATAAAATTAAAAAAAAAAAAAAAGGAGCGAAGCTTGCCACATAAAATATGTTTCAATGGAAAGCCCGTTTCTGAGCAAATAAGAGCAGAGTGACTTGTTTGAAGATGTTTGTGGGGGTGGATTTTTTTTTTTTTTTTTTTTTTGCTTTGCCTCCTCCTTTTCTTCTTTTTTCCCCCCTGTTTCTCTGCGAAATAAGGTTGTAATTATGTAAAAGGCCATAGTGTGTTTTCTCAAATAAAAATTTTGTAAACACAGCCAGGGCTTGGACTTGGGGAGGAAGTTCTTGGGAAGAGTGGCTGTTATCTGGACAGGGGAGAGGGAAGGGCAAGTTCTTTGTAATTCATTCAAACTTTGCTTGGGTTTTTTTGGGTTGATTTCAAGGCTGCTGTCCTGGGGAATTGTGGCCTTGACCTGTGGCATGGAAGTTGGGAGTTGGGCCATTGACTTCCATGAGTGCAGGATCTGAAGGACTTAAATAATATGGTTTTTTATCTTGCTGACCCATTAAAGATGCAACATGTGTCAATTTAGCTGGGAATGACTCTACAAAAATAAGTCCTAACCATACCTGGACTAAATGGAGATGGTTTCATCTCTTTAACTAAAAAGAGGGATCTTTTATCCCCCTACCAAAATAATTTTAATGCACTCTGAAAATAGAGATTTGCAGGCTGATGTGACTAATTTAAACATGTGTAATAGAACAGTCACTAAATGAAAAAATCAAATTCTAAGACCCTGCTGTGGTTCTTTAAGCTTTAGTAGTAAAAGTGAGCTTCATTTGATCTCCTTTCCCATCCTAAAAAAAATCATAATTACAAACCCCTTTTCCCTGACAAACATCTGCCAACCCTGAGTTGTCTGGAAACTACAGGGGAGGGGTTAATTTTTTTTTTATATATATATTTTTTTTTCTTTGTAATCCATCTGATGAAGTTTTTTCCATCCCTGGCAATCAGATGGCAAAGCCCTTTTCCAAGGGAGCAGGCACATCCAAGGAGGTGCTCGGCGGCAGACGGACAGACTCCCTAAATGCTACCCCTCTGAATGGAAGCCCTTCATTTGTGCATATGCAATTAAGCAGCCTTAGAAGGAAGAAAGCTCCAAACGGGATAAAAGGAACCTTTAATCAAGAAGCTGAACGGTCTAATTCAGGATAATAGAGGGGTCCTTACTGTTTGACACAGGAGGGGTGGGGGTGCTTTTTGTCTCCGGGAGCGTTGGCTTCATGATCTAACGACCCGGAGCAAAAGAGCAGGAATGCAGGACACTGCTACTTGACCTCCCCGTGTCACGTCCCGAGGGCTGGACCAGGGCTCTCCCAACTGCTGGGGAAGCAAAGACAGGAGTTTCTGTCACTTAGCAGGGATACGTGAATTGGTCGTTCCCGACAAGAGGCTCCCGGGATGTTTTTTTTTCAACAGGAATGCCCACAGAGTTTCAGCTCCTGCGTTGCAGGAAGCTGGGGATGGTTTGCTTTTAATCCATCCTTTTAATAACAGTTGCTAATTTTAATGTTGGGCTTGAGCTTTGAAAGAAGAAAACACATGAAAGGAGGAAGGTGGGGAGAGAGGGGAGCCTTAAGAATGCTTGGCTTTGAAATTCTATTTATTTATTTTTCAAATAAGATATTTGACCAGAAATCATGGTGCTTTCTAATTTTCTTTATGGTTGGGGGTATCCACTGCCACTGTGTATAATCTTCTCACTGTGGGAGCTGTTGTCACCTCTGAGGAGCACAGCCCTGCTCCCTCTGTCCCATCACATCCCTGCAGCCCTCGTGTCGCTGGACCTGAGCAGCCCTGAGGTTCTCCTGGAGAGGAACATCCTAGGGGGGAGAAATTGGAAATGTCGTGGTTAAAAGAACTGGCGAAGCGTCCTTTGCTTTTTACCTTTTGATTTTTTTTTAAACTGTGTTTTAATTCCCTTTACCACAGATACTACTTCAAAAAAGCGAGCGACGAGTTCGACTGCGGCGCGGTGTTTGAAGAGATTTGGGAAGATGAAACCATCCTGCCCATGTACGAAGGAAGGATCCTGGGGAAAGTAGAAAGGATTGATTGATGGCATCTGTGTGTTTCTTAAGAAAAGTTAAGCTAGAAAAAAGTCTTTGGACACACAACAGTAGTGATGACAAGGAAAGAAAAAAAAAAAAACTCTGAAGGAAAAGTTTTGAACCAATGAAGAAAAAAAGGTGAAGTCTATGAAGACTTTGCTGAATTAGCCTTAGAGGAAAAAAAAATGGCATTTATTATTCATGAGTTGGGTACTGAGATGATAAAAACCCCGGACTATTTATTAGAAACATGACCACTGTTGGCTATCGGAGATGCAGACCGTGTTTGAGAGACTTCCATACATAATATATGATTTCCTGGGGATCTGAAATCTATGGACTAAGAGAAACTGTGTATAGCTTACCTTAACAGTAATCCTTATTGATATTTATTGAACAGTCTGTTTTCCCTTAAGTCCAGTTTTTGGATATGCTGCTTTAACAATGGAGAAGAGAGGGGCTGGGAAGGGGGGGCGAGGGGAGGAAGGATTATTTTATTTTTTTAACATTGTTCCCACTATCTAAAATTCAGGAGTTTGGCAAGGAACACATTCGTGATGATTCTTTTTTTTTTTGAAGGGGGAGGAGGGAAGGAGTGACGTGATGCCCAGTATTTCTCCGAGTGAAGATAAAACTTTTCTAAAGAAATAATAATAATAATAATAATAATAATTAATAATAATAATAATAAAAAGCCGAAATAAAAATGCTGTCCTACCATTCATCTAGAGACCGGTGCATTTTAATCTATGCTGCTCTAATTTGAAATAAAGGTCTTAAGTGTTAACTCTGTTAGAGGCAATACAACAAACAGGAACTTGTTATTTTGTCCATGGATTTCGGCGGGGCCAGGATTTTGCTTTGCTGCTGTCACTGGTGTCCAGCGCCTCTCAGTCGAGGCAAGGTAGAGCAAAACCCCGAGCCTGGGAGAGCTGTAGAAGGAGCCATCCCATTCCCATTCCCGTGTCTAGCACACCAAAAGGTTTAAAACCCTGTGTGTATCCCACAGAGCTAATTTTTTTAGCCGTTCGGTGTTAGCACTGCTTGTATTTCAACGCGGTGTAGCTACAACGGGGGTGTATTTTCAGCTTCTGAGTCGTTGTGTGTGGTGGGTTTTTTTTGGTTGGGTTGGTTTCTGCCTTGCCTTCACACCCACCTGAGGCCGTGGGAGATGTGGATGAAGCTCCGTGTGTGTGTGTGGGGTGGGTTTTGGGACAGAGAGAGAGAGAGAGAGAGAGAGGGGCCCTTTCCCGAGAAAGACCTTGCATTTCGACAGTTGGGTTTTGTGTTGATTAAGTTAATCTGTGCATTCTGTTTGCCATTGCTACTTTGTGTAAGTCTGTATATATTGTAGAAAATGTATGGTGAAAATATTAATACACTATCTCTAGTGTTTTTAAAATTTAATCAGTACAGTACCTGTGCCTGCATGGTGTAACAGGCCATGCGTCGCCCTATATTCAGGGTTCAAGCTTTCCCTTGTTTGTTTAAGGGGTTTATGTATAAATATATTTTATGCCTTTTATTACAAGTCCTGTACTCATGACTTTTGCCATGGCATTTTGTTCTACTTATACTGTAAATTATGCATTATAAAGAGTTTCATTTAAAAAAAAAAATTACTTGGTACAATAATTATTGTAATTAAGAGATGTAGCCTTTATTAAAATTTTATATTTTTCAAATTAATATTGTCTTGACTTTTTTTTCACCCTTAATGCCTTAAAATGGTCTTTTTTTTTTCTCATGTATGGTGGTAGCTGGAAAGAGCTGCTGAGCTCTGCCCTGGCCTCTCCCTGCCTTGGCAGGGGCTGTTCCTGCTGGGAAGCTGTTGCAGCTGGGGGAGGCAAGGCTGGAACTGCTCTTCAGTGTGAGAATTAAGTAATTTACAGCTCCTTCAGGTAGCTCACCTACAAATTTAGCCTGGCCTTAGTGCCAAGACTGCACTGCCAAGCTCACCTGATGGAGCCAAGGGGTGACTTCCAAAGGGATGTGATTGTCCCCAGGCTGGAGCTCTTCTCATGGCACATCACAGGGCTTTGGTCTTGGGGATGGTCGCAGCCTTTCCCAGGTGTGATTGCGCCAGGACTGCCCACCTGCATCTCCTGCAAGAGTAAACCCAGCCTTGTAAATCCTGAGCAGAACCCAGCTCTGTAAAGCCTTGGCTCGCATGGTGGGGTTGGCCCAGGTTGAACTGGGGAGAGATTTGCTGGAAGCGGCTGAGCGGGACGAACAGAGGGAGCTCCTCCCTGTGTGCCTTCCCCCTCGCCTGTATTTATGGTACAAAACCTATTTTATAGCTGAACGAGCTTAATTTGTTCCTGAGGGAAGCTGCCCATACCAGGGATGGATTTGTCTCCCAGCTGTCGCCCAGACCTTCTCCGGCTCAAGCGAGTAACGCTGGGAAAGCAATTGTGGAGCTGCTTTTGGTCTGTCCTGTTGGCAACCAGAGCCAGCCCTTTGCTTCTGCTGCACCAATGGCACTAGGGTTTTTTTTTTTCCCTTTTTTTTTTTTTCCTCTCCCCACCCTATTTTTTTTCTATGAGGTTTTAAATTATCTGGGTTATTTTGTGTGTTTGAGAAGACTTCATTTAAAACATCAGTAAAACTTGTATCAAAGGGCTCAACTTCACACCGAGTACACAGAGCTCAGGACTGAATCCTGCAGTTCAAGGGAGCTGCAGGCAGTTTTACACATTTAAATGGATGGTGCCTTGTTTTAAAAAAACCATCTGAAGTTCATGGGGTTCATCTTAATTGATAAGCTGGACATAACGGATGGGTGTAGGGAGACTTCAACAACATAAGGGAAGAAAGATATTTTTTTCCCTTCTCTCTCTCTTTTTTTAGTCTACCATCAAAGGTTGGGAACTTAGCACTACACCGTAGTATTATTTTTCTTCTGCTATTAAAATGAATCACACTGTGCCTAATTCTTCTTGGGAAGATGAATGTGTTTGAGGCAGCTTGAAGCCATTCAGTGCCTCACAAGCCTTTGCATCTTTCTATCAATGTTCCAAAATACTCACCTCTGTTTTTTTGGATGTCTGTAGAAACAAAATATAAAATGGCTTCAAATACATGGCAGGCTGTTTAGTGGAGATGAAAGGGTATTTGAATAGTCTTTTTAAAATGAATGAAAAGTGAATACTCTCTTCTGTTTCAATTATAAGTGGGACATGGAGCTCGTTAGACACCACCTTAATATGTGACACTCTGAAAATGTTCACCTACCTTCAGTGGTTCAGAAACATTTTGTTTTTTAGCTTGTCTCGGGATGAAGATCGTGATTACAGGTCTGGCATGTTCTCTGCTAAATGGAGAGGCAGCGTGGGAAAGTTCTGCTCTTACAGCTTAAAAGTAACATCCAACCAAACCTTTTTTTTTTTTAACAGTACAGAAGATTGAGAGAGAACAAGAACCTTATTTTGACCCAAGTGGGTGGGTTTTTTTTAAGTTTAGCTTATCAGGTTTAACAAAAACTATGTAAAACTCATGCTGAGAAAAGTGCCCACAGAGCTGCTTGTGGTGTTGGAATGTCCTGTGTTAGGTCCTTCCAGAGGATGGACCAAAAATGTCCCTGTTTGGGTCCTTCTCCAAAGGAGGGACCCAAAATATCCTGGTTTGGATCCTTTTCCAGAGAAGGGACCCAAAATATCCCTGTTTGGATCCTTTTCCAGAGAAAGGAAGTAAAATATCCCCGTTTGGGTTGTTTTCCAGAGAAGGGACCCAAAATATCCCTGTTTGGGTCCTTTTCCAGGGAAAGGACCTAAAATGTCCTGGTTTGGGTCCTTTTCTGGAGGATGGACCCAAGATATCCCAGTGTAGGTCCTGTTCCAGAGAAGGGACCCAAAATGTGCTGCCTTGGATCCTTCCAGAGGAAAGAACCAGCACGGCCCAGTTTGGGTCCTTTACTAGAGGAAGGACCTGAAAATGTCCTGATCTGGGGCCTTTTCCAGAGGATTGACCCAGAGTATCCAGCCACATTTGGGTCCTTCCAGAGGAGGAACATCAACAGCAAGAGCCCTGCTCTGCAGAAGCAAACCCGAGCAGGGCTCCAGCGCTGCAGGAAGGGCGGCCTGAGCGATCCCCAACCACTCCACACACTTAAATCACACTAATACTTAACACTTAGCGCATTTTTCGCCTTCAAAGCAGACAGGAAACACTCATTAAGCCCCACAGCACCCACGGAGGGAGGGAGCCCTGCTCTCCTCGGCCGTAGCTGGTGGATAATTGCCGGCGTGGCCAGGGGAGCTTCAAAGCCGTGTGTTGGCTCTGCAGGCTGGGTCACGGTCCAACAAAAACACCAGCCCTGGTTACTGCACAATTAAAACGCGTTGATGGACCTTTAACGGTCCTTGGGAGCACTTGGGCCTTGCAGCCTGGAGGCTGGGAATCAGGGGCATGCATTGCCCTCAGGATTTTTTTTGGGGGGGGAAAGAGAAACACTTTCCCAAGTGTTTCACAGCTGGAGTTTGCTGGAGGTATGTGGTGATGAGCCACAATGGGCTTGCTTGGTCCCGAATAAAGGCTGGAAGCAATGGGGAGTGGGGATGGGCTGTGCTGGGGAGGGGACAAGGGACAGCTGCAGGGCTGGTTCTCCTCTCTGAGTGGGGACAAGGACCCTCAGCTTCCCTCAGCGAAATCCAGGCTGCATTGGATGCACAAAGCATCCCAGCCCTTGCTCATGGGCCTCTCCTCCAGCCTGGCCCTTGCAGGTTGGTCACAGCAGATCCAGCAAATATTTTGTTTTTCTCTCTCTACACTGAATGTTCGGCATCACCTGGCTCAAGGGGTGCAAAACTTCCGAGCCAGCGTCCAAAAACTGAACAGGGCTGCCCCTCAAAATCGTGAGCTTAGAACAAAATTAAATAAATAACAAATAAAACTTCCCCTCCCTTCATGGACATAAAGATACAGAGCGGATGTTACTTTGAACGGCACCGGTACTGGGAGGGTGCTTTGCCTTGGTGAAGTCCCACAAAAACTCCCTCCTTTTCCCAGGTGATGGGATCAGGAGCATGTCCAGTTCTCCCCAGACTTTCCCAAGTCTCCCCAAGGTTGTTCTCTCCCCTGCACCTCGGGAGTTTATTCCCTTTTAACCGGTGAGTCAGCTCTGTGCCAGCCAGGCTGGAGCACTTGCTGGTTCACACTCTGCCTGGCTCATACTGGCAATTGTATTCCCTTCCTCCTTCACCTTCCATTAACCTCATGTTCCTCAAACACCTTCATCCAACTACTCCATTCCGGTAGCAACCTCAGATTAATTAAAAAGGAAAAAAAGAAAGGAACGCTCTGTCTTTAAAATGAGGTTCCCATCCCATTGCTTTCAGATGCTCTCTCTTAATCACAGAGCCCAGAAAACACCCACACAGAGGAGGCTGGAGAATTATTTAAGGCAAATCATCTTCCTTCCTCTTCTTAAAAAAAGATCAGACTAGTTCTGGACAGTGAGAGCAGCTCTGGTTCAGGTCCTTTCCATTCTTCCCAGCAACATTCCTGATTCCTGCCCGCAGCCTTGCCTGGCCTCCCCACACAGCTCTGCACACACTCCTTTCCCCCTTGCCTTCATTAGCATGTTACTAATCACAAAGAAGAGTCCCAGGCTGAATTTTTCTAACATCTAAACCACGGCCTGCCATATGTTTTAGCCTCTCTTTTAAATTAAATGAGTGTTGTGACGCGTTTAATCTTCAGGGAGCACTGAACCCACATAGCAAGAGAGGAGGCTAATTTTGGACATCAGATCTAGGTGATAGCATAATTTCAGACAATTTTGGCTGACCTCCCTGGGCAATGCCCTTCATCTCTTTCATGAGAAGATCTATTTTTAGGGAAGAAAGCCCATTAAGTCTTGCCTTCCTTAATTCAGCTCTTCACATGATAAGCTTTGACAGGTAGAACTTCTTTTTTTTTATTATTATTATTTTTTAAAAAGAAAACAGAAAGACCCTCTGGGAATTCTGGCTTTCAACATTTGTCTTGGGCCCTGCAGGAGTCTGGAACATCTCTGAACCCTACAGTTCGTCCTGCTTTGAAACTGCCGCTTCGTCATTCCTCATGCACGTCGCCCGCGCTGCCTCCTCATCTGCAGTCGCAGCACTCCTGGCTCCCTGCTCCTGCTCCCACCGCCCTGGCAGCTCTCCTGCCTTCCCTTTCCTCTTGCTTCTGCTGTGCCATCTCAAAGCAAGCTCTCCTTCCCCCCCCAACCCTTCAGAAGTCAAAGGATAAATGCAATGCGTGGCCTTGGCTCTTCCCTTTCTCCCCTGCACCCTCGGCATCGTCCCTGCGAGGGAGCCCAGTTGGTCCCTCAAGGTCCCATCCAGCCCTAAAATAGGGACAGCACAGAGTCCACCAGAATCCTTCCACCCCTTTGAAGTATTTGCAGGTGGCTGCAGCAGCCTGGCAGAGCTTGGAACAATAAGGTTCGTGCCTTTTCCAAAGCTCTTGTGTCCTCCAATCCTTATATCCCCAAAGGTTTCTGGTAGCCCTAGGAACACAACACCCTTTTCCCAAACATTCCTCAGCAAGTGTCTCTCCTCTACAGGTACAAATGTTAAAGGATCACACAGTGTCTGAGGGTCTTCACCTTCAGGGACCAACCAACCACCCTCCACCAGCCCCAGCAGGACAGAGGCAAAGGGCAGGTTTGGGGACCAGACACCGCTCCTGGGAATGATGCTGTGAAGCCAGCTGGTATCCAAAGATGGTTTGGGAATAACAAGGGGGTAGCTGATGACATGGTCAGTGGAGAGCCTGCTCCTGCCAGAGTGGCTGTGGAGGGGTTAAACCCTCCCTGTGGTGCTGCCACGAAAAACCCAGGCAAAGCACCAGGGCTTTGCATTGAGATTCAAATGCCCAGATCAAAGCAGAGCTCCAGGAAGGAAGAGCCAATTTAGGTTGGAACCAGGGAAAACTTTCTCAGTTAACTTCTGGGAAGTGAAACAACCAGGGTTCAGAAAGCTTCCATCAAAAGGGAGAGGAGTTTCCGTGGGAGAGGAGGAGGTGGCCCTCGCCCTCTCTCTCTCCTCCCAGCCAGGGAATTATTATTGGCCATCAGATCCAACACACCCCATCACAATACCCACCCAGCTCTTCTGAAACTGTCACCAAAATATTCCTCCCCAGCCTTCCAGAAAAGGATGAGTTCAATCAGGTCCTGCCAAGCACTGGTGTCCCCGTGGCACCCGGTGCCAGTGGCATCCACATCCCGGCATTCCCGAGAGCCACCACACAGAGCCAAACACCCAGAGCCTGCAGAGACAGCTCGTGTCCAAATTGGGCTCCACGGCCTTTGGGATGGCTGCTGGCCCGCAATCCAACATTTGATGAAGTAGCCAAAATACTATTTCCAACTTTTTCTTCCTTGCTGTTTATTCCAAAGCAAACAAACAAATGAAGAAGAAAAAAAAAAAAAGTTTGAGAGTTTAGCTTTGGTAATTTATGTCTCTGTGCTCTGTCCTTTCTCCTTCGGGATTCACTGCCCTGACCTTGGACACGCCGGGAAGAGGAAGGCAAGCTCTCACCTTGCCAGCATGAAAGGTTGCCAAAGCAGGGAGAAAGTGTCTACTCACTTATTCTAGGAGCATGTAGTGCTTTTGTGTTTCAAGCCTTTGTAGATTTGCAATGCCTTTAAAACCCCTCGCAACTGTCCAACGTGGGGTGTTTAATTACCAGGTAAAACTATTTTTTTAGGCTCCATTTAATTATTTGATTGCACAGTAACCAAAGAGTGTAAGAGGGCTGTAGCCAGAAGGCACTTCAAAGCAATGCCTTGATGTTTCTTAGTGGGCATTAATGGTTTCTGAAGGCAGGAGATTGTTTAAAAAAAAATATTAAAACCCTCCTCATGATCCCGCCAGCAATCTCAAAAAAATGCATAAACACTGGAATCCTCTGCCAGGGAAGAAAAAAAAGAGTTCAAAGGGATCTGAGAGTTTTCATGTAAAGTTTAGAGTTTAAGGCGTGACTGTTGGCTACGGAGCCCCACTGTTTGAACTCTTGTTTATTAAAAACAGTTTCCCAGCATTTCACAGGGTTCAGAAAGACAACAGCAAAGTGCAGCCTTTTGCACAGCTCAGCCTTTAAAGGCTCCATTGATTTCTACCTATATGTTTTATCTCTCCTTTTTTTTTTCTTTTTTTTTTTTTTTTGATCAAATGCTGAAGTTTAGCACAATATCCAAGAGCAGGCTGAGCTGGGGCTGTGGTGGGGAGAACTGCTCTGAGTAAGAGTTTGACTTTACTTTTTGAAACACTTTTTAAGAGTTCACTCCAGACTCTGCAGTGCCCCAGAAGGCTGGATGACAGCAGCAGCAGCAGAATTAGGAAATGACAACTTGGCTGGCCCCAGACTCCGACTGCCTTTTTGATATTATCGCCAACCCTCCAGCCTTTATCTGAGCCTCAGCTCTCAATCAATGTCCAGCCAAACAATTGGCCACTGGGAAATGAAAAGTCCTTTTTTTTTTTTTTTTTCCTCAGGGTTGGAGATAATCCTTCAGCCTGTCCTGTCTGGGCATGCATCTTATTTTTGATGAGGCCACTACCACACCGAGAGCGGGCTCATTCTTTTCTCTGCTTATACATCTCTCTTTCCTGTGGCTTCAGCCAGCCTCGCCTGTCCAAAAAATCCTACTTTTACAAGTCAGGGGTTTTTACCCAGGAATGAAGTGAAGGGAAATCTGCAGCATGTTGCAGCTTGGTCCTGTTGGCCGTGGCTGGGGAAGAGCTGGGCTTTGAAGGGGGCGGCATCTGGACCAGCTGGATGGTTCACAGCAAGATGCCACAACTCCTGCAAGGGCAAGGAGAGGAGACACACAGGAGCACTGGGAAAATCCTGTGCTGTCCTGGGAAAAAAGCTTGCAGCTGAATGTTTTAGCAAGTTCTTAAGTCTAACTGGAGAGATCTAAAGATAACACGGCTCAGAGCCGCCAAAGCTTTGCCTTTAACAACAGAGGGGTCTAGAAGTACTGCCAGAAGATGTTATAAAAGGCACATTAGGAGCAGAATTAAAGTAAACATAAACCAAAACAAACAGAAAACATCTGCTGAGCAGGTAGCCTGAGAATAAACTCCTTATTAAAGCTGTTCTCCAGGCTGAATCCTCAGCTCCAAGTCACGGGGGCGCTGCCAGGTGACACCGGCCGCGGTTCTGACGCAGGAGAGAGCGAGCTAATAATAGTGTCATGTCAAAGCCCGGCTTTGCCTCACACAAACACATCAGAGGGGAGGGAAAATAGGATGTGCAGGCAACAAACAGGGGTTTGTTTGAGTGTCTGGCTCAGTCCTGCCAGGCTGCTCTACAAACGTGGTTGGGAGCTAACGAGAGATACTCCAGAGAATGTCTCCATGCTCGGAGGGCTGCCAGCTGGAGCAGGATGGGGGAGGATGGAAAGAGGATTTCTAGTACCCCCTCGAGGGAAATGGGTGTGTGTGATGGAGTATGGCAGGTCGAGGTGAGATCAGGCCCTGGGTATTTAAATCACACTCAGGATTTTGCGCCAGTCGCCACGTTCAAACCTGAGAAGAAGAAACGGCGTCCTCTTGACTGAGGGACAGCATGTGAAAATGTCTCTGTAACTACAGATCAGGTGAGGCAAACTCGTATTTTAAATGCAGGGGGAAAAGAAAGTGGAGAAGGAAAAAAAACTCACACAAACACAAAAAAACTCCCCAAAAATTAAAAAAAGAAGGAGTAGCAATTTTTTTCCTCCACACGGCTGATGGCAAAGTGGTGCTCCAAAGATGTCCCTGCAACAGCCACAGCGGAAAGCTGAGGTTATCCTTCTTATCCTCCTGCCATCCCCACTCCCAGCAAAAATCTCCTCCTTCCAAACTCCAGGGATTGACGGAAAATATGAACTTAATTTTGGGCTCTGTTTTCCTTAAATCGGCACAGTTCCAGTAAAATCAGATTAAAATACCTCCAGTCCCTGATGTTTGGGGATATTTAAAGTCAGATCAAAGCACTTTTAACCAGCCCTTTTGGTAGCAGGTTTGATGAGAAACACAGGTGCAGGAATACATGAAGCTGGGCTGATTTAAATGCTGCCTTGCAATGCTGCTTCTGATCCCTTAAATATCAGCTGGGGGCGGGCAGAAGGAATGGATGGACGATGTTTTCATAGAAGATTACCTTTTTTTTTTTTCTGGTTGCAATTTGAGCTGCTTCACTTTCTGCATGAAAACTTTAACTTGCTTTTTTTAAATTATTTTTTTTTGTCTTTAATAATTACATGGAGAAAGAGACTGTCAGGCCACAGAGAGTTGGAGGGCAAAGTGATTTACAGACCACAGTCCTTCAAGCACAAGATATCAAGGTGTGTTTGTGCTTGTGAGGGACCAGCACAAGCTCCAACAGCTCATGCTGTTTAGAGTTGAAGGTCTAAACCTGACACACAGATGAATTTTTGGTTGTTTTCTGCAGAATTAACTGGTTCTGGTGGGGTTGTGGTGATTGGTGAATAAAACCAAACCCAACTGGGTAATTATGAAGGGGTTTGAAATAATTCTCTGCAGAGTTAACCCAAACCCAGCAGTGCTGGTGGGTCTGGTGGGCAGAGGATGCAAAGTGGAGCTTTGATGCAGGGGCTGGATCTGTGCGTTGGGACAGGCATTTGTCAGGGATTTTGGGATGACACATTCCACCCAAAAAAGGCTTGGTGCTCTCGTGCCTTTCTCATCCTGCCTCCAGACAATGCCAGCTCAGCTCAAATCACACCCAGTTGCCCCAAAATGAAGGAAATGAAGGCGGGTTAAATTTAACCATCTGATAACACCAATTAAAAGCTGTCACTGTTATTATTCAGGAAAATCAGTGTGTTTCTTACAAAGGGTTCAGCCCTGTTTGTTGACAAACGATGTGACCCCAGCAATTCATCCCCAGTGGGACAGGATGGGAAGTACTATAGGATTTTCTCTGCTGGGAGCTTTCAAGTTTTATTGTGTGCAATTAAAATGCAGATGAATAACATAGTAAAATAATAAAATGCTCCTCATAAAAGTGCCCCAGCGAAACAAAACTGTCAAAGCACAAGAGGAAAAAAGGCCCAACAAAAGAGCAAACATTGCTTCCTCTCAAAATATCATGGAAGTTTAAACAAACTCTGTTATCAGGAGATCCCAAAGCCAGTGGTTGAGTTACAGCTTCCCATCAGCTCAGCCACAGCTCCAGAAGGTCCTGGGGCTCACAGTGGTGTGTGCCCCACAGACCCTAAAAGCTGGGCTGCCATGCAGGTCCCCAGCCCCACATCATCCCCGGGCCATCTCAGCCCCATCACTGCCCTGGCCACCCACTGCTGTCCCCACCTGCACTCCCAGGTGACCTGGGGTTGGAGGGACACACAGACACCCTCCTGCCCCAGGTCAGCACCCTGCTTGGGCTCATGCTTTTGCTAACATGCCCTAAGGTTCATATGTGTTCACATTCCTTTTTTGATGTGATTTTGCTGCAAAAGGGACAATCAAAACCATGCTGCCTGATTGGGAAATTGCTGCATTTGTGCACAATATATTGTTTAACAAAGTTGTTCCAAAGTTATTAAATAAGATGCATAAAATAAGCCAGGCTTGGACTGTCAACTCAAGCGCCTGGAAGTCAGAAGATGCCAGATTTGTGATTCTCACTTAAACTGAACATGCACAGAGAGGAGAATCAAGCCAAGGACACCAGCTGTGACGCAGCCCAGGCTGGAAGTGGTCATGGGGTGGGTGGTGCAACACCTGGCACACAGTGGGAACACAATGGGGACATGCTCCTGCCAACATCACCAACCAGTGCCTGGTCCCCACCCCAGCAAATCCTCTCCTGCAGATCCATTCCCTCAAACCCCACCTGCACTTTTACATGAACAGTAAAAGCACCATAAAATCCTAATAATGACAAAAAGAGAGTGATGTTTCTCTTGTGCTAAAGGACAGGGCTGAACAGAAAACAAGGTCCATAATAGAGACAAAAAACAAACAAGACTCAGAGCCTGGACATCAAAAAGGAAATCAGACATTAAAGCTGAGGGGCAGCAGCTCTCTGCAGTGTCCTCTTGGAGGCTTTGAGCCTCACAGCTGAGCACTGCTGGGTGGAACCCAGGCAAACCAAGGTGCAGTTTGGATTACACACCTACATGGTGCATTTCAGGTACCTGATCCAGCAGCCAAGTAAAGAAACACCCTGAGCTGAGACTGCTGGGAGGTAGAAGTTTCCTCCAGACTGGGTTTGTGCCCTCTCAGGAGATGTTGAAGTGTATTTTGGGTGGGCACCTGGGACGATATGATCATATCTACTAATCCATGCCTGAGTCAAGAGCACCGAGACACCCCATAACAACCCCAAGGGCAGGGAGACACCCCATAAGGTCCTTTGGTCGACACAGACAGTTTGCAGCCCTGTTTCCCCTGGGTCTGCCCTGTCACATCAGCCACTGTCACATGCAGTTCCCAAACCCCAGATGCAGCTCTCCAGATTTACATCACTGGAGGATTTGTTCCATGTGGAGCATCTCAGAGCAGCTCCCGCCTTCCCTCAGTGGCTCCTGCACTCACAGTCGTGATTTCTCCTCTCTCTCATACGGCCATTGAACTCCTGTTATCTCCCCGAATTAATATTAATGGCTTCCTTTAAGCTTCTCCTTTAGCTCTCCCTCCTTCCAACAACTTTTTGATGATTTTGATTCTCCCAGACTCCTCTCTTCCCCTGTCCTCATGTTGCTTGTCTGCTCTGATCTGCAGCGTTGCCCTGAGATAGCACTGCTGGCACTTGACCTGAAGGGTTTCTGCAGGGGACACGGAGCAGGGCGGGCCTGGGTGCTGCCCTCAGGACTCCAGCTGGGATGAGGGGCTGGGAGTGATGCAGGGACAGTATTTGGGACATGTCAGGGCACTCACTGAAGATGCAAAGAGCGAATCTGAAGCAGCTTGGCCAAGCCACACCTGCCCAGAAGCTGCTGCTTCTTCTGCACAGTCACAGGATGTGATGGAAGTGATCACCAAGTGATGGAAGTTGTTCCCTTTCCCTCTTTCTGCATTTTTTTTTTGTTCCCTTTCCCTCTGTCCCTCCAAATCACTGCACAAATATTTCAATCTGATGGGGAAATCATATTAACCAGGTTGTTCTGCCTCATAATAAAATCTGTAGCGGCCTTTCCAAATACTGGGCATCTCTGTATTGTACCAGCTCTGCTGGCACTTCCCAGCAGTCCCAGAGGTATGTGGAGAAGGATGCTGTGGTGGGGCCTGATCTGCTTCTGAATTCACCAGCCCTTCCCATCTCCCCCAAAATATGCTTGTCCCATGGACCACTTACACAGCATCTCGTACCCAAACCCCACTGGGCAGCCTGTTTGGGGATGTCCACGGGCTACCTCACCACTGGAAAGGCAGTTCATGTTAGGCACTGCCAAGCTCTTATCTGACCAAGCTGGGCTCTGAATTTTGTCCAGGATGACACAGAAACAAATTGAGCAATACCTAAGCACGTGCAAATCAGGACTTTTGCAAAACGCTGCCTCCCGCCAACTCTCTGGGATGGAAACGGAGGGTGCTGAAATGTTTGGTCCCAATTTACAGCCTTAGCAATGCTTTTAACCCCTGCAGCCTGCTCAGCCTCTCCCCCTGCCCCCTGCTCTCTGCAGATCCTGCTGCACAAAACCACCAAAACAGGGGTCACACCAACATGCTCCGGGAGTTTTTTGTCCTTGTGCAGCCCAAGAGGGATGAGCTGATGCCCATCCCAGTTACTGCATTAGTCTAAATCCATCCTTTCACTGCTCTAAAGCGTTTGCTTAAGGCAGAGCTTTCTCTGGGGTCCAGGATCTCTTTCTTGCATTTTATGAGTTTTTTTCCTAATTATGGAATCTCTTTTAATCTGGCCCTCCTTTGATCACAGCTGGCCCCAGAGAGAAGTCGTCTTGTCTGGATCGACTGAGAAAAGAAAGAGATGAGAGGCAGAAGTGACCTGCCCGAGATGACTGAGAAAATCTGCTGCAAAGCAAAGATTTGAACAGCAGCTTTGCACAGCCACAGCTTTGGAGAAACCTCAGGACAAACCTTCCTCCGTGTGTGTGATCAATCACCACATCCTTCCAGGTAAACCACATTTCAAATGGGACCCTCAGGTGAGCCATCAGTTAGCACTTCCTGCGGCTGTTTTGCTCCCCTGTCACAGGCAGGATGAGAACAGACCATTCCTGAGTGTTTAAAGGGAATTTCTGAGCCAGGGCATGTTACTGGTGCAGCAGAAAGCCATCCCAGTCCACCAGCACAGAGGAGACCCTGCTCCCATTCAGCTGACAGATCACAAAGGGCTTCCTATAAAACTCAGTTAAATGAGATTTCTCCTGAAAAAGGCTATTTTCAGTGCCACTCTGATTATTTGCCCTCTGTTGTCTTCCATAAAGGATACTGTGAAGTTAATGATCCAGCCGTGGAATTTTAAATAGCTGCTTCATGACTAACAACATGTGCTCCGGATCAGCTCGAGCCTGTATTTACATATTTCCCATGATAAGTCAACATATGGTTCTTGTTTGTAACGTGGAGTTGCACTCTTCAGATTATTACCTTTTTTTTTTTTTTTTTTTTTTTTTACTTCTTTTCACAATTACAGGGGGGGGAAACCTTTTCTTTTAATTATTGTTAGCCCAAGCACTGTACAAATAAGGAGCTATTAGGGTAACCAGGAGCCTGTTAATGCCTTTATTTTGATTCCCACTCAATCCTGAGCTGGTTTGTCACACAGGGGCCTGGGACCACCTTCACAAGCACTGTTGGATGCTCAATATCAGTTCTTCCCCCATCACACCACAGGACAGGGTTTCACAACCCTTCCCAACAGCCTGGCAGTGGCACTCTTTGGGAAACTTGCACTAATAGTTTGAATTTCTTCTCCTTTGAATTTGCAATTTTGAGAATGTAGATAATTTGTACAACTGTTGTTGGTTAGGCTGGGGTTTTTTCCCCTCTTCCCCCTCTATTTTCCTCCTCACATCAAAGCATTGGCTAATGGTTGGATATAAACATCCTAAGTGCTCTCATGGCACGGCTGGAATCACAGGAATTGGCATTTTCCAACTCACATGTTGTTTTCCCCAGTGCTCTGCTCCCTTAACTCCCCTCACACGATTCAAATCCCAGGGCTTCACCTCTTTCCTTTGGGAGATTATTCCACATGGGAAATGGGCTCTAACCACGAAGAATTTTTTTTTCCTTCAACCCAGTCACAAAGATTATTTCCTTTATTTAATCTTATTACTCCCACTTGAACTAGGCTAAATAATTCCCATCCTCCCTGGGTATTTACACCCCTCTCACACTTGCCGACAGACACCGTATCCCACCCTTAGTCATCATTTTGCCAAGCTAAACATATGTAACTCTTTTAATCTTCCCTCATAAATCAGTCCAGCCCTTTCATCATTTTTATTGCTCTTCTCTGAGTCCTGTCCAATTTGTTGACATTGTTCTGCTCTTTAGGTGCTCGGAGGATGGATACTCCAGGTGAAACCTCACTGGTCGCACGTTCCAGGGTTAATTAACACAACCTCCCTCCCTGCTTTACCTGCACACAGTTCACAGGACTGAGGCTTGATGCTGCAGCCTCTACTGATGGGAAAAGGGACCCACTGATATCCCTTGGGATAACGAACAAGGGATCCTGGGATTTAGCCCCCCTAAAGCTCAGTTATAACCTGTTGGAGGATGTCTGGTGCTTGTGTCATCCCATGGAACCATCAGAGGGTGATCCTGCAGACAGGGCTGAATTAGGGGAGGGATTTTACTGAGCAACATCCAGTGCTCCAGAGAGACCAGCCAAGAATTTGGGCTCCACTTTCAAAACCCACCTAAACCTCACTGGGGGTAGGTCTGGCATAAAGCCCCTTCCACCCCAAGTGCTCCTGGGGAGACCTTGCTCCATGTGAATTCTCTTTGGATGTCAGTGATGTCACCATTCATAGAATCACAGGACCATTAAGGTTAGAAAAAAGCTTTAAGATCATCAAGTCCAACCCTAGACCAAATACCACCATGGCCACTAAACCACATCACTAAGTGCCACGATTCCTTGTTTTTTTGAACCCTTCCAAGGATGGTGACTCCACTATTTCCCTGGGGAGCCTGTTCCAATGCTTAACCTCTCTTTCAGTGGAAGGATTTTTCCTCATATCCAACCTGAACCCCTCCTGGTGCAGCTTGGGTCAGTGTTAGACTTATTTGCAGACAAATAGACCGTGATAATAAATACCTCAGCGAGATCAAAAGATCCTTAAACAGCCTTAATAAAAAAATAAAATAAAAGATCAGAGAAGTGCAATTTGGTTCTGTTCTTCACCACTTCTCTGCTCTTTGGGAAGGCAACTTTTACATTTCAAAGATCCACGTGCCATTGTATGGAGAGAGCCAGGCTGAGCGCTTTGTGCTTCCTTAGTTTTGTCCGGTGGTTGTCCCACTAACCAGCCTCCTGCCAAGGGAAAGGGATTTCTACCTTCTCCTGCTGACAGCAGCTCTGCTTTGAAAGTGAGAGTTGTCTGCTCCTTAATTAGTGCTGTCATGAGCTGGTCACTCCAGGAGTGGAGCAGAGGAGCTCAGCTATTCACTCCCTGCGCATCCTGGGGAAGCGATTCCAGCCCGGCCGGGAGCTCCTGGGGATTCTCCTAATGGCCCCATTCAAACCATGAAATACACCTCAGAAGCCTTGCAAATAAATGCAGGGCACTTTATAGGGAGTGCAAGGATTGATATGTTATAAAGGAGTTTCCTTTCAGACCCCAGGTATCCTGAGCTCACACAAAAACGTCCGGGGCCAGCTCGGATCCTGCCGTCACGATTCCGTTCAGAAACTGCTCACCCAAAGACTGCTCCACCACACACACACACACACAAGTCATTAACCTCTGAAGAGCACAGAGCACCTGTCTGCAGAGGAACATGTGCAATTATTACTGCCACCGGTGTTTTTGTTTATTTTTTGTTCAGGTTTATTCCACCTGGACAGAATCCTGGGCCTGGAGTTGCTCTGTGGGATGTGCCACACAAACAGCACAGTGACAGCAGGGTCTCCTCCAGCCTTGAGCTCCATCACCCTCCTGTTTCACCCATGAAGTAGAGTAAAAGCCATTCCATCACAACCAGACAAGGGGATGCATCTAGTGCTCCATAAAATTCCTACTTTTTTTTTTTTTTTGCTTAAACAATATTTTATCTCGAAAATTAGCAGTAAATCAAGATGGAGACTTTTTGACCCAACTGTGTTGCAGTCAGCATCTCTCCACCTCCCTCAGTGCAGGTTCCCAGCTGATTGCTGGGCTCAAAACCATGCATATTTTCCTTTGTGTGTTGATTTGAATCCACACAAAATACAGGAAAACTTTCCTTTGAAGAAAGTGGGAAAGCAGTATGGCAAGGAGCCTAGGTAGGTATTGAGTTACTTTCTGTAATTCATATTTTCTCTAATGAGAGGCTTTTAGAGAAAGATATTCCCCTGGTCGCTCTGCAAGTCAGACAGGTACAACAACAAGTACAGCAGACGGGGCTGTGTAATCTAGAGATGGCTTTGAACCTGCTCCCAGGATACAAGAACTCCTGAACTTTAAAGGTATTTAGATCCCAATCTGGATCTGTGCATTGTGGTTGACCATTTACTCCGCTCCCCCACCATACTACATATATATATATATATATCTTTTTTTTTTTTTCCAACAATGACCCAGATGAAAACATGAGATGTGAACAACTTTTGACCTCGAGGCAATTGTTGGCATCTCAGTTTCTTGACTCATGTTTGTGAAAATGGGAGGACTTCCACGAACGTGCCTAGCACATGACTTGCAGCATTTCCCTGAAAATATCACTCCATTTTACAGATTAGCCCAGCTCAATACAGTTACAAAATAAAATGAAGCACTGGAATACAGTAGGAACACATGTAGCTTGTGTGGTTCCCGTGCCAGAGTACTTTATCAAACTCCTTTTTTCCCCTGCTGGGATCAGCACAGTAACTTTCCTCACGCTTGAGACAACTTCCAACATGAGACAAGGATCTTGAACAGATACAGGATTCCTTGACATTAGTGTGATACCTTCATAGGAAAATCAGATTTTCAATGAATTCATCAAAAGGTTTCCAGGCCAGGAGGGAAGGTAATAAAGATACAGAATTCAGGCCAGAGCAGCTCCCCGAGTACAGTCCAACAACTTACAAGTCTCAGATGAGAACAATTCTTTTAATCTTTTAATGGCATTTCAAATTTACTGCTCTACAGAAACACTGCAGATCCTTTGGGTGGGTTCTGCCAGTGTGGCTTCACCTGCCTGTGCTACCCACAGCGTTGTGTGTTCCTGCTCCTTGGCTGAACACACTTGCAAATATCCCGCCCTCGACATTTCTATGAATTAAAACAATTAGTTCCCATGAATTCATAGTGGATACAACTTTGAAGCTTTCCCTTTGTGAGCATTGGGGTCATTCAGAGTCATTTGCTGCAGAGACTGAGGAAAGGAGTCAGGATTTGGGTGGGTGAGGACAGCCAAGGAGTCAAGGTGCAATTTGTAAACACCATAATCAGCTCGGGAGAAAGTGTCCCACAGGATTTCCTGCCATCACTTGTGATGCTGGTATGAGTTACAAGAGTGGACAACAACAGCATCTCCAAAATATTTTAGATCTTTTATCTCTACAATTACATTTTCAATAGGCTTTGAAAATACAAGACCTTTCATTAATTTTCTCTCTCAATGGCAGAAGCACCCATGAAACTACAAGCTCAGTTTGGCCCTCGAGCTAAATTCGGTGGCTCTCACAACCTGGAAAGCCCAGGCTGTGCTAACAGGGAGGGGGAAAAAAAATTCTTGGAAGAGGAACTTTTCCTTCTTTTGAAGTCAGAATGGATTTGCAAGGGTCTTAAGTGATGAGGGGACAGTTTTAAGTAGAGAGGATATGTGTATAATTTTAACCATGTAAATAGTCCTTTGCAGCCTGGGAATCTTCAGACTTTTCAAAGCTTTAAGAAGTTGGCACTGCATACTTGTTAAAATCAGTTTAACCACTTGCCAAGAGGTTTAAAGAAAGACGACACCTATTTTGCATGAATAGTAATATTACTCTGATGAATTTAGTTATACTAATGGGAGAGCTTAAAGAATATGCTCCTGCCCCTGATGGAATTTTTAAGGCAAATAATAAGGTTCTGGAGGGTGTAACCTAAAACAGACATTTCATAAAAGATTCATCCTTGAACAAAAATGTCATGAAAGCATGAAATGAAAACTAGACGACAATCAGAGTTCCTCTTGAAGTGCTTTGTAGTAATTATTTTTTAAAATCCTCACAAAAGGCTCCATTCAATTGCAGAATAGCAAGTGAGGTCTGGATGGTTCAAGGCCAAATAATTTCTGCAGTGGAAAAAACAGCTTCAGTTCTTCAGTTCTGATGTGAGGTATTTTAAATGGGCACGAGCTTCAATTATTGCTTTCTTTTCCTTCTGTGGGACATGAATTGCCCACAGATAAACCCCCTGCTCTGCAAAGTGGTGACCAACATCATTTGCAGCTCTAGTGCTCCTGATTTCACGGTGACACCAAGAATCACAGCCTTTGGATGAGGGTCAGGGGGCTTGTGGCACCACATTTTGGGCTGGAGACCCCTGTTTTGCCAGCTGGTCCAGCCATTCTGGTGGGTGGACCCTGCTGCTGGTTGACTAAGAGTATACCAGGTTGGGAAGGTTGGACCATTTCCTGTCTCCTGCCTCCTTTGTGTCCTGTTTGCACCCCACAGACCCCACAACCAGCTCTTGGCTCTTCCAGCAGGTTGTTGCAGAGTGGGAGGTGGCCATGGAGCAAGGGAAGTGCTTCCAGCCCTTGCCCCCATCCTTTCTGTAAGGAGGAGGCCATGAAAGCAGCATCTCCCCAGCTCTGGGGAGGGAGTGTCCTGGAGAGGAAGGTGGGACCAGCACAGATGCTTAAGAATCACACATGGATGAGAGAATTTAACAGCCATGATCAGATGAGCATCCAACAACAGCACCACTGATACTACCTGTAGATATCACCCCAGATGACTGCCATGGCAGAGGCACATCACCACCTTGGGTGACAGATCTGCTCTAGATGAAGATATTTCCCTGTGATGGAGTCGCACTTTTTAGTCATTCAGATTGTAAATGTGGTCTGGAAAGTGCCAGCAGCTGGAGAATCAGCCACCAATATCAAAGAAATACTGCCAACCCACACCACCAAGAGGCAGGAACACACCATTCCCCTAACCCAGGTCTTAGTGGTGACCCCAGTGGAAGCTGGTGGGAGGGCTATGTGTATGAATGATCCTCAAGCAGCTCCAAAAGCCCAACTTCCAGCTGACCCTGCTGCACTCCCCTTGGAAAAAGGCCCGTTCCTGCCTGTTTGGTATTTTTTGTGGTGGTGCCCAAGCAGCACAAATGGGTGAGAATCAGTCAGGAACTCGCCGGCACACTGGTGAGTGCTCACCGGTGCCTGAACATGCAGGGTCCTGCCTGGCAGAGGGAGCCAGGCCTGGCTGCTGACACCTCCCACCCATCCCTGATGTCCCCCGGGGCTGTTTCACACTGTCTGAGCTCACCAGGCTTTCATCTCTTTATTTTCCCTTCTCTTGTCTCGTGTAGGAAAAGGCATTTCCTGAGCTGTTGGAGCTGGGTGAGCCCTTTGCACCACGGGGACCGAGCACAGACCTTGGGCACCGCCCTGATTTCCCAGTTCCTCAGCTGGGAAGAGCCCTTGTGCATCCACAGCACGACCAGTTCCCATCCCAGAGGTTGCCTGTTCTCCTTCAGGCTCCGAGACGTGGCGAGTGGACATTCCCCTCTGTCTGGGGAGTCAGGATGGATCCCTGGGGAGAAGAGCAGCAGGCAGAGCGAGGCGAAGGGTTGACATTGCTCATTGCTGTACAGCTGTTGGGGTTTTTAACACGTGCAGCTTCACTCCAAGCCTACACTGTGCCTTGCTTGCCCAGGGGAGCCAGGCTCACGCCCCGGCATCCCCGAAATGCGGGTGACAGGGACCTCATTCTTCACTCAAACAATAGCAGCTTGTTCACAGCTCCATACCAGCCTAGTAAAATTCTGGATTTTCGAGTGTGTTTGAGTTGGGGCTTAGCTAAACAAAACTGGTTTTCTAAGGCACACTGAGGGATTCTCACAAGCCTTCACGTCCCCGGTTCAGACTTGCTCCCAGTGTCCTTCCCCCCAGCATCCTTCCCTTCTCTTGCCTTGTTTATGCTGCTCACCCCTTTGGCAATTCTAATTCAGCACTGAAAATCCTCCTGGTCCTTCTTAAACCGAGGGCTGACCCGTGTTTAAGACCATGGTGTTTGAAGTAGAACCTGTTCCCCACCAGAAGATTTTAATTTTGAGCTAAGTGCTGTGCTTTGTTTCCAAGTGCTTTATATAAAATTGCTTCAACGTGTAGCTTCCCAAAAAATTATTTCCCCCTTTTCTGAGGCTTTTTCTGGCTTTGGATTTTTTCCCTCCTGATTTTTAGGACTTCTCCTTCTTCTTTCCTGAGGAAATACCACCCCCTGAACCAGATCTCCTGCGAACTGCCTCTGGACTTTCCCGCAGATGAGTAACCTCTCTGTGCCTCAGTTTACATAGGTATAAAAACCCAGGGAGCATCATTTCCCTGCCTCAGAGAAGCACAGGGAAACTTAATTAACTAACTAATGCCTACAAAGGGATCCCATATCCTCAGGTGGACAATCTATATGGAAAACACACTTCTGAGAGAGTGCCACGAGCACTTCAAGACAGAGATGGAACAACAGGAGATCACAGGGACCTGGCTGTGCTCCTCCTCCTCCAGCAGCTCCTCGGTCTGTGCATCTGTTTCCCCTGAGGGACACGTTGGGAGCCTGCAGAGAGAGAGGACTGAGGGCAGCTGGGCTCCTGTTCCCCCTGGGATGCTCTCAGGAAGGGGACAGGGACAAGCAGTGGTGGCAGTGCCTGTGTGCACTTTGTGCCCAACTTTGTGGAGCTCCTGGGCTGGTGCTGGATGGCACAAGCAGCTCATGCAGCAGACACCGGGTCTGCTTCCTTCCTTCCAAGCCCCTCCAAAGCCATTGGAGATGAATGAGGTGCAGCATCCTGTGATGTGACAGCGAGAGGAGAAGCGGCTGCGATCGAGGAGGAGCAAGAGCAGGAGGAAGCACAGGATGCTCAGCCTGGGTTTGATGTGGATCCTGTCCCAAGGCAGCAAGAAAAGGTGCGAGATGGGGCAAGTCCTGGAGAGGGACTGGGGAGCAGTGCTGGAGGCTGGACCCTGCGAGCCTCTGAGCTAGAGGTGGTGATCCAACCACGTGCTGTGGTGCAAGCCTTGCCGGGGGCTGTACACACAACTGCTACTGGAGCTTTGTGCACCTGCTCTTCCCTTGGGGTGGGTGTTTGGAGCAGCCTGCTGTGCCTTGCTCCATGGCACCCCAATCTGCTGGCTACTCCTGCCCTCCTCCTCCTCCTGATGCACCAGGTAACTCTTCCCAGGGGAAGTTAACTATGTTAATATGTATGAACACGACCCGAAACGTAACATTTTCTGAGAGACAACAGACCTGCCACACTCTCTGCTGGCAAACTTGTGCTGCCTACGTGATGAGCACAAGCCCATGACTCTGCAGGCACAGGTAAATGCATATTTCATTACAGTGACATTCCAGCCACCTACGACAAAAATAATTAATGATTTCCTAATGGTTCCAACAGGGTTTGGTTTGTAAGGAGATGAACTTTATTCCCAGTGAAAAGGAAAAGCTGTAGATCACTTTGAGACGGAACAAGCATCTATTATACTATTCGCTGTTATGTACTTATCTAGGTCAGTAATTTCTGAATTACCAAAATAACCTTAACATGTTGTACTTTTTATATTTCGTGTAATTATTTTGGTATATTTTGTGTATTTTTCCTCAGTGTTTTCAGAAACGTTGTGGTGAATTTCTAAGTCAGAAGAAAACACCGTTTTTTGTTTACAACACTTTCAAGGGATGCCAGTGGAAAGGCAGCTGAACCAACCCCAGTGACAGCATCTGCCTGTGGCCACTGCCACACAGCAGCTCTCAGCATCAACAGTACCTGCAGTAATCCCATTCCTGAACAGCCAAATCCTTGGAAAGAGAGGTTGGGATGCCATGGGATGAAAAGGACTGCTTTGCAAAAAGCCTGAAGGAGTTCAGTTTGCTTCCTGGGTTCATGGTGGAGCTTTACCCTGCCCCAGCACCCTGTGTTCTGCACTTCCCACTGTCCTCGAGTGACAACACAACCCTTGCAGCCACCAGCCTCTCTCACTGGAGTTTTAGGAGAAGCATCCACAAGAGTTCTCCCATTTTCCTTGGACACTGGTGTTCCCTTTTTTAATTTGCCAGTTTGTCTCTTGTGATTCAAGCAAGATCTGGGCCAGCTGCAGGTAAGAGTTCAGGAAATCCCTGTGTCTCTGCCAGGTGAGCATGGCCCTGGTGATGGGGGATCTCAGGTAAATCAGGAATATCTGAGGTGCACTAGTTATTGCTGCATTCTTCATGTTTATTGCCAAGTGTAGGTACAATATTCATGAAATGGTTTGCACTCCTGTGCTAGACTGACACATTTCGAGAAGTCGGAAACAAATCCTCTTTTCAAAGTGGAATTTAAAGCTGTTTTGCAACATTTCTCTAACAGAGAACACTTTTAAGGCAGAAATATTCAAAGTTCAAGGCCTGCAAGTGCACTTACTACTTTGTTACTACCATTAGCAGCAGTTTTACTCAGCTGGAGAACAGGTCGAGATCCCACCTCACCACTGGTGCCACGTCCATCCAACCCTTTCACAAGCTCTGGCTTCAAACTAGGCTGTGTTTCTTCTGACTGGCTGTATTTGGGAAGGCATTTAAGGACTTTATTTCCCTACAACACCTCCTACATTTCATCCTACACTTGCAAAGTGAATTTGTACATTTTTTCCTACCCGTTCCTGGAGCATTTCACAGCAATACCAGCCAGTGCACGAGTGCCTGGGACAAGCTGTTCTCCCCAGGCACATCCTAACCTCCCCCTGTCATGATTTTTCAGGACCCCTGTTCTTCCTGCGTGCATTTTCCCTCAGTTTACTGCTTCACCCCCAATCCCACTCTTCCATCCAGTTCCTACCATGCAGGAAGGAGAGCTGGTGATGCTTTGGTAAATTCAGGCCACTCCAAAACTGGACATGAACATACATATGGGTTCAAGCACCCACTGAGCTACCTCAGTGCTTAACTCCAAATACAAGGTGAGTCTTACTGGATAGTTCATATTAAAATACAAACTTCAAGCTGTCACCATTGGGACAAAACATTCAAGAGACTGTTTAAACTGTCCAACATTAACATTTGGTATTTTTTTATTGCCTTCCACTGGCTACCTTTGTCACATCACCCATCCCACTAATGGCCACCTTGTTACTAACCATGGATTTCATGGTTGTTAAACCCGAGTTCAGCAAGTCACGGATGACTTTATTAGGCATGACTTCAATAATCACCATTTTAATTGCACAAACTCTCCTCTCTGCCCACCCTGAGCACGAGCTATTTTTAAGCTGAAGCAACATTATCCTTTCCACTGGGCAGCTCAGTGTGCCATCACACAGGGCACTCTGCCAACAAAAAAACTAAATAAAATGAAGCAGGGCAAGAGCTCACCCATTCCTGTGCTGCTTTGAGGTACAAGCCACATCTGATAAGGCAGAAGTGAGACCGCAAGAACCACTTTCTGCTCAAGGTTCTGACGAAAAGAGTAACGGGGAAAGGAGGTGAGATGGGGCTCAGCTGGCAGGCTGGACCAGGCTCATGGCTGCCCACAAAGTCCACAACAGGGAACAAACCTGTCTGCTTCAAAAAATACCAAAAAAAAAGCCTTTTACAAGCAACCCTGTAGCGAGTGGCGGTGCCCACCCTACAGAGGAAGCACAGGCAGGTTGCACTGGGAGCAAACACTACGTTGTTTTTGCTAAAGCATGAAATGTCCTGCTGCAAATTCCCCCATCCTTACACCACCATGGACCTCCAAGTTGTTGTGTCCAAGTTGGGCAAACCAACCCTCTTGGATGGGTCTGACAGGAGAGAAGGGATCGTTTCTTTGCAAGAGGGGTTTAAAACTAAAACTGAGGTAAGAGATATTGGAAGGTGGAAGGTGACCTTCTCCGTGGCAAGGGGGGCTGGGGTGAGATTATCTTTAAGGCCCCTTCCAATCCAAATTATTCTATGATCCTATAATGATTCTATGCCAGTCCTGCACTTGACCATCACTTAGGAGCTGGTTTATGCCTCAAGTGCAAAGCATCATCTTCCTCTGCATTATCATCATTAACAAAACTGTTCTTAGTGCTCAGCCTCTCAGGAAAGAGTTCCCTTCCCCATTGGCTGATCAGCTCTTCAACACCAACCCTTACAAACCTGGATTTTCATTTGGATAGATGACCTATAGTGGAAGACACCCCCCAGCAACCTGTCCTCATCCTTTATCTGCACTGGAGGTAGTATGACTTCTTTCAGATATCAAAATTGCAAAAGAAAAAAAAAAAAAACAACCCCTTGTGCCCAAACCCCAAATTTAAACTAACAAGAAACCCACTCCCAAACAAAACAGAAAAAAACAGTTCTGAAAGTTCATATTTTTCCTACTGCACTGTGACCAACACGGAAAAAGATTTTTGTGAAACTTCAGATGATGAAGTGTCAGAAAAAGTGGATCAATATCCACCAAACTGGATTCCGTGCCAAGCTGGGCTGTATGGCTGGCACGGACAAATTCATTTCTGCATGAACTGTGCTAAAGCACATTCACATCCTCAGGGCATGCAAATGCAGGGTTACCATGCTGCAGCTGACACAAGCCCTGATATAATCCTCAACTCTCAAAGAAAAAAAAATATTCAAAAAAACCCCCCAAACCCAAGAACTAAAGCAGAGCTTTTCCAGGTCAACAGATCCTTCCACAGGCACAGGAATTCTTCAAGGATATTCCACAACTCCACAGCCTCAGATCTCCCGTTCAATCACAGCTGTACCACTCCTGCATTTTACATATAGACCCTTCCTGATAACTTTTACTGCACAGTTTAAAAACATAATCGGGCATGTGATAAATAATTGTGTGAGCTCTGCACCCGTGAATGGCTTTAACTCGCAGCTTATGCTCAGTAATGAATGTCAGAGTATGTGTTAATAAAAAATTAAATCACCAGAGCGTGGTGTCAGGGAACATACTTTTGGAACCTAATGCTGTTAAGTTTTCATGTCATGTGAACTGTAATATACAGTAGCAAGGCACAGGCATTCCTGCTCCCTTTGAATTGTACAGATGTTTTGTGCTCCCAGAGAAGATCCTAAAGAGAGACGAACACTCTTAGTATGTATCTATTATAACGTTATTAGCCACACTCCTAATTAATCCTTAGGAATTCCAGGCATTTTTCATTTAGTTCTTAGCAAAGGAAAGGGGGGGAGAAAAAAAAAAAGGTGCCTTAACAACTATTTGTGTCGTAGAGTTCATAAATGAGCCCATCACCCTATACCAGAACTGCTATAATTTTATCGGAATGAAAACCATTCCCTTTGATCTCCTCCAGTTCTTAAATCCAGCAGTTGTGTATTCAAACATCAATGGAAATGTGGTTTCAAGCTTCCTCTTTCATTATCTTTCTCAAAGATAAAAAAGAGCAAAAGGAAAAAAAAAAAAAGTTCTGAGCTTTAGAGATGAGGCAATATTTTTACAGTAATTTCTTTATCTGATTTCATCCTGTTTACAGAAGCTGCTGTTTGGAAGATCTCGTCGTGTCCCCCCCCCCCCCCATTTTTGAGATGGCTTTTCTTTAAATAAACGTATATTAAATAATAGAACAGACAACAAAGTCGGCTTCCTGCTTGCTCTTTATTGTAAAGGAGATAAGGTTGCTAAATGCTGCACTATCTGACTTTGGTTTGGTGTGTGACCTACATGGATCAAGATGGAGATTTAATGATTAAACTTAACTCCTTTATCTTCAGCAAAGTGGGGGGGAGGGCAGGAAAGAGTACCCAAACAAACTACTTATGTTCTGGCACAATAGAATTACAGTTCAACACAATAATTAACTATCTGACACATTCCTGCGAGGCTGCAGATGTCATTAATGGCTCCAAAATGCCCCTTTCTCTGTTGTCATAACCCAGAGCTCTTCTCAGCAGCCAAAACATGCATGTCCTCTACAGAGAGCCAGCGCTGGCAAAACCCATTTCATCCCTCCTCAGCTGATTCATACAGCCCACAGGTGTGTTTCATGCTTCGTGTACCACTGATAGACAAATTTAGGAACAAATTCAATTAAAACAAAACACATCCTTAACCTACCAAACCCACAGAAGCATTTTAATCTCTTCCGTTCAAGGCCCTGGACTCCAATCTTCCTGTTTGCTTCTTTACAGCTCTTGAAACGTATTTTAACCTCTCACACCCAGATAACACAGTTCATTTTGCCAACCATTACACAACCAGTGTCTCTGAACAACCCAGGAGAAGACACAGCCCTCTAGATGGTTCCCAGGCTGCTCCTCTTGCACCTTATCAAGCCCATTTCAAGTAGATCATAAGAACCTTGAATTAATCTGCTTCACTACAAACTTCAAAAGGTCTGACACCAGTTTGGATGGCTTGTAAAAACTACACATACCTATGCATGCAACACTTGTGCAAAAAAAAAAAAAAAAAAAGACTGGTAAATCAACCCAAAACACCCAAGGAAACTCCAAGTCCAACCTGGGTTCACCACGGGGCCTCCTGAGTTTTGTACAGCTCAAACTGTGGGCACTGGCAGTGGGGTTTATTTTTGCATGAAGGCCACATGACATGCAGCAAGTTTAATGAAGTTTGTTCTTAGCATTATTTCAAACCTCCAGGGCTGCTGTCACCCACGTGGATCAAAACAGCAGGATTTATTTGCATCAACTCCCACTGGAAACAAAAAGCAGCAGCTCCAGCTCCTGCAAGATCCAGAAAAGCAACAAGCTCCCTCTACCTCCAGCACCAAGAAAGATGAGGACTTCAAGGGCAGAACTCACTCCCCACCTTGGAGCATCAAAGTTCATTAAAGCAAGGAACAAATTTAGGATCTTACCTTCCAGAAAAAAATCCCTGCAGAGCTGCAAGACCAGCTATTTCAGGTGCCAGAGGAGTTTCCCTGCCAGAAGTCCCAAGGCAGCCCCAGCAGCACTCACCACCTGCCCCAGTGGGAGCATTTACCTTAATTAATGAACCCACATGGAGCTGAGAGAAGCATTTCTGCCCCCTCCTCCTCCTGTTGACATAAAACCTGGCTGCCCCTGGCCAGATGGGGCTCATCAGTATTAAGAGGTTCATAGGAAAACTGGTTTTGTCCTGCCACTTTCTCCTGTGCTGGAATGGAGTGGGGTGGGAGGAGAAGAGTCAGGTTGTCCCTGTGCTGCTGGATGGCACTTCCATTTTCTGATGAGCAGCCTGGGTGAAGACTGAAGTTGTTTTATCAATTACCAGAGCCCTTTTGTCCCATCTTTCATGGCCTTCCCATGTTCCCTAGCTCCCTCTGACCGCTTAAATAGTATAAAATACCCAAAATCTGACTTGGAACCCAAATGCCAGCTTAATACTATGGACTATTCCCAACCAAAAGTGCTGAAAGGAAGCAGCCTGCAAACACAATGCTCAGCCCTCATCAGGGGAGAGGAATTCCATCCTGGAATGCCATGAATGCTGTCACAGCCAGAAACAGAGCTGCTTCCAGAAGAGGCTCTGTAGTAGGAGGGGAGATGCTCAGTTGGCCTCTGCATCACCTGGTATTACATCAGTGAGCACTAGAAAGTTTGTAGCTTTAGATTCCCATGGACAACCATCACAGCTTGAAAATTTAATGCTAAGGAATCAGTGCTAGTGATGGGAAAGCAGATCTTGATATAAAATTAAAAAGAGAAAGAGAAGAGGTGACAACGCTGACTGATCACTCTCTTGCTTGACTTTCTAAACAAGACTCCCATGTCTTTCCAAAAAATGTGGGAAGAGGAGCAGATTTAGGGGGATAGCCTGGATGGCGAGATGCTGTAACTTCAAGGACTAATTTCAGAGTCATATTTGGAGTACTGAACACAAACTACCCTGGTATTTGGGGACATCTGGTCTCGAAGCTGATTCGGTTTCTGAACTTTTTTATAGGCTTCCCAAAAACTGGAGCATGAGGCATTTGGCATTTGGGAGAGCCAGAGATGGACAGCAAATCAGAAGTACTTTCCATCTGCCACATGAACCATGTTGCTTGTCACACTGATAGATTGGGGACGTTGGATGTAATAAAATGCAAAACAATTAAATGGCACGTGACTCCGGGGAGGGGGTAGGTTTACTTTGCAGGATTTGCATCAACATTTTCTTTGGCTCCCATCCAGGCGGCTCAGCACCCCTTCGAGTCACTTAAACAAACCCAACTTTGAAAGCAAAACCCTGTCAGAAGTTCTGAGTCTCTCCCAGCCCCTCGCCAGGGGGATGGTAAATCGCACGCGAGGGGGTCGCCGGGGCCACAAATCTTCTCTGAGGGTCTCTGCTCCCTTCACACACATGAGAAAACTCACAGCAGTCTTCACGTGGCCTTTTGAGCAGCAGCCTTGTGCAATCCAGTGCCAAGATTTCTGGACAGGGCTGTAAGGGACAGATAGAGCTCAGCTCCACCTTCAGTCCTTTGCAGAGGAGATGGTCACACTGGGGATTTTGGTCAGCACACTCTGGAAAAGAGTGTAGGGGGACCCAATGTTGGGTCCAGATGTGCCTCCTGATGCCAAGCAGTTGATGGATGATCTGGGGCTTGACTTCACACTCGTTAGTGACAGAAGTTTTGGTGCACAGATAATAAGCAACCTGGTATGTATTAAAAACCAGCTACAGGTTTGTTCCAGCAGATAGTTATGATTTATCTCTTTTACAGCCTGGTTTGCAAGCGCAGAGCAAACTTTTTGTTCCGTGAAGTTCAGAGCAAGCTGCTGGCTCGCACTAGTAACAATATCTGGGGCCTTGTGATTATTTTATTTAGAGTATTTTTGCAATTAACCTCGTCCCTAAAAGTCTTTCTGTTTTGATGAGGTTATTTTCATAGGGTGCAAGTTGAAAGGGGGCTGGGACAGCTATGCACATGTATTATAATCATATCTGAGCCATTTTTGTTCTTCATCTGTTTAATGTCATCTGCTCTGCCAAAGTAGCTCAGGTCCTTCAGGGCAAGCTGCATTCCTGATTTACTGTCCCTGTGTGCAGCTCTGGGAGGGAGGCACTGCTGGGCTGGGCTCAGCTCCCCTGCCCTCCTTGCTCAACCACCGGTGCTTTTACAACCCCTCGTTAACCTCGTGATAACCATTAACCGTTGTCAGTGGTTGCATGTATTCCACAGTCTGTGTAGCTGTTTAGAGGGAAGTAAATTGTAATTTGGTCCTGAATTAAACCCCTGACTTGGATTTACGCAGCCCTTCGGAAGAGCTGTGAGGCCACACGAGCAAGAAGGTTTTATCCAGTAAGGAACTGGAGTGAAGGGGAGTTTTCCTGGAGGCAGGGCCTTCCTCCCTGCTGGGACCCTTCCCTGGGACACGAGGCAGGCACTGCTCTCAGACTGCCGCTGCTCCAACCTGAAGTTTTGGAGTCTGGATCCCTTTCACACATATGTGATCAAGCTGTGGAGGTGGAGTGAGCTCCAGCCTTCTGGAAAAGACGCGTGGAGGGGTGTGTGGAAGGGGAGTTTGCATCATGTGTTCTGTTTCAGGCTTTTTCGCTTCTCAGTTAATAAACAAATGTAAAACCCTGCCTCCAGAAGTCCCTACACCTCAAAGTCACAAGTGATGGACAAGAAGAGGCTGGAGTTACGGGATGCTGGGGACAAAACAGATGAGTCTCTTCTTGCTGTCCTGCTTCGTGAAGCCATCCAGAAACTTGCTTCGTCCTGAAGCTGTGTGTGGGGAAAAAAGTCCTGTAGCCAGAGGGGGAAAAGTTGGATTTTTTGTGTTTGTCCCCACAGGCACCACAAGCTCCTTTCTCATCACCTCTGCCTTCCCCTCCACCTCGTTTGCTGCTAAAGGAGCACCGGAGAGTTGTGCTTCAAAACATGCCACCAAAATTCATTTCTCAGGTCCTCCTCATTTCTCTTCATGTTCCCTGAGTACACACAGATAGTTAATGACCCAAAACTGTAATTGAAGCAATTACTTTACACCGAGGCGAACACAGGTGTTAGTGCCCTCCCAGAGAGGCCCTCAGTGCATTTGCTTAATGCTTTTAATTACAGTTGTTAATATGACAGATTGATAAGACACTTGACAGCTTCTGTTTAGGTTGGGATGTTCTTGCACCCTGCAAATGCTCCAGAGATGCTTGGAAGCAGCAGCCTGCCCAGGATGCAGTGTTACTGACTCCAACCATATCCCAGGGCATTGCATCAGCTTAAAATGACTTTTTTTTCCTTCTCTTTTCAACGGGGACTTTTTTCCTCCTTCACCTCCCAGTGCGAATGTGGATGCATGAGCAACAAACAGCAGTGGGAAAGGAAATGCAGAGAAACCACACAACGATTTACTGGGGCTTTAGGAAAATATTATCATTCTTAATGTTTGTCGGCATGTGGCAATTTTCTTTGAACCGGGGATAGTTTAAATTCCTTCTTGCTTTGAAGACTTAATTTTCTCCCATAAAGATTATGGAGACTGTCTTGGATAATTTTAGGACTTAGGCACACTATTTGCTGAGCTCAGGCATGTTTTGCACCATGTATATTTTATTTGCCACCTGCCAGCTAGTGTCCACGTTTTCCCAAAGTCCAGAGGTCCTGGATAAATCCTGAGCAAAGCCATTCTCTGTGGCCCACATCCCGTGTTGGAGGTTCATGGCCCAAGCACCCACAGGCAGGCAGACACAGCTCAGCATCACCCTTTAAATAACATTTCCAGGAGCAGTGAAAGCCCCAACCTTGCACACAGGGACACCTGTGAGTAAATCTTCTGAGGGCCATGTGCCAGACAGATGCCTGTGTGACAGGGTGTCTGTCTTGCTCGTGATGCAGAACCCCCCCAACCTCAGTGTGTTGACAGGCAAGCGAGGCGTGAACCTAAAGAAAGAAAATCCCAGAATCACTAAGGTTGAAAAATACTTCCAAGATCATCAAGTCCAAACTTTAATGTCTCTGTTGCTCTGATTACAGCTGGGCCAAGGGTTTCACCCACTCCCTGGTCTGGCCACGGTGGAAGGGACAAGAAACATTTGGAGGTGACGTGAGGAATCATTCCCAGCCCTGGGGACTGGGTTATGAAGTAGAAGATGGAGATGAGGCGTGAAAAAGCGTGTCAGTGTAAAATCACAGCTCTTTGGTTAGGAGGGGAACATGCTGAAAAGGACTAATAGATGAAACCCGAGGCAGACAAATTCAAAATAAAGCCTGCAGACACAGCAGTCATTGTAGAGCATTTCTGACTGACTGTTGTGCCTGTGTTTGTGTCTGCAGACGGTTAAGTAGAAAGGGATTGTTGTCTTTACTCACACACATTCCCTCGCCCTGAGTTAACTTCCTCGGGCAGAAGAGTGCCCAGAAATAAACTGTCATAACCACCGAGTTAAACTGCCAAGGGGTGGTGAAGTGTCCAGCTCCAATGTCTTCAATCAGGGCCGGTTTCCTCCTTTGAAGATATGCTTTTGCCAAGCACAAGTTGTACCTCAGTCAGACGCCGGTTATTGGACTTGATACGGATGAAATCTAATGGCCCATGAAATAAAGGTCAGCGGAAAAGAAAGATTATTGAATGGTGTCTTCTGGCCTCGAGTATATGAATCTGCAAAAGGTTGGCAGCTCGCACCCACCGTCATGGTGCTTTTCATGGTGTCCTTTGATAACGGGATTAGGGAGTACCAATATTAGTTCAAAAAAGCTGCTGGAAAGTCTCTGACATTTGGTCATTACCAGCCTTCAGTCACTATTGATTGGTGTCTGTGCTGGAGCTGGTAATCCAGCCCAGGGAGGGATCCAGGGGGCTGCAGATATGCTGGGGATCGATACGGAGGTCACGATCCGACGGGATGCTCTTGGCACTGCTCTCTCTGATGCTCGTGGTGGGACCCTAAAGCTTGCTGTGGGTATTTTAATAAACTAGTCCTGATATTTGTTTTTTAGCAGGTTATCCTGCCAAGCAGCTTGGCAGTGTTCTCGTTTCTCAGAGCAGAGGAATCACCGCTTCTTCTCTCCCAAAGCATTTACTATCACCCTGCCTGGAACAGCATTCCCCAAGCATGAATATTTCATGGGACTGGTTTTGGGGAGATTACTTATGGTCGAGTTTCCATGGCCAATAACTAGATTTCTGTGACCATCAGCACTTTTTTGGTAATTTAAAATTTACTTGAAAAGAAGAAGAAGCAAACCGAGGCTGTATGGGTACAACCAAGGTCTTGTGCTCTTACAAATACCACGATAAAAGTGTATTAGTTCACAAGAATACTTTGAAATATTTAAGAGAGCATCAGCGGGAAATATATACACATGTATATGTATAAAACTAGCATTTCGTGAAGTGTGTGGGAAGGAGAACATTTGGGAGTCAGCACATTTCTTACCAACTACATTAAGTGCACCCAAGGGTGAATTTTTTATTTATTTGGATTTTTCTTTAGAACTACCCCCTACGGAGCTTTGGATCTGCGGACATGAAAAATAACAACAAGCTTCACAAACATACAAGTCACAAACCCCTTGTCGATGCAAAGAAGGTGCTGAGCCTGCCCAGCACCTTCCTCTGGACATAGCTGGGGAAATCTGATCCCAAAAAGCTGAGATTTCTTCTCAAAACAGCCAGACCTGCCTGGACCTGATGGCTGGGATGGTTGTAAGCTTTTCCTGTTGCTCCCATGAGCCATCCCACCACAACTGTCCCATGGCCCACCCCCTGTAAGAGATAATTATTTTCAAGGTGAACATTCCTATTTAATGGGAAGCACCTTCTTCGTGTGAAAATCAATTTGAAACATCCCTGGGCTCGAGTGGTGCAGAGAGTTTTGACAAAATATTTGAACTGTGTTTAGCTCCTTGGATAAATCTGTCTTGGCAGAAGTATAACCGTTTTGATAAGCTCTCATTTGGAGAAATTTCTCATCTCCCTCTTTGCTCCCCAAACAGAATAATTAATAAACCAGGAATACAGAAGACTACACTGGCATTCCAAACAAGCCTCTCCCTTGTTACAGGAGGGTAGCTGCTCTCATGTCTCCTATTAGGATTACTCCTCTTTCAGAAATCAGCAAATTTTTTTAAGGAACTTGAATCAGATTTGTCCTGAAGGTGCAATCAAGGAATCAGTCACAAAACAAGGAAGAAAAGCTCTGCAGGTTTTGCCCTGCAGGAGGACAGTCAAATTGCCATTTTCCCTTTCTCAGTGGGCTGTGGATGGTGCCAGTGGAGCTTCTCCTGGTGGTCAAGGATGAGAAGTGTCACAGAAACAGCCAGTCTGGTTCCTTCTGCCTTTCCTCAGCAGCCAGCCAGGAGCAAGATACTGGTTTTATTTCCCCTCAGTCTCTCATTTCCAGGGTATTTTGCCTTCCCATTAACCAGTCAATGGCTTGTCCCAGCCTTGTCCTGGTTTGTCTTCCCTCCTTGCATCACAATTGGGACAAGAGGCCCTGTCTGGGCATCAAGGTCCACGAAGAGCTCACAGAAGTGACCCTGAGATCTTCCTGACCCTCTGCTGTGTTTGCTCATTTCCTTCTCAGCTCTCCTTCTATTGCTTTTCAAATTAAGGTGCACAGGAAACCAGAGCGGTTTCTGATCTCTCCTCCACCTAAAAAATTAGAACATCAAAACCAGTTTTACCAGCAATAAACGAAGCTACTTTGAAAAGTGAGGCAGAGGGATCTATCTGGAGTCAGTAAGCCATTGTTAGGATCTCTTTGATCGGGAGCCTTAAATGAAAATTATCAAATGGCGCTTTAAAACATACACCCTTTTGTTTGATTAGCCTGCTGCAGATAACCTTTATTAAACCTGATCTAAAATTACAGCCATGCACTGGTGGTTCTTTGATGCCTTGGCTGTTTCATTTCCTGTTTATACTATGATACACGTTGCACTAGGAGATAAAGCACTTCTGAAGGATATTAAGACATGAAAGTCCCTTGGCTATTTGCTGGCACTGTTTTGATGTTTTCTTGCTCTCTAGAAATTAGCATATCCTTTTCAAAGACTGCCTCTGATGAGAGTAATCCTTTGCCATGATGTATTTGCTAAAAGTCATAAATGATAGTATATTGTGTAAAGAAATGACACATAAAAGGGACGATGCTAGATTATTGATAATGAGGCAACTTGTGCAACTCTGCTTTTGGCTTTTATAAAACACATTTTTGACACCATAAATACATTGAGCTTATATTAATGAGGATTTAATACTTCTGAGATTTTAGAAACTTGCTTAGAACAACTTTTCAAAAGAAGGTTTTTTTGGGAAGTTTAATGTTTTCACTAATTTTGATAAGATATTCTGTTAAGCACGTTTTGCTGCCTTCATAATGAGGAATGACGGAAAGGTTTTTAGCACGGCTTTGCCAGAATTAAACTGTGCTAGAATATTTATTTTATTAATTTGTACAGTGTCTATTGCCATAGAGATGAGGTGGATTAATTATAGACATTTGCAACAAAATGTTACCTTTCAGAAAAAAAGAATTTTGACACACATAAAAGCAAAACATGAGGATCTGATATCTGAAGGTGTAAATAAGTATTGCTCCGTTGAAGCTTTGAAGTGACATTGATTTACATCACCAAAAGATCCGTCTCCTGTTGTCACAGACAAATGACCTGAGCATTTTCACAGGAGAGAAAGCCATGCCTGGATGACCTAGAAAATAAGGACCAGGGTGTTGGGATGACAGAGGGACAAGGAAGAGCAACAAGGGCTTGGAGATCTTAACCAGTCTCTTTTCAAAGGCACTTTTCTGAGACTTTTCAAAGTGCTTTGGATGACAAGCTCTAAGTTAGACTATAAAATTTCTGCAACTGTATGAAAATCATCATAATATTTACTGAGTTGTGTTTGCACAAACACTCTTCCATCACTGTCACTTGCTGACATGTGGCAGCACAAGATCTGGGCTCTGAGGGAGGTGACACGGGCCAGGCGTGGTGGCATCGCTGGCTTCCTGCCCTGTGGTGACTTTGGTGGAGTGTGATAAAGATTTACATAAGGGTTTTTTTCTGTAGACAGACACAGAGAGCTGAATTCTGTATTTTTTTCAAATTGGGTGACCAAAGTTACACACTTGAGGCTGTGTGTAACACCTGAGGATGAGGATTTTGGGTACCTAAATTAGCAAACAGAATTTGCAACCACCCTGAATACCTGAACTCACCCTCCCAAAAATCCAGTCCCTTATCTGTACACCTTCCTGTGGAGCTGAGCCCTCACCTTAGATATCCCAGGTTGATAATCCTGCCCTCAGGAGCCAAAGATCTCATCTGATACTCACCGAAATCAATGGAACAATTGACTGTGGGTGGCTGCTCCAAGAAGCCCTAAAGGCATAAAGGTCACAGCCAGCCTGGAAGGAGAGGTACAGCCCTGCTGCCACCAGCACCCTCCCAGCAGGCACCAGGATGGCCCATTTGGAGTTGCCACCATTCTAATCAGCACAGGGCACTACTCTTCCTCTCTGTGCACCTCGCTGGCTTGGGGCAGGAGCTGCAGTTTTATTAGTTCAGGTAAACTACAGCAGGAGATGAGAGGAAGGAGCAATTGGAAAGGCAGAGACAAATTATACCTCCAGTGATGAAAGCCACCTTAACTGCAGCAGGGCTAAGACATTGCCAAGATGATTGCCAGTTAAGCATGTATTAGGCAAATAACTCTCCTTCCTTCCAGCTAGGCCTCCAGTGGAATTGCCTTCTCCTACAATTTACTGGATTGAAAGTGCCTTGAGTGACAAAATTACTTTTTTTAATGGCTGCAAAAAAAAAAAAAATCATAAACAGTTGACAATTCAAGAGAAAAAAGACTTCTAAAAAATTGATAGTGTTTTTTTTCTGTATCCTTGTCAGAAAGTCTTTCAACTTCCCTCTTGGAAAGCAGAGACACGAAGAAGGTGTTGGGAAAAGGATTTCTGCACGGGCACCTGCTGTTATTGCTGCAAGCAGTGACAGGGAGTGAAGGTATTTAGGATTAGTCCCTAAGAAATGGTGATTATCAGGGTTCCTTTCTGCAGGACCTTTGCTCATTGGCCTGCATGCCAGCCTGTAACAGGATTTGCAGGACTCCAGCCAGCTGTTTGGGGAATGTGTCCCATTCCAGAGCTTTGCCTTATGCCATGGAGTATTCATGGCAATGAGCATGACTCATGAGAACAGCTCATGCCTGCAGAAGGTTTTCCACAAATTTGGGGTGATTTCACTAAAATACACACAAGGCTCGTGCTGAGCTCGTGTTCTAACCAAAACAGAAAGAAAGGCAGTGAGCAGAAAGCATGCAATGTCCTCAAAGCCAAAGGGTTTGGTCTTTCCTGGAGGTCCTTGAGAGCCTCCTGCTGTTGTCCTCGGAACTATCCATGTGTCTCCATGGGTCCAAGGCAGAGGAACCAGAGGCTGCTCCAGAATCCAGCTGAACTGACCCAAGAGGCAGCTGTGAGCGAGGCCAGACACTCCCTGCAATAACGGAGCCTCCAGGAGCCTCCAGCCAAGGGCCCTCCCTGCCAGCATGTCACAAGACTGGTGAGTCACAGGAGGATCACAAAGTGCTGTTCTCATAATGGAGCTTAATAACAGCCAGTGTCAAGGTAAAAGCACCTGTAAATGAAGCTGCACGAATCCTCCTTCCATCTGCAAATCCCTCTGTCCTCCTCATCCTACTGCTTTGCAACTCCAGGGAAATTCCCCTTCTCTTTCCCAACATACAGGTGATGCACTCAGGTGCTGCCACATTCACCTGGACCCTGCCAGCCAGGCAGGAGGTCCATGAACAGCAACAAGACCTCACTAAATCACCGTGTCTAAAACTGCACTTTCAAGCACCTGGGGGAGGACATCTGCTCACCTGAAGATTTTCCTGCCCATTTGCTGGAGCTGACAATGCTCTTCACCTCCTCCCTGGCACGCTCAAGGTTGCATCCCAAGCACCCAGACACTGCCTGTGAGATTTGGTGCAAAAGGTGACCTTTCCCTTTGGAGTTCCTCTAAAAACCCACCCAGCACACACCCCCCCCCCTACATTGTTTGTCTCCTGAGCATCGTTAGGGTTTGATAATGATCTCAGAGGTGCTAAGCTGATAATCATCTACCTCAGCCACTCCACACACTTTGTCAGAGGCACGTTGGTAATGAAAACATGAAGTGCAAAGATATCCCCTTCCCAAGGTAATGGAAAACCTGAGTGTAGATTGACATTAGAAACAAGATAGGAGGAGGGAGAAGCCAAGTAAAAAGGAGGAACATCTGGTTCCGTTTTTCTTTGTGAAATTATCTCACACTGACCAAGCAGTACCTTCTCTGAAGTACATAAACGCTGAAGACACACACACATGGTTGTTATCAAATGGTATTGTGCAAAATTAAATTGGCTACTTTATGGTGAAATGGAGAAGGAAAGCAGGCATTTCAAACACATGCGTGTCTCTCAGCGAGGTCTGGAAGCGATCACGATGCAAGGATGGCTACTTTAAAATATCTACAAATAGTTAGGGCCATTCTGCGAGATGAATAAGCTGGGGCTGAATTTAATAAAGTTATCAAGGCCATAATAACACAGGGGCCAGTGCCTGAAACTAATAAGTGGTTTGGTGAGCATGAGATAGTTCATATGTGCAAAGCATTCCTCCGGCGCTGACTTGCAGGGGTAAGACACCGTGCCAAATTCCTCTAACCTCACCAAGATGTGCTGAATGGCTGCCCTTAGGCCAGGCTCAGCAGAGCCAGGCTGGAGGGGACATTTTTGTCCAAGGGGCAGTCACCAGCCCTTCAGTGAACAGAGTTGGTGGGTCCCCCACAGCAGGCACATGTTTGTCCTTAGCACTTGTGCTCTCTGTGCCAGTCAGTAGCAGGTTTGTGGTTTAAGGAGAGAATCAAAAAAAAAAAAATCTTCACCAGAAGCAGTCTGTTACGTCAAGTTTTTATCTAATGCTTTTCATCAGTAGCTTCAGGGCAGGTTTCTCAGGGCTCCAAACTCACTGAGCATCCCCAGCCACAGCCACGGGTCCCTGCTGGTCCCTGGAGCTGGGAAGGACACAGGGGCTCAGCTGAACGTGGGTGTGGAGAAATGTTCTCCTTTGCATTCTCCGAAATTGAGATTTTTCCCTTTTGTGGAAAATTCCACATCTCTGATTTTATTATTGTTTTTCCTAATTCAGAGGAATATTTTAGATATGAGAAATTTTCTCTGGGCTAGAAATTCCCATTGCTGCACGTGTTGAGAGGAAGGCGTTCAGTTTTTCCATCAGACCTGTGGCAGAGCAGGAAAGAGGGCTTGATTTTCCTGAATTCCACTCCAGAGATTGGAGCTCATCAAGCCACAGAGTCACTGCGGGACTTCTGTTTGGATAGACCCACCTTTCCCACAGAGCTGCAAACCTGGGCAAAGAGTAAAGCAACAAAAGCAACAACCTTACTTATTTTATTTTTCTTTTAATTTCAGCTTCAGAAGCAGAGACCCAGGAGCAGTGTCGGGTTGGCTTCGGGGAATGCAATTCTCATTCCTTTGAAAATTCTCGTTCTGCCGGTTGGGAGTTTTGTTCAGCATTTCCCTTCCCAGTTGGCATCGTGGGGCTGAACTTTCTCAAGGTGTTGAGTGTGTGGAAAGAAGAAAAAAGAAAGGCAGATTTCATCTAGCTTGGATTTACCCGGGGAGTGATTTTCTTCCAGAGATCCTAATCTGAAACCGCTTCTTCCAGCTCCCTCCCGTAGTAGTTTACAACTCCTGACGTATGTACACAGGGATGGATTGTGAGTCTGGGAGCACCAATGGGGCTGGCCATGGGCTCAGGGAAGGGATGGATTGGCATTTTGGCTCATGAGATTAAGAATCAGGTTTATTCCAGCTGTGTCTATGCCTCAGCCCTGTGGCGAAAACCACAGCATTTATATAAAAACCATTTAGGCAGAATTTACTCATCTATCACCAATTTTGGCAGGGCAAAGGAGTTTAGCTGAGCTTCTGGACATCTCCCAGAGCTGGTTCTGTTGAGATTAACCTTAAAACTCTCCACCACAGCCCTCTGTAAAGGTAGAAGAGGCACATCCTTTGGAGGGAGCACCTACAGAGGAGACTTTCAAACTGCTTTGGGAAACATAACTCTGAGCCCCAAGTTTCAATGGAAATGCACTGAAGAAAACCTCAAAAAGCAAACTACAAGCTCCTCTCCCAGATTTCCTTTTCCTTTCATGGCACAAATTAGAGAATACCAACTTAGTGGAACTGCAAGCATCTAAGAATAGCTTTGATTTTCCTAAACATTTACAATTCTGTTTTATGTACATAGTCAGAAAAGGAGCAAGGAAATACAAAATGTAAATCTTTAAATGAACCTGAATACCAAGGAGACTTTACATATCTGCTTGGAACAAATGGGATGTTGCAGCTAAATCTCAAACAGGGGAATCAGAGAGTTTCAATAGCCGTGGATGTGTGGAGCATAATCAGACATGGGATGCCTCGTGTAGGGTCCCTCCCTCCCTAGCAGGTTAAGAAAACTGTTGTAACTTGCTATAAATTTTGCTGCCTGTTTGGTTTCATGGCTCCCAGAGCCAGAATTCCCATCTCCATTTCAGAGAACAGCAACTGCTTGCTAAGCTGGATGTCAAAACCCTCCCTGGAAAGGGGCTGGGAGGATGATCCATGGATACTGTCCCCATTAAGTGGGTTCTGTGCAAGGTCTAATGGACCCAGAAGCTGTGGGCCTGAAAACACCTCCAGACATGGAAGATTTGCCGGAATTCTGGAGAGCCTGTTGGGTACCTTTGATAAAAAGTCACATTTACAACAGGGATATTGTTCTTGGTTGTACTGCAGTGCTGAGAGAAAAGTTGAATTTGGGAGGAGGTATTAGCCCTTTCCTCAGCAGGACAGCCCTGACAGAGCAGAAAGCATTAAGAAAGCAATTTAAAAAACATAATGCTCAGGAAGCACCTAATTTTACCACCAGCTGGGTGTTAAATTAATTGTGTGCAAGGCGAATGTGGCACGAGATGGAAAAGTCAGGCTGGAAATGCGTGTGCTTTCCAAGGAGCAGTTTTGTTCCTTGGTTGAAAGCAGGGAGTGTATCTCAGGGAAAGCATCAGGTGATCAGTGACTGATATCATGATGGATCAGCCCAGAGAATGCTCAGAGGTCAGGAGCAGGTTATAAGTGTCTCCAACACTGAGTTATGAGCATGTGTTGCCATCAGTGTACGGAGAGGTTCTTTGGGAAGCGGGAAGGAGGCTGCCTGTGGATGGGCAGAGCGATGATTCACTTGTCTCAGCAGACTGAGGAAACACACATTAGTGAAATCGTGGAGACCGCAGAGCCTGGAAAGTGTTACCACTCCCATCTTCTCACTAGGTAAACTGAGGTCAGAGATGCTTTTTGACTTGCCCAAGGTCACGCACAAATTAGTGGTGGAGCCAGAAACAAGACCTAAAAGACCCCGTTTCCTTTCATTGCCACAGCGTTTTCCATTGCAGATGCAGAAACGTTTCAGGCCTGTTGTTCAAAAAGAACCCATTACCCAAGTCTGCAGGACTTGTATCAACCTCAAGAGAGATCAAATAGCCCCGTGGTGAAAAGGCATCCAAGAACAGCTGCCTGCCTGCTGACTGGTTTTCAGGCTGCAATTCCTTCAGTAGCATCGTTCCTGGTTCCCACTGAACACTCTTAATTTGGATTGATGGAGCCATTCTGCAAAGCAAGAAACTTTCACTTGCAGACATGCAACTTCTGTACTTCTTCAAAACAGCCAGAAATGTTATTTATGCCAAATTTACAGCTCAAAGCTATCAGCTGCTAAAGCCCCTCCCTGCCTGCTCCTTCTATCTTTTTTTCTTCTTCTTTCTTTTCTTTTTTTTTTTTTTTTTTTTTTTTTCTGGTCAGGCTCTTGTTTTGGAAATACCCCAGATTGTAATAATTTTACTTGTACTGCATTACTTGGCTTTGTTCATCTACTGATGAAGTGCCAGCACTGAAGTAGTGCCAGATGAAAGTAGGCATCTCACAGCACTGAAGGGAACTTTCCTGAGATTATTTACTGGTTGAGTCACCCTGCAAGTGCCCTGAACGAGGAGCAGGTCACTCCCCAAACACGGTGGGAAGGTCTGATGCACAGCAACCATCAAAGCCCAGGGAAGAGGCTGCAGCCTCAGCTGGACCTACTCTGGCCACAGCTCTGGCCAAGACAATGTGCAGCAGCCAAGTTTCAAGGGAACCCAAGCACTTCAGTCCCCAGCTTACATTTGGGGTGGTTTGGGTTCCCAAGCAAGTCCACGTACCATGTGAAGCATCAACACAGCCTGGGAATGGGGGAAATCCAGCCACCATCCAGGCTCATCCCACCCCAGACAACATTTGCCCCCTGGCTGGTTTGAACTCCAGACTAGGGTTGGTTCAGTTCTCAGGCCCAGATTCACTGCAGAGATCTGAGTCCTGATGAGCATTTTAACTAACTTGGCCCAAATTCCCAGTTCATAACAGAACACAAATCCAGGCACTTTGATGTGGTCTGAGGTTTTGTAAAGAAAGGTTCAGCTGGCTCTCAAGCTGACTTTGGGTTTGGCTGTGCCTCCTGGGTCACTGCAGCCTGCGAGGGCTGCTGAGGGCTGGCCCGAGGCTGTCGCTGTCACAGCTGGGCAGAGACCAGCTTTTGTCACTGCAAATTGCAGAGAAGCAAGAAAATAGTGGGTGACTGATACAATTAACTCTTTGCAGGCATCACTGTGATGATCTGCCACGAGTTCCTTCCAGAAATTCCACCCTGTGATGGCCTTCTGCAAATAAACCACCCTTTACAACAACGGGGTTTGAACAAGCAGATCATCTTACTTGCTTTTCTTGGTTTTGGGCCATTTTAACAGTCTAACTTGCATCTTGGTAAGACTGTGATCTACTGAATTATCACTGCAAAAATCCAAGTGCCACTGTTTTCTCTCATTGTTGTTGTTGTTTTCCCTCTCATAGGTTTCAAGCTGTAGGTGCAACACCTCAGCAAAGAAGAAGGAATTTTTTTTTTTTCCCTGGGAAAACGTGATGGGCAGCAAGTGAAAGTGAGCTGCTGGAAAGTGAAGTCCTTTTGGTACTTGTGCATGTCACACCAGCTTGCTGACCAGTTACTAGCTTGGTTGAAGTCTGGCTCAGCAGATCCAACTACAAAGACATGCAGTTTTGAAGGACTTCTTTCCTGCAAGAATATATAAGAATCCTTTCTAGGAGAGACTGCTTAAGTCCCTCCTGTGATCTCCCACAGTAGACCTAAAAAGTAGATTAAGAAAAGTAATAAGCTAAAGGAAAAAAAACCCCAGTGCTTTGCTCATTTATTTTATACATTAAGGGGAACACTGACCTTCGAGATCTCTTTTTTTTCCCCTGGAATTCATGGTGATGAATAGAATGTATTCTGACTTTAAATGAAATGGAGTGCTTTGAAAAGAGAGAAAATTAGCAACATATGGGCCAAAGGACCCAAAGAGATGAGAAAAAAGGAGGGGGAAGAAAATGAAGGAAAGTTTCAGATGTCGCTGTGATCCTGCAGCAGAATATTTTAATATTTCTGCTGTGAGGGGAGGTCAGGCCCCCTTTGGACATCCCCCGGCATCGTAACGAGGCCTTTCTGTGTGCAAGGCAAATAGGAATTCCACTTCCTCCACTGCAAATGCTCCTTTACTGACCAAACCAGGGGATGCCACAGAGGAGGACAGGAGGGTCTGACAGACAGGGTGGTTTTTCTCTTCCCCATCCCCTCACTGCTGTCCTCCAGAGGTGCTTGATCATGTATGACACAATGTCCCCTGCCAGACTGCCCAGAAACCTTGGAGTCCAGGGATTTTGGTCACTGGTACTTTCCCCCGGGCTCATCTCTGCTCTGCCCAGGGGAGGACTTGGCCATGAGGCAAAATGCTGGATGTCCCTGTGTGTCCCTGGATGTCCCTGGACACCTGCACGCTGCAGAACAGGCACCAGGACACCACAGGTGTCCCCACAGGAAGCTATACTGGATCATACCCCAAAAGAGCAAAACCTGTCCTATTAGCTGGCCACCAGCACTGTCCACAGTCACATTTTCCACAGCCAAACACTTCCTCAAGTGCTTCCCCCTGACCACAACACACCTGCAACCTACACCAGAGACAAGGCTTGCTCTGGGCTCACCACTGCACTGACACAAGCATTCGCTTGTTTTATGAAATAAAATCAAAAACAACAACAACAAAAAAATCATAGTGACATTTATATTCCTATCACAATTTTTCCTTAGCTCACTTTTCTAGGGGGGAGTTTCCCTGTTTTTCTCAAAAGTATGTTTGAAATATTCCATTCCTACAGGAGGAGGTGGCCCACTTAATAAGGGGTGGGTGATTAAAGATAGTTTATGCCCCAGAAGAACACTAATCACCTTTTGGATGGGTGGGAATCTTCATCAAATCAGGAATTAGCTAAAGCAGGAGCTGAAGTACCACACTGCTCACAGTCAACTTTGTGCAGTCATTCAAGCGTCTTATTAATTGAATCAATATTCTTAATTAAATTCCCAAACGCTCCTATTTTAATTAAGGTTTGATTCAAGCCATCCAGAGCAAGGGAACTTGGAATGAAGGCTTCCAGCTTCTCCCCCAACTCTGTTGCAGCACATGTGCCTGGAGAGGCCACGTGCTGGCAGGAAACCTCTCCAGTGGAAGATAATTAGTGCAGATGAAGCCGACCTGGCCTTGCCAGTGAGTTCTGGGGTGACACTGGGAAGTGCCACACTTACACATTATGCAGACAGCTCCGAGAGACAAAATGTTTTTTTTTCTCAAGTGAAACCAAATCTGGGTAAAATTAACATTCTATCCTGTGAGTACATTTAGTCCAGATCCAAGCCTGCTTATTTTTTCCGTTCTGCCTCTGTCATTTTAGCTCATTTGTCTCTCAGCTGAAAAAAAAAAAGAAGGGGGAAAAAAAGTTCTCTGCTGTTGCACAAGCATGAAAACTGTTCTGTGCTCCCCAAAACACCCCTAAATCCGTGTATCCCCTGCACACCTTGAGATTTATATTACACATCCACACTCAGATATTTGCACAGACCTGCTCTCACTTTTGCCTTATCCCCCTATATTTTGGAGTGTATAGTGAAAAATTACTTTGGGCTTTGCTTCTCCTCTTGGCCATTGTGCAGCTTTGCTTTTCCACAGGATGCACAAATATTTCTCTAAAAGCTTTTTTTTTTTTTTTGAAAATGCTGCTGATTCCTTCCAGAGCTTAAATCAGCAGAGTGTTAAAGCAATGAAGTAAATAGGAAGCTTGTGAGTGAAATGCTCTATCTAACATCTCTTGCAGTAATAGCATAAACCCCTTTTGGCATTAGCTGTGGCCCACTTTGGGGGAGGACAGGAGAGAAATTAAGCCCCTATGGGCTTTGGCTTCTGTGCCAGATCTGCCTACTAAGGTCCTGCTTTGTGTGAGGTTGTTAATGGCTCATGGATTATGGAAATCCTTTAGCAAATGGGCTCTCTGAGCAGCCCCACGTCTCATCTCGGGTGTTTTGCAAAGAGGAAGTCAAAGTCCTGGGATGGGGTTGGAAATGATTTATACCAGGGCCAGCCCGACACAAACTCCTCCAGACCTTGGTGGGACATGTCATGATTTGAGCATCACTGGCTCTTACAGAACCAAACTTGCTTCTCAGTGTTTCAGCTGGTCACGGCTACCACCAGCTCCACCTGCCTCCTGCAGCACGGAAAGAAAACCCACCTCACATTTTTATCCACACTCTCCCAGATGTCCATGCCTGGGATAGAAAGAGTGAAGGAAACAGCATCTTGAGGTCACATTTTGCCCTCAGGCTGGTGTCACCCAGGTCGAAGGAACAGCTCTCCTGTTCCACGCTGGTTTCAGCAGCCTGGGAACATCAAACCATAAACCTGACCACAGAATGATGTCCTGAGCCCTGGGCTGTGCTCTCAGCCTGTCTCAGCAGTGGTGACCTGTGAGCCTCTCCCAGGACACTGTGAGAAAATTTGTTTGCAGGTGGCCTGAGACTTGAATGAGCTGGTGGCTCTTCCCACAGTCCAGTTCACACAACCTCACACAGATCTGCAGGTGAGCAGAGAATGGTTTGGGTGGGAAGGGACCTTAAAGCTCATCTTTTTTCAATCACCCTTCCATGGGCAGGGACACCTTCCACTATCCCAGGTTGCTCCAAGCCCCATCCAACCTGGCCTTGGACACTTTCAGGGATGGGGCAGCCACAGTTTCTCTGGACATGATTTTCCTCTCAGGCTCACATGTATAACCAGAGCAGTTATTTGCACTCTGCCTCTTCTCCACCAGTTTCTCCTCTGCCTGTCAGGTCTTGCCTTGTGGGCCAGAAGGGTTTTGGGAGAGCGAGCGCCCAAGCCCAATGGTGCCCTCATCTGGCTGAGGCTCCAGAGTGATAAATATCCACTGCAAATCCTCATCCTCATCTTCAGCTGCACACCAAGCAGTTCCAAGAACAATGGACACAAGCCCCAGCTGGGCTGGGACGTGGTTATGCCTCACGTCTGAGATGGGCTGGACCCACATGAGCCTTTTTCCACCCGTGCCACTGGCTGCTTTCCCAGCTCCCCCTGACCTCTTCACTTCACTCTTCACTACATGGAGCATGTAGCCCTAAGAGCAAAGTCCTCAGGTAATGATTTTTAGGGTCAGACAAACTCTGCCCCACAGCCAAGAGCGGGGCCCTGGGGCGACGTGCGCCCTCCAGCACCTCCCATCCGGGGATTTGAAGTGACATCACGAGCTTGTGGCTTTTATTTTTTTTCCTTCTTTTCCCCCCCGCCCCCCAAAATGGGGATCTTTCAAAATTCAACTCTTGTGGTTCCTTCCACCGATTTTGCTCCAAGAGATAAGGCTGGATCTTGGCAAGAGTCCAGCTCAACTGTTGACGGAGCCGCGCGGTTCAGCGCCGAGCTGCAGGACTCTTCCTCCAGAATAAAGGCTCCTTTTCAGTTTATAGACACAAATACACGAATAAAAGCATATTTCATGCGTGATGTCTAAGTGTATCAATCAGATAACTGGAACTGGTGTGTGTGTGGAGAAATTTCTGACGTAATACAACTTGTACGAAGAAGAAAGGCGCTTTCATTAATCTGCTGCTTGGAATGTCACTTGTACACCAACAAGTGATTCAGTAAGAACTTGGAAAAACAAATGAAGCCATCGTTTTCAAATATGCAGGAGCCTCCCAGATTACAAGAGCAAGTGAGTGTACAGGATTCACAAGCAGAAAGAGGCCCCCCAGATCCTAGAAAGGTCTAGAAAAATAACTGGAAAATGCAGAGCAGGTATGCAGAAATTATGCTGGTGTGCCCAACAGAAAATAGATTAGTTCACACCATTATATCTTATTTGGAGGAAGGAGGAAATCACTATAAAAAATAAGATCCCGAGGATCAGAGTTTGCAACATTCCTCTTGCAAATTGTCTTTGTAGTGTGAGTGCAGAAGGGACTGGCTGACTCCTGTCAAGATTAAGAGTCTCCTACATTCAGATCCCGTGTCCTGTTGAGATTTCCAGTTTGTCTGTAACATGAAGACAGACTCTTCCATCATGTTCTTGTAGCCCTGAGAACGTACAATATTCAAAACACATTGGGACCAACTCACACAAATGCTAGTGGTGGATTCACACTGCAAAACTCAGCTCTGGATACAGGTTTAAATGCCCTGAAGTATGGCAAGTTTGGATTTACTGAGAGGCACTACATTAAAATTAAATGAAAGATTTTATTTGAATCAAAGAAAGGAAATTAAATTTAGGTGGAAATTCCACCAACAAAAATTCCTGCACCGTGTCTCAGTGCCTTGGCACCTACAGATGGGTAAATACTGTTCTGTCCTTGGACACCTCCAGTGTATCTTAAGTGACTTCTGTGTAGGGACAAGATGATAGTTAATAATATTATTTCATCTTAACTGAGAAACAGCGTCTTTTCTCTGAAAATGAAAGACAGGCTCTTAAGATTCCATATCATTTTTTCTTATTTATCACAGGTATTTATAAGGTGTCTGTCACATGGGTATCCAAGCCCCAGGTTTTCTTCTTGTAAAGAAAAGTTAAATTCTTTGATTGTTTTTTTTTAAAGGTAATTTCATACCAGGCAAACGAAGCTTTCATTTTAAAAAGTATTAAAAGAATAGTTATAAAAGAGGAGGAAACATCTCTCCAGGGATAATATGAAAACTGTATCTGCTTTACAGCTGTTATGGCCCATTCCAGCAGTTCCCGAAATGTGGTCTTGCACCATTGATGCTCCATGGCATATTTGCTGGAGCTCCACAGAGATCTTGGCTCTCTTCCTCATTTTCAGCTCCTAAGCTATATAAAGAGACAGCTTAAAAATACACATTATTCTTTCCTAATGCAGCTTTTCCACTCTGGCAGCTGCTCCCCTTGGCAGAGGGAAGTCTGTTGGTCCTGATGGGGCAGGAAGGCAGACTTTGCTGCTCAAGAAAAGTAAGGAGCAAGAAAATTAGAAACTTAAGAGATAACTGAGAGTGACAGAAGTTCCCCTCAGGACAGGCTGTGTCCATACAGAAGGATGCAGTTGTCCCATTATTGGAGTCTGGTGGCACCATTGGCTGGTGACTGTGCCAGCCTGAAGAAGGGGACACATCTGAGATGAGCTCAGTCAAATGTCACATTGAAATGGGGCATTTTCCACCAAATTGCAGAAGAAACTCTTTGGTCCCTTGCCTGTCTTGCAGGGTAGGTTCAGAAAATGGGGCTTCAGCCACCAAAATCACCCTGGATGCTCTTAGTGCTGGATGGAATTAGTGCTGTCAATGGAATTTGCAGGAGCAGCAATGGATGCAAGTGGGCATCAAGATAAAGAGAGACAGTTAGCAAAGGGTTAATTTACCAAACACCAGCACAAAAGATAACAGCACCCTGTCAATGACAGTGCCAGGATAGCAGCTGATAACAGTGACACTGGCCATCAAAAAAAAAACCTGACGGTGCTTTTTAGTGGCTGCATCTCACACGTTGATAATGTTTTGGTGACTTTTGTGCCATTGAGAGGGGAGGGGAGGAGAGTGGAGTTTGCAGCTTTACTGCAGCCTGTTTGCAGGGAGGAGGGGGGATCTCAGTCTGTGGATCCAGAGCTCACTGACAGCAGCCATGGTGCTGGGTGGGGATGGAGGGGCAGCTCTGGAGCCATCCAGCCCCACCTCTCCCTCCACCTCTGGATTTGATCAACTCTGCCCTAGAGAACGGTGTTTCCAGCCAAGATCCTCATACATAAAGGTTTAGCTCAAATCCTGCATGGTATTTATAAACATCCCATAGCCTGGGATCCTGGAAACAGCTTCTCCACTAGGAACAAGGTGACAGCACTCCAAAGGTTGGGATTCATGGAGCTGCTGTCACTTGGGGCATTTCCACTGAGGAGGGGACATTTTCCAGCTGCTGTTGGGGGTTTGCACAGGCCATGAGTGTGAACTCACAGGCACAACCAAGCACTCAAGGACCAGCCCAGCATCCTGGCCATGCCACTTTGTCTGATTCCACGGAGCAGCTCCCATCCAAAAGGGCTCTGCCCACTTCCAAGGGAAAGGTTAACTACTGTGCTGAGTTAATTTTATCCCGATAAAAAACACCAGCCTCATTATTCCATCGTGTTTCCCTATCCAACTTCTGTTTATTTAAAGTAAACACCCTCAAATTATGCTGTCTTAAAAATACAAGACACCCCCAGTTTTATTTCCAGGGATACGTGTTCATTAGAGATAAGGTGATTCATATTTAAAAAAAAATCATTTTATACAGCTACTTGTAAGCAGAAAACAATAAGCTCGCCACAAAAACGCACAAATAATGCATCACACAGGCCTCGAATGCTAGAAGTCCAGTAATTGCTTTTTTGATAAGATGTGTTCAACTTCTTAGTATTATTTTTATAGCTAGAAATCTCACTTTCAGACAATGGGCTGGGAACTGGCATTCCCTGCATGTTTCAGACAAATAATGCACTCTCGATCGAAAGCAATGGAAGAATCACTCCTGCCTTGTGGGTATTATATTTTTTAATCTACCAATAAGTTTGGTTTTTCTTTCTTTTTTTTTTTTTTTTTTTTTAGTTTTACAGAAAGTAATTCCAAACTGTAAGCCACGACTGACCCAACTACTTATTAAAAATGCTAATATGCTTTTGTGCTTTGATGTCTGGTGAACAATAAAAGGGAGAGAGTTACTCTGGGACACTGTAATCCTTTATTTGTCACTAAGTTATGACACCCAGCAGAGCTGTGTGACAGTCCAAATCAATCATCCCCCGTGCACTGCAGGCCTTCTCTGCCTCCTGCAGAGTCTATGCAGTTTAATTAGCTTTTTTTCACACTAGCATAATGTACATCTGCAGCTTCAGCAAGAAAAAGAAATGGAGGATAGTTCACTGGGATACGGTGCCTTAAAAAAAGTTCATATAAAAAAAAAAAAGTCTGAAAGAAGAAACATCACAATCCTTTGTAGTTTACTTCAGAGGAGTTTGCGGTAGAAATCTACAGGACTGGGTACTCTATATTGTTAAATGTAGATTTTTTTTTTTTTTAACCTAATAAAGGCCTTTTCAGCTAAAATCTCAGATGGCATTTAAAGCCTTGTTCTTTTCTAATGGTCTATATCTTTTATACCTTCTTCTTGTGGTTGATCATGCAGTAGCTCATTATCTGCTCCTCTCCCCCTCCCCACAGAGGGTTGGTACAATGGAGGCTTCAAACTGGTATTTGCTGGTTAGAGATCGCTGCCCCCCATCTCTGGCAGCAGCAGTGCCCTGGGCTGAAGGGGGCAAAGCCCTGCTCCCTCCCACCAGCACTGATCCCATGGCCAGAGCAGGTTTGAAGTGGTGGATCCGCAGCAAAGGAGCATTCCCTAAAATGAGTCAAACACAAGCCCATGGGAGCCCGGGTGGAGAGGGGTGGGCAGGGGCTGAGCCCGCCTGGCACCCCCTCAGCCACCCTGCCCGAGAGCAAGCAAAGTCATGGGACAGAAGGTCTTCAGATAAATGGGATTCTGTCATCCCAAGAAAATATTTCTGGCCTTATTAAGCTCATGGTTGGACCCGATGACACATTCAACCAAATAAAACCGACTCGGGCGCTGCCTTGTTTCAGGAGGGGCAGTATCCCTTTCCAGCCCCTCCAGCTGAGGCGATAGAACTTGTTAAACGACGGGTGCAGACTAAACTGTTTGGCTTTTATTTGCCTTCTCTCCCCTTTGTGTACCACGAGGAAGTTTAAAGGCGCGCGCGCGCTCCGTCCCGACGCCGCTCCTCCGAGCGCGACCACAAAGGAGTCACCTGCAGAACACAGCAGTCGCTTCATTCAAATGATAGATTACATTACCAGAGGCTTGTCACTCTTAATAACCTCCCAGCAGAGAAATGCATCTGAGGAGATGGCGGGTTGGGTTCAAACGGGAACGTTTCAACCAGAGCAGGCACTTCCCGCTCCCCGGGCTCGGGGGGACGCGCCGCGGTGGAAGCGCCGCACAAAGGCTGTGGCTGCAGATGGATGAGGTCCGGTGGGTCACCGTGGCGGGGACCATCACAAAGGGCTGGAAAGCAGTCAAAGCCATTTATCAGCCCCTTGATTTCGAAGCAGAACTCCGCCTTCAAACAACAGCAATTTGCTTAAGATCTGCCGGGACCGCCGATGTTCACCTCCAGCGCCTTCGCTCGGGAAACGCCAACGTGATCCACCAGTTCTGGGCACTCATGAAAGTGCAGGAGCAGTGGTCAGACCTGCTGTCAAAGACCCTTGTAGAGCTGTACCTGAAATTGTCTTTCAAACAGCACCTCTCTAATCCTTCAGTGCAAAAATACTTTATCCTCTTGTGGGAATTATACATATTTCCCAGTTCAAAGAGGTATAAAATATAAATGTACTTCTGTACAATTCAGCATTAAGAAGAGTAAATAGTGTACAGTGCCTTTTCATCTTTAGATTTCAAGTTGCTTAAGCATTTAGAGACTACAGTTGGCATTTCTTGCTGTGCTGCTTCTTGGTCTAATGCTATTATTGAAAATACTTTTATCCTGGGCCTTGGCTGGGGTAATTCCTTTGAAAAATCTTATTCCACACTTACGCCAGCAATTCTTCACTGTTTCCCCCTTTTAAAACAGATAATTCATTAAGACTATAATATGCAGTTTTAACATATTTAAAGTTTCGTGTCTAACAGAGTGTTCCAGTTTGGGGTCTGGTGGACAAAAGCACTGGATTTCTTGTTCAGAAGTGAAACATTTTGAAATGATTGAAATAACCCAGCTGAGCTGCCCCTTTTGAAAACTAAAGAGCAGCCATGCCCTTCATGAGACATCCTGGAAGGGACCTCCTTCTCCCACAGGACCCTCTCCTGGGTGTTTCAGTGCAAACATCCACTTCCCTCCCAAGGTATCCCAAAGCTGGGAAGACTGGATCTTCAAGGACTTGGAGAAAGACAAGCAGAGGAGTGACATCTCTCTTATCAGCTTTGCTCTCGGGAACAGAGACCACATTGGTCTCCTAAGGAACACAACCAGATGGTGACACAGGGACTCCTCCTGCCCTTTATCCCTGCACCAAATGACTTGCATGGATACTTCATCAGCCGACACCTTCCTCCTGGCCCATGTGCCCAAACCACTGCACTCCCAGTTCCTCTTCCCAGGGAGAGCCTGAGGGTTTTCCTTTTTATTTCCACCCCCGTCCTTTCCTGGCCAGAGGACAACCCTCACCCCAAAACAGGCTCCAAGACAGGTAGTACAGGGTGCTGGGGAGTGATTAGAGGAAAAGATGAAAAGTTGAGATAAAATCTCACTCCTTCCTGTTTCTTATGCCTTGTTAGTGGAAATCTTTTGAGGATGAGGAAAAATGAGAGCTTTAAGCCTCCTCCGTAAGAAAGAGAGAATTCAGAGCAGAAAATAACTTCTCTTTGTAATTCCATAGGTCTTACACTAAAGTAAAAGGGAGCTCAATCAAATTATTATAATAAAATAATTTGTGAGCCATCTAATTCCCTGCCTAGTGAAGAGAAAGCACTGCTTTGGTGAAGAACAGCCCAAAGAAGAGGAGCAGAGGCTGTTTCTGGGAAGAGGATAAAGTAACTGGTTCTCTTTTTGAGAAAGTCAAGGGAGGAGGTGGTTGAAAGCATCACACTTCCACTGGAAGAAGCCACAGTGCCACTGTGAAGACAAGTCATGGCTTTTACCCTCATTTGCCACCCTATCATCTTCCTCAGGGAGGCCCAAGAAGAAGAATTTTGCACATTAGGGCAGCAGCAGGTGAGATTTGCAAGAGCTTTCCATGCTGTTACTGCCCCATTCTCTCCTTGCTCTGCCCCTGCAGGAGGTTTCTGCTCCTGTGGCACAGGGAACCAAAAGGTTCAGACCTGCAGAGCCTGGTACAAAGCCCCCCCTCTCTCTCCCCTCTCTGTGAGGCTGCTGGGTTTCCCCTCGACAGCTTTGCCCTGCCAGCTCTGCAGGGGAGGGGTGGGCAGGGGGGAGGACAGATGGAAGGGGAAGTGGAGGTGTGGTAACATGCTGGAATTCACCTGCCAGGCCCCTTAGTCAGGCAGCAGGTCAGTGGGATCCATCTGCACAGTTGGGTGGTTGCCTCCAGCAAATCCAAGACCTGCTGTTCCAGTGAGGGAGCATCAGAGGGAACCCACCCCGCTCCTGATTCTGTAGCTTCCAGTTTGCTGACACTGGAAAGGCATCAGAGAAGATAGGAGGGTACTTATGCAAAGGCATCTATCAATGGGGAGGCCCATCTTCAAAGCTTTGATTTTGCCAGGTGCTGGCACCCCATCTGAGAGCTGTTCTTGCTTGGGGGGATTCCATCTCAAAGTCTTCACATCACAGGAAGGGGAGCCCTGCTTTGAAGAGTCTCACCACCAATGGGCCAAACCTCCCATTTGCATTTCATTTTTTTGGCTGCGTGTGAAGCCTCCTGGTTGGCACCAAACAAACATTTTGCAACCTTTTTAGAGCAGCAAGGCTCAGTGTTTGCTGACACAGCTCAACACCAGGACTTGTGCATCCAACTGAGAAAGTCACCGGCAGTTTAGGCAGGTGTGGATGAGCGAATTAGAGTTAGAACAAAGTGCTGGTGCACTTGGAGTATGCCCATCAAGTTGCAACAAGCTAAAGTTAATGTTAAATTAAGGGATGTTCTTCCAGCGTTTGCACTTGGCAGCTGGTTTGATTCCTGAAGTGAAACCACGACGAGAGTTTAAGGTTGAGTTTATTTTAAGGCTGTCTCTTTTGAGTTGCTTTGCTGATGGTCCTGGGAATCTGTGTCACGTTGGACTCCAGCAGAATTTCTGCTGGATCCTCAGCACTGCCAGTGGGGCCTGCCTGGTCAGGGAGCAGCATCTTGCAATATCTCAGAAGTACAAAAGGCATCGCCAAAGGCCACTCAAACTTGTTTTTAACTTCAACTTTATCCAACTCAGAGTTTCTTTAATTTCCTAAAGGTTCTTAGAATATAGGGCAGCGCTGACATAATCAAAGCAGCCAAGTCTCCTGGCTCAGACACCGTCTTTGACCTTTCTGTGGTTCATTTTCCCTCTGTCACTTACTTTTTAGTGGAATTGCAGAGCTTCACCCTCTAGTGTCTGAGGAGGAGTTTGGAAGGCATTTAAGAAATGAAGGTCATTAGACATTACCTTTCCTGTTGCAAGCCCTTGCATGATGCACAGGGATTATTATGTCCTTGCCCTTTGGTGTAAACAAACCTTGGAGCTGTTCTCTGCCATGCTTGTAACCAGAACAAAGCCCTTTTTGCGTCCTTAAACCTCTAACATGAGAGAAAAGGAAAGCCTATTTACCTTGCATAACACAAGAAAGGTTCCTGAATAATCCAAGACAAAAGGCCCATGGTGGGAAAGTACAGAGGTGGGACTGCTGGTTTCCCTTTCATGAGGATCCCCTGTTCCAGGCTGGCACAAGGAACCTGGAGCTGCTGGTCCTCCCTGCTCTGCTCTCTGTCCACAGAGGACTTCAAGAAGATGCAACAAATCTTATGTCACGCTCACAAATGCTTTGTGTGGTGGGTGATCTCAGTGCCTGGGGACAGGCTGACAAAAAAGAGGGTTCCCAGGGAGGCAGAGCTTTGCACTGAGCCCTTGACACACAAGGAAACGGCTTTGAACTGCGTGTGACTTGGGTTGTGCTGCAGAACAGACTCTTTGGTCGGGCTGAGGTTGAAGCCGAGGACTTGGTTCAGGTCAGCATTCCCACTGAGGGGGTGAAAGCCAGCTCAGCTTCCCATGGAGAAGCCAATGCCAAAGCCTGGCTGCTGTGCCAGCAGGACTTCAGGAACTTCCCAGCCTAGTGCCCACTCACAGCCCCCTTCACATACACTGCAACAGCAGCTGTGAGCGAAGAGGTACAAAGCAGCTTGTTTTGCCCTGTTTCACATCTTTTAATCATTCCCCTTGACCCTCCAAGCACAGTTTGGCTGTATGAGAGTGTGCAGGGGACTGCTCTCCCCCCACATTGGTAGATGTGGGACCGGGCTGCCCGTGGGATGTGTGTGACAGGCAGTTTGCAGAGTGTGCTGCTCTCCCATCTCACTATGGCAATCAAAGCCCTGCACTCAAAGGCCCTGTGCTCCGCTGAGGTGGTACCTGGTGGGTCTGAAAGGGCAGGTCTCCTGTTCTTTGTTTAAATGCTGGCCCATTTGTTGACTCAGAGGCACCCAGTCCTCACCAGCAGCAGTGAAATCGTGTATGGCTCTAATGAGCGTCCCTTCAATAACCACTGCCCTGATTTTTGATACCTGGAGAGAAGATGCACCAGCTAGGGAAGAATTTATCAAAAACACGCCACTGACTAGACATCAGAGGGAACCTCAAAGGGACAGTGAACTAGAACAAAGAACAAAAACATTTACAGAAGTGCTACGCTGAAAAAAAAGGGAAAGGGAAAAACTGTACTAACAACAGTAACAAGGTCAGCTATAAAACCAGAATTAAAAGGCACTGCTGGGGAAAAGACGACGACTCAAAAAAGCACCAAGAACTAAGAACACAGCTTGCCAATCAGATCTGCACAGATTCCCCTTGATATCTTCCCACTAACAGGCTTTCCTGCAGGACAAGTAAAAAGTTTAAGCGACTGGCTCTGTGAAGGTGGGCTGGAAGCAGGAGAGCAGCATTCCCAGCTTTTAACACAGACCCTCAGGTTCTCCATCAGTGGGATGGCTGGGAGGCCTGGGGGCTTGGCCAGCAGAGCTGTGCAGTGGCCAGGAGTGGGAACTGCCCTCCAGCAAATTCCACTGAGGGCAGTTCCACAGCCTGAATAATTATTAGTGGAGGTTTGGCTCCTGAAGGGACTGGTTGGTGCCCTGAGCACATGCTGCCTCTGCCACTCCTGTCATTCACAGCCTGGGGGAGGCACTGCTGTAAATCTGCACAAATGAAGGTCCAGCCCCGAGCTTCACCAAAGTGGAGCTAAAATTAGGATGGGTTGAAAAAAAATGAAAGCATTTCCTGCAGAAACGGAAGTTTTCTACTCCACAGTAAAAGAATTATTTCTTTTTTTAATCAGTCCATAGGAATATGAGAGTTTTCAGCATTCCAGCAAAATATCCAAGGGCTTTTCTATACAGAAAGGTCATTACACAGCAGCTCTCTTTGCCTCCTGTGCAGATCCACTCATGCCACCTTTCTGAGCATCCATCCAAAGGGAGACCATCTCCCTCCCTCCCACAATTGCTGGTGATATCCACACCACAGATAAGCCCTGTTTCCCCATGGGGCATTCCCAGGTATGCCCCTTGTGAAAAACCAGTGGAAGAAAATCAGCTTGAGATCTTAATCCTGAATCTTCCTGTTCCCTCACTGCCTCAGGAGTCAAAAGTGGTTCATAGCCAATAGTGGCCCCAAACTGGAAATATCTGAGCACAGATAACAGAGAAACTTTCAGAGCCAAACCAGCTTCACAGCTTTGACCTGTACTCTGGGCTCCTCATTTCTGCCTGCAAAAACTTCAAGAAAACTGAGTGAACTTCCCCCAGAAACAAGAGTTTTTCTATCTTCCAAGCCCTGATGTGACCCCAGGACATCCTGCCAGCATGTCACTTCTGCATTGGAGCTCTGCTTGAACCTGGGTGAGCAGATGGAAGGTTTAGGGGCCCTGGGGCACCTCCCTGACCTCTGCACACTCCATCTCCCACCAGTCATTGCTGTACCCACCAGCTGGGCAGACCTCCTGTGTGACCTGAGGAGTCCAAAATGGCATGAGACCTCTACACTTAGGCCACTGACCAGCTCATGAGATATCAGAGCGCTTGAATTACCTTCCACAGTGATATTCATCCTGCATAATCAAGGGAGCTTGGCTTATCAATGGAGATGGATAGGTACCTCTGGAGGAGGATGAGAGCAGGAGACAACCTTTGCTGCTCCTAAAGGAGTCCCTCTCTCACCAGGAGCAATGCAGGGAGCTCTGAACACCAACATCAAACATCAGGCATTGTGAAGAGTGTAATCATACACCTCCCACCAATTTCTCTCCAAAATCAGGGTGACTTCTATGGGCTGGGCACTAATATTCCATTTTTAAAGCAGGTCCTGCTTGCTTTTTTCCCAGTCCCTTCCCTGTGAAGCTGTACTTGTTAGTGAAAGTGAAGAGACTTTTGATTTCTAAAGCCAATGTTAGAATGAGCATTTCCCCATGAGAGCACCTGGTTCTCGTGTTTAATGAGTAAACACAAGAATACAGAGGCTTGAAGAATGATTGTTCCCAACATCATTACTTCTGAACCCGACATTAAAGAGAAGCAAAAGACAACAGCACAGCAGTTCTTTGTTTTTCCACCACTCTTCCTAAAAAAAAAAAAAAAAAACAAAACCAAAACATCCCTAATGAGACGCATTTGAAGTTTAACATGGGGCCGTTCTCCTAGATTATAATTGATAAATCTTCCAAATTGGTGCGGGGAAAAGTATTGTGTAATAATTACTTGTTCCTTTTGAGGAAATAAATAAAATATGAAAAAAAATGTAATTACCAACCAGCAAAAATGCGGCGAGCGGGTTTCCCGCCGACCGGAGCGAGGGGAGCTGGGATTTCAAAAGTCTCTCTCCGAGTGCAGCGTGACACACAACGATGTTGTTGCTGCTGCTGCTGCTGCTCGTGTTGTGTTTTCCAAGTGCCAGCTTTTCCAGTCGGAGCCACTGGTTCGTTTGAAGCCCCCGCGCCACGATTAATTCCGCTCGAGAGAGGAACAAATCGCTGCTCGTGCCTCGGCTGGGCCGTGGGGGAGTTGGTTGCCTTGGGTGGGGAGGGCTTCTCCCAGCTGCCAGGGAGCAGGGAAGGGGCAGTGCATGAGTTCCCTGGGCAGCTGGGGGGGTCAGGGACCCCCTGGCAGGGTGGGAGATGCGATATCCAGTGGATGTGCTCCATGGATGCGCGGCACAGAATCGGAATATTCTCAGCTGGAAGGGACCCACAAGGATCATCAAGTCCAACCCTTAAAGTGAATGGTCCCCACAGGGATTGAACCCACAACCCTGGCATTGCTAATGCCAGGTTGAGCTAATCTCAGGGTCCTGTGGTTATCCCTACACTCCAGCTCCTCCTTGCTCCACTCCCCACACTCCCCCACGCAGTTATTTCCAATTTTTCTGATAAAACCACTCTGCAATTTCAACAAACGTCATCTCCAGCACATCTCAGCCGGGGCAGTTCCCCATCCCAGTCTGTGCTGAGGAATTACAGCCCTGATCTGCCCTGGGAAAACCTCTTTAGTCACAGACACCCCCCCAAAGCCCAGAACAGCCACAAAATGGTTTTCAGGTCCTCATGTTTGTGCCTCTCCATGAGGCAGCAGAGATCTGCTGGCCCTGACAGGTTCACCATGTCCCTCTCCTTTCCCTGGAGCATAATTCTTGCTCCAGTTGTCTTAGAGAGAGGCAAAACTTAGTGCAAAAGTGTCTAAAGACCCTCAGACTGAGAAACTTGAAGTTTCTCGTGAGACACAAAGATTTCCCCTGAACTTTCAGCAACTGGTTTCACTGAGTAGCCTCATCTCTGGGCTCCACTGTGTCCAGTATCTACTGGGAATGACCCTCTTCTTCCCTACATAGCATGGACAGTTCACACCCTGCCTCAGTCATTAATCAATCAGTAATTCTCAGTCTAACCCACAGATAAAACTTTCTTTCAGCCTCAAATTAGTTCAAGTTTCAGATTTCTGATTCTCAGATAAAGCTGTCAAATATATATTCAAATATCTATATTCATGCCTTCTAGACCTTTTCCTTTTTTTGCTTTCTTAACCATTGCTTTGAACAACAACATGAAAACTTAATGCTTTCAGAAGACTTCAAGCCAATTCTTCCCTTCCTAATTTTGTAAAACGTTATCATAAATGTTTTATGATGTTTAAAAAAAAATAAATCTTTCCTTAGAGTAACAATTTGAATTTTTCATGCACAATGAAGACCTTTATCTTATTCACAGTTGTCATTTTCTGTTTAGCATCACAACACAATACTAATAAAAAAATGCATTTGGATTGCCTTAAGCACTTTTGCCCATTTTAATGTATGGTACAGCTTTGTTCATGTTATTTCTCTCTGTGGAGCATCCTTAAATCTTTGTTCTCCAAGAACATCCTTTATTGGTTTTTGGAGAGGGCAGGCTACCTACAGAGCATGCCTTTCCTACCAAAAAAAAAAAAAAAAAAGTGGTTTTTTGATTCAAATAATGTGTGATAAAATTCTAGCAAAGACGACGATTAGTAAATTTTTGTAGTTTTCTGAATTATAATAATTCAGTTTGATCCTCACCCTGCAAACCTCAGTCTGATTAACACCCAAGAGCAATTTGCAGCAGTGTGGTATGAAGTGTTTCACTACAAACCCAAAGGCATATTGGCAAAGCAAACCTTGGCTGAGGTTCCTCCTCATTCGTTGGTCAAGAAGAGTGTTTGTCTATGAGCAAGGCTGAAAGGCCTTTAAATCTCTCAAATTAAGCCTAAACTGCAGGTGGATTAATCCTGGAGTGACCTGGACACAGGGCAGGACATGGAGCCTGAGCAGCACACCTGGGAATGGCCTCGGGGAGGGCAAATCCCCCGGGACAGAGACCGTCCCCTGCGGTGCTGAAGAGAGGAAAGAGATCTGTTGGGTCTCCCCACTGAATAGATTTGCAGCTTTCCAGGCTCTGGGCTCAAAAGTGCATCTCTTTCAAGTTCCCAGGCAGCAGATTTTCCCCTCCATCTTTTGCTTTTGAGAATTCTAGGAGCATCTTCCATTAAATACGAAGATGTTTAGCCTTTTAACCCTCTAAACGTGATACCACAGGCTCTAGTGATCTATTGTCAGTTAAATTCACCCTCTACACTCTCTACTTCAGCCTCTCTCTTGTGTTTCCTTCCCTGCTGCGTGCACTTATCCCTGCATTGAAAACATGCTTTTAAACTAACACACACTATTAGTTATTTTTAGGTATCAAAGACATTTTTCTCAAGATCTTTCTTCATTAATTCACTAATTCACTTTTTTTGTCTTGATCCCATTTGCCCCACGTTCTTTATTGTCTCTTAACCCTGATGCTCAAAAGGCGTCAGCACAGATTAACGAGGAGCCTGATAGCTTCTGGAGAGCAGCATTTCATGTTCTCCTGCATCCTTTTAATCAGGTTTAAACTCTTGTGGCCTCCTGTTTAAGTTCAGTTTGAAAAACAGCTAGCAAGCCTCAAATGAAAGACCAAATAAAACACATCAGTATCCCTTTCCTCCTGTTTTGACACACATTCCAAATAAGCAGCCATGCAATAGGACTCAGGAAAAAAACCCCTACAATAACATTTTAATGAGAAAGTTTTGTCCTTTCTATTAAATCTGTAAATAATTTTGCTTGAGTTGGTCAATAACAGGGAGGAATCACAACGGCACAGAAAACCCTCCCATCTCTCCTCCTGAATGGTAAAATAAATATTGAGGGCAAGAGATAAGTGCTGCAGCAGATGGGCTGTAGACCCCTGGAACATCTTTGAAAATCCACAGCAATAGCTCCCAAACCTCAAACTCAAACGCTTCTCCACTCTGGGGTTTTCAGTATTCAATCCCAGTGGTGCCTCTGAATTTGCAGCTTGAGTCCATCTCAAATCCAACCCAGTCCTAAATAATACATTATTGTAAAAACTGTAACTCTATCCCCCACAGACTGCCTGCCCCAGTAATAGCTTCTTATTCCCAATTGCTTTTCCCATACCAGAATGAGCAAAGGCTGAGCTAGCAGTTAAAGCAAGGGACTGTGAGCTGGGGGGTCTGGGGTCTAATCCCCGCTCAGCTCCTCAGATATTTGGGGAAAACACTTCACTTTTCTGCCCTGAAAAATAAGGTGGCACTTCTTTATGCCAAGACTTAGTTCATGAAAGTTTGGAAATGGCTTTGAAGTCTGTAACCAAAAAGTACTGTAAAAGGTCAGAGCATAATTATAAAATAGCTAATATCCTCTTCTCATTTTCTATTGCTGGGCCTAGCATAAGAGAAATAAGTTAGACTAAAACCTCAGGGATCTCAGAAGACTCATGAGAAACCTGAACTGGCACAAGACTTTTCCCTATGGATGTCCCAGCGATTGATTTGGACGGGCACAGCCCTGAAATTGTTATTTCCTCTGAGAGTTTCAGGATGTTTCCCAAGGCTGAGAGACTAAAAAGGCTGAAAGCGAAGCAAAGTCGCTTTTTGCCTTCAGGAAATCAGCCGACCATGGAAGAGCTGCACAGCCCTGGGAGGAGAGGACAATTTCAAAGGGAGCTTCTGCCATTATAGCACATTTTGAGCAATGCCTTGGCAGTGATGGTGATAGATGTGAGCAGAGAGACTGAAACAGGAACGAGGCAGGAGGTACCTGGGCAAGCCCGGGGTCCCTGTCGGTGCAGTCAGTGCACGGAGCTGCCAAGAGCACATCAGGGTTGCAGGGAAAACACGTCCCAAGAAAGCATCAGCAGCTTTCTCAGGCGGTGGAGAGCAGAAGGCTGACTCCCTTCTTGAGCCCAAGCACTTTGGGAAGACCACAGTAAAGCAAAGAACTGCCTCAGCCCTGCCATCCTCCCCCCGAGCGCCCGCATTATGTTTTCGGTTGGTATCCAAAAAAAAAAAAAAAGAGAAGAAAAAGTCAGTTTATGCTAAGCAGCAGATCCTTGTCACCCCACCTCTGCCAATCACCAGATAAAAGGAGTCATTATTTTAAGACCCCTGCAGATGTCTGTCTGTCTTTTGTAATGAACTCGTGAGCGCCCGCGATCGCCGTGGCTCTGTTAATTGGAGCACCCACCGTGCTGGCTGCTGGTTGTGTCACACGAGTGATTCCTCCTCCAGCAGGCCTGGTTTGCAGGCAGACACACGTGTCTGCACACATTTCGATCCAGGTGGCTCCAGAGAGCCAGGCCAGGCTCCTCTGGGGAGCACAATGTCTTCCAGAAACCTGCTCTGCGTCTCCTCCTGGGGCTGCAGGAGGACTCTGGAGTGCCCTGTGAACTGGGAACCAGTGGGACTGGCCACCCAAGCACTCCAGCTCCTGACTGGCTGCCACCTGCAGCAATAAGCTCAATCAGGTAATTAATACCAGCCTTTACTACCTGCACTACTAGAACTGCTACGAAGGAGATGGTTTTGTTACTTTTTAAAGAGCTTTCATGTGGTTACTGGGGCTTGTGAAAAAAAAAAACAACAACAAAACCAACAAAAAACCCCACCCTCATCCCCCCTGATAGCCGTCTGTACAGCTTGCTTTGTATTTTCCTCCTCCTCCAACCCCCTTCCATGACTTTCAGGCTTTCAAGTCATGTAATGCTTCGACATGGCACTGGGAGAACAGCGGAAGAACAGGATCATCACAAAGAGGTTTGAAAACCCAACAAAACTCCTCAGCAGCGGGACGAGCCTCGTTAGCTTTGTCTAAGCTTGATTTCATCGTGGAATTTATTTACCAGGGAAAAGTCAGCTTCGAGATGCCACATCTGGTTTTTCAGTGAGGGTGTTCCAGCATGGTTTTGGTTTTGTTGTTTTTTTTTTTTTTCCAAGAAGCAAGGAAAAGGAAAAAGCCCAAACCTGTGGTTCTCCAGAGAGAGCTTAATACAACAGTTGGCCCAAGTTACATGTCTAGTCAGTGGCTGAGGACTAAATTAGAGAAATACCACATTTCTTCACGCCACTCATATCCCCACTTTGCCTCTTTTTCCCTCTGTCTCAATCACTGGGCCATCCCATGCTCTGCTTGGAGTCCAGCAAGGCCACAATCCAAGGCTTTCCTTTCTATTTAAGCCACATCATCTGCTGTTTCCTATCAGCCCTCCTGAGACCCTCAGAGGTGTCTGTTCAATAGATAATTGATAGCTCAGGGGCTTGAGTGACCTTTAGAGAGCTAAGGTGGGCTCAAAAGAAGACCGGGTCTAGATCAGCACCCTGTAACTTTAAATTTTGGCTTAAACTTCCCTACAGAAATGCTTAGCCAAATACAAAAATCATGGAGATACTTCATCTCACGTGATACACAAATCTAACAAACTACCACAACATCAGCTCCATCTTCTAGTTTGATGGATGCATCTCACTGAGGGAATGAGGAGCTCAGTGCTCTGCTGCAGCACGTGCTCAGGGAGTGATGCTGTGTCCTGAGATGGAGTTTGGAGGGTGCTGGGGAGGTAAAGTGAAGCCTCAGACACACATTGCTGGAAGCCTGGAGAGGATTCATCACACGTGGGACCTCTGAGCCTCCTCAAGATTGGAAACATCAGCCTTGGGTGCTGAGACACCAAGTTTGACTCATCAGTGGTGGGATCCTGCAGGCAGACAACAGTGTTTGATGAATATTGAGGTGCAGGTAACCTCTGCTGTGCTTGGCTGTGAATTTCTTGCAACAACTCTTATCCTTTGCCCAGTAACTTGTTGATTGCCTTGAATCCAACTTTAAGCAATGTTCAGTCATTTTTTAAAGGGACCTTCTGCCATCTTTGCTACTTCAAAATGAGAACAAGGTGGTTTCTCAGCGATGTAATCAAGGGGAACCAGATGTGACCAGTTGCCATCTTGCCAGGGAGCACAGCTGGATCCAAACATACACACTCACACCTGCAGATGTAGCACAGCCTCCACAAGCACAAAAACCACCAACAGAGGAAAGAGGAGCTGCCTCCAGCCACTGTGCCTGGATTTGCTGTGTCTGAGTTTCATGCAGGTTTGTCAGGTTGCTGGTTATTTATTCTCCCTCCAGCTTTCAAGAAAGGATCAGCATTTTCAGGAGCAGCCCCTCTCCAGGCCTTGGAGAGGGAGGAGTGAGGAAATCAATGGTACAGATCCAAAGTGATCAGACAGCCACAAATTACAACTCGAGAAGGGATGTCTAGAGCTGAGCACACAAGGGGTTTTGTTCAGGGTTTCTTTCTTGTTGTTATTTTGGACTTTTTATGAGCTAGCACAAAGTTGTCTCCTTTCTGAAACAAGGCTTAGCAGTTGAGGGATGTGATTGAAGCTGGAAGTAAAGGCTGACAGTGCTTTTTCCCAGTGTTCTAGGAACAGAAAGAAATATGTGGCATCTATACAGAGAATAAGAGAGTTATTCTAGCCCTGCCCATCCCAAGATAAAACTGGACTCAAGCCATGCTGCCTTCCATCCTTACCATCAAGGAGAGATGGTGTAGTTGAGATCCTGGTGGGAAGGAACATATCTCTCAAAAGCAGTGGGAAAGGCTCTATTTTTATTTCTTCTGAATAAAGTACTTATTCTGAAATACAAGTTCGCTGTTTCCTGAGGTTCACATCAAGATCAGATGTATTAAATGTCCATCAGCCACATCTGACCTGGCTCTGGGAGAACATTCAGGCACATTCTTCTGAAGTGTTTAGATGAATACCTGAGACATCAGATTTCCCAAATGTCTGCCTTATCTAAACCAAATCTCATTTACTTCAGTGGGACTGAACATCCTCTCTGTAAATCCTGCAAAGCATCTTCTGATTATTTAGGCACATAAATACCTTTAAAAATGTGTGCCTGCAGCTGGGGTCCATCCTGCCACATGCCAGTCAGGTGTCTGGTCTTAGCCAGTCACGTAGGCAACTTCTGTCACCAGGGGAGAGTGGACATCACCACAGGGCATCTCCTCAAACCTCCCCTGAATGTCAATCTAAGGGCTGGGGCCTCTCCCTTCAGGGCCCTATCTCCTTCTATTCATCATAGAGGGAGCCAAAATGTCTAATTTGATCTGTTAGAAGTCTGGTTCTGTCTAATTTAAAAGAGACAGATCCCACCCTCCACAACTACACTGTGGAGACAAGTAAATCATGCTGGAAATGTACCCTTTTCTGAATTTGCCAGCAGGACAACGTGACAGCACACAAGGTGCTTTGGGTTGGTGTCTTGCAGGAATGCTCAGTTTACCAGCAGGCAGGCTCTCCAATAATAAAGTTTGAAGTTTAACCCCTTGAATGTCATCCCAAAGCAAATTTCAGATCAAGTATTTTAAGTATTTTGTCAGTCAGTTAGTCAGGAGGAAAGAGACACGATGCAATAAGACAGAAGTAATTTGCCAGCACCCATGGAATGCTGAAGTTTAACTCTCTCAAAATACCCAGAGAGAAGAAATAAGGTACAAAGACATGTACAAGTAATTTAGAATAATAGAGGTATTTTCTATGGCTGAACACCTAAAGACTTGTTGCCTCTGGTAAAGATTCTGCTTCAAGGAAAAAGTTCATCATCTTTTCTTTAGACATCAGCACTGAAAACATCAGCTGCAGGCTCAGAGCCACCAGTCTGACTGGGAAGTGAAAGCAGTGGGGAATTGTGGCTTGCTCTGAAGAAATGGAGCAGCAGAGGATCACCTCAAGGAACATGCCAGCGAATTAGCAACACTCCCCAGAAAAGGCCACTCTGACAACACAACATCATCCATCACGGGCTCCCGAGGACAGCTTTACAGCCATCAGGGACCAGGCTCGTAATTATAGCACAGAAACGGAGCAGGCAGGGTATTTGGACACCAAATGGCACGGGGAGCCACAGCCTGGGGGCAGGAATTTGCATTTCCATCCTCGGTGGGAGCAGGGGCTGGCTCAGCTCTGCCCTGGCTCGGGAGTCTGGGCTGAACTCAGCACAGCCACACTCGCTGCACGGGGCAGAACAAGGGGCTCAAACACATCTCAGTCACTTCCCTGTGACCTGCTGTGCCACATGGAAACAGCTCCCAGACACCTGGACAGGAGCAAAGCACCACACTGTGCCAGAGGCGCCTCTCCCTCACCCTGCAACACTGAGCATGCACCAGGCCAGGAAAAACAAATGGAACTGCTCTGCTCCTGGTCACGCTTGTCTGCATCCAACACACTCAGAGCAGTGGCTTTAAATCCAGCCCTGGCCCCAGGTCGCTGTACTGGGATCTCCCTCCAAGTGCAGGGACCTCAGAATCTGGGAAAGCCAATGCCTGAGACAGAACTTACATCTTGAACTGGAATATCCCCATTAATTACGACTTTGTAGGGGTGTTGCCAATGGGAAAGAATTTCACAGATGCAAGAGTTGTTTCTTACTTCATCCCCTCCTTTTATGCTTCAAAGATAGACCAAATGATCTGGTAGCATATGAGGCTTTTAATTATTCCCAAATCCCTTGGCTCTTCCTGCATAAAGGGCCAGAGTTAAATTCTCCCTGGAAAGGTAACAGAGCATGGATCCTGACATGGAAACAGCCAAGAACACAGGATGTTTGCAGTCTGAGAGAAAGGCCTGAGACCCTGCATGTCAATATTTAGAAGTCCATCCAAAATCACGAGTTCTAAGCTTAGCTCCAAACATAGCACATCCAGAGCTGAATCTGCTTTGTCTCTGGCAAAATACATGTTCTGCAAATTTTATTATTTATTCATCTCATTTGTTTTCCGTGGTCATCCCAGACACAGGATGATTCAGACAAGATTCAGGGTAGTTGTAATTAAGCTTTTATCATTACAGGAAAAGTGTGTTCTTGGAAATGCCAGATTTGGAAAGAGGATATGGAGGCTTCCCAAGGCAGCACTGGCATCCAACACTGGCTGAGGAGCAGCTCCTCAGTGCAAAGGGACAAAGCTAAATACCTGCCCAGCAGAGCCTCTGCAGGGATTTCTGTGGTGAGACAGGATTTGGGAGCCCAAAAGCTCCAGGATCAGGTCCCTCACACCTGCACACAGATGGATGCTGGACAGTCCACACAGGGCACGATCTGCTTCTCTAACATGGGATTCCTACAGTAATTGTCACGTTATCCCTGGTTTTCCTGAGGTTCTACAGTTCTATCCCATGGGCTTTATCACTGCAAGGATCTGCCCGATGTACTGATGGCTCCCAAGGTGGCTGGGAAGCAAAAGCCTTGTTAATACCAGCTAAGGACATCACTTCTCTTCCCAGTTACCCTTGGATTATTTTCCAGTAGCAGAATCAAGAAAACTTTGACCCCTCAAATCAAAGAAAGACCTCGAAGGTCCACAAGCTTGCCAAACTTGCTCCAAAGGCTTGTTGGAGAAGGGAAAGGACTAGCACTAAGTGTTGGTGGCTGCTTGCTCAGAGGATGCAGAGGAGCCCCAGGCTGGGCAGATGCTCAGCTCAGGGGTGTGATGGAATCACAGCAGCAGCCACACCAGGCAGAATAAAACCCAAAGCAGATGAGGAAAAGAAATCTGGGCTCGGGTGGCCAGGAAAACCAACAGAGATCCCAGGACACAGCCTGAGCACAGACAGTAAAGCTCAGCTGACAGACACCCTGGGTCCAAGTCAGAGAGAGGAAGGAAGTCTTGGTGTGGTCACAATGAAAATCTAGAGAGCTGAGCCCAAACCACCCAAACCCAGGCTGAGGAGGGACAAATAAAAGTGTCAACATATGTCTGTGTCAGGCATAAGTTTGTATACAACATATAAAAGTGATGAGATCTATTCAACAGCCACACATTCAGCATGGAAGAAGTGGTTCTTTGAAGAGCTGGATTACATATCCATCACAGAGGGGACAAAACAAAAGGTGCTGGTTGAAGTGGGTGTCCCATCCCACTGGATTGCACAGAAAGCTCTCCCAACCCTTCAGCTGCCTCAGCTGTGCAAGGGGGAATGGTTACAGTTGATGGTAGGAGGTTATTGGACTAATATTTGTAATTCCTTTGAGCCTCAGATCACAAGTACCACTAGAGGAGGGCAAAGCATTGTATCAGCAAGAGCTGTTTGTTATCCTGCCTCAGGATCTGTTGCAGGTGATGCCCAAACACTGCTCCGTGGATGGGCTGTTCCTGCTCAGTATTTTGTTTTGTATTTTGTTTTCTTCTGCATCTACCCTGACTGAAATTTGGAAGGTGGAAGTGCCAAGTGCCTGAATTCAGAGGGATCCACTTGCCTGCTGAGCAGAGGCAGCCTCAATCTGCTCCCATATCTCCTCACTGCTTCACTTATCAGAGAACTCAACCTACTTTAATATAGAGAAAGAGAAGAGCCTGGAGCTGGAACATGGGTTCAGTCCAACACTTAGATCCTGAGAATGGAAAACTCACAGTCCCTGAAGAGGAGAGAGCCTGGGTTGTGGTTTCTAGAGGGAGAAATTTAATACAATCTTGTGGAGTAAATAAACTGCAACCTCATCCCTACGTCTGGCGTGTGAGAACCTTCAATCCCCAGCAGCGGGAAAGAAATCCTGTCTGTAATGGTGCTGGAGTGAGGAGCAAAGGAAAACCAGATGCAAGGGCAGGATGAGCCCAAGCAGGCATGGCACTGCTCCTTCACAAGGACTCTGTGTGCTCTGGTGGCTGGTGCCCACTGCTAACCATGGGATGGGGAAGGGGATGGAGATGCCTCCTCTCCCGACATCCCCTACCCAGCTGGACCTGACCCCGGTGGGTGGGGTAGGAGGCAACTCCAAGGGGCAGGGACAGGAAATTTCCCTAAATCCTCTTTAATCCCCAAAGATGCTTATGTGTCACAGAGCAAGAATCAGCCTGCAGAGCATCATTGTTAGCTTAAAAAACACCCACCACAAACTTCCCCGGCTGTAAAAGACCGAGGCAAAGCCATCCCAGAAGACCAGTGTTTTAAAAGTTGGTGGCCAGCTCTGTCAGCTGCTGGTCCTGGCTTTTAATTTCCTGAAGTGCCTCATTTCTCTCCCTTTGCAAAAGGGAGCCAGCAAAATCCTCTTTCTCCCTTTCTCTCTCCCCTCCTCACAGTTGCTCTTTGAGTAAGGCCGTACCTAACAATTATTCAGGGAAACATTATGTTGACATTACTGTTTAGAAAATAAAAAAGGGTTTTTAAAGCTAGAGAGTAACATCATGACCATATAGCACTAGTGAATGATTAAAAATTTAGATGACTGCCTTTGAAACAATAAAAAGCTTTCGAAGCTTCTTAATGAGCAGCTATCAGAAATAAAGCATTTAAAACTTCAGAAAGTGCCTCTGTGGAAATTTCATTGTCTTTGATGCTGTAAAATAACTGCAGGGTGGATTCATTTCAAGTTCTTTTTAGCATACTGGTCGTTTAGAAATATTGGGAGATATCTTTCTTAGCAATATGTGGGGAAAACAATGTCTTGGTCGCTTTCATTTATCTGCAATTTGACAGGAGTGCAGTTTATTAACTTGAAAAGAGACAGATACATTATCTGAAACACAGAGAGTATAGTGGGTATTGCCTCCTTTTTATACCAGTGGGAGTCCATGACACTTTGAACTTGCTCACCATTAAACGCCTTCCTGAGTTGTTGAAGAGGCCTTTAAAAAGGGAGCCTGTGCATTTATGATGTAAATTCGTTATTTTGACAGTCTTTGAAATCTGTCATATTCACGTCCAATTTAATGCACCGCAAAAATTCCTTTCTTTTAAAATACTTTTCTTTTAAGATTTCAAAGCCATTTTCATGTAGAAAACTATTGTTATACCTAATATATCCTGAAAGTGTTTTAGCAAAGGAACTTATATGATTCTGTTTTAAGTCATGTCAGGTTTTAAAACATGTCATTTCTTCAAATAAGCTTTGACCATGATACCTTTTTTTTTTTTCATTAGTTAAAGTGCACTTGATTTCCATGGATACAATTAGTCAGAATATCTGCTATGGGATCATCATGGGATCAAAGGGGGTCCTTTCAGGCTGTATTCGGTGGAGCAATTGCCCACATATCTGAGATCAATACAGACCAGCACACAGGTAGGGAGATGCAGAGAGCTGAGGGCTGGTTGGCAAAGTGGAGGATTGTACTGAAGCACAGCATATTTAACGAGAACCTGGGCCAGGGGGAAAATTAAACAGCTCCTTTTAAAACCACGAGCTCCGAGTATTTACTCTAAACGTGGAGTGGGCCGAGGAGGAGCAGGGCAGGAGGGGGCCAGGCAGCATCTGATGAAATCCAAGTTCAGTTTATTTCTGGTCAAATCCAAGCCTCACACATTTCAGCACAATCTTCAATCCAAACAAACCTCCTTAGGCTCACTAATCCTCATTACACAGTGGATTTTAGCTGTACCTGCACTTCTTTATCAGTTTGCAAGATATTTTCAGCTGGTACAGAGGTCTTCATGCAGCTCTGCTTCAAAGCCACGTACAGAGGAGGTTCTGTACAGAGTTTCAGACAGTGTTTACTGATGCCTTATCACTTTGGGAGAGGAGGTTGGTGGGCAGGGGGAACACATTTCTCCAAAGCAGTGCAGAATCATCTTAATCTAGGGAAACGATCAAATAAGAGTTTCAAAGATCTCCTACTACAAAGGAAGGCATTAAGCTCACTCCTTGCCTGCCCAGACTCCAGGGCTGTTTTGGAATACATGGAAATATGTCTGTAACACGAAGAAACCTTCCACTGATGGTTTAAGCACCATTTCACATGTCCCCAGTGGCTGGGTTTAAAAAGCAGTGTATCCTTAGTGAGATAAACCAGGAGAATCATTACTTCAGTGGCATTTAACCCTATAATTGGGTGGTTTTTTTGGGGCCCTGATTTTATAAGGTCACCCTGTTATTTCCTTTGCTGGCTGGCTTGTGATGGTGCTCTCACATGTTATTACTCTCTTCCATCACAAGGAATGATATTTCGGGACTGAAAGGGCGAAAGATTTGTAAGGACTGTCCTTTCCCACACTGTGATTGTCTGAAAGCTTCAAACAGTCAAAGGCTGAGTGGAAACGTGCTTTAGATGGTGTCTCTGGGGCAGAAATCCCCCCTGGTCTAGGGATAGAAAAGAACTATAAGGATCTGATCATTTTATGGTTAGATCGCCTTGTCCCCCCGCAAAGGGAGGATATGCCTTCCTGATAGAGCTTGTATCAGATATTAAACCAATACTGCACTTGATCTCAGCAAAAAGGCCATTAAATCCCACAACTTGAAAAAGGCATCTTGATCCTTGAAGCAGGGAATCCTGCAGTGCTTGCTGCCTGCTAACCCGACGGCCCGGCTGCGCTCGCTCACGGAATTCATTCCCGCTATCGTTTCCCCCAGTCTCGGATTTCCTTGGCACGAGCAAAACCTTGGGCTGCATGAGAAAATACTTTGAAACGGTGCCTAATTGACTTGGGCCCGGTTCAGGGCATAGTACACCACACAAACCACCATAACATCAATCAGAGGGGAGAGAGGATGTCCCCATGTTTGGCTTAAACTACAGGGTATTTCCTTTGCCGAAAGCATTTTAATCACACTTAAGTATAGGTCTGCTGTGGCAAAAGAGACCGACCTATTCCAGCCGTTGATTTTTTCCCACAGAAGGAAACTTCTGTCAGGCACCCCGGGAAACGGCCCAGGGTTCGTTGCACCAACTGCACTGACTTCACCAGCCTTATCGTGTCTCTCCTCTCTTTACTCCCACAGTAAAAGCCGTGTTCCTGTGGTCTGCCAGAGTAATGTTTCCATCCAAGTTTGATGGTATTAAAGTTAAGTCTCTGGGATCTACGCTCCCCCTTCTCCTTCCTGGGTTTTATGCCCTTTCCCCTCGCTCCCCCTCTCCAATTAGTGCTTGTTAGCTCGGATAGTGCCTCCCTGGTAGAGAAGAAACAGGAGCCAGTTGTTATAGATATGAAAAAAAAATGTTATTTCAAGGAGACTACTGAAAACAAGCAAACCCTGTGGTTGTCTTGGGCATGACAACCCTGCTCAACAGAGCCCATCTGCACCCAAAATTATGGCATTTTCATGTCTCAACACTCTCATGATAAACTAATCACTTACTGAACAACCATCACTGTCAAACATGGGTTTAAAAATGTCTCAATTTTTAGTCATGCAAATGTCAGACGCCGAGCATTTTCACTAAGGTTTGGGTAACCTCTGTGAAACCCAAATCTAAGCAATCACAAAGCACATTTAGAAATCCAAACCAATAGATATTGCTATAAAGCAGGCAAGGGCTTGATCCTGCCCTTAGAGCAACAGCTCGGGGGCAACACCTGGGTTTAGGCTGGTTCTAGGAGAAGTGAAGCTGTGGACTATGCTACCAGTGTAAATTGCCATAGTTGGAATTGGTGAGAAATTAAAGTCACATCTGGGCATGCAGGGAACAATCATTAATAGCCATTTCAGTCATCATCTCCGTTGCTCAGTGCATACAAGAACCTCACTCTTTATATTTCCCCTCTCAGGAAACGGTGCTTACAAAACAAACAAAACAACACAATACAAACAAAACAAGTGCTTACAAACATCAGCCAAGTGAGAGAGGAGGAGAAAGGGGGGGAACAAGCCCCTGTTAAGCCATTCTGATAAATCAGAGATACAACAGGAGAATTTATCAGATACTTGAATGAGAATAAAAGCACCACTCTCTCAAAAAGCCCTATGAAACCCAGTCATCCTATGACATATTGTAGCTCATTCTCGGGTGTTTGTGTGCAGAGAGCAGAGCAAACACACAAATGACAATTGACACCCCAGCTCAATTTCTAAGCCTTTGAGATACCACCTCCGGGAATAGTATTTTATTGGAAAGAGGTTTCAGGGATACTTCCAGTTGGACAAAGCTACTTAGTGAATCACACACACATCAAAGGATGGGAAGGACATTTCCCTTGCAGCTTCAGCCATCACTCCTCCCTTTTCTGGCACAAGAGGGGCTGTACCTCATGTGTATTGCCACCATGTCATCCAGGACAACAGGAGCTGTTCCTTAAGTGCCCAGGTCCAAACTGGCCCTGAACCTCACATGAGACTGCAAGTACAGAGCTCTGAAGAGCAACGTGTTTTGGCAAGAAGCCCCTCCCAACAGGCAGGCTACTGAATCCTGCACTCCCCTGATTTCTAAATGCCTTTCAGGCATAGACAATGGCCTGCCCTAAACAGAAAAACAGCTGCTTCCAGGGAAAACCAGAAGGAACAAATGTTCCCCTGTAACCCTCTGTCCCCGTCCAAAGTCCTGCATCTCACATCAGCACTCCCGGGACTAGAAGGAACAACCACCCACACTCATTTAGGAGAGAACAGTTCATCTTAATGCAAATATTGCCCAATTATGTGAAAGGCCTCAGTGCCTCAGACACATGGATGCAATTCATGAAAGAGTCCAAACAAAGCAAGAGCGAGGAATCCTGATCAGTTGTGCAACCTCAGGCAAAGAACAAACACAAAGAGCCACTAAGGAACATCATGGCATTGTGGGACAGGCCAGGACATCCTGATATAGAAGCTTAACCATGCCTAAGGGTAGTGGTGAAAGAGAGGATGTTGTGGTAGGCAATGGCCTTGTACACACTTCTCACAGCTTTGTGCTCCTTTGCCTGGTGTATCCCCACCTTCACCTGCACAAAAATACACACACCCAGCCCAGCACCTGCAGAGATGCCTTTGGTTCAGCCAGGCTTCCTCAACATGCCTTTAACTATTATTAACTTGATATTTTTGCTATTTATTTATCATCTGATTACTTTTTTCTGTCCCCTGAAACAGCCTGCAAGTGCGAATCCTGCTGTTAGGATTGTCGAAAACAATAAAAATTAAAAATAATAATAATAATAATAATAATAAAGAAAAATCAGAAGGAAAACATAAAAAATAAGAGGCAGTGAAATATCTTCCAGACGGAAAGGGAAAGAGTAAAACTGCAACAGTGGGTTGCAAAAGCAAAATCCATTGAACTTCACAATCCTAGCAACACATCCCTTTGTTTACGAACCATCTGAAGCAAGTTCTGCCCTGCAAACTCCATGGGGAACCCTGATTTCTCCAGCCAAATTAACTAATTTTCCTAACACACACGCTAAAATCCGGTCATTTGGTGTGTCACTCAAAGCCTGCCCTCCATGTCAATAAAAACAGCCCGTGGTTTGGATTGCACAGGAGCCCATAAGGAGCACGGGGCTGGAGGATGTGTGTCCTCCACCTGTGCAGGGATTCTCGTACAGGAGGAGCACCAAGGGCTCGGCATGTGCAGGAAAAGATGTCGAAAATTACTGAAAGAAAGCTATTTTTAAATCTGCCACAGATATAGGACAGATTATATTCTTATATCATGTATAAAAATGATTGTCATTTAAAGTCTCAAGTAGGCCAAGAGGAAGATGGTGCAACTTCACAGTGCCTTCACGTTGGAACCCCCGTTGCACCCAGGTGCTGTACTTTCCCCAGTCCCCAGGTACTGAATAACTTCAGAAACAGCTGGAAAAATCACACAGACACCCTGTTAACACAGGCTACATCAGGGGTTTATATGGAGCATGATCTGCCCATAAATATAATGGAATCAAACTCGTTTAGGCTGGAAAAGACCTTTGAGGTCATTGAGTCCAACTGTAAACCCAACACTGACAACCAACAGGATGAACTTCAGAGGCACCTGAACCCTATAGATCTCACAGGGCAAGGTCAACTTGAAGATTTTTTTTTTCCCCCCCATTTTCCCTACCCTGTGCCTCTTTGCCAACCCTTCAGAATTTCACTCCTTCATTTGCAGGTAAGTACTGGGAATGACCCCGGTGGTTATGCAGCCCTGAGGCAAACTGTCTAATCTAGGCTGTGTTACCCACACTGGGGCAAGGACTGCTATGGGAAGCAGAATAGCTCCATGCTTTGCTCCAAGGGGGAAAACCTTGTGCTATTCCTGCTCCACAGAGTCTTCATTGAGCTCCTTCATGGAGAGACACTTGTGTTTTGTGTCCCCTCACTCACGAGTGGGATCCCACGTGCCCCTTTCATATTCAGAATTTCAATTTAATACCAGGCTGGGTAAAATCCACCCCACTGCTTTACAAGCACTTAGAGGGGAAAAAAGCTGGAGAAGGAAGAAACGATGCTTTGAGGAGCCTGATGCAGCAGAATGACTTAGCGACAGGAAAATTATGATCCAATCTGTATTTTGTGGGATATAAAATCCAACAGGTTCAGAGCTGCTTTCCCATCCTCACAGGAGACTCCAACAGCTTTGAAGCTGCCACTGGGGCTGCGTTTCCTTTCTCTAAGAAAGCTTTTGTCCACTAGGACCAGATGGGGATCTCAAACCTCATTTGCAGTGAAGGTAACATACCAGAGACAACACGAAGTGATAACCTAAATGGAAATGCTGATGTGAGCTCAGGCTTTAAATATTCACCATATCCCTGCTGTCATCTCAGTGTCAAAGTCTCTAAGTCCAGACAGACAGACATGGAGTGCACAGAGCTGTAAGAGAACCTGGCACCCTTTTCATTTTTAATTTCCATGTTTTTATAGCGGTGTTTGATCTGTTTCCCCAGCACCCAAGGTATGACTCACTGCAGAAGAGTGACATAAACAGTGTACTGTGTTTGAAATTCTTGTCCTGTAGGTAAGTGTGACTGGGCACTTCAGCCCTACTGAGCCAGTGACTCACTCCCAGGCTTGCAGTGTCCTCAGCTGGACAGGATTCTCCTCCAGACCTTTTTCCAAATGACCCATTTACTGAGTCACTCCTGCAAATAGGGCCCTGACAGTAGTTACAGTGCAGGGGAAAAGCAAAGGGGAGCAAACAAAGAAAGCTGGTTTAGAAACATGAGCAGGTGTAGATAGGACAGGGGGAATGGCCTCACACTGACACAGGGCAGGGTTTGATATCAGGAAGGAATTGTTCCCTGTGAGGGTGGTGAGGCCCTGGCACAGGTTGCCCAGAGAAGCTGTGGCTGCTCCATCCCTGGAAGTGTCCAAGGGCAGGTTGGATGGGGCTTGGAGCAACCTGGGCTGGTGGAAGGTGTCCCTGCCCATGGCAGGGGGTGGAATCAGAAAATGTTTAAGGTCCCTTCCAACCCAAACCATTTTATAATTCTATATAGACTGGGGAATGCTCCATTGCATTCACTCATCTGAGGCTTATGATGCTCATGGAGCCCCAGCAGCCACAAACTCAGGGAACTGCTGCCCATCCTTTGCTTCTCATACTTCCCAGGGTGGTGGGAGATGCTCCATAGTGTCAGGATAAATGATATTCTGCTGTTCTCAAGCCTGTTTCAGGGACTGAAGAGAGCTCTTGTCTCTGGCTCCACTGCCACACGCTGCCAGTTGAGTTTAATTAAAAAAAAAAAAAACATATACAAGTTGTGCCAGCTTTAAAGAGAGGTGCCCAGCAACAGCTCTGGTGCAGCTCAGCACAGCTGCCCCTCTCCAGAATCTGGGTGGGAGGTTCCCTATTACATTTTATAGCTTCATGGTTTTTTTATTATTATTATTATTATTTTATGGGCTTTTAGGTAAAGCTGCTGCTCACCTGTTTGAAAGCCCAGCTCCCAGCCCTGCCTTTAACCCCCCCAGGTGCACAGGCACACACTTGGTGGGAGCTCATTGCAGCCACTGAACTGTCATCAGCCCCTGCTCCCCACCTGTGCCCTCCTGGCACCAGGACATGGAAAAAATTCCCCAGGCACAATGCTGGGCTTGTGAGATCTGCCCTGGGCTGGTTCCTGCTGCACAAACACACGAGCTGATTGACAAAGGGATCGTTAAAAAGCACGGGGAGGTGAACCCTCTCCTGCCATCACACCCAAAGAGTGCCCTGGGCTGTGCCCCTGCACACACCCCGGGCTGGCAGGGGCGTGGGGGAGGCTCAGCTGAACAGGTAGGAAGGAGAAGTGGAGGCTGCAAATACCTTCCTGTTCTGATGCTCGAGGTCGTGAGTGTAAATTCTCACTTACATTAAAGACCTTTCAGGTTGGCAAAGTGATTTAACAGGGCAGCAGGGGGAGGGATAATCATGCCCATGCTTTTGCTGATCAGCAAAAATTGAGCTCATAGCATGTAATTTGTCCTCAGGGCTCTGACCCTACAGAGGCTACTAAAGTTAAGTGCTGGGAACTCCCAACTATTTTTCTATTAATACTCTCTGATAGCCACTGTCCAAAATATGGCACAGGTAGCTGCTTGCAGGAACATCACCCTCTCAGAGCAGCAATCAAAAATGATACTCAGCTTGTTCTCCTCCAAACTAGCAGAATCCAGCTGTTACCTCAGTGATGGACAGGATTTCTGTTTTCTGACTATTCCATTTTATTCTATACAAGCATCATTTTTTCCCTTAATTCTCCTGGTGCACCTGTGCCCTGTATCTCCTCACTGCATCACACCTGCCTCTGGTTTCTGTCTAGATCTCCTAAGTGCTTCTCTCCTGTGGGGCAGCTCCAGCTGTGCAGGGAGAGCACAGCAAACACCCAGAGAAACAGGTGATTTTGTGGACCAGAGGATTTCCACGGATGAAAAACACACACTGTCGACTGTTGTTTATCCCACCTCACCTTCTGCACCCTTAACCAGTGGAAAACAGCATTTTCTCACACTTCCAGCACTGCTCCAGTGAGCCCCTCCCAGAAGCTCTGCTGCCTCCTGTTTAATCCCACTATCATCTCCAAGTCTGCTCCTTATTCCCTCAGAGAAATATTTAGGCACACAGTGGTCCAGTTTGCCCCTGCAATGCAATTTTACCTAAAAACTGTGGACTCTGGTCATCCCATCCCTTCTCCATGCATTTCATGGAATGGGGACAACCTGAGCTCCTGCCACAGGTGGGTCCCTTCCTGCCTCTCATGCAGGTGACCTGACCCCAGCCTGGGAATTTTGGAGAAGTTCAAAGTCCCCTTTGCTGTCCCCAGCTTTCCTCAGGGGCCATGCACATGCTTCTCCCTCCCATGGGCACAGATTAGGGAATTTTGCAGCAGAAATGGAGGTAAACAGCAAAAAAAAGTGGGGCTGAGTGGATTTCCCTTTGCAAGAAGGTCTCCCACTCCCCCCACCTTTGCCAGGATCTGCTCAGATTCAGCCTCTGAGTTTTTCTCAGGGAAGGCAGAGGGGGAAGCATTTGTTTCCCAGTTCCAGATTTTCTCCTGCACTTACATGTTTGTCCATGAAAAAAAAAAATTCCTCTATTGTAAAACTTGTCAAATGAGACCACCCAAGTGGCCAAAGGGAGGGAATTGGGAAGGAGGAAGAAATGCCTTGAAAACCATTTTCTTTTTGATGGTTTAGAAAGGGAATTGAATGTTATTGTCTCACTTTAAATATGTTCTTTATGAGGAGGTCATGTAGCAGGCACATAATTTTCTAATTACAACCATGCAGATAACATGGAAACAAAATATATGGAGATTTTCCAAAACAGAGGATGCAGTTTCAAACAATATACTGTACAGTTCATCCTCCAAGTCCCAAAATAAAGCAAAGAGCTTTACTCAGAATGAACTAGATACAGTTGTAAGCTGCTAATCACTTCCTTTTACCCACTGTTTTATTGTCAGCAGAAAACCTAAACTCAGTCAGTCCCCAGATAATAACTGGAAAACGTTGTCTGAGCTTTGATGGAGTTTTCTCAGGACGTGCTGGTGCCATCCATGGAAACAGTCTCCCTAAACCCACTCACAGGAAAGGAGGAATTCAGACCCACTGTAACAACACCAAGATCCAGAAAGTTTTCCCAGCAAAACAGCAAAACTTGCTCACTGCAAACTGCACAAGGGGAATTGCATGATCAAATCCCATTAAATTGGCAGGAAATGAGGCTTAAGTGGAAACCAGTGATAGTTTTCAAACATCTCAGGCAAGTGCTGCAGAGAAAGAGTGGACCTGGGGCTTTGGTTCCCATACAGAGATGGATCCATGTGGAGAGACAGGAGGGGAGAGATGGAATCACCAGGTCGTGCACCACTTCATGCCAGTTCCTTCAGGGAGCTGGAAAACTGTGGGACAGTGCTGAGAACGTGTCCCCAAGATGCCCTTCTTGGTCTGTGCCACCTGCTGAGGTTGAAGGAGGGGTTGCATTTGGGTATAAAATGAGATTACAAATTATCTGCGGTTTTATCCCTCCCCAGATTTGCCTTCACTAGAAAAATCACCCTGTGAGCTTCAGGGCTCCTGACTTTGTGCAAAGCTTCTGGGACAAACAGGGACAGTCACACCTCAAGGCACATCAGAAGGCCCTGGTGAATGCCAGGAGGGAGCAGGACAACTCCTGACCAGCCAGGACTTCAACATCCTCAGGAGATGGCACAGTGACTTTGTGTCTCTTATTCACAGCTCTCCAACACACATTTTCCCAGCAGACAAAAAAAATCAAGTGTCCCTCTGGCTCCATTCAGCTGGATTTGACCATAATGAGCGATCAGAGTTTTCCAAGGGGGGTAATTTAAATGTGTTTACACTGCCACTAACCCCCCTGCTTTGTTTGCCCAAGATGCTCAGGATAAAGGGATGTGTCTCTGGTCTCTTTGTAGTTGAAGTAACACAGTAGCTTGTAATTGAGAGGACCACTTTTAGGCTAAACTGTTCTGGTTGCAATCCTGGATAATAATAAATTATCGTGGAGTGAAAGGGAAAATGATGGGCTGGATTTCGAGCTCCTGCTCCAGAGAAAAGCCTGATTTGGGAGAACCCAAAGATGCCTCTCAGTTTTTTTACTCACATCTCTCCCTGTTTAAAGCAAACCCATCCTTCTCCTTCACCACATCTGTTCCTGATGCTCAGGAATGCAAACTTAATATACACCATAGATGAAGCAGCTGGGAACTTCTGACCAAGCACAAAATAACCCTTTATGACCTGGAGTGACCAACCTACCTGTGCAATCAATGCACCTACTGCTCTTTACTCCCTCGAGTAAAGCTCAAGCAACCTGAGTTTCCTTATGGCCTTTAGAAATTTAGAGCAGGTGTGTGATTTCATAGGTTTGGTCCAGGATGAGAAAAAAAAATAGGGAAAAAAAGCATTAAACGAGGTAAAAGGAACCCACACGGAATAAGGACATAAAAAGAGCAGCAAAGGACAGAAGGGGAAGGTTGGAGCAACCCCAGGCAAAGCAAACTGCTCTTTTTGTTTCAGTGCTTTCTGTCCGAGCCTGCCCAGCAAGAAAAGCCCCTTTTTGAAAGGGACAGAGCTGGATTTCACACCTGGAAGCTGGACCTGCTGCTCCTGGCATGGGATGGCCACAAAGACCCAAGTCAGCTTGGATCAGTGTCAGAGCAGTGGGGGCATAAAAGGAGCTGAGCCCTCCCCTTTACACTGCACTGCTCCAGAAGAAAGCTGTGTTTGTTCCAGGGGGGCTGAATAGGCTTTAGGGGGGAGTGGTTTTTTTGTTTGGGATTTTGGGTTCTTTTGTGGCTTTTTTATGTTTGGGAGGGTTTTGTTTCTGTTGGGGTTTTTTTTGTTGTTGTTGTTGTGTTTTTTGTTTGGAGTTTTGTTTGGGTTTTTTTTTCTGTTTTGTTTTGAAGCATCCACTTTGTATCTATTTCTATCCCTCAAAGGGAGAGGAGTTCTGCAAATCCACATTAAAGCCTCCCTGGGCAGCAGTGAGGAGCTGTGCTGTCAGAAGGCTCAGCCTCCCTGGGCAGGAGCACAACCCACCTCGTTGCTCCAGCAGAACACCCATTCCCACAAACCAACTTCAACAGATCACAGTGAATCAGCTGCTGGCCTGCTCCATCCCAAGCTCCATTCACTAATCCCACACAGACAACACCGAATTTGTTCACTAGAAGCAGTTTCTAAGCTGGGGATGTTCCAGAAAAGCTGCTGGACCCCCCCAAATCCCATTCAAAGGCACTGCCAGTGGAGTCAATTCTCCTATCCCTGCACCAGGAATTAACGACCCATCAATGCTGTAATGCCTGTCCTTAGCCTGAGACCATTTGAAGCCCAGGATCTCCCCCATTCTGCACATTTCTTTCGCCAGGCAATTCTAACGAGGTCAGAATTATTTTCCTTCCTTCGCTCTAATCTCCTCGAAGAACAAAAAGAAGTATGAAAAGAAAACACAATATTTATTGTAAATCAGTGACTTCTGCATTAAAATGATCAAAGTGTGTTTGCTGCACACTTGAAGTTCAGATGCAAAGGGATTTCCAACTTAAATAAATAAAAGATTGTTTTTCTGTAATGCAAATTGCGAGGGAGCAATCGGCACAAAGTCGTCAGACACGCTCTGCAGAAGGACTGGCCCACGCCTGCACCCCACATATTTTGCATGGATGATGCTCTTCATCTTTTCAAAGGAACCACCACTCCACCAGGGCATGCTAATGCGTGCCAAGGGGGTAGAGTGGACTCCACTTGATGCCTGATTACAATATGCAGCTTAATAATATAATTTCTCAGTTCAGATATTGATCCTTGGGAGCGAAGCAGTGCTGGGAATAGAGCGGAGCAGGGGGTGGAGAAATATCTGCTGCCTGTTTTCTCATCTAACAACTCCCCAAAGAGACAGAGCCTTACCCATCCCACACACCCAGGCGTGACAAGAGATCAAAACTCGCCGGGGACACGCGCTGTGCCTTTCAGGTAAGTCAGACTATTATTAATGATCATAAAAGAAGCTATCAAGGTATTTTACATTTCTTTCATCTGGCAAGCCTGTGAGCACGTTTATTAATTGAGGAAGCCTCACTTTTCTGCAAGGTAGACTTTAATATTTTTTTACTACATCAGGAAGCCACGGCGCGGGGAAGGCTCTGCCCACCCAGCACAGACACCACAGTGCAACATCAGCCTCCTGTAACGGGGTACAGGGCACTGCCCCAGCCCCCCAAATCAAGAGCAACACCCTGCCCTGTGCACCTGAAGCTCAGGCAGGAGAGCAGACCCGAAGCCAATCTGCTCAGACACCAGGCTGGGCTGGTGTGAGCAGAATAACACTGCTGAAATTTGGAAAATAACCCCTATTCCTGAAGAAAAAAAGGGGTGTTGTGCCATCTGGCACTGCCCTCCCTCAGCCTTTACCATGCTGCACAGAGCCAGCAGTCAATACATGGGGATGCAGCACACCCAGCACAGCTCATTTCTCAAGGACAGCCAGCCAAAGCTGGGAATATTTTCCCACATGGCAGTGGCACTTCAGCCAACCTGACGTTTTCTGCCCTCCTGTGTTTTCGGAAGTTGTTCTGGTTAACCCCACGACCACCACAGCTACCACCATCCTGTGTGTCAGGAGCACTCACTCATCTCCAGGAGACATATGGGCCCTGAAATCACCAGAAAAAATCCCCCCTGAAGATCAGGGACACACTCATGTCGATATGTCCAAAGGGCAGGAAGGGGATTAGTGCATCAAAGTGACTAATTAGGGCAGTGGGTTGTTGCTGAAACAAGACCAGCTCCAATCCAAGGGATGTGAAATGGAAGCTGAACCTGAAATATTTGTGGCAGACTCCTGGATCCTGTGAAAACCAGCACATGTGTTTAACTGTGTGTAAGTCAGCACTCCTGGTAAGTGTGTGAAGCAAAACATGTGCTTAAGTGTTTGCAGAATTCAGGGCTAAATCTAAAACTGATGGGTAATAGGGGGATCAAAATTTGAGGAGAACAAGTTCACTCACCCTCCACAGCTTCAACCAGACCATTTCCCAAGATCCACTAAGAAAGTGCAAAGTTCAGCCACAGCACATTCCAAGCTCACCTGTACAAGTCCAGATTTTGTCCAAACTACACCAGGGTTTTAGGTTCCTCCCCAAAAAACAGGAGAAGACCAGCACAGCTCCAGGCCCTGACCAAAGATCGTGCTGCAGAGCTTGGATTCAGAGTAAAGCTTCCCCAAAAGTCAGGATTCCTCAGTCCTGCACAGTTTACAGCCTCCAGTTCCACGATGCCACTGCTTGACCCAAGGACAGTCTGTGGCAGCCTCGAGGTGTGTTGTGTGCTCACCTTGGAGGTGACCACCACAAACTGAGCACAAACACTGTGCTTTTAGTCAGCTACAGCATCAACTGCTTATTCCAGCTGGCAGAATCAGTATGGACTCAGCTCAGCAGGATGCTGTTTGTTTAGCTGCAAGTCTAGAACACAGTTTTTACTTATGCATCTGGGTGAATGACTGTATTACAGTTTAATTTTTTTTCAAATAGAATAAAACCAGGCACTCATACACAAATTAGCCATTGCTTTATGTACATTGTGCACCCCATAATTAGCAGGTGATATCCACTCTTTAATTAAAAAAAAATTGTTATGCTAAATAGGAGGGTTTTTGCTTAATTACAGGCTAATCCTATTTCCTCAGAACATGTGATATTTTCTTATCTCCCAAAATGGGAAAAGCACATTTGAATGGGAAGCATGTTTGTGTTCCATCCTGTGACACATGGATTCCCATGGATCTCAATATTCTCTGGAGCTGGAAAACAGGGAGGAAAGCTCCAAAGAATTATGGACCCAGGGGCAAAGAGGCACCTTGGTTTGGCCACTCTGTGCCAGAGTCTCACAGCTCTGCCTTACACCTCCCTCAGGGTTTCCTGTGCCAGGTACCCAGCATTGGCATCCTCAGCACTGTGTCCAGCCACAGGCAGGGAGTCCAGGCAGCCAAACAGGATTTTCACAGACACATCCATGACATTTAATATCTGCTTTCTAAGGCAGGAACAGGGGCTGGTGAAATAAGACATCCCACTCAACATCTATTATTTCTCCAAAGGCCTAGAAAAAAAAAAAAGGGAATTAAAACTAAACCTGACAGAGTCTTTTTGGCTGTGAGAGTTATCCTGCCAAAATGTCAATTAGAGAAACCAAGGCCCAGGGAAGCAAAGCAACAAACCTCGTGTTGGATCAGCAGTGGGGCTGGAAACAACACCCAGCCTCGGCTGCCAGTGCCTTCCTCTAACCACGGGCCTCGGTGGCTTTTGTGTTTCTCTTTCCATTATGCATACCCTTCCCTTTTCCCTTAATGATTTAGTGATGTTTGTTCCCTCACACTGCGTGCAGACCTTGCAGATCAAAATAGCCAGTCATCTAAAAAAAATTCTTTATCCTTTGTTCTTCAAAGAAACCAAATAATCTCGATCCTTTGAGAAAACTCAAAGGGTGAAGGCAAAGCATCAGGACTGATGAGAACAATAGTGGTGTGTCCCCCGACGGACGAGCATCTCCGGCGCTCCGTGGTTATTAAAAAAAAAAAAGAAAAAAAAAATTCCTTGTAGTGAAAATTCTTGGGTCAATTACTTGTTGCCACAGGGAGATTTCCTAGGAATTTTGTTGTTATTATCACTATTGGATGATTATCTGTTGCAAAACAAAGGTGAATTTCGCAGTGAAGGGATGCGATGTTTGGTAAATCTCGAACAACAGAAAGTAGAAGGGGGTGGAGTGATGGGAGATCAAAGTCCCTGCCATTCCTGTAACGTTTTGGAGCCAATGCTGGACACTTACTGATGCTTTCAGGGGCCTGAAGTATTTTTTTCATAGTTTTGGGAGGTTAAATAGTGGTAAAATAGCAACTGGCCATACAAGCACAACATTTCTGCAGCGAGCAGGGTCTGCTGACCGTGCCAGGGTCTCACTGCCCATCCCTCACTGCTTCAGTCGGGGAAGGAAAACCCTCCAGCCTCCAGGGGACAAGGAAACCAAGCCACAGTTTTCCAAGTAACACAATGTATTGTCATTTTGAACAGGATACAGACCTGGCTGGGCTGAGGACACCCTTCAAAGCATCACTTCCCTCCAGCTTGGGGTTTTACCCACTGAATTTTGGAGTCCTTCCCACTCCAGTGAGAGCAGGGATGGGAGAGGCTCTGTCCAGCCTCAGAGCCAGCTCCCACCACACCAGTCACACACCAGTGGGTGGGAACAAATGCAAAGTGAAGCTGGATAAGGCTCCTACAGAAAAAGTCCCACACAACAGAAAGAACCTTTTGGATCCGAGCACAAATCATCTGTAATTCCCTTTTTACTACAGGTTTGCACACAGAGAGTAACTTCCTCCGGGATGTGGCAGTGGCAAAGGCTGGTTTGCCTTTTGTTTGTGACTAAAGGGAAAAGGAAATATCAGAAAGGGAAGAGGTCAAAGCATTTCCCACACACTGGACGGGTGTCTTCCTTTGACAAAAGCAGGTGAACGTTAATTGCCTTTTTAAGAATGAAAATTTAATATAAACCACCTTATTTTTCACCCTCGGACATGAATTGCTGTACATTTTCCAATCAGCTACAGCAGAAATGCTCTGATTCACACCCGGAATTTTCATGGACAGCAAAGCTTTGATTCCAAGCACTTCCTCAGGCTCTGACAACCCCACTGAAGGATTTGCAGGTCCCAGCTCCACTGGTGTAAGGGACAACCAGGCACAGCCTCCACCTGCACAACCCCTTTGCTAGGGGCTGGTGGCTTCACACAGGGATGGGATGGACAGTTTGTGTGTCCCCCATCCTATTTTCCACATGGCAGGAGATTGGGATTTTGCCCTGTTCGTGCTACACAGGACTAACGCTTTTCCCAGGAACTTGATCCTAATCCCTCACTCCTGCTCAGAACCCAATTTGCACATCTGAATCACATCCCAGGGGAGCCTGAGGTGCCTGCAGCTGCTCAGAGAAGCAAAGGTACCTGCCATGGCAAGTCTGGCAAAAGCAGGGCCAGAAGAAAGGATGCTCCCATTGAACTGGTTGCCTGAAGAGAATTAATCCAGTGAACACGTGTTCTGGAAAAGATACATTTGGATATGAGGGCTGATAGGAAATGCCACCTGGGTATCAAATAGGAAGCTGAAATGTGTCTATCAAGCCAGTACTCTTTGATCATCAGCAGTCACTCATCATTTACACATCACAGGAGGATGCTCAACTCCACAAGGCACAGTCAGCCAAAAAGGAAGACGGATCAGCTGAGTATTTGTGTCTTAAAGATGTGCAGCCATTGAATAAATAACAGAAAAATAACCTAGTCAGCCTCCCAAGGGCAGCAACACCCTGAGCTCAGACAATTTACATATGTTTTACACAACTATTAGCCCCACTGCTCACCAGAGTTGAGGTGTTTTCATTCCTCATGTCACAGAGCAGTCTCAGTCCCAGTTCCTCTCACAAACCCATCCTGCAGGATCTCTCCTGTGTTATTTTACAACCTCTCAAGAGCTGCACTGCAGCTGGATGGCAGGGCAGGGCTGTGGAGGCACATTTTGGGTCTGGGGACCTTATTGCCCCCATTCAGCCCATGTTTCAGCAGGATGAGCTCCTGCAGCTCACAGGCAGCAGCACCTGGTGCCAGGTTGGCACTGCAGCACATCAGGCTGGGGGCTGTGGGGAGAAGCTTTCCTGCACCTCCCCAGTGTCAGGAAAGCCCAGGAAGAGTGTGAAATACAGACTTGCTTCGCTTACACAATCAAAAAGCAGTACCATGGGAGGGATTTTTAGACTACACAGTTAAAAACACCTAGAGAGCAACATAATTTAAAGTTTCATAAAGCAGCAGAGGAGGGAAGAGCCCTCAGCCCATTCCTACACCAGTACCAGGACACAACACATACTCTGTACACAGATAAGTTTGGGTTGGAAGGGATCTTTAAAGGTCATTTAGTCCAACTCATCTGCAGAGAGCAGGGACACTTTCTACTAGACCTGGTTACTACACCACAGCTTCTCTGGGCAACCTGTGCCAGTGCCACACCAGCCTCACTGGAAAAAACTTCTGCCTTATATCTTATCTAATTCAACACTCTCAGTTCAAAGCCATTACCCCTTCTTGTATCACAACAGAACCTGCTAAAAAGTGTCTCATATTTTCAATAGGCCACTTCAAGTACTAAACAGATGCAACAAGGTCTCCCTGGAGCTTTTCTTCTCCAGGCTGAACAACTCCATGAACACCACGGCAGGGACCAGGCTCTCCCCGCACTGGGAGCAGCCCAGCCACAAATCCCACACATCCCCTCTGCAGAAACCCTCCCACACCCCCGTGCATGGAGCTCACCTTCCAGCCAGGTGGTGGTTTGTGACATCAGACACTCCCTGGTCCCCTCATCCTTCGGCTTCATGGGTGTCCATGGGAGCAGTGACAGCACAGGACCCTCTGCCACCTTGGCACAGCTGAGCAGACACATGGAAGGCCACCATACTGGGGTTCTCAGCCCCCCACATCCCAGGGAAGGAACAGGGTGCTGCTGCAGCCACTCTTAAAGGCAGCATCCCCGGGGGAGGCTGGGCATGTGCTCAGGGCAGAACAAGAGGCACCTGTGCTGAGCTGCCCTCCCCTCACCTGATGTGCCCACCTGGGATCCCTTCCCATCTTCTCTGGGAAGAGGAGATCTCCTCCTCCTCTCCCCCACCATCCCTCTCACACTGCACCAGGCAGGAATCAGCCCCAAGCACTTGTTTGTTGATAGAGACATGGAATGTACATGGAATCATGGAATGGTTTGGGTTGGAAGGGACATTAGGGTCCATGCAGTGCCATCCCCTGTCGTGGACAGGGACACTTTCCACTAGACCAGGCTGCTCCAAGACCTGGCCTTGGACACTTCCAGGGATGGAGCAGCCACAGCTTCTCTGGGCAACCTGTGCCAGGGCCTCACCACCCTCACAGGCAAGAGTTTGTCCTAATCTCTGGTCTAACCCTTCCCTCTGTCAGTGGGAAGCCATTACTCCTTGTCCTGTCACTCCATGATCCTGCCACAAGTCACTCTCCATCCCTCTCATAGCCCCTTTAGGTGCTGGGAAATATCCAGGAAAAAACCCTGGGCTCACATGGCTCCTTTAAGTCCAATGTTCAGCTGAGCTTTGCCCAAAGACTTTGGCTCAAGTTTTCAAACCCCTGGAGCAAACCTGGTCCCAATTTTGAGCTGATTTGAACTCATTTTAAGCTGATTTATAGTTCAGCATTAAAAAATAACAACAAAAACAAATGTTTGCTAAAATGGCCTCTTTGACCATAATTTATTTGGGGCCAGATGGAACTTGGTGTTTTTAATTAAATTTCAGCTGGATTTTGTAATTTTAGGGTTTTTTTTTCAGAGAAAAACATGGAAGAAGGAATGGAAAGCAGCAATTAATTCACATTAAATGTAATGGGAGGGTAGTTACATAAATGCCTTGCAGCAGAGCAGTGTCCTTCCAGGTACATCCAGCTGCAAATGGAACACAACAGTGGAAGTGCTGCTTTGAGCTTGTCCCTGTACTATTTGCCCAGGATTTCTTTCCCAAACGAGACCTGATTCTGTAGTCCCCTTGCATCAAATGTGTCACGCACAATGCTGCATCCAAGCCATTTTGACACTGTCTTGCAGCTCTTTTCCTTGACATCCTGGTATTTTAATAGCCAGGATTAACTCACAGCAAAAGCTGAACCTTTGACATTTCTTCCTAGCAAGTAACTCACAAATTGATGCTAATATTTGGCTGTGCTCAGCAGAGACCGAGTCAACACTTACAAAATTCGCTCCTCCCTGAGGTTCCAAGGCCGGGTATTTTGTTGGTTTTTTTTTTTTGTTTTTTTTTTTTTTTTACAGGGGAAGAATATCTGGAACCTTTTAATGGATTAAAAATAAGTTGCAGTTGATCATTTGTTTGCGAGACAGAAAAGGCTTCAAAGATCCACAAGCGGATTAAGCAGGAGCGTCGGGACGATTCACAGGCTGATACAGGCCACCAGGCAGGGAGCGTCTCAAATGACTTGCTCCTTTGTGCCAGCATCAAAGCCCCCCTGAATGACTGGCAGACCCCTCCTGGCCACCCTCCCGGGGGTCCAGGGTGGCAGCAGTGACACAGTGACACGAGGTGTGCGTGGTTTGGGGAGGAAGAGGAGAATCTGCCTCCTCGCCCGCCCCGCTGCCTTGTGTCTGCGCTTTATGGGAGAAGCTCCTGACAGAGCTTGTGTTTTACAGCCATAACCTTCTCCTGGTGTTGTTTTGCCTGCCCTGCTTTTCTTTCTTTGTCTTCTCATCTCTGCTTTATCTTTTTGTTTTGTTTTGTTTTTTGGCTGGGCAGGAGGAAGCCGGGTGTGTGTGTCAAAGTCTGCAGCTTGAGTGATGGTCCCCTCTTTGTCCCTGCCTTATAACCAGGGCTCCTGTGCCAAGAAATGCCTTCCCAGAGGGAACAGGGTGCCTGGTGCTGATGCAGGGGCAGCTGAGGGTCACCTTCTGGGAGCTGGATTTATGGCCCACTGAAGACAATGGGAAGAACACCCCTGATAGAACTGGGTTGTGGGTGAAGCTTGGGCTGATTGATTCAGGAAACAGAGTAAAGGGTTGGAGAAGACAATTATGAGTTGTAAAATTGCTGCTGGCAGTCCTGGACCCACAACTGCTCTCTTTTTATTTCTTTCTACCTTTATTCTGAAGGTTCTGGGGGTAAAAGAGAGCTTTCTGCAACTTCAGTCCTCCAAACCTGGGCAGGGATGAGCAATGACAAGGTGTGGGATAGTTCCTAATTGCAGCTGCTCAGGAGCAATGCCAGCCATGGGAACCCCAGGGGGCTGTGGCTCAGGGAGAGGGTCCTGAGCTGGCCAAGGGACACCTTCTGCCTCTAAGGTTCTAGGAGTTAACATTTCACAAACTCAAGGAGGTCAAACTTCCCATCACTGGAAATCTTCCAAACACATCCTGTCCCTGGAAGTGTTCAAAGCCAGGTTGCATGGGGTCCTGAGCAGCCTGGCCTAGCTGAAGGCGTCCCTGCTCATGGCAGGAGGGTGGAATGAGATGATCTTGAAGGTCCCTTCCAACCCAAATCATTGTTCAAACTTTTGCTCAAAGGCTGCCAAGAAAATGTTGGACCACAGGGCAAGAAGCAGAGCAAGAGGCTCACTGGATTCTGGAGGCCAAGGATTAAGCCCATTGATCTTTGCAGAGGGGCTGCAGGAGGTGGAGGCTGTCCACACTAATTCAAGGCAGATACACAAGCATGGACCACGTGGCAGCAAAACTTCCAGAGTTCATGGCAGAGGAGGGTGATTTAATGGAGTGTACTTTGGAATTAGCTGGGAAAACTCTGCATAAAGGGAGGAGAGATATTGCATATACAGTGTGTGAGATCATTATATTACAGAGACTTTCAGCACCATCTCATAAGGAACACTGAAAAAGACCTTACAAGAGACTAAAAAAATCCCGCACCTCTTAACATCCTGCACTTTTAACCAAAGGCTTAACTTGCACAGAGAGCAATGCTTTTCATATTTAAATCCCATCAGCACGATGGCAGGCCAGGAGGAAATATATCCAGGCTTTGGAGCCCAGCTGCGAGGGGGGGGAACATATGAAAATGGGGTCAGTTGGGAAAAGAAGCTGACAGAAAGCCCAGTGTGGCCACCAGTTCAGTGTCTGGTTGTGAAAGGCAGAAAGTCACTCTGTTCCACCAAGTCACCTTCACCCTCAGGTGGATCTGGTGCTGCAGATGCTCTGTGGAAGAGCAGGAGCTGCTCTCTCATCACCAGGGCAGAGACCCCTGTGCTCTAAGGTGGTTTGGAGAACTGAGTGGAGCTGCACAAGTGGTGGGAGGTCCATGACTGTTCTCTCCAAAGCCATTCTGTCCCAGGCAGAGCACACAAGTTGGGGGCTGTGGTACCTGTGCTGCTCTGGCTCCCTGTGCCTCTCCCTCCTGCAGCCCTGGTGATGGTGCCCATGCAAACCCAGCACCAGAGCCAGCAGGTCCCTCTGCCAAGCATTCCAGCCCTTCTCCTCTTGGATCCGTGCTCACAATGCTCTCTCCTCTATTTTGGCACTCCAGCACTCAGGCGAATTCCAGCTACTGGAGATGGTGCTGCTTTTATTTGCTGCCAGAGAAAACTCTCAGCCCACAGCTCTGACCAGCCACTGGGTTTGCAGCTTCCTCTCTCTCAAAGGTCTTTCAAAGTAGCTCTTTCTTTTGAGTTTGGTGAAACCACTGGCTTTGGTGCTTCTCTTTGGATCTGGGGTGTTTCTTCACAGGAGCACAACTCCTTCTGCCCGTGCAGATGGTGCTCACGAGTCACCCATCACACCCAGGCAGTTGGGAAGGGGCTGTCCTACCCCCCAGCCCTCCTCTAGACCTGTCTTACCTGGGCCCTCCTCTCCCAAAATTCACCTTTCCTAACAAGGCTGAAAAGATGGCATCTTAATTAGATGGGAAAAGTACACCAAGCTCATTAACTAATTACAAGGGAAAATCCCTGCAGCAGATGCCTGGATTGCCTAAAGTACTGCTTACTCTTAACTGCTAACTTTGAAAAGGATTCTGCTATTAAAGCATTATTTTGTTCCAAAAGCACAACAGAGTCATTTATTTTTTATCATGCCTCTCCAAACTCACCCCTTGCAGCTTTTACAAAGCTGGTGTGTGAGAGGAAGGGGCTGGGGGCACGGGCAGGCATCCTTACACCTTGCTGGGACCATTCCCCAGTGGCACCAGCTGCCCTTTGAGGGACCATCCAGTGCCTGACACACTTCCACTGGCTTCAACTGGTGCCTCTACTGCTCTGTCAGGAGCAAAATACCAAATGACCTGAGGGATGGGGGCTGAAGCATGAATTTATCAAGCTGCCAAGAAGAAACTCAGCCATTAACCTCGCTATGATCAGCAGGAGACTGTCTTCCTTTCCAGTGGGAGCTGATAAAGGAGGAGAAGGAGATGAATCTTGTGGCTACTCCTCATTGCACCAGATAAAAACTTGAACTAGAAATTCCATTTATATCCCTGAGCACCCATCATTGCTTCTGAACCAGGCACAGCTGCAGTGTTAGGGCTGGACTATCTAGAGGTTGGATATTGGGAAGAAATTCTTCCCTGTGAGGGTGGGCACAGATTGCACAGAGAAATTGTGGCTGCTCCATCCCTGGAAGTGTCCAAGGCCAGGTTGGACAGGGCTTGGAGCAACCTGGGCTAGTGGAAGGTGTCCCTGCCCATGGCAGGGGGTGGAATGAGATGATCTTTAAGGTCCCCAAAACATTCACTCCAATAACATTTCCTCCCCATTAACTCCTAATGAGAACTGGAGAAGTTTCAGAGAACTGCAAAAAAAAAAAAAAAAAGACCCAAATTTTGCAAGAGCCTGTCCCAACCCAAACTTCCCAAAGCCTGAAGGACCTCGAATTCTCCCTGAGGAGCAGCAGCTCGAGCTCACCACCACCCCTTGAGAAGCAGGCAGTGCTCTCTGTGATCCCCCTACACAGGAGAGCTCTTCGGGTGTCTGTCCCCTGTACCACAGACAGCAAACCCTAAATATTTTCCCTCCTCCCCTCTCAAGGCTGAAGGAATGCCTTAAAACATTTCTAATTGTGTAATCGCAGCTGTCATATGACCTCAGTGACAGAAAATGGCCAAACTCAGAGGAAACTGTTTGCTCAAACCTATCATTAGCTCTTTCCTCCCACCCCCCCCAACCCACTTCAAATAAACAAACAAACAAATGAAAAACCCCACAGCCCGTGAGGGTGTTGTTGCTCTTTTCCTTTGCCTACAAAGCCTGAGGAATTGCATGGTCAGGGAACTTCAGCTACCCGAGGAGAAGCGAAACCCACACCACCAGGAACAATCCGTGCCTCTGCTTTCGGGAGCATTATCAATAAGGAAAGTCATAAATCGCCCGCAGAACAGGAACCTGGAGACCAAAGCCATGTAACTCAAACAGGCTCAAAGCAAAAGAGTCCCTTTAGTGTGAGGGTGGTCTGTGTAAAGTTAGGAGACACCTGCTAGCAAGCCCTGAGACACAAGCATCTGTGTAAACTTGCCCCCTCCCTGCGCCCGCAGCCCTTATAAGGTGTTGAATGAAGCAGTTTCATGAAAAAGGCTCTGTTTTGGGGCAGTTCTGAGGCTCCCATGTACCTAAGTAAAACAGAGCCGGTGCTGTGCAGCCCTGGGATGGATTACCAGGGACCACAGGGAGGCCTATTAATTATGGTGACACGCTGATCTGCTCGCTGAGCGGCGCCTTGGGTTGGGTGTCCGGGCGATAACAGCCCCCTCTGTGCGAGGGTTTGGGGGGAGCACAATGAAATCCAGAGGGTCTGAGGAAACCAGAGGGTGAGGGGGGAACCCAAAGCTGAACAAGCATATCCAAAGAGCTGAGAATTTGGGGGGGTCATCCCCATACCCCCTGTGCATCCCCCAGTCCCGCTGCAGCACCGTGGTGAGGGAGAGAGTTGGCACCACAGATTTTGGCCATCCCACTGTGGTCCTTCACCCCCTCGGATCAGCAGCCAGCAGGATTTGAGCACTGATTTATTTTTAATTGGAAAGCAAAAGCCAAACAGTGAAACCTCTACACGCAAGGCCATCACACCTTCTTATGAATTAAACAGTGGAAATGCTTTAGCGCTGGCAAGGCTGAAATCTGGAAATACCAATATTTCACCAAAGAGGTTTTTAACATGCAGAAGTGTCATATGTATTACTCTGAAGTTTCTAGCTGTAGGTGAAATCTTCTCATCATCAGCTCTCAATATAATATGTGCTTATCTTAAAGGGCATTTACTTTCCTGTGCTTACGGCCTGTATTTGAATTGTCAAATGACACTTTGCTGAAATTATTAAAACCTGGAGGTCACAGAGAACCTGACTTGAAAGCGGGAACACACATCCTTTCGTCTGAGCAAAAGTGCATATTTGGAATTTTAAATGCAAATTTTTTTTTTTTTTTGGAGGAAGAATCTCTCTTCTGGCAGCCAAGTGCAGATGGAGCATTTGAAAGAAGGTTCTGCTTTAATTTTGTGATAAGTGCTGTGAATAGACACCGTTCTGCTGCGAGAGGGAAGGGATGGGGCAAAGCCCCAACCCCAGTGGGGAGCCTGGAGGGGTGAGCAGAGGTCTCACCCCCACACAGCTCTCTCTGCTGGTGTTTCTGGTGGCTGTTACACAGCAGGTGAGACCTCAGGTGACCTGGCAGCCTGGTCCTTCAGGGAGGAGGCAGGAGAGGGAGGACTGTGCAGGGCACTGGGGGCTGTCCCCCACCAGCCTCCGCCGTCTGGGTCTTGTCCCAAGCCCCAGTGGAGAGCCAAGTTCTGGCTGCTGGGATATCCAGGCTCTGGCTGCTGGAATATCCAGGCTCCAGCTGCTGGGATATCCAGGCTCTGGCTGCTGGAATATCCAGGCTCCAGCTGCTGGGATATTCAGCGTGGCTCAGGCTGAGGAAAGGCAGGAGGTATCTGGCTTACATACCCTGACTGCAGGAATGTTTTCCTTCTGAGGGATAAGGCTTATCTGTTCCCCTTGCTCACACTTCCTTTTAGGGTGCTGAGTGAACAGGTGGGAAGGGGAAAGCAAAGATGTTCAACATCTCTCTCAAAAAACCCCTCCAGTCAAACACCTCACAGGACATTTTGCAGATCAGCTGTAACCTTCCTGCGCTGTGGTGGCTCCACATGGGACGTGCCACAGTGAATTCCAGGACGTGCCAAAAACAGCCAGGCAAGGAGCACATGAGGCAGCCAGTTAGAGAGAGGATGAGGAGCTGCCGTGCCTGGCTGCTGAGCTGGGTTGTGCCTGTGACTGTGTCCGATTGCAGCACAGGAGCACAGAGCACACCCTGCCCCAGCAGGGCGGAGTGAGAACAAAAAGCACCAGGGCTTTTGAGGGCAGAGCTTTCCCAGCACCTCTCAGCTACCCCTGGGCTGGTTTTTGGTCTGTACCATGTTGCACCAAAGCTGCAGAGGCTGCTTTTATTCTGAAAGAGCTGCAGCAGAAAACAGGAGCAGTAACGAGGGGATGTCTCTGCACCAGCCTCACCTCCCGCTTCACAGGGTGGAGCACTGAGGGCTGCAGTTGGGAAGAGGTTCCACAGGGCAGCCCAGGCAGGGCTTGGTCCATGTGGCCTCTCATCATCTATGTGCAGCAAGCCATAACCACCCAGAGCCACAGGTCCTTTCAAGCCTCCAGGAGCCACAAAATCACAGAATGTGCCGAGCTGGAAGGGACCCACAATGATCCTTGAGTCCAACTCCTGGCCCTGCACAGGACCAGCCCCAAAAGTCACACCATGTGCCTGAGAGTATCATCCCAACAGCAGGGCTGCTGCCCTCCCTCCCTGCCTGTCCTCTCCCTCATCACCTCACTGGGATGAAGGTGTTCAGTATTTTAACTCTGTGTAGCTCAACACAAAGCACTTGAGGCAAAGGATGAAGATTCAGCTGCCTCTTCCCTGAGGTGGGTGACTTCTGCTCCCTCACCTAGAGGGTCCATGAGAGAGACTCTGTGTCAAAGCAGTGCTGCAGCCTCAGCTCCAGCACCCAAAGGGGAGCACCAACAATGTACAGGTCACTCTGAAGAGTAGCAGAGCAGAGCTGGGAAGAAATTTCCTACCACAAAGGGTCCTTCCCTTTTTTCCCCTTCTACCACAAATAGAGATGAGTTTTGAGGTGTGCAGATTCCAGCCCTACCTCACTCCAGCTGCTGACAGAGGGCAGTGACACCACCATCACTGCACTTACCAGGGCACCTGCAAACATGCTCCAGTCTCTGGCCTGGGTTTTTCACCTCTGCCCATGTATTTCACCCACACAACCTGAACTCTTTCACAGAGATGTGCTCACAGTCACCCCTTCATTCTGCTGTAAATCCAGACCCTTCTTCACTAACATCACATAACCTGACTTAGCTACTCAGGTTCCATCCTGGTGCCTGCCCAGAGAGTGGGATGCTGCCTGCCAGCTCCTCACCCTCCTCTCCATCAGCAGAGCCTGCTCCTCATCCCTGTTTCCATCCCTCCTGGAGAGCTCCTCGGTGCTGATCTGAAGTTTGGATGCAGTGTTGTTTTTATATATAAATGACATTATGACAAATGATGAAGGATTAAATTACACTTCAATCAAATCATGCCAAACCAGTAGGGATCGAGGTCCCAGTGGAAAGTATACATGGAGTTCCTCAGCTTCCTGATTTGAATGACTTTGTTCTTCTTCCAGAGAAAAGGGGAGGGGGGGGGACGAAGGAGAAGAGAGGGAAAAGGGAGAGGAGGAGGGGGGGGGGATTTGGCCTAAAATGAAACATTTTCCTTTTAAGTTGAACATTTGAAAATGGCTGGGAGGAAAGAGCTGAAACACTGTAATGGCTGATACTGAAGAACAGCCTGGGACTTTTGCTTTTCGAGAACAGAAGGCAGGGAGAGAGCTGTGGTGTGAAAAAGGCAACGCTGTGTGCCTTGAAGGGGAAGGTGTTTGCAGCAGCCCATCTCCTGCAGACACTGAAAGCCCCCTGCAAGGCACTAACCCAATTAGCTTTGCGAAGAGCTGTGCTGTGCAAAGGCAAAGGCACTGACAGTGGGTTTGGTAAAGGCTAAAGACAAGCTTCACTCTGCCTTGCACTCCATCAGAGACGCTTTATTATCTTTGTGTTACCAGATCTTGCAAAGGTTGGCTCCAGAGCCTTCAGCACTGCAGCTCTGTCCAGCCAGAAACCTCTCTCCACTGTTGTGAACGAATTCTGCAGAAACAGCCATTCCATGGATGAGTTTGGCTGTAGACAGACAGACAGACAGACAGACACTACACTCTAGGATTTGCATTAAGCAGTTTGCTCTAGAGGTTGTATTAAATATTACCCACCTCCTTCTGATTTCTGGGTACAAATCTTGGGTGTTGTGTCTGATAGATCCCATCAGTGGTCAGGCTTTGGAATAAGGTGGTGGAGTCACTGTCTCTAGAAGTGTTCAGGAGGTGTCTGGGTGTGGCACTTGGGGACATGGTTTTTGGGGTGACTATGGTGGTGCTGGGGTGATGGTTGGACTCAATGATCTGGAAGGTCTCTTCCAGCCTTGATGATTCAGTGATTCTGTGATCAGTGAAAGCCCAAACAAGCCAAGCAGAAGACATCGGGTTCTCCTTTGGCCTCTGAGAGACAACCAGGTTGACTCAGCTGTGACACACTCCAGGTTGGCATCAGTCTGATGAGCCCAAACCAACTCAAAGCCTTCCTGGCAGATGAGAACATTTCAGTGAACAGTTCTGAAAGTTTTGGCTCCACGACTGCACATGAAAAAGCAGAAGACCTTTTCCCACCTCCTCATTTGATTATTACTGTCCTCAAACAAAGGTCACTCATTAACCTGCAGAAGGAGCAATGGATAATCATTACTTTATATTTATATTGTTTACATGATTCTGGTCATAGAATGTGTGTCAACCTTGAGTGTACCTGCTTAGAAGAACCTCTCCCATTTCAGAAATGAAAACTCCAATCTTGCCAAAATTAAAGGCAAAAAGAGCCCTCCAGTGGGTCTAAAATACCACTCTCATGGCATGGCAAAGCCACTTCCACTGAGAAAAGAAGGACGCCCTCAAAAGCACACACCTGAACACATGTCCACACGTGCTCAGGCACATGCTCCAGCCTGCACCTCGACAGGATAAAATCAGAATATCATCCCTTTCCTGAAGTCTTTTTGCTCCCTGAATTTTCTCCCTGTAGTGACTGGCTTTTCAAAGTATTTTAAAGAATAACTTCAGCAATAATTCCCAGGAAACCATTTGTTACCTATGGTTAATGTCCAATCTGCTCACGTTGCAGCTCAGCTTTCTGACACAGAAATCAAGGAGAACACTTGCAGAAATCAAGATCCAAATTGGTTCAGCCTCTGAGGATAATAACGACTTAGAAATATGTATAAATTTAAGTGGTTTTGAATAAGGACAGTGTTTCAAAAAGCACTCGAATTGTTACTTTGAAATAAGCCATTATTTTCTGCTTTTTTAAATTCCAGTCTTTAATAGGGGATGAGACCCAGACTGTCAAGAACCAAGGAGAGTTTTTGATGTAAATGAAAAGTAGCATTTAAGAAGTATAAGTGTCCCATAATAGAGCCCAGAGCAAATTGCCAGCTCCCAGATCTGCCTGGAGCATCCAGGACTCCTTCCAGCCCAGGAAATCAGAGCAGGGGGGTTTAGAGGCCACATCCTCTCTGGTGCTGACCTCATAGCTGACCTGGTTCCTTCTGGTGAGACCCCTGAAGGCTCCTTGGGCTGATTTCTCTACCTCTGCCAAAAGTCCAGAACAGACACTGTGTTTCAGTGGGATTTATAAGGAAAACCCTTCTGTCCCCCAGTGCCATCGCTGGAGAAAAAACATCTGGCAAGGATGCATTGCTGGGATGAACATGAGTGATTCACACAGCCAACAAGGAGTTCAGGGTCCTCATGCTCAGACCCTCCATGGACACCCACTCCTGGCAGAGCCAGCTCTTCCCAAAACATTGACTGGGAAAGAAACAGTTCTCAGAGGAGGCAGCAGCAGGACACAGGTCCTCCCTTTGCTCCCCACACAGGGAACAGTGGAGCAGAACTGAACCTTCCTCGCTCCCAGCCATGCCAGAGGGTCTTCCTGAGTTGCAGGGACACGGTTCTCCTGATCTGGGAGAGCAGAGCCAGCTCTACCAAGGAGCTGAAGTGGTGGCAATGAGAGAGCAGGTGAGGGATGAATCATGGAATTATTAAGGTGGGAAAAGATCATCAAACCCAACCATAAACCTGGCACCACCACCATGTTCACCTCTAAGCCATGTTCCCAGGTGCCACATCCACACATTTTTTGAACACTTCCAGGGATGGTTGAGCCTTAACACTTCCTTGAGTAGTTTGTTCCAATGCTTTACAACCCCTTCCGTGACATTTTTTTCCTAACATCTAATCCAAGCCCCCTGCTGGTGCATCCACTGAGGATGGCACGTGTGTGGGATGAAGGTGGGACCAGGGAGGAAGGTGGGATCAGGGAGGAAGGTGGGATCAGGGAGGAAGGTGGGATCGGGGAGGATTCCTGCTGCAGTGGAGCACAGCACAACAGGAGAGCAGTCAGCAGAGCAGAAACAGGAGCTGGCCCCAGACAAAAGGCCCAATTATCCATCCTCCTGCAAACAAACAGCCCCTCAGCCCAACTTTTTCAAAGATGGCTCAGAAGAGAAAAGGGCCGCGGGATCGGAGGGATCAGCCTAAGTCATGTACATCTATTTAACAAGAAAACTCATTGATAAGCAAACCACCTGATGCTTGCACAGCAGAAAAGAAAACACCTGGTTCTGCCTGTGGGTTGATAAGCCAATATCTTTAATCTTTTTTTTTTTTTTCTCTTGATGACTGAAGTACACACTCTGTGCGGCCCTGTGCTCCAGCCACATTGGTAATAGTAACAAAGCTTTGATGTCCCCCTCATTCAACAGAATGTTGTTTAGTTCAAAGTGAAGAACAGAGGCAATTCTTTGCTTTTAAATTATTAGCTCCCTAAGTCTTCTGTAATGATATAGTTTGACTGAAGTGTGCAGTTTATTAACTACATAAAGACGATATTATTAGAGCGGAGAAAGGCAGCCGAAAGTTTTGCCTTTCAGCTCAGCAGCAGGGGTTTTTGATACTTTGATCTCAATCAATGCTAAATGTCTTTGTGAGATAGAGGGAGCAGCAGAAATTACCTTTGGCACCATGACTGCATCAATTATTTAGTTCTTTTTCTTATAAATTAAAGTGTTCTTCAACTTTTACCCCAATTTTTTCTTCCTCTTCTTTTTTTTTTTTTCTTTTTTTTTTCTCCCCCTTCAGTTATTGGGGGGGGGGGGGGGGGGGGAAGGGCTGACTGGAAGAAATTTGGCTATGAGCATTAATAAAAGTACCACTGACCTTTCCCAGTCCTGGTCTGGGAGGGTCTTCTCTGGGTGAGGAGATGGATTCATGTGAACAACAACAGGAAAAGGAGAGCTCTGGGTAATGTGCTGTTTAACCAAATGGCTGTGTAGGCTGTTATTCCAAATTTGTTTATCTTTAGACTAAATTCCTTCTTTTTTTTTTTCCTCATCTCTGTCTTTTCCAGTATTGCTAGCATGAATACAGTCGGAAAAATGGGACACCTGACCAGAAAGATGGAGAAAGACTAGTTATAAGAGCCTACAGTGACAGCACAGGAGGGAATGGCTTCCCAATAGCTTCAAACTGACAGACAGCAGGGAGAGTCACCATTCCTAGAAGTGTGCAAAAAACATGGGGACTTGGTTCAGAGATGAATATGGTTGGGGGTGATGATCTCAGAGGGCTATTCCAGTCTTCACCATTCCATGGTCTATGATTCCAGTGGCCCAAGGCTGAAAGCAGAGCTTGCAAAGCACCAGAGCACAGATCCTGGAGCTGCAGCAGGTGCCTGCACCCTGCACATTGCATGCACTAATTGTTGTTAAAGCCCCAGGTGTCAGGTGATGCCACCCAGGTATGAGATGCCACCAAACCCTACCCACAGAGGAGCTGTGCCCAGCCTTGAGTTAGTGCCCTGGAGCCAAGGGAGGGAATAAACCATTCCCAAAGCTGATTCATCTCATCCTAAGAAGTGTTACTGACTCCTTCCCTGGGACAGGGGGAACCCAGTGTGATGGGGCCAGGGGTGAGCAAGGATAATATAGCTCAGAGCTTCTGCTGGATAACAACAAATGGGTGAATATTTCAGGGCAATTTGTGCTCTTTCAATACTTCAGGGAAGAGATTGGAGCAGAGCCAAGGGAGGAGGGTATTCCTGCGATCCTGAGGACAGAAGTTGGTGGCTGGGTTTAGTTCTGTGGTGTACCAGAGCATGTTAGAAACCACTGGGACCAGAACCTCAACTGGGAACACAAGCAGTGGGACCACAGAGGTGCTGAGGGAATGACTTTAAACCAGGATTTAAAATACTGACCTCTGGCCAGAGAAATTCTTTGTGAGCGAGAAATAAAAGAGGTCTTTGCAGAGGTGTTGAAGCATGAACTATGGGAACTTCTGTATATCTATATGTAGAATGTGTTGAAGAACAACATAATTCTGTTTTCGTGGTGATCAAAGTTTTGCAAGAAGGAGGACTTGAGACAGTGTGCTGAGCTGCTATGGCAACAGGAATTTTAAAAAGTAAACTGACTTGCAAGAGCTTATCTTTTACTCCTTAGTGTGGTGCAGAACAGATCTGGGAACCTCAGCCTAAAAGAGAGGTGCTCACCTCTGCTTCTGGTGTATTGCAAAATGCATAAAACACACCCCTGTTGGCAAGGGGAAAATCACCCTGGTGGCTGGGTTTGTCCCTGCATCCCCGAGGCTCCTGCACCCCGAAAAGCCAAGTCACGATGGTTCTTTCACAACATACTTATCCTAACTCAGGTGTTCAGGTGCTGGGGTGAATGGAGCAGGAACCTCTCTGGCTGGGCTGCCACCCCATTCTGGGAGCAGGGATGGGCTGTAAGGGGATGCAGCCTCCCTCAGAGGTGAATTCCGCCCACGGAGCGGAGTTTCCAAGAGCACCGTGTGGTGGGCTCGGTTTACAGCTCGGCTTTCAAGCCACCCTCACAAAATGTAGAGGCAGCGGTGTCAGGGGCTCTCCTGACAGCTCCTTTCAGAAGGGGATGCTGTGAAGAGCTGTCACGCTCTGAGTCAGCTGTTCTGCCAGGGCTGGCATTCCAGGCAGGAAGAGCCTGCTCGCGGAGCTATCCCAACCACGCCGCCTGCCAAAACCACACTGGGAATCCCATGGGAACAAGCCCTCTCCTGAGCCAGCTGGTACTTCCTGCTCCCGAGGCCTGATCCTGCTGGATGCTGAGCATTCTTTGTTCCATTTTTAAATTCATGAGGCTTGAGCAATGCACAGTCCGAGACCTCGGAGAGGGAACAGCCCCTCGGCGTTTTCAGCCGTGTGGCCCAGCTGGAGAGGAGGCAGTGAAATGTCAGGCTTGAGGAGAGATTTGAGAGATGCCGGTCGCCTGGAAAAGAGATCTTTAATCTGAATATTTTAACCAGGTTCTCCGAGCTGGCCATGCCCTCCCACACCCCTCTCCTCTGTACCCCAGTCCCACAGCACGGCCAGAGAGGGGCTCCCCCAAAACTGGCAGCCCCTCACAGCATCCAGCTCCCACTCAAGGCTCCAGCGAGAGGCTGAGGATCACCAGCATGGGACTCACTCCCATCCTATCCCAACAGTGTCCCCTTGAGGTTGGTGGCTGAGGCAACCCGGGAAGAGCCCTCACAGAGCTGTGGGGGAACCCCAGAAGCTGCTCTTGTTTTCCAGGCTGGCCCATACAACAAATCCCTTGGGTCAGCCTGAGTGGAGGATGCTGGAGGAGCCCACCCCAACCTGGGGTGTGGGACCTCCACACCTGGGAGTGCAGCACTTGGAGAACCACTCAGATAAGCGTCTTCCTTCCGAGTTCATTCCGTGAATATCCACGTTCAAGCACCGCAGCCCGTCCTGCAGCACAGCAGCTCAGCCCTGGAGCATGGGAGCTCCTCCAGCACCTCCGGGAGCTGGAGCAGGGCCATGGCTGCTCCGTGGGGCTGTGCAGCTGCTGTGGAGAGGGGACGGGGCTTCCTCACTGCTGCTGCCGCTGCCGGAGTCTCCTTTCTTCTGTCAGCCAAGCAGCAGGGAGTTTTCTGAGAAACTGCCCACAGGGAGCGATCACTTTTTCCAGTCATTAACCTCACACATCCCTCACATTATCGGAATACCTTGGATGTCTGAGTTGCTGCAGTGAGCTAATTCCTCCAGGTGACTGCAGGCAGCGTTAAGTGGGCTCCTGCACAGCGAGGGGATTTGAACTGCCAGAGCTGAAAGCACTCCCGACTCCAGCACGCCAGGCCTCCAGCGGGGGCAGAGCCTCAGATGTCACCGTGCGAGCACAGAGCGGTGGCAGGAGGGATCCAGGGCTCTGGAGCTGTCGTGCTCCTCCTGCACTCAGCAGGCACCTGGGGGGGTCCACGGGAGAAGGGAGGAGAGCAAGGCACTGGCTTGAGGTGCACAAGGCAGTACACCCTCCTTTTTCCTCCCATGGGAAAAAGCTGCAGGAGTTCTCAAGTTTAAAGATAGTGGGGGGAAAAAGCGGTGCCCTGAAGGGAAAAATGTTGGGAATCCCCAGTGCTGGCCTCTGGGATGGAGATGTACCTGACTGTCTGGGTGTCACTGCATCCCAGCCCCGACAGAGCAGCACTTTTGGATCCTGAAGTCCTTCCTCTGGTGTAGAAGATGAACATGAGGAGCAGAAGGCAAGGAGATTCCCAAGATGAGCCCCAAACCAATGAGAGAAATATTAGCAGTAGGATGGCTCTTGTCTTATGCACATTAAATACCATATTAGTAACTGTTACACATCACAATGTCTATATGTCATGTTTCCTGGATCATATGTTGCCAGTGTCCCATCAGGAGTGGCTGAGTAACAATATTAACACAAAAAATCGCAAAAGACACAACATTCTGTGCCATCAATAATAGGTGCCACCACCAGTGACCGTGGAGCAGGACCATGTCCCTCTGACAGAGCAAAGCTAGCGAGAGCCAATGTGCATTTCTACAAGAGAAGCATCACGGGCAGTGTGGGGCATCAGCCTCCTGCCAACCCTCAGCTCCCCTGGGAAAGAGGCTTTGGAGACAGAAACAGCCTCTTGACCTTCCCAAACTGTCCTGTGATGAGAAGTGTCACCCCAGGCCCGGGGGAAATGGGGAGCACTGAGTGTGTCTGAGGAGAGATTTAAATCCCACAGCAGGAGGGAGGAACCACGGCAGCCACACAGGCAAAGCTCCATTTATAATCAGAAAGGACAAAACAGCAACATCAGAAGTCACAGGTCATGGCCAAGCTACAGAACAGTGACCCACAGCACACACACCGAGGGAACCCCTCCACATGAACAAAACACCACACGACATAAGGAAGGCAATGGTCTGACACTCCTGATAACAGCACAGGTAAAGGCCATGGCAATGCATCAATCTGAGTTTGGAGGGTCCCAAAATTTGTTTTGGATCTTCCCAAGGTGTTTCTGGGGTGCAGTTCAAGCTATGGTTTCACACCCACGCAATGGGAAGCTGGAGCTGGTGCAGGAGGGCTCTGGAGCCTCTGCTCTCCCTTCTGCACTCCTTGCCCTCTGGGATCAGTTTTGGTTTGGATGAAGGAATGATGCTATGCCACATAGCTTCTCATGAGGGGGCACTTTATTTTCCCCAGCAATCATCTGTGTCTTAATAAACCTGCTTTTAAACTAAAAGATTGTTATTAATAAGAGGTGGACCCAGGCTGGGGACACAAACACGTCCCAGTCTTGGCACTGCAGCCTGAGTCGGGCTGTGAAAAACCCCTGCCAGCCCTGCTCCAGCTGTGCTGGGTTCAGTGTGCTGACACCTCATGGCCAAGCAAGAAACTCCAACGAGACACCGTTTCCAGGACATTCACACACACATACACTCTCCATCTGCTCTAAGGCTGGGAAAGAGTTTCATCTATCGAGAAGTCTGTCGTGAACAGACCTGGATAACCCAAAGACAGGAAATGAAACCAGTCCAGAAACACTCTGAGTTCTTGGATTACAAACGGGCACTGCAGGGTCTGTTATCCGTTGCTGTGGTGGTCTGAGTGCCCCTGATGCTGAGGGATGGCTCTAATGTAGTTCCCCAACATGGTCCACGTGCTGACCCGCTGCGGTCTCAGGCCTGGAAAGAGCATCCATGCCAGGGCTGCTCGTTACCCTGCTCTCCCCTCCTCCGTGGGGGTCTCCCAGGGGCAGATCAGCTCCTTCGTGGAGTCCTTACGAGCCCGGGGGTGTCCGTCCTCCCCCTCCTCGGAGCCCTCGGGGCACACTCGGCTCTCGGAAGGCGCGTCCGCTCTGACTTGGAAGAAGCTGTGTTGTGAAACAGAGACTCATCACACACACACACACGGCACTTTTTGATGTGCTCTGAGGCAGCGAACCGAGCCCGGCTTGGAGACTTCCACTGTTCAAACCCCAAATCCCAAAGCAAAGCGCCCAGGCACGAGCCCACAGAGAGGGAAAATGAGGGGAATGTGAGCTCCCACCCCTTTGAAGCTGAGAAGCCGTGTGACACAGCTCCGGAGCACGGAGCCAGGTGGAGCAGGAGCCCCCAGGTTTGTGCTTTTGAATTTATAATGTGGACTCATCCACTCAGTCAGCAGTAGAGGTGGGTTAACTGATAGCAGGGACATGGTTCTCTGAGTGAGGGACATGGCCGGGGTTTGGTTCCAACAGGGAGAGCCTCTCCTGGAAAAAATCCCCCCTCTCACACCTCCTGCCCCAGAGCAACAAATGCTTCACGACTCTCCCTCAAGATTTCTCCTCCCTTGTCACTTCTGGGTATCTGACTTGAAACCACTAAACCAAACCTGAACCAGTGCTCAAGAACAAACACCAATATACGAGTGGTTTTCCAAACTGAGGGACTAAAAGTAAAACCTGGGGTTTTGCACCCCCGAACAGGAGGTGTGAGCACAGCAGAGGCACCACCGGAGTTGTCTCCTGCCCTGATCCCATCAGAAAACACATCCAATGTGGACAGTAGGTGTGGAGACAGGGGGAAGAGACGTTTCAGAGCCTGGTCGGGATTCAGGTGGCACAGGTGGGATTGGTGGGGTTTAGCAGCAAGGGTAGGAAATGCAGCTGTCAGGTGGGTTCTTGGAGACCTCTGGCTAATTACAAAGAGCAATGGTGGTGGTGGGGAGGATGCCCAGGTGCCCGGGCAGTACTGACCTGCTGACCACCTTGGTGTCCGGGCGCAGCCGCCGCTCCCGCTCTCCCAGCGGCTGCACCTTCCCGTGGGGCACGGCCGGGCACCGGGGCGACAGCGCGGCCAAGGTGGGCGAGGTCCAGCAGCCCCTCCTCAGGAACCGGCCCAGGGACCTCCTGCTGCCCGAGGGGAAGGGTCCAGGCCCGGCCCCCCGGGGGTCCTGCAGGGTGCCCATGGTGCCGCTGCTGTCCAGGGCCAGGCTGGTGGGCGAGGGGCAGGCGGTGCCCTGGGGCAGGGCCGGGGGATCAGGCAGGGTTGGAGGCAGGGTGGGCAAAGGAGGGGTGCTGGTGCCAGCGTGGGCAGCTGGGCGAGGGGCCTGGGAGGCGAGGTGGCACGGCTGTGGGGAGGAAAAGGAGATAGGCTCAGTCAGGCGCGGCGGTGGTACACTGGTGCCTGGTCTCTCCAGGCTCCATCAGGAGAACAAGCCCTCTGCTTCTCTGGAGAAGGGCCCAGTGCCACAGGGCCAGGGCAGCCACAGTGCTGCCAGGAGAGACAGGGCTCAGCTGGGAGGCAGCTGTCAGCCACCCCAGCCAGGCCTGTGCCAGTGTCCCCACCCTGCAGCTCTGTCCCCTTCCCTGCCCTCCAGCAGGAGCGCGGAGGTGTCACAACTTGCCTACGGAGAGCAACGGGGTCATTGCTACCAGCCCTAGTGGGTGCTGACAGATCCGGCCCCACACCCACTGGGATGCTGGAGGAGACACCAGCTTGTCTCATTCCTCACAAGGATTAGCTCCAGGCACGGGGGAGCCTGTCATCCCGAGAATGTGATCTTGGTTATGAACACCACAGCCATGTCACACCCAAGGCAGCACTGCGCTGGCTGCTGCCGTGCCCAAGGAACATACTCTAAGCCCGAGCCCTGATGACTGGTAACACAAATCACATCTTGTGCTGAAGCCCCCAGTGTCCCTGGCTGGGGCTGTGGAGGCTCCAGCTCAGCTCATTCAGCCCTCAGGACAAGCCCAAGTATAAATTGGACAGGACAAGCACAGGACAAGCAGCAGAGGACAAGCTGCATGCTGGGTCCCCTCCCATTTCCCAAGGACTCACTCCCAGCAGAAATGAAATGCAGCTCAAGTGCCCAAGGAGAAGGGCTGAGGGCAGAGGCACACACAGAACATGTACACACACATGCAGTGCTGACACAGTGAGCAATGAACACACTGAGACGCGACAGAGAAGGATGAACTTGGTTCTTTTTCTATTTTCTACATTTATTTTTATTAGACAGATGAATGGGCGGGAGAGATGACCAAGAAATGAAACAACACATTGCTGATTTCCAATGGAAACAAACAATTTCTGGCACAAAGTGAAGTTCAGCTTGTACCAGGCGACCTTCCTCTTCGGGGACTGAGCAGCAAGGGACGAGGAACAGAAGGCTGGGTTGTGCCAGCTCATTCAGCCTGTGGCAGAGCAGAGCCAGACCCTGCCTGTGTGTGTCAGACAGGTGTTCCACAAGCAGTGACTGGTGTTCCACAAACACAGTGACTCCTGAACGTGCCACACTAACCCATGGCAGGGGAACAGCGGTGCAAAGCAGAGATGACGAAAACTCAGAGAAAGGAATGGGTACAGAGAACATAACAAGCAAAGCAGCAGACAAAATAGAAGTAGAATCAGAGGGACTGACTAGAACACACAGATTTGTTATTTATTATTTATACCCTGACTTGATCTTCCACATGTTACTACATCCTGGCAATCCCAACATGCTCAGTGCTCCATGTCACACAAACTCTGGAGAGACTGTAGAGCTCATCACAGCCAAGGAGCTTTGGACCAACCCTGCCAGGTTTTGGAGTATCTTTCAGTGCTCTTATGTCAAGGTAGGTTGATGGTGCTCAGCACCTGACGCAACAAAGCCTTGGGGTTTTAAGAGCAATTAAAGAAAAGGCTGATCCTGGTCCCCTGCAGAGCATTGCAAAACGTGCCTTTGCTTCCACCAGGAGTAAGAGCAGAGACAGCACAGGCCTTGACATCAGAGTGAAAGTCTTGGGCAACTCGGTTTCAATTCCTCTAAGAAGGTTTATCACCGATAGGTTAATGAAGGTCAGGAAAATCTCCCTGGCTCAGCCACAAGTGAAGGAGACGAGTTCTGCAGTGACACCAGATCAGATTGTACAGCCCTGATTCTGCCCCTGGTAACAGGCACAGGGAGGGCAGGAGTCGCTGTTCAGGTTGTTTTGGGACACAGTGACATCCTGACTGTCCCCCTGTTCACAGGCAGTTGGCCTGCATGGACTTGGGGACCCCAGGGCTCCAAGGGGCTGGTCTGCATGCACCCCATTATCTGAGGGCCCCCCTTCCCATCCAGCTTTCTCCAGCTTTCATCCCTGGAAGTGTCCAAGGCCTGGCTGGCTGGGGCTCTGAGCAACCTGGTCTAGTGGAAGGTGTCCCTGTCCATGGCAGAGGGTGGAACGAGATGATCTTTAAGGTCCCTTCCAACCCAATCCAGTGATCCTATGATCTCCCATTTCCTGTAAAATCCTATCAGTATTTAAAATGGATGAACAATACAAACCAGAGAGAAGCAGCTTCCCATACCTCAGTGCTTCCACACAGTCCCTCTACTTCCCTAAAATTTTAACAAACAAGGAAGATTTTCTGCCCCTCCAATTCCCTTTACTGGGCTTTGCAGGAATCTTTGCACTTCTGGTAATCACTGGCCTGGTCCAGACATGCTGTGCTTTCCCAGCAAAGCCTGGAATCTCCCCGAGCTCTTTAGCACTAAAACAGTATTTTAGTTTGCCTCATTCTACAGAGCAAAAGAGACAGAGCAAATAAAAAGAAAAACACTACTTAAAGTTGAAATCAGCTCTTAACACCTCTACCCTGTCCTCTCTTGCCTCTGGGCTACAACTGGAACTACCTCCTGTTGGGTTTTTTAACAAGACAAAATAGAAGAGCAGGAAAAAGACAAGACAAGAGGTGGGAAGGATTTGATAAAATCTCTCAGGGTCTCGTGCAGGCTCTGGCAAGGGGTGGCTCTTTGCACCTGCACACCCAGCCCATGGCACAGGGAGAGCAGAGCTTCCCACTGATCATCTCCAGCGTGCTGGGAGGATCTGGGAGTGACATTCAAATTCAAAGGGTCAACCAAAGCTTCAGAAACACTCAGCAAGGAGCCTCCCTGGCTCTTCTGCCTGTGTTCCTGTTGCATTAGCTGGGAAGTGCAGGATACTTGGAGTGAGGGGTGTGCTCCTCTCAGGGGGTGCCAGATGCACCCCTTGGAAAGGTGCACATCTCCTCAGGGGATGGAAGCCAGCATGGACACTCTGAGGTGGGTCACCTCTCCCTACTCCCCTCGGGGTCATCCACCACTGCTCCCAGGAAGGCTGGTTTGGACCCAAAGGACTGGAAAGGGCAGCACTTCACTGGGTGCTATCCCACCTCCCCAAAGAGCAGGAGGCAGGGAGAGGCAGTTGGGCTACCCAGCCTCCCGGGGGGAATCTCGGGACAGGCAGAAGTCATCTCCCCTCGGAGGTGTGCGTGGGGGGAGCCGGGTCCTGCCCCCCGAGCCTGGCACAGGCAGCAGCCCGGCCCTGCCAGCACTCCCTGCCTGGCATGCCTGGGAAGCGACATCTGCTCTCCAGAAGCCATGGCAACGTGTGGGAAGCCGGCTGATGGCAGAGAGCCGGCCTGGGAAACCTAAAGCAGCACTGACACCTTCAGGAAGGGGAGACGAAGCTCAACACCGGCCTCGGCTTGTCTTTTCCCTGCGCTGTGCCCTGCGGGGCTCAGAGCCTACTTGGGAGGCTGGGGCTGGTTCCTGCGGTCCAGCTTGCTCATGACCTGCGTGATGTCCACGGTGGCGGCGGCTTCCCTGGCTTTGGCCTCTTCCTCCTGCTGCCTCAGGATGATGGGGCTGGGGCTGGAGCGGAGGTGGCGGCGCCCGAACAAGCCGGTGCTGGGAGGGAGGGAGGGAGAGGAGCAGGGTGTTAGTGTGGAGAAGGGCACCAAAAACTCATCCCCGGTAAGCAAAGTCACCAGGAGGGCAAGCTCGGGCACAGGGGTGGATAAAGAAGTGCAAAATGCAGAGGAGGTGGTTCAAAGCAGGACTGGGTGACTCATCGTCACGCCTCAGCTCCAGAACTGCTAAAAGCGTAAAGGCAGTGCTGGTCCTGCTCCTGAGGGGCTCCAGTGCCCATCCACACTCCTCCTGTTGTTGTGTTTGCACATAACTCACACTGGTTGTGGAGTCAAACAGTGTGCATCAGTGGAATTTTCTCTGGTATCCTGAGTAAGATCAAGACAGGGACCTGTATGGGCGTTTCTTTGCGATACCCAAAAAACCCACCTGCTCCCTGCTACAGCAAAGCCACTTGCAGCAGCACTGGGAACAAGAGTTAACCCAGCTCTGGATGAGGTACCAGCTCTCCAGCTTTACAGGATGCTGAGTACTGAGTGTCCAGAACAAGCACTGACAAGCACGAAGGCAGCCACCAGGATCAACCAGCACTAGCCAGCGACCTCGTGATGTGTGGCTCAGGGACAAACTAACCAGACCCCAGACAAGTCAGCAGCAGGGCTTTTTCCACTGCCTTGAAATAGGCTTTAGATGAAACAAGTGTGAAAGTCCACGATTCCTCTTTCTTGCTTGCTGGGTTGGCGAGTGGAAGAGGAACAGAAAGGAGCACATCACCCACTCTTTAGGAGCAACTGCAGTTCAAACGGCCTAAATTTGCTGTACAACCTTCACCTTGCTCAGGAAAAACCCAATTCTAAGGGCATCCACCTTGTGCCAGCTGTCACTCACAAGCAAGGTGCTGTTTGTTCCCGTGTGCTTGTCACCTCCCCTAAGCAGCTTTGTCCAGGCAGAGATGGGCAGATCCCACAGAGGATCCCGAACTCTGGCTCTGCCCTGGCAGCCAATGTTTCACGGGCAGGAGTCTTCCCATGCCCAGGACACAGTGCTCTCTCCTTCCAGGAAAGAAGCCATGATTAATTCAACAGTCACAGTCCTTCTAAACAGACCCAACAGAGGAGGCAGCTGAGAGTTGTCACGTCTATTCCGACTGTACACAAGCCACTTCCAAAGGGCTCATGAATAAACAGCACCACCAGTCTCAAAGCAAAGCATCTTCTCAGTGAAAAATTTTATTTAATTAAGAGAACATCTAAATCATAGTAATTTTGCAGCAACTTGAGCTTTTTCTACCCTTGCTACAACAAGGAAAACAAACCCCACAATTACAGCCAGTTTCACTTGCCTTTTTTTGACAGTCTCTTGTGGCACAACAGCCTTGGCCAGCATTTCCTTGTATATTGGAGACTTTAAATAGCGGCCATAGGAGTCCTACTAGGAGAAAAAAGAGAAACTGGTAGTTATGGGCTGCAAACACCCTTATTAAAATCACCACCAAATACAGCTGCTCAGGAGCCAGGGAGGCTGGGAACTGGATAATCTCCCCCAGCAGCCCAAGGGACTTTGCATCTTTCAGGCAAATGTAGCTATTTAAACCAATACCCTTTCATCTTGGTGTAAAATTCCCAGGATTTTCCATCTCACAATAAAGCTTCACAGGTAAGACCCAGCTCAAAAGATCTGAACGGAGCTTAACCCAGGCCAGCAGGGTGTCACAGTCACTGCAAGGTGAGGAGCTTGTATTTCAGGAGCCAAACTTTTCATCGAGGGGTGAAAAATCAGTCTGGTTCTGCTGCTTTCAGTGCAATGTGCATGAGCTGGTGGAATCAGAAAGCAGGACTTCCAGCAGCCACCTGACCCCCACCACCTTGGGGACAGGCTGCCTTAGAGGGAAGAAGCAGCAGCAAAACACAAAGGCCTGAAGCAGCACTTACTTAACTCAGCAAACTCGGGGAATTTTCAAACAAAGACCCCTTGAAAGAGACAGCAGATAACACACAAAGGCACTGGGAAAGGCCCAGAGGACTGGAATCCCTCTTAGGCTTTGGAAACAAATAACAAACCTTTTTCATCAGCATGTAAATGTGGGTTTGAGCAGCATCTAGAACATATCTGTGGGGGTGCTTGAGGCCTTTGACTGTGATGCCCATTGTTGTGCCATCGATGTTAATCCAGCGCCGTGCTCCTGGAGCCAGGAAGAGCCTGCATGGAGGAGGGATCCACAGTGCCATTAGCAACTGGGGAATTCATGGGGATTCCTGCCTATGCACGAAAGGAAAAGTCCCTTCAGCTCCCCACTCAATTTGCTGTCCTGATCTTGGGCAACCTCCATGTCCAGAGACATGCAGACACTTCCTCTTGAGCTATAAACCAAATTTTAGCCCACTGGAAGCAAAAGGGTCTTTCCACTTTCCTCATGGCAGCCCCATGATCTTTGCCATTCCACACTGCTATTTAAATTACATGCTGATGCTGAAATGTCATAGAGGAGAACAGAGAGGAAAAGTACCAACATAACAGAACAACACTTCTGCTTTCATCTCCAAAGGTTCCTTTCCTATGTGGGGTCATAAGACAGCCACAGGTTACACAGAAAAGTTTCAGGAATAAAACATTTGGAGAATGACAGCCACTGGAAGGTGGTGGGACTCGTGTACAAAGAGCTTAAGAATGTAAAATTTTCACACTCACTTGTAAATTTCTTCTGCTTTTTCTTTGACCTTGGATTGGTCTCCATACTTGAGATCCTCACACGCTTCCCAGAAACTCAGATTCTCTCCTGCATAACAAGGAGACAATCGGCAGAGAGTGAGACTGAGGGAAACACAAACCCATTTATTAACTCCTAAGCTGAAATTGTTTGGCTCAATATGTGTTGGCCCTATATCGGTCTCTCCAACTCTTCAGCCAGCTGGAAAATCCTCTTGGGACCGAAGGAGGAAAACAGCTTTCCCCTGCTCTCTGCCCACTGACACCTCTAAGAGCTTGTGAGTTCAGCCAGTTCCAGCTTCTCCAGGAGGAATCACAGAATCCTAGGATGGTTTGGGTTGGAAGGGACCTTAAAGATCATCTTGTTCCACCCCCTGCCATGGGCAGGGACACCTCCCACTAGCCCAGGTTGCTCCAACCTGGCTTTGGACACTCCCAGAGATGGGGCAGCCACAGCTTCTCTGGGCAACCTGTGCCAGGGCCTCCCCACCCTCCCAGGGGAGAATTCCTTCCTAAAATCTCATCTAAACACGCCGGGAATGTCCCGGCTGTACCGTGTGTCCCGTGCCACTAGATGGTACCAGCTGCCCTGGCTGCACAGCCGCTGCCTCCAACAGCCCTTCCCTGCCTGCACTCGGTGGCATTGCCACTGCCTCGGCCCAGGGACACAGGCAGGGACACAGGGACACAGCAGACCCACCGCTGAACTCCTTCTTCAGGAAGAGCTGGAAGTTCTGCCGCCCTTTGGGGTCTCGGATCAGCTCGCTGAAGTTGAAGGCCCATCTCTCCACACGCATCCTGGTGGGGACTTCCACCCTGCCCGGGGAGAAAAACAAACGGCGCTGCCAACTTCGTGTGGCCCACCTAATTAGCAGATTAATTAAAACCAAAATACCCTTTGCTGGAATGCCAAGGGACTTCTCAGCACTCTCTGTTTTCCAGAATGGTGTAATGAGCTCCTGAAGTCAACCCACTAAGTTGTAATTAAACAACTCGGTCCGCAGCGGGATGAGGATTTAACTGGGATTTATGCTGCTCTCTGAGTGACAGCCCAGCTTGGCCCTGAGGTTTGACTCAGTCCCATTCTGGAGGAGGCACTGGTTGCCGCCCAAAGCTTTGCTTCTCATAAAGGTATTCAGGGAAGGCATCCTCTGGGGCTGTCTAATGGGACAGAATCACTCTAACAGGATTGCTGGTCTCACACGAGAACCAGTATGATGTTTGCTTCAAGCCCTGAGATGCCACTGTGCAATTAGCAAATATTATCCAGAGGGAAAACCAAGGGAGAAAGGACATATCACCAGTGTGTGCCTCCAACCCAAAGTCTCTCCTAAGAAAGCAGCCTGAGGTGTGAGCAATGACCAAGGGGAGCAGCTGAACCCTGAATTGCTAAATCATTGTCAGTACCCAATCGAGGTAAACACTGAACCACATGCTACACCTGAGTGTAACTGGTCATATCCCATTCCTGTGCTAGTAAAGGTGGAGTTCACTCATCCAAGGGGGGGATGAGACACACTCAGCAGGGGCTGAGTGCACACTCCCATCATCAGTTCAGGAATTTCTGTAATGTTAAGGAAGGCTCCACCTGAAGAAGGCAGTGCTGGAAGTTCAGCATGGAGTATTCCCAAGTTTCTTTAGCATGGCCCAGCTGTGTCATAAAGGGAACACTTCCCTGCTCATGATCAGAGAACAGATATGACAATGAAATCAGTGGTTCCCTTTCCTGATTTCTATCAGCATAATGGTCAGTGTAAACCACAAGCTGGCAAAACAATACAAATACACACAGCTTTGCATTGAGATCCCAGAACTCGGGGTCGTCTGTTATCCAGGGGTTGCTGGGGAGGCATCCAGACAGGATAGGATCATTGGAGAGGAACTGCTCAGAGTACTTCACAATCCTGCAACAAATCCAAAATCAAAACATTAATTTGAAGCCAGAACTGCACATAACTGGTTGTACAGTCTATAGGTCTCCTCAGAGGTGCAGCCCTATCAGCAACAGGGATCTGGAACACGACCCCTGCCTTCCTAGAAAAACTGATTCATTAGCTCAGTTAACCTTATCCATTTCCCAAACAGAAGTCTCCTGGCTGTCTTTCAAAGCAGTGAATTCGTCAGTTCAAGGGTAAGGAGATACAAGACTCTCTTCAATCACCTCCTTTTGCTCCTTCACTTCAAGAAGTGGGACTAAGCCCCCCAATGGTTTCTGTCTCCTTCTCCAGCCAGCTGACAAAGGCCTGATCCTGCACCATCCTGGGAGGGAAGTGCCAGAGAAGAGGAACACAAGCTCTGTGTTCACTCAGGTAGGTTCTCCCCAGCCTTCCCACAAGCTGTGGGAGAGCCCAGGGAGCTCCAGGAAACTGAGGGAGTCCTGAGAGCCCATCTCAGCTTCTCTTTGCCTCCCTCACCTACCACACAGCTCATTCCTCTGCAAATGGCTCTGAGGGCTTGGCACAAAGCAAAGCTGTCTCTATCTCAGCAGGAACCAGACAAACACTTCTCCTACCTTCTAACTTGGCCAGACTTATAATTACAACCGATTTCACTAATGTCCCGGAATTTTAGCTCTCTCCTCCCTTTTTCATTCTCGAAAAAAATCATCTGGTTTCTGCGTTTAAAATTCCTCCCAGGCCAAAGTGCTTTCATGTGCTCAGAGCTGGGAGTGCACTGTCCAGGAGCCCGTTGCTAACGGGCACTTTGGCACAGATCCTGCAGTCATACAATGCTCCTGCACAAAGCAAACCACGGGCTGGCACACAAGTGCTCGATCCTATCTTCCCACTGCAAATGCCAAGGCAGCCAGCACCTGTATGATTCACTACAGTCCACATATTCTAATCAAACAAATCTCAACCTGCCAACCCAGGTAACACAGCCCTGTCCTTTCGATGATTAGTGCTCTGGAGCTCCTCCTAAATCAATGCAGTGCTCTGAAGCGTGCACACTGTCCAGCTGCTGCTCATCGATAATAATCTGATTTGGACCCAATCCTGCAGCTGACATGGAGCTCCAAATTTCCTGAGGATTTTTCATCTAGGTGATAGGCAGAACTAATCCCATCAGAACTAATGAGTGAAAAGCCCCATTGCCAAACAGTTAAGCAACACAAAATTCCTGGAAGGTAGCCAGGTGTCCCCAGCTCCAGCTCGGAAAATTGAGGCAGGAGAGTTTGAAGTGACCTAGAGTCAGTGACAGATTAAATGAGCAGAACTGCTGGTGCCCTGCAAGTCCTGGCTCTCAGAAGACAGATTCTCCCTCCCATTTCATTCATCCATGACTGTCTTCTCCAGAGAACAGGCCTGAGCACCTTGTTTATCTTAGATCTGGTATGAATCTCTGGTGGCAATGACTGTGGAAACCAGACGGGTGCCATGGGCTGCACTTGGTCAGCACACAAGGCTCCAGGTGAGAAATGCCTCTGGCAAACACACTGATGGCTCGTGCCAGGACTGGATGCTTTGCACTTAACTGGCTGCATCAAGAATCTGATCAGGAAACACTCTCACTGGGAAGAGGAATTGCTAATTAATTGCTCTCACGGAGAGGAGTGTGTTCCTCTGTAATACAGAACCAGCAGCAACTTCCCAGCTCTGCTGCCTTCTGGTGAACATCACCATGGGGCAGGAACACTCATGGGGGTGAATCCAGCCCAGCAGACTGGCAACCAGGAGCTGGAGGGCCAGCCTTTCCCCTCTGGTTGCTCATCCCTGCTGGACCCTCACAAGGCAGCTCCACTCAGCTGCTTTTCCAGACTGCAGAGCTGTGTCCCAGCGCCACAGCCCGGCCCAGTCTGAGCATCCCTTGATTTCAGAGGGAATCTCAACCCAGGGGCTGGTGCTGCTCCCAGGGAGCCTCTTCATCCTGCCTGGGACTGTAATCCCTCCTCTGCCTCCTGGCCCAGACAACACAGAGCCCAGACAGCCCAGCATGAGGCCACCACATCGATTCCCCAGCTGAGTCACCAGCTGCTGGAGCAGACAGCTTCATCATCTCATTAGGAGATAAGCACTGAAGACTAATTAATGTGTGGACAGAAGGAAATCAGGACTTACCCTCCAAGAGAGACAGAAGATTTCACTCTGGTCTTCCCAATGGCCTGCTGATAGTACATGATCTGAGAGGGATCAGACACGGCCATGGTTAGGAGCGTGGAGATATGAAGACAAGGCCTATCTGAACCTCAGATATGCCCCCTCCCAGGTAGTGAGGCTAACTACAGCAGGGACTGCTTCTTCCCTAATTATTGCATGCCCAAGGAATCACAGAATCCCTAAACTGCCTCACTAAAATGTCTGTTTTCACTGAGCTTACTGCAAACATCAGAAGAGCATTTTGCAATGTGCAAGTAATTAAAAAGCGCTCCCCTTGCTATATAAAAATTGAATAATAGCTACCATCCTCGGCACCTACAAATGCTCTGGATGATTTAGCATGTAATTATCATTGATTCTTGGCTGTCTCTGCACTGGCGCCACTGGATGTATCTCCTGTGATTTCCCCACCACTAATTCTGATCTATTGGATTTAGCCCTGGTGTCTGTCCTTGCTCGAGCCTTCCCGTCACTGGGAGAGTTGCTGGCTGCCTGCACTGGGAGGTGCAAGGGCAGGGAATGTCCTGAAAGCACACTGATCAAAAGCTCCACGGGGCAGGGACTCTGTTTTTAAAACACCCCCTGCACAGGGGGTTTGAGCCCCCATCCCACACTGATGTAAGCAACACATACAGGATGAACACCTGGAAGAGAGGGAAGCACCACTTACCTCTCTCCTATAAGCTTCCATAGTATTTTTCTGTAAAAGAAAGAAAACCATTACATTGGGATGGGTGATTAAACTTGCCTTTTTTTTTTTTTTTGAGGCGTGGAAACACCGTTGCAGGGCTGCTGCTGTGCAGCGCTCTCCAATTAATTCTCATTACAATTAAAATCAAACACAGCAGCTCAGCTAATCAGGGTATCATCAAAGCTAAGAGCATCCACACACGGTAAATCGTCCCATTAGCTGTATTTACTGTTTAGCATTGCTTCTCCCATCACAGGCTGCCTGCATGCCTTCAATTAAGGGGTTATTCTAATGGAGCTAAAATAGATTCATTTACGAGACACAGATTAGATCATTCAATATTAGCTAAAGGAGACAGGAACCAACACATTGCAAAATATAAACACCACAATTAAAAGCCTCAGAAGCAGTATCTGCTGTGCAAGGGGTGTTTACGTTGTGATTTGAATAACTCAGACTATGTTACATGTCATCCACAAATGAGCAAGCAATTGAAGGCAAGAAATTAACTGCAGGGTGTTTATTCACACAGCTTCCTTTGAAGCACAGTTACTTTGTGTGAAATAAACTGCAGAAGGGAGAAGGAAAGACAGGCTAAGTCAGGGATGCTCCCAGCAAGACTTTAAAGGCTCAGGAGGGGTTTCACTTCTTCAGTTCCTGTTTTAGCCAAGATCTGCATCCCAGAAGTTCTATCAAAGGCAGGGGTCTGCAGAGTGCCTTGGTGAAGTTTGTGAGAGGTGAGGGATGAAGCATCTGGTACCAAATGCCACAGGCAGCCCTGCTTCTCCCCTCATCTCCCCAGAGAACCTGCACCCCGAGCTGCCCCTATTTTTGGAAAGGTAAGGTGTTCCCTCAGGGCTGCTCTGTGAGGGGACCATTGTGGTGCAGACCTGCTTTTGCATTTTAACCATCACCATGAGTCCCGCTCAGGATGGAGAAACTGTTCTGTACATGGAAGAAAAATATGCACATTTTGCTGAAACTTGCTTGGTTTTGGGAGGGCACACTCACCATTTCAGCAGCAGGAGCCAGATATGCAGCAGATCAGTCAATCTCTACAGCACTACCATGGAGCCAACCCATCTGACCCTAACACTGCCCCAGCCTGGCCAGAGCAGCACCAACAGAAATCACATTGGCTTTGAGAAAGGGAGGAAGCTTTTCCTGCTGGAAACACCACGACCAGCTCTGAATGTGGCAGGACACATCATCTCAGCAGGGACAAACAGGACAGGAAACCTCCCTCACTGATTCACAGGCTGCTGGGATATCTTATAAATGATGGAGGACCCGTAAGCAAGGAACAGCTTTTCACCCTTCTCTGCTCTTTGCTGCACCCCTGATGCCAGGTCACCTTCCACGTAGACACCATTTCTTCCCCCCATTTCTACAGTGTTGTTGTTTCAGACCGACTGTAGAAATGGAAGGCAAAAAAAAAATCACCTGCTTGAGCAGAGAAATTTGCTGATTTACTGTCTTAGAAGTGTCCTCTTTAGAGACCCGTGTTTCTGTTGCAGGCCAACTGCCTCCTGCACAACAGGAGTTCCCTGTCTCCTTGGGGAACTTGAGATATAAGCCAGGCCTCATCAGGTTTACAAGTGCCAGCTGAGTAGTTCCATTTGATGGAATTTGAGTGTGGCTAATGCACTGACTTTAAAATATTAAAATTGTTAGTTGTTTTTAAAAACAAACTATTTTTGTTCCACTTTTTTATCAAGAGGGGCCTCGGACAGGCCTGGTGCAGTGGGGTGAGGGGAGGTGGGTGCTGGCATAGTGGCTTGGAGGCAACTCATGTGGCAGTAAAGTTTTGTTATCCTCTAGAAGGGTCTGAGAGGTTGGCAGCACACCACACACACACGAGACAAACAGCTGTGGGAAAGAGAAGAAGAATACAGTAAGTTAAACGTTACATAGAAAAGGAAAGGCATGAATTAAAATGCTATGACAATACAAAAATTATATGTGGGTGAGTCAAAATCAAAGCCAATGCCATGTCTGCAAACAAGGGAAGATTTTATTTTTTTTAAGTGCATCCTACACCAAGAATCCGCTCCTGCCACTGTCTGAGTGTGGAGGGCAGTGTGGTGGACAGCTGGGCCTGGGAAAACCAAGGGGGCCTTGGTGGGGTGCTCGAGGTAGGGAGGGGATTTGCCAAGGCTCACCCAGAAAAGGGGGCTGAGCACCACTGAACTGCAGCAGAGCCAAAGGGGAGCCCAGTGCTGAGCACCCCGTGAGGCTGCAGGTGCTGGCTGTGCTCAGCCCTTTCCAGTTCCCAAACCGACAGTAACTGGGAAGAATCTCAGCTGCTTCACCCCAGAGCTGCACATCATTTCATTTCCCTTTCTCCCACAGTGCTCCCACAGCCAGTTCCCAGCTTCACTGCTGCCACAAGTGACCCTGACTACTCTCTATGTCCTGCTGAGCACTGCCAGTGGTCCCCACCATCCCACCCATCCTCACCCCCACGAGTGACTGCAGCGGTGCCAAAGTGCCCTGCGCCACCCACCCACTCTCCCTTCATTTGGAAGGAAATCATATTCGGAACAAAAGGCTCATTTCTCATAATGAGATTAATTTTGCAATGCCCTTAACGAGTGACTTATCGCAATTACCGCGGATCAGCTCCCCCGCCCCCCGGGCTTCAAACCAAAATGGCAATTAGTGAAAGGTCTGGGTCTGTCTCAGGCGAGTGCCACGAGCTGTTACACATCCTCCTCCTCCCCAGTACACATTGTGGCACCCAGGACACCCTGCCCAGCCTTGTCACACCCCAGTGCCTCTGGCCGAGCGCTCCCGGGGCACAAAGGCTGCAGAGCTCAGCTGGGAGCCAGCCAGGACCTGCTCCAGAGCCTGTGCCTGGACCTGATCCACAGGGCTGATGCCACGAGCTCCAACAAGAGCTGGGATATCTGCTGATTCCCAACCACCCATTCACATGGATCTCCTCTGCTCTCAGCGTGGGCCTTCCTGACCACACCGGGGAGGGGATGGTCATTATGTTTTTGCCTGTCTGGCCACCATTCCCTGTTTACAGAGCTCATCAACAGCTGGAAACAGCTTTGGGGTGTATGTCCAGATGAAGCTTGGAGAGAAGAACAAGCAGAGGTTGTTGTCCAGAGCTCATTTTGGACCGACCAGGACACTGCAGATCCCGACACAGACACAGCACGGAGCTCTTCAAGATGTGAGGCTGATCCTGCACAAGCACGGGGCAGGGCCAGCTCAGCTTGGCCTCCCCATGGAGCTCAGTGCAAGGCAAACCTGTGGGCACTGCCCTTCCAACACTGCAAGCTGCACTGTGGCACACAGAGCTGCCCCTGCACACACCAACACCCCTCCTCAGGGGCAGACGTGGCCTTTCCCTACAGCCCACGTGCCAGAGGCAAATCCCAAGTCTGGCACAAGATCATCTCAACACTCATCTCCACTGTGCTGGTACATCCAGCCCAGCAGCTGGAAATCAAATCCCTAACAGTCCACACGCCCAGTTTCACTCAAAAGGCCAGTTTTCCCCCCTCTTGTTTATCTGCTCCTGACCCTGCTCTTTCCAAAGATGTGATGATGCAGCAGAACTTTATCAGCCAAACTGACAGGGACTTATGAAATTAAAGGCCAGCAACGACTCGTTGATCTGTGTCTGATTTGCTGTGTACAACAAGCCAGGGCATCTCATTCAGTAGCCCCTGAATCCAGTACAACGATTTTGGGGGGAGCTAAAGCACCTTTCAGAAACACTCTGGTTACAGGAGGCAGAAGCTGAGCACGAACCTGCAGGCACTCAGCGGGTCTGGCAGTTGCCTGGTAACTCTCTGAGCAGTGAGGCTCAATCATGAGTCTGAGAACTGGGTAACAAAAGGCTAAAGCAACACTTAATTAGCTGCTCGATGGATGGCTACTTCTGCCTTAGCTACAACCTCTAACTCATTATAACAGCAAGGGATGCCCATGGGTCAGTAATAAAAGTCCCCTTCAAAGGAGTTTGAGCCCCTGTTTATCCCCAGAGGACTCTATCAGTCAGGGAGGGAGCAGCCCACCAAAGGGTCTGGGCAAGTGAAAGATGTTCATGCCAATATCAGCTTCAAAGAAGCCACTCTGATGTCAAAAAATAATAATTTTCTTTCTCAACTGCCAAGATAAAAACCCCAATTATTTGGCCAACAAAGTGAAGGTTGGATTGAGCAGGAACAGAGACACAAATCAGAGCTTGGCCCATCCTTTCTGTTCACCAAAGCTGTTGAGCCACAGGTGTCTCTGAGAGGAGCCTGTAAGAAGTTAAAAAACAAAGCTGCCTGTCCAAAGGAGACTCCATGTGGGCTTTTGGCTGTCTCAGTGTTGTCAATAGCTCTCTCAAAAGCAAAAGGAGCAAGAAGAACTTTCCCTCTTCAGCTCAGCCTACAGAGACCAGCTTAAAGGGGAAGGGCAGTGAAGTCACCCAAAGCTGGTGTCTTTTGGTTTATGCCCTCCTTGGAGCCTCCACTAACAGGGGGAACTGACCACCTCTCATTCCAGGGTAGAACTGAACAGAGACCCCTCAGCTCACTTCCTCTTGAAGCTGGCAGATGGCTGTGGGCTTTCAGACCGTTTGCAAACCTAAAATCCTTTCCGTGTCAGCTGTAAAACCGTGGGCGAGGAGTTGGCTTACTCCTCTTTCCACCACTTCTTTACTCTTAAAAAAGATTTTAAAAAAGGCTTTCAACAGCTGCTACTTACAGCAAGGAAAAATAAAATACACCCCAAGCCTACACTTTGCTCCTTTTCAGTCTCTATAGCAACAGAACACAGCTGGCCAAAGCAATTATCCTGCCTCTGGCTGCTGAGATGTTTAAAGGCTGTTAGAAAAATGGGAAGTTGTGGGAATACCTTGAGTGTGATCACAGTAACATTTGCATTTAATTGCTGAGAGATGCTTTGACTTTGCTTCCAAATGAACACAGTAAAGTGCACAAATACAGGATCACTTCAAAGGACTGAAGGAGAAAGGGAAAGGCAGCTCCAGCTCCTCATCCACTGACTGCAACTGTCTTACTGTGGACTCTGAACCAGTTCACCCAGTTACAGCCTCCATGGTTTGAGTTCTTTAATTCTCTTTCTTTAAAGTCTATAATATGCATTTTTTTTGGCAACATTTTGTGTCTCCCATCCACCACACCAACATCTTCATCTTCTTACCACACATTAATTACCCTTTTGGAGGTATTCTGTCCTTTGATTTTAAACCTGGATCTTTCCCCTGACCCTTTATACTCCACAACCCCACTCAATTCATTCAGCCCTAATAAAAAGGCAGCAATGAGCACTTGGAGATAGAGGATTCCCTAATTCAGTCTCACCAGCAAAGAATATATGTCCTGTAGCCAAGCACCCACACTAACTGGTGTGGCAAGAAAGCTGACAAAGTAATTTCAAGCCAGAAGAAGTTGCCAAAGCCTATTTTGAAGGCCCCGGCTCCCAGACCAGATGACCTCAACCTCTGGCCTGTTGGGCTGTTACAGCTGAGCTGACATGCTCAGCCTGTCATGCCCAAAAAAACAACAATCCCAGGGACACTGTCTGTGTCCTCCTGAACAAACTGAGTAGGTGTGAATAAAAAAACCAAACAACTGTCTCACCTGGGTTACCTTATTTTCATTGGGATCAGTTACACGGTCTACTCCGTACTCCAGGACATCCTGCATGCCCGGCTGTCATGGACAAGAAACATCAACAGCTTTGTGACTCTTTTGGTTTAAAGTCTGTGGATCCCACAAATGAATGAGGACACCCCTGAGCCCCGAAGGGCTCCAGTGCCAGCCATGCCCTGGGAAGCTCTGCCCCCTGAATCTGGGAATGCCCCACTCATCATCCCATCATCCTCTACTTACGGGGGTTCTGTTCACCAGCCAGTAGGCTCTCTCCTGGCAGTCCAGGGCGTACCTGTCCTCCTTCTTCCGCTCCTTCCCTGCCCTGCAAAGCCAACAACAGGGGAATACGTGACTTTTCCCCTCCTAAAACCAGCGGGATGAGAAACAGGGAACACCTCCAGCCTCCCCTGCCCCATGGATCCCAGCGTGACACTCTGATGCTGCCTCCTGATCACATCTTGCCTCAGCTAATTCTGGGGCTGCAGATCATGTTCACATGGCCACACAAGGCTTTTGAGGAATCAGCATCTTCCTGAGCTGAGCTGGGAGCAGACACATCCCCTTTTGATTAGACAGGCAGCCCTTTGGTAGCTTTGTGCTGACAATCCGCTACTCGCCATCGGTCCTGCTGCTTCATGTTGATCCACCTCCCGTGTCCCCGGGCAAAATATGAGGACTGCCACACAGAGATACATCCTGGACACGTCCCATCCCTGTCTCACAGCGAAGTGGGGCCATTTCTCACAAGAAATTGTTTGGAAATGGTACCAAGGAGTGTTCCCAGGCCCCAAAACCCACATCACCTCTACAATTAAACAGAAGAAGCAGTAGCATGGGTTTGGGCTTGGACCAACTAATTTTTTCCCAGAAAAGTCCTGGGCACAGTTTGGGACTTAGCATGGGGAAGGGAGCATTCCCAACAGGCTGTTTGCATGTGGTCTCCCTGCTGTGGTGAGCAGGGTGGATGCAGGCTGCTCTCACCAGTCTGCCCCAGCAGCACCAGCAAACAGCCGCAGACGAGTTTAATCTGCTAGTTCAGACACAGGCTCGGTATCTGACTTTAAAACTGCATTTGGCATCTCTTAGCCCAAGTCTGACCTCAATTTACAAGAACAACAGTCTCGTGTCTAATGAGACAGTTATCTGATGAGCTGTATTCCGGGGACTTGGCTGCCATCCCAGGGAAGACAGAGAGGCTGCTGAACAGCAGAGGCAGTGCCTGCTGAGCTGGGAGGTAAAAGGAGGTAAAAGGGATCCACAGGAGTAGGAAAGATCCTATGCCCAAAGGAGTAAGACCATCTAACATTCACTAACTTTCCCATTTGAAGGATTCAGCTTCTAAAATCAAGTCATTTCAGCTGGGTGCCTCAGTATGCACCTCACAGTTTTCTCCAGAAGTCCCTGCTGGGAACATTTACTGCTTCTTCATTCAGGGCACTCCATTCAGCTGTGAGATGTGCAAGTAATAACTGATCCAGACCAACAACAGGCCCTAAGTCCAGTGGCCTGGTGCACAAATGCTCCTGGACAACACTGAGCTAAATGAAGCTGTCCCTAACAAGGGCTTGCACACTGCAGCATCAGACCTCAGCTTCTTCAGGGAGCCACATCAGGTGCAAAATCCAAACCTCTCCTAAAAGTCATTTTAAAGCTGCAGTTGGTGTTTTTGAAGGGTAGTTTAACTGTGCACCAAGACAGCCAAGCTCTGCTCCTTGTACCCTCCCCAGTGATGCAAATGAGGGAATGCAAGTCAACTCACTTATACTGCTCCTTGGCCTGCATAATGACAAAATCCCACTTGTAGTTTATTTTTTGATTGAGCATGTTGTAATGTTCCTGGAATAAAAATTTAAAAAGCAGTTAGTGTGAAAATTCTGACCAGGGCACTCCCATGCCAGGGTTTTCTTGACTCTCCATAGCTCAAGGAGGCCAAGCTGGTAAATGAGCCAGGAAATCTGGATTGTTCTGAACGTAATTACAAGAATTGCAACAGTTCAAAAATCCCATTGCAAGGAGAGCAATTACCCCTGTTAAAATTATAATTCTCTTCCCAGCATTTATCTGTACTGGCTGTTTTTACACTTGCAAAATTTGGGCTTTTGATACTGCTGGAGTAACACCTCATGCAATTAAAGAGGTGATTTTTTGCCATGCTGCATTAGCAAGAGAGGGCTAAAGCTGTAGCAAATGAGGGGCTTGTCATGGAACAAGTGCAGCATCTCCTCACCTTTTCATATTCTTCCAAAATCCCTTTCCTCTTAATGTTCTTCTTTGCCAGATAAATTGCTGTGAAGGAGAAGCAAATAAGCAGTCAGTAATACTTAAACCAACAAGTCCAAGAACAATTAAAACAATTAAAATTCTACCCACATGACAAACCCAGGAGTCTTTGTCTGCTACGATATCTTCCTAACCATGAGCTCCAGGCTCACAAAAGCCCAGGGGAGAAAAAAGAACTCAGTGCTTTCACTTTGGATGCCCAGGCTGGGAGCAGCCAGGCAGAACCGGCGGCGTGTGCCTCCTGCCAGGAATCACCCTTCCTTTGGGAACTCGGCCAGGCTTTCATGGATCAAGGGATACTGGACCAAATCCTTCAGATGCTGAGGTTCTTCAGAGTCTGACCTCCAAGCTTCCCGAACACAGGCCAGTGTTTTGCTCAAGTTCTAATAAAAACATTCCAATCTAAAAATGGGCTTTTTTATTTCCCCGGGAGATCTGCAGCCTAATGCAGATAAAAGCCACAGAGGATAATGTTGGTGTAAACAAATCAGTCTGTGAACTGCGCAGCCCACGGCAGCAAACCAAGCTCATCAGCCCAAGTTTCATGACCAGCTTTACACTAAAAAGCATCATAAAGGCAACATAAGATTTATATGGAAAGAGCCATCAGGAGATACTGGAAGCCACTGTGCATTCTATAAAGAAAGAACCATCTCTGAATGCAGGGTTTGATCCAAATCTACAGGAAGATAGTCTTGGGCTCAGATCCAGGAATACACTTAACTACTCAGGGAAATCTAATCCTGTGTTTAAAGTCTTCCCTACCCAGGAAGGTAATTCAGATGTGTTCCTGTCGGATGGATCTTAGTGGAACATAAGAGCTTAAGCACTTTCTCTCATCAAGGCCACCACAAGATGGTCACACCCTCAATTCAGCACTACTGAGAATTATTCACAAGAGAGCATGGAAAAAAATGTAAGGGCTGGTCATTGCATGTGGAGACACAGCACAAGGACAGAAGAGCAAACGTGGTGCAGGACTGTTTGCACAAACCCACGGGCCTTCCCTACCCCTCCCAAACACGAGCAGTGCAGAACTCACCATAGTCTGTGTCATCAGCAGCCCAGCCCTGCACAGGCCAGAAATAGGGGGTCTGCAGAGAAATGAGTCTCTGGTTAGTGCACAAAGGCCTTGAACTCATGCCCAGAGGCACCTGGAAGCACCCACACTGGAGGGAGGAAAGTTCTCTGCTGTGCTCAGAGCCTCAGCTCCTCAGCTGTGTGTCAGCTGGCACGGTGGTGCAGGACAGCTACAGAAGGAGAACCGACTGCCAATATCAAATCCACTCCACCTCTCCCATCAGTTAATATGGACAACCTCTCCCTGCTGCCTGAGCACTCATACTGAGATGCTGGAGCCTGATTTGGCACCATGTGGGAACCAGACTCCTCATTCCAAGTACCAGTGAGGGCACTCTGATTTCCCATCGTGGTGGAAACAGTCCAACCACAAACACTGAAAACATCCCCTTATTACTGTGCTTTTTGTATATTCATTATTCAATGATCCCAGATCATTCTCTACTTCCAACCAGCAATTCCATTTGCTACTTTAAGACCTGGAAGGGAGCACACATTTGGAAGAAAGCACAGCTATTATTAAGCTGAACAAGTACACTAATTTAGTTGAAGAAACTATCACAGGTTCCCTGTAAACTGCATTCTGAGGCTTCTCTGTGGATCCCTTCCTCCTGCACACTGAACAACTGCAGGGCTGCACAGCCTGGACTCACAGCTACAGGTCCTGGGGAACTGCCCCAGCTGCCTGTTTTTAATAAAAACTAGTGCTGAACCCTCTCACAACAGCTTAGAGAAGCTGCAACTCACTTGAAACCTGTACAGGCTGCCATCTGCCTTGAGGGTGAGGTTCTTTGGCTCCTGAAGAGGGTAGATGTATCCATATTTGACAAACAGGTCTCCCAGGTGGAGTGCCTCTGAAAATGGAGAAGGCAGACGTTTTGATTGCACAGAAACACTGCACTGGAATTAAAAGTGAGTTCCTGTGCAGGGGAGAAGAATTAATCTAAAAGGTTCTGTCTATGGAGACCTTAAAGTTTTGAACTCGAAGCTGAAAAAGCCTCAATTTTCACATTTTTACCCACCTTCTGCAGTGATCTGCAAGCGCTGAAGGATCCACTGCAATATATCATTACCTGCAAGGCAAAAAAAACCCCATCAGGTGAAAATGAGACCTCTCCAGTCCTCACTGAGCTCTGGATCCCCCAAGGGCACAGACCCCTTTTTGCAAATGTACTTTCAAATGCCCCACACAAGGCAGCACAGATAAAATGCACTGCTGGTCTCCCACTGGCCATCCTGTCACTCACCAAGCCAGCACCATTCCCTGGGAGAGGGAGCCCGAGGCAGGCAGTGACCTTGGGATGGCACAGCAAGTGTGTGCACAAGCACAGCTGGCCTGAGCTGCACCTAAACCCTCATAGGTGGCTTAGAGAGGGTTTAAGCAATACAACAGATTTCACACCCAGGGAAGGTGAAGTGCCTTAAGCAATGCAACAGCCTTCACACCCAGGGAGGGTGAAGTGCCCCTTGTTTTGCATCACCTTGTCCTGAAAGATTAACTGCAAAGAACCTCCAGATTCACAGATCACGGTCCTGTGTCAGTTTTATAGAAAAACAGTGACTGGTCCTCTAAGAGTCCTTGAAGGAATAGAGGGGATATCCAAATCTCAGACCCAAGCTGCAGTGGTAACAGAATTTATCAAAGAGAGACAAGATTTCTCCGTTCACACACATTTTATCTCTCTCAGTTCTTTTCTTAGAGTGTGAGCAGTCGCACCCACAGTCAGCATAAATCTCCAGCAGTTTTAGTTTTACGTTCTGGGGGGCAAATTTCATGAACCTCCTTCCATTTAAAGAGGGTAAAAATGCACTTGTTCCCTGATCAATTACTGGTCTTTCCTTCCAGACCTCCCTTAGGATTGCAGACTGAGGTGTTGACCTTTCTTGACATTGCAGTGATGACTTAACTTTCTAATAGGGGCTCAGAGCTCTTATCCTACTGCCTGCTTCCTGAAATAGATGAAATTAAAGGATTATCTCATCACTCATTTCTAGACAGCTCTCTCTGTAAGCACTTTCCCCCAAAGGTGCACATTCAACATTGAGGTTTATTTGTGAGCCGTTTTACTGACTTTGAGTGAATTTAACTAGTTGGCCTCCTGCACATGCAGAGCCAGGCTCTCTACACTAGATCTGTGTCCACTGCTCCAATGCCTTCACCAGGCCCTCGCCAGACATGAATCAGTATCTTTTGCAACACCCAGAGGTCCATCAGTATCCATGCAGCTTGTGCAGCACTAAAAATATCACAGTTTAGAGAGTGGTGAGCAAAGGGACTGGAACTCACTTGCCTCTCAGAAGTGGACTAGAATTTATGACTTATGCAAGAGGCAACTTGCAGCACTTTTGGTTAAGGAACCAGAATGAAGCAGACGGCACGCAAAGAGGATGAGTGCCAACAGGCACTGTCCCTCCACACCAGCTGGCCATGGACTTTTAGGAAGTGGTGTTTTATGTTGGGCAGACATCAAGAGAAGTTCTTGTTCCCCTTCACTTAATCTGTGTGGGATGTCACCTTCAGCACAGGGAAATATTCCGTGCAGCGCTGCCTTAACTATTCCCTGACAGCTCTGGGAGGCAAGGCCAGCTCCTTTGTACATGTAAACCTCCACCAAACTCAGCTGCATAATCACTGTGTGAGCCAGGATGTGGTTTGCACTGCAATGCATGGAGGGTGCTGCTGAGAACGAGCTTCAGATGTGTCCTGAGTTCTTCCTGACCCTTTCACCAACTGACTCTACCCATGGACAAGCGACTTCAGTGGCTCTGCATCCTCGCTTTTAAAAAAAAAAAAAAATTGGGGCAAACAACACCCAGGGCCTACCAGACTTTGCAAACACATTGGGGAAAGTCTCCTGAGTCGCCTGGAGCAAACTCACTGGTTTCAGTGGGAGTTTTTGTGCTGAATTTCAAAGCGCTGCAGAAAGACCAAAGCGGGAGGAAGAAACTTTGGTAAGACTGTGTGTGAATATTTACAGCAGAGGGTTCCTCACAAGAGCTTTTGTGGAGGACAGGGAAGCAGAGGTACTGATAGTGCCCAGTGAATGGAGGAGCAGGCACAAGGAGGCTGAGATAAGAGCTGCCTGTAACACTGAACACAGCACAGGTCCTGTCTGCTGCTTCCTCAGCCTGCTTGAATGAGGCAAAGCTGTCACTTAGAGGCACAGAAGTGGGTTGAGTATTTTGTGCTTTTCCTGCCTACTAAAGAAAAATTATTACTAGGAGTAAACATTAAATGGGAGACTAATTGCTTATTGCTCATTTCTAAAGTACCGTCTTTCAGTCTGCCTCCAGGCTGCTTATTTTAATGGGGTTTTAATATTTATCTTTATTTGTGATCCAGCCTCACTGGGAATATGATAAGTCTGGAGGCTGCAGTACCTACTCACCTCTATGCTGAAAGAAAGCAAGGTCACTTGAGTTAACCCCCATGAGACAGCTGAAAGTGCAAGTTATCAATCTTTGTGTCTCTGACTCAAAGAGCAGGAATGAAGTGAGACACAAGTGAGTATGAGATAAAGGGAGCAGGTACATCTCAAAGGATGTACAGCGAATATTTGTTGGGAGCAAGGCTCCAGCATTCAGCCAGGCACTGGCAACCCTGGCCATGGGGTCCACACACAGCTTTTCTCTGCTGAACTTTCTTAGCCAGGTCCCTTCCCCCAGGGAAGCTCTTACCTGTCACAGCGTGTGGGATGCTGGCAACCATCACTGTCTGTGTCTGTGTCTTGATGCCTGTGTCTGGACTCTGCATCTCCATCATAAGTGCTTCGATCTGCAAAGCATGGGATGGGATGGATTACAGGAGTGGGCAGGAGGGAGCCCCAGGACCACTGCAGCATTCCAGAGGGGTGGGCAGTGGTGTGCCACAGGAATGGATTCGACAGCCACAGCCCCCTCCAAACCTCCCCCCTGCCATGAGAGATGCCACCTCCAAACCATGTCAGCTCTCACACTGACTCACAGAGTCACTCCCTCCCACTGAACACACAGCCAGGGTTAGCAGACCAGGGATAGGATGCAATCACTCCATGAGAGCTGAGTTCAGAAAAAATAAATAAATAAAATCTCTGCTACCCGTAAGTGTTCCTCTCTAGCTCAGTGGGCTCTTTGCTGGGGGAATTTGAAAGAAAAAAAAAAAGGAGGAAATAGAATCTGTGCTTCTATTGCACAGATCCCCCAGCTGTGCACAGACTTGTAGATATTGCACCATGCACCATGAATATCAGCAATATTTTGGCTGGAGACCAAACAGCAAAGGTTCTGTTTCTGGTCTGCTGATAATCACCAGGCAGGACTGCAGAAGAGCAAGAGAAGCACATTGCTTTGCTCTGGGGCTGAGCAAGAAGCTCAAACTGGAGTGTGGGGGGGATGAGAACTGTCCTTTGAGACAGCACATCCTGAGACACACAGCTTTGAGACAGGGTCTACGGGCAGCAAATCTCAGTCCCTCCAGGGATGGGGCAGAAACACACCATCCAGAGCAACATCATCCCATCTGGCAGCATCTCCCACCTGGACTCCTGAGCGATGCTTTTAACAGAGAATGAGTCTCACCCTCAGGGCCAGACCTCTTCTATTTCTGGTTTCCAATTATCTTTAATTATTTTAAAAGATCTTTTATTTGACTTCCTACTAGCACCATCCCAAAAGCACAAGAGCCCCTGCTTCCCCTTGGGATCCTCTGCTCAGATGGGTGGATTGGGCCACGCTCCTCATCTCCCTGTTTTAGATCACCCGAGCACTGGCTTTGGGGATGATGCTCTTCTTTCTGTCTTCTGCTTCCAGAGATACTAAATCAAAGCTGTTTCAACAGGACCAATTTGGTCTCTCTGCACATTCATTTTGGGTGAGGCTGTAGCTTTTTAACTAGGAGTAGAGGATTTAATGAGTGTGACTTGATGACACTCACGCATAATGAAGGGCATTGTCTTCACAGGCACCACAGTGACTTAGTTCCCAAGTCTTGCCAAGTTCAGTGAGGATTTAAGCTGTAGTGACAGGATGCACCCTGGGCCTGCCAGTAAAACTGGATTTTCAACTGCTTTTAAAGGCAGTGACAAATTAATACTAAAACAGAAAAGCCTGGTAAAATTTCACACAAATATTTGTATAAATACGTATACAAAATATTTTAAAATAGCAAAACCAGACCCAAAGTGATGCAGACTTTCTTAGGCCACAATTTCAGCCTCAGCAAGTTCAAGGCTGTGCATGGCGAGATGCCTGTGGAGCTGTGTGGGACGAGCTGAGGTAGGATGGTCCAGCAGGCAGGGTGCTAATTCAGGAAATTCAGATTCAGTTCCCTCTAAGCCTCTCAGGTATCTTGGGAAGTCACCTACTCTCTATAACTGCATAGTCACTCAGCAGGGAACACTTCAGCATGTGGATACAGGGGGCAAACACAGCCCTGTTCATCCCCACCACACCCCAGTGCTGCAACCACCCGGCAGGTCCCACCAGGCTCAGGCAGGACTTGTTCCCTGGAATTGGAACAGCACATCCTGCTCCAGCACAGGGCTGCTGTTCCTGGTGGGCTCAAACAGGTCTTTAACCAGCTGAGAGCAGGGAATTGGCTCAGAAACCCACACAGCCTCCCAGCACAGTGTGTTCCCTTCCTTCAACCAGCAGCTCTTGTCGCCTCCGTACCCTGCCACACTCCCTCTTGTCACTGGAGAAATTATATACATTAAAAAGGAAGGAGCTGCTGTTAGGGCTGCAAACCATTCACCTTGCTGATCAAAACTCAGCCTGTCTCTTCTCCTAAGGGAACACTGGTGATTACAGTGACCAGGAGTTGCCATTGGCACTGGTGAGAGGCCAGGAGGGCTGGTTAAAACCCAGCAGGAGCATTTCCTTGCTTTGCTCAGGGCTCCAGTACATTCTGTCACGCTTTCAGCCAGGAAAGAGCTGCCTGCTTTGAATTTTGCAGAGCCAGAAGCCACTTCCTGGTGCTGGCTGGTGGGTGGAGATGCACAAAGAGGTAAATATCAGGACTTCCAAAGGAGCCAGGCTCTGGGGAGAGCTCACCTCAAGCACAGAGCCACCATGGGGCATGACAGCCATGGAGTTCTCCCTTCAGAGCAACAAAAATCTCTTCATGGAGGTGATCTCACCCTGAAAGCCGCAAAGGAGCAACAGGAAAACTGTCTGTCCCCCACCTGATTGCAGGAAGTCACAGGGCTCACTGAATGCAAAGCAAAACTCAAACTCACATGTGATAAGAAAAAGCATCACTGAATTTCAGGAGCACGTGGGAGCTCAAATGTTCAGTGACTGATGGGGTGTCCATGGTTCTGGAGAAGGAGGATGGATCCAGCATGGATATTGTCCTATGGCATGGAGCAGTGGGGGCAAATGACCACTGATGGACTGCTTGGTTGAGTTATCCCAGATGCATTTCCCATCCCTGTTTCCCTGAGCTTTACCCTTCAGGTAAAATTGCCCCAGGGTCAGGGCATCTACAACACTGAAGCATCATCCGGGTGCTGAGTCTCTGACACACAAGAGCAAAACATTTCCAAGGTGAGGAGTTCAGCCCCTCCCAGCATTAAATCAGACAGAGGCATCTTTGCTTCAGATGTAAGAAAGATCATTTTCTCAGCAGGTTCCAGCTCCCAGCCGAGTGTCCACTCCTGGTGCTATAATTAAAGATCTGCTGCCTTCTCCATCGTGTGTATTTGTTTGGTTCTAGCCCCCCTCCCTGCCTGTTACTGTTTGCAAGGATCAGCCCCCCTTGCTCAGATTTCCAAGGTAACAATACAGTCCTTCATCCCAACTCTGCCCTCAAAGGCTCATTCAATTGTTTTCTAGGACTATAACTACCAACCCTGCTTTGCACATTGATGGATGATCAGAAAAAAAAGAAGAAATAACAAAAATCCATTGTTAACCACCTAAAACTTTCTGCTTTTTCTTAATTAAAGCTGAGAGGGGGAAGCCTGATCCCACGTGGTGATCCCTCAGCCAAGTCAAGTAAATGTATGAATGGGGAGGGCAGGGCTGTAGCTGGCTCTTCCCACAGTCTGGCCTGGCTGAGCACACTGGCTCTCACCAGGACTGCTCAGAGCATGTCACGCTTGGTGTGATGCTCCAAAGAAAGGTGCAGCACCAGCATCTCCCCACCTGGGAAAGGGAAAGGGAGGATGGGATGATGCTGAGCTTGACCTAAGGCTCAGCTTCAGCCGTATCCTGGGTCTCACTTAAACAGAGAGCAGGAGCCCACTGGATGGCTCCTTACAGCAAAAACACAAATCAGGTGCTGGCACACCTTGGGAAATGCTCAGGCAGATGAGGACCAGCAGCTGCTGGAAGGTCTAAGCCTGAGAAGCCAAGCCTGGCTGGAAAAGCCCCCAGCCAGGCTGTGGATGGTCCCTCCCTGGTTGCTGTGCAGCTTTGGGAGCAGCCACTGGGGACCAGAGTAAGGAAGAGGCAGAGGAAAAGGCAAACAGCATACAATCCATCAGCCCTGCGCACAAGGTATGAGTCACAATGCAGCTTGTGTAGCACAGCAAGGGAAAACACACAGCCCAGTAGCTGCTGGAAAGCACAGTCCTGCTTCCAGCTTTGCCAGGGGATGCCCAACAGAGCCAGCCCCTGACCCTGGGGCAGGCACAGGCACCAAGGGTTTGGCCTCATTGAAGTTCTCCCAGCATCCAGCCAAGTGCATGCAGCCAAAATGCATTTCAGGGCCTTCTGTCCCAACAGATCTTTGTGCCAGTATTCTTCTCACCAAGACAGTTTAGGAGGGGAACAAAATAGAATAAAGCAGCCTAAGTGTCAGCATGAGTGTTTGCTGGATGAGCAGGTGTTGCAGGGCCTTGGAGGGGGCTCTCCAATCCCCCCTTGGTTCAGCCATGAAGACCAAGCTCCACATCCAGCCCAAGTTGTGCAGAGCAGCCTCACAGCACGAACACAGCACTGCTAAAGCAACCCCCTGTCCTCTCCCCGTGTCAGTGGCAGGATTGCTGTGATCATGAGCCTCATGCTGGAGCAGCACCCCAGAAAGGCACACGGGGCCAGCAGCCTGAGAGCACGGCAGGGATCCCCTGTGTGTCAGCCGGCAGCAAAGCGTGAGCACGGGCTTAAGCAATTAACAAAGCTTCTCTCTAGGATTTTAGGTCCTTGTGGATTTAAGCCTGTAAGGTGCTCACTGGATGCTGAGCATCCTCAGCTCCCACTACAGGCAACCTGTAAGGGTGCTTGGTGTATCCAGACAGCTCTGAGGACGTGGCTGTCTGCACACAGACCACACTGCCATGGAACAGCCAAGGCTCCAAACACAGCTTCTCCAAGGTCTGGAAAAAACAGAGGAGGAACGAAAGCAAAGATGAGAGCCAGGGCCTTTCTGCTGACCACCCAGGAGCTTCCTTTCCTACTGCTAACAGGTCTTAGACCTGCAAAGCACAGGCACTACTGAAACCCCCTCGCTGCTCACAGTGTGAGTGGTGCTTGCTCTGTGTGTGAGTGGTGAACGCTCTGTAACAGTAATTTGCTGTACTCTGACAGGTCTTCCCATCTGAGGAACTCAGAGCACTTTGCAAAGGCTGCTGCACTCCCACAGAGCAGCTGAAGCACAGCTGCTGGCGGTTGTTTTCTCAAAGCACACAGCTTCTCCTCTGCACCCCCGCACTCAACTCCACAGAGTATTACTCAGTGCAGAATTTGGCCCAGAGTATTTCCCTTGGCAGGGCTCCCCAGCCAAATTTACCCTGCAAGACGCAGCATCAAAGAAAATACCCTCTTTACTTCCTCTGGCGTAAAAAGCACACTGCTTGTACCAAAAAGCAGTGAAAAGCACACATTGCTACGTAAGGCTTAGCATTGAACAGCCCCAAATTCCCCTCACTTCACCCCTGGAATCCTCCTTAGGTCATGGGTATTGAGGAGAGCTAACTACAACTTGAACAGCAACTCGCTGGCCGTACTTGTCACTAGAAATTCAGTTAATTCCACTCAACAGGATAAGCCACAGGCAGGAGAGGTGAGTAGGAGAAAAGCTAGTTTAACACTCTGCTTTTTAAAATCTGCAGATACCAGTTATACTACAACTGGCGACGCTTTTGAATGAATGCTACAAAAAAAAAAAAAAACAACACCAAATGCTTTACAAAATTACACATCACACCCAAAAGCGTGGGTGATAGTTCTTCCCACGCCTTAGAGTGCTTCTGGTCACAAATACGCTCATTTCTGAAAAACTGGAAGGAGGTAGAGAGCAGACAGTGGCTGTAATACATCCTCTGAAAGCAGACATCAGCTGCAAACACTGGGAACCACGCACTGGACCAACTGGCCCAGAGCTGCATTGACTGGCCTGGCACTGCAGGTGATGGGTTTTCCCCTGGGAAACAACACATTTGAGTGGTTTGGGGGAAAAATATAGGAGGGGGAGGAAACGTGTCAGGAGAATCATTCAGCTGAGGCTAAGCTATAAAAATAAACAAAATTACAGTTCTCTTTTCTCCGTCACTTCAGCACACACTGACCCCCAGAGCCAGCTGGGATCCACGGGGCTCTGCAACAGGTCATGGCCCCAAACTCCCGGGGATGGGGCTGTCACCCCTCGGACCCTACACGGCCAGAGCTGCCCCGGGGGAGCCATGGCCAAACAGGATGCTGTGAACACAGCCCACCCCGGCCAAAGCAGAGCCAGCGCTGCCCCGGGCATCGCATCGCCCCGCCCGGACGCGGCACCGGCGTGCCCGCCAGCGCTGATGCCCATAACGGTGCGGCTGTCCCGGCGCTCACCTTTTTGAGGAAGGCCATCCGCGGGCGGTATCGCTGGCCCTGGTCGAGCCGTGTGACGGTCATGGTGGCAGAGAGGCGGCGGAGCGGTGGCGGAGCGGAGGCAGCGGCGGAGCGGCCCCGGCCGGGCGCACCTGGCTGCGGGCACCCACACCCGCCGGGGGCGGCGCCACCGCCGCGCGCCGCAGCCAATCAGCGCCCGCCGCCCCGCGCTCATTTGCATGAAGGGGCGCGCGGCGGCCGCGTGGGGGCGCTCGAGGGAGCGCGCGGAGAGGCCGGGAATGGGAATGGGAATGGGAATGGGAATGGGAATGGGAATGGGGATGGGGATGGGGATGGGAATGGGAATGGGAATGGGAATGGGGATGGGGATGGGGATGGGGATGGGGATGGGGATGGGGATGGGAATGGGGATTGGGATGGGGATGGGATGGGGATGGGATGGGGATGGGATGGGATGGGATGGGATGGGATGGGATAGAGTGTAGTGCAATGGAATGGGGTGGAATGAGATGGAAGGAGGGGGCTAGGGCCGGGTGCAGGGCCTTAGGTCTGGGTTTGGAGCAGGGATGGGGGCCGATGGAAGGTCGATGGTCCGGACGGGGCGATGCAGTGCCCAGGGTAGTGCTGGCGCTGCTTTGGCCGGGGTGGGCTGTGTTCTCAGCATCCTGTTTGGCCACAGCTCCCCCGGGGCACTATTGGGTGTGTGGGGTCCGAGGGCAGACAGCCCCATCCCTGGGAGTTTGGGGCCATGACCTGTTGCAGAGCCCGTGGATCCCAGCTGGCTCTGGGGGTCAGGCTGGGGGGCAGCGTGAGCTGAAGTGACAGAGAAAACAAAGGTGTAAGGTCTTTCTGGAAGGTGTTTGGGAGTCACACTGGAAACAGCCCTTTTCACAGAGCAGGTGGTGTTGGGAATGGGGAGGCAGCAGCTGGCAAAGTGCCTGTGCACTGCTCGTTTCTCTGGAGAGGGGAGAATCTCTCCCCAAAGCACTCCTGGTGTGGAGCCGGGCTGAACACAGGCACCAAGGAGTTGTGACTGGGAATTGTGGTGCATGTCCTGCCCCTCGAGTGCCACCAACCTCGAGCAGCTCAGCTGTGGATGCAAGAGCTGGCTGGGCGGTTTGGGGAGTTGGTGGCTTTTCCACGTGGGGAAATGGTGACGAATGGTGACGAGAGGAAGACCATGGGGTTAAAGTGCTTCCTCAAAACAGAGCTGTCTCATGCCCATGGGCGGGGGGACAGCACTTGACTGGCAGCACTGGGAAACCAAGAGCTCTGTTTTCCCGGTTTCTTCAGAAAGCTGTGGGATTTCCTTCCTGCTGTTCCTCGGAACCATTTGTAGTTTAAAACAGAACAACTTGTTTTGTTATACGAGTGGTGGTGGGAGGACTCAGAAATATTCCAGGTGAGGTGCAAACACTGGCCTACACTACCACGAACTGCACAAGCCCCACATACTCAGAGGAATAAAAATGGTCATTTCAACCTAAAATACTGACTTTAATGGTTCCACTGAGGAATCCAGGTGTCTTATTCATGAGAAACATTTGAAAACTGGGTCTACAAGTGAGTTCAGAAATAAAATTGTCTTACAGGAAATCCGGGAGAAATAGCTCTGAAAAGCTCATGCTGAGGTGTGAGCTCTTCAGCCTCGTTGAGCTCCAAAGATCCCGGTAATTTTAAATCCTGCTGATCTCCCAGACACCCCTTCATAGATCAGGTGTGGGGTTTTTCCATTTTTAGTTGTCTCTGATGAGCTTTAATAAAGCTTCTGGATATTTCTCTCTTTATTATAAAGCTACTCGGTGTCCCTGCTATAGAAGATGTCCAATGTAAAGTCAGCTTTATTAACATCTGTGAATGACCCACAGCACCAAACAGTCAGAGATGAACCACATTTCACCTGTGCCCAGGTGAACCACCCCAATGCTTAATGCTCTTGGGCAGATCTGCCACGTGAAGCATGAGGCACGTAAATCAGATTATAGAGGCTTGTCGAGGGCAGACACTTCTGGGCCTCTAATCACAAAACCCACACTTCTGGAAAGCAAAGAATTCCATAGCCCCTGACACAGTCTGGCTGTTTATGTGTGAATTTGTTGGTAGAGAAAGCAAGAGACTTGAACAGCAGGAAGAGTGGTGGAGAACAGCAATAGCAGCAGGGTCCCTGCTGATTTCTGACTCCCCAAGTTCATCCTGGCCTTCCTGCCCCACAGGTACTGTAGAAATACATTCCCTGGGGAGTTCCCTTTACCTCCCAGTACCCACTTTCTGCTGTAAATGCAGTGCTATTTATGTAGCTGCAAGTTTCCATGGATGTTCATACCCCAGGCTAGAGGCAAATGATGCTGTTGTGGAAACACACTCGTAGTCATCACATCACAGGGTAATGGTGCGTGTCCATGAGCTCTGCAGAGCCCACAGAACCCTCTCAGCCTGCACAGGGTTGGAGATTGAGAGGTGGGTTTTGCCTCTCTGCTCTCCTTGTGAAGTCCCACAAGCTGTGATGGCTCTCAGCAGACCCACTCACACCTCTCGACAGTCTCTCTCGTGGAAAGCACTGCGGAGGGAATCCCCCCTTTTCTGAAAGATCACATTTCCTACGTGGTTGCCCCTTCTTCACACATCAGAAGCTGAATCATGCAACACAAAAGGCATGTGGTGAGTAAGCTGCCTTTCTATCTAAGGAAACTGGGGACGGCCCTGAGGGGAAGGAAGGAGTAACGTAAGTGAAGCGATGAGAGCAGCAAGTGGAGGCTCAATTTCAGCACACAGTTCCCTCTAGGAAGATTTCAAAGCAGTAAAAAAAAAGTAAAAATTGTGCAAACTGTGGCATAAAGATGTGACAGCCTCAAGTCTCCCAGCAAGGTAATGGTTAAAGGAATATCTCCAGGGTTCATTGTCCTGCCTGGTGGGGTACAAGCACTCAAAATGAGAAGCTTCCTTAGTAGCCACATGGGAAGAGCTGTGAGCACAAATGGGCAGTATTTGCTTCCTGTCACTCCTGGGCTTTCCAGGAAAGCTAAGGAAAGAGGTGGCAAAGAGGAAGGAAAAAAGCCAAACAGAGAAAGACTTTACGCACTCTGCCTTAGAGAAGAAGCCCAGCTGCTGTGGTGGGAGGATGCAGCTGGGGTAACACCTGACCTGGATGATGCTGAGCCCTCTCCAGGGAACACCGTCATCCTCAGCACAGGAATAGCCCTTCCCACTGTGCAGCACGCTGAGAGCCATGCTCCTGTGCCAGGAGATTGGGAATGACATACATGGGAGGTGTTGGAGAGCTGCCCAGCCAAGGGAAACATGAAGGGGAAAGGAGGGAGGAAGTCAGGGACTACCCAAGACTGAGATGACTTGGCTGTAGAAATTCAGGAGACCTCTGCAGTTCTGGTGATGAGATGAGAGTTGTGTCAAAAAATTAATTTTAAAACTTAGACCAGAGCTCAGGAATGTCTGGCTTCCACATCTGTGCTAAGACCACCAGTATGTGCTCCTTGGGTCACTGCATTAATTTTATACCACATCCTGCTCTCTTAAGAGAAATGCCTTTTTTATTTTTAGTAAGGCCACATGAAACAATTCCTGTGGAACTTACCTCCATGTGGAACCATCCTCTAAGGTGTGAACACTGATACTCACTGCAGATAACACTGATAATCATCACAGATTTTGAAGGTCCTTCCAGTTGAGGCAAAGTGACATTTCCATGTGATAAAGTCAGTAACAGATAAAGATTTCCGCTGTCTTTTCCTCACTGTCTCCGTGCAGCCCCACATGAGGCCAGACCCAGAGTGTTTGCTCAGCCTGGTGCCACAGCCCAGCAGTACCAGGAAGCTCCTCTGAGACAGGCAAAGAGGAAGTACGTGCCAATTTTTTGAAGTGTTTTAAAAAAACTTCTCTCTTTCTGTACCGAGAACAAAAACTGCTTAGCTGGCAAGCGCCATCCTGCCCCCCTGACTGAGGGCTGACCTCTCTGGGCCATTCACCTGGCACCTTCTCTGCAGCAGCAGGGACAGCTGAGCCTGGGGTTCATTTCTACAGAATCCCATAATCCCAAAATAGTTAGGTTTGGAAGGGACTTCTGGAATGATGCAGTCCAACCCCCCTGCCAAGGCAGCGTCACCTGGAGCAGGTGACACAGGAACGTGTCCAGGTGTGTTTTGAAGGTTTCCAGAGAGACTCCACACCCTCCCTGGGCAGCTGTTCCAGTGCTCTGTCACCCTGAACAGAACGAATTTCCTCCTCATGTTGAGGTGGAAGTTCTTGTGTTTTAGTTTATGGCTGTTGCTCCTCATCCTGTCACTGGGCACCACTGAAAAGAGTCTGGCACCGTCCTCTTGGCATCTGCCTGTGAGATATTTATATGCATTGATGAGATCCCCCTCTCAGTCTTCTCTTCTCTAGACTAAACAGGCCCATGTGAAGCCAGGGCCAAGGCCAGGGCCAGGGATGGGGAGGAAGACATGGACAGGAGTGTCTGCCACCGCTCCTGTGTTGAGTCCTGTGTCAGTTCTGGGTCCCTCAGTTGAGGAAGGACATTGTTTCTGTGAGTTAGTCTGTTCTGCCATGCCCACGGTGAGAGGACTAGAGGATATGGCCTCGAGCTGAGACAGGGGAGATTCAGAGTAGACATTAGAAAAAACAATTTTCACTGTTAGGGTGGTCAGGCATTGGATTAGGTTTCCCAGGGAGGTGGTGGAGTCACCATCCCTGGAGGTGTTTAAGAGGCATCTTGGACCTGGTGCTGGGTGGATGGTTGGGCTGGGTGATCTTAAAGGTCTCTTCCAACCTTGATGATTCCATGAAGTCATTCTCCACCTTCAACTTTGTTCTCCATTACCAAAGCACTGTAAAATTATAATCATGTGAAACTATAAACCTTTAACTCCATTACACAGCAGCACCCTGTGCCTGAATGTTCTTTCACTGTGCGTGTTTCCTCAGGAGCAATCTGGCTCTAGCAAGGGGGCACAGCCTGGATCTGCTCCAGAAACGGTGCCAAAAATCTCAATTTCAAGCTTAAGTTCAAAGCGAGTAGGGGGATTTCTTAAGGAAAAGGGAGAAAAAGTCTTAAAAGCAAATTGAGTACAGTTAAAAGGCAACTAGCAGTAGGACAGGAGGGAGGTAGGTTTAGGTCAGACATTAGGAAGAAGTTCTTTACAGAGGGAGTGATTGGGCATTGAAATGGGTTTTCAGGTTGTAGCCAGGTGGGAGTCGGGCTCTGCTCCTGGCAACAAGTGACAGGACAAGAGGCCACAGTCTTAATCTGCGCCAGGGGAGGTTCAGGTTGGTTATCAGGAAGAATTTCTTCACAGAAAGGCTGATTAGGCACTGGAATGGGCTGCCCAGGGAGGTGGTGGAGTCCCCATCCCTAGAGGTGTTTTCTAAGAAGAGACTGGATGTGGCACAGAGGAGGCGGCGTTGGACCAAAGGCTGGACTCCACGCTCTCAGAGGTCTTTTCCAGCCTCGTTGATTCGGCGATTCTGTAAAAGGAACCGCGCCTGCCAGAGCTCAAGGGGTGCTTGGACAACGCTCTCAGGCACACGGCAGGATGGTCGGGGCTGTGCAGGTGGGAATCCCTGCTCCCCTGCTGTCCCTTCCCAGCCCAGCGCACTCCAATCCCCCCCCGGCTCCCTGTCCGGCCCCTCCCGCCATTTCCTGTGAGGCGCCGCTGTGGGCGGGGCTCCCCCAAGGGCGGGGCCGGGCGGACGCGTCACGTGCCGGGCGGGCCGGCGCGGGGCGGGGCGCATGCGCGGCGCTGGGCGCGCGCGGCGCGGGCGGCGGGCGGGCGCTCCCCTCGCTGGCAGCGCTCGCTAAGATGGCGGATTTCCTGCCGTCCCGCTCCGCGCTGTCCGGCTGCTTCCCCGGCTGCCTCCTCACCAGCGGCGAGGCCGAGCAGCAGCGCAAGTCCAAGGAGATCGACAAGTGCCTCAACCGCGAGAAGACCTACGTGAAGCGCCTCGTCAAGATCCTGCTGCTGGGCGCGGGCGAGAGCGGCAAGTCCACCTTCCTGAAGCAGATGCGGATCATCCACGGGCAGGACTGGGACCGCGCGGCCCGCGAGGAGTTCCGCGCCACCATCTACAGCAACGTGATCAAGGGTGGGTGGTGGATGAGGGCGGCGGGGCCGGGGCCGCCCTGCCCTGCCCTGCCCTGCCCTGCGAGCGCCGGGCCCGGCCGGGCCGGGGCGGGGGGAGGCGGCTCGGGCGGGTCCCGCGGGCCGGGGGAGCGGCGGGGCCGCCGCCTTCTACTCCTGCTTCTCCTCCTCCTCCTCTTCATCCCGCGCTGTCGCGGCGCCTCGTCCTTCCCCCCCGGGTCGGGGCGCAGCCCCTCCGGGCCCGCCGGGTGTCACCGCCCGGGTGCGGCCCGCGGGGCGGCCCCGGGAGCAGCGGGTTGAGCCCGGGAGGTCCCGGGATTTGGCGTTTGCTCTTTGGCTGGAGCGGCTCCAGGGAAGGTCTGGAGCACCAGGAGCGGCTGAGGGAGCTGGGAGGGCTCATCCTGGAGGGAAGGAGGCGTAGGGGTGACCTTATCGCTCTTTACAGACACCTGAAAGGAGGTTGTACCGAGGTGGGGGTCGGGCTCTGCTCCCAGGTAACAAGTGACAGGATGAGAGGACATAGTCTTAACCTGCGCCAGGGGAAGGTTACGTTAGACATCAGGAAGAATTTATTCGTAGAAGGGATGAATAGACATTGGAATGGGCCACCCAGGGAGGTGGTGGAGTCCCCATCCCTGGAGGTGTTTAATGAGAGACTGGACGTGGCACTCAGTGCTCTGGTCTGGTTGACAAGGTTGGTGTTCGGTCGTAGGCTGGACTCGATGATCTCAGCGATCTTTTCCAACCTAATTGATTCCGTGATTCTGTGATTTCCCGGTAATGCGATCGCGGTAATGAGCGGTAATGGATGGGGGGGAAGATGCACCTGGAAGTGCGTGAGGAGGAGCCGTGCCCTGTGCTCTCAGCGTTTCACTGCGCTGGAAGAATCGCTGCCGTCGTGTTGGAAACTCGGCTGACACATCAATTAACAGGAACCCAGAGGCAGAGCCACTTTTCATAGATGCTTTGCCAAAACCTCCACACACGGTTTAGGAGCGGACGCTTGATTTCACTGCTGTCATCCCAGCTTTATTGGTCGTCCTCACTCATTTAATCTCTTAGCCCAATTGCCCATCAGGTTTTCAGTTTGGACTCTTTAATAGCTGGACAAAGTCTTAATGAACTTTCTCAAAACTGCAAAGCCTTGTCAGACTTCAGCCCCTGAAAATCCAGTGATTCTCAAAGAGAATTGTTTTACAAACCAGATGATGAACCGAGCCTGGAAAAACTATTCATAGCAAGGCAGTAGAAGTCATGAGTGTGTATGTTGGCCAGGTTAAAGTTTATTAATAAAGGTACTTCAAACTCTGTGAAAGTATACGTGTAAAAGCTGCAGGTCTGTTTTGGAAGCTGTTTTCCTGCAGTCACAGATAGATTTGACAAATACTTGCCTTTGACAGGTAGAAAAATCATGGAAAGAGACGCTCTGGCATTGAACAAGTGTGTTACTGTACAATCATTTGTTACCATATCTTGATTTCCTTATATCTCTCCCCATGCCTTTGCAGTTGCTTATTTCTGGAATTTTCTTTCTATTTTTTTCATCTGTTAATTTAGTACTATAAATCATTTCCCTGCATTTCCCTTATTAGTATGAGCACAGTGGGTATAAGTCCTTTAGAAAGACTTTAAAAAGAAGTTTAAAATACTCTTTTTCTCCTAGAGAATATTTACCAAAACAATCACAAAAGTGTGGGAAAGTCTGTAGGTAATACAACTCCTTCTGCACTTAAACTGTAAAATCATATTTTTTTATAAAGTGCAGTGATTTTAGTAAATATCTTCATATCTCAGAAAATGTTCAAGGCAGTGATAGAAATACTCTCAGTGATACACTATAATTTGATATAACTAGATATTAAGTTGGTAACACAAAGATTAGGAAACTTTAAAATAAGCCAACAGGTGGTTTAACATCTTTTGAAATAAACTCTTAAATATGCTTCATTTGTCTTGTATTCGTGCCAGGTGAAAGCATTTGGTAGCACAGACTGGGGAATTAGTCATTAAAAACAGCACTTTTTCAAGAGTTAAACTTGCACTGTGGATATTATCCTGTTGATTGTGGTGATGTTCTGTCTTGAGTTTTGATATTCCCTGCAAATGCCGTGGTTTGAGCCCATCCAGTAGGAACTGGATGTTCCTACCGAGCTTTGTGCAGAGGGAGTGCATTGTTTGACTCTGTGCTGGTGAAACAGTAGATGCTGAGAAACTCTGATCTCGGTGCTCTTCCTTGTCATTCAAGGTGTGAGAGTCCTCGTGGATGCCAGAGAGAAACTCCATATCCCCTGGGGAGATCCTGCCAACCAGAGCAATGGAGACAAGGTGATGGCTTTCGACACCCGCGCGGTCACCGTGGTGCAGGGCATGGTGGAGACCAACGTTTTCTTGGACTACCTGCCGGCCATCCGGGCCCTGTGGGCAGACAGCGGCATCCAGCACGCCTACGACAGGCGCAGGGAGTTCCAGCTGGTAAGATTTGGGGCTCACTGCCTTTAGTTGGGTCCGTGTGATCCTTGTTCCTGCGTTGCTTTTTCCCTAAAGCGCCGCTCGAGCCGCCTCCTCGTGGATCTGAAGCGTTTCTCTGTGGCTGGCTGTTCCTCTGTGGTATTGCACACAGATGCATTTAGCTACTTCCCCCCCCTTTCTTTTAATAATAATAAAAAAGAGATTCTGACGTAATTGTCCTCATTTCATATGTGGGAAAGCCGAGGTACTGAGGGCTTTTGTGTTCTCTAGCAAAGCCGATACCTGCACAGTGTTTTCACCATGTGTTTATTACCACCCTTTGTTAACTAATGCATCGGCTTAAAAAAACAAACCAAAAAAAAAATGGTTTGCAATAAAGGCAGGCTTAATAGTAATGTGATTTTTTTGAAGAAAAGATATGCATGGGTTAATGAGAAGAATTTAAAAACCACTCCCTTCTCTATTCCAGTTTGAGCAATCTAGCAAACATTCCCTCTGTATACTTCCTGTTTAATTTTGAATGTCTGTGTTAATACTCATGTAATGAGATTTTTGTTACGTTGAAGTTCTCAGCTGAAGGTGGAATATACAATTTAAGAGCAGGGTTGGGATGTGGAGTACACAGTTCAGTAGTGGGGCTGGAAAGGAAAAAGAAACCTCTTCATTCTTGAGCTGGAGCTTTAACTGTCCGTGACAGCTGAAGTCCTTTTGGTCTGTTGCCATACAAATGCTGCAAAAGGAAATGAAAAATTCAACTTAAATTTGTTGTTTCTTGGTTCATAGACTTGTGTATGCCAGTGGCATAGGGTTTTGTGGGGGTGGGGGTTGAGAACCTTAAAATAGATTAAATCTGTTCTTGTAGGTCTCTCAAACCTAAGTGGCTTTGTGTTTTTATGTCTTAAAAATAACCTTTGTGTTAGTGTGAATCTGAACAATAGCTCATGATGTCTCCTGTTGAGCTATTATGAATGGTTGTGTAATCATACTCTTGACTTAAAGAGGTTGTGTAAATATGCTGTAAATATGTATTGCCCTGATCATGGAATGTCTTCTGGAGATTGCAGTATGGGCAGGTGCTCCTGTGGCCTATCACCTGCTCAGCACAGAGCTCGGCTCTGTAAATAAGTTTCTAATGAGACCGTTTGCTCCTTGTGAAGGGATCATAAAAGGGTAATTGCTCTGCTATAGTCAACATCCAGTTCTGGTGCAGATGTGAATTCTAGTGGTGTAATTGCTGTGCTGGAGGGATGTGTTGTAAAATCTGTTAAATAAAACAGTTTCGCCTTTGATTAAACATGTTTAGTGACTGGAGCCTGTGTAGCAAAGGAAAGGGAGCTGTTACTGTTCTGTCGCCTGGAGTCTCTGAGAAGTAGGTTCTTTCCATAACTGAAACATGTGCAGAGTTTCACTTTGAGTGGGATGTGAAGAATGTGTTCTTCTGAATCTTATGAAAAAAAAGGTACTGTTTTTTTTCTGGGAATCCCTAAATTTGTGCAATTCTCTGCAAAAGTATGTATGGGTAGTGTTGTGCTCTAGACAGAACTCAAGGCTATTTTTTAAGTGCTCTTAATGGTTGAGTGGTGTCCTAATAATCTTTAAAAGCAAGGTAACTGCTTTATTTATACTTACATTGCCTTATTTCCTAAATCCTTTCAAAATCGCAGCCGGACATATTTATGCCAAGTTATAAACATGATTAAAAAAAAAGTAAAAAAAAGGCAGCTGAATGATGTCATTGTGTTGAGTGCAGGCACTGTGATCTGTGCTGGCCAAGCATGAAGTCTCAGTTTTACCCCAGTGAGCTTCAGCTTAAGTTCTGCCAGAGCTCCATGTGGGCGGCAGGAGGGTGGGAAGCTCCTGGAGGCAGTGTGGGGTTTTGCTGTACCTGCTGTCAGGCTTCGCAGGAGAGTGTTTGGAGAGTTTAGGTCTGTGCTGTAAGAAGGAAGAAGGACACAAATGGTTAAGGAGGGAGTGACAGGCGTGTCCGAGTCAGGAGATAGAGCAGGGGGAAGTTGGGAGAGACTCAGACAGATCGCAGACAGATCGGTCATGTCCAGTGCTGACTCTTGAAGTAAAGGCTTGAGACTGAAAAGTGTTAACACTGCAGAGTAGAGAATAAAGGGAAAATACTGTTCTGCTTCCAGTTCAATTGCTTGTGGCAAAAAATGTGATGAGGGAGAGATACCAGCAACCATTAGATGAGTAGAAGTGCCACAAAAGCAGTGTAAAGTGCTGGGACTGAGCAGGGTGGAGGAATATTACTGGACTGTATGTGCTCTTTTGCAGACTGTTAAATGAGTTTAACTTTTTTCACCAATCCAAGTTTGACACTGCACTGAAAAACATGTTTCATGCTAAGAGAGCACAGGCAGGAGTGCTGGGGAGGTGTTGTTTGTCATGGCAATAGGGCACTTTGGGGCAGAGCTAGAGGTGAGCAAATGGAAAATGGAGCAGTGATGGGTATGGAGTGAAAAATGTCAAAATTTACATAGAAATTCTGGAGGAAAGGAAGCAAGAGTGTGTAGTGTTGAAACCATTTGTAGCTTGGGCAGGTAGGAAGTACAGAGAAAGGAGGTTTAGGATTGAAGTTTCTGCATGTATATTGTTAAAACTTCAAGATACGTGTACATTTGTGAGAGATCATTGAGCTGTTCTTGCTTTTTTGGTTTTTCCCCACCATCTTTCACTGTCAATGCCAGAGATGATGCTGGGAGCCTGAAGAAACAATGTGGTCTTTTTATAGCAGCATGAAAGGGGAAAAAACAGAACTTGGTTGTATTTTAATGGAATCAGAAATCAGCATTTCCATGCCTAGTTCACTGGAGTGTCCTTCCTCATTTTGTTAACTCAAGTGGTCATGGGATTGTCAGTATGATTTATTTTCCTTGGTATAAAAATAGGGACCTTCTGGCCACGAGCAACATGTATTTATGAAAATTCATTAGGTCACACTTATGTAGTGCTTTAAAACTGGAAAGAGCTAATTACAGCTTAGTGCAATATGTGCCACTTCAGTACTTCCTAGGTGGTTAATGTTATAATGCCACACATTTTATTACAAACTGAAGTCATTCAGGTGATTGTTCCGCTAACACAGTTAACTACAGGCTGTCCTGGCTCTGTAGCATACACTGGAGATTCTGCTCATCCCAGGCTTTCTCTCCTTCATCTACTGAGCTGCTTTCTCCTGTGGCCTCTCCTCAGGTGGCTGACACAGATGAGTTACAGAATTAATGTGAACCAGCCCAACGCTTTCTGACACCTAATTAACATTTCACGTTTCTCGTCACTACTTGATTTCCGGTCAGAATCTCCCGAAATAACTTGGATAAACATCCCCATTATCTTAATTCTGCAGCATGCAAACTGACTGACCTGGGCACTGCCCGGCTTTGCTGCTCATCCTGCAGGGTGTACGGCTGTGAGGGTTTGCTGTTCTTAGGGAGGTTTGTGTGACACTGTGGCAGCTGAGCATTGTTTGGTGTTTTGTATCTTGTAACACCGAGGAAGGCACTGGTGAGTAAGAGCAGCCTTGTACAGCACCTCTGACATCAGTCATTTCTTGAACTTGCTGTGAGAGCTGTTCAGGGAGAAGCCTTTTGAAGTAGTCTCCAGGAGTCTCCTCATTCAACGAGAATGGAAAAGTGGGATGAGAGCCGAGTTGCTCAGATGCATGATAAGCTTTGGATGTTTTCTAGATTTGTTCTTGTTAAAGATAACTTTTGGGTGGGTTTGGATGTTTGCTACCAGCAGTTGTTGATCTTCAGACAGATACTTTTTGCCCTACTTGCAAATTACGTTGAATGTTGTTGGTGTTTTTGTTATGCGAGGGCAGGGGTGACCCTTTGTTTTGTCCATATTTGCAAAGAACTGCACAGGTCATCCATAGGTGGTACAGCAAGGATTATAGGATATGCACTTACCTCTGGATCACTGCTGCTTCTGTGACGTGTCTGCAAGTGCTAGATCAGATTATAGAAGACAGGAAAAGGCGTGTTCCGCTTGAAGTTGTAGTGGCAGCTCTGCTGCAGTTTCCCTGTAGCGTTCTGCTGTTGCAGATTAGTGTGTGTTTGGCAAGTGTTGTTCAGTTTACTGGGAGATTGTATTGTATTTCATCTTTTTCTCCTTGGGCTTTTTTGGGTTCTGTCTCTGAGTGTTGCTGGGTATGAGAACAGTAAGTTTGCTCTGCTGAAATAATGAGTCCTCAAATGGACACTGGAGTTAAATGTTCTTTCAGGTGCACAAGCAGCACATCTTTGAAATGTGCTTGATTACAGAGCAGGATCCTGCAGAGGTCAGCTGTGTGTGAAGCCAGACTAGGTTTCCAGATGTTGAGATCTTCCCCTTTTGGAGGGTGGATGCCCATCCTGTGGAACAGCTGTGAGGTCAGGGTGCAGCATCTCTCTGAAGTCCCAAGTGCAGGGCCTGCAAAAAGAATATCTTACCTGCCATTCATTAATGTGTCTACACCATGTGTGTGATATTGACTTTCAGAAACATTTCTGTAAACACGTGCATTGACTGTTTGGGCACTTAATCACATAATTCAGAGTTATTTTATTGAAATACAATGTTGTAATTATGTTGAGTGTTGCTTAAATTTGTGTGTGGAAACCCAAAAAGCTGCTGCTTTTATGTGTTGAAATATTTTCCCCTCTTTTCTAAATCAATAGCTCTGCCAAAGATCAGATCACAGGATGGCATGTGAACAGTGAGCATGACTCCATAAAGCCCTTGGAAAGGGCTACTTGCCATCTTTTGGCCTTTATGTGAAAAGGATTTATCAAAGATCATTGCTTTAACCGTGGAAAGAAAAGTGCTTTACAAATTCATACTCAAAAATGAGTCATTTAAATCCTCAGAAAAGACTTGGAGTTCTTGGGAGGAATTGCTGTTTCTCCTGCCCCAGTGACAAGATAATACTGGCTTTGAGTTGGTATTAATAAGACTCCATGTAGGGATTAACTCTAGAGTCCATCAATAGAGACTCGAGTGTCCTTATTCAGGGTTTGTGGCAAAACCCCTTCAGTGTGTGCCAGTGCTTTGGTAGTGGGAATTGACTGTAGTATTTCAGTTTAGCTAAATGATCTTCAGGTGGACTTTTATACTAATTTAACACAAAGTGTCATTTTTTTATCATTTTCCGAGTTGGGATTAGAATTTCTGTTTCAACCTCTGTGAGTTCCTGTGCCTAGAAAGGCTTTTTCTGGGAGTGCCTTCTTCCCTTTCCACCACTCCTCCTTTCCTGTCTGCTGACCTTTCTTGTTAGCAGCGAAATACTGAAGTGTTTGGAGAGTGGACTGGTCTTGTATTGGCAGTTGATGCTGGTCTGGTTTTACTGAAGAACATCTTTGCCTTATTTTTTTTTTTTTGAATATTACTATTTTTCTTCTTTATATTTTTATTTTTTGTTACTATTATTTTTAAGGCCAGATGTGGCTCATGATTGAGAGGTCTCAGTAGGAGCTGTCTTGCTGTGGACATGTCATCCCAGCACACACGTGCCAGACAGAAGCATGATGAGCTGTTTTCCAACCAGGAATACTAACAACCTTTTGGAGCCTGTGTGCCTTTTCTGCCTGGTTTCAGTGCAATCTCTGAGGATGGGATTCCTAATTCAGACTCATTTCAGATATTGAACAGCCTGGTCTACTGGAAGGTGTCCCTGACTGTGGCAGAGGGGTTGAAATGATATAATCTTTAAGGTCCCTTTGACTCCCAAACCATTTTGGGATTATATGATCTGTTTAAGGAGAACTACTACTTTTAAAATGAAGAATTACATTGTGGAGCAGAGGGATGTGTTCTTGTACATACTGTGTCTCCAACAAGCTGTGTCCTGTTGATAGTCATGTGCCTTAGTTTCCTAAACATTTTATTGCAGAAGCCTAAAGGGTGACCTACTTCTTGCAAAAAATTGGATTTCTGTAGCTGAGCTTTGATTAAATCGGTAGAAAATATAAATGCTCTTCTGAATATGAACATTCACATCTTGAGTGTGTGAACCTCTTCCCAGCAGATGGTTTTAAATGGGTGCAAATGTGTTAGAGGAGCTTTTGCTGTTCCTGCTGTGTACGGTGTAACGTGAGACCTCGGTACAAACATTCATTCCGAGCTCATTTCCGTGCTGGCTACTCACCTGCAAGGTGCTACATGTTGGTACCTGTGGAACTGCCTCCTTACAGACTTTGGAATTTAAACACAGCAGTGGCTGCACCGTTCTCTGTCCATTTAGGAAGGACTTCCCAAACACAAACCTTACACAGTCCCAGCACTCGTGGCTGTCAGCAAATCTCCGTGCTGGCAAAACACGTGGTGCAAATGCATCTGTGATCTTCTGTCTCTGTATTTTGCACCTGGGGCAAAGAATATGGGGTGATCTTTTTCATATGTAAATATGGGATCCTTCAGGATGCTGTGCCAGGTGCAGTGTTGGTTTGTGCTACTGTTCCCTAATTTGAGTTTACTGTAAGACTCCAACCTGAGAAGCTGGTTAAGTCTGGCCTCACGGAGCAAGTATTGCACTCGGGTTTTTTTGGGTGACTGTTTTGGCTCTTTATTGTCCTAAACTTCAGTTAATGGTAAATGTTATTTTTATGCTCTGGGTTCACACTGCACCTCTCACGCAGAAGTAGCAAAGGGGCAGGAAACTTCAGCTTGTGGCAGCTGAGGAAGTTGCTTAAGAAAATGTGAGAAAACCCGAGTGCAGCCAACCTGACTATGTAAGAAAAGCCATAGAGTAACTCTACCACTCCAGCATTGTGTCTGATGCCACTTTTTTCCTTGATAATATCTGAATTTATCACAAATAATTTCAGAGGTGCAGAGCCTGCCCTTTTACAGGACAACAGGCTGATGGAGGCCACTTGATACCGAGTGGTATCTTGTATTGCTCTGGAATATGAAGACTTTGTTTATATCTTAAGCTGAATGAATGGGCCATGGAACACATTATTAGTTAACTCATCAGCCTCAAACTATAAAGGTATTTAATCCAAATAAAAATGTGAATAATCCTGGAGACTCATCCTTATGTTTTACCCCAAAGTAGCCTGATGGGTTGAATTTAAATGGTGATCAAGAAAATAATTAAGGCTTCAGCACCAGCTAAAAGAGGTCCTAATTACTTGCAGTATCTTCTCCACTTGTGTTGACAAGAAACATCAGGTAATACAACTGGAAAAGCTGAGAAATTTTACATAGAGAAAACACCCTGAATCCTTTATCATCACAATAACTGACAACTTCAGCTATTACAGAGAAGGAAATTTTTGGGTTATAATAGGCAGTGAGCTGCCTTTCCCAGCACTCAATTCACTGTACCATGTTGCACCCATCTCTCCATCGTGGTCATTCATGCCTTAAATTTCCCTGTGCTTCAGAGCCTCCTCAGTTAAAGGAAGTGGAATATCACACTCCTCTTCAGTGACTTAACCAAGGAACTGAAAAGATCCCAGATTTTCTGGATGAAGGGTACAGGAATGTGTGATCACACATGAGTTTCTGTATCTTTTTCCTTTGTTTAACGATGTAGAGAAATAATGTTAAACAAACGGATGGGATCTCGGCAGCCTGCCCGGAGCACTTCTCTCTCTGGGCACATGATGGTATTTGATCACCCACTGGTGACCAAATAAAGAGGATGCAGAATTTCCAGGCGTGGAAACACAGTGCACTGACACCATCTGTGTTGCAAAATATCTACACAGAACTGTGCTTAAAACAACTCAGTGCAGGCTGATTACTAAAATTTTACATGTGGGTGGTATCAGGACCTTTTACTTCCATTAGCAAACACTTATATAGTTGCTCTAATGAGTAATTTCTACTCTTTCTAGTTTTAGTTAATTTATAGTACAAAATTCTGTAAGTGACAGGACATGTTTGCAGCCTCTTGGATGTTGTTGCTGTTCAGGAATTCTTATGTACTTTACTGTTACTCTGAGCTCTTTAGACAGCTTTTAGCAGTTTTTAATGATGCCAGCATTCAGCTAATGGTACAGGTAGATCTTTCACAAGACCCAATAGGTTACCACTGAGTTTTGTCAGATGTCTTGTAAGCAGAGCTGGTGTATTAGCACATCACCATTTGCCAACAGAAATACCAGAACTTAATTGAAATGGATTCTGCTAATTGAGGCAGAGGAAGGAACTAAAAAGCATTTGGTCATCTGGATTTCTCATGAGGCTGAAATAGGAACCAAATGTACTTTGAATCCTAGAGAAATGCACTGGGATCCAGTTCAGGGTTCTGCTTTTGAATGCTGTGATTTAGTGCAGAGTTTATGCAATAATGGACTTTTCAAGCATCCCAAAGTTCAGTATGGCCAGTTTTAGTGCTGATACGCTTCCACATGCCAAATGTTTGTCATGTTTTTGGGAGCCTTTGCCGGCCTTGTACAACTTGGAAGCAAGTAAAGCTCTCAGTGATGGATGGCAGATTTGCAGACTCACCACTGCTCCAGCGTTAGATTAAATGCAGTTTGAGTTGCAAACACATGAAGTCATGGAGCCAGTGGGTCAGTGCTCTGAAAGAAGAGCAAATGTTTACAGTCTGGTTCCAGTCTGTTTTGTGTGCAAAACATCTCGAGGTTTATATAGATGCTTCCCAGAGTGTAAATAGTAACTGGGAGGTGGCTGTTTCGCCTTGGTCGGTGCGTGTTTTCATAGGATTTCTGGGACTGTGTGTTCTGTGACTTGGAAGATGGGTTTCATCAATGAAATTGGAAAATCTTTTGCAGTATCAGTGTCTTTCTTAAAGTAAACTTTCTGGTAGAGGAGTTTGGATTGTAAATACTTAGGGAGAGAATAAAAAGATTTTTGGAGAAAACAGAGTGCGCCTGATCCTTGTGGACAGCATATCCTAATTTGCTTTCATGGGTTAATTTCTGTTGAAGTTCTGGCAAACAGCAGCCTCTTGGTTAGATGCTCTGGTGCTGTGGTGTGTCCCATGTGCCAGTTATTGTGTTCCTTATCCTGGCTCTGATCTCCAGAAGAGGCTGCAGCAGCCTTGAGTTTGCTTCCTATCTGGAAGCATTGTTGATCCCAAGGAATACCAGAGAATCCTACAGTGATTTGGATTGGAAGGGACCTTAAAGATCATCTTGTTCCAATCCCTTACCTTGGGCAGGGACACCTTCCACTAGTCCAGATTGCTCCAGGTCCCATCCAACCTGGCCTTGAACACTTCCACCGTTCCAGTGCCTCAACATCCTCACAGTAAAGAATTTCTTTACTCTAGGATAAAATGCTGTGCATTTCTAGGGCTTTTAATTGTTGGAAAGAGTCTCAGCAGCTTCTTAAATTTTTCATCCGTTTCTAGAATATGGCACATCCTGGTTTCCAAGAAGTCTTTCAGAATTAGCAATATGGTAACAGAGTGTCTGGCATGGAAGAAATTGTAGTTTTGTAGACTTTAATGGAATGCTGTTTCGTATCTAAGAGCTGTAGTGAATTTGCATATTTTGAAGCAAGTCTTGTTAAGAATCTGTCAATTAAATTCCTTTAGGAGAGGGGGGGTTTATACCTAGCTAAGGAAAATGAAACTGAATTTCTTCCCTCTTAGGAAAGTAATTGAAAACTGGAACAGTTTCCTCTGTGGTACACTACTATGCAGATTAGAATTCTTTTTAGAGTTTTAATTAGTTTAATTAGGATGGCATGTTGCATATGAAACTGTGGAAATGCTGTTCTGATGGGAGGAAATCCAAGGTGAGCTCAGTGAGGGGCACTTGGAAGGGAGAGCAGAGCTGAACTGGGTGCAAGAAGGAGCAGCAGCTGATGCCAGAGGCATGTTGGGATTATCTAGTTCCAGGCTGACTTGGTGACGTCCCCTCTGTCACTCCCAGCTCCCAGGATGTGGCAGGTGCTGCCGGGGAGTCGGAGCACAGGAGCCCAGGTTGGCGTGCTCTGTCTTCATCCATTTGTTATCCACATTTTGAGAATTATGGATTAATTGGATTACACGGTAAATAGGGGATAATAGATTAAAGGGATATTATTGGGTTAAACCCCTTCTTAAACCCCTTCACCTTTCTTTGTTAATACTGTTATGCAAGATAAAAATGTCAGCCACGAAATAAACTTGGTGTGACTCCTCCCTTCGGTGCTTTTGGAAATGAGCACCTTCCACCCACTGTGGCCCAGCTCTGCTGCCACAGGGTTTTACAAAAGATTGCTTCTGTGAGTCAGGACTTGGACCTTTTCCTTCTTTTAGGGCAGATATTCAGTTTGTGTGACCGAACACAGGGCCAGGTTTCACTTCTACCCGGCGTGACGCAGTTCTGATGGCTTTGAAAAGAGTCAAACCCGGCTCGAGCCGCAGCTCGAGGGCTGGAAAGAGGAAATAGGTTTGTGCTCTCGGAGGTGGGACGAGCTGTGACGCATTTGTGATGTGTTTTGGTGGAGAGCAGCATTATTTTGTGCTCCTGGATCAGCAAGTGTCTGAACTCTCCAGTCTTGCAAAGAAACAGGAATTAATTCCAGGGCACTGAACTTTATCTTTGAAATGGGCAGATCAGGTTTAAGCGACTATTCAGGTGGTTGAGCTGGAGAGAAAGGAGCTGGGAGATCTGAGATGTGTGGTCTTGACACACACTGTCTGTGCTCCAGCCCTTCTAGGGCTGGGCCATTCATGCTTCCACAGGCAGCAATGCCATTTCCCAGCAGTTTGCCCTTCCTTTTCGGGGAGTTTGGGATTAGTTTCACATGGAGCAGTTGGCTGCTCTGCACATGGCCACAGTAATGCTCATGTGGGAATAAATGGGGACTGCTCTGCTTTGGTGGGAGTGCCAGTTTGTCCTGGTTTTAACATAACTTTGGCCATAATTAACACTTAGAGAAAGGAAACATCTCGCCAGGAAATGTGTTTTGTGTTAGCACACTCAAATATTTTGACCCAGATTTGCAGTTTGGTAAGTAAAGATACTGTTGCTTACCTCTACACTTTCCCCTAGTACCTTCAGCACCTTATTAAAAATTAGTTAATGTATATGCTTATTGTAAACTCCCAAAACACTGCTAATATGCTGCTTGAAGAGAGAGTGTTATATCAAATGTTGAAGCACAGAATGGCAATTCAGAAACAAATTGTTTCCCCTCATCATAGGAGATTCCAAACAAATTGCTGGATTGCTGCTATAAAAAAGGAAAAATATATTTTTAAAATTTAGTTCCTTGAGTAAACAATGTATAAGTATGATTGTGTAGTTTTGTCCTAGTCTGTTGAGTGGGGCATGTTTGGAAGAGGAATCCTCATTAGAAAGCACTGGGAGAAGGGACTGGTAAGAAATTAATTTATAGAAACCTGAAAGCTGTGAAGGAACCAAGATTATTTTATTTATCTCCGAGACCAGTAAAAAAACCCCAACCAGTCCAATGTCTCGACATGAGACTTGGTTAAACTTCTGCTGGTCTAACAATCAAGACAATTGTGGATTTGAGCTCATTTATATAATTAGGATATGCATTCATGGCATAAATATATCATCTGGATCATCTCCCTCTTTTGTGTAATGTTTCAGACATCCCCTGTCTGGGTGGAGGAGGGAGGGTGTGCTCTCTTGTATCTCTCACCCTGGAAATCTGCATTGATTTGACTAAAATGTTTCTCCACTCCTTAGCTCTGTTTATTACTGACATTTCAGAAGACATCTGGTGCAGCTTCAGAGGCAGCACTATTGATCTGCAGTCAGTCTGCTTTTGAATCAGCTTGGGGTGGGGTGGCAAGAGCATAAAGGTTGTTGGAGTTTCTTTGCCAAAATTAACAGCTATGGATTTTTCTGGATTAAGCCTCTATCAGAAAAAACCTGTCCATAGCGGAGTGTGTGCTCTAAGCATTTTTAGGGTGCTGCAAGGTGCAGAATTTCCAGGCTCTGGTTATTCCTCCATCATCTTCCTTCAAGCTGCTTTTCCCATGTTATGGATGGGTTTGGTTTGTGTGTCAAATTCAGGCATGTACACACCAGCCTAAAAACATTGTAGGTGCCTGTTCTTAATCTAAACTAGGCTTGTAAAAAAGCTTTTCTTGTGCGTCGTTTTTGTTTGTTTGTGTTTATATGGTTTTTTAATTAAATAAAATAGGAAATATTTGTTTCTCTTTTCTAAGAAATTCAAGTAAGGTCAGGAAGAGAAAATGTTTGGTGGCTCTTACAACTCTAATCTAGAGTTACTAAGTTATATCTCCTGTTTTCTTAAAATACCTGATTTATTATCTCAGACACTTAATAAGCCTTGTCAGTTCAGTATGTTCCACTGAACTTGCAGCCAGACGTAGATGGCTTGATAAATTGTGTTTCTTTCTTTAAACCTTGTGATGACTTAATCTTTATTTGGTGCTTTTTTTCCTCTTTCTTTTTTAAACGATTGCTCTTGGAAAAAATGCAGTGTCCCTGTTCCCCTCGAAGACCTAAAAAGCCATTTGGCTGTGCTAAGGTTTCAGCAAATCGTATTTAGATTGCTGACATTGTTTTCATGGAAACCAAATAAATTGGTGCCACTTCCTGGGTTTAAAAGATGTGTTCATCTGGTGTGTATTTCATGTAGTCTTTTTTTTTTTTTGCCCCTCCCCAAAAAATATTTCTGTGGTTACTTCGCTTGACGCACTGACTAGACAGTGATCTTTGTGCCATGTATCAGCTATAAAAGATACCTGCTCTGGTTTTACCAGCAGGTAAATCACCAGCTGTGCTGTAACCATGTCTTTGGAGAGAGAGTGAGTTGTAAAACTGGAGATATTTCCTTGTACAGGCACTGGCAAGTAGTTACAGTAGTTGCAGCATTGTAAGGGAAGCTGTTGTGGTAACATCACCTTGATAGGAGCATGATTTAGGTGTGTTTTCTTGTAAATCACGTTCATGATGAACTGCCTTGGCTCTCTCAGTGAGGATCACAAGGCTCCGGGAGGCACAGAGGCTGGTTTGACTCAAACCTTTCTGAAAATGGAATACTTGACAGTTATGAATAAAGCTATTTAACAGTCAACTTCCTGTGGTTTACATGCATTTCTGAATCAGGAGGAGGCTGAAGGGCTGCAGCTGAGATGTGTATATTCCATCTGAACAAAAAAGGGCATCTGCTACAAGCGGTCAGAGGGACTGCTTAAGATCTGATATCCCAATGTGATACAATAATGTTTAAAACAGCCAAAGCACTCTCATGTAACACCGGAAGGTCTTCGGAGCTGATGTGTAGGTGGTTCATTCTGTTGTGTTGGGAGGTATTCAAGAAGTTTGCTTTATTGCAGTACATCAGTATTCATGTGCTCAAGCCTGTGTTTGGTTTTGCCACTCGTATTGGCATCTTTGGGCTGTGCTTTAAGTGCAGGGCAGGGCACGAGTCAGGTGCTGTGGGATGGTTGGTGTCTGCAGTGTCACAGGTCGCTGCTCACCTTCAGCCAAGCCACAGAGGTTTGCAGTTCAGAACTGCTCAACTGTAAAAATTACTTTAAAGGGTTCACCTGCATTTAAAAAAAGAAGTTCAGCTGTGACTAGTTAAAGACTATCACATTGAATCACAGAAGGGTTTGGAGGGACACTTTCCATAAGACCAGGTTGCTCCAAGCCCTGCCCAACCTGCCCTTAAATGCTTTCAGGGATGGAGCAGCCACAGTTTCCTGTCAGGGCCTCACCACCCTCACAGGCAAGAATTTTTTCCTAATATCCAATCTAAACCTACTCTGTCAGCAGGAAGCCATTCCCTCCTGTCCTGTCGCTCCAGGCTCTTTGTAGATAGTTCTCTCCATCTTTCATGTCAGCTCCTTCAGGTACTGGAAGGCCACAATTAGATCATCCCAAAGCCTTCTCTTTTCCAGTCTGAACATTCCCAATTCCCTCAGCCTTTCCTCACAGCAGAGGTGCTCCATCCCTCTGATCATCTTGGTGGCCTCCTCTGGACTCGCTCCAACAGGTCAAGGTCCTTCCTGTCCTGGGGACATCACTATATATTTTTAGCTAATCTTTAAATTTCCGTCCTATGTGCTCACAGAACGTGGGTGTGAAGACAACAGGAATGTGATGGAGAGCTGCAGTTTTTCCTTGGGGGCAGATCCTGCAGTTTCTCAGTTCTGTGCAGATTTTGTCCTCGGTGTGGCTCCTTTGTGGCGTGACAGCCACAGGTTGACTGAGGGGCAGCCACGTGGCAGGGCTGGACGTGGTGAGCCACACTGGAGTTAGTGGGGCAGAGGGGGGAAACCCAGACTCTTTTTTTCTACTCATCTTGGGTAAACCAGAGAGTTTACAGTTTGTCTAAGGGGAAATTTTAGGTGTGACAAGTGTCTGTTGAATACGGACATTTAAATACACTCACTGTCATGAATTTACTGAGAGAAATGTAGTTCTGTATCTACCAAGTGGTCTTTGGATCTGTTTTACAGGGATGTGACTATCATTTTCTTACCAATTTTTAAAAATTGGTGGCATTAAGACTTCCCTTGGTTGTTGTGTTGTGGGTTTTTCAGTGTTTTCTCTTAATTTTTGCACAAAATACGTAGGTTCACCCTTTGGAAAGGGACTGGAAGTCTTACTTGGCTGCTTTGTGATGCTGCCTTTTTGAAGCTTGTTTAAATGGGTCAAAACTCTTTGGTTCTGTGGTAGTGCATTCTGATAAGGATCTGTTCACTGAGGTGGTTTGCTGCTCAGTGGTGTCTGTAGTTAGCAGAGCTCACCCTGCTGCTACCAACGTGGCCAGGGCAGACAGAAAATCCCCACTAGTCAGGGCCCTGCCTTGTAGCTGTGGTGTGAAGGGTGGGTGGAAGAACAGAGGAGTTTGAAGCTGTTCAAGGTTCTGGATGCTGTGCAAATTGGTAACATCCAATGATTGAACAGCTGTTGTCCTTGGATGCAGAGTTGAGTCATGTTGATGGCACTTGGTGTGTTGGGTTTGTTGTCCGAATAGATTTTCATGAGGTGAGAGCCCAGTGGTTGAGCTGATGATGTGCAGGCAGGAAGCTGTTATGTCACTGCTGTATTAGCTGTGTTATCCTTGTAACTGGTTGATTTTAGAGTTCAGTCTCTTGAGTTTCAGCATGGCCACCCTGATGCTTGTCTGCTGTTGGCTCTGGTCGGTGACAGCCCGGGAAGCAGAGCCGGTTTCTTGCCGTTCCTCCCGGCAGTGACTTTGCTGTGTCACGTGGCTCTGGAGCGCTGCTGTTGCTGCAGGCCCCTGTATTTTGCATTTGTGATTTCAGGAAATCCCCTCTTTTAGGAAGCTGCTTCTGGGGGGTGTTTTCTGACCTTTCCAGGCTGTAGTTTGTCTGTCCCAACTGCTCAATCTGTTGCAGTAGCAGTGAGCCCTGAGACTTAAAGGAAGGGTAGTGACTTATGTCTTCCAGTGCTGTGGAGTTAATGGTTCTTTAGGGAGTAGACATTGCTGTAAGTAATATAAAAAAGAGCTATCTGAGATGAAAATACATGTTTGCCTACACACACACACACAAATACTTACAGCCTCTGAGGCCCAGGTATTCTAGAATAAATACCTCCACTTAATGAGTCTGGAATCTGGCCGATTTGTATGTAGCCCTGTGGCGAAGAGCAGGTTGCCAGCTCCTACTGGCACCTAAAAAAGAAATTAAATCTGACCTTAAATTTTATTTTACCTTAATACTCATCTACAGACAGTGGTTTTAGCACTTGGAAGGCCTGAATTCTGATCCTGTTACTCCTGCTTGGGAAGCTTGATGGATTTGTGCATCAGGGTTGTTTATTTTCTGTGAAATAGGAATGCTCTTCCCTGTACACTTTCCTTACAGGATTGAGGCTAGAATGGGTGCTGAAAAAGATGTAGTTGTACAATACTGCTGTCATAGCAAGCAGTAGTTGCTGAGTACCACTAAACTGGTTAGTGTTATTGCTACAGTTTGTCATCCCAGAGAAAACTGGGACAGCTGAGCCAAACAGAAGGGAAGGGAAGGTAGTAGAGGTGTGTTGGACTCTTTCCCTGCAGGTGTGTCGAGCACAAGGCATGTTTCAACCAGAGCCCCAGTCTTGCCTCATTAAGAGTTGATGTTCAAATTGCACACTTCAAGGTGTGGTATCTACTTGTGTTATGTAACTTATTTTAGTACCTGGAAAACTTGCAAAAAACCCTTGCTTATCTGTCTGCCAGAACCCTTTTTGGCCTGTTATTTACCCTCCCCTAGTTAGGTAGGGTAGATGCTTAGGTGGCACAATTTATTAGTGAGGTTTGATATTCATTCCAGATAAGTTTTCAGAGTTCAGATTGAAGTGAGGGGAAGTCGTTATCAGGGTGTAACTCCTGTCCTAATTCACTTGTCTGGATTAGATGTATCACCCTGGTTTCGGATGCTGCTTGAATTTCTCATCAAGCAAACTCACTCAGAATTCTTGCTCTTCCATCTGCAGAGTGAAAACACAGGTGGTTTCTTTTCTGCACTTACTGTAAAGTAAATAAGTTACAGCTGGTCATCAGGAGCTTTCAAAAGGAAGCAGTTTGTGCTTCTGTGAGGATGCTGAGAACCCTAAAAAGGTGCTGCTTTCCTCTGCAAGGAATTCCCTCAGTACATTACCTGCTGCAGTTGAATTCAGGTGCAGCAGTATCCATGCAAGAATTCCTCTCTAATCCCAGCACCCTGACAGAGTCCTGCAGGGTTGATTGTAGTTCAGGCTTACCATGGAAAACTCTTTAGTTCCGCATTAGTGGAGGGATTACAAACTGCAGTTACTGTTTGCCAGGACAGTGCTGGCTTGGATCCAGAAAATAACCTGGAATACCTGTACAGCAGATGTGATCCCATGCAGCACAGCACCCTGGAGCTCTGCTCGTTCCTCCCAGAGGAAGGAATTCTGGTCCAGCTTGGTGTCTGATGGGAAACCTGAGTTAAAGGCTCCGTGTGTTGTGGTTTCTCATCCTCTGTTGTGCTCGTCATTCCCTGTGCTCCGGGGAAGTACCTGTGGGAATGGATCGTGTGGCACTGCAGTTATAAATTAACTTTCTCCAGTGATTAATCCCCATACCTGAATGTCTGTGTGTGCACACTCTGCAAAGCCTTAGAGGGATGGAATGTTTCTTTTCATAAGGAAGGTGTGGCTGCTTCATTGATGCTCCCTGTGGATAATACTTGGATTTATTTATCAAGTCTAAACTTGGAAAGAATGTAACTATTATAAATGTGCCTTCTTATGCTTTTAAGCTTAAATGTTAACTGGCCTAATAATAAATCATCAGTTGTGTTCTTAGTTTAGCTGCTTTTAAAAATGACAGTGATTAAAGCTTACAACACTTAAATGTAGATTTTGGTAAATTATCTGGACTTCAGAATGTAAACTATTGGAATCAAATACGTCGCTTATTTAAATAACTGTTTGATTTGTTTTTAGGGGGAATCTGTAAAGTATTTCTTGGACAACTTGGATAAACTTGGAGAACAAGTAAGTTCTTTTTTTATTTTTCTTTCCAGTCTTGAGTTTTAAGTTGTCTTTGTGATCTCTGGGTTTTAAGTAGATGAAATGTAATCAGTGTCTACTCTAATAACTTTATCTTTAGTTAACTTTGACTGTTGTATTATCTCAGCAGTTCATCACTGACATGTCAAAAACACAAGGCAGTGCAAGGGCCAGGAGACTTTCTGGAAATAAAAGTTCTGTCAAAATTGAGCAAAAACAAGTTACAAATGATCGTCCAGTCAGAAGACTGTTAAAGTAGCCCCTCAGCACTAAATGATACCCAAAAATGACTGGGTTTGGGTTTACATATCCATTTAGGAACACTTGAGTTAAATCACAGGTCAGTAGTATTTATTCACTAAAGAATAAAATCTATTCTCTGAGGAAAAAGTGAAATTTCTGTAGAATACTTTTTTTATAGAACTGTTAGTTATTGCTTGAATAATGAAGTTGTTTGCTGATAGTCTGGGTTGTGTATTGCAGGAATGGCATGTGGAAAAACTGCCTTTAAAATGGGATGGTGCTTGAACTCTGTGGGGAGGCAGTTTCTCCGTGGTCATTTCCAGCTGATGGCTAACAACTGAAGGAATCCAAACCACTTCAATTGAGCCCTGTTACATCATGCTTAATTTCATTTTTCTTTTTGCCTTTAACAGATAAAAATTTGATTTTAACCCAGGCTGTTTCTCTGCTTTGAGCTGTCACTGTTCTGACCGGAGCACCGGTGCGGAACGCAGGCGCTTCCCAGACCTCTGGCTTGGGAACTCCAGCACTTGCTCTCTGAATTAGGATTTATGGTCTGGAGTTGTAAGACCTGCACTCAGGAGGAGAACTGCACTTGCTTTAATGAACTGCTAAACTCTGCCAGTGGTGGATTTCTGGTGGTCTTTGAATCCAGTGCCACTTGAGTTTCGAATGGTTTGGTTTTCTTCCCGAGCACAGTTGGATAAAGAGTTTTGCAGCTTCATTTCAAAGTTCTTTATTTAGAAACTTTGGTCCATTCTTTGTTTAAAGTGTAAAACTTAGTCACTAGTTGAGTTTTTTTAATGTTTTTATATACACACACTTACTATAGTGTGATGTTGCCGTGGGAATGCTGTGAACTCTGAATTACAGCTTTTCCAGCTTCAGGTTAGACCAAGTGATGTTGAGAATCAGAAGGACTTATCAAGATCTTCTGTTGTAGAAAATGTTAAGTCTTTGAGGAAAAAAGCACTAAGTTTTGTTCCTGAGTAAAAGATTTGATAGGTTCTTCTGGTTTATTCTTATCTATATGCAAGATTTATCTAATGAATATTTCCCCAAGCTGTATTAATGTAAGTATTTTACTGTTCTTATCTGATGCAACTGGGCTGACCTGCAACTAAATTGCTTATAAACACACAGATCTGCCATTCGTGTGCCTGTTGCCAAAAAGGAGCTGATAACAGCACTGAGGGAAAAGAACTTAATGTTCAGATTTAATCAATCAGCAGAAAAAAAAAAAGAGTATCTGACAGGCATACGTGTGTGGGATCTCTTGGATTCCTTGCAACTGTTTGTTGTTGTTTCAACTGCCAGTGCAGACTATATGTATTCAAAATATCTCACAGAGAGATGTTGCTTTCCATGTTGTGATTGGATCTTAGTCATGCCTTAAATTGTAATTTTAACTAGGCAAACTGTGATGTGATACCCAAAAGGACTCCTTTAGAAGAAACAGACTGCAGTGGATTTGGGGAAGGAGATAATTCAGGAAGGAGGCACATGTTCCAAATCAATGTCTATATGGGGATGCTTGCAGGAAAAACACTGATTGACAATGGCAAAACATTGAAAGAACTTGGAAAATAATAGTCACTGCCATCCAAGGAAAATATTCACTTAATGCTGCAGCCTTCAGATGTGGAGAATGGGATCAACACTGAGAAAAGGGCCAGCAAGTGGCAAACTGCCAGTATCCCAAGGATCTGGAGAGGGAGAAAAACATAACCATCCTTCAAAAAGATAACTAAAATACTGGGAGATTTCTTAGGAGTTGTTCTGTTTGGTTTCCTGGAGCCAGATGATGGCTGGATACCCACACTTGTCTTGCAGAACACTCCTTTGCTGTCTGTTGCATCAGAGTAGCCAATATCCAGGATAAAACAGAGAGTCAGGGAATGGTTTGGGTTGGAAGGGACCTTTAAGACCGTGGTGTGTCTTCTTTGCGTGTAGAACTTGAAAGCACTTGAAAGGATTCTGTTTGTGGTTCCAAGTGTGGTAGGAGTTTTCAATGAGTAATAGTACTTGAGAGGGAATTTGTCAGGAATTCCAGGGATAAGCTCCTTGTTCTTGAAAGCTTTACTGAATAAACATTACAGGTCAACTCCCAGGAGAGTTTGCTTTGTGCTCTTATTTCAGTATTGAAAGTACATGTGGCTTTGCCTATTATATTAATTGCTTTTATTTATTTACATGATTTAATAATTTCAGTCACTCCTGAGCTTTCCTAAGACTTTCTGTTTTTGTTCTGAGAACTTGAGACTAACTTCCTGAACAACAAAAGAATTCATATCCCCATTTGAAAGTTGAAATAAGAATTGAACCTCTTGCCTACATGTTGACAGTCAGCTTTGCTCAAAATCCCTTCACATGTGCCCAGTGACATTTGATACAGTTACTGCTCTATTCTTCTGATTGTTTTCCCCTCTACAATTTTGGTAGGAAAGACCCAAGATAAATTTAATAAAAAGAAAAGTCTTACCACCCTTTAAAGTTCTTCATTTACTCAGACAAGGGAGTGGCAGCACGTCTGCTGCTCAGTTTGGGGAGAACTCGATCCTGCTTTAGCTGTTGAGCTCTCCTGCAGGTTTAGGTGGTGTGGGGTTTGATGTGCAGCAGTGCTGCAGCAAAGGCCCAGGGTGGGGATCCTGTGCTTCAGAGCTGCTTTGTAATTTGTGCCACGATAAAAATCAGCTCCTTAGTCATGGGCAGCTGGATAAAGAACCCAGAGCTCAGACAAAACCATCTCTCCCTGGTTTCACTTTGGAGCCTACATGGTAAAGCAAAGTGATCCTTGAATTTTTGTGATGTTGCACTCCATGATTTTTAGATTTTATTTTTGTGGCTTGAACTTGCCTTAAACTTGGGATACAAGTATTGAAATGGCCATGGGGTTGTGTTTGTTCCCCCGCCCAGCCGACTGCTTGAATCAGACTTTCTGGACCATGGTCTCACACATCTTTATAAAAGCTCCAAGTCTGGGAACTGGCACTGTCAAAGGAATATCATAGATCATTCACTAAGAGGAGACTGAAATTCCAAAACCTAAACAACGCTCTCTGAAGTTGTGAGAAATGCTGGAAAAATGTGAGGAACAGTTTCCACAACAAGTGAACAACAAGGCTTTAAGTTCCAGCACAGCCAGCTGTCTGGGAGAGATGCTCCTTGCAGATAGCAGAAGGACTTGGAGCAGATGCAAAAGTGTAATTCTAGGAATGAAGAAATCCCCAGTCCAAGTCTTGAATTTCATGCTGTCAAAAGCTGACTAATAAGAGTTCATCATCCTGGAGCATCTGCATCCATTGGTGATGTTCATATAACAGTCAAAAAATAGTAAAAAAGCACTTTTCCTGCCTCTTGAATTCTGGGGAAAGGTGGGCTGGAGAAGTTCAGGGTGCAGCTGTGTGCCCTCCAGGCTGTGCTCTGGGAAGAGGCTGCTGTCCCCAGCTGCCTGGTTCTTCTCCTGTTCTTCTCATGGCCCAGTAAAGTTTGGACAAAGCCAGGCAGTGTGAGCTCACTGGTGTGGCACACAGCTAATAGAGTGACTTTTTGGACCGAGACAGCTGGATGCAAAAGATCCATGGCACAAACACAATAAGCTGCTTAAGTTTTGCTTTTCAGGCATAATTGGTTGCCTTAAAATCACTTAGTGAGCAGCTCTTTTGCACTGGAAGCAGTCGTGCAATATGCAGGAGAGCCTGGGAGGAACAGAGAGCCCACAGTTGGAACAGGATATACCCTGGTTATTGATTTGGAAAACCTGTTTTAGAACTCATTTGCTGCATTGCAGTGTTGGCAGCCAGCATGTTCCCCAGCTTTGTGAGGAGAGGATGAATAAAGCACAGAGTAATCCAGAACAAGGGAAACAGGCATGAAGAATTGCTGGTTCACCTCCCAGGTTATTCATGGATCTTTGTCATGGAGAGCTTCGTTTCTCTGGGGTACATATTTTGATGTAATATTGATGTGTTTCCTGTTCTGGACTCCAGATCTTTCCCAAAAGCTCCAGGGTTAGCATGTAAATACAGGTCTGATTATTGAAAACCTCGTGTTGTTCCTCTGCCACCTGCTCTCTCCGTTGCAGCTCCACCGTGCCCGTGATTGTAGCCTATAATCTGCAAACTCTCCTTTACTGTTTTTTTTCTTTAGGATTACCTTCCCTCACAGCAAGACATCCTGCTGGCACGAAGACCCACCAAAGGGATCCACGAGTACGACTTCGAAATCAAAAATGTCCCTTTCAAAATGGTCGATGTGGGCGGGCAGAGGTCGGAGCGGAAGCGGTGGTTCGAGTGCTTCGACAGCGTCACGTCCATCCTCTTCCTCGTCTCCTCCAGCGAATTCGACCAGGTGCTCATGGAGGACCGGCAAACAAACCGCCTCACCGAGTCCCTGAACATTTTTGAAACAATAGTCAATAACCGGGTTTTCAGCAACGTCTCAATCATCCTCTTCCTAAACAAGACGGACTTGCTTGAGGAAAAAGTACAGAAAGTGAGCATCAAAGACTATTTCCCAGAGTTCGAAGGGGATCCCCACTGCTTAACAGATGTCCAAAAATTCCTGGTGGATTGTTTTCGCACGAAACGCCGGGACCAGCAGCAGAAGCCCCTGTACCACCACTTCACCACTGCTATTAACACAGAGAACATCCGGCTAGTTTTCCGTGATGTCAAGGATACCATCCTGCACGACAACCTCAAGCAGCTCATGTTACAGTGATGTGCAGAAAGACATTCTTGTTTCAGTAACTCTCGTGTGTTGTTTTTTTTTTTTTTTTTAACTAGAAGTTTACAGCAGGAGTAGAGAAATCCAGATCCTGTCAGACTTCTTGATATGTGGCTAAAAGCTGCTGCTGAACACATTATTGCCAACTTCTGCAGAAATTCAGGCTTAAATCTCTTCCAGTGTAGCTTCAAGATGACTCAAGTTGTAATTTTATAGCAGATCTATGTCTAAGTTACCTGTAAAGTGGTAAATTTGACCTTTTACAAACATGTATATCATCCTAGAAAATTCAGAATTCCAAGTCCAGACTTCCATGAAATTGTTGCAATTATTAGACTGTGGCAGTAATTTAGGGGTGGGGGGGAGAAACTTTTCACATCTAACTTCATTACAAAGACTGTGATACCATAGCTGACTTATGATTTCTCAGGTCTACTTTTGGTTAGAAATCCCATCAATCCCTTGCTGGAATCGTCTGTTTGAAGCGCGGATCCCTGGGCGTAACGTACTTCCTGTTCAAGTACAAACCTTAGCCTTGGCTTTGAATAGGAGATGCTTTAAAAATGCTTAAAACTGGGAGCTTCAGACATGTCTGGCAGGAAGTGCTGAGTCCAGGGACGAGGGGTTAGTGGTTGGCACAGTACACGGATTCACTCCGGCGTTGTCCGTACGTCTCGGAGCCATGGCAAAGCACAGAGCACTGTGGTCTGGTCCTCTGGACATTCTGATGTGGGAAGGGGGAGCAAGCTCAGCTTGTGTTTCATGTCTTCACTAAGCAGATGTTCTGTGTAGGTAACAGATGTTCCACGTAGGTGACCCGTTCTCGAAGCGCTTTAACTTAGCACTGGTTTGTTTTAATTCCCAGCTCCTTCCAAGCTGCCTCCTCGGAGTCAGTAACGCCTGGTGATGGAGAGAAGTACTCGCAAACCTAAGTGCCTCCTTGTGTTCTGTCCTCCTCTGGTATTTTCAGTGGCCTTATGAGTTCCCAGCAGAGGCCTTGTGTAGCTGACACCGTGGGGATGAATGTTTTTTTCTGGAAAAAAACAAACAAACAAACAAACAAAAAAATGTGTCCCAGCAGAACGTGCTTCAGCTGATGAGGTTCTTTCTGAGACTTTCCAGTGGGGTCTAAGCAATCCTAAGTGTACTTGAGCCAAATACGTCGCACAGCATCTCCCAGAGTGCTGCTTGTGACCGTTTTACCCAAAGTTCCATTGCAGTTCTGTTTATTTTTTTTATTTTGGGGGAGGAGGAGGTGGTTGTTAGTGTTGCCATGTAATGAAAAGAAATAATAATAATAATAAAACCCAATGAAAATAAAGCAATGCTCACATACCCTGTGGCACACTGCAAAACGACAGTGAGCTGTTGTGTTTCAGAAGTTAGTGCAGCTGCCACGTTTCCCCCAGGCTGTAGTGTCGTGGGGGCAGCTCAGCTGCCCCTTTGCCCCGTGGAACCAATTCCTGTGGATCATGATGGTGGCCAATCCCTCAGTGAATTCTCATTCACATCCCGTGCACGTGGCGAGCGGTGGGACACGGTGTCCCTGCCAGGACATAGGAAAGCTGCCTGTCTCCTGAACTTAGCCTTTACTTACTGTGACTGTAAGTTGTATTAACATCTCTGTACCTCGCTCTCCTGGCAGCAGAGGGGGAATAGTGTATTTTTATTTAGTTAGGTGCTTTGAAAGACCTCTATTTTTTTATATCATCCAGTGAGTAGCCATAGGTTAGTCTGTGATTCTCGTCATCAGGCACTATCTTGGGAGGAAAGAACTTGGGAGAAGTCACAGTGCAGAATCTAAAAATAATCCTAAAGTCTGGATGCAGCACTGATGTCGGGAGGATGAATAGAATTTTAGATGGGGATATTTAATGTAGATTTTGCTTCTATACTGGACATGGATTATTTCTGATTTGGTGAGTTCATATGTGAGCATTTCAAGAAGGAGGATGAACTAGAGACCTCAGGAAAGACAGTGAGGCTCTTTCAAGGACTGACCATCCTTTGGAGAAGGATAATGGTTGATTTGGTTGGGCTTTAAGTGCTCCATGAGCAGACACAAACCTCTGGTGGCCTCCAAAGTCCAGTGCTGGAAAGCAGAACCTGAACAAATCCATGCCCCACCCTGTCAACAAGATAAGGAGTTGGGTTGGTTTTTTTCCTTTGCTGACAGTTGTCTGAACAAGTTTCTTTTCAAAAAAGAGACTTATCTCTGAATAAAACAGTTAATTTGGAGAGGTCTGCAGAATGTGCTTTGGAGGATGTCAGACCAGATGATTGCAGAAAAGACTAAAAACTGGTAGTGGATGATAGGACGATTACCAGGGATTTATTTAAACAGATTTATGTAAAATAATGATGAATTTTGTGTCAAGGGACCTGTTAATTTACTGAAGATGTTTCAAACTGATGTCAGTCTAAGGATGCAGCCAGGATCACCAAGGCACTGGGCACTTCTGACCTTGGCCAAAGTGGGGATCAAATTCAGCAGCTTCTCCTCTGAACCACCCCAAAAATCCTTGGTTTTAATCCTCTCAGATCACTGTCCCTGTGAACCCCAGGGCCTGTAAGAGAGCCAGGGGGGACCCCAGTGCTGGGTCACTTATAGGCCCTGGCAGATAAGCACTATATGAATCTCAGGCAGAAATGAATTGATTTAATTAAATAACTGAGTCAGATCACTTGGGTTTTCCACTCCCTGTTCTTGAGAGGGGGGTGAGACAACACACCTGGATGTACCTGTTTACATGGTTCCTGTGTTAAAATATGGCCAAAACCCCCAAATCATTGCCCTTGGCCACCTTCAGACTCACTCTTCATCAGCTCCCTGAATGGGGCACAGCGTGGACAGTTGTATTGCCCTTCAGATTTATTTCTAAATATCATTTCTTTATTGCAGGACGTAATTTTGGTACAAGGAACCAAACAAGTGACAGTTGTCTAGTGAGAGTGAAGCTTCCTCATGGAAACCAGTCTGTGGTACAAGGTTGGGATGCATTTCTGGTGAAGGTGGGAAAGCAGGTAGAAAATCAAGTTTTCCAGAAAATCAGGTTTCCCTAAATTTCTTAGTTCTCTGCTGGAGTGAGCTCTGTTCAATAGATCACTGACCCTGTGGAGATGAACCACTACCTTGTACAACCTCCCTGTACTTGAAGGTGAAATTGGTGTTTCAGCGACTGTTCCCTCCTGCAGGGTGTTAAATGAGATGATTGATACCTAAAAACTGTGGCTGTTCATCAGGGCTTGATAAAATGTCACATTTTTTAATGTATTGTATGTGGGAGTGTAAGCCATCAGTTTGTGTGAAACTTCAGCTTTCTTCTGGAATAACTGCTCTTAGAAAGAAGTCAGGTTGATCTCAAAGGCTGTTCATTGGGCTCATCTCCGAGTAGCTTTACATTTTGCCCATCAGCAGGTTGATCAGGTTGGGTGGGTGTGCCAAGCTTCCTGACCCTGGGCTGGGGACAGGATTCCTGGTGTGTGTCCAGGGTGTCTGTGGGCAGCAGAACTTCCCCCCCTGGTTATTCCTCTTGCAGAAGGTCCATCTCCCACCACCACTCCTGTCCCAGCCCCATCCGAAGTCTCGTGCCGTGCCCAGTTGTTCACCACTTCACTTTACAGGTCTTGTCTCTCTGATGGTACCATTAACATAGTTTTTAATTTCACAGCATTGCAATACAGTGCCATTTTGCAATTTCTTTGCGTTGTACTTGAAAATAAGTTGAATTGCAGACTATTTAAAACTGCTTTCCTGCGCTTTCAGTAGCAGTGAGAGCTTACCTTACGTGAAGCCTTTATGTAAAAATATATTTTGTAACAACCTCATAGATCTTTAACGAAACCAAGATTTGTATTAGCTTTGTATAAATGTTTGTGGCTTACAATTTTATATGTTGTTTAACTTTTTATAAACTTTCCAGGGACTACTTTTTATTGTAAATTTTTTTTTCTCCTTGCTTTAGTTTAAGATTGGCAATAAATTATTTCTAAGGGAGGTCTTAGAAGAAAAAGCATCACTTCCTTTTTATAAAATGGTTAAATTGATTCACAGTTTAAAACCTTACACTTGCTTGTACATTGCTCTGTACATACTCTCCAAAAGTGTTGCCTTTCAGCTATTAATATTTGCCTTGTGTACAAAAATTACTGACGATGAATAAACATATACAGCCTCACGTTGGTGTGATGAAATCATCTTTTCTAATTAATAATGAGTGGAGGCAGCCAACGGACTCTTTTTGGGGGTTGGCAAAGGCCAGCTGGTTTGCTCCTGCCACATCTTGTCTTTCAGATAAAATATGTAAGAGAGTCAAGCAAACTCCCTGCTAAAAGGGCTCCTCCAGGTGCTGCTGGGCCTGATGACTCTTTCCGTGCCAGGGAGGCACCAGGAAAATGCTGACTTGCATTTGACAGCCCGTTTGGTGCTCAGTATTTAAAATATTGATGGCACTCGGGTGTGCTCTGCGACAAGTCTCTATGAATTATGGATTTCAGTATTGCAGAGTTGATTTTACTGGGGTTTTTTTAAGCTGTCCTCTGACTAAGCCAGCCTCTGCCTCCTGGACAAACAGGTCACTGCAATACGAAGCAGTATTTTGCAGCAAAACATTGATTTCTCCTTTGTCAGTTTTTATAGGCCTGAGATGCCTCATTTTCCACAACAACCTTCGGATTTGGCCAGCGTGCTGTGGACACTAAATCCCCGGAAATACTCAGCCCAAGTCATCCTTGTTTATGCAGTTGGTGCTCAGTGTTAGCATTTATCTTGCTGATGGGGATACAGGAGCTGTAGGAATTCTCAGCAGTGTGAATGTTGCTGTGGGCGGGTTGGAACCTGGATGCAGAGTGCAGTGGACTGAAGTGAGTTAAACCCCTGCCAAACGCCCTGGAACTTAAACCAGCTCCATGGTGCAGTTTGGATTCTGGGTCCTGCCTGTCCTAGGGAAGCTGTTTCTGAGGAATCATCGCTTCATCTCTTGACCACTTTTTCGTGCTGGAACAGTCACATCATCTGAGCACTGTTTGTGATGTTGCTCTGACTTTGAAATCCAATCTCTTCAGATTTCTTTTTTTACTGCATCCTATTTCCTGAGCTGCCACCAGCCACCTGAGGAGTAAAACTAAACCATCTAGAACTCAACAGGTCGTGTTAGTTGGTTTTTTAATCCCAGTATTACAAGTGTAATTGCATCACTTTCACGTGGGTTTCTAGTTAAGTTCTTGTTGACTAAAGCTCTGAGCAACCTGGTCTAGTGGGAGATGTCCCTGCCTGTAGGAAGGGGTTGGAACTGAATGAGCTTTAGGGTCCCTTCCAACCCAGGCCATTCCATGATTCTGTGATGATCCTATGAAAGCTCTCCTTAGGAATGGGTTAGTGGTGTTGGACCATCCAGCAGCTGGAGCCCTCACAGGCTCCGATAACCTCAACACACTGATGTGCCAGGGGCTGAAGTGGTGGGAAGAGCTGAAGTGGGAAGGAATGTGTTCTGGGATTTGTGTGAGCAAGTGGAGTTTCTTCACGTTCACAGCTCCTTTGATTTACCAAAACACCTTGCTGCACGTACTGAACGTAGGTTGGGTGTTCAGGCCTCTTCCTTCCTGTTAAAGTAACTTGGTGATTACACAACTGACAGGAGGGAGCAAAACTGGAGTAGGGCTGTACCCAAATTGTCCCTGGCTGCCCTGTCAGCAGCAGGAGCTGGTTCTGGAGCCAACCCTGGTCCCCTGGTCCTGTTCTGAGAGGAGCTACCACTGAGCTGTGCAGCAGCTGAGGGTGAAGTGCTGAGGAGCAGCTACCAGGCAAGCACAGCCCCAGGGGAATCCAGCTGGAAATGGGACAGGAATCTGCACTGGCCCAGACCCTGCTGGGTTTTCCCTCTGAAACAAAAAAGGTGATGGCATTGAGGTTCTTCTGGTTCCTAATCCACTGACTGGTTGTGTTTTCCACAGAAGCCGAGATGTTTTCGCTGTGCGTGAAATGGGAATTACTGAATTAATAAGGATCCAGATATTCCAAGTCCTACAAGGTTTGCAATAGTGTTTTATTTGTGCCTAACTTCAGATGCTACTGGATTTCCTTCCTCTGCTTTCTTCCCTTGGGTTTTTATGCACGTGAGGGGCAAGACATCGGTTCCTGCTGGAGTGCAGCTTCCACCAGCAGCAGCTTTCTGGGCCCTGGGATTCTTCCTCACTATCACTCCTAAGAGTGCAACTTCGGAGTGATCCCTGCTCCTGGGTGTGAAACACGGAGCCAGTCCTTAGCCCAGTTCAGTGAACAGGCTGCAGATGAACTGAGGATAAGGAATCAAAACATCCCAAGTGAGATGTGCAGCGAGGGGGAGGCGCAGTCCCTGCCCCTGCGTGTGGCCGAGCTGCTGCCCCTGCTCAGCTCCACGCAGGGAGCCAAGGGTTTGATTAATTGCTGAGCACTGGATCTGACAAACCTGGATTTGGGGCAGGCTGCTGCCAGCAGAGCTCTGCTGCAGTGCTTCCAGCTCCATGAGGAGGTTAATATTTAAAGGCTGAGTCCTCCCAGGCGCTGGCTGTGAGCAGCAGGTCGTGTTTGCTGTTCCTGGGGCAGTGAGGGCTCCGAGGCACTGCAGGGTAAGGCAGGAACGTGTTTGTCAGCAGAACCAGTGAGTGAATAAATCCCATTTCTCTGCCTGGATGGTTGGAAACATGGTGACCCAGTAAGATGATGCTGATCAGTGCAGACTGGTTTTTATTAATTTAGTGCTTGCAGAGCAGGAGGAAGCACGAGACCCCATGCATCCAGCGGTATCCAAAGTGAGTTTTTCCCACTCCCTATTCCAATTCAATATAGTGGATCTTGCCTGTATAAAAGATGCTAACTCCCTGCCCAGGATTCTCCTCATGGACTGGTAGAGCCCAAATCCCTGCCTGATACTCGAGGGAATGGCCTGAAGTTGGGTCAGGGGCAGGTTTGGGTTGGATATTAGAAAAAGATTCTTCCCCCAGAGGTGGTTGGGCACTGACCAGGCTCTCCAGGGCAGTGGGCACAGCACCAAGGCTGCCAGAGCTCCAGGAGTATTTGGATGATCCTCTGGGGCACAGGGTGTGACTCTTGGGGATGGTCCTGGGCAGGGCTAAGGGTTGGATTTGAGGATCCTGGTGGGTCCCTCCCAGCCCAGCATATTCTGGGATTCTGTGATTCTCTCTCCAATGCAGCACCAGGCCAACCTTGGGTGGCTCTCAGCCAGGCTGCAGGTGCTGTCCTGTCCTCTCTGAGCCATCTGCAGCCTGGAAGACAGTCAACTTCTCTGATGTAGAAGAGAGACAGCCCTTTATCAGGTCCAAAGCGGAAGCAGTAATGGAAAAAGAGAAGGAGGACATCTATTTTAACATTCCCACTCCCCCAGACGGCCTTTGTGCTGGTTAGGGAATGAGTGACTGTTTCCAAGTTGACCACATACCATGCAAATGATGTTTGTGGGACGACACCAGCCATGAATAGTTCACCTCCAGTGAGCAACTCACCTCCAGCACTCCCTGCATTGGGCTGTTCTGGCAGTGCCACGGGAGGTGGGATCACCAGCACCCACATCAGGTTCAACTCTGAGCCCTCTGTGCACCCCCAGTCTGTGCCTGGGACTTGTTTGTTGTTTTCAGCTTTTATTGGAAGAAAAGGCAGTATCTATAAACAATACAGGTCCTTCAGGGGTTGCCTAGGCACAGTATTTTGCACTTTTTCTGTATGAGCTGGATTCTCTTACAATGATCCAATAGTAGCTGTGAATTGATGACCCTTTCCTGCTGTAGCCTTCATTTTCCCTGAAGGAGAGGGAAGCTAATAAAAGAACTCCAGTGAAATGAGCATTTTCCAAGAGTTTAACATCAGGATTTGCAGGCGGGCAAGTTGAGCAAGGCTTCAGCAGCATCAGCCTTCTTACATCATGTCTGGCATTTGCTGAAAATTGTCTACAATTAAGGGGAAAACTTCCTCTTTTATTCCTGCAGATGACTCTGCTTCCCCCTCTCCCATCCCCACTTACAAAACTTGAGGGGAAAAGGGGATGGTTCTCATTTTATCCTCTGCTGTGCTCCACAAGCTGCCTGGGAAAGGGACACCAGCCTGACATGACTCTGCAGCTGAGGCCACTCCAGCTCTCCTTCCCTCTCTGTTCCCAATGTCCCTCCCTGCTGATGACATTGCATCTCTGCCCACAGCAGGAAACCTTTCTGCTGCTCCTTCTCTCACCTCTAATACTCAAGGTGAAATATCACTGAACACTTTTTTGTTTGCCACTTTTTTTGTGGCAAATTCTAAATCCTCCTCTCGTTTCCAGTGAAATGGTGGCCTTCATTGCACTGCAATAAAGCAGTGCAGAGTCATCTCTGCTGTTGTCTGGGGATGCCTCTGGGGGAAAGGGACATTTTTACACATGCAAACGTCAGCAGCGAGTCCGTGGCTGTTCCCTTGCTCAGCTGAGTGACACCACTCCAAGGACCTAATTGTGGCCCAAAAGAAAGATGGAGAGACTATTTCCAAGGACCTGGAGTGGCAGGACGAGGGGGAATGGCTTTAAATGGACAGAGAGCAAGAGTAGATTAGATAATAGGAAGAAATCCTTCCCTGTGAGGGTGGGGAGGCCCTGGCACAGGTTGCCCAGAGGAGCTGTGACTACCCCATCCCTGGAAGTGTCCAAGGCCAGGTTGGACAGGGCTTGGAGCAACCCAGGACAGTGGAAGGTGTCCCTGCCCATGGCAGGGGGTGGAATGAGGTGATCTTTTAGGTCCCTTCCAACCCAGGCCATTCCATGATTTCTCCCTTTAGAAAGGCAACCCCATTTGCCTGAACTGGTAGGTTTAATACATGGAGGACATTCAGACATTTAATATTCAAATTAATTGCCAGAAGCAGCTCCTCTCTAAAAGGCTAGCAAGGTAAAGTGTTGTTTTCCCCTCTCCACAGGAACGGGAGTGGAATGTGAAAGGATCTGGCAACCAGCCAGCCGTTCTGCTGGAGCCAGGCTTTCCACTCCACGTCTCCCTACCCCGTATCATTTGCTTGCAGCAAGACAAATGCCTGTGATGATGCCAAAGAAAGGAGAGCAGAGGAGGAAAACACAGTCTGGCACCTTCTCTTCCTGCCCTGGCTCTCCTAGGAGGTGGAGCTTGGTGATTCCCTGAGCAGGTGCTGTCCCTTGGATGAGAGTCACTGCCCAGATGTAGGGAGTGTTCCTGGGAACCGGCAACTTCAAGGGTCACCAGGAGGGAGAAAAAAAGCACCTGCAGAGAGCAATCCTCAGCCTGAAGTGGTGTCCCAGGTAGGTGGGATGAGTCACTCCCCAGAAGGGATCAGCCCAGCACTTGCAGATACTCCAGTGAGGTGAAACCAGCTCTGCCCCACACCTTTGTGCTCCAGTTCCCTGATAAGGAAAGGCAGGTGTGAGTGAGATAGAGCAGAGCACTGGAGATCCCTGGAAGAAAGATCTGGATTATCTTCTTTCTGAGGGTGATTTACAAGGCCCCCTAGGACCCTTTTGTGGCAGGGTTTCATCCATCCCATCTCCATGTTCACTTTTGTAACAGTCACAGGCCATTGTAGATAAACAGCTCCAGATCTTGGCAGTCATGTGGGACACAACCCCACGTATTTTAGAGTTCCTTAAAAGCAAAAGAACAGCTAAAACATCTAAAACCGAACTGAAAACTGAATGTAATTTCCCATTTCCATAACTGGAGCTCTTTGGCTCACACGTTTCTTTAGCACAGGCTGATTTTTTTCCTCCATCTTATGGATTTCTGTTTGTGGAACACAAATGTCACCCCATCCTGATGTCCCAGACTGCTTGGGGAGGGCTCCTAATGCAATGTTCAGGAAAAATACCTCAGAGCTGAATGTATTAATAAGAGAATCAGGAGATCTTTGCTTGACTTACATGGCAAGATTATTCTCTGCACCCAGTTGTGTTTCAGGCCCGTAACAGTTTGAAGCTTCAGATCAAACATTGTGGAGGAGCTACAAGGTGGAGGGAGAACCATGATCCATGTTCATGGTCCTGTGCCATGATCTGAGCCCAGCACTGATTCCAGGAACATCTGAGCACTAAATATAACAGCCTTGCTCACTCAGCAGCTTTGGGTCCAGCAGATACCCAGGGTTAGGGTTAGGGTTATTATCTCGAGCATTTCAAAATGACATAAATCAGGGAAAAGAGGGATCCTGAAACTCCTGAGAAGTTGAGAGACTCAATTTCACACCTCCCCTCAGGGCAGAATGATTTGTCCTGTACCTTGTCCTGAAGCAGGGTGGTATCCCATCCCCTATATCCCATCCCCTGTATCCCATCCCCTGTATCTCCATTCAGTATATCCCCATCTCGTGTATCCTCATCCCCTGTATCCCATTCCCTGTATTCCCATCCCCTGTATCCCATCCCCTGTATCCCATCCCCTGTATCCCATCCCCTGTATCCCATCCCCTGTATCCCATCCCCTGTATCCCATCCCCTATATCCCATCCCCTGTATCCCATCCCCTGTATCCCATCCCCTGTATCCCATCCCCTGTATCCCATCCCCTATATCCCATCCCTGTATCCCCATCCCCTATATCCCATCCCTATATCCCATCCCCTGTATCCCATCCCTATATCCCATCCCTGTATCCCATCCCCTATATCCCATCCCCTATATCCCATTCCCTATATCCCATCCCCTGTATCCCCATCCCATGTATCTCCATTCCGTATATCCCCTATATCCCATCCCCTGTATCCCATCCCCTATATCCCATCCCTGTATCCCATCCCCTGTATCCCATCCCTATATCCCATCCCCTGTATCCCATCCCTGTATCCCATCCCCTGTATCCCATCCCTGTATCCCCATCCCCTGTATCCCATCCCTATATCCCATCCCTGTATCCCATCCCCTATATCCCATCCCCTGTATCCCATCCCTGTATCCCCATCCCCTGTATCCCATCCCTATATCCCATCCCTGTATCCCATCCCCTGTATCCCATCCCCTGTATCCCATCCCTGTATCCTATCCCTGTATCCCATCCCTGTATCCCATCCCCTATATCCCATCCCCTGTATCCCATCCCTGTATCCCATCCCCTGTATCCCATCCCTGTATCCCCATCCCCTGTATCCCATCCCTATATCCCATCCCTGTATCCCATCCCCTGTATCCCATCCCCTGTATCCCATCCCTGTATCCCATCCCGGGCCGGGCTGTCCCGGTGCAGTTCCGCGCGGGGCCGGCAGGGGACGCGCGCGGGCCGCGCAGCCGGGGCGGTGCTGCGGGATCGGGGGGGACACGGGGAGGGACAAAGGGGGGACACGGCGGGGACAGGGGGGTGGGCACGGGCACCTTCCCCCCGCCCCGATGGCCCCTCTGCACCCTCCGCCTCTGAATCGCTGCCAGGGGAGAGAGCCCAGCCCCGTCCCGCGGGGAGATGCGGGCCCGCAGGTGGGAATGGTTTCCCTAACGCCGGCTCTTTATCGCTCTCTGGCTCAGGGAATCGGGCGTGGCTTTGGTCCTGGTCGCGGTCAGGGGATGCAGGGTGGGATGTAGGGCTCCAGCCACCTGCAGGAATGGGACTGGTGTCCCTGCACCTTGCCTAGGCTGTGTATAGAATAGAATAGAATAGAATATCCTGAGTTAGAAGGGACCCACAGGGATCACTGAAGTCCAACCCCTGGCCCTGCACAGACACCCCAACAATCCCACCCTGTCCCCAGGAGCGCTGTCCAAACCCTCCTGGAGCTCTGGCACCTTGGGGCTGTGCCCACTGCCCTGGGGAGCCTGGTCAGTGCCAGCCACCCTCTGGGGGAAGAACCTTTTCCTGAGCTCCAACCTAAACCTCTCCTGACAGCAAGCTGCAGGCTGCCATGGGCTCTGTGTGGCAGCAAATACAGGGCACAGAGCAGGGCAGTCCCACAAGCTGCTCCCAACTGTTTCCTTCCTCCCCTTCTGCAGGGCCGAAGGTCACCCCCTGCCCTGCAGAAACCAGTGGCACAGCTGTGAGAAGCACATCTCCAATCCAGCAGCGTCACCATTCCCAAGGCCTCCTGGAGCCAAGGGTGTCCAGCAGCAGGGTGGTATCAGCAGGATGCTCTGGGCAGGTTTCTGGCCACTCTGCTCCTTTGGATGCCCAGCTGGATGTGTGGATGTAGGTGCCTGGTCCCTGCTGGTGTCACCTCTGCCTGGGAGCCTGAGCTTGGATTTCACCACCGTGCAGTGCACCAGCCAGCCCCAGTTTCTGACTTCCTTGTAGGATGCATTTCACAACCCCTGTGTTGGTTTGTGTCTCAGCTGTTGCTGTAGGATACCACAGCTTCTGCCTGTGAGCCTTTGCTTGTTTTTCTCATCTTTCTACGGCCTTACAGACGTAAAAAACTGTAGGAGCACATAAGTTCAGGGTTTCTAAAGGAAACTGTGGTCTGAGACATGCAAAGAAATGTCAGTGGTAGAGAGTTACACTCGTGGTTAGTGACTGTTTATTTGTTTTGCTAAGTAGAAGCAGGTGTTACAGAGTCAGGATATTCGGGGTTGTGTTGCTCAGAGGGTTGGGGGTTGAAAACCTTCTCACCAGTGTTAATCATATTGTTTTTAGACACAAGAAGCAGAACACAGGGGACAGAGAAGAAGGATTTTGCTTTGGTCTTTCAACATTAAAATCTTTCAAGCTTCTTTTTTCATTTTTGTTTTGTGTGTTGTGTCTTGAAAACCTTATTATCAAGGAATGCACGAAGATGATAGAGAAACAGTGGCAGGAACCCAAATGTGTTCACCAAAACCCTACAAGTGTTCGAGGAGAACCACAAATGGTTATTAAAATGCCTCAAGGTGCTGCTGGACTGAAGTATATAAGCAGAGTGTATAATACATGCAGAAGAGCTCATGTATTTAAAGGGTTACTTTCTGCCATTTACTATGGACTATTTTAAAATTTACTGTCTGACAGGGAACTACCAGCACACTAAAAATTCTTCACTGAAAAGCTAATGTTTGTATCTCTTGGCTGACACCGGTTGCTAACATGATGCTCAGTATTTGGTCTGTGCTGGTGCCGCCTGTATCCAGGAATGTTTGTCTTCATCACTCTTGAATGCTCCTAAATCGAGTCTGGGGTGTTCTGTGTCCCACACAGCTGCAGGAGAGCGGTGCAGTTTAATTCTTTGTGTTTTATAAGACTAATAATAAAATTGCAGGGGCGAGAGTCCCTGTGTAGGAGTAAAAGGGTGTCTGCAGGTGCCAGGATCTGCCCACAGTGTGGGCTCCAGGGAGAGGAGACAAGTCTGGTTCCATCTAAGGCATTTCATGATGTTTAAGAGAAGATGCCTTGAGTTTAATCCAGGTTATTTACATGGTTTCTCTCTCCTTTTTTTTTTTTTTTTTTAATCGGGTTCACAGATTTAATTGGTGCTTTGTGTGAGAGGTTTAATTTCCTGTGTCAGGATGTTATTTGTAATTGCAGTAAGCAGGGCTTGGGTAGATTTCCGTTCTTTACCTCATCCAGGTAGGACACTTCCTGCTCTGTGCTGGCAAATGGGCTCCCCTGTACCTGGGCCCCAAATCGGGCTGACAGGGGAAAGTTTCCCACTGTGCACAATTTTCAGGACTAATTTTTCCTCTCTGCTTCACAGATCTGCTTTTGTTCTCCCTTCCTGCCCTTACACACTGTGAGCAATTAAATTCTCTAAAGCCTGTGAATTATCTGCTGTTAAAAGCCCACACCAGAGTGCATCTGTATACATTAAAAAAATTACTCTTTCGAAATGGAATCGCTTCTGTGTTTTAATATTTATTTCTATTGTTTCCTTGCTTGATAAAATTGAATTTGACATAGTTCTAAAGTTTATGTCCTGTTTCCACTTCCCACCCTGACCAGTTTGGCCTCTCTGCTGTGCTGAGAGTGCTTTTAACCAAGGAGAACTCCACAGGTGGGTCGGGCTGCAGGGTCAGTGCCTTGTCCTTGAAGGTTGAAATTCTTGACTCACTGAAAGCTGCACGAAGGAGGCTGAAAAAAAACCTTTGAGATGTGACACTGCCAGTGCACTGACCCGGGGTTGTCTCAATGAAAACACTCGATGAACTGAAGCTCCAAGGTGGTTTTGTGTTTAACAGTTTGGGTGATTGTTTGCACCAGGGTTTGCTGTGAGTGCTGATGGGGCAGTGGGTTCACCTGCTGGTTCCTTTGTGATTGTGATATTGGCCACAGCTGTGAAGGGCTCTGACCCCTCACCAACGAGGCAGGAGGAGAAGAAGCAGAGAAGTTCCTGTGCCTGCAGACTCCTTCCAAGGTACAGCTTGTTTAATGTGTATTTTTTCTGGATGGGGGAGCTGTGCAGGGCCAGCAGTTCTCTGAGGACACGAGATTTTCTGAAAGTGTGGTTGGGGGATTCTGGGAGGGGTTTCTGTGTGGGCAAAGCAAAGCCCCTCGCTGGGTTATGAGCAGGTGGTATTGAGCAGAAAAGGGTTGTGTTTGTGAGCAGCAGGGAAGGGCTGCCTGAGTGCTGTGCCAGGGCTCACTGGAGGCTGGGATCAGCCCCCTCCGGTGGCACTGAGCGGGCAGGGTGGGACATTCCCTGTGTCCCCACTCTCACCCACGGGGGATGACAGTGGGACCAGTTGGCAGGAGCCCAGTCCAGCAGGGCCCCCAATATCCCCTGGGTGCCCCGTGGTGGGGCAGGAGGTCTGTGGCCACCGATAGCCCTGGGGTGCCCTGGCATAGGGCAGGGCTGTGCCTGACCGGGGCTGATAAGTGTTGTGGCTGCAGCCCGGGGATGTGTGTGAGGGAGATACTGCCACGGGGTGTTTGGGGCCGGTTTTGGGTACAGTGAACTTGGGGCTCACACCAGGGCCCTGGGGCTGCAGCAGGAGGAGGGGAAGGGAGTGATTTCAGGGCAGGCAGGGAGCCCGGCAGTGTGTGGGAAGGAGCTGGCTTTTCTGGGGTTCAGCTCCAAGCTGTTGCTCCACGTTTCCAGTTTTCATTTTCCTGGTGTGCACGTTGCGGTGTTTGGCAAAGGCTGAGCTGTGCCAAAAGTGCTGCTTTCAGAGGAGCAGCAGAGGAACATCCTGTCCTGCATCCACAGGGACTCATCCCATCCCGCAGCGAGCCTGGCTTCTGGTGCCAGCATGTGGAGGGCACCTTGCTCTGCTCCTCCCTCCTCTCTGTGCAAACCAGAACCTGCTTTCACTCCTGGTTCTCCAGGAGGATGCAGTGTGGGAATGGGGAAGGATAGTAGTTGCTGTGCCAGCTCCTGCCTGTGGATACAGCATCTGGAGCAGGAATGGCCTCGTGTGTCGTGGTGTCCCCATGTCACTGCTGTGCTCTGGCTGGGACACACGGCCATGGGGTGGTCACTGCTGGCAAAGGAAGGGAGATTGAGGACCTGTGAGGGGAAGGGTTTGGGTGGCTCTGGCCAAGGGCTGTGCCTGGAGCAGATAAAAAGCTCCAGTGGCACGTTTGTGTGAGTGGTGATGTCAGAATTGGACTTTTTCATGTATCTTCATCTGTCACTGTATTACTTAGTCATTAATTTACAGTTTATACCCACTGAGGGAAACCTTTCTTCTCATCATGGCAGGGAGGTGGAGTGAGGGGCTTAGGAAAGGGTGAGGGGAGTTGACCCTGTTCCCTCAATCCCAGGGTGGTGGTTGGGAGGGTGCTCAGCAGGATTTTAGGAGGGTGCTCAGTGTAGGCAGGTTCATCCCCCTGTTACTGTGCATGGGCAGCAGTGGGAATGGAAAGCCCCCCCTGGCAGTGCTGGTGCTGCCCTGTGCCCCCCGTGCCTGTCTCCTGCCATCCTCCAACCCCAGGTATAATCACAAAAATGGCCTTTGCTCTTCACTGGTGATTTTGGGTCTTCGTCTCATTTTGCAACATGTGAAAAAAACCCCAAACTATCAGCCACATCACAGCAAAAGGCAAAAGCCTTGAAGTGCTAAAAATGCCTAATTTTCATAACTTCCCGTAGCACATGGGCAAACTGGTGGAGATTAAAGGGAACCAGGGGAGCAGAGGGGCAGGACTGGGGGTACCAGCCCTGCTGGGAGAGCAGGAACACAGGGTGATGCTCAGCACCCTAGTTTGCCATCTCTCAGGCTCCTTGGGGCTGGTTTGGGCTGCTCCTGTGCCAGGCTGAGTGTGGCAAGCACCCAGCAGTGCACAAAGCAGAAAAAAGACGTTCACGACATTAATGAAAGCTCTGACAAAAGGAAGCGAAGGGAACTATTGTCTCCTTGGCCTTCTCCTCAGAGTGTCTGCGTGTAATAAGTCTTTTGGTTATGCTTGTGGCTTCTGTGACAAAGCTGTGATTTAGGGGCTGTCTGTACCGAGGCAGAGCTGCCTCGCACGGGCCAAAGTGCTGGTGAGTAATATTTTACCACAAATTGTTGTAACTGGAGCTCGTCGACTGCAGTAGGGAGGGAGGGAGGGGGGGATTGCATTTGATTTATTAGATGACTTACTGCAATTTGCAGAGTGAGCTTTATGCTGGTGCGGCCGCAGATTTGCAGATCCTGCAAGTAGAAGTCCATGGGAATGAAACTGGGGAGGGGGAAACTGTGTGGTTTGCTGCCAGGATGCCCAGAGGAGGCCTGGATTGGTGGGAAGCACAAGGGCATCACAGCTGCAAACTGGCTTTGGGAACCAACAGCAGCTTGGAATGCCCAGGAGCCTTTTCTGTGTGTGTCTGGTGCAGGGTCCCAGTGGGAACCAGGGGTCATGGAATCACAGAATACAGTCACCAGGGTTGGAAAAGACCTCCCAGATCATCAAGTCTTTGACCAAACACCACCATGTCAGTTAAACCAGAGCACTGAGTGCCATGCCCAGTCAGTCATTCCTTGGATACCTCCAGGGGTGGTGACTCCCCCACCTCCCTGGGCAGCCCCTTCCAAGGCCTGACCACCCTTTCCATGAAGAAATTCCTCCTGAATTTCTTCCTGAAGGGTCCTGTCTTTTGATGTGGGCATCACGTATAACACAATCCCTCTGGGCAGCAGCGCTTGCTCCCCCAGCCCTCAAACCAAGCCAGAAGTTAAAGGGGTGTTTCCCTAAACCCAACCTGTGAAGCATCTTTAGGATGAGTTCTGAAGAGGAAGGAAGGACGGGGTGGCTGCTGCTGGGCTTGCATCACTGTGAGAATTCAGGTCATGTTTACTACAGGCAGCTGGAACACGATGATCTCAGATGGTAACAAGTAACATCTGAAGGGACGCGTTATAACATTCAGGCTGTTTTGTAAGCACCTACTTTGCTTTCTTTCCAGAACCAGCTGAGCTATTTTTAAAGATTCATTTGTCCCCTTAAGAACCTGGTGTCAACTTAGCCAAAATAAATGCAAAAAGAACAAGAGGCTCCCCTTCCTTTTAATTTCAAATGGAAAAAGGGGGTTTGTCTTTTGTTTGGTTTTTGGTGGGTTTTTTTGTTCTTTTTTTTTTTTTTTTTAAAGACCCCAAACCCACAAACAACCCCCCACTTTCCAGCTTCCTTTCTGCTTTAGAAAGGACAGATACCTACGGTCTGAGGGCTTCTGGCCTCCCCCAAGCTGACCTTGTGTAATTTCCTCTATTTACATTTGGCTGTCACTGGCCTCATTGACTGCAAGAGTTTATACAAGCCTTTTGGAGAGGAATAGCAAGGACTGCTGAAGCAAGTCCTGCCTCACATTCTCCTCTTATTTACCCTGGTACAAAGTAGACATGCAGTGCTACTTGAATAAATATGTTCTTATCCTATTTTGTTCTGGCCTTAATGCCTTTGTACCAGGATAACAGAGAAGGTCACGGGCAATTAATGTAAACCAGGTGGGAAAAACGACTCTAAAATCTTTCTGTGCAGGCAGAGACATCTGATAGTGCTACAGTTAAATGTTGCTTTTATTTATGTGAACTGTGTGCAGCCTTTGTACCGCCTTTTTTTTTGAGGGGGTTGTTTTAGAGGAAACTGTTGCAAATAATGTTTGTTCACTGCTGCAGTTGAGTCAGAGTCAAATTTGGACAGATTAGCTTCCCGAGACTTTGGTATTTGTGCTGGAGTCTGCCCTGCTTGCATGGACGGATCACCTCTGTTCTAGGACTTTTGCAACCAGAACGAAAACAGATCGTTCTTAACACACATCAGCGGCTGTGATGATTCCTTCAGCAAGTAGTTCATTTGCAAATCTAATGCATGCAGTGATATTTGGGCTGTGGCAGTCACTCCTTGGAGGGTTTGGTGATGTTGGGAGTCGCGGGGTAAGCGGGGAAGGGCGTCTCTCTCTGGCGTAAAAAGAAATTAGGTTTGAGGGAGAGAAAATTGCTCCTTAGTGTGACTGTTCTGCTATTTAGTGGCTTTTTTTTTTTTTAAGTAGATTTTCTGATACACAAGTTGCTTAGCCTGGCATGGGGAAAGTATTCAGCAATTCAGAGATGATAAAATAATTACATGATTGCGTGCTTCTTGAAGGCACGAGGGTAATGTTCCTAAGTGCCACCAATTCAGGCACCACTCAGGAGAAGAAAAGGCTCCCTCTAATCAGGGCTCCCCGGGTAAGAGTTTACAAGAGCACCCTTGAGGTCAGCGCTAATCCACAGCTTCCAGGCAGCTCATTTAAAGAACTCGGATTGCCCAATGTGCAGGGAAAGCACAGCCACTTCAGGCTGGAGAAGTGGCATTGTGACAGCCACGCTGGGAGAGCACTTTGGGAGGGGATGCAACGGGCTTGATCCCGCAACAAACCCGCAGGGAGAAGGCTTTGGGACACCCCGGGGATGGAGAAGAGGGAGAGGAGGAAAGTTTCTTCACCGTGTTTATTATTTAAAAAAAAAAAAAAAAAAGAAGGAAAGGGGGGAAAAAAAAACCCAAGAAAAAAAAGAAAGAGTTTATTGCAAGTCTCAGTGTTTAGAGTATTTCCAGAGTCCACTGGGTACGTTACAAACAAATCAGTAAATCCTGCTTGTGGGTCTGCTGCGCCCGCACACACACATACTCATCACTCGCTCCCCTGCTCGTGCTGCTACACAGACAGGAACAGAAATGGACTGTGAGGTCAGTGACATACATATTATTTGATCTGTATTGGAAAATGTTGTAAAAAAAAAAAACCAAAACAACCAAACCTAAGTTACAGTAGAACCTCGCAAATCTGCAGAACAGGGAGCTTCCACACACACGCAAAACCTGGAGGCCTTATTTCCACTTCCAAGCAGTTGGAATAGCAAAGTGCTGTAGTGAGGTCTCGTGTCACAAAGACTTCAATAACCTTACAATTACAGGCTACAGAACGTTTACCAAAACGCTTGAAGTATCATAAATTAAAACAATAAATAAAAAAAAAAAAAAGCACATCTTTTTTTAACGCGACGTGGTTACTTGTTCGTTAATCGCTGATTTTCACACAACTCTTAGTTCTCTGTAAGGGGGGGTCTTCCAGTCCTGGGTGCAACGCAGCGAGGTTCTGCTGGCCGTGATAAAGTGCTGAGGCAGAGGAAGGACACGAGACCGCGGGTCTCGGGCAGTGAGGATGAATTGCTCCAGCCACTTGCAAGAGTGCCTGTTTCTCTTCTTTTTTTTTTCTTTTTTTTTCTTTTTCCTCTTTTTTTTTTTTTTTCTTTTTTTTTTTTTTTTTTTTCCCCGGACATCTAAGACAGAAAAAAAAAAACAAATCAAGCACCTTCCCAAAAAGAGGTTGTTCTCTTTTTTTTTTGTTGTTGGTTTTTTTTTTTGTTTTTTTTCTTTTTTTTACACAGATTGTCCCACATTTCTTATGGCTGGTAAAACACAGACAGGTCAGCGTAGCAGTTAATGGATGATGCCACTTCCACTTGAAATACACAGAAATGGTGGTTTGGCTTTCCTTCCAAACCGAAACAGACTTGTTTTGATTTGTCCCCCTGAGTTGCCTAGAGGCGAGAAGATGCATATAGGTGGGGTAAGCAAGCTCGTGTCACCGTGAGCAGGAATCTCTCCTGTTAAGACTAAATGAACAGCTCCTCCGTTGTCTTTTGTCGTTCCCTTCGTGTCATCGAGGTGCACAGGCTCCACTTCGCTTCTCACTGATGTCAGCAGCAAAAAAAAAAACCAAAACAAAGCCTCTTGCTGCCTTTTTTGGGGGAGCAGGGAGAGCTGGGGAAGGGGGTGCAGCTCGGCCCGGCCGCCCCGTGACCCCACAGATGTGGGGAGTGAGGGGGTGACGTGGGGGTCCACATTCCATCGGGGGTGAGGCAGAGGTTTCCTGGTGCACCTGTGAGCGAGGGTTTTGGGTACATTAAGACACACTGGGCCAAATCCTCCTTGCGGGGTGGGCTGGTTCTGCAGTGGTGCCACGTCCACTGGCACCTGCTGAGCCTTTTTCCGTGGAAAGAGATGCTGGATCTGTAGTTTATTATTTTTTTTTTCCTTTTTAAATAACTGGGTTACTTAAGACTTACCTATTGAAAACAGCTACACTTTATGCTGTAAAAGTAATTTCCCCAACAATTTCACAAGCAATACAAGATAGGCATTGAAGAGAATGATGTAAAGACAGCTTTCCGTTATGCAGAAGATCATTTTTCCTCTCCAGTTATTTAAGCTAACCTCCTTTAACAACCTCAGAATAAATTAATAAATACTAGTTAAATTAGAAACAGTACATCAGATCTGACTATCAATAGAAAACAGTTCTAGGGATCCCAATCAGGAGAAGAAAAATGATCTCAGGAAAATACGTGCAGTAAAAACTGGCCATAAAGAGACACGGAGCCTTTGATTTCCCAGCATTTGTGACATTCAAGTTAAGATCATTAGCAATGGTTTCTAAGTGTCAGCTATCTAGCCTAGCCTCCTCCTCAAAGCTAAAACATGAGTCTGTATCCCTCCAGAAGATTCAGTTGGCTACTGGTGGTGTATGAAATGCTTGTCTCCAGTTCGTATCATCGGTTTCTGGTCTGTGTGGAATTTGTGGTAGGGGATGGGTGACAGTCAGAGGCTGAGCTGCTTCTGCTGTTGCTGTTGTCAGTATTTATGGGATCAGTTGAACCTTTACCTATGCTTGTTATCAGGAAAGCAAGAGTGTGCATCACATCTTCATGCTAGACAGGAGTTATTTTTACGTGGCTATCCATATTTTCTATGGAGCTTTCCATTGTTGGTTAAAAAAGTTCTGTCTAATATTTAACAAAAAAAAAAAAAAGTTGTTGGTAGCAACTGTTCACATTTAAAATTTCACATTCCCTTTAGAATGTAGTTTTAAAACGTGGAGCAGAGCTGACATTTTCCCCAGCCTTACGCCGAGTACATTAGATGGAGAAAGGAACAGAGTTTGTTTTTGTTTTTTTTTTATACCACGCTGTCAGAGCCTTTTCCTGAATTTTCTGCTTTTCCAATATCCATGTCTATAAAGTCATCTGGTAATTCTGGTGGGGGCCCTGGTGGGCTCTCCTCCACCTGCTGCTGCTGCTGCTGGTGGTGGCGGTGGCGGCGGCACAGCCCAGTCTTGCACGGCCTCACCAGGGCCAGAAACACGGCCCCCAGGACCATGCCAGCAGCACAGGAGTAGAAGGCTGAGCTGTAGTTCTTTGTCGTATCCACTAAGACACCTACAAAAAACAATCACAGCAGTTAGACCCAGCCAACTCCCCCTCTCCCCTGCCCAGCCGTCCTTCCTGCAGATTTTTTATCCTGGTGCCTCTGCATCGCTTCATCTGCAGGCAGAACTCAGTGATAAACAGATGCCACTTTAAAAAAGTAAACCCACTGTGTTCAGGGGTACGTGGTGTCATCTTCAGGCAAGTCAGAAGCCTCTGGGCACCGCAGGGACTCTAAGCCCGAGATGCATCAAGCATCTGTTTGTTCTGATAGAGACTTCCCCTCTCTGCAGTGTGTGGCACAGACACAGGCACAGCAAGAGGGATTCGCCTCTGCTGGTCGCTAGAGCCTGAAGTGATGCCAGGTTTGGGTTTCTAACAGGATCAGGGTAGCACTGCAGTATTTCCCTTCCCTCTGAGGTTCCTCAGTGGAGACTGCCTCATCCGTGGGACTCTGCAGAGCTGCATTGCAGCAGTCTTCTGGCTCCCAGAGTCTCTAATAGTAGTTGCAGGGCTCTTAGGATAGTGCTGTGATTAGCGCTGCCAGAACCCTTTCTAGGCAGAGATCAGCACCAACAGCTGTCAAACATTTCAAAAAACAAATTAAGATCAAAGTTTGAGAGTTACCTGCAATGGGTGGTCCAGCCAACCCAGCTAAGCTTTGAATGAAGACGTAGACTCCAGCTGCAGAAGACATCTTTTCAATGCCAACCACATCGTCTTCTGCCAGGAGGGGAATATGTGTGCCCGCCACCGTGCCGAGCATGAACCCAAAATAAATGCTACATGTCATCAAGCCCCAGAACTCGGAGGCAAAGGGGAAGGCAAACAATGCTACAGACAGCAGGATGACACAGATGAGTTCGATGTAGATCTTGCGGATGGGCTTCTTGTTGAGAACCCAGCCAGCAAAAATCCTCCCGAAGACCTCGGCGATGGCCATGGCCGACAGGATGTACGCCGAGTGGTCCTTGCCGATGCCCAGGCTGAGACTCAGGGGGATGATGTAGAGGGAGGGAGCGAAGAAGCCCAGGGTTGCAAACAGGCCAAAGAATGCATAACAGATAAAGCTATAGTCTCTCATCACAGAGAAGTCCAGTAGTTTGGTTTTTGGTTCTGGAGGGGTGCTGTTATTTTCAACGGGAATCTGTCCGTGTTGCTTTGGTTCTTCACTTTTCGGCTCTGCTTTGGTTTTTCCAGGCACATTGCTGGGTGAGGTAGTTATATCGACTCCTGAGTCTATGGACTCTATTGAGGTGCATGTTTGCTCATTTTCAAGCATGTACTTTGTCTCGGTGGACTCTTCTGGAGGCTGTGCTTTCACTTCTTCTTGCTCTTTGATGATGATGGGTCGCAGCAGCGACCCGCAGACGGTGATGCCAAGCTGCAGCACCCCGACAGAAAGCAGGCTGTATCTCCAGCCAATCTGCTCCTTCAGAGCTGTGATTGCTGAGGGAAGAGGGCAAGAGGAAGAAGAAAGTGTAACTAGGAAAGCCTGCAGTTACATCAAGGAGTTGAATTTACAGCCGGGGAAGTCACTCGAGTTTTACCACTGGAGGGTTCCAGGCACCTTGGCTCTGCAAAGGCTGAGCAGGGGGTCCCTCCTGCTCAGGGGTCTGGCACCCACCTTCCTCCCCTCAGCTGCGGCAGACAAAAGCTAGAAGCTGTGTTTACCGCCTGGCTAGCAGAAGCCACCCTCTAGGCAGCCCCTTCTGAATTTGGGGATGAAGGGGGGGTTATTTTTAGTGAAGGAGCGCAAACTCAACACTCGAGTTTCCTCTCTCAGCTGACCCCACCCTGAAACCAGCTACCAGAGGAAGTCCCTGAGCCCTACTCAGAGGTGCATGTCACTGCTGAATTACCAGCCTTCACGTGCAACCAAAGCAGCTTTGCACTGGGGATTAGCTGAAAGCACACATGCACAGCAGGAACCACCTGAGCAGCCAAGGACAGGTGGGGACAGGGACGTGCTGCCTGGGGACAGGTCCCCAAAAGGCTGGAGCAGCTCGGCAGCCCGTGCTAAGCACAAGCCCACTAACCTTTAGGGGCAGTTATGTGTGCACTGTGTGTGTTTTAAATAGCTGAAGTTTCTCTGTCTTATTTTTAGCCTGCCAGATCTATATAGGGAGCCCATCGGGCTGTGTATCAGCCAGGCATGTCCTGCGCTGGCAGATCCCGCTGGGGACGGCTCGGGCAGTGTTAGAGGCAGTGTTAGACCCGGCTCTAGGATCATTTGTCACCCTGCCTGCAGGGCACGAGTGCCATGGGCACGTGAGCAACAACCTGTGGGCTTTAGCAGGTCCCCGGGCACCCATTCCCTCGGTCCCCTCTGGCTCCCATTTGCTTGGGAGAAGGAGACGGGAGCAGTGCTGAGCTTTAGGCGTGCACATGTGAACTCCCAGCACGTGGGCAACTGTACCTGGTGCGAAGGAGAAGACGGCGAAACACTCCCCTGTAGATGCCACTGCTGTGACCAGCGAGCGCCTTTTGTCAAAATACTGTGATAAAATGGTGACAGTCGGGAGGAAGGAGAGGCAGTATCCAAGGCCTGTGAATAAATGCCAAAAATTGCCATAACAACAAGTAAAGGAGGGGGAAACACCGATGCAAGAACACCTTAAGTCGGCTTTCCCGGTGGTGATTACACAGTATCATTTCGGCCAACTCAGCAAGTCACCCTGGAAGAAAATCATTGGGGAAACCAGAATGTTATTTTTTTTTGTAAATTGGAGGGGGGAGGAAAGAAAAAGAAAAGAGGAAAGTAAAAACCCAAGAGACCCAGCCTCCCAAACCTGCCAGATAATGCCTTCTGCTACAGAGCAGCCAGGGGGAGTCCACTTTCAGGACCTCATCTGCCTAAAGAGTTTGAGGCTGTAGCAACTGTTCCCCTAAGCAAGGCAAGCTCCTGGACACAGATGGGAGCAGGACACCCAGACCAGGCTGGAGAGGGGGAAAAGTATCAGGAAAAGAAAAAAAAAGAGGCAGAGGTTAAGAGGATCTGACCCCACAAGCAGTTTGGTCTCCCCAGCGATCCCAGTCCGTGAGAAGCGTCCAGTACAGCTGCATGAGCACAGGACCACAACCCAGGGTGAGAGGGTACAAAGCCAAGCCCAGAGCCCAGCTTAACCCCCCTCCCAGGAGGGCGAGGTCAGCTCCGGAGGGGCAGCAGCGTTAAGCACTCCCCCTGTCACGGGGGGGTAAAACCCCCGTGGTTTGCGGGAAGCTGCAGGAGAGCACGGGGAGCGTTGGCCAGGTAGAGCAGAGGATGACTCACCGGAGATGATGCCGATGGTGACATACATGTCCACGACAGAGCGGGCGAAGGCGGCGATGACCATCCCGGTGCTGATGAGCAGCCCCCCGGCCATCACCACCAAGCGGTGACCGAAGCGGTTGCTGAGCACCGTCGACAGAGGAGCTGGGGAGGGAGAGAGCCCTAGTCAACACCCAACGCAGCAGCTTCACCAGCCACGTCTCCTCCAGAGGCTCTTCTCACACTCCTGCCCAGGTCCCCCTGTTGTGCCCCCTCCCCGCACAGCACCGCGTCACCCCGGGGCCATCCTTGGGGCGCTGCACAGCTCTCGTGGCACTTAGGACGTGCTAAAAAAATCGTCACAAGAGACTTAAAGACGAGTGCGTGGGAGCCTGGGACAAACCTGCAGCCACATCCCCAGACACCAGCGGATTTCAGCAAGGCTCCAGCTGCTTCTAATCCTTTTCACTGCAGAGTTTGGTTTCAAAACTCCGGTTTTTGCCCCTTGCTGGCGAGACCTGAACAGCTGGGCCGAGGCCAGTGACATGGACCATGTCCCTGCACCATGCAAGGACATGAGTCAGGGCTCAAAGGGTGAGACAGACATTTCTTAGCATTTCATGCAGCCTCTGAGCTTTATGGCTGTTATTTAATTTATAGTGGAGCCATTAGAGGCACGAAAGTCACAGGTGCCAGGTCCTTGTTTGCTGAGTCAGCAGTACGGCTGCCCCTTGCACCTGCTCCTCTTACCTGTGAAGGTCTGCACAAACACACATATGGATATTATCCATGATATCCTGCTGTTGGTTTCGTCAAAGCTTTCCATCAGATCATTGAAGAAGACTCCAAATGATTTTATGATGCCGTATGTCAGGGCTTCCACAACAAAGAATGCAAAAGCAACTGTCCAGCCCCATCCTCCGTCAGGCACTTTAGTATAAACGTTTGCAGAGGTGCACGGCATTTTTACAGCTTTGACCGTCATTTTGGACCTGGAAAAGAGGGGACAGGGAGCCAGACATGAGTTTAAGCTGAATTTTGCTGAAGAGGCACAGTCTAGGAGCTGCAGCATTCCCGAAGGCACCACGAGCCAGTCCCTGTGCTGCTGAGGGATTAAACAGAGGAGCTGGGCTGATATTTCTGCCTCTGTCACCCCACGGGCTCCTCCTTGATGGTGCCCTGCGAGCCCAGGACCAGAAAGTCTCAGCTCAGCACCCGGGCAGGCTGTTCCCAGCAGCCAAGCCCGGGAGCTGTCATCTGTCTGTCGGTGTGAGGGGGTGGGTGGGTGCAGTTCGTGAAAGATCCACCGCAGAACCCAGTGTGGGCTGGTGGAGCTGCAGGAACTCCCCGAGGCACCCGTCCTCCCCCCTGCACCCCCTGCCTGCCCGGTGACACCTCGGTGACACTCATTTGCCGCAGGATCAGTCAGTGACAGAACCCACTGTCACATGTTGTGGTGTCCAGAATCCCGCAGCCGCTGGCTCTGGGATGACAGGAACTCCTGGGGAGCTTGTCTGCCCCCAAAGGGGCAGCTCAGAGCTGCCCACACCTCAAAACAGGGGATAGGGACAACCCCCTGCTGCCACCAGCTCCCCTGCAGCCCTTGGGGCCACTTACACCCCCCAGGGAATGGGGGCTGGAGGGGATCACCCCATATGCCAGGGGGGTCTCTTCAGCCCTTCTCCGTGTCACCAGGGGCTGTGGGTGTGCAGGGGCAGCTTCTGTCCCACACGGAGCTCCTTGTGGAACTCCAGCGCTGCCACAAGTCTGCAGGGGGACAGTGCCAGGGTCAGTGCCATGCCTGCATGGGGGGGAGGACAGCGCCAGGGTCACAGTCCTGGGGTCACTGCTACACCTGCCCAGGGAGGGGGACAGTGCCACGATCACCGTGCCGGGGTCGCCGTGCCGGGGTCATTGCCACACCCGTGTGCCAGTGTCACCGTGTCACCTGCGTGGGGGGGACACGGCAGTGCCGGGGTCACGGCCCAGCGCTGGCTCCCAGCAGCCACCCCAGGGCAGGGACCGAGGGGGTCCCTCCCGGGGGCTGCCCCGGGCACCGCGCGGACCCGGCGGCTCTTTGCGCGTTCTCCCCCCGCGCCGCCGGCCCCGGCAGCCACCAGGCATTTCCCTCCTCCATTTTCTGCTCAGATCTCCTCGGCACCGCGTTCTCGGCGCACGGAGCCCGAGCGGCTCCGGCCACGCCGCCCCAGCGCCCCCCGCCCCGGGCAACTTCTCTCGGCGGACCAGGCGAGTGCGAGACACCGGCGCCCACCGGGAGCGCGGCGGGGGTGGGAGCCCACGCGAGGGGTCCCTGAGCGGGGCAGGGGGGTCCCCGCAGCCCGCGGACCCCCCGTGCGGTGCTGCATGGCGGGTGCGCGGCTCCCTTGGGATCCTTTCTGCCAGGGATGCAGCGAGGCGTGGGCTCCTGCATCCCTGCGGTGCTGCTCTGCTGCAGCCCCGCGCCGGGGCGAGGGGCACGGGCGGGACCCCCGGCGGCGGCCCGAAGTTTTGTGGGAAGTGCCTGGAGACCCCCGAGAAGGGGGACGGGGCTGCCGTGAATTTCTGTGTCACCGCACGAGGAACTGGGGGAGAGTAGGTTTAGGAGGAAGCACGCTTAGGAACAGAAAGGAGGGGGAAAAAAAAAAAAAAAAAGGAAAGGAAAGGAAGAAAAAACAGCCCCGAAACCGCAAACCTGGAGCGTGTGTTTTGTACGTTTAAAGATTAAAAGAAATGGCGATGGAGGGGGGAAAATAGCTGAAAATTAAGAAGCCGGAGCGCGCAGGGGCCCTGCGTGGCCCCCCCTTCCCCGCATCACTTTCCCAACATTTCAGCCCTGATTCCTGCATCGCCGGGGCCGCGGGCTAAAAATACAGGGATGCGGACGAGGGGAGAGGGGAATAATGTTTAAAAGAGGCCAAAAATGAGAAAGGGAGGGGGGGAAAAAAAAAAAAGAGAGAGAGAGAGAGAGAGAAACAAAGCCCTCCCCCACCCCGCTCCCCCGGGAGGGAGGGAGCCCCACTCACCCGGTGCTGCGGCGGGGTCAGGGGCTGCCCATGGCCCGGGGAGGGCGAGCGGGCGGGCGACCCTCGGCGAGGAGGCGGCCCCCGCTGCCCCGCCGGCCGCTGCTGCTCCCGCTGCCCGCGGCGGCGGCTGCTGCTGCTGCTCGGTGCTCGCTCCCAGCCCTTATATACCGGCTGGAGCCGGTCTCCGCCGGCGGCTCCGCAGCGCCCATGTGCGCGGCGCCGGGCCCGGCTCGCCCCAGCGGCGGCACCGCGTGTGCGGGGAGGGGCGGTGCAGGCGGCGGGAGCGGCTCCCCCCGCTCCTCCAGGGACACAGAGAGAGACAGAGAGACAGGGAGACACAGAGAGATCCCCAGCCAGCCCCGCACCTGCCGCAGGGACCCGCGCCCCGCGGGGAGCAGGTGCCCGAGCGGGTCCCCGGGATGCGCCGCTGGAGCATCCCCGCGGATGGGGATGCGGGTGGGGTGAGCGCATATGGAAGTACCCCCGCCCTGAGGGTGCCAGAGTGTCCTTGTCCCCTTTGAGTGCAGCGCATGATGCGTTTTTAGGGGAAACATGTCCTTCAGTTTGTGTTTTTAGGGAAAACGTCTCCCTTCATTGCGTTTGTAGAGGGAACGTGTTTCTTAGCTGTGTTTTTAGGGAAAACGTTTCCCTTCGTTGCGTTTTTAGGTGAAAACGTCTCCCTGGGTTGAATTTTTTAGGGGAAACCGTCTCCCTTAGTTGTACTTTTAGGGGAAAGCATCTCCCTTGGTTGAACTTTTAGGGGAAACCAGTCGCCTTCAGTTGTATTTTTAGGGAAAAACGTGTTCTTTAGTTGCATTTTTGAGGGAGAATATCTCCCTTGGTTGATTTTTTTTAGGGGAAACTGTCTCCCTGGGTTGAATTTTTTAGGGGAAACCATCTCCCTTAACTGCACTTTTAAGAGAAAACATCACCCTTGGCTGAATTTTTAGGGGAAAAGGACTCCCTGAGTTGAGTTTTTAGGGAAAAAGGTCTACCTTGGTTGGATTTTTAGGGAAAAACATCTCCCTGTGTTGAATTTTTAGGGGGAAACCATCTCCATTAGGTGCATTTTTTTCAAGGAGAAAACATGTCCTTTAATTGCATTTTTTTAGAGGAAACCATCTCCTTTAGTTGCATTTTTAGGGGAAAACATGTTCTTTAGCTGCATTTTTTAAAGGAAAACATCTCCCTTAGTTGTACTTTTAGGGAAAGACATTTCCCTGGGTTGAATTTTTAGGGGAAACCGTCTCTGTTAGTTGCACATTTAGGAGAAAACATGTCCTTTAATTGCATTTTTTAGAGGAAACCTTCTCCTTTAGTTGTATTTTTAGGGACAAGCATGTTCTTTAGCTGCATTTTTAAGGGAAAACACCTCCTTTTGTTGCGTTTTTAGGAGAAAACATCTCCCTTGGCTGTACTTTTAGGGGAAAGCATCTCCCTTGCTTGAATTTTTAGGGGAAAGCATCTCCCTTAGTTGACTTTTTAGGGGAAACCATCTCCTTTAGTTGTATTTTTCTTCCCGTGCCCAGCAGTGCTTGGCAAAGAGGGATGGAACTAAAGCAACTAACTTAAGTCCTCTAAATTTCCTTGAAATCAGTAAAAAGGAGGAAAAAACCTGACAGCACTGGGGCTCGCTGTGCCACAGCCACTGCTGCTGCTGCATCCCAGTGCAACAGATGGATGCTGCCAAGGGGTTTTGGAGCCTTGCACCATTCCTTGTGGCTTGTGGGCCAGTGACTTTTGCCTGCAGGGAATAACAGAGGGCTCAGATTGGGACAGTGAGCAGACCCCTCCTCACCTGCCCTCCTGGGGTCTGCCCACTGTGCTGGCCCGGGACCCCACCACAGATTGCTGTGGGTTAATGTGGAACCGGGGATCCTGGTTCACACCCCTGGAAACAGTGTCCAGGTTAAAATGTTCCTTCAGTGCAAGGGCTGCTGTGTTTGGTTTGGCTGGAGTCCCTTCTCCTGCTTTTCCCTTCTTTTGTCACAATGGGATGGCTAGTGGGGTGGCACAGCAAAGGGCAGTGGGGGCAAAATTCTGCAAATCTCCCAAAATGAGGCAAACTAGCTACTGCTTTCGTTTGGGAACTTTGGGAAAGCTGCTACTGGTTTCTCACAGCAATGCTGGTCCAAGAGCCACTGCCTCCAGCAAGTGCTGGAGGGATATTCCAGCAGCTTCACTCCTCACAGTCCCTAAACAGGCTGAAATCCAAATACTGGGCCATGAGACTGTGTCCTGTGTGTCCTTGGGAACCTCCTATCACCCTGTCCCACAGGAAAACCCCTTCTTCCAAGGAAACCTGAGGTTCCTCTGAGGTGGTTGCACTTTATCCATATCTTGCCTTTCAGGGGCACAGATAAAGGGTGACCACCCCTCTGGTCTTGCAGAGCTGATATCCCCGTTATACAGGCTTTTCCTTGGAAATGGGTCACCCTCCCCATGCTGAAATTCTTCCTGGCATCGACAGTGCAAGTGGTTATGGGACAACAAAAGAGGTTTGTGCCTCCAGGGGAGAAATAAGAATGCAAATATCTCTGGCATGAAAAACCCAAAGCGATTTACTCCTTGGTATTTCTTGTCAGTCCTTTGCATCTGTCTCTGCCTCACCTTCTCATTTCTTTCCTCTTGGCCTTCCAAGAGCAACAAGGCTTCGGGGAGCGATGGGGACTGGAGGGGCCCTGTGGGGGGAAGGGGGATGGTGGCTGCAGGCTCTCCAGTTCAGGGCTTCCCAGCCCTGCTGTAAAATCCTTTTCCTCCTGAGTTGCTCGCCCACTTTGGAGGGATTTCCCTGCTGCTTGGCTTGGCTGTGTCTTGCCAGGGTTCTTTGCCCCGGCACATCCCTTGTGGGTCCGTCCCATCCCTGGCAGCGCTGGCACCGGGACGTGCTTCTCCATCATCCCGGGGACTTTTGCAGCCCGGGAGCGTGGCTGGTGTTGGAGAGCTCTGTAATCCCCAGGGAAGCAGAGCGAGCCTCCTGTCGGTGGGCATAAATCAGGCGGGAGCTGGGAAGCAGGGCGGGCTGCGGAGGGAAGGGGAGCGCGGGCCCCTGAGCTGCGCCGCCGGATGGCTCCGGGACTTCCAGTTCATTTATTCTGCCGGGGTTTGCCCGGCCCTGCTCGGCATGTGAAATGTTTTCTCTGAAAGACCCAGCAGCGAGATGGGTGAAAAACATTCTCCTGTCCCAGGAGCTGGCAGAAATCCTGGTAAATCTGCAGAAGTATGTTTTTGTCGGTGCTGCTTTATTCTGTTAGGGGAACTAGTATAAACTATTCCAGCAGAAAACCTCTTCCTGGAATAAAGTCCTGACTCTGTTCAGAGCATTGTCAGGACAGTTGTACCAGGAATGGAGCTTAGCTGGTAAACATGTTAGGACTGAGGAGGCCCAATGGAGCAGGCACAGAGCTCCTGTACCCTCTGCCCCATGGATAAACCCCTCACGAGGCACCTGCTGCCCTTCTCTGTGCTTGAATCAAGCATAAAATCTGTGCAAGTTTAATTTGCAAAGAAAACATAGATTTTTTATTTTGTTTGTTTATTTTCTCCCCTTTGAAAGCCTGTCTGTCTCAATATCCATCCCCTCCAGGCTGTGGTTGGGCATTGTCAGCGGGGTCAGGGTCAGTGTCAGGAGCCACACCATGGGGATGTGTCCCCATCCTGCATCACTTTGCAGCCATGGGGTCAGTGCACAACCTGAGCCATCACTTCTGCTCTCCTGCCTCAGTTTCCCTGCCCCTGGCTGGCTCAAGGGGCAATGCTGGGAGCCCCTGGAGTGGTCCTTGATAACAGTGGGTGCCTGCTCCAGTTTGAATTTCTCATCCCCTGATGTGTCCTTATCTCCCTGCTCCTTGCAGCCAGGATGGGGATGCCTGCTGCGACTTCCAGCAGGAGAACGGGGCCATCAGTGTGGGTTTGGGCAGGAGATCAGAGCTGTGACACCCCGGGTGGGGTGTGAGCCCCGGGTGCCAGCGGGGGACGGCACAGCTGGACGTGCTTCAAAGGGCGTCAGGTTTTTCTGGGCTCCGGCCACTGCTTTGCTCTCCAGGCAGGCGTGAAAATGTGAAAGAATGTGAAAAATGTGAAAATGATCTTGCTGGCCCCAAGATTTGTAAACTTTCTGGTTAATGTGTAATAAATACATGACAGATACTGCCAGTGCCGGGTGGGTGACCGCGGTGGCACCACCAGCAGTGACATCCCGGAGAGGCATCTCCCCTCCTCTGCCCCCGGGGCCAACCCCAGGGTGTCCTGATTGGAGAGGGTTTGGGGCTTTTCTAAACTGGTTTGTCTGGTTTGGACTTATCCCGAGTTTCTGTGAACCGCCTTGTGTGGCTTGCAAAATGCTCTTTACTTATTTGTTTAATCCTGCCCTGGGACAAGGTGCGTGCTGTGACGCCCAGGTGTGCCCTGTGCACTCAGAGCGATGCCCAGCACGGTGCTTATGCCATTTATCCCGAGGCCTTGGATCCTTGGAGTGATTCCTCCCAGGTGGCTCATCCAGCTGTAACCACCTGTGCAGTATTTCCTGCTTGGCATGAGGTGAGGTGCCTCCACAGCCGCGTTCACGCCATAGTCAGCCCGGGGGAATCTCTTCTGAGTCATTGGTTTTTTTGCAAAAATAGCTAAAAGTTGGTCCTTCAGCTCTGGGTGTGTCTGGCTGTAGCAAAGCTGGAGGGGGACAGAGATGCTGCAGGTCCTGGTGTGGCAGTGAATGGGCACCAGGGCTTATCCCAGGGAAGTTCCTGCATCCACCTGGGCACTGCCGGGGCACTGCACAGCACAGGGGCAGAGCTGGCACAGCCCAGACTCAGCTGGGAATTCCAACCAAAAAGGGTCAGAGAGGAGACCCTGCCAAAGGGCTTGGAGGAGAGGGCAATGGATTTGATGCCTCCTGCATCAAAGGGGTGGCCTCCTGCCCTGCCAGGGTTGGGATGTGGTCTGGATGTGGACGGTTCCACCTCTCCTTCAAACAGCCTCTGAGCGTCAGGGATCAAGATGTTTTGTCTGATGCTAATGCATAAATTTCAGCCCTGGATGACTTTCCCTGTAATTTAGGGAGAAGAGACTGTCCTTTGAAAATTGTTAGCCCTGGCATCTCTCCCCAAAGTAAAGGGAAGGGACGGAGGTTTGTGGGTGGACATGGGTTTGGCTCCCTTGGGGTTTGCTCAGCTTTTCCAGTGGCTGCAGGTGCACATTGTGGGATGCAGGGCCACCCCTCATGAATTGGATGGGGTCCAGGATGGTGCTGCATGGAGGATGCTTTGAGGGGTTTGGTGCAGAAATGGGACTGGGCTCACCCTGGCCATGCCCAGGTTAGTCCGTGATGTTCCTATGAAGTTGGTGGCTCAATTCTGTGCTGTCCTTGGCCCAGCTGGGCTCAGGCTCTGGGCAGGGGGTGTTGGACCAAAGCAGGGCTGCTCCCTTCAGATGCCCATCTATGAAGAAATCCCAGTGACTTTCCACAGAAATTGTAAAGGGAAGTTTTTTTGGAAAACAAAAGCGATTTAGTACCATCAAACATGTCCAGATACCTAATCTTGATTCTTGGAGCAGGAGGGACAAGCTGTGGGGTTGCAGGAGGGTGCAGAACAGGAGCTGGGCTCATAGGCTTTGTTGGAGCAGGTCTGGGCAGCCTCTCCCATGGCTCAGCCCCACAACCCACCACATCCCACCTCCATTAGCTGATGTACCAAGAGCCTCCAGGCTTCATAAATTAACACTGTGAGCTATGAATTATGAATGGAGTCACATCCCTGATCACTTCAGTGCTACACTGACAGCCCTGGAGCTGCTGATCCGAGAGACAGCCCAAAGCTTTTAAGGATGTGAACAGCAAAACCTGGGAATGATTTGCTTTGCAAGCCACAAACCTCTCGGCCTACAGATGGGGCTCATCCTGTTCCTTCTCCTGCCTCTTGTTGCCTTCTCTTTTGTTTCCCAGTATTGCCTTCTCTACTCACCCTCATGGTTTGTCTTAATGGATGTTGTCTTGCTTGGCTGTGTTGACCATCCCATGGGAGCTGCATCCTTCATGGCATGTTCCTTTCCCAAGCTTGTTGGTACCAACTGGGGACAGCTGCTGCAGTGCTGGCCTAAACTGGGTCCTGGTTGTCCCCAGCCCAGGCATAGGTCCCCACACCATCCCCATGGGCTGGTGCAGAGCTCCTGGCACAGGACTCAGTGGGGTTTTGGCAGATCTCTGCCACTTCATCTCCCTTTGGCCATAACTTTGTGCTCAAGGGGTCGTGTTGCACAGCTCCAGCTCTGCCGTCGGTCTTTGGGGGGTTTATCCTTGAACCTCTCCACCACTGGAGGCCAAATCCTGCCCTAAGCAGCCAGATTCGCTTAATCCTGTAAGCCTGGGTATTCCTGGGGTTTGTTGCCTCTGGGTTTGTCTGGATTCCTGCATCCCTGTCTCTGGGAGCAGCTCCCTCTGGCAGCTGGGCTGCACTGCCTATTCCGGTGCACTGGCAGCAGTGGGGCAGCAGGAGCAGAACTAAATTTGGAAAATGAGCTTCAGACACTTGTCAGTTGTCACAAATGAAGGCAGTGCCCTGCATGGCCCCCACTGTAGTGCTGTGCACCCTGCAATGCTCGGGAGACAGCCCTTGGCAGGGCGGGAGGGAGCAGCGCTGCTCCCGGGGACGGCAGGCGCACGGGAAACCATCCCCGCCCCAGCCATGGATGTGGGAAAGGGGCCCTGGTTATTCCCAGCCCTTTCCAGCTGAGCCATCGTGAGCCAGGCAGCAAAAAATACAACTTCAAAGGCAAAGCCTCGGCGTGTGGAGAAGGCGTCCTGCCCCGGGCCGGGGTGCAGGAGCACTGGGCACGTCCTGACTGCGGCTGGTTTCTCTTGCACAGGGGATGCTGTAGCCGTGTGAGGAGAAGGATGGACTGACACAGCCCCAGCAGTTGTTTCTCCACCTGAAGGCCAGGCTGAGGGGCTCAGTCTTCAGGGAAGGAGCCGTTTGTTGGACATAAACACCCCCCTGGGCCGTGGTGAGGGGAGAGGAGCCGCTGCCGCAGATCAAACCGCTCCTGGAGGGGAAAATACCGCTTTGGTTTGGTGTCTAATTAGATATTTACCAGGAAGGAAGGAAAGATATAAATAGGGTGACAGTGACTTCAAAGGGTGTTTTTGACTTCTAAGAATAACACCTTTGCTGGCGCCGATTTCGGGAATATCAGCTGTGCTTGGGTGTGAAAGACGGAGGAGGTGTCGCAGCTCGGTCGGCAGCCAAGGGAGCAAACCCAGACCCCCGGCCCCACAGGACCAACTGAGGAGGGGACATTGGCATCGCTGCAAGGGCCTGTGGAGAGCTCAGCTGGATCCACAGGGACTCAGGGGAGGGAGTCTGGGGAAGAGGAAGCCGCCAGTGCCGCAGTGTGGGTGGGAGGGGACGTGTGGCACCATGGGGACCCCGTCCCCACGGGCAGTGCTGGTGCTCGCCGTGGTGCTGGTGGGACTCTGGGCTCCCCGTGGGGTGTATGGGCAGCCCAACTTCATCGTCATCCTGGCAGATGATGTGGGCTGGGGGGACCTCGGGGCCAACTGGGCAGAGACCAAGGAGACCCCGCACTTGGATCAATTGGCTGCCGAAGGGACAAGGTAATGTCTGTCCCCCTTCCTTGCCCTCTCCTAGCATCCCTGGTTACTCTGTCCTGCAACAAAGGGGAATTCACTCCCATGGGACTGGCAGGGATTTAATGGATGTGGGTTTGGGTGCACGGGGAGGGCTGCCAGAGACCAGTGCAGGTCCATCCATCCCTGTGAGACCTGCGAGCTTCATCCCCCACTCCCAACCCTCATCCCTGGGGCAGAAGGGGATGCATGCAGGGGAGCAGGGAGGGATGGGGCAGCGTTAGAGCACGCAGGGCCTTGTGAGCAAAGGGTCCTTTAACCTTCCAGGTTCGTGGATTTCCACTCAGCCGCATCCACTTGCTCCCCGTCCCGCGCCTCGCTGCTCACGGGGCGCCTCGGGGTGCGCAACGGGGTCACCCACAACTTCGCCATCACGTCGGTCGGCGGCCTCCCCCTGAACGAGACCACCCTGGCTGAGGTCCTGCGGGAGGCTGGGTACAGCACAGGGGCTATAGGTAATGCCCAAAATGCCAAGGGGGCAGCCGGGGCTGGGGGGGGGGGTGACAAGGGGTGGCAAAGACACCCGTGTCCATCCCTTGCAGGGGGGTGGCTGCAGGTACTTAATTGGAGCGCTGGCAGTGAAAGGAGAGTCTAAAGGATCACATGAGAGGGATTTCACACATCTCCCTTGGATTACGTAATCCCAAGATTAAAATCTTCCTTTACAAACACATGATGCTGCCTGAAAATCCAGACTTCTCCATTTAAGCTCTAATTGCTTCACCTCACAAGGAATGTGCTGGGTTTTCCTGAGCAAACACGACTGTGCTCGGCAGCTCTGCCATCCTGCATCCCACGCCACGGTCGGTGCCACTGCCCCTGTGATTTAGGGCACCTTTCTGTCACCGTGGGTCCCCCCAGCCAGCACAAGCCCTTTGCACCTGCAGCTCCTGCTGGTGCACAGGTCGTGCTGGCAGAAAATCCCTCGGTTTCACCATTGCCCCACAGTTTTTGGAGTTCTCCCTCTTGGATCGGTGCATTCGGTGGGAGCAAGCGTGTGCCGGAGGTCAGAGGGTGAAGCTGGCTGTTTAGGGGGGGTTAGAAAGCCGTCTGCTCAGAACACAAACACATGAAAGAGCCTTTTAAGGCTGGAAACACTCGCTTTGCACAGGCATGGGATACCTTATGCATTTTTTTCTGGGTTTCTGCAAAAATAGACGGCATTCTGGAAACGCAGCCAGCACAAACAAGGAACCTTTCTTGTAGCAAGATTAAAACCCCCAGCGCTGTGGGCACTTCGTGGGTGATGGCTGTGGCTGTGTAACCTCTGAAATGATGTTCTGTGGCTTCCATGCAGGCAAGTGGCACCTGGGACACCACGGCCGCCATCACCCCAACTCCCGCGGTAAGGCTGTGCCAGCGGGGGCGAGCTGAGGGCCCTGCGGTCACCTTGACCCCGCTGACACCCTCGCTCGCCTCTCAGGCTTCGACTACTACTTTGGGATCCCCTACAGCCACGACATGGGCTGCACGGACACCCCTGGGTACAACGTGCCACCCTGCCCACCCTGCCCGCGGCACGGCGCGGCTGCCAGGTACGGGGCCGTGAGGGATTCGAGTGCTGGCACAGGGAGGTGGGGATTTGCATCAGTGTCCCCAGCCCCGAGAGCTGCCCTTTGCTGTGGTCACCTCCCCTCATACTCCATGTACCCAGTTTGACCCCTGTGCACCCCACAGCAGGGTGCAGGTTGGGAAGGCCAGGAAAACCTCCAGGCTCCGTGCCTGCTCCCACACCGGTCCCTACTCCGTTTACAAGTGTTTGGTGACTCTTCCCAGCAGGGTGGCGAGGAAGGACTGTTACACCGAGGTCGCTCTTCCTCTCTTTGAGAACGTCACCATCGTCCAGCAGCCCGTGGCCCTCGGCAGCCTGGCCACGCGCTACGCGGAGGAGGCGGCGCGGTTCATCCGGCGGGCCAGGTGAGGGGACACGGTGTTTGTAAAACCACCATTTATGAGGCAGGTCAGAGCATTTGAGCTGGGCTGTGCCTCCTTCCTGGGGCGAATGTACAGCAGGGTCCTGGCTAGTGGGCATCGGAGGGAGGGAAATGTTGTCATCCCTCTCCTCCATCTGTCTGTCCTCCTTCCATCCGTCCTCCATCCCTCCATCTCTGCAGTGGCAGCGGGGCAGTGGAGGTGCCTCCCTGGGTATGAAGTGCTGGCAGGGGTGTGGGAGAGATGCTGAAATGGGTGCCCATGGCAGCTCTGGCAGTGGGACCAGAACAGCACCCAGAGGGGTTTGAACCTGCCCTGTGCGAGGAGTTCAATCTATTTTGAGGATAAAGCACTCCAAGATCCCTGGGCTTCAAGCTCTGCCTCCCCCGGGCTCACAGGACACGAGGTGCCCGGGTGTGCTCGTTCCTCAGGAGCAAAGTGGCTCCTCCAAATGACGGCCGAGTCCTGGGGATGGGTTGTGTAACTTTAATCCCCATTATTGGCGGATTACGAGCTGTGACTTTGCAAAATGCCTCCCTGCAGTGCGAGGAGAGGAAGCGCTGCCGGGCAGTCCCAGCCCATCCCATGTCTGCATCCAGGGATAGCACAGACCCACAGAAGGGCCACAGTAGTGGGGTCCTGGGGGTTAGGTTTGTGTGATGGGGATGAACAAAAGGCTGGGCAGGGAGCAGCCTGTGGGGAATGGCTCCTTATAAATCTGGGTGTGGTTTTGTTGCACAATATCTATAGTGGTCAGGATGCTGAGGGTACTCAGGCTCTGGGCTGTGGGACAGCAGCAATCCCCCCTCCTGTCCAAGCCCTCTGGGCTTCCAGGATGCTGTTTGGCTGTGAAACCAAGTGTGTGAGCTCCAGTTTAATAGGAAAAACCTTTAAACTCCCAGAAGTGTTCTGGGGTTATCTGCGTTCACGGAGAACAGGATTAAGCAGGTGCCTGCCTTTTCTCTCCTTCCCTTTGATGGCTTATTCCAGTTTTCCCCTGCCTGACTCACTCATTACAGGGCAACAAAAGAACACCGGATTTGCCATCTCGGTGTTTTTTTAACCAGTCGTGTCAAGGTTGAGCAATTTGTGACGGTGAGAGGTGGCACTGCTCGAGCACAGCGAGCGTGGGAGCAAAAGTCAGGGACTCCTGTCCTCAGCTATCTCCATCTGGGACAATTCTGAGGTGTCCTTGTGATAAGCAAGTGGGATGTTCAGCTGAACACCGCAGCCATGAGTTCATCTGGATGCTGGAGTGGTGGGATGCAAGCTGGGGAAAGCGGCTTTCCCTGCTCCAGAGTCTCTGGCATCCCGTGGGAAAAGGTCTCTCACAGCTTTTGCAAGGGGCTGTGCACAGCCCTTTGCAGGGCTCCAGTGCCGTGGGGGAGGACGGGGCAGCTCCAGGTGGGATGGGTTTTACTCATTTTCCATCCCAGGTGACGGGTAAAGGAAGGAAATGCCGAAACACACGTCAGAGGGGCCCCGAAAGCTTTCTGGAGGCAGTGATGGGGCGGCCGGAGCCGGGCGCGTGCGCGGGCTGGGACACGTCCCCGGGATCCGGCCCCTCCCCGCCGCTGGCCATCCCACCCTTCCCCTCGGAGGTCCCTGAGGAAGAGCAGGACTCGCTGGAGGAGATAAATATAGCTGTAAACAAGCAAACAGGACATGTCCTCTGATGATTTAGGAGTGAGCAGGCAGTGGGGCAGCGCACGGCGGGCGAACGTGCCGCGCTCCCTGTCCTGGGCTGCTTGGCAGTGCCAAGGCCGTGCCTGGGGTTGGTGTGGGTGTCCTGCTGTGGCTCATCCTCTGCCCATCACTGTCAGATCTCCAGGCACTTGCTGGAGAGGGGAACAAAGGGCCGAAATGGGCCCCTGAAGGAGGGGAGGGAGTGGGTGGGTGCCTGGGATGCACCAGCGCGGGGTGTTTGACCAGTGGAGATGGAGGAAGGGGCGAGTCTGTCCCAAAGAGGAGGACAGTTGACAATGAGGGGGGCCACAGGGAGAGGTTTAAGTGGGAGCAGAGGCCAAGCATCCCCCCCTCCAAGGGTTTGCAGCCAGCTGAATGCACATAGGGTGTTTTTCTCCCAGGAGCTGTGGAAGGGCCACCGGTCTGTGTCCCCAGGCTTGGCAGTGCCACCACCCCAATGACCTCCTGCCACTGCCTTGCCCTGAGGGCTGAACACTCTCCCTCTCTCTCCTGTGCAGCGAGAGTGGACGCCCCTTCTTCCTCTACCTGGCTCTGGCCCACATGCACGTCCCGCTGTGGGACCCCCAGCCAGGCCCCCCCTCGGGCAGGGGCATCTACGGAGCCTCCCTGAGCGAGATGGATGCCCTGGTGGGACGGATAAAGGAGGTGGCCGACAGCCACGGGAAGGGCAACACGCTGCTGTGGTTCACAGGTACGGCAGGAAAAGCGGCTGCGGAGCTGGGGGTGACACTGGTGACTGCCCCACACCAGCCCCGGCGTGGAGGTGGGTCTGGGGGCAGGACCTGTGTTTGTGCCCTGCCCTCGATGCTCCCGCTGCTCCACGGACAGGGAGCAGTCCCCTCGTAGGGATGGGGGTCCCAGGGTGCTGTGGCCACTCAGTGGGGTGCCCGCCCTGCCACCCCCCTTCGGCCGCGGGGCTGAACCGGCGGGGCCGTGCCTAATTAAGCCATAAATCCTCGCTCATTAAGAAGCCCAAATCCGCTCTCTTTGAGCAGCCTCCCTAATGAGGATGTCTTGCTCCTGACGACAGGAACCGCTCTGCCGCTCATTAGCGCCCAAAGCTGGTGGCAGCCGCTCCCCTTCACCCCCTCCCCCAGGACTCATCCCTTGGAAACAAACTGTTAGAGATCAAAATCAATCATCCTGCTGCTCTTGCCCGTGTGGGGAGGCATCACAGGGATGGGAAGGAGGGATGGAAGGGTGACTTGTCCTTGCCCACCGCCCCACTGTGGAGGTGTCCCCTCCCACCCTCTGGGTCCTGGTGTCACTCATGGAGACATTTCTTTCTCTTGCAGGTGACAATGGCCCCTGGGCACAGAAGTGTGAGCTGGCAGGACGCCTGGGGCCGTTCGTGGGGGCCTGGCAGAGGCAGCGAGGTAACCTGGCAGAGTTGGGAGGGGGAGGTCTGCCAGTCCCCAGGGGTGCAGGGGTGGTGCTCCACAAATCCCTTCATTGCCCATCGAGGGGGACGTGGGGAGCATTCCACCCCCAGCCTTTCCCTGGCTGCTGCCCTGGGCTTGAACACACCCCAGAACAGTCAAGTTTTCCCCTAAAACCGCTCCTGGGAGGGTGGAGGGATGGGGTCCCTGTTACCCCAGAACTTGAGGTGACTGGTGCTGGTTCGGGGACTGGATGTTGCCATCAGCTCCAGCAGGGTCTTGTAGCCCCAAGCCCCATCCTGCCCAGCACCCTCCCCGCGCCCCGGGGACTTTGCTTTTCTTTCTCTCCGCCGTTTTCTTGGGGTGTGTGTTTTTAATTTTTTTTTTTTTTTCCATCTTTCCTCCTTTTCCGGCCAAACCATCTGCTCGGTGGGTTTATTTCGGCCAGAAAACATTCATGAGTCAGGCGTTTCCCACTTCTGCTTGTGTTACGCAGCGTAACGTGCCAGGCTCGGTTCCCCCCATGCCCCGGGGTCAGCGGGGCGGGAGCGCCTCATCCCTCCTCCGCTTCCTGACACCCAGGCCATGCGACCGTGGCCACTTCCCTGGGCAAGCGCTGCCGGCGGGCTGGCTCGCCTGTTCCCGTTCCCATTCCCGTTCCCAGAGCCCTTCCTCCTCTGGCTGGCTGGCCGGGCTGGCCCCGGGAATGAAATCCGTAACCTTAATTTTCTAGTAAACAAACCCGGGTTGCTCTTGAGCAACCGCCGGTCACAAGCCGGAGCAGATGGTACAGGCAGTGCGGGCGTTCGGGAACAGGGTGAGGAAAACACGGCCCCTTTTCCAGCCCCTCGCCGCCCTGGGAAAACACCCGGATCCTGCCCGTGGCCGAGGCTGGGGAGGAGGTCGGGCTGGCAGGGCACTCGGAGCTGGCTGTAAACACCGGCTGGAAGGATGACTTCGGAAATCCCTGGGCTGGCTGTTGCACGGATGTTTGGAAAGCCAGCCCGGCGTTACGGGGCTGCTGCTGGCAGGGCTGGCACCACAAACACCTGCCCCTGGGTGCTGCTGGGGTGGGATGCTTGGCCGTCCCATCCCAAGGGAATCATCCCCCAGCACAGAAAAGCCCCCGAGGAGTGGGGAGGGCAAGGGAGGACAGGCTGCTCCGAGCTTTCCGTGTTTCACGTAGCTTGGTGTTTCCTTTTAGGCTCCAACCCAAATTCCAGGGGTGTTTTCCATTGATATCAGGTGGTAACTGGAGTTGGTCCTCACTGAGAGAAAGCAACATATCCATATGTGCTGCCCCTTTCTCTGGCTGGGGAGCTTCCCACAGCCCTCAGCCCACCCCAAAAACTTGTTTCCCACCTTGTGGCCAAGAGCCCAGCGAGGGGGGATACTGGGATAGAGATACACATTTTGGGGACGTGATACTGGGCATGTTTTGAGACAGGTTTGGGAGCCTCTAGACCTGGTGTCCCTGTGCTGAGGACCTGCTGTGTGTGGTGGGACCAAGGTTTTCATCCCGCCACGGGAATGCACAGTTCAGCTTTCCTGGAAAGCCTGGAAAGTCCCCACAGCAACAGGGCTGCATCATCCCCACCCTGGAGAAAATTCCCTGGTTGGGTTTGGGTGTTTCAGCCCCATTTACTGCCCAAAAGTGTTAACGTGAGCTCATTTGTGGGCTGCTCCAATGTCCTGACCAGCCAGAGGCACTGGGGTGGCTGGAGGGGGTTCCCCCACTCTGCTGTCCTGCCAGAGCCCCCTGACCATGCATGGAAAAGCTGTGGAAATGCATCCAGGAGGACGAGTTATTTAATATGTGTGCAGAGATGGGGATTGATATTAACTGCTGTAATTGCTGTGGTTTCCTGGGGTGTCTGATGGCAGGGGAGGCACCTCACTTTAGACATACATGATGTGTGTTAGAAGCACTGTTACGTTTCCAATAGCCACAAGAGATCCCAGTGCTGGCTGTGTCCCACTCTGGAGGCCCCAAGGAGATGTCCTCTGGGGGGAAACACCAAAAGTTTAGATGGGGAAGGGGAGAGACTGAGGATGTGCCAGCAGAACGGGCAGCAGGGTCAGAAACTAGGACTAGCCCCTGTGGCACCAGCACTGCAGCATCCATGCCCTGTGTGTCCCTGTGGGTGCATCAGCCTGTCGGATCAGGGAGTGACTCCTGGAGAGGCTGGGCTGGGCTGGGGACCGGCACAGGGGCTCAGAGGAGTGCGGGGTGGCCGTGCCTCTCTTGGCTGTGCCCGGAGGAAATGGCTTTGGGCGAGCGCCGTTGCCATGTGCACGCTGAAAGGCGCAGGACAAAGGCTGCTCCTGGGAAGTTTGCTCGGTGAATCGCGTTGGGATTTTCTGTTTGCCCCATTCCCAGCCCCTTCCCCCGCCTCAGCTGCCTGGGGCACTTTGGGCTGCAGCCAAGGCAGAGAGAGGCTCTCCAACACACTTCCACCCGTTTAGATACTCAGTCCTTGCGTTTTGGTGCTCAGCACCCCCATCCCTGTGTGCAGCACTCCAGGTGGAGGAAGGGACTGGGCAGCTTCCCCGTGCCATGCAGAGCATCTCAAACCCAAGGGCAGAGCAAGGGTGCTTTGGGTGCTGTCAGGGAAATGATGGATCAGGTTCATTAGCTGACAGGAGGGTTATTAGCAGGATGGTATTTTTAATGAGGCAGGTTTCCAGCAGGCGGGGGAGAGGGGGGGCTGTCAGTGCTGTACCTCGCTGAGGGCAGCAGTCCCTGGAACAAATTCCTACATTTCCTGCCTGCTCCATTTTCTCACCTGACATCAAAAGTGGATGGAAATGCGACGGCTCCGGCAGCAGCTGCATTTCTCATCACTTGCTGGAGAAACACAAAGCAGTGCCAAACTGAGCCCCTTTCCCCCCCCCCTTTCCCTGTTTCTTTGAAAAACTCCTGTAACTCTTCTCCCTCCCCTGACCCAGATTCTCTCCAGCAAAATCACCCTCCTTTTGGGGCAATTTACACCCCTGAACGGTTCCTTTGCCAGGGAAACTCCGGGGTCAGGAGGTTTCCCATCTCAGCAGGGTGCTGAGCGCTGCCCTGTTCTCTTGCAGGCGGGAGCTCAGCAAAGCAAACGACCTGGGAAGGAGGGCACCGTGTGCCAGCAGTGGTGTACTGGCCTGGCCACGTCCCTGCCAAGCGTACGAGCCGTGCTCTGCTCAGGTAAGAGCCCGTCGGGGAGCAGGGCAGCCCCTCCACCCCCTTTGGGAGGATCCACCATCCCCAGGTCACCACCTGGGTTTTGGCAGCAGCAGCTGCCTGCACTAGTTATTCCGTGCCTCGTGCCAGACTGTACTTTTGTCCTCTCCCAAGACTTAATGCTTCAGCAAAGAGGAGTTTGAAAGGGCTTTTTGTGAGGCTGGTGGGTTGGCGTGAGCAGCCACCGGGCTCCGTGTGCCTCCTGGCCGCGGTGGCCGAGGGCCTCCCGATAATTAAAAGATGACGATGTTCTCTCTCCCCACCAAGGAGCAGGCTCAGGCTTTGTGGTTTGTGAATGGCTTTATGTGGAGGAGGGTGCGGTTGTGGGAAAGGCTGGCCGGGGAGATGGCGCTGGCAATCCCTGCAGGATGCGGCCGGGCCGGGATCCGGCAGGAGCAGAGGGGAAGGGCTGCTGCCCCCAGGCCTCGGCTCCCTGGGGAGGGTGGCATGGGGGGGGGTCCTTATTGCAGCAATACTACACCTCTGCAGGCAGCAACTGCACCCCTCCATGTGGGACTTGTGCCTCTCCTTGCATCCCTCCTTTTCCAGCAGTTGTGGTGGGATGCCCCATCTCCTTTCATCCCTGGAGCACAGCATGGTGGAGGTCGGGGCGGAGGTCGGGGCGGTGGGGCCAGGGCGTGGCTGGGCATTGGGAAAGAACACCCCAGCTGCTGGAAGCAGGTCCTGGCTGGTGGGCCCTGGGGAGGTGTTGGGTGTTTCTAAGGTCCTTGAGATAAGCTGGAGCCACTCACTCCTTACGTGGCCCGAGGGCAGCTCTGGGAGCTGGATTTTTGCAGACACGGGAAGGTTTGAGCCATAAGCTGAGTCATGGGTGTCTGGCAGAGGGGATGGGGTGCACGTAGCACCCCATGGATTCACCTCCAAACCCTTCCCCTCCACAGAACATGGGGCAGAGCTGCCAACTCCTGCCTGCTCAGGCAGCCAGGGCAGCACCTGCAGGGTCAGTGCCTGTCCCCATCCCCCTGTCCCACCAGCCTCCCTTCCAGCCCTGCCTCCAAGCCCTGGAATTCTCAAGCCCAGGTTATCTCCTCATAGACCTTATCTCCTGCATTTCTCAGCTCTGGTCTGGCAGGTGGGACAGCTGGAAATCCAGCAGAGGCAGGGGCTGTGCTGCACTGCTTGGAAAGTGACTGCAGCTCCCCAGGAGTCAGAGCACAGCCAGGATCCCCCCAGCACAGCCTGGCATTGCCAAGGGGCTGTGCCCAACTGTGTGGGATGAGGCACTCCCTCTTCAGGAGGCAGCACAGAGCCAGCATGGGGGACACGAGCAATGGGTCAAGCTCAGGAAGGTTTCACCACTGGTCCCAGCCATGGCCTGAGCTCATGGACAGGGAAGGTGGAGGGACATGGAGGGATGTGGAGGGCAGGAGTTTCTTGGTGCTCACAGTGTGTCAGGACAGGTGGCTTTTCTCTGCACTGAGTCACCCTTGGGGACATCCCCCAAAGATCAGCACGTGCAATAGGGAAGCTGAAATTCCCCCAGTTGATGGGGAAGACCAAAAAGCTGGGGAGGGGATGAAACCTGTGTGCAGGTGTGGCTGGGAGCCCTCTGCACACCCAGAGGGACCTCTGCCTGGTGGGATCCCCAGGAAGAGCCGGGGCTGGGCAGGGGCAGGCGTTATCCATCCACATGAGCCTCCTCTGCCCCTGGGGTTATGGAAACACTGACAGCCTTTGCCACCTGGGCAAAGAGCCTGCCAGGACTGGGCAGGACCTCTTGGCTCCACGTCCTCCCCGGAGCAGGGAGCAGGGAGGTGAGTGAGGTGAGTGTGCCCAGGGGCAGGGGAAGCTGGAGCCAGCAGGGCAGTGCTGATGCACCGCCACAGACCTGCACCTGCACGCTGGTTTCTGCAGAAAAACTACTTTGTCGGCTTTTCTTAATTACGTTTAATTGTCAGAGCCACCCGCTGTGCCTCTGCCCTTCCCTGCCCCAGCCCAAAGTAGGGCATGGAAGAAGTAGGTCAGGAGGGTGGTGAAGAAGCAGATTGCACCATCCTGGCTGTGCCAGCGGCGTGGGGCTGGGCGGGCTGGGCGAGCTGGCAGAGTGCAAGGAGAGCTGGTTCAGCTGCCTGCAGCTGCCTGCACCCCCTCATCTCTGGGCAGGGCAGCCTTCCCTGCCACATTGTGCCCAGGATGCCAGGATGCTCATCACCTTGGCAGGGCAGTGCTCCCAGCACGTCCTGCCCAGGATGTTGGGATGTCCATCACCCCACACAGCTCTGCCCTGTGGGGCACAGGCAGGGAGCTGCTGATGCCTGGGCCCTTTTCCCCGGTGTTCAGGCAGCAGCAGGGTGCTGGGGTAACTCTATTTGTTAAATCTCTCTTGGCCAGGACAGGGGTTGGCAGTGTGGCTTTCACTTTCCCTTAAGCACGGCTTCCCTAGCTTGGCTTCTGGGATGTGCCTGCTAGTGGGGCCTTTGCTTTGATGCCAAGTTTGACCAAAATCCTACTTTTTCGTGCCTCTTTCTTTGGGTTACATTTACCTATGACTGGGGGGATCTTCAACTGCTTCTGTGCTCAGTCACACTGTCCTTTGACCTCATGAGGTGACGATTTCCAGAGGTCCCATCAGCTGTGCTGGGGCTGCTTGGTCCAGCCCTGGAAGCATCCACATGCACCGTGCTGGGGGCCAGATCCTGAGGGTGCTGAGCACCCACGGGACCCGGGGCATGCTGCCCAGGTGAGCTGCCATTCTGGGGGGACCTGGTGTGACCCCGGCGAGGTGCTGCAGGGATGCAGAGGGGAGCCAGGATTTCTTTGGGCGCCTCCCGGCTCCGTGAGCAGCAGTGTTTGTTCTTATTTGTTCTCTCCGTCTCTTAGCAGCTAAATTAAAACTTGTTGAATGGGAGAACCGGGGGCTGTTAAGCCCAGGGCTCTTTTCTCTCCACTTGGCTGCCATCAGCTCTGGGCAGGAGACACACAGTGACAGGATCGTAGTGGGGGCAGGACTGCCATGGCAGGACCGTGGTGCTCTCCTGGTGCCCTCAGGTTGGGGACCTGGTGCTTTCTCCTCCTCCAGGAATTTCCTTGCCCAAACTGACCCCCCTGGAGCTGCCAGCACAGGGGTTTTGTAGCCAGAGGGGTGTGAGTTGAGTCCCCATCGCCACTCAGCACTGCCAGCTCCTCAGCTCCTGTGTCACAGCCCTGTCCCCAGGAAGGGCAGGGCTGAGAAGTGTCACTTGGCCACTCTGATGTCCTGCTGTCCCCTGGGGCCATGGGACACCCTGCTTCGGCTGGTTCCCTTTAGAGGTGTGGGATCACCCCGTGACTGTGTCTGTGAGAGGGAGGGGTGTGCTCCTGGTGATGGGGGGGACGGACACTCGTGTCCTGTTGGATGAGGGAGGTGAGGGTCGGATGTGGGAACTGCGAGCAGGATGTCCCCATCCCACTGGAGTCGAGTCCGGTCCCCAGTGGGAGGAGGGGGACCGAGGAGGGGGAGTCTGTGCCCAGGCTGTGAAGGGCTGGCAGCAGGGCCAGGTGATCCCTTCCCACTCCAGCAACGATGGTGCTCGACCTCCACACGGCAGGGATGTGCTGGAAGGTGGGGAATTGCCACGGCCAGGCTCTGCTTTGAGCCACAGGCAGCAGGGAGGGAGGCAGCGACTGTCCCTCTGTGCATCCCCACGGAGCCAGGGGGACTGTGGGTCACCTTCCCCGTGTCCCCCCACACCGGGGGAGCCCCGAGTGGTTGTGTCTGAGGCCCTGCAGGCGCGGGGGGCTGTCGGTGGGAGCGCCGTCGGGGTCGGGTGGGATTTGCGCTCCTGTTCCATCCCGGCGCTCCCGCTCGCGCTGCTCCGCGCAAAAGCCAAGACCGCGTTTTCCTGGGGCGGCGGGATGTGCTGTCACTGGCGTGAAAACTCCCTGCGCTTGCAGTTTCTCCGCAGGTGACCCGCTGCCTTGCCCCGTGCCCGGGGGGCTCAGGAGGGGCTGCCCCGCCGTGCCCCTGTCCCTGCCCCGCGGGCGCGGGGGGAGGCACATCCTGGCTGAACCCGCAGCGCCTGGCGAGCAGCCGGCTGGGGGTGGGAGACACGTGAAGCTGGGGCTTGCCAGGGCCTGAGCCGCCCCTGGAAGCCGGGTTTAACCTTTTCAGTTGTTGGGGTGGGTGCTGGGAAGCAGCTTCCCCCCTGCAAGGCATTTTCGAGGGGCAGTGGGGCACAGGTTGGGCTGGGAGGGACCCTCCAGGGATTCTTGCTCCTTGCACTGATGGCAGCCACCTCTTTTCCCCAGCACCCTGGACATCTTCCCCACGCTGGTGGCCCTGGCTGGGGCGGCGCTGCCCCCGAACAGGCGCTTTGATGGCTTGGATGTGTCCCCAGTTCTCTTCGGGTGGTCGGATGAGGGGCACAAGGTAAGGCAGAGCCACCCCCCCAGTGACACTTTAATAGCAGTCTCATGGATAAATCCTGATTTTGCTTTTAAAGTCCACCCTCCTGCGAGCACCGTGAGCCAGCTCCCAGCGGGATCTTGGATTTGCTTTCTGTGTCCATCAGGGGTTTGGTATTTGCTTTGTATTTATGGAACCCTCTGCTGAACTGGGAGATGAAGCAGGGAAGCGGATGGGATGTGGCCAGTGTGCTCTGCTGTGTTCCTTGGGATTAACCCTCCTCTGCACGTGCAGTGCTGGGAGGGGGGGACTAGTGGTTTGCTGGGAGTGGTGGGTTTACTGGGAATGATGGTTTGCTGGGACTGGTGGGTTTACTGGGAATGATGGTTTGCTGGCAGCAATGGTTTGCTGGAAGTGATGGTTTACTGGGAGCAATAGTTTGCTGGGAGCGATGGCATGCTGAGAGTGATGGTTTACTGGGAATGATGGTTTGCTGGGAGCAGTGGTTTGCTGAGAGTGATGGTTTGTTGGGAATGATGGTTTGCTGGGAGCAATGGTTTGCTGGGAGCAGTGGTTTGCTGGGTGTCAGGGCTGAATGGGAGAGGGATGCACAACTGCACCGGGTTCAGGCAATGGGTTTTCTAGGGAGAAAAGGCTTCCCAACCCCCTTTTTCTAGTTTTTTATTTATTATTATAACAAAGTCACAGCTTAATGGAAGAGTTCCAGACCTGGGAATGTTTCTTGAAAGGGCTCAATCGAAACAAGCTTCTTAATTATGCAGCAAATTATAACAGATTTCCTTAGTGAGGGGTTTTAAGAGGTTTAGGAATGTGGTTGTTGGTAGGAAGGGAAGTTTGAGTGCCCCGACACAGGGCTGGCAGTATCCCAGCTGTGCTGCTAAAGGTGTAGGCAAAGCTTTAAAGCTGGAGGCAGATTAATTGGTTCAGTTCCCATTTTTGGCTTCAGGGGGCCTTGAATATTTGCTGATTCCTGCTTTGGAGCTGTTTTATCCTGACCAGGGAGTGTCAGCAGAAGGGGACTCTGCTGCAGAGGTTCCTCCTTGCAGCAGCTCACACTGCACCACCTCTTCCACTTTACACCCTTCTATTTTTTCCCCTAAAACATAAATATTAAACCAAGTTCCAAAAGGTGATTTTTTTTTTTAAATTTGCCTTGCAATGGAGGGCAATAAAGGAAACTGAGAGTATTTGGAAATCACCCCCTACCCTGAATCCTGGCATTTCTTGGATGAGGTACCAGCTGGGCCCTGAAGACAGTGGCCACATCCAGACTGGGCAGCACAGGATGGACATCTCTGGGTGCCCAGGGGGGCTGGAATGCTCCGTGCTGGGCACTGTGGGATGGACATCTGGGTGCTCTGTGCCGGGCACCTGCTAAGGCATTGCCACGCTCATCAGCTGTGAGTGCTGTTACTAAACTTGGCACCACAGCTGCCTACAACTCCAGCAGATGTTTCTAATTTTTTAGCACAGTGGAAATTTCTTGAATCACTTTTAAACTCGAATCCCAGGGAGGAAACCTCAAGTGACTCATCCCTCAGTGAAGCCGTTGGCTCCGCGGCAGATCTGATCTGAGCAGAGGAGCCGCTGGACCGTCCAGCTCACTTGTCTCCTCGCTCCCGTGTGCCAGAGCAGCTGTCCTCTGTGGATCAAGTGTTCTAAATATTGGGGGGGGGGGAGAGATTCGACCCACCCTTCCCTCCTTCCCTTCCTTCTCAGCCCGTTCCCTGTGCTGTTGTCAGGGAAGGGAGCCCTCGCACAGCGGGGTGAGTCAGCGGCGGAGACGGACACGGGATGATGTTCCAGCACCTCACCTTCCCGTGTGGCCTCTGCATGAGCTCACCCTCAGCTCGGGGCTGGCTCCTGGCTCCAGGCAGGGATTTGGCTCCCTTGGAGCACCCGCGGAGTGGGTGACACACAGCACCCAGCTCCCAAATATTACACAGGCATTCCGTGGTAGGACAAGGGGGAATGGGTTTACGTGAAAAGAGGGGAGATTTAGGTTAGATGTTAGGAAGGAATTCTTCCTTGGGAGGGTGGGGAGGCCCTGGCACAGGTTGCCCAGAGAAGCTGTGGCTGCCCCTGGATCCCTGGAAATGTCCAAGACCAGGCTGGATGGGGCTTGGGGCAATCTGGGCTAGTGGAAGGTGTCCCTGCCCAAGGCAGGAGGTTGGAACTAGATGGTCTTTAAGGTCCCTTCCAACCCCAACTATGATCCTATGATATTCTGTCCTGCTCTGCTGAAAGCCTCTGCCCCTTTGTGATCACTTTCTTGGCAGAATTGGTCTGGGGAGGTAAATTCAGAGGATCCTGAAGAACCAGGAAGGCAAAGGGAGATGTTGGGGTTTCCTTGGGTTCTTCTGCCACCATCCCACCCTTCAGCAATCAAAACTCTGTTGCTTGCTCAGTCCAGGGGCTGAATGGTGGCTGTAAATGGGTGCACAGGTGGAGCAGGTTTTCCCTGCCATGTTCTGACAGGCACTTTTTTGTCCTTCCTTCAGGTTCTGCTCCACCCCAACAGTGGGGCAGCTGGGAAGGTCGGCGAGATCGAGGCGCTGAGGCTGGCTCAGTACAAGGCCTTTTACACCACAGGTACCGTGTCCCTTCCAGAGATCCTAAAGTCTGGGAAAAAAACTTCTGGAATTCTTGGATCCCTACAGATACAGGTGGAAACCAACTCAGGTTAATTCAAGCAAGAGCCAACCCAGCTCTGCAGCCCCGGGGTTGTTGGCCCCAGAAACACTCTTGGACTAAGAGCTGGGACAGGCCTGGGCTGTGAGGAACACAGAGGTGATCCCTGGGCAGCCCATAACCCCAGGGTTTTTCCCTCATTTCCTCCCTAGGAGGGGCGATGGCCTGTGATGGGAGCACAGGGCTGGCTGAGCATCACCAACCACCCCTCATCTTCAACCTGGACCGCGACATCCAGGAGCAGGAGCCTCTGGATGTGGCATCCAGGGAGTACCAGGCAGTGCTGCCCGTGATCAGCAGGGCTTACACCCAAGCTCTGGAGGACATTGCAGCCGACAACGTCTCGGTTGCAGATTATTCCAAGGATCCAGCCGTGATTCCCTGCTGCGACGCGCAGCACGTGGCCTGCCGGTGCCACGGGGCTCACGCGGCCACGCCGGACCTTCCCACGGAGGGAAGAACAGCACGGCTTTGTCTCTAAAGCAAATAATTGCTCAGGCTGCTCCTTTCCCCAGTGTGGTGTCTGTGAATGGGATGTGCTGGCTCCAGGCTGGAGGTTGGCCACGGATGGAGGCTGGGTCACCTTTGCTCCGTGTAGGAAGCAGGGAGGTGAGTTGGTTGTGGCTCTGGGGCAGCACACAGAGGGTCCCCTTTGCTGCAGAGCAGGGCACTTCAGTACCTTGCTGGCTCTGGGCACGTGGGAAGGCTTTTTGTAGGGCTCTTTAGCTGGGAAAGAGCCAGGTCTTGGATTAAAACTACCTTCTGTAAGAGCTGGCTTTGGGAGAGAATTCCTCTGGGAAATATACTTGGCTTTCCCTCTAAAATGGGAGTTACAGGAGCTCCCTGTGGGAGTACAGGGCACGGGAGGACGGGGCCTCTGAGCAAACATCCCTTCTGGTGCTGAGAACCTGGAAGTCTGTGGCTGCAGAGAGAAAATTCCCGGCTGGCACGAGGTGAGTGCTCTGGGAAATGGAGCAGCTGCCCCCCCAGCTGCCTGGTGAGGTTTGTTAGTGGGGCCACAGTAAGACCCAACTTTCTGTGGGAGGAAAGGGGTCCTGGGCTGTCTCTGAGAGCTGCTCTCCGTGTGGGCAGGATGCTCAGCTTGTCCTGCACAGCAGAGCTCAGGGACTGTGCTGTGACACACACCCGAGTCCCAGTGTTTAGGAAAGGCTTTTTCTGGGAAGGTGTGGGGGAAGAGGCGATGCCAGGGGCACAGGTGGGGTGAAACAGTTCTTACAGGGCCATTTCTGTGCAGGTGCAAAGGCCTGGGGAGATGCAAAGGCAGAAACGAAGGTGCAACTGAAACTTAAGAAACCACTGGGATTTCTCAGCAGCTGAGTGAGGGTTTTCTGAAACCATTTTGGATTCTGATTTACACACCCAGATCCTTTTTTGGCCAGGCCTAAGTGAACTTGTGTGGACTTGGCCAGGTGGGTCAGGTCCTGTGGGAGCAGCTGTCCTACCCCCAGCTCCCAAACCCACTCTCCCACTCCCAAAACTTAATGCAGACTGACATCTTTAGGGCCCCACAAAGAACAGCAGAAGCTGCCAGGGACAGACTGTGACTTTATTCTGTCTTTGAACATAGCAAATGGCATCTTCTCTAATATCACTCCAAAAATACTTTGCCTGGGTTAAAATAGTATGTATATACTGTACAAATACATAAGTTTAATATCTCTTCCTATAAGTACATTTATACACATAAAACAGCATAAATTAGAAAAGGGACAAATGGGTATATAAAATTCTGGTTACATACAAATCTGATTAAATTAGCATTTACACTGTGGTTCTAACATAGAGTCTGTTAAATAGAGTGATGTGCATACAGTACATTGACACCCCACCCAACACAAATTAAAACAGGGGCTATGACAGGGCCAGGTACTCACTCACACAGACTGTAGGAGAAAGCGTGGCCCACCTCAGATTTATATTTTTTTTTTTTGTTCTCATCTTGGGGACTCTCAGATGTGTTCCTGGAAATTCCTGGCTTTTCCAGAGCGCTCCCAGCAGCTGTCCTCCAGGGATGTTTGCTCCTCATCACGACCTCTTCGCCTTGCCCGGCTGACCTCCACGGCACAAGATTATCTACCAAAATCAAAACAGAGCTGCCTTACTTTTCCCAGCAACAGGGAGTGTTTCCAGTTGGTTTTACGCACATGGGAGGAGAAGGGGGAGGGATGTCCCGCAGTGTTTTACTTTCCATTCAAAGGCAGATTTGCGAGAGGTTTATTTATTTACTCTTCCCTCTGCTTCCCCCCCCCCCCCAAATTTACAGTCCTGGGAACGGGAACCATCTGGTTTGGTGATAAGTGTGTCTTGCCTCTGGCTGGCATTGGGCTGAGCACAGCCACGTTTGTGGGAGTGAAGCCCGTTTGCCTCGCTGAGTCCTCCCAAAAAGCTTGGCTCTGGCATGGCAGGAGAGGACAGGCGTGTGCTGGGCATCACTGCATCCCTCTGGATGGATCTCAGAGTTAAACACCCATGTGTTAGACAGGATTAGGAGAGGGAAAGCCCAGCCTAAGGACCAGCAAAGCCTCTGAGTGAAAGAGTGAAGCAGGAGCAGAGAAGAACATGCAGCAGCAAGGACCCTGATCCAGTTGTGCCATGGAGACCCCAGGGTAAGATGTGCCCCTGCTCCTGGATGAGGCTTGGGCAGCACTGTGGGGCTGCTGCAGCACCTCAGGCAGGTGCTTGTGGGCACCAACCCTGAGTTGTTCACAGATCCCCCCTTTCCCAGCTCCAGCCTTGCCAGACATGACCATGAGGGATGTGAACCTGGAGCCCCAGCTGGGCTCTCCCAGCTCCTCCTCCCAGGATCTGTCTCTCCTGGAGTTTCAGGACCATCACTCGCTTGGTTTTGAGGCATTGACACAGGATTGCATGATTCCCCAGGGACCTCAGATAACGTATTGATAAGATGGGCTTAATCCTGCAAGCCCCTGCTGCCCAAAATGCCAGTCTGAGCTACCAGAGCAGGAGCAAGAGGCCATTCAGGCCCTGCCAAACTCACTCATCCCCCACGAAACATAATTACAAGTAGAGCTTCACTGGAAAAACCTATGGCCTTTCCTCTGCTAACAGCCAGCTGCCCGAAAAAAAATCACTTAAAGTAATTAGTGTCCATATCCCTGCAACAGGATGAATGAAACTCCATCCAGCAAACAGCAAGGAGGAATTTGGGCAACCACGGAGCCAAAGATGTATCTGCAACCTCGTTTCTTGTATTAAGCTCCGTGGTTTGGAGCAGCAGAGGAGTGGGTGGACCCCATGCTGGGGCACTGATTTGTCCCCCTTGCAGACTCCCCCCTGTATTTCTCCTTCGTACAGGCAGCAGAGTCCTTTGGCAGCACAGCAAACTGCCCACACCATTTTGGAGTAGCCAAAAATCGATGTGAAAGAGATGGTTTTTAAGAGTGACAGAGTATCAGTGAGGGGAAGCTGCCTTTGAAGAGGTGACCACTGTATGTAATGTCACCTGACTTAATGAAATGGCTCTTTGATAAAGCCTTCTCATCACCTCTGGCCCCTGCAGCCAAATGCAGGATGGATCATGTTGGCCTGGAAAAGCACCGAGCAACCTGCTGGAAGAAATTGCCTTTCCTACTGAATCCCAGGATATTTAAGAAGATTCCCTGGCTGCACTCCTCAGCTGCACACAGGCCATGCTGCTTGCAGAATCCTGCAGGATCTCATCTGCCAAAGCTCACAGCACTATCCCAGAACTGTTCTGACCATGCCTTGGTGGGAGCAGCCACTACACTGGGTCCCAAAAACAGAGCCGGCCAAGTGATGCCCTGCCTGGCCCAACACACACACACCAACAGCTCCCAACGCCACTGGAAACCTCCCTCATTGATACATCCACAGAACAGGGGCAGCTGACCAGAAAAACAGCTGTAATTGCCACAACCATTTGCAGCCAGAGCTGAGTTTGACTCTTCCCACCCCGTGAAACCTTCTGGCCCTGCAGGGCGAGGGCTCCGCAGCCTCCTCCCTGCACATCCTGTGTGGCACCTGCTCCTCACCCCGGGCTCCAGCCCATTGTCCACCTCCATAACACCTCAGTCCTTCCTGCCTCACAGCAACAGTGACTTGGGAGTGTTTGATCCACCCCATCAATGCAGGAGATGTCATTGAACTGGTTTAACCTCTTGCCGCGGGATCCTTCCGCAGTCCTGGCACAATCGGCAGCAACATCCACGTTCCCTCCTGTGAAGCCACTTTTTATGAGTCCTCCTTGGGCTTCTTATCTCTTCTCTGATCTGTCCCTCCTTCCATTTAATGAAGAGGCAGTTTTTGACAGACCTCATGTCAGGCTGAAGCTGTTTTTCCTCACTCTTTAAGAGCTGAGCCTCTGAAGTCTCGCTTGAGGTCAAGGGAAGACAAGACGTTTCAAAATGGAGAGGAACTGTGGGGTTTGAGCACTGCTGTTTCTCCAGAACCATGTCTGAGTTCAAAGCCATACCGTGGGCTGCGGGTGAATATTCCATTTTGTCACAAGTTTTGAGGTTTTTAAATGTCTTTTTGTTGCACGCTGGAAAACAAACAAAACCCTTCCCATGTTTCCGCAAAGCAGAACGCTGTCAAAACATTTTTGTTGGATAAGGTCAGGTTTTCTGTCCCTCCTTCTCCACACAGGAGTGGTGACCGATGCCTGAAACCCCCCTTGGACGCGTCATCGAGACCGAATGTCTCAGTGCTGAGAAAACAGCCAAGTTCAGTGAAATTCAGAGCATCAAAACATCCTGCCCAGCTCTCCTTGTGCACTCACCCTGCGAGGGGCAAACCCAAAACCCGAGTGCAGGGCCTTTATCTGGAAGGTCCACTCGCTAAGCCACCGTATCAGGGAGTATTTCTGGAAAGCGCCTTCCCTCCCACGCCTCCTCCTCCCCAGCGTTACACATGTTCACTTGCTCTGTCAGGTCAATGACAGGGGTTTGGGGAGATCAAAGTTCATTTAACGAAGCACCTGCTGTGGTGCAGCAGGGGTTTGGGGCTGCTTTTGTACAGCCCAGCCCCGGCAGGGAGGCTCATTCAGGAGCAGCGTGATTCCTGCTCGCTGGCCATCGCTCGTCCCTGAACCACAGGTTCAAGAGCAGGAGGAAACAAAGGGTTTCTCCCTGGCCCTGCTGCTCCTTCCAGCTTCTCCGTGGCCACACGATTTGACCAGAGGGAGACATTTTAAATTTCCTTCTTGGCTAATGGTGTGGGACAAGTAGGAAACTCCTGCTCCCAGTTTGCAGCAGATTAAGTTAGAGGTAATGAAAGAGAAGGAATATGAAGGTTGTGTGACTGGAGCTGGCTTTAGGTGGTGTTGGTTCAAAGGGAGTTATGAGCCAGTCACCTTTTATCTAAATAACACTTTGCATCAGTTCACAGGAACGTGCCTCGCAGAGGTCAGCTCAGCACATGGAACAAATCCTGGGATAAAATTTTTACTTCCTCCTTTTCAGGCAAAACTCCAACAGCAGGATATTTAAAAACCAAGTACAGGATTCCAGAGCCTGCCAAGGCTGCAACCTGAAATCCATTACAATATTCTGCTGTATTAATGCATTACTGTTATGAAGACACCACTGATTACAACCAGATCACAGCACAGGCCAACATCTGTCCAGTTAGGGGTTAGACACTTAACACAATAAATGAGTGTGGAATAGGAAAAAGAAGCCAGAAAGGCACTGCCAGGCTTGAGTTAGATTTAAAAATCCAGATTCTCCTTCCAATGGTAACTGAGAAAGTGCCATATAAAAATCATAAAATGGTTTCAAACTCTGTTATTCCTTTCATCTTTGTACTTGGAAAAGGAGTTTCCTTCTCAGTTAGCTTGGAAATGAAGAGACTGGTGAGGTTCAGGTATGTTCCAGTTGCATTCCATAAACTAATACAACTGACTGTAAATGCAACAGGGAGTATTAAGTTTTTATTTCTAAATGATGGTATTGTTCCAGTTAAAACTAGTCCTGGGAATACTAGAAATCTGCTTAAGGCACAAAGGCTAGCTCTGGATCTGGACACAGCTAGTTTGTTCAGATCCATCTCTAATTAGTAGGTTTGATCATCTTTGCCCCATCCCCAGATGCCACTTGGTGGGGGTGTCACTTTCCTGGCACTGTCCCTGCAACTAATTTAGTTATTTTAGGCTTCACAGCGAGCTGGGACAAGGAGGGGGCAATGGGATCTCTTCTGTAAGAGGTTACTACTTCCTTCTTAGCATGAGGGCTGAGCTGCAGTTCTAGGGGTCCCGAATGCTCACAGGAGGGAACTCATTCTCATCGTCCAGGCAGACCGGTCCCGTCGCAAACTCGTGCTCTGGGATCACCTCTCCTCGCAGGGCCCCGCCGTCCTCCGAGTAGCCTGGCCAAGGAAAACCACAGAATGTTGTGGATGAATGGATGGAAACAAAAAGCAGACACCGTGTCATCACCTCTTTAGCACAGAGCTCTGGGGGACCAAGGGAGAGGAAGGTATCTCCGTCGACACTATGGATTAGGGATGGACTAATGGCAGCTTTCCTCCTCCTGCCACGAATGTGAGCACCAATTTCAGAGTAAGATCTACCTCTGTTAAGTGGACCTTAGACTAGAGAATATAATAAGACAGTCACCCAGTGTTTCCCTGCAGCAGTTTAGCGCTGGCTTTGTGGGTAAGGTATAACAGATTTGGAGAATCTGTAGCGACGTCGCCACAAAAACAGCGAGACCTGACTTCTACACCCAGGGGTTCAACTCCTGGAAACCACCTGGCAGCAGCTGCTGTCTCATAAACTGGAGCTCAGGTGTGGTTCCTACTTTGCCTTGGGCCCATCTGTGGCATAGCTCTGCACCAGGAGAAGCAGTGCTGGCACAGGCTCCCAGGAAGCAGAGCAGAAAACGCCCAGCCTGTTTTTGTCACAGGGGATGAACCAGGTGAGCTCCAAAGTCCTGCTGCCCAAAAGGTTGAACCCCTGGAATCTTGCACACTTTCCACTTTGCCCCAGGTGGCCTTGTGGCTTCTGCCCAAGGCAGGCAGATGTGCTTACCTGGCATGGTCGAAGTTGAAGGCACTGTACTTGGCCTGGCTACAGTTGCTGCATAAGATTGAGGTACTGGAGGCTGAAGGTCATTTTCTTTGTTCTCTTCCATCTTTCCTGAGCCAAGCAGACTAATTGTACAGGAGCAAGAGAGGGAAGAAGAGTTAGTTCTGATCCCAGCTGTTCCTCCCCAGCTCCAGATAAGACAAGCCCATGCATCCACATCTCCTTGAAGAGCATCACCCATCCACACCACCACATCCATGCTCTGCCTGCAGCCCTAGCAGTGCTGCAGAAGGGGAGCATTGTGCTCCACAAGGAAAGCAGAGGGGAAGCAGGAGATAGGGAAAGCACCACTTCGGCTGGAGGACAATGCTGGCACAGGAACAGAAGGGAACAGGCTGACCACAAGAGCTTTAGGTTACAAAGGCAAACAGTGTTTCTAATCACAGGGGGGGCTCCAAAGGGCTTCCAACAGGAGAGGACTAGATGGGAAAAGCAGCCCTGGCTAGTTTAGGACGGAGTTTGAGCAGAGATATCGTATGATGTAATGTAACTCATGACCCAAGGGCCCTTTTCAGTCCTCTGATGCTCAGAGGAGCCCACAAGACAAAGCTGGGGGCAGGCGGGCGGCCGGCGTGCGCTGGACAGCGCAGCTTTGAAGTGCTTTTGTTTTGTGGCTTTTCAAAAAGCTGCTGGCATTTCCCTGGCTGGCAGCCACCTCCCGGCTCAGAGCACATGTTGCATCGCACCCCACCCCACAGGCTTCACATCTGGAGCCAAGGAGCCCAGATGTGTGCAGGGGAGGGGTTACGTGCTCCATGGAATTTGCATACGAACAGAACAGGCTCTGCTTTCACAGAATCACTGAATCACTGGGGTTGGAAAAGACCTCCAAGTTCATTGAGTCCTGATTTCCACCTTGTCAATTAAACCAGAACACTGAGACGTTCCTTGAACACCTCCAGGGATGGAGACTCCACCACTTCCCTGGGCAGCCCTTTCCAATGCCTGACCACCCTTTCTGTGAAGAAACTCCTTCTGCTTTGGCACTGGAGAAGTTCCCAGTGTCACTCCAGATCATCCTACCCCCAAAATCAGCCTTCCAGCTCCCACTCACACCTGGAGAAGATACTCTGCTCTCCTGCCACCATGACGGTCGGTGCTCTCTGCCAGAGGCATCTCCTAAGGCACAGCCTGCCCACTTCTGCTGTCTGGGCTGAGATATCCCACAGCTGCCATGGAATCTGAGATGTCTCTGGTTTCTTCTGCAAGAAGCCCCTTGTCCTTGCCTGCTGATGTGGTTCCCACCCACATCCGTCAGGTCAAGCACTCAAATCACAAAGTCAGTTCTAACGTTCTTGCTCCTACAGCTCCATTTTGTGCTGTCAGGTGAGATTTCCCCTCAGTATGTAAAAGATCAGCCTCTGCATGAGGTGTGACTGGAGGAACAGTTACCTGTGGTTCTTAATTAAGACACACTCCCCTCCATCCTGCGGGTCCAGGTTGTAGATATAGAGATGTCCATCTGACGTAGTCACCAACAGCCGAGGCAGCTTCTGAATCCTGGTGAGAAAAGCATCATGAGACCCCCAAAAAACCCTCACACACAGACACAGCAGCACCCACACCGTGTGCCCTGCAGGCACAGGGGTGAGATAAGGGGCCAGGGTGGTGGTGTTTGGCAGAGATGGCTGTGCCTGGCACGGGGGTGCAGTGTCAGTACGTACGTGGAGAGGGCACAGATGTTCCTCTGCCCGGAGATGTTCAGGCGGACAGTGGCAAAAGCTCTGTCCTGGCTCATCATGCCCGACACCTGAGCAGGGAGGTAGTTGGTGGCAGCCTGGAACATCTTCCCCATGTAACCACTCCAGGTTGGAGGCTCCTCTGGCCGGCTGAGGGGGTCACAGAGCAGCATCAGTGGGGTCACCACAGTCAGCGTGACAAAGCATCAGGAACAGAGCACATCATCCTGATCTCACACTGGTGGAGGGTTTATTTGGGGCACCTGCACGTTGTGCACCAGACTGGCTGGATACACAGGAAGGAGGGACAGTGGAAGCTAATAAAGCCAGAGCAGGCCCAGAGAGCCTGACAGCAGGGATGCAGGTTGTGGCTTTTCAAGGATTGAGTCCCCGAGGACACAAAGCCAAAGAGTTTGCAGCTGGTATTGCTCATGGAAAGGACATGGAGGCCAGCTGTGGAGAAGCAGACCTCTGAAGCAGGGCCAGGCAGGTTAAGCCAGGCTAATCTCCTCACCTGTCTGTGAGATGCTCCAGTTTAAAGATGTGCACGGTCTCTGTGTTGCTGGAAGCACAGAGGAACTGGGAATCCATGCTGAACACCAGGGAGCTGATGTTCACATACCTGCAGCCAAGCAAGGACAGGGCTGGTCACTCCGTGGCACATTGCTCAAGGGAACTGTTGGGTTTGGCTCACAGGGAAGAGGATGGGGAGGAAGGAGACCCATCCACCCTGCCTAGCTGCTGCAGAGCCTGTGAGCTCAGGGACCAGCAGTTCCCTAATCCCTTTGCTCAGCAGAGTTGGGGGTTGCCTCGAGCGAGTGACAAACAGCCAGAGAGGTGGAAATGTCCTTGCTCACAGAGCTGCCTGTGGAGGGAACATCTGTGCTGGCCTCATTAAACCTTCTGGTCCTGCAAAGGCCAGGGAGGACATCCAAAGTGCTGGATAGTGAGATACATACAGCATCCCCTGCACAGGTTGAGCAGGGACGGGGGGTCTGATAATTTTGGGGATTTCATTATTTCGAGTGAGAAACAAAAAGCCAGAGTAAATGGATTGACTCCATCTCTGTTCCCTGCCATGCCCTGCTCTGTGACACACAGGGAATCACTGAGCTGGCCTGAGGCTGCCTGGCACAGTGACATTTTGAGCTGATATGTTTGCTCTTGTTTTCCTTCTACAAAAGATGCCAAAGGCACCAGGATCTGACGTTGCCCTGCCCCTCTGTTTACGTTTGGGCTCCGGGAGCCCTCTGTGTGCTCGTCACCCACAGAAGAATGAACTGACCTTTTCATCCCCCGCCGGAATTCATAGAGCTTTTGCCCCCCAGGAATGGAAAATACACGAATGACTGTGCCCTGCAAAAAATGCAAAGGGAAATATCACGCAGGAGCAGGCCAAGGAGTAAGAGCCCATTCCCTGACACACCCAGGAAACTCAGGACGTGCAAAGGCTCCTCCTGTTTGCCAGCTGGGCTCAATCTGATCCCGACACGCTGGCAGTGCATCCCTCATTGCCCATTCTCTCTTGGCTGTGTTTAAGCTCAAAGGTCCTGATACAGCAGAGCTGGCTGGGACCCCCTGCCAGCCCTGGGCAGAGGGAGGGTGCTTGCAGCCACACTCACTCACTTTTTCAGAAGCACTTGCCAACTTGGAGCCGGTGGAGTTGAAGGCGAGAGCAGCCAGAGGCCCGTCATGGGCAGGGATGGTGCAGGCTGTTTTCTGTAGGGCAGAAGGTAAAGTGAGTGCAGAGGGACACGTTGCTCCTTGGACTGTGTGTGAGGGCAGGGCGTTCCCTGCCTCGCACCCTATCCAGGCCTGCTGATACGGATTCATGGGATAGTATTGTGCTGATGGTATCTCTTCCACATCCTCAGCAGTTTATCTCTGCCCTGCCTTGTGCTCACTCCCCACCTACTGTGGCCACTGTGATTACAGACAGCTCACCTCAGGGGCAGAGAACCTCAGCTCCCCGCCTCTCCAGGTTTCGGGATCACAACTGCGCCCTCCTGGAAGCCTGGCATGTGTATGTGAGGATCAGAGCTGGCCTCCCTGCATCTCGCCGTGCTGCACAGCGAATCCTGCTGCAGCAACACCTCCCTGGTGCCTGCAGGGAGCCCCGGCCCTCCCTGCACCTCTCACAGCAGCAGAGACAGTGTTTTCCCCCTGTGCTCTGCTCCTCCCCTGCTGCAGATCCTCGGCTCCCGTTGCATGTATGGAGCCACAGCCTTATGTAACCCAAAGCCCTGGCATAAACAGCAGATAATCATGACCCTGCATCCAGCCAGGGACAGATTTCCTGAGGGGACTTTGGACACTTTGCCCTCTCCATGACTTTGGGTCCAGCATCCCTTCCAGCCTGTGGCAGAGCCACTGCTCCAGGTTCTGTGCTGTGCCTGGAGCAGCTCCAACGCTTCCTGAGCCACACTAGTAACATCACTCCCGTGGGATACGCTGCTGACGCTCCTGCAGGAACCCCAGTGCCAGCCTGGCAGCGGCCCTGGGGCTGCAGGGCAGTGGGTCATGTTTTCCCGAATATCTGTACTGGGAGATGCCCTGATCTCAGATGCTGTCAGCTCCGAGCACGGGGGACGGGGAATGTGCCTCCCAGGCAATTCCCTCGCAGCCTAGCTCGGTGGAGCGTATTTATTCATCCTTCCCAAGGGCCCCGTTGGCTTTGCTGTGGCTCTGTTTGTTTTCAGTCGGTATCCAAAGGCCGGGCTTCGCACTTACCAAAGTATTTCCGTCGTAAAGCGCGATCTCTCCGCTGGTCGCGCTGCCGGGATAAGCCAAGTAGGAGTTGGCGTGGTTGATCGAGAGAGCGCACAGACCTGGCAGGGACAGAGGGACACGGCTCAGGCTGCGCGCTGGGGGAGGAGGAACGCACATCCCCGGCCATGGGCACGGCAGGGGGCTCAGGCTCTGTCTCGTTTGGGACCGTCCGGCACCGGGTGTGGAGCGCTGGAAATGCCTCGGCCGTGGGGACACCTGGTGGCACGGGACAGAACGGCTGCCTGGGCCCTGCCACCCTCCTGCCAGACACTGCACAGGAGCCCAGGTCCTGTCCATCATCTCCTTGGAGAAGGCAGGAAGATGTGCACAGGGCGTGGGTGCCGGGTTGGAGGCTCAGAGGAGCAGCACGGCACGGACGCAGCCCCGACACGCAGCCTGGCATGTGAAGGCTGGCAGGGCAAGGCAGTGCCGCTTCCTTCTGCTCTGAATGGAAAAGGGAAGCAGAGGAAGACAAAGGAAGGGCCCCAGCTGTGCAGGGAGTTTCCGGCTGACAAGGAACTCGAACGTAGCTAAATTTCAAGCACGGGGAGAATTCTTCCCCGTAAGAGCCATCTGGTTTTGTGCCAACACGAGCATAAAGGTTCCCAAACGCCCCTTTGAAAGGGAGCAGGAACTACAGGATGAGACAGGGATGGATGGATACGTGTGTGGGTACATCCACCCGCTTGTCCCCCAGGTGACCTCGGAAAAGAGCATCCCTTCCTGCCTCTCATTTCTGCTGCTGGCCCAGGATCCATCCCGGTGAATCCTGTCACATACAGAACATGTCTCACTCGCTTCCTGCGCCACATCTGCGTGCTCACTGTCCTCCCAAACCCGACTCAAGGCTTCGGCACGACCTGAGCTTCCTGACCCGCGCCGGGGGTCCCCCCTCGTCCCACGTGCGGAGGAAGCCACGGGGTTAAAGGCACCGGGGGTGCTGCCACGGCCCCAAACAGGACACCCACACGCTGCACGTACACGGACTGTCCTGCCGTGCAACCCCCTGGGTCAGGACACGGCCCTGGCCCCGGCCCAGCCTCGGGGAAGGATCTCTCGCTTTAGGTCATTGTTTATAACTAAACAAAGAGACCGCGGCGCAGCCAGGAGCTGCAGGATCAGCCAGGGGCCCCAGGGATCCACTCGCCGTCGATCCAGAGGCGTGTGCACCGTGCCAGGGATGGCGCACCGGGGAGAGGCACGAGGAGCGCGGCGGCGGCAAAGTGCAGGCAATTAAAAGGCAATTAAAGAGGGAGGGATGGGAGGAAGGCAAAGACAGCCCAGAGACTTTGCTCGTGAGGAGCATCCTGTCTTTTCCGGATGGTGTTCCCCCAGCTCAGGCAGCACGGGGGGGATCAGCACAGCCCTTTCTCTCAGAGGAGGGTTTAGGGAAGGCTGGAGCGGAACAAAGCGAGCTCTGAGCGGCTGGTGTGAGTCACCCGCTCCCTCTGCTCCCGCCTGGCCGGGAGAGGCGGGCGGGAAACCAGGCCAGGGGAAAACACAGATGTGAGTGTACTGGGCTGACCTCAGGGACACACAAAGAACAAGGATCACCAGGGCCACGGGCAGCCTTTGAAGGTACTCCTCTCCTCTCCTCTGGCAGCCACACAGCCATGATGAAGGTTGGTACCTGCAGCACCAGGAGGGAGGAGGCAGGCAGGCACTGCTCAGGATGGCATCTCTGGGAGTGCCACATCACAGGTGCCTTCCTCAAGCAGCATGGAAAAACAATGCTGTGTCTGGGAAGCCCGGCCTTGCCCCCAGGTCAGCAGGTCCAGGCACATCTGGGGCTTGGGGGGAGCCACATGAGGTGGTTTCCAAATCTGCAGTCATTCCCGAGATGGCACAGGTCACCACAAGCACTGTGATCTCCTCAGTGCAAATCCTGCCCCTGAGATGAACCACATGAAAAACAACAGATTTGGCCAGCGTGGGTGTTTTCCTCTCCTGCATGGAGAAGGCTGAACTGGGAGCCAGGTGCTGGCCAGGAACAGCCAGAGATCTCACAGGGACTGGCTGGTGTGCTGCAGCAAACCCTGGTCCTCCCTGTGCTGGTGTTACTGTGCTCAGGGCACACACTTTAGGAGTGGTGGCTTTTTTGTGCTCCTACATCCCTTTGGCACAGACCCCCACTCCAAAAAGGGTTGTACAGAGCAGTGGACTGCCCTGACCTCCTGGACACACCATCCCTGGGGTCAGAGTTGGGACCAAAGCAGATGGCCCCGGGACAACAGGAGCAGGCGTGGCACCACGCTGGTCACTCAGCTCATTTCAGTGACAGCTGCTGCAGTAAAAGGGCTTTAAAGCACTAAGCCCATATGAAGCTTATGATCCTCAGCAGCCCAGTCCTGCCCCAGCTGATTGCTGCTGCTCTAAAACCATGACCTAGTCCTCCAGCCCCACTGCAGAGCAGCTCCAGGCCTGGGTATCCCTGCCCACCCTGCCGCTGCCGGGCCTTCTCGGGAAGGTTTTAAACTTTAATTATATTTGTAGCGTTTAGTATGTTTAATCCTCAGGGAGAGGCCATCTGTTGAGACCTGAAGTAGGTCAGGGGAGCTGCTGGGAGAGCATCCCTTGAAAGCCCAGAAGCCAAGCGTGAGCACATCAGCAACTTCCCGACCAACAGCCCATGAAATGATGCTGCAGCTGCGACGGGCCGGGATGTCACAGCCACGCACGGCAGCGCTGCCGTGGGCACCCGGCCAAGGCTCCTTCTGCACAGCTAAAAATAGCTCCTCTCCCAGCGGCAGGAAAGCCGGATTCACCCTGGGCTGCACAGAGAGGATCTGTCCTGAGGCCACCTGCCCTGTCCCTCGGGTTTGCTGCATCCCTGGAATAATATCAGGTGGCAGCCCAGGGCTCCCGGGAACTCCCCGGCTGGGAATTAGTGCTGTGGGTTCTGGCTGTGGGTTCTGCCCCGGGTGATCTTCCAGCACTGATGGCTCTGGGAGCTGACCTCAAGGGGAAGTCAAACCCTGCTGCTCACCCCTGCTCCCCTTTGATGCTTCTGCTCAGGACAGAGCTGGGTTTTGCTCCAAACAGAGTCAGGTTTTGCTCAGGACAGAGCTGGGTTTTGCTCAGGACAGAGCTGGGTTTTGCTCCAAACAGAGCCGGGTTTTGCTCAGGACAGAGCTGGGTTTTGCTCAGGACAGAGCCAGGTTTCTGCTCTCCCAAGCCCATGGACTGCCTCCCTCCATTTCTGGCTCCCCAGTACTGAATTAGGATACACAAGCCACAGCCTGGTTTAAATTCTAACCTGAGTGTTGTGGCTCTACAAAGCTCCCTTTCACACAGTTCTTCCACACTTACCTGTTGTGTTTGGAGGTGTATCCAGAATAGTCTTCAAAAGCTTCATGTCCTTAATGTTATGGATGTAAATTGACTCTTCCAGGCAAACAACCAGCCTCTGCAAGGACACAAGGGACATGCACAGAACCTCACCAACATGGTCATGGTGCCTCTGTCTGCTGCTCCCACAGTGCACCAACCCAAGTCTTTGGTGTCAGAAAAACTCAACAGGAATTTCTCACACACCAAAATGTAACAAAAACGGGATCTCTGCTTCTCCATCCCCTCTCACTGGGGATGTTCCTTTCCCATTTGGAATCAGACAAGGGGAGGAGAGGCAGAAAGGAGGAGGGAAGCCTGATGCAGTGACCTCAGCACTGGGCCACCATCTCCACGGCCACTCAGCTTTGTGTCTCGGTCTCAGATCTTGGTCCAGATCTCTCCGTTTTACCACGGAGAGGTTTTGCACAGAGGCTTTTTTTGGGACCAAGGCTTTGGGTCTGGCTGAAGGGTTGTGCCTCCCAAGTCCAGCAAGTGCACAGCTTCACCTCTGTTAGTGCCAAGTGTCCAGAAACACTGAAAACCTCCCAATAAACACCAAAGGCCAGACTCCATCCAGGCTCCTCAAGCTGGAGCACCCAAATCCATGTACAGGAAGCCTCCACCTCTTTAGAAATGAGGCCACTTATTTAGTATCTAAATGTGGAGCTTAGTCACTAACTTGAAACACCCACATTAGAAAATCTTTGCCTTGCTCCACCATTACTCTCAGATCAAACTCTTTCCCACTTCTATTCCTGCTAACCACAGCATCTGGGGCTGTGTCAGAGCCATTTTGCATTTCCAGGAAGACTTTGCCTTTTCTCCAGTAACAGCCATCAACTTGCAAGAAGTGTAATATTTATATAGCTGATTTCAGCAAAGCCACCATGTGCTTTCCCAGAATGGGCTGCTATTGATGTCCAGGTGAAGGGAGGTTTCCAGAGGATGGCAAAGCAGCAGCCAGAGATGTTGGAACCCACAGGGACAAAATCCAGGAAAGTGATGGGTTTGGGAGGTGAAGAGGCAAAGGAGGTCTGGACAAGCTCACCAGGAGCTGGAGGGGGCTGCTGCTCTCCTGCCCTCCATGCTAAGGTCAGTGGGATGGGATTTATCCTCTCTGTGGACATAGATGGAGCCTCAGAGGAGGTGTTGGTGCTGTGATTGCTCCCCAGGGTTGAGGCACTGCTAATTGTACAGAAATCTCACCAGATTTTTCTTAGATTGACACAGATCAGGTTGGATAACTGAGCTGTGTTTTCAGGGCTGAAATGGGTCTGGACACAGACAGAAAAACACCTCAAACCTCTCCAAAGAGCTCAGCAGGGTTTCAGCAGTGAATGAAACCCCGGGGAGGTTCCAGCAGCTTCTCACTGGTTGCACAGCACAGATTGCTCCCCACCTTGAGACAAATCACACCTTAACACACTTCAGTTATCGTGGAGCTTGGAACAAAGAATTCCCGTGGATCAACAACAACGGAGGGACTTGTTTGCACAACAAGGACTTTTTCACAGAGAGATCAAATTGAAATATGCACTGTTTGTTTGAGACCTGTTCCTGGTTTATTTGTTTATTTTCCTGTGCTAATGCTTTGTATGGGATCTGTCCTTCTGTGGACTTCCAATGGAGCACAGGTTTCCTACAGAAGCCCAGGCAAGGGCTCAGGTGTCACAGCACATGGTGAACCTGACAGCCATCAGGTTAAACCTTGAATGTAGACTGAAACAGTGACTTCAATCTACCCAAATTGCACCAGGGGATGTTTAGATTGGATTTTGGGAAAAATTTCTTCATGGAAGGGGTTACTAAGCATTGGAACAGGCTGCCCAGGGCAGTGGTGGAGTCCCTATCCCTGCAGGGATTTAAGAGACATGTGGATGTGGCGCTTGGGGACGTGGGGGAGTGGTTGGACTCCACGTCTTTACTGGTCTTTTCCAACCCAAATGACTCTCATATTCCATGTTTCTAAGCATCTGTAGCATCTTCAGATCTCTCCAGGTGTGCCTGTGTTACAGCCAGAGGATGAGCTCAGCCCAGGATTTGAACCCAAGCTCATCATGCAGCTGAAGAACATGAATGCAAGGCTGGGACTGTGCATCACCTTCAGGCAAACTCCAGAGCAGCACATGGGGAATAGCCTGAACTTATTTTATTCACACTAATCTCCTAGAGCTGCTAAGCAGAACCTCCCAGTTTATTTTTATACACATACAGCTATCTGCAATTCAAAGGAAGTCCTTCTTTTGCCAGTTCCATTGTAAGTTTAAGTGAAAAAAATCAATTTAGGACAGATTTAATTGTAGTACAGGAACTCTTGGTCAAAGGCAGCTTTACTGGAAGCTCAACCCAGAGAGTCTTACTGCAGGTCTCACTGTTGCTAACTGAGGAGAGCTGATTATATACAATTACCCAGACTGCTTATTTCTTCATTGTAAAATGTCCTCTGCCTCTTAGGGCATATACTTGGAAAATAATTATGGACAAAAAGAAAAGATGACTTAAAAACCTCCAAAAGGGCTCAGGGCTGCATGAGGCTGTGTCAATTCACAGAATAACACCCTAAAAGCTTTCTTCTAAGTGGCCTGGATGGTTTTTATACCCTTAAAAACAAAACAAGGCTGCTTGCAGTACTTGAGAAGCAGCCTTTTGCCTCATCCACAGAGTTCAAGTTACTCCTGGGTTTTGTCACCAACTTTGAAGGTCTTATTTGCAACCAAGAGGGCAGAGGTGGGCCTGGAGTCAGGATGTGGAATCTATGGGAGGGAAGGGAGATGAAAAGGTGTTTTTTTGGCACAGCTGCATCCTGAATAGGCAAGAAGGCAGATGACAAAAAGCCTTTGTGTCACTGCTACGAAAACAAGGACTTGGCTTCATTTGACTGAAGGGAAGAGTTGTGGCAGATGATATGCACAGCTCCTGCTCCTGTCACTGAGTCTGGAGTGGAGCTGGTGGGAGAGGACAGGCACCCACCCCTCCAGTGCCACTTACAGTGTCCCTGCAAACCTCCCCAGGCTGGTCCCAGCTGGAAAGGCAGCGCCAGCAAAGAGCCAGAGCGGGATAACTCTGGATAACCCCCTTCCCTCCCAAGTGCCTCTCACCTGCCGGTTCAGCCGGATGGACAGGATGTTACTGGAATAGCTGTAGTTGCAGATCTCTGTCCCTTTCTTGAAGTGGTAGACATTCATTTGCTGTGGCTTGGCATGACTGACCACAACCACAAGGCTGCTGGAGAACAGACGCTCCACGATGTAAACATCTGGGATTTCATCTGGGCACACAAGGAAAGCACAGCAGGGCCTTTAGCCTGGCTGGTGGTTGGTTTGAGGGCAGCAACAAGAGGGAGTGGGGTTGGAAGGCTCAGTGCTAAGGTGTTCAACACCTGCCTTTGTGATAAGTGTCTCATACCTGGCACAAAGGAATTAGGTCAGAGCAGGAGGGGGTTAATGAACATTCCCCTGAAGGTTAAAATTAAGACAGTGCTGTTGTGCCTCTCCAGCTGAAGGTACCTTGGGCCCTCCAGCTGCAGTTAATCCTTGGGAATGGGATATAAAAAGAGGAGCTCACTCAGTCTGGTTAGGGGTTTTCCTGGAGGGAGTGTGCAGGCCATGGCTGCTGAGGTAAGGAATGAGCTGTGTGTGGCTCCCTGTTTATTCTGGGTGGTGTCTGGTTTCTCTCAGCCTCCTTAGGGGAGCAAACAGTGGCTTGGTGAGTCTTGCAGAGGTTGTTTGGGATAACTCCTGTTGTGTTGAGAAGGCACCATTGCAGTGGTCCTGGTGGACCTGCACCCAAATCCTCAGGGACTGTGATGTCCAGTGCAGGGGCCCTGAATGATGCTCAGTTTGGGCTGTGTTGAGGTCCAAAGGCTGCCCCACAGCTGTGATGTGGGGCTGCTTGTGCCTCAGCCCATCACCCTGAGTGTGACACCAGCAGGGATGTTTCTCTTTGGCCTGACTGGGGACAATCCAAACTTCTAAATAGTTTTTGACATAAATCTACAGTTTGCTGCTGTACAGCAGCTTAGTCAGCCTGTGAGGCAAAGACCTGGACTCTGCTGAGATGATGCAGCTCTGTCTGGTTGCTGAGGCTCCTTCTATAGCCACTGGAGAGAGATGAGCCTATCCCAGCTGGGGAATGTTATCTTTAGAGCATCTCAGCTGAAACACTTCTGGCCTGAACCAGACTGGAGTCCGTGCTCCATGAGGCCAGACTCGTTTGGGGCTGTTAAGTGCATTGCATGCTGCTCTGAGCACAGCTAATAACTGCAGGCCTGCTGTGAGTGACCTTCTTACACGGGAAACCTGTTAAAAACATCTTGCTTGTAAATACCACACTGGATTAAAAGCCTGTGAGTTGTCCAGCAGCTGTGCTGGGAGCCTGTGGTCTCCTGTCCCTGTATCTCAAACATGCTAGTGGGAAGCTACCTCTGCATGCTGGTTTTCAGGACAAAGTGCTGCTGCCAGACTGACAGCAGTGGAAAAGAAGCTGAATTCTAACAATGGTGAAGGACTCCCACAAGTTTAAAGTGCTGCTGGTCAATACTCCTCCACAGTGAAACAGGACACTTACTGCTTTCATGGACCTGGTCCAGTTTTTCCACAGAGCTTAAGGAGAAAAGTCTGTATCCAGTTGTGGTTCCAATTGCCAGGGAGCTGCAAAGACAAAGCAAAAACCTGCTAGTTCAGATCTTAAGGTGACAGGAGGAGTCCCTGCAGGGATGATGTGCTGGTTTTGACTGGAATACAGTCTTTTTTTCCATATTAGTTTGTGTGGGGCTGTGTTTTTGGTTTGTGCTGAGCACAGTGTTGATAACAGCGGGATGTTTTCATTGTTGCTGAGCTGTGCTTGCACAGAGTCAAGGCCTTTTCTGCTCCTCACCCCACCAGTGAGGAGGCTGAGGGGGCACAAGGAGCTGGGAGAGGGGACACAGCCAGGACAGCTGACCCCAACTGACCCCAGGGTTATCCCAGATCATATGGAGTCATGCTCAGTGTATAAAGGTGGGGGGAAAAGGGAGGAAAGGAGGAAGTTTGGAGTGATGGCATTTGTTTTCCCTGTTATCCATGATGGAGCCCTGCTGACCTGGGGATGGCTGAGAACCTGCCTGCCATGGGAAGTGGGAATGAATTCCTTGGTTTGCTTTGCTTTGCTTGTGTGTGGGTTTTGCTTTAAACTAGCTTTATCTCAGCCCATAAGTTTTCTCACTTTTACCCTTTTGTGTCTCTCTCCACCTCACTGGGAGTGAGGAGCTGGCTGGGGTTAGACCCTGACACAGGGGAATTGGGTCATTCCTGGCACAGTGATTGGTCCGTGAAGGCACAACTTCAGTTCCCCCTCTCAATTTAAATCACACAAATTAACAAACCCAAGAACCCAGTTTTCCATCTGAGGCTGTTGTAGCCTACAGAAGGCAGGTATCCCTGTGAGACAGCAAACTCCTCCATTGCCATGGTCCTGTGGCTGCTGGAGGAACAAACAGTTTGACATCTACCTGGGAGGCTGCAGACAGGACCACTGGGACACAAAAAGGGCTGATCCACCTATACTGACACAGCGACTTGCCAGGGCTGTGGAAGCTTTGCTCTCACTGTTAAGGGTGTTAGAGGTGCTGTCTCTGCTCAGATCCAGATGCAGAAAGCAGCAACATCCAGGTCTCAAAACAGCCAGCCCATAATACTAATGCACAGCATTTGTGCTGGTGGCAGTGACCAGCAGCCTCATGTCAGCAGCACCTCGACATCCCTCAAAGCACCCTTTGTTTGCACACACCAATGCAAAGCAGGGCTGCGAAGGAAACAATATTTCCAGGTGCCGGGTCGGTTATCTCTGATCCTTATCTCGCTGCCCAGGACCTGGGCTGGGACTGCCAGGGCCGTGTGTGGCTGCACTGCCACGGGAGCTTCGTTGTCCCTGTGGGAAAGGGTTCTTAAGCTTGGGGCAGGTGGACCACAGGTTAGCGACGGTTTGGGGATGGGAGGCTCCCGGGAAACCCGCCGCGCCCTGGCGCGGGATGCTCGCCAACAGCCGGCTTTTGGTGGCCCTGGGCAACCGAAGTGGCCACGCAGCGGTGCGCGGACACAGCCCCGGGACAACGTCACTGCTCTGCCCATCCCAAAACGCTTCCCGAGCTGCGGGGGGAGAGGGAGAGGAGGGCAAAACCCGGCGATCCCTCTGGGTTTGCGCCTCCCTGGGGACCCGGGCCGGGGGCGCCGGGGGGTGTTCACCGAGAGCCGGGTGGGGCCGGGGGGGGATGAAGCGCCTCGCCCATCGGGGTTGGGGGTCCATCCCGCCGGGAATGCCATTCCAGGGGGGGCGCTGGCACCCGCCGCGCTCCGGGGCCGCGGGGGCCGCCCCCGCCGTGCCCGGCCGCCATCTCCCGCCCAGCCCCGCGGCTCCCGCCCCGCTTACGTGCAGTCCTGGTTGTAGGAGAAGCAGCTGAGCGCCGGCGGGGCCTCGGCCGCGGCCTCCATGGAGCGGGCGCGGCGCCTCGGCCGCTCCGGCCCCCGCGGCCGCCGCGCCTGCCCCGCCCCGCGCCGCGCCGCCCATTGGCCCGCGCCGCGCCGATGGACGCGCCGAGCGGCCAATGGGAGAGGGGCGAGCGGGGAGGTCCCGCCCCCGGCACTGACGGATCGGGCCGCGATTGGCTGGCGCGGGGGAGCGGCCGCGCGGGGCCACGTGGTGATGTTGTGGTTGCATCAGACGCGCGCGGGCAGGTTTTGGGGAGGGGGGAACATCTGGGCGGCACATCTGGGGCAAGGGCGGGACAAGGGGGGTCCTGCCCTGGGGAGGGGGGGGCCGGGACTGCCGTTAGGGGAGTGGTGGGCGAGGAAAACTCGCGGTGACGCCCCTGTGACGCCGCTGCCCGGAAAATAAACAGTCTCAGCTTCCTTGGGTAAACAGCGCTTTGGGGAGTTTAGTTTTTTCCCCCCTTTCTGCGGCGTTGACATCATAACCCTAATGGCTTTTGTGCATCGTCCCTGTGCTTAACGCCGCCGCTGCCTTGTGGGGTCGAATCTTCCAGGGGAAACACCAAGGAAAACAAACCCCGGGGCCGGTCACTGAATGACAAATATTCCACAAGCCAGGGCGGTGACTTTAACAGCGCACGGAAACGCAGGGGCAGAGCCTGCAAACCCCCTCATTAGATGAGTAACGCTCATGTGAGCGCTGAAGTCATTGGCCCCACATCACTTGATGTGCACCGCAGGGCTCTTGGAAAAAGAGCCACAGGCAATACCATCTCCATGAGGCAGATTCCATGTGGACACATCTATCTGCCCGAATTAATCCCCCTTTGCAGCATGTGGGCCTTCAAGTGTGCATAATGTTCCCCTGTTATAGCGTTTGAAACCTGCAACTGAGAATATGATTGATTTTTGGGAAGGAAGTATGAAAACACACAGCTTCAAAACACCACTTTGGAGGGAGGTGGATGGTGGATCATCCCTAGGACACAAAGCACAGGACTGACACTGCAGGGGCATAGTTTTAAATACATCATTTTTGGGAGGGAAAACATCTTCTATTCAAAGGGGCCTAGTAGGAAGTTCTAATAAAACCCAAAATATGAAACAGAAAAGCTGGTTTTGAATGTGCTGAAACTGTCCCTGTGGAACATCATAGTTTGATTTTGAAACAGGGCTGTCAGACAGAAAACAGGGTTGTGGAGTAGGAAGAAGTTTAAAAACAAACTGAAGCCCCCTCCAACAAACAAAAGCAGGGAGACAGTGCCTTGTGTTTCAAAAAGCAGTTTCTGAGCAATGGCTGCAGTTGGATTTTGCTGCTTGGGCAATCACCATGGTTTTAAAATGAAACCTTGATAAGGCATCTGAGACTTGGGCAACACAGTTTTTGTAGCTTTACTGATGCAACCATGTTGGTCAATCTTCTTTGGAACCACTGCAGTGGCTGTTTAAGCAGCAGAGGTGGGAGAAACAGAGAGTTCTTTGTCCTCTGCTACAGCATGAAAACCTTTGGTGTGTTTTGGAGCAGGAGCTGCTGTTGGGTGGAGCTGTGTCACCTCCATGGATGGGGCTGTAAGAGCAGGGCCACCATCAGGACAAGCTGCTGGTTTGGCTGGAATAGCTTCTGTGTGCTGGTGAAGCCTCACAGAGCCCTTGGAAGTCTCAGGATCTGTGCTTTGGAAGTCTGGAGCACTTGAGTGTTGGGTGTGAAACAGGAGCTGAGGTTCTCTGTGTGGAAACTGTGAATGTTTCTGGTAAAGAAATGAGGTGTCTCTGCCTCAATCACAAAGAAACAGCTAAAGTGATTCTTCAGGAATCCAGCTTTGGAGGGAGGTGGTAATTAGGGTAGCAGCTAAATCCCAGGATCTTTCTTGGGATCTGGGTATATGTCACACCTTGGGAAAATGGTCTGGCAAAGGCAGCAGAGAGCCATGCCAGACACCAGAGGGACAGTCCTTGCTCTGGTGCATGTGTTTGCTGGGAAGAACATACCAGGAGCTGGCCTCCCTTTCCTGACAATCCTGTGACTGCAGCAACTATTGACAGTAACAACCTCAACTCAGTCATTAACTCTAAACCCAGTCCAGAGTGTGACCTGACTGTGAATATTTCTCAGTGCTGACAACACGGTGTGACAGATGCTGGTTTGTGATCCCCACCCTGGGTGATTGCACTGAAGCCTTAAAGAGGAAACAGAGGTGAAGGAGCTGGGAAACCAGTGCTGTGCCCAGAAGGGCCTCTCCCAGCCACAGTATCCTGTGTGCTGCCATTCCACGTGGGAAGGCTTTGGTACCTTTCCATGGCTTTTAGGCTTTTCCCTGGCTCACTGTTCAAATTCCAGCTAAGTTCTTCCCTCTCGGGTAGAAAAGTCTGCTCCTACTGATGTCTTTGGTATTTTAAATCTGCCATAAAATAATAGTTAAAAAAAGGGTCTTGGCAGAGCTAAATCTGTTAAATATTCACTGATACTCCTGATAACTGGGAGCCCATTGAGGAACTTGAGACTTCCAGGGGAAAAACAGGCAGGAGGGAACAGGCAAAAGGTGAATGTCTAATAAGGAGAGCAAGTGTTTCTCAGAGCAGGGAAACCACATTTTGCCTGTGGAAGGAGTGGGAAGAGGTGGCACAAAGGCGTTTTCTTTGCTCTTTTCTGTCCCACTTCCTGAGTGAATTGTGATGGGGGAGGTGGAGGAGGAAGAAGGGGCTGCAGCCCGACCTTTAGGGGCTTTGATAGCGCGAACTGTGGAGCACTAAACTGCCAGTCCAGGCTGTTTTAGGATCTCCAGACTGTCAATAAATGCTGCCATCTGGTGCCCCGAGCCCGGCTGCACAAGGGGTTCGTTCCGGGCCGGCATCGGGGCACGGTGATGCTTCCACACGGGGCTCGTTACATCCTGCTCTTGGGATTATCCCATGGATTACCTGCACCTCCACTAGCAGGAGAAAACACTGACATCAGAGAGAATCGAGCAGTTCTGCTAATAGAATGCTATAGAAAAGAAAGTGACATTTATACCTTGCACTCCCCTCTTGCTTTGATGAGTTACTTCTTGTTTATGTCAGGACAGATTAGGTTTGGGTTTTTTTTTCCTCTTATACAGTGGAAATGGGAGAAGGAAACAGAGAGATGGATTGATATGTCAGAGGCCAATCTGAGTTTGGCAGAACAAGATCTAGACACTGAAGAAGTCATCACTTCAAAGACTTTTTGGGGGGATATCATGATTCCTGTATCAAATATAAAAATGTGGGAAAGAAAATAGCAATGGACAGAACATATTTGTGACAGTCACCAGCAGACTGGCTTGTCTTGCTAAATTGTCTGGACAGAAGGTTACTTGGTGTGGGGAGGGGAAGGGGTGCACAGGGGAGGTGTGTGTGCCATGTGCACACAAGAAGTCTGGTCACACTCTGTTTAAGGTACAGAAACTGGGGAAGATTCATGGAGACCTTGAGAGCCACGTGCTGGCACTGACACCAGCGGAGTCAGGGAAGGGCAGGAGCAGTCAGTCTGGATGTCACCAAGGTTCTGAGAGCTTTGCTTCTGGTAGTTTTTTCCTTTTGGTTTTAGATTCCAGCCCTGTCCCAGATCCTGCCATAGAGGGAGCTGTGTTTGAGCAGCCCTTTCAGACGTGCTTGACAAGGTCAAGGCAGAGCTTGCAACCTAATGCTGTGTTTCCTTGTGAGTTGGATTAATGCTCCTTATCTTGTCCTGGCTCTGGCAAATACTCCATTTCCCTAAGTAGCATTAGGACATCACACTTGCCCTGGTCATGGATTATCTCAGGGGCTTGACACACTGCTCACAGGAGGGGAACACACTGAGGGGGGCTTGTCTTCCTGTCTCTTTGGTCTGCAAACTGAGCTCTTCAAAGCCTTGGAGCATTTTCAGCTGAGAATCATAAGACCTGTACCACAGGGAGCAAAGGGGTTAAAACTGGAAAGGGGAGAGAGACATTTTTGCCTTCCTTTTAACTCTTGGATATAGTACTAAGTGTAATTCCTCTGTAATTATCTAAAGATCAAAAAATGTTCTGACGTGAGAGCTCAGAACGAGTAACATTGCAGGGGGGAGATGGGGAGCACCAGGAGGTCCTGGCAGACAGAGGAACATCAGATTCCTGCACAGCCTGGTGTGACCAGACCAAGGAGCAGCTGTGGAGGGATAACTCACTGCCCAAGCTCCTCACACGAAAGATTCATGACCTGGGGGGACTTTCTCCTCTCTAGAGGATGCAAGGAGGGGTTTGGAGGAGAAATGTCACAAAACATTCTGTGGATTCGTAGCAGGAACAACTTGGTTCTTGTTCAGAGAGTGCAGGGAGTCATCTACATGTCCATGGGACTGTGGTGTCCACAGAGCCAAGGTATCCATAGCCAGGGCCAGCCATATCCTCCCAGTTCATGTGGATGCAGCTTCCTGACTTCTTTTGCAAACCACACTGGAATCAGTTCTCTTGTGAATGGCCCAAAGCCTGTTCAAGTAATTCAGTTACTGATCCCTGTTATTGGAGCAGGCAAACCTCTCATGAGCTTGGATTCATCCTCAGCCTAGAGGGTGTTTTTATCCTCGTTCTGCTGGAGATGGAGCAAGGCTCAGTGACTTCCATGGGAGAGGCTGGAAATCAGTAGCAGAGCAGGAAACTAGAGCTACATCTCTCAATCTTCTTGCTGCTTCAGACGTAAGTGTTACAGCTGGAGAATGAAGAAAGGCTCTATCATATTCCTGTGGGCACACAGCGCAGGCCAAGCAAGCCTGAGCTGACATTTCAAAGACCTTTTGTTTTTCAAGTGGGTTCCTTCCATCTGGGAAAATGTTCTATTATCTTGGGGGGAGGGAAGCAGCAACTTGCATCAGAAATGGCTTGATTCTGTAGCCAGTTTGTCAGATGTCGGTCCAGACATTGTTTGGATGTCAGTCCAGACCAAGGAGAGTGGATCTGACCCGTGTGTTTACTTTGCCACCTGCTTTCAGGGAAAAGCACATAAGCAAATGAGTGCTTTGAATGCTTTTATGTGCCTTTATCTTGCAAGAGAACTGTGTCACAGATGATGCTCAGAGAGGGAGCTCTCCCCGGGCTGTGTTAAAAGCACGGGAACTGAGGGTTCTTTTCACTGGGGATATTTACATTCTGTTACAAAAGAAACACTGGTAGGATTTCACATGCATTCCCAGAAAAGAAGTCAACAGTAGCTGCACAGTATCTCATTGCTCTTTAACTTGGTTTGCGTCAGAGAGATCCCGAAGTCAAGAATCACATTTGCAGATGCTTGGGCAGTTCATGAACTGCTGAAGCTGCCCAGAGGTTGTGTAAAGTAAACGATGCAGAACAAAGACTGTTCACATCCAAACTGCAGGAGGCACAGACCTGATCTTCCCTCTCTCTGGAGACATCAGCCTCGCAGGGGCTTTTTCTGCCCCGCTTCAGATGCTGTTTTCTATCTCCCAGTTCTTGTGGAGCTGGAACTGCCTCCCACTGTGCTAATCCCTGTCCTCACTCGGAGCTGAGGAGAGGGAGAGCCCTTGAAGTCCTTCAGCTTGTGCACAGACATCTAAGCAAGGAGTTCCCAATGAATATTGCCAGGAGGGTGCTCAGAAACTTCTTACCCCTCTGTTGAGGTGCAGGTTAATCACTGGCTTAGACACAACTCCTGAGGTGAGAAGAGAGAACGTTGAGTTCGAGTTCAGCATGGCTGGGTGGCAGGAAGGGCACCATTATCAGTGTCGGGATTTAATCAGTGGCTTTTTCCAAATGTCACTGAGCCCATTGTTAAGCAAACACAGGAGAACTGTGTGACATATTGCAGATAATGATGACACCCCTCCCTCACAATGAGCTCCTCAGCACTGACTCAGGAGGTAAAATGTTCCCAACGTTGCCCCCTGGGTGCTGGGATCCCTCCAGCTGGGAAGCACGCTGGGTGTCTGCCGGGCTGTGTTGCAGCAGGCACGTCTGGCACATGGAAATGGATTCCCCAGACTGGTCTATCTTTAAGATCTGGGCACTTCAGGGCATTTTTTTCCTTGGCTCTTGGTTCCTCTGTTTTGAGTCTTACCAGTCATTTTCTTCTTCAAAGTAACATATGGAAACGATTTGGGATCTGCTCACAGCAAATGTTCTGCACTGTGGGGACCATTTCACACAACTGGCTGCCCAGCTGATGCCACCAAAGCTTCCCCACACCATCTTTTGGGGCCCAGAGAGGTTTTCAGCCCACAGATCACGATGGGGTTAGGGCAGGAAGCTCAAGTACTGTATGTTTTTGGATCATATCAGTTCCTTGCTCTGTTGCTCTATCACCTTTCATGTGGCAAAATTACAGATATTGATACCAGATTATTTACACTGTAACTCATCCAGAGGCTTGGGCTCCCTGACAAAACACTGTGCATTGCTTGGTACAGGGTGGCAAGTGCCCTTCTTCTGTGCTTGCATGCAGGTACACTGAGGTGTCAAGTTCCTACAGCATCCAGAGTTTGGCCTGGAACCCAGAAGCCCTTGAACAGTCTATTGTTAAACAGGAATACATTTTTTTTGTCTTTTGGCTCCTAATCTATGGGTCTTCCTAAGAATCAGACTGTCACGTTGCAGTGAGACAAGGGGTGCAGCAGCAGTGGATGGTTACTTTCTATGCTAGTTAAGGCTTAAACAAAATACATGGAGACATGCCCAAAGGACAGAGCGTGAACTCTACCTCTGACATGTCACAGTCCACAGACAGCCCACAGGTTTTAATTCCACAGACTTTCTGATGTGGGCTTTAGGGCTGTTGGGGCTAAATGCAGCTTCTGTTGGCAGAAGAAACCTTTCTGTGCCACTAAAACTTCTTCATTCCCCATTCACCCCACCCCAAGACAGTGCACATGCAACAGTCACCCCGGCCAGGAATGTCCCACGTTGTGCTGTGCCTCTCTGGAGCCACAGTTGTACATCAAGGGTGGTAGATGGGCATGATTTAATGTGTAAAACTCTGTGTGACACAAACACTGGCTGCTTCAAACTTGTCCAGTTCATCTCCTTTCAACCCCAGTGGTCTGAGATGATGATTCCTCCCAGAACATGGTACTAAGCTGGGGTGGTACCTTCAGCACAAGCCCCTGGTACTCCAGCTCCTACCTAGCATTCCAGTTCCCCACAAACACTGTTAATTTTGCTGCCACTAACATACCTTTCAAGCAGTTTTTTCTGTTCCATGCACACGGTGGGGGTAGATGACGTCTGTCATCCTATTTCCCATCTTGACTCACACAGCTCTTTCCCCCTGAGCTCCCCAGTCACTGCCCTGCTGTTATTCCTGGCAGTGCTGTTGCTCATGGAGGTGTTTTTTCTGGCCCAGTGATCTATGATTTTTATTTTTTTTTTTTAACTCATTTTCCTTTCAGATTCACTTCCTCTGTGGATGCTGCCATGTTTATGCTTGCAGGGTAACACTGAGTCAGGATCTCTGTGGGGTTTTACATCACTGCGTGGTGGGGAGCAGAATGTGAATCCTTTACTTTTAGGGAGGTGATTCTCCCCCTCTGCTCATGACATCCCACCTGGAACACTGTGTCCAGGTCTGGTGCCCCCAACATAAGGACATGGAACTGTTGGAGCAAGTCCAGAGGAGGCCATGAAGTTGATAATGGGACCAGAGCCCCTCCCGTGTGGAGACAGGCTGGGAGAGCTGGGGCTGCTCAGCCTGGAGAAGAGAAGGTTGTGTGGAGACCCCACAGCACCATTCTTAGCTTCTATTAATGTTGATCCCCAGGTTGATAAATAGCACTATAAAAATTAGAGTAATAAATCCAGTCTTTGTAAGAACTTCTGGGAAGCTTTGTTAAAAAGCAAACAAATTATCTTCCCGCTTGGGATATTTCAGATGCTTTGCACAGACAGATTTATGGCTCTTTTATATGAGACCAGGAATATGTATCCTACATGACTTAATGCAAAATGGAGAGGAGCCAAATGCCTAAGAATGATGAGGTGGCATTATCACTCAGCTGGTGAAGGAATTGTCATGATCTTGAAGAGGGCTGCTGGTTTTAATCATGAAAAAAGTGCTTTTGACTCCTTACAGGGCTGAAGCAGAAATGGCTAAATACATAAACTTGACAGGACTTAACAAAAATGAGAGGACATGCTGGTCCAGGATCTCCAAGGCATTTTGGTAGCCAACTCCTCTTAACTTGCAGGGCTCTAAGTGTCTCTGGACACTTTCATCCAGAACCTGCCTAGAAATACCATTCTTCAGGCAGTGTTGCTTGGCTTAAAAAGGAGAGCAATCAGGTTGATAAAATCTAGGAAATCCTACCTGCAAGTCCATGCTGTGACATGTGGGGAATCACAGCCCCTACCTGGGGACTCATCTCCTCTCACCCAGTGTCAAACTGGATGTCCCACCAGGATGGAGATGTGGTGGGCACTGTCACTGGAACCACTTCATGCCAACCCACAGTGCTTCCCATTGGGAACTGGATTTTGCCACCAGGAACTAGATTTGTCTAAAAAACTGATACAATGGTGCTTTGGCTGCAGGATAAGGAAAAAAACTGAATTATAAAAATGGTTCTATGGATCTGCTACTGAATGGAACCAGAAGCAGCCAGTACAGTCCTCACCTTACCCCTCTTCGTGGGCTGTATCACACCATGTCTCTCATGCCTGTTGTATGTTCCCTGGCAGCCTGGGCACCTCTCCTCTGCTCTCCAGCAGCCACAGCCCCGGGCAGTGGATTGCTCCATGAAAAACTGATGCATGGAGTTGTTTGAAATGAAAGTTGTGGGAATAGCGCTGACGGCAACGCGAGTTATTCACTCAGGAATGTTTAATTAGACGGTTAAGAGCAGGGTCTGACTGTAATTCAGACCAGACCAAATGGAACAGGGCTTTGTTTGGTTTTGAATTTCTCTTAACGTCTTCAGCAGTGTGAGAATTAACACATGGAAATGCAGGAACACAAACTTATGGAAGCAGGATTTAACTTGGAAAGTTAAATCAGTGCTGACTCGCGGGGTAGTTGTGCCCAGTGAACGGGAGGGACCTCGGGTTGGCATCACAAGGCTCCTCCTGAAAGCTGGTCCTGTTCCCTTCTTTCTTCTCCTGCCTCGCTGGCTCCAGAGCTCGGGATTGCACCACTGCTGCACAACGGAATGCTTGTTTTCCTCATAAAGAGAGCAGTGGCAGAACAGGTTTTACACACAGGTCTGAGCTTTGTTCCAGATGGGATCTATCCCCAAACAGCACCGGGGCTTGCCCAGACAAGGAGGAGTGAGATGTGACAATAGCAGGCAGCTTGTGGGAAAAAAAAAAAAGAGAAGATAAAAAGCCAAAAAAGAAACGTGTAGGTGGGAACACAGAAAACTTTTTCTAGTGTTCAGAAACTTCTGGTAGTTTCCACTTACAGACATATTGTAACCAGGTGAGCAAGACTTGGTGTTTACTGACACTGTACTCTGACAGTATTTCACAAATATTAATGATCCCTATTTGTATTTTCTGTAAAGCTTTTGGCTTAGTGTCAGAAAACCCTGGACCCTGGCTTCAAATTAACAGGAATTACCAAAGATTTGAGGGATGTGAGCTCAGGGGCTGGATTGGGTCTATCAGAAATGCAGATCCAAGATCTACACCCAAGCTATTACCCTTTATTTCTTTAATATGAGAGCTAGTAAATAAAACCTACAAAAGCAGGTAGTTCCTGATGGCTTATGTGTCATTGCACAAGCACCTATTTCTCCTCATATCAAAACATAACTCTGGCTATTGGAATTATTTCAGTTGTACAATCCATGATTACCCCAAATGAGCTCAGCACTGCTGAATGTTGGTCAAAATGTTGTAACACTGACTTATAAAGTTGAGTTTTATTCTCAGTTATAAGTTCAGCAGATGCACAATTCAGGGTTCATTTTAGGGATCGTTTCTCCTTCCCAAGCCCAGGAATGGGCTGCATCCCTGCCAGCACAGCCCAGACGTTCCGTGACTTCTTACTTTAAGTAAATAAGTTAAGTGACTTCTTAAGCTTTAAGTACATGAAGTGAGGGGACTCAAAGGGCTCATCTCAGCTGTAAACACATGTGAAATAATTCCACAGGTGGATTTAAAGCAATTGTAGTGAAATCTTGGCCAAACTTGAATATGAATTTATTTCTTTCCACCCTCAGCAGTCTCTGATCCCTTAACCAGGCCCTTTCCAGGCCGGGGTTCAGCAGCGCCCGTGGCTGTGTCGGTGTTGAATTGATGCCTCAGCAGGTCCCACTCCCCTTCAGGGGGTCCTGCTCCTCTCAGGGGATCCCATTCCCTCCATCCCATCCTGCTCTTCCATCCCATCCTGCTCCCCCCAGGGGATCCTGCTTGCCCCATCCTGTCCCATCCTGCTCCTCTCAGACCTTCCGCTCTCCCTCCCACCCCATCCCATCCCATCCCACCCCATCCCATCCCATCCATCCATCCCATTTTTATCCCACCCCACCCTGCCCCATCCCAGCCCAGCCACCCCATCCCAGCCCATCCCACCCCACCCCATCCCACCCCATCCCCTCCCACCCCACCCCACCCCACCCCACCCCATCCCACCCCACCCCATCCCATCCCACCCCACCCCATCCCATCCCATCCCATCCCATCCCATCCCATCCCCTCCCCTCCCCTCCCACCCCATCCCATCCCCTCCCATCCCACCCCACCCCATCCCACCCCATCCCCTCCCACCCCACCCCACCCCACCCCACCCCATCCCACCCCACCCCATCCCATCCCACCCCACCCCATCCCATCCCATCCCATCCCATCCCATCCCATCCCATCCCATCCCATCCCCTCCCCTCCCACCCCATCCCATCCCCTCCCATCCCATCCCATCCCATCCCATCCCCTCCCCTCCCACCCCACCCCATCCCATCCCACCCCATCCCATCCCATCCCATCCCATCCCCGAGCATCCCCCCCCGCTCCCCTCCATCGCCTTAAAGCGGCCAGCACCTCCCTTGCCTCTCCCCCATCGCATCCCCGCCCCTCTCCCTCCGTTGCCCCTTTAAGGTTACCGCGGCGACCGTGCCGGGGCCGAGAGCGAGGCGCATTGACGTCAGCGCGGGCGGGGCCCGGGCGGCCGGTGGGTTTCCGGTGCCGCGGCTGCAGCGAGGCCGGGCCGGGCCGTGAGGGCGGGGGGGCCCCGCGGAGCCGCCGCCGGTGAGGGCCGGGAGAGGCCGGGAGGGGTCCCGGGGGGCGGCGGGGCTGGGCCGGGGGGGGACGGGAACCGGGCGGGGAGGGCGCGGAGAGCGCGGCTGCGGCCTTGGGGCGGGGCGGGAGCGGCCCCGGGGGCTGCGCGGGGGCAGCGGCGGCTTCGCGGCCCCGCGGCCGAGGGGCCTCCCCGGGGCTGCGGGAAGGCGCGGGGCCGGTTGTGTCCCCCTTCTCTGCGTCCCCGAGCCCCGGGCGGGCCGTGTCGGGGCTTTCCTGGAGGCCCCGGGTCTTGGGCTGGGCTGGGCAGCCGCGCCATTGGGGTGGGGTGGGGGGGTCGGGAAGGCTTTGGGAATAAGCAGGGAGAAAAAAAATGCCTCGTAGAAACACTGAAGGTTTCGTCCTGTCCGTGGTACTTTGTTTTCTGTGCCGGGGTTGCCCGGCTCGTGTGCTGCTCGCAGGGTGTGATTTGCAGGCGGTCACCGGGTGTCCCCGGGGCTGTTTAATTAGCGCTGACCTTCAGTGCGAGCCTGCGAAACAAAGGGAGCCACTGGAGAAGTTTTCGGCGCTTTCCCAGCCCCTGAGAAGGCCACGCTTTTAGTGTTTATGCAACGCAAAATACACGTGTGTATGTGCTTGAGCAGGGATTAAGTGTGACAGGAATGAAACCTGTCCGAAGCGTTGGCAGTTCTGGGTTAACTCCATAATCTCCAGCAGCAGAATTTGCAGGGGCACAGCGTTGTGTTGCCTCTGTGCCCTGAGTTTCTCTGCTGCTGCCTCAGCAGGATAAAACCCGTGATGTGCCTTCGGTGACTTGTCATTTCTGAAAGGTGTTTTGACTGAATCTCTTTTTTTCCCCCTTTCCAAAGCTGATCCCGGGATCAACATATCTTCCTGCATATTAATAAGCTGTTGCCACGGTCCCTGTACCAGGTAACTTTCTTTGTATTTCATCAAAAATGCCCTGAGAAGTTCTTTCCTGTTTCTTTAGATCTCACAGTGTTAATTTCCTTAGGAAAAAAAATTATATGAAATGCCTGTATGTATATATATGTGTATTAACACATATATGTATGTTTATATATATATATGTAAATATATGTTTAAAAATGGTTCTGTAACCTTGTGGTTGGTTGATCTGGGCTAGACACCAAGTGCCCACCAAAGCTGCTCCATCACTCCCCTCCTCATTTGGACAAGGGAAGGAAAATACAAGGAAAGGCTCATGGATTGAGATAAGTCACCAGTTGCCATCACAGGCAAAACAGACTTGACTTGAGGAGGTTGGTGATAAATTAAACCAATCAAATTGGAGTAGGATAATGAGAAATAAAGCCAAATCTTCCTGCCCTCCTCCCTTCTGGGGGCTGCAGGTGGATCTCTGCTCCCCCATGGACCTCCACAGGCTGCAAGTGGATCTCTGTACCCTGGACTTCCACAGCCTGCAGGTGGATCTTTGTCCCCTGTGGACCTCCATGGGCTTCAGGGGAATCCCTTTTCCAGCTTGTGGAGCACCTCCTGCACTGACCTTGGGGTCTGTAGGGCTGTTTCTCTCACATATTCCCACTTCTTTCTCCAGCTGAAGTATCCATTTCCCCCTGTCTCCCTAAATACATTATCTCAGAGGCTCTACCACTGTCCCTGGTGGGCTCATCCTTGGCCAGGGGCAGTTTCATCTTGGAGATATCAGGAATTGGCTCCATTGGACATGGGGGAAACATCCAACAGCTTCTCACAGAAGTCTCCCAGTAGCCCCCCCACTACCAAACCCAATACAAACCTGAAAGGGGGGAAAAAACTGCCTACAAACATTCTTGGAAGTGTCTCAGCTGCCTCCATAATGTCTTTTAAAAACCTGGCACCATCACAGATGTGTTCAAAGCTGTACTCTTCATTATTTATAGTTGAAAAAGTATTTTTGGGTTTGCAGTGTATCCATGAAATAAGTTATGAAGGAGGGACCAGTTTAAACCGGAGAGGGGGTTTTTAGGAGTGCTGCTTCTAATTCCATAACTTCCGTTAGCAGGCTCTGCCTTGGCATTTGGAGAACTGGCTCTGGCTTCAACCTTAACATGTTTCACTTCCGAATACTTCCCATTCTGGCCTCTCAGATTTCCAGCTTCCACCCACCTCTCTCCTGGCCACCATCCCCCTGACCCCACACAGACCTCTCTGGTGGGATCCTCCAGCCCTACAAGATACTCAGTTTAAGCAGCAGAAACTTCAGGTGGAATCTTCCCTGACTTGGAGTGCTCACAGGGCTTGGGTTGGTGAAGCTTTTTCAGCTGAACCAAATAAGTTCCCAGCCTTTCACAGTTTAGCTTAGTTACTGCTCTGGCAGGTAAAGGTGGTTTTATGCTGTGATATCAGCAAGATAAAGCAGCATAACTTTCTTTGAGGCAGCTGCATCTTTGTTTCCACTCGTTATTTAACCTTCTCTTTCTCTTCCCTTCAGCAATGGCAGCTTCCAGCAGCAGCAGCAGCGAGGAGGAGCGTAGCCTTCGGGAATGTGAACTTTACATCCAAAAACACAACATCCAGCAGCTTCTGAAGGATTGCATTGTACAGTTATGCACAGTCAGACCTGAGAGACCCATGGGATTCATCAGAGAGTACTTTGAAAGATTGGAGAAGGTAAAAAATACAGGATGGGAGGGAAGGAGAGTGGAACAACCTGAATTTAAATCTATCCTCTTGATTTAGGGGCTGAGCTGCAGATTTGACCAGTGTCCGTGTGCTGGCTGTTTGAAATTGGAAATGGTGCTTTTGGAAAAGAAATCATGTTTTCCAGTAGTTTGTACACCTCTGTCATACCAAAGCATGTAGGACAGAGCATAAGCTGAGAAGGAGACTTATCCGGCTGGGATGCAGATGTAATGCCAGTCCAGTGCTTACTCATAGGAGCTGATTGTCAGCGTGCACGAGGGTGTCTGTGGCTGGATGACTGTGGAGTCTGACCTTGGATGGACACTGCTGATGTCATTTGGCTTCTTACATTGAGACAACTGGTTTCCAGTAATTGGGATAGAGCACAGAAGTGGTGCCAGTGGCATTATCCAGGCCTAGTGAAGTCAAATAGAAGTATTTGCATTCCAGATCTCTGGAAGAGCGAGCCTGTTCCTGCCTTCTCTAGGGAGTTCAGTGTTCTGCTTTGTTGTTCCTCTTGCATTTGTCCTGAGATCTCTTTGGTGGTTTTGTTGTTGTTGTTGTTGTAAGCATTCTGGGATGTTGGGAAGGGGAACCATTCACAGCTGAAACAGTGATTTCCCATTCTTTTGAACTGTTAAATTTTATATATTGATATCCAGGCAGGTTGGAAAAGAAGCTGCAATGGAAATGGAAAGTTTAAAGTCTTGTGCAGAGGAAAGGTACAATGACTGTACTCAGAATATGGGATTTGTAAATAATGCAGCTGTGACCTTGTACAGCAGTGTTTGCAAGTGCTGCTTTCAGTATTTGCTGTACATGGGAGTTATACCTTTTTCATATTTTTTTTTTTTAATTCTAGGTCGCTGCTAATTGCAGATGTGAATAAAAGACATTAACACTAGAGAGCATGAATATATATAGTGGAAATTGTGTTTTAATAGAAGTTTTCAAGGTAAATACTAGAAAATGACCAAAAGGTGCAAACTAACCTGCTATAACCACAATGTATTTGAGGAACGTTTTGCTTATGAAATGAACAAAAGCTCTGACTTTCTTTTTGTGTGTGTGTGTAGTTGCAGCAGTTAATCATTAGGTTCCTAAAAATCCATTGCCTCCTTCCTCATCTTGGATTCTAGGGTTTGGAAGTACTGACAGGTTAATAATTTGTAACACATCACCACAGGTATTGATATACAAACTTTTACAAAGTAAACTGCATTACTGTGCTTAGAATAAATTGTAAACCAATTCATACATAGGGATATAAAATGTAGTGGATTTATAATCAACATAGAATATTTAAGATTGAAGGAAATTTAAATTTTCTTTTAGCAAGACAAGTCCAGCTCTGAATTTAATGACATATATGCTGGAATTGAGTAAGTTGATGATTTTATTCTGGTGCAAACTGGCTGTCTGTGTACTCCATCAGCCTACAAGGAAGCTGAAAATTAAACTGGTTAGGTCATGTTTTTTCCCCTGAAATCACTCTTACAATTTTGGTCAGGGTCTGTTATCATGGGCTGTACAACCCAGCAGTGCTGCTGGAGCTACAAGTGAAAGTGGAGCATTTCTCTTCTTGAATTTAAAAATTGCTGCAGCTTTCTGTGGGTGATTTCCTCAGCCAGCCTGATGTGCTGCTGTGAGTTTACCCAGGTAAAATGTACCTTCACAGCTGTCAAGTAACGGAACTGAACATCCTGTGCTGGCTCCAAACTCCCTGACATCCGTGTCTGGAAAGCACAAATGCTCAGTGCTCTCATTAACCAGCTCCAACCCAGTAATTAGCTCTGGTAGAGCAAAAATGATTGAAACTGAATCTGCCTCACCTTCCAGAAGTCATGTCTGTCACATCTTTATTAAAGCAGAGCAACTTTTCAATATGCTTTCTAAATCTGTTCAGCTGTTTTACTGTGTCTCCACCTCAGTTTCATCCAGTCTGTTTTTTCAAGATTGACTTTTGAGGGAACACCACTGAAAGCTGAAGTGAGGCTGCTATTTTCCCCTCTGTTCTCCTGACAAGTCATCTCTCCCACTGCACACAAACAGAGCTGATTCATTGGCATGTTATTAAAATACGTTGCAGACATTTAAACACACTTCAGAATTTCTGTTCAGAAACATTAAAATTGCTTGCCTCCAAGGTTGTTACAGCTACTACAGGAATTCAAATATCCTCTTCTGGGTTATGAGAGCTGTTAGGTGAATCCAGTTACTACACATTGATTGTATAAATGGTTTTGGTTTATCTGGTTTGGTGGAATAAGGCCTCTGGTTTTTTTTGCTGTGCCAATGTCTGGTAATACCAATACATGCTAAAAGCTCTAATAGCTCCCCAGTGCTGGGCTTGGCTGTGTAATGTAGCTTCAGCTATGGACATTTAATGTAGAGATCAATAGTGCAGCCTGGCAGATGAATCCTGGATATTGGACATGATTGTCCTCTGAAATAAGTGCATATGTGCAGTACAGTTATGTGCATATTAGGCTTTAGAGAACGCTGGAATTAGGAAATATGAGATTTTAGGGTGTCACTCCATGGCACAGGGTAGTCTTGCAATGTATGATGTGAATATCTGGAGATTTACAGTTTAGTTGACTTGGTGGTGTTTGGACTTGATGATCTTGGAGATCTTTTTCATCATATTTTCTGGTTCTGTTCTATGATTTGTCTCATCCAGGGAAAACCTTCCTCTTGGTGAGTGTGTAAATAGACTACTTAGAATAGCAGGTATATTCTAAATGAATACATTCTTACCCACCTCTAACTTGTTTCTGTGTCCATGCCCTACCTTAATATACTAAAAGGAAGTATGTTAATGTTAAATTTTGTATCAGGCAGAAGTTACCAGTTGTATTTTTTCTGTCAGTGCAGTTTTCTTGCCCTGAGTGGGGCATTGCCCTGGTGAGTCTCTTGAGTAGTGTTTGGATACACAGCTCCCTCACTAAATGCTGCTGAAGTACTTCAATCTCTGATCACAATAGTTAATATTTTATGTGATACTGGGAAAAACACAGCAGCTGGTATTCACTTTTTAAGTAAGTGTCCTTTTTTGTGTATGTGAACAAACATGTTTCTGTGGTTGATGGTGTTTTCCACTCTGGAGAGGCAGTTTAAACCAAACACTTATTACTGCTCAGGCTATTTTTAATTTCATCTCTGTCGAGACTTGTTCCTCTAAAACCAGAGGATAGAAACAAGTTCTAAAATACCTTTTGCTCCCACCGTGCTGAAATGTGGCACCATTTTATCAATGGGCAGAAAGCAGGAAGTGAAACGTGAGTCGATGGAGCAGCACTTGCTCCTTGGCTCCGGGAGAGCTGGAATGTAAATCCGGGAATGGTTTCCTGATGGCCCTTCCCTCAGTGGTGTTGTTATCCATGGCCTCCCTGCACCTCCGGAGCCAGGCAGCTCTGCCCAGCTGGGATCAAGGACGCTGGGACAAACCCAGCTTTTACAAGGGCTGGAGCTCTTGGAGAACAGAAGACTCCTTGTTCTTTTACAGAATGTCCCAAAACTCTGTTTCCTAATGCTGGGAGTGTCATCTGAGCTGTTATGGTGCAAATGCTCTGACTGCAGGGGTGGATGATTTTGTTTTTAATCTGATTTTAGTTGATTAAGGTGAATCTTCTGAAGAATCAAATTTCTGTGTGTCAAGTTAGACTTTCTTTTATTGTAAGTACCCTGGTTTTCTACAGTATCACTGCAACATGACAGGTAACTGAGGGAAATAAGGAAAACATATAATGTTGTGCAAAATTGACAAATCTGTGGCTTCCATAAAAAAAAAATCCAAGACTGGCCTTCAGCATCCTTCCTCCAGCTCTTCTGTAAGTGCTGTTGGTGTTTCTTTCTCCTAAAATAAACATTGGTTAATGAGTATCAAGTTGGTCCATGACTCGACCTGTTTCAAAAGCTTCTCATGTAACGTGGATTTCTGAGGAATTGCTCCTCTGTCTTTCAAATCCCAAAAGGCTTCAACACCTCTCAGCTGAGGGAGGAACTGTGGGGTTTGCAGCTGGGGACGTGCCTCCAGCATTTGGGGAATGTCTTCATCAGAAAGATGATGGCAATGTCTTGGCAGAAAGTAGAATCGACTTGTTTACACTGATAGTTTAATAAATTAAGTATGACTGACTGAAAGAAACACCATTGTGACATGACTGTTATGAATGAGAGGCATATCCACCATCTATTTTGGAAGGCCTTTGATCTTGGATGCTGCAGTCTCCTGTTTGCCTTAATGTGGGAATAATAGTACACAGGAAGCTCCCTCGGGTTGGCAGGAGAAACTGGAACATGATATATGACTGCCCTTTTTTTTTTCTTTTTTTTTTTTCTTTGCTGGATTAAGTGACACAAACATGTCTCCCTTCCTGTTTAGGAGGAAACAAAGCAGTTGTTGAATCAGCTGAAGTCTGGTTCTCGCTCAGACTCCCGGGAGGATGAAATCTCTCCTCCTCCTCCTCTGAACCCTGTGGTGAAGTATCGATCACGACGTGGGGCCATCAGTGCAGAAGTCTACACAGAAGAGGATGCTGCATCTTATGTTAGAAAGGTGTCTAAAAGGCTTTTAAACGTTGCTAGGAATTACATCTGCAGGCCAAGGGTTTATCTGAACCCGCCTTCTGCCCAGAGTATTAAATAAATAAGTAAATAAAAAGCAGACTTCTGTGGATAGAATAAATTGTCTACAGTTAAAACATTTATGCATTGCTTAGACCTGTTGCCTTTGAAGTGATATATAATTAGATGCACATATATATATATTATATATAAACAAAGTGTTTCAACAACTGCACTGACATAAATGCCTAATGGCAGAGCAGACTTGCTGCTATTCACAGGAAAACACTGGTTGAACAGATACTTGTCCTCTTGCAAAAAAACTTATGAACTGAGAATAGGATGATGATTTTACAGATGCATAACATAATAGAAGATTCTATTTATGTGGTCAAACTGGCTGTAAACATTGACTGTGTTTGGGTTTATATCTGTAGTGCTTGGAAGAAACTGGAAGTATTCAGGCAGTGTTTTGTAGCTGTTGAAATAATTTATTTACCTTGTGAAATGCACAAATTTGTCATGAAAAAATGAATCAGTTACTTTTTTCTGACAATGTCCTAGGTTATTCCAAAAGATTATAAGACTATGGCTGCTTTGGCAAAAGCTATTGAGAAGAATGTGCTGTTCACCCATCTCGACGATAACGAAAGAAGGTAGGAGGGAATCTTTGGAGTGTTAAAAAGTTTCTGGAAGGGCAAACTTCAGAATGGATGTGTCACAATGTCCAAAACTGCACAGCCAATGGTCAGTGCAACCATACAGAGGCTACAGGAGCAGTTTTGGTGGGTGGGGGGTACAGGTGGAGGATGTGAATGTGTGGAGTTGTCCAGGCTTTTGTCTAATTTTGGGGTCCTCTCCTTCAGTGACATCTTTGATGCCATGTTCCCTGTCACTTACATCGCAGGAGAGACTGTCATACAGCAAGGTAAGTCACAGTGTTTGCGCTGGTGGATGATTTGAGGATGGGGAGCAGACTCTGGCCTGGTGCTCTTGTTAGTTTTTGGGGTTTTTTGAAATACAAAAACACTGTCTGGCTGCAGTGACCCTTTCTTGTTGTGTTCCCTGAAGCACAGCTCATACTGAAGTGAATGGAGCAAGGATGTGGTTTCATTGCATTTATTATCTGTTGGGAATATCATTTGATGACTCTGTAGAACATGTTATGTCAGTTTATGGATCCAGTACTCCTGGAATTCCTGCTGATCTCCCAGATACCAGTAGATGTCCCCTTTCACAGGGCTGTGAGGAGTGTGAAAGCAGCAAAATGTGAAATTTCACCCTGCAAGCTGTGCAAAAATGTGTCATCCTTATTGGAGTCTAAACATCACAGTTGTCAGAGATGACAGCTCTGTGAAATGTGAATGTTTGCAGAGATTTACTCCTTTTAGTGTGTATTCAATTTTTTTCCTTCTTTAGGTGATGAAGGTGATAACTTCTACGTTGTTGATCAAGGAGAAATGGATGTAAGCATTATTGATAGTTTATTAACGATATGTTCATTCCTAGCAGAAGAATACTCTGATATTTGCAGGCCTTTTCTACAGGCACTGCCTTTAGCAGCTTCTCTCATACTTGTAGAAGCTTATTTTGCTCCTTAATGGCTCAGTCTGGCTGCACAGACTGTGAGTTGGGTTGGGTTTGAAAATGAGTGATTTTCAATACGGACACAATAGAAGTGTTTTATAAGTGCAGGGTGGAGTCTGGCTGAGGTGTGGGACAGGCTTTTTATTTTCCAGTCCAACTAATTTGTAGCTCTATCTGACAGAGACCTTGTTGGGATTTTATTTCCTATCAAAGGGTCTCAGGAGTTCACATGGGTAGAGTCTGTGCATGTGATGTAGGAGAGACAAAGAAAGTAAAAATAGTGCTGGGGCTGGGAGTGCTGATAAAGCCCTGGAATGGTCAGGGGTACAGATGTGGGAATTTCCCTGTGCTATAAACAGAGGGCAGCAGGGACATGGGGTGTCTCTGACCACAGGATGCTCTGCCTTTCAGGTTTATGTGAACAGTGAGTGGGCCACCAGTGTTGGTGAGGGTGGGAGCTTTGGAGAACTTGCCCTCATTTATGGAACCCCTCGTGCTGCAACCGTCAAAGCCAAGACGAATGTGAAGTTGTGGGGCATCGACAGAGACAGCTACAGGAGGATCCTGATGGCAAGTACCCTTCAGAACCTGGAATTGTGCTTTTTGGGTTGACTTACGCTGGTCATCTGACCTTCTGCCTGTGCCTGTCCTTTGCTGGAATTATTTATTCCAAATCCTGCTATCTCTTTTGTAATCAGAAAGCTGATTACTCAACATGCATCCCTCAGGCACAGGGCAAGGGAGAATCTTGCATTAGTGAGCAAAACAATACCAGTGCAGTATTAAGTGAGAATGTAACAAGGCTGCAGTAAATGCTGGGTACTTTATCAATGTTGCTCAACTGAAACATTACTGAAATAACTTAATTTCAAAACACTTAATCTTGTGGGTTTGGGGGTCTGTGAGACAGGATGCAGTATGTCTGGTTAAATTTATTTTTGTCCTGAGTTTTATTTGAAGCAGAAAGAAAACTTACTTTGTGTGCTTGGTTTTTACTTTTTTTTTTTGTTTTGTAGGGAAATACTTTGAGAAAGAGAAATATGTATGAGAAATTCCTTAGTAAAGTATCTATATTGGGTAAGTGAGAAGATTTTTGTTCTGAAGTGGAATAAATTGTAATGAAGCTGTTACCCAACATTATGATGATTACAGGCTGTTGTGATTATTCATTACAAGTGGCTGCAAACCCTGCATTGCTTTTCTGCGTCAGTCCAAAATGACACTTAATTCAGATCTTGATATCTGATGCACAAATGTAGCCAGAAATACCTTGACCTCTGTATAAATACAGAGCAAAAAGTGTGATTTGTGCCTTGAGAAGACACTCTGTTAATGAACTGTTAACTCTGTAGAATCTCTGGACAAGTGGGAGCGTCTCACTGTAGCTGATGCTTTGGAACCGGTACAGTTTGAGGATGGGCAGAAGATTGTGGTCCAGGGAGAGCCAGGAGATGAGTTCTTCATTATCTTGGAGGTAAGTGAGGTCAAAATTAAAAGCTCAGAACTTGACTTTTTTTTTTTTTAATTCTATCCCTAAACAAACACTTAGAGAAGAACAAAACACAAGAATGTCCTTACAGAGGATCCCTAAAGAAATATCTTCTTGCTGGACATGCAAAAGCTTATATTTAGTTTTGCTATTTTTACAAATGGCACTTCCAGGAAAAAAGTAACAAGTTTCTGGCTGAAACCAGTTTTAATTTCTCAGCATAGTAGAGACCTGTTCTGGATAGTCATTAATATCTTGCTAGACGTTTCATTGTCTTCTGTCTGGTGTTTTTTGGGAGTTTTTTGCAAGTCAGAATATTCTTACTGTTATGAGGAAAACCAGGAAGAAATTGGTGCTGTGGACATATAAACACCCAAGACATTTTATACTTAGAGAGGAGGAAGGAGCAGCTGCTCTTACAGAGCAGTTGGGTGAACTGTGCAAGGACTATGAAGTGTTTTTTTAACTGAGGCATTGTAACAGTTATTTCTGCAAAGCAGCTGATTCTGGGTGGATTTCAGTGTTTTGAGTTGATTGGAATTAAACAGTTTATTGAAGTTAATGTTGGAGTTTGTTGGAATGAAACAGTTCCAGCTGTTTGACTGCTGTGGTTTGGTTGTTGCAGGGCACAGCTGCAGTGTTACAGCGTCGGTCAGAAAACGAAGAGTTTGTGGAAGTGGGCAGGCTGGGACCTTCTGATTACTTTGGTGAGTCCCATAGTGACAACTGTGGTAACATCATTTTACCTGTGCTGTGTGGATGGTAGAAATGAGATGCATTTGCTTAATTACCTCTTAGGACTCTTGTGGTTTCTCCCAGTGTCAGGTGAGTACCAGAGTCACTTGGCATTCAGGTGTGCACACAGATCACAGGATGTGATTGTTCCAGAGTACTTTTCTGTAGCAGAGGCCTGGTGGTGATTTGGTCTGACCTCCCTGCCATGAGCAGAGCTAAATTTGAAATTGCATCATTGTCCTCAGGGCTGTGTCCAGTTGAGTCTCTTGTGTCTCCAGGGATGGAGATCCCACAACCTCTCTGGGCAATTTCTTTTGCTGTTTAACCAGTCGTGTTGTGAAGAGTTTTTTTTCTCTTTATGCCTGGCAAGAATTTCCTGTTCTGCAGCTTGTTGCTTTCTCTCTGCCTTTCACTGTGCAGGGAGCAGTGTGGGTTTGTCTTTGTAGTCACTCATTATGTAGCAGAGCACAGCAATAAGATAATCAGATTCCCTCCTTAGCCTTCTCTCCTCCAGGTCAGAAAACAACCTGGTCAGAACCTACAATTTAATGGTTAAATATTGCCCTCTCCCCCCTCTCTCAAAACCCCTAACTTTTTATCTCATGTTTAAGGTAGTTCCTCTCTCCTTAGTACTCTTTCCCCTTGCTAAAACCTTTTGATTGTCCAGGTTTTCAGCTCTTTAGATGATAAAATCAGCAAGTTCTCTGTTGCAAGGCCTGAAGTGGGATGGACTCAGGTGCACTGGCTCTGCCTAAAGCTCTGCTTAGCTCAGGATCTAGGACTAGACTTCATTCTGTGTATGTCATTTCAGTATTTTCTGATATTTCCCTCGATGTTCTCTTGAGTTTCCCACTCCTGAACTAAATAATATCCCAGCCATCGTGTTCAGGTGCTGCAGAGCTGTCCCCTCAGGGGTTTAACTCTCCCTTAGAACCTCCTTATCCTTTAGCAAGCCTGTTTTTTGGAGGCCAGTGAGTTCAGGAGCTTTAATTGGGCACAGAGGAAAAGTTTTTTTTCTCATTTTTTTTGAACATCCCTTCTGATAACACAGTATTTTCCAAGGAGCACTGAGTTCTCTCCTCAGTCCTGAACATGAAGAGAACCAGCTCAACTGCTTGAATACAAGCAATCCAACCCAAAAGTTGCTGCTGTGGTTTCTTCCACTCTGTTGCTGGGATTGTTGGGGGTTGTTATCACCAACAGAAACAGGGGCTTGTTGAAAACTTCATTTCCAAATATGTTGTTTAGCAGTTGAGACAAAGCTTTTGGCACGTTTGTGCAAAACTTATGAAATGGGAATCCAGTGAGACTTCAAGTATCTCGTCTTCCACAGCCCCATGGTGAAGTCCAATTCTTTATTTTGGCCACCTGTGGGTTAAAGGCTTGTCTTGTGCATTAGTGGGTTTTTTGTTTGTTTGTTTGTTTGTTTACTTCAATCCCATGGTTGTGTTGCCCTAAGTTTCCTAGAAATACCAGGACCGAGCAGTAACATTCTTTACCTGTTAGAAAAATAACTACTTGTTGACTAGGAAAATTATGTGGTAAATTGAAACGTGACCTTTTCTCAGATAGAACCAGTGCTGAAAATTCTTTAGGCTTTCTTCAGAGAGACTTGAATGTGGACAGGGTTACTAATAACAAAATCATCGAGTAGTTCTTTTAAACAATTGCTTTTAACGTGACCACACAGACAGTCGTTCTGAGCGGCGTCGAAGCGGGAATTACCTTCCCTGCAGTTTGCAGTGCAACAGGGGGGTTTCTTTGCCTGCTGGTTTGTGACACTGTCCCCACTTTCTGCTGTCCCAGGTGAGATTGCTCTGCTGATGAACCGTCCTCGTGCTGCCACAGTCGTCGCTCGGGGCCCCTTGAAATGTGTGAAGCTGGACCGGCCCCGCTTCGAGCGTGTCCTGGGCCCCTGCTCGGACATTCTCAAGAGGAACATCCAGCAGTACAACAGTTTTGTATCACTGTCTGTCTGAAACCTTCCTCCCTGTCCAAGCCATGCTTCACGAATGCAGACTGCTTTATTTCCCCTTGTGCAGAGCCACGTTGCCACTGGCATTTGCAGCTTTCCTGTCTGGTTTAAAAAAAAAAAAAAAAAAAAAAAAAAAGAGAGAGAGAGAAAGGAAAAAAAAATAAGATAAAAAAATTAACTGCTTATCATGGCACTGTCATTAATTTAGGGCATATTATTTCTGTGCTCTCTGTCCCATTAAATTAATAGCAAAAGTTCTATGGAGACGTTTTGCTTCTCTCTGTGCACCAGTGTCCAACTCAGGCCAGTGCAGCCTTGCTTCAGGGAGGGAGAGACCTCCTGGCACCATGCCATTGCCATAGAGAAAGGAGGTGACAGGAAAGGGAGGGGAAAAGAATCCTTGTAAAGGTGTTTCTCAAATTGTTGGACAGGTTTTAAGGCTGTGGTCATCACCTGCTGTATTTCTTTTCACATGAGAACTTGCCCTTGTAATTGAGCTTCTTGGGGCTTGGGGTTTTCTGGGTTTCTTTTTTTTTTTTTTTTTTTGTTTTGTTTTTCATTTTCTGGGTACTGTAATCCTGGGTTCAATCGTGAGGCATCAGCTGCTAAGAAAGCCACAGTTGGAATTTACCAGTATAATTGTACCTGTGTCCACTGGTTTAAGATTGCTTAGTTCTGTTTTTGTCAAGTGTAAATCAAAAGCTTTCAAAGTTAATAGTTCTGGTGAACTACTGCAGTTGTTAATTCATTTGCTGACTTGCTGCACCTGATCTTTTTCTCTTGTTGTTCCTTCAGCCATAGATTTGCCATTTAAAACTCTTCCTGTTCCAAGTGGCAAGAACCAAATGTTACATTCAATGCCTGACTGGTCTCTAGTTCATAGATTGGTGTAAGAATGTGCAGCTGTCCAGCTGTTAGTAATGTTTTGAGTGCTTAGATTGGTGTAGAAGTTGAAAGCAAACATTTGATTTTCCCTGTGACTTGTTTTGTTAATCCTCAGTTGACTTTAAAAATAATCATCATCAGTTCAGGTGACCCTTTGTTACCAGGGAAAAATAAATGCTGAGTATTTCTGGCCAGCATCAGTTGCAGGTGGCTGGTCTGTAGAGATCCATCATTCTTGGTAGAGAATGTGAGGCAGAAAAACTGAATGTTTTAACTTTCCTGCAACACTCCGTTGTTTTAAGTTTTTAAACCTGTTGATTCATCTTTTTTTTTTTTTTTAAATGGTTCATTATAAACCTAGTTTGAATCCAAGAAGTCTTTGGATTTCTTTTCTTGCTTATGGAATTTCCACCACACGTGTTTCATACTCCTTTTTTTTTTTTTTTTTTTATTTTTTCTTTCCCCAAGTTCAATCTGTTGCAGAGTCTTAAATGTATTTCAGTATTTCCCAGCTTCGTGTTCCATTACTCTGTGTGCACCAAGACTTCCCAAAAGTTTTTACTGAATTCCACGGTTCAATAACTGTAGGCAATTTTTAAGGTTTCCTTTAAACTGTAATTTATATAAAGTAGCATAGGTTTGTATTTGGGAGTGACAGCAAGCAGTTTGGCATTTGTTGTGCAACTACTCTAACGATGGAGCCCTCCTTTTATTTCCTTTCTGAGGTGATAGGGATTCAAATCCAACATTCTCCCAGGCATGTAGAGAATCAGGAAGAGTCTGCTTGTTGATGCAGAATAATACTGAAGGTATCAAGCCTTTACAAAAGGTTTCAGAGCATTTCTGAACCTGAAATCCCAGGAAGGGGATTGAAATGCTTGTGGTTTTGAGTTCTCTATTCAGGAGATGTTGAGTAGAGGATTTCTGCCAGAGTCCTTAAGGAATAAGCAAAAGCTACCTTTTTTTTGTTCTTTGTTTTCTTTGTTTTTGGTAAAAAATTTTTTCTTTAGTTTTGACTCTCTGCAGGATTTTTCTTCATATGTGTTCTTTGTGTTACATTAAAGCACCAAAAACTGTGTAAACCAGTTAGAGCTCCACAGGAAAAAAAAATGCACATTTTTTTTATATAAGGCTTTCTAATCAAGTTTCACTACTGCATCTTTTTAGCTTGCTGTTTACTCCCTTTTGTAGTTTTACCTACAAGATTTTAAGATAAATCAGCTAAGTCTGAGTTAAATATTAAACACAGTTATAGCTTTACCTTTGTGTGCAATTTCAATATGTTGGAAACCACAATTGGCATAGTTTTGCCTTAGCTAACATTCAGGGCTTTAGAAGTAATTTTTTGCTAGTCTATCTTCAGCAAATTGATGAAGTCTATTGCCCTAGGAAGCTATAGTCAACCAGAGGACCATTTTTGTATTGTTACCTGACTCTATAAGTCTGATTTACTGTATGTGCTAATATATTATATTATATTCCTTTTGTTATAGATTGTCCTAATGGCAGGTAAAGCAATAAAATGATTTAAATTCTTAAATGCAATCAGCCTCTCTTATTTTCTTCCCATCCCTGCATTGTGTTTTCCCTTGGCTTTAGAGGATGTGTCATGAATGAGGCAGTAGAAACTAAGCAGCTTAATGGATTAGTTTGGTGTTAACTCCACAGGGTTGAGTCCAGGTCCTGAACCTTCCCCTCGGAGCCTGTGGAGAGCTTGGTCTCCATGTGCCAGCCTGGGAATTCCTCTGGAGCTCTGGCATGACTGGTTTTTGCAGTGAGAAGGCCCCTGTGTCTGGTTTGAGTGTCTCAGCCACTTGTGCTGCTTTGATCTCTTCCCGTTGGTGATTCCCAGCCCAGACACAATTACTGGAGCTCAGAAGCTGCCCTAAGTTGGCCACTCCCATCTCTGGAAACCCTTAATGAAGGTTTGGAGCACGGGGTGATTAATCATGGACGACTTCTGGTGGGCAGACAGTGGGAAGGGGAAGAGGGGGATTTTCAGCCGTGATGAAGTAGGGAAACATTTGAAGAGTGGTGACCTGAAGCAGCTCAGCCTGGATGTGTTTTACATCCAGCTCTGAGAAAGCTGGATCCTGACTGGATCACCTGAGTTTGAAGATACATTAAAAATGTATCTATAATGTAAAAGAGAGTGAAAATGAGAAGAAAGCAACCTTGCAACCCTGTTAGTGTAGCAGCCATTCAAATATCCATGGGTTTGCTTCCTTCACCCTGTCTTCTCTTTCCACATCCCCTTGATTGAAGAAAAACCAGGCTGAAACCAGGATTTTTATTACCTAAAAAACCCAGGCTGAAAGCAGAACGTTTATCACCTAAAGTGAAACTTGAAAACCTCCACTTCCAGCCTTATAACTATACACTATATAACTATAATGTTACTTTTAAGCTTATCTTCTGTTGCCACGTTTTTCCTGTTGGAGCAGCCAAGTCACCATCCCCTGACAACAACTGAGTTAATATTGGGCTCGTCCTGTGTGTTGAGAGCACAAAAAGTCACCGGTAGAGGGAGATAAAACTTTGGTAATTCATTGTGCTGTACTGAAAAAAACCAACACACTGAACATGCTGAGAGGGAGTTAAATCCTCTTATTTTCATCTGTCCACAGGAGTAGAAAGGTCTGTAAGTCCCCAGTGTCAAGAATTCTGATTGAGACTGTGGAAAAGCTGGAAACTGAAATACCTACCATAACCCTTCATGCTTTTTTGGTCTCCAGTTTCTACTGCATCTCCTCAAAATGCATTGGGGGGGCAGGACACAGTTTCTATTTTCCAGGGAATTATGGCAACTTAAATAATTTTAAAGTTATCATTTAAATGATTTAAAAGGAAATGACTTGAGATAGATTCCACCCCCCCTCTTTGGCAGAATGTTTTTACCAGGAATGGGTGGGTTCCTGAATTGTAAATACAGTCGTGTGCCTCAGAGCAGTTTGATTTTTGGGGTTGTTTTTGGTTGGCTTGGTATTTTTTTCCCTTGAGGTCAAAGGCAGCACACACCTGCCTTTCTTTTGTAACCCAGACTGGCTCCTCCACTCATGAGACAGGTAAAAGAAGTGGTTTTACTGCTGTGTGAGGCAATGGGCTTTGTGTGGCAGGTACAGATGGAGGTGGAGTGGGTTGATCACCGATGAAGAGACCAAGAGGCAGCACAGAGCTGATGGTGGGTAAGTGCAAGTGCTCCTTGGTCTGACCAAGCTGTGTGTTGTCTTGTCTCAGTGGCAGGCACTGCCTTTGTGAAGTAATGTTGCTCTTTTCTCACACACAGTCTTGATTACAGAACAAATAAGAGGAAAATGCTCCTGGCATCTCTTTATTCAACCCCCATCTGTTTGTGTCCTTCACCAGGACCGGCATCCCCGTGCAGGCTGAGCAAACCAAGGCCATGTGTTCCCCCACCCTCCCAAGGGCAGGACCAACTCCAGAACAGCAGATCACTGCTTTTCCACCACAGAGCTGGTGTTTGGGGTGCAAAGATCTGCTGCAGTCACACCAACACCTTGGCCAAGCACAGCAGCTCTGGTTGAGCACCAGCACAGAAGCCCAGCGCGATTCTTGAGGATCTTCTGAAGAGTTTCCCCTCCCAGTCTCTGCAAGTGTTTGCAGGTGGAAATCACCAGCTGTTAAACCTGCCACTTGCCTTGCAGGGGTTTTCCCTACCTCTGAGCACGAGTTCAGGGCTGTTTAAGTGTCCAGCTTCGCTCTGTCTGACGCAGGAGCCTGGGGCTGAGTGGTGTCGTTGGCCACCACAGTGGCTTCTCCATAGGTGTCTATGCACTTCCTCACAGCTTCCAGGATGAGCTGCAGCCGTCTGTCCAAGGCCAGGAGATGGGGCTCGGTGAGGATGGGGGCCAGGGGGTCCTGCAGGAGGGATTCCCTCATCACGTCGCTGAGCCGATACTTGGGCTCGGCCAAGAGCTGGAGCCGCAGTAACGTCGTCCTCTTTATTCTGGAAAAAAAGGAATTGGACACCTCAATGCAAACCTCTTGCAGCATCCCAGGAAAAACCAGCCCCTTGGCAGCAGGGGAAGGAGGGAGGGCAGAGATGGGTGAGGAAACTTGAACATTTTTGGAACAATATCTTTCCCTTTTGGAAGGAAACGAAATTTTTTGCAGAAAGCTCTGCTTCTTCCTTTGTTTTTCTGGAGTGTTTGTACTGCTGATTTCTGTCACCAGAGAGGAAAACACGATTGAAGTTCTCAGTAGTGAATGTTTTTCCTCTGAGTCAGAGACAAACCAGCTCCCCATGTTCCTGCAGGGTCGTGCCATGTCCCCAGGGATGACATTCATGAGATGGGAGCAGAGGAGCAAGTAAATGAAGAGGCATAAATGAGAAAATATCTTCTGTCAAAACCCCGAAGAAACAGAGGAAGTATTTCCTGGAACTGATGTAACTGTCACTTTTCACCTTAAGAGGTACTGAGATTTAAATATGATTTCCTTTTGACAGAAAATGGGATAAAAAGCTACAGTCTTGGAGCACTTCTGGGCACGAAACTAAGTATTCTGAAATCATTTGTTTAATCCTCAGAAAAAGTGTGTTGACTTCAGCATCTCTAATACTGGAATTAATCAGTGGTTTTAATTATTGCCCTTTAAATTCTGGAAACAAAGTGGGCCATGTTTGTGGAACCATTTGGATTTAGCTGAGCCAGAATTTTCAGATGGAAAAAAGGTGTAGTCAGATCCATTTTGGGCAGCTCCAGAATTTGCCTCTGTATGGCTGTTGTTTACCCAGGGCATTGATTGGGAATGTTGATCTGGCTCTCTGCAGCTGTAACGGGCCATGTGCTGTTTGGGAAAGGGTTGTGGCTGTGCCTGGATTGGCAGCCACTGGGCTGTACCAAGTGCTGGGGAGAATCATGGAATTGTTAAGGTTGGAAAAGACCTTTAGGACCATCACATCCAACCATCAACCCAGCCACCACCATGTTCACTATTAAACCACATCCTCAGGTGCCACATCCACATGTTCTTTGAACGCTTCCAGGGATGGTGATTCCACCACTTCCCTGGGCAGCTGTTCCATTGCTTTAAAACCCTTTCCACAAAAATGTTTTCCTAATATCCAATCTAAATTGGGAGCAGCAGAGCGAGGTGTGTGTCTGTGGTCAGCGATGCCTCCTGCAAGAGGGAGGGGGGACAGTGCCGTGACCAGCTGCCATGGGGGCAACCATCATCCTCCTGCATTGATATTCCTGAAAAAAAATGATCAATTGATCAAGTGTGAAGGCTGGCAACGAGGCTTCAAATCCCAGCTGTGAGGTGCTGCTGCTGCCAGAGGAAGCTGTGCGGGGAGCAGATGTGAAGGAGCATCTGTGCGCTGTCCTCGGAGGCAGCGGGTGGCTGAAGAGCTGCTGTGGGTAAACACCAGCTGTGTTTGCTCTGCTCCCAACAGTGACAGGGCTTGGAGGTGGAGAACGGGATAGTCTGACCCCGTGGGGAAAGGCTGATTTAATGCTGCAGCAGTTGCACAACAAACAGAGCACGGAGAGGAGCGTGAGCTGGAAATCCTGCTGCCGGCCCCGCTCTGCTCCCACAGGGTGGCTGTGACCCCGTGGCTGTGCTGAACTGCTGGAGATTTCACCCAGAGCCTTCCAGGGACTTCATTAGGTTAAGTAGGGCCTGTCTGAGCCTCGAGGAGGGTTTTGACCCTTTCAGGGAAAAGACCATCTCATTCACTGTGCTGGGAGAGGAGACCTGCAGGCTCCAACGTGTGGGACAAGGGCTGGGATGGGAGTTGTGAAAGGCAACTAAAAATACGAGATAAATCTGCTGGAAGCCAGACTTGGAGAAGAACTCAGCTGGGAAGGAGATGGACATGTTTAACAGGGAAAGGAGCAGCTGTTCAGCATCCCTGTGGTTCCAGTGCTCCCTCTGTCTGGAGGGGCTGGAGGAGTTTGTTCCTCCTTACATGTACATGGCTTGGCTTTGTGTAGGAGCAAGGAGGTGACTCTGTGGGCTGTGTCCAGGTCAGGGCAGGCTGAAATTTGTGGCCTCTGTGTGCTTACTCAAGTAAACCTCTTGACTTCCCTTCCAAGCGGTTTTGGATGCTCCCCCACTCCAAACAGATTGGTTCTTGTGGGAAATGAGGGGTTTGCGTGTCTGCCTCAGGCAGCACGAGTTGTTTTTAGGCTGTTCTTGGTCCTGGTTGGTTTATGACAAGGTGCAGCTTGCAGGTTCTCTTACCACTGCCTTTTACAAGGAGAATTAAATTAAGAGCTCGTTTCTGGGAGGTGGATCTGGAAGAATGAGAATGATCTGACCTGTGGATGTTACAGTTTGCAGATCAAATTAAGAGGCAGAGTTAGTTTTAAACTGCACAAAATAAGAGCTCAGAAGGAGGATTCACTGCAAGCCTGCAATTATAAATGAAAAGGTTCCTTGGAGCAAATAACAGTTCTTAAAATTAGACCCAGTAATAGAGGTGTGTAGGGATAGTGCAGTTATCACCTCAAGGGTGAAGTGGAGCAGGTACAGCAAGGAAAGAGGTTACACATTTCCTAAAAAGACACCTTAGGGAAGAGCAGCTTTTTCTGTCTCTTAAATTTCGATTTCAGCTGATGATTTATGTGAATTAATAAAGGGGGAAGACAGGGTTTGAATAGTTAAATTTCTGAGCTTCCCCTTAATGCAGTGGGAAGAGGAAAGTTGATTAACTGCATCAAAGTTCCACCAGAATTTTGGATGGAGATTTCTGTGCTTTCTGATAGCACTTCATGTTGATGGGCTGGGAAATGCTAGGAGACTCTTCTGGAAGGGCTTGATCCAACGGGCAGTGTCTCCTGGTTTATCAGTGAATGCTTTTCCACTTGTATTCCCATGCTCCAGCATCCAGCCTGCCCCTTGGCTGGGATTAGCAGGGTCTTCCCTGTGCTGCTGGATGGAACCAGGCCTGGGTGACTTCCAGCAGTTCCCATTACAGAAGGAACACCAACGTTCCTGGGGAGGAAGGCGAAGCTGGCACTTACATGCAACACTGGGACAGCGGAGCCAGGATGGAGGTTTCATCGTGGGAATGCCGCCCAAACCTGGGGGTAAAGCAAAGAGTAGAGAGTTCAGTGCCTGCCCAGCCCCTTCCCCCCTCCCCTCCCTCCTCCTGCAGCCTCACCCTCTGGCATTGTCCAGGTGCAAGAGGAATCCGTCGTCCCCAAACTTGGTGAACATTTCGTAGTGGTGACGGTCCATGTTCCCTGGCAAAGGGCAGACAGAGGAACAGAGTTTCCCTTGCCTGTGACCTGGTGGTTTTCTAAACTATCCTGTGTTTTCTTTCAGGTCTACATGGAATATTTGTTGCCATGCTGGAAGTGTTTAAGATGCTCAGAGCTGCTGCTTTCACCTTGCTGGGGAGTGGGCCGGGGTGAGTCTGGGGGGTGCTGTGGGGAGACAGCAGCCTCCCCAAACTGTCTCTGGAGGAGAAGGGATGGCCTTGAGAAACTCCATGGCATGGGAGAGAGGGCAGGAAGACTGATGCTGAAGGCCTACATTGGAGGAATGTCCTTCCCCCTCCATCATACCTGTTAGGAAGTCAAAGATGGCCATGTCCACGATGTTGAGCAGCCGGTTGCCGTTGCTGTAGGGGTAGATCTCCCTCACTGTGTTGCAGTAGAGAGGATTCACTTCCCACCTGCAGGAGATGGAGAAGGGGGAGACTCACTCAGCTGCAGCTGCTGTGTCCCAAGAGCCCCCCAAAGCCTGGACTTAAACCTCCCTCCTTGTGCTCGCAGGAGGCTGGAATTCAAACCCAGCCAATGCCCAGGCTTTGAGAGTTATTAGATTAATTATGAGCACCCTGAACCTTCCTCTGCCTGCACCGTTTCTGTCCATGTGTCCGTCCCCACGTGCTCCCTGCAGTGCAGATATTATGGGAAGCAGCATCATTTACCCACTTACTCCTCTTTTCCATCAAACGAGTAGGACCGGATCCAGGGGTTGGGGATGGAGAGCCGTGGTGCCAGGTTGAGGGAGGGCAGGAAGGCAGAGAGGGACCCTTCCAGGAGGTGAGGGTTCCCACACACCGCATACTCCGTCTTGCACATGTAGGGGCACTTGGCAAAGAAGCAGACGTTGCTGGCTGGGAGGGGAAGAGAAAACAGGGAAAGGAGCTGTGATCTCCAGGAGGCTGTGAGGTGGTCTGGGCTGACCCCTTCCCCACTGTGGGACAGTGACTGTGTGTGCTGTGACACAACCACCTCAGGGATGGGAAACTGCCAAATCAGGGATTTTGTCTGATGGACAGACCTGGTCCCGCACTAAGGGAAAGGTTAGGAAAAGAGGGCAGATGAATAGATCTGGTGGATGATTCCAGCTGCAGGCTGGGAGAGGGACACCTCTGCTGTAACCATGTCTTTGTGCACCTGTTCCACCCAGGAATTTCAGTTCTGCACCACAGTGTGAGTCCTGTGGCCCCTTCTGCCTGCAGGTCCTGCCCTTCCTCCCACCACGGACCCACAGAGGTTTGGTTTAGGTTGAAAGGGACCTTAAAGACCACCTGGATCATAACTTGCCCCACCCCAGCTGGCAGCAGCCAAAGGCTGGCCCACCTGGTGAGATGAAGAACACGCTCTGCAGGACCTCGTTCTTGGTGACCTCCAGGATCTCCTTGGTGACGTTGATCCACCTCCCAACCGTGGGCGGCACCCTCCGGAAATCCAGGATCCTGCACGGAGGGCACAGTGCAAAGGGACATTGCTGCACAGGCTGGCACAATGGGATGGCAGATGCTGCCCTCACCCCTTCTGCCAGGGAACCAGGAGCCTTCAGACCACTGTACCCATGTGGGTTTTTTTTTCTCCCAGATTCCCTCTAGCAAAAAGCCATTTTGCCTCTCTGGGCCAAAATGTGGCTGAGTTTGGATTTTGGTATTTTAACAGCTGCTGCCAGGAACAATCTGGATGTTCTCCAGGATTCCTGTCTCTTTCCCTAACAGGTCTTGCCTCGGTTTCTCCCATCCCCTTGCACACAAGTGGGGTCCTTCAGGGGCCAGAACAGCCCTTCAGGCCCTTCTACGGTGTTGGTTTGACACAGAGAAAAGATGTTGATCCTGGTACAATGTGGCTGAGGAGGCACCCCCCCCCCTCAAACCCTGCTGATTCCTCTAAAATATTCTTAAAAACCTCAGGGCCTGGGGCAGGAAGGCATTCCTGGCAGAGAGTGGGAAGCTGCTGCTGATTGCTGAGTCAGTAACACGGGGTGAACCCAGCTAATGCTCTGCTTTGCTCCTTGGGTAATGCCCTCTGCTCCTGGGAATCAGGCACAAAACAGGATTTAGCCTGTTACTTATTGAGCAACATTTAAAGGGAAAAAAAAAATATTTGCTTTCATCCAGCATCTTTCAGCTCTAAAAACCACAAAGCACTTCAGCAAAGCAGTCTGGCCTCATTTTTGTGGCAGTGGAGCTGCAGAGGGAGCTGGTGGTAGCTGAGTCAAGCAGAGTCACTGTGGTGATGTCGGGGCAGAACGGGGAAGGGAATTCAGCTCCCTTCTTTCCCTTGCTTGGAGTTTGAGCTACAGGACTTAGCTTAGTCCTGCTTATCCTATAGGAATTAGAGACCCCTGTCCACCATCACCATCAGGGATCACCTTCCCTTGATGTTCAGTACTCATCCCACCGAGGGGAGAAAGGCTGCTGCCCTCATCTTCTGAGAAGGGTGTATTTGATTTTATTAAACACAAACCCTGCTGGAAAGAGGTGCCAGGTTAATTGCTCATTAGCTGAGGGCTTAAAACTGCATCTCTGCAGTTTATCTCCATCCAAAACACATCTTGATTGCTGATTGAGCGTGTGACTCCCTCACTGGGAGGGCACCCAGGCTGTGCCCTGAGCTCAGCATTGCACTTGGCTGCAGGGGAAGGATGTGTGTGTGTAGCTGTGTGACAGCCAGGTGAGTATCTGATCTGTTCCAACCTGGACTTCACCTATTCTCTTGCAGTGGCCAAGGCAAAGCTGACTCCTGGAGGTTCTGGTGAGAGCCAGAGCCGCCCCATCCCCAAATAACACATCAGCTCCCGGACGGTGCTCCAGAGCAATCCCTTCCCTGAGGCCAAGCAGGGCTCAGCACGGATTTTCCCGTGCCAAAGCTCTCCGTGGGCAGAGGAGCAGGCCCTGGTAGCAGCAGGAGGAGGAGGAGGAGGCCGCTGCTGTGGCAGGTGCTCACCTGTCCAGGTGGAAGGCGGCGATCTCCGCGTTGTGCCGCTGGAAGTCAACGAAGTAGAAAAAGTCCTCGGGAGTCTCCTCCTCGCGTTTCTGCCTGGGAGGGAGCAGGGGGTGAACCTCACCAAGCTGCCAGGCAGCCTGGACACAGACTGGTGGCACACAGGGGCAGTAGGTGGGCTCAGGGACAGACACTGTGTGGCCACGGGGCAGAGCTGCAGGTGCCCAGGCCAGGACCCAAAGTGCCCAGTGCCGAGCTGGAGCCATCGCCTGCTGTGCCAGGGAGCAGCACTTGCACCCTGTCTCAGTGCCAGGTGGGTGAGGGAGGCAGAAGGGCTGATTGTGGGCTTTGAATCTGCTTGTGCCAGAGCTTAGACCCCCTTGGGACAGTCTTTCAGGTGGGTACAGCATCAAGGGGTGCTGGAGGCTGTGCTGTGCCTCTCCTGACCCTGTGAGAGGCAGAGAAAGGCTCAGGTTTGATGCTCTCATGTCCCTGAGGTGGGAAACCAGCTCACCTAATTCAGTTTTCTGGCTGCCACACAGTGGCCCAATATGTGCAGCACGTGGATTTGATGCTCAGCCTCCCGAGCAGCTGCATGGAACAGGAAAGCCCATGGGCATTGTGGAGCCCTCCTGGCTCAGCTGAGTGCAGGGATGCTTTCCTTCCCCTCCAGGACCTGTTGGACACTGATGGACACAGGGCAGAGGTGGATGGAAACCAACAGGAGAGGAGCTGGCTGCCCTCTGAATGAGGAAACCACACTGCCAGGTGCCCTGCCCGTGCATGGACAGTGAAGTGAGGGGGAACAGACATGAAGAGTCCCAAGGGGCTGCAAATAAGTGCAGAAGCAATTTAAAACTGTTTGAGGTGAGCTGGACTGATGGCTGTTTCTTGGAAACACTCTTGGGAATCCAAGGAAAAACAAGGTAAACTCCCAAAGTCAGCTGGGGAAGAGGAGGAAATGAGCAGTCCCTAATGGCAAAGCTCTCAGGAGAACAAGTGTCCTGAGGTCCTTTGCAGTCTGGCATTTGTGAACTGAGAAATATCCAACATCAATAGCAGTGTGGGAACAGTGGTATTTACCCTCGTGTGTTCCTGGGATGGTGTGAGCAGCCAAGAATAATTAAACCTGCTCAGCTGTCCAGGTAGCTGAGTGCAGCAGGGGGAAGGTGTGGCACTGGTGTGGCTGTGCCTGCCAAGGATGCTCACACCCCTCACTCACAGCAGGGTTCTGCCTCTGCAGGGGGCTCAGGGGGCTCTGATGGTGTTCTTACCTCATGGGCTTGAACATGGCTTTCCCAAAATCCTGGAATCTGAGGACCAGCTTCAGGTGGACACCGCTGGGCTTCACGACTTGGGGAGGAAACAAGATGTCAATGGGCTGGGCACGCCCCAGTTACACACTCCAGCACAGCTCAGCTTTCCACCCCAGCAAGTGCATCCCATCACCCCTTCCAGCTGCTCCTCTCTTTCTAGTTATTTTTCCTCTCCCCCTCTCTCTTGTACCACAGAGATTTCCTTCCAGCCCCTCTCCCAACAGCCTTTTGTTATGTCCCCCCCGGGGGCTCTTTCCTCCTCCCCAGTAGAAACCAGTGGTACACCAGTGTCCTGGTACCCACTGATATCAAACAAGCTGCTCATGGAAGTGGTGGAATCATCATCCCTGGAAGGGCTCAAAAACCATCTAAACATGGCACTTGAGGAAATGCTTTAGTGGTGGGCTTTGCAGTGCTGGGGGAACAGTTGGACAGGGATGATTTTTTAGAAGTCTTTTCCAACCTTAAGGATTCCATGGTCTACAATCCCAGCCTCTGCTGGGGTGGAGGGGTTTAATGGGAGGGAGAAGGGCCTGCCATTGCCTGGCTTTGCATTCCCCTGGCTGAGGCTGGGATGGAGGAGCTGGGGATGGGGCCAGCTGAAGCAACGGGGTGCAGGGGTGAGCCCCAAGTGTCACACTCACTCTGGCTGCAGTCACAGGCTCCCAGCAGTGCCTTCTCATCCTGGCTGTAATCTGCAAGGGCAGGAGCAGTTGGTGAGACCCTGCTGGGCTCCATCTCCAGCTGCAGACCCCCCCCTCCCAGGCTCCAAAGGTTTGCAGAAGGGATCTGTGGGGGCTGGAGCCCCCCAGCCCTAAGCAGCTCCCACCAGGCCCATCCCAGCTCCTGTGGCAGGAAGGTGCTCACCGGCACTGATGGTGGGGAACTCCTGCATGTCCCGGAGGAGCCTGTTAACAACGGGGCTGGAGCGTGGGTAGAGCCCATCCCTGCTGATGCCCAGGTGGAACTGCAGCCAGCTGGCTTCTGGCCGGAGCGGCACCGGCGCTGCCGGGGAGGTCAGGTTGAGCTCCTCCCTGTAGAGCTTGTGTCTCCTGGAAGAGAGCAGTGACAGGGTGATGAGGATGAGCCACGGGATGGGAAACCCGAGTGCTCTGAGCCTGGAGTCTGTTGGGGAGTGGGGAGGGTGCCAGGAGCAGAGCTGGAGGGACATGGGGTGGATAAGGGCTCTGGGTGCCACCCGAGGGGAAACTGAGGCAGGGAGCAATGATTGAGATGGTCAGTCTCACAAACTGTGCCACCTTCTGCCTCTGGAAAGCCCTGGAAAGCGACCTCAGGGAAACACAAGGGACTCTGTTGTCTTTTCCTCATCCCAGCAGGACCATGGAGCTCAACTGCATCTCCAGCATCACAAAGAGCTGGTGTGGGATGGATGCAGTGCTTCCCAGAGGAACTACAGGCTCCCGGCCGGGTTCGAGGAGGGGAGGTGATGTGACAGCAGGTAACTTGGGTCTTGACTGCTCAGTGAGGTGTCTGGGAAGCCCAGGAGAACAACGGGGTCTTGTCTGTCCACAGAGGACAGTCTTTGTAGTCATTACATCTCTGACAGAATTTTTTCCTGAAGCTGGAGGTCCCAGGCAGGGAAAAAAGTCACTGAGAGCCACAAATTGCAATTCCATGGGCAGATTCACAGCCCTCAGCTTGGTGAGTAGGGATGTGACAAGGCCATCCAGCAGCATCCTGCCCATCATCTCTTAAAATCAAGGTCCTACCCAGGCCTTTCTTGGCAGGTGGAGCTGAAGGGGCTTCCCAAGTTCAGCAATGATCCAAAAACCATCTCTGCAATCAGTCAGCATTTTCCTCAGCCTCAAGACCTCCAAGGCTGGGACCCACACTCTGGAACTGAGAGGTCACTCACTCCACCCAGCAGTGACAGTTTCCCATTAACTCTGCCCAGGCCGTGCATGGAGCAGCCACTCCTGACAGAGGGAAAGTTCAGTTTGCACTGGAAGTGCCAGGACACATCTCTGAGAGCAAACAGGAGCTGGGGGCTGATAAGGAGTGGGACACTAACCCAGGCTGGGATGGAGTGGCTGGAGAGAGGGAAGTCCCACACGCCTGGCCAGACCTCAGCCAGAGCCTGAGCTCTGGGAAATGCTGCTGACCATTCACCAAGGCATTTATCACAAGGCATTTATCATATTATTATAAAGGGCTCCTGGGTGGTGGTTGTGGTTTTTTCCATCATCTTTCTCCATCCAAGCAGGTTAAACAGCGTGATTAGTCCAGGCTAACTGCAAGCAAGGGATGAACCTTCCGGAGGTGAGGGACATATTTCAGTAGTATCCTGGGAAACATCCAGGAACTGGAGAGACAGGTTGCATGTACAGGTCACGGGAGCCTGTTCCCTCTCCCAGTTTGTTTGTCTTTCCACTGGACCAGGTCAGCCACAGCATGAAGTCCACGTGTGTGTGGTCAGAGGGAATGGTGCTGGAGCATTTCCCTCCTGCTCCAGCTCTTTGCTCAGGCTGTCTGCAAAGGAGGCAGAAGCCCCCCTGTGCACAGGCATGTGGCCCTGGAATGCTGTCAGCTCCAGTGGATGTGCCCTGACCCTTCCATGCTGCTGCCCTGCACCAGGTTTCCTCGTGGACAGTTCTTTGAGGCACAACCTTAACCCTCACCACAGCCAGGGACATTAAACCCCAGTGTGATGTAGAAGAATGACTCAGGATTTTTCCCTAGGGAAGCTGCCCAAATATTTTACCATATTTGCTCTCCTGCCTCCCATGCACACAGGCTGTTCCCCCAGGGTGGCAGTGAGCAAGGGATTACCAGTGGGGAAAAAAATGCAGTGGTTATGCAAGGGGAGGCAGATCCCAGCCCTGCACCCACATGGGCCCTGCCCTGGGTGAGCCAGCCCCTTCCCAGCCCTTAAACCCAAAATACAGCTCCCTCTGCCTCCCTGTTTCCTTCAGGATTCCTGAAATATTTCCCTGTAAAAACAGATCTCTGCAAAAAGGCATAATGATATAAAAACAGGGTTCATTTTTACCCTGCTATAAATAGCCACAGGGTTGCCCTGGCTCTCAGCTGGGCTGGGGGGGGGTGCTGAGAGTGAGGTGACACTGGGCTCAGGCCACCAGTGCGCTGAGTTTGGGGTTTCAAAGCTGCTCCTTCAAGGATAAAAATAATCTCTGGAGTTTTTAAGGGTTCTGGGTTGGTTTTTTTTGGTTTTGAAGAGGTGTGGATGGGTTTTTTTTGCCGTTTCCTTCCTGCATCCCCATCAGTCTCTGCAGCTGGTTCTGCATCCTGCAATCAAACTCCTGGTCCTGATTGAAGTGCTGGGGAACAGCACAGTGATGGGCAGCAGCCAGAGAGCTCCGTGGAGGGGAACAAGCACTGCCGTGCTCCCCTTGGCCACGGGTATCCGAATGGGACATGTCCTGGGGCCACTCCAGGAGCTGGCAGAGTCCCCGGCCAGATGATGTCCATCTGGCTGCAGAAATGAAGACAGACACGCTGTGCTGGAGGTTAAGCTGCAGCTTGTTCCACTCAAGAGGAGCATCCTGCTGCTCCAAAAGCTGCTCTGCCAACAGCCAGACCTACGGGTGGTGGAGAAACGTGTTGTCACCCCGTCACCTCTTCACGCTGCAGGAGAGGATCCACATGGACACTCAGCTCTCACCCTCTCCTGCCTGGGTGTGGAGCTGCTGTGGACTTCGCTCTTCAGTCCTCAACAGCAGCAGCAGCTTTGCTAAACCCATGGATTGGGAGGGAAAGCCATGAATTCCTGGCTCCCACGAGGACACTGCCCTTGGCTCTCAGCAATTACAGAGATGGCTCCTTCCCTGACCAAGCTGGAGAGGACACGGGCTCTGCAGTGCTCCTGGTGAGGGAGGAATTCCTCCATCCCCACAGCAAACTGATGGTCTTCTGAAAAGCACCAGCCCTGGCAAGTGCCACCTGATTCTCTGTTCAATTTGCAGCACCAGTGGTTGCTGGCAGGTCGTTGCAGAGGTCGCTCTGTGTCACCTCAGCCCGTCCGTGCTCCCCGGAGCTTCTACCCGCTTATGAGCACCACCTATTTTATTTCAAGGTGACTGAGGAATAATCAATACCCTGCCTCCCTTTCCTTCCTGGAGGAGCAAAGTGAAGTCAGTCAAGGACAAACGGCACCACGACGTTCCTCCCGGACACGTCACAACCAAAACCTCGGAGCGAGAGGGAAGGTGCAGCCACGGCTTCATCGCAAACACCACGTTTAGACAAAGTGGTAAATAAAATCAGGGAATGCAGACTTCTACCTGAACAGCCAGGGCTGTCCTGCAGGTGAGGTGTGGACACAATGCCAGTGCTGCAGAAAGAACTCAGCACCAGGGGCTCAGGGTTTCTGATGGTGCAGCCATCAAACCGTGAGCTGTTTCAGTTTAAATCCCCTGTTCCCACCAGGATTTTTCTTGGGAAATGCCCATCTTGGGAAATGTCCATCTCGGTACCCAAATCCTGATGTCTTCAGGAGGCACTGCTCAGCTCTGAGAAGGTGCACCCAAGGCAGGTCTGTGGCACAGCCAGGGATGCCCAAACCCACCATCTGTGGACTTCAAGTGATGTGAGGAAGGATCCAACGTGCTCCAGACTGACTCAAGCCACGGAAGAGCCTCATAGGGGTGATCCTGACTGAGCACACGGGGTAGTTCCAGACCCTGAACCATGGAGGTTGTTTGTTTCCTTCCATTAACACTTCCCATCATCTCCTCCTGCGAATCTCACATGGAACCAGCACTGGGTGAGTCCCACAGAAACAGCAGGGACAGGTACCGAAGCGGAGAAAGTGGGAGCTTGGGAATCCTGTTCACTCAGCTCAGCAGACATCAAAGAGGTGGCAGGAGGAGCAGGGGCCGCTCTGGTGCTGGAAACCAAACTTGGCAGTGGGGAAGTTCCAGGACAGGGATCCTTGAGGTGGTTCCCAGGAGATGCTGCTGTCCCTTTGCAGGTGAGGTGATGCTGTGAGCACTGGGAGCTCCGTGCTCTGTTGTATCCCAGTTTGTGCATGAATGGAAAAGCTGCTGGGGTGCAGGGAGGAGCTGGGGGGTCCTGGGGGATGCTGAATGTTTCCAGCTTGGTCCCAGCCCTCCTGCAAGGGGGGTTAGATCAGGGGTCCAGGGCCCAGCGGTCAGATCATGCTCACGTGGTTGATGTTTGGAGTTGGTGTTGAAGGTCACTGTCACTGTCCCCCCACTTTGTGACAGTCCCACCCCAAGGGTAGGAGATGGGGGAGTTTTCCTGCAGCCATTGCTGGGGCTGGGAGAGGCAGCAGGAGGAGGACTGAGCTGGGGATCCCTTTCCCTGGGAATCTGTCAGCAGAGATGGGCAGGACACACCCCAGGAAGGTGCCTCCCAGCTCTGCCTGTCCATGGGGGGCTGGTTGTTGGGGAGGGGGGTGATGGGGAGGGCAGTGGGGCAGAGAGCCAGAAATGGGGTGCAAGCTCGACTGGGGGTGCCAGGGGACACCCAGGGGGTTCTGTTGCCATTCCCAGGCATGGAATGCTTAAGCAGGGGAGGGGGGGCTGGGAGAGCTGAGGTACCTGTACAGGAGGTGCCCATACAGGGAGTGCCTGGCAAGAGTGCACCCAGGACATGCCAGTGCAGGGGCACCTGTACAGGGAGTGCCCAGGAAGGGAGTGCTCAGGAGATGCAGGAGCAGGGAAGGTGCCCGGGAAAGGGGTTCCCAGAAAATGCCCGTGCAGGAGATGCACTCACAGGGGGTGCCCAAGAAAGGGGTGCCCAGGAGATGCCAAGGAAGTGTATTCCCATGCAAAGGGGGCCCGAGAAGAGGGTGCCCAGGAGATGCCCATGCAGAGATTGCCTGGGAAGGTGGTGCTGGTATAGGGTGTGCCCAAGAAAGGGGTACTCAGAAGATTCCCGGGAAGGGGATGCCCGGAAAAGGGGCACCCAGGAAAGGAGTGCCCAGGAGATGCCCATGCAGGGGGTGCCTGGGAAGGGTGTACCCAGGAAATGCCCAGGAAAGAGGTGTCTGGGAAAGGGGTGCCCAGGAGACGCCCGGGAAGGGGATACCCATGCAAGGGGTGCCTGGTAAGGGAGTGCCCAGGACGTTCCCAAGAAAACAGTGCCCAGGAGATGTCCGGGAAGGAGGTGCCCATGAAAGGGGTGCCCAGGAGATGCCCATGCAGGAGGTGTCCGTGAAAGGAGCGCCCGGGAAAGGGGTGCTCAGAAAAGGAGCGCCTGCAAAGGGAGTGACCAGGAGGTGCCTGGAAAGGGGGTGCCCAGGAAAGGGGTGTCCGGGAGATGCCCGGGAAGGGAGTGTCCATGCAAGGGATGCCTGCAAAGGGAGTGACCAGGAGATGCCCGCGCAGGAGGTGCCCGGGAAGGGAGTGCCCAGGAAAGGGGTGCCCAGGAGATGCCCGCGCAGGGGATGCCCGCGCAGAGGGTGCCCGGAGCGGGGGTGCCGCGGCGGCGGGACGCACCTGTTCCAGCGAGCCGCCTTCCGCCGGTAGTAGCGCAGGGCTTCGCGGGCGCCCAGCAGCGGCTCGGCGGGGCCCGGCGGGGCGGTGCGGTACAGCGGGTGGGCGAAGAGGCGGCGCAGCGCGGGGGCGGCGCGGGCGCGGGGCGGCGGGCGCGGGTCGGGGGTCCCGGCGGAGGGGGGACGGCGGCGGCAGGGGCAGCCCCACGGGGACGGAACCCTTTGCCCCTGCAGCTCCCGCCGCGCCCGCGGCCAGAGGTGGAAGTAGAGGTCGGCGGCCAGCAGAGCCCCGAGCAGCAGCAGCACGGCCGGGCGGTCCCGGCGCGGCCCCGGCATGGCCGGTGCGGGAGCTGCGGGGCAGGGACGGGCACGGGCTCGGGCACGGGGACGGGGACGGGGACGGGGACGGGGACAGCGCCGGGCGCGCCGCCGCCGGCTCCCGGGGCAGGGCGCACGGGGGAGCTCGAGCGGCGGAGCCGGGGGGTGCGGGCACCTCGGGGCGGGGACCGGGCTGGGCTGCTCGGGGCCCGGGGCGGGGGATCGGGGGTGGGGGGGACGGGAGCGTGGGAGTCACCCCCCGGCGAGGGGTGCGGGTCGCGGTGCTGGCGGGGGGATGCTCCCGAGGCGGTGCGGGGACCGAGCAGAGCCGCCCGCCCCCCCGGAGCACCGCCCGGCCGCCCAGCGCAGCCCCCCGGGCAGGTGGAGGGTCGCCCTCGCCCTCGGCTCCTCGGGGGCTTCGTCCCCTCTCCCGAAAGGTGGGAAGCCCTCCCGGCGGAACCTCTGGCAGGAGCGGGAGGGGGGCGGGTGTCGCTGCTGCGGGGAGGGCTCGCGGTGGGTGCGGGGATGGGGCGCTCGAACAGCTCTGTGTGGCTGCGGGCTGAGCCCCACGGGGGTCTGTGCCCCCACAGCTGGGCTGGCAGCCCTCCTGCCGTGCTCTCTGGTGGACGGTTCAGACACTGCTTGTATTTTCTTAATTCCTAAAAAACCCCCATATAGTTGAGGAAACTCCTCCCTGCAGTTCGCTGGGAGAGGCTGGGCCGTGGGGATGTGCTTGGGCTGGGACCCATCGGGCTCATCCTGGAGGGATGGAGAGCCCGGCTTCAAGCGGGGTGGGGAGCCCAGCAAGGGACAGGTTGGAGAGCACCAGGCCAAGGGAGGGGAACGGAGGAGAAACTGGCTGTAAACAAGGGGAGCGTGACCAGACTAGCCTGGCTCCAGCACCGTGCTGAAGGCAGAACAAAAAATAAACTGCAGAAAAAGCCAATTATGTTTTCAGCTGGCTGGAGCAGGGCTCGGATCTGCGTGCAGCACGGCCAGGGGAGGCTCGGGGAAGTGTCCTGGGATCAAGGGGTTGGGACTGTGCAAACAGGGTGAACCTGCTGGCTGAGCATCTGTCCTGGAGCCTGAGAGGGCCCTTTGGTTGAGGAGGGGAGAGAAGACGATCCCGGGCTGAATTGTGGCTGGAGGAAGGTGGAGCACATCTGTCCCCTGGGTCTCTTGATCTTTGGAAGTCAGGGGCTGTTCTCAGTTAGAAATGCAATTTCAAAATTCCTTCATCTTTTGATATTTGGGTTTCAGGTTTTTGGGGTTTGCTCTAAACTTTTTTTCTGTAATACCAAGCTTTATGTGTTTTCCACAGAGTGTCAGAAAAATCATAAGCACAAACTGCAGCTGGTGCTTCTGTGGCCAGTGAGGATCAGTGGGAGCAAATGAGGTGCTCCCCACACTGCTTGGCTTTTGGGGGCACTGGCTGTGCCTGTCCTTCTCTGCCCTTTGGGGACAAAACTGGTGTAATGATTGCACTCGGATTCCTTCAGGCTCCAAACCAGACAAGAGGTATCAAGAGGGAAAATTTTAGGGTCCTGCCTGTATTGGAAAGGCTTGGGGGGCACTTGGGCAGGCAGTGGCTCTGCTCAGAGGTGCTGAGGGTGCAGGGTTGGGGTCTGCAGGGTGGGAAGCCACAGAGCTGATCCTGTGGAGAGCTTATTTAAAGCTTTAATGATATGTTTTGGGACATCATCTACGCCTGAACATTCCTCCACTGCAGTTATGTGGAAGAGGGAGGGAGAGAAGGAGAGAAGAAACTTTCAGGATATAAAATTGGATGTAAATAAGGGGGGAAATGATCTCTGGCTCTCTGGTGAGGTTGCTTAGGAGAGAGCAAAGCGTGTTGTGCTGCAGCTGCACACTCTGTCTGGGAACACCGAGGTCCTCAGTCCCTCCAGGTGACCTGGCAGCTTCCCCAAACCAGTGTCATCATAAGCCCGATACAAAGCAACAGCCTAACAGGGACTAACAATAGGATTCTTATTTAAAAAAAAAAATTAAAAAAGATTGACCAGCTGAAGTTAACAAACCTTGGAATTCAGCAAACCCGGATGAATCACCGGGAGCAGAGCCTGCTCCGTGGCTGCCAGCCCGCTGAAGGGCACTCACTGCCTCACTCCAAACTCAAAAGAGCAACTTTCGACAAACACTCCATCAAAAAAACTGGCTAATACTTGCTTGGCTCCTAATCCTCCCTGAGCTGTTTCCCCGTTGCTAATCTCTCCCAGGAACCATTAATAAATCTTGCCTGGTTTGCAAGGCTGATTCTGAACAAAGGCACCAGGAACCAGCAGTGCCCGACCCGTGGCTCTGCTGTTTGCACGCTCCGCAGGAAGATCGTTTCGCTTTTAATGAACCCACTTAAAAAAGAAACAAAAAGTAATAAATCAATCCCATTAATCTGTAATAAATCGAAGCGCTGAGGTCCTTCCCAAAGCCTTCAGTGACTGCCAGCTCCCCACGTGCTGGGATGCAAAATCACTGTTATTATTTAGAACAACTCAGCAATGGCAGTGCTACCTGGGCCGTGCCTGCCCAGCGATGCTTCCCTGCCCATCCATGGCTCGGAGTCCCTTGGGAGCAGGGGGGATCCCTCTGGAGTTTGTCTCCATCCCTCAGCATCTCTCTGTGTCCTGGTTTCTTGGCTGGTGGCTCTGCTGCCAGGCTGTACCTGGTCTGTGCGTAGCCCCGGCAGTCCCTGGGCTGCAGCTGAGCATCACTCCCCACTCTAGGGCTCTGCAGCTTGGAAAGGGTGGATGTGTTCCTAAAATTAACCTGGAAATGCTGCTTTGATAGGCCACTGACAGCTACAGCGGAACCAAATTAGCGTTTGGAACTACCATGAGATAATTGACCTCATTTACTATTTAAAGATGGGGGGAAAAAACCCTCCCTCTTCCACACAACTGCAGTGGAGGAATGTTCAGGCGTAGATGATGTCCCAAAACATATCATTAAAGCTTTAAATAAATGTATGATGACATCTCGTGTTAAAAAAGACTCCCTTTGTGTTTCAGATAGGAACCAGGAATCCTTTTCAGAGTCGTGTTTTAACAAAGGATATTCCTCTTGTTTTTCCAGACACGCAACTTACAATATTTGGAGTTGTAAGTATGTCATTTGAATTCTTTCACACAGGGTGGATTTAAAAATCATCTTCCTTAGAGATGCCTCTTACTTGCCAAAAGGTAAATTCCTCTGTCTGCTGCTTTTTGTCTTTTTCACTTGAAATGCTGCAGGGCTGCCCTGGTCCCACCCTGCAGATTGCAATGTTTGGAAAAGGGAGGAGATGAGAACTATCCCTTTCTCACTGACATTAATTACAAGTGTTAAACACCAAGGCAGCTACACAACATTACAGACAAAATAAAAACACGAGTTGGAGGAGTCAAGTTCTGCATTTACTGCTCCACAATCAAGATATGTCTGAGCACATCATGTGCCAGAAGCACATCCCTCAGTTCCAGTCCTGCTCCTGGTCTGGCTGGTCCAGTCAGGACTCAGAGAACCAGGTCCATCTTTTTCCTGTGTGATGGTGGTGGTGGTGATGATGGTGATGGTGGTGATGGTCATGGTGGTGATGGTCGTGGTGGTGGTGGTTATTTTGTTGGTCATGGTCATTGTGGTCCCCAAAGTGCATCTCCCACCCTTGTGCCAGGGCTGGGGTTTATTTCCCAGGGAAGGTGGTGTCTCTCACAAGGTATTTGGTGGGGTCCCCTCTGCCTGAACCCCCCAGGACTGAGGATTTCCCACCACCAGGGTTGTGTGAGATCCCTCCCCAGCCTGTGCTGGGCTGGCTTGGTGGGAGAAGCCTTCGCTGCTGCTCTGGGCCGTCTCACGCTCTGCCTCGGCTTGTAATTAAAAATGAAATATTTGGGCTAAGTGCTGAAATTAAGAACACATTTTTGATAGCTAACAATACAGAGGAAAACCCTGGAGACCCTGATAGGGCAATTAGTGCCTCTCCACTTGCATTGGAGATGAGTCTTTTGAGAGAGGAAGCCTCTGTTCACTCCAGGGGATTTTTTGGTACAAAAATGCAATTATAGGGTATAAAAGGGAACATTTAGAAACATGCAAAGCGGGAATGAGTCTGGAGCCTCCTTTGCTGCAGGACTAGGAAGGCAGAAGGTAAGAGGTGCCCCAGGCATGACACCCCTAACACTTCCCCTCCAACCTGCCAGCCCTGGCAGCAGCTCCCATCAACTCGCGGTTTCATTTCCCTCCCGTCTACCTCTCCTGGCTGCTGTTCCAGGCTCAGCTGCTGTTCCAGGCTCATCCCTTGGCCTCAGCAAGCTCCCAGCTGCTCCAGGCTCAGGAGGCTGGGTGGTTGCTATCCCAGTTGGCAATGAGCTTTTGCACTGCTCAGCACAAACCGGAGGAATCCACCTCCACGGTCCAAGCGAGCGGCCGTCGTGTGCCGGGGCCGCCTCCTCCAGCACAGCTCTGCTTCCCCCCTCCCTCTCTCCCTCTAAGCATCTCTGGAGCTGGTGTGTTGTTTAGAACAAAGCCTTGAGGGGCTGTGGCAGCTTCCCATGATCAATCCCAACAGCATGTTGTCCCGAGAGGATGAGCAAGCCGTGAGCCCTCTCACGGTGTGTGGGGGATGAGGAGGCTCCGCTGCGCTCCCCACGCTCCCACCTGAAATCCAACGGATGGACACCAACCCTGGGGGCCTAAAAAAGTTCTGCAGCAAGCAGAGCTCGTGGAGGAAGGTGGTGGTGACCTGCACAGAGCCAGCACAAGGGCAGGGCTGCCTGCACGTCCCTGCAGAGCGGGTGACACGGGGCTGTTTGTCTTGGACGTGCTGGGATGGGCTGGAAAACAGCGCTGACCTCTTGAGCAACACTGGGGGGGTTTTTGGCCGGCCGGGCAGTGGCTCAGCTTGTGTTGAGTTTATAAGACCTGATTTCCAAGATAGGAAAAACCCAAAACAACCCTGTCCAATGGCCAGACTCGCCCTTGGCAAGGAGGAAGGGAACAGTCGGTGTCGTTAAAGGTTAAATAACAGCAAATCACATTTCTCGTGCCGGGCTGTGTGTGCACATTATTTAATCAGTGTTTAGTTTGTTGAATTACTTTTATTGGGAGTTAACTGTGTAGTGGTCTCAGTGGAACATCTGGTCCATGATTTGGAAAGAATATTCTTCGACCCTTGCTGATGGCAATTATTTTTGGAGACGAGTGGAGGCTTTAGAGGCATTAAGAAGATAAAATGCAGATTGTTTGCGGAAGGGTTTTTATTTTATTTTAGTGGCTTTCAGAGAGAGGAAATTTTATTATTTTTTTGGTCTATTCTTAGCAGACAGTGCAGTGGAAGCCGAGCAGAAGGGCTGGGAAGAGGCACAGATGTTCCCTTTGCCATTGGCTGGGCCAGGCACCCAAACCCAAGGCAGAGGGTTTGAACCTCCCTCCAAAGCTGCTGCAACATTTTCCAAGACTTGCAATAGCTCCTCTGCCCACCAGTTTCCCAGTAAAATCACTGAAGGCTGGTGTGGGACTCTCTGTATAATAATTTGAAAGCGTGACAGTGGATGGGACAAGGATAGTTTACAAAGCAGAGAAAATGAAGGGCTCTGTACTTCCTCCCATCGATGGGAAAATCACAGATGGATCCCAAACTTCCAGCTCTCAGCCCAGCACCAGTTCACCCAGACCACAAAAGAGAACAGCCAATCTCCCATTTGGAAGCTGTGATGGAAGATGGGACACCTTTATCCCCAAGAGTAAATACTCTGAGAAAAAAAAAAAAAGGCAGCATTAATTTATCAGTAGCTAATAAGTATCTCATGAGTTAATTGTTGTTGCACATCGGATCCCTCCATGGAGGAGGCTGGCTGACTCCTCTGTGTCTGCAAGAACACTGATTTCAATTATTTAGAGGAAAATATACAATCCTGGTTGCTGTTTGCTCTATGATGGTGCATCTTGTCCCAGGGAAAACCACAGGCAGACAGGCTGGGAAATTATGGCTGTTTTTTTAGCAGGAAGATAAAGTAGAACTGTTAAAGCAGGGAAGGATGGATATCCTGGGGGCATGTTGTTATGGGCAAGATCATGGATTTGAGAAGGACCTTGGGTGGCTTTAGAAGGGCCAATAATACTAATATTAATACTAATACTAATACTAATAATACTAATAATACAAGTATCATTGGTGTTTTATTCCAGCACCTCTATATATACATTGATTTTTTGGAAATGCCTTCATGTTTCAAAACTACGAAGGGAAGAAAAGGAAAGGGAATGAACTTCTCAATCAAAACTGGTTTTCAGTGTTTATTATACTAAGAGGAGGGGGAGAAGCCCTTTTATGCTCAATCCACAGTTGAAATTGTTCATTAAAAAGCACCAGTAAATTGGGATGGTCAAAAGCAAACTTCAGAGCAGCAAGATGTCACTTCCCACTAGTAAAGATGCTGTAGGTGTGGTTATAACCACAATATCAGCCAGTGGGGAAGATCCTTCCCCTTCCCAGACAGCTTTTGTGGCACCACATCCCTGCCCAGCTTTTCCGGAGGGGTTCTTTTGGTGTGTGTGTGTTTCTATTTGTTTTTCCCCTTCCTGACATATTAATCTCGGGGTCATCTTAACCTTGGCTCTGTGCTGGCTCTGGGAAAGGGCTGCTGGCATTAGCCCTGCTGGGGGAGCTCTCTGTGGGCACAGTATTTGGTAATAAAAGCAACGATTTTGGAGCAGGGAGCTCGCACAGGGAGCTGCGCGGCGGGGATTTGTTAAACAGCTTATTCTGCAATAAATGCAGCATAAATTAGAAATGAATAAAACAAAAATCAGAACAAATGGAAAGAGCTAGGAAGGACCCTGAGAGGGCAACTGCTCCACTCCTAGTGTTTCCAGGATGGATGTGCCTGCTGGATCTGGGCAATCGACACCCAGATCGATCACCTGCCTCCTCCTCTGTCTTTTTTACCATCAAATATTGAAATATTTGGGCCTTAGCTGCTTGTCAGCTTTGCTTCCTGTTTTCTCACTTTGTTGGAAGTCAGCCCCAGTGTTGAGGGCTTTTTTTCACCAGTAGGATACAAAATCAGGAGGACCAGTTAAGGCCTTGCACTAAAGGAGAGCTGCTGAGCCCGGGTGTGTTCTCCCAGGGGTCTTTATCTGTCTGCAGCGCAATCGTGTGTGCATATCAAATTAAGATGAAATTATGGCACTGGGACCTCATGTAGATCAATTGTCTCTGTGTAAAATGCCTCCAGCATTTTAAACATGGGTTCCTGCACCAGAGCAATGGTCTTTGACTTAATCTGCCCTCCAGGACTGCTTTAGGGGTCACTTACAGTCGATTCACCCCTTTCACACCAGAAAACTCACTGTCCTGCTGGAGAACCAGCAGCAAGATATTTTTTGGAGCAAGAAAATAATCAGGGTAGTTTTAATGAGGTTCAGGAGGAGGAGTCTCTTATCAGCAGAAAATTCAGTTGTTTTCCCACTCTGTCCTTCCTTGCCTTCCTTATTAACCCCTTGTCACCAAGGATGAGCCCCAGGGCAGGGAATGCTGTGTAGAGCAGAAAGGGAGTCACTGCCTGAAGGGAAAAGGTTGGTCTGGAGAATCAGGTGAGTACAGAAGGACTTGAATTGCTTGAACTGCTCTGATTTTTCAGTCACATCAACAAATTAGCAGGTTTTCCTAATAGAGTCATGGAATGGTTTGGGTTGGAAGGGACCTTGAAGCTCGTCCAGTCCCACCCTTTGCCAAGGGCAGGAACACCTTTCACTAGCCCAGGTTGCTCCAAACCCTGTCCAACCTGACCTTGGACACTTCCAGGGATGGGGCAGCCACAGCTTCTCTGGGCAACCTGTGCCAGGGCCTCCCCATCCTCACAGCCCCTGAGACAAAAAATCTTGAACAACAGACTGGAGTGGACTGGAGTGCACAGGAAAGGGCCAGGATGGGTGTTGGGACCTCCAAGAGTGGCAAACATCTTTGACCTTGTTTCTCTCCATATTTTCAAGCCCCTGCAGTCCATGGGAAAGGGCACAGGTAGACTTCTCCATCCAAGCCCAGTGTGCTCCGTGGAGAAAACCTTGGAGGGAGCTGATGCCAATTTTAGCCCAAGTTCCTGCAGCAGAAATAGATCTTCCTGAGCACACATTTAAATTCTTAGTAATTTATATCTCAGGTTAAACTCTTTATTAAAGTGCCAGGGGGGGATTTCAGGCTGGCTGTATGTACCTCATCACAGGAGATGGGCTGGAAATTACAGCAATTTGGAAAGAACATGGATTTGAATCTTAGAGCCTGTGGTGAAAGTCAGTGCACAGTGAATTATTCCACTTAATTCGTGTTCACACATGGATTCAGCTGGAGCCAAAGCATTTCTATGGTATCACATTTCTCCAGTGAGCTACTGAGTGTAACACAAGGGCTCTTTTGGGGGGGGTTGTGCTTGTCCTTGGGGTGTTTTGTTCCTTTGCCTTTGTTACTCATCCAGAGGCAAATGCTAATGAACTAGATTTGTTCATCTGCTGTGTGCAATAACCACAGAGGTTATTATTTTATATATAAGGTTCTTCCTGCCCTTGGCAGTTGGTTTTCTGTGGTGGTGGGAAGCAAAAGGCTGTGGAGCTCTCATTCCTTGTGTCCACGTTGATGTGTGGGGATGGTTAATCTATATAAGAAACTGCCATGGAAACTGTTTAATTGGCAGTGAGAGAAGCCCCAGCTGTTCCTGCAAGCTGCTGAAATTGTCCCTTTGCTTTCTGCTGCTCCAGATGTTCCCCTGGGTCTGTCTGTCACCCTACAGCAAACTCACTTCTGTGAAGGTACCAATGGCTCAAGCATTTCTAGAGCTGAGTTTGGCTGCAGAGATAACCTGACTTGTTTTGTCAAAAGAAAGTCATGGAGCAAACCTGATGTGCAAAAATATGTTGGGCAGCTCGAAGCAACAACCTCCTCCATCAGATCTGGGAGGTACAAGAGGTGTTTGTTTTCCTTCTCCACCCTGGCACTGGTGGAACTCCATCCATTCACTGTGTGGGCAGATGGGGCTACTTGTGGTTTCCAAATCAACTTTTTCAGTATTTTTCCGTGCACAAAACATGAACATTTAGTCCATGTACTCAAAATGAGATCAGAACAGCAAGTTTTCCCCTTGGCCATGTTGTGGGTGCCCTGCTGGCTCTGACTCCCACACTCTGAAGGCTGTTAAAAACATCTTTGAACCAAATGGCTCAAAGAACAGCAAGAGAAAAGCCTCAATTTTAGTTGTGGTTAAAGATTATTTTTTTTTCCCTTTTCCAAATTATCCACCTTTCTTCCCAGCCCTCAGCTCACACTGAGGCTGATGGGTGGTTTTGGGGTGTGCAGACAACAGCTCAGGGAGGCAAGACCCTGCACTCCTTCCCTCCTTTTGTTGTGTGGGGCCTCCACAATAAAAATGTTAAGGGTCTGTTGACCAAAAAGGGTTGAAAAATGAATATTTACACAGGACTCAATTGTTGTCCATCTTCCCCTCCACTTTAGTTCAATGCAAGGAGCAAATAACTGTGTGCAGTGATTGCAGCTATTGCTGAATTACCAACTTATTCATGACATGCAGATTACAGGGCAATAATTATAGCTGAACTTGCTGTCATTTTATGAGATCCTCAAGTATCCAGATCTCCTCAGGGCTGGGTTTTTTTGCTGGTGTGGCAATGTTTAGCTTTACTGGAGGCACAGTTAAGTAAGGGAAGCATAAGTGCAAAATGTCCTTGAAAATAAGGTGACAACTGATTCTTTCTTTTGTCTGGCCTCTGCCTTCTCCTGTTATATTCTGCATGTTATTCTGGGTGCTGGCACAGGCATTAGCAATGCAAAAATAACTCTGGGTTTGGCCACATCCATGTTGTTGTTTAGGAATTTTGGGTGATGGTGGGGAGGAAGGGCTGAAGATGGCTGGAGTAGGAGGCTGGGAATTCATTCATTTTTGCTCACATCAGCAGGGTATTTTTTGTTATTAATGACAGAAAAGTTACAGTGCAGAAAGGCACATTAGAACGACAGGGTAAGAGGAAATGACCTCAAGCTGCATCAGGGGAGGTTCAGGTTGGACATCAGGAGGAATTTCTTCACTGAAAGGATGGTTAAGCACTGGAATGGGCTGCCCAGGGAGGTGGTGGAGTCCCCACCCCTGGAGGTGTTCAGGGAATGACTGGACGTGGCACTCAGTGCTCTGGACTGGAGGACAGGGTGGGGATTGGTCAAAAGCTGGATTTGATGGTCTTGGAGGTCTTTTCCAACCTAAATATTTCTGTGATTATATGAAAAAGTAGTTTATTAAATGGTGTAGAGTCCCTAAACCAGGTGAAATGGTTGGGTTTAGTTAAACTGAGGGTTCCTGTGTGACTTGGCCCTGGGCTTCTGTGACTGGGACCTTTTTGGCCCCCCAAACCAGCACCTTTCTCTGCACAGCCTTGCAGCTGGTGTTGCTGGCAGCACTTTGACTAACCCTTAGGAAAGCTCTATCACAGATCTACCTCCCAAAAAAATAGGAGCCAAAATATCTTAACTGTGTTCCCTGCAAGGGGACTTGGTGCATGAATTGATTAAATATTTACACGAGCTTTTAGAGTCAAATACTGCATATGAACTAAATTTTATCCTAAGTCATTAAATTCGTACTTTAAAGCTCATTTTTAAAGTCCCCTAGTGGGGACATTAAAAGTATATTTGATGGAGTTGATATAGTTGTAATTCTGTGCTAAGATCCCAAGTGATAGAAGGGGAACTCAGCCCAGGTACTGGGGACACAGAAACAGGAAGATCTCAAACACAAAAGGGTCAAAGTTAAAGGTTTAAGAAGAAAAGCAGCATCTTTTAAAAAGGAATAAAAGGTGAGTTTGACTCCAAATGTAATTTTGTTTTAAAAACTTCGGCTTTCTCACAAGCCAGGATCCAGGAATGATGGTTTCATAGCCTTTAAGATGTTTCAAACAAGCACTATTATTCCCCAGGAAAAAAAAACCATCCCCCCTCTCTCCCAGGTGCCCCCTGCAAATTGAATCCACAGTCCTGAAAACCCGGAGCTGATGCCAAGCATTTTAATCTTAGCAGAAGTAAACAGTGAGCACCAATTTACATAAAAATCGACTTGTAAAATTATTTCAGTGTTAACATTGTGACATTGTGTAAGTATATTGGGTGACTTTGGGGCCGCTCAATGCTTTTTAAATGGATGCTGCTGCTACAACAGATTCCGGTCGTGTTTGTTTTTCAGATGTTTGTGGGAAATTATGTGGATTAAAAAGCTCTTCTTTAGGAAAAGCCCGAAGGAAAATGAAATGAAAAGAAGGAGCATATTCTTCAAGGACCACTGAGTCTGGAGGTCTTTTGGAAGCCTTCCTGGCAGGAGGATTTCAGCAGGGTGGGAGGTTTGGGAGTCTGGAGGATGCTCCAGAGGTGAGCAGTGGTCCCAGGTGGGTGATGTTTGCTGGTACTGAGGGTCCCCCACGTTTGCTCAGACTTTGCTTCGTGCTGTTCTCCCTCAGCTCATTTTCTCCATGTTGTCTGAGAAAGCTCTGGGAAGGAAAATGGGAGTAAAAATTGTCTGTGAGGGCAGGGAATGAATTAAGGAGGGAGAAGGGCCCTGGAGGCAGGAGTGGCTGGAGCTCAGCTGGCCCTGGCCTGTGCTGTGTCACTCGTTGCAAACAGCTCTAAGTTATCAAACCTTCAGCCCTCTTCAGTTATTGGATGAAACATTTTGGCTTGTGGTGAAGAGAAGCTCACAGGAGATGCTTTAATGGCTGCTTCTGATCTTAAAACCAAACTGCTAGAACTGCTGCCCACGCCGAGAGAAACATCCCTGGCATTTACTGCATGAGGATGTGCTGAAGTCTATCCCAACACAGAGCCTGCATTTTCAGATGCTTGGGGATTACTTTTATCTTCTTCCCTCCATTAAATGGAGCTCAGCTCTGCTGCCTTTCCCACAAATAAAATGTGCTGGCTCTTTCTTCCAGGAATCCTCATTTTCAAGGCGCTGTTCAGCAGCACGGTCGCCCGTGTTTGTGCTAGATGGGATCACTGTTGTGTCATCCACAGTGTTCCCTCTGCACTGGGAATATTTTTTGGCTGGTTTATGCAGGGAGAAGCCTTTACTGCTTCACCACTTTGTGTGGCTTCTAAATCTGAATATGTTGCGGATTCTTTGGAGAAGAGAAGGTTGTGTGGAGAGCTATGAGGACTCTGTATCAGGAGCTGTAGTGGTAGGGATGGGTTCAAATTGAAAGAGAGCAGGGTTAGATGGGATATGAAGAAGAAATTCCTCCCTGTGAGGGTGGGGAGGCCCTGGCACAGGTTGCCCAGAGAAGCTGTGGCTGCTCCATCCCTGGAAGTGTCCAAGGCCAGGTTGGACGGGGCTTGGAGCAACCTGGGCTAGTGGAAGGTGTCCCTGCCCATGGCAGGGGGTGGGACTGGATGAGCTTTAAGGTCCCTTCCAACCCAAACCATTCCATGATTCCATGATTCTCTTATCTGGAGCTGAGGAGTTTTGCCATGGCTGGAGCATGGAGTGAACAAGATCAGGGAGAGGGAGAAGGTCTCACCTGGTGGTTTCTCAGGCTGGAGATGCTCTTTGATGGTGTGAAGAGTTGATTTTCATGGTTCCCTCTGAAGAATTTTGGCTGGGGGATGCTGATGGGGTTTGGGGGGTCAGCATGTGATCCCTGGTATCAGCAGAGAAAAAGCAGGATAAGGGGATCCTCCCTGCTGGAGGAGGGATGCTCTGCTCATCTCCTCCCGAGGAGAGCCACCACGGGGAGGAGGAATCACACACCTCCAGTGCCAAATGCCATCTGACTCAAGGGGAGGAAAATCACACCTCTTTATTACACAGATTTATCTCGCTGTGGCAGAGCCCCACAACCACCACCAGATGCTCATCTTCTCAGTTGCTTTATTGGATTCTGGGACATCCTCGTAATTGCTGTGAGTGGGAGATGATTCCCCAGCATCTGGCATGTGTTAATACTGATTCAGAGCTCTTGTCAATCCACTTAGGAGAGCGTGGATGTGCTCTCTGTGCAGGCAAAAGGCAGCCTGGAAATTCTAAAGCATCACTAAATCCTATTTTTCTTGCTTTGAATTGCTGCTGAATGACTGAGTCCTTGCCACCAGACCTGCTGCAGGGTGAGCAGTTGGAGGTGGGGAGACGTTGCCCAGATTTCATCCCAGTTTCTGACAATGGGTAGGAAAATGCTGCCCAGTTTCCCCCAGCCTTCTCCCAGGTTGTCTTGCAGGAGATTCTGGAACGCTCTCCCAGCTCAAGTTTCTCCTCAGTCCATGAAAATCCATTTAGCACAACAGAAGTCTTCCAATGAATTAAAATTAATTCTGTTTTAATGTTTGGTTTAGGTTCAAGAGGTCTCCTGCTCCCTCTGAGGGTGGTGGCAGATATCAGTGAGCACAGCTGCTTGGGCACTGCCTGTAGGTCTCTGGGGGCAGAGGAGTCTCAGCAGGTGGGTTTCCCTGCTCAGCTCAGAGTGAAAAAAAAGGAGGAATAAATCCAGCTAAAAGCAGATATTTCAAGAATCGCTCCAAAGCTGCTGTTTTCATTCCAGGTAGGAATAAAAACATGGGGTTTAGGCAGTTTTTAAAATTTTTCTTCTCTTCCTCTGAGCAGCCTGGCAGGGTTTGGTCAAACAAGGGTTCATGCTGGCATGTGCAGCAAGGCTGGCAACCTCCTGTTCTCCAGGCAGAGCTTTGGAGGAGGAGGTTTTTGGAGGGGCACAGTGACGCAGAAGAGTCTGTTTGAAGGAGGGAATGAAATACTTCCCTGCATCCCTCCTGCCTGAGGAATGCTGCTGGGTGTTGAATAGCACAGGAGGGCAGGGAAGAGGGATTCTCCAGGCTTGCAGGGCTCTGTCTAGACTCCCTAATGCAGCGGTGCCTTGAACTCCTGCCACGGCCTCGGCGCGTCCTGTAAATGGAAGCGGAGGAGCTTCCCACTGCCAAAGCCTCAGTCATGTTAATGAGACCCCAGTTCCTGCTGAATTTGGCAGCCTGTCCCTCTAAACCAGTGAACTTGCAGCAGGTGGTAGCAAAGCTCATTTCCTAAAACCACATCCCCCTGGAAGCAAAAAAGCCCCACCTGACTTCCCGTGGTGAGGCGGCCGTGTCTCCCTCCGGGCTGATGGGGGATTCCAGGTGTGGGGATGGATGTTCCTGCACAGGAAACCTGGACACCAGCACTCCACAGAGATGATATTTGGGTTGGCACATCACTCTTGTCGTCTTGGAAAGGTGACACTCACTGCCTGAAGCCTGGCCTGTTGGAAATGGGAAGCCTGTCCTGTTGGGCATGGGAAGCCTGGCCTGTTGGAAATGGGAAGCCTGTCCTGTTGGGCATGGGAAGCCTGTCCTGCTGGCTGTGTGAGGCTGCAGCCACCACAATCCATCTGGTTTTTTGGTGTTTCCGTTCCCTCTGGCTCCATTAGAGCTCGTTCGGGTCACCGAGTTGGTTTTGGTTTAGGATGCATTTCCTTCTCCACCCTCCTTTCTCCTCTTTCTGGGATCAAGTTTCTCACAGCTGAGCTACTCTTGTCTCTCTGTTTCCCACTGAAGGCTGAAGCAGGGCTTGGTCACCTCTATTTTTCCAAACCCAGCCCAAGCAATGAACATCTGCCAGGAGACAGAGGTTTTCCTAAGCCTGTGGTTTGAATAACTCATTCTTTGCAGCCTTGCTCCTCTCCCAGGCACATGCTGCCCATGAGGAGCGGGAAGGACAACTCTAACCACTGGATGCTGCCTCCTGTGAACCCACAGCCTGGGATGATGGGAATGCAGTGCTGGCCAGGCTCAAAACCTCCTCATTTCACTCCCTCTGGGGTTGTGGTGTGACCTTTCCCATGGCACCTGGAGTGGAGAAATGTCCTTCATTATTCCTCCAGGAATAATGAGGTGGTTGAGGCAGAAAATGACCCAGCATCTCCCAGGTGCCAGTGCCTTCCACCCTGACTTGCAGACACTTGGCACAGCCCTGCCCTGAACTCACCTGACCAGTTCTCTTCCTGCAAGCCCAGAGAAGCACCACTGCTCCTCTTAGCAGGCAATCAGAGTCTCAGGTGTATTTTAAAAGAGCCTGAAGTTTCCCCGAGTGTGTTGTGGTTCATGTGCTGGCAGTTTTGGGTTCCTGGGAAGGCACTCCTTGGGAAGTGTCATTGAGGGCCTTGCACCTCAAATGAGCACTCACTCCTTAGTTTACATGCAGGGAAACGGGCCCAGGAAGCTCCTGTGCTAAACTCCACAACAAATGCTGACAAAACCTGCAAAGTCCTGCTCCCATTTCCTGCTCTAAATCCCTCACAGCAGACCCTGATATCCAGGGCTGGGAGCCAAACCCTCTCAAGTCAATGGAAAGATTCCCCCTGACTTTAATGGTCTTTGCATGAGTGCCTAATTCCTTCCTGTTCACAGGCTCTCTTGGACTTGGTTATGGAAACAACTGCAGCTATAAAGTGCTGCAGTGAACTGTAAACCCTTCAAAGCAGCGCGAGGGCAGATTTCCTCGTCCTCCCAGACAGCTGGAATGGGTTTTGTTTGACAAAAAGCCTGATGTATGTCCTTCCAGCCAGCGCCGTGGCTACAGCGTGAATGAGTGTCTTAACAAATACATTCATGCAGATGGGGTTTGTGGTCAGCCCTCTGGGGCTGGAGCCAAGCTCTTCCCAGCGGGATGGGGAAGGCAAGGGAGCCTTGTCCGTGCGAGGCGAGGCTGAAGCTCCGCGGCTTTGACGTGCCAGCAGCTCTCAGAGCTGTGGTCCCGGGTCTTGCAGCTTCTAGGAACTGTTTCAACTCCCTTCCTGCAAAGGCCATGTCACTGGTAGAGACCAGATGCTGCCCAGTTTTGTCAGCTCTTTGTGAAGTGGAGGGATTTTGCCCCAGGCTGTGGCACCGTTGGCCCCCTTTGTGCCTCGCTCCACAAAACTCTGGCAGAACACTTAAAGAAATGCTTAACTCCAAGGATATAGATGTGTTTCACTGACTTCCACAGGGGGGGGTCTTGGTGGGTCTGGCTGTGTGATGCCAGCAAGGGGAACATGGGATTTCCACCCAACACTTGAGACTATTGACTGGCACCTCAAAGCGTGAGATCTGCCTGCTCTGGTCTCATCATACAAGGAGCAATAGCAGAAAACAGATTTTTGAGTCTTTATCAAGCCCAGAGACACCAAATGTGACTGTTAGAGGAGCAGTGCCTTTCACAGGAGTTCTGCCTGAGTGTTTTCCAGCATGGAAGGTTGCTCAGCTGGCTCTCGGGGGAGAGGAGACTGATGTTGATTGCTCTTTCTTTCTTTATGCCCTAAAAACTTTCTGGATGAGGGTTTAGGTTGTTTGACTTGTTTTTACTTCGCTGTTCGAGCACTGGATGGGTTTTGCTGGTTTTTTTTTTAAATCAGGGACAGCTGGGTGTCTGCACCCCCCACCTGCCCATCCCTCCCATCGTGTGCAGCCCGAGCACAAATGTGATCCCAGCGTGGCCCCAACGGCTTGGGCACAAAATCCCCACTCCTGGAGCCACGTCCTGCAAGAGGAACCTCGACCTCACTTTTGCAGCTGTGCATTCCTGAGATGAAAAGGGCAGCTCAGGCCTGGGCTGGTCCTGTAGCAGAAAATCAGACCTGGGCAAATCCAGTCCATGGAAAAGTCTGGCAGCTGCAGGAGCCGTCTGGCTGCTGGAAAAATCCATAGTGAGCTCCATCAGTGACCCCCTCCTGCCACCCCGATTTGGGGAGATCCCCCCTTTGGCTTTCTGAGTGCTTGCCCAGGGGTCTCACTAGAAATGTGGCTGTATGAAGACTCCCAGTTCAGGGATTCAGGAATTGCAGAGTGCTGGCCTGGCTCTTTCAGGAGGATTATTTGCTTTTTAAAGTCCCTGTCTGCAGCCCAGGCTGATCGTTCTGTTGCAGGGGAAAATAGGCAGCAGCCTGAGACATGGATGAAGTAATGAGTTCATCTCTCTGCAGTCTAGCCAGGTATACATTTTTTTCTCCCAGAACTTAATTAAAATGCATACATCTTTCCTCACGTTTTTATGAAGCTCAATGGCAAATAATGGTCACTCTCTAATTGCACCAACATTAACTTGTTTTCATGGCTGCAAAGGACGGATCCAAGGGCAGAATCCTTCCTTCCCCTGCATTTGGCTACTCTGGGATGTGCTATCTCCAGCAAGCAGCCAGAAGCCTGGGTTTTATATCTGTTCTAGCACTCCCATGGGCTGGACTCTGCTGGGGAAAGGAGGGGACTTGTCTACTGGAAAATACATGCATTATTCTGGGATGGCTGATAAATCCTTACCTGGCTCATGCTCTCCCTGTTCTGTTTTCCTGGCATTGCCACTGAATCCAGGAACTTTATCCTGTCTGGGGTCTGGAGCCCTCTGGCCACAGTTTGCTGCCCTCTCAGAGCCTTCTCCTGCCTGGACCCCTCCTGGTGTCCCCTGGGATCACTGGGGAAAAGGAAAATAAAAATCCAGGCAAGTTTGATTGAATAATGAGTTTAGTTACTTTACCCAGCCACAAAACTGGGCGTATTTATCCAGAGCAAGATGAAACAGGGGCCCTCCTGGTGCAACAAAATCATCTGTCCTACAAAGGAAACCACCAGCTCCATTGTGGGAAGGGTGTAAAGCTGTTGATGGAAATGAGCATTCCATGATCCTATGGCCTTCCACTCCTCTGTGATTTTGGTTACTCCAGACTATGATCAGCACAGCCAGACCAGTCCTCATCCCAGTCCTGCTGGCTACTGGCCCCAGTAGTTGCTGGTGAGCATGGCTGGCTGACGTGCCTGGTGGCAGGTTTCACAGGGGGCTGGTGCAGCCCCAGAAGTGCCTTTGTGCTCCTTTGTGACATCCATCCAGCTGGGTTGCATCCTGCAGGGGTGTTGGTTATGAAACGGCTGGTTTTACTGTCACATTTTTAAAAATTCAGCCCTTTTTTAATATGGAACTGGTTTCTGGTGGCATGAATATTGCAGTGCTGTGTTCTGCTTGAAGTGATGCTGCTCTGACGCGCCAAAGCTCGGGGAGGCTTTTGAACATTTCCTCGTCTAAACCCGACCAGTCCCACGGAATCAAAATCTAACCTAAAATGCTAAAACTGCTCAGATTGCACTTCATGCATGGGAAATGAGCACATTTCGAGGTGTTGCCAGGGTGGAGGCACTAGGAGAGAGGGCTGTGGACTGTAAGAGAAGGTTATGCACCGTGGGAGGACGTGCAGGTCCAACACGTCTCCACTGGTGGGTGGTTTGGGTCCGGTCCAAGGAGAGGAGGTTGGAAGGAAGGATGTGGCTCTGCTTGGGTGCTTTGTGGCCTGGCCATCTGCAAGGAGAAGGAATAGGCACCATCCCTCCCATCCACCCTCCAATTTAGTGCGTGCCTGGAAGAGGCAGTGGTGGGTGCTGTCAGGATCATAAGTGGCACATGGATGACAAATGGTCCATCCCTTGGGCTTTCCTTGGAGGCTTGGAAAGTCGTGGCTGGAGTGATGGCAACAACAGAAGAGGTGGCTGCAGGACCAGAGGGCTCAGGGAGCTTAGCTTGGCTGCCTTTTCCAGGAGGAGTTAATCAGCTGGAACACGTGAGGGCTGCAGGGCACGGTGATGAACGGGAGCATACGGAGGGGGAAGGCTGGCTGGTTAAAAGAGCAGTGGTGATGGCACAAAAGTCCTTCTGGCAGCGTGATTTATTAAGCTGTGATGGTGTCTCTCACATTCAGTGGCAGATGCCTCATCCTACATGACATTTAATGCAGGCTGAGAGAGGTTTCACCGTAGGGAACCATTCTCTGCCTGCAAGGGGGGCGCTGGGCGGGCTGGTTGGTGACTGCCACGCTCACAGCCGGGAAGGGAATTTTCTAAATCACATTTTTATTAGGTGTCTAATTGACTCATCATCCCTGCCCCCCCTCGGTGCACAAACATTTGCTCTGCCCTGAAATGTGAGATGAGCAAGGCTGGCGAGAAATGCTCTCTGAATATAGCTGGAGAGAGAGAGAGAGAGAAAGAGAGAGAGAGAGGGCTGAGCAGGGTAAGGAAGGAGCAAATTCGTGCCATTTTTTAAAACAAGATCGTAAAAGACTGTAAAAAAAAAATCCCCATATAAAAAATAACAACAACAACAGAAAGAGGTTGTGGTTTCACAAGCCAGTTTTCATTTCTGGAAGTTGATGACACCCTGGATTGCTGTTGTTTTTTTAGACCTCTTTCAATTTTTTTTTTTAGGATGGTTTGTCTGTAGTGTGGGTATGTGTGGGTAGAGAGCTGGGAAATATGCAGAGGGAAAGAAAAAGCTAAAAATGGGCAGGAACAGGCTGGCTGCATATGCTTTCCCCCCCCCCCATATATAAAAAAAATAATTAAGGAAGATCTTGAAGGTGTTAAAGATTTGAGGTTTGTGGGGTTGGAACACAGGCAAAGGAGGGTGATCCTGAAGACCACATCTAATCTAGGATATTTTGTGCTTCATTGAGCACCATACTCCCCTTCACTGCAGGAGGGCTGTGTCTCAGTTTGCAAAATAATCATCCAAACTTCTGATTTACGTCCCTTGGAAGCTGCCCTGCTCTGCAGGGAGGAGGAGGGATGCAGCCAGGCTGTCCCAGGGAGCTGGATGGTGTGGTGGTCTTGCAGGTCTTGTATTGGTGCCACCAGGAAATTGGGTTCTTTTTGCTGTCCAGTTTGGTGTCACATCTCATTTTGGCATTTTTGCTTAGAAAACAGTCTCGTTCTTCAGAAATATTTCTCTTTCCTTTCTTAATTTTTTATTTCTTCAAGCTGAGCCCCGCTGGTCTCCACAGGAACTGGAGAGCTGGCTCAGCTGATCCCTGAGTGGGACAGAGGGAAGGTGGGATCTGAGGGCCAAGGTTCATTCTTTGCCCATTGCTCCTTTCTAATAAAATAAAGTTTTACTTGAAAAGTTCAGACTAATTCTCTTCTGTTGTTTTGCTCAGCTGGAAGCTTCCCTTTAAAACATTAATATCCACATTATTTTTTTCCCCTGGCAGGTTAATTAATACTTGATTCATCACCTCAAAAGCTAATGGGTATTTATCCAGATCGTGAAGGAAATTAATGCCTGCTATAAATAACTGTGATAACTGACAACCCATCTTTACTTACGCTCCTTCTTCTTCAGGAAACAAACTCTGCTGGGCTCTAGAGGAGTTAATCTTGACCTATTCCCAGGGTTGGACTCAGTGTTTTCCTACTTGAGCTTTACTTTGTAAACATGGTGCTTTTTTTTTTATGGGGAAAAATGTCAGCTTTTGTGGAGAGAGACCCAGACAACTCAGCATAATCACTCCAGCCTGGGTCAGCAAAGGCCAGTGCAGACTGTGGGTGTTTTCGTGAGCTGGGAAGGCTCTGGCTCTCTGTGAAATATTAGTTTTGGCTATGGGAGAGCCCTTTCCAAGTTCTTGTCTGCTTCCAATAAATGGTGTTTAGTGCCTTTGTCTGCAGCTCCCCAGCTATTGTCATCGATGACCTTAATTAGGAACACACCAGAAATCATGTCGAGTCTGTCACTCACACACACACACAATTAGAAAGTCATTATTTACTTTTCCTGTTAACTCACATGTTCCTCCTGGGTGCTGCTCTGCACTCTGGACAGTCCTCGTTATCCACGGAGGCTTCAAGGGCAGGAATAACTGGATGGGTGCTGGGAAGCTGGATTGGCACAGAGGTGGCACGAGGGGTGAAGTGGATGCTGGAGGCCACCCAGAGCATGACCTGGTGTGATGTGGTGCCTCTGCTTTTCCCACTGCTCAGAGCTGGGTTTGCACCAGGTCCTGCATCTCTGCTGTAGGTCTGATGCTGCTCTGGTGGCTCTGGGGGTGGCCAAGAGTTCTGTGTGCTGCAAAATGCTGCTGACAGCGTTCCCAGGCTCCTGCCCTCGCTGCAGGAAAACCCAGGGGACAGCCTGGCCCGGGCTCTGCAGGGTGGGCTCTGTCACTGCAGCAATCACACTGCTTTTGAGGCAGGATAAGAGGAACTGAAAGAGCTCGTCTGTCCCGTATGACTCCGTCTTTGGTTTTCCCCATAAGTGAGGCCATTTGTGAGGCTGCCTCTAGGAAGCAGCAGCCTCTGGAATCACCCAATTCTGTTACAGCCTCATCTTTTGGACATTTCCCCATCCCTCATGAAAGCATCAAGCACAAAGGAGCAGCCAGGCATTTTTTATGATTGTTTTAAAAATCCACACTGCTCTAGAGAGGATGAACTTACTTCTTCTTTTTTTTTTTTTCTTTTTTCCGGGGACATTGGCTCATCAATTTTTAATTCTTGAGCTTGGCAGCACTGGTTGAATTAGAAAGAGAACAACTGATTTTAATGAGCATAAGATTAATGCAGATGAACTTGGCTGGAACTGCGATCCGGCTGAGGGGAGATGATTGTCTCACTTCACCTGCCAGCTCCCTCCTCGGTGGGCTGTTCTGTCCCCAGCATTAGTGGAGCAGAGCGTGTTCTCATCACAGGTCTTCACCTGCAGGAGAGATGCTCATTAACCAGCCTGGTTCACACAGGATATTTTGCACATCAACCCTTGGCAGCTGCTCTGGACCTTCCACAGTCCTGCAAGGTGGTGAGGAATGAGGAGGGTGAGGATGGATGTGCACTGGTGAAGGAAAAACCTCCCCTGACTCTGGTACCCACTGGATGGGAAGGAGAAGACTTTTGGCTGCTGCATGAGGCCACCACAGCTCCAAGAAAGCTCATGATCTACTCCTGTTGCCTATCTCTTGGTGGAGAGCTGTTGTTTTATTTATGGGTCATATAAATAATATAAATATGATATGAGAGAGCCCAGAACACCCCTCCCTGGGCAGAGCTCTCCCACTGCCCCACACAACCCCTGAGCTCAATGACTTGCTTTCCTACACACCTGAAATTACATATTTGCATAGTGAGTGGTTTTATTACCCAGGAAAGATGGGGGAGGCTGAGCTGAACTAATTTTATTTGATTCTGTGGGCATCTGGCAGTTTTATATCTCTGTTTTATTTTTTTATGTGCTTTGATCAGGTGGTGCTTACAGAGATCACATCGCTGCAGGTTTAGCCAGCTTGGGATTGTCATAATTAGTCTCCCAGGAGAGCATCAGGGAACTGTGGAGGAAAAGGCCAGACCAGCAGCTGGTGAGATCACCCAGTGACTTGTGCCCAGCTTTACAGGGACCTCCTGCCTGACCCACGACATCATGACCATGGATCAGCCACAGGATCGTGTTCTGCTTCAACATCCCTCCCCAGAGGGAAAGGAGGAGCCAGGCAAGGTGTATTAGCAGCCCCAACCCAAGGGCTTTGTGGTGCCTGCATGACCCTTTGCATCCCAGAGGAATAAAAGATGGGACAGAGCAGTGGGACTGTGGAGGCAGGTGGAGAGGACGGTGCTGTGAGTCTGTTTTGCAGCTGCAGTTTTGCAGATCTCAGGGGTCTAGATGGGAAATCTGTGAGGGCAAAGGGGTGACAGGGCTAAAAGGAATCCTACACCCCATCTGGGTTTGTGCCACCTCCAGCTCTGCAGGAGCTGTGGTGTCAGAACTGGGAAGATCCATCCCAGAGTCCAGCAGTTCCTTCTGGGGCTTCTGGAGACCTAATTCCCAAACAGCAGCTTCCCTTCTGTGCTCACAGCCCTTTCCACTGGGCCAAGAGATGACCAGTGCTGGGGGCAGCACTCACCAGGAGTCCTGGCTATGATGCCTTGGGCTTCACCCTTGTCTACCCCAAAAATGCCTGGGCAAGGGGGGCAGGGCTTGGCCAGGATGGAACGTGGCAGCTCCATGGGTGCATGATATGATCCCCCTCCAGTGCCTGGAAGATTCAGGGGTCTGAAATCATCCCACCCCAAACCCACAGGTTTTTCCTCCTCAGTGTTACCCACTCACTGTTGCCCCCAGCCTGGCCAGGGTCAGTGCTGTGCTGCTGACCTGGCCAGGTGGAGATGCCAAGGCAAGTCATTTTTTTTTGGCTTTTTCACATTTTCAGCTTGTTAACAACCGTTGTTCCCTCCACATCTGTCAGCTCAGGAGAGAACCACTGCTTTAGCTCTGTGTCGCCAGGGAGAGCTTAAACATCGTCATTAAAAAATTCCTGCCTTGCATCATCTCCTCAGACATGCAGGAAGAAACCTTTGCAATTAGATTCCCTGTGCACTGGCAGGAGGGCAGGAGTTCTTCCTTTTTTCCCCTTTCTGTGATGATGATGTTCTGTGATTTTAAGGCAGCAGGGAAAAATACAAAAAAGAAAAAAAAATAAAAAAGAAGCCTGTTTGATTTTCCTCATTATGTTAAGCCTGGTTTTACTTTCTGATTGCCAAAGCATGATAAATGGAACAAAGATTACCTAGAGATTTTCAAAGATTTGCTTTCAATTTGATTTTTCCTGAGCCTCATTAAGCCTGCAGGTTTTATCTACACTTTGTTCTTACAGTGGAGTGACATGACCACATATTAATAGCCATATTTTTTTCCGTTGAAATTAAAACCAGATAGAGGCTTCTCATGCTTTGCTTTCAAATCCTATTTTAAAAAATATTGATCATGTGTGTGTTGTTTTCCTTTCCCTCTGACACTGCTGGCTCTGTAAAGGACATTTGCCAGGGAAATGCTTTCAGTCCTGGATCCCTGGGCATTACTGGGTGCAGTTTTGTGGATTAAGGAACATATTTTGGAAGGTATAATGTAAAGATAAAAGAAAAACGTGGCTTTCAACAGAGAGGCAGACAAGAAAAATAAGATATTAAAGCAGGAGCTCTACAGTCAGGGGGTACAGAGGAGCTTAGACAAGATAAGATAATCTATGATGTGCCCACGTGCATCTTTCAGGAGAAAAATGCCATTGGAAGAGCTCATCCTCCATGATTTTAGGAGAAACTCGTGGCTGAGAGTCCTGTGTGCTGCTGTCAGGAGAAGTTTGGAAAAGGGTGGCAGGGGCTGGGCATGAAGGACAATGTGGGACACACCCACACAAAGCCACCCTGACATTCCTGATGGTGTTCCTTCTGCCGGAGCCGGGAGAACAGACCCACCTCCTGTGTTTTCCAGGTGTGCATCTTCCTCTTTCCGTGCCCATCCCTGAGCCCACAGAGGTTTGGGGGCAGCTGGAAGATGTGATGAAAATGTGTCCTTGTACCTGGTGTGGGAAACACCTTCCTCATGTGCCTGGGGACGGTGTGACAGTGCAGGAGCTGGCTGTGTCCTCCGAGTCCCTGGGGAAGGGGCTGGAGATAAAAAACACAAGAAAAGTTGCTCTTTAATGCCCTGCCTTGTTATAGGAATGGGAAACATGGGTGCACAGAGTGGGGTGAGGGCAGACTGTCCTTAGGGTGCCACTACACCAACCCCAGTGAAGCCCTTTATTCCGACACCAGCCCAGATCGGTCTCCAAGACTCAAGGTGCTTCTTGTGATGTCCTTGCTCCAGGCATGATCCCAGGGGCTCTGCTTGAACTGGAAAGCAGCTCTTTTGGAAAGGTTTTAGGTACTCAACAAGCTCTAATAATAATAATAATAATAATAATAATAATGAACTGCCTTTCTATTTATAAATGAGAGCAACATCGAGGAGCTCGGCTCATGTGGCCACCACGGCCCTGGTGCTCCCTCACCCTCTGCCATGGAGCTGTTCATCCCACAGCCCTGCCAGAGCCCCATCCTGCAAGGGAAAGGGCATTTCCCAGGGTTCTTTCCTTTGGATACACACACATGGTTTTTCTCCTCTTGTTTATAAGGGAATGTTTTCTTTTTAAAAACAGGGATTGTTTTTGTAGCAGCTCCTGCCCTGCTTCGTAAACCAAACATTTCCCAGGCACTCCGTGTCTCAGACGATGTTATGGTTACTGGAATGCCAGTGGGAATATCCAAAATGTGTTTCTTGGTGGAGCCTGGGGATTTTGTGCTGCCTGGCTCCAGATGTGACTCCGATGGGTCCTTCTGGCCGAGCCAGCTGGACGTGGCCAGTGTTGGGGCTCAGCTGGAGAAGGATTTGTGTTTATGTGCTGTAGCCCAAGGCCAGCTCTCACCACCCTGCAGCAGGGGAGCATCCCCTCTGCTTCCACTGGGACAGCTCAGGCTGAGGCTCAGGGCAGGATGAAGCTGCCTTTACTGGTTCCAGTATGGCAGGAACCGGACACGTGCTGCTGGTTCTGATTCTACCCAGTGTTGCCTCTGCTCCCCTTCCAACAACTTTGGACTCTGTACTTGCACTTCTGGGAGAGGCTGAAGAGAGTTTTCCCTCTGGACACCCTCTCACTATCTCTGCTAGATACAGGATGCCAGATTTGATTAAAATGCTCTGATCTGTTCTGACAAATCCTCTGTTCCTAAGTAGATAATAACCAGAAAATCTTCCTAAATAAATCCTGGGTTCGGATCTGTGCCCACACTCGTTTTTCTTCTCGTATCAATTAAATGCTTCCCCTTACCCTGAACTGGGAGCATCCTCAGCCCCTTGAAGGAGAAAGGAGGCACAGACTTATGGCTGCTGAAGGACAGGGTGGAGTGTTAAGACTGTAAAAAAAGAGAGTGTGATTTGGCAGCACTGAGGCACAGGTGACCAGAAACACCTTGGCTGAGCAGGGATTAAAGGTTGCAGATGTCTGTCATCCCAAACTGCAGAGAAAAGTGCTGGGCTTCCTTTCCATCATACAGAATCATGGAATGGTTTGGGTTGGAAGGGACCTTAAGGGTCATCTAGTTCCAAGCCCCCTGGCATGGCCATGCCAGTTCAGTGAAGGTGGCACCTGGAGGAGAGAAAGGAATATATTGGAATAACACCTGTTTACTTTTTCTCTCTCTTTCTTCAGTGTCATCAATATACTTGATCCTGAGGTGTCCCTTTGGCAAAGGGGAGTCCCGGGAACCATTTGCTTCCAAACCTGGACCAGGTCTTTGCAGCCACGTCCACATCAGCCACGATCCAGCTTTTTGACCTCTCCTTCCATCCGTGAACCCTCGGTGTGGATCCAACGCCTTTGGACGGCAGCGCTGAGCTGCAGAACAAGGGATCCGGCTGGTAAAATGTGAGAAAAAAAAAAACCAAAAAACCAACAAAACAACCCCCAAAACAACCCTAGAGATGCAAATCCGTGGGGTGGCCGGTTTTTGGGAAGGGATGCAGGGATGCTCGGGGCGTGCACCGCCCGGTGTCACCAGGAGGTGGCACAGCTCGAGCGGGGATGTCGCGCCGGGTCCCGCATCCCGGGCTGGACCCGCATCCCGGGCTGGACCCGCATCCCGGCACCCCCCAAAAAGCGAGCGGCGGGATTCCAGGAAAAAGGGTCTCGCGTCTCCTTTCTCGGAAAGCCATTGTGCAAAACCCGCACGCACGGAAAACAAACGGACAAAAAAAAAAAAAAAAAAAAAAAAGAAGAGGCACGAACTCCGCGTTTGATTTGGAGAGAAGGCAAAAATGAGCCCTGCTTTGAGAGCACGCAGCTGTTGGACACCCACTGCCTGTGTCCCCGTGGCCTTCCCGCACGAGCAGAGCCTCCACTGACTCCTGATCCCTCCCCGGTGCCCTCATTCCCTGCTCCAAATCCCAGCGGTCTGTTCCTTGAGGGAACTCCATTCGTGGCTTGTAGCACATCAACAGCCAGCAGCTCGCAGAGGTTTGTCCTGCAAAAGCAGATCCAGCAGCAGCACAACACCGGGAGGGCTCCGTGGAGCAGAGAGGACAAGGTGTCCTGTGGCCTCTGAGAATCCCATCCACATGGGATCAAAAGCATTTTCCCCACAGGACATGTTTAATCCCTGCTCTGTGGGCACCTGAGTCTGAGGTGAGACACCTGGAAATGGCAAATCAGCATTTTTTTTCTCAACAATGGCAATTTTCCTTTCCTAGAAAAGGCAGAACAGAGGCTGCAGAAGAAGGAGATCAGCCATCAACAATTGGACTTGATGATCTCAGAGGCCTTTTCCAGCCTTAATGATTCTATGATTGCAGAGCAGAAGTGTTTGTTTTGAATGAAGCATTTGACCTGCAGCCCTCCTGCTGGAAACATTGCACTTCAAGAAAGTTATGGCCTATATTTCACTTGAAATAAAAAATATTTTGAAGTGCATTGCTATTGTTGGTAAAACAGAATCCCAGAATGGTTTGGGTTGGAAAGGACGTTAAGGATCATCTTGTTCCAACCCCTGCCATGGGCAGGGACACCTTCCACTAGATCAGGCAGAGCCACATCCAGCCTGGCCTTGGCCACTTGGCCAACATGGACCAGGCCACTTAGCCCACACCCAGCTTGTAACAAAAGAAAAAAAGTGATTTCTTCCCAATAAATAAATTTTTATTTCCTGAGAAATAAATTTCTTCCCAGTTTTTCCTTTATGGGTTCATGTGTCCAAAGTTAACTGAAATAGTTCACAGTGAGTTAATGGAGTCCTGAGAGAACTGCAACCCAGCACCTCCTTTGGCTGCTTTTTGGGGTCCTTTAGGAGGACAGGACAAGTGACAAGTGACCACTGTCCCTTCCCAAGCTGCTGCCCGGCTCAGGGGTCCCTAAGCTGGAAGGATTTAGCAGCTCCCCAGGGGTGCCTTTTCCTTGCATGGGTTTCTCCAGGTGCTTTTTAAAGCCAGCTCAACTTTTAGCTTTCCTCGTGGGTGCAGTAACTTCATGTGCTGCCCTCCCACCTCAGGCTGGAGGGGTTGGTGCAGGACACCCCTGTGAAGGTGCCCAGGGGGACACGGAGCTGCTGCTCTCCAACCCTCCCACTCACAGCCCACATCTGTTCTCCCTGTACTTGCTGCAGCATCTTCCAGGAAAGCTCCAGGACAGGGACAGATGTTCTGTAAATGCAAGAAATCAGATGTAGGGGATGTTGTGCAATAATTTACTCACCGGAGCCCGTTTTTCCTTCTCAGTCCCTCGTGAGAGTCAATCACAGATCCCCCTGTGAAATGTGGTGTAGGCCTGTGACATGAGGTTGGCAGGAGGCTTCTCTCCTGTCTTCAGAGGGAAACAAACAGCGGTTTCAAGGCCAGTTATTTTTCAAATTAAAGCAAAAAAAAAAAACCACCACCACCAACAAACCAACAAAAAAATCCCCTCTTACTTCTTTCTGTTGTTCTTTCTGAATTCCTACTTAGCATCCTGAGAACCCTTTAGAGGATTTGCATGTAGAACAAGGAATGAATTTCTCACAATGAGGCCAAAGAAAACTGAGATCTGTGGGTGGAGGAAGCTGCAGCCCATGCCAGCAGCCAGTGCCAGTAAGGAGGTGTCCAAGGTGAGGCTGAACACTGCCTCAAATCCTCCCCTCATCCTGGGGCACTATGATAAGTTAATTAATTAAGATAAGATAGATAAATAGATGGATGGATGGATACATACATAGATGGATGGATACATACATAGAGGGATGGATAGATAGATAGAGGGATAGAGAGATAGATAGAGGGATAGAGAGATAGATAGAGGGATAGAGAGATAGAGGAATAGATAGATGGATAGATAGATAGATAGATAGATAGATAGATAGATAGATAGATAGATAGATAGATAGAATGAAAGAAGTTGCCCAAAGCAAGGGCCAGGCTCCAAGAGCTGCCTATTTACAGGCATTATAATTTCCTGTAGCTGCATCCATTTACCTGTCCATAAAACACCATCTGATGCCTGTGCCAGGATGAAGATGCACAGGAAAAAAATCAAACCCCTCCCTTTTGCCTAGAACACGAGTTCATGAACTTCTGTTATCATTCAGGCCTGCTCTAATTGAAACATCATGTCTTACACAACCATCTCCTTCTCTGTCCCCTTCTTTCACTCTTTTAAAAACCATTTCCTGCTTTTTTCCAGCTGGACACGCTATCCCTCTTCCTGCTTTGAAGCAAATATTTTGTTGGGTTTGGCTGCTGTCACAGCCACACATCGTCTTCTGCCTGATATTTTATCCATCTGCTGCTGAGGAGAATTATTTTGAGCTGAAAAGTCTCAAAAGGGTTCTGAGGTGCTGAGTCGAATCAGGAAGTACCAGTGCAAGAGAAGAAAAACCTCCTCTCTCAGCTTCCCCGTGCACAGTAATTCAGGCTGAAAGGCCTTAAAAATTAAATGCTGGGAGATGCTTGTTACAACACCCTGGTGCTCCAGTGCTGTGCTGGGTCCCACTGGAGGAGCTGATACACCCTGCTCACCCCTCCACGTGTGGAGATGGGATCCAACTCTGACTTCCTCTTCTGTCTCAAGCGAATGGAAAAAGAGAGTTGGGTTCCTGTGCTGCCGAGGTTGCCAGCACCTGCCTTGCCTCATTTCTTCTGCTTGAAGAACATCTGGTTCTGCTCTGGGACAGCCACGCATGGCCAGTGGAGCTGTGTGCCCTGTGATGAAGCCTCTTGAAGCCTGGCTGGAGACACTCATTGCCATCCTGGCAGGGGACACTCCGTATTCATGGTGCCTTTCCTTCCAGAACACACACAAATAACTTTCTCTTTGATGCTGGTCCTGCCTCCTGTTTTTTCTTTTCCCTCTGGGTTGCTCTGTAAAAAAAAGGATGTTTTTTTTGTCCAGCCAAGCTCCAAGATCTGGAGGTGCCTGCCCAGAGGAGGTACCCATGGTTGTGGCACTGCTGCTGGGAAGGGGGTACAGGAGGGGCTGTGAGGAGCTGCTCAGGGCTGGGGGATGTTTCCTTCACCCCACAGGGTGTCTGCAGGCAGGGCACCATCTCACAGCCCTGCTCTGGGTTTCCTCTGCAGGACACCAGCCCTTTGCTTGTCATCTCTCAGCTGTACCCTCCCCCCACCCTGCAGAAGTTTGACTCACAGAAGTTGTGTCACCGCTTTCCTTGGAAGTTCCTTGGAATTCTCAGAAATACCACTTTTTTTTGCTGGTTTTGCTTACTTGCACTTAAAGGGGAGTTGCTTAATTAGCCTTTGAACTAGACAATGTCCATCTCTATCACAGTTTTGAGGAGACCTGGAAAGCCATTCCTGTCCATTCCTAGGGACTATCTTTCAACTTCAAGTACTGCTTTGCTCCCCAAATCTTGGGGTGACACACTGTCCCCAAGCTCCCAAATGTTGAGCACACATGTGCCTTGCTCCCCTGGTCCCTAGCACTCAAAAACTACTATCTGGCCTTGTTTTTCTCAGTAACCTGTAAGGTTTGGGCTGCTCCTTGCTGTCAGGATGCCTGTTTGGGATTTGGTGCCTGGGGATCAGAGCTGGAGGCAGCTGGTGAATGGCCCTTTGTGCTCTTCGTCGCTTTGCTGCATAAAGGGGGCATTATTCCATCTATTAAATAAGAATCTTCCTGTTAATAAGATCAAGTTATTGCCTGAGTTACTGTGGGGAACATGTGGCATCTGCAGCAGGAGCTGCCTCACCCACTCTGTGCTGGATGATGGATACACCCTCTGGCACGGCCGCTCTGCTCCGGGTTCAGCGGCAAAGGGCACGGGGGGCTCTTGCTCTGCTGCCAAACAAGGGCAATAACCAGGCTGGCAGGGCAGTTCTGGGGCTGCTTCTGTGCTGGAGGTGACACTGTCAGCCCCTGCAATCCCAGAGCAGGTAGAGCAACCACAGCTGCTGGGGATGATTTTCCTCCTGCAGCCCTTCAGCTCCGGGCAGGGGAAGGGAGAGGGGTGGAACTCCAAAGGGAGTATTCAATAAGTCAGTTCATTTCCAGGAAATCTCTCTCTTGTTCTTTTTTCTTTTTTTTTGTTTCTTTTTTTTTTTTCTTTCCAATGGAAAAGCTAAGTCCTTGTGAACTTTTTGAGAACTTTTGTTCATTCCCCGTTGCCAGCTAAGCTCTGCTTTGTGCTGGTGACAGAACCCCTTTCTCCAAGCACTGGCCATGGGCCAGGACATGGAAATCTCCAGTGAGAGCTGGCAGTGCCACAAGCCCTGTCCCCCTTCCCTCCAGGCTGATGCAAAGCCCCAGCTCCAACCAGCTCCCCTCTGGGGACTCCCTGTGGGTCTTTTTCCTTCTCCTCCATGTGCAGATGTGATGGAGCAAGCTCTGCTGCTTCATCTTCCTCTGCAATGGAAAATGTCAAGTATCATGGGGAATAGTCAGTCAAACCTGTGGAAGGGGAGGGTGTTGGTGGCAGTTCCTTGGAAGACACAACTGTCCAAGTGCTGTCAGAAGGAACTCCTCATTTCCAGCTCCAGAGATGTTCTCTCTAAGACAGGACTTGTTTTCCTGGCCTTTTAGTGCTGTTTGGGTCTTTGCATCATCCAAAGACCTCCAAAGGGTCCTGGTTCCATCATGCTGGGTGGTAAAGAGAAGAGATTTCCTGGAGGGTCTCTGTGTAAGGGCAGAGGCACAGAGAGCAGAGCAGAGGGAAGCCAGAGTATTTCACAAGTCCACTCAAACCAGCAGCCACTGCAGCAAAGGGACCAACATCACCAGCAGCATCTCCAGAGGCACAGACCATAAGATGCTGATAAAAAACCCCTAACAGCAATGGATCATATAAACTGTGTTTATCTCAGGAGGCCTGTGCCTTTAGTTCCTCAGCACCACTGATATCCCCAGGGCACTAAATAAAACTTTTCCCTTGCACAGAATTCCCATTTCCTGGTGCTGAGTGTATGAACAGGTGACAAAACTGTTTGATGACTTCACTTACCCATTTCTCAGGGCTGAGGAGTAGAAAGGGAGCTGTTGTGCAACTGGGATGGAAAGAACCAGGATCTCTCTAAATGTGTGTCCTCCAACTGCCAAAATATGTTTTGAAGCTGAGTGGGGAACGTACACAAGCAGTGATTGCAACACAGCCACCACTGGGATGAAGAGAATTGAAGTCAATATTTTCTGTGAGAGTTTTAACCTTTGCAAATGATCTGGGCACAGGGATAACAGGAGGAAAATCACAGAGTCAGAGGTTCAGGTTGAAAGGGACTACTGAAGGTCATCTAGTCCAGCCCTTCTGCAGTGAGTAAGACCATTTTCCACTATCCCAGGTTGCTCCAAGCCCTGTCCAACGTGGCCTTGAACGTTCCCAGGGATGGGGCAGCCACAGCTTCTCTGGACAACCTATTGCCAGGGTCTCACCACCCTCACTGTAAAAAGTTGATTCCTAATATCTGATCTAACCCTGCCCCCTGTCAGTGTGAAGTTGTTCCCCCTTGTCCTATCACTACATGCCCCTGTAAAAAATCCCTCTCTGGATCTGTTGCAGACCCTTTAGCTACTGGAAGGGGCTCTGAGATATCCCTGGAATCTTCTCCAGGCTGAAAAGCCCGGGGGGGTTTCCAGGGGAAGGACTGACAGTCACTTGCCCAAGCATGGAGAGGGGGCAGGAGGAGCACTTGCCAAGCCAGAGATAGTTCAACGTGATGGACTAAAACTACCTGGCCATCACCTCGAGCCCTCTGCAGCACCTCCACCCCAGGGGGAGGAGTTTGAGCTGCTCCTGATGGTCCCCAGCAATGATGACAGATGAGGATGTAACTGCAGTTTCTATAGAGACATTTATTGGAAGGGTATAAAAATAGAGTGCAAATTTCAATAAGATGTATTTGGACATGTCATAGGCAGATAGTCCCAGACACTGGTGGGGGAGGAGCCCAGAAGGTCAGCAGCGTGTCGGGGTTCCCTGATGCCCCCAGATCCAGAGAGACTCCATCCCCAGAGATGGGTTATGACCCTCCTTTCTGCAAACCTTCAGTCCCTGGGCTGCACCCTGCTCTGCTTGACAAGAGCTCTCACCAGTCAGGCACTATTTAATCAACCACCCTTTGGAAGTGCAGCTTGGGATAGGGCTTAGACGCCTGCAGAGTCCAGGTGGAATGTCTTCTGCTGTGGAGAGGAGCCCTCAGCTGCTGGTCACTGGAATGGCAGAGCCTGTTCCCCCTCTCTGTGATACACTGATAGTGGCAGTAAATATGTGCATTTGGTTAATACTGAGTAATGCATAAATGAGCATCCTGGGCCTTCAACACTCCTCCTGCTGAAGCTGTTTCCACTCGAAAGTCCCGTCCAAAGCCAGATCAAAATTATCCTTTTCCTGCTCTCGGGAGAGCTCCAAAAACACCTGAAACGTGCAAGATAAAGCTCAGATGATTTTCCTGGCTTTCACTAGATGCTGTGATGCTCCTTTACAGCTCTGCAGCCCCTGTGAGAGGTGTGAGAAGCAGCTTTATGTGGGGAGCAGGTACACGGCAGCTGACACTCAACGTGTTCTCTGGGATAACCTGCTGAGAGGAACCACCTGCCCATAGGTAGATCCATACGGTAGGTTTTACTCACCAATTAATTGACATAAACATTCCTCATCTTTGCCACCAGCCCTGTACAAGCAGCAATAACCTGCTGCTTCCAAAGAAACTGGAGAGGTTGGGCATGGGCACCTACCAGGGGTATCCATGCCTTGGGTGTGATGTGTGCCTATCTCAGGTGAGTGGAGACTGAGACTTCACCCACACTTTTTCCCACCATGGAAAATCCCAGCAGTAAAAATCCCAGACCACTGATCACCACTCTCCCATCTGAGAACCCCCCACCCAGCACCCTCTGGCAGCTTTTTGGTGGAGCTGCCACTGCGCCAGCCCAGGTTTCACTGCAGCTTCTGTTCCTTCTCAGGCCTTTGCAGCACAACTAGCCCTGAAATCACCTGCCTGAGTCAAAGTATTCAAGGAGAAGCTGTACTCCTCGAGGTTGCAGCTTCGTTTGGCTGTGGAGAAATGGGAAGAGAGTCAAAAATCAGCAGTCTGTGTTTTCCACCCTTTCAACAAGTCGCCTTGTTTTGCTCTTACCTTCCTCCAGCTTGGAGAAAGACTGAGACAGGGGCAGTGCATCTTCCATTGGGACCTTGTAGACAAGCAAAGAGGGGAACCTTCAAGAAAAAGAAGGAAATGTGATTCTTGCTTTGTAATAAGGTTCTGGGATCAAAACTTTATGGTTGTTTGGATGTTTTGCTGCTGGGATCACAGCGGGGTTGGATGTGGGGACTTTATCAGATCAGGTCTCCATACTGGGACTCTGAGCTGTTCATCCTTCTCCACCTGGCATCCTGTGTCTGGCCATCACACTGGGCATATTTTCAGGGATGAGGCAGTGTTGAAACCACTATTCATCCTGTATTTTTTAGTTACCTCTCCTGGCGGGCTGCACTTGGGAAAATCTTCAAAATCTCAGCGTGGAGAAGATCTGTATGCTCTGGATCCTTGACCTTGATTTCCAGCAGGTACCCTTTGCCAAATTTGTTCTTCAGGTACTGAATGGAGCCAATGCACCTGCAGGGGAAGGAGGGAGGAACAAGAAGAGAAGTTGGTGTGAAACCATTGCAACCCCACTGCCTGCTCCTTCCCAAATGGTGCATTTGGGGAAACCACGGGGAGCACTTCATAAAGCCCACGGTGATGGGGTGGGGCAGGTGAGGCCAGGGGAGGAACACGGATGGTTTCCCAGCTCAGCCACGTGCTGGCTGTGCTGTCACCCACCTCAGCTGCCCAGACACCAGGATGGCCACACGGTCACACACGGCCTCTGCCTCCTCCATGTAGTGCGTGGTCAGGATGGCTCCCGACTCCTTGGTTTTCAGGGCATCACGGATTGTCTTCCTGAGGATCAGAGGGGAAAGAAAAAAAAAAGATAAAAAATTAAAGTCTAACGCTCCCTAGAAATATCAGACACTTTCCCCTATGCCTTTGTCCCTCCAAATGCCTCTCCCCTAAAGCAAGTGTATAATCTTCACATACAGCGAGTTTAGACTGATGAGCACAGGGTAGTACTTTGAAATAATGACAAAAAATACTTTTGACTCGAGTGTCATTAGAAATTCTTCCAAATCCCACGTATGACTGTCCTAAATCTGTAAAAAAGGATGAAGGTAAAATGGTTCTTCTCTCTCCTTGCCCGTGGTTGATCCAGAGAGAACCAAGAACATGGGAGTTTCCAATAAAACCGCTGGCACGTGCTGAGCAGCACCAACTGTGGAGGGGGTAAAACACTCCTTACCTTAAGTTAGGCATCTGCTTTTTGGTTTCCCACCCCTTTACCACTGGGGTAAAGTTCCTACTCACCAGACACGGCGCTGCCCGTTGGGGTCCATGCCCGTGGAGGGCTCATCCAAGAGCAGGACGGAGGGGTTGCCCAGCATACACATGGCCACACACAGCTAGGGCAGGGAAAGGGGTTCAGTCAAAGCTTTGACAACCCTTGGCACTCTACAAAATTTGCCTGTTTTTTGGGAATTAATGTTCTGATTTATAGGAAAAGTCGTTTTGGAAAAGGCTTATTCCCATCACCCCACCATGGGGAAAGCAACGCGATGCTCTCCCAGGCTCAGAGCGCAGGTAGGCCCCTCCACTCATGAAGGAGGTTTTTAATTTGTGCTGTGAGCATTGCAGTTCCCATTACAGGTAAACCAAACCCACACCTTTCTGGTTATCCCAGCAGATAATTTTCTGGCTTTTTTTTTTAAGTAGTCTTGAAGCTGCAGAGCATTCACTATTCTGTGGGGAAAAGGAACAAGTGAAAAAAAAAAGAACATTTTTGTTATTTCAAATCAATAGCTCATCAAGGATTCCCAAAATGACAAGGAAAAGGAACTTTCTTCCCCTTGCTCTTGACTCCTGCTTGTTTTCATTAAACATTTATTTTGTTATTAAAATGTAAGTGAATATTTGAAGCAAAGTGTACTGAATAAGCCACAAGCTCTTTTCTAAACCCATCATTAGCGTCAAGAGCATCATAAATCCATTCCACCTTGCCAGAGTCAGCTGAGCAGGCAGTGCTTAAAACCCTTTCTTGTTGTGCCAAACCGTAACATTAAAGATTTTAGAACTCTGCCTGAAGATAACACACGTAAAAGATAACACCCCTAAAAGGACATTTAAACTGAAAAGAAAAACATCCCCTCTGAACGCCCTCGGCAAAACTGGAAGTTTCCTTAACCCACCCAACCGCGGCTTTCGGCACGAAAACCACTTTTGCCGCCGCATTTCCTGAGCTTCTTTCGAGGTTTGCTGTGGCTCAGGGTGGATTTTGACCTTCTGGTGCCCTCCCCTTTAGTGGGTAAGAGGTTGGGGGTGCTCCCTCGGTACCTGGTGACGGCGGCCGCCCTGTCCCCCTTGCGCAGCCCCTTCACGGCCGCGTACACCCGCAGGTGCTCGTGCACGGTGAGGTCCGGCCAGAGCGGGTTCTCCTGGGGGCAGTAGCCCAGGAAGGCGGGCCCGTGGTCCTGGGGGGCTGCTCCTCCATCTCCCCTCTTCATCAGCACCTGCACAACCGGGGCGGTGTGGTGGTTTTCCCCTCGCACAGCCCTGCCCAGGCTCAGGGGTGTGTTCGGAGCGCTGGGCTTCGCTGGGGTTCGGGGGAGGAGACCCCAAGGAGTGATTTCACAACCCTCATTTGCACGGTTCTTAAGTACAAACATGGCCAACTGGGGTAGGTGCAGCTGCTTGTCAAAATTACAAGTAGCTCAGTATTTTTTATTAGCGCATTATCTAATTTGGTGGCACAGTGAATTAAGTTAAAACCTTTATCAGTTTGACAAAAATTATAGCTTAGCTTAGGTGCAAGTTTTGCTCTTTTATCACGGATCCATCCCTTTTCTCCAGATGTCTCCTACCTGCCCAGCAGTCAGGGTTGTCTCTCCAGTAATCATTTTGATAGCTGTGCTTTTACCAGCTCCGTTGGGCCCCAGAAGTCCTAATACTTCTCCTGGAACAAGTACATTTAATTTCTTAAGAATAGTCTTCATCCAAGAAATATATCACAGTCCCCCAAGAGAAAAAATATAAATATCAAAGATCATATAAAATAAACTGGTTTATTTTATGCAATACATGCTCTGAGAGCCCACAGCATTCCAGCTCTAGCTGATGCTGCGAGTCTGAGCTTTGATCCCAGAAGCCACTGCTAAAGGGGACTCTCTCTCCAGGATCTACCTTATTTTAGATAATGGGTAGTCAAAGGTAACTAATAGGATGGACCCCCATCACATGGTTCATTAACACAGACCAAACCTGCCTTAATGACTGAGCAAATATGTTTGACCTTTATGTCCTTGCTCAGATAACTGAGAAGCTGCAGAGAATTAACTCTCTGGGTATGATTAAAACAGGTCTGGGAGAACAGTCCCAGTTCTCACCTTTTTTAACACGGAAGGAAACATTCTTGGTGGCTGCTTTCTTCTTCTTCTTAAAAACAGAACCAGCTTTCTTTATTTTATATTCCTTGCACAGATTGCTGACTATAATGACTGATTTCTGCAGGAGAAGAGGAAGAAGCAAGATCAGTTTATTATCTTGGATATCATTAATCCTTCAGTAGTATTTTTCCATTAAAAAGGCAGAAAATCTTCTAAAGATCTTTGTTTTATAGTTCACCAGGAATATGAGGTGCCACAGGACACTTTATTGTCCATTTTCCCTGAACAGTTTTCTCCTCTACCCTGATGGAACCCACACTGTACTTTTGGGAGTTTTATTTTCCCAGTGAGAACAACACAGCCAGAGCACTGACCTGCTCTAATTGATAGTTGGTGGTTTGTGGTATAAAATAAAACAAAACAAGAAGGACAACAGTCAGTTGTACCTCCTCCTGGCTTGGAGCTGCTATGGCATTTTTCACAGCTTCTCTTTCAGCTTTAACATCTTCATCTTCCTCTTCCAGCTCCTTGGGGTGCTGGTGGCTGCTTTCTTTTCTTGGGGTAATCCTGAAAACCCATCATATTTGTCTTAGGATTTTGTTCTTTACCCTTTTTCTCTGCCAGTGTGTTTTGGAGAGACTAAGAGAGAATGTCACACTGACTCAATGTTCCTTGTACTTTTAAATTATTAATTATTACTATTATCATCATTCTTATTATTATTAAAATATTTATAATCTTTCTATGTTGTACAAAGAACCAAGCTGGTACCTCCCAGGGCACAGACAACATCATGTGGAAGTACTTACAAGCTTGAGAGCTGTTTTATGTTATCACAGCACTGTGGTATTTAAGGGGCTACTTTAGTCATTAAAAAATCATCAGTATTTTAAAAAACTCTATTTAAAAATAAAGACACAAGAGCAATGATGTCTTCAAGGAAAAGCAGTGTGGTGGGAGTTTAGATCTCACATGTGCCTGTGGGGAGTGTGTGTTTATACAAACCTAAATACTGGGTCCTCTCTCAGAACTGCTTTTCCATATTTTAACTCCAAATAGCGAAGGAGAAAAATAAAAGTCACAGAATGGACATAGGGCTGAAAAAAAAAAAAAAAGAGGTTGCCACATTAACAGACTTGCCTTCCCTACTACTGCAGCTGGCACTGAGGTGGTGGCAGTGCTACAAAATACATGGGGGAAAACACAGGATGTGAAAATGAAGTCCATTGCCATCTAAACTCAGGGTAATCCTGAAGGCTGTGAACTCTATTATCACTTATCAACACTGCAGAAGATACTCAGGGCAGGAAAAAGCCCCCCCAAACCATAGAATAACAGGGCAGCAGTAAGTGATCTGGGTTTATTCCCTTCTCCCTTTCCCATTTCAAAAGTATGAGGTTATTTTAGCACAGGGTCTGTCAGCCAGACCCACCCAGATCCTCCTCCTGTGTGCTCAAGGTTTTTCCTGCTTCCTCATAACTTAGGGAGGCTGGTTAGGAGACCCACATTCCTATAAAAAAGTAATGTTCAATGTTTTCTTACTGCAAAGACAGAGACTAGTGCATCATTGCCAGAAGTCGTGTCAAAGTAGTCCTTAAAAAGCTGTAAGAATAAAAAAAAGTACACAATGAAAGCCATAATTCTTTAGTATCATTCTGGGTAATCCAGTAACACTGAAAATATGTTTTTAAAAACGTACAAAAGCTTCTGATTAACCCCAAACATTCACCATACAGATGAACAAATACAGAAGTTTGGCTTTGGGCACCCCAGTCCTACACCAGAAAATGTCCCAGCCTCCAGTACGTGTACCAGGCTCTCCTTCCAGGGGTGATGTCCTATCCCAGGAAAACAGCTGGTTTCCTCTCCTTTGGGTCCCAGAGGAGAAGGGGTGGAGGTGAGTGGGGCAGGACAGTGGAGGAGTCTCTTCTACTTGGACTTCACCCCTAAGTCATTCATCATTTATAAGCAGTCTTGCACAGAGCTGGAGGGTTTTGTTGAATTCTCAGCTGACTTTCCGCTACCACCCTCAGCTGACACAGAGTAAAGCACCTGGTGAGTATTTGTAATTCTCACTCTGTTTCCATACAAAGTCAGATGTGTGACTTCAGATTTCCTCCTGTGAATTTTCAAGCCAAGTTGCTTGACTTTGTGGGTGCCCCTGGATCCCTGGAAGTGTCCAAGGCCAGGTTGGATGGGACTTGGAGCAACATGGGCTAGTGGAAGGTGTCCCTGCCCGTGGCAGGGGGTGGAACACAATGAGCTTTAAGGTCCCTGCCAACCCAAACTATTCCATGTTTCTGTTCTGTGATTCTGTGACTCTGCATGGAAAGAATTAAGAGTGCTCACCCAACCCACAGTCACAGTTCAGCAGCCTGAGAAGGACCCCCCAGCCCTTAATGAACAGCTGGAAAAACGAGACCTGATCTGAAAAGGTCATTTAATGATGGACTCTGTCCATTTGGGAAATCCCACTTGGAATGAGGCCCCCCAGACCTGGCTCCCAAGGACCCAGAGTTGTGCTCTATGCCTCTCCTTGCCCAGCAGCACCACTTACCTGATGGACCACAAAACCCATCGGGGGGTACACGGGAATCAAGAGAGACATAATGTAGAGGGAGTTCCGAGAGTCCGTTGTAAAATCCATGATTCTGCTGATTACAAAAGAGATAAAGCACACCTGAAAACAAAACAGGAGGATAACTTAGCTGGTGGGAAGGGTTATGCTCACTGGTCTTTAAAATTGTGTGGGTCTAGCTTTGCAATTCCCTGTGGAATTTATAAAAATGGATTAAATATATGAAGATGAGAAACAGTGATGGTTCAGAAGGTCCTCAGCTGTCTCTGCCTGGAGTAGGCTGCTGGTTTGGGCCAGCTAGGGAGACTTCTTCCCAGACACAGGGCTGCTTCAGGCAGAAGAATGAAGTGTGGGATCCCATTCTGTTCATTCCCATTCCAATTCATGCCAAATAATCCATCTCCTTCCAGGCTCGGGTGATCTGAGTCTAACCTGATGGTTCCTATCTCAACTCCTTACATCTCTTGGATGGGAGGTGTTTAGCAGAGTGATAAATACCCTTTTTTTTGCCTCCATTCCTGCACCAGGATCTAGCTCAAGATGGACCCAAGTATTTCCCCATGTCACAGCAGAATTGTGGGAACAGAACACAGCAGCACAAGTTTAATGCAGAATTGGCTGCTACAAAACACATGCCCATATTTATGTTCCACGTGTACACTTGGTGTTTTGACATCTAGTTCATCCTTAAGATCTCAAAATACCCTTCTGTAAAGCCTGCAGTCCATTATCCAACCATGTGCTTACCACTATGAGGATAAAAGACCAAAGGTCACAGTTCCATCCTTTGCGAGAGGTGAAGGAGATCAAGTAGATTAAGAGAACGATAGAAATTCCATAACCCAACGTCCCTACGACCTGCAGAAAAGAAAGGCTTTCACTGGAGAAAATGGGGTGATCTAAACCATCAGAAACCCACACACAGCCATGGGGCTCAGTGTAAATGATCATATATTAAGGTCATTTAGTAATTACCCCAATTTTACTGCGAGGTGTAAAGGAGTACATCAAGATTTATTGCCTTTTATTTCCAGCTGGAGAAACCCAAATGATAAGAGGTGAAACAAGGAGAAGGTCAGTAAGTGGACCCAGAGGTGCTCCAGCACCATCTGACCCCATGGTGTCTCAGTTGCCCCCACTCATATTGCCTCCAAATGTTCCCTCAGTCCCTCCCCAGGGAACCAGCAGTCACCAGAATGGGATGTACCAGTAAGAAGATGCTGATGGTCCCAGTAGTCCTGGTGCTCATTGCAAACTGGAGCCCAAACATGGAGAAGAGCAGGATCCAGCACAGTGGGATGTCCACCAGGGCCTGGCCACACCAGTAGGCCGAGGGGAAGAGCCCCGAGATCCTCAGCTGGGCACGAGCTCCCACCTGGGAAGGCACAATGCAAAGGGGAGTCTGCTGTCAGTGCCTGGTTGGCCAACTGCACCCATGGGAGTGGCTCCAGGAAATGAAAAGGTAATAAAAAAAAAAAAAATCTAATAAAATTCGACCTCTTTTTGTCTTTTCACATTTTGTGGTGGCTGCGAAGCTGCTCGTGGCAATACAGATCAAAACCCTTCAAGCTAACCATCAATGACCTTGGAGTCAACCTAAATGATTCTAGATTCTACTCCAACCCAAATGATTCTGTGCTTCTCTTCCAACCTAAATGATTTTGTGCTTCTACTCCAATGTGAATGATTCTATGATTCTATTCCAGCCTAAACGATGCTCTGCTTCCATATTCAAACATCCTTGTGGCAATGCAGTTGTAGCCCCCACCCCAAATATGCTCCTTTTCAAGGAATTTACCTTGTAGTCCTGCATGTAGCCCATTGCAAAGTGAGGAGGAAACCCGGGGAATAACAACAGCATATAAATGAGGTAAAAGGAAATAAAGTAGTCCCAGTATCGTGGATTGTAGATCTGAAAACAGAAGAACAAAGCATTTGGAGAAAATGGTCTGCAACGTAATGCAACCATTCATCTTACTGCATTTCTCATGGGTTACAGGGCACTGTGAACAAAAAGTGGGATTTGAAACCAAACAGTGGCAGGAGGAGGAAGGTTTTCCCAAACCATAGCTCTACAAAGTGCTTGCCCCTGGTGAGGAGAGATGGGTGGTGCAGGTCCTACTCCTCCATCCCAGACTTGGGATGAGCCACAGCCTGAAAAATGTGATGTAGAGGATAAGGAACGTCCTGGAGAAGCCCTCCCAGCCACCCTCTCTGATCAGCAGCCCTCGAGACCCACAAGGGAAAAATCAGTCAGTTTTCCTGGTGTCGAACAGTCACCAGTGAGGACCATGTGTTTGCAGGCACAGACAGCCCTGCACAGCTCCCCATTAAAACCTGAAGGTTTACTGAGGCCTTAAACTGTTCTCTGACCCCTTCTGGCATCACTTACAGAGAAAAAGGGATGGCTCCAGACCCGGATGTGCCCGGTGGAGTTGAGGGTCCTCAGCAGGGCGTTGCTGATGACGTTCACGAGCACAGGGAAGCAGTTCACAGCCTCCAAGTGGCACAGCACGGTGAACCTGTAGCTCTTCAAAGGGCAAGGAAACAAGATGAAAACTCTTGGCTTTTCTCATCTGCAGGGAAGCAGTGGAAGAGGAGCACACGGGGAGAATCCAGGCCCGGAATAATTTTGTTTGTACCTTGTTTGCTAAACACCAAATTATGAGGTGTTAGAAGTCTGTGCTAAAAAAATGCAAATTTTGAGGTGGAGAGTGAGGGAGATGAGGTCTCCTCTAGCATGTAGTTTACTACTTAAAACACTTTCTAATCTTTGTACCTGTGAGCCTCAGTCAACAGGGCCATCCCACAGGGAGAGCTGATGGAGGCATCTTGCTTTATTATTCAGTTGTTGGGAAGAAACTGGAGGGAGAGAAGACAAATCCTCACCTGACCTTCGCGAGACACCTCTATAGCCCCGTTGTGTTTTAGTTCCTCTGTGATATTTTCCTCGCTGGTTATTTCCACTGTAAGATCTTGGCTCTGGAGCACGTGGATGAAGCTGTCAATGCCTGTGCCTGGTGTGAAGGCCAAAAGCAGAGGAATCATAATACTGAAAAACAAAAGAGCCTTTGATGGTTTGACTTTTGATTTTATTTTCAAATCCACGACCACCAAATGAAACCAGGGGAAGTTCTAATAACTGTGGACATCAGCCAGCACATGTGTGGTGGATCATTGCACATTAACTTTTGTGAAGTTAATGGATTTCTGTCTCACTGACTGAATATTTGCACTGTCATTTTTTCCCCTGCCTCTTCTGAGGTGCTGCAAAATGTATTCTCCTTTGTGACTGTCTGATGAAGGTAAGAGTGTCCCACTCTGGCCAAGTAACATGAAATAGCATCCACTCGTGGGAATGTTGAAGGTCTAACTGCAAGTAGCCCATTAATTTGACTCAGCATCAATGAGCCCTTTCTGGAATGTGGTGCCTGGTTTGAGAGTCCCACACTCTGAAAATGCAGAAGTTGCCTGGGTGTCTATTTCTTGGATACAGATCTGGATTTAAGGCAGGGAAAGAACTGTGTCCCATCTAACCTCATGTGCTCTGATGAACCTTTTCTCATCTCACATCAGGACCTCACCAGCTGCTGAAGCCAAAGTGGATTTCCTTCACAACCCTTCAAAGACAATCCCCATGCTCCTCTGCCATGGAAACCTTCAGCCCTCCTTAGATCCCCGACATCCTACAGCCAGCTGCTCTGTCAGGTATTTTTCTCTGGAATAAGAAGAAGCCCCAGAACAGGGAGGGATGAGGAAAGGTTCACCTGTGTTGTTGTGGACCAGGAGGGTGGTCGTCTCCAGGTAGGATTTCTTCCCCAGGGGCAGGAAGTACCGTGCAGACGAGAGCTCCCAGACACTCACACTCTGCCAGGCAGCGACCAGGGACAGTTGCAAAACCAGAGGAAGCAGAAAAACCACATAGAGCAGCAAACTACATTAAGAAAGAGATGAATAAACACTCTGAAACCAGACATTCGGCAGAAATGCATTTGCATATTGGAATTGGTGGGTGATGTTCAGGTTGCCCAAAACTCCTTCTGGTAAAAATCATAACAGACTATCCAGAGTTGGAAGGGACCCACAATAACTGTGGAATCCAACTCCTGGCCCTGCCCAGGACACCCCAACAATCCCACCATTGTCCAAACCCTCCTGGAGCTCTGGCAGCCTTGGTGCTGTGCCCACTGCCCTGGGGAGCCTGTTCAGTGCCCCACCACACTCTGGGGGAAGAACCTTTTCCTGAGATCCACCCCAACCCTCCCCTGCCACAGCTCCAGCCGTTCCCTTGGGTCCTGTCACTGGTCACCAGAGAGGAGAATTTTGTTTCCAGAAGTCTCAAACCTTGACCATTCACAAAGACACACAAAATTTAACAGGGAGAGGACCTCAGATCTGGAGTACCCAACTTTTTAGGGCCATGAAATGCCTTTCAGACTTCCTTTAGATACAAGTTTTTAATAAATGAGCATCTTCCTTTTGTTTCTTGTGCTCCACCAGGAAATGACAGCTTGAACACCAATGGGGTCAAATGAGTTTAGGCACTGGCAACACTATAGAAATTGAAAAAAAATTGCAAAGGAAGTCTGAAGGTACTCTCTGTACACATTGGCTTATTTTAAAACCCCCTCCTCCGTCTGAAATATAAGTGTTTCTAAATGATTCTTTTCTTCAGAAAGAAAATGGATTTCTCTTACATAAATTATTCATACAGAAATGAAATACACAAAAGGGAGATTTTGTGTTCCTGGTGCTGGAAAGGAAGAAGCTTTCCTCTCCTCTGAGTGTAGATTACCCAGATCGTCCATGCCCAAAAGACCTGATACCAATTAAGCCAAACTCCATCAAAACAGGGGCGTGGAAATTGCCCCCCCAAGTGTGGCCGTGTCCAGCTCCAGGTCTCCAAGGCAGACTCACTTCGGTACTTACATTGACCGCAGGTTTTTCACCGAACTCTTGAGCTTTAAGAAGTGCACCCATGCCATGGCAGAGACCTGCTGCCTCCAGAGAGCCAGGCCATCCACTGTCACCTTCCCAGCATCCGAGAGCAGGAGGGAGCCTGGCTTGGCCTCGTTGGAGCCTCGCGGTCCTGCCTCTGCCCACTCGTCCCCGGGGACGTGCTCATCTGCAGAGAGTCCCCACGAGCACATTTACGGCTAAGAACACCTTCTGGGCTGTCATTTGTGAAAACTGAGGCCTGTCCAGGGGTTATCTCAGAGGAGTTGATCTCTTTGGCTGTGGGTTGTGTATTCACAGCCACGATTGTACCTTCTTGGTCCGCCGTGTCTTCTTCCTCCAGTTTCAGGAAGACATCCTCCAGGGTCGTCATGCTGACTCCATAGTTGATAATTCCCTGCTCAGAGCAGCTGTCGAGGCCACTGAACAGATCTGCAGGACAGAGATGAAACAAGTGCATGAGCACTGGAGTGTCTCCAGACCACTTTGGTTCAGCTTAGTCAACCTGGAGCATCTCCCATGAGGGAGAAAACAACAGAGCAATGAAGGTCTGGAGGAACACAAAACTGCCAGATCCACAGCCCACTGGAGATCTTTTTCTGCTTAACACCAGCATTCAGGCTGTGCATCCTCTGAGGAGCTGGGCTGTGGGATGGTCAGAACGTGGTGGACAGGGTGGGTGAGGGTCTGCCTGGTGCCACTGCAGGCACAGAGCGGGGCTGGTTCTGTGGGGTTCTCCCTAATCGCTGTCTTTTCATTTAACAGAAAGAAAAACGAACTCTCAGTGACACAGTTTAGCCTGCTGGGTTTGTCATTACAAGCAGTAGAAAAATCTTTTGTTGCACAGTTGGATCTTAAACACACGGATGATAAAATTGTGCAGAAAAGCCAAAATGCAACAGTTTTGAAGTCCTGATGTGACCCCTGTAGAAAAATCTCCCTTTTCATTTCACTTTCCCCCCAGTTGTGATTATTTTTTTCTCTGTGGGGAATTCTCAGTTATTTTAGCAGACATTACCTGGGAATTTATTCACGTTTTCCAGTGGCAGTTTATATCTCAGCTCATACTGACTGTGTCCTGAGAACGTGGCATTGGGGATGTACCTCTTAACCTGGGATGTCACATTCTCCAAGTCACAGGACTCACTGACGTGGATCCTGTTGGATTGAAAAAACACAGATGCTTAGTTTTGGAATGAAAACCCCCAAAACCCACCCAAACAAGCAACAGCCACCATATTATTTCCTAGGATGCATTAAAAAAACTCCAGAATACTTCATTCATTCCTTACTCTGGGGTAAAGCGCTGTTTCAGTTAATTTAACTGACTATTAATTCTGTGAATTTGCTGGTTTTGATGGCACCTGCTCAACCATTTACACTCATTCTGGTGTCCCCCACATATCAGGTCATGGAGCTGAAGTAGGTACCTTAAATGATAACAAATCCCCCACTTTTTCTTCAGGAACAGCGAGGAACCGACACACTTCAGCCGCCCGTGCGAGATAAAAGCCTTGCGGTCTGAAGGAAGGAAGAGCCAAAGGGGTTTATAGTGCAGAGCAGTCGCCCCAAACTTTTTTGACCACTGACTTTCTGCTCCAGGGCTGTTCTGCAGAGGTGCCCCAGGCTGAGCCCCTTCCCACCTGCCAGAATATCGGCCTCGTCCATGAACTGGGTGCTGAACAGGATCACCCGTCCCGCCCGGTGCTCCCTCAGGAGGCTCCACACCTGGTGCCTGGAGAGAGGATCCAACCCAGCTGTTGGCTCATCCAGGAACAAGACCTGCAGGGGGGATGAAATCAGGCATTCCCCATCCCTGGAGCAGTTGCACGTCCCTTGGGTTTGGTGTTCTGGAAGCCTCAGGTCCCGAAGGCAAGAGACCCGGGTCAGCTCTTATGCAAGGGCAGCTGTCCTGGGAGCTGTGGGAGGTCAGGGAACTCTCTGTCAGCTTCCAAACTGCACTAGCAAGGTGGGTTGTGAATTTAAAAAAAATAAATCATTAAATTTATTAATTTCAATAACTTGTAGCCAAATACATGGACAAAGTTTTAGTTGTGTTGGACCTGAATATTCCCTGTATTACAGAGCTGTGCCTGCTGCTTTACCTGGGGGTTTCCAAGCATGGCTATTCCGATGGATAACTTCCTTTTCTGCCCACCACTCAGTTTCTCAGCTTGAGTGTCTTGAATGTTACTGATATCCAGCAGTTCCAAAATGTTTTGCACCTAGAACAGCACAAAGGATGTCCATTCTCAGCAACAGTTGTCCTTTCATCCTTTATTAGGGTAGACTTAGATTTAAATTAGATATCAGGGAGAAATTCTTCCCTGTGAGGGTGGGGAGGCCCTGGCACAGGTTGCCCAGAGAAGCTGTGGCTGCCCCATCCCTGGAAGTGTCCATGTTCAGGTTGGGTGAGGCTCTGAGCTTCAATTTTCAGAAGACACAGCATCCAAGTGGGTTCTTTGAGCTTCCCAGTGCAAAAGGAGCCTTTATGGAATTGTGGGGTCTCCAACAGCCCCGTGCTGCTGCACGGTGATGCTTTTCAGGGGAGCACACACTCACCTCTCTCTCCACCTCCTTGGACTTGATGCCCTTGATTTCTGCAAAAGTTCTCAAGTTTTCCTTCACCGTCAAGACCTCAAACTGTGTGTTGAACTGGGGGCAGATGCCAATCATCTCTCTGATCTCCTTCCTGTCTCCTATTTCGGAGAGTTTGTAGTTGTATATGGTGGCAGAGCCTGTTTGCAGGAATAAACATGAAGAGGTGGAATGAGCTGGTGTTTACAGCTTTTGAATCAGGGCCACCCCGTCCCCCCATTTTCCATCTTACCTTCTGAGGGGAAGGTGAGCCCACTGAGCACATTTAACAGGGTTGTTTTTCCAGCCCCACTGTGGCCAAGTAAGGCAGTGATCTGCCCCTCATAAATATTCAAAGACAAACCTAGAATGGAAACAACATCAAGCTGGGGGAGAAATGAGGTTTGACTTGCCTCCACTTATTGTCAAAGTCAAGAGAAGTCAAGAAGCACAAGAAGTAAGAGACAATAATTAGCTAAAAGAGCATTAAGCAGTGTAGGGAAAAGCTCTGCAAACCTTTAACTAAAGGCTTAAGAAGTTGCTCTGAATTTAGCAGAAAAGACAGAAATACAACAATAAAAAAAAATCCTTCTTCCTTTTAGTTTTATTAAAAATGGAAGATTTGGTAAAAACTGAGAAAAATATTTATAAATCACATCAATTAATATTTGGTCTAAATTTTCAAGTAATGCAAGTGTTTTATTTCATTGACTGACTGAAATGCTTGTGCACAAGTGGTTTTTTCCCTCGTCTTTAACAGGAATCAATATCACAGCTCTCATACCTCTTAAAGCTTCTGTCTTCTTGTCCTTCTTTTTATATGCTTTTTTAATATTGTGGAGTCTAAAGAAAAGTAAGGAGGTCATTATTTTGGGATTTCTGTAAATGCATTTCCATGGTGCCCCTTTACATTTCTGTAGGCCTTCAGTTAAAATTACAGAAATGGCATAAAAAATAACAAGAGGTACTGGGAAACAACCCTGAGATTCATAGATTTGGCATCCCCTGTGCTCAAGTGTGAATGTCACTGTCTGGCACCAATAATGGAGCACCAACCCTTGCAAAGACAAGGCTAAACCCATTGCAGCAGATTTCCAATGGATTGCTCTCTACATTCTCCTTTTTGTCCCTAAAGAACATTTAAAGTCCATAGCAAAAAAAAAACCCAACCAACCAACAACAACAACAAAAAAACCCCCACCCTGTTATTTTTTTATTAATTTATCTAAATTTCACCATTAGCACCAGTCTGAATTACCTAATTATCTCATCTGCATTTTGTCTCTAATTTTTTGCCTGTGAAACCAAGTGTTTTTACAAGAGCCTCACAAACATGAGAGCTGCCTGGATAAGTCAAACCCAAGTTGATGGAAGGCTCTGGGATCTGTGGAGCATTAAACCCAAGTACCCAATTCAATAAGCATGGATAGCAGTTACTTCTTCCCTAACCTGATGGCCTCCTTCCCCTGGAATTGGGGGGGCACCGGCTCTACATCATCACCAAGGAGCTCCTCGGGGTTGGCTGTGGGTCTGGGAATGTCCCTGGTGGAGCCTCTCCTGCTCCTCATCCAGTAGGAGGGTTTCAGGCAGAAAAGGGGAGGGTCTGGAATGCCATATTTGCCTGCCAGGAAAGCAAAGATGACCTGTCATTAACCAGAGCCACAACCAAGGTACCATCCAAGGCTAAACATTTAACTAAACTAAACTAGTAAGTGCTTGGCTGCCTCAAAACTGGTGCTTTGTCCTTTTAAAAAAAACAGGTTTGGAGCAGAGGTAGAAGAGACAAGAAGTTTGGCTTCAGGGGTTTATTTAATGAATTCAATACTTCGTGTAATGAATTAAAATATTGCCCCACACATTATTACACTGTAATCTCATAATCACTTCAACAGCAGCATTATTAGAAAGAAAAACCACTAAATGCTGTGTTGTCTTTGATTCTGTGAGTTTTGCACCTGCCAGGGGTAGAACAGTCAAAACCCAAACCCTATTTTGATTGACTCAGAGCAGCCCATCATTTCCTTGATGTATCCCATGCAATCCACACCAATATAAAAGATAAAAGAAGATAGTAGGATCACAAGCATAAATCAGAGTTACCTGGCAGAACTTTGTCGAAATACAGAGCCAACAGCATGTACAAGATTGAGTCAAAGACCAGCATAATGTAAGTTGAAAATAAAAAGTATGCTTCCTCCATAAGGTTGGAAAAAGAGAAACCCATTCCATATTTTTCCAAATAGAAAATCTGAGGAAAAAAAAAAAAGGACAAAGAAGAAAAATTTTTCAGGCTGGAAAATGATGCACATGCCATCGAACAATGGGTCCAATTGTCTTTGTTAACCTGGAAATCATCTGCAGTATTGACCAATTGTTCTTACTTTCTAGAGGGGAATACATTTAAGGGGGTAAATTTGCTCTGTGCAGAGATCTTAAAGCTTTAATCCAGATTTTTTCCAGAATAATCTAGAAACAGAAATAAATAACAGAGTTTTAGAGGAGATCATTCAAGAAACATGATTTTGGCACCCTCGATGTGACAGAGGCACGATGAAAATGGTATAATTTTACATAGTGGTTGATTTAACCATATGGTAAATTAGCAGCAAATTCAGTCTCTTTTTCTGCTGGTCCATAAATCTCCTCTCCCAGGCAGACTTTTTTAAATATATATACCAGGAAATCAAATATTAGATTGCTGAAGCTAGAAAACATCACTCAGAGCTGTGGAGATATGACTGATGGAAATCTGGGGAGCTGCACAAAGTGGGGATGGAGGAAGGACAGCAGCAGGGATCTCCAGTTGTATTTGCACAGTCTCTGCTGCCAGGAAGACTTGCAGCAGAGAGAGGGGAATGATGGGGCAGCCAAGAGATGATGTCCCTGATGTCCCCGAGTCGACTCCTGCCCCCCTGGACCCGGCCCCGAGGATAATGGGGCTGTTGTGTGCAGGGATGGGCTCCTCGGGGTCATGTGGAAGTGACAGAAGTGCACAACAGCAGATTTTTTTGTGACCAGGGCCGTGTTGCCTTTGCATTCATCTGCTTTTCAAACGGTGGGATGGGATGGGGGGGGCACTGGAGCCCCTCTTTGCTGCCCGACAGCAGCTCAGGTCACAGGGAGGTTTCAAAACAGGACGTGGATCTGAGTGAAAAAATACCTGGGGATTTTACAGCTGGACTTTTGAAAGGAGGATGTGCCCTCCCGTGCCTTTCTCTGCCAGCAGGGGAAGGTTCAGCTGCAGAGGTGGGGCCCTTACCTTGGCAACACCCGCGTTAAACGCGAAAGGACAGCAGAGACCCAGAAACCACTTCAGAGGTTCAGGGACGTTTTCTACCAGCACCGCCAGGCTCAGGCATCCAAAGATAAAGGTGATGAGGAACCCCACGGAGCTGACAAGTTTGGAGGTCCTTAAGAGGGAGCAGAGGAGGAAAACCAGGTGGATCTGTAAGAACAGAGGTTTCCTTCAATCACTGAAGGAAATAAAAACCTTTAACAGCAGCGCGTCCGTTTGCCAGGCAGGCAGGTCTCTGGTGAGTTAGTATAACACAATAAAGTCTTTCTTAGTGGGTTGATCTGACTTTCAAATCAGGCTTTTTGTGGCCAACCTACTGCCTGTCCGACCTTCAGGCTGCAAATCAAATCACTGCTGCTGAGTCACAGGAGCCACTCAGCTGCCTTCAGTCAGCAAGGCCGTGCAAAGCACTGTGCAAAGAGCTCTGGAGTAATACTTCAGCATATCAGCAAGGTGATAAATCATGTGGTGAGAAAATCTGGCTTTAAAGCTTGACTTACACATGCCAGGCCATAGAGGAAAAACAGCAGCAAGACCGCAGGGAAGCTGCTGATGTAGAATGGATCCCTCAGCACGAGAGCTGTCAGCAGGCAGGAGAAGATCAACACATAGAGGGAATACAGCAAACTCCAGGAGAGCCTGGGGATGGAGAGGGGCCATTACACTTCTGGTTAATTAAGAAGTGTTGTTATAACTTCATCTGCCACGTCAGAACCGTTTTAAATTTAAATATTGGTTATTTCCCACGGTCAACTCCTTTACATCCCAAGGCAGAACACAGAGCATGATCCACCTTAGGAGGAAATACCCACAGGAGAAGGGTACACCACTGCCATGCTAAACCCTCTGGTTTGTCCTTAGAGTGCTGGAGAAAATTTATGAACCCATTTAACTTATTACCTGACTGCACGAGTGCCCTGGAACATACCGATTTTTTGGCAGACTCACTTTAGTTGGAAAAGAACTCACCAAAACGCAATATCCTGCAGCCCCATCGTCTTCATCAGTACCTTGAGCTTCTTCTTTTCTCTTGTGACGTTCATTGATAAGAAATACATGAAGGGAAAGAAGCACATCACGATGGTGATCATGAAATAACCGTAGTCGAGTGTGATCGAGATGATGGTGCTCCGGGACTTCATCCGGACTCCAGCAATTGAGTTCATTTCTTCCCAAACAGAGTGATTTGCTACCACCTAAAGGAATTCAAGGTCAACGTGTCAGTATTTCATTTGTTTTTCTACAGTGGGATGTATTTGTATAAGGAACCTTCTGATTCATCCTCCCTAGATCAACTTTTTAAGGCAGCTTTATTTGCCGACGAACCCACCCCTTGCTGTTCCCACGGTACAGTTTGCCTTCCCTGTGTCAAGTTTAAAATAAAAGGATGCCTACATCAGTTCCCAAGTTGGATTTACCTCTATGATGGCAGCATCAATGCTGGACTGCAGGGACAGGAAGCCTTTGTACCAGTATTTTGGGCTGTCACAGTGAGTCCATGAGAAATTGTAACAGCTGTCTGCAAGGTTAAGGGCATCACAGGTAAGAGCAGAGAAAGGGAGTTGATTTTCACTGCAGAAGGGGATGGAAAGAATACATTTGCACTATGGGAAACTCTTCAAATGGGCAGTGACACACAGACAAAAAAAAAAAACAAAAACAAAGAAACCCCCACAGTTTATTAAATCACTGAACATAAATGGATTATTCTGACAAAATGATGCCTGTCCATGCCAGGCAATGACCAGCCCAAGAATTTTCCTTTTGTATTACCTATGTGTCCAAAGATTTCGTTGGGAAGAATCACATTTGCAGTAGGAAACCTGAGGTGATAGGAGAAGTTGTCCTTAAATACAACCCCTATAATTTCATTATTTGAAATCCAGGCTTTTTCCAGGGCATTCTCATTGTCCAGTGCCTCCAGTTTTATACCTGTGGTGTGTAAGCAAAATGTTTCAATGAGTTTCTGTGAGTCTGGAAATGTGTCCACGGGCATTGGGGGTATATTCTGTTTTTTCAGCATTTCAACGCCTCTTTTTCCAGTTCTCATTGAGATATTTACCTTAAAATACTTTATGCTTTACCAGTTAAGCAGTGCAACTCAAAAGAATGAACCAAGATGTCTTAAAAGAATTAGGGAATATCAGGTAAGGTAGAGCTTTACAGTTCAGAGGAACACACTGGTGTCACCAGTAATGTAAATACTAGAGGAGAAATATTTTGAGGCTAAATAATGACAAAACTCAACAGTTAAAAAGCAAAACCTACCCCTCATGACGGAGCTGGAGGCCACTTTATTCATGATCTGCCTGGTGGTGGCAGTGCTGGGTGTGAAAGCCACGGTGACCCCGGTGGTGTTATAGGCAGGATCATCCAAGTGCCCGAGGTGGCTGAAGGGCACCTCAGGGTACTGCATGTGCCCCATGAAATGGGACACGATGAACAGCATGGGCAGGAAGAGCAGGGACAGCATCCACTCCTGGGCACGGGGCAGAGCAGGGGGGAGAAATAAATAACATATTAGATACAGCAGGGTAAGAGCAGATTCTTTGTGGGATTAAAATATAAGCAGAGGAACTCGGTCACTCCAGTTTCTGAGATGTCAAGACTCTCTCTGCATTGTGCCCATCACCTCAGGAAATGACTCCAAAGAGCCCATCTGAGCTCTCACATGTCACAAACCAGGCATAAAAACCATCAGTTAAAATAGTAAAGTCTCAAAGTGTTCACTACCAGTCATGCCTTACAAAAGTACTTTAACTTCTAGTTTTACCTAAAGAAATTGGTGTCCAGGGGCAGGCAGGGATTGGCCACTCTCAGTGCTTAGCTGCTCTTTTTTTATTGTCATTTTTAATTTTTTCTTACCTGAAAGCTCTGCATCTTCATCCTCCACTTGAGAAGGACGTTTTTCCACAAGAGAATTTTCGTTTGCTGGAATACACTCATATTTCTCTGCAGTGTCTTCATCTCTGAACCTACAGACAAGTTCTTTTTGAAAAAAAATTACTTGCTAAAGCAGCAGAGATTGCTTTTATTTGCACAGTCCTTGCAGATGTGCCCAGTGACACTTTCTTTCCCTTTTTACAGCAAAAATGAGAGCTGAAGCATCTCAGATGTTGTGTGCTGAGCACAAGCCACCCCCGCAGCACAGGGTCCAAGAGACCTCATCACCCTCCACACACTCCAGCCCTCCCAGCTCAGCAGCAAACACTGATTTATAACCAGAATTCCAGGCTTCCATGCTGTGGCATGGTGAGGTTGGGAGGAGTTATTTAAGAAATAAAAAAAAAGGGAATATTATACTACATGACCTAATTGGCTTGGGTGGGCTTCGTATCTAAGGAATGACAACACCACAGTGAATTAAAGCCACTAAAATCCTCTTGCATGTCATTTTAATGTGCTACAGGCTCAACACCAAGAGGGGTTGAGCAACTCCTGGCTGTGGTGTGAGCTGAGATCATTCGGAACACGGCGTCAGTCGAAGGCAACTCGGAGCCACGAGAGAACAAATTCTTGGAAGTGCGTTGGGAGGGATGTCAGTGCTGGGATATTAATGAAAAATGAGAGAAAAACAGGTAGTTGTGAGCGTGCACTGGTGTGTCGCTCCAAAAGACATGGGAGCGTCCTTAAAAAGACCTGATTAAAAAAAAAATTAAAAGGGATTTTTGCCTGGATTAATGCTGGTGGTGTAAAATGCAATAAGAAGGTACAAAGCTGGCTGTCAGACTGCTTTGCAGCTGAGATATGGGCATATTAACTGTGAGTAAAATACTTATTAGTGCCTTTAATGAGTGAAAGGATTAAGTACCCCTGCGCAAAACGGCTCCACTCACACAGCCAAACTGCTCTGCTGTCACATCTGTAGCTAAAATCTGCTTTCAAACAAGATCCTTGTCTTCTATAAGTGATTCTCAGGTAGAAATACCAGAGCAGTTTAGAGATCTAATCCTTTCAAGCCTTCCTGTCACACTGAAGGAAGATTTGTGTTTTCCTGTTCCCTTGGGGGATGATGCTTCACAGTGCTGACAGGCAAGATGGAGTTTATCATCTTCTCCCAAATATTTACATTCAACTGCTGGGAGAGGCACATCCCCGAGTAATGACACAGCAGGCAGGGAAATGCTGGAAAAGCAGCTGCAACAAATGTCCTTCCCAGGGCACACACTGCAAACACTTGCACTGGCACAGCAGGACAGGGCACGGACCCAGCTCAGGGGCAGGAATCTGCTCCTTTGCCAGCATCTCTAAACAGTTTTTTGGCTTTTTTTTTTTTTTTTTTTTTTTTTTACAGACGATCTCACTAAATCCAAGTGCATAAAAATTGGAATTTAGCCTGTGTAGCAACGACCAGACTTCCCTGGGGAAACCAAAATAAAACTTGCAAATCCGTGGTCACCCTGTCGCCCAGCAGAAGGGAGGTGCAGGATGTCGTGTGTCACCCCTGTGCATTTCCACCCTGGCAAGGGGTTTGTGTCACAGCTAAAGCAGGTTTCCAGTTTGTCCTTCGTTCTGTCACATGGAGTAACCTCGACAAGCTGACACACCCAGGAGATCCAGGTTCCCATCATGGATATCCCACGTGTCTCCCCTCCTGGTCACCCCTCAGTGCTGACTGACCCCACTGCTGCAGAGTTTGGGGAAATGAGGTAGGACTGATTTCTTTGCTCCTGCAGTATTTCAGGGGGAATTTTTAAGAGTGTAAGATGGACAGGGCTTTTAAAATTCAGCCTTTAGCTTACACTGCATGTAGGGAAAGAAACCTGCTTCTTGTATGTGCTGGATTAAAGTACTTAGCTGAGCTGAACCTACAGCATCCTCTTAATGCCCAGAAACACTGGAAATAAACCTCTGCTGTACACTGAGCTCTGTTTGTGTGTTATTTCATCTCAAAGTAAGGCTAAAAAGAGTCTATTGCCTTTAAACAGCCCCTAAACTTAATCACAAGCTTAACTCAGCCTGTTAGAAAGATACCCAGTGCCCCACCTACACATCCTCTCCCAGTATTATTAACGGGGTTATGATTTACTGGATGTTTTCATACCGTTAAAATAACTTTTTTTTTTTTATTTGCTTTAGGAAGAATACTTAAGCCTTACCTTAAGGGGAAGGTTTGGAAGGGATCCAGAGCTTGTCCTTCACTGTATGCCTGTGGAAGTGGGGATGCTGAGGCTCCCTGGGATGGACTGGCTGGCTGTCCTGGTGGCTCTCAGTGCTCCTTTGTCCACACAATCCTTTCCTCACTCAGGCACTTCTGTAAAAGGCATTCCTCACACCATCACTTCTCTTTTCCCTGGCTTCCTTCCCTCTTCCTCCTTGGCAGAGTTTCAGCTTTATTTGTGTTATAAAAAGCAAACAGAGCACTTTGCTGTTGAGTCCCTGGAGCGGATTCTCTGAAAAGTTGCTCGGGAAATTCTTGAGTCTTGGCCAAGGGAAGACAAACAAGCCCAACAACAAACCACACAAAAAAACCTTCCTCTGGCAAACTCCATTGTGTTTCTCAGTGCAGCAAGAGAGGCTGAAGTCAACGATACCACGGCACAGGCAGGGGGGCAAACGGTGGCTCTCCCTCCTCTCCAAATGGCAAAGGTTGTGTTGGAAAACTGCTCCTGTGCCTCCAGCCCCGGCGCAGGAGGAGCAGTGAAGCGCTGCCTCCTGGATAGCAACAGCTCTTTCGATTAAAAAATATGTTGTAAACACTGAAACAAACTTCCCTTGGCTAACTCTGAGCTTCTGAAGGGGGTGGGTTTGATTCCATCCCCGGGCTGTGCCACTGCAGCATCCCCGGCAGCAGCACGGCTGAGGGACCCGTGGTGGGAGGGAGCATGACCAGCTGGGACAGAGGCTGGGCTTGGAGATGTGGAGGAGCTGGATTTGCTTCCCTCTGCTCTGCCTGATGGAAAAAAAACAACCCCTGAGATTTAAATAACACTCCGATGTTTCAGAGCGAGGCAAAGTGCAGAGGTGCAGTAAGTCAGGGCATAGAATGAGGTTAAAACCTGTCCCCAGCACATCTCCTGCTTGTCCAAACCTTCTCCACTTCTTTCAAAGAGAAAAAAACCCCAACCCTCAGGTGGCTATGCCAGTTCCCAGTCGGTGAACCTCAAGCAGAGACACTTCCCTGCCCAGCTCCTTGACAGAGCCCTGATGTTTGGAGATCCACGTGGAAAGCAGCTCTCTGGGGGTGTGGGTGGTTGCTTTGGGGATTTTTCCTGGCAGGAACAGCCCATCTCTGAGCCACGGCAGCCACCTGCTGGTACCTGCTTGGCCACATCCCTGCCTGCACTGCCTGGTCGTGCACCTCTGCCTGCCTGAACCACCTGCTTTCTCCTTGCCTGTATCATCCATCCCTGTAGCACCACAGGAACCAGGGGGATGCGTGAAGGTCTTGCTGCTCTGTCCATCCCATGGGATGGCACTGCCCCTGTCCTCCAGTGGGTCTCCAGCCCACCGTTCCCTGAGGCTGAGGATGCTGGGGGACAGGACAGCAGGGCACCAGGGAAAACACCTGGCTGCCTGGACTTAGGGAGTTTCATTTTTCTTCAGATTTATTTTTTTCTTGTAAATTTATTCTTCAAAGCTAGTTCTGGCAGGCAGTTGTTTAAGAGGAGATGCTGATCTGCTCAGACAGGGTCAGGGTGGTGGTGGCTTGCCCCCCTCTCCCCCCCAGTTCCCCCAGGGGTGGGTGCTGTCAAGAAGCCCACCCTGTCTTCTCAATGACCAGAGCAAGGTTCAGCCTGCTGTCCTTCTGCACTGTTCCTTTGGGTCAAAGCTCATCTCATTTTGATAATCATTGGGGTTTTACAGGTGATGATACAAGAGCTGCCAGTTTTCATGACACTTTTCCAGGCACTGCTGAGTCCTTTCCTTGTCTCTGTGTCTCCAGTGGTGGGGACCAGAGAGGCTCCAAGGTGACCTGAGCTGGAACACACAGCAACAGCAGATTTTTGGGTCAAAACACAAAAGTCTCCCCACATTACACCACTCAGAGATGCTTTTCAGGACTGAGCAAGGCAAAGCCCTGCTGCCCTCCTGCCATGGGTGAGTGAGGTGTCAGAGCCTCCTCTGAGTCTGAACAAGCCCCCCCCCCCCACACACACACACAGCCACAGTCTCCCTCTCTGCCTGGGGACCAGCAATTCGTCCCAGCAGGGTTATTCCTCAGCACAACAAATAAGTCAGTCGGAGCAGGGGTACAGATGAACGTCAGGCATCAGTTTGTCAAAGGATAAAAGCTTTATTTATTAAAATAATAATTATTTTTCTCTTTGTGAGGCAGAACACCTGCAGAGTTGGCTGTGTTGTGGCGTGAGTAACCAAGTTCTGGGGCTGCAGCTGATCACAGGGATCAGGAACACTGATGAAATACACTGAATATTTTCACTGTGGCTCCAAGAGTCAGGGCTGAAGGGGTCTCTGCTCCACAGCCCCATTGGATGCTGCATCCAGGTCATGCTCCTCTGCATCCCTGGTGATGTCTACAAACACCTGCAACGTGGCACAGAGGAAGCAACCCCATTATTGCCAAAGACTGACTGTTTTTGTGCTGGTCATGGGTTATTTCTTCCTTTTATACAGGTGGTTTCTAACCTGGAACTCCCACATCCACGTACCTGTTGCAAAGTGTTCAGTGACAAGCTGTACTCCTCAAGCCTGAAATTCTGTTTAGCTGCAGAGGGGTGGAGAAAATATCCTTAAAACCCAAATCCATATAAACAGTTTGAAAGCCATCTCTTTACTTAATTGATTGTTTCCTTTTACCTGCTTCTAACTTGGAGAAAGACCGGGACAGGGGTAGTGCATCTGCCATTGGTATCTTGTAGATGAGCAAGGAGGAAGTCCTGAAAAGGCAATAAAAAAAAAAAATCAATTCATCATTTTGTAACTCAGCATCAACGTTTGAGGGGCTTGTAGGGCGACTGTGCTCCCAGGTAAATTATTGAGCAAGGTCAGTGGGAGCACCAGAGAATCCCAGCACAAATCCCACAGGACATTCACCTTCCTTGCCGAGCCGCGCTGGGGAACAGGTTTAGAATATCAGCGTGGAGAGCATCGCTTTTCTCCGGGTCTGACAGCTTGATTTCTAGGTGGTAACTCGTGCCAAACTTACTCTTGAGATCCTCAGGGGAACCAATGTACCTGCAGAGGAGGGAAAACATTGCTCAACCCACCACAATCAGCAAATAAAGCAGTCGCTGGGGTTGGGCAGCAGGAACGCACAAAACCCGCTGGTTACACACTCGCCACAATCCAAACCAGTATTTTCCCTTAGATTAGGAAGGGGAAAAAAAAAAAAGCAAAATGAAATAAAACCAAACAAAGCCAAACAAGCCCCCTCCCAGACTGAAAACCAGGTGCCATCCCGGTGCTGGGTGTGACCCAGTGCCCACCGTAGGCGCCCCGACACCAGGATGGCCACGCGGTCACACATCGCCGCCGCCTCCGGGGACTGCGTGCTCAGGATGGCTGCTCGTTCCCTGCTCTTCATGCAGCTCTGGATCACCTTCCTGGGGACAGAGGGATCACAGTTACCTCCCAGAAACAGCCAAAGAAAATCTGGTTTATGTGTCTCCCTTCCTAAAAGCACGACTATTTAAAAGGCTTCAGTTATCTCGCTTGAAGATGTCGTGGGTGCCAGCGTCATGTTGCAGTTTGTCATGGCAGCACCCCCTCCAAATTTTACACTTTTGGTGTAAACTGTTGGTGAAAAGCCAAAGCAAACACGAGGGCTGAATGACTAAAGGGAGAACTGCCTATAATTTTTAGTTTTTCTCTGAGGAAAACAGGAATTTTTGCTTTTTTGTCACGCTCACCACATGCGGCGCCGCCCCTTCGGGTCCATTCCCACGGATGGCTCATCCCAAAGCATCACTGTCGGATCCCCCAGGATGCTCAGAGCAAAGCACAGCTGAAATGGGAACAGCACGAGGTCAGGTCTGCTTTACTTCACCTGCAAAACTGGTGAGTTGTCCTGATATATCTTAATCCTTGTGCATCTTTCAAGGCTGCAGCTCTTGATTCCAAAGCGCAGGAGGAACAGGGATTAAAAAAAAAACAAACACATCAGGTGTTCTCAGTTAACATTTTAATCTCTCAAAATCAGATTTCCCCAAAACTCCTAAGCCTGCCAAAGATGAGAAAGTGCTTTTCCATCCCATTTGCTGGCAGATGCACATGGTGGGGCATGAAGAGGTGATTACCTTGTAAATCCAATTTGTGGTTAGCACTTATTAAACACACAGTGTGGGAGAGTAGGGGGAAGGGGAGGGAGGAACCTGCCAAGCTCAATTCCAAGGCTATTGATGAAAATAAATGATGCCAGGAATCCACTCAGCTGAAGGTTTTCTGTGCACAATGTCCAAGGAAGAGCAAGCAGGGTTTGCTCAGGTAGCAAAGACAAAGGTAACACGTACCTTTCTGGCTTCTCCAGCAGATAAACTCCTGGCTGGGGTTTTGAAATGTTTCAGGAGGTCCAAGGCCTTGGCTATGCTGTGGGAAATGGAAAGGGAAAATGCCAAAATGACCATCTCTCTGTGCAAACACTGTGGTGAGGGGAGCTGAGAAACCAGACATACCCGTCTTGGTTGACTACACATATCACCTTGGGTTACTAGGTGATTTTACTCCTAAATTGGATGGTAAATTAAGGAATTTTTGCAGGAATTCAAGGCAATAAGTGCAGCTAATGAGAGAAATGAGTTGCTCATATAACTGGCCATGAACTGGAGCAAGTTTTAATTTTTTCCTTAAGTTTTCTAGATAAACTTAGGCTAAAATCTTCATTGACAAGGGATTGAGAAGAGTATAAAGTAGCAGATCTTATCAGGACATCCCATTTCTCTGAGGTAAAGAGGCATTGAAGGCTCTGTCACTTAATCACAGAAGATGCTGAGTTTGAAGGGACCCACAAGGATCATTGAGTCCACCTCCTGGCCCTGCACAGGACCATCCCCAAGAGTCACCCCATCTGCCTGAGAGTATCATCCAAATGCTCCTTGATCTCTGGCAGGCTTGGTGCTGTGACCACCAACCAGGTTTGTTATCAGGAAAAAACCTTTCCCTGCCCTATAGACTCATGGTTTGGCTTGGGCTGGGAGGGACCCTGCCTCTGGAGGGAGGGAGAACCAAGAGCTGAGATCATTTGGCTTCATACCAGCTGATGGCAAGAGCTGCATCTTCTTTCCTCATCCCTCTCACAGCAGCAAATGCCTCCAGGTGCTGGAGCACCGTCAGGTCTGGCCAGAGCGGGTCCTGCTGAGGGCAACAGCCCAGGCACCCCGGGGACAGGGGGGCTGCATCGTGGTCCCTGAGCAGCACCTGCACAGACACACACACACAGACAGCTGGGGGCTGGGGGAGTCACAGAACCACAGAATGGTTTGGGTTGAAAGGGAGCTTAAAGCTCCTCTCATCCCACCCCCTGCCATGGGCAGGGACACCTTCCACTAGCCCAGGTTGCTCCAACGTGGCCTTGGACACTTCCAGGGATGGGGCAGCCACAGCTTCTCTGGGCAGCCTGTGCCAGGGCCTCCCCACTCCCACAGGGAAGGATTTTTTCCTAATCATAGAATCATGGGATGGTTTGGGTTGGAAGGGACCTTAAGCCCATCTTGTTCCATCACCTTCCATGGGCAGGGACACCTTCCACTAGCCCTGGCCAAGTCAAACAGTAGCCAGCTGAGCAGTCAGCAGACACTGGTGAGTGGTCACCATGTGGCTGCCCAGAAAGCTTCATGGACAGGGATCACTCTTCAGGGATCCAGGGATCCTGCTCCATCTGCCTTTTCACTACCACGAAACTTTGCTAATAGCACCAAGATGAGACTCCCTTTTCCTGGTAGTACTTTTCTGTTTCCAACATTCAGTCCCAAATCTGTAACAGCAATGGCATTTCCCCTCCCCCAGCACATGCCATTAATCATTCTGCACATAATTAATTGATGGATTGTTACTGGCCCAACACTGTCCACATTTGTTTCCAATTTCCTAGTTTTGCAAGGCTGTTTATGGAGAGGGTTATTTTGGGGTTTTATTTACGTGGCAACATTTCCTGCAGGGCTTGGGAAATTTAACAGTGGGTTTCCAATGCCCACCAAAGATTTTCTGTAGCTCAGATCCTTAAATCTATAACATTGACTTCGATGAAAACTAGAACATGCTTGAAGTAAATCAGCACTTTCTTCTCACTTCTGTAAATATCCAGAGTATATAAATTGCACATAAATGTCCATAAATTCCTTGACTGAAGGGCTGTGTTGCTGACTTGCCTTATCATATCCTTAATTTATAAAGGCATCAAGGGTATCTCCAAAGGAACCACATACCTCCCCAGCAGTCACTGTTACTTCTCCAGAAATCATGTTGATAGTTGTGCTTTTTCCAGCTCCATTGGGTCCTAACAGACCTAATACTTCTCCTAGAACAAATATGCAACGACTGTTAATAATAATTACTATTAATAAGACCTTGTTTCATCTGTGCTGGGCAATATCTAAATATACAGTAGGGGAAGGGGTTGTCCATTAACTTATCCCCATAAATTCAAACTCTGAGTGCAGGAGCCCGGGATGTTGGGTCTGGTTGCCCACAAGAAAATTCTGATGAAAATATTTCTCCAAACATGACCTTCACTTTAGATTTTAGTCATTTGTATTATAGGGAGTGCAGCCAAATACTTGAACCTTTCTTAACACTAAAAGAGACGTTTTTGACAGCAAGTTTCCTCTGTTTCTTGAAGATGGAATTGGCTTTCTTGACTTCATATTCCTTGCGCAGACTGTTGACAACGACAACGGACTCCTGTGAAGAGACAGAGAGGGAAATGAAAACTCTCCTCCTGTCCCATGGGATAGCTGGTCTGTTCTTACCATTAAGTATGACTCTCTAAAAAGACAAGAAGATTTCTCAATTAAAAATCCAGGAAAGAGAGCAACAGGGAGAATTTAAAAAAAAAAAAAAAAGGGGGGGGAAATAAGCAGAATGGGAACAAAAATAATAATGTCAGCTAAACTCCTTCTGGTGCCAGGGTGAGATCAGGTCAGGACATCTGAGTGCACGAGCTCAGGAAGCAGAGATGAAGGTAAAGTAGCTAAGAAAGCAACCTGGAGATGGAGAATGAAAAGGGGAAGAAGGAAGAGGGTTGGACTCACCTCGTCCTGCTGCAGGGAGACCATCGAGCTCCGCACCCTCTCCCTCTCTGCCTGGACTTCTGGGGGCTCCTCCCCAGGGTGGTCCCTGTTCTGCTGGGCCACTCTCTTCTGCTGGATCCTACAAGTGGAGGAGGAGAGGTGGCATCACTGGGAGTCACTTCCAAAAAGGCTGGTGTTTCCAGGTTTGTTCCCAGGGCGGCGCCAACGCAGCCACTGCACAATTTATTTGAGCTCAGGGAGCTCATAGAATGTCCTGAGCTGGAATGGAATCCACGAGGATTGCTGGGCTGTTCCACAGACAGTGTTTGCTCAAACATTTATCCATGGGGGAGAAACTAAACCCCATTGGCAGGGGGAGTCTCCATCCTACCAGGAGCAATACTGACATGTTTGAAAAGGAATTAAAATGCTGTGTTTCGATTTGTAACTATAATTTTTCCAGCTGCAGTGAAATGTTCTGAAACCTCGACTATGAACCTTAATAAAAAAAAGCTCAAATCACAATTTTTATCATCTCAAGGACACTGTAGTTCAACTGATCTTCTATTGCAACACACTGGGTGGGAATTTGCCACCAGACACATTCAGGGAAACTCCAGTAAGTTAAGCTGTAAACTGCAATGACCCAAAGGAATTAAAAACCCCTCCCCTTGTCCTTAGTTTTCTGCCCTTCAGATAAACTGGTTAAAACTAAAAATACAAGGTTTATGCACATTTTGCAAAGTTTTTTTAAGTTCCCCCCTCCTCTCCTCCTGCTGTCGGGGTGAGCCAGGAGCAGCACCAAGCCCACCCTGCAGATTGGGGTACTTCTGGCTCACAAGGAACCCCTGGGACACACCTGAAGATGGGATCAAATCTTGTAACTCCTCCATATCTCATCTCCAAACGGCGCAGGAGGAAAGCAAAAATCACACAGTGGAGGTATGGCTAAAACACCAGAAATTAATTAGGTTGGTATGGAGACAAGGTAACAACACACTTGATTAATATTAATGATAAGGGGAAGCAGGAACCTCTCTCATTTATTTCAACTAAAAGGTTTAAAAGGGGAAGAAGTTAGATTGATGCTTCCCATACATTTCCATCTGACATGCAGATCTTTTGCAAAAGCCTTGATTTCCTTCTGCAGCTTTAGCCCAGATAATCTGCACCCCAACAGATCCTACAGGATCGGGGATCACATCATTCTTTTGTAGAAGCAGCATTAAACTGATTAGTTGATTAATACTGTCTCTCCCTTAGACATGAGCTCCACTTCACAACCCCCTTCCCTCCCCAGTTTTTGCACAGAAGGTGCAGCATCCAGGGGCCACATGAGGCACAAGCCCATGATTCCTTGGATGTGCCTCCCCTGCCAACCCTTAACGTGAAACTTTGACCACATAACCCGTGGTTTACTTATGGGGAGAGTTATACAAGCCCAGTGCAAGTCCACTGCATCACAACAGCCACCCTTTCCAAAGCAACCATCTCCCAGCTGCTCCTTACTGCAAAGACAGCCATGTAGATGTGATTCCCGGAGCGAAGGAGTTTGTCATTTTCTAAAATTGCAAAGTGCTACAAGAAAAGAATGTCACTCAATTAGGAAAATTCCTTAGCACGGTGTGTCTGAGTGCAGGGTCAGGGCAAGTGGGGGGGGTAGGAATGTTTAGCTTTTCTTCAGGATGGAATAAAGCAGCTTTGAGCTGCACTTTGGTTTTGCTTCATGCTGCTCAAAGGGTTGTGGCTTCCTTGGCCACAGTGATTCAGAGGGGCCTCAGATCAGATCAGGTTAGATTGACCTTCCCCATCCTTGCTTCTCTCTTCCCAGTTCTTTTACCTCCTGCCAGCTTCACTTCCTCCCTCTGGGTCTTCCCGCTCCACCTCCTTCCCCTCCCATGCTACCAAAATACAGCCATTGAAACAGCTCTTGGTAACTAAACAAACCAAAAATATCCCCACCAAATGAAGGATTAACAACTCAAATCTTGGCTCCTTCTCTCACTCCCCTGCCCAGACCTTTTCTTCTCTCTCCTCTTGTCTTCCCTCACTCTCTTTTGGGCAGTTGGCACTTCGAGACAGGGAACTTGGAAAGGGCCTCTTGCTTTGCAGTTTGCACCATTAGGACCATTATGGAATTTAGTAGGATGTGTTTTACTTACTAGTGAAGAGAACATCATCCAGCCCAGAGGTGGAAACACAGGAATCAAACAACAGGTGTAGTAAACTGGTTCATCCTGGTTACTGATTATATAGAGAACATAATTCACCTGGAACAATGCAGGAAAAAGAATTTCCAACATCAATGTATTGTTGCTAAAAAAACAGGCTCTTTGTCACTGATTTGGGTTTATTCTGCTGTGTGTTGATATATTTGAAACGAAGCCTCAAGTGGCAAGACATGTAAACCAAATATTTCAGAGGGAAGATGCTCTTCACTTACCAGAATGAAGACTAAAGACCGAACGTGACGGTTGCTTCGCCCACTGCCAACTTTGAAGGCAATTAAATAGATGAGGAGGACAAGAGATACCCCATAACCAATAATGCAAATGATCTGGAATGAGAGAGAGCAACATCAGTGACAAGGAGGGGCATGTGGACATGTGGGAACCTGCCTGGAGCAGCCCACTTTGAATCCAATAATCAAAGCACAAGCTGGCTGTGGAGGGAGGGAGGAAGGGAGGGGGATTTGTGTCTGCCTGTTTTCCTGCATGCAAAGAGCTCACCAGGAGCAGGGTGGTGCTGGTGTGCAAGGGGCAGGTGCGGCTGAAGGCCACCAAAAGCCCAAACATGAGGCACATCAGGGTCCAGAAGAGCGGGACGTCCACCAGGGCCTGCCCACACCAGTATGCCGAGGGGAAGAGCCCCGAGAGCCGCAGCTGGGAGCGAGCCTGGAGCTGCCAGTGGGAACAGGGAGCTGAGTTAGAAGAGTCTAAAACACCTTTCCCGCTCCTCCCTTCCCTGGCTGAGCTTTCCTCCCCTTCCCAAGCACTTGCATTTCTAATTCTGCTGTTTTTAAAACCACATCGTTCCTAAAAAGGAAAAAAATGAAATTAAATCGTTCCGATCTCAAAATCTTTATTGACATCCAAATTATTCTGAGCCCCAGCTGATTCCCTGGGATGCAGAGAAATGCACTTTGGTACAACACTCTGCTTGTGCGGTTGTATTTCTAGAAATCATAGAATGATTTGGGTTGGAAGAGACCTTAAAGTCCATTTTTTTCCACCCCTTTCCATGGGCAGGGACACCTTCCATTAGCCCAGGTTGCTCCAAGCCCTGTCCAACCTGGCCTTGGACATTTCCAGGGATCCAGGGGCAGCCACAGCTTCTCTGGGCAACCTGTGCTAGGGCATCACCATCTTTAACTGGTCTCCAGAGATATTGAATTTACATTCACTTCTTGTGTAAGATTGTCTACAGCTCGTGCTCTTTACCTTGTAATCCTCCATGCTGCTCACTGCAAGGAGAGGAGGTAAACCAGCAGCCAAAATCAGCAGGTAGCTGAGACAGTTGAAAAAAATATAGTTCTTTAAATCTGAGCTTTCTACCTGTGGAGAGAAATTCAGAGTCATCCGTAATCAACAGCTATCCAGGGAAAATCTGGCTCGTAGGATGGCTGAACATGCAAGTGAGCAAGAACACTAATGGTAAACCATTTGTGGATAAAAACAGAAAACAAGGTAAATTAAAAAAAAAAAAAAAGGTGTCTGCCAGCTTAGAATTTTCAAAAAGTATTTGAACAATTGTAAATTTTTGAGAAAAGAGACTAACTTTTTGATGCTGATTCCTGCAAAATGGATGTTGGAGAAAGGTGGGGTTTGCAAGTATCACTGTTGTATTCAGACCATATTCATCATCATAGAATGGTTTGGGTTGGAGGGGACCTTGGAGTTCATCACCCCCTGCCATGGGCAGGGACACTTTGCACTAGCCCAGGTTGCTCCAAGCCCTGTCCAACCTGGCCTTGGTCACTTCCAGAGGTGGGACAGACACAGCTTCTCTGGGCAACCTGTCCAGAGCCGGGGCCTCCCCACCCTCACAGGGAAGGATTTCATCCTAATATCTATTCTAAACCTAATCTCTGCCAGTTTGAAGCCATTCCCCCTTGTTCTGTCTCTCCAGGCTCTTGTAAATAGCCTCTCTCCATCTTTCTTGCTGGTTCCCTTCGGGTGCTGGAAGGCCATGGCACTGAAACCCCACAGAGCTCCCAAACACGGCAGAAGAAACTGTCCCTAAAATCCCCCAGGGACTGGCAGCAGTCAGACCACTGGCCCCAACCCTTGGAACTTGCTCACCCAACCAGGTTTCCAACCTGCACAGTCCTTATCTCTTCAGCATTCCCGTTAGTTCTCAGCAGGGAAGGCAGGCCAGGCCACTCACCCTGGACAGGAGCTCGCTCCAGAGGCGGATGCGTGCCGTGGAGTTGAAGAGCCTCAGGAAGGTGTTGCTGATGATGTTCACGAGCAGAGGGTAGCAGTTGACGGGTTCTGCACCACACATGACCGTGAACTGGTAGCTCTGAAGGTGTGAGAGCAAAAGATGTCACCTTCACGCCCTTGAGAAGCGTGAGCAGCACTCGGATAACATTAAATATTATTTAATAGGTAAAAAAACCCCAAACCCCTCCCTTCCTGGTGTGTTTATTTCTCTGCACCTCGTTTAAGTACTTTTCAGAGGATCCTGTTGGTGTATGGGATGAAAGAAATAAAAAAAATCCCTCACCTTGCCTTCCAGGGATACTTTTATAGCTCCACTATGATGTGGAAGGCTTGTGATGTTCTTCTCAAGAGTTATTTCTGGGGTTATGCTTTGAGTCTTCAAAGCAGCAATGAAATCTTCCATTTCTGATCCTGAGATCAAGTCAAGAACAGAAATTAGAGTAATTAGAGAGGGTTTTTTTTCTTTAAAGATAAACAGTTTCATACAAACAAGTTCCCACTTGCAAAGCAGAGGATGTTAAAAAAAAAACCCCAAACACTGAGATTCTAAGCAAACATGTATTTGCTATATTTTTTTCTATTTTAATTAAACTGATTAAATATAATGTGTGTTTCCACTCTTATCTTATTTATTGCATTTTTTTTTTAATTTGCCTGGTTCATTACTCTTTTACATATCATCTACTCAGTTATTGTCACTAAGAATGGATTTGCTTTTGCCCAAAAGGAAACACCTCCCAAAGGCATAAATGTAGAAAGGAATGTACAGACAGAGTAAGGCAAGGTTGGTCTGTCAACTGCAGTAAGATTCAGGTTGGTGCAGAAAGTGAGTCAGCATCACATGTTCTTCTTTACCTGTGTCGTTGAGGATGAGAAGGTTTGAGGACTTATTTTGAATTTTCTCCCTAGTGGGAAGAAAATATGGACTAGCTGTGATTTCCCAGCTGCTGGAGCTGTGCCACAGTTGAATGAGGGTTACAATCATCATCAGTGGAAGCATGAATGTTCCAAACAGCAGCAATCTAGGTGGAGAAACAAACCATGAGCGAGTCCAGGGGAACTCCAACCTAACTAATATTATGATACGTGGGGAAACTTAAAACTTAAGCAATTCAGAGCTCTACCAGTAAATTCAGACTGCCCTTATTACCCCGGCTTTTAAACGTTTTCCACCCAATCCTCTGCTTCCAAACATCTCCACCAGTACTGAAGCCTTCCACGAGTCAGTGCAGGGAATGATCAAATCCCTTGGAGAGCACTGAGCCAGCACAGGGGCTGCAGGGCAGGGGAGAGCTCCTGTACTTACACGGCCCTGAGGAGCTTCCCGTCGTGCCGCAGTTTGAGGAGGCGAACTCTCATCACAGCACACACTTGCTGCCTCCAGAGCCCCATCCCACTCCCTGCCAGGATCCCCTGTCTGGGAAACCCCGGGAGGTTTTGGTCCCTCTCCTCCAGGTCTCTGTCTCCTGTGTTTTAAAAATGCCATTATCCACAAAGAGCCTTTAAAGGACACGTTTTAATCACAATAAACAAGGATCTTCTGCTCTGAACTGAGGAATGCTTTGGCTTTTTGTAAGTCAGAAAAGAAACAAGGGCAGTAAAAAGGGGCCATAATTTATCCAGAATGTAAATTGCATTGCTGAATTCAGATTGGCTGGACCTGTATGGCAACACATCCAGTATCTTCACTGGCCTTGTGAAGTGCCTTCTGCCCAGTTTAGCTCTTCCCACCTCCTTGTCTGGGCAGCAAAACCCTTCAAAGGTAAATACCCTTCCAACATCAGCCATCAGCCTTCAGTCCTTGTGCTTAAAAGCCTATGGGAAGTCAAGACTGAATCATCCAGACTTCTCCAAGAAGATATTCTTCACTAAAGGAAAGTGGGATTCAGCTGCTACTCTAGACCTACCAAAGTTCACAGTTAACAGAAACTCATTAGGTGTTCAATTAAAACATCTGTGTATGTGGGACCTTAATAATATCACACGTGCAAATTGGAGTCAGTGCTTTACCTTCTCCATCGACGGCTTCCTCACCCTCCAGCTTCAGGAAAACATCTTCCAGGGTTGTCCTGGTAACCTCATAATTAACAACCCCCTGCAAAAGGCTGCTCTCGAGGTGGCTGAACAGATCTGCACAACAGGGACAACCAGGCTCAGCCCAGTGGCCAAGGCTGGTGCTGAGCACAAACTCAGACTGGCAGGGTTAAAGTTGGGTGTTCCAGCATTCACATCGTTCATCTCCATAACTTAAAAACCATCACAACATTATCGTGCTCTTTAGAGGTAAGCAGTGGAAAATTCAGAGGTTTTGATTAACGTGGGCCATCCTGAAAACAGAGGAGACTTGGTGGATTTTAGTTTGGAGATTAGTTGGTGGATTTTCTTTTAACCCTCTGCATTATTAATATTAACATGTGCATTGGAGTCGTTCTGCAAGACTTATGTTTATGCAGCTTCCTAATCCCACACAGTATGGACTAGGGAATAGTTACTCCCTTCACAGCAACTTTGCTCTCTGCTTTTCCCACCACTTGGTTTCCCTTTAAAACCCTGGCACAGTGACAGGTTTTCTTACCTGGGAAGCTGTCAGTGTTTTCCAGAGGCAGCATATAACACAGCTCATCCCTCTTCTTCCCTTTGAGCACAGCATCAGGGATGTACTGTCTGACCAGGGAGGAGATAAGCTCTGGGTCACACAGGTCATTTGTGTGCATCCTGTTTGTGTTAAAAAAACATTGTTAGAATGTTAAGTGAGGGGGGAAAAAAAAATGTTTGCATCATCTGCTTCAAATCCAAAGCCAGGGAAACCTTCAAAACTGGGCAGCATTTCAGTGGGAATTTTTATAGGTGCCTGCAGTGCCCCTGATTTTGCCATGCATGGAAAAAAAGAGTTGAGGTTGGGAATAATGATCCTGGCCAGTACTGCTAAAGCAAGAACACAGAAATTAAAATCCAAAGGAAAACAGCTTCCCATTAAAGCTGCTGCACATCACTCTGGCACCACAGATCACCTCCACTCTGGTCCCCTTTCAGCTGCAAAGGAGGCTGCAAAGTCATTTTAGCTACCTGTTCAGAGCTTTCAGGATTGGGTTCCAAAGAAAAGCAGCTTGTTGTCCCAAAGCAGGGTATTTTTGGCACCCTCAAAAGTCTTTTAAAGTGAATAGTTGAGATTCCTAGTACTCTGCATAGAAACTGTACAGAAACACAGACTCTACAAGAAAACACTCATGAGAACTGGAAGTTGTTTTTTTTTTTTTTTATTCCAAAAAGAGTGATGACCAAAAGAAAAGGATTTACCTTAAGTGGTAGCCAATTCCCCATTTTCTCTTCAAGTACAGGGATGAGCCAACACTCTGTAATCTCCCATTAGAGAGGAAAGCTTTCCGATCTGAGGAGGTACAAAACCAAAGGATTTAGGGGGATTTACAAGAGTGCAGTAGACTGACCTCACCCTGCTCCTTCTGAACTCAACAGACACATTAATAATATATTGAGAGGAGTAAAACCAGGCCAAGTGCTGAAGGTCTTTTTTCTTTTTAAACCACCGCCTTTCTCCTAAACATCAAGGTTACCCTTTTAATTATGAATTCTTCTGGGCTCGTGGAGAATTTCCCACACAGCACGGGAATAACAAGGAAATAGGAAAGATATTAATTCAAACAGCAGCACTAATGTCTGTGGGTGCTGTTAGAGACATATCCAGACGACATGGAAGCGCTTTATCCTGAGGAGGAGCACGAGCAAGGTCTTGGAAGGACACATCAGTCCAGGTTTAGCCTTTGCTCAGCCTGGGTTGGGTGGTTGCTCTCAGACAGAACGTGCCCCGTGGGCACAGACTGCACCATGGTGGCACCCACATGTGGGTTCTGCAATGGAAAACCCTCTTCTGCAAACCCACAAGGTGCAAGTCTGGGCTCACCAGCGTGAACATCAGCCTCCTCCATGGACTGGGTGGTGAAGAGTGTCACGTGCCCAGCCCGGCGTTCCTTCAGGAGGCTCCACACGTGGTGCCTGGAGCAGGGATCCAGCCCAGCTGTTGGCTCGTCCAAAAGCAACACCTGCAAAGGCCACCAAGGTCAGAACCATGTTCCCATGGCCCAGTTCCACGTTCACATCACCCCATTTCATTCTTTTGATGATCTCACTCGAAGAATGAAATGCATCCTCAAGTGTCAGCCATTTTTATTGCTCTTTCTCCTGCTGCAGTATTACCACTCTTTTAATTAAAAACGTGGTTCTCATTGAACTAGATCCCTCCATCCTTCCAGTAAGTGAGTGAGGAGGTCAGTAACCTTGGAATGCCAGGAGAAGATTACACCTGTCCCTGTGCCAGGCCAAAATGCAAAGCTATGTGCTCAAACAGTACACACTGTGTGTGTACAAATCAAATTCCTACCTGGGGATTCCCTAAAATCGCAATTCCAAGAGACAACTTTCTTTTTTGGCCCCTGCTCAGAGCATCAGCACAAACGTTCTGAAGGTCAGTGAGGTCCAACATCACGAGGACTTTCTGCACCTTGGTGAGACACAAAGACAAGAGTCAGATTCCCAAAGCACTGCTCACATTTTAATTCCCAGACGGCTACACACAGCACAGGAGAGCACAGCTTCAAGATTTCAAACTTATCTACTTTAAGTGGCTTTTCTTAGAGTGAAATGCTGCAAATCCAAGTTCCAGCTCATGACATGAGGATAAGAAAGAGCCGAGAAAGCACTTCACCCTAAATTAGGGTTGTTCTCATTTCCACAGAACCAGATGCTGGTGATGATCTTTTGCTGTAAAAGAGAAGTCAGTGGTTGACAAGCACATACCAACCTCTTGCTCTACTTCCTTCCGCTCAATCCCCTTGATGTGGGCAAAACTCCTGAGGTTTTCCTTCACCGTTAAGGCTTCAAAATGCAAATTAAGTTGGGGGCAAACCCCAACCATTGCCTGAATTCCTTCCCTGTCAGGTATTTCAGAAACGTTGTAGTTGTATATCGTTGCAGAACCTGCACAGGGGGGTGAAGGAAACAAATTTCATCTTGTTTCCCAGTTACAAGGAGAAAACAGAGTGGTTTGTGTTCATACCTTTGACATTAATCCCAGCACTGTGGGTGTTTCTCAAGTGATAAAATAGAAACTAAAAATATTTTTAAAAAAGCAAAATAACTGTGCAGTCCAAAGCTTTAACACCCCTCAAAAATATTTCAGAGCACCAGGTCTCTCCCTTGAGAATAAAAACATATTTCCTATAGGTGTTTTCCTTGGAAAGCATCAGGCCATCCAGATGGAGAAACAACCATCTGTGCATGCTGACACACGTGAATATACCCATAAAGGGTACATTATCCCTGGAGCTCACGTGGAAGGAGAAATTTGCACTGAAACAAACCAGCATGAGGGAAAATATTTTGTTTGTTTGGTTGGTTTGTTCGTTTGTTTGGGGTTTTTTGCATATTTCCCCTTTACACTTGAAAAAAACCAAACAGTTCCTTGTCTTGAGCACTCAGGTCCGTGATCTTACCTGCTGAAGGCTTGGAAAATCCACTGAGCACATTCAAAAGGGCAGTTTTCCCACACCCACTGTGGCCAAGCAATGCAGTGATCTGGCCTTCATATATATTTAAGGACAAACCTGGAGTAGAAATAGAACATTAGGATGGAGGTTTGTGAGAAGTGGACTTGTTCCTGTAGCTTGTTGCCACGAGTGACAGAGTGACATTTGTTTGGAAGCCGAGGGGCAAAACCACAGATCCAAAAGCACAGGTTGGGTCTTCAAAAGTTGGGACTTGGCTTGGTAAGGAACCTCCTGCCAAGTCTTTATTGAATTGAGGGAACTAGTGTATTAACCTCAATATTTAAAGAATTTTGACTTCAGTTTTCTACAAGGTTCACAACCTTTTATTTTAGTGTGGCTCAAGAGAGTGTCCATAGGAAGAGAAGATCCCACAGCTTTCCCAACATGGGAGATTTCAAGAGCGATTTCAAAGCAGCCAGACTTTGCTACCTCATTTTCTTTTTTTAAAAAAATACTTAATTTATCTTTCTGTGGGTTGTTTGGGTTGGGTTTGTTGGGTTTTTTTTACTCAATTTAGACTTTTGGGACCATATTGATATTTTTAATATTTTTCATATTTTTCATTTTTTATATTTTCATTTGGAGTTCCTGTTGAACAAAGGCATTTAACAAATACCCCACAACTATGCTGTGACTATGTCAACTATTTGCATTGGCAAGTGCTTGGAGAGCTCAACTCAGGCAGAGACAGCAGATTTGGCCACAGCCAGGACCAAAAAACCCCAAGTTTTCTTTTCCCAAAATAACTTATATTTTGAGAGGGAAGTTTGAGAGGGGATTTTTAGAGTGGTGGAAAAAACAAACAGCTTTTAAGGAGAGTTTTGCTGTTGCAAAAAGTAATAAACAGTGATTTTCCTGGAGGGAAAAGGGTGATAACAAACAAGCTGGTAAAAATTTGCCAGTAATTTACCCCAGCAGAAATAACCATTGCACAATGTAATTTAACAGTACCAGAGGCAAAATTCAGTACATCCAGTACTTTTCAAAACATTTTGAGTTCTTATCTAGTGAAAAAGGAATAAAGGAATTACAGAATCTCTTCTTACCCTTTAAAGCTTCGGTGCTCTTGCCCTTCTTCTTATATGTCTTTTTGATGTTGTTTAACCTAAAGGAAAGGCAAGCAAGCCATTACTATGGAATCTCACAATTTGGACATGTTTCCTCAAAATAACCTTTGAAACCTAATAGAAGAATATTTCCCAACCTCCTCCCTGAACTGGTCCTGCTCACTCTGAAGGAATCACTTTATGGAATTCATTTCTTGTACCTCTAAAGCAGAATTAGCAACTCTACTTTTCTAAAAGCTGTTTAAAAGGTTTCCAAGCCAAACTCGAGGAACACTTAGTGAAGGAAGCAGGAGGCCCTAGGGAACGAGATAACTCCTGGTTATCTAATTAAAAGTGATGACTTAGCTATTAATTTAGCAGATTTATGTTTGTGTTCTGGTAACAAGCAACAGGCAGCATCAGCAAAAAGCCCAACTAGCCCTGGAAGGTTGTGCATAGAAGTATTTTATTCACCACACTCCATCAGCTTTGTGCTTAAAGATCGCAGAATCACAGAATGCGCTGAGTTGGAAGGGACCCACAAGGATCATTGAGTCCCACTGAGCCCTGCACAGGATGATGGTGAAGGGGAACAGAGTCACTGCTGATGCTCTGCAGAGAGGAAAGTGTAGGGCAGTGAGTTTGGCCCTGGCTTGGAGGATGCACCACGTCCAATAAGTGTTCAAATCCAGTTCTGGAGCAGAACGAGACCCTGAGCAAACCCTCCCTTCCACACGATTGCTATTAAACTTTATCTCTATACATAACATGACTCAGTCTAGCATTCACCAGTGCAACATGACTGTGCTCTCTAGAGTCAAATATTGCATGTGGAGGTGTATTTTTCATGCCTACAGGAGCCCTCACCTGATTGCTTCCTTCCCATCGAAGCCCGGGGGCATCGGCTCGGCGTCACCGCTGAGAACGGGGTCGTGGGTGCTCTCACTGCCAGCTCTCACCCCCACGTACCCACTGCTGGGCTTGAACCAGTATGAGGGCCTCAGGAAGAAGGCAGGAGGATATGGCACCCCATACTTGCCTAATTCAGGAACAGAGAAGGTGAAATATCAGCCCCAAACTGCCCAGCCATCTCTTCCTCGACAGCCGCAGGATGTAGACTCTCAGCAGAGTAACAGAACTGATAAATTCTGCTATTTAAGTTGTCCACTCATTCATTCATATCTGTAAATGCAGGTGGAGGATAATCACAGCAAAGACCCCATTTGCAACCTCTTGGGTCCAAAAATACCAGGTCAAGTCCTGCAATATCCTTCCAAACCCAGTGTTCAGGGCTGTGGGAACAGGATCTCAGTGCCTCCCTGCAGGGTTTAAGCCTGTTTTTGAGGCAGGGCCAAACAAGGCAGTTACACACACCCAGATTCTGGGCAAACAGGATTCTTCCCAACCCTTTATTTCCTGAGAAATGCAGTAAATCCCATTTTCATGCCCTGATGTAACCTGTCAAGGCTGTTAAGATGCTCTTCCACAACCTGACCAGCACAGCTACCAGGACACCTTTCTTGTTGCTCCACGTGGGTTACAGTCTTCTCTCACCCCACCACCCCTTTGGTAGCTTTCCCCCTACAAGGGGAGAGAATTATAGAATAAAATGCAAGGAAATTTACTTTTTCCCCCCCCCCCTCACATTTCCACTTACCAGGCAAAACCTTATCAAAGTAGATGGCCAGTAGGAAATACAAGACACTGTCAAGGCTCAGTGCGAGGTAGAAGTTATACAAAGGGTACAATTTGGGGTTAGATGCTGGTCCATGTTTTTCTAATTTTACCATCTAAGGGAAAAAAAAAAAAAAGGACAAGTTGGAAGGGTCAGATATGACACTTCCTTCAGGCAGAAACACTATGTGCAACCTCCTGCTGTGTCATCACAACCACTTTCACTGAACACCCAAGTCCACTCACGATCACGATGCTGTTTCCAAGGAGGCAAGGGTTTTATTGTGACCACAAGCATCAGAAATGCTTCAGTAAGCTGAATTCTAAGCTGTGGAGAAGTTTCTACAGCAGCAGAGTGATGCACGTGGGGTTTGCTAAGGCAGCACTCCCAGACCTCAGGGTTCTTGAAGATCTCAGTGCCCACCACGCACACCCCACTGCTGCAGTGATGACAGAGATTTCAATATACTGCATATACAGAGGCTGTAAAATGCATAATGCAGTGGACTGCCCAGCAATCTTTGTTACAAATTAGGATGGACTTTTTGGAGTAAAACTTTCCAAGCATTTAGAGCGGATGGATGGGTGTGACTGGGTTGTTCTGACAACACAGACTGTGGGTGGTGCTGTGCAATTCTGCAGCAGGATTGCTGTGGGCTGAACTTCTGTGGTGCACTGGTTTTCTTTTGGACCTACCGTTGCAAGGCCAGATGAGAAGGCAAAAGGACTGAAGAGATTCAAAATCCATTCTGCAGATGGTGGCAAAAGGTCGAACAGTGTCAAAAAGCCCACTGACCCAAAGAGGATGTGAAGGAGAAATCCCACAAAACTGACAATATTTGGCTGCCTTAACAACGAGCTGATCATGAAAGTGAAGTGAATCTGCAGCAGAGAAAACCAGGAGTTAGCAGGATGCATTTCTGCTGGTAATTAAAAAAAAACAAAACAAAACAAATATGAAAATAGGAGCAAAATTAGAGACCCAGCTGAGCTTCAGTTGTCCCCTACAAGATGCACATCACAAAGTTTGTGATTTAGCAGACAGTTCTGAGAGTTAGGGCAGCCTTATAGGGACAGACAAATCACTCCCAGCCTCATGTTTACACCTCTCTTTACTCTGATTTCAAGTCAGAATCTCTCAAAATGTGACGGGAGTAATATATTTAGAAATTATATTAAAATATAGGTGAATTTTCATATATATAAAGTATATAATATGTTTAAATATGTAAAGATATAAATTATAACAATAAATTCCAGTAGTGAGAAGCTTTTTTTTACTTTCTCATATAATGCCCAGCCCTGGAGAACTCTGCAGTCTTTGACTTTCAGATATTTTAATTAGGAAACCGAAAAAAAAAAAAGAAGTTGCATCATTTAAGAAGACAAAAGCAGACTTACAGAAGCCATGCCATAAAAGAAATAAAACAAATATAGCTCTAAAAAGCTCCGATGATTCAAAACATCTGTCAGTGTGATCAGTGCCAGCAGACTGGCTGATATTGAGATGTACACAGTGTACAGCAAACTCCAGGATAACCTACAAAGGAAAGCACAATTATTTTTGGCCCTGAGATGACACACTCTGTAATTCAAATGTTTCACAATTCTAAGTGTATTTACAGCTTCCAGACTGGAAAGGTGCAAATATCACAGACTCAAAAGATCAGGTTGGAAGGGACCACAGAGCATCATCTGGTCCAATTTCCCTGCTCAGGCAGGGTCATCCCAGAGCACATGGCACAGGATTGTGTCCAGATGGCTCTGGAATATCTCCAGCGAGGGAGACTCCACTCCCTCTCTGGGCAACCTGTTCTGGTGAGGGGTCACTGCACAGGAGAGAAGTTCTTCCTCACGTTCAGGTCTTGCACCTCCCCAGGTCTCTGCAGATGCAGCAATGCCAGCAAAGAGAGACAGAGCATCTGCAGCCAGGAGCCCTTATCTGTGAGCTTTTCCTAATGATGTGAAACATTTGGATTTGGAAGCCTTTTTGGACAGACCCTGTGTCCCTCCTGTGCTTCATCGCTGGCAGTTTTCTCCAAAACCTGTTGTTTCTGCACTTTTTGTGTTGTCTGTGTGAACCCACCCATTTTCTGGAGGCAAACAACACCTCAAGCCCAAGAGCCTTGCTACACACACGAGGAGTGCTCTTCCCCTTTTCTGGGGGGAGAAGAGCAGACCTGAGCATAACAAACAGCAAGAATAAAAAAAACCACCTGTCTTAGATCAACTTGCTTGGAAACAGAGGTTCTCCAGCAAACAGAATCACGGAATGGTTTGGGTTGGAAGGGGCCTCAAAGATCACCTAATTCCAACCTCCCACCAGAGCAGGTTGCTCCAAGCACATCCTGCATACCTTAGATAATGTAACCCCTGTAATCACACAGCGAATTTCTGCCAGACTCACCAGAAGGCAACATCTTGCAAACCCATTGCTCCCATTAGCACCTTGAGCTTCTTCTTCTCCCTTAGAACTTTCACTGATAAAAAGTGCACGAATGGGGAGTAGCACAATATAGCACAAAAAATGAACATAACATAATCCAGTCTAAACACAGGTTTAATCAGGGGTGATTTCAGACGAACCCCAGCGATTGACTTCATTTCTTTCCAGACAGAATGGTTGGTTTTCATCTAGAGAAAAGAAACCAGGTGTAAATTTCGTTTTTGTAATGAAAGAGCCAGCATCAGAACAAACAGGTTTATATAAGCAATAAACCGATTAGTTTGTCAATAAAGTTATGTTTATAAGTGGTAAATAACAAATATTTAGTATCTTTTTGTGCTGTCTTGCAATAAACACTAACCCTGGACACTTCCAGGGATGGGAAAATGAACTGGTTTGGTGGGGAGGATTTTGTGTGGGTTTTTTGCTGTTTGGTTTGGTTTTTTTTTTTTTTTAAATTTACAGATAACTCTGCAAAGAACAGAAAACATGTTTTCCACCGTGGTCACTTACTTCTATGACTGCTGCATCAATGCTGGACTGCACTGAGAGGAAACCCCCGTACCAGTACAAAGGAACTTTGCAGTATCTTTCCGAATAATCCCCGCAGGATTCTGTTGGGGAAACAAATAAAAAAAAATTGAATTAATACATTTCCATATGTATGTGTGTATAAATACTTATGTATAATGCGTGGGGTTGAAAATGTCTTTTACCCAAGAGTCAGGAAATCAAGATTTAGTTTTACTCAGCCTTTTATGTTTTAATGTGGAGACAGGCTGGGAGAGCTGGGGCTGAAGAAGAAAAGGTTGTTTGGAGACCCCACAGCACCTTCCAGTACCTGAAGGGGCTACAGGGAATCCAGAGAGGGACTGTTCATCAGGAACTGGAGTGACAGGACAAGGGGGATTATTGAGTTCAAACTGGAAGAAGGGAAATTTAGGTTAGATATTGGGAAGGGATTCTTCCCTGTGAGGGTGGGGAGGCCCTGGCACAGGTTGCCCAGAGAAGCTGTGGCTGCCCCATCCCTGGAAGTGTCCAAGGCCAGGTTGGATGGGGTTTGGAGCAACCTGGGCTAGTGGGGGGTGTCCCTGCCCACAGCAGGGCATGGAATTGGACAACTTTTGAGCTCCCTTCCAACCCAAACCATTCCACGATTCTATATCTGTGGATAAGGTTTAGTTGTTCCTGAAGTTTTTTTCTCTGACCCTTGTTTCCTTTCACAAGAAACAGACTCTCAGATTTTAATCAACGTCTTTCTGGAGTCGTTCAGCACATGGAAGCTCCATCCCTTTGGAGTGGCACAGCAGCACAAAGATCCAACTAAGCAGCTTTTAATATAAAATCAGATTCTACGGTTACATTTGGTTTGTTACCGATGTGGTCAAAGACATCATTTGGAAACACAGTTTTGCTGATTTGAAGTCTGAGGCTGTAGGAGAAGTTATCCTTGAAAACAACACCAATAACTTCATCTTCAAAAGTTCCTTTCGTTTCCATTTTTTCCTCATTTTCCACCTCTTCTATTATTATACCTGTCGTTAAAATAAATAAATAATATTTAAAAAAAAATATAAAAATAAAACCATCACAGCTAAAACTCTGAGTAGCCGGGCAACAACATGAAAATGGGCATCACTACAATTTGTACCCTCAAAAATCACGCTGGCCAAAGGTTTTTCCCCACCCCCAGGGCCAGTTCAGACGTGGAACAGGGATTTAAGAGCAGCGTTACCCCTCAGCACTGAATCCGAAGCCACTCTGCCCATTATTCTCCTGGTGGTGTTGGTTACAGGTGTGTACATGAGCGTCACTCCCGTGGCATTAAAGGCTGGATCATCCAGTTGCCCCAGGAATTTGTAAGGGAAATCTGCCCTGGGATATTCCCATATCATATCCGCCGTCTCATGGAGCATGAAGAGGAAAACTGCCGCCGTCACCCATTCCTGGAGGGGAGGAGGGAAACGCAGAGCTGAGGTGGAGCCCAGGGGTTGGGGGTGTGGGACGGTTCCTCCAGGCCCCTCCTCACCCAGCTCTGCACCGTCCAGCTCCTCTGGCTGTGGTTTGAGACCCCCAAAAATCCAATTTCCGAGTCCAAGCCCCCCTCCCACAACTCACCCCGGTGTGAGAGGGGTTTTCCAGACACAACACAAGACTCAGTATGGGGGGAAGGGAATTATATCACAATTATTACACAAATAAATATTATAATACGTTATATGCACAATCCTAACTATCTCTCCTATGGTAAAGCAATATTTACATTGGGTCAAATCTCCTCTCCCTCCAGTAAAAGTCCAGAAGGGAAGAAGGAAAGATCCTTTCCACTTTCAGGGCAGCAGTGTCTCTCCTCTTCAATGCAGCAGTCGTAGCTGGAGTTGTTGTAGTTGAATTTCTCTCTCCATTACAGGGTGACTTCGCTCCTCACACGAGGGAGAGGACATTCCACAGGTGTGGGGGATTTGAAAACACGAGGAACGTTTCAAGTGGAAAACATGTTTTCTTAGTGCTGGAGCCAAGGAGGTCTGCTGGTAATTGTACACCGTAGCCATGAATCGGACATTGTGTTCCTTTGTCCAGTGCAGGGTGGGAGCAACAACCAAAAGCAACAAATCCAGCTTTGTCACAAGGCCTTATTGTGCCGGGATGTTCCAGTGTCACAGGAAGAAGGGCAACTGCTGACATTTCCCAGGGAACCTCATTACCAGCTGAGGCTTCTCATACCCCCTTGCATAAAAACCATGCAATGTAAAAAAAAAAAAAAAAAAACACTTTGTAGTGGAAATCTTAATTTCCCTTTGGAAGAACCGACACTTGCCTGAAAACTTTGAATCTTCATCCTCCACACCAGAAGGATGTTTTTCCACAGGAGAGCCCGGGTTTGCTGAAATATTTTTGAGGCTTTCTTGAGTATCCCCTGCATTTTTCCAGCTGAGAAAGAAAAATTATAAAATTTAGAATGAAACAGATCACTGGAAGTTAAGGTATTTACTTGTGTAAACAGCATTTTGGGGGAAGCCAATAACACGCCAAAGGTTGAGAACTTGTCTCCATTTTACAGTTTGGACAACAAAGGTGAAGTTCAAAGGAAATAGCCCAAGATCGTGGAAGGGAACAGAGAGCTGGGTTGGGCTCAGCTGCCTCTTCCACGTGCAGAGATTCATCCTTCTTCCTCTTTGTAGAATGAGACAACTGTTCACTTTCTACAATTCACTGCAGAAAGAGCATTTATGCCTTGCCTTAGATGTGGTTTTTTGGTAAACCACCACTCACCTGCTCCAGGTATTGTAACCAATCCTAAAATCATCCCTGTTACACACATGCCCTCTTTCCACATCATCCATGGTGGGGAGGCCACCAAAAACACTGGTGAGATGCTGAAGGTGCTGCAGTGGGTTGACCCTGGCTGGACACCAGGTACCCACTAAAGCCACTCTCTCCCTCCCCTCTGCAACTGGGTAGAGGAGAGGAGAAAAACAACAAAGGATTCCAGAGTTGAGATGGCAGCTGGGAGAGGTCACTGACTGATCACCATCACGGGCAAAACAGACTCTGAGTGGGGATATTAATAAAATTTATGACCAGCAGGATCAGAGGAAAAGAGCGAGAAGCAAAATCATCTTAAAAACTTCCTCCCACCCCTCCTTCCTTCCATGTGTTCCTTTATATGCTCCTAAATACTGAGCAGGGAATATTTATTGGGGGATACTTTTATGAGGGATGTTTATTTCAGCTCTAAGTTTAATTCCCTGCACAAGAACAGCAGCGAGTTCAGAGCGACAGGTTTCACCCCCTTCCCAGGAGGAGAGCAGGGCAGGGAACCTCCCAGCATGTTTTTGTGTTTTAATCCTTTCAAACGGCCTGAAACCCCAAATCAAAGCAGCCTCAAATGCACAGTGCTCTATTCCCCTTGGACATCACTTCCTGATTTCACAGGTTGGGCAGCTGGAGTTAATAAATGGTTCCACTGCTTTGTTCCCTTCCCTGCTTGTTTTTGGAATAATTACGTATTTGCCTGCTCCAAGGGTGATGGATCCAGAATCCCTGTTTACCCTCTGACTGTTATCACAGGGCTTATCTCCTGGTGCTCTCCCTTCCCCTGTGCTTCCCCATCCCAGCCAGCAGTGGAGGTTAAAGACAAATAGGAAGGGATTTCTAGGAAATGTTACCTTTTTTTGCCCAGATCTGGATTTCAGGCTCTGTGAACTGAAATCAGGATGTCTGGGGCAGTAAACAAAGGTTCATGGAAAACATGATGGTCTTGTACAAACTGCACCGAATCTCTACAAGCACGACAAACACTTCATTTAAAAACTGATGGAGCACATCTAAAACTTTTTAGAAAATTCCAACTGAGTTTCCACCAGTTTTAATTTTTTTTTTTTTTCCTGTGGAGCAAGAAGCAAATACCACTGGAAGCCAAACATAAGCCAGGAATTCAAACAAGTGATGTTGCCCAGAAAAGTTTTATGAACATAATCAGGAGGTATTTAACTTTCAGTTAGATACTTAATAAATACTAGATATTATTAACTTTTAATTAGATACGTAATTAAGTCATTAGATAATGATCAAAAAGGTAAAGCAAGAGAGAACCCTCGGCAAGACCTGAGGTACAAAACTTCACGCTCAGAAGGCAAAATAAAACCCATCAGAATTTTCTCTGGAGGCAGCAGTGTTTGAGAAGCTTTAAGCCAGTTCAGAGCATCCCCTGGAAAACTGGATGAGTCTGGAAGTGTTTGCCTTCTGAGGGTTCATTAAATACACCCAAACTTCTTGCTCTCCAGGAACACACTGCTTAGATGTTGCAGTAACTTCCATGGGATCCTGTGTGTGCAGCTCTGCTGTCCCAAAGGTTGTCCCAGAAAGGTACATCCCATATAACCCCTTCCTTTATTTACTGTCTCTGAGAATTCCTATTTGGCACCTCCTCAGGCTTCTTTCCCTCTAATAAAAAATCAACTTCTTGTGATCTAGCTGAGGGTGTCCCTGATCATTGCAGGGGGGTTGGACTAGATGTCCTTTCGAGGTCCCTTCCAACCCAAAATATTCTGTGAGTTGATGATTTTAACTCCTAAAAATCTTCAGGAGCACTGTCAGGAGCCTCTCCATGCTGCCTATAGAGGAAGCAATGAACGCTGCATCTCCCACTTCCCAGAGGAGCCACAGGTTTTCCAGGAGCCAAGGATTAATCCCTGCACATGGGGAGTGCAGAGGTGAATGTGCTCTTTCTGTACCCTTCTGTTTATCAGTTATTGCAGTTTTTTTGTTTGCATCTGACCCTCTGATAAACGCAGGACAGATTTGCACCGACTCCACTCTTCAACACACAGACTTTGAAACGGGTTATTTTCCTACTCTCAACTTGAAAATAACAACTCCAAGCCTGCCTTTTGTCAAATTTCAACACTTTAACTCTTACAGAGAAGTGAAACTTGGGGTTTTTAATTTTTTAGATGGCTTTAGTGGCATCAGCAAAGCAGGAGGAGGAGAGTGGAGGGAGTGATTATCATCTGGGAAGACCCAGTGATCAATCTGCAGCTCTTCACCTGCAGCCAAAGTACATCCGTGATGAGAATCAAAATCCACACACACCCAGAAAAGCTGAATAGTTTTGCTCCTTTGCCTCTTAAACATTTTGTCACAAAGCTTAAAATTTGTCAGAGAACATGAGCTGGAAGGGGCAGCTCCCCTGCATTCAGTCTAACACTGTATTAAATAATCAGGAAACAAAAAATTGATCACCAAACAAAAGCTGTGCATGAAAACGCCCTGAGGAGAATTTTTCTATTTCTAAATCAATTTCTCCTTAAAAAAAAAAAAAAAAAAAAAAAAGATAAATATGAGGTTCCTTACCTGATGTTGTGTTTTCCATCAGGACTAGGTGCCCCCCAGCTCTGAGGTGTCCGAGCTCCTGGTCCCTTTGCAGCCCCGGCGAGGGCTCAGCGCCGTAGCCCAGCCCGGTGGCCATGCCCCTCTCCAGACGTCACAGCCCTGTCCCAGGGGTGTGAACACTTCCAGAACTTCTGGAGTGATGACCCAGCCATGGAGCAATCCCTACAACCTGCTGGCCCGGAGCCTGGAGATGTTTGCACACCAGAGTTTGCAGGATTTGACACGACTCATGCGCCTCGCGTGCGATACAACAGCGACGTTTCCACCAGGCAGGAGAGTTGGGGTTCACCCTGAGGTGGGGTGAACAGGAGCTCCTCAGTGCCGGCAGAACCACCTCCTCACTGCCCCAGCTTCTCCAGAGGGAAAATTCTGCTGCCTTCTCCCCATCTTGCTCAAAGCCTGACTCAGCAAACGCTCCTTCCTCTGCCGAGGTGAATCCTGCCTTGCAGGACCAAGGGGATTTCAGTTCTTGTTCCTCCTTTCGTCGTTGTTTTTCGTAATTTTTGAAATTTTTTTTCCTGTTTCCACTCCTTTTAATTGCTTTTCCAGCAGCTGCTACACAGCTGGAATCAGGATGGAATGTGTTGGGCTTTTACAAAACATCTTTCCAGTGGATCTGCATTCAAAACAGGGAGGTGAGGAAATCAGATAAGCCAGGAAATCCAAATGAGCTGGAAGGGTGTATGGCCACACGATAACTCAACCAGTTAAATTAATTTGACTGTCCTGGAATTTCAACAGCTTGAGAACTGTGCATCTAATTTGCAGAGCTGACCCAAACAAGAGCTGTCTGGTTGTTGCTTAACAAAAGTCTGTAGCTCTGCTGCAGCTGCTGATTTACTCATTTTCAAGAAATGAGCTCATTTAGGAGAGTGTTTTCCAGCATCACTTCCCATTGGGCAACAAGTGGGAAATGGGGAAGGCTCCTCGTGACTGCAAAAAGCCCTTCTGAGATGCACTTCACTAAAAAATAGCACGTTTCTGACCATGCCCACAGTGTGCTGGCAGCACCCAGCCCTGGGGAGCCCTGGTATGACTGCACATCAGCTACAGAAAAGGCTTTTCAACATAAAAATAACACCTGCTCCAAAGTGTTTCTTGGGGTTTCCCATCCTGGGCACTGGGAATGGCTCTGCTGCTGGACCCCAGTCCAAGGCAAACCCTCAGGGCTTCACTGAAAAGCAGCAGGAGAACACACAAAATACCATTAATTAAATCCCCAAGCAGATGCTCCATAGGATTTCTGAGAAGGGGACTTGGGACCATCCTTTATATCTGCCAGGAGGAGTGGAAGGGCTGGGAATGGAGCCAGACCCTTCCAGAGGGACATACCAAGCTGTGAATTGCAGGAAAAGGGAACAGTGAGAGCTCCGGGAAACCCTTATCAAAGAGAAATTCTGCATGTTAAATTAGGGACTTTCTGAAGGTCTCTTAAAGGTAGCATTATAAAGGAATGAATTAATTTTACAGCTTTTTTTAAAAAAAAAAAATACATGGCACACTGCCCCTACACACCATGCAAGACAAACAAGTATGAAATTCTGGGAACTGTCACCAAAATGAGATTAGATTTCTTTGGGGTTATTTTCCTCTCCAGTGATGGGTCTGGAGAGCACAAACCTCTTTCAGTTTGCTACACCCTTCACTGATCCACGGGGCTGGAGGTGACCTCCTCCTCTTCCTCCTCCTCAGCAGGGTCACTCTGGGGAGCCAGCAGTCCCAGAGGACATCCAAGGAGCAGACAGGGTCCTCCATCCCTGCAGACCATGTTTCCATGTCCCATCTTCAGCCAAACCTCCCTGTTACCCCAGAGCCAGCACCCACTCACCCACCCAGCGAGCTCGCCCGGGGCACAGCTCCAACCAGAAAAATGAACTATTTTTTGTTCAGTGGGGTTAATTTTCCAGTGGCTGGAGGTGATTCATCCCTGCAGATGCAGGACGTGCCGTGCCAGGAGCTCACAGCTGCCGGGGGGGCACTTCCAACCCCAAGTTGGGCTGAATCAATCCGGCTGCAAAACGGGAGACAACCGCGGGAGGTCGAATCCCAAGTGTTGCAATCCTGAAAAATTCCCCAAGTTCAGCTAAGAATACACAGTCTGCCCTCCCAGCCAAGCCAAGCTCTGGGGCCCCCCATGCTCTGCCTGAGCCCACTCACCTGAAGCCCAAGAACAGCCAAAAGCTTTTGAAAACAACCCCTTTGTTTCTGGCAAAACACACACATGACAGAAAGCCGAGCGTTTAACAATCCAACCCATCTTTATTTTGCTAGTACTTTCTGCAGGGAAAGTACCTTTACAAGTACAGCCAAGTGGTAAAAGAAAGGCAAGTGTATAAAATGAACTGCACGTGGTTCAACACCAGGAGGAGCATCACAAACGTGGCACCTTTAGGCCCAACACCTTCTGCTTCTGCTACCAAAGTTCTGGATGTTGGCTATGCAATAGACTTCACTCACTATACAGAGATATTTTTAAATAAGGACTTTTCTCAGGAGTGTAAACAAAACTCAAGACACATAAAATTCTCCATAGAAAAATACAACCTTGTAACAACACCACAAAGTAAACGTGTTTTTCCAAGCTTTGGATGCATCAGCTACTATCTCACAACAACCCTGCAAGATAACTAAAACCATCACACCTGGGAATGGTGACCCAAACGGGGTGGATTTGCCCCAAATCCAGCTGCCTTGGCTCCAGTTTATCTCCTACAGCACACGCTGTGTGTGTTGTACACCTGGGACTTGGTATGTCACTGATAACAGCTGAACAAAGGGACTCAAAAGCACAGCAGCAAAGCTCTTGTGTTTCCAGGGGATTCTCTGGTTTAATTTTGCACGTGTTTCCCCCCTGTCCTGGCAATTACAGACATTGTGTGACGCTTTGAAACACTTCTGACACAACACACTAGGATGACAGTGATGTTTGGGGGTGGCATCTTACCCCCCACTGACACACGATGTCAAAAGATCCCACCCAAATGCACAGTCACTTATATGAGCCAAAAAATCTTTGTCCATGTAGCTGCACAAATACAGTGCCACCATCCCCTGGGTTCCTCCAGGATAAACAACAGCACCAAACCGAGCTCATCTGGCTGCTAAGCCAAGTTCTCATATGATCCATTTGAAAAGTTAGATAATATGGAACTATCTGAAACCAGGATGTTGTCACCCAGACAGTACAGAACTATTTTACAGGCTATTAACTCTAAGTCAAAGAATAAAAAGAAAAGAAGACACCAAGGCTCACAGGTCACACTGGGCTTCCATAAGTTCACGTGACAAGAACGTGCTGTGCACTGATGGACTGATGTGACACTTGGCTGACACACCACTTACAAAGTAAGAAATGTGGGACTTGGAGAAGACACACTGAACTTGTACCTACCTACGTGGGAAAAGTACCACCAGACAAAATCCTGGGTCCCACCTTTGCTCCAAATAAAGGAAAATGCTCAGGCTGGGAGCAATGGGCTGGGGGGCCCAGGGGCTAAATAAACAAAACACCCGAATTTGGGGCATTTTCTTCTCTGACAGGGAAGATTCACCCCTAGAAGGTTCCACTGGAGCTGCAGTTCAGAGGTTGGTGATTTAATGCCACCCTTTACCTCTGTTTCACTTCCAGGGCTCACCAAAACAGGCAGAACCACAGGCTGTGGTTGCCTGGGGAAGAAATGGCATGTCCAAGCTTTCTGCAGTGCTCGGGCTGGTTTTTAACCACAAAACCAAAGCTGCACATTCATATGCAATGCACAGGCACAAAAGAAGAGGAAGCAAAGTGGTACATAAAGAGCTCACATCTCCCTACAGTGGACTAAGAAACTAATCAAAACAGGTTTTGGCTCAACACAATGATAAACCATTATCAGACACGTCACACACATTATTGCCTGATAATTACAAACAGCTGAGACAACTCCACCTTAACCCAGTTTTTTGAGTTTTCACAAGAAAAACAAAAGATCTTTTCTAACTTTACTTTGAATAAACATAAATGATATGACTTATGAAGCCAGCATCTCAATATAAACACATCTCTGTACCTGTTCATTGCAGAGCACAAACTGGGAGCAACCTTTAATTTCACCTTATAAAACTAAAAAAAAAAAAAAAAAAAGATGATATCTTCGTGTAGAAAAACCAAAACAATATTTTCAACATACATCTGTCATCTCTTAGGCTGAAGGATCACCTATCCTACTCCTCTCAGTGCTTCTGTGCAAACCAAAAGGCACCATTCCTGCGGGTGAGGCTGTGAATTGGGATCATTTGAGCTTGGTTTTCACAAAGGTCAGTGACAAATTGCCAGGCCAGGACGAAGCAAGTGTCCCTGTGTTACTGACTGCTCTCCCAACAGAGAGGGATTAGGAAACACTGGTACATGTACTTACGAATCCACTGGCAAGGAGAATGAAAACATCTCCAAAGGACTGTGTCTGAGAGCAGCTGGCAGGACACATGTTGTTACACCCAAGGAAAGAATCAGGCTGTTTTTAATGAACACAAGGAATACTCACATCTCTGCAAATCCCGTGACTACACAGTTATGTCTTTGTACTTTCCCCAGGCGGGGGAAGGAACAGATCCCCTCTGTGCACCCCCTGCCACCCCCAGTGCATGCAGGACAAACACCAGTGCCACCCACAACGGCAGCAGGGCTCAGCCACAGCTGCCAACCTGCAGGAGAAATGAATGGAAGTGCCAACAAGTGCCATGTTATGCCTGTAAAATGAACATTTTCACGTTGGTCGGACGCCAAGCCCAGCTCGTGGTGGAATTCAGGACCCTCTCTGCAGTGATGCAGTTACTCTGGAGTGGGTTTTTTGGGAATTCAGGACCCTCTCTGCAGTGATGCAGTTACTCTGGAGTGGGTTTTTTGGGAATTCAGGACCCTCTCTGCAGTGATGCAGTTACTCTGGAGTGGGTTTTTTGGGAATTCAGGACCCTCTCTGCAGTGATGCAGTTACTCTGGAGTGGGTTTTTTGGGAATTCAGGACCCTCTCTGCAGTGATGCAGTTACTCTGGAGTGGTTTTCCCCCCCTCTCTTCTAAGCATAAGCAGGGATGGATGAGCTGGTGGAGGAGCAGGACCTTGCAGGGTTGTGTCTGCAGGGCACCTTGTGGGACAGGCAGCAGTGCCCAGCTGAGGGTACAAGGCACAGCAGGACCCTGTGAACCAGCCCCACAGGGAAGGATGCTCCAGTGGCACCTGGCTTTGCTCAGATGCAGGGTCTCCTTTAAGACAGCCCAACCTCTGGCACCCACCAGGCATGGGAGGGCTGAGGGAAGGCAGGTGGGAGCTCCTGCACCAGCCACTAACACCAGGAGACGACCAGTGTCCTCTTGCCCAACACAGACCAGGGAACAGCGAGGGGAGGAGGAATTCCAGGTCAGCTGGGGATGCTCACACCGTGACATTATTCCTAAGGCCAGGATGGTGGGACACGCTCAGGGCTTCCAAACACTGTTCTCCCTGTCCTTCCCAGCTCCAGTGTTTTCCAGGCACGTGCCCCAGCGTGTGTGTAGAGGATCACTGCTGGCACCACCAGCAGCTTCTGAGCAGATCTGGACACGAGGAGCTCAGAAGATGACTCGGTCCTCCTGCGTCCTCTCCCACCACAACGTGCTGTTCAGGGTGCCAAAGCTGCTGTCCTCCTCCTCCTGCTCTTTAGCAAGCTCCACAAACACCTGGAACACATAGAGAGGACATGGATACCCCGTGTGCTCCTTGTAAGAACATTCTCAGTCATAAATACAACTCATGCTAAAAACCTCAGGAGCATTGAAAGCATCGCTTCATCTCCAAGTTTTCAGTATTTTGGGAGGTTTCTCCTTGCTTGTACCCTCCCACCTTGTTTCTTTAGAAGCACAGTGAAAAGAAAAATGAACATTCTGAAGGACATTTATCATCAGCAATAATTAATCAAGAATAAGCAATAACAAGCCTCAGCTTCACCCTCTTTTCAGCCATGAACAGCGATGCTCGACCTCGGAATAAATCAGAGCAGCTTTCCCATTAATGCCACAAATTTATTTTCCTCCAGTCACTGCAGTTGGCATCTTATTTTTAAAGGAGAAAATGGGAATAAAGAGGAGAGGGGGAACTGGCAATTCCTATTCACTTTGGAAAAAGGGGAACTCAGTTTCCCAAAAATACCCACACAGGCATCAGCAAAGTGGCCCCAGTGGCTTGAAAGCCAGGCATGGGGGATGAGCTGCCTGCATAGGGCCCTTCACCACAGAATCATGGAATGGTTTGGGTGGGAAGGGACCTTAAAGCTCATCCCATTCCACCCCCTGCCATGGGCAGGGACACCTTCCACTAGCCCAGGTTGCTCCAAGCCCTGTCCAACCTGGCCTTGGACACTTCCAGGGATAAGGCAGCCACAGCTTCTCTGGGCAACCTATGCCAGTGTCCCACTAACCTCATAGGGAAGAACTTCTTCCCAACATCCAATCTAACCCTTCCCTCTGTCTGACACCTTCACCTGGCAGGGTTTACTTCCACAAAATATCATTTAACATACCTGTTCCAGTGTTGCCTGAGAGAAGCTGTAGTCCTCGATGTTAAAGGTGTGTTTTACTGTGGAAAAAATTAATAAGAGCAGGTTTAAGGGTACTTCACTATCTCACACAACTGGATTTTAAGCTGGTACAAGTGCTTACTCGTGATTTCACAAGAAACAGAGTTGGGGACAACAATGATAAAAGAAAAGTATATTAAATAAATGTGGAACAGAAATGGAGCAGCAACACTGCATGGCAAAAGTGTCACTTATAGGAGACAAAAGGATTTCTGTATGTGAACTATGGCAAGTGCTTAATTACCTTCTTCCAGCTTGGAAAAAGAATGTGAAAGCGACTGTACATCTTCTTTAGGAATTTTATAGGCCAAAATAGAAGCAAAACTGGAACAAAGAGACAAAACTAATTTAGCTTCAAGCAAAATCATTCCAAGTAAAAATATTAATATCCAACTGAATGGATTTAAACCCATTCTCTGAGCGTTCCTTTGGGCATTTTGACTCATCATGATCATAAAGACAGGAGGAATGATGCAGCTCCAGTTGGTTTTTCACCTCAGAGATGCAGGTCCAGGTGCACCAGCTGAGATCCCCAGAGACTGTTCTATGACTTACATGCTCTTCAGCTTTGATTCAACCATTCCTATTCTGCTTACTCATGGAAGATTCTTTGCCTGGAAGTCCCAAAGTTCTGAGGTTTTTTCCTTTGAAATGAGCTTAGAGGTCACAGCATCTCCTGGAACTTTGCACCACACAGCAGCTCCCACAACTCAGATTCCAGGACAGGGAGCTGCTCTGCCCCACACATCTGCTGCTGAAAAGGGAACTTTCCCCCCTCCAGATCCCCCACATTTGAGGAACACTCCTTATATGATGCCTGCAGTGCACTTTTTGGAGAGACTCGTCAGCAGTCACCCTCGGGTTCATACGGCAAAAGTTCAAAGAAAGCTGCTGGTGGAAAACCAACCAGCCCACCCTCAAACTCTGAGATGCCCCAGAGAACACTCAGGCTTTTCTAGGTAAGGGCCAGTGACTCTGCTTTTCCCCAGTTCCCAGAGGCCCTGACCAAGGAGGAAGTTGTCAGGCAACAGCTATGCAGAAATTGAGTTTTGCTTCCCCCGTGCCGAACATCTGCGCGGGCTCCCGGCCCTGCCCTGGCAGCCTGGGCTCTGCTGGCTCCCAAAACCCTTCCTCTTTTTTGCTGTGTGTAAATATTTACATTCCCTGCCCGGTGCCAAGTTGCTGCTGAGAAATCAGAGGCTTTTATTAACATAATTTTCTGCGTGTTTGTCAAACTTCACCTTTCCTGGCGGTTGGCGTTGGGGAAGATGTGCAAAATCTGGCTCTGCAGATACTCCACCTGCTGCACATCTGCTGTTTCTTTTAGTTTCATCTCCAAGAAGTATCCTCTGCCAAACTTACTCTTCAGGTGTTGGACAGTACCTATACATCTGGCAGTTGCAGAGAGAAAATACCAGTTGTACATGTTAGACCACACTCAAGGAGCAGTTGAACTTCAAACAGACCCTTCTGGCAGTTTAAGATTAATTTTGTTCTGGATTTAAGGTACAAAAAAATTGTCTATCTGTATTTTCAAAGGAATATATTTTGGCTGACAGCTGTCCTGTCCCCCCTGCCCCACGGGAGGCTCTGGTGGTACCTGAGCTGCCCAGACACCAGGATGGCCACACGGTCACACACAGCATCTGCCTCCTCCATGTAGTGGGTGGTCAGGATGGCTGCTCTCTCCTTGTTTTTGAAGGCTGCTCGAATTGCCCTCCTACAAAACACAGCCAAAAAACATCCTTGAACAAAACACTCGGCAGGTAACAGTAATTCCTGGGTTAGTAGGAAAAGAAGGCTGTGATGGTCCAACACAAACCCTCTTTCTAGGGACTGACGCTACTCCCACAGCAACAATTAACACCTGAATTTTCCAAAGATGACTCAAATCTGTACTCCTTGTATTATTTTAAGGATTTCTTTCAGCTTTCAAGCTTTTAATCCCCAAGTTGTTCTGGGGAAGGACACAGATACAGTGCACCTGGCACTGAGGTTGGGTTGATTCTCCCCCTCTTGTGAGACCCCACCCAGATCACTGTGTCCAACTCTGGGGCTCCCAACACAGGAGGATGTGGAGCTGCTGGAGCAGCATGGGAGGCCATGGAGATGCTCTGAGGGTTGGATACCTCTGGTAGGAAGACAAGCTGGGAGAGCTGGGGGTGTTCACCTGGAGAAAAGAAGGCTCCAGGGAGACCTTAGGCACCTTCCAGTGCCTAAAGGGGCTCCAAGAGAGCTGGAGAGGGACTTTGGACAAGGGCCTGGAGTGCCAGGACAAAAGGGAATGTTTTTAAACTGCCAGAGGGCAGGTTAGAGTAGATACTAGAAGAAATTCTTCCCTGGGAGGATGGGGAGGCCCTGGCACAGGTTGCCCAGAGAAGCTGTGGCTGCCCCATCCCTGGAAGTGTCCAAGGCCAGGTTGGATGGGGCTTGGAGCAACCTGGGATAGCGGGAGATGTCCCTGCCCATGGCAGGGGGTGGAACTGGATGAGCTTTAAGGTCCCTTCCCACCCAAACCATTCTGTGATTCCCTGTCTATGGCTCTCCCTAGTGTTAACATGGATAATTCTACAAATTCAGGCACATTCCCAAGGAGGAAGCACCCTGTGGCCAGCCTGGCCCTGGGGGCACTCACCACATGTGCTGCTTGGCTTTGGGATCCATCCCGGTGGACGGCTCATCCAGCAGCGTGACCCGGGGGTTTCCCAGCATACTGAGGGCAAAGCAGAGCTGGTAGGGAGGCAAAGGGGCAGGGTGAGGACAGGGTGGTGCTGCTGACCCCGAGCACAGGTGCCCAAACAGCCTCCATACCTTGCGTTTCAGCCCCACACCCAACTTCTTCGTCGTCTTCTGCAGGTGATCCTTCAAATCCAGGGCGCTCGCGATGCTGCAGAAGGGGAAGGACCAGAGAAAGGGTGATGGTTCAGCTTCCCCCTCATCCCAGTGAGCAAACAGCCCCGTTTGAAAAGCTCAGTTACAAATATTTGTATAGAAAGTACAAAAAAAACAGCAGAGCAATATGCAGAATTGGAGGTGGGCCCTTCCGTACAAAAGCCACCTGCCCCACGTCCTGGAGGAGCCTGTGGTGACAACCCAGAAACAGCTCCAAGCCTGGGACTCCCTGCCCTTGCAGCTTCTCCAAAGGTCATTGTCAGCACTTCCTAACTTTAAAAAAAATATATACAAAAATTAGAAATGCCAGTTGAATTGTGTGGCTGAACCTGTATCTCCTCACCTAAATATTCACACTTGCTGAGTTTGCTGGAAAGATCCAATTCAACTTAAACGAAAAAAAAAAAAAAGAAATTGCACTTGGGGTGAAGAATAAAACACCATAAAAGGGCCAAAACCCCTCCAGCAATAAACCTGAAAAAACCCTAAGAAAAATCCAGCTAAACCTCAAGGATTTCTAAAATGAACTACTCACCGTTTGACGACTTCCTTAACATCAGACTGACTCATTCCTTTGATAGCACCATAAATTTCAAAGTGCTCCTGCAGTGTAATATCTGGCCAGAGAGGGTTTGTCTGAGGACAGTACCCCACAAATTTCACAGAGTCATCTTCACTGCTCAGCCCCAAAGAATAATCTCCCATCAGAACCTGCAAGGAAAATGCACAGAACTCGCCCCAGAACATTACAGATTTCCAAACTGGTTTTGCACATTGCACTCAGGAATGCTCGAAATAACAATAATAATAAAATCTAAATAAAAGTTAATTTTTTATACAACTTGTAGCATGTAACATACTTGCCCACTGGTGGGTTCAATCTCCCCGACGAGCATATTAATTAACGTGCTTTTCCCAGCTCCGTTGGGTCCCAACAAACCCAGTATTTCTCCTAAAGAAAGGATGACACAAACCATTGCCCACAAGGTCAGATAAACGGATCCAAGGGTTGTTTTTGTACATAGAACAGCTCAGCAGCAAGTCACTGAACTCCAACCTTTTTTTACGCAGAGAGAAACATGTTTTGTTGCCACTTTCTTTATTTTTCTCCCCAGAAGAAACTCCTTCCTTTCATCAAACTCCTTGTGCAAGCTGCTGACCAGGATTGCTGGCATCTAGTAGGGGAGAGGGAAGTGGCTGCAGATCCCAGCAGCTCTGGGAAACCTCCAAATGTGGGGTTTGGGTAGTGCCTGGGGGTGTGCAGGACTTTACCTCCTCACTTTTGGGGCTGCTCAGGATCTCTTTGACTCTCAGTCTCTCTGCCCTCACATCTTCATCCTCGTTCTCCTCATGTGGCACATCTGGGAACTTCCAGGTTCTGGCTTTTGTAAAGCATTTTCTGAAGGGGAAGAACACAACACTGAGCTGAGGTTGGCTCAGGGCTTTGATGCTGAAAGCCATTTGTGTTTGCCAAGCCCAGGAGGGACAGATTCCTGCAGCTCATCTGAGAGCAGGAGGAGCTGAAAGGGACTGTCACCGTGTCACCTTTGTGCTGAGCATCTCTAGTCATGCAGTGGGAAAGGGTTAGTCCCCCTGTTTTCATATAGGGAACACGCTTACAAAATTCTGGATTTTGCACTGAAATAACTTAAAAAGAAAAAAAACCCCTATTTCTGCCCTTCTGTGCCTGAATTTCACACAACTGAAGTGAGGAAAACGAATTTTTCAGACACCTGGGATGGAATATAATGAAAGTTATTGTATTCCTTTCACTGCACACTCCGGTTTCACCACCAGCAGCACCTTTAAAAGCAGCTTCTTTGCACTATTGCTTTAAAATAATAAAAAAAGGCTGTTTAAGAGACACACCTGAAAAAGGGATCCTCTCTGACCGTCCTCCCTCCGTTCTTCAGCTCGAAGTACCTCAGCAGGAAGAGCCACACGACACACTGCAAATAGGGCTGAAGCAGACAAACACTGGTTACTGGGAGCACTGCCAGCCCTCCAGGGCTGGTGACCCCAAAGGTGACCCCACCAGTGTGATGAGGGACGAGAAGCTCCAGCTCTGCACCACCACAGAAGTGCTGGTGTTTCCAAGAATGTTAAATACATCACTAAACGCGTCTGAGGATGCACAATCAAAGTCTGCTCAGATTTAAGGGCAATTATTTGGGGGGTTTGGAGAGACAAGGGATTGCCCCTGCTCTGGGGTACTTGCTCCATCAGCACAGACTCCCATAATAATCAGAATTAATGCTGGCAGTGTTACTCAGGCCACTGAGGCAGCAGATGTTGAGGTTTACTGACTCTGCTCGTGCTGCAACAGGCTGCAGGAGCTGCAGGCTCAGCAGTGCTGAGCACTAGATCAAATCTTTATTAACAGAGATGTGAACAGAAGGGGCTCCCAGCAGGAGCCAGCAATTCCCTAGGGCAAATAAGGCAGATAATGGAATTGCCATGCTCACAGCCAGAACTGCCACCAGCAGCCGGTCCCACGGGTCGTAGTATCCCCCACTCTTCCGCTTGCCTTTCCAGGAGACCTGAAAATTCAGGAAAAAAACACACATAACCACCTACCAGAGGCTGTGTATTTAATCTCCAGCAGCTATTTAAGTTATGGTGCTCAAGCACTTTCAGAGCTCTGCTCTGATTGCACGAGTCTGACACCGATAAAACTCCATCCAAACCCCGGGGGCTGCTCCTGGTTTCAAGCCACCAACTCCCAAAACCCCATCATGGGGTTTGCTCACTGAGAAACACATGGTTTTCCTTTGGATATCACGGAATCATGGAGTGGCTGGGTTGGAAGGCACCCTAAAGATCATCTCATTCCCACCCCCTGCCATGGGCAGGGACACCTTCCACCAGCCCAGGTTGCTCCAAGCCCCGTCCAACCTGGCCTTGGACACTTCCAGGGATGGGGCAGCCACAGCTTCTCTGGGCAACCTGTGCCAGGGCCTCCCCATCCTCCCAGGGAGGAATTTCTTCCTAATATCTAATCTAAATCTATTCTCTTTCAATTTAAAAACATGCCCCCACATCCTGTCACTACACATTTTTGTAAAAAGTCCCTCTCCATCTTTCTTGTAGGCTCCCTTTGGGTACTGGAAAAAAATTTAATGGAAAACTTGCTGCTTTCCTCATTTTAAAACTGAAACACTTTGCTTAACAGGAAAAAGGTGGGTTTTTTCCCCAGCAATTGCTATTCTTCACATGCTAAATGGCTACAGATGACACATTAAAGATATCCACCCAATCCCAGCCAGCTACAAGTGCTCTGAAAAGGATCCCCTGTGCCCCCTTACCTTTATAAAACAAATCAGACAGCCAATAAGGGGATAAATAGGAATGAAGATGGAGAAGACATAATGCAGGATGGTGGTTACCACGTAATAGTCCAGAAAAAAGGCCACTTCAGTGACAACTGTGCAGAGCAAGGCTGTCTGTACAAAAGAAAAGGAAAAAAAGTCCATTTTCATCCAGTTCAGACTCTCTAAGCGTAAGTTAACTAATTTGAGGCATATTTTTTAAAGCTTTTATCATTTAGGATGTGACAGGAAGACAGAGATGCTGGTAAATGTTTCACATTTCCTGTGCATTAAGGGCAGACAGTTAAATAAATTAACTGGGAAGCTGTTGTGGAGCTCACCAATCTTCCCTGTTATCCCAACTCAAGGTCAAGTTACTCACCACTGAAAATATAAATGACCAAAATTCTTTCGTGTTCTGGACTTTTCTAAAGGTGAAGGAGACCACGTAAGTGAAGAGCACAACTGAGGGGACGTAACCAATCAGGCAAAAAATCTGCAAACACAGGGAAGGTTTCTCAGGAATGTGAAGCAAGAATTTCTTGTTTAAGTATCAGCTGGAACGACTTTGGTGTGATACATAACTCTGAATTCATCTTTGTCACTTAATTTGATTTATTTTGCTGCCTTGGTAGTATATTATTAGAGACACAAATGCAAGAGTGTGAGGAGAGGCAGGAACCTCCCTCCTTTAAACTCTTCCCCATTTTTTTTATAACACAGGATCCCATAAATGCCGACCTCAAGATTTTGGCAAATAGTAAGAATTCTATCTTGGCATTTGTGTAGAAATTAAAACAAAGGGAGAGAACCAGCCCTGCAGCACATCCCAAACCTGATTATCTCAGAGCTTCTGGGAAAGCAGCAAGGAAAAGCTGATTCCTCTCAATTACAGCCAATCTCACAGGGAAGCCCGCTCTGAATATCAAAGACACGAAGTCTTGTGGTGTCTTCAGTTGAATCACATGCTGCAGCTCACTGCAGAGATGGGCTGTGCTCAAAGTCACTGTGACCTTGTCATTAGCAGCGCGTTGATGCAAACAGAGCAATTATCAGTCACAGCAAAGAGCACAAAGCAGGCTGGGAAAACAGGGAAAAAAGGAAGGAGCATTTCCTTGGAAAAGCTGGTATTTTAAAGCTTTATTACTCCAGCTCTGAATGAAACTCCAAGATCTGAACAATTTTCCCCACAAAAAGTGTTTTGCCTTTGGTGCAGCCTCAGCGCCGGCGGCTTTATTTGGGTGTTTTCCCCGTAAATCCATTGGAAAAATTCAGCTGAACCACCCAAGAAAAATAAACACTCGTAGAAAACAAGGTAACCAGACTCTCCCTTCCCCACCACACTCACCACAGCCAGGAACTTGCCCACATAGAAATAAACCCCGTAGTGGAAGGCAAAGAGGCTCCCGATCATCAGGACGAGGATGGAGAAGAACAGCGGGAGGTCGACGACGGCTTGGCCCATCCAGTAAGCAGAGGGATAGAGCCCTGCAATCTTCAGCTGTGTGTAGGCCTTGATCTGCAACAGGAGAAGAAAACAGTGTTAATTGCACAGTAATTAAAATCAGTGCCATGTTAATCTGGCCCCGTGTTACTCAGTTACTGCCAATTTTAGCTTTTCCCAAACCTGCTCCACCCCAGGCAGCAAACAGCCATCCCATCCATGCTGCCTCTCAGGGCACTATTTTTAGACCCCCTTCAAGTTTTCCCCCCAAATCCCAAGATTTTTAACTTCTTGTGTGTCTCTGGCTCAACACCTGGGAGGCACCTTATGGTTTTCCGCGTTGTCCATGGCAAAATAGGGCGGCATCCCGGTGATGATGATCCCCAGCAACACGGCTTCGAAATAGATCTCCATCCTGAAAATCGTGTCTGGAAGATTCTGGAATATAAACCAGATTTCTTCAGTGCCAGCATGTGCAGGACCAAGACACCACCTTAAGTGTTGGAACGTGACTGTAAATGCTAAAATATAAATTCTGTCTATGGCAACGTCACCTGAGCTGCAGCATGAAGAGAAACAGCCATGGAAGTTCTGGGAGTATTTATATGAGGAATAAATAATAGCTAATGAACTTCTAGAGCATTTATCTCCTGCTGCAGGTCATCTCCTCTCCCAAAGGCCACCCCAGCTCGGCACAGGAGGCAGCAGACCCACACCTGCAGGTCACCTCTAACAAACCACAACAGCTTCATGGGATCATGGAATGGTTTGGGCTGGAAAGAATCTTAAGAGATCACTTAGTTCCAGCCCCTGCCATGGGCAGGGACACCTTCCACTAAACCAGGTTACTCCAAGCCCTGTACAACCTTTAATTCCCAACACCATGTCCTCTTTCCAAGCCCTTTTCTCCTCCACTTCCACAACCTGCAGAGCAAAACCCCAGCACCTTTCATGTCCTCTTAAGCTCTCAAACAATCCCAACCAGCTTTTCCCTTGTTTTGTGGGGTGTTTCTACACTCCCTCTCTCACTCCAGGGATGCTTTGCCGCCCAACCCCATGTTTCAGGGTGACTTTTGGGGTGCTGCTCACCTGAATGAAGGGGTTGCTCCAGATTTGGATGCTCTCAGTCACATTTAAACTGCGCAGCAGGAGGTTGCTGACAATATTCATCAGAACTGGCAGGGAATGCACCATGGTGCTGTTGAATATGACAGCGAAAACGTAATTCTAGGAGGAAAAGTACGTGCTGTATTAATTCTTCTGCACGAAGGGCAATTCCCTGAGAGGGCTCTCCTTAATTAAACCTGAGCATTGGGAAAAATCTTTGCATAATTGAGTCTGCTTTGCAGGAAGCTCTGGGCTGCTCAGAGTGGTTGTAACACATAACCTAATTCAGGAAAACAGTCATGTTCACAAAGAGAACAAATTATTTGGAATAAATTCCCAGCATGTTTTATGGAACAGTGACACTATGACAAATGACACTCCATGCAATTACAGCCTGAAAAAACAAAACACACAAGGACCCACACTCGGATGTTCTCGCTAATGGATTTAAAAACCAGACAGGCAAAAATTTACAGGAGCTGAGGAGCTGCACTGGCACACTGATGGGAGCAGTGTCAATGAGCAAAAATGGGAACAAGAGCCAGAGCTGGCAGACTGCAAAGCAGTTCCTCTGCTGGGGATTAAATACAACCCCAAAGCTCACATCTTCCCAACAGCCCTTCAGTGACCATACGGAAAAGAGCACGTACAATCCATGAAACTCGTTTTTCTTTACACATGAGAGCACCACAGAATTGTACTTCTGTCAGATTGTGTAATTCAGTCAGTACAAGGAAAAGAAAAAAAAAAGATGAAAGAATTCCTGTGTCAGGTCCCTTGTGAAATAAAACATTTCTCTTGGTTTTTTGTGTCATTTTGGGGAAGAAAGGAGGATGGAAGTTTGATTGCCCTACTGTAATTATAATTGTGGAAGAACATTCATTTTGTTAATATTTCCATTCTGTTAATACAAGTCCTCTTTTCAGGCCTTTTGTATAAGGAATACAATGTAATATTACTTGATTCTCTGACTCAATAGTTGTTTTTTCAGGTAAGAGCATCACAAACCAGCCCCCAGCAGCTGCTTGGGGGCTCTTTGGGGCACAACCCAGCCAGTCTGTCCATCTCACCTGCCTGGATTGAAGGGCAAACACGTTTAAAGCTGCACTGTGGGGTGCAGCTGAGACATAATCACTGTCATTGAACATCTCCAGGAGTATGTTCATGCTCCCAAGGGAGTGGACAATGTCATTGATATCCGATTCTGGCGAGAACAGAGAAAACACAGAATCACTAAAGTTGGAAAAGAGCTTAAAGATCAAGTCCAATCATTAATCCAGCACTGCCAAGCCCACCACTAAACCATGTCCCTGAGTGCCACATCTCCACGACTTTGAAATCCTTCCTTATCACCAGTTTGTAGTATTTTACACAAAATTATTGATGCATTTTCTCACTGATATAACCCCATAAAGGATCACTGTTTCCTTTCACTCATGCCCACCAGAGAGTCCTCTGCTATTCTGAACAAAACAGATTATTTTATTTTGGTTTCCCGCTCAACAGCCTCCAAAGAACTCAGGAAAAATTTTTTTGTTGTGTTCTCCAATTAGTTTGTGCAACTCAAGTGCAGCAGTGAGGGAGCAGAGTTGCCAACAAGCATTATCAGGATAGTCAAAGTTTGAGTTGAACAGTGAATTAGCAAAAAAAAATAAAAAGCAGGAAAAGTAAATTGTATTAAGCACAAATTCCCAACAGCTGGAACAGATGCTTCTTTCCATTGCCTGGATTACTGCTGTGCACTTTTAAAACATCTTAAATTGAAACAAAAAGCAAATTTTCCCAAGTGTTTTATAGCAGGATTTTAATGCTGATTATCTAAATCTCTCTGGCCAGTTCCTTCATATGGATCATCCTCTGACACAGCAAGAAAAAGGTTACTGGATATGGGAGGAGGAGGAAGATCTGTGAACTAAACCCTATGGCACAAATGATATTCACTCTCTGTCATCTCTGGGTACTTGGAAACTGTTCATCTGGGTTAACTGGCAGGAAAATTTTGTCCCCAATCCCAAAGTAGCTACACTGAAGAGAGAGGTGGAGACAGGAGCTGCTCCCCTACCTGTGGAGTTCTGCAGCAGGAGTCGACTCCTGTACTTGTGATAGTTCTCTCCAGGCTTCAGCAAGTACAAATCTGGGGAAAGTTTGATAGCAGCTACAGAATTTTTGATGATGTGGTGTATGAAAAACAATAAAATCTGAACGACAAGAAATATCAGAAAAAGCAACAACCTGAAAAGAAATAAAAAGTTTGGGGTTCATTAAAATCCAGCGAAAGCCAGCCCAGTTTATGTGCATGTTATTAAAACATCTCCCTCACCCCCCAAAAGAGAATGTATTCAACAGAAATGACAGCTTCATATTTACATTTAAAACACAGTAAGTATGTGAAAAAAATTAAGCAAATCCTGCCCTTTCTCTGGTGTCATTCAAACAGGTTTTAAGACTTCTGTATCTCAATACTTACATAACTCTCACACATTTATTTTCCCTCTTCAGGGTAAGGAAATGCACTTTGGCTATGGTGGAAACCTGCTTCTTCCACAGGGCTGTGTTGCTCATGGCTGGAGCCTTTGTCTCTGACAGCATCAGCAGGCTCTGCTCCATGTCATCCAAGGATTTGTTATCCACCTCCTCCTGCACTTGCTGGGAATGGAACACGCTGTAATCTGAAAAAGGGGAGAGGAGAACTCTACAGAGTCGATGCTTTGACAGAGCTACAGGGTTGAAATGGGAGAGGTGGAGGAGCCAGGTGGTCCTTCCTACTGAAGAACTCATCTCATCCTATCCCATCCCACCCCATCCCAATTTCTCAACTTAATCCCAAGACCACTGACACTGATCCACCCCCATCACACACATGGCAGATACTTAAGGCAGATGACAAATTTTTGCCACTCAAAAGGTGCAGACTTGCCCCAGTTTCATACCACTGGCCTGTGTATGCACCTGTATTATTCAGCACCAGCATATTCAGCTGTTAAACCCTCCCACACTCACACAGTTTGTGGAGCAGGGTAGTAATTCTACTTACTTAGTAAGTTTATATATCAGTATACTATATATACACTATAGAGTATATATACTTACTTATACTAGTAAATCTGTATCACACAGAAAGCTTTAGAATTATGAAAATAGCTTAAACGATTAAAGTTAACATTAAAAAAAAGAATTTATTAATTCTGGAATAATATTAAGCCTATTCAGCTTATCATTTGAATTGAAAGTTAATTTCAAAGGAGGAGAATTGAGACAAGTTGAGCTGTTTCAGCCTTAAGTGCAGCCACTAATGTTGCAGAAAGTTGGAAATTAATTTCACGCTGTGCATTTATAAATTCTTGAAAGCAAAAAGTCCATTAGGAAAATAAAGGACATTTTAAAAAAGCAAGCCATTAAATGTGTGACTGTAAAGCAGAGGAGTCAGATGTAAGTGTGCTGGATGAAAAATTAATAAGTGAAAAGCTTTTCCCCTGGATCCTCCCAGAACCACCTCCTGCCCAATTCACTGCTTTTTCCCAGTTTTCACATTAAATATTTCAACAGCCTGGAATGTTACGAGGCCAAAGGAACCCCACCTCGTTGCAGCACCTTGGGAGGGGAATTGTTACTCTTACCTCCTGCTGGCAGTGACAATTCCACACTAACTGAGATTAAAACAAACATGAGACTAAACTAAAACAAGAGAACATTCCTGGCCCACCCCACCTGCTTGGTCGATCTCTGCCTCAACTTCCAGCTTCAGGTAGACGTCCTCCAGCGTGGTCATGGACACGCCGTAGGTGATAACACCCAGGTGGGAGTGGGTGTCCAGGTCAGAAAACAAGCCTGGGGACAGACATGACACATAAGAACTCTGCAGTTGTGCTCCACCACCTCCTGAGAGAGCTCCAAGTACACCAGACACATCCCTAAAGCCTCGGAAAAAGCACTAACATAGAAATATCGATGTTTAAAGATGAAGACGCAGGTCATGGCTTGAGAATCAAGGTTGGGATAAGCTCCTTTTAGCACCCAACTTCAATCTCTGTGGTCAGGGAAACATGGCAGGTTTTCCTGAAGCTGTGGTGTTGATGAAAATCACCTCAGCATCCTAAAGCTCCTGGGCTGAGAGCTGCCTCTGAGCAGCTTCAGGAGCCACTCTCCTGGTAGCATCATACCCAGTGTCTGCAGGACAGGTCATCCTATCTAAATCCCTGCCCAGGCACAAAGGGATTTTACAAATAAAACCACTGAGTAATTGGATATCTATATGAGATAGGTACTTTTATGCATATATAAAGAATTCCCAGATGTGTAAAGCAAGGTTAACTGGACAGCAAGCAGAGCTTGAGGACCAACAAGAGATTCAGAAAGAGCACTAATTAATATCCTTGGATAAAAATGCTATTGGGCTCTTGTTAGTCCTATAAAATAAAGGACCTAAAATGAGGAGCTTAGAGCCAAGGTCAGGCTGAAGGGAAATGCTAATGTATAAAATGGGAAGAGCAGCTGGATCCCTGATGCTGCTGCTCTAATCTCTGCAATTTCTTCTGCCCCACTGACCAAGGCACATTCCCAACCTTGGCTTCTCCTTGCAACAGTTTGGGGGAATTGATTCCATCTTACATAAAAGGTGCCTGTTTTCAAAAGTACACGATGTGGCTGCTAAAGGCAAGGCTAATAAATTATTAACTCAAATGCAGCAGGGGAAAAAAAACCACTTATGAAATATCAGCTGCATATTCCCATCGGTGTTGATTCTCCCTTAGCTTTCCACATGGCACAGAGGACACAGTGTTTATTCCATTTATTTCTGGGAGGTGAACAAGGAGCTCTGCACAGGACTGATCAGATAATTGCTGCCATCTAGTGAAATCCTCACATCTGCTCCATGCTCCCTCTCACCACTGAATTTTAAGGCAGTGACACGGACAGCATTACTGTTTTAGAGGTTATCATTTTACTGTCTTTCACAGATTGCTTTTGCAGCTCACACAAGGGTTGTTGATTTTTGTAGGATTTGGGGCTTGCTGGATTCCCACTGGAGGCCAGCCTGGCCCATTAAAACCCTCTGCAACAAGATGATGCTTCTGCAGGACAAAGGGATGGTCGGGTGAAAGGGTCTCTTCACCACAGAGGCATCAGCCCAGCACTTGTTGTCAGGTACCCACATCCCTCTGACACACCACAGCCCCCCTGGAGGAGGCAACAAGGTCCTCACTCACCTGAGAAAGACCTCACTGACTCACCAGCAGCCAAATAATAACATATATAATCACAGGTAACTGCAGAATTGACACTTTAGCAAGAGGTGCAGCTACAGCCACGCCTGATGGAATTCCCCTTTGCAGCCACTCATCCCTGCAGCACAAAAACCCATCAATACCTGCAAATTTGTCCACATCCTTGAGGGGGAGGGTGTACACGAGCTGCTCATCGTTCTCCTGGATCAGGGTGGCTGCAGGGATGTGCTGCCTGATCAGAGAGGTCGTAGCTTCCGTGTTGCAATAGGCATCGATGTGCATGCTAAAAACACAGCCCCAGAAACTGGGGGGTTAAAGCCTGACCTTCTCCTGACACTGCACTACAACAATCAGCCAGCAGGGCACCACAGTCACCAAACACTCAATTTTATCGTTCAAGATGATAAAGGGATTTTCTTTTTTGAGGGGACAGAGGGTGCTATCTTAAGAGATTGCAACAGAAAACAATAAAAAGAAAATAGCTGATGGCACATAAATACCACAAAGCACTTACCTCAAGCGGTAACCAATTCCCCACTTGCTTTTGAGAAAGAGAGAAGATCCGAGGCACTTCAACATCCCTTGAGAAATCACAGCTTTACGATCTAGACACAGAAGTCAAGAAGGCCCCTTTGAAGCAGAAGATCGAGAATTTCCCCCAAAGCTCAATGACATATTTCAAACAAAGGTGCATTCTGTGGTCTGGCACCCCAGGCTGGCACCCAGGGTGGCACAAGATCTCACCAGCCAGGATATCTGCCTCGTCCATGAAGTGGGTGCTGAACACGGTCACACAATTGGCTTTCCTGTTCTTCAGGAGGTTCCAGACGATGTGCCGTGAACAGGGATCCATCCCGGCCGTGGGCTCGTCCAGCAGCAAAACCTTGGGGCAAAACCAAGAGTGTTTTCAAAGCCACATCCATGTGCACTGACCTCAGGAACCCCTACAGATCCAGGGGGTTTTGTCTGAAGCCTGCTAGTTATTCCTCTAAAACACATAAGGAACATCCCACACTAAGTAATGCAGCTGCTGCCACTACACTTTGAATAAATCCATCTCCTGTTGTGACAAATGGAAAAACCCTATAATAACTTAATGCCATAGTCTGTTCTATTCTGGTTCTAACACAATTACATATTAGAATTAACAATTTAGCTGTGGATTCACTTTTTCTCCTAAGGGGTGGTTAAATACACACACCTGTTTTTAAAATCCCCAGGAACTGTCACACACATCACTTTTAAATACAGATCTCAAAGCAATCCTCATCCTCACAGGCCAGAAATTACAGAACTGGAACACAAAAGAGCTCTCTGGCTCCATTCCTGCTCCTGGATGGCTTTGTGAGGAAAGTATCCAACAATTTGACTGTTGGGGGCTAAATGTTACCTGCCAGAAGTTACAGAAAACTTGTCACACTGTTTATTTCCCAAAGAGATCAAATCCAGAGTTACTGCCATTACCTGAGCCTTTAACAGCCTTGAGCACAAAGGTTGAGTCATTAAAGTTGTTTAATTAAGTTTTTTTTTTTTCTTCATAAATGAAGAAAAAAAAAAAGGAGCAACAGATGCTGAGAGTAACAATTACTGCATCTTACATATTATTATATATATGAATTAGTTTAGACAAGAGACACCAAACCATCAATGTATCAGTGATGCCAAGCTGGGAACAACTCCATCACTCTCACCTTGGGGTTCCCAAGAACAGCAACTCCCACTGACAGCCTCCTCTTCTGCCCCCCACTTAGTTTTTTAGCTTGATTGTCTCTGATGGGTTGCATCTCCAAATCCAGCAACACCTTCTGCACCTTGAAAACACAAGAAACACATTTACTGTCTTAAAAAAAATAAATCTGTAAAGTGTTTTTAAACCAGATTATGAACGATTAACATTCAAATTAACTGTTGCTAATTCCCAGTTTATTCTGTATGTGAACTGCACAACCTGTGCATACAAAGTTTAAAGGTGCCTATGCTTGAACCCAAATGCCAGGATTTAAAGTTTTGCCATGAACATTTTAATCTCCTAGGAAAAATTAACAGTTTATCTTTGCCAAAATATCTGTACCTCTTGTCTATTATACCATAAAATAATATTTCCCTCCACACTTGTCTAAAAGGATATTTTGATTTACAGGTTAGAAGTGAACACATAAGACAACACCTGTGCCCAGGTGACTTACTTCCTGTATCAAATCATTCTGAGGGATTCCCTTAATGGCAGCAAAGAGGGAGAGATTCTCCTCCACAGTTAAAATATCAAAGTGTATGTCAGACTGAGGGCACACCCCCGTTATCTGCCGCACTTCCAGCATCTCATCGATCTCAGAGACTTTGTGCCCATAGACAGAGACAAACCCTGAAACAAGAATTAAAACAAATCCAGGAGCAATCAAGGAAGAAGGTCTTTACAGTCAGAGAGCAGGTGAATGTGGCTATGAATTGAAGGTGAACTTTAGGAGACCTTATAAGGTCTGAGGGAGCATTACAGGAAGGCTGGAGAGGGACTTTTCACAAGGGCAGGGAGTGACAGGACAAGGGGGAAAGACCTTAAGATGAAGGAGGGCAGGGATAGATTAGATATTAGAAAAAAATCTTTATTATAAGGGTAGTGAAGCACTGACACAGGTTGTCCAGAGAGGTTGTGGACTTCCCATCCCTGGAAGTGCTCAAGGTCGGGTTGGATGGGACTTGGAGCAACCTGGGCTAGTGGAAGTTGTCCCTGCCCAAGGCAGGGGGTTGGAATGAGATGAGCTTTAAGGCCCCTGCCAACCCAAACCACCCAGTGATTCTATGATTCTGTTTCAAAGTTTGGTGCACCCTGAAATAAAGATCCTGAGCTTTGGTTTTGAAAGCAGGGCACCCAAAAGCCCTGAGGACTCACCATCCGTGGGTGGGCACAGCCCACAGAGGATGTTCATCAGCGTCGTCTTCCCGGTGCCGCTGTGCCCCAGCAGAGCCGTGATCTGACCCTCGTAGATGTCAAAGGACAAATCTGGTCCCCGGGGCAGAGGGAGAGGAGATGTCAGGGATGTGCTCCTGGCACCTGGAGCCAGCTCCCAAGGCAGAGGTAAATTCAAATACTAACATATGGGGTATGCATTTACACTCTGCTGGGGGCACACCTTACCTCCATGGCTGGGCATGGGATAGGCCCTGCACCCACATCTAAAAGCCACACAGGGAAACAAAATGAAAATATCAGGGAGAAGGGGCAGGGAAGATCATATCACCACAGGAGGAATAACAGGGATGATACCAGTAGGTTTTCCTTAGTGATAAGGGTTCACTTCTTGGGGTACTGTTCTAAAGATTACTGCCCAAGCTGTGAGAGAATACACACACAGGCACATCTGGCATTCACACTCCAAGGTCCCACCCCTCTAAAAGAAACCAAAAAGCCTGAACTGAAACACAAAAGATCACTCAGCAATTCAGCTATTGCTCCTCTGCATCTGACAAGCAGCTAAAAAGCTAAAATGTTCTTACTTCTGAGAGCCTCCACAGTTTCCCCCTTTTTCCTGAATGTTTTCTGAACACAGCTGATTCTGAAAGAAGACATGTCATTGTATAAACTGTTTCAGGATCTTAGTATGTCATTTTGAATGATCAATACTTGGCAACAGTCACAACAAGATGATCAGATCAAAGTGGCACCAGACATGTTCAAGGCCCATCAAGGCATGTCAAGAGACAGGACATCTTGATGAGCTCTGCCCATCTCCACCCTGGCATCAGAAAGCTTTTTCTGATCACCTTCTAAGGTATTTCCTCTGTTGACAACTTGAATTATTTAAAATCTGTGTCTCTTTCACATGGTAGAACAACACACTAGAGGTTTCTCGAGGTAGAAAAGGGAACAGCTACTCCCCAGTGGTTGCACAATACCACAAAAGACTCCACAGATATGATATAGAAAAGAGGTATTAGTAGAACAGACTCCAAAGATGTGATTACTGACAGCTCCTCATCAAAATTAGGTAAAAGAAAGCAGGTATCTTTCTCCCCAAGAAAGGTAAAAACCTTCCTTCCAGCCCCACTGGTTTCCCAAATGAGAAAAACCTGAAGGCACCCATCCTTCAGGATGGGCTTTGGAAGCCTGGCTGCCCTGGAAATGAGGATGGGAGTGGGTTATGGCTGAGAAGCAGGGAGGAGAACTGGGTATGAAAGAAAAGAAAACCTGCACATGTAAAAGATGACAAGATAGTGTGAAAATTCTAGAGAGCTGCTGAAGGGATGATATGGGAAGAGTCCAGGCTGGATGGACTTAATGCAACAACGGTCACAACGTTCTCATGTGAACATCAGGATTAAAACCAGACCCTTGAACCCATGGTAGGTGCCCAAAGAGATATGGATGGTGTGAACAAGACTCAGTCTGGTCACTGAGCTCAAATATTTATTTGAGACTAGTGGAGCCAACCAGGAGTAAAGATGCAGAGTTCCCCATCTCCCATCAGGCTACGCCACTGGAAAATGATGGCAACAAGGGCTTAAAGGAAGACATTGAAAATAACATCTGAGAAACACCACAAAGCAATGACAGTCCAGATGCAAGACAGCAGGTGACACACAGCACAGCACGAAAGATGAGAGTGGGGACATCTATTTCTCAGTTTCCTTTTACACTCTCGTATGTGGCAGCTGGGTAAAACCACCATGAAGTTCCCCTCTGGTCTGTGGAGAACACCACAGCCTTCACACAACCCTAGAATTCGGCCCTTTGTCCTAAAATATGTGTTACCAGAAACTAAACCCTCCCAGCAGAGCAGACGCTCCAACATCTGCAACTGCTTACGCCGCCCGTGGCCTCAGCGAAACGGAGGGAACGGAAAACCAGCCGGGCTGGAGAGGACTCCAATCAAAGGAAAACCATCCACAAACAAACCCTCCCTTTAAGCCCAGAGATTTACCCTTGGAGAGCATCCACTGATGCTGGGGATTGACCGGGAAGGAGCCGCGCTGGGCTCTCTGCAATGCATACCATATGCTATTTGAATCCAACGGGCGCAGAACTGAGAGGGGATTTTTCAAATCCCACGTTAAAAAAAAAAAAAATTCCCGGGGAACCCAGGTGATCTGCTCATCTGCACGTGGGGCTGTACCTGATGGCTTCTTTCCCCTGGAATTCCGAAGGCACGGGCTCCACGATCTCGCCGAAGCTCAAGCTGCCGTTGATGCTGCTCTCGTACAGCTCCTTGTAGTTCTTCCTGTGCTTGGACCAAAACGAGGGCTTCATGAAGAACAGCGGGGTGCGGCGCAGCCCGAACTCCCCTGGAGAACACAGGGAAAACCCACAGCTTCCCATCAGATATTCCTCAGCTTTTGGGTTTTAGCTCCAAAAGCCGCGAGCTCTCCCGTGAGAGGTCCACGAGCCACCCTGCACCTCTGTTCCAGAGGGGTTTCCTCATAGAATCACAGAATCAGCTGGGTTGGAAGGGACCTTCGAGATCATCAAGTCCAACCCTTGAACCAACACCGGTGCAGTTCCCAGCCCATGGCACTGATGCCACATCCAGTCTCTTTTTAAAAATCTCCAGGGATGGAGAATCCACCAATTCCCTGAGCAGCCCATTCCAATGGCTGATTATCCTCTGTGTAAAGAAATTCTAATATCCAACCTAAACCTCCCCTGGCACAACTTGAGACCGAGCCCTCTTGTCTTGCTGATGGTTGCCTGGGAAAAGAGACCAACCCCCCCCGGCTCCCCCCTCCTGTCAGGGAGTTGCAGAGAGTGAGGAGGTCTCCCCTGAGCCTCCTCTTCTCCAGGCTGAGCCCCCCCAGCTCCCTCAGACTCTCCTCACAGCACTTGTGCTCCAGTCCCTTCACCAGCCTTGTTGCCCTCCTGTGGACCTGCTCCAGGACCTCAATATCCTTCAGCAGAGTTTAACCATCTGCACTTAAGCCACCGCTCCCATCAACACTGCTGGCAGGCTCCAGGTTGGCCAGGAGTTTAAATACATGTGCAAATCTCCTTCTGTGCAAGAAAAATCCCCAGGACTGAAAAAATGGTGACTTAAACACAGTAATACAAATCCAGAGGGATCAGAGGCGAACGGAGCTGAGGGGCTTAACCAGGATTTAGTCGTAAGATTAACAACTTTATTCTGTGTTTCATGTTAAAGTACTTATGTCACAGGGAAAGGTCTGGAACAGGCAGAGGAGTCTTTGATTTTCAACCCTCAAAGAGCAAATTTTAAAGGCTGAAGCGTTCATTAGCCCAGTAAGGAAGTTTTTCCTCTAGAAAAAGGGAAAAATTTTGCTTTTTAGGGCCAGCAATTCTCAACATGCCAAAACCCCCCCCTCACACCTCACAGTTTTAACAGAAAATAAATTATTTCAGCTTAAAGTATTCTGAGTCACAGCACAAAAATCTATGTGCAAACAGCATCACCTCCTTTCTCCATAGCTGAATTTAAGGGAGAGGTGCCACCAGCCTGGGAGAGGGGTTCAGGACTGCAGGAACTGGTGATCCTTGCACAGTTCAGCTCTTGGGAACATACCTGGGATAACCTGGTCAAGGTACACAGCTACAAGCAGGTAAAAGATGCTGTCCAGCACCAACAAAATAAGAGAGATACAGAGTGGGTAAGGACCATCATTTATATTTGCAAATGTTGCCCCATCTTCATAATCTTCCAGATGCATGACCTGCACAGGGAGAGGGAGATGTTACACACCAGCACTGGGCCAGCCTGAAAGACAGGACAGCACAGGGTAAACTTGGCAAAAGAAACAAAAATAATGAGGAAGTGACTGAGATCACAGCAACAAACACCAAGAATAACAGCTCCTTGATGGGGCTTGATATCAAACTCCCAGGGGAAGTTATTAAAACAGGCATTTTCCCCCCCCATCATCAGTTTATTAGAAATAAAATAACATGACAAGGGGATGACGAGGAGCTGGTGGTTCTTTACCTGCGCGACACCGATCAAGAAGCTGCACTGACACAAAGGGCTGAGAAACCACACAAAAGATTTGGGGAAATCCTCCAGCAGGACAATGTTCAGGCCCACAAACCCAAAAGCCAGCGTGGCCAAGAACTCCACTATACCCACGTGCTTTGACTTTTTAAATAGAGGTGTCAGCATAAGGGCGAAGAAAACCTGAGGGCAAAAAAACAGAGAGGAAGGTACTGTTTTAAAACTAATAATACAGGTATAGAAAAACTAAGGTGAAATGCCATTTTGCCTCTTGATATCGTTTTCCTGGTATAGTCACCCACACAGAATTATGGAATCATTTTGTGTGGAAAAGACCTTTCAGATCATCCAGTCCAACTGCTTCCCCAGCACTGCCAAGGCCACCACTGAAACATGTCCTTAAGTGCCACATCTACACAGCTTTTATATCCCTCCAGAGCATCAGGAGGGACAGATTCCCCAGAGATGCCAGGAGACAGAGCACAGAAAATAATGATGGTTCCTAATTTTTCTTTTATAGAGCTGAGTGTGCACCTCCACCCTGGTGAGTGTCCCTTCTGCCAGTGACAGCAAACAAATACCTACTTGGGCACTGGCTGCTTATAAATTCAGACAGACTATATAAATATATTTATAACATATTCAAACATAATTCTCTGAGCTTTAATTAGGGTTTTAGCATTACACTATATAGTAACAACAAATGTTTTGAAGAGGATGTGGGTTGGGACTGCAAAATGGTTCTGTACAGCGTCTTCAGCTCAAAGACTGATTATTTTAAACCCAGATATTTCAGTAGGGAAATGTCTTTCCCATAGTGATGGGTGACACCTGTAGAACATCCTGAACTGGAGAAGAGCCAAGGAAGGGGATGGGAAGGTCAGACACCCAGCACTGTTTGGTCCTACAGAAGCAACGCTTGTTGCTTTAGGAGAGAGAACAAGAACAGGTGGGGAAGGAACAAAACCCACAGGGATGGGGTGGCTGAATTTAACAAGACCAGGAATACTTACTGAGGAGACTCCATACAGGAAAAAAAGGAGAAATATCACAAAGGCACTGCTCTGGGGAAAGAGGGAGGAGGCCGTGGCAATCACTGCCATGAGAATGGACATGACAAAAATCAGGCTCACGTAGAGCAGCACCCAGGAAAGCCTAGGAACAAAGGGGGGGAAAGAACAGAAACCAGGCAATGAATCCCCAGCCTGAACCGGCCACACAAATAGCCAAACCCACCATTCTTTAATATTCCAGACAGCTGCACCAAAGGCCAAGCTTGGAACAAAACAAGAGCCCCCAAATAAAAGAGCTCTTGTAAACACCCCTGGAATTGTTCTTGGCACTAGAGCACACACAGATACCCACAGCAGCTAAAGACACACAATTAGATGATTCACTATTTTTTTTTTTTTAAACTTGCATAGTTAATTCCCTGGTATAACCAAAAGAGAGTAACAGAGTCATAGGTTTCAATAATTCAAGAAATTCTATTTAAAATTTAATCCACTAGTCATTCCAGTCGCCGGGCAGGGTAATAAAATCCTTTTCTTCTGAAAAGCAGAGCTGTGAGCAACTCTGACCTCAGGAAGCAAGGGTGGTTTGTGTACAGGTAGTAAAAAAATGACACATTTCCTCAGAAGTAGAGAAAAAAAAAATCATTCCAACAAGCCCAGGTGGTTGTTTCGGTGCAGTGGGGACAGATGTGAAAACGCTGCAGGAAAGGGCAAAGCCAGACCTGGTTTTATCTCCTCAGCTATCAGTGATTTCAAATTAGCACATCCTCTCAGGTGGGGAAAAAATAAAACATTGTATTGCACAGGACAATTTCCATGACGGTAAGGAAACAAATTAAAACCTGTTGCTTCGACTACTCTGTCTTGTTAAAATTACAGAGTTGGATTCATTTAATTACGTGTCAGGGAAACTGCTGCTAGGCTCTGAACAGACTGCAGGTTACCTCTTGAGCCTCTAGGAAAGGAGGTACTGAGCCAAAAATATTTAAAGAGAATGAAAAACCTACATAAAAATCTCACACATCATCAGATTTGATCCCTCTAAGTCTGGCACAGCTTTACATGCATAAATGCAACAGTATTACTCTGGTGTTTACTTACTAAAATATTCATATTTTCATGATACTGCAAGTGTCTCTATCTTTGATATAACAGAATATTTCCCTTTCTGGTTGTTTTCAGTTAATCAGACTGAAAATAATTTTAAAAATGAAGGAGGGAAGAGTTTTCCTAGAAAGTGTTTGTTGTTTTTTTTTTTTAATAATTATTTATATATATATAATTCTACTATAAAGAACAAGTTATACTAAACACTCACATACCAGAAGGCAGTGTCATGGAGTCCCAATATTTTCAGGAATTCCTTCAACTTCCTCTCCTTTTCTGCCACAATATGAATTGCCAAATAATACCCAAACGGGGAGAAGGCGATCACCAGGTAAATTAAAATGATTGCACGGGGGAAATTATCTATTTCCACCACAGCAGCCTCTCCCATAACCACTGCTCTCGTCAGTTCAAGCTGTTCCCAAACCGACTGATTCGTCTTCAGCTGAAAGGAAGAGAAGGAAGAGTTATTTTGGGATTGCTCCTGATTTTTCAGCCCCATCCCAGACTCCAGCTCAGCTCCATCTCCATCCCCGCTGGCAGGGAGGGATCTGAAGACCCCAAATCCCAATCCAAAAGCAGGAAAACTGGAGAATATCTGAACTCCTGGAGACAAAATTAGCAAATGTGAGATTTCTAGCCCTTGAAAAGATGAAATTTGCTCCCTCCACGAGCGGGATGAGGGGAGGGGAATTGGGAAAAATTGCTGGTCAACACTGACACCAAAATAAGGCAAATCCTGCAGCCCTTTTAGGACAGCACCTGAAATGGCATTTTGGGGTGAGCACTGTGAGCCTTTGTGTTTTGAGGACTGTTGTGATGGGTGTTCAGGCTCATTTGGATGCAGTTAGAGACAAACATCCACATTCTTCAGCCCAACGAGAGCAATTCTGCACAAAATACAGCAAAGCACAGCCAAAACATTCTGCCTTCTCATCAGGGTCCAGATGATTTCTGAGATGGCCTTTCCCACAACTAACAGCCAACATCAGACAAGCAGCCAGAGCCAAGGCAGCCCCTGGAGCTGACCTTCCCTGGGTTTACGATGTTTTTTTCCAGTTACCTGTATAATGGCAGCATCAATGCAGGCCTGGAGCGCCGTGAATCCCGAGCTCCAGTAGGTCACTGACTCACAGCCCTTCCCCAGGTTGGAGCAGCTGGCTGCAGAATAAAGCAGGGAATGATGATCCATAAAGTCCCCTTCAGCCCAGGCCACTCTAAGATTCCCTGGTTCTGTGTTAAAATGCCAAAACCCAGAGTTACACCTGCCCTGTCCCCAGCGCGCAGCTCGAGGCCACCCCCGACAGTGCTGCAAACAACCTCCATAAATCAATATATGGAACACCAGGCCTGAAAACAAAAATAGAAAATGATTTTCCAGTTCATCCCCTTGCAGAGCACATGTGAGAGAGCTCACATTTACCTCTGGATTCCGTATAAACGGAGGACATGGCGATGGAGTCGTGGAACCTCAGCTGGTAGGACATGGAATCCTTGAACACAACCCCCACAAAGTTGGGGGGTTTGACAGCACTGGCCTCTTGCAGCTCCTCCTCACTCAAATACTCCTCAGTGATGATGCCTGAGAGATATTAAGAAATTATTATGTTGATTTAGGTATTGGCACAGCAGGGAGAAAAAAAACGTGCAACGGTTTTGAAGTATCGTGTTAATCATTAATCATTTGAGTTTGGAGATATATAAATGTATATATGTATGACAGGACAAGGGGGAATGGTTCAAACTGACAGGGAGTAGGTTTAGAATAGATTTTAGGAAGAAATTCTTCCCTGTGAGGGTGGGGAGGCCCTGGCACAGGTTGCCCAGAGAAGCTGGAAGTGTCCAAGTGTCCAGTTCCTCTGAAGCAGGAGGAACACAAAGAGGAGAACCAAAGATATCAAACTAAAAATGCATCAGTGGGTTTGGAGAGATAAGTTTCTGTTACATGTGTGAGGTGTGCAGGCAAAATACTGGAGAAAAAAAAAAAGGAAAAAAAACCAAGGAGAAAACCCCAAACAAATGGAAAAACACAAAGAAATGAAAAACCCAAACAAATAGAAAAATCCAAACGAACGGAAAAACAAATAGGAAAAAAACCAAATAAATGGGGGAAATAAACAAAACCCAGGAAAAACAAACAAGGAAAGCACAAACAAATGGAAGAAAAATAATAAACAGGAAAACCCAAACAAGTGTGGAAAAAAACAAACAAGGAGAAAAAGAGGAAAAAACAAACAGGGGGGAAAAAACCAATCAGGGGAAAAAAAAAAGGTAAAAGAAAAGGAAAATCACTTTCAAGAGAAGAGGTGACAAAGTGTTAATGAGAATAAGCATTTAAAAAACATTTTTAATGTTGTTTTCATAGTGACACAACCTGGGACAGCACCACCTCCTGAGCTTGCCCCAGGGTGTGACAGGACAGGTGTCAATCAGCCCTAGAGCTGCTCAGGGGCTTTTTGTACCCAAACCTTTCCCTGCAGCCACACAACACTGGCTGCACCAAGAGAATGGGAATCACTTCGAGATGGCAGTGCCAGAACATTTGTCACTCAAGGAAAAACAACAAAAAAACCCCCCCACCAACGCCTTCACTCGGATGGAAAATAAATGGATTTTTCCTACTAGCAGCACCCTTGAGCTCCCTCTCCAAACACAAGTCACAGAGAGGGATTTAGGGAGAAAAATGCAACGTTTAGGGTGTGAATACCATCTTCAAAGTTATCAGAAGCCACTTTCTTCATGATTTCTCGTGCCATCCGGGTGGGTGGCGTGTACCCAATGATGAAGTTCACCAGCTGGGAGGTGTCCAGGGTGCCCAGGTTGGCGTTGGGCACCTCGTCGTACTTCCTGTGCGGGTGCATCATGCTCATCAGGATGAGCCAAAACAGGAAAAACAGGGGGAAAAGGACCTCCTGCACAAAGGAAAAAAATGAGCATTTCAAAGAGCAGCTGTGGAAATAAAACCTTCCCTGGGTTTCTCCTGCACCAAGCTCAGAGCAGGGACCGTGAGCTCAGTTTCTTGGCTGTGAAATTCCCTGGATGTTTTCAATGCAACAGCAACTTTAATGCCAAATCCTTCCCTGGCGCTGAAGCAGGATTTTAATCACCTGCATTAGTAACCTAAGAAGCCACTTTAAGGCCCAAAGAGACAATTCTAACAAGCTTTAAACATCTGCAAACTCATGCTCTTTGAGAAGAGGCAAAACACAAGCTGTGAACCACTAAACGAGCCCAGCCAAGCACTGCACTGTCTCTTCTTCTCAACATTCATCCTCAAGTACCATCACATCACCCACACACAGGGCTGAACTGTTAGAAAAGGTAAAAATCTTTTGGGGAGGTCTCACTCTGCTATTCTGTGTAATTACAGGTACAAATGCTTGTCAAGGTGCACTAAGATGGCAACACTTAAGGACATTTTAATTACTATTAATTATATTATGTTATAAATATGTATAGATATATGCTACAGTATATATAGTATTAATAGGTTAACTAGTTATTAACACATTAACTAATATTTTTATATTGCCTGTATCTATAATTTTATTTTTCCTGTATAAAGCCTTACACATTAGGATACATCTTCAACCAAAGGATCACAAAACATCTTCTGAAAAAGCCTATTTCAACCCAAAATTCAATGCAGACCACGAAGCTTCGTAAACATCACAACAAAAGCGAGTGTTGTCTCTGATTTGGGAGTTATTTAAGCACAGAATAACTGTGGATGCACCAGTAGCAGGATCCAAGGACTCCCCCTTACCTGGACACTGCTTTTCTTAGTCCTTCCCTTAATAAGACAGTTCTTGAACAGGAGAGCTCGGGTCTGTCTCCATACTCCTGCTTCTCTGGGAGCAGCTGGTGCCATTTTTCAAGACTAGTTTGGGAAAAGCAAATAAATCAATATTAAGCGACAATAAAATTTAAAAATCCAAAGCCGGGCGGTTGCAGCTTTCGGGGCCTCCTATTTTTACATTTTCGTAGAAGCGTTTTATTTTCAGTTTTTCATATGTCAAATGCCTTCTGATACATATGCTGGGTGTCTGTTACATGGGGAAATCGGGAATGCTCCTTTAGAGCCGGGGAATCCAGCTGGGAATCCAGGCAGAACATGCCTCGGGATGCCCCTGAGCCAACCCTCCACCCAAGGGCAGGACCAGCTCTAGGCGAGCTCGCCAGACTTGACCTAACCCGGGCTTGTTTTTTTCCACATAAACTACAAACCCAAGCACTTCTCTGGGAGCAGAATTCCAGCATCCATGGCAGGAGCCGAGGGCATCCAGCCAGGGCGATGCATCCGAGAGCCAGAGCCAGCTCACCCCGGGCGAGCTGTTCAATTTACCGTGAGTAACCCCCTTCCATCCTGGAGCACGGCCAGCACTGCTTAGTTCCCTTCCCCTTACATTTTAACCTTTTCATTAGCCCGGCTGCACAGCACACCAGCGCCCAGGGTAACCTTTTGGAAAGGGGAAAAGGCTTAAATCCAATTAAAAAAGGCTTTCCCGGGAGGCAGCGGCCTGCACATACCCGCTGAGGGCCGGCGGGCCGGGCACCAGGCAGGTTTCTCTCCCCGGTTTTGTCACCACTTTGCTGCCTCAGGTTTGGAGTTATGGGTCGATCCGCATCTCCCGCTGCTTCCTCACCTGGGAACGTTGGAATATTTCACCTGTGAAGGTGGAACACGACCGTGAGCTGCCCGGCAGGGACAGCAGAGCACCAGCACAGCTCCGCGGCCGCCACCCTTCCAGTGCCACCCACACACCCCCAGAGAACAACTGAGTCACTCCTCGGCTCTTCGGCCAAAACTCAGGGCAGATTTCAGGAATTCGTCCATGTTCCAGGCTTTGCAGCCACCAACACTCATTCCAGAGGCGGGTTGATGTTCCTGGTGCCTGCGTGCTCCAGGCAGCTCTGCAGCAGCGGTTGGAAATGACATCGCTTTTCTAACTTTTTAATGACCCTAATTAACCTATCGGTAAGTTGCTTTCATAGAATCACGGAATCAGCTGGGTTGGAAGGGACCTTCGAGATCATCAAGTCCAACCCTTGATCCAACCCCACTGCAGTTCCCAGCCCATGGCACTGATGCCACATCCAGTCTGTCCTTAAACACCTCCAGGGACGGAGAATCCACCACTTCCCTGGGCAGCCCATTCCAATGTCTGACCACCCTCTCTGTAAAGAAATTCTTTCTAATATCTAACCTAAACCTCCCTGGCACAACTTGAGACCAAGCCTTCTTGTCTTGCTGATCATTGCCTGGGAAAAGAGACCAACCCCCACCTGGCTACAACCTCCTGTCAGGGAGTTGCAGAGAGTGAGGAGGTCTCCCCTTTAATTAATCACAGGTTGTGTGTCAGGCCTTAAATCACTTTTAGCCAGCACACAGCAAAAAGTTGTCATGAGCGACTTCTGTGAGGACACAGCTTGGGAAAAGTACTAAAACTCTTAAGTTTTGCTAAAGTTAACCTTGATATGCTTCAATGGACAAAGCCCGGGAGAGAGAAAGATGTATTGTTAATATTGGACATTTGGGACACAGATTTATGACCTACAAGGTCCTTTTGCAGAAACCAGAAGATGAAAGAACTAACAAAGAATTCAGTGTAAGTGCTGAAAGTCCCTACTGGGGAAAAAGATACTAAAAAGACTACAAATGTGTCCTTAATTAGAACAGAAACTGAGAAATTAATAACCAATAGAAGGCAGAATACTAACTAATGAAAGAGAATTCTGTAATTAAGCACCAATGAACATTAATTTCTTTGTTTGCTAAAAATGTACAAATAGGTGGAAAAGTGATGTACTGATGTCTGTGTGGAGGCAGGAGTTTTGTTGGCCACGTACACGCCCAGCACTGAAAATAAAAATAACGCCTTGCTTTCTAACACTAAAAAGACAGTGTTAGAGATTCTATTTATCCCAATGATTTTGGAGGTATTTGGCAACAGCAGGACCTGGTTTCTGTGTTATCTATTAGACACCACATGGCTCAAACTTCCTGCCCTGGCTGTATTTTAATACGGAAATCTATTTTTGGAGCCCAGACAGCATCTCACTAGAGGTTGCTCAGATGTCAGCACGGCCGAGCTGAGTTGGGAGAACTTCAAACACACCAACACCTTACACACAGACAGCACTGAGAGCCTGTGTCTGAGTGCAGGAGGGAGGAGAGAGGGGCTAAAAGGGACCAAACCCCCCTGCTCCCAGCTCCCCTGGCTGCATTTTGGGATCCTCCAGGGAGCAGTGACCCCCCCCCGGCAGCACGAGGACCCACGTGGGACACAGCTGCCCACTGCTGAAAGAGAAGCCTTGGGAAAGAATCCCACCTCCAGCACGGAGTGCTGCCCTTAAAGTCACACCAAATCTACTTCAAACGTGAAAATAAAATTTAAAGGAAAAAAAAATAATATTTTGCTCCAAAAAAAAAGAAAAAAAGGAAAAATCCAACCACAAAATGCTTAAGCACCAACCCGTGATAGTAACTAAGTCCTGCAGGAAAAATGAGTACAACTCCTCCGGATATTTTCGAGGAAGGAACGCTTCACACTGACAGCAGAGTGTTTTCAAAATAATCAAAAGCAGCAGTTATTGCTTACAGGTCATAAAAAACACTCTCTTTCTCCCCTCTGCTCACAGCACGTCCTCCAAGTGCCTGGACTGCCACTGTTTGCTCTCAGGAGCACATTTCAAAAGCACTTAGCAGAGAAGAAGCTCCAGTGAAGTCCTTGTTCAAAGCCACAAGATGGTCTGACACAGCAACCCCTTCCCTCAGCCACACTTCTCTGTTTTAATGAAATCTAAAATTTGGCCAAGATGATTTAATCACATTCAATCACCAGTGCCAGTTTCTGTTTCTCTAATTATTTTCTATCCACTTATAAAAACCAAAACACTCCCACATCTTCACTGGAACGCTGCCACGCTTTAATTTATATCACCTAGGTTGGAGGAAGGGTCATTTTAAGTATGTTAATTAACTTTTCATACTACACCTGCCACCTCCATGTAAGCAACTGAAGCTACATGATGATGAAGGACACTGAAGAAGCATCGCTTGTACGATGAAAAATTGTATTTGGGATAAAAAAGACAACCCCAAATCCTCCATAAAACTCCAGATGAAGAAAATGAGCACGTAGGCTGAGCAGAAAAAGCTGCCAAGGCATTTAATTGAATAATTCTGGACAAAATGAAAACACTCTGAACCTATGAAATGCTCCCCGAATTTAGCCACAGACTTATGATTTGCACTGACAAGGGAAGCAGGTGACACACAACTGCTTGTGGGCATCTCAATCAAAGCAATCTCAAGGAAATGACTGGGTTTAGGCTTTAATTCCACATGGGAGATGCCAATGCTTCTTAAATAATGCTCAGCTGATACTTGGGAAGGCTCTCCTCCCTTCCCCAGATTCAGCCTGGCAACGGTCTTTAAAGGTCAGATGATGACTTAGTGCTGCACATCATGTTTTCCTTGTCTTTTAAGCTAAAAAAAAAAAAAAAAGAAAACTGAAAGAAAACCAAACAAGGAGGATGAGAGCCTCAGCTAATTGAGCCGTGGCTTGAGGAAAAAACAACTTATCAGTGAACAACACCTGCAGAAGGGTCAGAAAATAAGATTATTGATCTTGCTGCAAGAAGACGGCAGCTGAAATGGTACTTAAGCAAAACTCTGATGTGCTCTTTACTGCTCTTCAATTATTTAAATTGCGAATATAATAATATACAATAATAAAGCGAGATGCTCTATTTATGGATCTCTAAAACCGGGCTCAATTTTCCCCCTTATCTGACCCCCAAGGGGAAGCTCAGCCGTGCCTGGGGCTGCACAGCCCCGGGGAGCCCCGCTTCCCTTTAAACTCATCCTGGTTCCACTGCGGGGTCAAGGAATGACACGGAGCAGAGCCAGGCCGGGCTGTTCCAGCACAGCTCCCGGTCCCGCAGCATCCCCGAGCATCCTCCCGCATCCCCGAGCATCCTCCCGCATCCCCGAGCATCCTCCCGCATCCCCGAGCATCCTCCCGCATCCCCGAGCATCCTCCCGCATCCCCGCCGCGTCCCAGCCCGTCGCCTCCGGGGGCCCCCGTAGGTCTCGGGGGGAGGACACTCCTTCGGATTTCCATTTCTCCCTTTTTTTTCCCCAGCCCAAACCCCTTTAAACGTGGTTTTCTCACCATTTTCCGCGCAGCCACAGAACCTCAGCACGGACAACCCTCACCAGCCCAGCCCGTACTCCGGAGTAATGACGCGCATTTCAGGTGCAGCCCAACTCCTCCTCTTCCTCTCCGCTCCTTCCCCTTCCCGTTTGACCCACCCCGGGCGGGGCCGTTCCCCCCGCCCCGGTCCCGCCTTCCTCCGCAGCTGAGCGGGGTCGACAGGGTGTTGGTACCCTCTGGTATCTCCCCTTACCTCTGGTACCCCTGGGTACCCCCCCCAGGCGCTCCGAGGGGCCGGACCGCTGTCCCGGGGCGGAGCGGAGCGGGATGGAACGAGATGGAGCGGGATGGAGCGGGATGGAGCGGGATGGAGCGGGATGGAGCGGGGCTCCCCACTCTCCGCCCCCGGCCCCGCATCCCTGCGGCACCCGGGCAGGGCTGCCGTGTCCATCGCTAGTGCCGGGACATCCCCCTCCCTTCTGGTGACCTTCCTCCCTTCCCGGGGATACCTCCGCTCCCGGGACCCCCTTTTCCACCCATTGACCCCCCTACCGAGCACCCTGTCCTCCGGGTGACCCACCCTCCCCGCCCGAGAACTCCCCTCCTGAGGACTCCCCTCCCGGGGACCCCATTCTCCGGGTGACCCCCGTTTTCCAAGGACTCTCCTCTCGGGATTCCATTCTCCGGGTGACCACCTCTCCCGCGGTCCCCCCATCCCGGTGACCCCATCCAATGCGTGACCACCCCTCCCGAGGTCTTCCTTCTCCCGGGGACCCCATTCTCCGGATGACCCCATCCCTCCTGAGCACCCCTTTCCCGGGGACCCCCCCATCCCGGGGACCCCATCCTCCGAGGACCCACCTTGCCAGGCACCCCATCCTCCAAGTGACCCTACCTTCCAAGGACTCCCTCCTCCCAGGGATCCCCCCTCTCGGAGACCCCATCCTCCAGGAGACCTCCCCCTCCCCGAGACCCCTTCCTATCTGGGGACAGGACAGGGACACCCCCATTCTACCTCCCAGCACAACCTCGCTGAGGAGCAGAGGAAAGGGGCTGGAAAATAGTCCCAGGGGCTCAGGGATTTAGGGCTGGGTGGGAGCCACCTCCCTCCATCCAGTGCTGCCGTCTCCTGCCTGCATCCAGGAGGTCGCCAGGATTTTATTGCATTACCCAAAAATATAATTAAAACACTGAAAACGCTGCCCTGAATACAAACGCCGAATTCCTGTCATTTACGGGCGGCTGCTGGTTCCCACCGAGTTATTCCCCCTCCGGCCAGTGTCCCTGTCCCCCTCCGGCCGGGCCTGAGTCCGTGACCATCCTTTCGCTGACATTGGGATGTGATCAAACCCACTGCGATGTTAATCACCCCGTTCCCGTCGCCGGGAGCGCAATCCGACGTGCTCGTTTTTCCTAAACGCCTCCTGCGAGCTGCTGGGAAGGGCTGAGAGCCCAACATCAACCCCGGCGGTGCCTCCGAGCATCCCGGGTTCTGCCGCAGAGTCGCTGCATCCACAGCGCTCGGGAAAACCCCGCGCGGCTCCTGCTCCGCCTCGGACCGAGCGCTCGGGGGTCCCTGCGGAGGATGGAGGAGGGTTTGGAATTTTTGGAATTCCTTGTCCGCGGTTGTTTCGTGCACCTGAGGAGCGTCACGCCCGGCTGTGCTGATGCACAGCTCTGTAACCGCAGTATGGAATCCACGTTTTTCCTTGGAAACAGTCAGGAGACCGTGTCCTCGTCTGGAAGGAAGGATGGAGTCTCGCGGCACGGTTTGAAGTGAGAAGCGCTGTTTGCAGGAGTAGGGATCACAGCCATGCACACCTTCACCTCCAGCAGTGATTGGGAATATCCAGGATTCAAGCCCCAGCCTGGTCCCAGAGCCCCCATTAGGCACAAGCACCCTGTGCTGCAGCCCCACAGCAGCACAAATCTCATGGAAACTTCCTTTTTTTTTTTTTTTCCCACCTTAAAAAAGAGAATTAGGTAAAAGCCCTCCAATTAAATAATGCCCTTCAGTTTTGCCTTATGAATACTGAATAAATACAATGACATAACTAGAACTTCAATTAAGAAAAAAACCCCAAAACTTCTTATCTTCATCCATCAAGCATTACACAGAATAGAAGCCTGTCTGGGGCTGAATTCTTCTGGTCGCTTTGATGTTTGTTGTGGTCTCTGTTTATACTTCAAAAGTTTTAAGTGCTCATATTCATATTCTACTTCTTCCTGGTCTAGTGGAAGGTGTCCCTGCCCATTCCAAGGAGTGGGAATAAGGTGGTCTCCAAGGTCCCTTCCAACCCAAACCATTCCATGATTTTGCCAAGTTTGGAACTCCTTGGAGTTTAAGATATTTCAGCCCAACAACTCCTCCCTAAGAGGTTCCCAGCTTTACTCACCTCAAGCTCTGTCCCTGCAGGGAAGAGCTCAGAGCTCAGGATCTGCAGCAATGGCCCCCCAGCACAGTTCCTGGCCAGGAAATGTGGAGGGTCTGCACAAAGCAGGGGAAGGGTTTCCCACGTGGGTGCTCCAAAACATCAGGCTGTGTCATATGGGAGGATGACATCCCCTAAAAGGTGTTTTACTGTCAGATGGGTGGGACACCCCTGGCCCTGGGTGCTGCTGCAGCCAGAGAACCACCAACCACAGCACCTGAGAGTCAAACCCAACCTGCACCATGGGCAGAGAAACTCCAGAGAGCAATTAGCACCTAAAGCACTGTGATGCTTTTCATCTTCAAAGCACATTAAAACCACCATCTAATTCATTTTTACAACAGCCTTGTGTGCTCAGGTGCCTTAAACATCATCTCCCTTTATAGGCACAAAAAGCTGAGGGTGATGTAATTTGTTCCAGACCAAAAGGAATCTGCACTGAGATTGGGATGGGTGGTGTGTTTGCAAGCAGTGGGCACCACAAACCCGTCCAGATTACACTTCTGAGCAAAGATTTATTACAGAATCCTGGAATGATTTGGGTTGGAAAAGACCTTAAAGATCATTTTGTTCCAGCCCTCATCACTTTGGGCTGATGGATTCTGCATCACATCGGGAGCAGCTCCAAAGCCACAGCAGCACATGCAGAATGGCACTTCCTCCCTGCCAGGCTGTGCCATTTCTTCCACTTTCTGTTTAAAGGGTCTCCTTTCACTGAAAAAGAAAGTTGTGCACAGGTGCTCACCTAAGGAATTGAGTAAACAGGATATTATGGAAGCACAGTTCAATGCACTGCAGTGGTAATGCATTAATTCATCCAGAAAGAAAACATTCCAGAAAGGAAACATGACTGACTGAATTTCCTTTCTTTCCTTTCTTCCTTTTCTTTCTTTGTGTGACTCAGCCTTTCAAAAGTAAAGAGAAGAAAAACAAAACAAAAAAAAAAAGAAGTAAGCATTAAAATCACAGAGGACCATTTCCAAATTCTTTGGGAGCATCCCTGTGCATCCTGTACAAAACCTGCTGCACCTGGATGTGGAGCAGAGCAGGAGGGAGATGCCTCCATCAGAGCAGGCTGTTTCTTGCAATGAAACACAGGAGGTCCTGCCCATCCTTTCTTATGCTGTGCAGAGAGGGGAGAACAAGCTCAGTATCAAGACAACAAATAAGTGGCCAGAGATGGAACACTGTTCTCAGGTTTCAGTTTGGTGAATGTGACCCTTCTGTCTGCTCTGTCTTTTCTGTCACAGCTGGGAAGAGCCTGCTCTGACTGCTCTTCCCAGTCTGCAGAGAATTTTCAGGAAGCCCAGGAACGCTGGAATGATTTTGTGCACTGATGCAGAAGCTTCAGGTAAAGCAGCTGCTCTTTCACTGTTTCTTTTTTTATCAAAGCTCTGTGGATCCCTTTGGGAACCAGGAGCCAAATCACATCAATCACTCAAGGTCAAGCACAGACAAAACCAAATTATTTTACATTTCCCTTTGGACTTACCATCTGCTTTTCAACCAACTTGAGTCCCACTTGTGCCCATCTCTTGCTCCTGTTTGGATCTGTTTTTCTCATGCAGGCAGCAGGCTGAGGAGATACACGGTGTATTTACTGGAAACCATGTGCCTGAATCAATAAACCTGTGGAAAAGCACAAGGATGATGCATTTGCATCATCTAACACTACAGCCCAGATTCCCTGCCAGGGAAGCCCTTTAGCAGTAATTCAGAACACCTAATTTAGAGACCTACCTTTTCTGGGAGCCAGAGAGGGACTAAAATAAACTGTGCAAAACCCAACTCCCTTCAGCATTTACTGCTCCAAGTCTGCAGCTGCACCCTCCTGGACACCAGAACCTTCCCAATACTCCAACCCAGGCCATGATGATCATGTACAGGCCAATATCAAGAGCAATCTGTCCTCGGTTATAAAGGAAAGGGGTTAAAACCCAGCTGAGAAGGGCAGCATTTTGCACCTCTATAAATGGTTACCCAGAATTTAAGTTCTTTAGGAGTCAGGTTTGCTCACACCATGCAAGACACAGCCTTCACTCCGAGCCCTTATCCACCTTCTGGAACAACATTCCAACCGGCTCAAAATAAAATTTCATACAAGAAATTTCAATCTTGGCCTGAGACTTGGCACAGGGAGTTTCAGCCCAGAATAGACTTTTACGGGAAGTGAAACCTCTGGAAAAAAACAGGCTTTAAGCTGAAGAATCAACAGCCTCTGGACAACAGCCTTGCCAGCAGTATAATGCACAATATACAATATATACATTGTATGGAATGCACATAGAATACTGTAATTACTGCCATATGGGTACAAACATATATTCATTCTGGCCATGAATAATAGCTCATGTCTGTAGAAAAAAAAGAAACCAAAATGCCTCTTTTAAACCAGCAGAGTTTGGAGGGGGAGAACATGTCCAAACCCTGATGGGGACGTGCCAGAAAACAGGTATTTTTCATCAGAATTGCCATTGTCCATGGCAGCATCCCCTGGGCCAGTGGCCACTTGCCCACCTCCAGCTGTGTTCCCTTCCCAGTGATTTTTTTCTGGATGTTTTATGAAATATGATTTCCCTCTTTAAAAAAACACAACACTGGCTGACTCTGTACTGCAGCACACTCCAGATATACATGTCAGCTAAAGAAAATTATGTTTCCTGCTGCCATCCCAATAAAAATATCCCTTCAGACAGAGGCACTACCTGTCCTTATTTAGCATTGCTGCTCTCAGAGTCTCACTTTTGGAGCTACTCAGCCTCATTCCACCATGTTTTAGAACATTTTTGCAGTGGATTCCTCCTCCTCCTTCCTCTCCCTGGCTGCTGGTGAAGCCTCAGCTTCTATCCCTAAATATCCAGGTTTCTCCTTGCCTTGCATGCTCCATACTGGGAGTTTCCTGGTGTTCTCCCTCCAAATCTCAGGCTGGCTGGGACACTGTGTAGCTTTGCATTCATACCCCGAAAATCACCAGGAACACACATCCCAGACAGGGATTTTGCCATGCAGAGATGAAGCCCCTGGCAAAGCCACTCAGGGCTCATGGCCACCTTCCCCTTCAGTGCCTAAGGTCTCCAAGTGTCAGGTCCCAGCCCCCCTGGTGCCAATGTTTGCACCAAACCACCCAAATTTGTATTGTGCTAAACAGGAGCGCAAAGGACAAACTCCTCAGATGTATTCACAAAGAAAACCAGCTCCAGTAATTAACTCCAGATCATATTGCCCCAGGAGTTATACAAATATAACAAAGGTTTATTAAACCACCTCGACAAAACCACTCTCATGGTGGCTGTTGTTCACACTGAGGGATGGAGATCATCCCTGCCCCGGAGAGCCGATGGGCAGCTCTGCTCTGGCACAGAGGAGCCCTTGGACCCCTCCTGGAGATGCTCAGCCCTGGGTGGGACCCAGGCTCCTACAGAAAGCCCCCCGTGCAGGAGCATGTGCAGACATGGATCTGCATCCGGGGGGATCCAGAGCAATGAGCAGTTTGTGATTAAACCCTTAATTGTGTTGTTGAACGAGCCTGTAACTCATTTTGCTGGAAGAAAAAAGGTGGAGGGAGGGAATTGGGGGGGAAAGCCAGCAAGAAACAAAGCCTAAAGTGCAGAGCAGTGCCCCGAGGTGAAGCCCTCCCCCCAAAATCCCAAATGTCATCCAGGAATGAGGGACTGTTGATCCCAAACCTCCACCCAGCCACCAGTGACTCATGCAGTGTCACCCAATGATGCCACGGGGCTGGGGCCTCCAGCTCTGGCTCATTGGGGTCCTGCTCCCACCTTTGCCTTCCTGGGAAGGAGGGAGGATCCCTCCCCAAACAGGGTCTGGCTGGTACTGAATGTGATTTAAAGATGCCTTGACTTCAGAGGAACCTTGATGGAGTAATTTAAAAATCCCTCAGAGCAGCACATGTGGTGCTGCACTCAGCCTTGTGAAAGGGCTGGGATATGGATGACTGGGCAGAATTTAGGAAACTCTGAATGTCCTTTATTGCTCCTGTCTTCGGGATGAAATCACTGGGCATTCAAACAATGCCTGGTGAGAGGCCTGCAAATCTTAAAACAGCGGGGACTAAAGGTGATGGATCTGACCCTAAAAGATATTGAAGCCTCCAGCTGCCCCTGGCAGAGCTGAGCAGTCACAGGGCCGTGAACAGGGAGCCCGTGGCACGGCATCAGGCTGGGGATGTGACCCAGAGCCAGCCCTGCAAATGCAGCAAACACAAAAGGGCTGCGACTGAAGTGTGGGCTAAGTGCTCCCAGGAGCCTGAAGGATGCATTTGGGTCCATTACTGCACCAAAGTAAACAGAGAATCTATTGTACACAGAGAGAGATGCAGGGAGTGCAGAGAGGAGGAAATGCAAACAGTAAAAAAACCCCAGCAATAGCTGCAGCATTAAAACCCACGGCAGCAGCCAAGGAAAAAGCAGTTGTGACTCTGCCCCTTCGTGACAGCCCCAACCCCAACAGGTGACAGAGGAGCGGTACCTTCGAGGGGGGGTTTCTGCATGGACATCTCTGTGCAGCAGCACAGCAAAAAGGTGACCACATAATACATGTCTGGTAAAATTTCAGGCTTTTTGCAAGAGACAAAACCATCCCCAAGAGCAGGACTGCAAGGCTCACAAGGGGGGACAAGCAGTGTAAGACAGGCCACATAGAAACATCTTTTCTCCCATCCCCCAAGTCAACGATTTCCAGAGGTATGAGGCTGCTTTAGTTCCTCTGTGCATTGAATTCATATTTTTCTAAAGATTTGAAAAATCCTACCTGGCTCCCCACCTCCACCTCTGTCCCTCTTCTTTGGGTTAACAAACACAAAGCATCACCCTCACCCCTCCTGGAAGGGTCTGCTCGACCCATCATTGTTATCCAGCCTGATTTATGGCCCTGAGACCTGAAAGTGATTTTTATTCACTGGCCTCTGCCTCTTTTATGAGCTGCATGTATTTCTTGGGTTATTTTATCCTCTCTCAATTCCCCACCTTTCCAGCTAAAGCTACAAAAACGAATTTACAAACATCCCACCCTGTTTACCAACATCCCACCCGGGGCAGCAGAGTTTGTTTAACTCCTGAGAACTGCGACGTCCTCCTGGGCTTTCATCCACCTACTCGGAGGTGGAAAAACGTGCAGGGAGCTAAGGGCTGGAGGAGGAGGAGACTGAGGAAATTCAGACAAAAGGTAAGCTGTGGCTGAACTCTCGGGGACTGTGTTTGGCTTTAAATGCCTGCAGCCTGCAATTCCCTGTAACCCGGGGAACAAAGGAATGCAGGATATCACCCATTCAGCCCCTGAGGAGCAGATGGTCTCTGCTCCCATGAGCGGCTCATGCTCAGGACAGCTCATTGTTTCTCACCTCCTCTCTCCCCCGGTCGAATTCTCCTCCCCGGCATCTGCACCCTCTGTTTGCTTTGGCTTTTCTTCAAGCTCCTTCCCCAGACATCCTTCGGGAGCATCCCCTTTCCCAGCTGGTCCCTCGTGTATTGGAAAACTTCCTGCAGTCTTTTGTAGCAGAGAGTCCTGCCTTGTCTGCTGCCCCATAGGAGGCAGAGCCTTCAGTGTGATTATTCCTACTATTTTTAATTTTCAGCTTCAGTGTGAGGCCTCTGCACCTCGGGAGCTCCAGGGAATGGCTGGCATTTGCCTGTCCCCATGGTCTGTGGGGACTGACCACTTCCTCAGCCAAAAAACGGTGGGAAATCTCAGAGGATGCTGCCCAGGGGATGGGATCACACTCGACAATGTCACTGCCTTGCCTGTTGTCTCTAGAAGCTGTTGTCACCCTCACAGGACACACCAAGCCAAACCCTCACCATGTTTGTCCCACAATATCCTTCCTTCCCCACAGCTCCCATTCCCATGAAGGGAGGTGATGGCTGGAAGCACCATAACCCAACCAAAACAAAAAGCAGAACTGGAGACCTGAAATAGCCCCTGGCTCCCTCTGCAGAGGTCCTGCTGGAGCCTATCCCACCTCCTGCTCCGTGGAAGTTGGCTCACCAAGCTCCTCTGCTTGATTTCTTCATTTGTGAAAGGTATTGGTTTTGGAAGATCCCATTTCCCAGGCACCAGGACTTCTGTTTGACCCTGCACAGGGCTGTCACCCAAAACACACAACAGCTTCAGAGCAACAGCCACGGCACCTTCACACTGTGTGACACACTGGGAAAACCCTGATTTGAGCCCAAAAGCCTGGTCTTGGTGTTCAAGGATGCACAAAGAGGCACCACAGGTGTTAGGACACCAGTTTTGCTTCTGCTCCCCCTGATCTGTGATTACAGCAGTTATAAACCACAGAGGACCAGCATCTGAATTTTCCAAGTAATTCTTAGATGGACAGGGGGAAAACACCCCTCTCCCCACCGAGCTGCAAGGAACTGAGATACAGAAACAACCTTTCAGAATGGTCCTGCAGGAGCAAAGCAGGACAGTTTGGGACTTGCTGTTGTTTGTGGACAGAGCCCTGGGATTAATTCCCCCCCGAGTGAGCGTTCACACAAACACTGACACTGAAGCCTCTAATTGTTTTTTCCCTGGACAAACCCAACGCGTGACCCGGCTCAGCTTCCAAGCGCCCCGATCAAAGCAAGTGCTGGAAACCATGTTGTGCCTAAAACAAACACATATTTGGGTGCAAATCTCCTGTTTGCAGGCGCAGAGAGGAGATTTTTTTCAGTAGGGCCCTGAAAGCACAGCGTGTTGGTCCAATTTCTCTGCAGCAAATTCGTTCCTTAGCAATGCAGGAACGAGCTGGAAGGAGGAATAAATAAATCAGAACATGCAGGAAATTCGAAGGACTGTAGACAGGGAGTAAGCACTGGAGGAAAAAGTTATGGCCAGACCCAAATGTAGAAGTTGGATCTCTTTGTTCAGCCATATGGATTCCCCCTGCATTAACTCCTCTTCCCCTTCCCTTTCCCCTTCTCCTTCCCCTTTTCTCTTCCCCTTCCTCTTCCCTTTTCCCTTTCCCTTCCCCTTCTTCTTCCCTTCCCCCTTCCCCTTCCCTTTCTCTTTCTCCTTTTCCTTCCCCTTTCCCTTTCACTTCCCTTTCCTTAGACATGAAATCCCACCTAGACAAAGGAGATCTGGTCACATTCTCTTCAGAATGTAGATTTTAGTAAGAACCAGGTCTGACAAGGGAAACCTAAACAGGCAGGGCATTGTGCTGGAGCAGCTGTGAACAGTAAAGGTAATTAAGTGACTTGGTAGCACTTGATTTAGATATTTGGAAGAAATTTTATACAGTGAGAGTGGCAAGACACTGGCACAGGTTGCCCAGAGAAGCTGTGGCTGCCCCATCCCTGGAAGAGTTCAGGGCCAGGCTGGATGGATTTCTCCTACCTGGGCAAGTGGAAGGTGTCCCTGCCCATGGTTTGGGTTGGACTAGATGCCCTTTAAAGATACTCTCCAACCCAAACCACTCTATGACTCAGAGCTGACAGTAACCAGATCACAGCACTGGGATGATCTCAAGTCCAGTCCTACCTACGTGTGTCACCCACCCACGTCCCTGCTCGGCTCCAGGGCAGGGGAGAGCATCCTGCAGGGACTGGGGAAGGCTGCAGCCCTCACACCCTGGGGGAAGCCCCCCAATTTGGGGGTGATGTGCCCCTACCTCCCCCTGCACTTCCTGGTCCTGCTGCAGCCTGTCAGGACTCGTCCTCTGGCCGAGCTTCACACCCCCTCCAACCCTGCACACACGAACCACTGAGCAGCACACGAGAAGGACAAGCCTCTGCAGGTCCCAGCACAGCCTAAACCCGTGAAAGTTGGGAGAAAATTCCCCTTGGCACTAGCAGGGCGCTGTACAGGGGTGCCCTAACACTGAGGAAGGCAGCACTGCAGTGGGATCCTGGATCCCTGCACATCTTTGGGAAGGGGGAATAGTGAAAACATCAAAAACAAAGTTAAAATGGCCATTATGCTCTTTGCTGGGTGCTCCTGGTGGGACACGGGGTTTGCTGGGCACTCCGTGTGACAGGGGCATCCCAGGGCACCTGATGGCACCTGGCAGCCAGCAGGGGACATGGCAGAGCTCCAGAAAATTGTGGAGAATGAGGACACCAAAATTCCTTGAAGCTGTGTCAGGGCAGGGTCAGATTGGATCTCAGGAAAAGGTTCTTCCCCTAGAGGGTTGTTGGGCACTGAACACATTCCCCAGGGCAGTGGGCACGGCCCCAAGGCTGCCAGAGCTCCAGGAGGGTTTAGATGATACTCTCAGGCACATGGTGAGATTTTTGGAAGTGTCCTGTGCAGGGTCAGGAGGTGAACTGGATGATCCTTGTGGGTCCCTTCCAACTCACGATATCCCTTGACTGAAATTCTATGAAAGCAACTGGGTTTTGATAACATTCAATGGATGATCCTCCAATGGCCATCCAAAAGCCTCAAGAAAACCCAAAGGAGCATCCCTGCATGCAAGTTTGACCAACAAACTTTGTTAGAAACGCTATAAAATCCGATGAAAAACCAGAGCCTTGCAGCACAACTTTATAGGACAAGGGCTCTGGCTCCCCACGGGGATCCTGCCCCGATGCTGGTTCAGCTCACGGGTACTGAGTGGCAAGGCTGGCATTGGTGAGGTGTGAGTTAAGGGTCTGTCAGCATTGCCATCACAACCCTTTCGTTTTGGGGATTTATTGCTTGGCTGGGAGGATTTGCTCTAGCTGGAAGTTTGGCAGGAAGGACCACGCACAGCAGCGCATTTCCCTCATCCCTGAAAGCCTCTGAACAGTGGGAAGTTGCACATGGGTCCATAACTGAGGGTTGAAGCCTCCTTCAGAATCTGGCCCTTGCAGCTAAAAGTGGCAAGGCCAGACCAGTGTGATTTCACTGCCTGGGGCCAGCTGGGAGATGGAGATGTGGTATCAAAATCAGTTATAATACACATCTTGCAGCCCGAGGAAGAGGTGGCAGCACTGTTTGCACTCCCATCCATGCTCTCCATGCAACGTTTTCACTGGATTTTATACCTTATATCCGTGAGAAAATAAATGGGAAATATATCCATTTCCACAGTATGGAATAATATGTTAAAACTGGTGATTTTGCTTCGTTCAACATCATATCAGCTGAAACCTTTAACGGAACCGTCACTGATTATAAATAACAAATTAATAATTCTCTTTGACTCTTTCTTGTATTACACCTTCAGGAATAAGGTCCCGGTTCCGAGGGAATGCAAAAGCAAGATTCTGGAAAGAAAAAAAATTAAAAGAAAAAAAGAGAAAAAAAAAAAGAAAAAAAGAAATATGAAAAAAGAAAAAAGATAAAAAAGAAAAAGAAAAAAGAAAAAAGAAGAAAAAAAGAAAAAGAAATAAGAAAAAAAAAAGAAAAAAAAAGAAAAAAGAAAAATAGAAAAAAGGGAAAAGAAGAAAAAGAAAAAAGAAAGCAAAGAAAAAAGAAAAAAGAAAGAAACAAGAAAAAGAAATAAAAGAAAAAAGAAAAAAAGAAAGAAGAAAAAAGAAAGAAAAGAAAAAAGGAAAAAGGAAAAAAGAAAAAAGAAGCAAGAAAAAAGAAATAAAAGAGAAAAGAAAAAAGAAGTAAAAGAGAAAAGAAAAAGAAGTAAAAGAAAAAAGAAATAAGAAAAAAGAAAGAAAATAAAAAAGAAAAAGGAAAAAAGAAAAAAGACATAAGAAAAACGAAAGAAAAGAAAAAAAAGAAAAAATGAAGAAAAAAAACACAAAAAAAGAAAAAAGGAAAAAAAGAAAAAATTGAAGGAGGAGCGTCAGAAAAGGGATGTTTTGAAACAGAAAACAGGTCCGTGGTTTGGAGCGGAGCGGGCCGATCCCCCCCCACCCCACCAGGACCCCGCCTCGCCCCCCCTGCCGGCCATGGCGGGGGCACAGCAGAACTACATCCCCCAGGAGGCAGCGCGGCCGCGGCGCACGCGCAATGCGCGCCCCCGCCGCTCCGAGGCCGGGGCGGCCGCCCCGGCCCATCATGTAGGTGCAGCCGCGCCGGCCCCGCGCAGGGACCCCCGGCCCGGGCACGGCCCAGCCCCGCGGGCCCCGCCGCCACCGCCGCCCCGCTGCAGGCGGGGGCTGGCCGCGGACAGCGGGGCCGCAGCGCCGCATCTTTGTTCGGGCAACTCGCCCCTTTTGGAGGAGCCGCACGGGGGAAGTCTTTGTGCGCGCCCTTCCCCCCAGGCCAGGCGGGGGACAATGTCTCAGCCCCGAGGTGAGCGAGGGCTGCGGGGGCGGCGGGACCTCGGCCGGGTGCAGTTGCACGGGCGTGTGCGTGTGCGTGTGCGTGTGCGGGGCTGCGCGCCTTTGCATGTGCACCGCAGTCGCGTGTGCGGGAGCCGCTGCAATCGCGTGTGCAGGAGCGGCTGCAAGTGCGGGTGCGGGTGCGGGTGCGGGTGCACGGGTGTTTGCACGCCCGCACAGCTCGGGGGTGCAGCGCCGGCTGCGGGTGCATGTGAGCGTGCAATTGCATGTGCGTGTGCACGAGTGTGCAATCGCATGTGCGTGTGCAATCGCGTGTGCGTGTGCAATCGCATGTGCGCGTGCATGTGAGCGTGCAGTTGCATGTGCGGGTGCATGCGAGTGTGCGGGTGCATGCGAGTGTGCGGGTGCATGCGAGTGTGCGGGTGCACGCGTGTTTGCACGCCCGCGTGTCCCGCGGGTGCAGCTCCCGGTGCAGCTCCCGCCGCATTTCCTGCTCCCTTGCGCCGCAGCAGCCCCGCGCTGGCTCCAGCCGGGATCCGCTCCCGGGATTACCGAGCCCTGGCCGCCTTTGGCACGGCCGGGACGCGGGGAAAGGGGGTGTTGGAGGAGCAGCTGCAGCCGCGCTCGGCGCGGGGTTAAAGCAAACTTTGAGACAAGTCCGCGGAGGAGATGAAAGGTGAAACTGGAGTGGAGTTACCAGGAATTAAATATATACCTATGTTTCCATGGGAAAGTATTGTTCTCGTGCCAGGGCTGAGATCATTTTCCACCCATTCCTCTTCCCCCCCCCCCCCCTCCCCTTTTAATATTTGGTAACTTTTGGTCAGAGGCAGCAGCGGGGGTTTGTCACACCAGGACGCTCGGAGCGTGCAAAAAGGCAGGAATGGAGCATTTGGGAGGTGCAGAAAGGCAGGAATTGGGGATCCGGGAGCTGCAGAAAGGCAGGAGTGGAGCGTTTAGGAGCTGCAGGAACGGAGCGTTTAGGAGCTGCAGAAGGGCAGAAGTTGAGAATTTAGAACTTGCAAAAGGGTGGAAACTGAGCGTTTAGGAGATGCAAAAGGGCAGGAGTTGGGCATTTGGGAGCTGCAGAAAGGCAGGAATGGAACGTGGAGAGCTGCAGGAACGGAGCGTTTTGGAGCTGCAGGAATGGAACGTTTGGGAGCTGCAGAGGGGCACAAGTTGAGAATGCAAAAGGAAGTTGAGATGCAAAAGGGCCAGAAATTGGGGAATTTGGAAGCTGCAGAAACTGAGCATTGAGCAGCTGCACAAAGGGCAGGAATTGGGGCATTTGGGGGGTGCAGAAGGGCAGAAGTTGAAAATTTGAGAGCTGCAGGAATCGAGCACTTGGAGGCTGCAAAAGGGCAGAAACGGAGCATTTCGGAGCTGCAGGAGGGCAGAAAGGGGCCCGGCCCCCCGGAGGCAGCGGGAGGGAGGTTTGGGAAGGGGACAGCAGTGATTTATTTTTGCCAGCGTGGTGGCGAGCGCTCGCTCTTCGCGTTTAACTCGGTGGTTATTCCGGAGCGGCTCTGCCTTGTGTCCTGCAAGGGAGGGGGGAGGAGGTGGAGAATTTAATATTGCAAAAATGCTGTGGGAATGCAACAGCCCCTGCAAGAGCAGGCGGAGAGGTTTAAGGAGGAGTTGCTCCGGCCATTCATTGTGAAAATAGATGCCCATATGTCAGCGAGCAGCCACACAGATGCAGCTTTTGGAACCTTTTAAATGCTTGGATTGGATGTTGCAGCTTGGCTCTCCCTGCATCCTGCAGCCCTCGCACATATTTGGGATTGGGGGGGTGAGAGGCAGCACATGGCCCGGTGGGAGCAGGTCCCAGACTGGGTTTGGGGGCTGCCTCTTGTTGTATTTATTTATTTATTTATTTATTTTAATAAGCCATCTGTGAAGTCAGTGGCCTCTCCCAGTAATCCTTGCAGGGAGGACATGGGGAAGGAGGTGCTTGCACAGCTCTTGCCACACAGTTTTCCTTTGTAAGAAAAATGTAAAGTTGTTGTATAATTTATTCCTAATTTGGGTTTGCTGCAGTCATCTTTTCCAGTCAAGCAGGGAATTGTAAAAGTTTCCGACAGAAAGAGCCAAGGAAGTTTGATAATGCAGGGTTGGACCTGGTGATACCCACAGCACTCTGCCCCTGGCTGGGGGGTCCCTGGGAGACCCTCGGAGGGGCAAGGGGGGCAGCTGCTGCCTGAGGGTCCCCAAAAAGCCTCAGGGTGGGAAAACCTGAGTGTGCAGAGCTGGTGACAGGCAGGGACCTGTGCTGGTGGCCCTGCAGCCCACCCTCCCCAGGGGCTGCTCAGCCTCCGTGCTCCCCAGCCCTGTCCTTCTCCGTCCTCCTCGGCACCAGGAAAAAGGGAAAACAGGAGTAGCCAACCCACAAAACACGATCCCAATGAATGGCATCATTCTTGAGTCCCTTTTCTGTCCATCCCTCTCCCTGCAATCCCAGTGTCTGAGCTGGAATTCCTTACACGGATAACTTTTCCAAGTTCAGCTGTTCAGGCCGAGGTTTTGCTCGGGAAGGGGTTTCAGCTCCGGGGCTTTGCACCAGAGGTGTCGTTCTTGGGGATGAATTAAGGGAGGCATAATCTGTGTTTCGGGATCAGCTTTCATGTGCTGCACAGGAGGTTCCTCGTCAGCTCTCTAAAATACAGCCCAGAGCCCCAGCCAGCTGCTGAACCCTCTCCCTGCTTTGAATCCTTTCCAAAGTTGTTCTGAGAATTTGCCAGAGATTAATGTTTTGGTTTTTTTTTTTTTTTTTTTGATGCAGCTTGTCAGGGGAACATGTGAGCAGGAGGGTTGTTCCTGCACCAGGCTTATTCCCTGCAAGGAATCTCACCTAGTTCAGGGGGACCCTACCCGTGCCACGTGAGCAAGCAGAGCTGATCTGCCTCCTGCACAACCACAGCATGGGCTGCAAAGGTCAAAACTCCCCCTGGAATTCAGAAGCAACAGTTTTATTCGGGGCCTTTCCATGGTAGGAATGAGCAGTTGCCTCCAGCATTGTGCTCATAGTTCTCAGCCAAGTTACCTGGACCCTGATGGACTCCCCAGGAGTCCATCAAAATATAAAATACAGTTCAAATCTGCCTTTCACCCCGTGCTCGTTCCTGCCTTCATTCCCTAAGCTGCAAAGTGATTTTTTTTTTTGTTGGATGGAGCAGTCCATAGCAAAATTCCCTGGGCACAGCAGGTCCCTGCAGGCTGTTCCTTCACCTTCAGAAGTGAGCCCATTCTAGACCAGTGGGACTTGATGCTGATGGGAGCTTCAAAGAAGTTGAATTGCTGCCCAAACAGGGCCCATTTGGCTGTCATGACTAATAGGATATGATTTTGGAAGAGGGGGGAAAACAAAAGCAGAAGTCCATATAAATGACAAGCTAAGCACAGTTTGAGGCTGTAAATCTGAACTCCAGTGGCAGCAGATGTATCCAAGAGTCTCCCAAATTCCTTGGGACGGGGGGAATCACTCCCTGGAGAATCCCACACTGGAGAAGCCACCTGCAAATATGCAGATTTCTCCACTGGAAGAAGAAAAGGGGAGGGGCAGCAGTTCCCATTAGAGCACTGATTCAGAAATAGTACGTGGAAAGGAGCGATGCTCAAGCTAAATATTGCTGCCCGTTGATCTTCGACTTTGTGGTTTCAAATGCAGTTTTCTGTGCTTGAGCTGCAAAGGGAAGACTGAGATTATGAGCAGCACGTCCCACGTGATGCTGGCTGAGTGTGTACCCTCTGGACTTTGACCACAGGCCCTGCACCTATTCAAAATATTACAGTTTTATGTGAAACACTCTTTTTTTTTTCTTTCCCCCCCTCAACCCCCCAGCTAGAAGTCTCAGTGGAGCAGATGTAGAGGCTAAACGGTGGTAGTTGTTTTTTTAAATCCTAGGTAGGTGGCAGGTTGTTGCTGGTGTAAGATTAACCCGTGAGCAGCTCCTGTGGGTTGTGCAATGTGCATTTTGCCTCGTCAGCACCACCTCAGCTTCTCCCCACTCACACACTCACTCCCATGACACAGGACCTGGCAAGGGCACAGGGAGCATGGTCAGCCAGGTGCAAGCCTAGCAAAGCCTGGACTAGCAGCAAACAGCCGATTTCAGTTGGAGTTGTTGATTTATTTTTAATTTATTTATTTTTTTTAAGGATACCCTGCTGAATTAGCTTCGCCCTGTTGCGTGTGCTGCCTGCTCTGCTGCAGGGATGGGAGTGCCTGTGGACCTGCTTTGGGTTGAGAGGGGGCAAATGTTTATAAAGAGGTTTAAAAGCCTCGTGCAGTGCCAGGCTGGAGGAATTAACCAGCAGGGGAAGAGGGAAAACCAGCTGGTTGGGGTAGAGAGTTTTTGGCTGGAGATGATGTTTGGCATAAACCAAATCACTGCTGTGCCCGGGGAGCTGAGACACCTGGCTGGGCCCCTGCAGTCGCTGTGTTTTGCTGCCTGCACCCCTGCAGAGCCCTAAGGAGGCGTTTTTAGGGTGCCCTGTCCCCATGTCCTGACATGTCACGACAGCAGCAACGTGCTGGTCAGGGCAGCACCTCCCCAGTGCTTGGCAGGGACAGCACACAAGCATTGAAAAGCTTAAACTGTAGAAGCAATTATAGCAATAAAAGTGATAAGTTGCAGGGGAAAAAGGAGCAAAGAGCTGTTTTCTCCTCGCTGCCACACCAAGTGCTGCTGCTTTGTTACCTCAGTCACCAAAAACTCCGAGGTTCCTTCGGGGTGAGTTCCCTCCCGTGACACACACACAAGCTGCTAAGGTGAAGCAAATGATGCTCAATTAAATCACAGGAGTAATTTAGGGAGATGAGACACCTCATTCCTCCCAGAGCACTGGCATTACTGGAACACAGGTTTGCAAGTTCTGGGTCCTGTAGTTGCAAACACACAAGGTGACTGAAAAGTTGCCTTTTTTCCTCCAAACAGTACCTGTGTTTGTTTTCACTTGTCCGTTTTTTCCTGCTGAAAAGAGCTGTAGCAACACCTATAGAAGCCTCTGAGAAAAGGATCGAAAACCAACACACCTGAAAAAAGCTCTGATCCCTTTTTTAAGTTGGAAGAGAGAAGACCAGTATGGGAGTTCTGCTAGCACAGGAGTGGGGATGGCCTTGCAGCCCTCTGCAAATGCACCTGGAGGACCACAGCCCAGTCCTGGTCAGGATTCCCAACCCTTCCCCGTGGGGTTCCATGCCTTCACCCCATGAACTTGCATTCCTGATGCTCAGCCTGCCCACAGGGCTGCTCCTGCTCCAGCTCCAAAGGCAAAGCTCTGCACTTCACGTGCTGGGCCGGTCCCAGCTTTGGTGGCAGTGGGTGGCACAGGTACTTCTGGGCAAGAATGACTCACCTGAGCACACAGGTGTCCCTTGCTGCATTCACTCGTGTTTTGGGGGACTATTTTGAGGTGCATTGGAGTTGGCAGCTTGGCCACCAGCAGCATTATTGTGTGGAGTGTTGAGTCAGTCTCCAGTGCCTGGATAAATTGCAGGACTGTTGTTTTAATTTTAGACATGAACGGAGCTATAATTAAAAAAAAAAATCTGTTTCATTACCTGTAGAGTTACTTAACTCCCTTCCTTAGGGCCTGTCTGGGAATAGTTTAAGGGATTAGCATTATCAGCTAGAGCAGTGTTAGCAGGAAGGCAGATCCAGGAGCCTGGAGCTGTGCCATGACAGATATTATGATCTGTGGTGGCAAAGTGGTGAAGGCCATTCAGTGCAATTTCCATTATCTGCTCATTGCGCAAAAACTTGGGGCTTTTTCTGCTTTTGTTTTCCAAATCCACAACGTTCTGCACTTTGACAAGTGTGAATGGAAGAGTGTCCCCTGGCTCAGTAAAAAGCAATTTGGAGAGGGGAAGTCTCGAGACTGTTGCCTGTAGGGCTTTCTTTCGCCTCAGAGCCAGAATTAAACCTCTCCTTCAAACCTCACTCTTTTCAGGCAGGAATTCCAAACACCCCGTTGATGTTTCAGAGGGTTCATCCCACCATGAAAGTCTGGAGTGCTAAAGCACTTCTGAGTCACCTTTGCTTTGGAGATGGTGCAGACAAGGTGCAGAACATCCTTTGTGGAAGCTCCGAGAAGCCGCTCGTGCATCCTGGTCTGCTGGTGGGGCTGAGCATCCCTCTGGATTTGCTATCCCAGAGTCAGGCAGGAGCCTGAATTTGTGCAGGCACGGTCAGAGCAGCATCTGATGGCACCAGGAGAGGGTTTTGGGGCAGGAGCTGCTCTGGCTACTCCCAGTTGCTGTAGGAGCAGCGGCCGTGGCTTTTTTGGGCTGCAGACATCTGAGTGCTGCAAACAGCCTCTGCAGCTGAGGTAGGGTTTCATATTTGTAAGAGAAAAAGGCATTTTTTTTTTCCCCTTATTTGAGCAGGAAAAGTTCACAGAGCAAAGCTGATCCAGTTTCTTGCCGTTGCTGTTTTGTTAGCCTACTTAGCCTGCAATTTTATAATCAAGGCTGGATTTTCTCAGCCTGCACCCGGGCAAGATCAAAAATCATTAGGGGAACTTAAGCCCCAGCAGCATCCACTTTTACTGCATTCAGATGGAAACAGTGGGGGGAAAAAAAAAGGAAAGAAAAAACCAGCAGAAGTTGCAGATGAGATGCCAAAGATAAGGCAGCAATAGCAAATCAGTGCAGGAGTCAACACTTCACTGTGTCTGCAATAAGAGGCCTCTAATGAAGGCTGAATCAGCATGGACTTGGGAGCTGCTTTTCAAGGAGAATCTTTTTCTAAACAAAAATATGTAATTACACTCAGTGAAACATGCTTATCAGTGCCAAATGGCCTCAGAGCATCCTCTGGCTGCTCTGTAGAAGTCCCAGGCAACATGTTTTTGTGCCTGTGTTCATCCTGCAGTGGGGTCTGATCCCGAATTTCCTCTCTCCTGTGTGTTCAGCAGGGCTTATTTCACACTCAAGCAACAAGTTATAAAAATTACAGCTTCACTCCACGTTATCATTTATCTTATGAATGTTTATTGCTTCTCCAGTAGTTCAAGGTCAGATATAGAAAAGGACTCAAAAGTCTTTTGATGTTCTGACAGCTCCAAAGTGATGGAAGTCCCCATCTGACAAAGACAGACCTTCCCAGAGAACTGGCACCAAAAAGGAAGGGAGAGGGAGGATTTTAAAGGCAAACCCAGCATTCATTACTGACTTTATAGAGTAGGTTTAAATTAGATATTAGGAAGGAATCCTTCCCTGGGAGGGTGGGGAGGCCCTGGCACAGGTTGCCCAGAGAAGCTGTGGCTGCCCCTGGATCCCTGGAGGTGTCCAAGGCCAGGTTGGACGGGGCTTGGAGCAACCTGGGCTAGTGGAAGGTGTCCCTGCCCATGGCAGGGGGTTGGAATGAGATGAGCTTTCAGGTCCCTTCCAACCCAAACCATCCAGTGATGCTTTCCCTGGATTTGCTCCATTCTGTTTGCTCTCATCACCTCCCGTGTGCAGGAGCCCCAGTCAGAGCCCTCTGGATTCACAGGCTGACTCAAGTACCTGCAGGCAGGAGGTGAAGGATTCACTTAAGAACCAGGGAACACGAGATGAGAGGGCCCTTCTGGCACCAGCTCTGCGTGGAGGGTTTGTGCAGCACCTCACAGGGCCCTGGGCACCGGCTCCTTCTTCCAGGGCACTTCTCCAGTGCTGGCAGCTGGCCCCCACTCAGAGACACACTTCCCAGCTTTGGTTTCAGCACAGCCCTTTTTCCTAGGGCTTCTTTAATTGCCTGCAATTAGGGTCTGCAGTGCTGCAAAAGTATGAAGAAATAAAACCCAGTTTGGCTCTGTGAGGGCTGGGGTTGATTCCTTCTCTCAAACAGCTGATGCTGTGGCCTTTTAGAAGGGAGGTGTCAGCCTGGGACCGTGGGGTTTGTGCCTGTGGCTGCCCAGGGTTAAAGTACAAATATGGGATATTTATTGTAGTTTTATTCAAGGAGTGAACACCTGGAGGAGCTGAGAATAGCCATCCTCTTCTGCCAGTTGGGTGAAAGAAAAGACAGGGACTTTACACGCTGTCACCAAACCCCCTTTGGGCTAAGCTACATCTTAAGTAGATTTGTTTAAGCACTGAACTTCAGCACTTGGCAAAAGTGCCTCAGGCAGAAGCACAAGCCACAGCACAGGGCTCTGGCAGCCCTGAGAGGCCCTGAAGGTGCAATGGGCCACCCCAGCCCCTGCAGAACAAGGTCAGGGTCTGGCCAGCTGGGACTCTGCTGTTAGTGAGGTGCAGATTCTGGTCTGGCTGGGATTTCCAAACTCCTTCCACGTTTGGGAGGTAGCAACAGGACAGGGAAGCTGCTGTAGTTAAATGTGAACAGCACTGAAGTTTGGGCTGTGGAGCTGTAGATGTGTCCTGCTGTCTCCTCTTTCAGGTTTGCTTCTCTGAACAGGGAGATGCTGGTTAATGCAGAACTCCCTCCCAAGCAGACCTTGGTACTTAACTCTGTTAATTAAATGCTTTCCAAAACCACAAGATTGACCTTCACTGCATGCCCACAGATTTTTCTCTCATTTAACAAGCAGAAGGTTGTCAGAGTAGCCTATTAAAGCAGAAGAAAGGCAGTGCTCTAATACTGTTGGGTTTTGACCTGTTCCAAAGCATTTTTCTGCTTTTTAACTCTTAAGAGATGAAAACCACAATCCTCTAACAACCTACCAGGAGAAACCAGGCTGGAGACGGGGAGTGCTTGGCTGAAACATGGCACAAAGTCTGATAAAATAGTGAATATACGTAAAATTGAAGTTTATTCAGATATCTATACAATAAGCCAAGACAGCCATTATTATATAGACAGGTCCTTGTGTAACCAGAGAGCTGTGCTGTGTGGCACAGATTTGTCCTTTGGGAGATACCCTCTGGAAAAAAATACAGGCAATTAACACAGACTCTGACTTCCTTACCTTTCCCAAGGACACCAGCAATTTGCTCATTGCTAATAAAACTTGGAACATCTCTACGGAAAAAACTTGAATTCCTGCCAAGGAATCAGTTCCACAAATTAACTGAAATACCAGGTTGGTGCAGTGCATGGAAGGACATCCCACACCAGCCCCCCGACAGCGTTGGAACTGGAGGGGGAGAGCCCAAAATAGCCCCTGGCAGCTGGGGAGGGCGGCACAGGAGCTGCATTCGGGGATGATCAGTAGTAAGTTGGTTTTCTGGAGGCGGGAAGGGCTGAATTGGCAGCATTTGGCAGAGAGAAGGACCCCAGGGCTTGCACCTCTGCAGGTCTTTTTGGGGTGGCAGCAGGGGAATGTGCCCTGGCAGCCACCTGAGCTGGGCAGCACCATAGGCTGCCTCTGGCACCCCCTCAGCCTCATTCATGCCATTGGGCAACTTCCTTTGGAGCTAAGCAGGCCATTTTTTTTTTCTCCTATTTTTTTTTCCTCCTATTTTTTTTCTTCCCCTCAAAAACCATTTGGTACTTCCCCCGCAAGAAATCAGAAGCTTTATGTCTGATAAGGGGCTGGAACAGCTTCCTGCACTAGGAGAACATTCCTCCTCTGGCTCTTCCTGCAGCCAGACCAGAACAATGCCAGCACTTCCAGTGTCATCAGCCCTTCACTTCACCTCTGAGCACACTCCTTGAGGGCCCATCCTGTGCAGCATCTCCCCAGCCAGCACCTCCTGCAAAGGGGGGGCTCCTTTCCCAGCAGCTTCTTTGAAAAAGGCAGGAGCAATCCTGAGGTTCAGTCGGAGCAGCTGTACCCAAGCAGGGCCCTGTTTTGGATGAGTAGGGGCTGAAGAATTTTTTTTTTTCTTTCCCCTTAAAGGAGAAGCTAAATAGGATTTTTTTTTTGGTGTTTTCATCTTGAAGCTGCATGTGCATGTGCTGAACTTGGAGCATCCAAGCCCTCGTGCAGGAGTCAGTGGGACTGAATGTGCTTGGTTGGGGCTGAGCACACGCATAAGAATTTACAAGGTTTGGGATGTATTTTGTCCCGGTTGCTAAGTGGGATGGACATTATGGATTTGTGTCCATGATTTATGCTATCCTGCTGCTCTTGGTTGCTTTTTTTTTTTTCCTCATTTCTGCTCTTCTTTTTTCCCATTTCTGCTTGTCTGCCCTTGCACACAGAAAGCAAGATCATTTTTGGGAGAGCGTGTGTGTGTGTGTAAGTGCAGTGACAGTCTCAAAACTCGCACGGGGAGTTCTGTGAAGGCTTTGACAGAAAGGCTTATAAAGAGAGGTTTGTGTTTTCAGCTCCTCATTTAGAAAGCTGGGTGGAGAGATGTGACCTGACAGGCTTTGATCCACGTGGACATATGGGGAGAGAAAAAAATGTGCCCAGTTGTGTCAGGGACACTTTATTAGGGTAAAAAGGAGAAGTCTTGCCTGGTACCACAGTGCTGTGCTGTAACAGATTTCTTCAGTGTGTTTTCCAAGTTGAGATGCAATGGCATGATGAAAACTGGGGAAAGGCTTTTGTTCTTTCCATACTGCTTGCTCTGTATTTGACACACAAGCAAGTGTGTGCTCTCCAGCCTGGAGAAGAGGAGACTGAGGGGAGACCTTATAGAATTCTGCAGCTTCTTCTTGAGGAGCAGTGGAGGGGCAAGCACTGATCTCTGTTCTGTGTGACCAGTGACAGGACCCCAGGGAATGGCTGGAGCTGTGTCAGGGGAGGTTTGTGTTGGATCTCAGGGAAAGGTTCTTGCTCTAGAGGGTGGTGGGGCACTGACCAGGCTCCCCGGGGCAGTGGGCACAGCCCCAAGGCTGCCAGAGCTCCAGGAGCATTTGGACAATGGTGGGACTGTTGGGGTGCCCCATGCAGGGTTTGGACTGATGTTCCTCGTGGATCCCTTCCAGCTCAGGATATTCCGTGATTCTCAGCAGGTGTCTGGCAGGTCATGCTCTCTCACCTCGGGCTACAGTGGGTTTGAACTTTAAAGAGCTTCCCTGGAAGCCACATCCACCTTCACCTGCACAGCTCCTGGAGCCTCCCTGCCTGTGCCAGCCTGCCCTGCTGAGGTGTTTGCAGGCCCAGGCTCTGTCCGTGGTGGGACAGACTCGCTGCTGCTGGTGGAGCAGCTCCGTGTGCTGGTGGTTTCCTGGAGCTGTTATTGCTGACAGAGCAATAAACAGGAGGGCAGTTATTCCCTGGAGCCTCCTGTCCTGTCCTGGTGTTGGGGCAGTGCCCAAAGCTGCAGAGCTGGAGCCTTGGGTGGCTTGGAGGGGACACGGGTTTGGCTTTCTTGCAGTTCCCTTGGCTTCTCCCTGTGAACAGTGCTCCTGTATGTTTTTAAAGTAGGACCTACACGTTGGCTGGAGGCATTGCCAGCAGAGGGAGCAGGAGTTAGTTCCTCCCCTCTGCACTGTCCAGAACTATGAAATACCGTCTTTAATAATTCAGATATACAAATAAGCAAATAAGCTCTTAAATCATTAAAGAACAGCTGTCTAACAGGGTAGCACAAAGTCAGGCTGGTCAAAGCCATGTTGAAAAATTAAGCACAGTGTTTGGCTGAACCTTTACCAGAATTTCCCATGACAAAATGTCAGGCAAGGAAGCAGATCCTCTCCTTCCATGGCAGCGCTGCTGGTGCTGTGACATCCCTCTAATGCAGGAAAACCTCTGGGTGAGGTTGCCACCTAATTTCTGACCTACACGTGGATTAACATAGTCCTCCTGCTCCCCAGGGACTTCTGCAGAAGGTGAGGATGGTCACTGAGGGCACATTCCTCTATTTCCATGGATATTCCCATTTGGCTGTAAATATTATTGATGCTTCATAACTCACAGAATGACCAAATCAATGAGCACTTTTCTCTCTTTGGAACATAACTTACTCATTTAGGCTGAAGGTGGCTTTCCTCATGAGCAGAAAATGATAACCCCAGGTTTTATATGCAGAGCATCAGCAGTAGATGTCTGACAGAGGTGTAGTTGAAATGTGCAGATTTACAATATGCTGAACAAATTCAATCTGTGCTTGGTAAAATGAGACTCCTGTGGCTGCCTGGAGCACCTGGTAACAGCAATAAAGCCGTGCCTTGGATTGCCCCGTGGTACCAGCTGGATTTTATTCCATCCTGCTGTGAGGGTGGTGACACCAGGACAGGTACCCCACAGGGAAGGTGTTCAGTGGGTAGAGGCATCTCCATGGAGAAATGGGGCTGCTCTAACATGTGGGGAGCAGGAGCTGGGGGCCGAATCTCTGTACTTGCTTCTCTGGGGACGGTGACACCCCAAAGGGGCTGTTGACTGAGCTCCCCAGGGGACTCCTGCCTGGCCCATCACACCCTCCAGCTTTAGCAAAGTCCTGTTTTTCCCATGTTCCAGCCTCCTGACTCATTTTGGCTGAAGAAGCCTCAGCTCCTGCCCACATGGCTTTGCCAGTGGATGCTACGAGGCAGCGTTGGGTGCAGGAGGGGGATGATGGGGAGCCACCGGTGTCCATGTGTGGGTTGTCCCTTTTGGGACTGGAAAAGGGGCTGAAGGTGGCAGGTGCCCAGACGTGCTGCAGCTCTTGCAAAGGCTAAGCCAGCGGTCTGGCACAGCCTTCACACTCAAGATCCCTCTCAGCCTGGCACTTAGGACAGGCTTAGAGCACGTGCTTAAATCTGAGCACCAACAAGACCCAGGAGCCTTCCCAGCTGGAGCCACAGGGCTGCGAGTGCAGCACAGCAGAGAGTGGAAATGTCACCTTCCTCTTCCAAAGCAATTTACATTTCCCCTGCTGGCAGCACATCCGACAGCTCCAAGAGGCCCTGGCTCTGCCAGGACAGCAGCCCCCCCTCTCCTGGGCAACCCTCAGGGCTGGGCAGCTGGGGGAGATGCAGGAGCTGATTTGGTTTTTCAGGGGAGGTGAAGCTCTGCTGCAGGGCCCCCGCTCTGCTTCCCTAAAAATGCTTTGCAGGATCCCCTGGGAGAAAATCCCAGCTGTGCACTGAGCACATTAAAAAAACCTGAAAAGCAAAACTGAAACTGGAGGGAGAGCTCAAGCGAAAGGGTGCCTGTGGGGTGTCTGATGGGGAGGGGATCTTATCACCCTAAGAAAATTGGGGTTTGAGGCTCTGCAGAGAAATGGGGAAAGGAATTGGACTCGATGATCCTTGTGGGCCCTTCTAACTCAGGATATTCTATGATTCTGTGATTGTATGAGGTTTACTGTGTCAGGTTTCCCAGGGAGCAGCAGGTTTGGGAAGCACAGAAGTGTTTGTAGCTGGGCTGTGGCACATGAATTTAAGGCAAATCCTGCCCCCATTGTGGCAGGATTTGCATTGAGGCAGATGGAGCACCTGCTTTTATGTTAAATATAGGACAGTTGCTGCTGCCTGCTCGCTGTTCGTGTGGGAAGTCGCTCAGAGCCTCGTAGCTGTGTGTGGTCACTCGCTGAGGTGAAATCTTGGTGGATAAGGGGAAGTTAAAAAAAGCAAGTGGAGCACTGGGAGTGATGCCCAGTTCATGGGCAAACCCTCAGCATCCCCTCAGCTCTCACGTTGCTGTGGGAGCTTCAGCCCCTCCTCTGTGGGGCTGCACGGGGAGCACCCATAGCACAGGGAGACCCTTCAGGGTGCTGCTGCTGCCCCGAGGAGCAGAGCCCACCCTGCCTTCCTGAGGGGCAGGGAGCACAAAGGCTTGGATAAGCCTTGCACGCCACGATGCAGGAACATTTGGAAAGCTCTTTGCCCTCCTGTGCTCCTCTTCCTCTGCTGGCAGGAGTGGGAGGTGTCCGTGCCCCTGCCCACACGTCCCCCTGTGCCCGGGCAGAGCCCACCTCCTCCAGTGCCACAGGCAGGTGCTCTTTGGCACCGAGAAAACAGGCACGAAGGTAGTGGCAGTGAAAGCAGCCTCGTCCTCCAAATCCTCCTGCACAAAAGCCCTTTTGTTCGTCCAGTGAATTCCAAGAGCTTTTCTCCAGTTTTGATTCCAGCGAACTCCCACTGCAAGCAGACAGGCTGGAGGGCTGGAAACAAAGCAGCAACCAAATGAAAAGTCCCTCATAAAAAAAAAAAATCCCCACGAGGGGCTGGAGGCTCTTGACAGACAGCTTCCCCAGCCTGCAATTCCTGTGGATTTCCTAATTTGAGATAAGCAGCAAAGAAAACAGGCTCTGGGATGGGGAGGCAGCGAAGCCGGTGGACCTTGGCAGAGGGAAAATACGGGCATGATTTATGGTGTGCTGGGGGCTGGAGGGAGTGCCTGCCCCTTCTCTTGCCCCCGGAGCTCCACTGCTGGGATTTCTCATGGTACCAGGGGCCATGAGGCCCCAGGGGCCTCTGTTTCTCCGTGGGATCTCCAGCACCACCACGTCTTTCCCAGAGCAGCAGGAGGATGCGGCCGCCCGAGCGCTGGAGGAGCAGGAACACCACGAGGGATGCAACCAGCTCCAGCAACCACGAGGAGCAGAAAACCAAGTCCTTTTGGACATCTCTTGGACCCCAGTGGGAATCCCCTGAGCCTTGGGCTGCCTCTGGCTCTCCTGTTGTGCAGCCACAGGTGATTTGCAGGCTTTGAGGGTGTTTGAGGTGGCGTGGTGGGGACAGAGGAGTGGAAGTGGTGTTCCTCTGTGTGTGATGAGGGGAGGCTTGGGCCACCTGTGAAATTAAGCTGCTGGGTGGAAAAACAGTTAAGCAGAGGAAGGTGAGAAGGAAGAAGAGGCTTTGGTCCCTGTAGGATTTGTGTCAGGCTGTTGGAGATGGGAATGTGTGTGGGCAAACCATTGGATTTTGCATTTTGTGGGTTTGCATTTTGCTTTCTGCCTCCACGGTGGTCTCTGGAAGGATCCAGCATCTCTGGACCATCTAGGCACAGCCCTAGCCTTGGCACAGGCATGTGTTTCCTTGCAGCTAAAGGGGGTCACAGGTGTCTCACAAGCCTGGTGGGGATCAGTGCTGCTTTCCCATCCTTATCTTGAACCACTTCCATGGATTTGGGTGAATATTCTCAGGTGCCAGGGGGGAGCAGGATGGTGGTGTGAGCCCCTGCTGCCTCGTGCCTCCTGTGCAATGTGGGCTGCTCCTTTGGTGGCTGCCAGTGCCCTCATCCATGGAAGTCCTTTGCCTTGGTGGATGTGAGTCAGAGCCCACAGCAACAGAGGTGTTTTTGTCTGAGTTCATTATTGCACACAATCCCCGTGCCAGGCCGAGGGGACACGCACACAAACAAGGCTTGTGCAACTCTGGGACTTGGGCTTGGTGAGATCCTTATGGGTCCCTTCCAGGTGGAGATGTTCTGTGACTCTCTGACTGACTCCATGGCCATGGATGGGGTGGGTGTTGCTGGAATTGGAGTGTGCAAATCCTGGTGCCCCGTTCCTCCTGTCCACCACCTCGCAGTGCCTGTCCCTGACAGAGCATCCTGCAGCTGGGGTGAGTGAGCAGAGAGCTGAACATTCCCATTTTCACCCCCCTGGGAGGTCCTGGCTCCAAGGAGGATGGCTGTGATCCCTGCTGGTGCCGGGATCAGCCCAGCCCTGGTTGGATGGAATTCCCTGAGGGCAGGTGCCCCAGCCTGGGGGCACTGGGGCCATTCCTGCTGGGGGATGTTGCACTGTCTACAGGAGGTGCTGCTGTCTGGGAGGAGCTGTGCCCTTTCCCCCAGGCCATGGGGGTTGGAGCAGCTGGATGCACACCCGGATGAGTTCAGCCAAAGTGTTGTAAACAGGGTTTTTAATATTCCAGTCTCTTGTACCCTGTGCTGAAAGCTGTAGGCAGGCAGAACACTCCTACCTACCATCTCCCACTTCCATCAGCACCTCAGGTAGGATGGATTTAGGGCTGCTTTGCATTGCATCTGTTTTCTGAAGGAAAGCTGGCTGATCCAAAGGCTGCCTGGCAGTGCAGGATGCCAGGGGAGGGCTCTGGCCTTGTCACATCTGCAGATACCAGTGTGGTCCTGGCACCAGCCTAGCAGGAACATGAAGGTGGCCCTGTGCTGTGCCTGCAGTTCCCCTGATAGATTGGAAGTGATGCTGCATCTGGGCTGGGAAGGGACATCATCTGGAAAAGCTGTTTGTTGTCACCTGCCTGTTAACATCAGAAGGGAGGATGTGGCTGCTCTTTGCTGATCTGTGAGCGTGAAAACAGGTGCTGAAGGCCCTTTTCCTTTCATATTGGCATTCCCTGCAAGGAAACAGTGGAATGGGGTGCAGGGAACACACAGGGCAGAGCCCAGTTGGGAAGTGAAGTCCAAAGTCCTGGCAATGGAACGTCCAAGCCCGTGTGGGAGCCCACGAAACAGCTCAGTGATGTGGCAGCGACTTCCACAAGACATGAAAGATGATCCTGAACTCCCCAGCCCTCTCCTGTGCAGCTGTTCTGTATCATCCTCTCCATCAGACAACCAGCCTTCGTCTCCAGACTGGCCTTGGGTGCTGGTGTCCCACAAAACCTGCTGGATGGTTGTTCCAGCATGTGATTATCCTGGTGCTCCCTGCAGCTCCTGTGGGCTAGAGCTGTGGAGGGGCTCATTTTTCCCTGCTGGGGGATTCCAGGAGGGTACAGAACTGCCCCAAAGCTGTATCAGCTCCCTGCCCCCTCCCCAGAGTCCCTGCAGCCCCGTGTTCAGTGCTTGTCATAGCACAGGATCTCATGTCTAACCTCTATCAAAGTGTCTCTTCCGCTTTGCCCTCGGAAAGTCTTCTAAAATTTGGAGGTGCACTCTTATCAGAGTGACAGACAGACTCTCTTAACCAAAATGTGCAGATAGATAAGAAGAAATTGCATCCCTCTGTTTTCTGTGCTGATATGAATAACCCAGCAGCCTGCAGCCCTTTTGCAGGGTGTGTTGAGAGGAAAATGGGCAGAGTAAGAGAGATTAGCCTGAATCAGGAAATTACCTTCAAAATTGAATTACTGAAATACAGAGCTTACTGAAAGGGGGGCAAATAGGTTCTGATATTTGCAGGGTTTGGTGACATTTCTCTGTGTGTCTGCACTGCAGGATCCAGGGATTAGTCTCCTGGAGTCTGTTGCAGAGCTTTGTGCTTTACCTTGTTCCAGCGTTTTGTGCTGTCCAGAGCTTCCCCTCAGAAGTGTCTCCTGCTGGAGGCCAGCCCGAGGCAGGCACGGAGGGCTGACCTTGTGATTTACCTCTCAGCAGAGCTGGAGATCTTTGTCTGGGCCGTGTTTGTGCCTCAGCAGAGCTGACCCATGTCAGCCGCCGCCAGCTGGGAGCTGCTCCTGCAGCAGAGACACAAATAACCCTGGCATTGCTCAACCCCTGCCACCGGTGCACTGGGTGCACCTCCACCGCTCCCTGCTCTGCCCTGCTATTTTGGTTTGGGGCCTCTCCTGCCCTGGGTTTATTACAGGTTGCAGGGTTGAGTCAGAGGAGCAAGTTGGGCCCTGCGACGGAGAAACCCCGGGGCAGGCACTGGCACGGCCGGGTGCTGGGGCACAGCTGGGTGCTGGGGCATGTCTGGGGCACAGCTGGGGCACAGCTGGGTGCTGGGGCATGTCTGGGGCACAGCTGAGTGCTGGGGCACAACTGGGGCACAGCTGGGTGCTGGGGCATGTCTGGGGCACAGCTGGGGCACAACTGGGTGCTGGGGCATGTCTGGGGCACAGCTGGGTGCTGTGGCATGTCTGGGGCACAGCTGGGTGCTTGGGGCATGTCTGGGTACTGGGGCACAGCTGGACGTGGGGCACATCTGGATGCTGGGGCATGTCTGGGTGCTGGGACATGGCTGGGTGCTGGGACATGGCTGGGTGCTGGGTCATGGCTGGGTGCTGAGGCCCTGCTGGGTGCTGGGACATGGGCAGCTACTGGGCTGTGTCTGGGTGCTGGGGCAGGGCCACCCTCCGGGCAGGACAGTGCCTTACATTCTCAGCACTTTAATGTGGGTGGAAGTGGTATCAAGCTGTGCCCAGGCCTTGCCTTGCTCTTCTCATCTTTGGGAGCCTTGGGAATCGAAGTGAACCGTGACTGCAGCATGGTCTGCTCGTGTGTTGTGCCAGGGTTTCAGGGTTTCCTGCTGTGCTGTCGTTTCTGAAACGCGTTGGCAAAACCCATCACAGGCATAAAAGTGCTCTCCCTCTCGCCTTTCCCTCTTCCTGACCCAAAATGTGGTTCCTGGGGGGAAAAAAATGGGAAAATAAATAATGCTTTAAGTCAGACATGGATGTGGCAGTGGCCACCAAATGACCCAGCAGCTCCATGGCACCGAAACGAGAGGAAGAAAGCCTGGAGCTGGAGCCACCTCGCCCGTGGCAGGCTCAGCTCTGTTCCCCAGACAGCCCTGAAACGAGTTGTTAAGGAAACAGATTTCAAATTTGCCGTTTCCAAGGAGTTATTGCAAACAACCACGAGGGAAGACACAGATAAAGGAAGTGTGGGAAACGTCCCTGTCCTGCACAGAGGACATACCACCATCCTTGCTGGAGCATCTCCATTTGCCTCCAATCCAGTTTCTCGTGGCAGTGATGGAAGAGCTGCCCGTGGCACTTGGCCAGGGAAGCAGCTCAGTTTATTTCAAGGAGACAACTAAAGCACATCCACCTCATCCCTTCCCTTGGCCTTTGGTTGAAACTTCAGCAGCTTTTAAGTGTTGTTTGCATATTAAATTCTTTTTCTGTGGCTTCACGAGGGCTTGGAAAACAGATTTTCAGACCCGCTTTTCCATGTTATTGATGCTTGTGTGAACACCTGGCTTTTGGTTTTCTCCAGAAATTAGGGCTTGGCTAAAGCTCTGCATTTACAAACTGGATGGTGGGTGCAGCTCCAACCACTCACCCTGCTGGGACCCTGCTTTGAGCATTGTCCAGAGGGATTTTAGGCAGCTTCACCAAAGGGTTTCCGAGACACACAACCCAGATACAGGGGCAGAAGTGGTGAGAGAACTTCCCTCGTTCCTCCCCATCCCAGTCACCAAGCCCCTGTCACCAACACCCACCTCCCTGTCACCTGCAGTTCTGTCCCATGGACATTTCAATGGAAAAGCCATGGTCTGGTTCCACACCGTGACTGCCTGTATGGAATAATTCAAAGGGTTTCAGCCCCTGGGGGGAAGGTGGTGGTGCAGGAATCACTGTGGTCACAGCTGTGGAGATGCCACAACAACCCAAGGGAGGACCTGTGGGGCTGCCTCGGGGAAGTGGCCGCTGGGGGCAGATACATTTGTGCTGCTAAAACCACCAGAAGTGGCTGGTTCAAGGAATTTCTCCCCCATTGGTGTTTGTTCTCTTTGAGGACTCCATTCCCATTGCAGCTGGAACAGAGCCAGGTTGTGAGAACGAGTCCAGGTACAGCAGCATGGGCCCACTGGTTCAGAATGTGCTTTGTTATCTCTGTGTATTTTCATTTTTAAGCAGCAGCTTGGCTGGGAACCTCAGGAGCCTTTGCTGGGTGGCTGTTGTTTAGTCTGGAGGTGATGAGTGTTTGCCTGTGGGGACACCAGGAATGCTCACGGGACACCTTCCTGCTCCTGGGATGTCCCCACTTGTGGGATTCCTTGGTGGAAAGACCTGGGCAGGACTAAAGGGTGTTTTCCTTGAGAAGTGGGGAGTGGTGATGAGCTGGTGCTGGGGCAGGTGACTGAGGCCTGGAGGAGATGGGCAAGTCCATCCCCAGCCCTTGGACTCTAAAATGTGCTAAGATGGGTTTGTGTAATAACCATAATAATTTGCAAGCATAAATAATGAACCTCTGAGATGATCTTTAATACTTGTTAAAAGTATTTTTCCCCTCTGTGTGAAGCTGATGTTAAATATGAGGTTGCTACATCTTCTACAGCAGCAGCAGCTGCTCCAGGTGACCTTGCTCTGCCTTGGGTATCATTAGCAGCTTTAAAGTTTCTCAATTTTTATGTCCAGGACTGTTCATCAATGAATTTCTCAGAGATCTGACCATTTCCACGTGTCCTGCAAAGCTTAAACTTCTCTTTGACAGCATCAGACCTCCCACTGCTTGCTGAAATATGGGCTAGAACTGAGCTACGGGATAAGAGATGCCCTTTTGCACTTAAAGACAAAGCCTTTGCATAAAGAACTCTCTCCTGCTGGGCATTTCCAGGGTGTTTGGGACACAAAAAAATTAATCTTTATTTCTTGGTTTTGCAAGAACCATCTCGGTTTGGGGTTTTGCACCTAAGCCATTCCCACTGCAAAGTGGCACTTCAGGATCACACAGGACATTGGTTGTGGAGCAGTGGGGTGCAGGGGTTTCCATGAGATGCAGTTTCACTCTTTTTCCATGGAAATCCACCACAGTTCCATTTTTTCCCTCATGTTAGAGATGGGGGTTTGCTTACACAGGGAGTACAGCTGATAGGGGAAAACCAGACCATTTGGCTTTCAAAAACTTCCAAGGAATCAGACCAAAAAATCCTTAGGAAAGACAGGAATAGTAAATGAGCCACTTTTATCTCCTGAAAAAGTGGGAGAAAGAGGCATTTCCCGCCTGTGGGATTTTACCAGCAAGTTCTGTGCTAAAGAGTGTTATTTGAAAGGAAACGTTGCTACATGGCTATTGAACACAGCTTTAATAATAAATTGTGGTGAAGACAGAACTAGTTAATATCCTTTGATGGAAATAGGAGCTTTTTGTGGCAAGGAACCATTAACTTTGGATTGAATCATGAAAAAGTTTTTGACTGCAGTGAAATGTCAGGAGACAGGGGAATGGGATTTTCCTTCTGAAGTCGAAGTTTGTTTTCTGTTACAGCCTATGTGGGCAGTGAATTCCTCTGTCTTCCCTTTCTTTGTTATTCTCTGTTCTGCTTCCTACCCTTTCCCTGCGAAACTTTGAAGTTTCCTTTTTCAATATTGATATTTAACGGTGCCCTGATTGAGGGGGGTTGATGACATCCATCTCTGTGCTCTGTCAGCGCTGGTGGGAGGAGGTCAATGAGCCCATTGCAAGTGTATTTTTCTCCCCTCCCTGAGGAATTGGGTTTAAGACCTTCACAGGGAAGTATTTAATGTGTTTTCATTAAGTCAGGGTTTCTTTTTCCTATTAGGATTTTTGTTTTCAGACCTCATTTGGTTCTTAGTGTTGGCTCAGTTGGGCCGGTCTGAGCCGTGCAGGGGTCGGTGCTGGGGCACGGGAGGTTTGTGGTGATGCTGCAGCCAACTGCTGGAATTAAAATCATGGAATCATGGAATCATTAAGGTTGGGAAAGCTCTCCAAGATCATCGAGTCCAAACATTAACCCAGCACTGCCAAGCCCACCACTAAACCATGTCCCCAGGTGCCACATCCACTTGAACACTTGGAACACTTCCAGAGGTGGTGATTCCACCACTTCCCTGGACAGCCTGTTCCAGTGCTGACCACCCTTTTGGTGAAGAAATTCTTCCTTAATCTAATCTAAACCTGCCCTGGCACAACCAGAGGCTGTTTTCCTCTCATCCCGAGACTATTCCAGCTTCCTTGAGCAAGAAAGGACCGAGGCTTTGTAAAGGTGGCAACTTTTCCAGCCCCAGTCGGTTCAATACATACTGTGGGTAATTCTTCTGCTAAAAGAAAGTAGATTCAAGCTTGTGCTTAACATTGCAGATACTCTGGATGTTTTGCTGAATCCAGACTGGCTTCTGGAGGTGTCTCTCAGCATTGCTCCAAGCCAGGCTGGTTTTTTTTTTCCCCTCAATTATTCTTAAAACTTGGCTTTTGAGTCAAGTGCTTGTGGATGTCTCCGTGTGGCAAATTGCAGGGAGAGCTCTCTAAAGAGCTTTAGCTCGAAGGCTCAGGGACCAGCAAGGCTCCAGGGGTTGTTTCCACAGAAAGCTCATGGCTTTTTGGGTGCTGGGGAGCAGAAACACAATCCCAGCTGCTGATCCACCAGCACAGGGAACCTTTTGCAGCAGGAGCCACTTGTAGACTTTGTGCTGTGTGTGATGGCTCACTGGGCCTTTCCTTACTGCAAATCCCAAGGAATTGCAGTGAACCCCCTGCAGTGGTGCTCAAACCCTGGTTTGGACCTCAGGATCAAACCTTGTGCTGTTATTTTGGTGTCTGAGGCACTCAGGGCTTCTGCACAGCTTGGGTGTGGATGGCTGGTGCCTGCCATGGGTGGCCTTTGTGCTGCAGCCTGTCTCTGAAGTGGGGATTTCTTTATTTAATCACCTGCTTTTATTAGATTTGCAGTCTCCCAAAGCTCAGTTTCTCTGTCAGATGGGGCTGGAATGGGCCAGTGGATTTACACTTACCACAAGGGACACAGACCGTCAGATAAACACGTGGGGCGATTTTCTTCAGGAAACAAAGCCAAAAATAGTAATGAATCATAAAAACGCTGTGGAAAATACTGGTTTTCTGGTGGATGGAACAGGTAACATCCAATTTTGTATGTTATTAAGCTGCCTCCACATTCTGAGCTCCTGTGCAGATGATTCTCTCTGCAAACTGCAGTTTAATATGGTGTCATCTCTCAAAGCTGTGGCAAACTGGGGGATTTTATTTTGACAGCAAGACACTTGCTTGGCAGTTCCTATTGAACAGAACTGATCTTGGGACTTCCAATTATTTTTTTTTTCCTTGAAGAAAACAACCCTAAACCCTTTAAGCAGCCGTGTTTGGGGAGAAACTCTTTCAAGGGTGTGTGACCTGGACCGTTGAGTTTTGGAGCAGCTTCAGGGGCTCAGCTGAGCCTCTCCTGTGCAATGGAGACCTGGGGGCTGGGATAAGGGGGGATCCCAGTTCCTGCACCCCACTGCAGCCTGCTGGGGTGGCAGCCCTGGCTCTGCTCCGTGTTCCTGGTTTTAAGGCAGTGTCAGGGGTTGCTGATGCTTCCTGCTAACCACTCTTAGCCACCGGCCCCAGAGGCTTGGAGAGATGAGTGCTTTGCATGTTGGAACAAAAGGAGCTCAGAAACTTGGCCTGATCCACTTGGGAGGCTTGGAATTGCCTGATTTCAGCCCAGGATTCATTAAAGAACCCCACGGTGAGTGGAGTCACCACGTTCCCCCTCCTCACCCCGAGCTCATCCCGTTGGTGCTGCAGGTTCCAGTCCCAGATACAGCAATTCCCATTTGCAATCCCTTCTCCCGGTGCCATCGTGAAATCCATGTTCTATTCTTGCTGCTGTTGTCTCTCTCTCTTCTTTCTTGAAAAGAAAACCCCAAAGAATGTTAAACTGTGCCTGCGTCTTGGCAGCTCGAACGCACCGACAGATTGCGCTTCAAAAAAATGGCAAAGTTTCAAAATATTGTATTCTGTGAAGAAGAGACAAGGAAAATAAACTCCCCAAAGTGCAGATTTTATTTCACCAGAAGGCGGAAGGCTTTTAATATTTATTTGGGTTTGGCACTTGGCTACCTAGTTCTGCTGACACCACTTGTGAGCCACGATAAGATTAAACGCTGTACAACCTGTTCTGGTTCCAGTTCAAATTAGGGTAATTTCCAGTAGGTTCGTTTTCACCCTCCCAGAGCTGCCCCAGAGCGGGTTCCTGAGGTTCAGGTGCAGCACATGGGGTGGTGCAAGCAAAGCCACGAAGGGAAAAAAAAAGAAGAAAGGCAATAACAGAGCGAATTTGTGCCTGTTTCTCGTTTGATTTTGGTGGTGCCAATGCAACTGTGGCAGAGGGGAGGGCTGGTCCTTGTGCTGTGTTAAAAGGCAGCTGGTGAGCGTTGAGAGGGAGAGCTCAGCTCTGAAGAGGCAGATCCTGCCTCTGTGGGCACCTGGGTGGATGTTTGTGTCTGGATTTCCACACACAGAATCAGGATGAAGATGCTTTTGTTGTGCCTGTGGTTGTCTCGTTTGCTCGGGGATGCAGGCAGAATGAACTCTGGGGGCAGAGAGTTCACTGGGATGGCAGGCTTGGAATATCCACAGAAACAGGGGTTTTGTTTGCCTGCACTGCCAGACCTGTATTTTTGGGATTCCTTTTTTAGCTGCCACACCACCATCCAGAGCACTGTTACCCATTTAGCATCCTGGTGGATCCGAGGGGCACTTGGCACAGCTTGGGCAAGGAATGGAATCCAGAGCATCCAGCACAGCAGGGCTTGCTCCTCAGTTGTGCCTTCTGGGTGCCTGTGTAGTTCAGCTACAAAAAGTAGAAGGAAAAGGGTCACAGAACTGCAGGACTTCCTCCACTGGGTTTTAGCATCATTTTTCCTTCCTCACAGACCAGCTTTTACCTCTTGGGGAAGACAGGGCTGTTCTTTGTGCTTGTGAGCGACATTGCTGCTTTTATTTTGCCTTTTCTGTGTTAGATTGGAAGTTCCTGGGAGCAGAGAATTAGCTTTTTTTCCAGTTTTCCCCTTTATGTAAATTCACAGCTCTGTTGATTTCTAATCTTGACAGTGAGTGTGCACAGGGGTTTCCAATAAATTCTTTTCCCCTGAGGTGTCAGATGGGTTCTTCCATCCTGTCCTATCCTGGAATGACTCTTTGCCAAAAGGAGTGAACCTGATCCCATCTTTTGGAGCAGACAAGGAAAAAAAATATTAAAAAAATAATAATAACGACAATCTGAATTGACTAATTGATTCCTAAAGGTCATTTTCCATCCTGGGTGCCTGCACTTTGATCCAGCACCCCTCTGGCACTGGGATTCACAGGCATCTATTGACAGGAGTCTGTGTCAAAAGGAAAAACAAATTGGAACATGGATAGGTGAAGTTTGAGAGGGAGTGTTGGGAATAGAGGGTAAAACTCCTGCTTAAAAGAAAGACAGTAACTGATACAGATTGTTAGATTGAAAATGTCAAACACCTAAATTAGATGCCTGTGCCTTTTTGAGGGGGGACCAGGGATTTTCTTACACAGCCAGATGTTTACCTTGGGGTTTTGGTGACATGACTTATGTTCCCAGGTTATTTTATCCCTGGATTCCAAACCCCTTGCTGAAATGTGGCTGTATATGTGCAGTCATAAAAAGGTTCTTGTGTTTCTCTGCTCTCTGCCTGGCTCTGTGTGTGCCTGCTTGGACCCCCTTTACAGGAGAGCTGCAGTTGAACTCCTTGAGAGCTTGAGCTGCATCCAGCTCAGAAAAGCTTGGCTGGTCAGTGTGAACAGAAAAAAACAGCTTTGAAGCCTGCAAAACTTAATTCTGCTTTATTTTTGCTGGGTTTGCACAACTTTAATGACCAGGGGATGAAACATCCAGTTAAACATCCAGAAAGTCCAGAATCAGAATCTGGACTTTCAGATACAATTTTTTAAAAAAGGTTTTTAATGCTGCCAGGGTTTGCAGTTATGTATCTGTCATGGTTTAAAATCTGAGGAATATTTTAAGGGATCCTGCGTGGGTAGGAGGAGAAATACCTCTCCCTTTGCATTTTCTGCCTTTGCCAGAGCTTTTGCCTGTTTTCTGTACCAAGTTGGCAGCCAGACCTTGCAGGTCTAAATGAAGACTTACTGAACAAAGGCACTTTATGTTTGAACTCTGTGCCCTGAGTCTACACCACCAGCCTGGCCAGGCATTTATGTTAAATAAGGTCAACAAATATAGACAAGCTGCGTTTTGCAAATTAACCCAAAACAAATCACAGCAACAACAACAACAAGGACAACAACAAAAAAAAGCACCTTTCTTTAACTCTGCCTCTTTCTTGTTTCACAGGCAAGAAGAGAAACCCTGGGCTGAAAATTCCTAAAGAAGCATTTGAGCAACCACAGACAAGCTCCACGTAAGTCTGCAAACACTAAAGGCAGAATGAGGAGAAAACCACAAAGCCCAGTTGCTTCCAGCCTTTGCTGGAGCCTGCAACTGTCCCAGGCCAGGCTGGATGGGGCCCTGAACAACCTGGGAGAGTGGAAAGTGTCCCTGCCCATGGCAGGGGGTGGCACTGGATGGGCTTTAAGGTCCCTTCCAACCCAAACCATTCCAGATTGTGTGATGGTAACTTCACAGCCCTTGTATTTCTCAGGTGCAACCTGGGCATCTCGGCCCATCACCTGCACCCATCACATCCCCAAGTCTCATGTGCTGCTTTTAATGATGCAGGAAAAGTCAAAAAGCAGAATGGGCATCCAGTTTTGACTCATGTGGCACTCTGACCACGCAGTTTGCATAACATGCATTTGGTCAAGGCATGAAAATGTGTCCCCTTCTCTATGTACTCAGCCTTGCAAAAGGAAACCCTCTGGTTTTGAGGCAATCTGTGCAGCTCCAGCCAGCCTGGCTTTCTTTGCTTCCTTGGGAATTCACTTTTTTTAGCCTGTTATCGTGTGCTGTGTGGCTGAGGTAATAATTTACACTGGGTTTAGACCTTTATGCCCGTTTAATCCATTTTTCATACAGGCTGGCAGAGATTTGGTGCTTGCCAGCTGCCTTGCCTTTCACAATGAATCTCTCTGGGTTCCTGCATGGGGAAGTTGGATGTGAGAAATGCTGAGTCCAGCAGTTCCTTCCTGAGCCCTTTTTGGGGTGCCTTTGTGGATCTTGGCTGTATCTGTTGATCCAGGAGACTAAGGCTGCTCAGGACTTCAAGGGCTGCTGGGTGAAGGTGTGAGGGGATGGCTTGGGGGGACCCCAGGGGTTGTATTTATTCACTGAGGGAAAATTGATCTTTTTAAGGCACGTTTCACATCTTTTCCCTCTTCTTTTCTTCAGGCCACCCAGAGATCTAGACTCCAAAGCCTGCATCTCTATTGGTGAGGAGGTAAGGCTGGGGGACCTTTGGGTGACCATCACTTCAGCCCCCCCCCCCTCCAAAAAAGGGTAGATTAATAAATACCAGCTATTAAAAACAACACAGCCCATTTTACTTGAAATGGAAGGCAGTTGCTGGATAAATAAAAGCTGAGAAGAGCCAGCCTGGGAGCTCTGGGGGCTTGTGAGCCCTGACAGCCACCTCCAGCCTAAAATATCTGACTGGCATCTGGTGTTTGTGCTCCTGCAGCAAGGGCTGTGGGTGTGGGACACCAGTGTGGCCCCTTGGCCAGCTGCAGAGGGACCTACGGGCTGGCACTGCTCTGATGAACATGCCCCAAACACTCCCCCTCTGCCTCCCTTGGCACGTGGGTTCCCTTCATATTTTCCACCCTGGAAATTCCTTCCCTCCTGCAACAAGGTGCAGCTAATCCCCTGGAAATAACGATTACAAAGCCAGGGGGTTGCTAACAGAGCGTTTTACTCTCCTCTGCAGTTCCTTTGCTGATTTAAAGCCCTCACCCAAAGTGTTTCCCTTCTCTAATATTGAAGGCCATCTCTCCTCAGGAGTCGAACTCAGGGTAGATCTTCCTGTCCTGGAAGCAAATCCTTCTGACAGTATGGAAGGCAGTCCACCTGATGGTCTGAAAAAAAATAGCAGGGGAAAAAACCAAAACCCAGGACAGTTATTTTGATAGGAAAAAAAAAAGGGCAGGACAGAACCCATAAAAGCACTTCAAAACTGGACAACAAATTTATTAGGTGCAGAAGGTAGGCCTTGGTGTCAGCGAGTTAATTTATGAAGTGAAATGCTAACCCAATAGTGTTTTATAATATCTATCTTTGGATTGTTTCTCTTTCATTTTGTATTTTCCCTGGCATGGAGCAGGGGATGGAAGGTGGAAACAGTGTGAGATGCTTCTGGAGCAAAACTGTGCAGCACGGAGGCAGAGAAAATGCTACTTGCTGCTAGAGCAAGCAAGGCTCCAAGAAAATCCCTTCTCCCCTGCAGTCCCAGGGATGAGAAAAAGCTCCAGTGCTCCAGAAAGGCTCCGTGCACAGAGGCAGTGCTGGATGGTGCAAAGACAAACACACTCATAAACCCCAGAGCTCAGTGTGTTACAGGCCTGTTCCAGAGGGACTGGCGTGCCATGGCTTGCATTTCCCATGGATCTGCTACTTGTTTATCCAGCCAGGTTCCTTTAGGATGGGCTCCCTCTTCCACCAGCCTTTCTGCACTCACCCTGATCCCGAGGGAAAGCCACTTTCCCTCCTCTCCCTTCAAACTTTGCTGCTTGTTTGAAGAGAGCACTCCAAGTGCTTTTTTGGAGAAGGGTCCTCATGAACAGCAGGAGCAGTGTCAGAGATGCTTAAATCTCTGCTGTCACTCCAAAATGTTAGTCAGGGCTCCTTGTGCACATTCCCACAGTGCATCCCTGCTCCCCATGGCATCCCCAGCCACTGCAGGCTGCAGGAATTTTTCTGCTGTGCCAGCAAAAAGCCACGTGGGATTATTCCCTGTGAATCAGTTCACTCTCACCCCCTGCCTTCTGGAGGGTGACTGATTGATGTGGTTGTGCCTTCAGCAAACAATGGCTGGGTTTAGTGGCAAAGGCATGTTTTAAACATCCAAAAAAAAAAAATAATAATAATAATAAAAATAGAGCAGCTGCACAATATCCTGACAGAAAGGGAGAAGGGCAGGTTGGGATGCAGGGTCCAAACAGAGTCATCCTTTGGGTAAGGCCAGGAGAAAGAGATGAAAGACAAAGTAAATCCTCTGTGGTGTGAAAATGGGACACACTCAGCTGGTGTTTGGCCCATCTGCAGGTCTGGAAAAATAAGCTTTTACAGACCTTAAAAAAACCTGGGAGATATTTCCGTGATTGTTTTGGGGAGGAGGGTGGAAGGAAAAAGAAATATTAAAATAAGATTGAAGGTGGGTGATTCTCAGGGGAGAAGCTGCTGTGGTGTTTTCCATCCCAGCTCTTACAGGATGGAGAGGCTGAAGGTGACTGGGAGGGACAAGACAAGAACATGTAACGATAGGACAAGGGGGAATAGATCCAAACTAAAAGAGAGTAGGTTTGGATTGGATATTAGGGAAAAATTCTTCCCTGTGAGGGTGGGGAGGCCCTGGCACAGGTTGCCCAGAGAAGCTGTGGCTGCCCCATCCCTGGAGGTGTTCAAGGCCAGGCTGGATGGAGCTCTGAGCAACCTGGGCCAGTGGAAGGTGTCCCTGCCCATGGTTTGGGTGGAACAAGATGATCTTTAAGGTCCCTTCCCACCCAAATCACTCCATAGTTCTGTGACCCTGCGGAACAGCGACTGTGTGTCCTGGGGAGGGGACTCGCAGGGTGAGGGGATGTCCCAGGCAGGGCTGGGTTTGGGGGGCATTTCTCCCCTTGCACAGCCATGGCCACCTGCTGTTTTTTCTCCCCCAGAACTTTGAGGTGAAGGCCGATGACCTGGAGCCCATCTCCGAGCTGGGACGAGGTGCGTACGGGGTGGTGGAGAAGATGCGGCACATGCCCAGCGGGCAGATCATGGCAGTGAAGGTAGAGTGAGCCTTTGGGGGGCCTCGTGTCTCTGTCGGGGTGTGTGGGCACAGCTCTCATCTCACTTCTTCTCACACGTGCCTTTGCTGAGATTTTACTGCCTTTGCTTTGCTTCTTTCCTCGTGAAACTCTTCTTTCTACAGACGTTCTCTAAGGGTGTTTTACTCTCTGCAGTTCCTTTGCTGGTTTTAAAGCCTTCAGCCAAAGTGTTTCCCTTTGCTAATGTTGAAGGCCATCTCTCCTCAGGAGTCTGACTCAGGGTGGATCTTGCTGTCCTGGATCCTTCTGACAGCATGGAAAAGCAGTCCACCTGATGGTCTGAAAAAACAGTAGTCAAAAAAAACCCCAGGACAGTTTTGAGCTCGAGGGGTTCAAAGAGTGCTCAGAGAGATTCAGGCCTTTCAGCCAGTGGGTGTGTTCTAAAACTATGATGCTCAGTGTGTTTCCAGCACTGCAGTGCATTAATCACTCACCTTCATCCACAATATCCCTGACTCCCTAGAATTCTCTTTGCCATGATTTTTTAAACAAACATTTTTTTTTCTGATGTAGCCGTGCCCTCAGACTCTGCTCTGCACTTTGTAAAGAAGAGCAAATTCAATTGCACAGGAGAATTTTCTCCGTCTGGGACTTTTTTTTAGGCTTTTTGGAAGGGGAAATTTTTGTTGGGATTTTCACATTTTGCCTGCTGCAGTGGGATCCTGATCCATGGCAGGCTTGTAGGTGCTATTATGAAAAGTTTTCATAACAACAGCTTAGACTCATAAATTTGGAGCTTAGGGAAATGGTCATGGGAAAATTTGTAGTTTGGGTAGGACCAGTTTTTGCTTGGCTGAATTTTCCCTCAAGTTTCCTTTCTGAATAAGAAAAAAAAAGAGATGCAGAGTTGGAAGCTGTGAGCAAACTGAGGGAAAACTCTTAGCTCCTCAACTGTGGATAGACTTTGCTGTGGGTGCTGGGTGGGACATTCCTCAGGGCCTCTGTGCTCTGCATTTGGTCTTCTTGTTTGCTTTGTTGGTCACCAAAGTGCAAAAGATGCCTGTGAGTGTGATGGAAGATCTGAACAGGGTATGGCAGGAGCATTCAGGCTGCCTGTGATGCTGAACAGTTTAATTCTGTGCCATTACTGGCCCCGAGGGGCTTTGGCCAGGGAGCCTGGAATCTGTGTGTGACCCATGCTGGACTGTGGCATGCCCTGTTGTGGCGTTTCCCAGCTGAGGGTCTCCAGATGTCATCCCATAAATGACATCTCTTCCTGGGAGTCTGGGAAATGCCCATTTTCCATGCTCTGGTGCTGGGCTGGAGCCCTGATGTAACAGATGTCCACTGCAGCTCCAAAATCACAGCTTTCCACCAGCCTACAGTCTGATTTCCTGCTCCTGCCTCCTCTGCCAACACTCATTTCTTTTGGCTGTTGCAAAGAGAGGTGTTTGCAGGGAAGAGGGAGGATCCCTGTGCTCCTGCCGTGGGTGCTGGGCTTGTGAAGTGCCTGTGTGATAGCAGGGGGCCCAGGGGGTGTGCTGGAAGGGTCAGGGGGGGTGTGAGGGCCCCGTGGCCAGCCCTGGTGTGGCTGTGGCACCCAGGTGCTGGCAGCCACCCCTGACACTCCCTGTCTTCCAGCGGATCCGAGCCACGGTGAACAGTCAGGAGCAGAAGAGGTTGTTGATGGACCTGGATATCTCCATGAGGACAGTGGATTGTCCCTTCACCGTCACCTTTTACGGGGCACTTTTCCGAGAGGTACGGAATCCTGGGGCTGAGCCCTGCTGCCCCTTCTCCCAGGCTCTGAATTCCCATCCCTCCAGGTGCCAGGGGTTTAATGTCCATCTAAACACAGCACTTGGTGCAATATGGATTTGCTCAGTCCTGGCCCAGGATCTGTCACATACAGTGAGTTTTAGTGCTGGGGACAGCCGGGCACCGAGGCCACCAGCCCACAGCCTGGTCCTCTGGTGTTAATATTGCCCTGGCTTGGGAGGAGAAAGCCACAGGGAGGGAAAATGTGGAAAGCTCTGAGAAGCAGGATTTATTGAAGAGCTTTAAGCATAACCCTGCAGAGCTGAACTTTTCCTGGCTGGGCATTAGGAGCCTGAGTTCCGATAACTTTCTGGGCTCCTAAATCACCAGGACTCTGCTTTGGGAAAAAGACAGCAAAAAACACACCCTAAATGGTAGGGAATGTGGACAGCACCTAATTCCAGCTGGAGAGGAGGGAAAGGAAAGCCCAGCACAGTTTTGCTGAATGAGTTTTAAAAGACAGGGAAGAAGCAAAGAGGTCAGCAAAGGGCAAGTGCCAAAGAGCTTTGCACAGGACAGGAAGAGAAAGAAAGAAAGGAAAACCTGCACAGGACAGGAAAGGAAAGCAAGGAAGGAAAGGATGCTTGGTTCCAGTAGGCAGATATCTGCTTGCTTTTTTTACAGGGAGACGTGTGGATTTGCATGGAGCTGATGGATACCTCACTGGACAAATTCTACAAACATGTCATTGACAAAGGCCTGACAATTCCCGAGGACATCCTGGGGAAAATCGCCGTCTCTGTGAGTATTAGCAGGGTGAGGAGGGGAGGGAAAGGGGGTTTTCCTTCTGAGCCAAGTCCTACATGACCCAAGCTCCCTGCTCTGTTTGCACCAGGAAGAGCACAGTCCATGGGCCACAGCCCATGTGGCCATTCTCAGCTGGCTTCCTGGATCAGGTCTGAGGTGATGTTATTTATAAGCTGTAAATAATCCAAAAAGTGCCTGTACATGTAATGAAGAAATGACACAGCATGAAATGTGGGGAGGGTCCTGCAGCTCTTTTGCCTTCTCATTAGGGTCCTGGGACATCCCTGGGCACCCACCATCACCTTGGGCTGCTGGGAGGGTGCAGGACTTGTGGGAAACCCTCCAGGCAGGTCTGATGGGGTGAAGCCAGATGTCATTTCCTCCTCCCCAAGGTGCTGCCAGCCGTGATTGACTCTGCATTTGTTGTTTCAGATTGTAAAAGCACTAGAACATCTCCACAGTAAGCTCTCCGTGATCCACCGAGGTGAGTGCCAGGCACACAGCCCTGGCCATGCTGGGGTCTGTCTGTCTGTCTGTCTGCCCTGCTCTCAGCCTGGCAAGGGCTCCCAAAACACCCCAGATAAAATGGGCCTTTGACAGCAAAACTGTTCCCTGGCATCTCATGACTTGCAGCAAAACCCAGTCAGAGGAAATGGCTGCTGGAAACTGCCTGCTGGTCCCAGCTTTTCCCTGAGGAGGAGAAGTGAGCTCCAGCCTGGTTGTGCTGGTTGCCCCGTTTCCCTAAATCCGTGGTCTGCTTCAGCACCTCTGTGAAATTCAGCCAGTCTTCTCCTCCTGAGCTTGGTGAGCTTTGGACCAGGCTTTGCCAAGGTTTCTCCCCCAGTTCTGTGCTGATGTGCAGGGAGAGGCATCTCCGTGCCAGTGATGCCTCATGCAGTGATCTACCCATCCTCTCCCCTTCCCTGAGCTTCCCTGAGCACTGGTGGAGCAGAGCAGTTTGATAGCTAAAATAGCCTCCAGTGAAATCATAAATACCCTCCTTAAGCTCTTCTGACATGTTCCACTCTAGAGCATCTCACAGATGCCATGAACACACTTAGAAAGAAGCAAATTTGAAGTTGCTGCTTGACACCTTTATTTTTCAAAGGGTCATTTTCAATTTGTCAGGAGGAGGAAAAAGCCCTCCCTGGAGTGTGTGAGTGCCTGGGAAGGAGCATCTGAAGCAGCAGAGTTGAGCTGGAGCAGGCAGCCACACTGGGTACATTCTGCCTGTGGCTGGGAGTTGAGTTTCTGCCCTCTCTGTATCATTTACAGGAGGTGGAAAGTGCTGCTTGTGTTTCTGTTTACTTGTTTGATTTCCACTGAAAAATTGTCTTATTTCAGCGTAGTAACAGATGGGTGAGGATCTCGTACCTGAGGGGTTTGATTGCAGAATGCTGATAAGAGAGCAGATGTTAATGAGCTGTAAACCACCCAGTTCTAATAAGCAGGACTCAAAAGCAGCTTCTGGCCTCCTTCAGATGGTGTTTCAGCCTTGTATTAAATAGCTTATCACATGCAGACAGAGGAGAAGAGACCTGGAATTTCTAGGTGGCAGCAGGGAAAGGATCGCTCCCTTTGGAGTCACCTCTGCTGTGTTGGGATTTCATTTGGGATTATCCTCATGGAGCAGTTGTCTGCTGTGCAGGAAAGCAACTCCATGCTCTCCTGGATATCACTTCCTGGCATCTTTCTGTGCCTTTACTTCCCTTTCTGATGGGGATTATAACGTGCTGCAAGTGTGAACACACCAGGGATTGTGGGACCGTGATGGGAAGCAGATAAATCTGGCAGTAATAAATAGATGAGACACTGGCCTGATTTCCATAAGGTGTGGAGCACCCACACACCTGCTGCTGCTCACGCTGCCACCAGGCCTGGGATCCTCAAAATCAGAGCCCATTTCTGAAATCTTGGTCCTTGTCTTAGTTACAGCTCCCTCCTTCCCTGCGCCCCCTGCTCCCTTTCACCCTTTCCTGCCCACTCCTCCATGGTTTTATCCTTTGCTGGCACGAGGCCAGATCTGTGGGGACTTGCCAGAGCTGCAGCCCTTTGCAGACATCCCACAGAGATGCCCCCAGCCCTGTGGAGCTGCTCCAATGTCTGTGGCCTTCCCATATGCAGTGGGATGTGATGGTTATGTGCAGGGTCACCTCCTGCTTCCCCAAACCGGAGAGGGGAGCCTGCAAGCGAAGGGACACTGTCAGGACATGTGACAGGCCCATGGGGTTGTCACCTGAACATGTGACAGGCCCATGGGGTTGTCACCTGAACGCGCAGCCAGCGGGGTTGTGGCGTGTCCAAGGCTCGGGGCTCTGCACGGGCTCCTTGGGTGCCCTCTGCTGATAGGAAGCTCTTCAGCTGTTTTTGACTTGGCCCAGGCACCCACGTGTGACAGTGACTGTGGTCTGTGTTCCTTCTTGCAGATGTAAAGCCCTCTAACGTGTTGATCAATACGCAGGGGCAGGTGAAAATGTGCGATTTCGGCATTAGCGGTTACCTCGTTGACTCGGTTGCTAAAACCATGGATGCAGGATGCAAACCCTACATGGCTGTAAGTTGAGCTGTGGAGAAGCTGCGTGGGGAGCAGCCAAAGGAACCTGAGCTCGGGGGGAAGGATCAGCCTCTGGCATGTGCCCTGGGAACTCCTTTGGGAAGATGTATCCCTTGTAAAGGGGCAGAGAGGGAGTCGGATCTCGTGGGTCTCCTGGGCACAGCTTCCTGCTGCCTTCTCTCCTCCCTGTGACCTTGGGAAGCGCTCTGGAATTGCTCCTTCTTGTGTGTTTGCCTCATGGGGACAATAGTACTTGGCATCTGGGAGGAAAAACAGTCCCCAGGGATTGGGTCCCTCAGGCTTCACCCTTTGTGGGGCACTAGCATGGGGTGAAAACAGTCCTGGAGAACTGAGGCTTGTCACCCCTCCATGCCAGCTGTGCCAGGTCACCTCCACCACGCCAGTCCCTGGTGCAGGTGCCACCTGCTTCCGGTGACCCATTTCACTGCCTGCCCTTACTGGTGAGGATGGGAGGCCAGATTTGGCCCCACAACAACCAAGAGCAGCCTGGTGTTGTGGGCTGAGGGGTCCTGTGCTAAGAGCCCCCCTAAAAGCCCCCGCTGAGGTTGGCGAGCCCTGGGTGTGGGCATGGCACTGGGACCATCCCTGTTCCTCACCCACCTCTGTCTCTCTTCACAGCCTGAGAGAATCAACCCGGAGCTGAACCAGAAGGGGTACAGCGTCAAATCTGACATCTGGAGCCTGGGCATCACCATGGTAGGGTGACCCCACAGCCCTGCTGGCACCGGTGGCACCGGTTCCTTGGGAAGGTGGCGGGCTGGGAATGGGAATACAGTTCTGGGGGGACAAGGGAATGTGCTGCAGGGTTGAAGGGAAGGAGGATGGAGCTGCTTTGTGAGCTCCTTGCTGCCACAGCTGCCAGGAGATGGCAGCATGGACTAAGGCACAGGCGTCTGGCGCCTGGAGCAGGTTGGATTCCAAGCACAAAGACGCCCTCCCAGCACTCAGCAATTAGCAGAGTCCCCCTCAGGAGAGCAGGGATGGGGGGTGTCTCCCACGCAGTGTTTAGGGGGAATCCATCTGCTCACAAAGTCGTTTTACAGCACAGTTTCCCTGTGCTGTGTGGGGCCGGTTTTAACTTCTTCTTTCCCGGGTGATGTCGGACATGGGGGTAACAGGGAACTGAGTATGGATCCATGTGGATCTCCTCTGGCCTCTCCCTTTTGCTAGGGGAGGTTAAGCAAGATGTTATGACCAGGGTGGTGAGGAAATCATAGAGTGGTTTGGGTTGGAAGGGACCTTAAAGCTGCTTTTGTTCCACCCCCTGCCATGGGCAGGGACACCTTCCACCAGCCCAGGTTGCTCCAAGCCCTGTCCAGCCTGGCCTTGGACACTTCCAGGGATGGGGCAGCCACAGCTTCTCTGGGCAACCTGTGCCAGGGCCTCCCCACCCTCATAGGGGAGAATTTCCTCCTAACTTCTAATTTATATCTCTCCTCTTTTAGTTTAAAACTGTTCCCCCTTGTCCTATCACTGTCTGCCCATGTAAAAAGTCACTCTTCCTCCTGTTTGTGAGCCCCCTTTAAGCACTGAAAGGGGCTCTATGGTCTCCCTGGAGCCTTCCCACCTCCAGGCTGAACAATCCCAGATCTTTCAGCCCGTCTCCATAGCAGAGGTGATCCAGCCCTCCAATTTGCCCCAGGGTGGGGCACACAGGAGTCCGAATTCCGTGGGGTGGGCGGGCTGTGGGGTGTCCAGCGCCAGTCCTGAGGTGTGGGCCGTGTCTCCCCAGATCGAGCTGGCCATCCTGCGCTTTCCCTACGACTCCTGGGGGACGCCCTTCCAGCAGCTCAAGCAGGTGGTGGAGGAGCCGTCACCGCAGCTCCCAGCGGAGAAGTTCTCAGCGGAGTTTGTCGATTTTACCTCGCAATGGTAAAACACCTCCCCGGCCTCTGCCGTGCTGGGGGAGGCTGGGGGGCACACCTGCCCATTGGCATCCTGCACCCCTGTCCCCACAGGCAGCTCCTGGGGGCACAGACCCGGTTTTTGGGCAGAATGTGCCCTCGCTGGGCCCGGTGGGCGCCTGGCACTGTGTGGGCAGAGCAGTGGTGATGGTGGCTGTGAGGGTCTGCCTGCCTGAGGTGGTGAGGAACAGGCTCGGTCTGTTCTGGGGAGGAGGAAGGGGTTTAGGAGGCTCTGGTTGCCCCCCCAGCAGCAGCACAGGGTTCCTGTGTGCACAGGCAGGTGCAGTCAGGGGGCTCCTCCAGCCCACTTATGTCCCTGCGACTGGAAGGGGGAGCAGGATATGGAATGGCCACCTCCTCCTGCTTCCACTCCCAGGGGGCACAGCTCCCAGGGCAGAGTTTGCCCCGTGGTGGCCCCTGTCAGACTCTGCCCCACTCCCAAGGCCCTCCAGCTGCTGCTCCTCCGCTTTCCACGGGACTCGGCGCTGGAAGCAGCAGGAGAGTTTGGCTGCGGCGCAGGAACGGGGCTGAAGCAGACGCTGCTGTCTGGAGCTGTGAGGGCCGTGCAGAGCTCCGGCTCTGCAGCGCCCGGGGAGGCTCAGAGCTGCCCTCAGCCCGTGGTTCACAGAGCTGGCAGCTGCCCCGCAGCTCCTGACTGCCGCTCCCTCCAGCTCCCTGGAACCGCCGGGGAGGCGGCTGGATTTTCCAGGCGCTGCAGTGCCACGCGCCGCCTGCCAAGTTGGCAGGTGGATGGTGGGTTTGTGTGGTGGCCAAGAAAGGACGGCACATCGACAAATACAGAAATGTGAGACTGTTCCCCAGTGCCAGGGTCGGGGCCAGAGCCCGGCCGGCTCTGCCGTGACCCAGGAAGGGGATTAGCAGCCACTCCTGCCCGGGGACTCTCAGTGCCGGCGTTCGGATTCCTGGGAGTCGTGTCCAAACATGTTTTCATGTCCCTGTGGTTCAGCTCCTCGCCTCCCCACCGACCCGTGCTGGGGAATGCCTGCCATGCCCACACTGCTCTGTGTCTGGAGAGGTGGGAGCTGCCTTGGAAACCCCCCCCCAAAAATGCCCACCGTTCTCGCAAGGCCCACGCTGAGGTTTTGGACCAGCTGCTGTCCTCCCATGCTGGTTGTTATTGCCAAGCTGCCTGTTTGTGCCAGGCAGGCTGTTCCTCACTGAGTGATTTGCTCTTGCAAGCCCAGTGTCCTGCAGCTCAAGCTGTGGCTGGTTTAGGAGTTACATCCACGGCCACTTTGGGGAGCATGTGGCAATTCCTCTCTTTGCAAATCCTGCCCTTCAGGATCACTGAAGATCTGTCAACGCCAGCATTGTGGCATGGACTCAGAACAGGGAGTTTGGCTGCAGATTGCACTAGTTTTGCATTGCTGGAATCTGAGAATTTCTTCTGTCACCAAACCAGGTCACATCCACTCAGTGTATCAAGCCTGGCTTGGTTCTGTGTCTAATCCATCTGCTGCCTGGGGCAGTGAAGTCTGATCACCTGTATCCACTGCAGGAAGGTTCCTGGGATGTCTGAGTCAGGATCAGATCCCAGTATGACTCTTAATTCCTGAAAATTTACATTGATTTCAGTAATTTGTCACCAGATTTCCTGGTATTAATAACCTAGGAGCAAGGTTTTTATTCACAGAGGGTCTAAATTAAGAGGAGTATACCAAATCTGGGCACACCTAACCTTGAAATTCACCTTGTCATCTTGGCTCGGGCTGCTCTGGAGCTCAGAGGATGTGACACATCCCGTACCTTCAGCCCGGCGGTGTTGGCACGTATCGGCCCTCGGTTCCTCTGTCCATTCACAACATGACACTGAACACGAGCCCTCTACACACAGCAAGCAGGAAATATCTATTCAGTGTGTGTCCCCTGCTTCCTCTGGGCTCCTGCAAATCCCAGCAGAGGAGCGACTTATCATCGCCGAGGTTCTCACTTTTGTTTTGCTCAGTGTGACACCTTTTCCCCGCCACCGCCGCGTACGTGTGTGAAGATCTTTTCAAGTTGCTCCAAGCGTCTTTCCCCTAAATACACTGCCAGGAAGTGAGTAGAGATTACGTCCTGTCTTTTTAAAAAAAGCTATTTTCTGCTGGAGGGAAACCAAAATAGCTCCCAGCTACAACCCTCCAGAGCCATCTGTTGTAGGAGAGGAGAAAAAAAGGATGTCCCATGGAAGCGTCCCCGCTGATAACGGCACGGGGATAAACAAATAGTTGTACACGTGCTTTGGAGCCACTCAGTCACTGCTCCCAGTCAGAGGTTGCAGGCTGTATCCATTCCCTTAGTCACTGGCCTGCTGCAGGGCACCCAAAAAAACCCAGTTGTGCCTGACCACCAGCAACAGGCAGTGTCTTAACTGGTGCTTATGGTGTCTCCAGGTCCTGTTTGACCCTGAGCTCAAAGCACTTGTGTACCCAGCCCTGTGTTGATTGATCTGACTGGCCTTGATCATGTTGGCTGAGGTGTCGTCAAGGTTTAAGTTTGCTCAGCATGGATGAGTAGCTGAACTTATTCTCCAGGGGCTTGAAACCTTGCTTTTTTCATGGTATAATTTTATGGCTTAAATTGCAGACAGAATGTAACTTTTAATCTTTTCTTCTTTTTCTTTTTCTCCATTAAAGCTTGAAGAAGAATTCCAAAGAACGGCCAACATACCCAGAGCTTATGGTGAGTGTGGCTGCATCAAGCAGTGTGTTGGTTCAGAGCTGCAGTGGGTTACAGTGAGATGCTGAAGGCAAGGATTCCAGTAATGATGAGGATTTGGGATGCTTAGCATCTCCTTTTTCATAACAGACGTGAAAATTGTGACACTTCAGGGTACTGTGAGAGTGACTGCCAGTCAGAGATGCTCTTTGAAATCTCATTCAGGTGCTTTTCCAGTCACATCAAGGGAGAAAAATTGGTAAAAGCAGGTAATAGATTTGCTAAGGGAAAAGAACGAGGCTGTGAAGAATCAGTGAGGATAAAATCCTCCTCTTGGGTTTGTGTGATGGATTCAGACACCTCAGTGTGCCCTGGATGCTCCACATGGACTGCAGGAGCTGAGTGCCCTGGGCTTTACTGCCATGGTGCCTTGGAGAGGAGACTTTTTGGACAGAGGAATTCCTGGATGTTGGGGACAGAGACGAGTCTGTGACTAATAATTCCGGTTATTGAATTTTATCTGCTGCTTAGAGACTGTTTGCTGGGAGCACGTCTGGGACAGAGGAATAACTGAGGAAGAAAAGGCCAATAAAGTCTGGGGATGGGGCAGGGCAGGGCAGGGCAGGGTGAGCTCCCAGAGCAGACACTGAGGTCTGCTCAGCCACTGCTCTGGGCTTCAGCTGGCAAGAACAGGTTCTTTTGAGCAGACTTTTCTGCTAGGGCTCCACAGCTTCATGACCTCTCTCTTCTGACTCTCTGGTATTGATCCTGGTGCTCCTAAAAGTTGGCAACAAGCAGGAGAGTTTAGGAAGTCAGTGTTTCACTCCTGTAGGCATCTAGTCCTTTTTCTCACTCTCACCTGATTCACAGCTTGCTAAAAGCAGGAAGGTGCCTAACTTTGTTATTTCTGAAGATCCTGACCCAAATGTTTGCTTGTCCCTACATTCCCACCCCTTACTGGTGCCACTGGCAAGATCTTCTGGGTTAAGGCTGGAAACTGCTGCAGAAGTTCCTCAGGTATTGGTATCCCTCGAGCTGTAATTCTTGGGACAAGCCATCTGGAGGATCAGTGTCATTGTCACCTCACACTGTCTGCTCAGAGGGGTGAAGGTGCCAGGGTTTAGGGTGCTCTGGCTGCAGGTCATGCTGGAAATCCACGAACCTCTTGAACCTGAGTTGTCAGCAATGAATAATTCCCCTGGCATTTCGTGCTGGGCCCTGTAATTCAATTAGACTATATATAACTCTGATTGACACACAGTTTGCCCAAATACTGGTTTCAAACAAAGGGAGGCCCAAGGTTTATGACTTTTTTTTTTAAAAAAAAAACACCCTTTTTTTGGTATATTATTGAATAAATACATATATTTATTTTAAGCAAATTTCTGAACTTTGCCAAATGGCCTTTTATCAAAAAGGTTCACCGAAGCAGCTCCGTCTGTTGCAGCATTAATTCCCACTGGCAGGCGAGTGCATTTCTATTGAATTAGGTTCTTGGATCACCTCTCTGGAGTATCTCAATGCTGTGGTATTTTATGGCTGACATGAATGTTGTGAGGTCCTGTGGTTGAGGGTTGCTGTTTTGTTGGGGTTTTTTTTCTCTCTCTTATGGCATTAAGTTGCGGTACTGGATTGGACTTGTCATTTAGACCAAGACTGCTCCCTTGCTTTCCTGTGGAATTGAGGTTTCTCATGGAAAATATGACTCTGTGCTATCTTGAGCATCAGGAAAACTGATATGGGTGCTTAATTTCATTTTCAAACCCACTTCCCCAGGTGAAGTGGAGCGTGAAACTACTGCAGGGCCGGTGGTCTGCACATGGCGTGGAGCACATCCTGCCTGGCACGGGGGGCTCTGTGCTCTGGCCAGGCTCAGGCACTGCAGAGGGGTTGGGTTCACTGGGACACGGGGCTGCAGGTCACTGCTGCCACCCCTGTCACACTTGGGGGTGCTTCCAGGCTGTGGTAGCTCTGCTTTGGGTGTGACTTCACTGGGCTGTGAAAGCAGCGGCATCACGCTGGGATAATAACACGGCAGGTCATTTAGGTCACCTCTCCCACAGTTATTCAGGACGCTTCAATTCCTGTGACTGTCTGACCTAGGGAGACCTTGAATTTTGCCTGGATCCTTGCCTCAACCCATTTCAGCCCTGTTTCCCACATAATTGTGCTTCCTCTTCCTTTCTGCTGTGTCTTTGGGTCGCTTCCCATCTCCTCAGAGCTGCCTCGATAACTTTCCACTCAAGCCCACCTTGGAAAATCTCTTTTCTTTGCCCTTCTCACTGCCATAAACAATCATTGAAACAGCCAGTGCTTGGGGACTGAGGTGAGGGGGGCCAGCTTGAAAAAAAAAAACAACAAACCCCTGGAAATCCCAAATTGTCTTTAAAAACCTGTCTTGAAATGAGAGGGTCTGGATTCAAACTGAGCTCCTCCAACCTTGCACAGAGAGGTCACTGTGAGCCCTGCAGGGCCCTGGCTGGTTTTTGGTTCTCTCTGACACTCTCCATACAAATAAATCCACTTCTCTGCCAGGACAGTGGGTGTCAAAGCAGCGTTTTGGGGATTTCAGGTGGGAGTGGACTGATCTCAGCTGACGTGTTGCAGCCCCCCATACCAAAGGGAATCGCTGGTGCTGGTTGAGAGGGGCTTCTGTTGCTGTCAGGGGGTGTTTGGTTGTGTTTTCCCTCCTTACACGTATTTTTCCATTCGTGCTGAAATGTAGGCAAGATTTTCTGGCAGGATGTCTCCCCATGTTGGTCAGGATTAAGTAGTTAAACATACAAGTGCGGATGGTTTTCCAGTCGGGATGGCTTTCCTGTGCGGTGGCTGGGGTAACGTAGCCATGTCCTGCTGCAAATAGGAGCAATTCAGGGAAGAAATGAGACTCAGAAGTCACCAGAGGGTAAATACACAGATAAAGCAGGAAGCTGAGGGAAAACCCACTGCAGCCAGCCTTCCTGCAAGGTTTTCCTTGCTCCTGCTGGAGCTGGTGGGATGGGTAACCACCGCCTTGGGAGGAGCAGCAGAGCTCCGAGGGGCACGATGTGCCAGAGATGGAGGCACTGTTTTAGCACTGAGAGCAGCCCAGCTCAGCCCTCCTAGCCAGGCCAGAGTTTAGAAGGAATCCATGAGGGCAGCACAGCTCTGCAGCTTTCCTGGAGTGGCCCCTGGGGCTCCCCGACTTGCCTCAGCTGCAAACATGGAAAGCCCAATATTATGGTGCTGATGCCAAACCCTTTTTCACTGTCCAGAGGGTTGTCTGAAAAGGTTTTTGGTTCGGTCCTCAGCGTCGTGAATAATAAACTTTGCTGTTTTCTCTCTCTTTTCTTTCCCAGCAACATCCTTTCTTCACCCTGCACGAATCCAAAGAGACAGACGTCGCCTCTTTTGTCAAGCTCATCCTGGGAGACTGAGAACTGGACTTGTAAATGAATTGCCCTTCTGTGGACTGGTGGGTGCAGGGGAGGGGCGCGTGGCAGGACTTGTCATGGAAGCACCAACAGAAAGTCGCCGTGTTTTTGTTTTGTTTTGTTTTTTTATTCTGAGAAACCCCCACCTCGCCGAAGTTTTTTAAAGGGTTCTTTGGTATCCATAGTGACATAGAACGAGCTGGTTAGTGAAATGAATTTTAATAAGGTTGGTAACCTTAAAACAAAAACAAAACAACAAAAAAAAAAGAATTTAAAAGAGTGATTTACATATTTAATGACAGTCGAAGTCCCTCTTCCTAACTTGCTCCTCATCCCCCTTCCCTTCCCCGTGAACCAGAATTTGCTTTGTCATGGTAATAGGTGCTATGGTAGTCATGAAGTTGTATGTAGATTTATATTTTGTCCCTTCCATTATTTTAATATTTATGTTAAGTGCTTGATGGAATAGATTTCTGTTTTATATGAGGATGAGTGCGTGGTGACGATGATGATGCTAAATGAGGCCACAGCAAGCAGCAGTCGTAGGGCTTCGCTGGGGGAAAAGGTGTCAGAGGAAAAGAGGAAGAAGAGGAGAAGTGTCTCTGTTGTGGAAAATATTTAATGTGCATCATAAGAGGAATTTATAAGCAAGACTTGCAGCTGCTCGAGCTGCTCTCACAGAGTGTGAGGTGTAAGAAAGGGAGGTCCTGGTGCCCCTTCTCTGGACACCGCGCTCCGAGCCCAGCCTGGGGGGCACTGCCAGCCCCCAGCTGGGACAGCCCCTGCCCCATGTCCCAGGGCCTCACAGTGGGCAGGTTATGGGGTCTGGAGTGGGAATTGCTGGGATGGTGTCTGGGACAAAAGCCCCAGAGGGAAGGAGGTTGTCAGATGAGTTGCACAAAGGTGAGGAGGGGGCTGCGTGGTCAGTGCCCGCCTGCCCGTGGGTCCAGCAGCGTTGCAGTGCCCGAGGCTCCCTTGGGCTGGGGATGAGCTGCTTTGGGCCTAAAAGGGAGTTCCTCTCTCCTTCTCCAGATGGGACAGGATCACAGGATGCATGGCATGACACCTGTGAAAAATGGGATACTTTAGAGTTGGTTTCTAGGGCCCTTGGCACTGTGTGGGCAGCAATCCCTCCGTGCTTGCCCACACTTTGGGAGTGCTGGTGCTCCCCAGGAGCCCGTGCTGGCACGTGGTTTGGGCTGTGTCCAGCTCTGGCTGGGATGCTGAAGGCAGCAGGAGCACTGGGCTCTGGCATGGGCTGCAGGTGTGTCCTGTGGGAGCTGCAGCCTGGAAACCATGCAGGGACACCACAGCCCACCCCTACCAGGGGCTCGTTGCTGTTGGAGAAAAGCTGCCAGCCAAGGGCAGGAGAACAGGGGCTGTTGGGGTGGGAAGGGAGACACAGATCACTCAGCCTTTGGGTCACACAGTTACTGTCCAGAGAGGGGGGGACTGTGCACTGTGAGGTGTTGTGGGGCTGGAGCAAGGCTGCTCCAGCTTAACGCTGTTGGACTGAGCCACACCCACCCAGCTGCCTCCCCTGGCCAGGAGGGCCTTGGCCTCCTTCTCCCAGCCCTGTGAAGGGCACTGCCTGTGCCTCCTGCCCCTCCACACGCTTCCCATCCCCATCCATCGCTTTGGCACAGCCTCTCAGAGTCAAACCCCAGCTAGAAACTAGCCTTGCTCTGCAGTATTCCTTGTGCAGGAGATAACTCAGCCTGGGGTCCAGCTCCTGCTCTCCCAGTTTAGCAGCTCCAGACCCCGCTGGTGCGGGCTGGGCTTCCGGAACAGTCTGAGCGTATTTGGGGAAGCGATCCCTTGGAAGGGCTGATGGGGAGGGCAGAATTTAAGAGCAGGGGTTCCCCAACGGTGACACCTCTGGTGCTGGGGACACGCCAACGCTTTGGAAGGTGCACACGGACACCGCCAGTGCCTGGGCTGCCACTGCCACCGGCACGGCCTGGCTGGCACTGCCCACGGGGGTGGCTGTGAACCCGAAAACGGGGAGAGATAGGAGAGCTTTGCTCATGGGAGTTTATCAACCCTTGTGCCCCTCGGGGGGGGGCTCTAAGAGGGCTTGCAGGGATTGGGGTGCAGCTCACAGGTCATGCAGCCTTTGGGGAGGAGGTTTCCCTCCCTCGGCCACGCCGAGCTCCCCATCCCGCTCCGTGCCGAGGGGAACCTTTCAGGTTGCGTTTTGTGGCGGGTGAAACACGAGGATGTTTTACTTCACAGTGTAATTTTAAGAGGCCTCGCATGGCTCGTAATCTGCCCTCTCATATTCCATGGTGTGTCTGTGTGTGTGTTTTCTCTCTCTCACTTTCTCAGAGTCGCAGAGCTGTTTTGATTGATTGTCCTCAGCTGCAGCTAAAAGTCCAGCCAGCCAGTTTATAGACGTGGTTCCAGCATCAATTCTCGCTTTGAAAAACATGACATTTAAAACCACCCTTTGGTTTTCCTACATATGGATCTGATGCTTTTGTTAAAGATTGTTTTTGCCGCTTTTCTCCTGGAATATAAGTCTCATTTGGACACCGCATCTCCTTGACCTCAGAGCACCTTTATTTCAGTGCCATTGTAATTGACAGGTTGAATTTATGAGATACTGTCAAAGTTCAGTATTAATAGCAGATATTAATGTCACCAGCGTTTTCCAATAGAAAATTAATGTCAGTGTTGTCTGCAGCTAGTAACCCTCTAAAAGGATTCCTACATGCCTCCACACTGCATGCCGAGTGCTTGCTTTTATGCTTTTTGCTCTTACAGTGCTTGGGCCCTCTAGTCCCTTTGTTTTAATGACATTTCAATAGGGCAGGCAACAAATCACTTCCCTTCCCTGCTCATTCTCCATGACTTTGTTCCTTTAAAAGTCGTTTGCGTCAGCCCAGAGTAAGTGTGGATCCGTGTGAGGATGAAAACAGTGATCTGAGGGATCACCACTGTGGAGGGGAGAATGCAGAGGCTGTTGGTCTGTCCACGCATCCCTCGTGGCATGTGTGGACACAAAGCTTGGCCTGACCCAGGCATTTCTTAGAGAGAAGCCTGAGCTGGTGGCCTCAGCTCAGGGAGGAGAGCCAGAGACTCCTGTGTGCTTAAAAGCTCTGCAAAAACACTGGGCTGCAGGATGAAAGTCAGACTCTTCTCTCTTTGAGTTGATTGTAACCTCTGTGGAGATGAAAAGCCTTTGGTCACTGCCCAGATCTTTGCTTGGCTGTAACACAAGCACAGCCTTACCTTGGACAGATATGGTTGCTGGGACATTAAGCCTGTCCCAACCCCTGAACAGCCAAGGTGTTGAGGCTTAAAGCTGTTCTTCAGAAAACTCTTTTGTGTTCACACAGCACAGGACTGTGGGCAGCCTGTTGGATTGCCCTGAACTGGGATTTTTAAAGACACAGGTCTCATGCCATAAACCTGAAAGAACCCAAACTCCACCAGGGAGCAGGGAGGGGAGCAAAGCTGCTGGAGCTCAGCACTGAGCTGTGACTTGGACCAGCCGTGGATGGATTCCAGCACAGGGAGCCTTTTGCAGGGCAGGGAGGGTCTCTCTGCTCTGCCACAGGTTATTGGGCTGCAGGAAAGAGGCACAGCCCATCCCTGGGTATCCCTGGGCACGATATTCATCCTCTTCTTTCCCCCCACCTTACAGCTCTTGATGTTCCTGCAATCTCCTGAATGTTTGAGGCCTTGCCATCGCTACAACTCTAAAGTGTCACTGGCAGGAAAGCTGTTTTCTGGGTCTCCAAGAGCCCACTGGCCCCTTAAATCTGAAAGAGGGCATTTTCTGGTTACTGTTTTTAAACACCAGGTACATGCTGCTGCAGTGGGTGCAACGCCCATCTCTTCTGGAGTTTTTTCCAGGTGTACAAACCCTTACACAGGTATCTCTGTACTGTATTTCTGTGTTTTCCCTGGCTTGTGTCAGGTTTACTGGTGAGGAAGGAGGCAGCTCTGACTTGTTGAAGAGGTGAAACACCATTTCTGGAGGCAGGTGGCCTCCCCTGTGTGATGGAGGAGGCAGTTGATGGGTCACTACTCAGAGAAAGCTCTCAAGAAAGATTTGCAGTTGATCTCCCTGTCCATCAGCACGTGCTGTCGGGTCAGTGCTGCTGCTCCTTGGTGGGAAGGGGCTGCCAGACCCTTTGCCCAGGCAGGGAGCAGTGCCTGGTGCTGAGGGCAGACCCCAGCACACACAGCCTTAGCTGGGATTTCTCCATGCTTGCTACAAGCCAAGTGTAGCTACAACCTGCACATTTCCCTTCTTCCCTGGACATTCTGGAAGAGGAAATCCCGCTCGGCCAACACAGCATTGCTTTAGTGGCTGGTCTGATGTAGTTCAGACAAGGTTCCCATCAGCTCCCTTGTTTAATAGACCTCTTTTTTATTAAAAACAACCCCCAAACTCGTCTCTCAGAAAAGCCAGCCAAGATGCTCTTTTTTTTTTTTCTCTCTCTTCCATCTTGTTCCTCTTAGAGGAACTCTGGGAGCCCGTCTTGGTGCTTTCACTCTTCCACATGCCAAAGATTGCTACATCCCTCTTAGTTACTCTCCTGCCAAACCAGATCTTATAGTCTTGCCTCAAAAATCATGCACTTCCCTGCTCCTTGGGGTTCCTTTTGTTGCTGTTGCTTTTTCATTGAATTTCCTCATGTTTATTGACATGTCTATTGTTGAGCTTCCTGGACACATGCAGCTCTCTTTTTCGGATACAGGGAAAGACAAATAGTTGCCTTCACTGCTCTGCCCCTGCTGTTGGGGAAATACTGTTAGTGATATGATTCCTACAGATGGGATGGGTCTCATTTAGAGCTCGGAGGGTGTAAACTGGCATTGCTCCATTGGCTTGGCTGGAATAAGGCCAGTTTTGTCCAGCTGAGAATCTGTCCTTAATGTCTAAACAGTTATTACACACTAATAAAGATTAATGATTGTAAATCCCCACGGATTATACATAAAATGGCAAGTTTTACTCATTAATCTTTATTGCCATGTTATGGCTGTTTATGTTAGAGGAGTCGCCTCTCTCTGCTCTGAACATGCACTGAGGAGGTGGGGGGTGAGCATGGGGGAGATGGAGGGTGGACAGAGCAGACCAGATGTCCACATGTTTTACAGCCTGTGTCCTCCCGCCAGGTTCCTTGTTTCCTTGAAAGCCGTTAACCAGCAGCAAAGGATGTATCCCAGAGCTTTGTCTGCCTTGCTGGCCTCTGCCTGGGCTATAAAATCCAGATTGTTTCTGGTGAGAAGGGATCAGATCTCCTAATTAATATTTCAGCTCAGCCTTTACTGGAGCAGATGGAGAATATGAAATTTGACGTGTGCTCTGGCAGTGCTGGGAGATTCTCTCTCCCGGACCGTGGCTGGAGGAGATGCTTTCTGGGCAGTGACAGGTTGAAAGGACACTGCTCCTTCACATAACCCCACACCATGGAAACAGTGGATTTTGTTAGTAAACAGGACCAGAAAAAGCTCATTGAATCTCAGTTTTTAGGTGTTTGCAGATGCATATAGACACAGCCAGGAGCTGGTGGTGCCAGTCTGGACACAAAGGCCCATGTGCTCTATAAATGACGAGGAGTCTAAATGAGTGCAGTAAATTTAGTGATGGATTTAATGGCATAGGCACAAAATGAGTTCTCTGATAGGCAGCTGTGCCAATCCACCCTGCCAGGGGAAAGTCAGGAGCAAAAAGAGAGGACAGGACACAGCCACAGATTCCATCGAGTGCACAGCCTGCTGAGAGCAGCCCTTCTCTCCCCATGTACTCCTTCAGGCTCAGATCTGGGGGCAGTGAGTTTGCTCACAAGTCCCAGGTTGTCACTGCATCCCCAACTCCAGCAAGGGAAGCGAAATCTAAAACACAAAAAGAAACCCACAGGGAAAATAACTCCAGGTGAACCAAGACATGTTGCTGCTGCGCGGCCTCGTGCGTCGCTGCTTCCCCTGCTGAGCTCCCATTTAAACCATGGGAAAAGCACAGGAGAGGCCTCTGGAGCTGAGAGAGAAATGGCTAAACATTTTAAGGTGGTCTCTGACAAGCCTAATGCTGGAAATATCTAATTTCCAGGCCACCAGGACGAGTGAATCCTTGAGGGGCCTGCGCAGCCGGCAGTGCCGTTCCAGCGGGAGCACTTGGGGCTGCAGGATGTTTATGACGTGGCCTCCTTTAGTGCCCCCCTGGGTTGCTCAAAAGCCCTTTGCCTCCATCCGCACCTGACTCAGTCTCAGTCACCTTCATGGCTTATGTTTTACTGTCGGGGGTTTTACTGGCAGCCTCTTTTCTCGGCGGTTGGTCAGAGCGAAGGGAAGGGAAAGGGGCCTCCAGCCAGCTCGGCTTTGGGAGAGGAAGGAGCTGCCTGTGCTCTCCAGTCCCTGCTTGAGGGGAAGCCACAAGCCAGGAACTCGCTACCCCGCAGGTATCCAGCTGAAGCAAGAGCTTCTCCCTTTGTGCTTCGCTGCCATTCCGTTAAAAATCCCTGTGGGAAAGCGGAGCAGCTCCGGAGCTGCGGCAGCGTCGCTCCAGGGCGGCTCATCCCTGCCAGCAGCCGGGATGGGCCGCCTTTCCTTCCTCGAAAGGCTCTTGGTTTTCTCTAAATGATGGGGCAGGAGTCCAGCTGGGGCTGTGAGGTACCGCGAGGATAAGCTGGGAAGAGCTTGGAAGCGCCTTAAACACTCTGGAAGTAGGGATGGAAATCTCAAAAGATCAGACGCCTTTCGGCGATTTCCAGAGCTACACGGCTTTAGCCAGACCTGAAAACCCTTCCTAGAAGTTTTATTTCAGGGTATTTTGATCTGTTACTTTCGCTTTTGGGCTTAGCTAAATCCAGGAAACTCAGAATGGTGTAATTCTTGAATGAAGACTAAACACACCCCAAGCGTTATTGAACCGATCAGGAAAGTTTCTGTTTGGTTTATCTTACAGGAATAATTCAGGCCAGCTCAGATTCAGTCTGGTTTTACCCCAGATAATTATTACTTTTGAGAAAATAAGAGAGCAGACCATGGTTTTTCCAAAAGGCTGTGACCCATCAAACAGTGCCAGAAGGTGGATGGAGATAAGTGCTGCAGGGAGAGGGGGCCAATGTCTGAGGGCTGGAAGGAGCAGCCTGGCTGCAGGAATGTCCATGGCCTCCAAAAACACACAGAGAGACAGCTTCCCCAGAGGTTGTGTGATGGAGGTATCGGGGTCTGCCACGTCTCGGGTTTTTTCCCTCTAGGAAAGAACATTCAGCCATCTTGGAGTGTCCTGGAACAATATCCAAAAGCCTTCAGTGTTTCTCAGCTCAGTCCTGTGGGGTTTTTTTTTCAGGATGGATGCTGTGAAAAGCCAGGAAGGGCCAGGTGTCCTTGATTTACACAGCCAGAGTGGAGAGATGTAGATTAAGTGCCTCGTGAGAGCCAAAAAGGTGTGCTTGAAGATGAATTACAGTCTCTGTCGTAGCCGCTCAGCCAGGATCAAATTTTCCCATGTACAGGTGCAGCTGCAGAGCTCTCCGTCCATGTTTAGCCCAAATTTAGTCATGAGTCTTGCATATAAACACCCACAGCATGGACTGTGCCTTCTGGGGGGCTTCTGGCAGGTTGGGGTTCAAATCAGAGTATCACCAAAACCAGGATTTGACTCCAGATATTTCCTTTGTAATCTGTGTGTAAAGTGAATTTCCAGAGCTCGGCCACTGTGACTCGAGCAGTTTGTGCTTGGTGAGAGTTGTCCCTGGGCCAGGGGAAATAGTCACAACATACCAGATAGTTGGGATTTTGCATTTATTTTTTAATAGCAGTACATCAAGGGGAAGCTGCTAAAATGTAGTTTCTTGTAAGCTGGAAATGAGTTGCAGTAAAACTTGTAAAAACCCAAACCTCTAAAAACGTCCAAAATTTTCAATTTAAGGAATTACAGTTTTATTGGCAAAGATCCATGTTTAGCATCAATGTATGGAATTTCTAGAGTTTCTGTCTTGAGGTGTGAAATCTGCTTTTTCTCGAGATGGTGGGAAATTTGTAACAAGGGTATTTCTACATAGTTTTGGCTAGAAAAAAAACCCAAAATATGAGCACAATGGAAAAGCAACCACTGCCCAGTGGTCTCTGGTATTGAAGAGGGCACAGGGAAAGCACCTGTGTGTTCTGAACATGTTAGAAAGGAGAAGACTTTCCAACCTGCTGTAATGCAAGTCCTTATTTGACTTTATTTTTAGGATTTTTTTTACAGTACCATCATTTGTTTTCTAACTGTGAAAGTCTCTGCTTTTCCTTACATGTGGAAGGCTGATTTTTCTTTCTCATGTTCTTAGTATTTATTATTTATCCATTTCTGGTACTATCCAAGAGGTGCTGAAGGTGTCTCCCAGCCTGCCCTTGAGCCATATGGAATCCCTGTAGTATCTCCTAACAGCTGGGATGGCAGTAATGGCTAATTATTATTTCAAATTATATTTGTAGCAATTTAGATTTTTTTTTTTTTTTAGCATCCTGGTTTGCTCTAGAATTAGGGATGGGGATAAGGAGTCTTTTAAAAAAAAAATGTATTTTAAACATCTTTGAGGCTTCTAGAGAAACCTGCTCACTTTAGTTTTTAGTAGGAGAAGCACCAGCTGGGTGCACCAGTTGAGAGGGGATTGACTCACACCAGAGTTCAGTTTAGCTGGTGAAATGCTCTGTGTCACATCACTAACCAAAATCACACTGGAATTCTGAGAAAACAATCATTTTCCACCTGAAAATTAAAGTCTGGTTTGTGAAGTGCTTGGTTCTTCCAAGTCCCACACCAGGCTTTTCTCTGTCGAGTTTGCCTTCAGCCCTGGAGAGGGGGGCTCAGGTGGCCAGGATTGCTTCGAGGCAGGGCTGGGGGACACCCAGGCACCCTCTGGCCAAGTGTCAGCTCTGGGATGGAGGACACAAATCCTACAGAAATGATGGAGCAACTACTGAGCAGCTTCTTCTTGCTCTGCAAGAGACGTCTAGGGGAAATCCTGTGTGGGTGTGACCTGGGTGAGAGAAGCAGGACTGGGGGCTCAAAACCATCACTTTTTGTTCCTTTTATCCCCTTTCTCCTCTCTGAAAGGTGCTCTGCTGCTTCAGAAGCCTCCCCAGCCTTTCTGATAAAGAATAGTAGAATCACAGAACCACAGCATCGTTTAGGTTGGAAAAGACCTTTAAGATCATCGAGCCTGGCCACAAACTCAGCACTGCCAAGGCCACCACTAAACCATGTCCCCAAGTGCCACATCTACATGTCTTTTAAATCCATCTGGGGACAGTGACTCAACCCCTTCCCTGGGCAGCCTGGATGCTGTGGGTGCATCTGTTTTCAGACAGCTTGCATTGGTTTTCTGGTTTGTTTTTTCTTCCCCCTGTGTATAAGAAACGTTGGGTAGCAGAATGTGGAATTCATTAGAAGTTCATAAAGCAGGGACCTCAGAAGGATGTGGGTATAAATGCTTTTCAGGCATCCGAGGTGAACTTTAAATGGAGCTTTGGCCCTCATTTGCTTTCTGCTTTTCAAAAACCATTTATGAGAAAGTGGAGCTGTCAAAGCCATGCATGAACTTTGCCTTCTTGCAAATAACTTGTCTCAAAGTAAATTGTCAAAATGCACAAGAAACTTGTCTCAAAGTAAATCCAGTAGCTCTACAAAGCTGGAAAAGTATGTGCATTAGAGTGTGTGTGTGTGTGTGTGTGTGTGTGTGTGTGTGTGCATGTGGTGTGTGTAGGGGGGGTGCAGGGAGTAACTCCACCATTTTGGGGGCTTAAAAAAAAAAACATAATGCAATTGCTTTTAAAAAAAAAAAGGCAATGTAAAAATATTTATTTCTTGGCAGAAGTACATCAGACCACATCTCCCGTCCTTTTAATTGCCTCGTGTTTGTTTTTGTTGTCTTAAGTCTTTGCTGGCCCCGTTTCCTCCGCAGTGCTTGTCGCTGCTCAGAGCCTGTCACCTCACACAACCCCTCTGGCAGGAGGGAGCGCAGGGCACGGGGCCCTTCACGGCTCTGGGGCTCCTCAGGAGCATCACTGGGGGTCACATCGGTGGCAGGAACAGCAAAGGTGGTGTCAGATGAGAAGGCATCCAGTGCATCAGAGGCCATTTTCAGTTTTTAGCCTCGTGGAGGAAACTCCTTCCTTGTGAGACTCAAAACTGCCGCGTCCTAACGCAAACCCCGTCTCGGGGAGGGTGGGTTGGCCCAGAGATAGCAAACTTGGAGAGTGTTATTTAAAAGAAATGAGGTGCTGACCTCTTTGTGAGATGGCACACAGGGGGCTGTCAGTGCTGGGGAAGGTCTCCAGGGGTTTTACCCAGGGTTTGGAGCAGGGCAGAGCCAGCACTGCCCCGTGCTGGGATGGACCATCACCCCGAGCTCCTGTCCCTGTGCAATTTCATCAGGCAGATACTGCAAACTTCAGGGTCCTCCCTGTGCTATAGAGTCCTTCAGTGGTCACCTGGCCTTCACCCCCACTCCATCTGGCTCCATCTCAAATCCTTCTCTTAACCTGTGTTGTCTTCATCCATCTCAGCTCTGTTCCTGAGGATGAGCAGTAATAGGAGACTGACAGTAGGACCACGTGTGTAATGTTTGATGGGCTTCTACTTCATGTTGTTGTTTCATTGAGATGCTTTTAGGATTCATATTTTACTGGATTAAGGATATTGGAACAATTGAACTGCTGTTCTTTAACCCCAGATCCTTTATCCCCACCTTCTTCACTTAAAAAGAAATTAGACTGGGAAAATATATTTGACTTGGGAAAAAAAAAACCCACCACCAAACCTTGCTGATGGAATAAGTTAATCATCTTTACTACACTTTGGTTTTATTTCTCAGGATATCCAAAGGTTTTTCACTGCTGCTGAGAGAGGGGACAGGACACCTTTTTGAAACTTCAACCACTGTAACCGTTTTCCAGATGTATGTGAGTGTGTGTGTGTGTGTGTGTGTGTGTGTGTGTAAAACTCAGCACTGTGTGTGCGTGTGTTCTGCTGAATATTGTGTGCATCTATGAAATGCTTCAAACAACTGCCTGGAAGTCAAAACCAACCACCTCTTTCCAGTCATATGTTTGCCGTGACTTTTCATAACCACACTTGAAACTAGTGGTCTTGGATGAAATATTCAAAGAGCAGGGCATCTTTATAGCAATGGTATGTCAGTCAAATTACGAGAAATGTACACAAAAATAAATAAATGAAATTTAAAAGTAACCTGCTGTCGGCCTACCTGTGTTTTTCCCAGGGGGAAGTTGTTTGGGGGGGACACACTTTGTGCTGCTTTTTTTTTTTTTTTTTACGGATCATCTTACTTGTAACAGCTTATCATACATTACTGAGAGCTCAGGAATGCTCAGGCTGCTCCACAGGGGTAATTGTGAGCGCTGCTGCCGATGGTTTTCCTCTCCACGCTCCGGCTGGCGGGAGCAGGCGCAGCCACATCCCGTCCATCCCACATCAAAGGCTCGGCCCCGGCTCCCGCCGCCGCGCTGGCAGGGCCTTGGTGGGGCCAGAGCAGCGGCTTCCTGCCCCCCACCCCCCCAAAAAGCGGCTTTCCAGCATGGAGAGAGGGCTGCGAGGGGCTGCAAGGGGTCACAGCCTGGCATCACCCGGGGTGTGGGTCTCAGGGCCGGGCACCCACCCGTGCTGTCGGGGTTGGAGGCTCAGCACCTTGCAGCGACGTGGCCGAAGGGTTTTGTGCAGCTGTTGGGCTGGAAAACAGATGTGGTGCTTTGCTCCGTGTTTCACCGGCTCCTGGATCCAGCCCTGGATTCCACTGCCAGCCCCATCACTGTTATCTGCAGTTAAGCCTCTCGTTGCTTTAAAGGTTGACTGTTTGCCTTTGTCGTGATGCAAAGCCAATGCTCACCCCTAATTTATTAATCTGAGTCAAACAGCGTTTTGCTTGAGTAAAGCATCCTGGCCCGGGTCACGCCGAAACACGAATCGCTGTTTCCCTCTTTCTCCTGTAAATAAAATTAGCCTTCCATTTATATTAGAACTGCTGAAAACAATATCCCAGCTCCCTCTGCTGATCCTGCAGTCCCAGCTAGGGCGAAAGCACCGATGTGCTGTGGACAGAAATAGCCCAGTTACCAGAATAATTTTTAGGGGCACAGGTAAGGAGTCAGCTTTTATCCCTGCACGAAGCACAGTGTCCTGAGCTGAACACTTTGGGATTGCAGGGGGAATGTTGCCCTGCGTCAGCAATGGGAATGCTGGGGATACAGAGAGTGCCATAAAAATGTCTGAAGAGAAGAGCTGAGAGAAGGCACAGACCCGTTTCTGAGAATCCTGAACGAAACAGCTGCTGAAGTTTTCTCTGCGCTGCGGGATGTGAGTTGTGTGTTCTGTTTAAAAGGGAGAAATTAAGAGCCGTACTTTTATTTTATCAAATCAAATTACCCCTGTGTGTTCAGAATATTTATGCATCGGTACTTTTTTTTAATTTTATTTTATTAAGGCTTTATCTCACTGTAATCAATTCCAAATACAAACCTATTTTTATCGCTGCAGTGCAGCAGTAATTTATAAGATGTAGACGGAACGCACACGAGATGCCAAAAGCAATTTTATGGAGCCTCTTTTGTTGTCATCTACAATGCATCAGCTCTTGCCTTCAGCCTCCCATCAATTTTAAAAGCCCCAAGATGAAAAAAAAAAATAAAAAATAAAAAGGAGTAAGTACAGTGAAGCAGCTGCCAACCCCTGCAATAGTCTGAGATACATGTGCACCTTGGGGAGGGAGTTTGATGGAACAGGGCACAGTAATGTGAACTGTACTGTGCTTTGTAATGCAATTCTTTGAGTTGAGAAAATGGCAGATTGTGTTCCCTCTGTCTCCCTTGCCTACTATTTCATATATATGTGCAGAGAGTGAAATGGTGAAATAATGTCCTGCATTATTTCACATATACACAACTGACGTCACACTGACGTGAGGAAAAGAAGAAGGGGGAAAGTTGAGGTCCTGGTGACTGAGCAGAACTGCCCTTAATGGTCTCTTTTCTCCTGTCATTTGGGATCCCCCTGGGTGAGCAGTAATATTTGCTTCCAAAATGCAGATATGCCAGGTGAAGCACTCCAAAATCCCCATCCCAGTTTTCACACCGGTGGTGAGCACTCGCTCCTTCCAGCAGGTTCTCCGTGCCCCTGAGGAGCACCTGCACAGCAGCTCCCATGGACAGAGTGGTTGGGATTCATGGGTAGGGTTCTTCAAACTGTGTCTGATGTTGCCAGTGCAGACATCACTGCTGCTCTCCCAGACTGCCCTGGTGTTTCCTGCTCCAAAGCCACGTGTTGCCACTCCGACAACACTTGGTCACAGTTCTACCTCTCTGGCTTTCTGGGGCTGGAAGTGCACAGAGTGATGCTCTAAGTATTATAATAGTGACAGGACAAGGGGGAATGGTTTAAAACTGACAGAGGGCAGGGTTAGATTAGGTATTGGGAAGAAATTCTTCCCTGTGAGGGTGAGGAGGCCCTGGCACAGGTTGCCCAGAGAAGCTGTGGCTGCCCCTGGATCCCTGGAAGTGTCCAAGGCCAGGTTGGACGGGGCTTGGAGCAACCTGGGATAGTGGAAGGGTCCCTGCCCAAGGCAGGGGGTGAAACTGGATGAGCTTTAAGGTCCCTTCCAGCCCAAACCATTCTGTGATTCTATAAATCTCTGAATGCATTGCAAATTTTTTGAAGAATACCCACTGCACCTAGAGGTGATGTAATTATCAGTGTTAAAGATACAGATGTTTAATTCTGTGTCATTTCCTTGCTGAATCTGACTGATATGAGAGAAACAGATAACCTGGCAATACTTCCACTTTCAAAGCACATCCCATTTTGATACCCAACCATTGGTTTTAGCACATGCATGTTAAGAGTTCTCTTCCAACACGCTTCTATTCTAGGTATTGAAAATGCAGTGGCAGAACATTTAACAAATTATTGATGGCAAACATTACTAAGCCATCTTTGTTGTTTGCCTACTGCTTTCATATTGGAGGGCTTTTGGGAAATAATAAAAGAAGCCCTTTTGAAGGAATCATTACTGAAGCATTTTGCATGCAGATTACTTCAGGCTTCAGCACTGCAGCTCTCGGCGAGGTCAGGAGATGAAGGCCAAGAGTTGTTGATTGAGATCAGATGGCTGGTGGCGAGAAGGAATCTAGATGACTTAACTGGAGGGATTAAACTCCAGTCTTTTGGCTTCCATTTGGCTGTTTATAAACTCCCCGGCCGGGCCAGCGCGCTGGGCCGTGCTCCCCTCGGCGTGTGATGTGAGCGGGGCGCTTTGGAGCATCAGCCAGTCCCTCCCTGGGAGGAGCCCAGACGTTCTGGGTGAGAAAGGCAAAGACAGTGGAACTGAAAGCTAAAATTAGTCCCTGAAGTGCTGGTCCACACACCTTCAGCTCGGCCTCTGCCGCTGGAGCCGAGCCGGGAGCGCTGTCCAGCCCAGCCAGCACCTCTGTTCTGGTGCATTAGGATGCCCTTGGGCAGAGCCAGCGTTCACAAGAGACCCAGCCCTGTTTCCCTGCCCTGCCCAGGTCTCTGCCATCAAAACACAGCTGATGTCCCCGTGGCTGGTGTTTCTCTGCAGGGTGAGGAACCACTGGACACGAGGGGAGGAGGGTTTTGTTATCGACAGTTCCCGTTCGAAGCCTCACCCATTAGATTTATCCCCACGGGAGCAGATGGAGCTCGTTCTTCTTTCTCCGTGAGCCTAACCTTTAATTTTACAACACTGATTGAAACCAAGAGTGGAAATAAAAAGTCAGAGGCTGCTCTGTTTTCCTTCCCCTCCCTTCCATTATCTTCTTTCTTTTCCATCCATCCTCATTTCACATGCCTCTCAGATTGCGTCCCCCTGGTTTTCCAGTTATTTATTGACCCAGACCTAATTCCTTATTTCCAGAAATGTGTCATGAATCCTGCCTTTGAGTCATTTGCTTTTTGCTTTCCAGGCTCACCTCTTTGACCACGTTTTCCTGTAAGAGATAAGGATACAGGGTTTGTGGAGTAATCTCAGCAGGACGCCTGGGTTTCATTCATGGATCTGTTGCCACTGGCTCATTATGGAAAATTAGGAGAGTTATTTCACCTTTCAGTGCCTCACCTCAGTGTTACCATCTGTAAAACAAGGCTAATAATTGTTATCTCTTCCTTGCAGGAGAACTGGGGAGCTTTGCTAATGACCATCTGCTAAATGTTCTCAGAGCCTCACATGAACATTTCTACTGAAGTGCAAATTATTATTAGAAACCAGGGATTGTTACTGGATTGATATCAAATCATTGTCGACAGCTTCTCTGCAGGGAAAACTTAGGCACAGCCAACAAGAACAAGCTGCATGTTTTGAAGTTGTGCAGTTGATTATATTGGCTTTCATCTTCTGGTAAGAGGATCCTCTACCATCTGAACTCTCTGATCTCTGGGAACACAATTCATGCAATCAATCTGGAGGAAAATAAACCTCTGCAGACAAAAACATAAAGTATCCACCTGAGATCATATGAAGATGGAAGATGTTAATTAATTCCCAGCCCCCAGTCCTTAACTCTTGCAAGCCCAGCGTTTCTCTGGCCCAGCAGGCTGGGCTTAAGGGAAGGATGTAACTCATCCATGACCCAGGCTCGGTGTTGCAGAGTCTCCTGGGCTAAATTATAATTGGAACCATGCAAATATTTGACAGTGAAATTGGTGCCACTGAAGGGACTGTCTGGGGGATGTGTGTTGACCTCGTGGTCTCATGTGGAGGTTGGAGGTGCCAGGACAGATTTCAGCCGTGGCTCCTTCCCAGTTGTGGTTTAACCCCAACTGGCAGCTCAGCCCCTCACAGCCCCTTGCTCCCCTCATGGAGGGGTGGGGAGAGAACCAGGGGAAAACTTACAGGCTGAGATAAAGATTTTAGTGGTTAAAGAACAAGCCACACACAGGAGCAAAGCAAACCAAGGAATTGATTTCCCCACTGCCCATGGCAGGCAGGTGCTCAGCCATCCCCAGGAAAACAGGGCTCCATCATGGGTCAGAGGGAAAACAAACACACCAAACATCACTCCAAACATCTCCTTTTCCTCCTTTTCCCCACACCTTTGCACACTGAGCCTGATGTTACACGGTCTGGGATATCCCTGGGGTCAGTTGGGGTCAGCTGCCCTGGCTGTGTCCCCTCTCCCAGCTCTCAGCCTCCTCACTGGTGGGGTGAGGAGCAGAAAAAGCCTTGACTCTGTGCAAGCACAGCTGAGCAGCAATGAAAACATCCCCCTGTTATCAACACTGTGCACAAACCCAAACACAGCCCTGTAGTAGCTACTGTGAAGAAAATTAACCCTATCCCAGGCAGAACCAGCCCACCACGTGAGCCAGGGTGGGCTGAGGGACATCCCTGTGCTGCTCCTGAGCCTGACCCAGTGTGTGTCCTCCTTAGGTCAGCCCTGAGCTGCCCACCCAGTGCTGGGTTTAGCTGCAGACTGAACCCACAGTTCAGCACATGCAGACACAGAAGCCACCCCTGGGTCACCACTGGTGGGTGCCCCGTGTGCCCAAGGCCCCAGTGAGCTCCACTGGAGACGTTGCAGGGAACCACTGCCTGGAGTCCTTTTAGCACATGGGCTCATCTGCTGTGTTTTCCCTGAGCTGGGAATCGTGAGGGAGGATTGCTGGAGGCTACAACCCATTACTGGGGGTTCAATAGGAACTCATCATGGGGACAGACAGAGGTGGGGCCGCGGGTGATTACAGGGAGATCAAGTTGTGAGGACCAGAGAGCTCAGACCTGTGACACCAGAGCTGACAACACACAACTGGAGAGGCTCAGCAACTGCCCCGAGTCTTCCCCCTCCAACACCATTACGAGCCATTGTGGTCACTGTCTTAGTTTGCTGGGTTTAAATAAAATAAATGTGGTTTAATGATGCTGCTGCAACATCACCATCAGTGCTGCACTCACGCAACCCTTCCCAAAACAACACTGTGAGGGGAGGAAAACGGGTGAGTCTGAGCTTTTGGGAGCTGCAAGATGTCCCTGGTGTGGCCATCTGCAGAGCACTGGGACCCTGGAGACAGGACTCGGTTCTCTGGTGCAGCACAGAGCATATTAAAAATGAGGGGGGAGAAAAAAACAGCCCGGTAATTTTTTAATTAAAAAAGGATAATAAGTCCTGTGTGAAAATTTTAAAAATCATTTAAAAATGGACTTGTAAAATAATATGTGCCTTTTGGCTATTTCCTCAAATATATAACTTTGGTCACATGGCTCTCATTAAGACACCAGAAAATGCTGTAAACTGGCATTTACGAGCTCGACATAGGAAATTTCTCCATTTTTATTTTGAATTTATAAACCTACTCCAAGATTTACTGAAAGATATGAAACTTTACTTTGGAAGTGGAATGATTTCTGAGCAAAACAGTCTTCTTTTGGTAAAAACTCCCATCTGTTCAAATCTTGACGTGTTCTTCAGGCAAATGTGATTTTTTTTTTCCTACAGATATTAAAAAAACCCACTCCAAATCTGGCTAAGAACACAGTCACTAATACTTAGAATGTTAATATTTCATAACATTGTATTTTTTAAGAGAAAACTACTTAAAATACATGGCAGCATAAACACACTCCCTCTCATCTCTGCAGAGCCAGGGAGTGCTGCTGTGGATCCCTGTGTGTATTTTACACTGAAGGCAGGGAAATTTTACTCAGAAAATAAACAAAAACCAGGGTTTTCATCGACATTAACATCTTTTTTTACACCAAGGTTTGAATAACAACACCCCAAATTGTTAGTAACTCATATCCCCAGGCATGTCATCAGATGGAAGCTTCCCTGTTTCCTTCAAGTTCACCTCTCCGGACACGGATCGAGCTCTGAAATTTGAAGTCAAACGGACTAATTAACTGACACAAAGATAAAACAAGGGTCGTTGCCCATCATTCCTGAATAACTGAGGGATTTGGAAGCAGCAGGTTGAAGAGCAGCCTGCGAGTGTGATTTCAGCAGCTCTTTTCCGAGCAGGCTGCAGGTGGCAATACATTTATTCCTGTTGGTGCCTCGGAGCGCGAGAGCTCTCCCTGAAATCCCCGGGATCCGAGCGGAGGATGCTGCTCTCGAAGAAGAAATGCTCCAGGAGGGAAATCTGATGAGTGTAATTGCAGGGAACGGGTCAGGAGGAGACCAAATAGGTTTCCTTTCGGTGGGAAGGGCTCGTTTCTAAAGGCAGCTGCCGTGGTTTGTCCGTGTTTGTGTGGTGCTGGGAGTCGGGCAGAGAAGTCATCTGGAAGGGGAACAGCATCCCCCGAGCTGGGCAGAGCTCTGGGGCACATCAGGGGATATCTTGGAAGCAGAAAAGATGAAATGAGGCGTCTTTAATTCTCCTTCCCGAACTCATTGTGCTGTTGTTCCCCCAGGAGCACGAATCCAGACTTGCAGCTCTCCCTCCTTCCTTAAGGGAGATTAACCAGAGTAAAACTCAGATTAATTAGGTGATGATTTATAACATCCCTAAGTGCCTTAGAGAGCCCTCACAGTGTCCATCCAGCAATCCCACTTGTCTAGGTGCTCTAGCAGAGGTTTGCTCATAACTAAAGGCATCTGTGAGGGGTTTTTCCGCGGGGGGTCACTGAGGGGAGGCAGCCTGGCAGAGCAGCCAGGGAACACAGGAGGGGAGAAACATCCCTTTCCACGTGGAGAAATGCTTCTGAAAACGGAGCAGCTTTGCCAGGAGGGCAGGGAAAGGTGAGGTGAGGGCTCTGATGTCACACCAGAGTCAGGTCAGAGCTCACTCAGGTCAGATGCAAAACAAGAGGCTGTGTGAGGCTCAGGCTCTGGGGGTTCCTCACATCAGCCCTGCTGCCCGAGGAGGGAGTGGTGCTTTCTGCCTCTTTGTAAGGGCTCTGAATCTTTTAATCTCTATTAAGTACCTCCTCTGGAAAGTGGCCCTTATTTGCTATGCCGTGGGAACAGGATTGTTATTAAATGGTCCCAGGGAGTAATTGCCTTAAAATAATACTGCAGAGCACTCCCCGTGCTCTTGCTCTGTGGCTCCAATAACAGGTTGATCAGCCCTGAATGATGCTACTACTAATTCACCAAATGGAGCACCCACAAGAGCCAGCCCGAAAAGGCTCTTTCTGACAGGAAAGAATGCCCTGTTTCCCTGAAAAAGCAACAGTATTTTAATCAAACCATTCCCTGATGAAGCAGCCTGATGACACAACCTCCTCTGAATCCAGTTGCTACGCCAGAGCTGTGGCCCTGGTGCGTCACTGCACGTGCAGAAATTCATGAGAGCATCCACTGCACGTGGCTGACACACCAAGTGACATTCTGGTGGCAGCTGGTGCCTGGCCAAGGAGAAGTGTCAGCCTCTCCCTGCTTTCTCCACCTCATCCTGCTCTTTTGTTTGGGTTTCCATTGCCCCTGAGTGGTGATCTGCCCTCACAGAATTGCCTGGGTTGGAAGGGACCTTAAAGCTCATCCAGTTCCACCCCCTGCCATGGGCAGGGACACCTTCCACTAGCCCAGGTTGCTCCAACCTGGCCTTGGACACTTCCAGGGGTGGGGCAGCCACAGCTTCTCTGGGCAACCTGTGCCAGGGCCTCCCCACCCTCACTGGACGAATTTTTCCTAATGTCCAACCTAAACTTACTCTGGCAGTGTGAAGCCATTCTCCCTTGTCCTGTCACTATGTGCTCTTGTCCTGAACCCTTCTGAGCACAGAAACCTGCTCATTAACACCAAGATTTTAACCAGGGGCTGGACCCTGGGACGCACCAACAGTCTCTGACCTTTGGGAGCTTCCAAACTGAACAACAGTCAGGGTGTGTTTGCTGGGGAAACCGGTTACAGATGGGCTGGAATTTTTTTTCCAGGTATTTCTGTTGTTGGTGCTGACACCGGGAGGATGGAGGGGACACACCCAGGGGTGCAGCAGGACCCTCTCCCCATGTAGGTGTTGCCTCTCTGCCCCAAGGCAATCCCAGCAAAGGGCTCTGCCCACTCTGAGCCCCGAGCAGGGCAAAAGGGCAAACCCAGCCATACCTTTGGCTTATCAGTGACAGAACAAATTGATACCAGACTTTTAAGAGGGCGGGGAAACGTCTCTCCATAAAAAGAATCTAAATTTACCATCGTGTTAACAATTCTGTAAGAGTTTTTGGCAACTCTTAATGGAAATTTCAGGAGCAGATGGAAATATTTGGAAACGTATAGAACACATGAGCCTGCAACATCCATTTTTATTTTCTCATTGGGAGTGTGGAGTGGTTTCAGGTTGCCTTTAAATTTTTTTTTTCTTTCTCTCTTCTGGATGCTAAGAAAAGCAAGAGGGGAAGCAGGCGATGATGGATACGGGCAGGAGGGTTTTTTTTTTTTTGCTATTGCTCTCTTGATTCCCCTGTGTTGTCTGCGAGAGACTCAAAAGAGTGGCACCACCACAAATAACCTGGTCCCGGGTTATTTGGGAGCTCGGCAGGAGTGGGAGAGCACCTGCTCGCCTGGCTCTGTGAGGCCCAACGAGCCAATTAACCTTTTCCAACTTAAATTGAGGTGGATAACCTGTGTCTACCTCCCAGGCAGCACGTAAGCTTTAATTAATAAGCTTAAAAAGGCCTCAGGGTTCTCTGATGGAAGATAATGTCAAAGTCTGCAGAATGGGTTTTACTACCCCTGATGGGCAATGCCCAAGGTCACAGCCCCCCCGGGAGAGGAAAACACACATTGAAAAGGTGGATCAAATGTTTCCAACCCCTGTTGCCCACAGAGCAAGAAAAGCTTTTGCTTTTTAGGTGCTATAACCCATCCTCGAGCATGAAATTTGGTGCCGTAGCAGAGGAATCAATAACGGTCGTAGACACTTCTATATATAAAATCTGGGGAAAAAAGCTCTCAGCTGCCAAGTTTCTGGACCTCTGCTGATCAGGAATGATCAGGAATGAAGGAATATGGTATTTGTCCCTCTCTCCTACATCCTAGCAGCCCAAGGGCCAGTGCGCTGGCTTCACTGCTGGCCTGCTCTGGTGGACCAGCCCCTGCAGTTTTTCACGTGGGGAAGGAACTCGTGTGGAGACCGAGGCGTTTTCTGAGGTGTTTCCATTGTCCCGCTTCCACCGGATCTCAGCAGCTCTCGGAATATCCATCCCTAAAGCCTCGTGGGGCTGGTGGTCGAGGCATTTGTTGTGCTTGGCCGGGGCCTGAGCAGAGCCCCGGCGCCGGCAGCGGCTCCGGCAGCGATCGCAGCTCCAGGAGCTCCAGGAGCTCCATGACACTGCAGGCTCTGGGAAACGAGGGCACCTTTCCCTGGAAGCCTGAGGGAACGAGGCTGGGTGATGACAGGGGGGCTTCTCTCACACCCAGCTGAGCAGCCAAGGGAGAAATCGGGTCTCAGCCCCCTCAGTGTCTCGCAGCAGCATTTACAGTTCTCCCATTTCCCTGGCCTGACCACGGGGCAATGTAGAAATCGCTGCCTTTTCTGGGCACTGTTGTCACCCCCTGGCAGTAAACACTTTGCCCCACAGTGACAGGGGCATCATGCAGGTCCTCCAGCAGCCTGTGGTGGTGGGACAGCCGTCCCTGCTGCCCCTTGCTCCCCTCTGGTGCAGTTTAACACTTCTGGGGGGAGCACTCAGCCCATCTCCTCTCTGCTTTCGCCGCACAAGCTCTTTTTCCATAGTGGGATTAATGCGAGGGATTCGGGTTAAATTTTCTCGTGTGTTGGCTGCCATACAGGACCACATCTGCCCAGACCTGCAGAAGTCATTCAGGTCCTAAATCCTCCTCGTTGTATCACTTCCTAGTGATTTCTGTGACGAAGGAACTCTGGCTTGAAGAGCTTTGCAGGCTCGTGCCCCTGCCCAGCACTGCAGGAGGGTGACACTGGTTTGGTCCTGACACCTCTGCACTGGCTCACAGCAGTGGGTGCTGAGCCACAACCTCTTCAGGGTGTGACTTCTCCCTGGAAATGTTCCCCTTGGTACCTTGTAAAGCACAATTTGCAGTGAATAAATGTGGGCTCTTCCTTCCTAATTGCAGTGTGATCCCGTGTGTGACATGGAAGCTGTTATGATAATTCCTTTTTTATTGACGAGTAGTGAATCATGGTATTGCAATACCTGATAAATATGCAGAACACACTTGCAACTGCTCTGAGGTAGGTTTAAACCACATGCTCACACAACTCTACCAGATTTTATGTACTTATATTCATCCCAAATGATAAGAAAAAAACGAGCAAACAAATTCCAAACTGTTTTATTCAAAGCAATCATCAAATATAAAAATCCATCTACAGAATTTAATAAGATTCTATGGGTAGAGAATAATATGTCCATGAAACCATCTGATTGCAAACATATTATAAAACCACTCTGTCTTGTTTGCAAACCACATTTTATCTCCCAAACACTTGATGTGAAGCCACCTGAAGATAAATCTGAAACCAACCCAAATTTATTTTATTCACAAGCTCGAGGCACCCAGGTGGAACATTAATAATAAAAAAAAATGGGTTTTTAAAAATTAATCCTTTTTAGTCAGCTAAGGAAGGAGTGTTGGTTGTTCACAATGCAGACAAATGCCTTGCCTGCACGTGTGATTTGTGCACTGACAATGCACAAAAGCCAACATGGCAGATTTTAAGGCTCTCCATGTGTTGGGATTTTCTTTTTTTCCTTGCTAAGAGGTGCTGCTGCTTCCCACAGCACGGGGCCAGCTCAGGAGCTTCTCCCCAGCCTGGCCCAAGGCAGAGTGGACAAGCCATGTTGGAAAAAAAGCAAATAAAAAAAAACCCAAACATGAATTCCCCCCTTCCGCGGAAGTGTGGAAAGCTCTGACCTGCTGGAGGGATGGATGCAGCCTGTTAAACACCCTCCAGGTAGTAGGGTAAGATGAGCCTCCCCAGGCTGGGGAAAATGATGCTGGGTGCTGAGTGTTTGACAAAAAACTGGCTCGAGTTACACCAAACCGTTTCCTCCTCATCAGTCAAAATTACCCTTTCCTTCCTCCTCCTCCTCTCCCTCCTGAAACACAAGAAGATGAAAAGAAGGAGGGAGGGGGACGAGAGAAAGGAAATCAGGACAGCTTAGAAAGTGCAGTTGTTTCTCCTGGAGGGGCTCAAATGACTCTGCTGTCTGCCCCGTTCATCCTGCATGAGGTTATTTGGGAAGTGCTGGGAGCTGAAACCTTCCCAAGGACTTCACATCTGGCCTTTGCAGCAGGAAACTCTGGGAACACTTTGGGGAAGAGCAGACTTACTGCCATCAGGATGGATGGATGATGTGCCTGATGTAAAATGGGGCAAACTGGACCCAGCTGGTGCCGTGGTGGGTCTGGCTGAGGATGGCACAGGGCAGGGGAGGGACCGGTCCACGAGTGAGGATGTTCCTGTGGGAGCTCCAGGGATGCTGCACAGCATCCTGGACACACAGACCCTTCCAGGAGCCCTTTCTGCAGCAATGCAGGAGATCCCAGAGCAATTCAAATAAAACTACTCATGGCTTTTGATCTGGCATAACTCCCTCACATCCGAGCAAGCCCATGGGCATTCTGACCAAAATCTGTATTTTATTTCTCCGTGTTTTCATGTTTTTTAGAGAAAGCACCAAAGAACAGGCAGTGCAGCAAGAACTTGCAATTGGGGCATCTGCAGTGGGTTTGGGAGATGTTCTTTCACATACCCCACCCCTGGCTTGTGGTCCACCCTGCCCAGGGCAGAGCTCTCCATGCCCTGATCCAATCCTGGCTCTCCACACCAACAATTTCTCACCCCGCGTCGTTCAGTGCTGAGCCCCAGGAGCACCACCACGGCAAGAGTTATAAAACTCTTGCTTTATTTCCTCTTTTTTAATTTCCCTGGAGGCCGGAGAGTTTATGAACACACGCTGTAGGTGCATTTTACAGGCTCTGCATCTCCCCAGCGGGCGCTGGGCTGGCGGGGGGAGCGCCCCAGAGCACACCCAGTGGGTTTTCCATCGCCCAGGATAATTCGAACTGGCACGAAGGAATTCCTTAAGACACCACAGGCAATCAGCTCTGCCCAGGCACACGAGTGTGGAGGTTGAGCCAGCAAAACAAACCAGACCTAACTCAGTGTTTTGGCTGTGACTTATTAAAAATGACATTACTTAAAACACTGTCTGGCAAGGGCGTAACCGAGACCAACCGGCTCGGCTGGGAGTGATCCTCCAGCAGGCTGCAGAAATTAAGGTGCTCTGGGGTTTGCAGTGCAGCATCTCTGGCACAGGGATGAAAGCCTGACCCATGGAGAAAAGGGGATTGCAGCAGGAGATGCTCACTTCCACGTCTTGGTCTAAGGAGAATGTGCAGAGGGGTTTAAGAAAACCTTCAAGTGGGCAGTGAAATATTTGCCCACCGCTGAGCCCCTTGCACTGAGTGATCAGGATCCTGGCTTTTCTCACCCCAATGCAATTCCAGCACTTCCTGGCACTGCCCTTTTGCTCCAGGACTGATCCTGCCATGCAGAGGTGGCCCAAAGGGAGAATTCCCATGGAATCTTGGAGCTGCCCAGAGAGCGGCATAAAAATGAGGAGCTGTGTTATCCCTCCCTTCAGCAGGAAGGGCAGGGCTGCCAGAGGCTTGTGGGCAGAAATTATTGTCCTGGCTGGAAGCAAAACTCCTTTTCCCCAGCTGCTGGGCAGAAGTGGGTTTGGGAGGATTTTTCCAAGATGCTCCTGAGCCACCTGTGCCTGCAGACAGGCGTGTGCTGGGTGCTCATGGCTGAGGGAGGGCAGGGATGGGCTCCCCCAGCAGAGCTCCCCAGTGACTCACCAGCACCTCAGAGCCAGATCCCCTCAGCTGTTCCATTTTATAGCACTTTGACTCCAAGGCAGCTCTGCTGCTTTGCCCCAGTCCCTGACCTGGCCCCTTTCAGGGGTTTTACTTTCGTTTGTTTGTGGAAGATCTGTGAGCAGATAGAAATTTCCCTAAATTTCTTGGCTTGCTTGGTAAACTCCCTTTATTGATTGATGTATTTGTGTTTACTGTGGTGATGGACAGAATCCATTCCCATTGCAGGCAGGATGCCTGTGACCCACCCCAGGCAAGCTGGGGATTTTTCTTTTCCTTGCTCCAGCAGATGCCTGAGCCCTTTCCTCACAAACACCAACTGGGGAAAAATGCAAGATTCAGCTTCACCTCTCCCTCATGTGACAGGCTGGGCAGGGACGCCCATGGCTATTGCTAATTCATGTAAAGATCTACATGAATAACCATGGAAAATATTTGGCATCGCTCAGCCCCACATATAACACAATTAAATATATCTCACAATTATGCTTTGTCTAAAATTATAGCCCCTTAAATACCCTGCATAGCCCTCACAGCTGGTCTATCTAAATTTAGGGATTCCCTGTGAATAGCGTGGTGGGATCACGGACTATTGTCAGAGGGGACGTGGTCAGGTCAACCTGTGGCCACAACTGAGGCCATTTGCTTTTCAAAATCCCTTTGTGAACCTCCCCAGCTGTTTGAAGGCAGCACCACAGTGCAGGTGTTGCACAGCCACTGGCACAGCACAGGGATGGGGCTGTGGCTCCTGTTCATCCCAGGCCTGGGCAGCACCATCCCAGACATCCCACCACCCCTGGGCACAGCTCTGCCCCTGCCCAGCGGCCTCGGGGAAGGAAAGAGCTCTTTCAACTCCTCATTTCCCAGGGGGGCTTTATTTTTCTTTCCACCACCTCTTGACCCTGGACGTGGAAATAACGTCCACAGAGCTGAGAAAGTTCTCAGCATCTTCTTTCCTTCCTGCAGACATCAAAAGGGGATTGTGGGCTCCATCACATCTGACATCATGGCCTGTTTTGATCCTGTAAGCCTAGGAGACATAAATCTTCTTCCTCTTTCTTTCTCTGTTTGGGTGTCGATTCTTTCCTGTGTTCTGAAGTTTCTCAGGAGAAAATGTAAACGGGTTTATAAGCTGGTTTCTGTCCACAGATTTATTTTTTTTTTTGGTGATTCTTGTCATTGCTGATAGCTGGAAAATGTACTGACAGGGTTTGGAAAGCACCAGAACAGGGTGCAGAAGGGACAGCAGGAATTTTAACTTGCCAGCAAACAGACCTGTTTCAGTAAACCCACTGCTGTGCTGCTGCACTGGGGAGATGCCTCCAGCAGTTTGCTAATGCTGGGAATGGTGGTGCTGAGTTTTCAGTGTGGCCAGGCAGGGAAGGAAGCAGAACCAGGCTCCTCAAATAATCCCTTTTGTGGACATCCCTGGGATTGATTGGGGAAGCCTCACTAAAACTGGAAGTGCAGGCCAAAAAAAAAAAAAATCAATATTTCTAATTTTACTACAAGCCATGAGCTTGGACACCCTGTTCCCATGGAACCTTAGTGCTGCCTGGTTTGGTCTGGTGCTTCTTCCAACACCCCCTGGCTGATGGAGCAGAAACAATACTCTGGGGCCTTCTCAAGTGAGAAGCATTTGGGCCAAGGGCTGTTTTACTCCATGTTTAAATTGTCTAAAATCTTAAACCTCTACCTGGGAGCTTCTTCCCCAGGAAGATCTGCTCCTGCCTCTGCCTGACCCAGGCTCCTCAATCAGAGCTTCCTTCACATCTTGGTGGATGTTGGAGGACCCAGAGGGAGGTGGGAAGGTGAGGAAAAGGTGAAGTACAAAGAGCAGGAGTGAACAGGGTCAGATCTGGAGATGCCAGAGCATTTCCTAGAGCACTGAGCTGCTCCTTGAGAAAGGCAGCACCACCTGTGTGACCAACAGCTTCACCTCCTGCCTGCTTGTCCTCAGCATCCCATGGCAAGAGCAGTGAATCCTACCTGGACAAGCTCCATCAGGACAATACCAATGTATTTCTGATGTGGTTTTAATCTGCTGGAGAAGCTACTAAATATATTAGGAAGGAATTTCTATTTCCCACATGCATGTCTATGAACTCACTTTGCAGACAGGTCAAGGAGTGTGGACTAGGGACTGCCTGGAGCTGCTCATCATCATCATCATTAGATCAGAGGATCAGTTGGGTTGGAAAAGATAGTTAAAATCATCAAATGCAACTGTCCCCTCCTCACTGCCAAGGCCACCACTAACCCATGTCCCCAAGTGCCACATCCACATGTTAAATCCCTTCACCAGTGCCCTGGGCATCCTCCTCCCAGGGCCAGCCTGCTCAGCTCGGCCTCCAGCCCAGCTGTCCAGGCAGGGACACACAAACTGCACGCAGCAATTCCCCCTGGGAACACCTGGGATCGGGTGGTGTGTCCCTGTCCCAGCTCCCTGTCCCTGTCCCAGCTCCACCCCCGTGGAGGTGAGTGGGACCAGTGGGCATCACCCTCGGGGGCCCTTCCCCGGGTTGGTTTTAACGAGGCACAATCAGAAGGCAGAAATTTCAGTGATTTACTGCCAGGAGCGTGGAAAAGGGACAAAAAAAAAATAAAAATTAAAAAAAGCAGGAATGGGGGAGGGGGGGAGAGGGAAGGTCATTCCAGTTTCTTCCTGCTCGCAGCTTTGGGATGCAGGATATGGCTGAATGGCAGCCTCCACGCTGCATTTATTTTTAAGCCACTGATATCTCTCGGAGTGACCTCGCCGTGCATGAGCAACAGCAGCCAAGAAGCTGTTTTTTTCCGGCCCTTTCGACGTCAGATTGCTTCCTTTGACACCTCTGAGAGCCAAAAAATGGGAAGCATTCTCTTCCCAAGGTGACTGGATTTTTTTTTTCCCCTGTGGTACTGCTGCTGGGTCTCTCTCTCAGGCTGGGGGGGTGTGGGGGGCTGTTGAGGTGTGAATGGCACTGCCCTGAGGACATGGCCCCTGGGTAAAAGCTGGAGGTCACTGCTTTAGGGCAGAGGTGCCCAGATTATGCATTCCCTGGGAAAAAAAAATTGCCTTGGCTGGAGAAAGAGTTGGGGCAACTTCACCTCCGTTAAAAGACTCTGGAATGCACTTGGAGCTTTTTTTTTTCCCCTATTTTTTTTTTCCTTTTTAGGGCAGCTGGGGCTTTCCAGGATATCCCAGCTCACATCTCTGTAACCTGTTTACTGTAATATTAGGTTTGGTTTCTCAAGTTCATTCACAACTGAGTGCAAACAACTGAGAGCTGCTCCAGGCACTAGAGGCTCTGAGACACCAGGAAAAGGCTTCACCCTTCACTTTTGGAAAGCACAGATAATTGTAAGCACCCTCACATGAAAACAACACTAAAATCTCCCAGGGTTTATTTGGGACTCTGCAGTGGAGCTGGGGGGTGATTGAGGAAGTTTCTTGCTTGGTGCCTCAGTTTACCCATCCCTGACCCACAGCTTTGCACTGAGCTCCTGACTGCTGCACCCCACGGCATCAGTGTGGGGGGGATGTCTCTGGGACTGCAAACTGTAAGAGAGGTTTTTATTAAAAAAAAAGGTGGAATGGGTTCAGCTCAAGCAGCAGGTGCAGGTCCCAGCTGCATCTTATTTGCTCATAATTAGGGATGGCTCTCTGGGCAGCCTGGAAGGTGTCTCTGCACATGGCAGGGGGTGGGATGAGATGAGCTTTAAGGTCTCCCCAATCCAAACCATTCCATGATTTCTCTGAAAATCCCTTGGAAATCAACAGGAAAAGCCTGGCTGGAGAAGACTCTCCTGTGAGTAAATGAACCTGCAAAATGCTGCTCTGCACAGATCCCCAGGCTTGCTGTGAGGCTGGATAAAGGGGGAAACACCAGGCTGGGACAAGGTGGGCTCTGCTCTGTCCCTGCCCTGCCTCCAGCACTTCAAAGCCACCAGGCACAAAAAATCTGCCCGAGAGGGATCCTTCAAAGGCACTTCTTCCTGCGTCACTCGTCAAGGAGAGGGCACCAGGGCCCAGATAGGGATTTCTGAGCTCAGAAATGTCCGAAGGAAGTGATGGACACGGAGGAAATTCTTGCGACGGCCGAGGAGGAAGCGGGAGATGTGAAAACACACGATGTATTTTCCTCCCACGGGCTGCGTGCTCTGTTTTTATTATCGTAAACCTGGGCCCGGAGGATGTCAGCTTGTTTATTTATTTGTTTAAATGAGGTTTCTCTCCTTGTTCAAACATTCCCATGTTGGCAGCTGCTGCGCTCCCAAGCCCGTGTCCCGGTTCCCGTCTCCCCTCCCGTAAAGGAGGGACGTGTGTCAGCCCAGGCAGCGTCCTGGGCAAGTGGGAGATGCTGAAGGCAGGGAGGGAGGTGGGTGTCCTTCCCCCAGGGCATCAAAGGCTGCAGCAGGAACCCCTCAGGGTAGTGACACCACCGTGTCCTCGTGCACGGCACCGCAGCCTCTCCGGGCTCATGGATTCCCTCTCTTGGAGTATAATTAGGAATCTCCAGTTTTTTGGCCTGTCCCCACAGGCACATCTGCTTCCTCACCACCAGCAGTGTGCAGAGCAGCTCCAGCAGCTCTGGGCTGGAGGTGGATGGCACCACTGTCCCGTTTTCTGTCCGTTTGGAGCACTGTCCAGGATAATTTCTATGGAAAATCCCACTGCAGCAGCCTCTGTGCACACCTGGCTCCTGAGGGCTTTCCAAGGGCTGGTGGTGCCCACAGAGGGTGTCATGGTGGTGGTGACCCCTTCCACCCTGAGCTCCCCCAACGCTTGGGGCTGGTTCCCAGTGAGGCTGGAGGATGCCAGGAATCCCACATGGACCCAAAGAACCCAGGCCAGACAGCAGCACACCCAGGCCTCGCTCTCACCACCACAGAGATGAGTTTATTTGCCACCTCACAAGGTCAGCCAGCCCAAGACCCTTGGCTGGGGGGTTTCTCCCCTGTCCAAGGTGCCCTGGCCCCTCGTGGCAGGGGGTACCCCCGGCTGATCCCGGCCTCTCCTGTGGGTCACAGCGGCAGGAAGCCGCCTCGGGAGATGCACCTGGGAGGAGAAGCACTTTGCTGGAGGAAGAAAACAGGATCTAACATATAAACAACATCCTCAATGGCTCAGCAAGTGAGTTGCTCTTTCCAGAGCCTGTTTTCGAGCCATTGTTGTGGCCCCCGTGGCCCCCCCTCGGCTACAAAGTGCCATTAAACCATGAGAGTCAGAGCCACCAGAGCCCTGGGGATGGTGCTGTCCCACTGCTTCTTCCAGTGTACATCCCTGGATGGACCCAGCGAAGGCGAGGTGGAGGGTAAGGATAATTCCTGGCTCCATTCCAGGGCGTGTTTGTGGCTCAAATGCACGTATGAGATGGGATTCCCACCTCCCAGGCCCTGCATAATTAGTCCAAAGCTTATCAGGGGCTGCAAGGTCCCAGTGAGCAAATGGGACAGAGCATCTCTTGGGGCAAGGCAAAGGCTTTCCCAAGGAGTCACTTCCAGAGAGGTCCCTCTCCTCAGCATGAAGACAGATTTTCTGGATAATGAACTTTTATTTTGCATGCAGGTGGTAGAATCTCCTCATGCCTCTGGAATGGACCATCCTCTGTTCTGGCCTCCTCGGTCATGGCACTAAGCAGAGCACCCTGCAAAGCCCCTGATTTTGACTCTTTCTTGACTGGAAACCATTTTAATTCATTTATTTGTTTTTCATCACTTATTCCTTCCTTCCCTCCTGTAAAGCACAGCTAACTGAGGACAACATTCCTGGCAGCCAGTGAACCCAAATTGATGCTGTTTCCCACAGGGATCCCACTGGGGCAGCTGGGAGGGCTGAGCACATGGGGCAGGTGAACATCCTCCCCTCCCACACCCTGCCACTTCCAGCAGGTGTTAGCCCAGAGTTATTTGCAGCATTTCTTCTGCCGGATTAGGAGAGGCCCCGTGAGCTCCCTCCAGCACCACCCTGCACCCAGTGCCCTGGTTTTTGCCAAGGTTTCTGTGTGGGAGCCTCTCCACATCACTCTGTGGCCCTGTGGACCATCCTTGGGCTCCTGCTGAAGCCACCTCCTGCCCTATCTGTGTCCCCATCACATCCACGTCTCTCCAGGGGACTTCAGACAGAAGTTGGACATGAACTCATCCCCACAGGTCCCTCTCCCTCCATCCCCAGCTCACATGCTCCTTTCTTTCTGCCTGGAAATATCAACCAATGCTGATTTCTTCCATTTCTCCTTTCCCTGTTTTCCTCTGTTTTCCTTCCTTTCCCCAAACCCCTGCCTCCTCCAAGGAGACCCCATTCCACCCTGCCCTTGCTCTGGGCAGCAAAGGGGTCCCACCTGCAGCATCCCACCTTTCCACGGGATGAACCCCAACCCCACCAGCCCACGGGGTGCCCCGGGGCGCATCCCGAAGGGTTAAGCTGCTCCCCAGCACAGGAAACCCGGAGCCCCAGCCAGATTCCCAGGGAGGAAGCATTCCGTTTGCTGTGGGAGAAAAGGTAAGCGAAGTGTTAACGCCGAGCAGAGGTCAGCGGCGTATCCTGCCGCAAACTTCCTGAGTAACCTCGGAGGAGAAAACAACAACCCCGGGTACGGGACGGGGTGGGTTTGTTTTTAACTCCGATCACCTTGGACCTACTTTCTGGCCGGGGCTGGTGGCTGCCCACACACCGCCCTGCCTGAGCATCAGCTCCTCCTGCTGCTCCAGCGCTGCCCCGGGGGGGTTTCAGCGTTTCTCCCGTGTGAATGGATGTGTTTTTATGCCCTGGACTGGAGTGGGAGGGAGGAGAAAAGAGGAGCAAAATGCAGCTCTGGAGGTTTGAGATGCTCTGGCAGGTGGGAGCAGGAGTGGAGCAGCTCCACAGCAGAGATCAACAGAAGGAAAATTCATCACAACTTTCTGCATTGTCTTTTTTTTTTGCTTCTATCTCTCAGGACACAAAACAAAGAGGGATGGAGGATAACTGTTGGAACAGATTGACACTTGGGGAAACCACCAGTGGGACTAAAACTACTGCATTGCCTTCCCCAGCCTGCCAAAGGGAGCACAAGTGGCTCTGCTGCTTTTTCCAGCCTTGATCTGGGTTGAAAGTAAGGCTTTTACAGTAGCTGGTGTTCCTGCAAAGGAAAAACCCTAACCTTTAAAGGTAGAAAATGTCCAAGATGCTCTGCCAAAAATGATGTTTAGATAGAAATGACTCACGAGTTTAAAAGCTGAAGTGTGATGCAACAAGTTTTATTTACGTACGTGCACGGGAGCAGTGGCAGGTCATGACCAGAGTGTGAAATCTCATTCAGTCCAGGATCACTGTGAGCTTCCTTAGCAAATATTGGGTAGAAAGAGGAGACTCCTAGAGGCTGAAAACCTCCTCTTTTTGAGAACATGGACCAAACACTCAAAAAGCTCAGATCTCACTTTGGGCATCTGCTCATGGCTGCAGGAGAAACATCCCAGGTGGGTTTTTACGGGTGGCCAGGATGCCAATATGTGCAGCCCCATGGACACAGCAGGTGGGAAACTCCAGGGTGTCCTCCTGCCCTCCACAGCCTTGTCCTCCTGTCCCCTGGCATTTGCCTTCCCTTCTTTCCCCTTCCCTGGGAGGGTGGGGAGGCCCTGGCACAGGTTGCCCAGAGAAGCTGTGGCTGCTCCATCCCTGGAGTTGTCCAAGGCTGGGTTGGACGAGGCTTGGAGCAACCTGGGCTAGTGGGAGGTGTCCCTGCCCATGGCAGGGGGGTAGAACAAGATGATTTTTAAGGTTCCTTCCAACCCAAACCATTCTGAGATTCTGCAGATCATCATATGCCTGTACCTCAGATGGAAAGTCCAAAGATCCCAGGGCCTGGGTACCCCTGAAGAGGCTTAAAGAGACTTTCAGGCTTCCCAACACTTACTGACACACCAGGGATGGCCACGTTCAACAGATCGGACTCAGTTTGAATTCCTTCTTTTTCCTTTCCTCGGGATTCAGCCCAAAGGACCTGTTTCACAGCCACCACCCCCGGGCTCCCCGTGCTGAGTATTTTGCTTCGGAGGGCCTGACAGGAGGAGGAAGAGGAGGAGGAGGAGCAGGAGGAGGAGGAGGAGGAGGAGGAGGATGCCCACCCTGGAGCCCCGGGGCAGCAGAGCAGGCGGGAGCCCCAGGAGCGGGGTCGATGCCGTGATTAGCTCTGCTGAACTGCAGTCCTCTGATCCCCGGGGTGGTGACAGAAAATGCCAATTAGGATGCGGTCGACATTGTTTCATATAAATGTTTCTCATTATATTTCGCTGTCAGCAAATGCTGGTGTGAAACCAGTTTTCATCCCTCATATGGCCACCACGAGGAGGTTGGGAAACGCGCTGGAGGCTTCCCCCAGATGGATCCGTTATCCTGGTTACCCAGCACGGGGGCAGCATCTTTCCTTTGGGCAGTGGGATGGACAATTTTGTGTTGGAAAGGCCCAGCCCAGAGGTCTGAGGTTCCCACAGGACCCACCAAATCTTTCCTGACCAGTGCACCCACTTCTCATCTGCTGGAAGTGCTGTTTGCTGCCTCTTCGAGTCTTATTTTTTATATAATTTCAGTGATGATAAAGTGCTGAGTCACAGGATCCAAGAAATACTGTGCAAAATAGCCTCAAGGGACTCCTATTTGTTAAGATGTCTGGGATGCTTCCTATTAAATAATAACGAAATGCTGCAATAATAACTTGGCAGCTCTCTGCCTCCGTCAGGCTGATGCTCAGTGTGAGTTTGCCTTCCTAAAATCCTGTTAAGCATCTCCACAAGCTGCAGGATAGGAAGGAAGAACACTTCACTCTTGACTTTTGCCTGAATAAGTTCTTGTAATGAGCAACTTGAAGAGGTGGGGAAGATGAGAAACACCTCTTTGAATCCTGTTACTGGCAGCAGTGTGGGTTGTTGCACGCTGGATTTCCGGATAGAGCAGGGACAGGTCGTGGATTCTGCACAGCTGGGTCTTGGCAGGTTTCACCAGATGTGTAGGGATGGGCAGTAGAGGCTTGTTTCACCTCATGGGGAAGGATTGTGAAACAATCTGATTTTAAAAAATCAAAATTAAAACCAGAAGAATTATTGTCAGCATCTCCTTTGCATCCCAATTCCATGATCTCCCTTCACAGGGAGCCTTCAGCAATGAAATGTTTTAGTTCATGTGTAGTGTCAAAGCCTTCAATAAGTTTCCATGGCTGTATCTGTGGGTATTTTTTTTATTTTCATTAATTATTAAAGAACTGTGCCTGATGAGTTTATCAGAGCAGCTCTCCTGGCCTAGGTGGCACCAGTTGTCTCTGTAAGAGGTCCCTGCACACAGAGCAGACTCTTCAAACACTTCAGGGCTGAGAAATCTTCCCCAAATACTACAATTTTTCCCCCTGAATTCAGGATGGTAGAAGTTGAACAAGAAGAAGAATCAAATACATTGTGCTGACTCTAATATATGGGGGGGGGGGGGGGTTAATGAGAAATGTCATAGAGAGGGTTTGTTGAAATGTTTTTTGCTTGAATTACAACTGCACTTTGTAAATCTTCTGAACAATGTGATCTGAAGTTGCAGAACTTCAGTCTCCTGGTGTTTCAGCCTGTGGGGTTTTTTTTGCCACATATTCTGCTCTGCTGCTTTTCCTAAATTTGCTCCTTAAAACTTCAGGGATTTCCAGGTTCCCTTTGAGGTCACCTGTGTTAGTGCAACACGGATCTCTCCTCTAACAGGAAAATAGGAGAGGTTGTTTTTTGCTCATCCCTGTACAGTGAAGGCTCAAAACACATGTAAGACAACTCTGTAAATAGTGGGAGGATTTGTAAACTATGGGAGAAGGAAAACTGACCCTGGATGCAGCGTGGAAGGTTTTTAACCATCAGTGCAAGAGGGACTGGAGGAATCTGTAGAAGAGGCAAATCAACCAAATGTTAAAGATGGAGCTGAATCCCTCTGGAAATGTGTGTTGTTCAGTGGTGAGGAGCTTATGGATGCAATGCCCAATGCTTGGCTTCACAGCTGGCCCAGAGATGGTTCTAAAATAAATACAGTAATTTACTCTGGCCTGAACTGGGCTGCAATATGGTGCAGGGGAATTTAGCACTGATTTAAAGTGATTAGGGGTTTTTTTTTCCCCATGAGTTCGTGTCTGTCTTTTTATATTATCTGGAGGATCAGTGTGGAGTCCCGAGTCAGGAAAACAGTTTGCTTCAATCCATCCCTTTGCTTTGACTTCAGAGTGATCCATGCATGTGCTTAACATTAAGGCTCTGCTTACAGCCTGTCCTGAATAATATGCTATAGTGTATTTTGAGAACTCATTTTTACTTTTTATTACAATAATAACTTCTACAGTGACACGAATTCCAACGCGGAGCGCTGAGAAATAACATACCCTTCCAAATGGTTTTCCTCTTTGCACTGTTATTAGAATACATATTAGCAGAGCAGCCTGTTACAAGACAAAGCACTTTCCAGAAGGTATATTTTTCTCAGCCTCATGGCAGCACAGCAGCTACTTTGTAGTCCAAGATTAATTATATTACTGAGTCTGCTTCTGCAAATCGTAGTCAAATGGGCCATTAAAGGAGAGGGATAGCAGGGACCCCTGCTAGGGCAGTGCTGCTGAAGGGCCCAGCTCTTGGAGGTGCTGAGCTCCTGGAGCTTAGGTTGGCTTTTCTTTCCCTGTTTCCTTTTCAGATTTCATGCTGGAATTCCACGAAATGATGTGTTTGAAAAGCTGTCCTGCTGCGATTCTGACAGGATATTGCCTTGCTCCAGGAGCAGAACTACCACAGGTACTAAGCCTGGGATTATAATGAACAGCCACTCGTGGGGGATGTGGAGAGGCCTAATAATTCCCTCTGTGCTTGCTGGTAATTACCACGAGAGCCCTAAATAGCACCATCAGACACAACACAAACCCTGCCCGTGAGCCTTGGTGGGGAGATGGGAAAAGCCCCAGACTATTAGTCAGTGCCATAAAACCAGGGAAGGTGGAAAAAATTCCAAGGACAGCACTGGGACAACACTCTCAGGCACATTGTAGGATTATTGGGGTGTCCTGTGCAGGGCCAGGAGCTGGACTTGATGATCCTTGTGGGTCCCTTCCAACTCAGGATATTCTGAGAAATGTAGGTCCATCCTGTTAGTCCTCCAGCTGCTGGGAAGTTTGCTGTAGGATGGGGAAAGTGGTGGCTCGTGTGTGTGTGTGAGGAGGAAAAAGGAAGGACCACGTAGCCAAGGCTGCTCCTCTTCCATCACTTCAGCTCTGCACCCTGACATTCACCTTGCAGGCAATTCCTGTTGATTCACAGCAGCTTTTAGGCCAAATTTACTGTAGTCATGGTGAAAAAAAAATAATAGTAGATTTATTTAAGTGTAAGCTAAGAGGAAAAATCAAATATTTACTTTCAGGCTGATGTTTTCTCTCACGGTTACCAGTGCTCTGACAACCTGAGCCACGTCCCCCGGGCAGGAAGGAGGTGATAAGTTCTGGCTTACTCACCCTCCCCTCTCAGTGTCTTCAGGGCAGAGGAATGATGACAAGATCTGCACTTAAAATTAAGCTGCAGAAAGCAAAACAAAACTCAAACTCAGCTAATTTTATCCGTGGTTTGAAAAAGAAACAACAAGCCGAAAAAAGCCAGTGAAAAAAAACAAACAACAATAAAATCAATGGGAGAAATGAGCAATATCTGCCAAATAAAATCACTCACTCGCTCCTCATATTAGTCAGGAGAGGAATAAACTTTTAGATGCCCACACAGTAAAACAGATCCTTAAGTATAGTTAGAAAACAAGGAGTCAAGATTCCTGCTTGACCTTGAACTATTCTGTATTTTCTTGGGAAACAGCACGTTGGTGCAAAATGTGCCCCCAGGATCTGGAAACAGGGGTGGTGATTTAAACCAATCCTTTACTGCAAAGCACAGAAGAGGAGGAGTAATTGAGCCAGTTTGCTGCCTGGGTGGGTGTGCAGTTGTTTGTGCCACATCTCTGCACCACTGAGGGGTTTGGGAACCCACCAAGACTCCCCTTGGCACCTGAGGGGATGAGCAGGAGGTGCCCCCTGCCAAACTTGTCTCACTTTCCCAAAACCAGGGATATTTCTGGGCTGGAAAGAGCAGGGTGTTGGAGAGGAGGAGCAGGTTGTGTGCAGCAGGTCAGTGAGGGGGGTTCCTACCCCCAAGGAATGCTCACGGGAATGGTTTTGCTTTGCAACAGAAACTTCTGGGCAGTTTTTCCATGGCAATGGTTTCACAGGGAGGCAACGTCTCTCTGGTGGACCACCCTGGCTCCTCCAGCATCCCTGCTGCATGTTAGAGACCCTGATCCCATCAGGACCCCATTAGTGCTGTTCCCATTCCCCGTGTCAGATGTCAGCCCACAGCTGGGCATTTTCCAGACGTCCATTTTCCGGGGGGGCTGGGGGCTGAAAGTGCTCCCACATTGCCTCAAGTCTGAATTTCACTCATTTCCACCTCAAAGGCGCCGTCCTTGAGGGAGCAAAGATCTTCCCTGCCCTGTTGCTTTATGGATTTTGGCAGGTGCCTGCTGGCTGGACAGTGGAGAAGCCGTTTGGGCCTCTCCAGATATATTTTGTCGGTGCAACTTAAGCAGAACGTTTGATGTGTTGGGCTGAGAGGTCACCCAAGGAATGCCAGTGTTTGTCATCAGGAATTCGGGCCAAGTCCTACTCACCTCTGAAAATAATGCCTTTGAAGTCGGGAGGAACACTCACAAGCACGAGGGGGAACTTTTGGGCAGGAGAACATAAAGGTGAATTTCGCGCCACGACCTTTTATTCCTTTTCATTTTAATTTGTTGTCCTACGGAAGTTTTTTCCTCCCTCCTTCCCCTCCTTTCCCCGAATTCGACACCAGCGTTGGTCAGGCAAAAAGTCAAACGCCCAAGAATCGTTGGAAAACTGGTCCCAGGGAGTTCAAAGGGCTGGGAAATGTGATTTCTTGGCCGAATGCTGAATATAACCTGAGTTTATGCAATTCATCCTTCAGGGGGTTGGGAAGGTGCTGAAAGCACAGCTTTGTTTTCTGGGATAAAATTACAAAAGATACCGAGAAATACAACAAACAGAGAAAAAGTCCTCAGGAAAAGTTGGCAGAGCCTTTGTAAAGACGGTAACAGATGCCCCCAAAGAGGAAATTACAACATGTGGCAGCTGTGTTTTTTTGGTTAAGCAACTTTTTGTAAAAGTTCAAAGCATCTGGGGAAAGTAACTACTAACAGCGTGCGACAGATTTATGGAGGCCACACATGGCAATATTTTTGTACAAAATTAGTGAAAAAAACGATTATATCCCTCGATGAAGAGATTAATTCCTACAAGTTTGCATTCTTTGAAGAGCAATCATATTTTGACTTTGTGAACTGGAAGAACTGAGTAATTTCTTGGATTAACTGATCACGAGAGTTGTAATCCATAATAAAAGTCCAGGCGAGGCTGCCAGGCTTTGTTTCTCCGAGGATTTGGGTAATGAGTTGATTTGACATTAACAGAATGCATCCCAGACTGCAACCCCGTGCCCTGGATCTAAAGGGTGGATTCGGGAAGATGAGGCAGTTAATCAAAGCCTTCAACATGTTTTTTTAATATGGGGGAAATTATTGTTTGTATGAGTTGCTGGATTGATAAATTTGGGAGAAAGGTTTTGCATAAATCCCATGGTGCGTGGCATGAGCACTGCCTGGACTTAGGTAGCCATCCTCCTGTGTGATATATATATATATATATATAAATATATATTAGCCCCTAGAAATGTCCTGTGTAGCCATGAAAAGGACAGTTTGCAGCTGTTCCTGCTGCAGGTTTGTGTTTATTCTCCCTTTTTACAGCACTGTTGTGGTTTTGTGATTTGTGTTTTGGTGAGAGCCAGAAGAGACCCTGGCCATCTGCTGCCAGATTCAGCTTTGTAAATGCTTTGTTTAGAGGTAATAAAGCCCTAAATTGAATTTCTAAATAAAAAGTTAGTGTTCCTGGAGCTCGGGGGAGGCTCTGGGTACCTGCAGTGGTGGCAGCACGAGGTGTTTCCCTGGCTGGTTCCCTCCCCATCCAGCGGCTCCTGCTCCTCTGGTGCTGGCACGTGCTGCAAACCAGATCAGGGAAATGATGCTCCTTAAAATTAAACCAAATGTTATTTTGCTGCTGGGTTCTTTTGCAGCCAGATCAATCCCCAGTCTGGTCGGTGGTGCAATCCATGGCCAGCTGTGCTGGCACAGGAGGGAGCCTGGGAAGGGGTGGTGGGAGAGCCAGCAGACACTGCTGGGGAGAGGAGAGAGAGGACTCAGTGTCATCCCTGAGCTCTTCAGAGTGTGAAATCATGGTCTGGGGCACCTCCAGCGGGTTTGGGTTTTACTGTCTTTCACCTCCTTCCAAGTCTACCCCAAGTGCTTGGTGGTGACACTGGAACAGCCACGAGTAAATCCATGAAAACATGCCCGGATCCTCCTGCGACCCTTATGGCCCAGCAGGGACGTCCCCGCAGAGAACAGCCAGCTCATCACATGCACGTCCTTTCAGATCTTCTGTGAGGCTTTGGATTTTCATCCCAAAACCTTTGGTGTACCCGCCCCACGCTCCCAGACTGATTAACTCTTCTGCAGACGAGCAGCACGAGGCGGGGCAAGAAACCCTGCAGTGTGTGGAGGGATGAGGGGGTGCTGAACGTGCTTTCTCACCCAGTCCTCCTCCTGCCCTGCCCTGGTGTGTGCTGGCCATCCCTGCTGTGTACTGGCCATCCCTGCTGTGTACTGGCCATCCTTGGTGTGTATTTGCCATCCCTGGTATGTTCTGGCCATCCCTGGTGAGTGTTTGCCATCCCTGGTATGTTCTGGCCATCCCTGGTGAGTGTTTGCCATCCCTGGTGTGTGTTTGCCATCCCTGGTGTATGTTTGCCATCCCTGGTGTGTGTTTGCCATCCCTGGTATGTTCTGGCCATCCCTGCTGAGTGTTTGCCATCCCTGGTGTGTGTTTGCCATCCCTGGTGTATGTTTGCCATCCCTGGTGAGTGTTTGCCATCCCTGGTATGTTCTGGCCATCCCTGGTGAGTGTTTGCCATCCCTGGTGTGTGTTTGCCATCCCTGGTGTATGTTTGCCATCCCTGGTGTGTGTTTACCATCCCTGGTATGTTCTGGCCATCCCTGCTGAGTGTTTGCCATCCCTGGTGTGTGTTTGCCATCCCTGGTGTATGTTTGCCATCCCTGGTGTGTGTTTGCCATCCCTGGTATGTTCTGGCCATCCCTGCTGAGTGTTTGCCATCCCTGGTGTGTGTTTGCCATCCCTGGTGTGTGTTTGCCATCCCTGGTGTGTATTTGCCACCCCAGGTGTTTCCTGGCCATCCCTGAAGGTCATCACTCCACAGTTCCCCAAATGTGCTGTTGGCTGGGGCCACTCTGATCCCCCCATCCATGTGCACACAGGTGCTCCCACACGGAGAGGCACTTCCAGAAGGCAAGGAGAGGCCGAGGAAGCCGCAGTCACGCGAGCTGCATGTGGTTTATGGAGCAAGTGCCAACATCTCTCACTCTCACTGTCCCAGCCTTGCTCCGAGGGCAACCTGATCTGCCTTTAATCTGCTCTGACCACAGGACAAATGGTTTAAATAAAAGCCCTGCCTGACTGAGTCACTCCAGCTCTGGCTTTTATATGGTTTACTCTGCCTGAGTAACGAAATTAATGTAAGAGAAACATTTTTGTTGTGTGGTAACTAAAGAGGAAAAAAAAAAAAGAAAAAGACTTAGAGAAATTTGGGTGGGATGTTTGTGCGTGATGAAAAAGGAAATCAGGGAAAAGATGGGAGTCACTTTTCTTGGAACAGCAGGTAAAAGTAGCAGCAGGTAAACAGCTGTCACAGAGAGGATGAGGGCCCTGCTTTAGCAGCTGAGTTATTTTCTGAGAGCAGGCAAACATCCATGGAGGCACTGGGGTCCCTCCCTCTACCTGGGCAAGGAGAGGCAGGGGCTGAGTGAGGATGGTGTTGCAGGAAAGAGGAGGACCAAGAAAAATGCCCTGTGGTCTTTGTGGGAAAGCTGATGCAGCTCCCTTTGCCACCTGGCTCCCAGGGGACTGCCATGGGTGTGTGGTGGGGGGAATAGAGGACTTTACCTCTCCCTGTGGGGAGATGGCCACAGGGATGTCACCTGGTTTGCTGGTGGGGATCTGCCAGAGCCAGTCCCTGCCCCTGCTCGGGCTGTGGTTTGCAATAAAATATTCTGTGAGACCCTGCTCTGACTGCTCACCAGCACCTACATCTTGTCCAGGTCTGGTTGTCACCAAAAAAACTCCCTCGGAGCTGTGCAATCAATCTTGGTCAGGGAGTCAAAGCACTTATGTCTCATCACCCTGAGCCTCGTGGGAATGTGGGAATCTGAGCTCAACTGAGGGCTGTTAAAGGATGAAGCTGAAATCTTGGCAGTGTGGCTTTCACACATCCCAAGCCAACAGTGCCCATAGGACAAGCTCTGCCTTTTTCATTCTTTTTTTTTTTTTTAATGGCAACACTTCCAATGATTTTTGGTGAGCTTTAGGCCATGTAAGGTAATATCCTGCTGGTGGTGAGAAGAACAAGAAATTTCCACTGATTTTTTGGGCTGTAGAGGAGTATTCACATGGAGCAATACTCCTGCAAGGGAAGATTTGGGGTGCTGGACCAGAGCATCCCTGTCCATGGACACCTGGCTCCTTCCTGCTGCCAAGAGTCCACACCTTGGAGAGATGATCTTCAAACCATCTCCTGGACTGGCAGCTCTGAACATCCTCCCTGATTCCCTGAAAAAGAGCTCAGGGTGTGAAACCTGAGTCCTCATCACCTTTTTCTTGGGACGTGTGTTTGCACAGTATTTTTAGGGTGAATTCTCAGTTGTGTTTCATCAAAATCCTGGTGTGTCGTGTCCAGGACACACTCCTAATGCCTGGCAGATCCACTTTGAAGTGGGAATGTTGATGCTTTTGCAGCAAGCAGTGCAAGAAGAAGAAGAATGTTCCCTTTGATGTTTATTAGTTGTGAGCATTGCTGGCCCCTTTTGGAGCTGGTTCCACGCACGGTCCCCTTTAAGAATCGGAAATGCATTTTCCCAACATTTCGAGTGTTATGAAATGCAGCATTTGGTGGGAAAGAAAGAGACAAATGGGAAAAATATGGCACTTTTTTTTTCATTCTCTGGGAGCAGATACAGCCAGAAAAAAATGGACCGTGTGTGCAAACTGGAAATGCTGAGCTGTGACTCTCCAACGTTTGCAGCTCCGTGTCAGGAAAGAGGCTCTCCCTGATTTTTCAGCTCCTGCAGGGCTGAAAGGCCACGCTTTGCAGACATGGGACACACTTATGGATATGTCTTTTGCAGCGTTTTTGGGGTCACAAACAAAACAAAGTCGGCAAAGATCCCCATGTACTTCCCTTTATTGTCTTTGGGTTACGTTTTTGAAGGTGAGTCAGTGTTTATCGATATAAAAATATAAGAAACAATGCAGTGGCAGGGTGCTATATTTTCCCATGTGTTCATTGTCCCTGCACTTGCTGCAAAATCCCTGTGATAAGGAATTAATGAGTGCACACCTGCTTTCCTCGCAGAACCTGGGGTTTATTTTTAAATGTTAAGTGGTGTCTGAAAGTGGTTGCAGAGGCAAAACAACAAACTGTGTCCTGGCAGGTGGGAAGGGGGAGATGTTTACTGAGCAAAGGGAGTGCTGGTGTTGCAGAGGCTTCACGTGGCACCCAGAAAATTCAGGCTGGCTGTGACTGTCCGGTCTGTGCTGAGACTTCTTCTGAGCCTTGTGTTGTTTGTCCCTGTTCAGCAGCAATCCAGGTGTGTGAATTTGGGATACACCTCCCCAGAGAGCTGAAGCAAGGTGGGTATTAATGTTTCCTTCACCTGTAAGACAGGAAACATCATCCCACGTTGCTCCATGCAGTATTTAAGTGTTACAGAAAACACCAATCTGCTTTGCAGGGGCTTATTTTCTCCATCTATTACTTATTTCCTCACTCATTGACTGCTCCAGCAGCCCGAGACGCTGAAATCCTGCAGCCAGATTTCTAATTTGAGAAACTCTTCGCTGTTACTACAAGATCAGATGGGCTTTGAGCAACTCCCCTTCCCTCTGCTGCTCCTCAGACCTGCTGGAAGCACATGCCCTGTTTTGCAAGATCGTGTTTACACCCTGCAGACACGCAGGGAAGTGGTCATTTGCAGAGCAAGAGCCACACCAGCGAGTCCAAAAATAGCTGGAGGAGGGAGCAGAGGAGAGAGAGAAGTGGTGGAGTCTCGAAATTTGTCCACCAGTGGGAAAAACAAACTCTCTGCCTATGGGGGCTGTGTGGCAGACAGATAACCCAAGCTGGAGGAGGTCATTTGGAAGAGAATGGCAAAGCTAAAAGGTGACATTAGTTCTCTTTTGGAGCAATTTTGTGGCACCTGTAACCTGGGAATTCTATCAGCTTGCCAGGGGTGAAAAATCCATCAGGAGAGACAAGGCAAAAGGCTGTGAGCAGGATCTGTCAGCCTTTGGTAAATGTGAGGTTCTTCATTTAATTCCGAGTTCCTTCCCAGTGCAAGGAGTGATCCCACACCTTCTTTGGGGGTGGTTTGGTTTGTGTTTTTGCTTTGGCAGGCAATGGAGCCATGGAGCCTGAACACAGGCAGAGCAGAAAGCAAAAACTCCCCACGCTGCTCACAGATGGGTTTAACAGCCCTCCTCTTACTCACGTGCAAGTGTTTGTGTGGAGAGGAGCCAAATTTGTGACAAATTTCACTCGTTTCTGGCCAAACAGGGGTCCTTTCCAGGGACATGAGATTTGGGGGTGAACAGCTTTCATCAGATTTGCACAGCAGACCTGGAGTCAGAGGCATAAATAACAACTTGAGGTATCAGAGGGGCTTCTCTAGAGACCTGCTGAGGGTCTCCAGCCCCAATTCCCACTGGTTCCAGTGGAGAGAGGCAAGAGGGGCTTGTGCTGCTGCTGACCATGGATCTCTGGTGAGGAGCAGGCTGGTCTCAGCTCCATGGAAACCCATGAGATATTGGGGGTTTTGGCACTTTGCAGGACTGGGGTGTCTGGTGGGACCTACAGCCTTGATCTGAGCAGAAAACAAGAAGCACCTGTTTGGTGGAATCATTTTTATCTCAGAATAATTTCCCACATATGTGGGAATACAAAAAAATACCTGTTTTTTTGCTATTATTTTAGCAAGCATACCAGGTGCCTGGAGTTTTCAGGGATGCATTTTCCACTCCTGGAGAGTTTGCTTGAATTTCTCATGCCCAGAGGTGTCCTGAGGGCAGAAATGATGATGCCTCTGGTGCACTGTGGCATCAGAGCTGGGTGCTGCAGGTGACGTTAGGATGTCACTCAGCAACGTGACAATATCAGAATTTTGGAGCACCAGGGCTCCCAAGTTAAACAATAATGAGCTTGTTTTTGTGGAACTACCCTAAGTTTTAATATAAAGCAGCAAATATGGCAGAATAATCTCAAAACAGGATGTTCTTAAAGTTTCCATCGAGTATCGGCTGCTCTTTAATGAGTCACCAGAGGGACATCGAAGAAAGTTGCTAATTATGAGCACATCATAAAAATGTAAACACTGTGTCCCAGTTTTTTCGTGGCAACACCTTTCTGTGGATGAGAGAGTGAGCCTGGATTGGCTAATGAGTGGAAAAATCATGGGATTTTTCTCGAGCAGCTCACGAAGAGGCATCTGCAGTTATAAAATCAACCATTTCCTTTGGAAAAAGAGTGGAAATATTTGACAAAAATACCTTCAAGATTGGTTGTTTGCTTTGTTTTTTTTTGTTTTTTTTTTTTTTTTTGTTAATAATCAAGATCTGCAGTTTTTGAAAAAGGAAATCCTAAATCAAGACGTCTTTATTGAAAACCATTGGTACTTTTCAGCATTTTATGATGCCTGAAATCTTCATTCCAACTTCTTTTGTTTGCTGGTTCTGCCTTTTAAAAGGGTTCTGTGATTCTCTGGGTGATTAAGGCAGATAACGAGCTCCACTCGAGTTTGTGCTGGGAAATAAGAAGAGAAGCAGGGAAGGTGCCTGAGGCATTTCAGACCAACGATTTGAGCTGGTTTCTGATTTAGGTTTCTTCATTTTTGGAGATCCAGGCTGACCTCTCTCAGGCCTGGTTTTCAGAAATGCTTGAAATGCTTTGAAAAAGGAAGGTGCCCAGGGCTCCTTCAAAACACCTGAAATTACATCTTGTTGGGCACAAAACTCAAATTGTAATTCCCTCTCATTTATCAGCCTGAAGGAACTGAGAATCTAACGTGTCTTTTATAAATTATTTAAAACTATTTTGCCTTTTTGGTTGTTGGTGTTTTTTTGTTTGTTTGTTTGTTTGAGGTAGAATATATTAAAACAATTGAGAAGGAAGAAAAAAGGTTGCTGAAACATGTTTTTCCTTTCTTATTAAAGCTATGGGGAGGGTTGACACCTATTTATGGAATCAATCAAAGAGATGTGGAATGTGGCAAACCCTCCCAAATCCTGGTGCAACAACACAGGGGTGGCAGCTCCTGCCAAGTGGGCACTACTTGCTGTCCTTGTGTCCATCACCACTCACACTTTGGACTGTGACAGCTGGATAAATTATCCCAAAATGACTATTCCCAAATATTCCCCTCTCAGGAGCAAGGCTGCAACAGAGGAGTGAACAGGAGAGCACTGGGAAGGGAAAACCAAACTGCTGTGGATAAAAGGGATTCCCCAGAGCTCGGGGGTGGCTTTGAACAGGTTGAGTCGGGGGGTGACTGATGAACCCGGGGGTGGTGGTGGAGAGGAGTGTGTTCCACGGGGCTGTGGAATGTGGGGCATCAGCCCCAGGCTGCCAAAAAGATGCAGGAAGTTCATAAATTACCCTGCAGGTATGGAAACAGATCTTTTCTGCAGAGGGACTCGGGGAGAAGCAGCATCCCCGGGTATCCCATATCCCATCTGCATCCCATAAAGAAACGGATCCCTGCAATTAGTGCTGCGAGTTGTCACAGCTCCATCTGAGGGGACAGTGCTCTGCACTGGGACTATTTGACATGGAAATCAGGACAGCTGAAAGCACAGCTTCACTGGAAGCTTCCTAGTCAAGACTTTTGAGGCAAAATCTCCCTCTTGCCAGTGTGGGAGAAATCTAAGATTCGGAGCTGATTGCATTTCCAAGAAACGAAACAGGGAAACTTGGACAGGGCTGCAGAGTAGGTGCACTGGAGTTCATCCCATGCAGCCTCTCCACTGACCTGGTTTCCAGCTCCAAGGTGCTCTAGTGAGGTGCCAAAATGCCAGCTGGAAATCAGGCAGCTGGGGGTCTGGAAATCAGACAAAATGGGGCTTGGTTTGTGTTCTTCGAAGCCACAAGGCTGAACGGGGGAACGTGGGATCCGTTTTCCCTGCCCCTGTTCCCTTTCCCTTCCCCTGGCTCTTCCTGAGACTCAAACAAAAGGGCAAGGAGGCCACTACAGAGTAAATGAGGCCCTTAATTTACCATAAGGGAAGAGGACTGGCTGTTAAGGTTTTATCGGATTACAATAAAGGCTCTTTGCACTCGGGACACTGTGGTTGGATTCCCAGCACCGCTGGCAGGGCTGGAAATCATAACCACAGATTATAGTAATAAGCTTCCAAATTTCCATATTCCAGCCAAGGGTGCTGCTCCCCAGCATGGTCAGGATCTGCAGCATCCTCCTGGGCAGGACCTTCAGCCAGGCCCCAGGTCCTGGGGGGGTCACTGGTCGAGGTGAGGATCCAGCCTGGGACTGCTGAGACCTTTTCAGCTGTGCCATGGGAACAGGAGCAAGGCCAGCGCTGTGTTATCAACCTAATGACCCAGCAAGAGATTAAAAATAAGATACCTTCTTCATTATGCCTTTAGACTGCAGCTTTTCAGTTCAGGAACCTCCTCCCTCCCTCCCAGACCCCTCCCAGCAGAGGTGAAGCAAAGTAGATTGTGGCAAGAAAACTTTCCCCTCCCTGAACAAACCTTGCTGGGTATTTTTTTCCAGGCCTGAATTTCATTAGGGAAATAATTTTATTAATATTACACATCTTCTTTCAACCCGGGGAGTGTTGGCATTTTGTTTGCCAGCTACCAGAGGGACCATGTCCAAAGTAGACATTTAACTCTTTAAATAATGAGCAATGAGAAGCCAAAGGCAAAGAGGTGAAGATTTTATTCTTCCCTGTGAGGGTGGGGAGGCCCTGGAATGGATTGCCCAGAGAACTGTGGCTGCCCCTGGATTCCTGGAAGTGTCCAAGGACAGGCTGGACAGGGCTTGGAGCAACCTGGGCTAGTGGAAGGTGTCCCTGCCCATGGCAGGGAGTGGAATGAGATGAGCTTTAAGGTCCCTTCCAACCCAAACTACTCCATGATTCTATCAGTGTCCTGGAAAAATTATTCTGATTAATGGCCTCCTTGGCTGGATGCACATTCTAAGGATGCAGCTTTTGGAGGGAAATGCCTTCTCCTGGGTCTGTATCACACATATCCAACAACATGGGAAAACATCACATCCATAATGGGATGTGGACCAGTCCATAAACTTTCTTTGTTTCTTCATCATTTGACTCCTTGGAGTTTTGAACCCAAGCTGGATGTGTGATGGAAAATGTCCATCTGATGGGACTTCTCACAGGACCAACCCTGCATCCTCCAGGGCCAGCACAGCCTTCAGCCCTTTGTTACAAACCACACTGTGCAAAGCTCCAAAGTCAAATTTTCCACAGAAAGAATCCAGAAAATGTTTTCTGTAGATAAAACCATTTATTTTTGTTAAGGCCCTCTTACTTTTCTTCCTATAATATAATATATTTAATCTAAAAAAAAAATAAATTAGAGAAAATATAACAAAACCAAAAAAATTCAAAACAAAATCCTGCTCGAAAAGGAAACTCTAAACATTTTGTTCTGAAATAGTCAAAACAGAATATTTTGACATTGTCAGAATTTTTTCCCTCAGGTTCTCTTCCAAAACAAAATTCCAGAGGAAAAAAAAAAACAACCAAAACCCAACATTTCATTAAGATTTCTATTTAACTTCCACTTCAACCTTGCAAAATCTGAGAGAATAGGGGTTTTCTGTAGCAATTTTTGCAGTCAGCACTTCCACACACAAACATGCAAAGCAAATGACCAGGTATTTTGTCTTGATAGGTGCTTTTATGGCTTTGTGTATAAATAAGCTGGATAGAAATTAATCAGATTAGAAACTAAAATCAGTTTTCATTTAATTCAGCTACTGCTGCAGCAGGAAAATAGATGGAGTGGCTGATCAGATTAATATTAATGAGCATAATTGTCTCCCTGTTTGAAGAATGGCATCTTGGTAATGTTAATATTCTTGTTAACCAGGGAAGGTCGTGGAACAGATTTACACCTGAGTGGGGATGCAATGGAATTTATGGAAATAACAATTAAACAAGGGTCTTGAATTTCAACATGAAAATATGGATATATATTATTTTATTCTGTATAATAAATAAATATAAGTAAATATACATATATATACTATATTTATTTTATATATATTTTTTTTTTCCCCAGTGGGGACTCTTCCCTGAGATGTTGGTCAGTGTTTGGCCTCCCTGAAGGCAGCCCTTAAAGGACTTGCAAGATCTGCAGAACTTTTCCAGGAATGGCTCCATAAGCTGCCTTCTATTATTGCACACATTAGGGTTGAAAAGGGAGCTTTGCCAGAGGCAGGCTCACAATATTGCAAAAAATTCCACCCAATGAGTGGCGGGCTATAAGAAAAACAATATTGATGTATTTTCCCCTATTTGTGGTTTCTTTTGTCCGCAGAGTGTTTTTTGTCTCTCGGTGACGTCAAAGCAAAATTCTCCTGCAAAATGACAGCTGGAAAATAACCCTGAGAAGATATTGGATTTCCTACCTAGTAATTAACTAACTTGGCCTTAATGGAACGTATTATATATTTTTACTGAGTCTACAGAAGATCAGTCAAACAAAAGTATTATTTTTCTTTGTTTTGATCGCAGTGCTCGAGGCAGAGGCAAAGCTTAAGACTTCACAGGGAAGTGGTTTTGTATTCCTGAAGTATCCATGTGCCCAAACATGTCACAGGATCCTCACTGGAGGTGACACAACGCTGTGTGTCACCAGGACAGGACAATGACAACGCCTGCACTCAGGGGACGTGGATCTCATCCTTTAAAGAGCAATTCACCTTCTTCTGAGAGAAATTATCCCATATTTCCTGACTCCTTCCCTCACCTGTGGACAGAACCTCTGCTGGTTATTTCACTCCGAGATTCCCAAAAACAGGCAAAGGGAAAAAATGTTCCTCAGCAAGAGTTGGGAACCTCTGACAAGCCCTTTTCCCACGTTTAGGTGTGAAGCTGTTGTGGTCACCAGAGCTGAGTAATTAATTCAGATCACTTTGGTCCCTTATTTCTGTAAAATGGGCACGTTGTGAAGTACAATATTTTATTAAACATTGCTGTTCATGGCTTTCTGAAGGAGAAAAGTCACCTGGTTTCCACAGAACTCCCTGTGTCTTTAAAGACTCGCAGGAGGAAAAATGCAAATTTCAGCATATGGGCCCTCAGAAGGAGCAGGTTTTACTGAGATTGTTTAGGAGAAACTCAAACAACAAAGGATGTTTTTCCTCCCTCTATAAAACAGCTTTTTTTCATGCCTTTATGCTATTAGGAATGGATAAGAACTGAGACTCAAACCTGGATTCTGAAAGCTTTCTCCACAAAATGAGACTTTGCCATCCTTTGTTCCGGGCTCCTCAAAACAGACTTTTGGTTTCTTGAACAAGATTTAGTTTCCCAGGGAGATGCTTTTTTGTGATTTCGGTGGAGCACCAATGTGTTTTAACAAAATTCAATAAAGTGCATATATATGTCAGGGAAGATTTAATGTTGATAGTGGCATTTTGCTTTGGAGATTCCATTATCCCTGGGTGGAAAAGACGCGAGGGTTGCCGAGCACAGGAATGAAAAGGGAAAAAGAAGAAAAAAAAAAAATCAGCTTTATGCAGCCAAAGTGGAAATCAGGTGAATGGATAAGAAGATATTTTAGCCCCAGGAGAGACTGTACGTGTGTTCTGCACCACAGAGGGGCCTTCCTGTCTGACAGACAACGGGGTTTTGAGCTCTGTGAAACGAGTGGTGCTCACACAGCAGCAAAAGCAGATGTTCACCCTGTCAGAAAGCGGAGCTGACATTCTCTCCTAGCGTTTGAAAACCTCCTGTCTTTGAAACCACAGACCAAACACTGGAACAGGATCAGCTCAGATCCCCCTTCGGGCACCTGCTGCAGGAGGAATGGCCCAGGTGGGATTTTAGGGATGACTGGGATGCCAACGTGGGCAGCCCCATGGACACAGCAGGTGAGAAACTCCAGGGTGTCCTCCTGTCCCCCACAGCCTTGTCCTCCTGTCCCCTGGCATTTGCCTTCCCTTCTTTCCCCTTCCCTGGGAGGGTGGGGAGGCCCTGGCACAGGTTGCCCAGAGAAGCTGTGGCTGCTCCATCCCTGGAGTTGTCCAAGGCCAGGTTGGATGGGGCTTGGAGCAACCTGGGCTAGTGGAAGGTGTCCCTGCCCATGGGAGGTGGTTGGAATGAGATGAGCTTTAAAATCCTTTCCAACCCAAACCCTTCCATGATTCTGTGATGTAACACAGTATTGGTGAGTGCTGCCTTTGCCTCTGCATCTGGAAAAGGGAGGTCTCCTCTCCCCAGGTGTTGAGCGACAGCTTCTTTCCGGTCAGCCTGGAAAATGTACACTGGGATTTCAAGGGAGAGGAAATATTAAGTGTTTTCTCCTCAACCTTGGCATTATCTCTTCAGTGGGCAGGCCTCTCTCCCTCTGAGAAATTATTATTACAATAATTTCCCGTTGTGTTGAATCAAACTTTATCTTGAACTCTGCTTCCCCATTCTAATAATAACGACGGGGCTGTTCAGAGTGTGGCTTCAGGAGTGATTCATTCCCTCAATACCATTGATTGGGACTTTACAGGACTTCAAAGGTAGGCAGCAATTTGGCTTTTTAACACGTTGGAGATAACATTTCTTTTGCATTGGGATGAGCTCATTATGGGCTGTAGGACCAGGCCATGATTATTTGCAGACACGTGGAGCTGATAGCAAAGGAGAGATGAGGCAGAGTAATAGGCTGGGCAAGAACTCATTAAATGTGGAGGCAGAACAATGGGCTCTTCCAGCCTTTAACTCCTTAGATTCATCTGGATCTTTCAATCTCAGCATCCTCCAGCCACTGGAGACTAGAACAACAATGGGCTGAATGCAGCAAGAAAGCCAAGCAATTATTTCACTTCAGTAAGAATTTAATGGATTTCTCAGAGTCGGAGGCAGATAACGGCGCAGGGACTAAAGTGGGTCGCTGAGATCCTGACGTCAGAGACCCAAATGTGAGTGAGTAACTGCTCCCCTTTGGAGGCTGGCAGTGATTTTATCCCAAAGTTCCAACACCAGCACTCTTTTGGAGGGTCTGTGTATCAGCTTTGGACCTACCTAGAGATGCTCCACTCCTGAGAGAGTTGGGCTGCTCACATTTAACACCTCAGTGTAGACTCAGGAGGGTGACTGTGCCTTATATTCATATTCTTTTAATGTCTCTTGGGGTGCTTTCCATGCCTCACAGGCCATATTTCCTCCTGTTGGCCCTACACAGCCCTGCAATGCAAAAAAGGCTGCTGCAATAACCAACTCTTTTCCTTCTGAAGTTTCCATTGTCATCTTTGTCTCATTATTCCTGCGTGGCTGCTCGTCGTTTCTTATAGGGTCTTTCTTCAAAAGATGAAAGGAGAAGGGTGTGGAAAAGGAGGAGGGAAAAAAGGGGGGAAAAAAAATCATGCTTTTTCTTAGGAATAAAGAGAAAATAATTAATTTAACTGCATGGGGTTGATTATTTATTATTTATTCTCAACATACCTGAGAATACTAACATGTGAGTATGTGTTAGAGAACATACAGAAATTAAAATAAAGATGTCTCTGCCATCAAGGTGAAAAACCCCCACCACCTCATTTCTCTCCACTAGCTTTGCTGAGATTTATGAAGGAGGATGCCCAGAAGAACAGAGCCAGATGAGCAGAATTCAGGCTGAGGGGGTGGTGGCATTAACTGTGCCACTGCTGGCACTCATGCTGTGGAGCTGTGGATGATGTGTTATGGGTGGCAGACATGGATGATGTGTTATGGGAGCTTCCAGCTCCAAGGATGAGGCTCACAGCTCAGTCTTGCACAGTGAAACATCATTTTTGTCTCTCAAGAGCTTTTTTCTGGTGTAACTCTCCAAACCTCTCTCCTGCCAAACGTTACCAGAGCCACTAACAATTAGTGTTTGTGTTGGTGCAGAGTTCCAGGTACCCTTTAATGGGACACACAGCCTGAGTTCCCACATTCTCACCTGAATTCCACTGCCACCATTTCCACGTGGCAGAAGTCCTTTGCCCAGGCCTTGCACCTCAGACATCTAATCTTGACATCTCTGAAAACTAAACAGCCAGTGAGTGCAACACAGCAACACTGAGACCCAGGAAACATCTCCAGCTTTTATCAGTTCAACCACAGTGACTGTAGCAAGTTTCCAAGGGTTTCTAATCTCCTGACCTTTTTTTGCCTTTTTTTTCTGTTCTCCTTGCAATTAATTAGAGACTTTATATTTTTTTTTCTCTTAATGGCTTAGCTGAGGTCACGTGGACAGAAGGGACCAGCACGATGTGCTCTTGCTCCCCATGCAATTGCACCCTGTATTTATTTGCACTTAGAGCTTGGGTAACTGGGTGGGTCTCCACTCAGGGAAGGTGAGATGATGAAGACCTGCAAACACTTCACAGCCCTCCAAGCCCTGAATACTCAGTTAACAGTTCTCTGCTTTATAGAGGATGAGACTCAGAGCCGAATCCTGAATCCCTGCACTGGGAGCCCTCAAGACTAGAGGGAGATCTTGAGGAGGGCACTCTTATAGCAGAGGTGTTTGAGGGATAGCTTTGACCTGGGAATAACCCCCAGCCTCACCCTGGGATGGAGGAGCAGCAGAGGTGATGATGCTCCAAAAGGCAGCGGCACATCCCTGCTCCCCACAGCCTCAGCTGCAGGTTGCACACCCAGACCAGCCAAGAGGGGGATTTTTTCTTTTTGTCTCTGCTGTTTCTTGCAGGTGAATTCCTCAGCCATCTGCAGAAAATTTTCCCCTTCATGGCCAGGAACACATGGCCCAAGGGTTGCTGGGGGTGGGGGGTTTAACTCCCCCCTTCTTCCCCCAGGGCTGAACAAAGCCCTTGATTGAGAGATCAGCTCTGGGCTTTGCAAGAAGGGAGAGGGCTTGGGGTGTGTGAGTGTGAGAGTGTGTGTGTGTGTGTGTGTGTGTATTTTTCTTTTCTTTCCATCATACTAATGAAATTTGCAGACACGGAGAGGAAACTGAGAGTTATTTATAGGAGTGAGAGGAATGTGAGGCCTAATTGTGCTTAGTCTATTGCTAAGTATGTGATCTGTTTGCTATTACACTCTGCAGCCCTGCACACAGGTTCTGGGGTTCACTTCAGTGGAACACAGACATCTGATGGGCTAAAAATATCAGGTGAAGGTGCTTGCAAGGTTTAAGAGCAAGTGAGACAAGAAGGGAGGGGCATTTTTACCCAACTGGGTTGGGTAATTTTGGATTTTTTTTTCATATATGTTTTTTTCCTAATTATCTTTTCACAGTTTAAAGGTTTCTGTGTCCCTGCCCACGATGTGCTGAGGGTACCTGGAGCTGCTGCTGTTCCCACGGGGTGGAAAGTGTGCAGAGGTTGAAAGATTAGGAGCAGTGGCTTTGTCCTCACCTCCTTTGCCTCCTTTATCACTGATCCCAGCTGGGAAAGGCTGATGGTAACAGGCTGAAATGCTCTGTAGAAACACTGACTCAGTGAATCCTTGCACTTTTGCAGGCTGGATTTTTACACAGAGCCCTCTCCAGCTCACCCCTAGTACTGGGACAGCCCCAGTGCATCCTTCCCACTGGATAAGGAGCAAAGCTCCTGCCCAAAGGCACATCCCTGCATGTTCTTTGCTCTTCCCAGCCCAGCTGAGGCACTGGGAGCAGGGCCAGGGGTACAGGGGACTCCTCCACAGGGCAGCAGCTCTGCAAAGCTCAGCCCAGAGCAGGGGACCTGAGCTGCTGAGCTAAGTCATTCCTCATGGAAAAAGAGGAAAAGTCAGGCATGCAACCTGATACAACTGCTAATATCTACCAGGCAAGAGTGGAGCACTCCAACAGCTCTGGAGGGAGCTGCTTTTTGCTGCTTATCACTGGAATATTCTGTCCCTTTAGTTTTTGAGAGGCTCTGAAGGATCCTGTCACCTCTCCTGGGTCAAGGTTTCTCACTGTTTCAGACAAATGCTTTTCCTGGGATGTTTTGCAAAATGCCATAGTGACTCACTCCTGTCACTCCTCTCTGCTGGGATAACAACACTAAAGGGAAAAACAAGTGATATTTACTGCCAGTGTCCAAAATTGGTTTTGCCACTGTGAGCAGAATTTAGAAAGACAGAAATAGAGGAGTGATTGTGGATTGCATTGCAATTAAGAGACAGCCCTTAAGATCCTCCTCCTCCTTCCCGCTGAAGCCAGAGGTGGACTGGCTCCATCCAGGCTGGCTGCCCTGCATGGGATGTAAAGCTGCTAGAAAGCTGGGAGGGAGGCAGGATGATGCTCAAAGCTGGGCTCACAAACCAGCTTGCCCCCTCCCGAAAGGATTCAGGGCCTGAGGGAACCAGTGGCAGCAAGTCCAAGGCAGGGATCAAGAACTACAAGGCAGTGAACCCTCCAACCTGCCAGCTCACACCCAGTGTGAGACCATCCCTGCCACATTTCTTGAGAACAAACACAAAAAAAGAAGGAAAAATACTGAAGATATACAGTGGCAGATGACATTTCTGTCTGAGGGATGTCCACTGTATATTTCCATGGGAATAATCCAACCCTCCTCCAACTTGCTCCCATCTCCCTTTCAGACCCTGCTCCTAACTCTCAAATTAATTGACTTCATTCAGTGGGAGAAGGAAGACCTGTCCTGGTTTCCATGTTTCTGCCAGGCCACCAAGGAAACACTGATTTAGCATGTGACATTTGTAGGGTAAAGAGCAAATGCCAGGCAGGTTATCTCAGCAAGGCCCCCGGGTCCTCCTCCATCACCAGTAAGCCATGGGATGCCAGTTGGTCACTGGCCAGTCCTTTGGCCACTGACCAACTGGTTGACATGCATTTCTTCCATACTTTCCTCCTGGACCTGCTGGGAGGGGTGTTTTACAGAAGCAAGTGGTTTATTCCTGGGGTAAACAGTAGAAATTGGAGGGTAATTGCAGCAAGGACTTTGCTTCCTGTCCCAGTGTGAATAACCTGCTGGGTGCCAACTGGATGTCAGCCCTCCAAATGTGAGGCCAGCTGGCAGCTGCTCTGGGTTTGTCCCTCCCAGGGTTTGCAGATGGATGTTGGAAGGTGTGGGAAGGGGGATCCCATCAGTCCATCCATCCCCAAGGTGAGGGGCAGCACCAGGGCCACGGGAGGGGATGCTGGAGGCAGGACAGAGGCATGGACAGAGGCATGGACAGAGGGCTGTGCTGGGAGGTGCCTGGTGACCCAGTCCCACTGCTTTCATCTCCTTCCCTTCCTCAGTAATGGGTGTTTTGCCTCCTCACAGCCCTGCTGGGCCCTCACACACATTAGCTGGTGATATCACTGCAGGAGGTGTTTTATCCCTTGTTTTGTACCCAGACCTCCTTCACCTCCTCCCACCTCTGCAGTGGGACCTGTCCATTAGCACGGGTGGCTGTGTGCACACATTTGGCTGGGATGAGGCTGTTCATGGCCTCAGAACCCCCTGTATTCCCAGAACATCTCTCCCAAAACCATTTCCCTCCCTGTGATTTGCTCCACTGCACAGACACAGAGCACCTGGGCTGACCTTTCTTCACAATCAAGCCCGACGTGTTTCCCATCTTTATTTCTGCTTGTTTTTCTCCTCTAGTTATCCTCCTCTCTGGCAGCAATGTGCCCTCATCCTGCTGCCAGAATGGAGCATAATACAGTAGAATATCTTCCTTAGAGGGGCTATCAAACAATCCAAACCCTTTTCCATCACAAGCCTGATTATCTCACTTTTTTCCTCATTCCAATTGATCACATGGATCCTTAGATCAATTTTCTGCCTTTTTCTTTGAGGTTACACCATTTTCTTTTTAGATCTCCTTTATTATCTCACTGCCTTTAGGCTCCTCTCAATTTTCCATCTTTACTTGTTGAAATTTCCCAAAGGCTGATGTCTCCAGGCCAGGGGATGCTGCCCTGTTTTCCAACTGGGATGTAACCACGTGCAATCCAAAGGAGGGGTGGCTCTGCTTCATCCTCCTTCTTCTTGGATTTGGGTAGCAGGGGTGGCTCAGAGGGCCAGACCATCCATGCAGTGGTTTATCTAACCCCTTCCAATCAAAGAAGAAGAGAACAAAACAAACAAAAAGAAGAGAAACTGAAATAGAAATAGAAACCTTGTGTTTACTAACACTCTTACTGAGCAGCTGTGTTACAAGGTGATACAGGATGAAGTAAATTCAATCAAAATTTGGAAGACAATTTCACAAAGTCCTTTGGCTGAAGCACCCTTCAACTGATGATAAAGGAATTTCTATCCCTTGGATATGTTCTGTCAAGTAAAAATTACATTTTTGCAGAAATCAGGATATTTCAGGATAGTCCAGACCTGGCTGCCTGGATTTCCTTCATTTAAGTTTCCAATTCCCCTCCCCTAAAAAGAAAAAATAAATAATTGAGAACTTACTTCACCTGTTTGCTGGGTACAATTTATAACAAACAAACAGACAAACATCCTCCATATGGGAAAAAAAAAAAAACCTGGCAAAGAAAATACAGTTATGGGGGAAAAATTTCTCTCACAGATATTAACCTTCACAGTCTGAGATGTGCTCGTCCTTCAGAAATGAGCAGCTGCCTAAACCATTAGGAGGTTGCTAAGGATTAGGACCAACCAAAATATGTTCTTTTACCATCTTAAATTTCCTCAGTGTTAAATCAGTGTGAGCTCAGCTGCTCGAACTGCGGGTGCTGCCGCTGCTCACACGGGCCCCGTGTGGAAATGGATGGATTATATCCCTTCTTTTCATGGATTGGATGCTTGCATGTGACTGGGAGTGTGAACACATGATATGGCACCACTTTGAGGGGAATCAGAGACAGAAGGCAGAGCTTGGAGTCCGTGTGATCCCAGCAAAGAGCCTGGGCCAGGCTGTTCCTGACACATTTCCTGCTGGAGCTGTGGGACCACAGCACAAGTGCACTTAATGTCAGGATATTCTTAATATGAGACTGGGAGAATATTGGTCTGCGTATTTTTGATGTTATCAAGAAGAGGGTTTGCTGAATCTCAGCATCTTTGGGTGAGGGACAGGGTTTGTTTGGCATCATGTCATCCCAGGTACCCAGAGTTTCTGAGTCACAGCCCTTTCTGAGATCACCAGTACTTAGGGATGATAATACTGATGATCCCTTCTTCTGCCACCTGAGAAATTGGTTTCACTGTGCTGATAGTAAGGGTGTGTTTGTGAAAAAAAGGAAAAAAAAACAGTCCTAGTTTTCCCATGGGTTTCTCAGCTCTGTGCTTCCTCCCATCAGAGCTGAAGATGGTCAGGATTTCACATGATCACCCCAAAAGGAAGGAACAAGGTGAGAAATAGTGATTTGAATATGTGCTAATGGAGTTCCAGCTTGTTCCTGATAGTTCCTTCCAGCACAGCAGGAATTAGTCAGTGGGATACAGACCCCACTGCTCTTCAACATCCTACATGGACCAAGCTGCAAACAAGCAGGGATGTCCGTGTTGTCCATCCAGAATCCTGGACAAGTGGAATCTCAGCCAGCACAGCCCACATCTCTGGCTAAAACAGAGCTGCTCCAGCAGCAAAAGCAATTTCCATTTTCCCAGCACACTCTGCTTTGCAATCTCCTAATTCCTCTGGCCCTTGCTTACAGAAGGCAGTGAATCAGCAAGTTAAAAAGGTAATAACTGCAGCAACATCTTTACCTTGTAGAAACAACACCTTAAATTAGATTTCAGTTGCACATGTCAGAAAAAAGGACAAGTCCAGCAGTCAGAAATTCAGTCTGGGCACTGTGCTTTGCATCGTGTGCTCACTTGGCTCAGTGACAAGGAACAGCCAGCAAGAGGCTTTTGTTTTATTTGTGTTTTGTTTTTTTCTGTAATCAAAAAATTATAAATCAAATTCTTTCAGTTGTCCTCTGCTGCTAACAAAGGGTCTACCCTGCCAGGTCGGTGTGCCTGTGTAATTATTTGGAGCATTGTTTGGATGCGTGTGTGACGTCAAAGGGTGTAATTGCCTGACTGAAAGTCTTGGCCAGGTGATGGTTGTTCACAGCTACAGACGTGCAGGCTTTGAACTCGTGGTTGCAGACTCCTCCAGCATCCTTCCTATTAATTAGCCTTCAGGAATTAATAATTCAAAAGTCTTTCCTTCTGCTGCAGCGTTCTGACAACAGCGAGCGTAGCTGTGTTACTGTAGATAACAATAATAAAATATTCATAATTTAATATTCCCTGTTCTCTCCCAGCAAGTGAGGCAGAGGCAGCCTGATCTCTCAGCATCTGCTTTAAAGCTCTGCTCCTGCTGCAGCCTGGCCAACATCCCTGCTGGTGGTGCCTGAGTTCAGATGTTGGCTCCCGAGGGGTGTCCCCATTGCTGCAGGATCACCACGCAGGGACAAACCAGCTCCCTCTCATTCCCACCCACTGGTGGCAGAGGGACTCCTGACACTGCTGCACGATCAGTAGGAACCAGGATAAATGCAGGACTGGGGCTTTATTTGCCTCCTGCTCACTTTGCGTTCTGGTTTTGCCACGTTCACGCCCAAAGGCACAAATACCACCCACAGCTGAAGGGATACAGGGAGTCACTGTAATCACCAAACAAGAGAAGAATCTCCTGTAAATCTGTCAGATGATGGACATTTGGGTGCAGGAATGCAAACACAGTGCTGGGATCAAGGAAATGCTGACCAGTCACCTCGTGGAGCCCCCATCCAGACCAGACCCCGGGGAGCACCAAGAGCTCACCCAGGGGGTAAAACCAGCCCCGTTCCTTCCATGGCAACTGGAATTGCTGTGTTGTGGCAGGTGCATTATCCTTACCCTGAGAAACACACAGGCTGTTCCAAGAACTTCCATTAAAACAGCAGCAACCCCAAAAAACAAGGTGGCCAACACGAAGTCAGGGGAGTTGAGCTGAGAGGAGGCTCTGCTGGCCCTCAATCCACGGCAGAGCTTCATGGCAAACTCCCCCATTGCTTTGGGTCTCCTCTGGCTGGTCAGGGGGAAATGTTAAGTTTCCACATGTCATTCTGCCCACAGAAGGATATCAGCTATGAATATCCTTAATATGTTGGCAACATGGAAAGAAAAAGATGCTCTTTGTTTAAAGGAAGTATCAAAATAAAAAGTGTCTCTTTGTTTAAGATGAGACACCTAAACCATAATCAACAACTTTACTTTCCTTGAGTCAGGAACCATGAATCATCCTGTGAAATCAGATCACATTCAAGATTAGTTTCTCATGGTATTGCTGAGGAATTTCAGATATTTCCATTGGGAAAAGAGTTATTTCTTTAACAATCCCAGGGTTAGTTTGTTCAGTACTAATTTTTTCTTGTGTAATGAAGGTTGCCTAAAGGTAAGGAATGTTGAGATCTAAAAGTGGAGTGGAAAAAAAAAAAGAGAGATTAGGACAAGATTTAGAGACCAAAGTTAAGTGGAGACACAAATCAGACTATTTCAACCTGGCAGAAAGTTCATAAAAGCTTTTGACTATCTTGTTAAATGCTACACAGAGATATATCAAGTCACTGATAGAAGCTTTCTCCTGCCAGCTGTAAATAAAGCAATAGAAATATCTATTTCACAAGTTTTCTCTATTATCAGGGAGGATAATGAGTGTCAGGGGAGGTTTAGGTTGGATATTAGGAAAAAGTTCTTCCCCCAGAGGGTGGTTGGCACTGCCCAGGCTCCCCAGGGCAGTGGTCATGGCCTCGAGGCTGCCAGAGCTCCAGGAGGGTTTGGACAGCGCTCTCAGGGACAGGGTGGGATTATTGGGGTGTCTGTGCAGGGCCAGGAGTTGGACTGATGATCCTTGTGGGTCCCTTCCAGCTCAAGATATTCCCTGATTCTGTGTCTCCATTAGTTCTCCTTTATCTATTCTCCCTGTTACACATCAGCCAGGACAAGCACCCCCAGGTCCTCCAGCTTTCACACCATCCACAGCCTCGTGGTGGGGGGAGAAATCTGTGCCAGCTCCAACCCCATGGGCAGAGCCATCCCAGAGATCAGCTGTGCTCTGCCCATGTCAGCAGGGAATGGCAGGAGCATCCAGGGGCTGATTCATGCCCGGATGGGCTGAATCACCCTCTGACAGCAGCCAGCTCCCACCACCAGTGACTCCAGAGGACTTGCAATCAGCTTTAAATAGATATTTAACCTTAAATCGATTAACTTGCGTAAAATTAATCCCATCCAGTGGGATTTTCTATCTCAGATCCATTAACTGTGTCCCGTTACTACTGTTCCTACTTTCTTTGGTAATATCCTTGGAGTCATGACGTATATTTAGGCAAAATCTTGCCTGCTGCTTGGGCAGTGCTGGGAATTACCTCAAGTGTGGTTTTTGTTTTTTTTTTTGTTAAATCAATGTCACTGAATCAGCAGCGCTGAGCAACAGCAGAAAGCAAAGCCACGAGTGCCTGGGCAGAAATCTTGATGCAGAGGGTGAATAATACATGGAAGTGAAAAGTATCATGCTATTTTCACCTCCTGCTTTTCAAAGGAACAGGAGGAGAGAGAGAGGGAAGGTGCTCGCTGAAAACCCTGAGTTAGGTTTTTAATAAAGTGGATTTCTCCCCCACTTTTCTCCCCTCCTTTCCCTTCACATAGTGAGAAACTTCCCAAGGTTGCCAATGGCACTAAAACAGCCCGTCCACTTTCAGAATTTCAGTCACCTCTTAAACACTTAGAGGCTGAATTGAGTGAAAACCCGTTTTCAGAAGAGTTTCCAAGGAAGTAGAAAGTTTCCACACCCTGAATCTTGCACTCAAAGAAATGGAAACTGGCTGGTTGCTGCCAACAGCCTGAATTGTTGTATCACAGGCTGCTGAATGCTTTATTCTGTCGTGAAAAACACGAACATGCTTGGGGGTGCTCTGCTAAAAACGCACAAATACCCTTTGAGAAGCGTAGCTGAACAATATATGGCTTGTGAATTATTCTTTCCTTGCATTTTCTTGGCACAATGTTCCCTTTTAGCTGCCTGATAGCAAATAAATTCTGATGAGATCGCACAGCTTGTGTTTTGCAGAATTCGAGCCTTGCAATCACTGCTCTGGAGAAAAATAAGGAGGAATGTGCCTTGTACCCAAGACACCTGGACGAGAAAATCTGTAGCCCCAACTGTTTGGGAATGACTCACGAGGCATCACGTGCCCCGTGACCTTTCACTGATCCCACCTACTCTTGGTTTAAGATGTAAAGCCTGGACTTCACCACGAAAAATAGGTGATCAACAGGCCAAAAATAGTCCTGATCAACAGGACAAGGAGCTGAGCCTCTACAGTGGAGATCACAGGTTTGGAGGTTCCTAATTTGAAGTATAAGTGATGCTTGAATTGGTGGCATTTTGGGAGAGCTGAACTTTTCCACTTCCCAGCGAGGAGGGCAGGATTTGTGCCGGGCTTTTGCTCATTCCTTCGTGTGGCAGCACCCAACTGGGGCACCAGGGGTGAGCTGTTTGGAGGATTAACTTCACAACTGACAGAGTTCCTCAGCTCTGGGTAGTTTTGATTATCTATTGAGTCTCTTTCCCCAGCTTTCAGCTCACAGGGGGTTGAGCAACAACCACTGGTAAAAGTCATTGATGCTGCTGGAGGTTCGTGGTGAAAGGACACTGAGGAGCTCAGATGGAAAAGTCCTATCAGAGAGGAAGACTTGCCCATACCAAAAGGAACTTTATAACAAGCAGAATTTAGAGTTCAAAAAGCCTTTCCTTGCTGTGTTTGTGCAAGAAGATTTATTGCTTACAATATTCCATTTAATAGCTGCTTTAGTGCAAGGGGGAGTGCAATAAAGCAAAAGACAATATTGAATTTTAAAATTCACCCTCGTGCAGTGCTTAAAGTCTATGGAAAAACTCTTCCTGGGCTTAGGGGTTTTGGGTGGGACATGATGTGGTTCTCACTGTTTGCCCCTGATGGATGATATTACCTTTGCACAGTAAAATACAACTATATTCATCAACCCATTCAGTCTCTGTGTCAATGACTTTATTTGATTTCCAGATCAGAGTAGGGTGTAAATAATAACAAAGCTGTCTAAGTTGGAGAATGAAGTTGCTTGGGGGGTGCTGGTTAAAACACTGGATAAACTGTTCCATGATATTTTAGGATTCCTCTGTGCTGAACACCAATATTTGTTGCCAGTACCAGGCTTAGTCTTGTTATCATTCTGGTGCAGCACAGCAAAGCTGAATTAAATTATTGTAATTAAATTGTTGTTATGTAAAAGCTGATTGCTTTGCATTGCTTTTCATATTATACAATAGAAAGCAGTTATTATATAAAGCAACCAATCAAACAAAACAAACCCCCTTTCCAGAAAATCCTTCTCCTTTAAAGTGTGATCAAATGCTAAAAGCCTTTGTAACGAGCAAATAAAGTTTGTGAACAAGATTTATTTCTCTACAAACCAACTTATTTTCCATTGTAGTCCAAAAAAAAAAAAAAAAAGAAATCATCACCTTTTCCTGTTGATAAATTTCAGCATCAAAATGCCAAGTCATGGGCGGGTTAGGAAAATCTTGTTTGTAATCAAAGGCTTGGCCAACTTCCTACATTTTTTACATTTTAATTATACACTGCATTGGCATCTTGCTATAAAGACATTACTTTTTGGAAACTCCCAACTATTTACATGACTAAGACTTAATTGAATCAAGAATTTTTGCTCTTTCTTCTCTCTCTCTCTCCCTCTTTTTCTTTTTTTTTTTTAAATAAAGAACCATCATTCCCATTTTTTGCTGCAGAAAACATTCCTTTGCTCCCGTTGGGTCTTGGTAGCAAACACAAACAAGACTTTTGTCCTCGTGCAGCATTTCAGACACGTGGTCCAATGTCTCAGGATCTCTGTCTTTCAAGGAACTGTTAATTATTGCTGCCAAATCAGATTAACAATTCCCATAAAACCCAGATAGGTGTCCAAGCTTAGAGGTTTTCCCTTGACTGGTAGTGTGCAGATATGGCTTTGGTACCTCCTTGGGAGCATTAATCCCCACTAATCCTGGGAGTCTGAGCTGGGGATTGCTGCAGTTTAACTAATTCAGTGGAAAAAAGCTCTCTTAGATTACCTCAGAAGGAAAAGGAAAATTCTTATGATTTTGGTTCACGAGGAGCATCAGTAAAATCCAGAGCTGCCCTGAGTGGAGCCCGGAAAGGCAAATGTGGTGCCCCAGGGAATCCAAACAGCAGCAGGGCAGGGAGCAGAGGCTGGATGTTCTTAACTCTGCCCTGTTACAGCCTCAGCACCATCTCTCCAAAGGATGGATGGATGGATGGATGGATGGATGGATGAGCTGCAGGATTTGCCCCGTGTTCATCACACAGGACCAGTCGTGGCTTCAACGGGAGGTCTGCCCTGCCCAGTGAATGTGATGGATGTGATTTAAATCCCCTTAAGAAGGCAAAAAAAAAATAGGATTAAAGCACTTGTAAGGTGCTGTAAGCCTTGTGTTTCCAAGCATTAAAAATGGGGATGACAACACTTGCCCGTTTAACCGGGATGTAGTTATTGTTATTAAATTATATGTCTGCATTAAAGAAAAAACAGCCCTATATGTGCTGTTATCTTCTCCCCACTCTAAGGCAAATTGTCATTCTGGTAATTACAGCTGTGCCTCCCTTTTCAATGGGCTCAACACACTTCACTTATTGTTAGCACCGAGAAACTCAAAATGAAAGGTGCTGTTGAATCGGAAAATATTATTATTACAGTAAAAGTCATAAGGAATTGGATTTGTACAGAAGTATAAAGCAAAACACACTGAGATGATTCATTATGTATCACATGGAGAAAGACGTAATGTTGTTAATGTGGGAGAACAGATGTGTCTATGTATTTTAAGCATCTCTTTTTCTTTTCTCTGGTGAAAAGTTGTTTTTTTTTTTTAATGAAAAAAAAAGGGGGAAAAAAAAGGGAAAAGAAGAAAAAAAAAAGAAGGAAAGCCAACCTGATCTTGATTACCGGTACTATTGAGACAGTTCACTGGGAAATGAAAGCAGTCACTGCTGTTGCCATTAATCTCATTTTATGTTAGTTTGGCTTTTACTGCAGAAAGTAAAAACTCTTGGGTTTTCTTTCCTACCCGGTCCCACATGTGAGTCAAAGCAAAGCTGACAGGCAAGTCCTTGACATCACCTCACGCAGGCTGTGGCTGGGAGCTCGAGAGCAGCGAGGGCCCAGATGTGATTGCCTCGCTTTATTCAAATTAATTGGGCTTTAATTAAAAACGCGGCGCTTTGTCTTGGTTGGGTTTGAAGGGACACGGCTGGGGGCGACGGTTCCCCTCTTATCTCTGGGGTTTTTATGGCACAGTTGCTCTGATGGGCGTGGGAGAGAAAGTTCACAGTTTTTTCCATTCTCTCAGACCTCAAGCATTTCGTGCAGGGACCCAAAACCCGCTGGTGAGTTGGAGAGCTCTGTGCAACAACACCCTGGGATCCTGCACTCCCCCCCTGCCTGCAGGAGGGAGACCAGCTCCTCACTGTCCAGGGGGAAATCCTCCTCCACCCTGAGGGACTGAACTCCCTCTGCAGAGGCTCACACACAACCAGCACCCCCCAAGCAACTTCATTCTCAAACCTTAGACAGCCTTGTTATTATTTACACTCTACTCTGATCTAGAAATGCACACACAACATATTTCAATATCCTTCATTGCACAAAGCAGAGGAAGACAGATCTGTAGAACTGATAAGATTAATTAAAATTCTACGATACATTTTTAGTGGAGATGCTCCTTAGGAATCCCAGAGGATTTATTTGAAATGCAGAGGATTTTTTTTCTGTCTGTATCACACAAGGAACTGCCTCCTCTATTTACTGGGAATAAGGAGCAGTGTAGCTCCTTGCCTATCTGCTTTTAACTTCCAGTAAGTTACAGACAAAAATTCAATAAGCCTCAGCCAATGCTGACCAGAAAACAGGTGAAGAGGCCATTGGGGTAGAAGGGATCTGGTTCAGGAAATAATTTAGGGGAGCAAAAGCAATTGCAGAGCCTGACCTTCTAATGGAAAAACATTGGAAAATATCAAACATCCTCTTCAGGTGAGAAACCTCACATGGCACTGCTTGGTAACCTCCTGATTGCCACCATCAGACACTGTTTTATGAGCACCCAAACACTCACTCGGGCTCAGCCACTGTTGGAAGTGATGACTTTTTAATGGCAACAAGCACACCAGAAAAATTCCCCGGGCCTGAACCACGTTCTGGAGACAGACACATCCCTGGGGAGGGGGGATGTGTGCCTGCCCTCCCACTGCTCAAATATTGGGATTAGCTGGGGAAGTGGAGAGCTCGGAATTACCACTGCAGTGTAAAGACATCTCCGAGCTCGGGTTTCAGGTTTGGTTTCAGATCCCTGTAAACACACCAGGGCAAGGTTTAGCTGTTTCTAATCACTTGAAACTAATGGACACATTTTATTATTTGGCAACAAGTTTATCTTCTGTCCTGTAACTGAGCCTGAAACGAGATTCCCACTTCGGTTTGTTTGCTCACTTGGTGGTGCAGATAGAAATGGGAGGATGCTGAAAATGAAAAGTCTATTCAGGCCACATAATCTCCTTCATTAAGTATCAGTGATGCTGGATAAGGCTCACTTGGGGACCTATTAATGGAAACACATCTGCTGCATTCATAATAATAAAAGACTGGCTGTAAAGTGATTAATTGCTGTTAACAGAAGCAGGTCCTGCTGTGGGAAGGCAAATATGTGGCACATTTGGATGTGCACAGAAGGCTCTGCACGGATGAGCACGGCTCTTGCTAAGCTCAGCTTGCAGCTCTGCAAGGACAGCTCAAGGGGTTGGGATGGGTCAAGTCAGGCCACCTCTGGTTTGCAATCCCACCTCCCCCAGACTCTCCCAAGGTAAGAGAGAACTGGAAAAGGAGCATCACTGCCCTTTTCCCAATTCAAATACTTTTTATTAGCAGTGCTTGTATTACAGTAGTCACAAGAGACCCTAATCAAAGTGGGGCCCTCCTGTGTTAGACACTGTCCAGATCCATAACATAAACCAGCTCTTCCTTTTAAGAACTTAAAGACTTGCAGATAACCAGAGCATGGGAAGGGAAAACCAAACACAGACACGACCTGCCTGAAGTTTTAGAAAACAACTGAGATGTCGTAGGTCTCAGTTTAGGATTGTGGGACTGTGCCTTCTTCATGATGTATGGGATCCTCAGCAGTGAGACAGGAGCACAGGCCCTTCAGCAGAGCCCGTGGTGCCTGCAGAGGGTCTGGGGGACTCTTGGCTTCAGCACAGAGGGACTGAGAAACTTGAGAGAAAAGAAAACCTCAACGGGAAGATGCTGAGGATGCTTGAACAGAGAGAGCTCAGCAACATTCCCAGCTCCCAGGCACTTTATAAGCAGGCATGTCATACCCTTTCAAAGGGATAGAAAGTATGAGACAGAATGGCAGGAGAACAGGGCTGGTTTCCAGCAGTACACTCACACATTGATTAGAGCCCAGATGAAGATAAAAAGGCTGGAGATCCAATGCACAGTCTGGGATTGTTGTGTTTCTGTGGAGGATCTAATGTATTCATGCTGTCAGGTCACATACATTAGACCTAGAAACCTGAGGTTTTCTTTCTTCTTTCCCCCCCCCCCCCCCCTTTTTGGAAGCACTTGGAGCAAATATATTGAATGAGACATTTGCAAGCATGGAGCCCATTAATAACACAAGGCCAAAGCAGTGCTGCAGCTCCTTCATCCTGCTCTGGGGAGCCAAGGAAATTAAGATCCTATACGTTTCTTTGCTGCACTGGGGAAATCAAAGCCAAACCATGAGATGGGGCTGATTGGAGGCAGGTGAAATGTCTGTTTGTTTTTAAAGCTTTACAGCTCTCATTTTGATAGTCCCTGGGTTTTCCAAGTGCATTGTGCAGATACCAGAGGAGAGGTGGCTGGAAGAGGAGAAAACTGGTCTGAGGACCATCTGAGAACCAGCAACTTTTCAGATGCCAAAGAACAAAAGGCTCTACAGCAAAGGCTCCCTGCTGACAGCTGGTGGAGGTGCCCATCCTGCATTTACTGTATTCCTCTACAGTATTCCTACTGTATCCCTCACACCACAGATTTGTGTACCTGCAGCCTGATTTGTGCTCAAATGCCAATAAAACGTTCCATGTTTCTAATAGAATGAGAAAATGGTAACCCAGATAATAATAATAATAATAATAATAATAATAATAATAATAATAATAATAATAATAATAATAATAATAATAATAATAATAATAAAATTATGCACATGATACCTTGTGTAGATAAGGTGGGCTCATGTCTACATGGATATTGATTGCTGTGGATAACTCACATCTCATCCAAGGTGCACACACAATCCTCAGCACTGATCCTTCTCCAGGCAACCACTGTGACTCTCCATGCAGATGTCCATTAGTGGAGTATTAAGTGGGCAGGCAGACATCAAAATGGCTTTGTCACGAATCTGATGTTCTCATCTAAATAGATATAAACGGTTTGTTTTGTAACTGCTTCCTCCACTCAACCTCCTGTGATATCCCAGACTTGCTAACGTTCTTTTTTATTGCTGCCATCTGATTGTATAACTCTCCACTGATAGCAGCTCTTCATATTGCATCGATTAGGAGGAGAACAGGAAAATGAACAAAATGTACTCATTCTGTTTATAGTTTGAGCTATAATTTTGTGGCCCTCCTTGGGCGCCTCACCAGAAGAATCAGATGCACTTTTCTCCATGTTTGGCAGCGGGCTGATGACTTGGCTGGGAGCTGTGTCCAAGTTGACTCAGCTCTTGTGCTTTCACAAGTGGGTTTTTTAGGAGGCCACGGGAGGTGGACGGGGCTCCCGGGGCGACTGTTGGGACACAGCAGGAGCTTCTACTAAACAGAGAATTTCCAAGGAGGAAAGGCTGTTCATGAGCCCTGGATAACCCCCCACTGCTCTGGAGCTGGGTGTGAAGGCTCAGGCAGGACACAGGAGGGAGGTGGATGATGATGATGGACTTGGCAGAGGGTCTGTTTGCCCTCCTAGTTTGAAACACAGGGTTATATATTCGAGGTGAGTGGGGGGGTCACAGCCTGGTTCTATAGAGAAAACCTCCCTCCCCATCTCAGCCTGCTGCAAACGTTGCCTGTTCTTCATTTGAAGGCATGAGATGGCCAGTTGACTCATTTTCAGCTGTGAAAAAGCCATTTTCTTGCTTTGATGTACTTTGGTCAATTCAGTGGTGAATGACTCAAGATTACAGTGGCCTGATTAAATTAGAGGTTCAAGGTAGTGTGAGTTTGATCTTTTTAAGAAGCAGAAAGAGAGGAAAAAAGGAAATTATGTATTTATCTCTCATCTCATTATAAGAATTCCTTTTAAAAGTGAACTAGTTTTAATAAAATCACTTATTGGTTTTAGGGCCATGAGGTAGAATCTCTTCCATATAACAAAGAAAACCCTTCAACTGATGTATTAACTGCTTAAAGAGCTGGTGCCTGTCTTGCACAATTTACCTCAGATACAAAGATTTAAAAAGAAAGGAGTTTGGTAAAACTCTGTAGCACTGTCAATGGCCCTGCCCTCACTCCAGCTCTAGACCATGCAGTCCCTCAAGTTTTTGTCCACTCCTATTTTCTAAGGAAGGGCAAAAATTTGTCATTGGCAAAATAAAGATTAAATAAAGCCTGAGTAATGTGTATGTAGATCTGGAAGATATCTTGGCACGGGGACCAGTTTCCCCCCTCTGACGGATTTAGAAGTGCTCAGGTTCCTGCTGTGACTGGAAAGTTGTCTCAGAACATCTTTCCTGTGATGCTCAGAAACCTTCTTCATGTTTCCACCCCCTGTTTACTCACAACCAGTTTGATTCGGGGCCAGCATTGTCCTTTAGCTTAAATAACTCTCTCCCTTCCCTGGGGGTTTACCTGGGCTATTTATAGAAAGCAATCCTTTTCCTAGCCTTTTCCTGCTTTTCCTAGCCTAAACAAAGCTATTTTAGCTTCTTCTCCACCCCCCTGATTGCCCCACATCTTCCTCTGCACCTGCTCCACTGGCCAGATCCTGATCCCAGTGCCCCACACAGGGAGGGACCTTCCTTCTCCCTCCTGAACCAACCTTGAAAATCCACCATGATTTTCAGCTCTTATTACACTCATGGCTCATTCCTCCTGTGATTTTTAATGCAGCCACATCTCTTTTCCTTTTCCATTTGCAACGTTTTCAGCCCTGTTTGTCACAGGAGCCCCTGTTGATGCCCCTTCTCTCATTTCCAGGCCATCTTTGTCAGCAGTGTGTGATGGGCAGTGGGACAAAGATATTATTTGGAATTCTGACAATGTAATTTCCCTGATTTATTATTGAAATCCTACAAATAGGCCACTGACACCTCAGTCTGGGCTTGTTATCTGTGATCCCTTTATAGCCCAGGTTTGTCTCATCCTCAGACCTGTGCACACAGTAAATTTTGGAGTTGTCTGTTTTTCCCCAGTGAATATAAAAGGAGTCCAGGGCACAAGCCCAGGATTATTCATTTAATTTTTGGACACCCTGAAGTCAGATAAGATTAATTTCCCTGTGAAGTATCCCCTTCAAGAAGGCAGTGGTGACTTTTAGTTGAGCCAGTTCCAGCTGCTGAGCTGCAGTAAGTAAATGGCAGTCACTAAATGTCTCTTCTGAAGATGATGTTCTGTCCCATTGATTTTGGGCACCTGCATGAGAAAACAGAATGAGAACTTTAAGTTTCCCCATCATTACTCCAAACCTGCTCTTTTTAGTCTGGTATCAACCACGAGGAAGTGATGCAACAGTGCTGAAAATGCCTCTGAAAAAACCCAGAGGGTTTGAAGTTGGTCACTGTTAGTCCTGGGTGAGACACATCCTTGCTCTGCTCTCACAACAGAGCCAGGGCTGAGGCAGCACCCACTTCCCAGGACCCCACCTGGGCACCTCTGCTCCCGTGGGCATGGACCATCCTCAGCTTCCCTCTGCTGTGACTTCCAAAGGGGCTGCACCCCTTCGCTCTCCTCTTCATAAAACCCGTCCCTCAGGCAGCCAAGTCACCCCAAGGTAAGTGGGAGGCACGTAAATCCTGGGGCTGTTTGTTGTGATGGAATCTGGGCAAGGAAAAGCACTTGGAGTTGAGGATGGAAAATGTTTCTGAGAGCAGTTACGCTGGGGCAGCAATTCTGCTCAGCAAGCACAGGAATTCTTTTGGTGTGCAATAAATCTTTGGAGTTCTGCAGTCTCACTTGTCAGCTCCCCCCACGAGCATCCTCCCCAGCCCGGAGCCTGACAGGTTTAGCTCTGGATGCCTTGCTGGGTTATCGGGAATTCATTCATTTCTTCTCTTTCCCCCCGTTGTTATATCAGCATTCCATGCCATGAAAGCTGAAAGCGTGTAAACTGAAAGCACTTCTTTTTGTTTACAGGGAGAGAAAGAATTCTGGGCATATGCATGGGAACAGCTTCATCCTAAACATCGAATTTACGGGTCAGGGTATCGACTTTGAAAACTCCTGCTATGGATTTTGAATCCCCTGAACAGCCCCCCAGGCAGATGCCTGGAAAAAAACCCCCACTCTGCTGGAAATGCTGTGGCACAGGCAAACTGATGACTCAGGAAAAGAAAAACCAGCATCCCAGTTTGAAAATTTGCTGACAAAGATGACCCCTCTGGAAAAGGGCTGGTTCCATTTGGCTTTCGAGGCAGCCACTTGAGGCCAGCGGTGAGTTCAGAGCTGCTGGGATGGCTTGGGATCACTGCAGTGAGAGGCTGCTGGCACAGGGCAGCACAGTGAGAACACACAAATATCACAGGGTGCATTATTAGCAGAATGGCAAAAAAGCTGCAGATGCCTTGTAATTAATCTCGTCCCTTGAAATTGGCTTATGCTGTTTCTTTTTTTTTTTGATTTAACCTTTGTTTAAAATCTTCAGCAGGGAAGATATTGGAGATAAATGTCTCAGTCCTGAACACAGCTCTGAAACAAAAGAAAATAAAATCAAAATGCTTTGAGTCTGATTGTTCACGGGTGTCATGTTTTTTCCCATCACCACTTAAATACAAGTCCAAATACTAATTGTTGTGTAATTAAATATCCCTTTTCTTTAATTTACTACACCTCCAGTCTACACTTTTATTTCTCGCTCCAACTAGAGATTATTTAGAAATCAATATTTCCATTGGGTGCAGAGGACTTTATTTCAAAGGGGGAAGCAGTGGATATATTAGTTTCAAAAGCAATTATTTGGAGCAGGATTTCAAATACTCTCCTGCAGAAACTGCTCTTTATCCTTCACGGAAAACACTCCGACACTTTCGGAAAAAGTGATGCATGTTTTAATTGAAGCCACCACGGCCCTTTTTCCTACTCAGCTTTGTCAGGAGTGTCTTTAAATAGGAAGAATCTCTTTCTATAGCTGGTTTGAGTTAATCATTTCCCCTTCCAAACACACCGGGAGACACGTTCGGTCGGACGCTGGGAGAAGCAGCTCAGTGTGAATGGAAAGCTGCTGGGAACGGGAGCAGAGCCTGCAGTCCCAGCCCCCAGGGCTCTGCCTGACCTAGGAAGGAAGCAGAGGGATGTTTCCGAATCCCATAGCATACAATAATTCACTTTAATCTTCTGCTGTTGCCTCGCCTTTATGGAAGTGAAATCCAAATGAAAGAACTCCGGTGGAGATTTGCCGGGGCCTCCCGGATTTGTGGCCGTCAGCTGGAGGAGCAGTTGTCTGGCAGGATTTACTGTCAGTGAAGAGCTACCTCAAGAATGGCACTAAATGAGCTGTGCTGGATCACACAGCCCATGGATTTGCCCTTTGGAAATGGCTTGGGGCACCAGCAGGAGGGAGATTCCTGCCCGCAGTGCTGTGGACCCGTCATCTTTCAATACCCTGAAATGGGAAAAAAAACTCCCCTCAAAATGATTTCTGAGCAAATAAAGACCATGTTCCACTCTCTGTTCTCCCGCAGAGACCATTCCTAGCGGGAATATGGGACCATGAGCTCCAGTAAAGCATTTTTCAGGCTGTAACAAGCAACACATCACCAAACCCTTCTGAAATTTCCCCCCCCTTTTCTTTCTGTGCATCTCAAACCCCACTGAGCTGCAGACGCCTGACGGAAATCTGGGAGCAAAACAAGCAACAACAGGCACTTCTTGGTTCCCATTTGCACGACCTGGAAGTGCAGCTCGTGTTCCCAGCCTGCTGGACACCGTTTGCCAAGAGGAGAAAAGCAAATCGCTATTTAAGACATCGCCGAGCTCCCATCGGGCCTCATCACCTCCGACAGATTTGTGAGTCACTAAGAGGAAATATTTTACTGCTATCCTGTTTGCTCAGCAGGTGGAAGGGAAATAGCTCTCACAAACCCTGGAAAAAAATTCAGCAGGACTTCGATTTCAAGCACAGCCTCGGTGCTTTCGGCCTCGGCCTCGCCGAGTTTCATGTAGTGCCAGCAGTTTTCTGGATATTTTTCAGAGGAAGACAACAAGACAAGATCCTTGGCATAAAGAAATTTTTTTTTAACCCTGTGCAGTTTTTTTGTGCTCCTTCCCAGCTTTTCATCCCGTAATATCTTCCCCCAAACCACAAAAAGTGCTTTTTTCTTGTTAATTTTTCTTTTGGTGTTTGAGAATTTTTTGCTTCTGCTCTCCAAGAAACTTTGCTGCAAGATAAAAATGTTACTTTTTTTTTTTTTCAAACTGCATGGTAGGACTTAAAACAGGCTTGGATAGTTCATAAACTTTGCAAAAGGGATGAAATTCATCCCTAAAGAAAAAAGATATTGCAGACATCTCCCTTTTTCATAATCCAATGAAAATAGGATAAAGAACATTGCTGAAGAAATCTGAGAAAATTAGTTCCCAATAGCATATAAGAAAATAAAATAAAAAATAACTTGTTCCATTTGTACCAAGAACATTTCCTAGCTGGAAACTCAGACAGTTGAAGTGCTGGTGGAGAGCTGAGGTTTTTGGTGCTGCCACCTCTCCTTTCCCCTGTGACAGATAATCCATGAGGTTTACTGGGGACATTTCCCTCCCTGGGGATGAAGAAAACCTCAAGCGAGCACAGAAACCATCCAAGAGGGGAAGGTTGTGTCTTTTTGAGACAACCCCATAATAGAGCTCAAGCCCTGAATATCACAGAATCATTCAGGTTGGAAAAGACCTTTAAGGTGATTGAGAACAACTGTTGACTTGAGAACAACAAGCATTCAGAATGAACTAATAACATTTAGACTCAAATATGCCTCTTGTATTACTGTTGTTGGTCTACTGCCTTCCTTATTATGGTCCTCTAAAAGGTAAGAATAGGATAATTCATCTCCTTAAGCAAGCCTTGAATATAAATTAGCTTTAAAGACCTTTGAGAGCCAATTTTTCTCCCTGTTTATACATTTCTGCTTCAGCAGAAACCCATCGAAGAGCAATAATGAAGAAATGTATCCCTTGTCCAATAAAGCACATAAAAGCCCTAAAGTTTCCTTAGAGATGCTCCAAAGTGATACAAGATCTTGGGTGCTCAAACCTGAGACGTGGGAGAAATGTTTTAAGATATTCTCAAATAAATGAAGTCACTGGGACAGTTCCAGCCAAGCTGATGAGAGAACAACGTGTAACACAGAGAATGACCCTCGTTATGTGCTTGTTTCTGTAACTACATCCAAAGAGAGGATTTTGGAAGGCCCTGCAGTGTTTTGACACACACATTTCACCCTCAGGTTCCACCTGGGACTTGCAGTAGCCACAGAGAAAGGAGAGCAGTTGTTTTTGTGGTTTCTTTCTGGCTCGGACCAGGGGCTGATGCACCAGAAGTCTTACGAGAAATTCTGCTTTGTTGGGATTTCCTGCAGGGTCCTGCACACAAAAGCAGCTCAAACCCTTCAGCTGACACGGTTTTTGGAACCTGCAGATGATTTCCCCAAAACACATTGATTTGGGAACCTCTGCTTTTCACCCACTCCTCTTTGTTACATCCTACGTGCTTCCTGGATGATACAATTTGGACCTGTTTTTTAATGAAACGTCACTTAAGCACCCTGAAGTGCCATTGTATTCTGCTAAAGCTCTGCCAGCCCAGGGAGAGCTGTATTTCACTTGCCAGGAAGAGATTTCAATTTACTGGGATTTAACAAGTTACCACGTGTCAGCTGAGCTGTAGAAAATCTCCATATGTGCTTTTTTTTTTTTTTTTTTTATTTTATTTTATTTTATTTTTTTTGTTTGTTTTTTGTTTTGTTTTTTTTTAGATCTGTGGCAAATGCAAACCAAGGCATCTTGTCCTAAACCTGTCTCACTGCGTGCTGAATGTTACCTTGTGGTAACCACAGACCCCACTTACACACAGGTAGTAACTCTTTAGAATCATAGAATGGTTTCCAAACAGTCAGTACAGACAGAAAACCCCCAGCCAGTCCCAACCCACCTGGTTTTTGGACTGGGAGTTTGGGCAATTAAAACTCTTTTCACTCGCTAATGGGTGTGTGGGGTATTTTCCTGCTGCTGCTTAAACCAAAGCTGCTCCATTTGCTCTTTCCTCTCCTCAGCATCACCTGCACCCTTCCCTTCCATGGCCACAGCAATTCCCTGCCCCAACTGGGGACAGAGGGAAACAAAACAAAGGGAAAAATGCACTGATAAACCAAAGTGACAACTAGGTTGCCAGTGGGAAAATGTTTGGCTTGCACGAGTAGAAAAAAACTCTTGATTAGAGAAAACACCCACAAGAAAACCCCAAACCCAAACCAGGCAAACCCAACCCAAACAAACAAACTAAAGTGTTGTGCTTCCAGTGAGTAAACGAGGATAATTTTAGGATCAGGAACACATTAATGTACTTAGCAAGTAAAAAGGGAGGAGGTTCCATTCTCTGACCAGCCCGATTTTAGATGAGCATTGAAGAGTTCAAAGCTGCCTGGGCCAATGCTCTGGCACTGCACTGGAAGTACTGCACTGGTGTTTTCCCTGAGGAATGAACATTTTGGATGCTAAGGCTGATCAGGGTTTCTGTAAATCCTAATAGGAGAAATGGCACAGTGAGCTGGTATCTGACAGGGCACCTGGGAGTGCTTAGTCCATGGGGAACGGAGAGGGGAGGAAAATAAAGAACTGAATAGAACCAAAATAAAGAAGTGAAACTGCAAAAAGCCAGCTGGCCAAATAGCCCAGATTAATTGCAGCAAGATATGGAGCTGAACAAGTTAAATGTGAATTACTGCACTATTGCTCCTGAAAGGTTTACTGTACACTCTGAGTCACAGTGTGGTTTGGTCTTTTGTCTATGCAGACTTTGCAATATTATATATTGAGGGTTTTTTTTTTTGGTAGAAGCAGAAGATTCAGCAAAGGAAGCTTTTTCAAGCCCATTGATCCCACAGAAGGTGAGAAAGCCCCGTGAAAGCACCTCTCCATTTGGGCAGCAACATCCTTTTGAGGAAAATTCTTTCCTGGTCCTTGCTTTAAAGAAGTTATTTGAGATTAATGTAAAGACCATTTGTCATTTTTGGTCATAAGAAATGCTAATGGCTTTCCCAGCTTTTTGCATTTTCTGTAAATTAAGCCTGTATTGTGAACTTCTCTGCCAGGCACAAAACAGAAAAGAAATCGTCTCCTCTAAATGGCAAAGCCCGAACTGAGTCATCAATTCACTGCTAATTGTCAAATGTGTTTATTGCACAAGAGAACTGATAACCTGCAATGAGATGTGATGGATTTAGCCAGCTGTGTTTTTGCAATTTCAGGCTGGTGTATGTCCAACAGAAACCAAAGACTTACACGAGTACAAAAAAAAAAAAAAAAAAAAAAGAGGAAGAAAAATGGGAAAAAAAAAGCCCAGTAGTGTTGATTCAGCACTGGTGTATTTTCTTGTCCTGATTATTTCTGTAATAGCAAGTGTCTGATAAGTGGGTTAAAGACTGACTGAAGGAGATGGGATTGGAAAAGAATTGCCATTGTGTTTGTTGATATTCCTAGAGTTAATTCAAAATGTAGGCAAGTCATGGAATGATTTTGGCTGGCAACGCATTCCGTGAGCCTTTCCTTGTGGAGCTAAAAAAGAGAGAACACCCTGTCTGTGTCAGTGAGCACACGAGGGGTTCAGACAAGGGAATGGAGTCAGAGTGAATAGTTCTACCTGAGAAATAAATGGAGACAGAACCCACAGAGGAAAAAATGTTTGCATGGCCCATGGCACTGGAACAGCTCCCTGTAAAACCATCTGTGGCAGACCCTGGGCACAGATCCCTGCACTTGGGCACCTCTCACGTGATGTCCTTCCCTTTCCAGCTGATGCTGGAGGTGCCAACACGACCCTCCACCTCTGGGACCAAACCTGCCCTGGCACACAGGCCAAGGAATGGGACTGGAAGGAGCCAACCCAGAAGGTCAGAAACCAAAACTGGAGGACACTCAGTTCCTGCTGCATCAGGGCTCGAGGACACTGTGGTGACACCCTCACCTGGTGATCTCCTCATTTTTCTCTCGCATCAGCAAAGTTTCTCCCACCTAAATCCTGCCAGAAAAATTTACCACCCCAAACACTGGGAAGAACTCACATGATGCTTGCAGCTGACCACATCCTCCTCCATCCTCCTTCCTTTGGCATATTCAGCTCATGAGTGTGAAGAGAACAATCCCCCCTCCCCTTGCCCAGTGGGACTTGGATTCAACCACCATTCCCAGGCTCTCTGGTAAAAATTGGGCATGATTTGTGAAAACCTCGTGCAGCCTTTAAAACCAGAGAAGATCTGGTGATGCCTGACTAATGGATGTGTGGAGGCCAAGAAGAGCTAATGAGACATGACCATGTTAGTCCTACAGAAACCACAGAGATTAATCACACAACCAGAGGAGCAACGTCACGACAGAAGGCACTGGGCACCTTCACAGGAGACTCAGACGTCTTCCTGGAGGATAATTCCTTCAGGAGGCAAGGTTACTGAGCCTCATGCAACTGAACTTCATGAAGGATTTTGATCTGTACCACATGGGGTTAGGTTAGGAGAGGCATGGAATGTATACAGCCTCCTCAAATTGCAGGAAAAATTCTCCCTGATCACAAAAGAAGATAGGAATCAAAGAGATTTCCTCAAGGAAAATCTCAGAGTTCAGGGTTTTGACAGTGGCCCCAAACACAATTAGGATGTGGTGAACCTTGATTTGCTCTTCAGTTCACCTGTGTGAACCAAAGCTGGAAACAGAAACATTGCAGCAGTTTCCTGCACATATTTCCAGCCTGGATTTCATTAATATCTTCCCTGAGCTGGGATTATTTTGCTCATGTACAGTGTTCAAATCTGTTCAGGCTTTGTTTGGAAGCAGCAAAACACTCCTAATGGAGGCACCCCGTATAACCTACCAGAAAATGACAGTGTTCAACAGCTTCTTTTTTTAAACAACTATGAAAATTTAATACATAACCATATCCCACTATGGAATTCTGCAGGAGTGTTAAAAATAACCCAACAGGAAGCATAAAAGCACTTATTAAATTCTACAACTATTTACAGTAATTTCTGCATATGACTCTATTAAATTTCCATGGCAGCTCAGTCCCATTTCAACCAGGCTGCACAGAATTTTTCCAGAATGGTCAGCTCTTTCCTTCCAGTTCCAATGAACAAAGACACAAGGCAGCCTGTTTCTTATCAGAGATCTGATTGTATCAACACTGGTGGCTGTAAAAAAACCCCACATCTCCAGACTCTCAGCTGGGGAAATTCAGCATAAATCCGTTGCCTTCAAATCTGGGCTCAGGGACTCCAGCTCCCCCTCTGTCTAATGCTCACCTCAGTCTAAACCCACGTGTCTCCTGCTTTTGGCTCCCACTCACCAGTTACTCAACTCACCAAGCCATTGTTTTCAACTTTGGTATATTTTAGTAGCTGTAAAATTAGCTGTGTTAGTTCATAAATTACGGGAGGGGCTCTGAGATGTTGTTCCCTCTAACCTTTGCTGCTGGAGATGGATGGGATGGCCAAGGGCTGAGGTCATGGATGCTTTGTGTTTAGCAGGAGAGGGGGAATTTGAGGCGCTTTCCAGCAGAGACTGTCAGGGTTATGCAACTGGAGTCTCCATGGAGCCCTGGAAAGCTCCAGCCCCATCTCTGCTCGAGATGCGCTCGCTGAAATAACCTCTGTGCTTCAAAGGTTGACACTTCTGACTTCCCAGACACAGAGGCACAAGGGTTTGCATCACAGAGCCTGTCTCATCACCCCAGGTTGTGCTGACCCTGAGGAGCTGCTGTCTAGGGACCCTTCAGCCGTGAGGATGGGTCATTCTCTGTGCACTCGGTTGCCAAAAATATTTCTGGGAACAAAGAGGCTGCTTGATGTTTTCTGCAACTGAAGTAAATCTTAGACAAAAAACCCAGAGGGAGCTGTTGGCACACACCACGCAACCATCAGACAGGAATCCTGCTCGTGCCTCAGCCAGCTCCTTGACAGGCAGGAGTTTAGAAACCATTTAGCACATGAAAGCTGGTAAATATGTGTGTGTGTGTGTGTGTATGTATATGAGAGACTTATGCATAGGGAATCTGGGCTAAGCATATCATTTTCCAAAGCTGGAAACGTGTCACTCAGCCACAATTGCTAAACTGAGAGCAATCAGAATGATTGCTTTAAAGACTGTGATAGGGAGTGAAGGCTCTTAGAGGCACTTTTACCCACAGTTGTGGCTTTAATGGGGTGGTTCTGGTGAGTGGCTGAATAGGTGCAAAGCTGCTGGGTGGCAGGACATTCTTTGGAAAACTTGTCTCTGCAACGTTCTGTCTCTGCAGTGCTCTGTCTCTGCAGTGTTCTGTCTCTGCAGAATGCAAACTTCCCAAGGGACGAGGGTGTCTTTTGGATCCTGAAATGTAAACAGATGCTCCCCTGCAATTAAGTCTAGAGGAGTCACACATTTGCATTGATTTTGCACTTGCTGGTAGAGTTGCTCCAAATTACAACCCAGACAGTCACTTTGCTGGTCTGGGAGCTGGGAGCTGAAGCAGGAAATGTTTTCAGAGCAGTTGCTGGTTATTTTGCAGACGTCCTTGGGACGGGCTGATTGCCCCCAGCTCCTCTGTCAACCCCAGCCTGGACACCGCTGAGCCGAGAAATAAACTCCCCCTGAGCTAAACACAGAGCAGGGATCAAAGGCTTTTGGGGCATCTGCTGTCATCATTTGTGTATCTTCAGCCAGTGCTCAGCTCTTCCTGGTGAGTGGTGGGTGCCCGGGTGACGCCAGCTGCCGTGGCAGGGATGGGCGCTCGGGGGATTATGGCAGAGACATTACAAGGAAGCTTTGGCTCCCAGGGTTGTATCGACTTACCCATTAAGTGCTTGATGGACTTGGGTTTTCTCAGAAGAGTTTTCTGCTTGGCACTTCCCCTCACCTCGAAGCTACGCTGTGCTGTCCAACTCCTCTTGGCTTGTGCCTCGTCCTGGATCCACCACGGGCAAAGCTTTGGATCCACAGGGCAGGGATGGAATAAGGTGTGCACTCCTGGAGTTATTCATGAACTAAGAACACATCCCCTGGCGAGGCAGCAGTGCCTCATCTCAGACACGAGCCCTTAAAAAGCAGCTTCCTTATTTTCCAGGTGTGACTTTTTCTTGGAAAAATCAGATTTCTGCTCCCAAGTGCCAGCTCTGGAGGCAGAGGAAGGAGGCAGGGACGGGAGAAAAACCCCTCAGCACCCAGCTGGGATTGCAAAGGGAGGGCGAGTCCTCTGCCTCCAGGGAGACCTCTCTCAAATCCCATCCCCTGCTTCTATTACTGCTTTTCCTGTCTCTGAAGAAGATGTGGAAGTGCTGTTGATAAGCTCATTAACATAAATTAGTGCAGAATCCCACGGCACGAGGTGGTTTCAGTGATCTGGGGCTCAGAGCAGCCTTTTTTTGTCACAGCAGCACCTTCCCCCTCTGACTGCCACAGACACCTCCTCACAGCTCTCCATCCCATCTCAGGAATCCTTCTTGTACCATCATTTTACTGTCCCACACAGAGCCCAACAGGCTCCAACCCCCTCAGGGAGCACTTCCACCAACACACAGCAAGAGCTGTGTGGTGAATGCAAGGAATAGCTGGTGTTTGGATTTTATACTCCATAAAAGTCCATTCCATCTTGGAAGGAGAAACAAAGAAGAGGGGAATCCAACTGTATCCCTTGGAAATAGCCCAGTGGACTCCAGAGGAGGATCAGATCTCCATAATGCAATAAAGCAGAGAATGCAAAAAGATTCTGTAAATGGAGGTGAAGTCCAGATTTCCTCCTGGGAAAAGGCACTGGCCTCTAGTCAAGAGTATGTTCTGTGCTGACCAAGTCAGGAATGCACAGGATCAGGAGCTGAGCAGTTTTGGAAAGATTGTGCAGTGGGAGAATGAAGGGCTAAACTGATAATCCTGTCAGGAAAATATAACTTAATCTGGAGCTACGGATGAAAGATCGAACCCAAATCACAGCAAATTCTCCAAATTTGCCTCTGCTTCTCAGCCTGACAGTGGAATTGGCTGCCCAGAGTTTTCTGACTAATTACCTGCATTACAAGCAAAGTGCACAGCTTTTCTTAGAACAGAACTATCTATTTTTTTTCCTGAAAGTTTAATCCTCATAAGAGAATTCGTGTCCTGTCCTTGCCAGAGTCAGAATTCAGGCTTTTCACATGGCCCTGAGCAGGAAAAAATTCTACCCAGCTCTCATGTGCACGCTGGTGCTGGGCAGGAGCTGCTTGCACAGAGCTCCTCTGGCTCCCAGGGAACCAAGCCAGGCTTTGCTCCAGTTTAGTGCCCTTTCTTTTCACTGTTTCCCATTTTTTGGCTCTCGTTTCCGTTCTCCTTGAGATTCCTCATGGCCTTCTAATGGCACATGCCTGGGAATTCAGCTCTTTGGGTGCTGAGTTAGAACATGTTCCTCTGACTGAGCTGCAAACACCTCCCCAGGGGCTGGGGCCCATCTCCAGAGGGGCAGCAGCAGGAGCAGCCTGGCAGCATCTTGACCATTTGTGCCAAGATGGACAGATGTCCCTCAGACAGATGTTTGTTATTGGGAAAAGTGTCTAAATAACATGGTTTTACTTTAGTGGCTTAAAAAAAGATCAAGCCCAGACTGCTGTGCCCTGGAAGGAGCAGTTCCTTCAAGCCTGGCTTAAAGTTTTATCATGTGTGTGAGGAATATAACAGAAAACATGGATGTTGTCTAACCAAGCCCACAGGCACTCCCAGCAAATAAAAAAGCCTTTCATTCATTCACTCATTCATTCATTCATTCATTCATTCATTCATTCATTCATTCACTCCTTCATTCATTCCTTCCTTCACTTGCCCTTGCTGCCACTGAAGAAGCTCCCTAACTATCTGCAGCAAACAGAGATGTTTTCCAGAGGCAGGGATGTCAGTGCTGGATTAACTCTTTCTTTCACCAGGGAAAACTGCTGATCCCGTGTGGATTCACTCCAAACAGCTCCACGGCCTCTGTGACCCCAAACCCAGGTGCTGGAACATCCCTGTCTGTACCAGTGAAGGGAACACCTCCCGTTCCCACATGGCTCTGGAGCCTGTGCCGAGGTCTGACCCAGCTCCCCCTGATCCCAGACACACACAGATCGATGGGATAACTGCTGGAAAGCAGCAGTAATGAGCTCAGGGTGAGCCTGTGCTATCCAGCAATGCTCGTTAAGGCACCAGCCCTGCTGATGTAAATGAATCGTCAGGTAATGACAATAAAACCCTGCAGTGCCTCTGCTGTGAGGTCATCAGGCAGAAAATAATTTGGGGGGGCTGGGGAGAGGGGGGAAGAAAATCCAATTCACAGTTGGATGGGTTTTATTTTCTCTTGGATTAAAGACACTCCCTTCAAGGTCTCTGTAACACCTTTTCATGGGACAAACCCAGCTCTGGCTCACCCCCAGTGAGCCCCTTTTCCAGCAGGGATGAGGGTTCTGGGCAATCAGAGAGGGAACAGCCCACGAGAGGGCTGGAGAACTGTGTCAGTATTGACGCTGTGACGACATGGACACTTCTCAAAACTTCCCAAAGGGTGGATGGAACAAGCTGAGCCCTCCCACCGCCACCGCATCTGCTGGCTCTGCCATCAGCAGCAAAAGTTCTAAACAACTTGTATCGGGGGAAACAATAGCTTTAAAGGTGAGCCCTGGGAACAGATAAAAGTGATACAATGGTACACGATGTTCTGCAAGCCCTGACTGTCCTCTGCAGCTTTCAAACTGTCTTTAAAACAGTTTGCAAAGCATCTGCTGCCCTGGCCGTGCCGTAAGCACTGAGGAAGGACAAACACAGAACAGGCTCGAGCCATTCCAGGGTTTGGAGACACTTAGTAAAAATAAGCTGAAGCACCACTCAGCCCTCAGTTCAACAAAAGCAATTCTTGGAAATGAATGGAGGAAGATAAAGTGCGTGTTCATTTAAATGGTACAGAACAGGGAGGCTTTTTGAGAGGAAAGCATTTAGACCCTGGGCTCTGTGATGGCCCCTGTGAAGTTACCTCATTGCTCCGAGGCTCTGTACGTCTGTAAGTTATTTTTGGATGCAATAATGGGGGTAGGTCCCAGCCTGTGACACTGGGAGGGACATCAGGGGCTGCAGGGGCAAGCTGCCTGTGCCTCTGTGCAAGCAGGACACGGCGTGGCCTTAAAGCAGCGCTGCTCCCAGAGATCACCCAGAGCCTGGGACCCCAAACTGTGTCAGCACTGGGCTTTATCCAAAATGCATCCTAAAATGGGAGTGTTCCATGCATGTTCTACCTGGGAGAGACATCTGGCAGTGCTGCCAGAGGCTGGTGAGATGCTGCATGGGATGGGACACAGAGCAAAGCAAAGCAAGACTCTCCTTGGTCCCAAAGTGCCCAACATCCCCGTACCTGCCCACACATTGGTCACCTCACAGGAGGGAGCAGCACAGCACCCAGCCAGCCCCCAGTGACCTGCAAACCTGCCAGCCCTCAGCACAAAAGATTTCTATAAGGGTTGCATCCATTCAAAGCTCTTTGATCACTCCATTGCCTCACTGCTGGACCTCTCCAGCCTCCTGAGCTCACCCAGCTGCCTTCAAACTACTCTGAGTGGCAACAAGTGCAACAGGCACAGAATAAACCTTTTCCACTGCAGAAATCCTCCCTCTTTTGTGCTCTGCTTAGACAAGTGACTGTGGCACACCAGGAGTTCCCTGCACAGTCAAACCACGGGGTATCTTGCTGAGCACATGTGATCAGTTAATGGGGCAATGTACACACGATCAGCTGCAGATGTCCTGGCACATTTAAGCATTGGGTCTGCATCAGAATCCCTTCAGGGTTGCTAATACAGCAAATGGATTGATTAATTAGCTTGCAAACCATCTGACTTCCTGCTTTTGTGGCAGTATCTTCTGGAATATCAAGGCCCTGACAGTGAGTGAATAAGGGAGATGCCACACATTCCACGGGCAGCTGGATCCAGCTCTTGGCCAGCAAAATGAGCAGTTCAGGTCTGATCAAAAAATGTCTTGTTTGGAGCTCGCTGCACTATAATTAAACACAGGAAACACAAAAATCAGAGCTGCCACCTCCTCTCTCTGCTGCTCACCACAGTTTGAGGGCTGGGGAGGGGCACACCAGACTGGAGGTGCAGTGTGCAGTACCAGAAACTGGAGCCAGATTCTCAGTCATGCTCGGCCTCCTTCTCTTGCTCACCTGTGGAAGGAAAGATCAACCCTCCAAACACTTGTTCTGCACAGTGACTTTGCCCCAGTGCAGCAGGAGGGGACCCCAGCCTTTGGTGGTGATGCCAAGGAAGGTCTTTGCCTGCATCCTGCCTTCTGCAAGATGGCATTTGCTGGAGGGTTTCTGCCTGCAGGGCAGAGCAGCAGCTTGTTTAAATAAGGAGATTTGCTCAGAGGAAGCTTATTAATTCTCCCCCGGTGTCAGCAGAGGAGGAGAAGGCATGACAGAGGAGTTCAAACGCTGGGGAAACACAGTCAACCTGTAAACAGGAAGGGAAAAAAAAGAAATCCTCAACCCCAAGGCATGTCCTGCCCTTAATCACAACACACTCAGCTGCCACCACGCTGCTGCCTTTTCCTGGCTGGAGCCACAGGAGTTTGGTGATGCTTGTCCTCTGCAAGGCCCTGCTACTGGCAGCAGGTGGACTCTCAGGTAGCTCTTGCCATCATCAGCATCTCGAGCATCTCAGGACTCTCTTTGCTGGCAGAATGTTTTTAAACCTCCAGATCAGGCATCACATCTCTTCCAAACTCTCTGTTCTGACAAAACTCAAGCGAATGGAGCTGGAACAAACCCCATGGACCCCTTTTTGGGCAGTTTAGGAGGTGGGCAGCTCCCCATGGCTAAAACAAACCCCATGGACCCCTTTTTGGGCAGTTTAGGGGGTGGGCAGCTCCTCATGGCTAAAACAAACCCCATGGACCCCTTTTTGGGCAGTTTAGCAGCAGCAGCTCCTCGTGTGGCTGCAGGAGGAGGTGGGGTGGTGGCACTGGAAGATCAGGAGCAGCAGCCAAGGATCTGACTCACGGGCACAGAGCCCCTGCCAGCTCTGCCAGCCCCCACTGACTTCAGTGCCTGAGAGAGTTCTCGATGTTTCTCCCTCTTCCCTTTCAACACAGGAATTGTTACTCATTCCCCACACAATGCCAGGTAGGTTTTATTGTGGAACGGGCAATGACATGGGGTGGCTGGGCATGGGAATGCAAGGGATTGAAACTCTGCATTTCCTACATGACTTCAAAATATAACAATCCCAGATATTAAGATTTTGGCGCCGAGGCCGGTTTGGAGGATAATTGTGTACTATGATCTAATTTTTGGGATCTGTGCTTCTTGCCAAATCTCTGCAGCTTTCCTGCCTCCCTCGAGAGCAGTTCAAACTGCAGGGCCCTGAACTCCCTCCTCCCCTTGCTTGTTCTTCTTTCCCCCCCCCATCTTTCTCTTGAGTCTTTTGGCAAAGCCTCTATCCAAACCTGGAAGAAGGCAAGCTCTTTCTCTAAGGTCCTTGTGACTGTAGTCTGTGGCAAAAAATTAAATTAAACTGGGACAGATTCTCTTTTGAATTTCCCAAACCATTTGATTCCAAAGGTTGGTGCTCCTTGAAGCAGATTTAGTACCTGATGCCTGTGTCAGGGGTTGTGGATTTACAAACACAAACCCCTACAGCTTCATTGCTAAAGGTTGAACAGCCATTTTCCTAAATCCTTATAAGGAAAGAGTGAATATACAAGTCAAGAATTGCAGCCTCCCAGGGCTAATGTTGTCCCCTCTACGTGACAGGGCTGGGAGCAGTCAGGGATGATGGGCAGCACTGCTCAGAGACAAGGGAAAGGTTCATTCCTGAGCCTGAAGGAAAATAAAACCAGGATAAAGCTTGAACTCTTGTGTTTCCTTTTGATATTCAGTAAGGCTTTGCTGTAACACCCTTGTGTTTCAGTTTTCAGTTTGTGGGGTGACCACATTTGGGGGTCCCTCATCCCTGGGACTGTTCAAAGCCAGGTTGGACAGGGCTTGGAGCAACCTGGTCTAGTGGAAGGTGTCCCTGCCCATAAAGAGATGGTCTTTAGGGTCCCTTCCAACCAGAATCATTCCATGGTTCCATGATTTTGGGGATCACTGAGCTGGTTATGTTGGAACTAATGGCTGCTAATGTCCACGTGAATCAGAAATATTTTGTAAATCTGTGAGCATCCCTGAGCAAAGAAGAGTCCTTAAGTCATGGACACCTCTGGGTAGCCTGTGAGCCATTAACACACAAACAGCTCAGCCTCAGCTCTCCAGAAAAGCAGGTGGAGAGAGTGAACCTTTTAAAAACCGGGGTTTGAATTTGGGCATTTCGCTTTGCTTCATTTTGCCTAAAAATACTCACTTTCTGGCAGCAACAGCCCCTTTGCAAGTCCCTCCAGCTGAGCTGAATGTTCCCTCAGAGCAGCAGCTTTGCCCCAGCTCCCTCAGCAGCCTCAGCCCTTGCTCTGGGCCACTGTGGAGTGAAAATGAAACAGCACTGAGGCAGCACCCGAGCCTGCTTGAGTAAATTCATTCTCATTTCCTGATAAAACAAACCATCCCCCTCGGGCTTGTTTCTAGAAAAGAAAAAAAGAAAAGAAAAAAAAAAAAGGAATCAATCAAACACTAAAAACATGTTAAAATAAACAGCATGCGGCGAGAAATCTGTTTTGCCTTGTTTTCCTTAGTAGGAAGTCAGCAGGGCTTTGATGTGGGGACACACATTTGATAGCACTGCTGACAGACAGGCCTCCAAAGGCTCCAGAGGAGGGTTGGAGCTCACACAAACACTCCCACATCCACATCCATCCCTGCAAGGCCACTGAGTGCTCCCAGTCACAGTCCCCAGCCCCGGGATCCCGTGGGATGGGCTCCCCCAGGCTTCAGCTGCCGCCACAAAAACCAAGGATTAGGGTTGGGTTTTTTCTTTTTCCCCTCTTCTGGCTGGAGATTAAAACACAGAAGTGTCAAAAGCTACAGAGCAGCCCCCTCCCCTCCCAGGCCTGGTGGGTGCTCGGGGAAAGGTTGGGCTTGGCAGAGGTTTGATCTGGAGCTCTGTGAGGGCTCAGGTGAGTGGAAAAGCTTGTGATCCCTGGAGCAGAGCCACGGCCACTCACAGCAAACATCCCCCACTCCTCTGCACAGACCTTCAAAGCACTGAGAACAGAGCTCTGGCTTTCTTATCTCCTGGCTGCTGGAGGCTGGGCAGCCCCTGGGGTTTGCCTGTCCCCGTGGTCAACAAGGTGCCACCCTCCTGTCAGCCCTGCTGATAATCCCCCCCAATAGTCACCATCCAGCTAAAGCTACTCACCTGGGGAGGGCTTTTTTTAATCCTGGAGTTTCAGGAGTTCCTCTGCACAGCCTTGTCTCCCAGTCACACTAATTGAGAGTGGCCAAGCCCTCAAAACTCTGTGGAAACACAAAAATAGGGTAAAGAACAGACTCTTCATGTTTGGGTGACACCAGCCTTACGAAAAGTGGTTTTTATGCCTCTGGAACCCACCAAGCTTTGATTGTGAAACAACATCCACTCGTACCAAGCTGTTGCTTGACCATAGTGATGGTTTCTGTTGACACCAGATGGTTTTCATCTGGCTCAATATTTTTGTTCTGAAATAATAACATCGCCAATTGTGAATGAATTAAGTTGTCTCAGCCCTCACTTTCCCACCAATTATAGTGAATTATGAACAACCCTCGAACAAGAGAATCTCCCTTCTCAGTTATTGGTGCTAGAAGATATATTTGCCTGGTGGCCAGCTCTGTGTTATTTGACTGATTTATAGGCCCATAACTTATGGAATTAGAGGTGATCTTTTTTTCAGAGCTTTAGCTCAAAGTGGGTTCTTTTTTCTTTGAAATCATGTGGAAAATGAGGATGATAGATTTTCCCTCCATATATTTTCAGGCCTCTAATAACAAGCTGAATCTCACTTGCAGCTTTCCAGCCTGCACCCTCACCCCACATTAACTCAGGACTCGCCATTCCAAACACGCTCCAGCTGAAATGGACTTTGGATTCTCTAAAATATTGATCCACCTTTACCCCTGCAGAAAGTCAGTTGGAGACTCAGGAACCTCTTAATAAATTTAGGAGTATGGTGACTTTTTTTTCCATTTAAAGTCAAACCTGCAGAAGAGAATTTTATGTGGGGAAGGGTTTGTTAGAGTGTTATCAACAGAAATTATCTTGCAGTGAGTGCTACGTTGCTGCTGCTAAAACACAGATTTTGGTCAAACTTATTTGGGACACAGAAAAAAACCCTACAATGTTTATTCCTATTTGAGCAGATCCTTAAAGGATGGAAAATTTTAAGACTGTTCTTGTGTTACAACACTGCTGTGTCTGACCTGGAGGAGAAATGTCAGAGTCAGAGCCTCCTCCTATGAAACCTCTGAGGTTTCTCATCAAGTCCCGTCAAAATTTATGGGGTCTCTGTGGCTGAGTTGAGTTTGGAGGATTAATTTAGCAGTGCAAAGATGCCAACCCTCCTACACTTATCTGAACCTGAGGCAGCCTCTCAGATTTCTCCAGAACGAATCTGTGCTTGGAATTCTTGACAAGATTAACAAAGAAAAGCATCCCTGTGCTTCAGGAGTTATTCTGGGATTGAAAAAATCCAGGAGATGTAGAGATTTTTTAAATGTTCACTAATGAAAACAGGCCCTTTGGCTTCTCCTTCTAAAGGCTGATAATCTACTGGAGTTCATGGATATGTGAAAATTTGCTGCTGTTGGGCTGGACTTCAGTGAAATTATAATTTCTCATAAGTTATTTTTTCTGGTAATATTTAATAAAATGAAAAGCTAAAGATACCTCTGCCTGGCCCACCTGCAAATGATGTCATGGAACTTCTCTATTCCCTATGTGCTGGGCAGCCAAAGGTCTCATTACCATTGGAGAGAGGGAAGGATTTGTTGTGAAATAACAACAAAAAATAGTATTTAATAGGTCAGGCTTCCAAGAGTGCCTCCAGACAAGCTGGGCCACTTGAGGTCAGCTCAGTCTCCCAGGGCACGAGGCATTAGTGATATTTTCCATGGGTTAAGTACAGAGCAAATTGGCTCTGGGTGTTCCTGCTGTACCTGTGCTGCCTGTGCTGATCCTCTGAGATCAGGGTATGAAGGAGCAATTGATGCTGGAGCCCTTCAAACTGGGTTATGAAAAATCAGTGGCACTTTGCCTCTGTTCTTCCATTTATCCTGTTCTCTGGATTACATTTTCCTCGACCCAAAGGTCATCTCTTTGCTCAGAGCTCCCCTTGCCCCACCCCAGGAGGGACCCACAGGATCTCCGAGGTCATCAGCTGCTGCTCATGGTTGGCACTGTGTTTCCACCTTCTGAAGGCATCAAGCACAACCTGTGTGAGGCTCAGCAGTGCTGGAGAACCCCGAGGGCCCAGAGCCCACAGACCTCCCACCCTTGAGAGGACAGGATGGGCTCTGCTCCTCAGGGGTGGGACCCTGCCTGTGGCACGGGCTCAAATCCCTGGCACACACTGTTGTTCCTGAACAACATTGTCCAGTCCTCCCAGTGGGCTCCTTGGAGCTGGGATGTGCTGGGGAGGGAGGGAGCTCTGTTGTTATTCATCTCATGAACCAAAGGTGCTCCACTCTGGTTTGTTTAAAGGCAACCACAGGCTGATATTATTAACTGGTCCTCAGCAGCAAGCCAAGAACCCAGTCCTGTTGTGAGAGGAAAAAGGGAATAAAGCACTTGAGAATCCAATCTCTTTGGTGCTAATTTTAGGCATGTATGCTGGCACGGGGAGCTTGTTTCATCCACTCACATCTGGGGCTGTGCCACAGAGGCAGATTTACAGACTATTAGTGGCTCAAATAGCACTTCATATGCAAGAGGCAAAGGGGAAAAACACTGGGTCCCTCAGCTTTGTGGGGTTTGAGCTGAGTTATGCAAACAAAGTTACTTCAACTGTGGAGTTATTTACAGGTTGGCTCATAAAAGTCTTAGTGACAGATTTAAACAAATTAATTTTTCTGACTTTCATTCGCTGTCTTCCCTCCTCTTCCCCCTCCAGCTATTACATGTAATTACAGGAAATCTTGCTATATCACATCTTCAAAAAGACACAATGAAAAGCAATAGCAAAGATATTCATTTCTTCCTTCTTTAATATTTGTTTTGGATGGGATGAAAGGGTGTGGTGGAGCTTTTCCTCGCAGCACCTCCGAGCTCTGCTCAGATCCCCCAGTGCAGACACCCCGAGCACTCCTCTCCTCTCAGCACAGACAAGATCTGGCAGCCCTGCAGCAATTACTTAGTGCTTTCTTGGCCTTTGAAACTGCTCTTAATGATTATGTGAGACATCCACAGCAATCAATCTAAATACTGCCTTTTTTTTCCCCCTTTTTTTTTTTTTTTTTAAGCATTAAAGAAGAAAGGCAAATGGTTGTTCTTTTAAAGCTGTGTGTTTGCTTGCTCATGGAGCAAAAGAGTTGTTGACAGTCATGCTGATATTTCAGAGGCAAAACTCAAAAGGATGAACTTTATTTTGGACCCATCACTAATTTGGGAGAAGGAGAGACATGGCCCTACCTACAAAAAAACTCCTAAACCAACATGTTTGAGCCCAGAGCTTTGGTGCCCAAAGAAGGGAGAAGAAGAAAACAGTTGGAATTTGCCATAATCAGCTTAAAATATCACCAAGCCCATCTTTGTCCCAGTCAGAGGATATAAAACTAGATTAGGAGAGAAAGGAAATTAGGTAACAAAGATGGTGGCTACAGTTGGCCAAAAAGAGGGAAAGAAAAGCTCTGCTGGTTTGGTTGCCTTCAAAGAAGGAAGTTTGCTTTATAAATGGAAAAAAAAAATGTTTCCACTGGAACGTGGGCAGAAAGTCAGAATCAATTCGATATAATTGAGGCACAGACCCAAATGAGGGCTTACATTACTGATCTGGTTTTTTTCCCTAAATGGGCCCTTCTTTTAATTTTGTGTACTGTCAGGAAAACCTCTTAAATACATAAATACTGTTGGAAATTAAATTGGTATGAAAACTGTGAGGTTTTATCTTTTTTTTTGACAGAGGCAAGTCAAATGAAAACGGCTTGATCTGTGATGGAAACACAACAGAGTTTGTACAACTTAAAATGATGTTGAATTTCAAGGCACTGGTGTGGATGTGTATGAAGGGAATCTGATTTAAATCCAAATAGAGTCCAATTCCTCCTCCCTATTAGTGACTTTGGGGCAGGAGGGGTCACTTCTGGGCAGGATTCAGACAGACCCAACACCTCCATCCATCACTGATGTCTCCCTTCCAGTTTCACGTATTTTTTACCAGCACATAAATTGCATTGAAGCCCAGTGATATCACTGCTCCAAAATCCCCTTAATCCTCAAAGCAGATACAACCACAGGGTCTTAAACACCTCTGTTAATCCCTTACAGAGAATAATAAATCATTTGTTCAATGAAACTTTATCTTTCAGATGCTGCCACGGACATGCCTGTGACATGAAGCGCCAGGAGTGAGCTGGGGGTGAAGAGCAGGAAGTCAGACTGAAAAACTCGACTCAAATCACAGATTCAGGCAGTTTTCTGATCTGCAGATGAAGGCTGAGTTCCTGGCAAGTGATGTAAGTTGTATCCTGCTGATGGACAGGACTGCACATGACACGTTTCAGGTATCCCAGAACAAGTTACCGAAGCACTTGGATGATCCCCAGCGGAGGCTGTTTTGCAAGACTCTGCTTTCTCAGGAGGGTGTCTCATCATGATTCCTGGCTACTCCAATATGAGGTCCAGAAAATGGCTCCTCTCTCCTGAGAAAATCCCTCAGCTATGGAAAAAAAAAAAAAGGAAGCTTTACCTCATATCACCAGAAAAAAGAGACATAAAAGTCCCCCAAAGACTGCAGCAACAAGGAGACACCAATCCCTTTGTACCTCACAGACAGAGGAATGGCTTTAATTCTTTAAGAGTTTTGCTGAAAGATGTTTCTAAGACAGGAGAAGTCCTCAGGGATTTAAAACAGATAACTTTACCTATGGCAGTGCCCCTCCTTACCTGCTCAAGGCACATGACCCCGGAGGAGATGGAGCAGGACTGCAACGAGGGGCACATCCCCTGCACCTTGTTCCTCTTTTCAGCTGTTCCCTGCTGGTCACCAAATATAAACAGATTTTCCTTCAATTACTGGGCTGTTGTGGTAATAATCCCAAGTTTATTTAGCCTCGTGTTCTGAGAGTTTACAAACTGTAGCACCGACACAAACAACAGCGTCAATAACAACTCACTGAACCTGGCCAGTGTGGGAGGGAGTTGGGGCAGGGAATTTGCTTTTTTCCATAGGAAGCTCCTGGAGGAATTTAGGGAGACAAACTTTAATAACACATGGAGGACTCTGCCCAGCTGATACGGGTGTAAAAGTCCTCTGCATCCCTTGGGTTTGATTTTAAGACATATTTTCTTAGAAAATCAGATTCCGGAGGCCCAGGGTAAGCACCGGGCACAGCCCCAGGTACCTGAGCTTCCCACAGGATGCAGCACTCTGATGCCGAGGCAAGATGAGTCTTATTGTCTTTAAAAAGATCCTGGAAATGTCTAAATGCTGGTCCAAATCCAAGTGGAAATCTTAAATTAGGTGGAGAATACAGCAGTGGTTGAGGTGTTTCGGAAGTGTGGACACACAGCAGGGAAATGTTATCCCACCACGGATGCCAACCTTGCTGGGGCTTGTTTGTTCTGCAACACCTCTCAGCCCTGTATGGTTACAATTTCCTCCGAGTTTTTTTAACCTAAAAAAAGGGTAAAGCGAGAAAACAGAAGAGGAGGGGGGAAAAGAGAAAAAAAGAAAAAAAAAAGTGACTTTTAAATCAACTGTCATTTCTGGCAAGGCCGAGCATCCCAGCAAGGTATTTGTTTATTATCAGGTATTTCCTCAGGATCAAATCCAGGGGAGAGAAGTCTGGTACTGGTTAAAGTCTGTTTAAAATCCTTCTTGAAAAGAGATTTATGCAAGGAAATTACCTAAGCTCGGCTCGGGGCTTAGTCAGCGGCGCGGGCTCCTCTCGCGCATTGTTGGTGCCGCGCGGGGGTTTTTTTTTAGCCCCGCCGAGGGCGCCCAGTGAGAACAGCGGCAGGTCCTCGCTCACAGAACGGGATCAAAGCTCCAATTGTTTCGAAGGAAATGACCCAGCGGGAGCAGAGTGTTGGACACCGGCTCCTGCTCCCAGCCCCGGGGCTGGTTGGCACAGGGGCACCTTGGTTTGGGTGAGGGGTACGAGGGGTACGAGGGCATCTCGCTGTCACAGGTGAAATGGTGCTTCCTAAATCCCACCTCTTCCCCTCCCTGCCTGATTGTCAGCTGAGGGATGCAAAGATTCCCACCTCACTGGAGGGGAAGGTTTCCTGGTCCTTGGCCGCTTTTGGGAGAAGGGAACACTAACCTCCTGGCCTTGAAGTGATGATGTGTGACATTGGGGTGGGACAGCAGGAGGTCGCTGGGGTGGGACATCTGGAGGTCATTGTGTGGGACAGCAGGAGATTATTGTGGTGGGGCAGCAGGAGGGCAGCCCCAGGTGCTGTCACATCCCAGCAGGTCACACCTGATGGGCTGGTGGATCCCCCAGGGAAGTGGCCCCATCCAGCACCCACCCTGCCCCATCCAGGGTCCTGCCCTGCCCCATCCAGGCAGTGGATTTAAATCCCCTGCCTGCCTGTGAGGTGTGGCTGTGCAAAGACTCCCATCTCACTGGGGGGTTTTTCCCGGTCCTTGGCCACTTTTGGGAGAAGGGGACACCAACCTCCCGGGCTTGAAGTGATGATGTGTGACAGGGTGGTGGGATAGCAGGAGGTCGTTGTGGTGAGGCAGGAGAAGGTCATTGTGGTGGGGCAGCAGGAGGGCAGCCCCAGGTGCTGTCACATCCCAAAAGGTCACACCTGATGGGCTGGTGGATCCCCCAGGGAAGTGGCCACATCCAGCACCCACCGGCAGCGGCGGGTCCCTGCCCTGCCCCATCCAGGCAGTGGATTTAAAGCACAAAGGATGGAAAAGACCTATGAGTTCATCCCTGCCACTTCCCTGCCAGCAGCCAGTCGGATGCATTTAATTGTCTCATCATGGGACTTCCACTTTGTTTCTTTGGGAAAAAAAAATTCCCATACATAGCTGAGCTCAGGGACACTTCAGCCCACGGGCAGGGCAGGCAGCTACAGAGCACATGACCAGGGTTGAAATGAGGTTTTGGAGGCAAAACACCGACTGAGCAGGTTGTTGTATTATTTTTCCAAGGTCACCACTGGAATATCTGGCAGGCTTATCTCAGGGCTGGGAAATTTTACTGTACTTGCAGAAAACAACCAATATTTTTAATTCTGGTGCCCGGCTCCTCGCTGTTTGTGTTGGTTTAACTTCACTGACCCTTAAACACGAAACTGGAGTAACGTGGTGTCGAGCTGGACGCCGAGCTGGATGTGAATTATGTGTGTAATACAGTAAGTGATGGTGAAACAAACATCCAGCAAAGCATCCTGTATGGAAACTCTTTCATCTCCATTGATCATTGACGTCTCTGCTGACAGAAGGTGGCCATGCCAGCAGCCTGGGATGGCTTTGAAATGTCTCAGAATTATGTCTCCATGCAGTTAAGGTTTTCCGCTGCTAAGAAATATCTTAATGCTAAAGGTTTGTTTACAAGGGGTGGCTGTTTCCACTTGCTGGAGCGTTTAAAAAGTTGTTTTTTCCAACCACAAAGTAGATCTAAACATTAAGTGTTTCTTAAGTTGGGTTTCCAGCTCCTAGACTGCTATAAACATTAGCTTTCATTGGTTTAAAGCAAACTGCAGCAAAAAAAAAAAAAATTAAAAAAAATTGCTGCATTAGCTCAGCCCTTCATAATGTAAAAAAGAAAAAGAAAGAAAAAAGAGACTATTTTAAAGAAGTTTTATTTTTCAAAGGTTCGTTGTGCAATGCCTACGCTGGCCCTGTGGCTGCAAAGAGGGTCATAGGGACAAAGCACTTCCCTGTTTTCCCCCACAGTGCTGGAGGTGGTTTTTGGGTCCCCCTCTTCCCTCCCACAGTGCTGCTCCCCTGGGGAGCTGATAAACAGGCTCTCCTGCCGCTGATTTGTGTGATCCTGGTGCCTTTCCCAGGGAGGAATTGCCCACAGGGTGGCTGCTGTTGGGTGATTTTGGGGCTGTAAAGCTACAGGGCTTGAGCTCTGCTCTGAGGGGGGACTCACCCCTTTGCTTGCAGTTGTCCTCAGTGTTTGCAACAACTGCCCTTGCAACCAAAAACCTTCCCTAAGCCAAACACCAGGGTCATCTTGGGCTGAAGCCAGGGAGAGGTTGATGCCCAACTGCTGCCAGGTGCTCCAGAGCATCTCTGTGATAACACCACTCACCTCAGGTTAGATTTTAAGGAATCCCTGGAAGTGTCCAAGGTCAGGTTGGAGGGAGCTCTGAGCAGCCTGGTCTAGTGGAAGGTGTCCCTGTCCATGGCAAAGGGTTGGAATGAGTTGATCTTTAAGGTCCCTTCTAACCCAAACCCTTCTATGATTCACTGATGATGATGATTACCATGATGACCTCACTTCCAAGGGTGGGCAACCCAGCCCCTGGCCACAGCCAGATCCTCTGTAGGCTTTTGTGAGGGTTCTCTGAAAACTGACAACCAAAATTAGTGATTTCTTTTTGAGAACACAGGCTGCTGTATCATTACACACTTCCAATTAGGTCACTGGAAATGAATGATCAATAGGGAAATAATTGCTGGTTTGGAGTGGAAAACAGTGTCTGGAAAACACTACTGTGATGTGAAAACACCACTGCAATCAGCTGTAATGCCACTAAACCCTTCAGCAGGTCTACAAAAAGGATTCTAATTCAGTTTTATTCACTATGATGTGTTTCAAATCTCTGTAAAATTAAGGAAGCTCTGGTGTTGGTGGGAAATAATTCATGACTTGAGCATCCTGAACCTGCTACTATTCTGATGTCCTCGGAGCAAAGGAAGGGGCTGCCAATCCCATTGTCTGGTTGGAATGTCAAGATGAAGGGATTTTTAACTTTCTGAAAGCAAAAACACCTTTTGTTTCTTGGTTGTTGTTATTTTATGAGGCACTTTTAATCAAAAAATTCCGTGAATCTTTCCTTGATGGAAAGCAAAACTATTTGTATCTCCAAAACATTTCAAATGGGAATTGTTGGTACACTCTCACTTCGGCCAAAAATGTAAAAGTGCTTCAGGACAATTAAGCAATGAGTGTCTGTCATTCTTTTCCACAGTCACTTCTCTGTTTCCTTTATTATGTTGCTCATTTAAATGTGACCACAACACCCAAGTTTGTCCAGGTCTTTCCCATTTCCCTCTCTCACCATCCACTGATCTTCGGCCACTCAAGGCCAGTGTAGGAATCTCCACTCCTCAGAGCATCCACGTGGGAAAGGGGCAGGGGAGAGTTCAACAGCAGCAAAACAAGCCTCTTCCTCTGATGTTTTCCCTGATACAAGTCAGCCCAAGAAGAACCCAGTGCCGTGGTTGGCCCAGCCGTGATTCCCCGTTGGAGCAGCACAGGGACACCTGCGCGCTCCCTCCGGCACAATGCTCGGAAGTTGGGAAAGTTCATCTCCAGCCCCCCGGGCAGGGATGGTGGCAAGGAGACAACACACGAGCAGAATACACAGAGCCTCGTGAATGGCACATTGCAGAAAGGGGAACAGGATATGTTTTTCCCATGGTTTGGGAACAATGTGAATACTTTCTCACACGCTGTTGGTGAAGCACTTTGGCACACCTGTGCCTTTGGAGAGCTCTATTATACTCCAAGGTCTCCTCCTCGGCTGTTAAGGACTCTTTTCCTCTCTAAGAACATGGATTGATTAGGTGGAAATATGATTTGGTTTTGTATTTGTGCTGGATGGGGGATCAGAAGGAAGTTGCTGGCTCCGGAGCTCAGCTTTCTGCTCCACAGCTCCAAGTGAAAGACAAGCAGGCACAACTCGGAGATGTTTACACAGCTCCCTTTTTATTTTGACCCTTCTGAATAGGGAAAGGTTGTTTACGTGCTCCAGAGGATGTTTTACCACTGTCACTTCCTACAGAAACGTCCTCAAGAGCTGGCAGAGACAAATCTCTGCTCGTATCTCTGGCTGGAGTCTCCCGGAGGAGAGGACAGATATGGCTGCTCTGTGGGACCATCAGTGCTGTAATCAGCTCCACCAGACCCAAACAAACCCAATTGCCTCAGGGCATCTCTGTTTTATTATTCCAGAGGACATATTTTGTGTGGAGTGCCCAGCCCTGGGCAGTAACAGAAGCTCCTGGATCCCCAGCCAGGATGCTTCCATCCCACTCCTGCCCCAGCTGGGGGCTCCTGGTGGGAACCACGCAATCATGTGATGCAGTTGGATTTTTGAATGTCAACTCCAATGAATTCAGAGTTAAACCTTATATTTAGGGTCCTTATATTTATGGTCAGGTGTTGAGGACATCACAGAGAAATGCTGCTGCTCCTGTGTCACCTCCTGCTTTGAGAGTTAGAAGAGGACTCAGCTGTTTTTTCCTTCTATCCAGAGGATTCCTCAGCTGCCTCAGCCCTGGGCAGTGCCTTGCTCAGCACTGGTAGAAATAAAAATCCCCTGAGATTGTAAATTTAGAGTCCATCATATTTGAGCACCAGTTCCTGGGCCAAGTTCTCAGATTCCTGAGCTCCAGCAGCTCCAGGCCCATCAGTGCAGTTGTGTCCCGTAGGTGGGACAGCAAAGCCCTGCAAGAGGTGTTTTTCTCAGCTGCCAAACAGGGTGGCTGCACTAAATTGAAAGTTGCCCAGTTTCCATCCCTACACAATGCTAAGCAGGGCACAAAAAGCCAGAGAATTGCAACATTTTCCCCATAAATGTCATTTAAAAAATATTTTCAGCGATCGCTTGGCACAGGAACACAATTTCCATCAGAAACCGTTGAGGGACAGGACGAGTTCCCTCTTTTCCCTCCACAACAGGGAAGAATAATTTGTCCCTGCAAAAACTATAAGAAATTTTGCAGATTAGGAACCGAGTCTGAGCCGATACCTGGCCACACGTGTGTGCAGGAGCACGGGGAGGCCGAGGGAGCCCCGATTCCCTGTGGAGCACAGGTCCCATCCTGCAGCCCTGGAACGAGCCGGGAGAAGCAAAATGAAAAAACCACCCGAGGCAGCATCACGCACGGGGCCGGAGCTACCTGTGTTTTATAACATCCCCCTCTGGTTCCAATTTCATCAGCTTGGCAAACGCTCTCCTGGTGGAAATAATTGAGGCCTGGGAGTCAAGAGCGATGGAGGAAATATCTGAGCTATGAAATGTCAAGTTGCTTTCCAAAAGGGTTCCGATCTCCGACCACATCAAGAAGGGTGTCTGAAAAGACAATCAGGACTTTGGTCAATTAAGTGTATTTTGGAGTTTTTCTTCTGGTTGGGAATGTGGGGCCGGAGGAATGCCCGGCCTGGTGGGGTGGTTGTCCCCCACAACCCCACAGACCTTGTTTTTCAGCTGCAGGTCCTGTTTTTTTCCCCCTGAACTATTTGTATTTTATATAAAGCTCCGTTCTGAGGGAGCAATTTGGGAGCTTGTTGTTTTCATTTTAGTTTTGCAGTGGGAAGGTGAAACCTTCAGCACTTACAAGTTGAAGCCAAGGAAGCAAAACCTGAGCTGAAGGTAAATACTTGTTCTCCAATTAACTCCTACTAAAAACACATTTTGACTTGAGAGTGCAGAGCCTGCTGCACAGGGGGATTAATTTCAGATAAATATCAGTCACATCTACTGCCCAGCAAATCTTGAAATCTTTAAGTACAGCAGTTCAGAGTCAAAAAGTCATTCCTGAACACGAACCATGAGGCACCACGGATGTCTTACATCTGGATATCAAAGGTACCAACCCCTCCCTCTTCCATGGGAAAACTGTTTCTCATCCCTGAAGAGGCAGGAATTCAGCAGTGAGTCTTTCAGGGTGCTTGGAAGCCTCTCAAACGTCACAAAGGGGGGGGGGGAAGAAGGATGAATATATTCTTGAATGTACCAAAAGAAAAAAAAGAGCCAGCTTCATTTTCCCAGGGGAATTTAACTATATTAGTTTACATCCTGTGGTATGGATACATAAACAATCCCTAACCAATGTCAGACTGGCTGCTGTTTTGGCTGGCAGGACCTTTGCTTAGCAAGGCTTGACTAACACTGTGCCATGAGCTCCCATTTTCTCCTTCCACTCTCTTCCATGCCTCTGGGCCTCTCCTTCCACTCACCCTCCCTCCTTTCCTTTCATGTTTCCTGGTTTCCTCTGATTGCCTTTCTTTTAGGAGACAAGGTCCTTTCCACATCCATATTTTAATTTCCCCCCCTCTTATTATTCTCACTTTGTCTCTTGTTCAGCTCTGCCAAGGAAGTGGTCTCCATAAAATTCATGTTTATGGGTCAGGGACAAATAACACATTTTAAAAGCCCAGAGGGTCCTGCAGGATGGCTCAGGGTTCAAGTCCTTGCAGCTTCTGCTGTCACTGAATCTTAGTGACTCCTCCGTGCATCTCCTCCCCTCTCATTCCCTGTGGGACCTGGCCATGCCTGTGCTGTGGGCACTGAGCACACCCCTCATCACAGATGAGATGTTGCTGTCACTGTGGGTGGCAAAGAACTCCTCTGCACCAGGTTCCTGCAGTGCTTTAAGTTCTAGAGCTGTGAGAAGCCAGAAGAAAATGAGGTAGTAAAATAACAGCCTGTAAGGTGATTAAAAGCTTAAATATATTTATGAAAATTTGGGGCTGGGTTGTGTGGGGATGAATCATTCCAGACATCAGTAGGGAAGGGCCACAATGGCTCCCCACAATCCCTGGGCTCATTCCCAGCACCAGCAGGTTCTGAGGGTGCCTTCAGCCACGGCTGTGGGGTGGAGGAGGATGCTGAACTCCTGGTCACACCAGGTACCTCGACTGCCAGTCAGGTGTTGGGGCTGGAGGTCACTGGGGAGCCTTTGGGGACATCATCCCTCATTTCCCTGGTCCCTGGGCTGGCTCACTGCTGCCTCCTCCCAGCCTCCAGCCCAGGACAACAGGACACTCAGGGTCACACTCTGGAAGTACCTCTGTAACCCCCAGGCTGACCCCTCACCCTGACAGGTGTGGAGTGCATGGATAATCGATTCCTTTGCTCCTATAAATCCAGCAGGGAAGAAAGCCATCCCAGGGACTAAGCTGGGTTGGAAAATGCTGTTTATTCCCTTGAACTCCCTGCGAAGGACACAATAGAACAATGGGCTGGAGGCAGTGGAGAGGCAAAGCCCTGAGGTCACCCTCTCCTGTCCCAGCTGGTGCAGCATTGTTCCCTGATGGGAATTTCTGCTCAGCTCCCTGACCATGTGTTTCCTACGACTGTTACCCAGCTTCTCCCTCCCCCAAGTCCTTCCCCTCTTTGTTCCTCCCTCAGAGGCTGCGGATTATTAATTAAACCTGCGCTCAGGATTCTGGGATAGATCAGTGTAGGAACATTTATCCCGGGGATGGGGAACTGATGCAAAGAGAAGGAGAACAAGCTCGTGAAAGCCACAATAAGAGGTGACATGGATGCCAAGCCACGAGTGCAGGATGGTCTGTGGGGCTCTGTGCTCAGCAGGGACCCAAGGGAACACTGGCCAGTGCAGCCCTGGTAGGGGAATGTTTATGGACATCCTGGAACTCCTGGGCTGCCAAGAGGCCAAGTTTACTGGGGTGACACCGATGTGGTCACCATCCCCTCGGGACAGGAGTCAGGGAATGCACACATGTGCTTCAGCAGAGCTTGCTGGGCACCATCATGTTGTGCTGCACTGGAGGATGTAGGACAGGCACCCTCAGGAGATGTGTGGCCTGATGGGGTACGTGGTGCAACCTCAAACATCTGAGCTCCTGGTGGTTCTGCACAACACCCCCTGTGTGGGTGGCTAAATCCTCTGTCATTACAAACCAAAAAGAACCCCCTTTTTTTTCAAATTACCTTCAAGAACTGCCCACAGAGGGAAAAAAAAATAAAAATAACCAAAAAGCAGAGGAAATTGCTGAATGAAAAAACACTAAAATGCATCTCATGGTTAGCAGGGGACTTAGTGGACTTTTAGGGACTCTCTCCCCTCCATTAAGCACTTGCAGGCACAGCTGCAAGTTCTTCCTGTTTCACTCAGGGCTGTGTATCTCCACAACATGATTTATTTCATCAACATGCTTTATTTCAGCAAACAAACCTGTGCTTTTTGGGTAAGAGTCCAAAGGGAGGGAAGTGGCAGTGGGATTGCAGAACCTTCTTGGGAAGCACGTGTGGCCAGAAAGCAAAGGACCTTCTGTTCTTAGTCGGGATCAGGGACAGGACTGACACAGGGGGCTCAGGGAGGAACTTGTCATCATTTATGAAATATCTGACACCCCCACCATAAGGTAGAGATGATATATCCACATATATAACACAGTGTAATGGCTTTTGCAGGACCCAGGAGTGATGCTGTTCCAGTTGTCTGAGCTGGCAGCTCCCAGTTCGTGGCCATATGGTTGGCTGTGAATTTGACTCATAAAAATGTAGTGAACTTTTTTTCTTTTTTCCCCCTCCTTTTTTTTTTTTTTTTGGTTCTTCCTGACCCTACTCAGTGCCATAAATACCTGTATGTAGCAGAGGGTTTATAAATAGCACAGTAGCATCCACTGACAGCAGACTGGTGCTAAGTCTGACTGGATTGCAGTAATGTGGAGCTGGAGCAGTCTAGGAGAGGAATATGTGGCCAATAAAGATTTGTGGAGTTAAAGTCATTCAGAAAGCTCAACACCAGGCAAAACTGGGCAAAAAAATAAAACCCCAGTCTGCTGTGGGACGAGGTTCTGAAATGGAAACACCTTAAGCCAATATTGCCCCTCTGAGGTAGCACTGAAATTCCATATAAATTTACGGCGTAGCTGACAGGGAGCTTGAGTAACTCGGTGTGTCTGGACGTCTGGCCCAGTCCAATAATAACACCAAAGAGAATTTTCTACAGATCCTTTGCTGATCCTGAGACTTTGGACTTGGTTTTTGGAACTTTTTTTTTTTCTTTTTTTCATTTTTTTTTTGTTCGACGGTTGTCTACAAATTGTCGGATTCTCAGATGAATATGTTATTGAAAATAGTTCATAAATTTTCTCAGCAGTAGCTCCTGGTATGCAGGACCTTTGCAGTCCCAGTGCCAACCCCCAGTTACTCAGCTCCTACGGTAACATTCTGGTTCCCTTACGGGATTGCCTCGGTTACTGCCTGTCCCAGGCATTCAGAACTCGTGAGTCAATGCCCAAAACATCATTATTTTTAGTAAAAACATATCAAAACCTGGGGCTTTTGATTTGCTGTCTTGCTCCTGCGGCCGTAGGGCTTCCACATCCCATCTGCTGGAAGCCAACCTTCGAAAAGAAACACGCTGAGGTTCCATTTCATCACACAGAAATTCCCCACTTTGAAGGTCACAAAGGAAAGGTTTTCCCAAAATGCCTGTTTTTTGATGGATTTGTAGCCTGTTGGATTCTCTGACATCTAACACAAGCGTGAGCACCAGCTCATGCTTCTCCCACTGTTGGGAATTTCCTTCTGTGTCTGTTTGGTGCCTGCTCCCTGAGGTTTTTGGATGGTTGGGCTCACCTTGCAGAACATCCTTCAGCGGAGCCAGCGATAACATCTCACCTCTTGCTGCTCTTGCAAAAAAACGCTTGGAGTGGCTCATACCTGCAGCAGTCAGAGCAATGGCAGCCATGCACAAATTGCACTGCTTGACTTCAAAATAAACTATTTCCAGGAAAAGGCTTTTGAGTGGAAGGATAATCTTTATCTCAGCTCCGATTCAGAACAGTAGTGTTGGCACAGCAGAGCCAGCTACCCCCTTGCAGGGCAGTCAGACCTCTCTTCTCTCTTGAAGAAGTGAAGGAATTGAAACATTTGTGAAGTCTGGAGGGAAAAAAAATAGCATTTTCCTGTTGGTTGAGGGGAAAAAAATAGCATTTTCCTGTTGGTTGAGTGGTTCTTACTGGAGTGTCTTCTAAGGGAAGACTTCTGGTTCTGCCCAGCCAGGCAGCAAACACAAGGGCTCAGCTTCACCAGGAGCAGGTGGGATTTTGGTTACACTGTCCATCCTCATGTCAGCACATTACCAGGCAAACCTGAGGACATCCTCTGCCACGGGAGGAGGGTCACACACCACAAAGCACAGAGGGAGGTGGAGATGGAAGGAGCCTGAGGGCTGTTTGCTCCTCTCTGGGAGGGGAGATGCCCACCACAGCTGCTGCTCCGTTTGGCTTCAACAGTTTTCAGGATGAGAATTAGTCCTTTTCCCTTCCCTCATTTCTGTTACTCCACTGCAATCCTCTTTGATGACTCCTGGAGTGTTCAGTGCCTCACGCTGCCGTGCTGAGGGATGAGCAAAGGTTTTAAAATATTGGTTCCTCTTAGGTGAAGCATCTCTAGATGGAGGCAGCAAAGCAGTGAGAGCTGCATCATGTCCCACTGCAACCCAAGACTTGATTTAGCTACACAAACCCTGCAAGTCCTTCATTCTTTCACTTCAAAACACCTCCCCTAAACAGAGCCCTTTCCTCATCTTTTTAATGGAAAATCTTGAGTACATTTTTCAACCAAGATGTCCAAAATATCTGCATTTTATGCCTCTTTCCTACCCTTCTTCTTCCCTCTTTTCCACTACATTTCCCACCTTTCTCCCTCTCATTTTATTTGTCCATTGACAGAGGATCAACTGACATGACGACCACAATTTTCACATTCAGTTCTTGAATCTCAGGTAATTTCCTTTTTGCTTCACTCCACAACGTTAAATGTTTCTAACTTTTGGAGCAACTTTTATCTCACGAAAGAAAATGGTGCTGAGCTCACCTACAGGCAATCCCAAGCCACCCCAGACACAGCAGGATGTGCCTGGAGTGCCTTTTTCTTCGCTTCTCAAAGCAAATTCCACTTTCCTTCGGGCGTTAAAGCAGACGGGAAATCATTTGAGCCTTTGGTATATGTCAAACCTCTCCAGTAAGGTAAATGTTTTTCCTACAAATAATGCCTTGCATGTTTGATCAACTTTGTAACCACAATATCTATAAGCACCTCAAATGTTAAACAAGGCATGAGCCAGATATATTTACCAGCCAGGAGATTTAAAAGCCATTCTTGACGTCAAGCTGTGAAGATCAAATATTCCAGCTCTGATGGCTGCCAGTACAATTCCCAACCATTGTCCAGATCCAAACCCCATTGTACTTGCTTTTGTTTTTGGCTTCTGAAATAAGTCTTTCCCTCAGACCACTGATGTTCTTAAATAAATAAGTTTCTAGGTCAACTTGCTGATGGATGTTAATATGGTTATAATTTAAAGCCAGTGGTGATATCAGCTCCTAATAAGGTATAAATTAATGGCTGTGGTCACTGTGCAAACATGTAGGGAATATCCTGGACTTCTGAGCAGCTTTGAGGCAGGCTGGGATTTGTACTGATGATTTCTCTGTGCAGGTTACAGAGCAATTGTGGATGTACAGGGCCAGTTCTGATATCATTGCTCAGGTTTATAACAGCAGCAGCAAGTGATGATGCTCGTGGGGTAAAGGTCTATTAAACCAGAACTGGGAGATCGTGACTCTCCACCCATTGCTATCAACAAGTACATAAAAGTCTGGCATCCCTGGGACAAATAAACCAATTTTCCATATGATAAACTCTTATGGCCTTCATGAAAACCCAGCAGGGAGCAATTATTGTCCATAATGCACGTGGATTGCTGAATCAGACCTGGAGATAGTCTGAAATGCTGTTATATTGTGACAAAGGCAATAAACTTCGTTTGCATTTACTCAGCTCTGCTGGAATTTATGGGTGAGGACACCATGTGAGGATTTTTTTGCTTCCTTCTTTCTCTTCAGCTTTGTTTTAAGAACAGCCTTTTTCCCACCTGGATGCAGGAGAGACCACATGTCCTGGGTTGGGAAAGTGGGGAGATGGGGTTCTGCTGGTGAGAGTTACAGATGCTCTTGGCATCGTTGTCAGTCACTCAAGGAGCTGATGGGACGCCCCAGGCTGTGTCCCCTCCTGACCCCAGCATCCTGGACATCAGGTACCATGCCCAGCAATGGATGTAGCTGGTAAATAATCCCATATGGAATAATCACAGCCTGTTCTAAATGTTATTTTTAAAACGCAGAACAAGGAGAAAGGATGAAAGAATAAAACCTGGCACCCACTGTGCTGCTCAGGATGAACAGGGAGAGAAAAAAAGTACCTGGCTTAGTCATTCCCTGGGTAATCCAGACACCACAGCGCTCTGAAGTGTCTGCCTCTCCCCAAATTTAGTTTCTCAGTCTGATGCTGCTCAGCCTTTACACCCCAGCTCAAGTCTGAGCCGGATGCCCGTGATTTAGGACTTGCTGTTTGTCCAGGAACACAAAATGTGTGGAAGGTACAGAGGCACAGACTGCAGCATCCTCTCCTCTAGCCCCTGAAATACAAATTAGCCAGTCTGGTATTTGATCACGGGCTGTTCTTAAAGCAGTTTTTTATTCTGCACTTTTATTTTCCATGGTTGTTGCCAAGACAGAGTCTCTCCAGGACCCCCTCCCATCCCATCCCATCTCGTCCAATCCCCTGGTTCCTCATCCTTGCTTTTCCCTTTTTATTTTCCAGATCAGACTTTGGCTCCTTTTACCCCTTCTCTTCCACATTGGCTTTTGTGGCCTGCTTGGGAGCTCACTGGAGTGTTTGAAGCGTGCCCATGAAATCTCTCCTCCCTGGCACTGCCTCGTCCCAGTGTTCCCAGCAGTTACTGGGCTGGTGGTTTTTTAATATTAAGCTGTTCTGCCTCACTCCTGGCTATTGGACTGCAATGAAAAAGGCTGTGAATTAATGACATATCTATTGCAGCTGACTTAAAATGATCCTAAAAAAAAATAAATCTTAAGTTCTGATTAGCTCAATTACCTGCCAGTACAGGCTTCTTCTTTATATTTCCTAATTCTTTGCCCAAGCTATTATTAAATGTCTGAAGGAATTGCCTTCCTCTCCTTTCATTGAGGAAATAATTCCAGAGCCTAATAGCTCTCCCTGGCAGGAAAACTCTTCTTAAAATCTTCTTTTTTGCACCTCCTCCCTTCACCCGGACGACACTGAACAATTCCCGTCTGTCCTTGAGGAATATATGTCTTCACATATTCATAGGTAATTATTATTTTTTCCACTTTCACAAGTATTTGGCCACAAAGTGGTTACACTTCAAAGATCCCAGCCTCAGATACTTTGGGAACATTGCCTCATTATCTGCACTTACCGGCAGAGGAAAGACATCCAGTTTCTCATCTCAGCTCCAAAAGCTGGCACCAAACCCAGCTCAGCAGCACTTTGGGCCCTACCCTTGACTTCAGGAGACGTTTTAGACTTTGGGAAATGACACCCAATCATGGCAGCATTTAGTCTTCCCTCTTTGCTGGGTCCCACAGCCTCAGCCATCATCCAGCCAGACAGGACATCCTTGCTTGGAAATAAAATGGAAAGAGCTGCCTTTGCTCCAGGAGCCACTGTGCTCTTCCAAAGGGGCTCTCCATGAGCTTGGGGTCGGTCCTTGGGGAGCGAGCTGGGTCACTTGGCCTTATAGGGGTCCTTGGTGTGCCTGGATTTCCCCCCACCGGCAAAACATGAATCACATAAAGTGTTTTATTGCCCAAATTTGTTGCAACGGTGCAAAAACTGCCTCCATGGTTTTATGGTATCTCTCAAGCACGATGGACACATCCAGTTCATTTTGTCACAGAGACAACATGGGGCAAAATGAAATAGAGATGTCAGGGGGAGGTGGAGCTGGAGGGAGGGCAACAGAGAGTCCTGGCACTTCACAGGGGCTGGGGAAACCACAGGAACCAACCACAGCAAACAGCTCTATTGCATTAGTACAGTAATTTAGGACAGCAATTAACCCCAGTGTGTGCCACACACATCCCATCCCACCCAGGAGGGTGTTCCTGGTTCGCAGGTGCTGACAGAAAGTGTGACAGTGTGAAGGTTTAGGCAGGAGCTTAGTCCTGGTTTGGGGGACTTTGAGCAGGGGCTGAGCAGGGACCTACCCACACATCACCTCTGTCACCACAGGCCACCTCACAGCTGGATGAGGGGAGCAACTGCACAGCTGGATCCAGGGGAGCAGGAGCCCTGTGGGGCCAGAGCACAACTGCCCGATGCTGTTTTAGGGCTTATTCCATCACTCCTGCTTTAAAGCAGCATTTTAAAGAACTCCAGTCTCAGACAGAAACAAATATGCTTAATTGCTGCTTATACAGGACTTTTGACATCACTTTTTTAATAACCAGATCTCTTGTTCTTGTCACTTCTGGGGCTGCAAGGCCTCTGTCAGCTCCCCGGGCTGTAAGGACAAGGCAGGACGTGGCTCCTGTCAGACCAGGTGAGCTGATGGAGACATTCCCATTGATTACAAGGATTATTTGTTAAACAGCTTGGGTTCTGCTGCCTCAACCAGCCTTTCATTTGAGCCCATCCAACGCAGAGCTCAGTTATTATTTCATAAAGTGCTCTGTAACTAAACTGATTTACGGCGTTCCTGGGGGCTGGGTGGGATGGCTGAGCATCCAGGCTCCAAACTGATGGGAATTTAAATGGCTTAGCCTTAAACTCCCAGAAAATAAAATCAAATGGTGAATGATCTGAATGGAAATTATTCCCTGCCACAATGGCATCAGCAGGAATGCCAAGCTTATCTATTTATAGCCTTATCTGTGTCTAAATAGCCATAAATAGCTATGTAAAGCACTGCAGTGAGATGTATGTGTGCGTATGTCTTTTCCAGCCACTGAGATGTTAAATCAATTTTATAACAAGTTGCTTTTCCAGCCACTGAGTGGCTGTAAATGTTAAGTGTTTTTACAGGCGATTTTTTCCCCAGCTGCTAAGCAGCTTTAAATGTTATCAAAAAAAGTTGCTTTTCCAGCTGTTCAACCACTCTAAGCATTTTTAATGGATTTTTTTTTTTTTAACTTGCTAAAACCTATTTATATTTTACTCACAAAGCAAGTGCAAAATTGTCCTGGCTCTGTCTAGGTCTTGTTTTTATTGTATTTTTTCTTCTTTTTTTTTTTTTTTTTTTTTAAAACCTGTGAATAAAAATTTTTTCTCTGTCTGAGGAAACATTTTTTTTTTTTTGAGAAGAGAAAAGGGGCTTTTGGTTTAATGAGTCCAAGATGAACATTATGAGTTCATCTTAAGCATTTAGATACCTCAAAAGCACCGTCCTCGTGGTACATTCAATGGAAACACTGTTCTCGTGGTATGTTCAATGGAAATACTGCACTCGTGGTATTTTCGATGGAAAAAAATATTATTGTGGCTTTTCCAATTCAGGAAATGCTGGTCGGTCTTTAAAACCAGGGGAAAAAAAGAGGGAGAGGAGGGTGAGAGAGCTAAAATTGAGGTGACAGCGAAATGGAAGAATTATTTTATTGTAACGAGGTGGGGAGAGATGTAAGAAGAGTTTAGGGCAGGAAAAGGGAAAATTCTTGCTGCCCTTGAGGATTCACGAGAGTGGGAGAAGGACAAAGATCTGGGGTAGAGTTAAGGAAAGGTGCAGGACAAAACTGGGGAGGAAGAGAAGAAGAGCTGGGAGGAAAAAAAAAAAGAAAACCGAAAAGAAATGGGACAACCTGGACATGTGTTGGAAGAATAAAGATGAGGAATCTCTTGCTAAGTCCAGTAATTAAGGAAAGACATGAGCAGTCTCTTTATTTTTGGGTGCCAAGGTCAAGCATTCAAAGTGTTGCTGCATGTTCAGAGAAATCAAAGGATTGATGACCATGATGGGGTGGTTGCTGTAATAAAGGCTGGTGAAGATCCCTCCAGAGCAATGTCCAACTGCTGGTAGAACAATAAATCCATTATTTTCAAGTAGAGAAGGCTAAAAATCCCACTTCTGCCTCTAAAACCATGAAGGTTCTGGAAGAACTTCAGAATTGTAATAGTTAGAAAAAGTCACAAGGAGAAAAACTCAATTTAATTTTTATATCCATCAATTCCTCGGGGGAAAAAAAACAACCTAGGATTTGGTTTAGACAGGAAATAGTCAAGAAGTTCTCCCCAGTCTGACACTCCTGATAATAATGATTTTTAGTGATGTTTACAGGTATATGTAGGAGTCTGGTTTAGTTCTTCTCTGCTCATGATGGGATTCAGATGCCCTCTCAACTCACATAACACAACCAGCAGAAAACACCAAACAGACACATAAACCCCATTTTTTTTTTTGTATTAAAAGTGTATATTCTATATTTCCCTGCATATCAGAGTGACACAGTCCCTTTTCACTTCAAAACACAAGGTTTCCAACTGCTCCACTACCAGTCCAAGGTCTGTGCATCTTCTCCAGTCCACAAAACGTTCAGTTTTGCAGGAGATCCAACGTTTGCTTTTAGCTGATATTGGAATCACTCACATTTGCAATAAAGTCACTTTGGCCCCGTTCTCATCTCTTTGTCTTTGCTTTCTAAGAACTTCCCCAGTTATCAGGTTTTACCCGCCAAAAAAACGTAGCAGAGAGCGAATTTCAGAATCACACAGAGAAGTATTTACAGCAAGTGACACTCTGGTTTCTACCAGGAAATATTTGCACCAGATGTTGCTCCCACACGCCTCCAGTCAGGACTGGGAATGCCACCATGTGATTCATCTGACCAGTCCCAGGCAAGTAACTCAGAGCAAATTTTGAAGTCTCCTAATGAGTCCCTGGAGCAAAGAGTTCAGAAATGAGGTGTTTCTGTGATGAATTTACACAATCTCATAAAATCCAAAAGCCCAGCAAGGTCAGTGGGAAGGTTTCTTGTCTCTTCAGGAGCTCCAGGTCAACACCATCATGAATGGATTTTAAAAAAAAATAAGACTTTGCTTTTAGACCATCCACAAAGAGAAGGAAAAAGGTAGCAAGTGGATTAATATCCAGAATACTATAATCTTGCTGGTGAGTCACTACAGTTGTAAATTCCTGCTGTATCTCCTTTGCCTCGTGTCATCTGCCATTACTACATAAAACAAGTTATGTGCTCTCTGCCAGGCCACTCCACGTGGATGAAGAAGGTTCTCTGAACCCCCGTTTGCTCTCTGGACAGGAAATCAATTCCAATATGTATATTTACTTTCCATTTTCCCTGTTTACAGCTGCTGTGTTTCCTGCTGGCACGGGAGGCTTGATGGCACCTCCTGCCTTCTTGCACTGCACAGGTTTCTCTTGGGCAGGTTCCAGAGCTGAGTCCAGCCCTGGGAGCTGAACATGGGGGGTGAATTCATCTCTCCACATCCACACCTCAGGGATGCTCTCACTCTCTGGGCACGGATGGATTGTGGTCCATGAAATCAAAGGAGGTGCTGTTGGACACATTGATTTTGGCCTCTTCACTTCACCCCCTTTTCTAGGGCAGGATTGTTTAAGATATATTTTTAGTCCTTTGTCTAATCTGGTGGCAAACTGCTCAAAGAGTGGAGCTTCTCCCACATCCTTTGGAAGAATTTTCCACAGTCTAATAAGATTTCAGCACTTGGAAGTTTATCCCGTTATTCAGCCTAAACTTTCCTCTACATAACATTATGTTTTCAGTCCTTATACCCTTTTCACCATCCTAAACAATTCATCTTCTTCTCAGTGTTTACAATCCACAAGATTTCCTTCTGCCTTCCAAGAAGAAGTTTCCAATCAGTATTTATAAAATGGAAAAATAAATGACAAACAGAAGGTTCAGTGGAGAAGAACCTCCTGCACTGCAGCAGGCAGATGTTTGTGCAACAACTGTGTGTGCTTCAAAACAGGCTCTATTTCCACACCCCCAAAGGTGCTGGACACATCTTCAGTCCAAACAAACTTTGGGAACCAGAGAGCTGCATACCTTCAGCTTCCAAAGCAATGCTCTATTTCAAAAATAAGAAAAAAAATAAAATTAAAGCCAAACAAACCCAGGATTCATTCCCCCCACCCCCTTCCTATTTTGCTATTGTTATTTTTGACTGAGCATGAAATGATTGAGTTTACATGGTCAAGGGCTTGTTTGTGTTGAGTGATGGTGCTTGGGCATCATGTCCATATAAACAGTTAACCTCCCAGGATGCAGGATCTTTGTTGTGTCTGATGAAGGCAGACTTTCATTAGGCCTTTTACCACCAGCTCTTGGAACTCTTCCACTTCATGCAAGTAAGAAAACCACAAATATTCCTCTACTTATATCAGTACCAGAAGCTGGGAGCATGGAATGCTTCAGAATGCTTTGAACCCCGTAATTGTCTCTTGTAATAATACATTTTTTACATTCGAACTCGTGAGTTATCAAGGAGGAGGAAGGGAGCAAGTTGGTTTTAAAATAAAGAATTAAATTATGGTCGTGGAAAAAAAAAAAAAAAAAAAGAAGGTACTTTCCACTGTTCTCAAAGGAAAATGATTTTGGGAAAAATGAATCAGAAGGGATCTGTCCCTCCCTGTATGGCTTTGTGTTGTACTCCATGGAGGGAGGGATGGACAGTGGGAAGGCCACGGTTGGATAGACCTGAGGAAAAGGGATTCCTTGTCTTGGAAGCATCTTGTGCTATAACACCTTCTGTGAAACAGAAAATAATTGAGATTAAGTGTAGGTTTCTAGGTTATATTAGACAATATGAGGGAACAGGTAAATGTCATCCCCACCCCCAGAGCTGTTCTGCACCTTGTCCAAGTGCCTAGAATTATTGCAGCTCAGGCCCTTGGCTGTATTCCCTGGCCCTTCCTAGCCCTGCCTGACCCCAGCTCTGTTCCACAAAAAACTAAAACCACTTTCTGCCTTGACTTTGCACCTTATTTCTGTATTCTGAGATCCAGATTTGCACCCAGAGGGTCCTTTACAGGAAAATGCCCCGTTCTGTTCAGTTTGGTGATTGTAGGTGTGAACACTGTGCTCTGAACAGCTGCTGAACACTTGGCTTTTTCCTTCTGGAACATCTTCCTCCTGCAGAGTCCAGATGAGGTTTCACTGCCATGATCTTCCCAAACTGTATTACAGAATTCCTCTGGAGGGATCCTCTAATATTTGTATGAATGTACCTCAGGAAAGATTTTGACCACGGGAGTCTTCATCCTCCCATCACACCCTGTGGTAAAATGTGTTGCCCCCCCCTGAGAAAGGCCGTGATGAAGCAGCCAGAGAGGAAAAACAGTGGTTCAATGAGGTGAAAAAAAAAATAAAAAGCCATCTTTCAGAAGCTAGTTCAAGTCATTGTTAGTAGCCTGTCATTTGTTTGTATCCCAAATCCACAAACTACATAAGAAAATGAAAAACAAAACCAAAAATGAAACCTAGCAATGTTATAAAAGAGTTTACAGCACAATAATTTTGTACTAAATTAAAGGAGTATTTACATCTGGAAAAATGTAGATGAAAACAGTCTTCTTGTTTTTCCTAGACTGATTTGATTAAGTTTTCTGGGTTAAGACATCAGTGTTCAAAACAAAATGAGAATCTTTGAGCTCTTTGGTTGTCAAATCATCTGGAGCAGGAGGTTAACACAGGTGGCCAAAATATCTGGATCCCCTTTGGTGCTGCATAAAAACACCCAGTCCTAAACTCTGTTTTGAAGAGTTTAGAAATTCAGACACCACTGCAGACCAAAGTGCAGGAAAACAGGCTTTTGTTGGACTTCATGTACATGATTCCAAATTATCTTTGGAGAGGGAGTTGGGATGTAACACCAAAGAAGTGTCCTAGAGCTGTTCACAGCTTTGCTTAATTCAGGCCATAACTTGCCAGCAAAGCAACCAAGAGGTACCTGGATGTGAGAAGGAGCTGAGGAGTAACAATGAAGGAAGAGAAGGTTAATTGTGACATTGTCTTGTCAGCATTTCAAGATTTATTTATAATTTTAGGAATTTTATTAAAGGATATAGAAAATATTCCTGGTTCAATATCATTAAAATTCCCCTTAAACTGAAAGAGGATCTGTTTAGATAAGATATTAGGAAGGAATTCTTGGCTGGAAGGGTGGAGAGGCCCTGGTACAGGTTGCCCAGAGAAGCTGTGGCTGCCCCATCCCTGGAAGTGTCCAAAGCCAGGTTGGAGCAACCTGGGCTAGTGGAAGGTGTCCCTGCCCATGGCAGGGGGTGGAATGAGATGATTTTTAAGGTCCCCCCCAAATCAAACCGTTCTATGATTAAAACTTGGTGAGAACTTTGCTTCTTTGTTGTTTCACCCTCAATATCCCCTTGGGAAAACTGTCCCTTGTTGTTTGCTCAGGGCAAAATTCCAAGCACTGCCCCTCTGCTGTCATTTGGGATGAGCCCAGGGGAACCCCAACCTCTGTGATCTGGGCCAGCTGCTGCCCAGGCCTGGATCAGCATGTCCTGCCCCTCCATGGCAGAGGATCAGAGCAGGCAGAGCCCTTTGATGGGAGGGTGAATTCCCTGGCACTTCTCACTGCGGATTAATGAGCAACAAACCCCTTTGTTACCAGGCTGCCTTTGCTATCAAGAGCAGGGCCAGATAAGGTGAAAAAAAAAAAAAAAAAGCCATTTCTGGGACTGTTTTATGTCCAAACTGCCTGTTTTGGCTCTGCAGCCTCACGTGGCAATAACTCACTGCCACGGTTATCAAACCCTGACCAGCCCCATCAGAGCCACACAGCAAACTCTGGGCACAGGAGGAGAGTGTGCCAGGCTCTGGGGAGGAAAAAGAGCTTTCTCTCCCAGGAACCCAGTAAAAACAAAGCCTCCAGATGTAGGAGGAATATGTAAAAAATCTCTTGGAGATAACTTTACATCCCTCTCCACCCACAACAACAGGAGCTGCCTTTCAGCTGCTGCTCCTGGTGGGATCCCTGGGGCAGGGAGAGCAGGGCACCGAGGGTCCAGCACGCAGGGAAGCAGCACTTTTCACTCCTCCTTGTTCACTTTTCACTCCTCCTTGTTCCTTTATCTTCCTTAATCGCCCACAGCAAAACTACCAGAAGCTGTGGGGAGTAAAAGCAGCACGAAGACAAGTCACAGCCGTGACTCCTCCACAAGGATCTTCTCCCTGTGGGAACCTCCAGCACCGTTCCTGCTCATCCATCGCTCCCCTGACTACAGACAGTGGAAGTTTCTGTGCTCTCCTGCATCAACGACGGGCTTGGGAACTCACACAACCTTTCATTTCCGCCCTTTTATTTGTAAATTACTTTCCTTTAAGAATTCTGCTATTCGTGATGTCAAACCCTTTAATAAGAGCTGAGCTTTTCCCTCCGCAGTTTTGTTTTTATTCTGAACGAGATTTTATTTTTTTTCCTAAACAGACACAATTTTAAGGGGGCGGGGGGGGGGGGGGAAAAAAAAAAAGGCAAACATGACCAGAAAAGACCTTATTTGTTATGGAAAAATTATAACAAAGATTTTTCTGTGGTTTATTTTTCTCTTTGCTCTTCCTGTTGTTGGTAATAAAAGAATTTTTATTGTTCTTTGGTGGTAATCCTAGCTTTATGTTGAAAATCAGAAAGGATTTTTTCCTTCTTTCTTTTTTTTTTCTTTTTTTTTTTTTTTTTTAAATTTCTCTGTTTTTGGTTTGGTTCTCTGGTTTGTAGCCTGGATGGAACTAAACCAAGCATTGAAAAATCTTGCCACACACGGTCAGAAATGGCTCTGCTCCTGAGCTGGCCGGGCAGTGCTGCTTCCCAAAATGCTGCTTCACATCCAATCATTAAGAGGGAATGAGGAGCATCTGCTCCGTGCTAAATGGAATATTCTGATCTGAGTTATACATCCATAAGTACAGAGTAACATCCCAGAATTTGGAAGGCTGAGGCCAGGTTGCCATCACTAAATGAGACCATGAGTGATGAACACCAAGAACGGCTGAAATTTCTGCCTTGACATCTCCTCCCAGGTCGACATGGCCTTTGCAAAGATTTATTTTGGAGGACTGGACTGTGTTCATTTTATTCTTTTTCCCCTTTTTCTTCCCTCCTGGTGGTGGTGGTGGAAAGCAACAAACGGCTGGAATTTTTTTCTTTCTTCAAAACTGGAAAATTAAATTTGATTTTTAATATGAAAAGTACCGGCAGCTGAAACGTTATAATTTCAAAACTAATTTAACTGATCCACTGCCTAAGTGAAATCATGTGATGACCACGATAACCTTTGTTTTTCCTCTCCCATATCAGTCCTTCTGCCAATATTTATGCAAAATAAGTCTAAATTGGGATTGTTGCCTCCTTTAAAATAAAAAAATAAAATCCTGTCCTTGATTAATAAAAACATAACATAAACCAACAGCAAAACGAAGAGAAGCAAAGCCAGAGGAAGCTTTCCTGTTAAGAGTGATGATATTCCAGAGGGAGGGTGATGAGGCTTGTCCGTGGTGGGATGTGCCCACACGGTGCCTGATCTGGCTCTGCTCCATCCCAGGGACATCCCCGGGAGCCCTCCCAGCACCTCAACCCCTCAGCCCAGCCCCAGGAGCTCAGGACAAGAGCTGAGCCCCAGCAGGGAGGTGGCTCCCAGCACTGGGAAGTGCTTTTCCACTTGCCTTTTCCCTTTACATGATAACACCGAGAGGAAACAATTACAAATAATGTCTCTTTTATTGTAACCCAGTCCACGGCTTTTTGACATGATGGCTCTGGCAAGACTTGGAGAGACATCAGACTAATAAAACATCCTTAAATATCAGGTTTGGGAGTTAATTCATTTGGAGCCACGCTCTTTTGCCAGAAAGGGGATTTTTTTTTTTTTTCCTTTTTCTTTTCTCTGCGAGTGTTTGTCGATTTTCAGGCGAGTGGAATAACACGGCGGGCCCAGAAAGGCTTCTGGGAGTTATCAATAGCCAATTTGCCACTTGAGCCTTCTCATTCACCCTGCAAATGAGCTCTGCAAACATATCCTTTGTAGGGGGGTGAAGGGCCAAGCACCAGGAATGGGGCAGGAAGGCTCAGCCTCTGCTGTTCCCTCCTCCTACCCCTTCCCAAGGAGCCCTTGGAAATCACAGAGCCCAACAGCAGCCCCAAATAATGTTTCCATTGCTCACTATTTCAGATGGAGAGCATATTTTTCTTGGAGCATTCTTAGCCTTTGGGATCTTTTCATGTTCTCTAGCCATTGTGTTTGCTTCTTCCTTGTTTTCTTACAGGGAAAGCTGAAATGACTTACAATTAAAATCTTTTTTTAACAGCTTTCTCCTGTTCCTCTGGCAAAACAAGTTTTGAGCTGTTGGAACGATTCGGGGCCGTTTACTCCTTCCTCAAATAGTTTTCCCCTTTCTTCCAAGAAATCCTGCTCCTTTTGGATCTGATCATTTGCTTGTGTAAGGAGGGACACCTCCAGGGTCTGAAACAGAACTGGAGAGATCTGCACCAGCTGAAAATTGTCATTGTTAAGGCAAGGGACAAATACTGGGCCAGATTCTTTCAGTGCTACTTGCTTGTTTTTAAATTTTGCAGGATCAACCAGTGGAACTGAGAACAGAACCTGGTTAAATAATGGGAGGTGTTAATGCCCAACCAGGCTGGGACTGGAGATAAATCAGAGCCACAAATGGCTGATGTCACCCACAATGAGGAACGTGGGAGGATTTGGGATTTAGGAGTCTGGTTTCACCCATCCTGGTAACAGAACATGGCCATGACACCCCTGGGTGATGGCAGGAGGGCTCTGCTGTCATCTCAGCTTGCTGTGGAGATGTTGAGATGCACAGATCACCTGCAAGTGCTGGAGGTTTCCCAAATCCAAGCTTGGACCCATAACCCACCTCAACCTTCAGCCCAGACTAAGCAGTGACCCCTCTGCAGAGTCAGCTCCAAGGAACTCTGCAGCACCATCTGCCATGACCCACCCTGACCCCAAAACCTTCCCTTCCACAGGGTAATAGGCTTGATAATTTTCTTCAATGAGTGTGTTTACCCCGAGGACAGACACCAGTAAATCACACCAGCTGAAACCCAGGCAAGCACATGACAAATACGGTGTTTTTAAAGGTTAGTTGTTGTTCTTTTTAATGAAAGAAAAGCAAGAGGATGGGGTTGGACATTTATGATGTGCAAAAGAGGTTGTAACCACAGAAAAATCTGCCTCCAAAAGCCAAATATTATTCATTTTGGTGGAATGCACTGTTAAAATAGCTCAGCCTTTCAGGAAGAGGCACGCTTATGTAAACCATCTCGTTTGCTTTCTTTTGAACAGACAACCTTAAGAATCTTTATGTACATGTGGTGTCTTCCTACAGACTTAGAAATGTCCACTTGATGAGTTTTGGTCTCCAGCAGACTCAGACAGCAGGTTGAAGAAGAGGTAAGCACAGAGGAAGGCAAGGTTGGAAGCCACAACATCTCACTGGTGCCACTGATCAGCATCAGCAAATCCCAGGGTTTTAACAGGAGTCAATAATTCCCTCAGGCACCTTCCTGGGCCACCCCTCACTTCATTTCAAAAGGGCACAATAGGGCTGAAAAGTCACCTCCAATCCTGTTCCAGACTGGCAAACACCTGCCACAAGCAGTGTGTCCATCAAAAAGGATCATTAGAACACGGGCATGTCTTCAAATTCAGAGTTCCTTTAATGAACAACCAACTCTCTGCAGTTTCACACTGGAGATCAACAGGCAGGACACTGAAGAGCTCAATCCTGTGGGTGTTTATGTTGAGATTTTCAGCTTTCTAAGGATCCTTAGTGGGATTAAGGAATTGGTGAGTACATTCACCTCAACATCAAATTTATCTCACGTTGGTTCCACCTGTCTTTTGTTCCCTGTGGGACCTTCTCCCCTTTCATGAAGCCCCTTTATTCCTTCAGTGCCACCACTCTGACATCTGATCACACCCACAAACACTGATGCTGCTCTTTAGTTCCCTCCTGCTGCCTTATTTCCCCTTCCCAGCCTCAGGATGGTCCAAACTCAACCCCCCATCCCTTCCCTCAACCTCTTCAATATAAAACTGGAGCTGGGTGAAGCTTCCCCTGGAACTCATTGGAATTTTCCATGATGCCATTTAATAACTGCCCTGTCTGCAGCGGGGAGAGCTGAGTGGAAGGGCCCAGCAAGGGGGGAATTGTGTCCATGAATTTAATTATTGTCCATAAACCCCACAGCACAGGGGACTGTGTGTGGCCCTCAGGTGCCAAAACACACAGATTATGTTTCAAAACAAGCACTGTTGGATCTTTTCTTCTTTCCCTTTTAATTCTCAACACTGTTGGACTTCACTGGAAAATAGTGACCAGTCCAGGCAGGTGAAGGAGGAGACAAACAGCAAAGGTGAGCACTGGACAAAGTGTGAGGAGCAACCTGATGCTTCCCATGGTTGAATGACTGGCTCTGCAGAAAAGGGCAGAGAGAGAAACAATGGGATCCTCCTTCTTGTCTTCATGTGGAAGTGTGGAATGCTGCTGAAAACCTGTTTTCCTTCTGAACCGAATTTTTATGGAAATACGTGAACTCACATTTATATTTCTTTCACAGCTTGAATCCCACAGAATACTTTAGATATCTGGGCATGTTACTCCAAAGGGGATCTTCCTGGTCTTTCTATCACCCAAACCTTCCTTTTGTTGTCCTCTATTCCTCAGAACAAGGCTCATTTTTACAGAATCATGGAATAGTTTGGGACAGAAGGGACCTTAAAGATCATTTAGTTCCAACCCCCAGCCATGGGCAGGGACACCTTCCACCAGACCAGGTTGCTCCAACCTGGCCTTGGACATTCCCAGGGATGGGGTGGTTTTTTTCAGGATGGTTCCTCTGCAGATGTAAGATCCCTCATTCCCATTATTAATGGGAAGATGATGAGCCCTCCTGGATAAGGATGCTCTCAGGAGTGACTTTGCTGCTGTTCTGCCCTGCAGCAGCCAGGAAACTGCATTTTGAAAAAGCCAGCAAGAGTCACACGTGGATTAAATATTAAATTTTAAATATTTATGTTCCTATTTTTCATCCTCTGATTTTTCACCCTTGTGGCTGCAGGGGGGAAAAAAACCCCTGAAAATATGATCATTTAGTCGAATGTTTAATTTGAAAGAGCTCAGAAACATTTAAAATAGAGGACAAACTGCTTGGGGTGATTTCTGTGTGCTTGATGTTGTTCATTTTCGTGCTTCGGCTTCTCCTCTCCCACCATTTTCTGTCCCCATCAATTAGATTTTTTTTATTTATTTTTTTTTTTAAATCCTGCTTAAATCTTGCTGGGAGTGGATGAAACGCTGTGGCTGCTTTTCTTGGCCTAAGGAAAAGTTCTGTGTGTGCAGTAAAACTGCTCCCTGCCATTATCACCCTGGGAGTTACACACATAAACCCTGGGTTTATCCATGGAATAAAGGAGATTCGGAAATGCTCATAACTTATGATAATTGGTGAGAAATGCTGAATTCTATAGGTGACCTGCACTGCTGTAAGTGGAGCTGTGCTGATTTACACCACTTAAGGTTTTCACCCACAATAAAAAGAAAAAAAAACACAAACCACTTCAGTATTTTCCAGGGGGAAAGAAAGAAAGAAAAAAAAAAATTAATCATTTGTGACTGTGAAATCCAGTTTCAAAGGGCAAAGTGTGCAAAGCACATAAATTTAGGGTTTGAAAAATGGCAGAAAGGCAAAATAGAAGGGAAATAATCCAACACAGGTGAGGGATGAGGTTACTTTTGTGATAAACCTCATGATTACATTGCCCTGAAGTACAGTCACACTCAGAGCTCTCAAGGAAATCTTTTGATTAAAAAAAAGGTAAAACTGGTGACATTTACAGTGCTGCATTTAAGATGATTTAAGAGGAGCAAAACTCTCATGGAAAGGGTGGGTTTCAAACAGCCACGGAGAAGACCTGGAGAAAATGGGACTGGGGATGCTCCACAGAGGGTGGTGGGAATTGTCACTTAATAGTGACAATAGTGTGACAATAAACCATTAGTCTGCTTAACTTAAAGGTGTCACATCACAGGGTATTTAGGCAGTGAAAATGGAGTTATCTCTCAGTATTTGTGGGATCTATATGATATTTAATCTGTCATTGAGCCTTCACTGCTGTCTGCCCGTGGACATACTCCCCTGCCTCACCTGAAGTTATGCTGGAAGCACAAGGACATGGATCCCCAGGACACCCCAGGTTCCTGCCCTGGTTTCTGCAGAGCAGAACCTTCACAAGAGGTCAGTTGTGCCTCACACTGGGGCTTGTGCACCCTCTCCTTCAGCAAACAACAGGACATTTACAGTTTGATGACGGGGGGGAAAAAGGGCTTTGATAAACACCAAACCCTGTCATTATCTCATTTTGGTGCACTCTGCATTTTTCCCAAACAAATTCCATGGAAAACTCATGTAGGAAACCATAGCTTTCTACAAAAGAGAAGCCACAGATTGATTCCTCCCCCCCTCTCCCATCCTTAATATGCTAATACAGGGATACAGTTACTTCATTGAGAAATACATGGCAGGAAAAACAACAGAGGGATAAAAGAAAAAAGTTACCCTAAATCTGCCAGTGTCTAAACCAATTTTTATGGGGGAAAAAAAATCCTATCTTAAAACCCTCCTGTGCCACAGTGCCTAACAAAGACAGTTTGAAATGGATGAGATGAAACAACTGTTCATACCAGTGAGCAATTATTTATTTTAAAATTATCTATTATTTACTTCTTGCCCTTCTTTTTTTCCTGGTCCCAGTGATGATCTTGAACACATTTGTTAATCATTTCGATATTAATTTACGGGTAACATGGAAAATATGCCAGTATGGTAAAGAAAGGAGTAGAATCATAGAATTATAGAATGTTCTGATGTGGAAAGGATCTTGAAGGTCATTTAGTTCCAACTCCCTGCCATGGGCAGGGACACCTTCCACTAGCCCAGGTTGCTCCAAGCCCCGTCCAACCTGGCCTTGGACACTTCCAGGGATGGGGCAGCCACAGCTTCTCTGGGTAACCTGTGCCAGGGCCTCCCCACCCTCCCAGGGAAGAATTTCTTCCTAATATTTAATCTAAACCTACTCTCTTTTAGTTTGAAACCATTCCCCTTTGTTCTGTCACTCCATGGCTTGTAAACATCTCTCTCCATCCTTCCTGGTGGTTCTCTTCAATTACTGGAAGGCCACAGTTAGGTCGCCTCAAAGCCTTCTCTTTTCCAGGCTGAACAATCCCAATTTTCCCAACCTTTCCTCACAGCAGAGGTGTCCCATCCCTCTGATCAACTTGGTGAGCTTGTCTGGGCTCACTCCAAAGCTGGTCTTTAAAATTCTCAATCAAAACACTGAACCCTCAGTTTAAATGAAATCAGTACTCATAGAATCAGGAAATCACAGAATAGGTCGGGTTGGAAAGGACCTGAAAACCACCTTGTTCCAACCCCCTGCCATGGGCAGGGACACCTTCCATCAAATTCATATCAAACTATTTTTCATATCAAGTTCAACTCAAAGCCTAAAAATGCCCCAAGATCAACTTAAAGGCTTTGCAGTCACTGTAAGACTTGGGTCAGGATATTTTACAGTGTCACTGGAGGGTGACTCAGCCACGCTCAGATATCCCTAAGTTGGTGGTGGATGTGTTGTTTCCCCCCCTGATGAACTGCTCACCCCCAGGATCAGCCAAGCACAATAACGTGGGGTTTGGTGCTGTGGAAACACCCACAAATTACACCCCAACAGCCACCACAGGGCTGGCCTGCCCTCTGGGGAGGGGAACAGATACAGGTCTCCCTTGGTAAGAAAATGAATGCTTTGTCATTTTTTTGGTCTAGTGTTGCACAGGATGTCCATCGAGCTGGAAATTGCTCCGTGGAAATTGTTAGAAAATGCCAACTTTCCATGTCTTAATTTCCTGATGGAAGTGTCGCTGAAATGTGTCTGGAGTCCAGCAGAACAAACAGGAGTAGCAAAAAAAAACCAAAAAAAAGACATCCACTCCCAAACCAGCCAATTACAGGGCATTCAAAAATACCACATTTAGATTCTTGCCATGATCTCCCTGATTCCCGTCAAGGTACCGGGAATTTTAGGTGGAACTGGGCTTAGGCTCTGTTTGGAGATCACCCAGGGTGGATAATTCCTCCTTGGCTTGGTCCTTCCCACCTAGAGCTCATGGAATAAAAAGGCAACACTAAATTCCCCCTGTCACAGAGGAGCAGCAATGGTTTCAGAGGCCCAGGATTTTTTGGAATGTCGTGGCTCTTGCCATCCTGGTGACTCCTGTGTCCTTCTGCCAGCTGAAATCAAATAACAGCCTGGTTTATTGAAACATTTATTAATCATCAATTGCCATCTGCCCAGCTCTTACAGATCCTTTAAATTTACATTTCCTGCTTCTTTTTATCCCTTCCTAGGTCAGTGCTGCTCCAGCTGGTGTTGCTGGCATTTTCTGAGCCTGGAATTCTGCACCAAGGAATCCACAAGACACCAAGAGCAGTGCTACTGCTTTGCATCTCCTCTCTTCACCTCTCCAGTTAGAAACACTCTCCCAGGGTTTTAGTTGTTGGTTCAACCCTCCCACAAGATGGCAAATCCTTGGAAACAGGGGTGCACGGAAAGGAAAGAGGCAAGGATGCAGCTGGATATCCAGTACAGCTCCCTGGGGGCCCAGGAACACGTGGGGGTGGGATTGCAAAGGACTCCCTCTCCTCGCTTCTTACAGGAATTCTTGATATGGTGTCAGAAATAAAACAGCTTTAACTGATTTAACTCTTTGTGGTGGCTTAAAAGTCACTTCAGGAATGGCAATGAGCAAAATCCCACTCCCTAATGCATTGGGAATCCACGTCTACAAGCAGGGGAGTCTCCACACGAGCTCCTCACTGGAGCTGGGACCAGAAATCAGGGTTGATGCTGTTGGTTTAAAAGCTCTGGTGCTTCAGCCACCCCAGCAGCTCCAGTGCTACTCCTGGGGAATTCTGAGCTGTGCACAAGCTGTGATTTGCCATGGAGAGGGCAAGGACAACGTGGGGACCATTCCAGTTGTCATCAAACACCAAAATCACACAATGTCATTCCTGTTCCAACCATGAATCCTTTTGGAAACATTCTCCATCAGCTTTGCCATGTCCATGTAACAGGGAGGTGAACTCCAACAAGCTTCACTTCCCACTTAATACTTACTGAAGGAAAAAAAGGGCTTTTCTGTAGGGCTGGTTTTGTCTAAACTCCTCCTGGTGAGCAATCAGGTTTTTAACTTTCCTCTCGTTGATGTAAAAACAAGTGCCTTGTCTCTCCGAAAAATCGTGAATTTTTACTGGAGACTTCGGGCAAAAAGCAAAGCTATTTTGGCTCCTGACCAAAAACTTTAAGCTTAAAATGGCAAACCTCTCATTTTCAGCCAAACAATGAAAAAACGTTGGTTTTGGCTGGACATTTTTGGTTTTTCAACACAAGCGATTTTTTTTTTTCCCCTCGGTCAAAAATTTTCCATGAGGTGAGGAATAAACAGCATGGGTGAAAGGCTGGTGGAACTGGAAGGAAGGAGGAAAGGGAGAGATAAGGAATAAAAAAGGGTTTATCACAACCATCATGAAGCTACTGTTACCAAGGTCTGTCACAAGGCACTGCACCAGCCTGGTAAAGAGACCCTGAAACCTATAGCCTGGGATATTTATAGAGTGATTCACGGTCACTGAATGTTCCATGAACAAATTTATAGAACTGTTTTTCTCTCCGTTGCTTCCTTTTTTAGAATGTTATCACCAGGAAAAGCACTTGCAGGCTCTTCTACCTGGGCAGAGTTTTCATAGCTGTCCCGGTGATCTCAGCTGCTGCTCAGGCAATAAAAAGTCCCGGGCGCTTGTGAGTGGTTTTATAATTCCCCAAAAAATCCCAAGCCCTGTGCAGGCACCCAGCAGGCAGAGGAGATGCCCTGTCACCTCTTTCCCAAGGTCTGTAGGGAGAAGGGGGGGTGTTTGGAGATGGCAAAGCCATTTCAGGGCAAGGTTTGAGCCGCCCTGGCACCAAACACGGCGTGCACAGATTGTCCCTGGGCTTGATGATCCCTGTGGGTCCTTCCAACTGATTTCTCTGATTCTGTGACTCTCCATCACAGGTGGGCTCCCTGAACTGGTCACTCTTGCAGTGTAAATCACAGCACAAATCACATCCACCTCTGCTGTTGTGACCTGGTGTGTTCCACTGAGGATGAGCAACTCCTGCAGCAGGAACGAGATGGGAAAAGGTGGGAGGATGTGGATCCTCCAGGTCAGCAGAGGGAGAAAGGGAAAGGTGTTCTGCAGCCAAGAGGGGACCTGTAGTGAAGCTTTTATTGATGGTCCATTCCTGGGTTATTCAATTGCTTTTTAATTTTCTGCCAAATATTGGCTCTAAAGAGTGTGTTTGAGCTCAGCACAGCACAGCTTGAGTTCTGGGATAAAGAATCAGCTGGGCAGTGCCAAGAGAAGAGCGTTGTCCCATTTTACCAGTCCCTGTCCTGGTGTTTCCCTTCTCTTTTTCCAGGGAATACTCTGCCATCCATGAAAACGCTTCTTCTTGCACCACACGTAAAGTCTGACTACTTGGGAGGACAAAGATGAATTAAACTGCCAGGAACTGATGCTTGCCCCTCTCCCTCTTGGTTTTCGTGCACAATCCACCACCAGAGGCAGTTTTTTAATCACTGTTAGGATGTTTCCCCACCAGCCCATAAAGCGGCTTTCGGGACGTGACGCAAACCAGCAGTTTAAAGCCATAGATATTTCTAGTTAATCTAACAGATTAAGCACCTCACAGCCCCTGGAAAGTGCTCCTTGCAACTACAGTATTATGGCCTTGGATAAATCTGGTTTTATAATCCCGCTTAGTCTACAGTGATCTGGATAAAAAGAGCCCCCTGGTTTGGGACTGAAGCCCAAAAAAGCAGTATTTAGGGAGGAAAAGAGGAGCATGTACTTCCAACAGGGACAGGAAGGTGGCATAGGATGTTAAACCGTGTCAGGTACAGGAGATAATCCCCAGCTGCCCTTTCCAATGACACTTCACAGAGTCACCTTCCCATTAAAGTCCCTGCAGGGAGAAATTGCTGATGGGATGAGGGAGGAAGGATGTGGAGGATGGGGATGATGGGCAAGGAGAGGGGGCTGTGCTGGAGGTTCTCACACCTGCAGCAGGTACAGCTGCCTCTCCAGGGACCCTGTGGGCAGGTCTTACCCAGACACAGCCGGATCTGGAATGTGCTCTGAGCTCAAGGAATGTGTAGGGCAGCCAAGGCACTTCTGAGGGGAAAAGCAAATGATGCTTATCTACCTTCTCACCTTGGGGAAAGAACCAGGAGCAGAGGTAAACAAGTTCACAAACCTGTTGAGTACCAGGAATCCCAGTTTACCTACCAGGAATCCCAATTTTCCTACCAGCACAGAAACATGGGGACATTTCTATCCAGCAGAAAACTGCCAGGGAACTCAGGTCCAGTGCTCTCTGTATCCTGCACCAAGGAACCCTCCATTCCACAAAAATTGCACTTGACTGAAGTGAAGTTTTTATGGTCAGCTCAAGTTTAAAGTGCATGAGATCATTCCTTACATCACCAGCTTATCTGCAGGGTTACTAAAGTATTGATCAGATGACAAGAGCTGGAAATATTTGGACCTCAGGAAACATTTTTTTAGCACTTCTGCAGAGGGAACACTTGCCTGCATGAGTAGTCGTGAATAGTGTGAAATAAATGAGTACTAAATGCATCTTTAAATCCAGTGTTTCCTGTGTTGCTGAAGGAAAATGACTATTGCCTGCATTTCTGAAGATGTGCAGCTAAAACATAATTTCCCAACTCAATACACAAATAACTGGGCAAAACTCCCTTGCCTGTGTTTTGCAGCTCGTCAGATCAGCAGGTCACAATGGCTTTATATTCTGAAGAAGCTGTGAACAAACAAGCTGGGCACTGGGTCTGCACATGCAAACAAACATTTCACAGCTATCCCACAAAGAGAAATGGTTTGGGGTTGCAGATCTTCCTGCCATATAGCCTTTGTCTATTTTGAATCCATGCAGGAATTTTGGCAGGGAAGGCAAGGGACTGGAAGTGTTGAATGTACCAAAGTTAGCTCCTACTCACCCTGAGTGATAATGCTAAAATAATAAGCCTGCCACAAACTTTATGGCAGCAAAATCCAAAAGGAAGCTTTCAGAAAACAAAGCAACTCATGAAACTCATTACTATGAGACACAAATTACTACTGCTATTATTATCATCTAGTGCCTATAAGCTGCTATGATGAATAAGGACTCTTATGCTTTGCACAAATAAAAGGATGAAAGATCATTGTCATGACAGATTTAGTGGATTAAGAAAATGATATGTGCATAATGAGTCTCTTTAAATAGAATATTGGCAGGATTTTTTAAGCTCGCTACAATTCATTGTGTCACACATGGCTTGAGCTGACCACTGATTAATTTATACTTGAAAAAAAAAAATCTCACTTATGTAACTTAAATCTGCCTTACGTGGCTGTTTTTAAAGATCTGGTAGGGTTTGCCTTGGGAAACAGGAATTGTTCTCCCTGCTGAGCCTGGAATTCCATTGGGGTCCACCAGGAGGTGAGAGAAGAGCAAAGACTTCCAGGCTGGTGGGATGTCTGCTGGAAAGGAACATGCCTTAAAGATTAACTGAACAAGCTGCCAGCTTTTCTGGGAGCACTTTCTATGATGAACAAGTGTTAATTACAAGTATAAGATCATCGTGTTGTTTTGAAAAATATGAGATTTAAATAAACAAACCACTATTTTTACCAGTAGGGATTTTGGCTCCTTGTCCCACAGGAAGAGGACATTTTTCCATTTATGCTTAGCAGAAAACAAGAGACCCCAAATGAGCCCCTGGAGACCAGTAGGTTCTAAACCAAATTAAAGCATAAGAATTGACTCCATCCAAAGTGACCATCCATGGTCCCACAGGGCCTTTGCACTGTCCTGCCCACGCTCCTGATGCCAAAAATTGAGCACAGGCAAGTGTCCCTTTTGGTTTATTCCTGTGAGTAAGATGCTGCCTGGCATGGGAAGGACACATTTCCATGGTAACACACTTCTGGAAATCAGCAGTGAGTTGGTGCTTTTGGCTCACAGCCCTGATTACTGTGTGTGTTGTGATTACCTGAGCACCTTTTTGGCTCAGAAAAACTGCCATGGGACTGTGATAAGGAAGGAAAGATGCAGTTCTGACCATGCTTTGCATTAACCAGAAACTCAGTTGTCATGGGAAACCTGGAGCCAGTCTCTTCACTGAAACCATCAGAGCTATGGTTGCAGAAAACTTTGGGATGGAGTTTCCCTTTCATTCTCCTCATCACAAAGTTTGTGGCAACTAGGTGACAAAAAATGCCAGCTCAGCACTGGAGGTGTTTCTTCTCTCTGCCCTGACACTTCTCTTTCCATTGCCTTAGAGGAAAACTGTCCCTGCTGGTGTTAAAGGAGTGGGATCCAGCTGAAGCAGAGGTTACACAAGCTTGTACAATTACTAGAGGCTCCATATTTTCCCAATAACGAATCCTGCTCTAATTCAGAAGATCTGCCCTGCCTGGGAAACAGCGCGGGGTCGAACGAGGACGGAGCAAAGAATGACAAGTCATAAAAGCCTGATGTCCCCGAGTGCCAGCAGAGCCCTTCCCTTCTGATGGGTGCTCTTGGGTAGCTAATTTGAGGCATTTGGAGCATTTGGTGGACAGCTGTTCCTCTCAGAGTGCCATGGCAAGAGTCTTCAAGCTGAAACCACAAAAATGAGCTGATGATGCCGTTTGGAAGCCACGTTCAGAGAACTCACCTCCTCCGACTACGTTGCTGGTTTTTAGGAACAGAACTCGGCTTTTTACCCTCTCCCTTCCCTGCTGCTTTCCCTCTTGTGCTTCTCTGAGCAGCCAAACCTTGCCAGGGCTGCAGATCCCACAGAGGAGGCCAGGCTGGCTCTGAAGGGGGAAGGAAGAGCAGCTCCAGCCACGTTGGGTGGTGGCACAGAGGGAGGAAAAAGAGGTCTTGTTCTGCCAGCACCTTCTGTGCCTCAGAATCTGTGCCTGCAGCAGTCAAAAAGGAGCACATGCAGTACAAGGTGTACTTTGTGTCCCACTGCCAGGCACTGCCTTCCCTGAGAGTTGTCCAGTAGAAGGGATAAGAGTCAGAGAAGGTTTTCCCAAGGTCACTTGTTCCTGTTAACTCCAAACCTGTTTGCTGTTAACTGTTCACTGATCTTCTGCAGACAGTGGCTGCAGATTTACCTGAACTGCCACAAATATACTCATTAAACTAAAGATCAAGGCTTGTGGAAGAGATGGAAGGAGAGGGTGTTTCATTCAAAGGTAACCCATGAGACAGGGACAAAACTGTGAGGCTCCCTGGGATCAGTCCTCAAATTAATCTGATTTTAAAATTTTCATCAGTGATGCTGAGCTTGTTAAAAAGCTGGGGTTGAAAGGGAGGTGCTGGAGGAGGGAAATACCAAAGGGGAAGAATCAAACAGTCCCAAGGGGCTGAGCAATGGCAGTGAGATGGAAATTTAATAACACACAGTGTCAAAGCATAAATGGCAAGAGCAAAATTTTTTTGCTACATGTTCAGAATATAACACACAGGAAAAAAGGGAAAAGAGGAAAATGTGGTCATGAATGGAGGAAAAAGATGAATCCAGCCCTAGAATGTATCAGAGGAAATATTGCCAGACAGGAAGTTATTACTGTGGTATTAATGGAAATTACTCTTTCTATCTGAAAGGTTCTGTCTTTTTCTTTTTAAATACAATAATTTCTTTGACATTCTGCAAATATCAGAATATACTTTTATATATTCTTTTTGTTCAGTGGAACAGAGCATCAAGCATGAAGTTGGCCCTGCAAAGGGGATGCACCAGTAGTTCTTTAACTAACTCTTGATACCTTTGAAAGGCTGCTTTGGCAAGTGCGAGGATGCACGAGCGACTTCCAAAGAAGAAACCCTGTTATTTCCTTTCCTTCCTTTTATTTTTTTTCCCGGTATTTCTCAAGTACCTCCCTAAAGTGATGTTTAGCCTGTGCCTGCTGTGCAGAGCACACTCGCTTGCCTGTTTTTCACTTCCTTTTCACATCATTCTTAATGGGCCTTTAAGGACATCTCCGTATTCCCGGGGTGTTATTTATGGCTCTGACATCATCCCTCAAGGTGAACAGCACTTTGCCGTGGAGTATTTACTCTTTCATAGTAAATCTGCCTGCTGCTTTCTATAAAAACAGGAAAACAGCTGCAGCTTTTATAGGTGAGAAGGAAGGTTTCTCCCTCTTCCGAGCGCCCCATCCCGTCACGGGGAAGTTAAAAGGGATCTTGGGGGGGAGGAACACAATGAGTGTGGTCTTTCAGGGCTGGGTCTGGTCTGTAATCCTTCAGCAGAAGGCCCCAGCAGATGTTTTTATTATCATTCATTACTTACAGGAATGTAATACGGGCAAGCACAGCCCAGGAGAGGGGAGGAAAAGGTGCCCTTGGCACATGGGACCGGATTTTTCTTTACAAATATGTTTTTAAATAGTTAAGTGTGTGCACAATGTCTTTGGATTAATTAATGTGGAGTGAGACATTAAGAAATAAAGTCAAATGAAGAAACAGCCAAGTGGCTGCCATGATCTGGAGAGCAGGGAGACCTGCCCTCATTAATATTGACACTAATTGCCCGAGGAGCTTTAAATCCCATTCAGCTTGGCCAAAATACAGGGACCAGTATTTCAACTGCAAACCAGCTGACACATTTGGGAAGGACAAGTTCATCTTTGAGGCATCTTGAATATTGGAGGGAAAGGATGAGAGACCTTGACTTCTGCTCAAACACTTTGGGTAATTTGGGGAAGAATCTCTTAATTAACCCACTGAGATCAGCCTTTGCAGGCACCACTGACACTTTGAGAGCTCCAGCAGGCATGAGAGAGACTAAAGCATTTTGTACCAAGTCCCACCGTGCTGAAGCAGCAGGAAATTCATGTTCTCTACAGGCAGATGCTGAGAGGCTGGAACAGAAAGGGTATGGAAGGGAAAAAATCCAAACTTGGATATCTGGGGAGCTGAACTGGAAGTCTGAGAGAAAAAAACCTTCATTAAAAGATATCAACAAATCACAGGCATTGGGAGTACATTTACATTCACTTCAGAGGCAGAGGAGGGGCAGGAGGTTTATTAGTTTTCTACTTGCCACTCCAAGAACCTGTTTGGTGGAGAGAGTTTGCAAACACCATGTAAAAAGTAGCTCTGGAGTGGTTTCTAACACGTGCATATAATGAGAAACAAAATTAAATTTAATTACTCTTAGGTGGCTCCTTTTCCCCCCTCTTTTGTAACTGCAATTTTAAAAGAAGTTGCTTCTATTCTTTGCACTTGCATCTGGCCTGAACAAAGTGGTATCATGTAGGACATAACACATCCCTCCCTCCAACTGCCTCCAGCCCTTTCTGCACTTAACCCAACAAAGCTCTGGAGCAGCTGGGAAGGTCTGAATGGCTGGGTGGGTCAGATGGAAAATTCTGAATATCATCACCTCTAGGATATGTCTTTGTATTGGCAATTAATGAAAATGAGATAAACCCTTTTGCTCAGCCGTGGGATGCTGATCCATCCAGACCTTTACACCCTCAGAGCAACGGGGAGTAAACCCGGGGGGAAAACAAGAACCAACAGTATCCTGATGGAAAACATCCATCAGATAAAAACTTAAAGCTTGAGTGTTCCTAAATTAAGAACTGGCACCTAATTACCTACAGATGATGAATTGTGCAGGTGCTTCTGTCTCCTTTTCAGTTGATGCCAAACCTCCCAGTTTTACCCCAAATTGTGGATGTGGAGTTTGCCACATCACATGCAGCTCTAACATTATCTTGCAGGACTCCTCAGACTTTTAGGCCCCTGAGTCTTTCTGCCTCGATTTCTCCTCAAAACACAGATAACACAGAATCTCAGGTGTGCCAGAAACATTATTTCTGGAACTTCAAGCAGCTTTCCTTCTGAGCTCTCCACCAGCTCAGGGGGATGTGTGACTGAAAATCCGTTCAAATAAAGACAACTCGTGGAAAAGTTTCCCAAGGCAAATGCTGCCTGTCCTGAGGAGTGGATCTTGCTGATGTGTGCACACTGGATGCTGCCACCACAGCTTCCTCAGAACTTTAGAATTTGCTCTCTCCTCTTTTATTTTTTTTTTCCCCCACTGTCAGCTGGCCAAACATTTAGAATATTTTCCTTTCACAAATGTGTCCTTGTGGGGAAAAGTCCATTAATAACAGAGTAGTTGCATCTTGTCAGGACCAGACTTTAATGGTTGTTTGAATTTTAACTACTATTTGCTAACTATTTCTGTTCAAGCCAACTAAGACCATAATAAAAGCCATTAAATCCCAAGTAACTGGCCTCAGTGTAGCTGCAGGGTATAACACTGAGTATGATTTGAATTTATCCACTGCAAGAAAAGACTTTGACCCTCACAGACTTTTTAGAGATGGAAACTACTCTTTTTTTTTTTTTTTCCAGAAAAGATTGCCTAGAAGAATAAAAGTGCTCTTCTTTGCCCCCAGGGAAGGCCAAGCAGAGTCTGAAGGTAACATGACACACTGTAATCCATTTTCCTTTTTACAGGATGAATGAAGACACTGTAAAATATCTGGCACTGAATTGACAAAATATATGGGACAATGGAACCCAGTGTTTGAATGGGTGGAAAAGTACATTGTGCAGAGGGGCAGAAAATACTGAATGTGGGGAATGGCCAGTGCTGGGTGAGCAGGGCAGGGGGCACAGACTGAACTTGGTGTTTTTTCATCCTTTTCCTCCAGTTATTGCTCTCTGAGTGGCTCAGGGCACATCCAGCATCATCCTGGGAATCCCTGCCCAGTCCCACAGCAGAGGAGCAGCTGGAAGGGAGAGGAGTGGAGGTGGTTGTTCACAGGCAGGTGAAGCCCTGGGTGTGCCACGTCAGAGAACACACCTGAAAAAGGCCAGAACATCTTCCAGAACATCTTCCACGGGTCTAAGGACATGGATTCTGCTCTTTTACCCCCTCAGCAAGGAGAGCACAGACCCTCCTCCAGCACAGCCTTGTCCTGCCCTAACCCGAGGCAGGAGGCTGAGATAAGAGTGGGAACACGTTGTCCATCTCCTGAGCCAGGGGAATAAATAAAATAAATAAAACACAATCCCTTGACAGATTTATCCTCTACATTCTTATCAGGTTTTCTGCAAAGATATGGGGACAAAAATTAGCATTTTCACTTTGTCAGCATTTTCACTTACACAACAAGTCTGATCCTAACCCGCTGAAGGTGATGAGAACTAATAAGTCAAAAATCTGTAAAAGCTAAAGGCAGAAAAGTTAAAGGCATGAATCTGAAGCTGAAGAATTTTTTATCTTTAAACATAGGTGTGAAGTAACAAAGGCAGTCAAATAGTCAGTGGAGGAAAGGAGAAAGGTAGAGCAAAGGTTAAAATAATTAAAATTTCCTGGTTATTTACTTATGGCCCAATCAACATCTACTGAAGAAAAGAGAAAGCCTCAGTGGGCTTTGGAATAGGCTGCTAAGACATTTGCACATCTTAAATGATCACTGGATGTAACCAGTGCACTGGGCCTGGAGTACAGAATGGAGAATTAAAAACAAACAACACATTAGCTCGAATGGGAGCATAACAGAGAGCTCACAAAGCAATTTTCCATGCAAGGCCCTTAACTCACAAAAACAGCCCCAAAAAAAGACCAGTCTAGAACAGAACCCAGCCCTCGCAAGTGATGTTCGAAACAATGCCTGGCGAGAGAGAAGAGCTTTGCACAACGTCCCAAACTCCACAGCTGGAGACACTAATCCCCAAATGTTCCCTGTGCAGGGGATCCCTGCAGGGATGGGGAAGGAATGTATTTCCCTGAAGAACAATAACACGCTGGAAAGGTGTTGCACAGGAATTCTTCACCTCTATGAGCCGGTGGGTGTTGCTGGAGCTGGATGACAGCCCTGACAGCCCGTGAGCTGTCATGTGTCGGGGCAGCATTGGTGCAATAGTGAAGGTGGCCCAGGAAAAAATGTTATTGAGGTAAAAGGGCTCAAAACATCATCCAGAGTAAATAGTTCTCTTGTGTAACCCAAAAGTGAGATTCTTGCTTGCAACGTTCTAAGTCAATCACAGCACAGGCTTTGTTAAATCATGGAATCCCAGAATGGTTTGGGTTGGGAGGGACCTTAAAGATCCAGTCCCACCCCCTGCCATGGGCAGGGACACCTTCCACTATCCCAGGTTGCTCCAAGCCCTGTCCAACCTGGCCTTGGACACTTCCAGGGATGGTGCAGCCACAGCTTCTCTGGGCAACCTGTGCCAGGGCCTCACTACTCTCACTGGGAAGAATTTCTTCCTAATATCCCATGTAACAATGCCCTCTGGCAGTGGGAAGCCATTCCCCTTATCCCATCACTCCAGGCCCTTGTAAACAGCCTCTCTCCATGTTTCGTGTCAACTCCTTCAGGTCCTGGAAGGCCACCATTAGGTCATCCCAAAGCCTTCTCTTCTCCAGGCTGAACAACCCCAATTCTCTCATCCTTTCCTCACAGCAGAGCTGCTCCATCCCTCTGATCATCTTGGTGGCCTCCTCTGGAGTCAATCCAACAGCTCCATGTCCTTGCTGTGCTGGGAACCCTCTGCAGCACCTGGGGGAGCAAGGCAGAGTTGCCTTCCCTTCCCTGGATCATTTGTGTTCAGAGTTGCCCCTCTCTCACCAAAAAGCACAATCTGTGTCATTCCCCAGGGCTGAAAAGCCCACACACCAACACACGTAAAGGCTTCAACTGCTTGTAGGGAGCTCAGATGATCCCTGTGGTTGTTGTCACTCAGGCCCAGGAATGCCTTCAGAGCAGCTAATCACACCAGCAGTGGTTTCACAGAATGATATTGCAGTGCCTGACTTACAAGGCTCATTTGCTTCTCAATATGTTCCTTTTTTTTTTTTTTTATTAGAATCAGCTCAAGGGTTTGCATGGTTTCAGTGCTGCTTAATGGGGATTAGTTTGAAGTGAAAATGTGTTTTCCATTTGTCTGAGAAAGACACAACAGGGAGCAGAGCCCTGGAGATTATGGAGAGCTTTTGGGTGGTTCTAGGAGGCCAAAGGCCAAGCGACTTCAGATTTCAGTGGAGTGTAATAACACCCTGGAAATGCACAGCCTGCTGTGCCTTACTGTGCAATTATGGGATGGAAATTGTAGTGTGTGTCTGACCTGTGGATTATTTGCTGTGTATCATTAATGCAGGTACAACATGATCATTAAGCACCAGGTGCCTCTGGAGCCACCAGCAGAACGCTCTCCATCCCCATTCCCTCTGCTCCCGGAGGATGCAGAGCCCCTCCCTCAGTTTAACAAGAGTTTAACCACAGACTAGTAAATAATGGAGGTGGTAAAGCTGATTCCCCGATTCCTGGATAACGAGTGAGTCATTTCACCCACCTGAGGGTATTTATTCAGTTAATTAGTGGCACAAAGGATTCCTGCTGCAGGGCTCAACGAGGCTACGCTGTGCATTGTTTCTCTATTCAGCGATGCCTGTGACATATGGTAGATTTAAATCTTTGTGCTCGTTAATTGACTTGTCAACAGAGGAACACACCGGCTTGTTTCGTCCTATTTTATTTATTCCCTTAGAGGTGGTTGCTAAAACAAACGTTTTCCTGGCCTGCAGGGCATTGATCTCTGCGTGTTGCTGGAGGCACAGGAAGGATGCTGAGCAGCCCAGGCTCTCTGCCTGCGAGCACCTCTAACGCCGCAGAGACATTCTGCAGAACAGAGAGGAACGTTTTGCTGGAGAACCTTCCCACCTCGTCATCCTGACAGAAAGGTTTTGTATCCCCTGGGGGAGTGCAGCATCCCTGTGATCCTCAAGCATCCCTTGGATGTTTGCACTTGGAGAGCCAGGCTGTTTTACCCGCGGGGTGAGGGACACAACTATTTTCTTCCGCTGCTTCTCTCCTCCCTCCCAGCTCTTAGTGAGCTGTGTTTCTTGGGGTAGGTTTGAGTGCTGTTGGTGACCTTGTGAAAACACCGTCTTCATTATTAAAACCAGGCCAGAAACACCCCTGGGCACAGTGAAATGCCTCACCTGCAATTCTTCAAATAGTTTCCACTGCCATTAATTCTTCGAGGCGCACGAGGCCTCGCACGTGTCTGTTCACTAAATAGATATCATCTGGAGGTGGCTGAATGGATCATTTTGGCACCAAATAGCCTGGATATAGAACACCTAGAAGTGTTATGGGTGGATTTATCAGTGCACCCAGTGGTTTCCTGGGATAGCTCATCCAGCTTCAAACAGGAAAGGGAATGCTCCCAAAAGTTCATTGGTGCTGGAGGTCAAGCTTCAGCTCAGCTCGTTACAGAGACAGATGTTAAATTCACATTAGGAGTTTTATTTTGAGAAAGTTTAAGAGGTTTTGGGATCTGTGGTTTTGGCCTAACCCAGTCTTTAATCAAAAATGACATCCCTGGGCAGGAGCCTTGAGCTCTCTCGTGCCTCTCCCAAATCCGCACTTGAGATGTCCAGGAGCTCTTTCACTCCCCATGAGGAAGCTCAGGTCACATTTATTCCCACAGTACAGGTGAATAATCTCCTCCAGTTCCCAAGAAAACCGTTTTCCCCACCCACATTCCATTTTTTTCCCCCCCTGACTTTTACAGCCCCATAGGTGTGTTTAGTTTCGATAAGAAAAGCACTTTGATTATGGTTGTCCAGACGAACGTTAAGTTCCAATGAAAAATCAAAATGAGGACTTTTCTGGTTTGTCAGCTGTGCCTTCTACTAAGGCAGCAGTTACTATAAATTATTTTATAAATGTGCTCTGGCAGACAACGTTTTTGTTGGTTTTAATTACCTTTATTAGAAATACAGTGACTGAAGTGATGTTTTATTTAGAAAACAGCTTCAAGAAATTCTTGTACACTCATTCCACGGCACATCAGGGGGTTTGTGTCCTCCACCTGAAGGTCTGAAAAAGTACTAATATATTGTTTATGCAAAACATGTGGATATCAAAATAGATAGAAATCTGGCCTGTAGAAATACTGTGCCAGGTATCCCTGACCAACGTGGCTCTGTGCTCTCACCTACTGAAATTTCCTGGAAAAGTTCCTCAGTTCCTTGCACGGAGAAATTCCCTACAGAGAATGGCACCAAAAGGGGACTGTGAATAAAAAAAAGCTTGTGAAGAGGTGGCCTCAGTGCTGTGCTGTCCACCAGCCACCTCCTGCCAGAGGAAAGTTACTGGGCTGTGCTGTTTCCTCGTTTTATAAAAGTCAAACCTGCAGATAACAGCCAATTTAACAAGCTCTCGTTCCAGTCACAACTGAAAATCTGACTATCGTGGTGTGTTGTGCAAACAGCATTTATGAATGCCTGCAGAAATGAATTTGGCTACTAAATGTTACCTTTTCAAAGCAGGTAAACACAATTTGCATTTTTATATGCAGGGGAGCAGCACAGTTGGCCAAGTCATGTGAAACCTGGGGCTGACCCCAGGCTTCAGGCCCTGCTTTTTTGGTTGAACATTGCTCTGCACAGGAGAGGAATTTACTGATATATATAACATTTTCCATCCACTAGATATGCCAAATAATTAGAAAAACAAGTTCAAAGAAGGCAGGTGAAAGAAAAAGGAAACATTTCAATGACTGTTTGTAAAGACATGAGAGTATTTAGTGTTTAGCAGGGAAATATTTCTGCAGCTGCTGTTTCTTAGGCCTCAAGAGTCTGCAAAGAGAAATAACAGAGGCCACACCTCTCAGAACATTTGAAATGAGCTTCACCAAAGGACCAGAAATGCAGAGAGTGGTCCTGGCTTGGCAGGGGAGCTGATGGATCAGCAAGGAGGACGTTCCTGGGGCTGCCAAGAGGCTCTTGTGGGGGTTTCGAGCTATTTTTGCCTTTTAAACAACCATTTGATGAACAATTCCACTATTTCACAGTTGTCAGTGGACAAGAAGAAAGAGCTTCCTGCGGAGTGAAATGTTTCCTCCAAGGTGAAGAATCAATTTGAGACAAATACCAGTGTCACATTCCAGGGCTTCAGCCCTTATTGTGCTTGGCTTCCTCCCCCCAGCCCTGCCATTGGCCCACACCAGGACACGACCAGCCTGCTCCCTCTAATAAAATTTTATTGTGCTGCTTTTCGAAATAACAATTCCCATCCTGGCACTTGGAAAGCCAGGAAGGCACACAGGGAAGAAAACACACATGCCTGCAGCTCAGAGAGGCTACTGGAATAGCTGCAGAAAAGGATCTGATAGTGCAGCACAGTTTGTCATTCCACTTCCATTCCATTAATTGTTTGTTGTTTGTTTGTTTGTTTTTAATGAAGAACTATTACCCCAAAATAAACTGTTTCCATAAGAAAGCACAAAGATTAAATTGGAAATAAAGTATCATTAAGTCTTGTTATCTGTACAGTCAAGCCAACTTTTTTTTTTGTTTGGTTTGGTTTGGGTTTTTGTTTTGTTTTTTTTTGTTTGTTTGGTTGGTTGGTTGGTTGGGGTTTTTTTGTTTGTTTGTTTTTGGTGTGTTTTTTTTTTATTTTCAACGACCTTCTCAAATTCTTTTTTCTGTCAGTTGTGCCCTTTTAAACCCCAGAAACACGGGAGGGTATGTGCAAGCTCCCAGGAAATACCAGGAGCTGCAGGCCAGTGGTGCTGTGCATCAGAAGGGTCTGCCTTTTCACCCTGGAAATGCTGCGAAGCCAAGAAAGTGAGGGATCATGTTTTCACTTCACTTAAAAACAACAAAAAGCTGCTACATCTTCTTTCTGATCTCCTCTCCCTTTCTCTCACATCCTTAGGAGCCCAGTGAGACATCAGTTGAGAATGGGAGAAAACCTTTTGAAGGGGATGGTGAACAAACTCTTTAATATTAAACAAAAATTTAAAAAAGTGAAAAAAGCATCTCCACGTGATTCCCTCTGTTTGCAGCGAGGTGAGCTCCTCCTGCTTTTGTTACACCCTGAGCAGTGGCACTTGAGGTCTGTAATTTTGTGATTTCTTCTCCTGGATAATGGGAAGGAACCCAAGGTGTCCTTGGCTGTTGGAGGAGTTGAGGAGGCACAGATCCCACGTGCAGAGCAGCTCCAGCCTCCACAGGCCCCTTTGGCACATGGAAAAAGGTGGGTCCCTGCCAGGCACAGCCCATCCCACACACCCCAAAGTTCGGGCCACAGAAACTCTCCCGGCATCCGAAGGTGGGCGTGGGGACAAACCAACCCCATGGGGGCTGGCACTGCCCTTGTGCTGCTCCCCCTGGACTCTGCCTGCCTGGAGCCCTCTGCCAAGGCTGGCAAGAGCTCTGGCTGAAAAGGGAAAGATGGAAAAGCAAAGCACAGCCTGGTGCCACGGAGCCCCGAGGGGGCTGTGCAGTCCCTGCCTCGTTCCCCAGCTGTTTGCTCCGGGCCCTGGGGAGTTATAAATCCTGGGAGCAGGAGAGCAGAACAGAGGGACAGACATTCTGTAAATGGAGCCCTGAGCAATGTCCTCATTTCAGCCCCAGTGAAGGCAATAATGGCCCAGAATCCACCTCCATCATGTGCAGGTTATTACAGCAGAATAATGAAAGCATGCCTGGATTTTCACAAGTTAGAGCCATAAAGAGGAGGGAAATTATACATCTGCTCTGCCTTCCAGTCAGTTCTTCTGGCTTTTATTGTAACTTTGCTCAGAGAAGAGAAGGAAGGAGAAATATTGGCCATCCCTGGGTAAAGAAATAAAATGAGAGGGGGAAAAAGACTTGAGTCTAACTTCAGTCAGTAATAATAATCATGTAAACAAGGCATGATCTGTTCCAGTGGCTTGCAGTCATAGACTGGAATAAAGGAATAAAGGAATTAACAATAGAAACACTGTTGACTATCAAGCATTATTTGCCAGTGCAAGCAATATTTCTTCATTATTACTGAGGATTTCATTACTACTGAGGACTTCATTACTACTGTTAGTAATTGTTATTATTATTACTGATAGTAATTATTATGTATTAAATTATCAGGTATTACAGATATTATTACATAAATAATGGACTATAATTATGTATTAAATTATTATGTCCTAAATTATTACTGTTAGTCATTCTAACAGAAAGTTTGGAGCATGCAAGTAGTTAATAGCAAATGGGAGGTGTCATAAAGTCATGGAATATCCTGAATTGGAACAGACCCACGAGGATCATCAAAGTCCAGCTCCTGGCCCTGCACAGGACACCCCAACAATCCCACCAAGTGCCTGAGAGGTGTATTATGGTCTAGAAAGAAAAAAAAATGATGTAAATATATATAAATATTTGCACTGTCACAGGGGCATTTAATGGTTCTGAATGTGGATTTGATCCATCTACAGGCAGAGGGGATGTTGTATTATCTGCAGAATGTTGTATTATCTGCTCCAAGATGGTCTTGTTTTCACTTTTACCTCATGGGTGTTGTCACCTCCTGCTTTGCAGAGCTCCAGCCTTGTCTTTGCTACAAACACGAGGCTTCACTAAGGTAATTAAGCTCTTGGAGAGTCATGCATATTTTAATTATTACCTGTTTTCCTGTTTTCTTGTCAAAGGCTTGCCCTGAACTCCACGTGGGCCCCGGAGTAAGGGTCAACACATCCCTTCAGAACCCCAAATAGGAGGACAACATGGATTTATTTTGAGCTTTACACCTTTTAGATGGGCACAAATCAAGGTGTATAATGGTGAAAAAATTCCCTCCACGTGTTGGGAAATCGAACTAAGATATTAAGTGACAAAAAGTCACTTTTCTCACAAGAGAAAATGATGCAAGGATTTGTTTAGCCCCTGTGCAAGGCACAAATGCCCCTTGCCTGTGCAAAAGCAGAGGAATGATTGGTTTTCCACCAGCCAGGGCTGTGAATTTTAGCTCTGTTCCCTCGTGGATTCTGACGTTCTCAGGTTCCAGCTTACACAACAGCAGAGTCTAAATGCAGACCAGTTTTTCATCCATGAAATGGGAGTTGAATAACACTTGACCAAAGTAGACAAAACAAGAAGATACCTAGACTAAGTGGAAACATCAAGATTCGAAAATTACCTGATAGGAAAAGGGAGGGGAGGGGGATCAAAGACGTCCCAGGGAATGAAAAATTCCTTTGCAGTGCTTCCTGTTCTCTCTGTTATGCTAACCAAGGTAGGATTAGGTTTCAGCTGCCAAAAGAAATAACATTTGTAGATTTTTTTTTTTTTTTTTTTTGGTCTGGGGAAGTGGGATAGAAAGATTTAAGACAGCTTTTTCCAAACTATTTGCTTCTTGTCAAGCAGTCAAGTCTAGTTATTGTTATTAATTTGAATTACAGAAGTACCAGAGTGTGACTGGAATTCCATTGCATGAGGGGTGTACAAATCTCCAGGAGGAGCCTGGTCTCACCTCAAAGGGTGAACAGATAAAGGGCATTTTGAACTGTGTTGTGCAGCTGTGGGAGTTGTCCTCCTCTCTGCTGAGTCCCTGAGCTGCTGGAGGGCAATTCTGGAGAGCAGAGATGACATTAAAAGAGGTGAACCTGCCTTCTTGTGTCTAAATACCAGGTAGGGTCTGATGGATTCAGAAAAATCAAGATTAATGTGATTTAGCATAACTGACTCCCGTGGATAGCAGGCTCTGTGAGCTGGAGGAACCTCACACCACCTTGCACCAGCTCATTCCTCTGTTTACTCCTCACTGTTTGCTCTTGGTTTGCTTTTCTCTTACAGGTCATTTCCTATTTAAGGTTCAGAAATCCTCCGTGCAGGGAGCACGTCCTGCCCTGCTCCTGAGCCATACCTAGAAATTCAAATGGCTTTAATTCACCTCTAAGTGCCCACATTAGTCTTCAAGTGCCTGAATAAACAGCCTGAGCACAAAGTGAAGAGTGAAAAGGAGGAGCTAATGCACTTTCTGAAAGGTCACCACACTTCTGTGGGGGGATGAAGGCTGAACTTCACCCTCCCCTTTTTCCAGGTATCTGCCTGTAATTCTGCCTGCCCTGTGACTTCCATGGAAAAGGAAATGGCTCTGGAAGTCTTTACCTTAAGGTCACGCTAATCTAGAAACAAAAGGCTTTCTGTAGGGGGAAAAGAAAAAAAGTCTGAATAAATAAAACAATATAAGTATAAACTTGAACCTGTTTATTCTAAAGTTGTCTATCTGTGGGTAATTCCAAATCCGGGGCCGCGTGTAAATATTTGAAGTACCATTTGAATGATGAAGGGCTTTTATTACCTGGGAGAATTTCCTGCTTCTCGTGTTTTCAGTCCTAACCTGGATGTGCACAGGGGACTCCAGGTTTGTGCTGAGGGGAGACAGGGAAAGGGCTGGGGAGCATTCCACTCATCTCCCTGTTTCTCGAGATTCCAGCAGTTTGCTGAGCAGCCCCTCGGAGTTTGCTCACAAGAACAAACTGGAGTAAATGTTTAACTTGAGCCTTTGGAGTTTACAGCTTGTTCCTTTCTTGATTATTAACCCAGCCCCTGTTTTTCTTTACAGTTGCACAGCTGCTGGACACGGGAGACAAAGGACCCTTGAGAGAACTTCCCTGTGGCGGCACAGGAGAGGTAAAGTACCTTTTGTGTCCTTTCCATACCCGTGCAGGGGAGAGCAGGGGCTCATTCCTGTGCTCTGTCAGGGCACGACAACCTGCCCACAGCAATCCACCTTTGATTGTGTTTTTCTAAATTAAATCACTAGGTACATCCAGCTGATTTCATCCTCATTGGACTCAAACTGAAGGAGTGTTTTTATCCCCAGTGCCAGAGTGTGCACAGGGAGTTTATTTGGTCATTCACATACCAGAACACACACTCTGCTTTCCACCACCTTTTTCTCCACAGCAATAGCCTTGTCTTTGCACCTATTTTCCCCTTCCTAATAGTTTTTCTGTACTGCTCAAGTCTGCAAAGGTCTGTGTCATCTTCACAAGTCCTTTCTCTGAGCTTGCACAAACCAACTGTACCATTTTGTTTTTCATTCTTCCTGCACCCTTGGGTTTTTTTAACCTGCTCTTGGGTAAAGTGAATTCTAGAAGAAAACTCCTTGGTGAGGCAGGTGCCTCCAGCAGAGTACAGAAGGGACAGGGGCATTTATCTGAGTTGTTCTGGTTACTGTGTCAATACTGTGTGAATATTTGTTTTAAAATACTGTTGTATATGTGTGTGCTATGTGGTGGCTTTATTTACAGAGAGAAGGATTCACTTGCTCAAACCTTTTTTTTTTCATTTGCTGTGATATAAATTTACATGGAAAATAATGTAGTTGAATTTTAGGCAAAGTAGTTCACCAAAGGAAATTTGAGTGAAGATCAAGAGTGGAGGTTAAAACAAGGCCTTAAAGATTTCCAAAAAGTAGCTGTTCACTGTAACTACAAATTAACTAAATGTTGCATATTTTTGGGAACAGTAACATTTTAATAGAAATGAGTTTTACAAACTTTGGTAAAAGAAGAACCAAATTGTTCCTGTTTCCAGCTGCTCAGAAATCCATTTTACTCCAGGAGTAAATATGTTAGGACAGGTCTGATCTCCACCTAAGCAAAAAACATCTCAGCCCTGATGCATTTTTTAAGAGCATCCTCCTCTCTGTACTTCTGCCTCTGTGGTGCCTTGGGAGAGAGACTCTGATATTCAAATATTGGTGGAATAAATTAGGGTGTATTGGAGGAATGTCAACACAGACCCAAGTCACCACGAAAATCTAAATCATAACACAGAAAAAATAACTGAGGAGCTGCAGGATTTCAAGAGATGGAAATCTTGGTAAGGAAATAGGTGGGAAGTCAGTTGGGAAGCTCTGAACCTGTTTCTACAATGGCCAAAGGCAGATGTTGCAATTTACTCAAAGATTAAGAGATAAACAAGCAAAGAAAACAGATCAAAACACAAACCTGTTCTCTAAAAGAATGGGAGAATTGGCAAGTGGATAAAGAAACTTGTACCTGCCCAAAGGTGACCTGGGTCAGCACAGGAGGAATTTGCCTTCTTTTTTTATCAAGAGTTTAATGTTTGTTTCCTGAGCACTTTTTTTTCCCCAATCTGGCAGTTCTGCAAAGCATATATTGGACTTTAAACACATTTGCCTGCCTTGTTCTGGGTGCTACGAAGTGCAAGTGCAGAGGAAAGGGGAAGGAGGGCTTTGAAGGGGTTTTTTCTAGTGCAATTCTAGGAGCCATTTCCAAAACCACTCTGGTGATAATAAAGGATAGGATACATTGGATTTCACCTTTCTGTGCTTCAGAGATGTACAAACAGAGAGCAGCCCCATTTTCCAGCCCCGTGGCCTCATCCAGGCTCGGTGCCATTGTCATGACAGTAAACAGATTAGACTTTCTTGGGGGGAAAAAAAGTGCTAATCAGTAACTGCTTTTTATGCCTCACTCCAACTTCTCATCTCCTGTAAAACTCCAGAGCAAAAGACTCTGTTGGCTCCCAGCAATGTGTGGTACCAAGTGTCAAAATGCCCTGGTGATCACAGAAATAACAATTGCACTGTCCCATGATATGATCAGGCTTTCTTTTTCAGAATCTAATGATGTTAAAATAAATGGAATTATGTTGCTTTTCCTTTTTTTAAGTCAGTAAATTCCAAAAGAGGATTTGCCCCATTTTTACAATGTGCTTAAGGACTTAGAGAGCACGATCCAATGCAGATTTACCAGGGGCATGAGGGGCTGGCACAAGGCAGCCTCTGCTTAAAGCTGCTCACTGCCTCTTCCTTCTGCTGCAGGAGAGGTTTTTCCATCTTAATCATGATTCTTGAGGGTTCTTTTATTGCCCAGAAAAAAGTGATAAACTCTTGACTATAAACAGCAAAGAAAACTGTCATTATGGACAGGACCTAGAAAACATGAATTGGAGAAAATATCTCACCAACATCTCTAGTGGAAGGTTTTCCCTTCTTTTTGTTGGCATGGTCAGTGAGAATATTTCCAGTGAGTTCAGGGGATGTTCCATGGAATCCCAGTGTCTCTCTGACTCTCCCCCTCTGCTGGTAATTCTGTCCCTGCTGTGCTGTAAGAGCTGCTCAGGATCCCTGAGCTCTGCAAAAAAAACTGTTTGGGAATCATGTAGCAAGTGCCATCCCTTGAGTCCAAGGATGAAAACTCTGGGGTGGTGGAAAGCAGGAAAATTAATGGCTGTTAGGGAAGGGCAGGGAGATCAGGCTGCTGGGTTTTCTTTGACATAATCCTATGAACAGAAGCAGTTTTTTGAGAAGAGGAGAAAGAAAAACTAATATTTTACTGAAAATACTTTTTAGATAATCTTTTCTGTTACCTCAAAGAAAAGAAAAGCACCTTTTCTCTCTGTATTCTTTCAGTGCTGATGAAAGGGCTCAGTAAGAGCATTCAGAGGAGGATTTGCTAGTTGGGGCCTTGGGCACATTTTCAAAATTCAGACACTTTCACCTTGTCTTTTATTCCCAGCTCCAGTTCCGAAAATCCTCTTAGGTTAATTTGTTTTCCAGCACGAAACCATATGAAACTTAAACCGCCAGAAAGGCTTTTTTCCCCTCTTTTCTCCCTGCCCCTGGCGACAGGCTGAGCTCACCCGCTCGGTGCGGGGGATGTCGGTGGTTTCCCTTCCAGCGCCGCCGGAGCCTCCGTGGTGCTGAAGGGACAGCGCCGGGTGTTCCCACTCGTTTTACACAAAGGGAGGAGATGCCCAAGCGCTTCCACAGCGTTTTCTGGAAGAAAACTTGTCCAAAGCAGTGTTCCTGCCCCAAGGCTTGTTTTACTATAGATTCAAAGCGTCGCTGAGGTTGGGAAAGACCTTCAAGGTCGTCGATTCCAGCATGACTCCAGCATCTCCAAGGCCACCCCACGTGTTCCCAGGTGCCACACCCAAACTGCTTTTTAATCTCTCCAGGGATGGGGACTCCGCTGGGCAGCCTGTGCCAGGGCTGGGTAATGTGTTTTTTTGGGGGAAAATTCCTCCTAATATCCAGTCTAAACCTCCTCTGGATGACTCGAGGCTGTTTCCTTCTGTCCTATCAGTTGTTACTTGGGAGAAGAGGTGGATCCCCACCTCTCTCCACCCTCCTGTCAGGGAGTTGTAGAGAGTCAGAAGGTCCCCCCAGAGCCTCCTTTTCTCCAGGATGAGCCCCCTGAGCTCCTCAGCCCCATCTCATAGCACTTGTGCTCCAGACCCTTCCCCATCTCTGCTGCTCTTCTTTGGAGTCCAGCACCTCAGTGTCTATGGAAAATGCCCACAGTGCTCCACAGAACTGAGGTTCTCCTTCCTTGCAGAAAATACTGAGATTTGAAGTCTCCCAGCAGTGCCCAGTGCCCCCAGCAATGGGCTGTTGAGCTGCTTTACCAACACAGAGCACAGACTTGGTGTCCAGCCTGAATTGCCCGGAGCTTAATGAGGTGGGACACACGTTCCTCCCGGTGCTGAACTGCTGCAGGGGGGTGTTGGGTGTTGTTGAACAGCTGCTGGATTCTGCCCTGCAGGGAAACCTCTTTCAGGGTTGTATTTTGGGTTGTAAAGTTCACAGCTCTGCCCAGGGAACAGCAAAGCCACAGGGCTGGGCTGAATTATTCCGAATGTTCAGTCACACAGGACAATAACCATAAAACAAGGGGTCATGGGCTGGCTGGGCCCGGGGGGTGTGCAGGGACAGAAAGCACAGGTCACCCTGAGGGCAGGAGCAGCAATACCTGAGTGCTCAGAGCCCATTAACAGTTACCCTCTGGCCCGTGGGACTGGCTGGATCCAGGCAGCTCAAAAATAATGCAACACTAGTGGAGAGACTGTACTCATGCAATGGGAGGTTCTGGGAGAGGTTTCCTGACTCACTAAGGAATCTGGTACAAATGTGAGTGAAAATTCAGATTTTTTTCTTCTTCCAATACTTCGGAAAAAAAAAACTTTCTGACTCTCAGTGACACCTTTAGGGTCAAGGGGCCAGCTCTGTGGTTAGCAAGGGCTGGGCTATTTCTATTTATCAAGGATCCCATTTGAATTCCCCTGCCAAGGACTGAATATTTAGGATTTCCATGGCAACACATTTCTGAGCCCATATTACAGTCAGACTGATGCTGTCAACTGATCCAGGGATGCAGGAGGTAGGGGCTGAATTTATTCAAGCAATCACATTCTCTTTTCCAAGGCTAATGCACATGAATACTGAGGCAGCAAACTGAATTGACAGGGATTCCATCCCGATGAACATGTATAATGTTCCAGCCTTGGAGAGCAGCATTTAATTGATGAGAGGGATTATATTTACATAGCAATTATAACAAAGCCAAGGTTGGCCTTATGTGAAAGACTATTTGCTGTAATGTCTTGGTGCTTGGTTGTCCAGGAAAGCTGTTCCTTTATGGGCAAGGGGGAAAAAAAAAAAAAGAGAACAGATGCACTCAGCCCTTTCTTTTCATACTCTGCAAATATTCCAAGAAGCCAGCTGAGGAGTCACAATGTGGTTGCCTTGGCTACATACATTAATTTACTCCATTATAACATAGATGCTGATTGTTTAACCCCCAAAGTATTAATAGTTAGTCCCTGCTGTCCTCAGATGGCTGTTCAGGGGCCGATGGAAATGAGTAAGGGCTCATTCTAAATCCCACATAAGTCAATGGGCATCTCTCTGCCCATTTAATTCAGGGCTGGAATTAGCCATCCCCGCTGCACTGCCCCTAAATATTGATTTTTTGTCCTCAAGACACCTTTGCAAGGTGAGGCAATGCCACTGACTCAGGTCACAGATGGAAAGCTGGGGCCGGAAAGGCGACCTCAGAATCACCCAAAAGTCCTGACCCTCATTGTCCCTTCAGTCTGGATTTCTTTCCATGGAAAAGTGCATGCCCAAGTTTTGCTCCAGCATGGAAGAGGATTCAGGAGAAGGAAAGCAGCTGGACCTCAGAGCACTTCCCACCCTGTAGTTCTGTGCAGCCAGAGACCAACAGGGGTATCCAGGTCTTTTCTTACAGGGTCTGGCATGGAGCTCAGTTCTGCTGGTGGATCTGGGAACAAGAGGGTGGTGAGGAGCCCAGACCATCCCTGATTTATGGCAAGGCAAGGAGAAATCTGCCTGACACTGATGTTGGGTGCTCAGAGTTCCTGTAGCACCGAGAGGAACCAAGAGCTGTGATCAGAAGCCCGACACAAATTCCACGCTCACCTTTCTTGGCTGCCATACAGGGGGCCAGGTCCTGGCATTCTTAAATTCCCAGATGGCCAGAAGTCCTTGTCCTTCTCTTGAACTCTGCCAACAGACACTGGTTTAGGTCCATCTTGGTTAGTACAGGAGGAGGATCTCCCCTACCTAAGGATACACTGTGCCAGAGACAGGGAAATATGCTGGGGTGTCTTGAGTCTTTTACCACAAAAAAGAGCTTTTTTCTCTTAATCCAAGCTTTCACTGCTCTTAGTCTGTGTGACATAGAAATTTTCTCCTTAACAGGCATTAGAATTAACTTGTTGACATCATAACAGAGCAGATAATAGATGGCTGAACTGCTCTGATATTTATCTTCAGGTCAACAGCTCTTGAGACTCCAGAGGCAAATTAGAAAAAAAGCATAGGCTCTTTATTAGTAGAACTTAATTTAACTGTATTTAAACTTCATTAAGGAGTAAAAAAAAATGACCTTTCTTAATGCACTCTTGCTTTATAAAGTTTGAAATGAGAATATTAGATTAGTTTGATCCTGGTTCTTATTATGCACACACAGTAGAGGAGAATGCAAAAATTCCCTCCTTCAGTTAGGTCCTCTTGGATGTCAAATCAAAGACCAGGTGCTCCACAACCCATTTCCTTTCTTCAGTGTTTTATGTTTCCTAGCCCTGTAACTCTCCCCAGGAAACCAGCAGAAATCTTAATTTCTTAACCCCCCCCCCCTCTCTGCCTAAAGTAACAGCTCTGGTCATTTAAACCATCCAGCACATGTTCCTCCACTGTCTGCACCTCATGCTGTCCATAAATGGGGATGTGGTAAGAAAAAACCATGGAGGAGAGGAAAGGAAATGACATTAACCTTTTCCATCTGATAAATAAGGGCTCTATTCAGCTGCAATAATCCACATCCTTCCCTAGAGATCCAGTTAATGTAATACCTGAGGGCTCAGTTCAGTTAAAATGATTTCCACACTGGCCAGCTGATTTCTTGGTGAATTATTCAGTCCCCAGACCGAACCCTTCTCCCTGGGCAACAGCACATGGAAAAGGACTGGAGCCCTCCTGTTGCTCCCGAGAGCCTGAAGGACCTCTCAGAGGGTCTGTGACACCCACATGGTTTATCTGTGCCCCCCAAGAGGAATTTTGGCGTTGATTTTCATGGGACCACCGGCCTGTAAGTGCTGAAGATCCCACACCTTGCCCCATTTGCTTCTCTTCTCTGCAGGGCTTTCTCCCTGCCCTGTCAAACCCTCAGCACCTGCATTTTACAGGCAATAAAAAAAACCAGTTTGGACTTGGAATGGGTGGAAATTCAGAGCAACGGACTCAGTGAGAAAGGCAGCCTGGGTTGTGCCTGTGGCTGCTGGGTTTGAGGTGAGGATGTGGATCAGGGTGGCCTGGGGGATCCACACCCCCCAAAAATAACCACTGGAGCTGAACTGTGGGGGTTTTGTTTCCCTTTCTCCCTTTGTAGTGCAGAGGTGGCTCCAGTGGGAGTGGGATCTGCCCAGCTGGTGACAAGGGAGGTTTGAGTGCATTGAGGGAGATGTTTCCAAGGCAGGCCAGGGAATCAGGACATGCAGATCCACTTGCAAATCCACGGGAAACACTGGAGTGACATGAAAATCTCAGCTTTATCTTACCTGTATTGATCCACAGTCGATTGAAAGCCATGGGAATCTTGTCATTAGTATCAAGACATTTTGGACTAAGTTCCTACATTATGAGACACATTCCTTCCTCCCTCTTTTTTTTTTTTTTTTTTTTTTTAGATTTTAGGGAGTGTACCTAATTGAGCACAATAAACCAGAGTTGTATGCAATTTTGCAACCTTTCTGATGGTGTAATGAGCTCTGCTCCGAGGGTTCATTACTGGGCTGCCTCGAAACTTGCTGGTTAAACAGGAAAAACAAGAAATCTGACCTCATTGTAGTGTTTAATTGAAGTGCATTTATTGACTGGTTTTAAGATCTTGTAGCAACTGTGTTTGCTGGGAACTGAGGGCCAGTTTAGCTCCTGGGGCAGACACAGCCTTGACACACAAACCCATCCTGCTCCAGGCTTGGACTGGGACTGGGCAGGAAGCTAAAGTTGGAGATTGGCATATTCCTCTGGCATATTCCCCCCCATGGGCTGACTCTCCTGTGGGGTCCTGGAGAAGGGGAGAAGCTGAGGAAGGTGGTCATGAGGGAGAATGTGCCACAGGTGAAGCAAGAGCATCGTGCTGGGCATGGTTTTGATGTTCTCTTTTGGTGCTGGGGCAGGTAACGTGAGTCAATAAAGAAAATAAACCCCTTTGAGTCTAAAAGATCTTAAAGATTTGGCCACTGTGGATGTCCAGGCTCTTAATTTCGAGGAGGGAGGACTGAGAAGACTGCTATAAATCAATGCCAAAGCAAACTGCAGCTGGATCTCTCTGCCAGTGAATCTCCCTTTCATAGGGTGACCCTGAGACTGGTGTGTGCTTAATGCTCTGCATTCTCCTCCCCATCCCATCTGCAGCAGAAATCAAGGCAGAAACCTGATGTGTGTAACCTTAAGAACAGTTTCTCACATCAGACTCCCTGGGCAGGCAGGGGGGTGCAGCTCCGGTTCATTATCACTGGATTTTGGGACTGGCCTGAGCCAGTTTTCTCTGGATTCAGGTAACTCGTTCCACTGGAGCATTCACGTTATCTCTCTGGAGATCTTAAGTAGGGAGCTGAACACGATTGAGAGCAGTTGCCTGATAAAAGAGGCTGAAAGCAAATGCATTCTGCAGGAGACAGGGAATGGAGATCAGTCCTGGGATAGATGGACATGGCCCTCCCCTGGCAGAGGAGATAAAGCTGAGCTTGCAAGAGGTGGAACTGGACATTTTTAGATATGATGTCACACTGATTTTGTGTGATACCTGCTGAATTCACCTCTGATCTAGCTCACTGTAATTTTAATTTAAACTGGCTGGGTGTTTTTTCCAAAAGTTTTGGAACACTTTTGGCTTTGAGGAGCTGTTACAGGGGGGGTTGGAACTCCAGCCCTGTGAACCTTCATTGTTACAGCCCAGCTGCAAGTCTGACCCAGAGGAGACAGGATTCTATCCAAGGAGTCTGGGATGCAAATTTATGCAGATGACAGCAATTAGTCTACTGTATATTTGTATTTGTTTGCTTGAAACAGCGGGTGAGGGAGAGGCAGCTACTCTGCAGAGAACATGGAAATTGCAGATTTGTGCCCAAACTGCCAACTTAAGAAAAGCAGCAGAGAATGAAAGACTTGCCTGTCAATTCTGTTGGTAGATTGCAGGGAAGTGGGAGGGTAGAAGACATTTCAGGACCAGCCACCAACCTCTTGGCTCCTCTTTCTTGACATTTATTAACAAATCCTTGTTTCAGGAGTGCCCAGAAGCAAAGCCAGGAGGGCACGGGCAGGAGCAGCAGCCGTGCACAGAATTAGGAACAGGGAAAGTTCATTTGTCACAGCCCTGATCTGAAAACCCTCTTTGAAAAGCCCAGGATGAGATCTCTGCATCTCTGACAGGGTCCATTCAAACACTTGGTAGCAGAGCAGTTCCCAGGAATGTCCAGGTGGGCAGGAACACCCGTGGAAGTGGAAGCACACATGGACAATGTGCTCTGTGCTGCATCCACCTCTTTTCCCCCTGACCTCGTCTCTGTGGCCAGAGTGGTCTGCTAAAAACCTCCCCCAGCTCTGGGATTCCTCTCACACCTCAGGTGACAGGGACAGAAGGTGACCTGCTCTGTGTGCAACCAGCTCAGAGGATGGAGCAGAACAGGAGTTTAAAATCACCTGCTTTCTGCTGGGAGTGCAGGTTGGCAGCACCTGAGGGCTCCTGGGGGGAAAATGAGGACTTCAGACATCTGGTGACTCTTATTACACACAGTGGTGATGGGATGTAGGGGTAAAATCCAAAGCCCAAAGATGTTTGTGCTGCCTGCAAAAAGCCCTTTCCACCTGTGCAAAAATCCTCTTGTCAAGGCTGCCTTAAAGGGGCTGTTGGATCAGTTATCAGGGAAATGGGAAAAATTCAGGGTCAGGTTAGTTCCTGGTGGAAATCCTTTGGTTGCTTCATACCTATTGCAAAGTAGACCTTGAGCCTTTTGGAGAAAAACAGTTGGAAAAGTGCTGGGCTCCCAAAAGTAGCATATTTCTCACCTCAGTTCTGATGTGCTGAAAGGATGGGATTTTCTGTGAACTTTTCCCAGTCTTGCTTTTTTTTTTTTTCTTTTTTTTCCTTCTCTTTGAGAGGGGGAGGAGTTGTGCCTAAAAAAAACAAACCCAACCTGTCCTCCTCAGCTCTGCCAACCTGTCAGTCCAGCCATGCAAGAGAGAGAGACAGAGAAAAGGAAAGGAGGGAGTGAAGCAGAGATTCTTTCAGACTTCAGTAGGCACTAAGGTAAAGGCCATTTCTCACTTCCTTAATTGCACTTTTCTCTGTGTCTGTTGTGTGTAAACAGAAATTCTGTTACCTTAGAGAGCTTTAAACTAGCTCAACGACCTGTGTGGGAATCAACTGCTTACCTTGTTTAACTGGAAGGGTGTTTTGCATGTAACCTGGCAGCTTGTTATAGTTGTTGTTTGCAAACACGGTTTCTGGGTCTGAAATTCAGAAGGAGAGTTGGTGTTCATTTGAATATTAAAAAGAGGCAGAGCTCTGGTGCTTGTTTGGGGAGGATATTAAGCTGTGTGATTTCAGGGCTGAAGCCTCTAATTACTGCAGATCGGGGGAAGAACTTGTTAGAGGAGGCAATTCCTTCCAAAGCTGCCAATTGCAGCTCTCACACCTTTTCCTGGAGGATTTGGTGTCAGCCACTGGTGGGGATGGGACGTGGGACCACAGAGACTGTGGGGCTGATCCAGCCTGGCAGTTCCTCTTCTCCTTTCTGTGCATTTCTGGAGGGGTTTTAGCAACTTGTCATTAGCAGGGGAGGTGCAAAGGCAAGGTGCAGCAAACCTGCCCTCCCGAATTCCTGAGTCAGGAGGGCAGAGCAGCACTTTGAGCTCATCCCAGGGAAATTGAGGGTTGCAGACTGTGAGAAAGGCTGGCTGAAATGAGGGTGAGTCAGAAGAATCGCTGTGCCCCAGAGCCTGCCTTGGGAGCCTGCTCTGAGCAACCAATTTGTTGGAACAAGTGCGGTAGAGAGAGTGTGGGAGTGAAGGCCTAAAACACAAGAATAGGCACAGTTCTGCTAGATCTGAGTGTCTGCATGAGGACCTGTGTGAATGTGCACAAAGAATGTGCTGAGAGATTCTGACCCTTGGTGTGCCACGAAAATCCCCCAACAAAGGTGAGAGAGGAAGAATCCTGTTCATCCATCTCAGAAATCCCCCTGTTTCTGCGTTTCCAAATCCTGAGCAAACATTTGAAGCTGCTCTGAAAACTCTGTAATACCTCTGTGAGTCGGCTGAGGCTCTGGGAAGGTTGTGTAGGAGGCAGAGTGGTGGACAGGATTTCCTTCCCTTGTCGTATATTCGGGGTTTTCACTCCTGCAGCCAAGGTGTGCCTGTTAAAGATGACCTGTCTGGGAACACCAACCTGCCAGACAGGACAAGCTGAAAGATGGCAGAGAAAGACAATACAGCTGTCATGTTGCTCCCTGAATGGGTTGGAATGTGTTTGCCAGGGGTTTGGTTACACAATCCTGCATCCTTCTTGCTGTCAAACTTCCTCAAACGCTGGTGCCTGTGCTGTGGTTTTGGATCAAAGCTCTGCTCCCGTGGCAGGGACCTGGGAAGAGGACAGAGAGGATCCAGACTAGAGAGGGGTGCTCTGTGAGGGGGTCTGTCCAGACAAAAAAGTTGGCAATGTCCTGGTGTTCCATCACTTCCCTTTCCTCTGGGGCTGTGGTCATTGGGAGCGTCGTGCTGGTGTTCCCTATGACCCCTGACTCATTCCCTGAGGGAGTGGTGGCACAGAGTGAGACTCTAAGCTTTTAATACACAGAAGAAATTCTGTTGCAGACAGTGGGTTTTGTAGTATTATTATGAGCTTTCCTGCTAGAGCCAGAGTGGAGACGGAAGTGCTTTTCCAAAAGATGGAGAAAAGGAAGTGAATACTCCAGTTTTGGTGGGGACAAACCTTCCTACTCCTGGTTACAGTAACAGAAATCAGTCACTGAAGGAAGGAAAGGAGGAAAATCCTGTAACTTTCATGATCTGCAGACTTCATTGACTAACCTCACAGCACTCCTGTATCTTTTTGCTTTCTCTTCTCTTCTCTTCTCTTCTCTTCTCTTCTCTTCTCTTCTCTTCTCTTCTCTTCTCTTCTCTTCTCTTCTCTTCTCTTCTCTTCTCTTCTCTTCTCTTCTCTCTTCTCTTCTCTTCTCTTCTCTTCTCTTCTCTTCTCTTCTCTTCTCTTCTCTTCTCTTCTCTTCTCTTCTCTTCTCTTCTCTTCTCTTCTCTTCTCTTCTCTTCTCTTCTCTTCTCTTCTCTTCTCTTCTCTTCTCTTCTCTTCTCTTCTCTTCTCTTCTCTTCTTTTTTCTCTTCTGCAACAGGAGGGAAGGGATGTCAGAAATGCAAGTTCTTACCAAGATCTCTCTGTGTGTCACTCTGGAGGCAGCAAGAGCAGGGATTGGTGTATTGATCATTTCTCCAGGAAACTGTTTCTGAAGAAAAAAAACTTTTGCAAAGGGCATGTTACCAGAGAAAAAAAGGTTAAAATCTGAGAAGCCCTTCTGCCAGAAGAGGTTCTGAATAGCTCTGGGAAAGTTCAGTTGGAAAATACTTCACCCTCAGAAAGTTTCTGCTAATTCACCATGCTCAGTGTTCTCTGGTGACTGAGATCCTCTAGAGTGGATGATGATTTGCCCTCTTTCTTTTATTAGTCACCATTATTCTCACCACAAGCTTTTGGTGAAAAGCTTGGTAACAGAACACCCCTTTCCAGGAACTTGTTGTGCAATTTAACAGCCTTATGATAAATACAAAGGAGGAAAACAAACAAATACAACCTCAGACTTCTGTTTGCTATTTAAATTGGGTTAAGGGTGTGATCTGATTCTTCATCTTTTCATCCAGTGTAAAAGCAGACTAGTTGTCCATCCTGTCTGCACATGCTGTAACTCAAGAAGTCACTGTGCTGCGTTTCACAGGGAACTGTTCATTTTTGTTGTCTGGTTCCTCTTTTTAAAGTAGTTAAATTCCTGTTTTGAGAGTGCAGACAGGGTAGAATAATCCTCAGCTACTCAAATGTTATTTGTGGTGACACATTGGGTTGGAGAATTGGAGGAGTGGAGAGTGTTTCAGCCCTTAATTTCCTGTGGAAAGATTCAGCTAAGGAGCCATTGAATTTTGGGTTTCTCTGTGCAGTCGTGGTAGGGGAGAGTAGGTCTATACTTCCCTGAGAAGATCTAAGAATTGACATTTGATAAAAATCAAGTCTGGGAAACAAAGTGAAAAGGGGCAATTTCAGTGAACAGCCATTTTTCAGACAAGTTTTCCTGCACCTCAAGGGAAAACCAAGACAGGGATTTACTGAGCAGTGTGAAATGAAGATAATGCACATTTTCTGACTGGCTTTGTCCCACTCAGAGACAGCTCAGAGTGAGACAAATCCCAACAATGGAGGTGATGTTCACTTCATAAAAGGAGATGCCATAAAACACAGGCTACTTTCCACCAGAAATCTCAGTGGAAAAATTCAAGTATTTCTATTTCCACTCGCAAGCCTTAAGCAGCTGTTTGACTATTAATGAAAATCCTTTTAGTTTTCCACAACTGAGAGAGAACTCTTTCCAGGAGTGGCCTGTGGTGAGATTTCTAGTGCACTCCTGCTTTGGATAGACTAAGAATATGAATCTTTTCATGGTATTTTGTTGCCACAGCTACTTATTCTGCAAAGAAATGAGGCAATTGGTGTCTTATGCAAAAAAACCCCAGTAACCCTCAAACAGCTTCTGTTATTCAGGTCTCAGAAAGATTTGATTTAGACTTTTTCAATGGGAGCAAGTAATTAGTGCTTTGCTTTATCTCCACGAGTCTGTTCAAAGGGAGTTAAGTGATTGGTGCAGCAGAGTTTTGGATGGAGGTGCAGTTGCCCTGGCAACAATCGGGATTGAAATCAGAACCTTTTGAGCAGCCAGTGGAATGTGGTTCCACTTGGATGACAATAGGTCAGAGCATTTTAATGGGTAAAAATGTAATCCAGTACAATAGGATTTATTGCCACTGTGACATCAGATTGACACTATTCCTGCGAGTTCTTTAGCTTGTGACAGACTTTCAACTGAAATCTGTTTAGTGGAAAAACTTGTAAAATGCCATTAATCATTTTGTTTTCCAAATCAACCAGAGCCTGTGTGTCTCAGGGGGGGTTAGAGGGAATATCTTCCAAGTGAGTGAAATTCAACCTCTCTGCACAAAGCCCTAATGAGTGGCTGTTCTGGACACAATAAATGGTTCTAAGAACTAAAGGCTTGTTTCTGCAGGGTGCTGAGTGCACTAGTCCAAGTCCATTGGAGAACTTCCTCACTTGCTTAATTTTATACTAACAAAATAGTTTCCAGTGATTTCCAGGATGGTTATTCATGCTCTTAAACCTGATTGTATTTGCTGACAGACAAGACCTTGCAGGATTAAGTCCTAAACTAACACTGGAAGAAAAGATTCCCTGTTCAGTGTGGCAAGGGCACGGGACAACATTTCATCCCTTCTGCTGACACTTTTCCAACTGCTGCAATAATGATCCCTTTATTCCAAAGGACCCCAGAGTTCTGTCTGAGCTAAGAAAATGCAGCCACAGCTCGGGGCAACAATGCATAGGAGCAGGACAGGAGGGTATGTTGCCTGAAGCTTTAAGGAAATGGCAGTCTAGGGCACCAAAATCTGCTCCTCCACCCTGAAGCCAAAAGCACAGAAGGCTTGGGGTGTCACCAGGGACCTCTGTCACACATAGAAACCCAGAGTCACCTATTCTGGTAACACAACAGCAGAAATGGCCCTTAACACTCATTACAGGTGGGTGCCCTGTGAACCTTTCACCAATTTTCCTGTCAAACAGACGCAGGTCACTCTCATTCATTTGGTTTTAATACGAAAAGCAGATTTTTCTCAATGGTGTGGCTGGTGCCATGCACATCCTTTCATTGTTGCTTTTACAACAATAAAGCTCCAAGCCCGTAACTGTTCCTCTCCTGGCAATTAGCTGTGGAGAACAATCGAGCCAGACAATGACACGACCTGCTTCTTGTCTTCCTCAATGGGAAATGGGCTCTGAGTTCTGTGAGGACGTTCATAAACAGCCAAGGCAGGGAGTGACCTCAGAGCCGCGTTTTACACGGGAGAACAAAGAGATCCCGGGCCCTGATTTGAAAAACACCCCGAGAACCAAACCAGTGGTGCAATATCATAATTCCCAACCCGCGTCAGGGCTTTGCTGGAAGCCACTCACAGCCCCTGAACACAAACACAGCCCCTCTCTGGCTGTCAGACCTCGCACACCGTGTTTGTAACTTCGGGATGTAACTTCACCTCTGCAGCGTCCACGAGGGCTGGACATCCATCCCCGCTCCTTCCCGTGGACATTCCCGCTCTCTGAGCTCCTTCCCATTGTTACAGCACTCCTGGCTCCCTGCCAGCACCTTTGAGGTCTCCTTTTTGCTCTCCTCTACCTGCACTTTCTCCCCCGAGCCTCAGCAGCGCCGCGGTTGCCCCCAAACTAAAGACACCCGAGTGGTGGGGCTTGTTTTCCATGTTTGTTTTTTTTTTTTTCTGTGGGAAACACCGCTCTGTGCTTTTCACAGGCTTCATCTCCCAGGGATCTGTTCCTTAGGGGTGCCCATGGCTTAGCACCATACGGAATGTTCCCGAGGAGGGAGGAATGCCACCGGGCCGAGCTCGTGATCCGGGGCTGGTCAGGCCTTTGCTGGTGATTTGAGGGTGAGTTAATCACCTTGGACTTTTTGAACAACTCTGGCTCAGTGGCTTTAAAAGCGACGCTTTAACTCGGTTTTGATCAGTAAAAACAGAACTGAAAATGACCCAGGGAAAATGCAGGATAAAACATCTCCCACTCAGGCTGTGTATATTGCTTTTGAGCTTAATTTTAATTTTGTTGACCAATCATTTATACAACTCCCAGCTAATTTGGAGTGGATCAGGGGGCAGTGGAGGTAAATTTCAAAGCAGAGTGACATTCTCTTTAGTCATGCTCTTGTCTCTGACGACAGCACCCCTGTAAAGTTAATGTGTAATAAATGAGACTGTTATTTCATGGGTCTGTAGCACCTACGAGGCAAAAGAGCAAAGCTGTTTCTCAAAACATGGCAATTGCTTTGGCAATAAAAATCAACCCTACTGCAGCCTAGATATCTTCGTTTCTGGAGTGTTGACATTTGTAATGTAGCAGATTTTTATTTGATGTATTTTTGTTAACACGGCCTCGATAAGATCTGCTGCTTGTTCGCAGTGTTTGCCTTCGAGAAGTGAAACAGGAAAAACACGGCTGACTGAGCAGGTTCTTGACAAACATCTTGGAACGAGCTGAACCTCCCTAAGTAGCTCCTTCACTCAGTAGTGCTGAGTGAAAATATTCCACACAAAGGGCAACCACAGAGGCCCAGGTCACAGACCATGAGGGAAACACAGACACCCTCTCTGCAGGTCACTGGAAGACAAAAATCCTATTTGAAAAAATTCCTTAAATTCAGTTTTTTAATTAAGGACAACATTTACATTTATATATATATATATATATATATATATATATATATATATAATATTTATATCTATATATATTATATGTGTGTATTTGTGGGTTTTTTTAAATACTTATATATCTTTATATATTTGTGTGAGGTTTTTTTTTTTTTTAAATAAGTGCTGCTATTTTTGGAAACAGATTGATGTTTTGAACGAAAAAAATAATGTATTAATTACCCCTGAGGCAGCTGAGGGATTTGCTGATAAATTCATTATGGTGGGACTGAGACACCAGCCTGTTGCATTCCTCCAGTGTTTCATGGCAAAGCCTTCAACAAGTATTTTTCCTCTCTGGCTCCAGCCTCAGGAAGATTTGCAACAGGCTTATATTAATTCTTATTAGGCTTATATTAATTCTTATTAGTGCTTCCAGTTAAACAAAATATGTGCATGACTGTTTTTCTTAGATTTAACCCCAGTATCTCAGCTCTCAGGATGTCCTTATCCCACGTGCCTGAGCTGGGATTCCTCTCAAGCCCTTCAGAAGCTGAAGGACCTACCTGTGATTGAAGGGTCCATTCCATGGGGACCCCGGGGGAGAAGTTTGGGATTTACTGACAAACCAGGTTTGACATACAGAGATTGAAACACGGGTACAAAAATAAAGAAAATAGGAAATTGCATTAAAAACAGTAGTAGTTGTCAACACAAATGAAAGAAAGGGCAAGGTTTAAGGGTTTTCAGCATCATGAAAAGTCTCTTTTTAAACTGTGTGAGGCAGATTGTGAAAGCCATTTCCAGTGTCTCTGCAATTAATGGCACATGCACAGGAAAGCAAGAACACAGCAAGGAAAAAAACTACCTTCAGTTACCTCTGAGAACTCAGAATATGCCCAAAAGACAACTCTGAGTGAGAAGTCATGGAAAAATAGTAGGATTAGATGTGAGAAATGCTGATAGAGAGGTGATAGATTGCTCCAAAAGAATGGGCTCTTGGTAATCACTCAGGGTGTCAAATATTGGTGAAAATACAGAGAAGGATCTTAAGAATGAAGCACTAAACCTGTCTGATTTTGGATAGAGTGGAGAGGGGAAGTTTGTAAATGGAGTCATAGATGATGAATAAAGCTCCCCCCATTAAATATTCGATCTGGGCCACCACTGAAGAGCAGGCACTGGCATTAATTAAACTCAACTTTGATTTAGGATGAATGTTCCCGTTTTTAGAGGAAAGATTAACTTGTCTAGTGATGTTTTTTAAAGGTGAGGGAGAAGAGACAAGGTTTTAAAGGAGATTCTTCCTGTCATCATATATCTTAAAATCGAATTGCTGTGCCCAGATACTCCCTCAGGTGATCAGGAATAAGCTGTGGAACAGCTCCAGGAGCCCAGACATGAAGTTATGCAACCCACACACTGAGGTAAAAAATAATACCCCTAAGTATACATCCCAAACTCCCAGATACACGTGATTTTCCACTTCCACATCATTTCAATCATCTGACTTGCAAAACACCAAGATCCTGTAAATTAGAGCTCTGAACTTGGAAGGGGGGTGACAGCTGGAAGCAGGAGTGGTCGGCACCACGCTGAGTGTGAGGGCTGAGGAAACAACTCCTGGGTTCCAGAGGAACCACGTGGAGCTGTGCTGGGACAGCTGAGGAGGGTGGATGCACAGAGGTTCAACCATCTGCTCCTCAAGGAGTTGAAAGTCACCTGTGACAGGGTGACCCCACTCCCGAATTTCCTACAGAACCCGGCGGAGTCGAGGAGCCACGTGGAAACAAAGCATTCTGCCAAATCTACCACCAGAAAAAAAAATGAAAAAAAAAAAAAAAAGAGAAAGAAAAGGAGGTTTCACAAAGCCCTTGTTTCTTAGAAAGTGTTGCTGCAGTTCCAGCAGGCCAGGCCAATTCCAGAGGGCAGCGATGGATTCCACCCGCGGTGATACGGAGAAACCCGCCGGCCGCCTCTGATCCGAGGCAGGGAACCAGAGACAGCCCCTGTGCTCGGTTCAGCGGGGTTTGGATCAGCCCTCGGATCTCTGAAACCCTTTAATACATTTCACAGGCTTTTTTAAGAAGTGGTGACATGCACAGCCCAGCAAACGTGGGAGCGTGTTGGGGTTTGGATGGAAACTCGGGATGCGGGGCAGGACTCGGGGCCTTGGCAGAGCAGCTCCAGCTACAGGATGTGCTTGAGCAGGAGGGAGAGAAAATCAGATTGTGGTGGATCAGAGGTGGATTTCTGCTGCATCTATATTCACAAATGAAAGGAAAGTCACACAAAGCTGCTCAGAAAAGCAGATTGTGATTCTTGACCCCGGGACTGATGGATAAATTAACTTCTTGAAGGGCAGGGTTTGATTGCCTGATTTATCTGAGTGTCAGTCACAGCATTTTCTGCTGCCTTTCCTAAGGAAAAAAAAGCACTGATACACTTTTTGATTTGACATGTAGCTAATACTTATCTCAAAGTCTTTTTAATATCAGTTTAGAAATCTGAGTCAGCAGCTTTTTTGAGGACTTCCTAAAAATTAGATCATAGTGGACATGATTAATTTTATTTACATGATTTTTTTAACTTTTATTTTTACTTCTCCCTTCCATTTCCTCAAAGAAGTAATGCAAAATGTTTTCTCTGTTAGACCTTATGTTAGTTTTGAAAATGTGAAGCCTTTGGTGATTTAATTGTCATTTGGGATATTTCGTTATGTGGGATGAGACAGTTTCTGAGTTTTATAGTGGAATTCCTGCTGGGGTCAGGAGGTAAAGTTGAGATCAGTAGTAACTTGGAGGTGTTCCTGTCTGCCCTGGGTAGCAGAAGTCAATAAGTGGAGTCAGGCTGCATCTTAGGGACGTTTCTACAAGGGTTGGGGAAGGAAAAAAATAAATCAGAATCCTCAGGCTTCCTCCTCACAGCTTCTTTCTGTCATCTGTCAAACAGAGCTCACACATTCACTTGGGATTCAGTTTTATCCCATTCCTTACATGAAATACAGGAGCCAAGGCACCTGATCCAGCACAAGGCTGCCCATTGTGGGAGCTGCAGCCTGTGGAATGGGCAGGATTAAACCCTGCACAGGTAATTTTAGAGCTTCTCTGGTCTCTGCAGCCCCTTTGGTTACAGGCACACGACCTGTCCCCCTCTCAGGGGTCTGTGCTGGGTGTGCAGGACCAGGGAGCTCTGCAGGGCTAAATCTGACCCCACAGGTACTGCCCTGTGTCTGCACCTCATTCCACAGGCACACCTGGGCACACCTGAGCACAGAACATGCTTAAACACAGAACATATCTGAGCACAGAACATACCTGAGCACAGGACACACCTGAGCACAGGACACACCTGAACACACCTGAACACAGAACATACCTGAGCACAGAACACACCTGAACACGGAACACACCTGAGCACAGAACATACCTGAACACAGAACATACCTGCACAGGCTGTGACTCCACGTTCCTGTGTCACACTGCCCTTCCCTGGGTGTTTGGTTTACAGGGCGCTCCAGAAAACAGGAAAAAGAGGAGTACAGTCCCTGCCTCAGGAAGCAGAGTTGCACAAAGTGACGTAAAGGAAACTGTCCCCGAGACTGGAAGAACCCTTTTAGAATCTCAGCTCCTGCCTGCCCCCGAATTCCTACCTCATTAATAACCTGCTGTGTTTGGGGAAGAGATATAACAGCAAATAACGGGGCTGAGGGTGTTGGCCCTGTTAGATCAAAGTGCTCAGCATTATCTAATCTGATTCTGTCATTGTTCATGACCTGCACTTACCCGCTGCTGAATTCATTGTTATATTACATCATGTCTATTAAGAGCTGCAACAAACTGTTCTCCTGTTCTTTGCCAAGGAGATCTGTTGGAAAAGTTCCTCGAGGAACGTTGCTGTGGCTCTGTGGGCTGCATGTAATCCCTGAGGGGCAAGGTGGGATGAAATCCCACTGCACACATCTGCAGAGTTCTGGGAATGGACCTTTGCTCTGTGTCAGTGAGGTCAGTGAAGACATCATGGGAAGAGAAGCAGGAGGAGGAATTTCAGGCAGGAGGAGATGCCAGTGGCCCTGTGTGGATCCAGCTGCCCTGTTCAGGTGTGGGCTGTGCTGGATGCAGGGCAGGGTCACCTCTGGGGGTGCTCCTGCACCCACCCACCACCACCCCAGGAGGGGCTGAGGTAGGAATTGCCCAGCCCATGCTCTGTGTGGTCACCCTGGTGCAGGAGCTACTGAGAGCTGAGGGTTAAAAAGAGGAAAAGACTTCTGAGAGTGAACAGTTTCAGGTTTCCCTCCTGCCAAATTGTCTGGGACAAAGAATGGCATCGAGGCCCGAAATCAGGAGCCTCAAGTTGCCAGCACTTTCCATTTCTTATGGTATTTCAGTGTTTCCATGGCTTGTTCCTGCTGAAACCATGCAGTGCTTGCAGTGCAAATAAATTAAAATAGACATTTGCAGCTTTCTATAGGTTTTGGAAAGTGCTCTGATTGGTATGCAGGGGACTGGTTCCCTTTGAACCTGTCCTGTGTCTCCAAAACAGGCCACCAGCCTTCATCAGGGAGCAACTTCTCTAACTTTAAGGGGAGAAACTTCTTTCATTTCTTTTTTATTGGTTTTTTTTTAAGGAGATCTGGTTTCACTTAGATGAATTAAATGTCGATGTATCTGTTGCTGTGAGTTGTTCCAGTGTAGATCACAGCACTATTGCATGACTTTAAAGTCTGTGCAAAGCTCTGCTGCTCTGTGCTGTCTGTGTCTGCCTTTTAAAATGTTCAATAAACCCTTTGATATTGATACTTTAGGTCTTATCTCTTTATGGAGGCATTGAGGAAGAACTCTAAGAAATAAACACTCTTTTTTTTCCAGCTTTGAGATCAGCCTGTTATACTCATAGAATGCTTTGGGTTGGAAAGGACCTTAAAGACCACCTAGTTCCAACCCCAAGGTTTTCTTTTATTTCTGTATCTCCAACCTTTTCTTCTGCTGTTGAAAGGACTTTATAGACAAAATGCTGGAGAGGGCAGGTGTTACCTGTGAGGTGATGTCTGCAGAGCTATGTGTTACAGCTTCTCAGGGTGAAGTGTAGCCCCTGCAACCTGACCTCAGCCATCCAGGGTGAAGTGATGGGAACAACAACGCTTTTACTTGGAGGGGAAAGTTGAGCTGTTTCAAAGTTTCACTCCAGTGGCTTCAAAGTCACCCCTGTGCTGTAGGAAAGGTCTGTGCCTGGAGCTCCCAGTGGGATGTGCTCCAGTCTGTACAGCCAGCACAGCTGAGAGTGCTCTGGGTCGTGCTCTGTATGGGAACCCCTCTCCTACATCCCTGCTCCCCGGAGGTCTGGCTCTGGGGTCAGTTTGGGGGATTTTGGATTCCCCCCTTCCCTTGCAGAGATGCCCTCTGGTGACCTGGGAGGGTCTGAGCCGACATGGCAAACATTAAATATGTTGGCTTCACCCTCAGAGTAGGGTTAGGTCAGATATGGGGAAGAAATCCTTCCCTGGGAGGGTGGGGAGGCCCTGGCACAGGTTGCCCAGAGAAGCTGTGGCTGGTCCATCCCTGGAAGTGTCCAAGGCCAGGTTGGATGGGGCTTGGAGCAGTGGAAAGTGTCCCTGCCCAGGGCAGGGGTGGAAGGAGATGAGCTTTAAGGTCCTTCCAATCCAAACCATTCTGGGATTCTATAAAAAACCTCACTTGTAACATAAATTGCTTATCAGGCTCTCAGACCTGACCTGTTGGAGACAAATAATATCAGACACTTCCTGACACTGTGAACATCACTGCTCTTTTTTCTATTGCCAGAGGAGGCAAGTGAAAGCCTTGACATCATAAAGACAAGATCTTGTGGGCCAAGGGTGATCAGACTCACCAGCCAAGAAGGCAGGAGACTTACAAGCAGATTTTATATGTCCTGGAGCAACCCTGTGAGCAAACACCTCCCTGGGGTGATTATACAGGAGAGACCAAAGGGGGAATCCTCATATGTGCCAGCTCTGCTCTGGGTGGTGCAGATCAGAAGCAGAAAGGCTGGCTGTAAGTATTAGAAGAAATGTCCCTTTGCAAGTGAAAGGAAGGAAGGAAGGAAAGAAAGAAAGAAAGAAGGAAGAGTTTCAATGTTGTCCTACAGTAGATTTATTTAGATTTTGTGGGTGGTGGGTTGTTGGTTTTTTTTTTTTTAAGGGACAAGTATTTGGGTCAATTCCAAAGCAACTCAGAATTGTCACATTTCTGGTCTCTGAGCTGAAAGTCTTCCAGGGTTACACAACAATGACTAAAGCTGGAAACCTTTCAGACCATTTCCAAAACGCAGGAGGAAACTGAGGTGATTGCTAAACCAACCCTAGAGAGAGAGAGAGAGAGAGAGAGAGAGAGACATCCACTTCCATGTGTGTGGGGTTGGAGGGAGCACCCAATTTCACGTGGAGGTTTCCAGTTGTTTTCTTTTTGATTTAATCTCAGAACAGAATTATTCTGGAACCGAGATCTTCACATTGTTTTGCTTAATGTTTTACAAACAGGCTGTTGACTGAAGTTGTCACCGAACAAGAATTCACTCCTATTGTTTACATAATGGGAAAACAGAGTCATAAAAGGGGTGTAGCAGCAGCTTGTTAGGTATTAGGCTAAGGTGCAACAGGGATTATCCTCACAAAACTCTGAGCCCTAAACTCAAAATGCCAGGATTAAACTGACACGTTACATTTAGTGAAAGTCTTTGAAAGGCTAAACTTGATGTTTCAGGCTTTTAAGTGACTCGTTCTGAGCTGACAACCAGGAGTTCAGGTTGTTCTGGTACAGCTGTTCTGTTCAAGAGGAACTAGAGGAAAACATGAATATGATAAAAAGGGGCTGCTCCTGCTGCTGTTTGCTTCGTGCAGCTCCTCACTGGGTGTAAGCAGGTGTTGGGTTTGCTCCTGTTTCTGCCACTGTGATGCTTTATGAGCTTTGAAATACAGGGATTTCCTTCCCCTCCTCCTCCCAGTTGGAATTGGGGTGGAATTTTTAAAGAATACAAGTTTGGAGGGATCAATATGCAGACCCCATGAACACAGGTCTCCAGAGCAGTTCTGTGTCTCCCTGAGCATATTTCAGAATCCAATACATTAAGATCATGGCTTTGGCTTAGATAATTAAGAATAAATGACTTTCTGAACTCTGAGTCTGATACATATATATTTTAAAAGAACTTCTGAACCCTCTCTGCCATTTACCCTGAAGAAATCTTTGAGATTTCTCTGTTTCTGTCTCCCTGCTGCCCAGTCTGGCTTCCCTGCTCCATTTTTATCTCTGATAAGCTTCTATTTGGAGGGGGGGGATACATTTATAAGGATGGTTAGGAAATGTACTGCAAATTTCAGCGGTGCTGAAATGCAAGGGGAGGCTCATGATGTGTACAAACACGCCCAGAAATACAAGAAAAAACTCACAGAAAGTAAAAGCAAGACAAACCAAGGGGAGGGTTGATGTGTCAGCGTTAGAGGAAGGTGAAAATGCTTCTTGGCAACATCTGAGAACCATTTGCAGACTGATCCAGGAGCTCCAGTGAGTAGAGAATGCTTTTAAATCCTCCCCCACCCCCTTTGTTAATCTTTACCAGCTAGTCAGACCTTTAATGTAATTGTGTGGCTTTCTTAGGGATGAGGGAAATATTTCCCTTTTGAAAAATAAGGTGTTGGAAAGGTTGAAGGTTGAAGGTCTAAGGTTGAGGTTCCTAAGTCTGGTTGTAAGTCTGTGGTCCTTGGTGATGATAATGGTCTTCAGACTGTTCTGCAGAGGTCAGTGTGTGTCAGCAGAGTGAGAGAGGAACATTCCCCTCTCCTCTGGAACAGGGAAATCACGTGCCTGTTTAATGGTGTGAAGGACAAACCATAACAGCGACTCACATAATTACAAACATTGAAGGGTGGGTGTTTGGGCTTCAGTGTCCTGAGCAACACCAGGCAATGCAAAAGACTCATTAATTATGATGCATGATTATTATTGCACTTGAGAGCTTTTAGGAGGTAGCCTGGAAAGGTTCTGACTTGGTTTACCTTTCAGTCTTACCTTTACCCAAAATACTGGGCATTATTTTTTCGATGTTTTTGAGAGGCTGTGGAGGTTTTTTCCTTAAACCTTTGGAGCACATGTGGGATTTTAGGTTGTCTGGGGCACTGTGCAATGTCAAATGGCTCTGAGCAATCCAGTTTTCAACATGACAGTGAAAGACTAACTCAGATCCTGGGAGCAATGTATGTCTGTCAACACTGTTCTGCACTGGTTCCTTTTGACTCCATCCAACCTCAGGGCTGGATTATGTGGGTTTGGTTTAGGCAGCTCTGCATCGTGTTCTCTTTCTTTTTGCAGACATAATTTTGATTGTTTTGCAAAATCCAACCACCTACATGGCTTTTTATACCAGCCAAAAACTCACCACAGACATCCATGAGCATATACATGTCACTGCAACCTGTTCCTGGGAGAGACCCTAAATAGAGTTCCTAAAGCAAGGTGCCCCACAAAGTTGTCTCCTGTGTGTGACAGAGGAGCATAAATTCAGAGTGGCCTTTGCCACACTGTCAAATATGTCACAATCATGATTTTTGCCAGCACCACCAAAATCTAAACACCATTTTTGAAACAGGATGATTTTCTACTGGCAACCCCAGGGAGAGGGGAATCCACTCAGGAGTCTCTGGTTCGTGAAGTTTAGTCCCTTTTAGAGTTCCAGGATGTTTGGGAGTGTTTTTAAGGAACTTTAGTTTGAATCAGTCAATAAGAAAACCAGTGCAATCAGAGAATATCCCGAGCTGGGAGGGACCCACAAGGATCATCCAGTCCCAATCCTGGCCCACCAAAATGGGATTGTCCAAATGCTCCTGGAGCTCTGGCAGCCTCGAGGCTGTGACCATTCCCTGGGGAGCCTGTTCAGTGCCCAACCACCCTCTGGGGGAAGAACCTTGTCCTGAGATCCAACCTAAACCTTCCCTCAGGTCCTGCCCCTGGTCACCAGAGAGTGCTGCTCCTCCACTGCTCCTCACCAGGATGTTTTTTATTTAAGATTACATTGGCTCCTGAGTACAATTTGCTTCATTTTCACACCTCACATTATGAGGCCCTTAAAACAAAAAACAAACAAACAAAAAAAAACCAAACCAAAAAACACCAACCCAAACAACTCAGCAATTTCCAGTTGTTGTTTGTTGTTAAATATGACATATAAAATGTTAGGTCAAGCGTCTTCAACACACCAGGCTACAGTGTTTGTTTAAAGCTATGAGTAAAGCAAGTCATATGAATGTTTCCAAAGACTGTATTCCAAGAAGTATTTTTGGAAACATTAATGTTGTGTTTTTTAATGAAGGCCACATTCTGAGGCTACGACACCATATGTCACATTCATTTCTGGGCTGGAAAAAAAAAAAAGAAAAAAAAAAGAGAGAGAGAAAAAGAAAAGAAAAAAGAAATGGAAACTATGTTTGGCTTTTAAGTGTTTTTGGACTGGTGTCTCTGCATGCTTGTCATTGTTCCTTGGATGAGAGGAGAGTTCTTGGTCTGTTAATCTAGTCCATCCAATATATATTACACTCCATGGGCCTGACTCTCCTCTGCCTAGAAGTGTGTGCAGTCATTTATACTCAGCAAAGTGAACGAAGACCTGAGGGGAAAAAAACTGCCACTAGGAAAGTTGGTTTTCCTTAAATTCATTTTCCATGAACGTTTTGGCTTCATTGGAAACCTGTGTCTGAAGCTTGACTTTTCAGGCTTCGAAACCAACTTGAAAATGGGAAAGGTACTTGTCGTTTTTCCATTGAAAACTTGCAACTTTTGGAAGAATAATGACAGAGTTTCCACAAAAATATTAATTTTTTTTTCTTCAGAAATATCAGTGAGAGGCATGAAACTTGTAAAAAAAAATTTGAATTGTTCTGCTGTGTCCCTATCACTTCTGACTGGTCAGTGTTTAGGTTGGGATGTGGTGGAATGAGCTGGAGATCTGCAGGAAAAGGGTTTGCCTTTCTCAGTGCTGTATCCTATGAATAATTCACAAGCGTCCTGTAAATGATTTTTTTCAGCTAAATCTTTCCTTTTTTTAAACTGGATTCCAGGTGATGAGGTCTCAATTTCTAACATAACTTTTTGTTATTAGCCACTAAACATATGGCCCAGAACTGCTCGAGTTCATGTGGTTGCAATCTGCAACAACATCCATTTCTTCTCTGCTCTGACAGAGGAATCTCCTAATTCCCATCACTTCCGAAATTTATGTCACCCCCAACTTTTATTAACACACTGCATGTTTGCTTAGAACACATTAATCAAAATTTAAATATTTTTGGCAGCTGGATGTTTTTTTGTTTGCCTTAGGGAACTATTGGAGAGGGTTTCCAGGACCCCAGAGAGGTTTCTTTTTTCATTTGAAATGTAAATGATTTTTTACAAATTGAACAAATATGTCTCTGTAGCACCAGCCCAATAAAGTTCACATTTATGACCAGGTTTTTCTGGGCAATACTGAAATAAAAATAATGACGAGTGATTGCGTGTTTGATTCATTTTCTGCTTGAAAACCATTAGCACTGAACTTGCCTGCCCATGTTACTGAAGTCTTACATCTAAATGAGAGGTTTCTCCCAGGCATTTCTGCCAGTGGAGGAAAACAAGCAAAATTACAACAGGCAATTAACTGCCTCAAATATTTGGCCAACTTTAAGAGGGTTTGTGGTTCCTGTGATTTTTCAGGAGAGCCCATCCTGATTTGAAGGTTACTTCATGGGATCATTAGAAGAAATTCTCATAGTGGGGTCACTAGAAAAGTTTTTGATTTCAAAATCAATTAGGATTGATAAGGACATTTCTAACTACTTGACTTTCTTGCTGCCTCATATTTCCAGGTCTGTTTTTGAGAGCTGTTGTGTAATGAATGTCAGAGTCTGTACTCTTAAAAGAATTGCTTGTGATGGCTGTGGAGTGAATGTGCTTGGATTTGGGGTTATGCAGTTCTGCCCCAGGAAACTGAGGCAAAATGAACTTTCTCTTTTGTTTCATAGGTTTCCAATGAACAAAGAAAACAAATAACCCCAAGTGTGTCCTGTCAACTGATGCCACGAGGCAGAAATGAGGAAGATGACAGACCAGAGTGGTTCCTACAGGCCCGTGAGCATCCAGGGAAATAAGGTCAGCTATCGAGGCACTTGTCAAGAAAGGCCTGAAAAGGGGGTGAAGAGGCTGCAGAAGAGGTTCCTCCACAAGGATGGCAGCTGCAATGTCTACTTCAAGCACATCTTCGGGGAGTGGGAGAGCTACGTGGCGGACATCTTCACCACGCTGGTGGACATCAAGTGGCGCCACATGTTCGTGATATTCTCCCTGTCCTACGTGCTCTCGTGGCTGTTCTTCGGGCTGGTGTTCTGGCTCATAGCCATCCAGCACGGGGACTTGTTCAGCGACGAGGGGACCACGCCCTGTGTCGCGAGCGTGCACAGCTTCACGGGGGCGTTCCTGTTCTCGCTGGAGACGCAGACCACCATCGGGTACGGGTCCCGCTGCGTCACCGAGGAGTGCTCGGCCGCCATCCTCGTGGTGATCCTGCAGTCGGTGCTGAGCTGCATCATCAACACCTTCATCATCGGGGCGGCCCTGGCCAAGATGGCCACGGCTCGGAAGAGGGCTCAGACCATCCGTTTCAGCTACTACGCCGTGGTCGGCCTGAGGGACGACAAGTTTTGCCTCATGTGGCGCATCGGCGACTTCCGGCCCAACCACATGGTGGAGGGGTCCGTGAGGGCTCAGCTGCTGCGCTACAAGGAGGACAAGGAGGGCAGGATGACCATGGAGTACAGGGACCTGAAGCTGCTGAACGACCAGATCATCCTTGTCACCCCGGTGACGGTTGTCCACGAAATCAACAGTGAGAGCCCCTTGTACGGCCTGGACAGGAAGGCCCTGGCCAAGGACAACTTTGAGATCTTGGTCACGTTCGTCTACACGGGCGACTCCACGGGAACCTCCCACCAGTCCCGGAGCTCGTACATGCCCGGGGAGATCCTCTGGGGCCACAGGTTTAACGATGTCCTGCACGTGAAGAAGAAATACTACAAGGTGGATTGCTTGCAGTTTGAGGAGACCACCGAGGTTTATGCCCCTCACTGCAGTGCCATGCAGCTGGATCGGAAGGAGCAGGAGTGGAACCGAGCCGAGAAGACACGGCAGAAAGAAGCAGAGTCATCAGCACTGGAGATCAAGACATTTAGCACCACCCAAAAGTCATTCAGTGCTGTTGCCCTTGTCACCAGCTGTGAAGAGCCAGAAGACCCAGTGAAAACTGTCACACCTTCTGCAGAGGTTTCTTACCGAAAAGCAGCCGTGACCCTGAGCAGGCTCTCCATAGAGTCCCAAATCTAGCTCTGACTGCAATTAAAGTCACTCCCAACAGATCCTCCCACGGTAGAATGCAAACAATGAACTCATGTGCACAAGTATTAACGTCACAGACCTCGCTGACAGCATGCCCACAGTGCTGAGCTGTGAGGAGGAGCTTCTCACTGGTCTGGGGGGTATCAGTGACAGAACAGCTCCCAGTTGGGTTTTTAGGGAGCTGCTGCACTTGAGCAAACTCACTGTAAACTTCACTACCCTGCAGGGTTTGACTTACCCAGAGACAGATAATGATCTTGGCAGGGAGCAAAAACAATGCACTGTGCCCTCGAGGTCAGATTTTTTAAAGCTGCCTAATTTGTTTGGAAAGCCAGTTCCCAGTCTCTCTAAGAGGCTCTGAAACTCCACCATCCCAACAAACCATTCCTCTCCAGCAGTTCAGACAAAACCCACATCCCAGGGTTCTGCTGGGGAATCTGTGGGGCTGTTCTTCACAGGAGGGAGTGAACTGGGAAGAATAACTGACCCCAGTGTTACTGGGTGGCTTTGGAAACCTGCCTGTGCCCTGCCTAGTCCTGTGGGATCCGCAGTGGGATCCTGGAGAGCTTTTCCACGAGCCATTCCCAGAAGTGCTGATCTCTCAGCATCTTGAGGGTCGTGGGGTATCAGCTGGCTCGGGGCTGTGGGGAGGCTCTGGGACGTGGCTCTGGTGGCTCAGAGGGTTGGCCAAGCTGCCTCACGTGCACTGATCAGAAATCAAAAGAAAACCTCCAGCCTGAAACCAGCAAAATCACATTGAGCCTCAAGGAGAGGATCGTGTGTTTAGAGTGAGCTGTGCAATATTTGATATCAAAGCATCTTTCATTTCATTTTGCTTTTCTTTTTAGTATATTGTGCTTCTTGGAAAAGGCAAAAATCAATCTGGAGAGCAAACAGGGTGATTTTGTCAAAATGAGATATGTTTATCTCCAATTGCTGTGTAAAAATGATCCTTCACAGAGAAATTCAACACACTCATCTGTCAGCTCAATTTGGAAAAAAAGGAGAGTTGATGCTCTGAAGTTGGCTGTAACATGGAAGTTCCATGCTCTGTAATTGTTTAATAAGCAATATCTCATGGTGCTTTCTCCACCTGATGATTACAGTTAATTTGCATTATGTTTAATTTTCATACTAATGTAAAATAATTATTTTACCACCACTGAGTTGGTGGGGTTTGTCTCACCTGACCTCAGCTGCAAAGAAATCCAGTGTTTACCTGCTGGTCGAGGCTCCCTGTGGTTACTGGAACTCCTCTGTCCTCACAGGGGAGCTCATCCCACCTTACTCTGGCTTTTTAGGGAGCTGCAGGCATTCCCACTTATCCTGGAAAAGTTCATCCCTCTCCATTTGTTGCTGAAGGAGATGAGATGACTGTTGTGGAAATGCTGGCTAAGTTTAGGCTGCTAAAATTAGGTCTGACGAGTCATTCACATCATTCTGACTAATTAATTGGGTTTTTATGAGCTCTTCACATTTAATGAAGAAAAAATAGAATACTGAGTCTTTTTTCCTGAAATTTACTCCATGTAGTAACATTGCTTTATTATTTTAATGTATCTTGCATTTCTCTTTTGCTGGCACATCATCCCTTCAGGTAAAACTGAAACCTGGAGGGATTTGGTTATTCCAAAGATCATTATTTCACGTGCTGATTCACCAGCAGCATCCATCTACAACAGCAGTAGAAAACATCTTCTTCAATCCTGGATTTGAGCACTGGCAGACATTGGGGAAATAGTCTAAAAAAAAATGGGAAGGAATGTAGGAAAATGTATGAGGGTCTCAGTACTTATGTGGTGTTGGAAAAAAAAAACAACCCCATCCGGATTGTATAAAATAGAATATAACCTACAAGACATGGGAAATAATCCTTCCACACTCCTCTGGTCTTGGCTGGGTTGATTTATTCCATGTTGGGCACCACATTTTGGGAAAGACATGGAGCAATTTGAAGAGAATCTGGAGATGTAGAAAACAGGTTGTTAAGGAAGCAGGGAAATGACTTAAAGTGTTTCAGTCCTAAAGGGAGTTGGGAAACACACAGTTCTCAAACACAGAATTGCAGTTTGAGAGAGGGACAATCTGGTGCATGGTGGGTAGGGCAGGAAAACATGGGATTAAACTGGAGACAAAAGGATTGGAGTTAATGAGGAAATGGTGTCACAGAGGAGGTGAAGCAGTGACAGAGCTCTGGGGTGTGTGACCTCTGTGGTGGCTCTCGGGAACCTGATGGAGAAAACACTGCCAGGACTGAGGTAGGAAGCATCCAGGTGCATCCAGAGCTGATCAGTGGGTTGGGAGCTGTGGTGAAACACCAGAATCCTCCCCCTCTTCCACAGGGTGCTCCTTGGAGCTTCCAAAAGCCAATACCTTGGGTTGAAGTTCAGCAGCTTCTTCCCAGCCACCCAGAGGCAGGAACTGGCAGTCCTGGCTGGAAGTTGCTCTCCCCGTTCCCGACTTTTCCACAAAATTCACCAGATGAAGCAAAATCTTAACAACAAAGAGCAAACACAAACCACTTTGCATTGGACTCCTGACTCATGATTATAAACTGCATTGGGTTATTTTCCCTTGGAAAGGAGCACTATTGTTCCGGGTCAAGATTAATTTATGTCAAGGGGAATATAATAGGAGATTATTATATAATTTATTTTTCCAGCCTTGCTTACCACCATTCATTAAGGCCTCTGGCATCTCCTTCCCCATTATCATGTATCATTTAGTGCATATTTTTTGTGAAGTTGGTTTTCAGATGTGGGACATAATATTTATCCCCTTGTTTATCCCTTGTTTCTTACACACTGTGCAGGAGGTCTGAACTCACTTCAGGAAATGAGGGGTACTTTTCAGGGCACGAGAAGTGTTTGTGTAGGAAATAAAAATTGCTTGTAAGCTTTTTTTTTTTAGCTCTTAAATCTTTGTTGGTTTGAGCTGGGAACCTGCAAACAAAAAGAGTTGGTGTCTGTGGTGGGGAGAGGAGGCCCAAAGTAGGGAAGGAAGAAGCATCTGACAACGGAGTCACTTCCAGGCAGACAAGAGGAAGTGGGACAGAAATGGAACCAGAACGAAACAAGGAGAAGTTGCAGTTTTTATCTGGGCTGAAAAACGTGGATCCATGTTTCCATGGGGCTTAAAGTCACAACACAGGGGCTGCTTCCAAAATTTAAAGCTTTTTATGGGGTGAGTCCTGGTGACTCAGGAAATGCTGGGGGGAATTGGATGAACATCAGGCAAAACAAGTATGAAGTTGAGTAGCTCTGTTTTGGGCTCATGTTGTTCCCTAGAAAGCCAGGGGGTCTTGAAATTGTGATATTCACACTTAAGCAATATTTTCTTCATTCAAAACAAGACAAAGTCACCTTGAACTGTCACAAATGCGCAAGAATTTCCCACCCAGATGTGGGATAGAATCATGGAATGATTTGGGTTGGAAGGGACCTTAAAGATCACCCAGTGCCACCCCCTGCCATGGGCAGGGACACTTTCCACGAGCCCAGGTTGCTCCAAGCCCTGTCCAGCCTGGTCTTGGACACTTCCAGGGATCCAGGGGCAGCCACAGCTTCTCTGGGCAACCTATGCCAGGGCCTCCCCACCCTCCCAGGGAAGAATCCCTTCCAAATATCTAATCTAAAAGTCCCTGTTTTAATTTAAAACCATTCCTCTTTCTCCTATCACTGTGTAAAAAGTCACTCTCCCTCTTTTTCATCATCCCACTTTAGGCTCTGGAAGGGGCTCTGGGGTCTCCTGGGAGCTCCCTGGCACAGCCTGTCCCAGCGGAGCGCTCTGTGCCCAGTACTGACCCAGCCCGGGATGTTCATCTCCGTGTCCTCCATCCAGGACGGTCCCGATCCCGATCCCGATCCCCATCCCGATCCCGGTCCCCATCCCCATCCCGATCCCGATCCCGATCCCGATCCCGATCCCGATCCCGGTCCCGATCCCGATCCCGATCCCGATCCCGATCCCGGTCCCGATCCCGATCCCGATCCCCATCCCGATCCCAATCCCGATCCCGATCCCGATCCCCATCCCGATCCCGATCCCGATCCCGATCCCCATCCCGATCCCCATCCCCATCCCGATCCCGATCCCGGTCCCGATCCCGATCCCCATCCCGATCCCAATCCCGATCCCGATCCCGATCCCCATCCCGATCCCGATCCCCATCCCGATCCCGATCCCAATCCCGATCCCGATCCCGATCTCCATCCCGGTCCCGATCCCGATTCCGATCCCTGTCCCGATCCCCATCCCGATCCCAATCCCGATCCCGATCCCGATCCCGATCCCGATCCCGATCCCGATCCCTCTCCGGCAGCACTCGGGCCCTCGGCCGCCACCTCGCGGCTCTGGGTGGAACTGCGGCGGGCGCGGAGCGCTCCCGGAGCATCCGCGGGGACACATCGGCGACATCGGCGACATCGGCCCCAAAGAACCCCCGCCCTCAGCCCCCCGCCGCCCTTCCTCTGCTCCAGCACTTCCTCAGGGTCAGTTCTGCAGCGCTGCTCAGCCAGCACCCCCGAAGTGGCACAACGTGCTGTCCCATCAATGAACCCTCCAGCCATTCAGAAATAGCACCCCCCAAAAAAGCAGTGTTATAACCAGAGAACCTGTTTTCAGTGAATTCCTGGCACTGCCTGACCACCCCCAGCAAACCTGCACCCTCTGGTTTCAGATTCTGCAGTTGCCCTCTCAGGTTCAATACAGTAGATCAACCCAGAAAGGGCATTATTGTGTTATAAAATTGATTGGACGTGTCCCCCATCCAGCTGATTTATTCTATATCGTTCCTCTTTATATATAGAAGCAAAAGCTGAGAGGTGGCTCTATTTGCCAGCTTAGGTATATATAGCCAGGCCAACCTGGCTCCACTCCACTAGGAACCTTTCAAATAGGGCAATGAGCTATTTGTGGCCAAAGGGACTGACCTGGGGAGGTATCAGTGACAAGAGGCAAAGAACTGCTTGTTTGTGTGGCCCAAGGAACATGTGTGAGTGTAGCAAGGCAATGCTGACGTTTATTATGTAAAACTACACACACAGAAGGGCTCCAAAATAGAAATGCCTTAATAATTATCTCATCTCCAGTGCCATGTCCACTTCTGGATGCACATTTTCCATCGAGCGGCTTCCTGCGTTCTCTCACGCACGGGAGTAGCTCCAATGGAACATCTGCTGCACCATCCATATCATCCTCCTCCTCCACAGCCCTTCTCCAGGCAGCGGCTGGAGGAAGCTCCACAACTGTCAGGCAGCTGCTCTGCTCTGACTACTGGGCATTGCATTTGTTCCTCGTGTTTCCCCATCTTTGATCACGAGCCTCTCAGACTTGCCTGACAGGGGAGGGGCTATTTTTGGCCTGATGTTCATGCAGCTCAATCCCTGCTTGGCCCAGGTGCCAAAATGAGCTGCTGGCCTTCATGTGACCGTGGTGCAAACCCACAGTAAGGAGGAGACTGTCCCAAAGCCTCGCCAGTGCCACTACCCTGCACTGAAATGTCTGTACTGGGTGTCTCCAGCAGGAATTTTGACTGATAATACCTGATTGTAACAGCCATGCCCCGAGTGGGGTGTGAAAAACAGGAATTATGCATCAATGGGTAAGTTTCTTTTCAGATCTCCAACTGGAAATCAAAAAGAGCCTGGTGGGTGCACACAAGGGAAAACCTTCCTTGCCCACACAGGCCAAGGGCCTTACTCATGGGGACCCCACCAATTTCAATGGGGTGGTGTCCAGAGTGACCCGTGGTAGGATGTGAAGTGGGAAACCACATTTGGTAAGTGTTTATTGCAGTTCCTGGAATTACTCACTGTATATGCTGATTAAACCCTCCTCTCTTCAGTGATCACTTTTTCCACTCTGCTACAGGGTCTTTTTTCTCTTCCCTCCCATTTTATCCTTGCTTTTGGAGAAGTACCAAGTAAAGCAGTCGAATATAGTCCTTTACAGTCACACACACCTTGACACGCCACAAGCCATTTCCCAACTCCCTCCAGCAAACCTGTGGCTGATAGCACAGGAGACCCAGAACCACAGAATTCCTCTGATACAGACCAAAGATGTGGGAGGATGGATGTGAGAACCTTACACTCCAGTCCTGGGGATCTGGGCTGGGAAGCTCCAGCGGGGAAAATCACGGCAGAGTGGAAGCGTCGCATGTGAATCGACGTCTGCACATGTGGATGTGGGACTGAAATAGCTCCCATCCCTCTCCTTATGTTAATAAAAGGGGATGGTTCCTGCCAATTCCGGCTCGAGTTTCATCCCCCTGAAATATGTGCACTTTCCCCAGCTGTATATTTGGCCTGGGGTAATTAGCACAGTGCTAATTTTACCTGAGCTGATGAAAGCGCTGGAACAGCCTCGCCATATAAAGGGAGGATCCACAAGCTGATTCAGCCTTCTGGGGCCCTTTTTGGGCAAAGAAACTCATGACTTTGACTTGGAGATTTGCTTCTCAGGGAGGCTTCTTCTTCCCAGAGTTATCTGACACACAGCTGAGGGTAGGGAAGAGCAAGGTCAAGGATACTCATGTGCTGGAAACTAAAAGCGCTGAGCACTGAAGTGTTGCCTCGGAGTAAATTACCTTATGCACATTAAATTACCCAACTAGATCTGCTTCTTCTCTTTGCTCTCCTGTGAGAGAAGCCACTTCCAGACACCAAAAGCACAAAGATGCTTGGAAGTCTTTTATTTCTTTCTGGGCCTTCCAAAAAGATTCAAAGTCAATTGACATTTCAGATGAAGATTCAGAACAGACACTTATTCTCTCCAAGTCAGTTCAGCTTGAAAAAATTACAGTGAAGTATGGTCAGAGGAAAAGCAATTTGCCAGGGCTTGAAGAGTGTGAATAATGCAAAGCAAACAGCTCTCTGCATCGTTCACTTGTGTTTTCAAGTGTGCTCTCCTGCACTGTGCACCCATCCTGCCTTCTCCAGAGGTCCTGGGCACCAGCATCACAGGTGGGGATTAAGGAAAGCTGAGCTGGTTGGTGATTTCTGACTTCTGTAAACTTGGAGGGTTGATTTATGGTGTGTGGGGGTTGTTGTTTTTTTTGTTGTTGTTTTTTTTTTTTTTAACAGAAGAGCCAGAACTGATTGGCACTGCTGGCACTCGATCCCAAGCTCTGGGGTCACCCCATCAGGAAAGAGGAACAAAGCCAGCCCGCTGTGCTCTGCTCTGGGCTGTTCTGTAGAGGGTTTTTTGTGCCACTTTTGCTGTCAGAGAGCACAAGCACCTTCCAGTACTGTCACAGTGACACGACAAGCCCCTGCTCATTCTCTGCCTCCCTTTGTCTGTCCTGCTGGCTCTCTGCCCCTTTACCCTTTGCCACTGATTGTCTCTCCATGTGATCTCTGCCCTTTGTCAAATCAAGACAGTCCCAGCCTGGGTGCTGGGTGTCCCCTCTCCTGTCACCCACAGCCCCAGGAGGTGTTTGGCTCCCAGGTTAGGAGTGTGCTCAGATTAAAAGGAAACACATATCAAAGTGCAGCTCTGAATGAAGGTTTTCTGCTCTGAGGTCTCTGAGGAGGGATGTGGGGCCTTCTTGGAGTCAGCCTGTCTTCTTTGTGAGCCAGGGACCCACAGAGTGTTTCTGCCCGTCTGCTGGATGTGCTGCCTCGTGCCAGCCCAGTCTGCAGGCAGGGAAGGGACCCAGGCACCCTGTTCCCATGTGGGGAGCCCTGGGCAACCTCTTACACCCAGGGACATCCTCCTCCAGCGATGCCAGCACAGCACCACGATGCCACCAGGTCTCACAGCCACCGAGGGAGCAGCAACTTTGACATTTAGGGACTTTCCATGTTGATTATTTAATACTTGATGGCAAACAGCACAATCTTTTCCCCTCCAGGCCCTGTCACAAGGTTGCTTAATAGGGTTTGGGCATTAGCTCAAATAATATCAGGGGATCAAAGCCAACTTCTGAAGTATTAGGGAGATTACAGGGAAACTCGTGGCTCACGCTGAGGTGCAACATTTCCTAGCACAAAACAGGGGAGACCCTCCTTCTGAGCCATCCCTTCCTTTTGGCATCTGGATGAGGCTGTACCAGAGCACAGGACGTACAGTTTGGCCCAAATTTCCATGCAGGATGCCCAAGGGTGGGTGAGGAATCCTTCCCCTGCGTGTACATGAAAGGCAGAATTTAGCCTGGAGGTACAAAATGGCATCAGAAAAGCAGATAAGCAGCACAAGATCGTGATAGCCAAAGAGAGGAAGCTGTGGCATTTACTTGCTGAGGATTATTTCCCCTCTGATGACGGATTTTTCAAGTGACAGGGGTGATTTAGCGGGTGGGCCTTGGAGGGTTGGTCCAAGTAATCAGTCAAAAACAATATCAGGAAGTTTAACTTACAATTTTGAGCTCGGTTTGGTTTTACTCCCCTGCTAAATTTTAGTTTGGAGGGACGTTTAGGAAGGTGCCAACTAATTTAATTTGTGTCCCTCCTTCCCAGCCCCGCAGGAGTTCCCAGCAGGGCTGTGCTGCCAGAGATCTGCTCCCTGTGTCCTGGCCAGGCTGTCCTTGCTCCTTGGCTTCCTGACCAGGGAAGGGCAGGCACAGGGCAGGAGAGATGCTGGGATGGCTCTGAAAGCTCTCAAGGCTCTCCCAAAAAGGTGGGAGTTTTCAGCACCAGCTTCAACAGCTCCAGGACCCTCCCTGGTGCACCTGCAGACCTGGCTCAGGAATTCAAGTGTTCACCAAGGTTTGAAAAATCCAGCAAAAAACACCCACCCACCCACCAGTCCCCTCTCAGGGAGGGGTCTCCTGCACTGCCATCAGGCTGGAAGTTCCCACTGGATGTAAATAGGCCCAGCACTGGCTCCTCAGGAAACTTCAGCTTGTTTTCTGCTGTGGTTTTCCTTCCACAATGGCCAATGATCTAACTCTCTGTTTTTAGCACAGTTTATTTGCTTTCCAGGAGAGAAAATAAACTCTGATATTGTCACTTACGCTGCGGCCACAGACTCCAGGCAAATTCTGAGGTTCTGGTGCAAACTGATAGAAAGCACCAAGGACATTTGATCTCAGCTAATAGAGCAAAATCAAAAGTGTGAGAAAAGGAACAGAGCGGTCATTTGTGTGATGTTAACACAAATCAGACACTTTCAAGTTTATAAATGCAGTTTTCACTGGAGTGGGTACACTGATGGGGAATAAATTACAGTGATAACAAATGCTCAGCAGCAGAAATGCAAGATGCACACTGCAGTGTAGGAAAAGCAGGGCTTTAACAGAGGCTCTCTGAGTCCCTTCTGGGTGTAGTGTTTGCTGTTGGAAGCAGGTTTCCCCCTGTACCCACATATTTCACATCATCCTCTCTCTCAGGAACTACCAAACATCACCTGACAGGGTGAAGCTGCCCAGTTTGAATCCCTTTGGAGAACCAAGCTGTGAATGCAAACAGGTCAGTAGGAGAGATGCACAAAAGGCACCTAATTCGCCATAATTTTGCTTGGAAAAGACAAAACCTTTCTGGCTCTTTCTGCTGCAACTGACTTTTTATTTTTTCTTCCTTGCCACTCCCTTTCCCACTGGAAACTTTCCATGTTTCTGCCCATGGTGGCACACTCAGGTCCCTGCTTTCTCCCTCCTCTTACAGCCAAACACAAGCCTGTTCTCATCACCCCTCCTCTTCCTCCTCCTGCACACCACTCCAGAAGGCAGGTCACCACCTAGTATTGCCAAGCAGAGGTTGTTGTGCCAGGAATGTTGGTGGCAGGATCCTGAAGGGGCAGAGAAGCTTTTCCCCCTTTCATCTCTTCCCACCCTCATACCTTGAACAACCCTTTGTAAGGATCAACTCACCAAACTCAGCCCAGCCCATGGAAGGAGGTTGAGGTTTCCTTGCTGGCCCAGGGGAGGGACCCAGCCCCTGTCTCTGAGCACTGTGGGCTCTGCAGGTGGAGGCTTGGATGTTGGCTTTGGAGCAAGGAGATGACTTGACTTGGCTGAACAATCCCAATTCTCTTATCCTTTTCTCCTGAGAGAATTGGGATTGTTCATGCTGGAAAAGGGAAGCTTCAGGGTGACCTAATTGCAGCCTTCCAGGACCTGAAAGGAGCCTGCAAGAAACATGGAGAGGGACTATTTCCAAGGGCCTGGAGAGACAGGACAAGGGGGAATGGCTTCAGGGAATGGCTTCACAGTGACAGAGAGTAGGGTTAGACTGGATGTTAGGAAGAAATTCTTCCCTGTGAGGGCCCTGGCACAGGTTGCCCAGAGAAGCTGTGGCTGCCCCTGGATCCCTGGAAGTGTCCAAGGCCAGGCTGGATGGAGCTTGCAGCAACCTGGGCTAGTGGAAGGTGTCCCTGCCATGGCAGGGGGTGGAACAAGATGAGCTTTAAGGTCCCTTCCAACCCAAACCACTCTGATATTTTTTAATTCTCCTCCTGTGCCTGTGCCAGCCCACAGTAGGTAACCACTGAAAAACTGATGAACACCCTCTCCCTTGGGAACCCCTTGCTCACCTACAACATCCAGAACCCGAAGTTTTCAAGCCAGAGAAACACAAAGATATCCTTACCCTGTTCTGTTCAGCTGAGCAGGAGCCTATCCTGATTTTAGGAAACCTGGCAGCCCAATAGCACCAGGAACTGGAGCTGTGAGGAAGAGAATGAAAGCGCAGTCACACAGTTTCGTGTGTGTAAGCTGCTGGCTCTTAACCCTTTTCCTTCCAGGAATTGTCAGCTTCCCCATGCCAGCTCCATAAGCATGTTCTCACCACTCTGGTAAGTTTTATTAACCATTAACTCCCTTTCCCCTGAGACAACCAAAGAATGGGAGCTATGGGAGATCATTAGATAACTTTGAGATTAATAGGAAAGTATTAATCTTATGAATATGTAATTGCTCGGTCACTTTTATCACTTACATGAATACCATTAATCCAAATATACATTCCCCACCTCTGCCTCTGAGGCCAAACTGCCACAGCTGATTTCTGGTTGGGCAAGGCAAAATATACAATATTACCATGTCACAAACAATGCCAGATGTCCCCGACATTTATTGCATTTTTGGAAGATTATTCTCAATCATCAACTCTGAAAACTATCCCTAAATGTTACTAGAACTGTCTGGATACAGCCAGGCTTCGAGCAAACATGGAATGTGCAAGGTGTACATTAAATATCAGATTAAGATTTCCTAATCATTTTAAGGCCTTAGACCCTGCAGGTGCTGAGAGAACTCACTTTTACCAACAGGTGTCTGTCATGTTTTATTGGGTCAGAAAGTTTAGCTGGAAATGAAAGATCCTTTGAATCAGGCACCTCAGTTTGTTGAGAATGGAGCCACATGGAACACGGTGTTGGAAATAGGGTTTTTTTGGTAGAACTCTTTGGGTTGCTGTTGGATTGGTAGTTAGATGAAGTCCCTGCTAGTGATGGATTGCTGTTTGCAGTTCAGTATTTCAAGAGGTCCTCACCTTGCTACCCACGTCCCCCATCTGCAGCAGCAAAGACTGAAAGCACACACTTATTTTATTTTTTTATTTTATTTTTTTTTCAAAATACAGGCACTGGCTGGTGATTTGTCCTTAGAATGAGACCAAATGAGACAGCCTGAAACCTTAAACAGAGATTTTGGACACAAAATGTATGGTTAAGAAAAATAATGTGAATGGGGTGTGAGTTCCACTCGTCTCAGATATATAAAGCAATTCAATTTCCTCTTCCATATTTCATCCCTCCTATGAACAAACACATTTTTCTCCAGTATAACTGTCTCGCTGGCTGCACATCTGTATATCCCATTTGCTTGCAAAGTACAAAATGTATTTATTTGCTCTCTCAAGCCTTATCAAACATGTAACCGTCTCTCTGTGGAATTTTCATTGGATTTACCCGTTCCTTCTCTTACCAGCGTGGTTCATTTTTCCTTGGAGATCCCAGCATCAGACCTATAAAGACCCAGTTAATGTCTAAACCCCAGGGGTTTGCTGTGAATGGGGAAACCACCTTTTCCTGATGAATTTTTTCCAGTTGACCTAATGGTGAGAGAAGAAAGGCAAACTTATGCCAGTTTACATGCATGGAAATGGTGAGACCAGAAAAAAAAAAAAAAAAAGAAAGCCCAACGTGTTATTTATGGCATTTCTTCCCATCTTGTGGAAATGGACTGCTTTGATTCCACCAGACCATGTTTTCTTTGCAAGCACAATACAATCAAGCTATTTTCAGCTGGCAATAAAATCCTTGAGAACCAAAGCAGATTTGGCCACTTGGAGAGATGAAGACTAAATGCAATCTGATAATTAGGTCATTTCAGCGCCAAGACAGAAAAAGCAATTTAATAACATCTCCCGTGGAGTGAGACGGGGGCTAAAGCCTCTGCTCCCAGCTGGCAGGGGCTGTGCCTGCAACACAACTCTCCATTTGCTTCCTTGGGGCATCTGCAGCTCTCTGCAAGTTGAGGTGGTGAGAACCACACCAGAAAAAGGGGGTGAAAAGCCTCTGCTTTCACTGGCACAGCCCGGGATCTGCCTATGGAAAGCATCCTGCTCTGCCACTGGCTCCTTTTCTTACCCCTCCTGGTATGAAATAGGGATGTTCTGCCTTCCCAGAGCCCTTCCTATCCCTTGGTGCTGTTTCTTCTGCACATAAAGGGTCTTGTCTTGAAAACTCCTCAGCCCATGGCCATTTCACACCACCCTCCTAATATTTCAGTCAGAAGGCACTGAGAGATTTCTGAGGCAGGGCTAGGTCAAATTAGAAAACCAGTCATGGAGAGAAGGAAAACAAATCCTTGCTCAGCCTTGAGGGTTAAGTTTTCAGCTGCCTCTCACCCTCTTTGTCCTGCCTTGTTGCAACAGGAAAGGGTTTTTTAGAAACTTTTCTTGTAACTTCAACTTCCCCGTTTGGGGGTCTGGGAGGACTTCTCTTGCTGAAGTCCATGCAGATGGTTCTGTTCTGGTTTTCATTGCCTGTATGACAGATTAGAATCGATATTTCATTGTAAGAAGAGCTTTCTGAGCAGAGCTGCTCTGACTTTGGAGAGCTGAAAAACGGTTCTGTATGTGCTCTACCCTTACTCATACCAGTGGATCTGAGATCTCTGGGTCCAGTAGCTCTGTAGTCTTTATCACTCAGTTTGCATGAGTAAAGGCTGAGTAAGAGTCTACAAAGTCAGGCTGCAATCCATAAATATCTTATGGATATTGTACAGAGAATTGCTGGACTCAGTGCCCAGCTCACAGCGTGAGCTCTCAGAAGAGCATCTCTTCCCAAGAGTGGATTGCAGCTCTACCTTATTTCATTTCCATATAGATGGGCACATTCTCCTTCCAAGTGAGTCAAATTGTTGCTGTTTTAGCTGTCCATAGGAAGCACACTGAGTAACAAGGGATATTTCTGTCCGATCCAGGGACAGAGCAGTGCAGGATTTGTGCCTGTCTCTCCAATCTGGTGGATTTAATGATCTTTGCTTTACTGAATGAACAAGATAATTGCACTCATTGCCTCTTATAGATTTTTTTTTTCCAGATTCATCATTCATAAGACTGCTAGAGGACTTTCCTTCCACTTCAAAACGAACAGAGCCACCCAAGAACAACTCACAAGCAGCACGATTGCCCAACGTGCCCGATTGCTCAATGTACAGAAACACTTGTCTCTTCTTCCCCCTCCCTCTCGCGTTAAGTTTGTGCATCCTGAACACACAAACCGGGCACTTCTGAACCGGCTGCACTTGGCCATTGTGTTTATTGCTGCAACAATGTGGCACTTCCTCATTCGGAGTGTGGGGAACTCAAACGCTGTCAGTGCCAGGAGAGGCAGTTGGTGGGATGGGGCAGTGCGTGAGGAGCGTGTTCTTAAAACATCTACACCATGAGAGAGGAAAGTACCTTCACTGAAGGTTTAAAGACAGCTCATGTCGGAGTTGTAAACTTAGGAAACAAGTGAGGAGGAGAGTTTAAGCAACAAGGAGCGACTGCAGGCACTGGCATTGCTGTGGAAAGTAAGGAATCATATTTACAGCCTGTTCTGGTCATGGTAAGAGGCTCCTCGGAGGAGAGTGGCCGATCCACTTGGACCAGTCTATCCCTCAGCAGCTCCAGGCAGACCTGCCTGCTGATTCACAGTGCCACAAGCATCCCCAGTACCCAGTTCTGGGTGCTGCAGAGGCTGCTGTCGCAGTCCTGGGTGCAAATCGAGGTGTTTATGCCAGTTTCTGAAGCTTTGTGTGCTCTGCCCCCTTTGCACTCAGCAGTCACCTTGGCTCTTAGTTTTGCAGCACATGACAGGGCTCCCTGCTGGATTTCAGCTGTTGGCACTTGGGAACTCAGCTCTCCGGGGGCAGCAGGAGCCTGTTCTGCAGTAGACACCTGCCTTGGAACCTAACACCCCTGCACTGTCCATCAGGGCTTGGCAAACTTCAGGCTGTGCTTACAAGGCTGTTTTTGTTCCTGCAAGGCTCCCAGCCAGACCCTTCACCCTTATTTTTCTGTATCTTAGGCCAAGTTCACTGTAGGGAGGACAAGCTATTAAAAATCATTTTGATTTCTGCATATTTCCACCCTGGCCAGCCCGACCGAGCTGCCACAGGTGAGCCAGGGAACAAAGACATGGATCCCACACACTGTAGCCAGGCTGATACTGCTCTTGCTTCCAGCCGTGCTCTAAAAGATCTTAGTCCAGGGATCAAAGCTCTTGTTTTGGAAGGGACATTTGATTTGAGTTAAAAAGAAGGATTTTCAGCCTAGGAGCTGTGCTGTGTTTGCCTGGCTTCTCATCCCTGTTAGTGTCAGGACTTTGGGACGGGATAACCTGCGTCTCTGCATTTCCCTTCACTAAAATGAAAAAAAAAGGAGCAAAAGGGACGAAACTATTCTGCCTCCGGGAATTTTTTCTCACTGCTTCGAGACATCAGCCTGAGACATGGAAACGGGAGCGAGCAGGCGCCCAGATAGCACACGAGACCTTCCCAAGTTGCGTGTGAAGTCCCGCAAAAGCCTTTCTCGCAGCGTTGGGAGGGTGAGGGGGGTACCCGGGGCAGGTGCTCGGTGCCCGCGGGCGCTCCCGGAGCGTTCCGGTGCCGGGAAACGGAGCGACGGCGCTGCCTCCCCGCACAGCCCTCCCCGCACCCACCGCGGCTGCTCCGGGACCCTCCGCGCCGGGGACACGGGCACCGGGAGACCGGCAGCCTTCTCCCGGGATCCGGGGACCAGGAGACCGGCCACCACCGGGGATCCGGGGACCGGCCGCCTCCTTCTGGGACCCTCGGTAGAGGGAACTCGGGGTCTCGCCGCCTTCTCCCGGGACCCTCCGCGCGGGAGACCCAGAGACCGGCCGCCCTCTCCCGGGATCCAACGCATCAAGGACCCGGGGTCTCGCCGCCTTCTCCCGGGATCCTCCGCACCGGGGATCCGGGAACCAGGAGACCTGTCGCCTTCTCCCGGGCTCCTCCACACGGGAGACCCGGGGACCAGAGACAGGCTGCCTGCTCCTGGAAACCCGGGGAGCGGCCGCCTTCTCCCGAGCTCCTATGCACTGGAGAGCCGGGGACCAGGAGACCTGTCGCCTTCTCCCGGGACCCTCCGCAGCGGGGACCCGGAGACGGGCTGCGTTCTCCCGGGACTCCCCGCACCGGGAAGCCGGACCCCTGCTGCCTTCTCCCGGGACCCTGTGGACGGGGCACGGGGGTCTCGCCGCTCCTCCGGAGCATCCCCGCTCCCGATCCCGCTCCCGATCCCGCCGATCCCTCTCCCGGGCTCCCCCCGCGGCCACGCCCCCCCGACCACTCCCTCCTCGTTCCATTGGCCTTCGGGGCGGGGGGGGCGTGTCCGGCGGGGCCGCTATTAAACATCCCATGGCCGCCCGCAAAAAGGGGCCGCGGGCGGGCGGGAGCGCAGAGCGGGCGGGCGGCGGGCACCGGGCCGGCTTCGGCGTCCCCCAGCTGCTGGATCTTACACCCCTGCCCTCCACACGCACCTCCCTCGCGGGCCGCGGCAGGTAAGAAGCGCCTTCTCCATCCTTTCGGGTCGCCCACCCGCCCCCCCCCTCAGCCCCGTCCTCCCGGAGCGCAGCCCCCCGAGGGGGAGGCGATCGGCGATGCTGTGTCGCGACACCGCGAGATAAAGCTCCCCTTGTGTGCCCCGGCTTGGAGGGGGAACTCCTGCATTTCTCACGCCCCCATCCCCGAGCTATTCTCAGTGCCTGGAATAATTCGATAGGTATGGCTGGAGCGCCCGAGCATCTGCTTCCAGCATCTGTTTGTGCTTATAACTTTCCATGCACCAGCTGCTCCCCCCATCCCCCCCGGGATATTTTATCCTGGGGAAGGGCTGGAAGTTCGCATGACAACTCCGTGTCGCTCAAGGCGCGCCGCTCCATCCCTTTCCCTTCTTCTCGCCTGTTGTTCCTGCACAAGAGGCAGGGCAGAAGCAGCGAGTCCCAGCGCTCAGATGCGTGGTTTTGAGTGTCCGGAGTGCTTTAGAGGGGTGTGAAATGAACCTGTAGCTTCATTCATTGGCAGCATGGAAACGGCGGGGTTTCTTTATTTCAGAGCAGCCTGCTAAAATATAATAAAAAAAAAAGATAGGAAGAAGGAAAAAAAACCCGCAGGCTGTGAAGAGCTGTATTGTTTCAGCTTAGTTCCTGACAGCTACAGGAAAAAATACTGATAAGCAAAGGCAGATGGGTTCGAGGGTTCGGTGCCCGGGGCGGGGGCAGGAGGGGACCCGCAGGTGTCCGGGTTAAGCGGGACCCGCAGCTCTGTCCCCGCAGCTCTGTCCCCGCAGCTCTGTCCCCGCAGCTCTGTCCCCGCAGCTCTGTCCCCGCAGCTGTCCCCGCCGCCTCCGCGCCCCGCGGGCTGCCCGCACTTGTCTCTGTGCCTCAGCCTTACCTTTACACTTGTTTGCTTTTCCATCCTCGCAGCCGGTGCACCACGTACACCCCCTGGTGATGGCTGTTCCACTCGTAGTTATTTTGTCATCGGCTACAAATACCCCGAGCGCGTCTCCTTGGCAGGACAGCAGATGCAAACGCCACTTGTCCTCTTTCTCCTATTTCTTCGCACCCATTTCCCTGCATAATCTGATCATTTTTTTTATTTATTTTATTATTTTTTTTTTATTTTTTCCCCCACTGCCTGTCCGTGAAGGACAGACCTTTCTCCTGGAAGCAGCTCACCACTCCGTGTAACTTGAGTCCTCCCCAGACCAGCGGAGAAGTTCTGGGGAATGACTTTTAAGGAGAAAGGTTACAGGGGTGGCCGTGCCCGGCAGCCAGGGAGCAGGAATGTGGGAACGGGCTTCGCTGGGGCGAGAAGCTCCTTTGTTCTGTTTTCCGAGGGCAGCAGGGAAGGCACTTGGCTGAGGTGGTGCTGGTGCTCTCTTGGCAACATGTGCCCGGCTCTCTCCGCAGGGCTGTGTGGCGTCAGCCTGGGAATAACCGCTCCAAGCGCTCGTTAGTGCTCCTCTCCACCCCCCCTCTCCTTGCACTTCTGAGTTTTGCCTCAGTCTTTAACCTTCTGCACAAATTCCCTTCGAGCTGCTCGTTGCAGAGTTTAACGTGCGGTGTGAGCTCTTTCCCCAGGGAAGGGCTGCAGGGGGGTGCTGAGGGAAAAGCGAGGTTTGGGCTCCTCATCGTGGCATTTCCCCAAATGCTGGCTCAGAAATGCTGCAGATGCAGCACAGCCCCGTTTTTCCCGGCTCCTCCAAGCATCCCCTCGCAGCGGAGCAAGCCAGGGCTCTCCCATCCCATCCCATCTCATCCCTTCCCAGTAATGCTGTGTCAGTGCCAGTGCTGGTAATTACAAGCTGCGTTGCTTGTTCTCCCTTCCAGGAGGAAAGGTAACCTGGATTAATAATAATAATAATAACACACCTAGTGATGATTGAATTTCCAGCTGCATGTGTGTGTCTGGCTGCACTGGGCTCAGTTACACAAATGCTGGGCTGAGTTGGTGGGCACTGGGTTGGCTCTTTTTGCCTGGGGAGGTTTGAGGGGCTGGTCCCACACTGGCATTTTTGGTGCCACCAGCAGCTGATGCCGGGGTGGGGAGGGGGGCAGCAGCCTTGCTCTGCCTTGGAGCAGCAGGTGGATTAGCAAAATGAGAAGTATCATTGGATTTTCATGCTGGTTGTGTCTGGGATTGTGAGGGGGACCTCTGGTGAAGGTCAGGGTGAACACTGGTCAGGTGTGTGGCTGGGCAGCCAGTGCATCCATGGCAGGACCTGCCATGAGCAGGAGTGAGATCAGACCTGCTGCCTGGTCCCTGTGCACGGGGCTGGTCCTGCTCCCATCCCACACATCCCAGCATCCTCCCCACTCCGAGCACTCACAAGGATGAGAGGCAGTTAGTGCTGTAAAAGCAAGAAGACGACTGTGCTGCATGGAACATGCCAGATCTTTGTGGGATAAACTTCCAGCAGTCTGCAAAGGTGTCCCCAGGCACACCCCTGGATTTAGGGATCCTTAGGGCCAAATGGGTGCAGGTCCACCAAGGATACAGCAACCACTGAGCAGCCAGGGAGGAGAAATGCTGTGCAAGGTGCAGTAGGTAGAAGGTGCTCAGCCCTTCGGGGGAGGAATGTGACAATGCAGGATACCTAATTCAGATCCCAAACTTCTAAATGCAGCCAGCTCGCTGCAGGAAGCTCCATTAGGATTTCAGTGATTTGTGGAATTCAAACAAATGTCCTCAGGTCAAGACTTTTGTGGGGGAAGCTGCATAGTCAGACACTTTAGACTTTACAGCTTATCTTTCCCTCCACCACAAGTTTTCCTCTAAAATCCAGGAGACAATGCAGGGGGAAAAAAACCGAACTCCAGACTTCAAAATAAACTGTTTCCTGGGCTGTGTGTTTCCATCAGCTTGGAACAAAACAGACTTTGCCCGTGGAAGTCAAACATGACTGTGATTATAGGATGTGGTTTGTAAGTGATCGATTTGCAGAGCAATGCAATGGCTTTTCAAGAAGTTTTTTTGTGTGGAATGTATTAACAGTAATTTTGCTTCCCTGCTGTGTTCAGGTTTCTAATCAAAGTGTTTTTCAGCCAAAACAAAAATCATTTAAGTGAGCATTAAAAGAATTCTTTTGTATTTTTGAGAATGATATCCTGATGGGAATGAAAAACCCTGAGAACAAAAAGGTGGTGGTGGGGGGGAAAGTGGATCCTTAGGCAGTTGTCTAAGTAAGAATAAATGTACAGAATAAGTAAGAGGGCAGCTACACTGTAAGTGTTCATTGCTGAGAGCTGTGCTCAGAGTGGGCATTACTGAACCTATTGAGAGTTGCCAAAATGTCTTGTAGGAGCTGAAGTCACAGATGACTAATCTTGGCAAGTAGGCATCGGGACACATTCTTGCACAACAAACAGGAGTGAGGAAGAAAGAGGAGGTAAAAGTAAAGCCTGAAGAGGTCCTGGAGGGAAGAGCAGCCTGCAAGGAGCTGAGAGCACGATGATGGTGCTGTTTGTCACCTGCTCTTTTCCTAACAGGTGTTTGCTGAGCTAAAGCCCTTGTAATGTGGCTGGAGGATGTGGGAGGGCTGAGGAACTGTTTGGAATCTCTCAAGTTTTTGGAACGTCTCTGCAGGGCTTTAGGAGCTGCTGTTGGGAAAGGAGAAAACATCTTATCTACAACTGTTGTGGGATTCGAGTCAGAGGAAGAGACAGTACTGAAACCACTGGGGGACAGAGGTCCTGGTGGGAAGGGATTGTGCTCCACAGTGGCTGCAGTTTTGTTGGGTTTTGGACAAACTCAGATGAATTTTGATAACACTAATTTAGGGAGAGCATCGTGATTTAATCCCCTGCTATGGTAAATGGTTCTGAAGTCTCCTCTGCCATGACAAAGGGACAGCAGACATTCCCCAGCACTCGGGTTTAGCCTTGTCTCCTGCATGGGGCACGTGTGGATGGAGCAGTGGCATCAGGGCCTCTCTCCTGCAGCATTTCAGTCCCATTTCCTGATACACAGAACACGACTTAAAGGATGACGCACTTGTTAAAAGCTGAACCTGGGTCTAAGCCAGACCTCCCTGAAACAAGTTTGGTGGCTTCTACCCTCAGGAAGAAGGTTTTGTAGCCTCTCAGCTGAGTCTTAATTGGTGATGTTTAAGGCCCATGGGACACTTGGAGCCGTTACCTGTTGGAGGTGGAGTCGGCTGCCTCGGGCTCCCGAGGGGAAGGAGCTGGTTCTTGCTACTAAAGGTGTTATGAAGACAGCTGGTTCTACTCCACTGTAGCCTTTTGGTAGTTGCATCATTGCAAGGTTTAGTTTGCTTTGTCCAACTTATGCCTGATATGGGTGTAAAACCCGTGGAGATCCCGGTGAGTTTCTGGAGTTAAAGAGGAACCAATGCAGCCCTCATTCCTGCTGTTTGCAGAGAGTACACAGCTCACTCTTCTAGCTTAATTAAAAAAATTAAATGAGATCTAATTTCATGGAAACCTCTGCTATTTGCACTTCCCAGGTTTATTGCTTTTCTCTGTACACGTCACCTTCCCTTTTGCAACTCCCTGGTTTGTCATTGACAAACAGTCTGGGGGACAGGTTGTAAGTCACCACAAACATCTCCAGTATTTGTGTTTGAGCAGATGGATGTTAAAGGGAGTTGTTTGTTTCCCAATACACAGAAAGCACAGTTGCAAATAGCAGAGACATTCTCTGCATGTCCAGCTTTAGAGTGAATATTGCTCAGGGACTTGTGTGACACGATGCCTTCGGGGCTTTCCCTGGGGAGGAGCAGTGACTTCCTCGCAGTGATGATGTGACTCCTGTCCAGGCACAGTTGTGATCACTGAGCATTGCTCAGAGTGTTGTTAAGAAAAAAGAAAACTTCCTGCAGGTCTGCAGGAGGAATTTAACTTGATCCTTTCAGGTTTGATTCCTTGTCCTGTCCCTCCAGGAGCTAACACAGCGTTTCTCTTTCTCTTGCAGACCATGCCCTCTCTATGACGGTTGCTTGCTGAGCTAACTCTGCATACCAGAAGACTGTCCTTGGTTGATCCAGGGGCTCTTGGGGACTCCGGCCTCTCCCCGGTTTTTCCGTGTGTGTGTGTTCCTCTAGAACTTTCAAAACTGTTTCTCCAAAGGGTTTTGCAGAAACTCAGACTGTTTTCTAAAGCAGAAGCACCTCAGTCCACAGCAGTAGTGATGGGCAGCGTGCGAACCAACCGCTACAGCATCGTGTCTTCGGAGGAGGACGGCATGAAGCTGTCCACCATGGCCGTGGCCAACGGCTTTGGGAACGGGAAGGGCAAGGTACACACCAGGCAGCAGTGCAGGAGCCGCTTTGTCAAAAAAGACGGCCACTGCAACGTCCAGTTTATTAACGTGGGGGAGAAGGGACAGCGATACCTGGCAGATATCTTCACCACCTGCGTGGACATCCGCTGGAGGTGGATGCTGGTTATCTTCTGCCTGACCTTCATCCTCTCCTGGCTTTTTTTTGGCTGTGTGTTTTGGTTGATTGCACTGTTGCACGGGGATCTGGAGAACCAAGAGAACAGCAAACCTTGCATCTCTCAAGTGAGCAGCTTCACCGCAGCCTTCCTGTTCTCCATCGAGACCCAGACCACGATCGGCTACGGCTTCAGGTGCGTCACGGACGAGTGCCCCATCGCGGTGTTCATGGTGGTTTTCCAGTCTATAGTGGGCTGCATCATCGATGCCTTCATCATTGGGGCCGTCATGGCAAAGATGGCTAAGCCAAAAAAGAGGAACGAGACTCTGGTGTTCAGCCACAATGCCGTGGTGGCCATGAGAGACGGGAAGCTGTGCCTGATGTGGCGCGTTGGGAACCTGAGGAAAAGCCACTTGGTGGAGGCGCACGTGCGAGCGCAGCTCCTCAAATCCAGGATCACGTCGGAAGGGGAGTACATCCCCTTGGATCAGATAGACATCAACGTGGGGTTTGACAGCGGCATAGACCGGATATTCCTGGTCTCCCCGATCACCATAGTGCACGAAATAGATGAGGACAGTCCTTTGTATGACCTGAGCAAGCAGGACATGGACAATGCTGACTTTGAAATCGTAGTAATATTAGAGGGCATGGTGGAGGCCACCGCCATGACCACCCAGTGCCGCAGCTCCTACCTGGCCAACGAAATCCTCTGGGGCCACCGCTACGAGCCCGTGCTCTTCGAAGAGAAAAACTACTACAAAGTGGACTACTCGAGGTTCCACAAAACATACGAAGTGCCCAACACACCCATCTGCAGTGCCAGAGACTTAGCAGAGAAGAAATACATTCTCTCGAACGCGAACTCCTTTTGCTACGAGAACGAGGTCGCCCTCAGCAGCAAAGAGGAGGACGAGATCGACACGGGGGTGCCTGAGAGCATGAGCACAGACACCCACCCCGACATGGACCACCACAACCAGGCCGGCGTGCCTCTGGAGCCGCGGCCGCTGCGGCGGGAGTCGGAAATATGACCGGCGGACTCTTCCTCTCCCTTTTGGTTGAAAGTTTCAAATAAAAACAAAAAAAACCAACCCACATCTACCGGTCAAAGGCACGTTGTTGACCTGAGAAGTTGGCCCAGAACAGTTTTCAGACAACGGTACTGTTGAAGAGTGTGGTGGGAAGGCAGCAGACCTGAGAAACCCAGGCTGGTTTTAGGGCTGTCCTCAGAGGAGGGACGACAGAAAGCGAACTCTAAACACAAAGCACTAAACATGTCTAAGTATGAACAGAAGGCACATATGTTGTAGAATAAATTATGTATATATTTTTTTACAAAACTTGAACTTGCAGGCAAGCTTTGGTTGGGTTATTATTATTTTTTTTTTTCAACTTTTTCCAGAATGCTTCTCTCTAGGGAACAAGAATGTTTTTAATGGCATAACAAAGGCAAGGATCTGCCTTATTATTATTATTATAATTATTTTTTAAAAAGCTGCTGCTAACTACATGAACACAAATGGTTATTTTTGTTGCAGTGTAGTTTTTATTTTCTCTTGTGTAATTTAAAAAAAAAAAAAAAAAAAGAAAAAAAAGTCAGTGTTGAACTTTTTGGGTTGAAAAGCTCGTGATCAGTTCAGAGAGGCCGATGTTGCCAGAAAGTCTAAACTCCTTTTGAGGCCAGTAGTTTGATAGCTAGAATCAATTTCTCTCTTTCCAATTACATAAGGGGCATTATGTAATATCAGGCCAATCAGTAGCCTCCAGCAAAATTATGATTTTTGGGGGGAGAATTTAATTCTCTGTCTAAAGTGAGACAAAATATACATATACGTAGGAAAAAGTACTAAGTGAAAACTACCTAAGTGGATACCAAAGAAAATGCACAGTTTTGCACAGTGGAGTTTATTTAAAAAAAAAAAAAGGAAAAAAAAAAAAGGAACAGGCTGCTTTAAACAAAAAAAAAATTCAAACCTCAGACACTTTTTTTTGGTTTTGACTTTTTTTTTTTTTTTTTCTTTTTTTTTTCCTTTTTTTTTTCCTTTTTAAGACCTTTATTTTGCACCTTATTCTAAAAGCTTAAGGCTCGGATCTAAAGTGAGCTGGGCCTCCTCTCCTTCCTCCTACTCTTCGATGGGGAAATAAATTCCCTCTTTCCTTGTGAGAAGAAACTCAGCAGCCTGGAGCTGGACCTCGAGCTCCTCAGCTCCGAGTGGGAAACTGTGCCATGGAGCTGCTGGTTGATGCCAGAGGCCGAGGCTGCAGGAGCACGTGTTTGGGCACGGATGAGCCAAGCAGCAGAGGAACCCCCAGGAAGAGGTTTTTGAGGAGGAAGGAAGAGGGGCAAACAGCTTTGACAGCACAGCACTTGGGAAGGGCAGAGGGATTGCAGGATTTTGTACAAAATGCTTCTCTTCAGCAGGGCAGGGGTGTCAAAAAAGTGTATTTTTCTGTCATGTAGAGAGGGACTATTTGGGGAGACGAGGCTGCAAAGGGAGGTCCATCCCCTGCCTCCTCTCCCCAAACGAATGGTCACTGGGTGAGACACCTCACCCAGCTCTGAGCTGATTTGGTCACCCTCAGCCAAGCTCTGGCTCTGGGGGTGTTTTGGCTCCTTCACCCAGAAGGCTTTAAATTCTCTGTGCCTCTAAGATCGAGGAGACAGCAAAGCTGTGCTTGGCCCCTGCTCCCCGGAGAGCGGAGCGGGGCGGTGGGGACGATAATCCCGGTCAACTCTTGCAGTATTGGATCACTGTATGCCATTAAAAAACAGCTTGTTCTAGGTCTAATGTCTTCTGCAAATGGATATCTGTGAAGGCCTCTGGCCCCTTCCAGCCCTGCCTGAAAGAAATGCCTGCAACGAAGTGGTTTCTGATGAGATGGTATCTGCAGCGGGTGGGTTCAAAACTGTGGAGATTCGGGGTTGTAAACGTGGATTTGGCTACTGGAGAGGGCAGATGATGAAGTGCAAGTACTGAGGCTGTTACTGGGGTGGGAGGGTGAGAAAGGAAAGGAAGGGTGAACATAAAAAGGTGATTTGGTTGCAGTTTCTGGGTCAACAGTGGTGGAGACAATGGAGTGCTGCTAGTGCTGCTAATTGTGATGTTCTTGGAAAAGGAAAAAAAAAAACCTAAACCAAAGAGTATTCAGTGAAACAGAGGGTGCATGAAAACACAACGGGAAGGGAGGCTGAGTGGGAGAGAGGGGACCTGTTCTCAGGTCAGCATCCCCCAGGTGCACAGTGCTCCCACTAAATGATACTTGAGATATTCGAGGGAGGGATGAGAGATGGGGGATAGGAAATACAGGATTCGTCTCGTTTCTTTAAAACACAAGAAATTCAGAGAGAAAGAGAGAAAAAAAAAAATCCCCTCCCCCCTTAACATTTCTGGTGCAGAGGTTTTGGGTTTGTTTGTGTTGTTTTGGTTTTGTTTTCATTTTTTTTTCTTCCTGTTTTGTTTTGTTTTTCAAGTCGGTTTTTGCAGAAATATTTTTAAAATGTACATTTTATAAAGTTTATCAAGTATTTTCATATTTAAAGCCAAATGTAAATAGAAGTCTGTAAAGGAGGACAAGGAGAAGACAACGAAAAGGCCACTCAAAGTATCAATTCAGCTCGGCAGTCTCGGCTCACTAGTACTAGATGCTACAGGTTAGCATGATTTTTAGCAAATACTTGCAAGCCTTATAGGACTCCTAATGCTATGAACTTTATTTATTTTCAAGCATGGACTTTTCATTTGAAAACATGTTCTAGTTACTGGCATTTTTCAGAGTTACCAGCTAGTCCTGTCGAGGGGGTGCGTGTTGGGGTAATCCATTACTCTCTGCCGTGTTCTTCTTTTTTTTTTTTTTTTCCCCAACCCTTTGTCTTTGCCGACTGAACCTTCCATTGCAGGCTTGCACTCGGCCTCTGGCTCCGGGGAAGCTGCTAAAAACAGACCTGCAATGTAACTCCATGGTACCACTCCCCCTTTCTCCATCGGCTCCGTGTTTCCCAGCCCGGTGTAGGTCAGGCTATTGTAGCACTTCTACAGCAGCAAATTGGGTTAGTCATTTAAAAAAAAAAAAACTATATTTTTTTAAGGACTAGACAGTGACTGACAGCGTTTCTTCAGTCCCTGTTGATCCTGGGCCAAGCTGATGCTGATTTGGGGGCCCTTTAAACTGACTGAGCTCTACCCACAGACTCCGCCGGGCTCTGGTTTGTCCAGGATCCAGTTGGCTCGCACAGAAGGTTTATACTGTATCTTGCTTAGGGGCTGGGGGGGAATATGTTATTTCTGCCCTTCCCTGAAAATACTTGAATGAGACACATTGTCTAAACCATAATATTGTGTACAGTGACAAAAGCGTTCGGGGGCAGCCGGGGATGGTTCCCCTCCTTCCCCCCTCTCTTCCGTGCGAGTTGGCCTTGGCGAAGCAGCAAAGGGTGGAAATCCTGACTTTATCAGCTGGGGTTGGTGACACTCTCCCAGCCACCAGACACTTTCTGTGGGGTTAGTTTAGCACTCTCTCGTCTCGGGAAAGACAAAGGGTTCAGATATTTAATTTGTTTTCTCTTAGCTCTTCTTTTCTTTCATAATGGATTACAAGGTAAAACTGAGAAGTACTGTAATGTCTTTAAATTATGGCTGCTCACCACCATTGTGAAGTAGAAGGTGCTGCATAGTTGCCACTCCACAGCCAACGAGAAGCTGATTTTGTAAGGACTTTTGGCCTGCAGCTGTTGTAAGGTGAACAATCTTGGCATCTGACAGTTGTCCATGACTATTTTCCTGTTTGCAGCCTTTTTGTATCAAAGTCTTCCTAATGTACTGCACAAATTGTGGATTGTACAGATTTTTATATATTATGTCTTATTTTATTATTTCTAAATAAATAAAAAAAAAATAATTGAGAATGAGCTGGTGTGTGCAGCATGTGTGTAAACAAGGGGGGACGTGGGCCTGGGGGGGTTATGGAGCTGTGGTTGTGGTTGTCTGAGCACAGTCACTGTCTGAAGCACTTTAGGAAGAGAGAGATGGTTCTCTACCTTGACAAAAGGCAGGAGGAGGAAAGGTGATCCCATTGTTACTTCCCAGATGAGAACACAAACACGGTGTAAGGCAACTTGCACCAAAGGAAGATCTGCCCCAGACAGATCAAGGGCTTTTCTTAAGGTCATACCTGGGGCTTCAGAGCTCCAGGTCGTTGGCTACAAGTTGCATTAAATGGTAAAGCAGCTCAAAGTCTGCACAAAGTCCAAAGCAGGGGAAGGGGGGGATCAAAGCCCAGAGCATCAGCGAGCGCATTGAAAGATTGGGCAAGGGATTAAAAAATTAAGCAGGAAACTCATCTTGAAATCCCCGTGTTTCATGTCTGCCTGGAACATCTCCTTATTGAAATGATGTTCCTCAGCTCAGCTCAATTCCAAACACGCTCTGTAATCTCCAGCCAGGCCTCATTTCCCCGGAGCCCCGAGCCTGGTGGCACCAGCACGGGGGGTTTGTGTGACAGGCCAGGGAAGAGCAGGGGGGACAGGCTTTGGGGAACCAGAAAGAGCCGTGATGCCCTTATTTGTGTGGGCTGGAAAAGCTCCTTGCCCGTTTTTGCGTGGCCTCCAGGGCAGATATTGAGGCTGCACAACTGTGACTCAGCTCCAAAGTGCTGATCTAACGGGAATCAAACACCCTGCCACGGCTGAGGGAGCATCTCAGGCCAGTTCTGACCCCTCTGCTGATTTTCCAACCTTTTTATCAGCCCCTAATGCCATTAAATGATGCCTGGGATGGAGCCCTGACCCTGCCTAGCAGGACTCCATTTATAAATTCAAATTTACTTTCCAGATCTAATGGTCTCCTGGAAAGCTTATAATAATAATTGCGGGGCTGGATTTAGAGATACAGATTAGCTGTCACAGCCTGAATCTGCTTATTCTCCCTGCTGAAAAGCATCCTCTGAGGGAGCTGCTCAGGGCTCTGATGTTTCTGCAGGGACAGTGGTCAGGGACCACTCTCAGCCTGTTTTCCCATTCCCTAAATCATTAGCACCCTCTCCTGTCAGTGCCTCTCCCTCCTCTCGCCGGCCACTGGTCCTGCCGAGGGGAGTCAGCACAAATCCAGCAGCAGAGCACAGCTGCACATTTTGGGAGCTAGCGAGGCAGTCCTGAGCTCTCCTCCTTCCCAGACACGCTGGATGCATCCAGGATGTGCTGCAGGCTCCAGGAATGAGCTGCCTGAATCCAGGCAGAGGGAGTAAAAGCCACGGTAGACGCAGAGCAGCAGCAGGACAGAGGCATTGGCACTGCTGTGGGTGCTCGTGCAGGGTCAGAGGAAGATGCAGGAAGCAACTGGTCCCTCTTTTCCCCAGTTTTCTCACCCAACAGGACAGAAAATGGAAGCAATGAGAATTATGGAAAGGTCAAGAGTGTAAAAATGAAATGCAAGTCTTGAAAACGTGTATTTACAGTCTGTAATCCAGCACTAATGTTTTCAGCTTGTTGGAGTGTGCAAATCCAGGTTGTTACACACAAGCCAAGGCATTTTATAGTTTTGGGTGGGCAGGACAGGAAGGGGCTACAAACACACCTGTTTCAGCAATTTAGGCATTTTATATTATTCTTTAAAAATAAAACTGCTGCTCTTGCCTTTTCCTTCCTTACTGGCTTGGATTTCAACCCACAGGTACTGGCAACAGATTTTATTTTTAAAAAATCTGCATTGGGAATCATATAAATGATATTTTGATTAAATTGTGAAATCCCTACTGAATCCCTCTGGTTGGGAAGCAAAAGGGAGTTGTGAACTGTGGCACAGATCACGGAATGGGTGGGAAGGGACTTCTGGAGACCAACTGCCCTTGTTGGATATCTTCCTCCTTTCATGTCCCAGCAGTAACAAACTTCAGGATAACTCAGGAAACAAGGTCAAAACCAAGTCTGAGGTCCTGTCTGCCCAAACTTGACCTTATTGTGGTTATTCCTTGTAACCAGCAGTAGGAGGGAGGATCCCCCAGGTAACCCCTGCTCCCTCCTGCTGCAGGGGGTGTGATCCGTGGGCTCTCGCTTTCCAGGATTGATATTTCCCTAACTTTTTGTAAAGGCAAAACATCCTGCCGTGCACAAAGTATGTTTGATATGCAAATCAGCTCATTAATTACGATTCCTCTCATGGAATGCCTCCTGGCTGTGCCTGTGTTTGATGCAGGAGCAGCAGGGACACAGCCTGGGGCTCACTGGTGCTGCTGCTCCAGCCTGGAAACCAACACTCAGCTCTAAATAAAGAGCAAAGCCAGAGCACTCCGAGGTCACCACCTCAGAAATCTTCTTGATTATTAGGCTTTGAGAAAGACCTGGCTGCTGGTGTTGCCCAAGACAAATGAACTCCGAGATGCTGCTTCCCCTGAACTCATTATTGGAGTTTAATTGATGTGTAATGGGCTGTCCACAGGAAGGGATGGATCCCTATAGTTTAATAGCACAGGATCTGTATGGGTAGGGCTGCATCTCACCCTGGGGCACAGAGACTACCCAGAGAAATCACACTGCTTTGGCTCTGGGTTTGAAGTCTTCTAATATTCTTAAATGGTGCAGTGGCTGTTGTACTGGGAAGGGTGAATGTCACCTTTAACCAAAGCAGCTCCATCCTTACCCCTGGATTTTTGTGTGATCCTTTGCATGCACACAGAGAATGCAAGACAGCCCAGAAAAGCTTTTCTTTTTCCCTTTTCCCATGTTGGTACTTGCACTGACTTCACTTCTGCTGGAAGCAGATCAAAAGTTGGTGTTTTTCTCTGTTTACACCCAAGGCAAGGGAGCTTTGGCTGACTGCAGGTGACTCAGGATACCTCTGTGATGGAAACAGAAGGAATTCCATCCTGCCTTCTGCAAGAGGGTTTGGCAAGAGATGTCTATCCTCTAATAAAAAGTCCAACAGCTAATTGAAGAAGAAGAAAAAAAACCTTAAAGGAAAAATGAAGTGAATAAAGGTGTGGAGCAGCTCAAATGCATATACTGCATTTCAAAAATGCTCACCTGAAGGACACCTGTCTGCAGGATTTGGGGGGATTGCAATGGCCCTTCTGGAGAAGGGAAAGCAATTAATTCAAGGGAGGAAAGCAGAATGTCTTGGCTTTTTGCCTGGTAGAGGCTGTGCTGATGGAGGATGGGGCTCTTGGGGCTCACAGTGTCCTTGGATTCCCTTCTCCCCTCTGGATCTGCCCAGCCCCAGCTCTGATCCCTGTGGGAAATGGGCTCAGTGAGTGGCACAGGGGTACAGAGGCTGTGACTCTCCTCCACGCCCTGGGCACAGGCACTGCTGTTGGCAAGGAAGCCAAGGGATTAAAAGCAATTAGTGAAGCCCTGACTTACCCTAATTAGAGCCAATACTGGAGCTCTATTAGAGCCTTTATCTCGAGTCCTCCAAAGCTTTCTCCCAAGGGTCTCTGGAGTTTATTTCTGCCCTTCTCATTCTTCCACCCTTCTTGCCCCTCCCCTCCCAGTGATGCTCTTCACCAGGCTTTGATCTCAAGGGCCCCTGTGGGTTTGGTATTTACCTTTAGAGTTGCAACATTTTAATGTAGCTGGAGTGTATTTGTATTTTCAGTGTTTGTGGCTCCTGAACTGCTGTGATGAAATGCTGCTGCAGCCCCTCTGATCAGTGTTTCATGGGCTGGGGCTGCCAGAGCTGCCGTGCCTGTCCCTCGCCGTGGTATCCGGCAACTTTTCTCTCGAATTAACTCAAGGTATGCATTGGCTGAACATCTTTAGAACCCTTGGACAAACAGACCGTGGAAGATTCATAAATTAATGCAAATCAGAATCAAATGTGTCAACCCAGCTCCCCCAGGAATCCCTGGACCTCAGCATGTTGTGACAGTTCTTGTTTAAGCAAATCTGGATCCTTCGGTGCGAATAATGAGAGCACTTCCATCCAAGTGGCTTTACCAGGGAGCCCAATGTGCCATTCTCCTGCTTGAAACTATGGGCTCATCAGATATAAATTAAACCACTGGGAGGGAGCAGGAAGAAGAAATGTGAGCAGCATTTGCATGGATTGTCCCTCTTTTTCGTTGGCAGCAGGAGTCTCATCGTGGCATCTCTTCCATGACACTGTTATAGAAAATGATTAAAAGTCCCAACCTGTTGTATTCTGGGTTTTCACACTTGGAGATTTTGTTATACAAGTAAATGATTTGCATGCATTTGAGATATAATTAATTATGCCCTGCTTGAAAGCCTCATGGCACACGCTTCAAATCCTGCAGGTGTTTCCTTCCACGGATGTTTCCATGTCGCTGGAAAGACTGATTTGGATGCTGATTTGATGATGGGTGTTCAAGAGGAACCTTCCCAATGTGTTTACAGGTGATTTTATCTACTCTAAAGGCTCATGGAGTTTGCTGACACCCACGTCATCATCCATGGAACATGTAAACCTTGGGACTGTCTGTGACCAGAGCAGCTGGGATCTGCTTTTTTCTGTGACCTCCCTCCTGCTCTGTGCCCAGCACAGGAAGGACAGAGACCTGTTGGGCTGAGGCCACAAAGATGATTAGAGGGATGGGACACCTCTCCTGTGAGAAAAGACTGAGAGTTAGGATTGTTCAGCCTGGAGAAGAGAAGGCTCCCAGCTGGGACTTTGGGCAAGGGCCTGGAGGGACAGGACACAGGGAATGGCTTCCCACTGCCAGAGGGCAGGGTTAGATGAGGTATTAGGAAAAAATTCTTTCCTGTGAGGGTGGGGAGGCCCTGGCAGAGGTTGCCCAGAGAAGCTGTGGCTGCCCCATCCCTGGAAATGTCCAAGGCCAGGTTGGACAGGGCTTGGAACCACCTGGGCTAGTGGAAGGTGTCCCTGCCCATGGCAGGGGGTGGCACTGGATGAGCTTTAAGGTCCCTTCCAACCCAGGCCATTCTGTGACTCTTTGTAGCAGTGCTGTGAGTCCATTCTGTGTCCCTCACAAGGGCAGCACTGCACTCTGTGCTCTCAAAAACGTGACATTGCCACTCCAAACCCTGCCCACCCCAACATCTGCCCAAGGAAACACGCTCAGCCCGTTCCAGCACGGGAGATTTTCTTTCAGATAGGACATGACCACATTCCTTCCTTGAAGTTTGTCTCCTCCACATATCAAAAAAACTTAGCAAATAGGCATAATATATGCCCTGGGGAGCAGAGAAAGCTACTTTTCTTTTTCTTGGCTGGCTTGATTCGTGCTGGAGTTGTGTGACTTTTCATCTCTGCAGTTGGAGGCACAGCCTAACTCGCAGTGTAAGAGTAGTATGATAAATTGTGGAAAAATTACTTGCTGGCTTTCCTAAGAAACTCTCGTCTGCAGCTCCTCCTCTCGCTGTACTCCTTCCAGAGCCCCAGAATTCATTGCATCAGTGCATGTTATGGCACCTTTGGGATGTGTTAGTCATAAGAATGAAGCTACTGGTGCTTTGCAGGCATATTTTAACTTTGGCTCTCACATGAGAGCTCTGACACATCCGTGCTGTCTGCACATCTGGGTAGCGTTTGCCTGCGGATCCTCCTGAGATTCCAGACCACTCAAAAAAAGGAAACATCTAATTTATATTTGCCAAGGTATGTGGGAGGTCCTTTTGTTATTCTTTGGTGGTGGTGAGGGCTGTTGGGTGCAGGGTTGAGGTGGGATGAAGGCAGGAGCGATGGCTCAGATGGGAACTTTGGGATTGTGCTGGAATGTCCAGCCCCAGCTCTGTCCTTGCTGAGCAGAGGGAGTGGGGACACTGTGTGTGTGCCCAGGTGGGCTCCTGGGTATCATTTTCTGCACTGGGAACACTCACTTTGGTCTTCTCAGGCTGGGGATCCCCAGGCTGCACTGCCCCAGCCCCTCAGCACTGTCACTGTGTGATGCTGCTCCAGGGGATCCTCCCTCTCCCTGGGACCCACCAGGGATGAGCCAGCACAGCCTCCAGGAGTTCACTCTGGCACCAGGAGGCTCCTGCTCTCTGCCTCTGCCAGTGGAATTCTGCCCTGTGAGCAGCAGAGCTGGCATGGACCTGGGCTGATCCCAAGAGTGACTCCCTAGAATTCCTTGGGATCTCAGGATTCATCTGCATTTGGGTGTCATTACCTTCTCCTCGGGGTGGTTTGAGATGGGAGCTGATAAGTGAGAGCTCACACCCTCACGGACATTTGCTCCTGGAGGCAGGAGACCTGTCAGGGGCTTTTGATCCCAAATGGTGCAATCTGGAGCAATTTCAGCAATTTCAGTTCACATTCAGAAAAAGGGAGATCAAACCCCACTCTCTGACTTTCTGCCTGTCCACATAAATGTAGAAGAATTCCTGGTTTAACCCTGTAGGTTTAGTGCCTGGTTGGAAAACTTTGTCTCAGGCATTTTAGGCCCAGTCTAGAGCAACCAGCAATGATTGGTCAAATATCTAATATTGTTATCAAATATTTTTTGTCTGTCTTATTATGTATGTCCAGCAGCAAATATATCAAGGTCAGGAAGACTTTAAACAAGAAGGAGTTTTAATAGTGATATTCAGGTATATGCATGTATACCAGTCCTTTCATGCTCAGAGTCATTTCCTAATGTTTTCCACATAACCATGATCATTTTACGGAGAAAAAGGGACAAATATGGTCTGAAGGACAACTTTTCCAGCCTGTCCACATTAAATGTTCTCACACTGAAGAGGCTGTGGCACAGAGAACAGCCTTTTAATTTTTTCTCTCCCTCAAAATGAATGGCCAGACGGGGATCTGGCAGACAAAAATACACTGAAACAGCAAAGTACAGTCGTTAGGGAAAGTTCTGCTAAATGAAATGTCGTTTTTGTTTTTCCCCTTAGGGAACAATGAGAAAATTTCTCTTTCTGAGCATATCTCTTTCTGAACCAAGCTCTTTGACTGGTCACAACCTGCAATAAAAACGCCACATGCAAGAGAATATATTTAATATTGGGAAGGCAAAATAGAACGATATGATCTGTTTGGGGGGTTGAAGGTAAATGTTTAGACTTTTTTTTTCCTTTAAAATAATCTGTGATAGATGCTGGTTAGCTTGCTGGGAAATGAAATCACGGAGGATTTATGCCATTAATGACAGGCTATGATGTCAAAGACGTTTGGCCCGTGGCCATAACCTTTTGTGTGGCTCTGGTTGATTCTTATAAATAAACAGGCCTGCTCAGCTGCTGCCTGGAGAGGAGTCCCCAGCACTTTGGGAGAGCTGAAAACCGAGCACTTAAAAAAATACTGAGTGAAAAACCGAGGGGGAGGGATGCCCTGCAAGCAGGGCTTTGTCCCCTCAGCATCTCTGCTCGGTGCAGCAGGGCCAGGTTAATGTTTAGAGAAGCCCCAGGTTGCTGCAATAACACCAAAACCAATCTCCCTTCCCAAAGCTCTGCTGGGCTGGGTTGGTTTGCAATTAAGGCAAAGCATCGTCAGTAAGGGCCATCCCCACGGGTTTTGTTCCTCTTGTCACATCTGTGGGGTAAAAAAAAAGCAGATTGGGTTGGCTTTTATGGTCGTGCCAGTGGCACCCAAGCTCTGGGTGGGCAGGGCAGGAGGGCAGCAGCCGGGGGGGAGAGGGGCAAAGCCAGGACAGCCCCTGGCTGAAGGAACACTGCAAATCCCACTGCAGGGAGACAGGGAAACCCTGCCATGAGTGTACCTTTCACACCTGTTCCCTGAAGGGACTCACAGGCATAATTCCACTCATATTTTGGCAGATAATGCCTAGGATTTGCTCGCAGCCATTTGAGCCCTTTGACTCATGGCAGGGCTGCGCTCTGCTCTTATTGGGGTCATTTTTCTTTCCTCACAGACCCGTTCTTCCTTTTGGATTTTGTCTCTGGGGGTTGTGCTGCTCGTGGTTTGCCAGGTGCCAGGCCCTCAGCTGGGTCAGGCAGTGTGGTGGCATTTATTGAATGCCACCCCTTTAAATGTCACCTTTGATTACCATAATTAGCAGCCCCACGGTGACCAGTGTTCCAGAGGGTCTTCGAGGTCTGAGCTCTGTGTCCTGCAGGTGTTGGGTGCCCAAAGCCCTGGTGGCTTCAGCAGATCCCATCTGAGCTGTGCAGTCCAGCCCTGGCGTTTGGATGAGGACCTGGCAGCACACAGGGCCAGAGAGCATCTGAAATGTGGCTCATGACTGTTGAAACAGCTCTGCAGAAAAACAGGTAGGCAGCAGTGACTTTGCAGCCTGAAGGTTGTTCTTGGCTGTGCCAGAGCTAAACCACCTGCCACTGACCACCAGGATGTAAAACATTCTCCCTTCTCCCCTTTTCTTGCACTGAATGAAGAAAAAAAGCCCCAAACAAACAGAAATCCACAAAAAACCAACAAAACCAACAAAACAAACAACCCCCCCAACCGAAACCAACCAAAACCGAAACAAACCAAACAAAACCAAACCCAAAACCAAACAAAAAAAACCAAAACAAAACCAAACCCCAACAACAACAAAAAAACCCCCCAAACCAAAACACAAAAATATCAAGAAAGCAGAAAATGTTTTATGTCATCATAAAACATTATGGGGAAAAACACTAAAGGATTAGATCCAGTCTGTGGTTCAAGGGAGCTATGAATCCTCAGGATTCTTCCTCCCCCCCTTTATTACTAGAGACACTTGTTATCACTTTAATAGGGAGAAACAAGTTCCCTGTGTCCTTTTCCAGCCCTAAAAATACAAGGCTATATTCCCCAGATGAGCCTGTGATTGAGGTTTAAGTGTTCAACTGGAATACATTAAAATAGCCTCAGCATCGAGGAGGAGAAGGGAGTCCTGCTACCCAGAGGAAAATGGGATGCTTAGGCTAATTACAGAAGTGTAATTATTGGTATTGTCAGATCTTACAATCTACAATTATTTTTAGGCCCCCATCCAATCCACAGAAGTGTCTCTAAAACAATTGCAAAAGAACTTCACTTGAAGACTGTTTGTTTTGGAAAATCATAAATCCTTGCTCCATTTAAATGTATTTCAGCTCAGAGAGCAATAATATTTTATTTGTTTTGAGAGAAGGCAGGGGCTTATTAAGTATTAATATGTGGTTTGCAGCAGGGGTTAAAGTCCTTTTCTTATTACATACTGCAACTCTGCCCACGAGGCTCCACTCCTGAGGGAGTAGATCTTTCTGCTGAAGGGACTTGAAATTAAAGAAAAATATATTCACAGGGTATAAATATGCCCAAAAGAGGGATGCTTTCTGCTCAAAATTCTGTTCCATTGGTGCTAATTAATGGCATGAGCTAATTAACAGCAATATATAAATGTGACACCTGGCAGGGCAGTTGCTGAGCTCAGGTAATTGTGCTCCTGGCCAGGGCAAAGGGACCTGACCCATTCCTGTACCAGGCTCCTGCTTCTGAGGCCCTTGAGACCCAGACAGACACTGGGAGTTGTGCCAAGGTCACTCCACGATATTCAGGGCTGAAAATTCCAACTAAGTGTGTTCAGAGAAAGGAAAGGGCTGGAAAATGCCAAGGGGTGGGTACGGGGAGAGGAGGAGATCCTGGATTGGGGTAGGTGATGCCTGGAAGGGAATGCTGAAGAAACGTGAGTGAGAATTGTGGTTTTGAGTAAAAACCTCTGGAAACCAACTGCAAATGATGAAAATGCCCTGGGATTTCAGCTTTTAAATCATGCAGGGACTTGGGCAACTGTGGCTCAATCTCGGAATGCACAGAGATGGGGGAGAACCTTCGGGAGGAGATTTTTGTCAAAGGTTCAGGAGGGAGGCTGGTGTTTATTGGATATTTATCAAGACTTTTGATAGCACAAAGACAGCTGCCCTGCTGTTTGAGTGGCCACCAGCCATCTCTGGGCACAGGGGGTGATCCCACAGTCCAGGTCAGTGGTCCTGGTTGGGTCACACTTGGCCTGGTGGTCCAAGGCCAGGCTGGACAGGGCTTGGAGCAACCTGGGCTAGAGGAAACTGCCCCTGCCCATGGCAGGGGGTGTGGAACACGATGATCTTTTCTTTCCAACCCAAACTATTCCATGGTTCTATGATTTTATGACTCTGAGCATCCCTTCCTGCCCGGGGGGGAGATGAAATCCCGTGGGCTGCAGCACCGAGGAAGCACCAGAGAGGGGCCAGGGCTGTTTGGATCCAGAAGAAATCAAGGGGGAATATTGGTTGTTTTATTAATTTTTGGGGATGTTTTGAAACTTAAATCTAATTAGAGCCCTGTGAGAGATCCTGAGACGGCAGAGACTCGTCGTTTGTGAATGAAAGGGAACATCGTATTATTTCCACTGCTTTATGCCACAGATTGGAAGGGGAAAATAAATATCCTCGTAGATGAGATAATCCTAGTGGAACAATCCTGTAATAGCTGCTGAAAGCTGTGTGCAAGGCTGAATTGTGAACTTTCAAATAGGAACATTTCCAATGTGTGCAGTGTCTCGCCTCTGATTTAAATTCCCCTAATTCTACCCTTGAAGTTTCTAGTCCCTTACACTTAAAAGGCAGAACTGCTTATTATTTGTGCTTGGGAAATGAGACAAGACCTTTAAAGTCTCAAAATGTGCTTTGTTTTTTTTTTTTCTTTTTCCTTAAGAAAAAATATAATTGCATACAAACTGCACACCCCTCTAAACAATTCTCATCAGCTGCCTGAAGACTCCCTTGGCTGAATTATAAATCACTATAAATGCACCAAAATAATAATAAAAAAAAAAAAGTAGAAAGATCAGGGCATAAATGAGTTTTGGAGCTGCCTAGTCTGGGGTTCTGTAAGGTAATTAAATCAAGGAGACTTTGTGATCTATAGAAGGGTCAATGTACCAGGGCAGTGCTTTGAACCATGGTCTCATTAAGACACAATTGCCTTCTTTGCTTCCCAGATTGTTTATAACAGAGGGCTTATTTCTAAGCAGTCAATAACTGGAGAGCATAAATCACAGAGCAGAAGGAGTTATTCCCAGTTTACAGGCCAGATCCTCAGCTGGTATAAATCACTGTTGCCCCCATGATGTCACCTCAGCCGTGCTTTATTTATACAATCCAAAGATCTGTCTCATACTGTTCTCATTTTATTGGCTTTTATTGACTCATTCTGTAGGCACAGATTTTTCATATATGAAACGAAGGTGGAGATAATTTGTGTGTGAAAAGTAATTTTGTGAAATTTTCAAGGGAAAAATCCGAATAGTTCTCTTCCTTCCCTCTTCATTTTATTAAAAAAGAGTTCCCATGTGAGTTCTGGTCATCCCACAACCATTTCCCTACACACCACCAGGGTCACTTGGAACACTCTCTTCTCCAAGATGTTCCAGTTGGTCTTTGTCTGATTTGATGGTGCTGCTTTTAGATTTTAGTTCAATTGAGGAGGGACACCCACAGGTTCAGCAGGGACAGAGGCAGAGATGGCAGCAGGTCCCAGGTCCATGTGAGTGATGTTCCCAGAGCCTTGGGGATGTCTAAGCCTGGCTTTCCATGTGTGGGCATCCCCAGGTACCAGCACTGCTCTTTGGGAGCATTTCTATCACCCTGTGCTCAGAGTTGGGCTAAAACAGATCACATGAAGATGAATCTTCAAAAATCTCCTCCAAAGTTGAACAAGGTTCACCAAAAATCTCGTCCAGAGCTGAAGGTCAGCTTTGGTCCATCACCTGAGTGAGGGGCTGGTCCAGGACATGGCCAGCAAACCTCCTCCCCACAGCCAGGGAGCCCAGGTGAGCCCAAAATCTGCTTTGAACATCTACAACACCAGTCTCAAATATCCCCAAGCACCCAGGCAGTCCAGCTTTGCCCCTCAATCCCCCCCTCCTGCCCGCCCAGAGCTCCTCTACCAAAACCTTACCACTAAAATAACTCCTTAAACCCACAAAAGGTCCTTTCCAGTTCTGCTGTAGTGGTTGCTGTGTGAAGTCATTTCAGTCCCCTGGTTGTATTTCATCACCCTGATGTCAGGAGCACTGTCACCATTGTCCATGTGGGGTTTGTGAAGATGGGGGTCGATATTAAATACTGGATTTAGGATCCATTGACAGAGTTGGAGCTCTGACTGCCTTTGACCTTCTTTGACTGACAGGAAGCCAGAGGGGTTTTTCCATGGCATTAAGTTAAAGGAGTTTCCACTGCCTGGCTCTGTGCTCTCCCTACACCCTATCACAGTGACAACACTCATTTGGAACTGTGAAAAAAAGATTTCTTTAAGGAAATAATAGAAATTTGTGAAAGGAATCTCCAGAGAGTAAAACATCAAACCAGCAAAGAGACTGAACATGAGAAAACAGCCAAGGAATAATGTGAAAAATTGATGAGCAGAGCTGAAGATACTTGAGAACAATAAACAAGCAGAATCTGCTTAATTAGGGATGATTCTAATGTTACTTCTCTGAGCTGAGTTTTATATCCATCCAGGATTTTGGCACTTGGATAATGGTGTGTCCAGGCCTTTCAGCTCTCTGCTGTTCTCTTTGAAACACGCACAAGTAATGTCCACTAGTTTTTCCATGAAAAATTACTGGCATTTTATTCCAAGCTGTTTCACAAATCAAAGCTGTCACTGCAGAGAGAGTGATAAACTCATGGAATATCCACACTGTCCTTCTCCCACAGAGGGGGAAGAACACGTGTGTCTAAGAACATGTGTGTTTAAGAATAAATAATGATATGTTGTATTTAAATACCATTTTCTGGCAGAATAAGACAGTACCCATGAGGTACACCAGAGGAGGTGGATCTGCATGAACAGGGAACTGGATAATGTGGCAAAGTTTTGCATCCCAGCCCTGCTGGGCAGCCTTGGGAGGCATCACTTCCTTTCCCTCTGCTCTGCTTCTCCTCCAGCCCTTTGCTCATCTTCCACACCCAGCTCCTGATCTGGGCAAGACCCTCCTGTGTTTGTCACCTGTAACTTCATTTCATGTGAAGCTCCTGGTGGCTGCCACGCAATAAAACCTCCAGAACCACTGATTTGGTTCTCTGAGCAGGCTGAGGCCCTGCTGATGATTTATATATGCATATAGATTTGGTTATTTTCATGCTCCCCTTCACTAATCCATCCTTTCCCCACCAACCTTCTCCCAGTGATTTGGAAGATTCAGCCCCTCACAGGTGGCAGCTTTTCCTCCTGAACCCGTGATGCCACTTTCTCTTAATGTGCTCTTAGCCCAGAGACCTTTCTTACGCTCCTAATCTTCCTGAAACCATCATTTCTTACCCAAAGCTGCTTAAGCAGTCGGAGAGGAATGTTCATTTCCAGGCAATATGTGCCCGCACTTGGACGAGGGCTGGTTTGCAAAGGGAGCTGCCTGTAATCCTGAATAAAATTAAACCTTAATCACCGTGTTCTGAGGGAAAGATTTGTCACTGCCCAGCAAACATGGATCTTAATGAAGACATTGGTTCTTGCACAGCACAAATCCACTTGTGTCCTCTGGCTTAAAAGGACGTGCAGCTGTGTGCAGGAGTGTTGGATTTTCCCCTTCTGAAGCAGCATGGTGCTGCTAAGAGAGGCTTTTATATGGGTATATAAGCACAGGAGCCCCTTAAAAATGGCTGTGTCATTATCACTGTCTGAGTTACATCAACACCAGCAGGACATGAAGGGCCCATGGTACCTCTGTGCAAGGGGCTGTGGAACCAGGCACTGGGCAGGCAAGGGCAGCTTCAGCCCTGTTCATAGAGAATGAGCTGCAGATGAATTCAAATCTCTTCTTTTGTGTGACACTGGGCTGTGACAGAGGTTAGAAATCAACCCAGGTCTCCTGAGCCACCGCCCTGTGCACGAATCAACCACAAGATTTTTTCACCCTCTCTGTTTCTCAACTGCTCGTAATTACACTTAGAAATGCTCTGGAAGCCAAAACAAACAAGGGAGATGTTTCCAGCGAGCTTTTCCGTTTGTTATTAGTCCTTCAAAGATGGTTTTGTCCACGAGGCAATGCAGAACTGATCCTGCTGCTGAGCCCACTGCTCTGCTTGGCGTGTCTGTGGCATCGTTCCCCTCCGAGAGCGTGTTTGCGTCCGAGCTGACATCGCCCTTCTTGGGCTGCACGTTTGCTCCCTCACATGATGGGAAAAACAAATTCCACTCTGAATCAGAACACAACTGATGTGATCTGGAAGGGTTTCAAAGGACAGGCAGTTTGGTCGCTCAGGACCTGCCTCAGAACCGACTGGAAGCAATTTTGTGGATGGGGTTTTTTTTATTCCCCCGCCGTCCCGCGAGGTATTACCTCATGGGCAGAGCATCCTGGGGTGACTGCGAGTATCCACACACACTGGAAGTTTGTTTTCTGCCTCAGACTTCCTATGCTTATCTTTCATTTCAAATACTATCAGTGGGGAAAAAAAAAAAAAAAAAAAAAAAAAAGGCATTTACTGGATTTTTCTATCCTAGTTACTGTTTCGTGGATGTGAAAATTCCAGCACCTACTTATCCTGCACTGAGTCACTGGAATGTGCTTATCACAGGTGAATCTATTGAAGAAAGTCATTCCTATTGACACTTTGCCTTTTTTTCCTTGGAGCCTATTCATGAATGACCTCATGGAGCTTCACAAGAGTTGGCTGAAGACTGGGCACGGTGTCCCTCTAATTAGTGATATTATCTCACCTGGCACCGTATTTTATGATCATCAGATGTTATCTGGGAGATCTAAATCAAGACAAACCTGTGGGAATATTTCAGTCCTGCTATTGGCTTTTCTTCTGCAGCTGTGTAATTGTTCCCACTGCCTGGGCCAGGCTGTGGGGCAGGGAGGGACGAGCTGGGCTCCATCACCAACACAAGCCCAAGGTGCTGTGTCCAACAGGGTGTCCCCTCCCACCACTGCTGGTGACTCTGCCTCTACTTTGGTGGTCTCTGATACAACCATGGCAATGCCAAAGCAACACATGGGGATGTTTCCCAGTATGGATTAACAGCTTAGGAAAATCCCATCCAGGGTAGCACATCACGTCAGGAGACACCCGCTCTCCTTTCCTTTCCCTGTCTTCCAAGCCTTGCAGATTTCTAGGAAAAAAGCATCTCGTGTCATTCTCCAAATTTGAACTCTATAGAAAAACTATTCCCAGACTTTCAGGACACTCACTGAAGAATTCCTTTAATGAGACACCAGATTCCAAGGAAGAGATTGTTTGTAAGAGTCTGGGCCAACAGTGCAGGTGAAAGTGGTGGAATTCCTGCTTGGCTTTGAAATGAACAAGTTCATTCAAATTATTTGGATTTAAACCTAGAAGTCCTTTTGAGAAGCACTGGTGGCTTTGTGAGGCTCTTTAACTAAAAATATGGCCACAGGGTTTGATGCTCAGTGTTCAGTGGGTGTCAGGGCATTCCCTCAGCTCCAGGGGTACTATAACTGCAGATCACATTGCATGGCAGCAAGTCCATATAAGACAGGATTAGAGATGAATTAAACCTTCTAAGACAAAGCCTAGACAGGCTGTGCCCAGATACCTGCATGGCCATTTAAGCCCAAACTACTGAGCACGTTTCCCATCAGGAATTACGACCTGGTGGAGGTGACTCAGACACCAACATGTGTGAGCACAGCCCTGCTCCTCGTGGTTCACACCCAGCAGAGCACACACCAACCCACCGGCCTTCCTGGGGAGTAGGTAGAGCTGGAGCTCAGCCAAAGCTCGAAGACACACAGCTCAGGATTTCAGACTCCCTCTGCAAAGCTGGAGTCAGCTGGCAAATGGTGCTTTGGTGCTGGCCAGATCCTGGTTTTAACCACTCCTCTGCATGGATTGGGTAGAGCTGCTACAAAATGAAGGCTGACTTGCTCAAATTTATTTTTTAAAACTCAGTTGACCGGATGATTTTATTATCTGACTAGAGACCAGTCCAACCCACACGAAGAAAAGGCCAGAGCACAGATCAAACACTTCTGGGCCAGCATGGCACTGCTCTGAGGGGACATTTCCAGCAACCTCTGTCACAAGTCGCAAGATGTTTATGAGAAACAAAGAGAGCTTGAAATTTCACGGCATTTAATTTTTTAAAGGCAGCAATCGCCTGTTTCCTCACCAGAATTGGAAACAGAAAATGATGTACTTTAAAAATCCTCTCTCCAGCAACCTCTGCTGTGACTCAGTTCCTTTTCTTTGCAGCTGAGGCATCGACCCCTCTTTTCCAACAGAAGCCCAAGATGGTCTTGTCCTTGATGAGCTCAGCTCAAGTACAGCACAAGCAGTGCCAGGAGGGCAGTGCTGGGTCTGTGCTGCTGGAGGAGTGAGGTGAACATGCCTTCGAGAGAATGACTGAGGCAGCTGCGAGATATAAAGTTTCACCTTTGCAATCTCCCAAGGAGAAAACAACTTTGCTCGCCCTTCCAGTCCTCCTGGAAGCTGCAATACCTGCCCTTGAAAATAAAAGGGTGGAAATGTGTTTTCTGTGGAGTTCGTACCAGTTCACCACTCAGAAGCTGGAGAGCAGAAGGTGAAGAGCAAGGACAGTCTGTAGGATGTGATTCCAGGAAAAAATAGATATATTATGGAATTTATTCATCGTGCTGGTGTTGCTTCCCATTCCCTTGCTTTGCCTGGGTGATACACCCTCCAAGGCTTCCATCCACTGCAAATGGATGTGTGGAGATGTCCAGATGCACCTGACTCCAACTGCCTGGTTCAGGTTTCATCAGAAGGTCTTGCCTGTGCCTGCAGATGTTTTTAAGGGCTGTCAGGTCACCAGTCACTGCTCACTGTCTCCATTTGACATGTCTTATGGCTAAAGTTCAAACTAGCACAATTATGCCTTGATGAATTAGTGCTATTGAGCCGCCTTAATTTTAATTATGTCCAACTTCAACCCCTTTTTGCCACATGGCCCAGCTGCAAACCTTTGTAAAACGCCTCAGAAACTCGTTAGAAATGATTGTACCACAGTTAATGAGAAATTCCAGAGTCCTACATAAAATCACGCTTGGAATGCAAACTAAAACTGCTGGGCAAGGCAGATGAATTATCATTATTCTCAGCAGTACTTCACAGAGTGCTCTGTGCTCCAGGGATCTTGCTGTACCTTCTGAGGTTTCAGAAGGACATGAAATTACATTGCCCCAAGCAGGCACTTTATAACCTGCCAGTCCCTGCAGCGTGAACGTGGGTAAACACTGGAAGACATAATTAATTGGTCTGATGGCAGGACCTGCAGATCTGACTGATAGGAGTGGACAAAGGGATAAATCACATGTCCTCCTCTGAATAGGATCAGACTCCTCTCCGAAGCAGTTCTTGGTGGACTTAATTTCAGAGGGAAGTGTTTCTTCTGCTGAAAATATCCCAACACAATACAGTTAATTCCAGAGTGTTTGTGATGGGTTGTGGCTGAAACCAGAGGCAGCTTTAGGAGATGAGGTGAAAATTGAAGTATTTCTCTGTGTGTCACCATGTGGTTACATCCCTTTATCCTGCTGCTGGGCCATCAGTATCCTGCCCTTGAACCCTGGGTTTTCCTTTTAGTGTCAGCCTGTTTCTCTCACACCCCTGTACCCTACTGATCTATTTTCTCCCAGTCATTTTGAAGCCTAGATATTTCCCTTTATGCCTTTTGTGGCCCCTCCCAGTCTGGTAAAATCGTGATCGTGGCTGAATTTGCAACAAAGAGAATTCTCCCAGAGGTCTCACAGCTTTCCTAAGGGCAGTTGTGCTCGCACAGGATTCCTGCAGTCCTTGGATCCAGCATCACTCAGAGAGGTGGATCCCCTTGGGGAGGTGCTGGTGGCTGTCAGGTATTCCTGCACGTCCCAGTGGTGGGCTGGAAAGCTGTTCCAAGGGTACAGGGAAAAAAGGAACAAATACCTCACTGTAGATCACCTTCACCAGGAGCTGGGCTGCTGCTTCTCCTGGTCCCCTCTGCCCTCCATGGAGCTGGACACAGACGTTTTCCAAGTCCCCAGTCCATAGGCCAGCTTGTGCCTCATGGAGAGGTTCACACAGCAGGAGAAGGAGGCTCAGGGCACAGAGCAAAACATCTGTGACATGACCCACAAACAGGCACGTGGCCACTGCCTGACCCCACGTGCAGGATGGTCCTTGTTGTGTCACCAAAGTCTCACATGGAGGGAAAGCTGCCTGTTGAGAGAGGGCTGACACCAACAAACCTGGCCTCAAATCTGCCTCTGGGTTTATTTTACAGCAGCTGAATTACATTCAACCCCTCAGATCCCTGCAAAGGCTTTTCATGTAGGAAAACATCCCGTGGCTGCAAGGGTTACGTTACACCTTGTGACTGGGCACTTAATCACGGGCTGAGGGGTAATTACAGCTCCTCAGACCCAGGGTGTGCTTGGATTTGCTCCACAGACACTGGGTAATTACTACCCTCCAGATCTGAGGCTTTTCAAGGATTTATGGGGCTGGCATGTGGAAAAAAAGGCAGACTGGGCAGGATGGAGCAGGTATGATACTGTGTATTAATTTCCATGGAAACCCTGGTGGGTAAACTGATGCAAGAGCAAAGGGAGCACCAGGCAGCAACTATGCTGTGAGAAGGGAGCACTTGCTGCTCAGTGCTCATGCCCAGGCTAAAGGTTTCTCTGCAGGGTCAGCTGGGATGAGATCACCACTGCTCTCTGGGGAACGCCTCGTCCTGCCCACAGGAGTTCTGTGGGAAGAAAAAATGATCCCTCTCTAAGTAGAAGTGCTAAAAGATTTTTACCAGTTGCCTGCTGACAAACCAGTGGAACATCTGAGTATTTGTCTCTTGGTGCAGCTCTATCAAGACCAGCAAAACCACAGTGGAGCTGGACTGAATTTGCCCCGTTGCCTTTCGAGCCATTCAGTGTTTTCTAAATTCCTCCCTCGCTCATTTTTCATTTTTGCTGTGACTTCCCAGCAGGCAGCAGAGACAAGGTACACGCTGAGTGATCATCCTGTTCGGTTTTCCACATCTGCCACTCAAAAACTAAAAATATGTGGAGAGGGAAGAACAGTTTGCTGGGAGTGGTGACAGCTCTGCCCTGTCACTGCCACGGGACGTCGCTGGCGTGGGGATGTTGTGTCACCTCACAGGGGTCGATGGCAAGCAGGGGAATGGGCAGGTGTGGTGGTGATGGAGTAGTGAAGGCAGAAGGCTGGGACATGGGAAAGTCACTGGCAGAGCAGGAGCAGGGCACAGAGCTCTGCACAAGGTCTGAGCCGTGGTCTGGGTCAGTCCGGGCTGTCTTGGCATCCCTGGGCTGAGTTTCAAGTCGACCTCAAGTGATTTATGAGCTGCATGGAGACCTATAAAACCTGTGGTAATTCATGGAGGTTCTCTATGAAACTCCAGCTGAGCTTTGTCTTGCCGTTTCTGAAACTCCCATAAATGTAAACCAAAAACCTCAACCCAAATACTGCCAAATTAAGGGGAATGTGCCAAAACAGAGAGTATTTTTAAATATCTTCCCGTTTTGTGGCTTATGGGATGGGCATAGGGATACTGAGCAATAAACAAAGGAATACAGAGACAATGTTTTGTGAACTCTGCACATGACCTTTTCCATGGGGTAAAGTTATTGTATAAGACTTTCCTGTCTGAATGGGAAGGGAATGAGCAGGACAACACAATAAATGATCCCTCAGCAAATGCTGACAACTCAATTACAAGGGGATGGACTAATTTCAAGGTCCAGCCAAACTGAAACAGCTGCTGAGCCACAGCTGGGTCTGAGGCATCATCAGCCTGGTCCCCTTGGATTGGGAGTGCAGCAGCAGCCCAGGGCTGTCCAGAAACAGCCAGTCACCAGAAAAGTCTAAAAAAACCTCAGAGGCATCTATTTAACATCAGGGGATAAGTAAGATCTAGAGATACAGAGTGATTTACTGCCCTTAAAATCTGCTTGCTCTTAAAAGTCTTGTCCTCTAAATAAAAATCTCTCTTATAAATAAATAGTACTTGGCTCAGATAAGGCCCTTCACTGTGCAGCAGCACCAGTGCTCCCAGAGAGCACAAAACCACAGGCAGGGAAAATAGGTCAGGCCTGCTGAGGCCATGGGGATAATCAGCATCCCTCCAAGCCTGCAAGTGGGCAAACAGTGAGATTTCTCCCCAAAAACACAGGGTGCAAAGCTGGGATGGTGTGTGCTGGAGAGGCCTGGCCAGTGCTGGGGCAGGTGCTCCCAGCTCAGCCAAGCCCCAACAGCTGGAACATCTGCACTGTGCAGGGTTTGGGTGGAGAGGGAGGGAAGGAGGGAAGGCAATCAGCCCTTCCCCGGGAGAGGAAGAGCAAAGCAATGTTTGTCAACAGGAAACATGAAAAGAAAAACCCAGCCCTCAAGCCCAGCCCCCGAATTCCACCCGGCAGATAAGCTGGTGGAGCACTAACACTTCTCCATCTCACCCTTCCTGCCCTGCCCTGCCCTTTGCAAATGGAACAGTCACCCCTGCATCCCTTTGCTGCTGCCCATCCCATCCCACCCTCACCTCTGGAATCACAGCCCAGCACGGATCAGTTCCTGTGGTTAAATCAACCCAAAGGGTGCTGGTGACAAATGACAGCAGCATTTCTCCATCCTGGGCCGTGGTGGGTTGGTGCTGACCCGTCCCCAGAGCTTGGGAAGCTTTGAAGGGTTTGGTGATGGGGCAAAGGGGCTGATGGCCAGGGAATCTTCTCCCCCAGCAGGGTTTATAGCCCACATCCTTTCCCTGTTGTTTGCAGGGGGACGGGGAAGGAGACAAGGCTTCCTGAGAGCTGCTGAATGAAAAACAAAGGGGCTCTTCTCCCTTGCAGGGTCTCAGCAGAGCTCCAGGCTGCAAACAGAGCTCGGCTCTGCAACCAGCTCCCATCCTTTTGCTCTGGGAGCAAATACTGTGATCTCATCACACCCACCCTGCAGTCCAACCAGCCTGGAAAACTCTGTCACGGCTTCAAGCTGGTGCATTCAAGGGAATGAGTATCTTTATCTGACTCATGGAAGTTTAAGGTGAGAGGTGGTGTCACTTAGTTTAATCCCTTCCCCCAATTCACAGCTCACTGAGTCCAGGCTTTTAGCCTGGAATATCTTCTGGAAAGGCATCCAGCCTTGCTCTGAGGTGATGAAAAGGTCCACTGACTCCTGCAGTAATTTCTGTCTGACAATAATGTCACTCTGCTGTTAAACATGCTCAGCTAATTGCTTGCTATAATTTTATAATCAGGAGCTTCCGGCTACTGATTCCTACTGCAGCCATCAAAGTGGAGCACAGCATTCCAGGACCAGCCTCTCCTGCCATCCCTGTCCCACTGTGCTCCACTATCTGTGCATTAGTCTTCACTTATTATGTGATTTATTTTCTTAATGCAGAATGCATTGGATAAATGCAAGTTGAATCAAGGTGATTGTGCATTAGTGCCCCTGGTTGTGAATTCCCCTTCGTGTCTGAAGAATATCCAAAGGTGATGGGAACAAGCCCAGCAAAGCCCTGATGGATCCTGCACCAGCCACTAGAGCTGGGCTTGGAGTTCTCTTTCTGCAAATCACTCCATCTTCCCTCTTAGAAATGCAACAAATGTAAAGGAAAGGACCCAACTGCGACTGGAGGAGAAGTGTTTTCAAGCCAGAGAGCTTTGTTCTTACCCTCCGTGCTCCAGACATCCACCAGAGCGAGACAGAGCAGGACGTGGTGCCAAAATTAATATTATTTTTGGAAAGAGATTGATCCTGGAAAGTAAGCTCATGAAAGAGGAAGAGAAACAAGGGATTGTTAGTTAAGGTCACTTTGAGGTCTGGCACTTGTGACCCAGAAAAGCCCAAAAGCTTTGGATTCAGTCCGCCCAAACACCGAAGGAACCAACTGCGATTGCATCATTCCAGGAGAGCACGGGGCAATTCCACAGGCAGGAATGGAACAACTTTGCCGTGTTGGGAAGGGTTTGACAGCACCCATAAGCACCTCTAGGTGAGCCTGCTGCTCACACCAGCCTGCCAAGAACATGCCCATCCTCGGGACTCTGGGAATGTTGGGAACTGCTGGGCCCCTGTGGCTGGGCACGGAGCTCGGCTCTCTCACCACTTCCTTCCTCCACAGCAAACAGAACAGTAAAACCTAAAGAAAATAAATACAGAGTGGGTATCTGGGTAGACCAAATCCACATCCAGCTTCCCAAAGCCCTTTATTAGAAAGTGCCTGAGCGTTTGAGCACGTAGAGCTGGGGCTATCAGGGAATCAGGGACACTTCCCACTCCTCCACCCATTACATCACTGGGAATTTAACTGAGGTTGGGATACTGGGACCTGTGGCTTGAGTCAGCTCTGCCCACTTTCCCCTGAGACTGGAGTATTTATTGTTGTTTTTTATAGTGATGTAAGAAACCAGTTATCAGGAGAACCCCGGTCCAGGATGGAAGTTTTCCTTAGTTGAGCCAAACTAACAAAGACCTGGGGAGTGTAAATATTGCTCTGTCTGCCCCTCTGCTTTGGGGATGCTACAGACAGCCCTGGCTGGAGAGTGAGAAAAGTCAGGCTGCTAAAATATCCACTGAAGCAGCAACAGATGTTAATAAGTGCAGAGTCCATCCCTGGAACGACCACAAAATGGGAATAAATGTCACAGCAGCCCCTAACAAGAGAGTCGTGGAGGGCTTAGTTCTACAGAGTGGGCAAGAAACCAATCTCCATGGAAATCTTTCCCTGCACTTTCCCCCCTTTTTATAAAGTCCCAAGGCTAATTAGTGCCTGGCAACACCTCGAGAAAGATGAAACCTCATTTAGGGCTCCTTGCTTTGACACACAGTTAAAGGATCAGGGAAACAGAAGTCTTTTTTTGGTGTCTCATATCCCACAGACACAGAGTACCTGTAAGATGAGAAGAATGTGCTCAGCTTTAATTAGCTTCCTAGACCTGCAGACACACTTAACAAGTGCAAAGGCTGCCTTATCTGGGCCTGAGATCAGACTGCTCCAGTCATTAGCTCCCAATTGCTCCTCTCTGCTTTGCTTTGCTGAAACCTCCTCGGATTTGGAGGGATGTGGGAAAGAAATCACAATTAAAATTTGGAAGAAGTGAAGAAGGGGATGAAGAGATGAAATCCTGATAAAGCTATGGTTTACTTGGCTAAAAAAAAAAAAAGTTTTGAAAATGTTATTATTGTAAGTGTTGAATTTGCTTTAAGGTAATCAGGAATGTTTTATCGAGGGGTTGAGAGGTGGTTCCTGATTTGTCTTCATGTGTCAAACTTATTTATTTATGCATTAATAGATCTGTTGCTTCCTCCAGGAAGCCCAGTGTGGATGCCCCTCACAGGGGTGGCAGATCCAGAAGGACATCAAGCCCCATGAAGTGTGTCCTGGACAAATTTTGGGATACACATCCCAGTCCTGGGAGCAACGGGACTAACTGGGAGCTGGAGCCAGAATTATCAGCCAGCCTTTAGATATCAGAGCAACACTTGCAGCAGACCTTGTGTTTCAGGCTGAGGGGAATCACCTCCAACCCAAAACCAAAACCTTCACCACAGCAAAGAATGCTTCAAATTCCCTGGAAGAAAGTTGCTTTTTATCTTCTCTGGCACCAACTCTTTAAGCATTTTCTAGTTCCAGACAACCTCAAGCACTAAGAAATGCAGCATTTCTAGATATGGAATGGGCAAATGCTCAACAAGAGAGTGGGAGAAAATCCTTTTCCCCTTTATTCCTCAAAGCTGTTTTTAGTCATTAAATCGAGCTGACAACGAGCTGAATTTGATTTACTTCCTACATTTAAGCAGAAAGACATAAAGCAACAGAAACCATCTGACACAATTGACATTTAATATGGTTCATCTGTCATGAAGATCTCCTGTGACTGCTTTTCTAATTCCTGTTAACACAACTTCCTCGTGCTAATTACTGCCACACTTGGCTTCTGTGTGTGCAGACAACAGTAACAATGGCCATAAACCCACAGTCCCTCAGCCTTCAGCATCCTCAGTGTTGTACTTTCCAAGCTAGGACTGGTTTCCAAACCTTAAATAATCAGCTGAGCTGATTTGCACATTTTACAAACCTAATTAGCCCTCAGTATGGATGAAGATCATGAAGATTTTTGTTCTGGCTAATAATAGTTGTACCTTATCTTGCTTTGCCTTTTAACTAAACATGCCCTAATTGTGTATTTGCATTTGCTGGCATGTGCAAAACGTTTTAAGTAGCTGGGCAGAGTGGATAATTGGTATTGTACATTCTGTACTCTCGTGGTACAGCAGAAAATTGCTGGGGGGAGGCAGGTTTTCAAGCACATCATCCACATTATTCATTCATTCAAAAAGAGGAATTGTGGATGAGCCCCCCTGTATTAGTGCTCTGAGACTGGTATTCAACAGACAGGATTTCTTATCAAATCTTTTTAATGAAATCATACAGAGTTTGGATGATTAATGGTTTGGAATCACAGAGGTCTGTGCTGTAAGTTGTGCTTCTACAACAGGTTTTGTTTTCTGCTTGCTCAGTTCCCATCCCCAACCAGAACCAGGAATTCTGCCCTCAGACTGCCCATGTTCTTGTTCCTTTGCTTCCTCCTCTTTCTCCTGTGGAAGACACGATTGTAGCACCAACAAAGAGGGAGTAAAATAATCAATAAAAAGTGTTCTGTGTAGAAAATGAGCAGGTTTCCTGTTTAAGCCTCTTAGTGTGATTTCTGCACAAAACACAGGGGACAACCACGGGCTTTAATGCAAATACTCCTCAGAAGCAGCCTCAGATTCCAGGGTTTGTCTCTGGAGGCCCCAGCAGATTGATCACAATTAGGCAGGAGTGTGAGAGGGTTGTGAGGAGCTCTATTTCTTCCTGATGGGGATGAGGATGATGGAGTTTAAAAGCCTGGACTTGGCTGTGCCTGGCACTCTGTCATCTGGCACCAGGGAGGCTCGGGAAGGCAAACATGGGAAGGGTTGGGGCTGAACCAGAGACCTTCTGGGGAGCTGATGAAGTTTTTCTGGAAGCAGTGGTGTTGCAGATGTGATTGCTGCTCTGGGGACAAATATTTTGGCAAGAAATTCCGCCCTGTGAGGGTGGGGAGGCCCTGGCACAGGTTGCCCAGAGAAGCTGTGCCTGCCCCTGGATCCCTGGAAGTGTCCAGGGCCAGGCTGGACAGGGCTTGGAGCAACCTGGGCTACTGGGAGGTGTCCCTGCCCATGGCAGGGGGTGGCACTGGATGAGCCTTAAGGTCCCTTCCAACCCAAACCATTCCATGATTCTATGATCTCAGATTTTGGTTGTGCAAAATGGTCCAGGATTTCCCTCCTCAACAGACTGTGGTGGAATGTGGAGAACACCTGGAAATATTTTGTTGTCCTTTTCTCTGTTTTTCTTTTTTCTCTTTTTTTTTTTTTTCTTCCCATATTCTGTATTAAACTATCATTTCCAAACTGATTAGCATCTTTAATTAAATTGACCTTGTGCCTCTGGTGAACACTAAGGCTAAAAGCATAACAAGAAGCAAAACAGTTGCTGCAGGCCTGACAACTCCACTAACAAGAAAATTTAGCAGGTCCATTAATAGAAATGCAATTAGCTCCTCTAATAAACCTGCCAATGAGCCCTCTGGCTTTTCCTGCCCATGGAAACAGGGATTCACTAGGTAAGAAGGGATGAACTGAATTATCAGGTGCCATGTTTGGCTTTTTTTTGTCAATAGTAGACCCAAAATTAATGAATCAACTAGAAATCAAGAAGTGCTGCTTCTCAAGAGCTTGCAAGCAATAATTGACATTGTTATAAATGACATAAATATATATATTATTTTTCCAAACTTATTTGGCTGAGCCATGAATTACCTACCCCAGTGTGATGCAGGAAATAAGTGGAGCTGCCTGTCTTCAAAGCATCAGATTCCCCCTTTTTTTTTTTTATTTAATACTTTTCTGACAGCTGAGGGTCAGGCTTGTGGCAGACATTAGGAAGAGAGCTGTGGGATCTGATCTTCCAGGCAGCACTGGCAGAGCTTTTGCCAAATAAGTGTCTTTGATGTGCTGGAGAGTTCACATCTCTCTGGAGCAGAATTTCTGTCTCTGGGTCAGTTTAATGTGTTTGCTGAGGATCACACACCACATCTTCAATACACTGCATGGACTTGCAGGAGAAGCAATTACCTTTCAAATGTCTCATTTTCACATGCTGATCAATACTCAGTGTGTGAAAAAAACCCCTTCTAAACAACCCAAATCAATGCAGAATGGTTTATAATAGTCACTGCTATCAGAGTCTCTCTAATCAGCTCTTTTCCTCTCTTAATTGATCATGTGCAGCAAAGCACGAGTTCAGAGCAATCTTTTCTAGAAGGGATTACTGTAAATTAAATGCAGTCTCAGTTACAAGGGGACACAAAAGCTGTATTTCAGAGAAGAAGTCTGGCAGGTGATGGGAGGTTCAACTGGGAGAGGTCAGGAGTCAGCTCTCATTTCAAACTGAGATTAAATCTGAGATAAGGCTCAAGTTCAGGGGTTTGGGGAACAGCTTTTTTTTCTCTTTTATGAGATTTTTACTGTAACTGTAGTTAAGAGCAGAGCTAGACATGTTTTCTGAAAAATAAAATAGCCATTAGCTGCGAGAAACCAAAGCCAACAAATAAATGTGTTGTCTCTCCGAGCGAGTTCCCCTTCAGTGCTTCCAAACCCCAAGAAGAAATAAAGCTTGAAAAGATAAGTTATCCCTCAGCAAAATTATCTCCCAGGAACCTGGCAACTTCCATGAGCTATAAAATTCAATTAACATCTTTTGCTTTGTGTGTCACACTTCAATTAAGGGGAAAGCAGATTAATCATATAGAACAGGAGTGTATTTAACATGAGATAATGGGTTGGACATCAGGGCTTTGCTACTCTGGTTGGGATTCCAACCCAGAATGGTCTGGAGCTTGTTTATGGCTTTGGAAATGGAAGGGTTGGGAGTTGTCCATGGTGTATTTATCAACTGGAAAATTCACTGGAGTCTGGGAGAGTCTTTCCCTGCAAACTGTTTAAGTTTTCCCCTGCAAACTGGCACTGAAGGCATTTTAGCAACGGGGGGAATTGGATCTGAGAGGGCTCTGAAACCTTCATGGTGAGAGAAGGGGTCTCATGATGCAGAGGGGCTTGTTTGGAAAAGCTTGTAGAGGTGCCACCCTGCCCTACAAGTGAGTGTTTCTAAAAATCCCAGTAGTCACTGCCTTGGAAAAGCTGCCCCAGGAGATGGGAACCAGCAGCTTTATCCTCACAGAGGGCAGGGAACGATGGTGGGTTGGGCACCAGAGGAGGAGCTGAGAGCTCTGTGCCTTCACCTTGGCACTGTCTTTAACAAATCATTTACACTTGAAAGCTTTGGTTTCCCATCTTTACATCAGGATTGACCCAACTTCACAGGACCATTGAATCATGGAATCATTAAGGCTGGGAAAGAACCTCCAGGATCAAGTCCAACCTGTGACCAAACACCATCACCCAGTCACCACCTCCCTCCTTGACAGCAGAGGCTGAGAAAATCAGAGGATCTGCAACAAAGAATGTTCTTCAAAGTTAAATTCTTCCAGGCAAAGGAGCATCTCCCTCAGCAGCAGCTGCTGGGGTCAGCTCCCCAATAACAAAGGAATGCTCCAACCCCAAAACCTCTCTGGGCAATGCCTTGGGGAGTGACAAACCTTAATTGTCCCCCCCCACTCATGAGTGACACAGGTATGACAACATTAATTCCAAAATATCCTGAGCTTGGCCTTCCAGGCTGCCAAAATGTTACTGGAGATCTCAGGAGGGTTAAAATCCCGACTGATTCTGCCATTTCAGCACTTCCAGCTTGGGCTGAGAGCTGGAAACTGAGAGTGCAAGAGGGAAAAAAATTAATGGGATTTGTCAGAAATGTCAAAGGAGTTTGGCTTTGTAAGTAATAAAGGATCCAAGATTGGCAAGACATATTTGTATATATTCTCTCATTCAAGTGGTTTCTTAATTACTGAAGAAACAGAAGCAGAAAACAGAAAAAAACCCAAACCTTTAAAGTGCCCCATGGTCAGGAGCAGTTGGAAAGAAAAAGTTTCCTTACCATGTTTGAACTGAAAGTTTTTATTTATTAGAGATGATTTAAACCCTAAAAACTTAAAAAGATTAGAATAGAAAACAATAGTGGCTGCATGTGTCAACTTTTCAGAGGAGACCAAAAAAAAACAGCTGAAAAGAAAAATTAAAAAATCCTTCAAGCATAACCCAAAGGCTGCAGTAAATCATTGTATGTGCTAAATAAATCAGTGGGATGCTGATAAAGCTTCTTTGGCTGCTTGGAGTCACTTCTCAAAAGGTTTTTAAACTGCTGGTTACATCCCCTCTCTGATATGTAGTTGTGTAACTCATCAGGTGGGCCAAAAAAGTATCAATAAATAAATCTTTAAGGAACATAAAATGGGATTTGGCTCAAGGGACAAATGAACCTGTGCAAGAAATTTCCACATTAAAAAACCATCACTCTTCTCTGAATCCTGGGGTGAAGAAAGAGTTTGAAACGAAACAGACAATTCCATAATTTTAGGGGGAAAATATTTATTATAAAAGAGACAAGTTCACCAAAACATCCAAGTTTAATTTAGAATAAAAAAAACTCCCTGTGCCCTGCTCAGCTCTGTTCACAGTTGTAAACTGGAGCACGTTGGATTCAAGGGATTGGGAGAGATTTAAGCTGCCTGTGGCAGTGCTGTGATCATGAACGTTGTGCTCCAAGGTTATTTTTGATTTGAATTCTTCCCCAGAGCACCCAAAAGGCTCGCTTTGAGTGGGCAGGTCTTCCTTTCAGAGCTGTGCAATGGATGGCAGGACCCCATTCCCTCCAAACTGTCTGTGGTGCTGCTGGAAGGGCAGGAGCATTTCCCAGGATCAGAAAGGGCCAACCAGGACACCCCAAAGGGGCAGCTGGGCACCCTGTGCTGGCCCAGGCAGCTCTGAGGGGATGCAGTAGGTCTGTGGGGCAGCTCTGGCAGGAATTCAGCCCACCTTTCCCATTCCAGGTCCCTCACAGAGGCTCCATCCTGCACTTTATTTTAAAAAAAACTGACAGCAGGAGGAGAGGTCACCCAGCCCTGATGGACACACTCCCTGCATTTAACTTGGGATAAAATGGGAGGGATGAGACTGTTTTGGTGGGGAAAAAAATGATCCCTTCTAGAAGAGGTAGCAGGGGTCCAGCACCAAAAGCAATTTTTTTTTTTTTATGTTTCCCCTCTCCCATCCTGTTGGTGCTTGGGGCATGGCTGCTCCTTTGGGGAAAAAAATAACCTGAGAGCCATTCCCATCACAGCAGCCCAGCACATCCTTTGGGTTTGGCTCTGGGAAACATGTCATGCTTGGAATAGGGAGAGGGGAGGGAGGGAAAGCTCGACTTCTTTTGGGTGTTGTTCCTTCTCACCTTGTATTTTTGATGCCACTGATGATCAGTGTGAAGCCAAATCCTTCAAGCTCAGTATTATCACAAAGACACCAGGCCAGTGATCCAGTTTGGGGATTCTCTGTGATGGGAATCCCAGGATCACTGAGCTTGGAAAAGCCCTCCCAGCCCATGGATCCCCCCTGTGCCCCATCCCCACCTTGTCCCCAGCCCAGAGCACTGAGTGCCACGGCCAGTCCTTCCCTGGGCACCTCCAGGGCTGGGCACTCCAAACCTCCCTGGACAAGCCCAAAATTCTTTGTAGGCCTTGTTGACCATTTTCTGGCTTTGAGATTTTGGTGAAAATTCAACCTGCAGGACAGAAATTAATAAATAGCCCCCAGGAAACTCTTTGACAGGTTGAGTTTTGTCCCCATTTCCTCCCATGAGGGATCACTGTGACCTACAGTGGTCATTTTATATAATTGGCTCTGTAATTTGATGACCTCAGTGGTACTGAATTATAGTTATATCAGGGATGCAACAAATCTCAGAGCATGAGACAGCCAGTGAGAGAAAAACATGCCCAATATTTCTGCTCTTTCAGATTAGGACAATGTTACCTGGAAAGAGTTATTGCCTGAGTTTGTTGGGAGGGGTCACCTGCAGAGACAGAAAATGATGGCTGAAGGTACCACATCCATCTTCCTGTGCCTGTTTATGTGGGTAATTTATACCACACTGGTCATAAAAACAGGTTTGTTGCACAACTGTGGAAAAAAAGGTTGTTGAAGAACAGCCAGATCTTTATATCTGTATTTTATCTCCTTCTGAGCTACAGGCTGTGACTCTTCTGCAGGTCCTCTAAAAATAGATCAAAACCTGATGAAGGTGTCCCTAAAATTTGGATTTGGGTCATTCAAAAGGGGAAACAGGTAAAAGGTCTGGCCCCAACTCTGAACTTCCTCTGGTTAGCAATGTTGTTTGGGTTCTGGGGCTTGGGTTTGGTCCATCTTAATAAACAGAGCTGACAAGCACAACCTGCTTAATTCATCATCATCTGAAAATGAAATAAAGAAAAGAGCAGATCTATTTCTGTTTGCTCAGAGGATGCAAGTCTGAGCTGAGGAAGAATAAAATATCTAGAAGCTGACTTTAAAAATAACAGGAGGTTCATGGTTTTTCTTTTATGCAGAACCCAAATGTGACCCAGACTCGAGAGAACACAAAGCTTTCAAGGGAGTATCAGAGTCTCTCTGAGCTCGTGACCCTTTGTGTGATCTGTATTCCATGGGAAATTGTTTTGCAGTGAACTAGGAAATGATCAGTATCCAGCAGGTCACCAGGGACTCTTTTAAACTGTATAATTAGAATAATTTCACTTGTATCGAGCAGGGCAGGGATTCAAGAAGTAATTTGGAGGCAAAAGGGCGAGGAGCCAGGCCATGGATGTGAGCTGAGTGATGGACTTTGCATTTTATTGCTCTTCCACATCAAACCTGGCAGTCATTCATCCATCAAACCCTGGTACCTGTGGCTGCAAACCCTTCTGAACCCATCCCAGCCTGCTCAGGTTCTGCACAGCAAAGCTGGGCTGGCTGGGAAGAGTCTGCAGGACTGACAGTGCAGAAGTGAGGGTTTGGAAGGGGTGTGACAGAGATCTCCAGAACCAGGCTGGTGCAAAGGGCCCCTTCTGAGCTCTGGTGGCAGCAGAGGAAAGCAGGGACACACCTTTTCCACTGGGGTCAGAGTGGGAACACAGGGAAGCTCCATGGCCAGAACATCCACCCCTGCTTCAGTCACCCATTTTCTTGCAATAATTAGACAGTTACCAAGAGTTTCTCCATCCCAGTGCCATCATATCACCTTCACTCATTAATTTTTATATTTGTAGCGCAAGGGAGAATCGATTTTATGCATAATTCCCAGAGGCAAAATCCGTATTTTCATGAGATTTCCATAAGTTTCGTGAAGGGTTTTCCCCCCAACACCTTCTCTGAGCTGTCTCCCTTCACACCCCCCTGCCCTTCATGCCCTCTGTCCCTCAGCAAAGTGTTTGTTCAGCCCCCCTGAGCCACACACCTCTCCCTCTCTGGGAATATTTGTCTTTTTCTCGTTACAAGGAAGCCCTGCAGCCTCAGAGGGAAGATATAAACACCCGTGGGTCCCCCTGGGATTGCAGTGACTGCCTTGGTGACATGATTTGCTGCAGAATTACATTTCCTCTGACATTGGACTCCTGGCATCTCAGAAAGAGTCGAGGATAAGAAAAAACCCACCTGGTTCATAACTTATTTTATATTGACATGAATATCTAAGCTGAGCTGCCAACAGCAATCCAGGAGATGGCAACTGGTTCTCTTGAAACCCAGAAATAGTTGCCTCAGTCTAACTATTCTTAGTCTAACCCTAACACTGTTAAGTTTGTCCCTCTCAAGTGACACCCAACCTGTGTCTCTTGGAGTCGTGCCTGGCACTGGATGAACGTTTTGGTTAATGCAGAGAAATTATGTTTAATTTTGAATATCAGAATCTCAGAATCCCTTTCAAAGTGTCCATTCTGTGAAGCTCTTTTCCCTGGTTTGAAGAAACACAATTCCCTGATGTTGAAAGAAACACAATACCCTGGTCAGGCAGAGTGGGGGATGAAGTGCAGGATGCTGGGGAATGAGCTGTATAATGCTGGGAATCAGCTTTCAGGGGTGAGCACAGATCACCCCTCCTTTCCCTAACCCCTTCTGGGATATTTTCTCCTTGTGCTGACCTGGAATGAGTCATGTCTGGCTGAGTTTTCAGGTGTGTGTGACTCCTAGACCTGAAAAATCAGGCCCCCAACCTCCTCGCACAGGACCAAGGGAAGAGCAGCAGTGCAGAGTCTCTGCAGGAGCGCTGTCCAAAATCCCTGAGCCCGCTGCAGGGCTGGGGAAGGATCAGCATTGCAGAAATGCCATCTGACAGCCGGCTCCAAGGCTTCCTCCAAAGGACAGATTCAAAGCAATTCACCTGGCAAGGAGTTAGTCCTCCCATTCTGCTGGAGCTCTGCTCCGATAAAAGCAAGAATTCCAACGAGTTGATGATTTCATCTCCTTGGCACGGCCAGCCCTGCACAGCTGCACAGCTGAGATGTCACAACAAAAGCAGACGCTTACAAAAGGTTCTTCTTTATGTTTTTGGCTGGTAAATGTAAACTGCCTGTGCTATCCATACATGCCAGGAATGTCAACAGTGGCTCGGGCGTGCGGCTCTTCCCGCTAATCCAGGACAGCTCAGGATCACAAGTGATAAATCCTCTCACTTTCGGAGCTCAAAGCAGCAAAAGGTTTGGTATTTGGACAGAGAAAGCTTTTCATGTTGGCTTGGGCAATGAATATGCAAAGGAGAATGAACTCACTGTGCCAGAGGACAGAAGAGGTGACCTGCATCAGCCTTCCCCCCTCTCCTGCTGTGGGGACTTAGAGGATGGTGAATTTTCTCCCTTTTTCTCCCTCCAAACCTCCCAGATGGACTCCAGAAAGAGAAGAATAAAAGGAATGAGTGGTTGGTAGGGCTCTAGTTTGTAGCATTGTTCCATTAAAGTGCTTTCAGTGTAGGAACCTGACAAATGGTCATGTTTTCTGCAAGGGAAAACCTTTTGAAACACTTGGAGGGTCTGAGTTATGCTGTGCTTTGTTCATTTGGGCTTCACACTCTTGTCCACAAAACATATTTTAGCTGAAAGCAAAGGACTTACAAAATACAGAGAAAAAACATTGACTTTGGAGGCACTTCCACTTCTTGGGAATGAGATCCTTCTTTGGGGAGATTGTCTCCTAATACCCCTGCACAGGTTTTTCTCCCACCTTTTCTGAACTAAGGCACTGGCTGCTCTTCACTCCAGAATTTAAACCACAACTTGATCCCCCTGTCCTCTCATCCAGGCAGGATCCACGAGGGTGGGGAGGGGCTGGGATGGATTTCCCAGAGAAGCTGTGGCTGCCCCTGGATCCCTGGAAGTGTCCAAGGCCAGGCTGGAGCAACCTGGGCTGGTGGAAAGTGTCCCTGCCCATGGCAGGGGGTGGAACAAAAGAGCTTTAAGGTCCCTTCCAACCCAAACCATTAAAAGATTCCATGTTCATCTTTATGGTTTGTAGGTGTCTCATTTTTTGTCCCTCAGGTTTTCCACTGCCCCTTATTTCAGAGCCCTTGGGTGTGCAGAGCAACTCCCCTCACAACACCAAGAGGAAATATTTGTCTGAAACCACTGTTTGCCTCTGGATTTGTTTTGAAATTTAAGAATTTGGGTAAGAGGGAGAAAAAAAAAAAGCAAGCAATGCTTAGGTAACCTAAAAAGCAGCCCTGCCAATTTGTAATATGAACCTGAAGTCTGTAAAATGATGACAAGTATGTGAAGTTGTGAGATGCTGGCTGACATTTCAGAGTACAAACATCCACAGCTCCATCCAGATTGCAAAATATTAACGATTTCAAATGGAAAAATCTAATGGGCCAAACACTGGTTTCTCTTTTCTATTTTAGGAACACCTAAAATATGGGGTTTGTTGTTTTCTAAGAGAAACTAAGCATATTGTTGAAGTGAAATGACTCAAGTTTAAACAAGTGAAGTATCAGAAGAAACAAAACAAACCAAACCCTCAACGATATTCACACACACTGTCAGTTTTATAGTGAAAATTTAGATCAAGGTTCTCCTCAGGTGGAAATTGTCCTTTTTACATTAAAGATGTGGCTCCAAATGCTCAGAATCATAATACTTTGATACTTTCCTGGCACTTGGGATTATTAACCACTATTGCAGCCATTTAAAAAGTCTGCATTTTTCCTCAGTGTTTCTGTTTCACTTTCTGGTTCTTGAGACAATTCCAGATCAGGAAGGTTGGGTTTAGCACCACCAAGTGCAAAAATGACATTTAAGTAGCTCTCAACTGAACTTTTCCTGGAAAAGTTGTAACTCCCATATTATTTTCCAAATGAATGAGGATGGATCTCCATTCTCCCTCCCTTCCAGACATCCCACACAGATATCAGAATTTCTCTGGATGTTTTTGTGAGTGTTATTTTTTTCGGGCGCCCCAGGCAGGGTGCCAGGCTCCTGCTCAGGTGCAGTAATCCAAGGAGTGTCTAATTTTCAACTGCACACTCCCAAATTAAACTGCAGCTGCTGGCCAGGTTCACCTGATCTGCTCACAGGGGCATCATTAGGGAAAATCAATTAGTTTTTCCATCCCCCCCCGAATGGTGCTGAGGTTGAATAGGAGGAGGAGAGAGAGAGAAAAGGGGGAAAAAAAAGGACTTTTGTGTGGGAAAGATAAAACCGAGGGTATTGAGTAGCCAGGTTAATGCAGGGCAGTCACAGCTGGAGAGAAAGGAGATACAAGAGTTTGTGTTACATTTTACAGATGAAAATGAGAGCTGGTCAAGCATGAAACAAACCTGTTTGGTGCTCAAGCACCACTTCCTTACTTTTCCACCAGCTCCTCTTTCCATGTCCTTCTGCATTATGATCCTGGGCTGAGTTTAGTTAAAGGTGAAAGGAAAATGTTGTATCAAAAAGCAGAGGAAAGCCTGTCCTGAACAACCTGACACTGGCTTCAGACTCCTCAAGGCTCGTGGGGGTTTTTCATAACTCATTCCAAATGCACTGTGAAATAAGTCTTTGGAGAACGGGATGTGTCACAGTAGGATTTGATTATTGGGAGTTTTAATCACGAGCCAGACGTGGAAGAAACAAAGATGACACTTAGTTGAAACTCAGTGCACAGGGCAAAAGATGGACCTCTAAAGAAAACCCATTAGGATGGATTTTACTAAATGAAACAGAGCTGAGTGCATTCCAGGGTTTAATGGAAACTAGGAAAAATATCACTTTTAAAGGGGGACATTTGAATTTTGGTATATGAATCAGGTTTTAGAAATGCTGCAGTCGATGTTCACTGCAAAAAACTTCCATTTTGTTAAATGCTCGACTCAAACCAGAATTTTTGCAAATTTTTCCTTGGAGATGGGCATGTTCTGTTGCTGATCTGAAAAGAATCATGAGCTGGTCAGAGAGAATTAAACCTATTCAACATCCAAACTAAAACTTTAATGAACCCAGTGTTTGTTATAATTATATTTTCTTATGGAAACGCTATCGAGAAGCACCATAAACCCAAATCATTTTAGAGGAAAACGCCTTAATATCTGTAATTTTTCTAAAAATTTTGACTGGAACTTGAATTAATTAGATGTTATTGTGAATTATTTTTCGTTGATATAGACAGTATAAACAAACATGCAGATGGAACACAGTTATTCCTGAAAAATTTCAAGCCTCAATTCCTGCATTTGTAGAATTTTCAGACAACTGAGACAGTGCTTTTACAACTGAGCTCCTTTTTCTTCTTCTCCTTTTTTTTTGTTTTGGTTTTTTTTGTTGTTGTTGTTGTTTGTTCAGGGGTTTTTGTTGGGGTTTTCTTTGTTTTGTTTTGGTTTGTTTTTTTTTTCGTTTTGGTTTTGGGGTTTTTGTTTGGATTTTTTGTTTGGTTTTTCGTGGTTTTTTGTTTTGTTTTGGTTTTTTTTTTTTTTTTTTTTTTTAAACCCTGGGTGATAGGCTCAGAAATATAAAGGTCTCTGAGCATAGAGCAGATGATGCAACAGAACTGGGTGCCTGCACTCAAACCCCCCATACTTTACACAATATTTTCTTTTTTTTTTCCTTTTTTTTTTTTTTTGGAATCACGAATAAAACTTCACGAAAAAATTCCAAAAGGCAAAATCTGCGATGAGAAAAACAATCAGGTGGGGGGGAAACTCCTTTCCCTGCTCCTGGTCTCCCTCCCATCCAAAGGAATGCCCAGCCCATGCTTGGAGCAGGGATAGCAGCAGCTACAAACCATACACTTAGTCAGAGATCATTATCAACCCCACCAATGCCATGATGCACCCCTGTGATCACATCACTAAGTAATTAACTAAGTAATCAATCAATTAATCATAAGGGAAAGTTCTTCTTGTAACACAAATCAGTTTAGGAGCTCTGGTTTCAGAAATAAAGTATTTATGGAAAGATCTAAAGAAACAGAGCCACCACTGTTTGCAGGAGAGACTCTGTTATTCTTAATTAACTTTTCTGAGTGCAGGTAGCACTCAAATGACCAGAGACTAAATCCCCAGCTGGTGTGAGGCAGTGGGGCACTGGGAATGGGGAGGGGCAGCTCCTGGGGACAGCCTGGCTCTGCTTTCCACCTGTCAGCAGAATAATCCCAGAACAGGCCAATTTTCATTATCCTTTTTTGATAAAATCTATCAAACCAGCCAAATAAAAAATTATTATGTACCCCTGGTTCTGCTGGGACCCATCACTCCACAAGGAGTGAGATGGATGTTATGCATCAATGCTTCCAGAAATGCAACATTTGGGGAAAGACCCACTGACTTGGGAACTAAGTCAGAAGTTGGTTCAGAAAATGGTTTTGCTTTGTGAAAGGCTCTGTCGTGGCTCAGTGACAAACCCCTTCCTCTGACAGCAGCAGAAGAGAGAGATACTGAGACTGCTTTACCTGGAGACCAACAGAAGTGTGGGAAAGCAGATGCCAGTTGTTTAATTGGCTCAGTCTTTTGTTCTCTGCTGAGTCAGAGGAAAAGCTCAGAGATCTGTCACTGTGCAGCTTTTCTCGTCTGGGAAGTCTGAATTCATGAGACTGGGGGAGTGTGGTTTTAACCCACTCTGCTGGCAGTGACCTCGTGGCTGGGGGGTTGCATTGGCACCCAGAGACCCTTCAGTGGGGGGCTTTTAGGTGGACACCAGGGGATTAAACACGATGGATTCCAATGGCAGAGAGTGGAATGCAGGTGATTGGCCTCAGATTGTGCTTTATTTCTTGGGACAAGACACTTAATACAACATGTGGCACCAAGCAGCCCCCATTTTACCCAGTACTGAGCCTAATCCTTATGGAGGGGGTGCATTTCTTCACTTTTTTTTTTTACTGTTATAACAAGAATATGAGGTTTGCAGAGGTTCCAAAGTTGGCAATTCAGATCTGCTCCTCCCAACTGATGAACAAGCACAGCTTTGCTTTGATAATCTCTCCCCTGAAAGACATGTTTTTGAAATTCCTTCCCTTCTTTAACTTCACCGAAAGGGGGTAAGGGATGATGTAGCTGAAATGATACTATGGTGACATAACAAAGAACAGTAAAGGTCAGAGCAGATTAATTTGCTACAGGATCAGCTGGAGAATATTAAACCTCTTAACTGTAATCCTTTGATAACCAGTTCTATAATGTAATCATCAGTGTACATCCAATAACACACATGTTAATTACTTTAGAATTCCATTTTTCATCCCTAATCGGGAGACATATTTTGAGGGATGCCACAACCACCACCAGCAGCAGCCCCCAACAATTAAAATAACCCTTTTCAAATGAAAAGAGACTATTTTGATGAGGTAGCCGGGGAAAAGTCAGCCTGGAAAATATCCTTCTGAAGGAAGCATCTGTCACAAGTCAAAACGTTATCGCTGCTCCCCGGGGAGATGCAGCCGAGGGACAAACAGGAGTGAAATACTCAGTGCTGGGTTTTGACAGGCAGAGGGGAGATTTTGCCATCTGGAGAGTTGTGTTATTAAGCTGGGTCTGAGCAATTCACCCCCCTCAACCTCGGGCTAACATCTGAAACCCGGGAAAATCCAAGGCTGAAGGAGAAGGTGGGGTTTTTTTCCCGTGCACAGAGAGTTTAATCACCCCGGGGAGGGGGCAGCTGCTTTGCACGGGATGCTCAGGAGCACTTTCTCAGGAAGCCAAGAGCCTTGTGCCAGCTCCCACTGCCCCTCCTGCCCCAGCAAAGCCCACCCTCCACACTGGAGGGGGCAGAGCCAGAACTTTGTGCCAACTGGGCAGCAGTTCATCATCAAAGGCGTGGAAAAGCTCCGGCTGTGGCCCCCACATTTCTGTCACCACTCCGGAAACAATTAACCACCCTCTGAAAGCAGGAGCACCGGTGGGGGTGCTGCACAGCTTCTGCGTGCAGGTGTCTTCCAGAAAGATGAAAAAAATCCTCCAAAATTTAAAAATTAGGGAAAAAAAGTCTGTGAAGTGGTGGTGGCTTCTCTCCGAGCCAGAGCGTGGTTACACTGGAGCGTTGACTTCTCTGAGGGCAGTGAAGTGTTGAGCTGTTCTGAGGTCTGCTTGTTTCCTCGATGACTGAATGGGAGTTTGGAGGTGTGATGATAAGAATTTGAAGTGTAACAGTTGGTGGAGTCTCAGCAAACACAGGGATAAATCCCTCCCTCCTCCTTCCAGAAGGGAGCAGTTCAGGCTGCCCTGGGTCCAGCAGAAAGGGCAAATGCTGTTTTCCTTAAGGCAGCTTGTAAATCCCAAAGTCCTTGGGAAGAAGCCAATCCCAGGGGTGCTCTGAGAACGAGCATTTCTCCGTGACTCTGGTTCCAAACGCACTGTGAAAAGTCTGGATGTGCCCGATCCCAACAGTGTCCCTTTGGATCCTTCCAATGCCACCATTCCACTGGGGGATTTCAGGCTGCCATAACTCACTCTTCTGCTTTCAACACCCTTTCCTGTGAAGTTTGCTGACCAGGATGGGGGTGGATGAACAAGTTCAACAACCACTGCTGGGTTGAGGGGTTTGTTCCTCCAGAACAAAACAATCACCCTGAAATTACTTAAATTGAATGTTTGAAGACAAGCCAGCAGCACCTTTGGCATCAAGCTGTGCCCTGGGAGGCATGGGCAGGGCAGGATTTTGGGCAGGATGTCGGGTCTTGGGAAACCAGGGTTCAGCTGGGAGCTCAGGTGAGTTCCCTGAAGTACATTTATAAATACCTGGCACGTGATGAAGAATGTGCTGAAAGAGCTGAGTCAGGGGGAAAGTTAGTTTTGGGAGGTCTTAAAACTGACTTGCAGTTTAGGGTGTAGCCTAATTTTCAGGCCCTTCCTCCTTCAATAAATACAATGTCCCGAACAAAATCCTTCCATCAAAACCAAAATCACTTGGACAAATCCAAGAAGAAGCAGCACATGCACCTTCCACTGATAACTGATTCCAGAGTGTTGTTGTCCTTAGAAAACAGGAAAAAAAAGAGAAAGGAAAGTTGACCTGAGGGTCAGTTCTTGCTCTGGCTTGTGCTGTAATGCAATAGGGTTTATAAATCTTTAATTGCAGTTGGTTTGCTATAAATGCTTAATGAAAACATGATGTCCAAATGGCTGTCGGGGGGTATCAGTGAGCAGGCAGAGTTACAGTGCTCTGGTGCTGTAAGTAACCTCCTGATGGGCAGGAGCTGCAAAGGATTCACGTTTATTTCTCTTGCATCAGTTCTAAAAATGAGCCAGGGGTGGTGGGGAGTGTGAGGTGTGAGTGTGTGGATCCTGCCTGTGCACGGAATGACGCAGGAGTTCCACAGCCAGGGCTCCAGCAGCCCCCCTGGGGAGCTGGAGTTTGTGTGGGAAGGCAATTCCATCACTGGAAATCACTTTAATTAAACCTTTAAAGGTTTGTTTAGTCAAAGAAACGCTCTGAGCTCACAAGTGACTCCCCCTGCAGAGCACTGGCTCCTGGGGACTCCTCGGGTGCCTCTTGCACAGAGCTGAGGTGGGGGGGCAGGACTGAAGGGGAGAGCTGGGGGTCCCTCAGCAGCACCCCTGGTCCCAGGGGAGACTCTTGTCAGCACCCCCAGCCCCGTGGGGGTCTCTCATCAGCACCCCCAGCCCCATGTTCTCTCACTGCCAAGCACCACTGAGCTGCCCCACCTCTCTCCAGCCTCCCCGTCTGCAGGGCAGGGACATAACACCCTGGAATCTCACCCTTTGGAGCAAAGGCTTGTATGATTCCCTTGTTCCCTTTCTGATCCCCATGGTTAGGAGAAGGGAGAAGGGAGAAGGGAGAAGGGAGAAGGGAGAAGGGAGAAGGGAGAAGGGAGAAGGGAGAAGGGAGAAGGGAGAAGAGATGACCCCACCAGGTCCAGAGTGTCCTCCTGGCCAAGCGCTGACTCCTGGATGGGGAGCAGTTAAAAACAGGCTGCACATAATGATTTTTCTTTCTGTGGAAGAAGGGAAGGAAAAGCAGGGCCAGACAAGCTTGGGGCTGTTCTCACTCCTGTGGCTTCCTGAAGCTTTTACTCTGCACCATTTACCCTGCATAAATCAATTGCCAGAATATTAGTGCTCTGCTTCCTTGTTTACTCTGAAAGATTATGTCCCATTAGCAGATTTGTCTTGTAATTGAACTGAAGTGTAAAATGCCAATGTCCTGACAACCCCAATGGTCGGGATTAGCTGCTGCAGACATTTCTGTCCTGTTTTGAAACATTTTGATTGAGCATAATTAATCCAGCTGAACTGATAGGATGACGGATGCTTCCAGCCCCAGTGGTTTGCAGAGGGAGGCAGGGCTGGACATATATATCATAACAAGATAAAGAGGGACTGACAGGCAACAGCTTCTGTTTTCACAGGGCTTGTTTTCTCTTCATGTGACAAACTCTCAGGGGCAGAGCACAAACGTCACTTAGGGCCCAATTTCAGGGGTCAGTTTGTTTTCAGAGCACCCTGAAAGCACGTGGAGCTCCCATCCCCTGCCCAAGAGTGGGTTTGGGGTCAGGGTCTGTTCACCCTCGCAGTGCTGACCTGAGCACGACTCAGAGGGTTTTCATCAGAGCTTTTTTACCATTGGGGTCTCCCAGGCACAGTCTCCCTCTCAGGGTCACAGAACACCACTGACCAGGCAGGAAAACACTTCCAAAAAGGCAAGACAATGTCTTTATATAACACAGCAAAAGGGTTTGCTGTCCCAGACTGGCTTCTTGAGTCTGCAAGAATCTGAAGTTTCAATGCTCAGAGGCAAAAGAGTTTTCTAAGAGGGGGCGGGATATGGGAAGTTGAGCACTGACCACTGTCATTTAACAACACAGTGAGTTCAGAGGATTTGCAGCCACAGGCTGAAGGACACAGAGTCAAACCAGGAGAGGAATTGCATTATCAGGGTTGTCTGACAGCTGCAGGACAAACCCAGGTTCCCCTTCCCCTCCTGGCCAGCCTGGCCTTTGCCATCCCTGTTTACTCACTATTTTTATAACACTGCCCACATCTGCTCTGAAGGCTCAGGGCCAGCACAGATTGAGGGCTGGAGTGGAGTGTTTGTCATTCGTGGGGTAATGAGAAAGGAGACACTGGTCTGGCAGGTACCAAACACAGGGTAAGAACCCGAGAAACATCCTGGCTTTGCCATTGCTCTGAGCTATTTTGATGTCTTCACTCCTTCCTGCTGTTGGTTTTAACCCTTTTCTATAAAGAAAGGGGGAAGGTTTTAGGAACCAAGGGCAAATGGATGCTTTGCAGTTCTTCAGGGCTCAGCCTTCAAGCTCAGCTCACAGAGGCCACATTGTTCTAGTTTACCAGAAATATTTGAGTTGCTTGTCCCTGACCAAAATGAAGTTAGAAATCTTGTAAAAAAAAATGGTATTATTGTGGTTAGTTCCTCTAGCAGATCCTGGAATTACAGAAGCATGAAACAATGAAAAAAAAGGGGGAAAAAAATCAGAAGATATGTGCTGCCACGTGCCTTTATTTTCAATTGCTCTGAAGAGCAGAACATCATTTGCTGTCCCACGTGTGAAAACAACACCTACAGCTTGACTCAGCTTCTGCAGACTCCAGCACATCACACACACCTCGAAGCAGAAATCAGGAGGCAAAATGAAATTGCACCTGAGGAGATGAGAGCCTTGTGTTTGTGAGCACAGCCCTGCTGGGCTGGAAGGTCACAGCGTTGCCCGGGGACTCATATTCTGCTTTATTACATAACTCGTATCTCCGGAATTAAAGCTTAATCCCAAACTGGGGCTCGGAGTCCAAATCAGAAAGGACTTGCTTACATTACCAGTAACACAACCACCCTGTTCTCTAAAGGTACAGCAACAGGAGCAGGAGCAACAGGGATGATTTTTAATCTGAAGCCCCGTGTAAGGGAAATGAAGCTGCTGGTTCTCCTTCCCTGCGAGCCTCCAGCAGCTGTCCAGAAATCAAAGGGTCTTGCCAGAGCTTTGATGAAACACATAGAGTTTTGTATGGCATTGGGTGCCAAACATGCTGCTGATAGAAGCAATAAATCCCCATCCAAAACCTAAAAATAATATTGGGATTGTTTTAAATTAAGGTTACGGGATATGGAATTAATTAGACCCTGCATGGATTCTGAATAGCAATTATTACATATTTGTTCAGGTTTAAGTATTTTTATAGGATTTTTTTTTTTTTTCAATCCTGTTAGAATATTTTTTCCTATGGGATGGGGATCATCTTTGTGAGAGGAAGAATGGCCTTGTGGTTAAGGCTGGCCTGAGACTCAGGAGATCTGGGCTCCATTGCTGGCTCTGCCACAGACACCCTGTGTGAGCTCGGGCAAGTCATTTAACAGCCACTTTTATTTTTCTTAAAATAAAACTCCAAGGCCCATTTAAGCATCTAAAAGATGCGACTGCTGAGAACTGCTGAGTGCTCAGCATTAAAGAGGAGAGGGAAAAAAAAAGAAGAAGAGGAAGAAGAAGAAGAAAGCTGGCTGTCCATCTAAGAGCTGTCCCTTTGGTCCCTTCAGGGCATGCTGAGCATTTTGGAAAATCCATCCCTTCATGTCTCCATTCTTCATCTGTGGAGCAGAAATTCCTCTCTCACACACACACACAGAGGGACTCTGGAAGTGCTACCAAGGCTGGGAACGGGGCACTGGATGGGGATGAAGTTAAAACGACTCGATTTTGGCTTTTATGCCAGAGGTGGGTGAAAGTATGAGAAAAGCCACTGCTCCCCACCACACAGGTCAGGTCACTGCTGCCAAGGACCTGTGAGAAGGGGGTTTTGGGGGGATGGTCCTTCTGGTGTGAGGGCACTGTCAGGGCTGAGCTCACACACCACTGGTCTGAGCCTGGGCAGTCTCGTGCACTTGTTTACTGCTCCCTCCAGCAGCCCGATTTTCAAACCAACCATTTCAAATGTTGGCTCCTTCCACCCCGGGTTTGAACCAAAGGACAACTGTGGGACTTGCCAGAGGCCCACGAGCCCTCAGGCCCCGTGTGGGCTCAGCAGGGTCTGCTCTGCCCTCCCAGCAGCGTCTCGGGGGGTGATTCCCACCACTGCTGCTGTGCCAAACCATCACACACTGCTCAGAGTCTCACCCCCATCTCTTCCCCACTTCCACAGATAACCCCAAGCCAAAAATATATAAGCCAGAAATACATTTAAGCCAAAAATTTCGTTTGCAACATCCCCAGTCCTCCACCAGACATCGGCAGTTTGGCATCAACTGTTGCAGTGTGATAGAGGGGACCTGGAGAAGCTGGTGAAGCTCACACAGAAAACTATTTGTTTAGTTGTTTAGGACAAGAGAGAGCAGATAATATCACTGTGTGGAACTTTTTACGACAGAAATCGCTGATTAAAAATGTTTTGCTGTGACAGTCTCTTTCCATCCCCTAAAAGTCAGTGAATGAATTTGTAGTCACATGAGGGAATGTGACCTTGTTTCTCTGTTTTCATTGATTAAAAAAAAAAAGAGTGTTTTGACAACCCTTTCTGCACCTGCAGGTACACACAGAGCATGAGACAAACTGGAATATAATAAATGTCATGTAGTTAACACAGGGGTGAGGGAGGCACAGCCATGGGACTCTATGAATACAAATGCAGTGAGAATTCCAGGGAAGGATTGGTGACCTGTTCTGGTGACAGGTAACAACAAAATTATTCCATTAGATCAGGGCAGCAGGGATTAAAATCACAGAGAAGATCAATATTAACGTGGACAGCACATTCATTCAGGATGAACAGGCTGACATAAAAGAAACTGCTCTTTTTGCAAGGTGTCTCTGGAGTTAGGGAAAGTGAGGGAATACAGCAAGATTCCAGCTTTGTAAAGTCACAGCTCATGGGTGTGGATTCATGAGGCCAAAGCACAATTCTGGATGGAAGGAACCCTCTGTTTAAAGCAGAGTGAACTTCAAAGCCAGACTGTGATGCTCAGACACTCCGCTCATGGAATGTCTTTATGGGTGGGCCTTTCACATCCTCATGGTGATTTTTTGTCCCTTGTATCTCAGCAGAATTTCCCTGCCTGCAACCTGTCCCTGCTGCTGCTCATCCTTTACGGTGCCCTGGGTGTGGAGTCTGGCTCTGCCTCCTCTGCCACCCCCAGGAGCTGGAGAGGGCAGCTCAAGCTGCCTTCAGCAATTAAAGCACAAAACCCCTCCTGGGCAGCCTTTCAGCCACCAAGTCACTGCCGAGTCACCTCTTACAATCCACCTGCTGCTGTTCACCAGGGCTGGAGGAGCAGCTCTGCCTTTATTAATATTTTAGAACAAAACAGTCCTGGCAGTGGGTCTGGCAAGGCCCTGATGTGATCATTGCTGGGGGCTGGAGAACAGATCTCCATGAACACCCTGACCTGTGCCACGCTCCCACACTGACCCTGGGATGGGGCACTGGGCTGGGAGAGCCCTTGGGATGACTGTCCAGAGGGAACAGTTTAGGGGTATGAACACAACCTCTCTGCTTTCTTGGAAGTATTCAACATATTAAGTATTCTCTCACTCATAAGGTGAGAGAAAACCACCTTCTGCCTGAGCATGGCCTTGTCCTGCTGGCACCACAATATTCCCAGCAGTTCTGGTGGCACAGGGACAGTCAGGGGGGGAAAGTCTGTCGGTGCCTGTCGGCAGTGGAAAGTTTTTGGGTATTTTCTTTTTTTTTTCCAGTGGGCAGCACGTGCCCCAGAATGTGAGGAATGTCCCTGTGTGGATTTCCACCCGTTCCTGGAACAGGGCCAGGATGGAAGAGCTTTGCAGTGCATTTCCTGAGTCACTGACGTGCTCGGGTGAGTTCCCTCCACCAGCTGGGGGAGGATCAAGAGATAAAAACCCGGCCCTCGTGCCCAGGCAGGGCAGAGCCTGGAGTGGGATGTGCAGGACAGACCATTGGCACATCCATATGGGCCCTGGGAATCCCCCGTGGTTGTGGAAGGGGTTACGACTGACACCGGTCAGGTTGAGATAGTTTGAGTGGGTTCCCCCCCAGAAAGGAGAAATCACACTGTAAAAAGCCAGAGAAGACCATATAGTGTTCCCTGTTAATGTACTTTTTTTGTACTTTTATTTTTCTTGGTAAAACCTGAGCTCCCATTTCTAAGAACAATAATGCATATGGTGGGGATTTCATTCAGGATACTGAGGGCAATGGAAGAGGGGAATATTTTAGAACTCTCCATCAGCTCTGATATCAGTTCATTTTGCAAATGCAAGGCAAGATTGTTACATTTTCTCATGGTTTCATCATTTGTAAGCACTGTGCTTGATAAAACTGAATTTTTTTATGTGTTTTTAGATAAACTTGTTGGGGGGGCCTCATCTTATGAAATGCCACATTTTTTCCAACATTTGAGCTGAAGGAACAGAAAAAACCCAGGAATCTCCCAGGGCCCTCAGCATCCTCCAGGGCTGGAGCTTTAATTGGGATCTTAGAGGGCAGAGGTGGTGTTTTGGTGTTTTATCCACCACACAGTGGCAAATACAAGGTTGGCATCAAGCTAATCATCTGCCTGCAAGGGCACTGTTGGATCAAAGAGATTTAAACATTAATAAAGCTGTGTGAAAGGATTGCCAAGGTACTTCAGTGATGTGGGGAAGAGAAGAGCCTGGTCCTTCACACATGATAACTAACAAGGGCTCTCAGGGTGGCAGATGCTGCTCTGCCCAGTGGTTCGTGCACAAAGCTGCCCCAAAACCTGATCCAGCTAGAGACTGGAGGGGAAAAAAAGCTATGGATGCCTGGCTGGCTCTGTCCAAAATGCTGTTTGAGTTCTGTAATTGTGATGATTTGAATGGACACACATGATGTGAAAAGTTAACCAACACCAGTAAAATAATTACCGAGTCCCAGAATATTGTGAGCTGGGGGGACCCATGAAATAGTCACCAAGCTCCTGGTTGCCCACAGCACTGATTCCCCGAGTCTGGGTTAATATTCCTTTTCATCTCTGGCTCTTGGTCAGCAGGAACAAGAAATGGCAAACCAGGGGAGCCCCAACAACAGCATCATCACTGGGCACTGCAGTGTCCCCCCACAGAATGTGGCAAAGCACTTCATTAGCAGGGGTTGATGAGTTCACACGGTGTGAGGTCAGTGGTATCACCCTGCTTTTAGAGGAATTAAAGGCACAGACAACTTCAGTGACACTTGACCAAACACCCCACAGTGATGGACAAACCAGGAACTCATTTCCCAAGTGCCTGTTCTTGTTTGGCCACCCATTTTCAGTCCAGCTGCACCAGCACAGGTACTTGCCTGGTGTGCTGTGGAGTTTCTGTGAACCAGTGACACTGTTTAAGCACCCCAGAAAGAGCAAGGATTTGTCACATGATTAACATGTTCAATTTGAGCTCTAAAATCTACATGAACCCAGATCCAAACAAAACCCAGCCCGTTTTCTTAACAACCACTTAATATTTGGATCTTCCTCCCCTGTAAAGACACTTGGTTTTGGCTGATTCAACTGACCAGGAGGAGATCTGCTTGCAGGTGGGATTATATTCCCACTGCTCCTCCACGTGCTTCCTGCACAGCACTGTTTGAACACCATACAGTCTCCAGCAATTCAGCTGCTTTGCTGACAAAGAAAAGGGGTTTGATCACGGAGACAAAAGCATTTCAGGCTCCCCAGGAGCTCATAAAGCCAGACTGCAGTTCCATTGATTCATGGCCGATGCGTTCCCACAGCAAAAACAAAAAAGCAACATCAAATTTAGTCTCGGCGGATCCCAAAAAAAGAACCTTCCCATAGACCGGAATATGGAGAATAACTGTTCTCACCACGGCCCTGCTGGCTGGGTTCTAGCAGGAGCTGAAACATTATCCTTCCTGCATCTGAAGAGGGACTAATTATTTTGAATATTTTAAGAAAACAAATTAAAAAAATCTCCGGCGGGTTCTGGAAAAACCGAAGGAAAATCTGCTGAAAGTTGGACTCTCCAGGCAGTGCAAGGCAGAGGACAGAGACACTCAGTTTTATTTTCTGCCTTGTTGTTGCCTCTCCTCTCAGGCTGAACCCAGCACTGACTCTGCCACCATTATTTCCATAAACTCAAAAATAGGTAACTCCTAGTGGGCTTTTTAAGGTTCCCATAAAACCTTGGGAGTGCCACTGTCGTGGACAACAGAACTGAGCTGGGGATGTCAGCCCTGCCTGATGCCCTTGGGACACATGAAAAGTGGGGAAGGACCCCTTGAAAAGACAGGACCAGAGATGATGGGATCACAACCATTTCACCCCAGGCAATAATTCACATTATGAATGTGAAACTGTGGGGTTTGAGAGGCTTCTGCAGGGGTGGGAAGGTGGGTGGTAAAAACCTGTGTGTGAGAGCAAGCAGAGACCTGTGCTCTGTGTAGATCCACACGTGGAACACAGAGAGATGTGATGGGCACTGGCATTCCTGGGCTCTGCCAGGGGGACAGCCCTTCCCAGCTTATGCCCCTTAAGTTAAATCCGTGTCTGGTGGATTCCTGCCAGTGCATTCCTGACACAGGAGTCCTCCTTTGCCTTTGTGTGAGCTCTCTGTGCTCATTCTTTTCCACATCAGCAGTGCATTGCTCAAAGCAGGGCCAGGGGGGCTCAGAAAGGGCCAGGATTAGAGGTGCCACCCTGTACAAAGCATACCACACGTGCCAGCCCAGAGCTCAGGGGCAAGGACTGAGCAGATGGAGACATAGCAAGAGGGCATGGGGGGGGGGGTGGTGGTAATGCCCTCGGGAAGTTAATCTCAGTTATTTGGTGAGCCAGGCCACAAAAATGGGCTGAAACAGGTCATGTGTGTCACTGCTCTGCTCAGAGCCCACCTGCAGTGCTGCCTTCAGCTCTGGGGTCTGGATATTAGGAAGAAATTCAGAAATTAGGAAGAACCTGTGCCCTGGCACAGGTTGCCCAGAGAAGCTGTGGCTGCTCCATCCCTGGAAGTGTCCAAGGCCAGGTTGGACAGGGCTTGGAGCAACCTGGGCTAGTGGAAGGTGTCCCTGCCCATGGCAGGGGGAGGAACTGGACAATAAACTTTAAGTTCCCTCCCAGCCCAGGCCATTCTATGATCCTGTAATAAACAATTTTACAATCTGATTAAGCCATATCTTAAACACTACCAGTCTCTGCCACCAGTGCTTCCAGAGGAAGGTAGTTTCAGACTCTTCTTGCTCAAGTTACTGGAAAATATCTGATATTCAGCCCAACTCCACCCATCATCATTTCAGTGCCATTTGTTCTTCTCCTAACACTTCCTTCAGCTTCAATAGTTTACTTCCTTACCTCTTCAGAGCCCCCCTTTCAAGGATAAGTAATTGAAATTATTTAATTTCATCTCATCAAAGCAATCCTACTGTTAACAATACACCTTCTCTGTTCCAGTCTGGATTTATTGTCCCTGTATATAGATAACAGGGACTGTTCTAACCCTCCTAATCTCCTCACTTACCAAGACCCTGCTGCTTCTGTCTCCTGGGGAGTTGTCTCCAAGTACACTCTGGGAATGCTCTGAGTCTTTCCCATTAATGAGGTGCTTTTCATGAGTAGTGTAACATGTTATTGCTTCTGTAAGAGAGGGCAGCATTCAAGACAGTTGTCTCCAAAGCCATGGAAGTGCCCATCAAACTGCAGTTGGGTGCCAGTTTTCTTTTTTGAAAATAATCCTGAAAATCTCTTTCACTCTGTCTGTTTTTTTACTCCCTCAGTTTAGTCACACCTATATCTGATATTACAGATATCAGTAATATCATAAACTGATACTGCCAAGAGGTCCAGCTCAAAGGACAGTAAATAATTAAGATTTTACTTCCCAGGAGAAACTGGGGACAATGTACCTCTTTCCTTGTGCCATTCTCTTGATGATGTGCAAAGAACTCTAAAAGTTCTTGAACAGCCTGCTAAATTTTATTATTCTTTTATCTTAAAAACATCACAAGTGTCTTGTCTTTCTGGTTTTGTTGATGCACTTCTTGGGAAATGCCTGAGCTTCATTTTCCGAGCTGATTAACTGACAATTAACCCAAATTAGTTCTTACATCTGTAATGACTAATTTAGCCACCCACAAGTATTTGTTTCAGGCTACCATAATTCGTTCAAAATGGAGCAAAACATCTAATCTAGCTATTCTTGGGGTCGATTAAGAGGTAGCAGCTCATCACTGCTGAGGATGCAGTGGTTAGGGCTGGTTTGAATATTTTTGGAAGTCATTATTTTTCCGCAGAACCCAAAAAAATCGTTTCATCTGATGTCTCTTGGCCGTGTCGAGCTTTTGGTGAATCAAAGGCTGGTTTCCAATGGAACCATGCCTGGATTCATGATGGGCTTCTGAGGAGCTGAGGGCTTCCAGCCCCGGCGATTCCCAGGCAGCCCCTGCTGCCAAAAGCTCGTCCCAGCGCGTCGACTGGAAAGCCTGAGGAACACGGGTGGTGGTGGAGAACCAGAGGAGAAAACACAGCAAAGATGTAGGAGGAATTTTAAACAATCGTAACTGAACTGTAGCTCATCTCAAATATCAGCTGCTCTTCCAATAATCTCCTTGGCACCGGCGGCTCCTTTGTTCCCCAGCCAGCCATTGTCTCCTGGAGGCTCCTGCTGCCAAACTGGAGACAAGCAGCTCCTCGGGCAGGGCTGGAGGGTGGACGTGGCTGGGTGCAGGCTGAGAAGGTGCCCTGGGCCCAGCTGAGGTCTCTGGGGCAGTGAGAGGTGAGCTCTGAGCTCCTGGGGGTGGTTTCCCAGCCCCAGGGGCTGCCCTTGAGCACAGCTTTGGTCTTACAGGAACCAGGCTGTGCAAGGCTTTGCTGCACTAAATGCTTCTGCCTCTGCCAGAAATGCGGTTTTTAGGCTTTTTTCTTCCTGGTGGAACCTCAGAGCACTTCCACCTCTGAAAAATTCCATTTGAAGCATCAGGAATTGGTCAGTATTTGCCACTGTCCAGCGTCCCACAAGATTTATGGCAGCATATGGGTGTCGTGGGTGTGTGCTGGGGACAAATGAGCTGCAGCAGCTCCAGGGCTCTCCATCACCTCCTGGCAGGCTCACCTGGCACCCCCTGAAATGTCTGCACCAGTCCCAACACATCCCTTGCAAAGATCAATCACCCACTGCCCTGGAGCAGATCAAGTGCACTCAACAAATGCCATTTTCCCCTGAAACAGGAGCAGCCTCACAGTATTTACTGTTGAGGAAGAAATAAAGAACCACGTTGAGCCACGGAAAGCAATGTGAGGGATCTCGCTCAGTGTGGTGGTGCTGCTTGGATGCTGTGCAGCACTAACAAAAAAGGGATATCCAGAGGGGAATTCACCCCATTCCTCCTTAATTTACCATTTCCAGGGGCATAGTGTAGGCTGGTGCAAACTCCTATTTGACAATGCTGGATGAAGGAGTCTCATGGAGAACTCTGGGTGAGATTTCTTTGTTTGTTTGTTCTGGGGCCATCAACAGGTGCCCTCCAGAATAAACCACAGGGTGGGAGCAGTGATGGCATTGCTGGGTACCCCTGCACTTGTAGGAACCTGCATATTTATCCCAAATGGCTTCTCCACCCACCTTCCCCACCACCAACTCACTCTGTGTGTGTCTGTGTATTGTGACAGCTCCTGGACAAAAGTCTACTCTGCCCTCCTGCATTTTAGGGGTTTCAGCACAGAATTTCATTCTTCAGCATTAGTTGGCATTTATTTTTTACTATTTTAGTTTTCAAGCTGCTTTCATTCTCTATTCCCCCCTCCCCCTTTTCATTTTGCTTTTTTGGTCATTCACTGGGGATAATTCCACTGCCCTATCAGTGGCAGAACAGAATTAAATAGCAAGAAAAAAATGCAAAACTTTCCAGCCCACGTTGAGTGGATTTAGGCAGAAGGTCAGTCTGGCAAAGTTACTCATGTCAGGAGCAGGCACTGGGATAAACTTTATCCCTGTAAGTTGCTCAGGCTTTGATGAAGAGGATGGTTTCTGTGTGAGGAAACAATCAGAAAATAGTATCTTGGTCACATCAGCCAGACCTTCATACCTCTGCCCTCCAGCTGTATATACAACTTTATTGTTTGCATTCTTATCTATACCAGGATCTATATTTTTTTTGTAAAAGCATTGCCTTGTAAAACTTTTTTTCAGGCTATAGGCGCAGAATACATTTATTTTAGGATGGTTTGACAAGAGGAAAAGGAGCTTAAAGTATTTGCAAAGCTATGTTTGACTATCTGGCCTTTGCATTCCTTCCTCCTGGAATGAAGAGTTTGCAGAAGAAGTTGCCAGAGTATGGACAGAACTGTCAGCTGATGTGGAAAGGGGGATGTGGAGGTAGGAGACAGAGAAGAGAAGAGAAGAGAAGAGAAAAAGGACCATTTGGCAAAACTCCTTGTGTAAGAGGAGAAAATAAGGAAGTGCAAACACACACAGTACAACAAGAGCCTCGTGCCATTCAGAAATTTCATTTTGAAGAGAGTGAAAGTTCTTGAGGAAGTGCAGAGACATAAGGCAAGCAAAGAGCTTCAGATAACTGGCAGCATTTTTGTTCTCTAGAATTAGGAGCAAAAAGGACTTCAATATTTTCGTCTTCCTCACTGTGGTGCAAGACTCAGGTAACACTGCTTTACAGTGTGCAAAAATCTGCCCCCTTCTACCAATGTAAGGAGTTGTAGGAGGGCAGGAATTCAAGGCAAGGAATGTTATCCCTGCTGATGGGGTCCCCTGAAAGGAGGAGTGGAGATAGAGCAGTGAAATGCTGGTCAATAATAAAACATGCTGAACTCGGGCTGGGGATGGTTCCAGCTCAGAATTCACAAAGAAATGCTTAGTTTGGGAGAGGTCCTGATAAATCACAGTAAAGTGAGGGGTCCTCCCTGACAGACAAGAGAAAACTGGCCCACTAAGCACAGGGAGAGCTGTTAATTTATCCTGCTCTTTGCTCTGCTGTTAGAAATCAAATTCCTGCTCAAGCCAAAGATTCCTTCCCCCAGGATGAATAAGGCAGAATGTGACAGAGGATTTGAGACTTGGAGCGAGCCAAGATCCACAAAGGATCCCTTTTTCCCCCCTTAATCAATAAATTTGTTCCTTGCTCCAGTGCCATTTCTGATCTTCATCTTTCTCTTCATGAAGTGATTAGTTTTTCCCTGACATCAACACTCTCTATAGAGCTGGATCTATAATTCATGAGAATGAAAACAAGTGGCATTAGAAAGAAAACCTGTCATAAATTAAGCTATTAGGCTTTTGACTGAGCAGTGATGGCAGCGTGGGGATACAGAACATTTATTGCAGTGCTAAATATAGGGATAGAGTTAAAAGGTTTTCATCAATATGTGGTAGGAACAAAACCCTGAAAGCTCTTGCAGTTTGAGTTTTTGTTCTCTGTAAATTGTATTAATGTTTTTTTTTCTTTAATTTTGGGTTTGTCTGATTTTGGGGAGGATTCTTTGCCTTTTGAAATCAAGCCTGTTTCTATCACTTGCTGAGGAACAGCTGCATTTTGGGACTTGGACCTTTCCCCTCTCCTCTTCTCCCCCAACAGCACCACTAAAGATGAGAACTTAAAACAGAGGGGGGAAGGAAGGGGCTGATGCTGCTTTATGGGTTCTCCTTGAGATTGTTCATTGTACCTACAAGTTGTTTATGAGGAAGTTTCTCAAAATAGTGCCATGGCAGATGCAGAGTTGGTGCCAACAGTGCCAAGGGGCCAAGAGGGGATTGCTCTCTCCTGCAAACTCCCCGTCTGTTGTGATCCAAATTCACTTTTTATACATTTACAGGTGCCCCAGCACACGCACTCTCCAGCTCCTAATCCCATCTGACCAAATTCTGTCAGCACTGCAAACATGGGTTATGTCTGATGACTTTATAGGAACCTCTAAAACTTGTTCCAAGAAAAAGTGTCCCACTGCCTTGAGCCGGACTCGCCAAAGACCGGGATTTTACGGCAATAAAACGGATCAGGAAAAGATATTGTGAGGTGAAACACGAAAGAAAAATAAAGCTGCAGCTCCAGCTCATGTAAATCACTTGGAGCCCTGCCTGGGCTTTTCTATTTGAAGCTGAAGACGGTGGTTTTCTGTGGGAGTTGAGAAATACAAAAGTTCTCCTGGGATATTGTAAACATAATTCACGTTCGCTCGGGCCACCACTGACATCACTTCCACTGCACCGAGGGGCCAAGGCACTGAGTGTGCTGGGCCTGGCTAAAAATAGCAGCTTCATAAATCTGCCCATTCCTTTAATTAGGTAACCCCGATGACAGGATGAAGATTGAGTGCTTTCATTTCACGTTGGTTAATGAAGTGTTCGCCGACAGTTTTCGTGCCGTGCGCGACGGGGCTGCCCTGGGAAGGATCCTCTGCTGCTGCTGATCGCTCCAGGTACAGCCAGGCTGGAAAAAATTCCTTATCAGAAGGTCAAACCAGAAGATTATGGAGACATTTGATTATCTCCTATTATGTTTGGAGACTACAAACACTCTGCAGACAGATGAGGCTGCGCAGCTCTGCCCGTTTTTTTTTTTTAATTAATAGAGTAAATATTTGATCAAGATCAAAGAACATTTCATGTCGTGTCTTTGCTCCTCTGAAATATTGTTAATTGGGAAAAAAACCCAACTCAAACAAACCCCAAAAGAACAAAATCATCCACAAGGTCTGTCCTATTTTGTGAATCTCCCTATGAAAAGATGAAGACCAGCAAGTTTCTACCACCCCACGCTGCCAACTCCGCTAAAACCACTCACAGGGACTTAAAGAAACTTAATTGCCCATTCCCAGAGAACTGGTGAGATGCCAGGGGATTTGAGTGATATACAGGAGATACAAGTTCCCTGATAGCTGAGCTGTCAACATGAGACTGGTGGTTATTGGTGTGGCCACAGGGATTGCTGAGAACGTGCTAAAGTTCTCTTCATTTTCCTCAGCTGAAATTTTCCTTCATTTTCTCTTCATTTTCCTCCCTGCATCCTGAGGAGGGTTTATCCTTTTTGTGTTGATAGCCTTCAAAAACTTCCCTGGAAACAGGCAGTGCAGGAGAGGAGAACCCGAGCTCTGCTCTGACGGAGGAAAAACTCGAGGTGCTTGTAGGAAACAACAGGCCAGGGAAAAGGAGGAAAAATCACTTTTCCTGCTCCTGAGCAATTGCCTGCAGTGGTCAGCTCCTGAACATCTGGTCTCCCAGTGTGTTTTCTCACATCATGCCAACACCTGACTGGAATAAACAACTTTATCTGGATCCTTGTTTCTTACCATCAGCGGCCGATAAGAAAACTCACTCCTATCAGCGTGAGATTCGAGCAGAGGGAAGACAGATTTATGCCTGCTGCAAAGCAGCCTCCACCCTGCCTGATTGTTCAGAGCCGTGGTGGAGTTGAATCCTGAATATTCGGATTTTCCAGGAGGCTGTGGATCACAGCACCGGTGCTGCCCTTGCTCCCCAGCAGGCAGGCAGCACACAGCTCCAATTTGTTTTTCCAGGGCACTGACAGCGTGTTTCCTCTCTGCAATTTACTGTAACACTGATCTTTTGTGCTTTTACAGCTCCTCTCCCTCCCCGGGCTCTGGCTGCTCATGGAAGGTGAATATATTAAGTCTAAACCAACAAGGCGCTCCAGAGGTGGGAGTAATTTATATTCTGATGGGCCAACCAGGGTGTGTTGCTATTCTGATGGCATTTTGAGATGTTTCCAGCCACTTCTTCAGGTTTAGTCCCCATCCAGTCATTGGGATTCAGCTGGACCTGAGCATGTCCTGTGAGCTCCACGCTCACAGCCTCGGGCTGGCTCTGCTCCTCCTCCGGGATCACTGCTCAGCTCTGTTTTGGGCAGCTTAACTGGCACAACTAAAATGGTTACTGATGCTGATATGAGGTAGAAAAGGAGATAGAAAGGGATCAATTAGGATTGGGAGGACAGGTTTAAAACGTTCCCCTGAAGAAACGTGAAGTCGTTCCGTAGGTGAAGCCACCACGGCACCCGTGGGATTAGAGCTCAGTTAATCTCATTCTATTCCTGTCTTCTAACCTTTAAATCACCTTCAGCCACAGGTACCTGCACACTCCACATTTTATTTGGGAACCCTTCACACCCTCCCAGCTTGGATGGGGAAATAGATTTGGAAAATTATCTATTTTCAGCACTTAGAAAAGCATTCGAGCTGTCACCAGTCTCTTGTCACATATCCAGCTTCATAAAAATTCCCTCCTGTAGGTGTGCAGGTTGCTTGCAAGAATATAGGAGCTGGGCTCAATTTTTACTCACAGTGGGCTTACAGCATCACCCACAACCACTCTTTAAAAAATTCACACTTAATAGCATTGCCTTGTTAAAATTCCCCTCTTGCATCCAACGTAAGCTTGAATATAATAAACTGATTTTAATTTTTATACTTGAGAAAGCTTCCTTACGCCCTTTTGGTCACTGATACAGGATGAAAGGAGTTCTTACTTTTCACCTGAATTTAATTTTTACATGCTTTTGTTCATTTTTGGTGTTGAGGAGCTGTTTGGCCAGGCAGTGCCCACCCACCCCACTGATGGGAGCACACACGGAGGGTCTCCTGTGTGCAGGCACGTTCAGACTTCACTGAGAGGCAGTTTTGGTGCACAGTAAAAGTGGTTATTCCTTCATGTGCAGGCTCTGAGGGAAGTTCAGTAAAATGGACGAGCTTCCCTGTGGCAAACCAACCTCTTTCATATAAAACCACTTTGATCTGGGGGTCCCAGCTTGAACAAAAGCTGACTTGAGCAGTTCCACAGTTCCAGTGAAGTGCACTGGGGAGCTCTCAGCAAAGCTCTGTTTGACTGATGGTCTCTGGAGTTTAAAAGGTTTTCCTACTGTGAGTTTTATCCTTTTATCACTCCCTTGACAGAGGATGTGAGATGCCCTGCACTGTGCCCAGCAAAGAGCAGCCTCGTTGACCTTTCCCACTTGGGAATGCCACGGCCCCATAAAAAGTGATGACAACCATTTGTGGGGTGGTTTCTACAGGGCCACGTGTCACGGGATAACCACACAGCTATTTATTGGGAGCACCCTCAATACTTTGGCCAAATGGAGCAGAGGCACCCTGAGAGAGGTACCTGCCACCAGCTCTACCTTGTCCCTGGAGCATGTCTGAGCAGGAGATTCATTTCTCTGATACCTCCATTTAACCTGATAACACATAGAAAATAGCTACTCTGAGGGGCCGTGGGATCTGAGTGTTTTGACATGTCTCTCTGTCTCTTTAGGCTCTCCCTCAATATCCAGTTCTGTGATGTCTGAGCACCTTTTGACCTTTTAAAAGTTGAGAAATCATTCTTTCCTCTGCTCTTCTTGAAGTGTTAATTAAAACACCCTCTCAGTGCCTGTCAAAAAATCACCTCCTAAGCCAGGGCCAGTAGATACTAGTTGGCAGCATTCCTTAAAAATGCTTTCCCAAGGAGCTGGTTCGGTTTCCACTTTCAGTGACTTGTCTCAATCTGTGCTTTGAGGAAGAAAAATCTTCCCAAATCCTTGGCAAGAGTGCAGGTGTGGAGAGACACAGGGAGGTTAAAGAGCACGTGCTGCCAGCTGTGCCATCCTCTGCCCCCTGGCATTGCAGCACTTTACAGCAGAATTCCCAATAATGAAATCCCAACCCCAGGACCCCGAGCGATCAGAGAAACCCTTCCAGAGTCAGTACAGGCACAAATCATGCCAGGACTGGAACAATGGCTCCTTTGGAAGGCCAGTCTTCCAGAGGATTATGGATGACTTCCCAGTCCCAGTCCAAGGGACTGTCAGAGCTCTGGATTCCTGCTTCCCCTCTTTGTTTCCAGGCTCCTTTCTTGTGCCTCCCAGCCCATGCTCTGTACCCTGCACCCCTCTCTGTGACCTCTGTGATGGGTGTCCAGCTCTCCTGGAGCTCCACAAAGCACACAAACACCTCTGGGGAGCTCATCCCACAATTCAAAGGGGCACCTAGAGGACATTTTTCTTGGATTTCTTCAGGCAAAGTGCTAAACTTCGCCCTGCTTTGCCCTCAGACAGTGACCTAAAGAATCATTTTAGGTTCAAAGGCTGCCAGTGAGAGTTTTCCTTCTCTCTAACCTGCTGTCCCTTCACCCTCTGGCTAATTTTGGCTTCATCAAGTCATTTTTTCACAACTCCAATGTTTGCTGGCATAGTTTCAGTTGTTTGGGAGTTGTCTGGAGGCAGTGGACACTGGGACTGTGCCTCATCCCACTGTTCCCCAGTCCTGTTGGAGCTGCCTGTGGCTGGCAAAGCTCTTCAGCCCTGGACACCAGAGCACTGCTGTGTCTGTGCACACACATGGGGAGTGGGATGTTCCCAAAGTACAGCAGTGCTGGACAGTTCATCCTTGTCAGAACTGGGAAAACGCTCTGGAATGAAGTTTTAAATCATTGGTTTTTTCTTCAAAATGCCTTCAGTAACCAAATATCTCCTATTTATTGCAGTGGCCATGTCCAGAGGGCACAATGGGGGATCTGCAATGATTATTTCTTCTTTTTTTTTTATTACCAATTTCTGTTCTGCGTGTAATCTCTTCATTCTCAACAGTTCTAATACTTTCAATGGAAATAATAAATGGATAGTATAGAACCTGAATCTTCTGTCTATTCAGTAGTACAAATTAAATAAAGAAAATTCAGTCCCTTTTCTGTGCAAGACAGCTGATCTCATTCTCTTTTCCTTTACAGGTGAGTCAGAAATCAAGAATGAATTATATACTGACATTGATCTGCATGGAAGAGACAGAAAAAACCACGCTGTGAGCAGGGAGTGAATTCCAGTTTAAATCCTTCTGAGTTTACTCCAGGAAATACCCTGAACTGGATGTCTCTGTCATCACCAAGTGTAAACTGCTCCCAAAGTCCCAAGGTCATGGATTATATTGGTGCGTGCTCAGGGAAAGCTCATAATTAAAATGAACAATTACAAATAATTAAGTGAAAGGAAAAACAAGATAATAATAATAATAATAATAATAAAAAAAAAAAAAAAACCAAACCAAACAAACAAAAGAGAGTAAAGACTTGGCAAACTGGTGCAGCTCAGCCCTGACTCTCCTCATGTGCAGAACTGTGAACTTTCCACTTGCCTGATTGACTGACTGATTGATTTACTTCTGCAGCAAATACGAGGATAAACACTCAGATCTATCCCTGGAAATACTCCTTTGTAAAGAGGTTTATTCCACATTAATTTCCAGAAGGCAATATCAGAGGGAGGGGAAGGGAGCAGGTGACCTGTGTGGCATTTTACAACTCCGAGGAGCTGGTGTGTGTTTATCTGTCCCTTCACAAACCTTCTGTGCTTCTTCCTCTGAATCACCCACCAAAGGCTTGCTCTGCACACAGAAAACTTGTGTGGCAAGGGAGAACCAATGGCCCACCACCCACTCGAGCTATTTATAACCAGGGAGAACAGAAGGCATCCATATTAATTAACATTTATTGAAGAGCACGCTGAGCAGTGCCATAATCAGTGACAGGAGAAGGAGCTGCTTTGTTGACATATCACCCAACACAGATATTAATAAGATGCTTCTTAATGCAGATACTAATAAGATGTTTCTTATTTTAAGGTAATTAATTTCTGAGAAGAAAAGGAAAGTCTCCTATAACCTGAAGTGATTCATTTTTGCATTTGTATTAAAGGGTATCCAAATGTACATGGCTCTTTTGTGATGCTTACAAATGATCTTTTTAGAACTGCCAGGTGCTCTCCAAAAAGAAGAGAAGGAATGAATATGAAAACATTAGTAATAATAAAACCACACAAGCCCTGAGTTCTTCAAGAAACTGGTGGAACAACCTGGGATAGAGGAAGGTGTCCCTGCCCATGGCAGGGGGTGGAACAAGGTGATCTTTAAGGTCCCTTTACACTCAAACCATCCTGGGATTCACTGATTCTAATTCCAGTCTTACCATCCTATAACTTTGTCCCACTGTTTTTGGCTGAATGGGAGCAGATTTTGGTTGGGTTTGTGCCTTTCAGGTTGCACTTTGTCAAACAAGCAGAAGGGTGGATTTTAACAGGGATTTGTTTCCCTGCCTTTTCTTTTCCTCTCCCTCCCCATCTCTAGGTGAGGGACGGGAAAGATATCAAAGGCAGAGTTTTGTTGAAGTTCCTGTGGTGCAGTTGTCATTTTACCAGCAGTGCCCCAGAGACAAACAGCAAACACCAGGGGAGGTAGAAGGTCAGTGGGACCCTCAGGAATTCATGGCTATGGCAGGGCTGGAGGAGCTGGGCCAGCCACGTGCACGTGGGGTCAGCACAGAAACAGGATCCCCCCTGAGCAGGAGAGAGGATAAAAACCATTCGGGCGAGAGGGGAAAAGGAGAGAAGAGAGTGTGAAAGGTATTTGTAACACAGCCTAGAAGGTAAATCCTTCTGGAAACAGAGTGATCCAAGCCTGGAACAAAAATAGAAGGTGGGAGATCCTTGGCTCACGTTTCATTGGGGAAATCAATCCCAGGGCTGGAGGAGCGGGAGGGACAGGGCTGCAAGGACACAGAGCCCATTTCTGCAGAGCCAGCTCAGGTTTCCTTGCTGTCCCAGTGCTTTTGGTGGGAGTGCTTAGCCCAGTGTGAACACTTTGGAAAGTCCCAGCTGTGTTTCCATCACGTCTTCCCTTTGACCCCAGCTCCTGTACACAAAAAAGTCTGTCCATCAGCAGCCCGTGGGCGGGATACTAAACTTTCAGAAAGGACACCAAGTGTATCTGGATCTCAAAGCATCTCTTAAATTATAATAAAATTAAAAAGAAATTCAATTGTAGGGCACCATATAAGCATTGTCCTTGTGCTTTTCAGGGCAAGCAATCAGGGAAAGTTCTGTGGTCAGGCAGTGCCCTGGGAGGGACATCGTGTATAGCATTTCTCAGATCTTTGAAATATGCTTTAAAATAGTGTATTAATCCATGAAACTGATAATGGAGATGAAGAATATATGGATTATTTCCACATGCTGCAATTCCCATCCATGATGAGGGGTCATACAAGAGGCAAACAGCACTGACCTGACGTGCTGCTGTTCACCTTCTCCAACTCCCACTGCTGTGGCTTTTGGCAGAGAGGCAACAGCAGAAGGGCTGTAACTGGAAATTGGATGAAATTGGGCAAGAAAAGGCAACCAAAGGCTGTGCCAGCAGCAGGAATGCAGGCCCCAGGAGGGCTGTGCACTGGCTGGGTTGCCACACACACTTTCCACACACAGAGGATCTTGTAAGTGCTGTAACAAGTCAAGGCAATGTATACTGAGTGTATAGCTGAGGTTTCTAAATACCAGATGTCACATTACATCACTCTGCAGTGAGTAATGTTCTCTCATGTTATGCAATGTTAGGAGCAGTAGTCTGTTATTACAGAAGTTGCCAAGAGAAAAGCTCTGAATTTTTGGAGGTTTGTGTTTTTGTTTCGGTTTGCAGTCGTTATTTTTGCCACTGGCTTGGGTTCCCTTTTTATTTACCTACAACATCTTAATCTGCTTCTCCTGCAGAGTGGATGGAAGTGCTTCCAAAGCTGCAGGAATGAAAGGCAAGTCGGATTTTTATAGGGTGGTAGGTAAGGAAAGTGGCAAATAAGAGCCTTGCTGAGTGGTTGATGGGGAGAGCAAACCCGGTGATTTTTACTCTCAGGATCACACACTCTCTGCTCACAGATGAGTCTGCTCTGGAACAGTTTCTCACACACACGTGCTCTTTTCCTGCACTGGAAACAAATCGATTTCTGCAGGTGATGAGCCTCTCAGCTGGCTGGGAATGGTGGGATGAGCAAGGAGATGAGCAGGGGAAACACAGACTGGGGGAAACTGCAGGTTCAGACCTGCAAAACCCGAGTAACTGGCCTGCTGTGATCCCACCAGCACAGCTGGAGGCACAGCAAGAGAGGAGACCTTCCCAGGGGTCCTGGGCACTGATCAGAACCAGGGCTGAGTTGGTAGGAGCAGGCAGTGCCAGGACAAGGGGAATGGCTTCCCACTGGCAGAGAGGAGGTTTAGATTGGACATGTGGGAGAAATCCTTCCTTGTGAGGGTGGGGAGGCCCTGGCACAGGTTGCCCAGAGGAGCTGTGGCTGCCCCTGGATCCCTGGAAGTGTCCAAGGCCAGGTTGGACAGGGTTTGGGACAACCTGGGCTAGTGGAAGGTGTCCCTGCCCATGGCAGGGGTGGAATGAGATGATCTTTAAGGTCCTGTCCAACCCAGACCACTCTACTATTCCATGATTCCTGATGTGCCTCAGACATAAAAGGTGGGTTCATCCTCCCAGCTGTGGCATCTGCAATGGAAGTGTCTCCACCTGAGTCTTCTCCCAGTGTCCTTTTCAAGTCCACAAAATAAACAGGCATTTCCAATTTATCCCTCAGGAACAGACAGTAAAATGTACCCTTCCCAAAAACACCCTAAGAACAAACTTCAGGGCAGCTGACAAGGCCCTTTCCAGTGATCCCAAAATGAAGCTGAATTCTCCCATTTTACCCCAATTCTCTAAGACACTTTGATGAGCAGTTTCAGACAGAATAGTCACAATATCCTGACTGATGGTACAGTGCCTCAACTTTGCAGTTTTCCTCCAGTTACAGCAAAACCTCTGAGGTTTCCAGTGAGCAAAACCCGGCGTGGAAATGTGTGGAGCCTCTCCCTCCTCCGGGAAAGGCTCTGGGGAGCAGCTGGATCTGCACCCTCGGACTCCTCGGGGTTTCAGAGCACTGCAGCATTTGCTGGTGCCAGATATTTCCAAGATGTGGGTTCTGGGGAATGAATAATTCAACCTCCTTCAGCTCCCTGCTGAATGCAGTGTTTTAAATAAAATGATGTGTGCGTAGTAACGGGGAGGGAGCAGGAACCTTGGTTTCCTCTTGCTTTTAAGGTCAGAGATTGAATCATGTGCTAACTGCTCTTGCAAGCTCTGCCTTTTAAACATGCCCAGAATTATGACCTTTCAATTGTAGTCTAAATACCGGGTTTGGTTATGGGATCATCTCAGTGCCCCGTGCATGATTTATAAAGGCACATGTCAGTGAGTAGTAAAAGGGATTTACAGCAGATTGTAGGTCACAAGGGTTAGGGCACACTGGAAATATTGAAAACAGAAGTAAATTTAGCATAAATGAATGTACTGGATATTGAGTGCATGCCAAAGCATGTATGGGATTTCAGCCATTGTTTTCTATGGTCCTGAGCCAGTGGGCCCAGATTGGTGGATTTGTGAGTGAATGATTAAAAAAAAATAGTAATCAAAGCTATTAAAAAGGAGAAAGAATCTGAGTGTCATTGCTCTGTTAAACATTGAAATTAATCCCAACCTAGATCTCAAAGGGGAAGAGAAATCTTTCAATGAGTAAATGTAGGCACTTCAGAGGGTTTCTGTGGAGTTATTCACCTTTTGTTTTCCACTCAGAAAAATCCGAATTTCTCTCTCACTTCTGCATACTTGGGCTGCACTTTGCATTTTACCTTCATCCTGCACAATCAGCAGTTCCTTTAATTCCTTACAAAGCACAACTGTCCAGCACACATGGGGTCCAGCCCTGAAAGGTTCCAGCAATGAGGAGATAACTTAATTATGCGGTTTTGATAAGGAACCAAAGGCATTTGTCTCGCTCTTTATGTCACCTGGCTCCCCTCCCTCGCCCGTTTGGATGAAACAGTTAAAAAAGAAACAAAAAGGCAGCCAAAAAGATAAAACCAACCCTTAACTAATGTGGCATCTTGTGTGTTTTCTGAATTCCTGGCTGTCAGTGCTGGAAGAAGAAAAGCCTGGGAGGCACAGAAAGCTCAGCCCCCCAAATACCTGCAGGCGGAGGAGGGAAGGAGCCCTGCTGGCTGACAGGAACCTTCCCCAGGCCTTTTTTCCAGCTCAGCTCTGCTGCAAAATAACTTTGAGGTTTCGAGAGTGAAACGGTTCCATTTTTTTCCCCTTTTTAGCCAGGTCTGCCTGGGGACCAGGGAAGGTTCTGGTGCCCCTTTTCCACCCCCTGCCCCACTCTTGTGTCACACAGTCCACCTTTGGTGCCTGGAGCCTTTTCTCACGGGCGCTATTTCAGTCTGATGGGTCCATCCTCCTCGTGCCTTCCTTGTTTTCAATGTCCACCTTCCTGTCCTTCACAACACTGCCCTTCCTCTCCCTCTTTCCTGGTTTTGTTTGATGACACTCATCCCTCATGTCTTCCAGGGAGGCAGTGCTTTAACACTGCTGCTGCTGGTTGTTCACACCCTCCAGTAAGCACAGGGAAATTGGGAAAATAAAGATTTTAATGGCACTTGGGGGTGTTTAAGTGACATGTGGTGCTCTGATGCTTCAGGCCTTTCAAAGCCTCAGAGCTCTGTGAGCACAAAGTGCAGGGGATGAGTGTGGCTTTTCCCCTCAGCCACAGAAAAGTGATAAAAATGCTTTACACTGGTAGAAGAACAGAATCATACAATATCCTGATCCACAGGGATCATTGAGTCTGATCCCTGCACGGGACCATCTCCAAGAATCCCACCAAGTTCCTGGGATCGTATCTTTTATTTTGCTTTCACAAACTGGAATGAGCTGTGCTGGTCAAAGCATTCTCACACCAGTTTAAGTGAAATGGAGCAGGTTGTCCCTTTGGCTATGCTGACACCACGGAAAAGGATGGGAATATAAACCCAGTCTACATTTTAGGATCTGTTTTTCTGGAAGTGCTTGCTCCCCTCTTTCAGAAATGCTAAAGGGGTTTGCTTACGTTTGAGAGAGAATAATTTTAACTGTAAAGAAAGTGCAGGCAGGAGGATGTGAGCCAAGTATGGTAATATCAGCCCCCAGCTTTGCCAAGAAGTTAATACCCCCCTCCCTGGCTGTCAGCTGGAGGGTGGGAGTGGGTGGTAGGTGGTGCTGCTTCCCCAGCAAAAGAGCAGAGACAATGCAAACTGCTCTTTTTCCCTTTTTTTTTTTTTTCCTTGCTGCTTTTATAATAGGGCTCAGAGTAGCTTTACATCCTCTAAATAACCCAGACTGGCAGAACTTCTGCTCAGCCAGAGCAGCACAGGAAATAAATGCCATTTTGGGACAGGTTTTGATGTGTGGCACCATCAGCACCCACCTTGTCATCCTGAGCAAGGGATCAGTGCAGGTGGAAAGGTGCTGGGCTGTGGGAAGGGCAGTGGCTTTAAACTGGAGAAGGGTTGATGAGATATAAGGAAGAGTTTTTTACTGTGAAGGTGGAGGTGAACACTGCCACAGGTTGTCCAGAGAGGTTGGGATGCCCCATCCATGAGAACATTCAAGGCCAGGTTGGATGGGATTCTGAGCAACCTGGTCTGGTGGAAGATGTCCCTGCTCACTGGACTGGAGGGTGTTTAAAGGTCCCTTCCACCCCAAACCGTTCTGTGAGGTGATGATTCCACACACCATTCCTTTGGAGCTGCCCTCAGCACTTGGGAATGGTGTCTTACAGGCAAAATACCTCTTGCCTTGTGTGTGTGTCACAGCAGTGTCACACTGTGCCACTTTGCCCAGGACACACTGTGAGAGCAGCTCCACATTTACAGAAAGGAAGGAAAAATGCATCCGAGTCCACATGAGGCAGATTCTGCTGGTTATCCCAAAGGGATGTGTGGGATGTGTCAGGGCTTGGGATACCCCTTCATAATTCAGCCTAGCAGAGGATACCCCAGTACTGAAAGCACCAGTTGTTGAGCAGATGTTGGGCACAATAAACCCTGATGGGTGAGAATATTTCAGGTGTCTGTGTCAGGTGCTGCCTGAAAGGACTTTGAGTCTTTTTCCAGGAAGCTGCTGGACCCAGTATTTACAATGTGCTTTTATGGATTTAACCAGGACCAGCAGGGACAGGGGGAGCAGGAGGTTTCTAATGCCTGCCTGAACCCCGTGTGTTTTCCTGGGATATCAGGGCACCCTTTGGAGACGCACAGGAAGAGCTGGTGAGACCTTCCTGGAGCTTTGCAGCTGTTAAAGGCAGTAAACACCAGAAGTGAGCACAGCACCAGGGCAGGCTGGAAAGTAAACACAGGAAGCTGACTCAAAACTGAAACAACAACAACAACAACCCCTCCCCCAGGTACAAAAAAAAAAAAAAAAAAAAAGACGGATTTTTTAATTTTTTTTTTAAATCCTCACAACTTGAATGGGATCAGGTTTGAGCTCACACACACACACAGAGAAGAACACAAAGCCTGGCTCTGTGCTAGCAGCCTTTCCAAGTCGTTTTTAAACAAGCAAGGGCTATAGAAAACCCTGGAACAATAGAGCAGACCCGCGTGTTTGTTTTAAGCCCCAGAAGCTCCTGCCATGGTTGGGTGTTGGAGGAGCAGGAGCTTGTGCTGGGATTGCTGGTGATTTCCCCTTTGTCTATTCAAGGTAAGCTGCAACAATAACTTCCTGCTCACTCTGCTGTGAAAATACCCTCTGTTAGGGTATGAAAATAGCTGCGGGTCCCCTCGTGCTGCAGCCTCCAAAACACCCCATCCCTGGGCAGGGAGAGGCTTGCAAAGCTTGGGGGGACAGCTCATAAATCACATTTCAAAGGGCAGGTGCCCCTGAGCTGTATCTGCCCAGCAATTTAAAGTCTAAAGAGCTTAAAAGTCAAAGGCCAGATTCTGAAGGGTATTTGGTGAACGAAGAAGAAGTGCAAGGAAACAGCAGCCAAGGCCGACCAGTGGGAAGGAGCAGAGCTGGCAGGGAGGCAGGTGGGGCCCTTCTGCTACACATTCAGTTTTGGAAATTGGATTGAGAGGTCAAGACAAGCCAGCAGTGAGTGTGTTGGCAGCCCAGAAACCACCCACGTGCTGGGCTGCATCAAGTTGTGGCTGCCCCATCCCTGGAAGTGTCCAAGGCCAGGTTGGACAAAGCTTGGAGCAACCTGGGCTAGTGGAAGGTGTCCCTGCCCACAACAGGGGAATGAGATGGTCTTTCAGTTCCCTTCCAACCCAAAGTGTTCTATTATTCTATAAAAGAAACCGTCAGGGGGAAAAAAAAATCAGAGTACAACAATAAAATATGTTTGAAATTCATTTCTAGCCAATTTTTCACTTCAGAAAATTCTCAAGTTTTATGTCAGCATTACTAAAACTGAATCTCTCCATTAAAAAATACTAAAGCGTAAATGAAGCATCACTTCAGCCTGAAAGAAGATTTTTCACTTTGGTTAAATGTTCTGTTTCTGCTCCAGAACAAACAATCTTTAATCTTTCTGTGTTGCTAAAAACTGGACCAAAATTAGGCTTGCATGATTTTTCCTCGCTCTTGTCTTTTTCCCAGACCCACCAGGCCAATTAAACACGGAGATCTTCGTACACCAGTTCTAAGAATGCCTGGTGGGATTTTCAGGAGCACCTAAGGATCTGTCTGCACCCTTAAGCATTTAAACAGCCTTAAATATAGCCCTAACAATGTCAGGAGGCTTTCTGCGAGCCAACGTGCTTCTTGACCCAGGATATTGTCAGCTAATCCAACTGAGAAAGACCTGAGGTCTCCTAATCTGATACTGTTTCCAAACAACGAGCCTTGACCCGAGCAAATAATGCACATTTAGAGCCCCCTCACGAATATTCCCACGGGGGGAGTCTGTGCAGGGAAATGAGTGTTTGTCTGACAGCTGCTGGAATCAGGTCGTTGTTGACATCTGGTTTATGAGTCATGTGCCAGGCTGGCAACCTGTGCTGATATCCCAATAAATGTCCACCTCCTCACCCAGGCGTGGTGGGGGAGCAGAGCTCCTGCTGGGCTTGTGTGGCATCACAGGTCTCCTTTCACCAGAGGGTCTGTGCAACCAGTAAAAAAAGGAAATAAGGAGCAGCAAACAGCAGCTAACCCGAGGAATATTATTTGCTGAAGGCTCAGACCCTTCATTCAGCCAAGAGATGGGACAGATTAGCTCAGCCACAATTATCTCCTCTCGAATCGTTCCCCACCTGCTTCCTCGCCCCTGATTTTCTTATCGCGGCGTCCACGTCGTGCTCACGTACTTAAAACTGTCAATGGAAATCTTTTGTCCTCCTTCAACCCCTATTTTAGGAACCTCTATTTTCCCCTCTTTCCTGGGTCATTCTTAATAGCATCCCCAGACACGGAAGGCTCTGCTAAGCCTGTGAGCAGACAGGGCTGCGAGGCACGGAGGGAGGGGCACTCCAAGGTGAACCGAGGAGCAGAAGCTCCTGCAAGGGACACACATGTGACATCTCCACGGGCCACATCCTTATGTGGCTCCAGCCCTGCCTGGGGCAGCCAGACACCCCCTGCCAGCTTTATCCTGATGTTTTTGGTGCCCAGGTCACGTCGAGTTCACAACGCAGCAGGTGCTGGGAGAAATGAAAGGAGGAGGGTTTTGGTTTTTGGTTTTTGTTTTTCTTTAGAGCTGGTTATCTTCTTTTTAATGAAAAATCAGCTGCCCTGAGGGAGCCCCAGACTGCAGCCTAAACTTCCCTTGGCACACAGCATAGACAGTTCCTTCGCTGTGTAAGTACCTTCCACCTAATCCCCAATCTTGTCAATATGTATTTACCCTTAATAACTTGGATCTGGGTCATCACTTTGTCTTCCATTTGTTTCAGTGTGTCCTAAGCTGTGGCTCTATTTCTGGCCAGGCTCAATGCTTGGTATTCCCCCCTAAGACTTGGGAAGTTTCCAGCTCCTGTCTCACAAAATAAAGCAAGCTATAAACAAAGCCTCTTTCCAGCCAGGCACTGTATTGTGGGCACAAAGGCTTGTCAGGAGCTGAAATTTCCCACCCTTAAAAGTATGTCAAAGGTATTTTCACAGCTTCTGCCCCCGTGTCATTTCTCCAAAACATCTCGAGTCATTTTCCTTTAGGAGAACAAGGGATGGAAAAAAAAAAACCCCTACATATACACACACACACAAACCCCAACCCCCTAATGCCTGTGTCAACAGGTGAGGCCTAAAAATTTCATTAGGGGGACAAAAAAAAAAAAAGGGGAAGCAGGAACAGCTGCAGGCGTGTTTGGAGGAAATCAGGGGGGCACTTTCCATCTGGCATGTGCTCCACAGGCAAAAGAGCTTTTATAAGACTTGGGACTCAAAGACCACCTATATTTTGGGGAGCAGGCTATTCTTGTACAGCTCATTTTAGGCAGCACAGCAACAGCTACCATTCAAAATACTCCAGCATCTCATCCCAGGAAAGTTCACACTGTGGCTCAAAAGAGACCAAAAAAAAGTCCATCTCCAAGTGGGAGGATGGCCATGGCCAGGGTGAGGATGTCTTCATTTTGTTTCAGCCAAAACCTGTTGTGAAATGCTGGATTTGAACCTTTTATCTCCGAGCTTGAGTATTTTCCCCACTGATTTAGGACCTGAGACGAAGGAAGAGATTCCTGCTTTCAACATTTTCAACCTCTGCAGAAGGAACCTCCAAAACTGAACCATTAATTCAGAAAAAAGCTTCCCTTCACCTCAGCTGCCCCCAAACCTGCATCATCTGCCACAGGAGCACAGATGGCACCTGCACTAAAGAGCAAATGGGGTTTGCTTTTCTTATATTGCCAGGTTTGACCAGGAAACGTTTTTCCTCTGCCACGAGACTTTTTCAAACTTTGACAAAGCAGCTTTTCTGCAACAAAACAAAGTTAAATCTTCTTCTGTGAAGGGAAAGGGCAGAGAGCAAAGCAGGGACTGAGGTAGAGCCTGGGATGCTCCTGGTTTGATGATGTGTCATCAGACCATGGAACAAATTCAGTCTTCTCCCTCAAGCCCTGCCCCAGCAGGACATTTCCATGGATCTCTGACTGATGCCAAGGGGACTGTGCTGCTCTGGCCCTGCTGCTCTCCCTGCTCCCTGGTTTTGGGTGACCTGATGCATCATCGTGGCTTGAGCTTTCCACAGGTCGTAAAGTTGGGCTTGTGTTCTGCTGGAGGTCATAAACACTTGGCTCTTTGTGGTGATTGAAGCAGAGATGTGTAACCAGCTACATCAGAGCCAAAACAGACTGGTTTTTCTCCTGGGAATCATTTCAGTTGGAAAAGACCTCGAGTCCAACTGTATTGGGCAACAAAGCAACTGGGATTGGATTTTTTTTTCTGGTTTGCTTTTTTTTTTTGGGTTTTTTTTTTTTTTTTTGTTAATTTTTTTTTGTTATTTTTTTTTCTTTTTAATTAAAAAATTTAAATTCCAACTACCAATTCCTGACACATCAACAAGCCTTTTCTGCAAACCAGAGCTGCTCAAGTGCTGCTTCTCCTGCCCGGTGCCTCTCCTCCAACTCCTACGACTGATTTTCTTTTTCAAAGGATTTATCACTCCTGCCTTCTCCAAAGCAAAGGGGCCTTTGGAGCTGAGTTAATTGTGCAGAGGTCAGCCCTGCCACCTCTGAGCTGTGTGAAGGGTTCCTGGCCTAGAGGCAATTGAGTGTGAGGCAAGGGAAGATAATAACCTGCCACTCATAAGAGTAGGAGCACAGCAAGAAACCAGAGGGGTCAAAAGAGACTCTGTACAAGAGAAATAAAAGCTCTGGCCAGATTAACTGTTTTCAAAACAAGCAACAAAGCTGTCTCTCAGCGTCCAAGCTGGAAAGAAGCTGATCAGCCTCCCCAGTCTGGTTCCAGTGCCAAGAGCTGGAGCACAAGGCAATGAATGGGATGAAATCATCCTTAAAATGAAGGTGGCCAGAGTTTATTGGAATTGTTGCACCCACAGCTGAGGCTGGGGACTCATTCTGGGACGTGACATTCCTGCTCATGGTTCCCTCCAACCTTCTGAGCTTCCAAACCTGTCCCAGGCAGGTTCAGAGGGGCTGCACTGACACCCAGGACTCTCAAGAGAGACAGAGATCATTGATGTTTGTAAACTGAGCCCTCAACCTGTCAATATTGGGATATTTGTTGGTTGAAATGCCCTTCTGGGAACCCACCCACACCAGATGGAGAGAAGAGGGCTGGTGCTTGTATCCCCTTGGTGGGTGTTGGTCCAGCCCCATTTTTTTCCATCAATTATTTAAACTGAGGCATGAAAATAGATGCAAGTGTTGTGGGTGAGAGGGGACACCCTTTCTGACCTGCTGAATTTCCCAACAAGCTTCAGAAGCAGCTACAAAGGTGGGCATTATGCTGGGCTTGAGCTGGTTTTGGTTTGGTTGCCTCAATTTAATTTTAAAATCCCCAGGCAGGAGCAACAACTGCCTGAGCAGGGTGTGAGCAGAGGAGTGCCCCAACACACACAGGGGTCACTGGGTGGGTTAGAACTGCACCCGTGTCTCCAGGGCCTTGTTCCTGAAAACAACTTCCCAGTGTTTTCCTTTTCACGCTTTTAAATGTAAATGTTGAAAGTTCAGAGAGCGCTCATAAAACATGAGTGATGAACGTTCCTCACTCCCTGCTTTAAAGGACGGCCCAAGCCACGAGCAACATAAAACCACAGATTTTTCCCAAGAGCAGAAACTTCATTAGTTGGATCACGTGGAATCAGAGCAGACAAAGCAGAGAAGATTGTCCTCTGGGGGACAATCCTGAAGCCCTTCCCTCCCACCCCGTGAACTTTCCCTCAGCTGTTGGCATGTGCCTTTCCTTACAGATTTCTTGCCAAGAAGGTCCTTTGCTTTCCTAAAAATGAGCAAACACAAACTTCCAAATCACTGAGAGCTTCCAAAGTGTTGCGTGTAATTCTATCTGGATATCCATTTATGCTCAACATGACTAAATATTAAACACATGCCTTTAATCTCGGGTATTTATTGGCCTTATGTGCTCTCCTGATTTTTTTCCTGCTAGTCAGGTCAGGGAGGTCAATTGGCAACACAGGTAGAAAACCAGGAAAGGTCTGACCTGTAAAATATATTGTTTAAATTTGTTATGGAGGTTAATGATCAAAATCTCAACTAATGATCACAAAAACCTTCCCTTTCCCCTCCTGTCTGAATGACACCACAAGCACTCACAGATTTTAGTAAGTCTCAAATTAACTCCACCATGATGGATTTTCCCTGATATGTCCTGGAGAACCTCCAGGCTGTTGCAGGGATGAATTCCATGGTCTTTGTCACACAAATTGTGTGGATGATGCAGGTTCAGTGTAGCCTGAGAGTGGACATGGCTGAGGAGCCCAGGAGCTCCAAAGACATGAGATCAGAGCTGAGATTCCGCGATGGAAGACATGAGGGCAGATCCAGAGGCAGGGATCCCACCACATCCCAGCCACCCTCCCACCGAGCCGCTGTCCCCTCTGGCTCTGCCCTGCACAAGGAGCTGCTCCTCTGAGCACGGAGCTCTTCCCCTTTGGAAGGGAGCAGAGAGCTTTAATCCTGCTTGGGAAGCTCCTGGCACCTTCAATTCAGGAGAGCCATAAAACACATCCAAAGGATTCCCAGTCTGCGGCGATAGGAACAGAATTCCAGCCAAGCCACGGCCGGACTGGCCCTTCCCTGACACTTCTCCAGCTGCTCCAGCCCCGTAATCCCGTGGCCGGGAGTCCCCTCACGTCCCCTCTCCGGGGCTGTCAAGCACAGTCGTCCTTCTGCGCTTCCCAACGCGGGGTTTTAACGAGGGATATCCAAGGAAATCCCCCAGGAAATCCCCCTGGCTCTCCGGGCGCTCCCGCAGGTGTTCCCTGCTCCCTGAGCCCTGCCTGGCCCCGGCCCCGCCGTTCAAACCGCTTTGAAATCAGCTCTCTTTGTTCCCCTTGCAGAAACGCTCTGATACAATAAGGGCTGAACAATCAGGAGCGGCATCGAGCCCCCATGAATCACTGCTCACACTGTTTCTGCATCCTCTGCCTGTGTTTGTCTTTCTTCCCAAGGCTATTCCCAAGCTGTTGCTTTCCCCTGGAGCCCTGTTACAGCCTATTCTTTGTATTTACTAACAGGAAGCATCACAGTTCTGTCCTCACCAGCTTCACTCGCAGGCCCTCTTAATTATTGGTATATTTATTTTTTTTTTAAAGCTTATTTGGCAAAAATCTCCGTCCCTCTATTCTTCCTGGCTAGCAGGTTGTTTCTTTCTTCCTCAAGGTGCAATCCGGTTTCCTTTTGTTGTTAAACTGCCTAATCCTGATACTTTCCTGGATATTGTGGGAAAGAGCCCTGGTTGACAACCAACTTTTCATTTCCATCCTGATTAACAAGCACATAATAACTGGAAGCATAATTTATGGTCTGATTTAAGCCACCTCATTCACATTTGGAAGGAAATCGAGGATGACTAAATCTTGAAAGGAAAGGCAGGATAAGCAGCATTAAGGAACTGTCAGGGATTGGAATTGCATTAAATGTTCCTGTTTTATTGTCACAGGCTTGTGGTCTCTTGCATTAGCACAAGATGATACCGGAGAACTCTTTAATCTAAATGCATGAAACTCAGAAAATAAGATGGGAGAGAAAGGGAGGTGACAGGCATCCTGCATCTCCCTGTCTCTCCAGCTCACCAAGATATCCTTTCATTATTTTCCTGGCACTGTTCCCCTGCTGACAGCTCTTCTTTTCCTGAGGCACTGCTTTACACTTCTGGTCTAAACTCTTTTGGGCAATTAAAAAAAAAAAACCAAAAAAAAACAACAAAAAAAAAATAAATCCCAAACTAAACACAAAAAAGCCCCAGTGCTATAAATGTAAATAGTCGTCCATCAACCAAATTCCTGAGGCACTTGTCCTGTCTGGGGGCTGCTCAGAGCCTTCACTCTCCCTTCCAGGAGCAGCTCCAGGGGTTTGGCAGATTCAGTAGAGAATCCCTGTCACCCCCCACATTTCCAGGCTTTTGCTGCCCATGTTCCAGCTCAGGGATCCATGTCCAGCCTCAGGGATGCTCTCCCATCTCACCTTTTCCTCCCCATTCCTTTCCCTTCAGGTTTCAAAAATCAAACAATCAAAGCCACCTTGGCTTTTAGATCTTCCCAGGCCCTGATGAGCAGCCAAACAACATGAAAATTATTGACACTGCTCTTAAGAGCTGGGGGTTGAACCCCCCTCACTGTGAAACGTTAAAGCAGGAAATCTCTCTCCTTCCTGACCTGTTCAAACCAAAACAGATTGACAGGAAAGAACCACCACTTCCCAGCTTTGCAACATTCCCTTGGAAGTTTGTGTTTGTCTCCAGGCTCTTTAACTTGGGGAGAGGTTGGGACTGGGTTCAATCACTGATGTAACAACCAGCCAGGACCCAGAACCACTTTCAAACTCATGAAACTGGAATATAAATCACTATTAACACGTCATACTGTGCTTTTTCCAGCTGCAACCAACCTAACTGTGCTTCCCTGAAAATATGAAGCAGTTCCACTGATGACATTTATCTCCTTTAGTCTGAAATGTAGGTGGGTTTTTTTTATTATGCTAATTATTTTTTTGTCTGCAGGTGAATATTGCCTCGGATAAACCCCCATGTTTTGTTGCCTCTCTGGAGCTTCTCTCACCCTCCTCTTCCCATTGAGGTCACATTTTCTTGCACCTCCAGGGACCAGCCATAACTTCTCCCTGGCAAAAGATCTCAGGGAAGTCTCTGGCATTGCCCTAAATTCTCTTGCTCCCTTCTCTGATCGCCCTTCTTTGATCCTGAACAACGTTTTTTGTGACTTTTCTCCTGAGTTTCAGCCACGTGGTCTCTTATCTTCCCCAAATCAAAGTTCCTGGATGTCTCACTAAAACAATAACGAATGGAACTGTCAGCAAAACCCCTCGGGGGGGATGTGGTGTGTGAAAACCCCTCACCCCGGTGACAAGGAGGTGCTGGGGGTTAGTGCCACGGGCTGAGCCAAGGGGCAGGACGTGTCAGAGGACGGATCCCAAGGAAGGGATGTTCAAAGGAAAGCTGGGAGAAGGGAAAAATGCAAACCCCGCACAAATTGCAGTCGTGCCCCAGCAAGCAGAGCCACGGGAAGGTCTGCAGGGGGGACTGGGAGCTCATCCTGGGCACACTCGAGGCTCCCCAAAGCCTCCTAAATTAATCATGGCCTCAGCTTCAGGAGATGCTTTTAACTGTGTGCAACTGGGTGTTGTAGTTGATCCTTCAATTAAAAGTGGAACAGAGCAGCCTTTGTCTGGCTTGACAAACTCCAAAGGGCTTTTGGTTTCAGAGTAAAACACAGATAGTAACATTTTGTACTTTTTCTTCTCCCTGTGTCTCAAAAGGAAGAGAAGAAAAAGGAAAACAAGACTAAAAAATTTGAAAGAAAAATTTGGGGTTCTTCAACATTTAACAAAGTCAAAATCACACCAATTGTTCAAATCCCACTTTGATCAGGGAAGCTGTGGCTGCTCCACCCCTGGAAGTGTCCAAGGCCAGGTTGAAGCATCCTGGGCTAGTGAAAGGTGTCCCTGCCCATGGCAGGGGGTGGAATGAGATGATCTTCCAACCCAAACCACTCTGTGACTCGGGCTGAAACACAAAGCTCAGACACTGCAACCTGCACAGCCTGGAATGTGGAAACAAAGCACAAAGCAAAGGGAAAAGCTGTGTTGATGCCATGGCCCAGCTCTGCCTGCTCAGGGGGAAAAGGGGTGTGGGATTCCCGAGGGAATGTGGAGCAGAAGATCATTTTCTGAGCAGCAAAGGGAGGTGGTGGAAAGGAGAGCCTGGAAAGCACCACACAGACAGACCTTCAGGAAATCCCTGTGGGAACCATTTCCCTGGGAGTAGGTGACACCTGAAATACCTGGATTAGCTGCAGATTATCCACAGTTTCTCCATGCTTGTTATTTGCCTCAGATGGGGGGATGACACAAGGTTTGTCCCAGTAAAACAACATTTCTGTTGAACAACCCAATGAATCTCCCAACAGCCACACAGGAAGACAACACTCCATTACAGCTTCTGTGCTCCAAGTTTTTGCAGAGATTATTTGTGGCTCTTTCCCTTATATTTATCAATGTGACAAATGCTGGCCTTTCCCAGGCATGTAAATATTTGAGCTCAGCTTGTTTCAGGGTCCACAGTCTACTTCCACAGTGGAAAAACCATGTGGATAAATATCCCTCTGCCACTCCCTGGCACTGACAGGGAGAAAAAAAAAACCCCACAGGTAAGGTGGGAATGACCTTCCCAGCAGCATTTTAGAATCTAACATCAGGTAGAGAAGAGCTATAACTGTCTTTCACAGGGCTGAACAGTGCCTGGTTAAAATTAGCTCTTGCACTTTTTTGCACTGACACCCCAAACCATGTCTAGCAGGTGAACACACAGGACAGGCAGTCCCTGCACCCCAAAAAAGGAGGAAGGTTCATCCCAATCCTAAATGATCCTAAACATCCAAAACCCTTTATTTTTGAGACCAGTTCCTCAGCAGGTATAAAGTGACAAAATATCTTTATGCATAAAAATACACCCAGGGAAGTAAAACACAGAAAAATGTGACCTCTGACAGAACTGTTATAAATAGGATATTTGAGAAGTTTTCCATACAGCATCAGCTGCCCTTTAACCCTTGATCTGCAGGCATTTTCCATCCTTCCCTGGAGCCAACTACTGTGTCTTTGAGTGCATATATATATATATATATATAAATATGTATTTCTTTACCTTAGGACTGTGCAGTGTCTGTGGTTCAGTGCTGCTCTGGCAAAGAGCTTTATTAATACTCATATAACCTCCATCTCTTACTGCAGCTGAAGACACACAGTGGCTCTTAAATGGCCTCTTTGCTTTTCACAGAACTCCTTTGTGCCACTCCAGGGAGGTCAATGTGCTCAGGAGTGAGATTTGGGGACCTAAAGGTGCTTTACCCCTCTGTGGCTGATGAGGAGATACAACAGACAGCAAGCCAAGAGGAGAAAGCTCCAGGGGATGGTGGGATCTGATCCTGGATCAGAGCTCAGAGCCTTTAAGCTGTTTGTTTGATTTTGTTCCGCAGGGATCAGTCCCAGCAGCATCATTCTGGGCCTGAGCTCAGCTTCACTCCAGCCCAGCACTGACCCCACTGGTCCTCCTGAGCCTCAGAGCAGAGTTACAGCTCCCAGCAGAGCCCTGGGGGGGTCCAGTGAACCTACACCACGTCCCACCAGAGCCCAGCACTTGAGTCAGAAGTTTGTAAGAACACCAACAACTGGTCATGAGTGTCAGAGCCACACAAGAGACATGGGCACCACGGTGCTGGGTGCTGGTTTGCTCCCCCTAACACCTATTCAGGTGTTTTGAGCTCTAGGTGGGTTAGACAGCACCCAAACCTGTGCCAGGGAGGGGCTGGAAGTGTCCAGTCCTGAGCAGCAGATGAGTGTGGGGACAGCAGAGCCGTGCCCTAAAATGAGAATCCACCCCCCAGCACCCCCAGGAACTGAGTGCTGAGGAGCTCCCACCACTTTCCAGAGCCCATTTAGACCCTTTTGTCCCTGTAACATTTAGGAACAGAGTCTGGTCTCCCAGCTGCACTTCCCAGAGCTCTCCTCACACAGGGGTTGCCACGTGCTGCACCTCCCTCTTCCCAAGGGATGTGCCCAGGGGAAGGTCACACCAAAACATGGGGACACCCCGAAGTCCTTTTTCACCTGCATTAAATGCAGAAACTAAAGGGAAAGGAAGAACCCTCAGGAGGTGGCAGGTGAGTGGCTGCAGGAGGGGTGGGAAGGGCTCTGGTTGCCTGGGTGGGGCTGGGAGCAGGTGAGCACTATTTATCGGGGTGGGGATGGACAAATCCAACAGGATGAAATAATAAACCACCTGATTTGCTGGGCAACTAGAAATGAGCTCCCCCCCCTCCCCACCTGCTGGTGGGTTGCCCAGGTGTTTGTTAAAGATATGTGTATTTAAATGGCTGGCTATTTATTACTCATAAATAACGAAGTTATCACCAAGTGCTGGGTGAATACAAGCAATATACGTCCTTTTGTTCTAACCCCAGGCTCTTCTGATCATTTTGTGCCAGGGAAATCCATCACAAATGAACCTGAGGTTCCATGTGATGCCTTTGGGAAATCTCATCCCTCCCTACCAGTCGCCTCCAAAGGAATTGGCTGGGGAACAACGTGGCAGTAAAATGGGAAAACTGAAAAACTTTTCATTAAGCAAGTGTTGAATGAATCAACTTAGGAGAGATATTAGGATGGTTGGCAGACAAAGCAGTGGATCCTTCACTGTGTTTGTGGTGCCTTTGCACTTTGCAGATGGAATATGAGCAGACTGTGCCTTGGCTGGGGACAGAGACATGAAGTCACTCTGGTTTCACCATTAAGTTTTTTGCACCCCTTTTGACGTAAAACCCAACCTGGAGTTCTCTCCAGCCCTGCCTGCACACTCATCTCCCATCTCTGGCTTTGCTCTAGAATTAGCTTGGTTTGGGCAAAGCCAAAACCTAAACCTAGACATGAGAAAGGAGACAAATGTGAGAAAACTTTTTAAAAAAATTTCAGTTACGTATTTAGCACCTCCTGTACTTCTCTGGGTCTCTGCAGGCTGCTTTTAAATGCCAATCCCAGAATTAAAGGTACTAAAATCACTTGTCCCAGTGATTCTTCCTCAGCTAGATTATTTTCCCTTTATTTGGGTGGTCACTCCTTATAATACCTATTTATTTGGATCACTTATAATAACTATTTAAGTCCTTTGTCCAGCCTACTGTTACAATAAATTCACTAAGCTTTATCAGCAGCTCCAAGCAGAATCAAGAGCTGAAGTACCACTGTGGCTCTTGGGAAGCTGCTCCCTGAGTCCTGAAAATTCCAGTTTTAGATCACACTTTGGCTCTTAAATAAAAAGAAAAGAAATAGTAATCTGAGGAAATGTGTCTCTTCCTTTATGCAGTGTCTGGAGAAATGACTTTCAGTCACCTCCAAGAGCAGTTGGAACCAGAGTGGGATGAATCCAGGCCTCTCTGCTAAGTGAGCAACATGGAGCCTCTTTTTTTTTTCTTTTTAAGGCTGGGAATTACATAGGACCCAGAATAATTAGGTCCCCCAAACCATCTGAACCCCGAGAGGCTCTTCTGACAATCCCAAGCTAATTTCAGCCCCTGGGTAAGTGTCCAAATGTTTGGGTCCCCATGGAAACCTTCCTGTGGAGTATCTGAACCGTGAGGAAGCTGTTTTTGCAGCCCCCACTCCCTGTGCATTTCCACTGGTACCATTAATACATGGCAAGAATGTAAGTAGTAGGAAAATATGTTCACAGCCCCTGGTTGATTCTTCCAAGATGGTGCTGTTGTAGGAAAAAGGATTAGGTGAGTTAAAAGTGCTCAGGGCTCAGCAGTCACTGAGAGCTACAACTGCTCCCAGCAAAAATACCCCTCGCAGCTGCACTTTGGGGAGATGCTTCTCGTGGTTTGGGTTGTTTGGGTCCTTGTCAGGGTTGCTCAGCAGGGATCTCTCCCCATTCAGCAGCGGGACCCAAGGTGGGTGGGTGGGTTTTGGGTGAATGATGAGATCCCTCAGCCCTTGGGGGAATCCAAAAGGGAGATGTCGAGCTTGGAGTGAACGCAGAGGGCGGGCATGGGATTGACTCTGAGCTGCACTTGCCCTGCTGCTGTGCTGCCAACACTGGGATACATGGGATGTTCCTGCCACTTCCCAGCCTCCCATGAGCAGCTCTTTCACCCTTCCCTGCTGTGGGTTCACCCAGCTCTGCAAATCCTTGTGTTTTGAACCCAGACATCACCAACACTGCCAGGGTGACCCGCCCGTGGCACTGCTGCAGCCTCGGCCCTCGCTGGGCTCTCAGGCAGGGACAGCCCAGAACTCACTTAAAAAATAGGATGGAGCTGCTTCCCTGCAGCAGTGGGGTGTGGGGACACACCAGGGAGCAGCTGCCAGCTCTGGCTGAACAACCTGGGCTGGTTAAGTGTGTCCCTGCCCTTGGCTGGGGGGTTGGAATGATCTCAAAGCTTATCTCATTCCAACCCAAACCACCCTGGGATTTTCTCTGCCTGAATTCTACTCTTCCCTCTAATGAGGACAGGGGGAAAAGGCATCTTCCTAAAACTCAGTCTTTTACTGCCACTTGGAAATGCATCTGGTTTAAAATTCACTTGTTGTGGATTTTCCTGGGACAGCATTTGGGAGCTTCATCACCACAGCCTGAGATTCAATGGCCTTTGCAAACCCAAACATGAGAAAAAAATATTATAGTGGCATTTTAACCTATTTTAAATAGGTACTTAGGGTTTAAGGCAAAGCCAAACTTTTGGTCATGACCTGTTATCTTATTTCACCTCAAACTTGCACCTGTGATTAACATCCTGGAGATGTCTCATTCTGAAACACTGAAAGCAGTGAGAGTTTATTCCTTTTCTTAGTCACTTGTTTTGATAATTACACACCAATTCTTTAGACAAAGCTTATATTTAATGCAGACTCACCATTTTTTTCACCTCTCTTTTCACAGAAAAGTGCTCCCTAAAGCCCACTTCTATCCCACTCCAAGACAGGAGCTGCTTTTCAGCTGGTTGTTGAGGTTGTGGTGCCTCCAAACCTCCCTCTAATCTCTCTGGCTGTAAGTCAGGCTGTTGTTGCCAGGCTTTGCAATGGGCTCAGCCTCTTGTTTTCACAACCCACTCACCCAATATTTCCCTAGCATTATCCTTTTCCAAGCAAACTCCAATCTGTAACACCTCTGCCTGCAGCAGAGCTTAAAAATAATAAATAAATTCAATAGCATTAAGCCTCTGTGTAAAGCTCCTAATTTATCTGGTTTTTTGGCTGGCTGAACTTCCCCTAAACTTGGGAAAACGTGTAAATGAACTAACAGCAAGAAGATAAAGAGTTGAATAAACTGTGGAGATACAGGGAAAAAAAATACCTGTACCTTCTTGGATAACAAAAGACAGAGATCGAGGACATTCATGGGAGAGTGGGACATCAGGTGAAGCTAATTTGGGGAGCATCTTTTCTGCATTAAAGGTAAAAATAGGAATTTATACTCATACACAATAATATTTTAAACTCTCTCATCACAACTGAAGTTTAGGGACTTCCCTGCTACATGGGTTTTTCATGACATGCAGGAGAACAGGGGCTGGTTGTTATAAATATATAAAATATAAATGAGTATATTGCTGCAGTGTCAAGGATACAGTCAGAGTTCTGGACCCAATGGGAGAAGGAGACTCAGAGGGGAAAAATAATGGATCTGGTTCTTAAAAATGAATAAAATGGAAATGTGTATAAATAAATAAAATGGAAATGTATATAAATGAATATATTACTGCAGTATCAAGAATAAAGTCAGAGATCTGGATCTCATGGTAGAAGGAGATTCAGAGGGGGAAAATAACATGGCTGGTTCTTATAAATGAATATAAGAGAAATATATATAAAAGAATAAAATAGAAATGTGTATAAATGAATAAAATTGAAATGTATATAAATGAATAAAATGGAAATGTATAGAAATTAACAAAATTGAAATGTATATAGATGAATAAAACAGAAATGTATATAAATGAATATATTGCTGCAGTGTCAAGGATGCAGTCAGAAACCTGGACCTGATGATAGGAATTTCAGAGGGGAAAAATAACAAGGCTGGTGCTTAAAGCTAAAGACACACATGAAAGGGAATGATACTGGAGGAAAAAGCAAAAAAGCACACATTGTGTGGGAAAAAAACATATATGAAAGTGATGACTTGTGAGATAATATTTTATATCTCCTTTCACTTGCAATAGTTCATGGTGGTTTTCTTACATATGCCATGTAAGAGCCATGGTGGGTGTTTTTACATATACCACATTAACTGCAGAGAGCAAAAACCAGCAACCAAGGCAAAACTTTGTTAAAATACATCCCCTTTCCAAAGGAAAAACTGGAAATTACAGCCAGAGAACCTTGTGCTGGCCCAGCTGGGGCTGCCCCCCGGGGAAGGATACCTGTTTACTGCAAAGCACTGGAAGCTTCCAGGACTAAAAACCACTCTAAAAACCCTTCCCTGAACACTGAGGCTGAAAGCTGAGCTGCAGGAGCACCAAAGTGGGGCAATCCAAGATGTTTTCAGCCTGTCTGACAACAGCCACAGCGAGGCTGCGAGCGAGAAACTCGTCCCTAGCCTGTTTTTCCTGATCATTCAAACCTCTGCCTGTCTGGAACAAGCTGCTCAGAGCTCCAAACCTCCTGCAGCCACATCTGTGCCGGTGCCCCGGCGAGGAGATGCTGCTGTGCAGAGCAGGGATGTGCTCATCGCCCTCTGTTCCAGCCCTGGGGTCCAGAAAACACGTCAGGTCACCGAATCAGCGCAGTAAATCTTCCCCTTTTACTTAGAAAGACAAAAATAATCCTGCCTTTTCGATGAGCTCACACAACACCAAAAGACATTTCAGGCTCAGGAAAGTGTCTCATTTCTGCTGGCGAAGGGAGGCACAGCAGAAGTTGGACCGGGCTGCACTTGGACGGGCTCTGGAGCTCCACAGCGAGTCCAACTCATCCCAAACATCTCAAGGCACAGAGATTCGGTGGCAAACCCCCACATATACCCAGCTCTCTTTCTGAGCTGGCTCCAGCCTCGATATTAAATGCAGAGAGGGAAAATTCCTTGTGCAGGAGCAGAGGTTGGACCTCCTGGGCGAGAGGTCCCGACTGCCGCAGCGAGCGCGTAATCTCTGTTCATGATCTTCATTTTAAGAACTGGCCTGATTTTCTTTTCATGTGTCCTCACTATTCCTACTGGAAGGGATTTCCAGCCTCTGTCTATTTATACCCATTTTTTCTGGTGCCAACATTGTCTCTTCACTTAAATAACTTTCCTCTGCCTGCTGCTTTGCCTCCTTGATGCACTTGCCGGCAGCTGTCAGAGCTCTGAGCCTCCTCTCCTTAGGCAAAACAAGTCAATCCCATTTCATAACCTCTGAGAAAGACTCCCCATTCCCTGGATTCTTCCTGCCCATTCCCTACAGCAAGCTCCTCTTTTTGGATGTGCTGATGAGGGCCCTCCACAACCCCTTCCTCTGTGGAGGTTTCCCATCCAACATATTTTAGGGTTGTATCTGAGGACTCAGAGAAAGGTCAGTGGTTCTTCCTTTGCTTTCACCCCTACCAGTAACAACACAATCCCTGTGGAATAACTCAACAATTATTACACCTTTTGTGTCACACACAGAGCCAGGAGAAAACACTGGGTCTCATATTGCAGAATATTAAGCTTTGCAGCTCTTCCATTTTCTCATTGACAACAGCAAATGAGGACATTGGTTTTTCCCCTAAAAATTTCAAGACAGAGTTCCAAAAACTAACAAAAATATATATTTAATGGATAAAGAAGAATACAGATTGGTAAAGAGAACAGCTTCTCCTTCCTAGCCTGGTAAGGACAACAAATTCCTTTTGTTATCATCTTCTCTGCTTCTTTCCTTTTTGTCAGCATCATATCACAGAAACACAGGATGGTTTGGGTTGGAAGGGACCTTAAAGATCATCTTGTTCCAACCCCCTGCCATGGACAGGGACACCTTCCACTAGCCCAGGTTGCTCCAACCTGGCCCTGGACATTTCCAGGGATGGGGCAGCCACAGCTTCTCTGGGTAACCTGTGCCAGGGCCTCCCCACCCTCCCAGGGAAGAATTCCTTCCTAATCTGTCTAAACCAGCTCTCCTTCAGTTTGAAGCCATGCTCTCCATTAAATCACTCCATGGAAATGAAGGATCTGTTTCTCCTTGAAGTCTAGTCAGGGATAAAACTCCCTTTGACTTCATGTTGTAGCAAGGAGCAGTTCAGGGCTCTGGTTTTTGTAACACAGACAAAAATCTGCTGGAATAAAATGAATTTCAGTGATAACCTGGTTTAAAAGAGCACTCCTATCCCAGATGGAAAAGAAACAGAGGGGTTTCCAAAAGATGCAGAGAGGAGGCAGTGGCAGAAAGAAGAGTGGGACTGATTAGTCCAGAAAATGCAGCTAAAAATTCTTCCAGTGGTTCACCCTCTGCCCAGCTCATCCAAGGTCCTGATAAAAAAACTCTGTGCATCCCTGTAGCTGCACACTCATTATTTACACATCTAAAAAGGTTCTTTGCTGCTAATGAGCACGGGAGGATTACCATGATTTACACCTTGCCTTTGGAATACACCTCCCCACAGGAATCCTGCCACATGTGGCATGGAAGCAAAGGTCAGGGAGGGCAGGAATAACAAGATCTCGCAGCAAAAGTCTGCCCAGCTCCAACAAAAGTCTGTCAGGAGTAAGAAACCCACGGCTTAGGGCAGAACCTGCTCCAGATAAGAGGAAATATTTTTTAATCAAGCCCAAGTACGGCCCTCGCAGATGTGGAAAGAATGTAACAGGAAGGGATTTTTGAATTCCCAGGGGGCTGCAAGGAACAGGTTTTACAGAGGGGTTGCTTTCAATTTTTCTTTCAGCTGCCCCTTGCCCTCTTTGCTGGGTTTCCTTGGGAATTGGGGAGCACATGTTCCCTCCATCCCAGACAGGCAGGTCCTGGAGCAAATCCCGTGTCACTCCTGTCCCAGGCTGGGTGACACCCCAAGGCAGGAGGAAACGTGGCCCTGCCTGACTGATCCTGCTGCTGACTGGGAATTCTGATCCTGCACCAGTGGCAGCAGTGATGGGAATTGGGACACGTGGGAATATTTTTCCACGAAACCAACCTGGCCCGTCCACTGAACACCTGGGAAAATGAGGGAAAATGGAGATTTCACCCACCCACAGTGGGTGGCATTTCCCTCCCTCCTTTCCTCTTTACTCTCCAGTGCAGAAAGAACTAATTTATGAGGGAGATAACAGGACATATCCTAGAGGAGCCTGCTTGGCCTGAGTGCCATGTTTTCATAACTGTCCTGCGTGAAAGAAAAATGAGGTTAAATCTTGGAGTGAACTATTTTTGAACATGCAAATTGGGGAGTGAAACACTGGTGCTGATGGAGTTAAGGTTCTCAGGCAGCTTTATTTAACTCTGAAAAAAAGATCTACTTCTTTTTTCCCCCCTCTAAGAAAAGTCAGTGTTTCACACTGGGTAAAGGACACCTTCCCCTCTTGATGGTTAAAAAGCCTCACACGAAATATCAGCTTGTACTTAAAATCCCTGCAAGTGTTTTGGGTGGCAAAATTCTGTGGAAATTTGGGTTGAGCTGGGTAACATTTTTTCCTTACAATGACTTTAGTACAATCCAAATTTCCAGACCAAACAGCATTTTTTCCCCCTGAAGATTTTTCATCGTACAGTGACAATTTGCAATGTGTTATTTCAATTAATTGTCAACTATTTCCAGATCTCAGAGCAGATCAGTGTATATAAACCAGTCACTGGTAGTCAATTTGCTTTTCTTTCCTCTCATTTATTTGCCAAGACAAGAGCTTTGGGGTGACCATCTGCTTCTTATTTCAAACCTGTCTGTTTTTGTTGATACCTGATGTCTTGTGTCTCATGCAAAGGCCCAATGAAAGATTGATAAGCAGGTTTTTGTTTTGACACGGGTCCCCTATTCCCAGCAACGCTGCTTTACAATTCCAAGTTAATTTTATGCTGCAGGGTTTTTTTTTCAGGCACTTTAAATTCAGTTTTAGACCCGTGTTTGGCAACCATTTCCAGATATGCTTTTGGAGTTGCTTCATGAAATTAAAGAGGGACGTTTGTGGGCTGAAATACAGGTGCTTGTGGAACTGGGGCCTTAGGAAATGTAAAGTTAAGGCTCAGTCTATTCTTCCCTACTGGTTTCCATGTTAAGCTTGCTCACTTTTCAGACCAAAATAGCTTTATTTGTGTTATGAGCAGTGTTGTTATATCCCTGTCAGGATCATGCTGGGGCCTTTCCACTCTTTTGCCTCTATTGCAGCTGCTGCCAGGTAAAAAGCTCCAGGCAGAGAGCCAAATACCAGCCTCACCACATCCTAAAAGTGATGTTTATTCTCTTAACTCTATTGACTTCTCGTGCTTCCCCAGCAGGATAAAGCAGCTTTAAACCCTTCCCTACAGTCACCTCTTAAGTGGCAATGACCGAGGGCAGACTTGAAAGTAAAATAAGATGAAATAACCAACAGAACAAGGAAAAAACTGTGTGTGCCACCATCATAACCTGCTTGCCCAGCCCCATCCAGAGCCTTGCAAGGGCCAGCACAGGGGAGAGTCCAAGGTCCCAACAGCAGGAGACAAAAAACTGCTTCAAACCAGCTTTGCTTCTGTTCTCCTGTCAAAGATCTGATGTTCCCTTTGCTCACCCAATTTTTGTGACCCAGGTGTGATTCTGGCAGTAAGAACACGGTGATTTTAGGGTTTCAGGCAGCAGGAGAAGCCTGAGCTCCCCTGGAGGATGATTCAGTTCACCTAAAACATCAATTGCTCACTTTACCTCTCTCTTTTTTCCTATCCTACCAACATAAATATTAGGGAGGATGAACCGCAGCCAGGAGCTTCCCACTCTTCAGGTGGGAAGCTGCTCTTGTCTTCTCTCTTAATTATTCACAAAAGTAGTTGATTATACTCTATTTTCCCCCATCTACACTAAGCAGAACATCACACGTAAGCAAAATCCTCAGCTTTTTTTTTTTCCCTTCTGTTTTCCTTACTCTGTTCCTACTTTTCTCATAAAGTCTGTCACCAATGGCTGGTTTCCCTCTCTCTGTAATGGAAATTTTGGGATTGGTTGAGAAAACCCCAAATCCTAAATCATTAAGCAAGATAATATCTCAGAATTATTACTTAACAATAAGAAATTTCATAGCAGGCTTTTTGACAGGACATATTTCACTTTGAAAACCAGCTTTTGGTTTGGTTTGGTTTTTTTTTTTCTCCCTTAGGTTACAAGGTGCTTAAATAATTTTTTTTGAAGGAAGGAGGAAACAGCTGTGGCTAAAGTACACTTTTTTCCATCTGTCATTTCATCTTTATTTTCTCTTTTTGGGTATCCAGCACTCCCAGAGTAAAGCAGCAGCAGCAGCAGCAGTGCCAATATTGGAAGTTTTAAAGAATGTAAACTTGAACTTGGATGGTTTCTGGTCAAGGCTTGAGAGTAGGATTTTCTTTTTTCCCCCCTTGTTTTCTGACTGGGCTGGAGGTCCCATTTCTGCTTTCAGAGTGGTTGGAAGAGGCAGGTTCTGGGATGGGCCATCCCTTAAGCCTGGCTTTTCCCTCAGCTTTTGAGCTGAGCTGGGAATCACCTCCTCTGCTGCTTCCATTTAATCACAGGAGAGACCTTGAACCAAAACTGATCCATCAAAAGGAAGGACCAGCTGATCATTGAATCATTAAGGTGGGAAAAGACCTCCAAGATCATCAAATCCATCATTTGTCCTTCAGCTGCTCTCAATTCCAATGTCTAGTTTATAGGGGTCACTATAAACGGAGACTACTGAAAATAAAGATCTCAGAGGGGCACGAGCAGAACAGGCTGATGAGCCCAGACAAACACAAAGTGTTCTCTGAGTCTTTAAAGGAGACTTTTCCCAAAATGACCCTCCTCAGACATCCTCTTTCCCACCCACCACTTTTCCCTGCAGAGCATTTCTTGTGCTTGGTAACCAAAAATTACCCTTTTGGATCAAGAATGCCTGATAGGTAATAATTCAAATAAATGATATTCAGGAAAACTTTTACTATCCTAAGTCCAGGCTTCATTCCACAGTAGGAGGTGAAAATATAAATAGGAGAATGTGAAGAGAGAGCTTTCCATGAGGGTAAAGCACGGGTGGAAACACCCAGAGGTTTTAATTTAATTTTTCCTTTAATTCCTTGTCTCCTAAGGAGCAGAAAGGATGAATTCAGGGCTTGAACACAGAGAAATTCAGTTCTCTCCTGTTGGGCAGAGAAAGTTTATGAGCTACAGAGATCTTGGTGAAACATCCCACAATAAAAAACACGGATCATTTGGATGAAAAAAGGGGTGTATAATCCCAGAGCTATTGTTCATTTCTGTGCCAGCTGAACGGGGTTGGCATCTCTCCCGAAAAAGCCAGCGCATATTTTGATTTTGATTTTCACTTTCTCCTTCCTTTCAAAAACCTGCCCCTGTAAAGTCAGCCAGGATTTAAACAAATACATCTACAGCACGATAGCACTGCCATTAAAATAAATAATTAGCAATGAGGCCTGAAATAACTGTCTGAAGCCCCTTGAACACGTAAATCAGCCCGAGGGTGGGAACAGCAGGGAGGTGATGATGGACCCTGGGTGAGGTGGTTGTGCTGGGGAACCCAAAGGCTTGTTTGGACAGAAGAGCATCAAACGGATCAGTGCAAGGTCTGGGAGTTCCACAGTGTTCCTGGGCCAATCCATCTCCAAGAAAACTGTCAGGAAGGGCAAAGGGGTGATATAATTCTTCCCCCTGGTTACATTATTTTGCGGGAGCAGAGCAGCTTTTAACTGACAAAGACAGATCTCACCTCTGCAATCCAGGCCTCTGAACTATCTTTTTGTTGGGGTTTTTTGTTGCATGAAAAGCACTGATTTTCTATTAAACTTTTTTTTGGCTTTGAAGCTGCAGGAACACTGTTATTTCAGTGTTGACATCTCTCCCATAGATCCCCGTGGACTTTTAACTGCTGGAGGTAAATATTGCCCCACGTTCCTTTTTATTGCTTGGAGTCAAAGAGCTCGACTCATCCTCGAGTTACAAAAGGAGCTTTCCACTGGGTTTGAGTTCTCAGTTTCCACCTTTATCAAACCACTTTGGTCTTTCCCAGGGACACCTTCCACTAGCCCAGGTTGCTCCAAGCCCTGTCCAACCTGGCCTTGGACACTCCCAGGGATGGGGCAGCCACAGCTTCTCTGGGCAACCTGTGCCAGGGCCTCAAAGTAAAGCTCCATCATTTCTTTTTAGTATATTTTTTGTCTTTAAAAACTTGTGATTGAGTTGGTAAAAGAGAAGTGGGTCTTGGACATCCTGAGTCATAGGGATGGAGCCCCTCATCACACTGCAGGGATCTCCATGTGTACCTGCTTAGTCTGGCTCAGAATTTCCTCCTCACATCTAATCTAAATCAATGCATTTATTAATGCATTTATTAATCTAAATCAGCCCATTTATTTATCTCACAGCCCATTTGCTCACAGGGTTTCCAGTTCCATCACCATCACTCGGAGGGAGGAAACCCCAAATAAAGCATCCAGGTTTCAATCCTTCACCTTCAACATTGCCCTGAGCTGGGCTCCCTTTTTCCCCTCCCAGGTTGCCAGCCCTGCTCTGGTCCCTGGGATGGGAGGTTTTCCTCTCCTCAGGTTCTCTGATTCAGCACCGGGAAGGTCTCACAGATCCCGCTCCGTGCTGAGTCACAGCCTGTTCCTCCCAGCAGGAGCTGCATCCGAGGCAGGACGTTCCTGCTCCACACACACAGGACTCAGGGAACACGAATGAGTCACTGCTGGGATTTTTTTTTTACACCCCACATCAATAGATGCTCGTGGCAAAAGCTCTGTTGCAAATACCAGTTGGCTCTGTGATATCATTTCTTTACCCTGTCACTGAGCTTCAGCAGCGCTGCAACAATTCCACAGTAAGGAGAAAAATTAAGAAGAAAAAAATTACCTTCACTTTACCCCTATGAAATCTTACTTTGCATGTCCACCAAGATCAAATCAAGCTCTGAAAGCTCATTTTTTTCATGAAAAACAGCGCAGTAATAACACTATTGACATTGGCTCAGAAGTCAGATCTTCCTCAGGAACAGGGAAAGCTGCTGCTTTTTCTATCATCAGAAAGGTGGGGAAGTCAGGAGAGATAAGACAAGGCACGTTTGGCACTGCCTGGGCTTGCCACAGATCAATATTTTTCAGGCAAAATGTTTTTCTCCGTTGAAAAATGGGTTGGTTTTGCGAACACAACGCATGAGAACAGACTTTTGGAACTTCTTTGTTTTGCATTAATGAACTTAAAATGATGGTTGTTAAAAAGAAACCCCTGTTTTTCAAATGTCTCCTTGTGTGAAAGCTTTATGTGTTGAACTAGAAGCATGAACTATTCAAAGGGTTTCGTTTTCAACTTGCAAATCACAAATACTTGAAAAAAATTCAGGATTTTTCCCTCTTTGATGAGCTACACCTTTTTCATCTCCTTTCAAAAGGCACAAAAGCAAGATAAAATTCAGGGAAATGAACAGAGAAAGTAATTAAATGATGGGGTCAACGAGAGCCAAAAACAGCCGTGGATGAGGGTCCTGCTGATGCACAAATGTGAGTGTTTGTGTCCAGCTGGGATGAGGATTGTTGGTCTAGCAAATGTCACCCTTAAACTGAGGTTTAAAGTTTGCAGAGTTGTAAAAAGACCTGAAAATGCATCTTTTGAGTGGAAAGGTTTAGTCAGCTTCAGAAACAGCGCTCGTTTCTAACGATGGAAAATTGCTAATCTTCCCAAGTTTGTCACCAAACCAGTGCTAAAATCTGAATGGAAAAAGTTTTGCAGTCATTTCTGTGAAACGTCCCGGAATTCTGAAAAGGAGAAAAAATATGAGCGTTGCTTCTGTTTGGTTTTTTCTTGCATGGGCTGGTAGTTTGTGCCTTGGAATCAGGATCTGGACTCCACCGACCCCTCTCAGGAAAATCCTCCAGGTACCAAGAAAATGTTGTTGATGGGGAAAGAGCTTTGAGAGGATACCCCGGGTGACCTCGGAGCCACGTCCCTCAGCTTGGGAGATTACCATTTCCCCTACGTCAAATTAGCAATTAAAAGCACTAATTACTGCGGTTTCCAACACATCTCAATGAACACGGTAAGTGCATTTTACACTAATCCGATTAACAGATTTCCCCCCCCTTTTTTATCTCAAGAAAATGCCTTGCGAGCCATTGTTTTGCTGGTTAAAGATTCTCTGCCGGTACTTTGGGACCAAACACCAACCAGATCATTTCCATTTAACCGATTTCTAGGAAAAAAAAAAACAAAACCCAACCAAAACCTGCATGCTGCCTCCAGAACAGCCTTCGATAATCACACATCACACAGGCAGAGTGGAAAAGAGCAGGGCAGGGACCCCACAGCGCAACTAATGCAGACCCAGAGTAAATACCGGTGTGGAAGGCAATTCATTAGCTAATCTTATCTAAAGAGCACATCTAAATGTGTCAGGTGACACAAAGCCAGGCCAGCTCCAACTGGCTCTTCTGGGAGATGCCTGTTTGAGCCACGGAAAGAATGAGGAGGCCCAGGCTGTGTGTGACACATCCCCCAGCCCTGCCTGGGGCACCACGACCAGCAGTTTGGAGGTGACAGAATCTCACTGAGATGTGTTACAGATCCTACAATGCTTTCTGCTCCGTGGTGCAAAATATCTCACACGGCGGCTCTTTGGAGGAAGAAATAATATGAAATATTTATTATTAAATATATGAATGCATGTGTATATATAGAGAGAGAGAGTGAGAGAATCAGAGAGTGTCCTGAGTTGAAAGGCACCCACAAAGGTCATCAAGTCCAACCCCTGGCCCTGCACAAGACACCCCTAATTATCACATTATGTCCTTGAGAGTGTTGTTCAAACCCTCCTGGAGCTCTGGCAGCCTTGGGGCTGTGCCCACTGCCCTGGGGAGCCTGTTCTGGGGGAAGAACCTTTTCCTGAGATCCACAGGTGCTGCTCCACACCTGGGCACCACCTCCTAAAGCTGGGCATGGTCAGGCTCTGGTGTGAGGCACAGCACAATTGTTGGACTAGAGAGGCAGAAAATGAGCTGCAAATGCTCTCAGGGAGTTCCATGGAATACAGGGCAATTACACCTTCCCTCGGGACTATTCCTCTTTTATCAAAAGTGTCACCTTTCAGAATTGGCTTAAAGTAAAAAAGCTAAACCAAATCAACATTTTCCTGTTGAAGTTCTCTCAAACTTCCTGGACGATTCTCTCTAATTTCACCTTTTGCAACCACCTCCCTACAGCGCCCAAAGCCTGACGGTTTCTTGGAAACACTGTTTCTCACTTTTAGGTACCTACTGTATCCTTAACACACACACACACACAAAAAAAAAAGCCCTTCCACGTTCCCGAGTTCATAGACAGAACAGCTGTGCATCTTTATTGCACATATGCTGCATTCTGGTTTGGCTTGTTCGCCAGCAGACAGGAAAGTTTTATTTTTAGGCAGATGTGAAAGCCCTAATTTGTTGCAGAGGGGAATAGGGAGCCTAATAATAGCACACAACACAGCCAATGCCAAATTAATTAATGCAGAGCAAAACAGGTTACAGCTCACGAGCCAAAGCTACTATTTTCCACGTCCCCAGCCTTCCCTCTCTCCAAAGTAGTGTAGTAGAACCAGAGCTGGGAGAAGTGTCCTTCTTCCCTGTCATACCTACTCATTGCTGGAGGCTTTTTTTTGAGGGGCTGTGCAGTGAGGTTTGTCTTGAGTTCACAAGAACTCAACCTGTCTGTCAGTTGTTATTCCTTCCGTGACCAACCAACATCCCTCAATCCCGCCCTGGTCGGACACATCCCTTGCTCACAGACGGGGAAGGGGAAGGGAGGAGGGAACCTCAGAGCTTTGGAGAAGGTTTTGAGGCACAGCAAACCCTCTGCTGTGCCCAGGTGCATCCACCTGGTGGGTTCCAGCTCCAGCCCCCAGGGCAGAGGGGCCGGAGGGAGGCTGGGAATAGCCGAGCTCTGCTCTGGGGGGAGCACAGCGTTTGCTGGCAGCTCTTTCCAAGTAGGAGCAGGAGCCTATTTTAAGCTCTTGCCTTTCCTCACGCATTCACTGTTGCCATGGCTGCAAAACCAATGCACATGGAAAGAGAGGTTCTCACTCTCTTGACTCAGCACAGAGGCATGTTGGTGAATCTCGATGGTTCTGAACTCCTGGGAGTGAGGGCTGCTGGGGCCGAGCCTTCCCTGGCTGCTGCTGCAGTGGCCTGACTGCTGGCTTGGTGAATCCCTGGAGACCTGCAGCAGCTGCCACACTAACCCTTTGTTTCCCACTGCTACACCTTCCAAACTGCTCATGGTGTCTTGTCATTAATTCAGCTTCTCCTCCTGTGCCACCCCTTGAAAGATAAAATCCGACAGGAGAAAACGAGGTTGACGCTCCTGCTGTCCAGTCTGAGTGGCCAGGGAGGGGATACCCACGTCAGGTACATGTTATATCCCAACCTTTAAGTGGTATCAAATTCCCAGGGTCACAGGCAGCAGCCTGGGGAACATTTAAAGGTGAGTTCCAACGCCCTGGCAGTGAGCTTGGATTCCAGCCTGGCAGCAGGACCCACATTGACACTTGCACTGATTTTGCTCACGTTTGCAAACTTCCAGCCAGCTCTGATTCAGATGGAATTGCTAATGTTTTGAAGCTGTTGTTTGCCAGGGTGTTTCCAGAAGAAACCATCAATACACTTGAAAGGAGCCCACTGCATGTTTGGAAAACATTTGGGCAGGATACTTTAATGTTTAAATATTTACATTTTGCTGCCCATTCCTAACCTTAAACAAAGAAGAAAAACAACCCAGAACAACTCTTGTTAAGGGCAGTCAGGTCTTCAGTGACTATGGAGTTGCAGAACTCCTTTGCCTTTCAAGTTTATTGAAGATTTAGAGTAAGGAAGGTGCAAACATAGTGATATGTTAAGGGGGGAATGGCTTTAAGCCGAAAGGGGGTAAATTTCTATGAGATATCAGGAAGAAATTCTTCCCTGTGAGGGTGGTCAGGCCTTGGCCCATGTTGCCAGAGAAGCTGTTGCTGCTCCATCCCTGGGAGATGAAGACAGAATGAAAAATACCAAGGGCTAACTCGGGATTTGCCTTCTGGAAACGACGCTAACACCAAAATAATGAGAGGGTAGAAGGGGGTTGAGCAAAGAATAAACCTTTAGGATGAGGGGGAAACAAGGTTTCCTACATTTTGTCATTTTTCTGCTCTAACTTGCAAACCTTACACTCTTTATTTGATTACCCAAGAATAGATGAGTTAATAATCTGCAAACCTGGGACTGACTCACTGGCACAAGACAGATGGGAGACAGGCAGGTTTTATTCGGGAACCAAACCAGATTCCGAAATAACCCCAGGAGCACATTGTATTTATCAAGTGACACTTTATTCCCTGCTCACAGGCACCTTCACTCAGCCACATTGGCTCTTCATTAACTGCTGGAATATTATAAGTGTTGATGCAGAAGCAATAAAGATTAATTCTGCCAAAAAAGGCAGAATCTATCCTGCCTTTTGAATCCCATCTATTCAAAGTTTGGTGGGAAGGGTATCCAGGAATCAGCCATGGAGATCCAGACTGGGTTGCAGAGATTTACACTGTTGGGTTTTTTTTTTTTCACATTTAGCTTTTTCTTTGCCACTGGCTGTGACAGTGAGGGAGAGTCTAGAGGAGCTAAATATATATATATATATATATATATGTGTGTGTGTGTGTGTGTGTACACGCAGGTACAAAGAGTTGGTGGTGACCCAGAAGAGCACTCAGGGCTTAATCTGAATATAAAATTCAGATTCCTCTATCTCAGCAGCTCTTCTTCCAAAAGATGAATTACCTGCCTCTCTGAACCCTCAGTTAATTTATAAACATGCTCATATTTCATTATTTTGTGACTTAGCAGCGTGGAGGGGTTGCTGTTCATCAATACCCACTTCTGTTCGTGCCAAGAGTTTGCAAGACTTTAACACCATTAAAATCCAGCACCACAGCTCAGTTTAAAGCTGTCAAGTGTCAGGATATAAATATTACCCCCCAGCTATTACTGTTTATAAAGTGATCCAGCTCTTTAAAAAGTCAAGTTACACCACACACTCCTGTGGCTTCCTGCAACCGTTAATTCCAAAGGCTGCTTAAACATGTAGGATATTTTCCCTTTGACATGCTTTAAATGTATTTGTCATTAATCTTGACCCTTTGACTGTTCCCTGAGGGACAATGAAGTGATCAGACAGCTGTGCCCCTCATAACTTTTAATACTTTAATTAAATCCCCTTTGGACCTTTTTGCCCTCCTCTGTTCTTTCTTTAGTTCAGCCACCAAGAAAAACGAGCACAGTTTTAACATCTAAACACTGGAAACTATGAACATATAACAATGCAGAAATAATTTCTTATTTTTCAATTTACTTAATTATTTTTAAATTTAATTTCTGGAATGAATGAATGAGAGTTCTATTTTCTCCTCGCGAGCTCTTTTTGAAGTCCCAGTGGTTTGGCCCCGTGTGGATAACCATAAACAGAACTGTACAGCTTTGGACAGATCCTCCTAAGAGAGAGTTCAAGTTCTGCTCTTCCATAGTTTAACAAGACAATAGTCTTTATAAAACTTTTACCCACAGAAATAGTTGATCTGTTCTGAGAATGATCAACCTCATTTAAAGGTAACAGGCTTGGCTCCCAGATAAAACAATCCCTATCACTCCACTCCCCTTGTCCTCACGTTCTGCATCCAGGTCTTGGTGTTTGGGATTTATGGGCATGTATAGGAATTGCCCAAAATGTCAGTGAATTGGCAAATTGTAAATATCACTGACATTAAAAAAAAAAAAACCAAGAAATTGTTTTCCACTGCCTCAAACTTTCCATTAAAACACTGTCAAAAGTGAGTATCACTTTTGATTCCCTAACTTTTCTTGGAAGGATTGAAGAAGTCAACCAGGATTAAATCATTGCCAAATGACTTTGCAGTATTTATTTTGCACAGGGCAGGTTGGGACACATTGCTACAATTCTGGGGTTTGCACCTTTCCCACCCTCCACTTCCACTGAGGATTATGGAACACTCCTAATCTCAATTAAATAATTTTGTGCCCTATTTGTAAGGGCACAGGTAAATCTCAGCTGAGCAAAAGATGATTTTGGCTGTTTCTGCTAAAAACTACCCCAAACAACATCAGCTTGAGGCAGTCTGGTCTTTTTTTGCAGCTGAAAAACTGTTTCCTTGGAGAATATTACAGGAACCTTGGTGAGGAGAGGTGGCAATTTGGTTTTACACGTTTTTAAGCTCATCAGAACTCAGAAATCAAAGAGAAGCTCAGCCACGGGCTCAGGGGGAACCAGGTTCAACAAAACCCCTGCAAAGCCTAATTGGACTGAGGACATTCTGTGATTCCAATCATCAAACAGCTCCACAGGCAAAATATATTGATCATTCCAGGTGGGGGGAGTTCAACAGATCGTTTGTGGATGATGGGAAAGACATGTCAGAAGTTGGGAAAGGAAACCAGTGAGTGCATCTGGGATTGAGTGTGTATGGGATTGAGTTTGTGGCACACCTTCCACCCATAGAGAAACCAAGGCTGTTCCCCAGTATCCAGAAGAAGCAGGAGAACCTCCAAACACACGGGCTCTGGGACTGTCCTGTTCTTTGGACTGACACTCCCCCAGTTTTCCCAGTCTGCAAACCTCTTTCCTGAAAGGGAAATGGTTTTATGGGCTCTCCTGCCCCACACAGGACCCCAGAGGTTCTCATGGTCATCACCTGTGAGTTCTGGGACCATGTGAGCCCCAACTTCCCTGGAACACTTACACAAAGGAATTTAAAGTGAATAAGCCTCCCAAAGCAGCATCCAAGATATTCTAACACAGGAAAGCTTTTGTGTCAGCCTGGGAGCTTGGACACCTCTGAAAACAGAGTCATTAAAGGTTCAAAAAGACCTTCAACCTTTGCCTGAATAACCCTGTGCCCACTAAACCATACCACAAAGTGCCACATCTGCTCATTTTTGTGCACTTCCAGCAGTGGTGATTCCAAGTTTTGGGCCTGTTATTGCCCAGGAATCCTCAACCCTTCAGCCCAGGCAGGTAAATGTCATATTTTTAAACCTGGACATCTCGAGTCCAGCTGAGCCCTGCAGGTCAATCATCCAGCAATGTCATCCCTCCTGCTCCCCAGAAAGCCAGGCATGGTTTGGACTCGTTCAACATAAATTAAACCTGCCAGTGAAGGTGCCTCTGGGGATAATTCCAGTGGAGGGTCAGGACAGCTAATGAAGAGTGTCCAAAAACTGAATTCCTTTTACCTCTGTGGTATGAGGGGCCTTGCCCTGAACAGGGAATATCCCAGAGCAGCTGAGGGAGGACCTTTAGGCTCCACCACAGAAATGTTTCTATGAAGCAGCAGTGGATGGAGCAGATTTAAACTGACACAGAGGGAGGAAAAGGGCATCCGAGATAAAAGTGGCTTATAAAATAACTTGGAATGTCAGCACATGATTATGTTGTTTTCCCCTCAGTCATTAGACAGACTGCTGGGTTGCAAAACACTCTGAAGCTTGAGAAACTGCTAATGGGCAACAGCTTTTGGAATGTCATAAATGCTAAGTTTTACTGGCCTGGAAAGACGACGTATTGTACAGTCAGAAGTCAGATGGGGAAATATTTGGACACTTGCAGCTTGTAATAAAGCGAGAGAAAGTGGATTAGTAGGTTTTGTAACTCATTAAAAAGGAAGAGCTGCCAAAAAAAAAAAAAAAGGTGATTTGTGGGAAATCTTCACCCACCACCCACAGCTCCCTGGGCTCTTTCCAGCCCTTTCTCAAAGTGATTTGCACCTGGACAAAAAGGACACCATTAAACCCCTACAACCCATCAAGAACAGCCTGAACCCACAGGACTGTTTGCAGATGAGAGGACAGCACTGACCCTGGAGGACACTGAGTCCCTGGGGCTTTGCTTTCTGGTTTGGAGGTGTGAGAGAAGCCCCTTGTCTTTCCAGGCAGCTCCAAAACCCAGCTGTGTGCACAGGGCTGAGCCCAAACCCACATGACCAGAGGCCTACGTGGCTTTTGGCTGAGGCAGGGAGCAGGATGAGCTTGTATCTGCCTCCAATAAATCTTCTTGACTTGCCCCAAGACTAATCCCAACGGAACGAGAAAGCCTTTTACTTTAATAAAGCAGAGGGCGATTCCAAAGGTAAATTAGGAAGAGATACATTAGGAAAAATAAAAATTCCTTTCCAAGGTATTGGAAGACACTGAAAGGCTTCACAATCCCCCCTTGGCATGCTCCCTGCTCAGCACCAGCTCTCTGCTCTTTGTTCTGAGAGCACTTCACACTCCTCAGGAGAGGGACGTGCAGTAACGAGGCTTTTACTGGCTACCACAGATCAAAGCTGACCTGGGAGATAAACACATTTATTTAATGATTACATTTCCCTGTGCCAAACGAAAAAAACACATAAAAGTGCAAGATTCAACGGCTTTGTGTATATATATTTTTTTATTTTTTTTTTTGCTTGAGCTGCACAATGGAAATTGTTTGTACTCTCTGCCAGAACAGTAACGCTCCACAACGTTGGGTTTGGCAGGGACAGAGCAGAGCCCAGATCACTCTCCAGTGATTGCTGGGAGAGGAGCACCAACTGTTGTTTTTACACTCCCAAGATGTGCCATGTCCAGCACAGAGTGACCCTGGACAATTTTAGCCAACCTCTTGTGATACCCAGAAGGAATTTCTTCATGGAAGGGGCTGCCCAGGGGGGTTTGGAGTCCCCATCCCCGGAGGTGTCCAAGCAATGGCTGGATGTGGAACTTGGAGCTCTGGGCTGGTTGACAGGGTGGGGATTGGCCACAGGTTGGACTCAGCCTTGGAGATCTTTTACTACCTTAATGATTCTGGGATTCCTCATTAACACTGAAAATTCCCAGGTGGCACCAGAACTGGGTCCTTCCCTGCAGGAAGCTTAAGGAGCAGGTCCTGTACAGGGTGGAGCAGTTCTGGAGAGGAGGAGCAGCCCCCAGTCCAGGCTGACGGAAGGATTATCATAAACTTCAGTGAACATTAGGTCATGGCTCAGATACAGCTTGATCACAACCTCTTAATTAATTCTTACCACCATGTTATTGAATACCAGCATCATTAAGTAAAGACCCTTGTTACAGCTCTGTCATTAAGCAGATCTGAAACACTTTAGAAGTCAATTAGAATTGTCAGTGTTCGTTTTTCCAATAATATGAGCAGTTAAATAATCAATCTGGACTGACAGTTTTCTCTATTGGATCTGCAAAGGCATAATTTTCTAATTTTATGATGTTTGACTCCTTTATTCTGACACTGTGACAGTTTACATATTTATTTGCTTAGTCATTTGCCTTTGTGATTCCCACAATTGTAGGCATTAATCTTCACTCTTTTTATTTTTATACATTTATTTATACAAACTTCACTTGTTGCAGCCTACTTAGCACAACTCTTCATTAGTATAATGCTTGTTTTTCCATGTGTGAAACCAATCAAAATTATAATGGGACAAACACTTGTCAGAGGCTGAACACTCAGTCTCTCTAAATGCATTTGTCAAAGTGGCAAGAACATTTTTCTGCAAGCAAAACTGGCACCTGGGAATTACAGCACAAAAACCTCCCTCTCTCCCTATGGAAAATTAAGTAACTTTTTATATGCTGGAAGTGCACAGTTGCAAGCTAAATATTGTGGTGGGTTTTATTTTACCAACAGGCAGCTTAACTCCATAACTGAGTGAGCCCTGCAAAGCACCCGGTGAGGAACTGTTGATGTGCTTAAGTCTAAAATAGTTTATAGGAGGTATTTTTTTTTCCTCTGACAATGCTGACTAAAGTTACCATTTGGTGTACTGGAAATTCTTAAATAGCACCAACAACAGTGGGCTAATAATAACCTGAGGGACTGAGAGGGACTGGAGTGAATCCCCCTGCACAGGAGTTCAAGTGCTTGCTTGGGAGTTCAGCTTTACCTGCTCATCTTTAGAATTTCTGGTAATTTTTTTCTTTCTTCAAGTATCTTGGACTGATTTTAGAGACACCACCTAACATTCAGTCTGTGAAAACCTCACATGGAGAAGAGCCAGGTGTTTTTTCAGACAAGCCAAGACCCCAGGGCCAGTGTCCTTCACTGAGACTGAAGCCTCGTGCAAATTCACTTTTCTTGCCCCCGTGATGCTTAACACAGAAAAAAAGATTCCCAAAGTGTTCAAACAGCTCCAGGAACTGGCAGCATTTTGCTCTTTCCTTCATCTGTGTGGGGCCTGATACCCTGGCTTGGAAGCTGTGTCCATTCAGAGAGCACCTTGGGATGATCCACTGGGAACAGCACAAAACCTGCATGATTGTCGTGACAGGTCTGACTGTGAAATGATGACATTCTCCTATTTTTGTACCAGGAACAAGTTACCTTGGTCTCACACCACACAACTGTAGGAGGCAAAGGAGGAACATCAAGTTCCTTACTTCAATTAAGGGTCTGGGCAAGACTGATTAGTACATGTTTTGACAGGACAGGATGACCACAGCAGCATAAAAATAAGATTCTCGTTGATGCAGATACTAAAACCCTGATTTTTTTAAAAAAACCATTCTAAGTCTAATAATAAAAAAACAGATGAGATTCTGATTCTTTTGGAAGATCCTAAAATGCCTACAGACAAGAGGAGAGTCATATGTGCAATTAAGACAAAGCTATACATTCTTCCCACAAAAGATTATTTTCTTTGGGTTTTAACCATGTGTGAAATAATGGGGGAATCATTTTGGTATTTACTTTTTGAAACACATCATTTCCAAGCTAAAGAACAGAATGAGCTTAAGATGAGATGAACATTCACCACTTCCACAAGCCCCAAAAAGACACTGAAATTCAGACAAAACCCCATCCTTCAAGAAACCCAAACTATTCCAGTTACCATATCTTAGCCAGGATTTCCCACTTCAGGGAGATTTTAATAAGCAGTTGAAATTATCATCTTCTAAGACATTATTACAATCTGATGGATACAGAAGTATCCTTATTTTATTTTTACTTTTGGTATTTAGCCAGGGACCTCTCCCTAAAAGCTTTCTCCAGTCCCTGGAGCCAGAGCAGCCACTTTGAAGGACAGGACACTTTTTTCAAGGCTTTTACTCAAATATGAGAAGTTCCTCCTCTGATGCTGAAGCTCCCCAACCCTACAGCTGAGAACCCCAGAAAAAACCTGGACAGACAGATGGACCCAAGAAGCAGGGAATTAAGGATGACCCAGCCTGTCCCCCATCCTTCCCACGAGCCAGCCCCTGTTGTGGTCACGGCCCAAACAAGGTGTTACAGTAACAGGAGGGTGGAAATCAGGACCTGCCCAACCTTTCCCCGTGTGTATATTTATTTTACAGCCCTGTTTTTCCACAGTTGCCATTGGGTGTAGTGCCCCAGCTGTCCTCCCTTGCTGGCAGGGTATTTTTATTCACTTATCTCCAACCTTGCAGTTATTTTTTTTCCATCAGTGTTTGGTTTCCAAGTCCCTCCCCCCCGACCCCCTGTGAAGAAGAGGGTCCTCTTTTCACCTCTGAACTTGGTCCTTTCAGCAGCTTTATCAGGGATGCAGTGACTTCTGTGGTTTCCTCTGTGGTTTTGGATAATCCATTTACCCTCTCCATGAGTTTCTTACTCTCTAAACATGTCATGGTCTCTGCTGGTGTGAGACTCCATCAATGACATCCCAGACCAAAATAATATAGTGTCAAAATCACTGTTTTATGTGATTTTTTTTTTCCTCTTCATTTTCCTTGGGATCCAGAAAGCATCTAATTTTCCCAGTTAGAGGTAGAAGTTTATTTGATTCAGTTTTAAAATAAAAAAAATCCCATTTCCAGTTCATGCTGTGTCATTAACTCGGATTAATTCACACACAAAAAACACAATTCCTAAGCTACTACTCCACCAATTAAGCAGAGTTTTGAAGGAGTCAGAAAGGCTCAGATTCCCTTTCCTAGCACAGAACAGACTTTATGACATTGACCATTTGTTTTCCTTGCTTGTAAATTTGGGACAACATCTCCCTGTGCTGCAGCACTAAATGGATGAAAACAGTGAACATCAGTATTCAGAGGAGAAACCCATATATCATGGAATTGAATATTTAGTCTGCAAGGAGAATAAAAATGAGGGGAAAAAAGAAAATCTTGGTACAAAAAAAAAGAAAAAAAAAAAGGAAGAAAAAAAGGAAAATCCCCTCTCAAGCACAGAGGTTTCTGATCAGGTCAAACACACCCCTCAAGAAAAGCTTCTCTCCCAGGGAACCTGTGGCCACTCAGCCAAGAGGTCCTGAATCAGCAAACCTGACTTAAGCCAAAAATAACCATTTTATGGGGCTTGGAAAAAGAAACAAAAGTCAGAGGGAGGAGTGTGGAGATGGCACCCCCAAAAACCTCTTGTAAACTGGGCCAGACTTTGAGCTGCTGCATTCTGGGAACAGGTCTCTTAATAGAGCACGAGCTGAGTTTTACAGCCACCCTTTCCAGGAACCCTTTGGTGTCCTTGTTCCACCCATGGAGCAGATTTAGGTGCCTCATAAGCAGGCAGATAAATATGAAATTTCTGGCCTTCGTATTTCAGAGCAGAGATGAGGGAAGAGTCCCAAAATCAGACCCAGAGCATCTGAACCAAGGGATGGGCACACACACGCCTGGGAAGCACCTGCTGGTGGAGATCAGCAAATAAACCTTTGAGGAGTAGAGTAGATGGATAACAAACACCCCTTCCAATGGCACAGCCAATACTGGGGGGGAAATACATCCATAAAATAACCTGGAAACAGAAGATCCCAGACTCCCAGACAGGAAAGCTTATTTTTAAGCAGTTATTTTTGTGTTGTGTTTCTACTTAACACCACAGGCCTGTTCACTTGCAGCTTCACAGGGGGTTGGAACCCACTTGCACCCCCCCAGATTTCCCCCCAAAGCCCATTGATGGATTACCTCCCTGGCTAAGAACTGCTGGACTTCTTCATACAAACAAGTACTCTCCACTTTAAAATACACTTGTCTTTGCTTCTCTGCCTCCACTTGATGACAGTGAGTGCTCTCACACTGCACTGTTCCTTCTCAGCTCGTACACTCAGAGAATGGGGAAATATTTCAGGAGGAACCAGCACAGCTTGCCCTTGCTGTGCTTGGGGAAATCATATTGAAACAGAATTTCTTTTACAGCTGGATGTACCTTTCCCAGAATATTCTGAGTCAGAGACATCAATGTCAGCAAACTTATGTATATACCTAATAGATGTCCTGAAGTCATAAGATAACTTCAGAGTCATAGAATGGTTTGGGTTGAAGTCACTCCTCTTTTTATTAATTCAGGCATAACTGCGATTCTGAAACTTTTCCATTCAATTCATGCCTGGGTAAGAAGAGGAATTTCAGAAGCACAGAGATCTTTCCCCAGGAATTTTTCAATCAGCAAAGATGACCTGCTGCTGAAAAGAGGCAGTTGTCACTTAGCAGGAAAGGATATTATTGAAAATACGTTTCCCAACTGCTTCTGCTCCCTGTCCCAGTCTGTCCCCAGCATCCTCAGCCTCTCACTTGGCACACAGGGGCCAGGACACAAGTTGCCTCCCACATCTGGACACACCTGGTTGCCTTTCAGCCTCTGCCTGCAGTCCTGCAGTGGAACTTTCCATTCCCTCCCCTCCAGAACAGCCAAACTGTGCTCTGGGAGGCAAAGCAATGCCCAGCACTTAAAGCCTCCATACATCCCAGTACAGACCTTTCCTCAGCTTCTCCAGTTGGGATGGTTTAGGTTTATTGGAGGCTGAGAGGTTGTGCTGCTTCTGGGAACTCCAAACTGCTGCAGCACGAGCATTAATCAGCTGCTCTAAAGTGGAAAATTCACACAGAAAATCGAAGACATGAAAGTCTTAGAAAAAAACCCCAACACAATCCAAATGAAATATTTAGAATTATGACAGTCTGAGGCTCGTTGCCTTAGGTGGTATCAGCCAGTGGTTGTGTTACTTGTGACCAGGAGGAATTGCTCCAGGACAGGAATCCCAAGGGCAGGAGCCCTGTGAGGGAGAAGTGAAGCATTTTAACACTTGGCATAAATAAGGCATTGGTCAGAGAGTGTTCCCTCACTGACCCTCCCTTAAGTTGCAATAGGAGCCCCTGATAATCCACCCTATTTGCAAATCCATTTTTTCTTCTCCTTGGCCTTTCCCACAAAGGCAGAGGAGCTCCAGCAGGGCTGGCTCCAGGCTGCCTCACAGCACCAAGGTTGGATTTCGTCACTCCAAGGACAAGAGGAACTGCTGAGCTTCTGCTGCTGCTCCCTGGAGGGAGCTGAGAGATGGCCAGAAAACTGGGATGGCCTCACATCTGGTCTGCTCCTGTTGCTGCTGCCCAGACCTGACCCTTCAGGAGTATCTCAGATCTCCAGAGCACTGGTGCAGAGCTCCCAGCACTAAACTTCCTCCCTCACCACCAGACCTGCTCTTCACCCAGCTCCTGAAGTGAGGAACAAAACCTCAGGCTCACAACCCCTCTCCTGTGCACTTTGCCTCCTGCAAGGCTGGGAGAAGCAACTGGAGAGCAAAGGTCTCCAGAACGGTTTCAAACGGTGGCTTCTGTTCTTTGCTTGGGGATTTTCCATCAACTGCTCCAGAACTGATTTCCAAACATACAGAGAGAAAGCTCTGAGGGGCAGCCAGAGCCTTTGAGATCCACTTCCCCAGACGACCCCTCCCTGTCAGAAAACAGAAGAATGCCAGTGTAGCAGAGCCCCAGTGGATGGAACCTGCTGTGGGCAAAGCTAAACCAGGGCTTCTCATTCCTCCTAATCCCCCTGAGCCCTGACACCCCTCCAGCGAGGCCAAAAGGACTTGGATGTGACACTAAGCTGGTGGACCAGGTGGTTGGCAGTATTTCTTTCATCTCCCCCCCTATTTTTGCTTACCTGCCATTTTAAGGCCACTTGTAAATATAGATCAGAGGGTTCAGGAGCAATAGGATATGGAACACCTTGCAGGAAACATTTCTAGCAATGAAGAAGCTGCCAGGAGCTTTTCCTGAACCTTTTCCACTCTTCCAGCAAGTGCTGTCTTTTATAGGTGGAAAAAGCTGAAACCCAGAGCCCACATGAGCCACCTGATGTCCACATCCAGGGCAAAATATGGGCTCTGAGTCAGAGCTGCAGCCTGGAGCCAGCTCTGACAGCTCTTCCCAGCAGGGAGGAACAGTCCTGGGGGAGGAATTCCATGGGCACAACCTTCCCTGCTCCTGCTGTGCCCAACAGGCCCCTCCTGGAGGACACTTTGCTCAGCCTGTGCTTTCAATAATGGGTGTACTGAGGGACAGCTCCTCCGGGCTCGTTACAAATTCACTCTGCAGCTCAGCTTGGAATGACACATTTGCATGTCTACGTCCAAAAAAGGCCCTTTTCAAGATGACATTGGGTTTTTTTTCCTCAGAGCTGGGCACATCTGAGGGGCAGAAAAGCTGCAGAAGTGCACGTGAGATGGTTCCCAAAGCAGATGTGAGGCAAGAGGAGTTCAGCCTCCCATTGAAACCCAAGGTTCAAGAAATCATTATAATTGCACAGAAAAATGCTACAGACACGAGGGGTATTTTTTGTGAGCAAGTGAAGAGTGATTGTTAGAGCATTTTATCCCAAATTATCAGTCACTGACAGCTTTGGGGAAAGTAGATGATTTTTTTCCTTCTTGACTCCAATTTCTGGGCAGATTTCCTTAAAAAAAATTAAAACTCAGACCAAGATATAAAGAATTATCTTTCCAAATGAAGTTTTCTGCAAGACATTTACTTTTTCAGGTCCCAAAATTCCAGTAAAGGAGGTCACAGACAAGGGCACAGATAGAAAAATAGTCCTTGGTTAACTCTAATCTCTGGTATTTCAATGAGATTTTCTAGAGCATTCATCCATCTCCCTGCCATGAGGGGGCTGAGCTGGCCCCCCGAGCACTGGGGAAAATCCCACCTGTAATGACTAATTACTCCCTTTGACAATTCATTGTAATAAATTAGGCACTGATTGGATTTTTTTCCCCTGCATTCACAAGGCAGTATAATGTTATTTAAGCCATGAAGATTTGGCAGTGCAGGGAGTTTGCACAGAAACTGAAAAAAATGGGTTTGGTGTCCAGTGCAGCCACACAATTCCACACCAGGCAGGTCCTTCTTGGGAACATCTGACAGAGCTGCTCAGGGTTACAGAGATTTTTGCCCTGATTAGCTTCATGATTATATTTTTTTAAGGTGAAATGAAGGTGTTAAGGCAGATCATGCTGCATTCATGTGGATGGGGTTGGTGTTCCTGAACAATATCCAGCTCAAAGCAACAACAGGACTGAATTTCTTATTTTAAAATATATGTTTGTTCTCTACTAAGTTATTTTTTAAAAAAATGAATTCATTCTATGGGATCTGTATGATCTTAGAATATTTGGAAAAAAAAAAGAAACATTTAAAACAAAACTAAAGCATTTCTGCTGAGCATCCACTCAAACTTCTGGGCAATGTGCAGATACCAAATGAACACAGGGCTCAATCCATGATGCTCCAGCACTTCCAGGCAAGAGCACTCCCTGCCTTCTTAATCCTGACAGCAAGGAAATGGCCAAGAGTCAGGATGGAATTTTTTAAAGAAAGCATAAATAGCCCTGATTCAGTTAACTGATGCATTCACCAGATGTAATCCCTAACCAATGGATTATACACACTGTTCAATGCATAATTCTGATCTGCTCTTTATTTGTAAGAGAATGAAAAGGATCAGGTCTATTTTTAACTTCCTGGAAAGTTTAAAAATAAAGAACAGCTTTCAATAATGCATTAAACAGCAGGTTTCAGCCTCCTTAAAATGAGCCTGTGTGTACCAAGAAGGAGGGGAAGTCCTGTGGCTCTGCTGCCCACCCCACGAGGGGGTAAACTGAGAACAGCATGGAAGGAACCAGGAACGACACAGATCCAGGGGTTGGTAAATCCAGGGACACTCCATGTGCAGAGGGAGATTTAAGGAATGGCAGGGAGTCTTTAGGTGGCCTAGAGCTTAATCCCCCCTCAGAGTGTTGGGCAGCAGGAACCAAAGCACACCCAGGCAATTCCCTTGGGATGCAAACACGTGCACACACTGGGGTTGGAGCTTTAAGAACCTACAGTTTCACTATAAAAGTTTTCCATATTTTTCCCCCCACACCACTCCCAATGCACATTTTCCCAATGCACATTTGTGCCCTGTGCCTTTCACTGTTTAAAATTCGAGTCCTCCTCTGAAATGAAGGACAGGGAGAGGAGGTGCCCCTGCCAGCCCAGAGTCACACAGGGGCTGGCACAGAACCCACGGGGAAGAGGTGCCTAATAAGCATCACATGCACTTGGACTGAAAGCCAGGCTCTCTCTAATGCAAATTAATCTGAAATTTTGTCAAGAGAGTCTGAAAAAGCTCTTCTGTAGAAGTAATTCTTTTAATATTCAGGTGACACACAATGAAAATGTGGGTTTTGTAATTGTCTGTGTGTACAAAACTATGCCCACATATACAACATGATCCACCTGCCAAGCTTAAAACAAGCTGGTTTACATCACAGAATTATTAGGGTTGGAAGAGACCTCAAAGATCATTAGTTCTCCTGATATAACTCCCTGTATAACTTGGGCATCAGCACAGTAGCAATTTGAAACCAAATCCAGCTGTGACCAGGGACAGGACCCCAGGGAATGGACTGGAGCTGTGTCAGGGCAGGGTCAGGTTGGATCTCAGGGAAAGGTTCTTCCCCCAGAGGGTGGTTGGGCACTGCCCAGGCTCCCCAGGGCAGTGGGCACAGCCCCAAGGCTGCCAGAGCTCCAGGAGGGTTTGGCTGATCCTCTGGGGCACAGAATGGGATTGTTGGGGACGGGCCTGTGCAGGGCTGAGGGTTGGACTGATGATCCTGGTGGGTCCCTTCCAGCTCAGCATATCCTGGGATTGTGCACCACAGGCACCAAGGCAGGGAATGCTCTCCCAGAGCCCTGGCAGAAAACAGGGAGTTTTATAACAGCAGGGTCGGTTCATAACCTCAGCTTTACTCAACACTCAGCCCCGAGCTGCATTAAACAAGATGAATTTCCAGGCTCTCCTGTGCTGGGGCAGTGGACACAGAGCAAGCCCTCGGTGCTGACAGGCTCCATCTCCCATGTCAGCATTCCCTGCTCCTGGCTCCCCTTCCCAGCACGGAGCCAGCCAAGCTCTACCTCCCCTGACTCCAACAGCCTCACGCTGGAGGAACCGGGGCCAGATTTAACTCCCGGCGTTACGGCTGAAATAAAGGACAATCCTAATTAAAACTATCAGTAATTCGGTTTTAAACCCCTCAGGTAGCTGGCACATCCCTCTTCCCAATACTTAAGGATGGGAAATACTACCCCTTCTCCAAATACTACAGTAAATTCAGCTGCTGAAAGGCAGCAGCAGTCTGGCTTTTATTGGCATTCCTCCCTGTGTGCCCTGGCTTCCATTTCCCCATATATTTTAAGCACCAGCTTCTGTCCATATTGGTGCCTTATGCTCAGGCAGTTGCACACTGTAAATATAAAAGACTCGACCAAGGGCTCCCAGATCTTCCCCCCCAATATTTTTGAGGAGAAAAGGTCAGAGTATTCCAGTGAACTGACGCACTCCCTGTCTCATTTATACAGCAAGAAGCTTAAAATTGTGCGTCATTTGACCATTTTCCATTTGTTCATGCTGAGATTAAGAGATGGGCTTATTGTTGAGCTTATAGTTGAAATTACAACTAAGAGAAAAAAAGGGTTACAGGGGATCAGTAGCTGCAGCTGGGCTGTGATTTACTGCTGCCCAGTCATGGCAATGTAAATTAGAAAACTGGAAAAAAGCAGCTCCCAGGGATTGGGAGAAGCTGAGTAATTAACCATTTCCAAGGTAAAAACGTTTCCAAATAAAAACCTGGGAGCCAGGACTTGCTGTGAGCAGTAACAGCTCGTTTAATTGCCAAAAAGCATCTGTGACAGGGGAGGGGTGGACACAGCTGGGACTGCAAGGGCAAAAGAACCCCGAGCCAGGAGCAGAAGTGGTTTGTAAGGGTGAGGACTCAGCAGATTTTGCAGCACTCCAGCCCTGCTCTGGAGCTCCCAGGTCAGGCAGATGGCAAAGCTTCCACCCCCCCGCAGGCACAGCTCTTCCCTTGGGTACCCCTCCAGCAGTCCTTCCCACACAAGGGATGTTTTCACCACGTGAGCAAGTTCAGGATAGCAAATCTCACGTGAAATATTCCTGAATTTCACAGCAGTGCAGGCAAATCCAGCTAAAACCCAGAGCTGGTCCACAACTGTTTATTCCAGCAGAGTGTTTGTCCACAAACACAGAGTGTTTGTCCACAACTGTTTATTCCAGCAGGTCACTGGGAGTGAGCACAAAACAACACCAAGCTCGAGTATCTCAACTCCAATTTGATGGAACCATGGAAATTCCGACAAAAAATGCAGATAAAGAGTTTAAAAGACCTTTCCCTTCAGTCACAGGGATCAGTGAATACCCTCAGGTTTTAGCAAACTGTGACACTCACGAAAATCTTTCAACTCTGATCTCTCTCCATATTCTATTCTGTGTATTCCATGAATCCCAAACTGATCAGTATTTACATGACAGTGGTAAGAAGGCTGACAGCTTTGCTGACGTTTTCTTGGAAGAAGTGTTGCTATCTATAGCATTTTCCATTTCCATTTGGGATATTTTTATGGGACTGGAGACAGATGGATTTTCTAGTAAGGTGAAAAGAAGAACGTTGCCATTCCAATAACTTATTTCCATGTGTGGCAAATCACTAATACCAGAAGATTTTGCTCAAACTAAATTTATATGTTTTTCACCACCCAATAGCCTCTTTCACTGGTGGAAAAAAAACCCCAAGAAATATCATTTTTTAACTTTGCAAACACTAAAAAAGATGAAAACTGACAAAGCTCTGGTGCCAAATGCTGCTTGTGACAGCCAGTCTCCATGCAGGGGAGTTATTTTGCTGTTTAGAGGAAGATTTATTATGAAATATCCATTTACACACTTTATAAACTATGAAAAATACAGGACATTTTCCAGAGCTGTGTCATTCTCCAATGGAAGTACCAGAAAAATAGGAAAGTGGGGCTGCAGGAGAGCCCAGAGCATTTGCTCTCACACTGAGAGCTAAACCAGGTCACCCCAGCAGGAGCTGCCAAAACCAAGTGTGCAAGAGCCACAAGTCAAACTTGAAAAAGCAAAATAACTTAAATATTAGTTCAAAATCTACTATGGAAGAGTTTATCTGTATTGCAGCTCCTGCTGCTGGAGTTTTGTGTTTTCTCCCTTCCCTGCACAGGCAGCTCTCCCTTGGCTCCTCTTTTACAGAGTGCAGACCTTTATCAAGCCAGGGATTAATATTTTAGTGGGTTAATGACACTTTTTTATTGATCTTTACCCATGACACATTGACACAGGTGATACAGGAACGCCAGAATTTAAGCTACTACATAAACTCACATGTGAGTTAAATTTGAATTGAGATTCACACTTGAAGCTTCAGGTGAAGGTGCCCAAAGCTGGCTGTGTGCTCACATCTGCTCATCCCAAAGGAGTAGGATTTCATCCTAAACTCCAGTCCAAAGGCTTTATAACACATCCCTGCTCCCAAACCAGTCAGTGCCTTCTCTCAGTCTGCCCAGCTGAGGTGCTTTTCCTCCCTGTGCCAGCCTGGGCTTTGCTGGGCACAGCTCATTTCCTACAAACCCCCCCAGTTCTGCCCATCCCTCGGGGCCCACACACCAAACCCACGTGCACAGCCAGCTAATCTCCACCTGCTCCACGGGAGAAAACATTTCCTTGTGCCATATCAGTAAAATCTGGAGGCATTAATGCCTTAACACCAACATAAATGTCAGAGCTGAGCTGCCCAGGCACGCAGGTGAGGGTGTCCAGCAGCATTCCCAGGGATATGGTTTTCTTTGGATTGTGTTTGACTGTGGAACCGGCCAAGATTTTGCTACATTAATTTCTAAGTAATGGCACTGCAGAAATGAGGTTTAGTCCTAGAGGTCCTATACATCTGCAGCAAAGTAATCTTGTAATCTTCCAGCCTCTCGTGTATTAAGAAGTGTTGTAAGATATGGGAGTAATTTTATCCCATTTTCAAGTGGCAATCTGAGACAGAGACAAATTACTATTGCTGCCCAGCCCTAGCATTGCATTTTTTACTGGAGACTCAAAGTGCTGACAGAACAAGGAATTTAATCCAGGTCTCTCCAGCCCAGTTTAGCATCCTCACTGTTGGACCACCTGTATTCCAGCTCTAAAAATAGGTGCAAGTGGGACCTCTCCTGAAATCACACTTGGAGCAATTCTCATTTCCACCCCAAATGCACAGGTGAAACAATAAGCAAATGAGGCAACACACAAACAGGATACAGAGCTCATTAATCACCAAGACAGATAAACCTGTATCTGCTTAAAGCTGGTTTTCCCAATGCCAACTAGAGCCCAGCAGCATCTCTGCTTATTCCTAATGTTTATTCCTATCCCAGGCCAATTTACAAGCCTTCTGTCAGACAAAAACTTCCAGAGCTTAAGAGAAAAATGCATTTAGCCATGGATGCACTAAAGCAAAGCAGATAAAGTTTAGTGTCTAAACTTATGAAGATTTAAATGCTATTATGACATGAAACACACTGTGCCAATTTTCCAACTCCAGCAACCAGACTAAATGTCATTGTCTTTCTAAGAAGAAAGGAAACGAGAATAGATCCTTTTTTATTGACTGAGGAAGATTAAAGGTAATCTCCCTAAATCCTCAATCACCCCACAGGATACATTTTTTTGGACATGGCTCTGTCATTCAGAGCATCACATTCTGTAACAGAGAAAAACTTGGTTTATCCCTCCCTTCTTTTTGTCCCTCCATCCCCTTCAAACCCCCCCTCTGCTTTTGCCACCCAGTGAGACCAGTTTAAATCTGACATTGAACCCAGGGTGGCCAAATTCACCCTGTTTTACTTTAAACAGTTGGACATGTCCAGAAAGAACAGGAGCCAACTGCAAGAACTTCCTTCCTGCTTAGGCTGTGGGATAGGAGGATAAGCTCAACTTGCCAAACTGGATCCCTTTTCCTGCTCCCCTTTTCTCTCTTCCACCAGAAAAAAAAAAAAAAAGAATCAAACTAGTTCCCCCCCCCCAAAAAAAAACAGGTGAGGAAAAAAAGCACTAAAAACCACTTTGTGTCTCCATGGCCATGAAATCCAGTTTTTTTTTTTCAGGAAACTGGACAAAGATAAAACTTGCTGGAAGGGCATGGATCAGATGGCAGAGCAGGGAATTCCATGGGGAATTCACTTGCTGTTTGTGATCTGTCAAAAGGAGGTGGCAGAAGTGATTTTTAGGCCAAAAAAAGACTATTTCAGTCCTGAACTTGCTGGGGATTAGTCAAAACCACAGCAGAGTCTTGCTGAGAGGTTGGATTATTGTTGTGAGGCAAAGGAAGAGAGGCCAATTCCTCTGATATAAAGTAGTCACTCTGTCCCAGGAACACCACAGCAATCCCTCTGGGATTTGGTGCCCAGAAAACAGCAAGAGGTCTTTATTTCCCATAAAAGCTCATTAACTGTTCCCTACTGGTTTGCTCCAGAGGCAGCAGAGCCTTTCCATCACCTTGGTTTGGGTTTGGATGTGCTCCTGGAAGCAGGAGGGAGATGGGAGGATGAAAACAGCCTTCCTTCTCCAGGGGAACACGTTCACCTGGGCAGAGGCACCTCCCTGAAGGATTTGGGGAGGACAAAGCATCACCCCAGGCTGGTCATCTCCACTCATCCCAGCAAGGGTTTAAAGCTGGAGAGTTTTCCAGGAGAACTCCAAGCTGGGATGAGAATCAGCTGCACAGTGAACCCAGTCAGTACAAAAGGCTCCACTCCAAAGCAGATGCTTTAACCTGTCTGTGACATCCCACAATAAATGACAATATTAGGGGAAAAATACCATGCCAAGGCAGGGGGGAGGAACCCCTTGGACCTGAAGTCATTGCCTTTTACACCAATATTTCCAACTAAACCTCACACAGCTCTAAAACTGAGCAGGAGGGGAAATTGTGGAGAAAAATATTACCACCAAAGAGACTTGATTTTTCCCAACTTTTTCCTCTCTTTGAGGGATTCAAGCCAACCAATCTGTGACACCCACCAGGGCAACGTTTTCCCTATATTTTGTTAAGTTAAAAAAGCAATCTTAGATGCACAAACAGAGCAAGGCAGAGCAAGTGTTTCAAAGCAGAAGGGCCAAATTCTGCCCCCATGCATTTAATGCACGAAAAATCATTAGCAGGGGTTTCACACAACTTTCCAAGCTTTCAGTTTTTGCCCCAGTGTCCAGAAGTTGCAGTCCCTATTTTAACAAGTGGGATGTTTATCTGAGTGATGACAGTGCAATTACTCACTGGATAATTAGGAAATAATTACTACCAGTGTCTTAATGCAATGATAGTGCCGTGGCTGCTGTTTGTTCCTGCTCGTGGGAGCCTGGCACCAAATCAATGCCCTTCCCCAACAAAGAAGAACCCAGCACTACAGAGCCATTTCTAATAACTTCATTCAACAGGCTACAAAGTAAATTTTGATGATTTAATTGGAAGTGATGTTTAATAGGAGGCTGTTTTTGCAATTACCTCCAAACTCAAAATGTCCCTTTTGCTTTATGCAAGCCATGCCTTTTGCTAATGGTGTTCTCTTGGATTACTGGCTTTTTATCAGTTGTGTTTTTATGAGATTCATAGGACCCAATTTGATGTTCCCAGGTATTTCAAACAGAACACACTGTACCATTGTTCAAAGGTAATATTATTAGAAATGTGCCTCGATGCATTGTGTTACAATTATTTTTGAGAATTAGAGGATTCAAATTCCCCGAATCTCATATCATTCAAAAAACTTTTACAAGTTTAAAGACAAAAAAAAAATCCCCATTTAATGGAAAACAGTGTTCAGATTCCAAGTCATTATTGGCTCAAAAATTGAGCTTTCTCTGCTCTGATCCATCCCTGCCTCACATCAAAAAACCAGCCACTGCTTTGTGTCACCCCTTCCATTCCAGGGGGAAAAAAACTCACTGCAGACCCTAGTTAAGCTGGAATCATGGAATAACCTGACATGGAAAGGGCCCCCAAAGACCAAAGTCCAACTCCTGGCCCTGCCCAGAACAATCCTAAAAATCCCCCCCCTGTGCCTGAGAGCATCACAGCTGGTGTGGGACTGACAGTGAAGAGCAGCATCAGCTCCTCTAAAAGGCAGCATGAACTCACTGAGATGATTAATTAACTCCCCTGAAAATGTCTGATAATCAGAATTGCTCTCAGCCTGCAGCAAAACCACACCCTCACATCCCTGTGTTTTGTCTGCAGATGGGCAGTGGAAGATGACAGACACAGTGTCACTTTATTTCCATATTTCCCATCCCAGTCCAAACTGTTTTGCTGGCACAGGGTGGTGGGGAAAAGGGAGATTTCTCTTCTTGCTGCTTTGGAAGCTTTGCAGCAGGTCTGTAAACAGGGAGTTTGTTTTCCCAATGAGGTGGGGACCAGTTAAACCAGTGAGTGACACTGCCCTGCCCAGTCAGCCTCTTGTGCAGAAAGGAAGGGGTTAACTGCCCATGGGATGTGCAAGGAGGAAAATTCCCTCCCATCTGCATCCCATCCTGCCCTGACAGGGGTTGGGTTGCTGTAACCCCCTTAATTTGGGATCCCCTGCTACTCCCAAACATCCATCCCTCTGGCCAAGCTCTGAGCAGCTCCAGCAGCCTCTGCTCTCTGAGCTCAGTGGCCACATCAGCAGGAGCATTTGGCCCTCTCCAAAATTAAAGCCAAACTGGATCCTGATGGTCCCTCTCTATCCAGGAATTCCAGGGCACATCCATGGGGAGGCAGCTCCAAGGCTTCAACATCCCACCTGGGCTGGTGCTTTGAGGCTTTGGCACTGCCCAAACTATAAGTTCTGGTTCACATTTATTATATATATATATAAATGTTGTATATTTATATAATGAATGGATAAATAAATATATAATAAATAAATAAATAATACATTGAATAAATAAATATAAAAATGTTCTCTCTCTCTCTCTCTATATATATATTATTTCTTACCCCACACTAATATTTGCTTTCACAGCTATTCCAACAGACAGCAAGTGCATCAAGGGGTGTTTGCCCAGCATTATATTCACATGGCAGCAGCAGGTATTTTCTTTTGGATCTTGTTACACAAAACCCATCACTGAAGAGCAAAAGAAAACCCCTTTATGCTGAGTGCACCTGAATTTGCTAAATACGTTGTGTTACAATTTATCCTTTTTTTTTTTTTGGCATTAGGGGATTCAAATTCTCTGCATCTAATCTTGTAATATTCAACAGCTTTTAAAACTTTAAAGACAAAAAAAAATAAATTAAAAGGAACCTGTATGATTTATGTGAAAATGTTGTAATTTCTGGCTTGGTAATGCTTTTGTCTTTTGCTCTTAGAAAGAAAATGTAAATTGTTGGGGATCAGTGAGAAGAGGAATGTAACTTGTGTCTTGTGTCCACACACTCCCACATCTGCCCTGGCATCTGGGATCATCCTCAGCTCTTTGGGACAGCTCCTGCCTTTTTGCTGGCTCAGCAAACACAAGACAGCAGCATTTAGGGCCCCAAAGTGCAGGTAAATAATAAATAATCAGCCATACTAATAAAAATAATCATAATTCCCCTATCAAAGTGTGGCCCCATGACTGACACGGGGCTCCTGTGCCTGCCCAGCCTCAGGATTGTTTGCCATTTCAGGATTAATGGAGAAGAAAAATATGCCAAGGTTGGGATCCTGTTCAGCACTGAACTGAAATATCAGCAAAAAAACCTGCTTTAGGAGATACATGGCTGGATTCCTATTTATCTCTCTTTTTTATTAAAAATCCAACTAATAAAATAAGAGGCAGCTCTAAGAGACTTCAAGCCCAGCAGAGGAAGCTGAATTCAGGCCCTGCTGCCCAAACTGATGAGATCTTTGGAAGGGAATCACAAATGTCAGCAAAAATTCATTTGCCCAAACACAAGTGAGAAAGCAAGTTTTTTTTTTTTCCCCTGCAATGAAAACAAGTCAAGGATGGTAAGATTGCTCAGAAGAGACAGAAAAGACAACAACAACAACAAAAAAAAAGGAGACAAAAATGAGGTTGAGAGTATGGAGGAAAAAGGTGGTAAGAGATAAGGAACTGAGAGTGAAAGATTTACAGCCCAGGGACAGCTCAGGAGCTGTGATAAAGCTTCATGTGCTGGAGCCACAGGTTTATCCTCATCCTGTGCCAGTTCTGAGCCTTCCTCACTGTGCCTGAACCCTAAACCCAAACGAAATCACAGTGCAGCTCATTATGGGCTTGTGAGTTTAATTATCTGAGCCCTCCCCTGTGCTCTGGACAGCTCAGCAGCTGAGCCTCCTCCTCTGGAGCCATCCTTGGGAACTCTCCAGTGCAGGATTGCTGCTGATCAGCATCATTAAACCAGGTTACATAAAGACTAAATCACCGAAATAAATAAAAAAAAATTACTTTCCCAATTGCCCAGCTTGTGGAGATTCAGGGGGAAGGAAGGGGCACTGTATTTTGGGCTTATTTCTAGGAAAGATGAGAGCAGGTAGCTGAGCTGACCCTGCTGCAACCCCCTTGACAGATCTGTGCCCTCTGTGCCCTCTAGTGCTGCTCTTCTCAGACATTTGGGATGATGAAAGTGGCCAGAATGTGCTGCTTAAACCAAGACCAGGCTCCCAGCATCCAGACTGGAGGTGCAAGAGGCTTTTTTCACACCCAAATTCGAGGCAGGAGTGAGGGTGGGACAGGAATTAGCTGTGACAGGGATTAAAGTCCGACTCCACACACCTGATAGAAAACAACTCAAACTCAGAACTGCTGCCAGACCCTCCCAGCAACAACAGCTCTGTAAGCCACTGGCTGAACAGAGGCATTCCAGACTTCCTACCTCTGGCAAAACCACTCATTCACAAGGAATTCATCTGCAGAACCTGGAAAGACACCCCACCTTTTTTCACGTGGCCCTTGTGAGTTATATTCTTCTGACAAACCCCAGTTATTGGTGCCCATGAACACCTTAGAAGGGACCAGCCCCTGCAATGAACTGTTGTACAGCAAACCACACACCAAAAAATGCCTTTATTACTCATTCCAGAGCCAATCCTGAAGACTTGCAAATTAACAGGTGGAATATTTACCTTCTTATAGAAGAATATACCAATTTAGCTGAGAAGTGGTGGCTGTTATGATGCTGCTCCTCACCCCAATTGCATTTCTAAACCCTCCACTGTTTTAAAGTCTTGGAAAGTACCATCTGTGGAGGTACTTTGTGAGCATTTCATGAGAAATACTCTGGAGTGTTTTGGCAAAGCAGTGGTATCAATATTTGTAACACACAGATTCGATCACAGATAACTCCCAGTCCAAAAAACCAACACAGCCTCCCCAGGCAGAGCAGCACGAGCTGAGTCCCATTTGGAGTCATCCTGACTGGTCAGACTGAGGCAGAAGATGCTTATTTTCCATTTTAACTTTTATGCTGTATTAGATTTAGTCTCCTTGTCTGGTATCAGTTATGAAAGAAGCATTAAGAAAACATCTGCAGAGGGTCAAATCCATCTTAACCTTCAAAAACAACAACAAATCCACCCCTGCCAGCTTAATGGCAACAAGCCTACTACTAAATTAATAATAATAAGCCCCAGAATAGTCTGCCAGTGCCTCAGCTGTTGTGCTCACATATAAATCTTGAGTTTCTCCAGTGCAGCACTGGCCTTAGGGTTGGCTGATTAAGCAAAACTTGATCATAGGAGATAAAATTCACATCCAATTCCACCCTGAGGAAGGGAGAGAAGAGGGATCACTTGTAACCTGCCAATAAGAATCAAGGGTGGGGGTAGAAATCAAAGGCAAGGTTGTAATTTCAAACCCAGCATAAATTAATTGCTTTTTTGGAAGTCGGCCATGGGTTTCGTTCACAGGGAAAATGAAAGGCTGGGAATCAACATCTTCAGGGGGGTGTTAGGATCAGCATTAACAAGAGCTGAAGAGGACCCAGTGACCACTGCAGACATCCCAAATTTGGGAGTTTGTGCCACTCAGGTAACAAGGGGGGTTTTGTTTCCTCCATCCCAGAGCGAAGGAGAAACACAAATCCCAATAAACAAAGGAACAGCAAACTCCCAGCAGAGAGCAGGGAACACTCCACACAACCATAAATATTTTATTGAGGCAGAATTGCTGCTTCATTCAGGAAATTATTTGATACCATCAAGGGCTGAATAAGCTGGAAGCAGAGAAGGGGCTGGGCAAGCCAAGCAATTACTGTCAGGAGGAGTTGACTTCATCCAGAGCAGTGGCTGCTGCACAGGACTTTAATAAAAGGACTTCAACTTTAAAAATTACTACTTTTGTTTGCACATTTGCTAATTCAACACTGAAAAGGGATAAGATACCCACTGCAGTGAAAGAGCATTGGTTGGTAGGGGTTGTCAGAGCACATTAGGGAACTAAAAACAGCCTCTGAGATGGCAGTGAGAGACAATTTTAGCTCCTTTAACATTCTCCCACTTTTTACCTCACTATCACAGATAAATCAGTAATCATTCTATCACCTAATCTGCAGCAGGATCATTCCAGGCATCCTGCTCATGCATCTGCTGCTCAGCTCATTTTATCACACCAGTTCTCAAAGCTTTGCCCAATTTTGGCTCTTGCCCTGTCCCTGCCTGCAGGTGACCTCACCCTTTTTTGGGGGGGGGGGGGGGGGGGCTTTGGGAGAGTAAGTCCAACCTTTCTGCTCCCAGAAAGGTTTTTCCCTGGTGTTTGTTCTCTCTGTGCTCTCTCCTGGAACAGCTGGAGTGGAATATCCAACCTGGTGCAGAATTGCAAGGCACCAGTTCCCACAGAGCTGCTGCTTTGCAACAGCAGCACACGGAAGAGAGGGATGGATTTTTTTGTATTGCAGTCTTTAAGATTTTCTATATATTCCCTCTTTTATCATCCACATTTATTCTCATCTCACCACTTCATATTGGGACAGCTCTTTTGTCCTCAGGAAGATTTCTTGAATGGGGATTTTCAGCTGACAAAAGTTTAGAGGAGAGTGGCCTCTGCTTTCAGAAAATTAAGGGAGTGGATGGTCCTCACTACCCCATCTATTCATTGGAACATTCCTGGCTGATTCCACACCTTTTCGGCTTTGCAAATCCTTCAGCAAGAGGTGGGAGCTTCTCAGCATGCAACACCCATCATTTTTCCTTGCACAGGCTAAAGAAACAATTTACAGGTTGAAAATGAGACAAAGCTTTCCTCAGCAAGTGCCCATGTCTGCCTTCTTGGTCCCTTTAGCCAAAGGAAATATTGGAAGATATAATTGCTATAACAACTTATTGTATGGATCTATAACCACCTAAAACAGGGGGATTTGTCCTCTGGGTTGCCTCTCTGGACTTGGCAGCACCTGCACAAGTCAAAAAGCTTTTGGAGACAGGAAAAGGTTAAGAAAATAAATTAACGAGGAATTTCCTGGTGCATTTAATTCCTTACAGCACAAGGTGATTAACGAGGAGAAACATCACCACTGGCTGGTGATTGTGAGGGTTCCACAGTGTCTGACTGATCCCAGCTCCTTCCAGGAAATTAAAAGCTGCCATAAAGGAAAACAGGCTCTTTCCCACTGCGCTGTTTGCAGGAACAGCGTCACAGGGATGGTGAATCAGCACGGGCTGAACGTGATGCCTTTGGAGTCTCCATAGGAATTCAAGGAGCAATTAGTGCTGATATCAGTGCTGCTAAAATGAAGTGTTACTCAATCCCCTAAGAAATCATAATTACACGCAATCAGCCCGGAGCTGAAGATCCAAACATATCCCAGGTGTCATCCTCGAGTTAAACAGCCCTGGTTTCAAACAGCCAGGTGTTGGCAGAAGGGGAAGGTGGGATTCAGGGGCTCTTTTTACTGTGGAATCATCTCTGTAAGTACAATATGGAGAGATTGGAACAGCACTTGCTCAGCAGGATGCCTCCAGACTGGTATTATATTTATTAAAGACAAAAAGCACAAGAAATCCCCCACGTTGCTCCTCACAGACTTCCACAAAGGCACACACAGATTTTTAAGCTCCCATGATAGTTTCAGAAGGTGTTGCTTCCATTTCCCTCACAGAGGGCAAGGAGAAAGCTCTCACTGATTTGATTTGGAGAGACTCCTCTAAAATTTCCAGTCAGGTTGTTGCACTGATTCATCCTCTCCCTCCCTGCTGGTTTCCAGCAGTTGCAGAGCTCCCACCAGCTAAAGATTCACATCTTTTGAGCCCTGTTTCTACACACTGAGGAGGTGACAAATTTCTCATGAGTTACCAACAGATCAAATGCATTCCAGGTAGAGAATTTGCAGAGGACTCATTTTTACGTGTGCAGGCGTCTGTGAGCAGCCTGTGCACGTCACCACACGAGCTACTCCTTAATTGCAATTAGCAGCTTCTCAATTGAGGCTGTGATTGCACAGAAAGAGGCAGCAAGTGGGGCTGGGGAGCATCAAACCCTTCAGAGGGAGAGGAGGCTGGCCAGTGCTCCCAGCTGGAGCCCTGGCAGGGACTCAGAGGCACCAAGGAATGTTCTGGGAAACACTCAAGAAGCAGCCCAAGGTTCAGCAGTGGCTCTGATTAAATTTCCCTGGAGCTGAAGGGGTTTGCTGCCAACTGCTGCCTCTGACATCACAGCACAGGGATTTTTGCCCTCCTCCTGACAGGCAGAGGATCATTATGATTCCCCATTATGATTCCCCAAGTGGACATTTTCGGATGCAATTTATTATATTCTCTTTAACTCCACGGTTATGGAGAGCCTTGGGATGTTCCCTGTTGTGCAGCATTCCAGGAACTGCAAAACACAGTTCTGGGGTGAAGCAGGAAGGAGTGTGGGGTGAACTTGTCACCTCCTGTGTCAGCCTTGGTTGCAACCAGTCCTTCAACCTTCACATCCAGGACCAGCTTGGAAGGCAACATTAATAAGGATTCCAAAGTGTTAATGGAAATTTGGGAGCAAGGCTGCTTTTCCTGGGAAGGACCAGCAACTCAGCAGGTGAGCTGCACCAAGAGTTACTACTGAGATTAGGAAAGAGCTTTCCAACCACATCCATCACTGCCAAAGCCATTTTCTGTGGTGAGTCTGGAACAGGAACAGGCAGGATTTCACAGCCTGAGCACTTCTCTGCTTACACAAAACACTTGAGAAGTTTAAATAGGCTAATTCCTCTTCCCTCCACATAAAACACTAGTTCTGCCTCTTGATTTCACCTGCTTTTAAGCCACTACTAAGTTCATGGACAAAGCACAGATCAGGTTGTACAATTACAGTTATTTAGAGCAATTAAGCAGGTGAAGAGACGAAAACTTCCATCTGCTTCTTGCATTATAGTCCCTTTTCAAAGCAAAAGCTGCAAGTAAAGAAGCCCATGTACAAACAACTGCCCTGCAGTCCCTCAAGGTGAGCACAGCACACAAAAGTTGGTTTGTTAATCCTGAGGTCACTCCAGCTCATCAAGGCTGACACAGAAAGGCAAAGTGGCAGCAAAGGATGGAGTTTCCTGCCAATCAAGCCCAGGAAATGCAGGAATCCCAGTCACTGGAAAACACCCCCCCCTCCGGATTTCCAGCCCAAACCAGATGTAAATTCACTCTCTGTGACAAACAGGTGCCAGTCCTGCTGCACCTTGCCCAGGAAAGGCCAATTACCCCACTAATGAGAGGAACTGGGAAAACAATCTGTGTTAATGGCTCGTGTGACCTCCAAATTAATCAATTCAGCCCAGAACCCGGTGAGTTACAAGAAAAGCCTTGATGAAAGCTCTTAATGTGTTCAGGTAAAACCTGACGGAGGATTTCGGGCAGTGCAGTCACAGAATCAACAAAAGCCCAGGTTCAAAGGGATTTACAGAGGTGATTCTGGGTCCAGCTTTTCGTGGGGAAGGGGAATGATGAGAACAAGAGTAATAAACTTTCAGAAAAATTATTGTCCAGCTATTTGCAGAACGGAAAGTTCCACATTTTCCTTCAGGAAGAAAGTGTGAAGGGAATAAACCCCATTAAATATCTAAATCTGAGTGAAACACAAATCCCAACCCAGAATCAGAGGCCTGAAGTGCATTGTCACCACAAGAGTTCACCCATCCCTCAGCCAGGCTCTGGAGATCCCCTGGAGATAAAGGACCTTGGATGAATCCCCTGCTCCTTTCAGTAACATATTTGGGAGCTGTTATTAATTATTAACCTGTGCTGGGTCCTGCAGCTGCCTAAGATGTGTCTGTACCCTGCAACTGAGCCCAAATTTACCTTTCTCTCCTCCAAACTCCAACCTCACTGTGCAGAAAGTTTGTACCTACCTTTTCCTGCTGCAAGGGCATCACCTGCCCCATATTATTTTTATTTCAGAAAATATACTTCAGGAGAGAGATAATATATGCCAGTTTTTTGACATCATGTGATTTGCCTGCAAACTTCCACCCTGCTCATGCACAGACCTGATTGCACAGATTTGGGGTTTATCAAACATCCTTTCTGTATTTTTTAAGAGGAAGAGGAAAAATCTCTCTTTGGAATGATGGAAAAATGTGGCCTGTTTTTATCAATAACTAAAACCCTCTCACATGACAAGCTTGTTGCCTCCCTTAAATTGATGCAGATAAACAACCACTGAAGTCTTTTTAAAATAAAAAGCCCTTTTTCACAAAATGGGGGGTTCTCACTTGTTAAAAAGAATGATCCCATCATATGTTTTGTTGGAAAAAGTGGTTCTGAAAAGCCTCTGCTGTACCAATTCCTGTTAAAACATTAAAGGGAGTCTGACATGAAGTGCACACCCAGTTTGGTTGGAGAGGGGAGCTTTGAATCACATCAGAAAATGTTCCACTCATCGCCTGCTCTGGGTACAGGCTCTAAATGGGGAGACTGGGAATGTAGGTCAGGTTTTCCTGCCTTTCCAAGTTGCTTATTTTTCCCCATTTCTGTCAGACAAACAACTTGCTCACAACCTTGGTGAGCTGGATCAGCAGCAAAGTCATGTTTTCAGACCCCAAGGAAGGAGTGAAAACACCTCCCTGCAAAAAAAAAAATCCCAGTTTTTCAGGTTACCTGGGATTTTATTTCACTTCTTTAGACATGCAAGAAACCTGTTGTTGTTTCAGTTCCAGAAATTTTCAGGTAGAACTAAAATAAAGACAAGAAGCAGGAAAAAAAAGTCCACATATTTAAAAGATATCAGAAATAGAGACTGAAGAGAAATGGAAGTGTGTTGCTTCTTTTGTTTCCCAAAAAGAAGGAAAACTGTGACTGTCCTAAAGCTCCTGGATCCCCAGTCCCAGCTCCCACACCTGGAACAGCAGGTACAAAGCACAGCTGGCTTCAAATGTATCCCTTTTAAAGGGATAAAGCAGAGGAGCCCCAAGTGAAAACAGTGTGAAAAGTCACTGAAAGCAGCTGGAAATCCATAGGAAGTTGAAATCCCTGCTAAAGGATGATGGCCTTGGCCTGGCAGGAGCTGACTGATGCAGAACATCTGTTTACTGACAGCTGGGACTTCCAGCTCTTTTGATACTCTGGAACTTCCCATCTTCCTTTATGTGAAATCCCAGCCATTAAAAAAAAAAATAAATTTCCCAGCACATTCTAAACTTCTGAGAAATAAACCCCCTCACACCAGCCTTGCATGTTCCTGTTCATTGACAATCCCTGCTGTTCCAAAGAGGAACAATTCCACTAAAAACCAGGAAATGCAGGTCAGTTCTTGAATCCCAGCACAAAGCACTGATGACCACGGGAGGCTCTGCCACTGACAGGTTATTGTTTAGTGACAAAATGCATCAAAAATCTTCTGGTGCTCCGGGAGTTTTCAGGCAGATAAATGCTTGTGAAAAACACCCTTAAGTCATGTCTGGTCCAGGACTGCTGCTGGACTTGCTTGTGAATAATCAGGGCTGGTTAAGACCCTCAGGAAAAGGCCACCACTGACAGTGGCCAGGGCAGGAAGTTGCCACTCCGGAATTTGCATCCTCAGGAAGAAATAAGTGTTGTGGAAAGCCCCAGTTACTGAGCTGCTCTGTCCAGTTTTTGTCCTGAAAGCAGCAAAATTGATGGCAGAATTATCAGGAACCTGCAGAGATCAAACACCCTCATCCCTGGTCAGAAAAGTCATTTATCGTGAGGCCCTGGCACAGGCTGCCCAGAGAAGCTGTGGGGGCTGGAAGAGTTCAAGGCCAGGTTGGAGGGGGCTTGGAGCAACCTGGGATAGTGGAAGGAACTCCCAAATATGTTACTAAAAGCAGCAGGGGATTCATCCAAGGTCCTTTATCTCCAGAGCCTGGCTGAGGGATGGGTGAACTGTCCTGGTGGCAACTCACTTCAGACCTCTGATTATTCTTGGGGGGGGGGGAATTTCTTGGGTTTCACTTTGATTCAGACTTTTAATGGGCTTTATTTACGGCAGGGGGTGGAACAACATGAGCTTTAAAGGTCCCTTCCATCCAAACCTTTCCACGACACTCGTGCAGAAACGAGGCACTTCCAAGCCTAAATAAATCCAAGTAAATCATCCCGGGAAGCAGGCACAGCCCTGGAGCAGAGCAGGGAAAGCAGGGAAGGAGCTCTATGGTTTGGAGGCTCGGTGTCAGTGCTGTGGCTGAACAGCCCCACGGAGCTGTTGCCGAGCTACAGAGCAAATATTTTTCGCCCATTTGGTTTGTTTGACAACAAACAAAAAGCTACGGGGGAAGTGACTTCGTGTCCTGGTTTACCACAGGGAAAACCAAGCCTTGAAAGTGAGAGCAGCTTGGCTTCCTGGGCAATTCCTAGAAGTTCTACGTGGAATATTCCAGCTGGTGCCAAGTTCAGGATCACCTCAGGGCATGGAGCAGGGAGAGATGAAAATGCAGCAGGAGCCCTTCCCATCCCAGGTACCAAAGGAGACTTTTCCTCCCCTCCTTCCACACTCAACAAATTTATTGGGATTAACACCCTTGAGCTGCTCAGGCCCCGCTGGGTGCAGAGCTGAGAGGGAGAGGGTCACTTGTGACAGATTTCCAGCTGATTTTTCCCTCTGTGGCTCGAGTTTTCTGCCCTGCTCTGCAAACCCAGCCCTGCCCCTCCCGTGGAGTGGGTTTGCAACAGGATCTCACCCACCAGAGAGCACCCTGGGGGACACCAGGGCACATCACACCTGCTTGGAGCTCAACACAAAGTTCACTGGGCTTTTCATTTGCAGAAAAAAAAAAAAAGATTTGATTACTTTCATGAACTCTGATGTTCCAGAGGGGGAAAAGCTGAACTCCCCCTGAAGTGCTGATGTACCAAGAACTCGGGTTATAAATCAGCATCAAACATTTCCAGGAAATAGGACGGAATTTATCTGAGAAAAAGGGGCCATTAAAGCAAAGATCTCTCTCAGATCCCACTTAACATTTCTAGTGCTGTCACACTGACCCACGGACAGGCAGGAATTTGACCCACAACGTTCACTGATTAACTGATAAATGCTCTGTAACTGTTACATTTGTTAGAAAATCACACACATGGACCATGGTTATTAAAAGTAATTAATGATAACTGGTGTTCAGTAATCTGGGGATGAAGGAAGAAAACTGAGTGCATTCCAAGAAGTCATTACATGAGAGATCAAGCACTAATTTTCCCCCAGAGCATCACAATAATGGATGTGATGAAGCTGGTAGAATTTAAGTAGGTTTTTAAGCCAGAGAAGCACCTTTATCACATCACCACACCTACATTTAAGAACCAAGCAGAACATGCAACTTCTGTAAAAACATTTTCCCACTCCAGTTGAACCCTGATGCTGCAAGACCTTTCATCTTGTACATGAGCAGCTCACTGGTCCTGCTCCCTGTGGGTCTCTAAAGACACTGAGAGAAACCTTTCATTTGTTTCATGTATTTGCACACATTAGGTACAGATAATCTTATAAAATAAAGCTGTGAACTAGGGGAAGCAAGACCAGAAGGAGAAATACAAGAGATTTTCAAAGCAAGGCTGCCAGGGCTGTATTTGCTTGGTGATAGCCATAAAACTGATATTCAGAAAAGGATGTTTAAGTATTTAATTTGATCTTCTGTGTATCAGAAGCCTGAACTTCAGTCATCCACTGCAGTGAACAATATACTTGGGTTTAACTAAGCCTAAGTTAGTGCTTAGCTAATACACATCCTACTCCTGGGGGAGGAGATTCTCAGGCTTTGAGCATCTTCACTGCCCTTGGCAACCAGTTCCAGAATATCATCAATAAATTGCATTAAAGATGTGCCCAGTCTTTAATTTCAATTTGTATGACTTCAACCCCCAACGACACAGTGTATTCCCTGGCAGGTTATAAAGGCCTTTAGGTACAGAAATTCTCACTGAAAGGGGAAGTGACAACATTTAAATTACCACTCAGTCCTTTTTTACAAGCTCAATACAAAGTGTCAAAGCGTTTTATCCATCTCCAGGTAATTTCTAGAGTCTCACTCTCCATTTTAAACACATTTAACAAATGCAATAAAAGTTAAGACAACAATAAAACGCTGCCTGATCAGTCCCCCTTCACCTCAACCATTGCTTTGCAAACTTGCAATAATTTGGGAAAAATGGGCAGATTTGTTTTAAACAGTAACAGCAGAACAAGGCAGGAGGATGGAACAGGACAGGGCAGGTCTCTGAGGGGAAAATGGGATATTCTATACAATTGATTTAAAGTGAGAACCCCCTGGCACTCTGTGCTTAGTCAGTCCCTGCCTCCCCACCCTCAGAGCCTCTGGGGGATTATAAAATGAAAGGGCAACTTGACTGGCAGGGTATTAAACGTCCCTGCAGAGCTCCAATCCGATTTGGATCATTCCCCACCCCTGCCAAGCTCCTGGAAAGCCACTCCAGCTCTCACCTCTGGAATTTACCCTTCGTGGGTGACCCCGGGGAGCTCAGCCTGGCACCAACTTCTGGCACAGCTGAGCAAAGTTTGTTCTGCTGTAACAACCCCCCCAACCCCCTTTTCCACCCCCTGCGTGGCAGAAAACTGAAAATACTGCAGGACTTTCTCCTGCCCCTCCTGGGGAAAAGGAAAAAGTGAAACCAAACTTCAGCCCCTCCCTGGCACCAAGAGCAGCTTCTCCCCCAAGAGCTCTGCAGCAGCTCCGGGGATGCTGTACTTGCTCTGCAAAAGCTTTCCCATATATCCAGTTATTTTGGGTCTGGACTGGCTGTTTTGGGGCAGTAAATCTGCCAGGGGATGACAATCACTGATGTCAGCAGCCTGACCTCTGGGAAGGGACATTTCTCTGGCCTTTTTGGAGCTCACAGGCTCCTTAAAAAAAAAAAAAAAAAAAAAAAAAAGAGAGAGAGAAAGGAAAATAAGCCCAAAGTTTAAGACCTGATAAATACCTTATAATTATCCACGTAGAAAATCTATTCACTCAATTCTTATCTTCCCAGCTTAGCTTTACAGCAACACTACAGGCTTGAAGTCAATAAAGGCTGATAAAACCCTGGGCCAAGTCTCACCCCCCTTTTTTCCTAAACTTTTTTTAGTAAACTCCCTGCACAAGTGTTCTCAAAGGAAGGAACAAGCTTTTTAGGACGCTGCCCACCCCATCAATCAGCCAAAGCTGCCCTTAAGTACCCCCACCAAAGTCCTGCAGGACACATTGGTTTGTTCCCCCTTTCACAACCCTTTTTTCCCCCCCTGCTGTTTCAAGTTCTCCACTATTTGGTTTATTCAAGACCCTCAGAAAAAGCTTCAGGGAATTCAAAACCCATCTCAGCAAGAGGCAGCAGTGCCAGGACGAGTCATTAGCTTGGATCTTAAATCCCCACTGAAATCCAGTGCCCTGCAAAGAGGCTGAACAGCCTGTGGTGATCAAAAGCCAGACTTCAGCTCTGAAGGAACAGGTAACAAACCTTTTCACAGCTCTCCCCACTTCAGTACCTCTGCAATGTTCTCATCCCATTTTCTGCAGCATAAAGGGATCACCTGCCAAGTGTAACATTGCCCTCAGCAGAGAACAAAGCTCAGAGCCCTTGGGTTTGTACAGCATTGATCTGTCACCCCCCAAAAACCATAAGCCCCCTTGTTTTGTTGCCCTCAAGGCTACTGAGATCAAAATAAAGAGCATCCATCAGTCCAGACATTAACTATAGGGTTGCACAATCAGCACTGGACATCTTTTTCTGGCTTTAAAAAACTTCCTTCTAGTAAAAGCCACATCCTGAGTGGATTTTCAGCTTCATCTAAAGCCCAACAGTAGCTAAAACATGGCCTTGACTTCCATTCCCTCGAGGGTATTTACTGCTGCTGGATATAAATCCAGTGTGCAAAGACCACCTGACTGCCCTGCTGTGGATGAAGGAGAGGGAACATCAGATATCATTGGCAAAATTTTGTCTTAAAATATTATTTCCAGGAGAAAATATAGAATCACCAGGCTTTGAAAGGTTCTCAGGTCCAGGTGATATCAAGTCTTGAGTAGGGAGTTGCCAATTCCAAGATACTCAGGACACAGACTGGAATTCCAGTCAGAACTTTGGCAATCCCACCCAGAGCTGATGGAATCCTGCTGGGGACATTGGCAGTGGGATGACATCTTTTCAGAAGGAAAAATAAAATTATTGCGTTTTCCACCCCTATAGAACATGAACTGTATATACCCAGTCCTGCTGATGCATCAGAACCCAAATTATCTCCAGTGATATAAGGCTGGGCAGGTCTCTGATGCATCTCCCATTTCATTTAGCAAATATTTAGTTTGTCATCCGCTAATTAACTAAGTAGCTGGAATGTTTTCCAAGAAGTGGCAGCCCAGAGGAAAGTTCTGGGCCCTCTCAGAGCTGTGCCTGTTTTAAACCCAACATTGCACTGCCTTTGGCTCAGAGTTAGAGAGAAACATCCCAACTCACCGTGGCCAAAACGAACCCTGACTCCCTGCAGACCAGCATTATCACTGATTTTAGCACAGGACACTGGGATTTTTTTGACCAGAGCCACAATTTGCAGCTCTCAAGACTCTCATTGTTATTTCTATATTTTTCTCAGCTCTGTTCCACCCTTCCAGCTCCCACTTTTGCTCCTTCAGTGACTGTTTCACCCATTTTCCCTCAGCAGACTCCACTGCAGCCAAGGAGCTGAGCAATGAGCTGGGTTATTTTTCACTGACCTGTCAGAGAAAGTGTCTGACTTTATTTACATGGATTTGCTAAACGTGTGCAACAAGTCCAGCAGGACTGGATATTTTAACTGGCAATTTTCACTCTGCAGAATTATTCCCTCTTGCATTCCTGATGCTCTCTCATTTCAGTCCATCTTTATTTAACCAAACCTGAACTCATGCAATATATAAACCCAAGGAACACAGTTTTTTTCTTCAGCTTGCAGCAGTTTCCAGCCATTTTACCCCAATCCATTTTAATCAGCAGGCACCAGAACACATTCCTGGCAGTGGCTTTGCTCTGCCCAATCCCTTCACAGGAACACCTGGGAGTGAACTGGGAATGTATTGATTTTTCCACATAGCTGCTGGCTACAAATCCATATTCATAACATAACATGGAATCTCTGGCTTTTATCAAAATATGAGGCAGAAACGAAAAGGAAGCAAAAATATAGACTAAAAATATTAAATTAATGGACACTTTGTTCAGTCCCTTGGCACAGAGATGTTGAAAGGAAAGAACATTTTTGTTGTACAGCAGCTCAGCCAAGCTCAGCCTTTGCTGCCTGTGTTATTACAGCTCTGTCTGGACAGGAATGTTCTCATCCCAGCCCAGCCTAACCCTCAGCTGGAGTTCTACTGTCAGGACATGGTGGCTTTACAGCCTCCTGACATTTATAGAGCAGTTCCAGCCCTGAAAAATGCGTTTTCACACAGTCCCTGTCCAGCCCTGAGAGCAGCCAGTCCTGCTCTTCAGTTCTCTGCACACCAAGGAAACGTCATCCAGATTTGCTCTTTGCCTGTGTCCTGAAACAGGGTCAGGGGGAGAGTCATAAAGAACAAAAGCCTGGAAACCAAGACTTTTACACAGTTCACTATGGAATTGTTACTGGGATTTATGGAGTTATTGGAGAGAGGGAATTTACAGGAGCATGTAGTGACAGGACAAGGGGGAAAGGGTTTGAACTGACAGAGGTGAGGTGGAGATAAGATAAAATAAGATATTGGGAAGGAATCCTTCCCTGGGAGGGTGGGGAGGCCCTGGCACAGGTTGCCCAGAGAAGCTGTGGCTGCCCCATCCCTGGGAGTGTCCAAGGCCAGGTTGGATGGGGCTTGGAGCAACCTGCTCTCTCATTCAACACATCCCTGCTCCCTGCAGTGGGACCAGATTAAATGCCCTTCAACGACCTCTTCCAACCCAAACCATTCTCTGATTCTACACATATCCTAATTAAACATTCCCAGTAGCATTATTATAATATTAGGAAACAGAAAATTATGTTGTCAGAACTTTGGTTTTTTGGGTTTTTTTTGGTTTGTTTTTTTTTTTTTCAGTAACACTTCTTTCCTGGGTTCATGCAGCACCATCCCTTTGCATGCCAAGGGTGGGGATGGGAGCAGGAACAGGGCTAATACCTGGGTTATTTTCACAGCCTTAAGGAGAGGCTGTGCTAAAACACCGCCCGGTGCCACCGGCCTTGACGTCACGGGCACAATGTGATCAGAGAGCTCAGCTTAAAGATGCCCCAAAGCTCAAAGCCTCCTTAAGCAGTGACAGCAAGGTCAGCCTGCACTTGCTGCCAGGCCCAGGCTGGTGGCAAAGGCTGGCAGGAGAACACCTCGTGGCCCACGTGGCGTTGGAGGAGGGCAAGGAGGGAAACTCCCCTGGGAAATGTGCACACAGGAGGCAGGACTGTCTGTGGCTGACTCTGACAGGGGAAATAAATACAGTATGTTGATATTATAATGGCAAATTAATAGCTCTGCAGGGTATTATTAATAGAACTTAAATGTATTAAAAAGGAAAGTAACTCATAGAATGGTTTGGGTTGGGAGGGACCTTAAAACTCATCACGTTCCACCTCCTCCAGGGACACCTTCCACTAGCCCAGGTTGCTCCAAGCCCCGTCCAACATGGCCTTGGACACTTCCAGGGATCCAGGGGCAGCCACAGCTTCTCTGGGCAACCTGTGCCAGGGCCTCCCCACCCTCCCAGGGAAGGATTTCTTTCTAACAAAATGAGAACTCCCCCTCAAGCAATGCCAGCTCTCACCTGCTCAGCTCCCTGCTGAAACAGGAGAGTTGTAGCTTGGAGAGGGCCAGTAACTTTTAAAATTGTTTGTGCCAGCCCCTTTTCTCCCCCTCAGCTAAATCCTGGAATAGAGGGAATCTGAGCCTTAATGTGCAGAATGAGCTTTATTACAAAATACACAGCAAAAATGAGCTGAACACCAACAACCTCAGCACCAAATGCCTCCAAGAATTCTAAAGACTCACATCTGATCATTCCTTCCTCAGGGTTTCTTTTACACTGTTAGGACTGTATATTGATAATTATTGTTGGCTGAATAATTAGCAGTGCATATAACTACAGAATATTCCAAGTTAGGACTCAAGGATCAAAGTCCAAATCCTGAACTAAAGCTTATACATCATAAATGACTTTTTTTAAAGGATATGGGAAATTATGCTCAGTTCAAGAGTTTCAGTTTGGGAAGGACATTCTTGTAAAAAACAGCAAAAAACAAAAAGTTATACTCTAGTGGTCTTAACGTGCCTGAATCTCAGGTTAAGGGCTAATCAGGTTTAGGGCTGATGGCTGCAGAGAAACAACCCACTTCCACCTCTTCAGCCCTCCTGCAGAGAATTAACACCTTGCACAAACACAAGACAAACAGATGGAGGGCTCGGGGTCAAACAGGCCAACCTGCCACCACCAGATGTTGCTGGAAGGCATCTTTCATCATGATCAACCTCCTTCTGCCTATAAAAGTGTTCTGCCAGTCCTGTCTGACCCTTTCCAGTCTCCAACACCTCATCCAGTGCCAGACACAAGAACCCCCAATGTCATTTGTACCCCCAGGAGCTGGACATGTCTCACTGTTGTACCACCAGTGATGGGCCTTAAATTCTCTCCTGTTGTCCTTCCACATTGAAATGGAGCAGGAAGAGCAAAAACAGGATAAAAAAAGTCTCCAGCTCAACCTCCCCCACAGCTGGAGAGTGCCAGCGTGGGCAAAGCCCACCCCACAGCACAGCAAAATCACTTTATATCAGTTTTGGGAGGTTTTGCTGGTTCATTAACTGTTGAGGAGCAATGGGCTGCACTTTTAGTTGCACTAGAGATAAATCCTCCTTGCTCAGAACAACTCATAATGCAGTTTAGACAGTTATCACTGATGAGGTCTCAGGTTCAGATCCAGATGTTTCAAGGGTAACCAGTTCTGCAGTGCTGGTAATGCTGGAAAAGCTCAGTGGGAGGTTCCTTTGCTTCTCTGCTCTAAGGAAACTTATTGTGAAATCAAATTAAAAGAAAAATATTTTTCCCCACATATGTATTCAAGTGCTTGTCTGCAGCACCAGTAAAGTGATATTACTCTTGGAAGCCAATTATTTCATAATTGAAATGATATTTGGAGGGAGAGTCCCCACACTCTACTAATTCTGCAACTAAGTAGTTGTGGCACTATAAGCAAATATTTTAGAAGGTACCATAAAAACAGCTTTTTGAGGTATTCTCTTTGCAGTTGAGTTGAAGGCAAGTGCTCCTGCTTTACCCAAGAATGGAAACCAAAGCCTGTCACCTTGTCAGAGAATGTCTCTCCCAAGCATGTGCTCAGAGGACATTTAAATCAGAAAACAACCTTCAGCTCCTGCCAGCACTTCCCACGGTGCAGTCCCAGTGTCTGCCCAGGGGAACATCTTCCAGTGGCTCTCCCTCCCCAAGATGGTCCTTTGCACATGCTGAGAGCACAAATCCTGATTAATGTCACATTAACTTGATGTCATTTGAGACTTGGCAAAGTTAATTTGGTTTGAGCCTTGTGCATGAGCCAGCAGGAGCTGTGTCCCTAACAGATATCTGTTTAGCTCACTGCCAGGCTTGTGCTGTAACACTCTAAGTTCACTGTTTCCTTGGATTTTAGACCTTCAATTTACAAGGGAAAGGCCCAAGGACTTCTAAGATCTGGTACTGCAATAAAATTTCTAGATTCTGCTGGGTTTGACACACTTATTACAGCATTTTGTGAACACTACCTTCCTTTTTCAGTGGATCTGCTTTTTCCCTGTCAAAAACCCCCTGAAATCCATGGACACACTGCAATGGAATCACTGGAATAACATGAGCTGAAGATGCTTTCAGTGAATGCAAAATACAGGACTGCCATTCAGTCTTACTGCTGTGCTTTTTTTTTTTTTTACAGTTCTAGAGCAGTAAAAAGTTCCCCAGTGGCACTTCTGGTTGGAAATCCAGAAATCTGGTGGGAAACAATGTGCTTTTGGCTGAGTGCAAGGGTAAGAAAAAGGAAAACCTGATGGTTTCTGGGGAATTTTAACCCACCTCCCATTCCTCACACTGGCATTGCAAGGAAAGCACGGAGAGCACAAACAGTTCAGTTCTATTTCATAAATACAACGTGATCACCAGTTTCTAAAGCCAAACAGGAGGAGTTCTTAGTGGTGGGAGTTAATTGAAGTGCCCAAACACAGCCCTGTCCCAGCCAGAGCTGCCTCTCCCCAGTCCCAGCCTGACCTCTTCTGACCTACCCTAGAAAATCATTTTAAGCAGCACCCCTTTGGCATTGACTGTTTGCCAGGCAGGCAAAACTGGTGCTGCTGATATTAATTCGAAATGAAAGTTGATGTTTTCTGTGCATCTTGGCAGGTTTGAGGTGTCAGGGTTAAGTTCAAGTTCCTGCTTTGGTTTTAGCAGAGGACAAAATGCTTTCTGGAGTTGAGAGCTCAGCACAAGAGTTCTTGACGGGGTTTTTTTTTGGAGAATTTAACAGCACTGGACCCAGTAAAATTTGAGGAGCTCTTCAATTCATAGAATCATGTATTCTGAGTTGGAAGAGACCCACAAGAACCAAAGTCTGACTCCTGGTCCTGCACAGGACAGCCCAAGAATCCCCCATTCCACTGACCCATCCCTTTTATAGATACAGAACACAGACATCAGGGTGATTTAAACTCGTACTAAAACCTGTTATTTTTTTTTTCTGATCCCCGTTTTTGGATCATTTTCCCCTCAGCAGCCCTGGGTGCTGACAGAGTGCACTGCCACAGCAAAGAGCTTCCTGTATTCCTGCCATCCTTCCCACCCAGAGGGAATTCAGACTGGGCCTGCAGATGACAAATTAGCAATTAGCACTCATTGAGATGAAGACAAATGACCAGGCAGGTAAGTGGTGCCCAGGGAAGGAGAGTTTAAATTGAGCAGCTTGTTTCTGAATTTCTCAAACATGTTTTCCCTTCCCAGGAGGAGAAATCCTGATGATTTGATGTTTCCAGACCAGTTGTTACAAACCAAACTAGGACAGGATTAGTTCCAATCCCAATTTTTCAGGCACCTTTCCCTGGCAGACCCACCCCAGCAGAAGATCTCACATGTGCCACGAGGGCACTGAACCATTTCTGGAGGGTGGGTTGTCCTGAAACAAGTGTGAAGTCACCAGGACAAGCCATCAACACAACTAATCCAAACAGATAACGAGGTTACAAATTTTTAAAAGTAATCTTTGCTAGCTCCATGCACCTGCCCCCTTTACCAATTGCTTTTGTGCTGTTTCATTACATTATTTCTATCTCTGCCTTCCCAAACCAGTTTTCTCCACAACATCCCTTTGCTGCACTTGCAGTGATAACTCCCAGGAGTGCAAATTGATACTGGACTCACATCTAGTTCTCACCAGCCTCTGGAGAGGCCATGAGTGTGCTGGGAATTGAAATAGTTGACTACAAACAGTCAGAACAGGGCCCGAAAAACAGTCAAATAATGTCAAGGTTTTGCAACCTTAATGCACCTCGAACAAAGCCATGAAGTAGCTGCAGGGAGTTAAGTGTTGTCATTTAAAACAGGAGAGGTTTAATGAAAGCTAGCTATGTTCCCCACATTAAATGGATAAAAGCTTTCCTTTCTCCTGCTGGAGAATTTCCTCCAGTGAAATCCCACCTGTAACACTATCCCCTGCTAATCACCAGCGAGCACCATGTTCTCTCCACAGAGCATGAAGTGCTCTTTAAATACACCAGCAAGCTGCACAGGGTGTTCTTTTACACTGCCCCAGAAAGAAAACCTCATTTATCACCTTCCTCAGCGCGAGCCTGGAAAGGGTTAAAGAAAAACCAACATATTTTGACCAGCAGCATTACATTATCTGAGCATCAGCCAGGGCTAAAATCAATAGTGCCATATGCAGAGTGTCCTGGGTGGGAGCTCTGAGGGGTGGCTGGAACCAAACAGTTTGTGGGATGGGGTGGGAGAGAAAAATAAAATTAAAACCTTTAGCTGTTTCCAGAATGCACAAAAAAAAAAAGGGCAGAATGAGCAGAGCTGTAAAAATGCTGGCACAGAAACTAATGCACGATGTTAATTTAACCTGGAAATATTTAGGGCGAGTTCTAGAAAGTGGTTTCAGAGCAGAGACAGAGCAAGTCCCAGAGCTACCAGCTGATATACCTTTAAAAAGGGAGGGAAACCAATCATTTCTACCAACACAGCTTCACATTTGTGTCCCACAGCAGGTGCCCAGCCCATCACAGCCCGTCCCGCGTGTCCGGGGCTCGGTGGGAACGTGCAGCAGCTCTGCCCGGCTCCCAGCAGCTCCTGAGCTCTCACCCAGGGAGCAGAGCCCTGGGCAGGGGCCCCAGGCCACCTGTGCTGGTTAAAAATAGATGTCACCTCCATCAAAGCCTGCCCTTGGATTCGTTTCACTGCACTGAGCAATCCATAGAGTGACAATTTGATGGAAACCAAACAAATCCGCGGCAAACGCGGTCACGAGGTCTTTGTTGTGCTCCTGTTCCCACCTACAACTGCTCCTGTCTCACCTTCCTTCTCAATTTACTGCAAGGACTGCACTGTAAAGCACTTTTTTCCTGCTCTAGGCAACCTTCCACACCTGAGATCACCTCCCTGAGCTACTGGAAGGGAAAGAAATTTTGGAATACTGATGCTGAAAACTGGTTAAACCCTGTTTGATCAGAACCCCGTAAGTAGCAGAAGGCACCGTATTTTTAAGGCTGATAACTTTTCATTTATCTTGCCATGACAACTTCTGGCTGTGGTTTTGTCACAAATAGTCCTGGTTTCACTACTGAGCAGCAAATTGCCCCAGTGCACATCCTGCCAGCAGAGACACAGGGAGTGGTTTGGGTGGGAAGAGACCTTAAAGCTCATCCCATTCCATGGGCAGGGACATCTTCCCCAGGCCAGGCTGCTCTGAGTGCACATTTAATCTTTGGCATCCAGATTGGTGAAAGTAACCCACATATATGGATATGCATCCAATACAGACTTAGGAATGCTTGAGGAAAATTCCAATATGCCTCTCCAAATATCAGTGGGAAAGCACAGGTGAAGCTTGGACCTTCCAGAATTATTTATCCAGTCCTGAGGTTCACCCAGATTCCCCACACAACTAAATCAAGCTCTTTGTGCTCTCATAATGGAATTGAGATGAATCACCCACTAATCCACACACTCCAAGTGAATCTATTTTATGTCAAATAAAGCCACAGAGTAGCTGGAATGAAAACAACCCCTTCCATGCTGTAAATCCTGTGTTGTTTTTAACCAGAGAATACTTGTTTTCAATTTAATGAAAGAGGTTCTTGCTTTCCAAAGTGTTCTCCAGCCTTCACCTGTGCTTGCTAAGGCTCCAGTTCTACTCTTCCCTAAAGGCTCTTATGGTCAGGATGGAATATCACAGCCAAAACATCAATAATTTCATTGTTACAGAAAAACCAACAGGATTCTTCAAAGAGCTTTGTGCATCACTGGTCACCCTCCACGTTTTCCAGGTAGTGATTCTCCAGAACATGTCCCTGAACAAAACCTGACCCCTCCAAACCCAGTGCAATCAGCCCTTTAACAACACTTTTCACCCTCTACCATTTCAGCTGCACCATTTGTAAGGAATTTCTGAAGCCTGCAAATTTCTGATTAGGAAGTTCTACAGATCATCTCTTTCCACCAGTGTTTTACTTTCTGGTGCAGCTCTGAAAGCCCAGGAGCTGAGCACATTGAGCTGAGAACAGACTCTATTCATCAATAAAATACTGCATAAATATCTGAGTTTGCACTACAAAGTGAACCCCACTACAAAGTGAACCCCAAAATCTGGTTTCTAACAAGTTTGGGTTTTTTTAACCAGGAAAAAATTACCTGTCTGTTACTCACAGCACTGCTCTAAACCCTTAGCTTTTATTTACTGAGTTATTTCTGCCTCACCTGTGCCAGAAACTTCACTGCACAATTATATCAAAATTTATTTCCTGTTCACATTAACCATTCATTCATCAGAGTTGTACTTGGATGACAAACATCTCCAGACCACCCTGCAGGGCTCAGATTTCTTTGGGGAAAGATGAATTTACATTGATTTTCAACATGTTCCTACAGCAATGCATTAAATTTTCTGTACTTAAAGATGCTGAAAGTTTGAAGTTGGGGGCATAAAACTGATGTAATGAGTCAAAAACTACTGTGAAAATAAATGAAAAAAATGTTAGCAGCTGGTATAGGCTCTGATTTTTAATTCTGAAAGGTTCTTTCATACACAAACCACTCTAGAAATATTTATAAATATTAATTTGCCCCAGAGTTAAACTAGAGAAGCAGACATTGCTTTGGGTGGTCACGTGCACATGATGATTCTTTAGGAGATAGCAGAGGAAAGAGGCAAAACTGAGCTGCAGAAGCAGCTCTTGAACCTTTCTCCACATGGCAGGGGAAGAAAATCACTGCAGTAATTTTTCTGTGGCTGGGAGAAATCCAAACTGATGGCCAGCCCCATTAATTCAGCCTTTCTGCAAATTATGGGAAGTGTTACTCGTTCCTCAGCATTTTTATTTTGTATCATTTTTCAAACTGTGTCCAGTTCTTACTGGCCAGGACAGAGGACCACAGCAAAACCCAATCTTGTTCCAGGAACATTGGGTTCTTATTGGCCTGGTCTGTATAAATCCATTAAATGCCAAAACCTTCCAAAGCAGGTGCTTGAAAGTGGGGTGAACATTGGAGAGCATCCTTGATTTTGGAAATAACAGCAGAGATCACCTTCAATAAGAGGAGCCTCAATCTCTGCCCCATCCCTGGAAGTGTTCAAGGCCAGGTTGGTTTAATCACCTTCACAAGGAAAAATTCTCTTAAAAGTGTAAGTTTTAGTGGAAAGAAATTGAGAAACCCAGGATCTGCATCAAGGCCTTTGAAATGATGCTCACCTAAAATTAAAAAGATAATCTAAGGTAGTTTACAAGAGTGATGATCTTAAATACTGGAATCCAAAACCTGCTGAAGATGTTCTGTGAAATTTCTGAAATTTCAGTGATTTAACTTGTAACAAAGTCCTTTGAACATGTAAATTGGTAACTCAGCTTCCTGAGAGATGAAACACCTGAAAGCTGGGACAGAATCCCACTCAGACCTGCATATTCTGATGAATATAATTGCAAGTGTGGAATAACTGGGTAAAGAGGTGAGTGCAGAGGCCACAGTCAGGCAGATTTAATCAGATGTGATCACGTTGGTGCATCTTTTTAATCTCCCCCAGATTATCAGGCAACACTTTCACAGAAAACCTCTATTTCAGGGAACACCAGGATCCCTCCAGCATGAAATAAAGGAGATCCCAGCCTGATCCCAGAATGTGGAGCACCAGTTGGGAATAAACTTCTGAGAGGATGTACTTTTAACCAGCTGTACCTGGGAAGTATTTATTGTGGTGCTGAACAGAGCCCTGCCCAAAACCATCCCATCTGGATATTGGCCACGTTGGGATTGTCAGGATCATTTCCAAATGGAACCAGGCAGCCCTGGAGATGGTCCCACTGCTGTCAGAGCACAATTTCAATTAAGTCAAACTTGATCAAATTGCTCTATCATTCAATGTGCTGGCTTTGCTACAGAGAGCCATGTACCCTCCTGACAGTGCAATTTCTCTCCCAAACCAAAGAGAATAACTCCTCCTAAATAAAGAGAGCTTAGACAAGGAGGGAGATGAATCCTAAAAATAAAGCTCATTTGCAGGGAGTTTTTCCCTTATTCCAATAGTCCAGAAAAAAAAAAAGAGTCTAGAATTTAACATTTCCTTCAATTGTTACACAAAGTTTTTGCACTTCAGTTTTATTATCTACATACCCAGAAAGGGAAATAGGAACACAGAGCTAGACCCCCAGAACTGAGGATTAGCAAAAAAGAGTTAAAATTATTCAAAACAAAGGAGTCCTGGGGCAAGGTGGGTCCAGCCCCCACTGCAGGTAGGAGAAATAACCCCCCTGATATTCAATGCTCTTTGAGCCAAGTTTTATATGGCAAAGGGGGAAAGGGGAGAAAGACAAAGAGGTCAGACTAAAAACACGCTTGTAGGACAGTTGGAAGCAGGCCCTGAATGGATACAAGGCCACATATTCCATCATCACAGTCCCTATATTCAAAATAGCACGTGTGTATATATATATATTTATGTATATATACATCCCTAAATTTATCCCTGGCTGCTTGGTTATATATGGGACCTCTCAACTTATATACCCTCCAGCAAGGAAAATAAAATGTTTTATATTCAAGACTATCAGGTTACTAAAAGCTTCTTGTCCCAACCCCGTGGCACAGCTGGTAACTGGCTTCAAAACTAAAATACTGCTGTCAGGCCAAGAGCACAGATATACCTATGGAAACTTCTGTATTTTCAGTCAGGAGAGTTGCTATCCCAATTTTGATACCCCTGCAGAGCTCTCCCAGACTCACAGCAGCTTCTAGAATTAAGGCAAATAACTCTCAAGGCTTAACAGCCTCTAAAATACTTTATCAATGTAAAAAAAAAAAAAACCTCATCATTTATATCTATTATTTCTCCCTTTTTCATGGGAAATTGCAGTGAGAAGCTCTGTTATTGCTGTAACAATACAGGTATTTCCCACTCACTTCTTCCCATGCTCTGGAATTAGGGAGAACCATCAGCACCAGAACTTTCTTTAATACAAGCAATAAACACAGCCAGCAAGTCAAAAGGCCTAATAAACACTCCATTTCTTCCTTAATGAAGCTTTGAAACTCAAGAAAAGTTTGATTTTTTTTTTTTACTAAATGCATTTCAACCCACAAAAGAAAAAACATTAACAGCTGATAGTTACAGTCTGTGGCTGATTTCAACCCACAAGAGCACAAAATGCACAGCAAACACCAACACCCCAAACAACAGGAGATTATTCCTTTATATGCAGTTCAGGCACTTTCCTCCCCAACAAATAAAATAATGAGTGAAAAGACAAGAACTACCTTCCTCATCATTTGTGCACTGGGGAAAAAACCACCAGGCACATGAGCTCTTCTACAAAATTAAGCTGAACTATCCAAAGCGGGTTTAAACAACTTGGAAATCCGTAAGAAAAAATAAAATTCACAGGGACTTACTCTGTGCAGGGGCCTTAGAGGGCTGAAAAAGGAGCATCTCCAAGAGGTCCTTTCTTCCTCAAGTCTTTCTGGAAAGGAAAAGTCAGTCCCTTGTGGCCCTTCTGCTTTAATACCCTGCAGGGAGCCCTGGCAGGTAATGGCAGGCACCTGTGAGTGCCCCACCAGCTGTGGGGAGTGGGTGGGGAAGGGATAGTTAAGCCTTTTTTTTCCTCTAACACACCTGGAGCAGGTTAGATGATGAGTTTGCTGGTTTCAGGGGCGGGTTTTTGGGTGCTCTGCACAGCAGAAGGTACAAGAAAGCCTCATTAGGAAGCTCTGCTGGGTCTCCTCTGTTCCTTTTAGTGCTCTAAGCTCATGAAGCCTTTAAGTTTTGGTGGAATTATGTTGACTAATTGTATTGACTAAGGTTCTCATGCTGTTCTTCTCTCCATTCTCCTTGGGTTGCAGCTCTCCAGGCAGTGAATTGCCTCCTCCTGTGATCTGGGTGATGGTTTGGCTGGGCAAAGCCTCTGCTGCCCTTGCAGGGGGGTTGCAGTGCCCAGGAGCAGGGAGGGGGCTCTGGGTCTCTGCCAGTGTCACCCTTTGGGGTTTATACCTCTAACTATTGATTCTTTTTCATTTCCTCGCTTTTTGGAGCCCAGCAAAGCGTGTGGTTTGTTGTGCTCTGCAGAGCAGGGGTGCTGAGGCTGCTTTTCCCCCCCTTGCTCGGGGTCAGGTCTCCAAGTGACAAAACTCAGTGTTACTCTTTGGGGTTTTTTTTCTCTTTGACATGGGGAAGCTGAGCAGACTCAGCTTTCTGTAAAATGGCCTTTTCCAGCAGCAGAAGAGGTGGATTTGGCTGTTCCAAGGCTCTGTTTCAGACAGCAGACCACAGAGCACATCCAGAGGGAGAAATATCCCGAGTGTGACTCGCACTGAGAGACTCAGAAGGAAGGATATCATCCCATCAGCCTCTGATCCGTGGAAATACTCTGTCAAAGCCAAAGAAAATCAGGAGACCAGCTTGTAAAAAACAGGAGGCTTTTCAAAAGTGATACATTTGGGCTCTCTTTGTTTCGCTTCTGGTTTCTGAGCCTCTTGGGTCATATTTTAGATAATTTTTATCCAAAAATCACAGTGGCCAGAAACTCACCTGCCTTATTGCTGGCTGGTTCCTTGTCATTTTGGCTTTGCTATAAGTCAGTAGATAGTTGGAACTGATATAAAAAAATAAACCACAGGGCAGGAGGCTTCTGATAAAATCATGAGAGCTGGAAATGATTTTAAAGGGAAAATAACTTTAAGAAAGCTTTGTCTCATGGAGTGGGTTGTTCCTCTCTCTTTTCTTGTGTTTTAAGAGGTAGAGGTGCCACAGTGATACCCAGGGCTGCTGGAACTCTGCAGCATGACCAGGTTAAATTTGGGAAATTGTCCTGAAATGAAACTGTTAAAAAATCCTCTGGAAAAGAAGATTCCCCGAAATGTTCAATCAGAACATTTAGTACAATGCTTCCTTATTATTGAAAGAAAATGCTTTTTCCTTCAATAATAAGGAAGCATTGTACTAAATATTAATATTCCACTGTGATAGGAAAACTAAAGCAAAATATTTACTGTCTTCAAGTTAAATATTTTACTATTACTGAGAAGAAGAAATTGAAACAATCCAGCAAAATGTTTCAGTTTTGACAAAACTGCTTTTTTTCCCGTGGACTTTTCTGTCAAAACATTATGACCAGCTCTAATAAACATATGCATAATGAGTATAAACATATGTTCACTCTAAAGATGCTGGTTTAAACAGGACTGTGGAATTAAAGCTTTGTTTATCCCCAGAATGGGCTGAACACGGGCAGCAGCTGTTCAGCTTTTCAGCACCTCAGCCCTGGGTGCTCTGGGGGGAGGATCTGCCCTGGGGGTGCTGATTGAGGGCATTTGGGGTGCCCAGGGGATGGGGGGGGTTGTGTCTGTCCACTGGGGTCCTGTCCAGGTTTAATTTATAACCATATATTTGACTCCCAAACCACACAGAGATTCTCCATCCACACACTCAAAGCAGAGGATCACCCTCGTGGCAAATAAAAGTTGTTTTGGCTGCAGGTCCTCAAAATGGGAACCTCCAGCAAAGTGATGCCTCAGCAGCCCTTCCCAGACAAGCCCTTCTCATGAAGAACTTTCCATCCCCTGCCCTGCAATCAGTAGCTCTAAAACAAATGTTTGCCAACAGAGAGGCTGTGTTTGCTCAGGGCAAATAAAGGATAAATCAGGAGGTTGGTTGTGAGTAACTCAGGGGGGCTGAGGGTCGGGTGCTGCTTTCCTGCAGCCCTGGGGACGTTTGTCAGGGTCCCTCTGCCCTCCTGGGGGACACTCAGCCTGTCCCTATTTTTAGATCTGTCCCTGAGTTAGGGACAGATGGGAGGAAAACAAATGGAGCAAAATTAGGGCACCAAGGAAATCGTCCTCCATTTGTATCAAAGGCCAGTGGGTAAATCATTCCTTGGAAAGCACAGTTTTTGTGGAAAAGGGAAGGGAACCTCTTGTCTGTGGTGTCAGCAGGCACCTGCAGTACCTGTTGGTCACTCCCTGGTGCTGATCCCAGCTCAGCAGGCTGGGAGCGACATCAACCACTGAAAACCTCCAATTTTCATTTGTTTGAGCCAAAATTTATTTATATATTGATTTTGAAATAGCAGGGACTGAGAGAGAGAGACCACACGGGCAAGGACAGTGTGTGAGGAGGAGTGTGGGCAGCCTCTCTGGGGAATTCTTGGACAACTCTGACATCCCTCCCCCCCTGTGCTCCCCCTGTGCTCCCAGGGCAGGTGACAGATCCCTCTGTGACATGTCCTGCTGTGGCTGTCCCTGTGCTCTTCTTCCTCAGGGACATGGGACCCCTGCCGTGGGTGTTGCCCCCCAGGGTGACATTCCCCCTTCCCAGAGCCCACATTGGTCCAGTTGCCCTTATTTGTAACCTGATCCCAAAAAGGTTTTGGGACCAGCCTGGGACAGCACTGAGATATCCCCGAGTGACCCAGGTCGTAAAAATGCCTCTTGTGTTCTTGGAAATAACTTTGAAACTGAGCTCAGCAAGGCCAGGAGGGAAGGGAAGGACTCCAGAGGCGGAGCAGACGTTCCCAGCACAGGTGGGAATTCTCACAGTCAAGTTTAACATCCTTTGCTTGATTTCTTTCTGCATAAAGAATTCTGCAAACAGCAGAATCCTGGAATGGTTTGGGTTGGGAGGGACCTTAAAGCTCATCCAGTGCCACCCCCTGCCATGGGCAGGGACACCTTCCAATAGGCCAAGATGCTCCAATTTGGTCTTGGACACTTCCAGGGATGGGGCAGCCACAGCTTCTCTGGGCAGCCTGTGCCAGGGCCTCCCCACCCTCCCAGGGAAGGGTTTCTTCCCAACATCTAATATAACCCTTCCCTCTTCCAGTTAAAAACCATTCCCCTTGTCCTGTCACTCTATCCCTTGTCCAAAGTCCCTCTCCAGCTCTCTTGGAGCCCCTTTGGACAGTGAAAGACCTCCAGAATGTTCACCCCAAACCCTTTTCTCTTCTCCAGGCTGAACAAGCCCAACTCTCAGCCTTTCCTCACAGGGCAGGTGCTCCATCCCTTCAATCAACTGCTTCAAATATCCCAAAAAAGCTCAACAACCAGTCCCAGAGAGATCCAGGCACGCTCAACCAGCAGCTTTGCTGGAGCTCTGGGTGTCTCCCCCAGAGCTGGAGTTCCCTGGGGCTGAGGAATTCTCATAATCATGGGAGTGACACTAAATACTCACTCACTGGGAAACTCCTCATCTGATGGGCTTGATTTTATCACTGACCCCCTCACCACCCCCTTCTTTGCTTCCCCTCAGTCCATTTATTAGATTTATTCACTTAATAGAATTGTCATAAATATTGTTCTGTGGTTTGTGCATGTCTCTCCTCCAATAATCAGGATAAAATATGGTCTTTATCTTCAGCATTTTTATACTGTACTGACTTTTTGAAATATCTGCTCGAGTTATCTTTTCATGTCAACAGCCCCTTATCCAAAATTTCAGCAATTTTCAGCAGTATTTTAAACAGCAGAGGCAGAAAATCTCTTTTGATGTTCTGATGTTCTTTAAGATATTCACGGGGAGAAGTGTTTGCAGGACAACATTGGTAGGGAAATGCCCCAAAAATGTGGCTTTCCAAAGTCCAAATTCTGCTTGTCATTTTTAACTCTCCCCATTCTTTGCCATCTCTGCACGTTGCAGAAATAGCTGCAAATTCCTCCAGTTCCTGGCTCCTAATTCTGCCCAAAAGGGAGGCTAAAGCCTAGATTTAGAAGTAAAGCTGGATTTAAGATACCTGAGATTCAGGGGATCCTTCTTTTTTTCCCACTGAGTTTTTAATTAATACTAGAAGAGTAGGACTGGTGTGACTCCAAGTCTAGTTCAGCATTTTGATGATCACAGACCTCCCTAAAGGGGGTTTTAATATAATAAAAATAGATGTAATAATCTCTAAATATATAAACCCCCCATATATAATAAAAAGTCTGAGTTTCTCTGTCTGCAGGCTGGCTGTACTGATACTGATTTGCCTTTTTAAAAGTGCTCCTGTTGATTTTTTCCCCTGAATGTTTCCATTCCCATATCCCACCACAGTATACACAGCCTGGAAATGTTGATCTGTTACTTGACAGTAATCCTTCCCTGTCATTTACATCATACCCTGAGTAAAACAGACTTATTCCTACCACAATTTATAACATATCCCCACTCCAGACAGTTCAGAGTTGTTTTATCTAGAAAGGATTAAAACACTTGCAAATATTAAATTTAATCCACTCTAAGGGAGGGAATAAATTAATCATAATTAAGCCTGAGCAGCTGTAATTCTTAGCAGAATTTATTATCTAATGGGGATTCTTGCTGAAGAATAGCTCTGACTCATGGGCATCCTATTTCTTCTGTGCTGCAAATCAATACATTTAGCAAAGCAATCAAACCAAAATATTAAATGAACAATTCCTTTATTCCAAAATCAATAGAAGGAAATGGATGTCCTGCCCCCCGTGGGCTTTATGGCCCAGGGCTCCTTCTGCACAACAATCCCAGGCTGAGAGCAGAGGGTTTGCAAACAGAGGGACAACATCTTTGATCAGGGACCAAACCACAGGGCACAAAAGCCTGGGAGCACTTGGCTTTCTTCTACCCATGGCAAACTGGAGGGACTGAGGGTGTTCATCTCCCAGCCAGGAGTGGTGGATCTGCTCCAGAGCTGCCACCTGACCTTCAAAGGGATAATAAACTCTCTGGGTTGGAGGGGTTTATTTGGGAGCACCAGCACCCCCTGAGCCCCCCCTCTGCCTCGTTTGCACAGCTCCAAACCTTCCTTAGCTCCAAACATTCCTCAGCTCCTGAATTCTCACCTGGGGGAGGTTCCTGGCCCTTTGTTCCACTCCCTGAGCACAGTCACTGTGCTGGTGCCCTGTGAAGAGGTGAGTTGTGCTCTGAGGATACAAGTGAACGAGTCTCTCTTCAGAAAAGCTTTGGTTTGATGGATTTTGGGTCGTGGAAAACTCATCCTGAGGGTTTGGGAGGTTCTGGTGCTGTGAGTGTCCCTTGGACAAGAGCTGAGAACTGCTCCAGACACACCTTGTGGAAATTAAATATCCATGTATAGGACTGATCATCTCTTATAAAATCTGGTTTTTTGGTGGTCTGGAAAAGTGCTCAGCTGTCCTTAAATATCAAAAAAATGGTCCCATGGTTGAGCTTCTGAAGTTCCTTCTTGCCCTCTTTTATGAAATTACCATATACTGACCAACCCCTCACTCCAGCAAGTGTTCTTGTTGTGTGCGTGCAGTGCAGGGAGGAGACTTCAGCACAGAAAAAGCAACCATTAGATAATATAATAAGATATAGGCCCTGTTAAAGCACAGTGACATAAAAATGATGTGATGGCATAGGAAAGAAATGCTGTTGTTCAGATTTACTGTTGTTGTTTACTTGTTTGTTTTCATCTGAAGTAATTTTTAGCCCCATTTCCCTATTTTCTTCCATAAATACACCAAATATTAGCTGGCTGGTTTATTCAGTTCCAGCTAAATATGGCTTTTTAATTTCAGACAGATCCTTCTACTGCCCTAAATGGTCATACATGCACAGGGACATGTTTACCCATGACTAACAGATGTTGTGCCTGAAATACTCCTGTAAACAAGGCCCTGAAACCCAAGATTTTGGAGGCTCACACTGTATTTAAAAACATAAAGCAAAATCAGCTCAGTTTGGTCATTATTGGGATCATTATTTTTGCCTTGGTGTGATAAATCTGAAACCATCACATGGCTTCCCAGTTGCCATTGTAGAGCAGGAGTTTGTGCCATGGATATTTATACCAGAGGCTGACATGAGCTTGGCTATCTTTTGTTTGATGGAACAAATAAAACCTCGCCCAAGACTGTCCCATTTTCTGCCCTGTGATGCCAGGGGCTGGCACTGGGAGATGGTTCCTATTTCAGTGGCACCTCCCAAACATCACCTGAACCGCAGGAAGTCGGACAAAGGCACAGATGGTGCTCAGGCAGAATTTAAATCTGTCTGGCTCTGGGTTGTCCTTTCTGGGAGCTAATGAGGGCATTAATCAGAGCTCACTTTCTTGGGTTTCCATGAGGTAACTGGGTGCTGCAGAGATTTGTCTCCCTCATCCCTTGAACTCCTGCCCCCTCCCCGGGGTGGCAGCCGGCCAGGCCTCCTGAGGAGGAGCAAAACCAGGGCTCTGGGGTTTGATTTTTTATTCTGTGGCTGCAGATCCCTGATCTGAGAGGGGCAGGTGCTCCTTAACCTTCCCCAAGGGGGGCTGGGAGCCGTGTTTGCCGTGCCCACCTGCCCCATCCATCACACACCACGAGGAGCTGAGCTCGTGGGGCTCCATTTCAGCCTGGCAGCACTTTGGGAGGTGTTGGGTAACCCAGCTCCTTGAGGGCTGAGGGGGCAGATGCCAAGGCTCTGACTCCAAAAGGTGCCTGGAAACCTGGCAAAGAAGAAACATATTTATGGAGTGACCTTTTGCTGAGGCCTCGGGTTGTGTGGGGTGACAGCTGAGGGGGCACGGTGTGAGCTGGAGGATGGGGTGGCTCTGTGGAGGGCAGGCAGGAGCTGGGCCTGGGATTTTCAAGGCTGAAAGGGGTGATAGGAGTGTGGAGAGGACTTGGAAGCCTCAATCCCACGCTGAGCCAAAGGTGCCTCCTCTTTACGGCCAAGTGTCTTCTCCTGGGTCACATCACCCCTCTGGCCCATCTCCTGTCCTTGCTCCTCCATCCTCAGAGGTTCTCTCTCCTCCTGCTTCTTTTGGCTGATCATACAAGTGCTCCCTGGACTGTGTCAAACTGAGCTGGCAGAGCTTAAACCCTGTAGATCACAAGTGAATAAAGAACTGTCAACTTAACTGGGAAGCACCGGGGGTTTGTTCTGCTCGTGGCTTGAAGGTGGTTACTGCTGCTGGGTGGGTGAGTGTGGCTTCTCCCAAAATCTTGGCCAAAACTCAGCAGTTCTGACCATGATGGATGTGTCTGAAATGCATTTTGGTCTGAGCAATCTGATAGAGAAATACTGAGAGCAGAAACCTTCAGTCTTGCCATCATTCTGACGAGCTTAGGAGTGAGATTTGTTCTTCTCAGCCAACTGGAATTGCCTGTTAATTATTGGGATGGACCTAAATTTCAGTCAGTAAGTTTGGAAAGAAGTGTGTCCATATCCTGCTGGACTGTGGAAAATGAACAGGCAAGAGCAAAGGTAGTACTGAATAAAATGAGGGTTTTCCCTATGTCATCAGACATGTGGTGGTTGATCCAAGTAAGACAGGACTGGTTTAAGAAAAAATAAGTTGCAGAAAGTATTTTGAATTTATAATCAGCAATTATAAAAAGAGACCACTTATTCACATAAAAATGCTGGTTAAAGCTGACATGATCAGGCTGAAATTGGAATGTAAAGTGAACCCACTGTACAGGTTTTGGAGCATGTTACAGAGTGATTGACAAACTGCTGGACTCCTCTGATCCCTCCTGCACGAACAGGTTAAAGGAATTAAGTATTTATAGATAAATACCTGAGCATCAAAAGAGAACAGCCTTTGGCTGAACCTCGTGGAGGTGGGTAAAGTGAATCTTGACGTCATCACAGCAGATTTTGAGGTGCCACGTCCTGGCGTGGACCTCCTGGTCTTCCAGGAGAGCATCCCCCAGCAGCACACCTAGAAAACACATCCCCAGTGTTATCTGGGCCAGCCAAGAGGAAATGCTGATAAAATGGGGGTTTAAACACCTGCCTCAGAGCAGGTCTCACACCCTCCCCCTTGGAATCACCTACTGCTTTTTCCCTTAAAAAAAAAAACCATGCTGGGGTGAATTTGTCCTTTCCCAGCATAGCAGCTGGCCAGGCCCTGCCCCTGAGTGATGGTTTGGTGGTTACCAGGTTGGCTTCTACGTCCTCCCTCTGGCCTTGCAGGGACTCATCTGTCCCACCATCTGTACTCACGAGATATGTTTTATTGATGAAGTTGTAATTAATAAAGACTAATGTGATTTGGGTGCTCATGCAGGAGAGGAAGGCTCCAAGGACACAGAGAATCACAGAACAGTCAAGGCTGGAAAGGGACCTTTCCAGTCCAGCCCCAAGCACATCTTCAACTAGACCAGGCTGCTCAGAGCTCTGTCCACCCTGATCCTAAATGTTTCCAGGAGTGGGTCAGTGCCAGTGTTCTCCACCCTCAGTGTAAAACATTTCTTCCTTCTAGCTAATCAAAACCAACCCTCTTTTGGTTTAAAGCCATTCCCCCTCATCTATGCTGCTAAAATGCTTTTCCCCATCTTTCTTATATTCCCCCTTTAAGCCCTGACAGGCTGCAATAAGGTCACCCCAGAGCCTTCACTCCTCTTAAACCTTCCTAAGTGAAACGATTTGAGCCACGAAAGGACAGAAAACTCACTCCAGAGAAAGCACAGGGGCTGTGCAAGTGGCCAAGGGCTGATTTTCCCAGCCCTGGGGCTGCTCAGGTGAGTTTGGAGGCAGTGCAAGTGCTCTCCCTCACCTCCCCAAGGGCTGCCAGGCTGAGGAACAGGACAGGGAGCAGCTGGTGACCAGCTCTGGGGGCTCGGAGGGCAGAGGCATCGCTGGGATGCCAGTGCTCGGAGTCACAGCTCGGGAGGGAACATCCCTGCTCCGAGATCTCTCATGGAAATACTCGGAGGAGGTTTATTTTCCCTCCAGGAGGGCACGAGTGTCCTTGAGCCGGACACAGAGCTGGAATCTGCTCAGCCCGGCCCTGCCAGAGCCAGTCCCTTGCTGCCACCGTGTGTCGGAGCAGGACTTGGAATACCTGGAGTGTCCTTTTGCCAGCAGAGTTCGCAGGAAACTGGAGCTGCTGGAAGAGTCCTGCTTGGATGCACTGGCTTCCAAGTGCTCCTTTTCCTCTTTAAACCTGGGTTCGAGCTATCTTCATTCCTTCTAACATGTTCCCCAAGGAATTTGCATCCATCTTTACTTTAAAATTGTTGTGTGTCTTTTCAGCTTTAAAGCCAAAAATCTATGATGGAGAATTTAATTGTATCCCAAGATATCCTGTGAACTTTGCTTATCTCTCTCTCCCTCTCTCTCTCTCTATATATATATATATTTATATATATGTAGCACCACTGAAAGTATTTGTTGGATTTGGCACAGACCATCCAAGATCATTCAGAGATGATTATACTGTTGGCCTGGGAATAAACAGGTTGTGACTAAATATAATACAATATTAATTCGTGGATTGTCATGTCTCAGCTTGACTGAGCTGAGTCAATGAATACGTGGTGGAGAAAGCAATTTAAATCCAAGAATAGTTCCTGTGCCATCAATAAATGCGTGATTTTTCCCATACAAAAAGATGAACTGAAACCCCAATAGTTAACTTTTAGTTCTAAAAGTGACCTGAAGGATGTGGGAACAAATCTGTGTTCTGCCATATACTATCAATAAAATAGGCTATAAGTAAATATAAAACTCAACTGACCAACTTTTTTTTTTTGTTTGTTTTCTATCAGCGAGTTCGTTTTTTAGGAAAATTCTTGCAAGAAGAACCGGGAAAGGCCAGTGAGGGTGGGTTGGGTGCTGGGAGAGCTTCACCCACGAGAGGGAGCTCCGTTAACACGAATAGAAACAGCTGAAAATAGTTATTCTTGTCAAAGCTGCACCTCCACTTGAAACGAAATAGAAAGGGCACAATGGGAAGGGCCACGAGCTCATATTTTAGTATTTCAATTTCCAGCACTTCCCTGGGTAACTTGTTGCCAAAGTGATCAAGGAATTACTCTGTGGAGGACAAATCCTGGCAGTTACAGCTCTGATATCCAAGGATACACCAGGCCAAGTTTGCTGAAGCAGATGACAGTTTTTTTAGCACCAACTAATACAGATTTAGAGGAGGGAAAGTAAGTTTTTTTGATAGATAAAGCCTTGTACAGATCTTTAGAGCTGCTGCTCTTTCATACCTAAAGAAGGTTTATGCTGGGAAAGTGTGGGTTTTTTTCTACACCTGTATCAAGGATACAATAAAAGGTATTAGTTCTCACAAATGTTGGCATAAAGAGAAGGTGGAGAAGCCCCTTGGCAAGTCCTTGTTGATGTCACCAGAAGTCAGGCTTCATCTTCAAGGTTATTTGTGCAGCTTCCTGGGTTGATCAGAGCAGTAAGTTAGTAAAAAAAACCACAAAATCCAACATCCCATTCATGCTCTTAATGAAGGGAAAAGGCACCAAATTATGAATTTTATATTGAGCTGAATTTTGAGAGGAGGGAGAAATCAGCAGCATCACAGCTCAGAGGAACAGAGGCCACTTCCTAGAAGCTGACTGATATTTAGTTGCCTAATTTTCACATGTCTGGGTTGTTTTTTCTCCACTTACTCTCTCTGTCCTTCTCATTGAAAACCAGGAGCAGAATTCCTGAAATGAGACAGGAGAGTCCCCTCCCAAAAGGATCCTCCAAAAGCAAAATAAAAGTTCATTCCCAGAGCAAACATCCAAAGAAAACCCCGATATTTCATTTCCAGGCCAAACGCCCAAAGCAAACCCTGCTCTCTCATTTGCAGACCGAATGTCCTGATTGCTGAAGATCCCGGGGGATCCTGAAAGGGGCTTTAAGGAACTTTAACACCCCCTGGGATGGGACAGGGCGGATGAGCCTTCACAGAAACACCACTGCAGCAAATGCTCCTGTGCCAGGAGCTCGTTTTAGGAGGATGTGAGCCAGGCTCCCAACCTGGAGCCCCTTTCCCCGTCCCCACAGCCCTGCTGGTGCCTGACCCCCTGTGGTGGGGGAAAAAAGTGGATTTCCCCCTGGAGTCCAAGGGAGAGAGACCTTCACTTGGAGTCGAAAGGCTGAGAGGGGTGAGAGGAGACCCCCTTGTGTGTAATGGAAAGAGATCCAGCTACAACTGCAGCTACAACTGCTGCATTGAAGAGGAGAGACACTGCTGCCCTGAACGTGGAAAGGATCGTTCCTTCTTCCCTTCTGGACTTTTATTGGAAGGAAAAGAGAGTTGATCCAATGTAAATACTGCTTTACCATAGGAGAGATAGTTAGAATTGTATATATAACTAAATACTGCTTTACCATAGGAGAGATAGTTAGGATTGTGTATATAATGTATTATAATATTTATTTGTGTAATAATTGTGATATAATTCCCTTCCTCCCATATCGAGTCTTGTGTGGTGTCTGGAAAACCCCTCTCATACTGGGGTGAGTTGTGGGAGGGGGGCTTGGACTCGGAAATTGGATTTTTGGGGGTCTCAAACCACCACCCCCCCATCCCAGAGCCGCGTGTGAGGACTCGGGTCCATCGCGGCTCCTCCGGGGTGGTCGGGCTGGGGAAAGCCTAAAGCAAACAAAGCCAAGCTGCAGCCAGATGTTGGGAGGCTTTCAGGTTCACTGAGAACCTTCCCGGGGTGGGCAGCACATGCCTGGGCTCCTGCTCGCCTGGCTCAGCCCAGCAGCCCCTTCCCAGCCGGGACCATCTGAGCAAACACGGCGCTCCCGACCCATCCGGGCCGTGCCAAACAAACCCCGGCCCACGATTTACAACCTGACCTCGCTCTGTGCCTGCGGATGGATCCTGTGCAAGGCCCTGGCCCGGGTGAGCTGTGCCTGCCCCGTGTGTGCACCAGGATAAATCAACCAGGGAACAGCTCCAGGGGTCCCCCCAGCGCTGCTTTTTGCCGGGGAGGGGGATTCCAGAGGGGGCTTGTTGCAAATCCCCCCAAGCTCTGGTTTATCTCCCGGGCAGGAAGCATTTCCCTCTTTGTCCAAGGCAAGAAATTCTGCTTGCTCGTGACATGAGGCAAGACTTGATGTCACCTTTATTTCTGTTTTAATACACCTTTGATGAATACTGCCTCCTCTGCAGCTCCTCCTGACCCACCTCTGGGAGGACACCCATGTGTCTGGTCCCTTGCAAATTGGTCTGTGGCATTTCTTTGGATGCTGGAAAAGGCAAACACTTGCGTGTCTTGGTTCCTGTTCTTTCTCTGAAGGACAGAGCAGTCAGCAGCTAAATGGGAGAAGATGCTCATTGTCTCCTAACTTGGATTTAAAATCTCAGGAATAAGATGCCAAGCTTGAGATTGACTCCTCACGAGTGACTTGCAATCAGCTCTGAGCTCAAATCAGCATATTTACGAGCCTCATGATGGGTTTGGGGAGATTCCCCAACTTGGAGTGATTCCCCAAGTCATATGTTTTAAAACTCCCCCTGATATCCTCATGGAGGAGGTTTCTGCTCCCTGCCTGACCTGTGCAAGGGGAAAATCAATTTTTGTGATTTCAGCCTGATCGTGTTCAGTTTACAGAAACTAAGGCAAGAACACAGCTTTCCTCTGAAAACAGGGTTTAATAAAGTAATTCCTTAGGAAACCAGGAAGAAAAGAATAAAAGGCATGATGCTGAAGGACAGCAAGGGACAAAATATTATACCAACTGCCAGAATTTTTCCCAAATTCCAGTGATTACAATTCCATGCCATGCAGTTACATGATACATTCAGGATTTGTAATTGCACAATAAATCAACTCAGCCATGGCAGGATCTGACACGATGTTTCTGTAAAGAACATATTGCAGATGGACAAACATGGATTTAAATTCCTTTTTCAATCTATACACACAAATGTGTAACTCTTAAAGGTGACCAGACCCATCAGTTTTTTACCTCAATAACAACCAGAATGTAAAAATATTATTGATATATTCACTCAATAATACCATAACTTTGAAAATAAACATACTAATCACTATTAAATGCTTCTTTCATCACTGTCATCTGATTCACATGCAACTTAGGCACTTAAGTCATCTTTGAGACTGCTAAAAGACTTGGTGCATTTGAGTTTTCCCTCATCAGATACATCAAAGTCTGTAGCCTTGATGAAGAGCCCAGGACCTCCCTCAAGGCATCACCAGAAAGAAATAAATCTGAACTCACTGGGGTGATTATGTGATACCACTGTTGTTTCTAATTTAACTTTTCCAATAAAAATACATCTTTTCACCACGGAGGAGAAGGAAGATGCTTTTCTTCCTGCAAACAGATCACGAGCTTGGGTTCCTGGCTTACATTAAAATAAAGCCATTAATTTCAAAGGCCTTCCTGGAATGCAGTTTAGGCTCCTTACACTCCTGACCAACCAGCTGATGAGCAGGAATATGACAGATTTAAAGGCAGGATTCGGTGCCACATTTCTTGTGAGGTCCTCAGAGCTGCATCACTCCATGTTTCCTCCAGGTCTGCTTCATAAACTACACTTTGAAGCCAGCAAGAAGACAGGGAAATGTGGAAAGAGGTATCCTGGCCAGGAAATGGGTGTTTTTCAGGCAAGATGTTAACCTAATTTCATGCTTATGGCCCTCAGAAAGAGCTGACTCTTCAAATCTCTAAATTATATGACCGTTCACACAGGAATAAATGCTTAATTAAGAAATACAATTATGATAATTTGAGAGGCAGGTACTAATGAAGACACTATTTTTTTTCTGTACTTTTACCAGCACAGATCTTCTCTAGTTGGTGGTTTTCTTGTGTCCCCCCCACTTTGCCTCCCCCAAAGCAGGACTGGGGCTCCAGCAGAAGGGACACATCTGTGGTGGGTGAGCTCTGAGCAGGGACCCTGAGCTGCCTGGAAGCTGCAATTCTCACGATCCCCAGGCTGAACTTTGTAAATAGGCTTGGCAAGGATCCTTGCCTGGAGAAAACAGGCTTGGAGAGGACAGAAACAAATAAACAAACAACCTTCCCTTCCTCCTCCTGCAGTCCCTCCTCTGCCCTCCTGACCCACCTCTGGGAGGACACACATGTGTCTGGCCTGTTGCAAATTGGCCTGTGGCATTTCTTTGGATGCTGGAAAAGGTAAACACTTGTGTGTCTTTGTTCCTGTTCTTTCTCTGAAGGGCAGAGCAGACAGTCAGCAGCTAAAGGGCAGAAGATGCTCATTGTCTCCTAACTCGGATTTAAAATCCCAGGAATAAGATACCAAGTTTGAGTGTGAATGAGAACAAAGTCCCCCTGGAACTGAACAGTTCATGTTTTATTTTAGAGACAAGCACTGATTTTGTACTCCAGAAACACCATCCACCCCAAATCTATCCTTCCCATCTCCCTCTGTCTCCACATCCAGCCAAATATGATGGAGCACAGGCAGTTGGGAACACGGGGTTTTCTGCAAGCTTGTTTTCACTCAGTGTTGGAGAGAGCTCTCTCCAGCCTGATCTCTGTAATTGTTAAGAATCCTCCTGGAAAATCAGCAAAATATTTTTACAGCTGATACACCTTAAACCTTGGGAACCTCCCCACTTCATAGTCACAACACTGGTGCAGCAGCCAGTGACTACCTGGAGAACATCAAGTGTCTCTCAGGGTACCAGGTGTCCTTCTCCAGATGGTTCCTCACTGGTCTTAGAACAGCAGAAATCACGGAACAATTTAGGTTGGAAAAGACCTCTGAGATCATCAAGCCCAACCTTTGAACAAACACCACCTTGCCAACTAGACTGTGGCACTGAGTGCTGCATGCACAGGCATTTCTTGAGCACAGAATGGCAAGAAAAGTCTCAGCACTTCCCAGCTAAAGCCATTCCCTGGGGAGGGTTGGGCCCACTGAGTAAGGGGTTGAGCCCACTGAGTAATTCCTACTCACTGCTGATGTGGGATGTGTTGGAAAAGCCCTTGTGGGTGGCACAGCCGTGTCCTGCCCCCAGACAGGAGCGCTCAGCCCTCTGCCTGGGGCTGACCTGCTTTGCAGAGGCAGCTCTGTCCTTCAGGGCAGAGAGAAAAAGCCAATCAGCCCTTTTTAACAAGCTGGTGAAGCCCCCAAGGAACTGCCCACCTTGTATTTCCTGCCAGCCTTGGTGGCACCGTGGTGAATCACTGCACAACTCCAGCACCCCCTTCCCCGGGCACACGGAGCAAGGGGGTGGCATTCCCTGGCTCCTGCCCCAAAGTTGGCTCCAGCTTTTTGCCAAACCACGGCTACATCTGCCTCCAGCACCCAGTCCCTGATGCTTCCCCCAGAGGGGGAATACCCAGACGTTGTCATCTCATTTATTAATCACCTCTTTGCTGAGTGGGAGCCTGGCTGCTCCCTCCTCACATGGCCCAAACCCCTCAGTCCGTTCCTATTACAACCCTCACACAAAAGAACATTTTCTTCTGCTCTTTCTTACAGAAATGGGAAGACTTGAATGCTTTTTATTCTTTTTTTTTTTTTTCCTCTCCTGAGTTTTCTTTTGACTGACTGGGAGTTTTTTCCTGACTGTATCAGAAAGTTGGACATTGCCCTTTGTTTCGGAAGCATTGGGTGATGGATCACATTTTAATTGGCGTTGAGGTTTACAGAAAAAGGGAGCACCACAGGAAGTTATTAGAATAACAACACTGTGCATCTGCACAGGAATTAAAACTGCAAATGGAGGGGGCATATTAATTGCTACCAAATGCTTTGGTTTTTCTCCTTCCTCGAAAAGCCCAGCTCGACAAAAGATTGTTTGGGGTTTGGGGATTTTTTTTTTAATGTATATTTTCCTGTCTTTCTGTTCCAGTAAAAGTGTAAGTGATGAGAGTTGTGGGATTTCGGCCTTGTGTGTAAAACTTCTTCTCCAACGTGTTTCAAAGCATTTGTAGAGGAGATAAACACATTTGTTTTGACAGGGAGGACGCTGATGGCTGCAGACAGACACGGCTTGTCCAAGGCTGTTGTTCCCACAGCACAGATCTGAGCGTGGTCTGGGCTGGTTTCTGCCAAAGATGGTCAGAATATTTTGCCTTTCCTTTTTATTTTTCCCTAAGAAATTATTGATATGTTGTCACGGAGCTGCAACTCCTGTTGCTGCTGAAAATAGAAGTTATAGGCAGATTGTGAACAGTTTTTCTTTCCCTCGCCTTGTTTTTAGTTTTGTAAATGACAGGAGGAAAAGCAGTGGGAAAGAATGCAAATACAGTTCACAGATATCCAAAAACGATTTCAGCCAATTGAAATCCAATTTTTTCCTCAAGAAAGGAGAAGATTGGAAATATTTTGGACAGCCTGTGTGGATGACACACACAGTGAGCTGCTTCAGTGCCTGCCTTGCTTTTGAATTTGATTTATTCCAACACATTACTCCTCTCTGTTCCTTACTGATATTACTCCAGGAATTTTCCCTTATCCTACCTCTCAAAGACAGTTCCCAATCCTCAATAGCTGTAAAAGGACATACCTGGAACTGATGGCTTTTCTGGCATCTGCTCTTGATGATTGGACTTGATGATATTAGAGGTGTTTTCCAACCTTCCTGAGTCTATGGTTAAATGATTCTATTAATACAGAGACCAGGTCTCCATGGAAGGATTGGTATCTGAGAAGTGTCTCATCTACGCTGGAACACCCCTGATGTGTTTGTCACATTTACCAGAACAAAGGAAAAATTTAAGGGGAAAAATAAGAATATAATTTAAAGCTATTTAATGAAATTATTCTGCATTTCCACTACCGTAACTATTAGCACAACATAGATGTTGCTGACTGTTACAGGTTAGGTGATAATCACACAAAGTCTGGTCCTTTGCTGCTGACAAACATTCTTGGGTATCTCCTTGGTCTTGGTGATGCTTCACCACAAAAGCTGTACCAGGGCTCGTCCAGAAGAAAGAAATAAAATTTCAGGTTTTTTGTTTTTTGTTTTTTTTTTTTTTTCTGGACCAACTTGCCATGCAATCTGTTGCTTTCTTTCCCATCTTGAAAATAGGAAATCCTGAAAATGCCCTACCATGGAAAGGACACAGGTGGATTGTTTGGATGTACGCAGAAACTCCAGCCATCAAGAGCTGAAAATCAGCTGTTTATTTAGCTCTTCATGTGCATTTCATGCATCTAAATATTTGCTCTGTTCCCCCCTTGAGAGATCAGATCTGCACACTCAGAGGTGGTTTGACATTGCAATGGGACCATGGGACAAGCCAGGAAAAATGCCAGGAGAAAAGGCACATCCCTGCTGTCAAAGCTCTGCCAGTTTAGTCTTCCTTGTAAGGACATTATTATATTATTGAACAGAAACATCCCCTTCCACTAAAAATCAACTTCAAACAGCTCATGATTTTCTCAGGTAGAAGAACAGGGGGGGATAATCAAGGAAGGGGAACAAAAGCATTGGTTTATCTCAAGCTGCTATTCCAGGGGAACTCTTGGAAGGTGTAAAAGCCTACAAGGATCTACTCAGCCCTTGGCCTCCCTCCCAGCTGGGCTTGGCTGCAAACCCTGCAGTGCACAGGTGGGATTTTCAGGGAATAAACAGCTCCATGGGGACGTCAAGTGCTTGTTGATAAATCCAAGCCCAAACTTCTCCAGGTCCTGGTCTCCCTCTCCCACCCTGCACATCTGTGGCCTTGGCATCAGGCCCAGAGGAAGGACACACAGCTGAGACAAAGAGCTCCAGGCCAGCGAGGCAGGCAAGAAAAATTCCCCTTGGATGGGAGACAGATGGGGAGAAAAGGAAAGCCAAGCCCTGGAACTCTTCAAGCTGGAGTTGGAACTCTTCACTGGTGCTTGTGAACCACCTCTGAGATCTGCAGGGCACAGACATGTCATAATGTCTCTCATGACATTCCAAATGCTCTTTCTGTGCTGGTGGCAGGAGTGGATTTACTTTGGGAAGGCTGATTATTCTCTGTTGTCATTGTATAATTTCAGGAAGACCGGGCACACAACAATCATCATTACACTCTCTCTCTTCCTAGATATCAAATGGTTTATTAGAGTGTTACTCTCCAGGGTCATTCTTTTCCTTCCTCAGATGACAGATCAGTGAAAACCAAGCCCAGATCTTTCAAAGTGAAAAGTATGAGGCTCAAATTTGGCCCTAAATGATGTGGCCAGGAAGGGAGGAGGAGCTGAGGGGAGGACCAGGGATGGAGGAGCTTTGGGATGCTCCAGCAAGAGAGCTCCCAGGTAAGCTGGAAGTCCAGGAAGCACAGTCGTTGATGGAGATGCCAAGCTCATTAACATGTTTAGAGCCAGGGAAATAATCAGAAAGGAAAACAAACCCGGGAATGTGCCCATTGAAAGCACTTTGTCCTGCCCCGGGCGCGGTGCCAGTGCCCCCCTCCCTCGCCCACCCTGCCTTCAGCCCCACAAAGCCATCCCGGGGCAAAACCAACACCCCTCCAGGAAAAAAACAAAACAAAACAAAACAAAACAAAAGCCCCCCTGGCAACAATGGTCTGTCAGGGGTGATTTACCGAGCCCGCATCCCCGGGCAAGCTCCAGTGAACACTCTCAATCCCGCGGGTTCCCACACCCGTCCCCTTCCCCGGGACACAAAGCCCCGCCGAGCCGGGCAGTAAATAAAGCTGCTGGGCCTTTGTGTCGCTCGGGGGGGGCCTTTCTCCGGGGGGAGGCTGGAGAAATGAAGTGTGAAATGGGATATGAAATCCATTTCTCCTCCTGGGAGGGAGCTGGGTGGACTCTGCCCTGGTCCTGGGGATACCCAGCAATAGGGTTTTTTTCATCGGGTTGCTGAGGTGGGTAAAGAAAACCACACTTGGCTTTTGCACTTGTCCAAATTCCTGCTATTTTGTATTCAAGGTATCTCTGAGGATGAGGAGTTGGCATCCCCTTGATGTGCCTCACAAGATGGTAACAGCCATTCTGGAGAAGCACAGTCCCCCTGTGCAGAGGGCAGGTGTAAATACCTGGGCTGGGGAGTGGCCTCTTTCTTTTGTTCCAGTCTGAGCTTCTTGCACCCCTTCTGCCCTTGGCACTGGCCATGTCACCACCTCGCTACTCCATCACTCTCCAAATGGTCCAGCCAGGAATCTCAGCCAGGGTTTTGGTGGAGAAACAAAGCCTGCACCCCACACAGCGTGTCCTCACCTCAAACAAATGTGCTGAGCACGGTGGGGGTGAGCCCAGGGCAGGAACTCGCCCCTGGCTGGAGATGTGGCCTCCAAGTGTGGTTGTTTTCTTTGTGCTCTGTGGATTTTTTTATTCAAGCTGCTCCTGATGGGAAGTGTGGGATTTCTGCAGTTCTGCAGAAATGATAAAGAACAGGAAATCAAACACGATGCTTGGGACAGGGCAAGGGAGGGAAAAGAGCAGCATTGATGTACTCTGCTTGGAGATGAGATATTCCAGCAATAAACTGCCAAATGACATAATAAATTAGATAATACCAAACAATTGCATCTCCCACCCCCCCCTCCTTGGACTTGCAGTCATAATCCTCCCTGTTCCATGTATTCCAGCAGTTGGATGGCTTACAATCAGGTTGTTACTCTAAGAATTACCTCTTTTCTCCTGGAAATAGTTGAATTCCCTGCTCCTTTCCCATCCCCACATTCTCCTAAGCTGTTCACTAGTCCAGGTTCATTTTTGCAGCACTGTCAGCTTGAGCCTCCTCCAACCATCACCCACCCAGAGCAGCAGCTGGGCCAAACCTCGGGGCAAGGGGCAACCACATCTTTCCTGTTTGTCTGGCTCTCACCCCCCAAGATTTCATCTGCACATATTTGTGCTAAGCCTGTTGTCAGTGCTCAGTAAACACAGGGGATGATCCTTTCCAGAGAGTGCTGCATTTCCTCCGGGACTTTCACCTTTCCTGGGGAGGGGAATGTGGAGGAACAGTTGTTGCAGCCAGATCTGCCTCACCACACCTGGGCTGGGCTGTGCCAGCTGGGGAATAAAGCAGCTTTGGAGATGATTGAAGGGTGGTTTGAAGCTGCTCTGAGGCACTGACAGTCACAGCACCCTCGGGTTGGCAGTGGGTGGGTGACTGGGGGGGGTCAGCCTCTGGTCCTCCCCTGGGGGAAACATCTACCTGGAGCATCCAGCTGTGCCACACACATCCAGCTGTGCCACACACATCCAGCCTGTCCCTACATCCAATCTGTCCCACCACACATCCAGCTGTGCCACACACATCCAGCCTGTCCCACCACACATCCAGCCTGTCCCTACATCCAGCCTGTCCCTGAATCCAGCCTGTCCCATGACACATCCACCCTACCCCACCACACACCCAGCCTGTGCTACACCTGGCTGGCTCTTCCCAATGTCAGAGACACTGAACCCTTGGACACCTTTCCCTTCACATGGCAAAGGGATCTTCCCCCAGAGCTTCACTCCCAGGTGAATCCTGACGTGTAACATCCAGAGGACTTTTCCCACTGCCATATTCCTTGCCCTGTTCAGCATCACACCCTGGCTGGGCTGATGAAGATGCTGCAGCAGGACTGTTAAATGTGAACTGTCACACCTCCTAATCCACTTAGGATGCTTTGTTTGAGTTGAAAACGGTAACACAAAACATAAATGCAGCACCAGCAGCCTTCGCACCAGCTCGAGAAAAACTCAATTATTTTTTTTTTTCTCATAGGACTTTGATTTATCTTCCTGCAATTACTGTTACATACACTGAGACAGTTCAGCAATAAATTCCTTCTGAACCCTCCTGACACCTGCAATCCCAGTGGCAGCACAGACAGAGGTGCCCACGGTAGGTGTGACTGCAATTCCTCCAGGGAATTCTCCAGGGTGTAGGATTGCTGCTGCAAACCACCCTGGCCTGATAAAGGCAGTTGTTTCTGTGCTCAGCACATTGTTGGCTCCCTCAGCAGCTGGAACAGATTAGCTGGGCCCTGAAATGTTGTTAAATAAAATACGCAAAAAGAAAATACAATTATTGCTAAAGTGAAAACACACCGCACGGGATTATTAAAAGACCAAGATGTTTTACATTTCGAGGATGTTCTTCAGGGGTTTTTTTCCATCCTTCACGCACCAAAACCTTGCAGGGGTGGTGTTAAACTTTTCCATCTGATCCCACGGAGCTCTGTCACCCCTGGAGGAACGGGGCTGCCCTCCCTCCCTCCCTCCTGAGTGCTCAGGGCTCTGTGCTGGGAATTCCAGGAGCCCAGTCCGTGTTTCCTCCTCTTTCACTGAGCTCCAGGCACGCACAGGAGCAGGGCCTTGGCACCTGTGTCCAGTGGGAAGGGCAAGTTTCTTCTGCTTCTCCCCCATGGTGGAGTGAAAACCTGCTGCCAAAATTCCCTGCTGCAAGTAGAGTTCTCTGACTGCCCCTTCTCACCAGATCCCACCTACAGCTGGTTGTACACCATGGATAATGGACTCTGGCCTCCAAAATCCTCCAGGTTTGTTCTCTGTGGTAACCTCAGTCTAACAATCATTATTATTTTAGTATCACAGAACGGGAGGGACCTCAAAGCTTATCTCCTTCCACCCCCTGCCATGGACAGGGACACCTTCCACCAGCCCAGGTTGCTCCAAGCCCCTTCCAACCTGACCTTGGACACTCCAGGGATGAGGCAATCACAGCTTCTCTTTAATACTAATAGTATTAAACTTTGCTGATACTAATTTTAGCAAAGATTATTTTTAAAGGAATCTGCAAACCTCGATCTCATGATGATCACTTTGAGTTGGAGTTGTTTACTAAATGCAGGGATATACACAAGCAGATGGGAAGTGGAGATGGGTAACACAAAGGCTGGGGTGAGTGTTGCTGTAGAAAATAAAACTGGGTTTAAAAAAACCAGGGTGATTCCTTAACGACTCCCCAGCCCATCGAGTTATGCAGCACGGGCTTAATGAGTTTATTTGAGCGTGTGTTTAATGTCTTTTCTGCCTCTGGCTGCAGGAAGGCAAAGCCTTGCAGACATCTTCAGGTGTGTGGTGATAATAAATCACTTTTTAAATGGCCTTAGAAAGGGGAGTTGTGAATTAAGCTGCATCTGTTAATGTTCGAGGTCTCTCCTGAGCATCACTCGATCTCCTTAATGTTCCCCAGCCTAAATCATCTCATTAATGATGTATGAAAAGTACAGTCAGCTCCTTGAAACTGTTCTCTTCCATTTGGCCCTTAATGGCTGGGGGCATCCCTGTGATGGGTGACTGATGACAGGACTTCTCCCCAGAACCCCAGCCTGGCTTTTCAGCGGCGCTGTCACTCAGCGAGCTCCGGCCACTGCAAACGAGCCCCTCCTGGGAGAACTCAGCTCAAAACATCTGCACTGCAGAGCCAGCAGCTGGGCCAGGCAGGAGTGCAACTGCCCTGCTAATTAATTGGGAAATAGCTGTTTAGACAGCAACTGGTAAACGCAGAGCAGTAAATAGAAATACATCGAAAGCCCCCACTTTGATTAGATTTTTCTCACAGCCACGTGGAAAATTCCACCCACGTTAATTTTTAAAAAAAGCCAAGTTATACTAAAGTAAATTGCAGGAATTATTAGAACCCCCCTCAAAAGGCTGCTCTGGTTTAGCTGTTTCACCAACAGAAGAGAGGGAATGTTTGCTGCTGGCTTACCAAAAAATTCTGAAGCGATGGAAATGTCTTCAAAATAGAACACAAAACAGAGCCCAGCTGATTTTTATAAGGCACCTTCAAAAGAACCGTGGGTTTTTAACAGCATTCTGATGATATCCAGGGTGTTTTTTCATATCATAGTACCTTGAGGAGGCATAAGCACGCAGGTGTGTGAGGCTGTGAGTGTATAAACATAAATATTTGCTTAAAATGTTGGTATTTTCTGTTCTAAGAAAAAAGCGAAAGCCTGCGGTGTGTCCAACATGCTGCTTTTTTAATAAGCAGGAATATTTCTCTGGTGGAAAACTGTTGAGAAAACTAAATATTGGGGGGGAAGTCTCATGGAATGTGTTTGCCATGGCAAAGGTATAACCAGGGAAAGTGCTGACCGAGGCTTTGCATCTTAATCCTGTTTGCAGATTCATGGAAAAGAGGGAGTGCAGCGAAACTAAAGGGATGACAACTTTCCTTCCTTCAAAAAACAACTTGCTCAGAGCAGCCTCGAGTCAAAGTGATGAACTAAGAGGAGTTTTGTTCCATAATATTGGAGCGACGGGAGGAGTTTGCCCTGGGCTTTGCCACGCGGATCCAGGACCTTCCTCCTCAGGGGCAGCCTGAAGGCAGCACAGCCCAGGAACTCTGCTCTTGCTCTCCTTTGCTCTCAGCCCTGCTGGGACCATTCCTGCTGGGAATCTCACCAGTGATGGTGTCCCTGCTGCACACACACCAGCTTAACCCACTGCCAGGAGCCTTCACCTGTTTTGGTCTCAGAATAATCAGTTTTACTGTTTCTAAACACGGGTTTCAGCGCATTCCTAAATTCCTGGGTGACCAAGCTGATCCCTTAATGCAGTTTTCCTGTTAATTGTGTCTTCCCACAAGCTTCAGATGCCCTCTCACTCCACAGCTAAACCTGGTAACCACTGACTGCACCCCCTCCATTCAGCCCAGTACTCAGAGATGGTAAAACTGGTTCATACAATAACAGGCTGGATTTAAATCTCAGCTCTGCCACAGCCACCCCAGGCAACTTTATCAGGTCATTTAATCCATCAATATCTCAGATTCCCCAACCAGGATCCAGGAAGAAAAGCGTTTTCCTACATCACATGGAGTGTTCAAGTGTTTTGCAAAGAGGCCTCTGTGATGTACTTAGGGATTTCCTATATGGAAGCTTAAACACCTAAAATCCTGTCAGAACCCCTCAAAATGTTCCAGTCCAATAAAGTTCAAATGGGGAATAACACATTTGTTAAATCAGGCACAGTTTTGTACGAAGAGGATGACATGGCCAGGAGACCATACGCACCTCAAACGAAAATGAGGACAAGATCACCCAGCCAATATAAACTGCCCTGGCGTGGTCAGTGTTTTTAAGATTTTTAGAGACACTTGGAACGAAAGAGGGAAAAAACCCACAGCCAAGTCTCAGGCCTTGCACAGCCTGTGTACACTCCAGGAGGAAACTTGGGTTATGAGCAAATATTTTAGTACAAATCAAATGCCTTCCAGGGATAAGCAGCTGGGAAGGCGGGAAGAAATTAATATTGGAAGCTTTAGAACTTCCCAGAACTATTCCCTACCTCCTTGATTGAGGGAATTAACTTTTATTTTATTAACTTTTTAATGCCCTTCTACCATGCAGGGTGCTCTGTCTGAACTGCTTGTCCCCCCCTCCAAAAGGGCTGCCCTGGGGATGTTGCTCTTCTGAGGCTCTAAGTAGCAGCTGGCTGTGATTAAGTGGATTGGGAGGATCAGTGCTTGATTAACTTTCTGCTGCTCTTGGTTCTGCTCAGGTTCCTGCAGGAGAATTAATCTCTTGGTTGGGCAGAATGTTGGGCTCTAATGGATACCAGACCCCGAGAGCCCACCCAGAGCACGCGGGGCCAGGGCCCTGTTTGAACACGTTCAGGCTTCGTGCTCCTGTCCTGCTGAAGGGAAAGCTCAGCTGGGCACTGAGGGGGGGTTTCTGGTCTGGTTTTTAGTGTAGGTGTTCATGAACCCATCAACAGTTTTTATCCAGCTCTGTGTGTTGGTCTATTGGTTTGTTTTAGAATCGTGGAATGGTTTGGAAGGGACCTCAAAGCTCATCCAGTGCCACCCCCTGCCATGGGCAGGGACACCTTCCACTAGCCCAGGTTGCTCCAAGCCCCGTCCAACCTGGCCTTGGACACTTCCAGGGATCCAGGGGCAGCCACAGCTTCTCTGGGCAACCTGTGCCAGGGCCTCCCCACCCTCACAGGGGAGAATTTCTTCCCAATATCTAATTTAAAACTCCCCCTCCTTCAGCTTAAGGCCAGTGCAGGTGTGTGTGGAGACACTTTTCTTAACCAGAAGAAATCTCCAGGTAACCCCTGTAGAAGTGAAGTGTGGAAGTGATGTGTTCTATAAAATGTTCTTTATTAACCAATCACACTTTCCTGAAGGGAGATCTCTGAGCAGAGCACTTGGCTCTTTGGCCAAGCCATGGAAAACAAGGAATGTCCCTTCAGGAGGGACAGCCATGCCCAGGACCAGCCTTGATTTGCTGCAAGGACAGAACTCACCCCTCCTTTGCCAAAATTAACCTTGCTGGCCAAAAACTAACTATGAGACTCCCCAAGTGATCAAGCCTAGGTCCTTTTTAAAACTGAACCACAGAAAGGTGCAGGAAACTGAGATGAGCACAAAGTAAACCCAAATGCTCCTTTTAATGTGCATCATTAAGGATCAAAAGTAACTCTAATATTGCTCTCATTTCCCACCCCAGAAAAAATCCTACAACAGTCCAAAATCAATGGAAGCATCAATAATTGAGTAGAAGAAGCAGCTTTCCCAAGAAGCTTCTGGTTAATTTAAACTGCAATGTAAAAATAGTAAGAATTAAAAAAGAAATAATCAGTGTGTAAATGGAAGCTTGGCTGTGCTTCTGCACTAAATTATGCCTCGATGAAAACGGAGAAAGCTCAAATGAAGTCCACAGGCATCTCCTAATTATATCACAAGGTTTTATTCCACTTAGGTTTTCATGAAAGACTTCTGATTTCTTTTTATTATTCTCCATGGGAGTATAACATATTGGTTAACTGGGAGAAAGGAAGCAAAAAAAAGATGAAACTCTTGATCTCTCTTGCTCTCCGTGTTTGTCGGGACAGATCAATTGTGAGGTTTTAAACTGGGTATGGAAATTCCCTGCTTGCAATATGGCTAAAAAGAAAGAGCATGGATGATTTAACAATTTACATAACCTGAGAGACTCAGCTGCAAATTGAATGAATGGGCCCCTTTGTTTCTCTAAACTGAAATAAAGAGAGGGGGAGAACAAAACAAAACAAAAAAAAGGTTCTTATATAATTGTCTCTGTGACTGGCAGGGTAGGAAGTTTTATGTCTATTGGTGGAATTAAGACTGGGAATTATTAGAAAACACAAAGCAATAAAGGGGTGGTTGAGCAATTGTACATATCAGCTAATAGGGAGTGACAGAGCCAGCCCTGCTGCACCAGCCCGGGCTTGGCTTTTTTCTGTTGTCCTGATTAGATTTGGGTCCTTTTTGGGGCAGTGCTGAGCACATCCCACCAGTGGCAGGGCAGCCACACAGCCCTGGAGCTCCTGAGCTTGTGGAGAGGTGGAGGATCCTGAGAGGTTCAAACCAAGGGGTGGTTTTAAGCTGGGAGTGTTCAAGGATGGTGTAGATGGGGTTTGGAGCAACCTGGGCTGGTGGAAGGTGTCCCTGCCCACAGCAGGGATGAGCTTCAAGGTCCCTTCCAATCCCAATCATTCCATGATTTACAGGGTGCATGGTCCCCTTTGTGGGTTCAGTGTTCCCCCACAGATCCCTTCCCTGTGGAAGCCCAGGGCTTAAATTATTTGGCCCGAAGCGTCCCAGGCTCAGGGACACAAACCCCACGTTCCCTCTGGCCTTGGGACACACCACCCACCTCCAAAAATGGAAATATTTTCTGTCTTTCTCCCGTGGGCATCTGTTCTTCTGTGAATCCCTCCACCAGGTAACCCCTGAGCTGTGTTAAAAAAAAGCAAACACTCACCCCCTGGCCCCAAAATTCCCCACTGGGGTCGGGGTGCCCGGGGGCAGCTGCTTTACCTGCTGCTGCTGCACCAACAGCCTGGGGTGTTTGAGGCCTGTGAACCCAGCACGTTCTCAGCAGCCTGGGAGTCACAGTCAAATAAACAGCTGGAAATGGAAATTGGGAGGGAAAGGCCGAGCTCACCAGAGTTCAGACCTCTGGCAAACATCTTGTGCTGCTCTGTACGTGAGAGCAACTGGTGGCATATGGGGCGTATCTCCTCCCTGAACTGGTTCAAGAGGGAAAAACAAACTTCACCTTTTGGAATGTAACCAGCAGAGGAAAACAAATTAACCTTTTTTTATTATTATTTTATTTTATTTTTTTTTGTTGTTGTTGTATATTTTAACTCCATGTCTGTTTTAATGTCTTGTTTTAAAGGTTTTTATGATAAATTCCTCAATTTGCCACCTCCCTCTGAGCAGAACCAGCCCAAGTCAACAACTTCTCCGTCATCAATCACAGTCAGGATGTGTTCCCAGTGCCTGGACAACCCTTCTCTGCAGCAAAAATTCTGGGAATCACGTTTGTGCCTTCCACATTATCAAATTGTGGCCTTTGATGTGCTTGTAACTTTTTATTTTGCCTTTTTTTCTTTTTTTAAAATAGACCTTTGAATGAAAACATCTTAATGAAGGACCATGGTACAGTGAGCCTGGACATGCATCACTTATTTCAGAGCAGAGCTTGACCACACAACCTACAGCAAGATGATGTTGGGAGCTCAGTCTCGTTATTAGACTCCAGAGACTTCACACAGAAAACCAGGGTTTCTAAATTGAAAATACAAAAGTGATGTAATGAAAAACCAGAGCTTCAACCACTGTAATTTTAACCCTGATAAAAGCAGAACTTCATGTTTCACTACTCATAAGAAACATCACCAGTCTTTGTCTACAATATTTTAAAAAAAAAAGTTAAAAATACTTTATCCAGCACATACAGCACATGCATATTTTTGTGAATAATGATCTGCTTTATCTTTTATTCTTAAAAATTTCAGATAGCAATAGCGGCTTCTTACCACTGCTCCCAAAAATAATCAAGTATTTTGAGGTCTTCTTTCAGGGTACATTTTTTCCTCATAAAAAAGAATAAATGTCAATATCTGAACCACATTTAGGTATTTCATTTGATCTTGGGCCTGCCAACCAAAACAATTATTTGTGTCTTTATAGAAAGGCACTTCAGCATTTTAAAATAAATATTTAAATGCTACTTCACAGGAAAAAATATTCATGTGGTTAGATGAGATATGCTGGAAAAATTAAGGCTGGTCCTCAAAGGCATGTCATGTTGTTACACTTTCCTGGTCTTAATTTGGTTAATCCTTCCTCAAACTGAAAAATTCAGATCAGAGGAAAAGAGAAGGTATTTTTTAAAAGAGCTTTGATACCCACAGCAGATTGCTTAATGAATTTTAATTCAGCAATTTGCTTGCAAAAAGATAGGTATGAAATAACGGCTCTAATCTCTATAATTTATCTGTTTTCCTGGTGATTGTGTTCTATAAAGTCTGTGTGCCTGCCAGGCAAAGGCTCCCCATAAAAAAATTCGAATAAGGAACAGATTTGAAAGGGCAAGTGATGCTTTTTATGTGTGTTTGTAATCAAAGAGGTGCCACTTACATGGGTATTAAATTCCCATTTTCCTCTGGAGACTCAGGAAAAAGTGATGAAAGGACTGATGATGAACACCTTGATACAAACCAGTGCTGTCAGTTCAGAGGGAGCGTCACAATCTTCTATTTAAGAGACTCTCCCAGAAAAAAAGTTGATAAATATTTGCAGCCCATGAATATTGATGGAGACAGGAGTGAATCCTGGCCTCCTGCCTGCAAAAAAAAAAAAAGAAAAGGTTCAGTGGGAGCACTAGTCTAAAATTTCCCATTTTTGAGTAGTTTTTCAAGCTGTGTCAGACCTACTCGTGCTTTAAACTGGCAGAGAAGTTCATTAGATGCAGAGCCGTGGTGGGAGCTGGGTTCAGTCGGGTCTGCTGCAGTGAAAATCCCTCTGGAGCCCATGGAAAAACATCCCAGAATCACCAAACAGGGTTGGGAGGGACCTCTGGAGATCCCCCAGGGCAGGTGACACAGGGAGGTGTCCAGGTGGGTCTCCAGAGACAGAAGTGCCTTCCTATAAAGACACAAATAATTGTTTTGGTTGGCAGGTCCAAGATCAAATAAAATACCTAAATGTGGTTCAGATACTGACATTTATTCTTTTTTATGAGGAAAAAAATGTACCCTAAAAGAAGACCTCAAAATACTTGATTATTTTTGGGAGTGGAGTGTGGGTAAGAAGCCACTATTGCTATCTGAAATTTTTAAGAGTAAAAGATAAAGTAGAGACTCTCCACCCTCCCTGGGCAGCTGTTCCAGTGCTCTGCCACTGCAGTGGGAAGAAGTTTCCTCCTCATGTTGAGGTGGAATCTCCTGTGGTTTCATTCATGGCCATTGCTCCTCATCCTCTCACTGGGCACCTCTGGAAGGAGCCTGGTCTTGGATCAGGGCCATGGAGAAATGAAGGAAAAATCCCTCTTTTTCAGGCAGCATCATTTGCCTCTTGCTGCTCGAGCCTCCCTCCATCTGAGCCTCCCCCAGTCTCCCCTAATTAGCTCCTCCTGCTTCCAAAATCCTGATAACCCGTTATCCACCCGAGGATAAGGATCTTGCTTGGAGTAGGATATGGCTCTTTCAAGTATCAGCTTTCAGAGCTGGTAAAGAATAACCCAGATCTTTACTTGGGATGAAAAAATCCCCCTTTTTCCCCGGGGCACTGAGGCAAGTGTGAGGTAGCAAATCACACATTACTGTATTTCCAAACTATATCCCTTTGCTCTGCCTTTTAATACCATTTTTCCCCCCTCCCAATGAATTGCATATCCGTTATTTTACCACCCAGTTTATTTGATCATCAGGGAAGATAAATGGCTTCTGCTGAAATATTAAACAAAGGGAAAATTAAAGTACTGGGAAGGGTAAACAATACAGTAAAGCACAATTTCCTTTCTGCTACGTGAAGAAAATAGGTCTCTCTTTCTTGCTAAGCATCAGCACAGATGCTGAAACTCTGGCCATGTAACTTTTCTCACCAAAGTCGATGGGATTTGTGTGTGTTTGGGTGAAATCTGAATTGAATGGAAGCAAAGGAGGGTTTGCTAGATGAGACCCAGCCAAAAATAAAATTTATCAAGAAGTTTAGCACGCAGAGCCTTTTAATTTCACTGCTTTTGTTCATGTTCCTTTGCTTGCTCAGCATCATTTGAACCAAAGATAAAGTGAAAAAATGTTATTTTCATTGGAGTTTGGACAGTTCTTAATAAAGCAGGTGGAGATTTGCCCGGAGAAGAGCCAAGCCTGGTGTAAGAGAGCAGCAAGGCTCGCCCCTCTGGGCACCAACAGCTCCAGGGACAGCCAGGGATGGATCCTGGGAAGAGCTGGAAGGACTCAGTTTAGCAGGGAGCTCAAAGCTGAAGAGGAGCAGCTTATTTTCAGCCTTTGACTGAGGTTGGATTCCTCCCAAAACATCCTGGAGGGAAACAACTCACTGGGACACCACCAAAGCATGGGCTCATCCCAGCAGGGACATCAGCAGCGACCTCAGGCAGGGACTTCAGCTCCAAGCCTCGTGGCAGCCCAGGATTTGCCAGTTTGCCTTTGAGAATTCCCAGGTGAAGATAGGGAGCAATATCCAGTGTCCTTTTCTCACAAGTAATTCATCCCGACTGCTGCTTTGGAAGGAGACGCTTTTGTTTCAGCTGCTGCTTAGCTTAGAATTTCAAACAGGAAGTTTCTTGTAGTATTCCAGAGGCTCAGTCTTAGAACTCTGAAATAATTTCCTTGGACAGTTGATGGATGGGAAGGAAGGACTCATTTCGTATGGACTTGCCTCTGTTCCGTAGGAAATATCTGAGTATCACATCAATTATTTTCTCATTCTCACATGGTTACAGCCCAATTTCTGAGTTTAGGTTGAATAATCATCAAAGAAATAGTTGTGATGGGAATATGACAAATGAGAGCAGAGCAGGACCTGCTCCACAGATATTGATTCTCCTCGAAGTTTTCCTGTGATTCACTGTTTTCAGCAAAGCCATAAAAAAATTATCCTCGCTCTAATCAGGGCATTCCTGACTGCACTGGGAGCAGATTGCTGGATTATTTCTGGAATCTGCAGTGGATTTTCAGACTAAACACTCTTTGGGGTGCAAATGGACGATGGGAGCACAAAGGACTGGGAGAGGAGCAACGGGGTAGCTCTGGGAGGGTCTGCAGGGAAGGAACAAAGTCCTGGGGGCTCTGTGGCCGCACAGTGGGGAAGGTGAAGCCGAAATCTCTTTTTGGGAGGCACAAACCAGTGCTGGGGGTTCTCTGTGCTGCCCTGGCAGTGACCTCCATCCCACCCGAGAGCGCCTGGATCTCCAGGGTGGAGGAAATTCCGATTCCATGCTCACTGAGCCCTGACCTTCCCCCTGACAGAGATGGATGCCCGGCCCTGCTAATGGGCTGTGGCGGGTTGTGCTGCGGGTTTGCACCTCCAGCGCTAACCTGGGACGAGCCAGCCCGCTTCCCACTCAGCCTGTGCTTCATCCATGGGCTCTGAGTCACCTCCTGCACCCTCATGTTCTCCCTGGCCTTCCCTCAGAGCCTGAATCCCACCGGGCTGTGGCTCATCCAGGCACACACACGGCTCCAACCACCGGGAACGCTTGGAAGTCACGGTAGTTTTGCCAACAGAGATCTTCGGGTTTCTCTGCTCACCTGAGTGAGCAAAGGCACAAACTGCTCCTCATTTTATCACCACATTTACCTATAGAGAGAGAAAAACACAAACACAATTGGGACAGGCATGTATCTTTACTTAGGAAAAGAGTAAGGGAGGGTGGGGAGTCACTGGTGCTGCTGTGGTTTTGTCAGAAGTTATTCACCAGAATAACGAGTGAGAGGCTTTCAGCATCTCCAATTTTTTTAGTATCCAGAGGAGAACAGCAGTGTTTAGGCACATCCTGAACAAGTCTCAGATGACAAACACCAAGTAGATCAGCCTATGTACTGACCATTTGCTTTCCTTCTCTTCCTCTTCCCTTCTCACTCCATCCAGCCCTCTTGACCCTTCATCCTTCTGACAAAGAAAGATAATTGCCCAAACCCCAACTAATTCCCACAGACATCCAGGTTGGAGAGGTCACAACACTCCTTCCCTGAGAGCTTCCCTTTCCTGGTGGTTAAAGTGATCTTTGAGCAGCCCATGAGCCTTTAGAAGTGCCACCTCTGCAGGCACAGGAACGTGCACAGTTTCTAGAGAAGCTTTTCCCCTTCTCCTTGGGGTGGTGGGAATGGGGAGGAGTGATCCACCCCAGCAAGGGTCTGGAAAAAAATAAGGAACCTCCTCCTCTGGTCCAGGGATGCAGGACACCCCTGGGATGTACTGTTGGCACATTATGTTTTCATTGTTAGAACTGCACATGAGAAAGAAACAGATCCATTAAAAAAAAAAAAAAAACATAAAAACTTGAAAGAAAACATTTTCCTGGACAATTGGGAGGAATGCTGGGCACCCTCTTTTTGCACTGCTCTGTCTGCCTTCAGCCCCTCCAGGACACAGGGCTAATTTAACAAGGCATGAATTTAAATACATTAAGAGCTAAACAAAACAGGGAGAGAATCAGAGAGGTGAAAAGTCAGTGCCCCTCCTTGTCCCGCTGTCTTCTTTTTGTTGGCTGCTGGGCTGGGAGACACGAAATAAAAGTGAGCAGCACAACCTGTCTGAGTTTTATTCAAATCAGCCAATTAAAACATCAAGTTGAAATGTCAACCAACACGTTCTGGCCACTCAGGAATTACAGCAGGAAAGCATCTGTCTGTCCTCACCACAAAGAAGGGAAGATTTTTTAATTCCACTTCTGCAAAAGCTCTGACACGAGATTGCAGCCATGAAAAACACCATCTGCAATGTGCCCTAACTGGAGGGTTGTCATCAACTGCTGCTTTTACACTGAATTAGATCAAGTTAAACACCTTTTTTTTTTTTTTTTTTTTTAAATCTCATGAGCTATTTACCATGCAATGTTCTCTTCTCAAAGGTGTGCCCCTTCTGACACTGACACAATTTATTCACCTGATTTTACCTTTGTTTACTGCCCAAATGCTGATCTGACCTGGGCCATGTTGTCATGAAAACATCCAGATTGAAGCTCCTCTAGCTTTAAATTTTCTCCTTCTATAATCTATATATTTATAAATTTTCTCAGTTTATAATCTAAAGACTTAAGGCTGAATTTTAAGGATCTCTTCTGTGTGACAAGACGTTGGGTTGACAGAGACATCATTTCATCACTCCCTCATCTTCTGAAGTTGCATCTTTCTGACACTCAGTGCTCTGGTCTGGTTGACAAGGTGGAGATCAGTTATAGGTTGGACTCGATGATCTTGAAGATCTTTTCCAACCTAAATGGTCCTGTGATTCTTTGATAGGAACTTGAGACTGATAGTCCAATATCTAGCAAGAAATCAAGACCTACCCAAGCTCCTCTGGTAATTTCCTGGCTACAGACCAGAAACTGTTCAAAAAATTAAGATTTTGTCAGAGTTGACCCGTTTCCAAAAAAAAAAAAAAAAATGTGTGATGTCAACAAGTCATCTTTCTTTTTAGTGAAAGTATACTGAGTTGAAGAATTCCCACATGGGTGGTCACCAGCCATTAGGTGAGAGCCAGAGAAGTCATTAAGGTTCATGCATTAGACCTCTTTTTTTTTGAAGTTTTATTTCATTAAGGTTGGAAAAGACCTCCTAGATGATGAAGTCCATTTGCTGGATACATAAGTGTTATTTTCCAGGCAAATATAACCCACTCTTGGTCCAGCCTCTCCAAGTAATTAAAGGCTCTGTTAGGAGTGTACCCTACAGACACACACATGCAAATGGAAACTTGGTCTCCAGCATTCCACACACCAAAAAACCCAAAGCAAACAAACAAAAATCTCTCCATAATCCTCATGTTCAGTGTGCAAACGAGTTTCCAGCGGCAGTGATTGGCAGGACAGGCTCTCACAAAAGTCCTGTGCAGCTCTGGTAGAGTCTGGGTAAGTGATATTCTTGTCCCCAGGCCAGATCAGGATCACAAAGGATGTTTTGGAAGCGCTCCTGGGACGCTGGGTTTGATATTTAGGTTTGATATTAGGTTTGATATTTAGGTTTTGCCTGAGAAAAGGGGTGTTTTCCTTTTTATCTTGCCTTCAGTTCTTCCTCCTCCACAGACACCAGGGCTCAGCTGGTGGCAGTGATGCCTCTGGCCTTAAATAACAACACCCAGGCTCGTGTCCAAGGAAGACATGAAAGCACAGGCTGCAGTCTGGGTGGACACAGTCCTGCTTAAACAAAAGGAGAAAGCAGACTTGCATCCACCAGGAAAACTGCCTCTTCTTTCCCAAAGGGAAGAACACCCCCCAGCAGGGTGTGGGGAGTGGGATGTGTGCTCTGCAAAGTGAGGGCAACCCACTGGATGTGCTTGTTATGTTTCTTTATTAATTCTCTTTCCCTGTTATAGCTAAGAACAAAGAGATTTTGGGGGCTTGGCTCTCCAGACTGAAGGTGTTTCAGTTCTCTGCTTGAACAGTCACAGGAGGGAGCACCAAGTGCCAGTGGACACAGGGGTGTCTCCACATGGCTGTCCTGCTTCTACCCTGCCAAAAAATCCTGCTCTCCACAAAGCTGGTGGAGAAATGGCCTCTGCCCCTCAGTCAGTGCTGAAATGTGGGCTGAGAAAATGTCCAGCAGAGCCCCATAAACCTGAGATCCATGAGCAGCTCCTGCTCCAGCACAACTCACAGATGTGGTGGTCAGTGATGGGCACAACTGCAGGAGAGCTTGGAGTCCACATGTCCTGATTGCCCCTGTCCACCACGAGGCCACTCTGTGCTGGTTCTCTGCCCCTGCTCAAAAAGGCAGCAGAGACAACTTTGAGCAGTGTCTGCCTTTGAGAGGAAAGCTGGGAACACTTAGAAAGGTAGGCAGAAGGTATTCCTGGAAATCCCACCGAGCCAGCGTGGATATGGGATACAGCAGCAATGTCTAGACCAAACCCCAATGTTTCATGCAAGTTAGACAAGTAGAACCAAGGATTTTCTGATTTTTCAAAGAGATTGAGTTACAGGCAGGAAGGGATGAAATCCAGGGCGTTCCCTGCCAGCCAGAATTTCCTGTGCAAACACTGTTGCCCATATTTTTGGAGAAGTGCATAAAGCCAGTTGATGTCTGCAGCAATTACAGTGTGTCAGAAAAATCAGCATTTGCACATACCCTGAGCAAGAAAGCAGCACTGGGCATATGGACCAAAGAGTTAAAATAAACACAGGCCATCCGAGAGGAAACTATTCCTTCTGCTAAGTTTGGCTTTGCTGAAATAAATTGCTATTTGGATTTGAAATCTCAGCTAAATTATGTTCAGGTAGGGAGAGGTGGCTGCTGCAAGTTTGGGTTCTCCACAAAGAGCCAGTGGTGATAACAGGTTCTCCACATCGGTGTTGATCTCCTTGGAAGGTTTAGAGCCAGAATGTATCAGGTCCCATCTAATCTGGGTGGAAATTATGGCTCAAAGAGGGTTTTTTCTTCGTTTTGTTTTGCTAAAGGCAACAAATGTAGGGCTGGTTTGGGGCATTTCACACAGACCCAGCATCTGTTTCACCAAGACCCCTTTGCCTGCAAAGGTCTGAATTGATACAGAGCCTCAACTGCACTAAACCAAACCCAAAAATAGATCCTGGAGTTACAATAGACATTCAGAATGTACAGAGCCATAACATACATTTTAAACACCACAGAGGGATGTTCACTGCACATACCTGTTCTACTCAGACTGTCCCACCACAAGAGTTTATTTCCTCTATAAATTACCTCGTGACTCTCAGTTTGGATGAGACCAAATCCTGTGCCAGTCGTGGCCCAGCAATGAAAAGTGTTGACAGAGGAACAAGTAAAGCCTGAAAAGTTTGAAAGCTCCATTTGGGTTTTGGCCAAGCACCCAAAAAGCCTCGTGTGCCTGAGGTCTGACAGATTGATCCTTTCCCTGCCAGGGCTGGAGTGCCTCCTCCTCCCAGCCCAACACTCCAGCAAGGCCTGAAGCCCGGGATCAGCTCTGTGCCAGGGATGCAAACCCGAATTTTTGGAGTTTTCCATAGGAAAACTGATGAGGGATCTCTTCTGCAGGTAATGGGAAAAATTTCCCACTGTACTCTTTTTCTCTAGATGCTCTGAGAGGGGTTTCTCCTCACTTCAGGTCTCCTGCACTTTTAGATCCTGTAGGAAGGTGGCATCACAGGAGACATTTTTCCCCAAGTGGTTTTAACACAGAACCCCAAAATTGTTTGGATTGGAAGGGATGTAAAGCTCATCCAGTTCCACCCCACAAGGGCCATCAAGTCCATCGTGTGTCCTTTGAAAAGACTCTGAAATGCTCCATCTTCACATTCTGACTACAACCTGAAGAAAGAATTTAAAGTTTTTTATTGGAAACTTTGGAAATAATAACAAATTCCTGGCAATGAAACACAACAATAGGCACATAACCTCTGAGTCTCCAGAATCAAATCTCTAAATTTATTGTAAAAGAGGCAAAAAGCAAGTTCCTCCCCTCAGAAACTCCTGCTGGTGTGACCACAGGGCTCCTGAAATTTGGGTTAAAAATTGTAATTTTCCCATCAGAGATCACTGCAATAACAGGGGATCCTGGTCACCTCTTTTTGGGGCTGGGAGAGAGGAGTTTGGGGCAGCTCAGCCCATGTCACTGATGTGGGGCCAAGCAGGACCCTGATATCCCACCCCAGGCAGACCCTACAAAGCCCTCCTGGTTCAGGAAATCATTGCTGACCCTGCTCTGTAACAAGCCCACACGTCTGATAAACTGTCATTTCAGAGAGGCCCCAAATTAACTCCTTTCATTTCAGTTGGAGGCTTCAACAACATTTGAAATATTATAGAATATTTCAATGTCCTGAAGTTTATATGGGCAAATCTTTGCTCTGCTGATTTCAGAGCTGCACTAAATTTTACCAGTTAAAGTTCTGACCTGGGAAAGACAAAACTCTCTGAGATAGGCTCCACACCAATCATTTCATCCACCATAAATTAGCCAGGTCATCTTTAGATTACCTATGGCAATTTAGTTTTCTTTCTTAAAAAAAAATAAAAAAAAAAATAAAATAAAAAAAAAAAATCAGGGCAGGGGAAAAAAGAATTCCACTGTGCAAATATCCCAGAGAACAGATTACTTATTGTTCCAAAACATCCTCTTTAATGGCATTACCAGAGTGGCCCATGAAATCAGTCGTTTCCTAGAAAGATGGGCTGATCTCCCTCCCCAGGCTGGCAGCTGGAGGTGTGCTGGACAGGGAACACGGGAATAAATCCACGGGCAGTTAAACATTAAATACACTCCATGAATAAGGAGGCAGGAGAGCTCACTCTGCTCCTGGCTCTGCTGTCGAGATGCCCTTTGGTCTCTTCCTATTTTATGAGCTTCCACTGCAGCCTCTCCTGCCCACTGGCAGGTTCCAATCTGACTCGATTTGGCTGAAAAGTTTCATCCAGGCAGGTTTCCCCCCAGGAAATGCCCTTTCATGTTAACCAGAATGGTTCACGGGCTCTTGTTTGCTTCTGTCAAATCACTGGTGGCCAATCTTGCTCTTGCCATCATTCCTGTTTCAATGTGTGGCTGGAAATGGGAGAACATTCACAAAATAAAAGTTTTGTTCTTATCACGGTCAAACATTCCCAGAAAGTCAAAATAAATGTTGCTGATGTCTGTGAGTTTACAAATAATGATCATGTTTGCATTCTGCAGCTGAAACCGAGATTAAAAACAAGCTCTGAGCTCCTGAGCCTCTTCTGGAGAGGATTCCTGAGCTCACCCTGTGGCAGATTTAGCCAATCCCTGGATCTGGGCACGACTGATCTGGTTTTACAGCAGGATCCCGAGTTCTGGTGAGGGTTTTCAGGGTGCTGCTCTAACAGAAGTAATAAGCGAAATGATGATCATAAAGGAATTTTATTTTCAGGGAATTGGGACCACAACTTCCTGAAAACTACCAGACCAGATAATGTCTTTTTCCCTTCTCTCTCTTTTATGGCAGGCACTTGTTCTAAAAAAGTTACACAACTTTCTTCAAAATGGACTTTTAAAACCCATCATTTAATGCAACTCTGGAAAGTCAGCTCCTGGGCTATTTCCTTTCCTTCCTTCCTTTGCCTCTCCTTTCTTAAATCCATCCCTGCATTTCAAATCAGTTACGAGAAATAAAGCGAAAGGAGGTTTGAGGGGTTGAAATCTCTTCAGTGTGACAGGGCGATGTTTTTTTTGTGTTTGAGTCTAAATGAGGCTTTAGAAAATGATATGGTATCCCTTAAATGGCTCTGCCATGGTCAGAGCCCATTAGGCAGTGGAGGAAGATTCCTCAGGGAGAGCTGAGACCAGACGTCTGAATCCCGGAGGATGGAGATCACTATTTACTTTCCTGCATGGAGAATTAATGGATGTCTCCATCTTCTGAACCAGTGAACATAAAGGAAACAGAATGAGTGGGGGGAAAAAAAATGGCATGTGTGTTTTTCCCTTTTTCCTTTGGTGCACATTCATGTTTTTCAGTCAGTATTTGCACATTATTCTTTGCCTTCTCCCTGTAGGATTTTCTTCCCCGACTTTAAGGCAATTCATCTGTCCTGAGAAGGTACCTAAAGATAATGAAGAGGCACATAATTTAGTAATCTTGGCCATCTTTTACTTGGAAGATTAATTTTTGGCCTTTTAATGTCAAGGTTGGTTAAACTGAGTGAGGAGCAGCAAAAGGCACCAGGCAGAGGCACAGACAGGACCCTGGGCTGGGGCAAAGGCACAAAATAAATGAGTTTTGGAGTCCTTGCAGTATCTGCACAGTGATGGACTAATGATTATTAAAACAGAAGCGCTCCCCGATTCATCTTGGGGAAGTTCAGAGCTCTCAGTTGCTCCCTTCATTTTCTTTCCTCTGCCTGTTTTTCCCACAGAAAATGATGTCCCTGGGCCTGCCCTGGAACTCCCCACTTCTCATCTGCTCCGCAAATTCCTTGCTGACTTTGGAGACTTGTTGTCTCTCCCCAGCACAGTGGGGTGGCTTGGATGGGGTTTGGGGATGTTGTCTCCTACAAGCTCTGATGGATCTGGAGATGGAAGAGGGTGAAAGGAAGTTTTTACAGTGCTCACAAAGCCAGAATTATAGAATAGTTTGGGCTGGAAGGGACTTCTCCAACCCCACTGGAGAGAGCATCTTAAACCAGGGGCTGTTCAGAGCTCCATCCAACCCAACCTTGAATGTTTCCAGGGATGGGGCTCCCACCACCTCTCTGGGAAACCTGTGCAGTGTTTTTTCACCCCCATCATAAAAATACTGTCCCTTATATCTAGCCTAAATCTCTCTTCTTTTGGATTAAAATCCTTCTCCCTTGTCCTATCACTACAAACCTGTCCCCATCTTTCTTATGAACTTCCTTTAAGTTTTGAACAAGAAGAAAAGGTCTCTGAAACCTTCTCTTCTAGTTAGAAAAGCAGAACCCTGGAAATGAACTGTGGCCTCTGGCAGTGTCTCCTCCCAGTTTCCCCACACATCTGTCTCCCAGTTTGTCTATGGTTGCTGTAGCAGCATAATGAGAGCTGGAGGAGATGAAAGTAATGATCCATCCAGGATATGCATCCTAAAAGAGAAGCTGAAAACAGATCTGAGCATGAGTGAATCTTCCAGACAATGCTGAGAGTTAAAAATGCTCCTTAAACTTCACCAGCATCACTTTCCATCCTGAATTTCTCTGTAAGTTTGAATCACAGAATCACAGAATCATGGAATGGTTTGGGTTGGAAAGGACCTCAAAACTCATCTCATTCCAACTCCCTGCCATGGGCAGGGCCACCTTCCACCAGCCCAGGTTGCTCCAACCCTGTCCAGCCTGGCCTTGGACACTTCCAGGGATGGATCCACAACAACATGTCACTGTTTGCTTGGAGCTGAACTCAGTTCAGGTGTCCAACACCAAAGGGAACTGGGAGTCAGCTGATTCTGTGGTACCAAAAACCAGCTCCTGACCCAGCAGGTCAATTATGCAAAACAGAAAACATGTTTATTTTATAGGAACTGGGTGGAAAAGAAGAAGCACCAGCAGGAGCAGCTCTTTACTTTTGTGAGAGGTTTGTGAGGGTGGGTGTGGGACTGAACAAAGAACAGAAGCGTGGAAGGGCTGAATTTATGGGGTAGGAAACCAATCTGGAGTGTAACATTCCTTCCCTCCCAGCAATATCTCTTCCCAAATCGTGCTGGATTCCCTGTTTGCTTTCAGGGCACATGTGAAATAACAGAAATATAAACTCTGCACATCGTTTCAGAAATGATAAAGTGGTTACACACCCGCTCCCAACACTCAGCTGCTTCTGTCAGACCTTTATTGTTCCTGTTCTCCTTTCCTTGGTACATGAGACGGGTCTGAGGCCCCTGAAACATTTCACAGCTGGATCCAACTTGTACCCTGGGAGATTTTCCTTTTCTATCAGTAAGTGAAGACAAGGCTGGAGCCTAATCTTGTTTTATTGTCACCAGCCACTCCACACTTGTGTCCTCCATCCTAACTCGTGTGTGTGTGGTGCAAACCTGGGAATAGGGACTGATTATGTCCTGGCTGGCAACTGGAGATCTCCTGGAGGTTGGTGCTTCCCTGTGGTCCATATTCCCAGCCCACAGCATTGCACAGGGTTTTCTTTTCCAGGAGTTTGCCCAGCCTTGGACAAACAGGGCTGGATCCAGGCAGGGGTGGTTGGAGGTGTCAGTGGTTTGTTTTATGGGGAAGTTGGTGTCCACCAGCATCTCCCTTGCTCCTGGACCTCCCAGCTGCACCAAATCCCTGGAATGAGAGGTCCCAGAGGACTTCTTGGACTCAGGGAGAGCTGGGGCAGCACGTGGTGCCTCTCGGTAACCATTGCTGGAGTTTCCTGATCATTTTTAATTCAATTTTTGATTTCATCTTGACTTTAGACCAGACTGTACTTCTGCAAATGGATGGGATTGTTCCTTTTTATGCTCCTTGATTTTTGTTTTTAGGAATGCCTCCCTTGCCCCTTATAGTTTTTCAGTTCAAAGTTCATCATTCAGGACAATGGAAAGTGAAAAGGGGAGAAAATATGAAAGAAATAAAATTATTCCCTTTTTTCCACTTGTCACTTTTTCTTATAAATGGAAAAAAATATTCAACATCGTGTTGAATAGCAATTAATAGAAAAAAAGGTTGAAAATTATTTCTACCATATTTTTGCCCCTTTTGTGCATTTTCTGCTTTTCCAGTTTGGAAAGAATGAATAGAGGGGAGAGGAGGAGAGAAGAGTCAGCAATGAGGGAAATGAGTTATTTGATGAAAAATTGAAGTGCTTAAAATGAAGCATGGAATCTTATTTTGATATCTTTAATCATAGGAATAAAGTCACATCTCTAGACTGAAAATGTTGTTCAGTCTGACATTTCAAAATGAAACACAGGTTTTCATTTCAGGAGATAATTCCATATGCACACACACACACACGGAGTCAAAATGTATTACTAAATGAAAACACCACAGGGAGAATAACATTTAAAATTGAAATTTTTTATTTTTTGCCACCCCGAAATAAATAAATAACTCGTTTTTCCAGGAAATTGCAAAACTGAGAAGAGAGGGTGAAACAAAATGAAACAAAAGGGAGTTTTGCCATATTAAGCATCAGGGGTTGCTAACAAAATATGTGCTTTAACACGGATTTTTTTCTGGCATGTTAATTCATCTGCTCAGAAAGGATCCTCTCAGAAACACATGGGCATGATTTACTGGTTGTAAATAAAACATTTGTTATTATTTGGGTTTTAGCAGCCCCTCAGGTCACGGAGTTTCTGGTGAAGCAGTGGCTCAGCCCCTCTCAGTGAACTTTTCCTCCCTGGGAATATTCCTGGGGACACTGGGGACAGGAACAGAGCAGGAGAAGAACGATGTTTCCCCCATTAAAAAATGGGGAATGTGATTGGAAAACCCCCTTTCAGCCCAAGTGTTCCTCGGGGTGGGGTGGCTCTGGGTGAACTGGTGTGGTCAGGGCAGTGCTGGGGGCCTGACCCAGCGCTCCTGCTTCCAGGGGTGCTGTCCCTATTCCAGGGATTCCAGGGATGTGGTGCATTCCCAGCACACGGGTGGGAGCTGCTCCTGGGTGGGAAGGGCAAAGCTGAACACACAGAGCCTGGCTCTGTGGCCAGAGCCAGGCCTCCTAAGAAGGGGTGGTTTGTTTGCTGGGGGAGGACGTGGGTGAAATGCTGGGTGAGGTTTTCTCCATGGCAGTGTGCAATCCCAGCTCACACCACGCCTGCATCCCGATTTTCACTGATCCAAGAGCTTTATCCATCTTGCTTCCAGACCTTTGCCCATGGAAGCTGCTGCATGGCTCAGTCAAGACGCTTTCATTTTTGTCCTCTAAACCATCTCCCATGTCCCTTACCCCCATCTAGCTGGAACTGGATAATCCTTGAGGTCCCTTCCAAGCCAAACCATTCCACGATTCCCTGATTACGCTTCGTGTAAATCACGGGAAACGTCCGAGGCTGCAAAGCAATTTGGGGTTTTCAAGACTTTTCCCTGAGTTATCCATAATCAGAGGCAGTTGGCTCCAGGCAGAAGAGATGAAGTGTCAGTGCACAGGGAGGAAAATTGTGCCTTCTGTTCCTCCTTTCGGGATACAAACCACACGCTGCAGGGCTGGCTGGGCAATGAAACGAGCTCGTGGTTCTCCAGCTGCACAGACTGTACTTTTCAGCGTTCTGTTACGTAAAGAGCATGCAAATATATTAGCAGGAAAAAAGCTGAATTTGCCTATTAAGGCCCGTGATTAATGCAGTGCTGAAAGCTCGTTTAAAGGGCTGTATATTGCAGCTCACTCGAGAAACACGGAGAAGAACGAGCACACAAAAACTGAGCTCAGTGTCCGGGGTAGGGAGGATCCCAGCGTGGCTCTAGAGGGCACTCAAGATCTTTAGGATTTCTCAGAGAGAAGAGAAAGCTCCAAGTTGCTTTTTACACTTCGCTCTTAGAAAAAAAAATTAACCCTCTTCAGGAGCAAGTGGGACCACATCAGACTCCAATATTACAGCTTCTCCCCTTTTAACCACTAATAACAGGTTGAGCTGATTTCTGTTTGGATTTGGGGTTTCTTTCTTCCATTGCTAAGCACTGGTGAGTTGTGTGGAGCCCTCTCACAGCACCGATTTTGGCAAGGCAGGATCTGCTCAGCACGAAGAAATCCCATTCCTTCGAGTGAGAAATCAGCCTGAACTGCTGAGAAATGGCAATTTATCATCAGGTTGTCGTGCTGAAACAGAGGCACCACAAAGAGATCTGGTCACATCCACAGGAATCCTAAAAAAACTCCTCTGTGTCTCCAAACCCTGGGCACGTTTCACTGTTTGGTTTTGCACGTCTCCGAAACGTCTGGGTTTGGCTGGAATAAAGCAGGGCCTTTCTTGTGGTGTTTTTCTGCCATCAGGAATTGGAAATCTCACAAGAAATCCTGTTCTGATGAGATTCCCAGCCTGATATCCAGCCCGGGAGAGAGAAACTGCTGATTAAATTTTGGATTTCGACGCTTCGCATGAGTCAGGTCAAATTCCCCCAGAAATCAAGATCTGAACTGCCTTGTTGTAGGCTGAGGGTTGTTTTCAGATTGAAGGCCATGGACTTGAATCCAATATTACAGGCCAAGTCTGCATCTTCAATCAGCATTGGGGTATCTTTTCTGCAAGGCTACTCCGAGTTTATTCCATGCAGCTGATCCCACAGGCTCCTCTCCAGAAATCTGCACAGTCATCCTGTTTTTCCTGGGGATTCTGTCAGCTCTGCAAGAGCCCCATGTTAGAAAATACAGTGTGACTAAGAACTCTGTCTGCTCCCTAATTATATTGCCAGAGCTCTCGTGGTGTTGCTTTCTCTGGGGTTTCTATTCTGGACAAAGTGGGCCTAATAATAACATTATAATTACACTACTATGATTTCACTGGTAACCTGCCCCATGTACTCAAATCTGAAGTGCAGATCCAAAAAAATACCACAGGGTGCAGAGGAATTCTGACAGACCCTCAGCAGAGCCACACAGGCTTCAGGAACAGGCAGCTTTGTAAATTAAGAAGATTTGATTTCACTCAGCTGATATCAAGGCCACACACCCTCCATCCAGATCCCTTCTCATCCCTTCACTGCTTTTCATTTTTCAGGCACTGCATCTTCCAGCCCTGAAATGAGTTGCAGATGGAGAAGCTGAAGACACCAAGATATTCTGGTGAATTGTCTGAGCTGAGCTACTGGAAGTCTTGCAAGTTGCTGACCATCCTAAATTAATGCTGTCAGCTCTTTCTGAGTGCTCTGTGAGCTGCTTAATTCCCTTCCAAAAAGACCTGGCTGCTCTTCTCCCCTCCTTTGGAAAGGGATGTAAACCTAAGGGATGAGTCTTAGCTAAGGTTTGGGGACAGGTTTAAGTCAGGTCTATGGTTCAGAGACAATAGTAATGTGTAATATGGAGATTATAAAAGGCAATTGCAACTTTTGGTCCAAAGTAAGTGAGTGAGCTGGAATGGATTGTCCTGGTGGCACTTCCATGGTGAGCAGGAACAGGCTGAGAGCAACAAGCAATGGGAGTTCACCTCCCTTTTATCCCCAGATCTGGTGGAATTCAATTTTCAGGTTCCATTTCTACTCTCTCCACATCCATGAGCAGCTTTTCAGGGTTTAGCTGGGTACATGAGCATCTATCAATCATATCAACGATTGATAGATCAGGCAAGTGTGGGGTTTCAATATTAAACAGCCAAGAGGGCTCTCTTTGGCCAGACAGTTCTTGCTGTATTGCTTTTTCCCTTCCCTGGCTGAATTCCCATGGTTTTTGGCACGAACAACTGCATGTTCAAATAACCATACAACCTTCAGACATCACTTCCCCAAACATTTGTGTCACTGTAGGTTAATGGGTGAGGGAATGGGGCTACAGGACAAGAGGTTACTGTGGAATTTCTGTTGGGGAAGCACTTGAAAAGCAGCAAAATTATCTGGGACCCTTCTTCTCTCAGATACAGTGAATTCATGGATAATTCAGGGAAGTCAAAGCTCGTGGCAATCAGCCAGTTGGACAAGGTAATGTAATATCCACTCCTCCCTCCAATAGGTGCTGGAGACAAGACCAGGATGGTTTTATCCAGATTTACGCCAAAAGACGAACCTTTTCTAAAAAGCAACTGGAAAGGGAAAATAAAACTCCATTTCAGACTTAGAAACAGCATAAAATATTGAAACGTGGAATGCAAGCTTTCCCCAGGAACCACAGACCCTCTCAGCTAACAAAAAACGATGTAGCTTAACTCAGACAAATAGTAGAACAGCAAAAAGGTACCACATGTTCCTGCCTGACTGCGAGCCAGACAATTGGTGTTCCGTTTAAATCCTGTGCTGACATCACGCTACAGAAAGCCTGGAAAGCCCTGAGCCCGCAGAGCCGGGTTTCTCCGCGCCGAGCCAGATGAGCATCCCGGCGGAGCATCCCGGCGGAGCATCCCGGCTGCTCCGAGCGCCGTCCCGAGGAAACAACAGCCAGAATTCCTCCTTGTCGGCCACACGAGAGCAGGGGAGCTCCGAACGAACGCCCCCCTGGCTGGGGGAGCCGGGCAGCCCCAGCGCTGCAGGGCTCAGCTGCCACCAGCCCCGGCTCCCGGGGCCGGGGGCGATGCCAGAGCCGCGACAGCCCTGGAATACTAATGGGCAGCTGTGGAGCTGCCTGTTTATTTTCTCTTTGGAAAAAGCCCTGCAAATAAGACGCTGGCACAGAAAGTCAGTGCCCTGGGAGCTCATATGATACGCAGGATTCACTGCTTTCCTTGCCTTGGTCTCCCCCCTCCTAGGTCGTCTTTCTTCTTCTTTATTCTGCCTCCCTCCTCTCCAAATGAAGATGAAGGCACAGTTTCCTGCGTGGTAAAGCTGCCAATTATTAAAAAGGCCCTAATCTTTCATAAGTGACTTCAAACTGCTCCTGCAAGTCTGACACCCGAAGCACTGGGCACTAACTGTGAGATGAACACGAGTCCCATCCTGGGAAGAACCTCAGCTTCATGTCCAAGGGACAGAAAAAAGCATTAGCAAACCCTAAACAGCTGGAACCAGCTCAGCCAGTTTCATAAACTTGCTTTCATTCCCTACAGTGTTGTTCTATCCTCAGTTGGTGGCAAAAGCATGAAACCAGAACTTTTTGCACCTAAAGCAAAAGCCACCTTGTACCTCATAATATCTGAAGTCCCAAGATATGTAGAAATTTATGTCCCTGTGAGACTCATGGGCATTTATGGATCTAAAAATCCTGGGTGTGTTTAATTCCCACACCCCTTTAAAATGACCATCTTCAGGGGCTAAATGGCAGCAGGGTCAGAAAAAACAAGAACTTTGGATTCTAAAGCCACGGCAGCTCATCTTTTAAACAGCTCAGACATTAACCACCCTTACTGTCATTTGGTCAAAGACATGGGAACTACAATGATGAAAATTTAAGCAGATTTAGACAGAATTCAGGCCATGCTTATCCTGGTGTCTGAGGCCACAGGAGCTGTCTTTTGCAGAGCATCCCAGGGATGTTTGTCCCAAGGGCTCCTCAAGGATATTTCCCACCCCTCCAGTGACTGGTGTGGATATTTCCCACCCCTCCAGTGACTGGTGTGGATATTTCCCACCCCTCCAGTGACTGGTGTGGATATTTCCCACCCCTCCAGTGACTGGTATCCAAGCAGCTCTTGGGGAAGTGCTGGTGTGTCCCTGTGTCTCAAGAGCTCTGGTGTCACCAATTCAACAACAGCCCCAGGAAACCTGGGGCAGAAAATCAAGTTGTGCTGTGGAGCAGCTGGAGCCCAGTGACAGGGTGATGCTGTCACATGAGGCTGTTTACACACTGTTCCCCCCTTTTCAGCTGCAGAGCATCCAACGTGGTAATAAACCCAAGCAGAACAAAAGTCTCCCACTAATGGTCCCTCCAAGCTGAATAACAAACGTCCTGCAGAGCAGCTCCCCACAGGCTCTGCTCAGCACTCACAAAACATCAGGCCTGGCGTCCCTGCCCTGCCCAGCAGGCCCTGCTGATTGTTGTCTTTCTTATTGTGTTCTACTCAAAATGAATTTACAGCCTCCCCTGAGCAAGGATGTGCCAGAGCAGCTCCTCTTCATGGCACTCAAATGGAGCTGAGTTGATTTTTCTGATCCCCCCCATCAGGATTTTATCTCTTTCCAGGTCATTTTGCTCCATGCACATTCCAGGTGAAGTAGGTTTTACACACTCTCAAAGGGAGAAGTGATTTAGTCCCTGAACCTCCCACAATCAAACCTACCAGTCTGGCAGAGACACATAATTAGTCCCAATTAGCAAAAACAAGTCCATCCAGAATATACTGGAATATGAAAACAGGTTTAATTGGATTCAATAGCTCCCAATGGAGACTGTCACAATTTATTTGCACAGCAAAAAAATAACAAAACACAACCCCCAAACCCAATAATGTGGAAACATGGCCATCTTTGAGCTCCCAGGTCTGGGTGGTCCATGGAAACAAGATGATGGGACAGGTATTAAAATGGATGGTGTGAGCTCCTGCTCTGGAGTCAGCCTGTCCCGAGGAGAGGGGGAGCTGGATGGGCTGATGGAAAGGGCTGCAGCCAAAGGTTTTGTGGCACAGCAGGCAGTTCCAAAAACCTTGTAGGCCCTAAATGAAGTGAATATTTCATGTTTGAAGGCGTTCTTTTTTCTCAGAGATCAGTCCTTTCATTTGGGTCTAGTGTCCATGGGCAGGCAGCAACACAGTGCAGGGAAAGGTAGATTTTAGATTTTTGTGCCTTTGATTGATGGCTGATTTTTGCTGTCTCCTCAGAAAATAAGGAGTGTGTGGCTCCTCTTTCAAAAACTAGCCCCTGTGCTGCGTGGAAGATGTGAGAAACATCCCTGAAATCTCTTATCCAACAATGCAAAATACTCTTGACCACACACTTGTGCTGCATAGCAGGGATTTCAGAACTCTGTGGGAATGCAGTATCCTGTATCACAGGGGAACACTGGGGATCCAGGGGTAAATCTGAGACTCTTATTGTGAGCAGAGCTGGAATGTGTTCCCCTGTATCCCAGATCTGACTTCACTACATCTTAATCAGCCTCATCAGAAACTAATAGGAAAAAAAACAGGGTTGGGTTTCAACAGTTGTAGGACAAAATATCTTCAGATATTGAGTTTTAGCTTGCAGACAACAAGAACGAATGTTTAAGTCTGGATGGGAATTAGAGAGCTTGGAATGCTCTCCTGAAAGAGGAGAAATGCAGCTTCAACCCCTTTCTCCAGCACAGACCTGCTGGGATGTGTCTTCATCTCCCACAGGGTTGGGATTAAAAGTTCAGGCCCAGCATCATCTGAACTCTGCTGCACAGCCCAGGGCTGCCCCTCATCCCCTGCCCTGGGAACTCCACAGGGCTGGATCCTGCCTGGCTGTGCCCTGCTGGGATATCCTGCACTCACTGGAGGCACAGTTTGCCTTCCCTGATGTTATCCAGCTAAAAGCAGGACGTTTTCTCTGCCCCAGCCATTTCTGACACCCCACTGCTGTAAAGGCTTGGGGGGGCCTCTCTGGAGGGGTGTCTGGCCAAGCAGCTTGGAACACAGCATGGAAAGTGGAGAGTTGCTCTAGTATCCCACCAATGAGGCCAAGGAGACACTTTATTTTTAGTTTCAGATGTTTTTGTGCCCTGGGTGGGTGTTCTGGGTGAGGAGTCAGCAGAAAACCCTCCTGCACCCTCTCAACCCGAACCAGTGACCAGACATTCCCTTGACTCTTGTTTCCCAGGCCAGGTTCAGCCTGTGCTGCTTTAATGCCCTTTCTTGGATCTCCTCAGCTCATTTGGAAGCAAACAAAGGGTCAGACTTTCCCGTAATCCTCACACACCATTGGCATCTTTGTCTGCCTCTGCCACAGAGCAGAGCAAACACAAAAGCTGATCCCCCTGTACCCTCTGCTCCGAGTCCCTCCGAGTGGGAAGTGAAAATGTTGGCAGAAGAACACGGGAAAGTCGGGCAGTTGCCTGTGCCCTACCTGGCTTGCAGATAAAAGAATCAGATTGCCAAGTCTGCCAGTCTTTTAAGCCTGACAAATCCACACACCAGGCCTTTGAATGGACATGAAAAGTCGAGGGAATATCGTCCCCAGAGCTACAAAGCTTCACTTCTTGTATTGCTCCTCAGATGAATTCAGATAATCTTATAAAACTCCAGGCTCCTTTATTTCTGTCTCTCATTGTGCTCTTCTGTAAATCATGGATTCCTATTATTCTTTTCTTTTCTATCCCAGCTTCCTAATTTTTTTCTCCGTGGTTTTATTTCCCGTGCCTGTGCATTTCTGTCCTCAAAGAGGCAGTTGTTGCTCACAGAAACACAGCCTGGCTTTATGCAGATGGAAGCAGCAGGAACAGCATTGCCCATCCCCAATAAAACCTCCAGTGCTCTCTGCATCCCTCCTGGGTGCCAATCCCACAGGTGGAGAAAAGCCCCTCAGCATCCCAGTTCCTTGGGCAGCAGATGCTCCAGGGATTCTCTCAGTGCCAACAGTCACCAAATACTGAGCAAACAGTCTTTGGGCTTCCTGAGCACCTGAAGGGGTGAGTCAGGTCACTCAGGCAGAAGGTCAGAACTGCCCAGTCCCATTTTCCACCACAGGCTGCTGCAGGAGAAATCCTGGGAGGCCATGGAGCTTTCCAGGACTTTGGAGGCAGAGAAGAGAAGATAAAAACCCTCAGGACCATTTTCACCTTTCCCAACACTATAAGTCCTTGTGATAGCTGGTCTTTCTCTAAAGTTAATTTTTTTTTATATATATATATAAGTTAGTTTCTGGTTGTTATTTGCTAATTGCTGCTGGTATTTAATTATGGCAAAGTTTAAATTACAGAGGCAGCCACTAATCCACATTCTTCAACGACAGCGCTCCAAAATTCTACTCCAAACATTCCTTGCGGTCCTCAACAAACACAGGCAGTGCTCACTTGGCCCAAAAGTCCCACTGCAAATATTTTCACAAAAGCAGGGATGAGCAAAATCATCCCAGGGCCAATTCAATTCATTACACAGACTTCCACCCATGTTTAATCTGGAGAGATCCATTTGTTTTCCTGAACTCCTTTCCCAACCCCAAATGAAATTAGGACCAAGCCTCCTTGGAACATCGTGGATTTAAGAAAAATATGCTGTAAATTAATTTCTAGGTCTTCTTATCTTGGCCACTGCTGAGACAGAAGAGCTGCTCTCCCCACAGTGAGATGCTCCTCAGTGCTCTGGGTAGGAGAGAATTAACACAAGTTGGTTTTTTGGGAGAGCAGCTCCTGGTTTGGGAGATGGAGGTTCAAGTTTCTACTTTTCCCAGGTTGTGTCACTCACCCTCTTTACCCATCCAGGAAAGAAACATTCCCTTAATAATTTCATTAGTATTTATAGGGATGAGACCTGCAAGTAGCAGTGGATGGGGAATTCTTTGTGCTCTTCTGAGTAGATTAACCTGTAATAATGGCATAAATTCAGCCTGGAGAAGAGGAGGTTTTGAGATGGCCTAATTGTGACTTTCCAGTACCTGAGGGGAGCCTGAAAGAAAGATGAAGAGATTCTATAAGGACATGGAGTGACAGGCAATGGCTTCAAACTGACACAGAGTGGGTTTAAATTGGATATTAAGAAGACATTTTTCCCTGTGAGGGTGGTGAGGCCCTGGCACAGGTTTCCCAGAGAGTTTGGTGATGCTCTCTGCTGTTCCTGGTCACTGCACCAAGTTGTCCATAGGCTGTGGACACATAAATTGTCCTGGATCCAGTGCTGCCCTCCCTGCCTGTGCCAGCCTCTCTGCCTGCTGGGGCCAGTTCATCCAAAACAAGCTGCATCGAGCTCAAGCTGTTTAAATCATAGAATCATGGAATCAAACAGGTTGGAAAGGACCTCTGAGATCATCAAGTCCAACCCTTCATTTTTTTTTTAATTTTTTTTTTTAATCCAGTCAGGGTTTTCCCCCATTCCATACTCCCGAAAAATCCCGAGCCTTTGATAAGGTGGCAGGGCAGGGAAAGCTCCTGGAAGAGATGGAGGAAAATAATGCCCAGGAGAAAGCAGGAGAAGCTCATGGATCTGCCCTTTTACCTGCATTTTCACCAGAAACATTTGTGTCGTGAGAAAACAGGGAGGCAGACCCTGGGCTGGGGATCCCAACCATGTCCAGCAGTGTAGGGTGTTCCCAAACAGGTGGGTGTAAAGAGAGGATCAAACCACAAGTTCTAGACTTAAATCCCCCTCAGGCTTTTTGGTTGGTTCAGCTTTCTTTGTAGGGAAAGAAAAAACCCCATGGTTTGGGGAGACTCAGTTAATCTCTTAGCTTTTCTCCTCCAAATCTGTAACCATCCCCCTGAAAAATCCTCCTTTGGCTTTGCTGAGCCACATTATTTCCTATTTCACTTAGTTACAAAGTTTTAAGTTGCTTTGTTGAGCAATGGTAGGTGGATCTCTACCTTCAATAACTTTTTTTTGGGGGGAAAACAGAAGTATGTTTTCTTCCCCTGGATTTTTTATCTTACTTGTTGCAATGGAATTAAAAGCTTGGAATGTTCACCCAAGGTAAAAGTTTGCAGCTTGTGCAGTACAAAAATTAGGAAACTCACAGGGAAATCAGAAAATCTTCAACTCTGCATTTAATCAAATCCATTTTTTTTTTCTGCTAACACTTTGCAGATTCTTATTGTAACTGGCATTAATTTTTCTGCATTTGTGACCATCTAACTCCAACAAAGCTTTGTACCTTTCTGTGGAGCTTGAAAAAAAACTGCCTGAAGAGCTCAGACTTAGTGAATGGACCTTGGTGCTTTTAAACCCCTCATAAAATCAAATATTATCTTAAGAAATCCTAATCAAATTAATCTTCAACTCCATCTTCCCTCTCTTCACCCTATGACTTCACCTTGAGCTTGCCTCAATATGACCTGAATCTCATTTACTTCCCATTAGAAAAAAAAAAAATGAAGTGAACTTCTAAAAAAAATAACCTTTCAATTACCTTTTAAACTCCTAGAAGAGGACTCATTTTGGGCCATGACATCATCCCCTGATGGTTTTAGCACATGGGCCACATTCCCTGGCTGACCTCATTTATCTGAGTGAGCAGAGATAAGGGGACAGTGAAATATGAAAAGCCCTTCGGAGTTATTGGGGGTTTTTAGTTCTTTTTCAGACACATCTTTACAGAGATGGTCAGTCCTCGTGAAAAACAGAGGCATTGGGCAGGATGGGTGTGCACAGAGAGCTGGATCCTGGGATAAGGATAAGCTGAGTTCATGTGCAATAACTCTGCTTGCACATCCAGAGAAACAAACCCTTCCCAAGAGCCATCCATCTCTCCCTGCTCAGACACCCATTTTAACACGTGATGGATCCCTCTCCAGGGTCAGACATTTCTCCCCTCTCATGATAATGGGAGCCCAGCAGGAGTGATGTCTAAATCTGCAGTGTCTGAGGGCCAGGAAGATGGATTCCACCCCAAACAGCCAGCACAGCCGGGGGGAAGGGATGGATGGATATTTAAGGAGCTGCACAGACCTCAGAAGGCAGAGATGTCACAGGATAAACAGGATCTGGTTCAGCTCCAGTGCACAGGCTCTGTGAGGGTGTAAAACTCCATCTGATAGAGCTTTTCTCTTGTTAAATCAGCCTAACCATGGCTGTGAGGCACTCTGTGAGCACACTGACAGCTGTCTAAAAGAAGAACCACTTTTATATCCTTAAAACTGCCAGCACAGGCTTCATGGTTACAGTTCTTATTTTTCTAGATGCACACCCTGAAAATAAGAACTCCATCTTTGGCCCAGAGCCCCAAAACATGAGGACTGTTGCAAATAGAGTTGTCAGGGTGTTATTTTCATCAGAGGCTTTTCTGATGGTGAGAGTTTCCATGGATTTTGTTGCCCCAGGACTGTGCCCAGGATGAGTGCAGGAGAGTGGGAAACATCAGCACTCAATCCCCACTTTGGCTCTTGAAAGGGTGACAGGAGAGGGAAGAGACCTGTGTCCAGGAATCAGGTGTCTCCCCATCCCTTCAAAGAGGTCTCATTCTGGGTGTCATCTGCTTTCAATGAGGGTTTGTTGTTGTTGGTTTTGAGTTGGTTTCTTTTTTTTTAATTTAAATGACAGCTTATTAAAGCTGTGGCCCATCTTTCAGAGCAACTTGGTGCAGTTTGAAAATCTGTCTCCACGTCCTGCTGACATCTGTCCCCCTTGTCCTGTCCTGCCTGGACAGCCAGGGGTTGGTAGCAAAGCCAACCTGTCCCCTTTCCAGTGAACCTGCCCCAACCTGCTGGATGTTATGCTAGAAACACACTTCAGCATCCTTCAAATCAAGGAATAATGCAGCATTTGTCCTTCCTGGTGGCTCCCGTGCTAAGCCATTAAAAAACTATCAGCTCATCACTGTCTCCCAGGCCTTTGCAGCCGAGAGGAGCTTAGCCTTGAATTGCAGTTGTGGTAGAATTGAAACCACAGTGTGGCTTTTCAATAAGGCTCCCTTCATTCCCTCCTCCCCTCCCTTGTCTCTGCAACCTTCCTTTCCTTACCCAAGCCAGTCTTTTTCCAGGCATCAAATCCCACCTGACCTCCACCATGTCCTGCTCTGCAGGAGCCACTCCTGGGCTCCTCCTGCCCTCTATCAGGGTATTTATGAGACACTCAGCATCAACACACTTCATGGCTGTGATCATTCCGGGTAGCTCTGCCAACCTGCAGCTCCAAGGAGCTGTTTTAAGGCTGCTCTGCACTCCCAGCCCCTGCCAGGCTGCCCTCCTGAGCCCAGGTACTCTTTAACACACCCCAGAGAACCTCTTGGTTTGTTACTCCCCGTGGATCTGCTCGTTTTCCATTCCTGCAAGGTGGGTTTTAATGGGTTTGATACAGCACCAGGAAGGCCTCTTTGGAGACATAATTAATGGATGCTCAGCACAGGAAAACCTGGACTTAGAAAATGTCATATATCAAGCGAACAGGACCAATTAAGGTAGCCAGGTTTTCAGCAGAAGCAGCTTTAACATCACCAGGATTTCCTACCCAATGTACTGTTTGGAAAAGGTGAGTGGAATTGGGGGTGATGGCAGGGAGGGTGGAATTTGTTTTTCCATGGTGGAAAGTAATCTGCCACTCTTGGGAATGCTTTACCAACACCAACTGCAAAAACATCCATGTTGCCAGTTTACATTAGGGATAATATTGTGACTGCATTTAAACTGGAAGAAACCACTCCATCAGTCAAAGGAGGATTTCAGGGGATATGACCTTGAGTAATGTCCTGGCTTAGTGAAAACTGTGGATTTGATCATTAATAACGTTTTGCATGATCCATTTTTTTTTATTCAAAGCAAACTTTGTCAGCCAACGGAGTAAAACCCTCTCTCATGTTCCATCTTTCTCCATTTGAGTGCAAGCAAGAGGAATCTCTATGAAAATACCCTCAGTTGGCCAAAACTGAAAAGATAACATTCCTGAGAGAGAGACTGGATTCACCTAAGGTCTCCTCAAGTTCTGAGATGGCTGAATTTGCAGCCTCAGCAGCTTGGACAGCAAAGCACAACTAAGAAAGAGGGAATTTTTCTCTCCTGGAAGTGCCTCATGGCTCTGGCTGTGAGAGCCTTTGGTAGGTGACACTCCATGGAGGTGCAGCAGGGCCTTCACCAGCTGGGTGAGGGGGCTCTGAGCTGTGGCTGCTGCTGGAGGACCCTGCACAGCTCCCAGAGAGCCACAGAATCCCAGGATATGTTGAGTTGGAAGGGACCCACCAGGATCACCCAGTCCAACCCTCAGCCCTGCACAGGCACATCCCTGATAGTCACATCCTAATCCCAGAGGATCATCCAAACCCTCCTGGAGCTCTGGCAGCCTTGGGGTTGTGCCCACTGCCCTGGGGAGCCTGGGCAGTGCCAACCACCCTCTGGGGGAAGAACCTTTGGCTGAGATCCAACCTGAGCCTGCCCTGACACAGCTCCAGCCCTTCCCTGGGTGCTGTCCCTTCTCCCCCAGAGCAGAGCTCAGTCCCTGCCCCTCCTCTGCCCCTCCTCTGCCCCTCCTCAGGAACTTGGAACTGCAGTGAGGTCTCCCCTCAGTGTCCTCTTCTCCAGGCTGAGCAGACTTGTCATACCTTCTGATCTCCCAGCTTTCTGGGTGTGTTCTGTGAGTTTGAGTGGTGGGAAATGGTGTTACAGACCCTCTGGGAACTGGCAGCCCAGGACACTGAAGCCAGGTCCCACCACATCCCCAGGGATGCTTCCCAGCATCCTGGAGGACAGCTGGGTTCTGGCTCTGCTTTAGCACAGGGAAGTTCATGCACAAACCCACCTGTAAGCGGCTTCATTTTTGTTGAGGTCGTGGAACTTGACCCCTCAGGACTCGCTCCTTGGCCTCATTTGGTGATTAATTGGGGTTGCTCTCGTTGGACCCCCTGCATCATGTCCCACTGTTTGTTACCTGAACAGCTGCTTTGCCTTCAGAGCCTCAGGAGAGGCAAACACAAGCAGCAAACACCATCCATGGAGGCTGGATCCACAGCAGCACACAGGAACCCACATCCAACCCTGCCTTCAGGAGAAACTCTCCAGCAAACCCAAATCCAACCCTGCCCCTGGAGAGCCCGGGATTCACCAGAGCACCAAGGCCCAGCTCAGCAGGGTAAGTTATCAGTCCAGGGTAAGTTATCAGTCCAGATTCAGTGAAGGATTAGTCACTGAGGGAGTTGGGTTCCTCTATTATTCATGCCATTCTGCTCCAGCCAGATTTATGTGTCAGGAAAAACACACAAACGGAATCCGATTTGCTCGCAGAAGTTCCTGTTGGGTTTGATTTATGTTTGAGTAAATAAAGACATATGTCTTGTAGGGATGGGGCTCTGGCTGCCTTTCTCTTCATAGATCTATGTCTAATTTATCAGCCCCTTTCTTTGCTGGACTTCTATTTATGAGTGTTTGCAAGGAAGGCAGGACTGGCTGCAGGGAATGACTTTGACAATTTGAGGTTTAACTTTTGGGATAGGTTGAACTTTTGGGATAGTTTTGCACTCCAGTTTGCTGCTCTTCTAGGAGCCTTTAGCTGCTCATCTTCAGAGAACTTTGGGGAGGAGACCCCTTAAACCACAGCCCTGCTTGTTTTCTGAGCCACGTGGCAAATTAATTATCAAATGAGGCCGAGGAGTCCTGATGGGTGAAGTTCTGAGATCTCAACAAACGAGCCCAAAACCCCATTGTTACTAACCCATAAATAACCACCTCATCATAAACCATTTGTAGCTCCTTCAGGCACCCTGAAGCACAATGTAACAAAGCAGATCTTGCTCTATTTAAAAAAAATTAAATTTAAAATAAAGAAATATAGTAATTTTATTTAAATTTTTTTTAATGGATGAAAATATCTTGTTGGGTTTAGATAATTTTCTCCTCCAGTTCTATTTTGGTTCTCTTAATCCACTGAAAGTGCAGAAAAGGTAAAATATTCAGTTAAATTGGAAAACCTCCTCACAATCCCTTATTTCTCCATAATAAGCAGCTCAGTCCAAGTCAAACTGAAACTTCATCACTGATTCCAAGTTAAAAAAAGGAACATTGGGTATTTGCTGGACACTTGCTTGATAACTCTGCAACTGGTTGGATTCTGCAAAAAATGTACAGAAAGAAATCAATGAAGTCAAACGTGGTCAAGAATCTGATCCAAACTCAGCACAAAACACAGATTGGACATTCCTGCCCAGGGAAGGATCATCCATCCTCAGGGATGCCCAGTTCAACTCCTGAATCCATGGCAACGAGGCACATTGGAAGAGCAGGATTTTAGGAAGTCTGAGAGTTGTACCAGGAAACAAGGGAGATTTCAGTAATACCTGAAGGTGCAAATAAATATTAAAAGAGTTGATTTTTTTTTTAAAATGACCCAAACTCTTCCTTTCTGGTGTGGATCAGCTGTCCATCCATCCTGGCTAAGAGGGAATTTCCCCAGGATGCCAGGCTGAGTTTCTCCTCCCTTCCTTGGTGTCCTGCACTGTTTGATTCCCTTCCCACAGAAGGTCTCACAGGAGAAATCCTGATGGATTTTCGATCTCCTGCCCACCAATGTCCCTTTAATGGTGCAAATGGGCACCCCCATGGCCAGAGCCACCTGGATCCTGTGCTGAGCAGCTCCAGGAGCACCAACAGGGCTGGAAAATCAGCTCAGTGACGGGAATGTTTGTTTGGACTCTCCCTCTGCCCACAGCTCCCTTTGCTGCTCCTGCTAAAGAGCCTGAGAAAATATTTATCAGAGCAATGTGGTAACAGATTTATGGGATCCCCAAAGCCTGAAGTCAGAGCTGCAGCATCAGGAGCCTTTGAGAGCGAGGGAACACCTCGGGAATAAGAAGGAAGCCGGGAGATCCCTGATGGTTCTGCTAATTAATGAGGAGGCTGGGAGCAATAAACCCCACGGAGAACAGAGCCTGGCAGGGTCTCCTCCCCCTTGGACAGGCCTTGGAGCTCACCTGGAAGATGGGCAGAGTTTCCAGCCAGCTGTGGAATTTATGGGCATTCTGGGGGAATTTGTTTAAAGAGATTTGGGGCCTTTTTAATGTTTTTATTTATTTATTTACTTTTTATAGGATTGACGTTTGTAAGGGAGCTTTTGTTTTGATGGGAAGGGATGGGATGGAAAGGGATGGGATGGGATGGGATGGGATGGGATGGGATGGGATGGGATGGGATGGGATAGGATGGAGTGGAATGGAATTTCCTGTCCAGTAATAGCTCCAGGTTGACTGTAGTTTAGAGTGGGGCATACTGTGGGACAGGGGCACTGGGTACACCAACAATGGGAGCATGAGGAGCATCACAACATGCTGGAGCCTCCTGGATGGGCAGAAGGCAGGGAATCATTCCACAGGGATCTAAAAGGATAATCTAAAAGCATGGACTGTCCTCATGACTGGAACTGCAGTGGCTGCACTTCACCCTTGAACATGTGCAAGGCAGTTCCAAATCACTTGGAATTCTATTTCCATTGAAAAAATGCAGAGCGGCTCTGAAAGGTTGTAATCATCCTTAAGATTGGTAGGAAAGCAAAAATCCAACCCCAAAATATTACAGGAGTCCCTGTGGGGTCAGGGGGTTTTTCCATCTCAGCATTCCCTCATTTAATAAGTGGTGTCTCCTTGGCTGAAGGATGGACCTGACCCTGGGGGCCTTTACAGTGCTGATGGTGCAGGAACCAACCTTTTCCTCACTTCTAAGGAATACAGGGCCACTTATTCCCTGCCCTCCTGGTGGGGACTGCCGTGATATCAGCACCTCATCATTGTGGCATCACTGCAGATGGGCTGTGTTTCAAACCATGCCCTCAGTTGTGGCCTCTCTCTCTGGCAAAGAACCTCCCTCCAGTCCTTTGGAGAGAGCTGGAAGGAAACATTTCCCTCAGCCAGTTTCTGTCCCCTGCAATGCCAAAAGGGAAGTGGGAGAAACATAAGGAAGTTGCAATGATAATACCAAAATAATCTGCAGTTCTTGCCATGTGTTATAGTAATTACACCCTTCCCCTTCCATCCCCAGATGTTCCCTGTTTGAAGAGAGATTCATGGGTTACACAGTGAATCAGGAGGGAGGTGCAGGGAGAGGATGTGAGCCTTGAGGATGAGGTAAGGAAAAGAGAAAAAAAAAAAAAAGAAGGGAAAAAAAAAAAAGGGAAAAAAAAGAGAGAGAAAAGATTATTGAACTGTTTTGGAAGGGGAGGAGGAAGCCTCAGTTCAGGGCTCCTGAAATCTCCCATCAGTCAGATGAGAAGGTTTCTGCAGTGGAGAGGAGGAAAATCGATAGAATGTGAAGCTGTTGAGGAGAGGAGTGAGGAGCACGGCAACAAATCAGAGCTGCTAAAAAATCTGGAGCTGCAAAGAAGGAATTTTCAGTCAGGCTCTAAAAAACCAGAGTAACATGCAGTTTTGAGTTGGAACATCAGGATGTGTGGAGTGTGCTTGCTGCTATTAGAGGAATTAATGCAAAATAATGAGTGGGATCCAGTAGCTCCAAATGAAGAAACAGGCAGATCTGGCCAGGGGACTCTTCCACAAACACAATTTATTACTTAGAAGAAGCTAGACCTTTGGCTAAATCTCACCAATGTTTCATTTCCTCAAAATTCCCCTAAACTTTCATTTTAGGGGCAAATGTTGGCAGATGCTTGAGGGGAGGGAACCTGTTTAACATTTTAAATAACATTTTTTTCAACCACTTCCAGCAAAGTGGTTGAACTATTTCTGAACGAGCAGAAAGTGAACACGAACCCCTTGCCCACAAGGGGAAAACTGAAACCTCAGCTTTATGAGCAGCCCTGATGATCCCCTATATCTCCATTAGCAAAAGCTGTGCTTTGACCAGAAAGCAGTTTCTCCCAGTGACAGGTGTCTTTGATTATTCCAGCAGGATTTGCAGCACTCCTTATCCATGGTTTTTCAGCCATTTTCCCACTGGGGGGTCCTGAGCCTTGCAAGGAGCATAAATGGGGGGATGAAGAGCACACAGGAGTGGCCTTTGTTCTCTGTGACAAATAAGATGCACACTGAGCTCTGGAGCTGCAGTTGAACCAAAGAGACACCGAAGCAGGAAGGGTGAAGGTGCAATGGAATGGCTTTGCCCAGCTTTTGGTTGGAGCTGAGCTGCACCTGCCTCTTTAGGGTCCCCCCAGAGCTGTTCCCATGCCAGGGATGGAGGTTGCTGTGCCCTGGCCACACACAGTCCCTGCTCCTGCACAAGGGTGCCAGGAGCACGTGGTGGATGGGCACTGCACCAGCTGGCTCCTGGAACCAGAGAGGGGGAACAAAAGGGGATTTAGCTCCCAGTATCCAAGGAGTCAACACTGGTCTGCACCAGTCAACACTGGTCTGCTGGAGCTGCTTTGTTCCTTCTTAAGATGGCAAATCCCATCCCTTCTCCCCTCATGGTTCAGCAAGGGTTCAGTGAGGGAGGAGAAGGTGGGAAATGGGCTGCAGGCTGACGAGGAAGGGGCAGGAGGAAACAGCAGAAAAATTGAATTTGCTGAGAAAAATTAAAAGGTGTTTAGTAGATTGTTCAGTTTGGGGAGATTTGTTGTATTTTAAATTGCATGCCCATTATACCAGCACAGGCTCTTGGGTTGCAATTATGCAGAAAGCAAAGCTGACTCTACCGAACATCACCACGCTCCCGAGCTGCTCAGCAGGAGCCTGACTCAAGGTTCATTGCTATGGCAAGGAATTAAGAAACATTGGATGATAGGGTTACATTTTCCTGGAAGGAACAAGGCTACAGAACAACAGGGAGCAAAGGTATTGCTGGAATAATAATAATAATAAAAAAAAAGAGCGATTGTTTTTAACATGGTAGAGTATCTGTTAGCAAATTATTATTCTCTTATCTGTTTCAGCACTGATTTTCTTCTGACAAAGCTCTTCCTTAAGCCTGCGGAGAAGGGATGAATAAAAGCAAGGACAAGGGACTTTATTATTTGCATTTCTTCTATTTACAGTGGCCAACATCAAACTCCACGGGCTGTGCCACCTACCCAAGCTCCCAGACCTCCCTGGTATCTCATCAGCTCTGCGAGGAGATAAATCCTGGCAAGGTTCATCCAGCTCGAGTTCACAGCCTGTTTCTCCCTATTATAATATTCCCCTCCATTATCCTGACCACATAACAGCAAAGGAAGCTGTGAAAGCAGGAGCCAGGAAATAGTGTAACTAATACAGGAATGAAAGGGAAAGCAGATGGGGACGATGCTCTTCCTGAACCATGGGAAGAAACTTGTTCCAAGGCCAACGTTCCTTTTGCTCCTCTTTTTTTTTATTTTGCTGACAATCCAATCAAGTTGTGGCCTCTCAGAATAAATCAATCCAGTGACAGGGATGCAAATGAGATCAGAATTGTTTCCTTTTGCAGATGAGGGCAAGAGTTCCACGTTTGCAGAACAGACACAGGCACTTCTTTTAAGTCAAAAAAGAAGCTGCCACACTATAAAATAATGACAAGAAACAGTTTCTTTCTGGAAGAGCCACCTCAGTGGTGAGAGAGTTTTTCCATGAGATTTCTAGTGTTTAGTAGAAAGTTATCACCTCTACATTCATTTCTAAGAGAAGATCCAATGAAATCAAGAGGAAAATCAAGGTTGTAAAGAACAAGTCCATATAGAGAAATACAAGTAATTCTTCTGCCTATCTATATTATATATTGATTTTCTATAATATATTTGATATCCAGCACAATATTACACACAGGCCTCACTAACCACTCCTTCAGATGTGTTTCAGTCCTACACACAGGAATTCACTGCAAATAAAAAACTTGAACCTGACAGAAAGAGTTGAAATCAGTTGAAGTTTTTACAAAGTCTTTCAGAGGACTGTGGTTTAAACCTCAATTCATGATACAGGGATGAATTATTACTGTTACAGTTATTTTCCCTCTGCTAACTTTGTGATTTTCTCCCGCTGAACAATTCCAGCTCAGGATACACATGAGAAATTACGAATTGCTGCTTCCAGTGGATGTCAAATCTCCTGGGTTTGTGCCCAAAAAGGATTCCAGGGTGTACAAATGGACTGCACAGCTCGGGAAAGGCAATTAGGGAGGCTAAAGAGATCAAAAAGAGCTTAATAATCCATGTTTTCAACTCACAGGATGGGACCAGAAAACTCAAATTTAGGAGCTGATGAAAACGTGGCAAATTTCAGAATTTCTGGCAAAAATAGGGATCAAATTCTCATGCATGAGAATAATTTTTTTTAAAAGAAGTGATTTTATGACTGGCTTTAGGAATTTTCTATTACCTAGGCCTGTTCAAATTTCTCCCCAACACTCTGCAACCACCCACTGCACTGGATGATGTCCCACTGCTGGGTTGGAGACCTTGCTCAGCAAATTGCTGGGCCCCAGACCAAAAAGGGGGAGAAGCCATGAAAGGAATATGGGGTGGAAAGCTGGGTAAAGTGAGACCCACCTCTCCTGAGTGCTGAGTGGGAACGAGCTTCGTTTTGTTCCTCCAGAATCACCTTCGAAAGGCTGCAAAAAGGACAAAACCAACCCAGATTTTCCAGCTTAGCTGATAATCACCAACCACCTGCTCCGTGGCCGTGGAAGGTAGCCCTGGACAGGGGCTCAGCACATCTGGTTTCACTCAGCTGCTCCGGAGGGTTTGACATCCTATAGGACCTGACAGTCCCTCCAGCCCGGGGAGTCCTCCAGGCAGACGGGGCCAGTCGGTTCCTGTGCAGTGGATTTTACCTGGCTTGGCTGATTAGCCTTGGAACATTCTAATTAGAAACAGCCAGTCCTGTCAAATGCAGTGACATTAAGTCGAATGCAATGACACGAAGCTGAAAACGAGGTGAAATGTTTAGACTCAAAGAATACCCAGAGAAAAGAAGGAGTCCATAAAACCAGCTTTCTGCCTCTGGTTTTAAGTCAACTAAAACTGTCTTAAAGGATCAGCTGCTTCTATTAATCCTTTCTATCCATGAGAACTACTTTGGAACTCCGATGTGCTACAGGATGGATGTAGAGTTAGCAAAGCTATTAAGGAAAAATGAGTTATTTTAGCAAGATACTCCGAGGAAATCGCAGCGAACGTTCCTCAGGGTTGAATCGGCAGTGAGAGAAAATTTAAGGCCAATTTAAGTTCTCGTCAGATAAAAATCTTGGTGTAAATTTGACAAACAGCAGGTCTTCAGGCAAGTATGAGTCTGTCTGTTTATCTGTCTGTCTGTCTTATTTCTCAAGGCGGTCTCAGGAATTAAGGCGTTTTATGATCGTTTCTGGCTCATTTTGATCAGTCTTCATTATCCTTTCCCTGTCCCAAACCACAGCAAGAAATGAACCTGAGCACTGGCAAGACATTTGATTCCCTATTCTTCCCTCAAACCCAAGCAAAATAGACATATCCCTTTATTCCCCATCGTGGTCCTCCCCACATTTGATGTAGTTTTCTTTTCCTATTTGCAGAGCAGCTCGAGGATATTGGTTCTTCCATTTAACCACAGGGGGCCCTGGAACAATCCTTAATGCATTTAGGATGTGGTCGTATTTTAGGAGGTTTTAGAGTATAAAATCACACTCGAGGGCCATTTAAGCCCTTGAAAAAGCGCAGTGGCCACAGCTGTGTGTCCTGCCAGTCTCCTGAGTGTCCCTCCTGCTGGCCCTGGGGCTGTGTGTGCCGGGGAAGGCGTGAGGATTGTCCTGCCCACTGTGAGTTCACCTGTTTACCCAGCCCCGTTATTTATTGGAGATCAAATCGACTGAGAATCACTCCCAGCAGAGCTGGCAAGGGATGGCTTTATGAGCAGAGCAGGGGTCAGCTTTGAGAGGTTCAGTTATCTGTGATTTAGGGATCATTATGATCTCTTTAAAACTCCTGCAGCCGGCCAAAAAAACTAAAATTAAAGGAAGGCTGGGCCTTACATTAGACATTTTGGGAAAGAGATGGGAATAGAGCAGAGACACCATTCTGTTGGGCTAAAGCCTTTCTGTGACATCTATGAGCTTCTTTAGCCTTTCTGAGATGGATTTTGCCAGCTTGGGTGCATTAAAGGGGAGTGTTATTTGTGATGGGGCAAATCCCCCTCCCAGTGACTTCCCCACAATTTCTAGGACTGTATTTTCTCTTATTTTGCCCTTCAGCTGGAGAAGCAAGACCAGATTATAGTGAGTAAAACTGGCACATATTCCATGCCCCCAAATCTTGGGGTCTGAACCAGTAACATGGAGGAAGGGAGACTCCTGGGTCTGAATTTTGGACTTGAAAAGCACCTGATTAAACAGTGACAATATTTGTGCTATTTGATCGCAGTTGATTATTAGAGTGGTTGCAAATAAGACACTTTGGACTTTACACAATCTTAAACGCAATCTTTTTTCTTTGTACTTTATGCAATCTTTTCTTGTTTCTGTGGTGGTTTTACAACTATTTAGTAGAGAAAGGAACAGGTTTAATGCTGTAAGACAGAAACATATGCAGCTTCTAGCTCCATTTTCAACAATTTTCAAGTCAGTCTGGGCAACAATTATTTTTAGACTATGGTTTTCTGCTCTTGGAGGACAGAAAACAGGGGGAAAGCAGCAGTTTGACCAGAGGAAAAAAACCTTTTTTTCTCAAGCAAAGCCCCTCAGTTTTATGAGCAGTTGGATCTAGCCAAAGCTGCCATCTATCAGGAGAACCATCTATTTTCTTCCTGCTTGTGCTTTGTTTTATTTGAGCAGAGCATTTCTCCCCTGCTGTTTATCCCCTCGGACAAACACAGGAAAAAGCTCCACTTGCACCCCTCGACCTCTGTGCTCCACCACTGCCAGTTCCCTTCCTGAGCCTACAGGCATTGCTTTTTTTGGGAGTGCCTTATTTAGAACACATGACCAGCACTCAGAGCTTCCCAGTAGCCTCCGAGCCCCACCGAGGGTTTATTTACATTGGATGAAAGGAGAGGAAATGAAGGGGTTTGGGGTTGAACCCAGAGCCACAGCCCTAATTCTGCTCCTCAGAAATGCCCTCCTGGAAGGATTTCAGGGCATGGAGGGGGAAGAACCCCATTCCTGGGCATTCCCAGCAGGATGGGTCGTGATGCCCGATGAGAAAACACAGTGAGCAACTTTCTAAACCAAATGAATTTGGTGGATTTCCAGTGATTTTGACCATTCCACACCATGAATCCAGTTTGCTCTCTTGGCTTCCTGTCTCACCAAAGGACATCCCTCAAAGGGGGATGAAGACATCCCCTTTGGGGATGAAGAAAAGGAAGGATTTCTTATTAAAATAATACATTATCTATATTAAAAATGAGTGTTTGTACATGGGGGAAAGAGGGAATATTCCACTGCAAGTGGCACAGATGTGAGCCATAAAAAAACATACTAAAACATGGAGAAATTACAAATTACTAAATTCAATTAATCAGATTATATGTGCAAATTAAAAATTATTAAATTCAATTAATTTGGTTGTATGTAAAAATGACAAATGATTAAACTCAATTTATTTCATTTGCCTTGGTACCTGCACTCATTCTCTGGGTGCAGAAAACCTCCTCAGCTCAGGATATTTTATGAGTCTATGACTGGATGTCTTTCTGGCTTCACTCTGCACCTCAAAGGTAAATGTAGATGGACTAACCATAAAAGGAAGTTGATTAGATCCAGGTTGGTGTTGTGGAAAAGAATCCAGAAAAAAATTAGTGACAGCATAAGACTGTAAAGAAGTTGTTTTTTTTTTTTCTAGAGCCAATAATTACAGACTCCCAAGATGGATCTTAGTAGGGAGCCTGCAAAGGAAAAATCATGGAAGAAATTGCAGCCATCCATAGCAGCAGTAATGGTAATCTAGAACAGATCCCCAATCCTGGTGCCAAAGTTATTTCAGAAAACATTTACAGCTCCCTGTCCTTGGTGCCAGCCCAAATTTGCTGGGGCCAAATTTAGCACCCGTGTCGGGGCTTTGCCATCATTGCCTGGGACGTTCCCATCATCCAATCTCAGCAATCCATAAGGAAGTGACTGAACTTCCTGCAGCTACTGAATGTTTTACCAAAGGCTTCTCAGGTGACCATGGAATTGCTTATGAGAAAACCATCCCTGCACTGGCCAGGGGAGCTCTCTTTGGTTTTATCCCCCTGGGATAAGACAGTGACCAATTAATTCCTCTTCAAAGCAACTCTGCTTTTAAGAATAATGTGTAAACATGGGGAGAAAAAGCTGTCCAGGACACTGGACAATCTGGAACAAATAATTGTGGTCATATCAACAACTGGATCGATGATTGTTAAAATTCTTCCATTTAGTGTCAGGAATTTTTTTTCTGGAAGGAGAATGAGGGGGGAAAAAAGCAACACTGAGCACTGAAAAAAACCATCAGTGGGGAAGGTGTCCCTGCCCATTGCAGAGCATGGAATGAGATGACCTTTAAGGTCCCTTCCAACCCAAACCTTTCTGTGATTTTCTGCCATTGACTTTGAACACGACGGTGTTGGGTTTAAATCAATATTTGTGAGTTTTTAATTACGTATAGAGAATTTCAACCAGCAGGACTGAGCAAGGCTGAAGTTGTCATCAGTTGGGTTCTGTGAGGTTGGTTGTGACCCATTTTCTTGTGGAAGAGGAAGATGATATTCTTTAAAGGTTGTAGAAACACCTCAGAATCCCAGGAAGGGATTTCTGAACTCAGGTGTTTCAAGCTGGGCATAATTCTGAGAGGGATTCCCAGCTCTGAACCAAATTAGGAGCTACTAAAATCAGTTCTTCAGCTTTTCCAGTGAAACTGCCATGAGCTCACAGGAGATTTTAATTCTAACTTTCATTTTGCATTAAATGGAACATCCAAAAGTCATCTGTTGGATAGAAAGGCATCTGCAGCTTGTCCACTATAAACACTGCTCAGCCCTTTTCAAAGGCTACAACTTCCTCTCATGTTAAATTTCTATAAATCTCTCTATATAATTCTCTCATATATATATATGAGTTATATATACATAATTCTCCTATATATATTTGAATCTTTATATATTAGCTGATTCAAATATATATATATATATATAAGAAAAATAACTAGGGAATGTCAATGCTTCCCTTGCTGATACCCAGCTGGAACTCCCTTCAAAACTTCTATTTTTTTTTCAGAAGCAGATGCTCAAAATCTTCTAAAAGCAGACTTTCTTTGCAATTGAAAAGATCTAAGGTCAGGATTCTTCCCTCTTTCTTTTTTTAAACCAAAAAGCTGATGAAGCTCCCATGGCTTTAAAGCCCAGTGGAAGGCTGGACACAGAGTCTGAAGAAAAGAGTTCAAAAAGTGATGGAAGGAGCAGGTGAAAGTATTAGGAAGTGATATAAACTTACAGCAAAGTGGAAGATAAGAAGTTTGCTTGTCCAGAGGCAGATAAAGCCCAGCTTGGTTTCCTGGCAACACTTGAGAGGGAAAAGGCAGAGGAGTAACAAACCACAGATGATCAACAGGGATGGGGCTGTTTAAAAGGACTTATTTATTTGCAAACTCTCTACACAGGCAAAAGACGTGTTCTGCTAATGGTTGGGAATTCGAACAGCTTGGTTTTTTTTAAATAAAACAAATAAATACTCCCGCGCACCTCCAGCCCTCCTCTGCCGTGATTTATGGCCGAGGCACCATCAGCACAAACCCCTGTTCAGTAGCTCGAGCAGCAACTTCGCACTGAAGGTCAAGGAAAAATCTCCGCGAAAACAAACAATTCCTCGGCAGCGGCGGGAGCTGCGAACAACAGGTCGGATGTTGGGGGGGTAAAAAACACCGGGAAACGGTGAAAAAAAAAAAAACACAAAAAAAACAAACAAAACACCAACGCAAATATTTGGCCTGCCCAAGACACCGTTCTGTCCTCCGGCTTCTCCCGGAGCGCCCCTTGCGCAACATCCCCTGTCCCTGGGGAGGGTTTGGGTCGGAGTCAGGAAGCCTCGGGAAGCGGCTGGAATTGCGGTGATGTAACTGTCAGGCTGCCACAGGAATGGCTCTGTTGATATTAGCGGGGCTAATCACCCGCTAATTGGACAGTCACCGGAGACACAATGCGGGGGCAGCTCGGCTTTCACTCTAACTCCTCACCCAAATGAGCTTTGACTCAAATGTAATACTTTATATCAACACGCTGGATGACTGTAAAAATAATACCACATGTGCTGGTGCCTCTTTTTAATAAGTGTCTTCCTCAATTTTCCCCGCTGGATGAGGCACTTCAACGTACACATAATTAAGGTTATTTAAGGGATATCAATTGAAAAACGACTGGGAGAGCTCCCAGAGCAGCTCCCAGAAGTCAGTTGCCATAATTTCGTGCAGCACTCCTACGATGGGATCTTCCACGTGGGGAGAAGGTTAACCTGGGAATCTCCTGCCTCGCTCTGTCCGAAGTCGTTTGCGTCGACACGAGGTGGATTTGAAATGCCATGTTTCTGGATTTATCCATGGCTCATGTTGGATTAAAAAAGCAAAAAGCATAGAGGAGAGCAGAGCTGGACTCCCTGGTGGATGGACAGGCAACACCTTCCTGCTCAGAGCTGAGGGGGAGAGTCAGTGAGAGCCCCAAGACTGAAGTGTGTCCAAAGGATGGTGGATAGAGACTGGGGGAAGGTCTAGTGCAGGACAGTTCACATGAATTCAAGGAGTATTTGGGGTTGGAAGGGATCTTTAAAAGCCATCTGGTCCAATCCCCTGCAGTGAGCAGGGACATCTCTCACCAGACCATGTTCAGAGCTCCACGACTCTGACCTTGAACGTTCCCAGGGATGGGGCATCAACCACCTCTCTGGGCAACCTGTGCCAGTGTTCACCACCCTCACAGCTCAGAATTCCTCCTTATGTCTGGTCTAAATCTTCCCTCTTCTAGTTTAAAACCATTCCCCCTCGTGTTTTTGTAACAGGCCCTGCTAAATGTTTGTCCCCATCTTTCTTACAAAGCCCTTTAAGTCCTGAAAGGCCTCAATAAGGTCTCCAGGGAGTTTTCTATGGACCTTTTTTCAGTCATCTTTGTGCTCTTGAATTTCCCCACTGGGTGTCCCTAAAACAATATCAAGAGATATTCCCCTTCAGACACACACACAGCTGGGCATGTTATGAAATACTCAACAGATCTTGCTAAAAATCTTCTCAGGAGCTCTTTTGAGCCTTTAAAAAATATCCTTAAAACCTAGGACTTATTTGTTAAATATTTTTACTTTTTCTGCCTTCCACTTTTTCACACTCAAAGTGCTTTGGTTTCAGTGAGAGGCATTTTGCAGAAAAACTGTTGCTCTGCCATCCTTGTTTCTCTCCCACTGTGGTTTTAGCTGGTTCTCATAGCTGGATCTCAGGTCAGGCACTTCTTGGTTAGACAGATCATCTGAGTGTGACCTGAGAAAATGTCCCAAGATGGAGAAAAATCCCCCCCTGATATGAACCTGTTTCCCTGCAGTTCCCTCTGCATCCAAGGGCTCCACTTCTCTGCAAAGTTGTCATAAAAATCATTATGTGCCCTCAACAGATGTGACCTTAAAAAACAGCTTCACGAGGGGGGAAAAAAAAAAAGAAAAAAAAAAGAGAAGTGGGGAATATAAAATAGCCTGTGGTGAAAATAACAGCAGGAAAACATTATAAAATCTGAGCCATAGCTGGCTGGCTTCCTCCTGATTATTGCTTTCTCTTTCAAGGACCCGTCCTTGAGAGTCCAGATATTTGAGGGTGATTTTTTTTGAAGGCAGTTTTAACACTCTGCTGTTCTAATGGAACAAAGCTGCTGTAATAACGTGGGGTTGGAAGAACATCCTCAGCACAGGAGTGAAACAGGCTCAGAGGTGTCAGCGAAACACCACTCGGTGTGATTTGTGCTGTGCTGTGATCACAGCACCCTGACTGCTCCTGGAGGGGTTTTCTGGGGGGGGTTGGTGTCAAAGGCTGTGCAAACTCCTGGCAAGAGGCAGGTCTGGCACTGGGGTGACTGTAATGCAAATAGAAAAGCAGCAAAGGCTCGCTCAGGGCAGCCCAGAGCTGTGGCAAGGCTGGGCAGGGAGCTGAGACCCAACCCAGCTCCAGGGACATCCAGGGACAAGCACAGCCACCTCCCCTGGCAGCCAGGAAAACCTCAGGACATGGAGCGAGACCAAGGCTTTGGAAAAGGGCCACGGAAGGGCTGAAACACAAACCATATGAGTCGGGAGTCTGGGCTGTTGATGGATTTGCAAATTGCCAGCACCTCTTCTGCAGTCCCAGGGCACGGGTCACTGCTGCTCCCAGCCACCAAGGAAGGCTTGGGTTTCCCCCACGCTGGCATGTTTGGATTCACATGCATTAGGTTGGATTAGGCTCAGAAATAACCTTTTGAATATGAGAGCAAATTCTAAACCATGTCTGGTAATATTTGGGTGCAGACATGGTTGTCCTAAATTGAAATGTGACTTAAAGCAAGGTGTTAGAAAAGAAATAAGATGTGTCTGTTATAACTGTGAATGTCCAAGCCACAAAGTGATCTCAATGTTTTTCCTACGAGGTTTAATATTTTTTGCAGCATATGTGATATTTATGTCAATGCAATGTAGAAAAACTCCTCAGTATTTTAAAGTCTTTTGAAAGGAAATTATCCTGAGTTGATGAAGCATGTGCTGTACATGGGGGGGGGTAACAAACCCCTGAGGCTTTTTTTAAACAGTAAGACCAAAAGGAGAATTGATGGTCTGAATTTTGGAATCAGAAGTTGCAGTTTATCCCAGGCTGGCAACAGGTTTTCTGAGGCTTTTCATTCTTTTCCCACCCTGGGCTTGGGGCTGAGTCTTGCCATGGAAGTCTGGCTTGCAAATGCAAAGCCGTTTTCTCCAGGATTTTTTGGTTGGAGTTGTCCTCTCCAGCTCCTGGAGAGCTGTCATGCCAAAGAGCTGTGCACGAGGAGGGGCTGACGTTCCTCCACACTTATCACTGCAAAAAATTTCAACTCCTACACAGATTTGACAACTCTTGTCTGGTGAGATCTGCAGATATGGGATTAAATCCTTTCCTCTTTTCACACCACTGTAGGAATCATTTCTGCCTGGTTGGTTGTGTCTCTGTTTTTCTCCCTATTTCCTCACCTGACACTGTTCCCCTTTCCCAACAGCACTGCCAGTTCTTTGTCAGATTCCTCTGGTTCTGGTGCCCCTGGAACCAGGATGGGGTTGCTGTGCTGGAGACAGGCTGCTCCTGCAGTCAGAGGGTTTGGCACTTCAGCTCTGCTTTGCATGGAGAGCACAGCCCAGATCCAGCCTGAAAACAGCACTTTGTGTCCCAGCCCTGCTGCACATGGATCCAGCACAGGAAAACTGGGTTAAACTGGGCATCCATCGGATGAATCGGGATGTGCCACTGCTCAGCTCAAAGCTGGCTCAGGTTGTAATCCCTGTTTATCTGATCCATCCTGAGCATCAGGCAAAACCTCCTGCAGGATCTGCTTCTTCCCTGGCCCTACTTCTGCCTGCTCGGGGCTTCCCTCACTCAGCAGGATCGTTCATTCCCTGTCCCAGGTGGATCTTCCCGAGCGTTCCATGTGAGAGTGAGGAGCCCCTGCCCGGGCCGGGCTGACTCAGCCCGGGGAGCAGGGCAGGAGTTCCAGCCCAGCAGGGCACTTCCCTCCATCAGAGGGTTGTGTTGTTGTACCACAAGCGCTGGGGGAATATTGTTTTGTTTTGGGAAGAGATTGCTAAAGCAGATGGGGAAGGGGAGATGGCGTTTCCAAGCCTGCAACAGGCAGGAATTATCCTGCGGGATGAAAAGTGACCTCCAGCGAGCACCGGTGCCTTTAATCCGGAGCTTTGTGCCGTGCTATCGGCTCCCGATCAGTTTGAAAGTCCCCTCCCTCCCGCTCAACCTTCCCTTTCTCCGGAAAGCTCAGCTTAGCGGAGCTCGGTGCCTCCCTCCTGGGCTGCCCAGCTCCCTCCCGGGATGCTCCAAGGAGCTCCATCACCGCCTGCTTCTCCCTGGGACTGCACAGACACCAACCAGAAACTTCCAGTGACTTTGCAGTCACATAAAACCCCTAAATACCTACTAAAAAACCCCAATAAACCCTTTCAGCCTTGTCTTTTAGTCCTGAGCTCGACAGTTCCATGTAATAATTCTCTGAGCCATCATCCCAAGCAAGGATACATCTTCTTGTGCCCAGCCTTGAAATACCTAAACCTGGAGAGCTAAAATCTGTCTTTTAGTTGCTGAATTCAGTGCATATTCCATGCTTCGAACTCTGGTTATCTAGACAGGGATTTTTGAAGGATTTATATCCCATTAAATTTGGCAGGATCTGACTATTTCAGCTTTTCAGCCCAAATCTGAGCAGAGCATTTACCACCAGGGGTTTCCCCGGTGGGTTCCCTGCTCTTGGCTCTCCTCAGACCAGGTGACAAAGAAGAATGAGCTCAGGTAAGAGGTTTGGCAGTGACATTGCTCCACCCCGGGATGTCCCAGCCTGATGGAAGGTCTAGAGACTCACCCAGGAGGGTCTCACGGGTAAATCCCTGATCAAATTAAGGATTCCCCGGGGAGTCACTGCAGTTCAGCCGCGGCTGAACGTGTTTTACAGCTCGGGCTGGGAAGGGTCTCTGCTCCGGGGTGAGCAGAACTATAAAACACTCGGAGAAGTGGCCGTGTGGAAGCACCCGGAGCTGTGGCTCTGCCTGATTCCTGCAGAATCCCGGTGTTCCCAAAGAGGGCACTGACGCTCCGCTCAGCGCTCGGCAGAGCCCGGCCGGGAATAAATCTCTGCAGAGAAATCCGTCTTAGCACGTCCACCTCAGGAAAAGGGGAATTATTACACTTAATTAAAGTGTATTGACACCACATGTGGCCCCACCTCTCCCTTTTGGCTTTATTAATGACAGCAAAGCTGCAGCCCCGGACAGGGGGTGCAGGGGGGGTCGGAATGGCTAAACAGGACCCCCAGACTGCTCTCAAACATGCCAGGGCAGCAATCACACTTTTTAACAAGCCTAATTTCTACCTCTGAGCTCAGTTACATTTTCTAGTCAATATTTCAGCTCCTTGGCCGGGTTGGCAAAGGGCAATCAGTGCAGCACTGTTTGCTGGCTCACTGTTAATGCTGCTGGAGCAGTTCTGGGCCATTCTTCTCAACATTATTCACTGGAAGAATTCATTAAGAAGTCAGTTTTGGTGTGCTGGGAGCTGTTGTTATGTTTTTCCATGAGAGCTATTTAAGCTCTCATACACAAAATAATTCCCACTTGAGCAGAGACTTTTGTCTACAATTCATGAGAAATCTCAGTTGAAACAGAGAGAATCTGCTTAAATCTTGAGCTGTGTGTCCAGATTAATCCTTCCCACTGGGGACTCCTAATTTCACAGCTCAATCCTTCAGGTCCAACCATGGAGGAAGATTGGGCCTTTTAAAGGATGGGGCTTCCTAAGGTCTGAATTTTGCTCTAGAAGGTTTATAATAATTAGCACCTAAATGTAGGAATAATCCAGATTCACTGACCAAATTTGTTTCAGAACTTCTCATTCAGATATCTGGCTCAAAGCCCTCATTAGACTGAAATTAAACCACTCTCATTTCTTTGCTTAAACATGTAAATAAATGACCTAATTCTGTAGTGCATTAAAATCCTTTATCTTGTATTTAATTCTAGGGAAGAAGCAGAAATTCCAAGATTTGAATGAGATCTGAGCTGAGCAGCTGCTGCTCCTCCAGGATGTCTCATCTCTGGAATGTTCCTTGGGAGATGCTCTTCTGGCCCACAGCAAGGACCAGAGTGTGGTCACTGGAGCTGGAAGTGGCACCAGATCCCAGTTTAGCTTTGGACTTCTGTGATTCAGGGAGATTCTGGTTGATTTTACCCACCTGTTGAACTGGAAAAAAAAAATAATATTTTAAACAAAACTGGGGCAAAATGGGGAGTTGGAACAAGATGATCTTTGAGATCCCTTCCAACCCAAACCAGTTTGTGATTCTATGATTCTATGAAAATATCTATGGCTTTTATATGAATAAAAGAACACATATTGACCCATTTCCCTCTGGGATTTGCCTTCTCAGTGTGTGCTGTAGTTGCAGAGCACTGGTCAGCAGCTCTACCACTTTGAATTACTATTTGAATGAAGCAAGAATAGAAAACTCTTTCCTTGGATTCATAGCTGCCCTGGGATAATGTGGATAATGTGTTATTACAAGAGCACAAAGGCAAAACACCTTTGTCTCTACCAGCCCAACCATCTAAAACCACTGTCCCCCCCTTTCCCAGCTGTGAAACCCTCTGCAGGCTGCACAAGTTGATTATTTGTCTTCAAAATAAACTGTCATTCTGTGTATAAGAAAAAAAAAATCCATTCTCTGTATTTTTGGGCTGATACAAAGATAAAGGTTGCCAGAACAACACAAGGCTGGGATTTCTGAGATGAAATCCCAACCTTCCAGTTGAACTGGGGTGATTTATTTAGTTTGCAGATGTTCTTGCCAACGAGCTCATTGTACAAGATGAGCTTCACAGGGGCTGTAATTTGAATTATGCAAAATGCCATCAAGCCAGCTCTTCACAGTCCACCTGGGAACGTGGAGCTGTGTAATTCCTGTTAGGAGTGATGGCTCCTCTACCAGAGGTGCCTTCAGCACTGCAGTCACTGCCAAGTTGTCGAGGCTGGGAGGGGCAGAGCCAGAAAATGAGAGATTTCCAAGTCATTTCCCTCATTCCTAAACAGTGGTAAGCCAATGGCTCTGATATATTGATATTAATAATATATTATATTTATATATAATATTCTATTTCATATAATATATTATATTTATACATAATATTTTATTTTATATAACAATAATATTAATATTACTAATATTAATAATATTGATAATATTATTAATATATTGATATTAGTGGGTTAGTGTGGTGCTCTGGGCATGTTCAGTATCAAAGTGATGCCACACATTTCCCCCTTCCCAAGCTGCAGAAAAAAAAAAGCTCAAGTATATTGAGACTTTTAAATCCCCAACGTAGTCTAGGTTACACAGAATTTAACACTTAATATAGAGATTTATTTGGCTGCTCCTGCTTTGTTGACCAGGTCAGGCAAAACAGACACTCTGTTCTTGCACCAAGAGAAAACTGGGGGATCTCAGAGGTTTGCAGAGTGACCTGAAGTGTCTCTGAATTTATAACTGGCTGTGACAGGGTTAAAATTCTCAGGAAGCAGCGTGGCCACTGCTGATGTCACAGCTGCCCCCGGGGACAGTGAGGTCACTGCCAGGGCTGGGGGGGAGATAAGGGGCTGTTCAAACAAACAGCAGTGACGTGGCACTGCAGGAGGAGGATCAGACTCCTGGGGCTGCCCTGCACTCCCTGCCACTGCTTTTGGGATCCTCAGCAGAGCTGAGGGGACTGTGTGCCTGAGATCCCTCACTGGGGACTCTGGGCAGAAAAGCCAAGGGAACTCTGCCTTTTGACGCCAGTTTTGGGGCTGCCACACACCCTGTCCCCAGTGTGGAGAGCTGGAGTGGGTTATAAGCGGAAATTGCTGGGAATTTTTTCCACCCAGTGAGGATAATTCAGCAAAATGAGAGAATTTAAGGGAAAAAATCATATTTAGAGAAGCCAGGGCATGTGCAGGTTTGAGCCCCCAGTGCTGGTGTGCCTGGAATTGAGGCACCACTGGCTGCACTGCGAGAGCACAGAACAAAATGGGGGGATTGACCCTTGGGGCTTAAAATCCCCCCCAGCTCTCTGCTCAAACCCACGTGGGGCATCCTGGGGCCACAGCCCAAGTGACCCCAAACTGCTGAGAACCAACTCCATCACCAGGAGAAAACAGATGTAAAGTTTTCACCTGTTCACTGTGTTCAAAATAAACTGGCATTTTGTGCATGCTCTGCGTTTTGCAGATCTTTTCAGGATGATACAAAGATAAAAAGCTGCCAGAACAACACGGGCCTGGAATTTCTGAAATGGAATTCCAGCCTTCCAGTTTAACTGGGGTGATTTACTCAGTTTTCAGGTGGTTTTGCCAATGGTCTCACAAATCCAGAGCAGCCAGAGCAGGAACGTGGGAGCTGAGCCCCCTCTGCACGTCCCTGCCACCCTCCCCTGCAAGCACCAGGAGCTTGTATTCCCTGGGGAACGGTTCCAAAGGGAAATATGGAGAAATCCTGAAGCAAATAACCACACTGGCATCTTTCCCCCTTATTTTTATTTTTTTTTTTTGAAGAAAATGGAAGAGATGACCAGGAGGTTCAGCCCGTCTTGGAGGCCTGTTTGAAAAGTTCCCATTGTACAAACAAGTCATCAGGGCTCAAACCACTTTAAAACACTTGCAATTGAAAACATGTTCTTAGTGGTTTGGGGAGAGCTGAGACTTTCACCATCTATTAATACCCTGCAAGCTCTGGTTGCTAAAAGTATCATCCCTGCCTTGCTATTTTTGAACACTCAAGTTTGGAGCAGAGCAGGAGCAGGAGAAGCTGCAGATGGTTATCTCGAGCATTCAGGATGCTTAAAGATCTCCCAGAAAGTGTTGTAAAAGTGTGTAAATCCGAGGAACCTGGACAAATTCCAGCCTCAGTAATACCTCCTCCCAGCATTCCTCCTGCAGTTTCCATTGGAAAACCATCCTGAAGTGCTGTGCAGTGTGTGTGAAACAGCTGCCATATTTTACCCAACCGTTGGCTGCTCTTCCCTTTAAATAATTTGTAAGTCATTTTGTGAGGAGCTCTGGGATGAAAAGAGCTGCATAAATTTATTATCATTGTCATTAATTTTGGCACCAGGCGAGACCACCAGTATTTGAAATCAATTAACAGTCCCTTTCCTGTTATCATTGGCATCTCAGTTTTATTCTGCTAGAACAAGTCTCTCATAAAAGTTAAAAACAATCTATTTTTGGAAGTAATACAGCAACAGTAAAGGAGACCTGGTGAATTCTAGTTAGGCTTTTAGCAACATGAGTTTTCTGGAAACGAGTTCACGTGTAGGAGTTTTGGACTGGTGCACAGGGTGAGCCCAGAGCCAGTAAAATGAGTTAGCCCTGCTCATTTCACACCCTTCACCTCTTTCTTTTCAGGTTATGGTTAAAATACATCAAAACAGAGCCTGTTCTGAGCTTAAAGCACCCTGAAGCAGAACCTAAACCCTCTTCAGGTTTTGGCTCAGGGAAGCCAAGTCCAGCCTGGGTTTCTGTAGCTGTTCCCAGGGCTCTGTCAGCAGAGGGAACTTTATTCTTTTCCATGGGCCCATGTTCCACTCGCCTCAGTGGCTGCAGCATAAAAGCTTTGTCAGCAGCCAGAACTGTTCAACCACAATGCACTGAATTAATGTTTGAGGCAACAGCTTCCTAAAGGGATGGAGCATCACCAGTTCTGCCTGTTTTTGGCCACTTTGAGAACTCTGGAATTCACATCAGCCTCAAGTTCAGCTGCTTCTTCCACAGGAAGTTTTACCAGAGCTCCCTGTGTTCCACGGGAGAACCATCCAAGTCACCTGGCAATCCACACTGAGCTGGAGATAAAGTGGAAAAAGGCTTTACCTGTGTTCTAAAATTCAGCATTTCCCAAATAAACCTCATATTTACTAAAGGAAATATCGGGGAGGGGGGGTTGGACTGGATATTGATACTGTGGGGCTGGATTAGATGTAGATATTGGGGTTGGACCAAATGATCTCCAGAGGTCCCTTTCAACCCTAACAATCCTGTGATTCTGTGAAGGCAAATATGTTTCCCAACACAAAAACTAAGTCAAGGATTACCACTAGAAACACTTCATAGCAGAGCTTTGGGAGGACTTTCATCATCTCCAAACAGAGAAGCATCACCTGGACAGGCAGGAGATGGAGATTTACCACTGCAAGGCAACAAGGAGTGTCTGGAAGCAGCTGGAAATAATTCAGTAACACTGCAGCAAAAAGGAGTTTAGAAACCACACAGTCTCAGTGATATTTTCACAGTGCTCCAAGCAATTTACTTCCCCAAGTTAAATGGTTTCAAGACTATCCAGCTCAAAATTACACACACGGCCCCAAATGCCAGCAGTGGTAAAACTGCAGAGCATCAGGCCAGGGAAACAACAGCCAAGAGCCCTCGAGGAAATGGCAGGGAGATTTATGAATGGCATTCCCATGGCTTCCATGGAGATCAATCCAAGCCCTCTCAGGTCTGTCAGTGTCTGTCTCAGTCGTGTCTCATTATGGAAAATAATTTGCATTTTATGCCAGCATTGCAGAGCCCGCTGGACCCGCTCAGCCCATAAACTCTCTGCTCTCCACCTTGCTGGGATGCAGCAGATGAACTGCCTGGTGGGAGGAAATCACTGTTCCACACAGGTTGTACAGCAAAATTTGGGCTGTAACCAGCTCATATAGCTTCAGGACCCTGTTAAGGCTTTTCTCATAATGAAGAGCAATTCCATCACAAATGGGTTTCAAACACAGCAAAGGAGCTGTGCCCTGGGCAGGGCACGTGCTGATGTGCTTCCCAGGGATGAGAATGAACAATCCTGCCTTGATTTTTGCTTTATATTGCTCTGTGGGTTTAATCAAGGAGCAGGACACCTTTTGTCTCCTGCACCATCCCTCATTTGAGGTGGGATCATGAGCTGCACTGAGCATTTTCTCTGTCCTTTGACTCCAAGTGAGGGAGAGGTGAAGGATTTGGCAGATGTGGAGGGTGCTCAAAACTCGGGTTTATGTTCTGGAGTGATTTTGGACTCAGTCTTAATGGAGGCATGGAAGGAAAAGTCAGAGAAGGTAAATAAGTAAAAGGCAAAAAGCAAGCAAAGAATTTTGGCATGCAAGTGTTATCAGGCCTGGGGATCTAAAGCTGAACAGCATGGAGATTTTTCATGGTCTGCACACATCTCAAGCTGAGACACAAAAAATGAAAGAGATATAGATAAAAAACTTATTATATGTTTTGACAAAATAAGTCTCCATCTAAAATTTCATGTGAAAGTTGGAAGGATTTGAGAAGACAACTCAGAGCCAGCTCAGACATCCCAGAGGAGCAGCAGGCAGGGCCCCACAACTGCAGGTCCTCTGGAGAGAAGGGAATTTGGGCTCAGAAACACCCCAACAAAGAAGGCAAATAATTATCCAAGAGGGAAATGAGAAGAGGAGAACAAAGAAAATAAAAATGATGGTTTTATGTCGACGGGAGAAGCAAAATGTGAAGGGGAGCCTGGGGAGACAGATGGAGTTTCAGAGGGTGAAATGATCCTGCTGGAATAATGTACTTCACGTTATGACTCGACTGCAGAAATTACCAAGTGAGAAAATGTGCAAAAGGCCAGATCACAGGGCAATGAAAGACTCTGAGTTCCATGAATAAATGAATTTTCAAAATGAATGAGTGAAGCCTTACAAAGCTGGAGGGGGGAAGGAGCAAAAGCAGCAAGTGTTTAAAGTAATTTTATCTGTGAATGAATCAAGACAGAAAATCTGAGGAGAGCACTTGCAGACATGAGCTGTCTTAATTTTAGTCATCTCTGTGTGGCTTAAAGGTCAAACACTTGACCTTTAAACATCTAAATGATACACCCAATGTCCCAAAGTAAGAATCCAGATTTTCTCTCCTCCACAAAGAGATGAGTTTCTCTCAACACAGTAAAGAGCTGAAAAATGGAAATTAATAAATAATAAAGGTCCATTTAAAGGAGAATCATGAAACCTTCCTGCATCTCTAACCTGGAAATGGTGAACATCATTAACAATGACAAGCCCAGTTATTTTGGTGGGATGTTTTTTATCTTCTTGTGGGGAGTTTTTTTCAAAGTAGCAACTTTTTGGCAGGCACAGTAATAGTTATTGTCACTGGGAATCCCTCAAATCCACCAAGGCTGCATTAATTGGAATATTGAGTGTCCTCAATGCAGAGCTGTGGGATGTAAAACATTACAAAGAGCTGAAAAGTTAAAGGACTGAAAAGGCAGAAGATGATTTACAAGTTGATAAAAAAAAAAAAAAAAACAAACAAAACTTCAGCAGAGAATTGAAGGTGTGGAATTTCTGTAGTTTGCCAGACAGAAGCTCGAGGCTTGATGATACCATAAAAACTGTCTCTAGACTCTGGAAGTCCACGTGGGAGGGATGATTCTGGGCATTAAGGGTGGGGGATTTGGGAGCAGATTTCTTTTATCATTGTGAACCAGACTTGACAGATTAAAAGCAGTGCAGGTGAACACACTTGTGCTGCCATGGTACAGAAAGGGAGTGAAATATGCAGTAAGAGGGGCTGAAGGAGGGCATAAAACCAACTAATTAAAGCCAAAATTAAGATAAAACTAAGGCATGCTTTGCAGCAGGGAGAAAAATCGATTTTTCAATGGATTCTCCCTCTCTTCAAGCCTCTGATCTAATTTAAGCCCCATCTCAGATGACAGAATTTGGCTAAACCCAATTTATTGGCCTCGTCACAGGCACGAGTGTGTGAAATTCCGTGGCCTGGACATCCAGGTGAGGAGATTCCCAACTCCAGCACAACACCCCTGGTTCCTCCTGGGCTGGAAATGCCCTTTAACACATCATAAATAGAGCTGCAAATCACAGGGAGTGTGTCACCACAGAAAAACCAGGATTGCCCTCGTGCCATGGACCTGTCAGGACCCACCCCACCGAGGCAGGAGGGGGAGAGGGATTTGGGACAGCAAGAAACAGCCACAGACAGCGCTGGAAAAATAAAAAGGTTGACAAAATGTATTAGTCTGAGGTCAAATTTCATTGAATCATTGCTTGATTGCAGACTGTCCCATCTCCAAACACGCAGATGCACTTTGGAAACCACTTTTTAGTGTTTTTCAGTAAGCTGCAATTATTTTTGCAGGGGTTTTGAAACAGGTCCTCGCTGGGATTTTGGTATTTTCCAACGCTGTCTCAGACAGTTCTGGTTTAAAATAAAACCTGGGCAGACTCTGAGACCAAGGGCTGGGTCTCTGGGCTGCAGCAGGCCCAGCTCAGTGGGAGCAGGGTTTAGGCTCAGGTTGCTTTGGTGGAGAATTTGGCTAATTACCAAAAGCAATGGGGTGCAAAGAAAACAAAGAGTGGAAATTGGAAGTTGAGACAGACCTTAGCAAACTCTGGCAGGGGAGGGAGTGACCTTCAGTGCTGGAGCTGCCAAATAAATACATACATAAAAACCAAAGAGAGAAAAACAAAACTAGAAAAGGGCTCTGGTTAATTTGGCACCAAGAGCCTGCAGGTGAAGGTCCCTTCCAAGCCAAGCCATGATCCTGCTGCAGGTCCATCCCAGTCCCACTGGGAACCTCAGCACTGACTGCTGTGGGATGCAGAGGTGGGACACTGAGGTCCAGAGCAGGACCACTCTGGGGCTGGACCTGATTTCCAGGGAGCTTGGGAAGGATTGGAATTTCTCCTCCTTTCTATGCTGATTTGGAAGGAGGAATTCAAACTTTTCCCTGCCAGCTTCAATGTGGAGAATGGAACAAGGGGGGGGGGGTGAACTTTGTTTCAGCTCCCTGGGAATGCCTCACTGCAATATCAGCTTCAAAATAAGGTCAATTCACAGCAATTACACCATCAAAACAGAACATCAAATAGAACATAGAAATAGAACACTTCCCTTTTAGCCCCAAAATTCAGAATTACCCCTGAAAATAACTTCTGCAAACTGAGAGTGAATCTCCCAGCTGTCACAGATTCCAGCTTTACTCAGGCTTCATCTCCCTTATCTCCCTGGAAATGCTGGAAAGGAGAAGTGAGAATGTTAGAGCCACAAAAATAGCCATAAAGATCCTATCTCCACCCACAGATGGGGATGGGAGCTCTTTGCCCTCAGCAGTGATTGTAAATTCAGACTATGAACTGCATCAAATGTCTTGGAGAACCCTAAATAAAGAGGCCACGGAAGTGATGTGTGGGATGGTCAGGAGTTATTTGAGCTGTAGAGAACCTAAAAGAACCCAGGAGCTGAAGGTTCTTTCTGAGCTCCCAGCTCTGAGTGTATTTGGCAGTGGGGACAGTTTGAAAAGCCCTCAGGACGGTGGTTTTTGCACACCCACGTCTCATTTTGCACATGACCTCAGCCCTGCAGTCTGTGGCTTCCCAGAAGCTCACTGACAGCTCCAGGAGCTCCTGCTCAGCTCTCAGATAAATTCTGATTATTTCAGTCCCTCTTCCAAGGCTTTGAACATCCTGTTCAACTCACAGCACAGAAAAAAAACAGCAAAAAAAACCCAACCGAGCAAAACAAACCAAAACAAACCAACAAAAAAAACCCCTAAACCAAAACAAAAAAAAACCCGAACCAAAACAAGAAAAGCAACAAAGAAACAAAAAACAGAAACAAAAAACAGAAACAAAAAACAGAAACAAAAAAAACAGAAACAAAAAACAGAAACAAAAAACAGAAGCAAAAAAAACAAAACAAAATGAAACAAAAAGAAACAAACAAACAAACCAACCCCACCAGATTCAGGCTGTTCCCAGGAGGCTGAATTTTGCTCTGTGTGGCAGGATTTGCCCTGATCCAAGGAGGGGATGTGAGCAAAGGAATTCTTGGAAGCTCTGCTGTTTTACTGCAGATCCACTGTGACAGGACTGAGCAACCAGAGGAGGTTCTTTGGGCTCTCCTGGAATTAGACAATAAAGAGATTCCAGCAGTGGAGCTGCAAATTGTCCATCAGTCCATCCCACATCAGAACATCATCCTAAATTTCCTCCTGCTGTATTTCTGTGTATTACCCAGTCTTAGAAAACAACACTTCAGCTCTGTGTGTGCAAACAGAGGGAGTCTCACCCAATTTTAGGACTGGCTTTGAGTGGGTTTGCCTGTAGGACAAACAGAAGTTGTTAAGAACAACTGACAACTTCCAGGCATTATTTCTTTTTTTATTGGCACCCTGGAGCTTCCACCACAGAGCATCAGATATGCAAACAATAACTGGGGAATTCTTCAAGTCCAGTAATTTATTTAGACTACAAAAAAAACCAGAAGTTTTTCAACTCCTAGCTGGAAGTTAAAAAAAAAAATGTGATAGATTGAGTTACTCCCTCTCTAAGGTTTGTTTGAAACTTATCTCAATCTTCAGGGACAAATTGAGACCTGATTCAAATCTCCTTCACTTTGAACCAGGTTACACAAGGGATGGAGTTGCAGCTTTTAAGGTGGCAAAATTTGGCCAAAAAAAAAAAAAATGTTTGAAAATAAAACCCTTCCCTGCTGCTGCTGCTTGATATCAGATTGTTTCAGCCAGGGATCAAACTGAAGTGCTGGGGTCCAAGGGAAAGTGATATAATCCACCCAGAAAGGTTTTTTCTGCTGTGTTTCATCTCACCTGCCTCAGGCTCCAGTCCAGGAAGGTAACTGAGCCTGTGCTCAGTTTTTGGAAAGTGGGAAAATCAACTAGTGCTCAACAAACTCCCAGATTGCTCAGCCTGCAGTCTGAGCCTGAGCAGCTCTTTAGACTGGGCTCCCACAAAAGCAATAATGCCTGTTTTTTACCAATTTTATTCAAGACTGGATTTACTCCCAACCCCTTTTGGCTGTGGTCAGCTCTCCTTCCCTGGGCTGGGCGTTGCAGCAGCTCCAGTGCCACCTGTCCACGTATCCTGAGTGTTCCAGGTACGGCTCTCCCAGGAAAAACCACCCCCTGTCCTCAGCAAGGTTCATCTCCCACGCCTGGAAAGTGGTTAAAAGGGTTCCTGAACAAACACAGGGCGAGAGGTGGGGTCTGCCAGGGATCAGAGAGCAGCCAAAATCTTTGGTTCTCTATTTTTGGATGTTTTCTCTGAATAAAAGGTTTTTAAATCCTTGGTGAAAAGGTTGCTCCACGAAGCCAACATGTACCAGTGAGGTGAAAAACTCCTTTGCAAAGGCTACTTTATAATTATGGGATTTGAGCTGTGGCATAAGAAATTTCAGATACATTTTGGAAAAAGAAGCAGATGGTTCTATTTAGAGCAAAGTCACCCCCACTTTTTCTCTCTCCTGGGATAGACATGAAAACACCTTTGAAAATTATTTTTTCCCCCCAAAATCTGGTTTCTTCCCCGGGTGCAAGTGTGTTCAAGTGAATGTAATTACAAGTTGCCTTCAACAAGCCAAATATTTGATTTCATAGGAATATGTTTTCTCTCCAGTTGGTGGTAAGTGTGGCTTCTTGCACCAGATGCAGAACATTTTTAAGAGCTGGGCAAAACCAATATGTATTTCTATGTTTGTGTGTGTGCACATATATTCACATTGATATGCAAAGGTAGGACATGACAGGACAAAGGGAATGGCTTTAAGCTGGAAGAGGGTTGATTTAGGTGGGATATTGGGAAGAAATCCTTTCCTGGGAGGGTGGGGAGGCCCTGGCACAGGTTTCCCAGAGAAGCTGTGGCTGCCCCATCACTGGGAGTGTCCAAGGCCAGGTTGGAGCAACCTGGGCTAGTGGAAGGTGTCCCTGTCCATGCCAGGGAGTGGGACTGGATGATCTTTAAGGTCCCTTCCAACCCAAACCATTCCATTATTACACGATTCTATGAAATGTTTAACACAGAAGAGGGGAAAAATATAAAGCTCTTTCCCCTCCTCCTCAAATAATTTGATTTTTGTGGAGCAGAAGGAAAGAATGAACATTTCTGATCACCATAGCACTGCAGCAAAAGGAACTGACCCCACTGATGCCCTGACAGTGGGGATTACACAGATGGGGTTTTACAGGGATTAGTTTTGACCCATGAACTGGACACTCGACCCAACAACCAGCAAACCTCAGGGACTGGGCAACAAAGAAACTTTGAGAGATTCTACTGAGGGCAGTTGTGTCTGGAGGAGCCACAGAATCATGGAATCATGGAATGGTTTGGGTTGGGAGGGACTTTAAAGCTCATCTTGTTCCAACCCCCTGCCGTGGGCAGGGACACCTTCCACCAGAGCAGGTTTCATGATTTAACTCTGGATTCATTTTACAGTCTTCTCTAGAGGTTTCATTAATGCTGTCATCTAAAAGTTGCATTGATAAATGGTCTAATTTAAAGAAAAAACCCATGCAAAGAAATACATATCAGTGCCTTAAGCCAAAGCACTCTTTTTGTTGTGCCTGGTACCAGCTCACTGTGCTTATGTGGGATTATTCTTCCCCAGAAGCTCAGAGGGCAGAGTGTGAGGGCACCTCTAGTCCCTGCTGAAGAGACTCAGGAATGACCTCACCAGCTTTAGAGAGCCAGTAAAAGTTAAAAATATAAAAGTTTTATCTCTGGAAGGTACTTCTACAAATCTGGGGAGGGGTTAACAGCTTTAGCACCAGCAACACATGACTGGACATCAGCACAGGTAATAAAAAGGCTCAAATAATCTCTTTGAAGCACTGACCCTGACTTCCAAAGTGATGGTTCATGAGGGTTCATAACTCCAGAGTTGCAGCTCATCATGTGAAATTCAAGCCATGGATTGCCCTCCATGACACAGACATCTCCCAGATGGAACAAGACACAGCCTATGGAAAACTACTGGCAAGTGAAAGAGGAAAGTGGCCATAATTATGTTTTGGAATCTAGATTTTAGAATAGCATTAAGCCAGGATAACTCTTGATTCACACACTGCTACCTTCCAGCCACATCAGTAGGTTCTCGTTCCAAAACCAATATACCACATTTTTAAATTAAATTGTATGATTCCCTCCCCCCCCATTTTCACAGTTCATGATTCAACAGCAGCTTTAGAAATGAACAGATAATTAAATTTTCACTTTTCAGCCTCGATGCTTTGTTTATTTAAGAAGCCTGATTAAGAAATAAGTAGCCCAGAACTTGGTATCACTCCAGCATCTCGTGATGTTCATCATACCAACCCACATCCAGCCCACCAGGAGCAGCAGGGAGACTCCAGAGAAACACCATCCTGGCATTGAGGAGCACCAATCAAAGAAAATGTTGGTTTGTTTGAATTAGGGAAGGGAAAGCAGAGAAAAATAAACTGCAAACCAAAGTATGTTCCTACTTACGGTCCTTTCCCCTGGATTGAGCAAGAGATCCAGCACAGCCTTAAATCATCAGTTATAAAGATAGGAAAGGCTCACTCAGGCTGGGCTTAGGTGGCCAAAATATCATGAACAACACCAGGGCCATAATCTGGCCCTGCTTGAGGTAAGTAATGAAGGGAAAACTGGTGCTGAAAACATAAACCAACAGAAATAATTCCCTCCTGGAGGAATCATCAGGCCATGTTTAGATAACTCTTTTTCCCCCCATTCCTTTTCCATTGCCACATCATCTGCAACCAGAAGGGAAATTACCAATGCCACGAAATTCTTATTGTCTTTTTCCTGGAGAAAATCAATAAATAGAATCAAATTCTTTCCTCAGCTATAAGAAAATAACATCTTCAGCATCTTCCTTCCCTCTCTCCTTCCAACCTTCAATGTCTCACTGTCTTCTCTATGTAGTCTTGGTTCAAAGATCATTGGGAAAAAGGAAAATGAATGATTTTTTCACTAATTCCCATTGTTATCCCATTAATGTTTAGCCTGAGGAGCACTGAGCTGTGTAAATAATTTTTTGGGCTTCAGTGGGAGAAAATAATAGGGTTCACTAAATTGATGCAAGAGAAAAAGGTTGCAATTATTCAACCAAAATCTGTAACTCAGCTTGCTTAAACAAATAGTCTCACACCCCAAGCCAGCAGCGTTTTTCTGTGTGAGTCTTTATCCCATTACAGGCTGAAAGGAGAACATGAAGGGTGAGAGCAGAAATTATACCCAAAAAGAAACCAGGATATGTTAAATAGTGAGGGTCTGAAGAGATACAAACCCTAATTCCTTAAGGAAAATCCTGTGGAATGAATGACAGCCCACTCTGTGCAGAGGGGCGTTCCTGGCTGTGGGCTGCTGTGAATGGAGGCAGTCAGGAAAAGTGGGCAACTCCAGGAAAATTCAAGGAGTACGGGGAAAAGGCTGAGCCCTGGATGGGAGCCAAATAAACCTTGTTGAGGAAAAATAAATATCTCTGCTGGATGTCATTCAGAGATACTGCCATTAAGCTGGTATTTCCCAGTGAAGCTTGTAATCACAGCCCGAGGCTCCTGCAGGAGCAGAGACCAGTTGTAGCTGCAGAAAACGGGATCTGTGTTCAGGACTGAAAAAGGGATCTAAGGAAACAGCCCAAATTCTGGCTTTTTAAAGTTGTTTCATCCTCAAACCTTCTTCAAACACCGGTGCAGTGTAACGGTTCTATGGTTTCTTTCACCCTGACCCAGGAAATCAGGATGTGACAGGAGCTCCTGACAGGAAAAGCCAACATCAGTTGGGTCACCTGCATCCTTCTCCTCCCACCCCTGAGATGGAGGTGGGCTCAGTCACACACAACTGTTGTTTCCCCTAAAAGATTGAATTCCTCTCTGTGGTGCCCACCTGGGAGGAACAAACCAGGTCCACCCCAGGACACCTCAGAGCTGCTGGGAACGACTGTGCTGGGCCACGTTCACCTCAGAGCATCACAGAGCCACAGGAGGGCCTGGCTGGGAAGGAACTTAAAGATCATCTCATTCCAGTTTGCTGTGGTGGTCAAGGACACCTTCCACCAGCCCAGGTTGCTCCAAGCCCCATCCAACCTGGCCTTGGACACTTCCAGGGATGGGGCAGGCACAGCTTCTCTGGGCAACCTGTGCCAGGGCCTGCCCACCTCCCAGAGGAGAATTCCTTCCCAATATCTAACCTAAACATCCCCTCTTCCAGTCTGAACTGATTCCCCCTTGCCCTGCTACCCCAGGCCCTCATAAACATCTCTCTCCATCTTTTTTGATGGATCCTTCAGGCCCTGGAAGGCCTCAATCAGGTCATCCCAAAGCCTTTTCTCTTCTCCAGGCTGAACAATCCCAATTTTTCAGCCTTTCTTCCTATGGCAGCTGGTGCTGGTCACTGACAGAGCAGTGGAGGATCAGCTGCCCTGGGACAACCTGTGCCACGTCCAGGTGACTGAGCCCAAGAGGTAACACAGGTCACCTCTGAGCTGGGAGTCACCTCTGGACAGAGAGCAGGGAACAGAGAGCATCCACATGTGCCTGAAAGTGTCCCATCACATCAACTGAATACTGAATTTTCCAACACTGAGCATCTGAACCAGCCTGGAAACAAACCTCAGAACTGTGGCTTTTCTGCTGATTTTTCATCTCTCCAAACAAGAATTTCTTTCTTTTCTTTCTTTTCTTTTCTTTTCTTTTCTTTTCTTTTCTTTTCTTTTCTTTTCTTTTCTTTTCTTTTCTTTTCTTTTCTTTTCTTTTCTTTTCTTTTCTTTTCTTTTCTTTTCTTTTCTTTTCTTTTCTTTTCTTTTCTTTTCTTTTCTTTTCTTTTCTTTTTTAATTTTCTTTTTCTTTTTTTCTTTTTTTTTCTTTTTCAAAAGCAAGCAGGATAAAATATCAGGCTGTGCAGAGAGACTGGCTGCTATATTTAACTCAGACAAACACATAACAAATCACTATTCTGCAGAAAGAAGGCACACCTCATAGGCTGTATTTTTTTTTTTCTTGAGCCTTGAACGTTAAGACCACAACCCTCTAAATAATCCTCCAGAAATAAACCAATGAAATGTTCACTCTGACAACAGACACGGTATTATACCTGCAGCTGGTAAATGTTTCCACAGTTCAACCACCTTTCCTTTTCGTTTCCAGTAAAAATTTGCTCCCAGGGGATGGAGTCAGCTCTAGGATTTTAATTACTTTGCTGCAATAAAGGAGAATGGAGAGTTGAAATTTTTTTTAAGGCTACTGGTGTATTCTCATTTTTCCCCTTTCTGGAGAGAGGAGGATTCACAGCAAAGGCAGAAGCCCTTTGGAGAACCGTCCCTGCTGTCCCTGGTGTCCCTCAATCCCTCATTATTTGCTGTTCCCTGCAATCCAGAGCCACAGAACCTTGAGAAATCCATGACAGGACTCAAATTTCAGGAACCAGGAAACTTGGGACTACTTTCCCCATCCCTGGAAGGGTCCAAGGCCAGGCTGGACAGGGCTTGGAGCAACCTGGGCCAGGGGAAGGTGTCCCTGCCCATGGCAGGGGGTGGCACTGGATGATCCTTAAAGTCCCCTCCAACCCAGCCCATCCTGTGATAAATTTAAATCCAGTATTTGACTGTGAAAATACAAGTCAAGAGGATGAACCCCTTCATGAAGGAGATTGCCTTCCACATTGTTTGATATAAATAATTGATATGAAACATTAATCTTGATTTAAATAAAAAACCCTGGGGTGGTTCTCATTCACCCCCTGAGCCTGACTTTTCCTGTATTTCTGTCACGCCTCCAAACTTTAACATTTCCTTTTCTGCCATGAGAACCAGAAACAGATAATACTGGTGTTATTTTTGCTGCTTTTAGCGGGGAGAAGAGGAAATATGTTCACATACATTACCATATATATATATTTATATATACTTATAATGTATCTGTTCATAAAATGTCTGTTCACAGCCACATGAACTCGCTGCCAACTCCAGATACACAGTATTGCAAGTGTTGAAGTATTGAAGTCAGGCTCTGATTTTTGGGATGTATTCCCCCCAAAAGCAAGCTGAATCCCATTTTCCCTGCTCCAGCACATCATACTTTTGCCAGAGGGTGTCATAGGGATCCTTCCTGCTGAAAGCAGCGGGAAAAGAGACAAGAACATGTGCCCAGTAAGGACACAGAGAGCAGGGACTGGAAGCTCCAGAGCTGCTGTGAAATGTTGGAGTGGGAGTGATGGAGCAGAGGAGAAGAAATGAAACAAGGAGAAAATGAATGTTTCCCATTGGGATAAAATCTTTCCACTCATCCGATTATTCCAAGGGGTTTGTGTGGTGGCTCTTCATCCTATTTTACTGGCAGGCCATGGGCAGAGCACTGGCATTTCCAGTGGCCAGGACAAAGTGCCATTAACACAATCCCAGTCCTGGGAGTTGGATTTTTGAGTGGATTATCCAGGAAGAGAAGAAGGGAATGACCAGGGAAATTAAATAGCACAAGAGCCTCAGCTTCCTCTCAATGCCAAATCTCCCTTTTGCACTATATCAACATATATCCAGAGTTCTTCCCCAGCACTTCAGTGGATGTAGTTTTCTTCTGGAATCTCCATGTAAATATATATATATATATATATATATATATATATATATATATATATATATATATATACAAAAATATATGGACATATATATACATGTATATATCATTTCCTATTTCTCTAAAGCTCAAGGCTTAGAAATACCTTAACAATAACCTGCTTTTGATTTCTGCAATAACTCTGATTTATATCAATGCTGGTTTATGACCAGCTCCCCTCTGCCCTCTACTCATAAACTACAACTGTGCTCCCAAATTTGAAATGAAACTCTGGGAGAATAAAATCTGAAAATTGCAGCCTCTCTCTGTCAATATATTACCCCTTGCCCAACTCACAAAATTGTCACTTAAAGCCTTTGCTTCTGCAATTTGAAAATACCTTTTTTTCAATGTTCTTTTTTGGATGTGGTTTGGTATATCAACAGTCAGGAAATGATGATGATTAATCATGGAATCATGGAATGCTTTGGGTTGGGAGGGAACTTAAAGCTCATCTTATTCCAAGTCCCTGCCATGGGCAGGGACACCTTCCACTAGACCAGGTTGCTCAGAGATCCATCCATACCTAAGAACACCTAAGAGCCTGTTCATTCCCTCCCCATTTTGCTATGAACAAGATGGGATCTTTAAGGAATAGTGTTCCAGGGCACTGGGGGGGAGTCAGGAGTCCTGGTTTCCCAGCCTGGGTCAGGCTCCTGTTACAACAGGTTTAGTGGGACCTGGCAGTGTCTGGTTTATGGTTGGACTCGATGACCTTAAAGGTCTTTTCCAGCCTAAATTATCCCATGATTCCAGGCATTGCTGCAGGTTGGCTGCCTGGCATCTCTGAGCCAGAGCCCTGTGGAACTCGATCACCAAACAGGCATTTGGGCTTTTGGCTGTTCCCTTTTGCGGAAACAAATAGTTTAATTTGCTAAGCTCATAATAAGAGTTCTCCTTTTACCCCAGAGAGCCCCCTGATTTTAAAGATAAACTCTGGAAACTCAACCCCTGGTGCTGTGCAATGTCATAATTCCTTGGAGCTTCCAGTCAGGGCAGTGCCACGTTCCCACTCCGTGGTTGTTTATCTGCCAGAGCCACCACTGCTCCTGGGTTATGGACCCTCAGCAAGTGACAGGACCAGGGGAAACAGCCTCAGGTTAAACCAGGGGAGGTTTAAATTGGATGTTAGGGGAAATTTTTTCATGGAAAGGGTTGTCAAGCACTGGAGTGTGGAGTCACCAGCCCTGGAAATGTCCAAAAAATGTGTGGATGTGGCACCTGGGGACATGGTTTGGTGGTGAACATGGTGCTGATGGGTTGATGGCTGGACTTGATGATTTTAGAGATCTTTTTTCTAACCTCAGCAATGCCGTGGCTCACATTTCCCTGCCCATTTTTCTCCTGCATTCCGGGAGGAACAGGAGATCCAGAACTGAGCGCTGGAGAAATAAACACATTTTAATTCCCTGCTCACGTGTCCTGCCTGGCCGAGACACATTTTCTGCTGTAAGATTCACAACGCTCGAGTTCCCAGCTCCTTCACTACCTGTGGTTTGTTATCATGAAAATAATAATTGCACAGGCACAGGCAGTGACCCAGCAAGAGAAGCTGCAGCCCTTAAAGAGACAAAGGGGCTCAGCACCCAGGGGAACATGGAATTCTGCACATATATTTTCCCATCTTGCTGTGGGATGCAGCACATCCCCGGGGAAAGGGGATGATGTTCCTGCAGGTAAGAACGTGCTGGTGCCATCAGAGGCATTTTTAAATGAAATATTAAAGGCCCTGCTTTTAACAGGAGGTTCAGCACAACCCAAACGAAGTCACTGGAAGGGTGATATTGTACAACCCTGAGGTCCCTTCCTGAAGAGGAGCTGTGGGCACTTCAGGGGACCATCAGCTGGAGCAGCTGATCCTGCTTTGTAAGTCCCTGAAGTGTGAAGTCCCAGCATGGCTGCTGTTTTTCGTTTTAATTTCCTTTTGGAAAACAGAGCTCTGGTTAGTGGGGAACCTCCTGCACACACTCACACACAGGGAGTGCAGGAAAGGAGGAAATGATTTAACCCTTTCAAAAAGCTCTGCAATTTCTTTAGTTAAGTAAAGAAAAACAAGCAGAGATGCTTTCTCCTCTAGTTCCTGTGTAAAAATAAACAATAGCCTTGCATAGCTAATAACCAGGTTAGGGCCCCTTGCTAATATCTGCTACAGCTCCTGGAAAATTAGGGGGAAAATCTTTTTTTTTTTTTCCTGATTCCCTTCACTTCAAGCAACTTCTGAATCAGCAGCTCGTGCCCTCTGTAGGGGAAAAAGATAAGGATCGTGTAATTCCATCTGATTTCCCATTTCCAAGCTGTTTCTCTGACATCAGACCACACAGGTACACGGAGACTCGTTATCAGATGGAGCTCACTGATGGTTTCAGGTCAAATTTGATGTTTTCAAGATGGTTGTGCTCCCAAAATGGGGTGAGAAGAGTCAAGATGATACAACAAAGGACGTAGTGATGAAAGTTTCTACCTAAATGATGCCCAAAAGAGGAAAAGTGTTCCCTGCCTGAGCCCTATATTATTTCAAAGAGATTGAGAAAATATATTAGGAATTAAAACCTTTTAAAGATCTTCCCTTATTTTGTTGGAAACCAATAGTTTATGGGATTAATGAGTATCACCAGGAGCATCTTGCTATGGGCACTGGCCAAAAAAACAGCAAAGACAAATTATGACTCCCAACAGAGGGACCTGCAAACAAATAAACAGAATTTGTGGCTGAGATTGATAAGATGAATTTATCTTTGCTTGCAGTTCTCTAAATTATTACTATTAATACAAAGACAGAAAACTGGCCTCTTATGAGGTGTTCTGAAGTCCTGCACATCATTGAATTCCAGGAATATATTTTTTAGAAATGGAACCAGACACATAAATAAAAAACCCTGCTGCTTTTATCATCACATCTGCAGGATCACAGTGCCACTGCAGGCACGAGTTAAGCCAATAATTACCTCAATTTCGTGGGAAAACAGGTAGAGATGTGCTGACAACATCCCCAAGGAGTGCAACAAGTGTCCCACAGTTCTGGAAGCCGAGCTCCATTTGGAGGGATCCTGCTGCTGAAGGACAGGTCTGTTTATTTGGATACAGCAGCAGTGCAGAAAGAAACTAAACTGGTATTTATTTTGCATATGTATACTGCATTTGCTGGCATGAAAGGAGGGCTCTCTGTTTTCCCAGACCAATCAAGGAGAAAATGTTAATGGTCTAAACATCTCCCCCTTCCTGGCTGGCAGCAGCTTTTGAAGCCCAGACCCAACTCTGGCTGAGTCAGACAAGGTTCCCTCTTGTCCCATGGTTTCCTCGAGGTGCAGGAACAAGGGGGCTTGTCTGTGCCCCAAGGAAATCCAAAGCCAGGGGCTCCCACATGCTCCATTTGGAGCTGGTGCCCATCACCGGGAGAGCCTGAAAGGCCCCTTCAGCCTGAGGAGTTAAATGGGGTATATCGAGTAGAAGTGGTTTAGAAATGTTGCATTCAGGGCTTGAGTAGGTGGTGGAAAGTGAGGAACTTAAAGATTAAGGCTTGAAAGGCAAAACTTATGAAGTCTTGCTTTTCAGGTATAAAAAACAAACTGAAGCAAACCTGCACACTCAGCAGGAGTGTGAGCCAGGCTGAACCCAGGAGCTGGGCACCTGAGGATGTTCCATCCCCATGGAAAAACCCTTCCTGCATCCCAGTGGGAGCTACAGGACCACTGCTGGTCCAGGCAGGTCGTGGGGACACAGAACTCACCTTCACAAAGCTCAGGAAGGAGGAAAATGACTGGAACAGAAAATCCACTTTATCGACTCATCAGCTCCATGTGAAGAGGTCAAAACACCAGATCCCATCCAATCCTCCTTGTTTTGTTTGTTTTCTCCAAACTGTGCAGTCACTCTCCAAAATATCACCTCAGTAACCTGTATATAAAATACACCATCTTTGTAGGTGACTGGAAAAATGAGGGACAAGCTTCCACTGAGAGTTTCTACCTTGGCTTAAGGTCTAAACCCTTTTGGTGGAACCCAGATCAGTACCTGGAGTAAAAAATACACTGAGTTTAGGGACAAAGATCAGAAATCCTGGGCTGCAGATACAAGATTTGCAGTTCAAGCTGGGCTGCTCTCAAGATTAAATAGTAGAAATAAATATTTCTGAGTTTGTGATAGGGATTAAAATTCGGGAGCTCAACTATCAGACTTTTTCCTGTGTCTCTAATCCCTGTGAGAGTATAAACTACTTTAGAACAGCATTAATGGTATATTTAAGGTATCAATGTGAATGGTATATTTAAGGTATCAGTGTGTGTGCTATCAGTCTAATCCTTAGGAGGTTAAAAGACTGCTTTTCCCAGGTTTATTATAGATAAAAAGTTTATGTATCTACCAAAAATAGTGCAATTAAAGTGAGGAAATTAAAGAGGATGTCAAACAATGCTGCAAGAAAGTCTCAGAGTATTTTACCCAGGCCAAAGCAGTGAGGGCCAAGATTGGTCCCAGCTGGAGCTGGTTGAGGGCCAGGTGAGAGCCCAGGTGTGAGGAATTGTGCTGCAAAGGGAACCCCCATAAAACCTGCTCAGGGCTGTCCCTGCTCCTTCTTTCTTGGGAGCTGCTCGTGGGGAAATCTCTGCTCTACACCAGGGTCAAGTTAAGCCTGGTCTGCCCAAGCCAAGCCTGGAGTTTGTCCCTGGGACCTCTTGGCACCCAAGTGAGAAGGGAAGACTTCAGGTAAGTCCTGGATTAAATTCACTTTGAGGGGATTGATGTATCCAGATTTACAGTGGCTTTGGTGCTGAGGTTGTTTCCTGCTAAAATGACCAGAGCTGTGGATGTGATTTGGATGTTTGGAGCTGAGGAAGCTTCTAAACCAAGAGTGAGAGGAAGAGGCTGTAAGAGGAGGAACAGGAAAGAAAAAGGACTAAAGAGTTTATTTCTTGTGGTGCTATATGAAGAGTTTTTTTATTCCTGGCTGGTTTGCTGGCAGAATTTCTTTCTGAAATTGTCTTTGTAGGAAAAGAACACTTGAATCTGGGTAGAAACACTTGTTCTTGCTGTTCTCCTCCTGCAGTTCTGCTCCTTAAAGTGCTCTGAAGTGATTTTTTTTTTTTTTTAGTGAAATTGTGTCAGTCCTTTTTTTTTAATTGATCCTGTAATGATGCTGCTGGAACATCTCCTGTCCTTGTTTTTTAATTGATCCTGTAATGATGCTGCTGGAATATCTCCTGTCCTTGTTTTTTAATTGATCCTGTAATGATGCTACTGGAACATCTCTTGTCTTTTGCCTCTTGTGGGTCTGTTTGTGAGACTGGAGAATGCTGTGGGTATAGGAAAGTGGAAAAATTATAAGAATTCAACAACTCCCTTGGAAAGTTTGTCTCAGTTGTTTCTTGCTTTTACTCAAGGCATTTGTGTGGTGCAGGGAGGAGCTGTGCATCCCCTGGGATCCCTGCAGGGAGGAGCTGTGCATCCCCTGGGATCCCTGCAGGGAGGAGCTGTGCATCCCCTGGGATCCCTGCTCTGCTCACCAGGGATTTGCTCCACCATGGCAGTGAAACCTGGGGGAGCATCCTGTCCTCTGGGAGTGGCAGAAAGCAGAACCCCAAAGCTGCTCCAGCTTCCTAAATCTGGATGAAGTGGGGACTAGAGTGGTGGGCAGGAAGTCAGGAGCCTGGTGAAGCCTGTTGAGGTGGAAAAAATGAAGTAATCCAGCACAGTGGGCTATTCAGGACTGCAAAAAGTGGGAAAGGCAGAAAGGCCAGGGAGGCTGAGACAGGGAGATTGAAATTCAGATGGAGCTCAGGGGTCTCTGGGCAGCAGCTGTAGATCATGTCTGGCGAAGCAAGTGTTTATTTGGACAATAATAGCCTTGAAGCCTCCTGATAAAACCATCTCCTTGCACTTCAATCTATAATAGTGCCAAAGGTTTCCTTAAGTATTCCCTTCTACCGGGATGTAAACCCACCCCTGCTCCTGTGCTTGTGTGGAGAGGGGAAGGGGGGCATGGAAAGGGTTTCCCTCAGAGTGGGCAGGCAGATAAAAAAGGGGCAAAAACAACAACAACAAAAAAAGGAAGGGTCAGTCCTTTGTTACTTTTTTTTTTTTTAATCCACATCTTTAATTATTTCCTTGGAAAAACAAACTGAGCAATGGATCCTGGGCTTCTGAGGAAACAACAGAGGAAGCAGGCTGTTTTCCAAAGCCCCCTTGCCATGTGGCTGCTGCTGTGTGCCTTTTGTCTCCCTGGTTTCCTGAACATGGATGGAAAGCGTGTCCCTTTCATAATCCACCCTCGCTCCCGTGCCTCCCTCCCTCTCCCTTTGTACAGTCGATGGGAGAAAGGAACCAGCTGCAAAAAAAAAAAAAAAAAAAAGCCTTTTCATGTCTCTCGTGCTCCCTGACCCCCCTTCAACACCTCCGGGTGGCCACTGGGATTTTGGTGATTTCTAATGTTACTTCGTGGCAATCTCCTCCCTCTGCTGAGCTCGGAGGAACAGCTGGAGACAGAATTTTAGCACAGTTTTTGGGGAGAATAAAGAATTCTGATCCATTTTTTTTTTTCTCCTCCGCTAAGCAATCCAACTCGGGTTTCCCAAAGGAGGAGAACGTGGAAGCTGGTGTTGAATTTAAGACAGAAATGAATGACAACGAGTCTGGCTTTAAAATCCAGGATTAAATTCAAATATGGAGATTACTGAAACACGTGGGTGAATATTAAGAGCAAGTTCCACACTGTACTTAACTAAACTACTGGGTACCTTCAGTTCCTTGAAGCAGTGGTGGAAAAAAAAAAACAAAACCCAAGGTAATCCCAATTATCCTGATCTCATGGAGAGGGGGGAAAACACGAAGGAAATCAAGGGATTGGGTGCCAGGGAAGTGATTCTGTTCTGTGATTTACCTCTTAAGTTAGGATGCCACTGGAAAAGAGCAGAAAATGCTGGTCTGGGGAGGAATTGGAGAGAATGAAGAAAGCTAATTATTAGAGTGATGGTACAGACTTTCCTGTGCTTGCCAACTGTCCTTCAGCCTTTATTAGACTTTTTTTCTTTTACATTCCTAGCAGGAGTGTTTATGGAAAAAAGTGAAATGCTTCTTAATGCCTTTATGTGAAAATGCTGCTGCTTTTTTATTAAAGCTCCCAATCTCAGTCACACTGTCTTGAGAGATGAATATAATATTTTTTATATATTTATTTTTAGATATATCTATTTCTATAGGGGTTTAAACCTAGAATATGGTACTTGTGTATTTTGACATCAAGAAGATAAAAATTCACTCTGTAACCTCTTTCCAAGACCAATAATCTCTATTCAGCTGAAACATCTGCTCTTGACCTGAAGGCAGCAAGACCTTGAGAACTCACTGTTTCCTCTGCAGTTCCATTTGTTAATCTCTCTTATCTTTCCCTCCAAAATTTAAGTTTATTTAGCAACTGGTGCCTTCCTTTCCTGAAGGTATTTTGGTGGTGTTATGGTGCTACTTCAGTCCCCCCTGACAAACTCGAGCAGGTCTCTAAGAGGTTGTTTCTCAGGGTTTCAGGATTTTATTTTTATTTTTGCACCTCTTTCTTGCACCCTCTGCAGCCTTTTTTTTTTTTTTTTTTCCCCCAACACATCTGTTTTAAAATCTCCATCCCAGAATGGGATCAATCTCCCCAACACTCACCAGGAATGTAGATCATAAAAAAGACAGAGGCCACATTGCAGGCGAGCCGTCAGCACCCTGACTGACCAATATATAACATCTCAGCCCGAGCTGCAGGGACCTGGGCTGGCTTGGGGGGCTTTTATGAGCTGTTGCTGAGGAAATGGACCTCCCCAAATAAAAGCTGTGGTCACTGATTGTCTGTGTTCAGAAAATATCACTGAGGTTGTTGTGAATATGCACTTAAAGGCAGGAGTTAAGGATAAAAATGGCAAAATGGGAGGATAGCCTTAAATCTTGCTGCTTTGCCTCTACAAGCTGCTGCTTTATCATGTATTTTTTTTTCTGGATGGGGAGCTCAGAATTGTCCAAGGCCTTTAGGGATGGTGGGTTTGGTGCAGGTTTGGTTTGTGGGTGTTTGGCATTTTGGGTTTGGCCCCTGGGCTGGGTGGGCAGAGTGGGAGCATTTCTGGTGTCCTTTGTTCAGGAACTCACCAACCTGGGGCTGGGCAGTGCCAGGGGGGTTGGTGTTTGGTCTGGGGAGGTGGGACTTGGCCTTTTCTTCCCTTTCCAAGGACTTTCCTTCCCATTCCCTGGGACTGGTGGAACCACAAATGACCAAAGTTCCAGGTGGTGGTTCCATGGACACCCAGGGATTTGACTGCATCCAGTGGGCAGGAGGTTTCTGCCTCCTTGGAAACATTCCCCTCATGTGTCTCTGTAGGTAGTGCACAAATGTACTCAGAGAACCACCAAGCTGAGCAAAGACTGGTAACATTCCACATTTCTCCCACTGGGGCATTTCCCTTTCCATTTTTGTCGCTGACAAAACCACTTTCATCTGGAAGGAGGAGAATGTCCTTCCCTTGTCCAACCATCTGCTGCTCTGTGTCAAATTAGAGACTAAATCTGAAATAAATATGGGGAGTAATTGTCCATTTCTCACGGTGCTGATCACATTGAGGGGCTGTAATTCCTCCTGCAAACATCAGGCTCCTGGCTCTGAATGGCACAATATTTGGGTTGCTTTTATATCCATCTGTACAATGCTTCTAAAACCCATTTTGTTATGAGTATCACGGAAATAAAAGATCAAATTAGCTACTGAGTACAATCAATATGAGAGAACACAATTTAAATGAAAGGATTCAACTCTATTAGGCCTGAAATGACCATTTAAGTGTTAAAACAGACTTAGAAAACAGATGTTGCTCCTGTCCAGGAGTTTGTCTAAACCAGAAAAGAATCAAAATGAAGTCCAACTCTTTTCTTAGCTATCCCAAATACACCAGAGGCAAATAATCTGCAATTTTCACCTTCACCTTGTTTGTGAGTGGTGCCTTTGGCCTTTACAAATGTTAGTTAAACTTCAGGCGTGTACATGGAATAATTCAGCGAAGAAATTGGTCCCAACCATCATCAGAGCAGTGAGAAAACAAACACTAGTGGATTAACATAATTGCTTAATCATCAGCATTCAGTGAAGGGCCTGCAAGTGTGTGGAATTAATCATCTCATTGTGAGGAGCATTACAAGTAATGAACATAATGAGAACTTTGCACAGCTGGGAACTATTTTAATCCATTAACAAGCAAAATAAATAGGTCTAGAAAAACAACATTTCATATTATTTTTTTACTCTATAACCAGCCTTGATATTGAATATTGGGGTTAATTGGTGAAATTAAAGGAAGAGTCATCTTCTAATCCTTCTGTTTCCCCAACTCTGAATGGCAACTCCCTCCAGAGGAATATTTCCCTCAGTCATAATTCATGGATCCTGCATGTCATGGATCCTGCAGGTCATGGATCCTACATGTCATGGATCCTACATTTCCCTGGTCATTGCAATATTTTGGTGAAATTGGTAGGCTTTTGCTGGGGATGCTGCACAAAATATTCTGGGTGTTGACAGTTTGTAGCCAAATCCTTTAATTAGAAATCAAGATGTTGCTGCAGATTTCTGGGAAGGTTTGAGGACCATCTTTCCTTCCCTTGTTAGTCCAGTTGGAAGGTTGGTGGCCTCCACCTTGACCCTCCTGAAGGACAAATGAAGGTGAATCTGGAATGTTTCAGACACTGAGGGGGACTTTGTGTGGACTCTGGGAAAGGACAGATGGGGACAGGGAAAGCCCTGAGGGAAGCAAACCAAACCAATTCCATATTCCTCAGGAGAAGAACACTTGAAAATAACAGGAATCTGATGCACTTTGAATTGTCTCCAAATGCTGGTGTCAGTTCAGGTGCCCCAAACCCTCCTTTCACACCAGCTGGGGCTGTCCAGGTCCCCTCTGTTTGAGCCCAAGGGGCTGGAATTCCTTGTGCTGGTTTTTAAAGGCTGAGTCTTCCAAGGGAACATTTCCCCACAGTCACCACCGAGCTGTGATGGCTCAGTCACAGACTGGCAAGGAAAACCAACTCACTCCAAGGGCTTCAGGAGACAAAGTGCTCCCTTCTGCCTGCAACCAACACCTCTGCTCCAGCTGGCCAACATCTCACCAGACTCCTTGGGAGACAGCAAATTTGGGGACATGGGAAGCATTTATGACACCTTCTTATTTTTTTTTCAAGCATGATTTTCTCCTTTAAGAGCACGAAAATGAAGGCAAAAGGTATTGACACAGGATAAAGGGAATAATCATCAGTGTTTTACGTGGTTTGGCAAAGGGAGCCAAGGGAAAGGTCTTATCTGTCGACATCCTCCTCCAAATCCCTGCTGTCTCCTCTCTGTGCTGCCTTAAATGCTGCAAAAAGCCCCAGCTGATCCTTGCACAACTGATAAGGAAAATGTCAGTGGGTTTTTTTTGGTTTTTCCCCCCCCCCCCCCTTCCTGAAGTGGGATGTTCAGAAAGGGATGTGATCCAGCCTGGAAATGCTTGAGGGGAAAGTACTTAATGCACAAGTTCTGATAGAAAACAGAATTATATTGGGATGGCCACACTGATTTATTTTTTTCTTTGGCTATTGAAATCAGGAAGGAGGAAAGGGATTTGCTTATTTGGGAGCAGTTGGCAAATGAGATCTCCAAATAACCAGAGGGCTAAAAATTGTTCTCAGTAACAAATCCAAAGTCTTAATAGAAATCATAATTTTAGACAATCTGTACAGTATTTCTCCCATTGGATATAGGATAGAGGGAATATTATCTCAGAACATATTTATGGCTATTCTGATAAGCCTTCAGGAACATTTGGGTAATAAAATCATCTGGACAAAATTTGGATCTTGTAGTTAAACCACCCCTCGGGTTAAGACAGGTCATTTTGAATCATTTTATTGTTGACACAAGTGATCTTTGTGAGGAGATATTAGGAAAGAAGTCTTCCCAGGGAGGCCCTGGCACAGGTTGCCCAGAGAAGCTGTGGCTGCCCCATCCCTGGAAGTGTCCAAGGCCAGGTTGGATGGGGCTTGGAGCAACCTGGGCTGGTGGAAGGTGTCCCTGCCCATGGCAGGGGGTGGAATGAGATGATTTTTAGTGTCCCTTCCAAACCAAACCATTCTAGGATTGGCCTTGCTTGGATCTCCTGCCTTTCTAATGTGTGAAGAAAAATGTTGTCTGGCTCTTCATTCAGATGTCTTCCCTAAATATTTAGAACTGGCAAACCATAATGTTTTGGTGAGAGGACATCTTGCAAATGGTGACATGATCTCACCAGAGACATGAAATCTGTAGTTATTGTACAGGTAAAAAATACTTGGTCAGGGCAAGGTGTTTTCTTGGTGTTCCTAAAAACCCAAGGCAAGAGTAGATCCAGATTAGAGAAGGGCTTGACTGCTGATAGTGGGGATATTTAATATTTTATCATGGAAACAGGCCAGTTAAGGTGCCCTGTTTGCAATGCAATGGTCCAGTGTGTTCCATGGAAAGGCAAATTCTAAGGAACTGGATGACAGACTTGACTGGACTTGATGTCTCATCCCCCCCTAAAATCCTTGTGTTCTACTTTAGTGCTGTTTGACCCTGGTAATGTGGGTTTGAGGTGTTTCTGAGTGTCCCATTTGGGGCACCATTTCAGTGGAACTGCCACCCCCCTTCTCATAGCTTGTCCTGGGGGTGGAGGACACCACAAAGTCAGTGTTGTTTGAGTACCTTGACAGAAAATTACTCTTTTCCCTTTCTCCTCCTCCCCCATTCCTGATTTGAGCTGATTTGGGGCTGGAATCCTGCACTTGGGTGTGAATTAATCAGAAAAGAAACTTTCCCCCATGGTGAACCTGGGTGTCAGTGCCACAGGAACATCTGAGAGATCAGTTTATGCAAGACCAAGGACTCAGAGTTCACTCATCATCTATTTCTCACACAAAGGCTTCTCCATGGCTGCTCTCCCTCGTAAACCTTTGGAATAAAAACCACTCCCCAGCCTTTTTTAACCCCCCTTCCCTCTACTTTTTTCCCCTCCCTCCACCAGGCTTGTGGTGCTTTATCTCAGTGCTGGTGAAAAAAGGCTTCTCCCAAAGCCTTTGAGATGAAGTCAACAAGTCTAATATGAAAATAAATAACCCCCCAGTTCAAACAAACCACTCACCTCAGTAAATAGCTCCTGGCCCCCTTTCAGGCCTGCCCAGCAAATCATTTTTAGCCCTCCTGTTTTCAAACAGCTCGAAGGTTTAATCCTTCAAAGCTTACCTTGTTTTGGGGCCCTTCGTTGAGCTCACACAGAAATGACTCAGATATTGTTGTGTATCGATGATTCATGATGGCTCTGCTGGAAAATGAAAGCTAAGGAGTCTAATCAATAAAATAATTTAGGCTCTTTGAACTAGTTCCAGGTCAATTTTTCTTGGCAGTTTTTTCACTTCCTGAATTATGCTGACCCAAACCATGAATAATGATCTAAAATTACACAATATACAGAAACCATCTGTTAGATAGAAGCTGGAAGGGGTGATGTCATCAGGCTACTTCTAATCTGAGGGCTGGATGTTGCCAGTGATGATGTCATGGGCTTGGCAACCCACCGGTTGGGTTGGTTAAGCATGAGTAGAAATGGGATTTTTCTCCCAGTTTCTACAGAAAGAATTCACTTGTGCTGATTATCTGCAGAAGGAGTGGAAGGGCTGTGTGCCTGCATGATTCATCCTACCTGTGAGGTGGTGGTGTTGGAGCCACAACACGTTTAGAGGCAGCTCATCAGCAAACCAGAGCTGAGGTGTCTCGGACTCGTGGGATGTTCTCCCTCCCAGGTCTCCTCCTGAGCTCTGAGGTCCCTAAAGCAGCAGGTTCTGACTGGCCAGCCTAGCTAGGGGTGTGTTCCACACAAGCCAGATGTGTGCAGATGGAGCTGCCAGTCCCAGCTGGTGTCCTGGATGCTCTGATCCAATTCCAGGGAAAGCTCCACCAGACCTCGTACACTGTCTGGAGTCCAGTCCCACTGAGGGTAACACAGAATTCCCTGTAATCCCAAAGCAGGGAGCAGTTGAGTGGGGTGAAAATCCTTCCCCCAGCTCAGTGACAACGCAGGAGAATTTGGTAAATCAGAGCAAAGCTTATCTGCAGGAGTTTTGGACTATCAATATCCATCAGCTCCTGCTCCAAGGCAGGATTAAGGACTCCCCCGGGGTGCAGAGCTGTGGAATAACTTGTCCATTTACACCTTGACCTGTTTGAAATGATTCCTCGGGTTGTTCTTCCTTCCTGAAGGTCACAGACTGTTTCCCACCACCCAATGGGGCTCAGTGGAATGACAGTGATCAGAAATCGAGTATTTTGGTCTTGTCTTTGCTGTAATTGAACCTGAAAACCAAACCCTTTTTTGATCTTTAGGAAAGAACCAGCAGCACTTTAATTTTTAGAACATGAGGAACCATTAGTGGGTGGTGTTTCACAAATTCTCCTAAGGCAGTCTTGAAAAGATCTGTTTCATTTAAACTCAGTATAAAATTTCACTTAATTTGTGCTTGTTTATCAGGATGTATAATTTAATAGCTCTAAGTGCCTTAAAATCTATTTCTAGTTGGATGGAAATCTGTAAGCAATCTGTAAGTTTCTTATTTTAACATAATTTTCATTCTGCCTTCAGGGCTTCATAAGATAATCAAATGTTAGTTTTTCTTTCTAAATGCAGTAGTCCTGTGCACATCACTTTTAAGGAAAGTTCAGTCATTAGATTCTTAAGTTCTGTTTTTAAATCTAAAGCAGCTACTTCTGACTTGCAAGTACAAATTTGCATCAGTTTATACAGGAAAAAATAGTCCCACAAACTGCTGGTTATTAGTGAAAAAAATCTGAAAGTGCATTTGAACATATTAACATCAAAATTCATAGAGTCATTTAGGTTGGAAGAGACCTCTGAGTCCAATTGTTGAAGATTCAAATATGAATGAATGCCCGATTCTGTGTGCAGCAGCTGAAATGAGATTTTTGGAATTATCTCCCTCTATTTCTTTCTGCTCTCTCCAGATATTCTGCATTTCAAACTTTTCAAGAACGAGTCGCCAACAGACTCTCTGATGATAAAAGTACATGATAGTTTTATCTGCAGCAAATATAACCAGTTTCAGTGAAAGATTTTATGTCCTCAGAGATCACTGTCACAACAATTTGAGGTGGGGTTTTTTTGCCTTTTCAAAGCAGCAAGTAGTTTGTGTGAGGTGATAATCAAGTAGTTCCTGTGAGGTGACAATCCCAACTGATGGCCTGACTCCACATCCCAAAGTCTACAACCCAGATATGTCCAAGCAGCCAGTAATTACACCTGACTGTCAGAACCAGCCTCGTTATTTCTCATTTTAAAGGGCGAGGAAGAACTAAAAAGGCCAGTCTTGAATCAGAAGAAGAAAAAAAAAATTAAGGCTATGCCTTCTTCCCTGAAGGAATCACAACCTGGAATTCCTGAGCGAGCTCAGCAACCAGTTCCCCATTTTCTGTGCTCCCTGCAAAAGCCCAGAAGCATCAGCCCCCCGGCCCCTGAATCGAGGCTTTTGTTAAAGTCCTGCTGATGGAAATCTCTGCTCCCTCTGCCCCGGCTTCTCCATCGCCCTGGCAACAGCACAGTTGATGCCTGCCCGGTGTTTTCCTTGGCAATCCATCAAAGGAGTGGGGAATGTGCGAGGTTTGGGGCAGGAGGGGCAGCTCGTGCTGCTGCAGATCCGGGGTCGGGGGGCTTTGGGCTGGGACACACCAGCCTGGGCCAGTCAGGGCTTTCTTCCCTTCTAGAAAGCTGTTTACCATACAAAGAGGGTTTATTTGTTTTGTTTTTAACTTCAACACTGAAAAACACTTGGAAAACAAACCTCAGGTTTTGCTTCCAGAGCTCCCCAGACCTTACAGTGCCTGATTTCCACCCGGTTCCTGTGGAAGGATCAGCCCAGGGAATCTCACATTTGGATCCCCAGGGCACTGCAGTAGCAAACCCTGTCAAGTACCTTTAGAATCTCTAATGAAATCTTGACAAATGAAAGGGGCCACGTGTTTACAAAACAATTTTATCTGACATTCACACGTTCACGTGTTGCTCTGGCTCAGCTGAAGTCCAAGGGAAGGATAATTCCATTACAACAACCAAACCGTGGCAACAGTCTTGTGTTACATCTGCAAGGGGGGGATCAGATTGGAAAAGAACCTGGGCTAGGAAGGAAGCCCGGATTTGTTTTAAAGTCTGGCAAATTTTACCAGCAATAGAATAATAAATACCTTTCAAACATGCTCTATATTTAAGGGATACTGTCAAGTTGATTTAGGGTCCGAATGGAGGTTTTTCTGAAACGAAAGGAGAAAAGAAAAATGGGGGTATTTACAAGGTAGGATTGCTGCTTTTATCAAATATTTAGGCTCACGTTCTGCAACAGCTTCTCATGGACATGGTTATTCTGTGAGTGAATAATCCCAGTTTGTGCAGTGGGGTTACTCAGGTAAAGCTTTGATTTTTTTTTTGATTTTTTTTTTTTAATTTAATGTTTCAGCATTAAGTAGGGGTGAGTATTAGCCCAAAAAGCATTGCAATCTGCTGATTCAGAATGCCGAGCTGGTGGATTTTTCTGAATGCTGTGACTTGCATAATGCTGATGTTCTCAGCACTGACACAGCTCTGGGTGTTAAAGTGCCCTACAGACAGTCAGATATAGATTAATTCAAACAACCCTCTCCTCTGCAAAGCACTCCCTCTATAATTCACTATATTCCCTCTAACAGAGACAGCAGCAGACACCAATTTTCTCCTCCTTTTTATTTTTTTTTTCTTCCCCTGTTCAAAGATCTTTCGATCACCTTGACTTCTGCCACCCAGAGAACCGGGAGAAAACGCTCATCTTAATTTCCCTCCTCCTTGGAGGGGGAGAGGAATCCCCACCTATAAATCTGCAGCCCATTCGGGACTTCAAATGCTTCACTTATCTGGCATTGTAAACTCGGGGCTGTAGAGTAATACTCACCAGACAAGTCATAAATCATGACCAGAGACAGGTGCAATAAATACCAGTGTCAAAAAGTTACCAAGTAAAATTATATTGTTTTGACAAGACGTCCAGATGCGTTGACAACGGGGCGAGTAAATGGTCTTTCTCTGAGAGTCTCTATTAGTGCAGGGCAGGCTGAGGGAGGGGGGAGAAGGTTCTAAAAGACCCAAGAAAAATAACCCAAAAGCTTAAAGGCTTATCATGAAAACTGTGTAACTACTGCAAAACACCTACGAGCACATTCATTTTCTGGGTGACTCTTCCCCCTTCTGTCCCCAGGACCAAACGGTGCATCCCCTTAGATGGTTTTTTTTGGGCTTGATTTTTTTTTTATTTCTATTTTAGGTAAACTGTGATTGACAAAGAACTCTTTCTCTTTTTTTCTACTTCACAACATCTACTTAGAAACTGTTAAATTGGATTTTCTTCTCCTTGTGAAAGAGTTTGGGCGACTTCAATGTTTTTAATGTTGTTACTCCTCATCACAAAATGTGAATTTTAGCACACAGAAACCCCATTTCAGCTCTTCCTCCCCAGTTAAGAACTCAGACATGTTCCTAAGCATCTTTCTGAACAGATTTGGGGCTGCTCTTATATGTGTTATTAATTTGGGGCTCCTGTGATTTTTCTGAACTTAGACCAGAAGGTTCAGCAACTTCCAGTTTCAAACTGTAAGCAATTTGTCAGATATCTGGGAGAGGTTAATATGGAAGGCACAGCTTTAAACCCAGCCATGGGACAACCCCTAATTCCTTGTTTGTACACAATCCTCCTGATGCTGGTAATAGCCAGGATTTTGTTTGGGTTTTTTTTTTTCCCCTGTAACTTCCATGTATGTTGTAGAACTCTCTCAACGGATTGTTTTTGATAAATTCTAGCAACAGTTTGGGAATTAGCCTTGTGATGTGCCTGGATTGTTTTCCTGCCTTTATTTTAAATCCTGAGGAGCAGAATTTTGTGGGTGGAAGAGGTGAGCACTAAAAGTCTTCCATGGGGAGTGTTAATGAGTGGAACTCCTGTGGTGCTGCCTCAGCAAGAGAGAGGAGACCTGTGTTGTGTAGCTGAACTAACAGAGGTGTTCCTGCAGCTCTCAGCCCTCCCCAAAATTTTGGTGCATTAGACCAGTTGAATCATGGAATGGTTTGGGTTGGAAGGGCCCTTAAATCTCAATTTGTTCCACCTCCTGCCATGGGCAGGGACACCTCCCACTAGCCCAGGTTGCTCCAAGCCCCATCCAACCTGGTCTTGGACACTTCCAGGGATCTTTCCACCAGTCCAGTTAAATTTTCCCTCCCTGGTTTAGCCAAGGTTGTTGCACATGCCTTCCCAATTCCCCAGATCTCCAGCGATTTAGCAGCTTTGCCTGGGATAAATTCCAGTGGCAGAATCTTAATACGGAGAGAAATTCTGGTGTTTCTGCTCAGGTGAAACTTCCCCGGTGTTTATGGGAAAGCTGGATGATGCTTTTGGCTCCCAGAGCGGGCTGTGGGTGCTGGAGCACCGTGGAGGTTTGGGCTGCCAGGCCAGACATCAGCACCCTGTAAAACCAAGCCAATATGTTTCTGTTGAAAGGAATGTGCTACCATAAATGAAGGCACTTGGAGGTCAAAGGTCACCGGGAGTAATTAGCCCAGGCCATTAAAGGAAGAATAAAAATCATGTTTTACAAGCTGATAGAAAAGAAAGTTTAAAAATATGCCTTGGAGAGGAAAAAAAAAAAAAAACACAACATCCAGCACCACATGGTTGTTGTTTGTGTGTGTGTGCACATGCACAGAGCAGGAGGGACATGCACACATATATTTTCTTTATGAAAATCTGCCCCTGGCCCACTCTATATGTGTGTTCCTGTTACCACTCAGCTGAAACTTTGGGGGGGAAAAAGCAAATTCTCCCGTGCTGCATATAATATAATATTTTAAAAGCCACCTTTAAACCGGTGGAGCCTTTTTATCATCACATTATCTCCTTCCTCCATCTTAAAATCTGCTTGACACTGGAAAAATACACAAAGCTTGACAGCCAGGATGAAGTGAAATCTGAATATATCCTTGGTAAAGGTTGGCCATTTCAAGGCAGCTCTGGGGAGAGCTGGAGGGATGTTGTGCTCCAGGAGCACAAACAATCCACAAAGGCCAGGCCGCCCATTGCCCACCACCCTGATGGATGAGTGACCCACTAAAGAGCCTCCAGGGGCTCTACAGTTGCCCATTTTACTTAAACGAAATCAAATATGTTTAAAGCTGTGCAGGCTGTGCTGCAGTGGCTGAATTGTGGGAAATGGGAAGAGGTTTTTTAGCACGACTCGGGGAAAATTTCAGATATTTTCTGCAAGACGGTGCTTCGGTCCCACACCAGTTAATAAAGGCTACAGGGTGTGCAGAAGAAGGTAAATGCACTGTAAAGCAACATTATTTTTTCTTAGATATTTTTTTCTTAAATGTTGTGGCTGCCCCAGGATCCCTGGAAGTGTCCAAGGCCGGGTTGGAGCAACCTGGGCTAGTGCAAGGTGTCCCTGCCCATGGCAGGGGGTGGAAGGGGATGGGCTTTAAGGTTCCTTCCAGCCCAAATGGATCTGTAGCTCTGATATTGGGAATTAAGGACATTCCAAGAGGTTCTTCAAGAGGTTGCCTGTGTCAGGCTCATATTTACCTGTGTGCAGAGAAGGCAGGGGCATCCAAAGGAATATTATTCCAAGCACTATGGATAGCTCTGCCTTCACCACTGACATCCTGGAAACCTCAGTTTAAAAAACTTTTGGTTCTCCAAACCCTGTCACAAATGACTCTCTGAACAATTGCACTGACAGCCTCAAAATAGTTATACCCAAAAAAGCCAAGGAGTTATCTACAGTCCAGGAACCAACTTCAAACAATTTACTTTTCATCCACTTCCTCCCCGTCCTCTCCCAAATCAAGGAATATCCCCCACTTCCCTATCACTGCTGCTGGACGCAGAGAGGGGCTCTCTGTGACAGGGGGCAGGGATAACACCTCACCTTAATCAGCCCTGAGATGGTTTCCAGCTCTTCCTGAGCCCTCTCTGCTGCAGAGGAGTCTCCTGTCAGCAGCAATTACCACGAAGCCCTTGCAGAAGAAAAGGGACCAATTTAGCCCATTTGCCTCTCTGGTGTTCCCAGATCCTCCTTCAAAATGAAAAATGCCCCCTGATGATGGGCAAGGACGTGGCACTGTTGGAACAGCTATGTCAACCCAAGCCTTTGTTGTCCCTTGGGTCTGTGGTGCAGTAAGGGACAGATGAAGGATGCAAATATTCACCTGGTTGGGGATGGAGCAGCAGGAATAGTGAATAAATAAATATATAGTTGGCTTGCTCTTGCCTACAGTTCCTTTCTCTGCAACTGGTGCTGTTTAATGTCTGTCCTGTGTTTAGAAGGACCCCAAAAGTCCAGATTTTGGTAGAATGCTGTTTTCACTATGGTCTGACGATCCCTCTGTCTTGGACTGTTCCAATTTTGTCTGTGTAGACCTTTTTCTTCACCAGGGGTTCTACCATGATCAGAATTGCTAGAACTGCGTGTCCACTTTGAACAGAGCTGCCCTGTGTTGCTCTGCCTTGGCTTTAAAGTGCTGAAATACTTCCTGACTGGTTTTTGTTTGCTTCCTTCCCACCTTCCCCTCTGCTCCACAGTTCACCTTTAGCATCGCTCTGCTCCCCTTTTCCTGGTGGTGCTCCCAACCTCCTGCAGCTCCCACGCCCCTCTGGGAAGCTGCATCCTCAGCCCCTGCCAGAATTCCCCACAGGACACTTTAGACATTTGCTTTTAATCTGGGCCCCGGGTGTTTAATGAATTCTGTAAACATAATCACGAGGACTTCCCTAAAGGAAAGCCCCCCCATATCACAGCCATTTCTGCTGACACTTCTGACTCTGGGCTTGATCTTTGCCCAGGCTGCAGAATGCAGAGGGCAGAGTTCAAAAGCTTCCAGTTTACCTCTGGATTATTGGAAATAAAAACCCGGCGGAAACTCTCCGTGGTAATTTGAGGAAACTTCTTCCCCCCCACTCTTCTCCCCCAGGAAGGATGTCATTATATTGTTTTCTGAGGTTGGGTCTGTTTATAGAAATAAACACTTGAGTGAAAACAGGCATGAAATGCTAGAAAGGCAGTGGGGGAAATGCAGGGAGCACGTGGGCTGAGCCAGCACACCCAGCACAGCTCAGGCCTCAAGTTCAAGCACCTCCTCTCCTGGTTCTTGTCCAGCAAAGTCTATTTTCATACCTCTAGTTTATTGTTGATTTACCTACACACTGATAGAGATGTTTGTGTGTGTGCTTTGGGGATGCTTAATAGGAGATGATTTAATTTTTAATTTATTTCAACGAATTTCCCACGCACCAATGCAACAATAAGACAATTTCCATGCCCTCTTTGCTGACCTGGTTATTCCATGCAGATCTTAAGGCTCAAAAATCAGCGTGATCAGCTCCTATTTGAGGCATTTGAAGCAATGCTTTCAAAATTACAAATATTCCAGGACTGTCAGTCACTCCTAAAGATGAATTTATGCCCCCAAATACATTTCCCTGCTCAGTTTGTATTCCAAGCTTCTCCAAACACATATCTTTATGTGTGTCTTCAGCTGTCCTCCTTCTCCTGTGACTGGGAATAGCTGGAAGGTCCTGGAATGCTTTTCAGAGGATTTGTGGTTCTTCAGATGCCATTGGAGCATTTCTGACCTTCCTTTCACATCTCCAATTTATTTTTTTTCACTGCAACATTGTCACCCTCATTCCCACTTGTCCTAGCCACGTTCACTTGCTGTTTACTGACCAATAGGCTTTGTTTTTTTGCAATTTTTTAATTTTATCCACTTTCAAACTGTCGAAAGGAGGAAATTTGGGTGCTTTTTGGCTTTCTCTTCCTTCCTTTCCATATAACTTTTCTCCCTCCTCCTGTCCATCTGTGATATGCAGCCATCCCTTCGGATCTCTGGCAGTTCCCTTCTTATTCAGTAAGAAAGGAACTCATACCAATATTTCTTGGTCTGGGTGTTGTTCCCACCTCTCTTCCTGTCCAACTGTAGAAATAGGTTGAATAATACTAAGTGGACAATAAAACAAATAAAAACCCCAAACCCTGGCATTAGGTAGAACCTGGAGTGAGTGGGGGAGTCCATAAATCATTCTTCCTGCCACATCTGTTTTGATTTTTGAAGTTTATCAGCCCGTCCAGTCGCAACAGGGATTTTTAGGGGTAGGGAGAGGAGGAGGAGGGAAGGGCTGCAACACTAATCTCCCAGTGTGACTTACAGAATATCAGGGACCAGGGGAAAGAAAGGCTTTTAGCTGGTCTCTGCTTTTCCTTCCTCGAGGCTGGAGATAAAGCTTGGCTGCTCACGGGGAGCTGGGCTGAAAAGGGCGATTCATGGCCCCGGTTATCGGGGCTGGAGCTCCCCTCGCAGCCCCTCTCCCACGTGGGGACCCGGGTGGGCGTGTGGAGATAAGACAAGCCCAAAGCTCAGACCTGGCCAGACAAAATGGGCTTTTTTTTAACTCTCCCCCCTCTCTCCCTGGTCCCCGGGGAACGTGTGTGGGCATCTTTAAAGACACTGGCAGCGATAAGTTGTTTTTTTTGGTCTGTTCTTAGCGGCCAGAACGGAGGGGGAGAGGGAAGTCGGGGCAGATTTCTGGCCCTAAGGAGCCTTCCCCTCCTCCCCAGGGTTTGGAGGGAGTTGGGAGCAATAACCTCGGAGTTCCCCTCCCTTCTGAGGTTTACTTGACATCTTCTCCCATCCCAGCCCGTGGCAGCAGGGGCTGATAATTCCTGTCAGCTCCGTGTTCTCCAGACCTGCCCCTGATCCTCACCAGGAGTGCTGCTGCTGTGGATGGTGCCAAGGACAGATTGTTTTCCTTCTTTTTTACTTTCGAGATGCCTTGTATTTGACAAGGAAGCAAGTGCAAGCCTGTCTCAGAGGAAGAGTTACCAGCATTCTCTCTTCCACATGAAATCCTTGCTTTTGGAAGAGCACTCCAGGCGTTTCAGCCACTTGGATGTTCTGGTAAATCTGACTGTCTCCCCACAAAGGCCAGAGCAACGAAGGAAAAAAAAAATAGAGGAGTTAAAACTTTATTTTTTAAAAAAATTCTATTGAAAAGTATGATTTTTTTATTTTTGCAAAAGTAAGTACTAAAAATCTTTTTTTTGTTTTAGCCATTTCTAGGCACCCTGACAACGAAATGTCAGGTACAAAGCTTCCCTGTGCTGTTAAAGATTGAGCCCATTCCAAAATGATATTAGTCAATATCTTTATTTACTTCTATGCCACAATATTTTCGTTTTCTTCCATTCTTGTTGCAAACAGGAACATTCATTTCTTTTGATTCTAGATTAATGCTCAGCTTTGAGCCTGTTCTCCATCTCCAACAGGTACAATCCTAAAACCCGTTTCTTTATCCCATCAGTTGGAACTCTCTTCCATCTTTGGTTGTGAAGGAGAAGGGGATGTTATGATTATTTAAATGCACATCTGATGAGCCTGAACTGGTGTCCCAGGCTGAGCTCTCCCCAGCCAGGCCTTACAATGAGGGTCTGTAATAGGTTGGTAGCGTCATATTTGGGAACAGTGGGACTTTATTCTCCCTTCAGTGGGAAAAAGGGATTAGAGGCCTTGGAGTGACATCAGTGCAGGAGCTGGGGGAGCGAGAGGAGGGTGAGCTCTGAGCCCTGATGTGTGTGACAAACGAGTGGCACAGAAACACACGGGTATCACCTACTTAAGATGGTGCAAATGGGCTGGGTTCCCACTCTGGACCTGTGAGTGAAGGGAAATATTTACCTTGAAAGAGGATCAATGATGCCAGACAGAGGGTAGACGGGAGTGATTGGGTTCAGATGGAGACTGGGAGGAAACTCAGGCACGAGCTGCCCCTTATCAGCCCCCCCTGCTCTTCATCCCCAGCTCTGTGCTGTCCTTGCCTAAACAGAGCCATTTATACATAAAAACCTGATTTTTGGCCTGCTTTTGTTTATTGCTGGGTTTGGGATTGCGTTTTCAGAGGGTTTTTTGATTTTTTTTCCCTGCAATTCTGTGTTCAGTACTTGGAGCAGGACTACAAGAAGGCTGGAGAGGGACTTCTTACAAGGGTCTGGAGTGCCAGGACAAGGGGAACGGCTTCCCACTGCCAGAGGGCAGGGTTAGATGGGATATTGGGAAAGAATTCTTCCCTGTGAGGGTGGGGAGGCCCTGGCACAGGTTGCCCAGAGAAGCTGTGGCTGCCCCTGGATCCCTGGAAGTGTCCAAGGCCAGGCTGGACAGGGCTTGGAGCAACCTGGGCTAGTGGAAGGTGTCCCAGCCCATGGCAGGGGGTGGCACTGGATGAGCTTTAAGGTTTCCTTCCAACCCAAACCAGTCTGACATTCTGTGAAATTCTACCCAGCCAATCAATCTGTAAATCACAAGTGTGCAAAAATACCCAATATTTGTTTGCAGATGAATCAAACAGTTCAAATGTCATCTAGTGTATTATGTTTCTGCTTCAGATCTGTAATTGGATGAACAAGAATTAAGTAAGAAGGTGTTTTTTTTTTTTAAATTGATACCTTTTTCCAACCAAAATAGGTCCTATATTGAGCTGGAATCTCTGTGAACACATCAGAATTATGGTTATTTTATCCCAATTAGTTTGTCCAGCCCAAGCAGTTCGTTCATGTCCTCTCCCTTTTTTTTAGGCTGCCTTTTAAAGAGTACCTGAAGCAAATCACTGAAATACAGTTTCCAAAGCCCTGTTTATACAGCCCATGTTGACTTAGCACTTGAATTGCCTGTCTCATTTAACTGATTCATGGTTCAGGAGGATGCTGCCTCTTGATTTGTGGCCCAATTGATATTTTGCTTACCCTGGGGCTACCACGACTGCTGGGGCCTGGTTTGCATTGAGTGATTAGTCCTGACAGCTGCAGGAGACAATTACCCTGCCAGGTTCCCCCGAAATGCCTGTGCTGGGCTGTTCCTTCCCCAAGGCCTGAGCCCCAACAAATCCCCTGTGTGGGGCTGGAAAGTCGAGTCCCCAAAGATGAACTGTGGGATGTGTGTAACCACCAGGAAATGGAAGTTAAAAAGTGGTGAGCGGGGCAAGGTCTGCTTTAAGGAAACCTCTTGCACCTAATTCTCTTTATTATTAGTCAGTTTATTTATTTTTTATTTCTGAATTTCACTTAATGATGAAAATCTATTCCCAAAACTTATTCCCTTCGATTGCATCAGCACTAAATTCCTTCAGCACTGTGTTTACAAGCAGCAAATGTTCTTTCTTCCCACTGATTCTGCAGGAGCACCTTGACTTTTATAGGAGTTCCATAATTTCACTTTTCTGCTGTCAATCAGACTTTCTTTCAGCTCCTTTAAATAATCAGCTGTCTCCAGCTTCCAAAGTCTTTGGTTTTGTTGGTTGGTTTGGGTTTTTTTGTAGATAAAATTAACAAAGTGCTCATGAAGACCTATTTATTGGAAACAGAAAAAATATCTTGTTACTTATAGACAGTACAAATTGCTAAAATAAAAATAATCATTATTTTCTCAAAGAGAATGCTGAAGAGGGGATGAATTCCTTAATTAGAACATCACAGCAGCTTCCTTAGTGAGAAGTTAATTTTAAGGAAAAAATGGTGTTCAAAATCTGGGCTGTCTGCAATAATTAATAATCACACATGAACAACCTGGAAAAACCACAAACCCCATGGGTGTCAAGAATTCTCATCCATTCTCAAGACAGAATAAAAACAAGTCGTGATGGGATCAGCTGTAAATCCTTAGGGAAGGGCTGCCTGGTGGGGCAGGGACAATGACAGGCTGGAGAACAGGGAGTCTTCAGGTCCCCAGAACTGATCATGGCAGAAACTGGTATTTCCAAATCCTCACAAATTCCCCTCTTTAATGGGCACCCCCAAAACTTGCTTCAGACAAAACCCTTGGGCAAAAGGTAGGTTTGGTCTCCATAGTCCATTGAAGCTTTAGGAGATGCAAATGACAGTAGAGAAGACCATAATATATATTTTTAATTTTAATGTAACTACATCCATAAAGAACCATCCCTTTAATCACCATTTTTTCCCCCATAGCCTGACTGGAGCTCTTGGAGCAATAGTAGGAGAGGTGGGTTTATAGGGGGGGGCCTAGAGGCAAATAACTTAATTAGCTGTTACCAAAACCTCTGAGCCATATGGCCACCATAAAAAGGGGATTTTAATACACTGTTCCATTTTTATGTCATCAGTTGCAAGCTATGGATTCACTCTCACCCCCAGTAACTCATGATTGCACAGAAGAAAAGCTCTGAAGTGAAAACACAGCCCATCTGTTAGTGATAGGGGCGAGCCGTGTATTCTCTACGTACATATATACATTTCCTGCATTGCATATGATTTCAAATATTTGCTCTTGGAACTGCAAGGTGTCCTACTGTCATAACAGTCAAGTTATTCATTAAGCTGTCAGCACCTTTGGTGCATTGCTCCCACACAGGGTCCATTTCTGATTTTTCCATTCCCCCCCGGAGAAGCCCCTCACTCATCGCCGCGCGCGGTTCCTCTCACGACGGGTGCAACTGAGATCCTCATGTCAACATATGTAAACCAAATCTGTACCTTTCCATTGCCACGCTTCCAACTCCCGAATTTCCCGGGGCACTAATGGATTTGGAGGGCCAGCTCGAGTTTTTGCGAGGGTTTTGTTCCTATCGACGTGATGCAGTTCTTGGCACCGACTTCTGAGCCCGGGGCCGGGGAGTATTAAAAGCTGAGAAGTCGAGCAAAACAAGTATCAAGCAAAAAGAAAACCATGATTGATGCCCAGCCCCGGTGTTTGGAAGTGAAGCTGAGCAGATGGTTTACAACAGCAAAGCCCAGGCACCGGAGCTGTGCAGAGCTTTGCCTGAAATTGTGCTGTTGTGCTGAGCCTGACCCAGAGCCTGCCCACCTTCAGCAGGAGGGCACTTTGTGTTTAGTGCTCCAGTGGAATAAACAAAATATAGAGGCTTCAGGCTTCTAAAGGGTGACTTCGTGCTGCTTTGTTTCTAAATCCAGCTATTTCTGTGTGTTGTTCGTGAGCCTCTCAGAAGCCTGAAATGGAAAAGCTGCCTCATCACTGAGATAAAACATCATACCTGGCTTTCCCTGTGGTTTGTAGTGATTAGGGGGGACTGCACTGTGAGTGGGGAGCAGCTGGCAGACAGTTCATTTCTCTGCTTTAGGGTTGGTTGGTAGGTTCAGATTGACTGGATTTTGCTGTCTGACCTTCCGAGGTGCCCTCAGCCCACCCCATCATCCTGCCCCTGTCCCCAGGGAGCAGTGGTGTCCCTGACCATAGGAAAGGACAACCCAAGGACCCCCAGCAGACCTCAAAGGGGAAGAGGCTGGACTGTGCATCCTGGGTAAGGGCAGTGATGCATTTGTGATCAAAGCTACCTTAAAAAAGCCTTGTCTGTAGTTAGTCTTCCATACCTGGGGTGCTTGAACTGTTTCCTTGGCTTTCAGTCCTGAATGATCCAGTTTTTGCCTGTTTCCCTCTGGTGAGTCCAGACTGATGAGTCACAGATTGATGGATAAATCAGGCATCAAAATAACATCTTACTTTGCTTCCATCATTGCCCTGGGGTTTAACTCTGGCCTTTCTTGTTACTGCTGCACTTAGACTAGATGGTTGGCTTAGGTTCCAGCTGAAGGATTCTATTCTGTCACTGTAGAATTAGGACATATTCTGTATTCTGTTCACATCCAGCCGTGGCAGTGGAGCACATCATCAGGGGCACAGCCTGCTCTGTGCACCCCCGGGCTGCTCCTCCGCGACCAGCCTGGCTCGCCAGGCACCAGACGTTCCTCCCAGCGCTCATTCTGTGCCATCCCTGCCCGTTCCCATCCCATCCCTGTCCCGTTCCCGTCCCGGTCGGTCCCCGCCTGCATTCCCAGCTCTTCCCGGCAGGTGCCACCGTCGGGCCGTTCCCGGCGCTCCTGTTCGTAGGAATAAATTCCTATTTTCGCTTAATTCCCAACCATTTTCATCGATTTGAGGGAAGGAGGGGGAGAACCAGGCTCCGGGCAGCGAGGAGCAGCTCCCCCCCCCCCCACGCCCCAAGGGGAAGGGACAGGAGGGTAGTAAAGGAGTCCCTTGGACACCCCCCTGCCCTGCCATAGGTTTGTGGCCAAATCGCTTCTTTGCCACTAATTTAGAAGAACTCGTGCCCATATTACCCTATAGGGAGGTTGGTCGCTGTGACCTGAGATCCCAGTGGCACAGGGAAAGCTCCTGGCATCAGTGGAGATAACAGAGCTCCTCTGGCTGCAGTTGTGTCCCCCCATCATCAGTGGGGGAGCTTTGGCTCCTGAACATCTGTCCCTAAATGTCCCCAATAAGGACAGAAGACTCACTCTGAAAGAGATGGACTGAAAGTCCCAATATTCCCTATGGAATTCTGGGCAACATCACATGTATTCTGTCCTGCAACCATGTCAAGGGGCTTCAGGCTTCTAGGGGTGATTTCATGCTGCTTTGTTTCTAAATAATGCTATTTCTGTATGTTTTTCAAGAACCTCTCTGAAGCCTGAAGTGGAAGAGCTGCCTCATCCACTGAGATAAAGCAGCATACCTGAGTGGATTTTGAGGTCCCTTCCAACCCAAACCATTCTATGATTAGATGAATTTAGGCTCCTTTTCCCAAGAAATGAGGCAGAATCCTTCCCCAGGCCCTGTATCCTGGGGCTCCTCTCACAGGGGAGTGCTGTCCACGCCGTGCAGAGGAGGCTGAGGGTGTGGAAGGCTTTGCTGCCCTGTCTGCACCTGAGGCTGGTTCCTTCTCTGTGACCATTACCTGTAGAAACAACCCATATCACTCACCAGCAACGTGCTCTAAAAGAGGCATAAATAAGGTCTGTGCCCAGAGTTCACAGTGAAACGTGTTATATCTTTCCCCATATTTTAGGCTGAACTTTTTTTCCCCCCCCCCGTGTTCTCCACGGGCCTGTTTTTATTTCTTTCATCGCCGTCAAACGCCAACTCCTAAAGCTCTCGGTGCTCCCCAGCCCTCCCCGCAGGTTCCCGGCGAGCAGGGGGATGTTTGCAGTGACAGGAGCTCTCAGCTGGCTCGTTAGACCCTTCAGCAGGTGGGGGAGCCCCGAGCAGCTCATCCATCTAAACACAGACGGTACTGCGGCCGCCCCGGGGCTGGGACGCCGGTGACCTTCTGCAGCCCTTAACAAACAGCTCCGATGATTGCAGGGAGCAGCCCCACGCCGGGCAGGCAAGATAAGAGCAATGTCACGTCAAACATTCCACGGGAGTTTGTCAAATGGCATCGGGGGGGAGACCAAACCTCAGGAAAAGCAGCTGGTTCCCTAATCCCGGCGGAGCGGGCGCAGCGCTGAGGGGAATCGGGTTGGGGAGCTGGAACCAGCACAGGTTTTGAATAATCGTTTTCTAATTTTAGCTTCACCAGAACGTTCTGCTGAAGCGAGTTGCTGCTCAACCTTGTGCCACTGTGTGTGGTTTGTGTTTGGAGGGTTGCACGGACGTGGATCTCTGTCTTTACGGGCCAAGAGGAAGAAAAGTGCAGATCCAGCGACAGTGGCTTTGTTTTCTCTGGACAAAATTAATCCCCAGAGTAGCAAAGAGTGAGTGGCTTTGCAGAAACAAAGAATAATCTTTTTTATGATTTCCGTCTCTGCTTTGGTTTTGGGAAGCCAGGAGCTTTGAAATATTGAAGTGGACCTTCAGTGAGGGGAGTTTTCCCCGCCTGTACCGAGGTTGCTTTATGCCTCAATCTGCTCTGCTCATGAGCACCAAGGCAATAAATAAACCAAATCAGCAAACTGAAACAGGAGGTGCTGCAATATCCAGGGGGAATTTACTGTTTTTCATAACGTTTTTAAGCTCATTTCATTTTTAAGCATCAAGATAAAAGCATTGGGGTTTGATTGTTTTTTATCTTTCTGATTGACTCCAATTTGCAAATACTTTTGGCTGACCTAAAACAGGACTTTTTGGAGGAAAGTTCTAAGTAATAATATTGGCTCAGGCCACTAGACATTCTTGTGTCATTAGGACTGAAGGTGATAAGAGCAGAGATTTCTGTTTTCTCTGTCACTGGAACGAGCAGCAAAGTCTTCTTTCAACACAGAAGTCTCAGATTAAAATCTTGGCCCACTGAGATCTGTTCCAATCTCATTGTTCTTGTGTGATTGTTCAGAGGTGACTCACTAAGACCTGGAATTCACCAAGAATGATGTTCCAGCCAGAGAGTATTTGGAAAACCTCATGTAACATGTCTGTGATAAATGTAGGACACTGCAGGAGAAGTGGTCCTGTTTCTTGGAAGTACCCACAGATCTGTGGTGGGATTAGTAATAGGTCTGTTCTCGCTGCCTTTGCCTGGGTTTGTTCTGTCTGAAGGCCAGTGATGTACAGGCAGCCCTTGGGTGTGAGTGTGGGATTGAAGTATGACGTGGGAATGGCTTTTTAACCGCCCATCTCGACCCCAAAACAAGGCAGGGAGACAAATTATGTTCTCATGTAGCTCATCCGGTAGAAACCTGGTGTTCCATCATCGCAACAAGGGTCAGAGGTTGGTGTTTGATGGTCACTTTAAAGAGGGAGGTTTCTTTCCTTGGGTTTTGGCCATTTTTGTTCCATCTCTGTGCGGCCAGAACGCCTCCAACAGTGGGAGCTCCTCTCTGCACAGCTCCCCTTGCTGCTCCCCACGTTGTGATCTGCTCCTGCTCCCTTGGAGGGAAAAGCCAAGGACTTTGGAACCTGGAAGAAGTTTCTCCTCTGCTCTGAGCAGAACAAGAAGTACCAAACTGGCAGAAGAAACACACACCACACAGAGTGAATTTCTTATTATTAAACAAGTAAAGTAACAATGTTTTCTGCAGTTTGCTTTCCTTTCCATGCCTTCACCTGAGCTTCACACGTGGTGAAAGCGAAGCCACAGCCACCAGTGTATAAATTCCAGGACCAGCAGCCAACAGCTCTCAGCTTTGTTACTCTTCCCCTTTCAACAGCTCCATCACTCCTGTGTGTTGCAGCCACACAGACAAAGAGGAGGTTTAGATTTAGGAAAACAGAGTGAAACCCGTGCTGGTATCAAAGCCTGTGGGCTCAGACAGTGTCAGGGTTGTCTGCAAAGGGAGCAGGGAGAGCAGTGCATCCATCTCTGCTCCCCGTGTGGATGGATATCCCAACCCAACCACAAAAGGACCTACTGTGCCCGTTGTGATCGTGTGCAGACCTCCATTTCCTTCAGCTGGTCTGTAAATACTGTCCTGGAGAGATGAATGGATAAGGAGACAGACGAGGTAACACAAACACCACCCACTGCAGATAATGTTATCCTGGAAAGGGAATGTTTTCTTCGAGACCTTTCTGCAGAAAGTGATTGAGCTCAGTGAAAATGTCCTGACAAAAAGTATTTGGGTGAAAAATGTGGAGTTCAGAGGTACTTCTAGATTAGGTACTCACCTTGATTTTGATTAATTATTCATTGGATTGATATACATTGGGAATATTCAGAAAACTCAGTTTTAATGTTTGACAGTGAACCATTTTTGCTTCTCTCCCCGACATGACCTGTGCTTTCCAAAGTTTCTTGTAACTCTATTTAAAATATAACTAAGCCTGAGTGGGAATGAAAAGCTGGGCATTGTTTTACCTCCAAGGAACATGTTTTGCTGTATGGATTTGTGTTAAAATATTTTTGTAATGGTCCAAAAAGTCTGTGCTTGGCTCAGCAGTAAAAGGAAGAGCCAGTTACTCCCCCAGCTCCATGGAGAAATGCTAATTACAGCTGGTGCCGCTCATGGAGCGCGGTGTGTGCACGTATGAGTCAGGGATACATCACCCCTCTCCCTTTTGAAGAAATGCAGGAGGAATTTTAACTGCAGAGATGAACAGAAAGGACCCAAAGTTAATGGTTCACTTAGGAATAAATAGTTCCTCTTCTTGACACTCGCACGCCGAGCGCCAGACCTCAGCTGGGCTAAATCAGTAAATCATTAACTTTAATAGGGATTTGCCAGTTTACACCTACGGAGGGTCTGGCTCCCACATTTCAACAACAGTTCTGCTCAGACAGAGCCAACACATCAGGCCAGGGGTCCTGTCCACGGGGCTCAGGGGCTGCACATCTGCTCTTCCACTCGGGACGCTGCAAACCCCCCTCTCCCCTCAGGCCAGGCCCTAATGCAACTTTCCAATCATACATCAGGGACACGGAGAACCAGACTTTTTGTGCCCACAGAGCTACTGTATTTTTTTAATGAATCAGACAGGAATAGTGCTTAAACTGCTTACCACCAGCTTTAATTTACAGCCTGTGGTAATATAGTGACAGTAATGTTGTCATCATTCGCTCTCTTCCTCTGTGGCATCAAGCCCAGACTTCCACATTCTCGTTTTTGGGACGGTGTCAAGCTCGGTTTTACCCCCACCCCTGATGAAATGATATGTTATTTAAAAATAAATAAATAAATGGGACCTCACTGATAGCTCCAGAATCCGCTGGGTTCTCTCTTCTGCCTTAATGTGCTTTTCATCCAGGGAGCAGAATGAAAATGCATTTTCTATGGTAGTAACTGGCATGTTCTAAATGGTGTCAGAATTCAGGAACATGACAAGCAAAATACAGCTGGACTGGAGGCCTCCACCACACATAGAGTAGGAAATATTGCATTCCCATGCTGTTTTCATGCATGCAAGCGATCAGCCACATTACAAACCCTTAAAAACATGGTGAGAAAACTTGACATTTCCCAGATGGGCGGCTTGTTTGAGACTAACCCATCTGACTTGCCTTTCTCCAAGGGAGTTTAACCCCTTGGAGCTCCTACAGGGAAGCTGCCTTTCCTTGTCATTCCACTGCAAGCCCAGCAAAGTGGTGCTGGTTTTTCAGGGCTGTTGGAGCTCAGGTTGGCACCCAAGTCTTTGTGTGACCAGAGCTGCACCGGTGGCTCTTGTTTTTTGCTTTCTGGAGAGTAGCTTGTGCCAAACAAACCTGCACAAACCACACCAAGGGCTGTAATGGGACCAAAAATCAGCAGCTGCTGCTCAGCCTCCACCCTCTGGAACCCTAACCAAGCATCGTGGCCTTGCTGATTTTAAACTGCTGAGACCTCTCGAGCTTAAACTCAATATGTTTCCAATAACACCAGGGAAAACACATGAGCTTGGCTTAGCTGCAGGGCAGAGCAGCTGGGCACAAACTCACCAGCAAGACTTTTTTTGTCATTTCTGATGCAGATGTGATTGGTGTGTAACCAGTGCTGAACACTGTGCAGGAGGTTTCATGTTGGGTAGATCTCTCGAAGGCCTGAAACATATTGATATATTGATATATATACTTACTGTTTATTCCTTGATTCTGTAATAATCCTTCCCTAATTACCCCATCTTTTAGGGCTACTGGCCTCTTTGTAAGACAGACAATTTTTCAAGACCGGAGATGTTTTTAAGGTAGGCAGAATCTTGCTCACTCTTAACTGGCTGAAAAAACAGCCTTTACTTTTCAGTGCCAGGCTGGTTTTTTATTCAACAGGTCGACCAACCCAAAAGCACAGAAACAAGTCTTTTTAAAATCAGAGCAATAGCACAGGGGGTATCCCACTGTTAAACAAGTGAATAATGTCTGACCAGAGGCTCAGATGCAAAAGACTCTCAGTGCAAAGATGATCTACCATCTAATAACCCACACGATGCAAATCATAGATTTAATTGTTCTGCATCCACTCTCTTTTTCTTTCTTCTCTCTTGATCTCTCCTCTTTTGTTCCCCCCCCCCCAACTCCTTTATCAAGAAGAACTTCTGGAAGGAAAAATAAACACTGGAAGACACTCAGCTGTTTTGGCAACCATGTGTGTGCAAGGAAGGCCTTTTCCCCCTGCTCTGTCCCTCCAGACTGAAAGGAGCTGGAGCTCCAGTTTGAGGGCAGACAAGCAGCCTGTGAAACTTCAGCCAGTTTTCATCACAGCTGGCCCTGCCTGTGTGATTTCAGACAAAAGACTTCCGTCTTTATCTGGCTCTTATTGAGACATTTCATTCAGGCAGAGATAAAAGGGAAAAGATGTGCTTTGAAATCGACCCATTAGGGCGTCAAAGAAATCAGCATGCAAATGCCACACGCAAATGGCTTCAAGATGAGGCCGGAGGATCAAATCTCTCGGTGCCAACGGGAGTTTGTCCTGCACAGGGACCCAGCAAAGCCATTGTAGGAACCTCAGGGGAGTTTGGCCCTGTGTTTGTTAAGGGAAGGAGGTGGGAGTTGGACGTGGAAGCGATCCTAAAAATAAGTTACAATGGGACGGATTGTTTCCGAGAAATTTCTGGTTTGGTGAAGGCCGGGAAGGTTTTTCACCAAAATGACTCTTCGACGAACCTTGGAGAGTTTCCTTCTGAATTCCCACCTTGCAAATACTCACAGAGGTCAACGTGCCACTCCCTGGGTGTGGGTCACTTTGCACAGGATCCCAGAATTGCTGGGGTTGGAAGGAGCCTCTGGAGATCCCCTACTCCAACACCACTGTGTGTGTACTGGGGCAGTGCTGACCTGCCATGCACAGACCTGGTTTGTGGTATGCAAGGACTGTATGACAGACACAGGGTCTGAGATGGCTCCTTGAAGTGTTTGGTACCTATTGCAGAAAGTGAATGCATTTTTCTCACTGTCTATAAAAGGACTGTATCAGCCAAAACCCGAAAGATCTCTGATGGAACAAGCTTTACTGTCTTTGAAAGGCTGTGTGATGTCTCCCAGCAGAAGAAAATCAGGATTCAGCTGAAATGGCAACAAAAGAGAGCCTTTGTTGAGGGTCCTGAAGGTGGTCATGCTTTGAGCTTTGCCAGCTCCTTCAGCAATTCTTCACAGGGTCATGCAGGCTGCTGGCGTGCCCCGTGCAGCCCAGGCTGGGATTGCTGACCGTGCACACCCCCCATCCTTTTGAGGTCTGTAATCACCTGTGGAGACCAAGCAATGCTCAGCAGAGGCACGGGGCTGACTTCAGAAACCTCTGCTTGCCCACAGCCCACGGGCAGGCACGAGGAACAAACTTCAAAAGGTGTTTTCCCCTGCTTTCATTTGCCATTTACGCCCCTCGGCCGAGACGTGTCGCCGGCCCTCTGAGTGAAGAATGGAGCGTTTGGGCTCTGCAGCAGGAGGAACCTTCCCCTGCATGATACCTTTCCACCCACTGAGAAAACTACCACTTAATAACGTGCAAATCTCTAGTTAAAGAATTACAGAGATTAGCCTGAAGCCTGACACTCATCCTGCAGGAGGGAACCCACCAAAACGCTGTTGACAAAGGGAAACTTTGTTAAGCGTGTTTAGTTCAGCTCTGCTATTGCAAGGATCCCCTAAGCTGCTTTGTTTTATGAGATTTAGGGCAGAGGATTTTCTTGAAGCAAAGGGCAAAGGATTTTCTTAAAAAGCATATTCCCTCCAGAAGGGTGCACGGTCTCGTGGGATGGAGGGATTAGGTGTTCATTTCCTACACAAAAGCTTCTTAATTGTCTAAAGGATGCCTGGATATGAACCAACCTCTAAGTGAAATATCAAGTAGACTGTCTGAAAAAAGAAAAGAGAATAATTTCACTTATTGTTACCTGCACTGGGAGTTCTGTACCTGAAAGCAATGAAACTCAGGAGTGTCTCCATGGACTTTGAAAAAATCAAAAGGTTTTTAGGATCTGAAGAGAAACCAGAGCAGTGTGGAGAGGAAACCATGCAGAGAAACTCTGATTTAATGAATCTGAGCCTGTAACAAGGGAAAGTTCCTGCTGGATATGTGTCCTATCCCAAACATCTCCCATGAGGTACCTGGTGTTTAGTGATTCCAGGATTAACTCCCCACGTCAGTGAGAGTGATGCTGCTTCATAGTCTGGCTGGGGAGCTCAGCAAGAGGGACTGTGAGGATTGAACTGGTGAGGGTTGATCCTTCCAGAACAACAACTCTCAGAGGACACCACAGGAACTTTGAGTTTCACACTGAACTGACTCAAAATCAACAAAAACTACTCAAACATTTTGTGCCATTTGTACTGCAGTGGTTGGTGCCACCCAGGACTGTTCAACCAGCTCATCCTCCCACTGGAGATCAGCTTTTCCCCCAGTGACACTTGATATGTCACCACGAGGTTTCCCTCACGGGAACATTCCTGATTTATGTGCAGCCAGAGTTTCATGCAATGGTATCTCCCATATCTCAATTTGGGAACGTGGCAGCTTAGCACGAGAGCAGCTGTTCTACATTTCTTGCTTTGAGTCCTTCCTCCAGGCCAAGCTCCAGCTCTTCTACTGAATAAACTGTTTCCTGGGGACCCCAACCCTGCAGATGCTTCCCCAAAGTCGTCTCCCTCTGATCTGATTTTCTGTTATTTCAGTGGTTGCTCCCAAATAAAATGTGTCCTTTATTCCAGGGTGAAAATACTTTGGGCTGAACTGTTCAGGTCCCAAATTTTTGCAAGTTTACTGAAAAAAAACCAAACAAAACCCATCCTTGAAATCATCAACTGATTTCAGAATATCTTTCTTCTAAGCAGCAAGTACAGTTTGTGCACAGAGAAAAATTTGCACTACACACTGGTGCTCATTTTGTCTCTATCAGTCCTTACAATGATGAGTGTTGTTAAATTGGACTGTACTAATAACTACTTTGTTGTTGTTATGGATGTTATATTTATATGACAGTTATATTTATATTACAGTTATATTTATATTACAGTTTTAATGTAGGAATTATTCCCATTCCCTCTCAGCAAATAAGATGTGCTATTTTCCCTCCCCTTGGCCTTCTAGTGATTCTCCCATTTTTTGTTGGGATGTTTTCTGGACAGCCTGGGATCTTTGTAGCCCTTGTCCTTACCTGAGGTGAGGTGACAGTTCTCCTTTATCAACTACACGTGCAGGGCAGGACCTCAGTGCAGCAGAGTGAGAGCATCAGGCAGCAGAGTGAGGAATGTGCATTTCTCCAGCATCCCTTTGCTATCAAAATGAATTTTACCACCAAAACCAATAAATATCCATTGCTTAAACACTGCAACAGCTGAACTGTTCACACACACACACCCCCAACAAAGAGCAAGAGCAACAACCCACAGCCCCACGTGCCCCTCTACCCATAAAGGTTCAGACCTTTCAAAATGGCCTCGTTCTCTTTTTCATTTTATTTTTTGTGTGTGTGTTAATTCTTTCTGTCTCTTTTTTTTCCCCCCCAATAAACCCTTCACGGGGTTTGCCTCTTTGTAAAGTGTATAGTCTGCACTTGGTTTTGGGTGGCTACTCCCTCTATAGGAGGGATTCTCGTGACCATATGGAGCTGTCTGTGCTTGGCTGCACTTGCACACAAACCATCACCAGGGGGGTGGGCAGGGACGGGCTGTTTGTTGCTCTCCGTTGATTTTGGGCAAGAATTGCCCTACACAGCATTTTTTTAGAGTATTCTGTGGGGGTTTTATCATCTTACCCCACAGTAAATATTATTGCTCTATAAGATGCGACCTTATAGAGGGAGCTTGATGTCACAGTTTACTCCACAGGGAATATTTAATTGCCAGGGAAGATGTTCCAGAGGAGTAAAAGATTAAAAAAAAAGGGATTTTTTTTTCAGACATTCCTCTGTGAGAAGTGCAGTCCTCTCCTGGCTTCAATTCTGGCACCTCAGGTCTTTTCTAGTGCAACAACAGCAATTTTTTTATAAAATTAAAGCTGAAAACTAATGGATCTGGTTTTCTCCTTTGTGCTGATGTGGCCAAATTTCTGTGAGCTGATGCTGCTGTCTCTGAAACCCAAACTGGTCTCGTTCACAATGATGTTTTGAGCTGTAGATTTTTCAGCTACTGCTGTGAGTGAAAGTGAAAATAAAAACACAAACAGGCTTCTCTTGCTTTCTCTGTTATGGATATTGAGCGTTATTGGTACAGGTGATCAAAAAGATAATAAGAGGGTTTTTTTACAAAAAACTCCTCCAGTACTGAGGCATTTGGGAAAATGACCCCGAGAGGCAACCCTGGGAAATGAAGGGGCTGACTCCCAGCCCTCTCTGCCTTTAATTACCACGAAGCCACTGATTAAGCCCAGGAGCTCTGCTCCTAATCCCGAATTCCTGGTTTGGAGCCTCCCAGGGCTGGTGTGCCCGAGCCCTGCCCGTCCCCCCGGGGCTCCCTCCCTGCCCTGGGGGCACCAGAGCCCCGCAGGTCCTGCAGGGCCACCTCGTGTCCCCTGAGCAGCAGCCCAGGCAGGCTGGCCCCGATGGAGCTGCTCACATTCCACGCTCAGTCACTGTCTGCTGGCTCGCCAAGGAACAAAGGAACAGCCCCTTCCTATTAAGGAGGGTAATAACTTAATTAAAACCGAGTTCCACGCGCTGCAGGACCTGGTTTGTCATCAAGAGGCCTTCCCTGCCTTCCCCTCTAGTTTTTGATAATCTATGCCAGATATTTAATCACTGGATACCCCCAGTATAAAGCTCCTTGCCTCCATAACCAGCAGAAAGCTTGTCAAAATAAATTTTAACTTCTGACCGTGGTAGAAGAGCAACTAGAAGGAATTAACAGAATCAGAGCTGTCAATCAGAGCTTGGGCTCACGGTTTATATTATTAATTCCAACTCTGGTGGCATGGGCTTGGGATAACAACCATCCTAAGCTGCATTGGTCCAAAAAACACAAACCAAGAGTGGAATATATTTCGTGCCGAGGTGACGTTACCGAGTGTCCAGAGAAACTTCTTTTTTTTTCTTTTTTTTTCTTTCTTTTTTTTTTTTGTCTTTGAAAGGTGATGTTTTATTAGATTATTCTCGCTGCCAAAAGACACAGCTACTGTCTGGCTTCGTTTGCTGACTGTTTTTTCCTAATGTTAAAGATTTATTCCACACCCAAAAGCAAACTCAACAGAAAAAGGCAGAGGAATTGTTGTTTGTTTGTTTGTTCCTGTGAATTTGCCTCTAATGAATGCAGCATGTGGGAGTGGAGGCTGTGACTGGTCCTTGGTGGGTTATGAAGTGAGGCTGGCCTCACAAATTGAAATCTATCTTGGAGCCTGTGAGTTGGAGGTATTGTTACAATGCAAACCAGCGGGAAGGATTCCAGGGAGAAAGAGGAGAAGTGTGTTAATTGAGAACAATAACACACTGCAGCCCTCCAGAAGCTGGTGGCCTTAATAAAACCAGACAATGCTATGTTGTTGCATAACCTGAACTTCAAATTCAATCCCAGTTTTAGTGGAGCAGAAGGGATGCAGGGCTGCCTTTCTTTTCTTCTCTTCATTTCTGGGGCCATCAGAACAGAGAAGGTGTCCTGGGTCACCTTGACCTGGGCTTGAACTGGGTCTCTCTCTCCCAAATAAAACTTTTGAGCATGGGTTCAATTTCAAGGACATTAAACACACAGAAGTTGATGTTTGCAATCAAAGGAACATTGGTGGCACAAGTTTCCATCCCATCTTATTGTGGTTTGAGTTGCCCTGTGTGGTTCTGCCACTGCTGTGGCTCAAACTGGGGTGGCAAGAGAAACGGGCTGTTGGCACTGAGTTGGGTTTGGAGAGCCCAAGACTTTGGAGTTCATTTTAATCCCCTGGTTTTCTTCATCACTGTGAATAAAACTAGTCTGAACTTGCCTGGAGTGGGTCCAGAACTCCCCATGCCCAGAGTGTCCTCCTTGGTCACCTCAAGGGAAAAGTTGTGCCCTGAAGTCGTGTCAGACACACAGGCCCTGTCCAGTCAGGCAGTGCTGTGCCTGAAATCTTTTTTTCCCCTCCTATGTGGGAGGTTTTGCCTTTTTGTGCCCAATAAAAGCAGTAATTAGGAGCAAGAAGCTGCCCTGGAACTCATGAGAAAATTCATGAGTCCCTTTGCACAGCAGTTCTTAGACACAGGACAGATCTGTGAGTGTCTTCAGCTCGAGGTGCCCGAGGACATTTCGTGGCAGTGATTTCTTATGTGCCCAGAACTCTTTGGCAAGATTTGTTAGTATTATTTTTTCTGTTTATCTGTGTGAATCCCTTTCCCGCTGATTTCCCACCATTTATTTTTATTCTGTCTTCCAAATAGGCTTTTGATTCTTTTTTTGCTGGATGAAAATGCTTTTATCTGTAGAAGGTAGGAGAGTGTAATACACCACTGAAGAGCCTGAATATATCCCTGATTGAAAGCTTACAGGTAAAACCCTAATCATTGTTGGGAGCCTGGTTGGTGTTCAGCAGTCAGGACCTTTACTGGGAGAATGGAAATTCATACCAGTGATGAATGTGCCTCAATTTTTAATAAATCTGGTGTGAATAAGACCACAATATAAATTCAGTCACCTCTATCTCCTCCTATCTAAGCAAATAAATGTAGAGCAGAAAGCAAATACAAGCTTTAAGATATTGTAGATCCCAGGGAATTCTGGAACATGTTATGGAAAAAATGGTGGCTCTTTCCCTTCCTCCTTTTAGTCTGGGCAGCACAAATTCATCATTCATGAACTGGCACAACCTTTCCTGAGCTGTGCATGTATTTCAAAGCCATTGTGAGGGACAAACTACAATATCCATTATAGTTTTCCCCCTCTCCAGCTTAGCAGTGTCCAGGGAAGTGGTGCTGCCTGCATGGGGTACCCAGAGCTGGGATGTGTTTGTGCATATCAAAAGCAGCGACTCTCTCAATCATTCATTGAAAGTTCCACTTGGCTTCGAGTCTTCCTGAAAAAAAAATATGTTTATTTTGTCTTCTTGACTTACTTCTCCTCGTGTCTGAGTATTGTGCCTCCAGGAAGAAAAGCTTAAATTGCTGAAGTAGGGCTTTTTTTCAAAGCCTGCCAAGAATAAAGTGGCTTAATAAGGAAGCACACAGATTTCACTTTCTTACGGGGAAAAAAAAATAAGGAGAAAAAGAAAGGAGTAGCTCATTTTGAATAAGGCTGGAAACTTTAGGAGCAGTGGGTATTTTCTAAAAGTGTAAAGATAGGAGCATTTTGGGAAGTAATATGGAGCTAACTAGCCATGAAACTTGGAAAGGACTGGGACCCTGCCAACCAAATTTGATCTCTGAACACGATTCATGCTGGAAATGATGTAATGGCAACTCACCAACAACGGGGTCACAGAGCTGGGGCTGAGCTGCCATGAGGGACCTCTCACAGCATCCCAGAGTGGGTCAGGCTGGCAGGGACCACTGGGGGGCTTCTGGTCCCACCTCCCTGCTCCAGCAGGGCCATCCCAGAGCACAGGGCACAGGAGTGTGTCCATAGGGGTCTGGAATATCCCCAGGGAAGAGACTCCACCCCCTCTCTGTGCAGCCTGTTCAGGGCTGGGTCACTGCCCAGCAAAGAAGTTCTTCCTCCTGTCCAGGTGGAGCTCCCTGGGCATCAGTTCCTGCCCGTTCCTCTTGTGCCAGGGCTGGGCCCCCTGAGCAAAGCCTGGTCCATCCTCTGCCCCCTCCCTGTGTGTCCTCTCAGTGTGTCCCTCTCAGTGTGTCCCTGTGTCCCTCTCAGTGTGTCCTCTGGAGGCTGAACAGCCCCAGCTTCCTCAGCTTTTCCCCACAGGAGAGATGCTCCCTCCCCTAATTATCTTTATTCCCCTCTGCTGGAGCTGCTCCAGGAGCTCTGTTTGCCTTGGCCACACCAGTGCCTGCCCCTTCTGCAGCAGCAGGACTGTCACCAGTGAGGGATGTCACCGTGTCCCTGCCACCCCAGACAGCCCCTGACTGGGAACACCAGTGCCAAGGCTGCTCTCCCAGCCTGGATGGCACCTCCATCCCCTCAGGGTTTGGGTGTAGAACTCTCCCAGCCTGCCCCCCCCATGTCTCTGCCCGTGGGGTCACTGCCAGTCCCAGGCTCCAGCTGAGGTCACTTCTGCCCATTTCCAGCCCAGCCACCAGAACAGATGACACTTCCCTTGCTGGGGTGGCTCAGGAGGCTGCCGAGCACTGATTGTCTTGTTTGCTTAGTCTGAGCAATGTTTGCACAACAAACACTGTGGAGGGGCCGTGACTCACCTTGGGAGCTGCAGGACATATGGAATTTCTGCTCCCTCCACCAGCGAGGCTTGTAATGCATCAGAGACCATCCCTGCTGCTGCTGTTCACCAGGGAAAAGTCAATCCAGGCTTCAAAGTCCAGCCAAGCCCTCAAGATTTAAGGCTGCCTGGAAGCAGGTAACACCCAGGTTGGGATGTTCCAGCACTCCCATCTTCCCGGGGTCTCCGACAAAATATTGAGTTACTGAGTCTTAAGGGCAGCTCATATTTCCTTCTTCCATCAGCCTTTCCAGCAAGATTCATTTTCACAAGTGCAACCTTATGGAGTGGAACCTGAGAAAGGTGAAGAAAACAAGATTCTATATTATGTATGAGCCACTGGAAGGTTTTCTGCCTCGTCTGACCCAGGCACCAGCCAGAAGACATCGTGTCCCCACTCAGTGCCAGACCATCAACACAGCATTGACTCCACGGGCCTGACGCCACCTCTGAGTCACTCAGCATCACTTCAGACACCTGGGCTGCCATTTATTTTTGGAGGTTTCCAGCCTAAGTACAAATAAACACATCCAGCCCATCTCAGACCACAGCCCCAGGCGGAGCAGCTGCAGGTCTCCCAGAGATAATGCAACGCTGGGAAGAGACAGGGGGAAAAAAACAACAAGGCAAATATTTCTGATGGATTGGAAGAGTGAATCGTGAAATAAGCACGTGTTGTTTTTGATGAGCTGATTGAGGGTATTTAACAGGTGGAATTGTTTGTTTGTTTTTGCCTGTCAGAGGTGGATGAATGCACTTGCTGCCTGACTACAGGACTGCAGTGCTCATTCATTCTGCTGGGATTTATCAGCTCAGAGCCCTCTGCCAGGACTGGGCAGGAATTCTGTCAGGAATTCAGCTCTTGCAGGATCTTCAGAATATCCACAAGCAGGAGGCAAGTGCTGTGGAAGCAGCACCATCAGCTTTATAGCTGTCCAGCAGTGTGTGACCACTAAAAGGGGGTTGAATGTTCACATGATTTGCAGAAATTGTCCAGGCCATTTGGAATAACCCAGTGTAAGAAGGATGCTGGGTCAGGGTGGAAGAGCTGGAGCATCTCCTGGGGGCTGTGTTGCCACAGCTCTCAGATTCCACGTGGTTTCTCAGCACTGCCTGTTGCCTTCAGTTGGTCCCACACAGAGAGAACCCATCAGCTGCTTTTTCACTCCTTTGAGGGGTTTAATCCCCTGAACATGGTTCCTGTGCCCCTCAAGTTAAAAATACTGTGTGATCTTGGGTGAGCTCTGGACTAGACCCACAATGCAGAGTCTCTGACAGTGGGTGGGACGACTGGCCCAAGCAAACATTTCAGAGGAATGTGGAGAATCAGCCTCATAAATCCTAATTTATTTGGGTTCTGCCATGACAGTTTTGTTCAGGGTCTGCTGAAATTCACTGTATTGTGTAAGGATTTCCAAAGCTGAGCCTTTGAGCAGAGGGAGGCTCAGGGCTCCCATGTCCTCATTAAACTTTGCTTGAGATTCATCAGCTGCACAGATTTCTCAGAGCTCTCATTCCACACCAGCAAAGTCACCTGTTTTCAAAGAGACACTCTGGAAAATGTGGGCAGTCGGATTTCTCTGCGGTTCAGCCACTCCTCTATTTGAAACACTGCTCTGAAAAAAAAAAACCTGAGGCTTCTTAGACCTGGAAAGTGCAATTTGTCTTAATCTCACCCCTTTTTTCAAGCACTATCATTTCCTCTGAGTCTCTTATTTTATATAAAATCAATTTAGGCCATTTTTTTCACCCAATGACTTCGGGCTCCTGCCCCTTCTTTTGCCAGTCTCTGATTTAAAAATGGCTTGAGCTGGCTCAGATGCAAAGTTCAAGCTCAGCATAGGATGGGGCAAAGCAGCTGGTTGATATTTCAGAAATGTCTTGTGGTTAATAAGTTCTGCTCAGGCCACAGAATTCCTGCACTGGTAGCTTTTGGGACTTTTCATGTGGAAATTCCTTCCTTGCTTTGCAGAGTAAGTGCACCTTGGGTTGTTATTCAGGTACGAGGTTTAGGTTTTGAGAACTTCACAGGAGGGATTTTGGAAAAAAGTAAAATAAAATAGAATCAGGTAGAATAGAATTAAATTCAATTAAGTTAATTGAATTATATATATTCTTGTCTGTAAAATCAGCTGCCACTATGACCCACCAGCCACAGCCCTTCTTTAGCACCTCTTCTTACATTGTGGAAAATAAAATAAATATCTTGAGATAAACTTGTCTGTCCAGGACGTGGTTTCAGACAGACCAGCCAGTTTTCAGTTCTGACAGTGGCACTTGGGAGTGAATACAATGCACTCCATGGTTACAGGCTGGAAAATTGCTTTAACTCATTAAAAAAAAAAATATTAAGAAAAAAAGGAAAAATACCTACTGTAAAAAAAAAAAAAAAAGAGAAAAAAAAAAGGATTCCTGGAACGCAAAGAGCGAGCAGAAATCCAAGGAAAAACCCCAACCTACGTCAGGCCTAATATTTATCAAGAACCTGACACCAGTGTGGTCATTTTCTGCTTGTTTACTGTTGAAATGAAGTTTATTCGAATTTGTAATCTCCAAACTTTCCTTCGGGCTCCTGGGCTGGAAAGGGCACATTGGGTTTGGATGGGATGGGGGGGAAGGAGGAGGAGAAGAGATGAAAGGAAAGGGGGGAGGTGAAGGATAAACCCTGACTTGCCAAAAACATAAGGGACATAAAGTGAATTTCTGTGCTGATCAGGGCTCCCTTTCCCAGGGCTGTGAAAACTGAGGGGTTGAAAATGAGGAACAAATGAAATTGTGGAGATTTTGCACTTCTCTGCCACTCAGGAAAAACTTTTCAGAGACTCAGAAAAACCAGTCTGTAACCTAAGCATAAAGAGCTGACAATGTGCATTATCCAGGGGACTGGAAATGATCCCTGGATGGTCCCAGAAATGATCCCTGGATGGTCCCAGAAATGATCCCTGGATGGTTGTAGGAAGCAGCAGTTGCCCATTTCAGATTTTGGCTCATACCTGTGCAAAGTGCAGAGACAATCACAGCAAATTTACATTTAGGATCTGCCATGAACGTGAAAAACATCCTCAAGGAGGAGCTTTAAGGGGTCATTCAGAGGTTTTGTCACTGAGATGGTCTTTCAGGTCTTAGTGAGGGACATTTATGGCTGAAATTAATATTCTCCTTTTAGCAAGAACTTTTCAGAACGTGTTTTACTTCCCTGCAGGATGTCCTAAGGCATCTGACTGCATGACTGCAGCACACTAATACAACTGTAAAGGAGAGGGGACTTTATTTATAAATACAGAAATATTTATAATGTTTATAACACTGTAAATAAATAATGTGGGATAATTCTTCTTTTTAAATAATGCACAGCACAATCTTGCACTGGGAAATAAAGTTATTTCCTTTGGAAAAAAAAAATAGAATACAAAATACAGTCTCTCCAGTAGCTGCTTGCCTGAGGTACAGAAGAAATGTGAAGAGGGACAGTAATAGATACATTAAAATTATGCTTTTTGGCTTGAGCTGTTCTTGGAAAATGATTGAACTTCTTTCTGATATTAATTCATTTCAAGGGGCATCTCACCTGAATGTGTGTGCTGAGATAACTCACTGAAGGAACCACAGAGAAAGGAATACACAGAAATTATTAAACATCCCCAAATCGCTCTAATGAGACCTAATTTAGTCAATTTTAAGCTTTGATTAATTTTATTTTGTCTTCCAATGGCTCCCAGCTAAAATGTGTGTCCCAGCCATAGCTGGAATGACAAACAGCTTGAGCTCTACCACCACCAGGACAAATTTATAGCTGCCCACATTACTTGGCAAAGGGAGAGGATTTCAGAGGGATTAAAAAAGTTGGGAGGAGGCAGGAGATGGAGTAAAGGCCCCACTGGGAAAAAGAAGTTGAGATATCAAGGTCCATATTGTGTGAGACTGCCAGCGAAGAGTGGGACAGAAAACCACCAAGAACTGCTGTTATCTCATTTTCATGAGCACAGAGACCTTCTTCCTTTTCATCTCTCATGTTTTTTTCCCAAACCAATTTACTTCCCTGTCTCCCAAGGGGTTGCATCCCGAGGATGAAGCAAAACATCCACCCGGGAGCGAAGAAAATCCAGACTTTGGAGCTGGAGGAGTCGAAATTGTGCCCAAGTGGCCTCTTTCCAGGCTGCAAATCTCTCAGCACGAAGGCTCAGCTTTTCTGACAGCCGCCCTGAAGTGTAGCTACCATCTCCCCAAATATTTATTGCACAGTTTGTTGCTTTAGGTTTTAAAGAATGGGAAAACAGAAAGCTCTGTGGCAAGTTAAGGGGAGGTTTCTCGTCCAAAAAAAGTGTGTGCTGTGCTCAGTCCAGGAGGAAATGGCAGAGGGAAGTCAGAGGTGTGGGACACATGGAAATAAGCCCCATTTCTCACTCCTCTCCAATAAACCAGGAGCAGTGATAGCCACTCCATCACCTCAAACAGGGATGTATGACTTATGGATCGTCCTGTCTTGTCCAGGAACCTCAACTGGTCCTACAGAGATAATGAGGAAAAGATTATAATCAAGAGGAAAAGACTATAATCAAGCCTTTGTGGCCATTTATTTGGGCAAGAAGGAGGACTTCTCTCCATCATTATCCTACACACCTTGTTCACTTTTTTGGGAACATTGGCATGAGTGAGAGGAACATGTTGTGAAACTAAGCAAATACTTACATAGGAATCCTCCTGTACCACGTGTATTTGCATAAATATTCATTTGAGAAGGATTTAATGGCTGCTTTGACAGGCTATGTGCTGAAAAGGGCTGAAATAATACCCTGTAACCTGGTAACCAGCTGCCCAGGGTAAATTTGGATCCAATTTATTTGGTTAAACTGGAGCTGAGAGGTGCAGGGAGAGCTGTGCTGGGAGCACCCCGTGCCAGGGGGGTGAAGGAGGAGAGGGGCTGTGCTTCCATAGGAGAGGCCCAGCTGACAGAACCTCTCCATCCTCAGCCTGGATACTCCCCCTGTGTGCTCCAGGCAAGATTTGGCCCCCAGTGCACTCAGGGCACACACACAGGACCCGGGGTGGATGTGTGTGAAATGTTTCAATTACCCCTAAAATAATGTTTAACATGTTCCAGACATACTGCATTAAGCAAATACCCGAGCAGTATTTGAAGCATATTCTGTTTTTCATTTTAATAGATTGTAAATGTATTAAACACATGTTAAGAATATATTTCATACACTGCATTTGTAAAATATTATCAAATTTATATAGGCGGAAACCACAGAGCCACCACAGGATCGGCTCGAGAGCAGGACCATTTGGGAAGTTAACCTCTTAGCACCACTCCATCAGGAGGATTTGATTTGATTTCACTTGATTTCACTCGGTTTAGTTTCATTTTGAACCCCACCTCATCATTAACCCCTTTAGCTCTAAACTTGGGGCCGTATTTAACATTTATACCCCAGTCATCTGCAGAAGAGGCTCTTGAATCCCCTGATTTTGTGCAGAGAGAGGTTGCTGAATGTCAGACCTGGAAAACTGCCCTGTAGCCATAGGAATTGGTGTCTGCTCCTCTTTTGAATACCCCCTCAATCATTTGATAGCATTGAATACAGCATTAAATAAAGGGAACATCAGGAGATATTTCAAAGCTGAAAACTGAGAACTTGGTTTCTTTCTCTCTCTCTCCCTCTTGCAAACTGAGTAAACTGGAGCTGGGTTTTGTTTTCTGCCCAAGCCAGGCAGAATGGTTTGGGTTTGCAGGAGTATTCTGAGAAGGATTCTGAGTGCAGACACCCTCAGGTTTCTTTGAAAGCAGAATCTAGAGACGGGTCTGCTCCTTGGAAATGAATCCCATCTCCTGGCTGAGCTCGGCCAAAATCCTGGAAATCAGCACTTAACACGAAGCAGAGCTTGGTGTCTGTGAGACTGCTCAGCTGAAAACTGCAGGATTTAGTTCCAGGTACCCCTAAAGCTCCACTCCTTCCTGGAGGGTGTCAGAACCCAGCACATTTCCATCCTAATCCAGGGATAATTCCAGTGGCTGGCTGCTACATCCGATTCTCCTGCATTCATGGGGGTTAAAACAGCAAAGCCAGCCCAGACCCAGGGTTTGCTGGTGAGAATTAAGATTTCCAGCTTGGAATTGGAATGGAAATCCCCAAACCTGGGGGGGGTGAGGCCCAGGGGGAGCAGAACTGGTCACTCCAGCCACTGGCTCTGCCTCTTTGCTGCTCTTGCTTTGAGAGCAGGGACAGCACCTGGAGAACAGGAAACTCTCCCTTCCAAAGCTGGGATGATTTTTTGCTTGGATGAGCTCTAGAAAAAGCCACTGGTGGTTGATGCAGAGGAAGGTGATTCTTCATAACACAATGGGATTTATCCACAGTGCTCAGATGAGCCAGCCCAGCAGCTCAGCCCAAACCCAGGGACTTCCCAAGAACAGGGAACCTGGCCCAAAGCTTAGAACTGACCCGTGGCTCCTTTTTCTGGAGCCTCCATCAGTTTATAACACCATTTAATAATGCAAATTTCTTTTCAGCTGGAAAGCAGATTTTTAGTATTAGGTGTTTTTCTGCTCTATCAGGTATTAAACACAAATGCAATGGATAAATAAGGGGGGATTTTTAAACTGCAATTTGAGGCTCTGCAGCTGTAGTTGGGAACTTGAACAAGTGGTTGCTTTTCCCAGTGTGCTCAGCTGGTGGCTGCTCCTTTGGAATTGCACTTGGGAGAGAGGCTGGAGTGTCACATCACCCCCTTCCCACTGGCACCATTTCCCAGCTGAACTGAAGATGCTGGAGCAGCATCAGGCAAGGAGGTGAGCCCTGAGCACCTGGGAGGCCAGTGTGGCATGAGATCAGTGCCCATCAGTGTGGGAGGCAGAGACAGGGCTCTGGGAACACTTTCCTCCTGGAGCTGTGCATCCTGCCTGGCTTCCCTGGCTCCTTCCTCACTCCCCTGTCCCACTGCAGCCTCCTGGCACAGGACAGCCCAGATTCACAACAGACTGGTTTGGCTTTGTTTTGGTTTTCCACTGTGGAAAATGAGATGCTGGTGCTGTTTTTCACCTTCAGTTTGAGCATTTTTAGCTAAAATTCCATGCTAGGACTGTCACTGAGAGTGGGAATTCTTACTTCATTGTCCATGGAAGCAATCATCAGCATCACAGGACTCTGGTGCTGTCCTGGCCTCATTTAGGAGCTCTCAGAGAGTTCCCAGCAGGGTTGGGGTGTGGGCAGGAATCAGGACTCTCATCTCGCAGTGTGATGCCAGAATCCCACCGAAATCCCACCGAAATCCTGGTCTCCTCCAGGAAAAGGAATCGTGAAGCTTTCCGAGCCGGTTCCCAGGTGGGAAGGAAGATCCCTCGGATCAAGCTGAGCCCTTGGCACTGTGACAGGCTGCCATTGGGAGTGCAGCCTCTGCTGACACTGCACAGCATATTAGCACTGACCTGCGGGTGTTGGGTTTCCAGGGGGCTGCTGCAGCTCAGGAGATACATTTCAGCTCCGAGTGGGAAAGATCAGACACATCCTGAAGCTCCCCAGAAGAGTTATGACAGATGTGTCATAGTAACTTACCCACACTGCGAAAAAATATTAACTGTGAAGTGTGTTGGTTTTTATAGGCTGATTTCACACCATTATCCACTTAACTCCCCAATAATGTCCCAGTTATGGCCAACCAGCAGCAGGAGATATTTGCCGTGCTTTGACTTCCCAATTATTTTGTATGGATGGCCGAGATGAAATAACAGCCAGACATCCTAAAAAAAACGCTCAGATATTCAGCAGGGCTGGTAAAGAATTCCCTCCCTCTCACTTTTAATAATGTGGGATTTACCTTATCACATCTGATGAACTTTTGCTGTGTCAGTTCTCGGACGGGGAAACGTGAAGCTTGAAAGGAGCAAATTTCCGACTTTCTCGTGTAAAATGTGGGATTTGGGTGTTTTAAAAACGTTTGCTTTTCAGGCAGGAGGAAAATCTTAGTCAGCAGTGCAGCTGTGGAGCTGCCACCAGGCATTGCTCTCATCTGGATTTGTCCTTCCCAGCAGCTACTGTGTGACCTAGTGCAGGAACAGCTTCTGGAAGTGATTTCTCCCATATGAGAGCACTTTCCTCTCTGGTAAATGTGTAGAACAGCTCAGGCAAAGAGAGAGATCCCAGGCTGCCTTCTCAGTATAAAAATCAGTGTCTTTCCTAGCCAACAGGTTCTCCAGGAATTCAGAACCTGTTGAGGTTTTCTTGTTTTGCCTTTGTTCAAAAGCCACTGATGTGAATTTAGTGAAATCACATCAATACCTTTGCAGGACAGGGAGGCTTTTAAAGCTCCTACCAGGTCTTCCTTGCTTACAAACATTAAATGTGTGAAAGATTTTGTAGGGACACCAAATCAGATGCTTTCCTAAGGAGAGCGGGAAAGGGACATGACCAGAGACAAACAGGACACAAGAGAACATAATATTTACTTACCTGATCATACACAATCTTACTTTTGAAAGCAAAACATAAATTCATCTTGCTGGTTTGTTTCACTGGATGCCCTTGAATTTAACAGATGCTAGGTACCAAAATGCTATTTTTAATCTGACTTTTAATGACTAGAAGCAAAAGCTATGGGGATTTTTTTTTTCCCTATTCAAAATGGAAACGTATTTGATGGCAAAAAGAACATTGTCTTTTTCACCCTTCATTAAACAACTGCCATTGCCAGGAGGTTCACACTGACCATGATTTTGGAGAGATCTGCACACATGGCTTTGATAGAGTTACCTGAGAGTCTTTCTGCACGGCTGGGAAATGTGATAAGACACAAGGCCTGACCTTAAAACACGCGGAGATGGAGATATCTGAGCTTTCCAGCTCTGGTAGGAGTCACGTTGGGTTCTGATAAGTGAGATTTGCTGGAGCAGCACGTTGTGCCTTTGTGACGTGACGAGATAAACCTGACCTGGGGATTAATCCCCAGGCTCCACATCTGCCCCCTGCACACCCCGCTCGGCTCCCAGCCCTCGGAACAAATTCCGGGCAAGGGGCCACTGGGAAGTTGTCCAGTTCTCTGTACCCCATGCCCAGCTCTGTCAGACTGGCTGCAGAATCATTTATTTCGGGCAGTTCCTGTGGCCAAGGAAAACATCTTTGCAGCTCGTGGCAGTGCAGGCTCTGTGCTGCACGTTTGCACCCCAGGGCTGCCCCGTGTCCCTGTGCCCCCGACCCGCAGGGAGCTGCCACGGGACACAGGGGCAAGGAACTCTCCTTCCTGCTCCTCAGGCCTGCAAAAATCAATTTACAACCAATGGGGTGCGTTACCTTCCTCTCCACTTCACAACAAACCCGTGGTGAATTGATTTTGTTCCTTTTTTTTTATTTACAACTGCGAGCAAGGTTAAGTTTGTTGTGAAAAAAGCCAGAGAAAGGGCCCTTTAAAACGAAATATCAAGGTGTTGTTTTATGTCTCCGAGTGAATCTGGGCTGGGGGGGAGGGGGAAATGGCTGAGTAGCCATTCCCAAACTTAATTGCCTTGTGTTTTCCCTGGAATGTGTTTTTTAAAGGTGTATTGGAACACCTTTTCATTGGAAACAACTCCCCAACAAGCTCCGTTCCTCGTTCCGAGACCCCCAGGAATGGTTTACCTGGCAGGAGCTGAATGCATCATTTTACCTCAGTTTATAGAATCATGGAATTATGGAATATGCTGGCTTAGAAGGGACCCACAGGGATCATCCAGTTCAACCCCTGGCCCTGCACAGACACCCAACAATCCCACCCTGTCCCTGGAGCTCTGGCAGCCTTGGGGCCGTGACCATTCCCTGGGGAGCCTGTTCAGTGCCCAACCACCCTCTGGGGGAAGAACCTTCTCCCAGCATCCAACCTAAACCTCTCCTGCAGTGCAAAATTGTCACTGGAACCTAATTTGGGGCAAAACCATAACAACTTAGAGGTCTGTGAATGTTGCCACTGAGTTCAGTGGCACCGGGATCTGTCTTTCCAATTCCTCCTTTGGCTGCTCTCCCTTTGCTCCTGCATTCCCAGGGCTCTGGAGCTGACAGCTCACTCTTTAGGCTGGATGAAATGTCCTTTATTTCCCTGGAATACCAGTGTGGGATGAGTGTGGCACAGCTGGCTGGGAAGGGTGTGTGCTCTGCTGGAGCAACAGCAGTGCCTGAGACAGGGATTGCCTTCCTTGCTGCTTCCCAGGGAGCACCGAGGGATGAGCACCAGGATTGTCTGAACAGGATGGATTTCTTTCTGAATTGTAACTTCCTTCACAGCTTACGTGTGATTTTAATGCCAAATAGTTCAGAGGAGCCCAAAGTTTGATCTCTCACCCGACTCTGAGACCACCACAGTTTGATTTTCACATCTTTTCCAGGCCCTGCCACCCCGAGATTTTCTCCTCTACAGATTTCACCAGAAATCTGTTTCAGGGTCTCTCAGCTGTCACTTTTATCAGCTCCTGGCACATTATCAGAAGGGCCCAATCCAGCAGACATTCTTCTACCTGAGCACAGGGAGCCAGAGCTTCCCCTGTGTCACTCAGGGTGGCTTCAGCTGCAGTCCCAACATCTGCTGTGGGACCATTCCTCACTCAAATGTGCAGCACAGGAGCTGCTCACACCGAGAAAGTTACTCGTGAATGTCTTGCAGGACCTCATTCCTAATGATCTAAGACACCATATTATTAAAAAATAGGGCAAATTAAGCTTTCAGTTGCAGCAGTGCCAATGTGATATAACTCCTTTGACGACTCTTTGTATTTACCTTGGCTTTCCACGAGCCCAAGTCCAGTGGAATCACTGGAGTTCCTCTAGATTTACAGTGGCATAACAGAAATTGGGGCTCTGGGTGTGGAGAACCCGGGGTTGTCTGAAGACATAATAGTTCCCAAGAACTGCTGTGCTCCCCCTCCATGAAAGTCCCAGACAGAGCAATTTGAGCTCGTGTATGTTCTGATTGGAAATGAAAATGTTGCAGTCAGAGACAGCCTAGAGTAGACATTTAAGTCATAAGATCTTTCAACCTTTGGCTGAATTCCAGGTGTTAAATTCCTCTGTCCCTTCGGATGGAAAAGCCAGAGGATCTTTCTTGATAGAGTGAATTTGATTTCAATTTTTTGCTGGGCATGGAGCTCTGTGCTCTGCTGTCCTCAGGGCTGCTGTGAAGAGTTTGGGATCACGTTCTCTTTCCTCCATGTCATCCCTCTGACCCGTCCTGCTCCTTTTTCTTCCAAGTTTGGAGTCAGGAGGGTGTCCCAGGAGGAAGGCTGGGAGCCTGGATGGAGCTCTGTGGGCTTCAGGTCATGCCACAGGGTGGGGGTATGGATCTGTAAACCAGGGAAAACACATTCCTGAGAGACTCCACACACCGTGTCCTGTGGGGAACCAGCAGCGTGTCCAGCCTGGGAGACTCAGAAACCACAGCCTTGGGAGCCACTGAAGAGCTCTTTTATGCAAACTGGGAGGGACAGTGCTTTGAAATGTTGCACAGCAGTTTCCTACCTGAGGGAATGTGTGAAAGCCTTGGCTCGGCTCCCACCAGGACTCAGCCCTGTTATCGAGTATATTTGGGTTCAGTCAACTCGCAGGAAAACAACATTTCAATTCCTGGCTTTGTTTAGTGGGTCCTGCTCTGCTCCAGCCCCGGGAGGCTCAGAGAGGCTGAGCAGAACAGGTTTGTTCATCCTCCTCCTCCTCAGCTCCTCTTCCCAGCTACATCTGAGTGTGTGTCCCATGAAATCTCCCAGGATCACCTCTGCCCGTGGGAGGGATCCAAGGCACACGAGTTTCCCTGTGCTGCTCTGGGGTTGGATCTGCAGGAACTCCAGCTCCCAGGCAGGCTTTGGGAATTAATTCCTTGCTGCATCCCAAACTATGCCTTTTGGGTTGAAATTTTCTGGTGGAAATAGGGAGATTCCTCCTCCTTATTCCCTGCTTTGTCTGTGACTTCCCTGGTGCTCAGTGAGACCCAACCCCCGGAGAGGAATTGCCTGAAATTGGGGCTGGGAAGAAAGGGAGGTTTTGTCTGTAGGTGTGGGGCTGGGGAAGGAGGTAGAAAGGGGAGCCTACCTACATTTTTAATAGTTTCTTTATGAGTGTGATACAGGTATTTTCCTATAATAAAACAGTAATGTTCCCAACCAGCAAGTGCTGTTCTTGGCATCTCATTTTATTCCAATTTGCTTTTCTTGCGACTGTGGGCAAGATTTGTGCGAGGGCCACGGCTGACAGGTAGGTAAGAGAAGGCACTATTTTTTATACAAATAAATGTCATTCCTAAATTATCTGCTTTCTGAGTCCACCATATGGTCCTGGCCTATCCCTGCCTCTCTCCCACCTTCTAATTGGCAGCTGCCATGAAATACAGAAGGGGATCAAACAGTGACTTGTTCCACTGAATATGCAGCTCACCTCCTACCGAGACTGAAGACAAATGAGTGCTTGCAAATATTAATAGGTGGAACTGATTTAGAGCTTTCCTTCGAGATGAAGAAACTTAAAAATCCCAGCTTTAACTTTTTAAGAAACGAGTGTTAATGTTTCCTAACAATTTCTCAGTAAAATGCTGACTTTTCCCATCTTTTTCAGAGCACGAGCTCTCATCTTATTTCAGAAATATTCTTAGAAAAAAAATGGACCATAATTCGTGGAATAGGAAAAGACCTGTGAGTTGGAAGTCAGGGAATAAAAATCTGTTTTCTGTGTGCTTTGCTCAGTAATCTCATGTCATGTTGCTATGCCTCTTATTCCACTAAGGACCACAATCAACCTGCCCCTTCCACAAACCCTGTAGGAAAACATCTGGAAAGGAATCCAGCTGGGTCTGTACAGAGCTATGGGATGGCCTGGAGAGACACCTGGGTGAGCTCTGTGCTCCCTCTATGTATCCTGAGTGTTGTTATTAATGATATTATTAATGATATTCTCCATTTATCCCCTCTTGTCAGCTGGACCACTTCTGATGAGGCTTTAAATATTCCTACTGAGCCCAGGACATGTAGTTCTAACAACAGTTTAGGTTCCCAAACTCATCCTTAGTTAGAGATTAATTCTGAATTGGATTTTTGTCCATTAGAAATTGAGTTAGATCAGTTTTTATTCTGTTTCTAAAGAAATGGTAACGCCTAGAACTGAGTGCAGGGCAAGACATCACTTATCAAAATGATGTGGATGCTTTGTAATAGTGATGACAGTAATGAAAAAAATGACATAAGTAACAGAAAGGACTCCAAAGTCACTGCCAGACTTCTCTTTAAGCAGCTACGAAGGAAATGTTCTTTCATTAAGACAGTTTCAGGGGGGAAAGAAAGGATTATTTAGTGAAACCTGAGCTTTGAGGATGTTCAGCCTGTCTGCAGGTAACTGCTGAGGAACCAGCTTTTGCTGCTCTCAGGAATCTATGGAATTTGTGTTACCTGGGCCAAAATTTTCCTCTTTACCTGTTTGCAAGACCCTCCTTTAAACCTTCCCCTGCTCCCTTCTGCCTTTGGATGAAACGTGGAAAGGCTGTTCCTGGCTCATCCGGTTCTAAATCTTTGGGAAAGCTCTGTACCAGTGCTGGACAGCACTCCAACCTTCAATTCTTCTACCCCAGGCTCAAAACCATCACTTTACAAATTAAAATCACATTGGGAAAGGAGGGATCAAATCTCCCCTTTCAGAAGGCAAGGAAGGGACCTCTGGCTGGAAGTCAAAGGTTGAGGGGCATCCCAGCTCCCTTTACCTGGGAGGGATCTTGGTCCTGCAGGGACACTTTTCCAGGTGTGCTCTTTCTCTGCAGCAAATCTGTGCACTGGAGTCCTGGGAGAATCCTGGGGATGACACTGAGCCCACATCCCTTATTCAGCCACACCCCCCAAAGGGGAGCTTTTCTGTAGGAAACGTCTCTGCTTTCTGAACCAAAAGCAAACTTTACTAATATTCCTGAAATCCCTCCTTAGACTGATGGTAACAGTAAACTTCCCACCTTGCAATTCCAGGAATAGAGCTGCTGAGGTTTTCCTGTACCAGCTCCAGAGGGCCAAGACAAACCCCAGTGCTGGTGGTTCCTCCAAAATACCTCGGTAAGAATAGGATGTTTCCATCCACCACTGTATATTGACTCTTGCTATGCTTCTGACCTTAAATCATTTGATGACATCACATTGTTACTTTGAATCCATGTACAAATAAGCTGTATTTCCATTAGGGAACATAAAATGGCCCGTTTTGACTCACTCTGCAAACTGTTTATGGGTTACTCGCAGCTTTCAGGAGTTTTACAAGAGAACATCCACTGTTCATTTCCTGGCTCGGCTCCAACTGGACATGTTAACTTTGCCTAATTTCCAAGACGTTTGGTGGGAAGGCTCCATAATAGAAGGCATGTTTTTCCACCAGGGAACTTACACCACCACTTTTTTATTTTTTTTTTTTTTTCTCGAGTCTATTTTTCCCAGACAAATTAAACCTACTTTTTTTATGAGCTTCTTCTAAGGGGTAGAACAGTAGCTGGCCTTGTTAGATATTAGTGCTCCTGTTCGGAAGGGTGATCGTGTAACTGCAGGGCCTCAGTATTTTACACTTTCTGGAGTTCATTAACCAGAGGCTTCTGTATTTGAACCTGTAAGGTTTTAGCTGGACCAGACCCAGAGAGGGAAATCAATCCAGTCCCGCAGCACAGAACTAATTGTCATCATATCCAAATGTGCAAATATACAAGAAGTCTGCAGGAGCAGAGGCAAGGGGAAAATTGAGGGCTTCGCTTTTTAGGGTATTATGTTGCTGAAAAGTTTTTACATGCTTCCTCCCTGACATAAAACACAAAAATTGAAAAATATGTTTCCTATCTCAAAATATCTCTGTGCAATTGAGGGGTTTTATGTCCCTACATCCATCTAATCAAATGCTTTCCGCTGAAGTCATAGCTTTGACCACATATTGGGCTGGGGAGGGGTTGGAGGAGACTTCCCTTCTTGTCAAAGCTTGTAATGTCACCAGATAATTCAGGACAAGAGGAACTTTTTTTTTTCCAGCACCTTTTTCCAGCTGTGGCACGTGGGGAGAAGGTGGAGCTGTGCCCCAGCTCCTGCTCAGGGCCCTGCAGGAATTAGGGGCTCTCCACCTTTAATAGTGAACAATCTCTGATGAATTTACTAAGGAACAGGATGGGATGTCTGGGAGGGACATTTGCACGCCTTGATGAGGTCTCTGAGCCCATTTGAGCCCCACCTCCCTGTGCTGGGTCCCAAAAATGAGTTTTGGAGGGATCTTTGTGCCTGGGGGGGCTGTGAGCCCCTCCTGCCTCCCCAGCACACCCAGGGAACCCCAGTCCCAGCTCAGGGCTGGTTTGCAGAGCTCCAGCCGAGAACTGTCACTTTTTAACCTCCTATAAAACCTTCTGGAGCCTTTCAAATGACACTGCAGAGCGTGGAGTCTCCTTCCAGGGACAATATTATTACATCAATTATCTGGGCTGGCAGAGGACAGCTCTCATCCCCTAATCAATTTAATAGTCTGCACCAGAGCCCAGTTTAGCCAAAATTAAACACATTATTCAGCTTAGAGACGAGGAGTCTATTAATAGAAAAGCAATCATGAGGTTCTGTCCCGTTGTGACTTTGGAGCAGCAGCACATTGGCAGTTTAATTCCTGGAGCAGGAGTGAGGGGTCTCTGGCTAATCCGAACAGATCCTTTCTAAATAAATAGGACTATATTTAATTCACATCCATTTTGAAAACTCCAAGGATGCTTCCAGAAAAGGGCTTTTTCTTTTTCTTTTTTTTTTTTCTTTTTTTTTTTTTTAAGGTGTTGCCATATGGTTTTAATTTCTCAGAAATATACAGACTGTCTTGTTCCCCTGGAAAGCCGTGCCAAGTACGGCATGTCAAGATAGCTGAAAATGTAATTTAACATCTAGTCCTTTCCTATAGTGACTCTTTACCAATACAGCAGCAATGCCTCCAATTGGGAAGTGAAATGAACAGCGAGAGGATGAAATCTAAAATATTTATTATTTACCGGACAGGGAAAAGAACATATTTTTGATTTCTTGTATTCGAGACACTGATCTGATATCTAATAATTTTGACAAGCCTTTTTTTTTTAAAAAAAAAAAAACAAAAAACAGTAAATAGCGTTTGCTGCTGCAGTCAGAAATTTAGCAGAGTTAGACAAATAAACCACACAGATTTAAGGGCATGAAATATTCTCTGGGAAGATAAAAGCTCAGAGCCCCAAATGACCACCCTGGCAACGAAAAGCCGTGGCTGTGCTGCCTCAGTTAAATTAAGAAAATACATCATTTGGGTTTTCCAGTCAATGATTTCATGACCACTGCCTTTCGTATCCTTCTCCCTATCTCTGTTCTGTGTTTATTTTTTTTGACTCAGATATGAGTGTACTGGGTAATTAAAAGTGAATCTTACATTAGGGACCCACCACTTCAGCAAAACATTTTCTGTGTAACTATAAACTAAAAGGCCGATCCATGTATTTGCCATCACTGCGGTTGGTCCATTTTCACACTATTATTATTTTGTCTCAGAACTCCTGTGTTTATAAAATAGGGACAGAAACACAGACTAAATATAAATCCAATGGGCTTTGCACCAGAGGAGCTAAAAAAGGAAGCCTGAATATTCAGAATATTCCCAAATATCCTGTAAGGTGCCTCAGACTTGAAATAGTTTTTGTCGTTGGAAGGGACTGGGGAGAGTGAAATATGTTGTAAGGATGATAAAATTACTTGTGATTAGTCTGGTGATTTATCCCTGTGGGATAAATTAAAGTGGGCATCACCTTCAGGGCTGGATGGAGGGAATTGTCCCCAGTAGGGACCAGTCCATCCAAGGGTGCCCTCACTGAGGGATGTGGTGGCCAAAAGGGAAGATAATAATTATAGACACAACAGGAACAGCCTTTACAATTGAAAGGAAATGATTTGTGGTAGTTTGAAGGGCTCAGTGAAACAGAAAGACAAATTTAAAAGAAAAAATCAGAAAATTCACACAGTAAATTGTCCCCCATGCAAAGAAAATAAAACCACCCCAGGATGTTTTGCCTTGCCATGTGGTGGTGTGGATTAAGTTGGAGTTGGTTTAAATTATGTGGGTTAATTTGACATGAACCCCAGCACCAGAACAGTCATGATAAAACTCTGTCAGCTTTTTATTCCTGTGAGGGTCTGAGAGCACTCAGGTCTTGGGTGGCTCTTCCCATAAGAATAAAACAGATAAAATCCCGTGAAAAAAACAGTATTAAACTTTCTCTGTAATGATGGGAGAACAAAAAGGGACACTGAGAAAACTGTTTACAGTGGCCAAAGAGTCTGGAGTGTAGAAAAAGATTTGTCAAGTCACATCAAAGATAAATAGCAAAATGTTTGATGTTCCTTTCTTTTAAATACTTCATTAACAAATGGCTACATGCAAAGCACAAATTTAAATATATCTCCTGCTGTAACTCTCCACATTCCACATATCTTGTAATTTACCTAAAAATGCAAAAACTTGCCTCTGGTATTTAATCACAAAACCACGTTGAGAGAACAGGAATAAATGTGCAAGGACAGACTGCAGCACGCTGGCAACTCTCCCCCATTTCTGGTTTGTTTGTTGGGTTATTGGGAAGAAAGGGCAAGTTGGGTTTAATGCAGGGAAACAAATAAATCTGCAGAGGTGTTTTCACCACCCTTGTGTTGATTTTGAATCCTGCTGTTTAAAGTACAACGTCAACAGGTCAGCTCTGCTGTCTGCTCCTGCAAAAACACCCGGCTATTCCCAGCCTGTGGGCACCATTTGGGTACAATAGCCTTGCCCTGGGGGAGCTGGTTTCCTCCCAACTATATATATATAAATATATGTATATTTATGTATGCACAGGACTTTTTGTACTTTCTCAGCCACCACAAGTTTGGTGCAGCCCATGAGCCTGATCCAGACTGGGGACAGGATTTCTGTGGCCAAGGTCAGGGCATGGCCTTGGAAGTGCAGCTCTCATGGAATCACAGGCTGGTTTGGTTGGGAGGGACCTTAAAGCTCATTTAATCCCACCCCCTGCCATGGACAGGGACACCTTCCACTGTCCCAGGTTGCTCCAAGCCCTGTCCAGCCTGGCCTTGGACACTTCCAGGGATGAGCAGCCACAGCTTCTCTGGGCAGCTTTGCCCCTGGCTTTGGTCCATATCTCAGGATGTATCTGCAGCTCAGCAGAAAGGAATAAAATCCAGCAAAGGATGGGAAAAACCTCCATGTAATTATTGAGCCATGTGTTGGAGTAAACATGGAATTAATCAGCAGCAAGGATTAATCACCCCTGTGTGTTTGCACAGTCCCATGTGTGTTGTCTGGGAGGTTGTTGTGAGTGCAGGGAAAGGCAGCTGAAGGAATTCAGGACTCATTTCCAGCCACTGCCACTGGGTCTGTGCCCTCCTCGGGAGCTGGGGGTACCTGGCACTGCCAGGATCAGCCCAGCCTCTGGGAACTATAAATCCCATCTGTATTGTGATCTGATACTTGTTGCAGCTCCTTATCTGGGTGCTGGTGGGGTTTTGTACCCTGACCTGTGTGTTTTCTAACACTGCCTGGGGTACTGGCCCTGGGATGAGCTCAGCTGGTCAGAGCCTGCTGCTGATAATGCCAGGGTTGGGGGTTCAGTCCCTGGATGGGCTGGACTTGAAGATCCTTGTGTGACCCTTCCAAGTCAGAATATCTGTGATTTCAGAGGTCAGATTAGATGTTAGGAAGAAATTCTTCCCTGGGAGGGTGGGGAGGCCCTGGCACAGGTTGCCCAGAGAAGCTGTGGCTGCCCCTGGATCCCTGGAAGTGTCCAAGGCCAGGTTGGACAGGGCTTGGAGCAACCTGGGCTAGTGGAAGGTGTCCCTGCCCATGGCAGGGGGTGGAATGAGATGAACTTTGAGGTCCTTTCCAACCCAAACCATTCCAGGATTCTCTTATTTTACCCTCATGCTGCCTGGTTTCTGGGGCTGTGCTCATGAGCACACTCAATCATTTCATCCTGTTCTGGCAGACAGAACTTTTGCAGCCCGTGGGTCAGCCCACCCCACGTCCTGCCTCGTGCACCGCTCGCGCTTCACCCCAAACCCCCGTTTTCCGCCCTTCCCCTCCTCGCCCTTGGCTGCCAATGGCCAAACCCCCCCATCTCTTCCCTTGCCAGCCCTCCTTGGAAAGCAAAAACCACGGGAGCAAACCGAGACAAGGCAATTTGCATGTTCCTGCAGCCTCCCATGGCGCCTGCAAGAACATAGAGGGCTTTCTACAAAGCCCCGGTAGCGGAAATCGCCGCCGCTCTTAATTCGAACCAGAATGAGATGGCCCCGGCCCCGGGCTGGAGGCTGCACAAAGACAGCCTTCTCCTGTTCCCAGGGTGCTGACAGTGAGGGCCACAGTCCATCCTGTGCAGCTGAGGGGAGGAACAGCACATCCTTAAATCTCAGCACCTGGGCAGCGCTCGGGAGCCCCGGGCAGAACCTGAGAAGGAAGGTCCGTGCCGGTGGCACTGGGGCATCCCAGGAGGGCTCTGCAGCTGGCTGGCTGAAGAGCTGCTAAAAAAGGGGGGTTGAAATGAACTTTGGGATCTCTAGGAAGCTCATTTATCAATGTAAACACGGTTTAGCCGTTCAATAAATCTGTTTTCTTTCCTCCTTTTCATCGGTGGTTGCTATTAGGGCTGATGGGCCCATAATGGGATCAGCTGCTGTTTGTAGGTACCGTGTGCCACTGGCCAGATGAAGATGAGCTAAATGCTTTTCTTTATTATTTCTATTAAATAATAGCTCATTTTGGCCTATGTGTGCTTCAAATTCCTCTCTTTATTCCATTTCAGAGCTGCATCTCTTCTAGGGACGGGAGCACTGCTATGGAAAAAGAAGAACTGGCCAAGCCAAACCTCAGCCCAAACACTGACATCAACCCAAACATTTTTGAAGGTCAGTGTTCGTTTGGATAACTAACCCATGTAGCCAGTTGTAAGTAGGGCTGGTTAGCAAATGGATTTTCCACCTTCTAAAACATTTGGAGATTTCATTTCTCTGTTTGTCATCACGGGTTTGGAGAAGCTGAAATTTTGATGCTCTTTTCCAAAACCGAGACAAATTAATTTGAGTGGCAATTTTAATAACATTGTATCACCTCATTTTTTTTTTATTTGGTTTCTTTTTGGTAAATTATAATCTAGAGAGGAAAAAATGCCCACAAAATACAGGCAAAGGAGTGGTTGGTTTAGTAAATCCACCCCCTCCAAGCTGGCTGGTGATTTCTAGAGTAGATGGAACTTCATCTCTTCTTCTTTTGGCCACAGGTTGGGGCAAGGACAACCTTGCAGCCCCTCAGCCCTGTGATTTTAACTGGAATAACTTGCCCTTAGGATTGGTTTCTTTTCCATACTGTGTTTGCTGTAAAAAACAGAGGCATTTGAGCAACAAGTGATTCCACTGAGCAAAATGGTTGTGATTTCCTGTGTTTTTATGAGCAGAGTGGTTGTCATCCTAAAACACAGGGCAGGCTAAGGAAGGTTGACTTTGGGCAAAAGGGAACTGCAGAAAACTTGGTAAGAAAAATATTGGCTTTTTTTTTTAGCATGTTTGCAATAATATAAAAGAAGGTTCTTCAGCAGGTCTCTCTTCACTGACAAATTAAATATGAGACCAAACCAATCACGAAGGCAAATTCAGACACTTCCCTGTCTTTTTCCAAAGTGTTATTATTTTATTTTTAATGAGCACTTAATTAGAGCCTGGAAAAAAAAAATGCAAACAAATGAGACCCCAGCAAGTCAATGCTGAGCTTTGTGCATAAAGGAAACTTCATGAAATGTGGATCAGGTTAAATAGTTCAATTATTGTCCATTGTTTACGTGTTTGAGGAGTGCAACTGTTTGGAATTGTTTAAGTAGTTGGGAAGGTGATCGTAACATTTACCAGCAAATGACATAAATCCAGAATTAATTATAATGGCTTAAAAGGTTAAAAAGAAAGGGGATCATTGGTCCCATGGTTTATTGTGAACTGTCAGGATAATGGAATTTTAATCAGCGTGTTTATTTTAGGAAGGATTAATTGCATGGCATGATGCAGAAAATACAGGGACCAACCTTGGAACCTGAGCCCACTGAGTAATTTTATTAAAGCAGATCAGTTGTAGCATCTTAATTTCCTCAGACATGTTTATGGGGAGCCATTTGTTTTGTCAGGATTCTTTCCTGGCTGTTCAAGTTGCTGAAAATGAGTGTGTTTGCTGGGTGCCAATCCCATCCCACCTGTCCTGGAAGCAGATTCAGGGGGTTCCCATGGGAAAGGACATCAGGGAGCTCCTCAGGGCTGGGGTATGGGCACGTGGAGAGATTACCTGGAGGCTTTCACTGGAAAAAAGGGGCACAAGGGAGGGTCAGCTTGGACATCAGGAGGAATTTCTCCCTGGAAAGGGTGGTCAGGCCTTGGCAGGGGCTACCCAGGGAGGTGTCCAACTATAGTGATTCCAAAACCCCTGTGCACTTCCATCTGCAAATATAAGGTTTAGGTTTGCACTGAAAATGAAGTTCTTGGTCATTTACTTGAGCTCCAGAACTTGCAACTGCTCTGTTTGAAAGGCAATTCTTTTTCTAGACATCGGATGTCATTTTCTGGTATCAATCATAGAAATCATCTAATCATTGAAAATGTTCATTGTGTGAATGAGAAAACACAACCCAGAACTTCTGGCCAGTCTGAGAAAGCTGAATTTGTTGGGAGAATGAGGCTGGTTTGACATCTTTTATAGTTGGATAAACTGGAAATTGAAGAGGATGAGATTGGGATAGAGAAGCCAAAAGGATCCTGGATTAAATCCCCATGACTTTTAGTCCTTCAGTGCCCCCCAGCCCAGGCCTGGTGCTGTTCAGTGCTCTGTGACACTGCTCCCCACCATTAATATGAATAGAGCTTTGTCCCTCACTTTTGGAGTTTCCTTCTTACCACAAATGTTTTGGAAAGCAATTAAGTTATTTAAAAAGCAGCCAACATGCCTCCCAGTTAACAGGAGTTAACATTCAAAGGGAGTAACTCAAACAGTGTTGTTTTTTGTAAGATCAGCCCTCAGTCAATGGCCACTGATACTCGCAGGACACCAAACCGTGTTTTCATTCTAGCATTGCTTTAGCATTCAAAAGGTCTCTATCCTGCCTCAAATTAGCTATTTACAGGTTTTAAAAGTGAGAGAGAAACGGGCAAAACTGAAACTCGAAGATTAGATTTACATACCTGGAATTTCACTGCAATCAGGGACCGAGTGGGAAAACCAGAACCAACAACCCACTGTCAGGGTCAGCTTTGTTCTTGTGAGCAATGAGACTTCTTAACTCCTCCACATACATTCCCACATGTGCACAGACACATATTTGGGCATTCCAGGGCTTAAACCCTCATGTTCTGCACTGTCTGTCTCTGCCTGGGCAGGATCTGGAGGATCTTGCTGCCATCATCTCTGTGCTTTCTCTCCAGCATCCTCAGGGATGGTTCCTCTGGACAATGACTCTGGGAAGGTGGGTGTTGTTCTGATCCACTCTGGGAATTTCTACCACCTTCATCAGAATTAATTCCAGTTAATCACCTTTGCCATTTCATTAGCAGGAGCCTGTTTGTACTGAACCATGATTGAAATCAGTGAAATTCAATCGTGAAATCGTGAAATTCAATCACAAAATCGTGAAATTCAATCACAAAATCATGAAATCCAATCACGACATCGTGCCTGAAATAATGGCAGATTGAAATCAATATTCATGAGTTGGTCTACAAAAAAAAAAAAAAACCAACCTCACTTTATTTTTTAAAAATGTAGCTTTTTAGTAGATATCATCCATTGTTTTCACCAGAGTTGCTTGGACAGAGAACGTGACACATTTGTCCCAAACCCAGAGAAAACAGAGCTATGGGGAGCTGGGGTGGAAGGCTGACACATTCGTCTTCTTTCTCTCTTTTAAACGAAATTATTTGTTTAGTTTGAAAGACAATCCATGGCTGGGCAGGAGGGATTGTGCTCTGTGAGCTCAGGAGGCAGCTGGCAGAGCCACAGCCAGCAACTGCACCCCTCCAAGAGGAAAAAGGGCTCAGATGACAATATAAGTTACTCCAAACAAATAGTGATGAAATGGAGTGGGAGAGAGTCCTCCACTTGGATCACTGTAATGTTCCATTTATAGTTTCAGGCTTCTCCCAGGTTGTGATTGTAAAATGTTGGCTGGCAACTGCAGAAAGGAAAGAAAATATTCTCCTGGAGGTAACGAATCCGCGTTATCAAGTGGGATTTTATTTGATATCAATAATAAATCATTACTGGGCTGATTTTATTGTAGCCAGAATGTAAAACACACCCATCAGCAGGGCTGTGGTTGCTAAACTCACCCTGCAAGCTCCTTTCTCTGCACAGCACCAGCAAGTCTGTCCTTGTCATGATCTTTGGGGGCCCTGCAGTCACTGATGGTGTTTGACACCAGTTCAGATTCAAACCAAAATGCTGCTTTAGACCAGAAAGCAGCACCAATTGTTCATATTGTGATAAAATGGGGCATTTTTTACACTTTTGAATTATTGCTTCACCTTGAGTGTCTCTTGAATGAGGAACCTCACCGCAAACAACTCCGGCAAAAAGACTGGAGCTCAGGAAAATGGGATTAAACCATTGAGAACCCCTTAGTTTGGACAGTCCTCTTTACTCTTGATCCTTCTGCACTGGAGGGAGCCTGAGGGAGCCAAGCCCTGTCCTCTGGGCCAAGGTGCAGGATGGTGGAAGGAGACACAGAAAACACTAGAAAGGTAAATGTTTGAAAGCAGAAGTGGCCTGGAGAGCAATGACAAAGCAGATGCTTTGGTTCAAAACAAAACAAAACCAAACAAAACCAAAGCAAACCAAACCAAACCAAACAAAACAGGACAGCTACAGTTCTTATTCTGGTCAGAACTGCTGTCCAAGGGGGAGAAGTTTTTGATAGTGTTCCCTCCAAGCCTGCAAACCAGGTAGGTGGCTTTTAGACAATTTAAAGCCCCAGAAATCTCCCCCAGTGCCTGCTCTGGGTGCTGCCAAGGCTGCCCTGAGCTCGGTAGCACTTGGAAACGGCGCATCCCCTTCCTGCAACACGATCAGCAGTTAATCCCTGCCAGGCAAACAGCGGGGCTGCTCAGCTGGAAAAGCCAGTGCTAAAGGAAGAGGAACACCCCGGTGTTGTATGTGTGGAATAGATGGAATAGATGGAATATACGGAATATATGCAATATGTGGAACATATGGATGCTGTGCTCAGCGGCTGGCAGCTTGGGGACCATCTTCTCCCTGCTCCATCCCTCTCCCTGCTCCATCCCTCTCCCTGCTGCATCCCTCTCCCTGCTCCATCCCTCTCCCTGCTCCATCCCTCTCCCTGCTCCATCCCTCTCCCTGCTCCATCCCTCTCCCTGCTGCATCCCTCTCCCTGCTCCATCCCTCTCCCTGCTCCATCCCTCTCTCTGCTGCATCCCTCCCCCTGCTCCATCCCTCTCTCTGCTGCATCCCTCCCCCTGCTCCATCCCTCTCTCTGCTGCATCCCTCTCCCTGCTCCATCCCTCTCCCTGCTCCAAGCACGGGGTCGTTGGCGGCTCTGCCAGCCCAGGGACCCCCGCCCAGGAGGGGCTGAGTTCCCCTGCCCCGTGCAGGCTGTGGTTTGCTCTCCTTGGCCCCGTTCCCCACAGAGCCCCCGTTACCTGCGGAAACCCAAGGGCCCCGTCTGCGCTGGCTCCACGGCCCCTGTGTAGACAAGCGGAGCCAGAGGGCTGATCCCCCGGCCCCAGCACACAGCCCTCCTTTCAGCACCTTCCCCTTACACAAAGACTAACTTATCCCACCTTTCCCCCCCCTCTGTCTCTGCTCCCCGTAGCCCTGGCCATGAAAAGCCCTCCACGCGCAGCCTAATAAAAAGTCCCGTGCCACCTCCTCTCCCCCTCCCTTCCCATCCACGACGGCGCTGCCAAAAAAGGGGGGGGGGGGGGGGGAAAGGGAAAAAAAGAGGGGGAAAAAAGGGAGAGTGAAAGCTGGGGCTGGGGGGAGTTAAACCTGGAACTCATTTAGCAAAAGGGACTTTAGTTAACAAGAAAGTTACCCATCATGAACTGCCAGTAACACCTCGAGTGATCCTAAATCCATTACCCAGAGACTTAGCCCTGGCTGAGTTTGATTTTATGAACTGTGAGGCTGCTATGTTGAAAGTCTGCAAATTGGACATAAATTGGGCTGCAGAAGGCTGGGGAGCTGAAAGGGTTGGGGGTTTTTTCTGGCTCTGGTGACGTAACAGGCTTCGGCCACAGACGCTCCACGGAAGAAGCTGCGGATGAAAACCCCAAGGACAGCGGCTGGACAGGGAGGGAAAGCTCAGGAGACCTCGGGCCTGTGATTTTTGGCTGTGCTGCTGCATCACCTGTGTGAGGATGGGCAAGTCACTGCACTTGCTGAGCCTCAGAGGCTCCTTGAGAGCTCTCACTCCTTCTCCCCACGTGCTGCCTTCATCACCTCGCTGCGCTTTGTTTTCATTGCAGCTCAGTCTCCCAAATACTGTGAGACAGAGCAAACTCTCATAAAAAGAGCTGGATTTGATGAAAGCAGGATGGCAGGGGCAGTGCCTCGATGGGATGCTGCAGCTTTTGCAGCTCTGTTCAAAATTAAAGGGCTGCTTTGGGGCTGCAAGTGCAGCCTCAGCGGGCTCACATTTTCCCGTGTGTGATCTGAGCCTCAGGTAACTCGTGCAACCATCAAAATGCAGAAGCTCCAAACTTTTCTTTTTACAACCTCAGATAATTTATCCAAAACCAGAGGATGAGGTGGGGTACAGGTGAATTTTGGTGAGGAAGAGAGAAGGCTTCAGGAGGTCAGAGGCACAGGCAGCAGGGCTCTCCTGATGCTCCAGCACTTTGAACCACCTGTTATTGCTGAAATTCAAAGTTTTGATCGGTTTGTGGTTCATTATTCTGGTTTTACTATTGCTTAAAACCCCTGTTATCTGCAGGAGTTGTACTTGCTGTGATGGTCCTTTGTAAATTAAGGGAAATAAATGTGTCATGGCCTTAGAAGCAAAACTTAGATCTGTCTTTAAGAGGCCTGTTCCCAGCAGGATTCCTGTGGCCATCACATTCCAAAGGACCCTGACCTGGCTGCAGCAGGAGGCAGATGAGGTTTGGTGCTGATGGCTGGTGGCTTCCCCTTTGCCTTCTGCAAAGAAGGAACCCTCAGGGTAAAGGTACACCATCATCAGCTTCCACTCACTGGGGCAGAAGAAATATTTTTTACACATAAATCTGTATGAAAATTTGACTTTTCACCTCAGTGGCTGAACTAATTTTTGTTGTTGTTGTTGTTGTTGTTGTTGTTATTATTATGACTTGGGCTGAGCTGAAGCAAATTATTTTGGATTCCTTAGCGAAATAGAAAATAGAAACAGAACTCAGAAAGAAAATCCTTTCTCCTTCCTCTGATTTAGCCTTTATTTTACTGCTGATGTTCTGAAATGCAGGCAAATTTTGAAACAAAGTTTTGAAAAATGAAAAAATCAAGATGGTTCTGCTAAAGAAGGATCTCTGCAAAGGTGCATTTATCAACGAAATAAACTATTTCTCGAGCCCATTCCAGCATTAAAACTTCAACACAATTCAGCAACGACCCGAGCTTGCAAAGCCATAAAATCAGAGGGTTTCTCTCTAGCTGAGAACCACTTTTTATCCTCAAATCCAGCACGTGCACAGACCCCTCTCCGTGTGGGGAACGCGCGGCCACCACAGCTCAGCACGAACCCCTGGAAGATTTGATTGAAAAGGTCGCTTAATAAAACTCTGCAAGGTCCTTTCCCTGCTCTTAAGCATCTCCAGCAGTTGGTGGGGACCAGTTTTGGAGGGTGCTGTGCCCTGCCCCTGTGCAGCACAGCACCTCCTCTGTTCCTCCACAAGCAAAGCCAACACGGGGCTGATTTTCCCAGCAAGGTGGCAACAATTCCGTGTGTGATATGTGAGGGCGAGGCCCAGGCAGCTCGTTTGGGTAATTTCTTACCCTTTCTGGCTTCTGCAATGTTTCTTTAGGGGGCACTGAATATGAGTGATTGAGTGAGAGGGAGCCCGGCAGAATTAGCACACACTGGATCTTTTGACCAAACCCCCCAAAACAAAACAGTCTAATGTTGGTCCAGGGGCACGTTCCCTTAGGATTTGGGAAAGAAAAACACCAAAGCACGTTAGTTTGGTGCTCCTCGGGCAGAGCAGAGCCTTCAATTAAAACCCATTTCAACAGAATAAAAAGACACTTAATCTTGGATCCAAACTAACTGTGGGACAGCAGCAGCACCGCCCAGCCCGGGCTGGGGGGGCACTTCCAAGGCAAAGGCAACTTGCTGATACCACACCGTGGAATGCTCCTCTGAGAAACTGCTGGCAGTGCCCTCCTGGAGCTTCCAGTGGTTTCCCCTCTCGGTGGGAGCACGTGGGCACCTCCTCAGGGTCACCCCACGGTGCCACCCAGAACTTTCCAGCAGGTCTGTGCAAAGGGTCTGCTCATGTTTGTCATATAGCCTAAATACAGGCAAAATCCCTTTGCTCTCTTCCTATTTTCCCCTTTTGTTCTCCTCCTATTTTCCCTTTTTACTCTCTTCCTATTTTCCCCTTTTCTTTCCTTTTTCCTTTTTTTTTTTCCTTTTTAATTAACTCTTGTTTGTCAACCAATGTATTCTGCTGCCTGAATGGAAAAGTCCTTTTTTTTCCCTCTAAAATAACAAGCACAAGGAGAAGTGATCCCTGACTTCAACACCAGAGGGTCTGTCTCACAAACCTTCACGTGCCTTTGACTTGAGGTGCTCACACTGCCCTGGGGTCCTTCATCCCCAGCAGACCTGCAGGAACCCCTGAGGCACCTGGTGCTTGGAGGAGCCTCTGGGCTGATTTTAGGGTGAGTCAAACCCAAACACAGAACTTTTAGGGTTGCAGCTCTGGATTTCAACCACTGAGGTCCTGCATTCACTTTCCTGGATCCACTCCAATTTTTTTTTTATTATTATTATTATTATTATTATTATTATTATTATTATTATTATTATTATTATTATTATTATTATTATTATTATGTGCAGTTAAAACCTGGGGGCTTTTAGGGCTTAACTTCCAGAAAGGCTGAGCATCCAGGGCTTATCTTGAAGCCACACAAATCATGTGTAGATGTGGCCCCAGGACCAGCTCCATGGACCTCTGGAGCCTGGAGGAGCAGGATCACCACGATGCAGGGTTGCTGCTCAAAGCTCTGCATTTTCACAAGGGGGAACAGTGTTCCCTCAGCTCCACAGCCAAGGTCCTCCTCTCCTGCAAGCTCCAGCTCCTGACTCACTACCAGGAGGGCATAAAAAAGCATTTCAAGATAATTTATTCTTGCTGAGCAACAATAGCAATAGTTAATCTCTTATATTAAACCCTTTAATGACTTAGGGGACTTATGAAACCATCGGGGCCCGTTCAATGAGTGCCTGCTCTGGCCCACACTTTTCAAAGCTTAAATCCTGAACAGAGCAGAAAAGAAATTTCACAACAATTTGGAGGAGGGGAGGGGAAGGGGGGGGGCACTGTGCTAAAATTTATGGAGCAGTTTGGTTTCCAGGACTCCTGTTCCTGCTGGGCAGAGCTCTGGTGATGCATTAGGGTAACATGTCATCGGGGCCGTGGAGCTTCGTGATGCATTGCAGCAATAAGTCCTTTCTAATACATCACCAGGGCAGCTGCTGGCCCAGACTGGGAGCCAAACAAAAATTAGGCAAGGAGTTCCACATACACACACACCAAAGATGCTTTTTTTCCCCTTCTCCCTTTCCTTGCCTCTCTCCAGGTCCTTCTCTCCTCCTCGCTCCCGACCTCCCCCTGCCCACAGCACTTTGCTGGGGATTTATTCATTGTGGCTCCTCCGTGGAAATTCCTTTCTGGTGGAACCAATGGAGGACAATGCTCTGCTCCCCAGGAACACACCCTGAGGAAGGTGAGGGTGGCTGCAGGAATGAGATGTGTAATCCCTTCAGTCTGACAGGGACCAGCACCACGTGTTTGAGGGGGGACAGCTCACGGGGGCAAGTTGTGGGTGCAGGGCAGTGGAGGCCCTGTTTTCTATCCTTAATCCAGAGTTAGTAGTTAAGCCCCAATTTAGCTGCACTTAGTTCTCAGGGTTTTGTTCAGCTAATGATATTAACAATTGTCACCAACCCATGGAAGTAACTTAATAAACTCGAGTAGGCTCTCAGCTAATGCAGTGACTGACCTCAGGAGGCTTTAGTAAAAGGCTCCATCACCTTCCTCACCTTTGCTCAAAAGCTGAACAGGTTCTGGTGCCAGAGCACAGGTCAGAAAGGAGTTACTGGAGTGTCCAGGTAGCAGTCTTGTAGCATCTCCAGCCCAATAATCTCACTGCCACCCTTCCAAGCTTCTTCTGCCCCTTCTGCTTGGCTTGGCCCTTTACACATGTGGCAAACAGACCTCTGGAAACTCAGCAAATACACTGAAGACCCTTTTTTCTCAGCCTTGAAAACTCACTTCACTCTGTTCCTCTCCTGCTGGTTTCTCCAGAGGGAAGCCCAGGTGAAATGTTTCAGACCCGACTCTCACTGTTCCCCAAGATGCTCAGACTTGGCAGCACAACCAGGGAGATGTTTCCATATGGGGTGGAGGGGAAGGACAACTGGGAGCAGATGTAGCCCTGGAGAGGGTGGCTGGCTCTTGGAGCTGGGATTAGGACTTGCTCTGGAGTTCTCTGCTGTTCCCTTCAGTGGGGGCTGGCTCAGGAGACAATATAATGTTCAGTGGGGAAGTGCTGGATACCCTGGCCATGCACACAGGCTGCAGAGTTTGGTGTGTTCCAAGGGATTGTTTTGATTCCTTAACTTCTTTTTAGTCCTCCTTTAGCATCTAATGCCCTGCACTTATTAAATCACCCAGCACAGCGGAAAGAGAGGGAGGAAAATCACATCCATGGCTTGTTACCATGCATGAGGCATAACCAAGTGCCTCAAATCCCTGAGGGGATTACTTGGGAATCACCAGGCCACCTGGAGTTTCATTATGGCTCTTACAAACAGGCTTTTAGCAAGAAGGATGAGGTGGGGGGAGAAGGGGTCTTCCATTTAAGCCCTGAAAAGAGATAAAGTTCACAGAGCTGAACAATGGCTCCCAATGGCTCAGCCCAGTCAGCTGAGCCCGGGCACTGGAAAGGATTAATCAGAGCGAAAAATGTCAGCTCACAACAGAACCTTTAGCCAAGTGTCCAAGCCACAGAGCTCAGCAGAGACCAGCCTGAGTCATCCTCTGATCACGTCCTGCTTTTTCCCTTGCTCAGTCTGACTCAAGAGTTTGGGGTTGAGCCCAGCTCCTCTCTGCTCTGTCATGAGCTGCTCCTCCATCCTTAAGTCCCGTCTGTAGGAGACCCCCCCTCTCACTCCCATGGATTTCCTTGGTCACCCCTTGTATCCTCCTCTGCCACATCTTGTGCTTTTGGTTACTCACAGGAGCTCTGACACAGAAGAACTTTGCATTTTTGGAGCATCCTTAACTAGGTTGGAGAAGGATCTTGCTTTAGTCTCTATGAGCACCATCCTCCTCCTAGGTCCAATATCTCTTCGAACACTGGGATGATGGTACTGATATCCAAGTGCCTTGCTCTGCTTTTAGCTAAAGAAGAATTAAATTCCCCACTTTTTGACACCTTTGTCAATTTATTTTATTTACGATCCAAAAATTTAGAAGAAAAAAGTTAAAAATATTGAACCTCTTCACCCTTGAACTCCTCTGGTACCTCTCCACTCTTTGCTCTTTCACATAATGCCAGGACTTTGGAAGGACACAAGGCATGTTTTTGTAATATTTTGCAAAATTGCAAGAAGGAATCAGCAGGTAAAATCTTCTGGCCTGCGTTAAGAAAACAAATAACCGGCTCCGAGGATTGTGGTGGACGTCACTTTTGATTGGAGTTAATCCCAGGTGGGGAAGGAATGGATGACACATCTCTTAGAAATGCTGGCTCTGCTCTCAGGCTGGGCAAGAACAACTCAGGGTTTGCAGCTTAGGAGTTTATCTGTAGGGATCTATTATATATTAGACTTATAAATATATACAGTAGCTCTTCTGTTCTCTTTTAAACAACGTGTCCCTATTACAAAATGTTTGTTTGCTGACCTAGACAAGAAGTCCTGGAAGGATAAAAGGAATTGCATGGGATACCCTCAGCAGGGTTATGCAGAATGAACATGCAGGACTGAGGATCTGGAGGTGGTGGGGACATCCCTGCTCTCCCTGGATCCTTCCTTCACAACCAGCAAGGATTTTCATCCCCCTGAGCTCTGAGCAGCGTTGGTTGAAGGGGGGTCCTGCAGCATTTCACCTCCTTCCTTCCATGAGCAGCACAGGGCTGTGCTGACTAACTCCTGTCACACAGGCCTGGCAGCTCAGGAATTCCAATCCAGGGAACCCTAAGGTGACTGGAGTATCCTTTTTTCCTCCAGCTCAACCTTTATCCTGTTATTGAGGATAAAAAGTATGTCATCAAATACCTTTACTGTGGGTGCTGGAATGAAAGCCTCTCATCACAAGCTTTCAACTGGCTGCCAGTTTGAAACCTTTAGAAAGAAACCCAACCTAAAATTCTCCTTCTGCATTTGTTCTGTCACTCTGTTAAAATAGAACAGCTGAACAAATTATCAACATTTTGGGAGGATTAGGAAAATTGATACAGGCTGACTCACTGCATGCCTATATAACCCCAAGTCATGGTAAAACCCAGGAAATGAGACTGGGACTGGAAAGGGTGAGAGAATTATTGTATTATTGTAGCATCCTAGAATGCCAGATTACTGGACTCGCTTTTCCACTGGCTATGCCCTTGGAGATGTCAGAACATTCTTGCTCCAACCTGATCACCATTTATTCCTGAGATATACTGATGTTCCTCTACAAGTTTTGTTACTCTACAAAAGCACAACCTTAATGAAATAGTTAATTCAATTTAAGCCTCACCTTGGTGCTAATTTTTAATATTAGAGATATAATTGTAATTAGAGAGCAATGTGAGCACAGAGGTCACTTTGGAGGCTGTGCCTTCTGACAGCTGGCATTTCTGACCCAGCTCCTGAAAACCTCAGCCTTCACCTCATCAGGGGAAGGAGTAGGCACCACATCCTTCCTGCTTCATCCCTCCTGCTTCATCCCTCCTGCTTCATCCCTCCTGCTTCATCCCTCCTGCTTCATCCCTCCTGCTTCATCCCTCCTGCTCCATCCCTCCTGCTCCATCCCTCCTGCTCCATCCCTCCTGCTCCATCCCTCCTGCTCCATCCCCCGAGGCCAGGGCTTTGATTTGAGCCCCAGTGCCGGGTGAATAATCGATGGATCCCCGGTCCGTGTCGCCGGGACAGAAGGATCAGGGAGCATCAGCTGGTGTCCTGCCTTTGATCCTGCCCTTTGCGGGCTTTGTGCCTGGGGCAGGGATCACCTCTCCAAGTGAACGCCTGCAACCTTTCCCTGACCGTGGGGGGCCTTTTGATGCGGCGGGTGTTGATAATTAGGGCCTAATTGAGTGATTAACAGCCCCAGCAGCTCACGTCTTGAAGGGCACGAGAGGAGCCGTGGGCTGGTCCTCGGTCCCAACCCTGGAGATGCGTTTTTCCAGCCCCACGTTCCCCAGCAGGTCACTGGATGGTGACTCCAGGCCGGGCTCCTTCTGGGATGAGGCTGAGCCCGATCCAGCTCCGAAATGTGCCGAGCCAGCAGAGCCAGGGAAGGTGATTCCACTTTCTCCCGAGTGCTGTAATCACTCCAAGCCACTCTGGACAACAACTGGGGCGGGAATGGGCTCCCGTTTGCCAAGACACAGGGGCTCCACAGGCAAGGAAAATCCCCCTCGATATACTGAACTTAATTAACCGAGCCTATTAAGGCAATATTAAAAGAAGCCTATCTCAGCAGGCCCTCACAGCGGGGACAGCCAGCAGAGCTTTCAATTTAAGCCTTATTGCAGGTCTATCCCAGCTCCGTGGGCAGCCTGGGAGCTGCTTAATCCACACCTTGGGAGCAGGGAAAGGGGCTTGCAAAGAGCTGGGAGGGGGGGAGGATATCAAAGGAACTCAACCTGTGATATATTAAATGCTCACTTTGTGGATGGAGGGGAAAGGGCTATAAATGAGGTGGTTATTCAGCACTGAATGAAACAAATGACAGCGTGGACATGGTTAAAAATTATAAAACAGGGCTTGGGGAATCCAAAGCTAAGCTTTTGCTGAATAATTCTGGTGAGCTGCCGTGCAGGAATAAGCAGCTTCTCGCTAAAAAGTGCAAGTTTCTGCATAAAATCAAAGAAATAATTCCTTCATCTCCTATTTTCCTCTCCTCCTCCTTCATACGTAAGTTGGTGACTAGTTTTTGACCCCTCTTTACTTCTCGAGGAAAATAAGTGTCACAATAGAAATCCCAGGGGTTTTCACTGAAAAAAAAAAAAAAAAAAAAAAGGTCTGTTTAGGGTGGCTTGTGTAGTAGTGAAGGATTTCTACTTCCACATGCTGGGCTGGTGGTCAGCAAGCACTACCAGAGTGCCCTAACTCTTAAATTCCCAATTAGAACAAACCCCAAATTATTATTTGCATGGATAATGTACCCCGTGTGTGTTTGCACTGCCCATGTTTTATTTTTATACCAAATAACAAGGGGCTGTAAAGCCTGGGATCCTTCCCCAGCTTATTTCAATAGCTGAATTAAAAATAGAAGGTCCCACTGAAGAATGTCTGTGCTGTGCAGCCCAAGGATAATTGTGTGTGGCTTCAGTTTGTTTGGGTAGGAAAACCCGGAGTAACTCGAGAATTCATTACGAGAAAAGTGCAGGACTCCTGCCATGTTCTAATGGGCTTTTACAGCTGGAAATGCAGAATTTACAGGGAAAGTCTTAAAGAAATGACAGGAAAATCTGAGGAGATAACAAAACTGGCAGGGAAATTAATAGAAGCCTTGGGTTCTCTAATCCACAGTGATTAATATCTTTTAGTTCCATGATCCTTGGTTTCCACTTGAATTGATAAATTAGCAAATGTGGCTTCTCTGCTTTAAATCAATACCCCAAAAAATTCTTAGTTGGCCTCGCTGGCCTATTTGTCATCCTGTTTCTAGCTGAAGGCTGGACATAATACTTATTAGCTGCTCTTTTTTCCAGTTGTATTTGAATTTCTTTTTTATTTTAACTGTTATGCTCAGAATAAGATGGTGTGACCAGCATTCGAGATGCTAATCATGTTCAGCATGTGGATAGAGCCAAAAGGTTTAATAATGGTCTTGCCAAACTTTTAGGATTATCCACCCTTTAAGCATCATTTGGCTTCAAAGGATCAGCACAGGCTCTGAATTTTCCCAGAAGTCCATCTCTTTTGCAATTAAAAAAAAAAACAGCTGGAAAATTTGTGGGAAAATCAAATAAGGAAAATGGAAATGATGTTACATTGCTGCTTAATTGTAAAATAAATTAAAAACCTGTGGTTATTGAACAGTTTCCATGTGTGCTGCAATGCAAGGGTAATTCTCTGCTCTTCCAGTCTTCTAATTGTCATGGAATCACAGAAAGGTTTGGATTGGGAGGGACCTTGAAACTCATCTCATCCCACCCCCTGCCATGGGCAGGGACACCTTCCACCAGCCCAGGTTGCTCCAAGCCCTGTCCAACCTGGCCTTGGACACTTCCAGGGATCCAGGGGCAGCCACAGCTTCTCTGGGCAACCTGTGCCAGGGCCTCCCCACCCTCCCAGGGAAGGATTGCTTCCTAATTAATTACTATTGACAAGCTGTCTTTAATTGCAGTGTGTAGGACAGAGGTATTTCCAGCCCTGAAATGCGAATTCTCTGGCATTTCTTTTGCTGTGAATATTATTTTCCACAAATGCCCCAAATACCTGCTTAAACCCTCCGTGCTGGGTGCAGAAATTTATAGCACATATAAAATGTGATGAACTCCCAGGGAGAGCCTCTGAACATTCCCCATGGCGAGCTGAGTCTCTGTTTCAACCCTTACTTTTAAATGTGCCGCCGCCTTCTTTGGGGAAAGCAAAAAAAAAACCCCCAAATCTGCTGTGCCTTCCTGTGTTTTCGCTCCACGCTCCCGTCCTCCATTTAGCTGCGCTCTATTTTCCTTCACACTTACTTGACATCATGGAAATTCAATTGATGCCAATAATTTATGGTGCTGTGGGGGGGGGGGATGGAGGTGTTTCTGTCATTAGAGCATGAGATCGCTTTCCCAGCCTGCGCTCGGGAGCCAGATCCTTCCCCTCCCAGGCTCCAAAGCCATCCCAAACCCGTGTCTCGTGGAGCTGCCATGGCTTAACACCGCTCCTCTTGATGTGCTGTCACTCACTGATATTTAGACTCTGTTCCACAGCAATTATTCCTCCCAGATCCCTCCATGAGAGGAGTCGCTCGCTCGGAGAGCGAACGCGTCGCGATGAGCTGCCCTTGTGTAAATACATCTCTCTTTGTACGAAACAAGCCCGTAATTCAGACATAGGTTGTGTTTATTTTTGAACATGAGGGGTTTTTTTTTGTCAGGGAATGTGCAGCTCGACCTCGTGCTCGACAGGAAAGTGTTTATCCAAAGAGTTAATGCGGATGAGTAATCCGGGACGCTCCTGCCAGATCCCGGGCGGTGGGATTCCCGTAAACAGCCAGACACTTTGAACCCAGGGGTTTGATTTTGTGTCATACTCCAACCACTAAAACAACACACCACCGTGGAGTCCTTCCCTGCTAAACCAAAACACAGATTAAGCCATGGAAACTTAGGCTGGGAGTATCATTTGGGGGGACCTTCTGTTCATCGTCACGTCCTCTTTAATTCACCCTGGCTCCAGATTGGCCAAGTGGTGTTTGTGCAGTGTGGGGGTCTGGTACAACACTGGGAAAGCTGTCCTGGGTCTGTGCAATACCCACAGACATGGAGATGTAGTGACATAACCAAAGACGTGAAAAATGAGGGAGAGTGGACCTTGGGGCTAATATTTGTGTGCATAAATTTCCCTCCTGGTTCCTTTCCCTGGAAATTTAATCTCGGGCTGGTTATTCCTTATCTCTCTTCTTCCAGTTTCCCCCCTCCCTCTAAACTTCCTTCTGTGAGGGACCAGGTCCCGGGCTGGTGGGATCACAGCTCTGACCCTGCTCAGTAACTCTGTACAGATCAACATTCACCCTTTTATTGTTGATATCAATTATCAGTGCTGCCAGACAGTCACTTTAAACACTTGATTTACTGAAGCCGTGTTCATCCCTTGCAGGATACACTTTCATGTGCAATAAATACCAATAAACATCTAATTCTCAAGCTGACCCTAAAAGCCCAATTTTAGTGCTAGTCATGGACTGGATATGGGAACTGTATCAGTAAGACTCTTGGAGCTTTTTACTGTGGATGTTATGAAGCTCAAATTCCCCTGGATAACTGCTCAATATTAATACCACGTAGAGTTATGAGGCTGAAGTCTCCAAGAAATAATGAGAATAATGTGCATGTTAAGGACATTACATAACCATCCTATTAGCCTGGCATGAGTCACTGCTGAAGGGCCCTGTATATCTTTCAGGGTGGATTAAGGATAGAAGCCACTGGGTATCATGAGGGCTCCTACAATGCTCCATAACAGCTCCAAAATGTGAAGTGTCTTTTGAAAACAACTATGAAAAATACCCATTTGTCGTGTGCAGTAAATAACTTGCTCACTGGGGAGGTCAATAGCTAAAGGCTCCCGTCCAGGTTGGGGATTAATGACCTGCAAAATACCAGTTTAAAAATAGGCTCTTCTTCCACTTAAAGACACTCAATAACGAAGCATCTCCTCCCCTTCCTTAGCCAAGTTCCAGGCAGAAAAATGGGCTTTTGCAGTGGATGCACAGAGATGAGTTAAGCAGTGATAGAAGGAACACGATGTAAATCAAGGGCTGGTGGCACTACACCCTCTTCCTGGCCTTGTCAGGATGTGGCACGAAGGGCTAGAGACATCCAGGAGTCGTTGGTTCTGTCAGGAACAACTGGGAGGGAAGAGGCTGGGATGCACCTCCCTGCTCAGGATGTGTTTATGTTGGTCCAGCATCCTGTGACAAGTCATAAACGTCCCCACAGTGGACAAATTTCCGTGGCAGAGGGGGAGTATTTATGACGAGATTCAAAGGTATAGAAGGGTGAGAGGGAAGGCAGAAACCCAACCTGTCCTGGGCTGCAGGATCGATGAGGTGACTTTAGTCCCCCGTGCTTTGTGCTGTAATGTCCCTGTGTGCACACCCACGGCTAATGGGCTGGGCTGGGCTGCTCAGAGTCATTTTTCAGAGAATTTGGTGTCTTCCAGTTTGCCAAGATGGTTTTGCAATATGTCAGGATATTTAGAAGAAAAAAAAAATAAATTAAAAATTCCTCTTCTAGCTCTGCTTCGAGTACCTTTTTTTTTTTTTTTTTATGGGGCTAAAAAGCCATGATTAGAGGGACAATTTCATGCCTCAAGTGGTAAAAGTAGGATGAAACACATTCTACCTTGCATGACCCTGCAGAGGTGTCTCCGAGCTGGGCTGATTTCTCTGGGAATATTAACCCAATAAAACATGGCTCAGGGCCACTCAGTAGCTGTGAGGTGGTTTCAGATATTGTGAACTTCTAATCACTTGTAGATTGTTCCTGCAGTCTTGACTATCCCCATTCACAGCGTTTTCACCAAAAGGAGCAGCTGAGCCCATGTTCCTGCAAGGCTCTTTTCTCCTTATTTTTGCCTTGTGTTCCTGTTTCCTTCAAACCAAGAAAACCCAAAGCTAAGCTGAGGAACTGTTCAGCAGACTGAGCCCTGCTGCTTTCTTACCCCGAGCAGTGCAGGACAGATGCTCTGGATTTCAGTCTGCAAAGAACAAAGCTTCCTCCTGGACTCTTTATTTTAAACAGGACAGGCCACCCACAGCTCCAAACACGCCCAGTGAGAGGAAAAATAAATGGCTGAGCTCCTCTCCAGACACGGATGTGCAGAGCATGTCTGCGAGGAGGAACTGTTTGGAAAAAGACATTCCCGTCCCAGCCAGGTGCTGCCATGGGATGGGGCTGGGGGCATCAGCACCTCCCAGCAGTGGGGAGAGTGTGCTGGGATGGAGGTAACCATAAATCACCCCGGCCCAGGCAGGAGCAAGGGAGAGCTCAGCAAGCCAGGCCCGTACAGATGTTGGAGAAGGTAATTTGGGAAGGTTTCAACACGGGAATGCCAACTCCTCTGCTTCACAGGAAGGCAGAGTCAGCAGTGCTCCACTGGCTCGTGGCCATAATACCCCACCACCATCCTGAAGCAGCAGATTTTCTTTCTGAGCAGGAGCAGAGAAGGGTGGTTGGACCTGCTGCAGGGACCAGAGCCTTTGGTTTGTGGTGGTTCCTTCTCCAGGCGTGTTGGCCATGGGGTTGCTCGTGGGGAGGTGGAAGCAAGTGCTGCCCCAGCCCCTCCTGGTGATGCTGAAGGCACAGGAGGTGTGCCTCAGCCTGTGGAAAGCACTCATCCACGAAACAGAAGAAGGAATGAAAACGAAATGAGGAGCCAAATGTTCCTTATTTCCACCCAGCTGGCTCTTTTCTGAAGGTCCCCTCCCCAGCCGGGGCAGAGGTGACCCGCGAGCTCTGCGTGTCTGTCACGGGGTGTCAGGAACGGCCTCTGCGAGTGCTCTGGGCTTTTTGTTTTTCACAACCCTTTTAAAACATGTAGAGCACGAGGGGGATGTTGGATTTGGAGGTTTCCCATGCCTTCCTAATTGAGCAAGGAGCGGGACCCGGGGCAGGCTCCCTCCGAGGGCGGCGTTGGCTTCGCGGCTCCGCCGAAACTTGAGAGTCGTGTTTGAAATTGTGAAACACTCGTGGTTTTCCAAAGGCTGCATTTTCATGCCTCCTTCAATAAAAAAATGGCTTTTCCTTCTAGTGGAAAGCTGAGACCCACCTACAAACTGTCCTTAAACTTGGGCTGCAGTCAGTGGAACCGGCAGCACAACATCCCAGAGCTGCCTCTGCCATCACATCCCTTTCTTCGGGTCAATATTCAACTGTGGGCAAAGTTTGAACCTGAGACCTGAGAGCAAAATTGCAACACTTCTGTATCAGCCTCTCTCTGCAGGCAGGAATTACTCAAAAACATCCATGGTTTTACTTATTAGGGGTGTGTTTCAGGCTCTGTGCGGTGTTTGTAGTTATTTTAATCCACCTGATGTTTAAGGTTTCCTCTAAAAAAGGCCAGATCCTGCACTGGGTTAAACTGGTGCGGGTCTTGAGAGGGCAGTGGAGCAATGTCAAAGCAGGTCAGCTGCAGCTGGACCTAAAATCCCTGAAGATGAGTACATTTGGCATGTTTTGCATTGAAACAGGTTAATAGCAGTGGGCATAGGAAAAAAATGAGTGCACCTCGTGCTTAATTAATTTGACAAATAATGTGCACGAAACTGAGCCTTGGAGAAGGGGTTGAAGAAGCTCCCAGGGGAGGAGCAGGTCCAGAACAGGCCCAGCAAGGGCAGCTCATGGTGTTCTGCTCCAGCCCCGCTGTCCCAGGCTGTTTGTTTTTCCTTCCATTCCTCTCTCTCTCTGTCCCAGAGAAGTGAACGCTGGATTTCAGCATTTCATCCCTATCAGGAGCTGCTGTGGAGTCACCTGGCAGCCTGAGAGCAGCTCAGGGCCAGGGATCAATGGGTTGTTCCCTGCTTTCCAAAAGCCCCTTTTATTTTCCCCTTACTGGCAATAACTAATATGAACACAGTAAATATTGTGCAATTTAGCTTTTTTAAAAAATAAGTAAATAAACTGTTGATTAAGGATCGTGCCTTGATAAATTAATAAATCAAATTAAAGCCACATGAAAGTGTGGAGATGGAGCTGAACAAGCTGTGGCACTCAGAGGCCCATGGATGAGGTCTGTGTTACTCACACGAGGCTGTAGCCAGAGTTCAACTCCACATTTCACGTTCCCTAATGAAACTCTTAAAGCAAATCTTGAGCTGAAGTGGCTCACTTTCATCAAAACCAAATTTTGTGGCATGTTTTCCACCTTAAGTTAGACTAAAATCACACGAAGCCTTGTCCAGCCTGGCATGAATGTGAACCCCAGTGAGCCTCTTCAAGGCCAGGCAGGGATGTTTTGTGTTGGGGCAAAACCAACTCAGGGCTGCAACACAAACAGCAAAAAAACCCTGTTCTGTTCATAGAATTTGTTACCTGCATTTCTATATCAGCATTTTACCAAGCATGGAGTGGAGAATGAAAAAAAAAATCCACTTGGAGTTTGGGAATGTTTCTGCAAGATCCTCTCTGCAGAATGTTTTCTCCTCAGGATGGAAAGTTCCTATAGGAAATAATGTTATTTGTTCTCATTTTATTTTTTTGCTTATGTCCCACTAACCACATGGGTTTAAACTCTTGGAGATAACTTGAAAAAAACAGGAGCAGGATGTTTCTTTCTGCAGAGCTGCTCCCAGTCCTACATTTTGTGTCTGGGATGATGTCAGAATCATCTGATGGTGGCGTAATGGAGATTGTTGCAGCCAACTGGCAAACGTGAAAATGGACCTTTAAATCATGGCCAAGTCTTTCTCAGCTAATGGTACTTCAAAGGAACTGGATGTGAGTCTCCTCAGAAACACGTTTTTGGGTTTTTTTTTTTTTGTCTTGGAGGTGGTAGTGATAGCCAGGTTTGAGGCTGTACTCAATGAGAGTCTCCCTCAAGGAGTTCCAGCGAAATCTTTTCTCCTTTTTTTTTAATTTTTATTAGAAAGCGAATGTCTGAGGTTTCCAGAACCAGACTGTGGGATTTCTGGAGGTAAAAGGACTAAGGAGAAAAAAAAAAAAAAGTTCAACAAGACAGAGGTTGATAAACTTAGTGAAATTAAAAAAAAAAAAATCAGCCTATGGAAATGCAGTTTTATTTTTGGAACCTACATACAGCTTCGTTTCATGGGAGAGTTATTCACAGATCCTGCTCCTGAAACCACTCTTTGGCTCTGGGAAGTGCAAAGCCAAGGAGGCATCGGGGTGACCTCAGCCCAGGGCACGTTGGACACATCCCTCTGTGTCAGGGGGGTGGGAGACCACCAGCCTGGCCCCAACCCCACACAGAAATCCCTCCATTTCCACCCCAATGCACTTACTGCAACTTCTCAAGTCGTGTAATTTTAGAAGTGCCCGGGGTCCAAAAATATGACAATGCATTAAAGTGCAAAAATCAAACTGTGGAGGTTCATTTTATTTCCATTAAATTCCACCGTGGATATTGCAGAAGCTTTGGTTTTATTATTGCTAATTCCAAGCATAATAAATACGCTTCAGGATCTGGGCTGATTTATTATCATTTTAAACAGTCTGATATTTGCAGCTTTTCATAAATTTTGGGAGTAATGTCTCTTTCCAATCTCAGCCTTCCTTTTCATTTCACTTGAGACACAACCACTGATATTAAAATCCAGGATTTAAAATACAATAATTACTTTCCCTGCTTCATTAGATATCTCTTAACTTACTCAAACTGAGGGAATTTGTTTTTTCTTGTCACCTTGTCAATCTGAAAGTTTTCTCAAAGGCAGTTCAAAATCACTGAACTGAACCCACTGAGTTTTATTCAGGTTTCAGAACCCTTTCCTTTATGTTCATACATTTTATAAGTTCAGATAATAAAACTAGGTGGTCTTTTCATAATCACTTGCACTTTTTGTTTGTAGAAATCTGATACATTTTGCTCATGTTGATAATAATTGATAAGCTACCAAATAGAAGTGGCATCATCCAACCAAACCAGATGCAAACTTTTTAATCTGTCTTTATGTTATCAGTCTTATCAGTCACAGTTGGATTCAATGATCTTGAGGTCTTTTCCAATCTAAATGATTTAGGATTCTAAACGGTCATTTTAGATTTTATAGAAACTTTTTTGACCCACTTGAGGCCATTTTTTATGTAAATAAATTCCAGTCTTATATGCTGCATAAAGAATTCCTCAATTTTTGTTCTGGGGGTAGAAGAACATTCAGAGACATTCACCAAAGGCACATTCACCCAAAGGCTACTAAAGAACAGTCCAGTTAGAAAATGCCTTGGCTTTTCTTTTAATCAGACTGGTCATAATGAAGTGAAATCTGAACTAACTGGATTGGCCCAGAAAATCCCCAACATGGCTCACGAGATTGGAGCTAAAACCCTGACAAGTTTTGCAAACAGCTTACAAAGGCTTGCTGCTGTTCTACACTAATCAGTTCAGTGTGAAAATAAACACAGGGCTGACCAGGCAGGGCTGTCCCCAAACCTCTGACCTTCTGAGACAGGCACCAACCAGCTGATGCTCAGCCCCTCTGCCCAGGCTGATATTCAGGAGGGAAGATTTCGATGGGATATTGGGAAGAAATTCCTCCCTGGGAGGGTGGGGAGGCCCTGGCACAGGTTGCCCAGAGAGGCTGTGGATCTTTGGTTAATTCTGGTTCTCCCCTCTGTGTGGGACATTTTCAGCACTCAGCCCCTGCTCTGGGTTCTCTGGCTCTCTGCAGTGTCCTGGGGGAGCCCTGGGGAGGTGCCCGGGGGTCTTGGTGCCCATCAGTGCCAACCCCACCCGGCCCTGCACACCCCCCTGTGCCCAGGAGGGGGGACAAGGTGGCATTTGGCTGCTGGAGGGTCTGAGCTGCCCTTTGCACTTGTGGAACACAATTTCTGCCGGGCTCCACCCCTTCTCCCTCCGAGGCAGATGAAATATTTATTGGGCTGCAGTGTGAGGGCTCAGTGTTTCGTCTGCAGACGAACAGGGCAGTCCTGGTTCTGACCAGAGATTTCTAAGACTTCTTTGTGGCTACTAAACGTTGGAGGAAAAACCACAAATTACCATGGCAGAGGGGCTGGGCCCTGTGTCCTGGCTCCAGAGCTTCCCCCTGCCCTCCCCCCTCCCCTCCCCTTTAAAAGTGCTCTGCATCTGTGTCAATAAGTGCCCCGTGGACACGGCCAGGGGAGGTTTAATGTGCACACAAAATTAACCACTGACAGGGTGGGGGAGCCAGGGAAGAGCAGAGTTGCAATTACACCCCAAATTAAGCTGTTACTGTGATTAAGATATTTCTTTAATACGTAGCTGAGGAACCTCCTTTCCCCCTGAACTGCTCACAATCCGTCCCCTGTAGCTCATTTTCTGGCTGCTCCTCGAATTTTCCTGTCCCTTGACACACCTGGGGTTGTCCCACCTCTCTCTGCCCGTGGGTGAGGTGTCCTGTCCTGTGGCACAGCTGGAGAGACCCCTCCCTGCAGTGCCCTGGGGGACACCAGGTCCTCCCCCATCACCTTGTCCAGGTTTTGGGGCTCTTGAAAGCTCTGAGCTCTGAGCACTTCCCAGTATGTCCATCCCAATATGTCAGTGTGTCTCATATTATCTTCTTAACCTCCCCAGAACATTAAATTGAAGAGAGTTTTATGAGTTTAATTAATCCACAGGTGGAGTGGAGCATCCATAAATTAACAGCATGAGAGAAAATGGGTGAAAACTGGGATATTTTGGTTTATTCAGTGCCAATTTTGGTTTGAAACAGGAAAGTGAGGAAAATGGAGGGTGGGATGGGAAAGGAGAGTCCATCCACCAACATATCCAAGAAGGAGGGAGCAGGGATGGCAAAACAGGAGTTCAGAGATGCCCTTTTGGAACAAAACTTTGCTGAGCAGCTTCTCCTCCTCGTCAGCACATACTCGAGTCTCAGTACTGTAAATAGTGTGAATTTTTGGGATGATTGTTAGAACCACTCAAATCCTTCAAACATGAACTATTGTGCTCCCACAAGCAACACTGCTTGGATTTCCTCATGTTACAGATGGCCCTGCTTTACACTTCTTTCCAACATACTTTGTGAAGTAAAAAAAATGTTATAGATGTGATTAATTGACAAAGATTTGGTAATATTTCCAGTAAATTTTTCAATAAACATTGCTTAAAAAAAGTCAATTGTTTATAGGAAAAAAGAGTATTTCAACAATATATCACCACATTCAGGAAAATTATTCTAAGGAAAAGGTCTTTTCTTTAATGAAAATATTTTCCTTAGAAATAACATTGGTCAGCTGTATTAATGATATTGGAAGAGTTCGAAGTGACAATGAGCAAACCATGAAAAATGGACAGAAAACAAACACAGAATCACTCCAGTCCTGGACTGCTTTTTAGTTATATTGGAGACTTTCCAGGGCTTCCATTTTTTCCACCAGTGTTTAATGGGCTCTCTGTTTGCATTCATGTTTTCCTGATCTTTCAATCTGCAGGAATGACTGCTCCTGGCAGGACTCTGTGAGCATCACCCCCTTTGGAGTCTGTGGGACTCTTTCATTTCCCTGAGGTGATAGGAAGAAACCCCCAGATATGAAGGTATAACAGATAAATAAGAAAAAGCTTGGAAATCAGGATTTCAGTGGCTCTGTGAGGCTCCATCAGTGGACTGAGCCTGTACACGCACTCCCTGGAAAAAATCCCTGCCCCAGAGGGTTTATGCCAATTAAAATTTTCAAATGACATCAGTGAAATTAACCTAAATTTTGCTTGACCTGGAATTTAGGTCAGTTTAGATCATCATCTTCCCAGGGCTGTCTGAGATTCCGAGCCCCGTGGAGAGCTCTGGAAGCAGAAACGTTCTCCAGAGCAGGGGCAGGTCCTGTAGAGCCAGCCCAGGGGTGGGAGAGGATCACCAGCACTCCTGTGGTTAAACATGCACATGATGAGATGAGAAACTGTCCAAGGCTTGGCTGAAGATGCCCATTTGGTGCCTGAGGGCACCAGCAGCTGAGTGGGGGCTCGGGGAGGGGCTGTGGGGCACGAGGCAGCTCTGTCTCCTTCCTGCAGAGGTGGATCCCAGGCTGGCAGGGTTGGTCTGCGTGTGGCTGGGGGGAAGGCAGAGCCCCATCATGGAATACTGGAATGGTTTGGGTTGGAAAGGACCTTAAATGGACCTTGAAGCTCATCTCCTTCCACCCCCTAACCCACCTTCCACTAACAGAGGTTGCTCCAAGCCCCATCCAACCTGGCCTTAGACACTTCCAGGGATGGGGCAGCCACAGCTGCTCAGTTGCACTCTTTCATTTCCTGAGATGATGATGATGATGATGATTCCACAGCTTGTTGGATGGTTCCATCACTGAAAATGCTAAAAACATAAAATAAAAGAACACATAAGTTTGTCACTGCTTTCAGTGCTTTCTATCGTGTAGTACAGCCTCTCTGGTACCCTGTTTCCAAATTTTCTTGCAGCAATTCATGCTGTTTTCATCCTTGTGCATAGCTCTTGGCAATCAGCAATGCAAGGAAAAAAAAAAAGCTGGAATAATGTAAATTAAAATAACGGAGATGCTGGTCAGCATATGCACGTTCAGTGTCGTGTACATGGGATATTATAGGGACTGCACTTACAGCCTGGCCATATTTGCTTACTCTTCATTCCTTGAAGCCCCCAGGTTGGACACAAGTCCAATTTTATATTCTCAGTGAATTCCTGCAGTAGCCAAAGGCTTCTCCCCCGTGGAGCTCTGCAGGCCTGCACACAATTAAACATTTTCCCCTGCACACAATTAAACATTTTCCCCTTCTCCGAGGAGGACCGATGGCCCTGGGAGCGAGCTCAGGGCTCGGGGGCTGCAGAGCTCCTTCCCATCAAGTGGTGGCAGCAGGTTGCTTTGATAGAATAATTCCTGCCTGGATTTACATGCCCCACCCTCATGTAAATAGAGTCGGGATTTAGAAGGTGTGAGCTGGCATGGCAGTGAAGTCTGCGAAATGTAAGCTGCAGTAGCCCTTTTTCCGAAGGCTTGACAGTGAGCAGGGCTCAGTCAGAGACTGGGATCTCATTCAGTATCTGTGAGTGGGAGAAGTGTTGGGGAAAAGAGAGTCATGCTCTGCTCTAATCCATCCCTCCCTCCCTGCCCGCCGTGCTTTGGGTTGTTGGTGTTTGTTCCGAGGAGAGGGGGGGTTCCTGGCCGTGTTCCACGGGAATAGCTGTGAATTGTCACGGTATCAGTGCAGGGGGGTGGGTGGCAGGGCCTCGGAGCTGTCTGGGTGTGTGTTTCCTAGAGCTGGATGAGGTGAGGGAACCTTTGCAGAGCATCTCTGTGCTGCCCAGAGGGATGAGGCTTCCAAGGACCTCAGTCACTGACGGGCCAGAATACTCAGCACCACACCTGGGAATGTCACAGCCCGATTTAGTTGGATGTTCTCCTTCTTCAGGGCTCTGCCCGAGCTCCAACTCGCTGAATACAGACAGAAAACTCTCTTAGAATTCGGTTATCCTGGGTCTGGCTGCTTTACCAGTCTGCTGCTGGTACCAGTCATGGCTGGGGTACCTGGGCACTGCAGGAAATGTTGTGGTCCCTGCTCTCTGCCCCCAGCTCTGCATCCTCAGAGTGAGCTCCGAGTAAGGACCTTAAAGGGACCTTAAAGCTCATCTCCTTCCACCCCCTGCCATGGGCAGGGACACCTTCCACCAGCCCAGGTTGCTCCAAGCCCTGTCCAGCCTGGCCTTGGACACTGGGCAGAGCAGCAGGGAGCAAAGGCCTGGTTGCCTGTTTGTGTGACAGACTGAATCACAGAGATTTTTCTCTCTCAATGTCTGTCTTCCCTTCATGAAGCAGAAATTTTGGTGCTCTTTGCCCCCAGGCAATGCCCAGCACGTCTTTGCCATGTTCACGTTACCAACAGTGAGAACAGCAGGAATAATGCACAATAAACTTCTTCAGTGACTCCAGACAGATAAGGACAATGCCCCACACTTCTGCTGGAATAGTGGGACAAAACTGCTGGGATTATGCCACTGGAGATCTGGATGTGCAGCAGGTATTAAGAGATTAACTATTAATTTCTACAGCCCCTCACCTTGGGTGATTTTTCCTATTGTGTTTGACATCCAAACTTGTCAAACTTTCTTCCCCAAGTGGCTTCTTTTTTTGCGGTGCTTAAGAAGATGTACTGCTGTTTTTCCAAGTAGATAAAAACCCATGTGGGTTGTTCTTAGGGTTCAAAGCCTTAGTCGCCCCAGGGCAAAGAGAGGACAAGGAGCACAAAAGCTGCCAAACTGGCACCGAGTTCACAGGGGGATTTCTCGGCTGAGTGGGGTTTGGATCAAACACTTGCAGAAGAAAAGCTACAGCACTGAAATCATCAGTCTGGAGTTGTTTCCTACCTGCAGTGCAGGATGTTGCACAACAACAGGCAATGGGTGAGGTGGGATTTGTCCAAGCCCAGCCACCCCAGCCCTGCAGACTCCCCTGCTAATCCAGGGGGGATGAATCACCCTGTTAGACAGCGCTCCAAGATGAGTGGGCTCAATTGTTTTCTGGATGTGTCTGTCTCCTCCATTAATTACAGTCTTTAGGGGACTATTTTGGACTAGATGCCTAATTTTTAGGTAGCCAAAGTGCAGGAAAACAAACCCAGCCTAAATCTTTCTCTTCCTCAGACATAAAGTCCAGTCCATTTGTATGCTTGAGTTTTAAGAGTAAACTCTGCATGGTGTGGAGCTGATGCTCCAGTGCTGGCCAAAAAGGGGATTTCAGTTGGATCCTGTGTTCATCATGACATGAGGAAGATGTTTGGGAGCTGCAGGTGACAGACCTGTTGAACTTCAGGTCGTGCCTGTGGGGTGGTTTATTGTTTTCCTGGGGAATAAAAGGAGGGAGGCAGCTTCTTGTGAGGAAATAATGTCACAGCCAAGGTCACAGCCTGTGGAAGCTCCAGAGGGCAGGGGTTGTAGTTACTAAGATATATTATATTAAAGATCAGCAAAATTTACCTGAGGCGGTTTGAGCTTTAAAATTTCCTGATAAAAATCAGAACTGGAGAAGGGGGGCTGCCAAACTTGTTGCTTGTACTTACTTTGGTACTTATTTTCAACTACTAAGGCAACATGGAAACCCACATTCATTTAAGACTTTGCCCATGTTTTTGCTTTCTTATGTGAGCAATAATTATCAGGAGTTACAAGAAGAAAGCCTTCTTTTTTCCAGACGTGATCCTCTTAAATTTGTTACCAAAGCAGGAGTTTATTTTTGCTGTGAGTAACCTCTCAAAAATATTTACAAATACGCACAATGTTACTCAGACATCAGTAGAAGATGTGGGGAAGTTGCCAGTCCAGTTTGGATTCCAAGCACAGAGACAGTTAAGGTGGAAGCCCACTTGCAGCTCTTTAGCCAGAGGAGCAAAGCTTTGGTTCGGGACAGTCGGAGTCTTCCTGTGGAAGCAGATGCTGTCTGGGTGTTATCACCCAGATCTGAACCCTTGTTCACGCTGGGAATTTCCATTTCCAGTTTCCATCTCCTCTCCTGCAGACACTCAGGGAGCCCTGACAACCCCAACAGCGACACAGAGCTTTTCGTTCCAGTCGAAACCAAACCCTGCCACTGATGGGCAGCGACACCAAGGGCTCCTGGTCCTCCAAGAAAACCTGGCAGTGCCCTCTCTCTGTACATAACCTCCCCCCTGAGCCATGGCAGGGACTGCCCTGGGCTCTGGGTGAGATATGACCCCGTTTGGTTTGTTCCTGTGCCAGGCTCTTGCCGGGTTTTAGAGCCGTGACTCCATTAGGCCGGGCCTAGCGCGGCGTCTCCGGGCTCAGTTGATGGATTGGGGCTTTGATCAGGGGGGCCAGGACAAGGCTGCTCGGGGTGCCTGTGCTCTGCAGTGGCTCCACATCGGGCCTGGCTCTGTGATTTGTGTAAATACACATTGCCACATATTCCCAGATTAATGTGCTGCTCTCCCGAGTGGAATAACCCCCCTTCCCGCTCAGCCAGAGGGTTTGCAGGTAGCTTTGTTTGGATACAGGGTTTGTTCAGTGAGAAAGACTAAAACAAGCAGCTGCCTCAATACCTTGAGAGAAGAACAGCAGACACAACCACGGGTTTTTGTCTTTTAACTGATAAAACAAGACAGAAAACATGGTTCATACGCCAGATTCCCAACCCTCAGCAGCTGGCAGCTCCTCGTTCTCCAGGCAGCTTCACCCATGGCTGGGAGCAAGAAGACACTGTCTCTAAAATACATCTAAAATACAGCTGTTCCTTACTAAAAAAAAGGTGATTCCCACTTCTTTTCACCCAGAACAACAGGTAGGAACAACGAAAAATGAAAGCACTGCAGCCACAAGAACGTCCTTACTGTTTTGTGCCCATCTCTGGGTCTCCATAAACACCTCTCCAAGTTTCTTGGTCTATCCCGTTCTGCTCATGTGTCCATATTAAAAAGGGTTTGTTTTCCTAAGAGGGCCCAAATCCCTCTTTCCAATGAACTGAATTTAGCATTCAGCAACTCCAGCCCAGCCATCCCTCAGCCCATGACGTTTGTGAGTTATTTCGGGGGTTTGGCAGAGCCCTCAGCATCAGCCTCAGAGCAGCCCTTCAAACTGTGTGCTCAGCTAAATCCACTGCACGTTAAAAAAATAGTTAAAAAGTCCAAGCAAGTCGCCCACCTTCCTTTTTGCTTCCCATTCTACGGGATTGTTTTCAACTCAAATACCATGTGGGCGAATATATTCTCCCTCCTCGTCCAAATGGATGTGGGGATGGATTATTTTGCATGATTGTGATTAATTTTTGTGCATTTATGTTCTGCCCCGAGAACAGTGTGGGGAAGGGGAATGTGTACCTGACATTTCACCAGGGAAACTTTTCTAAGTTTAAAAATTTAAAGTGATTATTTAGGAATTTGGGGTCGTTGATTGGGAGGGCATCAGCTGAGTCAGCAAGTTTGTAGTGCCCTGCAGTCACGTGATCCACAGTCCAGTAAAATCCAAGGAAATATCCAGAAATAACCACACACCACAAGTTTTAAAACCCTGATTAAAATACCCAATTAACTACTTACTGTCCTGTGTGGAGTTGAAAGGCAATGAGCAGAACTGACTGAAGTGGGGGGTGATTTTGTGCTTTTCAAATATCTCAGGGAGTGTTTACAAACCTCAGAGCATTTCCCAAATTGCCCCAAGAGATGGCACTTTAAAAATCATCATGAGTTGACCCCCACATGGTGACCTCTCCAGATGCAGGGATTTGTAGTAACAAGAGTGAAGTTTCTACAGGTTGACTGTACAGTTTTATCCTAATTTTTAATGTTTTATCTGAAATTCCAGAGTTCTGAGTTGATTCACAAGATTAAGATTTACGGCTGATTTTAGTTTTATTTTCTCTATTTATTTCCTGTTTGCAGTTCTAGAAGGAACACAAAACATACTTAAAACGTGATAGCAGAAAAGCACTGAACAAAAAAACCTGGATCAACAAAAAGTTTTCACTGGATCATAAATCACTTGAATCTGATTTGATCCAGATTCAAAGGAACATTCCTGGAAACTGAAATGAAGTTCAGGGAGCTTTGGTTGGTTTTTTACACATCCATTCCCTGCTGCTCTTCCTCTCCTCCTTTTGGATTTTTACTTTCCTCACTGTTTCTCTCAGCTCTTTTTCCTGATAGTTCCTTCTCATCCAGAATATTTTTTAGGGTTCCTATGATGAAAACTTTTAGCTAACATATGATTTTATCTGCATATAACTTTGTAGGATTGGGGATGGGATTGTGGGAGCTTTTCTGGAGTTGGGGCTGGATACCTTGGGTTTAAACAGGACCTTTTAATTCCCCTGCTGGTGTCATTCCCCAGGCTCTCCAAACACCAGGAGCTCCCGAGGGATGGATGGATGCTGCCTAATCAGAAGGGCAGAAAGAGGGGTTTGTTGGGACTTTGTTGGGATTTCTCTCTCTCTTTCAGTTATTAAGTAGATTAAATAAATAAAAACCATTCCCTTTCACTTGTGGTCCAGTGTAAGCAACCCCGTGACGTTCGTTGCCTTGGGATTTATGCATGAGAATGACCTTTGCTTCCAACGTTTTCCAAAGGTTTGCCAGCAAATATCGCCCTTTAATTTGGATTAATCTGCACATCGTGGAGGATGGGAGTGAAAAACAACAGGACTGGTTCTGCATTGCTCATACCAGTTCACCTTGTTTAAAATCAAGCTGGAACTAATGTAAGCAAGGACTGGGCTGGCATTTAAACCCAGTGTGTTTTCATCCAACATCAGCCGAGAGGTTTCCTTGGCAAATTCCTCCCTTATCCCTGTTTGCTTCTCAGCAGTGGTGATGAGCAAGGAAATCAAGCTACCAGATTTGCCTGAGGGTTTCAGACTTTTCCAGACCCCTGGCAGATCCAGCATTGGATCAGACAGATCCAGCAGATCCGGATCATCCGACCCACTTCGGGCTGTTCAGGATCTGGGGTTTAGTTTGGACCCATCTTATAATTTAATGTTGTGGTTGACAAGCCCTCCTCGTTCCAAGGTGCAGATTGGCCCCGAAAAGAAAAAAAAAAATAAACAGTGGAAAAAAACTTTTCATATGGACAAAACATGAAACCATTCCCGTGTTCTGCCTGAAATTTTCCAGGCGAACTGGAACCTCCTGAACAGCCCCGTGAAAGACCCCAGGAAATAAAGGAAGTTTTACCCTAAATTTTCAGGAGAGATTCAGCCCTGGGGGGCACAGTTGGGATTCTCCTGACTACAGCAGCTTGTTTGGAAGGTCAACTTGCAGGTTTATTGGTTATATTTTCAGTCAGCCATTTCTTTTTCTTCCCCCTGTCCAGAGCAATCTGTTCTGTGGGTGGTTGGCAGGAACAGGAGCATAATCTTGTCACTCACTGCCTTTGTTCTTTTCCCTTCCTGCTTTTAGTTTATTGCTCTTGCCTGTTGGGAACTCTCCCTTTTTTTGGATTCTAGATCAAGACAAGAGCAATGTGTCATCAATCTGTCTCTTCCAACAGTTACATTATCTGCTTTCCTGCTTGGAGTGTGGGTGGAAGAACAAGTCTTTTTATGGATAATCTCTATGCCAACAAGCAAACACTGCATTATGGATAATAACAAATAATGATTCACTGAGATGTGTTAGAAGGGCTGGAAGTGCTAATGAACCTCAGACAAGCTCCCAGCTCAGGCAGTTGCTGCTGAATCTCTGATCTCGTGCTTTGGAGGGGTCAAAATAACACAAAACACGGAGACAGGTTGTGTTTGGAGGAGGGAATGGGAATATTTCCCTTCCCTGGAGGTGACCAGAAAAGCTGTGATGCCTGGGATCAATATAATGTGAGCATGGTGGAGATAAAGAGTAGTAAAACTCCTTTTAAATTTAAAAGTTGCTATTAATTTTCTATTAATTTTTCATCAGCAGGGATGCCTTGTTAGAGGTTTTCTTTTATATTCAGATGCATCACACTTGATTTCAAAGCTTTCTGTCCAGTCAATGGAGAAACCTGGGTGTCTTCAGATGGTAATTCTACCCTCCTGTTTTAGTTTAGGAAGGGATAAATCATTATTTGGTAGAGCAGCCTCTTTCTTTTGACTCCAGCTGGGTAGGACTGCCATCTTTGTTTTCAAATTTAAATACCTGATAGATTTGGATGGAATTAGTCTGGATTTATTTGCAGAAAATGGAAAGTACCTTCTCTTGTTTGTTTGGCATCGAATTTATTTTTCTTTAGTTTATAACAACTTTTTTTCGTATCTAGCAAGATAAATCCATCATTTCCTTTCCATCATTGGGAAAAAAACTTTCCTGAAGCCAAGATCCTCGTCCAGATCTCCATCTTCCAACACATTTCTCAGCCCTGGTGCCGATGGTGTTCTCCTGGAGACTCTGAGCAGATAAGTTAACACAGATCCCACAGCCACAAACAAAAACAACCCCCATCACAAGCAAAATATTCTTTTGCCACGTGTTTTAGAAACTTTCTGGACATTCTGCTAAACCCTCCACGAGGTGCCCAGGTAGTTTCATGCCGGTGGAAAAGAAGGGAAGTTCTGTAGTCGGTTTGCTCTGCGGTGAGTTTGTGCTTAACGACGACGAGAGGCTGACGGTGATTTCCACACAGTTGGTTTCAACACGAGCCAAACTTGACTTACAAATCACTGCCTTTCTGGTGACAGGACAGCGAGATGGCAAAGCAGTGGGTATAAATTACTCTTGGTTTACTTAAGAAATAAGTCTGCATCATCAACATAGGAAAGACATCCAGCATCACTTCTACCATGAGCGCGCGGTCCAAGGAAAGCAAATAACGAGCGGCAGCGAGCTCCCAAGGAGCCTTCCCAGGGCATTCACAGCTCCTCTTGGAAGGGTGAAAATGGTCCAGGATCCATCACTCATAAGCTCACTGATCATATCAGGCTGTTTATAAGCAAAGCTGGTTTCATGTGGTGCCAGACAAAGATGTAAACACTGGTTGGTGCCGGCAGAGGAACATCCCAACCCGTGGGCTCGTGGGAGTCAGGAGGGGGTTATTTGGGAGTAAAAGCTTCAATCACTGAAAATCATTGCTTTGTATCAATGTTGGGAGAGGCACATTACCCAGAGTAATTGCTTCTGCAAGTCTGCAGCTGACTAAAACTGTCAGCAACAAAAAGGGATGTGTTTGGAAACGGCCCGGCGATTTCCAAAGGCTTCGGGATCCTGGGATTGCTCCCCTAGGTGAGGGAAAACAACTGCTGTCTTAAAGGCAGGAAAAACACAGCCAACAGTCAGCAAGAAGTTTATAATAGAAACGATTGATACCCTCACACTGTGCACAAGGTACAGAAAAGGGGCTTGGAATGGGATCAAAGGGACAGATTTGTAATAACAGTAATAAATGTTTCCACCAACAATAGCGTGAAAGCACCAGGGACTAATAAAGGTATTAACTTCACCCATGTTTTCTTAGACTTAATATTACAACCAAGAGTGGTCTGTATTTCCAAATCATTTAATATCTAAAAGATATGTTCAGCTCTGTACAATAAAACTGCAGGGTTTTAAAAGCTTTCCCAGTGTAGGGATGGAGCCCAGTCATCTCTGGCTCTGCTATTCCCACCAAACTGTGGGAGAACACTTTGTTTTCCTCACTCTCTGAGAAAGACATGACAGTGCCTGACCAGCTAAATATCTATGAATTTATCTCTCTTTGCCTGTGTGTGTCTGGGGTCAAGGAAATTAGGACCAAAAACGTAATCCTGTGTTTTATTTCGGTGGAAACTCCCTGCTCCCCTTTAATGCCACCGATCTTTTTGAATCAGCAGGGTTATTTCACCCTTTGTTTACCCGGAGAGTTTACAGCGAGATTGTTTGTTTGTTTGTTTGTTTTACTCCCAAGCAACACTAATGTTTTTTCTGTGTACTGTAATCTCGGCCACAGCTTTGTCAATATTTGGTCTTATCTTAAAGAGCTCCGAAGCAGGGTCAGAAGAAAGTAAACTCTCCCTCCAGAAAGCAAATATCAATTATTCAACCACCTCAGCCAGCAAAGGCTCAACAAGGAGGTTCTGGAGCAATGCTGGAGCATGAGCAGGGACTGACCAGCTGCCTTTAGGGCTGAACCCCAAATCTCAATCAAATCAATAGGAATGGATCTAGTGGCTAATTCATTACAAATCCCCTGATAAATCTGATAATAGGTCCCTGAAGCAGAAGGCTGTAAAGGATTTATACACTCCTTTGTGTGGTCATAGCACTGGAGAATCAGTGTGGGTTAAAGGAGCCCATGTGTTAATTCCTCACACTTTTATAATCCCCCTTCCCACCTATTTTATATCAATAGGAAGAATAATGTTCAGTTTGTGAATATTCCCTCTCTGAACTTTCTGTTTTAGCATTATTTTCCTTTCCACGTGGTCCTGTTTGAAAGTTCTGATGAGAAGATACATCCAAGTACCTGCCAGAAAGGCCCTACAGATATCTGGGCACTATGAAATTACCCCAAGTTTATAGCATTTAAGAGAGCAGATCATTCAATAAACCCTCCCAGCAACACTGCAGAACAGAATTAGTCTTTTGAGAACAGTTTCACTTAATTAAATAAAATTTACATGTTTGAAGAATAACCTCTGTAGCATCTGGAAAAGTTTCCATGAGCACTGTTAGATCCATCAGGATTAAACCATGAAGGTCTGAGTGGTTTAGTGGCAGAGCTGAGCTGCAAAGCTTGACCACCCCAGAGTTTAAGGCACTGGTTTTGCACCAGCATCCAAGGAAACACTTGGATTTCCATGGGGAGGTCTGAGGTGACTCGAGTAGATGAAGCTGAAGGGTCAGAAGGGATGAGGTAGGAAATGTTTTCCTTTTACTTCAGTCCCCCCAGAGTGGAAACTCTGGAGGAATCCCTTCTCCAAGATAATACTGATTGTAATTCATTATGTTCTCTGTTTCAACAAGCTAAAGAGAAGAGAGAAGAATCTGTGCAGTGTTTGGCCATGGAGACCTGGCTGGTTAAAAAAACCAGGCTCACACAGCCCAAGTGTGTCAAGAGCAGGGAGTGAATCACTGGCAGTGGGAGCTCTGTCAGAATTAGGAAATTAGGTTCATTAAAGGTGTGGTAACTTAATTTTCTATGCAAGCATGTAATGGTGAGGGCTGGGCAGAAAAAAGCCCTTCAGACATCCAGTTGAACACAAACCCACCCGAAGTTGGCAGGGTAGAGCATCCCCAGCCCAGCCCTGCCCCTGGCTCCCTGTTTGGGTTATTTTGCTCCCTGTTTAGGTGACTTTTGCACTAAATAGTCCAAATTAGCCCCAAACTGTCAACCCTCCTTGCCCCTCCATCAGCAGAGGGGCTCTGTGGGTGCCAGGAGTGTTTGGGGGGGCAGCTCCTCAAACCCCACCAGAGGGGCCCCTGGACAGGTCCCATCTCCAAGAGCAGGAGGAAGATGCATCCCAGGTGGAACTATGGCCCTGCTTTGCCCTCACATGAGGCACTTTCCAAAGTGCAGCCCCTTCTCCTCTCCTGCTGCTGCTCAGGATGGACACAGGCTCCCCATCCCACACCTTTTATCCAGTTGTGTTTCCAAGTATCCACGTCTGCGGTGTTGATCCTTCTCTGACCCTTCTCCATCACCTGAGACTGTGGTGGTTGCTCTTCCCCAGCTGGATTCAGGCTTTTTGCTTACTGATTCCTTTAAACTTTTTCCATAAACCAATTACCCAAATGTGCTGGAATCATATAATCCTCCAATTAAACATCAGCATTCCCCATTCCTGTAGATCCTCTGGGGCATATTTATGGATAAGTGGGTGGTGGATGAGCACAGAGAGAGAAAACCCAGAGATGAAATCTCCTTTTCTCTCAGCCTGACTCTCTTTCCACCACTTCTTGATTCAAACAAAGGCATAAAACCAAAGCAACTCCAGCCTTGACCTCTCTATATGGTTTTTTTACAGCTAAAACTTCACAACTGGCTCCCAAATCACTCTCATTGCCTCGCTTATCCTTAAGATGCTTAAATTCAAATTAAACAAATTTGGTTTCCCAAAGAAATGTTAAGATTTTACTCCTTTCTAATTGCCCAGCCCAAAGAGAGATCCCAGATTAATTTCCCAAAGCCCATGAAATCCCTCTGGTTTATATCTATGCACTTAAACCAAGGATCCTATCCCTGTTCTTTAATTCTCAGTGTAGGGTTATTCCTGCAGCCAGAATTTCTGGTGGCCTATTAGAGCTATATAAAACTGTAAAGATTTCCTGTTCCAGCCAGCAGCAGGTCTCCCAGAAAATCTGAACTGGATTATTCCAGGGAAAGTCAGTCAAGAGACACTGAAATGCCATCAAAGGTGTTACTGGAGGGTCTTCTCCCTCCATTCCCAGCCCAGCCACCCATGGCAGGTCCTGCCCTCCCTGTGCTTGGGAATAAGAGGTTTTTAGGAAGCAGCTTCTGGGGTGTGCAGATATTTTGTGGGTGGTGTAGAAAGACATCTAGTGAGATCCTGGGGGATCCCCAACAGCAGTCTCATGGTTTCAGTGGAGCTGCATTGCCCTGCATGGATAAGAACAGTGAACAGGGGCTGAAATTTGGGATTTATTTCAGATTGTGCATCTCCTTTTGCCCTGTTACCTGTGCCCTGTGATTAATCCAGCTCCAATTAACATCCATTTCCACACCAGCTAAATCAAACCCTGAGCCTTCCCAGGAGGGGATGAGCCCCCGGTGACCCTCCAGGCTCCATCCTCGCCATTCCTGGCTGATGGAGCTGCCAGGGGGTCCCAGGGAGCCCCCTCTCCCAGCACAGGGAGCGAGGCAGGTGAGTGGATACCCCAGGGATTTTTGACACTGCACATTTCACCCAGGATCTGCTGTGTTCGTGTTTCACCTTCGGAAAGCCGGGAGAGTGAACATTATAAAAATTATTAAATAAAAAAAAAAAATTAAAAAAAAAAAAAGGGGCCAAAAGAAAACAGTGAAAAGCAACAAGGAAGGTTTCTGTCCAAAAAAAAGTCCGAAACTGGCTCCAATTGGACCTCAGTACGGAAATGCTGGAACTTGTACCCTCCAGTGGCAAAATAAAACAGGCTGCCATTATTAGAAATTTGCTACAGCTAAAGATGTAACATCATAGCTAAATTCAGTCAGAGACAGGTCGAGCAACAAAAACCAGGAGCCAAGGCAGTCTAGTCTGGTCTGAAACCTGATTCAGGCACCAGATTATGAATAGATTTAACTAGTTTGCCAAATGAAAATGTAGATTTTGGCAGTGTTTGGGCTCCTTTTATTTTTTGATGTTTTTGGTGTGCTATATGTGGAGTCCTATTGCGCTCTGTGGGGATATGAGAAAAGAGCCTTTTTATATTATATAACGACTTGACGTGCGTGTGTGTGTGTATAGAACATAAAAAACACCATTAACCACAGAAGTGCTGGAAAGCCTGAAGGAGCTCTGCCTGAGGTCCCTCACTGAAGGAATCTGCTCCATACAAGAGATCTGGACAGGCTTTCCAGAGAAGCTGTGGCTGCCCCATCCCTGGAATTGTCCAAGGCCAGGTTGGACGGGGCTTGGAGCAACCTGGGCTAGTGGAAGGTGTCCCTGCCCATGGCAGGGGGTGGAATGAGATGGGATTTAAATCCCTTGCCACCCAAAATATTCTGTGATTTTAAGATCACAACCAAACCAGTTCCACCTTTTCTTACAAACCCCTCCTGGACCACCAGTGCCACCGAGGAACTCACAGGACTCCACAGAACCTGGGGAGATCTAGCCTCACCTGCAAAGCTGGCTCAGGTAGGAATTGTCTGTCCAACCTTTGCAGGACACCAAGACATATCTGGGGCCTTTTTCTTCCTTGGTCATTTATAGTCACAGAATCACAGAATGGCAAAATATCCTGAGTTTGGAGGGACTCACAAGTATCTTCAAAGTCCAGCTCCTGGATTAATCATGTCTTGATTAATTATAGTGAAAAAAGACATTAACCTATCTGTTTGCCATGGAAGTCCTAGGCAGTGTCACCTAATACTGCCCCCAGGAGAGATAGGTGGGTATTTTAAAGTAAAAAAGAGGTTTAAAGTTCCCTTGAGGCTGCAGCCCACATATGTAGAGCAGGAGAAGCAGGCAGGAGGTCCCTGGAGGTGCCCTTTGCTGACAGATGCCAGTTCCCTGCGGTCACATTGCTCTGATTCCGTTCAGGTATGTGAGCGAGGAAGCAGTAAAAAAGGTAGGAGTTTAAAACAGAAAACACAACAAAGGTGGGGGGGAAGGGATGGATTGCCAAGGGACAGGGGAGCAGATGCCTGTTCCCCTTGGCTGTGGGGCTTTTGGAGCGTTCCATGAACGTGGAAAACCCACCTCGGTCCGTGTGTACTTGCCAGATGTCACAGCAGAGTCTGAGCACAGATACCTCTGTCACCCCCTGAGCTGACAACCAAAGGACACCAATTCCCTCTGCACAGCACAGGGTTTCAACATCTCCTTGTATCACAGAGCACTTGAGTCAACAACTTAAACTGAAGTGTCTGTGTGTTAATTAATTGTGGTGGAGAGGCCGTGAAACAGAGAAGGGGGTGCTGAGAGTTGTGTAAACACATAAATGAGAGAGGACATGACTTTCGAACTGAGACTCTCAGAACAAATTAAATTTGTCCCTCCAATCTAGTGCACTGCACGGGTTATTTTCTAAGTTGTATTTCTAAAGATTTAATATAAAATTGTATGATATATTTGGAGTAATTTGTAATTGATCTCTTCAGTCACCACGTGCATCCCCGAGTTCACTTGCTGATCGTCACCTTTTTTGTGCACACACAAAATCACTGGAAATAGCACTGGAATGACATGTTTTGCCTTTCTTTACCGTGGAACTGTTGATTAAATTGGCTCTCTAGGAATTGCAGTGTCTGCTGGAGGTTGTGCCAGCTCCAGGATCGGAACAAATGCAGCTTCATCACCACAGTTGTGTCTCTGTCAGAACAGGTTTGGCCACCCTGGCTACTGACACCGCATGGAAATGGTTTTTCCTCAGGGAAGTGCCAGCTCAGGTCCACACAAGGTCACACGTCCTTGTACCTATTGGGATACTCAGGCTATTCCAGCTGCTTCAAATCCTTTCAGCTGCAGTGAACCCAAATTATCCCTCAAAAGTCCATCCAGCCATATGGAATCATCACCTGCCCCAAAGCACTCAGCTGAGCCTCAGTGCTCAGAATCAAACATGGAATATCCTGGGTGGGAAGGGACCCACAAGGATCATCCAGTCCAGCTCCTGGGCCTGCACAGGACAGCCCAAAATCCCACCACGTGCCTGGGAGTGTTGTCAAAATGCTTCTTGATCTCTGGCAGCCTTGGGGCTGTGACCACTGCCCTGGGAAGCCTGTTCCAACTTATCATCATCTCTCCTAATCCAAAGGTTTGATGGCTTGTTGGGGGGTTGGCAGCAGGACCCCCCTCCACAAAGCCATGCTCAGGGATGCTGGTCTGACAGAGGCCAGGCTAAACCCAAAGGAGACATTTCTCACCTCAACACCTATTTCTGGGCTCTCCATTTTCTCTTACATGTTGTTATTTAAATTAAAAAGCCCCGAAAAGCCCCCGTGGCCAGAACCCACCTTTCCCAGCGACACCCACACGTGCAGGGGAGACACTGCAGCCCAACGAGCAGCAGATTTCACACTGGGCTGGAGCATCACGGCGCAGGATCCACATGCTGGGGCTGATATTCATTAATCATCCAGCTAATTTGTTTTTGCACGGGAGCGCTGACAGCGAACGAGTGTTATTGTAGCAGCAGCAACTGAATAATCCAGACTGTTCTGGTCTCTGCATCACCCAAACGACTGCTCTGTGTTCGCTCCGGGTCCAGCTCCAATTGTAAATATATCTATTTTTATTCCCATCTGCTGAGGGGAACAGACCTACCATCTGTGGCCTGGAGGATGAAAGGGTTGCTGCTGTCTTTTTCTTCCTCCTCCCTCTGGTCCTTATCTCAGGAACATGAGTTGAAATCTGGCCCAGAATTTACTGACTGTTCCGAGACTTTTTATGAGGCAACGCTTTCGCAGGCTGATATTGAGAACATATATATTTATATACAGGTACACACACGTATTATTGTGCCTGAGGTTATTTCTCCAGTAAATCTCTTTCGTATTTGTATACAATCTGCACAGGCAGTGTTCACATGAGAGAGAAAAAATAATCCAGTGGTTAAGGTTAACTTGGGATTTGAGAGACCTGGTTTTAATTCTCCCCTCTGCCACAACCTTCCTTTTTAATACAGATATATATATATATATATATATATATATATATATATATATATATATGCACCATGGAAAAGGCACAGAGGACATTGTCTACACTGTCCTTCAAATGCAGATCTGAGCCCTCACTGGAGTCTTTTGCACTTCATGGATGGGAACCCACATTCAGCAAAGGGGTTTGATGAGCTTTGACCCTCGTGGGACAGAGATGGATTTGGCCACATCCTTCAGGCCAGGAGGAAGCTCACCCAGCAATGTCTTTCTGCCTCACACATGTTGGCTTTAATAGAATTATGGAATCTTGGAATGGTTTGGGTTGGAAGGGACCTTAAAGCCCATCTCATTCCCACCCCCTGCCATGGGCAGGGACACCTTCCACTAGCCCAGGTTGCTCCAAGCCCCGTCCAACCTGGCCTTGGACACTTCCAGAGATCCAGGGGCAGCCACAGCTGCCCTCCCCCTGTCCCTTTGGGGGATCACATGAGTGGACAGTCCAAAGGGATCCAGAATGATCAAACTAAAGCTAATTAACAATTTTTTCCCCCCTCACTCTGCTGTTCTCCCAGATCCTTTACAGAGCCAAACCTCAAGGCACTTCTCACCAAACTGCTTTGCCATCACAGCAAAGTGGAGGTCAGGGATGAAAATTTGGCATTCCTATAAAAAACCCAGAGTGTTATGGAGGCTTTCACATTCCCTGGGGCATCCTCTTTGGATTAGATGGTGGAGGAGGAACCTCTAAAAGCTGCAGAGCAGGAGGCACAGGAGTTGTGTGGATTCTCTGGGAGGGCTGTGTTAGCACACTGTCAGCACAGTTGCTCATATGCTGTCACACTGAATAATGGATTTGCTTCCATTCAACCCCACGTGATTTTAAAGCATTTAAAGCTAAACTACAACTGTAGGAATTATGTTGAACCAGATGGGCACCTGGTCTTTCACAACATGGCAGCTCCCTGCACTCCCTTATTTTGAGCAACACACCCATAAAAACCTAAAGGAACCAATAAGGAGAGGAGAGGAGGGTTTTCGGGTGTTTAGTGGCTGTAAAATTATTAATACCAGTTTCAAATACGTGATTGTTGTGTTATTGCTGATTGTGCAGTATAAAAAAAAAATCCTAACAGTAAAATGCAAAACAATGGAAAGCCCTTTGTTGCAATAGTTCCAGAGCTGTGCACGTGGCCTTTATTATACTGAGATTTAACCATTTGGGTGGGTACAGATTGATAACAGAGCCCTGCTCTCCATGGCTGCAGAATGGTCTGCAAGAGTTCATTTTAGCCCCTCCTCAAACTCAGGCTAAGAATGAACCAAAACCCCAAATCTGCTTTTAGGGAAGACCTGAGGAGATATGAGAGACCAAACCATAAATATGTTGACACCCAGCCCTACCTGGCAAACCCACTGGCCATGGGAAATGAATTGCCCCTTCTCCTATCTGTTTGTCTTCCATTATTTGTGGTCTCTCACACAGTAGGAAAGTTGTGGTTGCCCTGATTTGCTCACTCATTCTGTTATTAGAGGAGATCTTGCCCTGCCCCACGGGGACCCATTTTTCTGTCCTCACTCTCGAGCCAGCACAGGGATCCCCGTTCATCAACCCCTGTTTGTCAGAAACTTAAAACATGTCTATGCTTCTTCCTTCCCATTTTCTGGTGTTCGGATACTGACAGCCAAAAATGTGTTCATGTGCTTTATGCATGAGGAAAGGTGACTATTGATGCCTGCAAATGTGTGGTCATTTTTTTCCCTGTCAAAAAATCAGCCTCTGGAATCACTGATGCCTTGTGAAATTACAGTCTAATGTAACCAGCCCCAGTATAATGTAACCAATTTCTTTACTTTTTAAGAAAATTGTTCTCCTGGAGGTTGAAACACAAAACCGAGAAATATATGAAGTTATTTCTGTCCCTAGTCAGGGGAAATTAATGAAATAGCACCTCCCATTCTGTTGACATTGGCCAAGGTTGCCAAAGTCCTTGGTAATATTGGGGTTCCCATTATGGGGAATACTGTAATCACAGGAGGGACTCGGAATATTATACTGGTGGGAATGTCCACGTGAGAGCCAACAGGAGTATTTAAGCTCAGGCTTAACTTGAAGCAAATAATCAGTCGCAGTCGATAGTTACAGAGCTGTGATAAAATATCTGCTTACACCCTGGATCAGATGTTATAAGGAAAAATCTGTGCCCTGAAAGTCGGATTGAAATATCAGGAACCATCAGCAAACAGTGCCTGAAAAAGCAATGACTCAATCTGTATTCAGGGGTATGTACCCCCATTTAAAATGCAATATTTTCAGGGGTATGTACCCCCATTTAAAATGCAATATTTTCAGGGGTATGTATCCATATTTAAAATGCAACGCTGAGCTTTTTATAATTGGCTTGGTAATTTTTAATAGTCGTGGCCTCTCCAACGCCATTTTTCAGTTCCAGTGTGACAATTTTCCTCAGCACCTTTGAACAATTTGTCTTGTGCTTTCAGCTCCTCGCCACAAGAGCCATTGGTTATGTCCAATATTGCATTGCCACCTCCACGGGATGGATTTGTGAGGGAAATGGCACAGGGAGGCCAAATACACACAGGGAAATAAGGAACCTCAGTAAGAAGAAAACATATTGCTCTTGGCCAAGCAAGCCATTATTCAGCATCTATTTTCAATAACAATCCCTGCAAATACAGCTTTTTCTTTGCACAGATATATTGGTTTGCTGCAGTTCTCCCTGGAAGTTTGGCTTTCTGCAGGACATTGAAACTCCTGGCTTTGCACTGCATCATAAACTCCATCCCAAATAATTGGTACATTAAACAATAATAGTTCTACATATTAATAAAATGTGCTTGAAAAGTTAAACATGCGAAGGGAAATTTTTTTAACCGCGTGTGGTTTTGGAAGCTGTGATTGACATTCAATCTCATTGCTGCTAAAAAATATATTTAACTGTGTAAGTGTGTAATTATATGTCTTGATACAATTAATTTGAAGGCATTATTCTCTTCTCACAGAAAGGAGAGCGATTATGTGAGGTTTCATTTGGCCTCCAAAGACACACTTTCCTCAGAGTATTTCCAGTGAAATGTTTTTCATTTTAATCTCTGTTTATAGAAAACACACCTAATGAAGAGCCAGTTAAACAGCCATCAGACGAGGACTAAATCCAATCCAGTTTCCACTGGTGTTACATGGAATAAACCCCATCCATCACGGTGGAGTGGCTCCTGAGGGATGGGCTGTGTGTGTGAGGATGAGGAGGGGTGAGGAAGGACCTGGATCAGCCCAGCCTTTTCCCCCATCCCAGCACTCCCAGTGCCCCAGGCTGGCAGGGATCCCGGGCAGGAGAAGGATGGGGTGGTGCAGCAATTCCCCCTCTGTGTGTTCAGTTTTCCTTCCCTCTTTGGATCCTGTTCACGAGGAGAGCAGCTGATACCCAAACAGGGATCTGAGCCTCTTCTTGCTCCACAAGCCCCCAGACCAACTCCTGGGGCTTAATGAGGTGTAGAAAACCCCAAAAGCATGGCAGGATCCCAGTGACAAGGGGAAGCTGCACCCAAAATTAAAAGAGCAAGAAATCCCAGCAGGACATCTCAGCGCCGTGGGGCTCCTTCTCCTCAGAGAGAGACCCCAGAAACATTTCCCTTCTCCTCCTCCTGGTACCAACTGCAGCAAACGGGCAGCAGAGCGTGAAACTCAAACCCTGATCCATGAGCAGGCCCTGGCCAAGGAACCCTTCCCTCCACATCCCATCCTGGATGGCCCCTCTCCCCCCATCCCTCCCACCCTCTGTGCGGCGTCCAAGGCTCCCTCATGGAAAGAGCCCCCCGGCCTGTTTTCCACTGCAGGTTAACGCCGGATTTCAGGCTGTTATTTCCCTTTTCCTGCCATGTCGCCCATCACGTTACGATTATTAAGGGTTTGCTTTTGAAGAGTTACCTGAGGTGAAGCCCGGCCGGGGCCGAGGCTGCCGGGGAAGGTGCCAGGGCTGGGTGCCAGCGCTGCCAGACAGCGAGCACAGGGCCGGGATTTGGGATCCAGCCTGTAAGGGGACACCCAGGATAAAGCCTCAGCTCCTGGGAGAGGGCTGGGAGCAGGAACGGAGCCACTCCAAGGCAGAGAGAGCGAGCTCGGAGTGTTTAATGGCCAAGGAGCTGCGGATCAAATGTCAGAATGCAACAAAGGCTCCCCTCGCCAACCCTGTAAGAGTTTCCAGGCTCTGGCTGCTTTGGGGAAGCCACTACTGACACTGCAAAGCCTACCCCTTCATGATCAAAGGAAATTATCTTCTTTATTCTGCATTATTCTACCAAGGCACTGCAGGCTGGATTCTGCCACCCCAAATTGCCCAGAGTGTGTCTCAGGGGTCGTGGGACAGATCTCAGCTTGCACTGTTGCCTACAAGGACTTCAGTGGCTCTGCTGACATCGGTGAGAGCTGTCAGGAGGGGCTGGGAGCTCTGGTTTGTCATGTCCTGTCCATGTGTTTGATGATAACTGGATGACAGGAGCAGCAGGACACTGAGGATCTCCAGTGTTGGTGTCACTCCATCAGTTTAGGGGTGTTTTCCCTCCAGTTTCCACCTGATTTCCCATTTCCAGCTCAGCCCTGGCTGTGCTGACAATGACTAAAGTGTCAGGTCCAGACACAGGGCACTTCCCAGCAGATCCAACTGACTTTAAATGCTGCTGGAGAAACCACCTTCTTGTGTGCCCATGTAATTATGGGAGTTTATCTGATAACATGGAAACACAAGGGAGGGAAAGGACACAAATACCAGCATAATTCACCTTCTGGAGCTCAAGGACAATCTAAGAAGGCACATCCAGTGTATCACCAACCTGCCTTGGCAGGTCAGAGCGCAGCCACCAGCTGAACATCCACAGCCATTTATTTTCATGAGATGTTTTAAACAGAACCACTTCATCTGGGGCAAGGAGATGGTGGGGGAAAAGGTTTTAAAAAATAGAAACTGAAAGAGCCGAAAAGGAAAAGAGAAATAAAACATTGAAACAAGTTTGATTTTCTCTCTCGTGACTTCTTTTCTTTCCCTTCAGACAAGCTCTAGGGAACATTTTGATGTGGTCTGTGGGGTTGTTCCCTCAGAGATGATTAAAAACCAAACCAATCAGCCTTTAGGGCTTTTGATATGATCATGTTTTTCCATCTGATTTTATCAGCCCAAATGATGACTAAACTCGGGACCAGCACCAGGCGACCAAACTCTCTCCCAAAAAGCATTTTCCTGAGCAGGGCTTGGCAAAGGCTCCCTTAACAACTCTGAGTTTCCACTCCTAAGTGTGCAGCAAACACAGGCACGTGTGCACATCCACACACACGAAAAGAAGAAAAACTAAACCCTTTATTTACCATTTCTTTAAAATCAGATGTTTTAGAGATTAAGAGAAAAGGAGAGGGGGGAGAGGAGGAGGGAAAATCACATGGGAGGGAAGAAAAAAACAAAGCCACGTTTTCTATCTCTTCCTACTCTATTTTTTTCTTTTTTTTTTTTGGGTTTGGGTTTTTTTTCCCCTCTGTTTCCAGCCCCATGTTGTGACTTTGACAAATGCTGATGCGTGGAGGAGATTTATGCCGGGTCTCAGGGCATTAGCACATTATCACGAGCAAAACAGAGCCCTCGGCCCACATCTTTGGGGACCCATTGAGAACTTTTTGGAGAGTGATATATGGGCCAAACCCCATGTCAGAGAGAGCTGTGGGGCTGTCCTGGTGCAGGGAGGCCGGGGCAATGCCCGGAGAGAGCCAGGTGAAGACACTGAGCCCTGGATGAGGGATGGTCGGTGAAAACTCATCCTGGAAGGGAGAGAGGAACCCTCTGCTCCCGGGGGAGCTGAGTGTTGAATGATTTAATGGCTACCTTTAGGAAGTGCCTTTTGCTTTATTGCTCTCTTTTTTTTTTTCTTTTTTTCCTTTTTTTTTTTTTAATTTAAGGAAAAGAAATACAATGTGGGCTCTTCCCTCGTTTTCCCCTCGCTCTCCCAGCTCAGCTCCCTGCAAGGCCACAGCTTGAACTTGTGCTCTTTGCAGAGGCTCCCAACCTGCTCACGGATGTTCTTGTTGATCAGCACATTCTGGATTGATTAGTTGTGGAAAAAATAAACAAAGAACCCCCCTAAATTAACTCTAGGGGTGTTTGCTACAAACTCAAAAGGATTTCTGGGTTCGCTCCAGAGGGTTTCCACTGCTCCAGACTCCATCCTGAATTCATTCCCAGCACAGCTCCAGAGCAGGGCTCGAGCTCCCAGGATTAAGCTGTACAGATTTTCCAGGGAGGTGTCAGAAACTGCATGGAAAACTGGTGGGATTTTCAGAGCTACTCGAGGCATCAGCCCAATGTTCTTTATCCCACTTTACTGCCAAAACTCCTTTAAAATCCTTCCCCTTCCCCTGGAACTCAGTGGGAGCTGAGTTGCTGCTCGTGTTCACTGTGCTTCCAGAAACAGTGGGTTTTTTAACATTTCTCTAGAATTAAAATGCTCTTAAATTTTGGGAATTAATATCAGCATTTCAGCCATAAGGTCTTACCCTCCAAGTTGCTTTAAGATTCAAGAAAATCACAGAATTTGGAAGTTTGTATTTTACTTCTGGTTTCATCTGTGACTGAAATCTCAGGAGTTCACTTCATTTTCCAGATTTTTATTATCTGAAATTCCAAGGAGGAATTAAGTTTTCAGAACTATTTAGCTTCAAACCACCAATGTAGAGACAGTTTACAATTCCAGAGGAATTTTAGATTGTTTTTCAGGCATTTGTGTCTCTTTTCTAGGGCTATATAAACTTTGGAAGCCACAAGAGTCTCAGAGAAGTTACTGAGAATCTTGGAGGTACAGTAATGCTAATGAGATAAAAATCCTGTACAGGGATGAAAAACTGTAGAAATTGTATATGTGACCCCGAAAAATTGGGCTGATTAAATTTGTCTCATTGGAATCTCCATTTTTTTTGCCTAAATATTGGTAATACATGTGTCCTAGTTGAAGAATTAAGTAATTTATTTCTTCTCTTCAGCACTCTGAATGATTTGTACCTCTTGGAACGTCACCATTTACCCAGAAATCCGAGGAAATAAATTGAAATCCAACAACAAACTGGAATTAGCAGGAAATATTTAAAGTTTAAATGGGGAAAGTTAACACAAGGGGGTTCTTTATCACCCAGAAATGTGCTGCACATCCCCACTTGGAACAGAAGTGCCACTGAAGGAAGAAAGGCTCAGCCCCCCTGTTTCATACACAAACTCCAGAAGTCAAACCACGAGCAGGGAGCACAAAGATCCATCCCAGGGCTCTCCTGGAACTCCTCTGGGTGCCCAGAGATAAAGAAAACATTTCTGAGTCAATGACTTGGATCTTTTCAGCCCCGTTCCCAGCCCGGTGTCAGGATGATGGATGAGATGAGCCCGGAGCAGCCTCCTGACAAATTAGGGATTCTGACACGTGTTTGAGGCTCGGAGCATTTCTCACTTGAAAAGAAGACTTTGCTGTTCAGGTGCTGCCTCTGCTCAGAACTCTGCCCTGAGCCTGGGAGTTCAGTTATCTGGAGGACAGCAGATTGCTGGGAATACCATCAGAGCACCCAGCAATCCGTGTTTTCCCAGTGCTGCTCCCTGATTGTGCCTAAAGAGGCATGACTGAAATGCAGGAGGGTTGTCAGCACAAAGATCAGGGGATTGGATGTTGGGTGCAGAAGGGATGACAGGATGACTACAGAAATACAGTCACTTTTCAGGAGATGGAGCCCTTTATTGACTTTTTATTTATCTTTTGCAAATTGGTGTCTCCTGCCATTTTACAGCTTTGTGGGTTTGTCTGTGAGTGGCACTGGACAAGTGATCACAGTTGGATCATCACACCAGGTCTGTTGTCTTCAAACACAAGGCCAACAGAAAATATGGACTTTTGGTTACAAAAAAACCCCAAACCAAACGTTACAAATCTAATCTACAGGAAACACTAATAATCCCAATTTCACCAGCTGCCCTGCTTTAGGAGCAGCTCAGAGAACTAACCAGGATCTGTAAAGTGTTTTTCCCCTCCTCTCTTTCCCTTGGCATCGAGATAACCTTTGCTGACGGCTCAGTGGCTTTGCACAAGCCCGTGTGGCAGAACTAGATCCAATATTTTATCATGGACAGGGAAAAAAAAAAAAAAAAAAGAGGGAAGAAAAGGGCATTTTGCCCCAATAATGGTGCTCAGTGTCAGAGATATCAGCCTGTGCTCGTGGCCTTTCCCTGCTGGGCCAACCCTGGTGTTTGGAGAGAGCACTGCTGTAATTGTGGGCAGTTCTATGGAGGGGAAAAATAATGTGGTTTGTCATCAATCTCTCGGTGTGGCACACAAGGGCTGACTTGTTGAAATTTTGTAGGCTGTATTTACAGAGAAAACAGAGACCTGGTGCTGTGCAGGGCCCTATCAGTCCCCAGGTCTGGAAGAGCCACGCCGGGGAAAAAAGGGAAGGCTTGAATCATAACCCTTCAGGAGGATCTAACCCATGAGGGGATGAAAACTGCTCTGCTCCTGTAAGCAAGATCAAAACCTGAACAATTTAATTATTGGGGAGTTCCTTGTGAGCAGAGACAGGGACTGCTTTGAGGCAAGAGCTGACAAACAGCAAGAATTCCTTATATTGCTGGTTTACAGAGCACAGACAATGGGCAATGAAGGATGGATAATTCCAGCCTTGGAAAATGCTGCACTGGAGTAAAATGATGCCTGCAATGTCAGTGAAAGGTGCAATGCAGGTCTAAGCTAAGAGACATCATTCAGAGAACGGGCTGGAATTCACACTAAGGCACATTTTCCTTCAGTTATCTCTTACACAGCTTCTCTCAGGGTACTTTGTTTAACTTGCCTGTGAGAACTACCTGATGAAATGATGAATGCTTTTTAATTCCATGTATGAAATCACGAAGTGGAGGGCCAGCCTGGTAGATTTTGGAGGGATATTTGGCTAGAAACTATTCACTGTATTCAGCTCACAATTGTGAAAACCACTGGTGGCCTTCCTTCTTCTTCTTCTCCTCCTCCTCCCAGGCTATTATTTTTTGGTTTAATAATATTTTGGGTTTAGTATTATTTTTTGGTTTAGTATTATTTTTTTAGATTGGTGTTATTACACAGAAGAAAAAGACTCCAGTGTGTGGAAGACCTCAGAGCATAAAGGCTTTGTGAAAATTCAACAGCAGCCAGAGCCCTGCTCTGGGTGTTTGAGACAGAACTATCACAGCTACCCCTGTGCTGGTTGAGCACAGACCAGGAGCAGAAAGGCAGGAGATGGGCTGTTTCTGGCTCCATTTTTCCCTGTAAAAGTCAGGCAGCTCCTCCATGGCTGCAGGATCCACTGGAGGAAGGAGCCAGGCAGCTCGAGAGGAAGAGTCATGATGTTGTATCATCACTCTGAGATAAAACACGTTTTAGGCTGAAGAGCTCGTGGTCCTTCCAAGCCTGAGCTGCACCTCCATCTCCCAGGCAGGAACATCCCCAGCCTGCCTTTCCCTTGGGTGAGTTCTCCTCACAACTCACTCTGTGTGTATTTTCTTTTTAATCTGGTTATTCTGTGGAATTAGAAACCCCATCTGAAAGGTAAAACCCTCCCCTGTAGCAAACTACCTCCTTCTGCAATTTGACCATTTTTCTCTTTCCCCCCAAATAATTTTGGAGGAGATTTCAAAATAAAACTGAACCCACCTCTTATTAATCCTGCCAAATGAGTCACCCCCATGCATTGCTCTAATACATAAAAGGAGCATTTTCTTTTGCTTCCATAAAAATATCCAGAGGGCAGTGGCAGGGAGAGTAAATTGAGAAGACCAAAGTTAAACAAAACCAGTCTCATACACTTTCTGCAGCTTCGTTGTCTGCTTTGCCTCTTGCAGGGGAAAAAAAAAAAAACAAACCTGTAGGTTTGCACTGAACAAGTTCTAGAGTTAAAGGAATTATCATAAAAGCCCATTGGCTATTTGAAATAGCTCCACACTTTCATACAGAGATTGAATTTTCACATTGTGCCTCGCTCAGTCCCTGGTAATTGCTTGCAATGTCACCCCAAATAATTTGAAATTTTACCAACTTTCAGGTTTTGCTCAAAGCCCAAATCTAGGCCAGATTTCTGGAGTTTTATTACTCAAATGGAGAGGTTCATATATCGAGCTCACTTGCCTGGAGTGCACAAATTTCCAGAGAATAACTGGCTGACCTGCTGGAGAGAAATGTGGGAGTTAATAAAGGTGCTCTCCAGGTCTGACCCTTCCCTCAGTGTGACTCTGTGTGTCTGTTCAATCGGTGGCAAAGCTCCTACAGAGCCCCAAAAACCTGGGGCTTGGCCTGCAGAGCTTTGTTCACACAAGGGGAAACTGTGACATTTCCTTTATGCTTTGTTTGCCAAACATTGGAGCTGTTTGCAAATCTTGCATTCCACCAACATTGCAAATGAAAACAAAAAAAAATCAAGACTATCAACATGGGTCACAGAAATTATTCAATATTTGTGATTTCCCTTCCAAAGAGTCCTATATTCAACTGAGGGGGAAAAATAAAATTAAAAAGCGTTCTCAAAATGAGTCTGGAGTTATTGCTGTCATTTTAAAGTGAACTGGAGGCAGGCCTTTTGCTCAATGATAACCAGAAAACCTCGGGCTTGCACAGCTCCAGTAACTGATCATTTTTTGACTGCTTGTATTAATGTACACAAATGTATATTATGTACATAATGTACATAAAAATCCTAATTCTTCTTGCACATCCTTGTGGAAGAACAGCATTAGGGTAACCCTAATAATGATGATTTTACTTTTCACAATCCTTTGATTCCTTTAGTCCCAGACGAAAGATTTCCAAAGCTTTTCACAGCCACAATATCCAGTGGAATTTCACTGTTCCTTGAATTAGGGCAATAATTGTATGTGCAGACAAAGCAAGGGAGGATTCAAATCTGGGCACTATAAAGCTCAGGATGTTCCTCAGCTCCAGGGAATGTGGGAGTTTTCCAGCAGGGCAGAGCAAAGGAAAGGGAGAAAACGGGAAGGAAGGCAGAAAAGTGGGATAAGTGACATTAAATATGCTTCTAAAATAGTCAGTATTAAACAGTAATTTATAAAATGTTTTAATGGCATCATAAAATGTTCACTATATAAAACAGTTGTTCTTAAGAGGACCATGAATGGAGATATGGACCATAAATTCCAGCCCTGTTCAATTAGGCCATTTTCCTACGGACAGGATTTTGGAAAGAATATGAATATATAAAATCAGCATTTTCCTGCCTGTTTATTTAGATCAAAATGAACAAACATTTAGGAACTTGCAGGCACAGGACAATGAATATACTGGGTTATCCCACAGCCTTTAAGAGAGACCAATATCTGCTGTACAGGCTTTTAAACTGAACCTCTGGGATTCGTAATGAATTGGTTCCCATTTTTAGTCTCCCAGAAAGTTTTTCAGCTGTTTCACCCAAAGCCCATCGGAAACAATGGAAATCTTTTCATTTCCAGCATGGGGATTCTGGAATAAGACCCTGAGTAGCCATGAAATAAAGGAAGCTCTATAAAAATGAAGCATAAATATACCCAGCAATCATCTTAAAACTGTTCAAAATTTCATGGAGAATAAGATTGTGTTTTTTCCTTCTAGAGGATTTTTAAATCCTTTTATGAACTCTGTAGGCAGGAATGTGATTTCCCATCAGATGTCAGAATCTGGTTTGAAATGTCTGTATGAAAAAAAAAAATCTCATTTTCTCTGATTTTCTGTGAGACAGAATGCCCATCATTCCAGAGGGGAGACAATAATTCTGCAGGGATTCATTCTGCTTTAGCTCCTGGCTACACAACCACTCCAAGTGATCCTGTTTGCCTTTTCAAAATCTGGTAAAAAGTCCCTGACAACCAACAGTTTCAAACACGTCTCCAGGAGTTCCTGACTCCGATTTAAAGAGTTTGCAGGGGGTTTGTTTCAAGTGCAGGATGTAACGTGGTGCCACTGCAAAAACCTCCTGTTAGGTGCTATTTTTTCACTTGATTTAACATGTTTTCACTCATCTTCTGCCTTCCTCTCTCTGCTCTTCACATGTATCCGTGCACACACATGTCCTGCTGTGTCTGTGCATCCATATTCTCCTTTTTTAATGCTGAGTGAAAACTCAGCCCCTCCTGGTTAATGCCCAAATCAGCGTCCTCGGGGAGAGATTTCAGCAACAACCCCCAAAGGACTTGTTCCCTCACTGAAGTAAGTGATTGTACCGTTATTTCTCCTTCTGTCTTGGAGCAGGTGATGAGATCATTTATTGTTTTTAAGGGTTAATAGAGCCTGTCGGGGTCTTTCTCCCTCAGTGCTGCCCCAGGGTCAGTCACAGCTCCGTGATGCTAAATCAGAGCACACTTTGCTGCAGAAAAGAAAAGGCCAAAAGCAAACTTAGCAGGGAGAGAAGAAGCAGTTCAGTCTGGTTTAAAGGAAAGGGAGGAGGGAGCCAGGGGGGAACAGGGACTAACTTTGGAGAGAAAATAACAAACTTTAAGTCCTGAGGTCTTTCCTCTATATTGAAAAGGCAGTTTGGAAAGGAAATTAGTAAAAACAAACAGAAGGTGCCAAGGTTTCTTTATCATACCTGGAGTAGGATATGCTAAATTCCACAAGCCCTCGCCCTGGCGCCTGGTGCTGCCTCGGAAAAAATGGTACCCACGGCTCCATAAAATGATCTATTGGGACTTCAAAGTCGTGGCAGCCCCGTGTGGCACAGGATGTGCTCAATTAATTATGTGATTTTTAAATGACAGGGGTTGGGAGAAGTAAAAATAATAAATATATATATATATATATATATATATATAAAAAAAAAAAGGAAGAAAAAGAACACGCCGAAGAATTAAAAAAAAAAAAAAAAAAAAGGTTTTTAAAGAAAATAATATTAGGGGGGGAAAAAAATGGGAGAAGTAAACTGAAAGGCCTTGTTGTCTGTGTGCCAAACAGCAGCAGCAGATAAGGGCTGGAGTTACCGTGGAAACTCAGGCCTGTAGGAGACAGAATCCAATTTCAGAAACCACAAAATCAACATAAACGTGTGCAAAAATAAAAAGGTTTGTTTGGCAAGTAATGGGGAGAAGGCAACCAATGTATAAAGCAGATGAACCGGGGTGACCTTGGCCAACTGAGCCATAATAATGCCCGTGCCCAGGGTGGCTCTGGCACCTCTGGAAGGATCCAGAGCAGGAGCTGCTCCTGCCCCACTGGGATCATCTCATTGCCACCCTTTCCCTTCAGTCCCCCTCCTCCCTCCCCTTTGCCCCTCTCCCTTGAAAAAAAAGCGTGAGGAAGGAGAACTGTTCATTAAAGCATTGTTATAAACTCATTTTCAACCTCAAAAGGGGATTCAGAGCTGATTCCTTCAATTCTGTTCTCACCTATGGATTGTCCTCCTCATGTGTGCAAAGCCATTATATACAAAAGCTGTTTCCCCCACATGCCACCGTTGGAAAATCCCATTGTAAAGCAGGAGTGCAGTGGGGGTGTGAGGAACAGAGGGTTATCTGGCCTTTTCCTGCAAAGCCTCATGAAAACCCTCCTGCCCATAAATACTGCCCAGGGAATGCTCCCTCCATCTCCCCACAGCAACCCTCCAGTGGAGCTGGGTGACCAGGGTTGAACTCAACTGTTTTGCCTGAATAAGGACAATTAACACTGAAGAAAGGCATTTGCTGAAAGGAGAATTTATAGGACACAGTGATACAAAAAAAAGGACCCTATTAAGATTAATGACCTTTAGCTCTGCTGTCCTTAGTGAACAACCCCAGTTCTTTGCCAAGGACTGTCCTGGTCAGCACCAGGGCAGGATTTCACCCTGGATATTCTCCCATGCTGAATTTTACATTGGATATTCGCAGGGAATGCCAAAGCAACACTTGGATCCTGCCATAGGAGCACTGGCTGAGCAAGAGGTCTTCCTGCTGAAGATGAGGAGCAGAGTCCCTTCTTGGGACTTTGGCTTTTTGCTCCCCTGGGTAGGGCAGTGATGGCACAGGATAACACACAGCTCCTCCTCCAGGGCTCAGGGAAGAGGAGGCAGAGGAATCAGCAGGTAGAGAATGTAAAGGCTTGTTCTCTAAGCAGAAACAGGCTTTGAGCACTGCATGGAGACATGATCCAGTCTGTTGTTTCTTTTGGAAATGGATCCATAAATTCTCCCAGCAGACAGGTTGTAAGAAGGTATAAAAAGGAGTTTTTACCCCACAGGTGCAATTGTTTGTCTCTCCCTCCTGCTTTCCCAGCTTGCTGGTGATGCTCTTTAAAATTAAAATTGCCCCTGAGATATTTCTTCCACTAGCCCAGGTTGCTCCAAGTCCTGTCCAACGTGGCCTTGGACACTTCCAGGGATCCAGAGGCAGCCACAGCTTCTCTGGGCAACCTGTGCCAGGGCCTCCCCACCCTCCCAGGGAGGAATTCCTTCCCAATATCCCACCTAACCCTGCCCTCTTTTCCTGCAAACTCCTGGGCAGCACAATGAGAGCCTGGGAAGAGCAGGCACCCGGGGACTCTCCAACCCTGGCCAAGGTTTGTCAGGAAAAAGCCTCACTCTGGAGCACAGAGGGAAGAGCTGGGAGGAAAACCTGAGCTGAGACATGTAAGAACATCCCTCACTGTTACCAATAATTTGCACTTTCAGCCCAATTTCCCGCAGCTTTTTCAGAGAGTTTAAGGGGACAGCGTTCCTGTGTCACCAACCAAGCGGGACGAGGGGCAGGGCCAGCCTGGGGTGTCCCTGCCTGGCTGTGGGGGCACTCCCTGGGCACAGTGTGGGGCCAGAGCTGCCCTGGGCAGGGGTTCTCTCCTCCCCTTCCACAAGAACTCGCCCTGTCAGCACAATCCAGAGCCGAGGTGCCTCACTTGCCACCCCCGGGCCACATTTGTCACCTGGCCTCTAATGTCCCCGGCCAGAGGAGCGCTGCCAAGTTCCCACACTCGGGTCATGCCCAGCAAACACCAGGAGGGTTTGTTTTTCCTCGTCACCTGGGTGCCTCGGGCTTTTCCAGGAGCTGCTCCTCTTCCAGGCATTCTGTGTTCGGCCGTGCGAGCCCGAGGGATGTGCGGAGCGGCACAAAAGGAAGAGGTGCCCCCTGCCAGACCCTGCCCAGCCTGGTGAGCCGAGGGCTGCTGGTGGAGCAGGCCCAGGGGTTGGGAATAAAGCGGAATAAAGAGGCCTGTGTTCCCATCCCACGGCTGGCAGGGCTTCGCTGCGTGACAGCGAGTGAGTTATTTCGGCCTCGGCTTTTCCAAGGCGCCCGCAAGTTTGGATGCCTCGTCTTCTGCATGGTCAGTTGGGCTCCCCCGCGTTCTGAGGGACCTGGTTCTCAGAAGCAATTATGGCCTGAAGGTGGAACTCGCTCCTCCAAAAAGTAGACGCTCGTTACCCACGGGCAGACACCAAAATTCGGCGACGACTCCTCCGCCGAGGTGCAGGGCTTGGGAAAAGATAATTACTCCTTCTCTCCTGCACATCTGCACCAGGCCAAATATAATGAAGCCCTATATTTTAATGGGCAGTAATGTTTAATATTTGACATTAGGTAAATATACTTTCCTCACTGCTAGAATAATTTCATACAGATTTAGGGTGGAGCCTTGAAAAGCTGCTGGGTAATGGAGTTCAAACCCGACTGTGCTCAAGGCTCAGACTGTTTGGAAAGTCCCACCCTTAATCTCTGATCATTAGAAACTCTTACCAGCCAGTAAATCTCCTCTGCTGCCTTTTCAATAATGGTTATACCAAAAAAAAAAAAAAAAAAAAAAAAAAAACCACACCTGAGGTCACATCTGAGGAGTTCCTGAGGACAAGGGGTGATGTCACAGCAGCCCCGAGGGCTCCACGGCCAGGGGGGAGCCACAGGGAAGAATTCCTATTTGTGCAAAAGCCTTTGGCAATTGCAGAGCAATGGAAAAGGACATAAAGAGCGAGCCTATGGAGCTGAAATGTAAATAGCAGTTCTTATGAAATATGGCTCCAAGTTTGGCCATGCCCGACAAAAGTTCTTGAAAAGTATCTGGATATATTGTAATGGCTTTTTTTTTTTTTTTTGCTTTTTTTAAGTACTTTACCAGCCTATCTATGGCAGCTCAGTGCAAGGCAGCAGCAGCAGTGTTGCATTTAAAATGATAGATATTTTAGAATGGAGCCATAAATCTTTCCAGGCTCACAATCTACTTCCTCCTGAAAAACGTGGTCGTGGCAAATGGAAATCTGCAGTGAAAGGAATTGGTGGTGTTTGGTCCCGAGGCACAAACACGGAATTCTCTCTTTAAGGGGTGATTCTCCTCACTGGCCCCAAGTCAGCTGGGAAAGAAAAGTGCTTTTGGAGGGGATGGACTGACCCAGCTGATCTCAACAAGGAAAAACCCCTTCAAAATGCTGCTCCGTGCATGGGAAGACATCAAATAGATTAAATTAAATAAAGAATTTATTAAATAGGGTAAACTTCTTAAAAAAAAAAAAAAAACAAAAAACAAAAAACAGAAACTGTGTGGGATTTTTGAGCATCGAATTAACTTTCCTGAAGTGGTGCCCTGGCTGCAGGAATTTAAAGGTCTGGGTTTGGTGGGACGAGAGTGAATCCCGAGAAACTCCACTGTGCATCCAGGTGCAGCCACAGGCACAGAGATCCTGATCTCCCCCTCTCCTGGGGGTGTTCAAGGTTCCCTTGTGCTTCCTTGGGCCTCTGGTCAGAGGGAAGTGGCAAAGTGCAGGTTTAACAAGGCAGTGAAACCATCCCCTGAGCTTCACTTACCCTCCCATGGCTCAGAAATAACGTCTGGAGCATTCTGGGACAGGGCATGAGGCACTGAAGGTGAGTTCTTTTCCCAAACAGTGACCTCATGACAAGGTGCACCAGCGTTTGCTGAGAGGTTCCCTCCATTATTTTTCTGTACAAGACAATAATAACAAAATAAATTATCCTGAAATAGGATAACAGAGCCTCCTTAAATCACAACATCGAGAACCTGAATTGTTTTTCAAAAGAAAATTAAACAGCCCATTATATGATTTATTCTCTCTTGCTACACATGCAAGGCAGAGCTTATTTTTCCATTCAAAATTTAGCTGCTCTCCGAGCACAAGAGGAAAAAAAAAATGCCTGCAAACACCACATTTTTTAGGATTGGTTGAGCTGGAATAAACTTCAAGCATCACCTTTTAATGTTTAATACGTCTCCCAGTGCTGTGCTGTCTCATTAGAGGTTTATTTTCAGCAAACTGAGGTGCTTCAGCTTCCCCTGCGAGGAGCTGACTCAGCCCCACGAGTGGATGGATGGCTTGGGTGGGTGCTGGGGACGTTTCCTGCCCAGTGCCTCGCACCAGGACAGCCCTGAGCTGAAAACCAGGCAGGGAAACCAGCTCTGCTTTCGGTGGGGCTGATTAAGCAAGACAAAATCAATTAGTGTCTGAGACCTCACAGGTTCCTGCAGGCAAATTGTTCCAATTACCAGCACCTGAGAGCAAATTAGGAGCAATTAAAAGGAGCAGCTGGGATTTCACTGAGTTATTCCTGTCACTGTCATACACATTCCATTTTAGGCTCATTAAAAAGGTATTTTGCCAGTTAATTTTTATTTTTTTTTTTTTAACGGTGGCATTTCTCTTTTAAAATAGCTAAAACACACACTGGGGAACATTTCCCAAAGTGGAGACAGGTGAGGGTATGTGCAGGGGTGTGTTTGTGCTGAGAGTGGTTCAGGTAAAAGCTGGAAGGGCCGTTGCTGTTCCTTATTCCAGGAGCTGATTTGCATTCACAGAAGGCTCAGGAAAAAAACAGGGCTCTGGGCACAGCATTTGCTTTCCTGTGTCTATCAGAAATACAAACAAGAGATGAAAATCCACTACCTGTCCATCTTCTTGCCTGAAGCAAAGCAACACAGTCCTGTTTTACTGGCCAGCACTCCCACAAGCCAGGTACAAACCATCCTCTCTGGATGTCTAGGGAAGGCTTCAATGGAGGATCTCAGGTCATGCTGAAATGTGAATTAATTGTGCTTCACTCAGTTCTGCCTCACAGACAGGTAATATGGGAATTGCAATTTCAGTTACTTAGCATCACACAGGAAATAGGAATCCCAACCTATAATATTTCCTAAGCAACTTCACCACCCTTAACTGAGACACAAATTCCCTCTCTGCAGCCTCGCACCATCAAATCCAACCTCCCTCACTGACCGTCCCCAGAAATTCTGCTCTGGGCTCTGCCTTTTGCCATCTGCATTCCCAAACTTTCTGGCCATTCCCTATGGTCTGTGCCTCCAGCCTCAGGGCTCTGGCTGACCCCAATATGTTTGATGCTTTGGGTGCTGGTGGTTTCCTGGGGCTCGGAGCTGTTCCGTGGGGAAGGGCCTCCTGCCAAGGAGGGAACGTTTCTGGTGGGTGGGAGGTGGGATCAGCCCCAAGCACGGAAAGGAACAAAGACTCTTCCCTGGGATTTTACCCAGCCAGTGATCCATCTCATCCCCTCACCAGCCTGGGGGGTTCCAGCTGGAGCAGAGCCCGCTCACTGCTCAACCCAAACCCCCTGGTGAAAGGAGGGACAAATCACACCAGGAGCAGAGCTGAGCACAAATGTCCAGAGTGAGGGGTGTTTTGGCAAGAGAGGCATTTGCAGTCACAGCAAATCACTGCACAAACCCACCTTGTCGGGGACAAAGCAAAGAAGAGCTGGTGGAAATCACAGAATCATGGAATCATTAATGCTGGAAAAGATCATCAAGCCAAACAGTCAGTGCAGCAGCACCACCATGTTCACCATTAAACCAGGTCCTCAAGTACCATATCCACACATTTTTTGAACAGTTTTAAGGGTGGTGACTCCACCACTTCCCTGGGCAGCCTGTTCCAATGCTTGACAACCCTTTCCATGAAACAATTCTGTTAGATAGGACACTTGGCATTACAATGGGTGACCAGAAAGGAGATGGGAGCTCCTGTCTGGCACTGGAGGAGACACACGTGTAAAGAAAAGTGGGAGGTGGGTGAGAGCCCCCCACAGGGAAATGGGAAAGAGAGATCAGGCTGCAGGAATGAGCAGGATTCCAAGCAGGAATAAGGAAAGGATGGGAGGATCCAGACCCACACATTTCAAGGATCCTGACTGCATTTGAACATGGAAAAGCTTCAAAGTGTCCTCAGTGAAACACCGGGTGCCAGCCTGGGAGGTCCCACCCAAGGGGGAAAAAAAAGCAAATTAAAAAATCAGCCTCACACCCACCAGTCTGCAACCAAATGTGCTCCGTCACGCCGAGGGACTGGGGAGGAGAGGAGAGGAGAGGAGAGGGAAGGGAAGGGAAAGGAAGGGAAGGGAAGTAACTCCCTCCAGCCCTAATAATTGCGATGATTCATCGCTCGGCATTAACAGACCCTCCGGGGACGGGAGCAGCGGGATCACCGGGATCGTGCCGCTGCTGTCGGGATAATAAACACCCCTGGTAAACACCCCTGCCCCGTCCCCTCCAGGTGAGTCACACATCCCACCCCACAGCAGGTCCCCAGAGCTCAGCCCTTCCTTCTGCACCACCCAGCCCCGACCCTCCCTGGGGAGAGCAGCTGGGAAGCCTTTGGGATTTCTGGATTTGGATGGAGACTCACACACCCACACACACAAACACACGTGTGTGCAACACACACACGGACCTGTGGAAAAAGGGCTTTTTTGGGGGGGGGTCTGAGGGAGCAGGGGGAGGCTCCGTGCCAAAGAAACGACACTAAGCGGCGCGTTCCATTTTAGGTGTTGACAGTGGATAATAAATCCAGGCCCTACCTAACATTTACAGGAACATTATAAAATAAGTGAAACGGCGTGAGCTGGTTCCCGGGGCAACCAGACAAACACAATAAACAGGCCTCAGAGGCAAGAGTAACTTACACCATCCTCCTGGGTCTCAAATATATCACTTTACATTAGCCTTCTGCTGGGGCTGCTCCTGAAAGCTCTTTGTTTTATTATTATTATTTGAAGGGGAAAAAAAAAAACCTACCAAAAAAAAAAAAAAGCTGGTATTTTTTTAGTGCAGATCGGCGTGAAATCGAAGAGTTCCTTTGGTTGCTTGTCTTTATAGGTCTTTTACTGCACATTAAAGCTTCTGTGAAAATAATAACGACTATTAATAAATCTTTATAAAGAACTGCGTCCCCCTCCTGCAGAAGAATATTATTAATAAGGTGTCCAGAGCCCAGTGCCTCTGCTGGCCCAATAAAAACCAGTTTTGAGGGGTATTTTTCCTCAACACAGATACAAGATTAAGTGTCAAATACACGGGGTGGCTGAGGCAGCTTTCTCCTGGTTCAGCAACCTTCCTCCAACTTCTTTTGTAGCCAGACCATGGGTTTGGATCCTGCTGTCACTAATTTTAGGGGAATGTTCTGCACCCAACCAGGTCACTGCAGCTCAGGCTCAGTAAGTCCCACCACGCTCTGTACAAAACAGTGACATTTAGTTCTCCTAAAAAATCAGCCAGCAGATTCTCTCTTCACCTGCCTGCGGTGGGACTGTGCAAATGTCACGTCGATATTTGCAGGTACAACCCCTAAACACGGAATTTTGAGAATCAGACTGTCCAAGAACAGGGATAAGGAGCTTCAGTTGAGATGGGAGAAGGAAGGTGAGATTTTTAGAGAGGCACAGAGGTTGTGGGAATGATGTGACAGGTTGAGGGACACGACCTTAGAAGTTCCTCAGCTTTTAAGACCACCCGCATCTGATTTATCCCCTGAAGCACCATCAGTGATGAAGGAACAGATTATTGCAATTTTTCTCTGCCCATCCACTGCTGCAAACCATGTTGTGCTTCAGGCTCTCTTATTTGGGCTTGTTGAGCCACCTTTTTGTGGTTTCCGTGGTTGTTTTGGCTTGTCCTGTTCCAGGATGGGCAAACACAGGGAGGCTCCAGCTCGGAGAAGTGTCCTGGTCATTCTAGCTGGGAATAAACTGGGTGAGTCAAAAGCAGCACATGGAACATGTGAGTGTGGGAATCCTAAAAGAAGCAGCAGGAGTCATTCAGTTCATCTCCCTCCACTCCTCCTGAGCTGTCCTGGAGCCCCAAGGCCCAGTGACCAGAGGGGACCTGCCTGGAGACAAGGGGATGCCAGTGAATAGCCCTAGAATTTGAGCAGTGCCTCAGCAACGACTGGAAGCCTTCCCCGTGTGCTAATCCAAGGCTTTCTGCACAGGAATGACATTTGGAGCCGCGGATCCCAGGCTGGCTCACAAGTGAAGGGCGGGGTAATCACATGTTCCCCATTTCTTTGCCATATTTAGTTCCATCCTCTCCAAACTGCCACCGCTGACGGGCTGAGGTGGAGTGGCCCTGCCAAAAAACGAGCTGCTGGCCCAAACCCAGGAGTGGATGAGGTGGCTGCTGGGTGGGAACACATCCCCCCCCAGCCTGAGAGCAAAGGAGGCAGCCTGGTGTGTAAGGGCTGAGTAAAGGCAGCGCTGGGAGAGTGGAGGTGGCTTTTTCCCCTCTATTTTATGATCTAATCACCGCCCCACTGATGACTAATTAGAATGAGTGAGGTCCAGATGGCCAGAGCCTTTAATGAGGCCAATTAAGGATTCAAATGTTTTCATCCAGTTCCCTTTTTCCTAGAAAGACTAAGCAGCAATGGAGGTCCCACCTTCTGCTCCAGGCATGGCCCAGCCACACGACCCTGGAGGACCTGAAAAATAAAAGGCAAATGTGATAAGGGAGGAACCAGGGCAGGTTTTCAGCAGGGAGGCTTCATGCCGTGCCTCAGCCTCCAAGATTTATGCCAGAGTCCATCCCTGAACACCTCAAAACCAAACTCCTTTATTGGTAGGGTTGTGCAGCCTCACTTTCTCCTCTTTATGGGTTTTTCTGCTGCACACTCTGCTCTCCTGAGTCATGGTCAGGAGGAGCAGAGCAGTAACACTGTGAACCAGAATTTCCTATTTCTAACCTGAGCAGGGAGTAGCTCACCAGGTTTCCACCCTTGTTTTGCAGGTTTGCAACAGGGTGTCCAAGCAACTGCTTTGGAGTGTTTATTTGAGCTGCAGGAGCTTCCTGAGGATCTGTTGTCCCAAGGGCCCTTTCTGTCTGGCCACCTGAGGTTTGCAGGACAGCCATTCCTATGTCACAGCACCACCTGAGGACCTGGGGAGTTTTTAGCCTGGTTCTTTTCACAAGACTCCCACAAAAACACTTGCATTTTGCAGGATGGGAATCCAGAGGGAGAGGGATCATTGGTATGGCACAGGAGGCAGAAAATGAAACAGAGGGAACCTCAAATTTCCAAACTCAGGCTGGAATTTAGGTGCCAAATCAATCTTCTTGCTACTGCACTTCATGGACATGAGGGAAGAAAACAGACTCCAATTCTATCATGGGTCAGATACCTGCACCTTCACTCTGGTTGTGAAATGCTCATGTACAAAGTCAACCACATTAAAGTGCTTTCAGTGGGGATGTTCAGATGAAAAACCCCCCAGACCTGCAGCCAGTTCTGCTCCCAAATTACTTTAGAGATGCAAAATTTGTCTTGGTCCTGAACTGGTCTGGAGGCTCAAAATTTAAACACTGGTCTACTTTATAAATAAAAAAAAAAAAAAAAACAAACCACCCAATTTTAAAAATCCTTCTATTCACAAAACATTCTACTTCTACAAACCAGGTTTTTGTTTTTAGTAATCCAAAATTAATAAATAATTTAAACCAGTTCCATTTTAACATTTCCCACCCTGGAGTGACTCCACCTGACTCTCAGCTTGGTTCCAGGGGAGCTGAGAGCCTGAGATGCTCCAGGGTTGAAGGCTCCTCAGGTGAGCTCTCCCCTGGGAAACGGCAGCAGAGGAATTCTGAGCATTCCAAAATGTCTCAGGGCTGCTTGGAAAGGAACATGTCTGAGTGCACTGGGCTGGATCAACCACAGGCATTGTGAGGTTTGTGGTGTGTCTGGGTGTAACAAAAGCAGCCCCAGTCTATAGGAGGTTTCCCGGACGTGTGAGGCTAATATGGATTACATATGTTCCATGAAATACCCTGGGAGCTCCAGGAAAGCTGAGCTGGAGCTGGAGGACCGTTTGTGGGAAATAATGTCACTGCTGACAGGATTCCTGACCACGAGGGGATACAGAGACAACACCATTGTCAGGGACACAGCATGGAAAATTGACCCTGCCCAGGTGTCCCAGCAGGTTGGGTCCCAGTCCTGGTGAGGGCCATATAGTGAAAAAAACCAAAACCCAATGCTTCTTGTGATGAGAGATCCAGGTTGTTCATTTCTTCACTCAGAAATTACAGGAATAATATGCTTTAGGGGAGTTGGTGCTTTAAAGAGTTGACTTGGCTGCTAAAACTGCCAATGTTTTTCAGAAATTATTTACCAAGGACCTACTGGAAGGTTTTTTTTAACGTGTTATGAGGTGAGGAAATACCTGTGACAATGAACCCTTCCCCTTAACAATCTGAATGAATATGTCTGGAGAGAAACCCTTGGGTTGAGCAGGGGAGACCAAAAGCTCTGCCTGATGTGAATGCAGTGGCACTTGCTTTCATTTCAGATAGAAAAACACAAATGAAGTTCCTGATTTCTTGGTTGAGTTGATAATTTCATGCCAAACATGCACCTGGCAAAGGGGTCAAGGGAAGCTCAGGAAGGAAATGCCCAACTAGGTCGTGTTTCTGGCAAAACAGAGGCTCAAGGGTATTTACAGGGACAAAGAACCAGGGTGCCCAGGGGCCCTGAGGGTGCAGATGGAGCCTTGGAGGAAGCACGAGGCCACTCCAGGGCAGAAAAGTCTCCTGGGAACTTCTGGCGTATTTTGGGGATCAGCCAAGGCAAAGAGAAAAAGGGCTTTAAACACTAATATTGGGCAGGGTAGAGACAGCCTGAAAACCCAGAAGTTGGGCTCCCTTTGTAGTTATTTGTGGTGCTGGGTAGGGTTTCACTCGTGGTTTCTATTCTTTCCCTCATCCCCAAAAAATGTGATGAATCCCATAAGGTTTCTGACCAGCAGTCGGGTGCAGCACTGCAAACCCAACCCACCCTCCCCATGCCCACAGTCCCAGCTCCAAACTGGGCTTTCAGTGCTGGCCATCCAGGGTTCCTCAGGGTTACCCAGCTGGTGGGAAGCTATCAGACCTGATTTCCCCATTTACTTCATTCTTCCTTCAAGAATTTCATTATCTTTTCCCTGGTTTATTCCATTGTGTGTTTGGTTCTTCCCTGACATCTTTGTCTGGGTATTATCTGCTCCTGCTGCCCCTCCTGTGCCAATGCCTTTGCCCCAAAGCACTGGAATCCCTCCAGCTGAGTCCCTCCCAGTCCCCATCAGGATTTTAAATCTCCAGTAGCTCCTGCTGCCCTTCTTTTCACCACAGTGGGAGATGCCAGCACTGCCAGGTCACCTCCCTGTGCCACTGCAGCAAGGATGGGCCTCCCAGATTTCCAGGCTTATCCCCTTCTCCATCCTGCCCCCAGACACCAGGACACAGAGCAGACCCAGCCTCTGCTTCCCTGCTCCCAGGTGCCACGACCTTGGGAAGGTCCCACTGACATCTCCTTGGGAATGGGGGATTTGACCCCGAGGTTTTGGGTTCATCATGGCTCATCCTGAACAACCTTCAGCCACAGCCACATCAGCTGCTAAGCGGTGATGAAAATGTCACCTAATTCCAGTGAAAACTGCCTTTATTTGCTGAGGTCCCCCCTGTTTTTCCCTATTAATGCATCAAGGATGATATAACACAGCACAGAGAAAAAGGCTTTTTCTGTCCACTCAGTCAATGGTCCAGAGCTTTTTCCAGGTGCATCTTTCCAGTCACAATTTAACAACACAGATCTGAGGCTTGCAGCTGCCCCCAAGCCATTTGCAGGGTTCTGTTCACTGACACTGCCAGGTCACTGCACCCCCAGGTGTCCTCCGAGCCATTGCTCTGGATGTGGGGCAGGTTGTGAGTCTCTATTCGTTTCCAGGAGGCCCTTCCAGCACCAAACCAGCTCCCTGGGCCATTTCCCTCACCACACAGCTGGCAGCTTCCCAGTAGTGCTCCGAGAGCTCCCTGGCCAGGCCGATCTTCTGGATGTTCTCCCTCAGGTTCCCCTCGAGCCGTACCTGGTCCAGATACTCGGGGTTGGCAGCTCTGATCCTCTCCTCCAGCTCAGCCTGGCCCTGCAGCAGCGAGGAGGTCATTTCCTGGAGCACAGTTCTGCCAGCAAGGACATGCTTTGTGGAGCGACTCAGCTCCTCCACCTGCTGCTGGACCCGCCTCAGCTCCTCGGGCACCTCCTGCTCCCTCACAGCCAGGGAAAAGCTGAAGCCCTCCATGAGCACCTGCACCTGGTGGGCACCTGGAGACACAGAACAGCATCTATCCCGTGACCTGCCTCTGGCTGGAGCCCAACACAGGGGTGTTTAAACACTCTTGTTTCTGCAAAACTGAGCAGAGGACGCAGGAGCTCCTCGGGACTGACAGAAAACATCCATAAAATGAGCCTGTGTCCAGTTTCCTCACCACTGAGGCTGCTCTGGGTGTCTGTGCTGTAGAGCAGAGGTGTTCACCAGCAGCAACCCAATAGACTCATTTCTAAGTTCCTTAAGGAGCTCCTTAAGGGGCCAAACCCACCCCTGATCCTGCTGCTCTGCCCCTCCTCCATGAAATCCGTGCTCTTTCTGCCTGGCAACGTTGGAACCGCCTTTTCTGTTTGCTCACTGCTGTTGGGTGAGGCTTTTCTCACCAGGGGATTGCAAATCCAGCCTAATCTTCCCCGTGACACCTCATTGTTCTCCGGGTCAGGTCCCCCCAGGTTTCGGGGCCGGTTCCGTGGTGTCACAGATGTCACAGGGCAGGGCTGCCAGGATGGTGCCACCTGAAGCAGCACCAGAAAAGCCCAATCTCACAACATGTGAGGTCAACCAGCCCAGTTAGAGACATTCTATTGCACCATAAAGCTCTAAAAATGGCCAGGATCTCCACAACACCTGAAATCTGTGCTGTGCACATGACGAGTGACAACGACAGGGCTGCTGTGCCACGGCAGCTCCTCCCAAAATGCTGCTCATTCCCGTGGTCCCAATGATTTAATGCTGGTGCCAGTGAATCCCCAGCTCTGAGCTGCTTACCGTGCTCCTGCTGCAGGGTGTCCAGGCAGGCTGTGAGGGCAGCAGTGGGGGCACAGCCACAAACCTCCCTCAGCCTTTTGGCAGCCCTGAGCATGGCACAGTGGGCCTGGTGCTGCGTGTTGAAGGTGGTGGCAATGTCAGAGAACAGGGTGTCGATGGCCTGGACGTTCACCAGCTTCATGGTGAGGGTCCCCTCCTTGTTGAAGACCCCTGGGGAGACGAAAAACCCAAAGGAATTTCAGAGGTGGAATAGAAGAAACCAAGCTGGGACGTGGGGAAGGGGGTGAAGGGTTGAAAACTTGTTTGGAGTGAACGTGGCACCCTGACTGAGATGCCACAATGAGAGCCTTGGTTTGGATTTGGGAGTTCTTCTGTCACCTGAAATCAAAACTTTGCAAAAGGAAAGGGATTCTGGGCAGCTTCAGCCAAAGCCATTTGGAGCAGGAGTTGGGGGGAGCACAGCCCATAATAATTAAACCCAAAGTGTAAGAAAAAATGAAATTACTTCAGTTTGAAATGTGAATTGAGTATTGAATCATTCCTGACTCTGGGAGTTTTGGGAACGCCCCAGAGACAAAGAGCTCTCCATATTTAGGAGAAGCACAGAACCTGTTATCAGGTCTGAGATAAGATCACGATGAAAAGCTTTCCAAAACCAAATCCAAACGTGGGATATCACCAGGCCACGTGGCTCAGAGGGAAGCAAAGAACCCTTTGGTGAGGAGGTGAGAGAACCCCTGAGTTTGGAGGTGAGAAAACACCTGAGTGTGGAGGTGAGAGAACCCTCAGTGTGGAGGTGAGAGAACCCTCAGTGTGGAGCTCTGGCTCGTGTGGCTTCCCCAAGGCTCTTCCTTTGCCAGGAAGCAAAAAGACAGTGGGTTTTTACACCTTGTAGCTAAAAAGCACCTTTTTTCCATTAAAACTGGACAGAAGATGCTGATTTTCAGCAGCAGAGGATCCCCCTCAGTAATTTGTCACACCTCCAGCAGATTGAAGCTTTTCTCCACTAAGCAAATCCTCCTTACCCAAAGATAATCTACAGGTCAGAAGTACCCAGCCCTCTCAGACCACGCTCAGTCCGGGGTCATTTTAATCCGAATTTGACACTCAAAACCCTCAAGCAGCTCTGGGTGTTGCACCCCCAGAGCCCTAAAGGAGCAGCTCAGTCATCCAAGTGGAAACCAGAGCTCTGATTCCCCGAGAGCTGTTTGACAAACCTGCAGAGATCTGATTGCCCAGCAGTGGAACACACGATCCAGTCGCTCCCAGAGATTCCAGCAAACATCAGGGAGGTTTGTTTTTTTTATAGAGGGAAAACTCCTGGCTGGGTTTTGAACAATAAAATCTGTTCTAGTGCCTTTCCCTGTTGCCAAATTAGTGCTGAGCGTGCTTTGCTTCACTTCTCTGTTTTGCTTTTATGTGTCTAAGTTTCCTAAAAAAAAAAAAAATAAGAGGGGGAGGAGCAGGGAGGGAAGAACATGGAGTTTTTTCCAATAAAGTGATGAATCCTAATGATAAATAGAAATGAAGAGTCTGTTCTCTGGGGTGCCACAGAAAACCAAGATGTTCCTATAAATTTGTAACAGGATAAGAGAAGGAAAAATAACTTTCTATCAACTTCCATTCATTCTGTAACATTTATTTGAAGAAGAATTGATGAATAAATAAATAGTTCATTAAACTACCCTGAAGTGTGTTGTTTAGAAGTGATTTAAGGAATGTGCAGAGCAAAGTCTGAGCTAATAACTGATCCCATTAAGCCTCCTCAGCACTCCTCCCTGGCCTCTTTCTCACTAAACAACTAGGACTGGCCTTTGACAGAAACACTGGTTTGTAAGAAAATTAAAATATTCCCATCAAATGCCTTGCTTTCTGGCAAAAAGCTGATTTTTTTTCTCAAATAAAAAAATATATCTTAGAAAACATTACAGGGGTTTGTCTTTACTGAAAGGAAAAATATTTCATCAAACACCCAGAAGAGTCTGTTCAGGAAGATCAGTTTGATGTTTCTTGGAAAGGTGTTTCAGCTTGTCCTGTTTGGTCTGGGGGTGACTGTTCCAGGCATTTGTCCCCTCCTGGGATGTCCCCCTTCCCTCCCATGAGATGGGAGATGGGGGAGATGGGAAGGATGTTGTGGGATAAGGTGAGTTGTCCCACGAAGGCAAGCTGTGCTTTAATTCACCCAAACTGCAGCTCCCACAGGCTCAACAACACCAGCCTGAAATTTCTTTTTTTTTTTTTTCCAAGAAGTTTAAAATTCAATCAGTTTTAATTCAGCCAATTAAACAATGTTCCTTTGACCCCCACCAAAACTCGGCTTATTTGGAGCCTCAGGAACATCTGGCACGAGGGGATGGCAGGGAGCTGGCCTTGGGTGCTGTGCTGGAGAATTTATGACTAAATGAACATTACAAATGGAAAGTGTCCTCACACGAGCCTCTCAGGCTCCTCTGCATGGCCAGTAAAGTCAGCACATCCAACCAGGGCTGGAAAAAATGCCCTAATTCCCTCTATACCTTCTGCTCCTACAACGTTATTTTGATCTTCCCTGGAGTTCCTCTGTCACAGAAATGATCCCCTGCACGCTCTGGAAATGATCCCCTGCACGTTCTGCAGCTTTTTTTAGTCCTGTAAACAAGTTATTTTGGGGGATCTTCGAGTTTTCCTGCATTCCTACCAGATTTAGGATTTTTCACTTCCTGTCCTAAGTTGCCCCAAAGTGGTTACCCAGGAACTGCCCTGCAGGGACTTCCTGGGAATTGGGTTACTCCTGGATGAAAAGCACTGTGCAAATGTAAGATCATCCCCATTTAATGCTCTCTCCTCTGACTCCACGTTCACAGGCTCTGGCAGGGGGTGCCCACCACTATTTTTGGTTAAAAAGTGGGGTGCTGACAACCTGTGCACGTGCACTCCTTGTGTATCCGTGTGCAATGCCAGTGCTGGGGCATTTTTGGATGAATCCCAGGATTTACTCATTATCACTTTAACCACTGTCCACAAAGAAGGGGGTGAGGGGGTGAAACATCCAAAGAAAATAGTTCCAATCTCATTACCAATGTTTCGACAGGGCTGCCTTGTGTTTACAGGAAGGTGCTCCCGCTGTGAAAGAGAAAGAAAATCACCATTTTTTTTTTGCCAAAGAGAGGAGGAATCAGCTTTCTACGGGAATATTCCTTACGTGTTCTCCAGAGGGAAACGCTGCCCAGTGGGGAAAGGGACCCCTGGGCAGAGCAGGACAAGAGGAGGGTTTGGATGAACCAGCACGAGGTCAGAACTCACTGGACCACACATTCAGGGAGTGCTTGAACCAGGAGAAGGAAAACCTGACGTCATAATACCTGCTAAAATTCCAGTTTGGAAAGTCCTGAGTCTGGCACGGCGCCAGCTCCTCTCCCCTCTCCCCTCTCCTCTCTCCCCTCTCCCACCAGAGTCTGGACAACTTTCCCAATGTCTTGTGCAGCTCCAGCAGCCCCACCATGTGCCCTCCCCACCGTGGGTCCTGAGCCAACATCCCAAGGCTGTCCCAAGCCTTGGCCACCCCGGAGAACAGGGAGCAATCCCGGCTGATCCATCGGGTGCTGCCTGATGTGCTGCTGGCTCTGTGCTCCCCCCAAGCCTCAGGGACATGGGAGGGGGGCTGTCCTGGTTTTACATCCCTGGAATTACCACCAGGAGTTGTGACCTGCCTCTCATCACTGCACCACACACTTCATAACTCGCCCACCAAACCCGGCCTGTCCCGGGCAGAAATGCTGGAAAAAGCATTTGCCACTCACTTCAGGAAGTCTTTAAAACTCCAAAAAGAAAGGGTCAAGAAATTAGGATTTTTTTTTCTACCCCCTCAATTCCTGCATTTCTTGTTTATTTTTTGATTTATTTCCATTTTTGGGTGAATCTGAGGGCACTGACTCTTACCTGTCTGGCAGTGAGATACTGAACTGGAACTGGCTCTTAGAGCTACAGATCAGATCCTGCAGAAAAGTTTGATATGCTCACCTGAAACTGTCAAATTTCAGGGGTTTATACCCAAAATTCTAAATATTTAAAATAGTAGCTATTAAAAGCTGGATTGGGATAGTGGCAACATGACAGTAACTTAAAAGGAACAGTGTTGGTTTTACCCCTTGATTGGAAACTCAGTGAATAATCAGCAGTGATATTTGTCCTAGGAATGCTGCCTGTGTTAATAGATCAGAGGAGCAAGCCACTGCTAAAAATGAGAGTTTGGAACATGTCCTCCCTTTAAAAATGAATGTAAAAATTGCTTTTAAAGTATGAAGGAAGGAGACCAGAGAAATCTGTTCATCACCTCATAACAATAATAATTCATACATTAATCTTGTGCTGTGACACAGCTGTAACAGGGTTCCACAGGATTTACCAGGCCAGTTACTCTCTGAGATGCATCTGGAAAAGGAATATAATTATTGCCCAAAATTATAAACCAGTTGAATGTAATCCCTAAATGCACACACGGTTTGGGGGATGAGACTGGCACACAGGGAAGCTGTGGCTGCTCCAGCCCTGGGAGTGACACTGCCAGGTTGGAGGGGGCTTGGAGCAACCTGGGCTGGTGGAAGGTGTCCCTGCCCATCCCACAACCAAACCCTCCTTCCCTCCCCTCCCCTGTCCTCCCACCCAGGGGAAGCTGCTTCCTTACCTCTTCTGGAGCAGCCGAGAGGCAGCAGCAGAACAGGGCAGGCATGGCAACCTGAAAACAGACCCCCAAAAAGGGGGGACACGGGAGTAAAGAGTCTTTTGGGGACCTTCAAAGAGCTTTCTCACACCGCAGGAAAACAACAGCAGCAGGATTGCAAAACAACTGCAGCCCAAATACAGTGAGGAGTCCATGTCAGGGCACGTCCCGGTGCTGAATGTTCCCTCGCCCAGCATTCACTGGCAACATTAAATCTGCATTTGCCTCTTGGCAAAGCAATGGATGTGATAAGTCGGCTTCTCTCCCTCTGTAAATAAATTTGGGATTATCAGACAATTGGGTTGCTCTGGATTTCCTCCCTCCTGGTTCTTCCTGGACAGGGAGAGGCCGAGGGCAGCTCAGATGACACAGGAGGAGCAAGGCCAGCCCTGGGGACAGCAGGGCACAAAAGAGCATCTCCCTGAGCAAGTGTCATCATGAAAACACGGGGCTGCACACACACAGGGGATCTTATTGTGTCAAAAAAAACGGTGGATTAGGGCTGGATGTTGGGATCTGAAGCAATGCTCACCTTTGCTGCTTCCACACTGGGGCTGGAGGATGATCTTCTACAACCCTGTGTGTCAGCACAGGTTGTCTCTCATCTCCACAGTCTAAGTTTTTGTGAGAATCTCTGTCTCACCCTGCACATGCTGATTGGGCAATTCAGTAAATATTATTCCAATAAACTGGACAAAATTCAGCCTTCCCACTGCACACTAAGAGTTAAGTGGTGCTCACCAGAGCGGGACTGGGAGCTGCAGCACACCTGAAAGGTTAAATCTGACAGTGCCAGTGGTGACCTGTAGCAGCAGAGCAAGAACTCAGGTCCTCCTTGAGCCAAAACAAGAGCTGGAGACTGGCATCTCCCTCTTGGCTCTCCAAGGAGCCCTGGATTTTTTGGAGGGCTCCCGAAACGCAGCTCCACAATCACTTTCCAGCCAATAAAAGGCAGAGGCACAGATTCATAAAAACTTTCTGTGTCTCGTAAAACACAACATGCAGTTGCTAAATTAGAAATTCAGATCTTCCACACACTTGGCTGGATGGAGATGGAGACTCCCAATTGCTTATTATAAACCACAATGTGCTGGGCTGCCTTGCTGGGGTTTTTTTCCCCCCAAACCCCCTTCCCACTCCTGCTCTGACATCTTTGCTCTTTTTCATACCAGTCTCTCCCATCCACGGATCCCAAGTCATAGGCAGGTTTTTGTTTCAGCCTCAGGTCTCCTGCCCATCCTCTTACTCACATAAAATGGTGCAATTAATTTATTGCAGTCTGGCCACAGTTGTTTTATTCATCACCACTGCAGAGCTCCCGTGAAGGACGCCCAGGAGAGGCAATATCATCTTAACAAAACCATCCTGAGGAAAGCAAGCTGAGAACCCAGGGAGGAACAGTCAGCTTAGATACCTCCAGTGTGTTTTTGGGATGATCTTCCTTCCAATAAACCATTATTTAGCATAATGGTTTATATATATATATATAAAATAAACCATATTGGGATAATGAGTATACAGCCTGGGAAGGGAAGAAGCCACATAGTAAACAGATGTGGGAGAAGTCAGAGAGGAAAAGCACCAGTGGCAGACAGCAGAATTAAGGTAATTAAGCTATGGCAGATTCATTAAGAGATTCACTTTTACCTCACATAAGGATCTGGGATGAAAGCATCACTGCCCTGAGAGGGTGAGCACATCCCACAGGGAAATGGTCCCTCTGTTCCATGGATGCTCAGATGCAGGCATGGAGGGGGTTGAAGGGAGCAGTGCCCCTGCTCCAAGAGCTCCAAGACAGCCTGAGGGCTCCTGATCCTTCCTTGGGAAGAGGATTGTCTGCCCACAGGAACAAGGCACATCTGGGTCCTGGGGTTCTCCAAGGCTGATTTTGCAATGTAATTTTGATCAACTAAGGCAACTTCTTGGGTACTGGCTACTCATGGTGTTATTTAAGGATTTACAGGGGAAAAAGGACAGATGAGCCTCACAAATCAGTGCCCTGAGCAAGCTGATGTGAGGGTAAACAACCCTTTTTCACCAATCTGAGCTATGTTTTGTTTTACTTTCACTGAGATAAGATTGGGAAGCACCAACACGTAATTGGGCTTTATGACTCTAAGTATTCACCTAGTTTGACTTGCTATCTAAAATGATATGTGTGAGGCTAAATCCTGGTCTATCACCAGTCTTACTCAAGGATTTCTTAAAGCCAAGTTGAAGTGCTGATATGGGCTCTCCATATTTTTTTTTCCAATTTGTTTTCCAGTCAATATCCAAAATCCTCTGAAGTTACATTAAAACCTGAGCCACTGACAAAAAACTGTTATTCTGCTCCCAGCCTATCTCTGTAGCCCATCAGTTTTACTCCTTGTGTAGAACATTAGAAGGGTCTGCACTCTTGGGAAAAAAAAAAACCAATCAAAACAACCAGCTGAGGTACAAAACTGGCCTGTCTCACCATGACATAGTGCCATGAGGTTCCCAGACTGCTGCTAAGAAAACACAGCCCAGTGCCCCTGCCCAGCTCTGCCTCATCTGCCAGGAGATGTTGAAATTGGGCCCTCCTGGCGCTGCCTTTATTTACCACAGTGGCGTTGACTCCATGTGAAGTGGCCCTTTCCATTTGGGTTGCCTCAGCCAAGGTCATCATTGCGTAAAGCAGGAGCCCACAAATAGCAAGGCCCTGCTATTTCTGAGGAGAATTACTAGTTCTGTTTGCATCAGGGCCTGGGAGGAATCCCTGCTACACTTGGGACGTGGCAGAGCTGACTTAGTCAGACTTTCTTGGATTAAGGAGTAAGAGAAAAAAAAAAAAGAGGAGAGTCAGAACGATGAGTCACTGCTGAGGGAAAATGTGCTCTGAAGCTGCTCATGGAAAGAAAGCTTCTTAAAAATCAGATGCTGGGCCTCCATAGACACCTTTTCTATATATTGATACAGACATGAGAATAAATAGGTGTTTATAAAGAAAGATTCAAGTACACTTATACCCAGAAATGATTGTCTGTAAACAGATAGCACTAAATTCTGGCTGGAGGTGAGATAAAGGGCACAAAACCAATCCCAGAAACAAGAGTGTCCCACCTCCAGTGGGATTTGGTTTCTCCTGCTCTGCCTAATGAAGGTTTTACAAGATGCTGCAAGCCCTGGTCTCTCTCCATCCCTTGAGAGCCCTCTCCTGCACGGTCACACATGTCAGAGAGACACCCCCAAAAACCCAGCTGCAAACCAAGCAGGCAGTTCACAGGTCTCCCAGATCACACTGACCCCGAGGTCCTGAGCAGAGAGATCCTGCCTGTCGGACCCTATTGGTGGAATGTCATCAATCAGAGGATAATGGACAGGAAGGTGGGTGGCTGCTGATAGTTTTGGCTCATTTAAGAGGGTTTTGGAAGGCTGCCAGACTGCGTGGAGAATTTTTGAGATGTTTGAAACAATACCGGCTTTACAACGTTATAAAATCCTGGGGTGGCTCCGGTGGGTTCCAAACTGGCTCCGGGCCAGTAAAACCTCAGGATTCCAGTCAGCTGTAACCTGGACTCACAAGTGTGTCTGAGGTCACCCCTGGAGCCCTCCCTGGCGTTTGTGCACCCCCTAAAGCACACGATGTCCATGGACTGGAGCTTGTGCACAATCTCAAAGCCTCCACCTCGTCCCTTCACAGCTTTGCTGCTGCAGTTCTTGCCCCTCTGTAAGTGGTGGAGATGCCCTTCCCTTCAAACACAGATGTCCTGTTGTGTAACACCGAAATAAAACATCCACTGATGCTCAGGTGGGGCTGAATGTTCCACCGTATCTCAGGTTGGAGGCCAAGATGTGTCTTGTCACAAAGGGAAATGATGTGACATGAAGGACAGACAGATCTCTGCAAGGAAATAGAGTAGAATCATGGAATCATGGAATAGTTTGGGGTGGAAGGGACCTTTAAAGGTCATCTAGTCCAACCCCTGCACAAACTCCAGTAATGTGCAAAATGGAGCCTTAATGAAGCAGATTTGATGTGGTTTCGTGGGCACGGTGGGATACAGTGGAAAGTTGGACCTGATGATCTTGGAGGTCTTTTCCAACCTTAATGATTCTGTGATTCCCTAAGAACGAGGGCTGCAGTCATCTCAGGCAAACCATTATTCCTGGCTTTGGCTTCATGCTTTGCTTCTCTTTTGTTTTCCAGTGCCTTGTGCCCATCAGTTTTGGACACCTGACCCTGCTCAGCAGGAGCGATGGCACAGGGCTGGGCAGGACCACCCCTCCTGTGCCACCCATGGCCCCCACACAGCTGGACCAGCTCCCATCCACACAGCTCCTTATTCCAGCCCCTTCCCAGCCACAGGTGTAACTCCCATGTCCTGGTGTAAGAAACTGCTCCATGTGTAGGATAAGCAAGGCCACAGCCAGGATCAGATGGTTTGTAAATAATTACTGGGCTTGTTTCTGCTGAACTCCACTTGACTGATCAAAGCAGTGAACTAATTGTACTCATATGAGCAAATATTAAGTCACAGACCAGGTTCCTTATCCTCATCCACAGGAGGTAGTCACACTTCCATTAAAATTAGAGAAACTTTGCTGTGCTCTCTTGAGAGCTCTAACATTGAGGTCTTTCAGCTTTTTAAGAGCAAAAGTTTCCCATGCTGCTAAAAGTTATATTATTTACTATTATTAATTTAATATTTCTTGCTTTGATCTTATTTTAGTCAAATATCATCCTGGATTTTTATTGTTATTTTGTGCCAGAAAGTCATTCCATTTCCAAAGGAGACGCAGCTCAGACACCTTTATTTATAGGAAAGTAAAACCTAAACCTGGAGTTATCACTCCCTCCCTTCTGTGTTTCCACAAACATGATTCCTCCCAATAGAAAAAACAGTAGAAGTAACTTGTCATAATATCATTCCTCAAAGGGAGTCTGATAACCCCAGACACTCAAAGCCACGTTTGCAAACGAAACCCACTAAATGGAAACAGAACACTTGAAGATTTATAAATAAACCAGTTTCATTGTTTGTCCTTCCCGTGCTTTAAAAAAAACCCTTTCATGGCATGTTTTGTTGTTCTGTGAATCCAGAGCAAAAATAATCAATGATGGGATCCCAGACTGTCACTCCAGCCTCGCCTGTGTGACTCTACAGAGGGGAATTCTACCTCTGCAGAGGGATTTTCAGTTTTCTTCGAGGCAGAACATCTTCTGGTGGATCTCTGCTCTCTGGGGGCAGTGACAGGACCCCAGGGAATGGCAGGTTGGATCTCAGCAGAAGGTTCTTCCCCCAGAGGCTGGTTGGGCACTGACCAGGCTCCCCAGGGCAGTGGGCACAGCCCCAAGGCTGCCAGAGAAGAAGGGGGGTCTCTAAGTGTGTGTCTCTGGGGACTAACTCGCTGTAGCTGCACTCCTGGGTGCAGCCAAATGGTTTAAACAGCAGACATTAACCTTGAACCTGCATTTCCAGTCAGCTCTCAGCCTTCCCAGGCAGTTCTCCCAACATACCTACAGAGGATCTGAGCCCTCAAAGCCTCCTGCTCACTTCATCAGCCGCAGGGCTCTGAAGTTATAAAGTCTTTTTGTTAATAAAAATTATACTGTGATTATATAGTGGCTTAAAAAGCAGTAACGTTAGAAGCCCTTTCAAAATTCCCATAATACTAAAATAAAATATATGCTATTTTGAATTCCCAGAAATCTAATCTGTTCTTGGAAGTAAACTCCTGGTATATAATCACACACTGCTCCTGAGTGAACACACTCCCACCTCTGATTCACGTTTATGTTGTGAGTGGCTTTTAATGACAGAACGGGGGAATATATTGTGGTTTCACACATACACAGATTTTACAGTCACTTATTCCTAACTAGGAGATAGAGAGACATGGCAGGGAAGGATTCTTTCCTCCTTCCAAGGTGCTCACTCCGAGCACAGGAGGTGGTTCCCTGGATTGTAACGTAATATCTTGGAACTGGTTTTATATCGAGGAGGAGGAAGATAAAACGACTAATCCCGGGGCTGGCTGATGGGAAATTGTTTTAGGAGAGTTCGTTTCAGCCCTAATACCTGTGATTTGGGGCAGCTGAGCACTTGGTTTGTTGCCTCACCACAATAATTCATCAAATTACTGCTCTTTCCCTGCTCAGTGGGCCTGGCTGGTGCTCCCTCATCTCAGTGTGTGTGGGAGTGTTTAACCAACAACTTTACTGGAGCAAATCAGTCCAATGCACACCTGAGAGATGTGTGTGTCTTTATTGTGCACACCTGAGAGATGTGTGTGTCTTTATTGTGCACACCTGAGAGATGTGTGTGTCTTTATTGTGCACACCTGAGAGATGTGTGTGTCTTTATTCTGCCATTCTCTGTGCTGCTGGATGAAAGGCAGTGATTTTATTGTATTATCTGCTTCCTCTCTGCACAGAGTTTTTGCCCAGGTAACACCTTGTTGTGGCAAGTGCCACCTTCTGAGTGTGCCCAGCTCATTTCAGGGGATGAGAAACACGGCAGGAACGTGAGAGATCTGTGGTCAGTGCCAAGCTATTGCCAGCACAGGGCAGATAATCAATATGTAGACAAGAAACCTGCACTTCCCAAACCTCACCCCACGTGATTCCCAGTCCCCTTGGAAAGTCTTTTCCTTGGCTCTCCATGATCTGGGCAAGGATGGTTTCACCTGGTTTGTAAAGGATTTGTCCAGACTCAGACATCCCTTCTTGTGTATTTTAATTTTCCAGCTTGACACAGAGCTGTTCAACCTTCCTGCTCTTCCTCAGCAGCAGAAACAATAACTAAGCTTATGGATTTCTGCAAGTGGATGCCTGGAGTTTGGTGTATATTTAAGTGCTTTATTTGTGACAGCTCATCCACTAAACTCTTGCCTCACTACGTGCCACATTTTGCCCAGCCAAATTTAAAAAGATTGGTCTAAATATAATTTTTGAGTCAATTAAGCCTCTTCTTTCCATGCCCTCCCTGACATTACTACATTACAGGAATTTGCCTTAAAAAAGGGAACGAAACACGTATTTTTGAAGTAAACACCACCTAATTTGGCGCCGCTTTTGATTGGCATTTCACATTTTCTTTTCTTTTTTTCCTCCTTTTTTCTTTTTTTTTTTTAATAACCAGGATATTAGTAGCTCCCTTTACAAGCTGCAAAAATAAACAAGAAAAAGTAAATGCGAGGCTTTGTTTAGGGAAATTTTTTTTATTCCTTTTTTTTCCTTTGGGTTTCCATCCGAATGTCTGGGGTGAATCAAGGCTGATCCCGGTGCAGAACTCTTCTCCAAGAGATAGGCAAGCTGCTGGAACAAATGGTTCGTGTTAGCTGGAGAAAGACACTGAATCTAAACCATGTGCTTCTGGGTCTTGTGGTTTCAAATTGAACCACAAACACTCAGGCAAGCTGTCAGTCTCGATTCACAATTTCAACCAACCTTGCAGAAAAAAGGGGGGGCTTTGCCCACCAATCATGTTTTTAACCCTTCTGTCATTAGTGGGGTGGTTTAATGCTCTGCATGGAGGGGAATTCTGTTTCTTAGGGGGAGCAAGGAGAGTGATGACTTGGGAAGGAAATAAAGGCAAACCTTTGATGCAACGGGGGTGAAAATACAGATGTTTAGAATCCAGGCTCGGAGGGACCTCAAGGAATCATCCAGCCCAAAGCCTTTCCAGGAGGCAGGATCATCCCAAAGCCAGCCCTCCTGGCAGGTGTCTCACCCACTCCACGGGAGCCCCTGCAGAGCAGCTCGAGCAGCTTCTCACAGAGCAGCTAATTCAGGAACTGCTCCACTCGTGCCATTCCCAGGGAGCAGCAGGGAAAGTGCTGCTGGAGCAGAAAGTCACCTGTGAGAGGGAGCCCGGGACATTCCCCAGCCCAGGAATGTGCTGCTGCCACCTGGGCTAAAGGAACACCCCCTGTGGGCTCCCTGCTCCACACCAGGACAGTGATGCACGGGGGGGCTGATGGAAAGGTCCTGTTTGCTCCCAGTTTGGCTGGTTTGGATCACACGACAGCGAGCTCAGAGGGTGCCACAGCCTTAATCCTTCCGTCGCCATCGCTTTGTCCAAACAGCTGGAGCACCAGGTCTGCACATCCCCAAACTTTTGAGGCAGCCAAGCCAAGAAATCCAAGAGAAACAACTCAGGGAAGGTGCCTGTGTGTTTTGGAGGACGTGAGGTGAGCTATTTGCAGGTCCTTTCTGGTTTTTTCCAGCATGGAGGTGACCTACGTGCGAGGCAGGAACTGCTTGTCCAGGAACTGAGGCTGCTGGGAAAACACAGGGGGATAAACTGCATTTGGATTCCAGGAACCACGCTGGGTAAAACCCTGCTGCAGAGAGCTCAGACACACCTGGTTGCAAGCCCAAAATGGAAATGTGCAAGGGTTGAATATTTTGTGAGGACATGTTCTATACCAGCATTGTCTGGGGGGCTAAAAAAACCCCCTGGCTGTAAGGCCTTGGTAAATCTATATCTCCCACCTCAGCACTCCTGAAACACCAGAGGAATGTTTGTCTCCTAAAGTGCTGGATCATATTTGGGACTTTTGGAGGATTGAGGGCTAAAGAAGGGAAAAGGGGGTAAGGGGTGGAATCTGGGACTTTGAATCTCATTAGTGGTTTACACGTTAAAATGAGTTGCAGTCTCCTTCCTCCTCACTCCTTATTTCCCTGGTACACAAGGAGATTGGGGTGATTGGGATCACACAACTGGGATCTTTTCAGGGACCCTACTAAAATTATAATGCATCAGTTTGTACACAGAGTCCTCCCATGCTTTCCTCTCCAGTTAGAATGAGAACACAAGTTTTTATTTGGAGCGACTTGCCATGCAAACTCTATCCAGAGGAACAGGCCTGATTTCAGCAGCTGAGGATTTACCCACGTATTGAATGGAAGAAATAATGTCAGTGTAAAGTGAGAGTTTTAAGCAGTAAAGAAGGGCTGGGTGCAGATATGAGACTGGCTCCTGGGCTGTAAGAAACTTGAGGATTTGAGCCTATTGAGGGTGAGCAGATCTGGGTGTATTGGGCAGATAAGCATGTTTGGAAGAAACTAAAACTGCTGCTTTGCCAACCAACCTGCTGAGTGGACAATGTTGCCCTTGTTGAAGAGGTTACTCCCATTACCACTTTTTCACTGGGAGACACCATTCATGGCAATCACAAGGGATTACTCTTCATGGCACTGGTTTCTTCCAGCACAGCTGTACCAGGGTCCCAAGGCAGCCTGTGCAGGGACAGGCCCGTGGCAGATCCCACTCAGCTCCCCCTGAGGGAATCCTGGAGGTGCTGTGCCTTCCTTGTGCCTCCACATCCCCTTGGGATGGAAATCCTGCCCACGGCAGGGGGGTTGGAACTACATGATCTTCAAGGTCCACTTCCAAATCAAAGCATTCCAAGCTTCTATGCCATGGAAGTGTGGCTCAAGGGAATAAACTGGGACCAAATTCCAGCATCTCTGACACCACCTCAAGGATTTTCACCAACAGTGCTGGAAGATCTTCTACATCTCAGCACCAGTGAGAAGGGAGGGAGATGGGAACTGGTTTTGTGTGGGACAACAGGAGAACATTGTTCAGCTTCTCACAGCACATCCTACACACCCCTCACGGATCCCTGGTGCTGTCCCACTGTAACTGATTCCCAGGGGTGTCTGGCCAGAGATTCCATCCATTTGGATTAGCTCATGTTCTTCCCTTCATTTCCATGGCCTCCACTTCTCATTTGGAGAACTTTGGTGAATCCAAACCCAACTCTGTGCAGCCCAATATAGTTCTGGGCTAACACTGCTGCAGCCCAGAGCTACCTCAGACTGACACAGCCCTAAATGGGGGCCATAACTCTTCAAAACCAGCCCTTTCCAACATTGCATGAAGGTTACCTGATCCTCTACTTAATATGCACATGAACTGGGATGCCACAAACTTCCCTGGGGTTTCCTGAGGGCTGAAGTAAAACTTAATTATACCAATTGGTTAGACAGACTGTTAAAACTTTTGTTTCACATACACTTTCTATTCCCTCTTCTCCATCTTTTCCCATTTGCCAAAACCTCCTGAAGAGAAAATAGAGATTATTTTACTTTTTACCTTAAAGGGCTCCTTGTGTGCATTTGCCTTATTAAATAACTGCCAGAATATCTAATATTCCATGGACAGCACTGATGAAAATGAAGCATAACATTGGTCAAATGAGCAAGTTTCATGTAGAGCATTGTCCCTAATTTGGTCTCCAGCCAATGAAAATTCTGTACCATGCATCTCTTGGCTCTAGATGAGCCTTTGCATTTAAAAGGGTCTTAGAAAAGACAGGGTTTCTCCTTTTTTTGGTCACTATCATTTTGAGCATAATCACAGCCCTTTCATTTATGCCTCACTGAGCTTTTTGTCAGCCAAACTCCAGTTGTCTCTGACTCTTCCTTCTCTCCTCGATGCTGTTTTTTCTCCCAGCACAAAGGAATTGGCACATGTTGAGCACAATAAAGTTCAGCAACATATTATCCCTGATCCAAACAGCCTCTGATCTTTACCAGTTCAGAAATCAGAGAGCAATGCAGTTATTCCACCTCCAATAAATCTGGAAGGTCCTAAGGAGGAAATCTGGAGCTTCAGCACCCAGTCAGACATCCCCAAATCTGCCTCTGGCTGAGCACACTCTGCAGGCTGATGCATCATTAAGTTCTCCTTTCATGATTTAAAGGGGAAAAGGCCTTTTGCTGGATTTCCACAGAAGGTTAATTTTCCCTTTTCTGGCAGATCTGCCAGGCCCTTAATGGTGGCTGGAAGGAAACAGCACTGCCTTTCTACCCAGGCTTTGCTGGAGTTCGAGTACTAATGTGAGGACCACCAGATTCTTAGGTCTTACCTCTAAGAAATTAAACACCAGCCATTAATAAGTTACCTACTGAAGGCAGCTCAGTTCCTTTCCTGTAGGGCTGCCAGTTGTTAACCAGGAGGTTCCATTCCCTGCCTTCAGACAGGGATTTCTTCCTGCACGGTAAAACATCGCCTACCTGAGGCACCAGGATCTTGTTCAGCACTTCGGTCCAGAAACAGCAAACAGAATCCTAGCTGTGGCAAGCAGGGGGAAAACTGGAATGCCAGGGGCAGGATGGGAATCCAAACCACGATCCGCTGGAAATAAGGCCGGTTCCTGGAGAAGCCAAGAATTTCCACCCTGTTTGTTTGAAAAGAATTCACTTGTCTGTGCACAGGGACAGGCTCAAACACAGAGTCCTCTGAGCAGCCTCCCTGCAAACCATTATAAACTTCACACCACACGTGGATCTGGGGTTTAAAATAGCTTTTCCCTGAGTCCACTGCTCTTAGAACAGCACTGGATTGATTTCAGGCTTTAAGAAGTAATTCCTGGTCATTAGGGTTGTAATTCTGGTCAGAGATGAGGATACCAAAAAAAGCTTGGAATAATGGAGATGTTACACGAGATGAGGAGACCTCTCCAAACCTTTTTCAACAGCCCTTCAGAAATGTTTTAATTTAACTTGTCTTTGCCTCCTTCTGCAGCCAGGAGCCCTGTATCTCAAACAAGGGAACCATCCCTTCCATTTTCCCAGTTCTCTTCCTCCTCAGGTTCCAAACGAGACCCCAGCAACCCACACAACTCCTGTCACACTCACAGCCATCCAGCAGAGAGAGATTCCAAGCAGGTCTGCAGTTCTGTAGGGCAGTGATGGAATGAATTGTCCATCCAGAGGAAAATGACCCATTAAATAAAATTGGGAATAATCCATCTGTATGGATTTGTCAGCATTGAGGATTAATACTCTCATCAGGACACTGAGTGGGGCTGGAGAGTCACACCCCAATTAACAAACCAGAGGAACTCTGGGTGTTCAATAAAGTCATCAGGATTGAAGATCTGAATCAAACATCTCAGGGTGAGATTAATCCAGAATATACTTCACAATAATTAGTTTTACTTAGTCAAGACAATACAAATCATAACTCTATTTTAAAAATCATTTCATATTTGTGAACTGTATTCCAGTAAAAATAATTGTTAAAACATTTCCATCAGAGCTAAAGAGGAAATCTTAGGCTAAAGCAAATGAGCAGAGATGGGAAAATAGGGTTTAATAAATTTTGATCTTGCATGAAATTTATGCATTAAAAATTCTACTCAGAGAACCAAACTGTTTCTGAAAGATTGGAAATATGAACGTGATACATTTTGCTGCACTCTCAGTAATTTCTCATGGAAAAAAAAGTCAGGGTTTGTTTAATTTAAAAATAATGTATTTTGCTGTTCTTGATTGCTGGAAAGAAAGTTGGCTGCAGGACTGGTAGAGAACCAAAAGTTTACCAAAATTTCAGTACGTAGAGAAAAATGTTCAGAGCCAGGTGTAAAAAACATCACTTTTCATGTCAAATGAAAGCCCAACTCCACCCTCTGCTAAAATTGCTCAGCAATTGTTACAAAGAGCTGGTGATGGGCCTTGCCCAAAATTCAAGGTATTGACCCCTCTGAGCCTTCAGGGGGCAAAGAGAAATCAGAATCCATTGAATTTTAACCTCCCAGACAGTCCCTCTCCTATCGGATTTCCCCCAAACCAGGCAGCACAAGCACAATACAAAACCCTATTTCCAGCTCCACTTAGAATGAATTATTTTCTTTCTTTGCACAGCCTCCTGTCTCTTGGCAAATGGTGTATTTTGATTATAAATTATTTTGGACTGACATCTTCTCTATACACACACACACACACATACAAATCTCTCTATACGTACTTATATTTTTCTGGGCACTGCCAGCAGTCCTTCAGTTTGGATTGAGCTGGGAAATGCAACCCTATTCTACTAAAAATTAATAGAAATAATTGTCAAAGTGAACCAAAGTCTTCTCCAGGTTCAACGTGGAGATGATAAAAATAGTAAATAACAGAAAAAAGTCCCAGCTTTGCAGATCAGCTTCCCATGGGATGTGCTGGGAGAAGCTGGGGCTGCCCCTGGATCCCTGGAAGTGTCCCAGGTCAGGTTGGACGGGGCTTGGAGCAACCTGGGCTAGTGGAAGGTGTCCCTGCCCATGGCAGGGGGTGGAATGAGATGAGCTTTAAGGTCCCTTCCCACCCAAACCACCCTGGGATTCTGGGATCTTCAAATTTACAACAATCTATCATTTCTTAACCCCTTTAATCTGGGTGAGAAATGAAGATCCAAACCCAGCATGAGTCTAAGCAAGTTTTAGGAGTCAAAAATGAAACTGAGTGTACAGTGCAAAAAAATTACATTTATATACTCTACCTGGAGATTATTTTTTTCCACTATGGAACTATTTAAGTTTACTTTTTTTTTTATTTTTTAACTGCAGCTCTGGGAAGCATTTTGGGCCGTTTTTGTACACCTGCTAGCTCCATTTCATTTGTTTAAACACATTTTATAGCTGCAGTTTATATATTTTTCCAAGAAAATAAAAATGCTAAAAATATAATGTGGTGTTTGGGAGAAGGTAGGTGGGGGGGGGACGGGACTGGAAGGAACAAGAGGGCCCCATCTTGGCACGTGTTCCACTCCGTGCCAACTGCAGCACATTCATCATGAACCTCCAGGATGGGGATTTACCTCTGTGCTCTCATTCTCACTCACACACACGTTTCCCCTCCACACCAAGGAGCAAAATGGAATATGGGGCACAATGGCCCCATTGGCCATGGGTGCTGCTTTATTGCTAATTACAGGCTCTGCCAAGGTGTTACTGCTTTAGCCTTGAAGCAATTTTCTGCTCCATTGGTAGGATATGCCTCGGCCCCTCTGGTGCAGTCATTGTTTTGGAGCAGAGCCAGCAAGGAAGGGTTGCTGTGCATTCAAGGTTTGCTGCACTCACCCCACGGAAAATCTTCACGGGGGGACCCGAGTGGAGAGCAGAGATCTTGAGATTGGTTTGTAAAAAGGGCCTGTGATATTCTTAAAACGTCCTTTAAATGTTTTCATTTTGACCAGCCTGACTGCCAGGGTGTTTATCAGCTCCTGTGGCTGAGGCAGTGGTTCACTGTGCAGCTACAATAGAGCATATTGTATACATATACATATATATATATAGTGTGTGTATATATGTTGTATATATAATGCAGTTGTTATTCGTGACAAGCAAGTGAGAAAAAAGTATGTTTAGTCCTGAACCTTCTCCTCTTCTTGAGAAACAAAGAGTTTAGAAAGGGATTTTTAAGAAATGCTGGACATGTCTGAAATGGGATGTGTTTATCCAAAGCCTTTTATCTGAGGCTGGAAATATAGAAGAGCAAAGGAGCTTTGGATCCTTCATCAAGTCCCCTGTTGTCACAAGGAGCCCATCACCCTTCCTAATTTCATTTAAGCAATGCAATACTCATCATAGAACCATGGAATGACTTGAGCTGTGAGAAATTTTAAAAATCATCCCATTCCACCCCCGTGCCATGGGCAGGGACACCTTCCACTAGCCCAGGTTTCTCCAAGCCCCGTCCAACTTGGCCTGGGACACTTCCAGGGATCCAGGGGCAGCCACAGCTCCTCTGGGCAACCTGTGCCAGGGCCTCCCCACCCTCCCAGCCAGGAATTTCTCCCCAATATCTCATCTAAACCTACTGGTTTGGTTCCAGATTTATTATCTCCATTTTACATCACTGAAGTAACTAATGTAAAGTCTTGAAAAGAGCTTTGTAAGACCTGGGACAGAGAGACACACCAGTCCTCAGCCTCTTCCTGCTGCTCTGAGCAGCACCCATGGCCAGACTGGCCAGAAAGAATGAACCTGTTTCTGTTCTAAGCTCTAGAAAAGGGAATGGTTGGAATTACTTGAAGATTCATGGACCATTGTGAGCCTACTTATCTTTCAATATGAAAAAGCTTCCTGCCCACTGCCTCTGTGACTTAAACAATTACATCATCTCACCACAGAACATGTTCCCTGGCACAAGGAGACCTTTTCCCTTCTCAGGGAGTTGGTGTTCTTCGACTCAGGCTCCTGACTGAGGCAGCCAGGGTGATTCAGACCTGCCAAGTGACACATTAGCATAATGCATAAAGAGAAGGAGTCTCCACTCCCAACTAACACTGATTTAGCTTGGCATTAAGTACTCCCTCCCTTAGGCTCCCTTCCCCCCAGTAAAAGAAATTCGTGACCTTTGGTTTTCTTTTCAGTCCTCCCCCTCTGGAATCCACGTGCTCTTCCCAAACTGAGCCTCCTCTTCTCTCTGGATGATGGGAGAGGTCTCTCACACCTGAGTGCCACCTGAGCCTTCTCCTCCTGATGCCACTCAGGTGAGAGACAACGAAACAAAGAGGAACCCAAACCAAACAAGGGCATGTTTTGCCTTCCCCACTTGCAGAGGAAAAAGAATAGCCCCAAGGCAAGGAGACTCCCTTACGGCCAAGAGGGCTGACAAATTCTTGTGGTTTTCTCCAAAAGTCAAACCAAAATCCAAGCTCCAGCCAAGCTGAGTCCTGGCAACCCTGCATTGCCTGGAAATGAGAGCAATCGTATCCTAATAGCTATTTGGATAATTGTCCCTGGGAGTGATCTGCCAACCAGTGCTGGAAACAAGTCTTTATTACAAATATAGCATAAAGTCTAATCTGGAATACATTAAAATGTTATTTCTGTAGCTGCCTTTTCCCAAAGTTTAAATAATGGCTAAACCATTTATCAGCTTTGGAGGAGAAAGGTTGTGTATACTGTGCTCTTAGAGCAGAGATGAAAAAAAAAAGAAGTCTTCAATAAAAATATTCTCCACTAAAACTCTGTAATTTCTGGTCCCTTGTACATTGCTAAAAATTATTACAAACCCATTTCAGCTTTGCTGAAAGGGGCATGGAAGGAATAGAATACAATATAATAACCAAGCTGTCTTTGGAGGCACCTGCTACAGAACTCTCCTGACATCCCTGGAAGCTGCAAGTGGTCAAAGCAGCCAGAGCTGCCCCAGCTTTGCAGACTGGGTGTGAATAACACACAATCCTTAACATGAACCACCCACACTGCACAGCCACGCACAGGTAACACAGCACTCAGGGGTGAGGGAGGCTGAGAGGGGATCACTGGGGCTCTGTTGGCTGCTTGACTTCAGGAGACCAAACCCTCGGGGATTTTCTACCTGTACCCAGCTCGAGACGTTGTTTTATTCTCAGGTTTCACTCAGTACCTAAGTAAGTTTTCCATCCTGGAGGACATGGTTGGACTGGATGATCTTTATTGTCTCTACCAACCCAGACCATCCTGTGACTCAGTGATCTTTGTCCCCCAGTTCTGAAGACAGTGGCTCAGATGGGGCTGAGTCATTCCCTAGAAATCTCTCTTTCCCTGGGCACTGCTGGGTGGTCCATCCACAGTCTGGATGGCTGAAGGCAGCTGGGATGAGTCCCACATCCACACAGCCCTGAGCTACATGGGGTAACTCTAAGCTTAATGTAGGAGGAAATTCTTCCCTGGGAGGGTAGGGAGGCCCTGGCACAGGTTGCCCAGAGAAGCTGTGGCTGCCCCATCCCTGGGAGTGTCCAAGGCCAGGTTGGACGGAGCTTGGAGCAACCTGGGACAGTGGGAGGTGTCCCTGCCCATGGCAGGGGTGGAATGAGATGAGCTTTAAGGTCCCTTACAACCTAACCCATTCTCTGAATCTACAAATATTATGTGATAGTAGCTAAGGCACAGAGAACATCCCCAGTACCATAATTTGGGGAAAATATCAAAACATGGGTTTTATATTTAAATCTGAATGGTATCTTGGGCATCAGAGCCCTTATAACGCCAGCCCAGTTCTGCACTTTATTTAATTGGTGAGTCCTCCTGTACCTCAAGAAGAGTATTCTGTGTTTGATGGATGTGCTGGGACTGCTGTATTTCAGTCCCTCCATTTCTCTGCCTTCTCTTTTTTTTTCTTCTTGTTATATCTATTAAAGTGATTTATGGCTTTTTCATTGTTCTCCCTGGAGCTTGGCCAACTCTCGAGATCAAAATCCAAAAAAATTCTCCTCAACAAAACATGAGGGTGATCAGAATGAAACAGGACCTGTGGAAAAGATTTGAATTGTGGGAAAGGAAATAACCCCATCTCCATGGAAACGCATTCAGGTTTTCCAGTTGCTCCTGAATAAATGAAGGTTGTGTTCTCTAATTCCTACACTTCAATTCCAAGCACACCTTGCCTGGAAGTACCTGGGAATGCTGTTAAAAGCATCAAGGTTTCTCTGAGCAGTGTTGCAGTTCCACAGAAATGTTTTTGCTTTTTCTTGTTGGATTTTTTTTTTTTTTCAGGAAATCACCATCCAAGTTCTTCAGAAAATGTCTGGGAAACACACACAGCCCACAAGGTGCTTATAAGAATTAGCTGCAGTGCCCAAGTCTCTGCTCCTGAGTTTCAAGGCCTCCTAAGTCTTTCAGAAGCACTCGAGCAGTCAGTAATACCCAACGAGCCCCACGTGGGTGGGACACTAGTAAAGAAATCCTTAAAGCTCTCAGGCTTGAATTTACATAATGGGAACCCCCAGCCAAGTGTTTGTGGACTCCCCATCCCTGGAAGTGTCCAAGGCCAGGTTGGACAGGGCTTGGAGCAACCTGGTCCAGTGGAAGGTGTGACATTTAACTGGGATAAAGACAAAACCCTCTCAATTAATTTTCACTCACCACGTAAACAGGTCTGAGAACATTTATCCTTAGGAGTTGCTTCTAGCACCAGCAAACCCCCAGCTTCAAACTTCTTTTTTATTTATGACAAGGGGAGCTTTATTTTTAGTGCAAGATTAGGAACTTCTTTTTATTCTGTGCCCTTACCTATTAGCCATTCCCAAATTTACGAAAAGAAATAACATAATCCTTAAATTCGGGGAAAATAATGGTTCTGTCCTGCCTCAGAAACCTTTCCTGAGCTTCAATTTTAGCCTTCTGTGTGCTGGTATCAATCTGTAAGTCATGAGATAAAGGAATGCTCCACTTTCCTGAGGAGGTTGTGAGTTCCCTACACCACAGCAAGGATCCCACAGCTGGATTTCCAGAGAGCAATGGATAATAATCTAAACTGCAAACCCTCTTAGATACAATAGAATGCCACGGTTAAAAATCCTGCTGGGGTCCACATTCTGACCCTTGGGCAGGGCTTTTTAAAATCATGGTCTTTGTGCACGACAGGAAGATTTTCAGGGATGATTGGCACAGGTTTTCCCCATGGATCAGTGGACATGAAGGATGTTTATAGCACTGTCAGTGAGGGATTTGCCAAGGTGCTGAGCATCAGACACCTCACCTTGAGATCCCACCTGGTTCCTGCCGACATTTCTCTGCCATGGCCCACCAAATAATCTGGGTTTGCACTGCCATGAATGGGGCAGCGACACTTCCACTTCTTCGAGGCTGTTTTTTGGCAGTTCCTGCCAAAGCTTTCCAATGGGTTCAACAGAGATGGATTGTCCCTGGCTGCACGAGCGAACAGGTAGAAGGTGTTTGGTCTTCTTGCCCTGTTCCACCAGACTGCGAGGGCCCGATGGCTGTGGGGATCAATAACCCCTGTGTTTTCAGGCCTTGCTTATTAAAGGTGGTGCATGGAAAAAAAATAAGAAACTTTCCCTATTTATATCTGGAAGTTAATGAAGTGAAATTATCACAGCCGACAGGCGCTGGTGTTGTAATTCAGAGCCACGGCTTGGCTGAGAGGGATCTGCAGCCTGTTTTTATTCCAAATAATAAAAAAAAAAAAAAAGAGCGAAACCTAATCCTCTAATCAGTTCCAATTTACATATTCACGGCTCTTATTTCCAGCCTGCTGGAAAGGGGGGGGAAAAAGAAAAAAAAAAAAAAGATAGTGTTGGAGTCACGAAGCGATTATTTGATTAAGTAATTATTAATCCCAGAGCGCTCCGATTAATTCCGAGCAAGTTAAACAAACGGGTTGGAGCTGGGCTGGTCACCTTCACACCACTGTAACACCCGGGGCACAGCTCGAGGAGATGGATTTTTTACCTGCTCCACACTGAGGAGTTTTGTTCACTGAAGGTCTCCCATGGGCTCCCGGGGGGTTAATACTCTTGCTAAATGAAGTGTTACAAATTGGAGTTTTATCTCTGGTTAACTGCAATTCCAAACGCTGATCTTTTTATTTTCGGGCTGGAAACTCCGTCCCCGGATCTGTGCTCAATTCATTTGTTCACATGTTTAAATAAATTAGAAAAGAACAAACTCTGAATGTATTTTTTAACAACTTCTGCTCTGAATCTGTCATGTAGATAATGTTGTGTCTGGGAGTGCCTCAGAGTAGGGTCTATCCACTGAAAGACCTCTCTTTTAAGAGAGCTGAGATATGCACTTCAAAATATTATTTGTCTTCTGAAAAAAAAAATAATATTGAGTGGAAACAAACCTGGAACTTTTGGTTTTCATTTTTATTGGCATTTAAGTATTTTGTTCTAGCAAGCTGAAATCTCTTGCATTTGGTTGCACACTCAGATACAGAACCCCCCTCCTCAAATTCACTCCAGCTTAAAAGCTGCTCTTCAAATCGGGCCTTTCTCAGTCTCTCCCTTCCTTGACTTACCCCTTTATCCAGAAAAAAACCCAGGAAAATAGAAAGGTGATGTATAACATAAGCCCAGAATAAATCAATCTGTACCATAAGGCATCAAAGTGAGAAGCACAACAAGGCAATACTTCACCAAAAGTACCTTGTGAACCTCTTGTTGCTATAACTGCAACCAATTCATGGCACAGGGGTAGGTTGTACTAAAAAACAGAGTTAATAAATATCCTGGGTGTTCTAAAACTTCTGATAAAAGCACCAAGTTACTGCCCAGGGACCTTCAGTGTGGTGGCTGTGTCAGATCAGTACATTATGGAAGTGCATTTTTAATTCATTATCCATTATTTTACTTCTTAACAGTGTCTTCTCCTCTGATCTCAGGTCCAAATCCATAACCACCATATACAACTGATGAATATTTGAAATAAAGAGTTTTCAAGCAATGTGGAAACTGAGCCTGGATTTGGGAGGACTTGTTAATGACATACAATATTCATAATGAAAAATTCTTCCTGCAGACACTCCTAATGATCCAAGTCTTTCCATCAGCCCTGTCCAGCAATAATCCCTAATTCCAAATCTCAAATTTCCTGATTAAAATGAGTTTTTAAATTCCCTTTAAATTTCCCTTTAAATTCCCACCCCGTGGGGTGTTCCAGTGTCTCATGGCACAGCAGGAACTAAGGGCAGCTGAGATCTGCTCCCAGAGCCAAAATAATGAATTCAGAGTTACTAATCAAAAAATTGCCCAAAGTACTTCAGGAATGACAATAAACACAAAAAATCAACCTTCTTCCTGGAAAATGCTGGTATTGATTTCTCTCTTTCCTTCCAAATTTTTGAGCAGCTCTGTGTGACTGCTGCCTCCTGCTTGAGATCTCACCAGAACAGCAGGAACCACACTCTGCTGAAGGAAATCCTGGGATGCAGGGAAGTTGCAGGGGGTGTAATTTGGGGCAGACTGTAGTGCTGCAAAATCTGTCTGCAACACCATGGAGTGAGTGTGAGGAGGGTTATGAGAATGTAACCAACAACCTCACTGGCCTTCAAACCTTTCCAAGTCTAAAGGAAATTACTGGTCTGTGCAGAGATGTCCAAAAAGCAAATAAGTACTTCAAATGTGGTTTGATTGTTTTGTTCTGAGACCACAAAATCTTTCTGCTCCTTCGACTTGCTGTCACACTCGGGAGGCACCATCAAATCTCACCAGCCTCTGGGCTGACATTTCATCCTGAAAATGGAAGGGAAACCAGGGGACAGTTCAGATGCTCCTGCCAGGAGCTCTGGAATACCAGCTGCTGCTCCAAACCGAACCTGGCCCAGCTCCAGGGCTCAGGCATCGCTTCATGTCATCCCAGCCATACATGTCCCACACTGCTGAGACCACCCACCATTTTCTGTAGATCTCCAAATGCAAAGCTTCTTCTCTTTAGTGTTTGAAAAGATGTTTTTCATGTTCTGATCTGGCAATGGCTCCCTTGACTTATTCAGCACGGACTTCTCCGGGTTTGATGGGAGAAGGTGGCCAAGTAACACTGATATTGGGTTGCAAATATTTTCCCCAGGAAGAACAAGGAGCACCGTGTGTTTGTTAACCACTGGGTCAGAGAATTGAGTGTTCAGAGACATTTGAAAGCCCTGAGGGTTCTTATGCAAACCCTGGAGCTGAGATAAGCCTTGGAAAAGGCAGGTAGAAGAGCCACCATCCACTGAAGCGATAGAAGGGTTGAAAACTTCAGGAAAACACAGGAATATGGTCCCCCAAGGTCCCATGGAAGAACACGGTGGAATCTGAGACGTGCAAAGAAGGACCTGGATGACAAAAACCCAACCAGCTTGACCACAGGTACTCCCCCAACACAGCGTGTACCAGCTCGTGATGAGATCATGGCAGCTGGAGACTTGCAAAAACCAGAGGAGAGAAGGTTTATGTTTGTCTGGTGCTCCATGACCAGCAGAACTGGGAGAGTTCTTTCAGCCCAGTCCCAAAGTAACGCGTGTGCTGCTTTAACCTTTTCAGTTTAATATCACCTCATGCCTCAAGGACCAAAAAAGAACAACTAATAATCTGCGAGGGCGGAATGGCAAATCTGTCAGGCTGAGTCAGAACACTGGGCCATCAAGGCCAGTATCCTGTCTCTGAAATGCTGTCAGTATCTGACACTTCAGGCTTAGCTGGGATAATAAAACATTTTCCTCAACCTTATGTAACATCTCGGCCTGGCAAAGAGGAGATTTAAACATTGATTGCTTTCCACTCCCCTCTGTCCCGCGAATGTGAATATGACTCTTTTCCAAAATGAACAACTCTGATGAGCTGGAATTGGTTTCTGGGCAGGATGGGAAAAGCTCCTCTCTCGTTACTCATTCCTGGATAGATCCGCTAAACCTTTGCCTCCTAAAAGGGGCACTCGAATTAGGAGACATAAAACTCCATCCGCAAAATTCTGGGTGCCCAAGGCCACCTTTTCATGGAAGGTGGAAATGCATGTCGTAAGACTTCATGTCTAGTCACTTTATTTTTCCCCATCATGTCTACTTCCTTTATTTTTTTATTTGTTTAAGCTCTCCATTAGTTTATTAGCTTGACAGCAGCCCAGTTAATTAGCCCGTCCTCCCTCCCTCCCCCAGCACCGGCGGCCTGTGAGGCTCCCCGAATGCACACAAAATTTAGTGCTGCTGCTGGGGCACTTCTCAAAACAAATAAAAGATTTGCAAAAGCAGCCACCAAGCATCCAACATAATTAAACTGCATTTGTTACCCTTTCGGCCCTCGCACACAATCGGGGCCTTGTGCGGAGCGAGCACTCCCCAAATCAGGCTGTTTTTCTTCTGCAGGGAAGAGTGCCAGGAGTCTCACCAGCCCAGGTAACATAAGATCCCAAGGAGCAGCAAATGGACAGTCCCAGCCAGAGTGAATGGACTGTGGGGAGATCTATATGAATGTGAATATCTATAGATATATGCAAACACGCACATACAGGGGAGTATAGTTCTGCAGGGGGAAAAAAAAGCAGTGGAAAGGCTCCTAGAAATTACTGCTCCATGCACAGGTATGTAAATGACTCTGGAGTCTTGCTGTCCACCACCTCAATCAATTACAAGGTTATTCAAGATAAAACAAACACCATTTCAATTAACTGCACATACAGCAGTGGTTAGAGGCACACGCAGGGAAGAGGAAGTGGGAGGAATTTTTGGAAAATGGAACTTTTTTTCTACTTCTTCTGGAGATATGCACAAATAGAGGTTGCCTTGAGGTGCTGTGAGTGGAGCCATGAATGGTCTTAAAAACTCCAGCCTAAAGCCATCATGGTCTATACTAAAGACAAAATGAGGGGGGTGAAATGGGAAAAAAAAATGAGTGAGCATTTAAACATCTGTTTAGTTTGTATTGGCACAAATCGACTATTTGTGAGAGGAAGTGGGAGCAGAAATCGGGGCAGATGCTCAAGGATCCCTAATTCTGTTGGAGACAGGATCCAGATAACAAGTCCCTCAGCAGTTGTGTGTGAGCACAGCTTCCTGACCCCGATGGCCGGGAATGCTGAAGCCTCGCAAGGCGAGGACACAGCTGGCTGAGAGAATCTGACAACAACCTGCAAATTCAGTGGTGGGTTGAGAAGACAGAGGAGGAATGAAGACACAGGAACTGGGCAAACAACATCAGGGTCATTTTCCACCTGTGCCACAGACTTTTGCCTCACCCTGAGCAAACCATTTTACCTCTTTCCCTCACTTTTCACACTCCTGTGCAAGAGGCAACTCCTCAACCTTGAGCCGTCTGATGCGTTCACAATATGAGCTTTGCAGGCCACTCAACAGAGGCTTCGTTCTCCCTTGGGTCTGTGTGTGCCACCACTGGACTGTAAATCAGCTCCTCTGGTCATAATCCATCACATTCTACATGACCAGAGGCATCCGGCCCCCGAGGGCACAGCTGGTTGAAAACAGGGTACACAATGTCTGCCATATTAGTGAATAAATAAAATTGCATTCTCTGCCTTTCTGGGAATTGGCTGAAATTGTATTTCGATTGTTATTTGTCAATTGGAACGATGGACTAAGAGTTTCTGGTCAAAAGTTCCTGCAGGCTGTTCCCCTGCAACCAATACAATATTAAACACGACTTTTGTGTGATTTTTCTACTTGTTTGGCTGATGCAGTGAAACTTATGATCAACTGGCTTTTTGAAAAAAATCATTCTTTATTAATCAAATATTTCTAGATGAAATACACCCAGGCCAGGAGATAGGAACAAAATTTATAGCCACAACACCATAAATCACTGTCCAGTCTCCTGCTCACGGTCATAAGCAATAAATTTATTGCAGTTACAGAGTTTTCATCGGTGACTTCAGCCACAAGAGCTGACTGTGAGTCTGCTCCCAGCCCCTGCAACAAGGAAAAGCAGGTGTATTTGTTGACTCCCATTTGGAGGGCATTGGAATTCTGTTACACTTCCATGTCTGCTTTCCCATCACTTGAATTTATATTTGTGACAGAGCAGAAACCCCAACGTCCTCACTTTTTGTGGTCCCACCTAATGGGCAGTAACTTCTTGGGAGCAAACTCCACACTTAATCCATGCCAACCTTCTCTTTCTGACTGCAAAGAGTGAAGAGAATCTTGAATTTGGGGAGCAACTGAATCAGGAAGATGAGTTCCAAATGGCCTTGATTTCAGTGCTTAATTAAATTCAGAAAAACCAACTCTTCCTAAACCCTTTTTCCTTTGCAAAATGTTTTTTCCTCTTCTCCATCAAACTCACTGCCAAGAGCCACCCTAAACATCCAGAGCTCCCTGCTCAGCACAGACACAGCGTTGGGTTTTTTGTGTATTTCCCAGGACTATTAACAGAGTAATATAATGAGAAATGAACTGAGGTTAAAGAATTCAGTGCCTCGTGTATTTTCACTAAAAACACTCACTGCATCAGGGGACCTGCCAAGAGGAGAGTTTAATATCGTATGAAAAGGAAGAATTTTCATAATGACACTTGGCAGTGGCTGCATCCCCCCCATGAACGGAGCTGCTGGGGTTTTCTCTCCTCCGCTCTCCTATTCTCTCTCTCCTCTCAGCCCAATGGCAGGACAAGGGATTTTCATTTTGAAGTGCTGGGAACAATGGGAATGAAGATTTGGGCAACCCTTCAAGGGGTGGGGGACTCCCACAGCCTGTGGTCAGGCACCTCAGTTTGGAAGGTGCTTCAGGAAAGAAGCTTTTCAGGCTACGCTGCTTCTGTCAAAAGGGAAAAAGTGGATCCAGAATACTGAAAACTGCCTAAAAATTTTAATCTGTGTGAATCTTTCTCCCTGGTTTCCAGATCTAGTCAGTGAGCCAAAACAATTACTTCCTTTGTAAATTTGATTTGAGACTTTTTAATGCAAACAGCAGTTGCAGGAAGAATCACCTGAGCCATTAAGACCCTTTCAGCTCCAAACAAACCAGCTACAAGGATACAGCAAATCCCACATTTTGCCTTCTATCCTTTTATATCTGATGACTCTTCCCGAATTGCCCAATTCTGATTGTATTCACACAAGCACTCCAATAGTGGTTGGAGTTATATATTCTCTTATGGTGGTGCTTGTTCCCTTATTTCTCACTCCCACCTATTTGAAAACTTCATGCCATAAAAAAAAAAAAATAAAATAGAAATGAATGATTGAACAGGGATAATAATGTTTTCCATAATGTAGACCAAACGTTCTTGATATATTCTGTTTTATTATGCAGTAGACACTAGTTCTCAGTGAAAAGCTCATGGTGTGGCAGAAACTGCTCCCACTCCCCAGTGATGGACTGATTTCAAATGGTTTTATCATTTTTACTAAAATTTCGGTGTCAAAATTTTGTCTGACTCAAATCAAACTTAAACCTGACAGGCTGCCCCAGCACATTTTTAGGTGGAACAAATACAACAAAACTCTCGCATGAGAAAGGTCCAACACCAGGAAAACAGTTCCTTGTGGAGAGATGGAAGAGCTGTGGTCCCATTCTGCTCTTTCCAGGTGACATTTGTGAATTAAAACAATCCCACCGAGATTTTGGGGGCTCAATATCCACCCTCAGGGAGTCACTCCAACCCTGCAGCAATAAAACCGAGCACACAGAGCTCGTTTTCACTGAGACTCTGGGTATAAAGTCAGCAGAAAAATACCCTGGAATGAGGGTTACAGAATGTAACTCTCCTTCAGAGGTGACGCAGGGCCCTCATTTGCAAGTGATAAATGTCACTGCTCTTCCATCTGCAGCCTTTTAAAACCATTTTGAGGGAGGTGTAATGAGGCTGCACAGCCTTGGAGGGACAGGACAGGGGACAGCCGAGTCATCTGAGCTTTATTGAGTGTGTCATGGGAGACTTGTCCTTTTTTTTTCCCCCTTTTTTTTTAACAAAATGAGGTGCCCCGGGGGAAAGTCAGCAGCTAGAAGCGGCCCCACCTGAGTGTGTCTTGGGAGGAAGCCTACTGCCTCATATTTTTTAAAAGGGAAAAAAAAATTATAATAATAGAGCCGAGCCAAAAATATCAAGCAGCTCCTAGCTGTGAAAAAGCCAGGGAAAGCTGAGTCGCAGCCGGTCAGTGTTGTTCTTCCAAACAAGCTGACCACCCTCCCTTCATAACATTTTATTTATTAAAGCGAAATTGGCCCACTGGAGTAAAATTATGCCATATTCATACGCATATACATATGTATATATAATTAGGTATGCGCGCACACACGCAGTTATTCATCGCTGCGTTTCTACACAGAAGGTCCCTCTAGATTTTTCGGTGTGCAGACTACTGAATTTGTTAAAGGGGGAGAAATTTAAATGGTGTGGACGGGACGGGGCTATAATTCGGTTATAATTCATTTACAGCTGTTATAATTCAGATATAATTCGTTATAACTCAGCGCAGGCCTCGGGGCGCCTCAGGCCGCACCAGGCCCTGCCGTTGCCGTGGCAACAGGGAGCCTCTCTCCCATTGGTCCGCGCAGGGCGCAGCCAATCAGCGGCCGGGGTTTGGCCCCCCAGGAAAATGGCGGCGGCGGGAGCGGCCCCCAAGCTCGGGGTTTGCTTTATGGACTTGTTTTAGTAACTCCGTCCTTATCCAGCCCTTCAAAGCACCTTCTCGCGGAGAACAGAACCCTGTCAGTTCTGGGATTCTGTGATCCTGTGATGTTAGCAGTTCACACACCAGAAAATCTCCAGGGACCTTCTTACTGAGCGTTGTACAGAAACACAGCCATAAATTACTGCATTTACATTTACATCACTACGCTGTTACATGAAAGCTCAGATCAGGACCAGCACCTTCTGTTTTCCTCTATTTATTTTTTTTTCCTGTGTGCTCATTCCCGTTTTAAAGTCCCCCCCTATTTACCTGCAGCACAGTCTAGACAGCTAATGAAATAATAAGAGCCCAGCGGATTTTTACAAGAACGTAGACAATAAGAGCATCAGAAATAAATATATGAGTAAGAATTGGAAGGTCGATGGCTGGGCACTGAGTGTGCCACAGGCAAGGGTGTCCCGGGATTATGAGGTGCGTTACTGCCATTCCTGAAATCCCCAAAGGAATCACCCCGTTGTTCTAAGGACCGTGTAGGAACAGCAGGTCACATTTATAAAATGTACTTAAAGATGTAGTTGAATCCCAAAGGGATTTTTCCAGACAGTTCATAAAACCAGGTTGTGAGTCACCCCTGGAAGCTATTGGGAGTAAGGCCTGGAACTTATCTAGGTGCTTTTAATAAATCCTGCTCTTTCCATATCGACATGATTAAATGCATAATATGCTTTTTTTAAATGTGACCCAGTGTTTATGCAGTGCCAAGAGCAGCAAGCTGAGCACTAAAATGCTCCGTACTTCTGGAAAATAGTGCCTACTCTGGAGAATCCAAAATATTAATGAGCAGGTAGTGTGCAGTCAGACTGAGACAGAGAAACGAAGCTTTCTCCTCTAAAAACCTCCCAGCAGGGCTTTAATCTTTTAATTTTTAAAGATGCTTTTGTTTAGACTTTAAATTTCAGAAGTTGCCTCTGAACTATCAAGGCCAGATTTTTTCATTCCCTCTGTTCACTGCAGGTGTCAAGCATCCTGACCAAACAATCAGGCATTGCTGGATTCCTGTCACCCTCCACACAAGGCATGAAAAAGCAATGGAAGAATAATCCTCTGGAAAACCCAGTTCTCGCATTCCCCCTTCTCACAGCGGAGAGAAACAGGGGATAATCGTCCTTGGTGCCGCTGCCTGTTCCTCTCCCTGCTGGTTGCTCATCAGCCCCCTGGTTGCCCATCAGTTTTTCCAGCCCCTGGAGGGTGTTGTCGCGTGGTCCTTCCTCCCGTCTTACTCCGGGCTGTTGTTTCTGGAGCTGCCGGTACTACTGCTTGGCACGGCTCCCCCGGTGACTCCGAGCTGGTGGCAGGCAGGGCTCAGCCCTGCCCAGCGCTTTCCCAGGAAGGCCTGGCTTCCTCTCAGAGGAAAACCAGCTCAGCCCCCGGAGCGTGTCTGCCCGTCCATCGGGGAGAAAATAAAAAGTGATTCAGCTTATTTTTGTCTCCCCACTGACGTCCCAGGTGAAGCGGAGCTGGTGTGGTTTGATTTGAAACACGGCCCTTGCTTGCAGCAGGGATTTTATGTGAATGTTGATTGTTTGTTTATCATTCCCTTCTATGTGTATGGCTGGGTTAAAAAGCCCTTTTGTTTTGAAGTGTCCTGTGAACTCCAGCAGGAAGCTCAGGAACTCCTGGTGGACTGAATGAAACACAGTCAATGATAATAAAATTATAGAAGGTTGGAGCCAGGAGGAAACTAAGTAGATGGTGTAGTTGGACTTCCCACACTAAACCTGGACTTGGATGTTTGCTGGCGTGTTCTTAAACGTTTTTAACACCTCCAGGGAGCTTCCATAACATTGTGAGATGGATCTTCTGAATGTTCCACCTTTGTGACACTGAGAAGCTCTTGACTTACTTGGCAAAATTGAGCATGGAAGAAATTTAAATGGCTCTGAAGTGCCCTCCTCTAACTGAAATAGGTTAGATCTAAACATGTGTTGTTAGAACAGGAAGATATTTGGAATTTGGAGTGAGTTAGGGGTTTTTTTTCCTGAGATGTTTTCTGGTTTATTTGGGAACTTTAAATTGATGACTTTAATGGTGGAACAGGTGTGTTGGTTTTATACTACATTTATACTACATTCCTGGAGGATAACTGAGGATCAGGAATCGAGTACATCGTGAAAACAGTCAGGCAATAGCATGTGATGGAATCCTGGGTGACAACATTACTCCTTACACATTTCAGAAGTGGATGCAGAGGGAGAATTCAGGCCCAAAATAAAGTCTTCCTTACCTGAGCTGAACATTTTTCCATCTCAGATGAAAGTTATTGTATCAAATTCAGTTGAGACGCCATGGATAAGCCATGAGTGGCTGGGAGAGGAAATCCCAGTTTATCTGACTCACCATTTTTGTGCAAATATTAACTTTGGCTGGTACACATTTCTCCTGATATCTCTTTTCCAGATCTGAGTCTCAGAGTACATTGTCTTGGCTATATTGAACTGTAGCCTTTGGTTACTTGAATAACTTTCATTTTTAACAGTTTTATCTATTTATTGTATCTGAAAGGTAAAGAAAATGCAATTTTCCCCATGCCTCTGCTTCTGGTGATGCTGTATTAAATTCTGCACCAGTGGAAAACTTAGATTTAATGGTGGCAAAAAGCACAATGCAGAGGATTTAGTTTTCTTTGCTAAAAGTGGTGGAAAACCCTCGAAGATGGCAATCCCAACTTCCCAGGATCTATCTGCACTTTTATCCCCCACAATCTCTGGTTTATTTTGTCCTTGGAAGAAGAAACATTGGTGGACACTGGAATTGACCTTTAATTTTGAAAAATGTTCATATTCTCTGTCAAAACACTCTTCATGGTTGCTCCCACCAACCAGATTGTTGTTTCTATTTAGAATTATCACAGGTGATGAAGAGAGAGGAAGTTAATTAAATTAGTTCAATTGAATTGATTCAGATGTCCATGTGTTGCTTGTGCTTCGTTCATACAAACCAGGGGGGTCAACAGAGAGGAAAAGAGGAATGTAGAGCTGGAATCCACACTCACAGCTGTGGCTTGGGGATGCTCAAAATAGCCAATATGTTCTTCCCCTGTTCTGTAATTCCTTTACAAAATGGGTAAAATAAACTGTTGATAAGGAACTGTTGCTCCGAGCCAGGCTGGAAAGGAACTGGGAAAGGCTCCATGAGCAGCATTAAGTGAGCAAGGCAGAATTTCCAGGGCATCATCTGGTAGCTCTGACTTGTTTTGCTGCTTTGCTTAACATTGCCATGTTTTGTTTTGTTTAATTTTGGGTCCTTATTTCATCTTATTTTTTGACTTCTGGACTGTTGCAACTTCCCCAAGTAAGTCCCTTTGCACTTATCTTATCTGGGTTTCCTAATTTCCACTATTAGGTGATGTCTGACACCTTCTTTGCTCAGATCTGGCTGTCTGGACACACAGTGAGTCACTCACTCTCCCCCCATATCTTCCCACCTCCCCTCACCCCCACAAGGAGGGGGGGAACTGTTTTCCTCAGGTTATCATGGTCCACTGGAATGAAGGGCACCCCACACATATGAGTGGTTCAGATGAAAATCTCGCTGCTGAAAGGTGTTCTGTTAATTCTTGTGGAGGGAATAAAGACAGAGGATGTAGCTTTGGACAAGGGGAATGGGCAGGAGATGCTTTCAGCTTGCTGGAAGAGTGGATCTGTAACAAAAATGAGCTCTAGAATGCAAGTCACTGCCTCCAGAATGAGGAATGACTCCAAATATTAAGCAAAGGTCTGTGAGAGGAGGGAGGACAGAAATGCTGTGATTTCATCCATATTTATCTGCTCTGATAAGATTCCTGACAATTGTTTTCTCAGCCCTGAGGTCTTGGACACTCAACTTCCTCTTCACTTTCTGGTCTCCAGCATCTCAGAAAAGCCAAGAGATCTGCCCTGGGCCAAGGTGCCGGATTAAACCTGGGATTAAAGCCTGGGATTGCTCAACAGTAGCTTTGATACACACAGAGCTGGTCCCATCCACAGCCTGGGGCTTGGAATTGCATTCCAATGGGTATCCCTAATTCCCCCAGTGCAGAGAACAATCCTGTGCAGTCAGTCTGCTTCCTGTGCATTGTGACTGCTGGCTGATGACCAGTGTTCACCAACCCCACAGGCTCACTTGCAAGTGTGATGCTTGGCTAAATAAAATTGTTTCCAAGAAGGCCATCATCATTAATCTTTCATTAATGCCTGGTGTTCAGTGTAAGATGTGATTGCCCATGGTTGGAATTGCAGTGGGAATAAGGCAGGTGCCTCAGCCTGGGCTGGAATAGCCTGTGGTACAGAGGAGAGCTGGGCTGCCCCCATTCCATCCCTGCCAAATGATCCAAGTGGCTCAGCAGTGGCAGAATTTGGCAGGTTTCCCTGCCCCAAGGAGTTTGCAATTTGAAGGAGTGCTGCTTTCTTCCTCCTGCTCTTAGAACTGTTCCCATGTCAGTCAGTGGGATGAATTCCCATCTTCCTTTTGTTGACATGTAAATGGAGTTTGTCAGGACTTTGCCCAACCTGCACGAGGAAAGTTTCCTTTGACAGAGCCTGCCAGGCCACAGGGGTGTGCTCAGGGCTCTGCTCTCCCACCTTTCACCCCTGGAATGTGCTGCAAGGATAGTTTGGGGGGCTGAGTTGGGGAGAAAAGGGAGGCTGACAAAGGCCAGCACTAAAATCATCAGGCACAAAGAACTGCTGTGAGTCCTTGCTGGTGGATTTATGTTGGATTTGAAGAAGCACCTGGTATGGGAGTAACAACTCCCAGGTTCCTCACTGAGTCTTGCAGAGGGAACAATTAAAATATAATTTGTTTATTATGAGGAGGACAATTAAGAATGAATTGATGGATGAGTTGCTGCTGTATTTGGGAGCCCCAGGGATCCTGTTCTGAAGTGCCTCTTAACACTTCCCACTTAGCTGTTAGATCTGAAGTAAAAATTGTTAATGCATTAAAATGTACTTGGCCTCAGTGTATTTTCCAAGTAATTTCCCTTTTATTTATTAAGCAAAAAGAAATTAATGCTGTCAATATTCATAATTTCAGCCTTTGACAACATTTTTACTGTGGTATCAAGGGTGATAAAAACATCTTCCGGAGCAAGAGGAAGAGCAAGAGAACGATGGAAGCCTTTAGTTCCCATAAATTTAATTCCTATAAAATCTGGACACCCTGGGTGGATGCCTTGGCTCAAAAACGACCTCCTGGCTCCCCCTTTTAGTCTTGGTTTTTAGTTGGAGCCAGGAGAAGAATCCCAGCATTTGCCAGGTGAATGAGAGCTGTACCCTGGCACGAGGCCTGCAGACCCATTACTGGTTTGTAGATTAAAATAAGGACAGGGAAAGGGGTGGAGAGGGAAAGAGAAAGGGAATAGCAAAACACTTTGTTCCAATTCAGGTGCAGAAGTTAATCTGGGTGTCCCCACAGCCCGTCTGCCACGTACAGGGTGGAGGAGGAACAGCCTCCTTTTCCCCGGGTGTTATATTCTCTAATTGCCCCTGTGCCAGCCTCCAGGAACAATTGCAGGCTGCTGCCAAGGTCTGTGCCTGCTCAGGCATCATTCCCGTGGGGAAGCTCCGGGAATGGCTTGGCTGCCCTGGGAGCAGTCAGCACTTCCAGCCCGGGAGCAGCTCCTCAAGGAGTGTGGGCTGCTGGTTCCAGGGAAGGGTGGGGACAGGATTTTTGGCTTCTGGTTGTGGTGTTGTGACTGAACTGCTGCAGCTTTGGCCCCAACATTTGATCTCTGGCTCCGTTCCCTCAGCCTGAAAGCAGGGAGGAGCCTGATGTGACCATAAGGAGCTTCTGAACAGGGGGATTTCAGGGCCTGGTTCCAAAGCTGGACCAAGCAGAAGTTCTTACACCAAATTTCACTGTCTGGTCCATCCCAGTTTTGAATGAACCACTTCTTTTTGAGGAGTTTTAAGTCTAGTGGACTTCCCAGTGAGGGCCAGATTTCACAGAATCATGGAATCATGGAATTATTTGGGTTAGGAGGGACCTTAAAGCTTATTATCACGCCATGGGCAGGGACACCTTCCACTAGCCCAGGTTGCTCCAAGCCCCATCCAACCAGGCCTTGAACACTTCCAGGGATGGAGCAGCCACCACCTTTTATATTCTTATACATCCACATTTCCTCTTATATTAGGGAATAATTTCTGTTACTAAGCCCCTTAATTCTCAGGTTTATTGGGACACAATGAGGAAGACATTTGGTCACATGTAATGACAAAGATATTGTTCTGCTCTCTATTGAAGGCAAAACCCTGAAATTGAATATTTCTTTACATTTTCAAACAACAACAAAAACTCAAACAAAAACTGACCAAACAAAAAAACCCCAACAAACAAACTTAACAGGGCTTGGAAATCCCTCCACACAAATTCATTTCCAGCAGGTTTGTTGCTTTCATTTTATTGTTCATTTTTTTGTCCCTGTCAGAATGATTTCCATCACTATTTTAAAATGATTTTTTTCTGGAAAGGAAATTCCATTTTCAGACAAGTTTTGTACTAATCAGTTGAAACGAACTGGGAAGACAAGATAAGCAGAGAGAGTAGGGTAGGAGTTAGAGGATATGCTTGGCCTGGGAAAGATTAGTTCACCTGTATGACAAAAATTATCCTTTGGCTCAGGCAGAACCCTTTTCCTGTGAATTGAGTTGGTTTCTAATTGATTACACGCCGAGGTGACTCAGATGGCTGAAAGGCAATGCTGGTACATTTTTAAACTCTGTTATTGAAGAGATCCCCCTCTCAAACTCAGCAGTTTTAAGCTGCCATGTTTCCCATTATCGTGGCAGTCGGTTCCCCGGAGTTCTGTCTGACCTGGAGATCTGAGTTCAGGCCTCTAAAGGATTTATGTGCTTAATAACCATTAGCAAATACTAAAGTATGGTCCAGTTCCATCTCCTGAAGTGGCTGAGACCCTCAAAGCCCCAGGGAAGGGATGGTGCATGTTTTCCTTCTTTTGGTCCCATCATTATTTCACTTAGATGATCTTTTCCTAAAATGCAACAAATTTCACTTTGAGGTCCCATATATCCTGTAATTTTCTGACTGGCCATATGCAATGTCTCATGAGAAATATGCCATCATAAAACCCACCTGAAGTTCCCTAAAATATCTATATTCTGATATTGCTGAAGCCTGTTGGAGAAACCCTCTCTCAGGGCTGCCTTGTATTTATTTGCCATTGTTTATGCTGAGTAAACTCCTTGGAGACAAGGAGCAGATTCCTCAGAGAACTTGTGGTCGGATCAATTTGTGGAGCTGTTTCCATGTTTTCTGATGCAATCCAGTGTAACAATGTTGTATCCCAGTAAACATGGAAATGGAGCAAGGAAAACATTTCTCAATCGACTTCCTAAAAATACTGCTCTGGGTGGGGAGGGGCTCGAGTTTTATTCCAGGAGCTCGTTCAAGCCCTCCTCGGTTTCCACAATGTCTCAGATTTTACTTGGTCTTATATTTCATGTACTTATAGATTGGGAAACAGAGCGTTCCATGGGCCAAATGCCCACGAGCCTGACATGCAATAACCATTATGGAGTCAAATGTGCAGATTCCTGGGTGGAAAGGTGCCAGCCAGGGCTGGAAGCAAACTTGGCAAAGTGGGCAGATCCTCAAGGGTGATCCTGGGAGGGGCTCCCTCCAATTCCCTTCTCTGGCTTGGTGTTTGAATATTCTGGTGCTTTGTTCTGTAGGGGGATAAAGGGTGATGTCTTTAATGTGTTAGTTTGGTATTCTGGGATTTGGGGGGAGTTGCTTTGTTTTAATTATCTTCCTCCCCCTCCTTGCCCGAGGACTCCTCAGATGGAACTTGATGAAAATACAAGTCCTTACTGAGCTCCTGGAGAGGAGGGAGGGAATGACAGGGTACCAAAATCACTGGGTGAGCAGCAGCAGTTAGATGGGGTTGTAAAACTCATTCCTGTGCCTGTGTCCATCTTCTCACATGACACTCAGATAAAATGCTGTAGGTTAAGAAATTGGGGCTTCTTCCACCTGGTGGGCCTGCTTTGGCTCAAGTTCATTCCCTTTGGTTTTGTAAAATGTGTTTTCTTCGTTGGCATTTGGCAGATGGACCTCAGACCTTGGCCCTGCCTTGTTCCTGGAGAAATGCTGGAAGTACAGCCAGGGTAGGAAAAGTAGCTAAAGGAAAGTTAAACCTTCAGAAGTCCTAGTTCCTGGAAGCAGCCTGGATCCAGGCTGTAGGTGCTCATTAGAGTTAATGAAAAAGGTATTAAATATCCTTCTCCCACCCCGACAGAGATTGCCTGGGATAAGTATTCCCTGAATTCTCATTTCCTGCTCCTGCAGTTGGGCCGGGGCTCCCACAGTCGCTCAGGCGTGAAACACTTGGCCCCAAATTTGCAGCCCAATAGGAGCAGTTCTACTGCAGGTCTGTTATTTGCATAATTGGGTGCTAAGGAAAACAAAGCTTACAAATTGCTGATAATTGCAGCGTGTCAATTATATGGGGGTAGGTCAGAGGTGGAATAGAAGGGTGAAGTCTCCAGGTGTGCTGAGGTCAAAAGCAAGTTGTTATTGAGGGGAAGCTTGTTAGGGGTTATGGCTATCAGAGGAGCTCCTGGGAAAGCTGTGTTGTTAAATAACATGTTGCTGCAATGTTCCAGGAGAGGGACCACTGCCAGTGGGAGTTATTGGGTAGTTCTTCATGTGTTCCTTGAGGGGGGCTGAAAAAAGGGCTCCAAGAGGAGCTGTGAACACTCTTGTTGTAGAGCAAGGGGTACAAGATGACTGCACAGGAGGACTGTGCCACAAAACTGTTATAGAATAGAGTGGAGGTCCCAAAATCTTTTCTGTGCCCGGACAAAGTAAAAGTTGCTGCCCAGAAAAATCCACGTGGCACTTCAGATGGCTGGGAAGAGACATCTCTGTTGGCTGAGGTCAGCCTGGAGCACCTGAGGGTCAGAAGGGAAGGAACTCGCACTGGTGATCCAAAGCCCACTGCACTTATCTGGCTTCTCCCTGCTGAAGTTGCAAAGTTCCCTGACATTTGGGAAAATGGGGAAAAAAAATGTGCAGAGCCTGAGGAATTGCAGCTCTTTTTCAAATGGCCTTGGTTTTAACCTCCACACTGTATTGCCTCAGAATCCTCTCAAGAACTTCCCCATGTAAGTGCAGAAGAGCCCCCCGAGGTGCCAGGGAGGCTGAAGGTGTCTGTGCTCCCTCAGCTCCCCGGGGCTGGGTCAGGGAAACACAGGGGCAGAGGGAGGGCTTTGCTGGGACATGACTTGTGTCATTCTCTCAGGGATTCTCTTTCTCCTCACTTGCTTTTCTGTCTTTAACCAAACAGCAGCCAAGGCAGGAGAGGAACTGTCTGACAAAGGTTTCTTTGACACGAGGGGATGATTTTTGCTAGAAAGCACTTCCTTCTCTGCTGAAGGCTTTGAAGTGTCGTCTTTGTTCTTTCAGGCTTGTTATTTTTTTCTCTTTAAAACTGATAGACAAAATACTTGAAAGTCATCTTTTAATACGGGCAGGATAACAGGAGCAGCAACAGAAACCCTTCATTTGAAAAGGTGTCATCGTGCTCAAGTGATGGATTTGAAATATCATTTCTAATCCTTGTTAAGAAAACAGTGCCTTAAATAATTGAAAACTGCTGGTTGCATTTTAAAACATGTATAATTTACTCTTCAAGTTGTCTCCTCCCTTCAGTGTGTAGCTCAGGGTGCCCTGTCTCTGCTGACTCTGATCTTTGTATCTCTTTCATGTGGCTTGGCTTTACTATCTGCAAAAGGGATTAATGGAAATGAACTCCCTGTAAAGTACAGTGAATCAGCATCCAAAGGTGCCACTGGAAGGCAAGGGATTATAAATGAAGTCTGGTTTTTAATATCTGAGCAGTCTGGTAGATTTTGGGTTTCTAAAACCTGAATTCCTAAATTATTTCTGTCTTTGCTCCAGGTCCCCAGTGTTGTTAATCCCTGGTGTGGAGCCCTGGTCCTCCTCTGCTGAGGAAATGGAAGTGTCACTGTTGACTCCCTTGGTGGCAGGGCCAGATCTGGTCCACACCCTGCAGGATCAGGTCCTGAGACAAGTCCTTGAGGCTGCAGGTGAGGAGAGAGACACGTGATAATCCTGCCAGCAATGGAGTTACTGTTGTGAATAATTCCAGCCCAGTCAGACCACAGAGATCAGCAAACCACCAGAGACACTTCCTGTGGTTTGACACTGTAATCCTGCAGTGAAACATGGCTCTGTTAACTCTTCAGTCACTCACTTGCCTAGAGAAAGTTTTCAAGTCCATGGTCCCCAGGTTGTTATTATCCACCAAAGAGGGCTTCCCTGGCATGGATTGGGCAGTGAAAGCTTCTTGGCACAGAAGGATGGATGATTTCAGCAGTGCAACTCCTGACTTAGTGAACAGATGAAAAGATTTTTGATACACTCCCCAGTGCCTGTGCTCAAAGCACAGCAAAGCTCTGAGCTGGGGGAGGTCATGGGGCTTTTTATCCCCCACCCCACAAATCAGTAGCTCTCCTGCATGTATGGGAATGATTGTGTGTCCAGGAATGATTGTCTGGGGTTTCTCCCTCTTTGCTCTAACGAGGCAGTCGAGGGAAACCTGGAGAGAAGCTCAGAGCTGAGCAGCAGCAGGACGGGTCTGTGTGGAGCACATTCCAACCCCTGGGTCTGGGAATGCAAGGAAAATAAGAGCCAGAAAATGCCACAAATGTGGCACCACAGAATCACAGCATGAGTTGAGTGGGAAGGGACCTTAAAACCCATCCAGTGCCACCCCCTGCCATGGGCAGGGACACCTTCCACTGCCCCAGGTTGCTCCAAGTCCCATCCAACCTGGCCTTGGACACTTCCAGGGATGGGAGCCCACCTCCACCCAGGGGTGCTGATTTCTGTATCATCAGGATTTCCTATCATTGCAAACCCCCACAGTCTGCAGGGCTCTTTCTACCACAAGTCTGCTCATCCAGCCTCTTCTGCATCAAGGTTTCTTTCCCTTTGGCAAACCCATCCCAGCAGCAGGCTGGGCTCTGGGTGTTGTTTTTCCCGGGATCCCTGGCAGCATCCCCCCAGTGTCTGACACTTGCACTCCCCAGCACATGAAACAGCTCCAGGCCAAACCCCTGCCAGGGCCCAGCAGCCTCCCTGGGATGGGCTGAGCTGCACTGGCCATTCCAGGGACCTGGACTGGCCTCAGGGTTCATTCTCCAGTGATCCAGCACTGCAGATCCAGCTGTGATCCAGTGATCCAGCCCTGCTGCCCAAGCTCAGGAGCATTAAACCTGAGCTGACAGACCCTGTGAAGTGCCAAGGGAGCTGAAATCAGGGCAGTTGTCACAATAACCCCATAAACTGCCCTTCAAATCCAGACAGGCTAATTCTGCCTCTCCAGTCATCCATCTGCCCTGACACCTTATCCCATCTCCCTGAGCTCAGCAGCAGAGCTGGGGGAAGATGTTACAAACTGTGAGTTTTCAACAAAATGTTTGCCAGGATTTCCAAAATATTTTATGAAAATAACAATAAAGGAATATTTGTAGCAGTGGCTGTCACTGAGGGGAAGTCCATCTCACTCCTGTTGAGCTAAAGTTTCCTTAACTTTCATAACTGGGGGAGTTTAGAGGTCAGTCTTTATGATCTGTAAAAAATCACAGTTATTGGGATTTACAGGAGAAGATGATTCCCTGTCCCCTGGTCCTCCTGCTGCTCCTCTCCCTCCTTCAGGACTGCAGGAGCAGAGGAAATAAACCCCAATAAAGCCACCTAAACAGTGGGTTTTTTTCAAATCCCCATTCTTAGCCTAAGCAATGCTCAGCTGGGAGCCCAATAAACCCTTTGAACCGGTAATTTGCGCCCATTCTTTTAAAGCCTTTTCCCATTTTAAATATTAGTATAAAAAGGGGATTTGAGGAATCAGGAATGGCCAAAGCAAACATTTGACACACTGTTACATTAGACCCACGGAATATAAAGCTCAGGCACATGAACCCAGGCTGCTGCTGCTCTCTGGATCAGTGCTCACGTCTGCAGGGAGGACAAAAGTGCTGGAAAACTCTGTTTCCCCTGTCTGTGTGTGCCTGTCCTTGGTGTTGTTAAACAGGAGGAGGGTTGCACCAAGTTGGTATGGCAACAACTGTAAAAAAAAAATCCTCCTGTTCTAGGGCATGGAGGATATTGGCTGATTTCTGTCTTTCAGCACAGAAAACAGTAACACTGACACACTTTTTCTTTGCTGTGGTACAGATATTTGTATTTGGGTGTTGTCGTGGAAACAGAACAGGGCTGAGATGTTCTTTGGGTTCTGGCTCTGAAAGGTTGCAGTGATCCTGCATTTCAGGCCCACAGCTTCGAGGGGTGTGTTAAACTTCCTGGCCCAGAGCATATAAAGCTAAATCCCTGTGTGTTTCCAGGACTCAGCTCCTGGGTCTTGGGAGCAGAGAGATGGATGCAAAAATTGTCATAGTAATAAACAAGCAGTTTGGTGAGCAGAGGGTTTCATGAAAGCTGCTTTTCAACATCTCTCTTTTCCTCCCTTTTTTCTTCTTTCTTAGGGGCTGGGGAGGCTCCTTTCAGTTCCTCTCTATCCAATTCCCTGTCTCATGAAATCTGTTAGGAACTTACCTTCAAGGCCTTTACTCCTTTGATAGGTTTGCTTGAAACTATCAGCAAATAAAAACTTTGGGGATAGAAAGGAGTGGGAGAAGAAATCCACCCAGCACCAGCACACAAGCCTTGTTTCCTTAGGCATCCAACTAAAACATTTCCCATGGCCAAGGTGAAAAGCCAGGTCTGATGCTCTGGACTTGCAAATCCAACAGTGCAGCTTTATGTTCCTGCTGGAAAGAAAAACAAACTGCAAACAATGGGAGAAACCACAGAGCTGTGCCTGGAGCTGTGCTGGGGGGGATGAAGGAATTTCCCAGGCACCAGTTGGAAAAGGGACAATCCCAGTGCTGGGACTGGGCTGGCTGGGACAGGGGAGCAGAGGGGACTTGGTTTGGTGTCCTCTCCCTGTCATCTCTCCTGACCTGCCTCTGTGTGTTCAGTCTGAGCAGCACAGTCTGACAGGGAAATACAGGTATTTAAACTCTTCCTTCAGCTCATTTTGTAGTTTCCAGGCTCCCTGGACTCCCCTCTTACCTGGAGCAGTGCTCTGAATCCATCCCAGCAGTGGAGAGAGAAGATAGGGAAAGATCTAAATGAGTTTGTTTCTGAACACAGTATTTCAAAAAACCCACCCAGGTAGCCAAGAGCAGAAAATACTGGTTTTTACAGGAATATCTTTGCTTTTCTGACTCTTCAGAACAAAGGAGGAGCTTCTAAATGAAACCTTTTAATAACTGATGCCAAAAAGTACGGAGTAAAGATGCTCTAAAAAAAAATTAAAATACCAATAAAAGTACAAAAAGGTAAAGATACCAATAACTGATATCAACTATACCAGTTTAACAACTCATATGAAAAAATTCTGCTTGAGTGCTGCACGTGAATCACAAGAAGAATCACTTCTCCTCAGCAGAAGCAGCACAGATTTCTCTGGGAATTAAAAAGAAAAATATGAAAAATAGGGTCCTGCCCGTGCATATAAACTGCTGGCCTGTCCCTCACTTGAAAAAAACTCCAGCCCAGGTAGTTCCCAGTGTCCTGTCCCAGGCAGGACACTGCAGGCCCAGGGGCCCCGTGGCACCTCAGCTCACAAGCGTGTCGCTGTTTTCCCTTCACTCGTGGCATAAATCATGGAAGGAAAAAAAGATCTGTTAGCACAGAGCTCAGGTTTGTTTATTTTTTTGCCAGCTGCAACATGCTACCCTCTTAGGGGATCATGGAAAACCAGCCCTGGTTTAGGCTGCAGTGACATGTCAAACCCGAGCCGTGGGTCTGGCCCCTCTCAATGAATTACAACCTTGTCAGGAACCTATTATACATATAGACATGCATATGTGGAGGGTTTTTTAAATTAAGGTAGGGGTTTTTTATCAAATCAAATACCTGCACAGTAAATTATGTTGCTGGTGCCAGCCTGGCTCTCCCTCTCTCTCCCCTGCTCTCCCTCCCTCAGCACCACGACACAGGGGGTTTGTTTGAGGAGGGAGTGCTGGGAGGGTCCTGAGCTGCTGAGGAAATGCTGTTTGACCTTCCCACGTGTTTTGTTTGGGAATAGTGACCACAACGTGTCCCAGCACTGTTGCCTTCATGATAAAAATATTCAGAGTCTGAGCATGGAGGCCTGGGCTGGTGGGTGAAGGGAGGAAGGTGAATCAGGAATAGGGTGCAGCCATCAAAGGTGTTTGCTCATCTGTTTTCTGAGTTTGTTTTGGTTATTAATAGGGCTTGAAATGCCAAAGGGAAGGTTTAAGGTGAACTAAAAATGCCATGTGTTCTTCTGGTATGGAGCCTCCTTTTGTACTCGCTAAAATTAGTTGGGTGCTGGCTTTTCCCTTTTTTTATTCAGGACAGCATTAGACAAATAAAATGGATACTAATGGATATGCAGCATCCCTGTGCCAAATAGTTTGACCATGTAGTGTATCCTGACAAGGGGAAAAATCTGTACCTGGTTAACAATCCATCCAGCCAACCACTGGCATCAAATCCTTCCTTTGTGTTCTCCCCAGGAGCTTTATGGTTTATAGGATTGAGTTCAGAGCACACTTTGGGGGGTTGGGTTTTCCTCCCAGGGACCTCCACAAACTGTGACCATTCCTGTCCAGGGGACAGAATGAAAACCTGCCCCTGATCCCGTGTCCTGCTGAGGGACAGAGCTGACAGTCCTGGCTCAAGAAGGCTCAGGAATGGACTTTCACTTCATTTCTTCACAGAAGGGGCTGCCCAGGGAGGTTTGGAGTCCCCATCCCTGGAGGTGTCCAAGGAAGGCCTGGACGTGGCTCTCAGTGCTCTGGGCTGGAGGACAAGGGGGGGATTGGGGACAGTTGGATTCAGTGATCTTGGAGGTCTTTTCCAACCTAAATGATTCTGGGATTATTAAAGATGCAAAGGACATGTGTGGCTTTTCTTGATATTTTTGATTGCCAGTGATGAATTAATCTGAAGTTAAAATAAAAGGAATGTGGATATTTGAGCTGAGGAGAGGAGAGAGGATCTATCAAAGAGGACTGGATGTGTGGAGATCCTCTGTATGCAGCTGGAGCAGGAATCAATCTCAAACAGGAAAAGCTAATGTGAGGTGAAGGTGTCAGAAGAATAAAGTCCAGTTTGGATGGTTTGGACACTTTGACTCAGCATGAACCCCAGTCTCTATCTGAGCACTGATCTCAGGACCCTAAAACCCAGGGGAATCCTCCAGTTCAAGCTTTTACCATCTGAAGAGGAACTGGTGAGGTCATAGCCAAGGTTTGGTGTATCCAGGAATCTCAAAGAGAACAAAATCCAGCAGGACTGTGGGGTTTCTGAAGGCCTTATCTCATGACTGGTTCATCAAATCTGAGAAACAGAAACGTGTTCCTTCACATCCAAGGACTTATCCAGTGTCCCCAGAAAATGCCCATCCTTCAGGGGAGGGTCACCCCAGCCTGCTGGGAGCACGTGGTCCTTCCTACCCAACTCCTCTGTGCCCCCTTGTTCTCCCTGCTCTGAGGGGCAGGAATCAGTCCATCAGTCACTCCAGGGAATGGCTCGGAGACAAGATGTTAATCATGTGTGTAGTCCTTTAATTGCATTATAGCCCTTATTGAATAAGGTACAGGAGAACATAGAGGTGGCCTGCTTCTAGTTTTGATGCAGATATTATGTAAATTTATGTACCTGATTATGCCAACCCTGTGAACCCCCCCCCAGGTTTCAGAACAGTTTCCAAGCTGTCCCCCTTGCTCAGTGTGGAATTCTTTGTCCTTTGGTTCTGGTTTTGCATTAAACCCCCAGTGTGTGTGTGTGTGTGCTCCCCTTTCCCTGCAAGCCAGAGACTGAATCTGGCACTGGCTTTTCTGGCTGGGTGAGGAGAAGTTTGTCTGCGGGGTGAAAAATTTGCCTTTTAAATTTCTATGTAGTTTGTACCCAGATTATAATTCATAGCCAGGGCTGAATACCAAATGACCCTGTTCCTCATTTCCACAAATATTCTGAAAGGCAAAGAGCGAGGCAAGGGGAAAATCCTGGCCTAAATCCAGTGCTGTTAGAACCCAGAATCAATGGCATTTATAGAAAGGTTGGATTTGGCCTCTTCCATCTTTCATTTAGAGCTCTCAGAGTAACAGAATATAAATATTGCCTGATGCCCCAGAGCTGCCCCAGCAAATCACTGAAAGATGCATCTTTCCTTCTGGAACAAGGCAAATATTGTGAAAGGAAGTCTCCATGAGAAGGACTGGAAAAGCTGTTAGGAACTGTCCTCGATATTGTGTGTTACAAGGTACTTGTGAAGACTGAAACTTGGAGGATAAACTCCAAACATGATTGAGAAACTCCTTTTTGGCAGCACCAGAACAGTCCACAGTGGTTTTTACATGATGCATCATTAGTAAAAGATTTTGTCAAACTTAGTCCTTCTGGTTCCATGCAGACAGAACATGTATTATCCCAGGAATTTTCCAGAACAAAGGAAAAAAAGGAATTACAAACCGTATTGTAAGAGAAAGAAACTCACTGGAAAATGCACTGAAGATTTTTCAAGGCTCTGGCAGCTGAACAAGATTTATTTGACATCTCCTGTGAATTCTGGGTTATTCCCACTCTCTTCACCGTGGTGGAGACAGTGGGATGGAAACAGCTCTGAGTTTTTAATTGGGAAATAATCATGTTTGGATGTGACTCCAGGAATGGTCCATGCCTGTGCCAGGGCAGTGTTAATGGTGATCCCTGGAGAAATGCCAGGCTCTGGGGTATGTCCTGGCAAAACCCATCCCACCATCCCTGCTCTTCCCTGACCAGTGACATCCCCAATCTTCGGGTGCCTGTGGCCAATTGTTTGCTCACACATGAACCTCAAAGGAGTGAGACAGCAAAACAGTGACCAAGGGCACGTTTAACTTCCATCTTGGAATCCTTGCTCTCTGGGGTTGAAATTCTGGGATAAAACACATGGATTTCAGCTGTATCCCGAGGGTGCAGAGCTCTGGTCCTGTGGAACAGGAGTTGTGTGGAACACGTGGTTGTTATTTCTCCGTGAGCGCTGCCAGTGCTGGGGCTGCTGCTCCTGTGTCATTCTCCCAACACATCATTAATAAACAGGGAATTTTATACCTGATTTCCACACTGTCATGCTGAAAACCACCTGGGTCTCCGTTTTCATCGACCTTTAAAATGAATAAACCGAGAAGATGTGGGCTGAAAAGTGGTGGGTGTGTTTGAGGTGGGATCAGCCTGACTGAGTAATGGATCAATCAGGCTGGAATGAGCATCCATGCTGGGAGGAGGAAAACAGAACTGGAAATTCTGAGGCTCCAGATGTCTAGTTGTTGTGAAGATTTCACAGCAGCAGCTTCCCAGTTAGAAACCTTTTCCTAAGCAGGGACCTTACCCAAACCTTTGAGGCTTCACTAGGATATGCATTGATCATTTATTAATGTCTAATCCCAAGGAGATGGAGAGCAATTTATTCCCTTTTTTAGAGGCTTTTCACGGATTTGAAGACCTGATGTATGTTCTTCCTTGTTTTCCTTACTCTGACTGAATAACTCCAGTTCCTTCCACGCTCCTGTGTATCATTTCACAAACCCCCTGACCTGGACTCACTAATCCGAATGAATCTGGGAATTGATCCTTTTCCAGGAGTTGTTACAGGAGGCTGCCTTTGCCAGCAGGTGTCACCATAAGAGAACGAGAATATCCAGCTTGGAACGCCACTGAGTCTGCAGGAAACGCGGAGTCTGTCCCCGCAGTTTTCCCTCCTTTGCATCCCACTGAAGCTCCTTTATGCCATGGTGACTTATCGCTGGGCTAGAAAGTAAACATGTCCTGGGAGCAAGAGACCCCCGAGCAAAAAAACCCACCCCGGGTTTGGAAAAGGAGCTTGGCAAAGCTCTCGGGGGTTGGGGAGCTGGGTGAGGATTTGGGATGGCAGAGGCTCTGGATCTGTGTCCCATCAGCGTGGACTTGCGGAGGGTCCAGCAGTGGGAGCACTGAGAGCTTTGCTGCACAGCCTGAACCACTCCTGTGCACCTCCAGCCGTGTCCATCAGACATTTGCACAAAAGCTCAGGGAAACCCTCCGAGGTGTGTTGTGACCTCTCCCTGGAATTTATTCTGCGGATAATCGTTGCATAAGGGAGGATCTCATTGTTCTCTCCCTCTCTCGTTCCCCCTGGCTCGCAGAGGGATTTGGGTCCCACCTCTCCCTGCCCCCCCAGTTTGCCCAAACCAGCCAACAAGTGTCCGAGTGATTGGCACAGCACGAGGCTTCAGCGCAGACTGGTTTTCTCCCGAGTTCGTGATTTTCTGCAGGGGTTTCACGGGCGGTTCTGGCTGAGCCGGTGATTTCTGCCCAGCCCTGGGTGGCTGCGGGACAACCTGCCCCGAGGGGCTGCGACGTGCCGGGGGAAGGGTCGGGACAGCGTTCTGGGATATTCCTGTTCTTCACTGAACCAGCCAGCGCTGCACAAATATTGGAAATCAAACCCGCTGCAAACTGAAGGATTAGTATTTAGCTCTTTATCTAAATACACCCCCTTCCCCCCCATCCCCTCCCCAAAATAAAATAGCGCTGTTTGAAATTTCCAGGGAAGCTTAAGGCCTAAAGCATTGGGTGAGATGTAAATTTCTTAAAATATTTATCCATCCATAAGTGGCTACATATTTGACATTATTATAGGGTTTCTCAGTGTTCCATTTTATTAAAAAATATTTATTTGGTTTCTAAGATTACTGCTTCTCTGACCACAGAAAATTCAATTACCGAAAACTGCAGCTATCAAATTGGTTGAAAATAAATAGCCTTTTATCCAAACCTGGCATGGGCTGGTTTACTTTTAATACGTAGCCATAAAAAAAGAAGCTCTTTCCACGGAGAGCCGGTTGGTTACAGAGCAAGAAGCCAAGGAATACTTTGCATCATCAGGTTTTATTTAAAATAAGGGAGGGAGGGGGTAGAAAATAAGTCGTTATGAGACTAATTAGCTGCTCGTTTTTCTCTTTGGTTTTAATAAGTGACAGAAGATCTCTCGAGGCGTTTCTTTTGTCAGGATAAGTGAGTCTTGTTTCACGAGTGTGAATAGATCTGCAGGTAACAATCCAAATTCTTGAAGCAGCGATCCTACCTGTGAGGTTTAACACAGGCGTTGAGTTTGCAAATGGCAAAGAATAGAAACTCGTGCTGGAAGAGCTGCCAGAGCAGGTTTATTAGTTGTTTTTCATCCTCAGCAGCGTAGATTCCAACGTCTCATGACAATGTATTGCAGAGGATTATTGATGGAGTAGGTACTTGAGTGTGGCTAAAATTTAACATCCTTTGTGACACCGAGGGGGTGTCACACACCGACACGGTGACATGCAGACAGACCCCTGTATTTCACCAAGAATCTTCCAGAACAAAGGAAAAGAAGGAATTACGAACTCAGTTGTAAGAGAGGTGAACTGGGAAATGCACTGAAGATTCGTCAAGGCTCTTGCATTTGAACAATGTGACATCTCCCGTGAATTCTGGGTTATTCCCACTCTGTTCACCGTGGTGGACAGTGGGATGGAAACAGCTCTGAGTTTTTAATTGGGAAATAATCATCTTCAGATGTGACCCCAGGAATGGTCCTTGCCTGTGCTCGCTCTGAGCACTTCAACCCAACCACCTCTGTTCCAACAGAGCTGTGGCAAAGGGCAAATAAAGCAGAAGGGAAGAGATTTAAAGAGAATGACTGTCACTTCCAGCTCTGTCCGAGCGCTCTGGGCTGAGACTTCCCCTCCTTTAATTGGTGAAACAGCCCCGCTGCTTCCCCAGGCTCTTCGCTGTCCTGTGAAGTCCCTTCCCCGCCGTGTCCGAGGACACCGTGTCTGTCAGCTCGGGTCCCAGAGGCATCAAAGGCTGGAATGTGAAGCATCCCGGTGCCCTGGCAGGCCGGGGGCTGCCCGATAACAGGTTCTGTTGGCGGGGGGCTGCGGGAGCCCCTGCCCGCGCCCCATCAAGGAGGATGCTGAGAGACGGAGCCGGGGGGGGACGGTGCGGGCAGAGCCCCCGGTGCCGGGATGTGCCGCGGCTGTCAGTGCCAGCCCGGGATGAAAAGCCACGAGATCAAAGCGCAGACGAAAAGCAGAGGGAGATAATGCGATGGGCACATGGCCCTTTCCGAAAATGCTGGTTTGAAGGGCCCTCCTGCCGGTGGGGTGGGTGTCCGTGGCTTCCAGGGAACCCTCACGGGGGGGTTGAAGAACTGAGGAGATTATTCTGAGAGAAGCAGAAGAGTGTCAGTATTAAAAATCTCAGGTTTTCTTGCTTTGGAAAGACACAGGGAACTTACCCTGAAAGACCTGTGGGAAAACTCATCAGCTCCTAGGATGGGTAGAAATATTCCTGTCTCCCACTGGGCACACGGAGAGGATCACAGTTACAACGTCTCCTCAAAACTGGAAGCACTTTTTAGTTCCTATTTACTGACTTTTCATCCTTTGGAAATGCACAGGAGGAGGATTATCTGGAAACCTTAGCTGCAGCACATGGGTCAAGACAGCAAGTGAGACCTCTCCCAAATTTACCCCCTTTAGGTGGGAAAGTTTCATCCTCCCACCCCCAGCCCTTCCAGCTGCTGAACAGAGACATCACAAAGGGTTACACTGGGAAGTTTAGTCGAATGCAATAACTCTTGGAAAGGGCTTTAAGAAGATTTTGTGAGGAAAGGGCTCGCTCAGGTTTGAAGAATAGCTGGCTGGTGTTTCTGGCTGTGGTTTCACAGGTCTGTACACACGGCCCATTGTACACAAAAGCTGCTTATTTGTTTAAGGCAGTCGGTGAGTGGATTATGTGACACGGAGTCATCCAGAGACATTGCTCCAGCCAGAGTGGCAGGGCAGGAAAGAGCCTGAACCTGTATTTTAATCCCTTTTCTGATGTGATTTCCCAATTGCATCAGGAGGCAAAGTCTCCCCGAGCTCAAAGTCTGATGATGCCGAAGATAATCCAGCCCAGCCCCAGCCAGCTTTCCAGGAGCCCTTTCCCAGCTTCCCTGGAGGAGAACCAACTCCCACTGCTCCCTGCAGAGTCTGGGAGCTGCAGTGCTGCTGAAATGTAGCTTATGGCTGCAATAGTTTGGGTCTGTAATGGATCCTGCACTCCCAGCCAGTGGAGCAGGAGCTCAGCCATCAGCTGGCAGCCCATAAAATCTGTTACCTTTCTTGCTTTTCCTTTTTTTTTTCCCCATTGTTCTTAAAGTGATGGTGTGAGGGAAGCTCATGGATTGGGAATTCCAGGAGCAGCTCCACAGATTTCTTTAGCAAACGAAAGTAGGAGCATGTTGCAGTTTTATGTTGAGCTGGATGACTGCAAGAAGTGATGTCCTACTCTTAGGCTGATTCCCAGCATAAACTACTTCACTTTCTTGGCTCGTGCCTCCTGAGCAGCAGTAAAATAACATCACTTGCAACAAAAAACTCCCTGGAAGTGTGTTGATCCAAAAAAGCTTGTATATTTATATATATATTGAATGTCTGCTTCTAGATAACGTTGCTTTGCTCGCTTTAAAAACTCTGCCTTGAATAAAGAGCTCCTTTGGAAGCTCTTTAAATGTGAGTTAGGACTTAATGTTGCCTTGGTAGCAGAGACCCTTCGTGTTCCAGCGTTCCTTGCGATGCACACAAACAACACATTGACTGTGGCCCCACTTTATATTCTCACTAAATCAAGGTAAAGTTTTTTAAAGCCCAATTCATATTAAAAAATTTTCCTGCGGGTGTGAAGTGATTTTGACAGAGGCACAGCTCACACCAGGAACCCTCCAGACTTGTGGCTTCAGAGAAAGAAGGGAAAAATATAGCTTGGGGTGGGGACAGGAGGTAGGAATAGTTGAGAGGACCCTTTGGTCTTTAATTCATGTCAGAAGAGCCCCAGCTGTCACCCACCACTTGTCCCAGATTTATGGATCATCTGTTTTGTTAATGCTTGTGGATCTCTTGCTGAACATAACCCTTCTGAGCTTTTTTTTTTTCCTGATCAAAGGCTGTTAAAGTTATAAATGTCCCTGTGATATCTTGAGGTTTTTCTAAGAAGAAGGTCCATTGATGGAACAGTTGTTGGGGTAGTCATGAAGTAATATATTTTCCATGTATATCTTCACAAGTTTCGGAGGAGCACTTTAATTTTATAAATATATTGAACAATCTGTGCTTTAAAAGAGCAAAAGAGCCAGCTGATGGATTTCTGTGCTGAACTGACCACTTGGAGCGAGGCCGTTTGTTCTTCTTCAGCATTACCTGCAATGCACAGAACAGTCACTTCAAAATATTTATGACATTTTTCTCTTGAATTCACTCACAAGTGAAGTTTTACAGAGTTATACCTGGGTGTGTGCAGGTGTAGGGGATATAGGGTCATGTGTAAATAAAGTACAGCAAGATCTGAAGTTCTCGTAGCTCATGATGTGACAACGGGCTCCTCACCTTTCCTGTTCATGTTGTTCAGCAGTCTGAGGAACTGAGTGGAAGGAGAGGCTGCAAATGTTCCTGGTCCAGCAGCTGGCAGGCAGTGTGTCCTCTGCCCTCAGTGGAATCACCTTGGTGGGTCAGATGTGCTTCCCTCCCTGCACTGCTCAAGCAGCAGCTTCTCACCCAGGTCCAACCCGAGCTGATTTTTGTCAGTCAGAGAAAACAGCTCCTTTCTGCCTGCTGGGATTGTAAAATGAAGGAGTCTCATTATTGCTCTGAAATTCCATGTGCAATATTGTATTTCTGCATTCTTAGGCTGGACAAAGCCCTGAGGTGTCTGGAGCTGAAGGTTTGCCAAAAGCATCTAAATTACAAATTCGATGTCTCACATTTGCCTGGGCTGTGAAAGCATCACCCACCACAGGGAAGGGCAGTGCAGGGACTGCAGTTTGGAATCCTGGAATGGTTTGGGTTGGGAAGGACCTTAAAGATCCTCTCATTCCACCCCCTCTGCCATGGGCAGGGACACCTTCCACCAGCCCAGGTTGCTCCAAGCCCCGTCCAACCTGGCCTTGGACACTCCCAGGGATGGGGCAACCACAGCTTCTCTGGGCAACCTGTGATTTTAGGACACATCTGAATGGTTTAAACTTTTAACTGAGCCACTGCCCTTGGGGGATGGAAAAGTCTGGATGGTTCATTCAGCTCCTGGGTGTGAACTTTGCCAAGGACTGAGCGAGGCAGGAAGCTCAGTGTCTCTCTGGTGCCTCATTAGGCACCTTCCCACAAGGAACATCCCTTGTCCCGTGGCCTGGAGAGATTTGCTCCAAGATTCAGAGAGTTTCCTGTTGTGACAGCTGAGGGGGAGATCAAACAACCCGAAAAGCTGGAATTTTGAGGTGATTTCAGAGGGATCTTCACATGGGTTGGCTCAGCAGGAGCAGAGGAGAGGCTGCCCGAGGCTGCTTCCCTGGAAGTGTCCAGAACACACAAGGAATGAGCATCCAAAAACAAGTGCATCCACAGGGACGGGGCACAGAGGGAATGCACAGGGTGCCCAAACCACAAACTGTGCACCTTGATCAGGCTCCAGACCTCAAACAGCCCTAATTTAAGGCTGATCCAGATACAGGTTTTTAGGTTTGCTCGTTATAGAAGTGAGAGACCGACTCCAGCTCGGGCTCTGGTCGGAATACTGGGAAAGGCCGCAGCATTCCGAGATCTTTGGAGCAAAGGTGTTAATTTTCACCCATTTTTAGAAAGGCATGATTATTGCTGGCCTGACTATTTTTTTTTAAAATGTTTTAATTACTTGAGAACAAACTGTTTTACACAATTCCCAAAGCAGCTGAGCAACACTTTGGAAGCCAAATATTCTGGCAGGATTGATTTTTTTTTTTTTTGGTGTGAAAGCAGGAGAAGTTACACACAGAGCACTCCATGAAATGCTAAAATTATGGCCCGGTGTCCATTCCATCAGCCACTGGGAACTCATGTAGAATTTCATCTAAGATCTGTATTTGAGGCACAAATTTGGAGGTTTTATTGCTGCTTTAAAGTGCATGCAGATTATTTTACTTTAATTCCAAGTCACATTATCCCCAGCCAAGTCTAGTGTCATTTTACAGACATGAAAACATAGAAACTCTGTTCTCAAGTTCCTTGTTATGGGATTGAGGCTGTTGTTTATTGGTGATGATTTTCCTTTCTTTCCCTGACAGCAGCCGTGGGGATGAATGCACTGCCTGGGCTGTTTTTATGATTTATGTTCCTCCTTCAGTGTTTGTCTGTTAGTCTGAAATCAGATAAAGGGCCCTGGCCCACATGATTTAAGTGCATGGATAGATGAGAAAGGAGAAAATAGCTGTAGCATCTAAGCTAATAATTCACAATTAATAGGCTTTTCATGTTTGTGAGTTTGGCAATATTCTCAGGGAAGCTGAAAATCTTTATCCTCGTTTTATTTGTTCCAAATAATAGGATTTTTTTTTCAACTTTTCCTTGAATTGGATTAGAAAAATTTGTGTTAAGGTGAGCCTGCAGTTTTCCTGCTGTCAGGATGACAAGATGGATAAGTGAAGTCCGTGTAAGGATGAGTAAGATTTGGATTCCATTTGATCCCCTGCAGTTTTCACAATGTTATCTGCAAGGCTTGGAGCAAACATTTTAATCTTGTGTGAGAAATCAAGAAACACAGGCAACAGGGCTTGCTCAGAGCACACATGGAGTTTCCAACCAACAGCAAGAAGGTTTTTGAGTGCTAAATTAATTGTACAGCACTGGAGAGAGAAACCATCAGCTGTAAAAATGCTCAGGTCCCCTGAAAATAAGGCATAAAAACCCTAAAACTGTATCTTAATTTTTAGTATTAATGCAACTGTTTCTCCAGGAGTCTTGCTTGAATTACTTCAAAAGAATGAACCCCGAGGTGTGAATTTAAGGTGGGCTATTGCTTTCCTTTTCAAAGAGAAACATGGAGAAAAGGGAAGCTAAGGAAATGTAGGAATTTCAAGATAAATATCAGAAATAAAGATCTCAACCTCCTGAGTTTGTTTCTCTTACAGGGAAAACCAGTTTGGTTTTGTGTCTGGTTCCAGAGGAGCTCACAATCGAATTTTCAGGATTTTTCATGGAAATTTTCCAGCCTGGCAGTACAGAGGGAGTATGTACAGACAGAAAAGGATGGAAAAGGGGTGGTAAACTCCCTAATAAATCTGTCAGTAGGAAAGACCCTTGGAACCAGCAGGGTTTGGAGCTCTCTCCAACTCCCACATCTCATCTTTTAACAGCATAAATAGCTGGGTTTAAAACGAGATTTCTCCACTGAAAATGTTAAATTTGCTGGCATAAGATGGCAGCTTTTGACATTAGAATATGGGGCCATTCCATTAGATTTACAGTCTCCAAGTCCATATTCCCTTGAAGATTAAACCTTCATTAAGTTCCCCCTTTTTTTTCCCTTTATTTCCTGCCTTTTGCTCACATCACACTCTAACTTTCATAAGCACTCTTGGGTTTAGTGCTTTAATAAAAACAGCTTTGGTGGAGGTTTAAAGGCACTTCAGATTCTCTAAAAACCTTTTGGAAATTCACCCCTAAATCAGTAATTCAACCTTCCTTCCCTTATCCCCTCGTCTCCCACCATACATCTTCATTAAGATGCATCCAAAAGAAGGTAGTCTGCAATTTAAACAATTGCATCAAGGGCTTGATTTTCTTTTTCTCTCTCTATTTCTTTTTTTTTTTTTCCCCCCACCATTGTTATGACTAGACAGAGGATCATACTGAGTACATTAGCCAGGCAGTGACTCAGGACACCTACTGCTTGGAATGCCATTGCACTCTGAAAGGAAAGGGATAAAACCATCTCTCCTCCAGCCCTGAACCCCACTCTGCAGCAATATTTCTGCCACAGGAATACTTTGCTGGCAGCTCCAGCCAGGCAGCGTTGGGGAGCTGCGGTAGTTTGTTGTCAAAATGAAAAATGGTTCAGTGCAAAAGGTCTCATTGCTGGGATGTGAACAATCAAGGAACACTAAGTCAAGCATTTGACAAGGAACTTTGGTCTTGCTGTTAAATACCACTTAATATTGTCCTGCCTGATAATCCCTGCTGTTTAACAACCCTGCAATCGTGGCCCAGGGATGGCATTGAGCCTCTTCTGAAGGGAAAAGCTGGGCCATGTGTCACGTGCTTGCCAGCACAGGGAAAGGCATGGCTTTGGATGTCCAAGGCAAATTGAGATGTTGCAAAAATAAGACAATTGCAAGCATGTTCTAGTCCTGATTCTGCTTTGGAGTTTGGGTCCAGGACACTGAGGAGTGGCTGCAGTTCCAGGGGGGGAAAGCCGAGGAGCTCCCAGTCCTGTCCTGTTGGAAGTCTGTGTGTCCTGTATGGAATGCCTCCCAGCCTTTATGGGGAGTGCAGCTGGAAAGCTTTGCTGTTATCACCTTCATCTCTGCAGCCTCACCTGAGAAGTTCTTCCTTGTGGTACAGGTTGTCTTTTCCAGTTAAGATTTGCTGCCTTCAGGCTGTGACCCCTCCTGTGTCTGTGCTCTAACTGGTCCTGCTCAGACAACCCTCTGAGGTCTTTGGGTCATTTTTCTCCTTGCCTTTCAGTGCCTGATCTCGAGCCATCCCACCTCCTATGAGTCTTTTGTCTCTTTTGATTTGCCTTTTTGGTGGTGGGGTTGGTTTTGTAAATAACAACCTTTGTTTTTGTGAGTTTGGTGCTGTTCTGAACATGCACTTCTGCATTATGAAGAGGGGATTGTGTGCTCTGAAGAGATCCTTCCCAGAGATGACAGAAGATGTTGAAGCAGAAGATGAACTGATTATTGACCTGGAAGTCCACAGAATATTTCTTCATTTTAGCTTGGCTACAAATCCCAGCTGGAGCCAGGAATAATGATATTCACACTGAAAAAGAAAAGTTAAATAGGCAAACAAAGCATTGTTATTGGTCATTGATTCCCAGCCAGGAATTGCATGGGCTCACAAGCAGTTTAAAGAGAACAATTGTTGCCCAGAGAAGCTGTGGCTGCCCCATCCCTGGAAGTGTCCAAGGCCAGGCTGGAGGGGCTTGGAGCAACCTGGGCTGGTGGAAGGTGTCCCTGCCCATGGCAGGGGGTGGCACTGGATGAGTTTAAGGTCCCTTCCAACCCAAACCATTCCATGATTCCATGAACTTGCAGTAGCAAATAGTGATAATTATTTTCAGGGAGTGAATAACTGGAAGGACAAGAAGCCCAGGCAGTTAAGGGAGAGCTTGAAGGCAGCTTTGGAGAAAAGAGCAGAGACCTGAAGCAACTCAGCCTCTGCTCACTGATGCTTCTGGGACAGTTCCCCCTGCCCAAGGGAGGAGCCAAATCTGAGCCTGGCACTTTCCCTGGCTCCTTGCTGCTCCTCCATCCGTGCTGTCAGGGCAGGCCTGGCCTGGGAGCCCCGTGTTTGCACACACACAGACCCAAAGGAACAAAACACCCCCCGACAAAGGCAAAGAAATTCGGGGAGAGGTGGCGGGTGGCAAATATTTTCCTGTGCTTGATGTGTCAGCAGGGTTCTGGCAGGTGCCCTTAGGAAAACACATCCCACATTTCTGAGCACTCAACACCCCCCCCGGGGTGACAGTGTTTCCTCAGCCTGTCCTTTGGGCTCTGCTCAACACCCGAGGTGTTCAAAGGGAAGCACAGCAACTGCTGCTGCTGCTGTGGGAGGTGCAGAGGTTTGTGGGGATGACATTTGGATCTGGGAAAACCAGGAGAGGTTCCCAGAAGCCTTGGAGGAGGCAGGAGTGGGGCTAAAGCTGAACCAACAGCGAAAGGAAAACCCTGGGAAATGGAAATAACAGACCTGGGGGAGAAATGTGGTGTGGGGCACAACGGGCTCGGAGCTGGGCTGGCCACGGGAGGGGGAGAAGGAGCCAAAGTTTCATGAAATGGGGGAAATCAGAGCCCCTGCTGGTGTCACCAGCTCCATCATTCAGAGTGCTGCCCATGGAGAAGAGCTGCAAAGAGACAGAGTGAAAACACACTTGCATCTCAGAAATGAGTAAATTCGAACTTTAATGATATTTCATTTGATTAATTTTAATTATATCATTAAAATATAACTCTCTTCACTTGCATTGTCATTTATCATTCATTTCAAATTCAATAATAATTTAAGTTATACATTTAATATGTGCATTAGGAATCAGGAAATCCCTTGGCCAGGTCAGCCACGGGAACACCTCAATATTTGACTTGTTGTAGGATACACTTGTTTGCAATCTGGAAACTGATACAGAGGTAACAGGAGAGATTGTTCTCTCACATTTATTTCTAGTTAGTCTTTGTCTTGGGAAGTTGGTTTTGGAAGGTTTTACTGGGGGAGAAAAAAATTCAGAGTGCTCTTCAAATCTGTTAAGTCTCAGTCCAGAGAAGCAGATAACTTCAAAATTACTAAAATACTGGTCAAGATCAACCACAGACTCATAAAATCATGGAACAAGCTCCCTAAGCTGCAAAAGTTAAAGCTCCAAAATTCCCTGTCCTACCTCGAAATGCTGATCATGGCAGAGCCCTGTATTTAGAAGTCAGGCTGCTGCTGGAAAGGCACTGTGGTGTTCTAGGAAGGCATAAATAACCATCCCCATTTTCCCATTTCTTCCCCAGAATGGATGTTACATTAGCAGATGGAGGCTTATTAATGGAGCATGATTACAAGCCAGTTGAAATGTCTCACTCTGGATTAAAAAATGAGGTTTCCAGGATCACTCTGGATTTAAGCCCAAACTTTGCCTTTTGGGTTGTCAAGTCAAAGGTACTTAGAAGCTGTTCTAGTTGTTCCCCTCATTTCTGTTATTAACTGTGGAAAATTCTGTTACTTCAGGATGTCAAACCAGTGGCCAGCCAGGGTGCAGTGGAACTTTGTCCTCAATTCTTCTTCCTCAGCCTCTAATCTAATACAGTTTGCTCTTGAGGAATGCTCTGCAAAATTCTTGTGGTATAAGGCTAGAAAACAGTAAATCAGAGTTCTGGGCTGCTAAACTTAATCCTTTCATCTCCAACTATTCTATCTTGTAATTTTCCTCAAAACAAACAGCAAAACAAAACAAAACAAAAAAAAACAAACAAGAAAACCAACCAACCAAAAACAAACAAACAAAAAAACCAAAGCAACAAAGCAAAACAAAAAAAATGTCATAATAAAAAAAAACAAAATTAATTTTAAAACCAATCAAAATTGATTTCTGGACCATTCCAAATTCTTCTTCGTTGTCTGGGAAGTTCCTGTTCTTCTTTACCATCTGGCCAAGTGACTTCAGAAAAACCATTCAGCTCATTTTTAGTAGCCAGCTTTTCCTCCTGAAAGGAAAGTGATTGGATCTTCCTCAGAAACAATAGGAAAACCTCAGAGTTTGCTGGAATCAAATTCTCAGCAATGTGGTTGGAAAGGGACAACTTTCTCCTGTCTTCTTTTGAAAGTTATGGGCTCTAATGGTCACTCCAAATTCTCCTCCCTGAGTATCTGTTTTCAACCAGGTATTGGGGACTGGATCTGCCCTGGAATCCAACTGGGCCCGTTGCAGCTCTGGGAGACTGGGAGCAGATTGAGTCACCCAAATCACTCTGCACCTTGGGGTTTCACCATCAAATATAAACCTTATTATCCTGAGCTGCTTCCTGAACTGGCTCCTTTCCAGGGTTTTTCCTTGCCAAAATACTTGGCTGTCTGTGGGGACGTTCTCCATAGTTTAACTTCCTGAATTGCAGTTAATGGGACCCACCTGGTCTGGTTTGGAGATGAGTCAGCAGAAGAGTCCAGCGTGTTCAGAAAGAGCCCCTGAAAGTCGTGTGTGACAGAGGCTCAGCCCAGCCTGGGAGCTGGGACTGACGTCACTGGGGCTGGGAACTGCCTCTGCTGCAGTGCTGAGGCAGGAGCTGCCCTGCAGGCTCTGCTCCTGGCCTTTTATTGAAGTGTTTGCCCAGAAATGTAATATCTCAAATATCTCTTGTGTTTGTGGCTGCTGCAGTTTGAGGGGGCAGCTGAGCAAAGAGCTCGAGGTCAAGGCAGGTCTTTGCTGATCCCATCCCAGACTGGTCTGAGCTGCACTGGAAATATGGGCTAGAATTTCCTTCTCTTCTCATCGTGCCAACTGAAAATGCTGCTGCTGACAGCAGTTCTTCAAGAGTAGTTTTAACACCTCCTAGGTGGGTTTCAGAGCCTGTTCTAGGCTGAGGAGAAGCCAAGTGGTACCTAAACCTTGCTGATGCTTCTTTCTGCAGTCAAGGCATTCAACCCTCTCCACCTTTCTGTTTGATGGATAACAAAGTCATTCCCTTGCAGAGCTGTGGGACAGGCACATAATCAGCATTTTTGTTCCTTGAGCAGGTTGGATTCACATACAAAGTTCTGATGGACATGATGGGTAAATGCAAGACAAACCCAACTTGCCTTTCTTAGCTGATGTGATGGTTGGTAATTAGAATTTCTTTGTCTCTTCCCAGAGAAACGGATCTAACCCTTTCCAGGACAGATCAGTCATTGGAAGGAGGAAGATCCAAAGTGCAATCTTTCATTCCTGCTCCTTCCTTTCTTCTCCCTGGTAATTGAAATGCTCAAGCTGAGCCAAAACTAGATTAAAACCTTCAAATGTATATTTGTGGTTTGCAGAGCATTCCCTACATCCATGTTCCATGTTTGTGAGGGAGGAAAAAAAATAAGTTAGCAGAAGATGTTTCCTTGGAGGCAGCGAGAGGTTCACCCCCAACTGAACTTCCCTTAGAGGATGAATTAAAAACTGTATGAAATGATTGATAGGAAATTGTCAATTCATCTCCAACCAGTTCCAAAAGTCAGGCAGCTGTTTAGGCAAACACAAACATCTAAGAAGAAGGGCTGCCCTCCTCCCAGACAGGTTAATCTGGGTGTGCTCTCAGGGGCTGCCTGGACCCTGAACTCAAGTCCTGAATTCTGTGCATCCCTCTCAAACATCTCCCTGAAGGCAGCCCAGAAAGATGGAGAGGGACTGTTTACAAGGACATGTAGTGATGGGACAAGGGGGAGTGGATTCAAACTGACAGAGAGTGGGTTTAGATGGGATATTGGGAAGAAATCCCTCTCTGGGAGGGTGTTGAGGCCCTGGCACAGGTTGCCCAGAGGAGCTGGGGCTGCCCCATCCCTGGAAGTGTCCAAGGCCAGGTTGGAGCGACCTTGGACAGTGGAAAGTGTCCCTGCCCATGGCAGGGATTTCGAACGAGATGATCTTTAAAATCCCTTCCAAACCAAACCATTCCATGATTCCAAACAGCTCTGGGATGTGTCCATCACTTCTGTGCCTGGTAGGTGGGACAAGGACACCCTGAGGTGCAAAGGGTGACAGGAGCCCTGTGTGCAGAGCAGCACATCTGCTCAGGCAGCTGAGGGAGAGAGGGCTCCTCAATATCCTCCAAGGGTTTGGATAACCAAGTAACCTGTCTGATGATAGAATAACTAAGGCCAGAGGGTAGCACTGGCTTTTCCCTCGGGGTTAGAAATGCACTGAGCAAGATCCTAAAGCCAAAAGCAGGAGATGTTGGAAACACACTTGACTGTAGCATCAGGCTGGAGCACTGCCTCCATTATTTTTTTCACTCTATCTGTCAAATTAGCAAAGAAATCCCATTCAGTTTGCAGCAGTGATTGTCCTGGAGGGAACCAGCCATGAATGGATTTGAGTTAATAAACGGGTGTGCAGTGCGGCTGATCTTCAGGTTTGTCTTACCTGGAGAATTTTGGTGGTTTGTTTTTTGTTTTTTTTTTTTCCCTAAGGTTTGTGCTGAAATGAAAGATACTTTTGTGACTTCAATTCCAAGCGAGGAACATTCTCATTCTCACCTGGGAATATCAGAAAACCCCAGCCCCAGCTCCCGGCTGGCGAAGGCAGCGCCGCGTCCGTACTTCCAGACAAATCCTGGCTCCTAATTAAAATAAACAATGGATTCCTCAGAGCCACGAGCCCTTCAAAAAAAAAAAAAAAATAAAGCCAGGGGAGATAATAGTTTAATTAATAGAAGCTGGCCCCTTTCCAAGGCACTCTGTGTCGGTTGGAGCGGGTGAGGTGGGGAGGCTCGGGGTGCTTGGCGTGTGAGGAGCATCTCTCATGATGGGTCTTGCAGGGAAGTGCCAGTCACGCTCCAGCAGAGCCCGTCAGGTGTCTGGGCTGTGCTGCAGCACCTTCGGGGTACCTGTCACAGCCTGTGTGTCCTCCCTTCCAAACGGAGCAGCACCCGCTGGGTGCTCGGCTGGAGAGGGAAATTATCCCCCTGGTGCTGCCTGGCTGGGAGGGAGGAGGGGAAGAAACCTCCTGGCCCAGGTGAGGGACTCAGAAGGATCCCAGGGAGCTGTCACAGGCCGGGGCACGTCGGGCACAGGAACAGGAAGGATCTGCCACTGCCAGGAGGCTCCAAGCAAAAGGTGTCAGATCCACTTCCACCTTGCTCAGGTGTCAACCCATGGCTTCCAATGCAAATGTTTTCCCTTCAGACCACTTTCCAGATTTCCAGAGGCAGAGGAGGTGAGCTTTGTGCCAACGGCATCACTGTTGCAGGTAGCCAAGATTTTTCCTTGGAAGGAGCAGGTGTGGGTGCGTGTGAGAGCTCCTCTCCCTGCTCTCTCCTCTTTCCTTTGCTCCATGCAGACCTGTCTGGCATTTTTCTCCCCCCTCCCTGGTGTAGCTGTTGGTGCAGACCTTGTTTGTTTTCTAACAAACAAGGAGGGGAGTTCCTCCCTCCACTGTCCCTCTCAGGAATTCAAGGCAGTCCAGGTTTGTTTCAGCCAAAGCCGTGGCTCACCTGGGAACTAAAACTGCATTGCTCTGCTTTTCATTTTTGGCCAGTAATAGCCAGGCAATGCATTCACAGAACCCTAAATTTAAACGTGGAAGGGCCACAGTGCAGAATTCCAGGCAGGGAGAGGCTGTCACTCCCATCTCCTGCTGCAGCAAAAGTTTCAGTGTCCATGGCTGACACTCAGGTGGGTCCAGCCGAGGATGGTGGGAGTTTGGATCACACTGGAAACCTGCAACTGGGTTTAAATAAGCTGGTTTTGAGGTGTTCTGGTGGCCAAGGAACTGGGAAGAGCTCCTGAGTTCCCAAGCAGCTCTCCAAAACCTGCTTTTATGGATGTGTCCCTGGTGCAGTGCAGGGAACCAGGGGCCAGTGGCTGGTTGCTGCTCTGGGGTGGGAGGGGTGTGTGGCTGCTGGAGTTACTCATCCTTCAGGGGCACAGCAAGGCACAGCAGAGCCAGGTGTGTCTGATTTCCCCAGGGCCTGATTATCTCATGATAACCACATCCTCTGAAGTCGATTCTTTCTGCTGGGTTTTCCCAGGTTTTCGTACAAAGGGATGATTTAGATAAACTGAATTGACCATAAAATTTACCAAGTGAATTCCAACCACCCCCCTTTTTTTTAAGAACGTCAAGTAGCCCCGCTCAGAGAGGTTTGCAAAGCAAAATAACCCCATTTATATTTTAAATTTCCCTCATGGGTGACATCTCCACTGGAGCTTTGTGAACGTGCAACTGGGAGATCAGCCTTGTTGGAGTCAAGCAAGGGAGAAGGATTTGGGGAGGGTCAGAAAGCAAATGTCAAATAAACAAAATACACAGTTTGTACATTCCTACATAATCCACCTGCATCCCAAAAAACAGTGTTTATGCTCAGGGTGCTTGAACTCAGACAATCACTGAGTGGTTTGGGTTGGGAGGGACCTTAAAGCTCATCCAGTGCCACCCCCTGCCATGGGCAGGGACACCTCCCACCAGCCCAGGTTGCTCCAAGCCCCTTCCAACCTGGCCTGGGACACTTCCAGGGATCCAGGGGCAGCTGAATCCAGCCTCAAAAACTCCTGAGTGGCATTTCCTGCCCTGCCACGAGCTCAGGATGAGGCTGGACAAGGCACTGCACTGCTCTGTGTGTGTTGCTTTTCAACAACAAGAAGAGCAATGACCTAATCTCTAATGGATATATGAGAAGAGTTCAGCCTTCTTTAGATCACTGATTTAATTCCAACAAAAACCTCTGGAGACACTTTGGATACTATTATTAGTAGTAACACAGTAGTAACCCACTAATAGTCAAGATATGGGTTCTCATGCAGCCAACCCTCCTTCTTAATTATTAGTTTTACTTCAAAGCAAGTAGAAAAAAAAAGGAAAAAACCCACCCTGTTGACAGTGTCAGCACTGAGAGGAGAGCCCAGACTCCCGTGTCTTGTAGGAAATGTGACATTTCAGTTAATGTGTCTAAAAATAAAAGGGAAGCAGCGGAGAAAGTGCCTGTTACCTGCAGGTCCAGCCCCACCCCGGTGCATTCTTTGCCTGATGAGATCTTTTTGTGACAGAGCCAAACACCAGGTTTCCAAAAGCCAAAATGTCACTCAAAAATGGTAATTTCACCCCCATCCTTGCTCACCACCATTAATGCTTCAGCTCTGACAGTGGAGCCGTGCTGGGAGCTGGATCCTTTTCCTGGGAGGGAGTTTGACTCGGAGCAGAATATTCATCTTCCTGAGGCTTGCTCCCACCTGGAGAGCTGAATTTAGGGGCAGGTTGTTGCTTCTGTTACTTTTGGGCCATTCTGGCCAAGCTGAAAAATTTAGGTGAGTATTTAAGTGAGTTCTGAGCTCCTGTGAAGCCCTGCACAGACCATCCCACCTGCCAGCCCTCGGTGACAATCCATGTTCCCACGGGAGCACCCCCTGAGACAGCACTGAGGCTGGAGCTGCCTCTGCCAGGGCTCCAAAACCTCCCCAAAAGGAACCTCTTCACCTCCCATCCCACAAATCCGTGTCTGTGGCCCAGTCCCACTGGCAGCCCGTGCTCCTCACCATCCACGTGGCTCTGGAGTCAAATCTCTGCTTCGACGACGAGTTGAGAAATCCTGGAGGAAACTTTTTCGTGGTGATTCACCAAACCACAGCTTTTCTTGCAGGAATTCTGAGCGAAGCTTCCCAGATCCAGGGGAGCTCCTGGCTTTTGACAGTGAGAGACACATCTCCAGCAGACAGGGGGAATATTTGACTCGGAGTCGCCGAGGTCCCAAATGAGAACTTTCACCACAGGGTTTTTATGTGTTCTTGGGTGGGTCTTTTCTTTTTCTCTAAAACTTTTATTCCTAATGCAGAGCAAAGACATTTTGGAAATCTCAAGCTTTTGTGGGATGGGAAAATTGTCAGGCATCTTTGGATTTTATCCAGAATTCCTTTTTTTTCCTTTTTTTTTTTTCAGGAATATTTTTTGTGAAGCATCACTCTGCTTGTTTTAGACTTATTTTGAGCTAAAACTGAAAGCAGATGGAGGAGATTAGGGCTTGTGCTTTTTTGAGGGAAACGGTGAAATCATCAAATTTTGCTTAGAATGAAATTTATGGAAGTGGCTGCAAGAACCTTCTCGTGCAAGGGGTTGTTTTCTGGCCTGGAGCTGTGTCAGGGCAGGCTCAGGTTTGATCTCAGGGAAAGGTTCTGCCCCCAGAGGGTGGTTGGGCACTGCCCAGGCTCCCCAGGGCAGTGGGCACAGCCCCAAGGCTGCCAGAGCTCCAGGAGGGTTTGGATGATCCTCTGGGGCACAGGGGGTGACTCTTGGGGATGGGTCTGTGCAGGGCTGAGGGTTGGACTGGATGATCCTGGTGGGTCCCTTCCAACGCAGCATAATCCATGTGATTCTGTGTGCACAGACAACTCCCAAAGAGCAGACCCTGGACCCTGGAAATCCAGATTCAGGACTTGGCCAAACCTGTGTGGTGACATACCATGGGTGGGAAGGAGTGGAGGGAGATGAAAGCCCTGAATCCTCAAGAAAAAAAAAAAAAAGAAAAAAAAAAAGCAAATTGCAAAAAAAGAGGGTTGTCTTTTGAAAGGATTCCTTTTTGGGCATTCTGCTGTACCATCTCTCCCTGTACACGAGCAAATAAACATGGAGTGGAGTGTGTGGGGATCTCCTTGCACAGGATGCCAACAGATGGCAATATTTTATCATCACACAGCCAGCCCTTCACTCCTGTGCACTGCAGGGTTTGCATCTTCTTTACTGAGGGGGGAAGCTCGTGCTTGTCCAGTCCTAGAAATGCCTCCCTACTGTGATATTTTATCCTTAATGGATACTGCAGTGGGTGTTCCAGTGAATGTCACCTGGGACACTCTCACAGGAGTGTCTTAAAAAGCCCTTGTGTGTCTTTGTGCAAACCCCAGCAGTGTGGAAGGCACTGGTGCCCCTTCAGCCCCCGTGGCTCAGGACTGTGTCATGGACAGCAAACAGCTCCCCAGGGCCCAGGAGGGCTCTCAGAGAGGGTTCTGGTTGAACATGCCAGTTCTGTCAGAAATGAACCTCCTCAGTCCCTCTTGGTCACTTCTTCCCTGTTGTTGAGAGCAAACATTTGGCAGGGGAGGCAAAGCAGATGGTGCTCAGCATATTGTCCTGTTTGCTTGTTCTCAGTTCACTTTTTGAAGTAAATTGATCTTTTCTTCCTTCTCTTTGGCCAGGAACCCTCGTGTCTTTACAAACCTGTCAATGGATGTGCCTCTTCCCTCCCTTCATGCCAACAGCTGATGGGGTCTCAGCCATGTCTTGCATCCCCTGACACACACAGCAGCTCTGACCCCTGCAGCCAAGGCAGGGCTCCAGCAGCAAATCCACAGGCAGTAAAAATGAGACCACCAGAAAACCAGTGACCATTTATTTCTCTTTAAAAAGTGTTTCTTTCTTTCTTTCTTTCTTTCTTTTCTTCCCCTGTGTTGAAAGGGATCCCCTGGTCCCAGGTCAGCGGGCGAGGCTGTCGAAAGCTTTGCTGGTCAGTGGAGTGGAACAGGACAACCCCCTGGAGCAGCTCCCACCAGTGCAGCCCCTTCCCTGCTTGGACCTCCCTCCGAGAGCAGCCTCATGTCCTTCCTCAGCCAGGCCCCCCCTCCAGTCATCCCAGTCCCCTCCTCCCACCAGTCCCCACACTGCCTGGGTCCCCAGGTTGTCCTTTTCCACAGGTATTGCTAAAGCAAATAGCACAGGGTATTTACTGGGTGCAACGCTCTAAATCATATTAATATGGCCAATAAAGGATTTATGGCCAATAAAAATTCCACAGTGGCGTGGCTGCTCCGGGAGGAGGATGGATGAGGGACCCAGGCAGGCTGTCAGAAGTGCTGGGAGGAAGAGGAGGGCAGGGGGAGGCAGTGGCTCCACGAGGCTCTCAGAGGGCCCACGTGCTGGGGATGGGCACATTTGGGAATTTCTGACTGCAGTGTTTGACCTGGAGCAACAACCAAAACTGCAGAAATCATCACGGAGTCGTGGAATGGTTTGGGTTGGGAGGGACCTTGAAGATCATCCAGTTCCACCCCCCTGCCATGGGCAGGGACACCTTCCACTAGCCCAGGTTGCTCCAACCTGGCCTTGGACACTTCCAGGGATGGGGCAGCCACAGCTTCTCTGGGCAGCCTGTCGTGTTGCTGGTATGGCTACAGGGGCATAAAAAGTGCCATTATAAACCAAAGCACAGGCCTGGGCTTCCTGTTGGCTAAAGATTTAATGACCTTGACTGAGGGAGTAGTGATACCCCTAAAGAGGCTGGATTCCAATGGTTCTTCACCCATTCATCTCCTAGTCATTATATCCCACAGGTAACACAGGGAATAATGGAAAGCCAGGGTAAAGACTAATTTGGGTGACATTCTTACCTTCCCAGGCCTAACGTGTTCATGCTTTTTGCTTTTTGATAGGTGTCACTGTTGAAGTTCTTGGGGCTGTTTTGCCTCAGTTATTGTTGTAAACCCAGAGTATCTGAAGAGCTTATTGGCTTGGGGATCTCACAGACCTTTGAGAAAATTATGGATTGGTTTGGTCTTTTTTTTTATTATTATTATTTTGTTGGAGTCAAAGATAAATAATGAGAGAGTTCCAGAGAAAAATCACCTCCCTTTATGCATTAGCTCACTGGAGTAGATAGGAGGGAAATTAGGATCCCTAATTGCCAAGGCTGATTGGCATCTGGAGCCCTGTGAGTCAGAGGGTGTTTCTGAGACTGGTTGGAGACAGGCAGGCTCCTGGAGTTACTGACAGGTATCTGTGCTGCCTCTTCCCAGGGATGTGCACAGGCACTTGCTATTTTTAGCTGGGACATAGAGGAAGAGGAGAAGGGAAGAGACATGAACTCATGGAACAGTTTATGAATTGTCTCTGACATTCTGCTGCCTGGTCCAATCTGCTTCTTAGCCCACACGAGTTTTGCCAGCATCTTTCCATGCTGCCACCCAAAAGAACATTCCCCCCCTCTGGAGGTGACTGAGTTGGTGTCAGGGAATGCCATCCTGCAACAATGACAGCAGCAACGGGAGGAGAGAGGCCCTGCTGACTGCAAACACAAACAGATGAGGTTTTTTGTTTGCTCACTTCTGGGTTTTTTTCCGTGCTAATCCGTAGGTGACTTTCCATCTGACATCTCTGGAAAGAGGCTGCTCCAGCAAGAACCTGTGCCTGGAGCACCACCACCCTTTAGAACAACAAACCCATCGGGACGTGTAATGCTGAGAGCCCTGGCAGGGAATGGCACAAACACGGGCTGGGGCAACGCCCGGCCCTGGCACGGGCAGGCTGTGCCACCGGGGCTCCTGCTGAGCCATCCCTGCCTCAGCTGGGCCTTCAGCCCAGCACAGACCCTCGGGGAGCCTCACACCTTCGCCCTCTTGGGTCACACAGACCTTTTCAAACTGGGAAAACCTGGGTAGATTGGAAACTCCCCTTGGAATGGGATTGTTCCGGAGCCCCCTGGGAACACAGACCTGCTCCGATGGAGGAGTGTGTCCTGCTCTTCCTGTGGCACATCCTCACCCTGTGGCAAATCCTCACCCCATGGCACAGCCTCATCCCATGGCACAGCCTCATCCTATGGCACAACCTCATCCCATGGCACAGCCTCATCCCATGGCACAGCCTCATCCTGTGGCACAACCTCATCCCGTGGCACATCCTCACCCCTGTGGCACATCCTCACCCCATGGCACATCCTCACCCTGTGGCACAAGGCTGAGTTTTCCATTCCCTCCTGCCCGGGGTGGGATTTGTTGTGGTCCCTCCTGACTGCCTGGAGGGTTTGTGATTCTCTGACACCTCCTCACACCTGGGCCACCCCAGGACAGGGATTCTCCGTCAGCTCCGTGTTCCCGGTGGCTTCACAGCCCCGATTTGGCTTCCCTGTATTTCCCTGGAAGTGGCAGCAGCCTGAGGTTGAAAGCACAGCAACAAAGCTCTCCACGAGCACAAACTCCTGCCCGAGCTGCTGTGTGGGTATTAAGTGTGTGCACACACAGATCAACATCTAATTATAGACTTGCCTTTTTTTCAGTCATTTCTGATGCAGGCAAAGGATCTTGTACTTCAAATCACATGTTCTTGCATTGTATGATGTGATGGAAATTAACACCTTAATATATATATGAAAAACAGCTCCAATTAGATTTTTTTTTCTTTTACTGTGTTTCCTGCTCCTTATGACTAAGTGTGGGTAATTATCTTGGCTCACTTTTTCCACTCCACCCATGCTTAGAGAAAACCTGTTGCAAGTTTTCTGGAGATTTTGCTTTTTTTCCTCCCTTACTTTTTGTTGGTGCTTTTGGTAATTAAAAGGTTTGCAAATCGTGGGATGTGATAATTATTTTTATTTTGGTTTAGCAACGTAAAATTAGAGATTTGTAATGCTTTAAAGAAGAAATTTAGGTGTCCAACATGACTGGTTTTTTCTTTTGCTACATAAATTACAAATTTTCCAAAAGCTTATAAAGAATATCCTCATATAAAAATAGGATCAGACCAAATAATAACAGAAAAACTCTGTTGTTCAGTTCTGAACAACCTCCCTTTCTTGCCACTTTCTTCCAGTTTGGTCCCAATTCTGTGGCATTCTGGACATTGGAAGGTTTGTTATGATTGAAACACAAGGCCACATCTACAAATCCACATCATTTTCCCAGAGCAGCAATGCCAGAGGGGAAAAAAAAAACCTCCCAGCAGAGATTTTCCATGTTCCCATTGTATGATGGACCTGAATTCTGCTTGGGCAGAATTATCCCCAAAACTGAGGCTGTACAGAGAAATTAAGAGGTTTCATTCTGTACCATCGGGTCAGTGTTTTCCTGAGTCACAGCCCCCCTTCTTCTTGAGGATATTTTAAGAGCAGAAAATATGTTTTTAAGTGCTGCAGAGAGATTTTCCTGGGGAGACTTCCCAAAGCACCCAGGCTTGGCCCTCCCATGTGGCCAAGATGATTAAATTGACTGACATTGCAGTTGAAAGCTCATCAATTTAATGCAGGAGAGGGATCCTTGTCTGGCATTTGGAGATTCTGGTTTTTTTAATGTTATTTTTAAAGGCTCTGATTTTTTAATGTTATTTTACCTTGTTCCATAGTGAACATCAACACAGTTTTAAAACATAAACCCCAAACCTCGTTTCTGTTGGATTTCTTTCGCTGCTCTTTCCTTCCACAAATGTCATGGCCTTCCAAAGCATTGTTGGGATTTTGCCATTCCTGCTTCCCAAGTATTGCCATCACCAGGATAAATAACAGCAGATTAGAGCTTGTGAACAGCATTGCTACCAAAGACATCACTTGGGCCAACTTGGAGCAATATTTGGCCATCTCAGGAAGTGTTTTGGGACAGGGGAAGTCTCATCCCCACACCCTCCTCAGGCACAAACCCCTGTCTCTGACTTGCTTCTTTTTTTTTTTTTGCTGCCTTGCTTCTTTTTTTTTTATTATTATTATTTATTTTCACTCCTGAAAAGAACCCAGAGCTCCCAGGAGGAATCCTGGTCACGAAGCAAAAACTCCTTGAATTGATTTCAATCCCATTTTCTTGCCTGTGGACCCAAACTTTTGGAATTATACATTTTCCCACCTTTTAGAGGGAATCAGGCAAAATGCAGCAGTAAATTGTCAGATAATACCCTTCATTCATAGAACATTTCACACATAAAGAGCAAAAAAATATAAACATTGACCTCCATGGATCACATGAAATGGGTCTCCCAGGCATTTTCTCCTGACCTCTGAAACATCCATAACTTTTTTCTTTTCTCTAATAAATGTATTCCAGCTTCATAAAGGATTTACTGTTTTGGTCTGAAGAGAGGCTTATTCTCTTCTCAGTGGCCAAACAGCTCTAATTGTGGCTTCTGGAAGATTCAGAGATTTTAGGTCTTTTTCAAAGGGTGACAGTGGTGCTGAATGGGGATGGATTGTTCCATGATTGCTGCTGAGGAGACCCTGAATATTCCTATTTTATGGTGTAATGTGCTGTGTGTTGCACAGCTCCAGGCAAACCCAAATGATTTGAGTTATCCCTTTCTGCTTCATGAAAAGATGGTTTCCAGAGGTGGATGGGAAAGGACTGGGAAGCCTCTCAAAATGCTCCAGAGGAGTAGAAAGAGTGGCTGGAAGAGATGATGCAGCATCTCTGCTGGGGAACCTGGGAGCAGCAGGGGCAGGAAAAGCAGGGAAACTCCTGTAATTATCCAGATTTGGGTAAGTTGGAAATGGAAAGCAAGGCTAAGGTGAGCAAAGAGGTGCCTGATGCCTAAGGAGTGTTCTGGAGGGAGAATGAATCCTTGGAAGTGTCCGAGGTCAGGCTGGACCAGGCTTGGAGCAGCCTGGTCTAGTGGAAGGAATGAGATGGGCTTTAAGATCCCTCCCAACCCAAACCATTCCATGATTCCAGGATGCTAAAGCAGGTGTGGGGCTCAGCACAGAAGCCAGCTGTGCTCCCTGCCCTGGCCAGGGGCTGCAGGATCTCCCTGTCCCCGGGCACAGCAGGGACAGCAGCTCTGGCAGTGCCTGGCTCTGCACACCCACACTCACCAGGCATGGAAAGGACTCCAGATTTATCAGCTAATTATCACTCTCCTGGGAAGAACCACGCAGGGCTGGCAGGAGAACTGCCTTCCACCTGGGAGAGCAGGAATACTCTGCTCCAAACGAGCTCGTGACAAACAGGGGAATATTCCACAAGGTTTTGTTCCGTGATTCGTTCTGGTTTCAGACCCCGTGAGAGAAGAAGCATCTTTATACAAAGATTTCTCACTTTCACTGGTTCCAAATGTTCCTCAGAAGTTTCTGTCACAGACAGCACTGTTTTGACATATGTGTGTGTGTCTCCCTGTCCCTGTGCCCTTGCCCCTGACCCCGGGGCACAAGTGGGCAACTTACCCGGGGGCAGAATGAAAGGCAGCATCAAAGCAAAATTATGCAGCTCCTCACCCTGAGGAATTAACAGATGACACTTCTGACAAGTGTAAATTAAGAATTTCCAGGAGAAATAATCTTGCAGTTTTCTGCGATTAATTATCAAGCACGAGTTATAACAAAATAAAGAAGGAAAAGGCCGTGTCCCAAACAGAGCGTGGAATTCCATAGAAGGATTCTGGCACTTTTAATGTGCAAATAATGAATGATTGGAGAGGAGATCTGGCATTTGCCTCCCCTCTTGTTACAACTGGTCATGCCTCTCCAAATCATTGCCCTCCCGGTGTCTTCCCTTCGTGACCTTGAAATTAAAAATCCAAACGTGCAAATCTGTGAGAGGATCAGGCAGGAGGGAGGGGGGAGCCAGTGGGGTGTGAGCTGGAATTTGGGGGGTGTTCTGCTCTCCACAGCTTTGGGTGGAGAGGAGCAGTGGGGATTCCTGAGCACTTCCCAGGCTCCCACCCCAGGATCCGCAGGCTCTGCTGCCGGAGGGATCCTGTGGCTTTTCCTGAATTACCTTTGGCTCTCGGCGTTCCTGCTGCTCTCAGCAGGGACCTGTCTTGTCTTGCCTTCCGCCAGGATAATTCCCACAGCCCGAGCAGGCAGGAAGGTTCAGGTGCAGGTTACAGACTCCCAGTCAGCCAGAAAATTGACAGTCGCAACAGGAGATGGGTCCGACGGTGGCTCCTGGAGAAGAGACTCGTGTCAGGCAGAGGGAAACATCAGAGCCTTTTGTTCTGCCACTTCCCGTGCTCTGGGACACATCCAGGGGGGATTCCAGCCCCGGAGTGCTGCCCATGGCAGGGACACCCCAGCTGGCTGCTCCGCACTCAGGGAGCTCGGGGAGCCCTGGGAGAAGCAAGAAGGGGTTGAGAGGAAAAATAAGAGTTTTAGGGATGAGAAGGAAGTGGAGGAAAGGATAGATTCCCAATACTTTTATCCTTTATTTTCCCTTTAATACTTGCTACCATCTCCTTACAACAAAATGTTCATGGTGGCTTGTTTGCTGGAGAAAAAAAAAAAATGTGGGGAAAACCCAACCTTGGGCCAGAATTTGATTCCATAAAAGAATAGGGATTATGTTTGCTGTGCAAAACTGAGCTGCTCTGCTGGTTTAGGTCCCATTTCATCCAAAGCCTAAAGGAAGAAATCACCATCACCTTCCATTATTGTTTATGTCAGTGAAAGGCAGGTTTTCTGCTGTGGAAATGTCACCTTTGGGGTCCAACAACCCCTGCCCACTGTGCAGTTCCCAATCCTGTAAAAAACATGTGTAATATACTCTGGGCTCTGCCCCTCCATGGCTTGGCATGGACTGTGGGTTTTCCTCCCCCTCCATCCACCCCAAGTTCCTCTGCAATGCAAGGAAAGATTCTGATCACTGTGAGCTCCAGAGGTGAACCCCAGGGCTGGATCTCACTTGTCTGCTCTCCTGAGCCATGTCCTGGTGCTGTAAGTCCTTCCCTGCCTAAATTCTGGGAAGCAGGTTCAGCAAAGAACAGCTCAAGGCACAGGTTACGCCACCAGTGATTGTTCAAGCCTTAGTGCTTTGTTGAATCAGGATGTGAAAAGTCAGCTGAGGGAGAATAAAGCCCGGCTTTGGAACAAAGCTTTGTTGAGTGAGGTTCATTCATGAAGAGCAAACACAGTTTCCCTGAGAATGGACGTCGGTTATTCTAATTTGGATTTTTTTTTTTTTTTTTTCTGAGATGTCAAAATGATGAAGAACAACATAACAAATAATGTCTAATCCACCATGCTGGGGTTTTTCTGAGCTTTGGATCCGGAATGGACGTTGCAGATTCCAGTTTACTGAACATCTTATTTATCTGTTCATCTGTGTCAAGTGTGTAAAATACCTTCTCTTTGAACAGCTGGGTTTCCAGAAGAATCAGGGAATCCCAGAGTGGTTTGGGTTGGAAGGGACCTGAGAGATCATCCAGATTTCACCCAATGAACCACCCTGCTGTAAAAAACAGCAGTTATTACCACTTTCCTCTTTTCCTGTCTTTTCAGCATGGGCATGTGACTCTGAGCACCCTCCATGTGACTCTGAGCACCCTCCAGCAGCAGCTTTTACCCTGCCAACGTTTGGGGGTTTATTTTTACTGTTCTCAGTTCAGGACACACTCTTTTCTCACCACCTCCTACTCTATTTATTTCTGTTTATTCTGCATTTACACTCCAGCTACAGGAGGGAAAATGAGCATCTCTGGTGCTTAAATCAGCCACAAAGAGCAGCTCTGAGCAGGTTGCTATCGCTTCCACCTCCATCCTGCTGGGATGCCTGGGAGCAGAGCCCTTCTCTCCCTGTCTGATCAGCAGAGGAGCCCCAGGGGAGCAACCAGGGCTCTCCTTCCCTCACTCACCTGTTCAGACCTGCTGCTTTTTGCTCCCTGACATGGAATGAACATCAGTGTTGTTCAGGGAAGAGAGGACTTTAACCCCAGAGCTGATGTGGGTGCTGGGAATGGCTCGGGAAGGGATTCCCCTTCCAACCTGCTGCTGCTCCGTGGGTGGCCGAGGCCAAGTGCAGTTTGTTGTGGGGCTGGGGAGCAAAGCTGAGCCCTGAGAAGGAGGAAACCAAGAGCTGCCCCTTCCTTGGGAGCCCTGATGTGCCTCTTTCCCCTGGTGCTCGTGGCATAACAGCCAGAGGTCGGGTGTCCTGTGCCAAAGGCAGTGTCACCTCCCTGTGACACGGGATGGTTTCTGTCACACAATGTTTTCCCCTCTGAACACAACCCCCTGTCTACAGGGGAGTCCCTGTGGTTTCCCCTCAGCAGTTCCCAGCAGCTGGAGCCTTTGGCAGGTGCCCAGGTCCCTGTGGAGTGACGGGGACTCACCAGAGGGGACACGCTGGGATCGCAGGGACGGGGGACGGGGGGGAAAACCACGTTTGTTATTGGGACAGATCACTGGAAATCAGCTTTGCCTCCATCTGACCCAGGTGTCTGGCAGTTCAAGGGACAACATGGAAATGTCATCCCCGAGCCAACAAAAGTACTAAAATTAGCCTAGGAGGGATTTAATAATCCACAACAGTGTAATTTCCGAAGTCAGTCGTGATTGGGAAGTTCCCTTTCCCTGGCTGTGGTTGAGCTCCTTCCCAAGGGCTGCAGGAGATTTTGTCCTCTGGCCTGTGAACTCCAAAGTTTGTCCATAGGACAGTTATCCCATTTTATGAGGGCATTTGCAGCTAGTAAACAATAAGGGATAAATAAATAATGCTTCCCTCACTCTCCACCTGATCTGGACCCACAAGTGACAGCACAGTCTATTTTTATTATGGAAATCCCAGAGCAGCTGGGTTTGTTTATCCTTGGAAGGATTCAGCACCGTTGTTTCATTTTGCAGACTTCCATTTTTCTGTTCAATATATTTTATTTTTTTTTTGTGGTCAAAATTCAAAAGAGCAACAAGGGAAAATCCACTCTCCAAAGAAAGCCAAAGATGAGCAAAAAGAAAGAGGTGCAAAGTCTGCTGCTGGTTTGGTTTTTAGAATCCTCACCTTGGGGTTTTGCTGCTGCTGAAAAAGCAGAAGGGAAAAGGAAAACGTTTATAGCCATGTAGGAAACCTCAGGAATTATTTGAAATGCATCACAATAATTCTAGTGGGTCGAGTTTTGATTTGTAGGATGGCAACGTGAAGTCTCACAAGTCTGGGGAACAAATGTGGGAGAGCCAGCAAGCAAAACATGATGGTTCTCTCCAAGCCCTGCTTGTTGTGACATGTTGCCTTTCTTGCAGCAAATCCTTCATTGCTATTTGCAGTCATTAAGCTAATTGTGGCAGGAGGGGAAGGGGATGGAGAGAGAACCTGAGTGCAGAGAGCTGAGGAAATTCCACAGACACCGTCCACCCCCAGACCTGACTCTCCCCTTCCATGTGGTTTTGGGATACACGTGGGATTTGAGTTGTACTTGGAAAGCATAATGCTTGTACCAACATCTGGAAGGATCATAATGGTTGCTGTAAGAATTATTGCAGGAGCTGTGGGTGAAATTCAGCCTTTGCAGCTCCTGCAGCCCCACAGCAGCTTGCTTTGGTTATTGGAAATAGTGGAACGTCCTGAACCAGGGTTAAACAGGAAGGGAAAAGCAAATCTAACCAGGAGAAGGAGCAGGCAGGATGGACACTGAGCCCTCGTGCCCAGACCAGGGCTAGGGACTGATCTGGGCCATGAAAAACACTGAGAACCTGAAATTTTATCTCATGAATCGGTTTTATAATTGGGCTTCTCTTAAGGTTGGGACAAGTGACAGAGGTGAAGCCTTTCAGCTCCTTCCAGTGCTTGGAAATGCTTTATGCTTTGGGTGCCACCACGGGAATCCCCTGGTTTGCCCATTCCAGTGGAAATTCAGAGGAAAAGAACAGGAAAACTTCAGCACTTAAACTGCTGGGTGCTTTGAAACACTTCTCTTTGCCATTTCTGTGGGTTCAGTGGCTCATCTGTGTCACGGATCCACGACAGGACAACTCACAGGGGGTGTTTGCTGTTTGTACTTTGATTTTAAAGGCTGGGAAAGGAACTGCTGGAATTGTGAAGTCACGCATTACTTGGTCCATTCCTGGGATTGAGGGGGGGCTGAAGAATTTCTCCCTGGCTCTGTTCTCACCCGGGGCTATTTTTGTTGCAGGATAGAGCTGGATTGCTCACACTGATCCTGCTGGAGTGGAGCTGCTCCTTGGATCAGAGACAGGCTGTGATGACTTCCATTGACACTTTTCCACTCTAATCCTGGGAAGTGCTGGGTATGAGCCATGGATTGCTTAGTCTGCCCTGAAACACCAGTATCAGGACCTCAGCTTCCAGAGGATTAGAGAGATTTTGAGAGGATGGGACTTGTAAACGAGGAATAACAACAGATTTTGGTGTGGTTGTGTCAGCCCACTTTAGGTTTTCTCTTCACTTCTAGTGGAAGGTGTCCCTGGAACAGGGTCTTAAAGGTCCCTTCCAACCCAATCCACTCCATAATTCCATGATCTATACACTGTCCTCTGGTGCTCTGAACCTTGTGACCATCTTACCTGCACTGAAAAACTGAGAGAGCCCTTTGAATTCCTCGTGGGGGAACTGCAGCCTCTCGCTGGAGCAAACCAAGCCCTGAATTAAAAGAACCCAAATTAAAGCTGTTGACAAAGCTCTTTTCTGGCCAAGTGCCACTTCAAACAGGCTGCAGGCTGGGGAAGGTGGGTGTTGTTTATCAGAGACACATCTCTCCCAGTTTCATAATAACTGCCTTTCAGGAAGAGGGCTAGTTAAAATAATTCCTGCTGGATCCCATGGTGCCTTCTTGCACCCTGGGCTCTTAAAACCTGCATGCTGGGAATCAAAAAATAACAAAAAAAAAACCCAAAACCAACCAAAATCCACCCCAAAAAACCTATTCACTCAGGTCAGACAGAGCCAGGAATGGAAAATTGTCCTGGAGGTGCTTTTGGTTCCAGCAATAATAAGACCTGTCATTTGTTACACGTTAATTGCACGTTATTATCTTTTGTAGGTTAAGTCAACCAAAGGTTTCTTGTAGAGTTGGAAACAAAACTGTAATCTCTGGTAGGGTTTGCAGTGCCAGGTTAGTCTGGGGTGGGGTTTTTTTTCTGGTTGCCTTTTGGAATCCTTTGCAAAGGCAAAGGGAATGCCCTGCCATGGGAGCTCTCTTCCATGGAATAATCTCAGAGCACAGCACTGCAAACTCAGAGAAACTGAGCCTTACAGTTCCCCAGGGGACAGCTGTATCATAATCCTCTTTTTCAAGAGTGAGCCACTGATGAATCCAGGAAAGGAAACGGGATTTCCAAGTGCTGGAGTTGTTCCCCCACCGCAGATAAACCCTGAGCTCTTACCAAGTCCTCTCTAATAGAATTATGAGTTTTATAAAACTCTGCTTTATTAAAGAAACATCAGTTCTCCTCTCCTCTCCCCATCTCTGTCTCCCTGTCAGTTTGTCCCTCACATCTCAAGCAATTCCCTTTTCCCGGGCTGAGGATGGGATGTGACTGTGATTTATCAACACTGGGAATCCCCAGGGCTGATCAGCTGCTCCTCCACGCTGTTGATCCATCAAATCCTGAGACAAGCAAAGGCAGATACACAGAGACAGAGGGTTTGGCTGGGCTGGGACCTCATTCCTTCTTGATGGGCTTCCCAATGTTTATGCCTGAGTATTATTTGGCTGGAGATCTGTGTTGAGAGATGGAAGAGGATACCCAGGATTTCTTGCATTCAAAGCTGAGGAAAACTGAGCCCAGGGAAATGGGGAAAACACATTGTCCGTTTTTTTCTTCCACTTAGGAAGATCCTGGCAAGCTCCAGGGGACTGTCTGAGTGCACCAGCCTTTCTGCAGGTTATTATATCACGTTATACCAGAGCAACACCCCAGAAATCATCCTCCAGCCCCTGCTCTCTCATCCCATATTTTGTCTGGTTCCATCCTTTACTGACTTTTACTGCCCAGTAATGGAGAGGCTGAGATTGCTGGCTGCAGACACACTTTGAAAAGCTGAGCAGTACTTTTTCCCCATTGCCCCATGAATGTAATAGAAACCTGAAATTGCAGGATTTGCCTTGTTATCACCATATTTTTTTCTCTACAGACCAGTCTGGACATGCTTTTCCAGTCAGAGCTTCCACATTTGTCTGTTGATTTAATTGCTCCCAGGAAAAAAAAAAAAAAAAAAAAAGGGCAAAAAAAACCCCCCAACAAAAGAAAATCCCAATCCTTTTAAAGAGCTCCCAAGCAGGAAAACAAGATGCTGAATTTGAGTGCTCTGGGAGAGATTTTCTCTAAAGAAGGGAAGTGTGTAAAGAGAGTGACTGAACTCATCTTCAGGATTGGTTTTGATTTATTTGCATTTTTTCCTAGGGGAACGAAGGTCAGGATTTGCTGCTGCCTTTCAGTGTGCAGGTGTCTGACCTGGGCTCAGGCTCCCACAGCCCAAGGGATGAGAGGCCCCCAGAGGGGCTGATTCCTCTTGGCTTCCCTTGTTATCAGTTGTGGGGATACTTCTGCAAAAGCTTCTTTCTCCACATTGGCTTGAGAGGGAACTGGGTGCAAAATTTCAGTTGGGTGAAGAAGTTTCAGGGAGATAATTCCAGGAGAGAGGAATTCTGGTCAGTGCAGGTCAATTGTCTCTGAGCATCTTCTTTTTAAGTGACAGTTTGGTGATCCTGTGCAGTTAAAATAAAAACCAGTCACCATAAACCCCATAATTTGCCATTCCTTCTTACCTCACACGACTCTTTTGTATTTTAAGAAGCAATTTAATTAACCCACCTGTCCCCTTATCACCCATCCTGTTTGTCCTCACCTGTTTCCCTATCTGTAGTCAATCTGTTTTCATATGTCTACTTTTATAATCATTAATCCAATTCCTTTAATTCCAGCTCAAAAAGGAACACAGTTTAACATGTTTCTCCTCATGTGTTGTGTTCTGCACCTGGAGCAGTTTGGGGGTGTTTGGGGGTTTGGGGTGGGGGGGGGTTGCTTTGTCTGCATTGGAGTTTCCCCCCAGGCAGTGACAGTGTCTGATTCAAACCTTCCCCCTCCTGAAGGACAGCAAAAAGTTTGGCAAGAAGGAACAAGTGAGGTGCTTTTTCTGCTCGTGGCAGGCTGGGAACAGACCACCAACTAGAACAAAAGCCATCAAACCAGCCCCAGCAGCTCCAGTTACACAGCACAGCCCGGGGTAGGACCCAGCACATCCACGGGGGTACAAGAGACTTACAAGGGTTTGGGGTTTGGTTTTGGTTTTTTTTTTTAACTCTTCCAGACTGTTTTGAAACATGAAGCAATGGGTTAAATTTAGCACAGTCCTCGGGAAGCTCCTTCCCATCCTGCAGGCTGGGTGTGGGACCCACCACCCCTGTGGATGTGCAGGTCCAGCTGCCTGGGCTGACCCCGGGACAGGGGCCAGGCTGAGCTGGTGACATTCCTGCTCCCTGGTGGCATTCCTGCTCCCCGGTGACATTCCTGCTCCCTGGCACTTGGGCAGGGTCCAAACATGCAGGAGGTGAACAGGGGGCTGTGACTGGGCCAGGGGCTGGGGCAGAACCCTCCTCGTTCAGGCAACGAGCAGGAGTGGAGAACAACAGCCCAATTCTCTGTCTCTTATTTTCCTTTCACAGAGGAGCAAAATCCTGGACCCACACACAGTTTATCACAGGCAGAATCATTTAATCCTGAGATCCCAGAGAAGCTGTGGCTGCCCCATCCCTGGAAGTGTCCAAGGCCAGGTTGGATGGGGCTTGGAGCAACCTGGGCTAGTGGGAGGTGTCCCTGCCCATGGCAGGGGGTGGAATGAGATGAAATTAAGGTCCCTTCCAACCCAAACCATTCCAAGATTCTATGATATAATAAAATCTGGAAGAACCAACCAGTCCTAACTGGTGAGCTACTGTTGCTCCTGCTGGAATGTTCCATCCTAGGAAGATTTCCCATAAAAGGAGGAGCTATAATTAATTGTGATTAATCCTCGGGGTTATTTGCTTGTATTTCTGTCTCACTGATCAACCAGAAGTGCACACAGCACCCACACACTGCCTGGGCTTCTGGAACAATATGTCTTAACGTGGTTTTTACAACCTATATCCATTCTCCCTCTTTGTTTTCCAAAGCCTGGGTCTTAAAGAATGCTACACTCAAAAGTCCAATTGGGATTAGCCTGGAAAAGTGGCCAAAAAACCTGAATTCCAGGGAAGTCCTTCAACCCAGTCAATGTAAATAACATTTTACTGGGACATCTAGTGGGAGAATAACATAGTGCAAACCAGGCCAACCCTTATCTGTGCTGGGGCTGGCTGGGAGGCTGGAATCCTCCTGCCAGTACATCCAGTTTGTAATGGAAAAATCCTCACTTTCCAAATAATCCCCGAGGATCTCCTTAATTTAATTTGAAAACTAATTTTACAAAATATTTAATTTTTGCTGGGTTTGGAGGGGTAAAGATTAAACATAAAAACAAAGCATAAGTTTTGAGAAACCCATCGTGATTCTTTTTGCAAAATTGGAAGAAACGAATGAAAAAGAAAATATAAGGTGGAGAATGTTCCTTCTTTTTATTTTTTTTCAGCCTCAACTGAAACCTCATTTGCAGATTGAAGTGATAATGGAGTAAATAAGGGAAATGATGAAATTGTTTTGGAAACAAGAGCCTACTTTTTGGCTCCATTTGTGCAGGATTACTAATAGGAGATGCCTGGCATGATGAGGTCTCCTTGGAGTCCCCAGGAACGATGGGAAAGTGTAAGTTCTGAGCCATGTCCTGTGTTGGTGCCCAAGTGCTCATAAGGGCTGCAAGTCCCAGGGAAACCTGGGAAACCTGGAGTTCAGGCTGTTCTCCAGCAGCAGATTTGTTCCCTTTCCAAATGAGCAAATCCACTCCTTGATCTCTGCCATGAAAACAAAGTAAAGAAGAATATTTGTGTCTGACTGAGGTGCTTGCAAAGCAAAAGCAGGGGTGGGGAAGGCAGAGGAGGTAAAAGCAGGGGGTCTCTGGCTCCTCCAGCCCCAACAGGGATGAGGCCACAGAGCCAAATTCTTTGCTGCTTTTCAAAAAAAAAAAGATCTGCAAACTCCAAATATTCCATTTTCCTGTTTCCATCTCTGGGATGGCCATCCCTGGATAACTCCCTTGGGTAGCTGGGCCACCTCTAAAAGTCGGAGAAGCCTTCAAGGAAAAGAGATAAGGGCAGTAACGGGGAGGGGTTTGTTCCTTCCATGCTTTGATGGAAGCACTGCTGTGTCCATGTGCTGGGTTATCCCACACCCCTCAGTCCCTGGGCTGGAGCTGAGGTTACCTGGGGCCTGCCAGAGCTGTCTCCTCCCGTGGTTTTGTCTGTTTACACCCCCAGCCCAGGTGAAACAGGAGCAGTTCCTGAGCACATTCCTCAGTGGGACATCAGCCAGTGCCCTCAGCTCAGGGAAATGAATTCCAAAAGCCCTCTGAGCTCCTGGTAGGGGCTTTCAGGGACAAGGCAAAGGTAGAGCAGGAGTTACTGATGGAATTGCAGCAGGCAGAGCTGCTCTGGAAGCACAGGGAGCCCCGAGGACTGAGATCCCAGCCCGTGGATCCAACAGTCCTCACGCTGGCTCTGAGCTGCAGTGGTTGATCTAATAATTATTGTTTTCCAACTTGAGCTCGTAGGAGGCTGAGCCCTTCCAACTCTTTGGGATAATGAGGTGGATAAAACCCCTGAATGTTCTGTACCAGAGCCCTTTCTGACACTCTCACATGCTCCTAAGTATGTCATCAGCTGCACTCAGACTGTTAAATCCCAATACACGAGCAAAGGGCTCGGAAAGAGTGGAATTGGAAAAGAGGTGGGATCAGGCTCGCCCACAGGATTTTCTTTTGTGCCAGTGCTCACAGACGTTTCGAGTTAAAGCAAGAACCAGGCCAGGAAAAATGTGCAGATGCTTTAATTCTCTGCAGGATTTATAATATTACACGGTGAGCGTTTGCACCCTATACAATAAAACCACGTTGGCTTTACTACATATAAAAGAAAACAAAACAAAAAATCACAAGTTTGACAGCAATTAGGGTGAATAGACATTTATTTTATCCTTTTACTAGCAGGACCAATTGTGATTTTATGCTCTGAAAAAGCTCATTTTAAAGTTTTATGTCTGAAGTGGCCTTGCCAAATCTAGCTTAATATTGTTACATTAAATGGATGGTAAAATGTGTTCTTAAAACCCTCCATCCTGTAAAGGACCTGGAACCAGGGAACTACTGCTAATGAGAGTCAGGTCCTGAAACACAGCCCTTGTGCATGTTTGCTAGAAACAGCTGGAGGTGTTTGCCAGTCCCTCCCAGTACATGGGCCTGGCTTTCCAGGCTGCATTCCCCATCCAAGCTGCTGGTTCCCAGCCACCCAGAGCACTGGCCAATCCACAGCCACAGCAGGAAACCCAAAGTGCCTGGAGCTGTGCTGGCACCACGAGCACGCTTAGAGAGATCTTTCCCATCTCCAGAAGTGGCTCCTCTCCCTTCCCACACCCCCAGCCCTTCTCTTTCTCCGCTCTTCTGGCTTTGAGAAGGAGCCCTGAAAGCATTGGTTAGAACCAGCCTCACAATGGTTAGAGGAATTCTGGTCACATTTTCTTGTTTTCTGTTCTTCACACCCCCAAAACCTTTATTATTTTGGGGAATTGCTCCAGGCAGGGAGGAGCTTAAAGCATGTGGTGCTCAGATCACTCCCATCCTTGCTGGTCATGGTACCCTCCTAGAACCCAACCCAGCCAGGGGATGCAGCTCCCTTGGCAGCCCTGATTTACCTGGGCCTCCAAATATTTTCTTGCTCTTCTTTTTGAATGGTCAGTCAGACACGGAGGGGCTGGAGCATGTCCTGGGAAGGGAGGGGAGCTGGGAAGGGGCTGGAGCAGCAGGAGGGGCTGAGGGAGCTGGGGGAGCTCAGCCTGGAGAAAAGGAGGCTCAGGGGGGACCTTCTGGCTCTGCAACCCCCTGACAGGAGGGGGGAGCCGGGGGGGGTCGGGCTCTGCTCCAGGGAACAAGGGACAGGAGGAGAGGGAACGGCCTCAGGCTGTGCCAGGGGAGGGTCAGACTGGACATCAGAAGGAATTTCCTCCTGGAAAGGGTGGTCAGGCCTTGGCAGGGGCTGCCCAGGGAGGTTTGGAGTGCCCAGCCCTGGAGGTGTCCAAGGAAAGCCTGGCCATGGCACTCAGTGCTCTGGGCTGGGGGACAGGGTGGGCAATGGGCACAGGGGGGACTCAAAGTTCTCAGAGATCTTTCCCAACCTCAGCGACTCTGGGATTCTGGGAATATTGTGCACCAGCAGCTGCTGTTGCCATTCCCAGCTGCACATTCTCTGTGCCACAAGTGCAGAGAGGATCCAAGAGCTGAACTGAGAAGGAGATGCCACCAGGCCTGTTGTGAGCACGGGGAGCTGAGAGGCAGGACGGGTTCATGGGGTTCACTGCAGCCAAAACACCCCTCCCTGTGCACGGGGCTCCTCAGACTGGTTCAGCAGAGCTCCAGGTCTGGTGCAGGATGCCAAGGCAAGGTTCAGCACTCAGGGAGGGTGTGAGAGCTTCCCATGCACACCCAGAGCTCACTTTCACCCCCCAGATAAGACCAGGAAATAACGCTGCATGAGGCTGAGAGGAGATAATTACCAGGTAGGAGCAGCCAAGCTGAGGGCTGGGGATTGCCTGGAGGTGACATGTGAGGGCTGCAGGTCCTGGGAGCTGCCACTGCAAAGCTCCAGCTGCCTCCAAGATACTTCCAGCTGAGCAGGTCTCCAGGCACAGCTGGTGAAGGTCCCTGGAGAGCTGGGTTTGGTCCTGGGGGTTATTTGTCCAAAGCCACTTCACTCCTCCAGGTTTCTCTCCTTGCTCAGTAAAAGGTTGAAATGTCAGGGTTGTGCAAGGAGGACAAAGCCACAGGAAGGTTCTGTAGGACAGGGCTGGAAATGGGCTGCTTCTGCTCAAAGCTGTTTATGTCCCTGCTATACATGGATTGATGTGACATTTCCCTCCTCCTTCTGCCTCATATGTAGAGCTGAGTTAGGCCAGAGTTTGATGAACCTACCACAGAGATGCTGATCCTAAAAACTGAGCACAACATGCAAGAGATTCCTGCATGACTGACATGGTAACACACCAATATATCCCTGTTCTCTAAAACCCCTCTGCTGTTTGCTTAGCAGACATTATTCATCAACTGGGAATGTTTAATATATCAAAATTCCTTTAATTTGAATACAAACAGTCATTTCCCACCAGTATTGACCAGCCTGTACTTTCTTCAGGTTCTTGCTGAAAGCTTTTCTAGCTTTCCTAGGGAGTGATTTCCAGTCTCTTTGTTCCATGGTACTTATTAAACAATTCTTTTTGACAGACTTAAGTGCAAACAGCAAGACTGCAGCAACTGGGAAATTAAAAATATATTGTTAATGCAATGCCAAAGGCACTTTTTTCCCCCATGAATGATTTGACAGCATTTGCTTTTTAAAATGTAACTGTGCTTTAAACAAATCTTGTTTAGTACTGACTTATATCATAAACCTCTGGTCAATCATTTAGTGAAAGGTCTTAAACGTGTGTTTAAATTGAATATTTATAACATTTGATGTTAACAAATATATTTAATATTTCTGTTTTGTTTATTGGGTTGTTCAGCCTGGAGAAGAGAAGGCTCTGGGGAGACCTTAGAGCCCTTTCCAGTGCCTAAAGGGGCTCCAGGAGAGCTGAGAGGGACTTTGGACAAGGGCCTGGAGAGACAGGACATAGGGTTAAATGAGACAGGGACAGGACACAGGGACACTCTTCCCACTGGTAGAGAGCAGGGATAGGTGGGATACTGGGAAGGAATTCTTGGCTGGGAGGGTGGGGAGGCCTTGGCACAGGTTGCCCAGAAGAGCTGTGGCTGCCCCTGGATCCCTGGAAGTGTCCAAGGCCAGGTTGGACAGGGCTTGGAGCAACCTGGGCTGGTGGAAGGTGTCCCTGCCCATGGTGATGCTGCAGATCTCTCCTCAGTAAAGCCACCCACTGACCCCCAGACCCCGGAAACCAAAAAGAACTCCATGAAAATGGAGCGGGACTGAAGGGCACACTCTGCTTTTCCCACTCCCCCGGGTCGAGTCGCAGCTCTCCTCACAATGAATCCCCCCTCTTGCTCCATGGGCACATTTACCTGTCCCTTTTGCTGCTTGTTCTCTGTCCCAAGCTGAGCCCTCAGCTCTGCCAGGGGAGCAGGGGGTGCTCGGGCAGGAGGCAGCACCAGCGATGCCCCTGTGCCAGCGTAGGTGCCCACGGGGAAAGTGGTGCCTTGGGAGGGCTGTGGGAGGGTTGTGCTCCAGGCAGCTCGGCTGGGGCACTGTGGGTGTGCTGGAGCAGGGCCAGCTTTCCAGCCCTGCCAAGGTCAGGAGTGGAATCTGTGCCGGTGGGGAAGGGGAAGGTGGCTGTGGGGAGTCAGTGCTGCCCCAGGGCTCCCCGGGGAACCCGCTGGCTGCAGGGCCAGCAACAGCAGAGAAGGGGAGTGTCGGCCACTCTGGGCTGGGGTGGCTTTCTTCTCCTCACACCTTGGTGACAGTCCTCGAACTAAACACCTGAGGGGTGCTTTGGAGCCAGTTTTTAAAGGGTCTCCACCCAGAGCCCTTTTTCTGGAGGGATGGAAGGGCACATTTGGGGCTTACAGTCACAATTGGGTCTGATGGCTCCTTTCAGCTGTTATCAGGTTGTAATTTATAAATAGACCTCCCTCCTTAATATGCATGTAAAATAGACGTGGCATCAAGAAGGACTCAACAGAAAAATGCAACCACACTTTTCAGCCCAGCTTTTAAAATCAAGTGTGAAATCTGCAGTTTGAGTGATGATTTCAGTGGAATGATCTTTATTGCCCAATCCTTACCTTCTCAGCTCATGGAATCATAAACACACAGAGACAAAACATGCTGGAGTGTTCCTAACTGCAGAGATCCCAACGTGTGCCAGAACAGAAAATTCTAGCCCCAAATAAATCTGAAAGCCCAGAATTTGGGTGTTCATCCTCCCAGCCCTGCACACAGAGCTCAGGGTGAATGTGCTGCTGATTTTGGCCACCTCCAGTAGGCACCTGAAGTTGAGTGGAAGGAACTTGTGCCAGGTGTTGTTACTCTGTGCAGACTTGGTGTCACTGGGAGGAGAAGGTGCTTCAAGGAGAACATTAATTTGGGAGGGGCCTAAAATAATTAAATAACTTAATATCAGAGCATTTCAGTTTATACAGGAGGAGAAAACTCTGGCAACATGAGTCAGGCTCTCTCCTAAGAATGACTAATATTATAAACAAATGGTCAGATAGAGGCATTAAACTCACTTTTCTGACTGCACTTCTTAAAGGTCATAAAACCAATTCAGTTTTCCAGTTTCAGCTTTTCCCATCTACTTTGCTGAACAGTAATCAGGTCATTGGGCCACTTCCCTTGGAGACTGACCAATGCATCCTCAGCTTTATTCTAAATATAGCAGGCCTTTTTTTAGCATTGTTAGTTTTCCCACTTTCTTTTTTTTTTTCACTTCACTCCCTCCAAGTGGATTTAGTGCAGCAGGAAGGTGCCAGATCGACATCACTGGAAAATGACGTGCCAGAGCTGCTGTTTGTCCAGGGAGAGCAGCCTGTGTTTATCCACTGCACACTGGCAGCTCGGGCTGACTCCTGCACCACTCCACCAACGTGCCATAACCTTGACCTGTGCAAACCAGGCTGGGCTCAGTCTCTGCCCAAAACCACGCCGTGGAGGCAGCCAGGCAAGGTTACCAAACCCTCCGGTCGTGCTTGCTCTGGAATGCAGACAGAGGTCCACAAAGGCTGGTCTTGCAGTTTTGATGGCATCAGCAACGTCCTCCTGCGCAGGATTCTGACACAGAAAAACTGGGATTCGGCTTTTCCACCTCCCACTGGTGAAAGATGAGGCACCTCCTCCACGCTGGACACCACCTGGGAGGGTGGGGAGGCCCTGGCACAGAGAAGCTGTGGCTGCCCCATCCCTGGAAGTGTCCAGGGCCAGGTTGGACAGGGCTTGGAGCAACCTGGGCTAGTGAAATGAGGCCCTGCCCGTGGCAGGGGAGTGGGACAAGATGGTTTAAAGTCCCTTCTAACCCAAACCATTGATTCTGCAGTTACCTGAAAAAGGGAGAGGACCTGTGTGAGAACCCCTGTGAGAGGGAGGTGGCACAGCTCCATTTCTAACATGGCTTTTCTCTCTGCTCTAGGCTTTGAAGTGGGCTTAGGAAACAGCTTAAACCAGACAGGTGACTTAGAGCTGGGTATGGTTTAGTGAGTTGAATCCCACCCAAAGCGACCGGAGGCAAAACGACGTCGAACAGCCTCGCTTTTCTGCTGCACCAATTGCTCTGTATTTTCTTAGGCCCCAGGCCTACCCCTGGATTCCTGGAGACTCGGGTTTCTGCCGGGCTGACACCATTCCTGGAGCAGAGAGCCTCAGGTTGCAGCCCCTCCGGGGTCCCGTCTGCAGCCACGGCCACGCCAGGGAAGGGCTTTTGATACCTTGACGTGGACGGGTCTGCACGACACCCAACCCAACGGGGGAAGCTCCTGGTGGGAGCCCCCTGGTTATGATTGAAACATCAGTTTCTAAGTAAATAGCCCTTTAATTAAATTGAAATAACTCTGCCCCGCTGTTTATTGTGTCACTCAGGAGTGTTATGTGTGGTATAATCGCTACAATTTGCTCCTGTAATTGCAACTCTGTGTTTTGCAAAATGCACAATGCTTTTCACTTCCAATCCATGGAAACTCTTGCAGATCGGCCCTGACAGCTCCCAGCTTTCCCTTTTCCCCCTGTGTGCTTTCATTTCTCTTGCTGATCCTTGGCATTCTGCTTTTTGGAAGCTGCAGGGCTGTTTGCAGGCACGGGTATTAAAAACCAGCGCAGCAAGATGTCCCCAAACATATTTCTGCTCCTGGTGTTCTGCAAATGATGTTCCAATGGAGCAGCCATCCAGTCCAAGGAAATAAAACTGTCTTCATGCTGTCCTGCTCTCCCTGTTCCAAGCTCTAGAAATGACCCAGCTTGGTTTGAGTGATGCAGAAGCTCCACAGTGCAGTGGGTTCAAGTGCAGCGTTGTAGGAACACTTTCTCTCCCAGTTTGGTCTCTGTTGTTCAGTCTCACGTGTGTTCTGGCAGAGGGGAGGCTTAAAGAGCTGCACTGAGGTACCTGCTTGGCACGGTTTTGGTCTTGGCTTACTGGGGAATTCAGTGCTTCAGGAAACACCTTCTCCTCCTTTCTGAGCTCACCAGAAGGTGAAGGTGCTCAGCAACAAGGAAACCTGCAGGTCTGCCACTATCAGGGTAGAGCTGCACCAGTCCCTGTGCCAATGCACTCCCAGAGCTTCCACAGCTGGGGCTGGAGACCCTGGTTACAGACTTGGCTTGGAAACACATAGTCCTGGTTGGAGGGGGACATTGATGGGCAATGATTGGTTCAGTCTGGCGGATAATTGCAATGATCAAAAGAAATCTGGGTCTGAAGAATGATTTCCCTGCCCCTCTTTCACCCACTGGCTGTCCTGGACTCACCTGAGCACATCCAATTTGCCCAAGGCAGCAGGAGCTTGAGCTCCCTTTTTCCATCTGGGAAGGACCTCCAAGGTCACGGCAGAGGGTGGTCACTGAGATGTGTGTCTGACACACAGATCTGCTCCTGTCTGCACTCCACGTGCAAACACTGGAAAACAGCCAAAAAACTGGCCTTGAGGACACTCCTGTTCCATGGATGGATGGTGCCACGAGCCCAGTTCACTGCTCAGCTTCTTCCCACCCACAGAGCTGAGCTTACCTGGGACTTCCCATTCCCCTCTTGCAGAGCAGATTTGGGGTTTGCCAGCCAAGAGCAGCTTTTATTCCATTTTGGGTTGGTTATTCTGATCAGAGGCCACTGGAGAGGACTGATATCTGCAGAAAGGAGTTTAGTTCACCTAATTCTTGTCCACCACTGAGGCCCTGGGTGGTGTCCTTTAGTCCTGATGGTGAAATAACAGTGATTCCTTCCTTCAGCCCTTGGGCCTGGGCCTTCAGAAGCCACACCAGGCTCCCCATCTCTGCAGAGTGCTCAGCACGAAGAACATGCTGCTATTCAACCATCCTGAGATCCCACAAGCAGTAAAAATCAAACAACACACTGAAAACCTTTCCACTCAGCTCTGTTACCTTAGGAGAAGAAGGAGAAAAGATTCTTTTAAGTGTATTTTTACAGTTTATTGTCTCAAAACAACCCAGCTAGTGGGTCTGTCGTCAGATAGACAGATATTTGTCACTCTATTATTGTTTTACAGTGTCAGTTCCAGACACTTAAGTATTGTTGGAATGCAGTAGGGGGAAAAAAAAAAATCATGTTTTAAATCTCCGATGGGGTAATAAACTGCAGCCAGGAGCTAATTGTCCTGAAACTCGATCCTTTACAATATGTTATTGCTGGAGTGGGACTCCCCAGCCCTACTGCACTGGGGGTTTGTTCCACCATTAGTTAGGTAGTACATACACACTCCAAAAGCCCTCAGATCACAGGTTTGCTCCCAGCTGTGGACTTAAGCACAATTCTCCAAGCGATCGATGCATTTTGTACATTAAGCCAGTAAGGGAGGGTATTAATCCTCATCAGCTTTAATGGCTCACTGTGGACTTGCTTCCTACCAACCCTCTTCCACCCAAGAAGTCCTGGGAACGTTGCACCCCTCCTGTCAGGAGCAAATGAGTCATTGCCCCGAGCCTGGAAGGCCAGAGGTGAATTGGAAGCCGCGCTGTGGAACACTCACACCACAGTATTATTATTATTTTCTTTTTGCACCAGCATTAAATAATATTTGAGCTCAGGGTGGTCAACCCAATGGGGGGGGGGGGAGGTTCACATGCTGAATGTGACCAAAGACAGAGCACATCCATCAGGGACTCACTGCAGGTTTTGTTCAACAACCTTTTTTTTGTTTTGTCCAACAACCTTTTTTTTGTTTTGTCCCAACCCAGGCTTCGTCAACCAGATCTTAAAATGCCAAGTCCAACTCCTAAATGTTAAGCCCCAGTTTGGATGGAATTTTGACTGGAAAAATCTTTTGGAGATCCAAAAAAATGTGATGTTCCTTCTCAGTGTTTTTCTCATCTGTGTTCTGGGTGAGGCCAATTAATAAATGTGCCTGGTTAGAATTGGAAAACTATTCTAAGGGTATTTTAGCCAAGCAGAACGAGAGTTATTGAAGCTGCTGCAATTTTAGGTCACATTTTAATGGAAATTCACTGGATTTTTATTTTCAGGATTGTTCAGCTGGAAAATTCAGTGTGAAAATTTAGTGTGAAAATTACTTGGGCAATATATACAGAACACTGAAATTGTTGCTAAACCAACCATTTAAATGGTTGCTAAATCTGTTGGTAAACGTGGTCACTTCTTGAAACATGATGGGAGAGGACATCTTATCGTGGAATCATGGAATGGTTTGGGTTGGGAGGGACCTTAAAGATCATCTTGTTCCACTCCCTGCCATGGGCAGGGACACCTTCCACTAGCCCAGGTTGCTCCAAGCCCCATCCAGCCTGGCCTTGGACATTTCCATGGATCCAGGGGCAGCCACAGCTTCTCTGGGCAACAAGTCTCGATGGAGGTGACTCCCACTGACCATAAATGAAGAGGATCAGACACGGTTTGTGAGGAGAACAGAGAGGGCTGAGCTCTGAACTGCAGAAAAAGCACACCTTGGGAGATGGTTCAGTGTTCCTGCAGTCACAGCCATGGAGAGGGACATGATGACAAACTAGTCATGATATCACCCCAAAGAACACACTGTCCCAGTCCTACTGGGCTGAACACAAAAATCTTCCAGTTGCTAAAACCTGTTGGTTTTGGACTCTACTGAAAAACCCAGCTGAGGCTCCTGACACTGGGAAAAGTAAATAAATCTGTCCCATATGCAAAACAATCAATGAAAACATCCTGGAGTTCATGGGGGGGAAAACATTTCCCCCAACAACGCTGATTCCAGTTCCAAATTTCTCTGCCTTTTTTTTTTGGAAGTGAACCAATTCACTGAATAGAACTTTGCAGCTCAGCACAGATTGTGGGGCTTCGAAATCTGCAGTGGAAAGAAATGCAGGTTTTAAGTGGAAAACATGGTTCCTCTAGACCAGTATGTGAGGTGGGCTAAAATAATTTGCAATTTTATAAAGCCAGAATAAATCCATACAGCCCACCTATTTCTTTTTTTTTTTTTTTTAATTCTTTTCAGCAATGCAAAGTGAAGAATTCAACAAAGTTGGAAGAAAAGCAGGCTTTAAATAAGACAAAAATTGTCAAAACGTGGCTGTTTGACACGATGTGGAAAAGCAAATTCTAGTTTTCTCTTTTCCTCTCCCTAAATTAAACCTGTGTTTTGCAAAGTGGGGGGGGGGGATGTAAAAGAAAAAAAGAATGGATTCATGGTTACAAAAGAGTGTTATACTCTCCTGTACCCACCTCCTCCTCTCTCCCTCACACACCCACACAGCAACTGGTAATAAAACTGTAACTTATGATTTCGCACCAATAATGGCCCAAGAAGGTGCCTCGATTTTCCCCCAGAGCGGAGGAAAGAGGCCAAAACAATCAAGCTCTGCCGTGCAGAGCGACCGTGGGCTCCGCCTGGGCTCGGCTCCCCGTGCCCCCCGTGCCTGTGGAACACTCTTCACCTGCCAAACCCCTCAGCCCAAGATGTGAGGGTGACCTTGAAGCTTATTTTGGCCCCCTCTCGGAGTCAGGGGAGGAGCGGGAGGAACGTGAGTCACCCAAAGGCTTCTCCTTCCCTTTCCCTCCACGACCTTTCCTGCGGAGCCCATCCATATTTTTCCAGCGTGACAACTTTCTACCCTGAAATCCGAGTGGTTTAAAGGTGTGCATTGGCTTTTTTGTGATTTTGTGGAGAACTATCACAGTTCCAGGTTTCTGCAGGCAGGAACAGCTTGCTTTCCCCTCGCCTGGTGTGACTGTACAGGGCAACAAGAGATTGCACAAGGGAAAATGATGCTGGGTTTTATCGAGGGGAATTTCTCACAGAATGGAAATCCCTGGGTTTGGTAAGCTTAGACAGAATGGAAAAATAGTCTTGGGATGGTAAATCCGTGGTCCAGGAGCTGTTATCTACATGGCAGGTAGAATGTTCCATGCTTTGGATGGATTCATGGTTATCCACACTGTGCAACCTGAGGCACTGCCCGCTGAAGGAGAGATGTGCTGTTTGTCACACAGCCTCCTAAAATAGAATGCACAGGAATCAAATCAAGTCTCATCAACTATAACATGTCTTTTGGAAGTATCATGGCATCAGAGAATCAGGAAATTCCAGAATGGTTTGGGTTGGGAGGGACCTTAAAGCTCATCCAGTCCCATCCCCTGCCACGGGCAGGGACACCTTCCACCAGCCCAGGTTGCTCCAAGCCCTGTCCAGCCTGGCCTTGGACACTTCCAGGGATCCAGGGGCAGCCACAGTTTCTCTGGGCAACCTGTGCCAGGGCCTCCCCACCCTCCCAGGGAGCAATTTCTTCCAGGAGTGAAAGGCTCCCTTTTTTATTAGTACATGTTTTTCTTATTAGTTACACCAAAGCTGCATTTAATTCTTGTCTTGGCAGAACTAAATTAAGATGCACAGAGAGGGCTGAGAATAAAATTTAACAGTTACATTCTGAAATGCCCCCGGAAAGCTCAATATCAACATAATCACAGTAAGACCCCCTGTAACCAAACATGCACTTCCATGGTTAAAGAAAGAGTAAACAGAAAAACCTCCTCGAGCTGGATCGGCCTCAGGTCTGTTCCTTCACTTTGGCACTTGTTCACTTGGAATGATGGATTAACAACTCCAAATTTCAGCAGTTTCTTTTCCCCCCTCTCTGTATTGGGATTAAGCGTTTTAGTATAATTAGTTTCTAATTGCTGTGTCTAAACCAGAGGAGTTTACGGGTGGATATCCACGGACATCTCAGCTCTGCTCAGGCAGGAGGGAGGGAATTCACTCGGAGGGACTGACCATGTTTAATGAGCAGTTCTGGTCTGACAAATGATTGTGTAAAACACTTCCTCCCTTCACATGTGCTCCCTGCACGCCTGGGCCCTGCGAGTGCCAAGCTCTTAACTTTTGGATTAAGTATCACAGGCTCCACAATTATTTTGTCTGCTTGTCAGGTACTCGCTGTGGAAAGAAGCAACTGTTTTTGTTATTCACCTGCCCGGTGTTAATGGGCTACTCAGTCACCCCAGACACACAGAACAAGGATCCATTTCCCAGCTTTAGGGAGAAAAAGAGTTTTTTCCCCCTCTGTCAGTGACACCCAGTCCTCTCAGCTTCATTCCAGATGCAGCACCTTAGAACCATGGAATGATGGAATGGTTTTTTTTTACTCTTGCATGTTCGTGGTCCTCCAGTTGCCTTATTCCTCCCAGGGATGGTGTTTGGAAGCAAGAGGCAGGGATGGCAAATGCCCTCTGGCAGAGGGGACCTGCTGGTGCTTTCTGTCACAGGGTGGCTTAAAATCCCACAATCCCAGACCAGTCTGGGTTGGAAGGGACCTTACAGAACATCCAGTCCCACCCCCTGCCACGGGCAGGGACACCTTCCCTACACCAGGTTGCTCCAACCTGGCCTTGGACACTTCCAGGGACGGGGTCACCCATCACAGACCTCTTCACTCTTTGAAGAGGCGCTCCACGAAAATTCTAAATTTAGCAAACGTTAAAGCAACTTTGGTGTATTTTTCCAAGCGATTGTTACAGTATTTTGTAACTTCTGTTCCCCTCTGGCTGGGCCTGGAGAACCCTCTCCCTCCCACCCCCTCCCCAAGTCCTGACAGCAATCGCTAGTTGTAAAATAATAGACCATCAGCCAGCAATAATTTGCAATCCAAACAGACTTGACGCTCTCTGACATTTATTGAAACCTCAGACCCTGTTCGCTGGTTTCAGTTTTCCTCCCTTTGCTCTGTTTTTACAGACAGACAAGTGCTTAGATTTGGGTTTAATAATGAGGAGAAATTTCGTCTTGGCCCAGCTTTGCTTGTGTTGGCTGCGCCGGGGCCGAGCGGCAGACGGGCGGTTGGAGTTAATTACGCTAAATGGTGAGAACATTATTTGACCCCACTGGTTCAGCACCAGATGTTGTTCGTTGCCTCTGAGAAACCAGCACAGACGTCAGGCTTTGGGGGCTGGCCGGGGGAGGGATAACCTCGGAGCTCGGGCGCTTTCCCCGCAGCGTCAGCCAACCCCGGGGGTGAGCCCGTGACAAACAGAGCCCTTACTGGGGGCAGATGGACACGTTCAGCTCGAGCCACTCAGGGTCTCGTTGTGTTTTTGGAGCTGAACTTATCGAAAAGAGAAAAAAAAAAAAAAGCCAAAACCTCCCCGAAAAATGGCTTTGCTAAAATGTGCGAGTTCACCCTCTGCCAGCGTGAGGTATCGGCTTCGGTAAATCCTTCCTGGAAAGTGAACTTTACGTTTACGGGCCAGACATGATGGAATTTAATGTTTGAAAATGATTAAAGGATTTTGTTCTTTCCCAGTAACAACTGCATTTGTCAAGGTGGCAGCCACGGTGGCCTCCGGAGGAGCTGAAATGGAGCTGAACTGCTGAGCTTTCCCCGGCTCGGGGCTGGGAATCCCTCCGGTCTTTAAGCGCTGGGGTTTGGGAATTACGTCGGGAGATATGGGAGGAGGGGAGTGTAAAGTGTTTATTGACCCCAGTCTGTGCTAATAAAGCATTAGAAGTATTACCTGCTCGGGGACTGTCGGGGCACAGCAAAGTTGTCCTGACCTTGGTGGAAAACTGGAACTCCTCCCAGCCTCTGAAGGAACTGGGCTGTGGGAATGACAACGCTTGTGCAGAATTACAGGTTACAGGAATGGAAGCTGAAAAGCATCATTACCACCAAAACTGAACTCCCAGTGCCTTCATCTGCCTGCACAGTAGTGATAAGGTTTTTAACGTTGCACAATTCGTGGACAAATTTGAATTATGTCTCCTTTTCCTACAGGTGACATCACTCACATTGTACCAGACAGAAGTCCCCCTGTGTGTGAGGGTTCTTGGGATGCAGGACAGCAATTCCCACACCTTCCAGGTTCAGTTCTGAACACCACTGGGTACCTATTTTGGGGTGACATTCCCTTCTGGAGCAAAAGCCATTGACCAAAGTCAGCAGAATACAGAGCCACTGGATGATTGGAGTAGTTTGAGGTCTCTGGTATCTTTTTAAAACATCACCACTTGCCCGTAGCATTATTTAAGGAGCATAAAAAAATTCTTGGTTCAGCCTTGGTGTTCCTTCCTCGTTCTCCACAGAGGAACTGCAAGGGCTCTGCTCCTGAAGGCCACATGAAAAAGTGATTTAAGTGCTGTGTTACTGCCTCTAGATGAAACACTGAACTGGATCACTCAGGAGGTTCTGTTGGACCTCTTTCATCTCCCTTTTCCCTTTGAGTCTCCCTGCCTTTCAGTGCTCCTCTGCCAGCACAAAGCAGCCCAAAGGTTGTTGGTGTAACTCAACACCCAGCACAGGATGCTGCACTTGGACTGTTCCCACTGTTTGCTGGGCCACTGAGATACTCTCAGCCTGTTGATCTATCAGAATCCTGGGATATGTCTGTTCATTAAACTATTCTTCATGAACTATACCATTTGCTGTATATATTTTATGCAAAATTGTCTGCCTGACACGTCCACCTTGAGTTCTTTATTAAGCTCAACAGTCCCAGCAATCTGTTCTTAGGTGGGGAGAGACTGGTTTTGGTGTTCTGGGCTTTTCTGAGGGAGATTTAGATTCACTTGGAGACTTCAACACTGTCTCTAATTTACTGTGCACCACGAGAGACACGAGCTGAAATTTTCAGGAGCAGATTAGGTTGAAAAAATTTATGACAGCATTTAGAAACATTAGACTTAAGACTGCATGCCAGAGCATGACAAAATAGCAGGTAATAACAGATCTCATTAGGACTGTTTATTTAAATTGAACATTATCCTGTCAGGGATGTTTTCACTGCTGGATAGGTCTTATTTTCATCCAGATTTACTTCTACCAAATACAAGCACCCAGAGATGCCTTCCTGGGGACTGCTCAGTGCATTCATTCTGATGTGCTCACAAACTTTCACAGGTTTTATGTTATTGTGAATCCTAAAGACAGTGCTACATTCTGTTCTTCTTTATTCATCATCTCCATATTTGATTATCTTCATGTATCAAAATGCCACTAGATCTTCAGTAGGATCAAAATGATTGAGACCCAAAAGTCCTATTTCAAAAGGTACCTAATGAGGATGATTTCTTTCAGGTGCTTGAGAATTGGAGTTATGAAATGCAGGATAATTTCACAGAGATTAGGCAGAAAGGAAAACCCAGTCTGAGCTTTAAGGTCCCTTCCAACCTATTCCATGATCCTGTGATTCTTTCTAGTACTTACTCTTTGTGCTTTAAATACAAAATATAAGTACAGAAACTGCCCAGACCCGATCACCTCTCCAGGTGATTTAGTCTGGCTTCCTAATCCTCAGTAATCTTCCAATAACAGGTGTGTTCTTTTAGCTCATCAGACCTTCAATAATGCTGCAGATCAGCTGCCAGCCCTCCCAGTGAAGGTGCAGATCTTTCCTGAGTCAAACCTTGGGGTAACCAGTGTGTTTTTACCACACAGAGACATCCTGGATGTGTCGGGACCCGTTGCTTGGTTTATCCACAATTTCCAGGCCAGCTCCCTTCAGACACCAGTTTCCTGCTTTATTTTCTTAAACAACAACCCCAGGTGGCAGCAGCATATTTAGATGTTCACAGATTAGACAAGACTATGACAAACACAAAAAAACAAACCCCCAAACAACACAAACAACACAAAAAAGGAGGAGACAGTGTCACTGCAGCAGCTGAGCTGAGGGTGACAGGAATTCAGTGCCAGCTCCATCTCCAGCACACACAGACTGCACAGCTCCTAAAACAGCAGTGGAATGATGGCACCACTGCTCAGCTAAATCTGGGCAACTCTTTGGGTGTTGTGGAGATGAAAAAGTGCTTTTCGTGGGGCTGGGCAAAGGAATGTTAAAATCACTTTCTAGTTTTTCTTTCATTTCAGATCAGACTGTTCCCTTTGATGTTAGTTCTGTGAGTTTGGAAAGACTCAGTCCTAGAAGAGCTTCTTCAGGCTTTTTGAAGAGATGTGCATAGTAGAGTTTGTAGAATCAGGGAATGGGTTGGGTTGGAAGGGACCTTGAAGCTCATCCAGCTCCAGCCCCAGGGGCATAAAAAATGGAAGGAACCAACATTCCTGGAGACTGTTCAACCCTGAGTATCTCCAGGTATTTAAGAAAAAAAAGGAAATATGTTATCTAAGACATTATCTAAGACATGTTGATAGAGAAGGGGCCATTCCACCAACTCTAGAGAGGCTCCCTGGTGTCCCACCCCCTTTGATTTCCACTTTCACCCCTCAGAGACTGATGAAAAGCAGCAGAACACCATTAACTTCAGTGGAGCCATTTTACTGGGGGTTTAATGTTCACCTCACACGCCTCACATCCACCTTTTCCTTACCCTCAAAGCTCCAGTAAAACACATTTCAGCCTATCAGGCTCCCAAAGTGTTCTTCTGCCAGGAACCCATCAAACCCATTTACTAATGACGTATATCCAAGACAATATAATGTTTTTGATTCATGTTTTTTGGAAAGCAAGTTGAGTTGACTTCCCTGTAAATCTTGCCACTTTATTAATCCCTGTTGAGCCCTGGCAGGCAGCTCCTGCTTTATTTGGCTGCTGGCACTGGGGCTGAGATAACACCCAGCCCTGCCATTCTCATTAGGGCCACGAGCAATGGGAAAAAACCCCTTTCAACAGCAGGTGAAGGGTCAGAACAAACCCACCCCTTGGGTCAATCACCAGCCATGGCCATGGTGGCTTTAATTACTGGAGCTGTGGGCATGAAACCCACCTTTTTGGCTTCTCCCTGAAGGTACAAAACTTTTCCAGGCAGGTCTTTGGGGGCAGAATTTCCAGGGTGCTCCTGAAAAACTTCCCTTGTTTTCCCAAGTTCATGGTCATCAACAGAACAAACATAATTTGTACAAGGGGAAGAGCTCCTAAATTAGGACAAATACACACAGTTACACAAAATGCCCTCTCACCAAAAATACTGTTCAACCCACTCTTCTCCCCCTGAGATTGCTAAATTCTAGATTTTTTTTCTCCCCCCAGCCATGTTCTGGGCTCTTTGTGATTGTGCTGGGTGAATAATGTATATTCGGGTCATTTCATTACTTTTCTAGTTTGCCCCATTTTATGACCTTTTCATGTTTCTTAGCATCTGGTTCACAGTGATTTAATAACCTCACTATTCACACACAAAGAGAAGAATCTGGATTATTAGATGTGAGCATAGAGAGAACTGGATGGGCCTGAAATTAAAGGAATTCAGAGGAATTTTTAAACATTTTTAACAGCAGGCAAACAGCCATTGGCACAGTTTATTAACAGAATCACTGCACTTCACTGCTAAAATCCTTAAATAATTCCTCCTTGTGTTTCTGAATGATATTCACTTCAAGCCACTGAGCTCAGTTGTGTCGGTTTTGGGTAATAGAGAAGAAAATTTTCCTTGCTTCAGGAAGCACAGGGTGTAATTCTGTGGCTGCTGCTGTGGTAGTGCTCAGGCTGGGTTTCCCTTTCTGCCTAAGCTCTGTGAATTATCCTGTATTTTATACTCCAGTTCTCAGGCACCTGAAGGAATAAACCCACCAGGTTCCTGTGGAGGTACAGAAGGGCAGCTCTGCGGCTTCCAGGAGCAGGAGAGGCTTTTCCATGTGTTCCCAACAGACATCCTTCACCCTGCAGGATGGGATGGGATTCCCCTGGTTGGTGGTGCCTGTGCTGGGAGTTGTTGTGGTGGGAGATTGAACTGAACACAATCCTTGCTGTGCCCTCGGTGGGCAGCTCACCCCTGGCGTTTCTGGGAAGTTCTCCTGTTGCAAACAGCACCAAAATTCCCTGGATTCCATCCCAGAGCAGAGCTGGGCATGGGAGATGCCCCCAAGGACAGAGTGGTACCTCCTGAGGCAAAGCCAACACTCAGGGGCACTGTCAGCTCAGGAACTGCAGCCTCAGGAGCATTTGTGCTGATTCATAAGAAATAAATTTCCTCCCTTTTCCCTGTTGAATCTTTGCTGACCCCCCAGAGGATGCTGATCCCCCCGAAGGGTGCTGGGTTGTCCTCTGTGACGTGGCAGGTCCCAGGGGCTGTGGGACAGCCCGTGGCCATCCCTGGGCCAGCACAGTGCCCAGCTTTGGAGCAGGGATGAGGAGTGCCCAGGGGAAGGACACGTTGGCTCAGTGGCTCTGCTCCAACCCAGAGCAAAATGCCTGGGCACCAAAGGCACCCCGTGGGTTTGCTCTTTGCTCTCTGCTGGATCTTGCCTGGAGAGGAGGGGGAAGGGTCTGTGTTAGCGCTCCCTAAACCACCCCAGTGTGCCCAGCCAGGCCACGGGAGCAGGTGCTAAACAGGGGAGAGGATTCCCAAAGGAATTCAGGCTCCAAGCCCGGGCTCTGTGCAGCAGCACCTCTTCCCACCTCCATCCTCCCCCTGAAACCACTCCCTGGTTTTCTGATCCTGCTGGGAACTTCCAGGTGCTTTTCACCTCACAAATATTCACTCCCAAGATTTCTCCCCACCATCTCTTCTTACCAATCCGTGCCAATGACTTGCCTTCCCTGGATAAAAAGAGAATCCATGCGTCATTCCCAGCATGGAATGCTCTGACTGACTGACCATCCTTCCCAGGATTTCTGCCCCAGGCAGAGGCATTTATCTATTTACTGGTTTTTATTTATTGACTTAGCCAGACTCAAAGCCAGAGGATGGAAAAACTGGCATGGGAAGGAATCTTGTAAAGCAGGGGGGGAAAGGATTCTGTTCCCTTTAAAAAGCAAATTCAGCTGGAAACGTTTTGATAACTGGTTTAGCTGAAACTCAGTAAATTTGCAAAATAACAAAAAAACTGCTAAAAAGCAGCTTTTGCTGCAGTCTCATGTTATGCTGTGCACTCTTCAGGAATCACAGACCTAAGGCAGTGTTTCCAAGCTGCCCACTATGAATTTAAGCGGATTTAAGTAATAACTTCAATATAAACCACTAAATAATGGTCCTCCTGTAGCCTCAGCTAAGGCAATAAAGCAACTCGGGGCAGAACGTGGAAGGTTCAAATCCTGGAGTAAAATGCCCAGTTTTGATTTAGTTTGTTTGGTTCTCTATGCCCCAAATCAGAGGGCCAGGAGCTGGACTTGGATGATCCTTGTGAGCCCCCTCCAGCTCAGGGGATTCTGTGGTTCCACTCAGAACCACCTTGCCCTGTGTGTGCCAGTGATCTTTGCTAAAATCCACCTCCTCTGGCAGCACAAACTGGCAGGAAGAGCAGTGAGCTCGTCCCAGTTCAGGGTGGGTCTGTTATTAACTTACCCCTCTGCCCATTTTAGTTGTGATTGGGTTTGACCCTGCTCAGCACCTGGGCACAATCCACAGCACAGCTCACTCCAGGATCGTTTTTCTGTTGAATGGCTTCAATCAGTTCTGAATTCAGCTCTGGTCCTGCTCTGCCATTGTTACTAGTGGGGATTCAAAGGAAAGGAAAAAACTCCAGTGCAGACAAGGCCAAAGTGAGTAACATCAGAAGCCTGATCATTTGTCACCTATGGTCACTCGAAACCATTATTTCTTTTACACACTGTAATTTCAGATAGACTTGTGTAAACAGTGTAAAGATTTATTTTCTCAAAATATCAGAACCACTTAGCGTGAGTCACAAGCCAGATTTCAGGCAGATAATTTTCTTCTAATAGATTTTTGGGTTAACAAGATAAAAATTAACATGAAAATGATTATGTGCTGACTGAAGGAAACCTGGTTTTATTTTGTTCCCTATTTGTTTTACAAGGGAAGTCTTCAAGTATCTTGCAGGGGCAAAAATATTTAAAGTGTTTGCACATGTTTCCCATTTCCATTTTATAAGATTCATTCACAGTCAGCCAAACCTATCTCTCTCTCTCCTTCTCTTTCTCTCATTCTTTTTTTCTTTTGATGCACTCCTTAATTAGTCTTAAAGGCTCCAAAGGTGCTTTTTTTCTGTCTGCCTTTTTATTCCAGACGTCGAGAGTGGCAAACACTGTTGGCAGTGAAGTCACAGGGCTCTAAAACCAGTGCTGGATGCTCCTCAAAGGATTCTGGGGTGTCCTCTGATCTGCTCTTTCCACTCGCCATGAAGGAGCAAAGTGGAGATCTAAGGCCTGTGTGTCATTAGGAGCTGAAGTGGCTGCGCTTGGATAATGTGGGTTTGGCTCCTGCTGCCAAATCCCAGCCCCTGGGAAGGCTTTGCCCCCGGGAGCAGCGCGTGGCTCCACGTTCCCAGGGCTGCAGTCTGGGATGGGGCTCCCCCCAGGCACTGCTGGGCCCTCGTGGCCCTGCTCTGGCTGCAAAGTTGCCCCTTTGCTGCTGGTGTAAATCAGCAGATCTCCCTTCCAGGCGGGCAGGGGCTCAGCAGCTGCTGTGCAGGAGGACAGGAGTCCTTGCCTGCCTTGGGTCTCACCTGCCTGGAGTCCCAGCTCAGGATTTGCACAGAGTGCTTCTGGTCACAAAATCCCAGAATCCCAGAATCTGCTGAGCTGGAAGGGACCCACCAGGATCACCCAGTCCAACCCTCAGCCCTGCACAGCCCCATCCCCAGAGTCCCCCCCTGTGCCCCAGGGGATCAGCCAAACCCTCCTGGAGCTCTGGCAGCCTTGGGGCTGTGCCCACTGCCCTGGGGAGCCTGGGCAGTGCCAACCACCCTCTGGGGGCAGAACCTTTGCCTGAGATCCAACCTGACCCTCCCTGACACAGCTCCAGCCCTTCCCTGGGTCCTGTCACCAACTGTCCCACGCAGAGTTTGTAACCACGAGTGCTCGGGAGAGAAAATACAATTTCCCCTGGCTCAAGGTCCCTTTGCTGATGGATGTGCTGCAGCAGGACTGCCAGGGCAGAACTGCATGTTTTTGAGGAGAATCTTATCACAGTGATTAAAGTTGCTTTTTGGTTTGTATTTTGCAAAGTGATCTTTTTTTCCCATCATCGGAGTTTCAGCACCACAGTGAATTATCTCCTCCCATTTTAGCAGCAGGGAGAAAAGAAGGATTTAAAGAAATTAGGGACTGATAAGGCTGTTCCACTTTCTCCGCTTTGCTCAGCCTCAGAAATCCCTGGCTGTGATGAGTCATTTTTTATTCTATTTAATCCCAAATTAAATCAATGTTGTTTAAGGCTGGTGAATAAGTCTTGACTAATGTTGATGTAAATGAAGTAGGAATAACCAGCACTTCACCAGGGTAGAGCAAATATATATTCTCAATACACGTGGAAAAAAAAAAGGAAAGACACTGAGTTAGTCCAAACTGGAGAAAAAAAAAAAAAAAGAAAAAAGAAGAAAAGAAATAAAATGCAGCTGTTTGCAGGAGATCTCTGATGTTTTAAAACTGGCACTGGAAAGTTGCCCCTCTCCTGCTGGTGTAAATCAGCAAATCTCCCTTCAGAGTGGGCAGGATTTCAGCAATTGCTGTGCAGGACGAGGACAGGAGTCCTTACCTGCCTTGAGTCCTACCTGCCTGGACTCTGAGCTCAGGATTTGCACAAAGTGCTTCTCCTGAAGTCCTGTTTTGGGTCAAGAAGGGAAATCAGACCCTGTGACCCTCACCAGTGGAATGGATTCAGGCACAGACCTGTGACTCTTTGCAATAAAGGACACGAAGGAGCTTGTGGGCATCTCAAAACGGTTCAGCCAAAGACCAGGAAAACCAGTTTCAACCCCCAGGGTGGGCACCAGCCAAAGCAGGGCAGCAGCACCAGAGAGCCCCACTCCTCGGCTGGCACCAGCTCCTCCTCGTGGAGTTTGGAGCTGCCCTCCCAGCTCCACCCCAGCCTTCTGAGGCCACACCTGAATCCTGCTTTTCTCCTCCCTTCTCCCCTTGGAACACTCTCAGCAGCCGCTGCCGAGGTTTTGCTAAACATGTCAGATTAAAGGTCTGGGCAGACGGATAAATGCAGCCCATCTGAGGGCATGTTTCCTCTCACACCTTCAGGGCCTGTCAGCATCTTGAATGGGATTCAGAAACGTGGCCTTGAAGCTGGCTGGAATGGAGCTCAATACATCAGGGGCAGCATTAGAGAAAGGAGAAAAAAGGATGGGGGAAGCTTTCATGGCAGTGAACCCCCCTCCCTCCCTCTCCAGCCCTGCAGTCACTGCAGACCAGGGATAAACAAGCTGGATGGGGGAATGGGGACCTCCAGCCATCCCCTGCTTCTCAGCTCAGGAGTTTCTACATCCTGGGGTTTTTCACACTCTCTTCAAAGCTTATTTTATTTTTTCATTAAAACCCCCTCTCCTTTCAAGCACTTCAGACTCCTGGATCTCAGCACAGAGCAAAGCTGGTCCTGTTAATATTCCTGTTCCAGAGGGAAGCTGAGCCATGGAGCTGGGAAGACACTTCTGTATCTCCTGCTCAGCTCTTCACAGGACTTGCATGTCTTTGCACAGCTCCTCTCTCCAGGAATAACTCCTCTGTCTCCAGAAATAACTCCTCTGTCCTGGCCAGGGCTCTGTCCTGCTCTCAGTGCAGCCCCAGAGCAACCAGGCTCAGCCAGGCCTGGTTCTTGCTGTGTTCCCACTAAACTTGCAAGAAACAAAGTTTTGGGCCCTTCTTGAGCCAATAAATGCTCTTGGAGGGTCCCAGAAGGAAGGAGAGCTGAGCACAGCCCAGCAGCAGCAGATGGAGGTGTCTGGATGCTCCCCCAGAAAATATCACAGAGAATGAGCAGCATTTAATCATTTAACCTTCTTTAATTGCCCATTATCATCCCTCTGCCCCTGGATCCCTGAAAGTGTCCAAGGCCAGGTTGGACAGGGCTTGGAGCAACCTGGGATGGTGGGGGTGGAACAAAATGACTTTTAAGGTCCCTTCCAACCCAAACCACTCTGGGATTCTGTGGAAAAACACTCATTTCACAAAAGGAGAACCTCTCAAACATTGATTTAAACACAAAAGGTTTTCCTGTGCTCTTGATTGCTGCTTTTGTTCTGTTTAAACCTAAAATATCTTCTTGTTTGTTTACCCTCAAGTCTTTAACTGAAGGAAAACTGAATCTCAAAGTATTTTAAGGCCTTTTTTCACTCTAAAGCTGAACACCTCTGTGGTTACAGTGTGCCACCCTTCTCTGAAACCCCCTGGGGCTCAGGTGGGCAATGCCACACTCACAGAAACTGAATTAAAAGAGCCCTAAGTGATGCCCCAAGCCTGCTGCATTTACCTCCTTTCATCCACGTGCATCTGCAGGAAGACAAAGTGTTGTGTTACAGGGAAAGAAAAACCACTGGGGCTCCTGTGCATTGTAGGGTGCTTAAAATATCTCCTTAAAATGTAGGTTTTGACTTTCTGCCCAGCACTGCCTCGAAAGTTTTGCCATTAAAACCTAATTGCTGAGCAAATGTTCCCTCAGTATTGCTCAGGGAGGACAGAGAGTGGGGCAGGGCTCACTTTTAGTATCATTTTTGCTCTTGCTAATCTGTTCCTTTTAATTTTTTTACATGAAATTCTTTCAGTTGCAAACTACCGATCTTCCACCTTGGAATAGAAACCAAGGGGGGGAGGGTGAAATGTGTAGGGTTTCCAAGGATTATTTACCTCTTCCCAACCAAAAGATGGATTTCCCTTCTCCAGGCTTTCTGGCACCATCATTTTTCCCTGAATATTCCTGACATGTCACAAATCATCCCTTGGTTACTGACTTGGAAACTTGGTGCCTCTCCTGAGCAGATTGGGAAGCTGTGGCTCAGCTCCAGAAATTAATCCAGTCCTGGGGTATAGGAAACACTCAGGGCCCGTGGATTTTTATTTATTTAATAAGATCCATGGAATTAATTAAGTTTTAATGCAACAGTCCTGTTCTGTGACCCTGCAAGCTCCATACCTGGGGAGGGGAGGGGAAGGGGTTGGTGCCACCAGGAAAAGTGGCCAAAAAACCTGGCCCTGGGCACTCGAGGCAAGAACAGGCTCTTACTGCTGAGAGGAGAGGGAGCAGCAGCTCCTGCCTCACTCTGGGGCTGCAGAGCAACAGTTTTCACTTTTCTCTGAGCTACTTGTTGAGGGGAGTCCCTGGAAAATCCCCGTTTGTGAAGGGGAATTTGTGCCTGTGCCAGGGAGGGACTTCACTGCCTTCCCCCCCTGCCCTGCCCAGGTGTTTGCACAAATGTCACATGGGGAGCCCCCAAATGGGGTCCTGCTGATGCAGAACCTGCTGAGATGAACAAATTCAGCTTTTTTGGACCTTCTTGTGGACTGTTCTGGGGCACAATGTGCCTTTAACCCTCGTCCTGTGTCCCCAGCACAGCTCAGGGTGGGGCTCTGGGCTCAGCAGGCACTGGGATTTCTACCAGCCCCCAAATTATGACATTCCAGGGTCTATCACTGCCTAAAGCTCCCGAGGTTTGCTCTTCCAGGGGAGCACTCACATATTTTGTGTCCCTCCCTCACCCCATGCCTGGTGTTGAATCCTTTCCTGGTTCCTCCTTGCCAGGCAGGAGTGTTGTAGGGGTTTGCCTGAGGATGGAGGCACCAGTGGTACCTGAACTCACAGAAATCCTTAAAATAATGAGTTGAACTCTATTATCTTCCCTGCTGAGCAGTTTGCTGGCCCAGCAGAGCCAGAGGCTCCCTCTGCCCTCTCCCCCCACCACACCAAGGGGGGCAGATGAAAAGCAAAGGCAAAGTTTTCTTTGGGGGAAAACAAACAAACAAACAAACAAACAAACCAAAACAAAAAACACAAACAAACAAACAAAAAAAAGAAATAAAAAGAGGTTTTAGTTTGGTTTCTTACTCTACCTAGGCAAGGAGCCTGCACCTCCTGGGTCTTGCCCAGCCCAGGGTGGCTGTGATTTGTAAGCACCAGGTTATCAGTTAAAACTAATAACAACACGAAGCTCTATTGTGTTTCACAGATGCCTATCTAAAGGAAATGCATAATACTCCAAACCTGCAAGATTTATTGTTTGCTATTTATTTGATCTTGTGGATAATTGTTTAATTAAAGTAATTAGCCGCTGCTTTCAACCCCCAAAACCATTACTAAGCTCATTCCAGCAAGGAGCTCCTCCAACCATAACACCTCCCTGGGCTCTGGGCTGGTGCCAGCCCGGGGCAGAGGAGCTCAGTGAGGAACATCCCATAAACTGGATAATCCTGGGACACAAAGGGGTGCCCACAACTCCTCTCACCACAATTAGTGTGTGATCTGAGCTTGGCAGGAGGTGGGAAGTGGATTTGAGAGTGGAAGATGTAAATATATAGAGCTCTTTTTAATGTTAATAAATTTGAGCTCTGAGCGAGGTTTTGGCCTTTTTTTTTTTTTCTGAGGGAATTCTCCACAGCCAAAGGAAATTCATCTGAGCCATTCCATGCTTCTCTGAGAAACTGATATATCTATAAATGCATTTTTATCTGTAGAGTTAGGCCAGAACCAAGACATAATGCTCTGAAAGGATGTTCTGTGGTGGAAACCCATGTCCAGGATCCCGTGGGGGTTCCAGGAAAATGGCTCAGTCAGTTGAAAAACTTGTCAGCCAGAATGTAAATAAGCAGAGGGTCCATGTCCACAGTCCTGAAGGGAGAAAAGGAAATTGAATTCATTTATGGCTTCACTCCTGGACCCTCCCACAGCACAGGAAGCAGTAGGCCATGTAAAACCTATAAATAGCTCTCCAACTTCGTGTTCCCCCTCAGACAGAGAGTAAAAGAGAAATAAAAAATGCTCCCCGGGGAAAAACATGATCTTTTCCCCATGTTTGAGTTGTCAGTTTTGACAGAAACGCTACAAGCTAATTAAATTTCTGTTAATTTATTTTGTCTGATCCAGTGAGTGCCTGTCACAGACTTCTCCAAGTCCCCTCCCCTTGGAAGCTCCAGTGAGTTGGTGCAGCAAGACGGACCTGGTTAAGTCAAATAAACACAAAGAGCATTTAAATTCATTTCTCCCTCAGTGCTTCAGCTCTGTGTGTCTGCTCCAAAGGGAATCCAAGCTTATTCCAACTTGTAAGTCTCCAGGATGGTGGGATGAGTGCTCCCTTCTGGTCAGCTGGCTGCTTAGAGATAGAACAGGAAGATGCAGTGGGTGAAGGACAAAATAAAATTCCATTCTGGAGCTGTCCTGCAATTTGTGTTAAGCCTGGAATAACTGAACACTCACCATTTAGGCTGGATTTTTCCCAGCTCATGGACTATTTTGAGATCCAAGAATTTTCTCTTTTCACGTGAGGAACAAAATGGAGATTTGGGAAGGGGGTTATCACAAAACAAGTGAAGGACACACCGGGCTCCTGATGGCTGGTGATGGTCCAGCCTGATCCCTCCAGGGCCCAGGGCTGGAGCTGAGCCTGCCATGCAGGAGGGAGCTGGAGCCACTGGCCTGTGCTCCAACTTTGTTTCTGTCTCAGTTAAATATTTATTGTTTGGATAAAGCAGAGCCCCAGTTCACTCCTGTTGAGATTTTAAACCTCTCAGATGCCTTTTCCAGCTCCGTGCACACTGACTGGGATTTGCCTTGGAAATACCCACAGCAAGCTTTGATTGTTGCTCAAGATAACACTTCCTGACTATTTTGATAAAATATTAAAGGATTGTTAGATTTTATTCTGGTTTTTTTTTTTTACAGAAAACTTGGGGTTCAAGTGTGTCTTTGGCCCAACATGTTTAGTACAAGAGATGAAGGGGATGAGGTTCCCTGATCAGGGAGCTCAGGCACCACTGCCCTTTCCTTCCATGAGGAAACACCAAACCTTTTCCAGGTTTCCCAGAGAAGCTGTGGCTGCCCCTGGGTCCCTGGAAGTGTCCAAGGCCAGGCTGGACAGGGCTTGGAGCAACCTGGGCTAGTGGGAGGTGTCCCTGCCCATGGCAGGGGGTGGAACAAGATGATCTTTACTGTCTCTTCCAACCCCAACTGTTCCACGATTCCATGATTTTTTCGGTGAGATCCATTTGATCAGATGGTTGGCCACGCACATATTAATTATTAAACGATGTATTTATACCCCCCCCTGCCCAGGAAGGTGGGGAAATCCTGAGCACAGCTCCTCAGCCACCCCGAGCAGCCTCTGCCTGCTCCGACACATCCCTGCTCATCTCACATTCTCCCGGAGCTCTGTAAGGGCACAGCCAGCTCCAAAGAAAGCACTCTGAAGTCTGATTGTTCTCAGATAATCAGTTGAGGAAACAGGTAAAAGACAAACCCCGGAGGTGTTTGTTCTACTTTTTTTCAACCCGTCTCCTGTCAGGGGGTTGCACTTCTCGGGCCCTTCACAGTTCAAAACCCCCTCAACAAACAGGCAGGAGAGGCAGAGCGTGGCTGGGCTGGAAGCCGGAGGTGATCAGATCAGAACACGAGATAAGCAATTAGCAGAGCCCTTCAAAGCACCGGCTGGAAGGGGAAAGTGTGTCTCCATCCCACCCCCAGCCCCTGCAGATGTTCCCTGCTCGGCTTCCCTCTGTTTACACAAACATCCCCGCCCTGCCAGCAGGGCTGGGTGTTGGGTTATCTCCTTTAACGGGTAATTTCTGCGTTAAGGGATCTGCACTTTCAAATCAGAGCTCTGATTCTCCTCTGGCATTAAAACCCCTCCCTACGTGACTTCCCCCTCACACAGCACTGGCAGCTCCCCCAGCCCGGGTCACTGGGACAGGAATGGACCTGCAGCTCATCCTGCTCCTCACATCAGCCCCAGCACTGCAGCCCAGGGAGCAGCTCCGGGAATCCTCCAGGCTGGAAAAGGCCTTTGAGAACCCCAGGTACAGCCAGCAGGGTGGATGGGGCACGGAGCAACCTTCTTCTAGTGGAAGGTGACCCTGCCCATGGCAGAGTTTTGGAACTGGATGTTCTTCCAGGTCCCTTCCAGCCCATTCTGTGATGACCCCAGCACCACAACCACGTTCACCAATAAACCAGCTCCTCGAGTGCCACATCCACGTGTTCTTTGAATGCTTCAGGTGACTCCACCACGTCCCTGGGCAGCCTTTCCGTGAAAAAAAAATCTTAATATCTAACTAATCGTCCCCTGGGGCTACTTGAGGCGGTCTCCTCCACGAAAATCAGCAGCCAGGGATGGCCAGAGTGGTGGGTCTGTGAGGGACAGTGGCTTCCAGAAGAACTCAGCCACCTACATCAGGAGAAATGTTGTTAAACACTCTCAAGCGTGTACAAAACAATTACTGGTGCAAAGCTTTCCTTCAATTTCCTAACGTTTATATTAAATGTTAAAGCAGCAAAAATATATTAAAAATATATTAAAGCAGCAAAAATTAAGGGGCAAATTCACTGAAGATCCTTAAGCTCTGGGAGGTGAAGAGTTTTTCTTGGTGGCTCCTGGAAAACTTTCCTTGAAGGTGAGCTCAGAGGAGTCAGGAGCCTGATTCGCTTTGTGGCTAAACACAAAATGCATTCCTCTGCAATTTTAACGCCTAAACATCTATCAAAACACAATTTTATGTTTGCTTCCAGACCTCTCCATTTCAGCTTTTTGTTTGTTGTGTTTACTGAGAGCATTTAAGGGAGAGACAAACCCAGAATTTCAGTCTGGAGGGTGCTGTGGAAACAGAGTGGAAACTGTGCCCATTCTGAGGAGTTTAAAGCACAATTTGATGGGTTAAAGTGCCCTGATTTCAGTGGGAAGCTTTGCTGGAGTGTTTTTCACCTCCATGAAGTGTCCCTGGCACTCTGTTTGGAGAGAGGGGCACTGGCTGTGGAGGGAAGGAGGAGATCCCTACCTACCTGTTCCTTCAACCAGTGTTTCTACCCTAAACAGGATGATAAAGAACAGGGATGGATCTTTGAAGCACTAAATTAATGCCAACCTTCTCTTTCAGACAGGCTGCAGTGGAAAATTGCACGTCACCAAGATGTCTTCAATAAACATTTAATCATATAATCTAATATATTAATATTATATATGCCCTGGGGAGCCAGGTATGCATTACAAACATATGTAATAAACATTTACAATCCAACAAGCTTCTAGAATATTAAGAAAGTACCGAAAATAGTGAGAAGGAGGGTTTGTTTTTTTTTGTAAAATAGTTTACTTCCAGCTTGAAGCAGATGCCTTCCAGTTACTGGTTCCCTCTTTTTGGAGGTGACTGTCCCTGTGCTGGGAGGTTTTTGATCCTGGCAGTGATGAGGCACAGACTCAAACTGGCAAAAACGACACAGAAGACCCTTTAAAGCCTTTTTTTTTTCCCCTCATCTTTTGGACTCTGATTTCTGCTTCACCCTTTTGTGCCCTCCAGCACCACAGTGCTGTGTATTCTCATGTGCTGCAGAGACTCCCAGTGCTGCTCACACTCCCAAAATAACGAGTTGGGTGGGTGGGTGATAAGTTTGGGGGGGAACTCACGGGCTGGGAGGATTTTTACAGTAAAGGGTTACTCAAACCTTCGGTGTTTGCCCTGTGGAAATCGTGGGATGGTGGCTGTTCCTCCAGGGAGAAGGATCTCAAAGAGCCTGTGACACTCTTTGCCCATTTGAAATCTCACATTTGCCCAGAGTTCTCCCTACAGTCTCTGTATGATCTGGGCAAAAACGAGTCAAAACCTTAGAATATCAGCCTTTAAAACCCCCAGCCCGTGAGCTGAGCTGCTCCTGGTGTTCACTCAGCACTAATGTGTCTTCTGCTGCTCGCAGGGAGCGGGTGAAGCTGCCCCAGCACTGAAGGAAAAGAGAGCTGAACACGTTGTAGAACCCTTGCTTTGCATCTCTCTGCCAACTTTTGAGATGCTGATGAAAGATAACTTGAAGTTTCAAAGCTGGGGGGGGGAAACCCTCCAGCATTTTTGTGATGTCAGAGGAAGAGGGAAGCCAGCTTGAAATGAAGGGCTGTTCTTGGGCTCTAATCTTGTAGACACCTACTTAACTTTAAGCCAATTAAATCAATGGACTACTTAACCTTTGCCTACAGGAGAAAGGATTTGCCAGCACAGTTTATATTAGTGCCCCAAACAAAATAAGCAATTCCTCCAAAAAGCACTCTTCTCTCAGCAAAACTCTGTCTGCCCTCGGTGTCACGAGCACAGAACTGTGGCCAGAGACTCGAAGGAAACCTTTCCTTCCAGTGACACCAGTGAGAGCTGGTTCTGCCACAGACCCAGAACCCAGCCCCAAACAGGAGGGAGGCTGGATTTTCCAGGGCCAGCTGGCACAGAGGTGGGGCTTGAGCCCAGTTTGCTCGTGGCTTTTATGACTCCACGGGATGTTTAATGAGCCTCGGGGCACAGAGGGCTCTGACCCCTCCCCAGATCCCTCCCGAGCCCCTCGGGGTTGGTGCTGGCTTGTGGAATGTCTCCCAGAGGTGCCTGTTCCCCCGGGAGCAGGGAGGCCAAAGGGGAGGGCAGAGGAGAGCAGGAGGGTGTCAAGCCCCCTCTGGCTGTTTGCTTTTGCCAGTTTGGTGATGCCCTGAGGTGCCCCGGGGGGTTTGGGGGAGTGTTGTGGTGCTGCAGAGGTAGTTGGGGGCTGTGGGGATCTGGTGGGGGGCGTGGGGAGCTGTTGGGGGGCATGGGGAGATGTTGAGGGGTGTGGGGATCTGGTGGGGGGCATGGGGAGGTGTTGGGGGATGTGGGGAGCTGATGTGGTGCTGCAGAGATGGTTGGGGGCTGTGGGGACCTGTTGGGGGGTGTAGGGATCTGTTGGGGGCATGGGGATCTGTTGGGGGCTGTAGGGAGGTGTTGTGGGGATGTGGAGGTGTTGGGGTGTGTGGGGAGCAGTTGGGGCTGTGGGGAGCTCTTGTGGTGCTGTAGAGATGGTTGGGGGGTGTGGGGAGCTGTTGGGGGGCGTGGGAAGCTGTTGGGGGGCATGGGGAGCTGTTGAGGGACGTGGGGAGGTGTCCTGGTGCTGCAGAGTTGGCCAGAGGGAAACATTTGCGTGCTGAGCTGAACAAACCCAGGGCTCCCCTGAAGCAGCACCAGGGGTCCCATAACACGTTACATCATTTGTCACTGCACACGTTGGGAGTGTGTCACTGGAAAACCTTTAAAAGCCGGGCTGGGAGTGGTGTGGAGACAACCACGGCCTCCTCAGGGGGAGGGAGACAGCGCCATTTATAAATGTTTTCATGTCTAATATTTACATTTGGAGCATTTAAATGTAAAAAGGGGAAAAGAAAGCCTACACTTAACATCTTCCCAGATGTTAACAACATCTGTCTAGATGTCAGCCCGAGGATCTGACATTTTATGGGGAAGGGGGGAGTGGAGGGGGGGGCATTTCACTATTTCTCTTTTTATTTTTCTTTCTTTCCCCCCCAGATTAATTGTCCTGCACGTTGGTCCCATCACTCTTTGCTTTGGGCCATATGGTCAGATGTCATTAACCCTGGAGACCAACAGCCCCAGAAAGTGGAACCACATGTTCTTAGCAAAGATAAACAGTAAATATGCAACAGGATTGGTTTGGGAGGACGGGGCTGGTGTGTTGTTGGGGAGGGTTTTTTCTTTGTTCAAACGAACACAAATACAGTTGGGTGGCAAAGCACGTGGGCAAACACGTCCTGGTGTGCAGAACCAGCAGCTCCAGGGCCCTCTGGCAAAGCAGCTCCTGTGTTTTGGGGTCTGGGTCCCAGCCCTGCTCCAAGGAAGGGAGGGAGGAGCTCGTTCATTGCCACGTTGAAATGATGCTGAATCCTTCAACCCAGGCAGAGTTCCCCCTCTCCCACCACAGGGTCACTGAGCCACCACCAGCTGCAGCGGCCTCTGCCCATCTCCCCCTCGTGCAGCTCCATCTCTGGAAGCTAATTCTTCTAAATATCTTATTTCCTGTCAATTTAATGTGACAAAAAAGGGTGTGTTTTTCCTCTGGGCCAGTTCCTTTTTGGCTGTCATCGTTTTTGAGCCAAATGAGAGATTTCCTTTTAGTTCAAGGATACTGTGGCAGCTCTTTCAGAGGAGAGTAATTCCACAGGACACCAAGGGGCAGGGAGTCAGCAGTTGTTCATCTGTCTCTCACCAGCAAAGTCACCCTGACACCTCAGTGTATCTAAGGAAAAAAAGGGAAAATATGCCCAGACTCAGGGCTGACGAGACAGCCTGAATTATTTCTGCCTTGCCAGGTGTCATTCTTACTTTCTGCGTGTTTGGCTCTGAAGTCTGAGCTCTCACTTCCAGACAAGGGCAGTGTTACTGCATTTTGCATTTGTGGCTCAGCAGCAGCACAGAGAGCCAGCGAATAATGAGTGGATATACGTGCCAGTGAGATAATGTTGTAACAAAACATCCACTTGTTTGGATTATTTATCGTGAAACACCACCAACACCAACACCTGTAGAGAATTAGATGGTGATGCAGGGCTGGAAAGAATTCCAGCTGAATTTCTGCCTTGCAGATCCACCACCATCCCTTTGAACCTCGGCAGCCGTTGCTGAACTTATCTACCAAAGGAAGAAACTTTGTAGTCCCAAATATTCCCCTCCTTTCCATGCAGGAGCCCAAGAACAGCCCAGAGATGTGTGTTGAGGGCAGGGCAGGAGGGAGGACGGGGTTGATAAGCTGCTGCTTGGCTGAGGGCAGCTTTCTCCTGCCTGAGCTGGGTCACATTCCTGAGAGCTCCACAGGCATCCTACGGGCAGGTCCCCACAGCAGCTCCCAAATCCTGCCCTGTGTTTGTTTGTTGTCTTTACATGAGGCAGATTAGCTCAGCCCAGAGCAACACACCTCTGCAGGGAACATCCAAAGCCTGTTTGCTTGGATGAGCAGCCCAGTGAGGAATAAAGCAGCACAGGGAGCACACTCAGCACCAGGGACCTGCACAGAGCCCAGCCCGGGGGGCCCAACCTGCTCAGCTGGTAAAACCAGAGCAGTTTTAGGCAGTGTCTGAGTGTACAACACACACCCCATCACCTTCCTAATCCTGTGTGACCCCTGAAGGTCAGCCCTGCCCAGGCTGGGGGGTCTGAGCAGCTCAGCCCACCCCAGGCAGCCCTGGCTGGTTTTATTGCCCTGGGATGTGACTGCTCTGCTGCCCTTCTGAGCCAGCACAAACCAGAAAGATCTGCCAGTAGGTCTGTCATGGAAAAGGAGGGATGCACGAGGCTAATTCTGATCCAGGTGTAACCTCTGGCAAAGTGCAGAGTCCCTTGTCCTGCCCTTGGAGGGCAGGTGAGGTCCCTGTGTCCACTCATCCTGGCTGCTCTGTGGATGCAGGGCTGCCTGGGGTCCCTCCTCCAGCTGCTCTTTCTGTGGGAAGCCAATCCACATTTGTTCCTTGTCTTTGGCTGTTTTCTGTTGCAGGCAGGGCAGAGAGATCCACTCCCATCGTGGATGTGCCTCCTGTAGCCCCAAGAGTTTCCCCCCCTTTGCTGCTGTCCCAGCCTGGCCAAGGCTGCACTGTCACACTGGGGCAGAAATCCCACACCTGGGAAGCACTGGGAATCTGGGCTTATCACGTTTCTCTGGGCATTCTGAGATATCCTCTGCTGGCTTTGCTGGGCTGCTACTTCTTCTCCTACCCCAGCCAATTTGATCATATTTAACGTGCATTCTTCACACATGATCTTATTACAATTCCAGTGCTCTTGTTTTTGCTTGTTCAGGCTGACCTTAGGCATCTCCTGCCATCCTCTGCCATGGTCAAGACCTCCCAGCTTGTTGCCTGGTGGCCCCCAAAGGAAGGTGTGAAGATTAACAGCCCAGAGGATGTATTTAATGAATGGCAACAAGGGATTAGTGACACAGTGTCACCTTTCATGGCCTCTTTAAGCAGCCGAGCTGACACCCGTTTATTTTTGTTTGCACTGTTGAGTAAACTCTGGAAACGGGCTGGATTTACAGTCCCTGCTCCCCCAGAGAGGAGCCTCCTCCTCCTGTCCACCAGCCCTGGCTCGGGGGGATGATAAAACTGGGAATCTCTCTCCCACCTTTCTGCCAGGGGAATCCTGAGCCTTGCAGAGCCATGGCCCTCTCCTCACTGCTGAGGGTGCAGAGGGAGAGGGTTGTGGAAGGTGTGAGTGGCAGCTCAGGCTTCCAGCTCTCCATGTCCATCAAAAGCCAGCTCCATGCTCCCAGTCCTGGGAAAAGGGCTCCTCTGCCTGGCCCTGGGGAGCAGGGGCAGCCCACCCCTCACAGCCCCTGCTTCCAAAGGGCTTTGGAAAGGGGAATTCTGGCCATGAGCTGCAGGCCACGAGCACAGAAGGGTTCCTGCTGCAGAGGTGGCTGCACTGCCCCGGGCAGGGGGTTGTTCAGCTCAGTGAGTTCCCCTGATGGAGTGGGTTATCTCTGCTCACTGACAGCCAGAGCCAAACGCCCCCAGAACAACAGCAGACTTTGATGGAGCCTCCAGGGACCAAGCTGGTGACTTGCTCCAGCAAAGTGCTCCTTCTCCTGCTTTGGTTCCCACCAGACCCACCAGCTTTGCTGGGATTCCCAATGTTCTCCAAGCTCAGTGCATGGGCTGGACTGGGACACAGGGTCCTCAGAGCATGGTGTTGGATGAGGCTGTCCCACAGCTGGCCTTGCAGTTGATCCTGAGTGGTCTCTACTGTCTCTGCTTTCAAATTATTCCTTAAACTACAAAATTCCAGTGCTCACAAAATTTATTCTTGCTGGATGCCTTAAGTTCTATTTTTCTTCACTTCATTCTGACCAACCCTCTCCCCCCTTTGCAGACCTTTGGAAGACATTTGCTCCACGGAGCAGATCCGTCTGTGACACCCTGAGATTCCACCTCAGGGCAAGTGCAGGGATCCAGAAGGAAACACCCAAAGCAAAGGAAAAGGGTCACTTGAGCAGGAAGCCCAACCACGAGGATTGCAGGGTGGGAAAAGCCTCCCTTGGGGATGGGAGGTTGAAGCTGGAGAGGGTGTTTTGGACTCGGTGTACAGGTTAATCTCTGCTGCTGACAATAAATAAATACATTTTATAGTGGTGGGGAAAGTGAAGTTTATCTTTCCCAAGCAGCTTTCATGGCAAATGTTGCAACTGTATCTGAAACACGAAGAAGGAATTAATGTCTCCAAATAAAAGGCCAATCCTGTGGCTTTGATTTCTCTCCAGTTCAGGGAGTCTCCTGAGATTGTATCTTCCCTCTGTCAAGGACAGAGGCTGATGTTTCCTTTGCATAGACAAGAAATCCTGAGCAGCAGTTCAGAGAAATGCTGCTCTGATTGAGCTTGGATGCATTTGCAAATGTATTTAAATTGTGCTCCCAGCTCAGCTGATTACTTGCATCCTGGAATTGCTGTTAATGAATAGTTTGTGGTTCTGTGGAGACCTGAAAGAAAAGCAAACAGACAAGAAAAATGTTTTCAGAGATGTTTATCTATTTATGTGCATTTTAAGCAAAATTCATCACAGATGGAGACATTAAAACCCCAACAGCTTCTGGCCATGGAAATCCCTGGCAGAGGAAGCTGTGCCTGGCTCGGGACTGAGTCTGAAACAACAGGTCCAGACTGAAGATGCATCAGCCTGTCATCGAGGGGTCCCTAATCAGGGCAGGGTGGGAGCTGCAGGTTGGGACTGAGGTTTGGCAGCAGAGACTTTGGGAGATACACATCAGCCAAGTGCAAAGCAGGAGAGGTGGAGAAAGCTGCTCCAGGACTTTGGCTCGGGGCACTGCAATCTGCTCCATTGTCTTACAAATTAATTTCCCCTTCACTTCACAGCTTTCTTTCTTTTTTTTTTTTTTTGTTCCCTTTTATTATTTTAATCACGCTTGCTATTATTTTTAAAGCAATTCAAACATGGAAACGAGACCCAAGGAAACACCCACTGCATTCCTGGGATGATCCGTCTGTGCTCCCTGCATTCCACCCCAGGCACAGAGGTGGGAGGCAGCCCTGTGCCAACACCACCACGCTCCATTCCCACAAGGGAAAAAACCATGGGCAAAGCAGGATGATCCAACCCAACCGCTTCCAACGAACACAAGGGCTGGAAAGAAGTCCCCCAGGGCCTTTTTCCAAGTGCTGCTTCGACTGAGAGTGCACAAAACGCCTTCCACTAACCAGGACAAACCTATCTTTTAGAAAAAAAAAAAAGAGCCAATTAACATTGCAGAGCCAGAGCCTCCGCACCCAGATTCCTGCCCGGTTGGCATTCCTGTGCCTTGGATGCTGCCGTGTCTTCGCAGCCGGATTCCTGAGGCTTAACACCTTAATTCCTGAAACGAGCCCCAGTCCTAATTCCCGATTTTAGGAAAACAACATTCCTCCCCATTGAATGAAAACATTTGTACACAGTTCATAAACCATCTTCCTGAGGGGCGGGAGGGGAGGGGGCTGGGAGAGGGAAGCCTGGGAGCGCATAGACGGGCATTGTCTGGCGGATCCCGCCGCTGGCTCTGGGATCCAGCTGCTGTTTGGGGAAGTGCTCTGTTCAAACACTCCAGTCCCCCTCTGGACAGGGCCGTGACCAAAGCACTGCACAAACACCAATAAACACGTTGGGCAGAAGTTTCTGGATCGGCTCTTTCATTTCTCTCCGTCGGCGACGGGCCCGGGCTGGAATCCCGCGGCCCTCGGGAGGGTGGGAGAGCTCCTGGGGTCTGATCCGGGGTCTGCCATGGCATGTTCATTTGGGAGGATGGGAGAGCTCCTGGGGTCTGATCTGGGGTCTGCCATGGCATGTTCATTTGGGAGGATGAGGAGTCATGTTGGCACAACTTAAAATCATGGAATCATGGAGTGGTTTGGGTTGGAAGGGACCTTAAAGCTCATCCAGTTCCACCCTTGCCATGGGCAGGGACACCTTCCACCAGCCCAGGCTGCTCCAACCTGGCCTTGGACACTTCCAGGGATCCAGGGGCAGCCACAGCTTCTCTGGGCAACCTGTGCCAGGGCCTCCCCACCCTCTCAGTGAAGAATTTCTCCCTAAAATCTAATCTAAGCCCACTGTCTTTTAGTTTAGAACCATTTCCCCCCAAAATGAGCTGGGAAGGCAGAGGAAGCTCCAACCCGTGGTGTCCTTCCTGCAGGACATGCTCTGTCTGCAGGAGATTCACTCTACCAGGAGCTCTTGGGTGAAATCCTTTGGCCTGTATTCCACAGGGCTTGGGTGGTTCCTCCTGCCTTTTCTATCCCTGTCCTGGGAAAATGTAGGTGGGCAGCAGGAGTGATAATGTTCCTACCAGCTTTTAGCTCGGTGTGCTCTGCTTCCCTGCTAAGCTGAGTGTGTTAATGCACCTTGTCTCTCATCCCTGGAAGCTCATAATCCACTCACATCCTGCCAGGAACCTCATCCCAGTCCTTCTGTCCTACCAAACAGCCCCACGGGCTCTGTAAGAGCAGCAAGAGCTGACAGAGAGCTGACAAAGAGCAAGCAGAGGACACCAGTGGCTTCTAAAATATAGATATTTTTCCTAACACACGTTGCCTGTCAAATTTCAGGATCCAGTCAATACAGTGAAATTACAGTCCTGGGGAAAAGGAAAAAAAAAAAATAGGAGAGAGAGTGAAAAATTTGATTCCGAATTGGAGGGATTAATGGTCAAAAGAATGTTCTTCTGGGAGTAATCTAAGTGTTATATTTACATTTGGCTTGGAATTATTTGCAGTGAGGAATTTCAAATGCAAATATTTTAAAAGCGTAACATGTAGAGAGACACTGTGGGCACTTCTGTTTTCTCTAAAAAAAAAAAAAAAAGAAAAAAAAAGGAGAAAAAAACGGTTTTCTTGACTATTTTTTATTGGAATCTTAATGAGACCATAATTACAGCAGGGGAAAAAAGGAAAAAATGTAGCTCTTAAAGGTTTGCTGTTAGTGTACATACGGGCCTTGGACCAAAAAAAGAAAAAAACTCTATATTTTTTAAAACTATTTATTTTCCAAAGTGGTGCATGGGAGGGAAAAAAAATGACTTAGCTAAGTAAGTCTTGTCCATTTATGTGCTTAGTCTGTATTTTCTTTTTCTAAAAAAATATATATGAATAAATGTTGAAAGTGGGCCCGTTCTGTTTGTCTTGGCTCCCTCCTTTATCTTGTTTTATTGTGTTCCCCTTCCAAGGAGTGTTTTAGGAACTGCCGAGTTTTCTGGATTTCTTCTGCGTCGACAGGGAAGGGAGCACGTGGTGCCTGCAGGTTATTCCCTGTGTTTCATGGAATCATGGAATGGTTTGGGTTGGGAGGGACCTTAAAGCTCATCCAGTGCCACCCTCTGCCACGGGCAGGGACACCTTCCACTAGACTGGGTTGCTCCAAATCCCATCCAACCTGGCCTTGGACACTTCCAGGGATCCAGGGGCAGCCACAGCTTCTCTGGGCAACCTGTGCCAGGGCCTCCCCACCCTCCCAGGGAAGGATTTCTCCCTAAAATCTACCCTAAGAAGACCAGACCTGCCCCTCACTGAGCTGACAGGGTTCCTTTCCTTCATGGATGGGCACAATTTTAAATCACTTCTCCTCAGCAGGGTTTGATGGGAGGGGATGGGAACACGATGCCAGGGCATGGAATATCAGCCTGGAGAAGCGGAGCTGCCCGGGAGACACTTGCAGAGAACAGGGGAAGGCAGGCTGGGGAAGCTGCACCAATTTACCCCAGGTTCTGGCCCCAGATATTTGCCTTTGTTGTGAATAACAAGCGGGAGTTAAAAGGTGACACAAAGGGCTCCTTAATCCTCCCAGCATTCTCCCCATCCTGCCTGGCTTCATTTGCTCCTGCATTTCTCCTGATAACCACTGCAGGCAACAGGCTTTATAACACAGCCCATAAACTCCCCCGGTGGAGCTCTGCCAGTGCCAACCAATGACCCAGCAGGCAGCGAGCAAGTGTGTCTGTGCTGACTCAGTGATCCAAGTCTGCTTTTAATTTCCTTTCTCTCGTTTTCCTCCGTCCTGCAAGGAATAACTGTGAAGGAAATCAAATGGGCTATCTCCACGGGCTGCCCTGGGCTTGGCACGGCCCGAGCAGGGGGGAGAGGCTGCCAACCCTGTGGCTGCCTGACAAAGTGGGTTCTGTTAGCACAGAGTAACTCACTGCAACAACAATCTGCTCTGGGAGCCAGCAGGGCCGTGCCTGTGTCATTCCCACCATGGGATCACAGGGATTCCTGCTCCTCCTCTGCGCAGCCAAAATCGGGAATCACTGGCACCCGGGGAAACTTCTGGAGGGAGGGAAAAAAAGAGAGATTGGGGTGTTAGGAGAGGGCTAATTCTGTGTTCAGAGAAGGTTCTTATTTTATCTTCATCCTCGGCCAGGGAGGGGAAGGAGAAGGGATCACAGAATCATGGAATATGCCGAGTTGGAAGGGACCCACAAGGATCACCCAGTCCAACCCTCAGCCCTGCACAGGCCCATCCCCAAGAGTCACCCCGTGTGCCTGGACACAGAGAAGCACCCCCAGGTTGTGTGGGGGTGCCAGGGGAGGTGTTTTGCCAGGGAGTTCTCACACCTGTGAACTTTTGTCTCTGCTCTTCCATTTCAACAGAGGTTTTATGCTTTGTTTTCAGCAGCTCCTGCCCTGAGTTTGTTATTGCCCCAAGTAAGTTCATTTTTAGTGGCTGCCTGACAGGGCAGGCTTTTCTCCCTGCCAGCTTTATTGCTTCCAACAGAAATACTCAGGAAGGCTCATCCTGAAGGGAGAACAGGAAGGAAACAGCCAGGTAGAAATGGGAAAGCTCAGTATGTATTGAGCTTTAAGACATATTTCCTGAAAGCTGAAGTTATACCAAAAGCAGAGGCTGCTCTCATCCCAGAGATGGGATTCTCACACTCCAGTGTGTCCTGTGTCTGTGCATGGAGGTAAATAACTCCAAGACAAGGTGCTGTTGGAGATGATGCTCAGCATCACTCCTTGGTCTGCCAGCACTGGGTTGGAAGGCACTGACTGTCTCTGGAAGCCAAACAACACCAGCAGAAAACTAAGGCAGAATTATAAATGCTGAACACTTAAATCTGCTTTAACAATGGATCAAGTTTTAGCAGGACAACTCTGGGGCCAGTGCCACTCCCAGCCCCAAGTCCCTCTTTAAGAAACAAATAAAGGTACACAAATACCTATTCCTTTTCTGTCTCTGTGTCTTCTCATGAGATTTAATTTGCTGCATGTCTTCACTCTGGAAGCTGCTGTGGTGCTGTGGGGATGCACTGATGGATGATCTCAAGTGGAGAGAAGAAGATGACGAGTTGTTTGAATGATCCCCAGGGCTGTGAGGAAGATGAGAGGACAAGGGGCTGCTTTGCCTCTGCTCAGCTTGGGTTTGCTCTGTGATCCTCAGAACAAGCTCTCAGGGTGTAATATCTCCCCAAGCCATAATATCTTTCTAATAATTTAATTTATTACCCTGTTTGTTTTCATTTATGGTTTAACAGACCAGCTGGCAATTAGGCCCTAATTATGCTGTTATGCAAAGTAGCTCCATTTATTTTTACAACACGGGCTGCAGCATAAGCTGTATTTGTTTTTAGCTGTGAAATCAGCCATGGCAACACCCCCTAATGATCCATGTGTCACAGCTGGGAATGCTGCTCAGCTTGGCTGGGCAAGGTGCAGAAGAGCTGGAGAGGTTACAGCTCTTGGATTCCCTGTGAGCATCCAGTCCCACAGGGATGCTGGGGATCCACCCTGGATCCAGCACCAGGCTCTTGGTGTTGCTGCTTGTCTTCCTTTTCCCTTTATGGTTTCTCACCAGAGCAAAACAAAGGGTGACATTCCAGGACAGCCCAAGCTCCAGCAGTTCCCTGTGGTGCAGCTCCCTGGGCTCACAGGGGTGTGCCCTGGACAGCTGGGTGATGTAAATGTTTGGAATGTGCACGAGGGAACCTCCAGAAGGGCTGGACATCAGCAGACACATCCTGCAAATCATCCCTGGCTCTCAGAGAGCAGCAGGTATTCAGTCCTAAGCTCACACACTACGACTCCTCCTTCCTCCACCCTCCTCCACTCACAGCTCCTCCTGGGATTCCATTTTCCACTTTCCTTCAATCCTATTTTCCTCCTGAGGGGCAGTGGAGGGGCAGGCACTGATCTCTGCTCTCTGGGACCAGGAATGGGACCCAAGGAAACGTCTGGAGCTGTGCCAGGGGAGGTTTAGGTTGGATATCAGGAGACTCTTTTCCCAGAGGGTGGTTGGGCACTGCCCAGGCTCCCCAGGGCAGTGGGCACAGCCCCAAGGCTGCCAGAGCTCCAGGAGGGTTTGGACAACGCTCTCATGGACAGGGTGGGATTGTTGGGCTGTCCTGTGCAGGGCCAGGAGTTGGACTGGATGATCCTTGTGGGTCCCTTCCAACTCAGGATATTCCATGATTCTAATTTCTCTCTCTATTAGCTTTCATTTTGATTGATTTTTTTTTTTTGTCATATTCAGATGATTCAAAGCCGAATTTTTGCCCCTGTTTCCGGAAACCCAATGTGAGAATTCCCTCAGGTGTCCAGCTGGAGGGGGTTGTTGCCACCCCAGCTCTGCTCAGGCACCTCTCCCACGTGTGAGGACACAGCTCAGGCTCTGCCATCACAGGAGGTTCAGGGACAGGGTGGGACTTGCAATGGCTCCAAACATTTAAATCTGCACTGGCCAGAAGACATTGGCTCTGCAAAACAAGAACCACAGTAAATCACGAGATTGAGGGGGCTGCAAACAGCAGGAGGAACTGCAAGTGCCTTCCTTCCCATAGCTGTCCTCACCCCCTGGGCTCTGTCACACACCCAGGGCTTATCTTGCTAGGCAGGGACCAACAGGACATGAGTTCAGCTTTTGGCATGGCCACGGCCCTCCTGAGGGATCCCAGAGCACTCCTCGGGGGGCTGCTCTTGAATCTGCTCCTGCAAGGCAGGGATGTGCTCCCTCCTTCCCCTTTCCCACCCCATCTGCTGGAATTATCCTTCCTTTGCGAAAACACAGCGTCCTGGAAGAGTCTGCAGGGTCTGGGCTTGGAGGGAACTGGTGCTGCAGAAACCTGGGATTGCAGGCACTGGGATTGCAGGCACTGGGATTTCAGGCACTGGGATTGCAGGCACTGGGATTGCAGGCACTGGGATTGCAGGCAGTGGGATTTCAGGCAGTGGGATTTTAGGCAATGGGATTTCAGGCAATGGGATTTCAGGCAGTGGGATTTCAGGCAGTGGGATTTCAGGCAGTGGGATTTCAGGCAGTGGGATTTCAGGCAGTGGGATTTTAGGCAATGGGATTTCAGGCAGTGGGATTTCAGGCAATGGAATTTTAGGCAATAGGATTTTAGGCAATGGGATTTCAGGCAGTGGGATTTCAGGCATTGGGATTTCAGGCAGTGGGATTTTAGGCAATGGGATTTTAGGCAGTGGGATTTCAGGCAGTGGGATTTTAGGCAGTGGGGTGTCTCTCCCTGCTCGAAAGTAGGTAGTAATTAAATCAGGTCTGGCTTAAAACACGGCTACTTCTGAGCCTCTGTTGTCCCTTCCCAAGGCCTGGATGCCAAACAAGAGCAGGAGAAGTGACTCCAGGGTCGTTATTTTTATCTAATTCACTGGGAAGCTGATACATGAAGGTTGACTTGTTCCCTCCATCTGAGCACTGATGGAAACACAGTGTCCTGCCTCCTCCTCCTCCCTGCTCTATCTGTGAACCAAAAAAAATGACAGAGGAAGAAAAAGGAGCTTCCAAGAGCACAGAATCAAACGCAAACAAACAGTTTACGAAAAGAAAAAAAAACAGTAAATATTTTTCAGAATTTGTTTTCAAAACACAACCAAAGAGAAACCAAACACTTTCAATTTCACGTTTGATGCTGGTTGCGTGTCCTCCTGCTTTATTTTTGTTTGCTTGCTCGGAAGGAGCCTGTCAATCCCTCATGGAAATAACTGGAGACGTGTGTGAATGAACACACACGCACACAAAAATGCAGACAGCAAGAAGAAGTCATTCCACAGTCTAGCCTTGTTAAAGAATACAGGCACTTTCCAGCAGCAAACCTTCCCCCCTCAGCCTCTCTAGCCAGAGGAATTTCTTTCACCTCCTCAGAAGCTGCTTATTAAAGCTGGGCTGGTGCTGGTTCCCAGGTATTAGAACAGCAGCAAAGCTTAACTAATCTATATTTTTACTGCCGTAATTAAAGTGTGCACTTGCTAGTAAAAAGGTAACACTTTAAATTAAGGCCCCATTTCTAAATGCTGTATTAATATTTATGAAATGATTACTGCACACAGCCACATTCTTGGAGGACTTATTAGAACGTGTGTTATAAAACTCAATTGTAATAAAGCCTTAATGGCTCTGCTCTGGTGAGCTGCGAGGTTTCCAGCCCTACAAGTGGAGTCTTCTTAAAATGAGAGGAAAACACTCTTCTCCCCCCTAAACCCCCCCAGAAGTTTTGTCTCTCTGTGACTGTTGGTCCTCCTGCTCAGCCATCGACAGGAGGAGGTGGGATCTCATCCCTGGGGTGTCCCTCTTGCTCTGCAGCCACTTTGGAGAGGTCTGGAGTCTCCTGTGAAATCACAGGGATCAAATGACCTCCTAAATCGTCTCTGCCATCCCACACACATCCCTGGGCCACCTCAGGGCTCTCAGAGAGCAGCAGACACCGATGTTTTGGCAATTAAATGCTGCCCTCAGCACCTGGGCTGAGCTGGGTGAGGAGGCTCCTTCCCTGAGGAGAATCCATCCCTCCCTCCGAGGCATTTTGAGATGTTTGGAAACTCCCCGTGATCTGCAGCTTCCCTGAGTTTGGAGCTTCAGGGAGCACTTGCAGAAGGAGCAGGGTGAGGTCACTGCCCAAAAAATCTGACTCTCCTCACCACACTCATGAAGCAGGTACAGGAGAGAGCGATGGAAGTTCTGTGAGCAGCAGGGAAAGGACTGAAATACTTTATTTCCTTAAAAAAGAACAGATCACAGAGCCAAGGCAATTGGTTTTAGGCTTTTTTTTTTTTTTTTTTTTGTAAGCTGGAGATCCAACCCTTCAACTCTGTCACCCTGGGCTCTTCTTTTCAACTTGCAACTTTTGTTCTGGAATAAATAATCTTTGAATATTCCATTCAAAAGCATTTTCGAGGGGCTGTACCCGAGGTGAGCATTTGCAGCAAAACCTTTGCCTCTTGTTGCTCTTTATTTTTTGTCTTTTTGACAGTTATAGCAGTTTCTGATGGAGTTTGACCATGGAATTCCCACCTCCTGCCTTCCTTCAGCTCCAGCTTCCAGAAGGGCACACGGGAGGTCCCAAACGTGCAAAAACTGAATGTCTATAAAATATTTTGCATCATGAATAGCTCAGTGTAAGTCAGTGGGACTTCTCCTGCATAGAAATATTCCCATGCAGAAGTGTTTGACAGTTTTAGCATAAGTGATTAACCTCTTTTAATTAAAGCCTGGAAAAAAATAAATTCAACCCAGCTTACAGGGAGCATAAAAACTGGGATAAATGAAGAGAGAAAAAAGCCATTTCCATGAAGCTGCCCCTCAAAACAAAGGCAACCTCCACCCCAAACATGGAACATCCTGATGGGCCAAAATGCAAAGAGTTTGTGCTCAAACTGACCCAACCTAAAGCTCAGACTTTCTGCTCCAGTAACATAGCAACGTTTGTTGTGTAGAATAACAGAATTCCAAATGACACAATAAAAAAAGAATTATCTGTGATTAGAACTAAACTATTGAAATGTCTCCAGCTGGAGCCGAAATTTGGAAGGGAGGGGGAAAGAGGAGTTTATTATTTCAGTAGCTGCAGTGAAAATCCCCTCTGGGTGCTCTGCAAACCACCCTCTGCTCTTTGAAACCATCCCCCTCATTGACATGGTAATGGTCTTTGTTGAATTCAAAGACGATTACATCAGAAATGTGTGGCCTCTTGTGGCTTTTCCAAGGCTTATAAAGCACACAAATTATATGAAAATATTGGGTTGAAAAATTAGTAAGCCATAGGAGTTTGTGTTGTTTTAGCCACGCTTTACTGCAGGGAAGGAAAACTGTGGCTCCTCCAGACCTTTGCCCAGTCTTTCAAAGCTACTTTCTTTATTATTTTTCTTTTCTGGTGGGCTCACTTCGGATATACAGCCTGGATTTTTAAAGGGCTTTCATACTGGAGCAGCCTTTTCAACGTGCAGTGTGTAAAGACCAGAGCCCAGTTCCCTGAGTTGCTCAGCTTGGTTTCTGTGCTATGACCAAGGAGAAAGTTCTGCCCCACCACACTTTGCCAGATGAACCCTCCAGAGGCATTGCTGCCTTTATGGATTCTTGCATCCAGATGACAACTGTGCATGTGGAATGGGAGTACATGGCTGGGAATGATTTTTTAAAATTATCTTTATTACCAGGTTCACAGACTTGGCAGCAGCACCTCGGGAGTGCAGCGTGTGTGAGGTGGGGAGGGCACAGGTCCCTTCCAGCCCCTGTGAATCCAAACTGAACCACAACTCACCATCACTTACAAAATACTGGAGGATTATAAAATGATAGAGCCGCTGTAACTGCTGGGAAAGGCCCATTTTAGTCACCAGCTCTCCTTCAACTGGGATTTCTCCAGTCCAAGCTCCCCTTCTTGAGAATCTGCCTGATTGAACATTCATTGCTAATTCTCTAATTCACTAATTCTCCAAAATGCCACTGTGCTGGTCCCAAGATCACCTCCCAGGAGGGGCTGATCCAACAGTGCTGATCCAGGTTATTGGCACAGTTTATCAGGAGTTATCCCTTTATCAGGAGATCCAGCACAAGTTCTGCTTCCCAGGAGGGTCCCGAGTGAGCAGGGGAACTGTCCACACCACAGGAGCCAACAAACAAGGCTTGTGAAAAGGAAAGGTTGGGAGTTAAATGTATTTATCTCATCTGTTTGGAGTTCTGGAGGGGTTCAAGTTCCAGTGCTGGTTCCAGTGTGAGAGACTGTCCACGTGGAGCAGGGAGGCTTGGTGATGTCTCCAGAGAGATGTTGAGATTTTGGGGGATGTGTGAGAGCTGTAACGTGCTCTGGGATGATCCTGCTTGAGCAGGGAGGTTGGACCAGATCACCCACTGTGGTGGGTTTATCCTCACCCATCCTGGGATGCTGTGAGAGGGGCACAAGGTGGGAGAGAAAACACCTTCCCCTTCTGTCCAGGAGCATAAGGATCACAGACACAACGCAGAGAAATAACAGTGGCACTGCACGCTCTTCAAAATGGTAAAAAGGATGGTCTAGAGATCACATTGGCAAGGGTGGAGGATCCCAAATAGGTCAATTGTTTTCTCTGCTGCAGCTCCCACCACCCAGCCAGGGAAGAGGGTTGGCTTTGGGCTGGATCTGCTCCCAGACCTGGCCATGGTCCTGGGAGCAGCTGAGCTGAGGGGAGGCCACGGGACTCTGCAGCTGGAGGCAGAAGGAAGGGCAGGATCTTCCCCTTCAGCAGCAGTAGACTAAGATCAGCTTAAGCCCAACCATGAAATCATATCCTGTGACTGAATAGATGTACTCGTGGCAAGGACGTTTTCCCAAAAGTGACGTTCCCAAAGTAGGGAAGGAGACCAAGGAGCTCAAGTTTCACCATCTTGCAGAGTGTCTGGAGTCACCAAACACCACAGTCACTTGGATCTTTGCACTTGGGGCAGACAGATGAGCTCCACTGAGTCCAGCCAGAGCTGCTGACACAGGGGCTGTCCCTTCTGCCTCCTCCTCACTTCCCAGCGTGGGACCTTCGGGAGGACACGGATTTTCTCGTGCAAGCCTTGCTGCAAAGCAGTGCCCTGCAGGCAGAGCAGCCTTGCTGTGCTTCTCACGCTGGTGTGGATGGACAGAGGGAGGCTGGGGAGCACAAGGACTCTGTCAAGTCTCCCAAGCTGCTCTTTCCCTGCAGGAAGGGCTCAGTGGATCAGCGGGACCCATCCCTGCCACACCACGCTCCAATTCCCCCTCCCCTCTTGGGTCAGTGCCCTTCCTTGGAGGCTGAACCATGAGCTGGATCAGGAAACAGCCCCAGGGTTAGGAAGAACTACTAGAACCAAACAGGCAGACAGTTGTTTGGGGTTTTCCAGCAGCTCCAAGTTCCCTGTTCCAGGCAGGGGACAGCCCATGACAGGGAGGCTGAGCCCTCCCCGTGGTGACAGCACAGCTCTGTCCCCTCCAGGCTGCTCTTTGCCACCTCTTAAGGGAAGTGGCAGTGCCAGGAATTAGCTTTCCATATATGGTTTATTTATAAACACAGGAGCACCTAATGGGACCTTTCCTCTGTGTGCAAGGGGCAGATAAATTTAGGAGTGAGATAGTCTGTTTTGGCTGCCAGTTAGGTGGGTCTGAAGGCAGGAGGAGATGGAGGGGAGATGGTTTTCCCCTCCGTGCCTGCCTGGCACTGCTGCACGAGCCTACACACACATGATTAATTGCCCCATCACTCAAACAGCTCTTTTTATTCAGGCCACTCACAATATTATTATTATGAGCTACTGTTTTTCCAAAGCCAATTATTGTAGGATTAAAACACAACATCTGCTCTTGTATGTGTGTAGATGCATAAATAAGGAACCCGTAATCAAATAAAAGAAATACACTGGATTTTCCCTTTTCTTTTTTTTTTCCTCTCTCCCCTTCCATCCTTTCACATCCACATATAAAAGCCCTTGAAGGAAAAGACTTGGATTTGAAAAAGCAATGGGAGAAAAGTTTGTAAGGGGAAAAATCAGTGGGTACCCTGTAGAACAAACATGTGTAAAGGCTTTGTTTCAAAGTGGATGAATGCAAAAGCCTGTTGGGGATAATTTTTAGGCTTTGCCTATTTTTAAAGGGTTGAGGATCAGGAGTAAAGTGAGAAAACAATTCTCTGTAGGAAGCTGTAGCAGACTAAATGGAGCTTGTTGTTGTTGGCAGAGGCCTTGATGCTGAGGGCAGCAGCATCGTTCCTGAGGCTGGAGGCAGCCGAGGTTTAAATAAATAAGGAGCGATCCATGAACCAAGATAAAAATGGGATCTGGCTGTGCAGGGTCCTCCCGTTCTCTGGAGCAGGGAGGGTTGGCAGGGTGTGAGTAAAGGGAGATGAATGAGGGTTATCAGATAGGAGGGAGAAAGGAGAGAGTCATTTCTCCTGGTCAGGGCACTGTGAATTAGTCACAGTCTTTGGCAGGAGCGGGGACTTTATCTGTTCATCTCCTGCCCGGAGGCACATGCACACACTGCCCCAGAGAGGGAATCAGGGAATGACAAAATCAGGAAGCTCCTGGGCTCTGCTCAGAGCCCAGATCTGCAGCTCCCCTTGTTGAGGGACATCTTTTGGTTCCAGCGCTTTAGGCTCGGGGAGAAAACCCAAACTCGCTTTTCCCTGGCCTTGCTCAGTAGCAAACTCACATAAAACTGCTGGGGATTATTGCTGGCTGAGGCCAGCATTAACACAGGATTTGGCCCAGCATCTCACACGCAGCCCAGCAATATTAGGAACAATAAAAAGCCCCATTAAATACTTGCAAAACCAGTAGCCTGCGAGGCTGTGCACAAAGTCAGGCCTTGCCTGGCAACCTGTGCAGGAAGGATTTGAACAACACGGTCCCCAAAGCCACCCCTCACCCAGGCAGAGGCTGGAGGTGTCAAGGCCAGGAGATAAGAGCTCACCCTGCCAGGGTCATGAACCACAGAATCACATCCAAACCCCGCAAAGAAACATTTCTGCAGAAACCATCCTCTGGATCATCCTCCCACTCCCAGGCACAACTCATGGGAAGGCTGCTGTGGACACAATTCCCAGCAGGAGGGACAGCAAAGCAAGAAAGCAAGGGCAGGAACAACCTGCTCCTGCGCTGGGGTGAAAATGCTACAACAATTCAACCGTAACACAGCCAGGCAAACACGGAGGAAGTCCCCCCGTGATCAAAATTTTCCTTATTCTTAAGGAAAATGCTGGCTCTGGGTTGAGTGCCTGGTTTGTAGAGGTGGAGGTCAAGCAGAAAAGGAATGGTTTTGATGCACTGACTGTGAATTTCATTTGGATGAGGTATTTGTACCCATTCAGCATTTAGAAATTGAAAATCTGCCTCTACATTTTCAGACTGGGGAAACTTCCCTAAATTTTCTTTTCCAGGAGTAAAGTCGGGAGGAGGAGGGGGGGAATAGAATTAAGAAAACAATTCTTCTTATCCTGGTTTCCTCCTCCAGTCTTTGACACTGAAAATACATTTTGAAACAGTGAGAAGTAGAGATAAAATAGCAAAGAATGGCAGTTCCCTGTGCTTTTTCCTTTTCCATTTTGGCAGGTCTTCTGTTTTGTTTTGTTTAAATTTTATCCAGCAATATTTCAAATAGAATCCAATATGGTATTTGTAGTGAAAGCATCTGCTCAAGGGCACTTTTCCTCATGATCCTCTTTCCCAGGGCTGCCTTTGCTGCTCCATCCAGTGACCCCAGTGCTGTGGCAGAACCAGGAGCTCACACCAGTGCCAGGCTCTCCAGACCCTTCAACCATTCCAACCCTCCTGTCTCCAAGACATGTTTCAGGTTGTACCAATGCCCAAGCTAAAAGGTGAAAGGCACCCCAAAAACCTCCTTTGCCTCCCAGATCAGCCAAGAACCAGCCCCAGTTCTGTGGCCAACAGGAACAGATCCAGTTTGGGGTGACCAGTGTCCTGAGAGCACCAGAGTGGGACAGTGAGCTTCCCTCTTCCCCAAGTTTTTTTGCCCAGAGATGTTCTGTGACTGTTAAAATTGGTGGGTTTGCACCATAATCAGGAAGCATTTGGACAAGGCTCTCAGGGCCAGGGTGGGATTGTTGAGGTGTCCTGTGCAGGGATGATCTCAGGATATTCTGTGATTCTCTGATCAAACCCCACTGCCACCCCCCTGATTCCTGCAGCCAGAACCAGCAGAACTGTTGGAATACTCGGGATCAAAGAGTCCAGAGGCTGTTTGTAATGTCTCTGTGTAAATAAGAGCAGCATTTGTGCACTCAGGGCTGGATAAAGAAGCTTTGGTTCTGCAGGAAAGGAGAACTATTTTTACAGAAGCCAGTGAGGGAGGCTGGAGCCACCGATTTGGGATGATTACAATGAACAAAAAAAGTCAAGCCTGGAACTGTTTATTTTAATTTAGGGGGCATGGAGAGCAGGGAAGGTGGGAAGATATTATTTTTATGGATTTAATCAGATGGATGGGATTTGTGGGCCTTGCTAATTGAGTGGAGGAAGCTGAGAGAGCTGCCTGCTCTGCCTTGAAGTTCTCCATTCCTTTTTCCTTTGTGGTTGGGAGTCAGAAGAGAAGCAGTTCTACAGGCTGGGGGGGGCAAACTGGACTTGAGAATGGGTTCATTTTTCTATTTATATGGATAAAGAAGAGAAAATGTGCTTCATTTTGAAGGGAACCTTCAGTCTGTCCTGAATTTTGCTGCCCATCTGAATCAACTCTGAATCTGTTTCCCTGCCCTGAGGTAAATAAAGATTAGCAATGGCCTGGTGGGAGAAGCTGATCAGGACTTCCAGGAGGATGCTCAGGATATCACTGGAGTGATCCTGGAAAAGTGTGTCCTAGGAGTGGAGTTTAGTAAATTTTAGTAATTCCCAGGGCTTGGCCTTTCCCTTTGAAGCTCCTCCTGCAAGCCAGGTGAGGAATCCTGCAATCCTGAACCCTGTAACACAGGACACCTCGTTTTTCCCATTGCACTGGTGGACAAAAATGGTCCAAGATACAGGAAAAGGCAGCAGCAAAGTGCCCAGAATCACACATCCAAGCAGCACACTCAGCAAGATGTAAACTTTCCTTAAACTGGGCCACTCCAGGCAGCCATATAGACCTTTTCCCCAATGATTTTCACCACTGACTGCCCCACACCCCAGAAAACAAAAACCAGGACAGAATGAAAAATAAAAAAAAAAACCAACCTACCCCAAAACCTGCCCATGGGTGAGCTGAGGAATTTTTTTTTTTTGGGGGGGGGTGTTCTTTCCTTGGTGATTTGTTTTGTTTGTGGCAGAGGGAATTCCAAACCAACCAGGTGATGAAGAACAGCCCCCAAAGCTGCGACTCCTTGAGTCTGCTCCATGATGTCACTGAAAAGCCATCAGGGTGTAAATACACCCCCCTCACACCCCCCCCAAGTCAGGGGGCAAATGTGTCAGGCTCACGTAGGAGCCAGGGCTGAACAGCACATTAGTTACGGTCCAAAAACATGATCCACAAATATTTTCTATATCATAATTATACAAAATGAGTGGAAATTTCTCCCTCCCCTTCCCCAACGTCCCAAAAACACAGCCCATTATGAGCACGGCCCCACGCTGCCAAGCCTGCAGGAACATAAATAACATTGAAGTCTTTTTGTGCCCCGTAGTAGCTGGAAAGTGGAAAAATGATTGAGGGACAAGTGGTTTTTAAGATGCCCCCCGAGGGCCGTAACTTACCTGTGGATTCCAAGAAGAGCCACAACTGCCAAAAGGGGAGTTCCTGGGCTCGCCATCACCTTGTGCTTCCAGAGATTATTTCAAAATAAACACGGATTGAGTCTCTGCTTTGCTCTTTCCTTCAGTGTTAATGCACAGGGACCACCTGAGGAAGGGTGTGAGGGGCTCCAGCACCCCCTGGACTCGAGGGGTGGGAAGGAGGGAGAGCTGGGTCACAGCTCAGCACCAGCAGCACTTGCAGCCAGGTGGAATCTCCAGAGCCAGGGAAAACCAGGGAAAACCATCTCCCTTCGGCCTCAGGAGGTGCTCAAAGTGACTCAGGAGGAGTCATTTTGGTGATGAGAGAAAGTGTGTCGAGAAACCCAGTGGGGAACAACCAGTGTGGGCTGGAGAAGACAGAAGCAGGCAGGGGACCCCACACTCCAGCAGGGCTTCAGCTCCCGGCGGGGGGAGGAAAAGGAGATTCTTTTTGGTGCACAAAACACCTCAGCTGGAAGGGGAACCCTCAGGGTGTTCATAACTGACCCTTAAAAATGGAAGGGAAAATTTGGGAAGTCGTCAGGGTGGATAATAATGGAGCTCACACAGCTAGAGGTGACATGGGGAGAGTATGGGAATTCTGGGATGGGGAGGGGAAGGGAAGGGAAGGGAAGGGAAGGGAAGGGAAGGGAAGGGAAGGGAAGGGAAGGGAAGGGAAGGGAAGGGAAGGGAAGGGAAGGGAAGGGAAGGGAAGGGAAGGGAAGGGAAGGGAAGGGAAGGGAAGGGAAGGGAAGGGAAGGGAAGGGAAGGGGATAATGGTTCATGTTCATCTTCAGAGGAGTGTGAATTCAGTGCTGCTGGGTGAACAGTTTACCCCGCGTTAAAGGAGGACAGAGTGAACAGTTATTTAACAGTCAGTTCCTTTCCCTTTATTGGTGTGAGGGATTAAATCTCTCTAGTTTGTAGCTCATACTCTCTACACAGCAGAGCAGATCCCTTCAGCACAGAGTTCCCATGGACAAACCCTGTAAAAGTTGCAAGGCTTTGTTTAGACTTTTTCACAACAACAAATACGTGTTTTACAGCAGATCTGTTTGTAGCCCTGACACCCAGCACAGAGCACATCCCTGTGAGTGTTGGAGCAGATATAAAAGGACATTTTTCACATACAGCCCAGGTGCCAGGCCCAAATTACGAAATGGAGGTAATATGGGTGATGATGACTGACACTGTAATTGCAGAGGATCCCCGGTTGTGAAAGAGATATTTGAGTTTTGACGAAGCAAAAAAAAAATGATACCAGGAAAACAAAACAGAGATTACATTTTAGCCACCTTCTTCCTGAAATTGCAGGACAAAGTGTTCCAGATCAGCTGGCACAATATTAAGAAAGAATATTAGGACCTAACTGGGCATTTGAAGTGAAATCATGTTTTCTGCCAGCCGTGCTTAACTCCCCTGCCATTACAAACCATCACCTGCAGATCTCTCCTGTCCAAGGAACTTTCATCTGGCACCAATGGAGGCTGTAAAACAAGTTCATGCATAATTTGCACGGCCCAGGTGTCTGAAATTCCCATTTACTGCTCCCCTCCAACCCCCAGCTGGTTTCAGCTGACTTGCTTCAGACCTGCCCAGATGGCAGGAGTGATATTCCCCCCATAATCTCCACATCTTTGTGCCAATTAAGTTAAAGACTCACCAGATTCTCATCTAATGAACAAAACTAATGAGTGACAAAAGATCATTAAGAGAACTGAGGCACCAAGGAGGGGAATCCAGAGGCTCCTCAGCAGCTCCAGATTTGAAATTCGCTGCCCCAGAAGCAAGGCCAAGTTTTCTCCACCAGGAAAAGGAGAGGTGGGATAAAAGGATCAGGGTGATGCACTGGGGGGGGAGTTCCAAAAATTCGAGCTTCCAGCTGGTAGAGAATGAGGGAGGTGGGGACAGTGATGGTGTCCACAATGGGTTCCTTCAGCCCATCCGTGGGTAGGAGCTGTCTGGGCTCTCCAGGGCTGCTGAAAGGGTAAAATGACCTGAGCCATGGGAATTTTTCTTTCCAAGTGCTCTGCTTTGCTTTGCCTGCATTGTCTGTGCTGAGGGAGCTTCATCTCCTTCCTATTCTTCATCTCCTTCTTTTGGCATTTTCTTCATCTCCTTCTTTTGGAATTTCTCTTCACCCCAGCAGGGATTTTGGCTTTTTGAGCTGTAGAATCTGGAGGAGACTGGGATGAGTTTTCTCACACCCCAGCTAATGGAGTCACACACTGAGGGTCCAAGCACTCGCTGAAAACAGAGTAGGAAATGTTTCAAAGTGTTTTGAAGTTGACCTTGAAGGGCTGAAGAGGAAGTACAATCCCAGAGACAGGTGAGTCACCGGACAAAAAGTGATTCTCATTATTTGACTCAGACCATCCCATGACTCCTGGAACTGGTTTGTAATGATATTGCTGAAAACTCCTCTAAAGATTCCCCTGTTAGGGTCAGTGTGGCTCCTTTCTGGATTCACAGAATCATTTCTTTTGTTGAGCAGCAATTCCCAGGCTCAGCAGAGGGAAGTTCTAAATGTCTGGCAGAAAATACCTGATCCTCGAGCTCCCGGGTAAAACCTTCACGTGCTTTGGGGAGACCTTCCACTGCATTTCACTTCATTTAACTTTGGTCCTCACCCCTCTAGGAAAGGTCCACACCTGTCCAGCTCATGGAGGCAGAGAGCAGATGCTCATGGCACTCAGCTGTTGGTGCCCAAGCCTGGTGAGCTCCATCTCTCTCCCTTGGAAGCCTCTTTTTTTAATGGATAAAAGTTCAAATTTCAGCCTCCAAACTCTCCCACAGGCACAGCCACTCTCCTGGGCTGTCCTGGATGTGTCACTGACCTGGAGCCTGCATTCCTGCTCAGCGTGGCTCTGCCTTTTCAAAGGCAGTGGAAATTTTGTTTTGGAAACACTGCCGAGAGGGCAAACAGGAAGCAGGAAGGACTTTTTCACAAATGCAAGAATCTTGAAGGGAGTGCAGTTTCCATTTTTTTGGATCCAGCCCATGAATTAGTTTTGCAACAACAGCAAAGATATGAGTGGTGAGGTCAAGAGAAAAGCAAACATGTAGCAGCCACAGAGAGTGACTTTCAGAACCGCCTGTTGGAACCCTGAGCCACTTAATGTGCTCCACACAGCCAGGATGCCTAGAAAAATAAAGAGAGATGCTGAACAGTCCCTGCAGTGCAGCTGTGTTATTGACAGATGGGATTAAGTGGTAGGAGTGCTCCAAGTGGGATTTTTTTTTTTTTTATAAGCATATTGCCTTTGTTTATTGTAATTTTGATTTTTAGTTATTTCTGCGGAGGCATTTGGGGACCTCTTCCCCCGGAGCATTACAACTGAATGTTTGTTCTTGTTCCTGTTGCTGCTGCTGTTTGATTTGGGCATGTTTCTGGGATTCAGCAGGGCCCTTGGTGAGGCTGCAGGGAGAGGTGCTGCAGCCCAGCTTGGCTCTCCAGCAGCTCCCAGGGCTGAGGAGCAGCAGGAGGGGAGGACTTCTTGTCCTCTTGCAAGGCAAGGGGTTTGCAGAAGGAATGGCACCTGAGGACCCAAAGGGACCATATCCTGCAGGGTGAGATCCTTCTGGGTGCACAGACGAGCTGGGGGGGTTGAAATTTCGGATGCTGGTGCATCTGAAAAACCAGAACTTTCGGTTTCTCAGTGAAACCAAAACCTGAACTTTTGGTTTCTCAGTGAAAATCTGACCTGCAGAGCTCTCCACCATGTGTGTGGTTCATGTGTGTGCTTGTGCATGGATCCCTTATCCCTGCACTCATTCCCAGGCCCTCTGATTTGATATTCAGCAATGCAATGAGAGGACTTCAATGCACAAATAAATGTCTTTCCTCAGGCTGGACTGGGAGTTAAACAAACCCCGAGGGAAAAAGTGACCAGAAGCTAAACGAGACACTTCTCCAGTCTCTTCCAACTTCCTTATCTTAGCCAAGGGCACCAGAGCTTTCCCCTGACCAGGTTCTTATAGGGGATTGATTGGAATTTGATGCCACATGATGTGCTGGGATTGCTGGACTTGCAGAGGTGCAGCTGAGCCTTTGACCTGCTGCTTGGCCCAGGGGCCTCCTGCCCATCCGTCAGCACAGCCCTGCTGGTGTTTGCCTTCCAGGGATGCAGGGAGATTAGCAGAGGCACTCCTTGCTTTCTCAGGGTTCAGGCAAATCCTTTCCCTTTCTGCCAGTCCTTTGTGATTGGCAAATTGCAGCGTGAGCTTATCAAACATTGATAAACAATAGAGGACTTCCTCCCTCGGGAGAAAAGGAAAGGACAGGATTAGACAGGCCATGGCATTCCTGGGCTGCTTTTATTCCTCAGGGTGAAGAGAGGTCTGTGTTCCTTGGGGGATTCCTGCAGTAGGACGGGGTGAGTGAACTCAGGTTGATGGAGCAGCTCTGGAAGGATGAGGGTCCCTCTGATCTGGTGTCCAGGGGAGCCCCCAGCCACAGTCTCCTCATGCTGTGACATGATGCAGGAGACTGCACTGCATCCCATCCAGCAGCCAGTGGAGGCAGGGAGGAAAGGGCTTTTTCATCCCCATATTCCATGAACTCATTGAATTTGAGGTTTTTTCCCAGCACTGGCGCTTTACCAAGGCTCCTGAAAAGATGCAGTAATGTTTTTTCATCCTGTTCACAACATACCTCGAGATGGGCTCATTTTTTAATCCTGACAAGGTCTCTCTGTAGAATTCCCAGGCTCCATTTACTCTGGGGCCAATCAAACCTTTCCTCTAGAGAAGATGGGGGTTGGATTTGCTCCTGTGACACCAGGGCAGGACTGTGGGTTTATCCCTTTGGAAGACCTAGACAGTGAAGGTTTTCATTTCCTTTGCCTTCCAGCGGGATGTTAAGCCTGAAGGGTTTTATCAACCTGCTTGATATTCCATGACAAGCAGCAGGATGTAAACCTGTTGTTGTCCAGAGCAGGAGCAGGTAAATTCTGCTTGTCTGGACGTTCCCATCACTGCCCCCTGCACCCCTTGGTCTGTGCCATCATCCCTGTGCAGGACCAGCAGCTCCCCTCAATCCCAGCTCTGGTCTCCCCCCATGGCTCTGCCCTGGGACTGTGATGGGCTCTGCTCTTGTTGCTGCAGCACTGAGGGAGTTTCTTGAACATTTCTCCTTGTACTCCCAACAGTGAGGACTGTTCCTGGCTCCTGCCCTCTCTCCTAGGCCCAAACAAAATGTTTCTTGATGGTGAGCTGTCATTAGAGCTCAGAGGAGCAGAGAAAGCAGATCTGATTTCATATCTAATTTGCTGTAAAATGAGAGGCAGGGATGAGAGGAGTCCTTTTTAATTAGAAAAAGGGTTGCTGAGGTGCTTTAGCCAGCACAGTGTTTCTCTCCAGTGCAAGAGCTTCCATGCGTGTCACCCAGCCCTTGATGTTCCAAGCACTGAAACATCCTAAATATTGCTCTGCTCTGCCTTTATTCCTGTTTCTCTCCCGAGTGCTCTGGATCTCTGCCCTGCTCCCAGTGGCCTGACAAGTGAACACTGAAGGGAGAGAGGAGCAAAGGGCTAAAGCCTCTCCTTCTGTCAGGTGCCAGTCACTGGAGCACACAGAGGGACTCTGAGTCCCCCCAACATCATTTTTGCAGTGTGTTCCCATGTCCTACGAGCCTATTAATGGGCTCCTTTTCCCCCCAGATCAGCCTGGGACCACATCTGCCTCTTGCAAAACTTTGATGAAGCAAACCAGCACCCCGTGGATATTTTGAAACATGAAGGGCAAAGTAAATTAAAATTTTTTAAAAAAAAGGAGGCCAGCACAGCAGAGAATGTTCCAGAGGGATTGATGCAGCTTTCTGTGGCTCTCTCAGGACAGGAAGGCCCAGTTTAGTGATCTGAGGCACATCCAACCCATCTCTCACTGAAAAAAACGAACAGGAAAATGTTGATTTGCAAGAGCTCCTCGCTCCTAAGGCAGGCAACGCTTCCCTCCCACCAAACTGGGGCTCAATTCATGGAAATTTTCATTTGGGTGACTTGCAGATTATGTCTCTGGCCAATTAGCTCCATCTCAATGTTCTATTTCTTGCCTTTGAATCAATAAACAGTTCAAGATTTCCTGGAGTCAGAAAAGGAACGTCAGTGCCAAGAACTGTGGGTGTATTAAAACCATATCTACGACAATAGCCCCAACCAGGGAGCTCTGCTAATCACTGCCTTGTTTGGCTGGGTGTCTGACAGAGCAGCTCCAAAGCTGAAAGTCTGTAACCCCCCCCAGAAGAGGAAACCACAGCTTACAGAACCCATGAAAAACATTTACTAACCTCCAGGTACCCTTTGTTCTCTATCCCTCCTGACAAGCACTTTTCCTCAGCACCACATACCTGGGATGCCTTTGCAATGGGATTTGATTGTGGGGCTTACAAGGTGGATGGAGATGAGGGAGTCATTATCTGCCATTTATCTTTCATTTAATGGGAGGCCAAAAAAAAAAAAAACAAACCCACTCAGTAGAAAACAGGATTTCTGTAATTTGGCCAAATTATTGCAGGTTGGTTTCCAAGCCGGGCTGAAGCTCGTGTGTGTGCCCCTGTGTGCACGTGGGCTCTGTGTGTGCTGTGCAGGGGAGGAAGGAGGAGAAACCACCCCACAGCCAGGTTTGTGATGGCTCCACAAGGATAACCAAGCCCAAACCTGAGCTGGGAGGTCTCCTGGCCCAGCCCAGCTTGGGTTCCAACACAAGGAACAAGGAGGAGGTGCAAGGTCCCGCTCTGTCCGTGCTGACAGAGCTCCTGGGCAGCCCTGCCAGGGAAGCTGTTCCAACCTGGGAGCTTTATGGCCATGTTAACGTGGCTCCTCTCCACGGGACTTATTAGTTTGGGCCCCGTGCCACGTTAATGCAGCTCGGAGGCTGCTGGAGCGGGGCTGGCTGGGCTGGGAGGGCGCGTGGGCACGGCCTCCCCTGGCCATTGTGCCAGCCAGCACCACCCAGGCTGACCAACCCCGGGGCTGAGCTGCACCAGGGAGTGCTGGACACCCCATCCTGCCAGCTCAGGTGGGAGAGCAGCCTCTGCAGGACAGCAGGCTCTGGGGAACAGGCACAGCAGGGTGATCCCAAAGCAAGGTGGGCTGGGAGACTCTGTCCTCCTGTGTCCTTACACGTGGCCCTCCAAAAAGCCTGTTCTGACCTGCTTCCTCGAGGCACCTCGTTTTTGCAGGTCTGCTGAAGTGAGGCAGTGGTGGGGCAGCTCAGAGGGTTGCTGCTGATGGCATCCTGTGTTTGGATGTGCTGCCTGCCATGGATCAGGAGCCCAAGAGCTGAGAGAGAACAAACCCACTGCAGGGGAAGGTGAACACCCCTGAGCTGTGCTGGGAGGGTCTGAGCAGGGCTGAAGGAGGGAGCCTCTGCAGGGCAGGGAGAGGTGCATTAGGGAGATCAAGCTGAGACCCAAAATGTGTATTAAGGACTTTTCTTGCAAGGATGGACTGAGGAAAATCCAGGTGATCCCAGAAACACGGCAGGTGGGCAACATTAGGCTTTGGCAGCAGAGGAGTTAAGATGTACTAGAATGAATCTCCTGTGTCACTGACTCCAGGCTGTCCTGCTTTATCATGCCCAGGAAAGCAATATTCTGCTTTCAGCCATGCCAGTGCCTTTTCCAAGACATAAATCACCCCCCTGTGCCCTATAGAAATTGCTGTCAGTCACAGGAGATTTTGCAGTTCTCAGAATTACTATATTTTAAATTTGTTTGGGGTTGGTTTGTTTGTTTGTTTGTTTTTGCTGGGAGTTGACACTAAACTCGGTTCTGTAAACAAAGCTGGTTTGTATTTTTTGCCCCTGTGACAGCTCTGCAGCCTCAGGCCATGATCACAGCAAATCATCCAAAGTGGGCAATGTATGAGCTGCTCAGAGCTTGGCCAGGTGGCCCCAGGTAGAGCCCAGAGGGTGGCAAGGATTAAATCATCCCTGTGGAACAGCCCCACGTTAGTGTCCCCTTTCTGCAGACTGGGACTGACAGCTACTTACACCCCCCAGACATGACTCTCTGCTCCTGCTCTGGTTGCTCCAGCCCTGGGTAATCCCATCACACCTCTCCCCATCCCAGGGCTCCCAGTGTGGCTCCAGGCCTGAGATGAAGAATTTTGAACCAGAGTGAGGGATGAGCCCAAGTGCAGAACCACACAGGGTTTTAGTTGGGAGCTGGCACACCAGTGGGGGGGTGAGTCTGGCAAACACAGTTTGGGTCATTTCTGAAGTGTTTTATCCCTTTTCCTCGCACAGCCTCTGTCTCCTGCACAGAGACACATCCCAGCCTTGCTGCCCATTAACTCCTTGCAGTTTTGTCCAAATCCCAAAAATCAGGAGGGCCCCTTCTCGTGGAAGTGAGAGGAGGAGGAGGAGGAGGACTCGGGGAGCACTCACACACACATCAAACCCCAGTTCTGTCTCTTCCCTGCTGAAGCAAATGGATGGAAAGGGGGATGGAAAGGCTGGAACAGCCCGGCCCAGCGTCGGAGCATCGGCTCGGGAAGCGGAGCCAAGAAAGAACACATGGTGGTTGTGTGGAGCAGTGACACTTCAAGAAAAATCGCTTTGAGCCGTGAGCCCACTCACTCCACTGCACGGGCACCCTCCCAGATTTCCTGAGCCGATGTAAATTGCCTGAGGAAACGTCCCCCTCGTGCCCCTCAGCCCGGCCCCGCTCCCCGGCACACACACACGCTCACTGCACAGCCTCTGTCTCACAGCTATTTTACTGTGTTTACAAATTATGAAAATTCTGGGCCAGTCAATTATGAAAATATTGGGAAGTCTGCACGGCTGGCTCCTGGATGGAGCCGGAGCCGAGAGGGGGCTGGAGAGCCCTTGGAGAAGGAGCCGCTCACTCTGGAGTTGGTTTTGGAGGGCAGGACTGGCCAGGCCCTGTGCAGGCTGCAGCTCGGGGGGCTGAGCTGTCCCACGGGCACCAGGAGGGTGGTGGGAGGATGGAGCCTGCCCTGTTAGCCCAGGAGGAATCCCTGTGCACGGGACAGGAGCCAAATCTCCGCAGGATTCAATGGAAGCACCTCGATCCGCACCCCTTCAGTCGCTGGTCCCGAATTAACTCCAAGCTCAGCTGAATCTGGAGTGTCTGAGATGGAGAGACTGAGTCTGACCCCACTGTGAGGGATCTTTGCTCTTGAATCCCACAGGATAAATCCTGTTGCACTGATATCCAGCAGCAGGACACAGAGTCCCATTTTCTCTGTGCAGCAGCTGCGTTTGCCCTCGCTTTGAGGGGCAGAAGAGCAGCTCCAAGGGAGTTATTTCAGCAGAAAAAGTGACCTATTGCTCTGAGCTAACTTGCTGAATTTGCCTGGTAGAAGTGAGAGGAAAAGATGTTTTGTTCTCAGCTTGTTCTCAGCTTGTTTGCAACACAACAGCATTGCTTTCGTCAGCTGAGCAGCAAACTAAACGTTTTCAAAATAACTACATTAGAGGACAAAACTTAAACGAAAGAGAATGTTTCTTTCTCTCTTTCCTCATTTCCTCTAGAGAGACCAGGAATTCCACCCCCCCACCACCAATATTAGCAGAGGGGAAAGATTCTGTGCGAATTTTTGATCCTAATTCCAGGTAAATAAAAGAGGATAATGTATGGAAAGTGCAGCATATTCCCAGCATGACACCACCGATCAGCTTTCATGGCATTTGAGTTCTGTGTCAGGGTGATAGATTCAAATATAATGTGAAGTGCCACGAATCTTGAACTGCAGGAAAATTGATCAATTTTCTAATATATAACACATGGTTTAGACACTTCTGAATATGGTAGAAATACTCTCTGTTCTTGGCTAAGAAAGAATTTGACTACAGATTTCCAATGGATGTTACCTTTTGCTGGAACTGTAGGTGTTCTGGTTGATTTGATCATTTATTTCACTAAATTATCATTCTGTGTTAAATTAATACCAGTTCATTAATATTATTTTGATTTAACAACAATACACACGTGTCTCAGCACATCTGACAGTCAATATTATTCCTTAGGCAAGGCAAGGGCTGTGTTTGTGCCATTGAAATCTTATTAAAGGCAACTCACTCTGGTTGGTGCTCTGCAAAAATTAGTGGAGTTACTCCCCAGCAGCAGGTTAATGTCTAGGAAAAAATCAGAATTCAGTATCATATGGAATTATATATAAATTTTGAAATAAAATGATTTTTCATCAAGTGATACAAAGGTCCATTCAAAGAGACAATAGTCCCATTAAAAGACATTTGAAGGTCCAGAGGGTTTTGTAAAGCACCAAATTACCTCTCAAAAAGAATAATCATCTCATGTGATCAGAAGGGCTGACATTAACCTTGTCTGGGGAGAACAAATTTAAAGATTAAAAGAGTCATCTGCCTGCAGTGGTTTAGGCTGCACAGAAGAGCATTTGGAACCTCCTTGTCTGAGCAAACGAGGCTTCTTGTGCCGTGAGGAGATGCTTGGGAGCAGATCCTTGTCATTCCAAGAAAAGCAGTGTCTGCACCACCCGAGAATTCATCACCATCAGGTAACAGGAGAGCTTTTCCAAGTCAGGGAATGCTGCAGTTAAATAAAACTGCAATGTAAATAAAATATTTACATTGCTTTAGGAGCATTTTCATGTTTCACTTTCTTGTATTAGAGTTTGATTTTTTTTTTTTCCAAATGAAAACTTATTTGGGATTTTTAAAGAAATGCCTGAAATTCTCACTAATTCCTCTCTTTTCCAGTCTGATGTTTCCCATCAACACTTTCAAGCAATGTTAGACTGAAAAGACTCTGAATCAGTCAGTCTTGAAAGAGCCATGACCTGTGAATATTTGACCTGTGAAAGATGAGGATTCTATGAACATTTCAAGGAAAGACTCATGGATCACCTGATGATAAATAAAATGTTAAACCACTGGAGATCTTTAAGCCTGATAGAGTTAAAAGTTTGCTCATCTGCTGTTCTTGTCAACAGCTCTGGAGAGCTCTTTCCACCCATATTTCAGAGGAAGCAGAAGTGATGTTTTCCTGCAGAAATTCCTCCCTCATAATTTGTGAGGCTTTGGGCTGTGTGTGCACTGTTTGCTGGCAGAGTTGGTTATTAGTGGTTGGGGGTTTTTCGGTGATATATATTTTTTTGCTCTATGTAAAAGTGTGCAGATATTTTGTGGGTTGTTATTATTATTATTATTATTATTATAAATTACTGCACTTGGGTGCATAATGTTCATTCCATTCCACGCACAGTTATCAATTTGCACTTTGGGTGGGATTAAGGGGAGTTTTGCCTGCAGAGCCAGTTCAGCAGCACAGAAATGGCCCTGGTGCTGTGAGTGATGGCCAAACACTCCTCCTGAATTGAGTTGCAGCAGGAACACCTCTCATGAAATCACTGTTTGCATCCAGTGTCAAAAATACCAGCTTGGCCTCACCATTCTGAGGCTAAATTGATCCACATGATTGGAATATTGCCCAGGTTGGGTTTTTTCCCCCAAACAATCCGTTTGCAATTCCCATTATCAATACACTAATGCATGTTGAAGGCTGCTTGGGGCTGACATGGGAAGTGATGTAATAAGGGAACCCTTAATACTCCGACAGGAAACATTTTCCTCGAGGAATAGTCGACTTGAAAACTGCAGATTACAATTTAATATCAACCAGATTTCTACATTAAACATGATTTCCGAGAACAATTTGATTCTTTTTTTTTTTTTACTTTTGGCCCCTTTTTCTTTTTTTTTTTTTTTCCTGCTTCTTTCTCCAAATGATCCAAAGTGCATCCAACCACAGGCAGCTCCTGGAATGAGCCCGTGGCTGCTGCAATTTAACCATCAGGCCAGGCAATTGCAGAGGGATCTCCCTCCCAGCCCTCGCCCCTCTCTGCTTCCCTGTCACTCCCAATCTGCCTCTGACCCCCACAGAAAGCCTCGGTAGCTCCATTGTGTTGGCCAGGTTGGCAAAATTGAGGGGTCTAAACACAACATTCCCTGTGGGAATGGTACCTAAAGAGGGGAAGGAAAAGGTGACTGGGGAGGAAGGTGATGGAGAAGGTCCCCAGCATAAACCTTGAGACCTGATGCAGTTTTTCTCTGGAGTTGTCCAATCCCTTTCCAGAGGCCTCTTTCTGCAAAATAAAACCCCTCAAAGAGCCAAAATTTTCGGAACTGAGGAAATCTCTTCCACTCCTGCATGGAAAGGTTGTTTATGGAAGCACAGGCAACCCCACGGAGAACGTGGCTGCTGCAAGCTGCTGGTTTGAGTGGCAGCACCAGTTCTGCAGGGGAAATTCTTAAAACCCACCTGCTGAAAACCCACTTTTTTTCCCCCAAAAAGGTCAGAAATCACAAGGTGACATCCTACACTTCACCACTGGAATCTGCTCTCCCAGGGGCTGAGGAACGTGGTGGTGGAGTGGGAAGGGAGAGGCACAGGTTGCTCAGCGTGGACAAGAAAGTTCAGCCTCAAGGTGAACTCCCACTCTTGGCATCAGGAGGACCTGAAGGGGTTGGACAAAAGAAATACAGCAAAGAGCATCCCCTGAACTGCCAAGGATGGAGAGGATCCACGGGAATTGTCTCCCCCGGGCTCTGAAATGCAAGTGCTTTGTTCCTGAAATGCAAGTGCTTTGTTCCTGGCCTGGTTTGAAATGGTCTCCTCTGTTCTCCCAGGGAAGAATCAGGAATTGTTTGCCAGCCAGGACTGAAATGTAAACCAGGATCCCCCAAGAGCAGAGTGACAATGGAACACTAATCCAGCCCGTTCCTGCAGGGATGGTGCCCACGGAGCAGGAGGTTGAACCTCGCTGGTGCCTCCCGCCATGGGCAATCACTGTAATGGAAATTGTGACCTTCACACAATTGCTCCTTGGCAACATCTGCACAGACTGAATCCCTCCCAGGTTGCCTGATAGCACTGGCTTTGTTTCCTCAGGCTGTTGTTCCCCCTTGGCACACAGCACAAAGCCATCCAGGGGCTCCCAAATGCACGGAGCAGAGGCTCGGAGTGCCCTGTGCTGCCAGAACTGACAGGCGTGCAGGGAAAAGGCTCTTTGGGCTGCCAACTCCTGGAGCTTTTCAATGAACTGGCCTCCCCGTGGAAGATCCTGCCTTTCTTGCTCAGCAGAATCCTGAGCTGCCATGAAATCCTCTTGGTATAAATGACTCTGCCAGGGAAGCAGTAATGGAATAACGGAGAACCGACTTCCTGACATTTTTTTTTCTCCCCAAGGTAAATTGTTCTGTGGTTGCTTAACTATGGATTTTAGCACACCTTTGTGAGCACAGAGTTTTCCAGTGCATAACATGATCACCAAAGCCCGAGCAATCAGGCTTATGGTTGTAATTATCAGGAACGAATTTATGTAATGCAACAGAGAAAAGTTTGATCCCATGGTCCTAAATCTATGCATGACCCTAAATTCATCAGGAAAAAAACACCATAAGAGGGAGAGAAAGATATTCCCTCCTCCCTCTTTAAAATTCCTGAAGGAAAATAAAATTGTGAGGGAAACTTCAACCCCAAGACAATCTCTGAGTGATGTGAAATCCATGTCTGCAAAGGCTGTGGAGTCAGAGGGACTTGAGTTGTGCCTTGTGTCCTGACTGACCCCTGTACTCAGAGGGAAGCACAGTTTCCCAACACCAAACCTCATCAGGATGAACATAATTAGCTGGTTTTCAGCAGATCAGTCAGTTATCACCATTGGAAAGTGCTGAAATCCTGACACCCCCAACACTCCAGGCCAGGATGGAGCTGCTAAATCCAATTTCTCAGTCTGGGATTGCTCATTCCACAGTGATGCCAGCAGGGATCAGCCAGATCTACTTCATTTATTTTTTATTTATCTTTCCTAGGTGTAACCTGCTACTTTCTGATCGTGAGCAAAGACACAAGAAATTGTCATTGCTTGTAGGAGAAGAAAAAAAAAAACCACAGGTTTCCTAATTCCAGGGGCACTCTGGGGTCAATAACCCAACCCAGCTGGGTTGGGCTCTGGACCCAGGGATGAGATGCTGGGATCACCAGCAGGACTGGGCACTGCTGGAATGCTCTGGGCTGGTCCTCCTGCCAGGTGTTTGGAATAAACAGGTAATTTGGTGGGAAAGGAAGTGATAAAAGGCTGCCAGCAGCAGCAGCCCGGGTTTGAGTGTGGGAGGTGAGAAGGTGGATTCCCCCTGGAGCTCCCTGGCTGTTCCATGGGCAGAAGGTGAGTGGCTCTGTGTGCTGTCCTGTCCCCCCAGCACAGCTCTGACAAACACCAGTGGCTGCTCCCTGTCCTGTGGGGAGGTTCCAACCCAGGGAAGGGATTTGGGATTTGCTGTGTGCCAGCCTGGACACAGCCATGGATATGAGAGTTCTTTTGGAGATGTGATTCTGGCCATTGCTCCACAACTGCTTGGAGCCCTTCTCAAATTCACATTAATCTGAGCAAAAGCAACCACTGGGTGGTTTGGAAGGGTCTGTTTGGGGTGTGCTCACCTTGCTTTTGGGGTGGCTTTAATTTGGGAGCTGCTAAATCTTCCCAGGTGGAGGTGCCTGCCTGGATTGAACAGAAAACATTGTAGGAGGTGTGTTGGGGAAAGTGTCTGTGTGCAAGAAAAGCTGAAGTTTTCTCAGTTATCTCAGCATCCAGTGAGGCAAAGAGGGATAAATGATGCAGTAAATGATTTCTAGACCTGATTTCTTGGTAAAATGTTTTGTGGATGTTGAGGAGACAGTCACTGCTCCACTACAAATCCTGTTATCTGTTGTCAACTGTGTTTTTAGCTGGGAATTTGGGATGTGATCTTGAGTTGCAATGTGATGTTGTGGCAAAAGAATATCAGGGCATTGGACACCTGCTCTTTCCCTCTGTGGCCAGAAGTGATGTTCGTCCTGTTGTTTGGTCATTCCCTTTATTCCAAAGGTCAATGCTTGCACTTGTGCCTGGGCTGGACAAATTCCCTGGATGTGGAAAACAGCCTTGGCTGGTGATGATCATTTTGCCATTGCTTGTTGCAAAGGGGAGGGTTGGTCCTGGGGGCTTTGGGGTTCTTGCCTTTAGTTCACAGCAGGGAGAAATGTGGATTTAAGGAGGAGGTTTCCCTGGCTCCATGAACTGGGACTCTGGTACTGCTCCAAAAATCACATAAAATGGCCCAGGCACCACTGACTGATTCCTTACAGTTTTATTGCATTTTCTCTTTATGCTGCTGCTGCAAAAGCAGATGGGTGACAGATTGGTCGAGGTGACCCAACCAAAAGGAGTCATTTATTATTCCAAAGTTTTATTTAGTTTGCCAAAACACTTCTCAACTACCTCAGACAAAGCCAAAACTCTTCTACTCCTCCAGCTGCTTCTCTCCTGGTTCCACACAGTAAATCCCACCTACACAGCTCAGCAAATGCTCAATTTTTGAGTCTCTCACAGGTCACTCACTGCTAGAGAATTGTAACAGAATGAATTTCAAGATGCAGATTTTAACTTGTTCTCTGCTTTTTTTTTTTTTTTGCTTGCCTAGGGTATTTTTCCACTATTTCTTTGTTGATACATGAATCACTTGGTGTTCTGCAGCTTATTTTACCATTTATCGACTATTATGAGGGAAGAAATAATTTCTTCTGAAAGGAGAATAACCAAAATTATTCTTATTCTTTTATTGGCAAATAAAAATATAATTTATTAGCCAGTCAAGAGCAATAACCCTTAAGTGTAGGACTACAGAATAGCCCATTAAGATATTTTTAATGCTATTTGTGTCTGGACTCATATTAGTTAATTTAAAACCAACACATGGGCCTGGCTTTTCAGAAGTATTTAGGTGTCTAACCCCAAGTTGTTTCGATAGAAATGAGGCAATTTGGTCCCTTTGAGGATTTGGGGCTTGGCTCAGATTTTCCAGTGAAGTTTGATCCGTTCACTCGAGCTCAGGACCGTGGATGGAGCTGGTGATTCCATCCCTGGGTGCTTCCTGAAGGAGAAGGAGGGGGTTGGGATCTCCTGGATCCCCATTTGGGTGAGGCTGTGGAATTCCCTCTGTTAGGAATTTGTGTTTGTGCAGGGAGTGGGTGATGGGGAGGCAAGAGAGGAGGCAAAGGGTTTGTCAAATTGTTCTTGTGGTCTGAGTTGGGCTGAAGGGACCTTAAATCTCATCTCATCCCACCCCCTGCCATGGGCAGGGACACCTTCCACCAGCCCAGGTTGCTCCAACCCCCGTCCAACCTGGCCTTGGACACTTCCAGGGATCCAGGGGCAGCCACAGCTCCTCTGGGCAACCTGTGCCAGGGCCTCCCCACCCTCCAGGGAAGGATTTCTCCCTAAAATCCAATCTAAACCCACACAATCCAATCTAAAGCCATACAATAAAGGGCAGAGGGCTGCACTGGGACCCTGGAGGATCATGATCCACAATTTTTGGTCAGGAAAACCTCATAGGGCACAATATGAGCAGGATGTTGGTCCTTGGATCCAGAGTGAGAGACAGGAGGTGGGAGCTGTGCTGCAGAGAGGCAAGGATTCACCTCCCCAGCCTCTGGAATTATTCCTGCTGCTCCCAGTTAACTCTTTCTCTCAGACTGGTGCTGTCCAGTTCATCTGTTTGAATTCCCAGATTCTGGGAATGTTTCTCTCCCTCTCAGCTGAGAGATGTGCAGCCACTGAACACAGGCCAGAAGGGATTTTTTTTTTCTTTTCTTTTTTTTTTTTTTTTACTTTCTGTCTTTCTTGGTCACCCTAAAAGTAAGAAAACAGTGAAAATAGTAAAACAAACAAGAAGAAATGATCTGCTGGGGTGGAGTTCTTCCTTTTTCCATCACGGACATTTTTTAGCAAAACACCCTGAAAATGTTTGACATCCATTTGTGGAGCCTCTATAATTAGAATTAATAAAAGGACATGTCAAGTACACCTACCTTGCAAACCACAGATGCATTTTTTCCTCCCCCTCTCAATGGCTTTAAGTTGTTCTTCTGATTGGCACCTACAGAGAAATTATAATTAGCCTGTGATATGCATTTGCTGTGCATGATGCCTGGGCTTTCCTACAGGAATGCAGATATTCCCACACAGCTCCTGGGAGGGTTCCTTTAACTGAGCAGCTCGAGGTATCCAGGTTAGGAAAGCACTAAAATGTGAATATCTCAGTGGATTGGGTTGGGGGGCTCCATCCCCCCATCCCCAGGGGATGTGCAGTTTGGCACAACTGGTGCTAATTAACACCCCAGTGATCCCAAGGGAATGATCCCCCAGGAATGATCTCAGTGGGCTCCAGGGAGGTTGGCACTGGGGTTGCCCCCAGCAGGTCCTGGCTGAGCAATGGGCAGCGTGGGGGGAGCTTTACTTGCCTGGTGGAATGTTCTCCCCTCCCAGACTCAGAGAGAACCTGCTTCTTCTGGGGCTCAAAAACTCTCATTCGTGGCTGTGCCAGTTCACTTCTTGCCTTCTCTCCCCGTTTTTGCCCCCACAGTTCTCTAATTCCATCCAGAATCACCACTGACCACAAGTTTTCTTGGATTATCTTTGTGATGAAGGAGTTTGCAAGGTCTCTGCTGCTGGAGGTTCTTTTCAAATTGACATTTCAGTGAAAAACTCAGAGGGAAAAACCCACAATTCTTTTTTTTTTTTTTAATAATTTTATTTTATTTCTTTGTGGCTGAGTCTGAAGATTTTTTTTTTTTCCCTTTCCTGGAATCTGATGGGGTGTGTGACTTGCCATTATTTTCTGTCTCATGATCTCAAGGAGATTAAAAGGAGACAACCTGCATTCCACTGGCTTTGCTTGAGCCTGTCTTGTGCCAGCACACCTTCCTCTGGATGGAGCCAGGGAAGAACCCCTGTGCTGGATTTGCCCAGGAAAGGGGCTGGAGCAATGACTAAGAGGTTTAGGGTCTGTCCACCCTCTCCAGGTCACTTCAGGCTCCGGGTGTTGCTGCTGCTGCTGCAGGAATGGAATGATGATGGAATTCCCGGGTGGTGGGAATGTGCTCCCTGCTTTGCTCCAGCAGATGAAATCTCTTTCATGAGGGATTATTTGTGCTGATCTGGGAGCTGAAGGGATCTGTCACGCTCTGGGGGATTTATGATGCTCAAATCAAACAGGTGTTAATGTGCTCCATCTCAATCCAATTAAAACTGAGGAGCTTTTTTTTTTTCCGGTGATATCCACATGTTTTGCAACAGCTCCTGGGATTCAGAAGGGGAGGAGTGTATTGACTCTGCCATCAAAATGTCAGGGCTGAAGTGGTTCATAAAAGCTTTATAGTCACAGGCAGCTGAAAGGAAGTGTGATAAGAGGAAAAGCCACTGTCAAAAGCAGCTTGGAACAGTCCTCCTGTGGGAAGAGTCCCTGCCCATGGCAGGGGCTGGAACGAGATGATCTTCACAGCCCCTTCCAACCCAAACCATTCCACGATTCTAAGTAGAGGAGATAACTGTAGGGAGAGAAATAAAATGTATGAAAAACAAATAGATAAAAAGATAAAACTCCAAATTTCAATAATTCAGTCTAAAGGAACTTCCCAGGATCCTTGAGTTGTGTTCTCCTCGTTTTCCCTTTTGTATCAGCAGGAGGCTGCTGAACCAGAGTTTTGTAATAAAATAATATTATTGTAAGGAAGCTTTGCCTCAAAAATGGGCTGTTCTTCAGTTAGTGGTTTGTGAGGGGAGGAGGGTGAAGCAGCAGAGCAACAAATCCATCCTTTTTTGCATGTGCAGGCCCTGGCAGGGCACCTTCCTCTTTCTGCCTCAGAAAGCATCCTGGAATTCTCCCCACTTCCAAACCCAGGGATTCCTGCACACTCTTCCTGCAGCCTGACAGGCAGTGCCTTGCTACCCAGAGCACAGGTTTGCAACCCCAACCTGGGATAAATCAGACCTTTCACTCCAAGTTTTTCCTGGCAGGAGCACCAGAACCAACCCTGAACAGCTCCTGCTGCTGCAGTTTAACATCTCTGGCTCCTGGCTCAGCCAAAACTGCAAGTTCCAGGCAAGTGGAGTTTGGCAAAGTGTGATGTCCTGTAACCTCATCTCTTTATATCAATCGTGGTCATTGGTGCTGGGCAGGATGGAGACTTTGGGCACTGAAAACACTGTTCAAGAGCTGTAAAACCAGTGTGGGCTGGGGGCTGGAGACCCCCTGGCTTGGGAGGGAATCCCTGCTCTGCCCCTGGCCCCTCTTGGGGCACTGCAAAGATTCTCACACCCAAAGGACCTCAAAGGGGAGCCCGAATTCTCTTCTTTACCTTTTTACTCTCATTTTCTTTTTATTAAAAAAGTTTTACATCTGCTTAACCTCTTGGGTCATCCTGGGTCTCTGCTTTTCCCCACCTAAATCCAGTTTGATGTGGTGGCTGAATTTGCCTTGATGCACAGAATAGAAAACTGAACCACAAACATGCTTTAAACTGAGCTCTGCAAAGGGTTTTCAGCTTGTTCTACCTGAGAATGCTGAGTTCCAGCCTCAGTTTCCACTCAAATGACCAATCAAACTGCAAATACTGAAAGGTGTTTGCACTGATTTCAGAGTTAACAGCCCTGTTCTCAGCTCTACTTGGAATGAAACAGGGACCAGGCTTTGCATCCGGGAAGTGGAAGCTGCAAAATCCCATTTTTTCTTTACCCTCCAGTTTGTGCAAAAGTCTTTTTTCCCCAGTTGGGTGATTGAGGAACTGAAAAGCTGAGCAAAATGGGATGTTCTTCCGGAATTCTCTGGGATTTTTGGCACCTTAACGACCTGCAAACGCCTTCAATCTGCTTGTTGAGGGTGATTTTTTAGGTGCTCCAGGGGACAAAGGAGATGCTTCTGCTGGCGTTGGGTCCAAAATCTGCCATCAGATGACATCAATTTGTAGAAAACCATCTGCAGTGGATCCTGCATTAGGAAGGGTTGTTTCCCTTTGGGTTCATTCCAGTCAGGCTTAGGAAAGCAGATTTGGGTAGATTTGGGGGCAGCTGCTGTTCTATCAGTGTTGTACTAGAGTATCCAAGCCTAGCACTTATTTTTCCTGAAATAAAATTAATATTCCCAGTTCTGCATTTGGACATGACAGACCTTTTTCCTGACCTTTACCTCTCCCTTTCAGCTATTTTTGCATCAGATCACCAGTTTTGACTGAAGTCTTTCCAAATCCAAGTGTCATCTTCAGTAAGGAGACTCAGTGAAAATTCCTGCCTTCCTTAGAACTGTCATCACATTTTCCTTATTCATATTGTCTTTATTCCTGTTGTCTTTATTCCTGTTGTCTTTATTCCTGTTGTCTTTATTCCTGTTGTCTTTATTCCTGTTGTCTTTATTCCTGTTGTCTTTATTCCTGTTGTCTTTATTCCTATGCCCTTGTTTCTCTTAATCCTCATGGGAGGAACGAGGCAGCCCTTGGAATTTTTGGCAGCTCTTGCCTCCAAACTGCACCAAGGTCTTGGTATCTCCTGAGCCCCTGAAGGCAAGAAAACACTGATATTTTGGCTCTCAGAGTTTCTTCTTCTTCTTCTTCGAATCTGATACGTCATCACTTCAACGAGATTATTTATGAGGGGTTTTTTTCCTTATTTTTCAAGCGTAGAAAAAAAAATGTCTTGCCATGTTTTAGGAACAAAATGAGTATTTTACACACATAGCAATAGCTCTCTGGAAAGCATTTAAATTTACAAGCTGTTCGTAAATGTACTGACAGTTGGCAACTCTGCATCCAACACACAGGAACCCTCTTGGAAAATAGATCTATTGTAAATAATATATATTGCAGCTTAATCTGAGGGTGCTTTAGCTCAAAATAGTTTTAACAAATCTGTTACCTAATATATTTTTTTAAAAAAAAAAAAAAAAGTCTATTTGGAAAGACGATTTCAGGGTCTGAAAAGGGATATTTAGGAAGGAATTAGGCACCTCCTCTTGAAGGTTCCCCAGCAGAGCTCTTTTGGGGACACCTTTTTCAAGTGTTAGGGTGGCTTGGATTTTAGGCACCTGCTGTAGTGGGATGTAACTCAAATATATAATTTAGTGGTGATATCCCACAGAGAGGAGAACTTGATCTGGTAAGGTCAGAGAGAGTTATTTGCACTTCAGTCAGGAGCTGATTTAGATAAAGAGGAATCATTTGTCCACATATGTGCTCAGTGTGTGTGTTATTATGTGCAGGCTGGATCTGAGGCACCTTAGAATGTACCTTTAATGTACTCTGAAGTGTCCTTTTAATCAAAACTTTTGTTATATCTGATACAGGGTTGTAATGCTTGAATTACAGCGTTTCTCACATAGAAAATCCATTGCTGTTATTCCATACTCCACATTTTTTTGACCATAGTGGTATTTAGCAGCTGAAAAATTAGTTAAAAACCACCCATGTGTTAGGATTTTGCAGGAGAAAGAGCTGTGGAGAAGGGAAAAGGGATCTTTCCCTGCAAACTGCCTTTACAATTCCACCCACTCTCTGGGATCATGGGATGCTTTTCCAAGTGCAGGGAAGGTGTTTCCATCATTGCTGTGTTTGTAGCAATTCCTTGTCAAGCTCCAAGTGCAGCAGGATGTCTTTTGATCATCAGGCACCACATCCATGTGGTTTTTTGCTCTGGCAATACTGTATTGTTCATTTTGAAGGGGAAAACGTGGCGTTTTGATCATTATCTGAAGCCAAACGTGGGCAGCACAGTAAAGCAACAACATGAGCAGCTGCTAAATTGTAGAGATGAATTTTAAAAAACAGCCTTTAAAGCTACCAGTGTATTTAATTTCATTATTATCCAAATGCTCCACACTGCCTTAGTACCAAAGGTGCTTTGGGTTTGATGCCACTGAGACAGGACAGTCCCTGCACGAGGATCAAGGACCCTACCTGGGGGCTCTGGGGTCATCCTTGAGGTTCTGGCTCCTTACAAATAAATGTGATAGGAAAAATCTCTTCAAAAGGGTTGTCCAGGGCAGTGGTGGAATCCCCATTCCTGGAGGGGTGTAAAAAACATGTGGATGTGGCACTTGGACAGGGGGCAGTGGTGGCCTTGGCAGTGCTGGGGGAATGATTGGACTCACCTTAGAGGGCTTTTCCAGCCTCAGTGATTCTGTGATCCACAGCCTATGGAGCTCAGGAACTGTGGTTTATCCAGGGCTTGAAGTCAATGGGAGACTTTCCATGGATTTCATCAGGGGTTGGATCCATCCAGCAGTGAATTAAAACCAGACCCAACCCTCGTGTCTCCCGGGTGTTTGCAAACGCTGCCAGCAGGACTGGGGGTCACCTGAGCACCATCACAGTGGACAGAGCACTTGGCCAGCTGGCTCCAGCACAGATTTAATCCTCTTTCACTCGTGGGGTCGAGGGCTGTGAGCTTTGAGACCAACTCAGCTCCATCCCCTCTGCCCCATCCTCAGAGGGGAGTCGGACCTCGGATGCTCTGGGAGTGAGACCCAGCCTTGTGCAGCAAACCCCTGCTAGGAAACCTTATATTGCTTTTGTCTGGCCCTAATGAAAATAAATGAGGGCTTCAATTTAAAGTAGTTACTAAAAATTTGTTCTTTCCTCTGCCCTAATTCCAAAAGTGACTCGCAGCTAATTAGACTGAGCTGAGCCGCCCTCGCAGGGCTGGGGGAGTGTAAACAGCTGCCATCTGAGTTTCATTACAATGAGGAAATAAAATAAACACAGGGCCAGCAAACAGTAGTTTGGGCACGGCTCATTACAGCACAATGCAGTTAAATTCGGGTGTGCAGGCAGTGGGATTGGACAGAGTGCAAAGGGGACTCTCCGTGTTTCTGTCCTGAATTTTACCTCCCCGGTGCATCCCAGGGAAAGCAAAGCCCCAGCTGCTCATCCCAGGGCTGACAAACAGCCCTGAAGCCTCTGGAGGTGCTTCAGTGCAAGGGCTCCTTCATCCCCCTGTCCCTTGGGGGACCAGACAGAGCTCAGGGGATGTGTGGTGTTTGCAGGATGAGGCTCTGGGAGCAGGGTGGCATTTGCAGGATGAGGCTCTCAGAGCACATTACAAGCTTTTTTCCTCTTTTTTTTTTTTCTTTTAATAATAATCTTGCATTCAGTGAAGGGACCCCCCGTGCCTCTCACATAAAACCCCTTGTGTACAACGACCACCATCTGAATTTTGTCCCTCTGAGTGCAACAGGACAAGGAGACGTTCCCAAGGCAGCATCTTCTCCCTCTTCCCTGAGATCCTGGAGAGTTCAGGCTGTGCTCTGAGCTCTCAGCTCTTCCTTTCCATCAGTGGCAGGGAGGAGGAGGGAAGTCTTGCACCTTTTCCTCTAATAGATCCCTCCCATGGGCATTTTCCTTGTGCAGGGCTGGAAATCCTCCCTCTCCTGTGCTGATGGAGAGCTGAGCTGGACAGCCAGGAGCCAGAGAGCTCTCCCTGTGATCCTCCCTCTCACACACGATCTGTCAGACACTCTCACTCTCATCTGAGTCATGTTTCTAGAGCTCAGCCTGAGCTCATCTGTCCTCAAGCTGCATCGATCTGGCTTTTCCAGGATTAGCTCATCATTAAACACGTGGGGAAGAGGCTGCTAAGGCAGATTTTCCAAGACAAAAGCAACTGCTGCCCTTGGGTGAATTGAGTCCTCTGTTATCTGGCAGCAGGGCAGGAGCTGCTGCTCTCCCCTCCCCGGGCAGGTGCTCTGGCTCTTGGGTCTGGAACTCATTAGGAACCTCTCCTGCTGCCAAGGCTCTGGAATGGGAGAACCTTCCTGCTCCAGGATCCTCCCAGCAGAGAAGTGAATCACTCCAGCCAGGGGGAAGGACCTGCCGTGGCAGATGCAGCCCCAGGAGGATGAGCCAGAAGGTTTTCCACGTGGGTTTGCTGGTGTGAGTTTAGCAAAAGGCAGAGGATGGGAGCAGGACTCCTAGAGAGCAAGGCAATTTTTCTTTCTTTCAGGTTCTCAATAAAGAGAACCTGCTGAGACCACAAATGTTTTCTGCTCTCCACGTGTGGAGCCTCAAGAATTCAGAGATGTCTCCCAGTGCCATGTCCTGAGCTTGTGGGGAGCCCAGGGGTGAAGTCTCCCCTGGAAAATGGCCAACAGCTCCACTGCCTGGGCTCTTGGGGTCCTGGGGAGACCAGGGAAGGGTGTTCTCAACCTCCCACTTTCCATTTTCAGCAGAATAGACCACCCCCTTAAAAAGCAAGAGTTGGCAGGGGTCTGGCCTGGTGCTCAGGGCTCCCAACCTCCCCAGATTCAACCAAGCACAACAGCCCGTGGTCAGAACTTATCTCCTCCCGAAATAAAACACGCCGGTAGAAGAAGAAACAAATTGCTTGACACCTCATTAGCAATTGTAAGCAGACTCCGTTTTCACTCCAGGGCCTCGTTGGGAGTGATTTGTGAGGCAGCTTTTCCCTCTCCCCTTAACGACCCACATTTGGAAGGAGTTGGAGGCGACACAAGAACAACAGCGATTATTTGTGCTGCCCGGGACCCCCGTCCTGGCTGCCCCTCTCCCTACCCGCTGTTTCTGGAACCCAAAGCCCCTTTCACGTGGCTTCTCTGCGGGTTTGGGGCTGGTTGAGAGGACACACTTGGGCTGGAAGGAGGTGACCGAAGCTCGGTGTCCCCTCAGAGCTCAAATGGGGGATAAAGTCGCCCTGGTTGATGGAGGAGATGCCCCACAAGTGTGTGGTGCTGGGTGGAGGTTGTTGCTCCGGGGCTGAGATGTGTTCTCCTGCCACAGTGCAGCCCGAGATTCTTCCCTGATGATTTAATTTTATTTTTTTTTATTTATATATTTATTTATATATTTTATTTATACTGGATTTAATTCCTGCAGTCACCAAAATATTCCAGTGTTGGGCAGTTTGACCTTGGGGATAGGAATGACTTTTCACTGTTAGAAAAAAAAAAAGAAGTCTAGAAAACCCAGCTAGACACCCATCTGTTTGAATTCCCTTTCCCTCATTCCTCCCCTGTAACCATATTTCATCTTGGCTGATTTCAGCTGTTTGGCACAGGCTGAAATTCCCCACTGACCACGGGACTGGTTTAGACTGGACTCCTAATTTTTAGTGAGCTAAAAATAACCTTCATCCACCTCACCTGTGCAAGGGAGGCCGAAATTAAAATGAAATCCGGTGAAACTCTGTTTTGAGAGGGAGAAAATGTCGCTCTGAATCTTCTCTCACGTTTTTTTGGTGCAGTTGGTTCTGATAAAAGGGATATTGTTGATGAACAGTGAGGAGAAGCAGCTCCTCCAGGGCTGGGGCAGCAGCAAAGGCAGCAATGCCTTGGATTTGTTATCCAGGGATCCAGGGCTGTTGTGTTGGAAACACTCTGCTGAATGTAAATCCGTGGTGCTGAAATCCTGAGTATTTATGGTGCAGCCAGAGCTGAGGACAGTTTGGGTTTGAGGGGGTCCTGGGTGATGAGTGGAACGTTTCATTCCAGGGATGAAGTGTCAGGAACAATGGCCACACAGCACAGCCCCCACCCCCAGAGGGCAGGGGAGTTCCCCAGACAAAATAGAGCTGCTTTTTTTATTATTATTATTCTATCAAGTCTTGTGAGATGGGTAGAAAATTCAGAGGAATGGATATGGGTGGTTGGACCTTAAAAAAGCCCAAAGTGAAAAGCACCAGGTTTGGAACCAAACTGAAGTGAGGTGAAGGTGGGCATCTGTCTGGGGGAGGTTCTGCAAGTCCTCACTTTGCTGTAGGGCCAGAAATAGGTGTCTGGGGGAGTCTTTCTGCTGCTGGAGATAAAAAAAAATGGGATCAACTGGATCCTTCGTGTGTCAGCAGGAGCTGAGAACCCCCAGCAGGACAGATCCAAGTGTCCTTGCTGTCCTTGTGGTCTGGGGGAGACCTCATGGCCCCTTCCAGGACCTAAAGGGAGCAACAGGATGGCTGGAGAGGGAGTTTGCCAAGGGCAAGCAGTGACAGGACAAGGGGGAATGGCTTTAAGCAGAAAGAGAGCAGCTTTAGATGGGATACTGGGAAGAAATTCCTCCCCTGTGAGGGAGGTGAGGCCCTGGCACAGGTTGCCCAGAGGAGCTGGAAAGCACGTGGCAAAGTGCAGGAGGTTTGGGAGAGCTGAGGGAGAGAAAGGTTCTTGGAAGCAGCTTTGTGCAGGTCAGGAATAAAGGGCTGCACTGTGCAATTCCCTAAATGTTTTTATTATTTGATAGTCCCTTTCTGGAGTAATTTCCTGGATGTGTCTTTATCTAAGAGGAAAGGTAAAATCTCGGAGCAATTCTGGGGGTTTTCCTTTCAAGGAGCTGGTTTGTGAATGTGGTGTGTGTGCTAAGGAGAGGGCTCCTTCAGAGAAATTCCTTCTTAATTCTCTTCTGAAAGGACTGCTCTCACATTTGTTTTAAGACAGCAAACACCAAACCAGGCAGGGAATTTCCATATCTTAAGAGCCTCTTGTAACTTTTTAGGAAATCGTGTCAGATTAAATCCTGTTGTCATTTCTCAGTAAAACAACTTGTCTACACCACTTGTCCCGTTTAATTTATGACCCGGGATCCTCCCCCGTGTCAAGACAAAACAGCAGGAATGCAGTGGGAATAATGGCAGTTTTTCCTATTTCTGCCTTGCATCCTTTCGCCAGATTTTGTCTTTTGCAAAATTAACACAAGGGGGAAATCAGTTTGTAATTATATACAGGGAAAAAAACTCTCTGATTTGGTACTTTTGGGCTGTAGTTTCGTCATATTCAGAGAGGTTTCAGTGGCTCCAGCTGCTTCCACCCCATCTGCCCCTCGGGGTGTCACACACCAACAATTATCTGGGAGCAGGGAGTTCTCTCCCTCCCCCTCACACTGGAATTAGTTGGGCACATCCCAGGCCTTTCTGCTCACCTTTTAGAAAGGAGAATTTCTGTTTGCTGTAAACTGGGTGTGTGCTGAGGAAGGGGGCTCTGCACACCTGGGCAGCCAGTTGTGCCCTGTCTGTGTATCCTACCCTGTCTATCCTGTGTATCCATATCCCATGGAATTGCTGGGATCAAGGGAAGGTGGAGGGAAGCCTGGTGTGCCCATAAAACGTGGGCTGACAGCAGAGATAACTAATTTTAGAAGAAAACCATGACCTCAATATACATGACACATCTGCTCATGATGCAAATTCTAGTGAAAAAATCAGTTTGGGTGCTAACCTCCCACCCAGCTCTCGGTTCTGGGGTTTGAAAACCCCCCCAGCTCTTGGTTCTGTGTGGTAAAAGTGCTCTGAAGGCTCTGTGAGTCAGTTATTAGAAGCCAATTAGCATTAATTTGATGTTGCTCAATAGTCCATCTCTTGGTGAGTGATTTTGGCACCAACCCACGGATTCCTTTGGCAAACTGACTCTCAGCAGTGCTGTCCTGCACCAGGGGAACATGCCCTGCTGTAGGGCTGTGCCCTGCTGGCAAACTGGGCTCTCACAAACCCCCTCCAGCTCCAGGACGAGCCCAGGCAGGATCCTGAGCCCTGGCACCAGCACTCCTGGCCCTGCTCCTGAACTCCAGCGGGGCCGTGTTCGGGCAAGAGGCGGCGAAGGGGGAGAGGAACCTGAGCCCCAGCTGGCTCCCCAGGTCACCTGAGAGCTGTAAATCAAGGCTGGCTGATGTCAGGCATGGGCAGGTACGAGCAGAGGGCTCTGTGGATGGGAAAACCTGCTCATCCTGGGAATTCTTCGTGCTGCCAGCTCCTGGAGTTCCGTGTCTGTGCCAGCCGAGCGCCCGGGCTGAGGTGGGACTTTCTGAGCTGCTCCTTCAAATCAAACATCACCAAAGAGGGATCAAGAAGACAAACGAAGCAAGCAAACAAGGCAGGGCAGTTTCTAAGAAGCCCTGGGGATTTATGGCCTCTCCACCTGATTCCATGGCAAGTTTATTTGATCTCTGTCCGAAGAGGAACATCCGGACGGGCCGTGCTCCCACCTGACGTGTGCCCTGCTGGTTTTCCCCAAACACAGCTGAGTCTGGGCAGCCCAGCAAGTCACACAGGAGCTGGTGCTGCCTGTCAACAAACTACTCCCCCAGGGGTTCACTGGGCTCGAGGCTTCACCCTGTGTCTGCTGGGGCAAAGGCAGGACCAGTGCAAGGTGTAACAGGACAGGAACCCAGCCCTGCAGTGCCTCTGGGAAAGGTGGAGAGGATGGAGGGGCTGCCAGCCCTTGTTTTCAGAAGTGAAGATCCCAGGCAAGTGGTTCCCTGGGGATGCACCACTTTGGGAGTCACGGATTGCTGGGAGAATCAGACACCGTGTGGCTGAGCCAGGACAGACCTGGATCACCTGGAGACAGCTCTGCCACAGTGGCACGAGGTGCAAAGAGCAGACCAAGGTGTTTCAAACTAAAGCACATCTTACCATAGGATTCTGGAATGGTTTGGTGTGGAAGGGACCTCAATCTCACCTCGTTCCACCCCCTGCCATGGGAGTGTAATTCCCACTAGCCCAGGCTGCTCCGAGCCCTGTCCAGCCTGGCTTTGGACACTGGCAGGGATGGACTGTTCAAAACCTCTCCAGGCAAAGAAGCAGCCTGGTTTTGTGCTGTTCCTGGCATGTCAGGGGGGAAGCAGGCTGTGGGTGTGGTGCATACCTGGCAGGGAACCCCCTCTCTGGCTGCCCATGGGTGAAAAGCCCCTGCAGGAGAAGCTGTGGTGGCCCCTGAGCTGGCCAGAGGTGCAGAGGCCACAGAGCTCCTGCCCTCCCTCCCTGTCTCACTCACACAGATGCAGCTCCTCTGGCTCTCATCCCTTCCTTGCTCTCCTGCTGTTCCACAGAGGCTGCCATCCCTCTGGGCTGGGACACTGTCCAGCCCCATTCCTCTCCTCTCTTCCCAGCCCCTTGGCTCCTGCTAGCCCAGAGGCTGCTGCTGTCCTGGTTGAGCTCAGCTTGGCAGAGGTTTGGGCTTTGGGTTGGCAGTGGCCCCTCAGGGTCAGTTCTGGGTGACACTGGGGCCCGTGGGGCTGTGACCTGTCTCTGCAGCCCCCTGGCAGCACAGGCTGTGGCCAAAACCCTGGCAGAGGCAGCAGCTCTGGTGCACCCTGGAACCACTGGGAAAGGGTGGGGAATCCATGCAAACTGAAGCCCTTTTCAAACCAGCCCTCCTGCCATACAGTGGGAGGAAATATCCCTTCATCTGACCCTCAAGGACCACCCAGGGGTTACTTAATCCTACAGTCCATCTTCTGCAAACCCACTGGAACAAGGTGTGTTAAGCTCTGAGGCAGATTGGGGATTGTGGCCAGGGCTAATGGCTGCAAACTCATCTCCCCTGTGACCTTCCTGCTCACACACGGAGGCTTTCATCAGGCTCCTAATATATATCTCCCAGCTAAATGTCACTGGTGTGGAGAGGAGGGGACACCACCTCTCTGAAACAAAATAAATAGGTTGCATTGGCACCTCTCGGGTTTTTCCCTGGCCATTTTCAAATGAGAGGTTTTTTTGGAAAGCCTCGACCAGGATAATTCATGTCTTCATCAACAGAGCAAATTTGTCTTTTAAGAAAGGGGGCACAGTGAGCAAGAAAAATATTGTGGTCCAGCAAATGACATGGGGGTTTGGAGGGTAATTACAGCACCTCTGGTCCTTTGGCTGTTTGGGAGGAAAGGGGGGTGCTGGTTGGAGCTCAGCAGAGCTTAAGGTGGTTCCACTGCAATGCTTGTCCACTGGGCTCCTTTCCTTGCTGGGGCTGTGCTGGAATTCGCCTTTTTCCTCCTCCCCTCCACTGTCTCCAGCATCCTGAACATCTCATCTGATCTTCTCAAGTTGTAGCACTAAGAAAGAACTAAAACCAGTTGCTGGTGGTGCATCAGAAGCTCTTTATGGCTGAATATCTCAGCCACATTTTTAGCTGCATCTAACTGAGCTCAGAGCTGTGTGGAAATCATTTGCCTGATGTGAAATCAGGCAGCTCTTGTCTCTCTGGACCAAAATTTCAGCACCTTGGATGAATATTTAGGAGAGGGTAGGTTATGTCTGAAATGCTCTTGAACACTAAAATCTCTGATCTTGCTGCAGAGTTCTGCCCCACGTGAAAGAACACCCACTGCCCATGAGGTTCTCAAAGGTTTTTTTATTATTTAAATAAGAGCTGTATTATTTACCTGAATATCTGAAATGTGCTTGTCCTCAAGCCTTTGGGCACGTGCACAAACATCTCTTCAGGACCCGTGTGTTCAGCTGTGGCCGCTCGTCTGCACTTCCCTTGAAGTCTGAGCTCAGAAACATGAACTGCACTTGAGGAGGAACAAGAGCAGCAGCTTCAAGAGACACCAGAGAGGCTGATGTTGTGTTGTATCCCTGTTTCAGCTGTGCCTCAGAGCCCTTTTGGTGCAGGAAAATCCAGTTTAATCTCCTGTCCAAGTGTGTGTGAGCATCCTGTGGGTAATTCCCCGGGGTTGGAGCAGGGCTGGAGCTCTGGGAATGCAGCACTGTCTGCAGGACATGCCTGAGATTTCAGGAGCCAAAACCTGTGGGGTTTTATAGACCCACATAAACACCTGAACACTGACTGGCAAACCATGTGGTGTTGGGATAATGGGAAGAACATGCCTGTAAGTTGTAAAGGAATGGGTGTCCTCCCCTGTCAGCTGGGGCACCTCAGCAGCCTCTCCAGGAACATGTTCCAATAATTAAACCTCAGCAGGACCAACACCTGGAGGCAGGAGGAGTTGTCTTTCATGTTTCCATCCAAATTCCAAGGCCATGGAGGTGTCTCTGCCCGGGGGTGTCCGTGTGATGCAGAAACAAACTGAGAACATGTTTTTCCTTGGTCCAACATGCAACAAACCCAAATGATGTCCCACCCCATGAGGTATCTCTGAGGTCAGTGGGACAGGTTTGCCCTGAGTGCTGTTGTTCCCACCTTAAAAACGAGGGAATTGGTACAGAAAAGGCTTCTGCCTCCCCCCCTCAGCCAGTGGCTGGAGCTCAGTAAGACCCTAAATGTTTATGACCCTAATTAGCTCACATAAACCTCCCAGGGAGGAGCCCTTGTTCCTGCAGCACACAGCCTGCTCTTTTGGACTTAAATCCTCACACAAAACCTGAATCTCCTCTGCTGGAGCCAGTGCTGACCCTGCCCTTCTGCAGCTGGGGGGGGTGACAACTGCACACTCCCCTTCCCAGACAGGGAGGAATGCCCAGGGATGGTGGAAGCTGCAGGGAGCAGAGCTGATCACTCTTTCTTTCTCTTCATTTTATTTTGACTCATCACTCCACCCCATGAAGTGACCTTCAGACATTCTCCTTGACCCCAAAACCTTGAGCCTGCCCCTCCACCCCCCGACCCACTGCCATCATTTCTCTCCTCAGTGATCTTCAACACACAGCCCTTCTCAGCTGGAAATGCTTTCCCCGAGGTATCTGGCAGAGGTTTGGTGGCAGAGGTGGATTGTTCCCCTTCTCCTTACCAGGAGTTTTAGGTTTTTAGGATCTGACCTGCTGTCAAATCTCGTGGAAGGAATGCAGTGGAAGCAGAACACCACGAATTGTGGAGTCATCTTCTACTTATGCACAGCATGTGTCCGAGCATGAAAGGCATTTCTGAGCCTGCTGCCAGCGGTGGCCCTTTGCTAAACATCCAACCACATTTATGACACCTCTGGCCTGTGGGAATTGCCTGTCTGAGACCTTAAAGTCGATTTTCATCCAGCTATGATGCAAGTTTAATGCCTGCCAGGGGAAGAAATAATATTTGGAAATTGAGGATCGAGGGAGAGAATCTTCAGCTGATATAAACTGACTTCAAGGGAACCACACTGGTCTGCACCAGCTCTGCTGGTGGCCCCGGGTTTAAATAAACTGCGAAGAGAAGCTTAAATTCAGTTTTAAGGAGGAAAGGGCTTTGGGGAATGTTGTACTCTTATTTACAGTTTTACACTGCTTTGGGGGGGGTCTCTCCCATCCTCTTGCTTCACAAACTGAGGACCAACAGTGTTGTATCTTGGGGAGCAGCAGTTTCACAGGGTTTCTGTGCGATCCCAAAAAATGATGGTAACCCCCTGTCTTTCCACAGCCACACCCCGGCAGAGTCAGCCTGTTGTGGTCACCACCACTCCCCCTGAGCTTCAGTTCCATTCTCCTGTGTAACATGAGGCTGGACCACAGGGAGTTGTCGTGTTGGGATGCAGAATCCCCAGGGAGGGGGGAGCTCCTCCGGGTGTGTGATGTGGCCGTGGGGTTTGCAGTGGACCATCACGTGTGGTGGCTCCTGCTGCTGAGTCAGCCCTGGCAGAGGTTTGGGAGCAGCTCTGAGAAATGTGGTGGGTCACCAGCACATGCCCTGGGTGATGAATCTGTGGCAGTGATGAGCTGGTGTGGAGTTGTCTGGTTTGCTCTCTGCCTTTCACTGATGCTCAGGACCAGCAGATCCCACAGACTCCAACTCAGCAGGATGCAAATACTGAGGTTCCACTTGCTTGCTTTAATCTGCTTTTTTCCTGAAATTTATGTCAAACCTTCCTGGAGACAATATGGAAAGGAAAATTTGCACAGATCCCCTGCAAAGCAAGAGCAAAGAGCTCCCCAGCAGTAGCTGCCTTCTCCCTTCCCCCAAAGGCAGAGTGGTTTACCCTGGAGTACTAAAGGCCCAGCAAAATGCAGATGTCAAACCTCCTTAACTTTCACTGGCTCCAAAGAAGGGTTTAATCAGGGAAATAAAGTGAGGAGTTGTGAGTTCCTTGCAGTAAACAAGTTAAACATTATTAAACACACACGTGTCTCTTTGAGGAGATGAATTGATTGTGTGTGTTTATTTTTACAGCATTATTTAACTGAGGAAGGAAAAAAAAAAAGGCCCAGAGCTGATGCCAAGATGATATAGCTGAAACAAAGCCCAAGAAAAGATTTTTCCACTGGGCTCATTTTTTTCCCTAATAACTGTCTCCCATATCTGCCAATCTTAGGTCAACAAACACAGGTTGATTGACAAGTTAAAATGTTTAGCTTAGCCTGCAACTCATATAAACCAATTTAAAATTTCTGGTGCGGGAGGGAGATGTAAGAGAAACAAACAATATCCCTTCCTTCCTCGCCTCTCCCCGGGGCACAGCCCAGAGCTGGGTTTGTCCTGGGCACTGGTGGGTGACAGGGACATCCCCGTGCCCACAGCCCCCAGGTGGGAGGGAGCTCCTCATCCCTGCTGGCTCCATGAGGAAAAATGATGCAGGTCCTCCTGGCACTGCCCAGGATGGAGCAGGATGGTTGGAATGTCACGGGTTTCCACCCTCCAAAGGGAATTGTTGTTTGCTGTGATGTGACCAGATGATGATGGGGAGTCGTGGCCTGAATAACAGAACTGGTTTGATTTGTGTTGATGATGCTCCTTCCACCCTGATGGTCCTGCAGGGCCTTCATCCCCCAGCAGCACTGAAGCAAAGAGTGTCCCAGGCAAAAAGTCTTTAAGAGCCTTGGTGTGACCTGTGGTGGAAACAACCCCCAGGTCTGAGCTCCCCCCAAAAAAGTGGTGTTGCAGAGCAGATTCAGGAGGTAAATACCAGGAGCTCAGTGCTCTGATGTTTAATGGATAGCTGGAAGGTTCCTTGCTGCCTTGCAGTGGTCCCTGGAGCTGTCTGTGAATTCCCACTGCCACCTCCACCCCTCAGCCACCCCCTAGGAGCATTCTTGGCTTTTGCTTCTTTCCCTGTGACAGCACTGCTTGAAAAGCAGATTTTAATCTTTGAATCAACTTAATTACCAGAGAATTTTTCCTCCAGAATCTGAGCATCCCCCTGTTACAACACTGAAGGCTTCCATCTCTGGTTTTGGTTGTTTTTTTTTTTTTTTAAACTTCTGTACAGACCTGCAGGTTTCCTGTGCTCCAACACAGAGATGTCAACCAACCCCACCTCCCTCGGGGCAGCGGTTGCCCAGTCTGTGCCTGGTTTATCTTCTGTAAATATTTAGCAGCAAAGTTGTGGGATTCTCAAGATGTTTAAGAGATAAATCTGTGTCAGAGTAGCCCTGTCTCACAATGACATTCACTTAAATTATGGAGTAAAACAAACAACCCTTCCAGCTTCGAGGGATGGCAAACAATTGCTGGCCTTTGATGGTGTGGCCACAAACGCCCCTGCAGTTGACACCTTTGGTGATTGATGTTTTTTGATGCTCTGGGTTTGTTTTGCTCCCTCCCTGTTTGTTTTCCCACCGGGCTGACTTGGACAGGGAATGCTGTTCCTCCACATGGAAGTGCATTTTTGGGCAGCCATGGACTTTGGGATCAAAGAGTGGAACAAGCAAACACAGCAGCTCGTGGGAGAGGTCCAGCAAGAGCCAGGGAAGGCAGATGGAGGTCTCTGCTCCTTACAAATGGTGCTGAGCACATCCCAGACTAATGCACTTTGGATCAAAGGAGGACTCTGAGGAGAAAACAATTAGTTAAGTTGTCCCAGGTGTTTTCTTATTTACTTTTTATCTATTAGTGACTCTCAGTGCTGCCTAATGACTGGCACAGTCAGAGCTGGGAATGTCAAGTTAAGCCAGGGACACTTTTCCTCTAAGTCTTCCACATTTTTCCTGCTTGAAAAATACAGATTGTGGGACTCTGTGTCCTCAATAACTGTCTTCTCTGGGATGTCCTTGCAGTGTCCCATTGCTAACCTCATGTCACCCCTCCTTCAGCTGCAGAACAGAGGTGTCTCACCTTTGTGTGTTCGGGGTCTTCAAATTCTTTAGCTCCTCAGAACCTTTAGTTGTGGGTCTGGGTTTGGGGTGTGAGTGCTCCAGGCTGCCATCTGAATTCTGGGCTCCCCAGCCATTCTGACAGCCTGGATTTTGGATGGCTTTGAAGCAAGGGAATAGGGAACTACAGAGCTGGAATTAAGCAGCTGATACTCAGCCAACCACCCAAGGAACGGCCCCATCTCTGGTGCTCCTGTCCGTGAAGTTTCCAGACCTGAGGTAGATTTTTCCTACCATTTTTTTTCCAAGAGGGACACGGTTCAGTGGCTCTGGAGGAGCCTGCCCTGCCACAGGGGCTCCTGAAAAGGGTCCAAATGGGGGAAGCTCTGGGGGTTGACATGGGAAGAAGGATTTACCGAGGTTTTCTGCCTCTCCCGTGGGCGTGTTGGGTAAGGCCTGTGGTTTCCTCAGCCAGGCCAAGGCAAGCAAGGAGTGTCCGTGGGTCACTTCATGGCATGCAATGAATCAGCCTTGCAGGGGACTGAGGAATGGCTTGGATGGGTCAGAGCCCCCCGTGTGCTGCCTGCTCTGCTCTCCAGCCTCTTCACACCCACCCACCCACCCACCCTGCCCACCTCTGTCCCCCCTCAGCCTGCCCAGGGGGTGCAGGTCACTGTTGGGGTGTCACAGGGACCTGCCCTGAGCTGGGATGGAGCTGGAAGAGCCGCTGAACAAAAGTGGCCTCTTGTCTCCTCCGGGGTGCACTTCCAGGGAAGGGCTTGCTTTTCATTTCCTCGGCATCTAACTCCTCCTTAACAAAGACCCGCTTGAAAATAAAGATGTCGTGCCACAGGATGGATGTTAAACCAGGAATAAAACTTACTGAGGGGTATTGACAGCTAGGTTTTGGTGTTTTTATTAAGATCTGCCTCTGCAGTAAAACTGGTTGTTGTTGCTTTGTGCTGCAGCTGTAAAAAGCCTTTCAAGCACTGCCCCAGGTAGGCTTCTTTTATATGGTTTTTTGTGCGGCTATAAATCAAAGATATTATTTGACTAAGAGCTGCACAAAGCAGATCTGGCTGGGGAGGATGAAATGTCCTTGAGGAGGGGGGATTTTCAGGAGCAGGGATGAAACGTCTGCGGTGTTTTGAGTTGTAGGACACGAAAAGGCGGTGAATTAGCAGTTGTAGGTGGACGTTCAGGGTGGGTTTAATACCCTTCAGAGCGCTGTTAAACTGCCTCACCGTGCATGGCCCTGCTGCTGAGCTGGAAAGCAGTGCCCTCCTTGCCTTTCCATGCCCAGCTCCCCCCCGGGAGCCCCGGGAATGCCTCAGCCTGTGGCAGGAGCGTCGTCGCTGCCGCTCGATCCGCTGGGTTTGAGGTTTGCGTCCCACGTAACAAACATCTTGTTTGTGGCCTGACAACAAGGGCTGGTTAAAGCCATTCCCCCGTGCCAGCTGCTCTGTGGGCAGCTGGAGGGCTCCTGGCCAGGCAGCCACCCTGTAATTAGATCCCTGCCGAGGAGATACCAGCGGGCAGATCCCTTGGGCTGCCTGTGCTTGAGAAAGCTCTTTGTTCAGCAACTGTCCTGCTCCCTCATTCCAGGACAGCTCCATGGCTGTTCATTTCCTCTTCCTATTAAGTGCTTATCTGTGGTGAGACAGGAGCAACTGGATGGAGACTGAGGGCAAACGGGGAGAGCTGCAGGCACTGCCCCATCTGAGGGTGCTGCAGCCAAGAGCCTGCAGGGCTGGGGGTGCCAGGGCTGCTCTGGGCAGGACCGTGGGGCCCTCCTGGCACCTGGATGGGCAAACAGGCTGTTTGCCCTCTGGCACGGGAGGGACAGGCTTCCACTGAGGCTCCAGCTCCCTCCCAGCCCCTCCCGGGGCTGCCAGGGGACACCTCAGGCTTCCAGTGAGGAATGGCTGAGGAACCGCCTTGTTTTTCTAAGGTTCAGCATCAGCAGAACAAATGAGGGGACTCATCAGCTCCTGATGACTTTGCTTGGTTCTGTTCCACGTCTTTCACTGACCCATGTGGTGGAAATACTCTCTGTCTTAAAGCACAAACCATCCCAGTGAGCAAGAGATAGGGAATAAGCCAAGGGCCAATATTTTGATTAGAGCAACACAGGAGATGATTTTCCCGACTCACACAAGCTGATTCATCTTCACTTTGAGTGTCTTGTCTAGGAACAAGAGTCTGCAAACTCTCCCACCATCATTCTCTTCATTATTCCCGTTGATTTCCATGTTTTCAGGCACCCACAAGGTGCACAAGGAAAGTTCAGCCATTCCAGAGCTCACCCAGGAGTTCAAATTGGATTAATCCCCTTATCTGATCCTCACACTTTCTCTTGTGCTGGTGATGGAGCCACAGGGGCTCTCAGCTTTGGGGCTGCCAATCTTTCCTTATGAAATAAAAGTGTTATTTTTAATATTTTGTTACTTTCTAAGTAGGTTGAATGAGATTAAGCAAAATTAGCACCTTCCAGTCATGAACTCCAATTTCACTGCAATGATTGCTATTCCCCTTCAGGATTCATTCCTTTCCCAGGTCAAGAGTGCACAGTAGCACTCTGGAAGCAATGGATTAAAGTGCTGATAGGAGATAGTTCTCCTTTTATCTTCTCAAGGATCTGTCTGATGACTGTTTTGGCCTGTTTAAATATTGGCTGCAATTCCCTCAGCACAGGGGTTGTCCTGAATTTTACACATTTGTCCTGTTGAGTTTAATGACATTAGTTGCTTGAGAAGTGGGAAATGCTTGCAAACACTTTTAGCCAGGTCTTTATTCCTCCTTATCTGCATTAAGGTGAATTTCTGAGAGTGACAGTGCTGATTAGAGGTGATGCAATGGAAGTAATTTGAATTCCAGGTTTGTGTGAATCTTGAAGCTCCAGGATAAACAATCATCTCTGACACTTGCTGTGCAATACTGAAAGCACAAAGTGATTAAGCAGAGCTTGGAAATCACCAAACCCCTGCAAGATAATTGCACGGGGGCTGAAAATTCAAGTTTTCAAACACAAAATAAAAGCAGAGCTTGGGAAAGCGTTGGGTGATTTCCCTTCCCTGCCACGACTGAGACTTAGACGAGGTGCTTTGTTCCCATTGGGACAGAAAATAATATTCACCAGTGGATTTGTTCAAAGAACTCCACTCTCAGCATTCCCAGAAATCAGATGCAATCCATCAGCTGGGAGGGGGACGGGGGCATCACTGTGAATGTCCCATTATGGACCTGCACTGAAGGAAGTAGCCCCATGCTGTTCCCTGCCCCTGCTTCCTTTTGATTCAAGGAGCCTGTTTGTGGATTGTGTTGGGTTGCATTTTTGGCTTGCCAGGGCACTGCCATGGCTTCAGGAAGGTTTCCCTGTGAACACTGCCCAGTTTCTATTCTTCAGGGTTGGTGCAAGGCCAGCGGTGCTCAGACATCTGCCTGTGGGTGCTGCTCGGGGTCAGGGTGGCTCAGGGAGGTTTGAGGGGCCCAAAGAGGGCTCCCCATCAGCTGGTGCCATTTGTGTGGCTCCAGCAGCCTGCCCAGTGAGCTCAATTATCATTCAAACTGTGTGTCAACCATGGGAATTATTCTCCTTGCAAAGGCAGAGACAAAACATTATTTCACCTCCTGGGATCCACCCCTCCCCTCCTTCCCCTGCTCAGACCTGCCTGAAAACAGAGATCTCTGCTCCCCCGTTATCCTGAGCAAGGATTGTGTCCCTGAAGGTGGACACCCTCAACCCCAGCCCCTTTGCTAAGGCAGCAGCACAGAGCTGGGGAGTTTTAGCTTCACTCAGTCCATCACTGGAGAAAAACAAGCCACATACACTGAGGTTACTGTGCTGAACGTAAGGAGAGTCAAACTTTTTCCAGACACTGGAAAAGATTAGGCATATGTATGGTCCAGCATTTGTCACACAGCAGTCTGAATTAGAATATGATAGAATATTAGCCCTGTTACCAGGGCTGATCCACTGAAACAAGAAATAACCTGGAATAATCCAAATTTACAACCCAGCCCATTAAAAATTGGTCTTCAGAGACTGCAATTTCTGGAAGACATTATCCATCAGTGATCAGAGCAGCACCTAAGCAACCTGTGGACTTTGCTCTTCAATCCCAGCTTTTGTTTAACCCACCAAGCATTTATGGCTGAGCCTGTTCACAGCCACACCACGCTGGAACCCAGTGGAGCTGCCAGAATAACTCAGGATCAGACCTTCCAGCTCAGACCTGAGCCTGAGCACAGAGCAGTGCCCACCCCCAGCCTTTGCTCTCTGCTGCTCCCTTCCATCCCCACAGTGCAGGGCTTTTTATCCTCTTCCAGTTTGCTTCACAATCTGTCCCTTCACTGAACTATGATTGACTCACCCAGGAGTTTTCCCCACTGATCTCCCTCTTTCTGCTGCTCCGAACCCCACGACACAGAATTATTTAGTTTTGAGTTGACTCTTTGGTTTTGGCACAAAGTGTCCAATTGGCACATTCAGCATTGAGGGAGAGAACTTGGGCAAGGAACTCTCAACAGGTGATGCACAAATAACTAGAAAGTCAGAGAATTGGATCTGCCACTCTCAGAAGTGCAGCGTTCCTGTGGCTGCACGATCCTCTCTCCACCCACCTGGAGAGAAGTTTCCCTGCAGGGCTGGCAAGGGGCTCTCTTTCCATAGCATGATTTGGCCATGGAACACTTGGCAGGGGGAATTTGAAGAGTGATGTGGCTGTGTCCTCTCCTTTGGGCACTTAAACGTTGTCTTCTCCAGTGGCAGCTTTGGCAGCGGCTCCCTGGAGATGGGAAGCTCCACGGGTGGCTCCCGCGGTGCTGAATGTCAGGCTTCTCCAGGAAAACAACAAACTCGGGGAATTCCTGCTAAGGAATTCCAAATTGGTTCCTTTTTGATACGAATTTCACTTTGCAAAGGGCAAGGTCTTGAACAAAATCTCTGCACTGCCAGCTGATGGAGCTGCAGGCAGCAGAGCAGCAGAGATCTGTGGGCGGTCTGAGCTCCTCGCTGGGAATGCCCTGTGGAATCCCCTCCTGCTGGATCTCTGCAGTGAGGAATTCCTATGCACACCCTGGGGGAAATCATCTTGTTGCTCCAGGCTGCTCTTACTGTGAGCATCTCTTTTGCAATTCCTTGGCCTGACTCTCTTTTTCCCCCTTTCCTGTCTCACCATCACCTCAGATGACAAACGATTTGCTGTCGCCGTTCCCATCCTGTAATTTATTTGGAGGAGCTCATGCTGGTTTTGTCAGCCACCTTTTCTTAAATGATGCAAAATTGCTGCCTCTACAATCTTTATATCCTGACTTATGTTAAATAAGACTTCAGGAAGAGTTAAAAAAAATATATTATACTCAGGTGGCAAACCAGGTGTGACTTGGGCTGCTTAAAATGTAATTTAGTGACTGAAGTGTTCAAGGCCAGGTTGGAGGGGTTTGGAGCAACCAAGTCTAGTGGAAAGTGTCCCTGCCCATGGCAAGGGGTGGAACTGGATGAACTTTAAGGTCCTTTCCAAACCAAACCATTCCATGATTCTATGGAGAGGAGAACAATGAATAACTGACTAACACCACAGTTGCCTGTTACAGGTGGTTTTTTAAATTACTGAAATATTCTGAGACCCCAAAGCATGGGATTATTCAGATTCAGGAGTCGGATTTCTGTCGTGCCCATTATCCAGCTGAAACCCAGCCCGTGACTCACCATTCCCACTGGTGGTTGCCAGTTGTACTGGGAAAAGGGACATGGAGAGCAGAGTGGGGAATTCACTGGGCAGGGGTCACCACAAAGTGATCAATGGAAAAGGCTGAACCCAAAAGGCAAATTAAATCAGACAAAGGGTGAAATGGCAAAGTTAAGGCGAGGTGACAACACACTGAGTAACCACAGTGGTGTCTTGTTTTCCTTTTCCTCTCCCTCATGGCCATTATTTCCTCATTCCACTAAGAATTTTAGCCTTTATCTGTTTTTTTTTTTTATTTTTGTGAGGGCCATAAACACATCACATATATGAAAACAATAATTACAAAAATTAGTTCCAAGAAAGATTAACCATCAAACCAGGAGCTGAAATAGTGCCCTGGGAATCAGGTGATCTCCCACACCAGGATTAGGAAGCAGCAAATGGTCAAATCATAGATGGCGTGAGATGTTTCTTCCAGTTTCTCAGTCAAAGATCTATTAAAAAATGACCATTACACCAAAGCCAGAGTTGGTTGTGAACAATTCACAGGCAGTGAAAAAAAAAAAAAAAGAGCCAGAATTGTGAACAAATATTAACAGCAACAAATAAATCAACAAGCACCTAATCATTTATATCTTCTCACTGTAACAGCACATTAATCTGCCTGAAAGAGTCACAGATGAGTCACAGAACATCCAACCTTCCAAGTGCATGTTGGATTCCTTAGAGCTGGACCACAGATATGAAAGGGGGGAAAAAGTGATTACTGGAAATGGTGAAATAAATTGTCTCTTCTGGTTTGTTTACTCGTAACATTTTCAATAACAGCAGGGCGAGGGGAGGGAGGGGGAGCTGCTCTTGTGTGAGCTGAGGAGCTGAGAGCAGGGCTGTGCTGGGGTCACTTGGCTGCCCATGCAGGAAGGTCAGCCCCTCTGGAGGGTCAGATAGGATTTTGGAGGCAGGAACTTCCCTTCAGCCCAGGCATGGATGTGACTGTACCCCCCTTCCCCTCCAAATGGCTTTAACATCTTGCAGCCCTCTAGGCTTGGCACCAGGAGGTATTTTGGTTCAAACACAAGGCTCATTCTCAAGGCTTCTGGCTCTGCCACTGACTTACTGGGTGCTTGGGCAAACCACTGCACTCCCAGTGCCTCCAGTCAGGCCCCCAACACCCAAATCCTTCCGTGCCTCCATCCTGGGCTGTGTCACCCTTGGGCACAAGGAAAACCCACCAGGAAGGGGCTGAACTCAGGGAGTTTGCACCCAGCAGTGTCTGAACCCACCAGAAACAGCTCCTGTGAGCTTTGCTGAAGTTCAGCAGCAAGAACAGTTCTGATGTTTCCTCTCTTAGAAAGCAGGAGGCTGGTCCAGAGCCCTGCAAAAGGCAGGAAGCAACTGGAGATGAGGGGGAAATATAATGGCAAAACTTTTCTAATACGATCCAGCGCTTCTCCAGAGCCCTAAAGATGTGGTTCAGGCTTTAGGAAAACGTTGTGAGATGCTTTTATTTTCTTTGAAAGGGAGTTTGCCAGCCCTGTGCTCACGAGCAGAGGGTGACACGTGAGGAGAAACAGGAGAGGGAATGAATCCCTCCCTCGCCCTTGTGCTTTCTCTTTCTCCCCCCTTTCCTCACCTGGGAGAGGTGACCACGTGCATTCCCAGCCATGCCAGGGTGCTGCTGCCTGGCAGGAATTGCCAAGGGGAAGAGGGTGTCCCCTCCTTCCCCAGCTTGCCCTCGGAAAGCACAGGGAACACATCGGCCCTTGTTGCTTCCACGGGCTGAAAGGAGTTTGTGATTCCAAGTCTACTCCGCTCCCAGCACGACATGCCCTGGGTCAGCCCCAGCAATAATGTTTTTAAACAATATTAGGTTATTCTTGGCAATCGGGGGTGACATTTTCTACCAATCGGGATATGAGAAAAACTTCTAATAATAAGAAGTGATAGAAAAACAGAAGTGGAGCCCAAAATGTTCTCCAGCGCAGGGGCTGGTGACGCTGTGGGGGCACAGGGAGGCTGGGACAAGTCCTGGCTATGATTTGTCTTCAGTTTAACCCAAACATGCTGTTAATTCCACGCTTGGGGAGCCCAACTCTAATTACTCTGTGCTCCAGGTCCTCCCAGCAGCAGGCAGAGCAAACGCTGGGTTCATATTTTTTCTCTGCTCCTGCGTGTGATCAAACGACCAGGTACTTAAACCCAGAAACTGAAACCATTTGCAAATGTGACGCTTTAATAACTCACCAAACTCTGTGTCTGGGTTGCTTTTCTGCATCTCTGCCTCCACATGGACCAGCCTCACTTTCTCCCCGTGGCTCTACCTGAATTTCTGCAGTGTGTGCTGACACACCAGTTCATTTTTCCCTCCCTCTCACCCTGTTGGAGGTGCTTTGTGCAGGCCATGCAGCGACCCTGGGGGCAGTGGGGATTCTCTTCTATGCACAGAGGGATAATAACCCCAAAATGCCCCTCAAAAACCGAGGAGGGATTTAAAGGAGAGGGGTTGGTGCTCCCTTGCAGTGTGAGCACAGCCCCGGGGGGTTCACCTGCTGCCACAGGTAAAGCTGGAGTGAGGCCCTGCTGCCTGTCCCTGTGCAGGCTCAGTGATGCTCCCACTGAAGGGCAAACACTTTGCTACCCTTTGTTTTTCTCAGCTTAGAAGATGCACAGGAGGAGAAAGTGGAGGGAGGTGCAGGAGGCAGAAGCAAAGGAAATCAGGGGGACCATTCCACCCTGGTGGGATCCCACCTGGAGTCCTGCATCCAGCCCTGGAGCCCTCAGCACGGGAAGGACATGGAGCTGCTGGAGGGAGTCCAGGGCAGGGTGGCTTTGCCTCGCTCAGATGGAACAATAATAAGCTGTTCCTAAGGCCCATCTTCAAAGAACAATTTCAGCAGCTCCCAGACAAATAACAAGCCAGGCTGGGACTGGGAAAAGGGACTATCTCAACATTTCCTGCTGTTCCTGCTCTACCCCCTCTCATAGTTCAGTTCCACTCCAGGCCTTCCAGGGTTATTTTTTATGATGCAAACAGTACATGATCCTCCCAAAGAAAGCATGGTCTGGTCCTTCAGAACCATTCCCAAATGGGCTTGTTTTTCTGGGGTTTCACTTGTTTTGGTGTTCATATATATTTCATATTCCATATTCCATCCAACTGAAATGATAATTCCAAGCAACAGAATGGATCTTTACTGGGTGGGCTCTTACTCAGTGTTGTGTTCAAGCCCTTCTTCATCATGGTATGGAAGTGTCTGTGGGAATAAGAGCATCCTGCAGCAGGAACAGGTTACCAGACCCAGCTTTTGGGAATGCAGTGAGCTCTGCAAACCAGGTGGGCAGTCCCCACCCTCCACCTCTCACTGTGGTTATGGGCACGACACACCACCATTCCCCAAAACTCCTCTTTTTCCATCTCTCAGGTCCCAATATTTTTTTTCCAGCCTCCTCCCCACCCCAGGACCGACTGATTGATGGGAGCAGTTGATCTCCCTGCTCTCCCTGCCCTCGGATGGGCGAGCAGCTGCCATTCCCATTCCCAGAGCACGAGGGAATGAGCTCCTCCTTTCTTTTTCCTCCCCCCTTCCTTCAGCTGAGAGCAGGAGGAATCTCCCAGCTGGTTTGATTTATTTGGTTTAATGTTCCCCCATGACCCCTTGGCTTGGCCTGGCCTTTCATCCCAGCTCTGCAGGGGCCTGAGGCGACTCCACTTCCGTGATTAGATGAGTTCAGTGTATTCCGGCCTGCTTGGCCAAAATCCTGGCAATTCCCCCAAACTGCTGTCTCCAGGCTGAAGAGGTTGAACGGAGGCACAGGGAGAGACATCCCAAGAAATGCTGCACGGGGGGTTTGGTGGAATCACTTCATGCTGGGGTTTGCAGGGGCTTAGGCTGAGCTGCCCTTCGCCCTCTCCCAGAAAGACAAAGCCCTCCAGCAGTGCCAACCCACCTGAGTGTGCCACCCCAGAGGAGCAGGGCAGGCAGGGCTTCTTCCTCTTCCACCTCTCGTGGCCTTTTCCTCACTGCAGCGGCTCTTGAATGTTTATTCAGAGAAAAACTCTTTTTTCCCTGATGGTTGATGTGGTGGTTGACAAGCAACATGGAAAAACTGCCCCTACAAACAACAAAAATGATGTAAATTTTCAGATGAGTTGATTTTCTGGCCCTGTGATTCCTCTACCTTTCTACTCTCTTGAGCAGAGTCCTACACCATGAATTCATCAACCAGTAAAATGAGAGGGAGATGTTTTCACAGAATCCCAGAATCACTGGGGTTGGAAAAGACCTCCAAGGCCATGGAGTCCAACCTGTGACTGATCCCACCCTGTCCCCCAGCCCAGAGCACTGAGTGCCACAGCCAGTCCTTCCTTGGGCACCTCCAGGGCTGGGGACTCCAAACCTCCCTGGAAGCCCATTCCAATCTCTGACAACCCTTCCCATGAAGAAATTCTCCCTGAGATTCTTTCCTTCAATGACAGGACTGCCCTGGCTCTGCCTTGTCATGTCAGAAATGTCTCTTGATCCAGGTGAACTCGACACCTTTTTTCTGCACTGTTTGGGATCTGACAAGCACCGGAGTGAACAAAGTGTTTTAATTCGGGTACAACAGTGGCCAGAAGTGGGAAATGAAGGTATTAGGAGGTGGCACGTGCAGGCCTGGCCTGCACACAGTCTCTTTTGTGCTGCTGTAATTATGTTGGCTGGGGCTGTGACATTTTACCCACAGTTCCAGCAGCGTATCCTGCAGTGTGGGCAGCACAAGGGTGCCTTATACCACCTCAGCTCGTTCCCTGTTCTTTACAGGAATAATCCCTGTGAATACAAGTGGTTTTATATTAGAAGAGCTTCACCCACATCAGGGAAATTACGCAGCTCTAGCCATCCAAAGAAAAATAAACCTTTACATAGAAAATCCTTAAAGAGGCAGGGAGTGATAACCAAAAACCTCCCTGACTGCCCAGGCTGACCCAGGCAGGTGGAGCTTAAAGACACTGGAGAAAGGGGTTCCCTAAAAAAAAAATATAGAAATTGCCTGTGTTTTTGGCATCACAAAACAGTCAAAGCTGCCTCTTTTATATTCAGGACAATGTTAAAGGATAAATCAAGGCCCAAACTTGACAACTCAGGATTACTACAATAGTTTCTGACCGTGCTGTGGGGTTTAAATCCATCCAGTGGTCCAAAAGAAGAATTTTGAAAGCTTAAGAATAACTGGTGTGGATAGAAGCACATCATTCCACTCCATCTTCCCAGTGGTTCGTCATGGCAAGAGCTCTCTGAAGGAGCACTGTGGCTTTGCAGAGCATGCTTTCCATCCCTGACCTGTCCCACCACAGGTGTCACCCACCAGCAGTGACCATTTCCAGCCCCTCCCATGTGTGACAATAAAGCCACGTGTGACAGCCGTGGGTTTACAGGGATTTCAGGGGAGAAATGTTGGCTTGTTGTGCTCCTGAGGGAACTTCAAATACCCACCCTGCATCTGCTCAAACTAGAAGTCCATGATATCAGGCCACAGTTGGGAAGTGGGGAGTATTTTGGGGTGTTTCTGTTCTTTCACCCATCAGAATAATTTCCCCTTAATAGGCTCTTTCCCACTTGAGCTTTGAAAATGGAGTTACTCTCCCGTGGGGGCTGAAGCTGCCGCTTCTAAAAGGTTTGTTTTCTTCCAGTTTTGTGCTTTGACCAGCTTTAACCGGCTTTTCTTTCCCCTTTTAACATCTGTGTGCTTTCTGAATGTAATCTCCACAAGGTTTCATTCTGGCTCTTCCCACAGCTCTCCCCATCCCTGCCCCAGCTGGCTCCTGCCCTGTCCCAACTTTCGCGCAATTTGAGCCCAGTGGGTGCGATATCCCGATGCCTCCGGAGCTTCTGTGGTCTGGAAGGGATCCCTGGATCCCTCTGACAGGTGATCCATCTCTTTTCATGTTGAGTGCCTCTCTTCTCCCTTGTCTAGAGCTCTTAACTTGCATTTTTTCCCCTGCTGTTGAGCATGACTAGTGTTTCATCCCTGGAAAGCTTCTCAGGATGTTGAGCCAAGGTTTTTTTCTGTGTGTGTGTGTACATGTGTGTGAGCCCCAGAACAGGTTTACATCTATCACTTCCAAAGGCAGTAAAAAGATCCTTGTCAGAGGAGCTGATTTATTGCACCGTTTAATGAGGTTCTTGTCAGAACCTGGTTTACTGGTGTAAATGCAAATGTCAGGTCGGAATAAATCACAGGGCTGAGGGACAGAGGAAGAAATATTCCCCTTCTCCCCAAGAGATAAACCAGCTCCTTGGGTAAAGTGGTCTCCTCCTTGATCTGCCAGGGGAGATAAGCTGCTATCCAGCACTGCTAAGTGCCCTCTCAGCATTAATTGCCGATTAACAGGAGGGGCAGGGCCCCAGCTGTGCAGATGTGAGAGCCTCACCCCCCCAGGATGTGACAACTTCCACTCCCAGGACACTCACCCTGCTGTGAACTCCCTGTCCTCCCACGGAGCCAATATCCCTGGGGTTCTCCTGCCTTTCCTGCAGCCTCTGAGCCGGGGCTATGAGCACGTGTGGGGCTGCAGGCAGGCACAAGCCCTGAGACAGAGCACAGAATTCTATAATCCCAGACTGGTTTGGGAAGGGACATAGAACTCATCTCATTCCACCTCTCTGCCATGGGCAGGGACACTTCCAGCAGCCCAGGGTGCTCAGATCCTCTTTGCCAGGACTGCTGGGCTCAGGGAGTGGGAAAAGTCCTCTCTGCAGCAGCTCAGTCCTGGTACCTGGTGTCAGCTGGGGACATTCCCAGCAGGGCCAGGCTGTGGCTCAGGGCTTTCCCTGCTCCCAGGATGGAGCCTGGCACAGGGAAGGAGTGGGGGCTGCCTGGGGCCACAGTCAGGGGCCAGGAGTGGTTCAGAGAATCTCCTGAGTTGGAAGGGACCCCCAGGGACCACCAAGTCAAACCCCTGGCCCTGCACAGGACACCCCAAGGAGGTGCAGCTGTGAGTGTCAGAAGTGTGTCCCGTTGTGCTTCCTTGGATTTTGCTCAGCTGGAATCAGCTTTCCCACTCCCTCTTTACCTTATTCCCCTGAACTAACCCCTCACCTGCCTGGCCAGTGGAAAAAACACCAAATCCCAGCAGTTGTTCCTCTTCCATCCCCTCCCTTCCGAAAGGGAGGTGCACACCAGCCTCAAATCCCTGCTCCCCAGGAGGACCCTGCAGGATTGGAGCTGCTGGAAGGCTCTTTGCCCAGAGAGGCTCAGCCCAGGCTGGTGTCCCCATGCCCACCTTCCTGGGGCGGGCTGGCTCTCTGTCCCTCTCTCCCAGACCTCAGGCTGCCCTGTCTGTGCCATTCCATCCCTGTCTGCATCCTCTGCCACGTTCCTACTTGCTTTTCCCTTCCAGGAGAGGGTCAGGGGAGGCCTCTCCGCTTTTCCATCCTAAAACATGGAGGTTTTTTTCCAAAACCAGTAGCATGGGCAGCGAGTAAAACCCTCTAAAGGTGCTGCTGGATGTCAAAGCAGCTCCGTTTTGTCCCGAGTCATGAAAGCCCCTGAAGGGATCCAAACCGGAAAAGACAGGCACCTAATGGGGAAAACAAGGAAGGGGGGATAAAGCTGGCACGAGGGCCCCGAATCTTTCCATGACTGATTCGAGCGTTCCGAGGCACTGGCACGGAAAAGCAACACCCGCGGCAGCACAATAGCCACAAATAAAGCCCGGGGAGAGCCCGGGCTGTGCCGGGGTCCAGCGCCGGGATCGGGCATCCTGGCACAGCCTCTGTAGCAACCAGCACGACAGTCGGGCCGGGACTGGGAACAGAGCAGGAGTTAATTAAGCCTGCGGCTTTTATTCGGCCGGGGCGATTCAGCCCGCTCTGAATGAGCCCCAGCGCCAGGACCCGGTGGGAATGTCTCTCCCGGCCCGGGAGAATCCAGGCTCCTGGGCTCGCTATTTGCATGACAATGTTGCCCAGGATGCCCTCGGCTGATGTAATGCCAGGGGTGAGCAGGGGAGAGGGAAGCTTTTCCAGGCGGGACCCGGGAGCGTTTGCCGCTGACTGGGGCCGTGTCAGCGCATGAAATTTCCTTTCTCTCCCTCTCTTCCCCCCTTTGTGGGATGTTTGCTAATTGAAGCAGTTCTGGAAAACAATAAATGTTGGAGCCCCCTCCCCCATCTGCTCCTTTAAATCCACGTTATTCTGACTTGCTGGCAAAGCAGGAGCCTCTTCTACTCTTTAGAAAGTGACCTCTGATTATTTGCATTTCCACGTGGGATCAAGGGAGAAGGGGAGCCCAGTTTTTGGGATGGGCAGGTGGGAGGAGAGGGCACCTCCACTGCCTGTGTCTCCTGTAACAGATGCTTTTGACAGCCAAGGTATTCGTGTGGGGAACCAAAACCTCTCCCTTTCCAATTTCTCCCCGTTCCCCAGTTGGAAGTGTTTGCTCAGGGATTGTTCTGCCTCAGTGCTCTCTTCTCCAGCAGTGGACATCCAGGTTTTTTTGGGTCTGGGTAAATCCGAGTGTCTGGTGACTTCTATATGACCAAAGCAAGGATTTCTTTTGCCTTGCATGTAAATAATACCAAAAAGATGCTGTTTTAGTGGGGGGTTGCATATATTGCCCCTGCACACGCTGTTCCAAGCACTTTTGGAAGCTGCACAGATGACCCAGGCAGGGATGGGGCACTGCTGGCTCGTGCTGGCATCAATGTGGAACTGGAGTTCCAGAGTTCTGTGTGTTGAATGATTTATTTGGGGTACAAGCACTCAAAAGCACCTCTCCATGATTTTTCCCCCCTGGATAAGCCGTGTATGGTAGCAAAGCAACAAGTTTCAATCAGCTTCTTGCTGACAGTGCTGCCTCTGCCAGATCCACCACCCCACCCTGCCTGTCCTGGCTGATTGGGGTGGTTCCAGGACAGGAGTGTCCATGCCTGTGCTGGCCTGGTCCTTGTAGCTTCTGGACACTAGGGGCCTCTGCACACTCTGCTATGATTAATGTCTGTGGGGACAGTGCTGTGTGGTGGCAAAACACAGCAAAACAGCACAACTGGGGCCTTTCCAATGAAATTTAGGGCCTTTTTTCCTCTCTTAAAGTTGTCCATGACAGTCAGTGCTGTCTCTAAGCAGGTACCTCGTGAGCAGCAGGTTACAGGAGAACAGGGGCTGGGGGAAGGTGGATCAGCAAAGATCAGGATCAATCTCCCTCTTGAGATGAAGTGCAGCACCAAAGCCCCTGAGCTGCTCCTAAAGACACTGCCCTGCTCCTTTAAGCAGTAGCCAGAAGCTTTCTAAATATTATCATCTTACCGAAAGAAGGGGGGGAGGGAAAAAAAAAAAAAAGTGTTTTGGCATGAGAACAATTTCTCCATTACCTCAATTAGTTCAAATGATCTGGAAAGGTTCTCTCTGGAGAAATCAAGCTCAGTCTGAGCCAGGGAAGGGGCTGGTGGCTGGTGGGTTGCTGGAGGTGTTGATATGAGCATTAGTCAGCACTGGAGATTGCAGTGAAGTCAGGCAGTATTGCTGTCACTGCTGTCTGGCTGCAGCCATAAATTAATTAATTATATCACTGCAGTAATTGAAGGCCTTATTCTCTCTAAGGATCCTGGCTCTGGCACCTCCCTGCCTGTTGCTGAGCCTGTCCATCAATTCAGTGAGGTCTGGCTTGTGCTGAGATCATTATTTCCTGAAATACTGTAAAATCTCTTCATAAAAACGAACGTTTCTTTCTTTTTTTTAACCCATCTTCACCCTTTTCTCAGAGGAGGGAGTTGCAGCAAGTCAGGAAAGATGCAGGAGAGCAAGGTGGGGTTTTCTAATTCCAGCATTTTGGGGTTGTCCCTTTGCAAATTGGGATTGAAAGTCTGCTCAGAGTCCCCAGAATGGTAACAAGGTCCTGTGGGGAGACAGATTAGCTCCTGTCAGTGCTCCAGATCATCTCTGCTCCTGCAGTGGGGTTGAAAGAAGCCCAAACACAGAGATGGACTAATGTTGGGATGACCCACCAGGCTGAGCAAATCCAGGGACTGGCTCCTGCCTGGCTGTAACTCGGTGTCCCCGTGCTGGTGGAGCAGGGCCAAATTCCACCAGCTGAGGGTCTGGATTGCATATTCTACCTATAAAAATGGTGTTTAGGATATCTTGGCAAAAGCAGGTATTTTTGCAACCCACTCCTAAGTGGGCAGTGCTGTGGAGGGATGAAATCCAGTCACACTGGTGAAAAAAACACCAATCAGGCTAAAAAAAGTTACACCAGGAGCCTGTGGAGCCTTGTTCTTTTTTTTTTGCAAGACTATTTTGTTCTAAGGAACCTGCTAAAAGCTGTTGGACACACAGGGATTCATGTTCCTGCTGAAGAAGAGGGAGGAGCACCCTCATTCCCAGCACTTGTTATTGATCCTGAGCTTCCCAGCATGGGATGTTATCATTGGAAGTCCCCACTCCGAAGGTAAGCAAGAGTGGAAAAATTTTTGGCTTTCCCCGTGAAAATAAGACTTATTTCTGGTCTTCATGATTATTCATAATGGCCCTAAAATCTGAATTCCAGGTCCAAGGCTCACAGAGGTGCAGACTGCTGAGGACCATGGAATCCTGGAATGGTTTGGGTTGGAAGGGACCTGAAAGCTCATCCAGTTCCACCTCCTGCCAGGGGCAGGGACACCTTCCACCAACCCGGGGTGCACGAGGTGTGTGAGCTTGAAGGGTTCATTTCTCTGCTGTGAAAAACATCACCTGCAGATGTTTTCTCCTCCAAGTAGGTATTTTTGAACTTGTCTCTCTAAATGTGTAACGTGGCCCAGGGTTGATGTTCCCAGTGAAGGCAGCTGGTCATTTTTGAGCTTAAAACTAAAAATAGGGCAAGTCACCCTTGGAAATCTCTGGTCATGTGTGGAGGAATGTGCCACATGCACAGGGATGTCCAAGGGAGCCTCATTTGGGGGTGCTGGGGACAGAGCTGAGCACATCTGGGGCTGGAAGTGAAAGTTTTCATTGTGTCTGGTGGACAAATACAAACATTTGCTGGATCCTCTCAAGGCAAAGCTCCACTTGGCCATGGCTGAGCTTATGTGGGAGAAGATCCCTGTCCCTTTCCTTCCCCATTTTGGAGGGAGTCGTGACATAATTCCAGAAAATAAACCTTCCAGGGATTCGACGCTCTAGGAAACCTCAGGAGCTATGGAATGTTTTTTGTGCACCTACAAACCTCCCAACTAGTGCTGCAAAGGAGGAAAATGATAATTTTTTGGACATTTTGGACAATGCCCAAGGTGTAATGTGCTTCTGCCACCACAGCAAGAAACATTTTTAGCATTTGATGATTTAGGAGGCAAAGGAAGGGAAGGCACAGGGGTTTGTACCAGAACTGCAGGAAATTGTAACCAGCCATTCCTGTAAGATTTCCTGCAGAAAGCAGAGGAGATGTTTGGGGTTTTTTTCCGTAGGATTCAGCAAAACCTCACCAAACACTTCAAGATATCAACTGTTTTATTGACCTGCAGAGAAAGGAGAGGGAGGAGCAAGACAAGTTTCACAGGGTGATTTGGAAGCTGTTTTAGGAATGATGTGGATGTGGGAGCAGGTCCCTCCAGGCCTTAAATGGGAACTTTGGGAACATCACCCTCCCAGCCCCTTCCTGCACTTCCAGCATCACTCCCCTGGCTGTGCTTTGGGGACAGAGGGGTTTGGGACCCCCCTGGACCCTGTCAGGCATTGTGGCTCCAGCGTGGATGGATCTGTGCTGGGGGGATCAGTGGTTTCATTAGTGTTATTAATCAACCCTGGGTAATTGGTTCAGGCTTCCTGGCTGTGCCCAGCCCGTGGTTTGGGGCACAGGGAGGAAGGAGAGGGAGCATCCCACTGACACCAGCCTTTTGAAGTCCCTCTCCCTGGGATCCCTCTTCCTCTGCCTGGCTGTGGCCTGAGGACTTTCCCCCAGCTGTTTTTCAGCTCGTTTGAAGTGCTGGCTGAAGCAGGAGGGAGCAGGGATGACTCCAGGGCATAAGGCACATTCCTGCAGGTTTCCAGGCCTTTCAGTGAAAAGCCTCAATTAAGCAATAATCAGCCAAGCATGGCAAACCCAGGAGCAATAACTGCTGCTTCTGGCTCCGGGGCCAAAGGCTAAAATCCATGCAAGGAGCTAAATTAGTTGTCTAATTGGGATTTCTGTCCATCCTTGTCCTGCTCTGGGTCCTCACAAGAATTAGATCAGTGACAAATTCCCAGTTCTCTCCCCCCCCCCCCACCTTTCCTTAACATCCCTGCCTAATTAGTGCTGGGAAGGAGGACCAAGGTCCGACCCTGGCTGTGAGATTGGAGTCCAGGCTTGAGGTGTCTCCTCATCCCAGCTGCTGCATTCCCAAGGATTTGACCAAATTGCACTGATTTACAGGGGGGAAAAGTTGTTCTCTTCCCATCCTGCTCCAGGTGGGACACACTGAGGGCAGCCCCCCACAAATCCCCCCAGCACATGGAAAGGGAGGGTGGTCTGAGGGGCTGGGGAAGGTTGCTCTGGAAGGTACCTCATGGCAGAGTCTGTGGGACCAGGAGGAAAGGGAGAGCCAGGAATGCCACAGGAGAAATCCCTGGATGTGGAGCAAACACCTGCTCAACACGTGGGAAAGCTTTCCATGAGCTCTGTGCTCCTGGTTGTCCTCAGCCCACCTCTCCCTGCTCCACAGGAACCGAGGAGCTCTTTCCTTGGGGGTACTTCCCACCTCCAAACAAACTCCAGGGAATTCTGCACAGGTGGGAGAGCAGATGGAGCAGATAAATCCCAGCTGGAAGCAGGGACGTCTCATTCCAGACTCAGAGACCTTCTGGGGGTGTGTCTCTGTCTCTCACAAGCCAAAGGAGAAGGTGTTTCTCTGCCCTTGGGGCAGTGAGCGGGATGAGAGGATGCAGGGAGCACAAAAATCCTGACCTGTAGGATGGGGGGTGATCCCGAAGTAAAATCAATGATAACTAAACCATTCCTGGTTTTTTCTTGTCCTGGATGTTGCTGGCAGGAGGTTGCAGCCCAAGAGCTGTGCTGAGGTGGGGAATGATCCTGCTGCCAACACAGACCTCCACTGGGACATCCCTTCCAGGGTAGTCAGAGCATCCTTTATTTTTTCTGGTTGAAGCTGCATCAGGAGAAATTAAACCCAGGCAGAGTTTTTAAAACTTCCTTTGGCATCCGTAGTTTTCAGGAAAAGCGAATTCCCTATCTCTGTAAGCTGATCAGGAATAAGGTCTTTATCCTTGTTTTCTGGTTTTACTTTAAAAAATGAATTTTAATATTTCTTTGGGGTTTTCACTCAGTATTTGTTGCCTAAAAGCTGGCAGGTCTGAAGAAACTGGAAGGAAAAAATACAGGAAAGATGTAATAAAAGCATTATAGTGATCAAACCCCTAAGATTTCATTTAAATTTAACTAATGGCTCAGATTGGAAACAGTAATTCCCTACTTGCCAGGCAAGAATACATAGCATGTGCTTGCACTCTAAAATCCTTTACAATTCTATGTTTAAACATTAAAATTCTATATTTAAACATATGGAAGCAGAAGGAAATCTAAACCAGGCAAAGGCAGAGCTGCAGGGAGCAGTGGAAGCACAATGCCTTTTCTTTAGGGACTTCAATAATTCTGGGAATGAACTCCCAGCCAAACCCTGGGATGGGGGACTTGTTCACACTTCGTGCTTTGGCCACTGGGGAAACATTCCCAGTTCCCTGTGGATCTGGGAGCTCGGCACAAGGAGCAGGAAGGGCATCGTGTTGGACCACGTCCTCCCCATGGATCTGGGTTAATTCCATTGCAGACATTATCCCCTGGATTTGGGGATCTGTCCCCGTGGCTGACAGGGGGGGGGAGCACAAACCCCACCTGTCCCTGCAGGTGTTGGCTTTGAGCACGCCCTGAGGGGTGGATCTGAAACATCCTGTGGGGCTGATGGCAATGACAGCCACAAAATCCATAGTGCAATACACGTTTAATGAAATGTAAATTGAATTAATAATATAAATTATAACAGGGCAGAGGAGATGGAGCAGCCCTGAGGTTCCAGAGAGGTGGATTGTGTGGGATTGTCCCCGACAGCAGCAGCAGCATCTCTCCAGCTGAGCTCATCCCAAGCTGTTCCCTCACCCTCTGGAATCAGCTGCTTTGCTGGAAGTCCTTCTCCAGGTGAGGTCCCTTCCCACAACCCCAGCTGGCTCTCCCTGGTCCCCTCTCCCCATGCAGGGATGGAGCAGCAGCATCCCCAGCTTCTGAAGGGGGGCTTTCTTAGTATTATTATTTTGTGGTCAAAAGGTTGCACACACGATTTGATTTTTTTTTTCTGATGCAGAGGCTTAGAAAGAGTGGAAAGCAAAATATTTTGATAATTATTCAGGCCAGCGGGTTACATAAAAGGTTCCATAGCCCTCTGCATCAAACCTTAACAGTTCAAACCACAAATTCTGTTTTTGCAGCCATAAAACATTCAGGGAAAAAAAAAAAAAAAGGAAAAAAAAGAAAGAAAATATTAAAAAAGTAAAATAAAATAATAAAATCCATTTTCCATTTGCTTGAAACTGATAAAATTTTATGTGGTGAAAAATGACAGTTTACTCCCAGAAGGAAAGTGCCCAGAGAGGTTGGTTTCATTGGCATGGTGGGATCAGGGAATAGGCCTGGACTTGTGTCTTTAGTGAGCAAAGGCTGGGAGATGTCACAGAGCAGCAGGACAAAGCTGCAGCAGCCTGGGAAGGAGCTGGAGGGGGCAATGGAAGTGCTGATGTCCCAGGGCTCATGTGGTGCTCTCAGTTTGGATAGGATTACCCAGGGATCTGAAAGCAAGGGATGAAATCCTGTTGGAAGTTCAGGACCTGCAGCTCCTTCAGCCCCTCTGAGCCCCTTGGCTGTGATTTGGCACCTCCCAGGCTGGGGATGCTCAGGGAGATGAGCCCTGGGAACAAGGGCAGTGCCAGCAGCATCCAGGTCTTGCTGCTCCAGACAGGAGCAGCAGCAGCCCTTGGGAAGAGCATCCCTGGCTCCCGGGGCTGCCTCTGGCTCCCATCACTGCCCGGGTTCATTGCACAAACCTCGGGGCACTCACTGAGCTTTCCTGGGTGAAGAATAAGCAGAATCGGCCCCAAAACCTCAGCTCAGGGTGAGACACTGCAGCGTGGGTGGAAAGCACTGGCACAGGAGCCCGGGAGCTCTAGGAATTCCGTGGGAATTCCTGGTTGCACGGAGTCAGACCCGTGTGGGCTGGGAGTGAAGCTGCCAAAGGGAGAGCGGAGCTCGCGCTGCCCCCACAGCTCCACACTCGGAGCAGCACAGCTCCAGGAGCTGATGGGCTCCTTCCCCTGGGCCACAGCTACAGCTGGAATGGCTGGGTGCAGTGGCTGGATGGCATTCCTGGACAGTGTTCCAGGACAGCATTCCCATGTGGCACAGCAGGGCTCCCAGTGCCCCGAGAGGAGCAGCCGGGTCGCTGTTCCAGTGCCCACACCACGCTCCCGGTGTCCAGCCCCGTCTTTGGGATGTGCCCCCATTCCAGAGGTGAGGTACACCTCCCACAGCACCTTCCCCAAAGAGCAGCTGCCTCAAGGCTCTGCCCTGAGCTGTTCCCAATTCCCAGGTTGTTTTCCAGCTCCGTAGGAAGGTGCAGGGACCAATATGGGAAAGTTCAGCTGAGCGATGCTGAAACCTCCAACAAAGCCAAGGCTCTTCCTAAAAGACCCAACACTGCAAACACTGAAATTCCCAGGAATAGCAGGTGCAGTGGATGGAACAGGGGCAGGGGCAGGCTGCCACGGGGATGCTCTTCCCCCTCACACACCGTTAAGTCCCAGGCATAGATAAGACACCATGAAAATCCTGAGCAAAGTGTGAAAGGAGTTGAATTCCCTGCAAAAATGTGTATTTTCAGTTTTTTTGTTATTAAATGAAGGTGGTTTTACCCATCCCTGGAAGTGTCCAAGGCCAGGTTGGATGGAGCTTGGAGCAACCTGGGCTAGTGGAAGATGTCCCTGCCCAGGGCAGGGGATGGAAAAGATGAGCTTTAAGGTCCCTCCCAACCCAATCCATTCCATAATCCTAGAGAAATATACACAAAATGTCACAATTATGTAACTACTTTTGCTTTCTAAGTAAAAGATGTCCTCAGAATTATTGAGAAGAAGATACACTTTCTTTATGGGTTTTCTGCCCTGGAACATTAAAAAGTCATCTCATCTCCTGCAAATACAGGATGAAGAAAAATGTTAAAAATTTCCCAATAGTCAGCCACAAAAACACAGACTATTACCAGCTAAAAAACAACATTATTCCCCCTGCGTGTTAGAATTTGACACTTCTGGGTACTGGCAACATTTTTCAAAAGAAAATTAAAAAATAGCTGCGTCTGAGTGAAAAAAAAAAAAAAAGAAGGGCTTTTTGCTTTTCCTTTTCCATTTGCAAAGGGAAAAAACAAAAAACTCATTTTATATCCTTTTTTTTTTACACGGGAAATGTTAAAAAGTCATCTAATCTCCCGAAACTAGCACTAATTAATGAGCAAACACGAGAGCTGGGAAGAGAAATAAAACCGTAGCCTGGGCTTTCTGTAGCTCAATTCAAAGTCGTGACACGTTTTAAGGCCATAAATGCATTTTCTTGGTTCTGGGGAGTTCGTAATTAGCGACTCGAGAGGAAATTCGTGCAGCAGTGGAACATGGGCTGCCTTTTTTTTTTTTAAATACTTGAGCATTAGTGGTTTTCTCGGGGCTGGGGCTGGGTTGAAGTGCAGCTGGAGCCCCCAGCCCACCGTGTGCAGCCACCCCACAATCTGCCTCTGTGGTCTGCCCGAAATACCCACTCCCTCCTCCACCAAAGCTTCTCACCCTTCTCTCTCTCTTTTTTTTCTTTTTTTTTTTTTTTTTAAATAATTTTTTTATGGAGATTTTTTGCAGCCCAGTGATCCTCCAGCCTTCCTGAATGCCAACTTTGTACCTGGGAGATTAACTCTTGGCAGGACAACGCGCTCCCCGAGACAAGCAGCCCTCAGTGAAGGGCAGGCTGGGCTCTTCTCGTGGCCACACACCAGAAACCTGCCTGAGACTGGCACCCTGAGGGCCATCACCTGGCTTTATATTTAGTCCTGCTCTGCATTTAGTCACCTGTGTGGCCTGGGGTGTGTGCTGAGCTTTGTGACAGCCTGGTCCTCCCGCCCCTCCTGCTCACAGATTGTTCAGCCCAGCGAGGTGTTCCAGGCACCCTTTTCCCGGGAAAGGCTCTGCCAACAAGGGCCAGTGTCCTCAAAGAGCCTCTGCAGCTCGTGGGGAAGTCACAGGAGCCACCTGGTGCCTCCCAACCCCTGAACTGCTGCAAACAGGCACGTTTTGCACCAGCTGGGGCTCTGAGCATCGTCCCCCAGGATATTCCCTGCTTATGAAGCAAGGAATTGCACCCAGGTCGTTGTCTGCCGGGATGGGAAGGAGTGTCCCAGCTGGGTAAAGACAGGAGAAGTTGTTCCCAGGGAAAGCTGGGAGGCAGAAGGAGCCTGGGAGAGCGTCCATGCCATGGACTGAACTGACCGGCTGTGGTCGAGGAGGCTCAGCTGAAGGAGTTATTATTTTCCTGTCTGGTAATAAATAGAATAATGGACAAAAAGCCTAATTCCTGCAAGGAGACTGAGTAAGTGACCTGGTGCCATGGTTCACTGCAGGATTTGTGGTTTGGGACCTTCTTCCAAGCCGTGAATCAACTCACCAAACAGCCCCCAGGCCACTGGTGTGGCTCTGAGGACTCCTGGGTGTCCCTGGTTTCTCTCTGGCACAAAACACCCTTTTCTCTTCCAGGTGCCCATGAGGTGGTCGTTCCATCGGGGTGGTTGTCCATGGGTGACAACACCCACAGCAGGCAGGAGCTTATCTCCACCACCAGCTCAGCCCTCTGAATTTTGTTGTCATCTGATAAAGCCTCTTTGGCCTCTGCTTGGTCTAAAGCCTTGGAAAAACCTGGGGCTGTCAGCCCTGAATTGGGGCAGCACCATTAACATAATCCAGGGGTCCTTGTCTCCATTCCCAGGCAGGAGCAGCTGGGCAGGAGCTCTCCCCACAGACAGGCTGCAAGGCAAAGGGACTGCCTAAGGATGGGACTTTTTAACCAAAAAAACATCCATTCTTTGCCACAGCACCAAAGGAAAAAGCAGTTCTGGATCAGTTCCTTCTTCAGTCTTGGCACTATTGGAATTCCTCTAGATGTGATATGATATGACTTAACAACATACATTGACATGATAGAATTAATTGTATAATATTATAATTGATATAATTATATTATATATTTGTTGCCCAGAGAGGCTGTGGAGTTTCCATCCCTGGAAGTGTCCAAGGCCAGGTTGGACGGGGCTTGGAGCAACCTGGGCTAGTGGAAGGTGTCCCTGCCCAGGGCAGGGGGTGACTGGATGATCTTCAAGGTCCCTTCCAACCCAAACCATTCCATGATTCTATTATAATATAAAAATATAATATAATTGTAACATTTTTCATTAGGGGTTACAAGGGCTTTAAAATCATCTGCTTCGTTGTTGATGAGAAAATTGAATTATTTTAATCCATGTATTATTTTTAATCTATTATTTTAAGGTTTTGACAAGCAGCTAAACCACCATGCTAATCCCTAATCCTGGGATAATCACCACCAATTTGATCTCAGAGACTTACAGGAGGAAACAGGAATAAAGCAGAGTCTGCACATCAGAGGATGATGACGATGATGATGAGTATTATTATTGTTGTTATTATTGTTAATAGAGTTGTTGTTGTTATTATTATTGGTATTATTATTATTATTATTATTATTATTATTATTATTATTATTATTATTATTATTATTATTATTATTTAAAGTGCCCCTCAGGCACATCTCACAAAATCCTCTTCTCCCATCTGCTCTTCACAGAAAGTGTCAGGAAAGAGGCAAAGCCAATCACCCAAAGCAGAACAATGTCCAGGGCGATTTTAATAAAATAAAAATAATCCTTCCTTTAAAAAATCCCCTCGTTTGCCACACATTTTAAAGCACAGAAAGTATTGCATAACTCCAACCACCGGCAGAGCCTGGAATACTGTGTCCCTTTATTCTCCCAGCTAATAGTTATAATTAGAACCTTTCCTATAGTGTTCCTATATCTACATGTAATTCTCCAAAAATCCCTCGTCTTGCCCAATAAACTGATTCATTGTTACCCAGGCTGCAGTCAAACAATTCAAGTGAGAAGTGCAGACGGTGGCTTGTGAAGAAGGTTTGTGGGGGGTTTTTTTGGTTTGGTTTTTTTTTTTTCAAGGCAGAAAAATTCCCCAACGTGAAATGTTCTCTCCTAGCATCGATTTTTTCGTTGCAGTGTTGCTGTTCACACTGGGGGAAATTGTCAGGTGAGGGGGGAAAATAAAGCAGAGAAATGGCTCAGCCTGGCCTGATTTGGGGGGGAAAGAAAGAGTTCTGCCCAATTAGCAGGAAAAGATAGAGTTTGGGTCAAATCCAGACAAATGAAGGAAGTTTGAGTTATTAAATAAGTGAAGGTGGCAGAGTCTGTCACCATGACAAAAGCAAAGCTCTTGCCTCACTGAGGTAAGACCAGTTTGGGTCCAGTTCTGCACTGTGCAATAACCTAAGAAAAAAAAAACCACATTTGGCTGTGATTTAGAGACAATTCTTCAAAATCCGTTGCTTTTTTTTTTTTTCCCTTTATTTTCCCCCCTCTTTTCCTTGCCCCGATCAAACCCCACCACACTCCTCACTCTGGATTTATGGGTCAGAAACCCTCAGGCTTGTCCTGATGGATTAAGCAGAGACAAGTTGTACAGAGTAAATTAAAAATGAAATAGTTACAGCTGTTGGAATGGACTCAGGGCCAGAGGAGGGAAAAGACTTTCTACCCTCCAGGGGCCTGGAAATAATCTGGGAATCACCAAGTGCATAAATAAAGGCAGCTTGAGTGTCCCGAAGGGTGGAGGGAGAACCCAACGCCGTTGGGTTTGTGTGGGGACGGCTCTGATGTCTCTCTCATTCCTTGAGTGTTCCAAGCCAGGTTGGACAGGGCTTGGAGCAACCTGGTCTGGTGGAAGGTGCCTGTGCCCGTGGAAGGGGCTGGAATGAGATGAATTTAATGTCCCTTCCAGCCCAGCCCATTCCATGATTTCGGTGACAACCCGAATTCTCTGCTGTGCTCAGCCACATCTCCCTCTCCCTTGGAAAAGTGCTTTTTGTCCCTCCCCTCCCCAACTCTCTGCTGGTTCCATTCTGTTTGTAAGATGGCTGTGCTGTCTTGCTCTGGCTTTTGTGGGTTTGGGGTTTTTTAGGGAATCCAAGGAGCCAGGGGCTGCAGCAGCTCAGTACCATGAAGCACCCAGCACAGGGAAGGCAGTGTCTCATCCCAGCTCCTCTGGCCTTCAGCTCCCCACGAAGGCACAGCCTCTCCCTATTGGTGATAAACCAAACACAGACAAACACATCCATAATTCCCCTTTTGTGAATTCCAGAGTTGTACAAAATGGCCCTTTTTAGGCAAATAAAAGTACTCCAGAGCACTGGGAGGCTCTGGGAGGCTGGAGAGCCTTCCTAGGGAAGATGTTTGGGCCAGTCACAGAGTTAATGGAGCAGAAAAGACAGGGATGGCTGGGAATAACACCAGCAGGAATTTTTCATCCCAGAAAAGAAAAGAGAAAAGAATCAAGAAAATAATAAAAAAATGAAAAGAGAAAAAAATAAAGAAAAGAATAAAGAAAAGAAAAAAGAGAAAAGAATCAAGAAAATAATAAGGAAAAAAGAATAAAGAAAATAATAAAGAGAAGAAAAAAAAAGAGAAAAGAATCAAGAAAATAATAAAGAAAATAATAAAGAAAAGGAAAGAGAAAAGAATAAAGAAAATAATAAAGAAAAGAAAAAAGAATAAAGAAAATAATAAAGAGAAGAAAAAAAAAGAGAAAAGAATCAAGAAAATAATAAAGAAGAGAAAAAAGAGAAAAGAATAAAGAAAATAATAAAGAAAAGAAAAGAGAAAAGAATCAAGAAAATAATAAAGAAAATAATAAAGAAAAAAAGAGAAAAGAATAAAGAAAAAATAGAGAGAAAAGAATAAAAAAATAATAAAGAAAAGAAAAAAGAGAAAAGAATCAAGAAAATAATGAAGAAAAAAAAAAAGAGAAAAGAATCAAGAAAATAATAAAGAAGAGAAAAAAGAGAAAAGAATAAAGAAAATAATAAAGAAAAGAAAAGAGAAAAGAATCAAGAAAATAATAAAGAAAATAATAAAGAAAAAAAGAGAAAAGAATAAAGAAAAAATAGAGAGAAAAGAATAAAAAAATAATAAAGAAAAGAAAAAAGAGAAAAGAATCAAGAAAATAATGAAGAAAAAAAAAAAGAGAAAAGAATCAAGAAAATAATAAAGAAAAGAGAAAAGAATAAAAAAAATTAAAGAAAAGGAAAGAGAAAAGAATAAAGAAAATAATAAAAAAAGAAAAAGATAAAATAATAAAGAAAATAAAGAAAAGAAAAGAGAAAAGAATAAAGAAAATAATAAAAAAAGAAAAAAGAGAAAAGAATAAAGAAAATAATAAGGAAAAGAAAAAAGAAAAGAATAAAGAAAATAATAAAGAAAAGAAAAGAGAAAAGAATAAAGAAAATAATAAAAAAAGAAAAAGGATAAAAGAATAAAGAAAATAAAAAAGAAAAGAAAAAAGAGAAAATAATAAAGAAAATAATAAAGAAAAGAAAAAAGAAAAGAATAAAGAAAATAATAAAGAAAAGAAAAGGAAAAAGGGGGAAAACTTATCGGGGTCACTCTGCCAGGCAAATCTCTCCACCCAGAGCAAGCCAAGATTAATTCCTGGCCCAAATTCCTGCCCCAGCACTAAGCAGCGCCTGATGAAGTGATTTTTCCTGACCTCATGGTGCAAGTCATTGTCAGAGGCAGGGCTGCAGCAGGGCTGGGAAGGCTCCAGCTCTCCCAGAGCCAACCCACCGCACACGCCGGCAGGGCCCGTACCTGCCCCCGGCTCCCCGCTGGAAAAACATGCAATTTTCCAAAGGTAAGGGAGGCTTGGGTTACTAGGAACACAAATCATTACGAGTAAAACTGCGTTCCCGTTTTATTGTATTTGTTTTATTTATAATTTTATTACTTATTCCACATTTTCCATATTTTCCATGTGTTTCACGTCATCCTCGTCCGTCCGGGCCCTTACGTGGAAACTTGGGCTCCTCTCCACGGCCCAAGGTGTTGAAGGCTTTACAAACAGCCTTGTTTCGGTGTTTGCTTGGCATGTTCCACCCCGGGAGTGTTTGCCTGCTCAAGTCTGAGTGTTCTCTCACCTGAGAGCGGGACGGGGCGAGGAGGGAAGAAAAGCAACCCTCCAAGTGATAAGTTGTTGAAAATAAAAGCCATCAAATTGTTCAGCTGGAGTTTCTAACAAAGAACAGTTTGAGGCTCCTCCGGTCTGGGTTGTGGTTTTGATCATGTCGGGGGTTTAAGTTGTCAAAGATGGGGATTTTTCCAGGCACTGCAGTCAACGTGTTGCACGTGCACAGCCAGATTTCCCACCGACCCCAGACCAGAGTCTACTGAGTGCAGAGAAAATGCTCCCAGTGCTGCCAGGTTCCTTCCCTGCTCCACACTTCTGCAAGGTAATATCCTGCATCTGAATGCACAGTGAATTCAGCATTTCCCCCCCTCCTGCAGGCACAGACATCTCACACACAAGCGTTTTCCTTCTCGCTCACATCTGACCCCAATCTGTGAGCGAATCGGGCTCAGCTTTTAGGGTTTGTGTCGGCAGGAACATTGGGTCAGCTTGCAAACAGCCTGGGAAAATCTGGTGCAGCATCTCTAATGCTCTTGACAGGGCCTGCCTGGGCTGAGCCTCGCCGGGGTAACAGTTGTCACTCAGCTCCTGAGCACGCTGACACCAGCTCGGCTCCTCCCCGCCAGTCTTGCACCCTCCGTGACACCTTCCTTGCTTCATTCTCATTCAGTGCAATCCCACCACCATGAACCTGAACAATCTCTCAGAAAGGATGCTCAATTCCTGCAAAAAAAAAAAAAAAAAAAAAAAAACCAAACAAAAAAAACCCCCACCACAAAACCTCGAGAAGTTCAGTCTTGGTTAAAAAATTAAAAAGCAGCTTTTTAATCCTGGGAGCTCAGACAATGCAGCGTTTGCTGGCAGGGGAGGGGCGAGGAGATTGGATTAAAACATCTGGCAGGGTAATTAGATTGGCTAAAAAGTTTACACTCCCAACTGCCCCCAGGTAATTGATGGGCCCATGGTGATGTGTCACCCCCAGTCACTGGGCCCTGCAGCCGCCCTCGCCTCGCTGTGCCCTGGGCTCACCCTCAGGCCTGACCTGCCACAGCCCCCCATTAAACCTGCAATTAAGGGGTGACTCTTAATAGCGAGGTCTTGCCTGAGAGTGGGGAAAAAAATGTTTCTGCGGCTCACATGCGACAATTAAAGATAATTTAAAATGTAAGTAATTGCACGGGGTTTCTGGAAACTACTGTAGGGGTCTTGTCCCAGGCAGCTGACAGGGGTGGAGGGGGGTATTTTGACAAGTTTTGTGCAGGTTTCCATTAAATGCCAACGAGCAGCTCTATTTTCTTTGGAGTCATTGGTCAGGAAATGGAGATTGTGAAAGGTCAGGCCGGGAAGATTCGGGCAGGGATGGAGGTGTTATTCCAGTTCTGATCCATGGGGATCCAGTTCCAATATAAATCCTTCAGTTAGCTGATTGATTCTGGCTCTCTGCAGTCCCTGAGCAGGGGAAAGGTAAGGGCTGATCCACAGGGAAGAGCTTCTGTTGAGTTCCTTTCACTGCTGCAGAGATGCCAGGCAAGGTGAGACTCAAAATCTTAGAATCTCAAAATATCCTGAGCTGGAAGGGACCCACAAGAGTCATTGAGCCCAACTGTCCATCTGCTCTCTGGAATCGTCAAGGAACCTGGGGAGTCTGAGTTGAGAGACCTGGAAACCCCCAAAACTGCACAACACACAGAAATATCACTTTTATTTCCTTTTCCATCGCTGGATTTCTAAATGACATTCAAAAGTTAGAGCTTGTACTTCTGTGTTATAGCTGCACTCAGCTTGTGCTGCTGCATCACAAAATTAAATGTACTTATAAGCAGCTGCAGGATCAGGAGATCTGAGAGATTTACCCTTTGTATAACTTTAGAGAGGGCAAAATGCATACAGGAAATAAAAGCTGGGACAGACTTGCCCTCTTTGTTGCTTTCAAGTGGCTGCCTTCCTGCCTGCAGTGGTTCAGATGCACTGGTAACACCATGGCAGCTCACCACAAAAACAACATTGTGGGGCTGCATAAAAACCAAAAATGAAATTAAATATCCAAAAAAAAAAAAAATTGAAAAAGAAAAAAAGTCAAACATGTCTCTGAAGTAAATTCAGTGAAACACAAACCTAAAGTGCACGACCACAAGAAGAATTGTATCAAAGCTTTAAATCATTTTCCTTCCTTTCTAAGATGAAATGATCCCAAATAAGAATATGCTTGAGACTTTGGTCGTTATATTTATCCCAAAGCGGTGCTTTTAAGGAGGGATTCCAAGAGAAAATACCCTTCAGCTGTGAAGATTGCTGCAGATTTTGTTCTGCCATGACTCCGCAGCCGGACGCTCACGGATGAGCCGCAATGACAGGAACTCCTCTGGGGGGTTGGTTTTCGGAACCCAGAATCGTTTGGTTTGGTTTGTTTTTTTTTTTTTTTCCCTGTATGAAAAGTCAGGGATGTGCTCAGACACAAGAGGACACATGTTGTGGTGACCCAGCCCGCGGGCCCAGGGGCCGAGTGGCACCGAGCGGAGCCGGGAGCGGCGGGAAACACTCCGGAGATTTCCTGGTGCCTCTCCAAGCTGCCAGAGGAGGTTTATATTAACATCACATGGCTGTCTCCAGCTGCATTTGTCAGCACAGCCCATTTGGAGACCCTGCCATGTTGGGCTGCACGAGGAGCAGGAGGGGGGGAATAAAAAGAGCCACAAAAAAACCCAAAAAAAACCAAAACAAACCACCAGACAATAAATATCCAGGTTTTATCACGGGAATCTTCATCAGCGACGCTCTCAAAGCCAGGTTTCTCCACCCCTGCCCATGCAAAACCTTTGTAGAACCCGTGTGGGGCAGCTTTTTAAATGTTTTTTAACACATAGGAAAATAACACACCATAGAAAGCTGGCAGCGAGTTTGGCTCGAGGAGCCAAGTTGGGCATGGAAAAAAAAAAAAAAAAGACAATAAAAGGTCATTTCTAGCCAAGTTTTAAGTGAGTATACAATATATACCTTTTTTTTCCCTGCTCCTTCCCTTAGTTCTTGGCCAACTTGGCTAGGAGCTTATGGAAAACACTGAAGTGGATTTATTATAATTGGGGGGTTTTTCTCTTTTTTTGACGAAGCAGAAGTTCTTATAAACAATAATTGTGGCAAAAGAGTAACACAGACACGGTTTTTAAGGATGCACCATCAGAAAGAAAACCCTCTTTTCCACACCATTCCCTAAACAAGGTGAGTTCACGAGCACCAGTGATCTAATACTGCTGCTATTTATGATTTCTCCAATTCTTTATTATAAAGTCTGTCCTACAGTGGAAAACTCCTGGTGCCAATCACATTTCCAAGCAGGTTAATTCAGCACCGTAAGTCAATTAGGATAACAAACCTGCTGGGGTGAGGGGGGTGAGGGAAGATTTCTTGGAATGAACATTTTCACCCTGCCCCTGGTGGGAAGGGATCAAACAGGAGAGGTTTGGGTGGCTCCAAAGGTGCTCTCCCGACTCCCTAGTTGGGTGGCAGCTCCTCTCCGGGATGGCTCCGCTCTCTTTGTCCCAACACGTTCCCAGAGCCTCCTTCCTTGCCCCCGGGGGTTCCAGGTGGATGCTGACTGGGAGCCAGCTCCTTGCTGACGTGGGTTGCCTGTTCAACACCCTGCTCTGTCTCACACTGACCTGCACCTCGGGTTTGGTTTGACTTTTTTTGGGAAGGCGGAGTTTCCAAAATCAATTAAAAGGAAATATGGGGGGGTTTTTTTCGCCTCTGAGACCTTAACTGGAGGTGTCTTCCTCACCTTCTAAATGCTGTGAGTGTTTTGTCTGTAGGATCAGAGACCTTCCATGACATTTGACCTGGAATCATGGGTAATTCCATTTGCAGCAGCCCCAAAGCCTGTGTGACCTGGACCAGATACTGCAGAGAAGGTGCCTGAACAGCAGCCTCCAAAATATCCAAATGATCCTGGGATATTTTGGTGCAACAACGCAGATTCTGGATGCAAGAGGACACAAGTTTTGAAAAGCTGACCACTTACCTGAGACAGAAAAGGAGTTGGGCATGACAATAAAAGGGGAAAAAAAAATAACCCAAATAGATTTGAAATGAAAAGTGAAAAGGAGCAGGAACCACAAGCCTGAGATTAACAATAAGTTTATGAGCTGCAGGTTTGGGCTGTGTTTAAACAAGAGCAACAGTTTCCCCTCTGCATCTTGTCAATTAGAGGCAATTCCTTTTCAAATGGAGCAGATAATCCATTTTCCCATATTCTCTTGGAAACATCCTTCCAAGTTGAATGATTCTTTTTTTTTTTTTAAAGTGAAGATTTTGCCAGATGCATTCAGCTCTCTGCAATTTTCTTCTGTCACTTCACAAAGTAAAAATCTAAAGTTTCAAGAAAAAAATAAATCCATTTCTATTTATGCTGCTGAAGGTGCAGCAATGGAAAAAAAGCAAAAGTCAGATGGAAAATAAACACGGTGAGTAACGCTGGAGTCACGCTGGATGAGGCTTGTGGGGACTTGATTTGTGACACACGCAGTGGAGAAGGGGCTGATGCCACCAGCTGCCCCGAGGGATTGTCTCTGGGGATGCACTGATGATGACTTCACATGGAGAAACATCTACAGGTGAGACCATGGGAACATAGTCTGAAAATCCAGTTATCCTGGGGCTTTGTCACCCTCATGTCCTAAAAAAAACAATCCCAGAGAGCTGTTATGGTGCCCTCAGCGTTTCACAGGGCACCACTAAACAGGCTGCCAAAGCTGGCCATAAAACTGCCCCAAAAATCAGGATACTGGGGTCTCGCTCATGCTCTTACCTGGTTGTTGTATGTTATGTTCAGGTTTTAATTGATGTGCGTTAGAGGGGTTAAGTGAGGTTGCTAAAAATATTTAATGGTTGGAAAAAAACATTTGACAGCTGGAATTGATGATCCCAAAGGTCTTTTCCAACCTTAACAATTCCACGATTCCATAAGACCATCTTCCACAGTGGATGGACCCTCTTGAAGAGACTCCACCCACCCACTCATCCCTTGGGCTGATGGGACTCAAAGTCTCACCCAAGTGTGAGACCCTCAAAGCATCAGTGGGACATCCCACCTGGCCAAAGAATCTGGAGGTTTCCAGCTTTTATGAGTCATTGTCAGCACAAAAGCAGCATCAGAAGGTTTTAGAGCACTGACATTCCTTCTTGAAGGCACTTGCTGGCAGTGCAGTGACTGTGCCATTTTTATGAACTCAGGCTGGGTTAGATCTGAATGCAAGATCACCAACTTTAGCACTTGGAACTGAGCTGAAAACATGAAGATCTGACCAACACCAGGAACCGGCAGCTGCTTGAAACCGCTGCACATCTTTGTGCCCAGTCTCGGCCAGTGACAAACACAAAAGGATGGACCAATCTTAGCTGAGGACAAAACATAATGAAACATCTCCATACCAAAGTAGTTACAGAGAGGTGGGTGACTAAATCCCATCCCTGATCTGGAGCTAAACCCGTGAGCAGGACACAATGGATTGCAAATAGACACACACACCTCTGCCAGCGAGTTACACAACCTTGCTCTCCTCCAGCTCCCCTGAACGGGCACATGGCCAGGGCTGGCTGCTGCTCACGTGGTCTGATGGCATCAGCAGGAAGGTGCTCGTTTGTTCCAGACAGTGAAAGTAGCAGAGCCTGGAAGTTTCCCACGCAGGAATGAGGCTGATCCACGTGACATCCCAAAATCCTCCTCCGCGCGCGTCATTGCAAGAGGTGCCACTAAATTTAGCCCTTAAAAATGAGCTTGCAAGCAGAGAGCACAGCTTTGACCAAAAACTGGGGGTTCACCAGGAGGGGTGTTCATCGCTGGGACACTTTCTCCCAGCCTTTCCTCCTTGGGGTGAAGTTTCCACCTTCTGCACCCCGGAGATGAGCTTGGATTGGGCGTGAGGAAAGCAGGATGAAGTGAGAAGGGAGGTTTCCTTTCCCTTCCCCTCGATGAATCCCACCATCAGTGACTTACAAGCTTCGTGTCAAGCATTAGATGCCAACATGACCTTCTGCAGCAGCTTGTTTGCCCTGGATGCTGAAGTCCTCTGGGATATGTGAAAATGGAGGGTCTGTGGTGCCGAGTGACCAGCGCTGGGTCAGCTTTGCACAGGGACAACCACTGTAATCACTTGATGACCCCACATTCCAGCATCCCAGGCACATGGTGGCAAGGTCCATGGAGAGCCTAAAGTCTGGACGGAGGAAAGAGGCAAAGAGACAGACAGACAGACAGACATTGTTACCCTGATGAAAGTCTGCTGGTGAAAGGCAGGGATGTGGCCTTTTTAGGATCAAGGCATCAAAAGCCAGGACACTTCAGAAGCCATAAGAACATCCCCAGTGCAGGCAGAAGGGAGGTGACAGCACAGGGCTCCCTCCAAGGGTGTTCCCATTCCCTGCCCTGTGACAGCCCCACCACTCCAGGCTCCTGACTCACTGGGACAGCTCAGGATGAGCAACCTCAGCACCCTCTCAACAGAACCCTATTCCTGCCTCCCAAACCAACAGAGGAGCTCTGGGGAGGCAAAATGGAAACTGCTGCTTGACTTCAATAAAGGCAAGGAGGTGATGGTCCACCCTCTCTCACCAATTTATCCCAAACCTATTGATTAAATAGTGCTCCAAACAGAGGATAACTCGCTCAGAAAGGCTGGCTGAGACCCCTGTGCAGCTGAAAGCAACTTGAGACCAACCAGCCCAAGCAGAGCATTTTGTTGTAGTTTTCTAAAATAATAAGACCAGGAGATGGGCAAAGTTCCCCTCTTCACCTCAGGCCAACTTGCTCCTCTGCAATTCCTAATACTGGAAAGGAGGTGGGGGAATAAGAAACCTCAGAAAATAAAACTTATTTGGCACTGCTGATTAAAACCAGTTTGTGCTTCCTTGTGAAAATCTGGGTTTGCTCAAGGTTTGGGCAGTTCTGGTCTCTTCCATCCACATAAGGTTTGTTTTAATGACCATGGAGTTATATGAATCTATTAATTTTGTTCCTGAAGGTTTCATAATAACAATGCCTGTTTTTTTCATGCAGCACTTTCCAGCCACGTGTCTGGAAATGCATTGCAAATGGGCAATTAGTGTCAGCCCCGTGCTGGAGATGGAGAGACTCGGGCGGGATCCAGGCAAGATAATTCCTAAATAGTAATGCCAAAATCAGGCAGTTCAGTTTGATCTTCAAACAACTGGAGCTGGAGCCTGAAAAAACTCTCAAAGACAACTCAGCCAGGACAAACACAAAGCATTTCATTGAGTGGAAGGGGAAGGGCTGGCATGGGAATGACCAACACTGGGCTCGATCACAGGGTGAGCCTGGCACGGCTCGTCCCGGGGTCAAGGAGTCACTGCTCATCTGCCCTCACAGGGATGCCTGGATGGGGCTCCTGAGCCACTGCTGATGGATGGAGCACCCAAAAGGAGCACCCAGGAGCCCCAGAGAAGCCCTGGAGGTGCTGCCAGGCACGTGGGCTGGGTGATGGGAGCCAGGCGGGAGGAGCCGCCGGCAGGTCCGGGACGAGGGAGTGGGGGAAGACCCGAGCCAGCCCCAGAGCCAAGGGGGGATTTCAGGATTTCACTGCTCTGCTGAGCCCCAGAAACCTGCCCAGAGATCATCCTGCAGGAGCAACACGTGGCTCCAATTCTCTGATGCCAGGCCTCGCTGCGCCGGCACCCCCATAAATCCCGGAGCCCTGACACCGAGCTTTTCATCAGAGCTGGAGCAGGAGGGGAGAGGGAGAGGAGGGAGGCTGGGCTGGGAGGAGATGGGTCTCGGCAGCAGGCACAGCTCCTCTTTCCTGCCCAATAATCCTCCCTGTGTTTCATCCACCAGCTGATAACATGTGGGTCCCATTTCCCCCCACCCTCCCCTCATCTGAGCGAGATGGCAGATACAGCCACGCTGCCATCTGAGCCGTGTGTGCAACTGCTCCTGATTAAAGAAGAGAAAACCCTCCTGATGGGAGGCTTGACAGGCTCGGGAGGGCTCCCCACACCAGCCCAGAGTGCCCTGGTGATGCTGGAGTTGGGCTCTGGTGACATCCCTGAGCTGATCCCCTCCTGCCTTCCAGGCTCCAGGACAGGTTCTCTCCTGGGATTCACTGGCACAGGGAAATTCCTGCCTTTTTATTGTTCTCCCAGTTCACTTTATCCACTGAAATAAATATTAAATGTATTAAGTCATTTCAGTGGTGTTAGGAACAAATTCATGCATTTTGAGATTTTTGGAGTGGCAGAGAGTATTTCATCCAAAATATCTTCCTGTGTGAAAACGCAGGAGTTTTGTTGGGCTTGTTTGTTTGTTTGTTTGTTTAAAAGAACAGAAACTGAAGCCAGAAAATCTGCAATTTGAAAATCAGAAGGGAGGGATTAATGAAGCAAAAATTCTCCCTCTTCCTTTCGGGGTGGGAATTAATAGGTGTTATTTGGGGCCTGATCAAGTGAAGTAACAGAGAAAGTATCAACTGAACTGGGGGTATTTCCAGCATCAGATATTTCTGCCTGATATTTTTGATACAAAAATGTAAAAAGCCCAAAATAGACCTTTCAGAAGATTTGTATTTCCTGAGAATTTCCATCCTACCTGTGCCAGGGGTGCTGCAGGCAGTGCCAACCCCCAGGCTCACACCAGGGAAAGTGTTGAAATCACATCACTGGAAATCAGCTGGAATTTTGAGGAGTGAGGGCAAAAGCAGGAGAGGCTCTTAGTCCTTGTGAGACTTTGAAGTTTCTCCTTCCTAAACAAACAGAGAAAAACAATTAATTCAGGGCAGAGCTCAGGACCAGTTTTGTCCTGAAATCCCCTCCCAGCACCATCAACACCATTTTCCTTCACACACTCATTTACTTCCAATTCACTGGAGAGGATGACAGGCTCAACTTCCAGCCTTTCTCTCCTGTGCCACCCATCAGGTCCTCCAGAGGTTTTCTCGTGGTTCAAGCTGCTTTGCTGCCCTTCCAGCTGTGGGATCAGCCTGAGGGGAGGGTGTTGCCTCCCATCCTCGTGCCAGGGCTCTGGGGCTCATCCTGCACCTTGGATGGGTGCCTGTGTTCCACCTCCTGGAGGAGCAGCCCCTGCCAAACCCTATGGTTTGGGATGGTCCTGCACCAAATCTCAGTCGATTCAGTGAGAGAGCAGCTCCTCTGAAGCTGCCACAGATCAAAGCTTATGAGAAGTGAAGAGCAAAGAAACGTTTAGAGGAGAAATACAAAGCAGAAAAGATATTGAGAAAGAGATGGTGAATGGCAAGAAGGGAGTTAATGAGAGCCAGAAACGCTAGTTGGAGAAATGTTGATTTTATTTAGCATTAATTGCAGGAAAGAGCCTATAAAGTGTGGTAAGAAATTATTAAGTACCACTATGCAATGCCAGCTTTGTGCCAGCCATCCCCACGAAACAGGTGTATTATTCCTAGTTCCCAAGGTATAAATAAATAATGGCTTTTCCACATCTTTTTTTATGATGGCATTTCATTATTTTTTACTGCCACATTGTTACAGCCCCAGTTCCTCCAGAGCAGGTTTGGGGATGGGGATCAGGGGGTGAGGGAACATGTGTGGCTGTGCAGGGATGTGTTTGGGGGCTGGCACGAGGGAGCCAGGGCTGAGGTGTCTCACCTGAAACCAGCTGGTGACCCAAGTCATCTTTCCTGAGGGAGGGATTGCCCTGGGACAGGAGGTTTTGGGGGATATCACCCCGCTCCAAGCACTGGTATCATCTCAGCCCAGTCAGGGACGCAGAGCTGGGGTTTCTATGACTCCTGTTTGCATGTCTTGAGATCAGAAAAGTAAAATAAAACCTGTATTCAGCCCACTTTTTGTTTTCTCCTCATGATCTGCCCATGTGCCCTCCCCAGCATTGTTCCATCTGACATTGTCCAAGTTAAGAACAAGGACAGATCCCATTTTTCCCGAGCAATGTTGATACCAGCATTTTTGGGCTTGTTTTTCTCGAGTCTCTCACTACTCAGAAGGAGGCTCAGAGGGGAGATAAGCACTGGATGCATTTTCCAAGCAACCTCTTGCTTCAGCTGAGGCCACCAAAGACGCCGGGGGAAGCAATGATTCCCTGGTAATGCCTCAGTCCAAGCTGTGACCTGGAACCGTGGGCTCTGCAAATATGCATAAATCTTCAGCTCCCATCCAAATCACTGCAAGGTTCAGTGAAAACAGCAGAGCTGCCAGTGAATCCAAGCTAAGCTTTAATCCAGCTCTGGGGTGATTTATGAGCTCAGGTGGAAACCAGGAAACCCGATGGCTTCGGCCCCAAACTGTGCTTGTTGGCTGCCCCAGCCCAGGGGTGGCTGCTGTGGTGCTGAAAAACTGGGACAACCAGGGCACAGATGGAATCAAACAGCACAAAACCACCCCAACAACCACGTCTGCAAACCTGGGTCACCTATCAAAATATTAGCACAGACAGCAGGAAACACAAAAAAAGAGGAAAGAGAACACCTCAGTCCCACAATCCAGTTTTCCAGGGAACAATGGGTGTCATCTCAGCAGGGAAAGATGTTCCTGTTGTTGGCAAAGTTCCCCCCAGCCAGAAGCAGGGATCATTATCTCTACAGAGCATTAACAAGGCCGTTCCCTCCCCTTTTTCTGCCCCTCATTATCCATCTATACTTTAGTTTGGAAAAAAATTAACCGCGATAACAATTAGCATAAGATCCCAGGTGACGTGACCAAGGAGACTTTTGACCAGCCTGGCTACCACCTCTGCATGTCCCCAGGAACCTCCAAATAACCATTCTCATTCCAGCTGGGAATTCTGAGTCTCTTTAATGAGTTTAGCTGAGAAATTGGTGGGCAAGGGAGGGGATTTCTGCACCACGACCCGCCCGTGCAGCCACGCGGAGCTGCTCAGCTCCGAGCCTGTTCCCAGCCCGGGGCTCACAGCTGCAACATCTGTATCCCATCCCCGTGCCAAGTTCCTCCTTTTTCCAACACTCCCGCTCCACGTGCATGTAAATCTCCAAAGGGAAACTCTGCCTCACGGGTTTGCCCACGGAGGTGACGCCGGGCAGTGGTTACAGCAACGCCCGCGACTCGGCCAGCCCAGACCCTCCAGGGCACTGGGAACCCACCAGCCCCGGCCCCCAGACTGCCCTGAGCTAATAAACCCCACCACAGACAGTTTACAACACCCCCCAGGTGTTTGGGTGACGAGGCATTGAGCAATGGGTCCCTTGGCCAGTGATTTTGGGGGACTGGAGAGGGTGATGCTGTGTGTGCCCAGGCTGGCTCAGCACAGCCAGGGCTGGAGCAAAGGGCATGTGCTGAGTCAGGACAGAGAGACCCAGAGAAATGGGGGTGCCAGGGGTGGGACAAACTGAATTTCTCCTTCCTGGCTGAACAGCACCAGAGTCACAAACTCTCCTCGCTACTCCCAAGTGTTCCAGTTACAGTTTTCTCCCATTTCTTTGTGCTGAGGGTGCACGACCACTGTCCCAACAGCAAAGCTGGAAAACCAAACCATTTCAGCTGGAAAAACCTTTAAGATCAAGTCCAAGCACCCAGCACTGCCAGGTGATCCAGCACTGCCAGGACCACCACTAAACCATATCCCCAAGTGCCACATCTACACACCTCTTAAATCCCTCCAGGGATGTTGATTCCACTGCTGCCCTGGGCAGCCTGTCCCAATCCTTGAATCTTGTACCTGGTACGGGGCTACCAAAGCCAATCTTGCAGCATTTGACACAGATTTTGAGTGTGTCACCACGTAAGGATCTAGGCAGATATCACCTAGAGCTGAAGGCAGGCTTTTCTTAAGTCTCCCATCCCTGCTGGGGACTGTGCCTGCCTTCAGGTGGGTGAGCTGGAGATGCTCAGGAAAACATCTCTGGTGCTGAATGGGTTTAATTCACCACAAAAGTAAAAAACTAATCACTTTAACTGTATCACATCAATTCTGCAGGCAGACAGGACCAAAGGCAGTCTCCTGATTTTTTATGGCTATTTCTCAGCCCTGAAAGGACAAGTGTGACCTGGACAAAGGAGTCACAGAAAAGCCTCCTGACCCCAGATCTCTCTGTTAAAGCCTAACATGTCTGTCCCAGTCCAATCAAGCTTCTTCTTGAGATGAATATTGTCAAAAAAATAATTCAGAGGGTTCATTCTTTCCTCTCTATCAGAGCAAACGCTGAGAGATTCCCAGCTCTCCTCACAGGAAAAAGCAAACCTGCACTGAAAGGGTTTCTGCAGGACCTGCCTTGTAAAAGAAACGAGATTAGTAACAAGCTTTTGCCTCTTTTTTTTTTTTTTTTTTTTTAATTTCAAGTGAAAGAAAGAGTGTGACAAGGAACTAGGAGTCTGTCTGCCATGGAATATTCCTGCACTACTCGGGGTTGTGGTTTATTTTACTAGTGGTGACTAGTTCAAGCCACATTTAGTCAATAAATATGAGATATGAGGTCACCCCGCCATCGAGCTGTTACCCTGTCTACATATTTCACAGCTGGGCAGTAACCTTTTAACTGGCGTCTACCTCGGTGGGGAGTCTCCATAAAAAAAGAGCCAGGATCCATTGGTCGTGGTGGGGGATCAGGGCCATTCCTGAGCAGCCTGAGTGGGAGAAAGGGAGAGTTCAGGGCTTTGCTTTTCCCTTCCTTTCCCTGGTTTCCGGTGGCACAGCATCCAGCCAGAGCTGGAGACTCCGAGCTGCCCCACAGGTAACAGGCAGTGAGGCAGCACATCCCACATCCCAAGGTTTGACAGTAAGTTTCCCCATCTTTCCTATAGAATTGGTTCAAAAGACAAATTTCCTCCGGTTTTCAAACCCATCAAGTCGAACATTTATTTCCTAGGGGTTAATTTCTCCTTTTTTACATAAACTTCTTTAAAAGGTTTTTTCCAAGTCTGTATCTTCTCCTTACTGCCTTTGCTTTGCTTTGGGATGAGGAGGACACTTCCCTGGTTTCTGAGCTGGTAACTAAGTCTGGCTAAGGTGGAGCATCCCTGAGTCCAACATCAAACCTTTCACCCCAGCAAACTTCCTGTGATGGTCCCAAGTGTAACTGGGAATAGATGGTGCAGCCCCAGCCCTGCCCCTGCCCTGATTTGAAATCTCCAAGGGTTCAAAGCAAGGAGATCTCAGGGTGTTTTTCCTGCAGCCCGACCTTCCAGTCCCTCCAAGGCCTCCAGAGATGGGGGCAGCCACCCATGAGCAAGTGCTGAACACGAGAAGGGACCTGGGTCAAATCACCTGGCCTGGCTCCAGGAAGGTGTTCAGGTCCCAAAACAGCACTGGGATGAATGGGTGGATTTGGTGGGAAGTGTCAGGGAAGACAAAGCAAACCCAGGAGTGAGAGGCCACGGCAGGGAACCAGCTGTGGGCCAGACTGTGCCCTGTTGCTTTCTGTCAGCTTTGCACCAGCTCTGCCCACCCTGCGGGTGTGCCAGGAGCTCAGCTGGCCTCGGCCTTCCCTGCCAGCCCCGGGACCTGCAGCCCTGGCAGCACAGCCAGGGCAGGGGAGATGGAGGGGAGATGGAAGGGAGATGGAGGGGAGATGGAGGGGAGATGGAGGGGAGATGGAGGGGAGATGGAAGGGAGATGGAGGGGAGATGGAGGGGAGATGACGGAGGGGAGACGGAGGGGAGATGGGAGATGGAAGGGAGATGGAGGGGAGATGGAAGGGAGAAGGAGGGGAGATGATGGAGGGGAGATGGCAGAGAGGAGGTGAAGCGGAGATGTGCCCTCCCTGCAGAGCGAGGTGCTCACAGTCCCTTCCCCACCCTGCCCCGTGTCCAAGGGGAGAGCCAGGGAAGCAGCAACCCAGAGCTGCTGGCAGGGCCGTGGCAGTGGCCGTGGTGAGGGCCTGGCTCCTGCCCTCTGGCACACTGGGAATATCCAGCCTGGCTCTCCCATCCCAACGTCACGGCTCAGCACCGGCAGACGCGGCTCCGGCGCCGGGAGACAGGGCTGACTCCTCCCAGCTCAGCTGGAGCCTCCAAAATCAGAACCTCTGCTGTCAGCTGCCTTTTATAGGGCTATAAAACCCCGAGTTCATGCACGAGCCTGTCAGACCTTGGCCGGCATCGGCCCCTGCCACCTCCATCCCACCTCCCCGGCTCCCACACACGTGTGGTCCCTGCTCCCTCCGCCTCCAGAACCACCACCTGAGGGCCAGGACCCCTCAGATGGACATGGAAAGATGGAATTGCAGCAATGCCAGCTCAGATGGACAAGCCTGAGCAAAACAGGTACGAGCAAGGCAACGAAACGCCCCTCATTTGGAGCCCCCCCATCCCAACGATGCTCCGCGGCAAAAAAACCACCCCTGCACCGTCAGCACGGGGCTGCAGCTGGACACCCACCCACCAAAGCCTCCCCACCACCACCTCCACCCCCCCTCAGCCCCTCGTGGCAGGATGGGAGCAGGGGGGTTGTGTCACACGCCACTATCAGACACCACTAATAACGGGGCCACTCGTAATGCTGGGCCTGGCGACAAGAACAACACGAACCAAGCCTGCACCCACCCACTGAGAGCCCAGCGTGTGTCACACTCCTCTGTGTCATGGCTGCAAAAATATCCCCGCTGACGGCCTCCCTTTTTTTTTTCCCCCCCCCCCACCCCTTTTCTTTTCGTATTTATTTATATTTTTGAAGGTCCGGCCCGGCCAGGTGGGAAAAGTTTGCATCAGAGCCGGAGCTGAGGCCGGTGACGGGTGTCTGCTTGGTTTACGTTAAACGGGAGGAAAAGGGAAAGAAAAAAAAAAAAAAAGGGAAAAAAGCAAGTTTGCAATTACATGTTCTCTGCTGAGAGGTGTGGCACTGGCACAGCCTGGGCTCGGCCCAAACCACACAGAGAGATGCTCAGGGAGGAGGGAAAAGCACAAACAGGGGCAGCTGCAGCCGAGATTTTATGGGAGAGAAGGGATTAGAAGCTCATTGACAGGCGCTAAAGAAGAATTTCGTCCTCCTGAGGGCTTCCCCTCCGTGTCAGTCACTGTGCCCAAAGCTGTGGGAGAAGTTGGCAGCCCTGGGTGACAGAGTTTGGTCCCTGTCTGGATCCAGGGGCACCTGCTCTGGGAGCTCAGGGTCCCGCTGCAGAGGGGCTGGCACTGGGGACCACCCTCACCAGCAGGTCCCCATCAGAGCCTAAAGCTGCATCAGCCTCATCTGGCCCAAACCAGCACCACACTGAGGTCCATCCCCTGCACAAACACTTCTCCTGCCCCTGCACTGCCTGCAATCCTTTTTTCTTTCAAGAAATAGCAGCGTTGAGGTGATATTTAAATCACCAATACAGAGTTAGCTTCTGAGCTAAGGCATCCCCAAACAGGGCAACTGGGAGAGAGGCTTATTTGCACAACAGCCAAGAGCAAACAAGTCAAATAATGGGTCAAATCACAGGCATAAGGGGAATTTTGCCACTGGAGAATCAGGGCTGAAGGAATCAGCAGGCTGGGAAAAAACTGAAGTGCGGTGGGGAGAAAAAAACTTCTTGGTAAAATAAAGGATTAATCCCTCTATGTTTGCCATGTTTTACCTTCCAAAAATCACTTTAAATTTACAATTTAAAAGGCCAATTGCATTTGAACAGGACCCTCTTCACTCTGGAGATGAGTTGGAGCACAGCAATGGAGGTGTGTGCAGCTGGGGAGGCTTCATCCCTATTCCCTAAAAATTCCTTGCCCTTCTGGGGCAAATTGTTCCTTCCTAAACCAGCACTGAGTGGCTTTGTGTTTCTAGAATGTTGTATATAATTGTCTTTCATAAACCTTCCTAGAATTAGTCACCCATTTTTTCGTCTTTTCCTTCTGCACAAGTTTCTAGATTCCCAGAAAATTTGGACTTCCTCCCTTCCTTCATCTCATTCCTCAGCCATTTGGGCTTCACACCATCACACCATCATTCCCACAAACACGGATGGCCCAGGTACAAGAATGTCCTTTCCTCTGCTGATGTAGAAAACACACTTGAAATTAATGGCTGAAACAGTCCCACCTCAAATTATCATATTTTGCTGCGTTGGGTTTTGAGGTTTGCTTGGGTTTCTTTAATCAGACAAAGGCAGAGCCACACAACAACCACCCAAAAGCACTTCAGGGATGTTGGAGCACTCGTGTCACTGCGTGGGATGTGCCAAGCCACAGGAGGTGTGATATGGCCACAGCTCCACTCCCTGTGGAAACCCATCCCTGAACCCTCTGGAGCTGTGGCTGGAGCCCAGCCCCACCAGAACACTTCAGTTCTCAAAGTCAACATGACTTTGTCTTGCCCAACGAGGCGTAAAACATCACGAGCTGGACAGTTTTGTCCCTGCCATCACTTCAGTCTAATTTAGTCCTGCAGAAAAGTAGGTTTGGAGCTATTTTTGATTCTTTTTCCAGGATGGGAAAAGGATAATAACAATCCAATGGGAGGCCCTGAGCTTAAAACCTCTCCCTTAATTTTTTCCCCTCCTCGCTTTCCTCCACAACATCAGGCTGAGACACCAAATCCAGTTGCTGGCCCAACGCTCTGCTGCTGCAGGGCAGGAAAAAGCCAATGTGGTGCCTCCAGTTGCCATGTTGTGGCTTTTGGGAGGCTCAGCAGCAGAGCTAATTTGGTGCTGTTTCCTGTTTTTCTGTAGAGATAGAAGGAGAGAGGGAAATGCAGCTGATCTGAGCTGCCTGAGCTCCTGGAAGGCTCCGTGGAACACGCCCAGAGCCCCAGTTCAAGCTCAGGGTTAATACCAAGCCCAAAGCAGTTTGTCTACTGTTAACAGCTGCACTGGGTGATCTTAGAGGTCTTTTCCAACCCTTAATGATCCTGGGATTCTACTCTGAGGCAACAGATGCACAAACCACCAACTGGAAGCCAAGGGATGGGGTTTGATGTGATTCCTTGGCAGCAATTTGGTTCTGCAGCACCAACCACATGTGATGGGCCAGCTCGGAGCTTCAGGAGCCTCTTCACTGCTCAGGGGTCATCACTGATGTCTCTCAGCTCAGAAACCACTGACCCTGCAAGCCTTGAGCCTGACCCATGAGCATTAACTGCATCATTATCCTCCATTTACCTACGTAAATTCCTCAAAGCCAAACACACGCAAACTCAGGTGTGTGCATAAATATAAATATGTGTGTACATACACACACTACACACATTCACATTAAAAATATATAGAGCATACACATATGCTGAATGCACTGAAAGGAGAGTGATTTCCAGGGCACTGCCATATTTTAAGGAGACAACTATTGCCAGCACCACTCGCCTGGCCCTGTGCTGAGCCACAGAGCCGTGCCCAGCTCCTCAGGCTGGCACCACAAGAATCACACCAGAGTCAGCCACAGCAATTCTCCAGCCCCCAAGCCCCCTGAATCAAGGAAAAGCCTCTTACAAACAAGCACCTTTGGGGGATTGTGCCTAAAGGGCCTCTCTGAAACACCCACCCCCCTCCCCTCACCCAGCGCATCTGTGCAAACAAACCCGAGCCCCTTCTAGCACAGGGGCTGGGCCTGAGCCCGGGCAGGGCAGGCTGGGCACACCCCAGCCCTGCTGAGAACATCTGCTGTCCCCCTCAGGAACAGCCCAGCCCAGCACGTGCCGGTTCCTGACGGGAATGGCGATGGATGGATCCTAAAGACGCATTTCATCGTCTGCGCCGGGGAAGGGTTTCACCACCCATCACCAGCACAACACCCACCCTCTCAGATGATGTGATGCTGCAGCCAGGGACTTCAAAAAGGACAGGATTATGGTCTAATTGGATTTCTGGTCTCAATTAGGGCAGAAGGGAAACCAACTGCGAGGCTGACAAGGGAAAGCTCCAACCATCTGGAACAACAAGTGGGTCATTTATAATGCACTCACCCAGGAGCGAGCCAGGAGGATAAAAACCTTCCTCTCGAGGGGAGCAGGACTCACCTGCTCCTAACTGAGCCCAGGGACAGCTCAGATCAGTAAGGCTGGAATATATCCCAATGTCACCTCGCTTTCCCACAGCATCATGGGATGGGGACAGGGACAATACCTGGAGGAGGGGGTTCAGCAGGTGAGCTCTGCCTCCTTCCTCCTCCTGAGCACGGGCTGGGCTGAGGGACACAGGCAGCGTGGAGGGGGCAGCACCCCGGCAGTCACTGGAGAAACCTTGGGAAACTGGAATGGGTCTCACCTTGAAATCAAACAGAGATTAGGGTCCAACAAGCAGCTAAAGCAGAGTAATGGCCTGGGCCACATGTTGCAGATCAGGTGCCATGTGAGGCTAATTACTGCAGCCCAAAGGTTAGAATGGCTGCTCAAGCTTTTCCACATGGGCTCCAGGAGCTGGCCCTGGAAGCACCAAAAAATAAAGGATTGAGACAGTGCAGAGGCACCAGCAGCTGCTGGGACCTTGTTGTTGGCCAGTGCTGCTGCTGGGCTGTGCAGCTTGGGCAGGGGTGAGCCAGGCACCACACTGGTGTGGCCCTGCCATCCCACACCTCCCCAGCACCATCCACCAAAGGATCCCAGAGACAGTCAGACCAAAGCCAGGCTCATTCCTTTGTGCTAAGCAAGGCAGTGCTGGCAGCAACCCCAGCTGCTGCATGCTCAGGGCACGAGTCCCCATCCCTCCTCCCTCCCCTCCTGGTGCAGGAGACGGGATGAGATGAGGCTGGGACACGTCCCAGACCACCCAGTTAACTGGCACTGGGCTGTGCCGACCCAAACACTGGTGAGGCATCACCAGCTCTGCACCAACAGCAACAGGCTCCCCTAGAGCTGCTAAAAAAACCCCAACAGCAACCTACAGCTATCCAAACCCCTGCTCCAGGGGAATAAACCCCAGGAATGGCCACACTGCATGTGCTGAGTGTCCCTGCACTGGTTGCTGGCCCATGGCCAGTGTCCACCCCTGGCTCCCGGGACCCCCACGACAGCCAGGCTGGAGCATCAGCCCCACTCAGACTCTCCAGGATGAGCTCTCCAAACACAAAAGCATCCTCTGCACCCCCTCAGCAACCTTTGGCAGCTCTTTCTTCCCAGCTCTCCCAAGTGTGTCGTGCCTGAAGCCAGGGGACCAGCCCGTTTGTTCTTCCCACAGGAGGACCCTCTGGGAGCCTGGTGCTCCCTGTGCCAGCACTGCCTTCCCCTCTGCCAGGGCAGGAGGTTTGCACAACATTTTCCTTCAGGGTTCCAGGTTACATGGTTTAAGTGGATCTTGCCAGCTGATATAAAGTTTGGCACGTTCACACACCCACAGGGCAACCTCCTGCTTTGTGAAGAGGCCACAAACACAGCAACCCCCACAGCTCCACATGATCCCACTCCTACCTTGGCACCACAAAAGGGTCCAAAGGGAGGGAATAGAAATCCCATCAACCTTTGGGGTGAGAGACTTCTCCAACACCCCACACACTGCATCAATGCAATGGAAAAATGCACAATGCACCTTTTTTTCCCCTAAAAAAAAAGCCTGTTTCTGGCTGAGCCCCTCCCCAGCATCCTCAGAGCCCCTGGGCTGTGGCAGCAGGAGCAGCCTGGCCGTGGCACGTTGAGCAACCAGCTCTTATTTATGCCACAGGTTGTGAGGAGTGGCCGCAGCCACCGAGGAACTCCCGGCAATTCCCACCCCTGGCAGACACAGGTTTTCAGCACCGGCTATTTTTGCTGCCCACAAGTATTTTCATTCCTCTGGGTCAAGCTCAGGGCTGCAAATGCAGCAGCTGGAGGCTGAGTGGGTGCGAGCAGCTCCTGCTGCATCCCAGTCCGAGGGCCGCTCTCGCTGCCGTGGGATTATTGCCTGGCCCCTTTCCACAGGGGCTTCCAAGCTGGTTTCTCCTTTCTGCTGAGCAATCTAGAATTTGACTTTCCTCTGCTCTGTGTTCCCCTCGGCCACGGACGTGGGGATGAGGGTCCAGCATGTTCTCAGTGCTGCTGCTCAAGAAGGGCTGGAAGGAAGCCTTGGGATTTGGAGTGCACCAGGAGCAGGATTGGGAAATGAGCCCTCAGTGGTCACCAGCACTCTCTCCTATGCTGAGGCAAAAAAATTAAAGGAAATCTCACCAGAGATGGCACAAATAGCAAACAGAGTGGAAAGAACAAATGCTTAGGGGAAAAAATAGACCAAACCACAAGAGCTGCAAAGCAAAGCGGTTACAGAAAATGGATGCAGCTCGAGCGTGTGATTCAGAGTCTCGTCTGAGTGTCAGAGGTTCAACACTATTGCCTCCAATTTAAATCATTTTTAAAAGAAGTGCAAAAGCGAGGTGATGAAAGGGCCCCAACGCTGTTCCCTGGTCGGAAAAACACAGCCCAGTTGTGCACTGTGGTGCAGTTTTGCATTTTGGCGAGACAGCGCACGCGGGGCCGCGCTGGAGCCACGCTGGTCACAGCCACTGGTGAGCTGAGGAGGGGGAAAACGCTTCTGCCTTTGAGGAGGATGCTGTGGGAACATCACCCGGAGGAAGGGAGCACAGCTGCTCCTGGGGGAGGCTGAGGGGACCATCACACCCAGGAGTGCCCGCTCGGACAGCGCGCGGGGGAAACCAGACCTGTGCTGGTCACCTCTTCCTGCCATGGGATGGTTGGGGTTGGAAGGAACCATCAAAAAATCATCTAATCCAGCCCACCCTGGGCAGGGACACCTTCCACTAGACCTGGTTGTTCCAAGCCCTGCCCAACCTGGCCTTGGACACTTCCAGGATGGGGTAGCCACAGCTTCTCTGGGCAGCCTGTGCCAGTGTCTGTCACCCTCCTGATAAAACATCTCTTCCCATCCAAATCAAATCATAACCACCCTCCTCTCCCCACTCCCGCTTTGGAGAGGTGCTCAAGGACATTGGAAGTGCTCACAAGTGGACAGGTACAGGCAGGGAGTTCCCATTCCAGCATGGAGATCTGCAGCTGAGGAGCCCAGAGCACACCCAGGCAGGGCACCCACACACAATTCCAGGGGCTGGGAACAGCCCCTGCACTGCTGGGAAGGCCTTTGCACTCTCATGTAAACAAAAAAAAAGAGAGAGGAGAGAAGAAACAAACCTAACTTTTCCTGCATTATTCATGCACCCCGTGTTTCATGCACCAAGCTGGGCTTGATAACCCCACCTGAGCTCAGATCACCCTGTCCCTGACTGCATCTCAGCATGAGCTGTTATTATCATCCATCTCCTCTGCAACCCAGGCCAGAGACTTTCACTGCTGGATCAAAACACAAACTTGTGGTTCAGCCTGCCAAAAACTCCTACATGGATGTTCCCCCTGTATTTTAAAGGCGAGAAATGCACAATAAACACCCTGTCATTACAGCAGCCTCGTGCATTTGGGGCGTCTGTGTCTGTGTTGGGCTTGCACTGAAAGATAAGTTTAACAATTGTGTGATTTCTTCTTCTTTTTTTTTTTTTTTGACTCCCCTCCTGCTTATGCAGTGAGTTACTAATATCCTGATTGGAACCAGATTTGCATGAATTAGAAGTCGAAATTGGAGCAGCGACTGCTGTGCAGAGGATGTAAAGGGAATAAAATGAATGGGGTATTAACCTTCAACCACTGAATATTAATCAGTGTTTCACAAAAAAGAAAATACAGAGGCTGCCACACTAAATATTTTTAGCATTTATTGACGGGCTTGATTTCCTCCCTCTTTTAGACCTTTTGCTTCCAATCACGGACCATAAAAAATCAGAGGGAAGATGGGGAGGGCTAAAGAGGGGGAGGGGGCGACAAAAAACCCAAAGATCATCCATTTTCTTGAATATGCTGGATGATATTTGTGAGTTATGCAACACAGAAACCCAGCTAACAAACAGAGCTCCTAATCCCACGAGCGCTCGGTTCAAAGGCTCAGCTCTCCCAGTCCCAAAGCAAACAGAAACCGACCCTGGAGAACAGCAGAGCCCTCGGAAATGAAGGCACCAGAAAGAAATAAACTTCCCAAAAGCCAAACTTCCCGTGCGCTGAAAGGTGAAATGCAGCTGAAAATCAGCCCAATAAAAGAATCGGCTCGTTAAGGGAATATCTGGATTTCTTTCTGCCCACCGTGCTCCGGTGCAGTTCATAAAACAACGTCGTGGAAAAGGAACTAGGAAAGCTTGGATGAGCGTCCCTGGAAGTGGTGACATCTCCACCCCACTGGAGACACTTTGCTGTAGGAGAAGCAGCCGGAGGAGGGTTGGTGTTGCATCCCCAGCTCCTGGGGGGACTCAGCTCCCCAGTGCCCACAGAACAGTGGTTAAACTGGGGTTTTCATTGGGGTTAGCCATGGACACGGCTCTCCCTGGGATATCAGGGGGTGCTGGGGTGGGGTGGGCCGGGGGAAGGGTGGGCAGGTGGGTGGGATGGCTGTTCAGAGCTCCAGGGAAGGTCAGGGTTCATCAGGAGCCCCCCACCCCCAGCACCAACAGCCGGCACTGAAACCACAGGGAACTGTGTTGGCCCAACCGTGGCACCCCAGAGCTTTCTCACAAACAATGTCTAAAGTAACAAAAAAACCACCACACAAGTGGAAAACTACAGAACCTCTTCTTTTGCCATTTCTCCCCTGCAAAATTTGGCACCGGGGGATTTTCAAGCCAGATGTCCTTTGCAACCTCCTTTGGGCAGAGACAATTCCCTCCTTCCCTCCCAAGCACTGCTGCCCTTCTCCCCAGTACACCTTTGCAAACCAGAATTCATTTCTTTTCATTAACTTCTTATCAAGTTACCTGGATTTGTTTCAATGCTTAGAATGTATTAGAGAGTGGGGGGGAAGAGAAAGAGAGAGAGAGAGAGAGAGAGAGAGAGAGAAAACAGTGGTAGGTTTTCAGGAAATAGCAAGTTCTTTTTCACTGAGATAGAAATCATTTGGCAGGCCACAGTGAAATACTTCTGGGTTCCAGAAGAAAGCAAGGGGGGAAAAAGCAAGCAAGGAAAGGGAAGATGCTAATGAACTGCAGAGGAGAGAAAAATAAAGCTTGAAAGAAAATGAAAACAAACGAATGAAAATGAAACTCGCTGTTGGTCAGACATCCGCACCCAGCTGATCCGAGGAGTCACCAGAGAGGGACCCTCCTTTCCTGGGGAATGGTTAAGGGTAGGTGGCGTTAAAGGCCCAGAAATAACAGCATTTAGACCATTTCTGCAAAAAAGAGAAAGCCCCATAGGTACCAGGTCAGCAAAAGTTTTAGGGACGTGCCTTCGGAAGACAAGAGCCCGGCAGGTCCCTGTGTGGGTGTGAGCAGCAACAAACCTGCCCAGCTCAGGGAATCCTGGAACATCCCAGGCTGGAAGGGACACACGAGGCTCATGGAAATCCATCTCCTGGCCCTGCACATGCGGAAGTGCTTCCCTTTTCCATGGCAGTGACCCTGGTGAGCTGGGCCAGACTCCTTCCTTCGGTGCCCTAAAACCTCCCACCAAACCCCAGCGGGTTTGTTGGGCCCCTGTCCCTGTGCTGCTGTGCAGAGCAGCACCACGAGGGGCTGGCTCTGACTCCACTGGGGATCAGCTGCCACCAGGCCCACCTGGAACAGGGTAAATCCCAAAGTGTGCTGGTAAATCCCACAGTCACCTCCCAGTGCAGCCCTGCGGGAGCAGCCCTTGGCTGATGGGCATTTTCCAGCCCTGAGTAGCAAAGCTGAGTTATTCCACACTCTCAGGCCTTTGGGGCTCTTCAGCTTCTTTCCCGGGGAGGAAAGGGGGATTCTTTTTGCTGTTTCTTTCTTTGCATTTTCCTGGACTGGAGGCTGCATTCTAATTACTCTGCATTTACAGGCTGCAGGGTGGAAACCGATCCCTCCTCTAACCTTTATCATCTGTTTCTTATCTTCAGAGCTGCTCAGTCCCCTTAACTCTTAGTGCACAGGGAGACATTTGAAAGCCCCTCTGCTCTGAGCAGAGCCACAGTGGATGGGCAGGAGGGCGAGGCAGCAGCCCCAGCCCATATGGGTGGGAGAAAAGTGCCTTGACAAGGCACTTTTCTCCCACCCCCATTCCTGCTCAGACACTGTCCCCAGGAGATGGATAGGAAGACACTGGATGGGGCTCTGAGTGACCTGGTCTAGCTGAAGATGTCCCTGTTCATTGCAGGAGGGTTGGACTGTATGGGCTGTGTGACTCTTCCAACCCAAACTGCTCTGTGATTCCATGACTCCACACTGGCTGCTGTGTCCACCCCCAAAGGTGCAACAGCACCTCAGCCTTAAGGGGAACTGCTTCCCACTGCCAGAGGGCAGGGTTAGATGAGATATTAGGAAGAAATTCTCCCCTGTGAGGGTGGGGAGGCCCTGGTACAGGTTGCCCAGAGAAGCTGTGGCTGCCCCATCCCTGGAAGTGTCCAAGGCCAGGTTGGACAGGGCTTGGAGCAACCTGGGCTGGTGGAAGGTGTCCCTGCCCATGGCAGGGGGTGGAACTGGGTGATCTTTAGGGTCCCTTCCAAGCCAACCCACTCTCTAATTCTGATTTATCCCCTCTCAGCACCTCAATACCAAGCAGGCAGTGGTGGGACAGTGCCATGCTCCTCAAAAGCCCCAGGAATGTTTCTGGATGGTGGAGTGGTGAACACACAGTGGTTGTTAACACCATCTATCAGACAGGCTGTGAATTAAACTCTGCCCTGCCCAGCCTTTGCACCAGAAGCTACAGCAGCACACGAAGAACAAGCACAAAGCCTGTGGAGGGGCTTGGTCAGCTCAGCCTGAGCTGCTGACACTGCTCCAGCCACAGCCAGCAGTGGCACTTCCAGGGCAGACTGGCAGCTGGCGAGTGCTTCTGCAGAGCTAAAATTCTACTCACATGTTTAGACCCTAAATAAGCCCAAAAGATGTGCCTGCAGAGCCCCTGCCTGTGCAGCAAGTGTCCTGGGCAGGCTGTGGTGTGTGCAGCCCCTCGGAGCCGCGGGGTCACCGTGGGTTGCTGTAAAAACGCTTTTTCCCCTTGCACGTTTTAAATCTGTCAGGGTTGATTTCCATCACAGGCTCCTAATGCAAAACGTCCTGGGGACTCCCTGGGTGAGGAGCAGGGCTCATCCCGAGCTGCTCCTCCTGCAACGGGAGGGGAGGGACCTCCTCTGAAGTGCTCCCGGTGATTCATGTCCGAGTCCTTCCCGTCCCCTTTCCCTGGGCTGAGTGACCTCTGCTCCTCTGCACTGCCCTGCCAGAGCCAGGGGACATGGAGTGACCTTCCCAAACCCCAGGGGGAGGAGGGAAACTGCCCTGCCCAGCCTGTGGCAGCGAGGGGACCCAGTCCTTCCAGTCTTACACCAGAACTGGATTGGATTTGAACTAATGGGAACACAACCAGCCTCAGCCTTACAAATACTCTTGTTTCTTTTTCAGCTGGTGGGATCTATAGGATCTTTTTCATCACTAAGTTCAAGGAGTTCCATCAGTGATTATGATGAAATGATCTCCGTGCTGCATCTCTGAGACTAGAAAAGTGCCAGCTGGATATTTTTTAAATTATTTTAGTTTCTCTTTCTTCTTTTTTTCTTTTTTTTTTTTTTTTGAGCTGCCTGTATTGCTTTTTAACCATTATCCCCTTGCACGTGGTTCAGCCTTCCACAAAAACAAAACAAAACAAAAAATCCCTAGGTGTGAGAAGATTAAAGTTTTCAAGATCTGGACATTTTCAAATCAGAACCACATGTTGGAAATAAATGGGGCTGGCAGACGGCCACCAGTTGGAAAAGCCAAGAGCTGTTGCATTAAAAGGATCCCCCGAAAGCCTGAGGGGAACAAGAACATCAGCAGTTCCCTCCCTCTCTCTCAGGGACAGGACCAGGACAATTCCAAGGGGTTCCTCATTCACCTCCACAGCCTGTGCTGTCTCCTTCCCACAGGAATGTCATAACCATTTGTGAGCCAGCCCTTGTGATCTCTGGGTGCACACACTGTCCATCCATCCCCAGCATTTCAGTCTCCTCTGAGAAGACCTCAAAGCCCAACCTCTCCTCCTTCCTGCATGGATCAGCTCAGCTCCCACCAGGATCTCCAGGGGAACTGCAAGGACAAAAGCTACAAAAGCCCCAGTCTGACCCAAATTCCTCAGAGAAACAAGATACCACCTGCACAGGACAAGGGAATGGCCAGAGCCTTCCCTGCTCCCACCAACAACAAACAGGGACATCAAGAAGAAGAAGCAACCAAAGCCAAAGAGCAGCATTTCCAGATTCAAGCCTCCTGGCTCAGCCAGGGAGCTGCAAATTGTCAGGAGGAGATGGCTACAAGTTGCTGCTGCTCCCCTTCCAAGCTTCCTTCTGCCTGTGATATCATTGTCCTCATGGAATCCTCAGGGAATGGTTTGGCTCAGAAGGGACCCCCCAGACCATCTCATTCCCGGGTGTTCACCAGGACTCAGAGCAGCTCATCTCCCAGCCCAGGCCCAGACCACAGAGCCACACACATGACCAAACCAAACCTCGAGTCCAGTCCTCAGTTTAGGACAAAAATGCATCATCCCAGCAGCACAACTCCTGCACAGCCCCGGGCACCTGGAGCTATCCCAAATGTTGCTGGCTGAGAGCTGAGCAGATCCCAGAGCAAGGGCAATGCCCACCCAAGAGGGTCCATCCCGGCTGGGATGGAGCTGCAGACTGCAAGGACACCCAAACCAACCAAGTTTCCTCCTGCAGGACAAGGCAGATGCATTTCCATCCCAAGAAGAGAACCAAGCACCCCACCACTCCATTTTCTTACCTCTGGCATTGTCCTGGTCATTAGCAGGAGAACCACCTTGGACTTCGGGGTTTGGGGGCCTAATTGGTGAGGAGAAAAAAAGAATCAACATAATTACCTGTCCATGATGGTCAGAACCTTCTTTACATGGAATAATATTCTTCATCCTACATTTGTTTATGGGGTCTTTAACTCTTCCCTTTTTAGGGGGGGGGGGTTTATGAAATCTATTTTATTAGGGGAAAAAGATTTGAGTGTATTAGGCAAAGTGCCAGTAGCCATGGCAACCTCGGATTTTTCCATCTTCATTACAAGTTCAAGTAAAACCTTCATATAAAATCTAAATGAAAGGGTACATTATAAGTCCATTTTGAAATGTTTGCCTGGAAGTAAAACTTTGGACTGCATCCTTTTTTTCTCCGCTGAACATTCTGGTTCTACGCGGAACACATTTTTCAAGTCAGATTTTTGTTTTCTTTCAAATTTTATTCCGTTTGCTCATACAGGGTGGGTCGTCTGGTGGTTAGAGCAAGGCATCAAGGCAACTGGTTTCCAGTCTCAGTCTGTTCCTGATCGCTCAGGGAGCGTTCCCAATTTTATCCAGGTGATTGGGGCAGCTCTAAAAATCATTTGGGTTTTTTTTTCCCCCCTCCTTACCAATATAACAGTAATGATAATTACTGCCTGAGGTAGCACCAGGATTAGCATTGCACCACTCATTAGCATTGATGAAGAAGCCACTCCCCAGGGGAGCAGCTCATCTCTTCCACTGCCTTTTCTCCTGGATCTGGAAGCCAGGCTGAAAGGTTAAGGAGAGGTAGCACTTAGAGAATGGCATGAATTGTCTGTTTTCTTTCCAAAGACTTGATTAGGAAACCTGAAATTACACTGCCTGCTGTAAATACTGACACAGTGTTGTTCCAGGAGGTAACTCAACATGCTTAGACAATCCTTCAGTGACACCTGAGTGGATTAATTCTTGCACTGTGTCATCTTAAAGTGCTCTGGTTTCATCCTGTCTTGGGAGGAGGCAAATTCTGCAGCTGCCTTTCATTTCTGGGCACCATCTCACCCGGGGCCAGAAAGCCACGACTGCAGCAATGACTTCCTTCCCAGCCAGTCCCCTCCAGCACATGGAGCTGAGCAGCTCCTCTGAGGCTCAACCAGGAGAAATCTCCTCTCCAGCCTCTGCCCTGTCCGTGCAACCCAGACCTGTGGAGCACCTGGCACTGGGTTTTTCCCTGGGAAACATCCTGGGACCTTGTCCATGGCCTGGTCTCCAGGTTTTACAGGAACACCCAGGCTGATGGGCTGCAGGGCAGGAGAATTTGTACAAAAGCTTTGTCCCAATCCCCTCATATTCCAGCCCATGTCTGGGGGTCTTTAATGGCCAGGGCTGGTTTGGGCTGAACCCCTGTGCTGTGCCTGCAGTGAAGTGTCTGTGCTTGGGCTGAGGGCGAGTCAAACTGGCATTTCAGGGCTTTGTCCTGGCTCCGAGGGCACAACTCCCACCTGCTCCTCCTCTGAACAGCACCCATCTCCTCCAAGGGGGTTTGTCAGAGCAGTTGTGCATCACATGGGGAGCAGCATCTGCCTGTGGTGGGGCACCTTTCCCATCAGAGAGCTCAGGAGGCTGGAGCAGGGATGTCACAGAGGGGAGCAGGAGGCCTGCTTTGCTCCCTGAGCTGGCACACCCATCCTGGCTAGGCAGGGACAGGGCACAGCCCAGCCTGCAGAGCCCTTCATCCTTCCTAATGATGCTGGAAAAGCCCTTCCACATCTGCCTTTAGACTGAAAGGAGACCCTGCTCCTGTTGGATCCGATTTCCCTCCTGCTCTGTTCCAGTTCAAACCCCAACCTGCTGCCTCCTGGCCGAGCACGTCTGGGGAGGGCAGAGGGGGCTCTTTCTTTTTTTTGATCCATCCTTCCTTCCGCTCCTCACAATCAATTAGTGGGCAAAGACTTCCGAAAAGCTCCTTCCTCCCTAACCTTTCGCAGCCTGTTGCGATAATGACTCTGGAGAGCTCGACCCGGGCCCTTGCCAGGGGTTTGTTCCCTTCCCGGGGCAGCAGAAGGTGACCTTCATCCCTCCCTCCTCTTCCTTCCCTACCCCTGCAGCTCACAGGCTCTCGGGGAGGAGGAGGAGGGCTTGGAGCTGCCTCACTCCCAGCAGATAGAGTTTCTCTCCAGTGTCATTTTCCTAATCAAAAGCCAGAGGGTGGTTCTAGAGATAACAGAGACCCCGGGAGGTGGAGGGGGGCTGCCCTTCCAAGCAGTGATTATGGTTATGCATACCTTGAATCAAGACATCAAGAGTTGGAGGGGGGAAAAGGGCTTTCTGGTTTTAATTTGTAATTTCTTGCTGGCTCTCTCTCAGAAACCAAACTCCAAGCTGCTGCAGCTTCCCCCCAAAAACACAACTTACAACTGAAGCAACTTACTTTGCCAGCAGAAGTGGGGTTTTTGGGTCCCCCCGTGACACAAACATATAGGTAGGATGGACCAGCAGCAGTTTTCCCTGGCACCTGCAGCTGCTTTCCCACCCCTGGGGATGGTGCATTGTGGGCTTTTCAAGAAACACACAGTGCAAAATCATCCCTGCTCCCCAGGGCAGAGAGAAAGGAGAGGAAGGACCACGGATACGTCCTGGGACAAACACATCCCACTCAGCATTTCCACAAGACCTTCCCCCCAGCCCTACAACTCTCCCCAAACCTGACACGTGCCTCTCCCTGTGCAGCACCTCCAGAAGGCCACAGGTGACACTGCAGTGGTCACTGACTCACACCCCTGTCCCCAGAGAGGAAGTTTTCCAGCCAAATTTCCCCCCTGTCACCAGCTGGATAACTGAGGGAGCCGCCCCCGCCACCACAGTGCTGCCCACGGGGCACCTGCTCGTGGGGAGAGGCAGCAAAGGCAGACAAAGAGCTGCCAAACCCCATGGGTGGGACCCTGCAGCCCCCAGAACACCCTCCAGCAGCCACAGGGACCTGACACAGCCCAGCTGCAGCCACGGAGTTCCTTCTCCAGGCGCAAAGTGACTCCTGGGGGAACAAAAAAAGGGCGTTTTTTTTAAGTTCCTGCCAAACTCAGATGGCACAGGAGAAGTTTTCCTCCCCAGCCACCTGTGTGTCAGCTCCTCCAGGGCTCAGCATCCCCCTGCTTGCCCCCAGAGCTCCCCAACCCTGCTCAGTGCCCACCACCCCAACTGTGTAACCATGACCAGCTCTCAGCCCCTCACGGCGTAATCAAAACCATCCCGGCCCATCCCGGGGAGCAACTGGAACCACTTTGAGGCGAGAAGCCCATTACTGAGTTATAAACCTCTCCCATCCTCCACGGGAGCCTTTCACAGAAAAATAATAACTCCAACCCATGTGGTGAGGAGGGAGAGAATATGGTGTCTCCAGGTAACAAATATTTGCTTCTCTCGCCCTTGTTCCAGCCATAAAATGGATTTATTAAAAAAAGAAAAAAAATCCAGAATTTGATTTCGTTTGAATTAAACTTGAGGGTGCCCCCCCTGCTCCCCACTGAGCTTTGTTTAATATGTTCGAAGCTGTGAAGTCTCAGCTGAGTGTGTAGGATACAGAAGGTAAGGCTTGAATAGCCCAGCTCTGCTGGCATCAGTGGATTAGCACTGATTTAAATTAAATAAAAGCTGGGGATGTGATGGGTAAGTGCAGGCAGAGAGTCAACAGGAGCATGTGGGCAGATGTCCTGATCCCCTGTCCACCAAAACTCAGAGCTCCCAGTGCCCCTCAGTGCATTCCCATCAGCTCTGCCCAGCAAGGGTAAGAGGAATAACTAAACTTTTGAGCCACTACCATGCAACTAAGTAGATTTTTCCTCGTCATCTATAGTCTGAAAAAAAAAAAAAAAAAAAAGGACCAATTTTTGTCCTTAGAGCTTTTCTCCCCTTGGTGCAGAGGGGAAGCTCTCACCTGCCCTCTGGAAGTGGGAGCCGAGCAGAGCCATGCCCAGGCCAGGGTGACGATGCCACACTCCAGGTGGAGGCTGCCTGCCCTCCTTGGATTCTCAGAAAACCCCTGCAATTTGCAAAATTCCACATTTTGCTTCCCCATTTACTCTGCTTGAACTGGCCCCCACCAGCCTCTCACCCCTTTTCCCCCTTTGGAGGGACAGGATTCCTTTTGAAGGGACAGGATTCCTTTTGAAGGGACAGGATTCCTTTTGAAGGGACAGGATTCCCTTTGAGGGATGAGATTCCCTTTCACATAACCAAATGGGTTAAAGATCAGAATTTTTAACCACAGCTAGTCATTAACTAACCCATGATGGATCCATGCAGGGTCATGGATGTGCCTGAGACTGAGATAACTGCTCAGGAAAACTCCACCAATTAGGACAAAAAATCCATCACCACATGGTCCTTTAGGACCATCTCTGTTCTGCTGCCTCCGCCATGAAATCTCATCTCTGGCCACTAGAAGCAGAAGAGAAAGCCAAGAGACAAGCAGAGGACACAGTTCCTCCTGCTCTGCCCCTTCCTTGGCCCAAAATCTAATAAAGATGATTAAATTACATGTCTTTTCCTCCCGGTGCAATCCCCGCACACCGCCCGGGCATTGGAGCTCAGGAAATCAGGCACGACAACTTCCCTCGTGAAACCTAAGAAGGCAGAGCAGGGGTCTGGAGAGACAGGCCCTGCACCACTGGGCTGCTCTAATTAAGAAATCACCCCGCTGAGCAGAACCAAATCTAAATAAAATAGAGAAAGGAACTCGGTTCAGAAACGCTGCCCCCCGCCCGCCAGCCCAGCCCAGGCACGGGGAGTTTTCCTCCTCTGCTCCCTCTTGGAGGGTGAGGGAGGCTCACACAGAGCCCTGTGTGTGCTTGGGGTGGCCAACTTCCAAAGGAAAAATACACCAGCCGTGGATGGCAACAGGCTGCTGGGTTTGGGGATTTTTTTTTTTTTTAATTGGTGATTTGAATTTTTTTTTTTTTTTTTTGGCTTGCTCTTTGCTAAGGAGGGGGGAAACCAAACCCCCCGTGATGGTTAGATTGTTGGGATGGCTGGTCCAAACTGGTCTGGGACAGAAAACTGGAGGTTGGGTTACACTTCCCACTGGCCTAGAAAAGTTTCTGTCTTTCATGGAAAAATGTTGAAAAAAAATGAACATTAAAGCTAAAAAAACCCCAAACATTAAAACTAAAAAAAAAAAAATTAAAAAAAAATAAAAAAAATTAAAATTTAAAAAAATAGAATTTAAAAAAAGAAAAAATATTTAAGCCCAAAGTCTCAGTTGAGTTGCTCATTCACATTTCTTCTTAGAGAATTTCCTTATGTTCCCATTCAGATTCCCCACCAACCACCATCCCCACCTTCCACCACCATCCCACCAGTCTCCCAGTCTGGAGCAGAGATCCAACCATCACCTGCTGCCTGTCCAGGTGTCCTTCAGCCCCACTCTTGTCCCCATCACCCCACTCCCCACGGTTCTCTCCCCCTTTCCAGGTCAGAGTAGGTGTCCCACCACCCTCTCCAGCTCCTCACAGCCACGGATTTCACCAGCACAGAGTCACCAAGTGAGTGGCTCGTTAAGAGCTCAGGAAGATTTACAGCCACACACAGAGGAGCTCAGACACTCCTGGGTATGTTTTGAAAAAGCACTTACCTGCTTAAAAGGGAAAGTGCTGCTACTTGAAGGTTTCCTGGCCAGACCTGAGGAGCAAATCAAACAAACACTATTTGCATTTATTCCTAATTCCCAGCATGTTGTTGTTCTAGGAGCTTTTGGCTCCAGGGGAGTTAATCTGACTCGTGCCAGCAGAGGACCAGGCTGGCTGAAGGTGTTCTCCTAAAGACACAGAATCCTGGAATCATCCAGCTTGGAAAAGCCCTCCCAGCCCATGGAGTCCACCCTGTGACTGATCCCACCCTGTCCCCCAGCCCAGAGCACTGAGTGCCATGGCCAGTCCCTCCTTGGACACCTCCAGGGCTGGGGACTCCAAACCTCCCTGGGCTCCATCACTTCCCTGAGCATTATTCCTTTCATTACCCACCCTGCCCTGCAGATTTCTCCAGAGAAATTCCAGAGAAATTCCACCACGGGCATACAAGGATTATTTTTTTTTTCTCCTTCCTTCTCTCCATCGCTTTTCCTTTCTCTCCTTCTCCCTCTCTCTTCCCTTTTTCTTGCTTTGGCTCTGCTCACCTGCATTCCCATGGGCTGAAAGAAAAGGCACAGACCTAATTAAAGCTACCCAAGCCATATCTGCAGGTATTAGGGATGGTGATGGCCCAGAGGATAAGGGTATTCCTGGGATTAACATCCACCAGCACAAAGGGACAAGTGGGTTGCTCATTTTTTCTAAGCTCTCCAATGTAATTGTTTTTATTCCCAACGTGAGACACTCTGTGATTCGGAGTTTGGGGTTTCCCCAAATACTCCACCTCACCTGGAGTCAGGATTCATTGGCCCCACAGTGCAGAGCAGCAGGATGGGGATCCCGGGTGGGAGAAGCACCAGTGGGATCAAGGGGAAAGGGCTCCCCAGGAGCCAAAGGAGTTGTCTCACCAGGGTGGCTCGAAGCCAAACCACCACAACAAGGTGAGGAAAGAGTGTCAGGAGTGCCACAAATGGAATTTTCCTGAGAAATTTGCAAAGAGTTTTTTCCTGGATGCTTGCAGAGTTTTTCACCCAGGTCTGTTGCTAGATAGAGCCAAATTCCATCCTATTCCCATTGCATAATATAATTAATAGTAATACAAGCTCTGTCGTTATGCAACAAAACTTTCTGTTCCAGTTTCATCTCACCTCAATCACCAATCCTTGCAGTGGTGTTAACACTGTTTCCTCACCCTGCACTCGGTGTAACCTCATTAATCCAAAGCCTAAGGTCTACGTTATTTATTTATTCCACATGATAAAACCAGGATATTACTCACTGTGATAACATGGGTTAATTTTCAGTGAAGCCTCTCTTGGCAAACTTTTAATACAATGAATAACACCCCTATCAGATCCCAGATAAAAGCTGTCATATTGTAACCTCAGCTCAGGCTTCGGCCTGGGGACTTCAAGGTGCAGTAATTACGTTCTGCTGGGGGTTTTTTTCCTTAATTGTTACTCATAAAAATCAAGGCATAAAATTAAATTAGTTCAGTGTTATTTAGCACGAGCTTTATTCAAGACCAGTGCCCATGTCAGGCTGGGAATGGGGTGTTAAATCCCATTGCCAATGCACCTCTCTAGTGGGCCTTGAGTGGGAAATTCGGTGGACAGCAGTTGGGGTAAGTGGGGTAAATATTGTCCCCATCCCCTCCTCCTGCCTGCATGGGAGGGTGCAAACAGAGCAACCTGAGCCCCCAAAACTGCACCCAGAGCAGGTTCCTGCATCCTTCCATGGGTGGGAGAAACGTGGGGGAACAAACCTGACAGTGCTAATTTGAGCAATTTCTATCAAAAGCAAAAGAGGGCGAATTGGGTGAAAAAAACAAGAGCTGGCCCTAAAGCTGAGTTCCCACCTGGACCCAACCCCGCGCAGTGTCACCGCACACCAGACCCAAAACCACCTCTGTCCTCCCACACGAGGCTGTTCCAGTCCCAGCAGAGCCCAAGGCTGTTTCTGGGACAAACTGGAGCAACCCGGGAACAGTTCCTGAAGGGCTGGAAGGGCCTGGCTGACCTGAGATCACTCCGGGATTTATATTCCAGCCGCGTCGGAACGGCCGCGGGCCGGGGGGCAGCGGGGTTAGTTTAAAATTAGAAGAGGTGTCGGATGAGCCTTTTCCGTGAATTTGGTCTGCAGGTTTCCTTTTTTCCCCGAATCCCCGCGAGCCTGCGGGCCGGGCGGGTGCGAGGGATGGCACCCAGCGCGTCATTAGCGCGGGGAAGCCTCCGCGAGGTGTCAGAGCCACGATAAGTCCTGTTTAAACTTTACCCAGAGCTAAACACCGAGTGTCAACACGCACCGCTGCCCGGGCTCTCTGATCGGGCCAGGCAAACATCCAATCAGGGGTATAAATCAAAGCCCAGACACATCCAAGCGAGACTGGAGTGTTTAACTCTACAACTCCCATCTGAGCAGGACTTTCCCAGCGGGTTGCCCACAGCCAGGTCTCTCCCCAGACGTTTGTTTATGTAAGAAACCCGTCTGTGTGCATTATTCCTGTATTTATTTCCCCCTGGTAGGCGCAGGCACAGGGTACACGGTGTCCCAGCCCTGAGCACTGCTGGGGGATGCTCTGTTTGCTTTTCCTCCCACCCCATCTCCCTTGGGGACCAACCCTGGACAGCCCAAAATTCCAAATAACGGGAGGGCAAAGCCACGATTCTGAGCTCGCCAAGTGGGAAAGGACAGGGAATGTCACCCACCAGCTTGACGATTGTCAGGCTGCTCTGTGCCACCCTTCCTGCCCCTAAACCAGGGGTTATATTCCCTGTGGGAAGGGGCACAGCAGGGAGGTCTCTCCTTCCGGGAACTCTTCAAAAAAACCCCAAAAAGCCACTTTTTCAAGCCTCCACCACAGCCCAAGGCTCCCTACAGGACCAGACAGCCACTGCCAAGGACGACACGACATTTTGGGTGCCTTTGGGAGCTGTTGGCCACAGCAGTTGCCAACCATTTGCTTCCAGCAGTGGGCTCTGCAGTTTTCCTGCTCACCCCAGTGCCTGGAGGAGAAGGGGGACCCACCACCCACAGTGTCACCCCACAGCCCCCGTCCCCTCTCATGTCCCTGTGCCAGCACCATCCACCTCAACACACGACCACGTTTCAGGCTGGCTGAGCTCACCAAGCTTTGCATTAGACCTCCAAGTGATGCAACTCATAATTAGAAACCCATGCCAATATTCGGAGAAAAATCACTTTTTTTTTCCCCCAGATTGGGCAAAAGAAAGGTTAAAAAACACCATCTGTCAGGGTGATATTTTTTCATATTTCTCTGTCCTTTCCCTCGTTAAGGGGAAGTGGGGAGGGGAGAATGTTCATTTGAAGCTTGCAACATGTTTTATTAATTGCTGGCAAATAATCCTAAGATAAAGTGCACAATAAATTTTTTAATGAGAACATATGGTGGGGGAAAATTGATAGGACTGAGCCTTTGAAGATTTCCTCGTGAGCACAGTCACAAGAGGAGCAGGAAAAGGCTTGGACAGGGAAGCCCAAATATTCCTCAAAGGGAGAACAAGGCAAAGGGCAGGTGGGGGAATTGCTGCTGTCACCAGGTACCAAGGGCTCCAGCTGGACATGGCCCCTGAAGTGATGCCCAAAAACCAGTTCATGGCAGGTGTTAAACTCAAAACTCACCTGTGACACTGACCTGTGCCAGGTTCTGGTGCCACTGGCCCCGGGGATCCTCCCTGGTATCAACTGGTCAGGAAGGGCTTAAGCTGAACTGAAATAAGCTGCTCATAATTCATTTATTTTAGATTTATCAGCAGTGCCACAGACACATTCACAAAACCTGGGGGGGGGACGGGACAGTATTTAAAGCAACATCTCTGGCAAAACTAAAGAAATAAAAAATACCTCCCAAGGGCAACCTGATCCCCGAGCAGCCACATCCACATTAAACACGGGATTCTCCCAGGGACAACATGACTTAGGAGCACAGCCCTCTGCTGATTTTTAGAGGATCTGTGCTCACCTTGGCATCTCCAAATACCCCATTCAAATACACATCCATGATCAGCTGCACCCTCCAAACCAAACATACCCTGGCCCTTAACCCAGGAGCAGCCGAGCCCTGCAGGGTCTGATGAGGATCAGCCCCTGTGCCCAAGGGCTCCCCAACACCCACCAGCACATTTCAGTGCCCAAGAACCGCTTCTACCTCCAGCAAGCCCGACCCCTGTCCCAGCAGCACCTGGGGAAACACCTCCAAAGCACGTGGGGTTCACTGCACGTGGGTTTTGAGAAGGAATTTTGCCTTGGACCCCCCAGCTCTGGGTAATTCAAGGCACTCAGCATCCCCCTGAGCTCCAGCAAGGGGTGTGGATGCACCTCAGGGGTCTGAGCTCATGCAAAGCAGGTGCTACAAGCAAGAAGTGTCCCCAAAAGTCATCAAATAGTCACCTTAAAATACAATTAAAACCCTCACTGACTGGAAGTAAAGAAATAAAGACTCGAAAAGGGCATCTGGCTTTCACACCGTTGGAGTTCACTCAGAAAAGTGGCTCTACTCCACCAAAATTCAGCTTTCTGGTCAGGAAAATTCAGGATTCAGGTAATTCCAGGAGCTGGAGCTTTAAGGAAAACCTCCTGGGACAGCAGAGCCTGGTTCTTTTCCAACCTGTCGATATTCCTTGGCCCTGATTGATTCAGTCACGAGACCAGGCCAGGGCACCCCAGGGCAGGAGCTGCAAGTGCCAACTTGCATCAGTAACCCATTAACCACGGGCAGAGACAGATATTGAGAGGACTTTGATTTAAAACCATGTCACCTCAAAACAAGACACCCTCCACCTGCACTGCCCAGCCCTTCCCCTCTCATTTGGGACTCCTGACAAACAGATTTAAGACCCCGATGAGATGGACAAATAGTTCCTGATCAGGAACACGCTGCGGGAGTGTAAAATATAAAATACAGGTATTTTTCAGGTGCTCCCATTTTCAAACAACAAGCCCTGTAGCCCTTCAGGGGAGTGTGAAAACCAGAACATTTGAAGCTATGATCCCAAAATTGTCATCATCCCACACCTGCACTGGGTGTTCCTGCCCTGGGCAGTGCAGAGGGACCCCCAAAATCCCGACCCTTCCCGAGCCAGCAGGATTCCTCTCGTTCTTCTCATGGACTTTCACCACCCAAACCAAACACAGGGGCCGTGGGGCAGCCCAGGGGAGGTCAGGCAGGCTCAGCCAACCCTGCCAGCATTCCCACACTGCCCAGGATCCCTTTTTATCAGTGTGGGGATGAGAGATGTCAAGGACTTTGGTCCTTTCACAAGTCAAAACTCACGGCGGAGGCAGGAGGATGGTGAAGGTTTAGGGGGAGGCACTTCTGGGGGGAACAGGGGGATTTCCTTGGAGGGTGATGTGCCCACTGCTGCCCTTCCTCCCTGCCAGCTCCCCCTGTGCGCCCAAAGGCACAGACTGCCTGGTATATGGACAATATTCCCTGTTTTACACAGACAGGATAAGGAGGAGAGAAAGAAAGATCTTTTCCCTATTGCAACCCACTAAAATTAAGATCTACAGAAAATAAAGGCAAAAGGAAAAAAAGGTAAGAAATTGCATGGAAATATTTGCAATACTCATCCTAAAGCACCACTGGAGCAAAAGGCATTGGCAGTGAGCTTGAGGCTCTTGAAAACATGTACATGTATTATTTTTTTACATATATATATATCTATATAATTTTTCCCACAGAACCTCAGATTAAGTGGACAGTTGGGCCAGGAATCCTATGAGAAAAGGAAAGGATTTCCCAGGAGATTTCCATCACTTCCTCCCCACACTCAAGCCGGAAAGCTGGTGCTGTGAGAATTGTCCCTCTGTGGGTAATTTTGGCCCATCCTCTTCCAGTGCTGAACAACCCAGGGGCCAAACTGGCAGGAAACATCCCATTATCTCTGATTTTTTAATTAAAACAAAACTGGTGTAAATATATTGTTGAGGATTTGGATAGAAGTTGAGAGTTGAGGGGGCATTTTCAAGCTGGGAAACAGAAGGGGTTTAATTTTTTGCAGACCCACAGTAACGAGCCACTTTCTCTTCACAGGCACAGAGAGAAACCTGCAGAAAACACTTTGCCCATCTGCTCCTTCCCCACAGAGCAATGCAGGAGCTGCAATCCTATTTTTTCTGCCTAGGAACAAGATGGCAGGTCCTTGGGAATCTCATGGCAACCTTATGTGTGGAGCAGTGCAGGCAACAGCGCTGAAAAATTCCACTCAGGAATTTGGATAAGGGTCAGGAAACACAGAAAAGGAAGCAGCTGAACAGCAAACTGAAAACAAGACACCTGGGTGTCCCTCACCTCCAAACTCCAGCACTGCTACAGCAACAAACCCCATCAAATCATCCAGCTTTGCATCATGGACAAGGTTTCCCCAGATTTGGTGCCTCCACCGCTGGTTTTGCTCCGGTTGTCACCAAATGCCAAACTCATTTCTCTGCAGGAGGTGGTTTGGACCTCCCTGTTCCCAACAGACACCAAATCCAGCCACAGAACCCCTTCAGCACCCAGTGCCCATCAAGGGATTTTCTCTGCACGAGACCTTCCAACTGAGAAAACACAAATCCACGAGGAAAATACAAATCTGTGGGGGAAAAGCCAAGGAAGTATCTCAGGAAAAGCCAAGGAAGGATCTCAAGGACCAGACTGGGGCTTTTTCCAGTTTCCAAACCTGGAGGTCTCCCCTTTGTGAGGAAGGAGCAGAGCCCACCCCCAGCTCAGCACACAGAGCCAGCCCTGGGAGCTCAGCAGCCAGAATTCCCCCCATTTGGGACAGGAATGAGCCCCGTGTCCCCTCATCAGCCAGAATTCCCCCCATTTGGGGCAGGAATTAGCCCTATGTCCCCTCATCAGCCAGAATTCCCCCCGTTTGGGGCAGGAATGACCCCGTGTCCCCCCATCAGCCAGAATTCCCCCCGTTTGGGGCAGGAATGACCCCGTGTCCCCCCATCCCTGCCCGCGCTCGAGGAGGTCCCAGGCAGGCGGGGAGGAGGTGGGAAGGGAAAGGAGGGGGGGGTGCTGAGGGTGGATTTCAGACTTTCACATCCCCTCTCCAGATGTGCTGGGAGTGGAACCCGACCCCGGAGGGAGGGGTCTGAGCCGGGATTTAGCAGTTTACCTCCAACGTTTGCCCGGAATTCTTTACGGCGCGGCTCGAAGTCGAGCTGAGAAGTTTCTCAAGCCCCTCATGCCCCGGTGCCAACCCTCACCCTGCAGCTCCCCACAGATTCTAGGAACTGCCCCGGAGCGAGGGAGGAATTTCTGTGCAGCCTCCCTACCTCGCCCTGTGCTTTTTGGCCGGGGCTGCCTAAAAACCACTTGGCCTGTCCTGGCAGCCAGGTGCCAAGGTATATATGTATGTCCCGACCCAAATGAATGGAGCTGCTGAATTAAGTGCTGCAGCAAAACCCTGCAGGACAATCAAACCCATTGATGGTGCTGCAGAGCCCAGAAGTCTCCGTTGCTCCGAGCCAGAGCTCCCACAGCAGAGCCCTCCTGGTCAGAGCCATCTCCCCTGTGGGATGGTCACCGGCCTCCTGCTTGGGCTCTTCTTGGGGAAAAGCCACTTCTCCCTGGAAACAGAAGTGCTGCCAGCCCAGCAAGGGCTGGAGTCTCCTCTGGGGCACCCACCACGTAGCTTGGAGCCCTCTCAAACGCTGCCCAAATAAATCCACACTCCTTGGAAGAGGGAGTCTGCACACAGACCTGGTCCTGCAGGTCACTCAGTCCACAGAAACCGAGCCCAGGTCTAAGGTGGGCCCAGCCCACGCCCTGGAGCCTGTGGGACTCAAGGTCACAGGGGCTGTGTGTCCCCTTGCTTTCCTCCTGCCACGCCAAGCAATCGGCTTCCAGCTGCCACGCCGAACTGGGGAAGGAGAAACCTTCCCAAAGGAAGGAATTTGGGAAGGAGAAACCTCGCTGCCACTCATCAACTGAGCAAATTCAATACGGGCAACCATAGACAAGGGATAAATACTAAAAAAAAACCCTCGAGATGTCAATTTTACAGTTGCTCTCTGGCTCTTTGCTGACCATAACCACACTTTAAACAGTGTTTTATGATGCAAACAGTCAGAAACCTACTGCTGGAAGCTTTTGGAATGAGCTAGCCACTCTGCAGAGATAGGAGCAGCCCAGGTGGACACTCCAAGCCAGCTCACTGGGAGGCTGAGCCAGGGCAGGACGACTTGCTTGGCTCTGGGGCACAAACCACAGCCCCGAGCCATTGATGCTGCCCATCTGCATGTGAAAAAGCAAACACATAAATAAAAATTACCGTGAACAGGGCAGAAAACGATGCCGGAGAACGTTCCCACTGGCTTGGCTTCTCCTCAGCCCTGGAAGCAGAGCTGCACCACAGCCAGTGCTTGGCCAAAGCCACCCGGCCACCACTCGCCCACCCCGGTGCCCAGGGGCACGGGCTGGGCTGCAAACCCTCTCCCACCCACGCCTGTTGGGACAAGGGAGAGGCTGTGCTCCTGCAGCTTTGAAAAATTATTAATAAAATGCCAATGGGTTGCTCAGAGCTTCTGGTTTTTTGGAGGTTTTTGGTGGTTTTTTTTTTAAAACTGGTTTTGAGTGACACAAACCCTCCTGTATTGCACAAACTCATCTGCCAGTTGTGCAAACAGCAGAGTTTGCTTTCTGCCAAGGACCCAAAAAAGCCAAGATGAGCCAAGAGCTGTGCTGGGTACCCAACCCGAAAGCTGCCACACACACACATGCACAAAAAGCAAACACAGCATTATTTTTTACTTCTTTTCTAGAAGTAGTGCCCTGTTCTCCTGTGTCTCCCTGGATCTGTCATTCTGGCAGCTTCAAAAGTTGTTTAGATGAACTGAGCCTTTGGTCACTTCTAAGCCTGTTTGGGAAAAGATGGAGCTCCTGAAGGATGGAGTTGTGTGACAGAAGATGGACAAGGAGAGGAAGGGAAGTTTATGGATGTGGTGACTGGGAAAGGACAACCTGGATGTAAGAGATTTTACCCAGAGAAAGCTTTGCTGATCACCTCAGAAATGGGAAAAGCTTCCCCCCCCATACCCTGCGAAGAGAGGAAGAGTTCCTCTGTCCTTCACCCCACCTTTGGAACAAGGTGGATCAGATGGGAACAATTCCTTTCTAGCACTCTTGAGCCACGTGAGCAAGAGCTGCTCACCAGCCCAGAACAGGGTTTGGTGCCCCACCCAGCACTCAGCTCCTCAAAAAGCCTGGCCATGACCTCTCACACTCCTGGTAACCACATTCCTGCAGCCTGTGCCAGTGCCACTGCAAAGGCTGGGACTCTCCAGCGGGCAAAAACAGCCCCAAAGATCAGCAAGGTCACAGCATGTCATCCAGAGGGATTCACCAGCCCCAAAGGGTTTCTCCACCACAGCAAACCCCAGAGATCACCCTGCACTACCAGCAGACCTCCCCGACTCAGCTCACCCTGCTGAAGATCACAATTACAGGGGAAAAAAAGACAAGGAGAGACAGGTGGCACACCCTAAAATAGAGAGGTTTTCATAATGGTTACACACTGGCCTGGGGCCAGCCCACAGCTCTGAAAGCTCGGGGGCAGGAGAAGGGATTTAGGAGCTCAACTCCACCTTTCACAACTGGTCCCAGGCCTGCAGAGGGACCAGCCCAAACCCCACATCCAGGAGGCTGAAGTCAGATCTCAATCTGAATTTGGTGGCTTGGGCAAGTTTCAAGAATCACAAATTACCTCTACTTATTATTATTATTCATAATAAAGTGTTATTTCACGCAGGAGCTTTGAGGTTCATTGTGATCTGCAGAGAAGTGGCTGGAGCAGGGGCAGAATGCACAGCTGGCAGGAGCAGGTGGGGTTTGCATCGTCTCCAGCAGCTCCCAGGGCCGAACTCTGCCTGAACTCCACGATGGGAACACACCACGTGCACGTCTCAGCACCCCTGAGCTCCAGAGCAGCCCCCAGGCTGCAGACACTGACCCCCCATTCCCCCTCCTGGCTGCACAAGAGCAGCAGCTCAGCCTCCTGACCTTCACCATGAGCACCACCAGGCTTGTCCCCTGTGTGACAACAAGCCCAGGGCTGGCTCCTGGTCTTCTGCCAGGGAAGAAATTTCTCCAGCCAGGAGCAGGGCAAGGTCAGACACCGAGCCAGTCTGGTGCCACCCACACTGCTCCAGTCTGCATCCCGCTGGGCTCTGGGCTAAACCCCTGTGAACATGGGTGTCTAGTTCTTCTGCTTGTACTGCCCTATTTTGGGAGTTTGTTTAGTGAAAGAAGAACCAAAATTGCAAAATAAATATGTTATTTCAGCCTTAAAAAAGGAGGGAGAGCCGGAGCCTGGGGAGGACCCACTGGTGCACCTCTTTGCAGCCTGACTTCCAACAGGTTTCCAAGGGCTCAGCCTGAGCTGCTGAACATCCTCACAATGAGCCAGCCCAAGCCAGCAAACCCCTCAGTGTTCCCTGGAAAAGCACCAGAGAAGCAGATTGTGCTGATGCCCACGGCTCCACCCCCTCCAAACCTGACCCCAACCCCTCCATGGACACTTTTGCTTCTCCTCTGCCTTTCACAGAATCCCAGAATGGTTTGGGTTGGAAGGGACCTTAAAGTTCATCAAGTTCCACCCCCTGCCATGGGCAGGGACACCTTCCACTAGCCCAGGTTGCTCCAAGCCCCGTCCAACCTGGCCTTGGACACTTCCAGGGATCCAGGGGCAGCCACAGCTGCTCTGGGCAACCTGTGCCAGGGCCTCCCCACCCTCACAGGGAAGGATTCCTTCCCAATATTCAATCTAAAGCTGCCCTCCTTCAGCTTAAAGCCATTTCCATCACCCCATCCCTGCTTACCTTTGCAAAATGTCCCTCTCCAGCCTTCCTGTATGTCCTCCTTAGGTCCTGGTGCTTCCCTGGCACTGCAAAGCCTCCCTGTGCCATCCAACCCCCACAGCCAGGTCGGGGAGATCAGACCCACACCCTCCAGGCTGGAACTGCCCATCCTGCTCCTCAGGCTCTTCACAAAGGAGCCCTCATTTCCCAGGGCTGGATGAACAATCCTCGTCCTGGCCAAGGACACCAAACCCCGAGCAGCCCCCGCAGACGCTCAACGGCATCACACTCAAGGAGTGGGTAATTAATGCTGAAAGGTGTGATTGCAGCCAAGCAGGCTGGCTAATCACCCCCTGATTTTGGCTAATCACCGCCTGATTTTGGCTAATCACCTCCTGATTTGCTCTAATGTCCCACATCATTTGGAAATACAATCTGAAGGTGGTGGGAGGGACTCGCTGCCATTCCTATGGAAATGCAGGATCCCTTTCCATGTCTAAACACTGCAACTCCCCTATTCAGCAGGCCAAGGCCAAGTTCCCAAGCTGAGGAAAGTGGATGTATTTTTTCCTGCAGCAGGTCAAACGTGGCTCTGCAATTCCGTGATCCTTTCCAGGGTACTGCATTAGCAGTTGGATTGGGAAAAAAACACTTAGGAGTCAGTTTGGTACCTCTGCCTCTCTTAAATCATAATACCCATTTCCTATTCCTGCACTGCTGTAACACAGAGCTGTCCCCCCACATGGACACAGCCAGACCAAGGCTGCTCAACTGATGCAGCTCAGAGCACAGGTAAAGAAAAGGAGGATGTGCTATAGCTTGGAGATTTCTTTATCACAGATTATCAGCTCCGTGGATCTTGCAAAGCCATTAAAATGATGGATGTGACTATTTTGTGTCCAGAGATGCCACAACAAAACAGTTTTTTAAAAGCTCAGTACAAACCAGAGCCCTTGTCTTGTGTACAGGGTATTCTGTCAGTGCACTGTCTCGTGGATGGGTCAGATAAACAGCTGGGGTTGTGTGTGATGAGCTGGAGGCCACGGGGAACCATCTGATTTGACCTCAGGGAACTGTCAGTGGCTCACTGAAACTCAGAGCCCCAAGGCCACCAGAGCTGGGACCTCAGTGGAGTAGGTAGTGCTCAAAAATAACACAAGACACGCTGAAACCTACCCCCCATCACCCGTTCCTGATCCCACCACAGCCTTCCATCACCCATTCCTGATCCCCAACAACCTCTTCCTCCTGAACAGACCACCCCCTGGCACAGCAAGGCACAATCACCTGGCAAAGCTCTGCAATGTCCTTGGCTGGGCTCCCTGTTTGCACACCAGGAGCAGGCAGTGGGAAGCTGCCACTGGGCTGACATCCCACCCTCTCTCCTGCAGACCTGGGAGCCCATCACCAGCCACCCTGTGCTGGGACAGCAAACCCTCCCCACACCACAGCCCTGAAACCAGGATCTCATGGGGCAAACAACGATGCTTTCCTGCCCCTCTGCAGCAGGTCATCGCTCTCCCTCCCCTCTTTAATTAATGGAAACAATCCCTCTGCAAAAACACTCCTGGTTTTACAAGCCAGGAGGGCTCACACACCTTCCCCCTCGCAGGGAGCCCTGAGGGGTGAGCAGGGTGAGCACAGGCACAGACCTGCCCTCTCCTCACACGGGATCCTCTCGGGTGACCCTGGATCCCACGGGACTGTTTGCTTTGGATGCCACACCAGCGCTGGGCTCGCTGTTAGTCAAACTGACCTTTCCTGTTTTCTGAGTCAACGGCCCCGGATCAGGCAAGTCAGGCACAAGATGTTGAAAATTAATCACCAGCAGGGGCTGACGGGAAACTGCCTGATTGGAGAAGTGGCATCTGGTGGGAGCACCGGCCTCGGTCCCTCAGCTGAAGAGAACACCCCTCATGTTCTACTGAAAACCCTCCCTGGGGCCACGGCGAGCAAAGAAACCCCCCAGAAAGCTCCCAGAGTGACCCCCCCAGCAGTGACACCCCCAGCAGTGACACCCTCAGCAGTGACACCCTCAGCAGTGACACCCCCAGCAGTGACCCCCCCAGCAGTGACACCCCCAGCTCGGGGGCAGCTGAAAGCACTCAGCATCCTGCAGGGTCAAAGCCTGAGGTTAATCCTGAGCACTGGATTCCCCCAGGACAGCGCTGATCGAGGGTGGCAGCACCAGGCAGGGAGTTAATGGGTCAGAGCTCCATCAGCCCAACGCACCAGACTCCCCTAAAATAGCCCAAAAACATCTGAAGAGCCTGAAGAGCCTTCCCCAGACAGAGAGGTCTCCTCTCACTCCACAGTCACCCCGTTGTCCTCCTGGCTTTTTCTTCCACAAATGCTGCCAGACCAGTAGGACTGGATTTGATTCTCTTTGGGAGATTTCTTTTATTTTTTTTTCCTCCCTATCCCAAAATATCCCTCCTGCCCCAGTAATACAGAAAAAATGTGGGTGTTTCTGTGCAGTTTCAGGTAATTTTGGAGACCTCAGATTTGTCACCTCTTCAGGGCCTGTTGTTCAAGCTGTTTCAGAAAAAGAAAGCTCGTGGAAATTATTTGGCCTGGCCAGGTCCAAACCTGGACCATTTGACCCCAAATGATAAAGGATCTGATTCTGAACAGTCTTTGAGCCAACTAAGGACAAATAAGCAAAGAACTCAATAAAAAGCCCATGAGGAGCTGAATGTGCAGCAAGAAACAGGATCCTGCCTTGCTATGAATAGTCCTGTGGATTCTCTGGGGTCTAGTACAGAGAAGTGCACATTGCTGTGCTTTTTCTCACCAGTCTTTAACTGTATCTCTACAAATTACAAAAAAAAAAATAAAATAATTTCTTCAACATCCTCTTTGTCAAATTTGGCAGAAATTGGAGCAGGAATTCCAAAGGGGGACACAGGACAGTGATGAGGGAGAAGGAGATACATATCCATACCTGTATCTTGTTTGGTTTGAGTTCAGACACAAAAGGGATGCTCAGAAGCCTCACTAATAGATTGAAAAAAACCAAACCCAGCTGTTTTCTAAAGAGCAAACATTCCCCATTGCCAGGCCCTGGGGCTGGTGCTAGGAGGACAGTCCCATCCCAGGGCTGGCAGAGCAGTGCTGTCCCAGCCAGGGCTGATCCCAAAATCCTCCTTTGTTTCTCAACTTTGAGTTTTCTTTGACTTTTTTTTTTTTCCTTTTTCTTTTCTTTTTTTTTTTTGCAAGGTAACAATACCTCCTTTCAGGCTCTGCCAAAGCCCTGCTCAAGCCCACTCAGATAAGAGCTGGCAGGAAAGGTAACTGCCATCAATATTTTGGTGAATGTTAACTACCTGAGGACAGGCTGGGAGGGGGATCCCAACAGTCGGGCGCGAGCACCTGGGCTACGTTTGAAAACACCACATTAAAAGTCATCTCCCTGCCCAGATCCCCCTGAACTCCCACCAGAGTCTCTCCAGGGGCTGCAAAGACAGCGCTGAGCGAGTCAGGGCTGAGTCTGCAGTGGGGCTCCACACCAAGGTAGGTTCTCACGGCGCTTCTCTTGCGGCCCTTTCCTCCTCCCCACCGCAGCATCCCCCTCAGCCAGAGCTTGTTCTGGAGAAGTGTGGCAGGCAGGACTCGCAGCCCTAAATTCTCCAGCGCAGGTTTCAGAATTAAACGCTAAAAACCAAAATAAAACAGGACTGGGGACGTCTTTTTGTCTCCTGGGGCTTCCCCCAGAGCTCCCTTGCCGGGCTGGTCAGGGGCAGCACCTGATTCCATCCTTTTCTTCAAAGGCAACCCCGGGTTGGTGTGTTGGGAGCAGGAAGCTGGGATCACGATAGAGAGTGGTTTGAGACTGACAGCAAATTAAACTCCACGCCAAGGTACATATACACCCTTTGGAGACGTATTTATAATAGGGTTTTTTCCTAAACCCAGAAAATATAACGATATTCTGTCATGCAGTCCGAGACTTTCTGTGTTATTATTAAGACATAGCAAACATTTCTAGGTATAAAAAACTGGGAGCTGGAGGGTGTTATTCTCAGAATAAACTTTTCCCACTTAGCAGCAGGATGAGTTTTTTTCTCATGTTCGTGCAAAAAAAAAAAAAAAAAAAGTACGATTTTTGCCAAGCAAAATGGCCAGAGCATATTTCTAATCTGTCACAGGTAGGAGAGGCAGGTAGAGAGACAGACGCAGAAAAACCAGTACTCCCTGCCCTCCCCACTTCTGCTTTTCTATCTCCTTCTCCTTTGCTCCAGTAGTTTTAACACCACGAGTGTTGAGCTATTTTTCTTCTCACCATAAGCTGCTCCTGCGACAGCCCTTCCTGCTTCCTTGCCACTCCAGCAAAGCAAAGCAGGGGGGAAATTGAACAAATTCTCCTCCTCTGCAAATTGTTAAATTAAAAGTAAATAAATAAACTGATCAAAAAGCAGTTCTGTTTGTGGATTACGCAGTGATTGGGAGAGAAATTAAAGCAGCACCCGAGCGGCTCCCGGGCTGTCCTGCCTCTTGTCCCTCCAGGTTGGGATGGAGACCTGGATCCCAGTCCAGCCCCTGGGCAGGCATTTAAAATCAGCTGGGATTTCATGTCAGCACCTCCTGAACAAGGCTCGTGGTGCTCACCCCAACCCCCCCGGCACCCAACGTGGAAAACTCCCGGAATTATCAGCACGGGGCAAAAAAGGGAGGAAAGGAGGGAAGCACCAGGAACGTGTCAGGGATGCTGGGAACAACCCACCAGCCCTGAGTGCCCGGTGCCAGCAATGCCATCCAGCTGCCACCACCAAAAACAGGCACCTTAAAAATCCCTTGGAAGGTTTTCCCGGGGGAAGAGGAGGCTGGGAACTGCTGGGAGATCCCGGGATGGAGCACCCTCAGCATCCCTGGGGAGCAGGGCTGGGAAAAGGCTCAGTGCTCACTCCTGGGGTTGCATCCCGTCCCTAAGGGATGGAGAGACACGGCCACATCCAACTGCAGAGACACCAGGGGAAAATGGGCCCAAGTTTCAGCAGAACGAGCCCAGAGCGTGGTGGGTTCAGCACCCCTGGGGTGGCATCGGGCACAGGATGGGACTCACACACCGAGAAGGGAGGGGGGCCCTGAGCACCCCCTTCCCCACAGCCCCAGGGAAGAAATACAGCACAAACCACGAAAAAATTATCTAAATTCTTAGACACGTCTCAAGATTTATGGCCTATGCAAAATAAAATATTTATAGAGTGCCTGGGCACAAAGTTCTGCACTTGGCATAGAGAGAGGACAGCAAGACCCAGCTCTAGGGCTGCCTGCATACGTGAGTCTGTCTTTAAATATATATATATATAACTAAAACAAATCCCTGTTTATTACTCAGTAGAGAAAACTGCAGGTTTTTTTACATAAATAATCCCAGTGTAAATAAACTCCCCACCCTGAGCAAACTCGAAGTGATCCCATAGCAGATTTCTCTATTTTTCAAATAAATCACCCGTTCCACCCCAACATGGACCTGGCAGCTAGAATTTCCAAATCACTCAGGAGCAGCGCTGGGATGGGAGCTGGAAACAACCCAAACAAACAATTTTACAAGTTCCAGAAGCCGGGTCCGTCCCCCCCCCCCCAAGCCCCATCCTCTCCCCCCCTCCTCTCCTTTTTTTTTTTTTTTTAATTTCTTTTTTTAATTTGACGAGCGGGAGGGGTGGGCGCTGCCACTGGCCCATAGGAAATCGGTGACCCGGGGACATCTGCAAGCCATTAGGACACAGACTTCAGGTAGCTCCCAGAAACACGTGCTGTCCACATTACACCCTCCAAGTATATTTCCACAACTTTACTTCTCCAAATAAACAGTCGGGCTCTCCCTGCATTAGCGAGGAGCTGCACAAACAGGTACAGAGAATGGCAGTTTTATTCCCCTTTCCAGTCCTGATGGATTTCTTGCGAGCTGCTGCCGGGCCGTGTAATTTGAACTGTCGCTCGGAAAACAGAAGAGGGCCGGTTTAAAGTTCCGGCCGCTTGTTTGTGGGGACGCGGGCGCGGAGCATCGCGCGGGACCCGCACGGCGCGTTAGCTCACCCTGCACCCGGCCTGCTGCTCGCCAGAAAGGGGCTGGGGGGGGGGGACAAACGGCCGAAATAAAACTGGAAACACGCAGATGTGTAAAAATTAGGATCGATCAGGGGTTATGTTCGGGTTGGGAGATTGGGGGTTTTTTAAATTTCTAAAGAAATTCTGCTTCTCTTTAACCTCGCTGAGAGAGGGAGATTTCACAGCGCCCAGAGGGGACGTGTGGCTGATGGCACAGTGACCACAGACTGTGACACTGATGCTGTACCATTCATTTACAGGGAAAAAATGGATAAAAATAGGGAGAAGATGACAGTGATCACTTGCTTCCAGCGTTCCCCCCAGGGCTTTTTGCCCTTTCTGGAGAGCTCTCATTGTTACGACTGAAAACCCCGTCTTTTGTCCTCATTACTGGAGCTTTGCTTTTGGCTTTGATCACTTTTTCCCCCCCAAGTGATTCGAACCAGATTGATTTATCTTTGCATCTGATGGGGAAGCACTTCCAGCCCTGGCTGACATCCGGGGGATGCTGTGCCTGGAACACGCGGCAAAGCCACCGCCGGCAGCACAACGGGCACGGCTGGGCAGGCCAAAAGTGCTCCCACAAGCTAAAGGTGCACCTTGGGGTGGGGGGAGGAAGAAGAAATTAATAACTCTCCTCTTTCTCTCTTAGGAGGGGAAAAAAAAAAAAACCTTTGGGGAGGGTATTTCCATCCCACTTTAACTGAGACGGATAAATTTTCCATTTAGTCAAGTTCGGAGCCAAAACGCCTGTGAGCAAATAAATAAATAGACAAATAAATAAATAAATAAATAAATAAATAAATAAATGCTTCCCCCTAAATGTAGCACTTTAATCTCCAGAAGTGTAAAAAAAAATAAAAAAAGATAACCAGAGCGTTTGTGAAGTCCAAGGTTGCGCGCAGTGGTTTCCAGCTGTGGGAGAAAGGGAAGGGAACAGCAAAGAGGTTCTTTCTCCTCGCTATGGTGGAGGCTGTGCCGCAGCCAGGGAATGTTCAAACCCCTCCGGAGCTCGGAGATCCCGACTCCAAAATGGGAGTGAGGGTAAACCCACCCCTGGGCTTTCCTGCGGGGGAGCAGCTCCGCAGACTGGGGACCTGCCCATCAGTGCTGGTACTTCTTGGTAGAAAAGCAAAAAATCCCCATTTTTCACCTCTTTTTCTCAGATTTTTAGCACTCCCAAAGCTTTTTTTCCAAGGGAAACCAGCCTTTCTCTGCTCACAACTCCAGGACTCACCCCAACCCCGACTCCCTCCCCAGCAGGATCTGGCCCCCGGCGGCTTCGCCTTCCCAGGATTATTTTTTAAGTGGTAAATAAATCTCCACACGATTTCAAGCGCTGCTGCTTGACCAGCCCCGATGAGTGTGCAGGTATTTAATAGCTAAAACAGACAGACGTGGTCACATTAACGCTGCCACCCAGCCTGGAAATAATCGGGATCATTTCACCACAGCGCCGGGATTATTGCTCCGAAACTCCTCAGCTTCTTTCACTTCACTCCACAGAGCGAGTCCATCAGGGTGGGATTTTTTAGGCATGAATTAAACCCAAATATCTTTCAGCCACTTGCCTTGGGGTCTTCAGGCTCCTGGTTACCTCATATACAGAAAAAGGGGGGAAAAATTGCCTGTCCACTGGTTTTCTCACCCATTCCCAGGCCAGGATTTGTCAAGCTTAAATCACACACCGTGTTGTCTCCAGCTCAGGGCGCAGCAGCTTTTGAGGGCCGTGTATTAGCACGACGAGGCAGAAAAAAAACTTTAAAAATTAATACAGTGACATAAATATCAAATACTATGGAATTCTCAGCTGGATTTACAAAATCAAAGACAATTCTGCCCCCGGTACGTCACCCATTGGCTACTGCCCTTTTATCTCCTTTTTTTTTTTCACTGTGCAATGACCTTCTGATAAGGACGTGCCAGAATGTGCCTGAGAAACGCTCAGGCTTTTGAAAAATAAATAGATACAGGACAAAAAAGGGCAACCCTGTGCAAACCCCGCTGGGGAGGCCGTGGCAGAGGTGTCCAACACCTCTGGACCAGCTGGAATATGACACGGTGTCAAGGGCCGCCTCAGAAGGGGTTCAACACCAACCCCGTGCCCTGGGAATGGTGCCACAGCTCTCGGGCAGGTGAGCCCAAAAACAGAGCACAGGTTTCATCCCTGCAGCAGGAACTCTTCTGGCACTTAAGGCAGTAACACCTGGATTGGCACAACGTGGGATCCCTGCCCTGGAGGCCCGACCACGGCTGGGAAAAGGGGATGGGAGAAAAATGGGCTAAAACACGAAGGTTTTGAGCCACGCAGGAGAACGTTGAGCAGAGACAGAGGACAGGGCTGAGCCCTCCCGGCTCACAGCCCTCCTGCAGCACAGGGGGAAAGCCCCAGTGTGGGAGCATTGCTGTGGTTGGGGGGATGCAGCACTGCTCCCACCCCGAGGGAAATGGCCCTGTGTGGGAGGGGGTGACAGAGGGTGATAATTATTGCCCCACACTCAGCACCTCCCCTGCCGAGAGCCACCGGGAGAAAACCATCCCGGATGGATCCAAAGGCACGGCCCCATCTGGAATTCCACGTTTCGTGCCATTGATCAGTGAGGGACAGAGTTTTGATACCGAAATTGGGAGAGGGGCTGCGGGAATGCTTTTGTTTCAGAGAATTCCACTCTAAGCCAAACCTCCCCGTTTTGCGCCCGTCGCAAAAAGAACCCCAGGACGGGGAGGCAGCACCAGCTTCTCCCTGGATTTCTCACCCCCTGGAGGATTCGTGGCGGGACACGGAGGCACCGCTGGCCTGTGTGAGGTCAGAGGGGACGGGGTGACATCACAACATCCCTGGTGAAGCTGCCACCCGTCCAACACCCACCCCACGGCCGGGGGGCCGGAGGAGAGGCTGGACTTCACCAGGGAGCTGGATCAAACCCCCCCAGCTGCCACCAAACACCAATAAACCAGATCTTACTCCAGCACAGCTGATCTGAGACGCATCAACACCATAAGTTCTGAGAGAAAAACCTCCCCCAGAAGCCCCACACGGTGCTGTTCCCTCTTCTGCCCAAACTCCTGTCTCCTCCACTCCACTTGGAAAGATTATTTCCTAAAAAACAGTGATTTGATTTAGCACAAGGCAGGAAAAAAGCCATCAAACGAGGGCTCTAATCCTCGCTAACAATCTTTCCTGATATCTGAGCTCGCCACTTAGGGTAAAACAATGTTAATTCTTTCAAAAGAAAAGAAAACTTCAATCCTGACGGGAAAGCAGCAGCAGCTCAGCCGCTCCAAAGGAAACTTCTAACCCTGCAAAACGACTGTGATTAATCAGCTTGTCCACGTTGTCTAAATAGTCCATCGAACAGGAATTAAAAATAATAATCCAGAAATTATAAAATCACACACAACAACTGGAAAGCTCTTTCCCATTTCTCTTTTGTTTATTGTTCAAACTTGTCAAACCACTTTCTTTGGTTAAAACAGGCTGTTCGGGGATGAAAAGGCAGAGTCCCTTTCAGCAGATGGACTTTCAGAATGAAAAATGTTCTAATTATTACACTTTTCATTAAATCAATTATCCTCCCAAATTGTTCTCGTGTTTATCTCTGCCAATCAGCAGCAAAGCCATGGAACAATCTGTTGTCACCATATTTTTCTCCTCCAGGTACATTTGTTCAGATTTTTGCTACAGCAGCTCCAGCTGAGATAAGAACAATCTACTGCCTGCCTTTTCTTTGATGTCCTATAACAAACACATATATTAAACGAGATTTGTTGAGCTAAATTCCATCATGCACGAGGCTAGAGCTGAAATTACCAAGGGAAAACCATTCAGAATTACCTCTTTTGCTCTAAATTTACCCGTTTCACTGCAAATAACGATACAAAATTCAGTGGATCTTCTCCAGGACCACTGAATATTTAGCAAAGTAAAGAAATATAACGCTGGGAAAAGCGTCCTCCGTGCTTCAGGCACAAGAAACCCCAAATTCTCACGAAGAAAAACCCCACAGTCCCCCTGTTCCTTCAGACAAAGGCTCTGGAAAGAGGACAGACACTTACCTTTAAACTCACCCAAAGAAAAAACTACTTCCCAAAAGTTTGCAAGCAAAAAAAAAAAATCATCATAATAATAATCATCATAATAATCTCAGGGAAAGCTAAAGACAACCAGGGTCTACCAGGGAGAGGGTTTCAACTGCATTTATTCAGAGCTCCTTCCCTGCTGCCTTTTTCTTTTTTTTTTTTTTTAATATACTTTTTTTTTTTTTTCACGTGCCGTTTCCAATACCTTCAAACCCCCTCGTTAAGGTGACGGCGACAATCGCGATACGGGATCCCCGCCGGGACACGGCCCCGAGCGGCCGCTGCCCCGAGGATTGTCCGGCGGGACAAAGGCTGCAAATTAAAGCAGCAAATTAAAGCAGCTTCGATAAAGCCCCAACTTTAACGCTCGAGTTGAAATGAAAAATTATGGGCTGCGCAGTTCGTAAAGGGAGAACCGGCCGAAGGTCTCTCCCCCCCGAACACGCTGCGGAGCCCAGGGCGAAGGGGAGGGAGGCGGGAAGGGGGGGCAGCTTTGGAGCTGCCTTCGCACTCAACAGCTCCCACCAAAGCCCCCTCTCCTGGAACCTTAAAAACGGGATCTGCTTTACTGCCCACCAAGATAATGCCTCAGAGTGACCCCTCCGCCGCCAGCATCCCTCAGGTTTAATCCTTATCCGCGCGGAAGAGCCGCTTGCTAAGGAAAATGAGACCGTGTGATCCACAGAAATCCATAAAGATTATTTCTGTTGAGAGAAATATTTGCGCTTATCCACAGATAACGCCGGGAAGCTCCCGGCGCTCCTTCGCTTTTGTTGGTTTGTTTCGATGACAAAAAGTTGGTCAACTCGGCAAAACTTTTTTTGGGGGGGGGGGGAAGAAGAAGAAGAAGGGGGAGGCCGCTCCTTCCACCGCAGGGTCTCCAGCCTGGGCTGGCGCGGGAAAGGGATGCGGGACCGGGATGCGGGAAAGGGATGCGGGTCCCACACCGCGCAGCAGCCGAGCCCGGTCCGGCCCCGCGGGGAAGGACGAGACGGGACCACTAGGCTGAGAAATAGATATAGAAGAAAAAATATATAATAATATTATATCAACGTATAAATAAATAGTTATAAAGAGGAATAATAATAATAATAATAATAATAATAATAATAATAATAATAATAAAGGGGGACGCGGTGGGGTGTCGCAGCGCGGGAGGGGGCGCGCCGGACGCCCCAAAAAAAAGTTTTAAAAAAGAGAAAAAGAAAAGTAAAAGAAAGAAAAGAAAAAAGCGATTCGGGGTATTTTCGGGGTAGTTCGGGTTCCCCACCCCCTCTGCCCCAGCGGGGGCGGCACCGGGACGGGACGGACCGACACCCCCGCACCCCCCTCCCCCGCTCCCTTCGCGCCGTTCCTGAGCCTCTGGCGCCCTCTCGGGACGGGCGCGGGTCCCGCCGCCACCGCGGGGGGAATTCGCGGGGACCCCCCCCGGGAAAGCAGCAGCGGTGGGACGGGATGGGATGGGATGGGACGGGATGGGACGGGACGGGATAGAGGGGGGGGTCCCCCCCCGCTCCGCTCTGCCCACGGCTGGAGCTGCTTTCCCGGGAGCCGCGGCGCTGGGATGGGATGGGATGGGATGGGATGGGATGGGGGGGTTAAAGGGGGGTGTCCCGTGCGCGCTCCCGCGGCCCCTCCCGCGCGTGTGTGCGCGTGTGTCCCGTCCCCCCCCTCCGGCACCGCGGCCCCGCCCCCTCGGCGCGCGCGCGCGGGGGGGCCCGGCCAATGGCGGCGGCCGCTGCCCCCGCGCGCCGCGCTCCCATTGGCCGAGCGCGGCCCCCCCCGCCCCCGCGCGCGGCCCCGCGCGGGGCTATTTAAAGGCGCGGCCCCGCGCCGCGGCCGCAGAGCCCGCGCTGGAGACCGGCGGGGCTGCCCCTCCCCTCCCTTCCCCTCCACCCCCTTCACGGGCCCGCGACCGCTCCGCCACGGCGAGAAAAAGTTTCCTCTTCTACCCCTTCCTCCTCGTTCTGGAGTTTTTTGGGTTTTTTCGCTTTTTTTTTTTTCGTCTTTTTGCTTTTAATCTTTTTTTTTTTTTTTGACTGAAAAGTAATAAAAAAGTTTTCGCCGACTTTTCCTTTTTTTTTTTTTTTTTTTTTTTTTTTGCCGGCTCTTTCTTTCTCCCGCCGCTGGTTTCGAAGCTGCCGCTTCGTTTCTCCCTGAGTTTTGCCTTTTTTAACTCTTCCCCGCCCACTTAGCCCTCGACTTTTTCGATTTTCTTAAAATAAGAAAAAAAAAAAGGCAAAACTTTTTTTCGTCCCTTGATCCCCCCCCGGCCGCTTTCTCGCATGAATCTCCTCGACCCTTTCATGAAAATGACAGAAGAGCAGGACAAATGTATCTCCGACGCCCCCAGCCCCACTATGTCGGATGACTCCGCCGGGTCCCCCTGTCCCTCTGGATCCGGGTCGGACACGGAGAACACCAGACCCCAAGAAAACACCTTCCCCAAGGGGGACCCGGACCTCAAGAAGGAGAACGACGAGGACAAGTTCCCGGTGTGCATCCGGGAGGCGGTGAGCCAGGTGCTGAAGGGCTACGACTGGACCCTGGTGCCGATGCCGGTGCGGGTGAACGGCTCGAGCAAGAACAAGCCGCACGTGAAGAGACCCATGAACGCCTTCATGGTGTGGGCGCAGGCGGCCCGAAGGAAGCTGGCGGACCAGTACCCGCATCTGCACAACGCCGAGCTCAGCAAGACCCTGGGCAAGCTCTGGAGGTGAGCGCGGGGCCGGGATGATGCCGGGGGGGACCGCGGGATGCTGCGGGGGCTGCGGTTGCAGAGTCCGCTCCAGCCTGGACCAGCGGTCGCGGGAGGCAGAGGATGTTCCCAGCCTGGAAGAGTCGCTGAAAACTTTTGCATGTGCTGGCGAACTTGTTTGGCGCAGGAGAAGCCAGAATAGTAGGGGGAAAGTAGGGAAAGCGGTTTCCCGTGGCCGCTTTCTGGTCTTGGAAGCGGTTTCTTTTCCCCGAGCGATGCTCGGGACGGGGGGGACCGTGCGGGGGCTGGCGGAGCCCCCCGGGCCGTGCGAGCGGGGGCTGCCCCGGCCGCTGTTTGTTTGTGCTCCCGGGTCCAGAGGAAATGATGGGTTTGGGGATTGCATCAGCTCGGGCCGGGAGGGGAGGGAGTGCGGGAGGGGGGCGATGCGGGGCGCGGGGAGGGGGCGGCGGTGCCAAGCTCCGGGTGGGTGGCGGCGGCGAGTGGCGCATGGCCGGGTGCCCTCCGACTGCCAAAATAAGGCAGGGAGGGGAGAAAAACAGAAGGCAAGTGAGTCACCTGGCCACCGCGCACTCTGTGACTGCACAAGGGGGCGGGGGGGGGAGATCCTAAATTTGTGGCAGGAGGAGAAATGAGTGAGCAAACCTGGCCCTGGCAGGCAGCGATGGGGCTGTCCCCAAAGCACCCGGGGACAGGGACATGTGCCCACGGGGTGAGGAGGGCGAGGGCTGGACCCCGGTGCAGCTCCCGCACCTCTTGCCTGGCCACTGAAGCAACCTGGGGGGTGACAAGCAGCGAGTGCCCCATGCAGGGGGCTCGGCATCGTGGGGGGCTTTGCATCGCCAGCGGGGGAATCCAGGGGAGAGACGCGAGCTGGTGTTAACGCGCTAATGCCCCCCCCGAGCCGCAGCTGACCCCTCGCACCCCCCGTGTCCCCCCCCAGGCTGCTGAACGAGAGCGAGAAGCGTCCCTTCGTGGAGGAGGCCGAGCGGCTGCGGGTGCAGCACAAGAAGGACCATCCCGACTACAAGTACCAGCCGCGGCGGAGAAAGTCGGTGAAGAACGGGCAGTCGGAGCAGGAGGAGGGCTCGGAGCAGACCCACATCTCCCCCAACGCCATCTTCAAGGCGCTGCAGGCCGACTCCCCGCAGTCGTCCTCCAGCATCAGCGAGGTGCACTCCCCCGGGGAGCACTCGGGTAGGTACCCACGCACCCACGAGGCATTTTGGGGGGGGACGGCGCAGCTACAGCTCCCTAAGAAAAGTTGCAGCCCAAACCGGCTGGGATTGGGTAAGGGAGGGAAAAGGAGATCTAGAAATGCAGTGAGAAGTGGGGCAGAGCTGCCCACAAGCTTTGCCCGTGGCATGGGCACGTGCCACTGCAGCCACTTGCACCCCCCCCTCACCCCGTGCACGTGAGAACCGTAAAGTTACGCTTTAAAATAAATAAATAAATAAATAAATAAAAAGCACCCTAAAAACTTGGCCCACATTACAGCTCACGTCTGAGGGCTCAGTTATTTCAGCCAGTGCAGCAGGCTGGTGCTGACAGGGCTCACGTCTGAGCCCCTCACACCTGGAAGTGTTACCCCACACGACCACAGGCACTGTTCCTCTGCCCCCCGTGGGGGGGTTAACCATTAACTGAGTTATCACAGCGACACCCCCTCACCCCTGTCCCCCTTCCTTCCTCCCACAGGGCAGTCACAGGGCCCCCCCACGCCCCCCACCACCCCCAAGACGGACACGCAGCCCGGCAAGCAGGACCTGAAGCGGGAGGGCCGCCCCCTGCAAGAGGGTGGCCGGCAGCCCCCCCACATCGACTTCCGAGACGTGGACATCGGGGAGCTGAGCAGCGACGTCATCTCCAACATCGAGACCTTCGACGTCAACGAGTTCGACCAGTACCTGCCTCCCAACGGGCACCCGGGGGGCCCAGCCGCGCACGGCCAGCCCGGCCAGGTCACCTACACGGGCAGCTACGGCATCAGCAGCACGTCGGGCTCCCCGGGCGGCGCCGGCCACGTGTGGATGTCCAAGCAGCAGGCGCAGCCCCCGGCGCAGCCGCAGCCCCCGGCGCAGCACGGGCTGCCGGCGCTGAGCGGGGAGCAGGGCCCGGCGGCGCAGCAGAGGACGCACATCAAGACGGAGCAGCTGAGCCCCAGCCACTACAGCGAGCAGCAGCAGCACTCCCCGCAGCAGATCAACTACAGCTCCTTCAACCTGCAGCACTACAGCTCGTCCTACCCCACCATCACCCGCTCCCAGTACGACTACACCGACCACCAGAACTCCGGCTCCTACTACAGCCACGCGGCGGGGCAGGGCAGCGGCCTCTACTCCACCTTCACCTACATGAACCCCACGCAGCGCCCCATGTACACCCCCATTGCAGACACTTCGGGGGTCCCCTCCATCCCCCAGACCCACAGCCCGCAGCACTGGGAACAGCCCGTCTACACGCAGCTCACCAGGCCCTGAAGCCGCCGAGGAAAGCGGGAAGAGAAAGAAAAAGAAATTTCGAGAAAAACAAACAAAACAAACAAACAAAACAAAACAAAACAAAAAAAAAACAAATCAGAAAAGCGTGAAGGCAGCGAGAAGAACTTCCTTCAGACTTTTTTTTTTTCCTTCTTTGAATTTGAAATAATAATTAAAAAGAGACGCTCAAGTGAAAGCTGGCGGGGAGGAGAGAGCGCCTCGAGCCTTCTGCACTACAGCATCCTCCAGGACCCGCCTGAGAGCCAGCAAAACTCGGTACACACTTGCCAAGGACTGGACTTGAACTCTGCTTCCAGCATGGAGAGGAGATTCCTACCCAACCCGCCCAGCTGTCTTGTTCTCTGGACTTTTGTAATGATTTTTTTTTTTTTTTAGCAGTAACTAAAGGAAAAAAAAAAAAAAAAAAAGAAAAAAAAATGGGGGGTAAAAAAGAGAAAACTCAGAGTCCTCTGTGAGGAATATTCTCTATTTTAAATATTTTTAGTATGTACTGTGTATGATTCATTACCAATTCGAGGGGATTTATACGTATTTTTTAGAGATTTTTTTAAGACGCTCTTATTTTTCCAACAGCTTAAAAAAAAAAAAAAAAAAATGACACTTAGTGGAGCAGCGCTAGGCTTTCTTGCAGTCAGAGGTATTTTTGTATAGATAAGTGTCTTTTTTTTTTTTTTCTCTCTAAAAATAAAACTAAACCAGCGTGCTTTGACCTGGGAACCAAGCTCTGTACGTGGGCAGCGTCGGGCACAGCGCTGGGCAGCGCTCGGGCTGTGCAGGGACCAGCATGGGAGAGGCTTTATTTTTCTAACTCGTAGCAAAAACCAGCCAGGAGAAGAGTTTCTCCGCTTTATTTTTTAATAACCTCGAGCCTTAAGAAAGAAAAACAAAACAAAAAAAAAAAAGATTTAAATCAACTGGGCCCCAGCCCGAGGCGCTGGGGAGAGGCCTTAAAGCAGCGCCGGGGGAATCCCCGGGCCCCAGCTCTGCCTGGCCCTGGGCTGGGGGGGCTGAGCTCCACCCCCCCCGGGCACCCCTGGCCACCCCAGGCCTGATGCAAAGCCCGTCCAGGGGCTCCTCTCTGCTTGCAGGACATCACAGATACTTTAAATTATTTATTTTGGGAGAAGAGCAGTTTTTAATCACAATTTTCCTCGGGTTTTTTTTTTTTGATCTCCCCTCTATTTTAAGTCCTTTCAAAAGCGATTGCATTAGTCAGAGCATTATTTGGAAGGTAACCGTGCCTGTTAAATTATGGTCTTGAACTGTAACCAGTCCTTTATTTATCTCTTTAATTCTTTTTTTTTGTTGTCGTTGTTATTATTATTATTATTATTCTTTTTGGAATCTGTGTCCTGGGTTTGTACAAACTTGTGCTCTTCCTTTTTTTTTTTTTTTTTTTTTTCTCTTTTGTCTTAAGGATGAACTGGAAAAAAAAAATAAGATTTGTACAAACTAAAGATTGCAAATGTAGCGTATCACTGAATCATTTGCCTTGTTTTCTGCCTCAGCTCTCTGGGACACACGAGCTCGTGCGAGGACGAGACCCAAGGCCCCAGCCCTGCCTGGGGGTGGCTCTGTTTTAGCCTTCCATCCCCCCCAAAACTGCCTTCAGAGCTGGGGGGACACTGACTTTGGTGAAGCTGTGGCTGAACAGTTAAGGATTGCTTTTTAAAAAAGACAGCAAACTTTTTTTATTTAAAAAAAAAATGATATATTTGTTAACAATTTTTTTTTTTTTTAGGGATTCAGTAGAAGAAAAAAAAATCTTAAAGCACTCTTATAATATGGCATCTTTCTATTTCTGTATAAAAGCAGATCTTTTTAAAGTATTTCTGTAACTTAAAAGACCTGTCATTTAAATCATATTTTGTCTTTAGGTAAGTTTGGTTTGGTTTGTTTGCAAGATCCTTCTCTCTGTGAAACTTACCTTTTTTTTTTTTTTGTATATTATTGTTTGCAATAAATATACATTGTATTAAAAATTAAACCATGCCCCAGGTGTCTGATTCATTATCAGCCTCCAAGGAGCACTGGGGCCAAGCTGGAGCCCTGGGATGGTTTTGGGTTCATTGATGGGTTTTGGGGTGTCCCTCCTCTTTTATCAGGGCAGGCTCTGAGTGCAGCATCCCAGGGAAACCAGAGCCAGGGAATAAATGGGAGCTGGAGATGAATAAAGCCAGACTGGACAGTTCAGGGGCTCCAGCTGTCCCCCAGCCCCACTGGCTCTGATCCCTCTCCCTGGGTTGTCTGCTCTGAGCTGCCTGGCTGGGGGGGATGCTGAGCACCAGATGGGGGGAAAGGCTTTCAGATCATTCTTACAAAACTGCTGCAATCCTCCAATCCTGCCAAACACAACCCCATCAGCCCAGACTGATCAAAAAGCCGAAATCTCCTGAAGAGCCAAGCAGGACATGTGCCATCCTCGAGGATCAGTGTCACTGCTCATCCCCGGGCCATGGTCCCCCAGAAACACAGCACAGACACTCCAGGAAGGAAAGACCCCCCAGTTCAGCCAGACATTGCTTTTCCTATCAAATCCATCCCAAAGAATCACTAAATCCTCTGGGGCAGCTCAGGGTGCTCCAGGCAGGCCCCAGCCCATGGCTTTGCCACCTCACCCCACTGCTGGTGTCACTGCAGAGCTCGCTGGTGACACCAGTCTGTGCAGGTCCCCTCCCTGACTGTCCCTCCAAGGCCACAGTTTTCACACGTGAAAACTCCTGCAGAAGTGTCCCAGCCTGTCCCAGACTCCACAGGGAGCTGGCACAGGGCAGCCCCACACCAGAGCCGAGCTGCTGTGGGGCACCTCGAGGCACAGCACACAGCCCCAGCCCCCCAGGCTGGGCAAACCCCACTTTGCCAGCAGTTTATCCTCTCTGCACTCTTTCCCTGGCTGAAAAGCCATCCTGATCCCAGCAGCGAGCCCTGCTCCGGAGCCCCGGAGCACACGGAGCTCGTGGCCACCACACCGAGCCTCCCCAGCGGGGTGAGATGTTTTTACACTTCAGCCGGTTCCCTGCCCGGGGTTCGTTTACCCTGAGCGTTACTGGGGTCAGTGTCACTCCACCTGTGCCATCGGCCACCGCGGGCTGGGAACGCTCCGTTCCCGGACATTTCCCCGCAGCACACGGCGGGTTTCCCCTGCCCCCCAGCCGGACTTTGCCCGCTGCGAGTTTTGGCTTTGCTGCTTCTTTGGATAAAAGAACAAACACGGCTCCCGGAGTTGTGTCGAGGAAGCAGCCGGGAGCCTCGGGGAGAGCTCGGCGGGGCCACGGCCAGCACGGCACTGCCGGAGCGATCCCAGAAACCAGACAGCGCCTTTCCGATGCTCGTGTGGGTGGGATGGGCCGTTACCCAGCAACACGCTGGAAAACATCCCAAAATTACGATAGCCACTGCCTGCCTCTCCAGGAGTCTGGGTCAGCAGGGACCCTTCACATCCCTCCCCCTGTTTGCACTGGGTGCAGCGAGAGCCGGAGGGTGGGAGCGGGGCAGGTCCAGCAGGGATGTCTGCGTGGGATCCGGCAGGGATCCCTGCCAGACCCCGAGCAGGCAGCCCAGCACAGCCCCAGCTGCTCCCGGGGGGTGCGGTGGCTTTGCTGTCCCAACACAGCCCTGCTTGGCTCCCCTCTCTCTCCCGTTCCATGAGCTCCACCTTCCCGCCGGAAGCATCCCGGGGATATCTTCCTCACAAGAAACCAAAAGAGCAAAGCTCATGACCCAGCCCTGGACCTGCAATTTCTGCACTGTTTACTCATGGTGTGGGCTTTAATGCTCTTGGCCTCCACTCGGGAAAGCCAAAGCTGAACGCGGGTCCCTGCGCAGCCCCAAACTTCCTGCCCACCCACCGCTCCGGGGGGCTGCGCCCTGCGCGGGGTGGGGAGGGGGATAAAGGGACACGCAGAGGGGGAAAAACGCTGGAAAAGCCGCGCAGCTTCGGGGCACCGTGTGCTAGAAAGCAGAGCAGGAGGGGTGGGGAGAGAAATAATAAATGAACCGGAGGGAACTCGCACAATGCTGCAGGGCAGGTTTGAGCCGCGGCAGATAAGGGCGGGCGCGGGGACAGATGCGCGGCGGGGCGGCCGCAAAGCTGCCCGGCGGGGTGGGGGACACGGGGGGAGCCCCCCAGGAACCTGCAGAGAGCCGCAGGGGTTGGGGGGGTGGGCAGGGAGCGGCTGAGCCCCGCGCCGGGCTGCTCGTCCTCCTGCACTGCCGCGGTCTGCCTTAGCGAGGGGTTCGGTTTTTTTCGTCGGTGCAGAGGAAAAATAATCTATTTCAAAGAAAAATAAGCTATTCAAAATAATGAAAAAAAAACAAAAAACAACGGGGAGACAGTTTGAAAGCAGCCCCAGGGCACAGCCCCGGCTCCCCGTGATGCCCCGGTGATGCCCCGGTGTGCCGGTCCGGCCGCCTGCAGCGGCGGCAGCTGCTCCCAAACCGAGCCGCAGTTTGCATTTCCCCAGCCAGCTGTTGGTGTTGACATCGCATGAAAGCCGGGGCTTTCTCCAAGAGGGAAGGCAAGCAGCTCGCAGCCAGCTGTGCCGTGCCGGGATCCTGGGATCGGCCGCGGCTCCTGCCCAGCTGCGGCGTTTGGGACACGGACCAGCCGCGGGTCGGCACGGCCAAGGTGTTCCTGGGGTTTCTCTTTGCCCTTTTCAGGGCCCAGTTCCAGGAATCAGGTGGTTCAGCAAGAAAGAGATTTGTAGGTAAAAGTGAAAGCAGCGAGTTGAGTTTCCCCCTCTGCGTCTGGTGTTTGCCTCCCTCGGGACCACACTCGGCTCCCGGCAGGGAACTGCTGCCACCCAGGAGAGGTGTCAGGAAGGGAGGGCAAACACGAGCCCCCTTTCTCTGCTGACACCAGAAAAATTCGGCTAAGATACTTGGATACGATGCTGTAAAGATGGAAAAGGTGGGGAAAGAGAACTTAGAGACTCAGGGCGCAAACGGGTCCAAGGAATCAGGCAGGATACAAAAAAAAAAAAAAAACAAAAACAAAAACACCTTAAGCATCTCTAGCACAACCTCCTGCCTTTCTGGCTGGCTGGGGATGTGGATGCAGATGGAATGGGAGCAGATCCTCTCTCGGGAAGCGGGTGCCAAGGATGCATAAACACTGCAGGACACAGAGCCACTGCTGTCCCTCTGCCACCCCCAGCAGGGCTGGATGTGACCAGAGCAAGGGGTGCTGGCACCCATTGCACCCAGATCACGGTGTAGAGGGAGGGAGGGGAGGAAGAGGTTCCCACAGATCCCTCCTGCTCCCCCAGCCATCTGCCCTCTTTGGGGGAAGGCAAAACTCCCTCCACTGCAGCATTAACCCCTCTGGAGCAGGAGTGGCCCATCCCCACATGGCCATTCCCAAGTCAAGCTACAAGCCCAGTGTCACCTGCCATCCACAGATCCCAAAATTCCCAGGAACGGGCCCAGCCATCACAGCCACCCGCATCCATGTGGGCACAGACACACCCTGAGTGCTACTGGAACAGAAATAATCGATCCTGGGGTGCCCTGGGGGCTGTAAAGAGCTCGGCTGTTCCCTCCTTGGGTCGGAGCCCACCTCTTTACTCCGTGTTTGCACAGGGGCTGCTCTAATGGGGCGCTGAGCCCCAACAGGGGCCTGAAGTGCCATTGTAATGCAACTACTAATCAGGCAATAGCCTTTATAGGAGCAGCCCCTGCCCAGGCTGCACTCCCAAGGCTCATAAACCAGGCCAAGCTCTATTGAAGTCACCAGGAGCCCGGCCCATGCACGGGGAGCTGGATCAGAGCTGCTCAGCCAACCCTGCGGCTGTGAAATTCCACTTTCATTCCCTGTGTGTGTGTGTGTGTGAGCTCCTGTGTGTGCTCACACATGCACACGGAGCCTGGGACCATCAGTGGCCAGCGGCCTGAGCTTTGAGACTCATTGTTTGCAGAGCTGGGGTGGGGAGGGGAGTCACCCCTCCCTTAAAACAAAGTCACGTTTATAAAAGGCTCAATAAAAACCCGTTTGAAATAAGAAATAACGGCGGCTCCGCGAAGGGAAGGGAAACAAGCCTCCAAATTCACGTTTCTAATTAATGACCTGCCCGGGAGCTGCTCTCAGCTTTCAGTGGCTGAAACATTTCGCAGGGAGAAGGTCTGGGACCGGGGCTGTGCCGCTCACGAGCGCGGCGAGCACAGAGCGGTGCAACAACGGGAGGCACAGCCGGGCCCAGGGGCTGCCCCAGCCAGGCACACGCAGCTATTCCACCTGGAAATAAGTGCATTTTCAACAAGGCCATCGCTCCAGCTCAGGAAACCCACAGGTTGAACGACGTGTGGCCGTCCCGTGTGGAAAACACCCACACGGAGTCAGAGCTGCAGAGGTACGGGGGGAGCAACCAGGGTGGTGGCAACCCAGCCCCATCCCCTGCCCTGCAGCAGGTCAGATCCCACCCCTGCTCTGGTAACACCTCCATCAACCTTCTTAAAAACCCACAGGGCTCTGCACTCCACAGATTCCAGATCCATGTCAAATCTCCCAGGCTCAGGGGACTGGTCAGATCCAACCCCTGCTCTGGTATCACCTCCATCATCCTTCTTAAAAACCCCACGGGGCTCTGCACTGCACAGATTCCAGATCCACTTCAAATCTCCCAGGCTCAGGAGACTGGTTGAGTCTCCAGCCCGGAGTTTCCTCCAGCACAGAGTTTCTCACAACTGAACATGATTTAACCCTCAGGGCTCAGGGTGACAACTCACATGTGATTCCCCGGTTCAGACAGGACAGTTTTTCTCCCCCACATCCCTCCCAGGTCCCTTCCATGCCCCGAGATGTGTCAGAGCGAAAAGGAGGGGGGAAAAAAAACCTTTATATTTGATTTTCCTTCTCCCAGTGTGGGGATTAATTGCACACGTCGTCTGGGCAGAAACCAACTATCACCAAGCAAAGTCTCGCTCCATAAATTTTAAACTGCTAATAATAAGGCTGGACAGGAGTTTTAAAGCTTCAGTAGACAGTTTACAATTAACCTACTCCTGTCAGCTGGAAAATCACCTTAAAATGTGATTCCAGTTCACGTCTGACTCACTTTGAGAGTTAGAAACTGCTTCAGAATCCCAGTAAAAGCATCGAGCAGAGCCAGGAGGAAGGCCTGAGGGGCAGAGTTTCAGCCCAGGCCTGACCTGAATTTCTCCCAGCATTGGGGCAGACTTTTACCAGGTATCCCACAGGACTGCCAGTCCAGCCCTTGGAAGCTGGAAACCAGCCCCCCTCCCCTGAGTTCTGGAGCTCTTTGAGCTCCTGCCAATCAAGTTTTTATCAGCTTTTCTGAGAAGACAAAGCCCGGGCTGAACACACCTTTGGTTTAGCAGCTGCAGCACAGGTGAGGGAGCGGGAGATGTGGATTTTGAAGCCTCAAACCACCAGAGACACATAAGGGATGAGAACCCAATGCCATCGTGCCACGGAGCATTGGATGCACCCACCACGCCAGCCCTGTTGCATCCTGATTCTCCGTGGGCTTTTTCCAAGCTGGAAGGTGAATTCCATGAGTTGGAGCCACCATTCCAGGGGCCACCTCCCACCTGAGCCAGACTAAGCAGGTACACATGGAGATCCCTGCAGAAGAGGGGCTCCATCCCTATGACTCAGGATGTCCAAGACCCACTTCTCTTTTACCAACTCAATCACAAGTTTTTAAAGACAAAAAATATACTAAAAAGAAATGATGGAGCTTTACTTTGAGGCCCTGGTACAGGTTGCCCAGAGAAGCTGTGGCTGCCCCTGGATCCCTGGAAGTGTCCAAGGCCAGGTTGGACGGGGCTTGGAGCAACCTGGGCTAGTGGAAGGTGTCCCTGCCCATGGCAGGGGGTGGAACAAAATGGGCTTTAAGGTCTCTGCCCACACAAACCATTCTGTGATTCTACAAACAGCATGAGCATTTAAGGAAGTTTTGGCATCCAAACCATCCACTTGGATCCTGCAACCTCACAGAGCAAGACTTCAGTCCCTCATCTTTGGCCACAGCCACGAGGGGAAGCTTCAGAAAGGTCCCAACTGAAATATCTTTTAAAAGCCCCCATAATGAATTGCATCAGCGAGGAGTAAGTTGGGGGGTGGGGGGGAGACACCCAGTCATTTTCTGTGATTAAAAGGCAAATTTTATTCCTCTAGAAACTTGGAAGCAAATGTGGCGTTGCCATGGTTTCACACCCACTGGCTGGAAATGACAATATTAGCAGGGTGACCTGGTAATTAGAAACTGTGCCCCCAGGTCAGGCTGCGGAGAAAATAAAGAGAGATTACGGAGTGCTAAAGACACAGCTCAATGCTGCGGGCTCCTGCGCTCCCCACCTTTTATAACCGGCCCATTTAAATGCAGATTATGACTTTCCACCTGGGGCTGCTAATCTGTCTCACAGCCAGATCAAACAATGAGGCATCTCTCCGCACTGTGGGGCCAGGGTGCTTTGCAGTTCGGGCTGTCATCAGGTCCCTCACTCGCTCTGTCCCCCTTTTCTCAGGGAAAAACCCGAAGTTCTCCCTTCGCGGATGATTGTTTTTCCACCCTGGATGTTTAGCTCCTCCTCTCCCGCCCCCAAACCCCAACGATTTGAAGCAAACAAGGCTCAGATTTTTGTCCTCGTCTCCCTGCCTCAAGTATGAACGATTTGGAGCAAACCAGGCTCAGATTTCCCTCTCGGTGGTGCAGTGGAAGGTGAGGGGCAGCAATCAGGCTCATTAGCATCGGGCTGGCACACGCTCAGTTTAGGGGGAAGGATCGTGCAGGGGTCCTGAGGTAGCAGGAGGGGGATTCCAGGGAAGCAGGTGGCTCCTCTCAGCCCAGCATCCCAAGGAACGCTCGAGGACACAGAGTCACTGCCAACCCAACAGATCCTACTGGTGGAGAGATCCTAATGGTGGGCAGAGACACAGCAACCTCATGGGAGCTCCCTGCCCCAGCACCTGGGCAATCCCACCATTCCAGCCCTTCCCCTGGTGAGATGTTTCACGGAAGCAAGTGGGGACAGTGTTTGGAGAACACACTTCACACTGAAGGGCAAGGAAAGCAACCCCGTGTGTCTGAAAGAGGGTGGGATACCTGGGTACCCAAGCAGGGAAAAGACTCCCAGATCCAGCACTTGTTCTGGTTCCCAGCTTGCCTCTTGTCCTGTCATTACCTGGGAGCAGAGCCTGACCCCATTCCAGCTCCCCCCTCCTGTCAGGGAGTTGCAGAGAGTGAGAAGGTCCCCCCTGAGCCTCCTTTTCTCCAGGCTGAGCCCCCTCAGCTCCCTCAGCAGCTCCCAAAGAAGTCCTACCCTGACAGCCTAAGCATGGTCCAGCCCTGCCACGCTCAGGGCTCTGAGCAAGGAGAAGCAGCCAAGATATTTCCAGTTGTGTTTGCTCTGGTGGCAGCAGCTGGTGGTGGCTGGGTGGGGACTGTCCTCACCCAGGACTCTCATGGTGCACAGGGAGGTTGGAAAGGAATAACCCAGGCATGATCCCTGGAAGCTGGACATTAAAATCCATCCCCCATCTCAAACACCAGTGGAGTGGGTAAAGCAGTGTCATTAAAGCCAGATGACTCCATCAGCACCAGCAGAGAGGGAGAGCTTTAAGCTCCTTAGACCCCTGCACCTGGCTCTTTACTGCTCTTTGCTTTCATTAAGTGTGGGAGCCTTTCAATGAGGGTTAATAACAGCCCTGCACCCCGGGCAGGCTCCATCCCCGAGCCTGTCATGCATTTCTCACAACCCAGTGCAGGTGTCAGGTGCATCAGGCACCTTCCACAGCTCTTCAGGGAGCGCCAGGAATTTTATCTGCTTTTCTGGAGATGCCAAAGCCGAGGCCTCGAGGCCCAGCCCGTGACAGACCCTGGTAACGGGGGTTTCTGGGTCCCACTCACCCCCCTCGGGTGGATATTTAACATCTCTGTCATTTTACCCTCCTGGAAACCCGGGACAGCTCCATCCAACCATTTTCAAACACTCCCCATTCCAGAGCCACTTTAACCTTCTCAAAGTAGGAGAGAAAAAGGGACAATGATTCCCAGGAGACTCGGGAGGACACAGTGGAGGGTTGCTGCCTTCCTCCCTTACCCCAACCTCTGCAAAATGCCCTTAGCAAACACAGGAAGGAAAAGCCAACAGGGCATCTGGAAAAGAGCCCCGAAGCTCTTGGGAAGAGCAGCCTTTGAATGCAACTGTGGGCAAAAGCTTTCACTTCCAGCTGCCTTTTCTACAGCAGCAGAACAGCAATTGCTCCCTGTAGCAAAGTTGGAGGAATTAAAGCAGGAGGATGACGGAGTGCTGGAGAGGACTGGGAACACGGGAGAAGGCAGACTGGATCCCCCAAGCCTTCCCCTGCACCCCTTGGCACCCAGGCCAGCTGAGCTGCTCTGTGCCTCAGCCTCCCCACACTGCACCGCACAAACAACTCCCAGTTTTGCCCAGTTTTCCTGCAGATCCCAGCACTGCGGGAGCCATTTGGGTCCCCTCATCCCTGCAGGCAGCCAGAGCCCCCAGGGCCCAACACAGACACATCCCACCGCTGAGAAAGGACCCCCATAAAAGCCAAACCCGAGCCTTATTAGCTTCAGACTTGCCTTCCTCAACCCCTGTGCTGCCTCCCGCCCCCTTTCCTCGCCCCCTTTCCTCCTCCCTCCCCGAACTGTCATGGTTTATTTTGTTTGGGTGGATTTTCTTTCTCTTTGCTGCCCCCCGCCCCTCGCAAACAGATAGTTTTCCCATGGAGATCCAGCCCGCTCGGTGCCCATTAGCATCCTTGTGCATAATTAGAGCCCGGGGCATTGTCATGCAAAGCGGCCTCGGATGACAACACTTCAGCCCGGACGACGCAGAAACGCTGCGAGGAAGTTTCTCACACTGGTTTTAGCCAAGGCAAACCGGCCCGCGCACGGGTCTGAGATTTTAATTAATTAATGGGTGCTGGGCTCCCTTCACAGCCCCATCACTGCTCCAGGGAAGGGCCCCGGGCTCCCAGGGCTCCTGCACCCATCCATCCATCCACCCATCCATGGGCTTCACCTTTTTGTGTAATACAATCAGGGAGGGCTTTGGCTTGGAAGGGACCTTAAATCTCATCCAATTCCACCCCTGCCATGGGCAGGGACACCTTCCACTAGCCCAGGTTGCTCCAAGCCCTGTCCAACCTGGCCTTGGACACTTCCAGGGATCCAGGGGCAGCCACAGCTCCTCTGGGCAACCTGTGCCAGGGCCTCCCCACCCTCCCAGGGAGGAATTTCTTCTGTAGAATACTTTTAAGTCATGAAAATAAATTAAAAACGCCACCCCAGAATCATTTCCCATCAGCCACAAGGGATGAGAGGGCTTAGTTATCATCTCCACCACAGCAACGTGATGGGTTCTGTCCTCACTGCTCTCTCTACCAGCTCACATCAGCCAAAAAGGCCCAAAAAGCTTTTTCTGCTCCCAAATCAACGTCTTTAGGGGTTTTCTTCTGGCTCTGTGGGTCTGGTTGGATAGTGCACCCTCCTGCCCCACACCTGGCTGGAAAGGGATCCCTGAGAGATCCCCAGCAGCAGAGGCCAGAGGGGCTCCTCCAGGCCCACCAAAGAGGACAAAGGAAACCCCAAACCCTGCCTCCACCCCCACTCCCAAAGCTGCCACGGGTAATTTGTCCTGGAGCACTGCCAAGCCTCCAGCAAGCACTGCAGCAGGGCTGGGGGGATGCTGTGGCAGCAGGGACATGGCCCAGGTGGGGTTTCCATCCGCTTCCTTGGGATCTAATACACAGATCCAGCTCAGAATGACCACCATCCAAGAACAGGAGCCACCAAAAGGCGAAGCAGCAGCACAGGCGGGTAATTGAAACGTGTTGAAACCCCGGGATGCTTCTGGGAAGGTCAGAGATTAACACACCTGGCAGGTCTAATCCCTCCTCAAAGCAGCTTCCCTCCCCAGACACCGGCCCCTCTGCTCCTCCACCAGCTGACGTGCATTTTGGCACCCAGATTCCAGTGTCTTTTCATATCCCTTGAGGTGCTTTGCCAGCATTTTCTGTTACAGTAACAAGAAGGCTTTTGATGGAGGAATTTCAGAGGGAAGCAGCGGGAAACGGGGGCTGCAGGGAAGGACGGCGGCTGCTTTGAACCTCTTCTGGGGATTATTTGTGCCATCCTCTGCCCTCCCTCACAGTAATTCCTGCTCAGGGAAGGACAGGGCTGGAAACATCACGTGTACACACCACAGGAGGCTTCCTGTCCCTCCACCTGAGCTTCCCTCATAATGCCAACCCCTTCAGACCACAGACAGGGACTGAGTCAGGATCCCATTGCTGCGGGTTGAGTCACAGGGGAGCAATTTGGGCCCCAGGATCCCACTGCAGCAGGTTGACTCACGGGGGAGGAATCTGGGGTATTTCTGGGGTGTCCCCAGTTTAACCATTAACCTCCCAGCTCTGCTCCTTGCTTTCACTCTGGGAATTCTCCCTCCCCCAAGGCAGAGACCAGAGCACCAGCATTTAAAAAGAGCCACAGAAGCAGGTGAGTCAGCAGGAGAGTCATCCAGAGAGAGGAGAACCCCCACTGATGTCTCCCCACCGAATTCCTGGAGGATGCCAACACCCCACATCTCTCTCTGTCCCACCCTGCAGAGCTGTGTCAGTCACAAAGTCAGTGATTTCAGCCAAAAACACAGCTGAAGGCCCCCCCTGCCCCTCAGTTAAAGGCTCTGGTACTCATTAACCTCAGGGACTCACAGTCCATCAGGGCTATGTGTGTGTCATGTAACCTCCCCCTGCCTGACCCTTCCCTAGAGGGGAATAGGGGAAAAAATAGGGGAAGGAGCCAGGGGTGGTACAAACACCCTCATGCCCCTCACCTGCTCCCACACACCCTAAAATGATGAGATCTTGGCCCAGGGGACACTGTGACCATCCCAGCACTGGCTGAGCAGTGCCTGGCACAGCTGATGGCAGAGCTGCCTGGGGGGTGCACACACTGGACACGGGGCTGGAGCAGCACAGGGGAGCCCTCTTCACCCACAGCACACCCCAAAAAAACGAGGGAGACCCACTGTGAGGGTGGCATTCTGCTGAGCCATCCCCAGGGGCTCTGTGCCCTGCTCCCCACACACACAGGCAGCCACGGGAATGTCCAGCAGCTGCAGGAAACCCCAGCCCTGCAGATGCTGGGGCTGGAGAGGTCAGGAATCGCTCCCCTGGAGCTGCCTGGTGTGTTTGCTTTGCCTGCCCCCGGATCCTGCCACAGAAGGTGGGCAGAGCCAGAGGCACTGACCCAGAACCGGCCCCTGATTGCAACCGTCTGGAGGGGGCAGAGGGTCCCACGTGCTCCCCCGGGATGGGGAACACACCAGGAGCTGCCAGGGGTGCTTCCCCTCCAGGCTGGGAGGGTTGGGTTGCCAAGAGCCTCCTGCAAAGCCAGGGATGAGGGATGGCAGTGCCAAGGGCAGCAGGTAGAGTGTCCGGGTGGAGATCTTGGAGCATTTGACAGCCCAAGTGGTAGCCCAGCCCCTGGGGGAGCAAAGGGCTGGGGAGGGGGGTGAGGGCACTGCTGACAGCTGGGAAAGGCACAGAGCAGGGATCAGAGGCACAGAAAACACACAGGAAAGGATCAAGCAGGACAAGGCCACTGGAGGACTCGGGTCACACCTCTCCAGGGACAGTCACCACAGGCAAGGCAGAACAACCCGGGTTTGCTGCCTGTCCCTGCTCCCACAGATCCCCTTCCCCAGACCCTGCTGCAAGGGAGCTGGTGGCCAGGGAAGAGTCCTGAAAAGGGCTCCAGTCCACCAGGATGCTCTTCCAGTTCCCTGACAGGAGAAGAGATCACTGATTGACCTCCACACTGATCCCTTTCACAGCTCTCACTATTTTAGGAGCTTTTTGCAGGTCAGACCTTTGTTTTCCTTCCTACAACACTTCTTGCCCAGGAGCTGATTTTGCAGCAGGACAGGAGCTCACAGGGGTAGATCACACGTGGTCATTACACCACGGGACAGAGGGAGGGTGGGAGACAGAGCAGAACAACACAAACTCCCCATATCCCCCTGTTCAGCTGCTCCCTGCTCCAGTCAGTCTGGAAAGCGAAAAAATAACCCAGAGAAATGAAATCTTCCCCAAAGCTGAACCTCCAGCACACGTTAACGTTCAGCAGCTCAGAAAAATGACAACTCTTTGTTTAGACTTTCTCCTAATTCATATTTCATACGGGCCTCTCATAATCCATACTCAATCCATCTTCCCTCTTATTTGTTTCCTCTTCCCCCTCCTTTTTTTTTTTCTTTTAACCTGTTTAATCCTTTTAAGTTCAAGGATTTGAAAAGCAAATACTATAAAAGATGAAAGGTGCGTTGGAGGAAATCAACTTTGATAAGAGGCTTTTATGGCTTGTAAACCTTATTCCGGCCCTTTGGCTTGAAAGGCAGCACTAATTTTAAGAGCCTTATGCAAGCCTCACAACAAGCTTCAAAAAAAAAACGTGTCTCAGCCTAGAGATGATGGGCACCTAGCTTGGGGGCTGCCCATCACCACGTGCTGGAGCCTGGCCCAAAGCTGGACAATCAGCAACAGCACAACCACGGGGGTTTAAGGGCACCAGAAACAGCCAAAGGAACTTTTTAAAGAAGAAAACAACCCACTAAATATTAGGATTGACGGCCCAGCCCAGAATAAATCGCTGGTGTTATTCTCTCCCTAAAGCAAAGCTCTGCACCTCCAGCCCCTCACTCCGGAGCAGGGCAGGGCATCCCCCGCAGCTCCACACCACGGGACCTCTGCCCAGGGAGAGCAGCTTTGAGAGTGTTAAACGGCCCCAGCCCCACTCCCCGGACAGGCTTCAGCTTCTCCCCTGGCCAGGACTGGGTGCAGTGAGGTCACAGCTTGGCAGAGCTGCTCCTGCCCCGGGCGGAAGCGCGGGGAGCGCGGTTGCGTAAGAGGAGTGTTTGGGGACGGAGATGTTTGACAGGGTAAACACACGAGTGCCTTGGGTGTTTGAACACAGGCCACGGGGCTGGAAGGGAAACGTCTGAGCACGGCCCCAACTCAGGACAACCCCTCTGAGGGGTGAATGTCCCGGCCCAGGGCCCAGCGGTGAGGTTGGGACCAAGGAGCCCCTGGGGCCACCAGCAGGGCCACCACCCCCAGTTATCTGTGGGTGCTGCAGAGTGGAATCACTTCCACGTGGTGTCTGGCACCACTCAGGGCAAACACACAGTGCCCCCTCTCCTCTGACAAGAGACAGAGCCACAGAAACATTCAGGTTGGAAAAGCCCTCCAAGATCGTCACCCTGTGCCCGATGCCCACCTTGTCCCCCAGCCCAGAGCACTGAGTGCCACAGCCAGGCCTTCCTGGGACACCTCCAGGGGTGGGGACTCCACCACCCCCCTGGGCAACCCCTTCCAATGCCTGACCACGCTTTCCATGGAGAAATTCCTCCTGATGTCCAACCTGACCCTCCCTGGCAGCTTGGCTCCTGCACTGCTCCAAAATGTGCTGCTGGGGGCTGGGGAATTCCCTGGGGAGCACTGGCTGCAATCACCCTCCCTACAGTGCTGCTCACACAGGGACAGGCTCAGGGCTAATTAGCATCATGTGGGAGGCTCATGCAAAGCATTATTGTACAGGAAATCAGCTGCAATCCAGAGAAGGGATATCCCTCAGGAGACTGAGGCTGTCTCCTTGGGACACTGCTCATCCTAGGGGAGCAGGGAAGCTCAGCAGTGGCTGAGAGACCAGCCATAGGTGAGGGAGAGCAACTCCCCTAATATCAGATAACCATCTTTCAGAAAAAGGCTGGACACTTGTTTTAGATGCACGACGGGTCTGAATTATTTTAGTGATATTTACAGATTCCTGTGGTCCCTCAAGCAAGCCAGAGTCATCCCCCTCACCTGTTTCCACATATTCCCTGCTGTTTCCACACATCCCCAGAGCTGGAGAGGAGTTTGTTAACCAGCTCTGAAATTTTAGCTTAAATTTTCATCAAGAACCACCACAAAAGAAAAAGGAAAGGGAAATAATAAAAGCTCTGGTCAGTCACCATAAGGCTTTTCCAACAGGATCTGGGTCAGGTCCTGCGTGTGTTTCTGGGACTGTGCAAGCAAAGACAAAGAAAAGACAACACTTTTTCAGCCAAGCCCAGTGCAGGGCAAAGACCTCGAGCCCTGGGAGCAGCAGCTTGGCCGTGGTGCCAGGGGAGGTCAGAGCAACGAGCTCCAGCACTCCGGGCAGAGGGGGCGGCCTGATGGACCCAAACTAATGGGATCTCTGGAGTTCTGCACGTAGCCCCTGCTGCTGCTGGAGCTGCTAATGAGCAGCACAGCCAGTGTGACAGCCTGAAACACGGGCTCTCCTGTGCAGGGCAGCCCAGGCACCAATGAGAAGCAACAGCCAGTTTTTAACTTAAATATCTCCCAGGCTAAATAAGCAAAATGTGTAAAGGGTGGGAGAAAGTGTGACAGGCAGAGAAGGCAGACTTAGGGAGCTTAAGGGATTTACCCCAGCTGCCAGGTGGGGACTGAAAGCTGGATTTCTGGACCCCAGAGCAGTTTGATCCCAAACCCCTTCAGGCGCCGCTGCCATCGGGAACTGTTCCTACCCAAAGGCAAATCCAACTGCAGATCCAATGGATCCCTTTGCCAGCACCGACCCAAATATCATTACAAACATGACATGGGAGCACTCTGCTCCCCCCAGGGAGGAGCAGGGACTATGACAGCAGAAGGTCCTGAGATCCTGGCAGGAATGCTGCCAGGACACAGCAGCTTTTGGAGCAAAACCCTGCCCTTGGGGCTCCTGCATTTACTCCCCTCATTATTTTGTTGTTGTTGTTGTTGTTGTTATTGTTACTGAAAAGCCAAAACGTTTGCAAACACTTTGTAATCAAGCAGTTTTCACAACTGGAAAACGCTTGCAGCAGCAGAAACTGCTTTCATTGCCACTCTCATATCTCCTGCAGATCTGCAGAGCCACGAAGCATCTCATTAGTACGGCGGACTGAAGAAACACAGTGGGCCAGAAATCACAGCAGTGCAATCAGCCCAGCTTTTTTCCATTACCCAGGCTGAAAAAAATGCCAGTAAATAATAACAATAATGAAAATAATCAGGGGAAAATGGCTGAGGACATTTTCCTAGCCACGCGTAGCACAGTTGTCTTGGGAAAGACTTTCCATCCCAAGCCAGATGTCAGGTGTTACACCCAGAATAATCCTGACCAGAGCCAGGCTCAGTTCTCAAGGTCTCTGAGTGAACCAGCAGCAGGGTTATTGTTTCAGGTATTACTAAGCAATATCCAATTTTCACCTGGAAGCACCATAGGGGAGTTGGGAGCTGAAGCTTGGAGCTGTGCTCAGCCAGGGGAGGAGGAGGAGGTGAGACACAGCACATGCTGTCCCTGTACCACCTCCAGCATGAGGATGGGATGCAGACACTTGTCACATCCCTCTCCCAGCCACAGGCAGGAACCCCAGGAGCCATCAAACCACACGAGGATGAGGTGGGAGAAGAGCAGCCCCCGGATTACAACCCCCCAAACCCTGCATGTTAAAGAACACCATGGCCAACGCAATGTCTTTGTCCCCAGACATCATCCTGTGGGGACTCCAGCCTGCTCCACAACATCCCCTGCCCCTGCCCAGCCACACCAGTGACCAGCTGATGTCCCCAGGGCTGTGACACCGGGCAGCTGCTTTGTTCCACAGCCCCACACCACACACACACTTTGCCAACAGTCCTCACCACGTCCTGCAACATTTGGCCACCAGACCTGCTCCCTGTTTGTTTTTCGAGGACAAAGGGTTGCTCAACAGCTGCTGTGTGGGCCTGGTTAGCCAAAAAAAAAATAGTAATGCCCTGCCCTAAAGCACATCTCCAGGGAGACCAAGTGGGTTTTCCACTTATTTATACACCACCAGCAGCACCAAGGGATTCTTACCAAGGTTGGGCCCTTGGCAGAGCAGCCCCACGTGGAGGGAGAGGAGCCACCAATCCAGCAAGAATGGGTGGCTGCTGGGCAAGGAGCAAGGAGGAGGAGGGAGGACTGTGCTCCTCAGGCTGGGAGGTGCAGCCCAGAGCAGCCTAAAGGAGCCACCCGGTGCCACAACGGGTGGCCATGGCTCAGCTGGAGCTCAGTTTCCAAAGGCCTGATCGACCAGAGGAGGATAAAGCACTTCCCTGGCTCCAAGGGGCTGTTTCCAACAACAACAAGGATCCTGGAGGAGCTGCCTGCACCTCCCTGGCTGCGGTCGCGCTTCCCGGACCGTCCTTCCAGCGCTGTGGGAAACCACTGGGGCCAAACCAAGGACTGAGGTCAGGAGCCCAGCAGCCTGGGAAGAGCAGCACAGGCACTGGGACCACGAGTGCATCCTGCACGAGCCCTCAGCCCAGTCCAGCCCTGCAGGCCAAGGGCTGGTTTGACTCACTGGAGACCTGGAAGGGACCCAGGGGTTGGGAATGGCACACACAGGTCGTGGTGAAGGGCCAGGCAAAGCAACTCCGAACTTCACAAACCCTTAAAACCTTCTGTTTCAAATATTAGGGGGTAAGATCTTCATTATAATGATTTTGAAGCAGTTGATGTGCCTGTTCCACTTAAAAATCAGGCTGGAGCAACACAGCTGCCTGCAGACCTGCCTCCCACGGGTCCTCACACCCCCCAGCCCCACCAAGCCAACACTGGTCCCAGGAGCCACGTGGCCTCACAAAGTGACACCTTTTTGAACAGGAAAATAATCAAAAACGGGTCCCCAGATTTATAGTTTTCCATCGTGGCACAAGCAAGTTCTCCACTCCTCTGCCAGAGCGTCAGGCACAGTAACGTCATCACCTCAGGCAAGAAACCAAAGCACAGGCTGAATATTTCCAGAAAAACACAAGGAGCCACCAAATGGCTCTGCCTTGGTTTGGGGAAGAGACCCAACAGTCACTTAAGACACTCTGGCACCAGTGCTTCCACCACCAGAGTCACATGTGACACCTTCCTTCCTCTGCTCCTCCCTGGATCCTCTGCTGAGGAACCCCGGGGCTGCCTCACCTGGCCAGAGGTCACAGCCCCTCCTCCAGGACTGGGCTCAGCTTTGCACTGGCCCCATCCCAGCTGCACAGACACAGCAGAGCACACAGCGAGTGCCAGAGTACCTGGTGTCAACCTCAACCCCCCCAAAAACGCACAGAACACTTCAAAGATTTTTATGAAGGAAATAATGAGCCTTTTCTCCTAAATTAAAATCCTTTTCTTCCCTCTTCCAACGCAGCAGGACTTATGCTATCCCTGAGCCTGATAAATAACAGGAGCTTTCATGTCAAAAAGAGCCATGTATTTATGTAGGTATCTCGAGCAACCTTTAAAATATTCCCTTAATTAGCGGAAGTTTCCAAAGCCTGAAGTTACACCCAAACTTTCTTCACGTAGGTGCACTGTTGCCAAATTAAAGGTAACATCAAGCTGAATTTTTACAGTGCATCCCAGAGAACATGAGCCCTCCTCAGCCTCCAGGAGCTCCCAGCAGGACGTGATGCAAACCACGGATTCCAGTGGTGAAAAGACAGGGATGAGGAGAAAGCAGCCCCATATTGTAGCAATCTTCCCAGTCATTAATTGCATCCTGCTGGCACAGCCCTCTCCAAGTCTGGTCCTAAAACATGTCAAACACTTCCCTGCTCTGCACACTTGTTAAAGAGGCTTTAACCTCTTCCCTCCTGAGCCCCAAGGGCCGCTGAGTCGCAGGAAAGGGGCTGGAGAGGAGGAGCAGGGGAGCAGCACTCAGGGGTCAGCAGCCAGCGGGAACCTCAAGTGCCTGACTTCCTTCTCTTCCAGGAAAACGGGGAGGGGAGGGGGCAGGGATGAACACTGGTGGGAACCCTCTCCTCCTCCCCAGCTTTGGGAGGATATGGGCCCGGCTGGGGGTCGTCTAAGATGAAAGAGCATTTGACATTTTCAGACCAAAGGGTCTTATTTTTATTTTATTTTTGAGGGGCCACATGCAGTCAAACGCCTTTAATGGTGCTAGAAACAGATGGGCCACCGTTTTCTTTGCTCATACGGGGTGCCAGACATAAAAATACCATGGAAAAATGAGAAATAAAAGTTTTCTCTTTTTTATTTACTGTTTCTGCTCCTTTCTGTCTCCTGGAAACTGGCACTGGACAAGGAAAGTGGCTGGAGTGGGCAGCCACCACCTAAGCCCACAGTGTCTCCAAGACATCAGTGTTGTTCTGGATGGGAATCAAACTTCACCATCTCTTTAAACAAAGGATTATTTCTCATTCAGAACCCAGATGAAAATATTCAAACATTTCCACCTTCTTGACTTCTGCTTAGAATTATTTTTTCCCCATTTTGCTTTACTGAGACAACAGAAGGGGAAAAGGGAATGAAGTAAAAAGGAAGCTGCAAAGAAGGGTGGAAGAATGGAGGAGAAACCATTTCAGAGGCTGAAAATCAGAAAATTCAAATCCATACTTTTTGCCACCAAGAGTAATTAGTCAAGATTCTGGGAAAGAAACGGTTTGAGCTTTGGTTGAAGAATTCCAGCCAGGTCAATGAAGAGAATGTGTGAGGGACGAGGGCTGGTCCCCAGGCTCTGCATCACCCACCCCAACCACAGCCCCACGGGAGTGCAGCCCAAAATCTCCAGCTCCACATGGCACATTGGGGTGTTTGGGAACACCCAAGACCTCCCTCCTCCTGGAGCACTGGATTACTCCCATTTCTGCAGGGGGTGTTCAGCCAAAGCAAAGAGGGATTCCTGGAGCTGGCTCTGGGGACTTTGGGCACAGAGCTGAGATTCCCCCAGATCAGTCTGTGCTGAGACCTTGCTAAGATTGTACAGCAAAATTCCCAGGCAGAATAAAAAGCAAGAGGAAAAAGCAATGCTCATGTGCAGCCAGGATTGGGAAGTTTGGGATGCAGACTGAGCTTTGGAGTTACGGAATTTACCCCCAGTCTGCCTGTACATCCACAGAGACAGGGACAAGCAGGGTGGTCACAAAGACAGACAGGCAGGTGACTGCCAGGAAGGCTCCTGGCATCCCCCAGGGACAATATCCCAGTGCCTGGCCCAGGAGAACACGACCCCCTGTGCACACAATCCAGGTTGGGAGCTGCTGCCCCTCTGCCCACACAGAGGGAGCTGGGGGGGCACAGGGAGCCTGCTGGGAACAGGGCACTGAGCCAGAATGAGAAGCAACCCAACCCTCAGAAGTGAAAAGGGACAAAACTCTGGGAAAACCAAATGAAAAGTGGCTAAAAACCCCCACCAAAATGCATTTGTATCAACAGCTCCAGGGCTTCCTCCACTTCAGGCTCCAGGTTGGAGCACAACCCCCACAGCACAGGAAGGGCATCCCCTGCCCCGGGGCTGGGAACATCCTGCATGCACATATTCCCCTCTACCTGCAGGATCAGGACCACTGGGATGGATGTGTTCCCATTGTCCTCACTAAAGCACCTCTGAATACACACCAGGGAAAGTTTTCCACTCTGGGATGGAGGAATGAGGTTGGGCAGAAGCTGAGGCACCGACAGAGCAGAGAGGAACCAGCCTCTTCCTCCAGACACTCTTCCTGCCATTGTGGGAAACCAACTGCTCTTCACCCCAAAGCCAAGGTGTCACCTAGCCCTCGCAGCTCCCAGCCCTGCTCTGACAGCACCTGTAGCAAACAGCCCAGACAAGCACTCCTTCCCAGGAGCACAGAGAGAGAGGTTGGTCCAAGAGCTATTTTTATTCCCTCCAAAAATATTTTGACAAAACCCATTTGCATCATCCCTGACACTTCCCCTCGCGGGCGAGAGCGGATCCGCCCAGGGTTTGAGGAGGAACGAGGGGAAGAGCCGACTCTGGCAAAAACAGGGAGCCCAGGGGGGTGGAGAGGCATCACTGCAGCGGGACAGGGATCACCCAGGGCCTTCTGGGATCCTGAAAAGCAGTGATGAGCCCGGGGCAGCCCCCAGCAGGGTTGGCAGCAGCTCGGCTCGGGTAGAAAGCAAGTTTCCCAGGATTGCACCTGGTGGAAAACAGGGCTGAGAGAGAAGAGCTGCCTGCTGGAGATTTGGGTTGCCAGGCTGGCACTGCTCACAGTCAGCATCGGTGCTTTTGTCAAAATGAAACCCAACTGCCCATGTCAGCCCAATTTCCTCCCTTTTGAACTTAATGGCAAAGTCCGGGTGGGCAACTGGCACAACACCCAAAAACCCACCAAAACACAACCCAAGGATGGGACCATCACACAGCCAGCTCTGGGTCTCCCCCAACCCACACAGCCAAAGGAGAGGAACCACATGTTGTTCTGGAGACATGGACTGATGACCACCAGGGAGTACGGGAAGGAACCTGCCAAACACCTCATGCTGGAAAAGCTCCATGGGTTCTGCTGCCTCCTTTGCCAGGGACACCCTCGTTTTCCCTCCCCCTGTGGTGTTTCACACCGAGCTCCAGGTCTGGAAGCCAAACTGGAACAGCCTCAGCTTGCCTGGTTTGGGGTTGACTGCTTAAGTTTTCCCAACCTCCTCATGGCTCTGCTGAGCAGCTGCCCTGACTTCCTGTAAATTCCTTGGCCAGACTGGGCTAAATTAAGGGTTTACAGAAAAACCTGAGTGTGGGTGCTGAGGCTCAGACTTGGCCACGACTGGTCCTGGTGGCTCTTGAAGCTGGAAGACTAAAGGAAAAAAGGGGGCAGATGGAGCCAAGCAGGGAGATGAATCATTCCACTGGGGTATGTTGGGGGTGATGAGACAGAGGGGAAAAAAAAAAAATATATATATATGTAGTTTAGTATGAGGCCACATCTTCAGCCAAAACCTGACATATGCTAATAGAGTTGTACCAAAATCCACAATACATCACATCCCTTTCAGCAGCACACTTGGGGGAAACCAGAACTGCTCAGAAGCTGGGCCCTGAATGAGGTGTTAATCCATCTGCAGCCTGAAGCCTCCCACAGCCTCACCTGGGAAGCCAGACCCCCTTCCCTCGGGGTCCTGCAGCTCCCAGGTCAGGGGTACCCCAGGGTGGGCTCGTGCTGCAGGAAACCCAGCCCACCTCAGGCTGAGGAGAGACCCAGGGAGAACAAATCCCATCCCACAGCCAGGGACAAGCGTGGCAGGGGGTCGATGTCACTGTGGAAGGTGATGGGGGACATTGGAGTCCCTGCCAGCACTCCAAGGACCAGGAGCTGACAGCCCTCCACTCCCCCCGGCTCTGCTGGGACCCGGCCACGCCGCAGAAAGCCAACCTGACCTAAATTCTTGCCTAATCAATGCAAGGACCTTTGCCTGCCCAGTGCTGCTCCAGGACCCAATTCCACCTGGGATGCTCCGCCAGGCACAGCTCCAGCGCCTGCCTTTCCCTTTGCCCTTCCCTGGCAGGCAGAGCCTGTTTTTTCCCCGCAGCGGGAGCCCAGCAGCCCATTAGACAAGGCCTGATTGCTCCTCCTCACCTCCCCCGTGACACAATCGAGTGCGCATACAAGGCAGAACAAAACAGTGACAATTGGTGACAAATGGACTGCACAGCATCCCGTGGCCCCGTCGCCAGGGAGACCCTGGCCAAGCATGGGCGGCCGATTGGGGACGGCAGAGGGGACACAGGTGCTGGGAACCCGGCCCTGAGTGCGGATGGAAGCCCCGGAGCTGCCGGGCAGAGCCGCCCTGGGCTCACCGGCTGAGGGACCCAGGGCTGCGACCCCTCGGGCCGAGCCAGCTCTGCCTCTCCCCCGCCGTCCCCCTCTAATAAGGGTAATTTTTCCAGAAGTATTTTCCCAGGTCACAGCAGTGGTTCGACAACAAACAGGGAGGGAAGGGTTTAACCGGTGCCGTTACCGGCCCGGGGAGCATCCCGAGCACAGCCCCGGGGTTAAGGAACACGGCTCTGGGCTGGAGGTTGTATCACAGCCCTGCTCTGCCGGGGAAGGAACCCAGGCCAACAGGGGCTCGCTCCCAAGCTCTGCTGGCAGAGCCAGGAGTCTCTTCCGGGAACATCTTGGAATGACTCAATGCCTTTTACTTTCAATGCAAGTGATGTCAGTGCCCCGCCGCCGGCGTGGAAGCACTTCGGGCTCCCGCAGGGCTGCCCACATTCTCCAGCGCTCAAAGCACCAACAAAACTGGATGGACAGTTTCTAAAATTCAGCCTCCCTCCCCCACGGCAGCAGCAAGTGCTGCCCTGGGTCGGGCTGGTTTGAGTCTTCCCAAGGAATGACCTGCAGTGGACACCCACCCATCTCAGGGTTATGGTTCAGTGGGCATGGTGGGATTCAGCCAAAGACTGGACTGGAAGATCTTTGGAGGTCTTTTCTAACCTTAGTAATTCTAAAAAACAGCCACACAGCAGAGACAACCCCTGGAAAATGACTTTGCTTCAGACAAGCAGAACTGCACCTCTGCACCTTTGTGCCCTCCATGCCCCTCCGCTGCAGTGGCCCTCCCGAGAGGTGCCCGCGGTGCAGCCGAGCATCCCTGCACGGGCTACGTGCCTTTGGGCTGTGCCTCCTCCCCGGCCCCCCCTCTCCCCGGCCCACTGTGCGGTGCAGGTGGGCAAGAAAGAGTTAAGGCTGCAGCTGCCAGCCCCGGCGGTGCGGAGTTATGCTCAAACTGTTCCCACTGCTGCATGAAGTCAGCTGTCATTAGGGAACAAAGGCGCCCCGGAGCAGCTCAAGTTGTGTCACACTCGGGAGGCGCGGAGACTGCTCCCTGATTAGGATTTCTAAATCAGTCCCATCGAGGCCACAGAATAAAGCCGCAGAACAATGAGCGGGGGCACATTCACACAAGCAGCAGCCCCCTCCGTCCCCCCCGCCACCCTCCCCACCCCCTCGCACGCTTCTCCTCCCGCCCCAGCCCCGCAGCACTTCACCTCCCCGGCCCGCTGGGACCGCAGCTCCCGCTGCCCCGGCGCTGGCTCTCCATCCCTGCTCACCCCTCAGCTGGGACACTTCTCAAATCACCAGGGTGGGGCATCTCCTCAGTGGGGACCCCTTGCCCCAGGAGCCACCGGCCCTGTTCTTTGAGGTGCCCAATTTGGGCAATGCACAGAGGCTGATGGAGGAGGCAATGCCAGGCACTGAAACTTCCCAGCGTGTTTCCTGAGCAGCCAGCACGGCCAATGCCTGGAGCACCTTCCCCATGCCTGGGAAACCATCCCCACGGGCCTGCCCTCAGCGCTGACCACGGCAGTGGTGGCCACCACAGCACTCTGCTTCCAAGCCCTGTGCTGAGCCCACCATCCCCAGGGATGAGCAGCCACGCAGTTCCCACCAGCCTGACATCCTCGGGGACCAGCCACACCGTGTGCCAGCACTGCCAGCCAGGCTGGGCACAGACCAGCAGAGTGGCTGCTGCAAACACGTTGGTTTTTCTTTGGAAATAAGGTGCTTTTCACACCTATAACAAACTCATGCACGCACATAACAAACCTCACCTGCAGCAACACCAAACTGTTTTAAAGGACGGGTCACCTCCCTCAGTCCTGGACTGTTCCACCACTGCCCCTTCCTTACTGACACTTCCTGGACTCCCCCCCATGGACCCAGAGCATCCCCCACCCCCTCATCCCTGTCCTTGCCCCACAGAGGTTTTTCTTTCCTGCTAAGCAAGACTTTGTGCACGCAGGAAGAGCTGGGAGGGGGCAGCCCCTGCTGCTGAACCCATCCCAACCCACACAGCTCACTCCATGAGCACACAGGTTCTCACTCTGGGCAGGAGGGAGATGTTGGTTTGCCTGGTGGGGTCCGTAAAAACTGTGGGAATTCTGGCACAAAATGACGCAGCACGAGTCAGAAAACCTTGAGGGAAACCAAGACAGTCGTGAATTTGGGATGTTAAGGACACGGAGGCAAGAATTAAGTGGTAATAGGTGCTGTTCTTGGCTCCAAATCTGCCTTTGCTCATGACATTGGCCATGTCAATTAGGAGCTCTTTGCCACATGGAAGGAGGAGGTGACCCTGTAAGTGGTTATTTCCCACAAATCCCAATCCTTAACACTCAGGGTTCCCACAAGGAATGACAAACATGATGGGACAGTTCTCCCACCACTCTTGGTTTATCCAGAGCTGTGACTCGCTGGGGGACCTGGAGGCCTCCACCGAGGTGGGGTTGGGATCCAGGCTGTGTTCCTGGTCCTGTGGAGCCTCCAGGCCAGCCCAAATCCCACACCTGTGCCATCAACCCGAACTCCTGAACAACCTTCCTTGGAGAGCTCCCGTCTTCCCCACGCAAAGACTCCTCCCTTGCACAGAGCCAGAACGACCGCACCTCTGTCCCCTCTGCCCTGCTTCGGATTTGGGAAGAGACAGGGGGATGGGAGACGGGAAAAGGGTCGGGAACCCACTGCCCCAAGGGTTGGATCTTCAAACCCGCAGCGAAAGGGCGGCGGGCAGCGGGAGGGCGGCAGCCAGCAGGTGCAATGAATAAATATCCCGGCAGAAATCAATCCGGAGAGGGGGGGAAGGGAAGGAATATAGATATCGGGCATCCCGCCCCCCGCCTCCAGCCCCCGGCAGGACACGCACGCAGACACACACACACTAATCCGGGGGATTTGGCCGTCATATGACATGCCCGGTCCGTCCGAGGGAGGGGATTTAAGGCACGCCTCTCCTTTCACGCCAGGAAAGGATTTTCATCTCTCAAGAGCACAATGAGGGGGGAAGGAAGGAGGAAAGAAAAAAAAAAAATAGAAGAAGAAAAAAAAAAAAAGCCAATCAAGCCGGGATCAGCTGTGGGCTGGGCTGCTGCAGGTCTGCCTGTCCCAGAGGGGGGTGCGGGGACACATATTGGGCCGTGTGGGAAACCCACAGTCTCAGCTTCTCACACATTGTTCTCCTGCCCGGCTCCCCCCAGCCCCCAGCCAAAGCCGTTAATGCCACAAAAGATACTTTGCCCATTGTGCCGGGGACAGCTGAGAGGATAGAGTTAGCCTTACACAGCTTTCCTGCCTCCCTCTCCCGCTGGAGAGGGGAAGAGGGGACAGGGCAATCAAAATGGAGAGTTTGATGCTCACCATACAAAAGAATTAAATCCACTTAGGCCCCTTTCTCGCTAATCTCGGACTGTGGGGGGTTAAATATGGTTACATTTTCATTAGGTACTAATAGCAAAAGGGCAGCTAATGGTAGCACAGCCCGCCGCATTGTCATGCAGATGGCTCCCAAAAGGGCTCCCCGGCCCGGCCGCGGCGCGATGGCATCCCCGGAGTGGGAAATTGTGTCACTCGGCATTGTCGGCGCTGAATTCCCTCAATGGGAAAAGTCATGTTTCCTCCGCCGAAAGGAAACAAGTTAAAACGCCCGGGGAGGGGTGGGTGGAGGTGGCGGGGAGGCACCTGGACCCTCCGGCAGAGCACAGAGCGATGCCCGGGGCGAGGGGCTGCTGCAAAGGACCACCTCGAGCCATCAGCCTTTGGCTCTGGAACGCCAGCGGTGCCAGCAGCCAGCGCAGCTCCTGCTGCCCAGGGGCCGGGAGGATGCTCTTCCCCCTTCCTTCGGGACTGCGGGGGCCCGGGGCAGGTCCCTGCTCCAGGGACACCCACCGGGAATTTGGACAAGGCGACAGGACGCTGAAAACTCTTTCTTTCTCTAAACACTTTGTTTGCAGCCAGCTCAGCCTCGCTGGGGCTCACTCTGTCCTCCCCCCCCCCTTCCTCCGAGCTGGAAACTGCAGATTCCAGAGGAGCTGGAGCAGGGAGAAGCACCCTGAGGGGCTGTGCCACTGCCCGCTGACTTGACTGCCCACAGAGCCACTCGGGGTGCCTGTGGTCACCCCAGGGTGACAACTCCCCCCTTTCATCCTCTCCTTGCTCTCCCAGCAGGTCGAGCTGCTGTTCTCCCATCACACCCACACACACACTCCTGTCACAGGTGGCATCAAAGGACCAGGCTCAGATTGGCACTGGTGCCAACATGGTACCTGGAACCTGGTGCACACACACCCTGGGGTGCCTCTGGAGCCATCAGTACTCCCAGCAAAGCACAGGTGCTCTGGTCAACTGGTGTCATCCCTTTGGGGTTCCCATACAAGCACCAGCATCCGTGGGGTCACAGCCTTCCAAACATTCTCCTTGCTGGAAGACCAACCACCACCATCCCTCACAGCTTCAGAAGCTTAATGCTGGTGTCTCAGCTGAAGGAGTGTTATCCCTCAGAGACCACCAGCTCCAAAGGGATCCCAGACCACTCAGGACTTCAATGCCTTGGGAGTGCCCACCCACAGAAAGGAAAACTGCTCATTTGGGTGCCTTGGCTAAATGCTCACACTAAGAGAGAGCAGACAGAAAATATCTGGCAGGGGATATTTTATAGGGTGAGAACACTCTGGGCTATTTTTTCTTAGGGTGTTAGAAGAGGGACCCACCACCCCACCAGTCAGTGAGGTTCTGTCCTTTCCCCCACAGCAAGTGGCACGAAGGTAAAAATGCAGCAGCACAAGCAAGGACAGACAAACCCCCCATCTGCACAACACTCAAGTGCAAATCTCCTGACAAACTCTGACACCACGTCTGTCTTGCCTGACTGCCAGAGCCCAGACCTGAGCCAGATTTCCTGCAAGCATTGCTGAGTTTTGCAAGCTTTGAGTCCTCGGAGAGTCGCATTTTCAGGCTTCTCTCCGTAACCTTCACACAAACCCAAGCTGTGACTCTGAAAGCTGAGATCCCTGATGCTCTGGAGCCAGAGCTTTCAGGGAGAAAGGGAGAGCAGGGGAAGCCATGAAGGTTGGCTTCCTGCAGGACGGATTCCCTGATGTCCAACAGGCCCGAGCTGAACTGTGGTTGCACCGTTCCCTTCAGCAGGAGTTTGAACAGGACCTGCTCTTCTACCTTCATCCACCTACACACACCCTGCTGGAACTGGGGGTGTTTTACACCTCTGACACGGTGGCAAATTTCGTTGACACTGCCCAGAAAGACTTTAAAAGTTTCTTGACAGTGAGAGGGGCAGATGGATGGATGGACAGCACGTCTCCAACCCCGCTTCCCTAGGAAAGCCTCCATGGAATAGGGTGTTGTGCAACAGCCACGATAGCATCTTGACAGCTCGCACCGATATTTTTCTGGTTTTGGGGAGAGCTGTGGTGTTGCAATCCAGGCTCAGGGTTAAGGGCTGGAGTTCTGGAAAGCTCATCCCTGCGAGGGGTGTCACGGAGAGGCGTCACGTCCTACGGGCACCCAGGAGGGGCAGGAGCCTCCTCCGAGAGCGAAGCCGTGAGGCTGCCCTGGACCTGCTCCAGCAGCTTACGCAGCTGATGATCTGTTCTGGCCCAAAATGTTTATTGTTTCCCAGCAAAGCTGCACTAGAGGCACAGCAACACCACAGAACACAGCACTCCGAGGTTAACACGTGTTATTTTTCACTCCTGTGCCTCAGGACCTTCCGGCACTAACGTTAGTCATGTTTGCTTCCTTCAACCTGAGCGAGTGAAAACAGGGGAGGGGGTAGACACTGAAACCTCCTCAGCAGTGGGGACCACTTGCAAGGGGAAGCTGCTTTGGGAAACCTGGCCATGTCCAAAAATTACAGCCGGTCTCGGCAATCACGGGAAGTAAAACATTAAAAAGCATGAGGCAAAGTGCATTTGCATGCTAAAAGCTCCCTTCGTGGGGCTGGGAGGCCGTGTCCAACAACAAACCAGAGAACTTCCCTCTCCAAAACTGTGCTAACCCTGCTGTCACCCCCCCCCGAGGGCTGTGGGGTGCAGAGGTGACAATGGGTGCAGCCACAGCCCCCCTGCACCTTGCACTTGGACATGGGGGGTGCCTGAGCTTGCTGGACAAGCAAGGCTGGAAGGGTTAATCCCTGCTCAGTCATCCCCATCCAGCACAGCCCCCGGGGCTTCCCGGGGAGGGGGGCACTGGGAGGTTTCCACCAAGGGGTGGATTTGCTGGGAAGTGGTTTTCCTGCAGCCCCAGCCCGGTCCCGCAGAGTGCTGCAGAAACAGGTTTGTGCTGAACTGGGAGGCTGCAGGTGGGCAAGTTACCTGAAGGCCATGGGGAGGAAACTCCTACATCCGCTCCCAGGGCACAGGCCTGCAGCCAGCCAAGGAGGGAGGGAGCAGGGGAGCCTCCTCCAGGGTAGGGTTTCACCTGCAAACACAGCTCCCTGCTCCAAACATGAGCTGACAGGCGGCTCTGAGCCAAAGCCCTGGGAGAGGCAAACTGAAAATCCCAGTTAGAGCTTCCTAAATCTCTAATGAGGAACAGGGAGAGAGCAGGGCTCTCCTTGGGGACTGCCTGCAGAAAGCAGGAGTGTGTCCCACCACCACTTCCCCATCCCAATCTCATCCATTAGCACACCATGGGTCTTTGATCCTGTAATCCTGCCCTGGCTGTGCTCCTCCTCCCCTTCATTCCTTTCCCCACCCCGGGTTTAACTGGGACCCCAACCAGCCTCAACAGCACTGCAGGGATGAGGCACCACCTTGCTGATAAAGCCTTGCCTTGCACAGGGCTTGAGTCCATGACTAGAATTCACGGGGCTCAAACAGCTCCCAAAGCACTCTGAGCTCTGGGAGCACCTGCAGAAGTACCTGATTTGTAGGGCACCTGAGAGCAAATGACAGGAAAATAAGGGGCACATCCAGGGCTTGTTCCATACAAACCCTACACAATTTCCATTTAGGTCAGAGGGGAAGACTTGCAGATGGCAGGGTGGAGGAGAGACAGAGCTCTTTGTGCTTGAGGAGGTCATCAGGTACAGGACAGTGACCCTGGACATCCAACCTCCTGGTTACTACAGAGCAGCAGTCAGGATGAAATGCAGGAAATCACCTGACAGCCCATTTCCCAAAGGTATCAGATCTCAGGTTTCATGGCAGAAGTGGCAAAGGATTAATCTTTAAGTCAACAGTTGTGCTACCAACCCTCACTCCAGGACGCTGCAGCAGTGGGGCGACACCTCCTCGCTCACCCCTCTCCCTCCTAAGGCCCAGCCACAGCATAACACACCCCCCAACAGCCTCCAAAATGGGCAACCTCCTAAAATGACCCACACAGAAAACTCTCAGCACAGAGATTCCTTCTGATTCCTACGCTTAGAACCTCAACTTCAGCTGCAAAGTTATTTTCTGTTAGAAAAGTGGTGGACAGGAGCAAGCTGGGAGTGAAGAGGGGAGACAACCCTCCAGACACCGGCTTGGAAGACATGAAAACACGCCTACAAGCTGGTGTTGGAACGGGCAGGAATGGCAAGGCAATATATAACTCCATACAAACACACATTTCTATCAAGCAAAGGCGTTTCTGGATTCAATGCCAAAGAAGGGCTTTCCTCGAGGAAAGCTCATTAGGAGTCCTCACCAGCCCAGCACCTTTCCCCTCAATAATAATAATAATAAAATTTAAAAAAAAGCAGGGCATGTTCTTTTGAAGGTTGTTTTCTTTCATCCCTCCTCCGCCCCCCGTGGATCTCCCCTCCAGCTCGGGGCTGGCTGTTACCTCCGGCTGAGGGAGCAGGCTGGCAGCCAGGAGTTGCTGCTCCTGCCAGGGCCCCCGGACACATCCCAGCCCTCCTGCCTCGGCCCAGCCCTGCTCCAGCACCTCAGGGACATCTGGAGCCCCTGCCAGGCGAGGGGGCCTGGGAAGTGCAGCCCATTCCAACCAGAGCTCCCACTGCCTGCACAGCATCATGCTGGGACCCGGGAAGGGCTCGGTGGAGATGGAGCTTTCTGTCCAGGGAGCACAAAGGAGAAGGGCTGGGGGACTTTAGGTGGTTTTTTTCTTTGATTTTTTTCCCTTTTTTTTTTTTTTTCCAGGTAGCAGTTCCTGGTTCCCTGCAGGACACACAGTTCCCCACCACAACCTCCAACCCTCGTGGGTGAGAAATGAGCTGGGCTGGATGCTGAACATGGTTACTGCTGAAATCTCTGTCAATGCAAAGGCACAGAGAGTCTTTGCCAGCTTGCTGGGCTCAGTTATTGCCCAGCCAGGCTTATCTGGCAGCAGATCATATATGGAGCCACATCCTAGAGCTGGGCACCAAGGGAAGGTCTTGGAGGTGGATTCACCAGACAGGGGATTTGGTCTGCAAAGCCTCTTCCACCCCATCTCCCCAGTTAACCCTGCCAGGGGTTGTGTCTCAACCCAGTTCACTTGCAGCCTCGATGCAGCCAATTCCCAGCTCCAGGTGACCACATCCAGTCCTCTCCAGCCCCAGGAATGAGAGGCCATCAGGCCTGAGGAGTGAATTAACACCTTATCCTTGCAAGAGCTCATCACATAAAAGTCCCAGCACCAGCCCAGAGAGGGCATCCTTCATTTAGATCACAGCAACACCAGCAAGGCTCAGCCAGGCTGGGCATCTCCAAGGAGGCTCTGGAAAATGCACAGGGTCTAATTCTGCTCTGCTCAGCCTTTCCTATGGGAGAGGGCAAAGCTGCTGCTCCAAACTCATCCCGTTCTCCATGTGTTTTACTGCTCTGAGTGATGGGGCAAGGCAGAAAGCAGCTCAGAGCCAGGACAAGAGGGAACCACAACCCCTGCCCAGAGAGCACTTATAAACCCGAGAGGCAAGATGGAACACGAGGGGGAAACAGGCTGGAGGCCAGAGGGGATGCCATAAAAACTTTGCTGTGGGCACAAAGCACCTCCCATCTCTGCCCTGGTCCAGGAGCTCAGAGCAAATCCTCCCCAAACCAAACTGGAGCAGCAAAACCCACTCATGGTGCAAACGAGGTGGGAAAAAAGGTGTCTGAGCCCTGGGCACCCCATGGGGCTGGAGGCAAAGGGACTGGGCTGTGTCTGCCCAGAGGGTTCAGTGGCACAGCCAGAAGGGGACTCCTGGTCTCCCCAAGCTTTGATGAAAAGACCCTTCCTCTCCTCTCCCTCTGCTACCTGCAGGGGAGGGCAAAATCCTCCTGACACCAGCGAGGCTCAAAGAAATCCAACTGCTCCCCACAGCACACGTTTGTCACCTCTCCTTCCTCTCCATCCCACCTTCCTCACTTCACTCACAAACCTATGATGGCAAAGAAGGGATTTCTTCCCCCTCCTCCAAGAAGGAAAGAGAGGAAGGGTTGGGAGGGAAGAGGCGTCTTATTTCAAATAAACAAACAAAATTTATTGCCGGACACATCCCCAAGCCCTCGGCCCAGGCTGGCAAACTGCAGCCCCGATGTAATAAGCACATAAATAAAGTTTACAGCTAAACTGGCCTGACCCAGTATTGCCCCGAGGTGCAGGAGCAGTATCTTGTCATTAGTATGCAGAACACATCCCCTTAATGTCTGCTCATTTGTTCTCAGCCCACTCGGCTCTATAAATCTCCACAAAAGGGCAAGGCAGGGCTGCGGGGGAGCCGGGGGAGCGGGGCCAGGGGGATGGGAATCGCCTCCTGTCCCGCTTCCAGCCGCAGCAACACGGCCTGCGCAGGAATCTCTCTGCCCTTCCTTCCACCGGAGCCCACGGGAGGAGCAGGACGGGCAGCTGGGAAGTGCCCGCACTTGCCTGCCCGAGGGGAAGGGAATAAACTGGGATCTGTGTGTCAGCACAGGTCCCAGAGCTCCCGGCACGGAGGGACACCCCTGGCTGCTCCCAGCTGGGGCACAGGTTCAGCTGAGATGGACACAAACACAGCTTGGAAGAGAAAGAGGAATTCAACAATATTTTCCCTCTTCTTTTTTTTTTTTTTTTTCCAGTGCTTTAAATCATCATCCCTCCTGTCAGACCCTCTCACCTTCAACACCCCACACAGCACAGGGCATCCCCTCCCTAAAACTCCTCTGGCAACTCCCCATCCTTAACAGCACCTTCTTGGAGACCCACCCGAGCTCTGCTGCAGGCTCTGGGCTGCACACAGGGCACCTGGGGTGGGCAACAAGGGGGGAGGATTCCTGCCTGGACAGGAGCACCAGGATCAGCACTGACAGCATCTCAATCCAAAGGGAGATGTGATCTCCCTCCCACACTGCTGTGAGAGGAGAATCATGGAATCATGGAGTGCTTTGCATTGAAAGGGACCTCAAAGCTCATCCAGTTCCACCCCCTGCCATGGGCAGGGACACCTTCCACTATTCCAGGTTGCTCCAAGCCCCATCCAACCTGGCCTTGGACACTTCCAGGGATCCAGGGGCAGCCACAGCTTCTCTGGGCAACCTGTGCCAGGGCCTCCCCACCCTCCCAGGGAGGAAGGAGAACAAGGTCTCTGATTCACTGTCCCACAGAAGTTATCTGCACTGCTCCAGTGCTCTGCACTAAACTTCTGCACAGGGCAATATCAGCCCCCCTTCCCTGTCATCAGCCTTGTTGGGATCTCCCCCACACGCCTGAAGAAGGCAAAACATGATTTATTGTCCGACACACACACAGAAAAACCCCCCAAAAACCAGGAAAGAAAGAATGAGGCAAAGCAACCACCCAGCACAAGCACCTGGGGAGCAGAGAGGGGGGTACATTGGGTGCAAGGAGCCAAGGGGAAAAGTGTTGTCTCCAGAGCAATCTGATGGCTCAGGAATTGGATTTCTGATACGAAATGATGGTTTAAAACCCCTCAAAGCAGCCCAGCCACCCCACATTCCTAACCCCTATTCCTGGCGTTCAGAACCTTCTGCTGTCAGGGAGTCTCACAGCAAAGGTGACAGGTCTCAGAGGTGCCAGGCTAATCCAGGAGATCACAGAGTCATGGAATGGTTTGGGTTGGAAGGGACCTTAAAGAACATCTCATTCCAACCCCACCTCTGTCCAGTTTGTGCCAGCCTGAGCAAATGCAGGGGAATTATTGCAGGTATGGAAAAGGGCAAAGCCAAACAAGGGTGCTTTTCTGCATACCCACATGGGTACCTAGAAACACCAGTAGTCCCCACTTTCCTAGGATGCATCAAGAAAGCCAAAGCCATGTGCTCTTTTAGATTCCAAATGCTGTAAAACTTTTCCTTCTGTCTCAAATAATGAAGTTTGCAGACACACGAACTCCACACGTTTTGGAATTCTTTCAACACTTGTAAACACAGGAGATGTGGTGCTCCAGCAGCCCACAGGCACCTCAGCCTCCAGGATATGAGAGAAATAAGACATCTCGAGCAGGAGATTTAAGGGCAGGGACTAAAGTGAAGACTGAGGTTTGAAGTGCAACTCGAAGCTATAGATGATTTGCAGATCTGAGCCCAGGTGTTGCAACCCTGCTCCCTGCCTGCCCTGCACAGACAAGGAGAGCCTTGAAATTCCCCTTGCAATCAGCTGAATCAGCAAATCCCAGCAGTTCCCACAGCCCTTGCTGCAGACTGGCAGCGAGCAGCAAACAGTGCCACGTGCTGTCGGGACCGGGGCGGAGGGGGCGAAGCCTGAGAACATTTCTGATGTCAGGAGCAATCAGGAGCTGCTCGAAGGTTCCAGGGAGACAAAACCGTGATGAAACCACCAGATATTTCACATCTCGTTACACGGGAGGGTTTCACCCCACAGCCTGGGAGCCCAGAGGTGCCACACACGCTCCTGCCCACGAGCAGGGTTCTACTGAAACGCGGCAGGACCCACGGAATCCGCACTGGTGGAAAGGCAGTGACCTCCCTCACCTCGGGTGGGAAACCAGCACATCCTGCCCCTGCTGCACCTCTCAGACGCTCCAGCTCGCTGGGTGATAACTGACATGCCATAAACCTGGTTTTTAACTCGCCTAATTACCAGTGCTGTGCTCATGAGTAACACGAGAGCGTTTAAGGTGGGGCACATTTTCCATTACGGGGCCCCGCTTGCACGGGTTCCATGAGAAGTGTTTTCTGCTGGATGCGGCTGGGACAGAGCAGAGCCACGCTCCAGACAGAGCTTCCTAACCCCAAACCACCCCTGCCAACCAAAAGAGCCTTCCCCCTTCAGCAGAGGGGCTCCTTCTGCAGGAGAACACCCCGAGTCACCCCCGCCAGCACCACGGAAGTTGACCTTGGATAAATTCCCTGCCTCCCCGAGCTTCCCCTTTCTACAACACTGTGGCACTTGCATCAACAGCATTGGCAACATCAGATGGATTGAAGGGTACTATGCCTAAAATAATAAGGAAGGAAATAATGCAGTCCAGGCAAAATACTTTGGAATAATTAAATTCGAGGAACGGCACAATCCAGTTCCCAGCTGCAAATTGCTCTGGAAACATGGTTCCATTCCATGGAGCAGCAAGCTGGGGGCTTTGGTACAGGGAAAAACAGAGCCCCAACAGGGGGAATGTCTCGAGGAGTGAGGACAATGCAGTTTCTGGGATCACCTCTGTTCCTCTGTGATCAGACCTCGCTCAGCTCACACGACCTGTTGTGTTCCCAATGGAGCAGAACCCACAGAAACAAACCTGCCTCTCATCTAAGAGGCTGCTTTTCCAAAATCCCCTACTGCAGGTGGGTTTGGTGGAACCTGCATCGAGGCTGACCACAGGGAAGCTTTTCCTCAACAACAAGCTGGAGGGACAGAGGCCACGTGATGCCCAAATGTGTCCCTGTAGGATTCTGCACACAGAGAGACGCACGGGGAACAACGGGAAAGCCCCACAGCCCTTGTCCCAGACCTGGGACAGCTCATGGAATATCCTGAGCTGGAAGGGACCCACAAGGAACACCAAGTCCAACTCTTGGCCCTGCACAGGGCAACCCCAAAAAGCTCTTGGATCCAACACACGGTCAAGGGGAAGGAAACACCAACAGAGCAGCCCTGGCCTTACAGAAGGGCAGTAGCAGCCTGGGAGCCCTCTGACCCAGGCAGGGGTAGAGCACAGGGCTGAGCTGCTCTCCCAGAGGAGCCCAGAAAGCTCAGCCACTCCCAATGCAAAAGAAAAATAGAAATAAAACAGTCCAACATACCAAACCCATCATTTTCAGCCCAATGTGGAAACATTTTGGAGCTCCTGGGAGCTGCACCGGTAGGAGCACTGGTTTAGTCATCACATTTGAGCCCTTCAGCTCCAGGACAGCCCAGTGCAGCCACAACCATGCAGGTTTAGGCTGGGCTGCCTAAAACTGTACCCCAATTCTCCTGCAAAGAGGGAGCCAATGCTTTGCTACCCACACACTCAGATCCAAACTCCTCCTTGCCATCCCTGCCTTCCAGCTGGCAGCTTTCGGTCAGGGAAAAGACAGAGGATGGAGTGGGAAAAAAAAAACCCCAAGACTAAATCCCTGCAGATTCTCATCTTCCTCCTCTCGTCTCCTCAAGTCATTGTTTTGCAGTACAAGTATTTCAGCTCTCCCTGTACCCGAGAACAGGATTAGACAGGTCACACCGTGGAATCAGATTACAGACTTTTACCTTTTTAACTTCTCTTCTCAGCACGTAGGCTGCGAGCTGACACCGGGGAGGGAGCACTCAGGGGACAGCCAGGGCTGGGTGGAGGTGGCAGCAGAACGTCAGTGAGTCACAGGGATCTGCCAAGTCATTGGAAGTTCTCACGAGCCCGGGACCTGAAACAAAGGAACAGGTGGGTTAAAATTCAGGGGAGCAGAAAAGAAAAGTTTTACCCGACCCGTGCAGGCAACAGAGTAAAAAAACAGCTGAAAAAGTGTCCTGCTGGAATATTGTCCCGAAGGGCTTCAGCTTCCTTGCAATTCAGAATTACAGTTTCCCCTCTCACAGCTGCCTGCAGGGCTCCAGCAGGGCCAGGGAGCCCTTGGTATCCTAAACAAGTGGGCTCTGAGGGTGCAGAGTCCTGCAAGATCTGGGACCTTGCAGAGGACTTTTGTGGCCATGGACTCCAAATCATTAATGAGCCCTGTGCTTTCAGTGCTACAGATTTTATTTTCACATGGTTTTCCTTCAGCCAGGGAGAACATCTGTCCTGTCTCAGCCTCTCCTCTGACTTCTTCCAGTATCAGCATCCTGCAGTGTCCCCACTGAGCCCAAAAACCAGGGATGAACACAAAGACAGTCAAGAGACATCAAGAAATGGAGAAGATGAAGAGCCCATTCCTCAGGATAATCACTCTGGTAAAAGCACGTGTTGAACTTGTTATATGTGTGTATAATCTCGAGCTGTTAATGCTCATTCTGATCTCTGGGGACAGCCCAGGACAGCCTGTGCTCCCAGTGCTGCCTGGCCCCACTCCACCTGCACAGGAGCATCACCCAGAGCAGTTCATTCAGGCTGGAAGTGTCTGAAGCATCATTACCCAAAGCACCCATTTCAACTGAGCCTTTTGGGTCCCTTCCAGCTCAGGATATTCTCTGCTTTTCCCTGCAGTCAGCACTGCTCCTGCTACATCTTGGCTCTTACTGTGAACAGTATTCAAGTGCGAGTGGAACAACATTACTAAATTTATTATAATTAGCCCCAAAACACGAGGAGCATAAAGAGATTAAATTCCTTGCCCTATTTTATACCAGACAGCCAGGCAGGGCACACCACGAACTGCTTCTCCAAGGCAGAGCAGTGCCCTAATCAATGATCCATTCTTCCTCCCTTAACGCCTCGAATGGCAGGGGAAAAATAATTAATTGCCAAATAAATTATTTAACCAGCTTGGCTTTTTGTTTTTTTCCCTGTTCACCCATCACCTTTACATTTATTAACCTGGTTGTTCCAAGTCCTAGGACACCCAGGTGTTGACAGGACAGTCCTTTCTACCACAGCACTGCCTGAAGTCACTGGCACTGTCCAAGGACATGGGGGTCATCAGCTGGACCCCAAAGGCAAATCTCCCCTCATCCCACCCTTGTGCCCCACCAAGGAGCCCTGCAGAGCTGGTGGTGGAGCACCAAGAAGCCTCCAACCAGTCCCAGGCTGGAGGGATGTGCTGTGAAACAATGTCCATGAAACGCCCAAGGCTTGGGAGTTCAAACCACAAGAACAATTCTAGAAGATGACCAAGAACTTCCTCTAGACAATGAAAAGCAAAATTAAACCCTCCTGTTTTCCATTCAGGGTGTTGCTCCCAAGTGCCATGAGAGCAGCCAGGGTGTCCCTCACCTCCCAGCTCTGGGTCCATCTGGCAGGGGCTACAAACCCAGGGGGAAACACTTCACGAGATACAGAGAGAAAATCAGGGCAGATTTCCCTCAAATAACATCAACCCCTCATGTCAACCCAGGGTCTGACCCCCAAGGGCACGTTATATGGTTTTATTGGTCTCAAAACCTCTGAAGAAGGCTCTGACACACGATTTCAGCTCCGAGCCATCTCCACTTGACCAACTCAACTCGCCTTTCCCAGTCAGAGGGATAACGAGAACAAACTGATGAAAGGTGCACACCAAAAAACATAGAGTCACTGAGCTCAATCCCCCCCAGAGGGAACCATCTTTAGCATCATTCTTACAGAATGTACAGCACACACAGCAAGTCTGTGATGGTTTCATCACACTCAAACAGGAGAAGCCTTAACTATCCATTTCCAGGGCTGAGCAGTCACAGCACATCGTGTGGGTATTTTGAGTCTTTCCTACGAGGCACAGCCACCACAAGTGAACCACAGGCCTCCTCCTTCCCACCCCTCCAGTGGCAGAACCAGGAGGAACCAAGAGTTCTGAGGAAGGGCCAGAAGGGTGGACATATGTCACCCCTGATGAACCCCCAAAACAGGACCATCTGCTGCTGGGGACACCCCGGGGACAAGCCAGGGCCCTGCACAGCCCGAGCACCACCTCAGACATTTCAGCATGTCCCAGAGCAGCCCAGAACATCCTGGTTAATGAAGTTCCCGAGATAAAGATTAACGCAATCCTTTTCACAGGTTTCTGCTGGTAATTACAACTCTATCACTTCAGAGTTAATTACACACAGCTAAAGAGGTTATTAGGTGTAGATGGAAAAAAGCATTGTACTGGAAACAATTCCCTTCTGCCCTTAGCTGGCTGAGAGCTAAATATTCCCAGAGAAGAGGAAAGGTGGGAATTCTCCGTTTAACTGGTGTGTTGTTGTGAAAGACTTCTACCTTTGGGAGAGGGAGCTGGGATCAAACATGTCTCATGGGTGAAGTCCCACCTTCAGGGGACCTTTGAGACAAGGGCACAAAGAGCATCATTCCCCAAACTGCTGCTCTGTTATTTTAAACAGATAACTCTGGAGCAGAAAGCAGAGAAGCAGGAGGAGCTCAGGCTGCAGCCATTAACAAATGCCAAAGGGGTGCACACACCACCCTCCCCAGGATGATGTGTGAGACAGGCCAGGGCAAACCCCAGCAAATGCACTTCCGAGCTCAGAGCCCCAGGGCTGGAACAGGTACCAACAGAGAGGGAGGGGGGAGGAAAAAAATCACAATTATAAAAAGCAACTGTCAGAGAAAACACTTGAAAACCAGCAGGCGAGAAAAGCGACAGTGCAGGTAAAGAGAGGTGCTGACAGGAGCTGGGGAGGGGAAGGGCTGTGTGTGTGACCAGCCTGTTCCTGGAGAACAGCAGCCTGGATAACGGTCCATCACACAGTGTGGGGGTGATGTGGCCCCAGGATGGACCCCCAGCCTCCCTGGGAGGGGGTTTTCCAACCCTGCCGTGGCCAGGAGGGTTTGGCTCCCTCGGTGAGTTCCCATGTGTGGATCAGCTGGATCAGCAACGACAGCAGGGCTTTCAGAAAGCTGCTTGCTCTCATTAAAGACTCCAAGGGATGGAGAATTGACTCTCTCCTCCCTCACAAACTGGTCCAGCACTTAATTAAAACTCCAAATTAAAAAATCCCCACACTTTCTTTTCCAGTGGGAAAGCTGCTCCCAGCCCTGGGTGTCTCCGTGTCTCCTGGGAGTGTCCGTGTATCAAACACCTTCCTGGAAAGGTGCATCACCTCATCCCTTGCCATCACCCCGCTCAGGTGCTGCTTCTGGACTGAGTCAATCCTTAAAATATCTGCCATCAACAGGTCAGGTATGTGAACGAGTGTTTAAGCCCTGATGTCTTGTGCCCAATTAAAGACAATCCCCAGCCGGGGCAGCGCTGCCGCTCCCAGGCTGGGGCTCAGGGCTGGATTTGCTGCAGAAAAAAAATCACCTTGTTCCAACAACCCCTGCTGAAAATCAGAGCTGTTCCCTGTGTGTAATCCCAGCTGTGTTTCCACCCGGCCCTGCAGGACAGCAGGGTCTGTCCATCACCATCACCGAAGCAGTGGCCAGGAATGCCTTCCACCATCACCTCTCCAGCCAGGGCACAGCTCCTACAGCAGCTCAGGGGCATTTTTACCCTTGAGAACCCACCTTCCCACCCCCCAGGCTGGAGGAATGTGGCTCAGGCAGTCCTGGGTGCAGATGGAAACCTCTGGCTTGGCCATCGAATGCAGAACTGAAACCATTTCCAAGTCACTTGCTGACCCTCCCCACCCGTTCTGCCCCACGGGAGGCCAATGGTTATTTACCCAGCGTTATATTAAATAAAGAGACAAAAAAAAAGAAAAAGGTTTTAAGGCAAGCAGAACTCCTTATCATTTCCTTCAATCTAGGGCTGGGTTTTGGAGAGTCATTCGCCTACAGGTGACTGACAGCAAGGGTTTGTGATGAAATACTGTTTGCAAAAACATCTTGCCTAAAAATGGCTCCAGCAGAGCCAACAAATTCCACCAGCTGATCCAGCGTTGCCACCCAGACCTATTGCTCATGGATGCAGAGGGACAGAGGCAGTGCCAGTGTGGGGTGGGGGGGAAGCTGATTTAACTGATGTTCTGCACAGTTCTGCAGCGAGGCAGATCAGCCGTGGATTTTAGCACAGCCTGCCCATGGAGAGGCAGGAACCCCGCCAGGGATTGCCAGGCACAAGCAAGCACTGGTCCATCCCTGCATGCCCAGGCCAGGAGCCCTGGTGGCACTGGGCACGCTGCTCTGTGCCACGAGCTGCCTGCAGGGAGCAAACACCCGGGACAGGCAAGACTGGACACGTTGTTTCCTCCCTGTGAGGCCTTTGGATGCCGCCGAGCACCTCTCTGGAAAAACCTTTTATCCCAAGTGCCCCGAGACAACAGCGATGCAAATGCACACAAGGGTTTGCTCCTTCCCCAAGGGGAGAAGGAACACCAAGTACATTTTGCAAGGTGCTGGCAGGAGGAAGGCAATATTCCCATTCTGCACAAGGGACACAGGGAGGTAAAAAGTGATGGGGTTCTGAAAACCACCAGCAGCAAAGTGAAAATCAGGAGTCTCTGCGTGCCAGTGCACTGCTGAAGTCTAGCACAGCATCCTATTTTTAAGGCAGAAGCCCAAGAATGTTTCACAGCTTAGATGAGCCTCAGAAAGCAACACACACAGAGAGCCTTGGAGTTAATGGCCCAATCAGCACACTTAGAACGAAGTTAAAAACGATTATTTGAGAATTCCTAAGTAACTGCAGGTCAGCTAAACACCTTCTCCAGCCCAACTGAGCAACCCAGAAGCTGAGCCTCACTACACCCACCATCTGCTAGGTCTGATATCACAGAATGCCAGACTGGTCTGGGTTGGAAGGGACCTTAAAGCTCATCCTGTTCCACTCTCCCTACCATGGGCAGGGACACCTTCCACCAGACCAGGCTGCTCAATGCCCCATCCAACCTGGCCTTGAAAAGCCCCTTTAAAAAAGGTGGCCTTTAAAGCCCATTTTTAAAGGGGCTTTGCTCTTTAAAAAGCCCCCTGAACACTCAGAAATACTCATCAAAAATGATTATACAAGCAGAGGAATAAATGCCACCCCTTGACCACAGTGTCCCAAGGACTGTCAGCTCCCTTGGAGAGGAACATGTCACCAGGCAGGGCAGTCACCCCCTCCAGCTACTCTGCTTCCCCTGGGAGTCAAAGGAGAGGGCTGGGAGCCTGCATCCATCCTAAAAGAAAGGTCCAAGGCTGGTGGGTTGACTTAATCCAGTCAGATCAGCTTCTTCATTCCTAAATGACTAAATTAGTTGTGACAGGTTTGGCCCGAGCTACATTCAAGCAGCCTCATGCAGAAGATTTTCCAGATGCTGCTGGATTAACCCCGGTGATACACTCAGTCAGTCCAAGGGCCACCCATCCCGGTTCCAAAGCCCTCGGGCACTTTGCATCAGCCCAAGCCAGGTCCACCCTGCCCACACCCCACCTCGGGGTTGCTGTGCCCTGTCCCTGGGAGATCTCAGGCACAGATCTGCAACGGGGTTTGGAACCGACACAGCTACAGAAAAAATAAATTATATATATATATAAAAAAAAACCAACCCTGCACAAGGTAGAGATTTCCAAAAGCAGGTAATTAAAGCAGCTCGGGTGTTCCCTGCACCTCGGGCTAATGGCAGGGAACAGCCCGCATGTGCACGGGCACAAAGAGGCAACAGCCCATAATATGCAGGCCGGTGCTTCTCAGAGGCTTTTACCTAAATGTTGCCAGGGTGATGTGTACATAAGGCTGTCCCTGCTCTGAACCGCAGCCACCACCCCACGGGAACACCCTGCTGGGAGCCCGGCACGGGGACTGCCGGGGGAGCACAACCAGGGGGGGCTGGGGGGGTAACCCGAGGGCTCCCGGTGGGTTTGGGGAGCCCGGAGCACCCCTCGGCTCCTGCTCCCCCCATCCCTCCAGGGGTGTGACAATCACGGCAAGGACGAGCTCGTGGGGCAGCCGGGCTGGCACTGCCCAGCTCTGCACATCCCCAAACCCACCCCAGATCTGCACAGCCCCAAACCCACCCAACCCTGCACATCCCCAAACCCACCCAACCCTGCACATCCCCAAACCCACCCAACCCTGCACATCCCCAAACCCACCCGGCTCTGCACAACCCCAAACCCACCTCAGATCTGCACATCCCCAAACCCACCCGGCTCTGCACAACCCCAAACCCACCCGGCTCTGCACAACCCCAAACCCACCCAGCTCTGCACAACCCCAAACCCACCCAGCTCTGCACAACCCCAAACCCACCCAGCTCTGCACAGCCCCAAACCCACCCCCAGCCGGGGCAGTTCAGCTCTGGGGGCACACAGGGATGTGCCAGGGCAGGGGATTTTAAAGATTTAAAACGTGATTCACAACTTCAGACTCTTTCAGGAGGTGAGGGGTCTCCCCAGAAGCTCCCCTGGGTGTCACTGACCCTTCACTGCAGCAGCGAGAGCTGGGACTGCACCCTCTGCTCCAGAGGAGTCCAAGGGGGAGTCACTCCCACGGAGAACAAGCCCCTGCCAGCTGCTGAGGGAGGGATGGACTTGGGGCAATGCTGAAAGGAGCCTTGAGAACCACAAGGGAGTTCAGAAGGTGGTCAAGTTTAACAGCACTGACCCAGCCTTGCCACACCTCAGCATCTGAGCAAGGACAAGTCTCCAGCAACAGGTTGGGAAAACCCCCAGGATGGAAGGGGAGCGGTACCACAGCTAAGGCAAAGACTCCTCAAAGTCTTGCTTGCACAGAACAGCACTGCCAGGACTCAGCTCCTGTGGACAACCCTCCCCTCAGCACCTGCAGCCCTGCAGGGAGAGCTCTGAACCTCCAGCACATCACCAAGGCCACTGGAAAACCGTCCTGGTTTCCCTACCAGTCCCAGCAGACATGAACACCCGGGCCCTGCTGCTGCTCTGGGTTATTCCAGGAGGGGAAGTGCCCCCTGGGCAGCAGAGGGTGGCAGGTCCCTGGGGAGAAGGATTTTTCCTGCTGTGCTGCTTCTCCACCAGCTGTGATCCCACAGGGATGAGGGTCCAGCAGCACCTGATGGCAGCAAACTCAGTTGTCTCTTCCCAACACAAAACCAGACCGAGACCCTCGAGGGATTCACATCAGTGAGAAACACAGGAAACACCAGAAGACATTTCTAGACCAAACACAGCCCAAAACATCTCCTGACAACGAAGCTCTGAGCTGTCCCACCACGCAGCCAGGGCAGACCCTTCTTAAAATCACCTCTGGCAATATCTCCCTGTTTTGCAAATGATTCTGGCTGCAGGAGCTGATTGAGGGACCCAGCAAGGGCAGGATTTTCTATTTTCTGAAGCAGTTTTGTTGAAACTGGCAATTTAATTAGCAAAAAAAAAAAAAAAAAAAAAAAAAAAGAAAATTCTTCAGTATAATTTAGGAAGAAACATTATTTCCAAGTTAATGAGAGAAATATTCTAATTACGATGTTTAACAAGTTCTGACTTTGCCAAAATGTTCTCTTGGGAAGGCTGCACATATTTTCCCTGAACTTCAAGCAGCCAGAGTGGGAAGGGGAGAAAGCAGAGGAGGAAAGGAGGACAAGCAGCGAGGAAAGGATTCTGTAAAAGCAACAGCAAACTTGTCAAACCCCTGGTTCAGCCATCAGCTGATGGAAAATGAAGAAACATCAAGGAACAGCATGGCAGTGGCTCTCTGCTAGGCCAGGTTGGACAGGGCTTGGGGTAACCTGGGACAGTGGAAGGTGTCCCTGCCCATGGCAGCATGTGGGATTGGATGAGCTTTAAGGTCCCTTCCAACCCAACCCATTCCATGGTTCTAAGATACCAGACCCAGTAGATGGTGGGTGGCACGTGGGTGCCACGTTAACTGCCCAGCCCTTGGCAGCACCTAGGGCAGGAAGCCTTTCCCTCTGAAGGCAGCTCAGGGGGGTGATATTTGTTTTCTCTGCACGGCTCAACAGCAACATAAATTTCCTCCTCCCGGCTGCAGACAGCACTGAGGTGGCTCCTGTCAGCTCAGGTTTCTTTCCCAGTGAAATCCCTCCCCAGCAGCCAGGTCTCTCTTCCTCCTGGGAACACTTTGGACTCGTTCAGGACCCAAAAGTCCCACTGCCACCAGGCAACACCATAGAAAGGGCATCAGTTCCAGCTCGATACGCAAACCCACCGTATCTGGCAGATGATTCATTGATCCACATGACCTTGTGACAGGTTCTCAGATCTTTATTATTCCTGAATCACATCTGCTCGTAAATACCAGAGGGTTTTTTCACACCTGGTGTTATTACAGTGAACAGCCAAAGGACGACTCATTTTGGCTGCCTTAGAAAAATATTTCCTCCTCTTTTGGGCTTTTGCAGGATTACAGGAAGGGACTGGCAGCAGAGCCTCCCCACAAACAGATCATTACCTCTATTGGGACTCATGGTTTCGGCAACACTTGAAGTAATTAAAAAGTTAAATTACAGGAGAAAGAGGACTAAAACAAAACCAGAGTCACTGTTTACTTCCCCGTGTTGGTTTTTAGATGATATCAAGCTCCAAACCAGGAACTCAAACAGCAGGGACTCACTTTGATAAAACATATCCTTCCTCCCTGCTGGAGGCATCTAGGGAGGAGCTCCTGCAGCTCCTGATCCCATTCCCCTGGAGTAACAGAGCCTGGGACTGCCAGTCGTGCAGAGGTGCCAAACACCCCCCTCTCCAGGCTGGCAGATCCCAGGACCTGCCAACAGGGCCTGGAAAACTGTGGGCTCAGTCACTGAGCCAAGACAATTCCCTGTTTTCCTCATGGACCCAAAAGCCTCAGAGCTTGAATACAAGAGGAGCCAGGGGGATGGACACAGGACTGCCCCCAGAGGGGCATCCAGAGCCCTGACTTTCCAATATGTTTGATCAGAACACTCACAGAAAACATGAAAGTCAACGTTTCAGCAAATAAAATGTTCCCCCAGCCCTTACTTAATGGTAAAGAAAAGTAACAGCCCATAAAAATTTCTACCTCCATTTCTCTGCAGGAAGCAATGGAGTGATTTCCCCAGTGCCTGGGGGAATAGCAGCGAGCCAGGGGAGGAGACAGAATTCCACAGGTCACATCCAGCCTATGTGGCCAGGTCATCCCTGAGCTGGGGCAGGTCCTGCTCCCTGAGCCCTCAAACCCAACCCTGAAGCCCTGACCTCAGCCAGACCTGTCTTGAGCAACCCTCAGAGCACAAGTGCTGAGGTGATTAATGCCACAGCCACCCGTGTCACCTGCCAGGCCCTGAGAAGACACCATTCACCACAGCCTCAAATTTCCTGAAACTGGAGATAATTGTTGGTTTTGGCCCAGCTCTGGAACGTGCCCAGTGCACCAGGCTCCCAGGCTCCTTGGGAACGTGTGATTTAATAGGAGACCGAAAAAAGCCTGACTCCAGCAAAACTCCAGGCTGGAAGGAGCCTCCAATGTGCTTCAACAGGCTGCAGGGTTGCTTTTTAATCTTGCTGCCTCCTGCTCCCAACCTGCCATCAGACCAAGGCACTGGGGGCTGGGACAAAAGGCACAGCCCCTGGTGCTGCTGGCACAGCCACATCTCCCTGCATGTGCACAGCCCTGCCTGGCTTTTCCCAGCTCTTACCCATCCCAGGAAAGCACCGAGTTTGGGAAACCAAAGGGAAAGCCCTGGGAACAGGGACAGAACAGCTTCAACACTGCTGAACACCTGGCTGGGAAAACCTCCCTGTCAAACCTCCCAGGTAGAACCCACGTGCCTGAAGGACAGGCACTGGGCTGCTCAAATTTGGGGTGTTTGTTTTTTGTTTTCCTCTAAGAGGACATGGAGAAAGTTTTTGCTTTCTTAAGCAGCCCCAAATTTCAGCAATGATGTGGCAGCTCCGTGCTGGACACACAGGGACAAACAAGACACCTCGTGCAGGGGGGCACAGGAGGGGGTTCCCCAGAGAGCCCAAAACTGCAACAGAAAACACATCTCAGCACTGGCAGGAGCCAGGTCAGGGGCAGGGTGGATTAAAGACTGGGCTGTTTCTTTATTTATTTGGCATTTACCAGGGAACAAGGCCCTGCTTTGCAGGTTCAGTAGGCACAGCTCCCTGGGAAGCTGGACACGGATGGGCTGGGATGAAGCAACAAGAAAGCAAGTCACCCCCTCACCCTGCACTGAGCCTTCCCCAGGGGAGACTGTTCCACTCCTTCACTCATTCCTCCCTGGCAGAACAGTGACCCCAAGCCTCCCCCTTTTGTCGCAGCCCCAGCCTGGGAGATGTTCCTCCTTTTGTTCCACACCACGGCCAAAGAAAACACTGAGATGGCACTTCCCCAGGACAGGCTGCACAAACCCAGCAAGGTGTGCAGCACCCCTGGCACCACGGGGGGGTGGAGGGTGTCCCTGCCACTGCCACCCTGGGAAGGCAGCCCAGGGATCCCAGGGCATCCCTGCAGCGGCCCCTGAGCACGAAGGAGTTAAAGCCTCCTGGTTGCTGAGGGATTTCTCCATAATCTGCCCCCATGTCATGGGGATCAGGACTGTGGGTGGTAGTGCTAGTCCGTGGCAGTCGTTCAGGCCCATGGCCCAGCACCTGACTGGCTCAGAAAACCCTCTTATCCAAGCAGTTTTCAAATTTAATTAAGAGGGACCTGTGACGGGCTTAACGTCGCCTGTGCCAGCCCAAAAGCTCCCTCAGGAGTTCTGACAAAGGCAGGAGGGAGCAGGGACACAGCCAAGGGGTGGCTTGGCCACGGGGAGCCACGGGAAGGTTTTTGCAGAGTTTCACCCAAAACCACAAAGCAACGGCAGGAAAAAAAAATAAAACTGAAGGCGATGGTGAGAGTGAGGGGTCAGATTCTTTTGTGCAGAGGTAATGGTGGAGCCAGAAGGAAATTCAGGTTAATAAAAAACGGGCTCTCTTAGTTAAAGTTTGCCAACCCCAGGGAGCAGAGCCTCTGCTCACCCTGGGACGTGGCTGGAGCCAACACGTTGAGCTGGGCCTCACATGGAGCAAAGCAAAGCTGCTGCTGGCACTGGGAAGGGGATGGGGAGCACAGGAAATGCTCCTCAGGTGGGAAAACTCCTGGTTTTCCCAGCTCAGGGGCATCAGTCCCAAGGGATCACGTCCATCCCTCCTCACCGTTGAAATTCATCCATCCTGGGTAAGAGGAAACCACAGGACATGGCAACAAGCACTGGTTTTAATGTCCCTCTAGGAGAATTCATCCCAGGAAAGTCAGCTCCGTGCAGGGCAGGGACCACCAGTTTGACAGGGCAATGGTGAGAACATCAGAGCACCAGTCCAGGAGGAAGATCCCCAGCTAATACAAACAGGTTAAATAGACTCATTTCCTAAAATTAGTCCCAGGCCAGGATCCCACATGGAAGTTATGTCATTAACTGCTAATTCAATTACCTGGATGACAGTAGCTCTATGCCCTGACTTGAAATCTGAAGTCTTGGTTTGAGGTTGGGTTTGAAGGGTTTGGGTGTCCCACCCCCCCCTTTATTTTTGGCTACTTGGCAAACTCAGCCAGAGCAGGAAATTAGGAAGAGAAACAGTCTCAGTGTCAATACTCACTGAGTCTATTTACCAAGGGCTATTTGCACTAGATAATCACTCCAGAGTGTCTCACCTCCTCCACTCCTCAAGAGCCAAATGATGTCATGGAAGTGGCATCCAGAGCAGGAGCCAATATGAACCAACATAACCCAGGCCCAGCAGGAAATCACTCAGCAGCCTCTACATTTACATGGGATCAGCTCCCCTTCTTCCCAGGGCTGTCCATTGCATGGGATCAGCTCCCCTTGTCCCAGGGCTGCCCATCTCCAGCACAGAGGGGGAGCACGTCCCCTCACCCACCCCAGACAGCCCCAGCCTGGAAAGCATCCCCGGGGGGTGAAGTGCCTCCATACAAGTGTCTGAGCAAGTCCAGAGCTCACAAACACAACTAAACACAGATAATTCCATGACTTTGTTCCTTTGCCTTCAAATGAGCCCAACTATGGTCATTAAACAGCGAGTTTGCCAGATCTGCAAACTGATCATAGCTCCAGCTGAGCACTGTCTCCCTTTAATTCCTCTCCCCCAGTGACAGCCATGGGAGCATCAGCCTCCAACAGCCTCTGGAAATGCTAAAATTGCCAGACTCCTCCTGCCTGGATCCCAGCCTCCTGCTCCAGGTGGGACTGTCACTGCCCATCTGCAGTGACACCTTCCCTGCACTTGCACAACGGCCCAGTGGCCACCTCCAAACCCTGACAGGGCCACAGCATCTCTCCCAGGGCCACTCAGCTCAGTTTTTACTCCCCTGGGACAAAGCCACAGAAACCAAAGCCCAGACTCCTCCCTCAGAGCATCCAAGGGGATGAGCCAAAGGCACCCGGGCACTGGGAGCACTGTGGGTTCACTGGGGTGGCTCTGCCATGGCCAGTCCCACCTCCCACCCTTCCCTCTGCATTCCTGCTCCCTGGGAGACTCCCTGGACACAAGCTCTGGCACTGCCCCCCCAGCCAGCCCTGCCTGTGCCACGGAATCTGTTAATCAGGGCGAGCAGCAGGAACTGGGACAGAGCAAAACCCCCGGGGCTGCTGCCCACCCACGTCCCACAAATCCCAGGGGAGCCCCACGGGATCCCAGGCTGTCCTAGCAGGGCTCTGCACCCACACCTCCGGCCCTGTGGCAAGTGGGGAGGGGGGACAGCAGCAGGAATGCTGAGACACCCCACACGTGTCCAGACACGTCTCCTCCAGGCACTGTCGGGGCCGAGGAGCTGCTGCCCAGCTGGAGGAACTTGGATGAGGATCATTCGTGGGAAGGGCTCCCAAATCCCACCCCAATCCCCCCACCAGGGCTGTGGGCAGTGGGCTGAGCACAGGCAGAGAGGACCCTGCTCAGAGGAGACCCTCCTGAGGAAAGGGTCCCTCTTCACCTGGATGGATTTCCAGACCCTCACACAGGAGGGAACCCGCAGGAATCAAGGATAACTCAGAAGCTGGCATTGCCTCCAGCTCCTTTCAGCTCTGCCTGCTCCAAAATGCACACTCAGGGACTGCAGGGACAGGCCTGTGTGATCTCTCCTTGGCAGCCCTCAAAAAGAAACATTTTGCCATTTTATCCCACTATTTAAAAAAAAATAAAAGCAAAGAGGGAGGTGAAGGGGAGGTTGTATCGGACGATTAAATATCCACAGCAGCCCAGAGAAAGAGGAGGACAGGAACACAGGAACAAAGGGGGAAAAAAAAAATCTGCTTTTTATTATTAAACTATTCTCTCAAATTTCTAATAAGCAGGTTGAAGTTTAAATTACAAGATCTCTAACAAAGTCAGGATCCAAACAGTTCAGGAGCCTGCAGATAACAATCGCCTTTCCCCAGCTCGGTTTCAAGTCATTTTTTGCGGAGACAAAGCTCCCATTCAGAGGGGCAGAGGGACCTCGGGGGTTTTATTACCCTCAGCCCTGGAGCCCCGAAGAGGCAGAGCCAGGGAGGGAAGTGGGTCCTGCACCTGCAGAGGGACAGCAGGGACAGTGAGGCCACCGGCACCGGGAGGATCTGGGGCAGCCCAACCCCTTGAAGTGCAACCTGAGCCCCCCTGCTCAACTCAGCCTTGCAAATCTCCCAGATTTCGGGCAAAAAAAGGAGGGGAACAGGGAGCCCTGAGCTGTCAGACCTGGCTGCACAGGGTGCAAACTGCTGGAGAATTCATCTCTGGTCCTTACCTTGTGGCAAAACACAGTTTGGATGCTGTGAAGGACAATGCCAGAGCCAAAGGATGTGCTCTGTCAAAAGGGGGATTAAAGCTGGAAGCATACCTTCCATGGGAATCTGGCAGGAAGGATACACCAAATCCCTAATAAATAAGAGTTCTGCTGAAATTTCAGGGGAAGAGACATTCAACAGCCAACTGGGAAGGTGGAACTAGGCTGGGAGAACACCTTTGCCAGGTGATAAGCAGAGAGCACCTGGAGGAAACAGCAGTGCTGTCTCCAGTTCCAGACCATTCCTGCACAGGACACTGGATCCAGTATCCTTAATGCCTACTTCAGAAATACCCTAAACATGGAAGAACAGTGTTAGACAAACCCCCTCAGGGCAGGGGTTCCTAAAGGGATTGAAGGACCTGCAGATCAGTCTGATTTCTTCTGTGCCTGCATCACAGGACCCCTGAGGTCTGTGTGCATCTGTGGCACAGATACAGGCATAGACACCCCAACCCCACTGTCAGCTGGAGGTTTGGATGTGCCAAACCCATTTTGGGATCAGGCACATTGAATGTGTCACCACAGGAGCCTTGGGGAGCTCCTTGTCCAGGTCCCACCAGCTGCTGGTGAGGGCTGTGCCCCCCAGGAGGCACCACCGCCTGAAGAGGCAGCAGCACTTGCACTAATTGGGGTTAATTAAGCAGGTGCAACAGCGCATTGCGCCATTCCACGACCAGCAGCTTGTCAGGACCAGCTGGGGGACCCTGATCCGAGGCACAGGCACTCGGATCCCCCGGGGCCAGCGGGTGGGACAGCACTGGCAGGAGACGGCACAGCCCCAGCACCCACCTCCTGCTCGGCACGGGTTTGCCTGAAGATGCCCCCCCTTCCATCCCCCCCTCGCTCCCAGCTCCGTGGGGAGGAGGGGGAGGAATCTGCTTTCCCCGTGGGTCTTCCCCTCGCTCGCAGCTGCCCCCCCTTCTCCCCCTCGCTCCGTATTGAGGCCGATAATTACCGCTGAATAGCCTTCCAGATTCCCATGCTCGTCAGCCTGCCCTCCCCTCCCAGCGCCTCCCGGAGCGGGAAGGAAGGATTAGGCACCCACGGAGCAGCCGAACCGGGGCCACGGGCAGGCAGGACCACGCCCGGCTCACCTGCAGCAGGTGAGCTCCGGAGGGATGATGCACATCCCAGATCCCACAGGGATGATGCACATCCCAGATCCCACAGGGATGCTGCAGGCACAACCCTGGCAAAGCCAGCAGGACTCTCCCCCATGCTCCCCCCTCCCCGGGCATGCTTTTTCCCCACCTGCCCAGCAGCTCAAGGAGACACCCCCGAGGCAAAGGGAAGGTCTGTCCTGCCCAGGGAAGTTCACACTCCTGCACCTGCAGACAGCAGGCAGTGTGTCCATCAGTGCACACCCACCAGCACACGGATTTCTGCTGCTTGGCACCAGAGAACCAGGGAGCCAAGCTGGGGATGGTGTGGAGACTTTCTGCTGGGCACAGGGACCCCAGGACATGGCCCCCCATCCCTACATCCCCTCACATGCCCAGCCAGGGCATCACTGCTCCCCTGGGCCCGAGCAGAGCTCAGGCAGCAGTTCCACCCACGTTACACAGCAGAGCCAAGAACAAACCAACATCTCCCAAACCCTCCCCTCTGCTGGAGCCAGAAATCGAGGCTGAATTTCCTCCTCCACATTCAGCCCCTGTGTGAGGAGCCCCAGAGGTGACAGACCCTCGCTCAGCCCAGCACTGCTCAGCCCCACAGAGCTCTGTATCCCACCTGCTGCACTTCCATGCTGCTTGTGCCAGCAGCACACAAAAAGAAACACCCCAAAAAACAGAAAATGCTCTGAGCCGGCATCTGGGGCAGTTTCACCAGGGACATGCTGTGCCCAGGACCTTCACCCTTGCCCACGCACTGACCATGGCCAAGAGCAGCTCGAGTGAACAGCCTGGGAAGAGGGAGGAAGGAGATTCAGTCCCTGCTCTGCCAACAACCTGCATATCCCCCCTGAAAAACTTCCCCTGCACCTTCCCGGCCCAGCCCCCCTTCACAGTTCCTCTAATTAATTCAGGAGAAAATTAATTACAGCGGGATTTTCAGCAGCACAGCATCTAATGACCGACTCCCTGCACTCCAAACCAGATAATCTCGGGCTCCCACTCGCGCTGCCAAACCTGGCTCTGCCGCCTCCCCCTTCCCAGCCCAGCACAATGCCCTGCTCTAAATTAGGCAGGGAGAGAGTCGCTTGGCAAAAGCGAATCAGAGCACTGAGGTCAGGCCCTGCAAAACAACAGAACTGCCTAAAGAAACCCCAGCATTAATCCCGTCATGCTTCCGCCAAAGATTCCCCTTTTCAAGTGTTTTCTTCCTGGTAAACAAAGTTCTCTCCATTGGGCTGTGAATTTTAGGACACGGTTGCTTAGTAATGCCAGGCTAAAAACCAGGAGGTTTGTCCTGCCCCTGTGCCCTCCCCAGTCCACAGAGGAGGGCACAGGGTTTATTACAGAAATTAAAATGCTGTTGGAATCTCGAGGCAGGTCAGAGCTGATTTGCACCACAAGTGCTCCTGCTCAGAGCAGAGTTTTCTCCTGATACTTCATATGTGTGCAGGGAATATGGTCTTCCCATCCCTCTCCAGGAGCCCACTCTGCCCCTCTCCCCTTGCTTTTAGGGATGCTCCTGAAAGCTCGTGATGCTGAGCACCCAAAACTCAAAATCCACATCCCTCACCAAGGCAGGGGCTGCCCCAGGGTACCTCCCAGACCCGGCCCACGGGTCTGCTCCCCCTCATGCCTGTGCCACCTCCCTGCCCATGCAGGAGCGATTCCTGCGTGAAATCCCCCGTCTCTCTCCACCCTCCCTGCCTGTATTTCCATGACTTTGCTTTCCCAAGGGTCGGTTGCACCATCTCAACACCCTCCACACCCACACTGGCACCCAGCAGTCACCCTTCCCCTCAAAGCCACGTGCTCCAAACCGTGCCAGCTGTGAAACAACAACACAGCTCAACTCTCCCCCTTCCCATGGAGCAGCTCCTCCTCTGAGCGTCCTTCACATGGCAGCAGGGGGGACGAGCTGGGGCACCAGGCAGGGTGGGAGATGAGGGAAGCCCTCAGGATGGACGGGCTGGAGCCATCCCCGTGTCCCTGAGCGTCCTCCAAGGAAGCCCCACGGGTGAGAAGGTCACCGAGGGCATTGCAGCAGCAACGCCGGTTTGCACAAGCCTTGCTGGTACAACCAGCGAGAGAAACACTCCCTCTGCCTGCCCTGCTGCAGCCTCAGGACGGGTTCAGCAGCACTCAGAAGGACACGGGGACGCTCCTGGCCCGGGCACCATGAGTGAGGCCCCTCCGTGCCGTGGGCAGTGCCCACAGGGAGAGGGCACAGGCACCACGGCCCCAGCGGCTCCTGGCAGCCTGTGAGGAGCCAACAATAACCCTCAGCTCGGCCTCAAACGGGTCAGGAGCCTTTCAGTCCAGGCTCTGGCACAGCCTCTGCTTCCAAAGCTCAGATCCCACTGACTTCAATAGCATTGGGCGCCTGAGCACAGTTGGCCCCAACTTCAGAGCCCCTCCGAGACGCCCCGGCGGAGCCGCTCCTGGAGATCCCACATCTCCCTCACTCACACCCCAGCCCTGGAAGCAGCATCCCGGGCACCCACAGCCCACTCTCCTGAGCCCCCACGGCGCTGCCTCTTGGCAGGGACTGTCCCTGCCTTGGCAAAGGGATGGGAAGTTGCTCAGACCCGTCCCCCTCCCTCTCTGGGAGCTCAGAGGAGCCTCTTGGTGAAAGGTTTGTTCCAGCTCTGACTGGCCATGTCAGTCACACTCAGCCATTATATAATAAATGAGAAATGCCTTCGCCTGGGTGGCAGAGGGCACTGCCAACAGCCAGGGCTCAGCTTTGCTCCCCCTCAGCTTCAGGGCAAGACCACACCAGCAGCAAAGGTACATTTGCTCCCCTGTTTATTAGTTACCAGGTGGCTGCCTCGTAGCAGACAAGATTTTAGGAGATCAAAGCAGGTTTTCACTTATTTCAACCCCTTAAAGCTCCATTTAAACTTTGGACTGTGTGTGACTGCCTACAGTGAGGAGACATCTCCCACTCCAAAGCCAGCTGGGACTCAGCTTCTCTGCAAAGGTGTTCAAAGCATCCTCTGAACTGACCTCCCTCCCTCCCTGGGTCCCACCGTGGGCAGTGGAGCAGGAACAGGAGCTGCAACACATGGCAGAGGTCTGAGCTCACCAGGGAATTTGCATTTTATCAGCACTCCAACTCCACAAGCTGCACTGGCTGGAAAACAGCCGAGGAAACAACCAAGTTTTGCTTTGCAAAGAGACCAGTGGATGCACAGAAAGCTGCCATTAAATTGCCTTGAAATTCTGGGAGGTGGGTGCATTTTTTTTCCATAGAAAAAGGACAAAGTAACTCTAATTCTTGCAAAACTCAGCTTCTCAAAACGATTTCTAAACTCAGATTTGAGTACAGGAGATAATAAGAGGGTAAGCCTTTTTTTAGATTATATTTGGAAAAACCTTTCTCTCCTGAGAAAATGAGGATTAAAGGTGCTTCCACAGCAGTCCCTGCAAGTGGCAGCAGGATGGGGACTCTCACCCCTCTCTCCACGTGTAAAACCTCTCTCCTGCTCTGAGAAATAAGCAGCAATTGCAATCAGGAGATGGGAAGAGCCAGGGCAGGCACAGGGAGGTGCCTCTGGTTAAGCAGGGGCAGCTCTTTTTGGAGCACACCAAGGTGCCCCAAATGGGCAAACTGGACTTCAGTGCCAGAGAGTCACAGCAGCAACACGTTCCACCCCTTCACTCACAAACAGCCCCTCTTTGGCCCACAGGGGTTCCCACAACCATCCTCTCGTGCTCCAGAAACAAGGAACAAACCCTGACAACCAAGTGCAGAGCCCCAGATGTGGGAGGAAGAAGATAAAGCCCCAATTGTCCATCCTGCCCCAGGCTGCAGCTCCACTGGGGCACCTGCAGCATCCTCCAACCACCAGCACCCACAGGCCGACTGCTTTCTGGCTGTTTTCCCAATTTCTCCACAGCAAACCAGGCCAGTCGGAAAGAAAAGGAGCAAAAAACAGAGAGGAGGGGAGGGGAGGGAAGGGGGGAATTAACTCTTTGCAATCGAGTTGTCCATCTTCATGAGATTTTAATCCTGCCACGGCAAGGTCAGAGTTGAAGCCCGGGGTAAAGGGCTTTGTTTTGTCCTTGGGAATAGCGTGCGACCGGCAGTGGGAGCGGGCCGGGGCCCGTGGGCTGGCGGAGGGCGGGACCGCAGCCCCCGCTCCCGGCAGCCCAGCTGCCTCCAGCTCCCCGCTCCCACGGACATTCCCAGCCACCTCACCCTTGAAACTGCTGCTCTGCTCTTTCTTTTTTTTTTTTCGCTAAAATGTTTCTTTTGTAATGTTTCAAAAAGTTTGTTTTTAACTTTCTCCTTCCAGCGAGACCGCAGCCAGCTCTTTAATGAGTGCTGTTTCGAGGCTGGTGAAAGATTAAGTGTTGCTAAATGGGATGAACGCAGTTGTTTGACTCCCTAAGGACACCGAGCATGGGAAAGGCTCCCACCGACCCGAGCAGAGGCTGCTCAAGGTGTTGGCTGAGAGGTTTCATCTCCAGACGGAGCATCCCCCACCCCGCGTCAACACAACCCGCCTCAATTGAAATAAACCCTTAATTGTCGCGATTCATCGCAGACAAGCGATCCCACCCTGTGTCAGAGGCAAAGCCCGCGCGGATCCCACGCTCCCCGGTCGCGCGCGGCCGTGGGCGGGGGGAGCGCGCATCCCGTTTCCATGGCAACGCCGCATCCCGGCGGGACCGCGCTGGGAAAGGATGGGCGGGGATGACGTCATCGGCGGGGCGGCCAATGGGCGGCCGCGCAGGTGATGTCATGGGCTCGCCCCCGGCCCCACGGACCCGGCCCGGAGCGACCCCCGGGGCCACCGGCGCGGGGGCACCATCGGGGGCGGCCCCTGGGGGGGCTCTGGGCTGTCCCATCCCTGCAGCCCCGGGGGGCGAACCCACCCCAGCCCGCAGCTCTGTCCCACTCGATGGATCCCACCCCGGCTCTGCAGGAAAGGGGCTGCAGCACCTGGAGATCTGGGGAGGTACAGCCGAATTTGTATTTTTCCTGTGGGCTGGAGGCTGCGAGCCCCCCTGGGCAGCCCGGGCTGAGCCCAGGCTGGACCCTGGCACAGGGCGATGCTCCTGGGCACCGCAGCTGCCTCTTTGTGAAAGCAGGGAACAGGAGAGGCCCCGTGACACGGGGAGGGCAGCCAGGGGAGCTGCGGGCAGGGGCTGCCCCGGGGCTGTGCAGCTCAGGCATCACTGGCCAAGTCACTGCTGAAACAGGAGATAAAGGGGGGAAAGGAGCAGGGGGGGCAGAGACATTTCCAGGCAGCACTGGGAGCACAGTGAGGAGCAGATCAGCACCAGGGCAGTGCCAGGAGGGCTCTGGACCGTGCAGCTCAGTCACCTCTGAGCACTGTCCCCTCTCTGGTCCCCCCTGGCAGGGGAACAGTGTGACTCAACGGGTGACTCACCCACCTCGAACCCGGCCAGTGATGAAGCACTTTGTTCAATCAAGATTTAGATTAACCCAAGCTCCTAAAAGCTGATATAGGGAGAGGCACCATCCCCTGCTCCAGGCTCTGGATCCCCTCCCACCCCCTCAGCCAGGACCGTCCCCCGCAGCCCCTGGTGGCCCCAGCCCAGTGCAGGCAGCACTCGGCTCAGTCAGGGCTCACCTGCTCAAACACTCCCACGTCATTCCCCCCAGACGCTGTTGCCAAAACTGTGTCTCAGCCACTCCCAGGAGACAGGAGGAAAACCTGGCTGGGCGCAGGGGACAGGTGCAGGGGGGCCAAGCCCCGCTCAGCCCACCCAACCCCTTCAACCCCCCTCTTCACTCGCCCAGGGGGACAGAAAGGTGGCATTGGAGCCACCTCCCCCCTGGCATTCCAAGGAAGGCGGGTGGGCACGGCCAGGAAGGTGCTCAGAGGAGACACTGAGGGGAGGGAGATACCCAGAGCCAAACCCAGAGTCACCTCACACAAAGCCACACTAATCAGTGCATCAGCAGCACAGGAATTTTATCACCTGGAGACAGTTCCAGGCAGGTTTCTCCTTGTCAGTCCCACTGTTTATCAAACAGCCCAGCCTGGCCAGCAGAGCACAGGCAAGTCCTCTCCCCCTCCAGCTGATGGAGGGAGGGTTGGGTGACCAGTTTGGGCTGTCCCGGCTGTGAGGTGCCAGCAGCACCCCGAGGGTTCACAGCTGCCCTGGAGCCAAAGCTGCTCCCTCAGCCCCTCCTGCCAGGAGAGCATTAATGCATTTTCCCAAACTCTACAACTTCCAGTCTGGTGGCAGCCACGGATCAATGAGCACCAGGTGCCCAACATCTCCCAGTTTGGGCACTTGTTTTTGGCAGCAACCAGAGAGGGGAAAACCCACTCAGAACCAAGAGTTTTGGGAGTCAGGCAGCCAATGCCCCAAGCTACACAGTCCTCAGCATCTCTTCTGCAGTAGCACAGCTCAGGTCATGTCCTGCTTCCAACACCACCCTGGGCTACCCCATCAGCCAAGACACAAGTCACTGTCACTGCAGCTTGGTGCTTAACATTCCAGAGCCTTGGGAAACACCAGGAGGTGCCTGGGAATCAACCATCCCTGCTCACCATCAGCTGACAGAGCCACCCTGGGTACTCCCAAGCTATCCAGCCACACTGTCCACACAGCAGGCAGGACAAGCTCAAGGGAATCTACAGACCTTCCCCAAAGAGACAATTGTCAGCACAGGAATCGAGCCATTCGCTCTCTCTGCTCCAAGGCTGGAGCCAGACCCTCCACTTCTGCTCCATCCTGCACAGAGTGGCTCCTCTCTGTGCTTGATCAACAAAAACCGTTCTCAAAACAGTTTGTTCTAAAAACAAAGCCTTCCCTGCCATCCCCCAGAGCTGCAGAGCACAGAGCCCCAGCAGCAGGACTCCCTCCAGCTCAAACAAGCCGAGAGCCTGCCAGCTCAGGGTGCCAACCACCAGCAGATCCTCCCCTTGGCTCTCGCCCTCTCCTGTCATTCAGAAGAGGCCTGGGAGGAAGAGGATTTGTTAGCTCCAGTCGGCCCGTTCCTGTCCAACAGGTTCTCTGCCCTGTCCCACGTTGTTACTGTTCCCGTGCAGCCCCCCCGGGCACATCGGGGCACGTCCGGAAACGATTACCATCAGCTACAGTAACGTTCGAGCAGCTCCGGAGCTCAGCCCGTGCAGCAAAACACCCCGGCCCTTCATTTTATGAATGAGTAAACCCTTATGCTTTCTATAAATGTCAAGATAAATTACCCGTGGGCATTCCCCTCTCGGCACAAACAACCACCCCGCGGCCGCAGCCCTTTAATGGAGATGTCAACCCCAACCACCGAGTTACCTGCTCTCCCTGCCCGGGTGGGGGGATAGCAGAGGGCCAAAAGTTTAACTTTGCCCACCTCACCTGCAACCCTCCTGGAGGCAAAAAGCCTTTGTGGCCCCTCAGGGCTGATTTGGGGTCACAGGACCAGCATCCAGGGGGTCCAGCTATAGCAGGGCCCCTGGGGAGGAAGGAGGGCAAAGCGAGTCCTCCAGGGAGGGCAACCTGTGGCTTCATCACTCCATGGCTTTGCAGCCAAGTGGAGAACTCTTGGGGAGGCTCCAGGGGCACAATCACTGTGACCATGAGCAAGGCCACAGGAGGGGCTCAGCAGACCCTGCCCAGCCTCTGAGTCCCCCAGGATGCTGACCACTGGTCTAGGGAATCAGGTTTTAGCTTTGGGAAAACCCTGGGAGCTGTCACCTCCTCTCCCAGTGCAGAAACCAGGCTGCTCAGTGCCCCAGGAGAAGCCACCACATTCCAGCAAAGAGACTCTGATCCCAGGGGGACAGGCTGCCCTCCCAACACCCCCAGACAGCTGGAGGTACCACATCCCCCCCTGATGGGTCAGTCCCACTGCTGCCTCCCTTCCCCTCCCCTTGGAGCTCAGCTCTGTTTTCCAAAACACATCTGGAAGAGAAGCAGGTCCTTTCCCAAACATGATTCACCTTCTTTCAGCATCGATCAGGTGTGTCTAAAAATAGACCCAGATCCTGATCTCAGACACAGATCATGAGCTCAGACACAGGTGTTGGCCTTCCTGGCACAGCAAAAGAACAGGGAAATAACCCAATGTTGTGCTCAACAACACGAGCCCATATTTTTGGCTTAGGAGTCGGGTATGGGATGACAGCCAGGGACACACCAGTGCCCTCTGCCTGGGGGTTGCCTTCAGGGAAGAACAGGATAGCACCAGATAGCCAACAGGACAGCACCAAGCTGGCCAAGGCCATCTCAAAGCCCTGCATCTCTCAGAGATGGGGCAGACAAAGAACAAGGGTACATTTCTGAGGTCTCAGTGTGCCAGGGTCCCCAAAAGCCCCCGGGTGCCATGACCTGAGTGCCCATCACACCAGCACAGCTCCCGGGCTTGGAGCACATCCTTCCAGCCAGGGTACCCAGGGTTTGAGCTTACAGAGCTGCCACCACATCTCCAAATGGATCCTCACAGACACAACCCCTGGGAAAAAAAAAACCTCCAAACCAACAAACCCCCCCCAGCTCCAGGGGCTTCCTTCAGGCCCTGACTCGTCCGGCAGGATTGCTTTGGTACTGCAGCTTATCCAAACATCTTCATCTCCTTCATAAACCCAATCCCTCCTTATCAGCCATCAGGAGGAAATGCAGGAGCTTTAGGAGTGAAGTGTGGGGAAGAGCCCAGCTTTGATTAACCCTCTTACTCCCCAGAGGTCACTCCCAGTTCAATCCTTGTGGATTCACATGTTCTCAATCACGTACTTGGAAGCCAGGCTGGAGGTGAGAGTTTTCTTTGCGTTAAGGAGGGAGCAGGAGTGGGGAGGGGGGGGCCTGCAAATATTAATTTCAGGACTGCCAGTTCCCATGACTAATAGAAGGTTGTTGAAAACCAGCAGCTCTCCTTAAAGCCTCAGCTCCTGGAGCCATGGGAATAAACTCGAACCCCCAACTTTAGGATTTGGTTTTAAAAGAAAAATGACACTTCTGCAGCCACAGGCTGCCAGGATGATTATTTGTCACGATTATTGGAACACCCCCCCAGAGGGCTGACATTTAATGATAAATCAAAAACTCCACAAAATCACTTTTTAAAAGTAAATGCATCATTTTGATATGCCCGTTGTACATATCCCAAAGCACATGGAGTGGGAGAACTGGGGGGGGGGGAGCCGGGTTTGCTCCTGCACCCACCAAGCACAAGCAGCAACAGTATTTGCACAGGGCTCCTTTCCAGTAAGAAGCCTTTGGAGGTTTTGATTTCCTCCATCAGAGCTAATTCACTCCCTGGTGCTCAGCAAACCTCCCTGGGATTTGTGTCACTCACCAGGTGAGGCTTCCAAGTGCCAACCTCAGTTCATAACCCAGGGAGAGATTTGTGTTTTGGCAGATCCCAACATGGAGCAACACACAGACACCCTCTGAAGAGACCCAGGCAGGGAGAAAGGCTCTTCCAAAGGGGAAGAAAATCCTAATTTTGGACCAGCCTCCCTCTGTCACAGCCCCAGGGCACGAGGTGCAGCAAACAGTCCATGTTTAACCAGGCATTAGCAGGTGGCAGCACCAGCGTGTGGAGGGCAGGGAGGCTCCTTTCCCACACCCAGACATCCTGGCAGGACCCAGCTCCACAAGCAGCCTTCCAGGATGCGGCCAGGGAGACAACCCAAGGTCAAACAGGAGCCTGGGGCAGTGGAAATGTGTTTTCTTTGCCCCAGCACTGAACCACAGGACCTCCCTCAGCAGCAGCTGCTGGAACTCACACATCCCCAGCTTCAGCTGTGGGCAAATCTCTCTGCTGCAGATCTGGGGCTTTGAGGGGACTGGTGGGACCCTTCCCACAGTGCCTTGCATGGTCCACCACTGATCCAGGATGTGGAGATGAATCACTTTTTCACTCCCCAAAATCCCCACCCACCATCCTCCTCCCGGTCATTTACAGCTCCTTGCCCTGCCACAGCTATAGGGGGGCAGGGGCACCACAGCAGAGTTTGCCCTCTGAATTAGTGAGGTGCTTCTCTCTTTCCCAGAAAGAGCTGGTCTCCCAGTCCCACCACCCTCAGCACTTGGAAGTTCACTTTTCCACACTGACACAGGGGAGGAAGAAGCAGGCTTTCCCCAAAAGCATCCCAGTCAACCCAAGATAGCAAAGAGACTGACATTCCCCTTCAAAAACAGAGTGGGAAGTGCTGGGAGCACGACTACACAAGGTCCTGCCTGGCCCAGCTCCCTGCAGCACACAGAGCCCTGCAGCCAGGGATGGAGCTGCTGGCACAGGGATCAGGATGGGAGGAAGCAGAAGAAGGGAGCCCATAGTGACAGCCATGAAAAGAACACAGACTAATCCAGTTTAGAGCTTCCAACATGGATCTGTGTCTCAGGCACAGAAGGAAAAGGCTCCTTTGAGCATTTGCTCTTGCAATTTCTCATTTTTCAGATGTTCCACCAGAATGCCACCGAGGCCAAAGCCCCACTGTCAGAATCCCTGGACTGAAGTAGGCAACAAACAACAGTCAAAAAGTCAATGCAGGATGTCCCAAAATGCAAACATGCTCCAGTTCAACCCAAGAACCCGCTGGGATGAAGCCTCGAAAAGCAGCTGGGAAGGGAGGAGGAAGGACCCCAATTTCTGATTATCCAAGGGCACTTTCCTTGGGCACATCCACTCTACAGCAAGGCCTGAGCACAGAGAAGCTGAGCCCTCTCTGCCAGGGCTGGCCAGGCTTGTTGGCAACCCCAGTGCTGGTGGAAACAGCTGGGGGAACAGGGAAGCAGCAGGATGCAAGTGAATCCAGCCAGCTCATCCCTACAAACAGCTCCCTGAGGGGCCATGGGAAGAGTTCCTTGGGGAACAGGGAGCCAACACATCACCTGAGGCACCTCAAACTGCACAGGACAGCTCAGAGAGCAGCAGAGTAGGGCTGGATGAGGTGGCCAGATAGGCCTTTCCCCAGATTTAATCTTTTTAATTCCTTGTCTTTCCCACAATAATGCTGTGTCTTTAATTAAGTAAACCACAATATCACTTCAAGGAGACCCAGGAACAAAGGGCTGGCTCGCTCTCAGCAGGGCTGACGTGTGTTTCCAGATCCCAGCTGGATGGTGATGCTGGAGACAAGTCACTGGGAACCTGGCAGGTAGATTTTCCAAGGGGGCTTTTCCTTATTTCCCCTCTGAGAACTCCTCCAGATCAGCCTTGGAAAGCTGAGATCAACCCATCCAATGAGGGCCACCAGCATCACTTCTCTCCAAGAGACATTCCCAGGTACAGAGGACAACACACACAAGATAGAAAGGCCACTGGAAGGCTCTGACCCACCACATCCCTAAATCCATGAGATGGACACCAAACCACCCCCAGCCTGGCCAGTCACATCCCACTTGTCTTTCCCAAAGAGCCAGCCACCCTTCACACTCCTCGTCCCAAACCCCTATCAGAGGGGCATCAAAATCCCTGTTATTCTTTAAAAAGGAGGGGAAAAAAGGCTCGGAAACATTTCTTCATTCTTCAGGAATGATTAATTATCTGCCTGGGCAGGTGTAAAATACCTCACTAGTGCTGGAGCCTGGGCTGAGTTATTGGGTGAGAGCTCTCTGAAAGCTCCCCCTGCTCTGGGTTCCCCAGCAAGGGCTGGGAGCTGAAATGAAACCTGAAAGGTAAGAGGCACAACACCCCCTTTGTGGGGAAAAGGGCTGGGGGACTCACACTGTGACCAGGGGCCACATTCTTAAAAGCAGTCCTTAATAATCCACAATTAAAGCCCGTGGTGGCTGTGTCAGCAGAAACTCCTTGCTTGGAGCTGGGCGAGGTCCCACAGACACCTCCCCAGCAGGGAGCAGCTTTCCAGGCACAACCTGCACCCTAGGGATGCTCCAGCACCAGCTGCTGCCCCACCCAGAGGGGAGGATGTGTCCCACCTCCTGGCATCCCAGGGGAGGGAGGGATAAGGTGCTACCCCTGAGGGGGATGTTCAAATGAGCGTTTTTAAAGCAGAAACACAAAGCCTTGGTGGTCTGGGAAGTCAGGCCCGTGTTGAGTCCTGGCGCTCACCCCACCACAGCACTTTCCCAAGATGTGGCTCAACTCAAAAAGAGGATGAAAAAGCTGATCCCTCACTCTTTCTTCACCAAAAGTCACTGTCCAGGCCCCTCACCCCAGCACTGCTCCAACCACCCCTGCAGGACTCCCACAAGTCAGAGGGTATCTCATTTTTTCCTCCTGCAGAAAAGGCTCCCAGACCTCCCAACTGCACAGAAAACAAAGCAGCTCCAATTTAAGCCTAAAACCCAGAAGCTAAACAAAAAGAACCTCAAAACACATTATTGGGTCATTTTGGGTGGTTTTTTCTTTACAACCCTGTGGTTTGGAGCTCCTGGTCTGGGATTTGCACATCCCTGAGCCTGGCAGAGCTCCCCTGGCTGTGTGGGGAGACCCCTCAGGCACGTGGGGCCCCAGCTCCAGGGCTGCCCACATATCCCTTTCAGCTGTACACTCCAGCCTGTCCCCAGAGGTGACAACCCAGCGTGGGAAGTCACAGCAGCACATGGAAAGCACAGAGGGAAGAGCTCAGAGCAAAGGCACGTGCTGTGGAGGAACTGGGACGCAGGAGATGGATGTGTCAGGAGAGGAGGAGGAAAGAGGCTTCTCCATTAGGATCCATATGAGGGACAGGAGATCACAGAATCATGGAATGGTTTGGGTGGGAAGGGATCTTAAAGATCATCCCCTTCCACCCCCCTGCCATGGGCAGGAGCACCTTCCACTAGCCCAGGGTGCTCCAAACCCTGTCCAACCCAGCCTTGGACGCTCCCAGGGATGGAGCACCACCACTTCCAACCAAACCACCTCTTTGCCTGGATCCCAGACCAGCACATGGAGGGAAGTAGAGCACTCCCAAGGGCTGAGGACCCCATCCCTGTCCCCCCCCCGGGTCCCCCCCCCTCGAGTGGGCAGGGGGGTGCCCCCAGACCGGCGCTGCCCGTGCCTGGCGCTGCCCTAAGCCCGTCATGTGCGGCGGGCGCTCGTGCCAGGGCAGCCACTGCACCTCCTCCCCCCTCCAAATCAGATTAAACCTCCCCCCGGAGCCGCTGAGGCCATGCAGGTTGTGTCACTGTAATTAAATCAGATTTACTCCCCCCCCTCCCTTCGCCCTCTCCCCTTTCCCAAAAGGAATTCCAGTGACTGCTCAAGGCAGGGCAGGGGGCAGGGCTGTTCTCCTCGCACCAGCCCCGCTGAAAGGAGGGAAATCAGGAAACGCAGAGCTTAATTCTCTACTTCTCATAATCCTCCACAGGAGCCAACCCCCCCCCAGCCGGGTCCAGGACTCGTGGCTCCGCTCACCCACCAACGCTGGCACCGGGGCATTGCCAGGCTGGGGGTTCACCCTGCATCTGATGCCAGCAGAGCCCAGAGCATCACTGGGGTTTCTCTGGGGTGCAGGGTGACAGTGAAGGAGGGTCAAGGCCAAAGGGGGGTGCTCCTGGTTCCCACAGCCCGTCCCCTCCCTCCTGCCGCTGCCAGCAGCGCTCTTGGAGCCCTCGTGGCCAATTCACACCCAGCTCAAATTGCTCAAGACCAAAGGCAATTACAGGTTTGGGTTTGTTGTTTTCTGATGGCGGGTTAGATGGAGCACGTTCCAGAAACCACCAGCTCTGCTTTTCCAAAGCAAACCTCGGGACAGGGCAGGAGAGCTGGAGCGGCGGATCCACGAGGACACGCAGGCTCCTGTGCCAGGAGCCATTTCCCAAGTGCAGCCCAGAACACCCCGGGTGTGGAGGGACCTGACTGTGGTGCTTTTGTGGGAACAGAGGCCCTGAGCCAGCCTTGCTGCTGGCACCACCAAATGACCACAAGGATAGTGGGATTCCTTCTTTCCCGGGATGAAAAACACAAAGCCAGGAGTCCTCCAGGACCTCCAGGACCCAAGGTCCTGCTGCCTAATTTATCTCCAGCAAAGCTCTGGATTTGCTTTTGCTACAACTCCCTGAACATGGACAGAGCTGAGCCAGCAGCTGCTGCAGGAGGGAGACCAGAGGCATCAGCACAGCAGGAGCAGTCCCAGCCCATCCCATAACCTCAGGGATGGGACAGAAAACCCATCTCTGCTGAGAACTGAGAGTCAAGTGTCCTTCCCTCTGCCCCTCACCAGCACAGCCGTGGTGGCAAAGCCCAAGGCAGGGCACACTCTGAGCCCCAGGGGCCACCTCGGTCCCACATCTCCAGCTCCCTTGGCACTGATGGTGGGGTGGCATCACCACCTTCCTGCAGGTTGGGGGACATTCCTCAGCCTGGATTACCCCAGTTCAGCTCTTCCCAGTGGCCAGCAAAGCTCTTTCTGGAGGCTGAGGGCAGTTATCTGCTCAGGAAGCAAGAAGGAAGGGTGATCTGCTCAGGAAGCAAGAAGCTTGCCTGGGGCAGTGCTGGGGAATGACACCAGTTAACATCCAAATACCCACTGGGGTGTATTTTTGGCCTACCCCAAGGACACACATTTGGTTTTCTCATTGTTCTTTTAGCACCTGAACCCAAACCCACAGTCCAAACCCATCACCACAATAACCACAGGAGCGCCCTCCCCTCACCAGGGTGACATTCCTGCTGCATTCCCACACTGGCAGCACACACCCACAGCCCCGCGGTGGGAAGCCAGCCTTCCAATTACAGCAGTTAACGTTCTGTTTATTAATAAATGACTCTGGTTTTCCTAATAGGATAACCTGCAAGGGCTTGTTGGCAGAACTGGGAGGCCTGAGCCCTTTCTGCAGCTGATGGGTGAGTATCTGGCACTGCAGGATGAGACTGTGGCATCTCCAGAGGTCCCGGGAGCACCTCCTGCCCTGGTGCAGGGAGAGGGGGGAGGACCACAGCTGTCCTCCCCATCCCAGGGCATCCAGGAAGCATCAGCTCCTGCAAAGCCTTGACCCAGGCAGATGAAGCCCCATTTCCAACATCCAGGGATCTTTTGGAGCCCCATGTTTGCACCTCCTCAGCACTCCCTGAGCAAACCAGGGCCACCCCGTGCTCTCCCAGCACAGTCTGGCTCCAGCAGGGACCAAACCCCAGGGGGAGGGGGACAGGTAATATATGCAACAACTAGACCCCTAACCAGGCCACACATGCCCCTTCCTCCTCCTGGGGCCAGGACCAGCTCCTCAGCCCACTCCAGATGGTTCTTTCCAACCTGGGAAGGTTTTATCTACCTTTTTTTTGGGGGGGAGGGGACACAGGACAGATTCAGGTATAAAAGGAGCCACTTACTCCAAGCCCTGCCCTTCCTCACCCCTTTCCAAGTACTTCACAGCCTGTTTTCCTTTTCCAATCAAGAAAGAAAACACTCAGTGAGCAAGACTAGACACAGAGAGAGGAAACAGTGGGTTTACTTCACCATCCAAGCAAATCATTCCAGGTATTATGCAAGCCACCCATTCCCACTGCAAACAACAAGATAATTTCACCTTCCCTGAAGCACAAAGGAGCCCTCACACCATGGGCAGCCTCTCTGCAAGCCTGGAAACTTGAGGGGAATTAGGGCAGGAGTTTAAGGGAACAACTAAAATCCATCCCAAAGGAGTTTTTCCTGCAGTCAGTGAGTTTCTCCTTCCAGCATCCCAGCTGGGATTCCCCTTTAATCCCTTGGGCCACCTCCATGGCCAGTCCCCCCTGTTCCACAGGCTCCTTCCTCAGCTGGGCTTCCAGCTCTTACTGCTCCCCAGAGCACAGACATTTAGATCATATTTTATATGGAAAGCACTAAAATGGGATCACACCTTTTAAAAAGATATTTCCACCTCGCTGCCTACAACCAGGCTCTCCCTCTCCCTCCCCACCAGGCTTTGCTATCAGGCCTCTAAGCCTGTTTAATTGAAAAAATGTGATTTAGGCTAATTGACAGCAGATGAGCTACAGGGCTAAAAAGCAAGGGAACATTTGATCCAGTTGATTTATGGCAGCAGGGAACCAACCATCCCAAGTCTTTGCATCCCACTCGCAGCCCCACTGCCAAAACAGTTCAGCTGGCAACAACCAAAAAAAAAAAAGTAATTAGTGTTTAATTTCTTAACAATTTTTTTTGCCTTCCTTTTAATTGCTCTACATAAAACTGTCCTAGAATTTTACAGCCCGGACCAGTCCTCTTTGCTGGTTTTAATTAGGGTGAGGCACGGCCGGCACGTTAATTTGAAGAGGAGGGGGAGAACAAACATCAGACCACGTTCTGGGAAGGCTGTGCCATTACCAGCACCCAGACAACACCAGCAGAGCTGGGGGGAGCAGGGCCAGTGCTCCCAGTGAGCAGCAACTGGGGGAACTGGGGAGGACTCATCAGGAAGGTTTAACTCCGTGCACCAAAAAAAAAAAATCACCCTGCTAGAAGGGAGGAGAGATCTCTGCCAGCAGGAGAATTTCCTCTCCTTGGAGGCAACCAAAACTCAAAGGCTTAGAGGGAGAACCAGCTTAGCTTTGAGCGCTGCCCAGAGCAGCTTTGGGGCTAATCAGCATTCCTGTGAGATTGGGGCTGGATGGAGGCTCCCTGGCCCCACAGCCCTTCCTCCAGGGGGTTCAGCACCACCCCCAGCACCCTGAGCCCTGCTGAGCCCCAAAACACCCACCCTGGTGGGTGCCAGAGGAGGAAGGGTCAGGTCACTCCTTGCAGGACACCAGAACTCCCCAGAGGAGAGTTCCTGTGCAGGAGGGGGAAAACAGGAGGGAAGATCATGTGGGCAAGCAAGAGGTGGAAAGGACTGGAGAAATAGTTAAGAAATACCTGAGAGAGGGAAATACACCCCTCTCCCATTATATCTTCTAAGCCTGGCCCTACTTAGAAAACCTTGGGATTCCTGGAAAGGATTTTTCCAGGAAAAGACAAAGGATTAGCCCCTTAATGAACAGACAGAAGGCTGGGATTTGCTCAGCTGTGTTGTCTGACAAATGAAAAAACCATAATCAGCTATTTCATTCCTAGTTCAACCCTCTTCACACACCAAACCCCATGGCAACATCACACCGAGGCACAAAACCCCCCACCCCCTTCAGCTCCAGATTGCTCAGCCAAGTCCAACATGGAGAGAGCAGGAGAAGAGGTTCAGGCTCACCTGCCTCCTCTGAGAAAACTGCTCAGGTTCCCAGGATCCCGTGGCTGCTTCTCCTGCAGAGCACCATCACATCTCTGGGGCCCCGCCCCTGTGGGGAGCTTTTAACTGACCCCAGGATTGGGGACACCTGGAGGGGGTTTGGGAGCTCCATGGAGATCTGGGGTCAGTAATTGCCCCCAGGTGCTCAGCCTTAAGCAAGAATTAAACCAGTGAGCAAAGCAGTGTGTAAAGCAACCCAAAAGTGCATCTGGCAGGGGCTCAGAACAAGACCTTTAAGGTCCCTTCTGACCCAAACCATTCTGTGACTGGGAGGTGACACCCATAAACTCTTAACAACGGAAAAAAAGGCAGTTTTAGAGATGGTTAATGATGGGAGAGTGACTGAGAACCAACCCCCTCCTCAGAGAGCTCTGGGGGCTTTGGCTGAGGGCACACGTTGGGTTGGTTTAGTGGTGGCCCTGGAAGTGCTGGGTGAACGTTGGACTCGATGATCCTGAAGGTCTTTCCCAGTCCAAGTGTTTCCATGACACAGAGAAGCCCAACCACCCCCAGCCCAGCCGGGATGGGGTTTGCTGGAAGCTTCCAAGTGTCCCCGTCCGTGTGGCCCTGCAGCATCCCGGCAGGGTTCATCCTGCACACACCTGCAGCCACGGCCTGACACTGCTAAGCTGTCAAAACAAACATGGGAAGAAGGCCCAGCAGCCCCCCAGCCCACAGCCACGGGCTCAGGACACCAGCAGGGGCTGCAGGTCCCCCCCGAGCCGGGCGGCAGCTCCAGCAGATGCGTTTTATGGGCCCCGGAGGGAAAATAACATCCAGACAAGCATCTCTAACTGCCTGTAAATACACACCAGATGAGGCAGGGCCAGATGAAATGGGGCAGAAACGGGATGAGAATGGAAAACTGAAATGGGGGGAATGGCTGGGTTTGGTCTGTCCTCCCCCAGCTGCTCACCTGGCCTCCTCCTCCTCCCAAACCCTCCCCATCCCAGCTGGACTCTACTCCCCCTTTCTCCCAAGCAATAGGATGAAAGCAAGGAAGGGGCCTTCTGCCCACTGAGCCTTCTATGGAACAGGATCTTCACATTAACAAGCTGAGGAAACATAAATCCGGTTCCTCCAGACCATCACTCCCATCTGTTCATCCCCAGCCTCCGCACCCTGAGCCCTGGGGCACATCCCTGCCTCGAGCCATCCCTGCTCCCAGCACCACCTGCACCTCCAGCCATGCCTGGGGTGGTCCTGGATGGTGTTCCCTGGAGCTGGAGCTGGCTCGGGCTCTCGGGTTACCCTGCAGGGAATTACTGAACTGCAGGGGAATGGCTTTAAGGTGGGAAGATTTTGACTGGATATTGGGAAAGAAATTCTTCCCTGTGAGGGTGGTGAGGCCCTGGCACAGGTTACCCAGAGAAGCTGCCCCATCCCTGGAAGTGTCCAAGGCCAGGTTGGAGCAACCTGGGCTAGTGGAAGGTGTCCCTGCCCATGGCAGGGGGTGGAACAGGACGAGCTTCAAGGTCCCTTCCAACCCAAACCATTCAAGGATTCAATGACAGCAGAATCACATGTTACCCTTTACAGTGAAAACAAGCACAGGGAGCTCTCACCTGCTCCAGGTTGGCCCCACAAACCCAAACACCAGCTGCAAACTGTGCCAAGGGTAGGGGGTGGGTTGGGACACGCCAGAGAGGAGCTCACCCGAGCGGGGACATCCCCAGGTCAGGGCTGGGGAGGCTGAGGCACAGCAGCCCCGGGTGCTCAGCCCCTGGCAGGATCAGTCCTGAGCCAAAGGGACACAGAACTGGTGCAAAAGAAACCCCCTGAGCACAACTGGCCGGGCACAGGGCACCCCCTTATCAGCACCCAGAGGCGCCAGCACAGCACACAAAAGGCAAAAGGCAGCCCCCGGGCCGGCCTAACTAGTCTTAATATTTGCATTTGGTAAAGCAAACTAATAAATCCCCATGAGCTGGTCGGTGCTTCCAGTTTGTATTTACTAGGAAGAGTGAGGGGCAGGTTTTCCTGCTGGCTCCCCAGGTAAACAGCAGTGCAGCCCCACGCCCTTCCCGTTCAACGGCCTGGCTCCCTGTTTGCTCTGCACGAGCCGGGAAGGAGGGACTGACCCACACCAAAGGCACGGGACCTTTGAGGAAAATATTAGTCAGGAACTCCAAAAAGTCCACATTCGGGCTTTGGGATTCCCTGTTCCATCCCTGGATCTCTCCCTGGATCTGTCCCTTCCAGTGCTTTGCATCAGGTGCATGGGGTGGGAGGGAATACACAGTCCAGAGACATGAAACAACAGGATTTAAGGGGAAATAATTTGCATTTCAGTGGCTTTCAGAGCAGGAGGTGTGTTAGGGACGGCTCACCAGGCCACACCATCAGGCAGTGGTGGTTAGGGGCTGCAGAAAGGGAAGAGGGAAAGGACAGGGGAGAACTTATCTGCAAAGCAAAGGCATTAAACTCTTGGTCTGGCTTTGTTAGGGCAGAAGTTTCCCAAAGCACTGGTTTCCTGTACAATCCAAGGCGTCCCCCCCGGCAGCCCCAGGACAGGGCCCTGATGTAAGTGTGGCTGAGCCAAGGCAAAGGGAGAACAACATCCAGCACTCACAGAGCCAAGGCGGTTTATTAAGAAATTTAATTGTTTCTCAGGGTGACATTTCCCTCCACTCCTGCTTCCCAATCCCACCTGGGCTGGGCTCCACGTGAGTGCTCAAAGACCCTCCTGAGGGCACCCAACACCCAGAGCACAGGATGAGCCTCTGCCAGGCAGTTTTAAACCCCAGGGTACCACGACCACCAACTCAGCTTCTGCTGCCCTGTGGCTCTTCCAAAGGCCTCCAGTTCCCACCGTGGGCATCAGCGGGATCCAGCGCAGGTCCAGCCGTCCTCAAAAAACACCCAGAACCCCAAAAGGCATCAAAAAGAAGAACAGAAAGGTAAAAAAGAAAAAAGACAAAAAAAACTCCACAGCTGGTTCCTCGGAACTGGGGTCCTTCACAGAGGAAAGCTCCGAGCTGCTGTTCGGCCCCAGAGCACTTGGCCATCCATCCATCCGTCACCAGCACTTCCCACAGGGATAATTTCCAAAGCCCAGCAGAGAGCAGCTAATTAAGACCTTCGGATCTGTGTGGGAGTCGGGAGCGAGGTCAGCACTGGGAGGAACCCTCCCTCAGCAGGCAGGGGCTGTGGAGCCCAGTGAGGGCACAGGGGCTGCTTTCGGGGCTGGTTTTGGGGGGTGTTGAGGGAAGGACCTCCCACAGCCCCCGATGCTCCATCGCTCCCCGGCGAGCTCAGGGCGAGCTGCTGGTCCCCGTGTCCCTCTCCCCGTGCTGCAGCTGAAGTGCCCATCCTCGGGAGGGTGCTCCTGGCTGTCCTGGCCACGGTGAGAGCTGCAGCACCTTGGCTGTCCCCTCGTGGGTCCCTGCACCCCGAGCCTTCACCGCGGACCCTGCGGAGGAAAAACACGCCGTTAACGGGAGGTCCAGGCTCGTAGGCAGCTGGCTGTGGTGGAGCAAATCAGGATTCTTCTCCGCCACCAAGTAAAATGTTTGGAGCACTGTGTAAAAGGAGGAGATGCAGCCCCAGCCCCAAGGCTGGGCTCCTGTGGGATCAGGAGGCAGCAGATGAGGGTGCAGGACAGCACAAGGGTGGATAAGAGACAGAGCCGGGGGCTGATGGAAGAAACCCAAATGGCCATTTCTGTGCACAGACAAAACAATTCCCAAAACATCTGGGAACGCAGAGGAAGGGAAAGCAGCTCATCCTGCCTGTGTGCACGTGGGCTGCCTCACCCAGTCCAAGGGATGTGCAAGTCATGGACTGAACATCCCAGCACAGAGCCGAGACACAGGGACCACGTGTGAGAGCCAAGGACTCCACGGGAGGAGTGCCCATCCCTGTGCCCTCACTGCTGCCCTGGGCAGAAAGGGGCTCCTCTTCCTGACTGTCACAGAGATTTGGAAGGAAACAGGGAGAGGAAAACACAGTCAAGAGAGCAGAGTGAGAATGGATCTCATTTATCCCTCTATCCATAGGGTCTCCACCCACAAGCTTTCAAATCAACTGGAGGATCCAGCTCCCACTGTTAAGCGTGGCACAGGCAGCTCCCATTTGGCTCAGACAAGCTCCAGGCCCATGTGGGGAATTAAATACACACTGTGGATCATTTGCTCTGCTCTTTGATTCCCACCCTGTTCGCTCCATAAGATCATTAAACAGCTTTTCTCCCCAGCAGACCCTCCCTGACTCCCCATCCTGCTCCAGCATCAACCAGGGGCACACGGAAAGAAGGGGAGAAGTTTATGCTCGTTTTTCGTGCCACACTTATCATCTGTTTGCCTTGGACCTCACAAGGGATATGCAAGCAAGACTGGCACCTCCTGGCCCAGACACCACCCCCTCAGCAATCCGGTGTGGAGGCAAAACCAGCCCCTCAAGCTCCTTCTCCAGGGGAAAAAAACCTGACCACCAGCCTTGGGCTTTTGGGGAAGGAGCAAGCACAGCATCTCCCAGTTTGGAGAGCTCTCTGCACAAGTGTCCCTGGCTCTTGTAAATGTGTTAAAAAATAAAACCCTTTAAGAGCTTCCAGATGTTCTGTTTATGTTGTGGTGTTACCCAGCTCCATCCTCGGGAGGCCAATACACAGCCTGATGAAATGGCAGCAGCCAGGGGAAGGCAGGGGGGGCGGAGGAGATCCGAACTCTTTTCCTCCTCTTTCCCCCAACTTCTCCTGTTAACTCCCGTGCTGCTGGGAAACATGCTGGGAGCAGCTGCAAATCCTGCCCCCTGCTCTGAGCATCTGCCTGCCTCAGGAGCATCACTAAGCTTTGCAAGGCACTAACCACAAATTCCCAAATGCTTCTGGGGACCACCACAGCAGGGCCTGGGACAGGCAAGGAGCTCAGACACTGGTGGTGGCGGCACCCCAGAGGCACCCAGCGCCCACCAAGACCGTTCAGAGGGACCTCACGAGAACCACCGGGGTTTGCAAGGCACTCATCCCAAATTCCCAGGTTCTGGGGATCACTGCACAGCAGGATCTGGGACAGGCAGGGAGCTAAACTATCGATGGTGGCACCCCAGAGGCACCCAGTGCCCACCCAGAAGGTCCAGAGGGTCCGACCCCCCCGCATCCAGTTCACACCCACCTCAGTGGGCCACAAAGATCTACCAAAAACCGAGGCGTGGGGACGTGAAGGGCCCCGAACCTCGTCACTCTGGGTGTAGCCGCACACCCGGCCCGGGACTCTTTGCACAGGGCGTTGTTGCAGGTCCAGCGCCGCTTTTGAAGTTCCCCCGAGCGAGCCGCGCTGGGGAGCAATCAGCGCTCCACAAAGGGCGATACCGCAGCGCTGGGCGCAGGCTCTGATGTGTTATCTCCCCTCCCCGGCGGGGCGGGCAGCCCTGCGGCTCATTTCAAAGCCTCTTAGTGCCCGCACATCAAAGGCGCTTCCTGATGCCCCCACCCCGGCGAAGCCTTCGGGCCGGCGCGGTCCCTCCTCGGGATGCGGCCGCACCAAGGGATGGTGCAGGAACGGCCACCGCCGCAGGGATGGAGGCACCGGGAACACGAGCCATGGTGGCTGCTGCAGGATGGCCCACATCGGGGGCATCAGCACGTCCTTACCGCGTGGATTAGGCACACTGTCATCCTTCAGCGGGGAAAGGAGCCCAGGCAGGTTCAGTGGTGTGTGGGTGCCCCGGTTTAGCCCCACACCGTGGGACACAGCACGTTGTTTTGTCCCAGAGACACGACCAGTGAAGGACCAGCCTGCCCAGACCCCACTGGCCTGAACAAACCCCACCCAGGACAAACCTCCCCCTTCCCCAGCACTGCACGTCCCCCAGCGCTAAACCTCCCCAGACAGCACCGTCTCAGGTGCAATGTGTTTTTTCCCTTTGCCTCCCACGTTCCCCAGTGAGGCATCAGCTGCTTCCCTGTGCCCTGGGAGCAGCAGCTCCGCCAGGCCACACACTGCGAGCCCCGAGGCCACCGGTGTCTCCTGGACACCAGCCCCCGCACTGCTGTTCTCTCCAAGAGCCCACGACAACATCCCGGGAGAGCCCGGGGGAGGCAGCAGGCGCTGGAACAAGGACACGAGCTGCCTCCACACTCAGCAGCATCCCGGGAAAGGGAGTGCATCCATCCGGAGCACACGCAGGAGGAGCTGCTGAGTCTGCAGCGGGAAGGATGATGGTCTCTGCATTTCGAGAGGGGGGTCTGCCTCCTCCCCGTCCCCCCAAACACGTGTTTTCCAGGAGCAGAGCAAAGCGAAGGAATAGGAACGAGACTTTCGGCATCGGGACGGGAGCATCTACAGCATCTACAGCATCTACTGACAGCGTGAGCACAAACTGTGTGGGCAGCAAAGGCAAACAGGAAAGGAAACCAACAGGCAGGGAAACGATCCTGGCAGCGCTCCCGTTATGGCTCACACACCTCCCTGCTGCTCCCTCTCCGGGTGTCCCTCCCTCAGACCCCTCGCCCTGCTCAGACATGCCCCAGTTCCACTTCTACTGTCAAAACTCTTCCCATCCAAAGGGCTGGATTTAGAAAAATGCAGCCAGAGAGCTACAGCCTGTTTGCAGGAACCGGTCCCAGCACAGCTCCCTTAGCACCTCATGGCACTGCCCCTGCACACACATCCCAGGCAGGGCTCGGCCTGGCCCCAACCCCGGGAAAGGGGAAGGGAAGCCCTGACAAGTCCCAGTCCGTGGAGGGAAACTGGGACCTGGACACATTGAGGGACCTGCAAAGGGATGGGACTTCCAACCTGCACACCATGGTTGGCCTTATCCCTTCCAAACAGGGAGCAGGGCAGGATGGAGGTGAGGGGCGGCAGGAGGGACTCTGGGGTCGTGCTGTGCCCGTCACACCCAGGCAGGGATTTGATCCCGGCTTTAAAGCGATTCCCGTTCAGAGACGCAGGTTTATCCACATGCCCCGACGTGCTTAACGACCAAAGTGCTCCTCAGTGAACCCAGCCACTAAAATGAAGTCAATGAGGCAAGGGGATTAAAGAAAAGTAAAAAAGCAAAAGATCTGAGGGAGATGAAACGGCCCCGTTGAGTCACAGCCTGTGCCCGCCAACGCACGGTGTCCTCCCCAGCCTGGCAGCCTCCTGCAAGGGTCTCCTGCCACCACTGTCCCCCCAGAGTGAGCAACCACCAGGGTAGGTGGGGCAGGGTGTGACCCTTGTGCTGCTGAGGGGACCCATCCATCACTCTCTGCTTGTTCCCATCACTCCCTGCTTGTTCACACGTGTCCCACCTCACATGGGGCTCCTCACAGCTCCTTCCTCCCCTCCTCCTCCCCACCCAGCTGCTCCACCACAGACAGAACCCCACACAACGGGCCAGCTCACATCCCCAGCCCAACCAGGAGGTGACCAGGGGTGGGAATCTGGGATCCTTGGGGAAAACATTCCTGCCATGCTGCCTGTTCCACCACCAGCACCGTGAGATGTGCTGCATCATAGAGTCATGGAATGGTTTGGGTTAGAAGGGACCTTAGAGTCCATTCCACCTCATTCCACCCCCTGCCATGGGCAGGGACACCTTCCACTAGACCTGGTTGCTCCAAGCCCCATCCAACCTGGCCTTGGACACTTCCAGGGATGGGGCAGCCACAGCTTCTGTGGGCAAGGTCGGGGGTCCTGAGCTTTGCTGCCTGATCTATAGTGGAGTGCCAGGATTGGAGCAGGTGTCTCACTCCAGGAGGCTTTAAACTGGCCATGAAGGAGCCCCCAGGCTGGGTGCAGCCCTTTGACACCACTGCAACACCACCGAGCCTTCTCCTTAAACCGCCGGGCTCTGCTGCCAGAGCCAACCTAATTCCCGGAGTTTCAGTTCAAAGAGATTATCTCCATTTACCAACCTAAGCATGAGACACAAGAGCCCTGCCAAAACCCCAGACAGCCTCAGGAGAGGTGTCATTAAACCTCCTCAGCCAGAGGAAGCGAAGCAAGTGGTTTGTTCCCAGGCCGCCCTTTCTGGTAGGGTGTTAATAAATAACCGCGGCCCAGACAGGTGCTGTCAGCTCTGAGTCACCGACCTGCCCCTCCTGAGTCACCAACACACCATCCCTGCCACCAAACACCCACCCTGCACCCCACGGGGGGATGCTCAGGGCTGGGCAATCTGGGGGTCAGACTGTGTGAGACCCCCTCTTCAACCCAAAAATAGCACAGGGTATTGGAGAGCTCCTCCTAAGAACCGACACCTGGAAAAAACTCACAGGCTTGAGGTGCAGCAGGGAGAGCTTGAAGGAAGGGTCCCCCGGCCACCACAGCAGCATCCTGCTCTGCAGAGGTGTGGAAGGCAATGGCTGTGATGGCCAGGGCAATCCCAGGGGATGGGGGCCCAGGAGAGATGCCAGGGATGCGGGTGAGCACTGGCAGCAGCTCAGTCCCGCTGGGATGCACTCGGAGCATGGCATCCACTGCTCCCAAAGCGTCACCCCCAGCACCAGCTGCAGTTCCCTCCTCAAATACCAGCCCTGACCAACCCACCCAGACCTGAGAGCAGGTGCTCACCCTAAGGAAGACTAAAAATAGAACTTTGAAGCCCCCAGCAGAAACACCCCCGAGGACTTTCTCGCTCCCACGCTCCAACCTGTTCTGCGTGTGCCGCCTCCCTCTCCGGCTCTTTCGAGCAATTTTCCCCCTCCTTCCCCGCAGGAAAAGGCCACGCTCTTTCTTGAGAGCCATGTGTCACTTGGAGACTGACAGGCAGGTGAAAGAATGAAGAAAGTCCCATTCTCCTTCATTTTTGCAGCCCGGTGATAAGCAGGGAGCGATGTCACGGACTCCGGGAGCGGCTGCCGCAGGCTTCGGGAAGGCTCTGGCACCCAGTGACAGTTCTGCTCCTTTATTAAAAGCATCCCCACAGTGATAACCCTCTGACAGGCTGATGGATGGGCCCGAGCAGCAGAACGATGTTCCCTGAGCACAAACTTCTTTATCTCCCAGTGTTTTTGCTTCTCCTGCCGGAACTCCAGCAGCCCCTGCTGTGGGCAGATGAGCAGCTCCCCTTGGTTGCTGTCATCAGCAGGAGCCCTGATGATCCATTTGATCCCTGGGCTCTTCCAAATGAGCAGGAGGGCTCTTCCCCCTCTTCTTCTCGCCCTTCTTCTTCTCCATCTGCTTGCTGTGCCAGCAGACAGAGGAATGCTCTGCAGCACCCCTTGCATCCAAAAAAAGCTCAGCAGGGATGGATCTCCAGGATAAAAAGGATTACAGGGGTTACTGTGCTCATTCCCACACCTCTCTCCGCTCCCATCCTGGTCCAGCACGGCACTGGCTCACAGGATGGGAAAAGCACTGCAAAACCTCCATGTCTGGCTCCACGGTGATGGGTTTGGCTGTGCATCCCACAGGGTCCCATCCCAGGGATGGAGCTCTGCTCCCCACGGCCTGGGGATGCCCGAAGTCCTCACATGTGGGTCAAGGTGTTTTCTGGAAAGCTTTGAACCAGGGAGTGATCCCAAACAAGGATGCAAAAGCCACACTGGAGTGGTGCCCTGCCACCACCCCCTGCCCTCTGAGACCGGTCCCCCTGAGGATGGGAGGAAGGGAAGGAGGAAAAACCATCTGGCTGCACATTTCTTTTCCAGCTTTGAGCTGATTTCTGTCCCGGGGGATTACCAATTTAAGCAGTGTTTTTTCCTGTTCTGACCCTAAGCTGATTAGTTCTCCGTGCCCCCCTTCTCCCTTCTCTCCCCTCCTTCTTCTTCACGAAAAATGAGGATATGGAATTCCGGTGAAGTGCCAAGGCAGAGCTGACACAGCCACCCAGTGCAAGCAGAGCAAAGGGAGATGCTCACCCGGCCCCACAGGATGGATCCTGCCTCACTATGGAGCTCTAAACCACAGCTTTAAGACCTTTATCTTCTTATCCAAGAGGAACTGATATCCCTGAGGGAGGGGAGAAGCCTCCCCAGCTGGTCAGGGTGAGGCCCATCCCACCAGCATCACTCTCCCAGCGCAGTGGAAACTGCTGGTACCAGAGATGCTGGTGGGACTCATCCAAGAGCAGCAAAACTTGCCCTGGCACGATCCAGCTGCACTCCCTGAGTGCAAGAGCCTGCTTTTCCAAGTGCCATCACTCCCAGCAGCCCAGCACACCAGCGGTCCCACGACATCCCAAGGTTTGCTGCTCCCAAAGGGAGGAACTGGGGGGGCTCAGGAGTGGGGGATGCAAAAAGTGCAACTCTTGGGGAGACTCCAGGGCACCTCCATCCCTCAGTCCCCAGTTAATTTCCCAAAATCCCAGAGCAAAGCCAGCCCAGAGCCAGGTGTGCCAGAACCTGTCCCACCCAGGCACAGGCACAGCCACCGCTCCGTGCGGCAGGAAAGGCCGGAACACACCCAGCCCTATAAAAAGATAATTACACAATCCACGGCGGGAAATTAGCACAGCAAAACACTGTTTAATTCTCACAATGCACCTCAGCACCGGATCAGGAGGTAAAGTTACCTCTCACCTGCAGTGAGATGGGCCCTGGGGCCAGGATTAGGGCTCGGTGCTGAGGAAGGGTGGGAACCTTCAGCGACTGCCCTCACCCGAAATGTGGTGTTCAGAAGGGAGTAAATTCGGGCTGTTTGTCCCTTCTGGGTCCTTGAAACCAGAGAGCAACAACAAAAATCTCTTGTGTGCATAAATCAAGGCAGAAGTTTGCACCACAGACTCACTGGTCCTTTGTTTGCAAATGGTAAGGCATAAAAACGGGGAGGCATAAAAAAATAGGGATTTTTAAAAATTACTTCATTTAAACAACTTCCCTTCAAGTGGAACAGAAAACATGGATAAAACAACCAAGTCTCGCAGCTGGTCCAGTCCAACCCAAGATCAAAATAACCCTCCATCAAACAAACACACAATCCTCAGGAATCAGGGAGAGGAATCAGGGCAGAGCCTTCATCCCACTTGGAGCCCTACTCCAGGCTCTCCTCATTCCCTCCTGATGTCAGCTTTAACTCACAGTGACCAAAGACATGGATCCCCCCCTCCTGCCCTGTGGGGTGTCAAGTGAAAGGGAAAAAGCATAAGAAAAAGGTCTTTGTCTTAATTCAAATTCATCGAAATTGGGGAAAAGAAATTTTTCCAAAATCATTTTAGTCGGCTTCAAAAAAAAAAGAAAAAAAGAAGCTTCATTACACACCCACCACCCACTGCCACAGACCCACTGCTGATCACTCTGGGAGTGAAACCCCTCCACACATGGTCACGCTTGGGGTGGCATCACCCCGGGACACCAGGGCAGGGTCCTCGTGGGTCACCCCAACATCCACCCACCGACCCTCAGCAGGGACAACACGGGATTTCTGGGCTCAAAAGTTCCATCCTGGGGTGTGGAAGGGTCAAGGTGAGGGTTTGGTGACCCCCAAAAGGCCCCCAGGACTGTTCCCAGCAGGAGGGGGGGCACAGCACCGGCCGTGCCGTGACCTCAGCGGAGGGCACGGAGAAATGTCCCTTCAGCCCGGCCTTTCCTAGAACTCACCAGGAATTTTTTTGAAACCGTTGCTGGCTGAGAAACGCCAACGGGCTCAAACTTAAAAACTCGATGCAGGAATATAAAAAATGTAGGTCAGGAAAAAAAGCACCCCAGTGAAAAGCTCCTTGTTCCTCGGGGCGACGCCTCGGCCGAGCGGCCCCGCGGTGCCATCCCCGGGCGGGAGGCTTGGGAAGGGGCTCCCAGGGACGTGCACCTGGAAAAGGGCTCAAACCTCGGGGGTTTTACGGGGCAGAGCAGCTGTTCCTGCGATGCCTGTGGCCAAGGGACAGTGGTGGTGCTGCCAGCCCAGAGCTCCTGCTGCCAGGGCACGCTCAGCCCGCCCCGGCCTGCCCTCAGCCACGGGGCACACGCTGGCTGTGCACCCTTCCTGCCTTATTCCCAGTCAGTCCAGGTATTCTGCTGTTTAGTTTAAAGCACAGAGCACGACAGAGCCACGAATTCCTGCTCCCATCATCGGGACAAAGCCATCTGTTCCATCCCTGGGACGCGGGGACGGGAAAGCCAAAAGGCAGCGATTGCCCCACACAGTCCCGGAATCACTGAGGTTGGAAAGGACCTTTAAGTTCATCAAGTCCAACCATCAACCCAGTAGTGCCAAGGCCACCACTGAACAATGTTCCCAACAACAAAGGCAGTGCTACCACCCCTCCAAGAGCATCCCGATGTTTGGTCCCAAAAACCTCCCAGCAGGGAGTGTCAAGGGTCCCATTAAAGAGCCTGAAAACACTCCAGAGCCAAACAGGTTTGCTTAGAGCAGAGATACAGCCAAGTATTTGTTACCCAAAACCTCTGGGATAAATCCCTTCAGCTCAATCCATCCACCCTCACAAGCATCTTCTTTCCCTCGCTGATGTCAACATAAGATCCACGCAGAGATGGATTTTTGGAGAAAAATGCACCTTCCAGAAGGAATGGGCACTCCCAGCCCTCTCCCTTCCCGAGCTGGGGAATAGCTGCTCCCCTTTCAACACCTCCAGGTATCAGAGCTGTGATTTACAGAGCTCATTTCAGCAGCACCCTGAGCTGGGCCCTGCGCAGCGCCCGCGCCAGCCCTGCCTGCGAGGGGGGGTTTGTTTGCTTTAATTGAGGAAAAAGAAAAAAAAAAAAAAGAAAGAAGAAAACCTCTTTTCCCAACCCCCTGGTTTCATTTTTCAAGTGCCTTGATTTATTGATTGGCCCATTCCCTTTTAACAGGCTCTCCCTGCTGGAGCCAGGGTGTTTCCTGAGGGAAGGCTGCTCGTGCTGCACCTCGAGGGGGTCCTGCCATGTCCAGCCCAGGACAGGGCCTCTCCTGCTCCCAAAAAGGAGTCTTAGTCCCCAACATCATCACTTTGATTTGAGGAGGAAGAAGGTTGGGTGCAGCTGCATCCATCCCTGCATCCATCCTCGATCCCCAGTATGTCCCAGTCCAGCCCTGCCTGTCCCCCTTCCCGACACCTTCCAGCTCTCTGCTCCCAGTTCCCAGCACTCCAGACAGCAAAAGCAAAGAAAGTTTCCAAGAAAGACATTTTCATGGGATAATAAAAGGATGGCAGGCACAAAATCTGGTTTTTTTCCAAGCTACACCCACTTCTGTGCTCCTGGCTGTGGTTTTATGGTTGAAGCCACCGAGGTGGGATTTGGGAAGGGCTGAACAGCTTCATCCCAGCCCCATCCTTAGGGCAGGTGAGGGGAAAACCTGGCCAGTGCTGGAAGAAAGTGAAAGGAAGGCACTGCCCAGCCTTCCTCCTCCCTCCTACTCCCCCAGCTCCCTTCCTTGCCTTGGCCACGATCCAGGGCACGGTGCCCACAAGGAGAACTCCCAGCAGATGAGATCTACATCTCATTTAATTAAATTCTGCCTTTTAGATTAACTAGGAGGACTCTGCCCAGCCAAGGGCTGCAGGAGCAGAGCTGACCAGCCACCAAGCCCTGAGCCCACCGGGTTTTCCCCCCAGAAAACCGGGGGATGCAGAAGCTGGAGGAGAGGTTGGCCCAAAATCCAGGAGCTGGAGACCTTTGGATATGCAGGCAGGTGAAAACACCTCCCTTCCTGATGGAGATCCATGTGCAAGCCAGCTGATCCACCCCACGTGCTGGGCTGCTGAGGGCAGGGAAGGACTCAGTGGAAGGAGCTGTGTGGGGAGCAACCCCTGTGCTTTGCCAGCTTTATGGCCTTTCTTGTACAAATTGTCCCCAGTCCCAAACCTGGACCAGAGAGTCATTTGGGAGACAGATCCCCACGCCACGACATGCTAAAACCAGCCAAATACTTCAAGCAACAAAAATAAGAGGGGAAAATAAGACATCTGTAAGACATCTACCCCCACCTGTGCCCCTTCAGTCACCCTGTGAGCCACCAGCTCCAGCCATTCAAGGCTCCTTAAAGCCTCCCCCTGACGATGGTGGTGCTGAACCCACCTCCCACCCCACAGAGCAGGGGGTGCACCCCCCAGCTCCCACCCACCCCCTGGCACAGCTCCACCAGCTCACACTGGGTACAACTGCTCAAAGCCACGTTTTTCATCAGCACAAGGAGCAGGCTTGGCCTCTCAGCAATCCTTGGATAACTCACATCTCAGCCTGGCTGAGCCCCAGCTGCCAGCACCCGGGGCCAGGTCCCAGGACAAACACAGCCTACCTGCTGCAGGAGTGCCAGAGGCATGTGGGCACCGAGCACAATCCCTTCCCCAAACAGCACTGCAGGCCCAGCCCTGGCACTGCAGGAGCACTTGGAGTACTCCCTGTACACAGGATGGAGTGTTTGGGAACGTTCCTGCAACGGGACACGGGAGATGCTTCCCCTCCCTCCTGCCTGCCCCGGGCACTTGGACTTAAAGGCAGCCCTGAGGAGGAGGTTGTGCTGCAGCTGAGATGCTCTGAGCCACCCGGGGGGCCAGGACATGCAGGGGGAGAAGGTCCCCATGCCACTTACACCTGCTGGGGAAGGTACAAGTGACGGAGAGCGAGGGCTGGGATGCAGCAGAGCAGTTAGAGCAGGACCCAGCCCTCTGAACGGGCACAGAAGGAGCTGCAGGAGAAGCCACGAGCCATGGGAAGCCCAGGCTGAGGGTCTCACACACACTGACCCTGCACCAGGGGCTTCAAACTGACAGGGAGTAGGTTTAGATTAGACATAAGGAAAAAGTTCTTCCCTGTGAGGGTGGTGAGGCCACAGGTTGCCCAGAGAAACTGTAGCTGCCCCATCCCTGGAAGTGTCCAAGGCCAGGTTGGACAGAGCTTGGAACAACCTGGGCTAGTGGAAGGTGTCCCTGCCCATGGCAGAGGGGTTGGAACAAGACGATCTTTAAGGTCCCTTTCAACCCAAACCATCCCGTAATTCTCTGCTCTGCACTCCCAGAAGGAATTCTCCTGGCTGTAGCACCACTGCTCCCACGGGAACACCCCACCATGCAGAAGGAGCACGGAAAGGTTCCTGCCTGCAAAAGCTTCACGAGCAGGTGCAGCAACTCAGGCTGTGCCAACCTTTCCCAGGCTGTCTCAGAGCCCCACGTTTCCCCACCCTTTCTCCCTCTCCCTGCCCTCCAACCCTCCATTTTCCAGCTGGCAGCTTGCAGAGGGTTAACAAGGTGTGTGCCCCCGTGGGGCCGGGCTCCCCTCCCTCCCTCCTCGCCCCTCTCTTCCCGGCAGGGACTTGGAGACCGGAGGCTCTCCAGATTTAATCTCCAAGACAAACATTCTGGAGCTGGAGCCCCGCTCCATTTGCACAGACATTAAAAAGCACAGCCGGGCTCAGGGCTCTGCCCACCCCTCATGGGGTGCCCCCCTCGCCTCTGCCACACGCCCGGTGCCAGGGAGGTGTCACCAGGGAGGTGTCACCAGAGAGGTGTCACCAGCCTTTGCAAGGAAGCCACGAGGGATGGCTGGTAGTGGGAGTGAAGGAATACCCCCCACAAGAGCCCCCCATGGCTCCAGGTGGGTCTTAATGGAAAGGGAGGAGCTGGATCTTGCACAGGGTCCTCTCTGCCCGGCTGAGCCCCTGGCACTGCCAGAGGGACGTGGGGAGGAGCAGAGGAGCAGCATCAACACACCAAACGTGACCATCAGCAGGGCTCAGGGTGCAGAATCGAGGTGGTTTATCTCTGAGAAGCCACCATTTTACTGCCTTTCCTCCTGAGATGCTGAGGGGGGACCCAAACATCCCGAGGAGGTGATTTGGGAGCTGCTGGAGGACACCTGACACAAGGCAGGGGGTTTGTGCATCCTTCAAGGTCTTTGTTATCGTGATGAAGGTGCAAATCTCACCTCAGACCAGAACTTGTCAAGCCCAGCACCACCCAGAGACACAGTTAACACCCCCTGCTCTTGTTCAGGAGGAAGGAAAGGGTCTCCAGGCTATTTGGCAACGGGAGCCTTCCAGTAAATACTTATCTCACATCTTACATTTCAGTCGGAAGTCGAGAGATTTGGTTCATTTTCCACGGGGATGGGAGAGGAGAATGTGCCAACAAAGCTCCAGGGCTGAGCCCAGCTCTGAGCTACAGCAAGGGCTGGGCTGGGCAACACCAAAATCCACCTTCTATCCTTAACACCTACAGGCAAAAACCTGATGGGCAGGAAATCCATCTCCTTCACTCTGCACCAGCTTTCTGGACATTTAACTTATTTCATTCCTGAGAAATGTCTTTTCCTATGACATCGTGGCACTTCCAGGAGAGAATAACTCTCCCAAAACCAAGCTCCACCACAGCCTGGAAAACTGGGTTAGGATGAAAAGCTCGAAATCAGCCTGGAGCTGGCCAGGAGAGCCCCAGAAAGGGCTCATGGCAGTTGGATCCCAGCCCCACGTGCCCCTGCCCGACACCCAGCTATAAAATTGCTTTCTGAAGATGGTGGCTGGGTTAATTACACACACACACTGATGTTTTCATGAAAAAGGCTATTCTATAAAATTGTGGGAGCAATAAAAAATATAAATAGCCCCCAAGGCACCACAAAATGATGCCATTTTAAGGGCATTTATTTTTTCCTTGAAATCTGCGGGGTGGTATTTAAAGATGAAGGGAGGAGGAGGACTAATATGTCCTGCTCTGTCCCAGTGCCAAACACCCCACGGAGCTCTGGTGGTCTCCTGGAGCCAGCCAGGGGCTCCAGGTCCACAATTAATGACCTCTCCACACCTTTCATGTGCCACCCACTGGAACCCATCAAGCGTTTCGCCCCGGCTGCAGCCGGCACGGTGGCTCCCAGCACCCCAGAAATGCCCCTTCCAGCTCCCCCCACCCAAAATTCCTCAATATTTGCCTTTGAGATATCTTTTGATATCAAAAGGTGGCCGCAGCCCAGCTCCTGAGGTGCTCAGCAACTCGCTGGTGGTCCCTAAACAAGCAGCCAGATGATCTCACACCAAACATCCCCAGGTCCTTGTGGGCTGACCACGAAACCTTCAAACAAGCCTGGAGAACAGGCAGGCTCAGTTCCCTCTGGCCACCAAACTCCTCCAGGCCGGTCCACCCAGGGGGACATGGCTCAAAGTACACTCAGTGTTCCTGGGGCTTACCCAAAATACGAGCCCGGCAGGACAGGCAGACGCTGGGCAGGCGGGCGAGAGGGAAAGAAGGAAAACCCACAAGTGCTGCTGCTCCAGCCAAGTCACGAGTTCAGCGGGTTCCCTGCGGGTCGGGCAAGGGGAAGGGGATTTTTCCTGGATGGTACAATCCCCCACTCACCATCTGCTCTGGAGCCCAAGGGGAGGACAAAGAGGACACTGTCCTTTCATTCCCAGCTCTCCAGGAATGGGGGCACAGCCCAAACACCTCTGACACCCCACCAGCGGTGCCCTGGGCACAAGGGGGTCCCTCATTTACGGACCAAGAAGCTCCTGTGGGTTTTCTCATCCTCTTTGGGATTGAGCTACCCATATCCACAGGCTCCAGGAAGGATGGACTTGGGGAAATGAAAGCAATTGTGTCTCCTGCAGCCACAGTGACGATAAGCAACTGCCACTGAGATATCCTTGTGCTGAGATATCCTTGGATTGGGTCAGGAGGGGGTACCACCAACCAGGATGAGGGAGAGCGCCTGGAAACTGCTGTGCAGCCCAAAAATGGCAAAAGCCCTCAGGCTTTTCCTGTGTCCCAGTTAATTACTGCTGGAAAAGTCATCAGCAGCCCCTGCAAGTCGTTTGCCTCTGTTTATCCTGGCAGGGCTGCGGGGGCCTCACTGCTCACACGAGTGGCACGAGGAGCATGGAAAGCCACCAGCAATGCCCACCTCCATGCCAGGAAAGCACAGTGAAGAGCCTGCTCTTGCCTCCCCTCTGTGAGTGGAGAACACAGCTCGGGATGGAGTTCTGCTCTCCACACTCAGGCTGAGGCTCCCTGAGCCGTCACTGACTGGTGGCCTGTCAGGAAAAACTGAATCCCAGCCCAGCAGCTCTCCTGCTTTAAGAGGTGGTACAGCACAACCCTTTCTCTCTCACCCACGGGTTTGTTTCCTTTCAAAACATTCAGTCCAATTTTTTTTTTCCTTCTTTGCACCTTCCTCTGCTGTCACCGAATTTCCAGGTTTCCACTTGCACAAGGACAAAACTCCAGCTCCCCTCAGTGCTTTAGGAAGCAGCAGCATCACTGCATCACTCAGGGGAAACTGAGGCACAGGGAAGTAGCCAATTCCAGAGTATTTTCCCTAAAGAGAGGCAGAGAGGCTGCAGGGCCATCGCTCCCCCAGCCACGCTCATCCCAGGGGAAGGGTTGCTGGAATATTGGGCCTGTCCCACCCAAACTCCCACAGGCAGAGCAGGGGAGCTTCCTACAGCAAACAGCTTCCCCCCGTGCCGTGCACAGCAACACCAACATGACCCTGGGGAGGAGATGCTGCAGGGATTCCCTGCTTTTTGTTTCAGGGAGGATCATCTCCCCAGCCATCTCCAGCTGATGGGGACAGAAAACCCCCCTGCCACCCCAGGCAGGCACGGGGCCAAGAGCAGGAGCGGGGTGGTTGTCCCGTGTCCCACACGGGATCAGCCAAGGAACGGCATCGCCTCCCGCACACAGGAGGAGTTTTACCAGCTGTGCTGGACAGGGAGGATTTTTAAGGCCAAGACAACAACAGGCTAAGCTGCTTTTTTCATTGGAAGCCTCGGGAAGCGACGATCCGGGGAGGAAGTTGCAGGCTGGACAGAGGGGACAGCTCTGCGCCCTGTGAACATCTGTTTGCAACACCCAGGAGCCCGTCCTGGCCAACAGCCCCATGGCTGGAGCACGGGGGGTCCTAAAGATGCTGCAGCTGCTGGGAAGAGCCTGGCTGAGCTCCTGGCATCCCACACCACCCCAGGATCCCCGGCAAATCCGCACAAGGAGCCCGAGGTGCCCTCACAGTTAGTCCTGGTTCCCTGAGAGCCAGGCTGGCTTCCCTGGCCTCTCTTTACACCCAGAAGCTGATCCCTGCCTGAGAACCCCCGGGGCTCAGCTCAGGAGATGGCCAGCAGCAGGAGAACACAGATCAGCCCGTGCAGCAGGACCCACCAGCATGTCCAGGATCTCTCATCAAGCCAAAACCACCTCACCAGCCCTGCTGGAGCCCCTGGCACCAGCTCCCATGCCCTGAGCTGGTGATTTCAGCAGGATTTGCCACGCTCCAGGCACTGGAATGCACTGTCACTGCTGGAAATGGAGAAAAAACTCTAGCCCACCCAAAAGTCAGATCACCCTGAGATGCCACTGTCCCACATCCCTCAGGCTCAGGAATTTCAGTCCTGCTCCATCCTGGCCTGGGGACAGAGTGGAGATGGATCTGCAGATCCAGGCACTTTCCCTCCTCACCTCAGGGAACTCGCATGAATTTGAAAGTTTCCTGCCAAGCATCCATTGTGCAGATGTTGAATATTTGGCAGGGACCTCGAACAGGCTCCCTGAGGTACTAAGGAAAACTCTCAGGAGCACAGGCTCTGGCTGAACACTTCCCTGCAGCCCTGGACCCACAGTGGCCCACAAAGGAACACCGTGCACGGGAGCAACACCCGGGGGGGAGAACAAATCCCTCTGCCTGTGGAATTTCCATCATGATACACTTTGCTAATTAATTTGGTCCTGGCCCCACACGAGCAGGGACGAGCCAGAGCATCACTTCCAGCAGCCCAGCTGCCCAAAATCCATCACACGCCTCCACAGGGCGGATAATCTGAGCAGAAACCACGGGAAAGGGGCACAGGCAGGTGGCCACGACACACCTTCCCACTGCCCCGGCTCACAGGGGTTTAGGAACTGCAGGAACAACAGCAGCAGAGGGACTCTGCAGCAACACAACCTGCTTGGCAGCCCGGTTTAGTTTACATGAGCACAGCTGATTTTCCTGGAAAAACAGCATGAAATGCAAGAGGAGAAGCTGCCCAGGGATGAGAGCAGAGGCACGGGGAGCTGCTGGGGCTGGGCAGGGGGATGAGCCCGGTGTGATGCCCCCGAGCAGCGCTGGGTGCTGAGCTGGGGGACCCTCTGCTGCCCGGGGCTCATCCTGCACCTCCCAGCGACGCCCTCCCCGAGCTCCCCGCAGCCCCTCGCAGCCCTGGGAAGGGCAGAACACGATCCCCTCGTTATGTCAAGCTCTTGGCAAGCTCCCCCCCGCCTCCCGACGCATCCTGTTCGCCGCTTCTGCATCCGGCTTGGGAATTCCAGGAACATCTGCGCGGCTCCCTCGCCCCACCGCACATCTGCGTGTCCGTACCTGCCGCGCCCCCGCCCCGCCGAGCCTCCCACGCCGAACCCCCGCATCCCACCCCCACCCGGGCTGGCAAGAGCAGCAAACCCTTCCAAGCATCGCCCCGAGTCCCCCAGGAGCCAAAATGTTTTGTCCTCGGGGAGTCCCCTCGGGTAAATAAATAAATTGGGTTTGTCCAAACCCATCGCTCCTCGTAAACTCTGGTGAAATGTTTGGGGAGGGAGGAGAGGGAAAGTGCAGGTGGCCATGTGTGCAGTGTCCTCCCATCTCCTGAGCAAAGGGTTGTCCTCTCCAGGGGAGTAACCAGCAAAACCAGGAGCATCACTGTGATCCCAGGGAACAGGCAGAGATGACGCAGCTGCACCCCTGGGAGCACACGGGATGCTCAAGGCTCAAATCAGAGCAGGGATTTGGGAAAGGGAGCCTGTGAAACGCCACTATAATCCTGCCCTGAGTGCTCCAGGGCACAGCAGGAGGGCTCGACAAGCCACTGCCAGCACAGCAGGAGAAACCTGGGGAATACTCTCCTCTGCTCCCTGGGAAGTGACAGCTCCTGCAGGACACGGCAGCACCGACCCAAGGTGCAGCAGCAACAGGATGGAAGCCTGGATGGCACCTACAGCCTCCCTGGAAAAGCTGGATGATCCAGGGCTGACACAAGGACAGCAACCACAGCACTGCACAGCACACTAAATACCCCCAAGCTCCTTCCCAAGCCTGTTTTTCCAGGCTTTTTCACCACGGAATCTTGGAATGGTTTGGGTTGGAAGAGACCTTAAAGCCCATCCAGTGCCACCCCCTGCCATGGGCAGGGACACCTCCCACCAGCCCAGGTTGCTCCAAGCCCCATCCAACCTGGCCTTGGACACTTCCAGGGATCCAGGGGCAGCCACAGGTTCTTTGTTCCCATCACACAAACCACACTCCAGCAGCTGAGGAGCAGCAGGGCTGCCACAGGCACCATCCTCATCATCACCCTCACCCCAGGGCACGGACCAAGCACCAGAGACGGGCATGGAAAGCTGGGTTTGGTTCCCAAGGGGGAAGGGAAGGTCTGGTACGTGGCACATCTGCCACAAGGAAGGGAGGCCTCGCATTTTCGAGCTGCTTTGGCTGCTGCAGGTAAATGAAGGGGAATGGGGAGATAAGAGGGAGAGGAAGGGACACACAGCCCCGTTCCTGCGCGGGGAGAGGAAGACAAAAGGGACGCTTTGTGGAGAGGCTGAATTAATTCAGCTCCATGCAAAAGGAAATTTGTTCCCTCTGCCAGAAAGGAAACAAAGTGGGGCGAGCAGGGAAAGGGGCGGTTCGGCTCGGCCTGGCTCGGCATTCCCGAGGCAAATCACCCCCTCCTGCCAGTGCAGCCAGCACTGACCCCGTGCACCACGCCAGGGGCACCGTGCCCCCGCCAGCCCACGGCCCAGCACCTCCAATTAGGATGCCAGGGGACAGGGAATGAAAGGGAAGAGAAATTCTGCTTAATTGAGAGGCTGCAGCCAGGCCCTGCTCGCCCAAGATTACCCAGAGGAATGTGAGTCTCCCTTGCAGTGGGTTCACTCGCTCGAGACAGGAATGAATAGAGCAGGCTCCAGGCGGGAGAGGAGAAGAAAAAGACAGATTCATATGACCTGGATTTGGGGTTGGGATGAGATCTGGTGACTGCCTGAGGCCCGCAGAGTGGTTGCACGCTCCTGCCCCGCTGCAGCCACACTTGGGGTCTCCTCCAAAAGCACCAATCCCAAGCAGGAGACCTGCTCCATCAAAACCTGCTCCATCAAAACCTGCTCCATCAAAACCTGCTCCATCAAAACCTGCTCCATCAAAACCTGCTCCATCAGGAGCACGGGGCTCCTCGTGGCCCCCAGGGAACGTCATCAACACTCCCCTGTGGATCTTGGATGAAGGGACTGTTACTCTGGCCCAGACTTGGCAGCCACGATAAGTCCATTTCTGCTGGCTGCTCCCATCCAGCTCCCACAGTTTTCCCACCTTTACCTGCCCTCTGTACCATTAAAAACCATTTTGTTTTGTATCAGCAGGTCGGCAGAGCTTCCCCATCCCACAAACCTCCTCCTCTCCAGCAAAGCTCCAGCTCCAAGGAAAGCATCCATTTTTATCCACAACCCTTCTGTTCCTCCTCACATTTCTAATCCATTAGGTTTTTCTTCAGAAAGAAAAACAATCTTCAGAGAGGATGTGAAGGAACAGCAGCACCAAAATCTTGCAAAACTGCATTTCACAGAATCATGGAATGGTTTGGGTTGGAAGGGATCTTAAAGCTCATCTCATTCCACACCCCTGCCAAGGGCAGGGACACCTTCCACTAGACCAGGTTGCTCCAAGCCTCGTCCAACCTGGCCTTGGACACATTTCAAGAGTATCAGCACCTTTTGCTATGAACAGTTGTTCCTCCTGTCTCCTCAACTCTGGAAAAAAAATGCAGAATCATCCTCAAAAACTGCTGTTCCTGACTACATCCAAGGGAGTCGTGTGCCTGGAGAGGGGGAAGGCAGCCCCCAGAGCAGCCCTGCCCTACCCTGGGCCATTCCACACGGAAGCACATCCCGAGCTAACGCCACCTGCACCGGGATAAAGGCGCTTTGTGCAACACACACATCTCTCAGCACGTTCCCATGGGGAATTTGATCAAATTGGACTGATCTCAGCAGAGCTTTGATCCCCCCTGCTCCCAGCACAGCCACAGATGCCATTAGAGGGGTGGAGGAGGCAAGAAAACATCACCACAGAATCCTGGAATGGTTTGGGTCGGAGGGACCTTAAAACTCATCCAGTCCCACCCCCTGCCATGGGCAGGGACACCTCCCACTAGCCCAGGTTGCTCCAAACCCCATCCAACCTGGCATTGGACACTTCCAGGGATCCAGGGGCAGCCACAGCTTCTCTGGGCAACTTGTCTTGCATGAAAGATTAAATAAACCCAGCTTAACCTCTTGGTCAGGGGCAAGGCCGTGCCCCAGAAATGAGCAGGACCTCAGGGTGGGCACCCTCAGGGCATGGTGGCCTTGTGGCTGCCATCCCCCAGGGCACTGGGCTCCCCTGGTCCCTCAGGCACACACTTCCCTCCACCCAGCACAGCAGGGATTAGCCCTCAGCCTCACAGGGATGAGCATCTTCCCATCACAGGATCTCAAAATATCATCATCCACCTCACAGCCCCTTCCCAAAGCTCCTCCTCCTCCTCCAGGACCTGCTCTGCAAGGACCTTGAGGTGCTCACAATAAACGTGGTGGCTTAAAGATTCACCCAGATCCAAGGAAAAGAAATAAAAGGTTAAACAAGCAGAGAAAGCAATTGCAGGTCCATCCAAGAGCAACATCGTTTGGCAACTTTGTTTGGAAAAATTAATAATTCTGCAGAATTTCAAGAGGAGGGAAGTGGATGGGGAGAGGGAGAGAAAAGGCAGCCTGAAAACCCAGAAACTCCCTTCAACTTTCTATCCACAACCAAATGCAAAGCTGGGAAATAAGCAGCAACACAACACGTTGTTGATGACTTTTCCATTAAATACTCACGTTTAAACCCCCTCTTTGTATTCCAGCCTTTGCTTGCAGCCTCAGCAGGCCCCACTTCTTTTCCCCCCTCCCCCCTCTTTTTTAATAATAATAAAAAAAAAAGTTATATGACTTTAATTAAATGCACTTATTAAAAGGGTGAAATATTTGGAGAGGCTGTTTTTACGCTGGAGGCACATTTTCCAGCGTGCTGCAGAGTGTCTGCATCCGCCCGCCCCAGGCCAGTTTTAATGCACAAATAAATCCCCACCTGAAGTGCTGACAGGTTATTATGCAGTGTGGCAGCCAACTAAAGTAAACACAGGGGCACAGCTTTAACCTCTTGCAGTCGCAGAGCCTCTCCCCCGCCGGGCAGGGCTCAGGTGGGAAGGACCAGCAGCAAAAGCAGCATCCTCCCTGTGCCCCCCCAGCCCCCCGGGACAGCCCTCAGCTGGGACAGGGCAGGGTGGAGCATCCAGCACATGCCAACCTCTGCCAGCCTTGCCAGCTGAGGGACCAACCCCCAGGAATCAGTCAACCAGATAAATAATAATAAATACTGATAAAGTCACAGGGTCCTGAAGACACTCCAGGGGTGGAGCCCCTCTGCTCTGGAGACAGGCTGGGAGTGTTCAGCCTGGAGATGGGAAGTTCCAGGGAGACCTTAGAGCCCCTCCCAGTGCCTAAAGAGATCTTACAGGAAAGATGGACAGACATTTTACACAGGCAGATAATGACAGGGTGGTGAGGCCCTGGCACAGGTTGCCCAGAGAAGCTGTGGCTGTTCCATCCCTGGAAGCGTCCAAGGCCAGGTTGGACAGGGCTTGGAGCAACCTGGGCTAGTGGGAGGTGTCCCTGCCCATGGCAGGGGGGTGGGATGAGATGGGCTTTAGGGTCCCTTCCAACCCAAACCATTCCATGATCCTGTAAGAACACAAAAGAACTGCCTGTCCCAGCTGGAATGCAAGGCTGGGGAGTTGTCAAGTGATGGAAAACATCCTCTCCTGTGGATGCCTCCCAACACCAGCCCTGAGGGCTCGAGTGCCTGGGATGCCAGGCTGCTGGACCTGACCCCCTGCATGGTGGAGACAACATCTCCCCACTAACCACAATGGATTTGCATCCATGTTTCAAAAGCCAAGCCCTGGGTTTGCATATCCCTTTGTCAGTGGTGAAGCAAAGATGGAGCAGATAATGAACAAACTACAAACAAATACCAGGAGGAAGGAACCAAACCTACAAAGTCACTGCTCTTTTTCTGGGCAGCTCCCCCAGTGCTGTGCTGGAAGATGTCCCTGCCAGCCCGGGAGACACGGGACTTTCACCAGAGCTCCCACATTTGGAAACAGCAACTTTTAATTGCACATATCCACGGCCAGGCACCAAACGTGCTCAACTCCCAAACCTCCCACCGCAATTAACAGCCACTAATGACTCTGTGCTCAGGCCCTGCCAAAGCCAAACCGTCCAGGCAAACTCACAGCTCAGCTGCCAAGAGCAGCACCTCCCAAAGCCAGGGCCACCTCTCCCAGGCTGCTGAGGATCCAGGGAGCTCTTCTCCCCTGGGGATGAAAGGATGCTGAACCACCTCCCCTTCCGGGGCGACAGAGGACGCCGGTACCAAGAGCAGCATCTCATTCTCTTGCACGTTGCAGGAGGAATTCTGTGCCAAAAGAAGTGATTTCCAGGGAAGAGCTGGCGCTGGAGGAGCCCCTCCATCCTCCCACAGGGCTGCTGGACACCACAGCCACGCACAGCCCCAGAGCACCAGCTCATCCTCCTCACACGGGATGAGGGATCTCGGCCCCTTCCAGCCCGTGGGTCACTTGGCCAGCACGTGGCAGGGACAGGCTCCAACAGAAACATCCCTCTTGTCTTAAAAAATTAAGGCCTCTGCTTTGCTCCCACATCTGACAAGACGCCGCATGCTTTGCTAATCCTTGGAGGAGATTAACTTTTTATTTAGAATTCCTTCCTCTAAATGTGGCAATTATGAAGGGTGGTGGTTTTTTTTTTTTCCTCCCCTTCTTTAAGCTCTTGGCCAGGGAACACTTTCTCCAAGTTGGCTGAAAAGGGTTAGTTAAAAGTGGATCTTGTCTTACTTCCCCTCTCTGATCCAACCCACAGGAGCCTCTTGCCCAAGGGGATGATGCCCCTTGTCTCATCCATCAGCCCAGTCTGATGCCATCCATGTGAAAATCCAACCTGGCCTTGGACACTTCCAGGGCTGGGGCAGCCACAGCTCCTCTCACCACCCTCACAGGGAATTTTTGCATGGAAGTACCAGCCCATTCCCGTGCAGATCCCATGCCTGAGCTCCAGGGCAGCTGTTCCCACTCAACAGGCACAAAGTGACTCCAGCAGCAGTGGAGCAGCTTATGGGAAACTCAGGGAAGGATGCCCCGAACAGAGCAACGACAACCCTTCCTGTACACCGAGAAAAAGGGGGGGGGAAAAATGTATCAAGTGCCTGTAGCTGTCAGAAAACATTTCTGCAGCTTTGGCAAGACAGACACAACTAATTTAGCTGAGGTATATTAAGCTGTCAGCCTGGATGATAAGAATTTAATCACTGGGAGCAGATCAAAGCTCAGCAGTACTATGGGGGTGGGCTGGACACAGGGATCAGCAGAGCAGGGATGTGCAGGCACTGAGAGGAGCAGGAAAAGCCTGTACGGTGGGAACAGCCCCAGTGTGCTCCCGGGACATCACCTGCCCACAGGGATTGTCTCTCCCCAGGACGTGGGACCACTGCTGTGCCACAGGGAGCCAGAGCTGAGCAGTCCCTGCTGTGACCAACATCATCAGCTGGGCTCAGGGCTGGAGCCAAGGGAGGAGATGCCAATGGAGAGGGAGGATGAGCCATTGGCACTTCCATGGGAAAGGCAACGGGCTGCAGAGACCCTGCACCCCAACTCTCCAGCACAGGAGGAAAGTCTTCCCTGTGAGGCCCTGGCACAGGTTGCCCAGAGAAGCTGTGGCTGCCCCATCCCTGGAAGTGTCCAAGGCCAGGCTGGATGGGGCTGACCACCATCTCCACCCCACCTCTCCACAAGAGCAGCAGCTCAGCCCCTCACTCTGGATCACAATGACAATGATGCCCCTTTGTGCCACCCTCCTCGGCTGGCAGAGGAGGGGGAAGAGCAACTGGGGAGGCAAAGGGAAAATTCACAATTCCATCACAGCTGGAAGACAAGCCCTACTGCTGCAGGGATTTTACCTGCATTTCCCTGGGATGTTTTAGCCTAGGGCTGCTCCAGTAATTATTCCTGAGGTTCACTGGGCAGTTTTTACTGCTTGGTGGGAAGCACAGGGCTGGCAGGGCCATCCAGGTGCTGCACGCTGCCTATCCAGGTGGGAAATGGCATCTCCCATGGGATCTGACCATGTCTGGGCCCCAGCAAACCCAGACCTTGCTCCTGGAGGGACAAGCACTCTGACACTCCCTGCTGCAGACCCCTGGGAGGTGGGCACAGGATGCCCAGTGGTGCTGAGCGGGGACAGCAAAGCCAGGGAGCCACAGCCCCTGCTCTCCCAAGGGCCCCAGGAAAAGAGATCTGTGATACAAGACAAAAAGTCAGGAACATGGGGGGATTCTTGGGGTCGTCCTGCACATGGACAAGAGCTGGATGATCCCTGTGAGTCCCTTCCCACTCAGGATACCCTGTGATCCCACGGCACCTCCGGTCTCAGCCACAAGCGGAGAACAGCAGGAGCCCTGTGGCTCAGCACAATGTTTCTCAACACTTCCAGAAGCAATGCTCTGAAATGCTATTTTTAATCTCTCTTTTTTTTTTTTTAATTTGCAGAAGTCCAGCCCAGACTTCAGTAGCTCCAAAGGCCACCAGAGCCCCCAGTGTGCTTCCCAATTAAGCGCCGCAGCCGCCCCCGCGCCCCTGCCCGATTACCCAGCGCCTGTTACATAAACCTAATTAGCAGGGCTCCACTTGCAGCATGGCAAATGGCTCCACTAATCCGGGATTTGTTCTCCTAGAAACTAATTTAATCATACAGTGCCAGCCAGGCTGCTCACGTGGCCGAGGGCGAGAGCAGCCCCGAAATCTCTCGGCCCCCAGTAAGGAGCCATTAGGGGTGAGCCAAGCCCCGCCGCCACAGCAGAGCTCCTGGGGACCCTAATCCTCTGAAACAGCCCCAGACGGGATCTACTACTCAAAAAAATAATGAAAAAAATAAAATACCTTAAGGGAGATTTGGGGAGAAGGGCTGTGATTAGGCTGGGGCAAACCTGCAGCCTTCAGAGGTGCCCACACGGGCGAGCAAGGACCCAGCACCGACAGCGCCTGCTGGGGATGGTGAGGAGGTCACAGCCCCTCTGATGGGACATGGCACCTCATCCCACAACAGGCAGCACCTCTGCTGGATCCTTCAAAAGCCCTTCCAAACAACTTTTAAGCTTGTGGTATATGAAAGGGAAGTTCACATGCTGCCAACTTCAGCAGAAGCAGCTCTTACTTAAACTAATCTTAATTAAGGATCTCCAGGATAACCCAACATCAATAGCAGGATTCCCCAGGCACGGGAGGACAGCAGCAGCACACGGTAATTGTATCACTCCTCAGGCTCAGTGCTCTTTGCAAAATCAGGATTACTTAAAAAATAAAAGAATCCTGAGATTCGAACATAAAGAAAATTTTCATTATATCCCCTTTTATTTGCTCTCTGGGCTGTGTTACCACATGGACACGGCTCTGGGTCCTCACACTGAGCCCACCCAAGCCCAGCCCAAGTGAGCAGAGCCAGGCCCAGCTCTGTGAAGGGTTTCACAGGGCACCCACTCAGTGTTTCACAGTTGACACTCCTGTCTCTGGCCAAGTGTAAGCGTTTTTTTCCCTAGACTGTGGAAAGGTGAAGCAAGGACATCTGCAGCCAAGCAGCATCCAGGCTTCCAGAGCCCTGGCAGCACTGCTCGCTCTGCAGCAGCTTTAATTTATAACACACTCATGGTAACTTGGAGAAAGGCAGAAATTGGACTCCTAATCCCTAAAATTAAAGAGAATCCAGAAATCACAATTTGGGAGTTTTCTTCCTTCTGAGCTTTCCACCAGACAACTTGTTTCTGGCTTAAGAAAGTTGGCTTTCACAGACAGCCTTAAACAAGTATTAAATCCAACACTGACATATGGCTTCATCATCCCAGAGGATCCCAAAATGCCTTTTGCAGGGGAAACTCCACCTCCTGGGCAGGCTGGGAGGACTCAGCTCAGAGCTCCCGGGATCTCCCACCCCACTGGTGGGAGCAGGAGCAGGTCTAGAAACCCCTTTGTGCTTCCAGCACGACGTTCTCCAGGTCAGAACAGAGCCAGGGGCACCTGATCCAGGCCCGGGGAGGGGACCAGGGGCACGGCAGCCCTGCCCCTTCCCCACAGGTGAGTTCTTATCACGGCGGCACCACAAACGGGCCATAAAGGGTTGGGAGGGGACAGCTGTGCCCCAGGTGTGCCCCAGGTGGGACGGCTCCCTTTCATCTCACCCCCCTGTTCAGCCCAAACCCTGGCAAGGGCTGGAGCGTGGCAGGAAAAAAACAGGCCAGGCCTTCAGGCAGATGGAGCCCTTGGGAATCGTTTTCCTCCCCGGCATCCGTTGGGCACAGGAAGGCAAGCTGGGCTCTGCTGGCACACATAGCACGGCCCCTGCCCCATCCCAAGGGATTGAGAGTGGCTCCAGGAGGGCACACTCGGCTACGAGAGCCCCACCAGCATTTCACAGAGGAAGGACGTGGCCGTGGGACCATTCCACAGGAGTGGAGATGGCACAGACCTTCCCTGCAGGGCAGAGGTGGGGCAGGGAGGGATGAGTCTCCCACCAGGCCTGGCAGCTCCCAGGGCACCTGCTCCAACCCTGGCACACAACTCTGACACACAGCAGAGCCCAGGACTCCCCAGCCTTGCCCAGAGAAGCTGTGGCTGCCCCATCCCTGGAAGTGTCCAAGGCCAGGTTGGACAGGGCTTGGAGCAACCTGAGCTAGTGGAAGGTGTCCCTGCCCATGGCAGAGGGTGGCACTGGAGGGGCTTTAAGGCCCCTTCCAACCCAAACCATTCCAGGATTCTGTGATGGACATTTGGTCTCTACTTCCTCCATCCTGAGCCAACTGTGCCTCCACTCCCAGCCCAGTGTGGGCAGGGGGGGACAGTGGGGACACCAAGCACTTGGTCAGCTCTGCTGTGCCAGGCTTGGGTGAGCACCTACCAACATCCTCAAGCTTCAGCAGAAGAAAACCCAATAAAATTCAAACACAACCTTAGAACAAGCAAGAAAAAGAGAATACAAAAGTGGGAAATAAAAAAACACAAAGAGCGGAACCTCCTTTTGCGGCCAGACCCTGCCTTTGAGGGAGCTTTCCACTGGCATCCCACTGGCCACAGCAGAAGCACATGCAGAGGGCAGAGTTTGCCCCAGACTCGTCCCTTTCAAGCCCCAGGTGCCAGCCCTGCCCCACGAGGGGCTGTGCCAGCACAGCCAGATGTCACCCACACCCCTGGGCCGGAGCTGCCCACGGCCTTGGCACGGCGAGCAAACAGCGGGTTATCTCCCCTGGGCAAATAGCGGGGTCATTAAGTGACGAGCTCAGACAATGTTTAATTACCCCCATCGTGGGAAGGGGGCAGCCAGGGGGAGGCAGAAACTGCGGGGGGAATTCCGGAGCCGGAGATGAAACGGGAGCTGCGGGGGCGGCGCTGACGGGGAACAGCCAGGTGATATCCCAGGTGATATCCCGGTGTTTGCTCAGCCAGCCCAGCTCCCCACAGCCCCCCGGGAGGGCACCCGCCGGCTCCCACATGCCAGCAGCTCCAAAACCGGGATGTCCCTCCTCTGCCAGGCAGGGAGCTGTGCAGGGCCAGCTCATCTCCTGGGAGGTGGGAGCTCCAGGCTGGAGCAGGGTCTGCTTCTACAGCAATTCGATGGATCCAGGATCTTTCAGTGCTGGATCCCCATCTCAGCAGGACCAAACCTTAGACCTGCCCTTTGGGGGGGTCTGTTGACACCTTAAAACCTCTCCCAGAATCGTCTCCATCCCCAGGGAAGAGCAGAGCCTGGGGAGGGCACAGCACCAGCACAGGGGCTGCAGAGCCTCCCTGTCCTTCACATGCCCTGCTGAGCCAACACCCCCCGAGGAGTTTGGAAACCCTGGCACAGCAGGGCCACGGGCACCATCCACACACATTCCCGGCAGGAGCTACCGAGTGATTAATCACGGTTACAAGGCTGCACCAGACAGACAGGAATGTGCCATGAAGGGCAAGGAGCACATCAGGGAAAGGTGTTAAAGAGTCCAGCAGGTTGTTTATAACCTGCCATGAACAACTGATTAACCATTAATCCTCTGTTAGCGCTGCTTTATGAGCCAGGGCTCCCCCCAGCAGGGACCCTCCAGCTCTGCAGAGCACCAGAGGCACCTGGGCAAGAAACCTTCGAGCACAGAAGCTCCCTGCTGCTGCCCTCACCCCCTGCCCAGCCAGGCTCAACCCCCACGGGCCATTTTGAGGTCAGACTGGAGGTAATCAGTGAAAAAAAAAAGGCAAGTAATCCCCCCAGTCAGATGTTTGCCAGGTAGCTCCCCCTCAGGGCTGGAGATGGACCATGTCCAAGGGAGGGATCACAGCAGGGTCCTGCTCTAAGGGGGTTTCCTGGTGACATCCCTTTTCAGGTGCCACACTCCTGACCTTGAGCTTCCCAGCACCACCCCTCTGAGAGCAGCACACCTGAGGTCTCCCAGCTCCTTCCCAGCAGCTGGTCCTGGCATGGCATGGCATGGAGACCAGCACAGCCTCTCTGCAGCAGCATCCTACCAGGGATGCTCTCAGCAGGCCTCAACTCATTTAAGGAGAACAAGGAGTGGCTTTGTCAGATGCATTTCCAGAACCTCTCACTCTGCCCTCGCTCCAGGGAAGCAGGAGGCAGCTGGGATCCCTTCTGCACATGGGGAGGGGGCTGAGGGAGCTGCTGGGCAGGACTGGAGGTGGGGAACACAGCAGGGGCTTCACGTGGAGGGGGGGAAGCCACCCTCCAGACACCGCATCCCGCTGTCCTGCAAACACTCCCACCTCCCCAGAGCAGCCAAAGCCTCTGGGAACAAGTTTTGGGAGGTGGAGAAAACAGGTTTTATGAGCATCCAGCCCAGCCCTGGCCAAGAGGGGGAGGTCAGCACAGAGCTCACTCCACCAAGTGCTGGAAGGGATGCCAAGAACCAGCAGCACAAAATGCTCGAGCAGAGCTTTGCCCAAGTGTCCAACCAGGAGATTCCCCAGCAGCACCAGTGTCTCACACTCCTGCCTTCAGGCTCCTCTGCCCCTGCCCCTTTGGGTTTTTAAGTGTATAAATTGGATACATTAACTGTATAAATTGGAATTATTTCCCAGATATCCAGCAACAGCTGTTTCCTCTCACCCGATCCCAACAGACTACAAAACTCTCCCAAACTCTCCCACCTCAGAAATGACAAGTTGGACCATCCACCTCCTCAGCACTGCCTGGGACAGAAGGGAAGCCATGGCCACACAGCCCTGCCTGTGCCCAGGGTGCCCAGCTCCAGAGCCAGCCATTCCCACATCCCAGCTGGAAAAACAGCCCGTGCTAAAAACTGACTTCAGGTTTACTTTGTCATAGAAGTCACACACAGAGCTCTGATGTCTCAGCTCAACAGTTTGGGGCAGTTTGAACACAAAGCAGCTGTGAAAAATATCCTGCAAGGAAAAAGGTGCATTTCCACATGGAAAAGTGCAGGGGATTCACAAGGAGCACCCACAGAAGGCAACCCTTCCGTGAGAAGAGCTGAGCAAGAGCTGTGACAGCAAAAGGCAAGGGCAGGTGCCCCCCCAGGGCTCTGCAAACACAGAGCTCCAGAGCTGCTCCTTCACCTCCAAGATGTGTCACCACCGAGAGGAACCTGCTCCCCACCTGCTCAGGGATTTGCCTTTGCTTGCAAAGGTTGGCTTATCACCCCCATTCCATGGCTTCTCCCACCCCATCCCAGCTCAGTCACAGAGCAAACATCAGGAAATAAAGAAAAAAATAAATAAATAAAATAAGATGGAAATGTCACCAGGCAAAACTCAAGGAGGAGGAAGAAGCTGTGCTCCAAACCCACTCCAAGGGGTTCACAATCACTGTGGAGCCTTTGCTGCTGGAGAGCTGGGATGTCACAGACCCCGAGCTCAGTATCCTGCTCCAGCCAGGAATGTTACACATGGGCTCTTGAGCAACTTAAATGACTTGCAAGTCCCAGCCTTCTTAACCAGAAGGCTTTAGAAAATCCCAGCCCTAATCCTCCTGTGCTCTATGAGCCGCCCTTCCGTCTGTAAAAAGGGGATAATATCTTCCTGCCCTCAGGAATATCCCTCACACCGGCTTGGAGCTGCTCAGACACTGCCCTGCAGAGCCTGGAACCAGCTGGGCACGGAGCTCTGGGAGGAGCTGCCCCCCCAGCACAGCTCCTGCAGCACCTTTCCTGGGAGCCCCTTCCCTGGCAGCTCCAGCGCTCCTGGAAATGGGAAAGCTGCACCCAGGGATATCCGTGTGCCCTCCCCAGGATCAGGAACAGCAATCCAAGGCCATGGCTCTGCCCCTCTGCCCCAAACACAGCACAGGGCAGATGACAAGGAGCAGAGGCACCAGCCCAGCCGTGCCAAGAGGGATGGCACAGCCCCCACTGGGCTCCACCATTCCCTGCATGACTTGAGATACCTTATTTCCTCCTCCAGAGCCTCAGCTTCCCCTCCTGAATAACGAAAGGGAAGCAAACACCACTTCACCTGCCTGCCCAGAGCGGGGAGCAGCCCCAGGCAGCCAGGGGTTTGGAGAATCCTTGGAAACCAGGCAGGGAAAGCGTGAGAAAAGCCGGAGCCACCGCGGCTGCCTCTGCGATGAAGAAATCGAGGCTGAGTCAGGGAGTGGGAGCCGCGTGTTCCCAGGGGCAGAGCACACAGCAGACACCCGACAGACTGGCTCCCAAAGAGGCATTCCGGAGGTGATCCCACAGGGAACAGGCAGCAGCACACGGCTAACGGGGACCCTGCACCCCGACACCCCACCAGCAGGGCTGCGGGGAGGCAATTCCGGATCCCTCCCTGCAGGGGAGGTGGGATGCTCGGGGTACACACCCCACACCCACACTCGGAGTCTCCCAGATGAGCATCCAAACCCTGCACTCCAAACGAGCTGTTTTATCCCACAGGCACCTCCTGCAACAGGAGGAAAGGAAAAGCCTGGCTCAGCCCTGCAGAGAGTGCTGCCCCCGGGGGGCACACAGTCCCCCTCCCCTGCCCACACCCCCTCGGGCAGCGATATTTGTTATCGCTGCCCATTTCCTAATCTCCAGCACATGATGCAAGAACAAAACCCAGCACAACCTCACACATGAACACCCAGCCACAGAGCAGGGACGTGGGAAAGTGCCTCCCTGCATGGAAAAGCGGGATGAGGGCAGCAGCTCATCCCCCCAGGATGAGCACTGGCAGCAGGGACAAGCCAGACTCTTCGGGAGGGGTGTTGGAGGTGAAAGAAAAACAAGTTGCTTGTCCCTGTTTCCCCAGGGACTCAGATGAGTCACTGTCCCATGACAGTGCCAGCAGCCCCACAGAACTCCCAGTATTCCATCCTTTCACAGTTTTACTGGAGACAAAGTTAAGAGGATGCTGGGGCAGATGGAGGAGATCCCACTGTGTGCAGCAAAATCCCTTCTCAGCCCCAGCCTTTGCACCCTTTATTCTTTTTAGCATTTACAAATCTGATCCAAATGCCAACCTGCCCTTTTTCCTCCTGGGAAAGGGAATTCCCCTGCAGCCAGGCCAGCCAAGGCTCCTTCCCAAGAGCAGAGAAAAGCCTGGAAGCAAAGGAACTGCAGGAGAGCAGGTCACTAAAAGCCTTTGGAGCTTGATGCAGCTCCTGCAAGTGCAGCAAAGCTTCAAAAGGAAAAGTGAGTGTTGGGAGATTCACAGAATCCCAGAATGATTTGGGTTGGAAAGGACCTTAAAGATCATCCAGTTCCAGCCTCCCTGCCATGGATTTGGTGGCCAAAAGCCACCAGCAGCCCAGGAAGAATGAGGGAAAACAAAGCAGGAAAAAGAGGGAGGGAGGGAGGGGGTGAGTGGGACAGAGAGGAGGGCGAAGGATGGAAAAGGAGGGAAGGATTTGCTGGAAGCCAGATCTACAGCCTGTTCCTGAAACTTCCCACTTGTGTGCGGGGCACTCCCGAATACTAATCAGAAGTGAAAAAAATATCAAACAATTAGGAAGGAAAGTCTCTTGGCAGGGTTTCTCCTGGAGACGTCGGGCTGGTTTTGTTTATGAGCTGGAGGAAGTGGTAACCGCTCCTGTTTGTTCTTCGGAAGAAAAGAGAAAGCTCCAGTGTTTTAATTTCTCCGCTGAAAACCCTGGAGATTTGGCCTGAAACGGAGCAGAATGGCTGATCTAGATTCACCCTCAGCCTTTTGTTACAAGAAAATATTTTAGTCATTTTCTCCCTCCCCTTCTGCGTGGGGAGAGAAAGGGGCAGTGGATACAAAGCAGGCATTTTTGTTCCCAGAAAATATCAATGAAAAGAGCATTCCAGAGGCCAAGGGCGCAGCACAGCTCCCAGGGCACAGGAGATGTCCTTGCTGGGCAGATGCACCCTCAGGAAGGGCAAAGATATAAACTCAAATACTCCTTTTCTTTATAAAGGCAGGTGAGGCAACACACAGAAAGCCTAAATAAAGTCTCTTAGTAAGATTTTTGCCTCTCAGCGACACACACGGGGCTGGGAGGAGGAGAGATCCCAGCCAGACACACAAACTTCATCCACCTCAAGGTGCAACTCGGAGCTCATCAAATGCAAAGTCCCTGTAAAAACCCTTCATTTGGGTTTAACACAGGAGGGTTGAAGAAGCACGTTGGCAAATGGAGCCAGGTTCACTGGGGTTTGTAACAGCAAGCAGGAGAGTGGAAGGGGCACAGCATGGCAGGGACGGGTCCTGGTGTGAGGAAAAGCAGGTCCCAGGAAAGCCTCAGCCCCCAGAGGGGGTGTTGGAGCCCTGAGCAGGGTGAGAACAGAGCTGGTGGCTCTGCCCCCAAGGCTCTCAGAGGCCTCTCAAGCACCTCTGCTGGGCAGGCAGCTCGTCCCCAAAGGGAGCAGCCAGAGGAAGGACAAACCATGACACTCCTGGCTAAAAACTCCAGGCTTTTAGGTGCAGAACCCCAATGGATTCACCATGGAAACCCAGCCCCGGGGCTGGTAGCGCTGCTGGAATGTGCAGTTGGCCCCAGCCATGGAGGAGGGAGCCTGGACAGTGAAACCTTTCAGCATGAACGGTGCCGAGCAGGCAGTCTGGGGCTGCTCTGGAAGTGCTTTCCAAGGCAGCCAAACCCGCAGGGTTAGCCAGAGATAATTCACCCGCTCCCAGACGGAGCCGCTGGAAGCGGAGCCAGAAAATGCTCCCAACCCTCCTGCTCCCGGGGGACTTGGAGAGGGAGAGGCAGAGCAGGAGCTTTCCAAGCTTTTCTCTGGGAGAAGACAGCACATTGAGCCATCCCTGGATCAGCCTCCCAGCCCCAGGAATGCCATGGAGGTGACCGGAGTGGAGTGTGCTGGAGACAGCAGGGACAGCAGAAGCCTCTGGGTCACACCCCGAGACACCCTCACCCAAACACCTCCCAGGGTCCTCCTGCCCCTGCACACACTCCCCGATTCCCAAGCACCCACATTTCCAGGTCATACTCATGGATCAGGAGCTTCAAATACAGCCTAAGTTTTCCTGAGTGCCCGATGCTTTTGGCTAAAAGCAGATGCATAAATGTCACATTTATCACCCCAGATCCGCTCCCTCCCCAGCCTCATCCCTCACTGCCTCCACACTCTGCCCTCAGGGCGTCAGGATTCACAGATTCTGGTTCTCTAGAATCACGGAATATCCAGAGTTGGAAGGGACCCACAAGGATCATCAAGTCCAACAACAACTCCCTGCTTTCGAGGCTGGACCTCCACGAGCAGCCCAGGAGGTCGGGAATTGCCCTTTACGCGACAGCAGCCCCCATTCCCGGGGGGTTCGGATCCCTGTCCCCCAGCCCGGCCGCTCTGGGCGGGCGGTGAAAGCCACCGGCGAAGCGGAGCGGGGGATGGAGCGGAGCGGGAATGCCGAGGAGTGGGAATGCCGCGGAGCGGGAATGCCGCGGAGCTCCGCTGCCATCCAGCGGCCGCGGGACCCGGGCTCGGGGCAGCGCCCGCCCCGTCGGTTCGCCGAGAAGCCACCGACAACCTCCTCCCCCGCGATTTTTTACACGGCGAACACCGATTTCATTGTTTCCCCCCTGTATTCCACCTCCGCCGCCTGGTGCTGGAGCAGCCTTGCCCTGTTTCACCGCTGCTTCCAGGGATACCGGTTGCTCCATGGGTTTCTCCACACCTTTCTCCCCAACCTTTTCAGCTCAGGGAGCAGAGGGCTGGAGCAGCTCTGCTCTGGAGACGGGCAGGGAGAGCTGGGGGTGTTCAGCCTGGAGAAGAAAAGGCTCCGGGGAGACCGGAGAGTCCCTTCCAGGGCCTAAAGGAGCTCCAGGAGAGCTGGAGAGGGACTTGGGACAAGGGATTGAGTGACAGGACAAGGGGGAATGGCTTCCCACCGCCAGAGGGCAGGGTTAGATGGGATATTGGGAAGGAATTCCTCCCTGGGAGGGTGGGGAGGGGCTGGAATGGAATTCCCAGAGAAGCTGTGGCTGCCCCTGGATCCCTGGAAGTGTCCAAGGCCAGGTTGGACGGGGTTTGGAGCAACCTGGTCTTAGTGGAAGGTGAGCTTTAAGTCCCATCCCATCCCATCCCATCCCATTCCATAGGATCCCACGGGATCCCGATCCCGATCCCGGCCGCTGCCCCCGCGCGCCCCCTGCGGGCCCCGCCCGGCACTGCCGGCCCTGCCCGGGGCCGCCGCTGGGGGTCAGCGCGATCCGGGAGCGATCCCGGGGGGATCCGACCCCATCCCGGGGCATCCGACCCCAGCCCGGGGGGGATCCGACCCCAGCCCGGGGGCGATCCGACCCCAGCCCGGGGGCGATCCGACCCCAGCCCGGGGGCGATCCGACCCCAGCCCGGGGGCGATCCGACCCCAGCCCCCGCCCAGAGCGCGCTCCCGAGCCCCGGCCGGGATCCGGCATACCCCAGCCGGGAGGTGCTCCCGAGTCCCAGCCAGGATCCAGCACCCCCTTGCCCAGGGGGGTCCCCTCCCTCCCAGGTGCTCTTGGAAAGGTTGTGCCCCCCCTGCCCCCCAAACTGAGCTGGGCGAGGGGAGCGGCCACGGGAAACCGCCCTTCCAGGGGGGACATGTGGCACCTGGGGACATGGTTTAGCCGGTGCCGGAGGAATGGTTGGACTCAGTGACCTCAGAGAGCTTTTCCACCCAACCCATTCTGTGGTTCCCTGAGATGCCACGGGGCAAAGGGCTGAGCAGGGCCGGTCAGTCCCTAAAGCATTTTTGCCGGGGGGTTTCCCCGGGTCCCAAGCTCAGCTGTCCCCAGCAGCACTGGGCTGCCCTGGAGTGTCCCTCGGGCCAGTTGTACTGGGACACATCCTGCTCTGGGGTGTGCAGGGGCACTCATCTGCAGGGAGCAGAGGTGAGAAAGAGCCTGAGATAAGGAACATTTCTCAGTCCAGAGGCTTTTCGGGGGGTTGCTAAAGATCATGATAAAGAGCTTTTGGTGCCTGCAGCTCCAGGTGAGGATCTCTGCAGCTGGACTGCAGTTCATCCTTCCTGCAGGATTTCACAGCCAGGTTGGATGGGGCTTGGAGCAACCTGATCTGCTGGAAGGTGTCCCTGCCCATGGCAGGGGGTGGCACTGGATGGGCTTTGAGGTCCCTTCCAACCCAAACCACTCCATGGTTCTATGATGCAGCTCCCAACAACCACAGGGAATCTCTCAGCAAAAGGGAAAGACGCAAAAACCAAACCCCAAGTCCAAGTACCAGCCTGGCCCCAGATCACAGCAGAGGAGTGCAACAGCTCTGGGTTGCTTTACATCAGCTCAGGGTAGGAAGTCTCTGCTTTGCCTCAGCACAAGTTGCTCAGCACTGGAAAATGTGGAACTACCAGCAGGGTCATGTGCACAAACTCATCCCTCCTGCCTGCACTTCACAGGCAGGGACAGGAGAGGAAGCCAGAGCCTCATGTTGGAAAGGAATGAAGTCAAGTACTTGGTACACTCACATAATCATCGAGGAAAAACCACAATGCCAAGGGTTTGGGAAGGGACTCAGCTGTAACAGCACCAGTCAGACACAGATAAGGGGAGGAAATCAGAACACCCAGGCTCTGCTCCAACAGCTGGGAGTCTGCAGTGCAGAAGCACAGTCAGCCCCTCAGGTTTGCATTTTCCATCCCCATCCATCCCGAGAGCACCCAGCTGGCAGAGCCACCTCTGGCAAGAGCAAACACCAGATCCTCCTGGATTTGTGTTTAATAAAATGGACAGCAGCCTCAAAAGTCTCTCCTGTGCCCACCCTGGCACAGTCCCTGCTCAGCTCCTGCAGGACATTCCACAGCCCCACTGCTCCCAGATGGACACCAGGACAGAGCTCACGTCCCTGCCAGGCTGCATCAGCCTTCTTGGGCTGACTGCCCAGCAAACAAGAGCAGATGAGCCCTAACCAAAAGCAGATATATATTTTTAAAAGCCAAGTCTTTGCCAGCAGCAATTTTCCCTTTACTCACATTTCTGAGTCTCATTCTCGCAAAGGAAAGAACACTACAAAAAAAACCCCACACACCTGAGAAAGCAGCCTGGGCAGGGCAAACCACAGCACCTCCTCAGTTTAAAGGGTCAGTTCTGCTCCACGTGCCAAAACCCAGCTGGACCCTCCCCAGTTCAGAGCAAAGGGTCATTAGAGCCTTCACAGGGAACAGGGGCTGGAGGGGAATGTCCTCCCCAAAACACACAGGGACAAGAGAAGCCAAGTGTCACTGCAGGCCAGACCCAGGGGAAAGGCAGGACAGCACCACTGGGCAAGGGGCAGCACAGAGGGCTGGTGAGGGCAAATCCACCTGCCCTGGCCCAGGGATCATCACCTCCTTCCCCAGCCAAGCAGAACCCCCCATGTTTCACCCTCACACATCCCAGCTGCTCCCAACAGCCCCTCCCTCTGGCACTTCTCCCAACATCACACCAGGATGTCGACACCACCACAAGTCCCCTCAAAATCCAAAGCCCTGGCATCACTTTCTAGCAGGAAAGGGGATTTTCCAGCACAAGGAGGTTTACACCACCCTCCTCTCCAAAGGGAACCTCTCAGCTCATCCCTGCATCCACCAGGAGCCCCACGGGACCCTCAGGACAAGCCACACATTTTTCCCAGTGAGCCTGACAAGGCTCCCATGAGCCACCACCACTGACTTCCACAGGCTAAAAAGTCTGGAAAAGCAGCAGAGCTCCCCTTGCCAGGGAAAGAAGGGAAAAGCTGCTGAGGGGCTGCAGCCTTTAACCCCTTTGTTCATTACTCAGCAATAAAACTCCAGGAAGAAAACTCTTATTAGGGATTTCAGGCTCAGATGGTACTAAAATGTTCTTGCTCTGATGGGAACAGGCAGGGGAAGGCAGCTCAGCTGTCAGAAACAAGCCTGTCTGCTCCCACATTCCCTTACAGCAGGTCACTCCATTTGGCATCGTTTTCTCAAGTGAGGGAAAACATAATTTTTACAGAAGTCCCACGGGAAAGTGCTTTAAAAAAAAAAAAAAAGAAAGAAAGAAAAATACATATTCCTGACTCACCTAAAAGTAGCAGGATTTGTCCTACACGTGTGCGTGGACTCCTTCCTCCTCCAGAGCCACGATGCCCAGAGCAGCCCAGAAAAAGAGGGGCTGTGACTGCTGCTTTTCCACATCTGTCCATTGGGAGACGTCACATGTCAAAGCCAGTTCCACCACAGTGATGCCAAAAGCAGTAATCCACGGGAGCTGGAGAGGAGCAGGGGCTGCAGCCTCCCAGCTGTGCCATTCCCAGCTCCAAACAGAAGGGAGCATCCAAAACCCACAGCAATCCAGGAGGGTTTATGATGTCAGAGATCCCAGGGGAGAGGAACCATCCAGAGACAAATCCTCCTGGCTCGGGACCGTTGGTGGAGGGGGAGAAGTCCCAATCCTGCACAGGGTCAGGCTCTGGTCTCCTCACTTCTGGCACGAGGACAGTCCCAGGGCGGTTGTGGCCGATGGAATTTGTCGTTCCTGAAGCGGCAGACGCCAAAACCTGTGGAGAAACAAACGCCAGGATGAGGGACCAGGAGTGACCTCGGTCACTCCAGCACAGCCAGAGCTGCCCCTTGTCTCCAGCCCCTGTTCTCCTGCCAGCCACAGGGCACCTGAGCACATCCCACAGAGCAACACCGCAAGATATTCCCAAATCCAGCATTAAAATGTCAGGATTGTGCCAAAAGGAAGGAGCAAGTGAGATTTTTCTTGCTGCAGCTGAGCAGAGAGCACTGGCCATGCTGCTGGCCACATCCCCAGGGAGCAGAGAGCACTGGCCAGTCCCGTGCCCAGGTGTTACTGCCCCTGTTGGTCAGTACTGGTCACACTGGTTCCTGACATGTAGGATTCCGATTTAAATCCATCCACAAAAAGAGACACAGGGATTTCTCTGCAGGGCACCACGTCTCCTCCACACGGCAGCAGTGACAAACACAGCAAACAGCCACAGGGCTCAGAAAGGTGACAATTCCCAAGCTGAATTCCCTCCTGCAGCAGCCTCCGGATGGAACCAGCCCCTGCAGCAGTGCTGAGCCCCCCGGGGCTTAGAGGATCTGCTGAAGATGTGTCCAAGCACAGCCCCCCGACTGTCCCTTCCCTTTGGTGACAACCCCAGCAGAGAGCCCAGGACAGCAGCAGCATCTTCCTCCCTGCATCCCTCCCACCCAAACCCAGGGAAGTCACGGACACGCTGGCAGAGGGAGCAGGGACCCCTCTGCCCCGAGAGCGGCGGGCACACGGACGGCCAGCACTTTTTGGGGAGGGTTTTGACGTCCTGCCCCGTGCCAGGGCCCTGCAGAGCCCCTCCCGTGCTCGGGCACACAGTGCCCCGGGATGCACACGAGCACAGCCCCTGCCCTGCCTCCTCAGGGCGCCGCTGCTCCCCGGCACAAAGTCCGTATTTGTTTCCCTGCAGGGGTGGAAATAAAGGGGGTTTTGTGTTTTCTTCCTCTTCTCTTCGCGGGCTGGAGTGAGTTTATTTGACACTCCAGCACTCTTTGTGAGCTGAGTGCCCGAGGATAAATGCTACCCTTAAGAGTTACTTGGCGTTAGACAGAGGGACCCTCTTCAGAGGAGAATGGGGGCTTGTTGGGCTGGGGTGGGAGGGGGCACGGGGAGGGGGGCTCCGAGGAGCGCCCGGGCAGCCCTCATAGAAGGGTCTCTGTCCTGGGCTCACAATAGAGCGAATTCTTAAAGATACCGGGAGCTGAAAGGAAGGAAGGAACTTTCCTCCTTTTAAAAAGGATTTTCGGGAACAATTGAAGAAGCTTTAAAAAGGGGATCATTATTTCCCATCCAGTCTGCTGGGCTGGGAAGCTCTGCCTCCCTCCCCCCCTCGAGCCCCGGGCTGGGGAGGTCTGACATGTTCCACTGGGACACACCGGGAGGTTGGGTGATGGTCACTGGCCAGTTTACTGAGGAACTGCCCAGGCCCTCGAGCAGGGGGTGCCTCATCCTTCCCCTCCCTCCCACAGGTGCCACTTCCATGAACCACCTTCTTCTGCTTCCAGGTCCTCCTGCCCTGGAAGGAATAAGGCTCAGAGAATGGATTATCCCGGGAACACTGGCTCAAATACCCACTGATGGACCAGGTGGAGCAGGATGCCACCACCCACCCTGCCAGGGACACAGGAATAACTGTCCCCTGGAGACACCATGCAGAGAGAGGATGGCACATCCATGGAGAACAGGGCTGCAGAGAGCCCTGCCAGCCTGCTCCAGGTGAGCAGCTCTCCCTCCCCAGCTGATGGAGGGTTTTCTGCACACACTCAGTGTTACACAGAGCAGAAAGAGGAGTTCAACCAAAGCAGTTTGGCTGCTGAGCTTCACCTCCAGCTCAGCACCACCCCAGACCCCACCCACTGCCAGGGTGACTGGTGCCAGCTCCCACCACCCTCATGTCCAGCCAGGCAGGACCCTCCTGCCCACACCCCCCTGGGCTGCACTGCAGCATTTCTGGCACCTCAGAGCAACCCCAGCCCAGGTGCCAACACTGACCCACCCCACAGTGAGCCCCGCTCCTCACACTGTCACTCCAGAGGTGTGTGAGGACCTCATCCACAGGTTCCCTCATTCCCTCTTCACTTCCACTTGCTGAGGAAACGCTGGAAACAAATGCAGGACCAAGTCCAGAGTGGTGCTGGCCATGGGGAAACCTGCTAAAGCTCATCCACACCCCCAGCAAGGAGGGGACCTGCTCTCTACAGTCTGGAAGTGCAGAGAAGCTCCTGTGAGCTTTAATTCCCAGAGTTCAGTCCCAAATTCACTACATCCCTGGCCATCCAGGTCCAGAGTGAACCAAGCTGCCTCTTGGTGTCACTGGCAGCCCAGGTCCCAGGCACCAGGAGCAGGTTCCTGTCCCTCCAGAGACACCCTACCTGGAGCTGTGCCAGTGCCAGCACTGAGCTCATCTGCAGGGAACGAGGATGGGCAGGGGAGAACCTCACCCAGCACAAACACCCTCATCACCCAGCCTACAGATCCCTAAAGGGACCTTCACTGCACCTCCTGCCTGCCAGGGTGAGCCCACGCACCACAGACAAACATTCTGACACCTCCTGGCCTGAAATCCCCATTTAAAGGACCAGCAGAGGAGCTGAGGCAAAGCCCAAAGACAGCAGTGAGGGCACAGCCACCCAGAGTGATGTGACACTGGTCCCAGAGCACCTTCCTCCATCTGACCCCGTACAGGACACACTCGGGGAGTCCAGAGCAGCCTCCAAAGCCAGGCTGAGCTCTGTGTGGTACCAGGCAAAAACCTTTTGGCCCTGGTGATCAAGTCACGTTGCCAGAGAGGTTCAAGGCTGCCTTAGGCTGAGCTTTACTCAGCACAGTCATCTCTGCTCCTTGACAAGACCAGGGCAGGTTTTCCTGCAGCCATACAAGACAGATGACAGCTCTGATCCCTCCCAGGGAGAAAAAGGAATAAAATCTCAGAGGGATAAGCTTTATAAAAATCCTGACTAGACAACATTTGCTCCTGATACAAAACCCATTCTGAGGGAGGTGGTTTTTTGGTTTTGGTGGGGCTTTTTTTTCAGGAAAGCTGCACAACCACCCAGGGATCAAACACATTTATTTAAAGGCTTAGGTTTTAGCCCTCAAAAAACATCTGTGGCTTGGCAGAAAGAGGAGCCAATTGAATTTTAAAAGTGTTACCTTCTTAGGGCACGGGTGCAGCACAATCCTGGGGCCGAGGCCCTCACACCTCATCAGCTCTGGGTGAGAGAATCACACCTAGAGATGAACCCGAGGTGAGAACAACTGCCCCGACCACACTCCCTGCACTCCTCCTCTGGGGTGCTGCTCCAGGGGAGCACTGCCTGCAGTTCAGATGCTGCCACAGAGGGGGAAAAACCCAAAAGCAAGAAAGGGGGAAGCCCTGGAGCTCTGAGAAGGCTGAGAGCAGGACACAGAGCCACACTGAGCATGGGCTCTGTCTCCAGGGACTAATAAGGCAGCGCACTGTAAACCCTAATCCTGTGTTAAGAGCTTTCATCAAAAAGGAACAGTATTTATTAGGGAGTTATAGGAGGCAATAAAAGTGTTTTCATGCAGTGTTTATACTAACACGGGGGGCTTTCTGCTCGCATTTGCCCCTTGGTTTTTGTTTTAAATACATCTTTCTGATGAAACGAGCCCTTCTGAACAAGGCCACCCTTTGTAATGCAGTTCTAACTTTCTGGCCGGGCCGCGGTAACTGGCAGAGCCCTGGGCTTTTCTTGCCCTCTCTTTTGTTGCTTTGCTTTTCTGTTCAAAGTTCAAACAAGCCAAAAAGCCCCCCAGCAGGCTGCATTGTGCTCCTGGCATTATCCCCCCCGTTGTCCAGGGCTCAGGGAGCTGGAGGGAGGGCGGTGGGTGTGGCCCAAAACGTTTGATCTCCAAAAGTTTAAGGCACTCCGAGATCACTTCTTGCACAGAAGAACCCCCAGAAAGAGGAATTTGAGTCCACAACTGTCTAGATCTGAGCCAGCTGTTACTAAAAGTCACCAAGGAGTGATGCTACTGGATCAAATATATTTGTAACCAAGCACAAGAGGAATGCACACCAAAATCCAGCCCTTGGAAGAGCCAGGGCTTCCAGATGTCACAGCTGTGCTTCACTGCAGGCAGAAGCATCCCAAAAACAGTCAGGACCCAGCCCCAGGTCACCACATGCCCCAAGTCCTCTGTAACACTGAGCCCGAGCCAGGCAGGTGTAGCTGAGTCTGGTTCAGAGACCACTGAACCCCCATTACATGGACTTTAATTTACAGCTGGTCCTCAAACAGTGACAGTGTGACCATCCCTTATCCCAGCCTGCCTTAGGGCATCCCTGCTTTTCCAGCCCAAGAGGGGTGAATCCACCTTCCCCAGGTCGCAGCTCCAGCACAGCCATTCCAGAGGGGTGTCCTTTCCCAAGGGGACCAGCCCAGGAGCAGCCCCAGGTCAGTGCCTCCAGACTGGGTCCTGACAACCTCCCAGAGCTGTGGGTTGAGCCCATTTGGGTTGTTTCCCCCCTGGCTCCTGTCTCTGCAGGCTCTGAACTCACACAGCATGGATTTCCTGGCTCAGCAGGGGCAGAGCAGGGACACTCCTCTCCCAGTTCCTGGGGCAGGAGAAGCACCTGCAGCACCAGCACCTCCAGCTCCTGTAGCTGGATCTGCCAGAGCACCTGAGTCCCACAGAGAGAGCCACCAGTGCCTGCTGCCCCCACCCCACCCCTCCCTCTGCCCACCCCAGCCTTCCCCAGAGCAACATCCCTCCCACCCTGGGACACTCCATGACAGGAACCCCCCCGGCCATGGAGCGACTTCCCCTCCTCCTGCCAGCACAAGAAATGGGGTTCCCTTTCTCTTCATACACATTGTGCTTGCAAAGCACCTTCACACTTCAGCTGGGAGCCTTTTCCCATCACAAAACTGATACCCCCCCAGTCAGAGGGGCTGCAGAGTGACCCCACTGCCTTTCAACAACACCCTGGAAGGGTTTAGCACTGGCTCAATCAAGCAAAGCTTGAAGGGTGCCACATCTCAGACCACCTTTTGTTTGAGACACCTGAACAGGGAAAGCATCTGGGAAACTCTCACAAAAAGCAAGTCCCAGCAGATCTGCTTCTTTTTGCAGCAAAGCCTTTGAAAAGGAGAGCACAAAAGCATTGCAGCCCCCTGTGCCCCACAATGTCTCCCCACATCAGGGGCTTTAACTCACCACACATGTTGAACTCCACACCTGTGGGAGGGATTGAGGTGACCCAGGAAGATTTTTTTTTTCCCCTCCAAGCAAATTCTACAGGGAAATTAAAAAGCTGATGTCCTGAAAACATCACCTGCCTGACAGCAGAGAAGGACAGTGTCCTTGTGAACCCTGCTCCAGCCTCCAAGCTGGAATCTCCCCTTCACAACACCAGGCAGCTTCTTCCCAAGGCCTGAGTCACCAGCCCTCTTCCCCCCACTTCCCTCCCACCAGCTGTGACCGTGATTATAAAAAGATGTCTCAATTAGCAAGAGCTGAGCAATTCCTGCAGCCTCCAAACCCTTCAGAGGAAACACATTCCAAGCCAGCAAAGAGCAACACTAACAATGTCTGGGCAATAAAAGCTTCTCTTGTTTATATCAAAGCAACCTCAAACATCCTTTCCCCAAACAGGCACCGCTGGCCCTGCGCAGGGCTCAGTGGGCTCAAAATCTGCAAGGGCTGGTGTTCTCCTGCTGCCGGGTCCCTGCGAGCAGACAGCACTAATTCCTGTGTGTGTTGTTGGTTGCAGGTCTAGACTGGTGTGGTCTTTTTGTTGTAGCGAGCAAAATAAGGGAGTCATTCATATTTTTCCAGAATTCACACAGAAGTGCTCTTGTGCATCACAGATACCCTGAATCACCAGCCCCGATCGAGTGTCCCTCACTCCCGGGCTCACATGGGCCAGCGCCGAGGCTGGGGAGACCCCTCGGACCCCAGCAGAGGAGGGGAGGGGGTTTTGAGGGGTTTTATACATTGCCCATCATCCCGGCCGGGCACCTGCCCCGGGGCAAGGTGTTCCCACGGCAGGGCAAGGGAAAAGCCGCGTGTGTTTTTCCCCAAAGAAACCCCGAAACCCCATTAAAAATAAACAAACAAACCAAAAACAAAACACCAAAAACGACGAATCAGAAGAGCAGCCGCGCGGTTTTCCCCGGAGGGCACAGGAGCCCTCCCCGCTCCCCAGGACCGGCTCCCGCCTCCCCCCCGCGCTCGGGCCCCGAACGAGCAGCATCCCCCGGCCGGAGCCCCTCGCCCCCGGGAAGGGGGACCGGTCGAGAGCCGGTGGGACACAAAGGCGATGGTACGGGAGGGGATACACCGGGGGCCGGCACTGGGGGCCCCCGCAGCGCCCCAGCTGAGCCCCCCCGCGCCGGGACCCCCGGGGCCGCCCCGCGTTTAACGGGACCGGCAGGAGCGAGTGCGGGGCGGAGGAGCCCCGTGCCGACCCCGGCCCGACCCCCCGAGCCCAGCGGGGCACCCACCTCCACCTCCACCTCCGCCTCCAAATCCACCTCCGAGCCGCGTCCCGCCGGAACAGCCCCGGGGCTGCGGGTCCCCCGGCGCGGGAGCGGCACCATCCTCCTCTTCCTCCTCCTGCCCCATATCCTCCTTCTCCAAATCCACATCCCGCTCCAGGGGGCCGGGCACGGCCCCACTCCCATCGGGAATACCCCGGGGGTGCCGGTGCAGGAGCCCGGGATGCGGGTCCGGAGCGGCTCCACCGCGGCCGGGGATGCTCCGACTGCGGCTGCCGGGCCATTCCCCCTTATATAGCCCCGGGGCGGCGGGCGGGCGGCGCGGCTTCACGGGACTTGTAGTTCCTCCCCCCGGCCCGGAGCCGCCTCCCTCCGTCGGTCTGTCCCTCCCTCCCTCCGTCCGGCCCGCGCGGGGAGGGGAGGGGAGGGCGCGGGCGGGAGAGGACCCGGGGGAGTGCTGGGGGGCAGGATTGGGGGTGGTTTCGCTCTTCAGCGGGACCCCGTTGCTCTGTGCCATCCCGGGGGGGGAAGAGCCGGTGGGTTTGCCTGGAAAAGCCCGGTTTTTCCCGGGACTCCGGAGCCGCATCCCTGGCACAGCCAGTCCGACGCCAAACCGGCCCCTAAACTGCCGGTAAATGAGTAACCGCACCAAAACCTCAGCGCGGAGACCGAGGGCTTCAATTGTCCCGTGTATTGGTTATTGTTTAGTTTAATTATTGTCCCAATTATTAATTTAACTTAATTATTAACCCATCCGTGGAATGAATGAGCAATTAACCGTGCTGTTAACTCAGGGGCTCATTTAAGGCCCGTTCTCCCAAGCACACTCGGTCCAGGCAGAGTTTCCCTGCTGCTCCATGAACTCCACGTGCTTTGGGAAACGTCCTAAAGGGGACATGAGGCACAAGGACAGTGGCAGCCACCCGTGACCCTCCCTGCAGTCACAGCCCCTCTGCCACAGGGACAGCTGGACTGTGGCAGGGCAGAGGGTGCAGAAGGTGCTGGTCAGGGAGGGAAGATCCTGCACAACCCTCGTCCAGTTGGATGCTGGGCTTGGCTCCAGGTGGGCAATGTCCCCACCAGCTGCACAGGGACAGGGACACGGATCCAGCATCTTCCCACCTGCCCCAGGTCAGGATTGGCCCTCCCTCGCTCAGAAGAGCTGATGAAGTGAAACCACAGAGGTTTCGTAGGACAAGTGAGCAAGGGGGGCTGAGGCAGCAAGAGGGAAAGTGGAGGGGAAGGAAAAAACCCCCTCCTGGCAGGTTTTCAGGGCCCGAAGCCGGAGTGGAAATGCTTCCCTTCCCTTAATTGCTTCGAGACCAGATGAATTTCTTGAAGAAACCGCAACTGAAAAGCTGCACAAATCACATTGTTGTGCTTGTGTTGGCTGCCTGCTTAAGGAGGGAAAAGGTCATCGTTTATGGTATATTAAAAAGAAAAAAAAGCCATATTTCAGTGCTGTGCAGGAGGGGGTTGTGCTGCTTTTTCATACCCACGTTCTGGAAATTAAAACCTGTTTGGCAAGAGCCAGAACACAACTCGCAGTGAAGAGCTGAGCTGGGGGAATGCACTGGGGGGGCTCTGCTGCAGTCCCTGTGTGTCCCCCCAAGCCACCCTGCCCCATCCCTGTCCCTTGGTTGGTGGGGTGATGCCCATGTGGAGGAGCAGGGCTCCAAGTGCTGCTCCCATGGGATTCACCATCCCACGGGCACCCGCTGGTGCCAGCCCAGCACAAGTCTCTGCAGCTTCAGGGCCCAAGAGGGTGAAGCACTGTCTGTCTGACAGTCCTTCCCTGTTGGGAAGGGGCAGGGGAAGTCCTGATTCCAGCCTCTGGGAGCTCCACTGGTTTTATTCAAGCACAGAAATTTGGCTGCTCTCTTTCCCTCCCTTTTCTCACCTGTCAGTAAAATGATGGAGCTTATTTTGCCCCATCCCTGGAAGTGTCCAAGGCCGGGTTGGACGAGGCTTGGAGCAACCTGGGAGAGTGGAAGGTGTCCCTGCCCATGGCAAGGATGTGGAAAGAGATGAGTTTGAAGGTTCCTTCCAACCCAAACCATAATAATGCTCTGCACCAGCACCAAAATTGGCAGCTCCGAGACTGGTCTGAGGCAGGAATTGCAATGGAAAGCTGAGGAAGGAACTGCAATGGAAAGCTGCACTTATCCTTCCCAGAAGAGCCTGACACTGATTTATGGGATGCTCCCAGCCCTGGTTTTGCAAGCCCATGACGTGGTGGTGGAAGGTGTTGGAGATGCTGTGTTGGTGCCAGGTGAGGCAGCAGTGGCTGTTCTGCACACCCAGACACTGAAAATGCAAACAGACATTGTTTTTAGGTGATAGCCGTGCCCCCCCTTCCCAGCTCCTTGTGAGAGGACAGCATTCCTGTCTCACATTCCTCAGCCACTGCTGAGACGGGGAGGGGAGACCCGAGCCAGAGGAAAAAGCACCAAGTTTTAATGAGGAGCCTGAGCTGGGGGGTGTGGGCAGGGAGGGGGCAGGATTGCCCATAAAGCAAGATAAAATGTGTGTGGATCAGGGAACAAGAGCCTGTGGATGTCAGAATGTCAACCAGATGTTTCCGAGGCGTGGAAAATCAGTGGTTTCCCAACAGATCCAGTTGGAGCAGCTGAAAGCATCCTTTATCCCACGGGGGAAGGGACCTGCAGTGCTCCATGGAGAGGAGGACAGGGGGGTTTGGTCCAAGGGCTGCTGAACACAGAATCACGGGATCACTGAGGTTGGAAAACACCTCCAGGATCCTCAAACCCAACCTTTAAATATCAAGTCCAACATGGGGCAGGACTGTGGCCGCTGGGTCCGCTGGCTCCGAGCTCTGTGAAAGCTTTTCAGGAGAGGAAATCCTCAGTGCAATGGCAAATGGAGAGGGAAGAGAGAAAGTTCTGGAGAAGGTTCTGCTCCTTGCTCCAGGGCTGGCTCTGGGGCTCCATGTCACAGCTGGCTGAGAGGCCACCAGGAGGATGGACAGGCACTGGTTCTCCTCCAGGAGAATATCCTTGAGACACGGAATTCCCGGTGGCCAGAATTGGTCAGGGAGGAAGAACTGGCTCCTCCAGGCAAACAGGGAAAGCACTGGGAAGCCATGGGAGCCCTGCTCTGACCCACAGCAGCACAGGGAGGGGGGAGCAGGAAAACTGCTCATTCCTGTGAAAGCTGTGCTGGTACAGACACCTCTGTGGGAGCACAGTTGGGTTCACGGCCCCAGGTCGTGTTGCTTTTACCACACCAGCTCAGGAGTGGCACATCTATAAACTTCACCCTGCAACTTGCTGTTGATTTTTACCAAAAGCAACAACAACAAAAAAGAAGCATTTAGTGATTGATGGGCACCAGCACTGGCAAAATAAAGAGATCAGGGAAGGGTGAGCTGGGAATGAGTTCCCACAGGACAGCTGTTCCCAGGGCCTGGCCAGCACAGTAACCTCTGAAAGTCCTCTGACCTGCAAATACCCTCCCCAAACCAGTTAAATATATATAAATATATTGAAATATGGAAACAAAAAGCTTTTCATTTCGTGTGCTGGGAGTGCCAAGTGCCTGCAGGAGCCAATAAAGAACTGTTGCTCCAGGGAACGGGGAGCTGCGTGTCAGGTAAAACACAAACAGCCTGAAGCCTTTCCCAAAACTTGAGCCAATCCCAAAATTTAAAAAAGAAAACAACCACCAAACCCAAAAGCTGAGGTTTTATAAAAGAGGAGGAAAAGTGTGGTTATGTGTTTTTAGTTTTTGCCCCGTCCTGGATCCCAGCCTGGACCACAGGCGTGTGCCAGCCAGGCCCTGGGAAGGACGGGCTGCTCCAGCTGCAGGAGCAGTGGGAAACATCTTCAGAGGGACCTGGAGCAAAGCTGAGAGGCTGCAGGGATGGCAAAGCCTTGGGAAACACTCCTGCCCCTCCACAGGCTGCTTTGCCCAGGGGCTGAGGGCTCTGGGTGCAAAGGCAGTCGGGCAGTGCAGGGGCACAGCACACAGAGGGGTTTGTCCCAGGCAGGGCCAGAGCAGGAATCTCACTGCCATCACTGCTCCTGGTGTCTGAGCTCTACAACCCCCTGAAGGGAGCTTGTGGTGAGGTGGGAGTCGGGCTCTGCTCTCAGGTAACGAGGGACAGGATAAGAGGAAACAGCCACAAGTTGTGCCAGGGAGGTTCAGGTTGGATACTGGGGAAAATTTCTTCACTGCAAGAGTGGCCAAGCATTGGAACAGCCTGTCCAGGGAAGTGCTGGAGTCACCATCCCTGGAGGTGTTCAGAACACAAGTACATGTGGCACTTTGAGATGTGGTTTAGTTGACCCGAGGGTATTCAGTCAAAGGTTGGACTCCATGACCTTGGACATGTTTTCCAACCTCAGTAACTCTGTGATTCCATAAGAGATGTCATGATGGACAGGAGATGCCCAACCTGCTCCCCAAGCCATGCCAGGGGTCAGAGGGGCTGCCCAGGACCCTGGAGCCAGGCTGAGGGCACAGCACTGAGGGCACAGCACCAATGCCCGAGTGTGTCTGCAGGGACAGGAGCAGGGACAGTGACCTGAGCCCCGTGGGGACATTGCCTGCTCGGTGGGAGGCTCCCCAGCCCACAGGCACATCCTGCACTCCCACCACAGCCCCTGTGAGGGGCTCACCTGCCACGAGACACCCAAAGACTGACAAAGAATTAAGGGAACAACAAAGGACCTAAAGAATTACAGAGCCACAGAGAGAGGGAGAGACATCCCAAGACAACCAGGAGTAGTTTGGTACCTGCTCCCTCAGCTCCCTGCCTGCTCCCAACATCCCTTCCACCCTCCATGGACTTCCCAGCACATGGGGAGGAAAAAGCCAGGGCAGGTATGAGAAAAGGCACATCCGTCACCTGTTTGCTCAGTGACACGAGCAGAGCAGGGAAGAGGTTTAAATGCCATGGCCAAGGTCACCCAGGACTCTGGGACACAGGACTCGCCCAGCCCATCAGCCAGGCACCCCAGGGAAGGCAAAACAGCCTTAGCCCCGAGGGCAACTGTCAGATAAAACCCCCAAAATCTCCATAAAACAGAAGCGAAGGAAGGGACCAGGTAAAATTATGACCCACAAGAGCCAAATCTGCTCTACACTGGGAGAAGGACAAAGGAAATCCCCACTCCTGCGACACCAAACCCACGGCAGGGTCTATATGGGCTGTGTGTTTTAGCCTTAAGTTACTTAAAAAGAGCTTTAAAGCCAAAACACTGTTAGAAAGTACATTGTGTGCTCCGCTGGGAAGATAAATTCATTATTTCAGCTTGAAAAGGTGACTCATCCAACATCTATTCTAAAAAGGCATAAAAACACACACACACACGCAGCGAGATTTTCGAGGAGGGCAGTGATTTAGTGTCTCTTTCTTTCTCTCCCCACACTTCTTGCCTCCTGCACAAGGATCTATTGAGAAGCTGCAGAACAAACGTTCCCTTATGCAGCTCCAAAAAAGTCTCCGTCAGTTTGTCTGAGACAGCTGCCTCCGAGCACACTATGGTTACTCATTAACCGGGGCTCCCAGGGCACGGGAAGGAGGAATAAACTTAATAGACCCTAAACCAGAGGCAAGGGGAAAAAAAAAAAAAAAAACAACAACCAAAAAAAACCCCAGCAAAGCAAATAAATACATCAGGTGTCCTGGAAAATAAAGTGGGAAAAACAGGTGGCACCGGGAGCACCTCCAAGGCAGAGGGTCCGGCTGTGATGGGCTGCAGGAGCAGGAGGGGACAATGACACGGAGGGGAAACGTATGGGGACAAAAGGGAAAGATTATTAAAGGGAAAGAGAAGAAAGAGAGGGGACAGAGAGGCACTTGTGTTCCGCGGTGCTTTATGTGCCCGGGGTGCCGGGGAGGGATTACTTCACTTCATTCCCGAGAAGTTGCCCGGCTCTGCTCCCCTCTGGAGGGATTCATTCCCTCACCCCCCCCCCCCACCCCCCCCGGCACGTTTTGCATGAGAATGAGGGGCTGCTTTGGCTGGGGAGCGTTTTCCAGGGGGTCAGTCCACTCCCGAGGCCTCCCTGCTGCCAGGAGAGCGGTGGGTGAAGTGTCCTGGCAGGAGAGGTGGGAGCTCTCCTGCCTCCTCCTTGGGTTCCCCCTCCCAGCCCCGATGAGCAGTGCTGGTTCTGGAGCAGTGGGGCAGGTTCTGCCCAGGCCAGGCAGTGCCAGGGCTGCCCTGCCACCATCACCCCCCTCAGTGCCCCCTCCACAGAAAACACGTCCCCAGGGGCGGCTGCACCCTGTGCCCTCATCCCTCACCTTCCCCACACACAGATTCTGGGGAGAAAGACATCCCAGGAAATCAGAGAATAGTTTAGGTCAGAGAAGCCCCCTAAGACCCTCAAGTCCAACTGTTCCCCATCTGCCAACTGCTCCCCACGGGCCACTCACCGTGTCCCCAGGTGCCACAGCCACACGCCTTCTAAATCCCTCCAGGAATGGGGACTCCACCCTGCCCTGGGCAGCCTGTGCCAGGGCTGCACAGCCCTTCCCATGAAGAATTTTTTCCTAATATCCAATCTAAACCTCCCCTGGCACAACTCGAGGCCGGTTCCCCGGAGCCTGTTGCTTGTTACCTGGGAGAAGACTCCGATGCCCACCCGGCTCCGGCCTCCTGCCAGGGATCTGTAGAGCTCATGGGCTCATCTGCAGGGCAGGTCCATGGCAAGGCAGGGGGTCACTGCCTGCTGACAGCCAGTGTGTCCCCAGACTGTGTCCCCAAATGCCAGGGGACACCAGGCAGCATCGCTGTCCCTTCTCTGCTGAGGAGCCCTCCCTGCCCAGCCCTCAGCCCACAGGAGAGGAAATGTCTGGTGCCACCTGACATCTCCCTGAGATCCTGATGGAGAGGGATAATTAAGAGTTGTAATAAAAAGCTGAATACAGCTGTGAACAAGGGCAGTAAATCAGCCCTGCCTGCCCTCCAGAGCTGCTCTGAGGAGCCACGGCCAGGACTGATCCTCTGTTTTCTGTTTGCCCAACATGCTCTCCTGGAGATAAGGGGGGGGGGGGGGGGCAAGGGACTGTAATTATCTCCCTGCCTTTTGTCATGTGCTTTTTGGAAACAATTAAGGGATTGCAGTCAAAGGAATGGGGTGGGGATGGAGCAGAGCCAGGACATCGCTCTCCTGCAGGACCACAACCCTCGGGATCCATCCCAAGCTGACAGCAGAGTCCTGGGATCACCTTCTCCTGGAGGAGCCCAGCCCTGTGGCAGCACAGAGAGGGCAGGGACACGGGGATCCCTGTGCAGCCTCAGCACAGGCAGGAGCAGAGCCTGGGGGCAGCTGCACACCCAGGGCTGTCCTAGAGCCCTGGGGACCACCTGGACCTGTAGATCCCTGACCCCCAGGCCAACAAGGCTGACAGGACACAGGGAATGGCCTCCCACTGCCAAAGGGCAGGGTTAGATGGGGTATGGGGAAGGAATCCTTCCCTGGGAGGGTGGGGAGGCCCTGGCACAGGTTGCCCAGAGAAGCTGTGGCTGCCCCTTCCCTGGAAGTGTCCAGGGCGAGTGGAAGGTGTCCCTGCCCATGGCAGGGAGCGGGACTGGATGAGCTTCAAGGTCTCTCCCAATCCAAACCATCCTGTGATTTCCATGATTCTGTGAAAAAAAATCCCTGGTGTGACCCCTTCCAACCCTCCTCCCAGGAGCTGCTCCTGCTGAGGCAGCACCTCCCACCCTGCCCCACGTGTGACACCCCCTCCCTCCCCTGCCCCCAAACAGGGACTGCCAGTGCACCAGGTACCTCCTGCCCTCCCCAGGGCTGGGATCTGCCAGCCAAGGCTGGGAGGCAGCTCTCTCCCCATCCAGGTCAGCTGGTGCTCCAGTGGAACAGGTACCTTGTGACCGAGTTTCTGTAAGATGTGAAACATCTGGAGCTCGGCGGCACAAGGCGGCCTTTGTGCAGCTGGGAAACGGTGGGCAATAAACCAGCACTTGTTTGGGAGAGCTTCAAGGAGAGGGGGAGGGAAGGGAAAGGACCAGAGAGAAGCCACCCCCACTGCAGAAGGAATCTCAGCCCCTTGCTGGGTCTCGGCAGCATTTTCCACGCTCGCTGGGCCAACGGCAGCCCCAGACCCTGCACAGACCCCTCGGGTCCACTGCACCCCATCCCACATGGGAACACCTCAGCCCAGCCTGCCTGTGTCCAAGCTGAGGCACACGGTGCTGAGCAGCCCCACGTTGCTGGTCCTGGCTGTATGAAATAATAAAATGAAATAATTGTTATGAAATCCTCAGCATTTGGCTCTGGAAGGGGCATCATCCCCTCCCAGCTCGCAGTGTTGGAACAGAAGTCGGTGTGTCCTGTTGGTATCATGAGATATCTTGATTTGAGAAGTGCTGATCAATTAATAATTAAAAGGACCTGGAGGATTGATATCCCTAAGAAAGGAATTTCCAGCAGGAACTGCCCGGCCAGTGCCGAGCACACGGGACTTGGGAACACCAGAGCTGGGGGTCCCCGTGCCCGTGGAGGCTCCTGGTCCCTCCTGCAGCTCCAGAGCATCCAAGGAAACACTAATGCTTCCCCTGCTCAGGTATCTGACCTGTCTGAGCACAGCTAACCCTGGGAATGCAGAGGCAGCAGAGTTCAGGAGTTCTGCCCCTTTCCTTGGCTAAAAGAAAGGCCCAGCAACACCTCCCCTGTTTCCCTCTGGAGCCATGGGAGGTGTTGCTGGTGTTTCCCTCTGGAGCCATGCAGGTGTTCAGTGTGGAGGTGGGCCCTGCTCACCTTTTCAGACGGGAAAAACATTTACACAAGGAAAAAATTAAATATTCCTATTAGCTCTCTGGAGCAGTGAGAGCCAGGACCGGCCTCAGGGGCCATGGACTGTGAGCCAAGGTCCATTTAAAGAACTGGAGCCCACTGGGGAGGACTGGGGAGCTCTTTCCCACCCCACCCCAGGGGACAAGGACAGCACAGCCCCTCGCTGGACCAGAGCATCCCATCAGGCATCCCAGCCCAGGCTCCTGCTCCCAGCACAGCAGTCCCCAAGTGCCCCACGAAGCCAAATGGGGCTGGAGCTGCACCAGGGGAGGAAAAATCCCCCAAAATCTCTGTCTCCTTTCCACCCACCAGTGCTGCCTTTGCATAGCAATTACGGAGGCCTGGGGGGGTTTCACACCCAGTCACCTGGGCCTCCTTCTTCTAAACAATTTAATTTGTTTAATGACTTGGGAGGCCCTGGGGGGTCCTTGCAGCAGGGATTCATTTCCCTGGTCTCCAAAGGGTTTTCCTTCCCACCCAGAACCGAGGGCACTGGAGGGATTTTGTGCAATCTTCACCAAGACCTGATTTAAGACATCCCCCCTAAATTCCCAGGGCTTTCTGACCTCCAGGGACACACCAGCAGCGCTGGATTCAGGGGGAAGGAGCTGCAGATCCCCCAGCAGATTTGTCCATCCACTGGCAGAGCTGAGCCAGGATAAATGATGTCCTGAAAGGAAGGAGAAAAACAAAACATGTTGTGAGATGCTGATTTGTGTTTGAAATCCAGCCCCACACCTGCCTCTGCTTCCAGCCCGGACCAAAACACCAGGCTGGGAGAAACGGGGATGCTCCAGCCCTCACTGGAGTTCAAACCTTGGGAAAGAGGGAAATAAAAAGGGCTGGGAATGCTCATACTGTTGGTCTGTCCTGCACAGAGCTGGGGGAGCAGTGCTGGGGGTCCCAAAGGAGTTGGAGTCCTGGAGGAGGTGGGGGTCCCAGTGGGTGTGGGGGGTCCCAGTGGATGTGGGATCCTGGAGGAGATGGGGGTCCTGATGGAATTGGGGTATTGGCACAGGTGGAGGTCCCAGTGGAGGGAGGTCCCAGTGGAGGTGGGATCCTGGCAGAGGGGGGATCCTGGCAGAGGGGGGTCCCTGGGGAAGCCCCAGGCTGTGGGGTGTCCCCCCCAGCCGTTACCAGCACCTCCCTCCATTGTTCCCCAGCCCGCGTTTTTCCCTATGACCTAATCTTCCCTTGGCTCTCGCTGGTGATTTTATGGCAGGGAAATTATTTTGCAGTAAAAGGAGAGCAGATCCAGGCTGTTCTCTTCCCTCCTGATTCCACACGGGCTCTGGAGCTGTGGGGTTGTTTCTGCTCCAGGCTCAGCAGAGGGATCGTGCGGGACGAGCGGGGAGCGAGTGTGTGCCAGGCTGGGAACACTTTCCTTGTTCCTGTAAGAACACGGGAAGGCAACAGCCACAGAAAGATTTAAACAATTCCCCACACAAACCAGCTCTGGACACAAAAGCTTTTTAGTTATCATCAGCATTTTGTAAGATTATATTAAAATAAACCTTCAGGCTCAGTTTCCTGCTCCCGAGATCCCCCTCGTAGGATTATAAGGCACAAAAACATTTCCCAGAAATCTCAACCAAAAACATACTGAAAATATTTTCTCCCTGTTCTTGCACAAACCCTCACACTGTAAAAGCCTTAAAACAGCAAAAGAGGCACTAAGATGGGAGCTGTGCAAACTGCAGATCCCTCAGTGTGTAATTTGCCTTCTTTTCCCATTAGGAACAACCCTCTGGATTGACTTTTGACTTTTTGACTTCCTTTGACTTTTCCCACCTCACACAATACCCAAGGAACCACGTGGAGAACATCCCTCTGAGATGGCAGAGAGGAACCTTTCCACAGCCACCACCCAGATGCTGATCAGTGAAAATTAAGTATTTTAAGTAAAACAACCAGGACAAAGGCAACCAGGAGCTCATCCATGAGCTGCAGTCCCAGGAACCCAGGACAGACACAAGCACGTAGCTTTTCTAGGGCTGGCTGACCATGCAAGACTAAATACACTCACTTAGAGAGTGCAACTTAAATACCTGAAAAATAGACTGTATTAAATTAGAAGCTGGGGTTGTTCAGTCTGGAGAAGGCTCCAACCTTTCCCCTTAAAGGGGCTCCAAGAGAGCTGGAAAGGGACTTCAGATGAGGGTCTGGAGGGACAGAACAAGGGGGAATGGCTTCCCACTGCCAGAGGGCAGGGTTAGATGGGATATTGGAAAGAAATTCCTCCCTGGGAGGGTGGGGAGGCCCTGGCACAGGTTGCCCAGAGAAGCTGTGGCTGCCCCTGGATCCCTGGAAGTGTCCAAGGCCAGGTTGGACGGGGCTTGAAGCCACCTGGGCTGGTGGAAGGTGTCCCTGTCAATGGGGTGGGAATGAGATGAGCTTTAAGGTCCCTTCCAACCCAAACCATTCTGGTTTTCTGTGAAATCTCCTCCAGAACCCCACAATATCTGCCCTGGGCAAAGGACACCCGGAGCTGAAATTTCTTGTCCTCCCTTCACTCTCCCAAACCCAGGCTTGTCCCTGAGGTGGTGGTGGGTCCACACTGGGACTGAAGCAAGGCAGAGTGTCCCCTGCAGGGCCAGCACGATGGGATTGGGGCACCCAGGTGAGCTGGGAGCGGGCAGAGGAGCCCGGGTTGGCCACAGAGCCAGAGCCCGCGGGCGAGCGCACGAGCACCTCGGCTGTGATCCCTGCCCGGCTGCCAAGGACAACAAAGCCCGTGCACAAAGGATAGAAGCCATTCTGTCTCCAGGTCTGAATTGTTTCTTTCCTAAGGGGAGGGGAGGGAGGTGAAATCCATCCCTTTATAAGCAGTGACTCAGGTGCCACGATCCACCCCGGGCGCGCATCTCCCGCTCCGCGCCGTGTTTGCTCTGACGCCGCCGTGGGGCCTCATAATGGGATTATTGTTCCTTTGCGTGCAAAGCCCTCGCTTGGGGTTTTCTGTCCCCGCCCAGCCCTGCAAACCCTGCAAACCGCAGCCGCCTTTGCCTCCCCCAGCACCCGGCACGGGCTGGCGAGCGCCCGGCACCCCCGGAGAGCCATTCCTGCGCCCTGACTCACGGCACGGCGGGGTGGGGAGGCTGTGCTCCCATGGAATCATCACAGAACCAGGGAATATCCTCAGCTGGATCCACAGGGATCATCCAGTCCAACCCTGGCCATGCACAGACACCCCAGCAATCCCCCCCCTGTCCCTGAGAGCGTTGTCCAAACCCTCCTGGAGCTCTGGCAGCCTTGGGGCTGTGCCCACTGCCCTGGGGAGCCTGGGCAGTGCCCAACCACCCTCTGGGGGAAGAACCTTCTCCTGAGATCCAACCTGACCCTCCCTGACACAGCTCCAGCCCTTCCCTTGGGGTCTGTCACTGGTCACACAGAGCAGAGATGGAGCTGCCCCTCTGCTGCCCCTCGGGAGGAAGTTTCCCTGCCCTGGATGCACAACCATACCCACGGCCTTTTCCATGCCTATTCCAGCTGGGAGCGAGGCCAGCAGGAGCTGATGGGGAGGGAAAAGCAGCATCTGACCAGGTGCTGTGCCATGGTGCCAACCTCCATGCCTGCCACGTGCCACCCGAGCAACCACCGGGAGCTGCCTGGCACTGCATGGGAGCAGGGAGTGAGGTGGGATTGGCCTGGAGCAAAGGGGACAGGCTTTCTCCTTGCACCACTGCTCCAGTCAGGATGGACAAGCTGCATCCCAGGTGGGATGGATCAGAGAATCACAGAATCATGGATTGGTTTGGGTTGGAAGGGACCTTAAAACTCATCTCATTCCCACCCCATGGGCAGGGACACCTTCCACCAGCCCAGGTTGCTCCAAGCCCTGTCCAACCTGACCTTGGACACTTCCAGGGATCCAGGGGCAGCCACAGCTTCTCTGGACAACCTGTGCCAGGGCCCCACCACCCTCCCAGGGTGGAATTTCTTCCCAACATCCCCTCTAAACCCACTCTCCTTCACCTTCAGGCCACCAGCCACATCCTGGGAGGGAGAAGCCCAGAGCTCTGCACCACACACTCACCACCACACGTAATCCCCTCTCCAGAGCCCTAATCCCTGGGCAAACACAGGGACAGTGCCATGCTCTGAGCTATCAGCAGCCTCTCCAGCCTCCACTTAGTTCTAAGCCCAGCCCAAGGCTCACCTTTGGGCAGCTCTGGTTGCAGAGAAGTTTCCTGTGGATTCTTCCACCTCCTCCTCACCAGCTCCATCTGGCACTGAGCCCATCCTGCTCCCAGACATCATCTCCATGGTTCTCTGAAACTAAAAAAAAAAAAACACAAGAAAAGGAGGCCACCAACTCACCCTGGGGGGGGCTTGGGTGGGTTTTAACCCCCCCTTGCAAGAACACCTACAGGGAATGCTTGGAAAAAACTCTTTATCTTTCGGGGTTTGAGGCTTTTAGATGGAGAAGAGTCACAGTTTAAGTTTTCCTCCAGCCAATGCAAAAATTTGTTATTATTTATAAACCCCAAGAGTTTAAAGGGTTTGAATTTTACTGAAAAATTAGTAGGGAGGTGAGAAATCACCAGCTAAAATTTGATATTATGTTTGTAAGGGGCTCAGAGGACATTGCAAACCAGTCCAGGCTCCCTGTGTCCCTCCAAAGGCTCACTGCCTTCCATCAAAAGGATGGACAGAGAGGGAAACCCCTCCCTCTGTGCTCACCACGAGCATGGGTGCTGTGGGCCAGGGGTTCTCCCCATTTTCCAGAGGCAGAGACACAGGATGGGAGCTCAGTGGCATCCCAATGCTGGGGAGGGACCACACCAGTCCCTCAGCTGCATCCTGACACTCATCCAAGCACAGAGTTGAGGCCAAGCACACCCCAGGACCTCAAAAACCATCTCCAACCACGGGACAACTTTCCTGTTTTCCCTCCAGCCTGATCTCTTGACAATTCCCAGCTCCTCCATCCAAGGATCAGAGCCCATCTCCATTTGCAGGCCTTGGCTGGGTGTTTATACTCCCTTTGCTCCAAACTCCACCTTTCCATTGACACTCACTGTTTCCACGGGCAATTTCAGGCCTGGCCCCCCGCCAGCTTTTCAATCACACCAAGGAACAGAGAGATAATTTCATTCCCCCCCAGGGGACAAACAGAAAAGACGGATTTTCCTACGTGCTTTCTGCATCACCCTCCCCACTCACTCCCCACGGCTCCAATGTGCATCACCATCATCTGGGCTGGCTACATCCAAGCAGGATTAAATGCTTTCCACGATATTATCTCGCAGCAATCTGATTACAAGGCTGCCTTTAACTGTATAATGTGGGTTTTGTACCAGCTCACACCACGCGCCAGGAATCAAACCAGAAAATAGCCCTGACGGGCTGGAGCCATCCTGACCCGTGGACATCACGGAGGATTTTAAGGTTTTTAAGGCTGCAGACAGAGGGCTAAAAGCTTTACAGACACTTCTAGTGTGTCTGGAAAGCAGGTGAAGAGCAGTGGGAGATGGTGCAGCCTGGCCACTGGTGGCACTGGGAAGGACACTCTGATTCCCAGCTGTGCCAGGTCCATTCCCTCTCCAACCCCAGGATGGCAGGGACAGACAACACCTGCTGCTTTTAAAAAAAAGGGTCCTGACACCTCTTGCTTTTCCCACTGAGGGCCACAATCCCCAATTTCCCCCGTGCCTGGACATACCTGGCTCACCTGGGCAGCCCAGTGGTCCCCAGGAACACACGCTCACCGCTGTCTGGATGAGGCACTGCAAAACTGCCTTTCCTTGGCTTTTTCTCCCTTTTTTTTTTCATCCCCAAAGCAGCTGCCTTCCTGGCCAAGAGGCAGGACCTTGGACAAGCCAGGAACAATTAAGCTGGAGAAAGGAAACACAGCAGAACAGAGGGAGAAGCAGCAAAGCCACGGTTTTACAGCAGTAAAACGAATCAGTGCAAACTCTCAATTTCCCATTTATTGAAACCAATCACAGTTGAAAGGTCAAATCCATTGGCAAAGAGTAGTTTTGTATCATCCAGAGTGATCCACAAATGAAGTAGAAATTAAATCCAAGCAAAAAAGAAAGAACCAAATGAAAATGTACAACTCCAGCTTAATTCATTCAAGCCTGTTCCCTCTGGCTGCCCCTCCAGCAGGTGATCTGTGACATCCCAGCACCACTTCCAGAGGGACTGAGCAGCAGGAGGCAGCCAGGTGATCCAGTTATCCAGTCTGAGGAAGCCCTTTGTGCTGAAGACTGAAGCATCCCTGGCGAGGGGGAGCTGGGATTTGCAGCATCCTTCCAACTGTGGCGATTCCTCCTCACCCGAGCATGCGCCGGGCACAGGGATGGGCAGGATTCACTCCTCAGCCTGGAAGGGATCAATCCTGCCTGCTCAGGAAGAGCCATTCCACAAGAGATGCTTAGAAAGGCCAGGTGAAGAGGCAGGATCCACGTTGCACGTTTCTGGCTCTTCAGGTGGGATAATTAATTCATCCTGAGGAATGAATTCATCCTGACGCTGCTCAGGAAGACGAGGGCTCCCAGCACACTCAGGTGCTGACTTGGCTCTTCTGCAGGTGAAGTGTGACCAGGACCATCACCACCAAACCTTTCCTTGGTTCTTCAGGGAGTTATGGCCCACCAGAACCAGCAATCCCTCAGGAAGGCCAAACACGGGTCCATGTGGAATTGTATCCGGCATCAGGCAGCACATCAGCGACAGTGTGGAGGACCACACCTTGCCTTGTCAAAGAGTACATGCTGGGAAACACTAAAATTCTTCTTTCCTGTTTGTTTTTTTTTTTTCCTGAAAACCCTGGAACACTGCACACGACTCATCAGAACAGTGTCTCACTTAGATAAATTTAGGAAAAAAAAAAAATGACATTTCCCCCTTGAAGAGATCCCAAGAAAATTCATTTTTATTTGCCTGGACTATTTGCATCCATCAAAACAAATTCCCTGAAGCATTCCCAAGGACCAGCAGGACACGGGAGACCTGCAGTCCTGCGATATGTTGTGTGTGTTATCGCAGCCCTAACGCCTTCCACCTGCCTTCCCAAAAAAAGGGTGGAATTCCAGACTCCCTAAGGGGTTTACTCCATTCCAATGCCTCAGTGCTTAACCACAGACCAGCTTCAACACAGGACAGAGAATTTCTAACCTTCTACAGAGCAAAGATGATCAAAATCCCCGAGTGACCTGACTCGGAGAAACCAGCCCAGCGTGGTCCAACGACCCCCCCTGAGAGGAAAAGCAAACCTGGTGGCGAAAGGAAAGCGGGATCTGGGAGGAACCACCCGTATTTGTGCTTTGAAAACCATCAACATGACATTGGGGGAGAGAGAGATATAAAATTATAGGAAATCAACACCAAACCAGATCCCAGAAAGATATGTACAAAACCAGTCCGGAGGATGACGCGCGCCCGGCTCCGAACCCGCGCGCGCGGCTCTGAATTCTTCTCCTGGGATTGCAGCGCTGCCCTACCCGAGCCCAACGTCCAGGGACATCATCACCACAAAGCCCAGGATGGAGGTCCAGGATGCCAGCTTCCCATTGCCACTGCAGGGAGAGAGGGGAGAGGTGAGCTGCGAGGAGCCGGGAATGTCGGCTGGGAGGAGGGAAGCGCCGCGTGTCTCTGCCCCGGGCAAGGGAAGGGATGTTCCGGAGCCCTCTGTGCTTCCCCCCGTGTCTCCCTGCCTGTAACGGTGTCTGCAGGGTCTCACCTGGTCTGTGCCTCGGGAATGATGTCGTCCATCACCACGTAGACCATGGCCCCGGCGGCGAAGCCCAGGGCGTAGGGCAGGAGAGGCTCTGCCAGCACCACGGCGAAGGCTCCGAACACGCCGGCCAAGGGCTCCACCATCCCGCTCAGCTGCCCGTACCTGCCAAACACCCCCACTGAGAGCCCCTGGGAGCCTGGAGAGAGGGGTGGCACAGCCATCCCGATGGGATGACGGGGCTCACACCTCCCCATCCCCACTGCACCCCCATCCCCCATTCCCCAGTGCCACCGTGGCCCGGTGGGGTGGGACACTGGCCACGCCACGCCAAGTCACCTGGATGATTTTAAACAGGCAATGATTTGACCTAACCCAGCTGAATTTTCCAGGAGTGGAATTCAGGCATGGCCCAATTCCTCCCCCCAGCAGCACTGTGGGATTTGGGGATCCAGCTCCCAGGCAGGGATGGGTCAGAGAGGAAATATTTCCAACCAGCATAACTCAATCCCAAAGAGCTGAGGTTGTGAATCCACATCTGGCCACAGCCTCAACCAGGATAAAATCATGTTCTTCCCGCTCGTTTTCTTTCCCCCTAGGACTGTTTCAGCTCTCTGGACCATGGGAACTCCCTTCCCAGCAGCAGCAATCCTGGTGCAAGTCCCAGCACCCGCTTGCGGGAGTGGGTGGGAGGAAAATTAAACAAAGCTTTGGCAGGAGCAGTTTTGGAGCCTCCCCCTGCCCTCCCATCCATCACCCAGCCAGGTGAACACAGCCCTGCACTCCCAGGGTTCATGCCCTGGGCTTTTTCACCTCAGGGAAAAGGGAAAAGGCTGGGTTTGAAATCCAACCTGGAGTGAAGGGAGAGAAAAAATGAAATAAAATAAAAATTTAAAGAAAAAAATATTTAGTGCAGGATCTGGGAGGTCACAACAGGTACTGAAGCAGGATGTGGTGACCTGTCAGGATCATGGATGCATCCCCAGGGAGCTGAGGGCTTGGATCTGAGTTCAGGCAGTGTGGAGGGAGCAGGGCAGAGCTCACCACACTTCCTGAGCACAGGAAACCAGCAGCACTCCCAGCATCAGCTCCCCGTGATTTCAGGAGCTGACCCAGCAGGTCTGGAGCAAACCCATTCCATGATGGAGCAACACAATGGACAGGGGAGGAAACCAATGGGCAGGAGGTGCTGGTGGAGGGCTCTTGTTCCCCTGGGAGAAGAGGAGCTCAGCTTACCAGAACGCTTTCCACGTGGAAAATCCAGCCCCTCGCAAAGGCAGGCTGACAGCCAGGCCCTCCGGGAAATTCTGGATCCCAATCCCAATGGCTAAGTTCCTACCACACAGAAAAAGCACAATTATATATATATATATATATATATATATATATATATGTTAGATGGAAGGCACAGCCTGGGAAAGGCTGCTGGGAGACAGGAACAAAGAGACACAAGTAAGGATTCCATGGAAGTGAAAAACCAGGTGGAGGGGAGAGCTGGACTGTCCATCAGTCACGGAATCATGGAATGGTTTGGGTCGGAAGGGGCCTTAAAGCTCATCTTGTTCCACCCCCTGCCATGGGCAGGTTTTCTCCATCATGTCTCCACTGGTGTGTGTTGGTGGCACTGGCCATGGCCTGTCCTGGGGGGACACCAAGAGAGGGACCATCCTGGGGGGCTCAAAGCTGCAGCAGTGAGGGGCTGGGCTGGGACCTGCCCCAGCCACAGCTCGAGGCAGGAGCCCAGTGCCTCTCCCTGAGGTCAGCCCTTCCTCTGCCAGCAGCTCCAAGCTCCCTTTTGCTGCCTCAAACACTTGTTTCCTATTAGTAAAATAAGACTGGTGAGAAAAATCTCTCTGGGTTGTTTAAACTTCTACCAGGGTTTACAGAAGAGGGGAGGGGAAGGGGGAGAGGCTGCGGGTTTCCCTAACCAGGACAGGCTATTACAATCAAAAACATTATTCAAGGGAACGAGAGGGAGGACGGAGGGGGAAAACCATCCCTGTTGGAAAACACTGGGGCCGCTGTCTCTGCCCTGGGCTTTTTTTCCTCCTTCCCTCGCCTTCGCACAAAGCAGCTTTTACTGGCCCCGACCACAACAAATTAATGGGGTGGGAGAGGGAGGTGTGAATGGAGGGGTCTGTATGGGAAGGGTGGAGAGTCCCCCCCTCGCCCCCACCGGGAGGAGGGAACCCCACGCTGACCCCCGGCCCTGCAGCAGCCCCGAGGGGCAGGAGGAAGGGGATGGAACCCGGGGGAAGATCCAGGAGAAGCCCATCAGGTGGGTTTGCCCCTGCTCTTTTCCTCCTTTCCTTCCCACATGCCCCTGGCACAGCCCATCAGGGCTCCCCTAAGAACCAGCCCCGGCCCTACAGACTGGGGCATCTCCAGATCAGTGCCAGATGCCCAGGGATGGGGATGGGGATGGGAGCAGGGCTGCAGGTGGCACGGCAAGCCAGGGGCTGCAGTGCCCACTGTGCCACATGCCACAGCACTCACACCCCATGGCAAACGGCTTCTTGTGTGCTCAACACCAACAGGGACCCACTGGGGCCAGGCCACCCATGCCCTCCAGCCCTCATCAGGGAGGCAGCCATGAATGCCCCATCCCAGGTCAGGATTTTAACTGTTTTCCCAGGAAATGCCCACTGCATGGGCACTGGCAGCCAGGGCAGCTTCAGTGTGGGACGTGGCCAGAGACAAAGGCCACCAGAGACCCAGACACCCACAAGTGTCCCTGCACGAGGAGTTTCTTGGGATGTCCGTGGGGCAGAAAGGACCAGGCTGAGAAGGTCCCCATGACATCTCCTGGCCTCCAGTCACTCCACGTCCCCACCATGGTCTCCTGCTCGCCCAGACCGCACTCCCATGGGACCATCCAACGCTTCCTCCCCGCCACAGCTCTGCCTGAACATTTCTTGGACTTTGGGGCCTTCTGAGCCCTTCCCAGGGACACTAATCCCATCAGGATGAGGAGCACTCCGTGACACCACGAGGCCAGGAACACCTAAGCCCAGCTGTTTGCTCGGCCTCGCTTCGCCGCGCGGGGGGAACCTCGGGGGACGCCTCTGTTTGCGTCCCGGGAGGGGTCCGGGTGCTGGGGCAAAGGAGAGGAGCACTCCCTTTGGAACCAAACCATCCCAAGGGACATTCCTGTCCCTCTTGGCCGCCGAGCCGTGCACAACTCACACCTTCTCCCGCGTGGAGCTGACGGCAACGCGGGCGCCAGGAAGGGACGGAATCAAAGCTGCATTGTGTGCGAGGGGAACAAAGGCGCCTTATGACGGAAATAGGTGGGGATTCTTGGAAGGCTTCCCCCGACTGCAAAGGAATACATTGTAAAACACCAGCACCGAGACAGAGCTGGAGCAGCCCGGCCCAGGGGAGCCCAAGCTCGGGGTGCCCACGGGGAGGTGGGGACACGGAGGAGATGGAAACGGGGGGGATGAGCCAACGCAGCCTGAGGGACAATGCTTGGGATGGAAAGTTTAGGGTCTTTAAAGGGAAGAAGGTGGGGGATAACTGGGAGAGAGGTGGTAGAAGCAGATCCCATCTGGTCGGATTTCTGCCCAGGGAGGTGGTGGAGTCCCCATCCCTGGAGGTGTTCAAGGACAGGGCACTCAGTGCTCTGGGCTGGGGGACAAGGTTGGAATCGGGCACAGATTGGACTTGATGATCTCAGAGGTCTTTTCCAACCTTAACGATTCTGAGATTCTGTGGATGGGTCACCTGTGTCCAGCTGGACAAGGGGGACAACCTGTGGCTCATCCCCAACCTGCAAACGTGAGTTGGTCCAAAGGAAGCACATTCCAAAGGAAACCACACCGGACTCTGCCTGGGAATGCACGTGTCCCGTTAGTGGCTCTGCCACCAGCACCCTGGCCAGCACAGGAATGTCACTTGGGTGTCTCTTCCTTTGGGCACAATGGACTCAGGTGTCAAGGATCAGGGAGCCAACATGCACTGGACACATCACCTTTCCCAGCTCTGCCTCAGCTTCCCCACCTGTAAAATGGGGGTGCTGACAGTGATGTCCTGCACAACCTCCTCCATCTGGGGACAGAAACACCACCAGGACACGTGTCACCCCCACGTGAGCTCTGCAGAGAGCCAGCAGTGCTGCGACGGCTCTGCCCTGGCCCCGGCCGAGCCTCCCCTGCAGCAGGGCCCTGGGCCGCAGTTTTAAGGAAGAAAAGGTAAACCTGTGACATCCTGGTGGAGCTCCAGCGAGGACCAGCTCGATGGAAAGACTCCGTGTCCCCCCGGGAACGCACCGGGGCTGGACCTCCTACCCCCAGCTCGCCTGCCAACTGCTATGGCACCACGCTGGGAGACTCCAAGTTCACTTTCAAAAAAAAGTTGGCATCTCTGCATATTTGCAAGGTCAAGGCACAGAAAGCCTTCTATAAGCCTAAACCCTTGTTTTCAAGGGCCTATTCTTTTACAAACTGATTATGAAAGCAGGCTACATATTCTTAACAAGCCCCTTTTCACTCCGGCTTTCAATTCCCTCCAGTGTATAATGTGCATGTGTATTCTTGCATGGCAGGCCCTTACATACTGTTTTGATTGTTATCGTCTTGCCATGAAAGGGCCGATTGTTTTGGGTTCCCAAGATTACATCATGGCTCCCACTCGGGCCGCCCGTCGAGGTGTTTGATCAGGGCTCCAGGTGGGAATGGGAAGGAGCTCCGCGGGGCCCTCGGCGCTTCCCATACCTGCCCTACCTGTTCGGCACGGCCGCCGGCTCGGGAGGCTCTCACGCGAGGAGTGCGGGGGAGCCGGGGGGGGCAGAGGGCCCTGCCACCCCCCCCGATGTCCCCCGGGCCACATCCCCACCCCGGGCAGCAGCCTGACCCAGCCCTGGGCACGGGGGGCTCCAGGTGAGCCCGTGGTGCTCAAAGCTTCGAAGGTCAAACCCACAGGAGCGGCGGGAGGACGTTGCTCCCGCGGATCTGCCTTTTGGTAACGCAGCACTTTTCATCTCAAACATTTCAAGCTATTAAAAAAAAACCTCACCAGGATATAAACCTACTGTGCCTCCTCCTCTCAGGAGCAGCCACCAGCCCCATTACCCACAGGGGCACAGAAATGCAGGAACAACGTGTGCCCTCATCCCGGGCAGGGGATGGAGCAGGCACCCCCCTCCCAGATAGGGAATGGAATGCCTTGGGTTGGAAGGGATGGTAAAGCTCACCCTGTTCCACCCCCTGCCATGGGCAGGGACACTTTCCATCAGCCCAGGTTGCTCCAAGCCCCGTCCAACCTGGCCTTGGACACTTCCAGGGATGGGGCAGCCACAGCTTCTCTGGGCAACCTGTGCCAGGGCCTCCCCACCCTCCCAGGGAAGAATTTCCTCCTCCCAGGGAAGAATTTCCTCCTCACAGGGAAGAATTTCTTCCATGAGAGGAAATGAAGACTGTTGGGTCTCGGCTGGAGCCGTGTGTGGCACATCCCAGCAGAACAACACCTGCTCTCCCAAGACTTGGCCCTTCCAGTGCTGCTCCTCAGCAGCCACTTCCATCCCTCTTCCCACCCTTCTCTCCCTCCTCTTCCCACCCAATCTCCTGGGCTGGAGCTGTGCCTCCAGCTCTGTGTCACATCTGCTGCCTGGCCCCCTGCCAGCCTTGCCCCCCCCGGCTCTGGATCCACACGCTGTAAACATTTACAATTTTAGGAAATTTTACCCTTAATTTATCCCAAAGGCACGTGAGCTCAGTTCAAAGTCGTAAAACCTGCTCTCCCCCCCGACTGCAGCACCGGGACGTGAACTTCAGCTGGAGAGCACGGAATTCTCCAGCTTTCCCAACACAGATCCCCACCAGCAGTGCCAGGTCAGTCCAGGATGGGGCTGCCACCCATCTCCCCTCCCCAGCAAAGCTCAGCTCAGTGTTCTCCTGCTGGATCCCAAAGATGAGAGTCCTCCTCCAGCCCAAGGGTGGATCAGGTTCTGCCCTGGCCATCACCACCCCCTTCAGCTGCTCCCTCCACCATCATCCTCCCCAGACAACACACTGCCAGGGGACCCAGGGCTGGCTGCACCGGGTCCCTGCCCTCCTCCCCTTCCACAGCCATGGCTTTGGAGGATAAAGCTATCCCAGGAATGCACAACCATGGAACTGTTTTGAGGAAAAGAATCTTAAGGTCATCATTGTCAAAGCCACCACTCACCCCTGTCCCCAGGTGCCACATCCACACGGTTTTTAAATCCCCCCCAGGATGGGGACTCCCCCACTGCCCTGGGCAACTGGACAGCCCTTCCATGGAGATGTTTTCCCTAATATCCAACCTAAACTTATTTTCCCTAATATCCCATCTAACCCTTCCCTGGCACAACTCAAGGCCGTTTCCCCTGTCCTGTCACTTGTTTCCTGGGAGAAGACACCAAACCCCTCTGGCTGAGCCGAGAGGACACAGGTCTGGACACCCTTTCCAGAGCAAACCTCGGTGCTGGATGATGGGAGACAGAAACTGGAGGTCATTCCCTGGGAGGGCAGACATGTATCCACCTCCAGATCCCACGGACTGGTCCCATTGTCTGGGGACTATTTATTCCTGTGGAGTTTTAAAATCTTTATTCTTATCTGCCTGGTTATTTATGTAACTGTTTGATTTATGAGTCAGACTCATGCACAGGGTAAAAGTTCACTTCTCCCCCGACCTGGGAAGCACAAAGACACGTTTCATGAGCTCCACACGTTCCTTTTGCCATGTTTTGACCTCGCTGAGGAGCAGGAAAGGCTCAGGGAGCCTCGACACCTTCTCCTGTGCTGGACAAGAGTGTGAACCTGACCTGTGAGCACAGAATCTGGCCAATATTGGCCGAGTCTCACCAGGCTCTGGCTCTGCAGGGCTGGTACAAGCAGGAGACAGGACCAAGCCCTGGAATCTCTTCCTGAAAAACCTCCTTTGCAGGAGATGGAAGCCATGAGGAATTGCCCTTGTCCTGCTCTCCCAGCACGCAGCAAAGAAGCAGGATCCATCACACAGACACATTTCTATTTGCACAGTTATGGTCTAGCCAGCTCAAATTTCACAGATAACTGTAAATCATAAAGCTCATTTCATCCCACCCCCTGCCATGGGCAGGGACACCTTCCACTAGCCCAGGTTGCTCCAAGCCCCATCCAACCTGGCCTTGGACACTTCCAGGGCCGGGACATAAATGGATGAAGATGTCACTGCCCATCGTGTTTCCTGGGGTTAATTCCTGCCCAGTGAAAGGGACCAACACAAGACCAAATATTCCCAGACCCCACTGACACCACCCACACACGGCCCCCAGCTCTGGTAGGACCCGGCTCTGGCTGCAGAGGGGTGGGGGAGCCCCAGGAGAGGAAGGTAGCATTAAAAGGCAGCATGAAGAGCTGCAGGACCCCCATCACTGCTGTTATTCCCAGCATGTTTCCTTTTCCAGGAGCAGATCCACCATCATCAGGTGCCACCCCAAGCCCTGCAGACCCCCAGCTCCGAGGAACCCTGTAAATCCCCCCAAACTGCTACAAGAGAACAGCAACGACCATAAAGAGGAGAGTCTGTGGCTCTCACACCTCATCAGAGCTGGCTCCTGACAGGAATTTCTCCATTTTCAAGCAGAAACCAAGAACATCCTTCCCTGGCAGCCACTGAGCCACAGGCAGCACCTTCCAACTCCAACCATCACCAGGAGGTTTCAGTTAAGACCCCACACACCTATTTTTAAATACCTTAAGACAACCCTCATGTGAGACCTCGTTAATTCTATTTTAAACAGCGTCAGCCTGCAAATAATTTCAATTTTTACATATTCATACAGGCACACCCCTAAATAAAGCAGGATTTAACGATGTGGCTGCATTGATCTCGGGCAGGGCTGGAGCTGAAGGGAGATACAGAACCTTATAAAGGTTATTAAAACATTTTTTTAAAAACAATTAAACACACAGAGGAGCTGGGTGGTCTAAAAGCAGGGCTGGGATTATGGTCCATATATAAAAATTTCCAATTAATGTTTATGGCTTCATACAAAAATGGCAATTCTCTGCTTTTTAAGTGAATCTTCAAACTGCAATTTCATTTCACACTGAAAATTATTTTACATACCACGGAAATCTCACTGTAAATAACATGCTGGGGTGGGGGAAATGGTTTAAGGGGTATTTTTTTAGGGATTTATTGCCTTGCCCTCCAGATCACCAGCAAACACGGCCCCATCACTTAGAGAAAACCAAAGTAAGGGAAGGAGGATGAGTGTGGTTAATAAAGACCTTGTTCTTCCTTCCTGTTAAAGGGTGGAAAGGACCCACAGGGAGCCAAAGCCCAGCTCTACATACAGAAAAAATATGGATGATTTCCCTCATCCTCTCTCAGGTGGCTCCAGGACGTGGTGATGGAGCTCAGCACTCCACCACGAGCCCAGCTCACTGTGCCAGGGTGGCATCGAGGGGCTCACACACAATTCCCATGTGCCCACGTTTGCATCCTGCTGGGAATCATTAGCCAAGAGCAAAATTAAAAGCCCTGGAACGATTTCTCCTCTCCCCTTCCCTCGGCATCGCTGTCAAACCGCGCCGGGGGAGCCTGAAAGCACCGGAGCAGCCCCTTTGTGCAGCCTGAAAACCTGGAACCAAACAATTTCCTAACAGCTGTAGCTCTAAAAGGGCCCATTATCGCCCCGTGTTCCCTCACAATGTCTTCATTCAATTTGCTTCCCCTCTCCAAGGGCTCATTTTTAACCAGGAGAGGACCAGGCCACGGGGGCTGCGCAGCCAACCTGGGGTTCAAGGAGAGCTTCTGTGGCACCACCTGGGTGAGGTCAGCAGGGAGAGTGGCTTTGGCTTGTTCTGCTTTCCTGCCTTGCCCTCCTTCTTTTACTTTAAGGTCAACAGGAAGCAAGCAGGTGCACTTTGCAGATGAAGCTGGGCAGGAGAGACCTCCGTGGTGAGGTTCTGGAGAACCTCGTCCTGCAGCAGTGGGGACCAAGGTCAAGGGTGGGCACATTCCACCCCCCTGCCATGGGCAGGGACAACTTCCACCAGCCCAGGTTGCTCCAAGCCCTGTCCAACCTGGCCTTGGACACTTCCAGGGATGGGGCAGCCACAGCTTCTCTGGGCAACCTGTGCCAGGGCCTCCCCACCCTCACAGGGAAGAATTTCCTCCCAAAATCCCATCTAAATTTTCCACCCCAGGCTGCTGGGCCATTGCAGCCCCTGGCCACAGCTCATCCACAAACCACTCATTTGTCCAACAGCCCCCAGGGAAAGGGCTGGGCAGCTCTCCCAAAGCCCCCCCAGAGAGGTGAGAAGCCAAAGAGCTTCTCCTGGCACTGCCTGTCCTTCAGGTTGTATCGCCACAGGAGGAGAACACAACCATTACACAGACTTTCCACCAAGCCAGATGTTGTTTGGGAGACCAGCTGCCTCTCCTAAGCATTCCAAATCAATCAAAAACTCAGTCTAGACACTGGAGTAAGGGATGAGGAAGGAGTGAGAGGGAAGAGGAGGGGAGACTATTTATACAGCGACGTAAAGGCGAAGAGCCAGCGAGGGATTGGCAGCCAAGAGCCCGGCTCCCAGCCAGGCTCTGGAGACCTCCCTGCTCACTTGGGAGATCTCCTCCTCCTCCAACCTGGCAAGAAATCCAGGCTGCAGCACCCACCCAGCCCCAGGAGCTGGGCTGCTGTGGGCTTTCCATCCAACTGACTTGGACAAGAGACAGGGAAGAGAAGAAGAGTGAGTGTTGTCACCAAACCTGCAGGGACCACCATGGCCAAGGAGCCTCCAGCATGTGGGCACGAGCCACAGAGCCTGAGGGAGTCCCCCCTGAGGGACTCCTGCCAGCCTGGCTCCACCATGGGCTGCACCACTTCAGACAAGCCTCCCCTTCATGTGCCCCGAGTTTTAGCTCCTGGATTTCAGGAAAGCTCAAAGCACCTGTTTCCCCCCCCCCTGCATTTCTCCTCTTAAAGCACATTTGCAAAGGGGGCTGGGACATCTGCACTGGAGGTTCTTGGTGGGGAGATGCCGTCGCTGCTGGTAGGAGCCTCCTCATCTCCTCCTCTCCTCACCTCACCTCTCCTCTCCTCCTCTCCATCCATCTCTGCTGAGGTTCAACCATGATCAGAAACACAACAATCCTGGTTTGTGGCTCAAACCCTTCCAGCCAACTCTGTGCTCCAGAGAGGTGGTGACAACACGCCCTGGTACCATCCCCACCCTTCCCAGAGAAAAGCCCTGGGGAAACCCATTACTCCCAGTAATAAACATCCACCTTCGGGCCAGGCTAATTAAAAGGTGCTTAATAAGCAGCTTTGTTTTGTAACCAGGGGCAGTCCTGGGCTTTGTTCTGCACCCATTTGTCTGGGATCCCGGAGAAAGGTGGAAATCCCCCTCACCTCATCCCTAGGTGGGCTTTCCCCGTGAGGTGTTTCCGTGATCTGATAAAGAGGTTGGGATTGGACCCCACATTTTGATCCTTCCCCTTTATTAGCTCCACTGTGGATCTATTCATAAGCCAGAGACGGGATCTCATGTGTGTGAACCAGAGAAAAACCCAGTGTGTCTTCTGCTGTCTCCCAGACCACAATGATTTCCATTCATTCAAAGAAAACACAGTATAAAATTTTTGCCTGGTTTCAATCTCCCTACATTAATCAAGCCCTCTTTTTTTTTTTTTTCCCAGCCTGAGAGACACAGCGTGGGAGGCACAGGCTGTCCCATGAAATAATATTTTCCAAGCCATAGTCAAAGTCTGCCTGTCAACTCGAAGCCTCTCTTCTGTCTGTTTTACCAAAGCTGGACAGGAAACAATCTGTGGGCACAACAGATCAAAACAAGGCCAGCATTCCCAGCAAAAGGGCGGATGAATGGGAACCATTGTGCTGTGGTGGAGGAAACATCCCCAGCATCATAGGGGGGGGACATATCTCTGTTTCCATCCCTTCCCCACTCACCCCCTGCCTCCCCAGCTGCCCCACGGAGGGGATTCCCTGGAGGAGATGGTGGGGCAGGTGGGACGAGGGGGAATGAGGGTGGGACACCCAGAACCACCATGTGCTGGTCCAGCAGCACCAAAAGCAGGTCGAGCCGGGCTATCCAAGTTAAACATTATTCCCACAAACCCCACTTTCCCCCTTCCTTGCCCCCACACCAAGCCAGGATCAGCCCCTGGATCAAACCTCACCTGCAGCTGGCAAAAGGGGGTGCAGCAAAGTGTCTGGTGGGATTTGGGGGTGCTGAAGGGGAGAGGGGATCCATCCCTGCCCCATCCCCAGAGTTTAGGGGAGCAAAGCTCACCAGGTACGGATCCACCTTTTCTGGGAGGATCCCAGCCCAGGAAAAGAGGGTGCTGAGGGGGTGACACCCACAGGGGGGTCCCCAGGGGCTCCCCTGCCTCCAGCTCACCCTGCAGCTGCTAAAGGGGATCCACATGAACCCCAAGAACAGCTCCCAGCTGTCAACAACCCCCCCCAAACCCCTCTGCTTTAAACCAAAGGTAACAACCAGCTCCCCACAACCCCTCAAACACACTCAGCTTCATCCTAAGGCAGAGCTTTGCCAAAAATTTGCCTGCACCACATTTAACCTCCCTAAATTACCTGCATCCGTGGGATCCGATGAGGACCCAGTGCCCAGACCACCCATGGCTTAACAAAACACTTCACTTTATTTTTCAAACCTCCAGTCCTTTATATATATATATATATATATATATATATATATATATATTTATCATCTGCTCCAAGTAATTTATGGCATTTAACTCGATATTGGTTCCATTTATTTGAACCTCCTCTCACCTTGGGAAGAGCAGCCCCTTGCTTGGGGCTTTGCCAGGGAAAAAGCCACATCTGGGAATCCCATTAGCTCCAGGGTTTGCTCTCCAGCCCTGGGAGACCAGGCAGCAGCCCCAGATCTGTGGGAAGAGGCTGACAGGAACATGGATGTTACCCCCTAGTGTCAGCTGGGAGAGGAGCAGCACCCGGGATGGGACTGGGATGGGAACAGGGCTGCAGGTCATCCCAGGCACCTCTGCCTCCCTGGCCATCCACAGGGACAGGAGCTCTGCACCCCTGTAACAGGGATGGCCTTGAAAATAAAAATTCAATGTGCTTTTGGGGAGGGAAGAATGCAGGGAAGTCCATCCGTGTTTTATCCTGACTTTTCAGCTTGAGTCAGACTTGCAGGTGTTTTTTGCCTGCACCCAGCCAAGTTATTCACTGCAACAGTCAGACCCACACTGCCCTGAGCCATCTGTGGTTTTGATAGAGGAAGCAGAGAAGCAGCTGTTCCCCATCCATGCCAGGAGCACAGGGAATGTGCCCAAGGACCCTGTGGGGAAGAAGAGAGGGTACCCAGGCAAAGAGCACCATTGCAACGTCTGCTTCCAAAGATCCAAGCAAAAAGTGCACTGAAAATCCTCTCTCCAGCATTTCCCAGTTGCTACAGGCTTGATTTTCCAGCCTTAATAACAGCCTTTTATCAGATTTTTAAAATTACACACACAAGTGATGTTAAAATAACAGGGAGGCTGCAGGATGGAGCTGCACCCACACAGCCCCCGAGTCCCCAGGGGGGAACCAGCACACGGAGATACTGCCACTGGAAGAGCATCCCTGGAGCACAGCCTTCACATCCCAGCTGGAAAACAGCTCAGGCAGAGCATCTCCTGCTGCCTGTCCTGCCAGCCAGGGGTGCAGGGAATATCCCACCTGCTGGAATCACTGCCATTCCTGGTGGAGGAGCGGATCAGCCAGAGAGGGACTGGCAGGGAAAATCCAGATGGTTCAAAGCTAATTGGGAAACAGATTCCCTTTCCCTCTCCAAATTAGCCAGCCAAGGTCCAGCACTGCCCACCACACATGACCCCAGTCACTGCCACCCCCATGTCCCCCCACCACTGTCCATCCTCCTCCTCAGGGCAGTGGGTGTCTCAAAGACATTCCCAAATCCTTCTCCTGTGAAAAGCAGAATCACTGGCCCAGGTATTTTAGGGCAGTTTTCTGTTCCCTCTGCAGCACAACACAGGCACACTCGGGCGTTCCTGCCATCCCCACCAGGGAAATTCATCTTATGCTGAATTTCTCACTGACAGAAACAAATCCACAGGAAGCAGCAATGCTCTGTAAGAAAAGGGCTTTGGCCTCTGTGTGCTCCCACCCAGCAGGGCCACGAGCTGCCTGCAGAAAGCAAACAGCACATGGGGGATTTGTTGGGCAAGAAGCAGAACCAGGCTCCTGCATCCCCGTTATCCCGCCCTGCTCCCCCCAGTCCCAGTCACCACAGCCAGGCAAGCCCCTGATGGTGGGTGGGATGGAGAGGGGGATAACCAGCCCCTCGTGCTGATTCTCAAAGGAAGAGTCTCTGATGGGGAAGGGGGAGAAAAGGAGGTGCCCAAGGACCCCACGTCCCCCTCCAACCTTGTGCTTCCAGCCAAGGGATGAGTTCCCGCCCAGGATGCCGGAGGGCAGAGCTGCAGGTCCCGGGGTGCCAGCGTGGGATCCCCTCCCTGCCAGCCCTGGCCCCCCCCTCAGAGCTGCCCAGCATCCCAGCCCATGGAATGAGGGGCTCATTGGTGCTGCCTTCATCCCCTAAAAGACACAGCAGGGACTTGGAGAGAGGGAGAACACCCGACACAGGACGTACCGAGCACGGACAGCAACAGGGACCTGTCACAGCCCCTCTCCTACACCCAGCCCTGGGAAAGCCACTGACAGAGTGGACCAGCACCAGACAGCCCTGTGTGCCCCCTGCCTGTACCTCTGCCTGCCCCCCTGCCTGCTTGCACCCCCGGAGCAGCCCTGGGACACTCCAATCCCGCCCGTCCTGCCCTCGGCAGCTCCATCCCCATCTGGTTCCTGTTAAATCAGCCACACAGGACGGGCAGAGCCCCCTCCCCCCAGCTCAGTGTGCGAGGAGGGGGAGGCAGAACAGCTTTTTTAAGACATGGCTGCCCTTCTCTTTACCTTCCTGCCTGGAAGGCAGCCAGGAGCAGCTCCTGCCTCCCCGCTCCCATCTGGAAGGAACCTTCCCCTGCCAGGACACACACCCACCCCTGGCACTGCCCCTGTGCAGGGGCATCCTCCTCCTCCCTGGGCACACCCCTGCTCTGGTCCTGCTCCTCTGCTGGCCCTGCAGCAGTTTTGTCCAGAGCTGTTATTTCCACCCCGTGGAACTTTCCAATATTTGTATCCTTGCAAGGAGCTGGGCAGGAGAAGTGCAGTCCCACAGCAGGGAGGGATGTCCCAGCCTGAGGACAGCTCAGCCCCCCCAGAAAACACCTCAAAAGCAGACATTAGGTTGTCCTAAGCCCCATCTAAACTTCCATTAAACCTACACCACCTTTCCAAAACAGGCAGGAGAAGCACCAACAGCCAAGGTCCAACCCCACACTGAGACCCAACCACCACCCTCGGGCACAGCACCACGTTCTGCTCACATTCCCTGACAGGAATAAAATCATAGAATCCTGGAATGGTTTGGGTTGGAAAGGACCTTAAAGAGCATCCAATTCCCACCCCTGCCATGGACAGGGACACCTTCCACTAGCCCAGGTTGCTCCAAGCCCCGTCCAACCTGGCCTTGGACACTCCCAGGGATGGGGCAGCCACAGCCCCTCTGGGCTCCAAGTGGGTTCCCCCCCTCAAGCCATAAATGATCCCAGCCCCAGTTCCCAGAGGAGCCAGGAGGAGCAGGAACAGAGCCTGCACACCCGGGGGCAGCAAAGAAACACGGAGGAGCACAGGCAGGGCTGGAGCAGCCAGGATGCTCCGGGACACAGGGAGGGAGGAGCTCAGGATCCTGCAAGCACAGAGGGATTGGCAGGACCCCACCAGAGCCCAGGGAGTCACAAGGTGGCTGAGGTGGTACATGCAAAGCACCAGGAGTTTTAGAAGGTGATATCCCACTCTGCCTCCTAATCATCAGGTTTTGGGTTTTACCCAAACCCCGGGGTGACCATGAGCTGTGGGTCTGCACCTGCACTGCTCTGCTCACACCACCCTCACAAAACCCTCTCTTGGAGCACCCTTAGGTACTGGAAGGGGCTCTGAGGTTTTCCCAGAGCCTTCTCTTCCCCAGGCTGGACATCCCCAGCTCTCTCCATAGCAAACATTTGCAAAGGCCACGGCCCCAAAGAGCCTTTGGACAGAGCAGGGCTGTGTCCCACCGGGGAGATGGAAGGAATTCAGGTTCCTGCTGAGATCTCACCCCTGGGGGAGCAACCCAGGCATTGCTTCCCCAGTCAGTGCTGCTTCATCCAGCACAAGGAGCAGGCAGGGTCCTCTGACAGCGAGGGCAGGTCACAGCCAACCCTGCAAACGTCTCCCAGCCACTGGCAACATCCCCAAGAACCCAAATCCATCCTGTGCTCGGGCTCTGAGCACATCAGAGTGTTCTGAAATGCTTCTGCACGACTCCAGGTTGGAAGGAACGAGCCTGGCTCAGCTGGCTCCAGCTCAGCCCGGTGCTAAGGGGGTTTGTCACTCCCAGGGGGAAGGAGAAGTGGGATGGAGGGGGAAAACTGAGTCCCTCAGCTGCTCCATTAAAGTGCTGCTTCAAATCAATGGGTGTGAGGGGGATCAGGACTGTTGTGTCCCCTCAGAGCTGTGGCCACGGAGCAATTTTCCCTCCGGATGTGTCAAGACTTAGCTCTGTCTCTCACATTATATGCTATTTCTTAAACCCACAGAACCCAAATTACCCAGCCTGAAATTCTCGTGGATATTTCCAAACGGCTCCACAGCTACCCCGAGTGATTCTGGGCTGCCTGCAAGATGACAGTGACAGACAAATTGATGGCAATGAAGTTATTTTGTCTCCCTTTGCAGCTGACTGAATTTGCATTGGTATTTTCATGGTGCAGATGCCACCTTTCATCTAACGTGATTAATGCCGTCGTAAATACAGAGAAAGAACCAGCTGCTTCTGCCTCCTCAGCTTCCACGGAGCAGCTGGGGGGAAAAAAAGTCCTTTTGTTCCAGCATCTCCAGAGCCTCTGCAGGCTTTGTGAAGAGCCCTTTATTTCAAAAGGTTAGAGAAATGTGGTGGGTAAAGCCGGAGGATCCTGCTTTTCTCGCTGGGATCTCTGGCAATCCGTGAGCCAGGGATGAGACAGGGAACTGGGAATGGAAGGTTTGGGTCGTGTCTTTGTGGGGTCCTTGTGAGCACAGCTTGTGCCTGGACACAGAAGGGGCTGGTCAGCCTGGAAGGATCCAAGAGATTCTCCAGCAGGAATTATGGAATAGTTTGGGTTGGAAGGAAACATAAAGCCCATCCAGTCCCACCCCCTGCCATGGGCAGGGACACCTTTCACTAGCCCAGGTTGCTCCAAGCCCCGTCCAACCTGGCCTTGGACACTTCCAGGGATCCAGGGGCAGCCACAGCTTCTGTGGGCAACCTGTGCCAGGGCCTCCCCACCCTCAGAAGAAAGAATTTCTCTCTAAAATCCCTGCCCTCTTTAGGAACGAGGTGACTGAGCCATGACAGCACTTTTCACCCACGAGCTGTAAGGGTTGGGCTGATTAATCACTGACTGAGCACAACCCCTGCCCCCAAACTGCAAACACTACAGCAGGGTCTGGGAAATGAAGGGTTAAGAGAAAACGGGGTGAAACTCGGGTGTAAATTGCAAGCAGAAAGAGAAAAGGACATCGGGAGCAGAAGGTGCCGTTTGCAAGGCAGCCACCGAGAGGTGCCAGCAGCTCTCCCAAAGCCTCGGCAGCTCTTCCAGCTTCACACCACACTTACTCCTTTCTCCCATTTTTTCCAGCAACGCCCCCAGTCTGCCCAGTTCCAGCTCTGCTGTGACAGCAGTGCTGTCACCCGGGCTTTGCTCCTGCTTGGAGGAGCAGGAAACACTCCCAAAGCCCAAAACACCACAGACAGCCTGGAGGAGCTGCATGAACCCCTGTGTTCACACTAGTCCTGGAGAGAAGCACAGAAAGGTTTGCCTGGAAGCACCAGAGACAAGGTTGGCACTGCCAAAACCAGCTGCTGGTGAGGCTGGAGCAGGGCACAGGGATACCAGGGCGCAGGGATGCCTTTATGGCCACCAGTTCCAGAATCCAGCGGTCCTGCTTGGCAGGAATGGAAAACAAAGCCACCACATGCTTTCCAGCAGCTCCAGCAGCTGCTCCTACCCATTGGGGATGCTGCTTTTATGGAAAATCTCAGCATTTATCTAAAAGGAGAGCGTGGAGCCTGTGCCAGGGAGCCTGCCTGCTCCACGGGGAGGGGGAGGACAAGATGATGCCATCCTTGCAGGGAGCCACGGAGATCCTGGGCAGGGGCACTGGGAAGAGCTCCTGTGAGCCTGTGCCACTCTTGCTGCCAGCTCCAGGGAAAGGGAGTTCTCCAGGTGAAGATTTCCCTCTGCCTCCACCTGATTTACCATCTCCAGCTTTCAGTCTTATCTTTTTCTTCCCCTCCCTCCCAAGTTCCCCAAGGGCAAAGCTGCCCACAGAGGAACAGCTACCAGTGTTGAGCTGAGCTGGCAGCATCCCCAGGGATGTTTAAGGGGGATAAGGGAGAGGGATAAAGACCCCAGTGGGGTGCTGACAAACCCCTCGGCAGCGACCGGCGCAGGGAAGAGGCAGCCAGTGCCTCCTGACACAGCCCAGCATCCCAAAATCCCTGTGTGCACCTGTCCAGACCCAGCAGCACCCACTGGGACACTCAGCTGCCTCCTCTCCATGGCCTCCCCAGCTCCACTGATCCCAGCAAGGAACAAACACGGAACCACTGCAGAAACCATCGACCACAGAAGCCTTTCCTCAAGTCCAACAACCACGAACACCCGGAAAATCCACCAGCACCAGCAATTCCTTCCACTCCCTCTGCATACACTTGTGCTTCCAGGCAAGTTTCAGTCAAGAAACACATCTCCAACCCCCCCTAGCATGGGACAATGTGGGACAGACAGACAGACAGGCTCCAAGAGGCGAAGGAACAGTGTCTTACCTGGCACTTTGGAATGTTGCAGATGCGGATTTTCCAATAGCCCCGAATCCAACTCCCACTGCCAGACCCTCTGAAACAGGAAAAAAACAGTAAGGCCAAACCCTACAGCAGCCCTGAGACCACCCCTCCTCCTGTGCTCCATCAGAGCCAGGACTGGTGGGGAGCAGGGAGAGGATCCCAGGCCAGGTGGGTTCCCTGCTCGTTTAAATCCAGGTGCATTTAATCCAAGCTCAGTGTCACTGCCCAGGGTATTCCCCACCAGGAACACAAACCAGCTGTTTCTTGGAAAGCCAACGAGGAGAGAAAAGGGTTCTGGACTGATGAGTGCACCAAAGGGCAGAAGATCCCAATCCCCACCAGCTGAAATGGGATTTTTTTAACAAGGAGCAAAACAGCACAAACCACCAAATCTGTTCAAAAAGGTTCAGGCTCAGCAAACCTCTCTGCAGAACTGGTGCCATGGTGGATTCCAGAAGAACCAACCATCAGCTTCTCCCATAAACCCCCCAGGAGCTGGGCTAAGCCAGGATCAGGCTTCCAGCAATGTCCCCTCCCCGCTTTCTGGTCTCCCTGTGCCCCAAAATGACACAACACCTGTTGGGGACAGTCCCCAAAGCAAAGGAAACCCAAACTCCACCAGTGTCACTGGAGTGTTCCCTGTGTCCCACAGGATGAGGTCTCAGATGAAGAGGACGTGTGTGTATGTGTGTGTGTGTGTTTGTGGTCTTCTGAGTTTCCAGTTGCCTTGGAAACACACCATAAAAAGCAGCACTAACTTGGATAATCACGGATTTGCATCGAGTCCAGGCTGAGCACGAACTGAACACTCAACAGCTCCTCAGAGCCTTGATCCAAGGCTTGTGCCAAGGCTCAGCATGGAAACAGAGCAGCCAGCAGCCCTATGAACAGGGTTACAGGGCAAGGAGATCCCAATGTGTGCCCCAAATCCCACCTCTGGTGATAACTCCAGAGGGACCACGGCACGTGGGGAACACACAGGGCCTGGGGGGAGTCACACACTCATGCAAAGGGCTCCCTCTGCCCCAAAACCACCCCCCTGGGACATGGCTGAGCACCCAGGGCAGGGGCTGAGCCCTGCAGGGTGGGGGGTGCCCGTGGTGGTGGCTGTGGAGGGCTCTGCTCTGCCAAACTTTGGGAGGCAGATCCTTATAAACACATCTCATGCCTGTGTGCAGTTCAGCTCCGGGCATGTCGTGAAGCTCCACACCAATGGGGCTGGCACTGCTCTTCCCAGAGCTTCCTTTTCAAGTGTGACTTGTCCAGAGAGCAAAAGCCAAAGGGCAAAGAGCCCTTTTTCATAACTCATCGTGACTCGTTAGAACGCTCGTTTGTGTGACAACAAAAACAGCTCTGACCGGGGGGAAAAGCCACAACACCTTCCCTGCTGCCAGGTGGGACTCATGGAATGAGAAAGCCACAGCTAATGGAAGCACAACTCACATCCACGTGGAGACAAATGAGGGGAATCAGCCTCACAGATGGTGCGTAGTGAGCTGCGGAGCCGGAGGGGGAGCAGCAGCCCGGGGTGGAAGCTGCAGCACGGGGGGACTCACCAGCACAGGGAGGAGGAGGGACACAGCAGCCTCTGGCCACGGGCTGTTCCATGGCCCCACGTCCCAGGAGAGCCCACAAGAGCTGGGGCAGGACGAGCAGCAGCACCACAAACCAACCGAGGGGCTGCTGATCCCGGAGCATCCCATGGCAAAGCACGGCCAAGGAAGTTTGGAGTCATGGGCAGTGCAGACACAGCACATCCCACCACCTTGGATGCTTGGAAAACCTCTAATTATATGCAGCAGCTACCGTGTGATGCTTTTGGCCCAGTGCTGTGATTTGTTTCAAATACTGAATTTCAAAAAGCCTGCCAAGATCCCACAATGACTTCACTGCTGCCACAGCACAGGTTCAGCCTCTTTCAAAGGTGTCACACCTCAAAAGGACCCTGCTCTGCAGGTAAATGAGCAGATTCACAAGGATCCACGTGGAAACCAAGCACAGAGAGCTCAGTGCCAAGTGTGCCCACACTCCCAGCTCCCAGCTCAGCCCTCCTTCAGCCCCTCTCCTGGGTGTTCTGCACAAACTCAAATTATAAATAGCCCGAGTGGCTTCTTCAGGTGAGAAAAGACACAAAAAGAGAAAGGTTAATGCTTCCACGTCAGCCACTTAGAGACAGGCTGTGCTGGAGGCTCTGGAAATGCCTGACTGGGACATGAGGTCACTGGAGATGGGAATGGGAGAGCAGCTCTTACCACTGCAGGCTCAGGCATCAGCTGGAAAAACAAACAGCCCTGGGGAGTTCCTGGTTCTTGGTACCACTGTGAGCGAGGCAGAGAGAAGCAGAGCCATAAAATCATGGAATGGGTTGGGTTGGAAGGGACCTTAAAGGCCATCTCCTTCCATTCCATCCCCTGCCATGGGCAGGGACACCTCCCACTAGCCCAGGTTGCTCCAAGCCCCGTCCAACCTGGCCTTGGACACTTCCAGGGATCCAGGGGCAGCCACAGCTTCTCTGGGCAACCTGTGCCAGGGCCTCCCCACCCTCACAGGGAACAATTTCTTCCCAATATCCCCTCTAAATCATTCCCAGGTAACCCCGAGTGACTGAAGGATTTACCACGGGCCACCACTCTGCAAGGCCAAAGCTTAGGATGTGAAAGAAGGTGAAAGGAACGTGTCCATGTCCCACAGTAAAACCTTTCCATGTCAGAGGGGTTTTTTCCAAGGATTTCAGCAGCTTTCAGTCCCCCTTCCAAGCGGTGACAGAGCTGGAGAGGCTCCACACGACCCTGTTGTCTGGAGAGCTCCCGTGGAGAAGGCACCAGGCTGGGGGTTCATTGGGCACCTCTTGGCAGAACAAAGGCAGAGAAAAATGACCAATTTCAGCCACTGTCAGGAAAATGCTTCTATTTAACCTAAACAAAGGGATTTTGCCTCTCTTGGGCTTCCTTGGCTTTGCAATTCAAGACACTTTGTCCTGATAAAGCATTTACCCAGGGATCAGACTAATCCTGAGCTAACTCGGGGATCAGCTCCACACCTCTCAGCTCCTTACAAAGCCATTTTCCTCCCTGCTTGTTTTCCAAGGAAAGAAAAAAAAGCCCTTCAAACCCTCCAAGCTGAAAGCAATAACTGTGCTGGAGGGTCACTGCAGACACTGCAGGGGCTGCTGCCAGACGGCTGCAGGATGTGTTTGGCAAGAGCACGATGTCCACAGGTCTCCTTACACAGCACAGCTCACATCCACACCTGACCAGGGCAAACTTGGAAAGGGAAGGCCAAGAGGGAACATCACAGCAAGGAGAGGTCAGTGCTGAGGGAAAGACCACAGGGGAGCAGGGCAAAGTAGGGAACACCACAGAAAAATGGAGTTGGTGCAGAGGGAAGGACCATGGGAAGAGGAGCAGAACAAAGCTCCATGGGCACAGAGCCATGTCAGGGCACCTCAGGCAGGCAGAGGTGACCCAGGGTGACCTGACAGCTGCAGCACTGACTGGAGCAGCCAAGGAGAGACTCCCAGAGCTCAAGAAAAGCTGGCAAAGAGCACATCAGCCAAGGGAGCAGAGACAGGGACACGCTGCTCCCAGAGAGCCTCCCACACCTTCACACTTGGCCCGAGGTCCCCAGGTCCCCCCCTGCTCATCCCCAGCACATGGAGGGGACTGGGATGTGTGGATCCTGCTGTCATAGCCTGGGTTTTATTCCTACTTTAATTTCACTCCAGTGCCCCATCAGCAGAGCTGCAGAACAGCACAAGATGTTCCGTCTGGTTGAGCCAGGAGGACAGTGACAGTGTTCCCGTCTGCTCCAATCCACAGGAGCGCAGGAATTGCTTGGGATGGGCTTTGGGATGAGGCCCAGCACTGATCCATCTGCTCCCCCTCAGCATGGAAAGCTCTGCGTGCTCCCACTCCGTGCTGGGATGTTCCTGGGGAGGTTGAAGCCCTGCAGCCCCAGGGGGATGTGAGATGGTGCATCCCTGAGGAGCTCGGGGTTCCAGGAGCGTGTCCTGCCTTTGGACTCGCCCAAAAAGTGCCAAGTGCTGCACTTTTCAGGGAGCTCTTCTCCTTGGCAAGGGTGAGAGAGAGCTCTGCTGGCGCAGGAGGGAGATGTGGGATGGTCCTGGGGCACCTGGATGCAGCTCTGTGCTGCCAGATCCAAACCAGCCCTGACACCACAGTCCTGGACGAGGACAATGTACAAAATCCAGAAATAACTTCAAAAATGACAGCTTTACCCAGGAGATGCTCCTGCTTTGGAAGCTGCTTCACTTTCCCTGGTCTGAAATCTGGTTTTGCCCCCTTCCCTGGCCTGAAACCACCTTCTGCTGCTGCCCCGAGCAGGGAACAATGTTTCTTTGCTCTCCAATATCTATTTTGCAAGGATCAGTGGAGCAGCACCATGTCCATGCTCACACAGCAGGGCTGGACCCCAGCACTTCCACTGCAAATGCCACACGAGCCTGAAGTTCAAAGACCAACTCGAGAGCTGGCTCATTCCACCCCAAACCTCCCCCTTATGGCCCGAGCTTGGCAAGGGGCAAGAACAGCTGAAATTAAGCAGACTGTGATTTTAAATCCCACTCAGGGCAGCCTATGGAGCCAGGCAGGGATCACAGCCTTCTGCTTGGATCAACAGCCAGGAAAACCCTCCAGCAAACCCCGAGCCCAGGCTCACAGGGCTCAGTGGGATCCTGCCCTCGCCAGCTCCGGTTTGGAGCATGGAATGAGCTTCACAGCCCCTGTGGGAAGCCTCTTGTAATCCTCAGAACAGGCCTGTTCACAAAACCAAGTGAAAATTAAAGCCCTTCAGAATCCCTGGAAATCCAAACCATAAATAGGAGGCACCACTCGGGGCCTTGATAAATTACAGTGGTGAGTAAATGAACCCCCGTTATTGTGTGACTCCCATCTGCCATAAAGATCAAGGAAAGAGGCACTGCTTAGAAAAAATATCCTACAGGAATGGCAAAAACCAGAATCCACTACACAAAATCCTTTTTTTTCCTCTCCAAATCAGGTTGTCACCACACAGGCAAGATTTCAGGGATAAAGGAAACATCATCGCAGATCCCTTATCTGGGATCACTGTAACGTGTGTTTTGCAGGCAGCAACACCACAAAGATCAGGGATCAGAGGGTTTAGGGGTGGGTTTTGTCCTTCTCCTGAGGTACAAGCAGGTTAGGATGGCAGTGAGGGGAACACAGACCTGTTATCCCTTAGTTGATCCCATGCCTCCCACCCTCCAGGAGGATGTGCTTGGCAGGGTCCCAGCAGCACAGCCCACCCATCACCCACCCAGGGGTGTCTCTGCCTAAAAAATATCCTTGCAGAAAACTTGCCTTAAAAAACCCTCATAGGAAACTCCTCTGAGATGCAGCACGGCAGGGAAGGAGGAGGAGGAGGAGGATTCATGGAGATGATAAAATGAGAAGCAACTCACAAATCACAGAGCCAAAATCTTGGGCTTGGAAAGAAGGCAAAAACTAGAGGAAAAGCAGGATTTATCAAAGCCTCCCATCTTCAAAACACCAGAGCTCTGCCTGTGGGGCCATCAGAGTTCAGGGCGGGTGAGGGGAGCACAGCTCTGTGCCTGCAGAGCTTGGGAAGAAATAGCAGGAATTATGGATTCCACAGCAGGAAATGCCTTTCTTGGTGAGGAAAGGACAGTGGGTGATGCTGAGAAAACCCCTGCCATGAGCTAAGGCACACCCAAAGCAAGACAGGACCGTGGGTACCAGCACGGGCCCGCTCGCCCCGAAAGCATCCTCTGATCAACCAGAACCAACCCTGCTGGGCTCATCTGCCCCAATCCTGCCCCATGTGCACATCCCTCAGTGCTCCACACCCCCCTCCCAAAGCTGGGACCCCCCCAGCCTGGCAGCAGCACTGAGGGAGCTGCAGTGACAGCCTCTCCTCCCGGGAGGATTGATGGAGCCAATTCTCCTGGGTCAGCAAATGAACAGGCTTCCTCCAGGAAGGTACTACAGATGCCAACGTGACATCAATTATTCATCCTGCTCTTTGAAGAGCTGTTAAGTTCCTAGTGGGAAATTAATCTTGCCATAATGAGGTTTGTATTTCTCTAAGAGTTTAAGCACATCCCCGTTGCCACTATTCATAGTTTTTTCCCTCAAGACTGAATTCCAGTTCCCTCCAGGAAACATCATTTTGCCATTACTGCACAGGAAGGCACAGAGATTATCAGATTTCAGGGATTTTCGTGTTTCTAGGTGCCCACCATTACAGAACGAGCAAGCAGGAGGTGAAAGTCATTTTAGAGAGACTTTTTTTTTCATTCCATGAGAATCACAGAACAGTTTGGGTTGGGAAGGACCTTAAAGACCCTCTAATTTCCAATCCCCTGCCATGGGCAGGGACACCTTCCAGCAGCTCAGGTTGTTCCAAGCCCTGTCCACCCTGGTCTGGGTCACTGCACGTCTGGGATGGTGCAAACACAAAGCTGACAGAAGGTGAAACACCTGAAAAGCTTCTGACGTGCCCAGACAGCTCAACTAAAGATAAGAACTAATGGTGCAGCTTTGCCTCCAAGTATTCCTGGGATTGGGTCCCATCAGGGTTGTGCAAGAGGTGATGAAAAGCAGGCAGGTGATGATGGGGTCAAACCAGCCATCACCTGGAAAAGCAAACAGCTCCAATTCCCAGCTCAGCAGTGCCTGACAGCAGAACAGACACAGAGAGAACCCAAATGTGTCACAGAATAAAGTCATTTCGGTGGGAAAAGTCCTCTGGGATCACTGAGTCCAATGTTAACCCAGCACTGCCAAGGCCCCCACTAAGCCATGTCCCTAAACGTTGCTGTGTGGAGTTAAAGACCCAGTAAAAGAGGATTTTAAGTCCTAATGGGCTACCAAATGCCTGACCCTGGGCTCTCTGTCCCAGGCAATTTCCCAGGGGCTTTGCCTAAAAAAAGCCTCCAGAACTGGGCGCTCCCACCAGTAAACCCAGTGCAACCAGCCCAGTCAAAGGGGGGAGCAGCCCCAGCTGCTCAGGGCAAATCCAGGAGGATGTGACACAACTGGGCAACTCATGGCAAGAGATACAGGGAAAAAAGCAGCCCAAGGGAAGCCCATGGCCTTGTGAGGGACTGGGGGCATTAAACAGAATTTGGGAGGCAGGAGCAAATTCCCCTAATGCCTCCTCCTGGTTTACCCCACAGGAGCCAGACAATCTACATCCCAACCTGTTCCACTTTTCTCCTCCTTTCAATCCATTGGGCTGCACCAGCTAAACAGGAGCTGACAAGGCACTTTACACCTGATTTTAAAGAATTAAAGTCACTGCCCAACAGCCCAAAGCTCCTTCATCATGGAAATGCTTCTCTGGAAGAAGAAAACCCTTTCCCAAATTAACAAACCAGAACTAATCTAGAAGCAGTGACTGACCTGGAAATGGGCTCTCCCTGACCCCACAGCACCTGAATCCATCACAGATATTTAATATTTCATTTCCAGCACGCAAATGGTTTCTCAGCCCAGCGCTCACCGATGTTTTTAATGTGACAGACCTGTGAGAGCTGGTGGGGACAGGAAAGCAGTGGAGCTTCCAACATGCACATTTCAGCAGACTTCGATTCCAGCTGGTGAAAATCCTGGGTTTAATTGGCTTTTGTCACCTTTGTGGCTGCTCCTGCTTATAAAACAGCGATCACCGACTGCCAGCGACGCCGCAGAGATAACTGTGTGTTATCAGCTCTCCCTTGGTGTCCAAGTGTCTGCCTCCAAATGAGTTTTTGACATATGAGCTGCTGTCAGAGGGGCATTACGGACCCCACGCTCTGCTTCCCTCTAACAGTGCCAGTGTGATGGGCTGTGACACCCCCCAGGCTGCAGAGGGAAACTTCCCACCCCTGCCCCTGTCAGACATGGAATTACCTTTCCATCTGGGAGCAGGCTGTCCCTGCTCCCAGAGCCAGAGCCTCAGCTTCCACCTGCCCAGGAGGAGCACGGGGAAGTGCTGAGGGAGCCGAGCCGCTGGCCATGGAGCCAAAAGCAGCCCAGAGCCTGGGAGCATCCCCCACAGCCGGGGATGTCACCGGGACTGGCACCGCCTTCCCACACTTCCCACCCCCTGCAGGGAAGCTTTAACGACTGGGAGCAAGTCATTTCCATCCACCGAGGTGCTTAATGGATGAAAATGTCAAAATATGTGCTGTGAGGCACCAATTACTGGGAGGTTTAATGAAAGGTTAAGGCAACCTTTGGCAGAGCCACGAGGCTCCTCCCGATCCCGCCAGTCGCTGCCGTGAGGAATGTTCCGGACGGCGACGAGCACCCGGCTCTGCCTCCTCGGCTGCATCTCATCTGACCTTCCTCCTCTCCCCTGGGCTGCTCGTGGAGCCATCACACCACAGCACTACCAACATCCCCACTCATCCCTGACACAACCCTGCCCGGAGGGTCCCTCTGGAAGTCCAGCCGGAGATGCCACGGGCAGCAGACGGAAGCCACGTCCCAGATGGATCTTTTCCCCGGGGGGCACAAAACACCGGGAAAAATTCCTGACTGTTCAAATCTCTCTGAGCTGGTCCTCTGCTCCCCTTAAGCTCCATGGGATTGCTGTCCCACGTGCTTCCCACCAACACCTCCCCTTACCTGAATCTTCCTTTCACGGAATGAAAGCTGCAGGGAAATCTTTTCCTCTTTTTCCTTACTAAAAAATAATACCTTTCAGTAGGAACCCAAGGTGCTCCAGGAGTGCCCAGGAATAGCCACTACTAGCCAGGCCGCCAGCACAAGTGGCAGGGAAAGGAGGGATGCTGTAATTCCAGGAAGAGGCATCGCCCAGACGAGGCACAGATTAATTGGCACAGCTAAATGGCTCCCGTTCTCACGCTCTGCCGACCCCCAGTGGGTTCCCAAATGCTTATTAAAGTAACAACAATTGTAAAACAGTCTCAATTTCAACAGAACGACAACAAAAAAAAATCACCATCATCCCAAATGAATGTTCCCAGCCTTTAATGGATCTCGGAGAATATTCATAAAAATAATCACTTCTCTTTATAATTGAGATGCAATATCACACTCATTGCCCCAGCCTTCCCCTGGGAGGCTGAGAATAGGGGAGCGCCTGTCCCGGGAGGATGAATCCAATCAATTTTTGCTAATGACAAAGTAACCAGCCTGGAAATCACCCCCTCCCAAGGAACACCAATCTGCCAGCACAGCAGGGAACCTCTGCACTCCCATCGCCACCCACAACCCCCTCCCTCCACAGGCAACAGGCAGCCTGCTCCCATCCTCAAATCCACCACCAGGTGAGTATCTGCTCCACCTGAGAAGGGAGCAGCTCTTGGTACTGGTGGACAAGCTCTGTCTGAATCTTATTGGCTGGTTTAAGGTTTAAAAGGCTGCAGCATCCAACATCCCACCTCGGAACCACATTGAACCTGGGCTCAACCACTGCAGGGAGCTCCCCTGGGAGACAACAAAGAGCCCGTGGGGCAGCACAGACCTCCCTGTGGAGCTCCCCCCTCACCACTGGGAAGATATCCTTTAGTTTTGGACATGTCTCCACAAGCTGCCCACACCAAGAAGCACTTTGCACACCTTCATCACACACCTTCATCAGTGCCAGGAGCTGGTTTTGGCACAGCCAAGGATGGGACTAAATCACTGTCCATCACTGGACATGGTCACAACAGGGGACAGGGCCAAGGGGTGACAACTTTGGGTCCCCATCAACTGCCTCCCCCCCAGCTCAGGGATTCAGTTCCCATCCCAGTGTGACCCCCCTGGCACAAACCCCCCCGTCAGACAAGAGCCAGCACCACAACAGCCTGTCTGCTCCTCCCCCAGACAGCCATAAAGCAGGAGACACAGACAACACAGTAAAACTGGGGAAAGCTGCAAGAAGCCATAAAGACAAGCCAGTGTCCAGGCAGCTCCCAAATCCAGGCAGCAGTTGTCACTCCCGGGGCTGTCCCCAGCCAAATGCCACCGTGCAGAGGGTGGCAGGCAGGTCTCACACCCTCCATCCCCAGGGCACTCGGCTGAACCGCTCCCCTGCCCAGGAGAAGCTGCAAACGAGCATGTTTGAAATCAATTTGACATCTCCCATCCCTTGGTACAGCCTTCCCTCCATCCCCCCGTTCCTCGGGATCAAACAAAGCAGCAGCACTTGCTGCCAGACTCCGGAGGGACAGAGGGGTGTCACAGAGCTGCCACGGGGATGGGCAGGAGGTGCCTGGCTTAAATCTGTCACCAGCACGAGGAACTGCCACTGTGAGTGAAGGACTCGGCCGTGCCTGATGCCAGAGCAGTGACAGGGACACGGGCAGGGTGCAAACCCTGCACCCTCTGCTCCACACCCATCCCAGCTGTCCCTTCCCCTGGCCCTCACTCCAAGCATTGGCCAGAATGTGACCTTCAAGTTTTGGGGCTAAACCTCTCCCTCCTGGGCAAGCAGAGAAGGAGGACCCCCAAAACCCCACCACATGCCAGGCATGGTGCCAGTGCCAACCCGGGGTTCAGCCTCTTGCTGCCACCTCCAAGCGCAGTTCCAAGGGGAAAGAACTTGGATGCTCCACCTGGGGGGTGCAGGAACCTTCCCCCTGACCCACTGCAGCTTCCCAGGAGTCTCACTCATCCTTCCCATAGCTGTCACCACCTAAAAGTTTCTCCTTCTAACATTTTGTCCCTCCTGCACGTAGTGACACCCCCCGTGCCCCCCTTCTCCTGCAGCACCTCCACCACCACAGCCGGGATCTGTTCCGTATTTAGCTCACACACTCCATCCTGCTCCTCACTTTGTTCCTCCTCATTAAAAATAAATAAATCCTAGCCTGCTAATGGGTTTCTGGCAGCGGGAACTGGAGACAAAGCCTCAGGTGGAGCCATGTGAGATTTAGGGGGCGAGCAGGGGACGTCAGAGCCACCTCTCCCCGTGACCCGGTGACTCCGTGCACAGCGCCACTGCCACGTTCCATCAGCTCCTTCCCAGACACCTCTGTTAGATGGTGACACTTGAGGCAGAAGCATCAGAGCAAACACGGAGGGACTGGACTGAGTACAGAAAAGTGAGAGGTTTTCCTGCAGGAGGGGAAGGCTGGAGCCCAGAGGATGATCCAGCTCTGTCGCAGCTCCCGGGATGTGCTCCCAGCCTGTGCCGGGGTCTGGGGCCACCCGGCTCTGCCCAGCACATCACAAAGGAACAGGAAAACTCAGGTTTCCTTGGCAACGTTCGGGTGGTTGGAAGCATCACCTCATGCCTGGCAGGAACCAGCCCTGCTGCCTTCCCAGGAGGATGCTCCCTGTCGGGGGTGCTCTGAGGGTGATGCAGGGATGGGGCACCAGTGCAGTGGGTGGGATCCCAGCCAGGTCCCTGCTGTCAGCTGAGAGGTTTTTGGGGATCAGAAACGATTCCCAACAGCCAGAGGAAAGCAAGGCAGGGCATCAACACAACCAGCACCTGTAACCCCTTCCCCACCTCTCTGCCACAGACAGCTGCAGAACATAGCCCTGGGCCTGTCCTCCATCCCTCCTGGAGCAGTGTGAGCATTAGGGGCTCCTGCAGCATCTCCATGCTGGGAGATCCCCCAGAATCCCACAGTAGGGACATCCCTGCCTGCACACCCCCAGCTCAGCCCAGAGCAGAGCAGATCCCTCCAGGAGTTCCCTGGGAACCAGCTCTGGACCCACATCCCCCACCCTGCCAGGTTTTCCTCCCCCTCCCAAACAAGCACAAAGAGAAAGGCTGTTCAGCTCACACCTCACTAATTGTTATTTGTGATACACCAGTAACATTTTAATTAATCTGAAGTCTTCAGCATAACAGCCACCCAAGGTACAAAGATAAACCAGAATAAACAGGGCTTGATTAAATACATAATTAATGTTCTACTAAACCCAGCATATATGAATATTAATGAGCAGGAAGAGTCTGCAGTTTGGCATCTCCTGTCATTATCAATTGGCATTCCCAGCTTTGGAGCAAATTCCCCAACCTTGCCTTGCCGGCAGAGCCCACGGAACACAAACCGACTGCGGGAGCTTGGGCTGTACGTTCCATTATCTCACCCCCACAGCAACCTGCTTCCAGCCTGAAACCAAAGATAGAGGCATTGCCAAGACCAAAACCAGCTCATCCCTAAAATGGGATCAAAGTCAATAAAACAATTCTCTGGCAACAGAGGGGGAGCCCGTTCCCTACCAGCGCGGGAGGAGAACAGGGATGGGAAGCCAGTCCTTGAAGGGCTTTAATCACCAGACAGAGGGACTTTAGGTAGAGTTTGGGCTGAGGTGTGACAATCCTGAAGAGCAAGAGCAGCTCCAGCCCATCAGAGGCATTTGGGCAGCTCAGAGACCCGACAAGGTGAACGTGGAACACCCCACCGGCTGCACCTCCCTCACTGAGGCAACCAGAGCATTGCCAAGGATGTGGAGTTTTATGAAGGTACAGAAAACCCTTGGGAACTACCTGGACAACCTCTGTGTGAGTGCCCTGAGCTTACAGGGAAGCAGAGCAAACACCAGAGCTGTGTGCTTCTGCCAAAGCAAGCTGGAGAAGGGAAGGCTCTCGAGAGATCCGATTGAGGCCTTTCAGTGCTTCTTCCAGTACTTACAAAGGATTATGTTCCTTTGAAGAGCTTATAAAAAAGATGGAGAGTGACGTTTTACACAGGTAGTTAGTGATGGGACAAAGGGGAATGATTTTAAACCAAAAGAGGGAAAATTTAGACTAAATGTTAGGAAGAAATTCCTCCCTGTGAGGGTGGGGAGGCCCTGGCACAGGTTGCCCAGAGAAGCTGTGGCTGCCCCTGGATCCCTGGAAGTGTCCAAGGCCAGGTTGGACAGGGCTTGGAGCAACCTGGGCTAGTGGGAGGTGTCCCTGCCCATGGCAGGGGGTGGATGAGCTTTAAGGTCCCTTCCAACCCAAAGCATTCCATGACTGATGAGCACAGCGTGGTTTTCCGTGGCAGGAGCATCCCTGACATCCCAGCTCAGCACCTCCCTCCTCCCCCAGCACAGGCACAGCCGAGGTGTCATTACACTGCAGGAGTCTGTGCTAATTATAGCAGCCTTTCCTCTGGCAGGGCTGCTAATTGAGGGAGAGCATTACAGTGTTTCCAAACCCTGCTCCACATCAGGGGCCACGGCGGATCCGAGAAGCGCCGCCGCTGCTTTTCCTGGGAAAGCAGAAGGAATTCAGAGAAAGCTGAGCCCCAAATCGCTGCTCAGCGAGGCTGGACCAGCACCTGCTTCATGCAAGAAAGAGCAGGGAGCTGGTAAAGAGCAGGGCTGGCCACGAGCTCCTGATGTACTCACAATCTCAGTTATGTCTGGGGGTGCAGTCAGTGCTGGCACCCTGTGCCCTGCGGGAAGGGCTCCGGAGCACGAGGGCAGACACAGGATCACAACCAACCTCTGCCACTCCAAACCCCAGGGTGACTTTGGGCATGTCCCCACTGAGAGGAGGATGTCAGTCAGGACTTTGCCATTGGTGAGTGGCCCCACTGGGCACAAACAGCCACTGTCACCCACCCAGCACCACCGTGGGGCTGCTGAAAAGGCAGGAAAAGAGCAGGAGGGGCACGTGGGGGACCAGGATTGGTAGGAACAGAATCCCCACTGAACTGAGCCCCCAGGCAGCGCCTGAGCCACTGCTCACACAGCTCTCTGGGCATTAAGCTTTAATATTGTGACCTTTAAGATGAAAGAGAGAATTTCAAACTGTCTGTCACCATCCCAAGGTGGCTTTGTGCTCTTGCAGGAGCAATGAAAGGGCAGACCAGCATCTCTGTGGCAGCCAGGGCCATGTCACCATTAACCTCCCTCCACGGGTGACACTTTGTTCCCTGCTCTACAGAACTTTCTCTCTTTGCTGGTGACAGACAGGAATCCCCAGCCCAGCAGCCAGATGACACCTGGCTCTTCACCCTGGCTCCCAGACACATCATTTGAGGGATGAAATCCAATTACAGTTTGCTCAGTACAAACGTCTTCCTTTCCTTTCTGCGTGTGGGGAATTCAAAGCTCCCTCCTCGCCTTGTCTGCCAGGGATCTGCCTCCCCCAGCAACACGTGGAGCTGGACCACACATCAGTTATCTACCTATAATTAACACGGAATAAAGGATGAGAAGGGACAAATGTGCTGCTGCTGCTGCTGACAAACTGAAGCAGGTTAATGCACAGAAATAGCCTATGCTAGTGATGCAAAAAGCTGCAGCAAAGCTGCCTTCTCAGGATAAGGAAACCCTGGCCAGCTGGATGCCCTGAGGGTGGGGCCAGGAGCACCCAAGGGTGCTGTGAGTCAGTAACCAGCTGGAAGGCAGCAATTCCTGCCCCCAGCCCAGCGAGCACCAGGCAGCTCTCAGTGCTGAGGGAGCGAACGCCCACGAGCAGCCGAGAGCTCACTGTGTGTTGGCTTTGACTCCTTCGATCCCAGGGTGCCCTGGCAGGGCAGAAACACGGGATGTGTGGATGTAACAGAGCCTTCTCACCCGGGAAGACCATCCAGCCATGGAATTTCAGACGGATGTTTGATGGCACTGGGTCAAAGTCACTCTCAAAATCACCAAGCACGGGGTGACAGCCCAAGGCAGCTCCTCCCACCCTGGCTCTGGTGGATCAAGCAAGTCCTGAGCCCGGAGCTCCCACCCTGACAACATTCACCTCCTTGCCATTGAGCCATGCTCAGAAAACATGCTCTTCCCAGGGCACTCAGCGCTTTTCCTCGGATTTACAGATCAACATTATGCAGAAAAGCTTTTTCCTATTCCCCCTGCACCCACCCCAACCCCAGCTCCAACCCGAGCCAGGCAGAGCCAGCAGAGAAGAGAGAAAGGAAAGGGGAGGGGAAGGAGAAGAGGAGGAGGAGGGAGGGAGAGGAGAGCAGAAAAGAAGCATTGGAAAAGGTTGCCTTATATGACTTTCAACATCCCCAAGAATTGCAAAGCAGTGGCACATCCTCAGCTGTCACAAAGTGATCTCATCAGCCTTTTATCGCATCTTCCTGGGACACAAAGCCCAGCCTGGCAGGACACAGCCCGCCAAGACTCAAATTTTCCAGCTATTGTCCAAATCCCTCCCCTGAAGAAGAAAATAAACCCCAATTGTACATCCTCCTGCAGAGACACAGCGCTGTAAAATGCATCTCTTGCTGGTTCGCAGACCAGAGGAGAAACTAAAAGAGACCAGAATTTGTTGTCTTTACAGCATCACCTTCCTCAATATACCCCTGGGATTCACAGCTTTCGCCCACCACAGGCTGGCACGAGCCAGATGTTCAAGGCACCAAAGGCTCCCCCTGAGCCCACTGACTGCCCCTGAGTCCCCTCCCCGTGTGGAGTTTTGCTGCCAAGACCTCACGTGGCTCAGCCCCACCAGGAGGACAAGATCTGGAACAAGATCCCGTCCAAAGGCACCCACTCAGTGGGTGCCACCCGCGAGGGAAAGGAGGGAGAGAGGGTGGCAGCACCGTGTGATCCCCCTGGGATGGCTCTGACCTGCCTGTGAGCGGGGATGGGTGGATGGATGGACGGACAGGGCTCACCTGGGATGTTGTGGATGGTTATAGCGAGGATCATGAGCATTATCCGCCTCCAGCTGCTGCTGCCGGGCGTGGAGGCTCCGTCCCTGGGCACCGGGAACGCCGGGGGGCCGTCGGGCAGGCTGGACCCCACACCTCTCCTCCTCTGGTAGGGCTCCCCGTTCTCACCCTTGTCTGGGGGGGACAGAAAAACACCTGGGTCAGCTGAGAGGGACAGACGGACACAGCCTGGCAGCTCCTGCCCCCCCTCCCAGAAGGAGAAAGCCGAGAGAAGGAATAACAGGGAGCAGAGCGGGGCTGAAGGGGTGTGTTGTCCCCTTGGTTTCAGGGTAGGGTGGGGGGTTCCCACACACACTGCAGAGCCCACGGGCCATGGAGACCTCGAGGCAAAGCCCAAGTTCCTTCTCTGCCCCCTCCTCCTCCTCCAGGGAGCTGCTCCTGGTCCCGCAGGGCTCCCCAGCAGCACCCTGGGCTCACACCCTGCCAAGTCCTGACCTGGCAGGACAAGCTCTGGGGCTGGTGGGGGGTGAGGGCGATGAGGACAGAGCTGCCAGGACCCACGGTGAGACCGTCCCCCACCCCACCCCAGCCCTGGCAGGGCTGCAGCTCCCTTGCCTTTCTGATGCAGGAAGCATGATGCTGATCCACAGCACTGCATCTGCATTTCACCCCCTCACCAAAGGGGTCCACTGACCTGTATTTAAGGGTCATTTCTTCCACTAAGAAAAACGCTGCCATTTGCTATGATGTCACCAGATGACTCCAGCCTATTCCAGACCTCTGCTCCCAGCAGGGCCATTACCACAGGCTCTATTTCAACCAGTCCTTTAAAACCACACCACAAAACCCCAAGCCCAGATTAGGGCTCAGAGGGCAGGAACAAGCACCAGGCAGCACCACAAGCCCCCCACACCCCAAGCCCTTCACTGCTCACCCTCAGCACAACAAGGGCCAGAGGAGCCAAGAAATGAGGAGCTCAAATTCCTCAGCCTCACACAGCTATGGCTTCATATCACAGATCTGACACTTAGACAACATAATTATCTCCCTCTAGGTTTATCTAATTCTCTCTCCTGCCCCTTGACCCACCAGCTCCAAGATGGTTTTTTCTGTGGACAGTGCAAGGAGCTGTTTGAAATCATTTTGATGGGATGCCAATGCCTCCCCCTCCATCCTGCCTTGTCCCTTTGACACATCACACATTGCACAGCATGTGCTTCCAGAGCCAATTAAGACCATGGGCACCAGAGGGCCCCGTGCAAAGTGAGGGGGGTCACCTTGGCAGGGCAGAGGTGTCAGCAACACTCTGCATCCTGCCAGGTGGAACACAAACCCACACACCTGAAGGCCTCCCAGAGCGGTCCTCAGCAAGACAGAGAATAAAACCAAGAATTTAATATGTTTTCACAGAATCATTAAGGTTGGAAAAAGCCTCCAAGTTCATCAAGTCCAACCTGTGACCAATCCCCACTTCATCAACCAGCCCAGAGCACTGAGTGCCACATCCAATCATTCCTCCAATCCCCCCCAGGGATGGGGACTCCCTGGGCAGCCCCTTCCAACGTTTAACAACCTTTTCTGTGAAGAAACCCCTCCTGATGTCCAACCTGAACCTCCCCTGGTGCAGCTCAAGGTCACGTCCTCTCGGTTTTTGGTACCAAAAAAACAGGTTAAAGACTAAAACCCCACTGGGCAGCAGCAGGAACAGGTGGATTCCCTCCTGCCACCTCCCGTGCCACAGGAGCATCCCTGGGTGGCATCACCAGGGCTGCAAACAGCCACTCTCCCACCTCCCCCAGCACTCTGCAAACACAGCAAGATGCTGCCCGGATAAATATTGTCCCTGTCGGGAGCCACCCGGAGCCAGACACTTTCTGTCCCCAGATCCCAGCCCAGTCAATAACATTTGGTGGCAGAGCTTCAGCTCCAGCCCAGCCCTCGGGGACAAAGACAAATATTTGTGTTGAACAACACAAGGACAAACAGATCCGAGGAGCAGCTCGGCCAAGTCACCGCGGGAACGCTGGCACGGGAGACCCCTGGCAAAGGGGCAGCCAAGGCTGGAGCACTTAGGGATGAAATTCCCTCCTTCTACCAGACCACTGGACTAATTTAATTGCTTGGCACATGTTCCCTGGCCCCACAAACAGTGTTATCCTCAGCTGTCCCTGCCCTGGCCACCAGCGCTGACCCACGGCCTGGACAGAATGACAGACCAACCCAAGCCCCCCATTCCCTGCAGAGCCTGAGCCCTGCACAGACACCAGGGTCATCTGAGGATGTAGAGCAGGGCAGGAATCCCCCTCCAGCATCAAAGGCTTTCCAGGGAGAAGGATAAATGGATTATGTGATATTTAGAGACAAGAACTTACATTCAAGTGACCAGAGCAGCGTTTCTGCCTTTAGAGGAAGCAACAAGTGTGTGATAAAAGCACGAGGGACCCCAACGCCCCGACAGCCAGGGCTGCTGAGACAGATTTCCATGCAATCATGGAATCCTGGAATGGTTTGAGCTGGAAGGGACCTTAAAGCTCATCCAGTCCCACCCCCTGCCATGGGCAGGGACACCTTCCACTAGCCCAGGTTGCTCCAAGCCCCGTCCAACCTGGCCTTGGACACTTCCAGGGATCCAGGGGCAGCCACAGCTCCTCTGGGCAACCTGTGCCAGGGCCTCCCCACCCTCACAGGGAACAATTTCTTCCCAGTATCCCATCTAACCCTGCTCTCCTTCAGTTTGAAGCCAGTTAATGAAAGCAAAAGCCCAGCCCAGCTCTGTTGCTTAACCTTCCACCTGCTGAGGTGTCCAGTCCCACCTCACTTCTGCCAGACACCTTTGTCATCATTATTGTATTTACAACTAGTCTGCTTGCTACTATTGGAAAAAATTGATGAAAAATAGCCTTTTTCAAGCATATTGGCAGCCCCTCCAAGGACAGCAGTGACAAAGGACAGGGAGATGCCGCGGTGCCCACAGGAGTGAGAAGCTCAGCTCCTGCCAGCACCAAACAGGGAAAATCTGTGGGAAGTAAAGAGAAGCGATGCAGCTTTTATAGGGAAAGTGCTGAGGGTGTTTTGAGTGGACAATTTGAACACAAAATTGCCTCTACTACAAATTATTGGTGCATTAGCAGAGGATAAAGGCAGCAACACCAACCAGGGAGACAAATCCGGCATCATTTCCCCAGCAGTGTCACAAAGAACAGTGAGACTGGTCAAGTGACAGGATTAACTTCCAACTGCTGTTGGAAAAGATCAAAAAATACAGGATAATTACAGTGGAGTGATGATTTCAGCTCTCAGCATCAGAAAGGGGACCAGGACAACCGTCACACCAAACACAGTACCCAGAAATGAAACACAGCACCCAGCCTGAAATCTTGCATCTCACCCAGGCTGAGGGGGACAAAACAGCAATTACAGCTAAACACAGGCTTGGCTGGGAATCAGGAAAGCCTCAATAGCAAATTGGAGTGGTGATAAGAGCAGAACAAGGGGTGGTTTGTAAAGAATAGCTGACACCATCAGACAGGGTGTTCGTGAGAACGTTGCCAAGACAATTATGTGGCAAATAACTGTCTGTGCCACATACATTATTTTAAATCTTGTTCCCAAAAAGTCCTTTCTATATTCTACTCGATTTATCATTATTGAATTTCTTAGTAAAGCTGCAGGGCAAAGATTCTGCCAAAAGTTTAATTACATATGTGGGGCCTGCTGCATTTTTCATATCCTCTGCAGCCAGCGCTGGGAGAAAGATAAATGGCTTTAAGCATGGCTTAAACTGCTGGTGAAGTATAAAAACCAACTGGCTTCTTATCAGCATGTGAAATGGCTTTTTATTTTTGATTATTTCTTAATGAAAACTGTTTGCATTAGCTGTGAGCTCAGCTTTATTGCACAAACAGACGAGTTCACTGTTTACTCTGGGCTCAAAAACCCCTCCTTCCACACTCCTTCAGCTCCCGAATCCAAACCACAGTCTATGGAGCTCTCCAGCTTTTCACACCTGCTTTAAAGCCTTCTTCTCCTCCCCACTTAAGCCTGGCTTTGGCTCTGCCTCTCTCTCCCAAGCTGCTCAGTGGAGTTGCTCAAATCCCCCTCGGCACAAGCTTCGGAGCCTGTGCAGCCCCTCTTAGATGGTCTGAGACCCATCTTAGACTCGACTTAGCTGCAAACCCCCCCTCCAGACAGCACAGGGGGCAGGAGGGAGCCAGTACCCTCGGCACAGGCTCTCTCTCGGGGCAGCATCCCAGAACTGCCTTTCTCCAAGCCGGAGCAAACACACTGATGACAATCTGGAGCCTCCTTTGGCTGAAGGTGCTGGAAGGAAAATCCTTTCCAGCTCCAAAACCCTCCTCCGTCTTTCCCCCATCCATTTCCCCATCAAATCCTTACAACAAGGCTCTGCCTCCCCAGGGAGGGCTCTGGAGCTGCCCACAGGCTCTCCAGGCTCCCACAGCAACGCGAGTCTCGCGCCGGGGGCTCCAGGGATTCTTCCTTAGGCTCAAACTTCCAAGGGATGAGCTGCCACCCTTGTTTATATTTGTCAGCTCCCTGCTCTGAAGTGTGGGAGAAGGGAAGGAGAGGCAGTGCCAGGCGTGGATGCACAATAGACTCGTTACAATCGATGATTAACTGCTGCTCCACGGCAACTTGTGACAACTGTTTGCTACTGATGCACACGGGAATATGGGAAAGGTAGAAAAGCATCAAATACTTTTATATTGTATGACTATTATTACTCTGGAAGGGCAGCAGCCCAAACCACAGGTAGCAGCAGAGCACCTGGAGGGAGCAGGAGAGCAGCAGCCACTGCTCCAGCAATCCTGCTGCCAAATTCCTCTCGGCTCCTCCAAGTCCCACCCCAAACCCCACTGTCCTTATTGCCAGCACCTGCTCATTGGCAGCTGGAAGTCTGATTTACAGCTGTTCTAGGAAAACCAGGAATGCTGAGAGGCTTGGTTTGACCCTTGTCTGGGGTGGGGAAGGGAAGAAGGAACAACTTCCTAAAGAAAATGCGAACACGAGGAGCTGACATCCCTTCCCGGGGAACAGAAAATAATTGCAGGTGAAATTCTCGTCCCTAAGGGCTGAGATAAATCAGAATTACTCAGGAAATTTCTCAGACTCCCAAAGGCTCAATAGTCCCAGCCCCCTTTCCCTGCTCTGCTCCTCTCCATAAACCCTGGATGCTCCATTAGCTTTGAGCAGCTGTAAGGAAGGTGTCGTGGCCGCTGGGATTCATCCCTGTGGCCCAGAGTGCTCCCACCCTGCAACACCCCCCCGGGCTCCACCTCTCACTGTGACACAAAGGAATCAGCACCAGGCAGGTGAAGCATCTCCAGAGGTTTGGAGAGACCCTGGATGGGGGACAGAGGGGAACCACCCCAGGAAGGAACATCACACCACAGCAGTAGCACACTCTGCCTTCCGAGGACACCACCTGCATCTTCCTTCATCTTTCCCCATTTTCAAAGGTCTTTTCCAAGGATCACTGGCAGCACTTGGTCTGAAGGCACCAGTCCCACTGCTCTCCAAGTGCCCATCCCACAGTGCACGCTCCCATTCTCCGTGGGAGCTCGTCCTCCTAAAGTTCACAGCCTCCTTTTCCCCATCCTCCTATTCCCACTGCAGCAGGAACTTCAGGGAGCACAGAAGGGATGCTAAAGAGCAGATGGGTGTCAGTGAGCATCTGCTGCAACGCTGCTCTTATCTCCCACCTCCAGAAGAGGTTTTAATTACCACCAGTAATTAAGCACAGCACCTCTTATGGGATAACTTCCATCCCCTCGCAGCCAGGGACAGGGAGAGCTGCATCCCGCAGGCTCTGAGCCAGGTGGGAGTCCTGGGATGCTCTGACAGCACAGATCACACCGGAGCTGGAAAGAAAACCACCAAGGGAAAAGCTTCTCTTTTAGTGAAGGAGTCCCCAAAGCCAGGGGGAACTCAGCTCCCACAAAGTCTGAATGGGGAGGACAAAAACGCTGAAAAAGGAGCTCCGAGGAGCTGCCCAACTATGGTCAGACTAAGGATTTACTTTTAAAAATAGCATTTATTTACTGCTAGCAAAGCTCAGGCTGCCGGAGCAGAGAGCACAGGCTTCCCATGCTCCAGGAGCCCCCGCAGAGCCACCACCCCACCCCGGGTTTGAGTGGGGATGGGACATTCCTGACCCCCTGTGCAGGCTGTGGTGGCTGCAGCCCCGTCCTGCTGGCACAACCTCAGCCCCCCATACGCCACAGATTCATTTTCCAGCGTTCCTGGCAGCTCAGAGAGGTCCCTGCATCTGCTCAGGCTTTCAGCGAGGCAGATAAATCAAGTGTCATGACTCACTGTCTGTTAGGCACCGTCACTCACCCGGGCTGCTCAGGAGCTCTCCCAAAGGGCTGTGAATTCAGAGTCACTGCCACTGGCTCCCCCAGACCCACACCCAGTGCAGGGGACTCTGACACCCAAACTCAGCTCAGACACCATGCCAAGAACAACCCAGCACCCTCCCAGTGCCAACCAGCACCCAGGTGGCTCCTTCCTGCCACACAGAGCATCCCTGCTGCTGGGTGCTGCCTGTCGCCCTGCCCAGACTCTCCTGACTTTGCCAGCATCACCTTTGCCCACCCAAACCTTGATCCTGATGCAAGAACATCTCCCCAGCTGCTCCAGTGATCCATCATCGTGTCTCATGAGAAATTATGCCCCAGCAGCCTGAGGAGCCACACAGACACAGAGAGGATGCTCAGATCCTTCTTGCTGCCCCTCTTTATCTCTCCTACAAGGTGATCCTTGTAGCTGCCACTCAATTCCTGCACCCAGGAAAGCTCCTGTCATCCCAGAGAGCTGCCAGCATGCATTTGGGTGCACTTTTGCATGGGAAAATGAATCCATAATGCAGCTCTTGATTCAGAGGGAAAAGTGTCAGAGAAATGCAATAAAGGGAAGGAACAGCACAAGTTGCCCAAAGTTGGCCCAGACAAATCAACCCTCTGGAAATCTCAACTGGATGCATTAAACCAGCACCTGATTCCTCCAGAGCCACAAAGACTCACTCCCACAGACAGCAAACCCCTCATCTTCCATGAGGATGTAGAGGACAATGGCTACATCTTTGAGCAGGGTCTGCCAGAGGAGGGTCCCTCACTGCACCCACGGTGGGAGGGGGATGCTCAGGAGGGAGATCCCAGCACTGGGAACCACCTGAACCCCATCACTGCACCCTCCTGCCCCAGAAATCCTTGGGAATTCTCCCTGGTAAGGCTCAGAACCCCGTGGTGATGGTGCCACCAAAGCTGCTCCCAGTGAAGGACCACAACCCAAGTGACAGAGGTGACACAGCACCAGCCAAGCACATGCTGGCCACACACAGCATGGCCAAGGTGCTGCTGGTCCCTCAGGTGACACGGGTTTCCCGATGGCAGAAGGCAGGAGTGATGTCCAAGCCCTCCCTGACCTCACTGCTCCACGTTTGCCGTGTTTAAAGATTAACTTCTTGGGCGAGAGCAGCGGCACGACGCTCGAGGTAATTACATGCACCAGGTCCTTCCAAGCAAACTAATTCCTGCTAACTTCCAAGAGCACTTTAAAGAGTTCCCAGTAGATAAAGTGCTTCGCTGAATCATTTTATGCTGAAATTTTACACATCCGAGTTAATTTAATCACTTCGTTTCCGAGGGCTGAGCTACGCTCGCGTCTCCGATCCTTGGCAGGGAACAGCTTCTGATCTGAGCAGGATCACACACACAGCCAATCTCTGAGGGGAGGGAAAAACCACACTCTCGTTATCCACTTGAAAAGAAAACTGGGATTTTTACCAGGAGCTATTAAGGGAGCAGGCAGCAGCAGCAGGGATGATAACCCTGGAGCTGGGAGGACGAGCTGGTGCCGATCCCCTCCGAGCAGCCCCGGCGTGGTGACACAGCCACGGCTTGGCAGAGCCATCTGGTGCCATCCCTGAGGGTCCTGGCACTGTCCTGGCACCCCCAGGCACATCTGCACACAATCCAGCCGTGCCTCCTTCCCAGGGAGGCTCCAGCACTGCCCTACTCCTCACACCCTGGAATTTAATCCACTTATTGCCACGTTACACCCGGCGCGTCTCCCCTGAACCCTTCTCTCCTGGCTGTCTTTTTTTAATTAGAGCTGAATCAAAATACAGAGATCCACGGAGCAGAAATCTCCAGGAGCAGGTATCAGTACAAACACAGTCACACATCCCAGATGTCGGAATCCCAGAGAGCAGAACACAACAGGGGTTACTCCCACTCGGGTTTTGCCACACCACCTCCCTGCAGCAGTTCCAAGGCACCAAACCAGGCACAGGATGAGCTGCTCAGTTCTTTTCTCCATGGTTTCTTTTATTCTTTCCCCCCCTCATTCCCACTATCCAAAGTCACCCGCTCCTCTTTTCGTTCCAAGAGGACACGGTGGCTTTGGCTGGAGAAATTCTCTTTGCGCTTTAATTAAATTAGTTTGAAAATAAAAATCAATGAATAAATGCATCGGAGCCCAGAGGTTTAACCAGAGATGGAAGTGACCCAGTGGAGCGGTGCCTGTAATCATGGAATGGGTTTTGGAATGGGATCATCCTTAGGGATCATCCAGTCCCACCCCCTGCCACGGGCAGGGACACCTTCCACTATTCCAGTTTGCTCCAAGCCCCTTCCAACCTGGTCTTGGGCACTTCCAGGGATCCAGGGGCAGCCACAACTTCTCTGGGCAACCTGTGCCAGGGCCTCCCCACCCTCACAGCCAAGAATTCCTTCCCAATATCCCATCTAACCCTGCCCTCTGGCAGTTTAAAAATCTCTTCCCCCTGCACGCCAGCTCCTTGCAAGCCAATTCCTAGAGGGAATTCCTCAAGTCACGGGTTGCATTTGCTGTTCAGCAGTTTCACACGTGCTCTGGAATAAAAGCACATCTGGAGAGACACATCTGGAGTTCCCACTGTCATCCCCAGCCCACCACAGCCCTGCAGGAGGGAACAGCAGTGGCTTCCCAGCCTGTGCCTGTCAGGGCTGATCAGCCCAAACACACGCCAGGGAAAAGGGGCCACTCCCAGAGCCAGCAAAATGAAACCAGTAATCGATTTCCGAGGAAAGTAAATAAAGTGCTCCTTTGTTCTCAGCCCTCGGACTCACACAGTCAACCCCAGCTCCCTCCAGAGGGACAAACACTTTGGAGTTTTGCCCACTCTCTGGGCAAAACCAAACCATCAGGCTGCTTCCAGGAGCACAATCCATCATCCTCCACACCGTGGGGACGAGTGGGATGGGGATACCCCACTGGTGTCACAGACAAAAATCACACACCTGATGGGATCACACACACAGACCCCCTTGGTCCTCAGAAACAAATTCCAGCAGACCTACAGCATTTCTGCCAACAAACCAGATTTCAAAGGGATTGGGGGATGGAAGGAGACCTGGACAGCCTGCAGAGGAGTGGCACTGCCATGGCCAGTCAACCTCACATCCCCTCCCTGAGCCCCCCAGAAAGGCTGGATGCCAACAAAACCCACGGCAAGGAGAGCAGGAGATTCCACCCCTCCCACTTCAGAGGTACCTGCTGCAGCAGGAAAACACCAAAGGGGGAGAAAACGGATTTGAACTGAGCCCTGAACTGAGTCAGACAAGCAGAAGTCACTTCCCACGTTCATGGCAGGATCCCAGTGCTGTTCTCCTGTGGGCAGAACTGCCCAGCCCACTGTCACATTTGTAATGGTCCTATTTGAGATTGTCCCCTGGGTAAAACCAGAACAGCAAACACAGGGCTTGGCCACAGCAGGATGGGGTGAAACAGAGCCCTGAGCCACAGCCCCAGCTGGGAGATGAGACTCTGGCTCAGGGTCTGGGCTCTCCTCCTGCAATAAATTCTGATTTATGGATCTGGGATGAACAGCTCCACAATGAGAACTCCTGTCCCTGGCAGAGTTAAGCAGAAACAGGCAGTGTGGCTCCAGCCTTTGGCTCCAGGTCAGATATCCAGGATGGCTCGAGGGGGGTCAGGGACCATTGGGATTCCCTGGCACTCACTTCGAGCCCTCCACCAAGAGCTGCAAATTTCCCAGGTGTTTTGGCAACACCTGCCCCCACAGAGGGGACGCAGCCCTGGCCAAGCCATGCCCAGCATCCTCCTCACCATCACCCCATCTCCCAGGGGCTGCTCCCGGCCCGGCACAGACCCGGAGCTGGGGGAGGGCAGCAAACACCACCCCAAAATCCACCTCCAAAAGAAAAGAAGGATCTGAGCCACGCCTGGAGTTTATGGCAGAAGGAGCAGAGTTCTTTTTTCTCCCTTGAATCCAAAGCAAATCCATCTCTCTCAGCCTGAGGTGGGAAGACAGGGATGACTCAGCCAGCAGAACAGGGCTAAACTCCCCTTCCTGCACCACGGGAATTCAGCCAGGAAGCACACACGGAAAAAAACCCTCTCCTTTACACTTCCCTCTTGGATTTCAATAAAGGAGGAGTTTAAACAGCCTTTACCTGCCTTTTCATGGAAAAGCCCTCAGCACTAAGCATCCCAAGCTGCTCCTGTTCCCAGCTGAAGGTATTCCTGATCCCCACCCAGCGCGATACGAACGGCTCTGACAATGCCAGAACCAAACCAGTAAAAACAGACACAGTGCAGGAAGGGAGGAATATTTTCCAGGGATTTTTCACCCAGTAGTGATGCACAGCCCACTGAGCCTGGCATGGTTGCAACTCTGAGCAGCCCGAGATCTCCCTGAAGCTCCTGGAATACTGGGAGTCGGGTGTGTTGGCCACCTCACTGCTCTCTGGGAAAGCTGTCGAGGTCCACCTGGAAAAGGATGGAATCATGGAATGGTTTGGGTAGGAAGGGACACTTCAGATCCTCCAGTTCCAAGCCCCTGCCACAGGCAGGGAACCTTGCACTAGACCAGGCTGCTCCAAGCCCCAGATGTGCCACTTCAAACAGGAATAATGTTATTCTACAAAATGCATCTTCCCAGGCTGGGACAGCAGAGATTGTCCCCGTTCACGCACTCCAGAGGGATTCCCAGGGGGAAAGAGCCAAAGAAATACTTTCCTGATGAATTTCAAATCTGAGCATGGCTTGTGGAAGCCGTAAATTCCCACCTCCTGGGAGCAGGGAAAGCACCACGGCACAGCCCCTCGTACAAAGGGAAGAGACGCCCACTGGCAGCAAAATAAATAAATAAGCACCATTTTAATTACACATAATTGGGAATTCAGTGCTGTTTCATCCCCACTTTCAAGCAGTTCACACCATCTGCTGTCACAGATCCATCCCAGGGCTTTGAAGAGAATCAGTCTCAGCTTTGCTTCCTCTCTCCAGACGCCCTCAGGGATGGACTTATCGTTGAGCATCACCCGGGAGGGCAAAACTGGGGCTCAGGGCGAGTTCTCTGCTGGAAGTGGAGCCACACAGATGGCCGTGAATATGCTCAAGCTTTGTGACTCGCAGATAACACAGGTTAGAAAATAAAGAGACTTGGTTTAAGCTGACAACAATACAGATGAGAAACCACCAGGTCTTTGAAAATAAAAATAAAAGGCCTTTTTCTGCAGGGGACCCGAGAATCTGAGCACAAACCCTGCTGTCACCTCCTCCCCACAGGCAGCCAGGGGCCATCGGTCCCCAGCCCATGTCCTGGGGATGGGGACACTCAGGGGACACATTCCCATCACACCTCCCTCACAGGAGCTGCCAGGCTTGGCTCCCACTGCGGGTGCTGGGGCTGTTCCAGTCCCACCAACGCTCCTGCTTCCCCAGCCCCCGAGAAAATAAGGGAGGAAAAGCACAATCTGAGATCTCTGCTCGTGTGCTGCAGACATTCTGCATCCAAACCCACATGAAATCTCTGTGCAGGCTCCAAAGGGCAGGACAGCCAGGCTTGCCTGGATCCTGCTCCATCCAGGAACAGCCTATTCCTGTGCCAAGGGGAAATCAAGCAGGAGCCCAACAAACCCCCACCCCACCCCAGCCGGGCTGAACGTCCTTTGCCCCTGTGTGGGGATGAAATAAAACCTCATTTACAGCCCCCCCGAGAGGGACAGACTGTGATGGGCAGGATGTCTGAGCAGCTAAATCATTACAGAGGCTCAGCTGGAAACCAAAAACCATTTCAGCCTGCCAGAGAAAGGCAGAAGGACCCTCCCCAATTGGGGTTATTTATCCAACACCTCTCCCGGAGGCCGCGCAGAGCGGGATCACCGGTGCCTGGGCGAGGGGCTCCCAGCCAGCCCCCCATCCCTGCACCCCAGCACGAGACACATCCTCATCCCTGTCCCCTGGGCAGGCTTTGGGATGCAGCAGCAGGCAGGCTGGAGGCAGGGCAGGCAGAGCAGCTGCTCCAAAGCTATTCAGGGAGAGGCAGGCGAGGGGGGGATGCTCCACACTCAGGGTTCCCTCCTCGGCAACGGCACCAGCAGGAGCTCCCTGGCTTTACATGCTGGAGAAGTCACATTAAATAGAGCCATTGCAAGAGGCCAAGAAAGCTTCAATCACAGCCTGGGTGTTATCAGGGCTTGAGGCGAGGCAGGAGCCGTGGAGCAGAGCCCTCATTACCTCTGCCTCTCGCAGAGCTTTTGCCTTCAAACGGGGAAAAGTCCTCCTGGAACTGTGTGGCAGCTCCTGCTCCAGCCCTGGGCACTGTCCCCAGCCAGCCTGGCCAGGGGGACACCTACACTAGTCCCCAGGGAGCAGTCTGAAGCCACGGTCACCCTGGAAGGGATGGACCAGATCCTGGTGTCCCTGGAGCTCCTGGTGCCCAGGGGGCTCCCAGTGATGGCCCAGAGTCAGGACTGGGGTGCACTGGGGGGAGTTTCAGGCTGGATTGGTTCAGGAAGAGGCCACTGACCCCACGCTGCTGATCACGCTGGGTATCACCTTTCCTGGAGGCAGAGAGGTGCTAAAAAGCACTCTGGGATTTTTATGGCAAAAATTATGATTTTAAAGGCTCTAATATTCCCTTCCTGCACCAGACACCCTCTGTGGCTCAACACCCCCATCCCAGGTGGCCCTGAGCAGGAGCCATCCTCCTGCATCCCACAAGATGCCCAACAGCAGAGGCTTCAAAATATTATCCAAGCTCAGATATTCACTCCCATAGCACCCACCAGCTCTGCACTTGTTTAAAGAGCAATTAGAGTGTAAACCCGTTAAGTCTCACTGAATTAAAGATGAATTATGGTGCAAACCTACCAGCCTCATTGAATTAAAAAGGAATTAAAGTGTAAACCCACCAGCCCCACTGAACTGAAGAGGAATTATAGTGTAAACCCACCAACCCCACTGAATTAAAGAGCAATTATGGTACAAACCCACCAGCCCCACTGATTTAAAGAGCAATTATAATATAAACATGGCTTTTATCTGAACAATCAATACATGGATGTGGGAAAGCTTCCTGCTGGGGGGGGGGTGGAGGAAATAAAACATTGATTTTTAGTGAAAAGGCATATTCCATCATCCTGTGCCATATACCACGTGGAGGAGGATAAAGAGCAGCCTGGACACGAACAAGTGTCTCAGGACACCGTGAACTGAAACGAAAATGTGTTGAAATTGAAATCAGATGGGAAAGAAATCACAGCTCAAATCACATCAGAACCAGCAATTATGGAAAATGAACCTGCTGCCAGCAAAAGCAAAAGAGATTCCCAACCCTCTGCTCCCAGGGAGCACAAGCTCTGCCCCAGCAGCTCCCCCAGTCCCCTGGCAACCAGCTGAGATTTGAACTGGAGCTGAACTGGTGAGCAAAACCCACTGGCACAGCCCCCTGGGGCAGCAGCCCCAAATCACCCACAGCAGCAAAGTCTCAGCTGAGCCATTTTTCCCGGGCAGAAGCTCAGCTCCACAAAGGCATCTGAGCACCCACAGGTCTCAGCTGGGACCCAGGGTGACAAACCTCCTGCCACCTCCCAGCAGCTCCAGCACCCTTTGTGCAGCCTCGCAAGGACAGGGAACCCCACAGCAGCACTTCATGCTTTTAGGGAATAAAATGTAGTCAGTGGTGTCCCCCCAAGCCCCTCTTTGCACCCCAAGAACAGCCAAGCTTTGATTGAGGAGGTGACTCAGAGCTGAGTGGAAGTGGAAGCAGAGGCAGAGGCAGGATGGTCCCAGCACCCCAAGCACCACCAGGAACAGGGTGACAAGTCAAAATCCCAAAGCAGCACAGGCTTTTTTTTTTTTTTTACCTAAATAGATCCCTTGATGTTACATTGCAGGGAAGAAAACAGGTCACCTGCAAATGGGACCAGAACCAGGCAGACAATTACCATATATATATGGACATATTGCCACACACATACATACATATATATATTTTCTTTTCTCCTGTCTCCATAATGTGGTCATACTGCTCCACACACACCCACTGAGCCCGGGGATCACTTCAGTGCCCCCCCTACTCCATTTGGGGATTGTTCCCATCCCTGGCCCATCCCCTGCCAAGCCCATTTCACGCCATCCCACTCCTGCAGCCACGGTCCATCTCCACTGACACAGCTGGGCTATGGCTTTTTATACACTTCATTATCCTTAAAATGCTTGTTTAGTTGGAACCTGGGGAACAGCCCTTTTTGGTGGCTGCAGCTGATTCCCTTTCCCTCAGCAGTGCTGATGCCTCCCTGCACCCCATGGCACACGCTCTGGCATCACTCCTCAGCCCCTGCTGCCCTAATGCAGAGTGACTGCTGCAGCTCCTGGCTTTCATTTCACTCCTCCAAAGCATCCTTAGGGTGACTACAAATGATTCCCATCCCCATTCAGCTAAAGAAGCACCGCTAGGAAACAAATGAATTACTGTGCTCAGTGACTGGAGCCCAAACAACATCCACTCCGGGGGCTGGATTGGAGCAGTTGTTAGTTCAGTTTAATAAACCTTGAAATTTAAGGGTTTCCCCAAAGCAGCTGCAGTGGAGTGGTGAATCTCCCAAGATTTGCTTGTGCTAATCCTCTTCCAGCCTGGAATTGAGCTGAGACAGGATTTCAGCCCTCCAGCTGCTCCCAAACCACTCTGGGAAGACACAGGTTTGATGCACAAATGTCCCTGGAGATGCTCCTCACCCTCAACACCCAACAGCCCAAATCAGGAGAGGTTTCCAGAGGACTAATGACAGCACACAGTGCCACACTTGTCTGTCCCTGGCACCACTGTCATCCCTGAGCACCACACAGAAGCCACCAGAGCTGTCAGGGATGGAGATGAATTTCTGAGGAATTTATTTTATCCAGCTGCAGAATTAAAAAGACATAACAGACTGTCAGGTGTAGGCAGGGAATTAACACTCCCCCAATTAACAAGGCTCCATTTGAGAAATTGTTCCTCTGATGAATGGCCACAAGCACCACAAAAAACCCTCCCTGCAGCTTCCAGACTTCCAGACCCGGCTCTGGAGCGTGGGGCCTCACCAGCACATCCCTCACCAGGCTTTAATAAACCTGCTGGACTAACAAATCACCCTGGAATCAAAGGAGAGCACAGAGGAGAAGCAAGAACAGACAGAGCACAACTCCTGCATCCCTGGCACCCACAGTCCCACAGGGCACAATCCCTGCATCCCTGGCACCCACAGGAAACAGCGTGGGCTGGGAATGTCCCCCCAGGAGCTGCCCCTCCTGCACAGGCACCAGGACACTCATCCATCTGCCACCAAACACTCCTGTGCAAAGGAGAGCAAACACCAGGTTCAGTTTAACCCTGTAAAGCCAAATTCCTAATCCAAGGAGCGAGGCTGTGCCTGGACTGATGGGGGCACAGGTCTGTGACTGAGAAGGCATTGCCTCACTCCCAGAAGGATTACAGGCCCCCATTCCATTTATTATTCTGAAGCTCTGCCTATATAAATCCACACTCAGTCACGACTATAAAAGCCAAGCACAGATCCCAGCCTGACAAGGATGGTCAATAACCATTTGAAACGCTTCAGGAAGGATGTTTTTTAATCAATACAGACATTGCCACAGGCATTCATCAGCCAGGCTGGCCAGGAAGCCTCCCAGTGAATTGATGGCTTCTGAAAGCAGCACTTTCCTGGATCAAGCACAGTGTGAATGTGTCAGCGCCGTTATAAACAGTGTGGGAATCATCTCAAAGTGCTGAACATCTCGTTTTGCAGAAGGAGCTCCATGTTATATAAGTTGCAATGACTTAATGAACCTTTGGGATGCACACGGGAGGCTCCGGCTGAACTACCCCGATCAATCACGGCTGGAGAGGTTTTATCCATCATCCCTCCCTCCCTCCCAGCCACTGCTCCTGCTCAGGGGAGGGGGGGAACGAGCAGAAAATTTATGGGGTGAGCACCAGCAACCTGCTTGTTCTCCTGTGGTGGGAGCTGGGCATTGCCATGGAGGTTTTCCCACTGGCACCGGGGGACAGAACGGATCAGGGCAGCCCAAAAAGCTGGGACAAGGCTGGACTTTCAGAAACCAGATGGTCCACCCAGCAGTAACAGGGGGGGAAAAAAAAGGGGATTTCTTGGCGGCAAGGACAAAGCACACGGATATGCTGCCTGAGCATCAGTGCCAACCCCAAAACTCAGCTCAGGCCCTCTCTCTGTATTGATCCCTGAGGGGTTTTGCCTCCTCTTGTATCTCCCCCAGTTCCCTTCCTCCCTTCCAGCACACATTCCTGCTTCCCAGGCCCTGAACTGCTGAACTGATGAAAGAAGCTCCATGAGCAGGTTCTGCTTCCTCTCCTGTGCAGCCCATTCCCCTCCTGGGCAGCCCTGGAGCACAGAAACTTCCTTTGAAGGGGCACTGAAATAAACCCTGATTCCCTTCAGGAATATCAGTGACTTCCCAGCACCAGCAGCACAACACCAGAAGCACATCACATCCCCTTGGCACTAGCATGGAATGGTTTGGGTTGGAAGGGACCTTAAAGATCATCCATCCCACCCCCTGCCATGGGCAGGGACACCTTCCACTAGCCCAGGTTGCTCCAAGCCCCGTCCAACCTGGCCTTGGACACTTCCAGGGATCCAGGGGCAGCCACAGCTCCTCTGGGCAACCTGTGCCAGGGCCTCCCCACCCTCACAGGGAAGAATTTCTTCCCAGTATCCCATCTAACCCTGCCCTCTGGCAGAGGGAAGCCATTCCCCCTTGTCCTGGCACTCCAGGTCCTTGTAAACAGCCTCTCCAAGCCCCAGACACACCCATGTCTCTGGGATGGCTGAGGAGCAGCAGGGATGCTGCTGGATATCCAGGATTTGCAGTTTGGGAGAGCAGCCAGCTCCGAAACTCCTCCTCCTCCCACCTCCCTGGGGCCGGAGCTGAGCCGACCTCCAGCTGGGCACCAGAGGGGCATTTGGGATTTTAGTCCTGGCACTTCACAGCCACATTTCTGCTGTGACCTCCTCTGCCCCAGCACCTCGGGCAGAGATGTCCCAGGGGCAGCGGGGCTGGGTGGGGGAGCAGAGGCAGCAGCTGGGGAATATCGGGAATATCGGGAATATCACCGTGTGCTCCCACTCGGCTCCCTCACTGGATTGGGAGCGCCGTGAATCACTGAGCACCAGCACTGCCGAGGCCCCAGCACGCCTGGCTGTTCCATATACAGCTCCACGGGCATGAGTCACAGCTCAGGTTCCAGGGCTGGATGCAAATCCCTTCTGGGAACTCCCTGGGAACAGCGCCGGGCGAGCCGGGGGTCGGGCCCGGCCGCCAGCCCAGGGCACCCTGCCCAGGGTGTCCTCGGGGTTTAGGGTCTGCAAACACAGGCAGGCTGAGCTGCCCCAAACCCTGGGGCTGCCCAGGGAGCTTTAGGGAGCAGGGCACCCACCCCCTGGTCCTCAGGGCAGGAGGGCACAGCCCCAGGGGCACACAGTGGCACAGGACAGAGCTCCACCAGCACCCACAGCAACAACCAAACATCCCCAGCTCCATCCCAACCCACTCTAAAGCAGAGAAATACAGATTACATCCCTTGCCTACCCAGATATATTAGAGACAAGGCTGGATTCTCTTTCTTTCGTAGTAATTAAAGCCTAGTGATTATCCCACTCATCAAACACCACGTCTAGACACAGACTTTTCACTGCCATTCACAGCGAATCCACCCCTACTCCATTTCACGTGGCTACACACACCCTACTCCACACATCCACCAGGCAGCCAGCTTCTAGGAGCTCCCAGAAAAGTCACATTTTGATTCAGCACGGGCTGGAGAGGGGCTGGAGCACGAGGGAGTAGAGCCCCAGCCCTGGAGGGAGAGAGAGAGAGGGCTCCAACCCTGTCCAGGTGGTCCCGTGCTTCCTGTCTCCCCCAAAAAAAACAACTTGCAAGTGATGGGAAACCCAGGGATTCAAGATGGTGGGGAAGAAGAGAGTCACAGAATGGTTGGGTTTGGAAAGAACCATAAAGCTCATCTCCTTCCACCCCCCTGCCACAGGCAGGGACACCTTCCACCAGCCCAGGCTGCTCCAACCTGGAGCAACTGCTGCTGACTGGGAGAAAAAGCAGAATAAGATTGTTTTTCCTCCCACCAGAGCAGATGAGGGACAGATCTAACTACCACCTTTCCTCCACCTCCTTTTCTCTAGGTCTAAAAGAAACCTTCTTGCTTGCTCCCGGCTACAAGGATCCCGTGTGCAGAGTCACTGCTGCTCCCCAGCTCTCCCAGCCCCGTTAAATGTGCATTTCCATCTCTAACAGTAACTCCTCAGACACGGGGCCCTGGGGAACCCCAGCTTTCCATCTTCTCCAGCCATCCCCATCCCCGGGCTATAAAGACAAAGGCAGAACAAGGCAGCGGCTGCTTTGGGATTTCCCTTTGTTTTCACAGCTTTAGCGATTGAAAAACATGTAAATATGAAGGAAGGGTCAACGATTCAACAGTGATTAAGTCTGAAATATTCCACTTAGTACCCATTAGACTTTGAAAACACCCATTATGTTCCCAGAGTTCCCCAGAGCCCAGCCAAGCACTACCCAGCTCTGGGGAAAGCAGCTTCCTTGAAAGGCTTGAGGTATCTTGAGAAAACACCGAGTTCATTTCAGTAGCAAGAAATAAAAAAAAAAAGCAAGAGACAATAAAAGAATTAATGTATTGTAGGTCCTTAATACCATTTCCCCAGAGAGAGGAAAAAACAACCAAGTCTAATGGAAATTTTCTATTCCCAAAACCATTTGCACTGTTATTGTCTGCAACTAAAAGAAGATGAAAACATAAAACCTCAGCAGCTCGAGTTTCTGAAAACTGCCTCTCTTTTTCTTTTTTTCCTTGAAGAATAAAATTAAACTGCACCTGGGATATGAAGCTTCCACCTTACAAAAATATCCAAACCCCTGCAGCAGCCTTACAGCACAGGGCTGGAGCAGCTCCTGCTAAAAGACCTGGAGGACCCCAAGCTCCTTGAATTTAGCACAGAACATCCTTCCATCCCTTTGGAAAAATTCAAGCTGGTATTTCAAATCCTGTGGATTTGAAACACTTCAGGAAACATGCAATTAAGCAATGTGGTTAAAATAAAAGAGGCCGATTTGAGAGGGTAGTCCTATTCCTTGTAAAAAGAAGGATCACTCCTTCATCTCAATCAGCTCCAAATTGTGCTCATGATGTTTTAAACCTCTATTTCACTTGCTCTCCAAGCAAGAAAAAGCAGAGGAGCAATAAGATTAATTCAGTAAATTACATTTTCTTTGTCTACTGGAAAACTGCTATTAAGTAGAGGAAGAGACAATTGTGTTGTCTCGGGGGATGTATCCCCATCACCCACCCCACAAACACACCCCGGAGCTGGGGAAGCCCAAAGAGGTCCCACCACCCCGCCTAAATTCCCTCTTTAAAATCTATTAAGGGGGGAAGAGCTGCCAGCGAGACATTTTCCTCCCCATTCTGGCAGCTACAATTCTATGAACCTCCAGAACAAGGACTGACAGCGTGAATGCCAGTCCTCATCTATAATTAAGGAGGGTCAGAGCCACGGGGCACCTTCACCTCGGCACAGCCTGGCCAGGGCAGGGCGAGCACTGGCTGTGCCCACGCTGCAAATCAACCGATGCCGAGCGCAGGCGATGATTTCATCTCCTCGGCGAGCGAGATACCTAATTATCCATAATTCATGGGCACAGACAGACGTGCAAGTGGCTTTGAGAACCGAAGTGGAAAGCGAAGAAACAATTCTTGGAATAGGAGGCAGCGGGAGAGAGAGGCAGGGAGGGAAGGGAGGGTGCACTTTGCATGCACATGTCAAACCCCAATCCAACGGCGATGACATACGTGCCGGCCCCGGAGCCACTTTACCAGGGGGGCTTTGCCCGTGCCCTCTGCAGGTGGTATATGACAGGATGCTTGCCTGGATGGAGCCCAGCTCTACCTATCCGGATGGACAGCTCGCTCCCACAGTCCAGGGGACGGGCAGGGTCCTGCTCCTGCTTCTCCTTCGCGGCTCGGGGGTCGCAGCTCAAGGCCAGGGCGGCGTGGGAAGGGCCGCTGAAACCCTGCAAGGCAAGAGGCACAAGGGTTCTCCAAGAGGCACAAGGGTTTCCCCACAGCTGCCCATCAGCCCCCTCCCAGCCCCACCCTCTGGCACTGGTGTGGAGAATCCTGGAATCATGGAATGGACATTAAAGCCCATCCAGTGCCATCCCCTGCCATGGGCAGGGACACCTTCCATTAGCCCAGGTTGCTCCAAGCCCCATCCAACCTGGCCTTGGACACTTCCAGGGATCCAGAGGCAGCCACAGCTTCTCTGGGCAACCTGTGCCAGGGCCTCCCCACCTTCCCAGGGAAGAATTCCTTCCCAGTATCCCACCTAACCCTGCCCTCTGGCAGTGGGAAGCCATTCCCACTTATCCTGGCACTACAGTTACTGATAAAAAGGAATCCAAGTTGGTGTTTCTGGATGTCCCCAGGATCCTCAAACCCACCTGGAGCTACAAAACTGGGAGGAAACAAGGGGTTAGAGGCCCAACAGCAGAGTTGAGAGAAGGGAGCGTGTCCATGGCAGTGGTTGTGTGACTTGGTGTCACCAGGATGTCCCCACTGCACCTGGAATCACCCCTCAGGAACACTGCTGGATGGATGGCAGCAGAATAAGCCATCAAACACTGAACAGCCAGAGCTGGTAAGGGGAGCCTCGCTGGGTAAGGTCACATGAAACAAAAATAAAGGTTAAAGATGAATAACTAAATTGTCTCTTCTCCCCTCATTTGCATAATACGGTCTGACCAGGGCTATTAATACTAATCACATATTTGCTGTCTGCTCTCCACTGCAGCTCAGCCAGGCAGCTTTCACCTCCACTAACCCAACAATTACAGGATGAGGAGCTCGTGTTTAAATCCCTCTGGGAGATGGGAGACCCCCCTCCCTCCCAGCACACCTGCCCAGGGGACACACCTGCAGCTCTGCACCCGAAATCCCGGGCAGTGGCTGGGAGAACAGGCAGGAACAGGGCGGTTTTCCAGCAAAACCTGGATGATGTGACACAGGGAGGGAAGAGGGGAGCTTCCCATCACAACCTGACTTGGACAAGGGCAAGGAGAGGCTGAGAATGGAAGCTCAGGGGCTCATCCTGCTGCTGGCACTTCTGCAGCACGGTCTCCTTACACAAGGAGAGTCACAGAATCATGGAATGGTTTGGGTTGGAAGAGATCTTAAAGATCATCTCATCCCACTTCTGCCATGGGCAGGGACACCTCCTACTAGCCCAGGGTTGCTCCAAGCCCCGTCCAACCTGGCCTTGGACACTTCCAGGGATCCAGGGGCAGCCACAGCTTCTCTGGGCAACCTGTGCCCACCATCCCAGGGAAGAATTCCTTCCCCATATCCCATCTAGCCCTGCCCTGTGGCCATGTGAAGCCATTCCCCCTTGTCCTGTCACTCCAGGCCATTGTAAATAGTCTCTTTCCATCTTTCTTGCCTGGTCCTGCTAAAGCTCAATGGCTTTTCACCTCTGTGAAAGTGAGAAACACCAAAAACTTTCCGGAAAACAGGAACCTGAGGAGAAGCAAGGACGGGAATTGGAAGGTGCAGAAGTAAAGTCTCAACTTCAAGTGCCCATAAAGGACTTCTGAGCGTGGCACGGGGCCCTCCAGCCCTGCTCCAGCCACCAGCCTCCTCGGGCATGGGGAATACCAGGATTCCTGGAGCAGACAGCTCTGCTTCCACATTTCTCATTCCAGCACGTTGTCAAACGAGCCACAGCCACCGCGGCAGCAGCTTTGTGGGCTTTACCACCACGGGATCCATGGCTTTGCTCCAGCCCAAACACAGCTGCTGCCCAGCCAGAGCGTGTCAGCACGGGCAGGGCAGCGAGCCCAGGGCACGGCCAGGACACTGTCACGGCCACCCAGCCAGGGGGAGGGAGGGAAACCCCTGCCCAGGCAGGAGCAGGCAGGTGACACCGGGCAGCTGCCCTCTGTCCCCATCCACACCGACCCAGCCAGGCTCTTGTGAGGTCAGCAGCACTCCCCCCACGCTCTGCAGCCCCGCTCAACAGCCCCCCACGGGGATTTTCCGTGCCACCATTCCCAGCACATCAAACTCTTATCAAAATGACACCCCCAGTCCTCCATTTGCCACCGAAAGGGAGGCGCGCTCAGGGGTGTTTCAGCTGTTTTTCGCAGGGTCAGGTCACCTCCCTGCTGACAGGCACAAACACACGACAGCAGCAACTCATCAAAATATCAGTGACCTTCAGGAAAGCACACGACTGATTCCGACTGGGATTGCTCCCAGTCATTCCAGCCCGGGCCCTGCATGAGGCCCTTAATTGGAACGTGTCAGTGGGTTAAAACAGCATTAGAAAGAGGAGAGGGAAGTCAGCTCGCATTAATTAGTTCGTGCCAGTAATTAGCGTTAAGTGCAGGAACCACGGGGGTTGATTATTTCTTATTTCGAAAAGCGAGAAGCAGTGAGAGATTTGGGCAGGAAGAACTTGGAGGAAAACTATTCTGGGATGTGGGAGTCCCCACTGCACTTGTCTGCTCGTGGAGAGAAGTTGTTGGATTATCCTGGCCCTGGGTGGAAAAGCAAATGAGAAAACAAGGTGTCCTTTATGTAGAAAAAAAGGTATCCTTTTAGATAAAAAATGGGTATCCTTTTAGATTAAAAAAAAATAGGTATGCTTTTGGGTAAAGCAAGGATTTTGGATCACATCCCCCTGCCCAGCAGCCTCTTGCACAAGTTTTAAATTGATCTGAAGCCAATCTTAAAAAGAATTGAAGAGTGAGTGATACCTTTGAGAAATAATCTGCTCTTCTCCACCTGAGCAATGAAGGAGAATAAATTAATAAAGAAATAGTGATGATAAAAGCTGATGGTCTGATTTTGGGTGGGTCACTTGGTCCCAGGCCTGGAGGTGTTGCTGCTCTTCCTGTGCAGTATCTTAACCCAGCAAATACCCTGGCACAGGCTCCACAAAGCCACAGGAAACAAAGATGCATCAACTGATGGCAAAAAGTACCACAAGGGGAAAGAGAAAAACAGAATAAACGTTGCTACTTTCTTTAAAAATACTAAAAACTATTCCTAAGTTGTCCCAGAGCAGACACAGAGACGATAAGAGACAATAAGCCATGGTTTGATGGTACCCAGAGGCTCCTATTTCACACTTAATAAGAGAGACAGTGATAACAGAGCAGGGACCAGAGAAAGAGAAAAGGGTGGGTCAGTGCTGCCACTCACTTGGCTTTGCTGCTCCTGCACTTCTGCACTGACCCAACATCTCTGGGGATGGAGACAGAGGCACAGAGCAACAACTCTCTGGATTTTCCAGGTTAGATCAACAGATTTATGTTAAAAACATGAAATAGGAGTGGGTAGAGAGCTCACTTAGTTATCAGAGAGCACCCACCAACATGTAAACCAACAGGCTGGGATTCTGTTATTTAAAATGACATATCAAGGGCTCGATGCTTCCAAGGGATCCAAATCCCGGTGCCAGCCATGAATCCCGGTGCCAGCAGCGGAGCTGAGGAATGTGAAGCAATGGAGAGCATCCCCCACCCTCCCTCAGCACACTCTGGTTTCACTCCTTGAGACCTCAGATGGTCACATCACTCCCAGAGCCCATGGAGGGACACAGAGGGACCCACAGAAAAACAATGAGCCTTCCACATCTTCTAGGGGGAAAAAAAAAAAGCTTGGTTTTGGTTAATGTTGACAAATATTAACGAGCACAAAGGGATGGGTTAAGGGAAGGAGTCAGCAGGCATGGATTTAAGTGGACTTGGATTGCAGCTCCTCTCCACAGATCACCAGCAACCCCTCGCTCGAATTGCTAAAATCAACAACTCAAGTGCAGCCTCAAACACTCCCAGCAGTAAAAAGGCCCCTCTCGGTGCTGAAGTGGGTGCAGTCACATTTATGATTAATAGCAACCACCATGCAGCTCTGGACACACTCTCATACCCATTAATCCTGCTCCCACAGTGCCCAGCAGCCCTGACTCCCACACAGTACAGCCAAACCTCCCAGCCTCAGCTGGGTCCCACCAGCAGCACCCAAACCCCTTTGCTCACACAGATTCCTGCATAAATTGGGAATAAGCCTTGGGACACCCAGTATGTCCTGGACCACCAGGAACTGGGAAGGAAAGGTGCATCCACAGAAAAAAAATCCAGTGTTTTCATGGCAGATCTGCTCTGGCAGCTCCCTGTGAGCAGATCCCATCAGGCTTTATCCTTCCCCACCCCAGCAGTGCAGCAGCACAGCAGCCAGAGACTTCCCTAATAACTCCAACCAGGGAAGCTTAAGTGAATATTAGGGAAGCCTGGTATCAGTTTATCTGTAACTAATGTCGCATTATTGCAAGTACATTTTATTCAGTGCTAATTATCAGCCACTCAGATAACTCATAACTCCTGAAAATTGCAAACAGCAGCTTTAATCACCAGCTCTGCCAACGGGCTGCGAGGGCAGGAGGAATAAATCACCTCCTGCTGTGGCACAGGAGCGTGGGCACAGCCAGGGTGTCCTGGGGGGGTGACACTGGAGCTGCCCCAGCCCCGGGGGCTCCCCTGGGAGCTGCCAGAGATCCTTGGAAGTGCCAAAACGTGCAGTGTTGTCCTGAGCTGGCAGCACCCAGCACACCCAGACCCCCCCGTCTGGCACACCAGGAGGGAGGCAAATTCACCAAAAAACACCCCAAACCCTTAAATAACAGGAATGACAGGAAAGAATCCTGCAGCCCTTCCAATCCAGGGATGTTGGGATGCCCATCCCAGTCAATCCAGCACGGCTGGATCACCAGGAGCATCGTGGCAGGGAGCAGGAACCCACCACTGGCACCAGCCCCACTAAGGCTCCAAGGGGAGATGGGCACAGCCCAATCCATCCTTTCCATCAAACAACATTCCTATGAAAAATAAACATATGGATATTTCTCACTGGCACGTTTGGGGCTTTTCCCTTTCCAGGAGGGAGGCAAAACACAGCAGGAATGTTGCTGGCACCGGGTTTGGGAAGGCAGGAGGAAGGAACACACAGGTAATTCCCAGGCTCCTCAGGAAATCCAGGAGAGGTTCCTTCCAAAACATGATGCCCCACACGGCAGAAAGGAGGTCGTTTTCGTAACCTCTGCCATGACAAAAACAAAAGCCCAGGAATGTTTTTCCTGCTTTTGCCATGGGACATGGCAAAAAAAACAAACAACTTGCTCAACAAACAAACCCCATCTCTGCAACAGCAGGAGTCAAGTCTCCTGTCACCAACCTCCTGCCCCCCAGGAATGTTGGAGAAACCTCCAACACAACCAGTACATTCATTTTTCAATGGAATAATTGCTCCAGGTGGAGTGTTGGGAGCCCAGGAGTGCTGCTCACCAAAACCAGTTAGGTTGTACATCCACTTCCAGTGGTTTGCTGGGAGGAAACTTGCCTGTTACAGCCATAGCCAGATCCTAAGGGATATATTCCTATGTTTTCCACACATCCCCAGCACCTGGCCACCCGTGGCTCTCTCAGCAGGACAGGGCAGAGAGGTTTGTGGCATCGAGTCAGCACTACAATATGAGATTTTAATTGTTTGCAATAAACCTTTAAGCCTCAGATGGGATTAACAAGAGCTTTTTCTCCACACGCTTATTAAAGCCTGATGGAGACCAGTTCCACCTCTCTTCCCTCTCCCTGCTCCCTTCCCACTTTGTTTGTAGCGTGGCAACGTGGATTTCTGCAGTCCTTTATTCTGCCAGGCTTTCTGGGAGGGTTGGAGAAAAAGCAAACAGAACTTCAGTGAACAGCTCATTCCCACCCAACATTCCCCTCAGCAATGGTTTGCCGAGGGAACTGATGGGAGAGGGGGAGCTGGGGATGTGGGAGCCCTGCAAGGGAGCGGGGAGGGCTCCTGGAGCTCTGGCAGGATGCAGCAGGGCTCAGCCAGCGATCCATCAGCCCCCAAATGAAGAGCCAGGCCGTGCCAGCGCTGCCTAATTCCATTACACTAAAACACGACTTCCTCTGGATCCACAATTATCCGCGTGGACGTGCCCCGGCACAGGGAAGGAGCAGCACCAGCCCCTTCTCCTGCATCCCCCCGAGCGTCCCAGCCCGTGGGACACAGCCCAAGGACATGTTTTCTGGGCTTCATCTCCTCCCACCATCTTGCACAGCCCATAATCACCAAAATAGCTCCAGACCCCTCTGCCGGAGCCACGGCAGAGCCTCCAACACCTTCCCGAGGCCCAGTGCAACAAACCCCCAGGAGAGGCCCCTCATTCTCCTCATCTACTGCAATTAGTTCCTTAATTCATTACAGAAGAAAGGCATAACAATGGACAAGGCACTTCTGGATCACCACCAAGGAGAAACGAACCAACTTACTGCAAAATCATGGAATTGTCTGGGAGGGACCTTAAAGCTCATCTCCTTCCACCCCCTGCCATGGGCAGGGACACCTTCCACTAGCCCAGGCTGCTCCAAGCCCCATCCAACCTGGCCTTGGACACTTCCAGGGATAAACTCCTTTCCTTTGGGGGCCTTTCCAAGCCTGAGACTCGGAGAGGAGACTCATCCAGTCAGTGTTTCATCCACGTTGGCTCCCAAGCCTGGGGCCAGCAGATTGAGGTCACATCACTGCCACCACCCCAGTGGGAACTGGGGCATGATGGGGGGAGACAGGGGAACACACCATGGATATCTTCACACTCTGGGATCCCCCACAGCCCTGGAGGACACAGACAGGCCACCCCACAACCCTGGAGGACACAGACAGGCCACCCCACAGCCCTGGAGGACACAGACAGGCCACCCCACAGCCCTGGAGGACACAGACAGGTCACCCCACAGCCCTGGAGGACACAGACAGGCCACCCCACAGCCATGTACCCCGAGCATCAAAGGGGTGCAGAGGCAGAGACACCCACAGGGTCCCTATGCCGGCGGAGATGCCTCATCCAGGCTGAGCAGAGAGAAACAAAAAAGCCATTTCCCCCCATTTCCCAGAAGTGTGTTCCTCTCCAGCAGCTCCTCAGCCCACTAATGAGCTACAATGTCCCACTGGAGTAGGAGCAAGTGTTTTTTACACCACTCACCATCAGCCACAAGCCGAGGGGCCACCGAGCATCGCCCGGCAGCCGCTCCCCGAGGGGACCGTTCTCCGAGGGCACTGCCCTCCCTGGGGACACACACACACAGGAGCCACAAAACTGCCTCTTTCCAGCTGCCTTGGCAGCACACAGCAGTGCCAAGGCAGCGTGGGTGAGTCAGAGCTTACCCTGGGAGAGAGCTGGAGCTGTGCTGCAGCTCCAGACCTGGGTGGATGGATTTTCCATGATCCACACGGAAGCAGCCTTCCTCTCCCTGACATTCCCCCAGCCGACTGCAGAACCTCTCTTCCTGCTTCTCTGTCATTTTAATGGCAGGTTTCCCTTTCACAGTGGAGGCATTAATTTGGGGTTATGCTGTGAGCAAATTCAAAGGCAGACTTTGAGATCAAAGAACAGCTGAGGAACCTTCTGTAGCACTTGGCATGGCCCCAGATAAACAGGGACTTGCTCAGGAGTGCAGGGGAAGAGTATGGATGCTACAGGAGTGAGCCCCAGAGTGATCCCCCCTCAGGGCAGTCAGCTCTGTGCCATGAACCAGCACCACAGGCACAGCAAAGGGAGGCAGAGGACTCCTGATTCCTTCCCCGAGCCCACCCGGATGCAGGCAGGGTGTGGAGCATCACTGCAGCAAGGAGGAGAGTTTAAAGTCCCTTAATCCATCACCTTTTAGAGCCCATCAAGCTGAAGCACATGTGCAATCCTGGAGCACTCCAAGCACCCTCCAGTCCATGCTCAGTGGGTCAGAACCCATACCTTGCTCTCCCCTGGGGCTTTGCTGCTGCTTTCTGCTCATCCCATGTCTGAAACTTCACAAAAAAGTGCACAAATTCAATCAGCAAAGAGGTCAGACACTGTCCAGGATCCAGCAGAACCTCAGAATCATTAAGGTTAGAAAAGCCCTCCCAGCCCATGGAGCCCACCCTGTGCCCGATGCCCACCTTCTTCCCCAGCCCAGAGCACTGAGTGCCACAGCCAGGCTTTCCTTGGACACCTCCAGGGGTGGGGACTCCAAACCTCCCTGGGCAGCCCCTGCCAAGGCCTGACCACCCTTTCCAGCAAGAAATTCCTCCTGATGTCCAACCTGACCCTCCCCTGGCACAGCTGGAGGCCGTTCCCTCTCCTCCTGTCCCTTGTTCCCTGGGAGCAGAGCCCGACCCCCCCCGGCTCCCCCCTCCTGTCAGGGGGTTGCAGAGCCAGAAGGTCCCCCCTGAGCCTCCTTTTCTCCAGGCTGAGCCCCCCCAGCTCCCTCAGCAGCTCCAGACCCTTCTCCAGCTCCATTCCTTTCCCTGGATACTCTTCTGGGACCCCCTGACAGCAACACATCCCTCCCCCCAGCCCCAGCCAGGCTCCTCTGGCAGCTCTGGGGGAGATCCCGTGTTCCAGTGTGCTCTTCTGTTTGGAAAACCTCTCCTCTTTTACAATTCTGAGCCAGGGCCAAGCAGTAATTGCAATTCCCTCAGCAAAGGCTGAGCCAGGAGGAGAGAAAGTCCCACGGTCCATTAGCACCTTATCAGCAATACCTGCTCCAGGGGAGAGAGGGGCTTATCCCAGGTACCTCACGGAACAGGGAATGACGGAGGGAGGTGTATCCAGTGCAGGAGCTCACTGAATGAAGAATTAAGCCAGGTTTTCTCAGTCCCTGCTTTTTTTTTCCAGCAGGATTTTTTCACCCCATACCATCAAACCACTGCAGATCTCATCTCTGTCAGAACTTAGTGATTCATAAACCTAATGAGGGTGGGAGGGAATCTAACCCTGACCTGGATTCAAGGCAGCTCTGCTCTGTAGCTCGAGCTCTGGGGCTTCACAAATCATGTTTTTATGAAATGCTTAACGCATAATGAGGAAGAATTATAATTAAGAGCAGCTGACAAATTGCACTCTGGAAGTAAATAACCCTCTACCTCCATTAATAGAATGAAATGCTTTGCTAAAAATTAGTATAACTGCAATATTGTGAGGTTTTTAGGCAAATAATGTCAATCTATCCAGGAGCAACTGGATTTCAAGCACTAAAGCCACTGCACAGGGACGGGGAGGGGTGGGAAGCAGCCAGGGCTTTTCACAGATCATATGGATAAACAGACTGAAAAGGAACCTTTGGGGTTTCTGAATCTTTCAGAGGGTCCCATGGGTGGGCTTTGTGGTCAGCACCAGGGATTTTCATGACTGAAATCCTGCCTGGGCCAGGACACAGGGACCAATCCCACACAGTTCCATAACCTTGCACAGCTGGCCCCAGGGAAGAGCTGGGTTGGTTTGAATTGATAAGTTAATAAAACCCATGCCCAGGTACTCTTATTCATTCAGAGCTAGAAGGGAAGGACGTTTCCCAATGGAAAGCTTTGCTATGTTCCCTTAGGAAGCTCCCAAAAAAACAAAGTTTCCCTTCCTTAGTCATCAGAGTCAGACCCTTCCTCCTTCCCAGAGCCAGTGGAAAAGGGCCAGGATGCTACAAAACCAAACAAACTCAAGGGCTGCTGTTTATTTGGCCCTAAGCAAAGGAAATCAGAGCAAAGCAGGAATGCACGAGCCGAGCTGTGCCTCACACAGGACCCCCCTGGTCCATCCTCACCCCCCACGGGGCAAAGGCTCGATCCCTGCAGCAGCATTTCAGTCCCACACTCAAAAACTCAATAAAGCAGAAAATACACATCTCCCCCCACCCCACCCCAGGCACATCCCTTGGCTGAAAACCCTCCACCTACTCTGGCAGTGAGGATGTGCAGCTAATTAACTTCCTGGGAGCCACAGATGAGCAGGAAAAAAAAGCACATTAAAATGGGAATTTGTGATGGGCAGGCCTGGGAGGAATTAGCAAATTGCATAAGAGGAATCTTTATTCCGACTGTAAATTAACGCCAGCGACAGGACTCGGCAGGTTTTCACTGCCTGGTGAGAGGATTAACCCACCACACCCGGCCCTGGGCAAGGCAGGAGGGGGAGAAATACAACAGGCTTTCCATCTTTGCCAGGTGGAAGCACATTTGGGAGGATCACGGGCACCTTCCAGCTGCACCCACGGACGGCATCGACAACTGCTCTGCCTCATCACAGCAGGGAGGGGATCAGAGAGTCCCAGAATCAGAGAATCCCACAATCCCTGAGGTTGGAAAAGCCCTCCCAGCCCACGGAGTCCCCCCTGTACCCGATGCTCACCTTGTCCCCCAGCCCAGAGCAATGAGTGCCACGTCCAGACACTCCTTGGACACCTCCCTGGGCAGCCCCTTCCAGTGCCTGACCACCCTTTCCAGCAAGAATTCCTCCTAAAATACATGTAACTACCAGGAATCACTACCTAGTGCCCCCTCCCTCCAAAAAGGTGCTCCCCATGGCCTAATCCAGCTGTGCTTCAGCCCTGAGAAAAAAACACCTGCCATTTTAAACCACGTGCAACCACAGCTGCAGGTGGGATGGTCCTTCCCCCTCCTCCTGCAGCTTCACCCACACACTATTCCCAGCTTTCCCTCCCCATAAGTGACGTGGATGGATTTAGAAAGCAAAATATCCGTCCTCAAGGCACATTCTGATCCAGACACCACCATCAGATAGGAGAGTATCCTCGGATATTTATTTATCGAGTTCCAAACCCTTCCCAAGAGTTCCCACCAAAAATAGCCTAAAATTCACTGTGCAAAATGTCCAGTCCTGGACTTTATCCCCAAAAAGCCTTCAACCCTCAGCTTGCACAACCAGAAAAGGGCAGGAACACAAGCCAGTCATGTTTTGGGAGGGTTAAGGGGATCCAGCCTCCTACCAGGAGCATCCTCACACCTGCTGTGCTCTCATCCATCCCACGTGCAGATCCTCCCCCTGCTCAGGAAACCCTTCGAGCAGCTGCAAACCAGAGCCCCAAATATTTCAAAAAACAGGTATGAAACACAAGCCCTGGAGCCCAGACAGGGATTTTGGCTGTGCTGGCTCCCTGGGACGAGGGGTCAGCCCTGGCACCTACAGGGCAAACACCAACCCAGGCAAAAGGCTTTTAAAAGGCACTTCAGTTACTATTTGCTCAAATCCAAGGAACGGTCTGACCATCACATGTGGCTTTATTGATTTACTCTGCACTCAGGATCAAAAAAAAAAAAAAAAAAAAGAAAAAAAACCACCAAACCGTGTATCCAGCTGACAAGAAAAAAAAAATAAAAAATATCCAATGGAGATGGTATTTCCAGGTGGGAATTACAGCCCTGGCTCCCCATCATCTTTCACGCCCCAAGTATTGGCAGGCTCCCCTGGAGCTGAGTAATGGCCCATCAGCTCTCTCCCCGGATTACACATTAACTCCCGGGTCTCCTGAGACATCTGCCCTGCTCTCCCTCCCCCAGCAGCTCCCAGGGGAGCCCCCGAGGCTGCTGCAGACCCCCCACCCCAGCACCCATGGGCTGAGAGCCGAGTCCAGCCACGGACCCACCACATTGGGAGTGAGGGAGCTGCTCCCCACGTGCAGACAGATGTTTGTGAGGAGAATGAAGCCGAGAGGTAGAGGAGATGAGGCTGATTAAGCCTCATTATCCTATTTAGCCTAATGATCACAGAGCCCATGTCACTCCGTGGAGAGAACAAGGCATTTAACAGGAGAGGCAGGTACAAGTCCTGCAGCACACCAGGGGTTTACCAGCTCCCAACACCAGGACAAGCTGGATTTCTCCCTCTCCCTGCCCATGGCACCTTCCCAATCCCACCAGCATTGCCCCTGTGAATTCCTCTTTGCCTACAGGAGCAGTTAAGGGCTTTGCTCTGGAAAAGGCAGGAGCAAGGGAGCTCCTGGAAGCCACAGCTCCAGCACAGGTGCTCCACTGCCTCCTGAGCCAAAGCCCACCCAAAACCCACCCAGATGGGCTCGGAACACTCGTGGGAACTCCACAGCCTGCAGCACCACCCAGAGAGGTCTCGGGGATCCAGCAGCTCCAAGACAAAGGGAACTCACATGGAATCACGGAATTATTTAGGCTGGAAAAGCCCTATAAAAAAATCATCAAGTCCAGCTCTTAACACAGCAGTGCCAAGGCCACATCCACGTGTCTGTAAATCCCTGTAGGGATGGGGACTGCACCACTGCCCTGAGGAGCCTGTGCCCAGTTTTTGATGCAACACTTCCAACGCTTCCAGTTTTCACAGGCTTGTGAAAATCCAGGAGTGAGAGCAGCCAGGGACAGTCTGAAGAAGAGAGTCAGGGCTGGATGCACCCTCAGGACTCTTGTGGGATTCCTGCAGGAAGGGGGAGGCCAGAGCAAGAAAAACATCACGAAAACCCAGTAAAACACCCCACTCTGAACAGAACTCAGCCAAGTCAGCAGAGCTGCAAGACAGATTTGAAGGATGAGAATAATAACACATAATCCCAGCATTCTTATGCGTTGCAGCAGACCCGAAATAGCTCCTCAGCCACCAGGGACCTGCTGCACTGAGCGGAATTTTTAAGTAAACTTTCCCTCAAAGGCTTTGGGTCTTGGCATGGAAGACCCCGAGCCCCAGGGCTTTTTAGTGAAGGCAACAGTGTCTCATACACCTCCCTCACCATCCAGAAACCTCCTCCAACACCAGCTGAAAGCCAAGTTCTTATTTACAGAGCAGGTGCAAGGTTAAACTAAAGGCTCCGTGCGAGGAGATAGTTGGCAAAACATGGGAGAGCCCCTTTCTTTAAACTCCTGGGGGCTGTTTGTGCCATGGCCCCGCTGCCCAGGCACTCCCCAGTGCCCTGCTGGGGTTTGCCACCCTCCAGCAGCCCAGCTGAGTGCCCAGACCAGCATCTCCTCCTCCTCCAGCTCAGCCAAAGGATGAACACGCACAGTTAAAGGCTTCACCCAGGGAAAGGGGGGAAGACAGAGATGTAACAGATTAGATCTGCCTTTTGTAAGGAATTTAATGACTCCAGCTGTTCGGCACCATTAACCAGTTTGTCTGGGAGGTTTAACCCTCTGGCTGCCACGGAGCAAACACTGGGATCCCCCAGTTCTGGGGGTCTGAGGCAGGAGCAGAGCCCTTCTCCTCCCGAGGAGCAGGGCTGGGCTGATAAAGAGTCATTAAAAGCTTTTACTACCTGTTGCTATCCAGTGAACCAGCCCTGGAGCAGTGCCAGGCAGGGAGAGAGCTCTCTGTGCAAAGAGCAGCAGCTAAAAACAGTTCCCTGGTGCTGCCCTCCCAGGGACAGAGTGCCCCAGTCTCACCAGCATCCCCTCCCCACCCACACTGGGGAGGAAAACAACCCGGAGATTTTAACTGATTTGGAAAGACCTGTTGGAAATGCAATGGCTTAACCCTTGTCTGAACAGCTCTGGCTCCCGGGGGAGAACTCTGGGCTCCAAGTGAAGGGAGATTCATCTCCAGCCAAATTCCCCTCCCAGCACAGCCCAAGGATGGCTCAAGACTGACCAGGCACTTGTTTTTCATTTCAACACATTCGGCTTTAACCTCTCCCCGTGTTCCTTCCACATCATCCCTCAGCTCCACCAAGTCTCTGGGTACTTTGTCCCCTTCCTAAAGCCTCCCAAAAATCCCCTCCCTGCCCACTGCACCGCCCCTGCCCAGCCCCAGGAGCCATCCCTCTGCCTCTGGGCAGGGAACTCAGAACCCCCCACCCTCTGCCAGCTCTCCTGACCCTGCCTGAGTTATCCAGGGAAGGATAAGCAGCATTTTGCATTGGCACAGCCCTCGACAAGGTGGGTCCTGCCCATCATCCACCAGGAGAGACACCCCCAGGCAGGGACACCCCCTTTTCCAGGAAGGAAAACACCCTGGCAGCAGCACCAGCCTTGAGATATAAACCCTCCTGGAGTTCCACAGCAGCCATGGGGTGTAAACCCTCCCCCAGCTCCAGCCACCAGAATTCCCATGGGACAAGTGCGTGGTGGCACGTGCTGTCCCACATGGAGCAAACAGCCATGCTGGGCCAGAGGAGACAACAGCTCCCCTCCCATCAGCATTTAAAGTGGATTTATGGACGTATTGTATATTTTTATATACACAGACAGCACTGCTCCCCACAAGGCCACCCCCTCCCTGCCTGTCCTTGCTCCATCCCGCTCTGCACAGCACAGGGATCTCACTCCCAGCACTCTTCCCCCTCCACACACTCCTGTTTCAACACAGGAGGGACAACTCCAGCCAGCAGGAGGAAGTGGGATTTGTGGTGCAACTGCTTCTCCAGCCTGTTGGGAAACAGCAGCCCGAGGCAGCTGAGCAGACACAGCCCAGGGCCCTTCCAGCACCACGGGGGTGACACTGGTGACACACCCTGGGTTACAGAGGGAAAGGCAGGGTTTGGTGGCAAAACAGCTTCCAAGGGCTCCAGTGGCAGCTCTTGGCCCCCGAGTGAATCCCAAAGTGTTGGGGAGCCCCAAAGAGCCAGGCCATGGGCAGGAGGAGAGCATGAGGGAGCCTCTCAGCCATCGGGCACTGCTGGTGTCACTGCTCCTTCACTCCAATGCTTCCATTGGCACTGGGAGCCACACACCACAGCTCCCAGCAATTCTCCTCATAGCTGAGGATGCACCTGACTGTGCCTGTTATCCTGCAGGGAGAGGCTCCAAAAGCAAGGCAAGGGGAAGGGCTGATGCTCCAGGTTCCCCTGGACCCACTCTTTGAACAGAAAACCTCACGCTCCTTCCTCATATCCACAGACACCCCCCCTCTTCCACTAAAATAAATACAAAATCTAAAAAAATCTCTTTGGAAATTTTTGGAGATCTCTTCACTGGCTGAGCCATTCTTGTGTTTTCAGCTGTAAAAATCCAACAGCCTCCCATTTATTTATTTTTTTACTAACAGCCCTCGACACGAGGCTGCTTCATTCGATTTTGCAATGCTTCAAGGGTTGGCAGCTCTGCAAATTAAGCCCCTGGGCTGAGACACAAGGTCACACCTGAGCTGTTTGCAGAGTGTTGCCAGTGAAAAGAACAAAAGCAGAAGCGTGAAGAAGGGGGAAAAAAAAAAAAGGGAAGATTAAAAAAAAAAAAAAAAAAAAAGCTTGTGCAGACAGCCTGGAGCTGCATCCAGCACTGCCAGAGCCAGCCAGGGCTTGGGGAAATCACACTGCCATTAAACCTGCCATGGAAATCCATCTGTATCCAGCTTCCATCTGCTCCTCCTCCCAGCTGAGGGAAGAGCAGGAGCCTCCAGCCCAGAAAGTCCCACTTACCAGGACTGGCATGAGCAGGTCGGCCAAGTACACGAAAGCTGCTCCCAGAGCAAAGCCCAGGGCCACCGGCAGGAAGGAGAAGGCTCCGAAGCTGCCCGACTCCTCGGCCAACTCGATGGCTGGGGCCAGCAGGGACCAGTAGGAAGCAGCCAGCATGACCTGGGGACAGAGGGGGACAGGTGAGAACCTGGGGGACACAGGGGGACAGGTGAGAAGCTGGGGGACAGAGGGGGACAGGTGACAACCTGGGGGACAGAGGGGGACAGGTGACAACCTGGGGGACAGAGGGGGACAGGTGACAACCTGGGGGACAGAGGGGGACAGGTGACAACTTGGGGGACAGGTGACAACCTGGGGGACAGGTGACAACCTGGGGGACAGGTGACAACCTGGGGGATAGAGGGGGACAGGTGACAACCTGGGGGACAGAGGGGGACAGGCGACAACCTGGGGGACACAGGGGGACAGGTGACAACCTGGGGGACACAGGGGGACAGGTGACAACCTGGGGGACACAGGGGGACAGGTGACAACCATGTAGGCACCGATGCCAAGGGGATCCATCCCCAGCTGCAGCCAGATTGTCACCTCTGCCACCAGCCCCCCTCTGGCCCAGGACACCCCCCTGCTCACCCCCATGAGGTGCAGGACCAGTGCATTTCCAGCAGGACCATCAAAATCCACTTCCCAACAGAACAAATCAGGGAAGGGTGGAAAAGAGAGGTTTTTCCCCCATTTTCACCACGAGCCTTTTCCGTGGCTCAGGAGTCCAAGGCAGCAAAGGAAGGCCAGGAGCTCATTAGGGTGATTTTCTGTGGCATTAGCACAGCCCTGACAGCCCTTTAAACGGGAGTGGCAGCGGGGTGGGAGCAGGACAACATCCTCTCCTCGGGTGGTTTGCAGTGACAGAAGTGGGTCTGTGACCCTACCAAGGGTCAAACCAAGTCCTTGCTCACCCAGCTCTGGGCTCCTCCACAGAGTGGGAAAGGAGGAAGGAATCACAGCACTGGAGTCATCCAGAGACAGAATGAACACTGGATAACACCTGGAGCCAAAGAGCCACCTCTAAGTCAGCCTAGGGCACACACATTTTCTACACTGATTTACCTGCCAAGGTCCCCACCTTGTCACCCCAGATCAAGGTTAGGGCAGCACGAGGGCTTTCCTTGTGCACAGACCAACACTGGGGCTGCTCCTGTCCCAGCATCCAAGCCAGAGGGTCCAGAATGGGAGTAGAACCATCCCAAACAGCAACACTCCAGCTCCCAGTACAGTCCAAGTCCTGCTGCAGGGTCTGAGCTACAAAATTTGCACCACGAAAATAAACCTTCCCAGTAGCAGAGTCCTTGCTTGGGGCTTAGCAGGGAGGGAGAAAGAACAGCCACCCCAAAGATCATAAAAATCCGAATGTGGGATCTGTGAGGATCTCCAGCCCAGCCCTGCTCAGAGCTGGTTGCTCAGGGTGTCACACAGTGCAGAGAACAAAGCACCAGTTTCACAAGCTCCCACTAAAGAACACAACATTAACATGCATTTTATCACCTTATCTCTTCCTCTCCTCTAATTAAAAAGTCATCAGCCCAACACCCTCTGCAGCAGCCCTGGCCCCAGTTCCTCTCCCTGCAGCTGTTCTGCTCTGCAGGAGGAAGCAAATCAGTGAGACAGGCACTGATGGGCTCAAAAATCCCATCGGGATCTGGGTCAGGCTCTGGGAAAAGGTCTGTGCAAGGCAGGGACACGGTGGCACCCACAGCCCTGCCATGGGCAGGCAGGGTTTGTGTTCCTCAGGGTGGACAAGGCAATGCTCCCAGCTCCCTTCCAGCCCTGCAGGGAAGCACATGAGTAAGAGGATTCCAACAGAGAAAGGGGTGTGGGACCAGGATCCAGTGGGAATAAGCAGAGTGATCCTGGAGACGGCAACGGGAGGGGAGGAAAAGTGACCCCACCTGTCCCTCCAGGAACAGCCCAGCACCCCATGAAGTCCCATATTTAGGATACTCAGAATCCTGGAATGGTTTGGGTTGGAAGGGACCTTAAAGCCCATCCAGTCCCACCCCTGCCATGGGCAGGGACACCTCCCACTAGCCCAGGGTTGCTCCAAACCCCATCCAACCTGGTCTTGGACACTTCCAGGAATCCAAGGACAGTCACAGCTCCTCTGGGCAACCTGTGCCAGGGCCTCCCCACCCTCCCAGGGAAGAATTTCCTCCCGATTTCCAACCTAAACCTCCTCTCTTCCAGTTCAAAGCCGTTAAAGAGCCGCTGCTCAGCCCCCCCAGCACGAGAAGTGGCCCCTGGAAGAGGAGTGGGTACCAAACCATTCCACCTTCAATCACTGTGAAGGGAGGCACGAGCTGCTATTGCTGCAGACACCAGTCCCGGGGGGATTGTGTAAATCTCAGCTCGCTGTGAGTAAGAAGAACGAGGGTTGTCATGTCAGGCTTAAGCACGGCTGTCAAACTTCATATTTCAAATGCCACCTCCTTTAAAAAACAACCACACACCCCGGCGTGGAAACACAAGCAGCAGGGAGAGGCTTGGCAGAATTATATTGTCATCTCATGTTAAGATATCATTTCCCCATGGAAAACAGAGCCCTGACAGAGCTCAGCCTCCAGATCCCGTCAGCACCCAAGTCAGCACCGGAGCTCCCACCGGCTCTGCCGAGCACCGGGAAGGGGGAAGGGGATGACAGAGCCTTGAGCCATCCCTGCCTGGGAAGAGAAGTGATTTACTCCTGTTTTATGCAGAGAAACCCCTTAACCCCACTCGGTGGGGGAGCTGGAAGTTGCTGTCCTTCAACAGCCAGAAGACACAGTGTCCCTGTGCCTCCCCCCTCAGCCCACCCCTGAGCTCAGGTCGGGATTTAGGGACGTGGGATTTAGGGACATGGGGCTGCCCAGAGCAGCCCAGCTCCTGCCCACCTGCTCCTGCCCACCCAGCTCAGCGTCAGAGCTGTCACTCACCCCTCCATTCAGCAGCATCTCTTATCAGATGATGCTCAGGAACTAACAAAAGGGTGAGGATTTCTGCCAACAACCTGATTTCAGTTACAAATTCCCACTCAATCTCAAATCTTTATAATTGTCCAGCCAGGGAGAGGAACACAGCTCCCAGTGTCTCCCAGCCAGCTGGTGTAATAGGAATAAAGCAGAAAAAGCCCCCTGGGCTCTTCTTGGATCAATAACACCTGGAGTCACTTGGGCAGAGGGGAGGATTTTCCACACCAAGCCCTCCTCTCACACCAGTCCCACTACGACAGGGAGCAGGGGACAGGCAGCACCAGCTCCCTGGCACTGGGACACACAGCTCCTGCCAGACTGGATTTGGGCATTTTCACAGACTTTGTGCTCCAAAGCCAGGATACAACAAGGCTGTAAATCCATCAGCTCTTGGGAAAACATACCAGGGTCGGTGGGGGAGGAGAAACAACAGGACAAAGCATCACCAGGTTGTGGGGAGTCCAAACCCTTCTCTGGGATACATCAGGGGAACAGGAGACAAACCCAGGCTCAAAAACCAACCGTGGAAAATGACTGAATCCAGCTCTGTGTCCTCACACTGCTGGGAACCCCCCAGAGCACAGCAGGATTTAACCACACTGCACCCAACCCCTGTGCCAGGGCTGGAAGGGTCTCCAGTGGGGCAGGGGGGCCCTGCACATCCATGTCTGTGCTAAAATTAAACCCCCTGTGAAAGCAGCAAGGCCTGGTCACACCCCTGGGTGGCCACTGGGCAGCCCCAAGGGAAACACAGGGAGCAGAAAACCCAGGAGGAGGAGATGCCCTTGGCAGGACAGGAAAGACAAGTGGAAGCTGAGAGACTGGCAGGACACTTTCCCTGCCAAACTTTTCCACTTGACTTCATTAAGGCTCCAATAACAAGGGCCAGCCCCAGCAGCGCTGTGTGAATTCCTGATGCTGTTTTAAGCAGCACTGAAAGGGAATATTTGAACCCAGCTGTGCCTGGTGTGGGTTAAGGAGCGTGGCTGGATGATTTTCTGCTCCATCTCGGACACAAGAAATCAAAGTAGAGCCCAGCAAGAGGAGCAGCAGTGTGAGGCTGCAGGGAAGGAGGGCTGCAAGTGTTTGTTCGTGATGTCTGAGCCCAGCACCTCCAGCACAGCAGAGAACAGCTGAAAAAAAAAAAAATCTTATTTAAGAATATCAAGATTTAAGAGAAAAGCCAGAATTCCACATCAGATGCCCCAGCAGCAAAGCCTTGTCTCTATGGAAACACATCACCTCGGAGGCTTCCACATCCAAACCCCTCAGTTATCTGTGAGCTCCAGGGAGGGAACTGAGGCAGAGGGAAGGCAAATCCTCGGGCACCAGCACGGTGCTGGAAGGAGCTGAGCTCCTCCACACCACAGGGAGCAGCTGCACAGGTCCCTCCACCTGAGGTGACACCTGTGCCACCAGACATGGGCAGCCTGAGCTGTGCTTTGCCATCCAGATGCTCCCAGTACACACAGGGGCTCTCCCAGTACACCCCAGTTCACAGCACAGCAATTTAACCCCGTGCCCAGGCTTATCCCAGCTCCCCCAGATCAAATGGAGCATCTGCAGGGAAGGCAGTGCCAAGACACAGCTTTCTGTGTCCCAAAAATAACCCTCTGCATCTCAGACCACCCTCCCCGAGGTCACCTGGACATCCCTGTCCCACATCCTCCTCCTGCCTCAGCAGTGGCAGAGAAATCTTTAATTAATTCTGGGGTTATTTTGCTTTGCAGCTCCCAGAAGACAAGCAGGGAAATGATTCCCAAGAGGATGGAGAACCATCCACTATACCCTGTTTTGCCAGCAATCCTGGTCTTGGAGAGCCCCAAGGATGCTCCTGGAACCCAGGTGATTGTCAGGGATCCTGAGCTAAGCACAGCAAGGCTGGAAGCAACACCTGCCCCTGAAAGCACAGGAGCTGGAGCTTTGCTGGCCCTGGCAGAGCACCAGGGAAGTTAATTCAACCCAGCAGCAGAGATTTCAGAGGGTAAGTTCTGCCTCTCCTTATCCCTCAATGCTCAGAGAAGCAGCCCAGTATCTGCAAGGGACCACCAGACAGAGAGTTTTAAACAGAAATCCCTCAGAGCAGGAGCAGCCCATGGTCAGAGCAGCATCTCTGTCTGCAGAAACACTTCTCACAGGGAAGAGGGGAGAGAGAACAGTACAAACAGGTTTCAAAACTGGCTGGTCCACGTCCTTTTAGCCCTACACAAAGCACAGAGAGCCTGTGCTGCTCCCACAGGACACACCAGCTGTGCAGCACAAGCCTGGATGGGGCAGGAACAGCCTCTCATTCCAGTCTGGGCTCCCTCAGGCAGGACACAGGCTCAGCTCCAGCACCACATCCCCCCTCCAGCATCCCATCCCACCCCCACCCTGACACAGGGAGCTGTCAGCTGGCCACAGCCCCTCTTGCCAAAGTGCTGGGTGGTTTCTGCTCCAGCTTCTCCTCAGACTCTCTGCAAAGCCACCGAGCACACACAGCACTAGTGCTCTCCCTGGGAAAGAGGGAAGGAAACGTTGCCTGTGTTGTTAAACCCTTTCAGGTAAAGGGAAGATGGAGACACAGCTGGTCACACTTGGTCAAACAATGGCAAGGCTGCCCAGCTGAGGAAAGGGAAACTCAGGGGGACCCCATGTCACCAAGGGCCCCCTCGCTGTCCTTCCCCTGGGAAAGTTCTCTTCTCCTGCTCTGAGCACAGCAAAGTGAAAAAGCTGAGGGAAAAGCAAATGTTTGCAGGACTTCTGCTTCCTGAGCCACGCCTGGGGCAGGCAGGGATGACTCAGAGATCCTGGCACAGGGACGTGGTGGCCACGGCAAGGAGGGCACCTGAGCCAGCAGGTCCTAATCCTAATGGGATAAACCATGGAACAAGGATCCACTCCAACAGCCAAGGGGAATTATTCTCATCATTACCAGAAGAGCTTCCAGCTGAGTTCTTGTCACCACAGCACCCAGGAGCCACCAGGACACAGCGAGTGGGGCCTGGCAGAGCCCAGGTACAGCCACCACACACCCAGGGGAGATGCACCTTCCCCCCGGAGCAGCCCTCAGGTGCACTCCAGCACCTTGACTGGGGGGTTTAACAGCTGAACTGGATTATCTTAGAGGTGGTTTTCAACTTTAACGACTCTAGGAGGGGAAACAAAGGTGACTTAACGAGCCTTGATGAGCTCCACCTGCAGCATTGGAGGGGCTGCAGAGGGGAGGAGGAGGGTGTTGTACTCACCCCTGCAGCAAAGCCCAAGCTCCCATCCAGGATCCGCCTCTGGAAGAAACCAAACACAAAACTCACCTTGTAGTGCTGGCAGGAGCAGCAGAGTGTGACCACACCATGGGCCACACCAGGGGGAAAGGCATCTGCTCCCTGATGGGAAAGGGGGATCACAAGGCTGGAGAGGGACTTTGGATGAGGGCCTGGAGGGACAAGACAAGGGGAATGGCTTCCCACCGCCAGAGGGCAGGGATAAATGGGATATTGAGGAGAAATTCCTCCCTGTGAGGGTGGGGAGGCCCTGGCACAGGTTGCCCAGAGGAGCTGTGGCTGCCCCTGGATCCCTGGAAGTGTCCAAGGCCAGGTCGGAAGGGGCTTGAGGCAACCTGGGCTAGTGGAAGGTGTCCCTGCCCATGGCAAGGAGTAAACCTGAATGAGCTTTAAGGTCCCTTCTAACCCAAACCATTCCATGATTTATGGAATCACCAGGATCCTACAGGACATCCTGGCTCCCTCAACCCAATGCTGCCCAGCCTGGGCTGGGCAGAGCCTACCCCAAAGGATGTGAGAAGTTAAACCAGCAGCTCCCCTGCCCCTCTGCACATCCTGCCCTGCATTTCCCCTCCCTCCTGGAAGACCTTCATTCCTCCAACACCCGGCTGTTCTGAACAAACCCACTGCTGTGCCCATAGCCCAGCACGAATCCTGCCCACTCCACTCCCAGGGCAGGTTTTTATTCCCTCCCCCAGGAAGAAAACCCATGTGGGCTCCTGCAAAGGGAATCTCAGTGTGCAACCAACTCCTGAATAAATCATCACAAGAGCGAGGCATAAATAATAAATCCATCCGGGCAATTTGGAGCACGGTGGCGAGGGGGCCTCTAATTTTGGATCCCAGATGACTTAAAGATCAGCTCTTTGCTTGCTCTGAGCACGGGCTGACCCAAATCCTGCCCTGGAAACGTGGCAGCAAAACCAGGTTACAGGAGGGGAACCTGCTGTGTTCCAAACACTACTGGGAGCACATACCACAGCCCAGGAGCAGGAATTTGATTTCCTTCTCCTCTGGCCTGTTGAGAAATGAGCTGGATTTTTGTCCCTCTCTTGCCCCAGGGCCATTGTTAAGCCCCTCAAAGTTGGGAGGAGGCAGCCAAGGCCCCCCGTGAGCAGGGCACAGCCCTGTATCCCAGGTCCTGCTGGTCTCCCAGGGATGAGGGGTTGATCCCAGGTCCTGCTGGTCTCCCAGGGATGAGGGGTTGATCCCAGGTCCTGCTGGTCTCCCAGGGATGAGGGGTTGATCCCAGGTCCTGCTGGTCTCCCAGGGATGAGGGGGGTGATCCCAGGACCCACCTGGCCGCTGGAGAACACGAACACCAGCGCTGAGCCCGCCGCCGTCAGCCCCCAGGTGAGGAACGTCCCCAGCACCGCCTGGATCACCGGCCCCAATCCCGGGATCATGCTGACCTGGGGGAGAGGAGAGAGGTCAGGAGAAGCACCTGGTGTTTGCAGAGAGAGAACAACCCCCAAAACTCCACCCTGGTCAAAGGGGGAGCACTCCAAACCCCTCCTCACCAAAGGGGACAGAGCAAGCTCAACCATCCTCCTCTGAGCTTCTCCCCCTTAGGCGAGGCTTTGCAGCTGAACCCAGCGGGGCAGGAGGGGTGGGACACACCCCATCCCACCTGGAGCACCACCCCACACTGATCTGGGGCTCAGCCCCACCACCTGGCACCAGGGCAGAGCAGGAATGGGTGCTCAGAGCTCACCCGGGCCCCCGTGCCACGTCCCACTTGAGGCTGGCACATTTTTGTGCCCAAAGCCCACTTTTCCTGGTGTGGAAGGTGAACGCCCTCGCAGCACCTGGCTCCCTGCTCCTGGGAATGAGCAAAAAGGGGAACGAATCCCAGGGGTGGGCCACCAAAACACGGCTCAGGGCTGTGCTCAGGGGGCCACCGAGGCCAGGGGAGGGTTATCCAAGCACTGGGAACGTCCCAGGGAGCAGCACTGCTGTGGAAACACACACGGGGTGGAAATGTGGACAAATAAACTTATATGTATTGACATATTTATATGCAAGTATATCAAAATACACGTGTGTTTATACACCTGTGCAAATATATCAAAACACACATATACATTTGTATGCAAACACATCAAAATGTCCATATACATTTATATGTTGATATATCAAATACACTTGTATTATACGTTTATATATAAATATATAAGAAATAGACACAGTTTTGCCACCTTGCCCCGTCAAAAGCCCAGGACCCCTAAAACCCCCACACCTGGAGCCCCCCGGTTCTGCCCCCAAAACCTGCAACCCCCCCAGACCCGGAGACCCCCGGGCCAGTCCTGAAAGCCCCCAAACCCCCGGTATCCCGAGCCCCCCGATTCGGTCCCCGAGATCCCCAAACCCCCCCGTAGCGAAGCCCTCCGGGATTCTCAAAGCCCCGGTACCGGAGACCTCTGGAACCCCCAAAGCCCCCGGTACCGGAGCCCCCGGTTCGGTCCCCAGGACTCCCAAACCCCCCGGTACCGAAGCCCCCCGGGACTCCCAAACCCCCCGGTACCGGAGCCCCCGGTTCGGTCCCCAGGACTCCCAAGCCCCCCGGTACCGGAGCCCCCGGTTCGGTCCCCAGGACTCCCGAGCCCCCCGGTACCGGAGCCCCCCGTTCGATCCGCAGAACCCCCGTACCGGCGCCCCCGGTTCGCTGCCCGTCCCCGCCCGCGCCGTTTCCTGGTGCCCGCACACGTGTCGCCGCCGTGGCCCCGCCCCCCGCCGCGGCCGCAGCCAATGGGAGCGCGGCGGGGGCGGGCCGCCCGCGGCTCTGCGGTTCGCGCGGGCGCGGCGGCGGCAAAGCGAGGCGGGCGGGCGGCAAAAAAGAGGGGCGGGCGGGCGCGACAAGTTGTCACTGCCGCTGTCGCTGTCGCTGCCACCACCCTCCGGGCAGAGCTTCCAGCTGGGATCCTTAAAGGCAGCTCCTGGTGTTTGCGTTGGGGTGCCCCTGAGAACGCCCACCCGGCAGCGCGGTGACCCACGGCCGCAATGAGCTCCGCTAATTAACAGCAGGATGCGGCACCTTAATGGTCAGCACCTCGCAGGGGCAAACAGCCCTCCACTTCTGCCCAACACTGGCATCCGGCACAGCCATCGGAGGGTGCAGCATCCCACCCGTGACGTCACAGAATCCCAGAATCATTCAGGTTGGAAAAGAATTCCCAGACCATCGGCTCCGACCTGTGCCCGATGCCCACCTTGTCCCCCAGCCCAGAGCACTGAGTGCCACATCCAGGCGTTCCTTGGACACCTCCTGGGCAGCCCTTCCACAATTCCTGCCAGCCCTTCCCATGGAGAAATTCCTCCTGATGTCCAACCTGGACATCCCCCAGAGCATCGTCCCGGGGCATGCAGTGGCCAAGCCCACAGTCCCGGGTGGGCTGGGGGCAGGAGCAGCTCCATCACCGAGTCCTTCCCTTGGCAGGAGGGAGAGGGACTTGCAGTGACCGCCCCGGAGCAGAGGGAGCCCGGCCAGCCCTGGTGTCCCCCGCCTGTGCAGTGCCAGAAGGAGCAGGTGGTGGCAGAAGGACACATCCAGCTCGTTTGTAACAGAACCCGTCTTTATGAGAGTGTTTATCTTCCAACAGCCTTTGATCAGCCTCCCCTGCCACAGCTGGGAAAGGTCAAGGCCATTTGAAACCTCCCTGATTTCGGATTTAATCAATCTCGCCCTGTAATTGCTGCATCCCTCATTAGCTCCCCTGGCCAGGCAGATGCAGAACGAGGTGCCAGCTGGGAGGGACACGGGGACAGACAAACAGAGCTCCCCTGCTCCCCCCCCCCGGGGATCCCTGGGCAGCTGTGCTGGCAGGGACAGCTGGTGACCCATCCAGGCTGGCCTGGGGACACGGCTGACACGGGCTGGGGGTGGCTGGCAGGGCTGGCCCTGCCTGGGGACGGGTGGGTGGCAGTGGGGGACTCTGTGCAGAAGCATCAGCAAAGTCAACTCTCGTGCCTCTTCTCCAGTGTCACCTCGGTGTGCAGGGACACCTCCATGTCACTCAGCCCCAGGCAGCTCCCACCTGCCCCTGCCCAGACCAGCAGCAGAAAGGATGAGATCTGTACCCCTAAAATGCATTTTAAACAAAAAAAAAAATAATGGCCCAAATTCTTGTGCAATCTCTCATTAAGGTGAATGAGACATTAAAAGGGGTAGCTCTGGGGAGCCCTGGGGCAGCCAGGACCCAAATGCCTCTGGATTTTATACCATGAAACTGCTTAGTGGTGTCTGGGGCAGGTAGAAGGGGCACATCCCAGCACCTGGAGATGCCCCAGACGTGCCTCTCGCTGGGCATGGCCCCTGTGTCCCTGCTGTGCCCCCTTCCCGCAGGCTGAGCTCACGGCCGGGCTCTTTCCCAACCCAAATCCATCTGTGTCAAGCTGGGGCAGCGACTGGAGCCAGCCTGGACTGCGGGATGAGGAATGAGGACATCCAGGGCCATCCCCGAGGACAGGGCAGGGGAGCAGCCCAGGCAGGGTCGGGCCACCCCCCCCATGAGCTCCTGTCCCCTCTCAGCCCCAGGGCACAAAGGAGCAGCTTTGTGCTCCTCCGCTGGCTTTGGGCTCGTCCCGAGGGACGGGCTGGACCCGCTGCAGGGCCGGGGGGCCACAGAGTTCCACCAGCTGCTCCGAGCAGGAGGGGACACGAGCAGCAGCGTGTGCTGTCACCAGCCCTGACATTTCCAGCTGGAACAAAGCCTGGCTGCCAAAGCCAGGCTGTTCACTCCCGATTTATTGCGCAGGACCCTCCGGCGAGCCGGGCAGAGGCACGGGCAGGAGCCGGGACCTCAGCCCACCACTGCCAAAGGCTCGTTAGCGTCGGGGTTCGGTGCTGTGATTGACCGGGAACTGCTGCTCCCGCTGCAGCCCGGCCCCGGCCCCTCCAGAGATCAATATACTAATTACGGAGGCAAAAAACTCCAGGGCGAGAAGGGGAGAGGGAGGAAGGAACCGGCTGTAGGGAGGTCTGGCAGGAGCCGGAGCCGGGTGCGGGGTTCCCCCGGGAGAGCCCCCGACCCACCGGGGCTGCGGAGAGCCCCGGATCCGCGGGGGCTGGATGCTGCCCTGGGCGCAGGTGAAGGCACCAGCTCCTCTCCCTGCCCATCCATCACCGCTGCAGACGCTGCCCGATTAGATCTGGCAGCCACCAGCCTGGTCCTGCCACGCCTCGGGGTGCGGGGAGATGGTCCAGACCTGTTTATCTGGCTAATTAGCAGAGAGCAAAGCCTCCCCCAGCCCAGGCATCCCTGCAGCGGAGCCTGGCAGCCTCCAGCCAGGCGTCGGCAGAGCCACCAAACCACCTGTGCCCGCCGGGCTGGAGATGGGAAGGGAAAGGGCAGGGAAAGGGCAGTGCCACCCAAAGGACCCAGGAGAGAGGAACACCACGGTCATCCCTGCCTGTGCTGGCCCTGTCCCCACGGCCATGGGGGACAGCAGGGGCCCTCTGAGGGCAGGAGTGGGGTTGGGCACAGCAGAGGCAGAGCTGCTTGGGGCCAGCTCTCCAGAGAGAGATGAGTATCTTCAGGAGGTGATGAACCTCGGGGATCCTCAGGTTGGCTGCGCTCAGGGGCAAATCCTTCCCCTCCCAACTGCTATGGAACAGCAGCTGCCCCCCAGTTCCCCTCCACCATCTCACAGCCCAGCCCAGAGAGCTCCAGTCCAACACAGTCTCCCTCCTTCCTGCAGAATGCTGGAGATGTCACTGCCTGCCCTCCACGGATCTGGGAGAAAGGCCGGCTCACCCTACCCCTCCATTGGCATCCAAACCCGGCTCCTTACAACACTCATTTCCAGGACAGGGGTCGAGAGTGCTGTTTTCCACTGGGACTCTTGCAGAACCTCTGGGAATAGATGGCAGAAAACTTGGAAGGACTTTAAAAACTACTCTGTGGTCACGTAAGCGCCGTGCCCCTCTCCCAGGGGTTATTTCGGCCGTGTGGGAAGGGGCCGTGCCTTTCTCCTCTCTCCAGCCCTGCCAGTAAATTGCTTTTCAACACAGTGGATGCTTCCCAGGCAAAAGGACAAAGAGGAGTTTATCTGCCAGCACCAAACCAGCTGCTGGGGTACAGCGTCTCGCCGAACCAGGGACCACCCAGAGACACAGATCAGACTCTGCACTGGGCTTTAATTCAACCCTAAATCTAAACAGGATAAAAAAATATGTCTTCAAAAGGCTCAAGGACAGATTCTCAACTCAGCCAGCTGCTGCTGCCCTCCTCCTGGATGGATGTCAGCTCCGATCAGCTCCTCAATACACACCGGGCCATCATTTCATTAGTTTTATGGGGGTTTTAATGAAGATCAGATCTGGGTTTAGCCAAGTGAGATTGCTGGCTGGCTTCTCCCAGCTCCCCGGCCCCAGCTTCCCACGGAGGTGGAAGGGAAGGGCTGGGGGTGGCTGGAGCCCTGATGCTCTGCTGGCAGCCCCAGCCAGCTGGAAGCATCCCGGGGTCCCTGCACTCCCCCTGCCCCGCCACTCCATCCCCTGGCACAGGGGGAGGATGATGCTCAGGACCACACTGGGGGCTGGGAGAAGCCACTGCCAGCCTGGGGTGGTCTCAGTGCCAGGGCAAGGAGGTGGGGAGGGGCGTTTGATGACCTGCTGTGGCTTGGTGCCCAAGGGACCCAGGGAAGGGATGTGGCAGCGTCACCTACTCACGGGAGAAATCCAAGGAGGCAGCACAGGAAATGCACACAGGGAAGGCTGTACCACGCTCTTCCCACGGCCGAGGGAAGGGCACAGCCAGGGCATCCCTCCTGGGCACAGGAACCAGCCAAGAGAGGATAAAACAACTGTGAAAAGGTCACAGGGCATCAAAGCTCTCTCCTGTGCCACGCTGGCACACAGTGCTCCCTCCTGCACAACGATGGTCCTGGGGGCACGTGCAGCCAACCCTGCCTGGAACAGCATCCCAGGGATTGACATTCCTTGGGAAACCCCAAAGGGAACACCCACAGAGATCCAATCCCCCACTCACATCGGCCAAACCATCTCCAGCCGCAACTTCCCTCCTCTCACAGTTACTGGGATATTAATTTCCACATCATCTCTACCAGAAGGAGTTTTTTCCTGCCTCCTAAAGATTTATGAGGCTGATAATGACTCTCCCTCGTGCTCCAGGACCTGATGTCTTTAGATCTGCCTTGGGAGGTGGATGGTGAAGTGCAAACCAGAACCTCCCGCCACAATCAGCAGCCTCAGCACCGGGCTCTTTGTTCCCAGTCACTCTTAATTTCCTGCTTTCTATTGTCTCTTGGAGAAGTGATGGAAAGGAGGGCAGGAATAGTGATTATTTAATTGCTTTCAAGATCTCAAACAAACCAGAACAGAGGTTAGCTGCCCCAAACCTCTCCTTTTTGGTTTTCCTCCTCCAGTCGTCATCACTGGGTCACTGCAGAGGGAGAGGCTGTGGCAGGAGCCACCTGTATTGCACCAGTCCCCAGAGACCCCAAATATTTCGACATCACCTTCCCACCTCTGCCAGGTGTGAGGAGCAGCAAGGACCTGCTTTGGCTTGTCTTTGGAGGCAAGGTGAAAAATCCTGGGGTCATGGCATGGCCATCATGCTGCCATCACCCCATCCATCTCCTGGTGGCCCTGGAGACATCAGGAGAAGCTGAGCCTATGGCTGAACCAAAATGTTGCTCCTAGAGCAGGAGCCAGTGAGTGAGGCCACGGCTGTGTTAGGAGAAGGAGCCGAGGGGTCCTGCGGGATGTTTCCATCTGGAAGCCCCGTGAATCCAGGCAGGTCCCACCACGCTCTGGGGGAATCAGGGTCCCTACACATGTCCCTGGGCCCCTGTTTTGGGCACCCTCTGCCACGCACCCACAGCCTCTGAGAGCAGCAGAGGCTCCAGTGCCAGTCACGCAGCACCCAGAGATTCCCGGCTGGGCTCGCCGGGGGGCTGGCAGGGCTGTGGGCAGGGTGGGGAACGCGGGCAGGGTGGGCAGCGTGGGCAAAGGTGGGCAGCGCAGGGCGGTGCGGGCTGTCCCCGCCCCGGTCCCGCAGAGCCGCCCCGCGCGGGGCGGGGCGCAGCCGGTGCTGGTCCAGCGGCGGAGCCGCGCCGGGAGCGGGTGCGCGGAGCCGCGCGGAGCGGTGCGGGGCCGTGCGGAGCCGTGCGGGGCCGAGCCGAGCGGGGCCGAGCGGGGCGCGGGCGCTGCCGGTGCCTCCCCGGTGCCCGCGGGGCCGGGGCGGGCGGAGGCGGCGGGAGCAGGTGAGCGGCGGGACAGCCCCGCACGGTGCCCCCCGGCAGCGGAGCGATGGGTCGGGGGGTGGGGGCTCCCCTGCCCCGAGCTTGTCGCCCAGCGGGGCAGTCCGGGCTCGGGGTGCCGGTCCCGGCTGGGAGGGAAGGGGCTGGAGCCGCAGAACGGCCGGGCGGCAGGGAGGGGTTTCCAGCAGCGCTCGGTGCTCCCGGGCATCAATCGCACCCACCGGGTCACGCCGGTTAGAGATGGGGGGATCGTGAGAGCTCCGATATCGCCAGAGACAGGAGGAGCTGTGGCGTGTCCGCACAGACCACTCGGGGAGGGGAACCTCTCTGCTGGGAGCACCTCTGCCACGGAGCTTGGCAGCAGGGTGGGCAGATGCTCCCCAGGAATCCCTCATTTCTGTTTACTCTCTGATTTCTAGAATCTTCTCCTCTACCCCCAGAGTAAGGGAGGATGACATCTCAGCTCCTCTGAGCCAGCAGTGCCCAGGGACCGGCAGAGCCATGGAGCTGGAATACGAGCTGCCCAACACCACTGCCTTCTGGTTCTCCCCGGCTTCCCCCTTTGACAACTTCTCCCTGGAGGCTCCCACCAACACCTCGCAGAACTCCACGGGCCACCACTTCGACCTGACCAGCAATGCCATCCTCACCTTCATCTACTTCGTGGTCTGCATCGTCGGGCTGTGCGGGAACACGCTGGTCATCTACGTCATCCTCCGCTATGCCAAGATGAAGACCATCACCAACATCTACATCCTCAACCTGGCCATCGCCGACGAGCTGTTCATGCTGGGGCTGCCCTTCCTGGCCATGCAGGTGGCCCTGGTGCACTGGCCCTTCGGCAAAGCCCTCTGCAGAATTGTCATGACGGTGGATGGGATCAACCAGTTCACCAGTATCTTCTGCCTGACGGTTATGAGCGTCGACCGGTACCTGGCTGTCGTCCACCCCATTAAATCTGCCAAGTGGAGGCGGCCCAGGACAGCCAAAATGATCAATGTGGCCGTTTGGGGCGTCTCCCTGCTGGTGATCATGCCCATCATGATTTATGCTGGGGTGCAGCACAACCACGGCAGGAGTAGCTGCACCATCATCTGGCCGGGAGAGTCGGGCGCCTGGTACACGGGTTTCATCATCTACGCCTTCATCCTGGGCTTCCTGGTGCCTCTCACCATTATCTGCCTTTGCTACCTGTTCATCATTATCAAAGTCAAGTCCTCAGGCATCAGAGTGGGCTCCTCCAAGAGGAAAAAGTCCGAGAAGAAAGTCACCAGGATGGTCTCCATCGTGGTCGCCGTCTTCATCTTCTGCTGGCTCCCCTTCTACATCTTCAACGTCTCCTCGGTCTCCATCATGATCGTGCCCACTCCTGTCCTCAAGGGCATGTTCGACTTCGTGGTGGTCCTCAGCTATGCCAACAGCTGTGCCAACCCCATCCTTTACGCCTTCCTGTCCGACAACTTCAAGAAGAGCTTTCAGAACGTGCTGTGCCTGGTGAAGGTCAGCGGCATGGACGAGGCGGACCGGAGCGACAGCAAGCAGGACAAATCCAGGCTCAACGAGACCACGGAGACCCAGAGGACCCTGCTCAACGGAGACCTGCAGACGAGCATCTGAGGGGACGGCGGGGTTGTCCTTCCTGCGCTCTCCTCTCCCCGCTTGCTCCCAGCAGGGTGGTGGCACGTGTGGAGTCAGGGCAGGAATGCCAGCTGAGGGGAGGGCAGTGAGCACCCCCTGGGCACTGGGTCCTCGGCTGGGCTCCTCCTGAGCTCTGCTGGGTTGGCTTTCAAGCACTGGGAAGGATATGGATCAAGAGGAGCTGCCTCACCAGGAAAACAAAAACAACTCACGGCGATGCACTGCATTTCGACACCAAAGTGCCATCGTGGCCACAAGTATCGCTGGGGTGGCTCCGCTGGCTCCCCCGTGTCACCCTCGGGGCTGGTTGGCTTTGGGGCTCTGCCCCTGCACGGGTGGGTGCACATGGACACATGGGGTGACCTCAGGAGGGGCCGAGGCCACGGGTGTGTGATAACATGGAGATGCACTGACCTGGTGGGAGCTGCCGGCGAGCTCCTGCCATCGCCCTCCCCAGGAGACGAGGATGTTTGGGGTCCCGTTTTGCCTGGGTTATCAGTTCCTCCATTGCCCCCCCCCCAGAAGCCTCCCTGCGCTGTGTGACCGCACTGCTGGCAGCAGCCGCCCCACCCGGAGGGGACACTCCAGGATGGAGGCGACTTCCCCACGGGAAGCAGCTCTGCCGCCTCGGCAGCCCCTCTGGTCCCACCACGCTCCTGCCCTGCCTCCTGCAGCCCTGCCATCTCCCGCTGCAGGAGAGCCCTTTCCTTCCTGCTGCCCTGACATCACCTGCCCGCAGATTTTCTCCTCGGATGGAAGATTTCCCCCTTTTCCCTCCCCATTGGCCGCTGCCCCTCCCGCCACCCGCATCGGTCCCACGCTGCGCCGGCTGCCGGGAACCGGGATCGCCGCTCCGAGCAGCCCGGCAGGACCGCCCAGCTCCGGCCCCTGCTGGGAAATCCTTGGAAGTATTTAAGCAGCAGCGACACGTCGGGGGTTTGGAGTACCGTTGGCACGGGCTCCTGCACCTGGCTGAGATCTGGCTTTGTCCGGCCCCGGCTCCGAGGATCCCTGGGCTGACACCCGCCCTGCTCCTTCCAGGCAAGTCACACTGGAGACTGGGGTGATGGAGAGGACGAGGGACGGGAGGTGGAGGGTGCTGGGGGCTTGGCCCCCACCCCACCTGAGCCAAAGGGACCGGGCAGAGCAGACGAGGGCTTCCAGCACCTGGGAACGAGGAAGAGCAGGGCAGCACATGTCCAGCCCCCTGGACCCTGCACAGGGTGAGGGGTGGTGGGACTGACCCATCATCTGCTGTATTTGGCTTCCCCAGACTGTCCTGGAGCGCTGGGCTCTGTCCCTGTCTGCCCTCCCAGCTCAGCACAGCCCAGGGCTCTGGAGCCCTGACCCCCGGCAAAGCCCCTCCTCGGACAGCGCAGCAGGAAGGCGAGGGAAAGCCCAGGGGAGAGGGAGAAGTGCCGTCTTCCTGCCGGAGCAGCCGGAGCAGCCTCTGTGCCAGAGGCCAGAGCTGTTCACAGGCTCTTGCTCCAGAGCTGAGCCGTGGGAACGCGGGGGTTTAGGTGGAGAAAACGACCGGGTCTCGCTCACCCTCCCCTTTCTGGGCTCCCCCTCACCGGGGGATGCAGAGCCTTCACCTGGCACCACAGTCGATGCGGGGGGTGAGGGTGAGCATTGCCCACGAGGTGCCACCTGCTCTGGGGTGCCACCTTGCTCAGCCACACACGCCCAGTCGATTCTCTGAGAGCACCAGCTCTGGGAGAAGTTTTCCCACGGCTCTGCCCAGCTCCTGCAGCAAGAACCTGCTCGGGCCATCCCATCCTGCTGTGCCAGGCCCACCAGCTCCCCAAAGAGGGCTCAGTGCCAGGCTGGGTACCTGCTCCCCGGCTCTGCTGGACATGGCACAGGGCTCAGGGGGTTTCTGCAAGACAAAGCAGAGCCTCGTCAGCATTTCTTTGCTTTTAACTATTTCCTGCTCCTCCAAGGAACGTGTTCAAGAGCTCAGAGGCACCGCGTGGGCACCTCCCTGTCCCCTGGCTGGGCACCGAGCGCGTCCCAGCACCACTTGGGGGGAGGAAAGCTGAGCCCGGGTTCCCTGCTGATGCTGCAGGAATTAAAACACCAGCAGCAGGTCATGCCACAGGGAAATGCGGGCTGGGGATGGCTGGGAGCAGCAGAGCCCATGCTGGGATGAGGCTCTGTGTCACAGCCGCAGTGATGCGTCAGTGGGGCCGTGGGCACTCCGTGCCTGGTGGGTGGGGAAGGAGGTGTCTGTGTAGGGGGGTGGGGATGAGAGAGGAAGGGGGGTGTGAGCCCCCAGCACTCACCTGCAGCGGGGCCAGACCCAGATTTGCCAGCGACTGACTTGTCCACGCAGTCCCTGGAAATCCATGGAAATCCCAATGGATGGTGGGGGGAGACACCTGTTCCCAGTTGTACCCCACGGAGGTCTCCAGCAGGACCCTCCAGCTGGGAGCACCCCCTCTCTGTGCTGGTTTTAGGTTGAAATACAGGAAGCCTGGCTTCCTAGCCCTGGGAAGGACCCATGCCCAGGTCAGCTTTGTCCTGGCAAACTCCCCAGGCAGTGACACTCCTGGCAGCTCAGAGCTGTGATCCAGAATAATTTCCCCTCTTTGCATTTGGGGACTCTCCTGAGATGGGGATAATGGAGCTGCAGGTGAGGAATGAGGGGCATGGAGCTCTGCCACCAACATCCCAAAGGTCACCGAGGTGGGATGTGCCAGGGCAGGGGCACAAGGTGGCTCCTGGGAGCTGCCAGGACTCCCCACAGCCACCTTTCCACAGATCAACAGGGAAAAAGGACAGGAGAGAGGAACATGCCCCCATGGAGTGCCCGGGGAGGGAGCCAACAGCCACAGCCCAGCGCTCACAGTAAAACCAGCAAAATAAAACCTTCTGCTGGTTCACTGCTGACTAATAAACATCAGCACCACTGCTGCTGCCAGTAATGAAGTTTTCCTTCCCAGCCACTTGATTTTAGTGGGAACTTGACCTCATATTGGATCTACTCTGCAAAGCCTCTCAGGGCTGCTGGAGGCACGATGAGAAACCTCTGCTGGTTATCGCAGAGCCAACAGACTGAGCCTCAGAGTGCTTCACACACAGACTGCCCCCAGGCAGGAGGGATTAGTGACAGCTCCCGCCTGGGAGGGCGGGAACAGCATTAACACAGACCAGAGGTGATGGGAAGCACAGACCTGGGTGTTCCATACGCTCTCCTGGACGCCGGGAGCAGGGATCCGGGATCCGGCCCCGTTTGTGTGACAGTGCTGCCTCACCCGGGGGGTTTGCAGTGGGTCGGTCCTGCAAGAGACTTCCAGTCCTAGCACGGGCTGAGCATTATCCCAGCTGCTCCCACATTATCCCAGCTGCTCCCATCTGTGCCCACCTGGCTCTGGGTGCTGTGGTGGCCAGGGCCTCCCGGTGCTCCGTAGCCAAACCCCACTCAGGTGGGCTGGACCTGGAGCCTTCCTCTTGCATCCCTACAGCTCCTCACATCAGCACCAGCGCTGCCTTGGACTTGTTTAAGGCAACCATCTCCTAAGGACCAGCACTGCCGTGTCTCCAGAGGGCTTCCCGACTCTGGCACGGTGGGAAGAGCCTTGTCTTTGATGGAGACTCCCCAGAGAGGTCCCTTCCTTCCCAGGCCTGCCTCATGGTCCCCATGCAGCTCCGTCCCAGCAGGGAGAGCTCCTAGGCTTGGATCTGTGCTGGAGTGGCTCCACTCTCACATCTTGGGGGGTTCTTCCAGCCCCTGCTGTGAACGAGCCGATTTCAAACCTCTCAGGGAGAGTCTCCATCCCCTCCTCTGGGGCTGCTCCAAGGGGGAATCACCACCAAGGCACGAGCAGAGGGCACAGCAGACCCCAAACCTGCCTTCCCCCTGCTGAGTCTGGACAGGAACTGCTGCTTTCCGACCCCAGGACACCTCTGCTCTGAATCCCAGCCTCACACCTGCATCTCCTGGTGGATTTCAGCCCCATTCCCTGCCTGCTCCAGGACCTGGACTGCAAAAAGCCAGGGCAGGAGGAGAGCCAGACTGTGGGGATCCTGCCTGGAGCCGTGTCCTGCCCAGGAGACGCCGAGGGATGCAAAGCCTGGACATTGCATCCATCCTGCCCCACGCTGTGTGTGCAGGAGGAGGGGTGGGATGGGGGATTGTACATACCTGTATATAGTGGACATGCCCGAGGGGTTATTCTGTACCCTGACACAGCCCCTCGGAGGGCCCCTGGCTCCCCTCACCCTCTCCCTGGGTGGCACTGTGCACAGCCAGGAGGGACCCCAGAGGCTGCTCCCACACTGACAGGAGACTTCTGCCTCTGCTAAACCTAACAGCCCTTCCCTGCCCAGCCAGGGCTGCAGCCACCCGGGGTCCCACCCCCTGTCTGTGCCCCGTGTCTGTAGCTGTGCTCTGGAAGTGGCCATGGATCTGCTGTGCCCGGGACACTCAGAGGGCGTGTCCCTGCTCCCAGCCCTGCTCTTCTCCCCCGCAGTCATTCCTCGGTGTCCTGGGTGGGACTGAGCCTTCCCACTGCAAAGGCTCCCAACTGCCACGGTCTGTGCCACAGGGAGGGGGTTGTGGATGGGGGGGGAGGGAAGTAAAAGAGTTTTCCTACAGTTTCTGGATGTGTGTGTGTGCGTGTGTGGGGTGTTTGTGTGTGTGTTGGAGCTGGGGGAGCAGCAGGATATGACCCGGGCTTGGACACCTCCCTGGGAGACAGCCACAGAATTGCTAAGATCAGAAAAATCTCCTGAGACCATCAAGTCCAACCATCCCCCAGCACTGCCAAGGCCACCACTCACCCATGTCCCCAAGAGTCACATCCACACGGCTCTGAAATCCCTCCAGGGATGGGGACTCCAGCACTGCCCTGGGCAGCTGTGCCAGGGCTGGACAGCCCTTTCAGGGAAGAAATTTTCTCAGTATCCAACCTGACCCTCCTCTGGCACAGCTTGAGGCCATCTCCTGTCATCCTGTCCCTTGTTCCCTGGAAGCAGACCCTGACCCCTCCCAGCTCCCCCCTCCTGTCAGGGGGTTGCAGAGCCAGAAGATCCCCCCTGAGCCTCCTTTTCTCCAGGCTGAGCCCCCCCCCCAGCTCCCTCAGCTGCTCCTGCTGCTCCAGACCCTTCCCCAGCTCCATTCCCTTCCCTGGACACCCAAACCAGGCACCAATCCTGGAGTCCCACCAAGAGACAGAAAAGGAGCAACCAGTTCTTCCCACATCGATCTCCATGAAACATCACCACAAACGGGCATGAGGGGTCTCAGAGACTCAAAGTGAGCAGCTGGACAGGAGAAGCTTCTCTTCCCAGGGTGGCAACACCTCTGGGCTGGATTTGATGAGATCGAGGGTGTGTAAAGTGCTGGGGGGGGGGTCGATCTGCTGGAGAAACCAGCCCTGGGAGGAGTGTGTGTGCTGGGAGAGGAGGAAGACACACCCGTGTAAAGAGATTGACTCTGCCATAAACCAGAAGTTTATCAACTCCTATAGACTGAAATTTTATAAACTGAAAGTTTGTCTCTGAACAGCTGCACAGCCCAGCAACATCACCACTTATCGTGCAAATAAAACAAATCACTCCAAAAAAAACCCTTGATTTTTTTTTTCTTCCCATTCTAACTTCCAACACCAAAGGGGTTTTATGGGATTTTCGCACAACGAGACCACACACCCTGGCTACTCCAGCATGGTTACTCTATGGGAGTTACTCCTGGTTACTCCAGCATCTCTCCTGCCCGGCTGGAAGGAACCCTAAAGCTCATCCAGTCCCAAACCCCTGCCATGGGCAGGGACACCTTCCACCAGCCCAGGTTGCTCCAAGCCCTGCCCATCCTGGATGGATTTTGGGGGGATATCCCGGCGCTCAGAGCGGGGCTGTTTGTACCGAGCCCTCCCCAAACCCAAACGGCCCCTCCTGGGGTGTGTGGAGCGAGAGCGGCACCCTCAGGCCGCGGGCCCCGGCCCGTTTACCGGGGAAACGGGCAAGAGAATAATTAAATAAATAAACAGATAAATAAATAAATAAAATAAACAACGCGATGTTTCCCCCCCGCGCGTCGCCTTGGCAACGCGGCTCTGCCCGGCACAAAGATGGCGGCGGCGCCGCCATGGCAACGGCGTGCGGGTGAAGCTCTGCCCGGCTCAAAGATGGCGGGGGCGCGGCCATGGAAACAGCGCCCGGGTGAGGTTTTGCCCGGCTCAAAGATGGCGGCGCCGCCCCGCCAGCGCGGCCCGGAAGGACCGGCCCCTTCCCGTGACCAAGATGGCGGCGGCGGCGCCCCCGCCGGGCCCGGCTGGGCCCGGGACGATGGCGGCGATGGCGGCGCGGGGCGCCGAGGCCGAGGCGCTGTTCGAGGCCCACACGGCGGCCGAGCTGCGGGCGGTGGAGCGGCGGCTGCGCGCCGGCATCGAGCAGAAGCGGGAGGAGCTGCGGCAGATGGTGGGCGAGCGCTACCGCGACCTCATCGAGGCGGCCGACACCATCGCCGAGATGCGGCGCAGCGCCGAGCGCCTGCTGGGCGCCGTGCGGGGGCTGCAGCGGGGCGGCTCGGCCCGGCCCGAGCCCCCAGCCACGGTGAGGGGCGAGGGAGGCGGCCCAGGGCGGCCATCGCCCCTTCTTGCCCTCCTCCATCACCCCTTGTTCTCCCCCTCCATCACCCCTTCTTCCCACCCCAACCCCTCCCTCTTCTCACCCTTCTCACCCCTTTTTCCTCCTCTTCTTACCCCCCATCCCGTTTCCTCACCCTTTTCACCCCTTCATCTCCTCTTCTCCCCCTCCACTTCCTTTTGGGTCCCTTACCTAATATTGAGGTCCTTGTCCCATTTTTAGGGTCCCTGACCTGTTTGGGGATCCCTGTCCCATTTTGGGGAGTCCTTATCCCTACTTTTGGCATCCCTGTCCCATTTCTTGGGTTCTTGACCTGTTTTGGGGTCCCTATCCCACTTCTTGGGTTCTTGACCTGTTCTGGGGTCCCTGACCCATTTCTGGGGTCCGAGTTCCCTCTTCTCCCTTTCTAACCCCCCCCAACCCTTTCTGTCCCCTCTCTCCCCCCAGGTTCGCCCCCCGGCCCAGCGCGGGTTCTATGGGGCGGCGGCTCAGCTGAAGCTGCTGCTGGAGGTGCCGGAGCAGGTCTGGGGGGCGGTGGAGGGGGGTCGGTACCTCCAGGCTGCCCGGCTCCACCTGCTGGGTGCCCACCTGCGCCGGCAGCTCCAGCTGGACGCCCCCCGCACCCGGAGCAGCCCCGTCCTCGCCCGGTTCCCCATCCTGCTGCGCCAGGTGGCCGCCGCCAGCCACCTCAGGTGGGCTGGGAAGGGACGGGTGGGGAGGGGGAGACGCCCTGGCACAGGTTGCCCAGAGAAGCTGTGGTTGCCCCATCCCTGGAAGTGTCCAAGGCCGGGTTGGATGGGCTTTGGAGCAACCCTGGGCTAGTGGAAGGTGTCCCCTGCCCATGGCAGAGGGTGGAATGAGATGTTTTTAAGGTCCCTTCTGACCCAAACCATTTGGGTTTCACCTCAGTGTGACTCAGACACCGCCCAGGGAAGGCAGGAGAGAACATGGGCTGCATCAGGGTGGGGGAATTCTTAACCTGTCCTGAGAAATCACCTGTGGGGCTTTAGGTACCTCTGCCCCTTGGCATGGCAGCTGCACCTGGATCCCTAGGATGTGCCAAGTGTCAAATCTGGGAGTACAACACTCCAAGAATGCCCCTGGAAAGCCAGCAGGCAGGGAAGGCAGGGGATTCTGGGGAGTATCCCATGGCCAGCAAGCACAGCATGACAGGCTGCAGCTGATAGGGACCAGGCAGCTTTAAGATCCCTCCCAACCCAAACCACTCCATGAGCCCGAGACCAGCTGTGGGACACAAACACCTCACCCAGCCCCATAACGCCCTGACAGTCCCACTTATATCTGGGAAAATAACCCCCTGGCTTGGTGGTTATCACACAAGACCTGAATGGCTCGGTCAGACACAGCCCCCAGTGACCCCCCACCCCGTTCCCCGGGCAGATCCACCATCCTGCAGGAGAGCAAGGCCCTGCTGCGGTCGCGGGCGGTGTCGGACCAGGCGGTGGCCGAGGCCCTGTGTGCCATCATGCTGCTGGAGGACAGCTCCCCACGCCAGGCCCTGGCTGACTTCCTCCTGGCCAGGAAAATGGCCATCCAGCAGCTGCTCAACCAGCCACACCACGGTCAGTGCCACCGGGATGTGTCCTTGGGAGAGTTGGGGTTACCCTTCCCTTCGCCCCCCTCAAGCCCCCAGAACAAGGGGGGTTATTCCCATGTTTTTCCCATAGATCTCACGGTGGCAGGGACACAGCCATGTCCTGTCATTGCTGGCAGTGCTTTGCCCCAGCAGCAAAAGACCTCCACAGTACACAAAAATTACCAGTTCTCAGGGTCTTAAGCCAAGCCCACCTGTAATGGGGAAGGAGTGGGGCACAAGGCTGAGTCCTTCACCCTCCAGCCTTTCTCTGGAAGGTTTCCCTAACTCAAAAGCCTTGGAACAGGGTGCCACTCACACCTGCTGAAGGGGCTGCCTGGGCTCAGTGTGGTTTCCCTGCAGGGGCAGGTATCAAGGCTCAGGTGTGTTCCCTGATGGAGCTGCTCACCACCACCCTGTACCAGGCTCACGCTCTGTTCTACACCGTGCCTGAGGGGATGTCCCCGGACCCAGCCCTGCCCTGTGGGTTGCTCTTCTCCACCCTGGAGAGCACCACAGGCCAGCACCCTGCAGGTGAGCACTGCCCCCACCCCGGTGTGCAGGCAGGAGGGTGCCCCTGTGCTGGGCTCATCCCTGACCCTGTGCTTCCAGGGAGAGGGGGGGTCCTGGAGGAGGACTTGAAGCTGAGCAGCTGGTTCAAGTACCTGCCGGAGTCTGTGGTGGAATTCCAGCCGGCCCTGCGGACCCTGGCACACCCCATCAGCCAGGAGCACCTCAGGGAGACCCTGCAGCAGTGGATCAGCATGTGAGTGGCACAGGGGCCCCCTTTGCAGGGCTCTCCTGGGCTCTGTGTGACCCCTGGGCAGCACAGAGCAACCCCAGATTCCCTGACCACCTCATCCCTCATCCTCAGTTAGACAGGCTGGAATACTGGGACACAACAGCCCAGCTGGGCTGTACAGACTTGTCTGTACACACTCCCACAACCCCCAGCAAACAAGCACAGAGTAAATGGCAAGAAGTTGCCTTACCTGGCTCATTTGGCCCTTGACCCAGCACCTTCTTTCTCCTCCTTCCTAGGACTGTGTGTGGGAAGCCAGACCCCCTTTATGTAGTTGCCAGCTCCGCCCTATCCCAGCAGGCCCTTTCCTGCCTCCCCTTCACAGCCTTGTCCCATTATTTGATGGAGCCACCTGGTCTCTGTGAGCTGCCTCCCCGTTCCTGGAGCACTGTGCTCCCAGCCCAGCGGTGAAATGTTGCCTTCAGGTGCAGTGATGACATCAGGGCCGGGGTCAGCAGCCTGCTGGTGTACGTGAGGAGCATGAAGGGGCTGGCAGGGATCCGAGATGCCGTGTGGGAGCTGCTCTCCAGCGAGTCGGGCAGCCACAGCTGGGAGGCCGTGTGCCGGCGGCTCCTGGACAGGCCCGTGTCCCTCTGGGAGGACCTGCTGCAGCAGCTCTTCCTGGACAGGCTGCAGGTGGGTGCTGAGCTCTGGGGACCCTTGACCTGTGCCCCTCCCTTGTCCCAGCCAGCCCACACTGGTGCCTGTTAGCAGTGCTCAGGGCGTGTTTAAGTGGCACACTTAAAGGTGCTTTTTCCCCTCCTGGTTCTGTTCCAGACTCTGACCAAAGAAGGGTTCGACTCCATCTCCAGCAGCTCCAAGCAGCTGCTCACTTTAGCCCTGCAGGAACTGGAAGTCAAACCGGGCGGCTCTGCCCTGAGCAAGCAGATCCAGCTGGAGCACAACGTGGCGCTGTTCCTGTGGTCGGAGGGCCCCGGGGACCTGCCGGCGGACGCGGCGTGGGTGAGCGTGGGGCAGCGCGGGCCCTTCGCCCGCAGCGGGCTGGCCATGAAGGCGCAGGCGCTCACGCCGTGCGTGCAGAGCTTCTGCTCGGCCCTGGACTCCAAGCTGAAGGCCAGGCTGGATGACCTCCTGTCCTACCTCCCCGCGGAGCCCTCGGTGCCCAAGGAGCCGGCGGTGCAGCCGCGCTCCGCCTTCGACCGCTTCGCCGACGCCGGCACCGTGCGGGGGCTGCTGCGCGACCAGTGCATCGCCTGCGTCCAGCACGTGCTGGGCTGCGTCAGGGAGGAGCTCCAGAGGGCCCAGGGCCTGCTGGGGGGCCAGCTGGGCCCCCCTGGCGATGCCCGGCTCAACGCCGTCCTGTTCATGGCCAGGCTGTGCCAGTCCCTGCCCGAGCTGTGCCCTCACCTGCAGCGCTGTGTGCTGGGCCAGGAGGGCAGCACGGACACGGCGCCCAAGGAAACGCGCTCCAACAAGAAGCTGGGGAAGGGGAAGGCCCAGGAAGTGACCCCCGAGCAGGCCAAGTGGCAGGGCCTGAAGGCAGAGCTCCTGCAGCAGAGCCTGTTGGCCTATCAGATCTGGAGCTCGGCTGTCACCAAAGTAAGGAGCTGTGTCCCTCCTCAGAGCTGATTCTGGTGGGGGGTTCCCTCCCTGGGGGTGGCCCTGGCTGCCAAGAGCTCGCCAGGCTGCTGGGAGAGGAGGGGGTGGCAGCTCGGAGGGGACTCCAGTGGGATGGTCTCCATGGGTTGCTTTGGGAGGTGTGGGGGTCGCAGGCAGGGCAGGCTGTCTATCCTTGGTCCTGTTAGAGCTGTCTGTCCTCTCACTGGGGCTTTTGGGTTTGTGCTCCAGAGTCTGGTTCAGTGCTTCACCCGCACACTGCTGCTGGACACGGCTGGTTCTGTCCTGGCCACAGCCACCAACTGGGACGAAATTGAAATCCAGGAGGAAACGGAGTCTGGGAGCAGCGTAACGTCCAAGATCCGGCTGCCCGTGCAGGTACGAGGAACAGGCTGGGGGGAGGAGAGCACTGGGTTCCACCCCACGTGCTGCCCTGCTGGGGAGCTGTTTGGTGTCATGAGCAGAGGACAAACACTCTCTGGTGCTCTTTGAGATACTCACTTTGTAAGGACAGAGGTCACAGGAAGGAAATAGATCCTTGCTGCTGTTTATTCCAATGAAGAAGACTGGCCCAGATCCTGTAGAACTGAGCCAGAGAAGGACTTAGGTCTGGTTTAAACACAGAGGTCCCAGGAGAGAAATTTCACGGAAATTGCATGCCCTGAAGGACAGGGCTGCAGCAGTGGGATGGTGAAATCCTAAGGGAACCAAGTGTGTGGTTTTCCTTAGGTGTGGAGGTGGTGCAGGAAGGCCCTGGTACAAAACAGGTGGCAGTCGGGAGGGGGAAGAGGGCCAGGCCAGGAGTGAGTTCTGTGTTTGCACAGCACAGGAGGGGCTGGGCAGGGCAATAGTCTTCTGTAGTGAACCTTATCCAGTGAATTTTATTGATTCTGAGGGAAAAAGCAGCAGGATGAGAGCTTGGATAGAGGAGAAGAGCGAGGGAGAAACAACCCCGAGGAGCAGGTGTTCAGAGCAGGGTCAGTGGTGACAGGACAGGCACAACAAGCAATTCTGTTCTCACCACACCCAAGTCCCACTTCTGGTGGGACTCTGAGGGCTGCTGGAACCCAAAATCCAGGGTGTCAGTAAATCAAACCCCAGGAGATGCCTGAGCTGTGGGGACAAAGCTTCATGGCTGCTGAGGAAGCAGGAAGCTCCCACCACCCAGCTGAAGGGATGTGGTGCTGCTAAAGCAAACAGAGCTCCCAGACCACGTGGAAGTAAACACTGTTCTCTTCCACAGCCCTCCTGGCACGTCCAGTGCCTCCTGTTCAGCCTGTGCCAGGAGGTGAACCGGGTGGGTGGCCACACTCTTCCCAAGGTGACCCTGCAGGAGCTGCTGAGGACCTGCATGGCAGAGGTGCTCGCTGCCTACCAAAAGCTCATGGAACAGAAGCAGGAGAAGGTTCGTGGGTGGGATCTGCAGGGGGGGTGGGATGGCAGGGTGGCTGGGAATGCAGGGATGCACATGCTCCTGCCCCTTGGAACAGAAAGTGTCTGTCCATGAGAGCTGGAAAGGAGACACTCTTAAACACTCACCCAAAGCTGAGGCAGCAGGGGATTGGGCACATTTCATGCTCACAACGGCTCGGTTCGGTTGGTTGTCTCTTGGGGCTGGTGTTTTTAATGTTCCCCTTGGAGAGCCCTCTCTGTGCCAGGGAAGAGCCCCATTGCTGCCTGTCCTGTTTCAGAAGGTGGACACCTTCCCCCTGACCCAGACCAGAGCTCTGCAGTTGCTCTATGACCTGCGGTACCTCAGCATCATCCTGACGGCCAAGGGTGAGGAGGGGAAGCCCAGCAGGATCAAGCAGGACTCTGGGTGAGGTGCAGTTCTGGGGTTCAGATCCTTCAACAGAAGGTTGTGGGGCCCTACAACAGTCACAGGAGTCGAGCAGTGCAGGCTCCGAGCTCTGACACTGCACCCTGCTCTGACACTAAGCTCACCCTTAAAATAGGGGAGGGGTGGGACTCTGTGGCTCAGCTGCTGTTCTGCTGAGCAATTCCTGTTCTGCTCAGTCACCTCAGAGAGGTGCTTCAGAGGTGGCAGCAGCAGCTGTCAGCAGGATGTCACCCCTGACAGGACCCCTCTGCTCTGCTTGCAGGATTGAGAAGGTGATCGACTTCCTGGAGGGACACATCGATCCCTTCGACTTGGACGTTTTCACTCCACACCTGAACAGCAACTTGAACCGCCTGGTCCAGAGAACCTCCGTAAGGAAGAGGGCTGCAAAATGCCTTTAGAAGGGCAGCTGGGGTGGCTTTAAACTGCTTAATGCCTAAAGATAACCACTGGCACTTCCTTGGAAATGGGAAGAGTATTTAATGCCAGCTGAAGATAAGAGGAGCTGGCTGAGCCGGCTGTGCCGCGTCACCGTGCCTGGAGTTGGCTCAACTTTATCTAACAGGATTCACTGGAGCCTGTGCAACACTAAGTGGCTTAAGTAGTGCTGAAACAGGCCTGGAACTCAACTGTGGGAATAATTAAAAGCAAGAGTTAGAGGGGGAAGGGAGACACTTCATGTTCGAACTTAATGCCAGTGGACTCACCATGTTCTGTGTGATCAGCTCTGCAGGGCCCCCAAATTCAGATGGCTCCTCGTGCCTTTCAGGTTCTCTTCCCCAAATACAAACAGCTCCTTCCTGCCTTCCAGGTTCTCTTTGGCTTGCTGACGGGGACAGAGAACCAGTACACGAGCCGGAGTGGGGCACTGAGCTCCCAGGAGCTGCACAACATCCTGCCCTTGGCATCCAGCCAGATCAGGTGAGGCACTCGGCTCTCCCGGGCATCCTCCTGTCTCTGGGGAAGCAGGTCTGGAATTGCTGCTTCCCATTTCTCTTCCTTCCATCTCAAGGTTTGGACTCCTGCCGCTGAGTATGTCGAGCTCACGGAAGAGCAAGTCCACTGCCAGGAGCACAGAGCGAGTCCAGGTTGGTACAACTGGGCCCTACAAATGGGAATATTTTGCCAGTATGACACTCAAGCTTGTGGGGAAAGAAGAAAGTAGCCAAACAGTTAATATTTCACCTGATTTTTATTTTCGGTAAAATGAGAGTCATTATGGCAACACAGCAGGAGATGGGTTGGATTTTCCCACGACCCTCAAAAAACAACCCCCCTTTGCCCCTGTATTTTTGGGCCACTGCTCTGTGGCAAAACAGGCAATAAGCACCCTGAAACACAGTGAGGATTTACACAGCCCGGGCATCTCGAGGGCAATGCATCCAGGACAGTTCATTGAGGAGGGGCTGCAAGAAAGGCTGAAGGACAGTGGCTAATGACTGAACTCCTTTGCAGTGGGACACTGCCCTCTAACCTCGAGGAGCCTGGCCTGGTACCTCAGCCTGTGTGAGGAGTGTGTGCTGCTCTCACAGAGGCTCCGCTCTGTCCTGTGGCTGAGCTGTAGCAGACAAGCCTTGTGTTGCTACATTTCCCCCCGTTTAAAACATCTGCTTAGATGGAGCTCTGTGTGCTGAGTGAGAGCCAAGGAATACTCACTGCAGTGGGAAGCAGGAATTTCCTTAAGTTATTACCAACCCAGTAATCCATCTGTGGTGACGTCTTGGCAAGTGGGCCAAGTTGGTGAGCCTTGACAAGAGTCAGGACAAGAGTTAAAGGTCTGGTTTTATCACATGAGATGATGTTCAATTCACTCTGCAACTCTCCTTTCTCCCTTACTCAGAACCATTCAGGACCAGACACGACATAAGGGTTGTTTAAAAGCCCAAAGCTTCCCAATAAAGGTATTCCTTACCTCTCGTACCTCAGCTGGAGTGGAGCATAGAAGTGTGCAGTGACGTGTGGCTCGCTCCTGTCACTCCCCTCACCTGTATCCTGTGCCAGCCACCCTTCCCAGAATCCCTGACAGCTGCCTGATCCTTCTTCAATGCTAAATCACTCCTGGAGAGGTTAAAATCCGTAGTTCTCCACGACGAGCTCTCTGCAAGGGCAACAGCTGTGCTGCTACCATGCTGTTATCCTTTGCTCTGAGGGCAGCAGCCTCTTCCCTGCAGCTCAGAGTGTTGATGTGGGGTTTGTTGAGCACTGAGTGCCATCTGCCAAGTTCCCTGGCTGCTAACAACAGCCAGGTGCTGCTGTGCTGCTGTCCCTGTGTCTGTCTGTCTGTCACTAACCCCCAGCAGCAACACCGCGCCGGTCGTGGGTCAGGTTGCCTGGGAAGAGCTGTTCTTGCTGTGGGCTACACCTTGCAGCTCCTGTGGCTGAGGGTATGGAGCAAGTCACAGGTTTGCTGTAACAGTTATAGTGACTTCTGTGTTTAAAAACTGCCAGGTTGCAGCTCCTGTGCTCCCCAGAGAAGACGAGGCCTCCCGCCCGGGCTCCCTGTTCAGGCAGCTCGTCACCGAGGACGAGGACACGGCGGCGCCTTCGCTCTTCAAGCTGGGCTGGCTCTCGGGCATGACCAAGTGAGGCAGCAGCAAATAAAACGTTGGGCTGTGTGTCTGTCTCCTCTGAGATCCATTTGTCCCCTGGGCAGGACCGGTGCCACCTCCAGGATTGTCAGTGCTTCCCATTCTCAGCCGGATCAGGGTGTGTCACTCGAACCGGGCTCAGCTCGGGATTGTCCTTGTCCCCTGGCTGCTGGAGCAGAGGGGGAGCTGCTCTTTCACCTCCTGTTCTTTACATTGTTAACCTTAAAGTCAAATTAAAGAAAAAAAAAAAATCCCCAAACAACCTACACACTAACAGAAAACAAAACATTTCACAGCTAGAAACGGGTGCTGGAGCAGGGCACGACTCCTCTGTCCTGCTCTGAGTGGCCCCAGCAGGACCTGCACAAGCTCTCCTGGGTCTAATTTCACATTTTCTTGTGAGGCTCATGTGAGACAGGACTCCTCACACTGAGCTGGGTGGGAGCTCACAGCTGCCCAGGCCTAAGGACCTGCAGTCACTGCTCCTATTCTTAACTGTTCCTACTAACTCTAAATGCTCAAAAAATTATGTTGCCAAATCATTTTTTAACTAGTTTATTGAAATTAAAAAAAGACTTATAAAACTGAAGAGGAACGCTTAAGAGAACTTTACAGAAAGCAACAACTTGCTAACAAACAGATTAGGCAGTCGATTGGAATTGGACAGTTTGCAATCCTATAACACACATGCGGACTCCTCAGTCTCCTCTTGCCACGCACTTTAGAACCACCCCAAAAAGAATCCTATAAAAATTGCTTCAAAGCCCCTTTTGCATTGCAATAGTGCAGCAAACCACAAGTAAACAATCTCCTGTTAACCTGTTATTTCAAATATAGACTGAAAAGGCAACAGGTAATTTTGTGCAATTCCATGTTAACAAACTTTGAAGTTGAAATATCAAATCTACACAGTGCTGTCCCTTCACAGAAGGCAGGGAGCTGCTGGGTCATCATGTAGGGAGGCGTCCCCGGCTCTGTAGGCTGTGGAAGTGGGCTTCCTTCAGGATCTGGTTGATGTGGAAGTAAGGACCTTGGCTTAGTGCAGACTGCTCGTGGAAGGGCTGGGAGGAGACGGGGCTGGATCCCGCAATGCTGGGGTTGAGGCTGGACTCTGCACCACACGCTCTGTCGGGGCTGTTGATGCTGCTGCTGCAGCTGCTGCTGCTGCTGCCGCTGTCGCTGCTGGAGGACTGGGACACACAGAGGGTGAACAGCAACATCAGACACTCCTCTCCTGCCCTCGCCCCTTTATGCCAACCCCCTCCCCTCCGGCTTGTCAGCCCCATGGACTGAAATAAATCCCCCTGGCATTACCAGGTTGCTGTTGCCAACACAAGCGTCCCAGAGCTGAGGGGACAATCCTTCACCCGGGGTTCGCTGACCTCCAGGATGTTGGATTTCAGTCTTTCTGGTTTAAACCCATCAGCTCTGCCCCCAAACCCACATTAGCACTAGTGAAGTTTGCTGGATTAATCCGAGAATTGGAAAATAAAGAACATTCCTAGGGAGCTGCACGTGTCAGTACAGGCAGGCAGGGCAGGGGGGAGCTGCAGTTTGGCACTGCTGTTGTAGCAGAGGCTTTACGGGAGCATCATGCAAAGCCTTTTCCTACAAGACAACCCTTCTCAAGTGAGATCTGGAGCATCCAAAGCAAGAAGCTGTTAAAAACAAATGCACCATGACACCCATTTTAAGTCTTTGAACACCTTGACAGAGATACAACTGCTCTTCTCCCAGCAGAGTGCTGGGGTGGCAGTGTGAACTGGTAGTGTCCCATAACAATTCCATGACAATTCACTGGATGTGACAGTAAAAGAGCAAAAGCCACTGAAAAATTCCACAAGCAGCAGAGAGAACTCAGGATATGGCTCCCAGAGAGGCCAAGGCTCATTTGCCAGCATTCAGGGTAACCACATTTCATGGGAATGGCTGGAAGAGCATCAGCCATCATTCTCAGGCGTTCAAAGACATCAAACTGTTCAGCTCACAGCATTTTAAGGGCTGCTAAGGAAAGGTTCCAGCAGCTGAAATATTTTATTACTGTGTGATGTGCTGGTCAGGACCTGCAAATATTTGGGTGAGTCAATTAGTGAGTGGCTACTCTGCCATCCCATAAGTAAATTCACACAAGCATCCAGAGCAAGTGAGAGCAGCAAAAAACTCCACGTTTTTGTAAGTATTGAGCCACAGAAGTCAAAGCTTTGTGCCACAGCAGAGGAGGACGAATTTCAAGAAGTCCCCAGTGATTTTGCAGTCAGCACCACATCCAGAAGGAGGCAATCTGAGGAATGGTGCAAACTGTACCTGATGTGTGTCCAAGGCCCAGGAAGGCACTGTGGATGTTTGGGGTGGACCACAACCCCTGGCACTGACCCACCATGACCATCCAGCCCTACCAGAGCCCCCTGTTTTGCTAAGCACCAAAAACGCTTCAGCTCTGATGGAGCACAGCAAGCCAAGCCAGGGGCCCCGAGGAGAAACACCCAGGGGAGTCATTCCTGAGGAAGCACAGATGGAACTACAGGAGCAACCAGCTCCTCCTCCTAAAGCTGCTAAGTCTAGAGAGGGAGAGAGCCCTGGCAGGACAGCAGGAGCCAGGAAAGGCACTGGCCACCCTCTTGCCCAGCAGCACAGAGGGACACGCGATGCTGTTACGCCGAGTGAGCCACAGCAGCCTTGGAGAGAAACCCACCGCACAGGACACTTTGTTTCCTTTTAGTCTGCGCTCCTTACTGAGCTTCGTTACAGCCACCTTCTGCAAATCAAGGTAAAAAGCCAAATGAGAACCTGGCGTCACCCACTGCTCCCGTTTCACACCCCGACAAACGATTTCCAGCGGTTACTTTGTGCATATCCGGCTTTGTCAAAGCTGGCACAGTGTCCTGGGACGTGCTTCTTGCACCTAAGGCTGTTGACAGATGTCAGGGCTTGTCAGACCCTCTTTATTTCCAGTTCTCTAATGCAAAAATTCACTAGCACCAGCACCCCTTCATCACTGCCCCAATCCCATCGAGGACCTACCATTTCCCCAGGCTGTGGTGCACTTTCTGTTACGCATTTGGACTACAATTAGACAAGAAAAGAATCCTTGAATCATCATGTCAGCAACGACAGGCATCTACACAGTGCAACAAAGCTTTAAAAGGGCAGAGGGGAGCAGCCCAGTGAAATTTGGGACTACTTTAACTACCAAAAGGGCATCTTCAAGGTTTACTGGACTCATTAACCCTTAATACCGCTCAGAGTAGCTACACAAGTTTCATTTCCCAACAGATGTGCTGTTAAATGTATCAATGTGCAGATCTGTGAGGCAGCATCTCGGTCCCTCCTGACAGGAACTGCAGGAACAGCCACTCAGCCCCTGCTGCTCTCAGACTCCCCCAAGATGAGTTTAACAGAGACATGGTCTGGTTTTAACTTAGGATTTTAGACCAGCCCTTCCCTCAGCAGAGGGGGACACGATTTGATTTGAGCAGGGACTGCTGCCATGGGCTGATAACCCAGCCGTGTTTCCAAGAGCTGGGGAATCCTCACATCGGCCAGGACAAAGAGGAACCACGAGAAATTCAGGTTTACAGAAGTTATTCAGGAAGGAAGGAGTTAGCCAGAACACCCTGACCCGCTTCCTTCCCAGGGAAAATCAGGGCAAAGGGTTTTTCACTGGTGATTCCTCAGGTTCTTCAACTCCTCCTGACTCACTGTGGGGGCCAGCAATGAATTTCTAACCAGAGAGAGGGAAAACAGCCCAGCTGATCTCCTGGACAAGGGAGGACAGGCTGAACAGGAAGGGAGATTGCGTGGCAAAGGCTCTGCCTTGCTAATGTTTAACGTTGGCCGTGGTTCCAGTGCGGTGTTTGCCCTGTGCCAGTCCCTGCACTGAACTCCAGAGGCTTCCTGTCCCCCCAGGGAGCCTGTCACCTGGGAGTGGCTTCTGCAGGAGAGGCAGGAATGGCACATCCTTACACAGCAATTTGCCAAGAAGCAGCACTGACAGAGATTGAAGAGAATCCCAGTTTCCCTCCTGTAAAAGTCAGTCAGGGGTGCTGCCTGTCCTGGGTGAAAGGACAATCCAGTGGGAGAAAACAGCAAATCCTTTGGAATCAGCTCTAGCTCAGGTGAGCAGCGGGATTCAAAGTGAGGGGCTGAGGGATGACATCACAATCAGCCCATGCTGGAACTGCCACTAAGGAAAAAACTTCCCTTCATCTCACTCTTCAGACCAACACGTGTAGGACAAAAAAAATGGGAAGAGATCCTGCCAAAAGCCAAGTCCTGTTTAAAAACACAGCTGCCTGATTGTCACACTGGGGTGATGTTCCCAACTAACCTCACTCTGCAAGAGGAAACATTCCCTTAAGAGTTGGACTCAATCATCCTTGTGGGTCCCTTCCAACTCAGAATATCCTGTGATTCCATAACTTCCAAATAAAAAAGGCCACAGGAATCAGGACTTGAGGTGATGTTTCACAAAAAGCAGGGGTGTGACACCCTGCAGAAAGCGACTCTCAGTGTGCTCTCAGAAGTCACAAGTTTCTCCCCCACACACTTTCCAGTTCAACATCCTAGAGCCAGAGAGAATTTTTAATCACCAAGAGGTGTCTTTGCAAGCAGCAAAGTACCAGGAAACTAAATAAGAGTGCTACAACTGGCTGAGACTTTCCAAGCGACACCAATCGGAAGCACTTGTGCACAATGAGCACAAGGATTTCTCCCTTTGGCACAGGAAGTCCTTCACAAACATTCAAATAATACTGATTTAATCTCGTGGCTTGAATTTCTGGGCATGCTCAGTTCTGTGATCCAGCAAGAAAACAAGGGGGGGGAAAAAAAAAAAGAGAAAAAGCTCTATTCATCAGGAGACAACATTGTGAGTTCTGTCCCCTGGGGAGAGGGGCCAGTGCTGTTTGGAAAGCTGTGTGTGTCCAGTGGGCACATTCCTCAGCAGTGAGAGCTTCCCCTGCCTCACACCAGGCTTTAATGTGTTAAACCCAGGCTTTTTCAAGGCAAGAGCATGCAAGAAGCACAGCCTCTGTTAGCCTGAGCAGTGACCTTGCCCAGGGTCAGCCATGCCCGTGCTGTTCCCTTCCAGCACCCAAACACCCAGCACAGGGTTAAGGTCACCCCTCCCCTGTGGCCACAAAACCACTGCCAGTCCTGCTTTCCGTGGCTCTGCCCAAACACCAGGTGTTTACACGACAAGCAAAGGTGCTTCTGCCACTCACCATCCAGGTTTTTCCTGATATCCTTAATTTCATTACTCCCACTTCAATCCCTCGTTCCACACTAAATTCTTCCTCCTCCCGCCACAAAGCTGCTTTAGCCTTTAACTACTCTACACACACGGAGGGGTTTGACCTGTTGGACAAGTGATTCGGTGTCAGATGGCAACAAACTAGCGATGGTTCTCCCCTCACACCCAAAAATGCAAAGTCTCACTCCTGGAAAAACAGCAACACACGAACCAGGACAGTTTCAACCCCAGAAAATTCCCTCGTGAGGAACATCACCTCTTAAACCACTTCCCAGCAGTGTCACTACCACACCAGCTACTTGTAAGGTGACCAGGTTAAAAGAGCCTCCCTCGCAACAGGAATGTATAAATACACATTTGAAACCATTTCCATATTATAAAAGAGCTCAAAGTTACACAGCACTAAATATTTTCTGCAAAGAACAGTTAATAGTTCAACGGAACTGCAATAATTCAGTTAATTCAGTAATAATTCAGACTGTAATTACTCATCACAGTCCCCCTTCAAAGTGGGAAGGCTTTACAAAAACAAGGGTATTTCAAGAACCTTAAAAGAAATTAATTTCATTAACTTCCAGGGGCACAGACCAGGAGGGAGCCTCTGCTCTGCACCCTCTTTTCCATGAGTGTTTTGCAACAGAAGGACATTGCTTAGCAGAAATGCTCACAGTGAATTTTCAGGTGATTCATACGGGCAACAACTCAGGAAACCTGGCAGCAGTTGGGAAATCAGCATTTTTTTAAAGCAAACAAACCTCACAGCTCACAACTTGCACTAAGAGAACACCTGTCTGGCGAGGGGTAAGAAAACATGAGACAGTTTATCCCATGTCCACCAAAAAAAAACCCCATGGAAAATTTGAGTAAAAACCAAATTGTTTGAGTACAAACATCTTGGCTGTGAACAAGCAAGTTTTGCTTAAACTGACCAGTTCTAGCAGAGTGTTTTTTAAACACCAGATAAGCACTGGTTGGATTTATTTTTTATACTTTCTACCACAAATAATCACCTAAATATAAGTAAATGCAAAGTTGGAGAGTAGGTGGGGCAAAGTGACCACACACACCCTTGTGATCCACCCTCATCATCAGCTCAGCTCTGGACACAACTCATCTCACACAGCAAAACTGGACGTGGCAGCAAATTATTTCCTCGTGTCTTCACTTGCATTTGAATATTTGAATATTTGAAATATTCAGGCCAGGGATAACCAGGTTCACTGGAAACATGCTGATTTCCCAACCACCTTTTACAGATTCCAATCCCCGATGTCACAAAGTCAAACCTCCCGACCTCACACACAAAGCTGAGGGAAAAAAAAAGTGTTTTCATAACTGCTCTCCATGAAAATATTCACAGGATATTCAGCAAGAAAGGAAACTGCATTTGCCTGGGAAGGCTCTCACCTCAGTGTCCCACGAGTCCTGCAGGACAGAATTCCTGGTGCTACGTTTTGTCTGGGGAACATGACCATCCTCTTCATTGCCATTCCTTCTCCTCTTCCTGAAGGAAAATTCAGGGAGAATGGGAGAAAACAAATTATCAGCCTACTGATATACCTTCTGGTTTGTTCTCTGAAGGCACCTCTACCAAAAAAAAAGGAAAGTTTGGTAAATTCCTGGAGGATGTATCCAAGCTCCTGAGGTGCTGTGGACTCCCACATTGTCCTTTTAGCTGCTGTTGGAGGGGAGAGACAAAAGGATCCTGTTTCTCACAAGAAATCAGCTTAAGGGACATGGACTCACATTAAAACCATCTTTCTAAATAAACTCATTGAACAATTCTCAGCCTTGCACATCTAAAAATAATCCTGGGCCCTGGAGTGACACCTGGGAACAGGATGAGTGGCAGTGACCACACTTCAATAAACACCCAATTAATTCACCCTGCTCACATGAGCCTGCACTCAGCATCCATGATTTTTTGAGTCTCTCCACCCTGGCAGCTTTTGAAACCAAGTCATGTTCCTGAGCAACATTATTTTCCGTGCAAAAATTAAGTTTTGTCAGGAAACACCCCGCAGAAAACAAACCCTTCCCTGTTTCTGGTGTATCTGCCACCCTCCCATGGCAGCCTGTACTGTCTGGCCTGATAAGTAAGAGTTTTAACACACCAACAACCTAATTTTTATCCAGATCTTTGCAGGCATCAATGCAAAGGGGGGTTTGAAGGAGGGTAATGGGATGGGGGTGGTGCTGATATTCCCATATTAGAGACAATACAGGGAAAACCTCAAAGGCCAGGTTGGACGGGGCTTGGAGCAACCTGGGCTGGTGGAAGGTGTCCCTGCCCATGGCAGGGGGTGGGACTGGATGGCCTTTAAGGTCCCTCCCAACCCAGACCATTCCATGGTTCTGTGACATCAACCCAGCAGCTGATCCACAGCATCATCCCAGAATTCCCGTCCCCTGAGCCCACAGAATTTCAATGCTGACATCAAAGGCTTCTTCCCACTGTACAAACATGACAAGTCACCCAGGATCTCAGCACCATGCAAAGCACAGGATGGATGGAGCTCTGCTGGTGCCTAAAATTAATCCATGCTCGAATGAGTCAAAACAGGCTCGGGGGAGGTATTTTTAGCCGGATCTTTTCTCACAGACAGCACACTCAGCTGCGGGATCTGGCCCACGCCCACAGCCCAGAGCTCCCCCACCCCCGGGGCCACAGACACCAAACCCTGTCCAGCGGCTCCCCCCTCTCCCGGCACCACTTTCCGTGGAAGGGACACGTCTGTGTTGCCTCTGGATCCCTCCTTCCCTCAACCCCTCCAGGCCAGGTTGGACGGGGCTTGGAGCAACCTGGTCCATGGAAGGTGTCCCTGCCCATGGCAGGGGGTGGCACTGGATGGGCTTCAAGGTCCTTTCAACCCAAACCATTCCATGACCCCACGGCCCCACAACCCTGGGCACAGCCCAGCTCCCACAGGCCCCGTGGTCCCTCTGCTTTCTCTCTCACCATCTCCCCTTCCCCACCGATCCCATAAACACCCCCCGAGCCCCCCGCACCCTCTGCATCCCCTACGCCCCTTCGACCTCCCGACCGCACCCAACACCCCCCACCCAAACCCCCACCCCCCCAGCCCCACTTTAACCCCTCCCGGCACCCCGGGAACCGCTCCCCGCTCTCCCCCTCCCTCCCCTCCGCACCCCCCGCCTCAATCACCCCCTCCACCGCCCCCCCGACCTTCCCGGTGCGGTGCCCTCGGGGCTGCTCCAGGAGGCCCCCTCACCCTCCTCCCCCGCCCTCAGGCCGCGCTCCCCTCGCCCACCTCTGTCTGGCTCCGCGCTCGCTGGGCAGCGGCTGCCGGCAGCTCATGGCGGCGCGGGGGCTGCGAGGGGGCTGCGGGGGGTCTCTGAGGGCGGGGGGGTCTCTGAGGGGGTCTCTGAGGGCTGGGGGGGGCAGCGCGGCCCGTCCCGGCCCCGCCGCCGCTTCCGCCGCCGCCGCCTCGCCCCCGGGACGTCACAGCGCGCACGCGCGGGGGCGGGGCCGCGCCTTTGTGACGTCACGGCCGCGCGCCGGTCCCGGGTCCGGGGGGGGGGGGGGGTGATGGCGGAGCCGGGACCGGGACCGGGAACGGAGCGGTGCCCGCACTGCCACAGGGCCTTCAAGCGGCTCCGCACCCACCTCCCGCACTGCAAGGCCGCCCCGCGGAAAGGACCGGAATCGGGAACGGGATCGGGAACGAGCCTCCGCACGGGCCCCGGCAGCGCACCGGGATCGACACCGGCACCAGCACCTGGATCGGCATCGGGACCGGGAGAGAGGCTCCGCCCGGCCCCCACCACTGCTCCGGGGTCAGCACCCAGTCCAGGTCCCCGCCCGGGCCCCGCCAGCTCTTCGGGACTGGGATCGGGAGCGAAAAGGAGAACGAGCCCGGCCCCCGCCACTGCTCCGGGGTCAGCACCGAGCCCGGGTCCCCTCCCGACCCCCACCAGCACTTCGGCATCGGCACCGGGAGCAGGATCGGCACCGGGAGCGGGAGCGAAAAGGAAAACGAGCCCGGCCCCCGCCACCGCTCCGGGGTCAGCACCGACCCCCGGCCCGGCCCCCGGTACCGACCCCGGGCCGGGTCTCGGCGCCCCCGGGACCGGCCGGGATGTGGAGCCCGCGGTGCAGGACGTGGCCAGAGCCCTGGATCTGCTCCCCGAGGAGGTGGAGGATGTCCCCCAGAGGCTGGAGAATGGAGTGAAGGTGGTGATCGAGAAGCACCGCGCCAGGGTGGTCAGGGAGAAGAAGCCCAGGAGCGGGGCAGGAGCAGCAGAAGGGACAGATCCCGGCCGTGCTGCCCACCCACAGCGGGGCAAAACCGCTCCAAAATCCACAGACAAGGAGACTCAGAGCCTGGGGGCTGTGAGGGGCGTGCCCGGGAGCAAAAAGGGAGGAAAAAACAGCTTAAAGGCAACAAAAGTACTTGAAGAACCCCCCGAGGGCAGAAATAGCCCCGGTGACCTCGTTCAGCAGGAGAGAACAGACAAATCCATGGCAGGAGAGGAGCAGGTGCACCGGGAAGTTGGTGTGGGATATAAAGCCCCTGTGTCTGATTTGCATCCCAAGAACCTCCATCTGTCAGTGACGGAGGGTTTGGGAGGTCACAGTGAAGGGCCATCCAAGAATGAGCTCAGCAGCCTGGAGAGGCTCAGGGACAGCAGGGAGCAGATGGTTGGAGTGTCCGAGCCCGTCCTGGGCACAGGGAGAGACCCGGGGCTGGCCCTGCACCAGTCCTGGCTCCACTCTTCCAAATTCCAGCCCACCTGTTCATCCCAGGCCTCTGGCAGGAGCACCTGGGCAGGAGCCACAGGCTTGGAGTGGTTTCCAGACTTGTATCCTGAGCACGAGGGCCTGAGGATCTTTCCAGGGAAGCATTTCCAAGAAGATGTGGGGATCACAGTGAAGGCACCAAGGGGCAGTTTCTCCGAGGGACACCGAGGTAACCAAAGTCTCTGTGCTGGGATTTGCTGCACTGTCAGGTTGGAATGGGAGAGGAGGGGTAGGGAATGCTGACCTGCTGGGCTTGTCCAGGAAGGGATCCGGGAGAAGCCAAGGAGGTCAGCTGTGCCTCCTCCAGCCTGCAAAACCAACAGTTCATGTTTTTGTGTAGGTTGGAGTCAGGTTCTTGCACGTTTGGGCTGCTGGAGCCCAAACTTTGCGGGACAGACAATTCCCTCTCTGCTTCCAACCCCAAATCCCACATCAGATCCCAGCTCCCCACACAGCACAGGGAGCACAAACACCCCACACCTTGTCCTGCCTGTGCCCACTGTGACTGTCATCCCCCAGGTCCCCTCTCGGAGAGGCCCCTGATGGAGGTGAGGTTGGGGGAGCTGCACTCCTGGATCAGCACCTGCGACTTCTCTCCCCAGGGACTGCTTGGAGCAGTGCAGAAAGGTGAGAATTCCAGCCTTCTGGGGCAGAGTCATCCCACTCCCCTGATTTAGTTGCTGCAGCCTTGTCCAAGTGGCCACCCTGGGTCTTAATAAAGCAGCAAATCATGGAATCATTTTGGTTGGAAGGGACCTTAAAGCTCATCTTGTTCCACCCCCTGCCATGGGCAGGGACACCTTCCACTATTCCAGGTTGCTCCAAGCCCTGTCCAACCTGGCCTTGGACACTTCCAGGGATGGGGCAGCCACAGCTTCTCTGGGCAACCTGTGCCAGGGCCTCCCCACCCTCCCAGGGAAGGATTCCTTCCCAGTATCCCATCTAACCCTGCCCTCTGTGCAAATAAATGAACAGACCCAACATTCTGGCTTTGTAAAATTGCACGGAAACCAGAGAATTCCAAAGACCAGCACATGATTTGTCCCTTTCCTTTGTCTCCCAACAGCCTGGAACAGTTATTATGCCAAATACATGAACGTGAGGAGGGGGGGACACACTGGGATCTCCATGCTCCTGACTGGGTACTGCCTGCTCAGCTACAGCTGGAACTATCAGCACTTCAGTAAGATTTCCTGCTTGGGGTCTCTCTTATTTCAGGCACTCTCCCTCTTGCAGCAGTTGGGAAGTCTATTTACCATTCCTGTTAATTAAAGCTCTGGAATAATTTAAATAGTTCACACTTAAGACCAATATCAGAGCTGAGAGAGCAGGGTTCTGGAGGGAAGCAGAGGAATTTAGTCACTAAAAGTGGTGATAACAGTTGCTTACTCACAGCTTCTCCCTGGGGAGCACCAGGAATGTCAGGAGCACTTTGAAACCCTGCACAGAGCAGAGGGAGGAGATGTTCCAACACAGAGCTCCCATTCCCTGGATTTCCTCACAAGTGACAAGGGCTTTGCTGGTGGTGGGGTGGTTTCCCCTTGCTCATGCACAGAGAAGCTATAGTGAGACTCATCAGGAACTGGGCAGAGCCCACCTCTGGGGCCCCCAAACATCCCTTTGTGCTGACACTGGAATGTTTCTCTCCCTGTTTTTCCAGAGCGTCACCGCTGGCGTAAATACCACTGAAGGAGCTGGAGCAGCACCCACAGGACGGTCACAGCTCCTTGGGAGGCAGCAGAAGTGCTCACAGCCAGTGTCCCAGCAGATTCCCAGCACAGAGGCCTGTTTGCTGTCAGGACAGGGGCTGGAAGGTGGGGGGCTGCTTGGCAGGGGCCCTCGTGCAGCAGAGGGGTGACAGTGACAGCCCGTGGTCACCCCTCTGTGGGTCAGGGAGCTTTCAGTAGAGAAATAAAGAAGCATTACAGCTACCCCTGAGAGATCCATGTGTGCAGTAGAGCTCTTGGAGTCTGCAGAATCCCAAATCCCTCGCTTTGGCACGGCAGACACAGGACAGGCTCCTGCCCTGAGCTGTTATTAGAGATTAATTGACATTATGCTGTAGCAGTGAGGTTTGTGGCAGGGTGGGCTTCAATCCCAATAACAATTCCCTTTAAATTCCCCCGGCAAAGCCCAGTTTATACTCACCCCTTGTACTGGTGGGACTGGTCAGAACCTTTGGGAAGGCACTAAAGTACCAGCTCAGACCACAGTGCCCTATTTCTGGAGGAGAAACATCCATTGTAGGAGTTGTTGTGCCCAAAGGGCAAACCCGTGTCTGCATCAGACAGACAAGGAGACAGGAGTGCTAGTTGGAGCCTGCCATTCCCAAACATGTCTGGGAAAGGGTTGGTCATGTTGCAGGCATGAAAAATAAAGCCAAGAATTAAAGATCTGAGCTCTTTATTCAGCGAGGTGCAGTAGTGCTGTGTCGGAGGTGGTTCATGAGAAATTCTCTCACCAGCAATAAAAACCTCTGTGGATTTTCCTTTCCTGCTTGGTCTGTGATCTCAGACAGGGTGCTTTGTGCCCCCTTCCCAGGGGATGAGCACACCCTCACCCTTGTGCCCAGGGCCTGGCACAAGCCAGTCCCTTCAAACCTGGAGGTGCTGCTGCTGCTGGCCCGGCCTGTCCAGAGCCAGCTGTGGGAAGTCCAATTTTCCTTGCATTAAGTGATTTCTCTGCTGCTTGTGCAAATTGTGAGCTGGTGCTGAGCAAACCTGACTGGCTTTTCTAGTCCAGCAGCTGCCCTGGTGCTGTCTCTCCATCTCCATCGTGTTTTAGGGTGTCCTCCTTCCCTGATCCGTGTGGGACCACTGCAGTCACTTCCCCAGCAGCATTTCCAGCTGAGTCCTCCCACTCTCACCAGTGTAGGGACTGACCTGTCCACTCTGGGGGCACAGGGAGAGGCAGGCATTGGATTTGTGCTGTATCAACCCTCTGCCACATCCCCACGTGTTCATTTTCACATCATTTCCCAGGGAGTGGGTTCCTGGAGCTGTGCCATGTTCCAGCACAGCTCCCATCTGGAAACAGCACCCCAAGACCTCCAGCTGCACCAAACCTCTGACCCAGAGGGATTCTCTGCTCTCTGGGGCTCTCCCACTGGTTTATCACCACCCAAGTCCCTCCCCTTGCAGTCAGGTTATTTCAATCCCACTAGATCCCTCCTTCCCAGCTGGTTCCCACCCCAGCTCTCCAGGGACAGACTCCAGAGCCCAAAAAAACCCAGGGAAAATGCATATTTCCAGACAAAGGCTGTTTTGGGCATACTGTGGGAGCCTGTCCCCACACCACATGCTGTCCCTCACCATCACCCTCCAAGGGGAGAACACTGCTCCCAACCCTCCCATTCCCAAAAACACTCACCTTGGAGCAGGTGCCTTGTTCCAGCAGGCTCTGTGGGCCCGGGTGGCAGCCACTGATGTCCCACAGATGTGCTGCCAGGTGCTGTGTAACTCGTGGAGGTGGCTCTGTGGATGGCATGTCCTCGCCTCCCCTCTCCTCACCAGCAGCCAGATCCTGCTGTACCAGCCCCCATGGACAGCCAGTTTCCTGGGGGGAATGGGGCAGGAGGGGCAGTTGGCAGCTGCTGTCCCACAAGAGCTGTGGGGCAGCTGGAGCATCACCCCAATGCGCAGAGGAAAGGGCTTCACCTTGGAGGGATCCGTGCTGCTCGTCATCAGCCCGGCCTTGAGGCTGGGAATGGACACAGAGGACAGGCAGTTAATTCCTGTGGTACTCCCAGATCCTCCTGTGGCTCCCACAACCTCTCAGGGATGTCTTGGGGCTGGTACAGGCACCCCCATGGGGACCAGGACTGTTCCCTGCCCACCCACTGCAAACCCTGGTTGGGCGTGGGGAGAGACCAGAACGGTTCAGGTCCCAAAGCAGCCTCATCCCTGACCCTGCAAGGACCACAGGGCCACCTCTGCCCCCTCAGAGAGGGAACTGTCCCCCCCAGCCGTGTTCCAGGCCCCCCCAGCCTGCCCAGTACGTACTGCACGAACTTGCACTTGGGTCCCTCTGGGCAGAACCCCACCAGGTAGTTGGTACACATCACCCTCCGCGTGTGCTTGTACTTGCACCGGGGACCTGCCACGCAGAGCAGAGGTTTGCAGGGACACGTCACACCGGGATTTTGGGAGCTCAGCTTTCCCAGCAGCCCCGGTGAACTCTTTGCTGCCCCAAACCCCCACTGGGTTCCTGTCCCACTCCCAGCCACGCCACGGGTCACCCCGCTGGGGCTCGACCACCTCAGAGGGGGCAGGAGGTTGTGCCAGCAGCGGGGTCCGGCCCCACATCACCGGTGGGCACACGGGCAGCCCCTGCCCACCCTCCCCCGTCCCAGCAGCTCACCGTGCCTGCAGAACCCGCGGTCGTACCAGGGACAGCCCATGGTGCTGGGGGTGGCATCGACGTGCAGGAAGGGACAGTCCTTGTTGCTGCACTCGCCTGCGGGAAACAAGGGGTGGGACAGGTGGGATAAACAAAACAGAGCGGGAATCACTCAGGGATGGGCTGGATGGGAGGAACTGGGGTGCCCTGAGAGCACCCGGGTTTGGACAGGGGGAACACCCGGGAGGGTGACAGTGGCACTTCTTCCCGCAGTCAGGAGGTGGCATCAGGCACTTGCTCGAGGCCAGCCCGGAGGGACACGAGTGCTGGGAGGGGACAGGCTCCGCGAGGGGTGGGAAGAGGCTTTCCGGGGCGCACAGCCTGGTCCTGCACCTACCAAACTTGGAGTAGAAATAGCACTCGGGCATCCCGGTGGCGTCGTGCTCGTGCAGGAAGTCGCAGCCGTCGCCCCTCTTGCAGAGCCCCCGCAGCCAGTGCCTGCACACCGCGGTCTTGGCCCCGCCGCCACGCCTGGAGGGGCCCTGCACGCCTGGCCATGGCACCCCTGTCACAGCCAGCCTGTCCCCCACGGCCCTCCCAGTCCTCCCTGCACCCAGAAACTCCCAGCACCCCCAGCTCGCGGGGGGACACACCAGCAGGAGCTTTCCTGGGTGTGGAGGAGGTTTGAAGCACTCACTGGGCACTTGGGGCTCAGTTCACCTGGCACTGCCAAGGTCTGGGTGCCCTGGAGGTGTCTGAGCCCTCCCCAGCACAGGGAGCTGTGACAGGACCCTGTCCCCAACTTACTGTCCACCCCCGGGAAGGGCAGGGGCCGAGCTCCTTGCTGCTGCTCCACATCGGCCTCCAGGTCAAACCTGATCTTCTCCACACCAGCCACCAACTCCTGCATCACCCCCACTCCGGCAAGAGCCCCCTCCAGCCTGGCACAGACAGGGAAGGAAGCAGGGAAAGAGGCAGGGAAGCAGAGCTCACAGGGCCCAGCAGTGGGGCTGCCCAAGGAAAACACAGCTCTACCAAGGGAGCACCACACTCTGAGGGTCCCTGCAGCCACCCTGGGCCCCAGCAGCACTCAGAAACCCTCCTCTTCCTCCTCCTCCCCAGCCAGAGCAAAGCCAATCCAGGCAACCGCCCGGAGCGCTCCATTTAGAGCGGGAAGCTGCCCACATCTGATCCCAATTTGCAGCCCTGATTGTCTGGTGCTGCAGCTGAGGAGCTCAGCCCCCGGCCCCATCCATCCCCCTCCCTGCCTCCCTGCTCCCACATCTGCTTTTGCTCCAGAAAAACCAGCTGGGGCTGGCCAGGAGCTGGGTTAACCCCCCACTCCGAGGCCTTAAACGTGGAGCCAAACGGGGCTGGAGTGCTGGAGTTGTGCATTCCCGTAGCATGGGATGGATCCTGTGTGGGTGCTGTTGTGCTCTGGGTGTGTTGAGCACGCTCTGGGTGCACAGCAGCACCAGCCCCACTCTCCAGCACCTGGCAGGGCAGAGCCCGGGCTCCTGGAGGGGCAGTCAGGTCATTGTGCATCCCGATGAATCATGGAATGGTTTGGGTTGGGAGGGACCTTAAAGCTCCTCTCATTCCGCTCCCTGCCATGGGCAGGGACACCTTCCACTAGCTCAGGCTGCTCAGAAGCCCCTCCAGTCCCAGCTGTTGGGCTGGGGGCTTCCACGTGTGCCAGGCTCCAGTGGCACATTCCAGGCGTGGCCACGGCTCTTCCCGGAGCCCGCCCGGCACAGCCCACCCAGCCCCTGGATTTACCCTCTCACTCTGTCCTCCTCCTCACGCGGCTCCCGGGGCCGTGCATCGCCTGGGGCGCCGTGGGCTGACACATGGGGATGGAGCCCTGCTCCCATTCTGTCACTAGGGATAAAGGCACTGGACCAGCGCTGCTGGAGCGCTGCCCGTGCAGGGTGCTGGGCACCCACCCGGCACCCACCCAGCACCCGTGTGGCCACATCCTGGACCCACCCCGGGGGTGTGATGGGATGTCCCAGCCCGTGCCGTGCCCGTGGGTGGTTTTGGGAGGTTGGGGGTGCAGCCTGTGCTCCCCTGCAGCAGGCACTGGCAGGATGCTGGCCTGGCAGCAGTGCTGCTGGGGAACAGTGTTACTCCCCACTAGCCCAGGTCCTGTTGGGCTGCCCCTGTCCCTGCTTGCTCATGCCGTTCCAGGGCCTCCTCCCTGTCCTGTGGAGTGGGGCCGTGTCCTGGGTGTGCTCAGCAGCCCAGCACACACTTTCTGCCCCGTCAGCTCGTGGTACTGCAGCGCTGCCGAGCAGGAGCCTGGAGCTGACAAGTGTCACAAAGATCAGGGTGGCCGAGTGACAGTCACAGGCAGCCCATGAAGGGTCACCCCAGGGCCCCCCCATCCCCACAGCCCCGGGGAGCGAGGGGGTCCTGGCAGAGGGTGCAAAGCCCAGGGAGCCACCCTGCCCTGCTGGTTTGTGTCAGAGCACCCCTTGGGGACAGGAGGAGCCACGAGTCCCCCAGCAGCCTGGTGACCTCCCAGGGGACAGCGACCAGGACCATGGGCTCGGGGGATGGACGTGGGACCCTGGCACAGGACAGGGGCTGTGCCCTGGCAATGGGGGCAGAGGCAGCCTGGTGAGCTCAGAGCCACCAGCTGCAGCTGCTGTTGTTCTCCCTGTCCCAGACAATGGCCCAATGTCCCCTGCCCAGGGTGTTGTGTCCTGCCAAGAGCACGCACAGGACCCCATTGTGTCCCCACTGTGGAGCAGCACTTGCCCGCTCCCACCGGCTTCACCAGGGGACATCCATTTGGGAGGACTGGGGCATGCAGCCCTTCCTAGGGCTGGGAGATGTTGGGGGGGCCAAATCCTTCCCTCTCCATCACTGGTGAGGAGGTCCTGGCTGGTAATCCCAGCAGAGCCACGCTCTCCACCCACTTGGGAAGGGCTCTGGGGCTGGAATGGGAAGGCAGTCCTGGCACAGCCCCATTACACCAGTGGCTGAGCTGTGGGAAGCTGGCTCTGGAATGGGAGTGACCTGCCCTGCTCTCCATGCCAGGATCATCCAGGGCTATGGATACCCTGCAGGGACGGGAGCCCCCAGGGCACCCCCAGCCCTGGCCCCCAGCCCGTGGGAGCAGGGACAGCCAGTCCTGCCCCACCATCACCCTCCCCTCCTCCCTGGCTGGCAGGGAGGGAGCAGGGCTGGGGGCAGAGCAGAGTTGGCAGAGCTGTCCCTTGGCAGGAGCCGTGTGGCCAGAGGGGCCCAGCCCGGAGCCAGATCCGGCCAGCGGGAGCTCTCCCGCTTCCTCCCGCCGTGGGCCGAGAAAGCACAGCCACTGCAGGTGCCCAAACTCCGGCCAGGACAGGATCACAGCCAGGGACGGGCTCGAAGGTGGAGGCAGCAGGACAGGGGCCGGGGACAGCGGCAGCACAGGGAACTGGTCCTGCTTGGGGAGCAGGTCCCCACAGATCTCATCCCTCAGGAACTCAGGCCATTGCAGTCACTACCATTTCCTTTTATTCTTTGCATCTGTACATACATGGTATAAAACCTCCTGTTCCAGCTGCCTGCACCAGCCCAGTGTTGGCACTGCCCGGCCCCACCGGCCCCACAGCACCGGGACATCGGGGCTCCCTGGCTCAGGGGGCTTCCAGGTGCTCCTCCCAGGGGGGACAGACCCACGCTTCCATCAGCACCCCCAGGAGCAGCCGGTGCCTGGGCTGGCTGGGGGCATCCCTGTGACCCCCGGGCTGGTTGGATGGTCAAGCATCTGGGATGGATCCATCCATCCATCCATGCATCCGAGCACCTGCCTTGGCACAGGGCTGGAGGCTCTTGGTCTGCAGAAAGTCCACAAGAAACCCAAGGAGGTGAAGCTGCCCACAGTCCTGGGCCACCTCTGAGCTCCAGAGCCAAGTTCTTCCTCACGGGAAATCTCCCCTCCGTTAAAACCAAAAGCGAGAGTAAAGAAAGTTAAGTACAAATCAGAAAACAGTAAAAACCGTACGGCAGGAAAAAATATATATATTACTACAGGGGCTAGAACTCCAAAGGCTCGTCTTGTTGGATCCTAAATTGCTTTACGTGGGCAGGGGGGCAGGAGAGAAGAGCTAATATCCAAAGTCCAACAGAAAGAACCAAAACCGAGTCTGCCTTCCCCTCCCAGGAAGTGCTGAGAGATGTCGGGAATGCCCCCAGCCCTGGGAGCAGACTGGCCCTGGGAGCAGATCACTGTCCTGCCATGGCACAGGGAGAGGGAAGGAGGGAGGAGTCACGTCTTCCCTGGTGCCACCGTTGCAGCACCGGGGTGTTCAGCCCCATGTCCAAGAACCGCAGTGAGAACCAGACCCTCAGCTCGGCCGCCCTCCTTTATACTCGTATCTCATCATCATCTTCATCAGCAAACGAGAACTCCCTGTCGGGGCGTTTTGGGGGCCCCCCCCGCTGGCTCGGTGGCCTGGGGACAGGGCTGCGCTCCTCGGGCCCCGAGGTGCAGCTGGATGCTGGACTGCTGTCCCTGGGCCCACGGGCTGGGCTCTGGCTCGGCGGGGCCACCACTGCCACCACCGGGGAGCCGGGCAGGGCGGCCTCCCCCTCCTCCTCGTGGCTCTCCTCTGCCTCGGGGTCTTCGTCCTGCTCCCACTGATCCTTATCCATGATGCTCAGGACGTCCCCGAGCATGGAGGGCCCCAGGTCGATGTGGAAGGACATGATGGACTCGGCGTGCTTCATGCCCGCCCCGCCCTTGGCCACCACGACGGGCAGCTCCGTGATGTCCCCGAAGTCGCGCTCGTCCAAGCTGGGGCTCAGCGGCCCCGCGGCCGCCCCGTTCGGGCGCTGCTGCTCTTCGGGGCTCATCTCCTCGGGCTTCTTGACGGGGCTGGAGGAGAGGCTCTTGGGCAGCTGCCCCGCGCTCCTGTCCACCTCCTTCTCGTTGAGCTGGGGCAGGGACACGGCGTTCTTGACGAAGAGCGCCGAGTCCCGCAGCGAGCCCAGCATGTCCCGCCGGTCGCCGCGTGTCACCGACTGCGAGCGCTTGCTGCTGCGGAAGCGGCGGGACAGCAGGCTGGGCTTGGAGGCTCCCGGCTCCTCGCCCGCCTCCGGCACCGGCTCCCCGGCCTTGCTGGTGAGGAAGGAGGTGTCCCCGAAGGCGTCCCCCGCGCGCCCCACGTGCATGGTGTGGCGGAAGTCCCCCAGGGGCGCGCTGATCATCTCGGCCGTCAGGTCGGCCCGCGAGCGGCGCTTGGAGTGGGCAGAGTTGGACACGAGCTGCTTGAGGATCGGCATGGTGGCGGTGAGGGGAGGCTGGGCAGAGCTGCACCGTGTCCCGCCGGTGCTCACAGCTGGGGCTCCACGGCTGGGATCCCACCGGCGTCACAGACGGGTCACTCCTGGGGGAGAGGACAGAGGGACATGGTCAGGCTTTGAGGACATGGACGGGCCTTCACCCTGCCAAGCTGCAAAATGCGACCCCATGCCCACAAGCTGCTTGGTTCCCTCAGGAATAGCCTCCACACGGGGCATTGTTCCATGGGGAACACATCCTCTGACCCCTCCCAAGCTCCCCACACCCCCTGAAGCGGGTCCCAGACCTTATCCACGGAGCAGACACCCACAGGAGAAAGATCTGGGCAAAGGGATCCTTTGGGATGATCCCTGCCCCTGTGCCCCACATGAACGGGCACCAAAAGGGATGCAGGGCACCCCTGTCCCCTCCCCGTGCAGCCCCAGCCCGCCGGAGCGGGGCACGGCAGCTCCAGCCTCCGCCAGTCGCACGCCGAGGAGATGCCTGGGATTTTTTTTTTTTAATTGGAAGAAAGCAGAAAGGAGCAGACGCCAGAAGGAATTGGAAACAGACGGCAGGAAGTGTGTGAGGAGGGCGTAGAGCCCCCGGGAGGCACCGCACGCCGAGCAGGGGGACAAGGGGAGCCGGGGAGGGGGACACACAAGCACCCCACGGGTACCTCTTCACGCTTGGCAGCAGGGGGACATGGGGACACAGCCCTGCTGCACCCCAAACCCCTCCATCCTCACTGCTCCCCGGCGCTGAGCCCATGTGTGACCATCCCCACCCTCCCCGGCCACCTCATCGTCACGGCTGTGACTCAGAGGTGACAGAAATGACGAGGGCTCCGGCGGGGTGGGGTGTGCACGGGCACGTTACTCCTTCCCACGGGCCCCTCGGTCCCACTGTCCAGCCCAGCGCCCGCAGCCACGCGGGAGGGGACAAGGACACAGACCACGTCACCGCATCCCGCGCTTCCCATGGCGCCAGGCAGCCCCAGGTGGTCCCGGGAGGGGCTGCCGGGGAGGAAGGGCTTGTGGCCGCCCGCTTCCTCCCTTCGGGCACCGCCGGCGACACCGCGGCCCCGTGACACGCACGGGGAAGGGACGGACACGTCTGTCCTCTGAGCGAGCCTGGGGCGGGGGCCACATCCCCCCGCTGCCCACCCAGCCCCAGGGTGCAGCTGAATGGCTCCGCAGGGTCGGCTGGAAGCCAGCCTTGTCCCCACAGCCCACGGGCAGCGAGGGTCCCAGCACACCCCAGCCCTGCTCAGCTGGACACCGCAGGGCGCCGCGGGACCTACCGCCCGGCTCCCAGCATGGCAAAGGGAGGGCTCCACCCCCCGTCCCTCCCCAAATCCACCCTGTGACACCCCCTGTCCCCTGCAGGAGCAACAGGACCTCAGGCAGGCTGCGGCAGGGCAGGATGGACTCTGACCCCCAGTGGGTGCAAAGTCCTGGTGCCCAGCCCTTCCGTGCATGGCTTCCATATGGGGCCGGGCAGGGCACTGGTGGCACGTGGCCACACTCCCTGTCCAGCCCCGTGCAGGATCCCACCACCCCAGAGAGGCCCAGCCTGAGCAGGACCCGCTCCCTCGCAGGATCTGGCGCTTGCCCGGCTGAGCGCGTGTGCACGGCACGAACGCCTTCCCCTTCCCAAGTCTCCTTCCAGGCCGGCATTCCTCCAGCCTTTGGTTTTCCATAAAACAAACACTCCCGGCGAGCTCCCCAGCTGGGCCAGGCAACCGTGCTGCTGATTTAGGCCATCTGGGGACTGTCCCTGCCTCGTATTTAGATTTCGGGGCCAAGTTCAGCATTTGTGAGATACTTTGCAAGCCGCACCAAAGGGGCCACCGGGAGGTTGGAGCGGGACATCGGAGCACAGCCGCCCCGGCCAGCAGAGCTCCATCACCATCACAGCCCCCAAACCAGCACCACACCCCCCTCAACACTCCTGCCCTCAAAGCTCTTTCACAGCAGCCAAAATCTCCCCCCACCCTCGATGTTCCTCTCCCAGCTCACCCCGAGGGGTGATGGCAGCACAGTGGGGCTCTGCTGCCCGCACAGCCCAGCTGCCCACCCCGTCCTGCCCAGGGGAGCAGCACACAGAGCCCTTTTCTCCTCCTCTCGCTCGGGGAGAGCGGATCCTGTGACATTCCCGCTGCCGGCGCTTTCACAAACGAAACCAGGCCAGGCATCGCTGGCGCTGCCTCTCCAGCCACCTACCAGGGGAAGCTGCTGGTAACCCGAGAGACTTCACAGGCACCTGGCAGCACTGCCCATCCTGAGGCAGAGAGCCCAGAGCACGGCCAAGTCCCAGCAGTGCTTTGGAGCAAGGGGAGGGGATGAGACCTCCGAGCACAGGTTGAGGAAAAGAGGGATAAAGTGTACTGACAGCCCTGTGCCGCTTCCCACCTGCCCTCTGAGCCCTTTGTTAGCATGAGCTCTGAGCAGTGAGAGCCTCAGGTGCCCAGGGACACAATTGTCCCTGTAAATGAGTATCTGCTTGCAGAACAGTGGGATCCTGCAGCCAGTGAGGAAGTGGGACAGGACCATGTACCCTGATGGTGCAGGCTTCCCATGAGACCCCCTCCTCCATCCTCTCCATCTCATCCCGCTCAGCACCAGTCACACGTGGGGACCAGAGGGACAAGTGGCTCAAAGAAGGAGGGCAGGGAATGGGTGCACACACACAGGGGAAACGCCGAGTCCAGCCACGCTCCCACGCGTCCTGCCCCCGGCTCGTCCTGCTCCCAGGCTGGGAAAGCCAAGCCAGGAAAGCATCCCGGCCGGCCCGGCCGGCTCCAAACGAGCTCCCCAGCTTTGCCATGCACAGCACCCCAGGCTCTGCAGTCCCTGCAGCCCCGAGATCAGAGGATGCTCTCCCCACCCTGCCGGGTGCTGGGGCAGGGGCTGGGCCGGGCCAGTTGGGCCCCCCACACCGCCCAGGGCCAGGGAGAACCCGCACAGGGGGCAGGGAAGACACGGAGCCTGCTCAGCCCCACTTTGGGAAGCGCTGCCCCTCGGGGATCCGGCACAGGCGGCCCTTTGATGTTGGAGCCTGGCAGACGGCTGCTGGAGACAGGGCACGGATCACACCCTGTCACTGCCAGCCCCGGGAGGGGACCAAGCCGCTGTCACACCCTCGGTCGGGCTCCCCAGCGAGTCTTCCCAGGGCCTGGGGGCAGACGGTCCTGTCAGTGCGGGCAGCCCCGGCGCCCCGGTGACCGTCTCCACCCCGGCACGGTGACAGGTCTGGTCCTGTCCCTGGCATCGGGACGCCGCTGCAGCTCAGCCGTGGGATGCACGGAGCAGCCTCTGGAAGTTGAAAGGCAACTGACAGCGAGCATCAGAGGCAGGGACGGCGAGATGGCACACGGGGCGGGCGGGAGGCAGAGCTCGGCTCTCGCCAGGGCTCTCGGCACACGGAGCAGCGCCAGGCTGGGGAACTCACCGCCCCAGCGCCAGCACGCCAGTGCCAAAAGCAGAGAAGCGCTCCCCGAGGGACTGCCAACAGCCAGGAGGTAGCCAGAGTTCAGCAAGGAACTATTGGCAGGACACGCCAGAACACGCACAGGACCATAAATCCTCCTGCTTTGGGGCTACGAACCAGCCCGCGGCTCTCCAGAGCCAGGAGGGGACTCTTCCGAGGGGAAAGGTTATCTCCTCGCTGGTCCTGGCTCCTTCTCTCACAACAACAGGGGCTGGCCGGGGTCCGACAGGATACCGGGACTAAACAGACCTCCCGACCTCCGCTGGGCTCCGAATTCCTGCGGTTTCGCTGAGGTGGACGGGAAGTAAACAGGCAGACTTCCCACAGCGCGGCCACGGCTCCCTACCTGCCGGGGGGCCCGCAGCCCACAGCAGCCGGCTCGGGGGGCCCGCGGCGGCTGTTTGTGCTCAGGACAAAACCCAGCGAACAAAGGGAGAGAGCGGCACGGTCAGCACAACGCCGCCGGCAGCGGGGCTGGCCGGGGGGGCCGCGCAGGGAGCCCCGCGGCCGGGCAGCCCATGGCACGGACCCCCGGGGATGGGGGCTCAGGGCAGCCTCGCTCTGCACCCCTAGACCCAAATCCACCGAGCCTCCCCGGGGCTAAACCTCAGCTGGAATCGCTCCACGGTTTCCGAGGGAGCTGCGTCCAAAACAGACTTGTTTACTGTGTGCTCGGCCGGGGAGAGAGCCCCGTCCCGGGGTGCAGAGTGCACGCTGTGCCTCAGTTTCTAACCCAGCCCATTAACGATCCCTTTGGAACAGCTTCCCTACTGTATAGATCCCAACTCCTTTTGAAACAGCCCTCCTGATCCATAGATTCGGCGCTTGGAAACATCCATACTTAACGCTGCTGCTGCCGCCGGGGTCAAACCGGGGCGGCGTGGGACGAGTCCAGCGCCCCGCGAGCGGCCGCTGCCCACTGAGTCCCAGCTCCACAGGCACCGGAGCGCGTTTGGGAGCCGGCTCCGCGCCCAGGGCTGGCACAGCCGCGCAGCTCCCTCTCTCTGGGGCACCGGAGCGAGGTGGGGAGCCAGTCCCGTGCCCAGGGCTGGCAGAGCAGGGCAGGTCCCTCTCTGCGGGGCACCCATGGGAGCGGCGTGTGTCGCGCAGGGACTGGGAGCAGGGCAGGGTGGGAGCCGGCCGGGACCCCGAGCCCTGTCCCGGGCCGCCGGGGGATGAGAGGGACGGGGATTTCGGGCGGCTCTGACTCAGCACCCGTCGGCGCCCAGCCCCGGCCAGCCCCGGGGTGCCCCTGGAGCCGCTCCAGCACGGGGAGGATCCACCTTCCCGAGACGGGCCGCGGGTAGCCACCGCCCCGGCCGCGACCACCGCCGGCTCCGACCACAGCCAGCCCCACGCGGGGCTCGCCGGAGCCGCGGGCGAGCGGCCACCGGTGGCCGGCGGGGCGGGGTGTGCCGGGCCGGTGCCCCACTCCGGGCAAACACCGCTCCGCATCCTGTTAACCCTCTCCCCCACCCGCGCCACGGGACAGACCCCACGGCCCCGCGGGAATTGAGGCGGGGGGCCACCGCCGCCCCCCCTGCCCGGTACCGGAGCGGGGCAGCCCCGGGGACCCCGCCCGTTCACCGGACAATAGCCGAGCGAGCGCGGCTGCCTCCCCCCGAGCAGGGTCCAGCCGAGCCGGTCCAGCCGAGCCGAGCCGGGGCTCCCCGAGCCGGCCCGACCCCCGGAGCCCCCGGCCCCCCCGTACCTGCTCGCCCGGGCCCCGCCGCCGCCGGTCCATGGCCGCGCCGCGCCGGAACGGAGCCCCCCCGCCGCGCCGGTGATGTCATCGCCCCGCCCGGGCCAATGGCGCCGCGCCACGTCACGGGCTGTCCCACGCCCTCCATTCAAACCCGAGTGGGGCGGGGGGCCGGGGGGCCGGGGGGGGTGACCCTTGTCCCCAACGCGGCCTCGCTCAGGGGGTCCCGCGGGAGTGGGGACATGAGTGGGGTCATGAGTGGGGTCCCGGCACCGCGGGGATGCGCTGGGGGAGCGGGATCGCGGGAAGCTTCCCCCGGAGGGGGTTGTGAGTGGGGTCTCCCGGCCCCTCCTAGGCGTGGTGCAGGGATGCCACCGTTCCAATCGTGACTGTGACACCCACTGGGCTACAGCACCCACACCTCCCCTCCGCCGCCCTCGTCTCCCTGTTCCCAGCCAGCCCCACTGCTCCATCCCCCTCAGGGGGCCGTGGGGTCCCTCCAGGCCATGGGTGGTTTGAGTGGGCAGTGGCCAAGACACGATGACAGGGGCTCCAAGGCCACTCCAGACCTCCGGTGCTGGTGCTCTCTCTGGGTTCCACGGCCCCACCGGAGCTGGTGATGGATTCCGTGGCCGCCCCGGCTCTGGGGAGGGGCTCCATGGCCCCCCCAGTGCTGGTGATGGATTCCGTGACCATCCCAGCCCCCCGGAGCTGGTGAGGGGCTGAAAGGGAGAGTGCTGGGCTGCACAGCCGCTCGCTCGCGGGGATTAAGACAAGACCTTTGTGGGAGAAAAGGGGCGGGAGAGCTGAGATTATCCCGAACCTGCCTAATGCAGCGTTTCTTGGATATTCCGGAGCATCTGGCGTCTTTGTGGAGGGAGCCAGGATGGGGTGCAGGGGGTGGTGAATGGGGTCCTGGGATGCTCCAGCCATGCAGCCCTGGGATCTCAAGTGCTGGGACACGACGCTGTGAGGTCTGAAGGTCTCTCATGTCACCGGTGCAAGGAGCTCCATTCCCTGGGCCCGGCAGCACGGTCTGGGGGCCCATGGTGGCAGCACCAGGCTGGGCAGCCCTGGGCACTGTGATGGCTCATCTGGTGCTGACACTTCCCTCAGTGGGAAGGGAAGTGGCTTACACACAGAGCTGGCACTGCACTGGGCACTGAGGGTGGGTGTGGCACTGCAGAGATGCTGGGGTTGGTACCCAGGGCACAGCTTCTGCCCCCAGCCCGGGTGCCCAGCAGCATCTCACTCATGCCTGCTGCCTCCATCCCAGGCCATGCTGCTCCTTCCAGTGCCATTTTCCCAAATCATTTGCTTGGCAAATTTTATTTTCCTTCCTTTCCGCGTGGGGAAACTGAGGCAAGAGGCAAAGCCTGCAGCTGAGCGGGGGGCCCTGTGAGCCACCGCTGGATGCAACAGTGGTTTTTTGGTGGGTGAGGAAGAGGAGGAGGGTTTGCCAGAGCCCCCACCGGCAGCTCGACCCACTTGCATGGGGACAGGGTTGAAGGCTGGTGTGACACCGGTGCAGCTCTGCTCGCCTCACCTGACGCTGTCACGGGAGCAGGGAGATGGCTGAGACAGCGCAGTCAGGAGGGATTAACATCAACCGGCTGCTGGGAGCCGCCGGGAAGGCTCCCGCGGGCTGGCCTGGCTCCGGCTGGGAAGAGCAGGCACCCACTCAACTTGAAAAACTGCCTGGGAGAGACGGGCCCCCTCCACGCTCCCTCAGCCACGCAGAGCCCGGGGCTGGATCCGGCCCTGGGGAGGCGGCAGCCAGGTCGGGGTGCTGGGCGGCTCAGGATCACGGAGCTCAGCGCTCCCGCCCTCCTCAGCCACCGCCGGTTCCTTTTGCTGCTTCTCAGCAGCTTTTGAAAGCAGGGAAGAAAAAAGAAAAGGCTTGAAAAGCGCTTTGAAAAGCAGGGCAGGGAGAAGCGCCCAAGTTCCCAGCAGCTCCATCCCCTCCTCCTGCCATCAGCGCCTGCCAGCTTTGTCTGCCGGCACTGCCGAGCCAGCGGGGTGCTTTCCCTGAGCCCCAGTGCTGGGGATCGCCCTCGGACACCCCAGGGTGCCAGGAACGAGGCGTTGCCCCCACAGCTCCCCCAAATCCCTCCAGCCCCACGGCCCAGCGCTGGCTGCTGCCAGAAGCCTCCCCACCAGCCCCACTAACACCAGAGACACCAGTTTGCACCCACAGCCGGGGGGGTTTCACCCCTTCCCCCCACCGTTTGCCCAGGGCTGAGCAGGGTGAGCAGTTATCCAGCTAATCCTGGCAGGTTGTACTGCTCACTGCTGGCATCTCAGCACTCTTGGGGTGCCACTGGGGTGAGCAGTGTGCAGGTCGGAGCCTGCAGTGGGCAGGTTCACCCTGCCTTCCCCAGCTGGCACACTCTCTCTGGGTGCCAGGGAAGGAGCTCCCACAGCTCACCACCCACCCAGGAAACCATCACCCGGATGGGATGCAGCCATCCCAGCTTCTCCCAGGAGATCTGGGGTTCCAGGCTGGAACAAGATGGTCTTTAAGTTCCCTTCCAACCCAAACCATCCTACGATTCTATGATCCCACCTGGAGCGTGGCTTCTGCAGGGACCCACCGTGGCTGGCAGCACCCATGGAAACCCTGGCACAGCTTCGGCACAGGGACCCCTTCAGTGTGGTGCACCCCCACCTGCGGGACAGGGTGCACAGACCTGGGTCTGTCCTCTGCTCTTCTCTCCCTGCCACCCCTGGCATGGTGCAGTGCCCCAGGCACGTGGGGCTCTGAGGATGCGCCGAGTCCCGTCTGGCCCCCGGCGTGGCAGGAGGGGCTGTCCCTGTCCCCATGGCCCAGGGCAAGGGAAAGGTGGGGACATGGCACACTTGGCTCTGCCCCAGGAGCTGGCAGGGAGCCAGAGAGATCTGGAGGACAGGGAGAACCCAGGCTGCAGGGCTGCTTCTAAAACAAAGAAATTCAGATAAATCACAGCCCAGTTTTACTGGTCACAGCCCCTGTTTTTGGCACATAAACATCTCCCTGTAGCACCTGAGGCAGGGAGCAGGTCCCACTCCAGTGCTGCCTCATCCGCCCAGAGAGGTCTGGGGGTGCAGCGTGTCCCCTGTGCCCCCCTTTGGCTCCCCCAGCGCTGACAGCGAGCGGTGCTCTGCCCTTGGGGGAACCGCAGGCCAGCGGAGCAGCGCCCGGGAGAGATGTCAAGGCCAATTCAGTCCCCGGGGACTGATCGGTGCCGACAGCTCCCCCTGCACGGAGCAGCTCGGAGAGCCGGCAGTGCCGGCAGCACTGGGGGTGGGCACGGGCAGCCCACACCTGCCTGGAGGGAGGCACTGGTTGTGACAGCGGTGTGGTGAAAGCCAAGGTGGCAGACAGGTGGCTGTGCTCAGTGTCTTCCCCTGCCAGCCCGCTCGGTCCCATTCCATCCGTGCCACGGGAAAACTGAGGCAGCACAGGTGAGCAAGAGCCCCTGCCCGTGCCACTGGCACCCAGCCCATCCCTGCTGCGCCCAAACCGGGCTCTGTGCCCTGCACAGCTCCCAGACCATCCCTGGGGAGCAGAGAGCCAACTCACTGCCATGCTGGGATGTGGGATCCCACCCCTCAGCCGTGGTTTCCCACGAGCACAAAGGGCTCCTCCCGCCTTGGCCGCTGTCGCTGCCGCAGGGCCCTGGTGCTGTGGCCACAGCAGTGCCGGTGGCTTCACCTCCCGGCCCGGGGCCAGCGCCAAACCTGCCGCGGATGTGGCTGCACCTCCAGCTCCTCCTTCCACCCTCCTTCCACCTTCCAGGTCAGGGCAGGTGAGTGGGGCCTGGGCTCTGCTCTGCCCCTGTGCCAGGAAGCACACGCAGACCCCACGCGGGTGGCCCTGGGACCTGCATCCCACTGTGCCTGCAATGGGGGACACGTCTGGGGACCTTCTCAGTGCTGCTCCCAGGGGCTGGCACGTGCTCCTCCCATGGGGAGCATCCCTGGTACATGGATCATCCCTCACAGGGACCATCCCCCATACAGGAAGCATCTCTCGTACAGGGAGTGTCCCTTGCACAGGGGGTACCCCTTGCACAAGGTGCATCCCTTGCTCTAGAAGCATTCCTTGCACAGGGAGCATCCCTTGCTCTAGAAGCATTCCTTGCACAGGGAGCATCCCTTGCTCTAGAAGCATTCCTTGCACAGGGAGCATCCCTTGCTCTAGAAGCATTCCTTGCACAAGGAGCATTCCTTGCACAGGGAGCATTCCTTGCACAGGGAGCATCCCTCACACAGGGAACTCGCCTGTGCTGCTCAACTCCCCAGACCTGCTCTGCCCGGTGTCTCCGTCAGCTCCATGTCCCAGCCCCGGTGGGAGGAAGGTCCCTCTTGCACAAGCCAGGATGCCTGGGGCTGGAGTTGGGCTGCAAATGAGGAGCAGGATTTGTCCAGTCAAACGCAGGCCCTGCTCTGCCCTCATGTCACCATCTCCACCAGCGGAGTGTTGGGGCTCCCTTTGCTGCCCAGGAAGGGCACAGGCACCCCTGGGTGCTGTGCTGCCTTCAGCACCAGCTCCCAAGTTGGTCAGATGAGTCACCCACCAGCAATGCCCTCTGCTCCTGCTGGCTGGGGACACCCTGCACCGAGGAGGGGACAGATGGTGGCTGTGGCTCAGCAGTGAGGCCACCACAGCACCCCAACTCTCCCCAGTCCGGGGGGAGCTGCAGTCTGGGTGACCAGTCCCCAGAAGCACAACCCTCCCCTGGCAGCCCCTTGCCCACACCAGGTTGGGGTCCTGGCTCGTGGCTTCCAGGGGCTTTCCCAGCAGCTACAGATCCCACTGGGGTGGAAACACAAGGACACAGCCCCCACAGCTCCCTGCACCTTTCTGGGCTCCATCCCAGCACCTCTGGCACCTTTTGCCCACGTCCTTCCCTGGTGCCCCGGGGCTGACACAAGCCCAGCGGGGCAGTGGGACACACAGACACATCCTGCTGGCCCTTTCTCCGGCATAGCAGGGTGACAGAGAGGTGACACACTGATCCTCAGGCTGTTTATTGGCATTTCCCTCGGCTCAGCCCGGGCGCCGTGGCCCTGCCGGGCTGGTGCTGGCTCACTCATAGGCACTGCGGGGGCTTTGCTGTGCAGAGACCCCCAAAATGGCCACGGCCATGGACCCCCCGGGCACTGCCACCCCTAAATGCCCTCAGGCCTCTGCACAAAACCCCATTAAAAAGCCCCAAACCACCAGAAATGCCAAGGGGGGGCTACAATTGCTGTATTGCCCCACTTGAGTCCTCCCCAGATCCCCCGGGGTGCAAAATCGGGGGGAACTCAGCACCACGTGCACCCCAGCGGGGCTTTCCTGGGGTTTAAGTCCTGGGTTCTCCTGTGGGGCTGTGCTGGGCCAGGCACAAGCGAGGGAAGGAATTAATTGTCCCCTGGGTTCCCAGCACAGGGGGTGCCCCCTTCTCCCAAAGGCTTTGTGGGTCCAGAGCAGGGGGTTCATGTCCAGAGGTTTGAAGATCAGCAGAGCTCCTCTTCCCCTCCACAGTCGGGGGTCTCTGTGTCACTGCTTGTCCCCACGTCCCGGGGGAGCCACAAGTGGAAGGGCTGGGGTTTGGCACAGCAGGGGCCCCTCACCCAGCCCCCAGCACCCAGGGGATCCCAGCGAGTCCAGCAGCAGCTCCAGGGCAGCCCCGGTGGGTGCCAAGGGCAACGTCCAGTGCACCCAGAGCCCCCCTGCCCCACCTCACCCGAGGAGTCCACGATGCAGAAGCTTTGGCCAAAGAGGGGAGCTGGGTTTGCTCCCCAACCTGGGGACAGCACTTCCTGCTCCAGCGCTGCCACAGAGCCTGAGGCTGCTCCCCCTCGGTGCCCTTCGGCCTCTCCCCTTCCTCCTCCTCTTCTCCCCCTCGCCGCTTTTTTTTCCTCTTCATTTCTTGGGGCTTTTCTTTTTTTTTTTTTCTTTTTTTTTTTTTTTTTCCCAATGTTTTTTTCCTCTCCCGTTTGGTGGTTGTGTTGTTTTTTTTTTTTTGCTTCCATTTAAATATCAAACGAAGGACGAGAACCCGGCGATGGGGGCTCTGGAGCCGGGGGCCAGGCTGCTGGGCGGGCGGTACAGGGTCCCGGGCTGGCTGCTGGGGGGGTTGGCGGGGGCCTGGGGGGTGGGAGTCCTGCTGGCTTTGGGACGGAAGAGGCTGCCCTGCTGCGTGGAGGTGCTGTTGGAGAGCGGGGTGTGGTCGGGCTCCCCCGAGTCGCTCTCGGTGTAGCTGTAGGCCTGTGCCCGGGAGATGCCCTTCTGCTGCCGCCGCCACGAGTTGTAGTAGGTGGGGTCGCTGATGTAGTGGTTGACAAAGGAATGGGCCTTCTGGTGCCCGGGATCCACCTCGTACTCGCTGTCACTGCCCTGAAACACAGGATGAGGGAGTGAGGCGGGGGTGGAGACATCAGCTGCAAACCCCAAAATGCCCCAAATGTCTCATCTCCCAGGCAACCAGCAACAGGACAGGAGGACATGGCCTCAAGCTGCGCCAGGGGAAGCTCAAGTTGCGACATCAGGAGGAATTTCTCCATGGAAAGGGTGGTCAGGCACTGGAAGGGGCTGTCCAGGGAGGTTTGGAGTCCCCATCCCTGGAGGTGTCCAAGGAAAGCCTGGCCATGGCACTCAGTGCTCTGGGCTGGGGGACAAGGTGGGCACCGGGCACAGGGTGGACTCAATGACCTCAGAGGTCTTTTCCAACCTAAATGATTCTGGGATTCCCACTGTTTTCCTGGTGCTTTCCCAGCGCTCTTTTGGGAATGCTGGCGAGCACATCCCAAAAGTATTTAGAGGCTGGGATGGCAGCAGCACCACTGGGGGGTTTCTGCCTCTTGCTAAAACAAAACAAAACCTTATACAAAAGGTTCCTGGCCCCCCCCGAGGCTGCAATGCCCCCGGGCTGGCGGGAGGGGTGTTTTTGGGCTCTGCCTCGGCGCTGCCGGTAATTGGATTCAGCTTCCCCGGCGGCGCACAAAGGGCCCATTGAGGGCGGTGGGAACTGCCCCGCGCCAGCGCCAGCTCCCGCCGCTCTTCACAGCTCCTCAAAAGCCACTCGAGCCCCACTCGGGCCGCAGGGAGCAGGGCTGGCATCTGCCAAGGAAACAGCCGGTGTGGGCAGCGAGGGGGGGCCCCCCTGGGGACAGACCCCTCCTGCTTGGGGACAGTCCCCTCCTGCTTGGGGACAGCCCCGGGGACCCCCAGACCCTTCCCCTGGGCGTCAGCCTCGTCTTTTGAGATGCCACCCAGGATCCATCCCGGGGGTGATGCTCCCATGGCCTCCCTGGGGCTGCCTGCCCGGGGAGCTCCCATGGCCACGCTCCTGCCCGGCCACAGCTGCCCGTTGCTCCGGGACAAGACAAAGGTGGCATTTTGTGGACTTGGCAGAGCCGTGGACGTTGCCACCAGCGACCGGGCAGTGGGACAGTCCCCCAGCCCTGCTGACCTCCCGTTCCCCAGCCCCTGTCCCCAGCAGCCCCGTGAGCCCCCCACGGTGTCACATCCCCAGCACACGGGCCGGGGGCTGGGCCAGCTTCGCTCAGGCTCCGTGCCACGAAGCCATGGGGATGCTGCTGCCTGAAAAGCAGGACGGGGCAGGAGCAGCGTTGCTATTCCCGAATGAGCACCAGGACCTGCCTCGTGGCAGGCAGAGCGCAGGGCTGATGCCCAGGGAGGGCTCCCAGCACCCTCCATCCTGCCCCAGTGGATCCCCACGTGCAGCCCCGGGTGGTCACCTGGGAGTCGGAGACCTCAGAGGGTTTCTCGGTGAGGCTGCTGCTCTCGGCGGGGATCAGGTCGTTGTACTTGGTCACATCCTCGTCCGAGTAGTGGAGGCTGCCGGGGCTGGGCCGGGGTGGGGACCTCGGGGACAGGCAGGGGGTCAGCGTGTGTCCCCTCCCCTCGGGGCTGTGCCACCTGGGGACAACTCCAGCCGACTCCCAGGGCAGGCTCAGGGACCATCCCTAAGCTGGTTGGCCAATTCCCCCCAAAAACCCCTGATCCCATGATCCACAGGGGCTCAGGGAGTCCCAGCTTTTCAGGGGCCATGGGGCAGAACAGGGTCACCCCCGGGGGTCCCAGCCCTGTGCCCATCCCACGATGGAGCAGGAATGGACACGATGAGTGAAACAGTCCCCCTGTGTGGGGAGGGGGCTGTGGTGGGGGGTCCCTACCGGGTGTAGATGCCGTTCTTCCGGCAGAAGGAGTTCTTGACGGAGAGGCGCCGGTTGTTGAGCTCCAGGGCAGGGAAGCTGCCCTCATCCAGGCTCACCATCTCCCCGTGGCTCAGGGCGGTCGCCTTGGAGCTGTTCCCTGGGGGATGGGATGCTCAGCCTCTCCCAGACCCTCCCCAGGCAGCACAGCACAGCACAGGGCGGGTCTGGACCCTGCACAGGGGGGCTGGAGAACGGTCCAGAAGGAATTGTGCTGGCTCCAGAGTGACCACAGCCAGGAGGTGCCAGCCCTGTGCTCAGTGCCATGGGCCATGCCCAGCCTGCCTGACCTGGCTCAGCCCCCCGAGCTGCCCCAGTGCCTGCAGCTCCCAGCTCTGGGGCTGTTTGCTTAGCGAGGAGGTCTGGATTTTCCCCACAATTTGAGCCCTTGATAGAGCTAAGAAAACAGAGCTGTGTTTGGCTAATCCCAGTGACCTCTGCAAGCCCCCGGGCTGCCCTGCCTCTGCAGCTGACTGTGGGACAAGTCAGTTATTTAATCTTTAGCTCCCAGTGTGCTCTGGGAAGGCCACAGCATCCTTATCATGTGTCACTGGCTCCCTGGGGCAGCTGTTCCCAAGGCAGGCAGGAAGGGAGGCTCCCACCGCTCCACTCAGACCCCAGAGGCAGGCAGGGAGACCCCCAGGAGGCTCCCATGGGATCAGGGCTGGCACTTGGAGGGTCCTGTCACCACCCAGCACACTCCCACACTCACCTGAGTCTGACTTCTTGGAGTACTTCTTGCTCTGCCCACGGATGATGAGCACGAAGACAAGGAGGAGGATGAAGATGAGCCCCACCAGGGCAATGACCACCAGGAACCACCACTCCTCGTAGAATGGGTTGGTTTTCTGGGCTGGGGCACAGCAGGGAGGGTCAGAGGGGGATAGGCGTGGGGGACAACTAGTCTGGATGCACAGACCCTACTGCAGGGCACGGGGTCCCTTGGGGAATTTTATAAGACCTGGATGCACGTGGTAAGGGGATAACAGGGAGCTTTGGAATGGGAGTGCTGACAGTGGAATTTGGGACTCTGTAGGAGCCAGGGGATGGCTTTCAGTGATGGCCATGAGAACAGAACAACACCAGGGCCCTCCCTCTGGCACAGGGGGGACAGCAACTCCCCAGGACACCCACGTGCTGCCCACCTGACACGGAGGGGGAGGGAGTGCTGGGGGTCCCGTAGCCATAGTCATTCACGGCGATGACACGGAAGTCGTAGCTGACCCCCTGCTTGAGGATGTCCATGCTGAAGGTGTAGGAGGTCACCTCCTTGGGGATGTCTTTGATGAGGATGTCCCAGAGCCCCTCGTCTGGAAGAGAGAAGGGGGCTGGGAGGGAAGGGCTGGTTCTGCAGGACACCCCAGGGAGAGGGGCTGATGTGCCTGCATCCAGGACCGTGTGCCCTCTGGGTGCTGCCCTTTCCACCAGCCCCGCTCCACAGTGTTTTCCTCACAGATCAGCACATGGTCAACCCACAGACACTGGGTCCTAATCCCCAACCCAGCCTGTCAGGTGGCCTGGGACAGGTCAGCACTCCCTGCCACAGTTTCCCTCTCTCCTGACCCCAGGGCACGTCTGGTATCGAGGTGTGGACGAGAGGAGCTCAGTACCTGAGGGACGGGCCTCGATGACGTATCTGGTGATGGGCCCTTGGCCGGGGTCCCCGCTCGACCAGTGGATGGTGATGGCTGAGCCATAGCGGGAGATGAAGGGCTCACCGGGGGGGCCGGGGGCACCTGGGGACCCAGAGCAGAGCTGAGGGAGGGGCCACGAACTGGCACACAGCTATGCCAGTCCCCACCACATCTCCCCCTGACTCCACCACATCCCCCCCACGTCCCCCGTACCTTCCCCAGGCCCCGTGGTGATGTTTGCCTCAACGTCCGGCCCGTAGGCAAAGGTTTTGGCCCGGATTCGGAACCGGTACGTGACCCCCTCGGCCAGGTCCTTCACCTTCATCCACAGGGGGCTGTTCCCCTTCACGTCCACTGTCACGATCTTGCTGACACCTGTGGGGACGGAGGCTGAGCTGGGTCCCCCCCAGATTCCTCCCAGCTGCCCCCCGAGCACAGCCCAGCCAAGCCCTCACCATCCACGGGTGTGCAGGGCTCATAGACCAGCCTGTAGCCCTCGAGGACGCCGTTGGGCAGCGGTGGTGGCTCCCAGGACACGTTCACAGACGTGGTGGTCAGCTCGCTGAACCGGATGGACCCGGGGGCACTGGGGGCTGTGAGGGGGTAGAGCAGCAGGGCCAGCTCAGAGCTCCCAGGGGACACTCCCAGCTCAAGCCAGCCCCTCTCCCTGCCTCCACCCTAACGGTGGCAATCAACTCACACCCCTCTGTGCCCCATCCCCTCTGCAACCATTTCCATGGGGGACTGAGAGCTTGTCTCTCTTCCCCAGACCTTCATCCTTCTCAAAACTCAGCTTAAACCTCCATCTCCGCGTGCCCCCAACCCACAAGCCCTCCAGGGTGAGCCCAGGGCCGCTCTGCTCGGGATTGCAGGAGCTGGGGTGCAGCTGGGATGAAGGGGAATCCCTGGAGTCGGACCCATGGAGACACCCGCCCATGGAGACAGCTCCCCACGGAGCCTGGGGGGGCTGTGCCACGGGCCCCACCTGCCTGCTGTGTCCGTGCCTTCACGGGGGGGCTGCGGGGCCCGTCTCCCGCGGCGTTGAAGGCGGCGACGCTGACCCAGTACGAGGTGTAGCCCGTCAGGTTCTTCAGCTTCACCCCGTTCTCGGGCAGGAAAAGGGTCTTCACCCGCGCGCTCTCGTTCTGCCGCTGCGCCTCCCAGAAGTGGATCTGCAGGAGCGGCAGGAGAGGGCATGGAGACCTGGGTCACGCATGGATCCAACCCACCTCGCCTTCCCCGAGCCCTTTGCTGTGCCCAAACACCCCACAGAGCCCTGCAAGCCGGCAGCAACCCGATGCATCATCGCGGCTGCATCCCGACACATCCCGGCTGCATCCCGATGTATCCCGGTGCATCCCGGCCACATTCCACGGCCGACGGCGCCACCTGCCGCCCCGCCGCCGCTCGGCACCGGGATGGGACACCCGGGATCTCCTCGGGATACCCAGCATCTATCTTCCAGCATCTTCCCAGAATCCCTTCCCAAGACTCAAGCACCTCCCAGCTTTTCCCAGGACACCCCGAGCCCGCCAGGAACGCAGCAGCTCCCCAGAGCCCCCCGTGTCCCCGAGCCCCTCCTGGCTGCCAGGAGGTACCTTGTAGCCCTGTATGTCCCCGTTCTGGCTCTCCACGGGTGGCGGTTCCCAGGTGACATCCAGCTGGGTGGCCGTGGTCGCCTGCACAGCCACGTTCTGGGGCGCTCCGGTGGGCACTGCAGTGAGGGAGGGGAGATGTCACCGCCCAGCCGGGACCAGGGAGGGGAACCCCAACACTGACGTGGGGGGTGCACTGCCTCGCTGGGCAGTGTGGGGTACCAGGGCAGCAGAGCTCCCTCCCCACAGCCCCCGGCCATGGGCATCCCCACAGGGACTCACCTGCTTCCCCCACAAACACCTCCTGGGGGGGGCTGGGGGGCCCCTCTCCCACGGCATTGTACACGCTCATGCGGATCTCGTAGCGCCGGTGCTTGCTCAGGTCTGGGGGAAAGGGACAAGGGGTGAGTAAGGCCCTCTCTGTGGTGGTGGGGGGGTCCTGCTACCCCCAGGGGACCCGGCAGAGCCCCCCTCGCTGGGGAAGAGGGGTTGTCCCCAAGGAGCAACCGGAGCAGACAGGCAGAGGGGTCCCTGGGTGCCCCAGTCCATCCCGCAGTGCAGGCAGACGGAGGGGAGGGACACACAAGGGTGGCAGTGGGGAGGACACGGGGGGACACAGGGGAGTGGTGACTTACTGTCCAGCTCGTACTGGGTGAGGGACACCTCGCTGAGGTTGTGCACGGCGTAGACGGCTGGACAACACAGGCAGGAGAGCAGGTTAGTCCCACACACGGCACGGGGGGGCCCCCACCTCCCAGCGCCCACCACAGCATGACCACCCCCCAGGATGGGCCAGGAGTCCTCTGCAAGGGCCCTGTCATCACCCCCAGGTGCCAGCAGGGCTGTCACAGCACTGAGGAGCCTTTCCATCCTCCAGCCCCATCTCCTGAGTGGCACAAGCTGGGTCTGGGCATGGGGGTCTCCACAGGGGACAGGGCAAGGTCCTGTCTCAGGCACTGCCCTTGTCACCCATGTCCCTGCTGTCCCCAGAGTGGATGTGACCGTGTTCCCTGTGGGGGCTGAGGACAGCAGCACACCCAGACAGACAGCAGGACATCACACAGACCCCCATGTTAGGTACAGACACCTGAGCTACAGGGACACGGGGGCTGTGCACAGTGGGACAGAGCCAGTGACAGCACACAAGCATGTTAGAGACCACGGACCTGGTGGCACCAGGGACCCGGTGACAACTCCAAGGGGCACAGCCTGACCCTGGTACCCAGGAGAGGCCGGGGTGCACAGGAAGCTGCACTGTCCCATCCCCTGCCTGCCACCCCTGGGTCACCCCCAGCCCCCGTCCCCAGGGTTGGGGGGCCATGGGCACTCACGGGTGAGCTCGGCCCACGTGGCACTGGGGTTGCCGATGCCGCGCAGGGTGAAGCCGCGCAGGCTGTCGTACACCAGCTCCCGGTACCGCAGCCGGAACCCCAGCAGGATCCCGTTGATCTTGTCCTCGGCCGGGGGCTGCACGGGGAGGGAGGACAGTGAGGGGCTGCTCTGACCCAGGGCTGCCAGCACCCCGAGGTGGCTGTCCCCAGAACGCCTCAGTGCCACCTCCCAAGGGGCCAGGAGGCCAATCCCGTGACACCCCGTGAGGCAGAGGGGACAGCACCTGCCAGCGGATGAGCACCGATGTGGTGGTGTGCGGGGTGATGGAGAGGATGGTGGGAGCTTCCTCAGGGGCTGTGGGAGAGAACAGGGTGGTGAGGCTCCAGAGATGCCCAGGGCAGGGGGGATGCCCTGGGCACAGGAGGAATTCCGTGGGCAGCGGGGCACCCCCTCTCCCTGCCCCAGGAGGTGCAGCCTGTGCTGACCCGCCTGCAGGGTGGTGAGCGACTCCGACTCCTCGCTGTACTCGCTGTCCCCGATGTCGTTCGTCGCCTTCACGCGGAACTTGTACGAGGTGAAGGGCTTCAGCCTGGGGGGAGCAGAGCGGGATGGGGACAGTGAAGCCAGCAGGTGACCCCCTGAGCCAGTCCACAAGGCCAGCACTTCTCATCAGATGGGGAAACTACCCAAAGCATCCCCCATCCTCTCCCCAGCTCCCCGTCACCCCCAGCCCCCTCACCGGTCCACGACGAAGGCGGTGGCGTTGTGGCTGACGGCGGTGGAGTGCAGAGCCCACTCTCCGTCGGGCAGCTCCCTGCTCTGCACGGTGTAGTAGCGCACGGGGGAGAGCCCGTCGCTGCCCGGCTCCCAGGAGAGCAGCACACTGCGCGCCCGCACCTCCTCCTGCTGTGCCAGCGGCTTCCCGGGGGGCTGCGGGCGGGCTGGGGGAGGCAGAGGGCTGGGAGCACTGCATGGGCACACACAGCCCCCCGCCCCGGGCCGCACCCCCCAGCGTTACCTCTCTTCTCGGTGGTGACCACCAGGGCCTCGGCCGCCTCCCCCCAGCCCTTGCGGGTCTGCGCCGCGACGCGGAACAGGTACGTGGCCTCGGGCTGGAGCCCGGTGGCTGTGAACTGCCGGGCACTCGCCTCCAGCACCTCCACGGCCGCCGCGTTCACCGCCGTGGTGTTGAGGCGGTGGGTGACCTGGTAGGCTGAGGGTAAGGGAGAGGGATGGTGGGGCTGGGGAGGGGACACCAGCCTGGGCCACCTCCGTGTGTGCCGCCCCCTCCATGCCAACCCGCGCACAGGGACAGCACTGGGGGTTTGGCTCCCTCACACCCACCCAGGGACTGGCATCCAAGTGGGGAACTCCGGACCTGAGGGCTCCGAGATGCTCAGGGGATCCCAGGGAGCTGGTCTCTGCCTCCCCACACTGATTCCTGCTCCCACAGGACCTCTGAACCCCTCTGCAGAACATCCCAGCATGGTATGACAGAGATGGCTCCCCACCTACCCAGGATGACGCCGTTGGGTGCTGCGGGTGGCTGCCAGACCAGCCGCACCAAGGTGGTCCTCACTTCGGGGAAGAGGATCCCCACAGGGGGCCCGGGCACTGGAGGGGGAGAGATGGGGTTCACCAGGGAGCTCACGAGTGTGGGCAAAGTGCCAGATCCCATCTCCTGGGAATGGGAGCCCTGGGTGTCCTGGTCAGGGGGAGAGGGATCACCCCAAGGTACAGGGACGGGATGGGATAGGATGGGATGACCTTAGGCACCCAGGGACCCCCGAGCCCACCCAGGTGCTGTCACCCACCGTCATCCAGGGTGCGCTCGAGGACGGGGGGCCGGCTGGGCGTGCCGTCGCCGATCCTGGTGAAGGCCAGCACGCGGATCTCGTACAGCGTGTACTTGCCCAGCCCGGTCAGCTGGGCACTGTGGGAGGCATTGCCCTCCGCCAGCCAGAACTGGGCACGGCCCTCCGAGCCCTTCTCCTTGTACATCACCTGCAACAGACCCCGCGTGACACGGCCAGGCAAGGCTGGCACCCGTGGGCACCAGCTCGGCAGGGTGGCACAACTGGGGACCCGGCAGTGTGCAGGGTGATTCCCCCCAGGGAAAGCCATGCTCCCCAAGGTTGTGGATGAGGCTGCAGGGCACAGGCAGGGGATGGGCAGGGCTGCAGACAGGAGCTCACCTTGTAGCCCAGGATGAGGCCGTTGCAGTCGGCCTCGGGAATGTCGCTCCATCGGACCATCAAGCTGCTGGAGGAGGTGGCCAGTGCTGACACGTTGCTGGGGCCGGAGGAGGGCACTGCAGGGGGGTCACAGAGAGGGTCAGTGGCCGGATTGGCCGGGGTGGCTGCCCAGTGCCACGGGGTGGGCAGCGGTACCTGACTCCCGGGTGCGTCCCAGCACCAAGCGGCTCCAGGGCCCCGCTCCGATGGCGTTGAAGGCTTGGACCTGCACCCGGTACTCGGTCCACTCCTCCAGGTCCTCGATGGTGAACTCCCGCTCCACGCGGTCGCGGATCACGTGCACCGCCGGCTGCCCTCGCCCGTCCGCGCGCGCGTACCGGATCTTGTACCCCACGGAGTCGGGGTTCCCGTTGTACTCCTGCTCCAGGAGGGGCTGGCAGAGACACACACCATCACTCCTGATGTCCCACAGCTATCCCACCTCCATCCCCCTCCAGTCCCTGTGAGCCCCATGCCCGTAGGGCACAGACCCCACTCACCATCCAGCGCAGCCACAGGCTGGTCTCACTGGCTGTCCTCAGGGTGACGTTGGCAGGTGCCATGTCAGGGGGGGCTTGGAGGGTCTGGATCCTCCGGGAGGGCAGGCTGGGGGGGCTGGTGCCCACGATGTTCACCTGCCGCATGCGGAAACTGAGAGAGGAGAGAGGAGAGAGGGGTCATGGTGGGGGCTGAGAGAGCTCTGGTGCCCCGGGGAAGACACTGAGGGGGTTCATGGTGGGGAACAAGAGGGCTCTGGTCCCTTAGAGAAGACACCGAGGGGGGTCACAGCAGAGGGTGAGAAGGCTCTGTTCCCCCAGGGATGACACCCCAGCCCCGCCCTGGCCACTTGCCTGTAGTAGGTGTAGGGCTTCAGGTTGGGCACCTCCATGGAGCGGGTGTCGGGCTCGTTGGCCAGCTGGTGGACAAGCCCCCACTCTTCAGCCTCGCCATTCTGGCCCACCTGTGGGATGGGAGTGAGGTGAGCTGCCCCCCAACACCCCCTCGCTCCCCCTTGCTGAGCCCCCCGTTACCTGTGCCTCCACCTGCCAGCGGGAGATGGAGGTTTTGCCATCGTAGCCCGGGCGAAACTGGATGGTGACAGAGCGGGGCCCGATGTTGGAGATGCCCAGGTTGGTGGGGGCACCGGGGAGCTCTGTGGGGACAGGGTGGGATGGGTGGCACTGGCTGCTCACTCCCCCAACACCACCCACAGCCCCCCCGGCATCCCCGCGCCGCCGACCTCACCTGGGGGGACCCCTGAGGAGATGGTGGAGGAGGAGACCTGGCCCTGGCCCTTGGAGGTCATGGCGGCCACCTCGATGGTGTAGGTGGTGAGGGCGGTGAGGCCGGTGACGCGGTACTCCAGGGTCACGTTGGGCAGGTAGTGGGTCACCCGCGTGTTGGTGCGGTTGTACTCCTCCCACGAGATCCGGTAGCCTGGAATGCACCCCCTGGGTCAGCCCCCTGCACTGCCCACCCCGAGGGGCTGAGCGGGGCCAGGGGTGGGCGGAGAACACGGGGGAGATGCTGTGGGGTGGGAATGGGAACAGGGGGAGGTGCTGTGGGGTGGGAACAGGACAAAGGGGAGATGCTGTGGGGTGGGAATGGGAACAGGGGGAGGTGCTGTGGGGTGGGAACAGGACAAAGGGGAGATGCTGTGGGGTGAGAATAGGATTGGGGGAAGATGTTACAGGGTACGAAGAGGACCAAGGTAAGAAGGGGACTAGGGGAAGATGCTGTGGAATGGGAAGAGGATAAAGGGGAGATGCTGTGGGGTGGGAAGGGGACCAAGGAGAGATGCTACAGAGTGGGAAGGCAACTGATGCAGGAGTCAGTACCTGCTGGTGCTCCCTTACCTGTCAGGATTCCATTCTTCTCCAGCGGCTCCTGCCAGCTGACCTTCAGGGATGTGTCCAGGATGTCACTGAAGCTGAGGTGCCCCACGGGGCCAGGCACTGCCCAAAGACACCCAGGCTCAGCATCCATGGGACCCCCACAAGGAGCGAGCATGGAGGGGGCTGCCCTTGGACGGGGCTTCCCGGGGCCTGGCAGTGGGACCCAGTGGCCCGTGTGGGTGGGGGCCGCTCCCCCCTCCCCGGGGGCGCCCCGAGGGTGGGCAGGGTCCGTCCCGCGGGAACGCAGCGCCCGCCCGTACCGTCCTCGTGGGTGCGCACCAGCTGGGGGGGGCTGCGCGGGCCGTCCCCCGGCGTGGTGAAGCACAGCACCGAGGTGAAGTACTCGGCGAACTTCCGCAGCCCCGCCACGTATCCCACGTGCACGCTGTCCTGGAAGTTGGGCCGCACCGTCACCACCGTCGCCTCCTCCTCGTGCTCCGGCTCCCACGCGATGAGCTGCGGGGAGGAAGGAGCCGGGGTGAGGGTGCTGCCTCTGCACACACACCCGTACCACAAACACCATCCTCGGGGCATCCCCCCCTGGCCTCCCTGCGTTAATTCAGAGTTGATGAAATATCAATGAGATGCCTCTCACGGAGCGTGCGCTGTGATTAACTCCGTCGATAACGGCGCGGGATCGCCCGCATCCAGGAGGGATGTTTGGGCATTTAATTGGTATTGTGCGAGATAGCCTGTAGCAACTTCATTAAACACTAATTAGGCCCTAAAAGTACTAATCAAAAATACTAAGTGGCATTTAATAAGAATGTTAAATATCCTGCTCACGCTGCTTATCTCATCCAGCGGCAATTAAATTCCCGAACTTCTTCGGAGTGGATTAAGACACAAGTTTAATGTTTTAATTCAATTTCATTAATGTAAATTTGAATTAATTGCAATGTGGAATTAATTGCAGAGCATGGGAGACTCCGAGCCCATGCAAGTGTTAAATAACAGTAAATATTATTTTAACAGTCGGGACATATCCAATTAAAATCCAGGATTTTGGCAAGGAGGAGCCAAGACAGTTTGTGAAGGTTGACCAAGGAGCTTTCCCCTCCCAGCTGCCCCAATTTTGGGGGGACTACGGGAATTGCCCCTCACCTTGTACCCCTGGTTGATGCCGTTGATGAACTGGGGGCTAGGGGGGTTCCAGGTGAAGCGGATGGTGGTGGAGTTGGTGGCCTCGGCCTGCACATTCCCTGGGGGCACCGTGGGGACTGTGGGATGAAGGGACAGCTCAGAATGGCTTCAAGCTCCACAAGGTCCTCCTCATCATCTGGGTGACAGCCCCCCAGGACCTCAGGGTGATGGCCCCGGCTGGGCTCTGTAGCCCCTGGTCACCTATCCCCAGCACATCCCAGTCTCCCTGGGACCCTCACATCCTGCCACCCATCCCCATCACCCCAATGGCACGACCTGTTGCTATCGGGGTGCCCACCAAACCCCTGCCCACCCCTGCTTGTCCCTGCCTGTCCCTGCCCGTCCCTGCCCACTCCTGCCCATCCCTGCCTACCTCCCTGCAGGGTCCACTCGGTCACCTTCATGCTGTAGACCCCCAGGCCGGCGCTGTTGTACGCAGCCACCTCGATCTCGTAGTTGGTCCAGATGATGAGGTCCTCCAGGAGCAGGTTGTTGACCTCAGCGTTGGTGATGTTCTTGAACTGGTACCCCACGGGCAGCCCGGCCAGGCAGTACCTGGTGACCAGGTGCCATCAGAGCTGCCAGTGGCCCCACCAACACCAGGGGTGGGATCCCCGGGCTCCCCCCCCGGCACCTACCGGATGATGTAGCCCTTGAGGACACCGTTCTGGTGGCTCTCGGGCGGTGGCTGCCACTGGATCATGATGGACTGGTTGGTGCGGCCGCTGGCGATGACGTTCTGAGGGGGTGCAGAGGGGGGCTCCTCGGGCAGGGACACCCTGTAGGGACGAGGTGGGATGAGCACCCAAGGGCTGCCAGCCCCTCTGGGACCCCCAGAGCTGGCTCACCTCTCCGTGTCCTTGCTGAACTGCCCCCTGCCCACGTCGTTCACGGCGCAGAGGCGGAACTGGTAGGAGCGAGCGGGGACCAAGCCCCGCACGGTCACCGATGTCACCTCGGGGTCCACGCTGGCCAGCAGTACAGTCCAGGGCGCGTCTGTGGGGGGACAGGGGCAGCGGGGTGGGGGACCTGACCTGCAGGACGCTGGGGTCCCCTGCCCAGCTGATGAGTCCCGGGGTCCCCAGGCTCCCCAGAGCATCCCCTGCACTGGGGTGGTGCTGTGGACCTTCCCCAGTGCCAGCAGGGCGGGGGGTGGGAGCAGCCCCTTACTGTTCTCAGAGACCTCCACGACGTAGCGGAGCAGGGGGCTGTTGCCGTCGAAGGGTTTGGCCCAGGTGAGGTTGATGGCCCGTTTCTCCTGGGGGCTCAGGGCGGCCACGGGGCTCTCGGGGGCGTGGGGGAGCTGCCTGGACAGGGGGGTTAGGGAGGGAGGGGGACAGCCCCGGGCGTGGGGTGCCGGCGGGGAGGAGGGGGGGTCTCACCGGACACGGAGGTGGGCGCTGCGCGAGTCGTTGCCCCCGGCCGAGATCACCTTGCAGGTGTAGGTGCCGATGTCACCCGACCAGGTCTGGGAGATGTGCAGGGTGCCCACCTCGTCCAGCCGCACCCGCGGGCCGCTCTCAGGGCCCAGTGGTGCCCCGTCCTTCTCCCAGACGTACCTGTGCCGGGGGGACCCAGTTGTGCTGGTGCCCTGCAGCCCCCCAGAGAGGAGAGGGGACCAGGGCTCCCTGTCTGCAGGGCACCAGGTGGCACTGCAGGACCACCAGCACAGAGCTGGGATGGAGGACCCCCACCTCCCTTCCCAGGCACACAGACAGCAGTAACAGCAGCCAGGTTGGGCGTGCCCGGAGCCCCCAACCCTCCCAGCCCCATCACACTCACCTGACGTCCACGCTGGGGTCATGGGTGACCCCACAGCTCATGACAGCCTTGGTCCCCTTGATGACACTCTGGTCCTGCGGTGGGTCGGTGATACGTGTCCTTGCTGTGGGGGGAACAGAATGAGCCACTGGCAGTGCCCAGAGGGCTGCAGGGGTGGCACCAGCAGGGACACCCCCAAAAACCAGTGCCCATCCTTGGCAGTCCCAGAGAGCTCCATCCCACACCGTGCCCACGGAGCCGGGCAGGGTCCACCCCGGCTGCCACAGCACAGGTGACACGGGCACTCCGGGGAGTCCCTTACCCCAGACCACCAGGTCAGCAGAGGCCTCGTCCACGCCGCGGGAGTTGGTGGCCAGGCAGGTGTAGGTGCCGGCGTCGGGGAGGTGCGCGGGGCTCAGCAGGAGGCTGCCGGACTCCAGCAGCGTGAACCGCGGGAGCTGCACCGAGCCGCTGGCCAGGACCCGCTCCCCTGGGGACACGGGGGACCCCCGTCAGCCCCAGGGCCACCAGCCAAGCCTGGTGGCCTCCGAGCCTGGCAGTGGGTTGCCCACAGCCCCTTTACCTTTCTGCCAGGTGATGGCTGGGCGCGGAGCCCCCGAGGTCTCGCAGTTGAGGATGACGGACATGCCATCGATCACCGTGCTGTCCTGGGGACCCCGGGTGATGTTGGGGGCGATGCCTGCGGGGCACAGAGATGCACAGCCCCCCCTGCAGCCCTTCCCTGTGCCGAGCCTGGAGCTGAGCCACTCCAGGAGCATTGTGAGGGAGGGATCCCGTCCACACAGGAGTTTCCCGGGGTCCCTGAGCCTCAACCAGGGGGTCCCTGGTACATCCCACCCACTACCAAGGCAGGGCACCCTGGACTAGAGGCTGGGGGGGGGCTGGCACCTACTGGTCACGGCCAGGTACGTGGTGGTCTGCACCTCTCCAGCTGCGTTGCGGGCGAAGCACTGGAACATGCCGGTGTCGTCGGGGACCAGCCCGCTGATCTGCAGGCTGCCGTCCTCCAGCAGCTGGAAGCGGGTCAGCTTCTCCAGGTGGATGAGGGCAGCGTCCTTGTACCAGGCCATCTCGGGAGGGGGGACACCTGCAAGGGTAGAGCCACGTCAGGCACAGGGTCACAGCAGCACAGGGAGGGGCCTGGGGAGCAGCTCACCTTTGGCTTGGCAGGGGATGGCCACCACCTTCTCCATCTCGGCTGTGATGTGCCTCTCCGGCTCCTTGATGAACTGCGGGGGCTCTGCCAAGGGAATGTGGTGATGGGCAGGGGGCTGGGGCAGAGTCGGGGTCCTTGGACCACCCCGGTGACCCACCTGTCCCTCCCCAGCTCAGCCCAGGGCAGGAGCTCACCCAGGACGGACAGGAAGGCCCCTGCAGCCACGGCGGGGACGCTGCTGCTGCGCAGCACAGCCTCGCACTCGTAGTAGCCGCTGTCGCCCAGCGCCGGGTGCAGGATGGTGAGCCGGCGGCTGTAGTCGCTGATCCCGCTGGAGAGGGGCACCCCGTCCTTCTTCCAGATGATGTGCAGCTTGATCAGCGGCCTGGGGGGGCCAGGAGTGTGTCAAGACCCAGCCCCAAGCGCTCACTGAGCCATCCATCTCCCTCCATCCCGCAGGACTCGGGAGATGTGGTGGGAAAGAACCTGGGGGCACTCAGCCCCCCCACACCTCCCTGTAGGACCCAGGAGTTGTGGTAGGAAGGGACTTGGGAGCACCCAGCCATCCATCCTGCGTGCCCCAGAAACCTTGGTGGGAAGGGACCTGGGGGCACCCAGCCCTGGGGCTGGGTAATGCCAACAGGGAGATCCCCCATCCCCATTCCCATCCCCATCCCACTATTCACCTGGCATTTGCCACACACTCCATGGTCACCTCCGAGGTCCCAGCCACCACACTGGTGTTCCTGGGTGGGACAATGATGGTGGGTGCGATGGGATCAGCTGGGCCACCCACATCTGGGGAGAAGGAGGCCAGAGGGACAGCCATGAGCACCCCCTGCCCACCCTGGCGTGCCCCAGCCCCCAGAGGAGGCACCCAAATCCTTGGCACGGATGAGACAAAGGTGGCAGGGACCGAGGGTCCCTCAGGGTGCCTTGCCAGCTCTCCCTGAGCCCTCTCCCCCCATGGGAGCCCACGGCACGGCCACCAGGCAGGGAGGAGGGAGTACATAAAGCAAAATGATGGCACCAATAAAAAACCCTCATGTAGGTGCTGTAAAAACACGATCAGCTCGAAAGCTGCTGATAGAGCTGAATCCATAAACATGGGCTCTGGGATGTTTATGGCGCTCCGGGACGCCGAGGGATGGGAAAACAGATTAATGGGGAAGGGGGACAGTCAGAGCCCATCACGGAGAGGGATAACCCTCATGGAGCAGTGGGAGGGGATGTGGGTGAGAGTCTGACAGGACTGATGCCACTTTGGGGCATCTCCCATGGGATGGGCTGTCACCACCCAAACGGGTCGTGGAAGGACCAAGGGAACTAGAAGGATGAGGCTACAGGGGTATCCCCCAGGAAGGGGCTGATCTGGAGCACCGGGGGTGAGAGAGGGGAACACAGGGCAGGGGTGACACTGCAGCACCCCATCCCACAGCCCATTCCCAGGGCATGGCCAGATCCAGCTGGAGCAGGAGCGGGAGCTCTGCCTGTGACACACCAGCACCTGCAGCTCAGCCCCGAGTGCCTAAATAAATTCTGAGGCAGCTGAACTGTTGTGTCAGCAGAAGCTGGAGCCTCTGAGGAGATTTACTGCAAATTAAATTTGGGGGGGAGGCAGGGTGTGGTGGTGGGGGCAGGCCGGGGGTGGGCAGGGCTGGGGGGGCAGTGCCCCCCACACTCACTGGCCACAGTCAGGGTGATGGGCTGGCTCGTCTTGTTGTCCCCGTTCTTGTCATTCACCGCCTGCACGTAGTAACGTCCCGCGTCCGGGGCCACCGTGGACAGGATGACCAGGGTGTTCTCCAGCGTGATGGCTCTGTGGGAGGAGACGAGGATGTGAACCCAACGGGGACAGAGACACAGCCAGCTGGGACCCTCATCCCCACCCAGCCCCTCACCTGCCTGGGGAACACCCACATGGGCCCCCCAGCCTTCCTCCCACCTGCCCCAGGCACCAACCCCAGGATGGGGGGAACCAAGCCCCCCCATTCCAAGCAGAGCCCATGGGATGGTGCAGATTCATAGGACTTTTCTTTTTTTTCTTTTTTTTTTTTTTTTTATTTAATGGAACGATCTAATCTACTGGAAACATAAAATGCTTTGGGGAATATATTTTTTTACCATTAAATATGAGATAAAGGAGTTTTATCTCCTCAATCCCGCTTTGCAAATCGAAAGGAGACCAGTTCAATTCCTGCATAATGGGGGTTACAAATTCAATTCCTGCACGCTGTGGCTGCCAGTGCCAGGCTCCGGCAGCACCAGGATCTGCCACAGCCCCACGGGGACACCTGGCACACGTGTGTGTGCCGTGCTCGGCTCCATCACACCCTTTTGCCTGCCTTCCTCCCTCTTATTTTCATTTTTTATTAAAAAATTCATTTCTCTGCTGACAAACAGCCATTAGTCACCAAGTCTGTCCCGGGGTTTTAGCACGATGCGCTCGAGACGTTGGTTAAACATCCCTAGTGCAGGGACAAGGGGAAATGCAGCCCCCTGGGTGTGGGGGGGATACTGGGGGGGCCCCAGGGGTACTCACATGCGGCTGCTGGGGGAGATCTTCCGCCCCTCCCGGAACCAGGTGACCTGTGGCTGCGGGAAGCTGGCGATGCGGGGCGCGCGGATAACGGCCGCCTCCCCGTGGGACACGCTCTGCTGCGTCTCGCTGTCCTCGAAGCTCCCCATGTCTGCAAAACGTGGGGGAGAACCGTGTCAGGGGCTGGGGAGAGGCCGGGAACGCGCCCGGGGATCCAGCTCTGGGTCAGGCTGCGGAGAAGGCTGGAGGCTGCAGGGAGGGGCTCCCCAGCGGGTGCAGGGGGGCTGCTCCGGGGTCTGCTCTCTGTCCTCTCCTTGGCTGGGGCAGCTTGCCTGGGTCACGGTGTGGGATGGTGGGGGGTGGCTCAGATCCCACAGTCTGTTTCTCAGGATCATCCCTCCAGCACCTGGAGCTGTGCAGCCCCATCACACACTCAACAGGGGACCCCTGTCTGTGTGTTCCCTACCAAGCAGGGGGTGCAGCCACAGCAAGGAGGGCTCAGCCCCACAGCTCCCTGGCCTCTCTCCATGTCCCAACCCATGACCTAGCACTGGGAGCATCCCAGCATGACCTTGACTCCATGGACAAGGATGGGACACAGCTGCCTCCATCCCACCCCACCATTCCCAGGCTGGAAGCACACAGCAGTTGAGGGAGACAGAGGGAAGCAGAGGGCATGGAGATGGGGGGGGGGGGCAGGGGATTTTTATTGACTTCCCTTAATTGCTGTAATTAAAAACATGTAAAGAATCCTTTTTTAACGACTTTGCCATTATCATTAGTTGTTAGCACAGCTGCCTTATTAATTTCTCATTAGCTTCCTGATTTGTCACTGCTCCTCAGGAGGTGTTTAAGGGGATGGGACGGGGGCAAGCCAGAGGAAAGGGATGCCAGAGAGGGAGAGAGCCACCATCCCAGGCCTCAGAACTCTCATCTGCTCCTTAAATCTCTGGACATTCCTGCCAGTGTCACCCCAGGGATGCTCCAGGCTCACATGTGCTGGTGATAAGTTGCACCAACACCAGAGCTGTCCCACAGTGCCGGGAGCTGGGTGTCCCCATCTGGTCCCCACGGAGCAGGACGGTCACTTACAGGCCACCTGCACCTCAGTCTGGCGCTGCAGCAGGGCTCCCATCCGGTTGCGGACGATGCAGCGGTAGAATCCGGCGTGTGTGCGGTCCAGAGAGGTGATCATGTACCTGCGGGAGACAGGAGGCACCTCAGCGGTGTGGGGACATCCACGGCACCGGCACAGCCCCCCGGAGAGGCTGCAGGTCCTACACAAGCCCCCCACTTACTGCTGGGCAGCAGCACCCGTGCCATGTGCCAGCTCCTTCCCTGAGCTGCTGTTGGGACCACGCGTACTACATATATGTGTGTGTCCGTGCAGGCATGTACATTTGCACACACACACGTGTGTGCATGCTGGGGAGACACCCCAGTGCCCCTCACTGCCACAGGGGGACTCCTGGCCACACACAAGGAGGTGCTTTTGCTGCACCACACATGCAGCGTGAGCCAGGGCTGGGATGTGACCCACTACCATGAGCTGGAGGCACTGGACAAGTGGCTTCGAGCTGTCAAACACGGGGGTGGCTCTTGAGGACTGGCACCCCTTGTCCTGACCCCTGCACTGAGCCCCAGTGGTGACACCGGGGTCTGATGGTGTCACTCAGCCTGGACCTGAGAGCAGCTGAGCCCAGCACTGCTCTGATGAGTCATGGTTGAACCCCCTTATCATCCCCACCCCTGCTCTTATCAGCCGCCAGCACCAGCAGACGAGGAGCAGATAAAGGAAATAACCACATCCCCACTCGCCTGCCCCCCGAGCATCATCCCAGTCCCCAGCTGGACCCTGCAGCCACCAGACCACCCAGAGCAGGAGGAGGAGCTCCTGCTCCCTCACCCCAAAATCTCTGGGGGGCCGGGCAGGTGCTGCAGCGTTGCCATCCCCGACGGGGAGCGCTCCGAGATAAAGCAGAGAGGGAATAAATAAGCAAGCTCAGCCCTCCTTGCCCAAAATCTAATCTTGCGTTAAAACAGCCGCGGGCTGTTTCGGCAGAGCTTTGTTTGTTCTTCTGAGAACTGAGCGTAAATTAAACTTTCATAAGACCTGAGGAGCACGTTCCCTCCGCTGGGAAGCGCAGTGGGCCCCGCGCCCACCTCCCTGCACGGGAGATGGGGACAGGGACGCAGGGCTCCCGCCTCGCCCGGTGGCACCAGGGAGATGGGGTGGGCACGGCAGGACTGGCATCAAACCCGCTGGTGACACTCGCCCACCCACGCGGAGCGCTGGGGTCACTCGTCCCCGCGGGAGGAGGGAGGGTGCCCTCTGGGGACGAGTCCTTGAGTGTCACCGCTGATATTTAAAAATGCTCCCCAGAGGCTTTAAATAAGATATTTCAATTCCACGGAGCTGTCAGTGGCGGATGCCAACGCCAGGAATAATGGGCCCGCTCTCCTTGCGGTGTCCTCGTTAATAAATCACACCGTGACTCCCGAACACACGCACACAGACGGACGGACGGACGGATGGACGGACACTCGCTGATGCTCAGCAGCGGCAGAGGGGCACGTGTGTCCCCAAACAGACCCCTGTGCACCACATCCCCTCCAGACCCTCATCCTGGGAGGGGGACGGCGCAAAGCCCCTGGCACAGCCCACGGGACCCAAACTGCCCCCACCCTTGGAGCACCCACAGGCCCTCGGCAGCACTTTGTTCCCCCACGCTGGGAGCCAGGACCCCTCCATGGGCAAACAGAACCTTTGCCCCTCCCATGGGGACACTCCTGCAGATCCAATTAAGGGGCCTTGTCCCCCCCCCACAGGAGCTGGAGGAGCTATTAAGCAGCAGCACTTTCACACACACCTCAGCGGCTGAAAATAGCCTGGAGAAAGGAAATCAATTCCCAGCGCAGCCCGGCCCGCAGTCATCAACCAAACCAGCACAGACTTTGTTCTCTCCCGCTCGCCTTCCATGGAGGCTTTTATCCAACACCACTTGGATTTGATTTCCTTCCCCCATCATGCCTGGCTGGAAGGGGATGGGAATTGATTTCCCCCCCAATGTCACCCCTGATGTCCTCGCTGCTGTCACCCTCTCACAGGGGGATGTGCTGTGGGCAGAAGTGGGGAATGTCACCCCACACAGCCCCCCCAGTTTGAGCCGAGGCCACAGTGGCTCCTCCATGGCCAGGAACTCCTGGTTCCGTTGTGCCAAGCAGCTCCTCCACCTGGGACCGATCCTGGTGCCCTGACCGGGTGGCTTTGCCCATCCTAACCCCGTTCCAGCCAGGACGGAGGTGAGGTCTGGCCAAGCTCCCAGCACAGCTCTCGCTGCTGACTCCGCTGTTCCAGGGGTTTGTTTGGATGCTCTGTGAAGATGGAGGTTGACAGGGCATCGTCCGTGGGGAAAAGCCCTTCTGCAGCGAGGACTGACCCGTGCTGCAGGAGAACACGCCGATGGAAAACAGCGGTGGCCTCGGGCTCCGTCAGGAAGTGGCTGTGCCCTGCTCAGCCCCAGGGTCAGGAGGGGGCTCCGGAACCAGGAGCCCCGTGCCAGGGGACCGGCGGGTTTGCAGAAGCAGCTTTGGCACCGGATCAATCTGACAGATGGATGGCTGCTCGTCAGGAATGACAACCTCTCCATCCATCCATCCATCCATCCATCCCTGATCCCGTCGGTGAGGCAGGGCAGGGCACAGCAGCGTGACCAGCTCCTCACCGTGCAGTCCTGGCAGGCAGCTCTGACACGCAGGGGCACTGCCACGTTCCGGTAGGATTGTTCCCCACTCCAGCACAGCCATGGCCCAGCCTTGGCTGCTGCCGTGCCTCTGTTATTGTAGGGTTGCTGAGAAGCGTGGGGCTGACGCTGCCGAATTATTCTTAGATTGAGGGGGTGGAGAGGGGCCGGGAAAAGCATCAGCCAAAGGATCTGATCCATCAAACTGAAAGCCAGAAGAGCACAGAAATCCGCGAGGTTCTTCCAATGCCGCCCAGTAACAGCAACAGCTGGATCGGATTTTGGGTAGAAGCACATTGGCACAGTCCCCTTTGATTAATATCCTGTATAACGATTAATTAATTCTGGAGGGGACGTGTATTTGAACAGTTACTGCGGGATAATGAAATGTCAAGTGAGCATTAAAACACACTTAGCAGAGGTTTAACGACTCGCAGCATCCGAGTGCACGTCCCGGCACCTCCACCCGCGCCGGGCCAACGCTCAATATGGCTCTAAACGCCCCCCTGGTATTCCATCAGCCCCCGTTAACTCTGTTATTGGATCTCAATTAGCTCCTGATTGGAACGGGCTCTGTTTTGAAACACGTGGCCGTCGCCTCCCCACTCGCCTGAAGTGTTTTCCCTCGGTCACGGGAACCAGGCGGGCGCCGGCGGCCCTGTAAATCGCTGCCTCAATTGGCCCTGCCAGAACAATGAGCCAGTTAATAATTAATGCCTGGGTATTAATCAGCCTCCTTCCCGTGGAGCAGGGACGGGGCGGGCGCACAAGCCCCGATCCATGCTGCAGCATCCGGAGGGCTCTGGCGCGTCACTAACCAGCAGCTCGGCCATCACCCAGCTCTGGAGGCATTCCCGAGTCTGAGAGTTCCCTGTCCATCTCCTCCGTGGCTGCCTGGACATCCCCTCCATCGCCATCCCACCACGTGCCTCCTGCCAGCCCCAATGCCAGTGTGGCTCCCTGGCACCGCTGCCCTGTGCCCAGCAATCACTGCCGTTCACTCACACCACCCCCACGTATCCTCCCCAATTCCAAACGAGGCACAGAGACAGACAGCAGCCTGCCCAGCACAAGCATTCCCAGGAAAAACCACCCTATGCTGCCCATTACCAGCTCAGTGCTCCTCCCCAGCACTCCTGGAGGCTTTGCCACTTGTGGTGATGCCGAAGGTGACACCAACCAGGCTGGAGCCACAGGCACCAGGAACTCCCTGCTGGGCTTCCACACAGCCTGGCTGCAGCCCCTCCAGTGTTCATCAGCTCCCATTAATTAAATCATTGCATGGCAATTAGCTCCACAGAGGAGAGGGCTGGGCTTTGCACCTGGGCTGGCAAAGAGCTGGTCCCACCAGAGCAGGGTTCAGCTCCTGGCAAGCAGTGGCACATGTTGGGGTTCCAGCAGGAATCCAGGGGTGGACTGCTCTGTTTGCCCCCAGGTCAGGGGTTTTTAGAGGCTTCTGGCTCTGTATTTTACATAATTTGGGGACAAACTATGGGCATCAATCATTTGGGGGCCTCAATGGGCCTTAAAGGCTTGGCAGGGTCCTGTGTGTGCAGCTGCTGTGTCCCTGCATCCTGGGGGACACGCACCTCAAAATGGTCCAGCAAGGAGAGAGGGGCTGAAGAGCCACAAATCTGCCCCAAATCTTGGTGAGCCCATGCAGAAAGACTCCTGAAAGGAGATGGGAATGGATCAGATGCACCACGTGCTGGAAAATCCACCCTGGGGCTGGCAGGGTGTGGCAGTGGGAGGCTCTGTCATGCCAGCCCTGCTTGGCTGGGGGGAGCTGAGGCAAAGCCAGCCAGTGTTGGAGATGGAATTACTCTTTTCCAAGATCCCAGCAAAGGGAGCTCTTAGGAAGAGATGGGGGATGCTTTAGTAGCTGCTGCGCTCCTACACCAGCTGCAGAGGGGCATGAGGAGAGGCACGAGGGCTGATTTAGGAGCTAGGAGACGCATCCCTACGGATGGGAGTCTGTCCAGAGGTAATCTATGTGTAAGGTAATTTCCGACGGCAGCAGGACTCGATGCAGCCCTTAATAGGACAATCTCATGTGATAAATTACCAGACCCAACTAATCTGCATGTTAAATTTCTTGTATGAGAAATAAATATCCTCAATTCACCAGAGAAGCGCCTTCCTTCCGAGGATTTCATTAAAGACATCAAGCTGCCTGATTTGCATGTTATGATTCCTCGTACGAGGAGCAGTCGGGCTCTGGAGAGCTCGTGGAGAGCCTGGCACTGGGGAGATTATGCAGGGAAAAACAGAGCTGGCCCTGCACAGCGGTGCCAGGGCCAGGCTGTGTGGGCAAGGCTCTGCCACCCGCCCTGCTGTCACCTCAGCCGAGGACACAGCGGGCATCAGGGGGTGGTGGGGTGTCACTGGGGGGTCTCCAGGCTCAGGAGGCAGTGGGGATCCCATGGGAAAGCTGCCTCCTGCACCCCATGCCAGTGGCAGGCAATGGAGGCAGCATGGGGGGGAAGGCAGGGCGGTCCCTGATCCCACATCTCCCACAGGGATGTTCCTGAGGACACAGGTCCATGGGCACACACAGAGCCAGGCTGGTCCCTGATTCCCCACAGTCCCCAGGGATGCTCCCAAGGGAGGATGTCTACACACACACACACACAGAGCCAGGCTGGTCCCTAACCCCCCTGCAGTCCCCAGGGATGCTCCTGAGGGAGAATGACTCCATGCACACACAGAGCCAGGCTGGTCCCTGATTCCCCGTGGTCCCCAGGGATGCTCCCGCAGGGGGAATCCCTGGCTTCATGTGCACACAGAGCCAGGCTGGTTCCTGATTCCCCACAGTCCCCAGGGATGCTCCCCAGGGGGGATGTCTACACACACAGACACACAGAGCCGGGTCCTTCTGGAGTTCTCATCATGCCTGATCCCCTGGGATGCTCCTGAGGGAGGATGGCTCCGCATGAACACAGAGCCAAACTGCTCCGTGATCCCGCCACGGTCCCCAGGGATGCTCCTGAGGGATCAGCTCAGGCCCTCTCTGGCTCGGGGCCAGGGACCTGCCGAGCCCGTTGCCCACCTGGCCCTCTCCGCTCGCCAACAGCCGCTCCGGTGGCAAACTGGCGTCGGAATTGCTGCGGGAAGGAAAGGGCGGTCGCCATGGAAACACGCTGCCAAACTGGGAGAGCGGCTCGTTCCCTCGGAACGTGGCGTGAGCTCCTCCGACCACCAGCGAGGATGAAGTGGGGCGATCTGTGGGGAGCGGGGGGGCCGCGAGCCCCTGCCCCCAGCCCCCAAAATGGGCACAGTGCACACGGGTGACTGCAGACGGCGGTGCCGGTGGTGCTGGCCCTGCTCAGGAGACGGTCTGGGGAGCAGCGGTGAGGACGAGGAGGATGAAATGCTTGGAGACACACTGCTCTGTCCGGGAACCACGAGGCGATGCCACCAAACGTGGCTGGGAACCACAAGGTGATGCCACCAAGCCCAGCTGGTCCCAGGGCACAGCCCCCAACAGCACATTGCCCTGCTCCAAAGCCTCCCTCGTGGGCACAGCCGGGCCCTGGGGAAGGTCCCTCCTGTCCCTGGAGTGGGGACACGCCAGGGGACACACACCAGCACCAAGCTGGGAGGGACTGGCTGCACCCTGTGTCCTTCATCCACACCACCACCATTCCTGACCCCACATGGCCTGGAGCATCCCCGAGCCTCCCCGGCCATCAGCACCGGCCCTCCCCTCTCCAAGGATTACTCTGTTTCTAAACTCGTTAACTTTTAATTACAACCTTCCCACTGCCTGAGCGGGCTGGCTCCGCGCCACCGACAGCTCTATTAAAATTCAATTTCTGCCCATCATAACTAATTTTGGTCCTTTGCTTTCTCACCAGCAGCCTCCAATGCCAGGCAAGACAGCCAAACACTCGTCTCTACAGTCCAAATCCCCACGGAGCCGCGGGCAGAGCGCAGGGATGCCGGCAGGTTCCTCGGAGCCAGGCAGGGATTTGCACGGCAGCTCTTTGCTTCATTTGCTGCGCTGGGTTTGTTTGGGTTTTCCCCGCGTGTTTGTTTGTTTTCTCGCTTCCTTCCCTAATCCTTTCTGGCTGGATGCTGGAGCTGGAGGCGGGGGCCAGGGGCTCCGGGGGGAAGGGAGTCACCTTGGAGCAGGGATGCAGGGATGTGGAGCTGCCCAGCATCCCAGAGCAAACACCAGTGCTGGCCTCTTTCCTACAGAAGGATAAACTGAGGCACGGATCAAACCCAGGAGAAATCCAGGAAAGGAAGTCAGAAGTCCCCATTCCGGGTTTGGAGGTGCCCCTCAGGTGCCCCATCCGCTCTCCCAAAACCGACAGGAAAGAGCCCAGGGACAGGATCCTGCACCTTTGTCCTGCCTGGGAATGAGCTGTCACTCCTGACAGGTGAGAGCTGTGGGAATTGTGGAGCTCAAGAGGTCTCTGAGCTTCCACACCAGAGCTGGGGACAAGGGGCCCATCCCACCGGGCATCTGGCACTGGTGCCAACACCCAGCACTGAGCTGGGGGCATCGGGGCCATGACAGACCATGGCTTAGTGGGGGCCAGCCCCCAAGGTCCCCAGGGACGGCCAGGGCTCCAGGATCCCACCACGGCACCGTGCTGGGGAGGGGATGTCACCCAGCCACACTATCTCTGTTCCTGGCATCCCGGAGCAGCCCCGCGTTGCTACAGCAACACGAAGCCTTTGGATTCGATGCCTTTAAAGGGGGAATGGCTCGTCTCAACCTGAATTATTGATTAAAACAGAGAGGATGACACACGCACTCAGAAGAGACAGCAAGAGGTGCCCGCCTTGATTTAAAAGCCAGCTCCAAGGGGCTGGAGTTGTGGCGGGATTAGTTGGCACACGGGGCTGGATGCCTGGATCTCGGCACTCTCTCCTGCCACCCTGTCTTGCCCCTTCCCTGGTCTAGCTGTTCCCAGGGAGCCACGAGCCGGCTGTGATCCCCAGCCCGGTGTTAAGGTGTTAATCCGCTTGTGCAAACACCTCCTCCCCGGTGTTGACCTGCTTAAATTCCCCATTTGCTCTCCAAACAGAGCCAGCAGCTCCTGAACTGCCAACTGCTGCCTCTGTGCTGCCTGCCGGGATGGCAGCCCTGGCAGGTCCCACAGTGTGCCAGGTGGGATTCACCACAGGCAGCATCAGTGGGGACTCAGAGTCCCACGATCATTCAGGTTGGAAAACACCTCCAAGACCGAGTCCACCCTGTGCCCGATGCCCACCTTGTCCCCCAGCCCAGAGCACTGAGTGCCATGTCCAGTCCTTCCTTGGACACCTCCAGGGGTGGGGACTCCCCCACCTCCCTGGGCAGCCCCTTCCAGTGCCTGACCACCCTTTCCGGACTCACCGGTATTCCAGGGAGAACTTGGTGAGCTCCCGGCTGTTGTGCAGCCACTTGAACTCGAGGGGCCAGCTGCCCTCGGCCATGCACGTCAGGACCAGCCTGTTCCCCTCCAGGTGCACCTGGCTCCGCACCGGCTCCGTCTTGAAGTACGGGGAGACATCGTCTGTGGAGAGAGGAGGGACAGGGGTGAGGGACACACCAGCCCCACATCCCACCGGCCCCACATCCCACCGGCCCCACATCCCACCGGCCCCACAGCACCAGGACTGCTCCTCACTGGAGTCCCTGCCCTTGGCAGGGAGTGGGATGAGATGATCTTGAGGGTCCCTTCCAACCCAAACCATCCCATGGTTCTTTGGGCATAACCATAATCCAGCAGCCCCCTCCCTGTCCCCCTGCCCTGGCCCTTGACCCCCCCCCAAGCCATTCCACAAGCCCACGGACAGGGCTCAGCCCACTGTGGGTTTATCTGAGCTGCTCCTTTGCTTTATTCCTGGCTGCCTTTGTAGCATCTCCGAAGCACCAAGCTTTTAACTCAGGGGGTGAAGGGGCGGAGGGGCTGGGAGCAGAGCGAGGCAGAACCACTTACTCCTCTCCTGTTTTATTTGCTAAGTAAAACTATAAATCGAACCACACAGCTCCATTTTCTGCTTAACAAATGGAAGCCCTTTTACTTCAAAGGCACATTCATATTCCCCAGCAGCTTTCAAGTGCACGTTCAATCACGGCTTCGAGTTTTTTCTTTGGGGTAGGGCTTCGCTTTCTTGTCTGCGAGAGCTGAATTCCTGCCACGGATCTCTGCACTGTGGGCTCAGCCCACTCCAGTGCCCCACCACCCTGGGGGGGTGCCAAGAGTGTGCAGGAGCTCAGAGGCACCCAGACACCCCCAGATCTGCACGGGGGGGTCCCTCTCCTCACCGGGATCCCGGCTCCTGCACACCTGCCTCGCTGTACCCACGTGGAAATGCCCACTGGATTTACACCCTGTCCTGCCTGGCAAAGGGGTGGGCACGGTGGTGCTGGATGCCAGGCAAGTCATTAGGAAGGGAAGCAGCAGCTTGTGGCTCGTTAATTTAATCCTCCTCTCTGACCTTCAGCAGTGCTGGCTGGAGCGGGCAGCCCTTATCCCAGTGTCCCTGCCTCAGGTCCGGGCTGGATCCGGACACTGGAGCATCAGGGCACCACACGAAGCTGGTGTGGGGCACTAGGGCTGAACCCCACAGCAGCCCAGCATGGCCCAGAGGGCACAGGGGCGGAGTGGTGCCCAGTGGCACCATGGCACTGTCTGTGCCCCCTGTCCCATGGTTATGTGGTTCCCCAGTCTAGAGAGCTCATGGCAGCTGCGCTGCGGCTTTCGGGGTGCCCAAGGAGTGGGCACACGTGTGCTGCTGGGCAGAGCAAGCCAGGCCCACGGGAACAGCCCAGTGCAGGGTCCGTGTCCCTGTGCACGCGTGTGCGGGGGTGGGCACACGTGTCCCCACCACGGCCTGGCAGGAGCTTGACCTGCAAGGCTGGAGTTTCGCCCACGTTGGGATGGAGCCTTTGGGATTACGGCAGCGCCCAGATGGGGACGTGGCACAACCAGGTGGCAGCTCTGCATCCAAACACCTCCTGCATGAAACCAGTAAATGAGCCATGGACCAGACTGGGGTCCACTGGGCGCCATGCAGTTGATGCATTGCTCCAGCAAGGATCCAAGCACGGCACAGCAGGCTGATCCCCAGGGACTGGTGGTCCCCAGTGGTCCCACGGGAGCCCAGGGTTGTACTGGCAGTGTCTGGCCAAGCGCTCCAATGGCACTGTGGGTCTGAGACCTGGTGTACTCAGTGCACCCCTCACACTGAGCCAGCACCCAGGGCCTGGGAGGCATCTGGGAGGTGTCCTGGAGGCGTCTGGGAGGTGTTTGGGAAGCGTTTGGGAAGCAGGGTGCTCCTGGCACACCTTCCCCTGGGCCTGCCCGCCGTTTGCATACATCCTAATTTGATTTTAAGCAGCTAAGGCTCATCGCGCTTTGAAGCGCCCGAGCCATCTGTTCTGCATTAAGGGGTGAAAAACGGCGCAGAGGAGGAGAGGCGGCTCCTAATTCCGTATTGATCGTGCCGTGCTGATCCGCCCGCGAAGGTCACGGCGGCCGCCCCGCACCCAGGGAGTCAACCCCCCCCAAGCACGGCAGGGGACAGCGGGGATGGGGGTCCCCGGTGTCTCTTCCAAGGGGTGAAGGCGGCACTGAGCTCTGGGAGTGAAATCCTCGTCATTCTTCTGGGAGCCCCGTGCCCCTGCAGGGACAGTGCTGAGGGTGGCAGGAGGAGAGGAGGACCCCGGGGAGGGGAATGCAGCTGGTTTAGTGCCAACGTCTCCAGAGAGGCCTCCAGGAACAAGACCAGGTGTTCCTGGTGTTCCCCTGCCCACCAGCTCTCAGAGGGGAGAAGGGTGGGAGCAGTGCTGCCCCCCTGCCCTCAGTCCCTCCTGCAGCCCCCCTGCCTCAGTTTCCCTCTGCTCTCTGGCAGCACTGGGCATCCCAGCTCTGCTCCCTGGGGACAGCTCCTCTCTCCCACCATCCACTACAGGTGATGGCACCACCACATCCAGGGTGTGTGGGGTGCTCACCACCTCACCACGGAGCCAGCACGGACAGGGGCTGCCATTCCCCCCATCCTGGACCCAATGGGAGGGTTCCCGGTGGGTGACAGCCACATCCCCCCCCCAAACGAAGGGTCATTACTGCTCATTCCGCCTCTCCCCCATCTGTTGTGGCTGTTTACACTCCGCTTGCTAATTAGAGGCTAATTAGTTGGTGCAGAAATTCATCACTTTCCAAACACAGGCGGCAGCGAGGGGCGTCTCCGGGAACATCTGCACATCTGCCGGCGGCACGGGACGGTGCGGAGCTCCTGGAGCGCCGGACTGTGCCACGTCCTGCCACGCTGTGCCATGCTGTGCCAGCCCAACACAGCCCCCTCCACGCAGAAAGCACCAAACTGCTTCATCCCCACCCTGCCCACACTGGTGACCCTGCAGCTGAGCCGAGCTGCCGGTGGGGATGGAGGGGATTCCAAGAGCTGCCAACCGGGAAGGGGGACAGGGACGACCCCAGCCCTCTCCCTCCCCTGCTGATGACATTTTAATGCCAGGCCCTGGCACGGCACTAATCCTGCCTAATGGGATCACGGTCTTGGCCCCTGCACTTTAGTTACATCAGGGCCGGCAGAGCCGGGGCTGAGCCCCGGGCATTAGTGCCAGAGCAGGTACGGATGTAGGGCAGGGCCCCCGAAAGAGCAGTAATGGATCCTAATTCCCGGGCGTAATGGGTGAGCTGGGAACTAAGCTCCCCTCTCCCCAGCCTCAAATCCCCCTTGATGGCAGGGAATGGGGAGTTTTAAGCCTGGAGGAATCCCGGAATGCCTGCCAAGGGCAGGGCTCTGCCCAGCAGCTGCTGGCAGGGGGGAGAAGGAGGGTGCAGCCCCTCCTTTCACCCCCCACAGAGATGAGATGGGGATGGAGGTATGAGATCCCACTCCACAAGTCCCTCTGGTCACCCCCGCAACACCAGCAGCTCATGGGACACCCAGGTCCCCTCCTGCCTGGCACCACGATCCCGGGGACAACAGAGTCCCCCTCCCTGCCTGTGTTCTGCACAGGGTCACCCTCTGCTGCCCCTTAGGGACAGGGGTGACATCCAATTGCTCCACTCCCCAGCTGGCTCATTGGAAGCTGATCAGTCCAGCACCCATTCCTGCTAATTCCTGTGAATCAGTGGGATGTGCTGGGCATCCCAACCAGCACCAGTGGGATGCCCCGAATCCAGCCCACCTGTACCTGCAGGCTCCAGGCGCCCCATGGAGCCCAACCAACACCAAGGACCAGCACCTGCCTCGGGGAACACAGCACCATCACCTCTCTCCTTCCCAACAGCCCCTCTCTGGTCTCACCAGGATGTGGTGGTGCAATCCTGGGAAGGGACCACTCTGCTGTCCACACTCCTGGACCACAGAAGAGGGGACAGAGCCATCTCCCTGCTCCCATCAAAACTTCCCAGGGCTCCCCCATCCTTCTCAGGGCACCACCACCCAAAAAGGAGGATGGCAGCCTGGAAAGGAGGGTGCCAGCCCTTCGGGAGCACTGGCACAACCACCTGGCACTGCCAAGGACCAACCTCCCGCTCTAGCCCCCCCGGAACAGGGAGATGGAGCTAAATCTCTTCGGCATCAGACTCTCGCTGGCTCCGCAGCACGAAGAGATTAAAAAACAATAAAGAGAAAACGAAACCCTCCGCTATAATTACCAGCCTTTAGCCGCCAGCGGAGGCAGGAGGGAGGGAGGGAAGGAGAGAGGGGGAAAAAGAAACACAGGAGAAGAAGAAATCCACTAAAATTTTAATAGGAACCACTGCATTTAATTTAACGACACATTTTTTCAATTACCAGAATAATTGTTTTATTCATAAAACGAGTTTCAATAAGAGGGTAATTTTCCTTTGTTTTTATTATTCATTTGTGGAACATATTCCCGGCGCAGCTCCCCGGCGCCGCGGCAGCCGCTCCGCATCCGGGGGGCTGGGAGGGGGGAACATCACGGGGGCAACCCATGGCCCCCAGATACAGCACCCATGGGGGACCTCAGTGTCCCCGAGCACCCCGGTGGGGTCACAGCCTTGGCTGGGTGTGAGGAGAGGTGGCCCCAGGGGATCCACCCTGGCCAAGGGGCGCTGGGGACACGGTGGTCCCTGCTGAGGCCACCTCGGCAAGATGAATCCCCAGGGCCGTGTCCCTGCCCAGGGAGTCACATCCCCTGCTTGTCGGATGCCAGCCTGCGGTTGGGAAGCATCAATTTTTCAGTGGATGCTGGTAAAGCCACTGGGTTGATTAAATGACGTGTCCCCACAGGCACTGAGGGCACGGAGCCACCACAACGCCCCGGCACGGCCACGGCGCTCTCGGTGTCCCCCCACGGTGTCCCCCCACGGTGTCCCCCCGGGGCCGGTGGCAGGTGCAGGGGGATTAGCGGCGCTCCCCGACACCGCCGGAGCCATTAGTATTCCTGAGACAAGGCTCCATCCCCTTCATAAAAAGCAAACACGGAATTGAAATTCCGAGTGCTCCCGGCACCTGGGGAGCCGCGGAGCGCGACGTGACGCCGAGCGGGGAGGACTGGGGGGGACCAAGGCACCGTCTGGGGGTGCCAAGGACGGAGCCAAGCAGGGGTTGACATGGAGTGGGCACCTCACTGAGCCTGCTTGCCCTCCTCACAACACCTGAGCCAGTACAAAGCAACCTGAGCCTCCGTGGGGCTCACACCGGGCTGGCACCAGGGCAGGACGGCTCCATCCTCCTCATCCCACCACCCATCAGAGCCAGAGTCATAGTCATGGAATCCCAGACTGGTTTGGGTTGGGAGGGACCTATAAGCTCATCTCATTCCAACTCCATGGGCAGGGACACCTTCCACTAGCCCAGGTTGCTCCAAGCCCCGTCCAACCTGGCCTTGGACATTTCCAGGGATGGGGCAGCCACAGCTTCTCTGGGCAACCTGTGCCAGGGCCTCCCCACATTCACAGCCAAGAATTTCTTCTATGAAATCTATCCCAGCCTCAGCCCTCAGAGCTGATCCCAGCAGACAGGGCTGGAAGAGGACCAGCCACAAGGACACACAGCTGTCCCTTGCTCCCCCCAGGCTGGGCTGGTGCCATGGGGCAGCCCCATTCCCTCCTGGCACACAGAGTAACCTGGCACAATCCCAACCACCTCATCCCTACGGATCAGCCCAGCGCCCCGCACACCCCCACCCATGGCACGTCTTTTGATGTGGGGTTTTTTCCCTTTTTACTAAGAAAAAGACTTATAATTGCAGATGTGACCATTAATCCTCCCAACTTACTTTGTTCCCTTCCTTCCCCGCTTTGCCCTCCCTCCCTTCTCCCCCCACTGAGACCGAGAGCTTTAAAACTCTCCTTCTAGCTATTAATTAAAAGCAACCTCTCCACTGCCGTGAGTGTACTTGCCATAAATTAATAGCAGCCTTCTTAATCAAATCTTATCTCCTCTCCGAGTGCCCGGCGCACGGGGCCGGGTTGGTATCCCAGCCCGCCCAGCCGTGAAATGCAATTCCCAATGCTCCAGTGGACTCGGCAGCTCTGCTCCGGCTCCTCCTCCCCGGCGCCTCTACCTGTGCCGGCCTGGAATCACCACCTGGGCCGGGAGGGAGGAGAGGGGCCCGGCCACCCGCTGAGGAGGTGGCTCCCGAGGGACACGCTCCATTTCTCAGCCATTTACCGCGTTTATCCGCGGCCCCCGCGGACGGCACTCGCCTGCCTGAATTATTTAGGAGGGGTTTGGTGCTCCGAGGCTGTGAGAGCAACGGTGGAAAACTCTCCTACCAGAGCTGGGGGCACGGGAAGGCAGCAGGGTAGTGGCACAGCTTTTGGAGGGTCAGCTGAGGGTGATGCTCTCGGACCTGTGAGCTCACGGTGCTCCAGTGCTGCAGCACGTTGGAGAGCATCATCCCTCCAGTCCCCCAGCCTGGGCCCCCATTCCTGTCCCACCTGGTGTTCCTTCTCCCCACCCACACAGCACCTTCTCCGAGTGCTGCTCTTTCCCAAGGGCAGGTGCAACACCAGGATGATGGTGAGGACCCACATGTCCCACAGAGCCACCCCAGGGCAGCCCCTGCCCCACACACGTCTCCATCCATCCCGGCCACAGCCCCGATCCGTCCCGGGGAGCCCAGTGGGGCCACAGTAGTCCCCAGCCCCAGCCCTCCCCTCCAAGCTGCCAGTTCCCCAGTTCCACAGGATTCTCAGGTAGTCAAAGTGAGCTGGGTCAGAGGGGGACTCGGACATGGTGCCCTATGGCCACTGGGGCTGCTAATTCCAGCCCTCTCCTTTGCCATGCAGAAAACCCAGTGCTGGATGTGATTTTCCTTCTTGGCAGAGCCAGCTTTGCCTCCCTGCTGGTGTGAGACAGGCACAGGGGGTTCTGGATGAGACAGGCACGGGGGGGTCTGGATGAGACAGGCATGGGGGGCTCAGACTGGGTCCCTCCCACACCACCACAGTCCAAGCTAAGCCTGAAGCAGTGAAGAGACGACACGGGTTTGCAGCGGGAGGCATATCAAAAAGGAGCTGCTGCTCCTCAGAGCTAAGAGGGTTTTCAGCCAAGACAGAGCAGCCTGGAACACCTCCCTTGCTCAGCTCCAATCACACTGGGATCACGGGAATAAAACCACCTTTGTGTCCGGTGCCCTCCAGCTGTCTGCTGCCCGCACGTGCCCCACGTTGACCTTGCTGCCAAACACATCCCTCCTTGCTCCAACACCTCCTGCAGAGCCTGTCGGGCTGCTCACAGCACGGGGAGCTGCTGCCCTGCCATGGGGAAGGGGCACGGGCAGCAGGAGGGCTGCTGGCCATGGGAACACTGGCCCTTGGGCTCAGGTGACAGCTCCTGCCCACCTGGAGGGACGCGGCTGGACACAGGCACCTCACCTCCATCCCACCCTCTGCTTCCTCGTGCAACTGCTTTAGCAATTCCCTCACATAGGAAAAAGGTTTTCTGGGTGGTGGGAGAGCCCTGGAGACATGGGGACACGTCCCAGCAAGGGGGCAAGCACATGTGCCCGTTACCCCAGGAGGGCTGGCAAAGGGGGGGGAGCCATAGCCAGCCACTGCCACCCCAGTGAGGAGCTGGGCTGAGCCCAGCAGAACCCACAGCTCTGGCACCGCTGCCCTGCTCCCTGCACCTCCCTCGGAGGGGATTTGGGGTTTCCTACAAGCCATAAGCCGATTGCAGAGGTGTGGTAACTGGATTAGGTGGGAGGCTGAGGGAGAGCAGACCTGGAGGAGCTGCTCAGTGGAGCACGGCTCCTGCCCGTGTGACGCCGCAGGATTTGCAGAGATGGCACTTAAACTGATTTCCCCACCCTTAAGCCTCCGGAAAGGTGAAGCTGCAGGAGGGATGTGGGCTCTGCCCCCTCCTCACCCCTGCAAAAACCCTGCAGGGCCCTGGAGTGGGCTGACACAGGGGTCATGTCCCCACATTGGTCCCAACAGCCATCCCTTCCCAAATCATTGACAGAGGGTCTCATTCCCATGTCAGTCCCCACAGTCACCCCTGCCTGTAGCACAGGCAGTGAGACCTGCAGGTTACACCACAGCGCCTGAGGGAGCAGCACAGTGACCCCAAACCCTGGCACTGCCCCATCAGCACCCACCACCCACCCACAGCGATAATCCCCCCTGGCAGCAGACACTGCTCGGGGCTCCTGGTGACATCCCTGTGGCTAATCCAAACTGACCAGTGCAGGGCACAGCAGGGAGGACCACGGCCTCAGCACCCAGCTCAGGGGGCTTCCCAAATCCTCCCATACAGCCCCATCCCAGGGCAAATGTGATGCCAGTGGGACTGCAGCAGTCCCCACCACAGGGATGCAGGAGCAGCCCCTGAGCGATGCCCCCGGAATGATACCCCTCCAACAATGTCCCCCCTCCTCTCACAGCCCCCAGCATGGCACTGGTGTCACCTGCAGACTGCACAGCAGTTTTGCCAGTGTCACACCTCATCCATCTCCACTGGAGATCTCCCGCGGCGCTTCCCGGCCTCGGGGTGGGGGAAGAGGCAGCGGGTGTGATTTCCAGAGCCAGCGGCACTCAGGGAAAGCCCAGGCAGAGACTGGGAGCCCCAAACCCAGCCAAGGCGGCCCTGGCACAGTACATTGATGGATCTGCCCTGGCACTGCCAGCATGAGCCCCTCGTGGGCAGTGAGTTGCCCGCCAGGGCCATGGCAGCCCCCAGGACAAACAGACGGACGGACGGACGTCCTCCTCCCTCACTGCATCCCGCCAGGCCAGGCCAGTGGGACACCCTGACCACGCTGCCATCTCCCCTTCCTCCTCCCACATCTGTCTCCAGGCCCACACTTATTTATTTATTTGTTAATTAACTGCTGTTTCCATAACAAACGCTCCAGCTTCTCCCAGCCTCCAACAGCCCTGGGGCTGGATTGTTAACTAGGATTTTAATTTGTTAATTAAAAGCAGGATGGCTCCGTAACAAGCTCCTCTTCCACAGCCGGGGCTCTCGGCGGGCTCAGTGGGCCACAGGCAGCCTCGCCATGCCCGGATGAATCCCCTCAGGGATGGGGGACGTGGGGAGGGGGGAGCCCAGCTCCCCCAGGATAAGGGGGGTTGGAAAGAGGCTCAGGACCTCTCTTCTCCCAGCAGCAGTGTTGGACACAATGCCATTCTCTCATCCTGGAAAACTCTCCTCCAGATACAACACAACTCCCAGCACATCCCCCCAGCCATCAGAGGGTCCCAAAACTGGTGACAGACCCTACTCTGCCCACTGTGGCAGAGCCAGGGCCGTGCCAGCATTATCCCCTCAGGATTCCCATGGACCACAGCCCAGGACAGCCCTCGGCATCCAGCCCCTGTGGCATCCAGCCAGGTGTACCCCAGTGCCAACGTGGGCCAGGTAAGGGTTGAGATGTTCCCAGAGCTGATGGAGAAACATCAGCCCTGGCTGGGAAACAGCGACTCATTCAGCCCCACAGCTGGGAACAGAGCAGGGCTGTGTGCCTGCCCGTCCCTGCCGCTGGAAAAACCAACATTTCCCTCACGGGAAACCCCAAACAGTCACTCACACACGGCCCCGTTGTGTGTCCCCAGCCCTGAGCCCAGGGGGCCGACAAGCTGAGCTTTGTGCTCCGAGGCACCGGGCAGCCCCCACGGACCCCCACACCCGGCTCCGAGCACACGGACCCCGGGAGCACAGCCCCAGTCCTGGCCCCAAGGCACAGAGCTCCAAACCCAAACACATGGAGCTGCCAGGAGCTGGAAGGGACCCACAGCAAAGGGACAATGCACAGATGTTCCTGAGGGGACAGGAGCCCCCCCAGCCTGGGGATAAGTCCCCAGAGTTGCTCAGCTCTGGGTGGCACAGCTGGGCATTGCCCTGCTGAGCCTGTCCCCATGCAGGGCACAGCCCTGAGCCCAGCTGGGGATTTTTAACAAGCTCCAGGCTCCGGCCAAAACTCTTCCCCAGCAAACTCCTTCCGACGGCAGCAATCCTGGGAAGGCCACGATTACGCGGCTCCGCCGTATCTGGGTCAGTGCTGTGAGTCACAGACACCCAGAGAGTGACTCAACGCTATTAGAGGGGCCGGATCCTGGGGCTGAATTCCCCAGGAGAGACTCCAAAACACTGAGGAAGGGAAGGATCGATGGACATCACCTCCAGACCCCCCAACAGCCACCAGCCAGACCCTCTGGGCAGGAGAGGGGGTCAGCACACATCCCCCTCCCTGCACCTCAGCCCTTCCCAGCCCCGTTCCCAATGGCTTTGCAGCCAAGACCAGACCTTCCCCACATGGATTTGGCAGCAACTGTCTCCACACCCAGCTGCCAAAAAGGGTGAGGGTCCCAACAGCCCAGATCCCAACCCCAGGGTGGTCCCAGCACTGGGTGGGATGGGTGACAGAGAAGCCCAGGGCAGTGTGGCACAGTACATACAGCTCAGGGCTGGATTTAGCCCCATGGAACATGCTGAGTGTACCCTCCAGGAATTCCTGGAAGGCAACCACAGCCCTGTGCTGTGGCAGCTCCCGGGGCCACGGCGGCCAAGGAGGGGTGGGGAAGCAAAGCCACCACAGACCTGCCCTGCAGGAGCCCCAAAAAACACCTGGGATGTCCCTTCAGCAAGTGGCACCCGTGTCCCCCATCCCCCAGCCCCTCAGGATGCTCAGCAGACGGACAGACAGACAGACAACAGCCGCTTCCCGGGCTCGCCACGAGAATCCCCACAAGGCAGCATTTCCCAACCGAAAAAACACGGCGGGGAAAGAAAAACAGAAGAGAGAAACCACAAGAAAAACCCCACTGAGCCCTTCCCAGGGCACTGACGCAATCGAGTCGCCAGCCCCGTGGGATGGAAAATACTCTGCCAGCTCCTGCCCTCCCCATGCCAGGCGGGACTGGTGGCCACGACCCCCCTCCCCGTGGCACGGCCCCGAGCCAGCAGGCACTGGGCACTCGCCCATTTACTGGGGTGTTGCCCAGACATCCTCTTTTCTAAGTATTAATTAGTCATTGCATTGCTCACTTGAAACATAAATAGCTGTAGCATGACAGCAAACATGAGTTTTCCTCGGAAAAAGCTTTTTCCAAAGCGTTTCCTTCGCAGACGTCCCTGTTCACGGGTGGGGGACGGGAATAACTGGCAGCCCGCACTCCCCCCGCTCCCAGCCAGCCCTGAATTTCCAGGGCAGAGCAGCAAACTCTGGTCATTGCATTAATTCACACACTTGTGGCTCTCCCAGCCAGAGGGGCTTTTCCAGCCGACACCGCGCCAGCGATTCCAGCCTGACGTGGAGCTTATGGGGAGAAGCCAAGCGAGCAGAGACTCCCCCAGCGCCCCGGGTGAAGGGCTGTGGCAGCTCCCTGCCCTGCTCCCAGCACGTGCCTTGCTTCCACCCTCCACTGCACAGCCCCGCTGCCCCCACAGCCTCTCTTCCCACCCTACAAGTGAGGAAAACAGAGAAAACAAGGTGATGAAGGCACCCATCACCTCCCTCCCCTCACACGCAGGCAGGAGCCGGGTGCTGAGCCCTTCCCGGTGCTCAGCCGGCAGGGAGGTCTCTCCCAACGGCAGAGCTCGGAATTAAGCATCCCACCCTAATGAGTTGATTTTATTAGTTCGTGAACGCATTGAGAACTCATTATCAAAATAAACATCAGCTCACTCCACCGAGCACGGCGCCGCACGCCCCGGCAGCGCCGCAGATGGGGCCACGTGTGGCTCCCACCCCGGGACACGCTGCGGGTCCCCATTGTGCCCTGTCCCTGGCACTGAGGGGGGGGTGCCAAGGCAGAGGTGCCCACCCTGCAAAACCCCTTGTGCCGTGAGCTTCCCTGCTCCATTTTGGCTGCGGGGCTCCAGGTTGGGCACCCAGCGTCACTGCTCGCCGGGCTGGGACAGCCCCGAGCTCCTGCCACCCCAAGGTGTTCCCTGAGAGGTGCCCGGTGCTGCTGCAGGGTGGGAAACCCAGTCACGACCCCTCGGGGCTCCTGCAGGGCAGGTAGAAGCTCCCACCCCACCCCAGGGTCTCCAGGACCCCCGGGAGCCAGTGCAGCACCCAGTGCTGGAGCACAGGGGGCTCAGCAGACCCCAAGGCCCCCCGGGGACAGCCAGGGCAGGAGGCAGCACCCCAAGCCCGGGGAGCCAGCGCCGAGCTCCCCTGGGCAGGGCTGTGGCGGGATGCGGGGGCACAGCAGGAGCATTGTCCAGCTCGGCAGGACGTGCTCCCTTTGGAAACAGCAGCTAATCCCATTTCATCCCCCTTCACGGCCATCAGCTGTTTTTCAGGCATGCAGGAGGCGGGTTGCTGAAACCAGAGCTTTTGTGTCCGCCGGTCCCAGCCCCCTCCAGCCCGGCCCCACGCTGGGCCGGGAGCCGGCAGCGTGTCCGCACCCAGCTCCATCCCCAACCAGCCCTTCAGGGAACGCCAGATCCACGCAGGACCCCTCCATGTCCCCCCAAGTTCTCATTCTGACTCCCAAGCCCAGGCAGGGAGGAAGAGGAGGAGGAGCACTGAGCATCCACCATGCAGAGACCCATGGGAACAGCCACACACAGAGCCCGGCACTCGACTGCTCCCCGCTGGGGGACACAGGCTCCCCAAAGGAACAGCAGTGTCCCCATAAAACCCCAGTAATGCCCGACCTGTGCCCCAAATTCAGCTCTGATTCCTCACTCAGTGAACCAGGATGTGCCTGGGAGGTGGCCCAGCAGGACGGGGGCAGAGGGACAGGCTCCTCCAGCCATCCCGGTAACACATCCCAGCCCTGCCAACAGGGATGGAGAACACGTGGGTACCCAGCCCTGCTCTTGCCCCGGGAAAATGCCCTCTGGATCCCACAATTCCCATTTAAGGGGGTCCAAATCCAGCATTTCCCTTTGTCATGTTGATGAAGGAGACTCACCACTGCAAGCACAGGGATCTGCAACCCCACAGCTGGGGTGACCTGCTGGCCTCAGGGGGACAGCCAGAGTCCCCCCACATCACATGTGCCCTCACTCTCCATGACACACAAGGGGCATCCGTGCAGCAAGCCAGGGGAGAAGGACTTTGCCGGGCACCCCAACCCCTCCCGGCTCCGCACACAGACCCCAACATCCTAGAGAAACTCCTCCAGGGAGCAGCACTCCCGCTCCCACCCGCGCTGCTCCCTGCCCTGGCGGGACCCGGCACGGCTGTGCAGGAGCCGGGAGGGCTCAAGGTTACAGCCGAGGACTCGCAGGTTGTGGCTCACCCAGCAGTGCAGAAAGCAATTAAACCACCACGGCTAAAATTAGCTCGGCGGCTTCTTCCGCTAATGGTCAAACTCATCAAGAACTCCCTGCACCCGGGGCCTCGGCACCTCCACAGGGACAGGGAGGGATGGGGGGGAGCTGACAGAGCCACTAACGTGGGCACCAAGGGGGACACCAGCTGGCACCAAGGGGGACACCATGCCAGGGTCCCCTTCCCACTGTACCCACTGCCACCAGGACATCAGCTGTGGTCCCTCTCCCTCTGCACCCACCACCACCCTGTGCCTCAGTTTCCCCTCAGCTGCCTGGGGTGGAGGGAAGCTCCCAGAATGCTCAGGACAGCTGGCCTGGAGCTGCCACACACCGAGGTGGGTGACAGGGACAATGACGGCTGGCAGGGAGGGAGGGTGGGTGGCTTCAGCACAGGGGACCTCAGCATTCCTGAAATTGCCACCGTGCCATCCCCATGGCCAGCCGGGATGCCCAGCTGCTGGCACGCGGTGGCAGCTGGTCCCAGTGCTCAGGGCTTTCCACAGAATCCTGGACTGGTTTGGGTTGGAAGGGACCTTAAAGCTCATCTTGTCCCATCCCCCTGCCACAGTCAGGGACATCTTCCACCAGCCCTGGTTGCTCCAAGCCCCGTCCAACCTGGCCTGGGTCCCCTTCCCCAGCCCACGGTGGTGACAACAATCAATCCACACAGGGAGGTGTCACCCCAGAGCATCCAGTCACAGTATCCCCGGGGATGGTCCTGCTTGAGGCTGAGAGCCCCCCACGCCCCAAGTCTCCATTCCTGGGGGCCCCATCAGAGCAGGAAGACAAAGGGGGTCGGGGACCAGCTGCAGCCCAGGAATGTCCCCTGCCCTCGGCCCCGTTCCCAGGGATCAGGTTTCCCAGTTCCCAGGCAACCCGAGCCCGGCATGGCTTTCCAGGCAGGCATTCCTGCACCCCCGGGGCTGGGGGCAAGGGGAGGAGGCCGTCAAGGGGGCCACTGCCTGCCCTGGGCACAGGCAGGTGGTGGGACTCAGGCTGGGACGAGGGGCTTGAAGGTGAAGCACCAGTAGGGGAGAGGTGCAGGATGTACCCCCAAAGTATCGCTGGGAGCAGGGGATGCACCCCCAAAGTATCGCTGGGAGCAGGGGATGCACCCCCAAAGTATCCCTGGAAGCAGGGTGGGGGGAACACAGCCCAACAGCCAGTCCCCAGCCCCACAGAGAGGTGCTGAGGGCAGTGCCCACCCTGGTGGCATCTCCAGCATGCCCAGGATGTGAGAGATGCCAAGCGGGGCCAGCAGGGAGCTGCTGCCAGCACATTCCTGCCTGCTGGTGGGGCAAAGAGTGGCAGGAACAGGTCCAGAGTCTGGATCCTTCTCCATGGATGGCTCTGGAGGGTGGGAACCCCAAAAAAGAATAGCAGCCACAGGGATGAGGGCAGTCCCTGGCATCATCACCCGCTCTGGGTGACCCCGGCACTGTGTCCCTTCCAGCAGTTCCATGCAACGCTCCCCTGCACTGGAGGAGAAGCTCCCAGGACACCCCATTACATCAGTACCCACCACCCTGGGCCATCCCAGCCCCAGAGGGCTGCTGGATCCCCACGGGCACCTTGGAAGGCCAAGGCTTTGAGGCACCAGCAGAGCACCAGAGCCACCAGCCCTGGCACAACCCCGGGCACCGCGGGGGCTCGGCTCGCCCTTCGTTAGCACAATCACATCACCACTGACAGCAGCATATTTATTCCTGGCCGTTTTTCACCCAGCCACACGCCACTTGCTAACGAGCTCGGGGCGGTAACGAGGGCTCAGAGGGGAGGGCACCCACCACTCACCCACCCACCCGGCACCCAGAGGGCTCTGCCCCCACACAGCGCTGCCCCCCGGGGCCGTATTCACCCCAGGCATTGCCAGCGCTGCTGCTACCAACACCAACACACCCCCAACCAGTTTGTGTAGGGCCTACAGTAATGTGTGTGTGGCTGGAGCTCGTCCCCAGGCAGGAACCAGCCACGGGCACAGGCTGGGGACAAGGACACGGTTCGCAGAGTGGCGGAGGAAGGGTCACCCCTCACCGCGCCGCCCACCAGCTCCCTCCTCCCGCTTTAATTATCAGCCTTCTCCCAGGTTCTCAAGCAGCCGAGCATCCGCCTGCTCCCGCCTTCCCGCTCCCCTCCTGCTCCTGCCTTCACTCCCGGCGAGCAGAAATGCCACCACAGCCCAGTCCCTGTCACTAAGGGCAGCACCCGATGTTGTCACTCACCCCGGTCCGCGGATGGCACCGGGGCAGGAGCTGCACAGCCATCCCAGCCCTCCCTGCCCACCAGCTCCAGCCCCACAGGCCACAGAGGTGGGTCCAAGCCCCAGACACCCTCCATCCCACCGGCAGCTCTCATCCTGCCTGTCCTCCCCCTCGGCAGACCACTGGCACCCCAAATCTTTGGGGACCGGCACGGTGATGGGGCCCAATGACATGGGCTGCCTGGGACTGGACCAGCCCCCCTCCCTTACGGTTATCAGGTCATCAAAATTTCATCATCGCCGTGCCCAGGCACTAATGGCTTCCCAAGCAGCATCAAATTTTAATCTTCCCTTCCTCTCCCCTAAAAGCCACTCTCCTTCCCGAGCTGGAGCGTTGCATGAAGCCACCAGCAAACGTGCCAGCGTTGGCAGAGACCTCACACTCTGCCATCCCCTCCTGCCCTGATGCCACTGGCATAGAGGAACCACCAGCTCCTGTCATCCAACTCCTGGCACATCCCACAGGGGCTTGTCCTCGTCCTCCTCCTGCTCAGCCCGTGGGGCTCCGTGTGTGCAGACGTGCCCAAGCTCCACGCGTGGGGCACAGAAGACGCTGGAACTCCCCCACTGCCACCTCTAATAAGCCTCTTTGATGGAAGCTGCCCACTGCAGGCCCCTGCCCCAAATCCCGTCTGGAACCTTAAGCCTCCCAAATCCCTCTTGGGACTGGTCACAGCCTCTTCAATCCCATTAGAGGTGCTGTGCCAACGCAGGGGGTCCCGGGCTGTGCCCCCCAGCACTGAGTGGGGGCAAACCACATCCCTGGGGGTCACAAAGCCTGCAAACAACAGGGAGGAGGGGGCTGGGGACCCTCAAGTTCCCCCCAGCTCCTGGGGAGCCCTTTATTGCCTTGTTAATCAGCCGAAGGGCCCTTTGCCGGCAGGGTGGGCTGCCTGTGCCCCCCAGCCCTGGCACAGCCCTCCAGGCCCGGCACAGGTCGCACTGCGACAGCTCCCGCCCGGGCAGCGCTGCCTGTGAGCCTTCCCCCGACTCCGCATTGGGCTCCGGGTAATTAGCGCCAGGCCCCTAATCAATAAGTTATTTTTTGCCATGGGTAATTAATAATTACACAGCGCAGACGGGCTGTAATTAAACTTCCATCCCCTCTCTCACAGGCAGCGAGGGGCCTTTGTTTCACCAACCGCAGGTGTTAAAGCGCCTCACCCTGTGCCCGGGCAGCCCCCGCGCCCTGGCCGGGGAGGTCTCACGCCGTCATCTCCTCCTTCCCTTCCCTATTGATCCCATTTTCCTTGGCTGCCAGAATCAATAGACCCGGCACAAAGCGCTGCTGCCCCTCGCTGCCAGCCCTGCGGGGATGCCCTGCCTGCCCCACCGCAGTGGGAACGAGCCAGAGGACGGAGCTCAGTGCCAGGCGCCCTGCCCACACCCTGCCCCCTCCCCAGCTCCATCACCCAGCACCCAGTCCATCCCAACGGGGCGCAGCGGAGAGTGCCAGCACCCCACGGGCACCGCAGCTGGGAGGTGACCCTGCCGGTGCATCCCCAGTGCCACCCGCGGCAGGGGAGACAGGCACGTGCCAGGCTTTGGGAATGATCCCTCCAGCACAGCCAGCTCGTCTGTGGCCACTGCCACGCCGGGGCCGGGCACTGAGCAATGTCACAGCACCCGCGAGGACGTGACACGCGCCGCAGAGAGCCGGAGCCGCAAAGATCGGCTCCTGCGCCAGGAGAGCGGAGCAAAGCCCCTTCCCCACCCTTCCAGAGGGGCTGGAGCACCGGCAGCCCCACATCCTCCACCCCACAGCCATACCCTGGAGCCCCACGGATAAATGGAAGGAGATTGGGTCACCCCAGGAGCCCGTCCTGCAGGCGGGGAACAAACGGATCGCAGGGGACCCGCCAGCCGGAGACGCCAGCCAGGAGAAGAGAAACTCGGCAAGGGAGTGAATCAATCAAAGAGACCTTCAGAGCTCCCCACACAGGGCCTGCCCGGATAATATACTGCTGCTTTAGATGTTATGTTCTGAACTTAATTACTGAGAAATTATAGCAGTGCTGGGGGAGGCTCGGGGGGAGCGGGAGGACGGGAGCGCATGGGGACTTCTGGCTCCACTTGCTGCTGCAAACAAGGGCAAGAAATGTCGTGGGTGAGGACCCCCGGCGCTGCACCCCACTGTGCCCCCCCCCGTTTCCAGTCTGGATCCGCTCAGTCCAGGCACAGGGACAGAGGCGGCCACGCTGCAGCTCTGCCAGCCGGGAGCCTCCTCTGTGGCCCCGTGGGGACCCTCGCTACCAAGGAGGAGACTCCAGGGCCCCTCAACATCTCTGAACCCCAGCTGCACCCCAAAGGGCCACAAACTAATTTTACATCCCTGTGGGGCAGTGGAACAGCTAAAACCAGCCTGTGCCGTGCCCAAGCCACAAGGGCAAGGAGCTGACAGGGGCTCACGCTGCCTACCAGCATCGTGGCCCCCAAGGGCTGTTGGGGTGCAGAGGGAGCCCCGGGCACCCACAGGGCACAGGGATGCAACCACCCCAGCCCCAGGCCCCTGCCCCCTCAGACCAGCGGCTGGAGGTCCACGAGACCAACGTTATGGTATGAACTGCTCCCTGGGAGCCCCCCAAACTCGCACCCCAGGTTCCGCGGTACAACGGGGGTCGGAAGGGAGGGGGTGAAATGGGCGCCGCTACCCCCGGGGATGCTCAGCCTCCCGAAGGTGGTTCAGCTCAGTCTCTACCCCAAGCTGAGAGCAACACGTTCCCCCCATCCCCAGCTTGGGGGCAGTTATGGGGCAGGGGAAGGCACAGCAGAGCCGCGCTGCTTGTCCCCCCGAGCCCCCGCGGACACCGCGTTGCGCCCAGCACCGGCGGGCCCCGGGTCCCGGCTCCGGGGAGGCTTCGCGAACACCACGGATGCTGTGCCCTCCCCGGGCGGAGCTCCGGGGCCGACTCGCTCCCACCCCCGGGCTGGCACACCGCTCTCCCAGCCCGGGGGTGGCAGATCGCTCGGTTGAGGGGCGCAGCGCGGAGACCCCCCCATCTCTCCGCGGTCCCTCTCCCGCCATGCCCCGCATGCCCTTACCTTGGGCGCCGGCTCCCGGGGGGCCGGGCAGGGCGAGCACGGCGAAGCAGAGCAGCCCCCAGCTCCGGAGCCGCGCCATGGCTCCGCCGAGACGGGCTGGGGGGGCTGTGGGGGGACAACTTCCCCGACTTTATAATCCGGGCGGCTCCAGCGCAGGGACCCCCGCAGCAGCGCTGCTCAGGGCGAGGCGAAGGCGCGGGGCTGAAGGGCTCCTCGTGGGGTTGGGGAGGGTCGGCAGGCAGCTCCCCACCATCGGCAGCTTCCCGGGGGACGCGCGGAGCCGGGACCCCCCAAATCCGGCGCGGGGCCGGCAGCCGAGCCCCTCCCCGAGCGCTGCGCCCCGCGTCAGGGAAGGGGACGGGAAGCGCAAGGCGCCGCGCCCCCGGCCCCTCCTGCCCGCCCGGGCTCCATGGGGGCCGGGTCCCCGCCGCTCCGGGGCCGAGCGAAAAGTTTGGGGGCGCGGGGCGGCCCCTCCCCAGCGCTCAGCTCCTGCCCGGGGACATCCCCTCCTCGGCGGCTGCGGGCGACGGGGCTCAGGGGGGGGATTTTTTCTTCCCCCCCCGCGGGGAAGGGAGGAAAGTGCGGCGGCGGCGCGGGGGTCCCGCTCGGAGCCGCGGGCGCTGCGCGGGGGGCGGGCTGGGGGCGCCGCGCCGACCCCTCTGCGCGCTCCGGCCGCGGCTGCTGCTCCTCCTGCGCGGCGCGGCGGCGGAGTGAGCTGCGGCGGCGGGGAACGGCGGGGAACGGCGGGGCCGGGGGCAGCCCGAGCCGGGGAGGCGGGGAGACGGCGCGGCCCCGAGCGCTACCCAGCGGCCGCGGAGGGAGCGGGCGCGTCCCCACCGGCCGCCCCCGGCTCGGGAGGAGCGGGCGGGTCCCCCCCCCCGCCCGCCCCCGGTGCCCCCGCTGTGGAAGCGGCAGCTCGCGTCTGCAGCTCCATCCCCACCCCGCGATGCCTCGGCCCCTCCGACAGCGCTCCGAGCATCAGCGCCCGGTCCCCGGCAAGGGGACACGGCATGTCCCCCCGGGAAGGGGACACGGCATGTCCCCCAGGTAGCTCTAAAGCAGAACTCATTGACACGGGTCTATCAAAGCAAACATTTTAGGGTTCTCAAAAAAAAAAAAAAAAAAGCTCTAACCCCTGAGATGACCCAGCAGCACCTCCCTAATAACACACCACCTCGCCGGGCCTGATCTCACAATTCCTCAAGCCCAAATTTCCCCAAAGGCTCGCACATCCTTCAAAGATGTCTGTGCTTTCTGCTGTCACCGTGCCTTGCATTGGATGGGGGAGAGCAGCTCAGTCACGGCTGCTACCGAGCATTAACACCCAAGGACCTGCACCATCTGCACAGGAGGAAATATCCATCCTGAATGCTGGATCAGCCTCCTGAGCACACACAGCACCTCTGAGCCGAGGGACCTGCAAGGATCAGAGTGAAACGAAAGCATGAGCAGATTAGCCTGGAGCCAGCCCCAGCACTGCAGGGTCACACCAGGGCAGAGACGGAGGGAATACTCTCCCACAGGCATCAATACAACTGTGTCAGTGCTGGGCACCGGTGTGTATTTCCACCACACTGTGCACACTCACGTGTAAAACCCACGCAGTCCTTGGGGGGACAATGTCTGTGTGCACGGTGTGTACTTGGAAAGCTACTGCCAAATTTCCCATCGACCTCTTGAAGAGAGACTGAACAATAACCCAGCACTTGCCCACCCCGGCATTAATCAGCTCCGTGGCTGGCATTCTCAACCGAGATGACGGGATCGATGTGCTGTGGGAGGCAGCAATCCTGGCTCGCCCCTCGGGGAGGTGTTTCCCGGTGCTGGCTGGAACAAGCAGGGGAGAGGCTGCCCTGCCAGGGCTGAGCTCTGTCCCCGCGGGGGGCTCGGACCCACTCCCCAGGCACCTACACACACACTGCAGCCTCAGTAACGCTCAGCACGCTCCCAAAGCCCTGCAGGATCAGGGCTTTGTTCCATAAAGAACAGGAATTCCTGTCTCCAGGGCCATAAATCCAGGTCTGACCCTGGTGCCAGCACTGATTTATGGTTATTACAATTAATCTTGTGGAGCTGTGAGCAGTTTATTACCCACTTGCACAGGTACCTGGTTCCCCACGGTCACCCAGACTGACTGAGTTTGGATCTCAGAGCAATGTTCCCCCCGGAGCACATCCTCCCTCACAGCCCTGCCTGCTCCTTGCCAGCTCTCCTCTGCCCAAATGCCTCCAAGTGTGAGCAAGTTCCAGCAGGTAATGCCACACCTGTCTCCAGGAGAGAGGGGGGGGGGGAAGAGCCCAGAGCTGCTCCATGCAGTGATGGCACATCCCAGAGATCAGAGAGGGCAGTGGGCTCTGGTGACCCCCACATTGCCACCCACCCTGTGGCCCTGAGGACATTCCAGGTGATGCTGAGTGGGAAGTCTGTGTCCCCCTCGTGCTGCTGAGCCACCCCAGCCCCACACAGGGCATCTCTCCGTCTCCCATGAGTTTTGGCCCAATCCTCCAGCAACGTCACTGAGAATCCCAACCTGGGCCACAATTCGAGGCAGCACCACTTGTAATTACCCTGGGAACCGTGACAGCACATCCCGACGGACCAGCGCGAGCCACATCACCCCACTCCTCCGGGAGGGAGGAAGACACACAGCTCTGAGCGTGCATCGGGTTTTGAGCTCCTCTCTCAACCCCTGGCCCCGGCGCGGGGGGGTCTCCAGCCCCCCTCGGCAGCAGCACGTCCCCAGGCTGCGGTCAGAGCCCCCAGTGCCAGGGGTTGGCCCCGCGCAGCCGCCGCCCGCGGGCAGCAGGAACCCGCCCCGGGGCTATTTGCGGATGTGAACGCTGTTATTTTGCCTCCTGCTTGAAGAGGGTGCATCAAAGTCAAACCCAAAATACGGCGCTGGGCTTGAATTAAAAACTCTTGTCTGAAACCAAGGCAAGTTCCAAAAAAAGATCAAGGCTTTGTTTGAAATGTAAAAGTCTTTGCTGGGTTGTCAGGCGCTTTGGGGACCATCAGCATTATCCAAAGGCTGCAGGACAACAGCCAAGAACTTTGTTCAGCCGTCCTCAGCATCCCTCATCTTCCTGGGATGAGGCACTGACTCCCAGCATCCCTGTTCCTTGAGCATGAGAGCAGCATCCATGCTCCCTGCTCCGGGAACGGGCTGGGAAGTGCAAGGAGAGGTTGGAAGTGCTGCCTGCGAGTGAGAGACTCCAGGAGCTCAGTCCTTCCTCACTATCAAAGGGGAAAGCAGATAGATCTGACCCCAGGCTGTCAGCACTGGCGCAGGGAAGAGAAATTGGATCTGGGAGGTTCCACAGCCTCGCAGGCAATGGGGTAACAAACTCCCACAGGCAGGAGGAGAAGCCAGAGCGATCCAGACCAGCAGTAACGTGCACATTTCTGACAGTGAGGATAACCCCGGCTGCAGCAAGGCTCCCCAACACCTTCTTTGTGTAATTAAGATTGAAAGCGGCTTTTTTGTTCTCCAGAAGCATCAGCTCTGCCAGAAAAGTCGATCCAGAGTAGTGCTGCAGGCCACAGCAGCCTCTGCAATCATTTAACTCCCCTCTTTAAACCTGGGCTTAGGACAAGTTCCTTCTCCCCAGAGCTGTGGCTTGGGATCAGTCACAGCCTCACACACACCAGACCCTGGAAGGTCACAGGCAGACACCACGTTTTTGGCAGGGCTGAAGCTGCCTCTCCTTGAAGGGGCATCAAACAGGGCCCCACACTGCCCTTGAATGCTGAGCAAGGAGCCTCCAAACAGACTCGGAACAGAAACATCTTAAATATTTTATGAGTTAAAAAATACTGAGGAAAGGAACAGCACCAGGAGCAAGCCCTCTCCTTCCTGCCAGAGCTGCTCCTCTTCCCAGCCCAGAGCTCTCTCCCAGCATCAGCTGTTTGGGCCATCTCAGCCCAATTAAGATCTCCCTTCAAGCCCACAGCAATCTTGTGCTCAGTGCTGGGGGCTCTGAGCTGGCAGAGAGCAGAGCAGTGTCACCTCCCCAGCTCTGGGGACAGGAGTCCCATTTCTGAGCAGGATCCGACTCTCTCCTCGGAGAACTGTGCTTTGGGAACAATCCATAAAAGGCCAGAAACTTCCTAGGAAGACCTGCCCATGACTGCCACAACTCTGCTCCACCTCAGCACCCAGCAGATGGGTCTGAGCATTCCATGAACACCAGGCACAGGGCTGGCAGTCCCGAGCAGCCCTGACCCTCCTCAGACCCCTCACACAACTGACCACAGGAGCAGCATCACAAACACCCCCCCAGGAGCAGCATCACAAACACCCCCCCAGGAGCAGCATCACAAACACCCCCCCAGGAGCAGCATCACAAACACCCCCCCAGGAGCAGCACAGCTCCCCCAGCACTGCTGAGGGTGCAGGGGCAGCTCTGCCCAGTGCTCCCCCACCTCTGGGTGTTAAAGCTCCTTCTCCTGCTCTAAAGCCCCTCTAACTGAGCACCCCAAGACAGGCTCCTCACCTTCCCCTCCACCTGGACACAGGCAGGGCAGGTGAAGAGGCATCAGTCCCAGCAGCCATCCTCTGCTGGGGGAGCTGGCAGAGCAGGAGCCTTTGCTCCATACAAAGCTTTTATCCTCCTCCCTGCAGCACAGGCAGCTCTGGAGGAGCTCAGGGCAGCCTGGCAAGAGCTGCTCACACCATTGGGGGGCCTCTCCCCCTCGTAAAGAGGAGAATGTTGGGGTTCCCACCTGGATCCCCAAATGCTGCTCCAGGTGAGAGGGTCTGTGAGCCCCACAGTGAGGGGAAACATCATTCCTGCTGCTCCAGACCCACAGGCCTTCCTCAGCTAGAGGCTCACACTCATGAGCTCTCCTCCAGAGCATCTTTGAGGTCACAAGTACTGAGGGGCAGAAACATTTCCACAAACTGGAACCGTGGGACTGGGACCCCCACAGCCCCCAGACACACTACCCTGCAGAGCTGAGTTTTCCTTTTCCTGCCAGCTGGAAAGAGCCAAGAGAAGCCCCAGCATGGATCTGGGAAAAGCTGGCTCTGCTGTGCAGTGAGAGGGCAAAGGTGCAACCACCGGCGTCAGTCCTGGCCCTGCACCCCCAGACCACCAGCACAGAAACACCCACTCAGCAGCACCAGCCCCCACCCACAAGCCCAGACCTCAAGGCTGAGTTTTTAAATCAGGAGATTAAAAATTTAAACTAAGGCTCTGGCTCATTTTAGCATGATTTCTTAACATTTAAAGGCCACCTTCCGAGCGTTCCTCGGGAACAGCAGCTGGGGACAAGCCAGGTTTGCTGGGGGCTGCATCCAAGACTCTCACTTAATCACACGCTTCCAAGAGCTGGGGGGTTTAGAGCAGCTCACTGCTGAACCCCCCACAACAGCCAGGGCCAGGCTGGGGCTGACAGAGCCCCCCCAGACCTCCTCCCCTAAGCCAGAGTATCCGCAATAACCACATTCCTGAGCCCCAGGATCCAAAGCTCAGAGAAAAGGGGTGGTTTCTTGGACAATCCAGACCCAAAAGGACTCGAGGGGACACCAGATCACTTTTTAGGAGGATATATCACATGTGCTCACACTCTCCCAGCACGTCTGACTTTGCCATCACCATCCTGACGCACACACAGTCATGTGGGGCTGACCCACAGCAGCCCTGGGCACTGCTCACACCCCATAATTTGTGGTTTCTGCCAGCAGAACCAACCCCACAAAAGCATCAGAAAAGCAGATAAGCCCAAAGCCCATCTTACCAGTCCCCAGACAGCACTACTCGTGGCTTATCCCTCGTGGAAAAGGGCAGGTCCAACAGCTCCTTACCCTGGCACAGGGTGGGCACCTCCAACATCCCAGAGCAGCTCCACAGAATCATCATCCTCACCTCACCCCACCTGTGCTGGGTCAGGCTCATTTAATTCCTCTCCTTTAACCCAGCAATTTAATCCACCTGCAGGTTAAACCCCTCCAGGTGTGCTCAGGGGGTACCTGGAGCCCCCCCCCCCCCCCCAGCTTCCCACCCCCTGCGCTGCTACTGAGGGAAGGGGGGAGCCCCTTCCCCAGCAGTGGGACAGGATCCTGCCTGGGGGCTCCAGCCCTGCCTGCAGGTGATAAATAATGAGTGAAAATAGGGGAAATAGTAAATAATATATTTACAGACTTGCATAATGGATGACACCGAGCTCAGGCTGCGGCGGGTGATCCGGTGCCTGGCAGGGCCAGCAGAGGGAACAGGGATCTGTGGCTCTGTGGGGCTCCCAAAGCCTGTCCCACCCTAAAAATCAGCTGTTCCTTTCCCCACTCGTGTTCCCACAAAGCCCCAGGGGCCTTTTAGGGTGATGTAATTACCAGCTCCTCAATCAATCCCTCTAGCAGCAGCCAAACCTCAAAAGGAATTATTCCATGATGGGGTCGGGATCAGGGCTGTGGGGGCACACGGGCAGGAGGGTTCCTGCCCAGCCCCCTCCCCACGCTGAGCCCACCCAACCTGCTGGATTTGCTGCTCCAGCCAGCTCAGCTCTGCTTCCCCTGGGGCTCTGGGTGTTCCTGGGGGTCACCACACCCCAAACATCACCCACGTTACCCCAGGGAGCACAGAGGTGCTCGGGAAATGGATTTGGGCTGGTTCACACTGAGGAATTCTGCTTCCAAGGGCGCATCGATGGGATTTGCTGTCACCTGTCATCCCATGAGAGCTGCTGACTCATAACCTGTAGAAGGATGAGGCTGTTGGGTGGGGGGTGACGGGGCAGGTCTGTGCTGTGGTGCTGCTCCACGTGCACATTCCTTCCCACAGCAAACATCCTCATGGAATAGAGGTGGAGAGACCCAATTCCTGGTCCAATTTCCAGCTCAACCCCACAGGAAAACCTTGGGGATCCACCCCTCATGCCTCAGTTTCCCCAAGTGAGGTCCAGCCACCACCATGGGTGAGATGGAGACTGGGATGGAGTGACACTGAGCCCTTCCCAACTGGTTTGTGCCACTGCCACGCCAGGAGCAAGGCCGGGAGAGATCCGTCTTCCTGCCCGCTGGATAAAACGCCTACATTTCAGATAATTCCAGATAGTAAATTTTTTGAGTCCCTATAAGCTAAAATCAATATTGGCACAACTGTGCGTCATTAAAAACTAAATGAACATGACAAAGCCAAACTGCTGCCTATTAAATAAATGAGTTTCTATCCACACAGGCACAGCGGGTTCTGAAATCCTTTATTCCAGGAGCAGCTCTTTTGTACGAGGGGTGGGAACATGTCGGAACAGGGAGCTGTGTGTGCCTGCCCTTCCCGTGGCACTGGGACACACTGTGCTGGGAGCACAGCCACGGGCTGGGGGCTGACATGGAGCAGCCCAGCCCCAGCCCCAGGGGAACCAGGATTTGCTGCCACAGGGAAAAGCCACCAGGATGAGACCTTGGTGGCCTTCAGGGTGGTGGGGGGACACCCTGAGAAACTGGTGTGCTCTGGGCTGGGCTGGAGGCGGGATGGGGGCAGGAGGGTTTTGTGGTGAAGGTGCTCCAGTGATGCTGCAGCAGAGCAATGGTGACACAACTGTGACAGAGCAGCAGTGCTGTGGCAATGCAACGGTGACACAACAGCACCATCGTGGCAGTGCAATGGTGACACAACAGCAATGCAATGGTGGCACAACAGCAGTGCAATGGTGACACAACAGCAATGCAATGGTGACACAACAGCAATGCAATGGTGACAAAATGACAGTGGTGTGGCTGCACCCCACGCAGGACAGTGTGTCACCCCCATCCCTGGCTCTGAAAGCTGGAAGCATGGTAGGAAGACTGCACCAAACCCAAATTCTGGAAGTCCTGGCAGTGCCCTCTGTATTCTCCAGGAGCCAGGAAGACCAGACTCTGCCTGTCACCCTCATCTGCCACCATCACTCCCTGGTGTCACAGTCACACATTAGGGACACTGTCAGCCGCCCACTGTCTGTCCCTGTGCAGCAATTCCAGTGTCCTGATTGTGTCCAAGTTCTCCACACACCCCCGGAGGTCTCAGTTTGAAGAGGTGCTGGGTGAGTGCTGGGGAGGGGGAGGCTGGGAAGGGGGGGAAGGGGCCGGGGCTGCTCGGCTGCAGCCTCTCCCCATCCCAGCGCATCCCTCAGCCGGCAGGAGCGGAGACTGGAGGCTGAGCCGGGAAGCGCTGGGAAAGGTCAGCGTGCTCAGCCATGGAAAGGAGAGCGCTGGCGGGCACTGCGGGCTGAGCCGCTCCGACACGTGCCAGCAGCCCCGGGGATGCTGGGGAAGGTCTTCCCGTCACCTTCCTCCGGGAGAGACCCCCCCCAACACAAACACGCGGGGGCCCAACACCCACGGGAGGAGCCCCGTGGGCTGTGCCGGGCTCTGTGTCCCTCGACGGCTCCTGGTGACACCGGTGACCTGCTCCAGCCCCCGCCGTGCCCTCCCCGGGGACATCCCCCCCCATCCTGCAGCTCCAGCCAGCGCTTTCTCCATTACAGCCTTCATTTCGATGCTTTTCATTTATTTTACATTCAAATTTCTTCCCCTTTATTCCTCATCTTTTCCATTATGGTTTCCATTTCCTTTTTAAAGCTTTCCGACATGGAATTATTTTATTTTTGGGAGCACAGAGGAGGTCTTGCTTGGCCCAGGTTCCCTGGACATCCTCTGCTCAGGGTGGTTGTGGCCAGTTTTGGGAGGGCTGTGGGGAGGTGATCAATGTAGATCCCTTCCAGCTGGAAATACTGAGTTCTTTTCTAACCAGAAGTGCTTTATTTCTGGGGTCTGCTTAGGTTTTGGGGGAATAAAGCAAAAAAAAATGGGGTGTTGGGTGGGTCTGAGTAAGATTTAGGGGAATAAAGGGGGAAAACGGGGATGGGGGGGTCAGATAAAAATGAGGGTTTGGGTCCCAGAGCCTTACTGGGGTTTGGGGGTGATGAGCTGTGCCCACACATGGATTTTTGGCTTCCTGGAGCTGCTCCCACCGTGGCACATGAGGGCTGTGCCACTGCCACGTGGCACCAGTGCAGGATGATGGATTGTCCTGCTGGGGACAGCAAGAAGCACCCCAGCTCCTGCCTCGAATGGGCTGGTGGCACTGAAGGTTGTCACTTGGAGACCGTCAGCAGAGTGTGAAGTTCACCTCTGCAAGGAGAAAAACCAGCTGGGAAGGGAAAACTGAGGCTGAGGAGAGATTATCCCAAGGAAAGGGTGCAGGAAAGGGTGCAGGATCCTGTCCCACATCCCGCCGGATGCTCCAGCAGCACAATGCATGGCACAACCCTGCATCCCTGATCTGGAAGGGCTCCAACAAGGATCTGGGGAAAAAGCTGCACATCCAGGAATGCTGGAGACAGGCAGAGGAGTCAATCACACCCCTATAGAGCCAAGGCTGTGAAGAGTGGGAGCTGCTGGGGGGAAGTTTTATGGTGCTTGAATCAATCAGTGGGAATCCCATAAAAGTCTGTGGGTATAAATGGGTTCCTTGGATAGGTTTTGACATCCAATTGTCTTTTCCATTTCGGTTGTCATAAAGCCATGCACACCCAGATATACAGCCAGAGCCAGGGTACACACTCCGAAATACTGATGTGCAGCCACGTGTAGCACAAACCCCCACACACGTGCACGGAGGGGCTCTGGACACACACAGGCAAGAGCCCCCGCTCCTCCCAAGGACCCAGGGATCCATTTCCCTGCCGTTACCCGCAGCAGGAGCAGGGGATGGGTGACAGGGGATCGATTTGTGAGGCTGTTTCAAAAAAAAAAAAAAACACCTCATTTAAAGGAAAACTTAGATGAGCAAGCGGGTCGTACATCATGTCTGTGTAAATCATTTGTCGGGCTCAGGGACGTGAGCACCAGGGCACAGGGATGGAGGGTGGCTTGGGAGAGAGGGGAGAGGGGATGGAGGAAGATCACGGGTTGTGATCCCATTTCTGAGGTGGGGGATGGGGATGGGGAGGGGCTGGGAGCAGGGGTACTGTCTCCCTGAAGTTCCCTCAGCCCCAGCCCCCAGCCCTGGAGCTGGAATCACCAGGAGAAGGTGGCTCTGCCACATTATATCGCTTCCAGATAAAGAATGATGGGTGATTTCCCTCTGCCCATCTGGCACACAGGGAAGAGGTGTGCAGGAATGAAACACGTGGCTCTGGTGCCTCCTCTTCCTCCTCCTCCCTTGTCTTGGGCTGTTTGTAAATGAGAGTGAAGGGAGATGGAAGGGCTCGGAGGGAGAGGAGGGACTGCATGGTGCAAGGTGTCCCTGGGATCCCCCTCTGGAGACCTGGTGTCCTTGGGATTCCACACCAGAGACCTGACATCTTTGGGGTCCCACGCTGGTGACCAGCATCCCTGGTCCCATGCTGGAGACCTGGGTTGCATGATGGAGACCCAGCATCCCTCAGTCCCATGATGAAGATCCGGCATCCCTGGGATCCCACACCAGAGTCCCATCACCCCTGTTCCCACACTGGAGACCTGACAGTCCTGGGGCCCCACACCAGAGCCCTGTCATCTCTGAGTCCCACACTGGAGACCCGGCATCCCTGGGATCCTGTGATGGAATCCTGGCATCCCTGGGGTCCCACACTGGAGTCCCAGCATCCCTGATGTCCCAGACCAGAGTCCCATCATCCTGGGGGTCCCACACCAGCTGGCACAATGTTCCTCAGCCAATAACTCACACCCAGACCTCTGCCTCCCCTCCGAACCCATCTCCCGGGAGCACAGGGATGTGCCGAGGGGGATTTATGCCCTCCCTGGGTGCAGATGACTCTGTGTGAGCAGATGCCAGCCGGTGTCACCGCCTGATTTCTCTCTCCCCGGCTCACAGCTCATCATCAGTTACGGCGGTGACCAGTCACCTAAATCACCACCCTGCTCCCGCTCCCGCCGGGATTGATGCCACGATTTTTCTCCTCTCGGAACAGCCACCCGCTGGCTGCGGCTCCGCAGGGACCCCGCGGAGGGAGGGCTGGGACAGAGCGGCTCTGAGCTGGCACCCGATCCCTGGGGTGCTCTGGACTGGCCAAGAGGGTTCCCAGACAGCCACACCCCGGTGCCGATCCTGCCCCCTCAGAGCAGGGAGCAGCAGGTTCGTGCTCGGCAGACATCAGCCTCCAAAGCCGCGGCTCTTCCCGCTGAACACGCCCTGTGGATGAGCCGGGGCTTGTTCACCCGTCGCGGCTCCCCGGCTTGGCACGGCTGCGGCACAGCCTCCCGCTGCCAGGCTCTGCCTCCCTGGTAAACAGCAGCTTCCTTCTGGCTGCCGTCAGGGCCCAGAATTCCTGAGAGCAGCCAGGCTGCTGGCAGGGCTGGGAGCTCTGCAGCCAGGGGGGTACCGGCTGCTTTTGGCACGAGGGCCCTAAACACTCCCAGCAGTGTCCCCTGTGCACGGGGTGGGCAGTGGCTGTCACCACGGGCCAGCTGGGGAGGGACACACTGCCCTACCTGGATTCAGCAGGGGATGGTGCTCAGCACCCCGTGCCACGCTCACGTTGGATTTGGTGATTAAGTGATCAAGTGGAGGATGCCAGCATCCCACAGGGACTCGGCCAGGTCTGCTCCTGCCCCACGGAGCTGCAGGGCAAGGAGAGATGGAGGGATGCTGTGCCAGAACCCAGAATCTCAACTCCAGTCCCTGCCGGGCCTGGACTACAGCCAAAGGAGGCTGGAGGAGGATAAAGCTCATCCCCTCCAGCATATGGAGCTCGGAGCACACGGTCCCCAGGCAGAGCACGAGCGGCGGGGCGTGCACGGGGAGCTGCCTGCAGAGCCCACGGCCCTGCCAGGGCCTGCCCCCATCCACATGCTCCTGTCCCCTGCCAGGATCTGTCACCACTGGCTGCCTGGGGAGGGAGATGGGCACTGATCCGTGCTGGCCTTGGCTGCTGGCACCCACAGCCCCGGGGAGGGAGCGCTGGCTGCAGTGCAGGATGGAGCTGGATGTCCCCGTGACCCCAAAAGGGAGGAATGGACCCCTCGGAGCTGCCAGCTTGCTGCTGCCCGTGGACAGGAATCCAGCAGGGCAGCAAGGACAGGCAGCTGGTGCCCCTTATCCCTGTGCCATGCTGATGTGACCATGACCAGGCCACGGGGACACCCATCCCTGGGTAGTGGGGAGGATGGGACTGATTTAAATCCATTTTAAATGCCAGTCCCCCATTCATGAGGGCTGTTCCTGACTCGTGTGATGTTAAACCATGGCATCACCAGGGCTGGATCCGTGAGGTGCAGGGCTGGGCAGGATGAGGCCCCATGCCACGTCCAGCCCCAGCAACTGGGCCGAGCACAGAGGGGTTTGAGTCCATTTGCACCTCCCGAGCGGGCACTGCCAGCCCAGCCGAGGTGCGAATGAATCCCTCCCACTGCCCTTGCCCGGTCACCAGCTCCTGCAGACCCCACCCTGTGTGTCCCTGTCCCCTGGAGCTGCGACCCCCAACACCCCCCACAGCACCCCAGGACCCCCACCCTGACCCCCCACCAGAGCCGGGGGCTGCGCTGGCAGGGGCTCCCCGGTGCAATACCAGTAACAAGCTGCTGTTAAATAATTGAATTCCTCAAATTGTTCCCTTCTCCCTCCGGTTTTGGTGCACATTTGTCACCGTGCCATTAGGCAGACGCTTTGCTCGCACTTCATTTATTCATGAGCGCGGCCGTGACAATGACAGCGGAGCCGAGCGCAGCCACCGGCACGGGACACGCTGTCCCAGAGCTGCTGGATGGCACGGCGGAGCCGGGACGGTGACAACACCAAGGTGACGGTGAAGGACGGGTCCTCTGTGTGTCCCTCACCGCCCTGCTCATCGTGCTGTGCCCGTTTTGGGGGAAGGCAGAGGACGCTCTGCACTCACTGCACCCCCTCTCCTGCAGCAGCACCAGGCAGTGGCAGGGAGGGGGATCCCCGTTCTGCAACACACCCCCGGCTCGTGTCACCCTCAGTGATTCCTGGGGGGAGCAGCCTGTGGCAGACCACAGAAATAAGCCCATTATGGGTCAGTCCCCACCAGCACAGTGGCCTCCAGCCGAGCTGGAGGGACCCAGGACACCACAGCGCTGCAGCACGTCCCAGTTACACACTCTGTGGTGACAATGTGTGACAGCAGAGGGGAGGGTTCAATGGCAGCCACTCTGCAGTGCGTGTGTCCCCTCCAGCCCTGCTGGGCCCATCCTGTCTCTGCCCAGGCTGGGATCCCCTTCCCGCTGGGCAGAACAGCTTTGCCAGCCCTTCCCAAGAGCTGAGGGTGGATGTGCCCATCGCTGTGGTCTCTGAGCTGCTCGGCCCACCAGGGCCAGCACAGCTTCCAGTGCTGAGCAGTGCAAGAGGGGAGACACCCCAGTCTGGAGTGCCAGAGCTGGAGCTGCCTCTGTTTCTCATCTCTTGTGTGTACAGGAGATGATCTGGGGAGGATTTAAAGGCAAAACATGGATGAGTGGTTGGAGCTGCTGGCACCTTCCCAGCCCTGCTCCACGGAGCTGCTGGGGGCTCCTGCACCGGTGCCAGGAGCCAGGAAGATGAGAAAAACCATTAAAGGTCATCAGAAAACTGCAATCCCTTGGTGTTGGATGCCTCCAACCCCACAGTGGAGCTGTAGGACCGGTACCACACATGGCCATGGGACATTGGCATGTCCCCATTCCGTGGCAAACTCTTGGTGCCTCTCCCAGGACAGGGATGGAGATGGCCAAGGCAGCTCTGGGGGTCCAACAAACACAGACCCCCATCCCTGTGCTCCTATCGGAGTCCCCAAGGGAGTGAGCACCCTCAGGGTGCCAAGCTGGATCCTCCTGATCCAGGTGGAGCATCCTCGGGTCCATCCGTGCCACACCCAGTGCCTGGGGCTGGAGGGAGGTGACTCACCGTGGGCAGGCCAGCGGGCGCTCACTGGATCTCTGCTCAGCTAATTGCAGTAATTAGCCCGTAATGAAGCAATTATTAGAGGACGTGGTGCCATGTGTTCCTGCAGGGGAGGAGGACGGGGGGATGCAGCCTCGGAGTGGCGCAGTGGCAGTGGGCATGGGCGGCGTGTGCTGTGCCAGGGTGATGGAGGGCACAGGGACACCGCGCATCCCCGAGGGCACACGGAGGGCACGGTGTTTTCTCCATGGCCTTTTGCCTGGGGATGGCTTCACCTTCGTGATCCCTGGGCTGAGGGAAATGCTGGACCCCACGGTGGGACCCCGTGGTGCTGCTGGGGAGGTGACAGGAGAGATGGAGCCATGTCCCGGGCGGCTGAGCTGGCGGGAGCTGCGCGGACACGTTGCTCCGGAGGCATGTGCCGGAGCCGGAGCCGGAGCCAGGCAAGCGCCAGAGCCAGGAGAGGGGCAGCAGCCAGCTGGCTGGTTCCTGCACTGGCTCAGCACCGGGGCTGTCTCTGCTTCCATGGAGGTGGCCAAGTTAACCCCCCGTGCACGGAGAAGGGCCGGGAGCCTGCGGAGCAAAGGCACCTCCAGCCTGGGGGCTGCCCATGGCAGTGGGTGCCCACCCCAGGGATACCCCGCTGGCAAGCCCTGCTGTCCAGAGACATGTGCCAGGGTATCCACTCTCCATAGGGCTCCCAGAGCAGCGGAGGCACAGCTGGAGGTGTGGGGACACCGGGATTCTCCCCGGGGGCTGCAGCACCCCAACCCCTCCCCACTTGCACGGACCCCACCAGAGCAGCCGACAGCCCGGATTTCCCCCAATTTCACCCACACTGCTGGAGAAATAAGGGCTTGTCCTGGCTCTGGGGAGGGACACGAAGAGCCTCTGATGGCACTGCACCCACCAGAGCCCCGGGACCCCCCCAGCCCCTCCACAGCACCAGGAGCACCCTCCAGCAGCGCCCTGGCTTGCGGCAGCAGAGCCCCCGGTGCGGAGCGTGGCTGACATGAATCGTGGCTCCGGCAGGGAAGGAGCAGACGGGAGGGAAATAAAAGCAAATTACATCAGTGCTGGCATGGGCGGCCATCCCGAAGAGCTATTTCGGGAAGGGCCAGGCCGGCTGAGGGGATAAGCACTTGCAGATGTTGCTGTGAGAGCCTCGCCGGGCTCCTTCTGCCGGGGCTGCAGGGAAGGGACGCTGCCAGCACTGGGGACATGGCAGTGGGGACGTGTGGGGGTCCCTCCTCCATCCATCCCTGTGGTGAGGGGATCCCTGGGTGGTGCTGGAAGCCTGGATCCAGCCCCTGGACCATGGTGGGGATCACCAGCACTGTACCCTGCTGCCACGTGCACCAGAACAGCTCAGGGACTGACGGTGGGAGCTGCGTGAGGGGACATGACATGCCCGGCTGGTGACCGGGATGAGGTGGCATCTCAAGGTGACTGGCAAGGGCAAGGAAAGAGAAACCTGGTCGTTGCCATGGTTACCTCCTAACATCCTCCAGCACCAGCTCCAAGCAGTAACGCCCGTGTTGCGTCGCCAGGATGGGTTGCAGGAGGGAGGGAAGGACTGGATCGCTCCCACTAGTGCTGTTTGATGTTGGGGAAACTGAGGCATGGCCCTGCCACTGCTGTCCTGCAGCAAGAACCAGCGAGAGCTCAGCCTTGGCCAGGCTGGGGGGCTTTGATGCACATCACCCCCCAAATGCCAGTGCTACTCAGGATCTGAGCCCACGCAGGGATCCGGACATGGTTCCAACTGCTGAGGGCTGGGAGCCCGGCTCAGAGCTGGGATCTGATCCCAGGTCTCTGTCAGCCTCAGCATTACCCTCAGACCAAAGGAAACAGCAGCTCGGGGTGGAACGAAGTCAAAGGAAAGACGTGGCAGCTGTTTCTCCTCTCCCCAGTCCCTGGTTTGCTACGCCAGGCATGATGCTGCTGGGTGCCCGTCCTCGCTGTCCCCTGTGTTGCCTGGCGGCACAGGATGACAGGCACCGTGGTGGCAGGTGGCATTTTCCAGCTGCCCCCGGCCAGTCCTGGGAATCGGCATCGCCACCACGACAGGCGGGAATAGCCCGTTTGTGAGCTGCTGCCAGATGTTCCTCTGCAGAATAATTTGATGGAAAAACAGGGAAGGGAGAACATTTTGCCAGCAACATCTTGCTCTAATGTAAAAAAACAGGAAATCGTGCTGGAGGAAGGAAAGTCGTGCCCAAGTTTATCCCCCTCCTGTGCACAAACAGGGTCCTTGGTGTTGGGCTGTGCTGCTCATCCTGGAGGGATGGGGGTGTGAAATCCCAGTTCCAGGTTCGACAGCCCCTTCCAGCCCCAAGGACCATCCCAGCATCCTAAGAAGCCCAGGGGTGCTTGGACAGGCACCGTGCAGGCTGGTGACACTCTGCAGACCCCGACCATGCAGAGGGGACAGACAGACCCTCCACAGCAGGACACCCAGATTTAGAGCCTGGCCAGGCAGCCCAGCCCCTCTGCAGCCTCCAAGGAGGAGCCAAGGACAACACAGTCCCTGTCTGACCCCAGCAGCCTCCCCCAGATCCTGGCTCCAGCCCTGCTGGCTCAGGGTGGTCCTGATACAGCAAGGGGAATGTGGGTGCTCCTGCCTCAGTGACACCCATTCCCAAGGGGACCCAGAGCACTGTGTCCACCACTGGCCCCAAAACACCTCAGGCAACTCCAGGGAGGGCAGAAAGCCCTAAAATCAGGCTGAGTTCAGGAGGAGGGGGTTTCCCACAGCCGCATTTCCAACCCTGTGCAGCCAGCTGCCAGGAGGATGTGACACAGATGACCAGCTCCAGCCACAGGACCATTGGAATGCTCTGTATCCTCACCCCTTTACCCTTTCCCATCCTCACCCCATTCCCATTCCCTTCCCTATCTCCATCCACTTTTCCATTCCCTTCCTCCTCCCCATCCCCTTCCCTTTTCCCTTCCCCGTCCCTTACAGCATCTCCTTACCCATCCTATCCCCACCCCATCCAGTTCTCTATCCTATCTCATCCCATTGGATTATCCCCACCATGATCCAGGCTCACCACCATGTCACTCCCACCATTGAGCAGCTCCAAACTGGGACCAGGAGGGTCCAGCTGGAGAAGGAGCAGGGCCGGGACATGGACACCAAAAGACATCATGGTCTCCAAGGAGAGAAAAGATCCCCTGGGAAAGGAGGGGGAAGGAGAAGAAAAGGGAGAAAAAAAAGTTCAATCAGCTTTGTAAAGGGCACAATTTACAAAATCCATTCCATATTTTACTAGGCTGGGATTTAGGGATTAGTCTGTAATACTTAGGTGGCTTTTTGTAATAAAACCCTGAGCTGCAGCAGCCTTGGGAAAGGAGAAGGTGGCAGGAGTCTCCTCTCCATCCCGTGCTCATTTTCCCAGCGTTTCCTCCTTTTTCTCTTTTTTTTTTTTTTTTTTTTTTTGATCTCGGCAGCCCCGTTAATCTGAGCTTTATCTGCCTGTGGAGGAGGCCTGAGCTCTTTATTGGATTTTTGGCAAGAATGAGTGACTTAGTTTGGGATATCACGGAGAGGGTTCTGTGGGATTACACCACCTCATAAACGGAGCAGCGGGGATCAGTTCCTCGCTGCGGGGAACACGCCCACGCCTCCGTGAGGCTGCTGCAGGAGGGAGAGCAGGTACGGCACAGGTGAGACGGGTACGGCACAGGTGTGGAGGGTACAGAGCGGGTACGGCAGCTGTGGCACAGGTACAGCACAGGTATGGTGGGTGTGGCATGAGTACAGCACAGGCACGGTGGGTATGGCACAGGCATGGTGGATATGGCACAGGCATGGTGGATATGGCACAGGTATGGCAGGTATGGAAGAGGGATAGTGGGTACAGCGTGGATCCTGCAGGGATGGAGCAGGTACCCTGGGTACGGTGCAGGTAGGGTGGGTGCAGCACGTATGGCACAGTTATGGCACAGGTATGGCCACTATGTCCACTCCCGATCCCATGGACAGCCCTGGGATCAAACCAAACCCATTTGGAGGTGCCAGAAAGGGTGTTGTCATGAGGCCACCGGGCATGAATGTCCCCACTTGGGACAGGAGGGACAGAGCAGGGGGACGGAAGGCGACGGCGCATCCCCCTCTCAGGGGGATCATAAACCCAGCCCCAAAGTTCTCCATCACCTCAGCACCCACCTCGTTAGGGGAACAGACTCCAGGGGCAGGAGCAGCTTCGGCCTCTCCATCCCAGCTCAGCCCCAGGGGGTTGGATCCCCACAGATCCATGGGCAGTGGGTCCATGTCCCCTCCTTGCTGTGGTGCCGGTGCCACCGCGGGTGCTGCAGCGGGGGGGGCGGGCAGAGCCTTTGAAGAGCGGAGCTGAGTGGGTGCGATAGCGGGTTGTGAAGTCTCCTAATTAAGAAAATCCTTTGGGGAGTGAAAATCCCTCGGCTGTTGGGTCTGTGTGGGAGCACAACTGAGCCAAGGGCCTCGGGGGTGGGGGTTTCATGGACGAAGCCACCCCTGTTCCTGTGCCCACCCCTGTCCCAGTCCCATCAGTGATGCAGGCAGGGGTCCACAGCCCCCAGCCCTGTCTGCAGGCAGGAGTTCCCTCTGGAAGGGAGCCTGGTGAGTTATTGCTGCAGGAAACTGAACTGGTAATAAATCCCTGGGCAGAAGCTGGGGAGGTTAAACTCCATCCAGAACGGGAGATGATAATTTATAAAGAGGCATCCAACTGCTCTTCCCGGTAGTGGGACCCTCAAGCTGCTGGAAGGAGGGACAGAGCTGGTGCCCACCTGTGCCAGAGCTCACCAGGGCTGTGGGGCTGTGGTGTGACCCGGGGCTGGTGCCCTGTGGGATGGAGGGGAGGGAGGGTGCCGTGCCCTAAACACCATCCCACCCCAGCCTATCCCAACCCATTCCACCACATCACAACCCGTGCCTTCCCGTTCCCTTCCCATCCCACCAATCCATGGCAGCTCCAAGGAAGAAATCCAAAGAAAAAGAGAGGCAGGAGAGCCCGTAGGTCACCCCTGCCCCAGGAGGTTCATCAATAATGCCCAGGCTGGGGGCCGGGGAGGGCTTTTCCCGGTTAATTCCATGCAGGGTGAGCACCTGCGGCCACAGCAGCACAGCTCCCCACTCCCTGGAAATTCCTGCCTGCAGGACTGACACATTTATTATTTCTCCCATAATTATGTTATTGTGAGCATTTGTTAGGAAGCTCCCTGGGAGCCACGGCCTGACACTCCCGCTCCCAGGCAGGAGCTGACTCCGGAATGCTGGTGGAGAGGGTTTTGCTCGGGAAAGTAGGTCATGGCACCCATGGCCTCAACAGTGCCGGGCACGGCCCAGTGCTGGGAGCCAATCCAGGTGGTGCACCATGTCCTGGGATAGGGATGGGATGGGAATGGGAATTGGATAGGATAGAATGGGGATGGGGATAGGATGAGGATAGGGATGGAGATGGGAATGGGGATGGGATAGGATGGAATGGGGATGGGGATAGGATGAGGATGAGGATAGGGATGGAGATGGGAATGGGGATGGGATAGGATGGAATGGGGATGGGGATAGGATGAGGATGAGGATAGGGATGGAGATGGGAATGGGATGGGAACAAGAATAGGATGGAGATAGGCATGGGGCAGGTGATGGGACGTGGATGGGAACGGGATGGGAATCAGATGGAATGCAAACGAGATGAGGTGGGAATGGGAATGGGTTGCGCATGGGATGGTGATGGGGACAAGGCTGGGATGGGGATGGGAACAGGGATGGAACGGGAACGGGGCGGGGCTGAGGCACTGCAGCGAGCCCCGAGCGCGCGGCCGTGAAAGCCCTCATTACAGAGCCGCTGGCTAATTGCAGCGCTGCCGCCCGGAGCCGAGCGGATGAGCCGGGCGACAGCTCCCAATTATTGCAGCGCAGCGGGAGAAAGGGAAAGAAAGGGAGAGAAGAAAAGCGCAATTATCGGGGCCGCGGCGGCGCCGCACACGGCAGCGATTTCCAGGCACGCTCGCCCTGCCCAGCCCCACTCCCAGCGCGTGACAATTCCATTGATTTCTAGACAGGCAGTTTTCCATCTCTGCCTCCCGTCCTTCATCCCACTGACAGCGGGACAGGCTCCTGCATCCCAGCGATGCTCCCGGAGCATCCCTGCCACAGGCTCACCCCAGCCCTTGGTGGGGACCGCAATGCCGCCCACCCGACCCCGCTGGGAGCCTCCAATGCTTCTTCCTCCCCTTCCATCTCACTCTCCCACCTTTCCCTCCCAGAGCAGCTCCCGGCTCCGGAATCGCAGCCCTGTATATTAAAAAAGGTCAGATTTCAGCTCTTGTGAGGAAGCAGGAAGCAGAGCAGCGTGAAGAGCTGCAGCCTCCCGGTTCTTGGGGGATCAGGGACGGGGGACACGGGGGGGTCCCGGCGCTGGGACCCGCTGGCAGCTCCGGGGGGAGAAGGGGGCGGGCGGGGGTTGTGCCTATTCCACATTGTCACTGCGTAATTGACAATTAAATTTAATTACACCTTAGAGAAATAACAGCGTGCGCTGGGTTAATGGGCCTGTCTGGAGCGGGGCGGGTTCCTCCCGCGCCTCCTGCTCCTTCAGATGGATCCGGGGGTGACATCCATGGCGTGGTGACACCGTTTGCTGGGATGGGGTGGCAGCGGGTGGGGCTGAGCAGTGGCTCTGGGGACCCCAGCACCATCCAGGGCACAGGTATGTGCTGCATCACCAGTAGCAAACCCATCCCGGGGCACGTCTCGGCCTCTTTGCCTGGAGATCCATCAGGATCCAGGGGAAGCAATGCCATTGGCACCATGCAGCTCCATGCTGGGGTGTGCTTTCAGAAAGCTGAAGGTCCCCCAGCATGGCTCAATTATTTATCTCCACAAAAAACAGGGAGTGTGGAGCTGCCGGGCTGACTTTACCTTTTCCCATCTCTGCTCTTTTTCTCTTTTGTTTTTTGGTTTTTTTTTAGTTTTCTTTGAAGCAATATCGCAGCTCTCTCCCGAATTTGCTTCCTGCCTTATGAACCCTTGGATGCAATCACCAGCAGCTCTCAAGGTTTCTGCTGCAATTAGAGATGTTTTCCAGAGTGAGGATCAGGTGCTCAGCGGGAGCCAAGGCGGCCGGAGGCTCCGCAATCCCAGGCTCCACAACCAGGATAACCAACTCAGCATCTCCTTGAGCCTGGAAGCCTCCCCTGCCCCATTCACACCTCTCTCTTTCTCTAATTAATCACCTGCACTTACTGAATTAGTTGGACGATTTTTGCCCTCTGATCCTGTACAGGACATGCTCCTTCCAAACGGAATGAGCTTGGTGCACCAGCACCCAGGAGCATCTGCACCCCCACCAGGGCAGGGGTCTGGGGTCACACAGCACCCAGGTGCCCCCAAGGGGACAGGTTGGGTGGTCCATGTCCCCCTTGCACCCAGAGGCTCACAGAGCTCAGCCCACGTGGCCCTCGGGAGGACGGGTTGCCCTGGTCCCCCCCAACTGTCCTAATAGCCACACGTGACAGTGGTGGCATCTACCCATGGCACCCTCCAATGGGGTCTGGGGACATGTGCCAGGGCTGTAGGGACACCCCAGAGTGCAGGGGCTTGTTCTGGAATCCCTGGGCCACCATGCTCCTGAGTGATGTGAGAGGTGACTGTGCAGAGGCATCCCCAGCATCCAAGGATTCCCACAGCAGTGCCTGGGCAGGAATTCTGACCCTCAACTGGGCATCGTGGCATCATGGCCCTACTCCAAGGGATGGTCCAGAGGTGACAGGGCCAATGGCACCGCTGGGGACAGGGTGGCTGAGCTGGACACACCACAGAACCACGGCAGGGAAATGAGGCCAAAGCGGGGCCGCTCGCGCTCTCCCTCCCAGTGATCATCGCCCTCATTAAAGCCCAGCTAATTATTATTCGCACTCATTAGCAATTATAAACTCCAACTCCGGCACTTCATTTAAAAAATGACAAGTTCGCACTTAATTATGTTCCCCAGCAGCCCCACGGGTGGGAGGGTTCACTCTGCTCATCCCGGCCCTTGGCAGCGCTCGCCAGTGCCGGTGCCAGCGCCTGCACCAGTGCTCAAACCAGAGCCAGGACCGGTGCCAGCACCCAAACCAGTGCCAGCACCCAACCAGAGCCAGCAGCAGTGCCAGTGCCAACATTCACACCGGTACCAGCACCCAAACCAGTGCCAGCACCCACACCAGCACCCGCACCAGTGTCACGAGCAAACCACTGTCAGCACCTGTGGCAGAGCCAGCAACCCCACCAGCACCAGCACCCACACCAGAACCAGTATCCACACCATTACCCACACCAGTGCCAGCCCCCAAAAGAGTGCCAGCCCCCACCCCAGTGCCATCACCCTGCATCCCGGCACTGGGCTGCCTCTCCAGGACAGCACATGGCACACAGGACGTGGGACACGGCATATGGCAAACAACACTTGGGACGTGGCACATGGGACATGGCACACACGGGGGGACGGCACATGGCACATGGCAAACAACACATGGCACCCGGAGCTGGCAGCGAGCACCTTCCCGCTCCCTGACGGATAATTGGCCACTAAATCCCTCCGGGGGAGAAACGGTTGGGAAAAAATTACAGCTGCGGAACCAGCTCTCCAAAATTATATCACCTTCTCTGACAGGATAATTGCTCCTTTTCCCTGAGATTTAGTACGGATCTCACATCCTTAAACAGTTGCGTGTTATTTTAAGGGCTCCCAGTGTTTTTCCCTGCTCTCCCAGGTACCAGGACCCGGTGTAAGAGGCGAGGTGGGGGTGGAAGATGGGGACACCGGTCCCAGGGGGTGACAGAGGGGAGCACGTGCCTGTGGCACCCGGAGGAGAGGCGGGGATGATCCTGGCCCGGGTGTCACGGGCACTGCTCCTTGTTCTCCCCGCGCTCTAATGGCTACATCAATATTATCTCGCCTCCAAGTCGCCCTGTGACAGGTGAATTAATGACACGGAGCAGCCCTGGTGCCGTGCAAGGGAAGGACGCGTGGGGAAGCACGGACAGGGGTCTGCTCAGGGCAGGCTGAGCCCACCCCAGGGGGACCAGGGCGATGCCTGGGGGGTACAAAGCCCTTTGCCAGACCCCAAGGACTCAGAACAGTTTCAGCCCTGGGCTCCAGGAACCCCTCCCTGAGACACACACAGATATTTTGGGGTGCCCGTGTGGTTCCCGCTCCCGAACACTCACACCCGGGAAATCTCTCCCTCCCTCTGGCTCCCATCCAGCCTCCCAACCTCCAGACCCACCGCAGCGAGCGATAAATCAGCCGGAGCCGTCGGTGTCACCGGCGCTGCCACCGGCCGAGCGCCATCCATCACCCCGTCCCCTCTGCCGCCTGCCACCTGCGCGGGGACCGTGACCCCACACCCCGGGAGGTTCGAGGGGAACCCCAGGAGTGCCACCCCCCCGGCACAGCCCGGGATGCTCGTTTGGTGCCCCCACACCAGGGCTGGGGCCACACACTGGCCCAGCCCCAGCCTGGCCCACGGCAGCTGGTGGCCGGTGCCGGGAGCAGATGGGGAGCGAGCGGAGCGTGCCGGGGAGGGGTCCCGGTTATCACCACCCTCCCACCTGCCCCACACTGCCACCAACCCACTGCCGGGCACAGGGTGGGCGAGGGGACCCCGGTGCCACCCTGCTGCTCCCCTGCACCCAGCCCGTGCCAGCCACCCAGGGCGAGGAGCAGCCATCCTTGTCGTTCCTCGTATTGCTTTGAAAACAAACCCCCGTTAAAGCGTTTGGGGATTACAGTCAAGCAAGATCGAGTTCTTCAGGAGCCAGGGAGCATGAAAAGACAGCTCAGCAAGAGGATTTCTGTCTGCAAGCCCCGTTCAGGAGCATCACTTTGGGAGGTGCTGCCCAATTATACCCCCGTGCCGTCCAGCGTGAGGACTGGCACCCTCTGGCAAAGTTTGGCCTTCCCAAAATGCACCGAGCCACAACGTGCCACCGGCTGTGCCACGGGGACCTGGCAGCCCCATCCCGGGGAGCGGGACTGCAAGTCTGTAAATATATTATTTATTCTTTCTATTACCCTCCTCCATTATTCATTGTTTAATCCGCTGCTATTCTATTATTAACTCTCCCCAGCGCTTTGGTGATGCTCTGACATGAAAGAGGCACCGCGAAATTCCGCATCCCGCCGTCCCTGTGCCGGGATGAGGCGGGAGCGGGACCGGCGGCACCCGCAGTCCATATTCCCCTGGTTTTTCCTTTGGTTTGGAGCGTGGCCCCGCCAAAATCCTCACCTCCCACTGCCACGACGGATGTGCTGGAGCAACAGGCAGGTCCCTGCTCCAGAGGGAGACTTGGGATGCTGGGGAGCAGCAAACATCCCCCCGCAGCGTGGGGATGAGGGTTTCCCACATCCCTGCTTTAAATTGCTCCAGTTAAATTATGCATCAGGGTTTTAAAGAGCTGCTTAAGCTCGGAGCAAGCTGGTGGGTTTTTGTAACGGCGCCTGGTGCCCACCTCGGGCTCTGAAATTTCATCCCAGGATAATCAGAGGGGTCACAATTCCTCCCATTGTCGAGATGCAGGAAGCAGCTCCTGCTCTGGCACATGGGCTCTGCTGTGCCCAGCAGCACAGGCTCCAGCTCTGATGCCTCATTCCTCCTTGGATCACTCCAGGATTAAGTTTCTGGGGTGATTTTCAGTGAAGGAAATGAAAGTGGGGTGTGGAGGACCCTGAACCTGCTGCCTGCCCTCAGGATGCATTTATACCAACAGCCAGGGGAAAGGGATGCTTTCCCCTGTGGGGATGTGGGGTGACCCCTGCCAGGACTGGGATCTACAGAGGCAGGATCCAACACTGGGAATGTCTCCAGACCCCTGCAGGTGTAGTTGGGAAGGGACTGGGGAAACAGCATCCCTACACCCTTCCTGGGGACCAGGACCAGTGCAGAGCCCCATGCCCTGTGGACGCCTCCCAGGGCTCTGCTCCTGTCACAGCTCCTGGTGTCACACCTTGTCACCAAACCCACCCCGGCCCCACGCCCCCAGGAGCCAGGATGGCGAGGAGGCACTTTAATATCAATCAATTAGAAATAAGGCAGTTCTAATGACAGGGCAATAAAAGAACACTTTAATTTTAGAGCTAATTAAATATCAACAATTGGAATGCAGCAACAGACAGTTAACCTGGAGTATCCCATTATTTATAAGGAATATAATGCATTGACTAGGGGGTGAAGTGAGTTGTAGTCATTTTAATATCAGCTGTCACAGTCTAACTGTTCTCTTTTGTCTCACTCCAGCACAATCATCTCCCCGGCTTCCTCCGGGACCGTTCCCACTTCTCTGCTCGACAGAAGATTAATTAAGCCCAGGTCCCCGCAGAGGAGGGCTCCTGTGCTCCCGGCCCCGCTCCGTGAGCCGGGGTGACTCCGGAGCTCCGCCGGCTCAGCCAAGCGAGGTGATGCCTCCAGCCCCGGCCCGGTGGTAATTGCAACCCCCCGACCGACTGACAACACTTAGAAGCTGTGAATTATTAATGGGGAGCTCTGCTGGGCACCCCGGGGGCTGCACTGGCTCTGGGGACGGATAGAGCCCTGGACCCTGCAGGGATCAGCTGGGAACGGCTGCCTTGGGGTGGGCGAACACCCTGGCACCCCAAAACCCACAGCAAAGCACTCTGCTTCCCACCTGCCAAAAGCCCCCAGCACTCTGCACTGGGGAGCAGAGCCCCTGGATCTGGGGGAACTCCTCAAGGACTCTCCTGGGGCACCAGTTCAGGGCTCTGCACCCCTCTCTGAGCCCCAAACCCCATTTCCAAAATTAACATTTTCCTCTGCAAAAGTTCCCTGAAGCTCATCTGTGTCTCTCCAGGGCACAATCCCTGTTAGCCACTGTCACCATGCCACCCCTGTGACATTCATCCTCCTGTCCCAATTCCAGCCCCTCCAGAGGGTTCCCACACTGGGCTGGGGTCTGGGTAGCATGGAAGAGATGGGAATTACCCTCACCTTTCCATCTGCTCCCCCTGTGTGGCACCAGCATGGTCTGGGGGGATGTGCCAGCCCTGCCACACTGGGGATGCCCAGTGCCACCAATCCCTGCCACTCCTGTGCTCCATCAGAGCTGCTGGCACAGAGTCACACTAACAGAATTATTCCCATATATAAGTGATAAATTGACTTTCCTCCCTGTTTTCTGCACTGCTGGGCTGGCTCCAGCCTCGCCATGCCCTGAGTGTGCCACGAGATTGCAAATGGCATTGTGGAACAGCTCCAGTGGGAAGGGATCCATAAGGATCAGCAAGTTCAACTGTTGGAGATCTGCCCCAGCCCAGCATCATTTTGGGATCTGAATCCATGGGGAGAGGGGAGGAAAAGGGGAATCTGGGGAGTGCAGCAGCATCAGGAGTGAAGGGTATCACGGCAGGGAGAATGTTTTGACTCCCAGTCGCTGGGGTTTTGTCACAGGTCGGAGATTTTGGCTTTCAAAGCAGAATGCCAGCGTGTGACAAGGAGTCGGGAAATATTCTTTGGGAGGTGCCAAAATGAAACACTTCCCGAGGGAAATGTCTCACCCCCCATCCCCACAGCCCGGAGCATCCCTGCTGCAGTGCCACCGAGCCACCGGGGGAGCCAGGGAAGGGCAGGGAGAGGGAGGGAGGACAAACCCCCCCAGCCCTTCATCCACAGCGTTTCCATGGGAGCTCTCACAACCCTCATTACTGGAAAAAAAAAGCCCAGCCCTTTTCCACCTGCCAAGGCAGGAGAGGGGCTGCTGTGAGTGGGAAGTTACGTGGGGTTTCATTAGGGTTATTATTGTTATTATTTAATTCTCAAGGTCGTGGGATTTAAGTCTGAGCTTACTTATTATCCGACCCAGCCCAATAAATGATGGATTCCCATTCCTGCCTCCAGCCGCTCGCAGTGGCTATTGAGGTTGCTAAAAACGTTTTCTGCTCGTAAAAAAAAAAAAAAAAAAAAAGGAAAAAAAAAGAAAAGGGGGAGAAGAAAAAGAGCAAAAGGAAAACTGCAATAGGAGCCAGGGAAATGATGGATTGCGGGAGATAATCCATCTTGTCAGCCCAGGACTACATAACCTTGATGTCAGCGGGTATTTTTCTCTGCCTGAGTCTCTGGCTGCGTGCAGGAGAGAGCGGAGCAGGGACGGCTCCCGCCGCACCTCGGGAAAACCGCCGGGATCTGGGGATTTGCCCTCATCCCTGTGTCCCGGCTGGGGAGGGGGATGCGAATGCCCAGCGCTGGGTCCCCGGGGGGGTGTGGTGGAGGACTGGAGACGTGTTGGGCAGCAGGGGACAGCGGGGCACCATCCCCAGGCACGTCCTGGCAGCAGCTTTTCCCTCCTTCAATCTCTTTTTTTGTCACCAGACGGCCCCCCCTTCCCTCCCCGCTCTCCCTTCCCGACGTCTCTGCCATTTTTATCCGACACTGCCCGTGAAAATTGGTGTGAAATAAAAAAAGGCCTCTCTGCCCACAGATGAAATCAATTGATTTGGCAGGTCGCCTGTGGACACCTCCGAGCAGCTCTTCCAATTTGCAGGACGGGCGCCGGCGCGGAGCAGCTTCTTCCCTTTCTTCTCCTCCATCTCCCCCGTTTTGGTGGGTTTTTTTTTTTCCCTTCTGTCTTTCCAATTTCCCTTTGATGTTCCTGTTATTTCTGCTTTCCACTTAATGGAAATCAGCCCTGGGTGTGTGTGCAGGGAGCTGCACGCACGGCCCTGTTGCCTTTCAGGGGTGGTTCTGTTGGGTCCCTGAGGGCCAGGGAGGATTTTGGGGATCCCATGGGGCTGGGAAGGAGCTGGAGCATCCCTGTGCTGTGGGTCTCTGATCTGGCTCCATAGGTGGTCTTGGGGCTGGGGATGGTCCCTTGGGCTCGGAGCAGCTCCACATGTGGCAGGGAGCAGAGGAACAGGAGAGGCTGCACATGGTGGTGGTCCATCCCTCTGTCTCCTTCCTCCCTCCAACCCCATCTACATCTCCATCCCCCTTCCATCTCCATCTCTTCATCTCCATTCTCCTTCCATCTCCATTCCTGCTCCATCTCCATCCATCCTCCATCTCCCTCCTCCCATCTCCACCCCTTATCCCCCAGGAACATCCTGATGAACACCAAAAATGGAGCCAGAGGGGTATAAAACCATCTCTCCTGGTTGCCTGGCTGTGCCCAGACAGGGGTGTTCAGCCCCAAGCCAGCCACATGCACCCCCAAAACCCAGGGGCAGCAGCACAGGCTGCAGGGAAAATCCCTACGAGGGGATGGAGAGAGCCAGCGCCAACAGGGAAGCACCTGGGCAGCTTCCAGCCCTCGTTGCACTTGGTTTCCATTATTTCATGTGTCTCGCTGTCCTCAGACACCCCCAGGCCCACGTGGAGGTGGCCATCACCTCCAGGGTCCCACACGGACCAGGCACCGCCTCGTCCCCGCTGACACCAGCCCAGCTCTCCCCAGAAGTTCCCCATGACACAACTTCCCTTCATTAGAGCTTCAAGGCAGATGTGACGTTAATCAGGAAAACCTTGATATTCCGCAGGAGCCTTAAGCCCTGAAAAGGAAGGGGAAAAAAATCCCACGCTTGCTTTCCAGCGCTTTCATTCCGCTTTGAGGTTAATAGAAGGCTAATTTGAAAGGACTCAGTTAATGAGAAAGCTAAAAATACTCCTCCCGTGCAGCCCCTTCCTCCCTGTGCCCGTCTCCGCGCCGGCGGCTGCGGATGATGCTCCGTGCAGCCCAGGGACGTGCTGTCCCTCACCTGACCCCTGTCCCTGCCCTCCTGGGGACCTCACCACGGAGAGACAGAGTGACCTGGTGGCATTTCCAGCAGGGCCGTGTCCCTGCACAGCTGGGATCATGCCATGGAAGGGGCAGGTGGGAGAGGGAGAGTCCTGTGGGGACTCAGGAGCTCAGATTGGCAACATGTGGGATGGGGGACAGGGATGGGGACACTTGACGCTGGCAGCCACACCATCACCTCCCGGGAAGGAGCAGGGCTGAGGGGATCAGGGTGCCCACAAAACCTGAGCCTGCATCCTGCCCATCCCTGGCTGCCTTCCCATCATCCAGCTTTTGAGGGAATATGCCATTTTCCAGCACATCACCCCGTGGTGGGAAGATGATGTTGTGCGGATGTTTAATTTCCTGGGTGGCTCCACGTTGCCCACCCAGAGCAGCCAATGATGTTCCTTGTATTAATGGGAAAGATGGAAACTAGAGGGGATTTTCCAGCTGAGGGAGGGCTCAGGGCTGGCTCTGCTTCATCCCTGACTCCTCCTCGCATGGTCACGGCTGCCGGATCCTGGTTTTCCATCACAGAGCCTGGACCAGCTCCAGGCTTGGCATGGGGCAGGGGGGCCTGGCAGGGGACATCCCACACTCCCAGGAGCTGTTGCCTTCCTGGCACTCCCAGCTCTCCCAGAGCCGCTCGGGATGTGGTTTAATGAGGGAATGATCTGCACAGAAAACTGCGCATTCGAGCGCCTCGGAGCTCACACTCGTGGCTCTGCTCCAAACCAGCGGAAAATCACCCAAGTCTGAGGACAACTCCTGCAGGTTTTCCAGAGCTGCTGGTTGGGAGCAGCAGCCGTGGCCGTGTGGGACTGAGGATGACACCGGCCACTCGGACTGCTGCCAGTGCCGGGGGCATCAGCCATCCCAAAAGGAACCACGTTCATTCCCTGCACCCCAAAACCAAACTGCTGTAAAGGGAGCTCTGGGGGAGCCCTGGGGCCTGACCGGGCAGTAGGAATTGTCCTGGTACCCCTGGAACATGATGGGATATGCTGGAAGATACTGGGACGTGCCAGGAGATGCTGGGAGAAGCCAGGAGGAGATAATGGGAGATGTTGGCATGTGCCAGGAGATGATGGGACGTGTTGGGACACACCAGGTTATGCCAGAAGATGCTGTGATTTGCCAGGAGATGCTGGAAGATGTCAGGAGATACTGGGATGTGCCAGGATGCTGGGATGTGCCAAGATGCTGGGATATGCCAGCAAATGCTGGGAGATGGGAAATGCTGTGTCATGCCAGGAGATGCTGGGATATGGTGGGATGAGCCATGAGATGCTGGGAGCTGCAGGGTCCTGCCAGGAGCTGCAGGGACAGTTGGGGACACGCCAGGAGTGCCCCATCCATTGGCAGAGGCAGCGGGAGGCTGTGCCCACATCCCTGGAATTCTCCTCTCCAAAGCTGCCCCAAAGCTTTCATCACAAAACAGGGATCACAAGGGCAGGGCTGGATTGTCTCCCTGGAATAAACCAGGAGCTTTTCATTCCCTTTCCACAGTGCCACATCAAAGGGTTTGTGTTCTCCTCGCTGCAGAGAGGCCGTCGCTTCCCGTCTCCCTTTTCTGCTCCTCCAGAGACGGACCCCACGTTTCCTTTTGAGGGAGTTTGGGTGTCTTTACCCTCCACTTCCCAGGGTGATTAGGAAAATGCACTGGGGGGACACAGGGAGATCCAGGGGGTGGCACCGGGGGCTCCGCTGCTGCTCCCTCCGGCTCCCTGATCCCATTGATGGTTTAATTTTCCTTGGGAGAAGAAAAGCAGGAGATAATTGTGGCAGAATGGGCTGATCAGGGATGTTTGGGCTCCTTTTCCAGCCATCCCCCAGAGGCCCATTATGGAAATTTTTGTTCTATCACTGGGAAATTGTAGAACAAGTCGGATGAGAACCGGCAAAGCCGGGCAGGAATTTGCATTTTAATCCAATCCCTTCCCAGTGTGGGGCCGGACAGGACACCTCAGCCACTGGCTCTGGGGGGGTGACAGTCCCCAGGACCCCCACCTGGCAGGTGTCCATGGTCCCACAGGGCACAGGGGTGAGGGACAAACTGTGGGACACGGGGGGCACAGAATGGGAGGCACAGAATGGGAGGGGGAGAGCAGCCCCCAACCACAGTGGGAGAGCCTTTGCCCAAGCCTTTCCTGTGCCACCAGGTCCCTGGGCTGTGACATCCCTGTGCCAAAATGTCCCCAAGTTCTGTGTCATGATGTCCCTGAGCCCTGTCCCACAATGTCCCCAGGTCCTGTCCCACAATGTCCCAAGCCCTGTGCCAGCTCCACCCTTTCAGCCAGAGCTGTGAGCATCACACTCCCCAAAAACCTGCTGGTGACACACCAGGGTCCTGGCAGGGCTATAAAGAGCCACTTTGGGTCCTGTTTGAAGCTGTGATTAAAAAGAAAAGAAGAGGGGGTGGGAAAAATAACCCTGGGACCACCAGCCCCCTCTGCGGGGTCACAGCATCCCCAGGCTGTGAGGCCACCACGGCAGTGGCTTGTCCCCATCCCTGTTCCAAACCTGGAGCCTAATTAAGATGGAATAAACCCTCCCCCACAGGGAGAACTGCCCCGGTGTGAGAAAGGCAAAGACACCCAAATTAAGTTATTTTCTTGCCTTGTTTTATTCCAGTTTTTAATTAGGCAGCTGCTGAGACGTGACGTGGCCCCGTGTAACGGTGTCATCATGATTTATTAGGGCTGGAGTCACTGTCACCCTCCAACCTCCCCGTCTCCAGTCGCTGATGGGGTCCTATGTGTCCCTGTCCCCATCCCCGTGGTGGTTTGGGGGCCCCTCCTGCCATTTTCCCAGAGGTGGGAAACCTGCTACAAATGGAGGGGTTTTTTAAAAAAAAAAAAAAAACACCAAAAAAGCCCACAAAAGAGCTGAAAATATTCTGGGTCTACGTTTTTAACAACAGGAAAAATGTTTTCCAGCAAAGCCACGTTGCTTCCAGCCAGTGGGGACGGTGACACATCCCCGTGGGGCGCAGGGGAGGGAGTGGATGCACTCAGTGATGCTCCAGGGCAGCAGCACCCACTTTTTGGGATGGGAAGGGGGACACGGGGCCACGTGCCAGCTCTCCAAAGGACAATAAACCAGTTGCCACCGTCTTGGAGAATTAGCACAAGTGACACTCGCTTTGTCCCCACATGTTCCCAGCGTGGAGCAGATGGTGAGGCCGCCGGATTCCACCCCATGGCCGAGAGCCCAGCCAGGCACTGCCACGGCCAAACAGCCCCATTTCCCCCTGATCCATCGGGATATTCCTCAGCCGGCAGCCAGGAGGCAGCAGGGCTGTGCCAGCTGCTGGTGTCCAGATCCAGGGGCAATCCCGGTGCGCTCTGGGGTTTTTGGGGGGGTTATGGGATGTGCAGGTACCTGTGACAACATTTGTGGGGCCAAATCACCTCAGAGGGAGAAAGAGGAGAGAAAAACAAGGGGGTTCAACGTGAGATTTACATTTTCTATAGAATGGCCATCCTGGGTGACAGCCCTGTGTTTTGGCAGAAGATCTGGCAGCTCCAGGGATTCAGGGATGCAGCTCCAGAGTCCTACCTCGAGGGCAGCATGGATCCAGGCTGGGATGCCCAACCCCCTGTGAGGTTTTGGGAAGGTTTTCCCAGAGCAGCCCTGTCCCAGTGGGATGCTGAGGCTGGATCCAGTGCTCCTGCACCAGCAGGGATCCCTCACCTCCCCCTCATCACTGCCTGGCTCCTGCCACCTCCGGCACTGCTCCGTGATTGATGGGATAATTCAAGCTCCAGTGACCGGGACAGAGGAGCAGGAACACGTTGGTCTTTTTCTTTACAGGAGGAAAAAACCTCCCATGGAGCTCTGAGGGCAGAGACAGGGTGGGAGCTGAGGGAAAAGGGCTGGGGCAGGAGCAAGATCCTGGTCGGAGCGTGGTCAAGGGGACCCCACAGGTCATCCCCTCCCCCTGATGGATTGAGATGACTGATCATGGAATCATGGAACAGTTTGGGTTGGAAAGGACCTTAAATCCCATCTCATTCCACTCCCCTTCCAGGGGCAGGGACACCTTCCACCAGACCAGGTTGCTCCAAGCCCCATCTGTGCCAGCAGAGATCCGGATGGATACATCCCAAACCTGGGCTTTGTCCTGGAACCCCCTGGGCACCCTGCTCCAGGCAGAAAATCACGGAGAGGGACAGGGAATCCTTATCCTGGGGAATCCTTATCCTGAGCGTGGGCAGCTGTGAGTAATGAAGGAGGAATCCATGAGTAATTACATTCTAATTAATTAAGGATGATGGATAGAGGGAACAGGGTGACTCCATGTCCATGTAAAGGACCTCACTCCTGTCACCATCAAAGTGATTTGCTGCTTCCCAGGAGGGGGGGAAGAGAAAAAGAGGAAAAGGAGGGGAAGAAAGAGGAAATGGAGGAAAAAAAGAGGTAAATGAGGAAAAAAGAGGAAAAGGAGAAAAAACTGGAAAAGGAGAAAAAAGAGGGAAAGGAGGAAAAATGGGGAGGAAGAGGGAAAAGAGCTTCACTGAAGGAAGGGAAGGGAAGGGAAGGGAAGGGAAGGGAAGGGAAGGGAAGGGAAGGGAAGGGAAGGGAAGGGAAGGGAAGGGAAGGGAAGGGAAGGGAAGGGAAGGGAAGGGAAGGGAAGGGAAGGGAAGGGAAGGGAAGGGAAGGGAAGGGAAGGGAAGGGAAGGGAAGGGAAGGGAAGGGAAGGGAAAGGGAACCTGTTAAGAAAATCATATTTTAAAAAAATAAATTACCAGATTCCCTTTAATTTTGTGATGAAAGGAGTTGGAGTGTGAGGAACAGCACGATAATTCATCTTGAAGACGTTGGGCACCAGGCCAGGAGGATCCTCTTCCTGCAGAGATGAATTTCATTAAAAAATTTTTTATTTTACCTTTTTTTTTTTTTTTTTTTAACAGTTGTTATTTTAACCCAGAGGCTACAAAGTTCTGAGCAGGGAAAGATTCTCTGGACTTCCCAGCACACGAACCCCTGCCAGCGACTGGGGAAACACTTGATCCACCACTTCCCTTTCCCATTTTGATATTTTAATCCAGAATTATTTCATCACCCACTGCCAAAAAAAAAAAAAAAAAAAAGAAAAAAGTGCTTAAGCAGTCATTTATTAACAGTTATAAGTATCATTAGGTAGAAAGATGTGGTAAAATATAGATTAGAGCGGGAAGAACGGAGGAACCGAGTGCCATTTTTCCTGTTCAGAGTGTCATTACACATCCCGGCGTGGCGCATCACAGCCATGATTAGTAGCATCAAATGACTCCTGAAAAATGATTATGTGCCATTAAAAGCATTAGTCTGGCTGAAACCAGCACAAACAAATGGCCGTGCTGGGGATGAGGCATCAGCTCCGGGGCTCCGGGATGTGACGGGAATCCCGGAGTCGCGGCGGGTGATGTGGTGGCACCTGGGGATGAGGGTGCTGGGAGTGGCAGTGGGGTGGAAGCTGAGGGACTGGGTGCCAGGGATCCTGGGATGGCAGCTGGGAGGATCCACAGGGGTGGAAGTCACAGGATGGGTGCGGGATCCGATGGCAGATGATCCCTGTCCCCACAGGTCACAGACATGGGGGTCCCCCTGCTCTGCACTCAGCCCACCCCTTCGAGCAGCTGCAATTCCAGAACACAGCCCAGGCATCCCCTTACTCTGGAAAGGACCTGCCTGTGTGGACCATTGCATCAGCTCCATCACCCCAAGCCATTGCCCCCCAAATCTCCATCACCCCAATCCATCACCCCAGCTCCATCACCCATCACCCCAGCTCCATCACCCCAGTTCAGTCATGCCAACCCATCACCCCAGTCCCATCACCCCAACCCATGACCCCAACCAATCACCCCAATCCTTCATCCCAACCCATTATCCCAAACCCACCAGCCCTGTTCCATCCCCCCACCCCAATGCCGTGCCCACACCGTGCCAGCCACTTCCAGCACTTCACTCCCCTCTGTTTCCACTTTAAGGGGACATAAATCCAGTTAGTAGGTCCAAGGAAGTGAAATCCAAGTGTCACATCTGCGGAGACGGCTCAATCGAGGGTATTGATTGTCACGGAGAATATTCTCACTTCATTCACCTACTTAGTCCCTTCCCCCAGGCACACAGGAATTCATCAAACGTTGTCACACCACATAATAATACTTGTTCCCAGGTGTTGTCGCAGCAGCTCAGACTTTGTCCTGCCTTCCTGGGCAAGCAGGAATTTAGGGAAGAAAGGATTTGCCAGCAGAATAGATGTGACGGTGCTGAGATGGGAATTAACCCTCCCGCGGCCGAGAGAGGACTCGACCCCCTCCCCATGCCCATGCACAGGATGCTCAGGCTTTGTTTCCATTTCCTTGGGATTGCTGGTGACGGGAATGAAATTAAACTGGGGAGAAAAGACGTTTTCCCTTTGTTTGCAGCCTTTTATTGACGTGCTTGTTGCCTCACACAGCCCCGCAGCCCTTTGGAGCAGGAGCCAGCAGAGCAGGGATGTGGCTGCTTCCCTCCTCTGAAAGGAAAACAGGACAGGACAGGGAAGGAAATACAACCAGGAAGGAGATTTGGAGTAGGGAATGCTGGATGAGGGGCTGTGGCTCAGGGGTGTAACCTTAGGGGGTTCCTGCAGGGGTGACAGTGACGTGCAGGCTGTAAAACCTCGTTGGGATAAGCAGGATGGTGGTGGGATGAGCCTGGACCCCAAAAGGGTCCCCCAAAAAGGGACAGGGTCACACTGGCACATCTCCCTGGGGATGTGAAGGCTGTGGACCCATGGGGACATCCCAGCTGATGCCACAGTCCCCAACCACAGAGCTCCTCCATGTGTCCTCTGTCCCACAGGGAGCCGAGCCAGGTGCTGCCACCTCTGTGCCCGGGCATGTGGGAGGTGGCAGCCACCAGCCCTCATCTCCTGGCTGAAATAAATTGGAAGCAGGATCTGATGCCCCTGAGCCACGATTATTATTCATATTATTTGTGCGCTGATGTGATTCCGTGTAATGATTTAATCTGTTAATGGCCCCTGATTCAATCGCTCCTCTCCCGTTAATCTCCTCTTGCCATTTGCACCTGATTTCCTGATTTTTCTGACGGTGTTTTGGCAGCTGGGGGGCAGGTTTGCAGCTCTCTGTGGGCACACTGCCATGGAAGGTCACCAAGGGGCCGTGCTGGGATGCCATGGATGGGAAGAAGGAGGAGGAGGAGGAGGCAGCACACACCAGGTCCTTCCCGAGGGAAACCCCTTGGAGCTGCCCAGACCTGGAGACAGATCATCGGGGGCAGGTCCCAGCTCCATCATCACCCCAGGGTACTGTGGGACCCAAAGGTGTCCCAGGGTGCAGATGCTGGATGGGGAGAAGCTCTTCTCTTCCCAGGGAAGCTCCCAGCACACTGGTCTGCATCCCATCTCAGTGTCACAGTGATACTGGTCCCTGCATCCCACCCCAGTGGCACGGTGATACTGGTCCCTGCATCCCATCCCAGTGGCACGGTGATACTGGTCCCTGCATCCCATCCCAGTGGCACGGTGATACTGGTCCCTGCATCCCACCCCAGTGGCACGGTGATACTGGTCCCTGCATCCTATCCCAGTGGCATGGTGATACTGGTCCCTGCATCCCACCCCAGTGGCACGGTGATACTGGTCCCTGCATCCCACCCCAGTGGCACGGTGATACTGGTCCCTGCATCCCACCCCAGTGGCACGGTGATACTGGTCCCTGCATCCCACCCCGGTGACACAGCGAAGCTCATCCCCTGCCCGTGACATTGCCATTCCCACCTCGTGCCGCCAGGCTCCCAGGGCTGATTTATGGAAGCACAAGGATGCAATCAGGGCCGCGGCCCCCGAGGAGTTCGGGCCGGGAGCACGCGGCCGGCACGGTGGCTGAATGCCAATGGGAGCATCCCAGCGGGGCCGGGAACGGCAGGAACCCGCCGGGAAGATGGGTCTCTGCACCTGTGCCTGAGGACGCTCAAGGCAGGGCTGGAGGAGCGGGATGTACTCCTGCGAGTGGGAATGTGGTGTCGGGAGAGCTTCGGGAGACACGCTGTGTCCGTAGCAGCGGGTGGTGACAAATGCCACCCCTCCGGGAAGGAGCCCCCGGGGCGAAGCAAATGTGCCCCTGCAAAGACAGCAGAACTGCGGCGAGTGACAGGATTTGTCACCAGCTCCTGGGCACACGCCAGAGCAGAGGAGCCTTTGCCCCTGAGGAGCCCTGGGCACCCCGCTCTCCCCTGCCCGGATCCCGGCGCTCCGAGCCCCGATTCCCGGCAGCAGTTCCCGGCTCCTGTCGCCTGACGCGAGCTGATTTTGGGAGGCAGTGGGTGGCGAGGGAGTACAGCTGCCGCTAAGTTATCCAAACGATTTATCTTAAGATTCATCCAGAATTCATGGCGCGGGAGCCTGGGCCGTGTCGGCCGTTAATATTCATGCGGATTTGGAGCAGCGTTAATCACCGGCTGACAATTGGCACTTCCCTTAATTGCCCGTGCAGCCGGCTCTGCCCGACGCCCCCCCTGCCCTCCACCCCCACCCGGGTGGGTACAGGGTCCCCCGTGTTGCTGGGGGGGGACTGGAGGTGGGCAGGGAGAGCTGCACCCGAATTCCCTGCTCCGAGCACCCCCATCACCCTGGGGTGGGCATCGCTGCACCCACTGCAGGGCTCAGGGTCCTGAGCATCCCCCGGGGGTTCTCCCTGTCCTCCCATGGCATATCCTAGTGTGGGGACACGGATCTGGACCCCGGAGGAGCTGTGCCCGCGCGGCCAACCCGCTGGATGTTTACCACCGTCCCCACGGGAGCATCCTCGGCGCCCCGGGATGAGCATCGCTGCACCCTCAGCAGAGCTCAGGACTCTGGATCCCGGAGCATCCAGCTCCGGGGCACCTCCCTGTGCCCTCACGGCATATTCCAGGGCGGGGACAGGGATCAGGCCCCCGGCGGAGCTGTGCCCCCGCTGCCAAGCCGCCGGCTGTCACCGGCCCCGTGGCTGGCGTTACCTGTCACCGCTGTCACTCCGCTCCCATCCCGCCAGCTGCCACGGCGCGGGGATGGAATACCAATGAGGACCGGGGAGCTGCAGCCTCACGGGGGCCCCCCCTCGCTGAGCAGCACGGCGGAGACCCCCGGGGATGGGGGACAAGGTGTGCCAGGCGCAGAGGTGGCAGCTGCCCCCAGAGAGGCGCTGAGACCCCTCCAGCTCGTGACATCCAGCGAGGTGGGACATGGAGCTGCCACCAGCACGTGCAGCCTCCGTGGATCCTCCTGGCAGGATCCATGAGGAGGATCCACGGTTTCATGCCCAAGGGGACACATCTGAGGCCACTTCCATCCTCTCGGGGCCATGCACCCCAAAACCAGATCCAGGAAGGAGCCCTGGGGCATCACGTGGGGCTGGGACCCTCCAACCCCATCCATCCCCCTGCAGCACCAAAAAAATCCCTAAACCCTCCCAACCCCCTCCCAAACCCCAGTCCTCCCTCTCGCCGAGGAGGCTTTGGGCAGGTTTCAGCTGTCCCCGCGCTGTAATTGTCCTAATTAGATCGACAGATTTTGATGAAGGTTTCACAAGGAAAAAGAAAGCAGGGAGGCAGGAGGAGATAATGGAATCGCAGATGACATTCCCATCACCCAGCCTCTCCCACAGCCGCCGCTGCAGCCCGGTCGGAAAATTATGCGTGAGGGGGGAGGAAAATTACCATAATCTTCCTCTGCAGGATGACACCAAATTCGGCTGGAGCGGAGAGGGGGGACAGGAGCCGCTCTGTCCTCGCCCCGGCAGTGCCATCACTGGTGTCACCTATCGGTGTCACACCTGCCTGCTCTGTGTCCTGTGGCCACCAGCACCCACCAGGACCCTGGTCTGGGGCTCCTGGGTCTGCCCACCCCCCCTCCTTGCAGCACCCGTGGGCGGGGGGGGTCTCCCTGCACCCCCATCAGCCTCTGGGTATGTGGGCTGGTGTCACCTCTGGGTCACTAACGGTGACCTCCCGTGGGTTTGGGGACATCGGGGGTCACAGAAGGGACACGTGGAGACAGGACACGACACGGCACCTCACACGCTGCCCAGTGTCCCCAGTCAGGGTACATCCCCTCTGAGGGGCAGAGGGGAGAGCAGTGGGTAACACTGAGGTGTCACCCCCCAGCTCCAGCCTCTCCCAGCCCCCCAAAACAGCTGGAGGCAAAGCGGGAGCCACTCCCCATCTGGATGCTGATCCTGGCTCCCATGTGGATGCTCTGCCCAGGCAGGATCCAGCCCAACCCATCCCTAATTAAAAAATATATCTGTATTCCAGAGCTTCAAACGGTGCCCGATGCCTGCGGGAAAACTTCCAGCCCGTTTATCCCCCTTTTCCCAGCTCCGGCCACACTGCGATGCCGGGACTGAACTCAGCTCTCCCGCAGCTTTTCCCCCAGCCCCGTGTCCCCTCCCTCCCAAATTTGCTCCCTCCTTTGCAGGGCATTTCCATGAAAATGGAAAGCGCTTTGTTTCTCAGGATTTGCTCTGCCCGTTTCCCCCCCCCAGCCTGTGCCTGCCTTTGTCCTCCGCAAACACGGAACAAAAGGGGAAGAGACGGAGAAAATATGACCGAGGCTCCAAATGGGCTGGTTTGGGCCCCAAATTGCCCATGAAGCTCCGGATGCTCCGAACGAGCCTGGCTGATGGATGAGGCCGTGGGAGCTGCACCAGGAGCGGATTGATCAGCTCCCGGCAGCGCTGCCAGGGCCCTTCGCGGGAATCTGAGGGAGGAAGAAATTGAGAGTGAAAGGGGAGAAAGAAGGAAATAGGGAGGGATTGGGGAGAGATTCCTGTCGCTGGTAACGATGAATGCTCCTGGTGCACAGCACTGGGTTGGGTAATCCACCTTTCTCCTCTGCACTCGCGGGAGAAATTCCAGTAAAGTGGGGGAGAAATCAAATCCTGCTGCAGCTGGAACAGGGAATCTCCGGTGAACGTGTCCTGTCCTGTCTCCTGTTCCCTCTGCCAGCTCCCACCTCTCCCACAGCGCCTTCCAGCACTAACACTGTGCAGAGGGACCCGGGAAGAGCAAACCAGGGGCTGGGTGGTGACAGCAGTGCCACCACGCTGGGACTGGTGCAGGGACACCCTGCTCCATGTGCACATGTTGGGAAGAATTCAGGAGGAATTTCTCCATGGAAAGGGTGGCCAGGCATTGGAAGGGGCTGCCCAGGGAGGTGGTGGAGTCCCCATCCCTGGAAGTGTCCAAGGAACGCCTGACCATAGCACTCAGTGCTCTGGGCTGGGGGACAAGGTGGGGATGGGGCACAGGTTGGACTCAGTGGTTTTGGAGGGCTTTTCCATGGACTTCCAGCTCCTGGAGCTTTTGGAGCTGCTGAAGGAGGAGGAGGAAAAAGAAGAGAAGGAGAAGGAAGAGGAGGAGAAGGAGGAAGGAGGCTCCTCACTGACCTGGTCCCCAGTCCCCACACCAAGGTGCCACGAGCCCCCCACACCACAGGGTTCAACACCCCCCGATCCGGTCACGGCGCTTCCCGAGCGGAATGGGGAGGATTTTCCAATACAAAACCAGCAGCCGGCGGGTGAATTAAGGCCGTTAATTGAATTTCCTCCGGTGGTGGAGCCGGGGCCGGTGGGAGGCGGCAGGAAAAGCATTTGATGTGCTGGAAAAGCTGCGGATTCCGAGCGTGGTGGGGTTTGGGGTTGGTGGGTTGGTGGTGATTTTTTTTTTATTATTATTAATTTCAAGTCGGTCATGAAAAGAGCCCCACTTCGAGCAGCTAATGACTCTCATGAATTATTTCTGTTGGTTTAGGCACCCGCTCGGCTCTTCAGTGTTATTAAGGCAGGAGAAGGGATTCTGTTCCCAGGGAGTGATGCTGTTTGGGGGGTCCAGGGGATGGGGGGACGGTCACCCCCTGACCCTCACACCCCACCCCCAGCTTTGATGGCGGTGCCACGGTGCCTTTTGGGAGAGAAAGACAGATTCCATGGATGTGCTGGAGATGGATCAGGAATGGGTTGGATGGCTGTGAACATCAGGGACCAGTGGTGGCCCTCAGAGGGCTGTACCAGGACCAGTGTTATTTGATATCTTGGTTAATGATGCAGAAGAAGGGATCACAGAATCATGGAATCGTGGAATGGTTTGGCTTAGGAGGGACCTCAAATCTCATCCCATCCCATCCTCTGCCATGGGCAGGGACACCTTCCACTAGCCCAGGTTGCTCCAAGCCCTGTCCAACCTGGCCTGGGACACTTCCAGGGATGGGGCAGCCACAGCTGCTCTGAGAAGTGCCAGGACAAGGGGGAATGGCTTCTCTCTGCCAGAGGGCAGGGTTAGATGGGATATTGGGAAGGAATTCTTGGCTGGGAGGGTGGGGAGGCCCTGGCACAGGTTGCCCAGAGAAGCTGTGGCTGCCCCATCCCTGGAAGTGTCCAAGGCCAGGTTGGACAGGGCTTGGAGCAACTTGAGATAGCAGAATGTGTCCCTGCCCATGGCAGGGGGTGGAATGGGGTGATCTTTAAGGTTCCTTCAACCCAAACCATTCCATGACTCCATGATGAAAACCAGGTGACTTTGGGGCTGCCAGTGCCTCCCCCCTCCCCAGCCTGGCATCAACATTCAGCTCTGGTGCCAAACGGGTGCTTTTCATGCCAGTTTAGTTTTATTATTATGCCGAAAGCTCCAGTTCTCGGCTGTCTCCTCCTGGCGCTGCTGATTTACTCTGCGAGGGGTTTAATTACCCCATTCAGCCTTCCTTAAAACACGAAAAACGGCTCGAGTCTGGGAGCAATTAACAGGCAGCGGAGTAGATCAGCCCATCAGAGAGGAGAGAAGTAAATCAAACAATTAAAAAGCTTGTTTGGCGCAGAGGGAGAAGGATCCCACCCCAAAATCCTCCCCTGGGTGAGAGCCCTGGGATGGGAGCTGTGGGTTTTCTCCCAGTCACTGGGCTTAGGGTGGTACTGGGAGAAACGGGGGGGATGTCACTGTGTGGGGAGTGCACTGGGATGCAGGGGAGTGGGGGCAGACACTGCTGATCCCACCCAGCCCCCCTTGGGATCGTCCCAGCACCCCCAAATACTGGTCCAGTCCCACTTAGGGCTTGGTAGGATGAGGATGGGGACGCAGGGACAGGATGGGGTCACTCGTCCCCCCCCCCCCCCCCCCCAAGGATTACTGCCGGAGTTTTGGGGTGGGTTTGGGCTTTGAGCGGGGCTGAAGCTCTCTCTTGTGGCGAGACTGGTCCATTACAGCCCTACTCGAATCATCGAGCCCCAGTATCTTTGGGGGGGGGGCGGGGCTGGCGCAGGAACAAGATGGAATCTTAGCTGGATCATCCCGAGTGGGAGATGAGGCTGAGGCTCAGGAAACTGAGGCTCGTGAAACTGAAACCAGCCCGCGCTGACAGCCTTGCTCCACCTTCCCGGCAGTGCACGGGTGGATCCAGGAGCCTGGAAGAGCCCATCATTCCCTTCACACCCCGCTTTGCCCTCACTGGACGGGGCTGAGCCCGCGCCAACTCATCGCAGGTGCCGCCAGCGCCCCCACGCTCGCGATCGGGCGCAGTTTGTCCCCCCGCGCGCGCCGTAGGCCATATAGTGCCCGGATGCGGAAGTGCGGCGGTCACTTCCTGCTTGTGCGCGGCGGCGGCGGGTGCGGGATGGCGGAGCGGGCGGGGCGGGGGATCCGCGGCCATCGGGGCCGGGGGGCACGGCGCGGGGACAGGGGGGCGGCGAAGGGGGGCAGGGGGCGCGGGGGGGCTCGGTGGCGCGCGGGGAGAGCGGGGGCGGTGGGTGCGGGGCTGCGCTGACGCCATTTTGGGACGCTTGTGCCGCAGGTTGGAGAGACCGAGGGCGCGCTGGGACCATGGTGAGGAGGGGCCGGCGGGCAGGGGGCTCCTGGGGGTGGGGGCTGTGCTGTGGGCCCGGCGGGGGGCGGGGAGGATCCCCCTGGGGGTCCTTGGCCTGTCTGTGGCCGGGCAGGGCCTGGGGGGCTCTGGTTTGCCGGGTTCTGGACACGGTGCAGAACGGGGGGATCCCTCCGAGGGTTGGGGGGTCCTTGTCTGGCTCCAGACAGGGTGCACATCGGGATGGGGGGCTGTCCTTCCCTGGGGGGAGAGAGGGTGGAGGTCTCTGTCTTGTTCAGTCACGAGCGTGGTGCAGGATAAGGGGGGTCCTGGGGGTTAATGGGGATCCTGGGGGGGTCCGGGGGTGGTCCTGGGGGCTCGAGGCAGCCAGAGCGTGAGTTGGGGATGAGCTTTGGGCTGGGAACACACTGTGGGAGTGTCCAAGGCCAGGTTGGAGTGACCTGGGCTAGAGGAAGGTGTCCCTGCCCATGGCAGTGGGTGGCACTGGGTGGGCTTTCAGGACCTTCCTACCACCCCATTCCATGATCTCATGAGTCTCCTTGCCTTCCCAGCCTCGAAAGATTGAGGAGATCAAGGACTTCCTGCTGACAGCACGGAGGAAGGACGCCAAGTGTTAGTGGAGGGTCCTTGGGGGACAGGGGTGGGATGGTCCAGCACAGGTGCCTGTGGACACTGAGCAGCTCCTGGGCTCAGGAGCACTGAGGGACAAGTGCTGGGGGTCTGTGGGTGACACAAAGTGGCTTTGGCTCCGTGTGGACCGAGGTCACCCCTGTGAACAGAGGGGCTTGGGGTCCAGAGGGTCCCTCAGGGTGTTCCCAGCCACCCATTCCCACTGCTCCTTGCCCCAGGGTGTTCTGCCAAGCCCCAGGTGCAGCTCCCTGGGGCCATTCCCAAATAAGCCCCTGCTCTGAAGAGCCCTGGGCTGTCAGGGAACTCTGTCACAACACAGGGTGATTCATCCTTAGGAGAGTTCTGTTGCCAACACAAAGTGACAATAATTGTATCACCTGCACTGCCTTTTCTCCGTCTTTAACAACACCTGAGGAGTGTTTCCTCTTCTCTGGCTTGTTTGGATGGGCTGTCATGGGATCCCTCGGGAATGTTTTGTTACTCAGGGTGTGGGCGGGAAGGGAGAGCTGAGCACTGGGGGAGCACCACTGAGCTCTTCCTGCCATTCCTACCCAGAGGGCTCTGCTCAGGGAAGGGGTTGGGGTTCCTTGGGGTGACTCTGGGGTGTCCCTGCCCTCCCCTCCCAGCCGTCAAGATCAAGAAGAACAAGGACAATGTGAAGTTCAAGGTGCGCTGCAGTCGGTACCTCTACACCCTGGTCATCACCGACAAGGAGAAGGCTGAGAAGCTGAAGCAGTCCCTGCCCCCAGGTATCCCAGGAGAACTAGGGAGGGTGGCTGGGATTGAGGGGAGCACCCTGAACTGGTGCCACCACCCTTGCCTGCATCAGCGCTTGGCATTCCCAGGGAGTCGGAGGGCTCCAGGCACTACTTTCATGGATGGTCCCAGTGGAGACAGAGGGCTCCCGGCACCTCTTCCTTCCATGGCTGAGCCCCCCCCAATCCATGTCCTCTCTCCTGCACAGGTCTGGCCGTGAAGGAGCTGAAATGAGCCGGGATGGGCCATTCCCCTGTTGGATCCTCTGTGTTTGTTACAATAAATAAACAAATAAATAAATAAAACACTGTTCTGGTGTCGCCTTGGGGGGTTCACACCTTGCTGTGCCTCTGTCGGAGGGTCCCAGGGCCACTTTAGGGGGGGGGGGAAAACCCGGGCTGGATTTTTGCCGGAGTACGGAATAGTGCAAAACCCGGGCTGGATTTTTGCCGGAGTACGGAATAGTGCAAAACCCGGGCTGGATTTCTGCTGGAGCACGGGATGATGTAAAACCTGGACTGGATCCTGCTGGAGTACGGAATGAGGTAAAACCCGGACTGGATTAGGCATGTCTGTCCCCTGTGGCCGGGCCCCCCACAGCGCCTGGTCCTTGGCAGGAGGTGAGAGGGTGGGTTCCCCTATAGCAGGGAGGGGTTGTGCTGGGCTGCAGTGACCCCATGGCAGGCAGGGTTGGGTTGTGCTGCCCCCACAGCAGAGGGTGATGGGGTGCAGTGCCCCCCTATATCAGTGAGGAACGGGCAGTGCCGCCCTATAAGAGGGAGGACAGGGCACAGTGCCCCTATAGCGGGGGGTGACGGGGTGCGCTGGGATCGGGGGGACACGGGACACTGTCCCCGCTCCGCCATGCCGGGGGCGGTGCCGGCGGGGCGTGGTCGGTGGGCGGGCCCGGGGGCGGGGCGTGTCCGGGGCGGGCGGGCAGAGCCCGCGGCGTGGCGGCACCGCCGCCCCCCGCCCGCCACCGGCGCCCCGCGCGCGGCGCCCCCCGCGCCCCCGGCCCCGCCATGGGGCCCGCCCGCGCCGACTACCTGGCGCCCTGGTGGGCGGCCTGGCTGCACGGGCTCCCGCACCGCGGCCCGCGCCTGCAGCCCGTGCCCTCCGCCTTCCGCCCGCAGGACCCCGACTACCAGCAGGTACCGTGCCGGGACCCCCGCCCCGCGCCCCCCGCTCGCCCCGGGCTCCCACCGCCCCCCCCCCGCTCTGTTGGCCCCGGCGGCGCCCGGAGCCAGCTCTGATCTCTCGGCGCACAAAGCGCCTTTCATGGCCCGGCCCCCCCGCCGGGACAGCCCGCACCGGCACCCCCGGCCCCGGGGGGGCACAGGGTCACCCCTGCCTGTGCCGCCCCCGAGCCTCTGCCCCGCGCTCCTGGCGCCCACCGCGCTCCCGCGGCGTCCCGGACCGCAGGGACCCCGAAATGAGGCGGGGGGGCAGCGCCGGTGTCCCGGTGCCCCAACGCCCGACAAGGGGCGGCTGCACCCCCAGTCCCCCGACCTGCGGCTTGGTGGCCCCGCGTGGGGATGGGGAGGGGAACAGGGACGGGGACAGGGACAGGGACGCTTCCTCTTCCCCTCGTGACGGTCCCATGGGGCGCTGGACGCGGCCGCATCCCAGGCACACGTGCGGGTCACGGGCACGGCCGCTGACTGTCCCCTCTCTGCTTCCCAGTCGCTGCTTTTCCTGGGCTTGGTGGCCGCCGTGTGCCTCGGCCTCAACCTCCTCTTCCTCGCCGTCTACCTGATCTGCCTGTGCTGCTGCAAGAGGGACCAGGACCCCGACTCCAAGCAGCCCCACTCCTGCTGTGTCACCTGGATGGCCGTCACCGCCGGGCTCATCTGCTGGTGAGGACGGGGACGGGGGCCCAGTGCTGTCCCCCCGTCACCGAGGGGACGCTGTGCCCCAGCCACGAGTCGCTTTAATTAGATCTGTGCAATTAAATGTGGTCCATCCCAGCCTCCTCCCGTGCAGCTGCTGGGGCAGCCCCAGGGACCAGCTGCGGGCCAGCCCCGTCCCCTCACGGCTGTGCCTTCCCGGCTAATCCCGGGCGGGAGCGGGGCCGGTCGCTAATCCCAGCCCGGAGCAGATGGCGGGCGGCAGCCTGACCCAGCTGGCAGGTCCCTTGTGCCCGGCCTTAACTGCGGCCACAGCAATTAGACAAGGGGACACTTCTCCCAGCACCGCTCCAGAGGCTTTCCAAGCCCACCCCGGTTTGGGGCAGCCCGTGGGCGGGAGGACTCCCCAGCAGCCATCCTGTGTCCCCCCAGGCACTCCTGGCCTGGGAGGGGACAGAATGGGCCATGGGGGCTGTTTGGCTGCCTGGCCACGACCCTCTCTGCAGACAAAGGGGCTGGTTTGCCGGGGCGGGGCGAGATGGCTGCCATGGAGCAGGGAAACAGGGGAACGGGGAAATGGTTCTAATGAGCTCAGCGTGCCCCCCCCTCACCCCCCTGCCATGGCAGGGGGTCTCTTGCAGCTCCCGGGGGCTTTGAACCCCCCCCAACAGCCTCTTGGTAGCCGTTAAGGGGCTAATGGTGGCCAATGGGTTGGTGTTTGCACAGGGACAGAGCAGCCCTGCATGAGCCAGCTGTGTGTGGGCATGTGCCCAGCCAGGGCACGGCCAGGGGCACCCTATTTCTTGGAGCCAGATGTGACTTCTAGCCCAGCTCCATCTGGGAACACCACAGGGACCGCGGAGAGCTTGCCCGGGAGCCTGGAGCGGCTTCCGTGTGCTCCCGGCAGGTTCAATCAGGAAGCACGGCACTTCCAGCGGATTCCCCTAATCTGCTTGGCCCAACCCCTCCACCTCAATCTCCCAGGGTTTGGCGGGAGGAGCTTCAGACCCTCCCGGTGCCTGTGGAGCAGCTCCGGGTATCCCTGGGCACCGGCAGGAGCAGGTCCCTGTGCCATCGCTTTGGCTCTGCCCTGCCATGGCTGAGGGGTCCCCCAAACCCAGGGTGTTCCAGGGAGTGTCCCCTGTCCAGCTGATGTTCCAGGGTGGGTCTGTACCCAGTGCATCCCTCCCCTCTAACCATGTCCCCTCCCTGCCCCCAGCGCTGCCGTCGGCATCGGCTTCTACGGGAACAGCGAGACCAACGACGGGGTGTTCCAGCTGCTCTACGCCCTGGACCACGCCAACCAGACCCTCACCGGCATCGACTCGCTGGTAGGACCACGGGCAAGGTCCCCCAGGGGGGACAATCCCCCATCCTGTGTTTGGTTGGAGCACTGGGGAGGGAGCTGGAGGGATGTCTGGATGCTCCAGCCAAGCCCCCAGGGCAGCCGTGCTGTGCTGAGCGCGGGAGGGTGACGTCACCCCCCAGAATGGGACCTTTGTGGCAGAATGGGAAGGGCTGGGGTGGCCGTGGCAGGGCTGTCCTGGAGGATGGATCCATCTTGGGCTCGGGGAGTTGAGGTGGGGCTGCTCTCCTGGAGGAAGAGCATCCCATGGATGGGGCACAATGTCTCCTCCAGGTGTGCGGCTGATAGCAGGGTGGCGTCCTGGGGTGATGATTATCCCGGGGGTCTGACCATCCCTCCTTTGCCAGGTTGCAGGCACCACGCTGCAGATGCAGGGGGGGCTGGAGCAGCACCTGGCGCGGCTGAACGAGGTGCTGGCGCCGCGGGGGGATTACGTGCAGACCCTCAAGCTGGTGGAGCAGCTGGCCGGGAGCATTGTCCTGCAGCTGCAGGGGCTGCCGGGCTGGGGGGGCGTCAGCGCCGACCTCACCGCGCTGTCGGCACGTGTCGCCTTCGTGGAGTACTACCGGTGAGTGTGGGGTTCTACCGGTGAGTGTGGGGTACTGCCGGTGAGTGTGGGGTACTGCCGGTGAGTGTGGAGTACTGCCGGTGAGTGTGGAGTACTGCTGGTGAGTGTGGAGTACTACTGGTGAGTGGGGCCTCAGCGCCGCACGGGGGGCGGCCCTGGTGGGGCCAGGGGGTGGGCACGGGTGATGGAGCCTTCCTCTGCGCCCAGGTGGCTGGCCTACCTCCTCTTCTTCATCCTCGTCCTCACCGTCTGCCTGCTGGCCTGCCTGGGGCTGGCCAAGCGCTCCCACTGCCTCCTGGCCACGTGAGTACCCTGTGGGTGGGATCGGGGGGCTGAGGGGGATCGGGATGGACCCAACACACATGGTCCCCCTCGTGCTCCCCGCTCTCCACGCAGGATGTTGTGCTGTGGGCTGCTGACCCTCGTCCTCAGCTGGGCCTCCATGGCCGTGGACACGGTGGCGGCGGTGGTGAGTGGGGCGGGAGGGGAGGGCAGGGCTGGTTCTGGCTGTGCCAGGGCTGTGCCAAAGGCTGTCCCATCCCTCCCGGCCCCTTGATGTCCCTCTGGTCCCCACAGGGCACCAGTGACTTCTGCGTGGCCCCAGACAAGTTCATCATGAACCAGACAGACGACGAGATCAGTGCAGGTCAGAGACAGCTCCCAGGTGGAGCCAGGGTGGGGCAGGACCCCAAAACCTACTGGGGAGTCCAGTGCCCCCTGCTGCCATTCTCCCCCCACACACTGCTCCCTGTCCCCCGGGACACTCCTACCAATGTGTCCCCTTGGCTTTGCAGTGGTGGCTCACTATTACCTGTACTGTGACCAGAGCCTGAGCAACCCCTTCCAGCAGGTACAGGGGGACCAGGCACCCTGCTTGGGGCTGCCTGGGGCTGAGGGGCTCCCAGGGATGGGGGGGGTCCCAGGGCTGGGTGGCTCCATGACTGTTCCCACTCCCCCTTGCAGGTTCTCACCGTCTTCCAGCGCTCGCTCACCACGATGCAGATCCAGACCCAGGGTCTCATCCAGTATGCACTGCCCCTCTTCCCCACAGCTGAGGTATGGGAGTGGGTGCTGGGGCTTCACCTGTCCTCACTCTGCTCCCCAGCACTGTCCTGACCCCCTCTTTTCACATAGAAAGACCTTTTGGGGGTTCAGCAGCTCCTCAACTCCTCAGAGACCAGCCTGCACCAGCTGACAGCCCTGCTGGACTGCCGGGGGCTGCACAAGGTGAGGGGGGTCCGGGTGGGGACACAGCTCTGGGGTCCCCCTGCTCTGCCACCAGCCCTGCCTGTGTCCCACCAGGATTACCTGGACGCCCTCATCGGGATCTGCTACGACGGGGTGGAGGGGCTGCTCTACCTGGGGCTCTTCTCCCTGCTGGCAGCTGCCTCCTTCTCCACCATCATCTGCGCTGCCCCCCGCGCGTGGAAGCAGCTCACAGGACGGTGGGTCTGCCCACGGACCCCTGCCCACAGCCCCCCACCTGCAGACCCCCCACCTGCCCACAGTCCCCCACCCATAACTCCTGCCCCTGCAGCCCCCCTGCTCACCACCCCTCTGCCTGTGGTCCCCTGCATCCCCCCTGCCCCTGCAGGCCCCCTGCTCATGCTCCCACATGTGCAGCCCCTTGCCCACAGCCCTACTGCCCACAGCTCCTTCTCCCACAGCCCCCCACAGCCCCCCACCCTCACCGTGGGCACAGAGGGGCCACAGGCACCTCCCAGTCCAGGCATGGGGCCCCCCCGCTTTGAGACTGAGCGTGACCACCGTCCCCTCGTGCCCAGGGACCGGGACTACGACGACATGGACGAGGAGGACCCGTTCAACCCGCAGGCTCGGCGCATCGCCGCCCACCGCCCGCCCCGGGGGCAGCTCCGCAGCTTCTGCAGCTACAGCAGCAGCCTGGGCAGCCAGAGCAGCCTCCACCCCCCCGCCCAGACCGTGTCCAACGCCCCCGTCTCCGAGTACATGTGAGGCCCCCCCTCCCCGTCCTTCCCGCGGGTCCCCCCGCTGTGCCGGGGCGGGGGGTGACGGGGGTCTCGCTGTGCCCCCCAGGAACCAGGCCGTGCTCTTCGGAGGGAACCCGCGCTACGAGAACGTGCCCCTCATCGGCAGGGGGTCTCCCCCCCCCACGGTACGGTGGGCGACCGAGGCCAAGTCCTTCCTGTGACACCCCCGGGGGGGGTTCCCGGGGCCGTGGAGCCCCTCGGGGTCACCGAGAGCCGCTCGCCGGGGTGGGATGGGGGGGTGATCCCGGCCCTCTCCTGCCCTTGCCGAGGACGTGGCTCCCCCTGCCCGGCTCTAACCCAATTCCCAGCCGGCCCATGGGGGCTGTGGGGAGGGGGCACAGCCACGTGCTCGGGGGAGCCCGAAATAACCCTGCCTTCCCTCCCTTCCCTGTGCTCCCTCTCCATCCTCACTTTCAGAGGACGCTCCTGGCAGTGTCTCCCTGCCCGTTCCCATTTCCCTGCTCGTTGTTAATCCCTTCCTGTCTGGTATTTGCTGCTTTATTTTTTATTGCTTGTCTTTTTTTTTTCTTTTTTTATGGTTTCTTTTAATTTTTGCATCCATTATTTTGGAGCTAAGTTGCCCATCAAGAGTAAGTTCAGCTGCTTCCCTCTCCCTCCTTATCCTGGGGCAGCAGCTGGGTTCCCCCATCCTCCCCCTCTTCTGTGCCTCCCTCCGTCCCCTTTCCCTGACTGGATTTCAGGAAGAGTGTGGAGAGCTCAGGGAGGGAGGGACAGGGCCACAGTTTGTCCCCAGGAAGTTCCAGGAGGATTTGCAGCTCCCCTACATTGGGGTGCTGGCCCCCATCTCCATCCCCAGAGGCCCCCAGTCGGGCAGTGGGACATGGACGCAGCTCTGGGAATGCTGCCGTGGCAGGAATACTGTGCTCCCTTCTTCCAGGAATGATTTTTTCCATCAGGTATAATCCCATTGCACAGACCTGGCAGCTGGTGAGAGCCTTTTCCCTTGTGGGGGGAGCAGATGAGTGAGGGGATTAATTCGAGCACTTCTCCCAGCCCTGAATGAATTTACCCAGGATTCAGATCCCAGAGGAAGGACTTTTCAAGTCCAGAGGAACAAACTCAGAATAATCTTCCTTAGTGCCTGGTTGGGGTGATCCTGCCTGCTGTGAAATCCTGGAGAAATGTGATTTTGAGAGGCTGGAGTTTTGGGGCCCTGTGCTGGGCTCACTATTACCCCATGGAATCGTACACATGGGGTGATTTGGGATGAATTTGCTGCTGGGCTGGAGCTGGGAAGGTGGAGGATGAACCTGGAAAGGGACAGAGCAGAGCTAGAGGGGCTTTTGCTGCAGTGTAATAGCAGGTTTTGGGTGGGTTTAGCCTCTTTTTGGTAATTTGGCTCCCCAGGACAGGTGTGGGCTGGGGCAGGGACAGCCCTGGGGTGGCCACAAATCCCCTGAGAGAGGGTCAGGGACAACTGGGGCATCCCTGGAGTGGGATGTGGTGCCCGGGGAGGGGGGACAGCACGGACCTGCCACCCTGGGGGGCTCCTGCAGCATTTCCAGGGCTCCAGGCTGAGGAGGTCTCATGTCCCCCAGCCCCTAGACAGGCTGTGAGTAGGGTCTGCCCCTTTCCCCGTGCCCACCTGGCAGATTAATTCGGGATCAATCCACATGGGAAGCAGTGTTCCCTCTCCATGGGGCCGTCCCTGGTGGTGCAGGGGTTGTGTTTTGGAGGGTGCTGACACCCCCCCCCCGTGTCCCCCCCATCCCACAGTACTCCCCGAGCATGAGGGCCACGTACCTGAGTGTCACCGATGAGCACATCCGGCACCGCGGCGACTTCCCGGCGTAGGAGGAGACGCCGCCGGCGTTTCCCTCGGGAAACCAAAGACCCCCGGAGAACACGCGGTAGGAGACGCGGCGGGGGCTGGAGGAACGAGCCCGGAGCCCCCCACCGTGCACCCCTCTGAGCCCCCCCGGCAGCTCCTGGGACTCGACTCTTCCTGCCTTATCCCGGGGAGCGCGGAGATGCTGCTCCAGCGTCGGCTTCTCCCTGCTCGGGAATGTTGGAGCCTTCTGGAGGGCAAATCCCGGGACCACGCTGCCCCCAGCACCCCCCAGGGAGGGGTCGGGGCAGGGGCTCCCCTGCTCCCGTAGCAATGCAGCACCAACCACTAGTGATCCCAACCTTTCCCAGTTCCCCCTTCCCTGGCTGCTCCCCGTGAGCAGATCCAGCCCCCTGTACCCCCCTTCCCACCCCCCAGGCTGGGGAATTACGGATGTTTTGGCCTTGCTGGCTTTCCTTTGCTTTGCCCTCTGGGATTTGGGAGCTCTTGGGAGCGTGGGTTGACTCTCTGACTCTGTTTTGGAGTGGGTTTTCTGCAGTGTAGTTTGGTAGCAGGTTTTTTGGGTGGTTTTATGCTCTTTTTGGCGATTTGACTCCCCAGGGCAGGTCTGGGATATGGGGCAGGATCCCCTCCTCCTACAGGACAGCCCTGGGGCAGCCAGGAATCCCCTGGGAGAGGGTTAGGGACTACTGGGGCTTCCCTGGGGTGGGATGGGGTGCCTGGGAAGGGGACAGAGTGGACCTGCCACCTTGGGGCGGGAGCTCATCCAGCATTTCCAGGGCTCTAGGCAGAGGAGCTGGGAGACCAGTATGAGCTGAACGGATCCTTTGGGGCTGCCCTTTGGCACAGGGATCCCCAGGAAGCCCTTCCCAATGGAGCAGGGAAGGACCCCTGCTCCATCCCACCCAGACCCTGCAGCCCAAAGGGCGTGGATGGGGTGGTGGGTGCCCCCCACCCAGGGCCAGTACATCCCCCTGCCTCCCTCTTTCCATGTTCCCCATGACTAGCATCCCTCCCTTTTGGGGGAAATCCCAAGGGATTTTGTTATTATTTTTATTTTTTTGGCTTTTAACATTTCCATGTAACGGTACTGGTAGAAGAGCTGTTGTTAACCGCATGTGAAGTAACCAAAGGACTCAGGCTGGGAGCTGGAGTCCGGCTGGATTTGTATGTGCCCCTTGAGGGGAAAATAATAAACACTTGGACTAAATTTATCTCCTCCACACGGGGTTTTTTTGGGGGGATAATCTGTTTGAGGCACCTTTTATTTGACCTTCCCAACATGGCGACCGTCACGTGACACCGGCGGGCGGCGCCATTTTGGGGAGGTCGGTACGCGGCCTGTGTCACGTGACGGCAGCGCCAGTGTCACGGGGGGGGGGTCGAGGCGTTGCCTGGCAACGGCGACGCGTCCCCGGTCAGGCCCCACCGGGACCGGGATCGGGACCTGGACAGGCCCCACCGGGGTCCCGGGGCCTTCGGGGTGTTCCTTTAACACTCAGAGCTCTTCATCCCTCTGTTCCTGGGGCTCAGCTCCATTTTGGGGCTCCCGCTGCCTTTTTGGGATCTCCCTAAAGCCCCCTAGGCCCTCTCAGGGTACTCCCTCCCCAGGCTTTCTGCTCACATTCGGGGTTTCCCAAGATTTCCATTCCCTTTTGGCGCCTTCCCCAATCCCTCCTGGGGCTCCCTGAGTTTTCCACTCCCTTCCAGGACCATCTCTCCATTCCTGACGACTTCACTCCCTTTCAGGCTCCTGCTCTCCTTTGGGACCCTCTCTTCCTCCCCGAAGTTTCTGCTGTCTTTTGGGGCTCTCCCTCCACCCCTGAGGCCCCTGTTCCTTTTAAGGGTTCCCCAAGGACCCCACTCTCTTTTGGAGCTCTCCATCCCCGAGGCCTCCTCACCTTTCAGGGGCTCCCTTTTGGGACCCTCCATCCCCAAGCCTCCCACTCCTTTTTGGAGTCTTCCCTGAGGCCCCCACTCCCTTTGGGGTCTCCCCCTCCCTCCCCAACCGCCCCATTCCTTCCCAAGCCCCCCCTGCTGTGGGGGTCCCCCTCACCATGGAGATCAAGTTCGAGTACACGCGGAAGCGCAGCGACTTTGGGCGGCCCTGCAACTTCTCGGACCTGCCGGCCGAGGTGACCGTGGACATCCCGCCGGACCCCAACCTGGCCGAAGACTTCATCCCCCAGGACCCCGTGGACTTCGCCCTTCAGCACGCGCCCGTCATGGCTCTGCACGAGGTACGGGGGCACCGCCCCGGGGGGCTCTGGGGGCTGTGCTGGGCCCTGTGGGGGCACAAAGTCAAGCACATTTTGGGCTCAGGTCTCTCCGATCCCTCCATGTCCCCCCTCCCCAGGAGAACATGGAGTGGACGGAGGTGACATCCCGGGATGTCAAACACGTGGAAGGCAGTTGGCCCGAGGGGCCAAGGTGTGTCTGGCACTCTTTGGGCTCAGGGCCTCCGATCCCTCTGTGTCCCCCTGCCCAGGTGAACACGGAGCGGGTGCAGGCGACATCCCGGGGCATGAACCACGTGGAGGGCGGGTGGCCCAAGCACGTCGACCCCAAGAACACGGAGCTGACCTCCCGCTACAGGGAGGAGGTGGAGAGGGATGAGGTCTACACCAGAACCATCCAGCACCTTGGCACTGTAAGGCCCTGCCCATGCTCCCCCTCCAAAAGCCCCTGACCCGCCCAGAGCCCCCAGAGACACATCCTGTGCTGTCCCTGCAGCTGATGGAGCACTGCATCAGGCAGAACAATGCCATCGACATCTACGAGGAATATTTTGCAGACGACGAGGAGGAAGAGGGGATCGAGGACCCTCCCTCTGCCAAAACCATCAGTGCCTTCAGGTAGCCCAGCCAGGGGGGCTCACCAGGCTCCGCGGGGCCACAGTGGGGTCAAACCACCTTCAAACCTTTAGGAGCTAAATTCCAGTGGGTTTAGGATGGTCCTGGATCAGTTTGTGGCTGGAGAGCCAATCATCCATCCTCCCTCCCTTCCCTCCCCTGCTCCGGTGATTTGGGGATGGGAACCAGGATCAGACTCAGCTCTGAGCATGAGGATTTTCCTGCTTGTTTTTCAGTGCCTCAAAGGTTAATTTCAGCATCAGGGGCTGTTGGGTTGTTTTGGGAGGCAGATCCAGTAAGAGAATTGGATTTTCAGAAAGGTATAACTGGAAAGATGATGAAATCATCAACTTTTCTCCCCCCAACCCAACCCACCGGAGAATCATTTCCTGCACTCAAGGCTTGAGGGCTGCAGATTGGTTTAACTGTGGTTCCCACAACTTCCTTTGTGAGATGCTCATCCCAGGGATTCGCAAAGTAACCTTTCTTGGATGACCTGTCATCCCAAAGGGACCCAAGCCCGGTCAGGAGGACGGCCACACACCTCTCCTGGCACCCCGACGCCGGCAAGGAACTGGCCGTGGCTTACTGCAGCCTGGAGTTCCAGGACAAGAGGAGAGACATCGGCATTGATTCCTTCATCTGGGATATGGGTAAGGGGAGGGGAGAACCCACCGGTCGATAGCGGAAGCACTTTGTGGCTCAGAGCAGGATGAGGCCTCGCAGCACCCAGGGAGGGTCGGGGGGGAGGTCTGGGCCGTGCAGAAACGGGGAGAAATGGGAGCTGGAAAGCGGGAAATAAAATCCCACTCCATGGCTCCGGAACCACAACAGGCAGCAGAGCCATGTGCCCTGTACAAGGTTCTTGTCCTGATGTGGTTCATTTGGGTCGACGAAGGAAGAAAGAGGCAGCAGGAGCCTGGGGTGAGAATTGCCCTGATCTGTCCAAGCCTCGCTCAGACCTGGTTTGTTTTGGGGTGAAAAGGACAAAGAAGAGGGGTGGAGGTACCAGGGGTCTGTGTCCAGGCCAGCTCCCTTCCCTGCCACATCCCAGTGACCTCATCCAGCACATCCATGGCAGGGAGTGGGGTGGGATGGGGGGCTGGTTTTGGGGTGCTGCCTTCACCCTTTGCTCTTCACTCGTCCCTCCTTGGCAGAATACCCCTACAAGCCATTGATCACCCTCATGCTCTCGTCCCCTGTGGTGACCGTGGAATACAATCCCAAGGACTGGCATCACCTGCTGGGAGGCTGCTACAACGGGCAGATAGGTGAGGGGAATGGGGTAGGTGGGAGGCTTGATTCAGCAGGAGCCTGGCTCCAGCACTGCTGCACTCACAGGGTGTCATCAGTTAGTGATGCCACTGGGAATACCCCACTGGAGCAGGGCCTGGGATTTGCCTGTGGACAGGTGTGTGCTAGCCTGAGTGGGTACCCAGGGAAGGGAGGACACAATGCCAGGGAACCCTTTGCAGCACTCGGGGCAGCCATGGCAGGGATGGGTGGCTGGATCCAGGGGCTGAGCAGGAAGGGTGCTGTGCTCCCCCCTCTCCCACCACCCCTGGGGGTGGGAAGCACGTGGGAAGCACCTGGTGAGGTTTGCTCCCTGCTCTGACTTGGGAAGGGGAAAACATGACAAGGAAAGGAGCTGAGCGAAGGCTTTTCTTTTCCTCCCCAGTGTACTGGGACACCAGGAAAGGGGGGCTGCCCATGGAGGCGACCCCCGTGGAGCTCAGCCACAGGGACCCCGTGTATGGAGCGCTCTGGCTGCCCTCCAGAACAGGCACTGAGTGTTTCTCAGCCTCTACAGATGGGCAGGTGAGGGGCTGGGGCAGGGGAGGGGCCGGGGCAGGGGATGGTGCCAGCTGCTCCTGAGGGGACCCAAAAGAGCTTCCCCTGCCTGTGCTGCCCCTCAGCAGCACAAGATCCAGGCCCCCTGGGCTGGCAAAGGGCACTGCTGGGCTCCAGCACCCCTGGGTGAGCAGGAGCAGCCCCCACAGCCCCCTGCCATGGCCTCTCCCCCACAGGTCCTGTGGTGGGACATCCGCAAGCTGTCACAGCCCAGCGATAGGCTGGTCTTGGACATCACCCGGGAAGACCAGCTGAAGAATGCCCTGGGTGCCATCTCCCTGGACTTTTCGCTCTCCATGGTCAGTGTCCCTGTGCCCACTGCTCATACCCCAACCACGGGCACAGCCCAAGGGGCCAGATTCATGAAGAATTGGGATGTGCTCCCCAAAACACAGGGTTATTCTGGCATTTCAGTCCCTAAATCCCCCACTGGTGGTGGGTCCAGGGCTCTGGGTGCAGCAGGGCCCCCTTGCTGTCCACCCCCATCCTGCTGACAGCTGCTCTCTCCTGCTCCCACCCTCAGCCCACCAAGTTCCTGGTGGGCACAGAGCAGGGCAGTATCATCAACTGCAACCGCGACGCCAAGACCCCCCCCGAGAAAATCGCCAACGTCTTCAATGGCCACATCGGGGCTGTTTATGCCGTGGCCAGGAGCCCCTTCAACCCCAAAGTCTTCCTGTCGGTGGGTGACTGGACTGCCCGCATCTGGTCGGAGGAGAACCTGGACTCGTCATCGATTATGGAGACCAAGTAGGTGTCAGGGTGTGTTTACTTGGCCAAAAGCCATCCCTGGGTGGCAGAGCGTGTTCAGGGAGGTGCCAGCGGGGTCTGGTCAGCTCGGGGTGGTGGGACAGGCCAGTGTGGCTGAGGCGCAGCTCTGCCCACAGGTGCCACGTTCCCTACCTGCTGGACGGGTGCTGGAGCCCCGTGAAGCCGTCTGTGTTCTTCACTGTCAGGTCAGATGGGACCCTGGACGTCTGGGACTTCCTCTTCCACCAGAAGGAGCCTTCCCTCAGCCTCAAGGTGGGTCCCCAGCTCCTCTGAGCCCCAAGCAATGAGAGGGGAGTGAGTTTGGCAGCCCCGTGGCTTTGCCTCTGCCAGCTCATCCTGCCCGACTTCCAGGGCCAAGTGCCACAACCCATGTGTCCCCCATCCCCAGATGAGCAACGATCCCCTCCTCAGCCTGCGCCCACAGGACAACGGGCGCATCATTGGCTGTGGCACCAAGCAGGGCACCATCAACATCCTGGAGATCTCCTCGGGGCTCTGCACCCTCCGGAAGAACGAGAAGTCCCTGACCTCCACGGTGTGTGCCAGGCCCCAGCCGAGCCCCCTCACCATGGGCACGGCCCCAGCCCCACACACAGAGCTCTGCCCACAGCCCTGCACTGTCCCTGGGCACAGCACAGGGTCCCCCGTGCCCCCCACACCCCTCAGCCCCAAATCCCACCGCAGATGTTCGAGCGGGAGGCGCGGCGGGAGAAGGTCCTGCAGGACAAACAGCGGGAGCTGCAGGTGCGGGCACAGCTCCTGGCAAAGGCCAAGAAGGAAGAGCCGGAGGATCCCCAGGAGGTGTTCAAGCAGGCCCGCAAGGAATTCTTCAATGTCATCAAGACTGAGCAGCAGAGGAGGGGAGAGACAGTGTCCCTGTTTTCAGAGGTATGGGGGGCGGGACACAGTGGGCGCTGTGGCAGAGACCCCACCGAGGGCAGGGCACAGGGTCAGCCTCTGTGTTTCAGAGTCAAGAAGAGGAGGCGGCTGCATAGCAATAGGAAAAGGAGGAGAAGAAGAAGGGGGAGGATGCCATGGTCAGTGCATTCCAGCTTCGCCTTCCTTTCCCCTCCGTGCCAGAGCTGCTGCTCCATGGCTCCTGCAGGGATGAGGCCACTGGCCCTGAGCTGGGCAGCACCCGTGGGCTCTGTGCCCCTGTGGGCTGGGCCCTGCACAGCATCCTGACCCCACGGATGCTCCCTGGCTCTTGGCATCCTGATTTTCTTTGTGGTGAATAAACCACTGCTTTCCACATCATGGTTCCTCTTTTGTCACAGCAGGGTCGAGCAGAGGGTGGGAAAGTCATCCTGTTGCTCCTGTCCCCTCCTCAATCCAGGGCATGACTCAAAGCCGGTGGCTGAGCCTGGCCAAGCACCCATGGCAGCTCAGGGTGTCCCCTGAAGTGTCCTCAGCCCATGGAACAGGGCACAGCAGGGTGGCTGGTGGCAGCAGGGGGGGCCTGGTCCCCTCCAGGCTCCCTCCCAGCTGGATGGTGCTGCCGAGCACAGCCCGGTGTGTCCCCCAGCGCTGGCCCTGCGGGAGCAGCCCCCGGCTGGGTTATCAGCGCTGGGTAAACACTGCCCTGCCGGTAGCACCCGCAGCCGCCCCCACTCCTCACCCCCGCTAATTAATCATTAACGAGCTGCCGGCAGTGCTCTCACAGTGATGGGGACATGGCCCAGATGGCACCCTGGGGGCTGGGGTGGGGAGCCCCCCCGCAGGACCCTCCCCCAGGCTCTGCTCAGGGATGAACCCGCCCGTGGGTGTGCGATGCCAGGGCCAGCTCTCCCCATGCCAAACCCGCCCCAAACAGGGACCCTTGTCCCCACAGGGAAATGCATCCTCGCGAGATGGAGCCATGTGGCTGCTCCAGGGTCCTGTGGATGCTCAACACAGGGGGACACAGCCATCCCCCAGCACTGCCAGGTGCTGATGGGGACACCCAGGGACCAGGTGTCTCCACGGGTGTTTTCCTTCCCAGGGGTTCCATCAAAATAAGCTGAGCTGAGCTGGGGAGCGGTGTCACCACAAAGATGCCCCACACGTCCCCACATTTGTTTTCTGATTTATTAGGAAGGAGTTGGGGGTGCCCGGACAGGGATGGGGCAGCTGCCACCATCAGCAGGGGTAGTGCCCCCCACCCCTCCTCCCCTAGGAGAGGCAGACCCCTCATCCCCAGTCTTGGCAGCTCCCAGTTTGCCCCTGAGCTGGACCCAGCTGCCCACACAGAGGGGTCCCAGTGCTGCAGGGGTGGCACCACAGGATGGGCTGTCCTTGTCCCCATGGGATCTGCATTGTGCCTGTAGGGTGCATGTTTTGCCTCCAGCACCCCCCGCCCAGTGCTGGAGGGCTCCCAGCACCCCCCATCCCCAGGGACAGTGATGGGGACGGGACATGACAAGGGACACTTAGGGAGGGTGGGGCAGCACAGAGCACAGCCCTGGGGGCCCCCACTGTGGGGACCCCCATCTACCTATGAGCAGGAGGACCCAGCATTGCCCCCGTGGGGCCCGTCTGTCCCTCGTTACTTCTTCACCTTGATGAGGGCGTGGTAGACGGGTTTGATGATGATGTGGAGGTGCAGGGAGTTGTCGATGAGGTACTCGGAGGTGCGTTTCTGCAGGTCCGCGTGCGCCAGGAAGTCGGGTGCCTCGTCCGAGCTCTGGTGGAAGCTGTAGGCGTGTTTCACCAGCACCCGGCCCTGCTGCCGCACACCCACCAGCACCGTCTTCTGGAAGGTGACGCCGGCGAAGTCGGGGCTGCTCATGGCCGGGGTGATGACGAGCCGCGGGCGCCCGTCCTCGATGCGCACGGGCTGGATGGCGCCCGACACCGAGTCCGAGTAGACGGGGCGCAGGCTGACGGGCAGCCAGCGCGGCGAGAACAGCACGTTCCACGTCACCCTCTTGCCGGCGTCGTGGCTGCTGGGGCCCAGCTGGGTCTGGAAGCTGGTGCTGCGGTCGTCCCGCGCCGGGTTGGTGATGACCCACTGGGAGCCCCAGCTGGGTGCGAGGTAGTTGCGGGGCAGGAACATGCTGCAGTTGACGTCGAAGTACTTGGCGAAGTGGAGCGGGGAGGCGGCGTGGAACTGGAAAGCCTGGAAGAGCAGGTCCTGCACCGCGGCGCGGTGCCGCGCCAGCACCGCCGACTGCGCCTGCAGCCGGAACAGCTGGCTGGGCGCGATCATGGGGTAGCGGATGGCGCGCAGCACCCGCTCGGCCACGGGCGCCTCGGGCTGCCGGCGGCTCAGCCAGCCCTCCACAGCTGTGTAGAGCTCCAGCTCGCTGTGCAGCACCAGGTCGGAGCGCTCCAGCAGCAGCAGCAGCAGCTCCACGCTCACCGAGCCCCACTCGGCGCTGCCCAGCACCGCCGACAGGTTCCAGGCCAGGAACTGGAGGCAGCTCTCCTGCAGCGCCGCGTCCCCGACGCGCACGGCGTAGTGGTACCAGCCCACCACGTGGCCCTGGCTCGACTCGCTGGCCAGGTGGCTCCTCATGTACTCGGCCACGCCGCGCTGCAGCCCCCAGACCCGGTACTTGCTGGCCAGCTGGTGCAGGGGGATGGCCTGGTGCAGCAGGATGGACACCCCCCCGCAGTACAGGTACCTGGGGGGAGCGTGGGCGGTGACGTGGGGACCCCCACTCCAGCAGTGCAGTTCCCAGGGGAGCAGCCTCTGTCCTGGGCTGCGCCCCTCTGGGTACTCCCACCCCTTGGGTCCCCATGGTCCCCAGGGTAGCATTTCCCCTCCTGGGCTGCATCCTGTGGGATGCCCAGGGAAGCATTCCCCCTTCTTGGATGCATCCCTCTGGATATCCCCATCCCACAGTGCCCCATGGTTCTCAGGGGAGCATCCATCTTTTTTGGCTGCATCCCTCCAGGTAACGCCCATCCCACAGGACCTCCATGGTCCGCAAGGGAGGATCCTCCCTCCTGGGCTGCATCCCATTTAACATACCATGGGGTCCCTGTGGTCCCAGAAGGGAACATCCCTTTCCTTGGCAACATCCCTCTGGGCATCCCCATCCCATGGGGTTCCTCATGGTCCCTAGGAAAGCTGCATCCCCCTGGGGGACATCCCCATCCCACTGGGTCTCCAAGGGAGCCACATCCTCCCTGAGATCCCCATCCCACGGGGCCCCCACGCACCTGATGAACTTGTCGAAGAGCGCGGCGGTCTCGGGCGGCTCGTGCAGGGTGACGACGCTCTGGTTGCGCAGGAGGCTCTCGAACACCTCGCTCTGGAGGCTGAGCAGCAGCTGGTGCGTGTGGAACACCTTGGCCTCGTCGGAGGCGGCCGAGCGCACCCGCAGCACCGAGTCACTGCCGTTCCCGTTCTGCAGCAGCTCCTGCAGCCGCTGCAGCAGCGTCAGCGAGTGGTTGATGGTGGCAGCCGTGGTGTCCCCGCTAAAGTCGGCTTTTTGGGCTGTGGGGAAATGGGATCATCCCAGTGCCGCACCCCAGGCGGGCCAGGGGACCCAGCTGTGGGGCAGTGTGGGATTACCTCCTGCTCTGCTCCCCCAGTGCCAAAGGGCTGGTTGGTGCCCAAGGGGGTGTGAGAGGACAAAGGGACATGGGGACGTTTGTGTCCTTGAGAGCCAAAAAACTGCCTTCCTGCAGCAGAAGGGCTGAGACCACCATGTCCCAGGCTGGGACGTGCTGGGAAATGGCCGGGTGCCGGCAGCACTGGCTCACAGCCCGGTCTGCCCTGTCCCTGCTGTGGGCACAGCGAGCCCCGGGCATTGCCACAACCCCCACATCCCCAGTGGATACACGGGGGTATGGAGAGCCCATGGGTGTGGGGAGCCAGGCACGCTCTGCCCCACTCCCAGGGGCAGGGGTCCCGTGATCCGAGCAGCCCTGGGGTCACTGTGGGTCTGTGCTGGGATCCCAACAGGGCCTGGAGAGGGACCGGAGAATGTGGGATGGGACTGTCCTGTGGGCATTGAGAACCTTCCTCCCTCTCCTCTTCTCCCTCCTGGCACAACTCCCACCGGCTCCCCAGAGCATCCTTCCCCCAGGAGGAATTCAACCCCATCTGTCTCAAATCCATCTTGCCTCTCAAATCCCATCTTGCCGGCGGATTACCCTTCCCGGTGCTGGCTTAAGTCCGGCTGAGCAGGGCTGGGGAAGGGGAGCAGGATCCCTGCGCCCCGCAGTGCTGCCCACAGCTCCGAGCCCTTCCCTGAGCACAGCCCGGCTCCGAGGGGCACGGCCACGAGGCACAGCACGTCCAGGAGCCACTCGCATCCCTCCCAGGCACCCCGACGGCTGCCGGAGAGCCCGTGGGCACCATCCCTGGCTGAGCTGCGCCCCGGTACGCACCGGGGGCAAAAGGAATTCCTGCTCGGGGACCCTCCCCGCACCACGGCCGCCCTTACCGGCTTGCACGGTGAGGAGGAGGAGGAGGAAGGCGGCGGCGCAGCCCCAGCGCCGGGCGGCCACGGGCCGGGCGCCCGTCAGCCTGGCCATGGCGTCGCAGGCGCATCTGCCGGCTCTGGCGGGGCACACGCTGCCCGCCCGGTCCTTATGTAGGACACGCGCCCTCCCGGCCCTCCCAGCCCGCGCCGACACATCGATTGGTGGAAACTGGGACCGGCCGTTGCCAAGGGAACCGCTCCCAGCCTCCCTCCATCCCACCCTGACCCCCCGCCCCAGCCCCGCACCCCGGGGTGCTGTGGCGGGGCGCCCCGATGGGCTGTGGCACGGCACGGGGATGTCACCGTGTGCCACCTGCTCCTGCCGCTGGCCACGCCGGAGCCCCGCGCGCGGCCCGCGGCCCTTTGTGCCGGCAGCGGGGTCTTTGCATTCAGGGCACAGCTCGGTGGCCTCCCGCTCCCCTGGCTCATGGGTATTCATGCCGGCAGCAGCCCATCACCATGGCATCCGGGCTGCCGGCAGGAACTGCCTGCCCTTTTCCCAGTCTTTGCAGCCAAGAGGCCGCCCGTGCACCCTGGGCGGCCTCCGATGGCCCCTCGCCCACCCTGACGCCTCTGGAGGGGCTTCATCGCGGGGCTGGGGTGGCGTTTGTCCCCCAAAAGCCCCAGTGCCACGTGCTGGGGCTGGTGTGGTGCTGGCACAGGCTGAGGGTGATGCTGGGTGCCCCCACCCCACTGCCAGAGGTGAGTACCCCACTCTGACTGTGGCTCCGGTGGCACCAGGGAGTGGGGAGCCAGAACTGGGACCCCAGATGGGACACAGGCAGGGGTATAGACCCCACAAGATGGGGGCAGCCCAGCTCACATGGGCACAGCAGCCCCTTACCCACAGCCAGGGCTCCCCCAGCACTGTGCTCAGCCCAGAGACCCTGCACCAGGTCACCTCGAGGGGCAGTGCCTGGACCCCCCACTCCTGGGGACACGTCCAGGGAGACACCGAGACCTCGGCAGTGCCAGAGCCATGGGGGGATATGAACCGTTCCCAGTTCTTGTGTGTTGGGTCCAGCCTGGTGCGCTCAGAGCTGGTGCCGCCAGTGCTGCCACAGGGCCGGGGGTCCTGTGGTGCCAACGGGGGCTTCTGAGGACAGGTTTGGGCTCACGTGGGTTGCAAGGCTGAGGAGCCCCATCCCACTGCACAGCCAGGCTGGGACACGGGCTTAGATGGAACATGTGGGAGCTGGTGAGCGTGGGCAGATGCTGCCACAGCTGCCGAGGGGGCGGGAGCAGCATCTGGCCTTGACACACAGGGTGAGGGGCTGGGGACAAACCACCCAGCCACCCCCGTGCTGTGCTCCCAGAGCTCACCATCCCCTCGCAGGGACAGGCAGGTCGGTGGTGCCGTACTGGCCATGGGGCTGGGGCTCCAGCCCTGTCCCCTCGCGGGGCTGGGGACCCCCATAAGTGCGGTGCCAGCAGAGTGCCCAGCCCAGGTGGATGTCCCTTCACCGTGGTGGAGCAGGGGGTGAGGGCCCCGGTGTGGCACAGCCGGTTCACGGTTCACTGCATCCTCTGACGCCTCATTTCACCCCCGCCTGAAAAAACAACAGCTTGTGGCAGCGTGTGCCCGGTGAACCACCGTCACTGTGCCAGCCTGGGCAGCACCCACAGCCCAGGGACCCCCTCATCCCCCACAGGGGTATCGGCTGGTCATGGGGTGAGGTGCCCAGAGGCCATGGGGGGCACAGAGGACTGTGGGGCTGCTGTTCAGGGCCATCAGGGGACAGGGTGACATCTCCCAGCCCCCATTGAGGTGATGCAGAAGCTATGCTGGCCCGGAGATTGCAGCTGAGGCAGTGCAGGGCTGGCTCACCATAGCGACCTGTGCCAGGCAGCACTGCCAGGGCACCACCCTGCAGGCTGGGGGGCACCAAGGGGGTGGGAGTCTCCTCAGTGGCCCCAGGGACAGGCAGGGGACACCAGCCAGCTCACCCCTCTCTGTGCTGCTGGGGAAACTGAGGCTTGAGCAGGGTGTCCTGGCAGTGGGCACTCGGGAACAGCCTGGGCAGAACCCAGCGGGGACACAGGGGCAGCATGTGGATTCACAGTTGTGTGCCACTCGCACGTCACACCCTGTGCACACATCCTGTCCCCTTACATGGCCGTGGACCCTGGACCCGCTTTTCCCCAGACCACCACCCCTATTGCTCCGGGGTGGGGATGAGCTGTGTCACAGCCACTCAGAGCTTCCCAGGCGAGCCCTTCCCTGGCCCCCACAGGAGCTGCCGGGCCCGGTGACGTCCTTGTGCCCCACCAGCCCACCCCGCGGCTCTGCCCGTGGCTCTGCCCACACTGCTCTCCCTCCGCCCCGTGTCCCGCGCCCCGGGAGGCTGTGACATGCTGTGGGTGCCTGAGGGGACACGGGCACCGACAGGGACACGGGCACCGACACAGACACAGGCACCAAAAGGGACACGGGCTCCAGAGAGGAAACAGCCACCGGTGGGGACACAGACGACAACCGGGAAACAGCCACCTGCGGGGACAGACACCAGTGGGACCACGGACACCGACAGGGACACGGACACCGGAGGGGACACAGACACCAACAGGGACACGAACAGCAACAGGGACACGAACACCAGAGGGGACACAGACACCAACAGGGACACGAACAGCGACAGGGACGTGGACACTGACAGGGACACGGCCACTGAGTGGGACACGGACACCAGTGACTCTCCGGGCCCAGGAAAAGTGGCACCACATGCCCAGTGAGTGGCACTGGGGCCACTGAGGTGTGAGTCCCTGTCCCGCAGGGTTTGGGGCGTGGGACCCCGGGCTGGGAGGGCAAAGGAGGGCCCAGAGCAGACTCGCCCCCCCAGCAGCACAAAGGGGATCAGGGCTGGGAAAGGGTTAAAGGCGCTCCCGCCGCGGCTGCAGCCGATCGATGCCCCAGTTCCACGGGGGACGTGGAGGGACGGGACTCGCTCCTGCTGATCAGCCGGAGCTAATTTGAAGTTAATTGGCACCCCTCTGCTCCTCCATCCTCCGGTTCTTCCCCCCCGGGCTCTGCTCAGGATTGGCACTTCTATCCGGGCCGAGGGTCGCAGGGCCGGGGGGGTGGGACCCCCAGGATCCCACACACTCCTCGGGCACTGCTGGGGGAGCAGATCCATCAGTGGGGGTCCTGAAGAGAGACCTGACTTCCCCCCCACCCCAGAGCCGTCGGGGGTCTGCAGTGACTGGGCCTGGAGCAATTTGGGGTCCCCGTGGGACTGGAAGCTGAGCGGTGCCCAGTAACACCCCCCCCCCAGCTCAGGACCCCATCCTGCACCCTCCAGCCCCCGACCCCTGGCCCCCCTCAGCATCCCCCGATCCCAGGACCCCCCTGCACCCCGCACACCCCTGAGCTCAGGACTTCCCCCACATCCCCGATCCCAGGACCGCCCTGGACCCCGCACCCTCCTCCGGCACCGGGACCCGGGGTCGTGGTGCCCCGGGAGATGAAAATTTGGGGGGGATTCTGACCAATCAGAACGCGGCGCTCAGCCCTGGCCCCACCATCCTTGGAGAACTCCTCTCTGATTGGGTGAGGCCTAATTCCCTTTATCCAATAGGAGCGCAGGTCCCGGGAGGGGGCGGAGCCGGCCGACTTTATGAATGGACGAGGGCAGCGTGGGCACGATCCGGGCACGGGGCGTGGGCGTGGGGACACGGGCAGGGATAGGGCAGGGATAAGGCAGGGATAAGGCAGGGATCGGGCAGAGATAGGGATACGGATACACATACGGATAGGGATGCGGATACAGATAAGGATACGGGCAGGGCCGTGGGCAGGGCCACTGCCAGATGCCTCTGGAGCTGGCTCTGCTCCCTCGGCCTGAGGAGCTGGCAAAGGACCACGCTGGCAGCCTGGAGATGGGCACTCCCCTTTTGGCAGAGCTGAGACCCCCCTTTGGCACTTCTGGGTCCTCCCTGTCACCGCTGGGACCCAGCGAGTGCACTCAGCCCGGGCTGGGGGCCAGAGCCTCCCCCTCCTGGCAGATGCCCAAGAACATGGTGTTTTAACCTGATGTTCTACAAAAAAGGGGCTGGGGGATAAAGAAGGAGCAGCTCTGGTGGTGGGAGCTCAGCCTGGACATGGCACAGGGGGCTCGGGGTGCGTTGCCTCTGTTGGGAGCAGCAGCCCCAAGTCTGCCTGCGATGGCACATTTGGGAGCTGCCCACTGTCCATGGATGCTGCAGGACAAGGATCCAACCCACTGGGGACGCTGGTGTGACGGTCCCTGTCCCCCAGCCCCCAGTGCCATGTCATGGCTGACCTCCTGCCCAGGTACCACCAGGATCCTTATCCCCCTTATGCTCCCGTCTCCCCTCACAGCCGATCCCTGGCAGAAGATGACGGTCCCAGTGCCCAACAGCACGGCGGTGTCGTCGGCTGGTGTGGCAGCACGACCGGAGCCAGATCCGGAGCGGTCACCCTGCCTGGTGGGCATTGTCCCCGTCGTGTACTACAGTGTCCTGCTGGGGCTGGGGCTGCCAGGTGAGGGGGCTGGGGGGGCAGGGGGTGCAGGGGCAACACCCACCTGGGTCTGAGCCCCTCCGAGGGGTGCTGAGCTCTGTGCCCTCGGCTGCTGGCAGAGCCTCAGCTCCTGTGCCAGCCTTCCATCACCCCAGGGAGTTTGGGGATGGGGAGGAGAGTCCTCAGGGTGGGGGAACCAAACCTGCTCCCCCCGCCCTGGCCTCAGATCCGGCCCCAGTGCCCGGCTGTGCTGCCCAGCCCCAGGGCAGGTGCCACCACCACAGGGACAGATGGTATTTGTGTTGCTTGGGCTGACACACAGAAGAGATTAATCAGCTCAGCAAATCCCCATGGCACCGGGATATTTATAGCTCCCCCCCAGCTGGAGCCTGGGCACCCCTGGGGTCCCAAGTGCTGCAGGGGGGGGTCTCACCACCGCCCATCGCTCCCCTCCCTCCAGTGAACATCCTGACCGCTGTGGCCCTGTCCCGCCTGGCCACCAGGACCAAGAAGTCATCGTACTGGTACCTGCTGGCCCTGACCACCTCCGACATCCTCATCCAGGTCTTCGTCATCTTCATGGGCTTCATCCTGCAGACGGCCATCCTGGCCCGGGCGGTGCCCAGCGCCTTCATCCACACCGTCAACGTGCTGGAGTTCACGGCCAGCCACGCCTCCACCTGGGTCACCGTGCTGCTCACCGTGGACCGCTACGTGGCCCTGTGCCACCCGCTGCGCTACCGCGCCGTGTCGTACCCGCAGCGCACGCGCAGGATCATCGCGGCCGTGTTCGCCGCCGCCCTGGCCACCGGCATCCCCTTCTACTGGTGGCTGGACATGTGGCGTGACGCCGACCCGCCCACGGCGCTGGACACGGCGCTCAAGTGGCTCCACTGCGTCACCATCTACTTCCTGCCCTGCAGCATCTTACTGGCCACCAACTCCGTCATCATCCTCAAGCTGAAGCGGCGGCGGCGCGCGGGGGGCGGCAAGACCACGGCGCTGCTCCTGGCCGTCACCACCGCCTTCGCGGTGCTCTGGGCCCCCCGCGCCGTCGTCATGATGTGCCACCTGTACGTGGCCTCGGTGAGGAGGGACTGGCGCATGCACCTGGCCTTGGACATCGCCAACATGGTGGCCATGCTCAACACCTCCCTCAACTTCTTCCTCTACTGCTTCGTCAGCCAGACCTTCAGGCGCGCGGTGGGCGAGGTGCTGTGGGGGTCCCCCCGGCATGGCCCCCCCCGCCGGGGCGGCGGCCACTTCCCACCCCCGGCCCGCAAACCGTTGGAGCTGTTGGCCGGCACCGCGCTCTGAGCCAGGGCAGTGCCTGGCTGGGGGTCCCAGTGCCCACCCAGCCCCACCCATCACATCAGGACCTGGGGAGACCTCCACGGAGCCAGGGTTAATGCTGGTGGTGGCAGGAGGAGGTGGTTGTGCCCAGCCCCTCATTTTGGGCCCTTGGGGTGCCCTGCCTGGTGACAGCACCCCAGGATCCCCTGCCTGCTCCCTGAGCCCCACCAGGATGGGCAGCTCAGCCCTATCCATGCTCAGTCCCTCAGGACACAGAGCACTGGGACCCCCAAGAACTCATCCAGGATGTGCCCCAGCTCGGGGGAGCACGGGGGGCATGGCTGCCTGTGGTGAGGGGTGGTGGGCACAGCTGAGCTCCTGTAAGACCTACAAGGACACGGTGCCTACTGGGAGCCCACGGGATGGTCCTTCTGCCGTAAACTGACGTGCTGACACTAGAACTCCACCTGGGTCTGGCTCCCTGCGGGCAGATGGGACGGGGACACCCTGCTCCAGCACCCCTGGCACGGGGTCCCTCTGCCCATCCCGGTGCCCCCGCCCTGCTGCCCGGGGGGTGCTGCAGGGAGCACCCACGAGGTCCAGTGACCCCAGCTGTGGGGCCTGGACACATGGTAAGACTCCATCTCCTGGCCCCTACCTGACAACCCCTGGGGGTGTCCCTGCCAGGCTGCAGCCCCCACAGGGCACCCAGGGTGTCCCCCAAACACAAGGGTGCAGCATCTCCCACCGGCTGCAGGGGAGGGGGCTCATGATGCCTCCCTGCATGGGGTGCGCCCAGTTACACCAGTGCCAATCTGGTGTGACGCTGGGCCCAGCTGCCACCAGAGGGCAGGGATGGGACACTGAGGAGCTGGGACTGCCTAGAGGACAGGAGCTGGCACCCCCAGTCCCCCAAACCAGCCCTGTCCCCACTCTAATTCCCCATAAAGTCCTTAGTGTAATCCCCCCAAACAGTCCAGGCTTTCCGCTCCAATTCCTGAGACCAAGCAGGACAGACCCTGGGGGGTGCTGGGAGGGGGGCAGGGGCTCAGCTGGCCCTGGCAGGGCACACAGGCACCCCCCAAACCCCATTGACCCCCCCCCCTGCCCACCCCGCCAAGCCCCGGCTGTGCCCACCCAGGGGTGGGATGGGGCGCAGCGTTTCCCGGGGATGTGGGGCTGACCCACACACGCCCTCAACCCTGCCTTCACACCCGGATCATTGCCGGCGTGGACAGACCCCTCCAGGGATGTCACCGCATCCCAGGCCGGATCCGCACCGGGGCACAGGGTTAAAGCCCGACCCGGTGGCGCGGGGGGTACCTGTGAGGTTCTCGCTCCATTAATTCTGGCACGTGAGGAGAGCAGGACCGGGAAGGGATTAGTTATTAACCCGGCGGGCAGGGGCTGAGGGGCCGCGGGCCAGGGGGCTCGGCTGACACAGAAACCCTCGGCGGGAGCTCCAGGATTGCCTCCGGCGCCCCCGATTTCCACCAGCCCCCCGTGCCAGCCGGTGCGTATTTATTTACTTGGCAAAGGAGGTGGAAATGTGCTGACGGCGTCAGGGGCTCCGGTGGAAACGGCTCCGAGCCCCGGCCGGGGCTGCGGGAGGCGCTGGGAGGGCGACAGGGACCTCCCCGGACCGCCGGCTCCAGGGACGGCTCTCGCCTTCCCGAGGGGAGCCACCGCGGAGACAGGGCTCAGCCAGCGGTGCCACCGTGCCAGCCGTGCCAGCCACCCGTCCCTGCGGCTCCCGAGGAAAGGTAAGCCTGGAAAAAATGCGCCCGGCGTGTCGATGTTTTTGGATAGAGCTGGCCGGGGTCCAGATCCCGGTGCTGAGTGGCATCCCAGCCCCTCACCGTGGCCTCTGTGCTGGAAGGACCAGTTCTGCCCAGTCCCACCACTGGGATTGTGGTTCCCAGCCCACCCAGGGAAACTGGGATCGGGCTCTGCCCATGCTGGAAGGTTCGTACCAGGGACCCACCACCCCGGGAGGGGACCAAGGGCAGCGAGTCCCAGCACTCGGTGACATAACCCCCCACTGACCCCACAGCATGGTGGGGCGTTTCTGTAGGACCTACAAAAACCCCAGGAGCAAACAATGGGGACTGGAAGCCTGGGAAGGGTCCCTACGGGAAAGAGGAGAGGAAATCATCTGTTGTGGGGGGGAAAATGAGGGTACCCCTGGGAAGGGGGGAGGAAATCACCCACCATGGGAGAATGTGAGGGTTCCCATGGGAAGAGGATGAGGAAATCACCCTCCATGGGGGGGGGACACAAAGGCGAACGCGGGGCAGGCACAGGGCAGCCCCGGCGGGACAGACGCCTGCCGGTGGCCCCACGGGGGGTCACGGGGGTCTCGTGCTGAATCAGCAGCCGGGAAACCCTCCGGCGGAAGGAAGCAGCCGGTGGAGAGGCCGGGCTGCCGGTGTGGGGGCGGCAGGACAGCCGGCCTCTGCTCCCGGCACCGCTTATCCAAGGCTCAGCCTTGCCCAGAGAGCGGGGACTATCCAGTCCTGGAGTCTGCATTCCAAATCCCTGGGGCAACTGAGGCACAGGGGGCCACTACAGAGCCCCTCGCCTGCGCTGCCCTGCCCTGTGAGGGCAGGAAGGGATGATCCAACCCCCAACACCATCCTGATGCCAAAGGCTCTTTAGGAAGAAGGGCAGGAGGGTGGCAGCGGTCGAAGCACTGAGCCTGGACACACCATCCCATCCCCCCTGGCTCCGGTGGGTGCCAGTTTTTGTGCCACAGATGCTGCCGGCTCTGGCAGGTGCCAGTCCTTGTGCTGGCTCCTGCTCAGCCACCCTTTCTCCCCGGATTGTTTCCACCTCGGCCTGGATTGGGGCAGGACCTGCCAGAGGCACATTGAACTTTCCTCTGCATCCTTTGCCCTTGTGCTTCACCCTCCCGAAATAGCAGCAGCAGCCTGGGAACCTCTCCCAGGGGTGCCCCAAATCTCCTGGGGCATTTCCCCATCCCCAGGGTCTGTGGGGTACCCCATCCCAGCTTCAGGGCTACAACCACCCCTGTCAGGACAGGGACCACCGAGCCCTGTCGGTGCCTCCAGGCTGGGGCTGCCCTGGCCCCAAGCCCTCCACAGGAAGGGCTTTTCCGGGGCTTTTCTGGGGTTTTCTGGGTCCCACTGTCCTGCCAAGGGCTCCAGCTTTATCCGTCAGCTGACATTCCTCCGGGAGGCCCCTCCAGGCCTGTGTATCCTTACACGGCGGGGCCGCCCCGCTCCCGGCTCCCACCCCCCAGCCCACCGGAGGCCGGTGCAGGGCCCCCTGTGGGTGACACAGCCCCTCCTACTCTGTCTTTGTCCCTTGAGAATCTCTCCCCGTGGGCAGCGCTCAGCAGAGGCAGGCTGAGACTCCCCCAGACTCATCGCACTGATGACAGAGACACCTCCCCCCTACGCACACACAGACTCATCACACCGATGACCAGGTGGGCTCCCCCCTGCTCCACCCCCCCAGCCCGGGCTGTGCTCCCGCCCCCAGCCCCCTCCATGCCCCGGGGCGGGATCCCGGTGCCCCCGCCCGGTGCGGCGGGGCAGGTCCCGGCCGGCCCCGACCGCGCTCCCGGGGCTGAGCCGCACCTCGGGGAGGGGCCGGGCCGGGCAGGCGCACGGTGCGGCGGCACCGGGGCTGGCTCGGCTCGGCTCGGCTGGGCACGGAGCGGGGGGAGCGGAGCGGAGCGGCGGCCACCGGGGGCTGCGGCCAGTGAGTGGGGCTGGGGCGGGGGCGAGCCCTGCGGGGCTGGGGGGGGCACCGGGAACCGCGACGGGAAGGGACCGGGTCCCGTCCGCCCCCTCAGTTCCTCCGGCCGGAGGGTCGGGGGCGGCTCAGGCGGAGTTTCGGCGCCAGGACCGGGCGAGAGCTCCGGGAAACACCGGGACGGTGCGGGATGGGCGTGCGCGGGGAGCGTGCGGGGGGAACCGGGGAGAGGGCGCGGGGGGAGCGGTGCGGGAGTGCGGGGGCACCCGGGCGGGGATGCGGGGGAAGCCAACGGGGGTGCAGGAGAACCGGTGGCGGGTGCAAGGGGAGCGGGATTGGAGTGCAGGGAGAGCGGGCGGGAGTTGCAGGAGGAGCTGGGCTGGAAGCGCGGGGGAGCCGGGCCGGGGGTGCGGAGGGGCTGCGCTGGGGGTGCGGGGGTAGCAGCCGATCCCGACACGGTGGAGCCGGTCCGACCCGCGGGCACGGGGACTCTGTCCGACTGTGGTACCGGGGTCCCTGTCCTCGTACCGAGGTCCCTGTCCCCATCCCGGGGGGGTGCTCGGTTCGGGGTGCCCCTAGGGGAACAAGGGGTCCTGGCCCCGGAGTCAGCTTGCCGGGGGTGTCCTCCCCCTTTCTTCCCCTCAGCAGTGGGGCTGCAGCTTCTCTGCTGCCTCCTCTTCCCTGTGCCCACTCCTGGGTGGCAGCAGTGGGGACAGGGACCGGGACCCCGTGCCGTGCCAGGCTGTGCCGTGCCGTGCCGTGCCAGGCTGCGGCTGCCTACGTGCCAGTGGGCCGGACACGAGACCTGCACTGGGCCAGTGCCCGGAGCCAGAGGAGGGAAGTGGGACAGGAGAAGTGGAAAGAGGAACGTGGTGGCATGCAGGGAAAAGGCAAAGGGTCAGCCCTGTCCTCCAGTATCACCTCTGCCATCCAGCCTGGGCCCACATTCGGTGTTCCCAGGAAGCCAGTGGGTACAATGCTGCCTGCTCCTGGCACCAGTTGCAGGGATGGGCACAGCCCCAGAGAATTCCCGTGTCAGGAGGGAACATGTGGGGCACAGAGATTTCCCCTCAGCTGCCACCAGCCTCCAGGCAAGGAGTCGATGGGGGACACTCAGCTGCCTGGTCCCATCTGGAGCTCCCTGGCCCTGCTGGGGTGGGCTCAGCTGGGCCGGCACAGACAGGGCTCCCGGGACCTCACTCCTTGTCGTGGGATGGCTGGGGAGGGCTGTGGGCAGGGATGCTCCGAGCCAGGAGCTGATCCATGTCCCTGGTTGCCATGCCCTGACCCCGCTGTGTCCCACAGGGTCCCTGGGTGCCGCGGTGCAGGATGGAGCCCGCGGCCGTGCTGCTGGCCCTGCTCCCCACGGCGGCCACACAGTCCACCCTGCAGCCCACCCTGCAGCCCACCCCACCCCCGGGCTGCAGCCAAGGCCTCTCCTCCCTCTACTACAACCTCTGCGACCTCTCGGCGGGCTGGGGCATCGCGGTGGAGGCGGTGGCCAGTCTCGGCGTGGTGACCACCTTCGTGCTCACCATCGTGCTGGTGGCCAGCCTGCCCTTCGTGCAGGACCCCCAGAAGAAGAGCCTGGTGGCCACGCAGGTCTTCTTCCTCCTGGGCACCTTCGGGTTGTTCTGCCTGACCTTCGACTTCATCGTGGGGCCGGATTTCTCCACCTGCACCTCCCGCCGCTTCCTCTTCGGTGTCCTCTTCGGGATCTGCTTCTCCTGCCTGCTGGCGCACGCCATGGCCCTCAACTTCCTGGCGCGGCGGAACCGTGCGCCGCGGGGCTGGGTGACGCTGGCGGTGGCCCTGTCCCTTGCCTCGGTGGAGGTCATCATCAACGCCGAGTGGCTGCTCATCACGGTGGCGCGGCTGGAGGGCCCCCCGGACCCGTGCCAGCTGGCGGACGCTGACTTTGTCATGGCACTCATCTACGTCATGTTCCTGCTGGCGGCCGCCTTCGGCACGGCCTGGCCGGCCCTCTGCGGCCGCTACGGCCGCTGGCGCAAGCACGGCGCCTTCATCCTGGCCACTACCGGCCTCTCCGTGGCCATCTGGGTGGCGTGGACCGTCATGTACCTCTATGGGAACCAGCGCGCCGGCCACAAGCCCGGCTGGGATGACCCCACGTTGGCCATCGCGCTGGTCAGCAACGCCTGCGCCTTCCTCCTGCTCTACGTCATCCCCGAGGTGACGCACGTGACGCGGCGCAGCCCCGAGCAGGCCTTCGAGGACGACGGCTACCCCACACGCGGGGTGGGCTACGAGACCATCCTCAAGGAGCAGAAGTCCCAGAGCATGTTCGTGGAGAACAAAGCCTTCTCCATGGATGAGCCCTCCTTCGGTGCGTGCTGGGGCTCACGGGGACCCTCCTACCCCACAGTGGGGCTGCTGGTGGGCACCAGGGATCCTCATCAGGGACCCTCTCACACCATGGCAGGGCTGCTGGCGGACACTGGGGCTCACCAGGGGCCCTCTTGCCCCGTGGTGGAGCTGCCAACAGGCACCAGGGACCCTCACTCATGGGGACCCTCAGGGATGTCCCCACCGGGGGTGGCAGCAGTGGGTGGGTGATGAGACGTCTGGCAGTGACCTGCCAGGGACTGACGCCTGTTGTGGTTCCCGAGAACTGGCCGGGCTGGGCCTACCAGTTTGGGCTGAGCCCAGCAGGCGCTGGGTGCTCCCTCCCCAGCGTGGGGTGCCCGCGGCTCCCGGCCCTCTGCCCCGGGCAGACACTGCACTCGTGAGACCCTACAATAACATGGGGTGGTGACAGTCACCTCAGTGGGCATCACGGGCGGGCACCAGGTGTCTGTACCCCACAGGGCAGGGAGGGTCCCCCCGAGCAGCACCTGCACCCACGAGACCCTACAATAACAAACCGCAGCCACGCAGGGGCTGCGCCTGGAGCGCAGAGATGCCAACCCTGGGGACAGGAGTGTCCCTGGGAAAGGCACAGAGCTGCTGAGTCAGCTCGTTAAACCTGCTAACGAGGTACAGGGAGCCCCGGTGAGGGGGGTGGCTCCGTGGTGACCGTCCCTGTGTCTCAGCAGCCAAGAAACCGGTGTCCCCGTACAGCGGCTACAACGGGCAGCTGCTGACCAGCGTGTACCAGCCCACCGAGATGGCTCTGATGCACAAGGGGATGGTGAGTGTGACACCAGGTGGCACTGGGGGCAGCCACATCCTATCGGGCTTCCAACCGGAGCAGCCAGGATGGGGGACAGGGGATGAGGGGGTGGGGGCTGCCACGACCCCTGTGTCCCAATGGCTGCTGTAACAGGGTGGGGACCCTCTGAGCCTTCCTCCCCCGGGACCCTGTGGGGCTGGGGGTGTTCCCCGTGCTGTGACACCTCCCGTGCCTGTCCCTCAGAGTGAAGGTCCCTACGACGTGATCCTGCCCCGCGCCTCCACCAGCCCGGCACCCGGCAGTGCCAGCTCCACGCTCCGAGCCGAGGACGCCTTTGCAGCACAAGCCCGGCACGTCGGCACCCCACGGGACACCCGGAACTTCCAGGTGGGTGAACAGCAGCGGGCACCCGGCCATGGCAGGGGCAAAATCTGCCTGCCATGGTGATGGCTCTGCCCAGCACCCAGAGACCCCCGGTGGGTCAGGGTGCACATGCCACCGGTGCAGGAGCCACAGTCCTGGTGCCACTGCTGTGCCACCTCGCTCTGCCCGCAGGTGCAGTCCCCGTACAGCAGGAACCGGTGGTGAAGCCCCCGTGGCACAGGTCCCGCAGCACTGGCACAGCCACGGCCCCTCCGTCCTGCTCCCGAGGTCTCGCCAAGCCTCATCCTGCCCTGACGTGTGAATCCCACCCTGGCCAGCAGCCAGAGCCAGTTCCTGCCAATGGGATGCCCGGATACGGCCCCAGAGCCAGCGCTCCCACCTGCCCGTCCCACCTGGCCATGGCACCTGCAAGCTGCCAGCTCTGCCCGGACCCCAGAGCCTGCCTCAAGGACTGGCTCACTGCCTTTGTGATGCACGGACACCCCGTCCCCCCTGGGCCATGGACCCTCTGAAGCTGGGGAGCTGGTGGGACCCCCACCCAGGGCACTGAGCCCCCGGCTCCACGCTGACCCCACCAGCCCTGGGGACCCTGAGCTGGCCTGGCCCCCTCCCACCACGGGGTGTGAGGGGACACAAAGCTGTCCCTGGCTCTGCTTCCTGCCGTGCCTCGGTTTCCCCACTGCTGGGGAAGGGGGGCTGCTGGGGGCCTGGGGGATCAGTGCCTTGCTGGGGCCCCACAGTTCCAGCTGCCTTCTTGGTGCCTTCCCCCCTCAGGGCTCAGGAGCCCCTCTGGGGAGGGGGCTGGGCCCCTCGCCCTTCCTGCGGCTTTCTCTGTTGTTTTTCCTCTTCCCCATTTTTTTTCAGGTCACCCCAATAAAGGTGGTTTTTCCTACGGTGCTGTCACAGGTGGCCCGTGATGGGAGGTGTCCCCAGGTGTGCCACCGGCTGCTCCCCCATTCTGATCCCACCACGGTGCCTGCAGGCTCAGTGCCACGTTCCCCTTTTGGGGGGTGACAGGGAGCAAAGGGGGGCTCAGGGTAGGGGCCTCAGTGTGCCCAGCCCTCCCAGATAGGGCGGCTGGGCCGGGATCCCATGGGCAGATGGGCTGCTGGGCGGGAGGCAGCGCAGCACGGAGGACGTGCCAAGGTCGCGGTGGTTTTCCTGCTCGGATTGCCTTCCCCTCCACAGCCATTCCTCCTCCTCTGGGCAGGAAGCCTGCGGCCATCGGTGCCATGAATTATTCAGGGCTGGAATGGCTCCGTGGGGGCAGGCGGGTGACCTGCTCTCCTTGAGCCGGAGCCGGAGCCGGGATGGCGGTGGAGGGGCTGCCAGCGGGCACGTGTGCCCTGCACAGTGCCCGCATGAGGGGGACACAGTGGGAGTGTGGCACATGCCATGTCCCCACCGTGCCCTTGGCTGGCACACGCCCACGCTCCCGGCTCCAGACACACAGCCGTGGGAGGCGGGTGTTTGCAGTGGGATGTGGTCGTTCCCCCCCACAGCACCCGTGTTTACCTGGCTCCCGTGTTTATCTGGCTCCTGTGTTTACTTGGTACCTGTGTTTACTTGGTACCTGTGTTTACTTGGTACCTGTGTTTACCTGGCACCTGTGTTTACCTGGTGCCGGGTGGCAGAAGGAACATCGCCCAGCAGCGCCAGGCACTCGGTGTCCCCAGGGCCACTGTCACCGCAGTGCTCCCTCCTCCCAGCCACTGGCACCACGTGGCAGAGTGGGGTCCAGCGTGACCACCCCAAAGGCCTGTCCACCTCCCCAGGGGCACAGTGGTGACCCCGAAAAGCAGGGCAGTAGAGACTGTCCCTGCTCAGCATCGTGGGGACAGCGGAGCTGCCGGTGGCTCCCTCCCATGCCCAGCCCCTCCGGAAGCGCGGGATCCCACCGGTGCCGCCAGCGCCGGCCGCAGCCCCGCTCCAACAGGGAATGCTTTGTGCCGGCGGGGCCGTGGAACAGCGGGGCCTTTGTGCGGGCAGGTGAGGGCAGACACGGCTGAGCCACGCCGGGAGCAGCCCCGGAGCCTCGCCGGGGCCCTGAGCCAGGGGCTGCCGGGGGGCATCACACGGATGGGGCGGGTGGCACGGTGGGGGTGTGGGTGCAGTGGTGGGGATGTAGCAGCACACCTGGCACCGGGGTCATCAGGGGTCTGCCAGGGCCAGGGGGGCACACAGGCAGCGGTGCCGAGGGCAGGGGTGGCGTGACCTCAGACCAGGGTCTCCATAGTGCCATGAGTGGTGACGCCACAGGGAGGTGACACTGTGCAGGTAAGCCCTGTGGGATGCTCCATGTCCTCAGCACTGCCTTGCTTTCCTCCCCCTGACGACTGGAGCTGGAGGGGTCATGGCCACGCACTGGGGTCTCCTCAAGGCTGAGCAACGAGGGTCCTGCCCTCACCAGAGCCCTGCCAGGGCCAGCCTGTGGTGACAGTGACATGCCTGGCACTGCCATCTGCCTGCACAGCAGTCCCTAAGGAATTCGGGCAGGGCTGTAGCACAGACATGCTCATGCCATCAGCTCCCACTGGCACTTTTACTCCAAGCACGTCCATGGCACCGCAGGGACCCCACTCCGGGGAGTCTGTGGGAGTCCCAGAGCTCCGCAGCAACAGGAGAGCATCACAACAATGTCCCCTTCGAGTCCCGGGGTCCCTGCAGAGGGACCAGGAATGCACAGCCCCTCCGGGTGGGCTCAGGGCGGGGCCCTGTGCCCAGCCTGGGAACGTTCCCGCTGGAGCTGTTTCCGCCTCTGGATGTCCCTGTAGGCCTGGATGACCCGCGCCCGCTCCTCCTCCACGATGCGCCGGCGAGCCATGGACATCACCGGGGACACGGGGGACACGGGGGACACGGGGGACGCCTGGCTCCGGCCCAGCCGAGGTGTCAGGAGGAGCTGCTTCCGTCCAGCCTGTGGGCAGAGCCGGGACAGCTCAGGGATGAAGGATGAGACGCCAGGACCGCGCTGCCAGGAGCTGCCACCGGGCCACTGAGGCCACCCCAGCCCTGCAGGTACCCGGGGGGGTGGCACTGTCCCCCAGAGCTCACCTGCTCGGCAGGACCCCGTCCCCGGGGCCGTGAGGTGATGGTGGGTGGCTGTGTCACCACCTCCCCAAACGCCACCGTGTCTATGAGGGAAACTAGAGTCAGGTCAGAGCCCCCGGGGATGTGCCAATCCAGCTTCCCAATCCCCTCCCTCCATGTGCTTGCCCCCCAGGGCTGGGGGTCACTCCAGCCCACCCTGCTCCAGCCCCACCTTGGAACAGGCTCTTCTCCAGCATGTCCGCCTTCTTCTCCTCCTTCTTCTTCCGAGCTTTTTCCAGCTTCTTTTTCTGAAACCTGAGGAGCCTCGTTGTGGCCAGGGCTCGGGAGCAAGGAAGTGAGTCCCTACCCCACAGGAGCCCCACAAATCCCACAGCTCGCCCCCCAGGAGGGTGAAGCAGGCTTGTGGCTCCATTCCCAGAGATCCAAATCCATGGAGAGGGGGTCCACAGCCCCCCACCTGCCCCACCAGCCACTGCCAGTGCCAGACCTGCCCTGCAGAACCAAGCAGGGGGACAGGCCACAGGCCTGGGCTGGCCCCATCCGGCCCCCATGGCCTTGCTCTCACTCTTTTTTCCTCTGGGACTTCTCTGGGGCTGTGTCCTCCCGCTCAGGCTCCCGCTGGAGCTGGTTCTCAGTGAGGAACAGGACGTGCTGCACCTCCTGCTCCATGCGGCAGATGTAGGAACGCTCCGACTCCCCCTTCCCCCTCCGGAACCTGGGCACCGGGATGTCCCCCTTGGATTTGGGCTTCTGCTGCTGCTTCTTCTCTAGGAGAGAGGGGGGACATTACTGCAGCAGTGACACCCCAGGGTCCCTCCTGCTGCCAGGGCAGGGCTAGGACATCACCAGAGGGACAAGGAGCTCCCATGGCAGATTCCAGCTGTGCCATGGGCTCCTGGGCCAGGCCCTGAGCCACCTGCTCGGGCCACCTCCGTGTCCCACCTGCTGCCTTCCTCTTCCCCTGGCCCAGGCGTTTCATGGCCTCGCGGCTCTGCATGATCTCCCGCAGGCGGAACGGGATCTCCTGCTCCTCGGGGTGCTTGGGCTTCATGTTGTCCACCTTCCTCTCCTTCCTGCAGAGAAATGAGCACAGTGAGAGGCCTGCAGGGAAGTACCAGGAGCTGGAGGCTGGGACTTCGGGACACAGGCATGGCAGGACAGCAGGACTCAGGGGATGGAACCCCAGGACACAGGCACTGGGACACTGGGACGGCGGGACCGGGACACTGAGACACCGGGACCCAGGTATGGCAGGATACCGGGATCCAGGTATGGAAAGACATCAGGACTCGGGCACAGCAAGACACCGGAACCCAGGCATGGGGAGAGATCAGGACCAGGCACGGGGAAACATCGGGAACCGGGCACTGGGAGAGATCAGGACCCAGCCTTCGAGTGTGGGACCCCCGCCAGGGCCCACCTGCGCCCTGAGACCCCCCCTGGGGTCCATGTCCCAGGCACGATCCCGACCGGATCCCGCGGGCACTGACCTGCTGCGCCGCGGAATGGCCTGTCCATGTTCCGATCTCGGTCCCGCTTTCTGTCCCGGTCCTGGTTTCTGTCCTGGTCTCTGTCCCGGTCCCGGTTTCTGTCCCTGTCCTGATCCTGGTCCCCGGCCCTGTTTCTGCCCCGATCCCGGTCTCTGTCCCTGTTTGTGTCCCGGTCTCTGCCGTGGTCCCCGGGCGGGTCCCGGTCCCGGTCCCGGTCCCCGGGCCATGTCCCCGCCGCTCCTCACGTGGCCGCTCCGCCGCCACTTCCGGACTCGCGGTCCCGCCCTCTGCTCCTTATTGGTCGCTCCCTCCCCTTAACTCCCACCCCGTTGGCCGTGCCGGGCGGCCATTGGCTGAGGGAGCTGTCACTCGAGCAGGGGGCGGGGCCGGATGCTGCTGCGGGGGGCGCGGGGCCTGGCGGGGCCGCCCCGGGGGGTGAGCGGGGAAAGGAGGGACGGGGGGGACGCGGGGGGACAACGCGGTGCTGGGGACGGGGGGGGACACGGCGAGTCCGGGGGGGACACAAGGGGGTGCTGGGGATGAGACGTGAGGGGACACGGGAGTTCTGGGGGGTCACAGGAGGGGCTGGGGATAGGATGGGGGCTGAGGGGGGGAGAAGATGCTGGGGGGGAATGAGAGGACAAGGGGGAAATGGGGCGTGGGGGTGAGCGAGGGACTGAGGAGGGACAAGGGGGTGTTGGGGCGGGGGGGGCTATGGGAAGACCAAGGGCGTGCTGGGGAGGGGGGTCTGGGGATTATGGGGGAAGATATGAGGGGGCTCAGGGGGGACAGAGGGAGCTGCTGGGGGGTGCTGGTGGTGGGAGGGGGGTCCCGGGGCTGAGTTGGGGGTGCAGCAGCCAGGGCTGCCCCCCCCACACCCCGTGTCCCCCAGACTGGCATCAGCAATGAGGGGGGTCTTGTTCTTGCAGCCCCCAAACAGCGCCGGGGGAGTGCCCAGAGAAGGGACCCCGCACCCCCACCCGACCAACATCTCCAGCCTCCGGGAGCTCTCAGACACGCCGGGAAAGGGCAGCAGCTCCTCGGACACCCCAGGGAGGGACAGCAGCATAGACACCCCCGGTGGCAATGGTGGGGTCCCTCCTGCAGACCCCCCAGTCCCCCCCCCGCCCACACACTGCTGCGGGACCGGCTGCCCCAACTGTGTGTGGGTGGGGTACGTGGAGGAGCTGCTGGAGCGGCACCGGGATGGGGGAGCCCGGGCCCTGGAGGCTGTGGAGCAGCACGTGGAGGATGAAAACATCAAAATGATCCTCAGGATGGAGATCAGGCTGCGCTCCAAGAAGGACTGAGCCCCCCCAGGTCCCCCAAAGCGGCAGGGGACAGCCCCAGGGCCGCTGTTCCAGGCTGGGTGGAGGGGTCTGGTCTGGGATCATTTATAGTGTTTGTTGGTGTGTGCTGAGCAAGGGATCCCAGGGGTGTCACTTCAGGCCGTGTCACCTCCCGCCACAGAGGATCCTGCCCTTGGGGACAGGCAGCAGCTCAGGCCTGTCCTGAGCCCTGGATTTCCCAGGAGCTGGATGCTATTCCCCCCCCCTGGGATGGCAAATCCCTGCCAAGGGCAGGCTGGGTGGCCCCTCACACCCAGCCCTCCTCCTCACACTCCTGGATGGAATTTAAGCACCTTGAGGGGATTTTAAGCACCTTGGCCGTGCCCTGGTGGGGGAGGGCTGTGCTGGACCCCTCCCCATAAGCCTCTTAGGGGCTTCTCCATGGGAAGGGCCCGTGAGAGGCAGCGTGTGGCCCCAAGCACGTGGGAAGCAGCAGCCTCATGTCAAGGACACTTTCCCTGTCCCTGGTGTCACATCCTGCTCTCCACGGTGCCTTTTCTTCCTTGATTCCTTCTGCCTCTGTCTTAAAACCCCTAAACTTGGCACAGCGCCCCTCCCCTCCATCCTGAGGGACTCACAGCCATCAGGACCCCCACGGACCCCCCATCATCCCAGGATGAGCTCCCCAAGGACCCACCAAGCCCTTGAGTGTCGCCCGCTAATGAACCCAAATTAACAGCCGGGCCCTGCTCTCTGCCACGGAAGTAGCTTGTTCTCCATGGAAAACACTCCTGGATCCCCTCTAATCCTATTTGCTGGAGCCCAACTAATTGCAGTTAGTGGCGGGGGCTGAAGTTCAATTAAAGTGTGCTGAGATTATTCCGTTTTTAATTGCTTTAGTGCTGGATTAGGGAAGCTTTGGAGCGACACCGGCCGTGGGCAGGGGCTGCCGGACCCTCTCCAGCCGGATTGTGTCCTGTGGGGGCACCAGCAGGGATGGTGCTGGGAGGGCACCCCCTGTGCCAGGACCCCCACCTGGACCAGGAGGGAGACTGGGATGGGGGTCCCATCCCTCCTGCTGGGAGCGAGGGGCGCTGAGGGAATCTCTTGGGGAATGGGGGATCCCCCAGGGGAGGAGGTGGGATCGCCCTGTGTGGGATCTGCTGCCCGGCTGGGCACAGCCTGTCCCACCGGCACTAATCCCAACACCCCCTCCCCACCCAGGGCGGGGGAAGGACACCGGATTACCCCTTGGGAGAGAAGGGAGCTAAATAATCCTATTACCCCCGGGCAGGATAAATCTCCCTCCCGAAAAGCCCCCCAGAGCATCTCCGGGCTGTGGGACGGAGGGAGCAGCACTGGCCTCAGGAACCGTGGGACTGTGTGAGTCAGGGGTTCCTGGGAAGGGATGGGACACGGGGTTGCTTTGATGGGATTCAGGAATATCATTCAGGAACATCCGGGCATCTCCTTGGGTCAGATCCTTCTTCCCAGGCCTGTGCCCAGCTCCTGAGCTCTGCAGTGGGGCTGAACCCCTTGTGCCAGAGCCAAGTCTTGTGCTGCAGAATTCCTGCTCCTGGTGCCTGGAGCCCGTGGGCCATCCTCTGCTCCCCCTGCCCAGCCTGGGGTGCCCACCACCCCTAAACCACACTGCTGCCCACCACGGCACAGACCCCGGGGTGAGCTGTGGGGAGGGAGTCCTGGCAGTGCCATGGGTGGTCTCAGGTGTCAAATCCATGCTGGAATGTGGTGCATGGGATGAAGGAACAACCCCAGTGGGTGGCAGCAGGTCTAGTGCCCCCCCAGGACACCCTTCTCTGCCTTTGGAGAAAGGGGATTAGCGGGATGAGCTGGGCTGAGGCAATGTTGAGGGGAGGGGGCTCCTCAGAGCCAATCAGGGAGAATGGTGGGAATGGGGGCACAGGGTGGGAATGGGGGCACAGGGTGGGAGGAGAAGCTGGTGCCCCCCATTCCCCCTCCAGCAGGTGCAAGCAGCTGTCCCGTGCCAGCGCCGGATCCGCAGGGAACGCCGTGAGCTGGGGCTGGCTGCCAGCCCCCCCCAGAGCCATGAGCCTGGAGCCCCCCAAGCTGGAGGTGAAATCGGCCACGAGGGTGACCGGGGGTCCCGCCACCCCCCGCAAAGGACCCCCCAAGTTCAAGCAGAGGCAGACGAGGCAGTTCAAAAGCAAACCCCCCAAAAAGGGGGTGCAGGGGTGAGTGGGGACAGGCCCTGGGGTGGTGGGGGGGCTGCCTGGGGGTCAGGCCAGACACTCCCTCTCTCCCTGCAGGTTCGGTGACGACATCCCAGGCATGGAAGGGCTGGGAACAGGTATGGGGGTCCCTTCCCCTCTTTGGCAGCGGGGGGGTCAGGGCCTGGGGGGGGTGTGTGTTACCCCACCACAACCTCTGTCCTCTCCTCCCCCCAGACATCACTGTCATCTGTCCCTGGGAGGCCTTCAGCCACCTGGAGCTGCACGAGCTGGCTCAGTACGGCATCATCTAGGACTGGGGCAGGCCTGGTTGGGTCACCTGCCCCATAGTGCTGTGTAGGTAGAGGCTTCTCCATCTGTACAGTGGGGCTCTGCTTGGAAAAATTAAATCCTGAACCCCCAAACGAGCGCAGGAGTCATGTCGCCATCTGGGGGGGCGGGGGTAAAGTGTCTCCCCACGGCATGGGGAGATAAACAGGACAGAGGTGGGGTTCAGGTGAATGGCAGGGTTTGTTTTGGGCTGGGCCAGCCCCCCCACATATCCCTAAATCCCCAGTGTGTCCCCCCCCCAGGCACAATGTCCCCCAGCACCCTCAGAGGCCACACTGGTGGTGATAGTGAGATGGACAGGACACGGATGTGTTCAGGCATCTGACAAGGTTTATTTGAGGCTGGACCAGCCCCCCACATGTCCCAAACCCCCCGATTGCCCTCACTCCCACACCCAGAAAGCCACGATGTCCCTGAGTGCCCTTCAGTGCCGTGGAGCCTCCCACAGCCTCCACCAGCGGGATGAACAAGGACACGGATGGGTTCAGGATTCTGACACGGTCCATTTTGGGCCGGACCAGCCCCCCGCACGTCCCCAAACCCCCAGCATCCCCCACCCATCACCCCCATGCCCGGAAAGCCGCCACATCCCCGAGCACCCTCAGTGCCATGAGGGCACCCACGGCCTCCACCAGCACCAGGGCGGCGGCGCTGGCGGCGATGGCCCCGGCCTGGCCCCTCAGCCACGCGCCCAGCGCGGCCCCGCAGCCCCCCACGTGCACCACGGCGCCCGCCGCCGCCGCCCCCAGCGCCAGCACCCCGAAGCCACACTGGGCATTGGGCACGGAGCCACTGTCCAGAGGGTCCTGGCAGCACGAGGCCGGCACGCCGCACGCCTGCACCCCCGGGGCGCTGCAGTTGAAGTACCTGTGGGGGGAACGTGGGGAGATGTGGGTCCACACACGTTTGGGGGGCAGGGATAGGGTCTCCCCGCAACTCACCCCCACAGCCCCCACTCACGGGTTGCTCTCCCAGTCGCGGTAGGACCTGAGGCCGCAGCACTGGAGGCTCCTCTGCACCTCATCCACCAGGAACTGCAGGTCGGGGTCCTCCTGGTAGCGCAGGAGGCAGAGCAGCAGCAGGTCCCGCAGCCCGTCCCGCAGCCGCCGCCGCGCCAGCAGCACCAGGAGCCCCCCCAGCACCTCCAGCCCCGCAAAAGCCAGCAGGGCCCCCAGGAAGAAGCGGAGCAGGCAGGGGCTGGCACGGAGGGCGCCCAGGCAGCCGGCCAGGGACACGGCGCTGGCCCCCAGCCCCCCCAGCACGAAGAGCAGCATGGGGTCCGAGCCTAGGGGTGCCCCACGCTCCCCCCCGGGCAGGGCAGCCTTGGCCAGCAGCCCCCAGACCCCCACGGCCAGGAGCAGCAGCCCCAGCAGGAGGAAGAGGAGGTTCCAGAGGAAGGCCAGGTAGCGCACGCAGCGGCTGAAGGTGCTGGGTTTGGGGGGCACGGGGCACCATAACCCGGGGTCCTGCTCGGCCGTGTCCCCAGGCAGTGAGACACCGTCAGCATCGTCATCGGAGCAGGAGGAGTAGGGCAGCTCCACCAGCCTGGACACCTGCACAGACAGAGGAGCCACTCACAGACCCCCAGAAACATCCCCACATGCTCCTGTTCCACAGCCCCCAGAAGTGTCCCTGTGTGCTCCTGTTCCACAGCCCCCAGAAGTGTCCATGTGTGCCCCTGTCCCACAGCCAGACTGTCACAGGCTCCTGGGGTCACCCTGCACCCCTTTGCTGAGCCCCCCCCATGCAGGGTACCCCATCCCTGTTCTCACGGGGATCTGAGCACAGGGATGCACTCCAGAGCCCCTGCCCCAACAGGGACCCCCAGATCCATCCCTGTGGAGGTCCCCAGGGATGCGGGATGCAGCACAGAGCCAGCACCCAGGGGTCGGGGGGGGATGTGGGGGACACGGGAAGGGGGTCCCGTGGGAGGGGAGTGGGGACCCTGGCGTACCTGGGGCAGCAGCCGAGTGCTCTCCCCGTGGGGCTGGGACAGCCGGGCTCTGCTCAGCGCCATCACCTCGTGCCCAAACCCCAGTCACACTCCCATCATGTGAGGGGCTGCGGGCGGGCTTAAATGGGGCTGTGGGTGCCGCCCCGCAGCTGGGCACGATCCCCACCCCCACAGCGGGGTCAGATTCCCCTGAGCCCCCACAGCTGGACCCGATCCCCCCCCCCCGCCCCACAGAACCGGGGGGGCCCCTCCGAGGGCACTGCTTGCATGCGGAACTAAACAGCGGGCGGTGCGTCACGGGGGGGGACATCTGTGTGTGTAGCACCGAGGCAGCATGGGGGACTGATTTAGCGGTGACACCGAGGCGGCATGGGGGAACCGCTGCGGTTGCACGCGGGGTAGGAACCTTAGTGCGGCGGAACGCGCGCGCGGCGGGCACGGGGCCGGGGGGGCGGGCGCGGGGGCGGGCCGGTCCCGGGAGGCGGCGGGGCCGGGCCGGGCCGGGAGGAGCCGGGAAGGGCCGGGAAGGGCCGGGACGGGCCGGGACAGTCCGAGCGGGACGGGACGGGCCGTGCGTGAGCGGCTCGGCGAGCCCCCGGCGCCCGCGGGCAGCGCCATGGCCGAGACGATCGTGAGTGCGGCCGGGGGAGGGGCGATGAGGCAGCAGATTCCTGCGGGGCCGGGACGGGGGCACCGGGACGGGCCCGGCGGTGCCTGCGCCGGGCAGCGCCCGCGGCGCCGCGGGACGGCCCCTCGTGGTTCTTCTCCCGCGGTTCGGGGCCGGGACACCCCCGGTGTCTCTGAGCCCCGGGCAGGGGCTCGGGGGGGAGGTGGAGAAGGAGCTGGTGGGGCCGGTGAAGGGCTCCCGGTCCCGTCCCAACGGGCTTCTGCCCGGGATGGAAGTTGAGAGAGTGAGAAGGGGTGACGGCGGGACACGGGCAGCTCTCCCCGTGTCCCCCTCCGTGTCCCCTCGTGTGCCCCGTGTCCCCTCCACACACACGCCGCCCCCTGCCCGTGTCCTCCTGTCCCCCCGGAGCGGTTGAACGGCCCCTTGAGAACAGCTCCAGCCCCTCCACGCCCCGGGACAGCGGGGTTTACCTTTGCCCCTTCCCTGCCTGCACCCGAAAGACTCCCCTGGCCTTCCCCCCCCCCCCAGAATCTGCCGGTTTTCCCGTTCCTGAGCTCTGGTTTCCCGGGAGCAGCCCAAGCCTCTCCCCATCTCCTGATTACCAGGGCTCAGCCATGACTAGTGCAGTGCCCAGTAACACCAGTTGGGCTGGTGCCTGCGTGAATAACCCCCCCTTGGGAGCTCTGATCCGCCCTCCTGAGGGTTTAATTCCAGCTCTGAGCTCAGAGAAGTGTTTTCCTTGGAGAAGCTCCTACTGGAGCACTGGGATGGTTCCACCCCTGTGCTTGCAGACACCACCCAGTGCTGTCCCCCTGGGTGTTCCCAGACCCTCTGGAAGATGGGAACGGGAGGGAGGAGCAGGGGAATGCGGGGCTGGGGGCTCAGGGTGGGCTCTGTCCCCCTCCCTGACCTGCTGTCCCCTCCCTCCCAGATCATCCGTGTGCAGTCGCCGGAGGGAGTGAAGAGAATCACGGCCACCAAGAGAGAGACAGTGGCAACGTTCCTCAAAAAGGTACCCAGGACCCCCTGTGCCTCCCCACGGGGTGGGGCAGGGCTCCCACTGCTTGTCCCATGGGATACCTGTGTTTGACCTCACTGCCAGCAGCACGGGACAGCATTCCAGGGGGAAACCCACACTTCTGTTGGGGTAACTCCTGCTGCAGCCTGGAGCCCTCAGACTGGGCTTTCTTTGTTCTCCTTGTGAGAGGGAAGGGAATGGGAGCAGCCCAAAACCTGCTCTCTGTGAGTCATTTGCTTTGTTTGAAGCGCAGACCCAACAGCATTCCCTGACAGCATTCCCACCTGGCCAGGAAAAATCCTACTGGATTCCAGGGCTGGCTCAGGGACACCTGCTGGAGCCTCTGAGCAGCCTCACCCGAGGTAAAAAAAGCTCTCAGGATCTCTGGAGCCTGTGCAGAACAAGCTGCTGCTTTCCAGGGCTCAGGTTACCCGAGGCAGTGTGGAACAATGGCTGGAAAACACTTCCTGCCAGGACAGAAGCACCTGGAATGGCCTGTTGGTCTGGGGAAGGTTCTGTCCTCTTGCTGAGCCAAACACAAGACCTGTGTGGGTTTATTTCCAGGGTTTGCTTGGAAGAGAAAAGGGGCAAATTTTGCCACCTGAGATCCGTGTTTTATCTTAATCCAGGTCTTTCCTACCTGTGCTGTGGATTTTAACCCTGGAATGTTCACCCAGGGAGTGGGGTTGGTGTTTAGGGGGACAGCTGGAATTAGAGAGGCATCAGATTGCTGCTTCCCTACAGGGAATTAACTTGGACCTGCTCCAGAGAAGCTCCAGAAGTGTGCAAGGAATAAGGGATGGGATAATCCTCCCTGTGTCTTGTACCACATCCAGGGAAAAGCCCCTAAAAAGTGACTCTGGCTGTGCTCAGGGTAGAATTGAGTCGGGAATCAACTCAAACCTGTTGTTAATGTGTTGTGGGATTTGTCTGCCCCAAAAATGGAATTCTGTGGCCCGAGGAGCGGGAGCTGATCCCCGTGAAAGGGTCCCATTCACAGGGATCACTCACTGCTGCAAATCACAGTGGAGCTGACAGGAAAAAAACCTGCTTTTCATGGCTTTGCTCATGTGACAGTTCTTTGTGTCTCATCACATTTGTCCTGGGGGCATTCCCTGTTCCCAAAGCCACAGGGATTATTTTTATTATTAAGAATAAAGGCCATTGACTTCAGAATTTGGGGCAAAACTTGTCAAGTAGAGGAACTCTGAACACCATTTTTGAACTGATGTTTTCAGGTGGCCAAATGTGTAAATTATTGTTGCTGGGAAGAGGTGTTGGACTGATCCCGAGTCAATCAGCCTTAAACTGAGCAGGGAAAACCAGCGTGGGGGCTGAGAGGTGGCTGCTGTGGGGGTGAATTCCACGGGAGAGAGGAGGAAAGTGGGGATAAACAGGCAGGACAGTGGGAAGAGGTTGAGTGAAGCACCTGGTTGGTGGGAGCGGAGCTGAGGGCAAAAGACCCACAGAGTTGAAGGTGTGGGTGAGGAATTCTGGTCCCAGGAGGATGGGAATGACTTGTTGATGTGGCTGGAGCGAGAAAACAGGGAGAACAGGGATAGTGGAGAAGTTTCTCCCTGCAGTCCTGCAGTGCTTGCCTGGATTTAGATCAAACTCTGCATTTGTGTTGTGTGAGGGAGAGACACATTCTGGGTGTTTAAATTCCTGTTTTAATCCATTGCTTTTGTTTCCAGCTGTTTCCTCCATGTCTCCCCATTACCCTGAGCTCAGAACTCTGCTGAATTCCTGCAGTAGGAGTTCCCTGGGACCAGCTCTGGCTCTGAGCCCCTTCCAGCCCTCAGGCACCTCACACCTTGTCCTTCTCCCCTGTCTTTCAGGTCGCCAAGGAATTTGGCTTCAGGAATAATGGCTTTTCCGTGTACACCAACAGGAACAGGACAGGGGAGATCACAGCAGCCCAGAACAAATCCCTCAACCTGCTCAAAATCAAGTGAGTCCCCATGGGAAGGTTTTTTTCCAGCGTGGGGGGCTCTGCTTGGAGGTTCCAAAATGGGCAGCAGTGGGAAAAATCACATCCCATGTGCAGCGTGTCCCTGGAATGTGCCAGCTGGGAAGGCTGTGACTTGATCCACACAGGATCCACACTACTCCTTTTCCCTCCTGGAGCTGTTGCCTCTCTCCATAGGTTCCCTTTGCCTTTTTCTCCATCTTTTCTCCTCGGTTGTGTCTCTTGATGGAAGGGTTTTGCGTTTATTGTGGCAAATGGCCAGAGCAGCAGGAAGAGGTGGCTGATGGAGCAGCTTCCAACTGCCACCTGAGCTAGTCTGATTATACTTTGGGACACATTCCATGCTCTTCCATGTTCCAGGAGGTTGGCTGCCTGTTGGGAAGCAGCTCCAGCTTCCTGAGTGCTGTTTCTTCACCTCTCCCACTACCTGTGTGCTGTCTCCCACCCCTGCAGGCACGGGGATATGCTGTTCCTGTACCCCCTGAGCCCAGCTGGCTCCTCCTCAGAGACCATGGACACCTCTGTCTCCCAAAATTCCCGGCCTGGGGCTGCCCCCCAGGTGGTGGAGGATGAGATCGACCAGTACCTGATCAAGCAGGATGGGAAGATTTACCGGAACCGAGACCAGCAGCTGTGAGTGGGGGGTGTTGTGTGTGTTCCTGCTGTATCCAGAGTTTGGAATGTCGTGTCTGAGCCCAGCAGCCAGGGAATGTCCCAAGCAGGAGCACTCTGAGCCCTCAGATCCAGCCACTTCTCATAAAGGGGAACACAGAAGCAAGGGGAACGAGTGGAAGTGTCCCATGACAGAGATGTGGAATTGAGACTTGGGTCTTTCCCTGCTTAGTTTTTTACTTCCTTTCCATCACGTGCCCTTCTGACCTTTGTGAAACCAGGGAGTCCCTTTTGCTCACAAAAATGCACCAAAGTCCCACTTTTCAAAGCTCCTCCGTGCAAGAGCCCTTGGGAAACAAAGCAGCTTCTACTTGTGTAAAAATAATACAACAATGGGTTAAACCCACCCAAAATCTACACTGGTGATGCTAAAACACCCCCTGGATGGGTGATGGGGTTTTATTGCTCAGTATTAACATCCCAGTTGGGTCCCACTTGTGGCCTTGGGACTGGAACCCCCTGGAAAGGGACTCCTGAAAGGGTTTGAGGGAAAATTTTAAAGGCAACCAGGAATTGTTGCTGAAACAGAATCATCTGCCCTTCCCTGTGGTGTTGTCCCCCATATGGTTTATTCTCAGTGCTGCAGCAGCAGGGAAATGTGTGGAAAATCCTCTCTGACCTTCCTAGGCTGACCATAAGTGATGAGATGTCACATTATTGAAGCAATAAAGGCAAAACCCACCACTCTGTGGTGAAAACATTGTCTTGAACTTGCCCACACTTTTCAAGGAATCAATGAAGTTGTTCCTAGCAGGGAGCCAAAGCCCAGGGGTGAGTATTTAGGATAAAAGGAGGTGTCTGGGCTTGTTCCTGGGTTTGGGAGGGTGGATCAATCTCAAGTGAAGGATGCTGAGTGCATTAGCAGCATTTAGGGCTCCTTTCTGTACATTATCTGCCACAAAATCTCCTTAAAATCAATCCTGCAACTGGATCCCATCCATTGTCTCCACACACCAATCTCCAGAGCCCTTCCTTTGGAAAGCAGCACTGACTTAGTGCTGGAGGGGATTTTATTGTTGGTTTAGGGTTTCTTTAAAACAATCACCATAGAAGGAGAGGTTTTCTCCTCTAACTCTACCCTGCGGGGTTTATCTGCCCAAAAAACACACACTTGGTTGTTCCAGCCCATCCTCCAGTGCCTGATAAAGGATGAATGTTTTGGGTGGCTTTTTGTTAAAACCTGCCCTGCCTTTTTGTTAAAACCTGGCCTGGAGATTCTTTGAATTTGAAGGGTCTGAATTCTTTGAACTTGAAGGGTTGTGAAACCTGACCTGATGTGGATTCAGGTGATTTTTGGGACAGCAGAGCCTCTTCCCAGGGACATAAGGAGGGTTTGATCTTGACCTGAGACTCTCAGGTTTAACTTCAACCTGGACAAGATAATTCAAGTCCAATTCATCAGGAACTGGAGTGACAGGACAAGGAGGGATGGGTTCAAAGCTGAAAGAGGGGAAATTTAGGTTAGATATTAGGAAAAAATTCGACCCTGTGAGGGTGGGCAGGCCCTGGCACAGGTTGCCCAGAGAAGCTGTGGCTGCCCCATCCCTGGAAGTGTCCAAGGCCAGGTTGGACAGGGCTTGGAGCAACCTGGGCTAGTGGAAGGTGCAGGAAGTGGAACTGGATGATCTTTGATACCTCTTCAAACCCAAACCATTTCATCATTCCATGACCCCTCTGTAGCATTCCCTGGGGGCTGGAGAATTGCTCAGAGCTCATGTAGCTCTTCTACACCAAAATTGCTCGAGAGCAACTCCTACAGTCTGATTTTTCTGTTATCAAAGAAGATTTAACCCCACTTCAGTTCCCATATTAAGTAAGATTTATTCCTCCTTCAGTTCCCATAATAAATGAGATTTAACCCCATTTTTCTCTCTCTCTGCCCAGGTGTCGTCACGGCCCCCTGGGTAAATGTGTTCACTGTGTCCCACTCGAGGTAAGAGCCCCAGGAGGGTGCTACAAACTCACACCAGTTTCTCCCAGTATGAACATTTTTCCTAGGAGGGGAACACTTTTCCAGGCTGGAATCCTGCTGTGCACTGCTGGCTCTGGGATCACTAAAGCTCCAGGCCTTTGTGGCCCCGGGTTTATCATGGTTAATGATGGTTTTCTGCAATGATGAGTTTAACAGAAAGTGCTTTAAAAAGTGCTCCATTTTTCCTCCCTCTTCGTTTTTTCCTGTATCTTCTTGTTTTATCCCTTCTCTCATGTCTCCCAGCACTTCCCAGTTGAACCACCTGGCACAGGTTGCCCAGAGAAGCTGTGGCTGCCCCGTCCCTGGAAGTGTCCTAGGCCAGGTTGGACGGGGCTTGGAGCAACCTGGGCTGGTGGAAGGTGTCCCTGCCCATGGCAGGGCGTGGGGCTGGATGATCTTTAAGGTCCTTTCCAACCCAAACCATTCCATGATTTCATGATTATTCAGCTTGAAGCAGCTTTAGCCTCCAAACGTGCTGGGCTGTGTAATTTATGGCACGAAGCAGCAGCCACCCCTCCAAAGGGGATCCTGGCCATTCCAGGATGGCTGTTCCCCACTGCTGGAAGTGCTCTGGAAGCCCTTGGCCGTGTTGGAGCAGCTGTGTCCTTGTTTGTTGTTAGATATCGAAAGGAAAAGGCTTTTTGCCTTTGAGGCTCGTTCTGATTTGTGGAGCCAATCTGTTACCAGAGCAGGAGGCGACCATAAAACTCGCCGTTGTGAAGCTGCACTGTTTGTATCCCAGTAGTAGCTGCCTTGAAAACGAGCCTGAATTTCCTTGATTGCTTCCACATTGGTGGGGTTGACTGTGGAACATCCATTTGCTCAGTGATCAGGGTGTTATCAGACAGGTGCCTGACCTGCCTTTGCTCTGTGTGGTGTTTTTGGCAGCCGTTCGATGAGGATTATTTGAACCATCTGGAGCCTCCTGTGAAGCACATGTCATTCCATGCCTACATCAGGAAGCTGACCGGAGGGGCAGACAAGTAAGAAAAGCTCTGGGTTTAAGGGAATCTGGTTGTAGCTTCTTTTTTTTTGTTTTAAACACAAATGAGAGTACAGACAGATCTCAGTGTGGGATACGAGGATTGAATGGCAAACTGAGGAGGAAACGTGTTGAAAAATAAAAGAAAAAAGGAAAAGGTGGGGGAAAAAAATAATCTGGCTTTTTATTTTAGGGGTTTTATTCTTTCTGGTTTTCCTTTTTTTTTTCTGTGGCAATGTAATTACTTCCAGGAAACACTCCTGATGGGGGGAGAAGGCCAGATGGAAGGAAGGAGGTTCCCTAGTTACACCAAGCTCCAAGCCTGGTTCTCAAATTCCACGGACATAAGTTACACAGAGGTGTATCTCCATGCTGTTCCTAAATACCACTGGGATTTTTTAAATCTCTCTGGAAGATGCAGCCCAAGTCCATGATACTTCCATTTGAAGGGAACTTCCCTTTCCAGGAAACCTCATGAACATGAAAGGAGCTCTGATTTGCCCGAGTGCTACAACCTGTTACTTCCCACGTGCTCCATAAATTACTGCTCCAAAAGCATTTGCTGTGGTAACAGCAGCCTTCTCTTCCCCCATTTCCCTTCTCTTCCCCCATTTCCCTTCTTTTCCCCCCTTTTCTCTTCCCCCCTCTCCCAGGGGGAAGTTTGTAGCCCTGGAGAACATCAGCTGTAAGATCAAGTCGGGCTGTGAGGGACACCCTCCCTGGCCAGAGGGGATCTGCACCAAGTGCCAGCCCAGCGCCATCACCCTCAACAGACAGGTGAGACTGAGCTCATGGCACCTCACAGGGGCCTTAGCTTCCCTTTTGGGAGAGGTGACTTCCAGAACAGCCAGCCTGGAGCACGAAGCCTCTAGGTGTCAGGGAAATCCTGCCCCACTTCTTCAGGCCTTGCAATAAAGGGTTCCAAAATGTCCTAGGTCAACAGTTCCCAGTGTGGAGGACTGAGCTGGCAGCACTAGTGATGAATCCTGCTGTTTTTCCTCAGGGGATCCCAAAGGCCACTCAGCTTCTTGTTTCCTCTTGAATTTCAGTGTCATTTTACCTGCAAAGGCTCTTGGGGTGAAGGTCCCAGTAGAGACCCCGAGGTGCCGGGGATGCTCAGCACATCCCACACTCCAGCCCGTGGTGGGACCTGCTGGGCAGGGAGCAGTGCTGAGGGGTGGGAGCTGAGCAGAGGGGAGAGGGAGGGAGCCCCCAGCTTCCCCCACGCCTGCTGTGGCAGGATCCCGCTCCAGAGGGGTGGTGTGAGTGAGCCCTGGGAAGGCACCGGAGCCAGCGGAGGACGGCCTGACGCTTGAACTTTGTCAAACAGAAATACAGGCATGTTGACAACATCATGTTTGAGAACCACACAATTGCAGATCGCTTCCTAGACTTCTGGAGGAAGACAGGGAACCAGCATCTGGGATATCTGTACGGCCGGTACACGGAGCACAAAGACATCCCGCTGGGCATCCGGGCAGAGGTGGCGGCCATCTATGAACCCCCCCAGGTGAGCCCCCGCTGCTCCCGGGGTCCCCTCGAGGTTGGGGGACACAGAAACACCTGCTGAGTGTGGGAGAACCTCACTCCTCGTTTCCAGCTGCAGCTCCACAAGGAAAACTGTCCCGAGGAAAAGATGATGGGATTTATGTCCTTAATGTCATCATCAGCTACTGCCACCAAAAGATTTTTAAACCCAGATTTGCTTTTTGTTGGTTCCCTGCCTTTTTTCATATTAATCTTATTTATATTATTTCTTATTATGTATTTATAATATATTATTATATTTATTTCATATAATCCTATGTTATATTATTTTTATATTATACTTTTATATTATAATTTATTAATATATTCTTTTTAATATCTATTTCTATTTATGTTATATGTTTTACATTCCTCTGTGTTCAAATTATTTAAATCCAGGGTGACTGTAAAAGTGGATTTCACTTTTCATCTTCCCTTGTTTCCTGGATTTCCAGGAAATTTTCCAAGAAATTCTGTGCTAGGAAAAAACAGTTGCAGCCCTTGCTGCAATTCCTTCCCAGCTCTCTGGGAAAATTTAAGCAGCTTAATTAGACAGAATGAAATCCAAATGATTTGAAGGCAGGAACGGTGGAGAGGCTGAGGCTGAGTTGGGCTGGAGTCCCCACTAGATGGGGCACGGCACCGCTTGGCTTCCCACGGTCTGAGCCCTCCTCCTGTGCTTCCTTCATCCTGGTGACTCCTGCAGCATGGCCAGAGTGAAATCCAACAGATTGCCAGTGGAAGAGGAACAAATGGATCCTCGGGAATGTGTGTGAGGGCAGAGTTGCAAGGGGAGGTCTCTGGGGTGACACCAGCTTCTGCTCCCATGCTCTGCCTCACTCCCCACAGTGGTTATCCTGGGGTTTTTTCCTGTTCTCTCTCACTAACGAGTGTCTCTCTGCTGCAGATTGGGACACAGAACAGCCTGGAGATCCTGGAGGATCCGAAAGCCGAGGTCGTGGATGAGATCGCGGCAAAGCTTGGCCTGAGGAAGGTCAGGATGTGCTGGATCTTGTGTGTCTGTGTGTGGCAGGGAAAGAAATCAGCAGACCAAGACCTTTTGGGTTACCTAAATCTCACTTAAGTGTCAGCAACTTTTTTAGGTATAAAATATACAGTTTTAGGTATAAAACCCCAAACCAGAGGGTTTTCCTGAGCACAAACCCCTCACGGGGCAGTGCAGCTGCAGTTGGAGTCACGAGGGACATCAGAGGCTGGAGCAAAGCAACAGAAACACCATTTTCCCTTTCTTTCCCCTCAGACAGGAGCCGCTCCTGGGAGCATCTCCCAGGCAAGTGCTAATTTGGCACAGATGGAACTGGAGTTGCTTCCGTGCTCCTTTTCCAGGAGCAGGGGCTCCTCTTGGATTTTATTGCCCTCCATGGGGTCTCTTGGTGCTGTAGGGAGTGAGTTGTGTGGTTTAAGGGTGCAGGTCCCCCTCAGTTCCATCCTGCCAGTCATCCCTTCGGGGTCCCCTGATTTCCTGACGTCCCTCAAACCTGCGCTGATATTTTCCGGTTTGGGAGCACCGTTGGTATGGTGGGAATGCCAGGAATGGGATGTACACAAACAAGATTTGACTTGCTAAAGAAAACTCGACTGGGAGAAGGCTCAGTGCAGACTGTAAACATCTGTGGGGAGGGCTTTGTTCTCCCAGATAAGATCTCACCCCTCGCCAGAGGCTGGAGCAAGACTTCTGTGTGTTTTATTTATTACCATGTTTTCCCTCCGCTTCTCCCATCAGATATTTTTAATCCACGGGATTTAACACGTCACTGAGTGCTGGCTGCAGGGTTTGGTCTGTCTGGGCTCTGCAGGGAGCTCTGCCTCAGGAGGGTTAATGCTGTGGGGGCTGGGATTGGCACAGGGGTGGAGAGGGTTCGTCCCGAGGTGTGTGTACACATGGCACACGTGTGTGGAAGGGATGCCCACTCCAGGGGTTACTGGTGTGTACATGCACACACCAGTGTGCAACCACAGAAAGCAGGAATGTGTTTTTTGGGTCGGGACAGACTCCAGTTTGGAATGAATCACGCTCCAGTATGAGCTTCCTCCTAACCAGAGCCTGTGAGGTTCAAACTGGGATCATGTGAGAGGTTCAAACTGGGACCGCGTGAGCTGCTCCAGGCACTCTGTAGGAATTGCTTTCTGCTGGGGGGTGGGAGGCACAGAGGCCTCTTGCAGCCTCCAGATCTTTCCATGAAAAATATTCCATAGTGAAACATAACACTGCAGGTGCCCTGGCCAGCCAGCTGGCATGCTGCTGCTCCTGGAAATGGGATTCCAAGAGCCCAGCACAGCTGGGAGAGCCATTCCCTGCAGGCAGCGTGCACAGGGCCGAGGGGAGCCAAGAACATCGTGTCCTGTGAGCTGAAAATGTATAAGCTCTTCTGGTTTCCTTCTTGTTTCTTTTTTTTTTTTCTTTTGTCCTTTTTTTCCTTAAAGCAACGTTCTCCATCACCCTTTGTAGGTCGGCTGGATATTCACTGACCTGGTCTCTGAGGACACACGGAAAGGCACCGTTCGGTACAGCAGGAACAAGGTGAGATCCAGGTGTGACCCAGCTAATTCCAGCTGCTGAGCCAGGGCAGGGCAGGGGTGCAGGTGACACTGGAATTCTTGTGAAATGGGGTTTTTTCAGGTGCTTCTGAAGGAAAGGGAGCTTGAACCCTTCCAACCGTTTGGGATTGAGCTGTTTGAAGAGCAGGGAGAGCTGCCTGCAGCCCTTCACCCCTCTGCTTTAATGAAATGATGCTCATGGAATCATGGAATGGTTTGGGTTGGAAAGGATTTTAAAGCACATCCAGTGCCAGTCCCTTGCCATGGGCAGGGACACCTTCCACTAGCCCAGGTTGCTCCAAGCCCCATCCAACCTGGCCTTGGACACTCCCAGGGATGGGAGTTTCTCTGGACAACCTGTGCCAGGGCCTCACCACCCTCACAGGGAAGGATTTCCTCCCATCTAACCCTGCCCTTTTTAGGATTAATAAAACTGTGGAGTGGAGGGAGTGGGGGTGTGAGGTGCAAACCCAGAGTGACTCAGAGGATGTTCCCATGGGCTGGGCTTTGTGACACATACGTGGCTCAAACTTCGACCTCCTCAGCTTCCTGTGGTTGTAAACCCAGTGATATCCATATTTGGAAAGTGAAACTTCAGTTTAAAAAAAAAAAAAAATGGTGTGTAAATGTGGGTGGGGACTCTCCGTGGGACAGTCCTGAGCCAGCTCAGGGCTGGGGAGCTGACAGGTCACATTCCTGTCCCGGGCTCTGCAGCAGCTTTCCACGAAAGCGTGTTTTCCTGGGGTGTTGGTAGTTTCCCTTGGCTGCAGCCCAGGGAAATAGGTCTGGGCTTCGTCAGGCTGTCCTTTCGCTGACTGGCACTGGTGCTCTCCCCTCAGGACACGTATTACCTGAGTGCAGAGGAGTGCATCACAGCTGGCAACTTCCAGAACCAGCAGCCCAACATCTGTCGCCTCTCCCCAGATGGGCACTTTGGATCCAAGTTTGTCACGGTTGTGGCTACAGGTATAAACTGGCCCCAGCTCTCTGGGTTACACCTGAGTTACCTCTTGTTAGTAGAAGAATATGCCAAAAATCACACGCCCTGATCCCCATCTGTCCTGTTTAACAAGGGTTTTACTCTATCAGCTAAAATACTTTTTCATTCTTTGTTCTATCCTCTCTGCAATTATTACTCATTATTTATTTACCTATTTTTTTTACTTTACAACTGTCTAAAGAAGCTCATATGAGACTCAGACTCACCTCTCTGATCCAGAAATCCCTCTCTGCCTGCAGCCAGGGCAATAACTGGGTCTCACTTCTCTGTTTCAAATCTTTAAGCTCCACGTTCTGTTGCCTGGAAGCAGCAGTGGAGAACCATAACAATCCAGATCCTTAAAGTTGTGGATTAATTCCTCCTTCAGGAAGTTCAGGAGGGACCTTTATCTCCCTTGTGTTGCTGTCAGGGAAACCCTGATGTGGGATTTGAAAACATACTTTTTTGGCTGAATAAAACAGAAGCGCCTGCAAAGTGCTTATGCTTAAAACCTCTGGATTTAGCCATTTTTGGGGAGTCTCCAGAGGCACTGTGGATGGGCTGGGCTGGGAGGGGGGACACTGGCATGTGGTAGGAGGGCTGGAGTGTTCCCAGTTCACTCTGCTCTTCTCCATGGGATGACACATGTCTTCATTTAAACCTTCCCTGGAGCAGAATCGCTGAGTTCTGGGTCTGTTTAACACAATGAAAAACCCTCATGACTTCCAAATAACATCCAGTGTGAAAAGTGAAAGTGGGATGGGATGTTGCCTGCCCTGAGCCCGGCTTTGTAAGGCTTCCCGGGGCCTTTTTTTCAGTGAAAAAGCTCTTTTTTAGTCAACAGGCCCATTCCTGTACATTCCAGACTGCTAAACACATCCATCTCTCATTAAAGATAGATCTGTATCTCTCTTTTTTTATATATATATTTATTTCAGGGTTTTTTTTTTTAAACAAGGTGTTTTACTGAGCAAACACACTTTGTTCAGGCCTTCCCCCCGTCCTGGTCTATGTTTAATTTCTAGGAGTGTTTGTTCTGGAGCAGTGAGTGATTGAGGTTACAGATCAAAGGGTAGAAAAGGAATATTTCCTCTTTGCTGTTCCAGCTAATTTCATTCTCCTCTGTTCAATCAGCCCAGCAGGTTTCTATTTAAACACTTGAGTCCTTCCTTTTGTGCCACAGAAATGTATTTGGATAGTTTGCCTCAACTTTGCCTTTAAATCCTCTCCATGGATTAATTCCTATCCCCTCCTGAATTCCTAGCTTTGGAAATAGTAATGTTTTCCTACCATCTGCCTCTATCCTCTCTTTCCAGTTGTATTCCAGTGACACATGACCTGATGTTGCTTACATTATCCAAAGGAAAGCGCCAAGCATGTGATCCCTCCGCGAGCCAGGCTCTTAATTCCCACTTTCCATGTCAGATTTCCACCAAAGCATCCAGGACAGGCTGAGAAAACACTGTTTAGGCCTGACATGACCAGGGGATCTGCAGCTCAGGGTTCCTTGGGAACGCTGTGCCTGGGTTTTGTTTGGAAAAGGAGGAGACACCTGCAGGGTAGTGGGAGGGTGATGCTGTCAGAGCCTCCAAAAGGGCAGCTTCTCCTCCTTGGAGCTCCTGGCAGAGCATTCCTGCTGTCCCCTGGGTCTGTGCTCTTGGGATAGCTCTGGAACTGTGTGTGACTGAAGAAATGTGGAGATTAGAGGGAATTCTTGCCTAAAGTTCTTCCTGTGCAGCAGCATCAGCAGCTTCATCTCAGTGTTTCTCATGGTTAGCAAGACCCTCGAGTCTAATTCATGGAGTCTTGGAATTAAGGCTTGAAAAGAGCTCCAAACTCATCGAGTCCAACTTTAATGCTGTGCTCGGAGTTACCCTGGGGAAATCACCCCTGTGCAGGATTTTCAGGAAGAATTTCTCCATGAAAAGGGTTGTGCCATGAAGTCCCCATCCCTGGAGGTGTTCAGGGAATGACTGGCCGTGGCACTCAGTGCTCTGGGCTGGGTGACAAGGTGGGAATCGGGCACAGTCAGACTCAATGGTCTTGGAGCTCTTTTCCATCCTCAGTGATCCTGGGATTTTTGACCACTCTCTCCTTTTCCAGGTGGTCCTGACAACCAGGTGCACTTCGAGGGGTACCAGGTGTCGAACCAGTGCATGGCCCTGGTGCGGGACGAGTGCCTCCTGCCCTGCCGGGACGCGCCGGAGCTGGGCTATGCCAAGGAGTCCAGCAGCGAGCAGTACGTGCCTGATGTGTTCTACAAGGTAAGGGTGAGGGCCTGGGCAGCACTGGGGTGTGCCCCTGGATCCACACTCTGGTCCTGAGGAGCAGCAGGGAACATGTGCACAACTGAAGCGGGTCCGAAATGCTCTCACTTCATAGGATCATGGAATGGTTTGGGTTGGAAGGGACATTAAAGCTCATCTTGTTCCACCCCCTGCCGTGGGCAGGGACACCTCCCACTATCCCAGGTTGCTCCAACCTGGCCTTGGACACTTCCAGGGATGGAGCAGCCACAACTTCTCTGGGCAACCTGTGCCATGGCCTCCCCACCCTCATAGCCAAGAATTCCTTCCCAATCTCCCACCTAAACCCGTCCTCTGGCAGTGGGAAGCCATTCCCCCTTGTCCTGTCACTCCAAAGTCCCTCTCCAGCTCTCCTGGAGCCCCTTTAGGGACTGGAAGGGGCTCTAAGGTCTCCCTGGAGCCTTCTCTTCTCCAGATGAACACCCCCAGCTCTCCCAGCCTGGCTCCAGAGCAGAGGGGCTCCAGCCCTCGGAGCATCTCCGTGACCTCCTCTGGACTCGCTCCAGCAGCTCCATGTCCTTCCCGTGTTGAGGACTCTGGAGCTGGAGGGGGGTCCCAGGACTATTTGGAGTGTCACTGCTGGTCCCTGCCTGCCGCCCTTTGGGTCTGTTGGTGATGGATGGAATGTTGTTATTCCCTTGGCACTTGTTTCTGGAGCCCCTCAGCCCCCCGTGTTCCTGCAGGGCCGAGTCAGGAGCTCGGGATCAGGCTCCCTGTGGATGCTGATAGTGCTGCTGCTCCAGCACGGGGCTGCTGGTGCCCCGTGAGCAGGGACAGAGGAATTAATTAATGGCACTGCTCGCCAGCTAATTAGCCATCCATCACCCATTAGTTATCTCCTCCTTGTCGTGCCTGCTCCTGCTGCCTGTGTTAAAGCTGTCCCTTAAGGAGCACAGGATAAGGAAAGCTGCCTTCGTTTGGGATGACTGGAATGAGTGGATTGTGCACCAGCAACAGGAATGGAGCTGGTCAGGCTGTTCCTGCGTGTCCTGAAACTGGGACTGGGAAGTGCTGATTTCCCTGAGAGACCCCATCGTCCACCCCTTAACACTGAAGTGCCAGCTTGGCTTGGCCCCACTTGGAAACAAGGAACACCTCTGGGATCAATCCAGTGCTGGAGAGGGAGGGTAGATGGAATCCCTGCCTCTCTTCCTTCTCGGAGCTGATAAACCAGGGCCAATTAAGATCCAGCAGCGCTGGGGTGTGCAAAGGTTGGCCCTGAACGTGAGGGAGATGAGATCATCTCCTGGCGTGCCCTGATCCCGCTCCGGAGGAGCCCGGGCTGTGCCACACTCGGGCGCATTGCAGGAGGTCCCACAGGTCTGTGTCCCACATGTGGGCCACCCGGGGTGCTGGGAGCAGCAGGAAGCTGGTGGGTGTTCCCAGCAGGGCTTCACTCCCCTCGTAATCTGAAGCAGGGAGATAAACAGAATGGGAACGGATGGCTCCAGCCTTCCGTGGAAATTTCCATGAACCACTGATTCACCAGATCAGGCTGCAGCTGATTTCGGGTTTTAGAACTTCTCTCCCCAGTTGCCCTTTTCACGGAGTGCTCAAGGATGGCTCTGCCGGGTGGGATTATCCCTCAGCCTTAAACGGGTTTGGCTCTAGGACCCCTTGATTTTTTCCTAATGTTCTTAAATCTATGTAAAGCTTAGTCACTCCTGGCTTGGGAAACCTTTGGGGTCCCATTAAATGGGCAAGGTTTGGGGTCAGACGACCTCATCTGTCTTGGGCTGGTGACAACAGCCCTGTCCAAGCCTGAGTAAACTCCAGGAGGAGGAAGAATCTGGCAGCACAGGATGGAATCTTTGGGGTCCAGTGCCCTGCTCCCTCTTTGTCCTGGTCTGTGATGGTTCCCCTCTGCCCACCCCCCAGCCAGTTTTGGGGAGAAAGCTGCACTGTGGAGTAGTTGTTTTCCCTTGACTGCGCAGCCATCACTGGTCCAGGGAAAAGTCCATGTATTGTATTCCCATACAATATCCATCTGAAAAGCCCTTTAGGATGAAAGGAGCTCTACAACTTAATTCTAATTGAACAAGGACCAGGAGGCCGATATTTGTGAGTGTGGATGTATTTATAGAACAGCCAGATGTGAGGCAGGATCCAGGGAACTTGGATCCACAGCAGGGCCAGTGGATTCACCTCCGGCTTCCAAATGGGAAAAGGTGCTGCTTTTCTTCCGTGGAAATGGGAAAGCTGATGGCACTGGCATTGTCCTGCAGTTTTCCTGAGCCTCCAGCTGTGTGGTTTCTGTATTTCTTTACCATTCTCTTTGCGTTGGCCCCTCGCCTGCTGCTCCGAGGAGCCACCCCCGTGGAATTGGCTTTGGACACGTGGCCGTTGCTCTCCTGGCCCGGGAATGCGAGAGCTCTGCCCCAGCGTGGGAGTTGAGGGTTTTGGGGACTGTGAGTACAAGTTACTATGCTCTGAAGTGCTTCCCCAGGTGAAGTTAGCCAGGAGGAAGGACACATTCCCCCCCCCAGCCTCCCAGGGTGCCTGGGAAGCATCTCAGTGCAGCGTTTCCAGCTGGAACGTTTCACGGCCGGCACGTGCTGCTTGGAGAGCTCAACACACGGAACTCGTGAAGGACTCCATGGTGTCAAGACACAGACACGGGTCCGGGTGAAGACTCTGTGAGTGAAGATGATGATGTTGCAACGGCCACTTCACCCAGTTTCTTAGCTGTATGAGGGCGAGCCCGTCTGAATGTTCCACACAAGTGTTTTCTGTCCTGTCTGCTGCCCTCGAGCAGCCTCCTCTGTCCATCTGGTTCTGGAAAACAGCTGGATTGATTTGGAGTTCCCTAAGAATGTACCTTGGGTTGATTATTCAGCACTGTGCCCCAGCTGGAGGGATCCCTCCCTGCCTGCACCCTGTTGTCCCTGCTGTCCCCTCCTCCCAGTCCTCTGGCCCAGGAATTCTGGCATTGCTGAACTGCTCCACCACTGGGGAAAGAGATTCCTGTGTTTTACAGACCCTTTAAAACCCTTGGATGATTGGATTTGGGGGCTGGCTGTCTTTGTCTCTTATCACTGGTATTTGTGGCAGCTCAAACATGACGATGTCATCGTCATCCTCGCAGTGAGTTGCATTTTACAGCTGCCTTAACATCCTACAGAGTTTCTTTGGGATGGTTTAATATTCCCCCAGAGTTTCTTTGGGATGGTTTAATATCCCCCCAGAGTTTCTTTGGGATGCTGTAAGACAAAAGCCCTTTACAAGTATTGTGCATGAGCCCTTTGCCCTCAAGTCCCACACGTGCTCTGAGCCCTGGCCTGGCACCAGTGACACGTGTCCCATTCCGCCCTGGGACAACCCCAAGCCAGGACCCTGCTTTTATTAGAGCCCAACGGGACCTCTGAGCCAGGCTGTCCTTCCATGGCACTGGAAATCCTCTTCCCAGGGAGAGCCAGACTGCAGGGAGTGTTCACTAATGGGGAAGGACTTCCCTGGCTGCCCTCCCACCACGAGCCGCCTTAGCCTTAAATGTCCTGGCTGCTCCGGGGAGGAGGATGCTGGATTAGCTCACCAGGAGTCTCTTGGGAAGGGTTTCAACTCTCCCTGACCTGTCACTTGCTCTTGGAGAAGTCGCTTTGTGGCTCAGCCGCGCTCTCCGTGCGAGGGGCAGGATCGCCCGGCAAAGTGCTGGGAAGTGGCAGAGGGAAGAGCAAGGCTGGGATTTATTCCCACACGGGAAGGACAGGCAGCTGCTGAGCTCCACGGTGCCTTCAGCGAGGGAGCAGGTCGGGAATGGCGGCGTGGGATGTGGGATGCTCACAGCCTGGGATGCTGACGGCGTGGGATGCTCACGGCTGTCGAGCCCTGGGACACGGATCCGGAGCCTCCCTCCTGGCTGACACCCGCCCAGGCTCCTCACTTGGCTGCTCCCCTCACCTTCTGTGGATAATCCCGAGACCACCCAGAAGCCTTTCTATCCCACCAAGGTGTGTGACACCAGCTGTGCTCCCACCCTTTTCCCTGTTCTTCCCCATCCCTGTGCAGCTTCTGCCTCCAAACAGTGGTTTGGAAGGCTCTAATCCTAGCCCTGATGCAATCTCCACCAGAATAACTTATTGTCCAGACCTTGCTGATGGATTTTTGTCCAGGAGCCAAATAGCTGTGGCTCCATTAACTCCTTCCTTGGCTCCCTTTGGAACGAGTGCCACTGGGCTTTGGGGGGCTCAGGCTGCAGCAATAATAGGGCACTGGTGGGGTCCTGGTGAGGCCAAGTTCAGGGTAAGGATCTTTCTCCCACCTTGATGTTCATTAAGGCCTTTAAAACATAGTTAAAGGATCCATGGGGGTGGGAGAGGAATGTCAGTGTTCGGGGGGGGCTGTTCTGTCAGGACTGGGACACGTCCTCGGCTCAGGGGGAGCGAGGTCCCAGTCTGTGGATGTCTTGGAGGCCTCAGCAGCATGCCATGAAAAAGCAGGCATTTAACATGGAAATCCCCAGAGGGGGAGATTAAAGCCAACAGGTGCTGGAAAAATGTTTCTGCATATTAGAACTTAATTAGATTGGAAAATGAATTCCAGATGGGCTAATTATGCGTGAGTTGTTGCAGGTCCCTTCTTGCAGGGGCAGGATTGTGTTTGGGAAGCTGATTGGATCTGATTCCTGCCTCTTGTGGTATCACTGAGATCTAGGAGCAGGTTGGCTCTGGGGTCCTGTGATCTCCCAAAAAAAGGCTCCACAGCTCCTCCTGCTCCTGTCAGAGCAAGAGAGATCTGAGGCCAGGAGCTCCCAACAACCTGTCATGTGTGAGGAGCAAAGATCCTTATCAGAACTGCTTTTCAAAGGAGCTTCAAAGACTGAAAGGGAGATTTTTTTTTTTACAGAGGGAACAGTTCCTGGGGACAGGAGGTGCTTGGGGAGGGGGTCGGGAAGCGGGGCTGTGCCTGGAGGGGAGCAGCGTGCTGGAGCCTGCTGGGGCGAGGTCTGACTGGGAGTACTGGGAGAGCGGGATGGTGCTGGCTGCTGCTCCGCATAGTTGTGCTGTGTAAACACCAGGGAGAGTGGGGGAGTGGTGTTCTCCGGGAGAAAACGGCTGGGGGAAAGGGGAGGGAGAAAGGAGGGAGTCAGCAGCTTGTCCCTGCATGGTGCTCCCTGGCTCAGCCCAAGGAGTGCTGCTCCCATCCCACGGGAGATCCGCTGGAGGAATGGGACTCACAACCTCCTGGGATGACACCTCTGGTCTGGCTTCAGCCACTGAGTCCATGGAAACTCCAATACAGAGTCCCTGACTGGGAATTATGGGCATATGATTTATGTGGGGCTCAATGAATGATTTATACCACGTTAAGCGATGATTTAGGTAGAAAACACAACCCCCTCGTACGGAATCTTTAATGAAAAGTGTCAGTTCTCTGGGATTTATTTCCGAAGCGCCGTTTGAACTCGGCGTGTTTGACATCAATCACGTCTAATTGTCAGGTTATGATTAATGAACATATGCTGGCCGTTTGTCTCCCTAATTAAACTTTATGTTCCCTTCGTCTGGCAAAGCAAAACAAGTTTACGCCGTGGGATGTGCTTGGTTCTAAGGGTCTGGGCATGAGAAGGTGCCTGGATTCCCAATTCCCAGGTGAAGAGTTGGATGAGGGACTCCTGGATTTGCAGAAAGGCAGGTTTGCCTCAGCTAAGGAGACAGATGTGGCCTGTCCCTCCTTTTTTAGACAGAAGAGCTGCTTAAATGGCATTTAGAATCGTGGAATTATAGGATATCTGGAGTTGGAAGGGCCCATAAGGATCATCAAGTCCAACAACCCCAAGAATCACACCTTGATTTACACTCCTTAGATAATTCCAGGTCCATATCCAGTGGGAGACAAGCCCAAGGTGGTTTGTGACCACACACTCCCTTGGCTCACGAGGAAACAGTGATCCCGTTTCCTGATTCCAGAGATCCTGGAATTACAGAGATCTCCAGCCCCAGAGAGCTGCAGGGAATTGGGCAGCCCTGCACCACCCAGCTGGGTTCTTTTCCACCCTCAGTGATCTGCCAGAGCTCAGGATCCTGGGTGGGCATTTCCAGGGCACGATCCCTTGGGCTTCACACCACTTCCATGCTCAGGAATAATCCGACTCTTCCTCTTTCAGGACATAGACAAGTTTGGGAACGAGATCACCCAGCTGGCTCGCCCGCTGCCGGTCGAGTACCTCATCATAGACGTGAGTATTCCATAGTGTTTGCTTCCCACGGGAGATGGTCAGGGCACAGCAAACCCTTCACCCATCTCTAAAATTCCCACTGGAGGTGGTTCCTGAGACACGCCATCCTCCTCTTTCCACTGCTGCCAGGCATTCCCAGCAGGGAGGTGGCTGCCCTGCTCCGAGGGGCCGGTGTGGTGCCAGGGAACACTCTTGCTTCCCAGGAAGGCACTGCCTGGTGCTTCCCAGGAAGGCACTGCCTGGTGCCTTATCACGGCTCCGCCCTGGCACGGAGCCACACGGCCGGGGAGCAGCTGCCCATGGATCCGTGTGCTGGGCACTGCCTAAGGAAGGAACTCCAGCTGCCTGTCTTAGAGCAGCAATTAGGGATCCGTCTCCTTCAAGTGACTCAGCAGGTTGACCAGAAATGCCTTTTCTTGGAAGGGGGAATTCACTCTCTGGCACAGTTTGGCCAGAGCAGAGCTGCTGCCAGGCACGGCACGGCTCAGCCCTGGGGCTGGGAAGCAAACTTAACGGCATGGAAGGCAGGAAAGCAAATAATTGGGATGACAGATGATATTGCTGGAGCTGGAGGTGGTGCCAACAACGATTAAATCCACCCGGAGCAACTGCTCTGCTCCAGCTGCCCCTGGCACAGGCAGTGACGGAGCGCAGGGATTCCTGCAGTAGTGAAGGCACCTGCTCCTGGGATACCTGGGCTGTCACTGGGATGAAAACAGAGGGATAGAATGTGTATTAGGATGCCCCCAGGATCCCCCCCTAGCACAGCTGTGCCAGGATCGCTGTATCCCGGTAACCTGTGCAGAGAGGGATGGTCTCCATGGCATCTGTCAGGACCAAGCTCCATCTATGTCCCTCCAGCTTCCTTAGAAACAAGGCTGCTTGGGAGCCAAGGGGATGATGGGATATCACTTTAAATTGAATTAAAAGCCATCAGATCCCTGCAGGATCCCTCACTGTTTGGCTGAGCTGGGATCATAGCCATGGCTGCTCTTGGCTATCCCAAGCCTTGCTTCCCATATCCCACTGGCCTCTGATCATCATTCCTTGGATTTTTTTTTTCTTTAGATTACTACAACTTTCCCCAAGGATCCAGTCTACACTTTTTCTATTTCTCAAAATCCATTCCCCATCGAGAACCGTGATGTGCTGGGAGAAACTCAGGTGAGGATTGATTCCTGATGGAGCCACTTCCGTAGGGATTGGCGCTGCTTCCCTTGTGCTCACTGACAGCTGCAGAGGGACAGCTGTGCCCTCAAGTCACCCCTTCCCAGTGCAGCTGCCAAACTCCCTCCTGCACAGAGCAGTGTCTGCATGCCAATGCTGATTGCCAGCCGTGTTCCCGACGGCTCCATGACGGGATCAGGGCTCCCTGTGCCCCCCAGGCAGCACCAGAGGGGCCGAGGGGCTCCAGCCCCACAGAGACACCATGAACCTGCTTCTCCCCACAGACAGGAGAGGGTCTGGGGTCTGTTCTGCTCCCAGAGCACTGCCTTCTCTTCCTGGTTGGAATTTTAAAGCACAGGGCACTGTTCCTGCAAGAGGCCAGGGCAGAGGATGGGGAGGAAAGGGCTGCTCCATCCCCCTCTGCCCCTTTTCCATAGGGACAGGGCTGGAGTTTCCTGGCCCCACTGAGCACTTCTTGGCTCTGTATGCACTGGAGTTGGTCAGGAAAAGCTGGTGTGGGTGCAGAGATCCTTTTCCCTGGAAGTTGTGAGCTGGAATTCAATCAGCCAGCCTGGGATCTGATTTTGGGATCATCCCTGCACATTGCAGCCAATGCCCAGAGGCGCCAGAAATGTCTGGTAGCGCATCAAAATAGGAAGTGACTTCTCTTCATTACTGTCCCCTCTCTCCAGGACTTCCACAGCTTGGCCACGTACCTGTCCCAAAACACATCCTCCATTTTCCTAGACATCATTTCTGATTTCCATCTGCTCCTCTTCCTGGTCACAAATGAGGTCATGCCTCTGCGGGTACGTAGTGGGGTGGGGAGAGTCCTGTCCCTATCCATCCTCCCCATCCCAGGTCCCTCAGGTGGGTGGGGGTGACCATTCCTGCCATCCTGTGTCCCTGGGCGGGTCCCATTGCTGTCTTTTCCCGACTGAGCTGTTGGGAGAAGGTTAAAAAAGTTTTAAAACCCTTTTAAAACCCCCGAGCTGTTGGGAGCACTGAGGGGGGGGTGTTTGTCCACATGATTCCAGAGCCAACTTGGCTGCGGCTCCCAGAGCTGGAAACGTTTTAAAAATTATCTCAGAATGAGGAATTCTGTGGGAACGAGAGCAGAGCCCCCAGACCTTGGTGGGGCCAGGAGTGTCCTGGCAGTGCAGCTCTGCTGCCCTTGGCCGGGCACTGCGGGCCTGGCGGCTGCCCCGGCACCGCCGGAGCTTCCCGGTGGGATCCAGCTGGGCTGTGTTGGCCGGAGGCTGCGCATGTGTGAGGCAGCCAGGATGACCCTGGGCAGCTGGAGATCAGGATGGGGATGGGGATGGGGGCTGGAGTGCTCCAGCGTGGAGGATTTGCCCCTCTGGAAGTCAGGATTGCTGTGCAGCACTGGCACACTATCCCAAAGCAGTAGGTCATACATCCTGGAAGCAGAGGAACGGAATCTTCTGGGATGTGGGGTCTGTGTGACTGTTGAGGGGAGCAGAGGGATAAACTGGGACACTCCAAGGATCTCGGGAAAGGGGAAACAGCTCAGGCTCAGGGTCCTGCCTTGCCGTGCTAGGGGAGGAGGGCACATCCCTGGTCACAGCTTCCAGTGGGACACTGGAGGGGTCACAGTGCTCATTTCCCTCCTGTGGCTTCCAGGACAGCATCAGCTTGTTGCTGGAAGCCGTGAGGACCAAAAATGAGGAGCTTGCACAGACCTGGAAAAAATCTGAGCAGTGGGCGACCATCGAGCAGCTCTGCAGTAAGAGGGGGGTCCCTGGGGTGGGGGGTCCCTTGTCCCTTGGCAGAGCTGGCTGGGGGCTGTGTGTGGTGCTGTTCCCAAGCCCCTAAAGAGGCTGCTGGAGGCTCCAGGGGGAGGAAACCTGTTGCTAGGTCATGGAATCGTGGAATGGTTTGGGTGGGAAGGAACCTTAAAGCTCATCTCATCCCACCCCCTGCCATGGGCAGAGACACCTTCCCCTAGACCAAATTGCTCCAGGACCCCTGGAACACTCCCAGGGTTGGGACCGGAGGGGCTGCGGGGTGGGCTGTGCAGGGATCGCAGCGCTCCCTCCGGGCTCTCTCCGCAGGCACGGTGGGTGTCCCGCTCTCGGGAATGCAGGAATACGGCGCCATGGGGGGCTCGTCGCACGCCGTGGCCGCAGCCATGTGGCCCTGCCAGCACTGCACCTTCATGAATCAGCCGGGCACGGACCACTGCGAGATGTGCAGCCTGCCCCGTTCCTAGCCCCGCTCCCGCCCCGAGCCTCCCCGGAGCAGCCGGCGCGGCGCTTGTCCCTCCCCTTCCTCCCTTCAGCTTCCAGCTCCGGCTGCGGAGCCGGGCACGGGGTGGCTCCAGCCCCCCAGTTACTCCTCGCTCCCTTTCGGGGGCCATCCCGGAGCCGCTTGGTGCTCCCAGCCCGGAGAACTGACGCTTCCCCTCAGCCCGTGCCCCGGGCTGCCCCCCCATCCCCACTGCTGCCAGCCTGCCAGGGGGACCCAGGGGGCTCAGGCGGTGTCCGTGCCCACTTCCCTCCTGAGGAGATGGGGAGGCTTTGGCATCTCCCTGCCTGCAGCTTTGCTCCCGTTCCCTGCCCGTGTGGGTGCCCGGATCCCAACAGCTCCGGCACCGACTGGCCCCGGCGGGGTGGGCAGGTGGCTTTGATGTTCCCGGAGCAGGACGGGACACCGGGACACCGGGCACAGGGTGGGCTCTCAGCTTGGCACCCTGTGGGGACTGCAGGAGGGGTGTCCCCACCGGGTGCTGTGTCACCCCACAGAGCCTGAGTGGGCTCCCGAGGAAGGGGTCACAGGACAGCCACGTAACCTGGGCACCCACCTCACCTCTGGTGTGTCCTGGGAGCTGGTGCCTTCCTTCCCCCATGCCCTCGTCCCTCCGGAGCGTGTCCTGGCCGGAGCTGGGACTTGGGGCTCTTGCCCCCACCCTCCCTTTAGCCCCTGGCTGGAGCTGCCCCGGGCGGAGGTGGATGATGGAGGTGCCTGTCCTGGAGCCTCCCTGTCCTGTCTCTGCAGCTCTGGTTCAGTCCCAGGGGCACTGGGATTGTGTCCCATCATGGGAGGGGGGCTGATGGCCCCATCCTGCTCCAGGACAGGGTGTCCTGGTGTCCAGCAGGGCAGGGACCCTCTGGGCCCCCCGCCCCTCACTGGGGCTCTCCGAAGGCTTCATCCCAAGGCCCGGCTCTGGGCTGCGGTTGCTTTTCCCTGGGTGTGCTGGGGTTTGGGGGTGCAGTGCTGGGGGGTGCCCGGGCAGGGGGGCTGCGAGTAACATGGAATAAAAGCACCTCAAACCAGAGCCTCCTGCTCTCTGTCACCTGTCCCAGGATGCTCCACATTCCCAACAGGAAAGGAGGGGATGCCGCACCCCAGTGCCTCTGCGCTCCCTCCCATGAGCTGGGATGGGGCTGGGATGTTCCTTGTTCCCGCTGGGAATGGGGGGACACTGTGCCCCAGCACCGTGTCATCTGCACTCCGTCACCTCTGCTGGCATGGAGCTCCATGGATGCTCCATGTTCCTAACTGGAACAGGCGCTCATAGGGCTGGGATAGTTCCCATTCCCAGCAGGAACTGGTGGGGGCCCTGCTCCCCAGTGCTGTGCCACCTGCACCCCATCACTGCTCGGCATTCCCGGCAGGACTCGTGTGTCCAGGCCGTGTCCGGGCCGTGTCCGGGTCTGTTTGCAATCAGCCCTGGAGCCGTGAGCGGCCGGGCCCGGCGCCAGCCCAGCCTGGAACAGGGGGAGCGGGAGCTGCTGGAGCCAGAGCCGGGGAGCACAGCCCGGAGAGCGGGAGCAGGAGCAGGAGCAGGGCAGGAGCAGGGGGGTGGCACGTGCCCAGCTCGGCCCTTGGGGACACGACAGCCCTGGGGACACCCTTGGGGACACCGTGGGGATACAGCCCAGCCATGGCCCGGCTGCTGCTCCCCCTCCTGCTCCTCACGGCCCTGGGGAGCACAGCCAAGCTGAAGCGGCGCCCAGCGGCGTGGGACGATGGAGGAGAGGGTAATTCCCACCCCTGGGACCCTCTTCCCGCTTGGGACCCCCTTCCCACCGGAGCACAGGCACAGGCAGGGGCCTGACGGCAGGGCCTGCCCTGGGCGTGGGGCTGGAGGGGGGGTCCCAGGTGAGGGTCCTGCTCCGGGAGGGCTGCCCGTGGTCCCACTGCAGCCCCTCCAGCCCAGAGGCCGCTGACCAGGGGCTGTGCCAACCTGACGCTGGTCCTGGACAACTGGAAATTCGCCATCACCTCCCAGCTCCGGAACCTGCTGCTGGCGGACCACCAGACCGTGCTGCCCGACTACGGCAGGTGAGGGGCTGGGGGGTCTCCCTTGGGGGGCTTGGAGGGTCCCTGGGGAGTGCTCCGGGGTGTCCCTGCCCTGACCCTGCCGCCCCTGCAGGATCCCGGCACTGTCGGGGGCCCTGGATGAGCTGTACCGGGATTTCCGTGCCCTGAAGGAGCAGCTGGGGGGGCTCTCGGAGAGATTCGCCCACCTCGAAGCCTCCGTGGAGCAGCTGAGCCGGGCCCGGGGGGCCGCGGCTGCCCTCCCGCGCCGGGGGGGGGTCCCACTGAGCCCCCGCAGGGCCCCCGGGACCCCCCAGTGAGGGACCCCCGGCATGGGGGCAGGGGCATCACCTGGGGGGGGCTCAGACAGACCGGGGGCCTTCCCTTGGGGGGGTCCCAGATGGGGGGGGCATTACTTGGGGGGGCTCGGCCAGTTTTGGGGGTGATCACAGACAGACCGGGGCATCACTTGAGGGGCTTAAACTGGGGGGGCAAGAGCAGCACTTAGGGGGGCTTAGACAGACTGGGAGGAGCATCATTTGCGGGGGTCCAAAGGGGGGGGCATCACTTGGCGAGCTCAGTCACTCCTTGGGGAGGGTCAGGGGCATCACTTGGGGGGCTCAGCCAGACTCGGGGGGGTCCATCCCCGTGGGTCAAGGTCAGGGTCAGCCTGGGGGGGGTCTCTGCTCCTCCCGGAGGTCCCACGCAGCCTCTCTCGCTGTCAATAAAGCCGCTGCCGCCAGCACCGCTTCGCTCCTCTCTGCCCGCGCCCCCGGGCTGGGTGGGGGGTCCCCCATGGTGCGGGGGGTCACCCCCTGGATTTTTTAGGGGAGGGGGACACGAACCCCCGGGTGCCGCCCCCCCTCCCCGCCCGTCCCCGCTTTACGGCCCGTCGCAAACTCCCCCCCGCCCATTGCGGCGGCCGCCGCGCAGCCGTAAAGCGGAGCCGCCTGCGCCCCCCGCCCGGTACCGCGGTCCCTCCGGGAGGGGAGGGGGGACGGGACAGGGGGGAGCGGGGAGAGATGATTGAGGTGGGGGGATATGGGCGAGCGGGGGTGGGGGGCTGCTTGTGGGGCTGCGCTTAGGCGCGTCTGGGGGTCTCAGTCGGGGGGGGGGGGGGCGGGGGCCAAGGACTGGGGGGGGGGGCTGGGACGGGTCTGGGGGCTGTGGGGGTGGGCCTGGGGGCGCTGGGATGGGGAGCGGGAGGCTGAGGGTGATGCTTGGGGAGAGGGCTGTGTGGGGGTGGGAATGGGGAGGTGTGGGGGGCTCAGCCGGGGGTGACCGTGGGCCTGGGGGGTCTGGGTGTCTGAGCCTGCGGTATGAGGGGCTGTGGGGCTGGGAGGTGTGCGGGGCTGGGGGTCTAGACTTGTGCTGGGGAGGATGGGGGGCTCTACCGGGGCTGGGGGGCTCCAGTAGGAGTGTGGGGTCCACAGGGCCGTGTCACCCCCGGCTCTGGGCTCAGCTGGCAGAGGGGCCCCATCCCCTCCCCCTGACACCCCCCGCCACTCGGTGTGCCCCCCAGGCCGGCACCATGGCTCAGGTGGGGCACAGGGTGGATTACCTGGCCGGGTTCTGCTGCCCGGTGGGGGGACTGGCAGCGGGCAAGCCCCGGGTGCTGTGCCACGAGAACGAGATCTACCTCTCCAATGGCTCCGAGTTCGTCTACGTGTACGACCAGGAGGGCAAAGTGCTCAAGGTGAGGGTCTGGGGGGTGGGGGGGGCTCCACACTGGGACCCTCATCCCATAGGAACACCACTCATGGCCAAGTCCCTCGGGATCCCCCAGCAATCCAACCCCACCAGCTCCCCCTGCCCGTCCCTCTGGAGCTCTGGGGGTGCTGCCAGCTGTCCCCTCTCCCAATCCCGTGGGACAGACGTTTGATCAGACCCCCCAGGCTCATTCCCCCCAGCACAGGGGCTCCTGTTCCCTCTCCCCCAGGCCTGGCTGTTGTCCCTGCTGTCACTAGTGACTGACACACCACTGCCTTTGTTAATTGGCTCTGATTATCATTTCTAAGAGCTGCACCGCTGTAGGAGCGGGCTCTGCCTCCCACACTGCGCTCCCGCTCTGCAAAGTGGAGCAGTACCAGCTCCCTGATCCCTGCTTTCCTTCCCCCTGGGGAGCAGGAATGACAGGCTGCCACAGCCCCCCTCCCAACCCCAGGAAAACCCAGCTGGGGGCTGCCCAGGGATCCCTTTATCCCTGGGAATTGCTTTGGATCCCCCTCTGCAGGGAGCCCCCCCCCGTCCCTGCCACCCCTTCAGGTGCCGTGGGAGGTGCCGTGGGAGGTGACATTTTGTTCTGTGCCCCCTTCCCAGGCCGTGTTCCGCTGTCCTGAGCAGGTGTGGCACGTGGAGCTGCTGCCCCAGCCCCGACAGCTCTACATCCTGTGCGCCCACAGCGGGATCTACTGCGTGTCCCTGGAGCAGCAGAGCAGGTGAGGTGTCTGTCACCTTTGGGATCAGCACCATGTCCTCATCCCTGGGCTCCTGGGGCTGCCCCTTCCCACCACAGAGTGAGGCTTCTCTCTCTGTGTGAGGCTCCAGCTCTCTCCAGATTGTGCCCCTGACTCTGGGGTTGCAAACCCTCCATGCCAGAGCACTCCAGCCCCCATCCCCGTCCCCATCCCGATCTCCAGCTGCCCAGGGTCATCCCAGCTGCCTCACACATGAGCAGCCTCTGGCAAACACTGGATCCCACCAGGAAGGCCCCCAGTGCCCAGCCAAGGGCAGCAGAGCTGCACAGCCAGGACATCCCTGGCCCCACCGAGGGTTGGGGGCTCTGGTCTTGTGATCGTTCCCACAGAATTCCTGTCTCTCCCTGGTGCTAAAAGCTCTGCTGCAGGAGCTCCTTTCCCAGGGCCAGGCGAGGAGGCGGCCAAGGGACACGCTGGCCTCTCCCCACGCCTTGGCTCAGAGCTCTTCCCTGTTTTCCCGAAGGTTAATGGAGCAGACGGACGGCGACGGCCAAGAAAGCAACGGCCCTTCCGGCGTGTTCCCGGTGGATGCGGATTCCTGCATCTTCCCCGACGCCAGCCTGAGCATGTTCACCCTGCTCAGCACCTTCGTCATCACGCTGTCCCAGGCCGAGGGCAAGTGGTGGATGCGGCTGCACGAGCTGCCACGCCCGGAGCAGGACGGGCCCCCGTACCGGCAGGTCAGCCAGGTGGAATTCTGTCCCGGCTCCCCGCCGGGGGACGGGGAGGACACGCCCCCCTCCTGCTTTCTGCCCGTGCTGTGCTGCGCGGCCGCGCCCGGCGCCGAGGGGCTCTGGTGCTCGGGGGGCTTCGTGCTAGAGGAGCCCCTCTTCAGCCTCCTCTTCGGCATCGATGCGGCCATGCTGGAGTCGCCCATGATCCTGTGCGGGTTCCCGGACGGGCAGCTCTGCTCCGTGCCCCTCAAAGCCCTCAGCTCCTCGCCCGCTGCCACCGACAGCGGCTGCCGGGACGTGTCCACGCCGGACCCGCCGGTGAAGATCCTGCACCACCTGGAGGAGCCCATCGTGTTCATCGGGGCCCTGCGCACGGAGCGGCGCGCGGCCGACGACGCCGAGGAGGACGAGCCGCCGCCGGGCGAGCCCGGCTGTGACTGCGTGGTGGCCGTGGGCCACTACGGCAAGATGGTGGCGGTGAAGGCGGATCAGCGGGAGGAGGCGACGGTGCCGGAGCTCAGGGAGTACTCCCTGCGCGGGCCCATCCTGTGCGCGGCCTGCGGCAGCGGCAGCCGCATGTACTACAGCACCCACTCCGACATCTCCGCCGTCGACCTGGACCGCGCGGGGGACGCCTCGGACCCCGAGGACACCGAGAGCAGCACCGGCGTCCTGCCCCCCGTCCTGTCCCCGGCCAGCTTGAGTATCTGCAGTGTCGTGGCTCTTTCCTTGTCCTCTCGGGCCTCAGAAGGTACTGGGGCAGTGGGATCCCACCTGTCCCCTCCCCGTGGCTCTGTACAGGGTTGGGCTGCTGTCCAGATTCCTTGCCCACGGAGCTGCCTGTGCCACCAGCAGGGACGTTGTGTGGCAGCTGTGACCCTCCCTGGGTGCTGCTGGCCTTGGCTGGGGGGTGGTGGGGACAGGGCAGGTGTCCCTTCTTGGGGGGCTGCGTGTGAGCTGGGTGTGCTGTGGTTGGTGTCCTGTCTCCATCATACCCCGCTGCTTTGAGGCAGGCGGTGCCATCCTGCTCTCTGTCCCCCCTGCATCCCCCCCTCAGCCCTCCGGGAAGCTCCTGCTCCCCTCCTGGCCCCCCAGCCCTGACCAGCCCTGTCTGTGCCCCAGGTGAGTCGGAGCTGTTGGCTCTCTCGGCCAAGGGCAGCCTTGTGTCCTGTGGGTTGTGCAGCCCCGAGGAGCCGGACGTGGAGCTGACACCTGCCGAGATCGGCCGGAGGATCAAGGAGCTGCTGTCCGGGATAGGGAACACCTCGGAGAGGTACAGGGGTGCAGGGGCACCAAGCTAGGGGCTGTGCAGGCCTCTGTCAGTAATTAATTATGGAATTTCTGAATGGTTTGGGTTGGAAGAGACCTTAAAGCTCATCTCATTCCACCCCCTGCCATGGGCAGGAACACCTTCCACTATCCCAGTTTGCTCCAAGCCCTGTCCAACCTGGCCTTGAACATTTCCAGGGATCCAGGGGCAACCACAGCTTCTGTGGCTCCAGATCTCTTGGAGCCACTTTAGGCACTGGAAGGGGCTTTAAGGTCTCCCTGGAGCCTTCTCCAGGCTGAATGACCCCAACTCTCTCAGTGAGAGACATTTTACCTTCCCTGGCTGGGAAGCTTCCCCCAACCTCAGTAACATAAAACCAGTGTTTGAGGGCAGCCCCCTCTCCATGGCACAGCCATCCCCAGCACTGTGGGCGGGCTGGCAGCAGCAGCCATGGCAGCAGAAGGTGGCACAGGCAGGGTGCCAGGCGCCTGTCACGCATGCCAAGCTGGCACTAACAGGCAGGGCAGGCACGTGCCTCCGTCTCCATGGCTGTTTGTGCACGGGAAGGGGGTGTGGGCAAGGCCCCCCCTCCCTCCACGGGGGGATTCCCAGAGTCTGGCTGTCCAGAGCTGCTCCACAGGGTCAGCTCTGGTGGGGAAATGGATCTGGGGCTGCCGTGGGGAAGGAGCTGGGAGGTTCCTGTGGTGGCTCTGGGCACTGGGATCATGCCAGTGGCTGCTCAGCTCGGCAATGGCAGCACAGAGCCTTTGGCACCGTGCTCCCGGCGCTGTCCCGGCATCCCTCCCGCTGTTCCATCCCTGTCACGCTGTCCTTGCAGAGTGTCCTTCCTGAAGAAGGCCGTGGACCAGAGGAACCGAGCCCTGGCCAGCCTGAACCAGGTGATGAACGTGAGCGCGGCGCTGCTCTCCAGCCACGAGGGCCCCAAGCCCATCGCCTGCACCGTCACTGCCAACTGGAGCTGCCTCCTGCTCCAGGACACCGTCACCATCTCCTGCTTGCTGGAAAACTGCAGCGAGTACAGCCTGGAGGAGGGCTGGACCCTCTGTGTCCAGCTCCTGGCCAGCCCCTGTGCCTTAGAGGAGGAGTCCGTGGATTCGGCCACCACCTTCACGTTCCCCATTGACCAGCTGCTCCCCGGGAACAAGCGGGAGCTGACGCTGCCCCTCGGCCCCACTGCGGACACCAAGCTGGACCTGCCTCTGACCATCTCCTGTGCCCTCTACTACAGTTTACGGGATATTTTGGGCAGCGGCTCCGACTCCTCCGAGGACCTGGATGACTTCCTGCCCGACGACTCGCCCCTGCTGTCCCCGGACAGGGAGGGGATCTGCCTGCCCCTCAGCCAATGCACCATTGACATGCTCCAGTGCCTCCGTTTCGGGAGCAGCCCCCCCGGGCCAGACGCACCCCCTGCCCCCCCAGACCCCGTGGAGACCTTCCTCAAAGTGTCCCAGGAACAGACTGAGCCCGAGGAGGGGAAAACCCCGGGAGAGGGGAAGTTGCCCCCCTCAGCAGCATCCATCCGGGTGTCCTCGGAGCTGCTGAAAAGCGCCCTGAAAACCTCGGGAACAGGTGGGTCCCTGGGCAGGATCATCCCGGGAGTACCAGGGAGGTGTCCTTGGGCAGGGTGACACTGTCACAGCCTCTCCTTTGGGCCGGGAGGGCGGTGTGACCCCCCTGTCCCCAGCACAGCGCACATGGGTGCAGTGACAGTGCTGTGACCGAGCTCAGCGTGTCCCAGCAGGGAGGGGACCAGCCCCTGTGTCACCCTTGGCCACTCAGGGGCTGCCCCGGGCACACCCTGTCAGCAGTGTCACATCTCTGCCCTGTCCTTTGGTCCCCAGATGTGCCCCTGAGCTGTGCCACGCTGCGCTGGCTGCTGGCAGAGAACCCCGGGGCCGAGGCGCTGAGCAGCGCGGAGGTGGCATCGGTGTGTGGCACAGCACCCGACGGCGGCCACGTCCAGCTGCTCGTCCGAGAGGCAAGGAATGGGTTAGCCCTGAGCCAAGGAGTGGGTCAGCCTGCAGGGAAGCTCCCTGTCCCACAAAGCCGTCTCCTTCCCGGTGCCAGGGAGCGGGGTGATGCACGGCCACGCCGTCCTGACCTCCATCTGCTGGGCTGGAAGGGCAGCATTCCCGCTCACTTCTCCCAACCCTGGGCTTCCCAAAGGCTGTGGTCACTTCCCTCCTGCTCCATGTGGGTGTTCCCCCCTCCCAGTGTTCCCGTTTCCCTGCCAGGTAGGACAGTGGGTGCTGCTGCCGCATCCTCGTGGATGCCTCAGACACTCACCGTGCCCCAGCCTGGCATGAGGCTGGGCTGTGGGAAGAAATGGCCTTTCCCTGCTGGCTCTGGAGAACAAGGGGAAAACACAGCTGGATTTGGAGTGTAAATCCGATCTCCTGCAGCTCATCCCCATTTCATGTAAAATTCCCCTCTAAAGGCACAGGAAAATAGGGATTTCTGCCCAGCTCTGCTGGCTGACCCCGCCGAGGGGCCCCAGGTACCTGGCACGGGTGGATTCCCCCGAGAGCTCGCATGTCCCCGGGGTGATTAATGACTGTGTTAATTCTGCTGGGGCTGAGCCTGCCAGGCTCAGTCCTGGGAGGGCTCACTGGGGATTCTGTGGGCACTGGGCTGGGGACAGCTGGCCCTGGGAAGGGTGGGCTGGGGTCTGTGCCCAGCAGGAGGGTTTGGGGGTGAAGGGAGCCTCCTGGGGAGCCTGGTACCCATGGGGAGGGGTCCTGAGCCCCCCAGCTGCCAGTGACACTGCTCTCCCTGTCCAGGTGGCCATGAATGACCTGAGCCCAGCAGGTCCCATCCAGGCCGTGGAGATCCTGATGGAGAGCCCATCCCTGGCCCACATGTGCAGGACACACCACGCCGTCATCCGGCGCATCCAGGTATGCTCAGGCACTGCCCTGGGGGACAGGGGGACCCCAAGGGACCCAAACTCCCCCCCAGGATAGAAGCTGGGGGTGCAGCACGGGGATTCTGTGGCACCATCATGTTACAGTCCAGCCCAGCATGGCCTGGGGATGGTGGGATCACCACATCTCAGGGCATTTGGGCCACGGAGCCCAGGGCAGTGTTGGCCATGTGCCCCGGGCTGGGATTGTCAGGTTTTGGGGGTCCCCAGGGTTGGGGCCCCTGGAGTTGGGGGTCCCTGGGGCTGGGGCTCATGGGATTGGGGTCCCTGGGGCTGGGTGGTGCCAGCTCCCCCAGCACCCTCCCTCCTCGCAGGCGCTGGTGCTGGAGCAGGCGGCGCAGGGCTCGGGACCCCCCGACCTCCGCATGCAGTACCTGCGGCAGATCCAGGCCAACCACGAGGTGAGCACCCCCTGATCCCTGCCCCGTGGGGTGCACGCAGAGGTACCCCCCCACTACATCCCCTCCATCTCCCTCCTGCAGATGCTGCTGAAGGAGGCGCAGACCCTCCGGGACCAGCCGCCCCCGGGTGAGGAGGGGGCTGAGGGCGCTGCCACGGCCGAGAAGCTCCTGAACATCTACCGGCAGCTGAGGAACCCCAGCCTGGTCCTGCTGTGAGCAGGGGGGCGGCCAGCACGCCCCAAAAACCCCGCCGGCCGGGGCGGGTGCCCACGGGAGAGCCCCCCATCCCAGCCCACCCCGCCGGAGCAGGGGCGGGGCGGGCAGTGGTCGGGGCGGGGGGTGTGTCTGTGCGTGTTTCGTGGTCGTGTTGTCGGCAGCACCGGGGGGGTCTCGGTGGCGGAGCGGGGGCTCCTGGGCTGGCCCAGCCCTGCCCTGCCGCCCCCCAGCCCGGCCAGGCCGGGGCAGCCCCCCCGGGGCCGCGTGTTTTGTGGATCCGTGGTAGTGTAGTGGCCGTGCCGAGCCGGGCCGGCTGCGGGCTGAGCCCCCCGAGCCGTCTTGCCTTCAGGATCAGGACAAACAGGGTGCTGTGCCCGGGGGAGCCCCGTTTTCTGCTGGGCAGGGGAGGGGGTCTCCGCTCCCCCGTTGTTTCTATAAATGATCCCGTATTTCCGTGCTGGTGCGGCGTGTTTGGGCCCCGCCCTGCCCGCACCGCTCCACTGTCTGTAACTCTGTCGTCTGCCATGAAAACGATCCTGTCGCTCACCCCGTGCCCGCCTCTGTTCCTTTCCATCCTCCCGGAGGGTCCTGACACTGCCACACCCAGCCTGCCAGAGGGGCCATGGGCTCCACAACCCCTCCGTGCTCCAGCTCCCTCTGCAGCTCCTGCGGGTCCTGCCCACAGTGGGGTTGCTTTGCCAACCCCCCCTTCCCCTATGACACCCCTGGGGGTCTCTGCATCCCACTGCCCCCCCAGGTCAGCCCTTACCATGGGGTGTGGGGACGGGAGGGGGACGGGGTGGATCCTGATGGGGAAGGAGGACGCGGCGCTGCCCCGGTGTGATCCAGGTGACTTTAATGCCGTGGGTCGAGGGGCCGGGGGCACGGCTGCCATGGGCGCTGCCACTGCTGCCACCACCCCCCTTTGCCGGGGGACAGGCTGGTGCCTGGGGCGGGGGCTGCCCGGGAAGGGGGGTCAGTACTCCCAGAGCGTGGCCCGCAGCACGGACTCGCTGTCGGCGCGGAGGGTCCCCGCGGGGTCCCCGCGCAGGTACCGCCCGTTCTTCGCTTTGATGGCCACGCGGCCGCGCTCCCGGAACTCAAAGAAGAAATCCTCGGAGAGGTCCCCGTCGCTGCACACCGACCCGCTGCTCGCCACGTACCAGAACTTGCCCCCCTGGCCTGCGGGGAGTCCCCGGGGGGGCCTGTCAGTGCGAGCTGGACAGACCCCCAGCCCCCCCTGCCCTGTAACCCGCACCCACCTCGGATCTGGTAGGCGCCATCGCTGAAGCTGATGTGGAAGACGTCGTAGACGGAGCGGTTGGAGTCGAGCAGGTTGGAGCCGCGGTGGTAACAGACGAAGCCGTGCTCGCCCCGCAGCACCAGCATCGGGCGGTTGATCAGCTTCAGAGTGAACTCCTCGTCCTCCCCTGCGTGGTACCCGGCGCTCAGCACCCCGAGGGGCCCACCCTGGGTGCCCCAGTCCCCCCCAGCACTTACCCACGGCGTCGCTGACGGCCGCCAGCTGCCCGTTCCTCTTGGTGCAGACGTAGCGGCCGTTGCTGGCGCGCAGGGCCACGCGCCGCCCGCGCCACTCGATGTCAAACATGGTGTTGGCAGCGCTGGGGACACAGGGACAGCGTGAGCCAGGCGGGGCCGCGTCCCCCCGGGCCCCCTTCCCCACCCTGCTCCACTCACATTTCGGTGGCCACGGCCTGGATGCCCCCGTGGGCCACCAGGGTCCAGTAGCTGCCGGTGTTGGTGTGGAGGCTGCACTTGTTGGTGTCGCGGTCGATCTGCAGCTGGAAGGTCTCGTGGTTCAGCTCCTCGTCCTGGTTTGCCGAGACATTGACACCTGGGAGGGGGGGTGGATGTTGGTGCTGGTCCCACTCCAGCCATGGACACTGGTCAGTCTCCGGCCATCGGCACCAATCCTGCTCCAGGTACTGATCTTGCTCCAGCCATGGACACTGATCCTGCTCCGCCCCTTGGCACTGATCCCACTTCAGCCATCAGCACCAGTCCCACTCTGGCCATCAGGACCAGTCCCAGTCCAGCCATGAACAACAGTCCCATTCCATCCGTGGTCACCAGTCCCTCTCCAGCCACCAGGACCAATCCCAGTCCAGTCACTGTCACCAATCTCACTCCAGCCACGTCACTGATTCCGCTCCAGCCATCCATCCCACTCCAGCCATTGTGACCATGCCGACCATCACCCCCACAACCCCACAGCCACCTTCTTCCTCCCCCACCTCCTTCCAAATCCTCCTGCAAACAATTGTGCTAATTGGGCTGGTTAATCAGCTTGTCACCATCGTGTCCATCTGGTCACAAACCCCTATTTATAGCTGGTCCCCCCTGTCACCCGGCTCTAAGCTGCTTGGCACGGGGGTGGCACCGTCCCCAAGGGGCACCTGGGGGCGAGGGGGGGTCCTTGAAGGGCTCACATCCAATGGCTCTACACACGTATGTGTGCACACAGGGCATCATGTGTGGGGTGCACACACAAATTGTGGACCCAGAGGTGCTGCACAGAGCCCTGCACACCTGTGTGTGTGCACACAGACACACCTGAGCACACCTGAGCCCACAGCCCTGCACACGCGTGTGCACACACACGTGGAGACCTGCACACGCACACGTGTGTGTGTGCACACACACGTGGAGACCTGCACACGCACACGTGTGTGTGTACACACATAGAGCCCTGTGCACACATGAGGACCTGCACACACGTGTGTATACACACCCACACCCCTCTGTGCACACCCACGGGGCCCTTCACGTGCACACACATGTACAAACACATGCATGCACACATCTGTGCACACCCACCTGTGCACACCCACAGCTCTGCATGTGCACACACACGTGTGTACACACACACCCACACACCCACACACCTCCCTGAGCCCCTACACACACACATACACGTGTGTACACACACACACACGTGTGTACACACACACCCACGCACCCCCACCCCCCCCCCGAGCCCTTTCCCACCTCCATGGCTGCTCCCACTCCAGCCCCACTGACCTCAGAACCCCCGCCTCGAGCAGGCAGGACCCCTATGCCCCCCTCTAGCAGCTGAGCTGGGGTATCCCATGTCCCCAGGGATGTGGCCGCAGGGTGCCCCCCAGGCAGGGGCAGCACTATGGGGTTGTTACTGTGGAGTGTCCCCCCTGGGGTAGCGGTCCCAGGGGTGGGCAGGGAGCAGGGAGAGGGGCAGTGGGGTGAAGTAGGTGGGCAGTGGGGACCCCTGTGTGGGCAGCAGGGTGCAGGGAGGGAGTTGGGTGCAGGGAGGGAGTTGGGTGCAGGGTGCAGGCAGGGGGGTGCAGGCAGGGGCAGCAGGGGGCAGGGGGATGCAGGGGGTGGGCAGCCCTTACCCTGCCGGATGGAGACGTATCTGCCATTGGCCGCCGTGAACACCACCTGGGGGTGACTCTCCTCCAGGTCAAAGAGTTCATCCTTGCCCGGCTTGGAGCTGCGGCCGGATTTGAGGGTGCCGGTGGGTCCGGTGGGCGCCAGGTACTTCCCGTCGCAGTCCTTGAACGCCAACTTGCCGGCCTTGAACTCGAGGGTGTAGCCAGTGCCGGCGCCGGGCTCGGGCACCAGGGTGCCATCGCAGCGCAGGTACCGCTCGTCGGCCGTGCGCAGGCTGTACTTCTTGTCCTGGAAGCAGAGGGTGATGAGCGCGTCCACCCCCCAGGGCAGGTTGCTGTCGGTGGCGATCTCGTCCTCGTGGGCGCTCAGGTGGGCGTAGCGGCGGCGGCTCACGCTCAGCAGGTTGGCCTGGGGGTGCATGGCCAGGTGCACGGTCCACAGCTCGCCCTCCGTCACGCTGGGGGCGAAGCAGGACAGCCGGTCCTCGCGCCCCCCGAAGAAGCGCCGGTGTGGGGCCGACTGCAGCGCCCAGCGCCCGTCCGACTGCGTGATGATGCTGAAGCCTTCGTCCCGGCCCGGCTGCTCCGCCTCGCAGCGCACCTTCCCGTCCTTGTCGGCGCCCAGGTACCGGCCCAGGTGGCTCTTGAGGAAGACGATGGAGCTGTCGGCTTCATCCTGCTCCAGCGTCCAGATCTGCTTGCGCTTGAGGCTGAGCGCCGAGGCGTTCACCTTGTAGCCGAAGCTCTCTGCCGTCAGGTACCGGCTCTCGCAGTTGATCAGCCCGAACTGGATCTTCAGCACCTGGTGGATCCCATTCGTTGGCATCTTCCGCCGAGGCGGGGTGGCCCCCGGGGGGCCGGCGGGGGCTCCCCGGCACTGCCGAGCCCGGGCGTCGCGGCGGGGCCGGACCGAGCGCCCGCGGTGGGGGCGGCTGCACTGCCCCGGACCCACGGAGTGGGACGGGGCCTGGGGGGCTGCGACCCGCCTGGGTACCCTCAGGTGAGGTTAGAGACCGGCCGGGTCACGGTGGGCACCGGGGACGCCCAGGCGAGGGGGCACCGCGGCAGCCCCCGGCCACGCCACCGTCCCTCGCCGCGGCCCCGTCCGGCTGTGGCGGAGCCGCGGGTGGAAAACTTGGGTGGGAACCCGATCCGGGCCGGCGTATCCGTTCCGATGCCGGCGGGTTAAGGTTACCGGTCCCTCTGATTCAGCAGCGGGTCACCTCCAGCCGCGCCGCCTCCCGGCCAGCCCCTAAGCGCCTTTTCCAATTAGCCAGGCATTTTGATTAGTGTAAACCTTTTATCCTGCTTTGGGGCCCTTGGCCTCCATCTGTCCTGTGGCCCCAAATCCCTTCTGCAGCTGTGGATCGGGGTCACGGACACCCCCAGCCCCCCCGGAGCCATCCCGGGGCATGGGGTCCTTCGGGGCTGAGACCGCCTGGAACTCATGACAATGATGAGGGTCTGGCCCCATGATGGGGGCAGGAGGTGCAGGGACTGGGGGGGACAGAGGTGCAGGGGACAGGCCCCATTCCCACCCTGCAGGCACTGAACCCCAGCCCAACTGGGACCCCCCAAACGGGGCAGGTGCAGCCACAAAGACCTCCAGCCTCGGCCACGCTCCACTTGGGCCTGTCAGGGACGGGCTGTGCCACCTCCTGGGCCCCCCGAAGTGCTCGGACCCCCGTGCCGGGCTCTGGCCACGTCCTGGTGATGCCACCCTGGTTGCTGCCACCATCTCCCCGGCCCAGCAGCTCCGGTGTCAGCCCCGTGCCCGGTTATTGTTCCCACAAACAACCCCAGCTTTGGTTGCTCATGACTTTTTCATGCCGGGCTGGCTCTGCCCGAGCCGGGGGGTGCCGTGGCCCCCCGAGCTGTGACACCCGAGCCGCTGTAACTGACCCCCGAAACGGAGCCGGCTCAGCTTTCAGGCCCTGGGGATGGGGGATAAGTGGGTCAGGGTCCCAGGGGGCTCCAGGGGGGCCGTGGGCAGCTGGGGGTGGTAACACAGCTCTCAGTGGGTGCCCACTGGCACCTGCCTGGCCGAGCAGCCGGGAGCAGCATTTATACACCGCGGCCCCCCCCGGCCCCCCGGCGGAGTCAGATTCCCTTCGGGGGGGCCCCCTGGGCGCTGCCCCACAGCCACAGCGTGTCCCTGCGTCCCCTCGGCCTGGGGACAGCTGGACCCCTCCCCAGTGGGGGCTGCTGAGACCCAACACGCTCGTGACAGGCCAGGGCATTGCAGGGGGTTGGGGTGGGTGACCCCCCCGGGTGGGTGCTGTCCTTGGTTCCCATCTAACACTCTTACCAGGAGGTACCAGGGCTGCCCGGGGGTCCCCAGCCCCCAGCCCTGATGGGGGGCTGGCAGAGGGGAGGTGGAGGGGGCTCAGCTGTGCCCCACATGCCCAGGGGGATCAGGGCAGGGCTTCGGGGTGGGGGTCGCAGTGGGGGTCAGGAGGGGTGTTGGAGTACTGGTGGTGGGACCCCTTCCTGGTTTCCATCCAACAGCCTTCTCGGGAGGGATTTGGGGGTGCTGACCTGCCTCCCTGGTGGGGGGCTGGCAGAGGGATGGAGGGGGCTCAGCCGTGCCCCACCAGCCCGGGGGTGTCAGGGCAGGGGTTCGGGGGTTCTGGAGTGGTATTGGAGTGCTGGGTGGTGGGACCCCCCCATCATCACTCCTCACGTGCGCACTGGCAGCGCGGAAGGACGGACGGACGGACGGATGGACGGGCATCGAGCAGCGGGGCGGGGCGGGGGTAGTGCCTTCCTCCTCCTCCTCCTTCTCCTCCTCCTCCTCCTCCTCCCGGCCCTGCCCCTCCCTGCCCGGCCCTGCCCGCCCTGAGTCACGGGGAGGGGCGGCCCCCTCGGGCAGCGCCGGTGCCGGGTCCGGGCGGGGGGTCCCGCCGGGGTGTCCCCCGGGACCCGCGGGATGCGGTGTCACCTGCGCAGCCCCCCTGGCCACACCCCTCGGTGCCCCCCTGGTTCCACCACGGCCCGGCGGGACACGGCGCTGGCACGGGGGACACGAGACCCCTCGGGCTGTGCCGGGACCCCCCCGGGACCCCCATCGCCCACCCAGGGCCACCCTGAACTCGCTGCTGTTGCTGCGCCCCGACAGCCCCCTGCCACCCATGGCGGTGGCACCGGGAGCTGCTGGGAGGGGCTGGGCAGGCAGTGGGAATTCTGTGGGACACAAGGATGGTGAGGCCGGTGGCCACCGCTGCCATGGGCCTGAGTGGCACCGAGGGGCCAGGAGCTGGCGTGGGTGGCTGGTGCATGGGCCTGTGGCACAGCCTGTGGCTACCTGGCATGGTGTGTGGCTGCCTGATATGGTGCATGGCTACCTGACACGGTGTGTGGCTACCTGACATGTGGCTACTTGATGTGTTACATGGCTACCTGACAGGGCGCGTGGGCCTCTGACACAGTGTGTGGCTACCTGGCATAGCACCTGGCTAGCTGAGATGGTACATGGCCACCTGACACACTGCATGGCCACCTGACACAGTGCATGGCTACCTGGCATGAGGCGTGGCCACCTGGCCTGCTGTGTGCCCACCCGGCCTGCACAGGGATCCCCCCCACACCTGACACTGCACAGGTGGAACCATGGCCGTGCCCCGCCATGGCTTGGGGGCTCAGGGCCCGTGGCACCCCCAGGGAACAGGGGGGCTTGGTGTGAGGAGCCCCCCAGGCCGAGTGGGCTGGGGAGGGGCCAGATTTGGGGCTGGGGGGGCTCAGACTGGGGCGTCACTGGGGTCACTGGGGTGGCAGCACTGACTGGGGGGTGTGGGGTGTCTGTGGGGTGCAGGGGCAGCACAGCCGGGCCTGTGGGTGCTGGGGGAGGCGCTGGGGGGTCGGGGGGTGTCTGTAGCCCTGGTGGGCACCCCAGATGTGAGGTGTCCCCTGTGGGGCTGCGGTGGGCACAGGGGTGTGCAGGGCAGGGTCTGGGGTGCAGTGGGGGCGAGTTGGGGGGCACCAGGGATGCCCACCCGGTGCTGTGGGCAGGGTGCTGGTGCTGGCGCTGGGGGGGTCTCAGGTGCCGCGGGTGGGGTGAGAAGGACCTGTGGGTGGGGGGTCCTGGTGCTGTGGGTGGGGGTGCAGGTGGGTGGGGGGTCCCAGTGCCAAGGCGGGGGTGCAGGTGCCGTGGGCAGGGGTGGTGTGTCCGGTGCCCGGGCGGGGGGGTCCCGGTGCCCGGGTGGGGTGCACGTGCTGCCCGGGGCGGGGGGCGCGGTCCCACCTTCGGGGTGCGGGGCCAGGCCCGGCCCGGCCAGGCCCGCGGGGGCCCGGCCGCCCCGGAGGCGCTGCCGGGGGGGTGCCCGGCGCTGCCCGGGGGTGCCCGAGCCGGGGGGTCCCGCCGGGATCGGGGGGTCCCGCCGGGGCCGGGGGTCGCCCCCCCTTCGGCCCCCCCCGCCCCATGCAGGTTCCGGGGTGCCGAGAGGGCGGGGCCAGCCCGGCAGCCGCCCCACGTGGCCTGGGCCGCGCCGACCAATGGAAGCGCGTGTTTCTGAAAGATCTCCATATATGGCGATGTTCTCGGCCGGGAGGGTGGGGCCGCCGCCCTCCGGGTATAAAAAGTCGGGGCTGGCAGCCGGGCGGTCTCACTCAGCCGGCGGCACCGGACCAGGCGGCACCGTCACCGCATCGCCCACAGCAGCGACCCCCGCGCAGCAGGTACCGCACGGCCCCGCACCGCGCCCGCGCCGCCCCTTCCCCCGTGTTCCTCGGGGGGTGCAGGGGGGGTTTTTACGGCGCTCGGTCTCGCCCGGCCCTGCGGTGGGCTGTGGCCCTGTGGGGTGTCCCCCCCCGCGCCCCCCGTTCCGCACTGGGATGGTCTCGCCCGTGGGTCCGGGCAGGTGGGGGTGTGCGGGGGGGGCGCGCCGCGATTGGTGGAGGCGGCGGGTGACGTCAGCGCGCGGGAGATTCAAACGGGCGATTCAAACGGGAGGGACCATCGGGGCGGGGGGGGCCGGGCATGGCCCGCAGCCAGCGGCTCCTCCCGGGGCCGCGGCGGCCGCTGACCCGGCCCTTTCCATTCCCTCCCTCCCTCCCGGCGCAGCCTCCGCCATGGAAGAGGAAATCGCCGCCCTCGTCATCGACAACGGCTCCGGCATGTGCAAGGCCGGGTTCGCCGGGGACGACGCGCCCCGCGCCGTGTTCCCCTCGATCGTCGGCCGCCCCCGGCACCAGGTGAGGCGGGCGGGGGGCGCGGGGCGCGGGCCGGGCCGGGCCCGGGGCGGGGGCGGCGCTGACTCACCCGCTCGGCTCCGCAGGGCGTCATGGTGGGCATGGGGCAGAAGGACAGCTACGTCGGGGATGAGGCGCAGAGCAAGAGGGGCATCCTGACCCTCAAGTACCCCATCGAGCATGGCATCGTCACCAACTGGGACGATATGGAGAAGATCTGGCACCACACCTTCTACAACGAGCTGCGTGTGGCCCCCGAGGAGCACCCGGTGCTGCTCACAGAGGCTCCCCTGAACCCCAAGGCCAACAGAGAGAAGATGACGCAGGTACCGTGCCCCCCCCGCCCGCCGGCCCCCCTCACTCATCTTCACGAACCTCCTTCGTTACATCTGAAACCTGAATATTTTGTTCTTTTTTTTTTTTTGTTTTGTTTTGTTTCTCCCGACATTTTCAGGGTTCTGTTCTCCTGGCATTTCTCCCCTGACGTCTCAGGTTCTTTCATTTGTGTTTCTGCCTGCATCCTTTTTGGCTTTCCCTTCACACACCGGGTTGCTCTGCATGCCAAGCATGTGTGTTCTAACACTGAGTGCACACGCCCAGCTGGGGACCCGCTGCTAATTGACTCTTCTCCTCCTTCCAGATCATGTTTGAGACCTTCAACACCCCGGCCATGTACGTGGCCATTCAGGCCGTGCTGTCCCTCTACGCCTCTGGCCGCACCACAGGCATTGTAATGGACTCTGGGGACGGTGTGACCCACACCGTGCCCATCTACGAGGGCTACGCTCTGCCCCACGCCATCCTGCGTCTGGACCTGGCCGGCCGCGACCTCACCGACTACCTCATGAAGATCCTGACAGAGAGGGGCTACAGCTTCACCACCACGGCCGAGCGGGAGATCGTGCGGGACATCAAGGAGAAGCTCTGCTACGTGGCCCTGGACTTCGAGCAGGAGATGGCCACGGCCGCCTCCTCCTCCTCGCTGGAGAAGAGCTACGAGCTGCCCGACGGGCAGGTCATCACCATCGGCAACGAGAGGTTCCGGTGTCCAGAGGCCCTTTTTCAGCCTTCTTTCCTGGGTATGTGTGGGGCAGGGTCAGCTCCAGGTGGGGTGGGGTTGATGGGTGGAGGGGAGGGGTTCAGGATGCATCACCAGGAGGTCCTGAGTGGTACATGCAAGGACCTGTCTGACACTAACAATGTGGTGGGTGGGCAGTGAGGGGTCCTGGGTTAGTAGTAACAAGCTGCTTTGTGGCGGAAAGGGGGCTGGGTGGCACTGACAAGGTGGTCCGGTGGGCACTTGGGCATCCTGGGTGGCACTAACGAACCTGCCCCTCTCTCCTCCCCACCCAGGCATGGAATCCTGTGGCATCCACGAGACCACTTTCAACTCCATCATGAAGTGTGACGTGGACATCAGGAAGGACCTGTACGCCAACACGGTGCTGTCTGGAGGCACCACCATGTACCCCGGCATCGCCGACAGGATGCAGAAGGAGATCACGGCGCTGGCCCCCAGCACCATGAAGATCAAGGTGGGACGGGCTCCGAGGGGTGAGGGGTGAAGGGAAGGCTCTGGCTGTGCCCTGACCACTGTTCTCTCCTCTCCCGCAGATCATCGCCCCGCCGGAGCGCAAATATTCCGTGTGGATCGGCGGCTCCATCCTGGCGTCCCTCTCCACCTTCCAGCAGATGTGGATCAGCAAGCAGGAGTACGACGAGTCCGGCCCCTCCATCGTGCACCGTAAATGCTTCTAAACGGACTGCGGGCCCCGCTGCCACGCCCGGGAGCTGTGCCCAGGCATCCATACACCTCATGCCAGCCTCCTGCAACTGGAATAAGCCTTCTTCCAAAAGAAATCCTGCCCTTGGGAAGTCTGTACCTGATGTTAGACACGTGGATGGGCGCGCTGTCACTTCATTTGACCTTGTTGTAACCGAGTTAGCCACTCCCCGAGCTCATACCCTGTACGGATCGGGCTCCCCGGGGCTCCCTGATCCCGGGATTTCCCCATCCCGGGGCCCCCCCACACTGACAGCGGCCCCGGGACCGCTCTGTACAGGGTATTTGGAGCCAGAGTTTGCCGTACATCCCGTGTGGAATATTCCAGGTTTCCTGTAGAGGCTGGTAGGAGTCCATCGAGAATTTTTTTTTTTTTCTTTTCACCGTTTCTAGCAAGGTTGGGAAAAAAAAAAACAAACATATCGCATCCGAGCCTTACACCCTCCTCATCCCCCTCCTCCCCCTGGTCCCACCGCAGGGCTCGAGTCCTCAGCTCTGAGTTGCTGAAACTCTGCATTTACACCTGTAAATTTCTGCATTTTAATTTATGTCAGATTTTTTTTTCTTTTTTTTTTTTTTGTTCTTTTTTTTTTTTTTGTACGTTGCCTTAATGTTCTCACGTGACGGTAGAAAAAAAGAAAACAAACCAAAATTTGTTTAAGAATCATCCGAAAAAAGTTGAGAAATTGTAATGCCCAACAAACACTTCATTGTGTAAGGAAAATAAAATGGAAAAAAAGCTGCAGTAACTCCTGCTGAGATTGTGTGTGGTGAGGTGGGGAAGGGGGGGATTGGGCGGGAGCTTCCCCAGGAAACTGGGGTGGGGTTTTGGGGCTAAAAATAGGTGTTTGGGGGCCAAGAAGCTGGATTTTCTTACACAGGCTCCTGGCTACTCTTGCCCCTGTCTGTGGAATTGCAGGAGTCCTGCCCACCAGCTGAGGCCCTGCCTTGGGGTCTGCAGCCCACCCTTGCCACCCTGCTCCATCGCTCTGGGACTGAGGTGCCCCATGTCCAGGGGTTGGGGTGTTGGGGTGGGTGGGATTCACTCCAGGTCATCCAGGGATTCACTCCAGGGATCCCCTCAGCCCCTGGGGTTGGTGCCCTCGGGACTGGACACGGGTGGCTGAGGGGACATGACACAGGTGTGTGTGAGGACCCTGCAGTTGCTGTTCCCATTGATTTGGGGGTGCAGGTCCCTCTGGGTCGGTGGGGGTGTCCTGCCCCCCCTCTTCGTGGGCCCCCACAGCTCCTGTGCTCCCCCACTGCCCAGCACCTGCAACTGCCCACCTGTCCATCTGTCCACCCATGTTCTGCACCTGTCCGTCTGTCCATCCCTGTCTGTCCACCCTGCCAGCTCTGCTCCCACCCTTCAGCCCTCTGCATCCGTCTGTCCATCCTTCCAGCCTCCTTGCATCCATCTGTCTGTCCAGCTGTCCATTCCTTCCCGTGTCCATCTGTCCATCCACCCGTGTCCATCTGTCTGTCCACCCTGCCAGTTCCTCACCCGCTGCCCGTCCCTCCCTGCCCCCGTCTGTCCGTCCAGCTGTCCATCCCTTCCTGTCTCCCCGTGCCCGTCTGCCTGTCCATCTGTCCCTCCCTGTGTCCGTCTGTCTGTCCAGCCACCCTCCTGTCCCTGCACCAATCTGTCCGGCCTCCTCCCTGCCACCTGTCTGCCCGTCTGTCTGTCCCTCCCTCCCATCAGCCGGCTGTCTGTCCTGCCGCTTGCCCACCTGCCCGTCCGTCCTGCCAGCCTCGTGTCCGTCTGTCCATCCCCACCCCTTCCCTGCTCCAAACACCCCCCATGTCCCCCTGTCCCCCCATGTCCCCCTGTCCCCCCCATGTCCCCCTGTCCCCCCATGTCCGTCTGTCCCCCCATGTCCGTCTGTCCCCCCCCATCGGTCGCTGTGTCCCGTCTCGGCCGCCAGGGGGCAGCACGGCCCCGCGCGCGCGCCCGGCCCCGCGCTCATCGCCCCCTGTTGGCCGGGCCGGGCAACGGCGGCGCGCGGGCCCGGAGAACAAAAGGGCTCCCCGACAGCCAATGGGAGCCCGGCTCGGCCGCTCGGCTCCCGCTGATTGGCGGAGCCGCGGCCAATGGCGAGGCAGCACTGCCTGTCCGTCTGTCCCCACGTGGGGGTGGAGAGAGTGGAGGGGGAGCGTGGACCCTTCCTGATCCCATCCTGCATCCCTGATCCATCCCTGCATCCCTGATCCATCCCTGCATCCCTGATCCCACCCTGCATCCCTGATCCCGCCCTGCATCCCTGATCCATCCCTGATCCATCCCTGCATCCCTGATCCCACCCTGCATCCCTGATCCCGCCCTGCATCCCTGATCCATCCCTGATCCATCCCTGCATCCCTGATCCATCCCTGCATCCCTGATCCATCCCTGATCCATCCCTGCATCCCTGATCCCACCCTGCATCCCTGATCCCACCCTGCATCTCTGATCACACCCTGATCCATCCCTGCATCCCTGATCCCACCCTGCATCCCTGATCCATCCCTGCATCCCTGATCCCACCCTGCATCCCTGATCCATCCCTGATCCCATCCTGCATCCCTGATCCCATCCTGCATCCCTGATCCATCCCTGCATCCCTGATCCATCCCTGCATCCCTGATCCCTCCCTGCATCCCTGATCACACCCTGATCCATCCCTGCATCCCTGATCCCACCCTGCATGCCTGATCCATCCCTGCATCCCTGATCCCACCCTGCATCCCTGATCCATCCCTGATCCCATCCTGCATCCCTGATCCCACCCTGCATCCCTGATCCATCCCTGCATCCCTGATCCCACCCTGCATCCCTGATCCCACCCTGCATCCCTGATCCATCCCTGATCCATCCCTGCATCCCTGATCCATCCCTGCATCCCTGATCCCACCCTGCATCCCTGATCCCACCCTGCATCCCTGATCCATCCCTGATCCCATCCTGCATCCCTGATCCCACCCTGCATCCCTGATCCATCCCTGCATCCCTGATCCATCCCTGCATCCCTGATCCCACCCTGCATCCCTGATCCCACCCTGCATCCCTGATCCCATCCTGCATCCCTGACCCCATCCCCTGCATCCCTGATCCCACCCCGCATCCCTGATCCATCCCTGCATCCCTGATCCCGTCCTGCATCCCTGACCCCTGCCTCCATCCCTCATCATGCTTCCTGTATCCCCCATCCTGCTGCCTGCATCCCACTGACCCTGCCTGCATCATCCTGCAATCCCAGCTTGCATCCTGCCTGCATCACCACCTGCATCCCCCTCTCCCTGCCTGCATCCTGCCTGCATTTCCCCCATTCCTTCCTGCATCCCTGCCTGCATTCCCCGGCAGCAGGACCAGGTGCCACCAGGATGAGGGTGGCAGCAGGACGCGGTGCCCAGGGGTCTCTAACTCTGCCCCCCACCCCATCTCCTGCCCACACCAAGATGCAGCAGCCTGTGAGGGTGCTTTGGTGGTAAGTGGGTGCCCATAACTGGGGGTGCCCAGAGCCGAGGGTGCCTAGGGCCAGGAGTGCCCAGAGCCAGGAGTGCCCACAGCGGTGGCTGCACGGGGTGGTCGCAGCAGAAGGGAAACTGAGGCAGAGCCGAGAGCGGAGCCGGCGCCAGCAACGGTTCATATATTTATTCATAAGCCAAGTTATCCATAAAAAAGTTCCATAGTAAAAGGCCTTTACAGGAGTGGCGGCTCATAAAACCTTTGTTTAACCCTTTGCTCCTTTTTTTTTTTTTTTTTTTTTTGTCCTTTCGGATTTTATTTTTTTTTATCCTGTTTTGTGGGATTTTTTTTTTTTTTCTGGTTTAGTGTTTACACTGGAAAAGCCCCTGTACAATATTTTCCAGGCAGCGGCGGCGGGACGGGCCAGCGTCCGCCGGCCCCGGGGGGTCCCCATGGTCCCCCCACGGCCCCCCCCGGGGTCCCCCCCCCGCGGTCACCCCCCTATTGCACTGGGGACGGTGGCGCTGGGCCCCCCGCCCGGGCCGAGCCCCCCGCCCTGGCCCCCTCTGTACAGCGCTCCCCGCTGTCCCCATCCCCACAGGCTGGGGGACACAGTGCACTGAAACGACCCCCCCCATTCCCACCCACCCCCTCCCCGAGGATTATTATTATTATTTTTTTGTGGAGGGTTTTTTTTTTTTTTTGACCATTTTTTGTCTCTTTTTTTTTGTTTTTTTTTTGTTTTTTTTGTCCTTTCTCGGTTTTCCATAAAACTTCCCGGAAGAAATACAATATTTACAGGCAAAATAAATAGAACAACACACCTGATTTCTGCTTCACCTGCTGGCAAACAGTCAGAGGTACTAGGGAAAGTTATGGCTTGTAGGGGAGCCCCCCCCCCCGTCCCCCTTGGGCCCCCCCAACGCGCCCCCCAATGTCACCACGGGCTTTGCATAAGAGCCGGGCAGGACCCGCAGAGGGGTCCCCGTCCCCATCCCTGGGGGGGTCAGCAGAGGGTGGGCACCCCCGGGGGGTCAGCAGAGGATGGGCACCCCGTCGGCGGTCACCAGGCGGCCCGTGGTGGGGTCGTAGGTGCCCGCCAGGTAATAGAGGTCCTGGCGGTCCTGGTACCTCCGGCCCCGCGTGAGCTGCTCGTAGTGCTCCCGCCCCACCACCTGGCACTTGTGCGAGATGGTCTGCACGTCGTTCTCGTCCTCGTGGCACGACTGGTACAGCGCGTTCTGCGGGGACAAGGCACCGTCACGGCCACGGCACGTGGCCACCTGGTGTGGCCACCTGAGGTGGCACATGGCTACCTGAGGTGGGACATGGCTATCTGGCATGGGACATGGCTAACTGGTATGAGACGTGGCTACCTGGCATGGGACACAGCTGGAATGGTGCACGGCCGCATGACGTGGGACATGGCTACCTGATGTGGGATGTGGCTACCTGACATGGCATGTGGTACCCGGCATGACATGTGGCTACCTGACATGGTACACGGCTACCTGAGGTGGTCTGTGTCTACCTGGCCTGGTGTGTGGCTACATCACATGTCATGTGGCTACCTAGCACACTGTGGGGCTACCTGACACAACTCAGGGCTACCTTACATGATGTGTGGCCACATGGTTACTTGACATGGTACGTGGCTACCTGGCCTGGCACAGGGTTGCCTGACATGACGTGTGCCTACCTGGCACAGTGTGGGGCTGCCCGGCACGGCTCATGGCCACCTTACACGGCCACGCGACATGGCACATGACCACTTGGCACAACGCGTGGCCACCTGACACCACAGCCCGGCAGAGCTGCCCCCGCCCCACCCTCACCTTGCCGTCGCTCTGGCGCTTGCCCAGCTTGGTCTCCTCGGGGTGGTAGAACCACTTGACCTTGACCACCATGTTGCTGGCCCAGGACTCCCACATGCTCTCGATGCGGCCGATGTAGGGCAGGTTGGGCCTCCCGGCCGACAGGAACACGGCGCAGTCACCCACGCGCAGCGTCTCCTTGCCCCGCACGATGGCCTTGTAGAACAGCTTCCGCGCCTTGCCCTTCATGCCGCGCCGCTGGGGGGGACACGGGCTCAGGGGGGGCACAGGGACCCCCAAACCCGCCACCACGGGGCGGGGGGAGAGCAGCACCGAGGGCGGGTATGCCCATGGCACCCAGGGACACAGCTGGTGTCACCAGTGCCCAGGGAAAGAACGGGCAATGTCACCAGTGCCCAGGGGACACGGGCAGTGTCACCAGCACCCCTGCATCTGTGTGCCACAGTTGGTGTCACCAGCACTGTGTGCTGGGCAGCCACGTGCTGCAACTGCTGTCCCCAAACGTCACGAGCTCCTTTTGCTGGGCACCTGAGTGCCAGCATGGGCATCCACATGTCACAGCTGGTGTGCCCAGCACCCTGAGTACCTGTCAGGCACCCCTGTGCCCCCCGCACCCACACCCCCACACCCCAGGCACCTCGCTCTGTGCACCCCTGTACCCTGCCAGGCACCCCCACACCTCTGCTGTGCCTGCTCCTCCCCTCCCAAAGCGCACCCAGCAGTGAGTGCCCATGGCTGTGCCAAGCTCTGGGTGCCCGTGAAGGGGGGCGGGGTGGGTGCCCGCCTTACCTGTGTGGGGTTCCCCGACCACCTCCAGAGCTGGCGCGCGGGCAGGAAGGCGGAGATCTTTGGCCGGTTTTCCACCGAGGGCAGGCGCTGCCGCCGGGAGAACTCTTTGGCTTTGGCGAAGCTGAGGGCCTCCTTCCGCTTGAGCTTGGCCTTGGGGCCGGCGGCGGCCGCCTTGGACAGGAAGCAGCGCTGTGGCGCGGTGCCCTTGGGCCGCAGTGCGTCCGGCTGCGCCAGCAGCGCCGGCACCGGGTGTGACAGGCAGGTCTGGAGCAGCAGCGCCGAGTCCTCGTCCTCCGAGCTGTAGGAGGAATCCTCATTGTCCGAGGAGCAGAGGCTGGACGTGGAGATGGAGCCGGAGCTGGAGGAGGTGGAGGAGCCCGAGGAAGAGGAGGACACCGAGAGGCGCGTCATGAAGCGCGAGGGGACGTCGGCGCCCAGCCCCGCCGCGTCCTCGTCCTCGTCCATGTCCGAGTAGGAGCTGTGGCAGTCGCTGTCGCAGTTCAGGGAGAAGTCCCCGTGCCCCGAGTACTTGCGCAGTGCCAGCCCCACGGGCAGCGGATGCGCGGCCGTGCGGCCCCTCCGCTCCCGGCCACCCAGCCCGGCGTGTCCGTAGCTGTGGCTGCCCAGTGGCCGCTCCAGCCTGGCCCCAAAGTCCTTCTCGGCCAAGAGCAGCGCCTTGCACGTCTTGTTCTTGGGGGACGTCACCCCTTCGTGGTCCAGCTTGACCAGGAACTCGCCGCCCGCCGCCTTCCTGCGCCCGCTCCTGCCCACCTCCGCCTCCAGCCGCTCGGCCTTCTTGGAGCGCAGGAGCTTCTGTGCCGCGGGCAGCACCAGCCCGGCGCCGGCGCCGAAGGAGCCGTAGGAGCTGGCGATGCGGCTGAAGGAGTCGGCGCCAAAGGCGTTGCCGAAGACGGGGGCGGCGAGGTGGTGGTGGTGGTGGTGCAGCGGGAAGAGGGTCTCCTTGGCCCGCAGCTTCTTGGCGCTGCCGTTGACCTGGAAGAGGTTCTGGAGCACGGCCGAGCCCTTGTTCACTGCCTTCCGCTTGGTCTGTGCCATGGCTGCCCAGCTGAGCAGGGACCCCCCGCGCCGCCCGGCCGTGGCGTCGCTCAGTGCCGGCCCCCGGCCCCCCGACAGCCCCTCCATGGCTTTGCCTGCGGGAGAAGGGGGTCAGGGGAGCCAGAGGATGGATGGACGGAGGGAGCATCCCAACAGCCTTCCCCACATCCCAGCACCCCTTTCCTCATCCCAGTACCCGTCCACCCATCCCAGTACTCCTTCCCTTTCCTGCATCCCAGCACTTTTCCCTGCATCCCAGTGCCTTTTCCCCACATCAAACCCCTTCCCCACACCCTCACATCCTTTCCTGTATACCAGCACCTTTCCCTGTATCCCAGCCCCCTTCTCCCCATCCCAACACCTCTCCTTGCATCCCACCCAGGTAAGTAGTCCATGGGTGCTCCTCACCCACCCATACCGCTTTTCTCCTTGCCAGATGCCTTCCTGCTGGAATTTCGGGAGGCCTGGGGGCCGTGATCCGGGCACAGCGTGGGGGGCAGCGCTCCAGGGGTGCCCATGTCGCCGCACGCCCGCTTCGCCCGCCGGCAGGAGCTGGACACCAGCAGTGCTGGGGAGGGCTCGGTGCCTGTGGGGAGCAGGAGGGTCAGGGCTTCCCCGTGCCCCACACCCATCCCCCCTAATTCTGTGATCCCAGCCCGGCCCCTCACACTGGATCTTGAAGTCGGGGGGCAGCAGGCGGATGTTGGACACGGCGATGTGTCCGGTGTCGCCGTCATCGAACTCCACCAGCACGGCCTCGGCATCCTCCTCCTCCTCATCGCTGGAGGAGCCTGTGGCACGGGAGGGCTGTTGGGATGGGCAGGGGGTCCCCGACACCCCCCGCCCCACACAGACTGCTCCCTGCCCAGCCTCACCTCGCACCACGTTCCCTGGGTACAGGCACCGGGATTTCTGGCTCCAGTAGGCGCAGACGCGGGTGCCGGGTGGGAGGCTGCGGCGCGACTGCGGCCGCACGTCCAGGACCTGCAGGGAGCACCGTGCTGGGCTCTCCCCAGGGTGGGGACCCCACCTTGACCCCCCACCCTGACCCCCCAGAAGCCTCCACTCACCGCCTCCTGCAGCAGCTGCTCCTGTGAGTAGATGCGCTGCCGGTTCCCCCGCTCGCCCTCAATGATGATGCTGTAGCTGGGGAGGGGGCACAGAGGGGGCTCAGCACCCACCTTGGTACCCCCCTGCAAGGCTGGGACACCCCCCAGGGCCGGGACCCCTCGGAGCCCCCACTCACATGTCCGGGGGCTGGATGGTGCGGACGCTGCCGGCGTAGAGCAGACTGTCCTCCTTGGGAATCAGGATGTGCAGCCCATCCCGCAGATCCTCCTTCTGGATGGCGCAGGCGTGGGGGACCTCCTCACGTGTCCCCCCCGCCAGGCAGCCCCCCAGCTCCTCCTCCTCCTCTGAGAAGCTGCTGTTGTCGTCGAAGTCAAAGTCGTCCTCCACAGTGAAGCTCTCCAGCAGTTTGCTGACTGCCCGGCCCTTGCACTGCAGGAGGGGGCAGGGGTGAGCAGGAGGCACGGGGGGGCCGTGTCAGGGTTGGGGGAGGCCACCCAGGTCTCACCTGCTTGGTGGCCACTTTGCTCTTGACCTTGGCCAGTTTCTTGCCCTTGCTCAGGATGGTCTTGGCGCTCCGGGGGGAGAGGGTCAATGAGAGCGCCCCGTTCTTGCGCTGCAAGACAGGGGGTCAGGACTGGCTGATGGCCCCCCAGTGTGACCCCAGCCCCCCCCGGTGTGCCTCCCACCACCCCAGTCCCTGCAGTGGTGCCTCCCATCTCCACCAGTACCCACAGCCTGTGCAGAACCTGCACCTGCCCCTTGGCACTCCATGGTCCCACCAGTGCTCCCAGCACCCGCAACCATCACAGAACCCCCAGCCCCTGCTCCCAGCTCTGCACCCCATGGTCCCAGCGGTGCCCACCCCAACCACCCCAGCACCCCCAGCCCGTCCAAACCCCACATCCCACCCTCTGCACCCCGTGGTCCCTGCAGCATCCCCCAACTACCCCACTACCCCAAGCACCTGCACCGTCTCACTGGAAACCCCAGTGACCCCAGTACCCTCAGTCCCTGCACGTCCTGGTCCCATTGGTGCCCCCCAGCCCATCCAAATCCCACACCCAGTCCCCCACTCACCCTGAGGGCTGCCTGCAGCCCCTTGCTCTTGCGGGTGCCCTTCTTGCCCCTCTCTCCCAGCCGAACCCCCTCGTCCCGTGGCCCCAGGAGCCGGGGGTCCGTGCCCCCAAAGAGGCTGCCGGGGGGTCCCGTGGGGCTGGGGCCGCCGGGGGCTGGGGGCCGCAGGCTCTCCTTGCTCTTGGCCTTCAGCTTCTTCTTGCTGCCCTCGGGGCAGCCCCCGGCCTTCCGCCGCCCCGGCACCTTCTCCAGCTTCCCGGCACCCCCCGGCTTCACCGGCCGCCGCTTGATCTTCACCTCCCCCTCGGGGCTGCCCAGGCGGCAGGGACCTGGGGGGGACAGGGGTCAGGGCACCCCACAGGGACAGGGGCACCCCAAGGAGGCACACCAACCAGGGCACCCCAAGGACACAGGGGGACTGGGGCACTCCATGGGGGTCTGGGGACCAGGCACTGCCCAGGGGCCACACGGCTCAGGGCACCCCATAAAAGTGACGGGGTTTGAAATACCCCCCAGCTGCCCACCCAGACCTGGCACGTGTATTGCAGGGTCCTTGCCCCTGTGCCCCATGGCATTTCCAGGGTGATCCCATTACCTAGCAGCCCCTGCCTTTCCTTCTTCTTCTTGGCCTTCTCATTGGCCTCCATCTTCACCACGGAGGACGGGGAGGGCCCCAGCACAGCCACTGGCCCCGTGGGCAGGGACAGCCCCGGCTCCTCGTCCTCACTGTCTGTGTCCCCCTCAGGCTCGTCTGCAAGGGCAGGGGACAGCAGTGAGGGACCCCTGTGCACCCAGGGGTGGCCCCTGCACCCTCAGAGCAGGATGGGGTGAGCTGCGGTCATGTGTGATCCCCACTCCTGTCCTGAACCTTCTGCAGCCCCGTGCTGGACTCTGAACCCCCATCCCTGTGCTGAATCCTGCACCCCAGTCCCATGGTTGGACACACCCAGCCCAGACTCTGAACCCCTGTTCCCATGCCAGACCCCAACCCCAACCTCACACCGCCACCCCAACCAGATCCCCACCCTGACCATGCACCCCATCCTAATCTTGCCCTGCTGTTCCCATCCTGGACCCCACACCCCCATCCCAACCCCACACCCCCATCCCTGTGCCCGCCTTGCCTCTGAAATGGGGGGGCTGCCGGGGGCCGGGGTCCTGCCCCTGGTACTTGGAGCCCTTGGAGCCCTTGGGTCGGTTCAGCTTCTTCTGGATGCGGGCGCTGGGGTTGGGGTCCCTCCGGCGGAAGGGGCTGAGGCCAGGGGGCAGCCCCTTGCCCTTCACCTTCTGTTTCAGCTGCAACACCCCGTCAGCCACCACACAGGGCAGGGGACCCCGCTCTGGGGGGCTCAGGGGGCGTTTCAGGGGGGAGCAGGACCCCCCAGATCCCATGGGACTCACCGGGGAGCCCTGGAGGCTGCCGAAGGTTCCACCTGACAGTTTGCTCCTCTTCTTCTGGGGCTCGGGGTCCCCCCTCAGCTCAGCACACAGCAGGGACAGGCTGGTCTTCACTGCCCTGGGGGGAGCACAGCATGGGTATGGTGTCTGCAGACCCCCCAGAGGGGTCTTGCACCCCTGGAGTAACCCTGCACCCCCCAGCTTCATCCTGCATCCCCCAGAGGAATCCTGCACCCCATCCCAAATGGATCCTGTACCTCACCCTGCTGGCTCCTGCACCACCCAGCTGCCATCTCCCTGTTCTGCTCCCCACCCTAACCAACAGTTTGTGACACAGAACCTGGAAATTAATTTTTTTCTGCTTTCTATCTTAATTGTGGCCCCATTTAGCAACAATTTAACAAGGGGGGCCTGGGACCCCCCAACACTCCCACACACCTTCCCAGTGATCAGCTGAGCACACAGGATTTATGGAGAACAACAACTATGAGAATGGGGAATGGGATGTGCCAGGCAGGAAAAGGGGGCTAGAAAGGGGGATCACCCCATGCCATGGGGCTCCATGGAATGCTGCTCCCACCCAGACCCTCCCATCTTCCATGGGAATGAGTGGATGAACCCTCCCAAACACAGCAGGGGATTGTGGTGAGATGGAGGTGGGTGCAATAGGGATGTAATGGGGGGGGCCCCCGAGCACACCAGGAGGGTCAGACCCCCCGGCCAAGGGGGTCCCGTGGCACCGGTCACTCACTTGACCTTGCGGCTCTCGGCCCTGCCCAGAGTGCTGGAGTGTTTCCTCTTCCTCGGCCGCCCCGGCCCGCGCCGCGCCGGGCTCCGGGAGCTCTCGTCACGCCTGGAAAACCGGGGGCACCGTGAGCAGAGCCCCCTCCCCGTCAGGCTGAGGACAGGCCCGAACTCATCACATGGATTAACTGCCAGTGCTGCCCCAGCCTCAGGAAGGGGACGGAACAGGACGTACTCGTGGTCGTGGCGCCGCTGGAGCCTCACCAGCTCCCGCTGCTTCTCCTTGTAGCGGCGCTGGAGCTCGGCCAGGCGCATCCGCACCTCCACCTCCTGCGTGTTCAGCTGCTCCATGGCCGCCTTCAGTGGGCACACCTGGGGGGCCGGGGGGCGTTTGGAGGCCGCTGGCACCGCTGGCAGTGCCAACAGCCCCGGCCGCAGGGCTGAGACCGGGCACAACTCATCCCACCTCCCGCCCCCGCCGGGAGACACTCACGGCCTTGGTTTTGGGGGTCCAGGTGTACTTGCGGCGGGGGACGCGGGCGCGGGGCGGGGGCGAGGCGGGCAGGGGGCTGAGCGCGGGGGGGTTGCCCTCCCGCCCCGCCGCCTCCACCAGCGACCAGGCGGCCGCCACCGTGGCCAGGTTCTGCAGGTTGAAGGCCAGCAGCTCCTCATCCTCACCTGTGGGGACGGGACGGGGTCAGCAAGGAAGGACATCCCAGACTCCACGCTGGGAGCAGACCTTCGGCTGTGGCCGGGAGGGACACAACGTGCCCCATCTGGCCACCCCATCTGTGGGGAGCGGGACCCCACAGCCAACCCCTCACCCCACGGTGTTCCCATTCCACACTCAGTATGGGATCCCCCTGCCACACTCCCACACACCCGCAGGAATGAGGACGCGCCAGGACAGCGAGCGGCCATCCCTGCTGGGGCCCCCGGGATTCCCTGGGGAAGCCGGGCGGGGAGGGAATCCCAGCGCCTGCCTGGAGCCAGCGCTGGAGCAGAGCCCCGGCTTCGAGTGGGGCATGGCATGGCAGCATGGCATGGAATGCAGCCTGCATGGCATGGAATGCAGCCTGCCACGCCCATGGAACAGGGTGTACTGGAGGCACTGGGGTGTGCCAGGGGCTGCCGGGGGTACTGGGGTGCACCAGGGGGCACTGGGGACACGTGGAGGCTCTGGGGTGTACCAGAGACGACTGGGGTCACCAGGGAGTATCAGGGGTCACCGGGGATGCCAGTGAGTACCAGCAGGCACCGGGGGCACTGAGAGGTGATGGGGGCACCGGAGGTCACCCACCTTCCCTGGCCAGGTCGCAGCGGCGCCGGCGCAGCTCCAGGTCGGCGAGTTCGCTGAGCAGGGCGATGCCGGGGATCCCTGAGGGGTGGGGGGCGGGCGAAGGGGGTGCAGGGGGAGGCTCTTCAGGCTCGTCCAGTGCTGGCAGCTCCCCCAGGTCAATGCCAGCGGCGATCAGAGCCTCCAGCCCGCCCGGGTAGCCCTGGTGCCTGACGGGGACATCACCATCCTCCTCCTCCTCATCGCAGCTGCCCTCCGGCTCCAAGCCATCGCTGTCACCTTCCTCCTCCTCCTCCTCCTCCTCCTCTTCCTCCTCCTCCTCCTCCTCCTCCTCTTCTTCCTCCTCCTCCTCTTCTTCCTCCTCCTCCTCTGCAGTGGGGGGCAGCGGGGAGCCCCCCACCCCGGGCACAGGGTGCTGCTGCTCCGGCTGCTCCGGCGCTCCCTGAGCCGCCTCCTGGTGCCCCCCGAAGGGCTCCTCGGTACCCCCCGCGGCCGGCGCCGCCCCCCGCTCCCCGCAGAGGGGGCCCGGGGGGAGCAGCAGGTGGTGGCGGTGCAGCAGCACCCCAGGACCCTCGGCCGGGGGGTCCCGGGGAGGACCCGGCTCCCGCAGCGCCTCGGCGGTGGGGCTGAAGGTCCGGGACTGCTCCGGCTCGGCGGGGGGGGACCCGGCGTGCACGGGGTCGGGGTCCGCTGGCTCGGCCGAGTGCACCGCGGGGTAGCCCATGGTGGCGGCGGGGTAGCCATACCCGGGGGGCAGGTCTGCGGGGAGGGGGCGATGATCAGCGGGGACCCCCCGGTGCCCCCCAACCGCCCTCCTCTTCCTCGATGCCACGGACTCACCTGGCTCCAGGGGTTTGGGGTAGCGGCGCGGGGGCTGCCCCTCGCCCCGCGCGTCCTCACCCTCGCTGCCCTTGCTGGGGGTGGGCAGGGGGCTGGCGGCCGGCGAGCGGGGGGCCACGGCCGGGGTGGCGGTGGGGCAGGCGGGTAAAGTGCAGGGGGCCGTGGGCAGGGTCACCGGGCACTTGGCCTGGTGCCGCAGGGCCGGCGAGTGGCAGCAGGGGGAGAGCTTGGGGGGCGCGGGGGCCGCCGAGGTCAGGCCCTTGGCTGGGGGGTTTAAGGCAACTGCTTTGTGGGAGGGTTTGAGGGGCTTCTCAGGACCCCCCTCCTCCAGCTCCAGGGGCTGCTCCTCCGGCTTCCGCTGCGGGAGACAACGAGGTGACATGGGTTAGCCCCTGCCCCACAACCTGGTCCCTGCCCCACAGCCTGGCATCCTACAACCCAGTCCTGCATCCCACAGCCTCGTCCAGCCCCACACAGCCCAGATCAATGGCCCAGACTCCTGCCTCACCACCCAGCCCAGCACCCTATAACCCCACACCCCATCCGAGTCCCACATCCCTGCCCAGCCCATGCTCCTCTGCCTGTCCCCAACCTCCCAGCGCTGCCCCACATCTCCCATCCCAACCTCCACATCCAGCCCCACATCCCCACTCTCCACCCCAACCTCCATCCTCCAGCCAGCCCCACATCCCATTCCACCCCCAGTCCCCCAACATCCCCCAGCCCCCTGGCACCTGGCCGTGTGCCTGGCGCTGGATCTCGAGGGCCTGGGCTGCCCGTTGCTGCTGCTGCTGCTGCTGCTGGAGGGCGTAGAGCTCCTGCTGCCGCAGGAACTGCGACCGTGGGTACACGGGCAGCTGCCCCGTGTGCTGCAGGTGGGCACTGGGACCCCGGCCCGGGTACATGGGGGGCCACAGTGACGCCTGGTCCATCACGTCGGCTGCAGAGGGTAGGGGGTCAATTGGGGAGCCACTTCAGGGTCACCCCACAGACTCCAGTGATGCCGAACCCAAACCCTGCAACCCTGGCAGCACCTGAAGGGACCTGCATCTCCTGCCCCTAGACCCCCAAAAGTACCTGAAAGGACCCCAACACGCTCCCCTGTTCCACCAAAAGCACCCTGCAGCTACAACAGTACCCACAGAAAACCCACTACTGACCCATGAATCCCCAAAAGCAACTCCACTGATTCCCATTTCCCACCCTACACCCCCAAGGACCCCATCTCCTCTCCCCCAGCCCCACTCAGCACCCAGGATTCCCCTCCCCAGCACAAGGTGGGGGTCCCAGCCTTACCCAGCGTGTGGGGGGTGCCGTGGGCGGGGGGCTCTGTGGGGAGGATGACGAGCTGGGCGGGGGGGTCCTGGGCGAGGGGGAACACAGGCTGCATGGCACTGGGCATGGAGGTGGGGAAGGCGGGGGGCAGGTTCTGGTGCAGTGCCGGGTGCCCGATGCCTGCAGGGATGGAGGAGGGGTCTGTCAGCACCCCACTGTGGGGGGTCAGCACCCACCCAGCCCCCCCAGAGCCCCCCCACTGACCGTAGGAGTGCCCCCCCATCCAGATGGAGGGGCTGCGGGTGCGGGGCAGCCAGTGCGTGTGTGCGGGGTGGGCGTGGGCGGCGGGGTCCCCCCCCAGCTGCCCCGCCGGCAGCGACGAGCCCCCCGCCATCATCAGGTGGGGGGTCAGCTCCCCAGGACACCCCCCCGACGGGTGCATCCGGGCAAACTCCACCAGGTCCTTGCTGTCCCTGCGGGAAGAGGGGCATACACACAGTGTGGGGGCAGCACTGGCATCACCCTCCCCTGTACCCCTAAGGACCCCCGTCTCCCACCCCTGCACCCTCAGCAGCACCCACAGGAACCCCATCGCTCTCCCCTGCACCCCAAAAAGGGACCCATCTCCCACATCTGCATGACCACCAACACCCACATGGACCACCAGGTCCCACCATATACCCTCAAAAGCACAGGAACCCCATCACCCTGCCCCGTACCTCCAAAAACACCCAAAGGGACCCCCCCCTTCCAACCCCACATTCCCAAGAGGATGTCCAGGGTCTCCCATGTCCCTCCCTGCACCCCAGGGACCCCCATCTTCCCCCTGCCCCCAGCAGGCCCCCCCAGTTCCCCCTCACTCACTGGAGAAGGATGTCCCTCCCGGGCAGCCCCAGGCGCTCCTCGCACAGCCGGCCCCGCTCCTCCTCAGCCTCCAGCTCCATCAGGTGCACGGGGCGTGCGGTGCCCGCTGCCACGGGGACACCACAGTGACATCAGCGTGGTACCGCCAGCCCCCTGCCACCCCCGGCCCCCTCCCCAGCCCTTACCTTTGACTCCGGCCGCCGCCCGCTGCCGACCGGTGCCCCCGGTGCCGCCGTTGCCGAAGGGCTCGTGGCGGCCCAGCGTGTCCTTCTGCCGAGCCACGGCCACGGCGATGCCCACGGGCGGCTGCCGCACCTCGCCCTCGGTGCCGCCAGGGCCCAGCGCCTCGTGCTCCCGGCCGCGGGCACAGTCCGGCCGCTCCAGCTCCAGCTGCCCCTTCCCCGACGGGAATTTGGCGTCCTGGTGGGCGCAGCTGCCCTTGGTGCCCGCCAGCCCCACAAAGGGGGGGCCCTTCTGCCCCCCCAGCAGGGCCCCGTTGCTGTATTTGAGCAGGTTCTTCATGGCCGAGACCTCGTCGGGGGCGTTGGGCACCTCCTGCGCCCGCACCAGCCCCGTGCCGAAGGGGTCCAGGTAGGGCCCCCCCTTCCGCTCCTCCGTCATGGCCAAGGGGGGCCCCTGGCCCTGCACCCCCCAGGGGGGCAGGGGGTGCCCGCTGTAGCCCAGGGCACCCAGCTCCAGGGGCTTGCGCTTGCCCTCGGCCACCTCCGCCTCGGGGTGCTGCTGGTGCCGGATCCGAGCCACCTTCTGGGCCGGGGGGTCCTTGGGGGGGCCCTTCTCTAAAGTGCAGCAGGAGGGGCCGACACGGACGCCCAGGGGGTCGGGGCGGGGGGCACGGGAGCAGTCGGGGGCTGGTGGCACCTCGAAGTAGTTCTTCTCCAGCCCCCCCTTGGGCGCCGGGCACCGGCTGGAGAAGGGGGGTCCCTCAGCTGCGCCGCCCCCCAGGTACTCCAGCCCCTTCAGCCGGGCGCCAGGAGCCCCCCAGTCCAGCCGCCGCTCTGCTGGCCCCTCGGCCTTCAGCGGGTGGTGGAAGGGGGCACCGTAGGGCTCGGTGCCCGCCTCGGTGTGCCGCTCCTTGCCATCCCCACGCTCCATCCCGCCAGATTCCACCTGGAACGAGCGGCTCTTGTCCGCCGGGGGTCCCACCGAGGGCACCAGCGTGGCCCCGCTCAGCTTCAGCTCGCGGGCGGGGGGCTCGGGCAGCGGGCACAGCACCTCGGGGCCGGCGTGGAGCGGGAGACAGGGGAAGGAGCCGGCGGCGGGCACGGCGTAGGACACGGCGTGGTGCAGCATCTGCCGCCGCTCCACGGCCTCGCCGTAGGGCTGCGGCGCCTCGGGGACCCCCGGCTCCCGCTCCTTGGGGGCGCAGCGGGTGGCGCGGGGCAGGGCATTCCCGGCACAGCTGGGCAGCGCCGCGCGGGCGCCGTCACCGTCCAGCCCCTTGGCGCCCAGCAGGCACGAGGCCAAGGGCTTGGGGCGCCCATCGCCGGAGCCCCGCGGCGGCACCCCCTCCTTGCAGTGCCCCTCGGGCGGCACCGGCAGCACCGCCTTGTGCCGCTCCTTGGGGTCCTCCTCGGGCAGCCGCTCCTTGGGGTCCCCCTTGCCCCCCTTCTCCTTGCCCACCAGGAAGCGCTCGTAGTCCTTGGGGGTCTTGGGCAGGGGGCCGGTGTCCCGCTCCCGGCTGCAGGAGCTGGCGGGGGGCCCGGGGGCGGCACGGGTGATGCCGGGGGAAACCGTGGCTGGCAGGGAGCAGGGGGGGCTGTGCCGGAAGGTTCCGCAGGTAGAAGTTATCTGGAGGGGAGGGTAACGCGTGAGACCCCCATGGACCCCCCGCCCAACCGCTGACCGTGCCAATGAGAGGAGGAGTGGGATGAAGGGACAGATGCCCACCACCCCACCCGCTGCCCAAGCACTGGGCATCTGCTCTGGCACCAGCCCCCCACTCCGACACCAGCACTGGGACAGGCACTGAGCCCCCTAACCCTGCCCAGCTGGGGACACGCGCTCTCACAGGGGACCCTGGTACCCTGGCGGCCCCGGTACCTGCCTTTCTGGCTCTCGTAGAAGCGGTGCTGGCCGTAGAGCACGTTGCTGTTGCCGTGGTGGTCCAGGTGGCCCATGGGCAGGAAGGTGGAGGCCAAGCTCCCAGAGAAGCGGGGGTACCCCGGGGCTGGGGGCACAGGGTCAGGGGGGTTGGGGTGGCACATCACCCAGCACCCCAACCCACAGCGCTCTGGCTGGGAACGCCCTGCAGAGCCCATCATCCCCTCCATGCTGGGACCCCCCACGCCCTCTGGGAGCCACCGGGTAGGGGGCTGAGGCCCCCCCAGCCTCGTGTCAGCAGCGGCCGTGCTTGGCTCGGCTCGGCACGGCCCGGGCGGGCTGTCCGTCAGCCGCGTGCGCTGCCCGTCCCCGTCCCCCCGTGCCCCCCCGAACGCCGGGAGCCAGCTGGCAGCCGGTCAAACTACCAGCCGGGCCGGCTGCCAGGGCCCCGCGCCAGCACCGCCGCCCCGCTCCCGCTCCTCCGGCGGGATGGGGACGCCAGCAGGATGGGGGGGGCAAGGGGAGTCAGTTGAACCAGGGCTGCCCTGGGGGTCCCCACGCTGTCACCTGCCCCGTCATCACCAGTGACACAAGCTGGCCCGGCCTCAGCCCAGCTCCCAGGCTGGGGGTCTGCAGCTCCGCATGAGCCTCTCCAGACACCCCAAACCCCAACTGTGGGGGCTGAGCCTGGTTCCCGTGGATGCCCAGGGGGGATTTGGGGAACAGTGCTGCTTGTACCCACATCATCACCCCGAAGCAGTTGTCCAGGGGGCCTGGATCCCATCCACACAGGCACTGGTGGGACATGGCCCACTGGCACTGGGCAGAGCCCCGGTCACATCTTCACCACCCACAGGGACCCCCCGACCCACCCGCGTCCCGGTGCCCACTCACCTTCGTGGGAGTGGGAGAACCAGATCTGGGAGGTGCCGGAGTGGGGCCCGCAGAAGGCTGGCTCTGGGGGGGAGGCGGCGGGGCCGGCGGGGTGGCTGGGCCCCCCCGAGCCCAGGCTGCTGCTCAGGAAGCCCCCCATGAAGGAGGATGGGGGGGCGCTCCCCATCAGGCTGCTGCCGGCTGTGGGGAGAGGACACAGTCAGGGGGGCCGAGGACACAGCTGGGGGGCCAAGGACACAGCTGGGGGGGTTGAGGACACAACTGGGGGTGGTTGAGGATGCAGTTGGGGGGGTTGAGGATGCAGCTGGGGGGGTTGAGGATGCAGCTGGGGGGTTGCACAGGCCCTGTTCACACACATGACCCGCCGTGCCCCCTCCTGCACACACGTGTGCATACGGTTCCCAGGGGGCTGTGCAGCCCACTCGGCACTAGTGCATCCCCTGTGCACACACAGCCCTCCTGAGCACGCGTGTCCCTCGTGTCGTGTCCCTCGTGCACACGCAGCCCAGGAGCACACACGTCCCTCACATGATCACCTCCCTCGTGCTCACACGTCCCTCGTGCACGGATGGCCCTTGAGCACCCACCACATCCCTTGTGCACACGTGGCCTGTGAGCCACATGTCCCTCGTGATCATGTCCCTCGTGATCACAGCCCTTGTGCCATCACATCCCTCGTGCACACACATCCCCCGTGAGCACACGCGGTCCTTGTGCAATCGCAGCCCTCGCGCCCCTCACGTCCCCCAGCCCCACGCTGCACCAGGGCGTGTCAGAGGCAGCAGAGCCATGCAAGGGGCACTGGTGCCCTGCTCTGTGTGTGCCCTGAGAGCACACACGTGTGCTGGTACACAGGAGTGCTTTGCACACGTGTGTGGCTCCCCACACAGCTGCTCCCAGTTCTGGGACAATCCCAAGGTCCAGGGGCCCAAGGCTGTGCCATGCAATGTGTGTACACATGTAAGTGTGCACGTATGTCTGTACACATGTATGGGCACACACGTGTGCTAGGAGGGGCAGGGGTAGCTCCCATCCTGACCCTACCACCTCCCCCACAGCCTGGGGGGGCCCCCAGCACCCCTGGGGAGGCCCATGGCCAGCACTCCCCATCCCGCCCCCCATCCTGCTCCCATCCCGGCCAAACCGTGAGATCATGGTGGAAACTTTGGAGCTGGTGGCCAGCGGCCGGGCGGGGGGAGCTGGGATGGGGGGAGCCAGGATAGGGGAAACCGGGATGGGGGAGCAGCTGCCCCTCACTGCACAGCCCTGCTCCCTGTGCCCCTGTGTGCCGGCGTGGCCATGGCACGGCTCGGCACGGCTCGGCACGCGTGGCGTGGCGCGGAGCGCGGGCTGGCCGCCCGCCCGGCCGGGGCAGGAAGCAATGCTTTGCTCTCTAAGCCAGCCCACGCTCCCCGGCTAATCCCGCCGGGATGCCTCTGGGATGAGTGTCGGGATGTGGTTTCAGGCAGCTTCGCTCCTTCCTCCGCGGAGAGGCCGAGCTGGGCAGGACCGCGTGGGCCGGGGGCACGGCCGCAGCCCTGGGAACCGGACACGCACCAGGATGGGTGGGCACGTCCCACTGTGCCAATGCATCCCGGGAGATCCCTGCCCGGTGCTGCCTGCGGCCAGCCCACCTCTGCACCCCAGCTGTGCCGGGGGACCCCGTGCAGGCGTGGAGCCGGCAGCGTGCTGGGCGGCTGTGTCGGGCGGGAAGCCGAGGTTTCCAGAACAAGACTTTTCTGGAAGCCGTGGAAAGGGTTGGAAAAAAATAACCCCCCACCCCGCCCCAAAGGCGGCAGGGCCGGGGTGTCCCGGGGGGGCCGTGGGGCCGCCGCTCCCCCCCGCCCACCCGCTGACTCACGGGTCCCCCGGCGCGCTCGGCCAGCACTGCCATTCCCACATTCCCACCCGCCTCGCACGCCCGCTCGCCACGGCCCCTGGCACACTTGTGCTCTGCCACGGCTCACCACGAAGCATGGGCAGGGAGAAGCCCCCATCCTGCCCCCTCCAGCCACGCTGACAGTGAGGACAGGGACAGGTCCTCGAGAACGTGCACAACTCGTGTCACCGATGAGCCCACAGTGTCAGAGCAGCCCTGTGCCACAGGTTCCTGAGACCACGCACAACTCACGTCAACAATGAGCCACCAGTGTTGGAGGAGCCCCGTGCCAGGACGGGCACAGCAGCGCAGGGCTGGCTGCCAGCAGGGGACAGATGGGCTGCGGGGTCCCACCCCGGCCCCCCCCCCGCTGCCCCCCGGCAGCGTCACCCTGGGAACTCCCTGGCCGGGCTCCCTGAGGCCAGTGCCGTGACTCAGCCCGCCGGCATCGCTCCCGGCTCCAGCACGAAACTTCCCTTGGCCCCAAATCCGCAGAGAGTCACACGTGTGACAAGTGTGCCAGGTCTCAGCACGGCTGCAACAACGGCGCCGGGGGGTTGCGGGCGCAGGCAGGTCACTGGGGGGACCCGTGGGGGGCAACAAGAGGTGCTCCCCTCCCTACAGCTGCTCCTCGCCCCCGCTCCAAGTGCGGCGCAGATGGGAATTTTCCGGGAAGGCAGAAAGTTTCAGGGCCGGGGTGTGTGGGAGGGGCTGTGGCCCCGGGGGGGTTGACCCTATGGCTGCTCCGGGGTCCCCAAGGTGGTGACAGCCCCCGGGTCCCCGCGGTGGTGGCAGGGGGGACGTGCAGAGGGTTGGGTTTCTCCCTCAGCTATTTCAGGGCTGGAACATTCCTAACAGAGCCAGGGCCACGGGTGGAGGACTGGGAGCTGGCAGGGACCCTCACGCCGCAGCCTGGCACCCTGGGGTTCCCCGAGCCAGGCAGGGGGTGGGGTGCAGCCCCCAGCTCCCCCCCCCGGAGTTCACAACCCACACAACCCCTTTAAAAATCTGACAAACAGGGAATAAACAGGCTCTGGCTCCTCTGGTGCTGTAATTCCAGCTGAATCCATATTGTTACGGCACTAAACGAACGCCGTGATGGTGAAACGCTGCCGGAACGTGCCCGATGGAGCCAGGGGGGCAATCCCAGCGTTATCTGATGGGTTATCTGCTCCAGAGGGCTACAGGCAGCTGTCCTGGCTGGAGCTGCTGCGCACTCTGCGCTTGCACACTCACCAGGGCTGCGTGTGCACGGCGATCACGAGGGTGGTGCACACTCCTGGCACGGCTGGCACACACATGTGCTCAGTGCACGCTGCCTGCACAGACTATTTGCACACCCACCGCACAACCTGACACACACATGCTGTGCAAAACCATTTCTGGAGCCCTGGGGGTCCAGATGTCCCACCCCATTCCTGGTGTCACACAGATGCCAAGCATGTGGACTACCCCCGTGGGGAAACCCCCAAAAGGTGGGGACCATGGTGACCCCGTGTCACTGAATGCCACAAGTGCAGGGTCCCAGGAGGGAGTGACCCCAAGGGGCTACCAGGACTCGTGCCCCCCCGCTCCCTCCAGGAGGGACCCCAACACCCAGTGGGGTCAGACCCTGCCCCGGGGTGATGCTCTGAGGCAGGTGAGGTGCAGGCAGGGCCAAGGGAGTTCTAGGAATTCTCAGATTCTCTGTGGAGCCCACCCCCACCCCCAGTGTCCCCTGAGCAGCAACAAGGGCTGGCAGCAGCTGCCCGTCCCCCCAGGGCCTGGCACGTGGTAGCGTCTCCGCATGGATGGAGCTCATGACTAAGGAACAGTGGAACCACTCGGGAATGATTCTGCAAGACCCGGGGTGATCCGGTGGGATCTGGGGACCTGCACATCCTGCTGGCCACGCGTGTGGCCCCCTGCCCCTCGTGGCTGCCGAGGAGCAGCCCAGTTAATGGCCAAATCTGGTTTAACTTTGACACTCACTTTGGAAATGCGGTGGCATGGTCGGGCTGGTTCAGGGGGCCGGGGGGAGCGGGGAGCCCCTGCAGCAGAGCTGTACCAGAGCTGTGCCAGAGCTGTACCAGAGCCGCACCAGAGCTGTGCCAGAGCCGTACCTCAGCCTCCAGCCCCTCATGAGACCTGTCCCCAGGGAAGCAGCGATGCGGAGCGGCTGCAGCACTGGCACCTGGCCCTGTGTCACCACCCGGCCAGAGGCACTGTCCCCACCACCACCTCCCCACGGATCCCTCCCAAATCCATGTCAGGGAACCGCACAGCACCCGGCCTGCAGCGTAATCCAGGGAGGAGACAGGTGTGGGAGCACATCCAGCCACCGACTCACGGTCCTGGGATGCACACCGGGATGCAAACCCCGCACCGGGATGTGCACTGGGACCTGCACTGTCATGGCCAGGCTGCATGCCAGCACCAGGCTGCACACTGGCACCGGGATGCACACCGGCACTGCTGAGGCCAGGCTACAGGCCAGCACCGAGGTGCACACCAGCACCCCCGGGGTCAAGCCGCCCGCCGGCACGGCCGCGCTGCTCCCAGCAAACCCGGCGCCGCCGTTCCCCAAGGCCGTGTGCCGAGGGCTCGGCCACAGTGACGATCAGCCCGGCGCAGTCACAACTCCCCACTAGTCCAGAAAAACATCTGAAGGACAAGAATCACATCCAGGCCCCAGCGTGGCTCAGCCAGAGTTTCCCACCCCTTGGTTGTGGCAGAGGCACTGGGACCCCCGGCCCTGCTTGGTACAGGGTGTGTCGGGGTGGTGGGACCCACTGCAATCAGGGTGTGGGGGCTGCACCCAGCCTGGGTGGGCTCAGGCAGCTCTGGGGGTCCCTGATGCCCCAGCACCAGGCAGTGCCACAGCCCCACAGCCCCCCTGCCATCATCCACCCAGTGCTGTGCCAAACCTGACGCCGGCCGGAGCGTTCAGTCCCAGCAACGCACGGCCCTGAGTTACGGCTTTAATAAAATCAAGGAAAATACTTTTATCTCCCATTCCCAGGGAGGCCGCAGGCCCCAGCAAAGGCTCCTGGGAGGTGTAGTCCGGCCCCACGCCGGGAGCCATTTGGGGGAGCGCGGTCGGAGCCCCCCAGTCTCGCCGTGCCCCTCGGGTGCCGCGTGCCGCGCCGGCATCGCCATGCCACGGCCAACCGCGGGCTGGCTCCGTGCACTGGGTGGGGTAATTATCAATCATCGGCGTTAATTACCACGCCATGCTGCCACGGCTGCCGGCACCGTGGCTGGGCCATGCTGGGGGGACACGGGGTGCTGGGGACAGGGACCCCCCTCCTGCCGGCACTGCGCCGGCCACTAAATTATCCGGTTTATCCGCCCCAGCGGCGTTCCAGCCGTGTGGAGCTGCGGAGCGCAGCTCGCTGGGAAGCGCTCCGGCTGCGCCGGCCCTGCCAAAGCCGGAATATTTTTAGCTCGTTCTGTTGTTGGGTTTGGCTTCTCTGTTTTTTTTTTTTTCGGCGCGTTTCTGCCGGGGTATTTTTAGCCAGATCCATGTTATTTTAACAACCTCCGGTGCGTTCGGGCTCCCATGTGTCGCCCAGGCCCCGGCGGGTGTGAGGGTCCGGCACGGGGACACCGCCACGCCGGGAAGCCGGAGGGAAGCCGGAGAGAAGCCAGCAGCACCCAGCGCTGGCGTCCCCCCGGGATCACCCGTACGGCCACTGTGAGCCGGAGAGCAGTCGAGCCCCCATCCCAACCCCCCACCCTGGGGACAGGCTCCAAGCCCCCACCACGCCCCACGGCCCCCAAAAGCAGGAGGAAGCCAGGGTGGCCCCCTCAGCCCGGCGGTGGTCCCGGCAGTGAGGCCGCCGGCACAAAGCGAAACCGCCCCGGCCGCGGGCCCGATCCAGCACTACCTCCCCGGCACCCCCCGGTGCCCCCCGGTTTCTGCCTTCTTCCAGGAGCCCCCGTCGCTGCCACCCCCCCCCCGCGCCGGCCCGGCCGTGCCCCCCGCCCTAATCCACGCACTAATTGTAATCCCATTAAAGCAGATATAATTTTATTAGTATTCACAGCTCATCAAGGCGGCGACAATAACCAGCGCTGCCGCCGTGCCGTGGCCAGACAACCGCCCGCGCCGGCGGGAAGCAGGGGGCCCCGGTGCTGCACCGCGCCGAGCCGGCAACCCTGCACCCGCTCCAGCCCTGCTCCCGCTCCAGCTCCATCCCGGAGCTCAGCGGTGGCAGCAGGGGCCCCGCTGGCTGCACACTCAAAGCCCTCCATGCAGCGAACCCCAGTTTAGGTGCAGAGCACCCCAGTTCAGCCCTGCCCGGCTGCAGCCGAGCACATGCCGCAGACAAAGCCACGGGGGCAGCTGGCCGTGGCCGCCGGATGCGGTGACCCCTCGGCAGTGCCGGTTGCCCGTGCGGCGCTCAGCCGTGTGCCGCGCTTTGTCCGGCCCCGGCGGCGAACACGCGCCACGAACCCCTTCGCACCCTGACACTTCGGTGCCCAACATCGAGCCAGGGCTCGGTGACCTTCCACCGCCGCCCCACGGCCCCGCACATAACGGCCTCCTCGTTCCCCCGAGCGTGCCCGTTCATCCAGGCGCTGGGATCTCGCCGGAGCGGCCCGGGGGTCACGCTCCTCCCGTGCCAGCGGAGCGGTGGGATGGGGGAACATCCCCCGTGTGTGTGTGAGTCCTCACCCCAAACCACCAGGCGCAGTGACAGCGGGATCGGCACAAAGGGAGGCCGAGCTCCCGGTGCCGTACCGAGCCCCCCACACCCCTCCCGGCCCCTCGCGCCGCGGCCGCATCGAGCCCTCTGACCTGTGTGCGTGGCCATGGAGATGGGCGCCGGAAAGTACTTGGTGGGCTGGAAGTGTCCGGGGGGCTGCACGGCCCCGTGTGCCGACCCCGCCACGCGCCCGGAGCCGTGCCGGTGGCCCAGGCTGCCCCGCTCCGACAGCAGCCGCGGCGGGGGCGCGAAGTCACGGCCGTCCATGCCGGGGGCACCCACCCGCGGGGGGCTCGGCGGGACCCCGACACGGCTGGTGGGCGATGCTCAGCGCCGCGCCGGGCTGGCTCGGCGGGCGTCCTGCCGCGCTCCGCGCCGGGGCTGTCGGCTCATCCTCCGCTCCTGGCACGGGGGAAAGAAAAGGAGAGAGTGAGAGCACGGCCAGGCTGGGGGTACGGCCCTCCCCACACCCCCAAACCCGCTCGCCCAGCACCCCGCTCCCAGTTTGCCCAGTGCACAGCTCCCTCTCCCTCCGTCTCGCAGGGCCGCGGTTTCCCCGGCACTGCCGGTGCACGGTCCCCGTTTCCCCGCCATCCCCAGAGCACGGCTCCCCTTTCCCCGGTACCCCCGGTTTGCAGCCCCCAGCTTTCCCAGTACCCCCAGTTCGTGGTGCCCAGTTTCCTGAAGGCACAGCCCCCCCCCCCCCCCGTGTTCCGGGTGCTCCCGGAGCGCAGCCCCCCCTCCTTTATCCGTTGTCCCCGGTTCTCGACCCCAATGCCCCGGAGCCCGGGCACGGCCACCCCCAGCTCGGGGCCCGGTTCCCGCTGCTCCGGCCCTTCCTCCCCGCTGCCGAGCTCCAGTTTCCCGGCGCTCCGTTCTTCTCTCTCCCCCGGCTCACCGACCGTATCTCCCCGGGGCTCGGCCCCCGCTCGCCCTCGGCTCCCCCGGTTCCCGTTGTGTCCCCGGTGCTCGGCGCCTCCCTCGCCGCGCTTCCACTATTTCCTTCCTTCCGTCCCCAGCCCCGATTCCCCGGTTATCTCCCCGGTTTCCCTCCAGCCCCACTTCCCCGGTATTTCCCGGTGCCCGGACCCCTCCTCTCCGCGGTTCCCCGGTTATTTCCCCGGTGCCCTGCCCCGGTTTCCCGGTGTCGCCGCGGTGTCCCGGCCCCGGTTCTCGGTCCGTGCCGGTGCCCGGCCGCGGCTCCCGCCCGCCGGGTCATTGTTCTGGCAGCGCCGGGGCCGCGGGGCCCGATCCTGCGGGGGGAGCCGGGCACGGGCCGGGCGGCGGCGAACAAAGGGGCGCGGGGCGGCGAGCGCGGCCGGGGGGCGCGGGGGGCCCCGGGGGGGGCCCGGCCGGGGCCGCGGGCACCGGGGAGGAGTGCTGGGCCGAGCCCCGCGGCGAGAAACACAGGCCGGGGGGGAAAAAAAAAAAAAAATAACGTGTGTTTTCCTCAATAGAACCGAACAAAATTACGTAAAAAAAAAAAAGAAGTGGTTTTTTTATTGATGTAAAAAAAATAAATGTAAAGCGAAAAAAATTAACGTGAATTAATCGAAAGGGGGAAAATATTTAAAGCGAAAAATTTAAGGCGAAAAGGGCTCGGTGCGAAAATGTTTGAAGGCGCAAACGGTTCAGTGAAGCAGCGTTTGATAAGCAAATGATTTAATGAACAAATGTTTTCACGCACAAAATTTTTAATGGACAAAATTTTAAGGCGAAGCGCTTTAAAGCGACGAGTTTTAACAGCAAAAAATGTTTTAACATAAAAATACGAAAGGGGAAAAAATGTTTTAATGGGAAAACATTAAGGGGAAAAATATTTTCGTGGAAAGAGATACAGGGGAAAATATTCTGGTAGAAAAAGGTGAAGAGAAAAAATATTTTTGAAGGAAAGAGACGAACGGAGAAAATATTTTGATGCCGGAAAGATGCAAAAAAAATATTTGGGTGCAAACAAATACAGTGAAAAATAAATAGTGAGGAAAAAATGCAAAAAAAAAATAAATAAAAAAGGAAACGTACAAAGAATGAAAAAAAAATAAAAGGCAAAAATGCAAAATAATTAACGCCCAAAAATTTAAAAATAATAAATCCAAGAAAGCAAAGAAAAAAAACATAAAGCGCAAAGCGCAAATAAAAATAATGCTGAAAACGCAAAACAAAACAGAAAAAAAAATTAATGCCCAAAAGAACCAAAATAAATAACGCCAAAAAAAATTGTTAAGGCGTAAAAAAAAAAAAAAAAAAAAGAAACAGAAACAGAAAACCAAAAAAAAAAAAAAAAAACACAATAACCCCGGAGCGCCCGAAATTAAAATAACCCCCAAACAACAACAGCAACAACAACAACAACAACAAAAAACCCACCCGCGGATCGCAGTTACTTACCGGAGGGGCGTTCCGCGCGCGGGGCGAGTGCGGTCCCGTGGCGGGGGTGCGCAGCGTGCTCCTGCCGGTGCCCGTGCACTGCCCATGCACCGGCTGCTCCTGCAGCAAAGGGAACCGGGGGTGTGTGGTTGGGGGGGGGCGGGCGGGCGGGCGGGGGGGGGGGAGGGAAGGAGGGTGGGAGGGAAGGAAGGGGGGGTGGGAAAAGGCGGGGGGGGTGCGGGGACCCCGCCGCGCCTCCCGCTCACGCCGCGCGTACTCCGGCGGGGCGGGCGCGCCCCGCATGCTAATGAGCGCGTGCCCCGCGCGCGCGCCCCCGCGCTGATTGGCCGCCGCGCGGCGCTCGCGCCCCGCTGGCCATTGATCCCCCCCCGCCCCCCTCCCGCCGGCTCCATTCTTCCCGCGGCGCGCGCGCCGCGCGTCAGGCGAGCGCCCTCTCCTGATTGGTTGGAGCGCAGCCAGCCCGCCCGCCAATCGCGGCGCGGCGCGCGACGGCGCCTAATTCAAGCGCGGCGGATGAATGGGGAGGGGAATAGGCGGTGGCGCGCACGCGCACTGCGCCGCCCGGGAGGCGGTGGCGGGAGGGGGGTGTGTATCGGGGGGGGGCCCGCCCCGCCCTTCCCCGCCGCAGCGCGCGCGCCCCCCCCCCCGCGCACCGATTGGCTGGCGTCGCGCCAGCGAGCTGTCAATCACGCAGTGTAAACAAGGCGCCGATTGGCCGGCACCGATGGCGGTTTCGAGGCTCCCCACCCCCCTCCCCTCAGGGGGGCGTGGGGGGTGCACGCGCGGCCCGGGCGGTTTCGAGGCCCCCCCCGCGCGCAGCCCGGAGCGCCCCGGGCCGAGAGCGCGATCAAAGAGCGGCGAGCGGGGAGCGCACGGGCCGGGCTCCCGCAGGTGGGGCCGGGGGCGACCGGGGGGCTGCGGGGCCTGCGCGCCCCGCAGGGTGCGGGCTGTAGCGCTGGGGGACGTGCGGTGCGAGGTGGGGTGTGCGGCGGCCGGGGGGTGCGGTGTGGGGGGCCGCGCACAGCAGGGTGGGGGCTGTGTAGTGTTGGGGGGCTGTGCAATATGGGGGGACCGTGCAGAGCAGCGCTGGGGGGCTGTGCAATATGGGGGGGCCATGCAGAGCAGCGCTGGGGGGCTGTGCAATATGGGGGGGCCGTGCAGAGCAGTGCTGGGGGGCTGTGCAATATGGGGGGGCCGTGCAGAGCAGCGCTGGGGGGCTGTGCAATATGGGGGGACCATGCAGAGCAGCGCTGGGGGGCTGTGCAATGCCGGGGGTGGCAGTTTTGGGGGTGTGCAGTGTTGGGGGGCTGTGCAATGTGAGCGGGCCATGCAGAGCAATAGGGGGGGCTGTGCAAGGGGGGGACACAATATGGGAGGGCTGTGTGGTGTTGGGGGGCTGTGCCGTGTGTGGGGGCCGTGCAGAGCAGGGTGGGGAGATGTGCAGTGTTTGAGGGGCTGTGCAGTGGGGTGGTACGATGTGGGGGGGCTGTGCAACGCGGGGGGTGCAGTGGGGGGAGGCCGTGCAGAGCAGGATTGGGGGATGTTGGGGGGATCACACAGTGCAGTGTCGGGGGGGCTGTGCAATGTGGGGGGTGCAGTGAGGGGGATCATGGAGAATGGGGGGGGGTTGTGCAGTGTGGGGGGTTGCTGGGTTGGGAGGATCACGCAGTGCAAGGTAGGGGGCCAATGTGGGGGGGGCTGTACAGTGTTAGAAGTGCAACGTGGGAGGGGGAGAGTGAAATGTGAGGGGGCTCTGTGGTGCAAGGTGTGGGGGGGTCCAGTCCTAAATAACCCTGAAATGCTTGGGGGGAGAGTGCAGTGTTGGGGGGCCCTGCGGTGCAAGGTGAGTGGGGGTGCAGTGCTGGGGGGCTGTGCAATGGGGAGGCTGTGCCATGGGGGATACAATGTTGGGGGGCTGTGTGCAGTGTTGGGGGGGGGCATGGTGGGAGGGGGCACTGCAAACTGAGGGGCTGTGTCACAGGAGGGGCTTCAGAGAGTGAGGGACTGGGGACCACACAGTGGGAATGGGAGCAGGAGAGGTGTTGGGGGCCAGGGCTGCTACTGGGAGGGGGGCCCAGCAGAGGCTCCCACTGGGGTCCCCACTGGGGCCCTGCAGGGTGGGTTTTTTTCCTTTTTTGCAATAAAAGGCTGTAATTGATTGAAAAGGCTGAAATAAATCACAATCTCTCGTAACCACGATTAGATTACGGTGGGCGATCCATCACAGGGGACGGCAATCGAGTCAGGAGGGAGCGGCCGGGGGCCCACGGGGACAGAGCCGAGCACACTGGGACGCACGGACACGGCACGGGGACAGACAGATGGACAAGGACAGCCGGGAACAGGCGGCTGCACCGCGGGGCACGGCCCAGCACAGGCGCTGGTGCAGCGGGACGTGCAGCTGCAGCACAGAGCCGTGCCCAGGGACGCGCCGGGGGACACGCTGACACGCACACCGAAGGACACGGGATCACACCGGCAGCTCGGAGGCACAGCCTCCTTATCCTCTCCCATGGCCACCGTGTGAAGGCCGGTTGGATCCCTCTCCGTGTGGGAAAGGCCAGGAAAAAGCCGTTATGGATTATCCCAGCGCGTGGAGCCGGTGCTGGAGGGGAGCACGGTGCAGATCCCAGCCTTGGGGCTCCGCGGCGTTTGGCTGCCAGGGGTCCCGGAGCGCTGGGGAAGAGTTCCTTGACTGAAAAAGAAAACTGAAAAAGCCAAAAAAAGCGGCTGTGAGGCTCTTCCTTCCCCAGTGACGGCAGCGGGAGGGGGAAGGATCCGGGGGAACCTCCTGTGCTGGGTGTGGGAAGGGGCTGAGTCAGGGGAATGTGGAGCACCAAGCCCATGTCCCTGGGCACGGTGGGCAGACCCCCAGGGGGAACACTCCCCCCATGGCAAACCCCCTGCTGTGGGCAGCCTCCCTCCCTGGGCAGACCACCCTCTGTGAGTTGGCATCCCCATAGGCACGGCCCCCTCTGCCTGTGGGCAGACCCACCCTTGGGGGTGCATTCCCTCTGAGCAGCCCCCCCAGTGGGTAGGCAGACCCCCTGCTGTGGTTGTACATCCCACACGAGCAGCTCCCCCAGCCCGGGGGTACAACTCCACTGTGCCGAGGCTGATCAGTGAAGTGAGCCCAAATGAGTGCAATTAAAGTCAATTTAATGAGGACCCCCCCACATCCACCCCCCAGCCCTGCAGCTGCCTTTGTCCGCTGCTGCTGCACACACGGTGCCTGTCCCACCCCCCCACTGGGCCTGTGCCACTGCAGAGCCCCTGAGCACGGTGTCACCCCTGGGGGGGCAGGAGGGGACCTGGGGGGCAGTGGCTGAGGCCAGGGCCTGTCCCTGCCCTGGGGACTGGCTGGGATGTGTTTAGGGGTGCAGCAAGGAGGCTGCAGCCCCAGCAGCGTCCCCCCTCCTCAGCTGTTCTCCTGAGCTTCATCCTCCTGGGAGCTGCCAAGCCCCCTCGGAAGAAAGAGGAGGCTGGAGGATCCCCCAACACTCCTTGGGTGGGAGCTGGAGCAACCCCTGGCTCTGCCTGGACCCCCCAGCACTGCTGCAGCGGGACCCCCTGGCTGGTGTGACCCACTGCCGTCCTCCAAGGCTCATCCCAGGGCTCTGCATGGCACGGAACAGCAGGTATGGCTCCCAGGACAGGCAGTTTTCCAGCTGGCTGTGGCATTCCCGGCGCGTCTCAAGGCCGTCTGCGTCCAAGGGTTGTGTTTGTGGTGCAGAGGGACGAGGTGGCTCAGCACCACTGTCCCCTCTGCTCCCAGCTCAGGGCCCTCGCCCCCTGCCCAGCACTCCCGGGGCTGGTGGGCAGCGGGGGGCACAGAGCCACAGCCGCTTAGGGGTCCGAGGAAAAAGGAAGGAACTTAACTCCCATTAACCATCCCATTGTACTGGCCGTGGGAATAATCGGGTTTGCTAATGCAATTGCTGCCGCGATGCGAAAATCCGACTGGAAAATGTATTAGAGCAATTATCCGCCTCCCTCCGCAGCCGGCGGAGCATTAATATTCAATTTTGATGTGGAAGCCCTATTATGTTAATGACTTTGGTGACAAAAGTCGTTAATGCAAGACGTTCCCTTCATGGCAGCAGCATCAGCCGGGGCGAGCAGGGGCTGCTGCCACGGGATGGGATGGGGCACGGTGCGAGGGTGTGGGGTGGGGCTGTGGGGGGTCCGGGAGGAGCCCCCTCCCCGGCCTTACGGGGGTCCTGGTGCTCGGGTCGAGCAGCCGCTCCACGTTCTGGAGGTGCCGGAGCTCCCGGGTCTGCGCCGGGGCGGATTAGCCGCGCTGCAGCACACCCGGCAGCGCCGCTCCCTCCCCGCAGCTGCCCTCCTTTGTTCTCTGCCCGAGCCCGGGGAGATGCACCGGGAGTTCCCCGCCTGCCGGGAGGTGCTGGCCGGTGTCCCGGCCATCAGGTGACACTGGTGCCGTGCCCCTGCCCCGGTGCTGCTGCCGCGGTTTGGGCAGTGCCATGGGCAGGCCTGGATGGGTGGATAGGTGGGTGGGTGGATCTGGAGCTGTGGGCTGGTGGGGGGGGGCACAGGGAGGGGGGTGAGGAGCAAACCATCAGTAGAAGCAGCACCCCCTGGCCTTGCCATCAGCGGCCACCACTGCAGCTCCCATGTCAGTGCCATGGGCAGTGTGAGGCTGAGCTGCACCGTGACAGTGTCCCGGAGCTGCTGGAAGGGACAGGAAGGGGCAGACATGGAGCTGAGAGCTGCCTGTGACGGAGAAAACGACCATGACCTTCACCTCTCCAGCAAAGGGCTTGTACCCTGGGCTGGGAGTGACTGAAGGCCCCAGTTTTGCTGTGAGTGTGGCTGGCAGAGGGTGGCCCTGTGGCACAGGAACCCAGCTGGCCTGGCACTGGGGCTGGTTGGGAAGGAGGAAATTTTTCAGGGCCAAGGAGGGGACAGCAGAACTCAGACACAACCCAGGCATAGGCTGGGATTTCTGTTGGCCCTTTCCAGGCTCCCCCAGGAGGCTCCTGCCAGGTGCTGTCCCCTCTGTGCAGTGAGTGTTCTGTGTCCCAGTACAGGAATTGGCACGTGGCTGTATCCCCACCCTGGGGGTCCATGTATGGCACAGCTCTGCCTGCATGGGGGGCTGCAGCAGCTGGGATTTGTTGCCCAGAGCCCCCCAATATGATGCCACCCACCCCCAGTCCTGGTTCTGATGGGCGAATGGGGCCACAGGCACCCCAGCACAGCATAACCCTGCTGCCACCTTGGGCGCCCTGACCCACAACACCCCCGGGACAGCAGCCGAGGGACCCGTCCAGGGTGTCCCCCGCGGTCTGCCGGGGCAGGAAGGTGCCGCGCTGATGCTGCCACACGGGATCCGGCACTGACGGTGCACGGTTGGGCTGCTGGGGACGGGACACCCCCTGGGGACACAGGACCGCTCTGGGGACACACCCCGGTGGCCCGGGGCCGTTCCGGGGGCGGCAGGGCCGGGTCCTCCCGCGATCCCCTCGCGGTCCCCTCGCGGTCCCCGCTCTCGGCTCCACGCGCACGTGGCCGGGCCGGGCCGGGCCCCGGGCCCCGCCCCGCGCCCCCATTGGCCCAGGGCCCCTCGTCCCGCGCTGCCATTGGCCCAGCGCCCCCCGTCCCGCGCTCCCATTGGCCCCGGCGCCCTCCACAAACAAAGGCCGGCGCCCAGCGGGGGGCCCAACGCGCGGCGCTGATTGGCGGGGCGGAGGGGGCGGGGCGGGCCCGGGCAGGCCCCGCCCCCCGAGCCACGCCGGGTGCCCTAACAAGGAGAGGGGCGGGGCGTGCCCATTCATGCGCGCAGGGGAGGGGCGGGGCCAGCGCGGGGGCCGCGCTTCCCGCGCGCGGCGCGTTCCCACGGCGCGGGCGGGCGAGCGAATGAATGGGCGCGCGCGGAGGGCCCCGCACGGCTCGGTACGGCCCCGTAACGCTCCGCACGGCTCGGTACGGCCCGGTAATGCTCCACACGGCTCGGTAAGGCTCCGTACGGCCCCCTACGCCTCGAGGCCATTGCCGCGCGTGGGTACGTGCGGGTGGGGAGCGTGTCCACTCGCGGGTGTGACGGTGCCAGGGCGCGCGCGATGCGTGTCCTGCCTGTGTGTGTGTCCCTGCGTGTCCTCGGTGCTGCCGCGTCCACACGCACCCCGCTCTGTGCCTTCCACACCCACGCGTGTCCGCCCCCCTCCCCCGCGCGTTTGTTGTGCTGGGAGGTGAGGGGCGTTTCCCGGGGCCCCCCACGATCGCGGCTCTGCATCGCCCCAGCCCGGCCCTGCGGTGCCCACGGACACCACCATCGGACCCCACAGCCTGGGGACCCCGCAGCTGCCACTGGGGTGACACCATGTGGGGGGTCACCACTGCCTCTCACCTCCCCCCAAAACGGGCTGTGCTGCTATACCCCCCCTCCCCGCACAGATCAGCCCCCTTGCCTCCATCTCCCTCATCATGCCCATAAATTGATTCCCAATCCGGTTCCCACCCTGCCAGCCCCTCGCGGGACACGCGGCCGCTCCCGGCCCGCGCCGGAGACGTGGACTGAACTTTGGTCCCCGAGCAATTAAGGTGCCTGAAACTGCACTTCATTAATGGTTGTTCCGCAATAAAACCCATCAAACTGCCCTTATTTGCAATATAAAACCGCAATTTGTTTTAATTTATGTTTTTCCATCCTTGCCGGGTGGTTCCTGGGATCTGCCAGGAGTCTGTCACTGGAGCTGGCTGTGGGGAGCGGGGTGGTGGGTGCTGGTCCCCGTGAGAAGGGGGCACACGGGGTGGTGGGTGGGCGCAGACCCTCAGGGGCACCATGGCATGGGTGGCCTCTGCCCCAGGTCTGGAGAGGAGGTTCCCATTCCTTCCCATTCCCTCTGGACCGTGTGCTGTGTCCCCCAGGAAGGGAGGGCAGGGATGTTCCCAGGGTGCTCTCACGGTTCCAGGGAAGAGCATCCCTGTGCCATGGGAAGGTTCATGGGAGCCCCCCCAACCCGGAGCTGCCACTGAGGCGAATTCCTGAAGAAAAATCTCTGAGAGCAAGGGTGAGATGGGGGTGGGAGCCCCTGTGCCTGCATTTCATTGAGGAGGGGTGGGCCCGGCCCTTTTCCTGGGACAGCATCACCGGTGGGAGCTGGGACTCTGGCTCAGCTGAGGCTGGGGTGTGCACACACATGGAGCTGTCACATCCGACACAGCAGCGGCGCCTGGAGCTCCCAAGGGATTTGTACTTCCATAAAGCAGCGCGGAATCCCCGCGGGATCAGCCGGCCCTGAGCCCCCATTTCTAATTACAGTAATTGTGGCTCTGGCATCCTCTGGGGCCGGTTGTTCTCCGGGGCTCCAAATCCAGGCGGGAGGAGTCTGGGCCATGGGGCAGGACTGGGAAGGGCTCTGAGCCGCCCGGGCTTCCCGGTGGATCTGTGGTGGGAATACTGCCACTGGCTGCCAAATCCAAAAGGGCCCTTTGCCGGCTCCCAGTGTCCTGTGCTGGCACAGGGGGGTCCCCATCCCAGCTGGCAGCTCCTCATGCAGGTGCCTGGCCATGCAGGGAGTTGGGACTTTCCAGGGAATTCTCCCTTGCTATCAGCAGGTCCACAATGGGAATCTGCCCCGGCACTGCTGGGGAGGGACACAGGCAGTGCTGGGACAGAGCCTGGCTCCTGCTGGAGGCAGGATTTGGCCCTGGAGTGTTTGGAACTGCAGAAAACTCCCATCCCTCGGGATGGGCATGGAGATCCCAGGGGGAGGTGGCAGAGTGGGGCCTTCTCCCTTGGTCTCCCCATCCCATAGGAATTCCCAGCTGGCTCTGGATGCTTCCCAGGCTCCCACTCACACATGGAGAAGCCACTGGAGCTCTTTTCCTGGCAGTGCTGAAGCAGAACACGCTGGGGGCACCCCCAAAGCGGCTCCGTGACACCCCGAGGGGATCCCTTGGCCCAGCCCGAGGACACACACGGCCACGGCCCCTGCTCTGGCACAGGAGCCAGGAAAGCGCCGCCGCTGGAGCTACTGATCCTGCGCCACACCTGGAGGGAATTAGGCCGCCTGTTCACCTCCCTGCAAACCTTTTGTAGAGCGAATTCCTGCGGTTTCCAGTCGCAATTGCTACAAATTATACGAGCACCGCGTGTTTCGCTCCGACGGGAGCGCTGACCTGCTGCTGTGCATGGCCTCGGGGGACCCCGCCACAGCCCCCCGCAGCTTTCCTGCTATTCTCCTTGGGTTTTCTGCCTTGTCCTGCAGGATTCTGGGGGGTCCGTCTACGGTGGGCTTTGGGATCGCTCCGGTTGGGATGGGGAGCAGATGCATTGTGTGTGCACAGCTGGATGCGTGCCCAGATGTGCCCCCAGGAGGGGGTTCCCGGGGGGATGTGCTGCCCTCGAGGGGCCGTTCGGGACCCCCCCATCGTCCCGGGGACTCCTGCCCGGATGCCAGCGCTGTGGTCATGTGCATGCGTGCACATGCATGCATGTGAAGCCATGCGCACAGCCATGTGCTTTCCATGCATGTGCGTGTGTGTTTGTGCACTCCCGCACGCCCCTGGCCGCACTGAGCTCCCCGAGGGTGCCCCCAACAGCGGGGACCCCCCGTTATCCCTCCCGGCCTCCCAGGACCAGCGAGAACGGTCCTCCAAGGCGGTAGGAGCGTCCCCACTCGGCGGCGCGTACCACGTGACTTCCGGGAGCGGCGGCGGAAGACGGAAGTGCCGCTGTGGCCGGTGCCGGGTCGGGGCGGGCCTGGCGGGGCCATGGCGGGCACGGGCGGCTGAGGGGGCCGGGGGCACCGGGGGGCTCCAGGAGGATCGAAGGGCTCCAAGCCGGCCGGGGGGCGCGGGGAGCGGCCACAAACCGGGCCCCCTCCCTCGCCGCGGGGACCCCCCACCGCGGGCCATGGCGGCGGCGGCGGCGGCGGGATCCAACTGGGGCCTGATCATGAACGTGGTGAACAGCATCGTGGGCGTGAGCGTGCTCACCGTGCCCTTCTGCTTCCGACAGGTAAGCGCCCGCTCCGCGCCCCCCCCGGCGCTGGGGGGGCTCCCCGGGGCCGCCCGGTGGGGAGGGTGATCCCGCCGGTGGCCCCCAGGCTGGGGCGGCTGTGCCGGGCCCTGCCCTGGTCAGCCAAAAGCCCCCGTGCGGGTGCTGCCCCACTCCGGGGTACCCGGGGGGAGGGGAGGCAGAGCCCACGTTTGCCCCCCTGGTCCGAAATTGGGGGGGTGGTTCAGGGGTCGGCAGAGGAAAGTCAGCAAAGGAAACGCTGAAGACTCAGATCAGGCCTCCCTTGAACCAAACAATGCAGTTTTGTTTGTGGTGGGGTCTCCAGCTCGTCATCTCTAAACCAAACTCTGTGTTTTCCCCTTCCCCGGGGTCTCCAACTGATCATTCCTGCCCTTCTTGTGAGGAGCAGGAAAAACTAAACCAAAGGATTTGTCCATGTGACAAGCACGAGTCGATTGGGAGGCATTTGCAAATGCCTGCTGTGCCCCCAAGCCTCAAACCCAGGATCTGCTCCATCCCCAGGGCCCCCCTGCCTCAAAACAGTGGGAAAAGGGCAGCTGGGATCAGGATTTGGGCCTGTTCCAAGTCACCTGCTTGAAAAGTGACCTGTGGTTCCCTCCCTGTGCAGAGAGGGAGGCAGGAGAGGAGCTGGGTGAGGGGTTTGGGATACCAAGGAGTGGTTAATTTATCAAGCTACAGCAGGGGTGGAACCTCGGGGTCTGTCTGTGCTCCCTGCTGGGGGATGAGCCAGGGGGGAAGTTCTGCTCCACAACTCACTCCCAGTTCACTCCTGGGAACTTCGACTGGTGCAGCTGAGGGCTGTGGGAAACACGAGTGTGTTCCCTGTGGCCTTGGGCTGTGGAGAGAGTGATATGGAGCTGATGGGGAAGGGAGGGAATTCTGTGAAACAGGGAGAAGCGTGACTGGAATTACCCAGGGGTGCTGAGGGAGGACCTGACCCCTCACCTCCCACTGTTTTCTTCCCCCTGTGCTCTGTTCCAGTGTGGGATCATCCTGGGGGCTGTGCTGCTGATCTTCTGCTCGTGGATGACCCACCAGTCCTGCATGTTCCTGGTGAAGTCGGCCAACCTGAGCAAGCGCAGGACCTACCCCGGCCTGGGTGAGACCCCTGCCCCAGGGCTGCTCCCCAGCCCTCCCTGCTGGCTCTCACACCTGCAGTGTGACCTGGGCCTCCCGATTTCCATTTTCCCACTGCTGCTGCTGGAACAGCCGATGTTTTCCTGCTGCAGTTCCCGTTCTCCCCTGGGGCAGCACCGGGGTCTGATCCTGCCCCCGACAGCCCAGCTAATGGTGCTGAGTTGTTTTGGCTCCCCAGGGCAGGGGAGGAGGTGCAGCACTGCCCGATCCAAACCCCAGCTCCCGGGAGGCGTCTGGGATGAATTAATTGTGGGTCTGGGATGAATTAATTGTGGATCTGGGCACGAGTTCCCCGCCCGGCGCTGCCGGGACAGCGGGTGCTGCCAGCCTGGCATGGAGCTGGGCTGCCTGGAGCCGAGCTGGGAGCTCCTTTATGGCTCAGCAGAGAGGAAACAGAGTGAGCTTCCAAGGGCCTGAGAAACCAGAAACATCTGGAAGGTCCCTGGGTGGGTTTTGGCAGGGCCTGGCCGCCCTCGGAGCACGGTGCTGGTGCCAGGAGCCCGTGGCCTCTCTTGGAATCCTGACTGACCTGGGGGGCAGGAGGAGGTGGGGGGGGTTCCAGTGCTCTCCATTGCATGTGAAACAGCAGGAAAAGCCACTTTTTCCTTGTTTTCCCTTATTTTCCCGTGGGAGGAGGGTGCTGGCTGGCGCTGCCCTGGTACAAGGGTGCTGACAGATGGGTTTGCTCCTCCCTCCGGGTGCCTGAGGTGCTGCTCCTGGGAAGTACATTCTGGCTGCTAGGAACGGGAAAGCTGGAGCAGCTCCGTGGTCTGGGGATTGTTGTGATGCCGGAGAGAAGGGGGAGCCCGCATTCCAGCTGCCAGTGCCGCCCCCCCGGCCCCCTCCACACGCCTTTGTGTGCTGCTTCCCCCAGTACACAGAGTCCCCTCCACCTTGGAGCGTGTCCCGGGAAAAGGGATCCTCTGCACGCTCCCAAGCCAAGGGGCTGGAATATACAGAGGGCCAGTAATGCTTCCCAGCTTCCTCCTGGCACGAGGGGGCTGGCAGCCGTGCTGTGCCCACTCCCTGTGCCCTGGGAGAGGAGCCACGGGCAGGGACAGCCCCGGGAGCGCTCCCGCGCCGCATCCCAATGCTCCGGGGTCGGGCAGCTCCACACAGACCCCCTTTGTCCCCGCGGGCCGGGCCCGGGGACATCTGCGGGCACTCCTGGCAGCCCCGGGGCCGATGCCGTGGGAGGATTTGGCAGCTGAGCCAGGGAGGAGAGTTGTGCACATTCCCTGCGGGCAGGCACTGCCTCCCGGAGGGACGGCGGCACAAAGGAGGGGCTGGCCCGGGCTGGGGCTGGGCCATCAATGCTGCAGGGAGGGGAAGGGCCTCGGGCAGGTGTGTGGGCGAGGAGGGAAGCAGGATGCAGTTCCCAGATGGATTTTAACCAGGAGATGGGTGAATCCCTCCCTTCTGGCTGTGCAGGGGCTGTGCTGGCCCTGGGGCAGCTCAGCCCCACAGGGGAGCCGCTGAAGCTCCATCCCAGGAACCACCTTGGGTTTAAAAGGCTTCTCTGATTCCTGAGCAGGCTCAGCTCTGCCCAGCCTGGGCACCCAGAGGTCCCATTCCAAGGATTCCACTGTACCATTTCTTTTACAGTCGTCACCTCCAGGAGAAGATAAAGGATCCAATTTTTCCAGTGTCCCCAGGTGGGGACATCAGGTGTAGTGTTAGGAGGCATGTTCTCATTGAACATCAATTCCAAACAGTCGAGGAGATGGGCTGGTTCCAGCCCCACCAGTGGCTGTGTCCATACCCAGGGGCACCTGGCTGTGTGTGCCAGAAGGATGGAGCGCCGTTGGATCCTCCTGGAGCTCAGCCTGTTAATACCCATCTCCAGGAGGGATATTTTCCTCTTACTCACTCCTCTCCCTCCTCCCAGGCCCTCTCTGTGTGGGACTGGCCCCCCCAGGGCTGTTGCCTTTTCCCCCATGGCTGTGGATTCCCGGAGGAGGCCGGGATGGCCGTTCCCGGTGCCCGGGCGCTGTGCCTGGTGGCGGCTGTCCCACCACCCTGGCACCGAGCCAGCAGCTATTTCGGGTGCTCCCCCACGTCCCCGCTCCAGGCTGTGGGTCCCTGCCGTGCCTTTTGCTCATTTTGTGGGAGAACATCTCGTTTCCTGAATTTTTAGCTCAAAGCAGAGTCCAAGAGAATCAGGAGTTGAAGTTAATATTTAAAATAGCAGAAGAAGCTTCCAGAAAGGATCCGAGTTTGTGTGCTGGCGGGTTCCAGGAATGTTGGGCTGTGCCTTGAGGGAAGGCAGAGGGGACTCCGGGGTGGTGGGTTCATGCTGGACAGATTTGGGCACTGTGGTCTGGGTTTGGAGCTCTCCGTTCCCATTCTGCCCAGTAGGGTCTAAAAATAGAAGTGGAGTTTTCTTGGCATTGTTATTTTTGAGAGAAAACCCAATGATTTAAGGACTACTGAGCATTTTCTGCTCCAGCCCAAGGATGGGAGGGGGGGAAAAGCAAAGCCTTGGCAGCGGCCCTTTGGTGTGGGTTGGGAGCACTGGGTATTCTGGGAATGGGATTGAACGTTCTGGGCACCAGCTCAGCTCTCCCAGCCAGCCATGTCAGGCGGCCCAGTTCGAGGGGGAAGATAAAAATAAAAAGGGGAGTTGGATTGGAATTCTGCTCCACTTCAACTTTTGCCACACAGAATCTTGTACAGGAATATTTTCTCTCCCATTGCCTTTAATGGCTGCCATGTGTGGCTGCTGCTTCACACCACTTCTGGTTTTAAATAGAAAAAAAAAGAACCTGCTTGCTGGCTTTTCCTCATCTTTGTTCCTGTCTTATGTGGTTTTCAGTTCCCAGAGGGAATGGCTGAAAAAGAAAGTGGGAGGGTGAGGCAAACAGCCCCCAAACACCAGCAGTGGGGCCCTGCTGCACTGCCCTGTGTCACTGTTAGTGTGCAACTTTGAACTGGCCTCTGCCCTATTCTGAGCCTTTCTTTGACTAACTTCCACTTTTTTTTCTGTTTTATGCCAGCATTTCATGCCTATGGAAAAGCAGGAAAAATGTTGGTGGAAACAAGGTAAATCTGCTGCTTGTTCAAAGCATGAACAGTTTGGATTTGTTTGGGGAAAACTCCTGCTCTGAGCCTTGTCCTCCTTCCTTCCCCTCCTGCCTCCTCTGGTCCCCACAGCCCTCCTGCCTCCTGGAATGTGGCAGGAGCCCGAGTGAGATCCCTAAGCCCAGCTCACAGGTGTCACCTCCAGCGTATCCCGCCCGTTCCCAGGCGGAGCCGGGAGCAGTGGGAGCACAGAAGGTGGGAGAGAGCTCATCTCCTGCTCTGCTGTGAAATCCCAGGCATGTCACTTGTGGCTGTTCTCCAGGGGTGACATCCCTGCTGAGAGTGCTGTGAATGAGTGGGAGGGGGAGCGTTTGGTTCCCTGGATCCATGGATCTGCTCTGGTCCTGCTCATTCCTGCTGTGAGATGCCTTGAGGGAGGGAGAATCCTGTCTTCATTTTGGGACGGACTCTGCTTCCTCCCATGACCCCAGTACAGTAGAAGCTCCCTGCAGATCTCAGGTGATGGGACATCCTCACAGCCCTGCTTTTTCCAGCAGGGATTCTTTTCCAGGCATCTTGAGCCCAGGCCAGGCAGTGGTGGTGGCTCCTTCCCTCACCCCAGCTGCAAACTGCTGCACAGCACTAAAAATACACAGAATATTCCTCAGATGTTACTTGTCCGTGCAAGCAGTGGCTGTAATTGCCACGGGGATGTTCTATAATTGGAACTGGGAAGGAAAGTGGTCCAAGAGTGGGAGGAGAAGCAGTTCATGGACAATCTTTTCATTAAAGTTTGGTCCATTGTGTGGAGAGACATTGGAGAGCCCACTGGATATTGAGATTCATGGCACGGCTCTGCTGTGGGGTGTGGGCTCCAAGAGCCTTATGCTGATTATTTTAGAGGTTTTTCCAGGAACTGAAGGAGTTCTTGCCATCTCCAAGATTGGTTTTTGGAGTTTGTTTTTTTTACCCATGGCTCCAAACAGCAGTTAAACCAGTGCATGGTCGGTTAGCAGAGTTACATCTCCCAGGCAATTAGTGTGGATGGGGGTTCTCTGATGGTTGTTTTGCTGGGATTGAGTGCAGAAGGGTTGTCCTGCCCTTCCCAAGGTCCTCCTAACCTGTCCCTGTTTCTGTTTGCAGCATGATTGGGCTGATGTTGGGCACCTGCATCGCTTTCTACGTCGTCATCGGCGACTTGGGCTCCAACTTCTTTGCGCGGCTGCTCGGATTCCAGGTGAATTAATCCCACCTACCATGCACACAGTGCTCCCAGATCTTCCACTGAGCTGTGTGTTCCTTGGATACAGCACAGCTCCTGCCTTGGAGTGTGCTCAGCACTCCACTGGGGTCCCCTCATGGAGAGCTTTGCGGGATGCCTGGAGCACGGAGCCTTCGGCTCTGGGAAGTCCTGGAAGCCCAGACATATGGTGAACAATCAGCTGTAAAACTCCAGTAAGGCATTTCCATCAAAGGAATTCTTTTTAACTTGTTCCCTTATTAATTCTGGAGCAGATTCCTTGGGGAGATGATGCTTCCTGCCTTAATTCCAGCCCCAGTGGGTAGTGACAGGCAATTCCTCTGCCTGAGTTCTCCCCTCTCAGTTCAGGAGGGGTTTTTGTCCTGTCCCTGGCTGTTTTGGTGGCCAAAGTCATTGTGTTCCTGCCTCCTCAGCCGTGTGATGAGCCTGGTGCTGGCTCAGGATGCTCAGAGGCAAGAGGTGCTCCTCGTGGGCATGGCTGGAAGCTGGTACAGGAGCCGTGCAGGGAAGCAAAAGGACATTTGGGAAGCAAAAGGGTTTTTGGTGGAACTGTTATCTGCGCTGCCTGATGCTCCTAAGCTCAGATTAAGGGGCTGTGAAGTTAGAAAGGATGTGTTGAGGCCACAGCCAAATTAGGTATTAAATATTTCCAAGTGTTCTGCTTTAATAAATACCAGTGTGAGGCTTTGATTAATTTTCTGGATCAGAGTTTCCAAGACTTCAATCTCTCGTTTCCCCGAGTAAGTTTAGTTTTTATTTAATTGCATGAAAATACCTAAATAGCTTGTGCTGGATTAGCATTTAACCCCCCTCCCACCCCCCAAATTCTTCTGCCTCGGACCTGTCACACACTGCAGAGCAACAGTGGCACCCAGTGACTGTCTCAGCTCATCACAGACGGAGCCCAAGGAACGTTGACTTTGCAGCATCGGATCTTTAAACACCTGCAGTCACAGAATTTCACACTTTATAGCTGTTTCTCACTCTGGGAAAATGAACCATGTCAGGGTTTGCTCGTTTGGTGGATGTTTTGGGTGTCTTCCCTGCTCCAGGTCTTTATGCAGGTCCCTTTTCCAGGTGTCGGGCAGTTTCCGGATAGTCCTGCTCTTCGCTGTCTCCCTGTGCATCGTCCTCCCCCTGAGCCTCCAGAGGAACATGATGGCCTCCATCCAGTCCTTCAGTGCCATGGCTCTCATCTTCTACACTGTGTTCATGTTTGTGGTGGGTATGGACACTGAGGATCCTGTTTTCCTACTGTTTTAACTCAGGTGTTCCCTGCAGGGGCAGGCCTTGAGTTTAAAATGTCCTTCCTGATAATTAGTGCTGGGAATAACTGGGCATCTGGGTGCCTGTGCTCCTGAACTGGTGGAAGTGGAGAGGTTTGCTTGTTGGACACCAGCAGTTCTGTTTCTTCAGCTCCATAAACTCTGTTTTGGCACTTGGTGTGAACTTGTTCTTAGAGGTTTCTAGAAAATACGTATTTTTATTTCTTCCCTGAGCTGGACAGACTCTTGACCATTTTGATGCCATAGGGGGAGTGGAATGATGCCCAAACTGGCCCGTTTGGCTCTGCCAAGCCCCGTTTCCTCAGAGGTGAAAACTGAATTGTGCTTTTTCATGACCAGTTTCACCTCCTGGATGCTCCTGTGGTTTGCTCGTGGAGCCCCAGCCCTGTCTCGCCCAAATTTCAGGACTGGAAGAGCTGGAAGGAAAGGGAGGTGTAGGAATTCTTTCCATGCAACTTTTCTAGTATGTTGTGCAGGGTCACACCTCGGAGCCTGCTTCCACAGGGAGGTGTGGAACATTCCAGGAGCTGTGCCTTTAAGAAAGCCACAACATTCATGGGAGTTGGCTGCACCAAAACATCATCTCTGGGGATTAGAACCCCCATCAAGAGATATTATAAACAGGCATTCAGACATATTTACCTTCTGCTTCCTGTGCAACCCAACCCCTGCCAATTCCTGTGTCTGTGACAAAGGAGCTCCCTGGGCTCAGCTCTCCCCTTTTCCATGAAGTTTATCCTTCTCTTTGGTGAGCTGGTGTTGTTAAATGCCTCTGGTGAAGCAAGTGGGATCCTGTTTTGGGATCCTTTGTCTCTGCTGAGCAGGATCCTCCAAGGCCACTGTCAATTCCCGTTTGGATTTAAAAACACATTAAAAAACGTGCAGAAGAGGCTACTTTGAACAATAATTCTCACAGTTAAATGTGTCAGTGGAAATTGTCCCACTCTGATGTGTGCTGTGATGTCTGATGGTGTCAAAGAAGGGGCAATGTCACAGATCCTTTAAAATCCTCCCTGGGATCCTTGGTGGCCCTTGGAGCTCAGTAGGTGGGATGGGAGCTGGGGCTGTGGGGCTGCTCCTGGCAGAGCTGCCACACACTGCCTCTTATCCCAGCCCCAGCATTCCTGCTGCCATGGAGCTGTTTGGGGCTGGACCCTCACCCCTGCTCTCTCCCTTGGCTGCAGATTGTGCTGTCGTCCTTCAAGCACGGGCTCTTCAGCGGGCAGTGGCTGCAGCGAGTGAGTTACACGCGCTGGGAGGGCATTTTCCGCTGCATCCCCATCTTTGGAATGTCTTTTGCCTGTCAGTCGTAAGTACCTGCCATTCCCACCCCTGGCAGTTGTTCCTGCAGTGAGTTTCTGTGAGGGCGGAGGGTCAGGAGGATCTGCAAGGGATAGATACCATCTGGTTTGGTGTTTTATTTTCATCAGAGTATTTTACAGCCCACTGAAGTTCAGGCTCTCATTCAGTCGTGACCCTTTTGTTACCGAGACGGTAAGAGAGACAGGGAGAGAGTTACATTTCACCTGGGAGTTATTGTAGCTGAGCAACAGGAGACTGCTTGGGACAAACAGCTCCTCAGTGTGACACACGGGGCTTCTGGTGCAGCTGCACGAGGGATGAAATTCCCCCGGTTCTTGAAGGGAGCAACGTAGCACCAGGAAAGGCAGCAGTGTCACCCCATGGCTGCAGGGTCCCCCCCAGGGCAGTGAACACTGGGGGCTTCTCTGCTGCCTCAAATTCCTTGGAGAACACTCAGAAGATGGCACAGTTGTTGGCTTTGGAGGGTTGTTCCTGCATTTCCAGTTCCCTGTTTTTAGTGGCACGTGGAAGGAGGTGAGAGCAGACCAGGCTATTTACAGTTCCCTGTTTTTAGCAGGGTTTGTGCTGACAAGTGGAAGAAGGTGGGGACAGACCAGGCTATTCCATGTTTCCAGCAGCATTCCCTGCTGCACTGAAATGGCACATGAGCACTACATGCCTGGCCAGAATTGTGACAGCTCCAAACGGTGTAAATCCAGCCCTGGACACAGGAAGGATTGGCCTCCTTTGGGAGGACCATCCTCCTTTGGAAGCCTGGCAGAACTGGGCTTCCCCCCTGTAGTTCCAGCAAACGAGTCTCATGCCAACAGTAAATGAATGTGACAGATAAAATTTGCTCAGGCTGCTGTGTTTACACCCACTGCAAGATCCAAATCATCATTTTCCACTTACTGGCTCTCTTGGCAGCTCGGATCCTACCCCGGCTCCAGGCTTGCTGTTTAATGTCTCCATCACAACTGGCAAAGAGAATTGTGTTCTCCTGCAGCTCTACCTTGTTAACAAATGTCTTTTTTTTTTTTTTTTTCCTTATGGTATCCACGCAGTAGTACCCAGCAGAATTTTCCTGGGAGCTGGAAATGCAGGGAAATGGTTTGGTCTGGACCAGTGTGTGTGGACCTAAATAAAGGCTCCGTGGCAGCACTTATGTGGCAAACCCAACCTAAAGCTGGGTGTTTTTTAGCAAGCATCAGGAAAATACACTGTCCCCAGCCCAGGCAATATTTCATATATATATATATTTCATATATATATATATATATGTATGTGTTTTATTTCTTTATATATTCTATCCATATATATATATTTTATTTCTGTCTTTATATATATTTTATCTGTCTGTGTATTCTCAGCTATGTAGATTTAATTTGGCTAACCTCTGAATCATCTTTTTAACCATCCCACCCGCTGCAGAGCCTCCATGCTTCCAACCTGGATGTTTGGCTGGACCCTTCCCCTCGGGGGGGCAGAAGTTTGGGATGTAGTCAGTTAATGTAATGGCTGTGGTGAGGGCGGGGAGGAATCCCAAATGGAGAGACTCCCGGGAAAGCCATCCTTGATCCCGACCAGTAACTGCAGCCCCTGTGGGTCCTGGAGCTGACATGCTCAGCCTCCTTTGTGCAGACCCATTTGATGTTCAGGGATTAAGGGTTAAGGATCCTTCTGCTTGTCCTCACCCTGACACACTTCTCTGGGAATGGCTTCCTGCCCACTGGAGCCGGGGATACCCCTTCCCATCTCCCTGCAGGCTCCCCTCGCTTCTCCCTAGAGTTCCTTCAGTAACACGAAGCCAGGATGTAGCCACTTGAATTAAAGTAACAAGAGGTTAATGAGTTGCTAAAATATGCACCTGATGTCAGAAAAGGACATTCCTCACGCTTTCCAAGGCTGTAAATACCCCAAATCCCGGGGAATCGGCGCTCCTGGCTTTCTGTGAGCGGAGCTGAAGTAGGGCAGGCGCTGCGTTCCGTTCTGTTTGTTTAACTTTGCCTTTAGACAGGGGGATGCTCCAACCTTCTTCCCGCTTTTCCTCTGTAAACACTGTGTTGCTTTAATTATCAGCACGGAGAGCTCCAAGAACAATAATCTCCGGCGCTGGGGCTGGCCCGGAGCCACCCGCGTTCCCGGGAACAAACGGTCATTCATTTTGCAGCCCTTTCCGAACCCCAATGTTTACATCACACGTTTCGCTCCACGTGGTGGGGTGGGGAGAGCAGGAATATTTTTGCAACACTTAAAAGTTATGAGTGTTCTGAAATCTCTTGGCATTAGCAGTATAAATTGTGGAATAGCAGTGGGTGTTTATGCTCCAGAGCGGGAAGGTGTCAGGGATTCGTTGCTGCTGGGCTGAGGCAGGGAACGGGCTGGAAATGAGGGTTTTCTCTCTTTTTCTGCAGGTTTCCTTAAATAATTTACCCTTTTCTACAGTCAGGTCTTGCCTACCTATGACAGCTTGGATGAACCGTCTGTCAAAATCATGAGCTCCATATTTGCTTCTTCCCTAAACGTGGTCACCACCTTTTACATCACGGTAGGAACTTCCCCTTCTCTTCCCTTGCCAGAAATCTGGAGGGGCCAGAGGGACGAGGAGTTATCTACAGCCAGGGCTGGTTTCTGCTTATCTGTATTTATTCTGACAGATAAGTTGTCGTGCTGAAAGCAGAGTTATCTGGGAGGTGATGAACCCGACAGCACAGGGGCCTTTGGGAGAGTCCAAATTTTCAGCATGGCACGTTTTCCTTGGGTGGAGGCAGAGTGGAGGCCCAGCTCTTGCCAGGCCCAGCCTGGAGCTGGGGATGCTTCCCAGAGTTTGGGAGAGCTTTTTTCAGCCTGTTGTGAAGGAAGTTATGCCTCATAAGGCAGCAATTAATAAAAGTGGGTTAATTATTCTTGAGGAGAGCTCTGGCCCATGAGCCAGGCTGCTACAGGGAATCATGACAACCCCTCCATTGGAGAGGGACAATCCATGAGCCTGGCAGCAAGGAGAGTGTGTCCTCCAGGAAACCCCTTGTGTTTGTGAGAAACTTGCTTTTAGGCAGGTGCCACTGTTCATTAACCACCTGTCCCAGCTTTTGGGGCTGCTGGGGCTGCTGGCAGGTTTCCCATGGAGGAGACCCCGTGCTCCCACCTGGCTGCTCCAATGGGCGGTCACTGTCCTCCCCACTTCCATAAGGAGCACGTGTGAAGTGCTTTGGAGTCCAGCCCACCCTCTCCCCTCCCCAGGTGGGCTTCTTTGGCTATGTGAGTTACACCGAAGCCATTGCTGGGAATGTCCTCATGAACTTCCCTTCCAACCTGGTGACGGAGATGATCCGAGTGGGATTCATGATGTCGGTGGCGGTGGGGTTCCCGATGATGATCCTGCCCTGCAGACAGGCACTGAACACCCTGCTCTTTGAGCAGCAGGTAAGATCCCTGCATGGCCAGGGCTGCCTCGATGTGAAACTTGCTTTTTGAAAGGTTCTTTGTGACCCTTGTGCTCTGAGTGGGTCCCAAACCTCTCTTGGTTCTGTGAGGCTCTGGTGACAGTGGCGTGGGGCAGGTGCTTGCTGTCCAATGGGACAAACCCCCAGCTCCCATAAAATCCTCAGTGCCCTGTGTGTGGTGACAGTGCAGCAGGGGCCTGTGGCCATCTCTAAATCCTGCTCTGCAGAATGGTTAATCCCTGGGACTTAGAGGTTCATGTCCTCGGAGGAATTCCATGGGCAGAAGGGCTGGAGTTCCCAGGCTGAAGTCCACATCCCATGGCTGCTGCTCCCTGCTCCGCTGGGGATTCCAGCTCTGGCACAGACGTGTTACACAGCTCAGAGCCAAAGTGGTTCCCCCCCTCAGAAAGAGGGAGAAATGTGCTTTTGGAAGCAGTGGAGCCTCCTCATTTCCTGCTGCTCCAGCTGCCGTCCTTTTGCTGGCCAACTCACTTTGCATTGAGCTCCAGCTCCTGTTCCCGGCCTCAGAGCCCAGCCCAGCCCCATTTCTTGTTGCTTCCATGTGTGCCTGCTCATTCCTGCTCCATTATTCTCACCCTGCACCTTTGTCAGCAGCCCTGTCCCCTCCGGGTTCGGATGTTCCCTTCCTCCAGCGCCTCCTGGGCCGCGGTGCCGGCCCAGTGCGGAGGCGGGCAGTGGGATATGGGATACAGCCCTCTCCCACACATTCCACCTTTCCCAGGGCCAGCTCCTCAGCCAGCCTTTGTGACTGTAGCTGGTCTGTCTGCTGGAGACTGTGAGTCCCTTGTGGCGGTGGCGTGTTCTCCTCTGTGCATTGTGCGGCGCGGAACGCGCCGATGGGATTCAGCAAATACAGTAAGAGATTGTGGGAATGTTCTGAGGCCTTTGTGTATCCGCATAAATAGAAACCTCTTAGGGCAGGAAATAAAACTTGAGCAATTTATAGCTCTAAATCCTGCCACTTCTGCCTGTGAGAAGCCCCCAGCTCTTTTCTCACGTCGGGAGGGCCCGAGGATGGGGGCAGACAGTTGGTGAGAGCCAGCGGGTGCAGGGGAGGAAGCGCTGGAAACACTTGGGAACACTTTGGATCTCGCCTGGGCTCAGCTCGTGGCTCTTTAGGCTTGAAGGTGTCACTTTGCCTTCCTCTCCATCTGTGCAGCAGCAGAGCTGGGACCGACTGGGTCTGCAGGGCACACTGGGGCCTCTGCCTTCCACACCTCCCACTTGGAGTGTGGGGATGGGATGGGGTGGGGTGGGAAGCAGAGGGCATCTGGAAGCCCTCCAGCAGCACTCATCCTTCCCTGCTGTCTCCCTGGGGTGTCCTCCTCCCAGTTGAGGGGCTGTTCCTGTGGTGTAGTATGGTGGGAATGGCCCTGCTCCCCCAGGTGTTGGGAGACACCTCTCCCTAGCAAAGCCAGAGCTCTTCCCCCTGTGACTGTTCTCCCTCCTGCTGCTCCCTGTGCTCCCTCCTCCTGCTCTTGGCCTTGGCTGCTCTCCGAGTCCCTGCACTGGGACTGGGGCACAGCTGTGTGGGGTCACATTTGGGGTGTGCTGGAAACAGCAGCTGTAGCCCCACGTCCCCTGCCCTGGTTTAGAGGTTCAAATGCACCTTAGAACTGCTCAGCCGTGTCTGACTGCCTCCAGCATTCACCTCTGTGGAGGGCGGAGTGTGGGGGTGATGGAGCTCTGGAGTCTGCTGAGGGATTGCTGAGGAAGTGGGGGAATTGCTCAGGAGCTGGGGAATTGCTGGGGGCTGTGATGCAGGAGCTGAACTCCCCCCTTCCCTAACTGCCTCCCACCCTTCTCTCCCAGCAGAAGGATGGCACCTTCGCTGCTGGGGGTTACATGCCCCCGCTCCGGTTCAAAGCCCTGACGCTGGCTGTAGTGTTTGGAACCATGGTTGGAGGCATCATGATCCCAAATGGTGAGTGAGCAGCTGGGGACCAGGGCTGGCTGTTTTCTTTGCTCCCTCTTATTTGCTTTCCTGGCTGGGGTGACCGGGCTCACAGCCCGTCCTGCCCAAGGGCTCCGACAGCCACCCCGTGCTGCTGCTCTGGCACTTCTGGAAGAGACCTCTGCTGACTTCTCCTCTTCTTTCCCAGTGGAGACAGTCCTGGGCCTGACAGGTGCGACCATGGGAAGCCTCATTTGTTTCATCTGCCCGGCTCTTATTTACAAGAAGATCCACAAGAATGCGCTTTGTTCACAGGTCAGTGCTGATGCTGCTTGACATCCCCCTAAGCCCTCTGCAGAGCCTGGGAACATGGTTCTTTTGGCTGCAGCAGGGAAACTGCTCAGCACCTCCTACAGCCTCCCCCTCCAGTCTGCCCAGTACAGGTGGGAGCTGTTCTGGTCGGGTGTCTGTCACTTAGGGAGCACGGACAGCGGCCTGGAACACCAGCTCTTTTTCTTCCTCCAGCAGCAAGTGAAACATTGATTTGGTGCATAAAATGCTGCTTCTAGTCCTCCTTCTGGTGGGATTCAGGTTCTGGATCCTCAGAACAGGAAATCCAGGCAGGCTGTAAAACCTTAAAGCCTCACATGCCGACCTGCCCGGGCTGGGTAAAACAAACAGGGCTTCTCTGCGATGCGGTTCCCGCTGCCGACCCTCAGCCTTCTGCTTTCAACCAAAGTAATAATAAAAAGGAACACACACATAGAGGTGTTGCTTCAGGAATTGATTTTCTGAGGGACTGGGGTTGTTCAGAGGCTGTTAGAAGTTTAACTTTTCCTTTTGCTCCGGTTTGAATTGGCCTCCTCAGGGACCAAAACAAAGTGGCTTTTTGCTGGGCTTGATCTCTCTGCTCCTGCAAATACCGTGGGCTGAAATTAACAGGTTTTGGGGTTTTTTTTTCCCTAACAATAATTTAATCCACTCACTTTTTGCAGGCCTCTGTCCCAGCGTTCCCAGAGAGGACAGTGCTGGGCTGCCCAAGGTTTTGGGCAAAGTGTGGAGTCAGCAAGGGAGAGCAGCACGTTTTTGTGGGGCCCACAGAACTGGTGGCTTGTTCTGTGCTTAATGACTTGTGGCTTTGCAAACCTACGTGAAGTTTTTAAGCAGGGTGTGTTTTTTTTTTCTTCCCCATGCTTTCCCTGACACAAGGAAATAGTCCAACTTTCCAGCTTTCACTCTGAATTCTGACACTTAGCTCCGAAGTTCTTTGAGTGAAACCCCGAGCAGGAGTCTGAATGCCAGCCTGGGTTTTTCAGGGAAACAAAGAGCACTTTCAAGAATTGCTTTCTATTCCGGCTGAGCCAGAGTGTTTCTCTGCAGTGCCTCGAGGCTGCACTCAGGACAGGCTGAGCTCTCAGCCCTGGGGTGGGACACTGGGGCCCTCACAAAGCCTGACCCCAAACGCTGGTCACGAGGCTGAGGGAGATGTTTGTCCTGCAGAAATCCTCACAAAGGAAGGGCTTATCTAAAGCATCAGGCCCCGGGTTACCTCTCGAGGGGCTGTCCAACCTTCCCTGAGTGATCCATTGCCTGTCAGGTTTGCATTCCTGCTCTGAGCAAGGACACACCTGCTCAGCACCTCCCCACCTCCACAGCCCAATTTGGAGCCTACCCTCTCCTCCTTCCTCCAGGTCTTTGCAAAGGCTCATTTATTCTTTCCCTGGAGCTCTGTCTTTGGTCTCCTCCTTCATTCCTGCTTTTCTTTGATCAGGTGCTCCACTCCATCAATGTCTGCTCCTGAGGAAGGTGGCTGTTGGGGGGGAGAGGAGCCAGCCCTGGGCACAGCTGTCCCTCCCTCTCCAAACAATGTTTTCCCTCCTTCCCTCCACCGTCTTTAGCTCCCTTCAGAGCAGCAGATCTTCTCAATGCCAGCTTTTACACTTGTCTGGGTTATCTTGACTCTTGTGGTGCTGAGAACTGGCTGCTTTTATCGAGCCACCTTTGGCATCCAGTCTGGTGTCAGGAGGCTACAGGGTGGTGACATGGGAGGGCAGGTTTTTTCAGGAGATGGTGCAAACTGAGGCTACGAAATGGGGATGTTGTACTAAAGTAGAGAAGAGGATTCCGGGAGGAGGGATATGGGCAGTCCCAGATGTTTGCTGGCCAGCAAAGAGCTTCTGCCAGGGAACTGTGAATTATCAGAGCTGCTGCCTGGCTGGGTTGGGCTGGAAGTGTCCTGGTTGGAAGGGTTGGGTCGGAAAGGCAGGTCCCAGAGCAGTTAAAAAGCCTGTGAGTGAAGCAGGGAGAGTGTTCCCTTTCTTGTGGTTAAGCATCTGTTCCTGTAAAGGTCTGGTCCCGCTGCCCCCCGGAGGCCCCGGGTTTGGCTGAGGCTGCTGAAGGGCGCGTGGGGGTCTGTGAACAGAGTGTGGAACTGCCAACAGGAAGGTGTTGCCTTCCCAGTGTTGACACAAGCGTGTCTGAGAGGCCCCTCCTACGGAGGCCAGAGTTGTCCCAGTTGGGGAAGAGGAGCTGCCAGAGGTCAGGAAGTGACTCCTCAGGCTTGCTCCTGAGCGGGTGGAAAAGAGATTCCCTGTGCCCTCCCCTGGCAGTGCAGGGGCCAGCACTCCTTCCCCACCAACACACTTGAGGGGTCCAGCCCCCCAAACACGGCGTGGCTGTGGAGGGACCCGGCCGTGACCGGGGCTCTGCATTCCTTCACCATGACTCCATCCCTCGGAACGCTCCGTGTCCATGGATGGTGTCACACCACACAAATGCAGTGTTTGCTGGAGGACAAGGGCTGAGCTAATGGCTCTGCTGTGCAGAGCTGGAGTTATCTTCTGGGAGGAAGGACGGCCGGGGGAGCGCGACCGGCCGAGGAAACGGCCGCGTAAACTTCCTCTCCTGAATTCCCATCCGAGGCTCCCGGGAGACGGGCCCTGGCCCTGCTGACCTGCCTGGTGGAACAGGCTGCAGCCCCAGGGGCAGCCACTGCCTCTTGTGTCCATGCTGACAGGGGCTTCTGGAGGAGGGTCTCTGCTCTTGGTGGGATCTCTGGGTCTGGGGGACATCCTTCCCATGGACACTAGATCAAAACTGCTCTGCAGTGCTGTCCTTCCCCTTGCTCCAGGATCTCTGGATAAGTGGGGGTCCATGATTCCTTGAGCCCCGAGTCCTTGCAGCCCTCATTCCCGTTCCTTCCATTGCCTTGGTGGTCTCCTGAGCACAAACCACCTGCTTTTCCATGTCATAAGCATCTCCATGGAATTAAGCCAAATCATGGACCTCTTTATTCTGGTCTTCAGTTGGAGAGGGGGTAGGTGAGGAGGAGGAGGGGGCTGCTGGGGGGAACTGGGATGGCTCAGGGACAGCCCAGCCTGTCTCTGACTGCCACGTGTGCCCGTACCCGCTGCTCCGGGAGCTCACAGCTGAACTCCAAATGTGGAACAATCAAAGGGGTTTCAATCCGAGGCATTCGAGGCCCTGGTTCCCCACTAAGATAAGAAACAACAAAAATCCTTTTAAAGCATTTAATGTTTTCAGCCGTTTCCTACAGTTCCCTTCTCTCCCACGTTGCTCCTGGTTCCTGTGGCACCAGAATAGATCCTCTTTGTGGAAACGCTCTTCCTCTCCGCTGTTGTTTCTGGAAGGTGCCAGAACAGCCTCCCAGGCACAAAATGCATTTGTGCCGGGGCTGTGGATTGTGTGAGGGGAGGAAGTGGAGCAGCTCCAGCCCAGGGCAGCAGAGCAGGACCTGCTGACTCGGCGTTTGGCCCGAGGGGTGGATGGCAGGATTTCTGCTCTTTGTGCACCCCCGGGCAAGGCAGGCAGCACATTCTGCTCCTGTTTCCTCTGCAGTGGCTCGAAGGTCTGGCCTCTGCTCCCTGGCCACGCTGCCCCTGATCCAGAGCTGCTCCACATCCCGCCAGCCTTTTCCTTCCGAAGGCGTCCGTCTGTCTGCGGGGTGTGCTGGGAACGGGCTCTCTGGGGTCTCCTGGGCCCGACTCTGACCACGCTGGCCCATGTTTCTGGGTGACCTCCCTCAGCACGAGGCGGGTGAGGAAAGCATCAGCCTCTCCTCCCCCTCTGGAAGTGCCAATGTTTTAATTTCTCCTTCCAATTTCACCTCTCCCCTTGATTTTCAGTTTTCTGGCAGCTTCCAGTGCTAGAAAGGCTCCCTGTGGCTGTTCCTGGTTTTCCTCACGCTGAGAAGCATCTTTTTGTTGTGCTTTTTGTGAGTTGGGATGTAGATGCTGCTGGGCGAGGATTTGGGGGGAAGAGGATGAGTCATGGAATCATGGAATGGTTTGGGCTGGAGGGACTTTAAAGCTCATCTAGTTCCATCCCCTTCCATGGGCACAGACACCTTCCACTAGAGCAGGTTGCTCTGAGCCCCATCCTACACTTCTTAGGAGTCATGTGGAATTAGATCCTTGTAGATCAATTTGTCATCAGATAACAAGCTGTAGAAATTCCTTTTGCTGCCCATCACTTTCTCCTTTTTGAGGTAGAGAAATTCCTAGAGCCCTTCTCTCCACAGGATCCAGATTCCATCCTTCTATTTTTATCCTGCTTGATCCCAGCTTTCTGGAAATGAGGGAGTCACTTCTCAGCAGCTTCTTGAGCTCTGGCCACCAGCACTCGTGTGTGGACATTTTACTCTGCCTTTCCAAACCAAGGATTTCTGAGCAGCTCCCTGGAACATTTTGGGTCTGTAACCAGGCTGGGCACCTCTCTGCTCAGCCAGACTCGATTTCATGGAGTTCTCATACTGGAAATACCAGGGAATGAGCCTTTGCAGCTGGACTCATGTCTGTCACATGCATTTTCCTCTCCCTACATCCTCTCCGCTTGCTTTTGAGCCCTTCCAATGCAGGAGTTGCCTTTCCAACAGCTTCCAGCATCCCATGGCTCTGCACCCAAATACAAACCTCAGACAAAAGCTACTGGTTTCCCTGTTTTCCTCCTAAATCTCTCTCCTCTACTCTCCCTCTTACTGACACATGTCATTGCACTGAGCTGGGAATTGTTTGGTGGTTTTACTGTGCTAACTGTCCCTCTGGCACTTTGTGCAGATCATCCTGTGGATTGGGCTGGGAATGCTGGTGATCAGCACATACACCACCCTGTCTGCCACCGAGGACACCCCTATGAGGACAGAAGCAGTGGGCTTGGAGCACCTGGACAGAGAGGAGAGCAGAATCGACCAGGATTCAGTCAAAATCCCAGGTATGTGTCTGCTGGAGTTGGGTTTCCCAGACCTGCTCCCAGCTCCACTTCTTAAAAAGAGGGAAAATAGTTGTTTTTTTAAGTGTGGCAGAAGCAGGGTCATTTCCAGGCATCTCTTTGCATCTTCCCAGCTTCCTGGGGCCTTTTCCCAAGAAAAGCTGCAGTTTTGACTGCTGGAAAAGCCTGCTGTGACCTCCAATGGTACTTTCTGGAGTTGTTTTTTCAGAAAGGGAAGGTGGGGTGCAGGGGCTGGGATCCTCCGTGGGGACAGAGCAGAGATCCCTGTTTGGGATGATCCCAGTGACTCTGTGAGCACAGTGCCCACCTGGCTGGGGGGCTCGTGGCCAAAGGGGGCTGCCTTCCCCCCTCTGCCAGCCCAGGAACCAGCCATCCATCACCCTCGAAGGTATGGGAATTTATGGGAACTGCCTTTTTTTTTTTCGGTGCCGAGGAATATAAATTTGGACTTTGCTTTCGCCCTGACAAAGGCTGTGATTATGCCTCAGCTTTGTTTACTGGTTCCTGTTATTTATTATTTGTTTGCTGGGGCCGCTGATGGAATTACGGCCGCTCCTCCCTTTCCCAGCTGCTCCGGAGCGAGGCCGCGCAGGTGCCACCTGACCCCGCGCTGCCCCTCGGCCCCGCCGCGTCCTGTTCCTTCGCCTCAGTTTTGTTTCCTCCTGCTCCTGTGGGGCTCTTTTTTTTTTTTTTTTTTGTTCTTTGGAGGCCTTGAAATATCCTCGCGGAGATTGAGAGCGGAAGGGAGAAAGGGGCCGGCTCTTCGGGAGATTATCCTCCCTCCTGGTTCTTGGCCGGGTTCCTGCCCGGCAGCTTGGAGTGTCTCCCACACCGGTGCTGCCGCCGATAACATTCACTCCGGGGTTGCTCTGCGGTGGAGTTTACTTGTGGTTTGCTCGTGGCTTGCTCAAGGCCGCGTGTGCCTTCCCAGGCACGTGGGTGCTGGTGAGCTCTAAGCAAAAGAAGCTCCCAATCCCTTAATGGAGCCCTCAGCAGGGCCGGGAGGAGGGATGCGATTGAATTCTTCTGTCTTGGTTAATTTTGGAGCAGTAATGGCCAAAGAACAGCTGCTCCTTTCAGGAGGAATCGCTAATGACACGTGTTCTGACTGGGAAAATAAAAAATCCCATAAAACACGGTGTCCGCAGGAGTTTGCTGAGTCGTCCCCCCTTCTCGGTGTGAGCCGGGGCGGCGGAGCGGGATGCCAGGCTCTGATCACCCGAGCGATCCCGGAGTCCGCCGGCATCGGCTCTTAGTGCTGCTGGATTAAATAATCCCACCGGGGAGGGAGGCGGGTTCGGTGCTCCCGGGTCATAAACTTCCCAGGGAGGAGCCGTGCGGCTCCGAATGCGCTGAGGAGGGAAAGCTCGGCTGCCCCCGCGGTCCCTTTGGCAGTGGGGGACTGAAGGGCTCCATCCCCTGGGATGAGGACGAGGGGGGAGATGTGGCTGGGCAGAGGAGAGGGATCAAGGAGCTGCAGGGTGGACATGGGGCTGCCCCGGGAGAGCCGCCGCTGCGATTGCTTGGATCTGTGCCTCCCTGTGGCTCTGCAGGATGTCGGCTTGACTAGCAATGAGAGGCGTTAAATGGTGCCCTTCATCCCCCCCGCGGCTCCCCCTCGTCCTCGCCCGCCTTGTTTTGCAGAGCAGGAGCTGCCGCCTGGAACGCGCCGCAGCAGCTGCATCCTGTCGTTCCAGGGGCGCAGGATCCGGGCTGGGCCGCCCCCGGCACCTGGGTGCCCTCCGGATGGGCCCCGCTCCGCACCCGGGGGTTCAGCGGGATCACACGGCCTCTCCCTGGGCACCAGTGGTGGGTGCTCCAGGTCCCTTCCCAAGGTGGAGGGTGCCTCGTGCCCCTTCCCCGGGGCACAGGGTGCCTTGTGCCCCTTCCCAGCGCCGCCCCATCCCAGGCAAGCCTCGGGGCCTTTCCCCAGCGCTGCCTTCCCCGCCTGCCTCCCGCCTGTCAGCGTGTGAGAGGAGTTTTATTGGCCTCTTTGATGTTGTGGAGCCCAGAACTGGAGAGACTTTCATTAAAGCCCTGCCCCGTGGGCCCGGGGATTATGAATATTAGAACATTGGCCTTTTATGTGAACACGTATTGACCAGCGGCCTCGGAATCGTGTTTTTCCTAACGACACCCAAGTGCCCATTACAGCCCCAGCCTGTGGTGCTGGAGGTTTTACTGTCAGCAGCTCTTCGGGAAAGGGATAAAACCCCTTCCAGCCCCGTCCTGCCGCGGCTGCGCCTCTGCTAAAAGGTTGCTAAGCTGCCTCTGAAAGCTCAGGAAGGCAATTATCCATTTAAAAAAAAAAAAAAAAAAAAAAGAAGAGCTAATTAGGCAATTTCTCTCCGTATTTAAAGCACCCTCGAGGGTCTCGGGGGGGATTAAGATTTTGTAATATTTTTCAGCTCCTTACTTGGTCGTTGCTGCTTCATCTTCTCCCTGGCGTTGTGCAACGTTGGGTAACAAAGCCCTGATTCAGGCTCCTTGTGCAAGAGCCCTTTCCCCGGTGCTCTGGGCACCCTGCTCGGGCCATCCCGGCGTCCTGCGGGATGGGGAGGGCTGTGTTACCTGGGTTTGGGTAAAACTGGGGGCTGTGTTTGGCTTGGCGATGCTGAGGGCTCCTCCACCCCTGCATCCGTGTGTTTGCCCACGAAAAACCAATCTGCCCGACCCAGGCTGTGTCCCCGCTGGCGTTCCCAGCCGGAGCAGCCCCGGAGATGTGTGGAACGTGGATCCTGCATCCTGGTAGCTGCAGGAACAGCTTGGCTCCGTGGCGGCTCTCCCTGGTGCTTTGTGCAAGAGAGCTTTTAATAGTGCCTGTGACACAGAAAAGGAACCAGCAGCCTCTGGTAATTTGGGTTGGTTTTTACTGCTGGTGCGTCAGGAGACAACTGTGAACTAATTTCAGGGATGCCATTCCATAACCTTGTGAAATCTGTACCCGTTTGGGGGGAGGGAGGGCTCCTGGAGGCGCAGCTGGGCCGGGGGCTCCCCAGGGAGGGCCCGTCCCTGCCCTGCTCCAGGCACTCGGCACGTCCGAGGGCAGCGTTTGCCCCTGTCCCTCTGCCCTGCTTGTTCTGCTTCATTTTCCTTGGCACGAGCCCCTGGACCTTGCTCCATGACACTGTGGTGAAGGAATTTAAGCGGGCCCGGAGCTGGGCTGGCACGAGCTGGTCCTGCACCCTGTGTCCCTGGTCAGCCCTCGGCTGATGCTCCGGAGCGAGTGGTGTGTCCCCAAGCTCCCTGTGCTGTCCCTAAGGCTCCTCCACTCCTTTGGGCAGGTCCCCTTGGACTGGAGGGAGCACAGCAGGGCCCATCCTGCTGCCTCTGCCCAGGACAGGGGCTGTGGACACACATTTCAGCTCTGGCCGTTGCTGCAGCGGACAAGAGGCTGAAGAAACATGTGAGGAGGGATTTAGTGCCTGCCTGGGACCGTTGCTGCGATCTGAACCGGGAGCTGGGGGAGAAGGGAAGCTTTTAGGTTGCTAATCATGAAATTTTATGGCAGCCTGGAGAGGCTGCTGGCAAACCACAACACACCCAGACACGCACACGCACAAATCAGCTGCAGGACGCCCCGGCTTCCCCTCGTGTGAGCGGAGCTGCCAGAGAGCCGGGGGGTCAGAGCGGAGCCTCCCGCTGCTGCCTCGCGCCCCGGCCTCTCCTTGGGAGCCAAAAGGCTTTTACAGCCTCTCAGCCCTTCCCTGTAAAGTCCAAGGCTGCTCATAAAACATGACGAGGTGCAGCGTTACTGGAAGACGCTCCGGAGGGACCGGGAGGGCGACGAGACAGGCAGAGCCATTATTGCACATCCCGAGCAAAACTGCTCCCTGCAAACCACCCGGAGCCCTGGATGGATTTCCAGGCAGCCTGAGAGGTCGTTAATTCACGCCCTGATGATGAACTTAATTTTGCTTCCCACTGAGCAAATGACGGCTTAGAGGCAGCTTGGCCTTATTGCGGCGTGGAGACTTTTGGGTTTTGTTTGTGTTTTGGGCTTTTCCTGCATTGTTTGCAGAGCAGGGAACGTGCCTCTGCTTGATTTATGATGGGAGCTGTCAGGGACACTCCCAGAGCTGAGCGGGGCCTCCCCTGGCCCCTCGGGCTGCCCTGGGCCCACGGGGGGTTCACCCACTGCGGGGTCCTCTGGGCAAAGGGGAGTGCTGGGATTAACTCCTCTGTTTCCTGCTTGCATGGAAAACTTCCTGCCTTTTTCCTTCTTATTTCTTCCCCTCTCCCTATTTGTTTCCCCCTCCTTCCTGTTTATTTCCCCCTTGAACATCATCTTGCTGCCTCGGCTCCTCATTCCCTCTGCCATGGGAACGGCCGTGTCCGTGTCGGGTTTCTCTGGATCCTCTGGTCCTCTCCAACCGGAGCCATCTCCCGCCTCCATGAACCAATTAACGACAAACTTTCCTCCAGCAGAGTAAATAGTTTCTTGCGCCGAGGCCAGGCCTGAGCTGGGAACATCCGCAGCCGTGCCGAGCCTCCCCTCCCCGGCCTCGGCCTCCCGCTTCCCAGGGCCCCCGGCCAGGGCTGGGCACTGGTTCCTGCAGCCCAGTTTTTCCTGAAAAGGAGGAGTGTCCTGCCCTGACTTGCTGAACCCTGGGAAGTCCCTCAATGGAGAGGGGGGACCCTTGGGTACTAGACTCGAATTTCTCAGAAAATCCAAGCCCTTTTCCCCTCCCACCATCATTCCTGAAGCAAAGGAACGTGGAAAGCCAGCCAGCCCCACGCACGTCCCTCGGCTGGGTGTGGAGCTCCGGGACGCAGTCCGGGTTTCTGGAGAGGCTCAAGGTCCTGCTGGCATGGATCCCTCTGGGCCAGGAGTTTGTACTTAATTTGGGGGGAATTTTTGTTGTTTCCCCCCCCCAGCTCGGGCAAGGCCCACGCAGCTGAAGTTGTGGCAATCCCATCTTTCCCATGAGTTCATCTCGTAATAAATCGCACCAGCCCTGCGGAGGGGGAGGAGAATATGGAAAGATGTTTATAGAATTAATTCCCCAAAGGAAATTGCACGGGGGAGGGCGAAGGGGGAAAGAGTTGGGAATTTTTTTTTGTTACAGAAGATACTTTTTTTTTTTTTTTTTAAGTTTGTTGGATGGAAAAAAATCTGCAGAACAACTTCAGTGCTGGGAAACAATTTGATTTCCTCCTTGGCTGCTCTGTGAAGGAAGAGTTCACTCCCTGTGTGGGTTTTCTGCCACGCTGGGGGAGGAAAGGACCCTTCCCATCCCATGGGATGTGCCATGGATTCCATGTGGAATACGCTGGTCACACTGGCACTGAACCAGTAACTGGTTTGACTGGGTTGTGTCTTCCCATTTCTTTGAAGGAGAGAAGGGGGAGTCCCCCATCTCCCTCAGGAGTTTCCCCTAATTAATGCCTGTTTAATCCCACTCGTCAAAACTTCTGTGGGAAAAGGAAACCTCCCCTCCCTCCCACCCCTCCTCTGAGCGGCATCAGAAGGGCTGCTAAAAAAGGGAGAAAAAATAGGGGAGAAAAATCAAAATAAAAGAGGTTTTAAGGTGCTTTGCAGAAAACAGCAGTGTGGGGGGGAACCAGGGTTGGCCCCCAGCTTGGCTTCTCTGGGAGCTGGAGGTCTGAGGCTGGATCCCAGCTCAGGTTCTGGTGTTGGGGGTGTCTGTCCGAGGCTGGATCCCAGCTCGGTCTCTCCCGGTGCTGGAGGTCCAGGGCAGGGAGCCGTGGGGATGCTACCATCTGGTGGCACTGGCTCGCAGTGGCAGCCGGCTCCATCCCAGCTCCATCCCGGCTCCATCCCGGCTCCATCCCAGCTCCATCCCGGCTCCATCCCGGCTCCATCCCGGCTCCATCCCGGCCATGCTTCCCTGCCAGCAGCTCCATAAAAACTGCAGGGAAAAAAAACAGGTGACCCCGGAACAAAAGCCCCCCCTGTCACCTCCCCCCTGCACTAAATCTGGAGGGAAACCAGCGGCTGGGCTGGGTGGGTGAGGGGGTTGGGACAGACATGGATGGCAGTTCCCAGGATCCCACACCTCATCCCTGTCCCCATCCCGTGTTTGCAGAGCAGAACCCGGCAGTGGAGGAGCCCGAGGATGACCGCGATAAACCCAAACTGCTGGAGGAGAAGGAGGAGATGGAGCAGCCACAGATCAAGGTGCCCATGCAGGTGCCCAAGAGGGAGGAGGAGAGAGGAAAAGCAGAGGAGAAAGTGCAGCTGGACCGTCCCGATCAAGGTAACGGGGAGCCTGGGAAAGGGACCCGGGCTGGGAGCTGGGGGTGTGTGTGTTTTAGGACTATTTCAGATATAAATCCTGTCTCTGCTCCTTCCTCTCTCCACCCCACATTCACGGTGGACTTTGTGGGCTGAAGGTGATTTAGTGTTTGGTGCTCTGGAGGCTCGTTGGGTACGCGGCCTCTGGACAGGGAGGAACGACAGGAATGAGCAAGGGCAGCAGAAAGCTGGGTGGACTGGGTGGACTGGGAGCCTGGTGCCTCTTGCTCTGCAGCCCCTAACCCTGCCTGTCCCCCCAGGGATTGCCCTGCCCGTGGGGGAGGCTCATCGCCACGAGCCCCCAGTCCCACACGACGAGGTGGTCGTGGACATGGGGCGGGAGCGGGAGGAATCCAGTGAGAACAAGGCTGCTCCCGGAGGAGCCAACGGCCGCCTGCTGGAGGAGCCAGCCAGGCTGAACCCCCAGAAGGAGGCACCGGGCCCAAAACAAGGGAAGGAAGCGGTTGCTGAGAACCAGCAGCGGGGAGGGACTGCTGGGCCCGTCCAGAAGCCGGAGAAGGTCCTGGAGGCGGTGGTGCAGCGGGATGGTGGGGATGGCAGGCCGCCCTACAAGGAGCTGGAGCCAGGGAAAGCAGTGCTGGAAGCCAAGGAACAGGCTGCTGTGCCGGATGGTGACACCGCTGAGGCCGCGGGTGACCGGGACAAGGCCCAGCTCCAGCTCCCCAGGAGAGCAGAGGAGGCCAGGAAGCCTGTGGAGAAGGAAGCAGAGCCTGGTAAGCTCCTTCCACAGCAGCTCATCTGAGCGCACTCCTCTGGGCCCGTTATCCCCCTGGGGACGGGACAATTTGGTCATTCCCAACTCCGTCCCAGTGTTTCCTTTTAATTCCACGAGACGAGCACGTGAGCGTGCACAGCCCCTCCGGCAGCTGCTGTGGGAAAGGAGGAATCTGGTGGCTTTGACAGCTACTGTAAGAGCTGTCAAACAGTTGTTCGCTACCCGCCAAAATGTCAGGTGCCGTGCTGTTCCTGCACGGCTCCCAAATCACCGGGGACACGGAGCCGGGAGATCCTGACAGGGAACACATTGCCAAGTGCCCGTCTAAAAGCCAGTTAGAGCTGTTCCTGCATGTTAATTGGCCGAGGTAGTTAGTGCTGGCTCGCTGCCACCAGCCAGGAGGTTGTTAAATATTGGGTTTATTACTTCCCTCGCAGCCGCCGCGCTGGATCCGAACGGTGCCGGGTGGGCGGGGAGGGACACGGAGGAGATTTGGGGAACATCTGCACTGACAGCAAAGCTCTGCCGTCCTTTGCAGGTGAAAAGCAGGAGCTGCCCCTCCCGGACAGAGCAGATCTGCTGGAGAACCGGAACACCGAGGAGAAACAGGAGAATGTGGAGAGCAAGCTGGGGGGTGAGTGTGTGTCCCCAGGCGTGTGGGGAGGGGGCACAGCCAGGATTCCCCGGGATCCCTCTCTGCAGCAGGATGGTGTCTTAAGGCCACAGTGCCCCCAAACCCCAGCTGCTCCATCCTGGAGCCTCGGAGCTGGTGCAGCAAACCCTTCCTCAGGCTGAGCTCCTCTCTTTGACCTCTGCCTGGCAAGGGTGCTTGGAGTCTGAGCTCAGACTCACGTGCTCCCCCTCATCCCATCCTCCTCCAGCTTCCTTCCCTCCCTTCTGGGTTTGTGGGGTCGGATCTTCCTGCGAGGAGAGCCCCCACAGTCCCTCGAGCGATTTCTGAGGGCTTTGGGTCACTGAGGTTTTATTTCCTCTCTTTCTCCTTTTCCAGAAGCCGGACCAGCAAAACTGCTGGACCACAACGTGCTGCTGCAGGTGATCAAGGAGCAGCAGGTGCAGCACAAGCAGCTCCTGGACCAGCAGGCAAAGCTGCTGGCGGTGATTGAGGAGCAGCACAAGGAGATCCACCAGCAGCGGCAGGAGGACGGGGCAGAGGAGAAGCCAAAGCCAGGTAAGGACACGGCCAGGGAGCAGGACCCCTCCCCAGGGTGCTCACTGCTCAGAGCAGCTCTAAAGTCAGGCTGAGAGAGATCCAATTCCTTTTGGCACATGGCAGAGTCCACTGCAAAGCTATTCCTGGCCTCCAAGGCATCCCTGAGCACAGGGATAACACCCCAGGGCTCTCCTCATCCTCCCGTGTGGCCATGGGTGGGTGTGGCCTCATCTCCTGTCATACAGAATGTGCTGTCAGGAGCAGGGAATCTTCTAAGAAAACCCTTTTCCATGTTGGTTTTGTCCCACAGTGGAAGCTCAGCCAGATCCTGCTGTGCCCCTCTCCAGGAGCAGGGAGGACGAGGGCCTGGGAGCCAAGGGAGACACGGCCGGGAAGCTGCCGAGCAAGGAGCTGCCGGAGCAGCCAGAGCAGCGCCCAGGCCGGCAACCCCCCGGGGCCACTGAGCAGCACAGGGACACTGTGGGGAGGCTGGAGGAGCCTGGGCACAGGCGGGACATTCCTGGGGCTCCTCCCAAGGAGCTGAAGGTGCTGCCGCAGGAGAATGACAGAGCTGTTAGGAATCCCGCGGAGAACCGGGATCCCGTCCATGGGGATGCCCAGCGCCTTCCAGCAGCCAGAAACCACCTGGAGAAGAAGCCCTTGGCGGAGGATTTGGGAGGAGATCATGAAGCCAAAGCTGGAAGAGACGTCCACGAGAAGAAGAATTTCCTGAAACCCGTGGAAGCAGCAACAGCTCCCATCCAAAGAGAACAGCCGAGGGCTGCCAAAGTTCAGGGAGTAGCAGGAAGGAGTTTGGAAAGAGACTCAGGAATAGACCTTAAAGCCAAAGCTGTGAGTCAGGTGGAGCCCAAGGACCTGGCAGTGGCGCCGGACTCTTCCAGTAACAGGAATGTGGCAGCAAGGGAGCAGCACCCCCGGGAGCAGCGGAGAGGGGCGGAGGCTGAGGGAGCCGCGGGCGCGCTCGGGCGGCAGCGGGACCCGCCCGGCCACGGGCACGGGAAGGAGGAGGATCCCCGGGAGGAGCCGCGGGGCCAACAGGGCGGTGGGGGCGGGGGTCCCTCTAACGGCGCCGACAGGAAACCCGGCCCCGAGGATGCTCCGGCCCCGAAGGCTGAGAACGGAGCGGTCGCTCCCCGGGATCCGCAGCCGGAGCGCGATGTCAAACCCAACCGGGACCTGAAGCTGCAGGTGGGCCTGGACCTGCGCCGGAGGAGACGGGACCTGCTGCCTCCCGACCAGGAGGAAGAGGAGGAGGAGGAGGAGGAGGAGGAAGAGGATGCACGGGGGGCCGGGGGAGTCCTGATCGGCCTGGACCCCGTTCCCGACGTGAAGGTGAACGACCTGCGGAGCGCGCTGGACACGCGGCTGAGCGGGGTGGCCGAGGGTGCCCAGCACCTGGTGCGCAGCCGCCACATCCAGCAGGTGACACAGGACAGGGGCCCGTGACGGGGATTTGGGGTCGTGCTCAGGCACAGGGAGGTCTGAGCCAGCGGCGCTTTGCTGGGCACAGCACTCGGATCCACGGGATCCCCTTGGATCCAGGAGCACCACCCCGAGGGCTCCTGCAGCGGCAGCCCCAGCACGTGCCTCTGGGCAGCTGAGGTGATGGTGATGCTGGAAGCGACATTCCTGCTGCCCTTGCCTTCCAGAGCTCCCCCTGCCTCGGCTTCCTGCCAAGCTGCTGCTCCAAGGACCTTTTTCAGCATCTCATTCATATCGAATTGCCTTCTCCAGCCATCTCCCAGCTCCTCTCAGAACCAGGAAGGGGCTCCACCGGGAAGGGGCTGTGCTGAGGGGACCCAGCATCCACACCTCGGGAAGGGCTTTATCCCAGAGGAGCCGTGAGCTGAGGACCAGCAGAGCCAACAGTGCCAGAATTGGATGGGGAGTGGAGCCCTGTGTGTTTGGAGACAGTTGTGGTTTGGGAACCTCATTTAGTAGAAACGCTGCCTTAACCGGGCACAACTCCTGCCGTTGTGCTGCCTCTGTCCCAGGGATGGGATTCCTTGGCCACACACTGGAGTCACAGGAGCTGCGTTCCCGCTGCCCTCTCCGGGAGCTCTCTGTGCTCTCCAGCTCCACTTCCCCTCTCCAAAGTGCATTAAGAAGCTCAATTCCCCCCACCCCTTCCTGGCCCAGCTTGGTTTTTCTGCTGGAGATGATTAATTTGGGAACAAGCCGGGCAGATCGAGGGCCTTGGCTCACGCACACCTACCTCTGCCCATGTTCCATGTGCTCTTCCCAACACCCCAGGCCTGTTCTGCATCCAGAGAGATCCCTGCTCCAGCCCTGGAAATGCTTTTGATGAGTGAGGAAGGGAAGAGCTTCCTGAGAGCCCTGGGTGGTTTCAGGCTCCCAGTTTTGGGAGTGTTTTGGGTTTTTGTGTTTTTACATCCTGACCTGCGAATGTACAGAATCCAACCCCAAAGCTCTCCCTAGACCAGCTGAGAATTCCCAGCCTGGAGCCCTCAGACCTCATCACTGTGGTGGGTTTTATATCCCTCTCTCCAAGTGTCTTTGGGGACCTCGAGTCTGTGGCCGATGGGACCCCGTGGAGCCGGGATGGGGTGGGACCCTGCCTGCCTGGTGCTCCCGGGATGTCACAGCCCAGACCCACGGGAGTCCTTTGGGAAGACCCCCTGGAATGCCATGGCCTTAAACCCCCAGGACCCCCCACATCCCAACGAGCTTCTCCATTAATGCTGTCGTCAAGCACAAGCGCCAGGAGCCCCAGAGCTGCTCCAAGGACAGGGATGGGCTCTGGAGCACGGCTCCAGCTCTGCCCTGGGACATAGATCTGGGCAGGGATGGGTTCTGGAGCACGGCTCCAGCTCTGCCTTGGGACACGGATCCGGGCTGTGTCCCTGTGGCACCGACCAGCCTTCCTGAAGCAAGAGGGAGCTGGACCCGGGTCGGCTCCTTCACCCCCTTTGCTGCCGGGTCAGACCCGCCTGTTTGTTGTTCTCCGTGTGAACACAAAGGACCAAAGATGCTCCTGACATTCCTCCTGCCAGGAACAGCTCCCCCGGGGCAGGTGGAACATGGGGAGAGAGCCCAGAGCGTGGGCCGAGCCCATCAATAAAATAAGCTGAAGCATTTTGATCAGAATTCTTTTTTTTTTTTTTTAAATAAATATAGATCTGAGACCCTCACCCAGCCCGGGGCTGCGCCTCCTCCGGGAGTCTCGCGAGCAGGGTGGGGGGTGTTCCGTCATTTGAGGGCAAACCGGTGCGTTTGAGGGTTTGATTCCTCTGGAGCATCTCGGGGGGGGAGCAGCTCTGGGGTCACTTCGGTGTCGCCTTCGCCTGCAAAGAGCTGCGGTCAGGCCGGGCCGAAGGGTCGGGATTGGAACCAGGACCGGGATGGGGACCGGGACCGTGACGTACCGCCCGGGCAAAGCATTCCCGCAGTGCTTGGAACTCCTCGAGGCACGTGTCCCGCCGCAGCTCCGCCGGCCCGGCCGCCGCCGCCGCCACGCACCGCCCGTAGGCCGCGGCCTGCGGGAACCACAAGGGACGGGAGCGGAGGCCTCCGGGACCCCCCGGCCCCTCAGCCGCCCCCCATGTCCCCGCGTATGCCCCTCGGCCCCACCTGGTCCCCGCACGCCGCCAGCGCCGCCGGGAAGCGCCGCAGCCGCGCCCGAGCCCGCAGCCACACACCGCGCCCCGACATCGCTCACCGCATGGGCGCCGCCATGACAGGCCGCCCGCCATTGGCCGCCCACCCCGCCCGTCAAACCACCGCGCTCTCCTATTGGGCCGTATCGTCCCCATCCCAACCCCTTCTGATTGGTCCCTGTGGAGATTTGTCCCTCTGATTGGTGGAGGTGCCCGTTGTTTATTTCCTTTCTCCCGCTGGCGTCAGCCCTGTTCTCCCCTTCCGCGCGGAGCTCCGCCCTTCCCAGCTGATGATTGGTGGAGCGGCAGCGTTTCTTTCTCTCATTGGTGCGCGGAAGCTTCCGGGAGGCGGGGTCATGATGCCACCGCGGGGCCGGGCAGGGCGGTGCGGGCAGTGTCATGGCGGCGCCGCTGCGGGACCGGCTGAGTTTCCTGAGCCGGGTAAGAACGGGGGGATTTGGGGGTCGGGGGGGCTGCCCGGGCCGTGACGTCACTCCACACGCGTGATGTCATCGCCGCACACCCCCACCTCGCTTCTACAGCGGCCTCACACACCCCTGGCGGGGCCGGGCCTGCCCCGGAGCTTCAGCCGGGGTCGGGGTCCAGCCTTCCCCGGGGTCGGGCCTGGCCCCTCTCACTTCGGCCCCTCTGTCCGCAGCTGCCGGTGCTGCTGCGGGGCACGGCCGACGACGACACCCCGTGCCCCGGGTACCTGTTCGAGGAGATCGCCAGTATCCTTCAAAGGCCTGGGGCTGCTTCCATGGTGGGAGGGGGATCCCCGGGGCAGGTGGGGGGTCCTTGGGCACTGGCGGGGGTTCCCGGGGCTGCCCTAGGCCGTGGTGGGCACAGGAGGCCTGTGGGGCTGGGTAGGGGCAGCCACAGTGCTACAGGCCCTGGCTGGGATTCAATGGAGGGGGTGTATTTCTGGCATCCCGGGGGGCTGCTGGTGCCTCCTGATCCTGGCTGGGGGGCGCAGGATCCCTAACATCCCCCCAGAGATCTCCCACGAGTCCCCTGGGAGCAGCCAGTGCCTGCTGGAGCACCTCCTCACGCGGCTGCAGAGCAGCTCCTGCCATGTCAAGCTGAAGGTGGGTCCGTGCCAGGGGCACCGGCTGGTGATGGGCTGGACCCTCCCCGCTCCAGGGGGCTGGGGGGGCACCCCTGACCTGGCCTTGTGCCCCGGGCCAGGTGCTGAAGATCCTGCTGCACACCTGCTCCCAGGGCTCCCCCCAGTTCGTGCTGCAGCTGAAGAGGAACGCAGGCTTCATCCGCGAGGCTGCGGGTAACGGGCTGGGCTGGGCTGGGGGGCTCAGGGCAGGGGGCACGGCCTCACACAGGGCTGGAGACCCCGACAGGCTCCTGCTGCAGGGGCTGCACCAGCAGCAAAGTTCTGCCCTGTCCGGGAGCATCCCCATCCCTCCCCCCCTGTGTCCACAGTGTTCTCTGGGCCCCCCGACCCCCTGCACGGCAACAGCCTGAACCAGAAGGTGCGGGCGGCTGCACAGGTGGGTGCCAGGTGGCCACAGCAGCTCCCAACCCCGCCCTGGGGGTCCCCAGTGCTGCCCACATTCCTTCCTCCCTCTCCAATCCCCCAGGACCTGGCCAGTGTTCTCTTCTCGGATGTGCCGCTGCCACAGTCCCTGGCACTGCCTGCCCGGCCCCCGGCCCCCGCTGGTGAGTGCAGCCCCCCAGCGCCCCCAGGGGGAGGAACCGCAGCCAAGGGGGACCCCGAGTGCTGAGTGTTCCCTGTGTGTCCCCAGGGATGGGCTCCAGTCCCAGCCCCTGCGGGTCCCTGCAGGGATTCGGCTTCAGCGGTGACAGAAGCGGCCCTGGTGAGTCCTGTCCGGGCCCTTCCCTGCCTGGAGCTGTGACAGGGCTCTGGGGGGCACTTTGTGCTGTGTCCCTGGAGCTCCCAGGGTTCCCTCACCCCCATTCCTCAGCCTGGGAGCCTGGGATTCTCTCACATCCCAACCTCTCCGCAGCTTCCACCGGGGAGGCCCTGCTGAGCAGCCTCCAGCGAGCGGCCGAAGCCGTGGCCCAGGCTGTGCTCCCAGCGCCGGGGGGGCCCCGGCGGCCTCAGGGGGACCTCCCCGACGACACCTACGAGCCTGTCCGAGCTCCCTCCCCTGCTGGCAGCCCGGCCCCACCGGCCCCCCTGCCCTCTGTCCCCCACGGGGCCCGAGGTGGGTCCTGCTGGGGGTCTGGGGGGTCCCCACCCACCCCGGCGGGTTTGGGGACCCCAGCTCAGCACTGCTGTCCCCGCAGTGAGCCACCAGCCAGGGCTGGCCGGGGGCGGCTGGGAGGAGGTGGACAGCGGGCACAGCTCCCGGGAATCCTCGCAGGGACACGAGCGGAGCCACGCCTCGGACTCAGGCAGCAAATCCGGCAGTGACAGCCGCTCCGGGGCCAGCCGGGAGCTGAGCCACGGCACTGACAGGTGAGAGGGGCCCCGGGGGCGCCTGGGTCCCCAGGGTCATCCCGGGGGGCTGCCCTCCCCCTGGCACTGTCCAAGGGGCATCCCCAGGAACGCTGCCCTGGTGCTACCAGCTGTTCCTCCTGGGATGTTTGGCCTCCCAGCCCTGGGTGGGCAGAGCTGCTTGGAGGTGGGGGGGTCCCTGGCCCCTGAGGGGTGCTGGGTCTGTGCCAGACCCCAGAAGGGGGAAGCAGGTGTCCCCTGTGCCCAGCAGGCATGTCCCCAGCAGGGTGGATGCTGACAGCCCCGGTGACTGCCGGCGGGAGGTGAGCCTGGTGTCAGGGCTGACGCGCGGGGCCAGGGTCTTCCTCACCAGGGAGGAGGCTCAGCACTTCCTCAAGGAGTAAGTGTTGGAACTGGGGGCTTCTGGGGGCAACCTGAGCCCTTTCCACCCCCCTGCCTGGGCCTGGGCCCCCATGGTGGGGAGGGGCTGTGAGCAACCGTGACCCCCCTCCCTGTCCAGGTGTGGGCTCCTGAACTGTGAGGTGGTGCTGGAGCTGCTGGGCCGGGCTCTGGAGGATCCCAGCGACAGCGTCCGCATGGTGAGCACAGGGTGTCCCCCCCAGTGGCCTGCAGGGTCTGGGGGCTGCCTGGCTCAGCCACGATCCCCTTTTCTGCAGAGATCCATGTCCGCTCTCTCCGCCCTCGGCTGCTCCGACCTGCTCTCCCCGGAGCAGATCTTCGCCGTGACCCGGCAGCACCTGCAGCAGCTCAGCCAAGGCAGCCCCGGGCCTGTGGCCAACCGGGCAACCAAGGTGACTCTGGGGACATCCCTGTGCCCGATCCCAGGGTGGGGGGACTCCCAGGACCAACTTCCCAGTCCTTGGGGACACGTAGCTCTTGGGGATGGCTCTGTGCATGTCCCAGAGTGGTGGGATTGGCAGCCTCTCCTGGGAGCAGGGAGCCCAGGCGGGGTGATGCTCCCTCTGAGCCCTGCAAGGGGACACTGGGGACAGTCCCTCTGCCTGGGAACAGGGTGGTTGGGCCCCTGTCCCGGTGCCGCTCTCACCCCGGCCCCTCCCGCTCCTCCCGCAGATGCTGCGGCAGTTCGAGGCCCTGTGCCGGGCCCAGCCCTCCCCGAAGGCCCCGTGCCTGCCCCCAGCCCCCCCGGCGGGCTCGGCTGGGGACCTGCTGATGGACATCCCGGCCCTGGCTGGTGAGAGCATCCTGACCCCACTGAGCCCGGCCCCCACAGCCCCCACAGCCCCTGGTGAGGAGCTGGGGGCAGGAGCGGAGCCCCCCGGGGCCGCGGTGCCGCCGTGTCCCTGCCAGCAGGGCGGGGGGATCGGGCCTGGGGGGGACATGGCAGCCCCCGGGCTGTCCCTGTTCGCTGGGATGGAGCTGGTGGCCCGTCCTGGTGCCATAACCCGGCCAGAGTCGCCATCGGCACAGCCACAGACACTGCCCCAGCCCCAGGACACGGGCACAGACATGGGGACGGACACGGAGGGCCCCCGGCAGCCCTCGGCCTTCGCCTTCCTCAACATGTAGCTGCTGTGGGGTCCCGGGGGCTGCGGGGGCTGTGCCCCCCTCCCTGCGGGGCCTGTGGTGTCCCGGTCCCTCAGGGGGACACGGGGTGTGAAAGGGTCCCTAGGGGGGACATGGGGCTTCCATCAGGTGACAATGGCCCTGTCCCTGGTGTTCAGGGTGGGCAGAGGGGCTTGGCCATGGCACCTCTCCTCTGGGCTGGAGGGAAGCCCAGGACCCTCTGGGGCTGAGCTGGGGGTGTTCTGGGGACCCTGGTGCGGCCATGGGGTGCCTCTGCCCAGCCCCAGCTCCGGCCCAGGCTCTGTGGGGCCGAGGTGGGAGAAGGTGCCGTCCCCGTGGGGCCGGGACCCACCAATAAACCCCTCCTCGGGTCTGGGAGTGTGTGACTTCTTCCTGCGCCACTGCTGGAGCCCTACCCGTGGCTCTCCCCTCCGCAAGGGCCCTCCTTGCCCCACAGCCCCCATCACCCCACAAACCCCAACAGCCCCATGGCTCTCCCCTGCCCCAGGGCCACAGTCCCCCCTGCCCCACAGCTCCCCATGGCCCCCAGTGTCCCCCTTGCCCCACAGCCCCACAGTAGCCCCACAGGTCTCCTCCTGCCCCACAGCCCCCCAATAGCCCAAAAGCCCCATTTTCCCCCAGTAACCCCATCACTGTCCCCCCGCCCACGTGAATCAAACCCCGCCCTCTCGAGGACCCGCCCCTTCTCCCGTAGCTCCGCCCTTCCCTCACCTTATTGGCTCCTTTCCCAAGCCTCGCCCCCTTCGTTCTCCCTCCCCCTTCCCCACCTCAGCCAATCCCGTCTCTCTTCGCTCCCGCACTCCCTCCACATTGGCCGCTGGCCGCAGGCCCCGCCCCGTGGGCGTGGCCGGACTCGGCCGTAGGTGAGGGGCTGGGGGGGTTAATGGCGGCCGGGAGGGTCGGGGGGGGCCGGGACAGGGACACGGCCTCGGGTGAGGCCTTCACCCCGGCCCTGACCCCCTGTCTCACCCTCCGCGTCCGCCCCGGGGGGGCTCGTTCGCTTGTGGGTGCGTGTAGCCCATCGCTGTGGGCGTGTGGGGATGGGGGTCTTGGGGGTTTGGGGGCTTGGAGGGGTGCGGGTCTGGGCTGGGGTCTGGGGTTTGGGAATTGGAGGGTACTGGAAGGGTCTGGGGCTTGCGGGGGCTTGCGGTTTGGGGACGTGGAATTTGGGGGTCTCTTGGGGATCTGGGGCTTCGGGGCTGCGTGTCCTGGGGGCTCCTGGGAGGGGTCTGGGCCTTGGGGGCCTGGGGCTTTGGAGCTGGGGGGTCTGGGCCTTGGGGGTCTGAGGATATGGAAGAGTGGGTCATGGGGGTCTGGGGCTGGGTGTTCTGGGGTCCCAGGGAGGGGTCTGAGCCTCGGGGGTCCCAGAGGGTTTGGACCTATTGGAGACTTGGGCTCGAACTTTGTGACCTAGGATGGGGTCCTGGGGGGTCCTGGGCCTTGGGAGTGGGGGAATCCTGGGGGGTTCAGGGTTATAGGAGCTTAGAAGCCGGGGCTTGGGACCAACGTGATGCTGAGGGGATCAGGGATTTGGAAACTTAGAGACCAGGGCTTGCACCTGGGTCCTGAGGGGGGCCGTGTGGGGCCTGGGTCTTCAGGCCTAGGGGGTCTGGGCCTCAGGGGCTTGGGGTTCTGGGCTGGGGGCCCGGGGGGCTCTGGGTGGGTGTGCTGGGCCTGGGCTCTGGGCCTGAGCCCTGTTTTCCCACTGTGAGCCTGGTGGTTTCCATGAGAGCCGTTTGTTTCCCTGCCTTGTGGAGCCTGAGGTGTTGCCAAAGGCTGTGGTGGAGCCCGGGGGGGTTGGAATCCAGGGCTGCAGAGGGAGGGGGTTTAGGATTTGGGGGCAGTTTGGGTAATAAATACAAAGAAATAAAGTGATGTGGTGTTTGCCTGGAACAGTGGCAGCTTCTGGCTCAGCACTGGGGATGGGGGATGAAGAGGGGGAGATGTGCTGCCCCTCTAGCTGGGAGGGGGCTCAGCCCTCCCTGTGCCCCCGTGGAGGGCATGGGCACTTCTGAAGGGCTGGGACTGGGAGCACTCGGTGCAGGGAGGATCCCTGGGAGCTGTGTAGGTGGTTCCTCAGTGTCTGTGCCTGATGCAGGTTGAGCTGAACCTCCCCTTGTGCTCCCCTGGCAGCCACAGTCTGTGTAGGGTGGAAGGGGAGCAGGGCTCTTCTCCTCTCCTGTGGTCCTGTGCTGGGATCCCGTCCCATAAACGGATCAGGCAGACATGGGATGGTGGGAGCATGGGGCGAAGGCACTGAGGAGTTCACCTGGAGCCTCTCCAGGCCTGTGCTGGGTGTTGTTTGGCAGTGGAAACACGGGGGAAGGTGTCCTGTCCCGTGTGGGAGCAGTTCCAGCTCTGTGCCGGTGCTTGCGGGAGCTGGAGCCCCCGGATGCTCCGTGCCTTCATTCTCTGCTCTGTGCTTGCAGGGCCCCTCCGTTGTGCTCCGGCATGAAGAGCACCCGCAGCTGCTCCTCCGTGCAGGGCTCCGGCGTCGCCGACCTGGTGCTGACGGGGCTCCCGGCGCCGCTGTCCCGCCGCCCCGGCAGCGCCTCCCCCGCCAGGCTCGTGGCCCGCTCCGTGTCCGTCACCGCCGATGGCAAACCCAAGAGGAATGCTCTGGTGAGCCCCAGTGCTTCATCCCTGCCATGCAGGGAGGGTGTGCCTGGGATGTGGGATGTCTCCGTGCACATCCCTCTCGGTGTGGTTCCCCCACCACCTGCCCAGCTCTGGCGCAGCACCACCTGCAAGATTGCTGCTCGTGGGTCTGTGCCCGGGGCTTTCAGGTGGGCAGAAAAGCAACCAGGGAGCTTCAGGCTTCCCTGCTTTCCCTTCCCTTTGCCTCCCTGCACCAGTTTCCAGCTGGAAACTCCTGATTTCCTGCAATCTCCTGCTGGGATTTCAGGCTCCCCCTGCCTCTCACTGAGCACCCTGTTCCTGCCGTGCTGGGGTCTCACTGAGTGGGGGTTCCACAGAGGGAACGAGCCCCAGGTACTTACTGGGCTCTGTGGGGATCCAGCAGTGAGGAGTCTGTGCTCCGTGCTGAGTAATCCCTTGGCAGCATTCCCATGCCCTCGTTCCTGGGAGCTCGTGCTAAGGAACGTGTTCCTGCTGGCTCAGCAGCGCCGGAGCGAGGTGTCATTGCCCGCTCCTCAAGGAGAGCTTGGCAGCTCTGGGAGAGCAGGAACTCCGTGTCCGGGCTGTGTGAGGGGGGTGAGGGGAACACCACTGCCTATTTTGGGCTCCCTGACTTGCCAGGGAGCCTGCCTGTGCTCCTCCTGAGCATGGCTGCTGGATTGATCCCTGTGCTCCGCAGGAGGATGCGGGACCCCGGGCGATGAACAACCTGCGCAGGTCCAACAGCACCACCCAGGTGAACCAGCGGGTGAACAGTGCACACAGGTACAGCCCAGCCAGGGACTCGTGTCTGTCTGTCCTGGGGTGTGTCCAACCTCCCTGGGCCTGTGGGGGAACCAGAGCCGTTCCAAAACGTGCATTGAGCTCCATCATGCACATCAGGCGTAAAAACCTGGCCTTGGAAAACCAAAGTCTGGGCTTTATTTGGTTGGTTTTTTGGAAGGGAGCTCCTTTGTTTAGGATTTCATAGAATCATGGAATGGTTTGGGTTGGAAGGGACCTTAAAGCTCATCCAGTCCCACCCCCTGCCATGGGCAGGGACACCTCCCACTAGCCCAGGTTGCTCCAAGCCCCGTCCAACCTGGCCTTGGACACTTCCAGGGATGGGGCAGCCACAGCTTCTCTGGGCAACCTGTGCCAGGGCCTCCCCACCCTCATAGGGAAGGATTTCTATTTTGGGAAATGAAGTGTATTTCTGTGACTGTCACAAAACCCACTCTATTAATTCCAAGGGACAGGGCTGCTCTATTCCAACATCCCCTCATGGATTCTCCAGGCTGTGCCTGGGCTGTGTGAGGAGACAAAAGTTTTCCCTCTCTGCCCAGTGCGCTCCGAATTGGGATTTTCTGTTCTCCTGTTGGTCTATGCTCATCCCTATTACTACACACCACCCTGGAACCCAAAGCTCTGTGTAAAAATGAGTCGTTCATAGATATTTTTGACTGTGTAAAGATTCTCCAGCCCTCTTTCTCCCCTGTGTTACACTGAAGTATATCCAAATGCCCTGCACGGTCAGTCTGTGGCTGTAAGTTATCCCAGAACCCCTGTTCTCTCCTCTGTGCCTTCCCTGGGTCTGGCTAAAGCTCGGAGCAGACAGGAGACTTCCTGGCCTTCTTTGAGACTGGTGCAGGAGGAAGAAAGAAACTGGCAAGTCTGAGCAAAACTTCCCCGGAAAAGAAAACCACGTGGAACATCCTGGTGAGGACAGTGGGCTCAGGGGTGGGTGGGCTAGGTTGGCTCTGTGCTCCTGGGGGTGTTTGAGGAGGTGGGTTTGGTGCTTGCTGGCACTTATTCCTGCTGACTCCATGGCAGGATGACCAGCCCCGGGCATTCCCAGGCCCCTCTGGCTCCCACGGCCTGGAGCCACCCCCAGGCATGAGGAGGAAGGAGGCCACTGTGCTGCTGGCTGCCAACTTCACCGCCAACAACAGGTGGGAGAGGGGCTGCTGGGGCTGGGGGTGGGAGGAACTGCACTGGGAAACACCTGGAGAGGGGAGGGTGCTGGTGCTGACACTCCTGTTCTCTTCTCTCCGCGCAAGGAGCAACAAGGGTGCGATGGGCAACTGCGTCACCACCATGGTGCACAACAACTACTCCACGGCCGAGAAGGGCCCCACGCCCAAGAGCTCCAACCAGGCTCCCAGTTCCCTCAAGTGAGTGTGGTGGGGTCCTGGCTCAGTGCCAGGCTGGCCCCACAGTCCTGTGTCCGTGTGGCACAGGATGGGGCTGAGCAGCTTCACCTTCTGTCCCAGCAACGTTGTGAAAGCGACCTCGAACGAGGACGGGGAAGGCGGCGGCAGCTTCGCGAAGTCTCAGAAGAATTTCTCCAGCAACAACATCGTGACCCGCAACAACAACAGCAGCAGCAGCAGCAGCAGCACTCCCAGGAGGAGGGAGGTGACTGAGGAGGAGGCTGAGAGGTGAGGGGAGAGGCAGCAGGACGGTGCCAGGCGGTGTGAGGAGCTCCAGCAGAGCTCGTTCCTGTCCAGTGGGGCTTCAGATTGGGGGAGGGCCCCCCTTAGCAACTGATTCACCCTCCCTGTGGCTTGGCTCTGTGCTTTGGGGTGTCATCAAATGCACAGTTCCTTCCACCCCAAAAGTCAGTCTGGGAACAAAGGCCTTGTTGATTTGGGGGGTGAGGGGACAGAAGTTCTGGTGCTGTGGATGAGCCACCTTTGCTCTGCTGTGGCCAGAGGGGTCGGTGCTGCCCAAGGAGGTCCTGGGGCCGTGCTGACCCTCCCTGTCCCCACAGGTTCATCCAGCAGGTGAACCTGGCTGCTGTCACCATCCAGCGCTGGTACCGCCGGCACTCGCAGCGGCACAGGACGGCAGCAGCGGCTCTGGGGCGCCTGATGGCCGCCAAGAGGGAGGTTGGTCCTGTCCTGGTGGCTTCCAGAAGGGAGATTGGTCACGTTCTGGTGGCTTCCAAAAGGGAAGTCAATCCTGTCCTCTACCCTGTAGCCCAGACCCCTCTAACACTCCTGTCCCACTCGTCATGTCAGTGGGGATTTGGGTCCCTTCAGTGACTGGACCAGGGCTGTGGGAGTCAAGGGGGGTCTGGCTTTGCACCCAGCCGGTCCCTCATGGTCCAGAGAGCCGGGGAGGGTCCTGTCCCCACAGGGCTGTGCTGGCTGTGTCCAGCCTGGCTTTGCTTCCAGCAGGAACTCAGGCCCAGGGGCTCAGCACCACATAGCTCTGTTCCCCCAGCCCCCTCTGTGGGATCAGGCAGGTGCTGGCGGGAGCAGCAGCAATCTCCCTGAATTCCGATGCTCTGGACCAGGAATGCCCCATCTCAGCTCATCCTAATGAATCCCTAACGAGGTGGCTCATTAGACTGACACGGCACTGCAGCTATTTGTGTTTCTTTGTTCAATTATTTATCCCGATAACGAAAAGCGCCGTCGCTCTGGCGTGTGAGAGTCTATTTTTAAGCCTCATCCCCTTGGTGGTTGCAGACCCAGATGATATAATAATAATAATTGCACTGAGTATCTAAAGAAAATGAGCTGCTCCAAAGCAGAGCTGTTCCGAGGGCTCCTCACCTGTGCAGAGGGCAGGTTGGGAGGATGGAAAACCTGGATATAGGGTGACCTCAGGGGTGGGTGCCCTCTCCTGCTTCTCAGTGGTGAGTGGTGGAGAGCTCTCCTTAACATTTTCAACCCTCCTCTCTGGAAGGAAAGGCAGCAGCGGATGGAGGAGGGGAATATCCTGGATTTGCAGGAGAGGAAGGATGAGGAACGGCGGAAGATCCGAGAGGAGAAGGCGCGCCTGGCCCGGCGCGCGGCCATCCAGGTGGGCACAGGGCGAGCCCCTCGTGGCCTGTGTGCCTGTGTTTGTTGGCAACATCTGGCGAGGCCTCTGTGCATCTCCAGGGCCTTGGCATGAGGCAGGATCAGAGCCAGCCCTGGAAGTGGAATGCTCCCTCCGGAGACGGAGGTGCCATAGAGCAGTTTCCTGCTGCGCTCCTGCCAAGCCTTGGCAGCTCATCCCGAGCTTGTGAAGGCAGTGCTGGTTTCCATCTAGTTCTCAGGAAAATGGTGACCATGTTGAGACAGGGAGACTTCAACCTCCTTGGAGTGGCCAAGGACTTGCATGCCTTGGGAACAGGACCCTCCTCAGGAGCCAAGCTCCCCTCCGTGCCCCTTGGCAGGAAGCAATACGTCATTGTCACCCTGTTCTTGCAGCTGGTGGTGCAGATGGGGCTGGCACAGGCTGCAGGGAGCTGGCAGTAGAGCTGGAGATGTTTTAAACCCCAAATTCTCTTTGCCTTAGTTGGAATCATGTTCCACCGGGGGGGGGTGCTGGGGGAGACACAACAGTGAGCAGCTGGAGGATGGCAAAAAGCTGCCACAGCCTTGCAAACACATGCTTGTGCCTTCCCAAATCTTCAGGACACCCATGGCTCCTCTGTCCCTGCAGGAGCTGCACCAGAAAAGGGCCCAAAAGGCCTTGGAGACAAAGTGCTTGGCAGAAGAAGAGCTGGTGCTGGTGAAGGAGAGCAGGAGGGTGGCCAAGAAGAAGCCTGGTGCCAAACCTGCCTTGGCCAGGAACGTCAGCCCGGCCGGCAGCCTCACCAAAGCCAACAACGCCGGTGAGTCCCTCTGGCACATCCCCAAGGCTTTGGGAGTGGGGGGAAGGAGCTGTTTGCTCCAGGGAGCTGCTTCCCAGGGGCTGGTTGTGGTGAGTGCCTAAGAACAGCCTGGTCCTGCAGAGCCCAATTCCCACCTGGCAGCTGTGGATCTGGAAGGAAGCGGCCTCGCAGCCCTCGGCTCCGTGCCCTTGCAGGACCCTGGGGCAGAGGACAAGCTGCAGGTGGGTCTGGCTGTGCCCCCTGGGGCTCCTGGCACCAGCTGCTCTTCCAGGGTGGCTTTGGAGCCTTCACTGGCTTTTGGGGAGACTTGGAAAACTCTCACTGCAAGGTGTGTGTTCTCCCATAGGATGTGAGCTCCAGAGAGACAGGTAATGAGGACCTGGAGACAGCAGTGACTGCTGGCAGCAGGGCCCCATCCAAGGTCACGCTCAATGAGCTGCTGGACACGCTCCGGCTGCTGGAGGAGGAGCCGGAGCTGCTGCCCCCACCCAAGCTCCTCAAGAAGGACAGACACGCCTGGACGGACAGGGTGAGCTGTGGGAGGAGGGTGGTGTGTCCAGCCTCGGACAGCAACAGCTGCCTGGTGAGAAACAGCTGGGTCACCGCTGGGGAGGGTGGTGGGGGAGCTTAGAAGGGCTGATGGAGGAGTTTGGAGGTGAAGGAGTGAGTCTGGAGGTGGGGGATTTGTTTGGTGCAGTCAGGGCTTGGGAATCCACAAGGAGCAGCAAGGACTGTGGTGGGAGGAGGGTTAGCCAAGGCTGAGGCTGGTTACTGGGGCCCAGTGGGAGGACTGGGCTCCAGCCATGGAGAAGAGCCAGCACCCCTTGTCTGCGCTTTCCTCTGGGTGCTCATTCACCATGGTGAATTCCCAGCAGGAGCCCAGCTCCAATTCCCTGACTGCTGATAACCTGGAGAAGTTTGGGAAGCTGAACCACTCGCCGGGGGTCCCCGAGGACGGGGCCCTGCTCTCGGAGGCCAAACTCCAAAGCATCATCAGCTTCCTGGACGAGATGGAGAGGTCGGAGCAGGAGAGGCCCAGGTCGGCTGCCTCGGCCACACAGCGGGAGGTGAGTCCTTGTGCTGGGGAGGTGGTGGGACCCTGGTGGGAGTCATCCCCCCTCTCCCTGTCCTCATTCCAGGTGGTTCCACCGCCTGTTAATCATGTTTTTTCTGCTGTGGCAGAGTTTCCTCTTGGAAGAGGAGCTGGCTCACGTGGAGCAGGTGTCGGCTGTTGCCACGGAGGTGACGAGCTCCATGATGAGGCTGAAGCTGGAAGTGGAGGAGAAGAAGCGAGCCATCAGCCTGCTGCAGACAGCCCTGGTGCGTCAGCCAGCTGGGCAGCCCGGGCCAGGAGCCTCACAGGGGGTTCTTGGGACTGGGGCTTTGAAGCACGTGATCAGGGCTCTGAGCAGGACTGTCCCTTGATTTCATAGAATCATGGAGTGGTTTGGGTTGGAAGGGACCTTAAAGATCTTCTAGTAGGACCTGGGCTGAACTCCCTTCTCCTCTGTCCCACAGGGGTCTGGATGTTGCTGCTGATGGGGGTGGGAGGTGTGAGCACCAGGGGTTTGTTTGCCTCTGTCCCTCCTTGCCCTGACCTGTCAGTGCCTCCATATCCAGCAGTTATTCCCTGTACATGTGCTGGGAATGGTGTCACTCCTCCCTCTAATGTCTGGTGGCTGTTTCCTCCCTGCCCTCCACAGACTCAGCAGCGGGAACTGACGGACCGACACGTCAAACAGACCGAGCAGGAGCTCAGCCACCAGCTCAGGCTGCAGAGGGAGCAGTATGAGGCAGCTATCCAGAGGCACCTGGCCTTCATCGACCAGGTAATGCCTCAGCCCACCTTCTGAAGGCAGAGGCTGAGGTGGCTGCACCTGCCTGATGCCCTGTCCTCGCCCTGCCCAGCTCCTCGATGACAAGAAGGTGCTGAGTGAGAAGTGTGAGGCCGTGGTGGTGGAGCTGAAACAAGTGGACCACAAGTACGGCCAGAAGATCAGCCAGATGCAGGAGCAGCACGAGCTGGTGAGGGGACAGGGAAGGTGGGGGGACATGTGTGTCCTGGTGCTGTGGGAGAGCTGGTTGGTTTGGCTCAAACGGGGACTCTGCCCAGAGCAATTCGGTCTCTGTCACCTTGGTGGGGCCTGGTCACTCCAAGGAGCCCTTTCCTGTGCACAGAAGGTCCCTGTCACCACAGAGCTTTGTCCTGGCTCCCCAGGAGGCTGCCCAGAGCCAGGAGCATGGCACTGACCAAGGGACAGCATTCACTCCCAGGCTTTGCCTGGAGAGACCCTTCCCACACATCTGGCACAGGTTGCCCAGAGAAGCTGGGCACTTCCATCCCTGGAAGTGTCCAAGGCCAGGTTGGATGAAGCTCTGAGCAATCTGGGATAGTAGAGGGTGTCCCTGCCCATGGCAGGGGGTGGCACTGGGTGAACTTTAAGGTCCCTTCCAATCCAAACCATTCTGTGATTTCCATGATCCTGCTGTGGGCAGAGCTCTCCCAGACTGGGGGTGACCAGTGGGTTGTGCTTTGGCTGTGTAAGGATTCTCCAGCCCTTTTTGGTTAAAACCAGCACTGGCACAAACCTATTGTCATGGAGGAATTTGTTCCTGTATCCTCTGGATCTGGGTGCCTTCCAGCCATCCTGGCAGGAGCAGGGATGCTCTTGGAGCTGAATGGAATAGGACTAGAATGGAACATGAGGTGTGTGAGCAATAAGAGCTCTGGGTGGATTTCTCTGGGCTGTTGCCCAGAGCTGTTGCCCTGCCCAGCACCCAAACATACCCAGAGAGGGCTGACCCTGGCCCTGCCCGTTGGGCTGTGCCTCCCCTCACCCCCACAGACCCCTGCCCACCTCTGCTCTGCCCGTGGATCCCACAGACACGGCAGTGTGGATTTGCCTCTCTCCTCTCCCCCACAATTCCCCTTCTCTCTCCATCCCCTCCTTTCTTTCTCCCCAGGTCTGGCGCACTTTGGGCCCCTTTTGTGAGGTAAATGTGGTCTTTGCTCTGTTCTGTGCCTTACCCTCTGCTCTCGTGCCCTGACCTGCTCCAGCCCTTGCCAGAGGTCCTTCCATGGCAGGGAGAGGGAAGGCTGGAGAGGAAAGCACAGCCACACAGGGACAGATGGGCTGCCCTGCATGCAGAGACCCTTGGCAGCCCCCAGCTCCCCTCTCCTCTCCATCTCCTGCTCTCATGTCTTGGCCAGTGAGCGTTTTCCCAAGGGTTTTACTCTTCCCACCATCCCACTGGAGACAGGGGAATGCACTGGGAGAGTGTGTGGCCGGTTCTCTGGGCTGGATGAAGGCACCTGGCCGGGGCTGTGTGATTGTCCATGTGCAGCCCTGACCCTCTGCTCTTCCCTGCAGCTTCCTTCCCAACAGCCCAGCTTCCAGGCTCCTGGGGGTTTTCTCTCCCGGCTTCTCTCTGAACTTTTCCCGTTTGCTTCCAAACAGGAGATTAAGAAACTGAAGGAACTGATGAGTGCAACCGAGAAAGTCCGACGGGAGAAGTGGATCGAGGAGAAAACCAAGAAGATCAAAGAAATCACTGTGAAAGGTACGGGCAGGTTCCCTCGGCAGCGGCTGGAGCTGGGACGGTGCTGGGGTCAGGTCTGGCTGGTTCTGGAGAGTTTGGGAAGAGTTCCTCAGTGTGGGCAGTCTCTGCTCCCTGGTTTTGGTGGAGCAGGTGCCAGAGGGCAAGAGCACCCCTCTATGCTCATCCCCCTTTCCCACCAGCCCCTTGCTGAGTCCATGTGCCCGCAGCCCCCGGGGCTGGGATCCAGGCAGCCCCAGGGCCGAGCCGTGACCGTCCTTCCCGCTGTCCCAGGGCTGGAGCCAGAGATCCAGAAGCTCATGGCCAAGCACCGTGAGGACATCCGGAAGCTGAAGCTGCTGCACGAGGCCGAGCTGCTGCAGTCGGACGAGCGGGCGGCCCAGCGCTACGGGCGGCAGGCAGAGGAGCTGCGGGGGCTGCTGGAGCGGCAGAAGGAGGAGCAGAGCCAGCGGGAGCGGGAGCGGGTCCGGCAGCGGTGGGTCGGGGGGCACAGCTCTGGGGCGGTGTCCGGCACTGATTTGCTGCTGGGTTCTCAATATTTGCAACTCCACGGGGAGCAGCCTCTTCCACCAGCCCAAGGTGGGAGATGGCACCGAGCTGGGAGCATCCTCCGGCATCGTGGAGGGGGTGGGATGGGGCAGGGTAGAGAGGTGGCCCCAAGGCACATCCCTGAGGTGCCTCTGCCCCGCAGGTGTGAGCAGCAGCTGGAGCAGGAGGAGCAGGCGCTGGAGCAGCAGCGGCGCCGGCTCTACGCCGAGGTGGCCGAGGAGAAGGAGCGGCTGAGCCAGCAAGCGACCAGGTCAGCGGGCTGGGGCACCCCCAGAGCTGTGGGGATGGGCTCCCTGGGTCAGGCTCCCATGGCAAGAGGGCCAGTGCTGGTGTGGACGCTGGGAGCTGTGTCTGTGCAGGCAGCGTGCGGAGGTGGAGGAGCTGCGGCGGCAGCTGGAGGCCAACAGCTCGGCCCTCAGCCGGGCACTGCGCGAGGAGAGCGCCAAGGACAGGGAGGAGCAGGAGAGGCGGCACCAGGTCTGGTTTTCCCTCACCTCTGGGCTCTGAGTGGCTGGTTTTGGGTGCTGGCACCATCCTACCATGCCTCATCCTCCATGTGTGTTGGTACCATGGAGCCCTGTGCTGCAGTGCCAGGGGCTGCTCCCAGCTGGTGTGGGATGCTGCCAGGGCTGAACTGTTGTTTTCCTGTCTTCTTACAGGCAGAACTGAAGGTGCTGAAGGACCAGCTGGAGATGGAGAAGCAGGCCTGGGAGGCCAACTACATGAAGAAGGAGGTAATGGCAAGAGCTGTGCTTGTCCAAAGGTGCCACCTGTGGGCTCTGAGAGGGATTGAGGCCACGTTTTCCATCTCTATCCCCAGGAAGCCTGGCTGCTCTCCCGGGAGCGGGAGCTGCGGGAGGAGATGAGGAAGGAGAGGGACAAAGAGATCGAGCTGGTGATCCAGCGTCTGGAGGCCGACACATCCTTGGCCAAGGAGGAGTGTGAGAGGGCAGCGGAGAACAGGTGAGGGGGAGAGGGAGGAGGGAGGGGCCGGGTCCTCAGCAGGCTGGTCCCCTTTCCCTGCCCCCTGCACATCTCTCCAGCGAGCTCTGGAGCAGCTGGAGAGAAAGGAGTGGATTGCAAGGATGAAGTTTGCCTCTTACCTGAGGAAACAGCCCTGAATCTCCCATGGGGCAGATGTGCTGCTGTGCCCTAGTCCCTCCTGCAGCACTAATAGGGCTGGGATGACCCCTGCAGTGCTGGGATGATGCAGACTGGCTGTCCTTCCTCCCGACAGGATCAAGAGGATCCGGGACAAGTACGAGGTGGAGCTGCAGGAGCTGGAGCGGTCGGAGCGGAAGCTGCAGGAGCGCTGCAACGAGCTGAAGGGGCGGCTGGCCGAGCTGGAAGGGGAGAGCATCCGTCTGCAGGGCCTGCTGAAGCACAAGGAGCAGGAGGCGGAGGAGATCCGGAAGGTGGGCGAGGAGCAGAGCCAGGGTGCCCTGTGCCTGGATGCCAGTGCAGGACCAGCTGGCCCAGGAGCACAGCGGCCTAACTGAGGGGATCCTGCAGGAATTCGTGGACAAGCTGGTGGGGATGGAGGAGGAGAACACGCAGCTGAAGGCAGAGATGGCAGAGCTGAGGGCCCGGCAGCGCCTGGAGCTGGACAGGCTGGTGCGGGAGAAGGACCGGGAGCTGGAGGAGGTTCACAGGAGGTGAGGGAGCCCGGGTGGTGCAGGAGCAGGGCCACAGGAGTGCAGCTCCATCTGCACTCCTCCCTGGCAGGAGCCCTGGCCAGGATCACTGTCAGCTCCTGAGGGCTCTGCCGTGGCTCACATTGGAGACCTGTGATGGGGGAGAGGGACTGAGCTCCCCAGGGCTGAAATCGCCCCCTTGGGCAGGGCCCAGCCCGGTGTTTGGAGCTGGGCTCCGGGGTCCTCATCCCTGTGTCCATGCAGGGTGAAGTCGGCGGTGCAGAGGAAGGAGGAGAGCGTGAGCAGCCTGCGGAAGCAGTACGAGGTGAGTGGGGTGGCCCCGGCCCTGGCTCCGGCCCTGCCGGGCACCACGAGCTCCCCCTTGTGCTCCCTTGCAGGCGGCCGTGCAGAGAGCCAACCTACTGGAATCCCTCCTGGAGCAGCAGCGGCAGCTGGCCACGGAGTGACTGTCCTGCCGGGCAGGGAGCGGGGCCGGGGTGCTCCGGGTGCTGCTGGGGCTGGGGTCGGGGTCAGGCTCTCCCCTTGCTCAGCCCTCATTCTCCACAGCCCAGTCCTGGTGCCGTGGCCATGCCAGGACACTTGGTGGCCTTTAGATGTTCAGGAGTTTTGTTCTGACAATAAATCTGTGCTGGTTTCTACAGCTGTTTCTGTAACTGCATGTCAGTGCCAGCGCTGGCTCTTCTGCAAGGTCTGTGCCCACTCCCACCCTCCCTACCCCACTCTTGCATCCCGAGAACATCCCTTGCTCCAAGGGTTCCTGGCTCCCTGCTCTGCACCCTGCTTCCCCTTCTAAACTGAAATATCCAGGAGCATGCAGGAAGGCAGAGCCAGGGCCAGGATGTGATCCCACAGCCTCTGCTACCTGCAAATCTCTCAACACCCCCTGACAGGGCTGGGAAATGCCTGGGCTGGGCCGGTGGCATCTGTTTCCTCTCTGGGAATGTGCAGCCGCTCAACCATAGCCTAGTCCTGGTCCTGGTCCTGGTCCCTGCCCAGAGCCGGGGCTCGGAGCTGGTGGCTGGCAGATGTTTGCTCAGCAGAGTCCTGGGATGTTTCCCATCTGTCCCTGTGCTTGGCTGGGGCCTCCCCCTGCCCCACAGCAGTGCTGCCAGAGCCCCCATGGTCACATGGAACTACAGGGGGACCCTTTGTTACCACAGGAAGCTGCAGAGGAGCTTGGCCACTTCCCAGCACTGTGTCCTGGTGTGGGCTCCTGGCTGCAGCTCCCGGGGGCGGTGTGATCCCAAGGCAGCCCATGGAAACCCCTTATCCCTGCTCCCTTGACATGGGTGTCTGGGGCCACGAGTGGCAGTGGGTGCCTGGGTCCTGTTCAGCAGAGCCATGGCAATGCCAGTCTCTGTCCCCCTCTCCCTGTTGGGTCAGGCTGGAACACTCATCCTGGGAAAGGCTGGGCACAGCGCTTCTTCCCGCTGTTGTTGCTTTTCCAAGGAGTTTCCTGAGCTCCGCTTCTGACCCTGCACAGCCTCCACATGGGCTGTCCTGAGCCTGTGCCAACAGCTCCTGCTCTGGGAAATTTGGTGTGGGAGAAGGGGGCTCAGCCCCTTCCCTGCTCATCCAGGGGGCTGTGGACCCTGTGTAGGACCTGGAGCCCTGTCTGGCTTTGCCACTGTGGGGTGAACAGTCCCCGGGGTGTCCCGTGTGCCCAGCCCTGCTCCTGCCACCGCCCTGGAGCTCCGTGTGCTCCGGCACCTCCCCGGCCCGGCCCCTCCCCGGCATCGCCCGGGCTAATTTCTAGGCCAGTGCCCGGTTCAGGCATGAATAAATCAGCGCCGTTGCATAACAGGGATGCGGATTTTCACCGGATGGCTGCCTGTGCCTGCGCCGGCGCCCACCTCCTGCCCCTCGGGGGTCCCGCGGGACCACTGGCCACATGGCACGAGCCGTGTCCCTGTCCCTGCCCGCCCGTGGCACGGCGGGTGCTCAGCCAGGCTGGCGGTGACTGTGTGGCCACTGCAGGCTCTGCCAAAGATCCCCAGTTAAGGAGCCCCTCTCCCCCCGGGTCCCCCGGGTTAGGAGGGATGAGGGAGCCCGTTGGCTGCTGCACGGCGCTGGGCTGGGAAGGAGGTCAGGAGCACAGGGGGCTTTTGGCAGCCGCCGCGCAGGGATCGCGGCTCAATCTGGTGTCTGCCCCGGAGGGGATTAGCTACAGCCCCAGACAAATCAGCCAGGAAGCCGGAGCAAGTGGCAGGATCCGAGCAGGGTAATCTTCCCTTGGGAAGGATCTGTAATCTCTCCTGCTAATTAGGGCGATGGCAGTGGCACTGCCCGGTCTGGGAGGTGGATGTCAGGGGCACAGACGGGCAGTGCATCTGGATGACCCTGACACGGCTCAAGGCTGCTCATGGATGTGTCAAATGGAGCTACAGGGGGTGTCACCGGGGCAAGGAGGGTTCCCAGGCATGGGGCTGCCATGCTCAGGGTCCCATCTTGGCTGAGGGTCCTGGGCCTTCCCAAGGAGGGCAGGGTGGCACAGCAGAGCTGGGTAGGCACACGCTCCATCCTCATCCCCTTATCCCTATCCCATCCTTATTGCTGTGCCATCCCCATTCCACTCCTCTCCATGTCCTCTCCCCCCTCCCATCCTCACCTCCTTTCCACTCTGATCCTCATTCTCATCCCCATCCCACCCTCACCCTCATCTTCCTCCCCCAACCATCCTCATCCCCATCCCCGTCTTCATCCCTATCCCATCCCAACCTGTCTCAGACACGGGCGGGAAGGGACACTGGGTACCAGGGCTGTCACCCCAACACAACAGCCAGGTGATTTCACCCCCTCCTGCTTTCCGAAGCCCCCGCTGTCCCTTCCCGGTGCTGGGAAGGCCTTGAGCTCATCCCTCCTCTCCCCCACACTGGGACTGGCCAGTGTGCTCAGAGTGCTGGGGGCAGCTGGGGTGGGTGCCTGATGTGTGCTCAGCACAGCCACCCCCCTGCATCCCACCTGGATGTGACTCAGCCGGTGCCGGCTCAGCCACACGTGGGGCAGGGCTGGCCATGCAATCTGCCCCTGTGGCACATGGCCACCCACTCCCACTGACTGTGGCCACTCCAGTGGGTGCCAATGGCACCACAGCCCTAAGAGAGCCCAAATCCCCCCACCCAGGGTGCTGGGCACCGTGCTGGGGTGGTGCCACATTGACTTGGCTGCTCTGGGGCCAGGGAAGGCATGTGGTGGAGCTCAGGGGGTCCCACAAGTGGGGACGTGGCCCTTTGCACATCCAGAAGGGATCAGGGACCCAGTGGGGGGCTGGTGGGGGGCACTGGGGTGCCCGTGCCAGCCTTCCAACTGGGGATCACTGAAATGAGTGATGGGGGGTCAGCAGTCCCCTGCTACCCCTGGCAGAGGGGCCTGAGGGTCGTGTGGGTCAGAGCTGCTCCATAGCAGAGAAATGCAGAGGCGCAGGAGAAGGGAGAAGCTGGCTCCAGCATGTTTGTTCTCCCAGCAGCCGGTAATTTTTCCAGGCCTGTATCTATTTGTGGCAACGTGACATGTGCAGCGTGGTGCTGTTCTGTGCAGGCTTGAAGCTTGTAAAAAATTAATCGTGTACGCAAAATTTGGCTTTAAATATTCAAACCAACGGTGGGGATGTGTGAGCCCCGTGCTCAAAGCTGAGCCTGCCAAGGGGTGGGCAGAGGGCCTGGACGGGGGTTCCTGGGAAAGGGTTGGGACAGGATGGGACAGGACCATCCCACCATGACCCTGGAGGAAAGTCCAGCCTGGGTCCTGGGTGGGTTTGGTGACCAGCTGTGGTGCAGCTTTGCCAGGGTCTGTTTGGGAGCTGCTGTGGGCTGTGTGTGAAGCTGTGGGATGTTCCCTGCCATGAGAATTGGGACTGTCAGATTTTGGAGCATCCTGTGTTTCCAGGGCACACTCCCATGTGCCAGGGCTGTGGTGTCAAGCAGACGAGGCCGAGCCATGTGGCCCCACATGGGGCAGCCCCACAGCACAAAGGGGACCCCGTGCCATGGCTGGGAGGTGCTGGGGGGCTCCGCTCCCCCCTCAGGATGGGGCTGGGGGGCTGCAGGGTGAGGCTCTGATGGGGATGCTGGGAACCAGGGGATGTATGTGAGGAGGGGCTGGCTGGGGGGCAAAACTGCCTGTCCTGTCCCATGTCCCATCCCTGGTCCTGTCCCATGTCCCATCGCTGGTCCCAGGAAGCCAGTGGTGCCCAGGATGGGTGAGCACGGGAGCAGTTCTCTGCCTGGGGGCTCCTGGCCCTGCTCCAGGCAGGTCCCAGCCCCACTACTGGGGGTCCCAGTCCTGCTCCCGGGGGTTCCATCCCCAGTCTGGGGGGGGGGGTGGCTGCCCCTCCGGTGTCCCAGCCCTGCTTGGGGGGGACCTGGCTCTGCTCTCGGGGGGTCCCGGCCCCGCTCCGGGGTGGCGGCTGCTCCTCGGGGGTCCCGTCCCCCTTCGGGGGGTCCCCACGGGCTCCCTCCATCCCGGCGGGACCGCGCGGGGGCGGCGGCGGCGCATCCCGGAGGGGAGGACGCGGGTCCCGGTGCGGTCCCGGGGCTGCGGCTCCTCCACCTGCCGCCCCCGCCCGCCCGGTCCCGCCGCTCGGCGGCGGCGCGGCCCCTCCCCGGGGCACGGGGCGCGGGGCCGCGGGGCCGCCATGGAGGAGGAGCCGCCGCCGCCGCCGCCGCCGCCGCCGTGCCCAGCGCGGGGCCAGCGGCAGCCGGCGGCCGTGGGGCTCCCGCCGCCGCCGCGCCATGGGCCGCTTCCCCGCCGCCGCCGCTGCCATGGCGGCCGCCTTCCTGAGCCCCAGCCTCGCCTTCAGCTCCCACTTCGACCCCGGTAAGTGCCGCAGCCCCGGGGCCGCCGGACCCGCACCCCCTGCCCCGCGCCGAGCCTCCCCCGGGCAGCCCCCCGCGGTACCGCGCTCGGCTCGCTCAGCCCCGCACCGGCCGCCCGCCCGGTGCACCGGGAACGAGCATCCCCGCACCGCGAGCCGAGCATCCCCTCGCCCTCATCCCCGGGAATGTCACTGGACGGGCTCCCGACCCGCCGTGCTTGGCCACCGTGGGACACCCCGCTGTGGTGCTGGGACATCGCGGTGCGGCGGTGGCACATCCCGGTGTGGCGGTGGGACAGACATCCCGGTTTGGCGGTGGGACCCCCGGTGTGGCAGCGGGGCGGTGGGATCGCTGCCGCAGCCGGGCGGCATTTTGTTTCCCGGGTTGGAGCGCGGAGGAATCCGGGGGCTGCGTTGCCTCTGAAGGCATCTCCGGGATTGAAACGGAATAATAACGACAGGGAGGATGGTGATGGTGAGAGGGAGGAAGACGGAGCCGGGGCTGAGCCCCCACCGAGTGAGACAGCCGCCGGCCGGGGAGCCGGGGGCTGGGGGTGCCCGCCCGGGCTGGGGTGCCGGCGGAGCTGGGGGGGTGCCGGGGCAGGGCAGCGGCGTTTTGGGGCGCAGGCGTTATGTAAGCGCCGTGTCCCGGCCGCGGCGCAGCTGCAGGAAGATGCTGCAGCCGCGGAGCAGCGCGGGGCTGGCGACTGCGGGTGCGTGTTTGGGGCTGCAGCCGCCGCAGCCGCCCCTCACCGCCGCCTCCCGCCCCTCGCAGCCGCCTCGTGTCCCTCCGGTGCGGGGCCGGCTCTGCGCGGGCACCGGGACCCCTCGTGGGAGGGTCCGGCGGGCGCTCGGCTCCGGCCCTTTGTTTACCAGCCCGGGATAACGCGTGTCGGGTCCGGCACCGAGCGGTGGTGCCGCGGCTCCCGCCGCTCCCGGCGCCTCCTCCGGCACCGCGAAGGCGGCGAAGCGGTGCCCGTGCCGGGCGCGGGGTGCCGGAGGCTCCGGCTGTCGGTGCCGGGCTCCCGCATCCCTCCCCGCCGCCTTCCCGCTCCCTCCTTCCTCCGCTGCTCCCGCTCCCCCGGCTGCGCGCGGTCGGAATCCGTGGGGGGATTTGGAAATGAGCCGCATCAGGACTCGCCGAGCGGGGACTTTGTCCCCGACCGCTCGTTATTTGTTTCCAAAACCTCGTTATTTGCACCTAAAATGCGGCAGCGCCGGGACGGAGCCGATTGTCGGGCTCAGCCCCGGGGGGAAGTGAGGCTTCGACTCCGTGCGAATCCTGCCAGCCTGGGGATTCTCAAGGCATGTTTGGTTTAAAAGCCCTTCAGCACGGTTTCCATCGCTGCCCATCATGGTGCTGCCAGGCCCAGAGCTCGGCGCTGCTGTGCAGCTGCCACCCACTAGCACCGGGAGGGGAATTAAAGAGAGGAACAAACCATATTCTGGGTTTCATGGCTTTGTGGATTTGGTCTGTGTGGCAGCAGCTCCTGCCTGTGTGGCATTGAGGCTGCCTGTGCCAGCCTGGCTCCCTGGGGCTGGCTTGTGCCTGGGGTTGGTCAGGAGGAGCAGGAAGCGATTTGTAGGGCACGGTGGCACCACAGCTGGGACAGGACAGGAGAGGCTTAGGGGTGCTGGTTCTGCAGAGGGGAGCATCTCCTCCTGGGCCCACATTCCCTGGAAAGGGGTGGTTGGAAGCCACTGCTGCCAGGACTGGGCCATAGGTGGCCTGCTAGCATGGAATGGTGACAGTGGTGTCACCCGGGGCAGAGGTGCCACAGGGATGTGCCGACCACAGCTGCCCATGCTCTGGCCTCACCTGCCACTTTTGGCTCCTCTGTCCGATACACCTGTGTCAGGCTGAGCCAGCTGTGTCGGGGATTCATTCCCTCTCAGTGCCTGGGGCTCTGGGAAAGGGTCCCAGCCCAGCAGCCTCGTGGTTCCCATCTTGTTTTGCCCATCCACAGGCCGGGCCCGGAAACGCTCCTGCACGGAGCCACCTGTGGAGCACAACCACCCTGTCAGCAAGAGGCACTGCTGTGCTGCCTGCCCCAACATGTATCCCAGATCTCCTGGGCTTCCCGTGGGAACTGAGTGCCCACTCCCTGACCTGGAAGTGCCATGACCTGCCACAGCCCAGCTGAGCAGACGGTGCTGGGAGGCACCAGGCAGAACTGTTGGGGGTCAGACAGGGCTCGAGGAACTGGAGGGGGGGGACGGGGAACCAAGGCCAAGGGAGAGTTGGGGGTGTCCCCCTAGCCCTGTGTTTTTGGACCTGGCTGGAACCCACTGCCACCCGCCCACTGTCCCAGGCCTCACATGGACAACAGCTCTGTGAGTGCTGGTGCTCCGTGTCCAGCACCACTCCTGGCATGAGGATGGGAAAGGACTTGGGGAACCGTGGTGGCAAAGGGGCTGTTGCAGCCAGAAGAACCCCGGCAACCCAAATGGGGGCCGGGCACGCCCGTGCTCCCACCCTGGCACCAACCGGGGGATTGGCTGCTGGCAGTGCTGCGGAAGGACAAGGGGAAGGTGTTGTTGGGACTGGACACAGAGGGGGTTTGAGGGTGGTGGGAGTTCCTGGAGGAGAGGTGACAGGGGTGGCAGCACCCTGACTGGTTTCCTGTCTTGCCACGTGCTTCCCATGGGGGCTCAGTGTGTGGGAGGTGCAGGAGGTGCCGTCTGTCTGTCCGGGCTGACAGGCAGCAGGAGCTGGGCACATGGGCAGGGGGTGAATCCCAGTGCCACAAGGATGCCGGGGTGGGCAGAGGTGGGGGGGCATGTGGTGAGCCCCCTGTCCTGCTCAGGGAATGATGTTGGCACTGCACAGCAGGGCAACTGGGCCCTGCTCGGCTCAACAAGGGAACGGAGCCAGGATCCTTTTCCCCAGGGGTGCTCCCCCTTCTCCCCTCCCTCCCTCCTACCCCCCCCCCCCACAGGCGGGCATGTTCTGGACGGTGACACCGATCCTGTCAAAACCAATTAGGAGAAATTAATTTGCCAGGGTTGAAAGGGCCCTGTGCTGCCGGCGGGACGGGGCTGTGACTCACGGGCTCCCTGCCCGGCACTCCCAGCCCTCCCTGGGACACCCTGTGCCAGGGCAGCCCGTGGCTCTGCCCGCCCCCAGCACTGTGTCCTCCCAACCAGAGCAGGGCTCTGGTGCCCACCCTGCCATGAGCCTCAGACCAGGCCTTGGCACCCTGGTGACACCGTGAGAAGTAGGGCAGGAATGGCACTGCCAGCGTGGTACCCAGTGTGGGTTAAGCCAGGGGTTCTGCATCCAGCTGGGGGTCTGTGTTTAGCTGGAGCCCTGCCTGGTCCTGGCTGCCTGTGGCCAGGTGACACACGCATCCCAGGTTTTGCCTCGTTGGTGTGACACCACCTGCCATGTGCCAGGCTGATTCCCTGGGCTGGAAAATCCCAGGGTCTGGGTCAAAGGGGCGGTTGGGCCGCTCTGGTGCTGTGGCTCAGCCTGTTCCCACCCTGTGCCACGCCAACCCGGCAAGGGTAGAGGTGCTGGGGCCCAGTGCCCGGGACGATGGGATGGAGGCGTGGTGGGATGGAGGAATGATGGTCTGGCCGTGTGCTGCTGCTGCCCCAGGGCTCAACTTGGCTCCGTCTGCTCTCCTGCCCCAGCAAACACCCTGACACATCCCCAGGGGGAATTCGCTCACGGAGCTGAGCCAGAGGGATCCCGCGGGGATGTGATGTGGGGCTGGAAGTGATGGGCTGACGAGGAGAGGAGCCGCTCTCTGCTGAGTCAGCATGCCCACTGGCAGGAAAATAAATCTCCTGTGGGCATTAATCCCCTGACAGCCCGGGAGGTGCCGTTGGAGTGTGTCGCAGCCGTCTCGGGGCACCCACTGCCATCGTACCCTTTGCCATCGGCTGCTCCAGCCCTGCTGATGGGGGACATGGAGCACCTCGGGATGTCCCAGAGCTGGCACAGGGCTTGTGGTGGAGGGTGGAACCGACCAAGGGACAGTGAGGATGTGGGGCTGGTGGGTTTGGGAGGGCTCAGCACCAGAGGAAGCAGAGCAGGTCAAGGACTTCCCACAGAGCCACCGTCCCACAGCCTGGGCTGAAGGCAGGAGTGTCGGGGGGGTCCCAATTCCTCTCCCTTCCCCCCTGCCAGCCATGTCCACGTCCTCCCTGCAGCCTGGTGCCAGCAGCTGGGTTAACACCGCTTGTTTTAATTACTGGAGCGAAGGAAAATTCCAGCGTAGGCAAACGCAGTAAGTGGAGCAGCACTGCCCGCCTGGCTGGGCAGGGTACCCGTGGGCTCCCAGGCTCCTGTCCCGGCTGTGCCAGGCTGTCTTGCTGCCAGGCCACCATGTCGGACCCCATGGCTCTTCATCTTTCCGAAATACCCGTGTGGTTGTGTGCTCCTTGCCCGTGCCCCGTGCCCACCCTCGGCCTTCCCTGCTGCCATCCCTACAGCAAAGGGATTTTCCAGGCTCCCTGTGTCCACCCTCGGCCACCCCTGCTACAATTCCTATGGCAAAGGAGGGATTTTCCAGTCTCCCCAGTCTGTGTGTACCTGTGCCCGTGGGTGATTTGGGCACCACGGACCGGCTGAGAGCAGGAGGGTGGCAGGGCAGCTGGTGCCCAGCATCCTCCTGCTCCCTGTGGTGGCGGGGTCTGGGGCAGCGGGGTCTGGGCTGTGCCAGCTTTTCGGGGCTGCGGTGGGGGGCAGAGGTGGACCCCGTGCCCGGGTTCCTGCCCGCCCCATGGAGCATCCCCTGGGCCGCCTCGTGCGCGCGCCCTGCTCCTGCACGGCCCCTCTCCGGAGCCAGAGCTCTGGTTTCGTAACACCGCCGAGCATTTTGGATATAAATAGGCTGCCCCGCTCGCGCTGCCGCTCCCGCGGTTACGTAAACGCTGCCGTGCCGGCTGTGGAGCCTCGGCGTGGCCGGTGCCACGCGCTGCCGGCGGCGGGACCGCGGTGCCATGTGCCCGGCACCGCTCCCGGCGTGGCACTGCCCCTGGCACTGCCCCCGGCACCGCTCCCGGCGTGGCATTCCCGGGGTCCATGGAGGGATCCCTACCTGGGGCCCTGCCAGGAGAGGGGTGGGTGCTCCCCCCAGGCACCAGGGGCTGAGGTCACTCCCTGTCCCTCGGGACAGCGGGTTTGCTGGGATGCCACCAGAACATGCCTGGCTGGCGTGGGCTGGGCCTCACCACCCCCACTCAGAGCTCATTTAAAACACCAAGCACGAGAATTTGGTTTAAACAGTCAATTTGATCTTGCTTTGCTTGTCTATTATTCTTTTTTTATTACAATATATCATTATAACTCTAATATTCTGTGGTCCAAATAGACTATATAATTATGTATAAAAATACAGTATATGTAATTCTATATATAATTCTGTGTATAATTCCATATATAATACTAATACTATATACAATAATAGTATATTATTATTACTATATATTATTATAATATATAGCATTATTAGAATTACATTATAATACTTCTAATACTTATATTATCATTATAATAATTATATTAGTATTTTCCCTGGAAATGGAGGGAGCTGGCGGTTCCTGGCTCTGCATCAGGGCTTGCTTTGATGGAGGAACTTGATTTTTTGTCCCTAATCAGGCTGACACGCGTGGTGTGTGTGCAGCAGCGCTGGGGCTCGGCCTTTCCCTCGTGCAGTCCTTGTTTTTATTTCATTGCCTCAGAAAATGATGGATGATTTTAGTTTATTTTCCGTCTATTTATGGTTTTTTTGCTGCTGTTTCAGCCCAAGATGGTAAAACCAGAAATAAGGGGCTGAATCAATCCTTTTGGTTAAATAAGCCACATTAGAAGATACAGAAGGAGAAGGGATTAGTGAGGCGTGCCTGGCGTTCACAATTAACTGATCTGTTAATCACCGGAGCGGCTGCTCCAGTGCTGGGAGAAGGTCTCCAGGGATGGGGATAAAGGGTGCTGCTCTCTGAACCCTGCTTTTGGTGAGGGGATGCCTGAATCCTATTGCATCCCGGTGGAGCATGATCTGGGTACCCCTGGGAAGGATGCCTGGATCCCGTGGCATCCCAGGGGAGGATGCTGAGGGTACCAGCTCTGTGCCAGGCTCCCGGCTGGCACCAGTGGGTAGCACCAGCCCCAGCCCTGCTCCATGGGCTGTTCCCATGGCAGGGGGGATCCGGGCTCAGGGGTGCAGCATGGGGAGCCGTGCTGGTGCCTCAGTTTCCCGGGAGCTGCAAGGCCGCCGGGCACAGCCGTGTGCTAAATGGCAGCGGATGGTTTCGTGCCGCCTGGATGCGTGTGGGTGAGCAGAGCGCGCGTCCTGCGGGCTGTGAAATTGCTTCCCTGGAAGCTGCCCATGGACACGGGGATTAACGTGATGCCAGGGCTGTGCCTGCACCAGGAGAGTGGATGGGGCTGGGAGCGAGGAGCCTGTGGCCAGAGGGGCCACGTGGCATGGGTGTTTGACCCTGCCCAAATCCCATCCGAATCCTGCTTGAATCCTGCCCCAATCCTGCCCTGCTTCCTCCCCCAATCCTACCCTGCTGCCTGCCCAAATCCTGCCCCATTCCCTGCCCAAATCCTGCCCCATTCCCTGCCCTAATCTTGTGTTGCTCCCTGCCTGAATCCTGCTCTTCTTCCTTCCCAAATCCAGCCTCTTCTAGGCGGGCACTGCTGCAAGGTGCTGCCCCAGTAGGGGGGTAGCATGGTACAGGACCCAGCATGTTCCAGAGGTGGGATCCACTGTGGACGAGGGGACTGGGGGGGATGTGCAGACCATGCTCCCAAGGTACCCAGATCATCGGTCAGCTGCTGGATGACTCTACGAGCCCGCACCCCACCAGGGCAGCCCCTCTGTGCCCCAGGGCAGCTGGGAATTACCAGTGGGGAAACTGAGGCACGGGCTGTGTTTTCCAGCGGGTCCTGCAGCGAGGGGCCACGCGGGAGCGGGGCGGGGGGAGGTCTCGGTGTTCTGTGCCCGTGCCCGCAGCTTTCCTCCCCGTTCTGCACGGCCCGCGCTGCGCCGGTTCGGGGGTGGGCAGGGGCCGGGGCCGCGGCGGGGCCGTGAGCGCGGAGCTGCCGCGGGCGCTGCGGGAGCCCCGGCTCGGCCCTTCCGCACACGTCAGCCGCGCCCGCCGCCCGCGCCGCCGGGGGAGCCGAGCGGCCGCAGCATCGCCCCGCCGGCCGCCGGAGCCAGCGGGGCACGGCCGGGCGGCCGCACCGCCCCGGGAACGTGAGTCAGCACCGGCGGCGGGCACGGCCCTGCTCCGGGCAGCGCCGGCGGGACCGGGGCCGGGACCCCGGAGGGACCCTCCGGCCTCTTCCCGTCCCTGCCTGGAGCCGGCGGTGGGAGCTGCGACCCGCGCTGGGTGGGCGATGCAACAGGCTGGGAGGGGGGGCAGCAGCGCGGGCCGGGCTGTGCCAGCTGCGGGGCGGCATCTGTGGGGCGGGAGGGCAGCGTCTGCCTTATTGTCTCTCACTGCATCCCATTGCACCCCGCTGCATCCCACTGCACCCCTCTGCACCCCACTGCACCCCACGACACCCCACTGCATCCCATTGCACCCCGCTGCATCCCACTGCACCCCTCTGCACCCCACTGCACCCCATTTCATCCTGCTACGTCCCACTGCACCCCACTATACACCACTTCACTCCATTGCATCCCAGTGCATCTCACTGCATCCAGCATCCCCTTCTCCCTCTGCCAGAGTTCTGCTCCCGTTTCCCAGAGCTGGCTGTGAGGCTGGGGCAGGAGCTCCTGGGGCTGGAGCTGTGACCTCACTGCTGCCACCAGCCCCCCACCTGTCCTCACCTGCCGGGCTGGCCAGGTGAGGGTGGGTGATCCCTTGGCACGCAGCCACTGGGACACGCTGGCCCTGCTGCCGGGGTCGCTGGGTGCTGGGTGGTCCTGGGTGCTGGGTGGTCCTGGGTGTGGGGCTGCAAGTGATGCAGCAGTTCTGGGGGATGCACTGAGCTCGCTGTTCTCAGCCTGACCTCTGTGGCAAGGCCAAGTGCCGAGGCCATGGGAGGGCATGGCACTGGTGCCAGGGGACCCTGTTCCTGCTGGGAAAGTGGAAGGCAGAGCCTGAGGACGTGGGGCAGGATGTGGTGGGGGCCCTTCACGCTGCACACAGCCAGCCCTGTGCCCTGGTGTTCCTTGTGTCCTGGTGCCTGCCATGTCCTGGTGCCCCCTGCACCCTGGTGCTCCAGCAGCCACCACTGCAGGTGCATCTGACCTGGTTTTGGGATAACTTGGCCTCTGAGATGATGCTGCATTTCCCATCACCACACCCAGCGCTGGTGCTGTGGGTACAGGGAGAGCAGCTGGATGGTGCCAGTGGGTCATGGCAGTGGTGGTGCCCAGTCTGGGCTGGTCACTCTTCCTAGGTAGCTGGTTGTTCAGGTGAGGAAACTGAGACAGGACGAGCCGGGTCTCACTGGCCCGCTGGCTCATTTGGGAAGCTCCAGTTCCCCAGCCGAGGGGTGGCTCAGCTGACGGTCCCTTCGGAGGGGCTCCTGTCCCTGTGCTCTGCTCCCTGTCGCCGTTCAAAGGCTCTCTTCAGTGAGTCATTTTCTCTTTTGCTGTCCCACTATCCAGGGAAAATGGTGACGTTGGCGGTACAAAGTGTGTTCACCATGGAAACCAGCAGCAAGGGGGGGCACGCCACCCCCCGCTCCTCCCAGGTTCGGCTTTGCATCCCGAGCCTCAGAAGATGGCTCTGGAGCTCCTTTCACACTCCTTGGCATGGCTGGGCTGTGCCAAGGCCCACGGGGCCATGTGCCTGCTCACTGCCTGGCTGGGAGCTGGGGTGCCCGTGGCTGTGCCGTGCGGTGCTGGGGAGCAGCCAGGAACTGCCAGTGCCCCCCAGGGCAGTGGGACCTTCCCCAGACCCCCAGTGCCCTTCAGGTGCTGGTCTCAAGGACACATGGGAGTTGGTGGCAGTCCTGGCATAGGACAATGTGGTCAGGGCACAGGGACAGGGATGCTCTGTGGTCCATGTGCTGGAGCCACATGTGTGCCATGAGTGTCCCCGAAGGGCTCGGCACAGGCTCGGTGACCTGGGGAGGGGCTGCAGTGCTGGTGGGGGTCTGTGCCGGGGGCACAGCTGAGCACAGGGGCACCTGTCCCAGCCCTGTTGTCCCGCAGGAGGGCACTGTGCTGGGCGCTGCAGGGCTGTGGGGGGTCCCTGATGACCAGCTCTGTTGGCAACACCGCGACCTTCCGGCTGCCTCCCACCACAACGGTGCCGGTTGTTCGGGCAGGCTCTGGGTGGAATAGTAATGTGGCAGCTGCAGCTGGCAGCGGGGCCTGCTGGGGACGGCAGCTGGGACATGGCCACCACCGCTGCCACCACGGCCCCGAGCGACACGGCACCGGCTGCAGTGGGGTGGTGGGTGCTGGGATTTGGGGCGTGCTGGTGGCCAGAGGATGCAGTGCCCAGCTGAGCAGCGCTGTCCCATCCCTGTGCCTGGTGTGGGGGCTCATGGAACCAAATTCCTGTCCTTCCAGCTCCCACAGCTGCAGTGTCTGGCCAGCTTTGGGATGTGACTTGTGCTGGGGCCAAACCCACTGGAGGGCAAATCCAAGGGCTGGGGCTTGGCTGGGTGAAAGTGCCTGGGACCTCCGAGCCAGCACAGTCCCTCCCCACAGGGTGTCATTGCCACCCTGCATCCACAGGAGCTGTGTCCCTGTCTCCCCCATGCATGTCCCCCCTTGGCTCCCGACTCCTCCTGTCCTCAAAGGGAGCACAGTGGCACTGAGCCCCCTGTCCCCCCCGAGTGCTCCCCTGTGAGCCCTGATGAGCCCCCACATCCCATGACCCCCACCCGGGCAGGACCCCTCTCCCTGCCCCAGCCCCCTGCCTTGACCCCCTCGTGTCCCCACAGACGGCACCCCCCTTAGTGAGCTCTCCTGGTCCTCCTCGCTGGCTGTCGTGGCTGTTTCCTTCTCGGGGCTCTTCACCTTCATCTTCCTCATGTTGGCCTGTCTGTGCTGCAAGAAGGGGGACATCGGCTTCAAGGTGAGCTGGGAGCACTGGGGGGTCCCCAGGCTAAGAGGGGGGATCTCACCAGGGACCCCAGGAAGGGATGGAGGTGTTCAGAGGTTCCCAGTGCAGGATCCCCTGCCCCAGCACCAGCTGGGTGTGTCCTGGTTTAGGAGAGCAGTGCTCAAAGAGGGGGTTTGAACCCTCAGTGCCTGCCACGGCCTGTGGGACTCAGCATCACTGGGGGTCGTATCCTGACTCATCCAGGATCCCAGGTCCACAGAGCATGGATATGTGAGGTTCAGCATCACTCGGGGTCATATTCTGACCCATCTGGGCTCCCTGCTCTGCACAGCCTGGATCTGTGGGTTTCAGCATCACTGGGGGTTGTAGCTTGACCCGTCCGGGCTCCCAGCTCCACAGAGCGTGGATGCTGTGGGGCTCAGGATCGCTGGGGGTCATATCCTGACCCAGCTGTGCTCCCGGCTCCACGCAGGGCCAGGCCACGCCATGGTTAAGGGCCCGGCAGTCCCACCCGCACGCCCCCGAGGGTGGGAGGCACCCTGACCTCACAGGCACAGAATGTGCCGAGAAAACGCTTTTTCCCTAATTGCTGGGATTTTTGTGGAGGCTTCAGGCGCCCGCGGCGGGAGGGGTCAGGCTGGGGGGGACACGCTGGGTGCTGTGTAACGTCCCACACCGCCGGAGCACCTCTCCGTGCCGGGGGGGACAGTGACCCCCGCGGCCCCCGCGCTGGGTATAAAGGGGCGCGCGGCCGGGCCGGTGTCCGGCGGGACACAGCGCATGGCACACGGCGGCACATGGCACACGGCGTGGTGCCGGCGGTGGCGGTGCCATGAGGCAGAGCTGGGCAGGGCGAGATGCTCACCGTCGCCTACCTGCTCGCCCGGGCGGCTTTCAGGAGCCGGGGTGTGCCGGGGTGGCACCGCCAGGTAGTGGGGTGGGTGGTGCCGTCCCCGTGGAGGGGGTAGGGTTGTGTGCCGGGAGGGTGGGATTTGGGGGTCCCCGTGCCTGGGGGTGTGGGTGAGCCCGTTGGGGCAGAGGGGTCTGTGGGGCACTGCTGGCAGTGGGGAACCCTTGGGGTCAGTTATCTCTGCTCGGTGTGTCCCCCTCCCCTCATGCCCCTGGAGCAGGAGTTTGAGAACGCCGAGGGGGACGACTACGTGACGGAGCTGTCGGCCCAGGGCTCGCCTGCCCCCCAGCATGGCCCCGAGGTCTATGTGCTGCCCCTCACCAAGGTGTCCCTGCCCATGGCCAAGCAGCCAGGGCGCTCAGGTAAGCTGGGGAGGGGGCAGGACCCCTGAGAGCCATGGCTGGGGTGTCCTGCAGCACTGAGCAGCAGGGGGAGCTGGGAATGGGGGGTCTCCCCTGCTGAGGATGGACGGCTCCAGCAGAGCCCTGAGCAGGGGACAGGCAGCCAAGTTCCCTGGGGAGCGTTGCAAGGATTCCCCTGTGCGAAGGTCCCTTGTCCTTGTCCCCAACCCTGTGCGTGTCCCACCCTGCCAGGGTGGAACAGGACATGGACACCCCAAATGGTGGCACCCACAAGCTCTGGTCCCGTGTAAACAAGCCCATGAGTGGGAGAGGAATGTGGGGGGCGCTTGGCTGTGCCCCCTCCTGCCCTGCGCCGTTCCCCGCCCAAAGAATGGCCGTGGGGGGGGGGCCAGCGAGGGCCAACAATGGTCCCATTGCTGCCTGCCCTTGGCACGGGCACCCGAGGGGCAGGACTGTGCCGGGGGGGCTGGGAAGGGGCTAAATGCCAGCCCTGCACTGGGCTCGGCTCCGCCTGCCCTGCAGAGGAGAAGGGACAGGGATCCAGCTCTGCCGCCACTCGGTTCGGGGACACCGGTACCCCACGTCTCACCGCCGTGGGAGGATGCCTGGAGAGGAAGATGCCTGGGATGCAGGGTGCCTGGGGATGGATCCTCCGGAGCATCCCGGCATGGCAGACGCCCTGGCACCGGGTGACACGGTGGGGATGTCAGGGCTTGGCCGGGACTACAGGGGAATGTGGGCAGGGGGGCAGAGGGACACTGGCAGGGGGGGCACATGGTCGGGGGACACATGGGCAGCTGGATGTGCTCTGTTACAGTGCAGCTCCTCAAGTCGGCAGACCTGGGGCGGCAGAGCCTCCTGTACCTGAAGGAGATCGGGCATGGCTGGTTTGGCAAGGTGAGCCCAGGGGCAAGGAGCCCCCGACACCCCACCCCGGTGGGACCCGGGGCCCCGGCTGTACCAGGCGGGTTCGGGGTGTGGATGGAGGGACGAGCCTGTCCCTCGCCCCAGGTGTTCCTGGGGGAAGTGAACTCGGGCATCAGCAGCACCCAAGTGGTGGTGAAGGAGCTGAAGGCGAGTGCCAGCGTGCAGGACCAGATGCAGTTCCTGGAGGAAGCGCAGCCCTACAGGTACCTCTGGGGTCGCTCTGCAGTGCCGAGAGCGGGGATGCTGTGGGATGGTGGCAGGTCCCTTCCATGGCACCTTTGGCTGCCAGGCAGAGCCGTGGCTGTCCCATGGAGGTGCCAGCTGAGCTCTCCAGCAGCTCAGCTCCATCCCAGCCCATCTGCCCGGTGCTCACTGCGGCAGGACCGGGGCTGTGTGGAGCCACTGGCCATGGCGAGGGGCAGCGGTGAGGTCATGGGCAGAGCGGGGCTGAGGCGGGGCACGGGGCTGCTCCTGCTTGGGCACAGCTGAACAAATGTCCCTTTGTGGTGTGCCTGGGGCGCTGGGACGTGCTGGTACCCGCTCTGGCACTCCCGGCAGCCCCCGCCCATCCCGGTACAGGCAGGGTGACGGTTCCAGGGGGGCTCCCGCCGTCCCCTCATCCAGCCCCAGCACACGCAGGGCAGGGGTTCCTGAGGAGTTGCCACTGTCACCCCAAGCATAGCCAGGGCAATGGGGTGCTGGGAGCAGCCCCCCACCCCCCTGGCACGGTGCCCATGTGCCCCCGTTGCTCTGCCCACACAGAGCCCTCCAGCACACCAACCTGCTGCAGTGCCTGGCCCAGTGTGCCGAGGTCACGCCGTACCTGCTGGTGATGGAGTTCTGCCCGCTGGTGAGTCCGTGTGCCCCTCGTGCCCTTCCCGCTCCCCGCAGTGCCCCCGTGGGTGCCGGGCATGGCCGAGCCCCCGCAGCCGAGCGCCGTGGAGGGTGACAGTGGCACTGCCCACAGGGTGACCTGAAGGGGTACCTGCGGAGCTGCCGGGGGGCTGAGGCCATGACCCCGGACCTGCTGACCCTGCAGAGGATGGCATGTGAGGTGGCCTGCGGCGTCCTGCACCTGCACAGGAACAACTACATCCACAGGTAGGCTGGCCTGGGGCTCGGGGGGGGGCAGGGGGAAATTCGGGGTCTGGATGGGGGCGGTTCCCAGGATGCCAGCGTTCCTGCCCCACCACTGCTCCTCCTGCCCAACAATATCCTGGTGCTGAGTGAGTTGCAGACGGAGACTCCAGCATCAGTGATTTTGTTGAGGAGGGGATGCACTGCCATCAGGGGCCACCGGAGTGTCCCCACCTGAGCCCGGCTCTGCAGGTGGGTCCCCACGAGGGTGCCCGAGCTGTGGTGGGGGGATATGGGGTCCCCAGCTGTGCTGCTGGAGAGGGACTCCCCTATGGGCAGCCCAGCTTTGGCGGGCCCTGGTGCAGTGGGGGTCTCGCGTGTACCCCGTGTGCGTGACCCGCCCTGGGGCTGGAGCAGCCGCCCGGGAGCCCGGCCCCGTGCCAGGGCTCACGTTGCCCGGGAACACCCGCTTTCTGCTTGGCTCGGCGCGTGACGGATGGACGGACGGACAGCGGCGCAGCTGGGGCTGCGCAGGCATTCCTGCTGTGCACTGGCTGCCGCGTTATCGGCACGCCCGGCGCTGGGCGCAGGGACGGGGGGACGGGGCCCCGCCGCCGCTCGCCCATCCCGCTGCCCCCGCGGGGTCCCTGGTGGGTGTCCCCCGACCCCTCGGTGGTGGTGGGTGCCCCCCGGGCCCCCGGCAGCGGTGACAGCTCCCGGTTTGCTTGGCAGCGACCTGGCTCTGCGGAACTGCCTCCTCACCGCCGACCTCACCGTCAAGATCGGGGACTACGGGCTCTCGCACTGCAAGTACAAAGTAAGGCTGGTTGGAGGGAGGAGGGGCTGGGGGCTGCGCACCGGGACCCCCGGGGCACCCACACGTACACCACCCTGGCACATATCGTGCTGAGCCTTCCCCGCCCCACACCGCACACATTCCTGCTCCCCAGCAGTGCCGGGGCACTCCCTGGGTTTTCTGGAGTGCAGGGGGGTGCAGACCACCCTGTTGAGGGACTCGCTTCCCCCCAGTTTGTCCCCATGAGCATTAAGGGGGGATATTTCCCTCTCCCAGCACCCTGGCCCCCTGCCCAGAGGGGTGCCATGGAGCCTGGGCTCCCCAGCGCTGCCTGGGCTGGCCCGGACGCGCCCCTCTGCCAGGAACAGGTCCCTGCAGGCAGCTGCCAGCACAGCCTGGGGTTGTCCCCCCGTCCATACGTCTGTCTGTCCTGCTCTGGGCTGCCTATGGCTCCTGGCAGGGCTGGGATCGCTGGGCTGGGGGGCTGGAGGAGCTCAGAGGGGCAGCAGGCAGAGGGGGGGAGGAGGGGCAGTGGGTGCCAGGAGGAGCGAAGGGCAGGCTGGGGGCAGAGCCGGGGGGTCGTGCTGGGCGGGGGGCAGGGCAGGGGGTGGAGGGTGCCGCGGCGTGGCCGGTCCCTGACGCCATGGATTGACGTTCTCTTCTGGTACTGACCCTGCACACTTGGCAGGATGACTACTTCGTGACGGCCGACCAGCTGTGGGTGCCGCTGCGCTGGATCGCGCCCGAGCTCATCGACGAGGTGCACGGCAACCTGCTCGTGGTGGACCAGACCAAGGCCAGCAACGTCTGGTGAGCGGGTCTGGGGGGGGCAGGGGGCTGCAGGGGTGGGTTGTTTTCAGGATAGCTGGCCGGTAGCGGGGTGGGGGTCTCCCTGCACCCCCAGCATCCCACCGTGCCCGCAGGTCGCTGGGCGTCACCATCTGGGAGCTGTTTGAGCTGGGCAGCCAACCCTACGACCACTACTCGGACCGGCAAGTGCTGGCCTATGCCATCAAGGAGCAGCAGCTGAAGCTGCCCAAGCCGCAGCTGAAGCTCTCGCTGTCGGAGCGCTGGTGAGGAGCCCGTCCTGCCCCCTGCCCTGCCCCACCTCGCAGTGGGCGGGGGGCCAGGCTGACCCTGGCCCCTCACCACAGGTACGAGGTGATGCAGTTCTGCTGGCTGCAGCCTGAGCAGCGCCCAACAGCGGAGGAGGTGCACCTGCTGCTGTCCTACCTGTGTGCCAAAGGGGCCACGGAGGCCGAGGAGGACTTCGAGAAGCGCTGGAACTCCATGAAGCCCAACGGCAGTGCCGGCGGCAGCCACCACGGCCCTGAGCTCTCCTCCTTCCCACTGCTGGAGCAGTTCTCAGCTGACGGCTTCCCCTCAGACGGGGACGACATCCTCACTGTCATGGAGACCAGCCACGGCCTCAACTTCGAGTACAAGTGGGAGCACACCAAGACCGAGCACTTCCAGGCCCCCCTGGGGTCCCTGAGCCCCACCAGTGCCGCCCGCTACCATGACCTCTACTACCCTGCCACGACGGCGGGGCTCAGCCTGGGGGTCTCCCCCTCCTGCTACGAGTGCAAGGCAGGGGGCTGCCCTGGGGTGCCGGCGCCTGGCGTGGTGCCCATCCTGGGTGCCCACAGCCCCTCGCTGGGCAGCGAGTACTACATCCGCATCGAGGGCCCCGGGGAGGGCAGCGCCGAGCTGGACTATGCCATGTGCACCTACAGCCCTGCGGGCGAGCGGGGGCCCCTGCGCCCCCCGTCCTGCTGGAGAGCCCAGGGCGGCCGGAGCAGCGGCGCCTATGACTCCGACGGCAGCCCCACCGTGTCCCTCAGCATGGAGCCGCTGCTGGGCCACGCGCCGGCGGGAGAGGCCTCCTGGGAGTGCGCTGAGTACTACCCCTACCCCTGCCCCGGGCAGGAGCCGCGGGGCTACGAACCGTCCCCCAGCCACGGGGCCGAGGGGTACCTGCTGGAGGAGGAGCCCCCCCAGCCAGGCAGCCAGGACTGGCCCATCCCCAGCTTCCAGCCCGGCATGTTCACTGACCCGCTGGGCGTCTCACCGCCGGGGAACTGCACTTACAGCCCCCGGGGGTACGGGGCGACACGGGGGCAGAGTGGGGCCCCGCCGGACTGTGTGGCACTGGAGCTGGGCGAGGACAGCCCCCCGAGTGCCCCCCACCCACCAGGTGCCAGCCCCCCGCCTCAGCGCCTTCCCTGGGCCTCCAACAGCTCCTCCAACAACAACATCGGCAGCGGCAGCCCCCGTGAGCCCCCGGCCGGCGACAGCTGGTGCTACCGCCGCATGATCACCTTCCGCGGGCTCATGGCCAAGCCGCTGGGCACGGTGCCACGCGGCCAGCCCCAGCTCGGGGGGTCCCCGCCGGGACACGACTTCCTCCGCCCACGGCAGGATCAGCCCCCCGCCATGGCCGGCGGCTCCTCCTCCCCGTGCCGCTCGCCCTCCCCGCGGCTCCAGGCCTGGCACGGCCGTGACTCATCACCCTGCGGCCGCGCACAGGCAGTCACGCTGGCGGGCAGCCCCGCCACGCCGTGGGGCCCCGACGCGGCCCCGACACCTGCGCCAGGGGCCCCTCGTGATGCCCACCCGGACGAGAGCACAGTGGGGGGCAGCCCTGCCTGCAGCCCACTGCCCCACGCCGCAGTGGGGCTGGGGGAGGCCGCCCCCATGGCTGGCACCACCACCCCAAACCCTGGCCTACCCGTTGAGCCTGGCACAGACAGCGCCCAGCCCACGCCAGAGCCCGCCGAGGCGCCCGCACCGATGCCCACGGAGGCCATGGCTGAGAGCGGCGCCTGTGCCACCAGCGATGCCGACCGGACACCGGACAAGACCTTCTCCAGCGGCAGCTTCCCCAGCGTGGACGAAGGCAGCGACGAGGACACGGCAGAGCTGACCTCCGGCGTCTTCACCGACTTCTCCGGGGACTACACGGAGCGGACGGAGGTGGCCCCGGCACTCAGGTCCCTGCAGAAGCAGGTGGGGACACCGGACTCGCTGGAGTCACTGGACATCCCCTCCACGGCCAGTTCCTGCGAGGTGCTCAGCCCCGGTGCCTTTGTGCCCGCCGGCCAAGCCCGCGCCCTGGACAGCGGCTACGACACCGAGAACAACGAGTCCCCCGAGTTCGTCCTCAAGGAGCCCCACGAGCCCCGAGAGCCGGAGGCCTTCAGCCAGCTGGCGAAGCCGCCCCCGGGGCTGCCAGGGGGCGAGGGCGAGGGTCCGGCCCCCGAAACGCGGCTGCCCAGTGCCCTGGGGGCCGAGCTGCACAGCCTGGCCGAGAAGAGCCCCTACCGTGACTCTGCCTACTTCTCCGACTGCGACGCCGAGGCTGAGCGTGGCCCCAAGGACGAGGGGGACAGTGATGGATCCCGCACCCCGGAGGCAGAGGAGGGTCCCCGCTCCCCTGAGCAGGACGTAGGGCGAGGGGAGGATCCGCTGCACCCCCCGGGGGCACCTGGCAGCCCCCCAGCAGCGCCTGGTGTCGCGGTGGCGGTGCCCATGCCGGTGGCGGGGGTTTTGGAGGGGGACTGGGAGGGGGCTGAGGACAGGAGCACACCGGCCGGCCCCACGGAGCAGGCGCCTGGCACGGAGCAGTGCCCCGCTGGCACGGGGCTGGTGCCGGGCAGCCCCCCACGCCCCGACACTGACGTCTGTCCCCCGGGCTCTGTGACCCCCAAGACTTTCCTCTTGACCCCCGTGCCAGTGAGCCCTGGGGAGCCACTGGCTGTCGGAGGGGCCCACGTGCCTGAGGGTGTCCCTGGAGTTGGAGGAGCTGTGGCAGGGGATAAACAGACTGTGCCCCCCGTGCTGGGGCCTGGGGACCTGGGGCTGCCCCCGGAGGGGACGGGGGTGGGTGATGCTCCGGGGGGTCCCAGCACGCTGCTGCCAAGGGCTGAGCCAGCCCCGGGCCTCTCCCCGCTCCCGTCGGCCCCTGAGCGCCGCGAGGAGCCGGAGGAGGAGGATGAGGACACGGAGGACAGCGACGAGTCGGACGAGGAGCTGCGCTGCTACAACATCCAGGAGCAGAGCGAGGAGAGCGAGGAGGAGCCGGTGGCTGTGCCCATCGTGGTGGCCGAGAGCCAGAGTGGCCGGAACCTGCGCAGCCTCCTCAAGATGCCCAGCCTGCTCTCCGAGTCCTTCTGCGAGGACCTGGAGCGCAAGAAGAAGGCAGTCTCCTTCTACGACGATGTGACCATCTACCTCTTCGACCAGGTGGGTGCCCTAGGGGGCAGTGCCGGGCACTGGTCATGGTCCCACAGCATTCTGGCGGTGGGAGCCATCCCCAGCCGTGCCCCCAGTGAGGTTCCTTCCTGCTGTTTCTCCATCCTCAGGAAAGCCCCACGCGGGAGCTGGCTGAGCAGGGCTTCCCAGAGCCCCCCCTGCCTTCGGGGCAGCCCCCCCTGCCTTCGGGGCAGCTCCCTGCCAGTGGCAGCCCCCCCAGCCCCACGGACAAGCTCGGAGCCTCGGACGACTCCTCAGATGGCAATGCCTCAGAAGAGAGTAAGAGACCAGGGGGTTGTGGGGCTGGTGCTTATGGGGTGATGGGGGGCAGCAATTATGGGATGATGGGGGCAGTTATGGGGTGATGGGGGGAAGCAATTATGGGATGATGGGGGCAGTTAAGGGGTAATGGGGGGAAGCAATTATGGGATGATGGGGGCAGTTAAGGGGTAATAGGGGCAGCAATTATGGGATGATGGGGGTAGTTATGCAGTGATGGGGGAGCAGTTATGGGGTGATGGGGGGCAGCGTTATAGTGGGGACCCCGAGATGGGCTCAACCCCCTCACTCCCTATCGCAGGCGGTGGCTTTGAGTGGGATGATGACTTCCCGCTGGTGCCGGTGAAGCCGCCCCTGGTGGCCTCGCTGCCGGGGACACCAGCAGAGCCCCCCGCGGCCGTGCCCGCCCTGCCCGCCCTGGTGCCGGCACAGAAACAGGTGCTGCCCATCCAGTTCTCCCGGTTCACGGTCTCGCCTGCCCCGGTGTCCCGGTTCTCCATCACCCACGTCTCCGACTCGGACATGGACTCCATAGGAGGTGAGTGCCCCCCGTGATGCTGCTCTGTGGGTGACCAGGACCCCCATCCCTGCCGGGGGCTGCCGTCAGTGCCAATGGCACTGTGAGCCACGGGACACCCTGGCCTTGTGCCCGAGGGGACGGTCACCCCCCGCGAAGGGCCGGGTGTCCCGCGGAGGGCGGGACCCTCTCACGGCCCCTCTCTGCTCGTTGCAGGCAGCAGCGAGGACGGTGACCGGGAGTGAGCCCGCCGGGACACAGCCGGCATCGCCCCGGCACCGGGCAGGCGCAGGACGGCGGGGCCGGGCACGGGGGCCGCCCGTGGGCTCCCAGACCCCGCTCTGGATTTTTTAGGCAGATTTTCTCGGAAGGAACTCGTTTGCTGCTGCGAGTGGGAGTGGGGCCGTGCCCCCCGCGGGGCCAGGCGGTGGGTGACGGTGACAGCCGTGCGTGTGTGTGCGGGTGGCTGTGTGCGTGTGTGCAGAATACACACTTATATATATATATATACATATATATATATAAATTATAGCGTTTAAAGGGTAGTGCCCTGACCTTGCTAACATTTGCAGAGTGTCCCCCCAGTGAAGTCCCCCCCTTTTGGCTTCTTGCCCACGCGTGCTCCCCGAGGTGGTGTTTGTCCCCACACCTCCTGTGCTGTCCCCTCCCCGTGCCGTGTGCTTGGTCTTGCACCTTGTGGCAGCTTGGCTGCCCCAGGGCTGCCCCACAGTCACCCTACAGCTGCCCCACGGCTGCCCCACAGCCACCCCACGGCCACCTCACGGCTGCCCCAGGGCTGCTTCACGGGCACCCCACGACATTCCCGAGTGAGGAGCCACTGGCTGCTGCCACCATTGATGTCACTCCCTGTGCCAGGGGTGCCACTGTCTCTCCAGGGGTGGCACCATGGCTTTTGGGGCTTGGGGGGGCTCCCCTCCCTTTGCTGTCAGGGAGCAGTCCCAGCAGGGGGATCCTGAGGGCTGGTGGAACCTTTCCCACTGTGGCAGGGAACGACACGTGGAGGGCTGGTTGGGGGGGAACGTCCCCCCCCGGGACCTGCCAACCTGACTATTTTTGTATTTAAAGAAAAGGATTAGAAAAACCCAACCCCAACCCCACCCCAGAACCAAAACTCGCTGTTGACTGAACTCACATTGACGCGATTTTAAGTTATTGCTGCCAAAGAGACGTATCGAGTCGGGGGGAGGGGGGCAGGGGGTGCTCGCAGTTCTTTGTTACTTTTTTTTTTTTTTTTGGGTTTCTTCGTTATTTCTTTTTTTAATTCATTCGAGGCTTAGGATAATTGTGCAATTCCAGCTTCCGGAAGGAAATAGAAGTAAGCGGAGCTGAACGAAACCTTGAAATCAGGGCTGGTTCCTTTTGGGGTCTATAGACCAAACCCTGAGGTGAGAAATGTCCCCTGTGAGTGCCCCCCGCCCCATGTCCTGGCTCCTGGCACCCCGTGTGCAGGTGGTGAGGGCACACAGATGCCCTTGTGCACAGACACATACACCCACATGGGATGGGGCTGGTGCCAGGGGTTCTGCTCCGTGCCATGGGATGATCCCATCCTGGGCTGGGCACAGCTCTGGCACCAGGACCCTGTGGGAGCCCATCCCCAGCCTGGCGCTGTGATGCCACTCGGGTTCCAGCCAGATGTTCCCATACTCGCCCACGCTCCTCCCACCCATCCAGCATGTTTCAGCCCACTCTGGAGCTGTATCTCAGCTGGAGCCCCCTCAGTGCTCAGAAGGCTGTTGTGGGGGTGAGGGGCTGTGCCCCAGGGCACAGCCAGGGTCCCAGGGGACCCCAACTTCAGCCCCAGGGTGGCTGTGCCGCCCCATACCCCCCATTGCTGGTTCCTCCCCACCACTAAGCAATTAATGCTTTATTTAAGTGTTTTATTTAAGTCCCCACCTGTCCTGTAACCCACCCCCCCCTCAGTTCTCCCAAGCTCTTCCCTTACCCTTTGCAACTGGGGGGCCACCCCCTGCACTGACCTGGGGTGCAGCACCCATGGGTGCTGCCCATGCAGGAGTGGGATGCTCCTGGGATTCCCTTCCCGCAGCATCCACCCTCCTGCCCCCCTGCCTCCCCTTCCCTGCACACCACCAGCACCACAGGTGCTCGCCCCCCAAGCCCCTTGCACCCAGGGGTGCTGGTCCAGCCCCCCACCCCACCCTGGGTTTGGTCTATGGCGCCGCAGGTCCCGGCTCCGGAGGGTGGATGAGGACAGAGCTGTGGCTTGGGTAACTTTTTTAATAGAAAGGCTCTTCTTACATGGTCTATTTTCTCAATACGGGTCATAATTGCTGTATTTTTTATCAGTGCTGATTTCCATACAGCTCCCAGCATGTGTGTCAAATCTCATCGGGCCAATAATAAAGTTTTTAAAATATCTTAAGCCGTTTCCTGCCCCGATCATTGCCCGGCACGCAGGATGGAGCCAGCTCGGGATGGACCCGGGGCCAGGCCGTGCCTCTGGCCAGGGAAAATGCTGCAGGAGGGAGGGGTGTGAGGGATTTAATTGCTCATAAATTACTTTTTCTCATAAAAAATTATCTCAGGTTACGTCTTGCAGGTGCCACCGAGCCAGGAGGTGCAGCGAAGCCCCCGGGGGCTGGTTGGAGCCAGGGTGGCTGCTCAGGGGTCCCGGGGGGGCAGCCCCTGGCACGGGGGTGGAAGAGGATGACGCTGTGGCCGAGGGGACCCCAGGCCTGTCCCCACCCTGGGCTGTGACCACCAGCCCTCTCCCACCCACTGCACCGTGCGCCAGTGGAGCCCTTCCCCTCACCCCTGCCCCGTGTGGTCCCCCACCCATCTGCTCCAGCCCTGGGCGAAGAGGAGGCACAGGAGAGGAAGAGGAGGCACATCATGGAGCAGGGAACCCTCGTGTACAGCTGGAGCCTGGACGGTCGCAGGAGAAGCTCTTTTCCTGCAGCGGAGCTGGAAAATCCGTCGGAGGGGACATGGGAGAGATGAACCACCACATCCCACTGGGACTGAGCCCCACTGGCACCACTCTGTGCCCGGCCAAGCGCCCACTGCCCGGACTGTGGTGACCAGGACGTGCTGCACTAGTGATCGGGAAGTGCAAAATGAGAAATACAACGGAAAAAGCAAAAACTCTGTTCAGCATCAACCACTCACCCACGGGAGACACAATTGCTGCCTGGAAACCCCCTTCTCCCTGTTTTCAGAGCAAGGACAAGACTCCTGTGTCGACTCCCTGGAACTGTGGAAGGGCCTGGGAGCCACCTCACTCGTGGGCACTCCCAGCAATAAGCTTAACAAGTGTGTGTATATATATATTTATATATATTTATCTCTATCTATCTCTCTCTCTCATGCAGCCCTAGGAATAGAGGAAGAGCAAACAGCCAAGCAAGAGGTCTGGAGGGAGCTTCTGTCTGCGAGGAGCAGGGCCCCCCAACTGCCCCAGGCACCCCAAGGCTTCCACACTGCCCTCGCCTCCACAAGTGTTTTTTTCTAGCTTATATTTTACAGCAGTACCGTAATTCCCTACAATATCCTGAGCCCTGGCACTGCAGGAGCTCTGGGACCAGAGCCGGCCCTGTCCCAGCAAGGGCTGCAGTGCCACCACCCTGTTGCTGGTGTGCCAGCCTGGAGGATGGGGTGGGCATCCAGGGTCTAGTGGGAGCCTGGGAGCTGCCTACAGCTCCCACCTTCCCTTGGCTTGCACAGGGTATCTGGGCTATCCCACCTTTCCTAGGGGTCCCTCCTGTCTGGGCAGGGGAGAGCAGGGGGACAGTGTCCCCTCTGCCACTGCCACCCCACCGGAGCACTGTGAGCCCCTGGAGCCCCTTCTCCAGCTGAGCCCATTTTCCCACCCATGGCAAACTGCTGCTCAGCCTGGGAACCATCCCAGCCCCAGGACGTGCTGCTCCAGCTCCGGGATGTGCTGCCACCACACTCCTTGGTGCAGGCACAGGACAGGTGACACGACGCGGTGTGACCCTCTGCCACCGAGGGGGACAAGCTGGGTCTAGAGAAGAGAGAACTAGGGCACTAGCTTGAGCCTTTGGCTTTCAAAGCAGCAGGATTAAATAAATTCCGCCTAAAAATGAAGTCCTGGGAAGCCGGACATGCAGTGGTGAGGATGAGGAGGACGAGGAGGTGGCGAGTGCCGCGGGTGCCAGCGCTCCCCAATCAGCTGATGAGCGGAGCTGAGCGGTCGTTCGTCACTGTTGGCTTCAGCTGGACGTTGGCAAAGGGGTTTCTGCGGAGGAAGAGGAAGGAAGAGTTAACGGGGGGACGGCGGCAGCGGGGCTGGTGAGGACGGGGCACCGGCACAGCGAGCGGGCACTGGCAAGACCCCAGGAGAGCAGCTTTGGGAAGGGGTTAACTGGAAGGGCTCTGCCCTGTGGAGCCCCCAGCTGAGCTGCCCCCACTCCTCAGCTCCTCTCCCAGCTAAAGCCCTGGTAGGTGTCAGAGATGAGCCGAGGGCAGCTCCATGTGGGATGTTCTCCTACCTCACTCTCCATCAGCCTAAAGCAGGAGATGCCATGGGGGACCAGGGCTGGAGAAGCTGCTCCAGTCCCCTCCAGGCTGGACTCACACAGTTTCCACAGATGGGAGCACCACGAGATCACCTGGCTCTGCACTACCCTGCTCCAGGTTATGGCCTGACCTCCCAGCCAAGGGCAGAGCTGGCAGCTCCCTGCAGAGGCCTTGTGCTGCCTCTGGAGAAGTTAATATCCAAGAGTGTGGGAGATAAAGAACACCTGGATGGACTTGGCAGAGCCAAGAGACCAAGCCCAGCCCAGCCAGCCTGACCTGGGGTTTCACCTACCTGGGGTGTCCCCCACACTGTCCTGTCACTTGGCCACCATCATTTGGCCAGGACAGGATACAGGGGCTGCCTTGGCATGGGGAGCATCCTTACCCCACCCCAGGAGGTCTCCTCTGTGCTCTCCCAGCAGGAGTTAACTCCCCGGAGGTGTGGGCAGCTCTGGAGGTTCCACTGGCTGTCAGGGGTGCCTGGGGTCATCGGGTCCAAACCTGCACTGGGCAGGGAGCCACCAAGCAGCTCCCTACCCATCCTCCCTGTCTCACCTGCCCAGCGCCCCCAGCCCTCCCCAGGGAGCCACACAATCCCTCTCCTTTCCCCAGTGGAAGCTATGGCCATGGCCCACCACACACATGGGTCCCACAGCTGGGCCACTGGCCAGTTCCCCACCATGGAGGCACCAGATGTGGGTGCATGTAAAGTGCCGTGGTTACCATCTGCAACTGGACTGAACAGCTTTGGGATGTCCCCAGAAGCTTTGGAATGTCCCCAGAGCAGAAGGAGGAGGCTGGGACCCCCAACCCCCCTGGGACTCACTGTCTGCCCCAGGCCCCCTCCTTGCCATCCCTCACCTCTCCACATGCACCTTTTCTCTCCTTAGAAGATGAATGGCTTTTGCTTAAAAATAGGGTAATTAATTTCCCACCTAATTAATGCAGATGCTTAGATCACTTTCCCCCCAGGATGCCAAAATAGATTCTCAGGACTGGAGGGAGAGGAAAAGTTGCTTTGATGAATCACCCAGGGCTCTCATTTAACTATTTCTGTGCTGGCAGAGAAGAGCCATTGGGGTGGAGCCTGCAACTCCAGGGAATACAGCTCATGGATCAAACAGAAACGGGAAGAGGGCTCTCCAGGCTCTGCAGTGCCGAGGTGGGTGTCGGCTCCCGGGAAAGCTCCTCCATCCCATCCCAGGGGCCAGGATGAGGAGGCTCCCAGGACAAGGAACCTCCTGGGCCAAGTCTACAACAAAAAAGCTGCTCAAAAAACTCGAGGTTAGTGCGGACGTTCCCTGCCCCGCCGGAGAGTGGGCTGGGGCTGGCGATGGGCACCAGAGACCTACAACCGAAGAGGCTGGTTAGGGGCAGCGGGAAGCGCAGGAGCAGCTCAGCATCCCGGGAAGCGCAGCCACGGCAGCGGAGCGAGTGGCCGTGCAGAGGCAGCGCGGTGAGACCCAGAGCTCCTGCCACCGGGCCGGGGACAAGCGGTGACCGATGGAGGGGACGGGGGCAGGGGGAAGCAGAGCGGTGGCACCGTCCCCGCGCAGCCCCGCGGCCTCACCCGCTGCCCAGCGCACCCAGGGCTCGACCCCCGACACCGTCAACTTACTAACTACGGGCAGGGGCACCTCAAAACCTGGCCACTTCAACATCGGGGCTGCAAGGGAAACAGAAGGCACGTTGGAGGACACCGGGACGCTTGATGGGAACAGAAGGTCGTGGTTAAGGAGAGACTTAAGGCTCCGGGCAGGCGGCCCCAGAGCCCGCCGGCCACCCCGCACGCAGCACGTCAGGCAGAGGAAACAGGAGGAAAAAGAAGAAAAAGGAGGAAAAGTCGTGTTTATTGAGTCGCTGGTGCTGCGAGGAGGGGAAGGAAGGGCACGGCCAGCCGGGAGCCACCTGGGGAGCGCAGGGGTCGGGCATGGCGGGGCTGCGGAAGGGAGGGGGGGCTTCCTTCCCCCGTGCCAGCCATTCCCGCTTTCCCAGCGCCGGGAAAGCGCAGCCGGAGCCTTGGCATGCGGGAGCAGCAGCATCACCCCCTCAGGTGCTCACAGAGGGGGGACCCGGCTCTTAAACAGTTGTCGCTGCTCCCGCTCAGCGAAGCTGTTTAATGCCAGCGGGGCCGGGCGCGCACGGGCAGCAGCCAGAGCCTCCCATGGCTGCCCCACGCCGAGGGATGGAGCAAGGAACAAAAACATGGCATGGGAATGTGCGGCGGGCGATGCAGGCTGTGAGGGCAGCACACAGGCACGGCAGCCGAAAAAGACACCGAGGCCCAGCTCAATGCAATAAATAAAACTTTTATTCGAACAATAACTCAGTACAGGGCACAATTCTCTCTGGCTTTTAAAAAAAGGTTTTTCACCACTTTACAATCTCCACACAGGCTTTGCTAGGCTGGGTTTGTGGTTTTTTTCCCCCTCCCCTACTGTCATTCAGCGTGAAATATCCTGGGTTAAAAATCTTTAGCAAAATTCGGACATCGATGCAGGAAGGGCTCGGAACAACGTGCCTGTAGGCGAGGAGATAACCCAAAAACTGGTCCGGGGGGAGTCTATTGCCAGCAATGTCCCAGTAAACAGGCAATGTCAGAGGTCTTAAAAATCACATCAGAAAAAAGCGTGAACAGCTTTGCAGTGGAGACGGCCACGGGCACTGGGAGGGCTACGGGCGAGTGCGGGAGCAGGACCCCAGTGCCAGGTGGGAGCCCCCCTGGGCACTGCGGAGCCCACCGTGGGGCACAGCATGGGGGCTGCCTCGCCCAAGCCCGGTTTAGGGATGCGAGTGTGTCCCCGGACCCCCAGCCCTAACGTGAGGTAACAATACCTTGCTACAAAAAATATATATATATATTTATAAAACAACCAGGAGTAACCCTTCCGGGAGGGGTTCCCACGGCCGGCGGGACCCCAGCCCAGAAGCAGCCCTTTCCCCGGGGCGGGGGGTCTGTGCCATCCGCTTCTCCCAAAGCCACCGTGGTGGGATGGAAGCGGATCAGGCTGAGGGGGAGGCGCAGGGACGCTGCCCCCCCTCCGGGAACGGCATCCCGGGCGCGGGCATCCCGGATGCTCAGTAACAGTACGGACACCAGAGGCCATGCATATGTGTTCCAGTCTGGGAGTTTGGTCCAGGCTCGTGCGGGGCGGCCGGCGCGGCCCCGGGGGGACAGTGCATCGCTAACGTCACACGGGAGGACAAACACGGGTCCCACTAAGTGTCAGCTGCGCTCGGGCTGCGAGCACAGGCAGTTTCTGCTCCGAAAAGGCTTCAGAAACAAGGGCACTGTGAACACCAGGGAGGGGTGAGAAGCACCATGGTTTCCTTGAAGATCACAAGAGTTTCGAATCCAAAAGAAGTAGAGAAAGAGAAACGAAAGGGAAGGAAAAAAAAAAGGGGGGGGAAAGAAGCAGAAAGCTCTTCCAAGCAGCAAGGGGCCGCCGCGAGCCCGGGTGTCCTCACACCGTTGATACCAAACTGCCACTGCCGCTGCGGAACAAAGCACAGAGATGCCAGAGTGGCCGGGAGCGCCGCGAGGCTGCACCGTGCCGGGAGCCCAGCTCCCACACAGGACCCGCCACGGAGAGCCCCTCCCCAGCCACGGCTGTGGGCTCAACCCCGAGAGCGAGACGGGGCAGCACCAAGGCAGAGGGGACGGGGAAGGTGCCAGGGAAAGACCCTGAGAGCGTGTGCTCTCCATGGCCTCGCTATCCAGGGGCAAGCCCGGAGCAGGTCGGGGAGACGGGACTCTCCGGAGGAGCACAAGGCTGGGGACACCAGGGCTGGCCCTGGGACCTGCCCTCCCCGGGCCCCTCCGCGCTCACAGATGACACCTGCACTGTGTCCCCCACCGCTGGCCCCATCCCAGCCACTGCCAGTGCCCCGGGGAGCCCGTGCAGGGACCCCCATGGGGACACGGCACCACGGCTTCACCCACAGCCAACACCAACAGTTCACAGGGAATGTGACAGGAAGGTGACATCTTACCTGCTGACGGACCTCGTCCCGTAGTCATCGAGACCCTGCAGAGAGGAGGGAGGAAGCACAGTGAGGGGGGATGTGGGCTGTGCCTGTTCAGGTGCCACCAGAGGGTCACGAACAGACCAAAGTGCATCAGGACCCAGGGATGGCAGGGCTGAGAGCCGATGCATTTGGAGAGGAAAGGGAGAGATGGAGATGGCTGGAGTGAAATTCAGACAGCAGGGAGTGAAGTTGCACCACTCTCTGCAGAATTTATCTGACCAGACACAGGAAAAAGACAGCTGGGAGAGCCCTGCTCTGCCCTGCCCAGCCCTTCCGTGAAACTGAGCTCGATCCGCTTCCGAGATGCCAAACACTTGGAAGAGGACTGAACAAGCTTGAGAGACCAGTGAAATGTTCTGTGGAAAAGGGGTTTGTCTGTATTAACTCCCACCAGAAACCCACAGGGTTTTGGACCATTTTCTCCTTCAGCCGGTGCTGGACGGGCTTTGCAGTGGGGAGGGACTGAGGGGCAGATGGGGACTGAGCTTGGAGAACATCCCTTAAGGACATCCCTCCTGAGTGAGGGCCTGCTGTGGGCTATGGTCATGGAGCAGCTCTGCTCCCCATTACAAACACAGGTCACTGCAGGAAAGAGTCAGTGACCTCTGAACTGGCCACACACCAGGGATCAGAGACCCCCCTTCCCACTGTCCCAGGAATGCTCCCAGTAACAAAACCCAATTCCAGCAGCAAATCTTGCTGGGAAAACCCAGCAAACAGCAAGAAGTGGGGCTGTCCTTCCACCCCACTCCCTGCAGAGAGGAGTAGATCCCAGCTAGAGCACCCTGCTGAAGGGTTGGGTGCTGACTGGCCACCTCTCCCCCTCCTCATGCTCTCCCCACCTGCTGGCATGTGATGATAATGTGGCTCATCCCATATGCTCATTTGGTGGGACAACTCCACTACACCAGTGGCTCCTGGGTTAGGCTGATCCCATCTACACGTGCATCCTCCCCAGCTTGTTATCTGAGAAGCCCTGAGCTCTCTTTAGACACCTTCCAGAGCCCTGGCTGGGGTCTGCCCCAGCCCCACCATGGGACTGTCACCGGCTTGAATTGGCATGTGCCAGAGAAAACGCTTCCAGCTGCCTGTGAGCAGCCTGTTTCTGGTGGGAGACTCCCATGGAGTCAGCAAGTGTTGTCCTTTGGGGGTTTACGGGGCTGTTTTGTGCCATTGCCCCCTGTGCCTTGCCCGTTCCCCCTCATCCACAGCTCTCCTCTCCTGCTGCCTCCCTGCAGCCCTCGTCCCTTCTCCCCAGGAGAGGGGGGGAGGTAGGAGCAGGGCCTCAGGCAAAGCACGTGGGTCACCAGGCAAAAACCAGCCAAACTGCCGTAAATCCCAAGGGAAACATTGCGTGCGTTGGACTTACAGCTGTCGACCTAGTGTAAGGCTTGTAGTGAGCGGAGGGTGCTTGGCAGAGGCCACTGGAATAGTCTTTAATTGCACACCCATAGGGCATTAGGTAGTCCTAAAACAACGAACAGAGGTTGGAGAGCCGCCCTCCGGCACCCCCACGCATCCGACCATGCCGGGACCGGGAACACGCTCCCGCACATCCCGCCCAGGCGGAACGGGGAAGCCGCAGACCCCCAGCCACCACGGCCAGGGACCATGCCCAGGGATTTGCTCCAGCATCCCCCATTCCTAAAACGTCCCCCGGCGTGGGAGCAGCCCCGGCGGCGCGGGCTCACCTGGGAGAAGGCGGGCACGGCCACGCTGTACGGCCGCTGCTTGAAGGTGCTGCCGCCCTGCGCCGGGAAGGCCTGGGAGGCCATGCCGTAGTCGGGGGGCGGGATGGCGATGTCGTCCTTGTCCAGGAGGTTGCCGGTGCTGCTGCTCTTCCCTTGCTGCAGGCTGAGGGGGATCCAGAGCAGAGGCATCAGCACCAGCCCACGCCGTGCAGAGACCCCCAGGCCACTCGCCCACCCACGGCAGGACCCCACGGCAAAAGTCAACCTAGGCCAGTGACCACCCGCCTGTGCTGGGAGTTATTTCTAACAAGAATTCTTAAATAATTCCTAACCCGCATCCCAAGTCCACAAGGCCATCCTGGAAGTGGCACAGGGAGCCCCTGGCACAGTGCTCCTACCTGGTGTGGACCCGCTCGCTGCCATCGTTGTCGAGGACCCGTGTGTAGGAGAAAGGAAACCAGCCCCTCCTGAAAAGCAAAGGCAGGGGTGAATCCAAAGGTTTATCCATGGAGTATCCAGATGAGGCTGCTTTCAAGGACAGCCCCCACACTCACATTTTGGTTTTCTCGCTCTCTCCGTAGTGCCAGCCGTCCCGGGCCTCTGGGACCAGCAGCGTGATGAGGTCACCCTCCTTGAAGCTCAGGAGGGTGCTGTTGTCCCCGGCAGCGTGAGAGAAAATGGCCTGAACCCTCGTCCTGCCGTTCCTCTCGAGCCCGGCAGCCATGGAGCTGGAGCGTGGCAGTGTCTTGTTTTCAGCTGCAGAGGACAGAGACCAGTGAGTGCCCCAAGTCCTTGACCCCCTGGCCATACTCAGGCACAGGAGAGGCCCCTACCCTTCCTTAGTTTGTCCCAGGTGCCAACAAAGCCTTCAGTGTGACTCACACCTTCCCCCTGAACAAACAGGTTCAGACTCTCGGCATCACCCACCAGCTGCAGCAAAGGGAGAAGCCTCCCTGCGCCAGATTCCACAAGATTTTCCTCCTGGAAACCCTGTGAATCCCCAGGCAGAGCCCAGTTCCATCACTTCCTAAGCCCCAGGTCAAGAGGGACGGGCAGCCCTTGACACCAAGGGGGTGCTGTTGGCCACTGCCCCATCACCACCAGCATCCCCAATAACCGTCCCCACCGTGGCTGCAGGTGGTCCCTGCCGACCTCTCCTTGAGCATCAGCTGGCACAGGCAGACCCAGGCCCCCCAGCAGCCCCCCGAGGGGAGGACGGGGCCTCACCTGAGGCGTAGCTGTTTTTCGGTGGCACGTTTTTGCGAACTGGGAGTGTGTTGGAGTAAGAGTCACTCAGCTGCTTCTGAGGCTGGGGAGGAGATAAAGATTTGGGCTGTGCTGGCTTCATCTCAGACCAGTGGTTGTACCCGTCGCTGTCTGGGCCTGAGACTCCGTTCATCACCGGCATGGCCTCCTGCGCCGACATGCGCTGCGAGAGAGGAGGGGAGGGGAACAGGGGAATGTCCTCGTTAGGCATCCCAGCACAGCTCGGGGCAGGGGGCAGATCAGAGCTTCAGCCTGTTCGGTTTAGTTCCCCAGCCAGAACACACTGCTCTGAGGGGAGCAGTGGGGTCACCTCTGTGGTATTTTACTGCTCTGAGCTGCCTTGCACCTCCTGAGCTCTGCTGCTCGGCTCGTGACCCCACATCACAGGGGAGACCCTCTTCCAAAGGGGTCACTTCAGGGGCTTTCTCCCACAGTTACTGGGGTACCTGGGTTCAGTTCCACAGCTCTGGGACCAGCCTAACGGGGACCAGCCCGGCCAGACAAGTCCAGCTCATGGGTTCCCCAAACCACCCCCAGGAGCCCCTGTCCCTCCACAGTTCAGTAACCCCGGTGGGATGGGATGGGACAGGCTGCCTGTTCCCATGCCAGGCTCCTTCCCACATCCCAGGATGGCACATGCATGGAACTGCCCGTCCCTGTGGATCAGTGACAGCCCATCCAAAGGCCACTTGCCGAGGACAGCGGTGACACCGGCCCGGGCTCGTCCCTCCGGCTTTGCTCAGAAGGGCAGCACAGCTTCCACCACGGAGATACTTACTCCTACAAAAGGTGCCAGCTCCGGGGGGACAGGGAGAGGTTTGGCACCAGGGATGGGGTCAGAGATGATGAGGTTGGACTTGGATGTGGACAGAGGGCTGGGCATAATGGTGCCATTGCTGCTGGCAGCCATCTGCTGCATCAGCTGTATGGCGCGGTCCGGGATCTTGTTGGGATCCGAGCAGGATTGCTGCCACAGCGGCAGCTTCTGTGTCAGCATCTCCTTCCCCTGCAAGAGGAAAACAAGGTGTGAGGGCACAGGGTATGGAAAAATGCCCCAGCTCTGTCCTGCTCCCTGGGTAGCTCCACATGGATCCAGGGCTGAGCTGATCCGGGATTGATCAACAGCTCTGTGTGTGGCATGGGCATGGTAACACACAGGGATGTCCTGCTTCCAGGTAAGATAACACACAGGGATGTCCTGCTTCCAGGTAAGATAACACACAGGGATGTCCTGCTTCCAGGCTCTGATGGCAGCTGAGCCAGGGCAGTGTCATGAAAAATGGGAAGAAGGGAAGGAAAAGGTAATCCGTCTCCCTGACTTATTCTGAGGCATCCTGTGTGCAGCATCTGTGGGCTGCAGGGAGCTGGGCAGGGCACTGGGCTCTGTGTGGAACAGAGGAATAAAGCCTGCCCAAAGGCTTGGCAGGGCACAGCCCATGCTCCGTGCTGGCCCCACATCCCAAGGGATGAGCAGCATCTTTTGGGTGCTCAGCCCTGACAGCCTCCAGCTCCCCTCACTGCATCCAGACTCTGCTGCTCCCTGCCCATGGAAGGACCAGCAGCCACCTGCTGCCACGCTCCAAGCCAAGGGGGGAAAAAAGATGGAGCTAAACTTGTCCTTATTCTCCCAGGATGTGCGAGCATCCCATCGTGTGACTCTGAGGGGGAAGATGTCCTAAACCCCCTGAGGTCAATCCCCCACTACAGCAGAGGGTGACCCTACACTTCTGCCTGACTTCACCTGGAGACAACTTGGTCCCCGTGTATCAAAACCCCACTAAGCTAATTTCGAAGTCCCAGCACATTTCCCCAGTATGTCCCAGCAGCTCCAGCCTTGGGACCCTCCAGGAGCTGCAGGCAACAGTGGCATGGACTTTTTAGCTGGACACCCATCACACTCTGGACAAGCCACCTGCAAAGTCCCTCCTGCAAAATCACCCTCCATGTGCTGCTGCAGCAACAAGTTTTTGGCTCGTGCCTGCTGACCCCCAGCCCTGGGGGGATGTTTTTCCCTCCTGCACTGCGCTCGCCATGCCAAGCGTGGATCCATCCCGCGGCGCAGCGCGAGGACAGCGCTGACTAATCCCAACTCCCTCTCCTGCTCCCGGAGCCAAGCGTGGCAGTGACAGATGGCTGCTGTGAGCCACGGAGGGTGGTGCTGGGGAACAACCAGAACGGGAGCACGAGGCTGCAGGAGCAGCACCGGCGTTCCCAGCCCTCATCCAGAGGGATTCTGCTCTGGGCCAATATGGGATGTCATATCAACACGGGCAAGAGGGATGTGGGGCTGCTACAGGCAAGAGGGATTAGGAGCAGCTGTTCCTGCTGGGGCATCCCCCTCTGTCCCTTGAGCTGCAGGAGCCCCACCAGTTTTGCCTTTTGGAATATCAGGCTGTTCCACAGGCAGTAGCTTGAGACGGGAGCATCCCCCCGGTGACGGGGCAGCCGGGACCGGCTCCGGTGGGTGTGACTCACCTTGGCGTGGTAGGTGATGGCACTCTTGGCCACCGCGCACTGCTTCTCCACCAGGAAGCAGAACCGTCTCCTCTCTTCCGTCAGAGCTGTCTTGTAGCCATCAGAGACGTAGTTTTCCAGCTCCCCTTGCTTGTTGCTGATGGCTTCGATGTACTAGAACAGGGAGAGGAGCTGCCGTCAGCACTGAGCGTGGGGCAGGGGGTGCTGCAGCATCCTCGGAGAGGGGCCAGTGGTGGGGGCAGCAGGCAGGGAGCCCCCCCAGCACACATGTGCCTGCACAGCCCCTCCAACCCGCCCTTACTCATCGGAGCCCCCCACGCAGAGGCGCTGACTCAGCTCGTGGGCTGCCGGGACGAGCTGTACCCGCGGCCGCCCGCTCACCACCCGGGCTCGGAGGCGCCTGCGGGGGCCGGGGGGGCTGCCCCGATGGCCCGGCCCTGGCAGCGGCCCCCGCAGCCCCCGGCTCGTCCCTGCCAGCGCACAAACCACCGCGGCTCCAGACCGGGCTGAAAGCCCCCGGCACCTCCCCTGCTGCCACTGCCTGCACCCAATCCCTGCCGGTGTCCATCGCCGGGTGGGCAGGGCTGTGCCGCCGGCAAGGGGGGGCTGCAGCGGGATGGCACGTGGGCCCCTCCAACACACACAACCAGCAGCGATGCTAAAACTACCACCAGGGTCTTCAATCTGTGTTAGCCAGTCAGCCACTGGGACGCAAGGACAGTGCCAGGGCAGTGCCACACGCTGGCACAGGACCCCATGGTGAGGACTGCGGGGGTGGTTGTTCCCAGGGGCTGCACCCCAAGCCTGGCAGACGCTGTGGCCCTGCCAGTGCCAGGCAGAGATTCCACAAATGCGGCAGCCAGAGGCTCCTCCACTGGCTCCTGCTCTCCCTGCGTGCCGGGTGCCAGCACGGCTATGCCACACCAAGCTGTGCCAGCACTGGCACAGGGGCTGGGGGAACACAGGGGACTCCAGGGACTGCAGAGCACCACCAGGACCCCTGAGCACGGAGCACACGAGGTGTCCCCAGCTCCCCAACCTGCCCACTTTCTCCTCTCTCCATCCCTTTGGATGCCCCCAGCTCCACTGCAGAGAGTTCCCACCTGTGATGTGGCACCAGGAGAGCAGCATCTGTCACCCACCCATCGCTGTCCTGCCCCGTGACACCTCCTTGTCACCGGCTCTTCCCTGGGATAGCAGCACCAAGCTGGAAAGCCACAACCACCCCCAGCCCAGGCAGGGCTGGACCTACTTCAGGCAGCCCCAACTTCTCCAAGACAGGAATCAAACTGAAATTCAGGGCCCAAAGCAGCTTTGCTGCTTTCTTCATGGTTATCAGTTATTTTTAGCATGCTACAATATTTATTAGCAGACATAAAATGGAGCAAACCAACAAAAGCAACGAGATTCAGTGACATCCCAGACTTCAAAGGGGCTATTTCGGGGCTGGACCTGGTCCTGTTCCCACCCTGCTCTGAGCATCCCCCCCAGCAGCAAACCCTGTGCACGGTTCGTGGCAGATCAAGCAGGTTTTAGGTCTCCCCACAAGCACCAGCACAGGTGGGGGAAATGGGTTAAAAACCCAGTTTGCAACCAACAACCCTGTTTCAAGGAGAGGTTTTCCCCCCCCAAAATTAGAAAATCCAGTGCAAATGCCCACAGTCAGGAACAGAAATAAGTGAAGAGAACTGAGCTGATGCCACCGGGCGCAGAAGTGGAAGCGGTGGAGGTTTTGGCGTCAGCCCCAAGCCAAGGTATGGAAGGCTGGTGGCAGCCGGGCTGTGCCGGCAGGGCAGGGGAGGAGGCGGCAGCAGCCCCGGACACGCCGGGGGCGGGAGCAGGCGGCCGTGGGAGGATGTGCTCGGGGAAGGCATCGCTCCTGCTGTGGGCTTGGGACAGCAGCACGCCGCCTCCTCCCGGGTATTATTAGCCGGGAACAGCACAGGGACAGAGCCCAGAGGCGTCAGCACGGCAGTGGCGATGGGAGCCAGGGGGATGGATGCCCTCAGTGCCAGCCCGGAGAGCCCCCAGCTCCCCCATGGTCTGGTGCCCCAGCTCCTCTATGGCAGCTCTGCTACACCTGGGATGGGTCGAGCATTGCTATCCCCACACACAACTCCCTAAAAGTTTCTGTCCCAGGGGAAGCACCAGGACAATGCTCCCACTCCTGCAGAGCCCCATTTCTGGAAGGCAGCACAGCACAACCCTGACAGCACCTGAAATAGCAGGAGCGCGGGAGCACACACAGACCCCGACCCCCAAAACTCAGCCTGCCTAATTTACTAACTGGGCCATTGAGAACGAGAAGGTGAGGACTGAAATGAGCCCAGCTCCAGCTAATTTGGTTCAGCAGCACAAGGACCATCCCGCCACGGTTCCCTGTAGGATCACCATCCCTGGGTCAGCCACTGCCATGCCCCAGCACGGCGGGCGGGCACAGCTCCAGCCCAAACACACCACAACACAGGGAGAAACCCTTATCTCAGCAACGTGAGAGCTTCAGTTCTAACCATGATTTAAATATGCAGGTACAAGCCTTATTTACACCCCTGCTTGCAGGCTGGTTTTGCAAGGATCCTGCTGATTCCTCAGCTGAGGAAAGGCTTGTCTCAACGGCTCAGCCAGTCGGAACACGCCGCTTCGCGAGCACAGAGCCCACGCTCTAAACTTAGTACTCAGAGCTTTATATACTTTATGTAAATATGCTCCGTGTGCCATTGATTTACCCAGAGCCTTGATTTTACACGTTATTCCATCACAAAATGGCGAGCGACGCTCCTTGTTCACGAGGTGCTTTTCAGTTTGGGTTTGCTCGAAACGACAGTGAGCTTTCAGATAATGCCTAGAAAGGCAAATTTAAATAAAAACCCTGCTAGATGTGCCAGATGCACAGGGAAAAAGTAACACACAAAGCATAGTGTAAAAACCTCAGGAGCACAGTCCTTGGGAGCCAAACACCTTTCTCAGCTTGGCATGATATGATACCCCCTGTAAGGGCTGGGGGAAGGTGCTTCACCCCAGCCTTGGTGCACTCAGGCTCTGCAGCAACCTTTCCAAGAACCCCCCGACCACTCGAGTGCTGCATTGCAAATTGAGACCTTGATTTAGGTTGTCAGCTTCAAATTCACATTTTAGGCATTGTCTAAATAGAATTCCCAGCTTAAAGGAGGAAAAACTCCCAATTTATGACCTGAGCAGGCAGAGAACCAGCCACAGCAGTGGTCATGGCTGTGCCCAAGGCCAGAGCAAACACTGGAGCCACCCAACAGCCCCAGAAAATCTTTTCTGGGTTTCTAGGTTGGAGAGGCCTCAAATAACTCCCCCGTCCCCCCCCTGCCTCCCGCATCCACTTCCAATTCACGGGAGCCGCTGACCTAATTAGCAATGTCAGCACGTGGCGGGGCCGGGCAGCGGCTCTGGCACAAGAAGCTGCCACAACACAGGTCTGGCAGAGCCAGGGCCCCTGCCTGGTGCTGGGGTGGACCCCCAGCCGTGGGGGCTCAGCCAGGGACCCCCCAGTGCCCGGGCACACGAGCGACGCTTGGCCACGCTGGGCAACCTCCACCCTGCAGCCCAACCGGGTCACCCCCACGGTCAGACAGAGAATTAGGAACGTGAGAAGGTGGGAAGGGAACAAGCTGCTGCCAAGCCCCAGCTCGAGCGGCCGCTGTCGGCCCCGGCACAGAAAGGCAGGGCACACACAGCCCTGGCGTGCTGCTGACACCTTCCCAACGCCACAGCGACACATCCAGGGGTGTGAAGATCAAAGAGCAGCTGGGAAGTGTCAAGACCCGAGTTCCTTTCAAGCACACGCTGCTGTCAGGGCAGGTAGAGCAGCACCATCGTCACCGCGCTCCTGCCGAGCCTTTGACAACCACGTCCTCACTGGGAAATCAGTTCAAACTGTTCCATCCCAGCCAGGAACGTGCAAACTGGTTGGGAATGTGAGCCAAGGGCAACGCTGAGCCCCACCACAGCAATCATCACTACAGACCCTTCTCGGTGATCGGGTGCATCTGGCACTGATCAGGCTGAGAGAAGGACAGGACCCAGGAACAAGCAGGAAGAAGCTGCCTTGGGGTCACCAGCACACCACAGTTTGGGCTGCCAGGACACCACAAGGCTGAGTTTTGAGGCCTGAAATCCAAGGGGAACACATGGTGGACGTGCTTCTATCCTGCACCAAGAGGGATGCAGAGCAGGGAAGGGACTGTGCCACTGCACCAGCTCCAGCTGGTGACCCTAAGGAGGGATTGCTCAGGACCAGTGGCACAGAGCAGTGGAAAAAGACAAAGAAAAGGTCAGGGAAGCAAGAGGACTTTCAACTGTGCTGGATCAATGCAGCAGGCTGAAATACCTGGAAGGAGTAAACACGGAGAGAAGGGAGGATTTATTTAAGGAACCACGAGGGAGAATAGCTAGAAAGTAATGGGATAAAATAAAAAAGAAGTTAGGCTGATTAGCAGGGCAAGAGCATCCAAGCTGGGGAACAGTCTCAAGGCAAACGAGCCGAAACCCTCCCATGGCATAGAGCCAAGGTGAGGAGAACCAGCAGCCAGGGATGCTCAGCCCCGACAGCTTTCCCTCATTCCCAGAAATTGCTCCTTGCATGGAAGCTGGCAGACCCCCCAGAACCACATGGGCACCCTGGAGCCCTGCACCTTTGCCAGGGAGAGGACAACCTCCCCTTGCCCTGCCCAGGCACATCTCCACACACTGCCCCTGACGTGCTGCCCGGCTGCCTCCCTGCTCCAGCTCCAGCTCCAGCCACAGCCCGCGCCCGGACACTGCTGCTGATGGTTATCCAAGGTGATGTGGAACGCAGAGTGGATCCTGGGGAGCCAACCCCAAGAGTCCCTGTGCTCCAAGGACACCAGCCAGCCTCCCTCCCCCGAGAAGGGCTGTCTCCCCTCGTTACACTCCCTGTCTCCCCTCGTTACGGTCCCTGTCTCACACATCTGCTCGCTGGGCACCAGCCACATCCCTTCCCTGCTCCTGCTCAGCACCAGCCACGCACACATGTGACATTACATAAAACTCAGAGAGCAGAGCAGCAGGGAAGCGCTGGCTCCAGCCAGCTCTGCGGGGGCTTCACCAGCAGCTGCTTAAAACCTTCCCTTGACACAGGGACACCCCCAAGCAGCGGCTCTGGGCACAAGGTTTGGTACCAAAACGCTCATCAGACACAGCCCTGAGCTGCACAGGCACTTCCAGGGAACACTTCCAGGGATGGGGCAGCCACAGCTTCTCTGGGCAACCTGTGCCAGGGCCTCTCACCAACCTCACAGGGAAGAATTTCTCCCCAGTATCCCATCTAACCCTGCCCTCTGGTAGTGGGAAGCCATTCCCCCTTGTCCTGTCACTCCAGGCCCTAGTCCCAAGTCCCTCTCCAGCTCTCTTGGAGCCCCTTTAGGCACTGAAGGGGCTCTGAGGTTTCCTCAGAGCCTTCTCTTCTCTTGCTGAGTTTGGGCACGTCCTCCCTCAGCCTAAATCCTAATCCAACCTGCAGAGAATCACCTGGAGCCGCAGAGCTTTCAGAGTCCTTCTCCATTTGACTTTCACATAAACCTCATAACCTGGTTTGTGCAAACTTTGTGTCAGTTAGAGCTTCCTGACCTACACCTAAAATTACTTCTCCTGATGGGAATATCCAAATGAGGTTTCAATGACAGAAGTTTATAAAACCCCCCAGTTATTTGGTACAGTAGTATTTAATGCTTAAAATATTCCCACAGGAGCAAGGACAGGTGTGGGCAAAAGAGAGATCTGGGCAGAGGATGAGCTCAGTCCCCACAGCCCACCCAGGGTCACCCCCTGTCACCCAGGTCAGGTACAGCTTTTCACCACAAACACCCGGCCTCAGCTTTGCTGTTTAGGCTGAATTACAGCCAGTTTGTCTCAAGACAGTGCAGAAATCCAATTGCTCACAGCACTAATAAGATTTGATAAATAATTTGAACCAACATAACTTCATTGCTGAGCTGCTGATTCAATCCAGGTCCCAAACCCATCATGACCTTGATTTCATGGCTTGATCACAAACCAGCCTTTAATGAAATTACAGCACTTGAGCTTCCTCGGTGACTGTTTAATCTTAATATTGTTTTCATTCTTCTTCACCAAACACGTGAAGTGAATGGAATTGGTTTGTTCTCCCGGTTTCCAGCACAGGTCAAAGCCCCATCTCAGTCACTCCTGGAGGAAGATGAGCCATGCGAGGCAGGCGCTGCCTCAGCCCTCGTGTGGAGCAGCAGCTCGGCACTGATTCACGAGGAACAAAAGCCTGGCTTAACACAACGCTCAGCAGAGCAACCCACAACCACAGCATCGCTCCCCACCACGGCAGGCAGGGCTGTGACAGAGCTGGAAAATCACTCCTGCAGCCTAATGGCACTTGGAGCTGCTTTAGAGCTACGTGAGCTGTCTGCACTGCAAACCACGAGGTGTTTTAGCTCCTCAACCATTTAATGCTGCAACACTTGTCCTCATCTATGAAACTCCAAAAATCAGCACAAGGGAGGGGCTGGATGGTGTGGGACATGCAGGCAAGCCTGGATCAGCTCTCCCCATGCAATGAGGGGCTGGGGCAGCTCAGGAGAAGCCTCCTGCAAGTGTCCCTGAGCATCACACCTCCTCAACCCCCCTGCTCCAAAGCTACTGCTCACCAGCCATGAGATAATTCGTTATGTGCAGTCCCTGCTGAACTTCAGCACTTATTTCTTTATAAAGGGGGAAAATCTGAATTAAAGAGTAAGAGGGGAGACATTTGGGCTGTTTCACTTGGCTCTGTGATTGATCCAGCAGAATGTGGAGCCAGAGCCACACTGGTGTCCCAGCCCAGACAAGGGGTGTCCTCTGCCACTCAGCAAAGCGGAGCCTGGATGGCCCCAAATCTCCTCTCACCTTGAGGGATGTTACATAAAGCAGGCCCTGGAGCTCCCTGCAGGACAGCACTGCCACTGCTGCTCCCCCACACGTGTCTCACCCACCCGGCTCGCTGCCAGGCGATGACAGGATGTGGTCACTCAACAAGTGGTGAAGAGGCAGAAAGGAGCAATTCTGCTTCCTGGAGCATTAAATATGAAGAAAGATGATGACAGAGCATCAGACTCCCAGCTGCTGGAGCAGCTTATGTGCATGAGCCCTCAGAAGAGCAAGATGTTATTGCTGTACTGAAGGAGGTGACTGATGCAGCTACCAGGACGTTTCCATCAACAGCAGCTTCTCCCACGACCAGACAAGTAACCAGCCCCAGCCCACCAGGAGAGCTCCATCCAGCCGTGGCTGATCCGTCTGCGGTGCAGCCATCAGCATCCCAAAAGCATCACAAGGTGCCTCCAGCGGCTTTGAGGACGACACCAGGGGTTTGGCAAGTGGCCACAGGGGTGGCTTCAGGCCAGCCCAACAGACTGAGCACCACGCAGAGGGGGAGCTGCCTGGGGCTCTGCTTTAACCAGCCTGAGAAAGACTTTTGTGGAGCAAAGCCCAACAAAGTTTTGCAGATGCTCCTGATCCACTCAGAGCCCAGTTCCAACTCCACAAAGCCCAGTTCCAACTCCACAAAGCCCCACACAAGGCTCCCTCCTCGGGCCAGTGCCCACTGGAACCCCCTTGCTGCAATCCCTCTGCTCTCTGATGCCCAGGCAAAGGTAAGAGCAGCATCAAGGGTGGCCCAAAACACTCTCTTTTTCTGTTAAGGAAACACCAGCTCTGCAGGCAGTGGAGAGCAGAGGGGGACTGCCCTCTTGTCTGAATCCAGCAATTTTAACTTTGTATTTTGATCTAAAGCAAAGCAAACCCCCGCCGTGCGCAGCTGGGCAGTCACAAAAATCACAGAATATTCTGAGCTGGAAGGGTCTCATAGCTCTCTAAGCTCAAAAGCCATCATAAGGCTTTTTCAGAGATAAGCGCTTCCTAAATACTTACTGCTGGAAGATTAAAGGGAATGAGTGCCTGATCCTGTTTCCCTGCCCAAAGAGCTGTGCTAACAGGACTATCCCATCCCTGCCACATCACAGCGGGAGGCTCAGCCCACCCCTCCTCTCCAGCTGCACACAGCCCAGCCCGTGATGGATTCCCTCCTCCTCCTCCTCCGGGTGTGGGATGGGGATCCCTGTGGGTTTGGCAGGAGAGGGCTGGCTCTGGCAGCGCTTTTGCTCTGTTGGCCCCCCAGCAAGTGGAGGGTAACAGAGGTTTGATCCCCGTGTCCCACACGCTGAGCTCGGTGCCTGACAGGGCTTTTCTCGCTCAGCAGGAATTTCGGAGCCAGGGCTTGTGGAGTCACCACGCTCAGAAGTGGTTTGAGCTGCTCAGCTCTGGAGAATGCACCAGTACCCCCCTCAGCAGGCTGGACACAGAGCTGTGCTGTGCCAGCACCTTCCAGCCCCACTCCAGCACCTTCCAGCTGGCTGTGCCACCTCAGCACCTTCCAGCCCCATTCCAGCACCTTCCAGCCCCATTCCAGCACCTTCCAGCCCCATTCCAGCCCACTGTGCTGCCTCAGCACCTTCCAGTTCTGTGGCTCCACACAGGACCCACACCCCAAGCGACGATGGCGGGTACGTTTTCCTCCTCCAGTGCTTGTTCTGATTCACACCACCGTTTCCCAAATTTCAGTGCAATTAGGAACGTCACTTTCCCAGCACAGCCCTCCCCATAACTCTCTGCTGGTGGCTAAATGCCACTAAATGACATTAAATTCACCCCCACGAGCAAAGTGCCACTGATGTTCAGATCCCCTTCAGCAAACAGGGATCACTGACATGTCACTGCCCGTGGCACCTGAAGAAACAGACTCTGGTCCCAACACAACACACACTCCCACGCCTCGAGACTGGACTGGGTAATTCCTGGGTTCTGGCTTCATCTCCCCCTTTCCAAGCTCTACTCATGCTGCCATCACTTACAGCCTCAACTCCCAGCAGCACCCGGCTGTCAGCCAGGGCACGGAGGTACATCAATTATCCCTTAAAGTTTGCCAGGACCAGCCGTGCTCCGGGCAAAGCTCAAACTGCAGAGTGCAGGAGAATGAACTCCTGCTGTGAACCCACCAGGGACCCGACTGCCGCCGTCCCTTGGCACGTCCTGGCACTGCCACGATGTGCCTTGGATGCTCCTCAGCGAGACCCCGAACCCCACTGCCCCTCTGCAGGGAACCCCAACGCCTCACCCCGCAGCACAGCCCCCCGAGATGCCGTGAGGGACCCCGGCCCCCCGAGGAGCGCGCGGTGGGCACGGAGCCCACGGAGCCCACAGAGCCCACGGAGCCCACGGAGCCCACGGAGCCCATGGAGCCCACGGAGCCCATGGAGCCCACGGAGCCCACGGAGCCCACAGAGCCCACGGAGCCCATGGAGCCCATGGAGCCCACGGAGCCCACAGAGCCCACGGAGCCCACGGAGCCCACGGAGCCCACGCGCCGTCACACCGCGGTGACTCAGCACGGCCGCCCCCGCCGCGGGGGGAAGGGGCACCCGGCAGGAAAACACCCAGAGGACGATGGCTCGGGCACAACAGAAATCAATGGCCTTTCGGGTGTCACTCACGAAGCAGAAAGGTGAGAAGCACCGGGAGCAGCGGGCTGGGTTTGGCCTTGGCACACGCCCGGCACATCTGCCGAGGGGAGCTCGCAGCCCCCACTCTGCACCGTGGCCATGAGAACAGCCTGTTCCACTGCTGGCTGCCACCCCCTCCCTATCCACACCTCCCACACCCCACCAGAACCCCGAATTCTGCTGGGCCCTTCCTCTAAAGAGAGCAGCAAGTCCTTATCTAAGCACTCGCAAGACCTTGGCCACCTCCACCGTGCAGCACCGAGCACCTGCTGCCAGCCCAGGGACAATGTCTGTGTCCCCCCATCCCAGATTCTCGTGTCCCCCCGCCCAGGGCCCTACCTGCAGCTCCTTGTCCGAGTACTTCTGGGGGTTCTTGCTGCCTTGGCTCTTCTTCCGAAGTTTCTTCAGCTCTGCCTGGCACTTGTCAAGTGAGTCCCCCTTGCTCCTCTGCTCCGTCTGGTATTTTTTCAGTGCAGCCTGGACATGACAAGAGAAAGCTCAGCCACAGCTCCTGCTGTCAAGGGGTGATAGAAATAAGCAGAGACATTCCTCTGGAAAAGAGGGATCCCCATGGCCTGGAGAGCAAACAGGGGCTGCAACAGCCTGACACTGGGGACAGCACTGTTCTGTGCACGGTGAAACGTGTGACACTGGGGACCCTTCTGTAAACAGGGGCAGGAGCTGTGGCAGGGGACAACACCCCTGAGCTGGGAGTGGGTGATGGGGGGATGTGGGGACACCCGAGCCAAGGGTTGTGCTGCTGGACACGCGCCCGTAACTCACACTCAGGTACCGGGAGTCCAGCTCCACCTTCTGCTCCAGCTGCGTCAGGAGCTCGTTGTGGAAGGACTTGAGCTGCAGGGAGAAAGAAAACACATGGTTCTTGGGGAGGGCTGGCAAAGTGTGGGGGCCTGGGGGCATCAGGTGGCACCGGGGATGGCAGGTGAGCAGGGCTGTACAGACAGAGCACAGGCTGATGGCAGCAAGGGACAGGGACAGGGACACTCAGAGGGGGCCCAACAGGGCAGAAACAGATGCCCAAGCAGAGCAAACCCTTTGGAGCTCAACAAATCCATGTCAGAGGGGCTACTGTCACTCAGACAAGGCACTTTGCACCAGCAGAGCCCCTGGCCAGGCAGAGACCCCGGCACGCCGGGCTGGGCACTCACCATCTCCTCCAGCTGGTTCTGGATCTGCCTGTGGACTTCTGCCATCTGGAAGAGCACGTCCCCTGCAAAGACAAGATGAAGGGAGGGCGTTTGAGGCACCAAGCTCAGGGGGACACCTTAGGTTGGGGCAGGCAGCACTCTGCTAGCAAGGAGGGATCTGCATCCAGACCAAGGGGTGCTGCTGGAATGCCCCTGTGCCCATCTTTGGGGAGCTGCAGGGAGGCAATGCTCATCTGAGACACTTGGGCAAACAGGCAAACCTTGTGTAGCAGGAAGGGAAACAAGGACAAGCAGCAGTGGGATCTCAGTACCCGGGGCAGCCCTTCTCCCCCAGGCCAAGCACAGGGTACCCACAGCGGGCAAACATGGCCCTGGCACTCAGTGCAGGTCACAGGACATGGGGCTAAGCCCTGGGCTGGTATTTGCCTCAAAACCACTGATTTGTTCAGCCTCAGGGGCTGAGCCAGGTGTGGGCAGCGAGAGCAGAGCCAGGGCTGCAGCTGCTGCCCAGGGCATCCCCACTGTGACCAACCAGTCCCAGCTCTGCTCTGTCACTTCCTTTCATTTTTCTTTTCCAATGCAGGATTCCAGCCCCACACCCAGTGCTGTTCCTGGAGGAAGGGCAGTGTCCTGCCTCAGCAGAAGCCCCAGAGTGGCTGGAGCCAGACACACACACGGAGGATCTTTCAGGAGCAGAGCCAGCGCTACCGCTCGACTGAAAGCCCCCATCCTGTCTCCGGATCAGAGCGAGCCTTGGGGAGAGCCCAGCTCTGTCAGCTCCATTCAGGGCTGAGTTTGGAAGCTTTGCCTTCCAGCACAGTGGGTTGCAGCTTCCCACAAGGCTCCCAACCTCCATGGAGCTGTCTGAAAATGGAAAGCCATGAGCTATGTCTCTGAGCTGCTCCTGCCTCAGGACTTGGCCCTGGCAGGTCCCAAGCAGGGCTGGGGGATCCCTGACACCCACTGGAGCTCTCCAAAGGGGAGCAGCATCCCACATTCCATCCCAGAAAAGCAGAGCAGCACCTGTGACAACTCAAAGCACCAAAGATACAGCCCATAAATACATACACGGAGTTTTAAAAAACAGAACCCAACCCCAGGGATGGGAAATGCAATGGGGAGGGGACACCAGCCCCAGAGCCCTGGGACAAACCTCAGGGAGGCTGGGATGAGCCAAACCAGCTCCTCACCGTGCAAGGGAACGACTAGGACCCTCATCCAGCACAGAGGGTGCATGCCAGCCCAGCCCAGCCCTTCCCCGTCCCTCCACGTCCCTGGGCACGCGGGCCCCGCTCCAGCCGAGTGTCAACACCCCCAGCCGACCAGGAACAACCTGCCCCAACATTTCTTTGCTCTCCTGGCTGGAGCAATTCGTACTTTGCACCATACACTGTGTCTCACACTGTTCTGCAAACATTAAAATCCGATCCCTTGGCAGGCACTGGCCCCTCTGCTGCGGGTCAGTGCAGTGACAGGACCGGCTGCTGCCAGAGTCACCCTCCCCCTGTGCCCCCTGAGAGAGCAGCGATGCCCAGAGCACCCCACAGAGCAAGAGGTGACCAGATGGCAGGGCTGCAGCTCCACTCCTTCACCAGGAGGAAACTGTGTGCCAAGATCTCCACGGCCACTGAGCCGGCTGTGACTTTTCCAGCTGGTTCTCCAGGTGCCGAGCCAAGCGGAGCACTCACACCCGGCCACCACACATGTCTGCAGTGGGGAGCCTCACACACGAGCAGGGAGCTCTGGGCAAGGGGTCACCACCACGGGACCATCAGGAAATCGCTCCTGCTCGGGCTGTGACAGCTCAATGATGGGAAGTGCATGAATTCCCACTGCAAGGAGGCACTGACGTCACGCTGAGGTGGCTTTGTCAGGAGAGTATCAATGCTCATTATTCCCAAAGCTTGCACCACCCCCTCTCCTTCTTGCTTCCCCTTTGGCCAGAGTGGAAACCCCGAGAACAGGGCTGGCTGAGGGCTCTGGTCACCAACGCTGAGCCCCCAAACCACCCGAGAGCGGGGTCCAGGGCACTCAGAAATAACATCCACACCCCCAAACCCAGCTCTGGGTACCCCTGCACTGGGGCAAGAGGGCTCTGCCCCACTCCCCACGTTCCTCACCCAGGGAATTGTCTGTTCCCAGCAGCCAGGGCGGCGCGTGGTGCTTCTCTCAGCACAGATACACATCTTTTGGGTTGACTTTCTCCTCCACCACCACCCCCTCAGCTCTTATCGGGGCGTTCCAGCCCCACATCAAAGTGAGCAGCGGCACAGAGCCTTTCCCAGCAGCTCTCCATCCCTATGTCCCAGCCTGGGAGGGGACACTGCCGTCCCCCCTGTGCCCCCCACGCTCAGCCCAGCACCCACAGCTCGAGGTGAGCCCTGTGCTGTGGCCAGCACGGTGCAGGAAGGGCTGGATGCCTGCCCAGAGCCACACGAGCTTCCTCCAGAGCCTCTCCCCAGCCAGCTCTGAAGGAACCAGCTCTGGGCTTCCCGTGGCCTCTGCCATCGCTGGGAGCCCACACTGGGCAGCAGGAGTTGAACTAAATCCCCTAAAAATAGCAGCAATGTGGTGTGAATTCCCACATGGCACCTCTGACACCCCGATACCTCCACACTGTGAGCTGCTTCACCACCACAAAAACCTACAGACTGTGTGAGACATTAACAGACATGTCACCCCAAAAACAAATCAGAACAGGGATGAAGTGAAACTGTGACTAAGAGATACCACAGTAGCTGGAAAGCCTCAGTATTTCAAAATCTGGCTCAGAAGAGGATCTGTGGCACTGTGTCGGGGGTGACACCGTGAAATGGTGGGGAGACCACCATGGTGATGAGGAGACCACCCCACAGCATTCCCAGACCTCAGTGGCAGGGCTGGGACCACGGCACAGGGCACACACCCTGGCACCAGCACAGCCACCCACGCCACGGGCGTTATGCATCACCTGCCACAGGTATTTGTAAGTTAAACAGCTGAACTCCCACCGTGCAGCAGGACAAGAGCTCAGGTCACAGCGTGAGCTGTGCCAAGCTCAAGCACCATCGCCTTGCTGCCAAAACACACATCCTGCAGCTGAGGAACCTCCGGGTGAAGCAGCTCACCAACACCCAGCCGTGAAAACGCAGAGGGTTTCACCCGCTCACACACCTCCCCACAGGCTCAGAGCACAGGGAAGGAGGAGCTGCTGTTTATGGCTGACTCACAGTATCGCTCTGGGAGAAGAACTATAGGAGCTATTGTGGGCCCTTCCCTTCCACACCCAGCCCACAACAGGCAAACAGGTTGTTCCACATCTCTCCCATTGCTACTGGCACGGCAGGAGCCAGCTGCCCCTCCAGAAGGTGAAGCAGTGGGATCCCAGCTCTCCAGGGTTTGCTTTGGACTTGTCAGAGACTAAAGATTATGGTTTTTTCCCCCTTCTCAAGCAAGATACAAGCCATTTTTAATAAAACCACCAACAATTCACTAATGAGGGAGCCAAATTGCTCCAAGGCAGAACATGTTGATGCTTGTGCAGGGCTGGAGCAGCCCAGCCTATCCTGCAAGGGCAGTGGGAGATGGTGGCCAGGGGACCATCATCGACCAGCTCTCCTGGTCAGGGCTCAGGCACATCCCATAAACACAGACCAGCAATAACTCTGCTCACACAGCACCTCGGTGCTGAAGATCTGATCCAGCCAGATTTAAGGCAGAACCATTTAGGTGCAGCACTTGGGGACATGTTTTAGTGGTTGGCCTTGGCAGTGTTGGGTTAACATTTGGGCTTTTCCAACCCAAACGATTCTTCTGAAAACTTCCGCAACCAAGAGAATCACTTCCCTCCTATCAGTGTGTCCTGACCCAGGCTCACAGACCCAGCACATGGCACAGACCACCTCCCAGGGCCTGGGGAGCAGCACTTCCAGCCCCACAGCTCCCTGGGGAGAGGCTCTGGCTCCATCAGCACCAGCGTTCCCTCGCCACAGCCGGGGAAGGTCCGTGCGTGTGCGGGGAGGGGGAAGGAGATGAGTGTGGGGAAACAATCAGCTTCTCCACGCTGACTCACCCCTTTCCTCTTCAGAAGGGTTTCACTTCTCCCAGCCCCAGAGGACTGGGCGATGTGTTGATAATGCATCAGTGACTGTCAGCGTTACAACGCTCAGTGCTGCTCCAGCCCCTGCTCCAGCCCCGCCTGGCACAGCTCCAGGCATTTGCTGTTTGTCTATTGAGAGACAAGGTGAAGGGAAAAGCAAAAGCTTCCCAAGGCATCCTGACTCGATAACACAGTCCCAGTAACTGGCTCCCTCAGGCTGAGCAGTTGCCACTGACACTGTTACCAGGCACAGATTAGAGACTGGGGTGACCTGGGGTGTTCTGTGCCCCCCACAGCCCCCTGGATGGGCACCAATCCTGTATCTGTACCAAGATGTACAGACCAGCGAGTCCCTGATGCCCAACTGCTCTGGCAGCTGCTATACTGGTGGTACTGGATTAATCAGCACATGAGAACACCACCTCACATTCACCAGCCTGGCCCACACAACCCAATCCATCCTGCACACCCGCAGTCCCACAGGGAAGCAAACACCTCCAGGTCCTGGAGCTGGCCAAACACCAACCCAAACCCCTCTGAAACCTGCTCAGCCCATCACTGATGGATGGCAGGAACCAGCCCATGGACACACACAGGGCCCCTCATCCCCCCAGAAGGTTGGAGCATCCCTGCAGGAGCCCATCCCAGGCACGGAGCAGGGGCACACAGCAGCTGGGCAGCCCTGGAAGGTGTCACTGTCACCACAGAAGGTGAAACCCAAACCTTACCCAGCTGCTACACCTTGGCAACTCCAGTCAGGCCACGTGGCCATCACAGATGCTCATTTACAACCCTCCACCACAACCTACCAAACACAGGGTGGTGGGAACAAGCTACTGCCTTGGCTGTCTGCTCCTCATCAGAGGGAGGAAGGCAGCGAAAGGTGACTCAGGCAGTGGAAGAGCCCCGTCCTAAGGCAGTAGAAGGATTTGAGAGGTCTTTCTTGCCTTTCTGCACCCTTAGCAAGCCCATTCCTGCAGCTTCCTTCCCTCCCCACACACCTTGGAGGCAGAGCCCTGGATTTCTGGAACAGTTTCTCAGGTCTTTTAACAGAATCACAGGTGGAAATGCAGGTCCAGAGCATCCTTTCTTCCACCAGCACAGAGCTGTCACCCCCAGTGGACACCAGGCACCGTGGCCACTGCCAGCTCCAGCAGTCCCTGATCCCACACAGAGCACCACCGTGACCTTTGACACCCTCAGGATCTATATCTGCATCTCTGCTGCTGCAGGAAGCACCTACCCAAAACAACCACAAATCCAATTAACAGATTAATGTTCCCAGCGGATCTGGTGCAGCACAAAGCCTCCAAGAGCTGGGCCAGACCCCAGAGCTGCTGGAGAGGCTGAACTCTGGGATGCCCTGTCCCTGGAAGTGTTCAAGGCCAGGTTGGATGAGGTTTAGAGAAACCTTGTCTAGTGGAATGTGTCCCTGCCCATGGCAGGGGGTGGAACTGGGTGAGTTTTAAGGTCCCTTCCAGCCCAAGCCATAAAGGTGCCACCAGTCCTGATTTTATTGTGCAAATGAAAAGCCTTTATTTACCAGGGGCTCATTTCAGCTCAACAATGTTTGACTAATTATTGCATGTGCTGCCCTTTCACAGCCCTGTGTCACCCAGAGCAGCTTCACTCGTTCAAGGGACCTTTGGGAAATCCAGTTGCTGAGCAAAATCCACCTCCAGCCCCAAAGGTGTTTCCTGCAGGTGCTGCTCAGCCCCAGCATCCCAGTGGAAATGTCTCCAGCTCCGCTCACCAGGAGAAGAAAACTCCCTCCCATGACTTTGTCATGGCCTAGTTTTCAACAAGGTCAAAAGAAATGACAATTTGAGTTGCATCCAAGGGACCTTAGGAGCTGGAAAAGGGCCAAAGTCACCTGAGGACTCGTGCATGAGACTGGAGCTCATCAGAAGGGGATCATTCCAGGATCCAGCCTGGAGCAAACCTCCACTGATCACACACACGTGCCCTTCACATCAGCTCTGCAGCTTCCCAAAAGCCCCCCCAGCAGCCACTGAGGATGTGTGGAACAGCCCAAGGAGCCCCTTCCCAGGGGAACTGTGGGCACGAATCTAACCCCAAATGTCAAGGACTGGGCTCCAGGGAATTGCACAGAGCAAAGTGCCTCTTCTGCTGCTCAGGGACAACTGACAGCTACACCCTGGACCTGCTCAGAGCATCACTTGAGTTACACACCCCAAACCCCAGCAGTGGGTTCAGAGAGGTACGGCCCCACCAGACACTTGCACCCGAAAACTCAGCCCCCAGAGCCGATTACAGCTCAAGGGTGTTATTATTGCCAGTTTTTCCATTCCCACATGGGATTATCCTGTCTACACACAGTTCCTAAAATCTGATGGAGAATTTAGAAACAATGCACAGTGCTAAGCAGCCCCACAGGGAGCTGGGACCCGAGACTGGAGCAGTGCTCTGGAGGGCTGTGTGTTTTCAGAGATGAACCTGCTGCGTTGCTGCAGGGTTTGACACCTCCTGTCCCAAGAAGGACATCAGAAAAGCATCCAGGTTCAGAAAAGAAAGGGTTATGGAGGAAAAAAAAAAAAATCTCAGATTTTTTTCCATGGAGGGTGGAAACATGAGCTGTGGTCCCAACAGGATCCTGCCTGACATCGTGAAGCAGTTTTCCCTGTAACTCTTGGAGGAAAATTCCCACTCAGGGAGGGAGGTGGGGGACACGACATTAATGGAAGCAGCAATTAAGAGCATCCCCTTTCGCTGCTCTGAAATGAGTTCCCCATCCCTGGAAGTGTCCAAGGCCAAGCTGGATGAGACTTGGAGTAACCTGGGCTGGTGGAAGGTGTCCCTGCCCATGGCAGGGGTGGGACTGGATGATCTTTAAGGTCCCTTCCAGCCCAAACCAGTCTGTGACCCTATGAAAGACCCCAGAGCCCAGCGCTCCTTTCCGGCACTGTCGGCATTCCCAGCCCAGGGAGCGAGAAGGTAAAAGGTGTTCCCAGGAAGAGCCTTACCTCTGGCGAGCACAGCCCCAACCCAGAACATTTCTCAGCCCCTGTTTACACATCTGCTGGGAGAGGGTTGTGTCCCAGCTTTTATCAGCTCCACTGAGCTGCAGCCAGAAATTTTATCTCGACTTTCTCCTGCTCGGAGCAGCTGCCACAGTAAATACCAGCAGGCTCGACAGAGCACGGGGCCGAGGGGCAGCTGGAGCTGCCAGGAGCCTCCCTCGGACACGTTCACACCAAGAGGGGAAGGAGCAGTGATTTGGAAACATTTTGAACCCCAAAATACTCGAGCCACACACAAAATGCACGCCCGGAGACGGTGGGAGGGCACCAAGGACATCACACCAGCGTCCCTGGGGAGGAACCAGGGCCACCAGAAGCCACCAAACCCAGGTTTTAAGCGTGAGCAAACCCGGAGCTGCTCTGAGGGGCAGGCAGGGTGTGGGGTCCCCAGGCTCCCACCCAAACTTGCCCCTGGGGAGGACAGAGCTGGGGTGTGTGTCAGCCCCAGGGCAGCCCCTCGCAGGGTCTGCTCGGCCCTCGCAGCCGCGGCGTCGCACACAAGGCTCTTTGTTTTATTTATTAAACAGAAGCAGATTGCTCCAGGCAGCTTTAATCCACGACTCGGTTTCCATAGACACTTAACTGCTTCCCCAGCACAATTCCAGGCAGCAGCGAGCTGGAGCAGCGGGGCTGGGGGGGCAGGGTCTGACACCGAGCACAGCCCAGGGGCTGCTCCCCGGGTCCTTCAGAGTCCTTTGGAGTCGTTTCAGCCCAACCTCTCTGTTAATTGACTGCCCCGGAGAGATGCTTTAATGAGCAGTTTGCCATTGCCCTGCACAGTGTGAGCCAGAGCTGAGGGAGGGACCAGGAGGAGGAGGAGGAGGGGGAGTTCACCTGGGACTGCACAGGCAATGAGACCAGAACCCATCGCAGCTCCATGAGAGCCTTAACAAGGCTGCAGCACCCCAGGGGGAGCTGGGAGAGTCACCTTGAACCACGAGGGGAGCTGGGAGGGTCACCTCGAACCACAGCTGCAAGGAGGGAGAACTCAGGAGCCATGTCTGAGCAATGGGGAGAGTGGGAAAGCAGCTCCCAAAGGACTGATCAGAGAAGGGAGTGTAAGAAGGGGGAAGGAGGCACCGAGCATCACACTCGTGACGTCTGTACAGCTGCCAGCGATGGAGCAAACACAAGTCTGTGGTGTTGGGGCACAGGGAACCTGCAGGCAGGGCAGATCCTGGGCAGATCTGCTGCACTCGGGGCACACACCCAGCCCTGTCACACACAGCCCAAGTGCCAGGTGACCTCCACCAGATCCACCACTGCTCCAGCACAGCCACCCTGCCCCTTCCCCAGATTTCTCCCTCTCCCCACACTTTCCCCCTCCAGAGGCCCAAAATGGGCAGCACTGCTCCAGCTTCTGGGCCAAAACCTGCTGCTTCTCTCCTTTGTAGAGCAAGAAGAAAACCACCGTGAGGCTGCTCTCCAAAAACACCACGAGCTGATGGGGCCACAAAACCCTGACACTAAGGACATCAGGTTTCTTTCCCAAGCTACATGAACAGTAAATATAGAGACACTTCTACTATTCAGATCAGCTCTACACTGAGCTTGTTCTCCCCAGCAACACCAAAATCTAGTTTCATCCCTGTGCTCAGAGTCTGCAACTCCATTTAGCAGCAAATTGGTGACTTACCCAATTCTTTCGACCCTTGGCTTTCACTGGCCAACTCTCCCATCTTCACCAGAGCATCAAAGTACCCTTTTGCTGCGTATGTCATACCTAAAAAGCATCAAAAAATGCAAGTTATAGTCTCCTTAATGGTTATTAGAACTGCTGGGGCACTGAGGAGATGCTAGACACTAAAATAGATATTACTTCAAAGGGCTTAAACGCCACAGGGAGGGACTAAACAACAAACAGAAGAAAAGTGAGCAAGGAAGGCTGGAGCAGCGAGATTATAGGGCAATTCAGGAGAGAAAAGGTACGTGCAGGACCTCGGTGGTTTTCATTCCAGTGTAACCATCAGGCTGCTAATTCTGCCCTGAGAAATCACTGCGGAATAATTGAATATCACAGACTTTCATTATAGTTCAGCCTTGTTTGTTGACATTCCAGCTACACACTTGACTTTAATCAGATAAGCAGGGGGTTTCCTCTAATCACAGAACATGTTGTACAGCCCCAGCTCAGCACCTTCCAACGCTGGGCTGCAGCCTCTGCACTGGCTCCAGGTTTGGGCCCTTCCTTCAGCTGCTCTCCCAGCTCAGGGATCGAGGAAAGGATGACCCAAGACAAGTTAAAAATTACAGGAAGATCTTTGGCTTCAAAGCTCTTTCACAGCAGGGATGTGGGAAAAATACAAACCCAGTGATCAGGCTGGTTTTCCCCAAATGCCAGGGTTAGTGTGTGTGTGGCTGCAGCTGGGATAGAACAGCTCGGGATAAACGGATCCACCTCCCAGGTAATTAAAAGCTGAGTTATCAGGACAACATTTCAGAAGAATAAATAAAAACACAGTCCCAAGGGAAACCTCTTCTCCCTGTCAGCCCCTACCTCTCCTCCCTTCCCTGCTGCCAGGAGGGAATCAGCAGGGAAAAGTACCCCCAAATTGTGAACCCCTGCCCCGTTAGCATCCCTAGGAATAGCTGGGAAATGCTGCTACTCATAAGGGTGCTGTATCCCACCCCTGGGGGTCAGAGTCCACAGCCCCTGTGCAGTGGACTGGGATGGACGGGCTCTTCCCACGTCATGGCTGGTTGATCCATTAAAACCCAGTTAAAACCAGTGCTGAGCACTGGAGTAGGGGCAGTGCTGGTACCTGAGAACAGGGGCAGGGCTGCACCTTAAAGGATCCCCATGGAAACACCCAGGAGCCTCATTTGACTTGCGGGAAAGAAAACGTGCTCCGGGCAGGAAGCAGGGGCAGGGATCCTTCCCGAAGGTGGGATCACAAACACCGGCGCTTAAGAACATGAGACGCCCAAGCATTTTCTCCCCCACTGGCTGGAGATGATGACAGCCTCTTCCCTCACAGGCATTTTCACTGGGATATTAGAAAAATAAAATCCAGGAGACACGTGTGGCTCTGAAGGGAGCAGAGCCCTCCCTGGAAAAACACAGCTCTGGGTTGAGAAAAGCCTTAAACCTCCTTAAAACCCAGCTGAGGAGGGCCCAGGCAGTGCACAAAGCCAGTTTGAGTCCACACCCTCCATTTTGGGGTTTAATCAATTCATAGCTTCCTTTTGATCATTTAAATCTACACCTCCCTAATGGCTCCCAATAGGATCCTGCATTCCCAATCAAGAGCTGCCATCAATACTTTTAGGCTTTTTCTTTCTCTTTATTCTTCTGGGCAATTTAAACATTTCAGTAACACCTCTTTAAGCAGAACTTAAAATCTTAATTCTCAGTATTTTAAACATTCAAAGATGAACTGTTTGGAGATGTGTTTGTTATCCTGCTGCCTCCCAACGTTTCATCCTTTGAATCCTTCCCACATCCACGGCCCCTTGCACATCCCAGCGACATGAGCTCTGCATCAAGGTCCAAGAACCATCATCCCAGTTCCCCCATCATGGGAACAAAGAGCTTCCCAAGCTGGTTTTCCAGCTTTCCCCCCTCCTGAGGCTGTGCTGCCCAGCCAGACCCTCTCCAGCCTGGCAGCCCCCAGCATTCCAGCAATATCCACACCAGCAGTGCAGGGTCACTTACTTGCTAAGGCTTTTTCATAGGTCTTCCCCATAGAAATGAAATTCCTGAGGCTGGGATTGAACTGCTCCATGATCGTCTAAAGGGAAAAGAACATCACTGGGATTAGCAGGGATGACTGGAGCTGGACAGAACAGCTCCATGCTCAACTCAATGCTGATAAACACAAAAAGAGAGGAAAAAAGTCCTTCCCCCTCCCTGGAAGACATTCCAGGACCTTCCCCTTCATCTCACAGCTTGAGGAAGACCGAGCTGGGTTTGAAGGCCACAAGGAACAATAAGAAGGTGGTTCTGCAGTGCCCCACAAGACACCTTGTTCAGGTGCATCACTGTGAGAGGTAAGCGAATGCCCCAACCAGAAAATTATCAGGCAAAAATGGCCATAGTAATGACTGTTAAGTGGCTGTTTGAGGCAGCAGTGACCCTCACACCAACCACAGAGGTGACCCAAGCTCTGGGAGATGATGGCAGGTGATGTCCCACTCCCAGGATGGCCCCAGGGAGCAGCACCAGCTCTGTCCATCCAGGACAAGCAGGAGGGGCTGAAGAACAGCATTCCAAACATCCACCCAGGAATGAGGCAGACTGAAGTCACCAGCATCCCCCTGAGCTGTGCCAGCCTCGGCCCAAGGCACGTGCCAGGAATTACGCCCGGGTCTCAGAGCACTCGGTGTCACCACAGGCAGGTGACCCCTGCCCCTAAGGGCCTGATTTTGGGTGGGGGTGAACACCAGCAGCGCTGTCTGAGCTTTTCCTGCCTCGCTCCAAGGGCCTTATTCAAGATGGGGGAAGGAATAATCGGATCAGGGAGAAGAAGGGCTCTTTGTGCACTTGGCACCGGAGCCACGACCCTCCCTGCCAGGGCCGCTCCCCCCGGCACCGACGGCATCGCCAAACCCGAGCCCAGCCCAGCCCTGGCAGAGGCACAGCCTCTGGTCTGGATCCAGCCTGGCTGCAGCCCCAGAGCCAGCCCCCATCCCCTGCCCCACCTCGGGGACACCCTCCTGCCAAGGGTGCCACCAGAACACGGAGTTCAACGCCCAAACATCCCCCAGCAGGATCCACGGGCATCCCCCCGGGAGGAGGGGGCTCTGCACCCCCGGCACGCTGCTGGCAGCGTCCCCACCCCGGGAAGGGGAGGGAAGACGACAGGCAGACACTTACAGCAAATAAGCTGATTAAGCATCTGTCACCTCATCCGAGGCTGGCCAACACTATAAAGCTCATTTTCTGCCTGAGGCATTTTTATCCCCAGTTCCTGCTGCCCGGCCCTCGCCGTCTGACAGTTTAATTTTCTCCCGCGGGCACGTGTGCGGGGCTCGGCCGGTGCCTTCTCGGCTCAAAAACAGCCATTCTGGGGCTTCGACGGGCAGGAGCCTGTGTGGGGCACCAGCACGGAGGGGTGGCATCACCCCGGTGCTGGTATTCCAGGGCAAATCCAGTCAATCCTCCCAGGAGCAGCAGTGGGAGCAGCAGGGGAGGATGCCCCCAAAGCCTCCCCCCACCCCCGCAGCTCCCGGTCCATCCCCCAGCACCATCCACAACCTGCCAAGCACCGGCGATGATTGCGATGATTGCAGGAGGCTAACGAGGCGCTGCCCCCCTAATTAAGGCTGCCGGTGACCCGGGTCCCCTGGGAACTGTTTTGGGGCAGCACAGAGCAGCCTGGTGAGCGTGCTCAGCTTGAAGGCAGAAAATTAACCTGTAGCAACAAGCCACTGAACGAGGTGTTCTCCGAGGTGTAGGAGACAATTGCATGCGAGTTAATTAACACTGACGAGGATTGCTCCATCCTGCCCACGTCGCCTTTAGCTTTGGTCAAAAATCTACTTCTGTTACCCCACAAAGCGGTTGGAGGTGTGGGATCACTGCCCAGGGACAATTCCCCCCTTCCCATGGCAGGGGTGGGGACACAGACACATCCTCACCTCCGGCAGATGCACAGCTACAGCCTCAACCCCACTCAGCTCAGCCTGAGCACTCTGAATAATATTTAAGCAGCAGAAACCCTGGCAGAATTTCTGTGGGGAGGCGATTTTTCGGCAGTTTGCAGGTTCGGCGGAGTGTTTGTGTACGGGTGTGTACACAGGGATATGTAAATAATGTGATTTTCTCAGCAGTGCTGTGTAAACACGTTGTCCCGAGCATGAAACTGAAGGAATAAATGATGGAATGGGATCCGCAGACAAAGCACCAACCAAAATTCAGCACATCTTCCCTAAAACCAGAGGGAATCAAGGCACAACCCAGTCCTGGCACTGCTCAGGGCAGGACCTGCTCCCCACCGACCCATAACAGCCATTTTAAACCTATAAATAAAGAGATAAAAGCCCCCCAAAAGGTCTCACGGACCAACTAAAGCGGGGGGAGGTGACTCTCTGCTGCCAAATACAATCCACCAACCCTCAGGAGGAAGTTTGCTGAAAGTGAATGTTTTTAAAACATTGTCTCGAGCCTCCAACAAAAACAGCCCGGCAGGATGAGGGCGGTGAAAAGGGCTCCTCACTCCAGAGATAAAAATAGCCTTTTCCAAGCCTTCCTCTCACTCCCAGGGTGGGAAGGGAAGGTGACTCCGGAGCCAACACACCTTTGCACCCCCCTCTAGGTGACAGGCTGAGATCTGCCAAGGTGAAATAGTGGAAAATAAACAGATTTATGGCATGGAATGACTCAACAGCATCACTCCCTGCACGGTGATGTGCTGGAGCTGCTCCAGTGACAGCAGGGGTGCATCCCCCCACCCCTGTGGGGACAAGTGACAGGGCTGTCCCCCCACAGGAGAGGTGGGTCCAGGTTTGCAGGGCACCACAGCAAAGCCAATATTCAGCAGCAGTGTGGTAATGAAAGCAAAGCTCACTCTCCCCCAGATTTTGCCCCCTCAGCAGCACCCACAAGTTGTTTGTCTTCCACGGGCTGCCTGGGCAGAGTTCAGAAAAACACAGACACAAAACCTGGCAGCCAAGGGTTGAAAGGGCTTTGCTTTGTTCCACTGCACTGAATTCCCTGGGTAATACCACTCAGCTCTCCGGGATTGGCACAGCTTTATTCAGCTGCCAAAAATGAAACTAATGCAAAGCACAAGGTCTCCAGGACACGACCCTGCTCAGTTCAGGGGGGGGAAGAGGTGACAGAAAACAAGGTCCCCACTCTCCCCTCTGAGCACCCTCCCCACTGCAGCCAGGATGCCCCAGTCCTGTAAGGGTCAGCCCATCAGGAAAAGTTGAGCATCATGGAACAGAATAAAGTATCCTGAGTTGGAAGGAACCCACAAGAATCAAAGTCCAACTCCTAAATCCTAAGTTTAAGTCCTCCCCAAGCTGGAAATGGAGCCAGCTCAGGTTTCTCCTGCGCAGGAAAGTCCTGCACAATACCTGAACAACTTTTAATAAAATTTAAGGTTACACAGCTCTCCCAGGTCCATCCCTGCAGCCTCTCAGGCAGCTCCTAAAACCAAATAGAGAGAGAAATGAAAAGCAGGTGCTGCTTGGCTCAGCCAGGGCAGGAGGTGGTCGGTGGCCACAGTCTGTGGGCACCCAGGTCAGCAGCCCAGGACCAGCTGACTGTGCCAGCAGTGCCCACCCTGCCCCGAGTACAGCTCTGCCACTAAAGCCAGACCTCACATCCCAGCCCCCCTCCACACTGCAAAGGGCTGGACAACCGGGATCAGGGCGAGGAGGCTCCTGGGTTTGACCAAGGCACGAGCATCCCCACGTGTGCCATGTCCCGGGCTCTGCTCCCAGCCACCCTCCACAGGGGAATGTCCCAACACCTCAGTGACCACAACGGACAGACTTTGAACTAAAAACACCTTCACTGCTTTCCTAATGCCATTTTTGAGGCCCCAACGCAGCAGTAGGGTGCAATGTTTTGCACACATCCCTGGAAGTGCTCAAAAGACATGTGGATGTGGCACATGGGGACACGGGGTAGTGGTGGCCTCGGCAGTGCTGGAGGAATGGTTGGACCTGATGGTCTCAGAGGGGCTTTCCAACCTTTTTAATGATTTTATGGCTCCTGTCAAGGATGACACTGCACAGTGGCCTGGGCTCAGCCTGGCACCCAGGACTTTCCTGGGTGATTCACGGTGACAGCAGGTCATTGGGTGACCATGACGAGCAGGTTGGAGGGGCAGTACAGTGGGACCCTCCACTACACCACAGTCACACTGCAGAAGCAGCTCAGCTCTAAGGAACTTTTGCCTCTAAATGGGTCAGCCCTGCTCCAGGAATACCATCATTTCAGTATCAATATTTAATGACCAGCAAAGCCCAGTGCTGCCTCCTCCATCACAGCTTGTCCTGCCTGGTGCCATCAGGAGCAGCCCCAGGGATTTTAGGAGCCAAGTTTCTGTCAAGAAGGAGCCCAGGTAGACAGGGAAAAAACAGGGGAAAAAACCCCAGTGTTCCTCATCTAAAGGCATTTAGTTTCTCTTAGCTGTCGTGTCAGAGGATGAGGGGACCCAAGTTCCAGGGCAAGAGCTCTGAATGTCTCTGTAATCAGGGTCTGGGCTTGAAGGGAACTGGGATGGGGATCTGCACAGTACTCAGAGCACCTTCTCAGTGCTCACCAGTGGTCACCCCTGCAAGGTAGAGCCATCCACAAGCCCTCGGGGTTGGGATCTCTGCTGCAGAGCCAGGAGGGTCCCACAGCCCCGGCACAGAGGGGCTCAACTCGGCCAAAGGCTCCAGCAGGAGCTGCTCAGTGCAGGAGCTGCTTGCCCTGTGCTCTGCCCTGCCCTGCAACACGAGCAGCACCAGTGAAACCTTAGCCACGAGCAGACTCTGCACAACAAAGCACTGAAGGCAAAGCCAGGGGCTGCCTCCATCCCAGGGAGCAGCATCCATCTCCTGCGGGATCTGCAGGCAGCACAGGAAGAGGTCTGGGGTACCTCCAGCAGGGCAGGAGCTACCTGCTTTATGACACCTTGTAATCCTCGAGCTTCACAGTGTGGAGGTGTCCCATGTCAGCAGAGGTCAGGAATGCTCTCCCAGTCTGCAGGCAGAGGGGATGGAGCAGCATTCCCACCTCAAGAGCCACTCGGCAGCGCCAGAGCCGAGCCCACTGCGGACCCTCGCTCCAAACAGACCCGGCTGCAGAGCCAAGGCCCCTGTGAAGGTGTAACTCTGGCAAAAAGGTGTTGCCCTGTAAAAACACCACAGCCCCAGGCCCTGCTCACCACAGAGTGAGAGCCCAGCCCTCACCTGCCACCCTCCAGCTACTGCTGGGGAAGGAATTTCCCAGTGCTTGACCCGCTCCCTGCGGCACCAGCACATGGCACCCACTGCCCATGGGGTGCTCCCATCCCTTGGAGCAGTGACACCGACCATGGGATGCACCAGGCAGCTCAGAGCCCCGAGGTCCAGCCAACAGATTTCCCACAACTGGGGTGCAGGAAGCCCCAAGGCAGGGAGCAGAGACAGCAGGGAGCACAGGGCACGGAATTCAGGGTAACACAGGCTGGTTCCTTCCTCCTCTGCCACACCACATCATCCCTCCGCTGCCAAACACACCAAACCACCCACAATTTCCCTCCTGAATCACTTGAGGAAGAATCGCTCTCGTCCCTCTGGGCCTGGAGATAAGGAGGCAGAGGCTGTGATACCACAGTAATATCAATTACAGCTGATGGGGAGCAACAGACCATCAGGGATTCTGTCCATGTCTGTGCCAGACAATTCGGCTTCGACTTTGGGGTGTTGTTAAGCAAACACCTCTTCAAACCCAGAGCTACTCGTACACCACTGCAGAACGATCTTCCGCACGCAAAAATGGCTTTAAAATGAAATGGAGGTTGGGCTGTAAACGGCAGTAATCTCATCTGGCGGGAGGAGACAGATCTGTCTTTGGGGGGAAGGAAGAATTGCCAGTCCCTGCTTTCTGCAAACAGACAATCTGGAGTAAGGGACGAGCGGGGAATGGAGAGCAGGGATGGGGAGCTGCCCTTCCCCACCACCCAACGCTGCACCCCCAGCCCCGGGGCTCACCCCCCGGGGCTCACAGCAGAGCCCAGCCCGGCAGCTGTGCCGCTACGCCGGGGTCCTGGGAGTGAATCAGCGCCAGGGAAGGTGGGATTACGTTGGCGGAAGGTGCCAGCAGCCTCCGTCTCCCTCTGTAATTACTCCCCGTGTGTAGGCAGCTGCCTGTAGTGGCAGCATCGGCTCGGGGGCGGCTGACAGCTCCTCCACCATCTCATTAGCACAGTCACTCCGAGGGTGAGAGCTGGTTCTGGAGAAGGATGACAATGGGCTTCCCGAGCAGAATACCTAGGGAAAGCCTGCGCGGGAGAGGGTGCCTGGCATGGGGAGCGTGGCAGGGAGCTGCCTGCTCCTGGCTCCTGCTCCAGACCTCGTGGGGAACACACTCAACCCCTGGTCCTGCTGCCACCAAAACCCCGGCGAGACGGCGGCTACGGATGGAGGCCCCCCCCGGACCCGGGTTTGGTGGCATCACCCCCCTTCTCAGGGTCCTCTCCACCTGCCCACTGTGGTGTTCAGGCTCCTGCACAGGCCAGGAAAGCACAGGGCAAAAAAACCACTGGGCTAATGGGGACGTGAAGCACCAGGGTTGGTTTTGGACTCGAAGACTCCAAAGCTTGAGGAGATACAGAGAGACCCCACAGTCCCTGAGCCACCAGCCCTCATGCTGGGCTCCGGGGTGGCCAAAGTCCTCCATGAAACAGGAAGACAACAGGTTCCTGCATGCACCACATGCCACATATCTCCAGAGGCCAAGACAAGCATTGTTGGCTTCAGAGGTGACTCCTTGTTCACTGCAGGGAACACAAACGGAGTCAGGACCACCCTCCTACACCTCCCAGCGCTGAGACACTGATTTTGGGTAAAAGCATGAGATCTCCACCAGCTCCATGTTCTCATGCCCTACACCTGGCTGCTCCCACTGAAACCCTGAGAAACTGAGGTGTTCATGAACTGATGGAGATCTTCAGCCTCCTCCTGAGTGCAGCTCTGGCCCTCAGAGCCAAGGCCCCCTGTGCACCCTCTACCCTCGGCTCGGCCGGGTGTCGCTCGCTCCGGGCCCAGAGCTCTGCTCCAGCTCTGACCCGCAGCTCACACGGCACAGGAGAGATGAGGCAAGAGAAGAGCCTTGGCAGCACCTGCCCTTCACCCCTCACAGGGGCACAAGCTTCTCTCGAGCACAGTTGTTGGGATGGCACAAACGGCCCCGTGCGCCCCTGACAGGGCTGTGCCCGGGGAGATGGTGACCTGCTCCCCAAGCCTGTCATTAGCCCCGTTCTTCGAGGACAACACAGCTCCAACAACAACTGAGTCACGCGCTGAAGCTGTTCCCAGCCACCGGCCCCAGCCTGAGCCCTGGCAGCTCTCGCCCTGTTTGCCCAGGCGGCCCCGGGGCCGAGCACAAACACCCGGGAGGGGACGGATCGTGCCGGGGCCTGACCCGGGAACACCCCGCAGTGCCAGCTCTGCCCAAACCAAGGGCAGCCTGCACGGGGCCAAGCTGCACGGGTACATCAACTGCACACAGAGGGTGGCAGGGAGCCCCAGAGACCTCAGACAACAGTCGCCAAGACTCAGTGTGGCCAAGACTTTGGATGCCACAGCCCTGTCTGAACAGCTGTTACACACCAGGATCCCCAAAACCAAGACTTCAGAACTTCACCGCCTCGGTGGTTTTTGTACTACATTCTTCTATCTCTTTTTTTTTTCCTGCTTTGGGCTCCCAGGTAACTCAATCCAACCCCTTAAATCACAGGAAATCGTGCAAGCTTCCCAGTTTAACAAACGACATCCTGCGTTACACGTTAGGCTACAGCAGTTTTATTAGTCTCGGTCTCAAGACCCAGCGGAGCAGAAACTGCTTCCTTCGGGGGGAAATTAAGCCACATAAATTATTGGATTTTTCTCAGAATACCGGGAGCAAAGCAGAAGGGGAAAACAGAGATACTGCCGAACTCCAAGAGACGGGGAAAGCTCTTGCGGCTCATGGTTGTGGCAAAGCAGCGGGCGACGGACACGCGGGGTTGTCCCCGCACGGGGTGATGCGGGGACAGCGCTGCCCACCGTGGGATCGGACATTCCCGGTCCCCGCGGATCCTCCCGGGGGGTGCCCGGGGAAGGGTCGGGGGTAACCGTGTGGGGTTCCGGGGGTGCCCCTCGCCCCCTGTCCCGGCCCAGCCCCGGCAGCCGCTGCCGCCCCGCCGGCTCCGGGCACATCCCGGGGGCGGCCCCGCGCCCGGGGAGGGAGCGATGGAGGGGGAGATTAAACAACTGAAATAACTCAGATCGCAGCAGAACCCCGAGACGTGGCGCCGGGCACCTGTTGCGGACTCACCTTGTAGACATTCTCGGTGAGGCGATGCACCTCCTCGGAGCGGGCCATGCCGGGCGGGCCGGGCAGCACCATGGGCGGCGGGCGGGGTGCGGGGCGCTGCGGGACGGGCGGCGCTCGGGGCCGGGCGCGGGCGAGGGGAAAGCGCCGAGCAGCGGCCGCGGCGCTTTTTATGAGCTGCCGGCGGCCGCGCCCTCCCCAGCCCGCCCCGCACCGCCCCGCACCGCCCCGCGAGGAGGAGCCGCACCGGGCCGGGCCGGCCCCCGCTCCGCGTCCCAGCGGTGCGGGGCTGGGGGACAGGAGGGGTGCATCGCGCTGTGCCCTCAACCCCTGTGTCCCCCGGGCCCCATCCCATACTCCAGTCTCCATCCCGTTCCCCGTCCCGTATCCCATTCCATGCTCCATTCCCCATGCCCCATGCCCTAACCAATCCCCCAGCCCGCATCCCCTGCCATGCCCCACAACCCACCCTATACCCCTGCCACACCCCACCCCACAGCCCATGATACGCCACACTATCCCCCTAATTTACCCTATCCCATAGCTCTTGCTGCACCCCACATCCCTAAGTTGTTCCACACTCCAGTCCCTGCTGCGATCCCCCCTCGCTGTACCCCATGTGCTCCATCCTGAACTGCTCAGTGGGGTGTGGATGGGTGAGGAGCAACTGGAAAGGGAAGAGGAGCTGGTGTTTTGTGGAGTGTTTGGAACAGGGTCCAGGCAGGGCGGGAGAGCAGAGATGGGATGTGCAATTACCACGGTGTGGCTTGGGACACCCAAGGCTGACCACCCCAGGCAGGAGAAAAGGCAGCCCCTGCCTGTCACTTTGCTGTCCCCAGGCTGTCCCACCACCCAGCCAGCCAGGAGAACTGGGATTCCCTTGGGAGGCTCCTGCCAGCACTCCGGGCTGTTAAGTCCCTGTGGGACAGTGGAGCCATGGATCATTGTCTTTCCCGTCCCTCGGACCAGCAGCAGTGACTTTTGCCCGGATCCTGAGGGACATGAGGAGCTGGACCATGGCCTGGAGCCAGCGCCCCAATCCCTGTTCCCCTGCCTGAGAGTCCTTCCCGCCGGGACTGCCGCTGTCCGCAGGGTGATCCATGGGGAAGTGGAGCCTCATAACCAGGCTGTCCCCTATGGGCCTGTGGCTGTTCAGAGGGGGCACATCTGGGGGCACTGGGCACAAACGACCCCTGGCTGCCTTGCCCTGGCCCTTGGGCCAAGCCTTCTTCTCCCTCCTCCCCCTCCTGTCTGCTGTGAAAAGTGGTGAAACAGTTAAGCAGCTGAGCATGTTATTTTCCATTGTCTCCATCAATTCCGAGAACAAGGAGCCCAGGTCGATACCTTGGCCCCAAACCTCCCATTGCAATTCCCCTTCCTGCTCCCCCTCCCAGCCCTGCTGAGGAGCAGGGGAGGCACCGACAGCAGCTGCTCACTCTGGTCACGTATGGGTCCCATTTTGGCTTCTTCCCTCTCAGAGGTTCCACACTCCAAAGCACAGGAAGGAATTTACAATCCCTGAGAAGGGTTTTTCTCATGTTTCTGGAGCGCCTGGTTAACCCTTTCCCCCTGGGGCTGAGGAGTGGGAGCAGCCATGGGACTGGGGGAACTGGGAAAAAGGCTGCCCAGGGACACATTCCCAGGGGGATGCCTGGCTGCCTGCATCGCTGCCAGGACCTCGTGGTGCCCCTGTCCCTCCCACCTGCCCCACCCCGAGCAGCTGGACTGGAGTTGGCTCTGTTGGGAGCCTCAGCCTCAGCCACCAGCACCCCGCTGGATTCCCAGTGTCGGCCAGGGATTCTGGATCCAGAGTCCGGGAGGAGAGAGCCTCTCCCTGCTTCTCCATCACCTTATTTTTAGTTATGTTATGTAAGTCCTTCGCTACGTCATGGATGTGGGGGGTTCTTGCATCTAATTCCAGTGTGACAGCCCAGCAATTCAAACAAGCTGTTCCTCTGGTGAGGAAGATAAAAGGATTTGTAATTTCTGATAATAAAAGAGGCCTTTTGGGACGACCCTCAGAGAATCTCTCGCATCTAGGCCTGCTCACAGACAGCCGCTCCACTTTCTTCCCATCCTCTGCTTCTCCTTATCCCCAGGAGATCTGAGTGCTGAAAACCTTTCTCCCTCATACCCCACTGCTTCCAGAGTGGCTCCGCAGCTGGAAGCAGCCAGGGAGTTCGTATCCCCACACTCAGAGCCACACTGAGCAAATTATCCTTGTCCCTGGCTTTCCCCGTGTCACCACCTCTTGACTGGCACTGGTCCCCCGGGGCTGCCCGTGTGCCGTGACCGGGAGCCGTGCGGGGCCCCAAGGCAGCGCTGCCGCCCCGCAGCCGCCCGGAGCACCCTGGGAATTCTCAGCAGGAAAAACCTGCCGTTGCCTCGTGCCGTAACATTTGCTTTGGTTGCCTTTTATTTTTTTTTTCCTGGTTGTTGCTCGCTGCCTCTTTGTCAGGGTGATTCACTCCCCGGGGCTCGGCGGCAGCTGGAGCGCGCCCAGGGTAACCATGGTGCCAGAGTCCCTCGCGGGTTACCCAAATCCCTGCGGCTCCTCCCGGCCTTCTCCACGTGCCCTTTGGGAAGGTGGGACCGTCTGCCGCGGGGGCAAAACCCCGTGGGTGCAACGTGGGAAACCACCACGCCAGACTGCGAACAGCAGTGGGACGAACTGGCGGCAGCCCCGGGGCTGGCACCGTCCCCATCCCGGGAGCGATCCCTTCCCATCCTGGGAGCAATCCCTCCCCATCCCGGGAGTGATCCCTCCGCATCCCGGGAGCGATCCCTTCCCATCCCGGGAGCGATCCCTCCGCATCCCGGGAGCGATCCCTCCCCATCCCGGGAGCGATCCCTCCCCGGGGTGACGACGCATCGGCACACGCGGCACCGGCCACCTCCAGCCCCGGGTGGAGTGAAGTTGCTGTGGCAACAATAACTTATGTAATCCACCCCGCTCGGCTGCAGGTGTGGGGAGGAAATTGTGCTATTTTCGAAGTTTCATTAGGTTCCTTCTTAATTACCAGCGTGGCGTCACGCCAGCGCTCCCGGCCGGGCCGGGCCAGGGACAGAGCGCGGGGATGGGGCAGCGACGGCCGGGCCAGGGAGGGCTTGGGGCAGCGATGGCTGGGGCAGCGATGGGCAAGGGCAGTGGTGGCCAAGGGCAGTGATGGGCAAGGGCAGCAGCTGCACCAAGGAGCAGTTTCAGCCCCAGCCCCTCCGTGTCCCCAGCGCAGGGGACACACTCTCCCTGCTCCCCGAAATGCCCACGGTGGGTGTGGTGGCTGCGGGGAGGGAGCAGGAGGGAGGAGCTGCAGGGCAGCATAGCTGCCCAGGGAGGGGAACACGGCGCTGCACGGGGTCACTGGGAGCTGCCACATCCTCAGCGCCTCGGGAAGCCTTCGGTGACATGGAGAGAGGAAAAATAAATGTGGGTTATAATCCCTCGTGCATTTGAATGTGATGTGTCACCGACCAGCTCAGAGAGGTACCAGAGTTGGTTTTTGCCACAGTCCCTGAGAACATGCTCGGAGTTTCCTAAGAAAGGTCCAACACCAGCTGCTCGGGGGGTTACTGTGTGCTCCTGGTGCTGCCAAAGAAGATGGACTCTGTCAGAGCAGGAGAGACCGGGCAGGGAACCGGAACAGGCTGAAGAAGCCGCCTCCATCTTCATTTCACCTCTTTGTCCACATGGCCCACAGGGAGGGACAGGGGCTCCCTTGCACCCCCCCAGTGACCTTCTCTCTCTTTTCCTCCTTTTTGGTCCGTGCTGAAGGGGAAGCTGAGCCCACCCACCGCTTGGTGCCCAGCACAGCCTGGCACGGGGCAGGTGTGCACCTGAGTGTCACGGTGTTAATGAGATTCCCAGGAACTGTCTGCCCTGTGGGGCTGGGGCAGATGGCTTCTCCATCGGAGCCCTGACATCACTGTGAACCCTCCCCGTGCTGGGTCAGGAAGTTTTTATTTCTAAAATAATCTAAACGTGATTTTCCTGACATCTGGGGGACACTGGGGAACCAGCATGGTGGGTTTGAGCCAAACCATCCCATCTGGCTCAGCCTGGGGGGGCTGTGCCCCCACTTCTTTTTGAGCACCTCATTAAGGAGCTGGGACAGCAAACCCCACACCAGCACCCGGGCCCTGGAGCACCCACCCCAACTCAGCTCCAGTCTCCCCTTTGCAGTCGCTCACCAGGATTCCAGCAGGAGCATCTGTGGTGCCTCAAGGGTCCCCTTCAATAGCTCCAAACTGACAGTGAGTAGGTTTAGATTAAATATTAGGAAGAAATTCCTCTCTGTGAGGGTGGTGAGGCCCTGGCACAGGTTGCCCAGAGAAACCGTGGCTGCCCCATCCCTGGACAAGGCTTGGAGCAACCTGGTCTCTCCCTTCCAGCCCAAATCATTCCATGATTCTGTCACTGTTGGTGCTGGTGGGAGCTGGTCCCTCCATCACCATGGGCACCACATCCCTGAGTGTGACCCCTGGAGTGCAGCATCGAGTGTGCTGCTCCTGTGCTGCTCGAGGCACACGTGAGCTTACACCTTCATAGGGTCGGGACTTAGAAGGTGTCTCCCTGTTGGAGATGCCCCACATGTGTCAGCAGCTCTCAGTGGTTAAATCCCTCCGAGCACCACCAGCAAACTGAGCAAAGCCATTTATTGGGGATTAGCTGAGGATGAACAATTCAGGCACTTATTCTGCAGGATGGGAGTCACAGTGCTGGATCCAGGGATTCCCAGCTCCCACCTTGTGCTCTGTCACACAGGACTCAAGTGGGATGGGATGATTTCACCGAGGGGGAAACTGAGGCATGGTCGAGCTCCTGGCTCTCCATCTTCCCCAGCAGGGCTCTGAGCAAGATTCCCAGCAGGGCAAGCTGCTGTTTCCAGGTATTTGTGGACTGGGAACTGTTCTGCTCCCTGAGGTGGCACCTGCATCGTGCTCTGCCTCGAGCACGTGGCCCTGCCCGTGGTGAGGGAACACGCTGGGATGAGCCGAGCTGGGCATTGGAATGTGGCTCTGCCAGCACCAACCCCCCGCCCACCACACAGAGCCCGGGCCTGGGTCTATCCCTGGCATCACCAATGGCAATAACATCAGCACTGACCCCAGGGAGGGACCCCAGGACCCCAGGATTGCATCCACTCCCACTCCCATTCCTATGGAGTGGGATGCAGAAGGCAGAGGTTTGTTGGAAGGTGTCTTTTTCTGCCCAGGTGGGTCCAAGCAGCGTTCCTGGAGCTCGGCCCTGGCAGCCCCTGGCTCCCACCTCCTGATCTTCCCTGTGACCCCTGCAGACCCCGTGCCCTGCCCAGCTCCACGGGCCGGGCTGCCCAGAGCACGTCTGCAGCAGCCTGGAGGAGCCTCGGCTCTCCCGGGAGGCTCCTGGGGAAAGCAGGCACAGGGAGGAGCCGGAATGACGGAGGAAACAGGGAGTGAGTGGGAGAACAAAGCGCTGCGGCTGCGAGAGCTGTGGTGGGGACTGGGAAGATGGAGGCACCGGGGGGGATGGCAGGAGGCCACGGCTGCTGGAGGAGGGGAAGGGGCAGCGGGGCTGGCACCGGCTGTGGGACAGCTGGACAGATCCATGCTGCCATCCTTGGGGACTGGGGAGGCTTGGAAGGGAGAAATCTCAGCTCCACAGCAAACCCAACCTCTGCCATGCCACGCTGGGAGCTGGGGGAGCAGGGCTGTGTGTTCTGGGGGAGCAGGGCTGTGTGTTCTGGGGGAGCCCCAAAATGTGCTGGGATCAGCGGTTCCCCCTCGCTCCCAGGCTGGGACACATCCCGGAGCCCCTCTCCCTCCTCACCTGCGCCTGTTTCACGAGTGAGTAATGCTGAATTACAGCGCTAAGGAGCTCTCTGGGGATCCTTCTGAATAACAGGAATAGTTTATGTGATTTGCATAATTGGCATGATGGGATTTTGCCTCACGTTGCTGAGCTCGGGGAAGTGTCCGGGGCAGAGCTGCCGGGGTGCTGGGGGCACCTTTGGGGGCTGCATCCCCCTGCCCAGCTCCTGCCTGGGAAGGACCAGCTGGACTCACAGGGGGGTGACAGGAGGGGCAGAATCAGGTCCCACTGCCACCACCTGCCCATGTCACCTCTCCCTGTCCCTCCTGCTGACACTGGGCTGGTTGCAGCCCCAGAGCCCCCTCAGACACGTTTCCTTGTCCCGTGGCCATATCTGATGGTTGTGGCAGCCCAGCCCAGGTCCCAGGCTGCAGCAAAACACTGGGTCTTGGGGCTGAAGGACACGATGTTGAATTCCCACTGCTCCTCTTCCAGCCCCAAGGCCCCCCAGCTCCCTGCATGGCATCTCCAGCCTTTCTGCAGGGACAGGCTCACACAGGAGTGTGGCTCCTCCTGATTCAGAGGCACAGGCACAGCCCTGGGACTGGTCTCCACTCGTTTCCTCCCCTCACTAATTAATCATGGAGTATTGGGCTGTGGCTCCTTCAGCCCCAGCAGCCTGGCATCGCTCTGCCACCCTGGCTGGGTGGCAGCCCTGGGCTGGGGACACCCGTCACGCCGCAGTGCTGCTGGCCCTCAGGGACACCCAGCGTGGCCACGGCTTCACCCACGACTTGAGGAGCCACATTCCACTGCGGGGCAGGGCAGCCAGTGCCCTTTGGGACAGCAAAACTGGGGGACACGGGGACAACTGCCCAGTGCTCCTTCCACCCATCTGCCGTGGGTCTGGCTTTCCCTGGGAGGTGGAATTCTGGCTCCTACGTCAGAGCAGGCACTGCTGAGGCATTCCAGCCACTGCCAAGCACCGCCGTACACCGGCAGCTCCCGTCTGGCACCACGAGCCAGCAAAGGTCACATTCCCGGCCGCGGCCGCGCCGCGCTCGACAAACCCGCTTTGTTCCCAGCGCGGCTCTAATTAGGAAATTGCGCTGATTTTTTTCTTTCCCACAGTTGAACTATCAAAACTTGGGTTTGTTCCCTGCCAAAGCCTCTTCCATCGCTGTGCTGGTGACTCAGCGTGACACCAGGGCACTGAAACTATGGAAGGGGGAAAGGGAAGGAGCCAGAGGCAGGTTCCCTGTGGGGCAGTCGGGGGGGATGGGCACTGTGAGCTTTGGGTGCAGAACAAAGCACCCCAGTGGTCCCCCCAAGTGTGGGCAGCACGCTGATCTTTGGGATCAGGGAACAGGGCAAGCTCAGAGTGTGACTGATGAAGAGGAGGAGGATGAAAGATCCTCTCTGAACTGTGCCTGGTCCTGAGTCAGGGATTGCCAAGGAGGGTGGGAGCTGAGGGCTGCTGGGAGGGGGCACCGACAGCCCCTGGGGGAGTGTGACCCCCGTGTGTGGTGCCCAACCACGGCTCTGAGCCAAAAAAGCAACGGGACCCAGAGGAAAGGCCCATGATCTGTCACCTCCAGGGTTCTCAGTTCACTGCTTTGTTTTCCCAGGCATGTTTCAGGAAACATCCGAGGCAGCAGGGAATGACCCGCTGTTAGGGGGTGCAGCCTTGTCAGGGTGTTCAGCTGTGTTAGAGTGTGCAGCTGTTTTGGGGCTGTGTAGCCGTTTTGGGGGTGGGTGCTCAGGCGTTTTAGGGGTGTGCTGGCAGCCCCCCCTCCCCAGGCAGCGCTGCCATCCAGCTGTGTTGGCATAGAAACTGCCAGGGCTCTGCCAGTGCCTCCCGTTACACAATTCCCTCAAACCCCAGGGAAGGGGCTGCTGAGGAGGGGGGGCAGCTCCCGGGATGGCCTTTGCCCCAAACCAACTTCCCGCCAGCTCCAGGCACAGGGAGGGGTGGGGGGCTGGGAAGGGGCTGGTGCCCAGTGGCTCCACTGCCTCCTGGACAACAGGGAATCAGAGTCTATTTAAAGGTGCTGCCGCTTGCATAACACTGGCTGTAATTCCTTCAGCCTCTTCCCCGCTCCAGGGGCACTGGACATGGGACGAAGGGTCCGTGTGGGCAGCGGTCCTGGCCAGGCAGATCCTGTGGGATGGGGCAGCCGCTGGCAACGTCCCCTTAGGACAGGGCCTGTCCCTGTGGAGGGGAGCACAACATCCCCCTTCCCCCAGCTCCTGCACGGGGCTGTGATCCCACATTGCCACACAAGTCACGTTAAAGGCCACGGAGCTGGATCCGGCACCGAGCGGCGCGCTGGGAATACACAGAGATCCTGCATCTGCTCGGGAGGAGTGACAAACCACCCACTCCTGGGAATGCCACGGGACCGAAATTCCCCGTCACTGCCACGGGGGCTGTGCCTGTATGGGCAGGTGGGATGGGGGGTTTGTCCAGTGGTGCCTCTGGAGAAGGAGCAGGGCCGTGCCAGGGCTGGGGGCTCCGGGGAGGGCTCCAGGCACTGCGGGGGATGGCTGAGGAAGCAGCGTGAGGTTTGTTCATATTCTCCAGGGTTTAATTAACAACGAGCAGTGCTGCCTCCACACTCCTCTAACTCAACATCTGGCCAACTCAAACACAGCTGGACGAGCTCTGTGCTCCCACCCCCTGCCACAGCCGAGCGGGTACAGGCAGTGGTGATTAAACACGGCAAACACGGCACAGCTGCTTTCCCAGGAACCCCCAGCACCTCCCCCAGCAGGACAGGACAGGGGCTGAGCTGCTGCTGAGGGTCTGGCTGGTGCAGGCAGGAGGGGGCTGGAGGAATCCTGGTGATTCCATCAGCAAGGGACACACAAATCCAGAGCAAGGAGGGACCAGCTGGTGTCCAAGCACCAGCCGGCGGCTCAGGCACAGCCTGGGGGGGCCTCATCCTGCACCTCCAGGGCTGAGCTGTGCTGTCCTGTGGCCCTGCTCTGCCAATGGTGTCCCCAGTCCCTGTGCCTGTTCTGAACAGGGACAAGCACGGGGGTCTGGTGCTGGCTGTGGGGGTCTGGAAGCAGTGGAAGGAGGGGAGGTGGGAGCCCAGCCCAGGGCAGGACAGTGCAGTCCATCAGGATAGAGCCACACATCCCTGGAGGCCTAGGGCACGGGCTGGTCATGGCTCAGTTTGTCACCAGCTCCAGAGTAATTCTTGCAAAAAACCCCAGCCTGGTCTCACAACAAACCCAAGGTAGGAGGGCAGCCCTTCCAAACATCTTCCCCACCACGGGATCCAGCCCCTTGCTCCTGCCTCCCAGCAGAGCCCCCTTCCCCTGAAGCTGTTTCTCCAGAGATCCCCGAGGGGATCTGCCCAACCCCTGCCCCACAAGGGATGAGGGACAGGCAGGCACAGTGCTGTGACAGGGGCAGGGGCTGCTCCACCTTTGCAGCAACAATAGAGCCATGGAATATTCACAACTGGAAGGGACCCACAAGGATCAGTAAGTGTGACTCCTGGCTCTGCACAGGACAACCCCCAAATAACACCTAGGTAAGGCAGAGGCTCTCAAAAATCCCTCCAGCTCACCTGTACCTGGCTCGGGGCTGTGCCAGGACTGTCACAGAGCTGCTGGTGCCACCTGAGCCTCCCTGGGCCATCCAGGCAAACAGGATTGTTCTTGTTACACACGGACCCTGCTCTGAAATTCCTGCCCACATCTCTCCCAGGAGCAGGGAGTGAGGAGGTGAGGGTGGAGGAAAGCAACTCCTGCTCATCCAAAACATTCACTGTGAAAACATGAGGCTGGAACAAGAGTTGGTGAAACCATTAGAACCAGTTTATTGTCACAGCACAGCACAGAGGTCACAGCCCACTCCCGGCTCTTCCTCCAACGAGACCCAGCACAAGCTGTTTGGGGCAGGGATTAGCAGAGGAAGCTGCAGCCAATCTGCTCCAAACTTTCCTGTTAGATCAGTAAATGGCCTCTTCACTGTATTAAGGAATGGAAGGATCTGCATTAACCCCTTCAGCACCAGCCCTGCTCCCTCTCTGCACCTGCTTCCACCCAGGAGCAGCCACTGGGACCTGGCCCAGCCTCGCTGCAGCTCCCCTGGGGATGGCTGGCTCACATCTCTCCTGCTGCCAGGACGTTCATGAGAAAGCAAACTGGAGCAGAGGCACTGCAGTCCTCCTCCCTCCTTGTCCCTCTCCCCCCTCACCTGTGGCAATGCCAATCCCATGGAACAGGGTTTTCCCAAAGCGCCAGCAGCGAGAGCTGTGCTCTCAGGCCAGATCCCCTCGAGATCTTCCTGGGAGAGCCCAGCTCTCATTCCTATGAATCCAAATTCATTAGGGTCATGTTAAACGACTCGATGTCAGGCTGGCAACGGGCTGCAGGAGCCTTGAAGGGAAAACGCTGCCCAGAAATGCTCCGCCAGCACCGCGCTGGTGAATCCAAGGCTCTCTCTGGTGGGAACAGGCTGCGTTGCAGCACAGCCAGGACTGAGCAGAGAAAATAAACCACCGGGAGCAGAGCAGGACACAACCTCTCCCTGGGAGGGCTGGGAGCAGGGTCTGGCTGTTCCAGCACTGGCTGGGGTGACAGCACATGCTCTGGGGTCACCCAAACCCCCCCAGCTCCACAAACAGTGGGGGGTTTGCCAACGCTGCACTGTTGGTAAACACGAGCCCAGGGCTCTGGGCCTGGGTTTATTGGGGAACATTAGTCAGGAGAGAGCAGTGGGATTGGAAACAGGGTGGCTCCAAGGTACTCACTGCATTGAGGACACAAGGAGGACAAGGATGTGCTGGCCAGTCTTTGGAACATAACGGAAAGGACACGGAGAACATGACTCAGCCCAGAGCTGCTGCTGGCCCAGCACCACAGGGGAGCAGCAGAGTCTCTGGGATCACTTGTTGTCTAGCACCAGATCCCACAACCCAATGACAATCTCCAAAAGTCTCCAAGGACCCTCTGGTCCTTCTTCTGCTGTCACAGAAATGCAGATTAAGGGTTGTGGTTTCAAGAACGTAATAAATAAAGATCTGCAGTGTCCTGAAGAGCATCTGCAAGCTGGCAGGTGAGCTTGCTTCCAAGAGCAGCTAAATCTGCCCACCACCTGGCCAGGCAGTGTTCCAGACCCTTCATCATCCGTGTGACCTGCTGTCACCCCACTCCACACCGGGCTCCGAGTGTCCTCCGCAGGGTCGGCTGGAGGGGACGGGGCTCCCTCGAGCTGCTCCTGGAGCAGAGTCTTTGTTGTGTTGCTCTGTGAAGCTTCAGGCCTCGTGTCTGGTACAGCACGAGCCTCCTGTTCGTCCCAGCCTGACATTCCTGCCTCCGAGCCTGTGAGGAATCGTCCCCCAGGAGCTGCCAGCGGGAGCAGAGTCCATCCCAGTCCATCCCAGTCCATCCCAATGTCACAAAGGTGAACTCCCGACGACGGAGCAGAGCCAACGAGGGAGGGATCCTGGCTCTCAACACAGGCAGAAGGCTCCTTGCTGGCATTTCAAGAGATTTCTGCCAGCCCAGTCTCAGCACCGCGGGGCTCCCGAGCAGGATCTGAACCGTGACCAAGGCCAGCTCTTCACCTCACATGAGATCAGGCCTTTCCCCGACCAGAACCGCTGCCAGCAAGTGCAGAGCCAAGCAAACAGGCTGAACTTGGCCCAAATTAAACACCCTCAAGCTGGTTTTACACAAGACAGAACCATTTCCAGCCCGTAGCACGACGTGTTGCTGCCTGCAGGAGCTCAGCCCAACCTACAGCAGGCCAAGGGACACGGCAGCCCATCCACAGACAGAATCAGGAGAGGAAAAGTGAAGGGACAGAGAGGGACAGAGACAACAGGGTGGTCTGGAGGGCTTGTGCTCACCCAGCCAAGCCCAGCACAAACACCATCGCTCCGAGGGTGGGATTTCCTGGGATTTCAGTCAGAGCAAAGGCAGATTGGCCACCAAAATCAAACCTACAGAGAAAAATTTGGCTTTGGAGGTTTTAGAGTTGCTGTTTAATCCCGAGACAGCGCAGCTGAGTGAGTTTAGAATTTAAGTTACAAAAAAAGAAAGCACTAGAAAATAATCTTGATACAAGAGCGATAATCAGCCGGGGTTCCCGCCCTGCGCAGGGAATCCCGCTCCACAATCCACCCAGCACAGCTGGGATGCTGCCAAGGCATTGCCTCTTCCCAGCACAGGCTGGGAGGGCAAACTGTCCTCGGTGAAAGTTTCGTGGGGGAATCCCCAGCTCTGGGAGTTAAGATGCTGCCACCAGCTCTGGCTTTGGCCTGTTCTTGACGGGTGACGCTTCTGTGGAAGGAAAAGAAACTTGTTACAGAAACACAGACTGTAAATACCCTGCAGCCATCTCCTGAGGAGGATCCAGGGCTCAGAATCCGTCCTGCAGAGCAGCAAATGCTTGCACAGCACCTGAAATAAGAGAAGTTGGTTATAAGTAATCCCACGTTCCCAGTATGGCCCTTTCTCACAGCACCTGACGAATTCAAACAGTTTCAGAACACACCCAACCCAGTGAGCCACCAGCCCAATGACACAGATCCAGGGCAGGAGCCTTTTTTGGAGTGCAGGGGTAAGTCCAGCTCTTCCCCTGATCCCTCAGATTTGGCACCACGAGGCTCAGACAGCTGCAGCCACAGGGCCAGGCTGTGTTTTGCTTGGCTCCCGCTGCTGCCACCACACAGCGATGACATCTGAGCCCTGTTTACGAGTAAACAAGCACCAAAGAAACCAGCCCCATTCCCCACATCCCAGACTGCTCCTGGGCAGATTCCACACGGAGGAAATGGCTTCTTCCAGCTCCTGTTTGCACAAGCAGGGAGGTCCAGCTTCTGTGAGCGATGGCTCGGGGTTCTGCTGCCCCAGGAGAAGAGTCTTCACCAATTTGAGTTTTCAGCATCTCAGCATGGACAGACACCTGTGTGAGCTCCTTCCTCACCAGGCAGGGCCACCAGTGCCCATCTGGTCACCTCCTTCACGGGCTTTCTCCCACTTCCCAGCTGAATTCCCATTGCACCATTCAGGAGCAGACACTCCTGTACCATCAGCTGTGTGCAGCTCGTGCTCCAACAGTCCTGGAGCTGAGGGACTCCAGTGATCCTCACCCAGCTGGTTCCAACCCCCGTGACATGAGGTGAGAAGAGCTACGAGTCCTCAGAAGCCTCCATGAGATCCCATGTTGTGCAGGGAGAATCCAATATCCACAAAACAACTGTCCCTGTTTGTGACGACGTGCAGGGCACCACTCTGAGTGCTGTGGGAGAGTCTTGCCTGGGACAAGCAGGGCAGGAATTCCTCATGGAGCTTCACAATGCAACAAGGTGTCTCAAGGCAGGTACAAAGGAAGGAGGAAACTCCTGAGGGAATGACCAGATGCCGACGGAACAGAGAGCAGAGCCTCGGGTCCTCTTGGGTGAGGGCTCAGCTGGACCTGCCACACAACGAGGGGGCAGCTGGCACAGCCCACTGAACAGGGCTCACACCAGGGAGCTGGGACTCCTTCCTGTTTTCTGGGACAACACTTACACTGGGAGAGGGTCCCAGACTACTGCGTGGAAGCCAAAGCTGCAGAGAGAGCATACCTGGGATCTTCTCTGGGAGCGGCTCCGAAGGAACTTCTGGAAGCTCCAACTGTTCCTGCAAGGATGTGAAAGACAACATGTGACACACATCTGGCAGTGATCACAGCACCTCCTGTATCTCACTTTATCTCCCATTACAACCAACTTCCTGAAAGTGGGGATTTTGATCCCAAGAACGTCAGTCCTACCTGAGTGATAGTATTTAACTCTTCTAGAATGGCATCTTCATCCTCCTCGGTCAGGCTGCCAGCCAGGAGCTCGTCTATTTGCTGTGGGAGAGAGGGAAAGAGAGTTAATTCTCACTCTGATGGCTCTTAAATAGGGCTGGGAACTCAGTGCACATCCAAGGAACTGTGCAGAGCAGGCAGAGCCTGCTCCCAACAGCCGTACGTACCCTCTGGTACTCCACAGCATCCTGGGTTTCTCCTATTATTCTTTCTACTTCTTCTATGGACATCACCTGAAGGGAAGAGCCAAAGTCCAGGTGTGGGTGAGGCCTGCAGGGAGGCAGCTCCAGCCAAGCCCCTCTTGGCCAAAGGTGCTGAGCTGCCCCAGCCACACGTACCTGGTGCATTTTGTTCAGACACTCGTTGCCTATTTTCAGGCCCTCAATGACCTTCATTTCAATCTGGGTGAATTCAATGTCCTGGACCTGGAATGGAAAGGAGAAAGGGAAGACCCTGCCACACTTTGGCCAGGCACTGGCACAGGCTGCTCAGGGCAGGGGGGAGTCCCCATTCCTGGGGGAATTTAGCAGCCGTGTGGATGTGGCACTTGGGGACAGTGGTGGCCTTGGCAGTGCTGGGGAACAGTTGGGCTTGATGGCCTCAGGGGGCTTTTCCAGCCAAGGTAATTCCATGATTCTGTGGTTCCCATCAGCCAGACACAGGCTGCTGGGACCCCAGAGAAGCCCTTTCTGTACTGGACAGAATTTACACCAGCAGTGAGAAATATCCACACAAAAAGCTCGGCACAGGCAGCTCCACGAGCACGTCCAGCAGCCCTTGAACTGATTTCACCTCATTTTCCAGCTGCCAGTCTCAGCTGAGGCCTCCCCAAACTCAAACATATCCAGTTCTGAAATTACAGTTCTGAGACAAGCCCAAGGAAGTCTCCAGTGCAGCCACTCACACTGTGAGTAATTTTAGTAATTTACAAAACAGTATTTAACACGTAACCTGCCCTGCAGATTCCAAACACACACTCCCCCCTCTGCCTCTGTAAGGAACAGTCATGGCACATGTTCAATTCTGGAGACGTCTGCTTTTGGACAGAGGGCTAAACCCCTGCCAGGACTGGCAGCTGAAATGGAATTCCACAGGATCCAGGGGAGTGCCCACCCAGGAGCACAGATCAAGGCCCCCCCAGCGACTGGCCCTCGCTCACCATCCGCTCCAGGTTGCTGATCTGGTTCTCTGTTTTATCCAGGAGTTGCTCCTGGTATCGTTTCTTCTTCAGCAGCAGCATGGCTTTCCTGGGGGACACGGAGGGAGGAACACTCAGCACAGCTGAAACCAAATAAAGGCCAAAAGAACCCCAACAAAAAACCACATTTGTTCTGTGCAACTTGAGCCACGTGCAATGTAACTGGGCTGCTCCTGCGAAGAGCAAGGATGAGCAAACTGTGTGCCAGGGAGAAATTGTTGGCTGGGAGGGTGGTGGGGGCTGCCCAGAGAAGCTGTGGCTGCCCCTGAATCCCTGGGAGTGTCCAAGGCCAGGTTGGACGGGACTTGGAGCAACCTGGGCTAGTGGAAGGTGTCCCTGCCCATGGCAGGGGGTGGGACGGGATGAGTTTTGAGGTCCCTTCCAACCCAAACCAGCCCATGATTCTGACTCCAGCGAGGTTTCCTTCCCAGGGACAGCCTGTACCCGGCCCTCGCCCCCCCGGTGACCCTTCCCCCCTCACTCTTTCTTGCCATCCTTGAGCAGCTGCCGGGCCAGCGCCCGCTCCCGCTCCAGGCCCAGGCTCAGCCTCTTCTGGTACTGCCGCAGCTTGTCCCGCTGCTGCTTCAGTTGCTGCAGAAGAGAGGGGCGGACAAGGGGACGGACAGAGGGACGGACAGAGGGACGGACACGGGTCACAGCTCGAGCCCTGGCGGTTCCAGCAGCCCCCGAACCCGCGCCGGCCCCGCCGCCCTCCCACCCGAGCTCTCCCCGGCGGCACCAGCACCGGGGGTGGCTCAGCCCCGGCCTCGCCTCCTCCATGGCCGCGGAGACCCGGCAAACGCCACGGGGAGGGGACCGGGACCGGCACAGCACCAGCACGGCCCGGTCCCGCCCCGGTCCCGGTTATCCCCTCTGTCAGCAGCACGGCCCGGTCCCGCCCCGGTCCCGGTTATCCCCTCTGTCACCAGCACGGCCCGGTCCCGCCCCGTTGCCCCCTCTGTCACCAGCACGGCCCGGTCCTGCTCCGTGACGCGGCTCCGCCGTTTCCGCCCGAACAGGTTCCCCATGGCCGCTCCAGCCCCGGCCCGGCCCGGCCCGCCCCCGACGGCGGCCGCGAGGGGCCCGGCCCCGCACAACGCGCAGCGGCGGCAGCGGCGGCGCTGGGGGGCGCTGTGGGAACGGGCGGGAACGGGGATACCGGGAATGGGATGTGGGATATGGGATATAGGATATGGGATATAGGGAATGGGGATACCGGGAATGGGATATGGGATATGGGATATGGGATATAGGGAATGGGGATACCGGGAATGGGATATGGGATATGGGATATAGGGAATGGGGATACCGGGAATGGGATATGGGATATGGGATATAGGATATAGGGAATGGGGATACCGGGAATGGGATATGGGATATAGGGAACGGGGATATGGGATATGGGATATAGGGAACGGGGATATGGGATATGGGATATAGGGAATGGGGATACCGGGAATGGGATATGGGATATGGGATATGGGATATAGGGAACGGGTATACTGGAAAGGGGATATGGGAAGTGGGGATATGGGGAATGGGGATAGGGGGAATGGGGATATAGGGAAAGGGGGCATGGGGAATGGGGGGGCTACAGGGGATGAGGTTATAGGGAATGAATGATATAGGGCACGGAAATAAAGGGAATGGGGGCTATAGGAGATTGGGGGTATAGGGGACTACGGGGGACAGGAATATAGGGAATGGGGGGATATAGGTGATGGGGGATCTACAGGAGATGTGGAACATACAGAATAGCAGGGATAGGGAATGGGGTGCTGGAGGGGCCGGGGGCTACAGGGGCAACACCGAATTCTTTCATAGAGTCGTGGAATTGTTCAGGTTGGAAAAGCCCTCTGAGACCATCACATCCAACTGATCCCCCAGCACCGCCAAGGCCACCACTAACCCATGTCCCAAGTGCCACATCCACACTGCACTTAAATCCCTCCAGGAATGGTCACTCCACCCCTGCCCTGGGCAGCTGTGCCAGGGCTTTCAGGGAAGGAATTTTCCCTCATATCCAATCCATCCAATCCAGCTCATTTCTCGGGGCTGCAGCCAGCACTCCAGAGCTGGATTTGGGCTCTGCAGAGCTGCATGGTGGGATCACCCTGTTCCTGCTGCTCCTGGGCTGGGACACGTCCCTGTCTCCCAACACCTCCCCCTGTAACTGGCCTCTTCCACGGGGAAACCACCTGGAGCCCAGCACCCCAAATCCAAGTCAGCTCCTTCCTGGGCCACAGCTGCCCCCGGCCCCCCTCCTGCCCCAGGAAAGGGTCCTCACACCAGGAAGTGTTTCTGCATTTATTTTTTATTAACCATTTATTTGTCTGTAATTGTTTTACTCTCACATTACAATCGTGTGGGGGTTTTTATATATTTTTTTTTTAAATCTTATTTTTATAAAATAAATAGAGATAAGTGAACTTTTAAGGTAGGACACTCTCCAGATCCTTGGTTAAACTCCATGATTGAATCTCTGCATCAGACCTGTGGAAGCACAGCCCACACACGCTCAGGAGAAAGCTCAACAGCCCGAGTTCCTTGAGATCCCACGTCCTGGATGTGGGGCTGCACCAGAGCCTGGCAGGAGCAGCGGCTCCCACTACGCACCTTCCCCCTTCGCCAGGTATTTCCTGGTCCTTCAACAAATACACTGATATAAGTTAAAAATCTATTGTTTTTTTAAGCTGTGAATGTTAATGGGTTACTTGTGATCCCAAACTCTGGCTCTCCCATGGAGGGGACCCCGCCGGGGCCGCGCCGGAGCGGCGCGGGAGCGGGTAGGGAAGAGGCACAGCTCTGTTAGACCATAATTAACTTTGGGTAACTGAAAAGTGGATTTTTAGGTAGTATTTAAGTTTAAAGCCTTTGATTCATCATCCTGTGACGTGGCCCTTGGCCTCCCTGACACGGGGGATGGTGCTCGGTGAGGCCCCGGCGCCCGGCCGTGGTTTGAGGACCCTCTCCCAAGCCTGAGTCCTGACATGTGGGTGGCACCTTGGGATGGCCACCAGGCCACCTCCCTGGGCCTGGTCCAGGTGCCTCAGCACACGCAGGAACACGAGACGTGGGGCAGCAGCAGCAGTGACAGGTCAGACACACCACAGGGGGTGTGGCAGAGGTGAAGTCACTGTCAGCATAGGGACAGAAGGTTTCTCACCCCTTCCCTCACCAGTGTTTCCTTCACCATGGCTGGCTGTTTGCTGAGAGTCTGCAGATCCCATGCGACTGGCTGGAAGAAAAACTGGGAATTTCTGGACCTCGCAGGTTGCCACAGTCAGTTTTGCACAGAGCAAGTTCTGCTCTCAGCCAGGTACATCCCACCTCTGGAAGGAATCCTGTCCTTTGGCTTTGCCTCCCCCTTCCCACACCCATTTTCAGACCCTGCACGGATCCCAGGGGACAAAAACATTCATTATTGAGACATGGAAGGTGTGGAAGACGGAGCAGGCTCTCCCTGGGTAGCTGTGACAAAGGTGCTTTGCTCAAAGCAGGTGACCTGCTGTCTTCCCCCTCCTTAGTGATTCTCTCGTGCTCAGCCCAGGCGGTTCCATGCCCAGTTCCAGGGACAGACAAGCCACAGCCGTGGCCACACAGTGTGTGCAGTGTCCAGCCCCTCACCACCACCTCAGTGACCACCTGCTCATGGACTGGCCCCGGGGCCCCCTCGCTGCCCGGGCAGAGCTCCCAGGGGACCAGACGTGTCTGTGGAGTTCTCTGTGGGCAGAAGGACAGGGGCAGCAGGAGGGACAGTGCCAAAGTGTCCCAGACTCCCCACCAGCACTGTGGGCTTGGGTGGAATTGGTGACACAAGTGACTTGCTCCAGGCTTGGTGGGATCGTTGGAGATCTTCGTTCTCTTCCTTTCCTCTTCTTCCTCATGTGCAGCCTTACAGTGTGGGGCATCCTGCCCTGCTCTTCTCATCTCCTTGAGCCCCTTCTCCCAGGATTCCTGCCTCCCTGGGCCACCAGGTCACCTTCTGTCCTTGCTTCCAGTGGAGAGGACGCTGCAGGGAGGGAGGAGGAGGTTCATGCAGAGGAGTCACTTCCCTGCCTCCCTTGCCCCGCTCAGCAGTGCAGGAGCAGGTACATCCCATGCAGACAGACAGCTCGGGTCTCGCTGCCCTGTCCCAGGAATTCTGTTTGGCACAGGGTTGGCAGCAGCGGGAGGGTCCCATGGAGCTGTAGGTGAGTCCTGACTTAGTCCTTGAAGCAACCTACGCTCCAGCAAAACAAGGAACAAAGACTAAAACAAGACCCTTCTCAAGGGTGTTGCCTCATCCAAGTCCTTCCAAGCTCAGGAGCCGTGTTTCTGACAGAGAAGCCAACCACTGGAAACAAAAATAAATGTTCCTTTTCTGTAGCTTTTAGAGGATATAGCTGGAAAACGAAACAAAACAAAAACAAAAAAAGGAGATTGTCTCTTCCCCTTGTCAAACCCATCAGTAGCTAAGTCAGAAGAACAAATGTTCAAGTTATGGGGTGCAGCAGCAGCCAACACGAAACATTCAAGTCGATGATTTCACTATGTACAGGAGGCCCTGCCCCGACCCGCTCGCTCGCCGTTATCTGATCCGCTTCTCCACCGAGTACACCGAGATGTAGTAGTCATTGCTCCCGACGGCCAGGTGGGGCTGTGGGCAGAGCACACGCACAGTCACGGCAGCAGTCAGGTTGGAAAAGCCCTCCCAGCCCATGGATCCCCCCTGTGCCCGATGCCCACCCTGTCCCCCAGCCCAGAGCACTGAGTGCCATGGCCAGGCTTTCCTTGGACACCTCCAGGGCTGGGGACTCCAAACCTCCCTGGGCAGCCCCTGCCAAGGCCTGACCACCCTTTCCATGAGGAAATTCCTCCTCATGTCCAACCTGAACATCCCCTTGAGGCCGTTCCCTCTCCTCCTGTCCCTTGTTCCCTGGAGCAGAGCCCGACCCCCCCCAGCTCCCCCTCCTGTCAGGGGGCTGCAGAGCCAGAAGGTCCCCCCTGAGCCTCCTTTTCTCCAGGCTGAGCCCCCCCAGCTCCCTCAGCCTCCCCTCCTGTGACTGCCTCCCCAAAGGTCCAGGTGTGGAGCAGTGACAGGGGCAGGTAAGGGTGACATTCCAGCAGGGACCCGCGGCTGCTCTGGCTCTGAGTGCGTCTGCTCTGACGCATTCCTGCAGCACCCACACTCCCAGCCAGTTACAGGCCCATTTCAGCCACAGGGAGAAATTATGGGGACTATTAGCTGCCAACTGCCAACATAATTTCTCTAAATGGCTGCAAATCTGCTCGTTAGGAGGTGCCTGGGTTGAAAGGGAGCATTTCCTGCAGTGAGGGACGGGACAGGCCCGGCCGGGAGCCCTGGGCTGGACAGGGCTTTGCTTTGCTTATTTGGCAAACCCATTTTAGGTGATTTTCCCCACTTCTTCCTCCATCCCCAACTGCAGGGCAGCAAAATCGCTCTTGGCTTCCTACAAAGAGGCTTTTCAGAACTGAGATGAGCCTTCCTTTACCCCTCTACCTTCAGGATGCCAAACACACATCCCTCAGGCAGGAAAACCACCTCCCCCCTCCTGCTCACGCCAAACCCTCACAGGGTCACACAGCTCCTCCCTCCCCTTCTCCAGGCCCTTGATCCTTCCCACCGCTCTTCTATTACATATTAAATATTTGTGTGCTGATCTGCAGGTTTCTAAAATAACTGTTTTAACTCCTTCCTGTTTCCCCATCCATTCACGTTGTTCTCTCAGGTTTTCCATCTCCTTTGTTTCTTCTCATCCCTGGGTGAGCAAAGTCCACCACGCAGATGGGACCTGCCTCCTACTTGAGCAGCAACCAGATTCTCTAACTGCTGTGACATATTCCAAATTTCCTTTTGTTCTGATTCATTCCAGCCTTTATCAGCTTATGCCTTCAATTGCTGCAGTTCTCCCATTTTCCTGACGTGCAGTTTTTTCCTGCACAGCATCAGCTTTACGTAAAACAGTGGGAGAGCAGCCCCAGAGACCCGGGGTGAGACCCCTCTGCAGAGCCCAGGCAGGGAATAGAGAAGCACACGAAATTTGGAAGTGTGAGCCCTCCCACACAGACACTAAGACATGCCAACCCCAAAGCCAGGCAGGGGACACAGACCCAGTGAGGGTGGAAGGCCAGGCAGCTGATGGCTCCGACTCTCTGACCCATAAACCCGTCGTAGTATTTGATGTTGTTGATCAGCTCCCCGTTCCCGTTGTAGATAGCAGTGAACTGATTCATGGAGCCACTGGAAGGGAATGGAGAGAACATGGAGTCACTGGGAATGCTGCCTAGGGACAACACTGCTGCCTGGCAGAGCTGTGTGTCACACCAGTGTGCAGAGAGTTCTGGAACACACAAGGCCCCAGGAATGATGTCTGTGGGGGCAAATCGTCCCCTCCAGGGTCTCAGGACTCACCAGGCGAAGAGGTTGGCCTGGGGGTGGATGTCGAGGGCCGTGAGCCCCTTGACGATCTGCAGGACCTTCATGGACTCGGGCATGCGGGGGTCGAAGAACCGCACGTCCCCGTTGACGCTGCCAACACAGGAGTTCCTCAAGGTCAGGCTGTGCCCCAGGCAGACCCCAAAGCCCAGGACATGGAGCTGCAGGGCTGTCTGTGAGCTGACTGCCTCAGTGGGAAATGAGGACAGAGCAGAACTGTGCCCTTGCCTTCCCCCTCAGCGCGGCCGAGTTCCCACCAGTGTCACTCACATGTGGTCCCGTCCACAGCACGTTCAGTGCTGAGCAAACAGCCCTGCTCTGCCCTCAGGAGTGATCCCTCACTGCCTCCATCGCTCACAGCTCATCACCCAGCGTGTCTGTCACACCCAATAGACCCAGCTCCACATCAGCCCCAATTCCTGCTGCTTGGCACAGCAGGAAATTGCATTAGAGAGCTCTGAGCAGATGGGATGTGCTGGTGCCATCCATTACTCCAAGTGTCTGGACACAGCCACACCAGCCAAAGGTGACCAGGTCTAACAGATCCTGTGGATGCTCAGGCCAGGTGTCATCCCAGGGATGGCTTTGTCAGGGAAGAGGGGAGGAAGCAGCAGCAGCAGTGACAAGGTATTGTGCTTGTAGATGAAGCACCTTTCAAACACAAATGACTCCTGTTTGTTAAGGATCTCTGAAATCCACCCTGAGAATCCTGTCTGTGAGATGCCAAGAGGGCACATCCCTCTGACAGCCCTGGAGCCAAGGACTGGAGACTGCTTCAGTGCATCTGTTGTGAGCTCCTTGTAATCATGGAATCATGCAATGGAGGGGGTTGGGAGGGAATTTAAAGCCCATCTCATTCCCACCCCCTGCCATGGGCAGGGACACCTTCCACTACCCCAGGTTGCTCCAAACCCTGTCCAACCTGGCCTTGGACACTTCCAGGGATGAGGCCAAGACACTGGTCAGTTGGGGCACAGAAAGACAAACAGAAAAGTCTCCCATGGCATTTAAATCCCAGATGATCTGATCCTGTTCTGCCAGCAGCATCTGTGAGGCCTCTGGCACCACAACTTTAAAGAGTTATTTTTCCCAAATCGCTGATGGCCACACAAATGTGAATCACCCAGTGGAGCTGAGAACAATGGAAGCATTAATCAGAATATTGCCTTCAGTTTCCCTACCTCTGGAATAACTAATGCTGACCAAAAGGCTGTTCCACAGCATTACTTAGAGCATTGTAAGAAGCTGCAACTCCAGCTGTCCCATAATTAAGTTTAAGAGAAATTAAACTTGATTTACATCCTAAAGACTAGATGGAAATAGTGTTTGAGAAATCAAATATAGAGTGACTTCATGTAAAGCTTTGGACCTTTACAGGACTTTAAAATGGTTCTGAATGTATAGGGAGACTGTGGAAGAGCTTCAGCATGGAAGTGAAGCTCTGTGGGGAGGGATGACACAGGAAACACATCCCAGTTGGACTATAACAGGCAACAGGAAGCAACAACTGAACACAACATCACTGGGGAACCAGTGCTGGGTGATGGGGAGCTGCAGGATCCAGCTGGAGTTACACTCCTGTGTCCCAAATCCCTTCCCGGGCCAGGGAAAAAGTTCTGCTGAGGCTCAGAGAACTGCTCCACCAGCAATAACACCTTTGTGTTTCACAGGGAATAGTTACACCACTATGTCCTAACATTTGTTTTTCTTGGATCTTGCTGTCAGCTGAAGCAGAGGGAATGGGGAGGAACTGAAGAAGAGAGTGAACTGGGAGGAACTGGGAGTGAGGTGGCTCATGTGCACGACCTGAGCTGCTCTGGGAGGAGACCAGACCTGTCGTTTGAAGCACAACATCTCCTCACAGCCCTCCAGCCCCGAGAGCAGCCCGGGCTGAGAAGGGCCCTGAGGAGAGGGGACACCCAGCCCTCGGCCCCGGGGCACACAGACCTGACCCCCGGAGGAGCTTAGGGAAAGGAAGATTAAAAACTCTAATATGGGAGCTCGACAAATCTGGCAGCTGCATCACATAATCCCCTTCCTGAAAATCTTCATACATTTTTGCTGGCCCATCCCCCACCTCAGGAATGTTCTGAATCCCAGAAAACTACGCTTTGTTTCCATTTTGTAATCAAGAAAAAAGAGGCTCTTTGTGTGCAAACAGTGGCTTTGTGACAATAAATTATATTCTGCTGTTCTTTAATGGCCAAATCAGTATATGCTGCTCTCGCTGCAGTATTTACCAGGCGGCAGAAATGGATTTATGTGTAGAAAATTGCCAGGCAGCACAGTAATCCTGCCCAGCAATATGCCTGACAGATGCAACATCAGCCTTCCTCCTCGTGTTCTCTCCCAAATGACCCCACGGAGACATTGGCAATAAAGACCCACCACCACAACATATTCTATATCCAGCTTCGGCTCCTGCCTCGCTCCCTTCCTCCCTCACACGCCTCGTGACGGTGATTCCAGCATCTTGTTTACTCCCAAGCCACACCAACAGCCTTCCAAGGAAAGCTCCACATCCCTTTTTGCCTTCTCCCCACTGAGTTTGGAGCAGGAGTTAATTACTGACGCAAACGTCAAACTAAAGAGCTTTACCCTCTCAGCTCTTGGGATACCAGAGGCAGAATTTAAAGGGGAAAACAAACTGTGTGCAAGGGAAAACAGCTCAAAGAGTAGAATATCGTGTACCTGACGCTCATGATGTTGCCCTCGGGGTGTTTCTGCAGGTAGGCCTTCACCACCCAGGCCGTGTGCTCCCGGTAGGTCATGACCCGGCTGGGGAACAAGGAGAGACACGTTTGGAGGGCAAAGAGGAGGAGGAAGCACGAGGATCCCAGGGAGCCTGGGAAGGAGAGGGAATTACCATTCACTGAGGGCCATCCTCCTGTCGAACACGCGGATGGAGCCGTCCCCCAGCCCCGCCACGATGAGCGAGCGGTGGGAGTCGCAGGAGAGGCTGGTGACACAGCTGTCAGCTCCAGTGGGGATGTCCTGGGGAGAGAGCACACCACAGCCACGCTGAGACCACGGCCTGCCCTCACTCACTGCCCTCACGGTCCTACACCAAGGTCCTGCCCCAACCCTGCAAGTGTCCAGGGCCAGGTTGGACAGGGCCTGGAGAAACCAGGGCTAGTGGAAGGTGTTTCTGCCCATGGCAGGGGGTTGGACGAGGTGACCTTTAAAAGTCCCTTCCAACCCAAACCATTCCATGATTCCACGACTGCCAGCCTGCTTTTGCAGTGCTGCTCAGCTGTTTTTACTAGTTTTAACTGAAAATGTGTTTCCTCCCAACAGGCACAGGGATTATTCCAAGCAATCCTTTTGCCTGTAGCAAGTAAAAGAGAGCAAGTGGGTGGAAGGTGGGAAGGGACCTTAAAGTTCACCTCATTCCAACCCCCTGCCCTGGGCAGGGACACCTTCCACTAGCCCAGGTTGCTCCAAGCCCCTCCAACCTGGCCTTGGACACTTCCAGGGCTGGGGCAGCCACAGCTTCTCTGGGCAACCTGTGCAGGACCTCCTGGAGCTGCAGGAGCTCATTTCACACTTCAATCCTATTTTTGCCTCTGTGCAGATTCACCTTTGGAGCTGCTGTTCCAGCCTGGGCTGAGCTGGGAGAGGCACCAGCCCCGGGGTTGCTCCAGCCCCAGCCCACCCCCAGCTCCTCCTTTGAAGCAGCAACACTCAGCAGAAGTGCAAATGAAGCACTTGTTCCTGCAGCTCCAGCCCAAGTGCTTCCAGAGGTGTGGGGTTTTGTACTTCAAAGAGGGAAGGCACCTTTATCCTCCTGGATTATTCCTGCTCTTTGTGCTGATTCTCACTTTCCCAGTTACTGAGTCAGGAAGTTCCAATCACTTGAATTTGAACACAACCCAATCTTTCCAATTAAAAAAAGAAACAACATGTTTTTAGACACTTTCGGTGCAATCATTAATCATCATAATTTAAAAGATTTTCGCCTCCTGAATTTTGCTGCTCCCTAATTTACATAGAAAAAAATAATATGCGAAAGTAATTAAGATTAACAGAGGCTTAATTATCCTGCATCGCGGGGTCAAAGTGTCGCAATTAATGTTCATCCAAGGGTAATTAATTTCGAGAAGCTTTGAAAACTCGACTTCCTTTTTATTCCAGCATGGTGCCTCCGTTCTCACCGACCAGCTGCTCCTCCTTGGAATTTCTGAGAAACTTCCATGTGGTTAGGAATGACATGAACTCCTGCAGTGCCTTTTATCTGTTCTGTGGCACGGAAAGTTACGTGGGACTGAAACTGCCCTCGTGGTGCCTCGTTTGAGGTGTGAACACCCCGGGTCCTGGCTCAGGTGTGGACTGAGCAGGTATGGAAGTGCTCTCCACATGGACTCAGCTTTCCTGGACACATCCCTTTGGCTGGGAAGCACTGGAGCAGTGCTGCTCCATCACCAGCTCCGTGTGTGTCCCAGAGGAGCAGAGATGGCAGCAGAACGTCCAAATGCTCCACCACCAACCCAACTCACCCCTGAATTTCCTCACAAATCACAGAGTTGTGGAATGGTTTGGGTTTAAAGGGACCTTAAACCTCATCCCATTCCACTGTCTATCCCAGGTTGCTCCAAGCCCCATCCAACCTAGTCCTGGACACTTCCAGGGATGGGGCAGCCACAGCTGCTCTGGGCAACCTGGGCCAGGGCCTTTAAAGATTTACACTATTTCAATTACATGCTAATTAGGAAACCCAATCTGCATCCTGGTGCCTGCCTCTGGCTTCCAGATCCTCACCCTCCCCAAACACTGCTGCCTGTCCAGAATAACAGCAGCAACTTCTAAGAAAGCCCTGACACTCCCTGAGTACATGTGTGGTTTTACTGATCTTGGACCATGACCCTGGGGCAGGGAAGCAGAGCAGCAGCAGCTCCAGGAGCTCCAGGACCTGGCAGCTCCTCACCGGTGAGTCTCAGCTGCTTTGGGATAACTCACCCACGGGATGTGCTCCAGGAGGGAAAAGGTGCCTGGGACAAACACACAGGTGTTACCTGTACTTTCATTTCCCGATCCGTGTCCCAGATCCGGATTATCCGCACATCTCCCGAGGTCATCAGGAGCCCAGTCTCTTGTTCCCAGTCGACCACCATCCCTGCCCCTAGGACAGAACACAGGCAGGGGTGCAAATCAGCATCAGCATGGGCAGAGCTGCACTCATTCAGAGCATCAGCTCTCCTGACCTCGTGTGTCAGACACTGCCATTGTCAGAGGAAATGGAAAATCACACACACACATCCACACATCCCCCAAAGGGGATCCAATCAGCTGCTCCTGGATTGGAGCCCAAAATGCCTTTGTCCCCTTGTGTGAGTGCTCAGAGAGGCAGCCAGTCCTGGCAGCAGGGGAGTACAGCTTCCAGGACACTGCTGGGGACTTCCAAGGGGCCAATAAATTATCCAGCACCTCATGAGAACTCCGGATTAAATAATGATTGAAGACTCAACTGGTGACACCTCACAGAGCAAGACCTGAGAGCCTCTGGATCACCACAATTCCTCGTTCCAACACAAAGATGTGGGAAATGTTTCTCAACAAGGAACAGCAAAGTCAGTCAGCTGCAATATATTGAATTTAACAGCTGGTGGGAGCACAAACCAGTTTGCTGCACAGACTGGTAAGGACGGGAACACCCTGCAATGACAACACTAAAATCCTTTACAAGAGCTTTTGCTCCTCATCTCTGAGGGCACAGACCAATCTTCAGGTGAAGTTCAGAACAACATCCCATCCATTTTGTAAGAGCATGACAAGGGATTTTCTATCCTCAAAGCACCTGACACCTGCTTACAGACAGACTGTGTGTGCTCATGAACCTTGCTGGGACAGAATTCCCAGAGCAGGGTGAGTGTAGGTCACCTCCTTTCTGGGAAACATTGGCAATGAACCCCCTGATTCTGGTAGGGGAAAACCTCCAAGGAACAATTCTTGTACATTTTACTGGAAGGCACTCTGTACCTGTGTGCTGCCTCCACAGCTCAGGAATGTCCTGTTCAAAGCAGAGCCACACACCCATTATTGTTTGCTTTTAATGCTGCAAAGGCTGAGTAACCCCAAATCTATGGGATTTCCAGGGAGACTCCCATTCATCCGCTACAAACAGAAACAAGAAATCCCGGGAGCACCACAGGAGGGAAGCAGAGAAGAACTCCAGGTTTGGTGCCTGTTTGCAGCCCCTGGGGCAGGGCAGAGGCAGCAGCAGCCCTGGCTCCCACAGCAGCATCCCTGCCCTGCAGAGCAGCATTCCTGCCTCCCAGAGCAGTTGTCCACCCTCTCCTCTGTGCCAAACCGAGCCTCTGGTGCCGAGCAGTGTTTCATAACCACACACAGCCCAGAGTCAGAACCCTCTGCAATGCATCAGGACTGCAGCTCCTGCCCTGAGCCACTGGCCTTCAGCACCACTCCCGTGTCTCCATTCCACAGCTTGCTTGTCCAGAAGGTACAAATGTGAATTTTTCTGCATTTACTGCCAGGAATCAGCCCCAGCAAGAAATTTAAGCCTACCCCAACATGCTCTTTGTCACCAAAGGGCCACAAGTACTTTGTACCAGAACAACCACCTTTACAGGGCACAAAAGGAAATGACAGAAACATCCTATAAACACTGAGTTTTCCTCAAAGATGATGGAATGACCCTGTTTTGCACAGATCCAGATAAAACATTTTCCCATCTGCCCTTCCTGAGCATCACAGCTGGCCAATTCCTGATCCTGCTGCATCCACGGAGGAGATTGCTGACATTTATTGACAGTCTGTCACCTCACTGCAGGAAATTCGGGACTCCGGGCTGAGCTGGGAGCTTGGATCTTTATCTTTAGTCAAATGGGTTGTTCCTTCAGATTGCCTGGCAGCTCGGAGGGCTGGAGAGCTGAGGCAAACAAGCAGGCAGTGATTGAGATGATAAACATCACTGAAGTGTTTGCATTTGTCATCTCGTTTATGGCCCATGTGACAAGATAAACCTGGCAGCTGAGATGGATCTGGCCATTACCATCCCTGATGGAGTTCAGCAGGCAAAGTGTTCTAAGGCAGCTTTAAACTCCCAATTTCCCAGTTAGGTTCCCCGTTTAAGCCAAGGTGTTTTTGTCTGATCAGCACCAAGCCCTGTCTGGCTGCAGCTCCAGGGGCTGTTCTGTGCAGGGGGACGCTCCCACCGCACCCCAGCCATGCCCTGACCAAGAAGGGGAGCCCAGGATGTGACTGGGAATGCTGAACCAGAACTCCAAGCTGTCTGAAGAGAAGAAAAGCTTTTGTACATACATTTAAGTCATTTGGAAGTGGGTAAGGGGGAAGGAAATGTTCCATCCAAAGCACACACTGACAGTGTGGAACGAGACAGAAATAGCTGAACTATTTCCATGTACGAGCAAACGTTCTCCTGGTAGAAATGATCCAGGATTGGCTCATGTTTCCATGCTAAATTCATAGTATTTTGGGACGAGAAGCAAACGTGGGACTTAATACTCACGATCATTTCCTTTTTAATTAACAGAGGTCCTTCTCCAGGATGTTACAACCGAGCCTGCAGCTCACCCGCCGCGTTCTGGCTCACGGCTTTGGCACCTGAGCTGCTCCTCAGCCTCCTCCTGGCAGGAGGGTGATGCTCTGTGCACCTGTGCGACCCCACAGCCGGGCTCTGCCTCACCTCCCGCCCTAATTCCACACTCCCACCTCCTCACAGAATCGGAATAACGGGGACAAGGCTGTGACACGGCCTGACACAGGCCAGGGGTGGAACCCTGGGGCTCCCAGAACGCAAGAACTGCCCAAAGTGGCGTCCCAGCCCTGCACTGCTGCAATGCATCAGGAGTGAGGATCACTGTTTTCCCCTAAGGGGAACAAATATTCCACAGCTCAGGAAAAACGATTTTTAAAGGTCCGTGGTGAGTTGTTGTTTTTAGGTTTGTTTTTTGTTTGGTTTTGAGTCTTTTAACACCAGCACTTGCAGCTCCGTATGACGTCAGTTTACACACACCAACAGCCCTTCCTGAAAGTGTGACTTCCCATGGCTGTTCCCTCAGGATTCCCTCTGAGCAATTGGTCTGGATGGGACAGTTCCCTGGATAAATTTCCATAACTAACCCTGGTGAAAGCAGCTGCATTTCCAGCGTCTGCATTCATTTGTAACGTCACTGGAACGTGGCCAGCCTGTCCTTGGCATTTCCACGGGATCGGGAATATCCACATGGAACACAACATAAAAGCATCTTGGATTCTGACTGATCATTTTTTAATCATGGGCCCTCCTGGTTGAGCAGTAAAGCACATCCCTGCTTTAATTTCCAGGAAGCAGTGGGAGGGTTGGATGACCTCACTCATCATTAATTTCTACAACATCCTCTCAAAAAGTGTCACTCTCCTCCTGCCAAGGACTGCACAGCGAGGGACAGCAGGAGCTGGGATGCTGGGAATCCAATTAAAAGAACACAAACCCCTGGAGCTGCAATTCCTCCAGTGATCTTATTGCCATAAAATAATCTGACCAGGAACATGGTGCTTTTCCCAAACTTCTTACTCCTGAAGGGCAAGGCACCAGCACCCCCTGACTCCTGCCAGCTCAGCTGCCTTCCCAGTGCTGAATGTCCTGGCTCAGACTTTGCTCCGTGCTCACACCAACTCCAGGGATTCCCAGAATAACCTGCCCAGTGGCCTGACAGGACCTGGCCCAGTAAGCCACTGGGGTTTCTTTAATTTATCCCTGACCTGTGAGACAGCCCCCAGTGATGCCAGAAGGAAGAGACCTTCCCAGTCCTCCTTCTGGTAAAAATTCCTCATGGAAGCCTCAGTGATGAGAACAGATCTTCTGTATTATAATGACAAACCCAGGATATTTTATCATAAAATCATGGAACGGTTTGGGTTGGAGGGGACCTTAAAGCTCATCTTGTTCCACCCCCTGTCATGGGCAGGGACACCTTCCACTAGACCAAGCTGATCCAAGCCCTGTCCAGCCTGTCCTGGGACACTTCCAGGGATGGGGCAATATCTAACTATTGCTGACGTATTTTGCTGTCAGGCAAAGAGCTGTTTCCATACATATTTAAGAGTTCTTCAGTGGGATGGGAGGAATCCTTGTGCTGCATTTGTCCCCAGGAGGACTGAAGATGCTGGGGAAGGCTTGGATCGATCTGTGTGCCGGGACTGTGGTCGGGTGGCGTCAGTGGGATCGATCCAACCGGAGCGGCCGGAATCCCCTCCAACTGCTGCATGCCCTGCTCACCGAGTGGGGAATTCCCTGCAGCCAAACCGTGCTAATTTTAGCCTTTGCTGGTGGATTTGGGAGTGAAGTGCAGGGCAAGGCACTCACAGCAACACAGCAGCTCTGCTAACTCCTGCCCCGCCAGAGAGATGTGCTAAAGTGGAGCTAACGAGCTCTGAATCACCCCCTGCCACCAGAGCCTCGGTGATTAATCAGTGCAGACACAGCCAGCTCTTATCAGTCAGCAAATATTAATAATTGATGAACATCCTGAAGTGACGATGTCACCATGAACAGCCAGGGACGCTCGGCCGTGCACACCCCCAGGATACCCTGACACATCACCATCTGTTCCCCCCAAGCCCTTGGCAGCTGTGGGAGAAGAGGGGTCAGGATCCAGAGTTTCAGAGACCCTGCACAGCCTTCCACCAGCCCAGGTTGCTCCAAGCCCTGTCCAACCTGGCCTTGGACACTTCCAGGGATCCAGGGGCAACCACAGCTTCTCTGGGCAACCTGTGCCAGGGCCTCCCCACCCTCACAGTCAACAATTCCTTCCACAGATCTAACCTAAATTTCCCCTCTTTCCTTTTTGGCATATCCTTGCCAAAAGTCCCATACTCTGAGGCTCCTGGGAAAGATCCATCAGCATCTCCTCTTCCCATGATCTTTACAGCTGAAGTGTGTTATAAATAAACCCACAGTAGCTTTATGGTGGTTCCCCTTTGGAACCTGTCACTCAAACCCTTTTGTCCAGGGATGCTTTGATACCTTCCTGGAAAAGAGACACTTGAACATCCCACCCACACCTCCTCTGGCTGCAGGGAGCTCAGAGAGTCTGACATGAAGACTCCCTGCTCCCAGCAGTGGCTGTGCCTGCCCAGGGAGTTCCCTGCATTCCTCGCAGCTGTCACGGACACAGACACAAGTCAAGGGATGGGAGAGGTGGAAGCAAAGCTTCCCAGGAACCACAGGGACCCAGCAGTCATTCAAACCACACCAAAACCCCAACCAATCACCCCAAAGGTGGCCAAGGAGCTCCTCCCACCCACCTGAGCACAGGAACAGGAAAGCAGCACTCACCTCCCTGCTTACTTCTGTCAAGATAGATTGAAACCCTTCGGGCCAGACCTGTGAGGAGACAGGGATGAGGGGTTGGTGCTCAGGGTGAGTCGGTCAGCCAGAGCGAAAATAATCTTAAAAAAGGATTAGAAAAAGCAATTCAAATTAAAGATCCCAAAAGAGAAGCAGCAGCACCCAGAGCAGCACATGCCTCCATCCGAGCGCGGGCACTCGTTCCAGCACAGCATTCCTGGGAAGCCACCAGCCTGTCATGTGGAGCGAGGGCTTGGGCTGCCTGACAGCAGCACAGAGCTGACATTTCTGCTGGAACAAGGAGACCATCCCCTGCCTCAGCTGGTCCCAGTTCTCAAGTAGGTTGGGAAGTGACAGACGGATCTGAGCACAGAGCACGGGGCTGCTGCTGGGGGAGGTCGGGGCTCCTCTGCCCACACCTGGGTGGGCAGGCAGGTAACCAGCACCCTGAGAGTGCAACAACTCATGGGTGCTCTGTTTGAAGAGCTTCTAAATGGGAAGTGACCCCCAGGCACAAACTGGTTTCAGCCATGAAACCCCCAGGCAATGAGAGCAGAGCAGCAAATGGGGGGTGAGACATTGTGGGGCCACCCTGGAGAATCACAGAATCCTGAAATAGAATCCCAGAATGGTTTGGGTTAGAAGGAACACCTTAAAGGCCATCCAGTTCCACCCCCTGCCATGGGCAGGGACACCTCCCACTAGCCCAGGTTGCTCCAAGCCCTGTCCAACCTGGCCTTGGACACTCCCAGGGATGGGGCAGCCACAGCTTCTCTGGGCAACCTGTGCCAGGGCCTCACCACCCTCTCCTGCACAGGGAGCTCCAGGTGCTCAGGAAGGGACCAGGTCAAGTCCTTCAGAAGTGATATCCTGGTTCCCTTTACTGGCTGGAGAGGGAAAACACCACAGGGATCTGCAGGGAGCACACAAGGAACGTTTGATGACTGTGAACCAGCTGGCCCCACTTCTGCATTTTTCCAAATTCCAGAACTGTGCTGTTTTCAAGGACAAGGCCTTTCTGACTGTGGAGCTGTGGCTTGTTCCCTTTGTCACAGAGACCCCCCAGGTTGCTGTATGAGAACACGCTCACACCAGGCTACAGGTCCCTGTGCTGCTCCCCAGCCTGCAAACACTCTTTTCTAGAGAAACTGCCAGAATTCCCAAAGTCTCCTGCTGAGAAAGCACAGCTCCAGAGCACATCAGGTCTATGTTCCTCCTACGCTGCTCAAGAGAGGCATATTCCTCTTGCCTTCTGGAAGTGGGAAAATGGCCCAGGAAAGTCATGTTCTGGTTGTTCTCAAGAGCAAGTCAGAGATGAGTGTGGCATTATGACACAGGGGAAATGCTGGGAGAGGAGGGAAGGAAATCAATAGTGGGAGCAAACAAATTCCTGTAAAACTCCTGAGCTCTGCAGCTTCAAAGATGCATCTTCAGTTTTATAAGCCAGTGCTGGACCACAACTATGGTCTTGGCACCAGATGACTGTGAAGAGTCTCATTTCCACGGGGACTTGCTCCACATAGTTCTTTTGAAGTGGTACATTTATTTCTCTCTCCACAAAGGGATCTGTCCTTCTCTTCTGCCAAACCTGCTGCGAAGGTGGAAGGCAAAGAAAACAGGCCCCAGACTGCTTCAATCCATAAGGGAAAGAAAGAGGCAAAAACCCTCCTGTTCTGGCAAAGGCAACCACCCAACTCTCCAGCTCACTCAGCTCTGAGCCTGTTCTGCAGCATCAGATGGTGACAATCCTTTCAGGGGGTAAACCCTGGGCAGGGTAAGGGACAATCATGCAAAGTGCACATGGAAAAGAAGGCAGGAAAACGGGATGGGGCTGAGGGAGCTCAGTGGGCAGCTGTCACCACCCTCCCTGAACATCATGAGAGCTGACAGTCAGGGCAGTCCGGGGGAATTCCCAGCACCAAGATGCAAGATCCTGAATCCAGGGATGGGAAACATTAACCAACGTGCAGGAAAGCTGGTGTTGGCAAACAAATACAGAGTGACACTACAAAGGGCATCTCGTGATGGATCTTGGACCTGTTCTGCCCAAGCAGAGCCAGGCCTTTCCCTCCCAGTGCAGCCCCACTGTGTCCCTCCTGCTCTTGCTGACACCTCTAAAGGGCAGGTTGGGACCACGTCGATCTGCACAGCGGGCTCTGAACTTTCAGCAGCTCCTAATCAGTTCTGAGCACATCCCTCAGCGAGGCAGAGCCTGGACTCGCCTCAAACACAGCTCCTCTTCCCTGAGACAAACTGTGAGGAGTTAAGGGAAACATAACAGACAGGAGCTCACCCAGGCAGCACCAGGAAAATCCAATGAATAGCTAAAAGAGCTGTGTCAGGCTCCTGGGATGAACCACATCAGTTCAGAAATGAGAATTGTCAGCTTTTAAGGTCAGGATGAATGATGATGGTCATCTCATCTGACCTCCCGCATAGCACAGGCCAGGGAGCCTCATCCAGCAGTTCCTCCATCAATCCCACAAAGTGCTGATTGAACTACAGCACACACAGGAAAACCTGAAGCCTTGATTAAAAATATTCAAGTGACAGAGAATTGCCATTAGAGCATCAGTACCTGACAAGGTCTCGGATGGACGGAATGTCCACCTCCTGTAATGCCCTAAAACCTCCTGTAATGCCCTAAAACCTCCTGTAACGCCCTAAAACTGACTTCAGGGTTACTGATTTTCTGGTTTCATCCTACATGTGGCTGGATGCCAGTATTCCTTTTTACACCCTTCTCTACCCAACTTTTATACCATTCCAAGCAGGTCAATGTCTCACTGTGCTGCCCTTCTGCACGTCCCAGATTTAGACTGCACGTTCCTTTGCCACCTCCTGACCCACAATAAACAGCGAAGAACAAGTGCCAAAGTTGGAGCTCGGATTGAAGGACATCACAGGTGCAACATGCAAAGCTGTACAAAGGCTGGTTTTTACCTTCCCCCCAAGAGGACTCCGTGGGGACCCACCTCGTGTGGTTGGCAGCATGTCCGACAGCCCCTGCCAGGCCGTCACCATCTCTGGGTTCTTCTCCAGGTCTGCAAAGTTCTTCCACACTCTGATGGCACCATCATCTTGGGGAGCACAGGGGAAGAGAACACAAAGCAATGTCACTGCTGATGCAGCTCTCACAATTCCTCGTGCATGAGGAAGAAGAGAAGCAAAACCGCAGTCACACAGACTCCAAAACTCAAGAGTGTCACTTGAACTTAATTATTTTTGTTAGAGTTGTTTTTCCTCTCTAATCACACATCTGTGAAACCTAAAGCTTTGTTCTACTGGAACTGTTCTGGAAGAGCTTTTCTCCTTCCCTTGAATAACACCTGACATTACATGTCTCTCCATTTCCCTCAATCATTCATTTTCTCCAGGATTCATCTCTGTCCTCCTCGCTATTGGTGCCGAGAGCTACATAAGTACCCACTCAACACAAAACAGCCCCACAGAAGCAGCTGAACCAAAGCCCAGCCCATCAGCAGCAAATCTTTCAAGAACATTGTGTATTTTTTCAATTTTCTCCCCATCTGTGAAACTTTTGTGCTAAGAATCAATAAATTGAAAGGAAAACGTCCTAAAGGCCCTCTCAGCTCCTCTTCCAGCTCCCTTAATTACACCCAACCTGCACAGTTCAGTGGGAAGTTGGAGAAGCTGTTGAAAACACTCCTACTGACAGGTTTGGAATGGTTCCTTGGGAGAGGAGCTGATCTGACTCACAGCTTTACAGACCAAAGAATGGGGCAGAGCTCTTCATGCAATCCCACATGATGCAACAGGGCCTTCTGGAGAACTGCTGAGGTGAGAGATGGACTAGAGAGAAACTCAGAACTACCTGAAAAGTTCAGTGCTTAAGCTGAGCCTCGCCCGCTCTGCACTGAAAACAGCACAGGGAACAGAATTTGAGTTCTTAAATTGTGGCTGCTGCATGATTTCAGCTCAGGACAACAGCTTTAATGAACTAAAATCCCCTTTGCCCAGGTGTTCTACAGGGGGAGGTGACCCTGCTCTTGCAATGATAGGTAAAGATTCAGAATGAGGTAACGAATAAAGCTGGGACTGGGAATGGAACACTTCAAGTGTTTGACTTGTCAGTCCTTTGAAAATCTTTCCAGCACCTAGTTAAGAGATTTTAGGACAGAAACAACCTTCAGGTTTGATCCTGGAAATGGCCTCCTCAGCTGAGAGCAGGCAGGTGAGTGCAGGGGACGGAAGGGTCAGGCTGGGACAAATCCAGAACAGCTCACCCAGACTGGAATTCTGCAAAGGCCCCCCAGTCCTGCCCTTATACATGGGAAAATGTGTTCTCTACCTGTGGCAGTCAGCAGCAAGGAGCAGTCCTGTCCATTCAGGTACTCCATCGCTGTGATCCGGGTGTACCGAGGGTTCCCGTTGTGGAAATAGTCCAGCTTCTCCCCTTTCTCCCAGTCCCAAAAACTGTGGGAGAGAAAAATAGCAAGGCAGCAAGTCAGTTCTCAGTTCTCTTTGTAAGCTATAAAGAGATGTGCACATTATCCAGTTATATCTCATGGATACCAGCTCAATTTGGATTTCTCCTTTGGAGTTTGGCATCATTTTACTAATAACGTATCATAGAATCATGAAACGGTTTGGGTTGGAAGGGACCTTAAAGCTCATCCAATTCCACCCCCTGCCATGGGCAGGGACACCTTCCACCAGCCCAGGTTGCTCCAAGCCCTGTCCAACCTGGCCTTGGACACTCCCAGGGATGGGGCAGCCACAGCTTCTCTGGGCAACCTGTGCCAGGGCCTCCCCACCCTCCTGTGAAGGACACCTCACCTCAACCTTCTGTGAAGGACACAAGGCAGAGTCCCAGCCCTAAGTGCTGTAACCTTGCCAGGATCCTTCTGCAGCCCCAGCTCAGCAGCTCGGGGACAGGAGGACTCGGGGACAGGAGGACTCGGGGACAGGAGGACTCGGGGCCTGAGCTCTGGGAGGTTCTGCCCCATGTCCCTGCCCTGAGAGGGAGGGATGGCCATGGGGGAAAGGGGTAGGGTAAAGGAGGAATATTTGTGGCACCTGTGGTGACCCCCACATGCCCTGCAGAGCCCCCCGAGCCCCCCATCCCCTCACCAGATGCTGTCCTTGTCGGCCACGGCGATGCAGGGCGTGAAGGGGTGGAACTTCACCACCGAGGGCACGCCCGGGTTCCTGTTGAGGAAGATCTGATCGTCCAGCCGGGAAATCCCTGCGGGGACAGGAGCAGCACAGCTCAGCCCTGGGAATGGCCCAGGGACAGGAGTAGCACAGCTCAGCCCTGGGAATGGCCCAGGGACAGGAGCAGCACAGCTCAGCCCTGGGAATGCCCCACCTGAGGGAGGGGGCTTGGACCACCCCGGCTTCCCAGAGCCACATGTCCCACTGCCCCCCTCCTCCTGCCCCCAGTTCTCACCAGCAGACCCCCAGCACTCCCCTCCTTCAAGGAGCTTCCCAGACCCCCATCACCGACAGCCCCGACTCCCCCACACTGACTGTGACACGACTTAAGGCACAAACTAAAACCTGTGGTGACAAATCAGGGGGCCCTTTACATTGGCAACCAAAGAGAACAAACACAACCAAGCCCAGGGAAACACCAGTTTGTATCGAGAGAAAAACCAACACTATTTCTTCAAAATATAAAAAATGAAAATGCTTTTTTTCGACTTAAAATACAGCATTTCACTGTAGCTTGTGGATTATTTATTTAAGCTTCCATTTAATGTCTTTTAAATTTTAGGTTAATTTGCAAATGAAAAATGTATTTTCCATGGAGACCTTAAAACAATGGGTAAAGACTTTTCCCATCTTGTCTTCAGAGCAGTTTCCTATTCACAAACAGTGTTGGGACCCCTGACACTGCTATTTTTTGGCACACTACGAATTCATCACACAAACCCCTAAGCCCAGGAGACATCTATTCAGCTCGAGTTTGTTTTAGAATGCATCCATTTAATCTAATTTTCATTAAAAGCTTGTAAGTCTATTTTAATTCTTTTTAATATTTCACATTTTCATTATTTTTTTAATGAATAGTGGCATTTTAGTCACTCAGGTCAAGCAACCAAATATGAACACTGTCTAGAAAGAGATTTAATTTCTCCAGGCAAGCATGAAAAATCCCCTTCTTTGTATTCAAACAGATCTCCCAGGCCATCTCCTGGGCTCCAGGTTCATTCCTGTTTCTCTGGTTGATGATATTCTGCAGTTTCCCAACAGGAAGCTCCACATGGCACTGAAGGGAGCTCAGGAACCTCCCGACGATGAGGCTGAGCCCTGGGCACTTTTCCATTCAGCACGTTAGGATTTCCAGCTCCATGTGCCTCCATGAGCATCCCCAGGGAGGACCAGCCTCCACCACATGGTCCTGCCCCGGGAATGCCACTGGAAAGATGCCAGGAGCTCGTGTAAATGCAGCTCCCCAGCCTCTGCTGCTCAGGGCACACAAGAAGCAGGGATAATTCCGGGATGCAAATTCCTCTGAAAGCTTCATTAGGTTCCACCTTATTCAAATAAATTCCTGTGCTAAGAGAATTCCAGCCCAGAAGCTGCCTCAGAGAGTCCTAAATAAACACAGGTTTCTGGAGAGCTCACACGAATCTGAGGCACATTGGAAGCAGCACACACAAAGCCATACACACAAACACTCAAAATATAATGGGATATAAGGAGTAAATGATCATTTACAGAGCTCAGCAGAGCAGAGAACGTGAGAGGCATCACTGAGGCCTTTCCTGGGCATGGTGGGGCGTGTCCAGCAGCTCCTGGGCTGCTCTGCCATGGCCATGTCCGCCCCACATCCAACACTGAGCTCTGCAGCTCTAAGGGTTATCCTCCAGCATTCCACCTTCTCCCTGGGGGAGCCCCTGCTCTGGGGCTCCCACACTGGTCAGCCAGCCTGGAGCTGCCCTGGCTGAGCTGGAGCCGTGTGTTCAACAGGCAGGGCAGACAATGGGCACTTCAGGGGGTCACTTCCCTGATGTGGTGAACAAACCCAGCAGCTGAGAACAGAAAGGGGGGCGACCATCAGTGACACACCTGCAGCAGCATCACCTCACCTGCACCAGGAGGGAAGGGTCCAGGGTGAGGGTCAGCACAGGATCACCGCTAATTGGGGTCATCACTAATTGGGGTTTTACAGTTCAGTGTCCTGAACAAGGGAAACAAGCCACTCACCCTTCTGGATGATCTTCTGGGCCTGCTTCCTGACCCGGGCGTTGCGCAGGAACCGCCACTCCCTCTCCTTGCGGATCTGGCTCTCCAGGTCGTGCTCTTCAGGGATCTTTCAGGAGAGGAATAGATACACAAAAAAAAGCAACAATGACCATCACAACTCCAGGAATTAGCTGACTGATCCCACAGTCCCTGTGACTCCCGTCCCCTCCAAACAGAAGTCTGGTACAATCCAGATTTCTCTGTTTAACACTCCTCAGCTGAAAAGCATCACATAGCAACCCTGAGATAAAGGGGGAACACAGCTCTGCTCCAGCCAGCTCAGAACCCACTGAAATCCTTCTTCCCCTGCTAACCAAGGACCGCAGGCCTAGAAGGTCACAGCTCCTTCCCAAATCCCCGGGATGCTCAGGGTCCCACCACCATTTACCAGTAACAGCCTGTTTTGGTTCCTCGCACTGGAACGTGATCCCCTCGTGTCACCTGGGTTTGATTACACACAAAACTCCCCCAGAAACTGTGGAGCAGCCACAGCCACTCTGAGCTATTTGATGATATTTATTCACGCTCCACAGCTCCAGGTTTTGGCACTCCACGGCCTCCCTGCAAAACCTGTGCTCCAGGCAGAAGGCCAGGTCGGGATTGGGCAGCTCCTGCCCAGGATGGGAGAAGTCCCAGTGCTGCTCCCACCACGGGCATCCCCACCCTTAGTCAGAGCACAGGATCAAAAGGAGTAAGCCATGTGATCTCATCCCCAAACATGGCAGGAGCTACATAAGAGGTGTAGCATTTTTAATGCTTAAAACGTTGTCCAAGACCAGTAACCCCCCTGCTCTGGAGCCATTCCTGGATCAGTGAAGGGGCTGAGCTACAGGACTCTGATCCAGCTTCTTTTGATGCTGGCTGTTCCAAAGGAGTAACTCTTGGAGAAGGGACACAAAGTCCTTCCACTCCTTCCCTGTGCCTCAGAAACACACTTTTTCCCTGGATAAGAAAGCACTTAAATCATCTGTCACTATTACAGTGCCTTCAAAACACACTATACTTTGGAAAACACTATCAGAGCTGAATTTCTGCTTCTTTAAAACAAATAAAAAAATAACAAGCCCACCCTCCACCTTTCCTCCTGGTAAAAAAAAAAAAAAAAAAAAGGTATTTCTATTTCAGTACAACACCTATTAGAAAGGCAATGACAAACGACCCATAATGTAAAGCAATAAACAAACCTGAGCTAAAATACATCAAAGGAATTTGAGAGTGGAGAGATGACACCTACACCTTAATGAAAATCCAGCTTCTCTGGGAATAAATTAAAGTAAGCCCTAAAAGGCCAAGGAAGAGCCCTTGGACCACCACTGCAGTGAGTCAGAGCACACAGGAAAACAGCATCCTGGCCCCCCGTGCCCACCCACCGGCAGGGCTGGGCTGTGGGATGGCCCTGCCAGCTTCCCAGGCACAAACCAGCGACACCTGAACCCTCCCACCTTGCGGGGCGTTTGAAAGTCAGCCAAGTTTTCCTTCTCTAACACCGTATCTCTCCCTCATGCCATGGCAGTGGGTGCCAGGAGGGCAGCAGGGAGGATTTGGCACCCGGCTCCAGTGGTAGATCCAGTTTTCCCTGGGTAACATTCCTGCAGCAGTTGCAGGGAGCTCACTTCTCTCCCCGGGCTCTGAACGGCGGCCAAGGCACAGCGCTGCAGCTCGGGCAGGCATTTATCAGGAAGGATTTCTTATGTAATTCTCACCTTCCAGGATCCTTCCCAGCTCCTGCCTGCATGTTCTGCCAGTCCTGGAAACAACAGATGCCGGCTCCCTCGCTCCTTGCCTCAGGACTTCCTGACAGCTGGCAGCCAGGCTTTCCTGCGCCGCGCGCGCCAAGGCCGCCCGTGGCTCCCAGAACAGCCTCGTGCCACGAGGGATGTCAGGGAGAGGAAAGGCTTTTGCAGAGATCAGAGTTGGGGTACAGGGAGCTGCTCTTCCTGGCACACGGACAATTTGCAGCGCAGTGTTTTCTTTCCCCGTTTATGTGATTAGATAATCGATAAATCCAAACCGGGATGATGGTCTGAAACGGAGCCCGTGATTTACACTGGAAATTAATCCCTCAGTCTTTCCAGTGAAAGCATTCTCAGGGCAAGGTCTATGAAGCAAAACTAAATTCATAAATTAAATATGACTAAGATGCACTCACAGTCATTTTATGTTTATTCATTACAGGAACAGTTGTCTTGTCTTTCCCTGTTTAAGAAGGCAGGCAGCGGCTCCAAATGAACGGTTGGAATTAAGCATCAATGTCATCTTTTTCCATCAGTACTTGGTAGACTTTACTCTTTGCCTTTTTCATGAGGCTGAAGCTCCCAAAAGACAGCACCAGGGCTGTTCCTGTCGCTGCAGGAACAGGGACTGAAGGAACAGAGACTCCATGGAAACTCAGGCAGCACCCGAGCTGTCAGTCCTGCTTGGCTTCCAACCAAGAAACCTCAGAGAAAGTTCTCCTAAGGGGATTTCTTCCTGTCCCTTGCACACACACCAGCCACTCTTAACTCCAAAGTTATGTATAATTCCCTGTTAGGATGGGATAACACTCCAGTTTTCCTGCAGAAACCATCTCCTTGGCTTTTTAAAGATGCTTTGCAAAAGTAACGGGGAAATAATTCTCTTCCTCGTTTTATTAGAAAATACAGATTTGGTTTTGCTCACTGGCACTTGTGGGATGCTCAGGGTGCAGCTGCAGCACCTCCAGTCCCCTGGGAGACACGGAGCACTCTGGGACTCCAGGAAACCCTCGATTTCCATGACTCCCCCTCCCTGGCTCCTATGAATTAGTACAGGAATGCTCCATACTTTTTACTGCTTCCCCTAAAGTAATTTTGTCTATTTTATGGACATGAAGTAGCAGTAAACCCACCCCCCCACACACAGAGCTCCCCATGCACCCACTGCCCCTGCCCGTGCCTGGCTGCCTACTGTGATTTATTTTATTAATAAAGACCCTTCTTCTCTGGGAAGAGCTTTCCTTAAAGAGCAGACAAATGTTTTCAATAAGAACAAAGAGCTCAAACATCATCTCCCTCCTCCTGTGCTCTTGTCAGGACTTGAATCAAGACACCAAAACTCATCTTGATGAGAGAAAGCCCTGGCTAAAGCTGACCAGGCAGCCCAGCCCCACAGGCCAGATGTGTCCTAATGAATTATTCTGCTCGTGAGATCAGGAGAGAGGGAATTTCACAGCAGCTCAGGAAGTGTCAGGCAATCACTTCACCAGCTACTGCTTCCTCCTGGTGATTCCCTATGGAAATCAAGAACCTGCCAGGCAACTACTGTTCTGATATCCTAAACTTGGGCAGTTACCCCCCCCAGACACTTCAGTGTGCCTGAAGAGTGGGGATGGATGGCTCGGTGGCAACTCCTGGATGAGACAGTACTTAAAATGCACAATTTCCTCATTATTAAGATTTAAATATCAGTGGTTGGAATCAAACATCCGTTGTGGAAGTGGCCTTAATGCAGGCTGGGCATTGTCCTTCCCAGACACAGCAACCCCTCCAAGAAATGGAGCTGAAAGCCCTGACAAGTTTGGGCTCCCTGACGACTCCCAGAGCACCTGGAGGTTTGCTTTAATGAGGGAGATTTGCTGCTTATTTCATACTTAAACCTGAAATCTGAGCTTTGGCTAAAACATTCTGGGAATTTAACGCTAAAACATTCTGGGAATTTAACAGCTTCTCCTTCCAGTCACTGATGATCTTTGCCCATCTCTCAAGAGCCCAGGTTTGTGTTTTTCCTAGAACAAGGCTTCAGTTTATCGTTCACTTCGTGCAAAGACAACTAGGTTACACAAAGAGCTCGCTCCCCAAAAGATCTGGGTGCAGATTTGTCATTACCATCCTTATTCTTCGCCATAACACAACTGCTTTTATTTTTATAAACTTTAAAACCCAGCAGTGAGGGTCCCCAAGTTTCCTCCAGGAATTCCTGTGGATGCCCAGCCACGCTCACTTTCTGCTCTTTAAGTTAAAGGTGTCTGTCCTGGGTGCCTGGGATCAGAGCACAGCTCTGAAATCCTGCTCGAGGACAGAGTGAAGCCACAGGTTCCTGCTGTCACTGGGATGGTCTGACCTCCCCCCAGGGCAGCAGCCTCCCTCCACCATTTCTCTGCCTCTTTTAGCATCCCCACAGCCAGGAAATTCAGCTGGAATGTCAGAAAGAAAACAGCATCTCTCCTTCTCCAGCCTCTCACAGCCCTTTCTGGAAAAAAGGACCTTCCTTACTCCATTTATTTGTATTAAAAAAATCTATTAATTTTAACTATAATGCAATTTTCAGTATATAGAGAAGCCTAACATTTCAAATGAAACAACTCTGCAATGCAGCCAGGTAAAACTGGTGGATCTGGACTACAGAACCTCTCCTCACTTTTACATTCTTTATTGATTGTGCTCCCATGGGGTGCAGGGCTTTTCCTCTGGGCTCTGTCCCTGGTCATACCCCACTTCCCCAATCTCACTCTTCTGCTCCCTCTTATTTCTTCTTCCCTCTTATTTACAAGCACAGTGGTCCCACAGCTCCTAGAGCAGCACGATGCAGGTAAATCCACCCCTTTCCCTCCCCAGACTGGAGGCAGAGCAGGGCAGGCAGGAGCCCAGCAGTGCTGGGGGGCTGGGAGAGCCCCCCCAGGGGATCAGGGTTACCTTCATCACGGGCTGAGCAAAGTACTTGGCGCTCCAGTCGCAGAAGCCCGTCTGCACCGAGGCCGAGATGAAACTCTTGTGCCCGACGGCGTCGTCGGCATCGTCGGCCGTCTGCCAGGAGAGAGAGAGAGGGTGTCACCACCCCAGGGCAGCTGCGGGCACAGGGACACCCACACTGCCCTCAGCCAGGCAGCAACAGCCTCGAACACACTGCCCAGGACAGGGAACTCTGTGCACCCGGCTCTGGGATCGCTCCTCACAGTCCCCCCTTGGGAAGGAGCACGGACACCAGGCTGCTGCAGGGACTGGGGCTGTGTCACCCCCTGGTCACCACAGGGAGGGCCCAGCAGGAGTTTTCTCACAGTGTCCCAAGCAGCTGGAGCAGTGAGGATGACTCAGGGTCCAGCCCAGCAGACACAGCTGCACGCCCAGGGCACACATGGACCAGTGTCTGTCACACAGCACGGGACACCCACACAGAACAGGGAAAAGCTGCTCCATTCACTCAGGTTTCAGCCATTTTTTCATAAATACGAGCCAGGCTGGTGCTGCCAAACCCCTGAGAAGGGAAGGTGTTCCTGCTGAGGCTGCAACACTTCCTTCCTGGGATCACACAGGACAATTTCCCCCGTCTCTGCTCTGCTGAGGCTGGAGAGCAGCCTCTGAGGGTCATGGATCTGACTCTGGGTTATCACTCAGACAGACAAATGTTCACGAAAGAATAAGCAATCGACTCTGATTAAACACATTTCTTAGTGGCAGAAGTGAATAATGCCCCATCAAAAGCTATAAAACACAATTTATCCTGAAGAAAAAAAATTAATCAATTTTTATTTGGTTGGTTAGAGGAAGCCAATCTGGATTAGCAGCAGCTGGAAGCAAACGAGGGATAGACAGAAATTAAACCCCAACGAACAGAATGTGTGACAAACCCCAGCAGGGGGAAGCAGTCAGACCTGACAGGGAAGGCTCCTTACCTGTTCTGGCCCTTTGTCGAACATTTTCCTCGTCCTGGGGAACTGGTGGGAGTGGGGGGTGTACTGGACCCCCATGTTGCCCACGTTGGCAGGTCGCACGGACGCCATGTCCCGGCTCACGGGCTGCTTGGTCACGTCGTTGGTCAGGCTGGAGCTGCTCGTGCTCGTGGTTGGGGGGGACCCTCTGAAGGTCACAAAAAGAGGGAAAGGATTTAGGCTTCGCTGGACACCCAGGGGAGTTACCCGGGATGGGGCTGGGCAGGGAGCACTGATCCCCCTGGCAGAAGGGGCTGGACTTACCCCACTTGGTGGATGTGCATCCCCTTGTTGGTGGGGCTGGCGGGGGCCGACTGGGTGAGCGAGGAGGTGTCCAGGATGCGCTGGGGGCGAGCGTTGACCGTGGCCTGGAGAGAACACACGGAGCCCTGAACGGCCGGAGCGTGGCCCAGGTCACACCCACACCACTGGGGCTGCAGGGACTGAGCTCTCTGCAGTGGGGGGCTTAAAATGAACATGGAAAAGCCCCTGTGCTGCTCCCAACACACGAGAGGATTTCGCTACTTGTGTAGTCAGAAAACACTTACCAGTAAGTGCCCCCGTGTTGCCTGCATGGAAATGGCTCTGAGCAACACATCAGCCTCTCCCTGAGCCAGCTGCAGCCCAGGACCTGCACCAGCACCCCAAAAACGTGGGCAAGGAGACAGCCCAGGGTCTCCTCAGGTGCCACTGGACAAGGGGACAGCCTGGGGTCCCCTCAGCAGCCCAGGGCTCCCTGCAGCCTCCAGCCTCTCCCTCCCACCTCGTGACTGAGCTCCCACCATGACCTCAAGTGACAACACGTGTTCTGAGCATGGAGAAAAGAAGGTTCACTCCCTACAACTCCCTGGAAAGAGGCTGGAGCCAGGTGGGGGTCGGGCTCTGCTCCCAGGGAACAAGCAACAGGATGAGGGGAAATGGCCTCAAGCTGTGCCAGGGGAGGTTTAGGCTGGATATTGGGAACATTCCTTCCCTGAAAGGGCTGTCCAGCCCTGGCACAGCTGCCTGGGGCAGTGCTGGAGTCCCCATCCCTGGAGGGATTTCAAAGCCATGGGGATGTGGCACTTGGGGACACGGGTGAGTGGTGGCCTTGGCACTGCTGGGGAAGGGTTGGACTCAATCTCAGAGGGCTTTTCCAACCTCAGTGATTCTGTAATTCAGCCTCAAGCCTTTCATTAAAAACACCTGGATGAAGCAACTTGGGGGGAAGCAAACTTTCCTTTTAAGACTTTTTGATTTCAGAAAGCCTTTAGAGGCCACCACTGAATCCTGGGTCCTCTTTGTTTGTTTTGGTACTCCAAAGAGCTTGTTTGGGTGCTTTCCAAAGCTCAGGCCGGGAAGGAGAGCTGCACCATTCCCATCTGCATCATAAACATAAATCCCAGCCCAGCCGCAGTCTGGGTGAGAAGCAGCAGTGTCTGAAGGGCCCAGGGAATAAAGCAGCAGATTTCCTGCAGGAAGGCTGCACGCCTGGGCAGCCCACTCACCGTCTGCTCACACACAGCCCCATCCCCACAGCCCAGAGCCAGCCTGCAGACACAGAGCCATGGTCAGGGCTCCGCTAAAAACCCAAACGGGGCGGGCTGGTCTCGTTTGAAAAGAAAAATCCCTGAACCCCAAAACAGCTGGGGTTGGAAGGGACCTCTGGAGATCATCCACTCCAACCCCCCTGCCAAGGCAGGGTCACCTCAAGCAGGTGACACAGGAACACGTCCAGGTGGGTTTGAAATGTCTCTGGAGAGGAAGGGTAAGATGGGATATTGGAAATAAATCCTTCCCTGGGAGAGTGGGGAGGCCCTGGCACAGGTTGCCCAGAGAAGCTGTGGCTGCCCCATCCCTGGAAGTGTCCCAGGCCAGGTTGGACGGGGCTTGGAGCAACCTGGGCTAGTGGAAGGTGTCCCTGCCCATGGCAGAGGGTGGAACTGGGTGAGTTTTAAGGTCCCTTCCAACTCAAACTATTCCACAGTTCTGTGATAAACATTTAGTTCCCCAGTACCATCCAGAGGAAGAAGCCCCTGGTTTGTTTGTCCAGGTGCTTCCCCTGGAGCTCCCCAGTTCCCAGCCAGGTCTCCCAGATCACAAAGTTCTGCTCAGCTGTGTCAATTAAGGAATCCTCAGTTGTCCCAGTTCTAAAATGAAACCTCTTCTTCCCTGAATTTTTAACTAATTACACCAAAATATTAAATCCCTAGAACACTCAAGTGGTTTACTTCACCTGAAGCAGTATTCTTGTCGAAGCAAGAAAATCAGTTTTTGTTTGTATTCACTGATAAAATTCAACCCCCAAACTGGGAAGTGTTTGCACAGACTGGGGAGGACAGACGTGCCCCAGCGTCCAGGTGCTCCCTTCTCCATCCAACAAAGCTCCATTAGCACCAAGGAAAGATCTCAGGATACAGTTAGCAAAGATTTAATAGTCACTAATTTGCATTAGAAACCAGAGAGCTCCTGCCTGAGCTCCCAGCACAGAGCCTGGAGCTCTGGCTGTGGGTCCTGCAGCTCCAGCTCCTATCACGGCAGGGCTGTGGCCAGAACAGAACCCATAAAGGCCAGACCATGACCTGGGATCTGAGCCTTAAATCCCATTTTGATGGGCATTTAACAGGTTGTTTGGTCTTTGTTCTAATAAGAAAGCCTTGTTAGAAGGCAGCCAGGCCAACCATGACCTGGGATCTGAGCCTTAAATCCCATTTTGGTGGGCAGTTGGCAGGTTGTTTGGCCTTTGTTCTAATAAGAAAGCCTTGTTAGGAGGCAGCCAGGCCAGGTGGTCCTGGCCAAAGCAAAGCCCACAGCACCAACACGGTCCTGGAACCACCGGGCAAGGTCCATGTTTAAACACTTTCCTCACGGATCTCATGGCTAAGGCAAAGAGAACAAATAAGTTTTGTTCACTGAAGCATCCCCAGATAAAAATCCCTGTAAACAGGAATGCTTCTTGTTTTCCAAACCCTTTGGAAGAGCTGTTGCCTTAGGAAGCAGGGACAGACTAGCTGACGAGACACAGCGTGAGATGCATGAGACCCATCACCTGAGCTTTGGGACTCTGGTCAGTACCAACACAGTTTGGTCCAAACTGCTCAGAATCAACACAGAATTTACCCAGTCAGTCATAACATTCCCTAGGGATATCACAACATAACGATCACAATTCCTGCTGGTACCAGCAGTGCCAGTGAGGGTGGCTGCAGGGCACAGCAGCACCAGTACTGGTATCAATCCATCTCTCCATTGGCCAGGGAGCAAGTCCTGAAAAAATATTCAAGTGAGGAAAAGGAGATCTGGTTCCTCTTTACATCCCTTTTAAAAGTAGGAGCAATATTTCATTTTGCAAAGAGCCTGCCAAAATACAGAACTGAAACTGTTTTATGCATCTAGAGCAGAGAGAGCGAAATCTTCCACCTTTTCCCTTCTTTCTTCCCCTCACTTTGGCATCTCCAGCCTGGCAGTCATTTGTTGTACTCCCATATCACCAGGGAAGGGCTCAGCTCGTTGCCCCCACTGCCAAAATAATTCCCTCTCCCAAACCCAGCCTTGACTGCTCACTGACACGTACACTTCAAACAAATAAAAGTGTTCAAATAAGTAACTATCGTCCCAAGAGAAAATATGATTTCAAAGCAAGAAATCTCTAGGGCATTAAGATGGCAGTGCACAATGCTGGCATCTCTTACTGCAGCTTCAGCTCAGCAGCCCAAGGCTGAAGATCTGGGATTATTCTCTGGGAATGACCAGTAAGAGACGTCACCTGGCATTGCAATGGCTCATGGTCTCGATGCTTCAGCGACCAGAAAGCAGGGTCAGACAGAGCTTTCTGTGCCCAGCCCGGGCCGGGGGAGGCAGGTGGTGAGAAGATGTTCTGGGGTGGCCTGGTTTGGGTGGGGGGGGAGGCACTGGCCCCTCCCCAGTGACGGCAGCCTCCAGGGACATCTTGTCAGCCTGGGAGGATGAGATGGGATGAGGATGGAGGTTTAGGCGCCCAGCCTGGGCTGGAGGTGAGGAGTGGCAGGGTGTCTGCATGCTGACTCACATGTACTAGTTCACCTGGGTTGGAGAGCCGTTGTGGCTTCAGTCTGCAGGCCAGTCCCACTTGCATTATCTAAATCAGTTTGCAAACGGATAATTTAATGAAGAATATTTAAAGGTTTATCCCAGGGACTGATCTAGACAAGTAGACTTCTAAACCAGACCTACTGTCAGAGGTCTGCACCTAATTTATACCCTAAAACAACCCCAGGCCCTCCCCCATTTATTCATTTTACCTGATCAAGAGTTCATAGGAGAGTTTATCATCTCGAAGCATTAAAAGCTCCTTCTGCAATAGGCAGAGCCCTCCAACAGACCCATCCAGGTCAGTCTGCCTAAGCCTTGCCTAAGCATGAACAAATCCACATACAAACACCTGGCAGGCACAGGTGAGCAGGGACAGGCACATACCTTGTAGGCAATGCTGTTGAGAACCTTCATGGCCAGGTCAGAGACGTCGGGGTAGGGGTCGGCAGCCAAGTGAAGGAGCACTCTCCAAATTTGGGTATAAACACTGTTGAAACTCACACCTAAAATAGTAAAAAACACAACAAACCCAAAGCCTTGTGCTGCAGCACATGACAATCCATCAACTCCAACTCTTTGATCTGATGTGAGAAAATTCATTAGAACTCCAAACATCCCCAATGACATCTCAGGAAACATCAAGAGAGGAGCTCAAAAACACCCCACATGGGAATTTTGTCTCCCTTTTGCCTGTCTGTGAACTCTGCAAGGGCTTGTGAAATCAAAGTGGGAGAAAGCCAAATAAATTTAAGACTCCCTAAATCAGCTCCAGTCAAGCTGCTGCTTTTCCAGGCTCCTGAAGCAAATCACCTGGAAAGGCCAAGTGGATAATGTCCAGGTTTCCTGAGCTAAAATACTAAATGCTATAAACCCACTGCCTTATATTTTTGTGATTATTTTTGTCGAATTGTTTAGGGGTTTGTGCATTCTACAAGTTTACTAAATGTTTAAACCAAAGCTTTAGGAGCTGAGCCTTTGGGAAGCAGCGAGTCCAACTCAGTCTTTCCTACTGACATTTGTATCAATCCCTCCAATTTGTTATTTAATGAGCATATCTGCCATTTGGTATTACAGCAGAAGGGACCGACAGATTCAAAGTACAAATCAAATTAATAAGCATTTGTAACAACTGACAAAATCCTGTGAACATTTTATTTTGCTGCTTTTAGGCGAGTAGTTTGTTATTCTGTCTCCGAACCCTCCCGGTGTCTAATCATGCAACACCCCAGTTGGGAGTTGAGCCATTTGGACAATATTAAAGTGGTTGCACTAACAAAAAAAAGGAGCTAAAATAGAGATTTCAGATGAGTCACAATCAATGGTAAATGACAGATCAAGCTGTTACTGCTTTTCCTCTCGTGTTTCTGGAGGTATCTAAATATAAAGTTGGGAGGAAAGGGTTCCTTGGTCACCAAGCAGCTTCTGACCTGGCAGAGGTGCTAAACCTGATACTCAAAGCAGCAGAACAGACTGGGACAGACCAGTTCTGAGCTCTGGCTGAAGGCAGCAACAAGCTCCAGGAGCCCACAACAGGCTGCCCCTCAGATGCTGCTCTGCCTGACCAGGGGAACCTTCCTCTGTCAGGACATCCCCAGATTGTGACAAATCACTCTGCAAAGGACCAAGGCAATATCCCAATAACCCAACTCCTCCCTCTCATTCCACCTGCAAAGGGTCTCTCTCTCACCTGGAAACCAAAGGATGTTCCAAGTGATGTCTGCTTAAATTCTCACCTGGAAATCTCACAAGTGTCTATGATGGGACACTTGGACTGTGCTGCTCATGTGCTGGGGATGACCCACAAAGAGTCCTCCAACTGACCCCAGCCTTTCCAGAGCAGGTCAGGGACAGAGCCTGACAAATCAGAGAATCCCAGACTGGTTTGGGTTGGAAGGGATCTTAGACTATCCCATTCCACCTCCTGCCATGGGCAGGGACACCTTCCACTAGCCCAGGTTGCTCCAAGCCCCATCCAACCCGGCCTTGGACACTTCCAGGGATGGGGCAGCCACAACTTCTCTGGGCAACCTGTGCCAGGGCCTCACCACCCTCACAGGGGAGAATTTCTTCCCAATATCCCATGTAACCCGGGCCTGTGTCAGTGGGAAGCTATTCCCCCTTGTCCTGTCCCTCCAGACCCTTCTGCAAACTCCCCCTCGAGCTCTCTTGGAGCCCTTTTAGGCACTGGCAAGGCTGTAAAACATATAACAATGTAAATTGTTATAAGGCTGTAAATTGTAAAGGCTATAAATATATATTTATATAATACTGTAGAATATTTATATAATACTGTGAAATTGTAAAGGCTGTAAATATATTACAATGTTAAATCCTGGAAGCTTCTATTACCAGGGAAAGAAAAACTGGAGGGGGAAGGATAAAGAACAAGAGAGGGAGGGAGGCGAAGTGCTACAAGCTGTGGGAGGAAAAAAGCAGCAAGGCAGGTAAGGTCTGAGGTGTGCCCAGAGCTCTGCCTCCTACACTGGGTCTGTCAGGAGTTACATAAGGACCAGAGGGAAAACTGGATGCCTTGAATTCTTTAAAGCCCTTGAAAGAGAGTAAAAGGAAAGGGAGAGCAAGGGGGCACCCAGCAGAATTTCCAGGTCTCTGATAACCACCTCGTTCACGAAGAAAGAAACCCAATGACATTTTTTATACATCTAAGCATCATGAAAAAAAAACAAATTTAAAGCAGAAACTGTGCTGGTGCAACTCCTCCTTCACCTGGCAGCCTTTGAGGAGAACACAGGGAATTTCTACAAAGGTATCTGGGGCTCAGGGCTGGTGCTCCAAGGGCTGGTCCCCCCTGATGCCACCTCCCCACGTCAGTGCTGTTCTGTGCATGGAGTGTCACCTCTGAAACAGCCCTGTGTAAAATCCTGAGCTCCAAGTCCCTGGGATAATGGGAACAGCAGAGGTGGCAGGAGGAACAGCAGCTTCATTCCACGTAATGGACTCAAGTGCACAGGTTAACCACGAGATGCAAACAAAGAGCCGAGCAGGAGATGGGTGTTAATCTAAGCAGACAGCTCTGTAATTAGTCACACTGACTGAAAGCCAGTCCAATGGACCTTGCAGTATGGATTTATGTTTACAAAATGATTCCTCTACGCCCAGAATGTCAAAAACAAATGGTCTGCCTTTCCCTTGACTTTGATTTTCCTTGCACACACACAGCTTGGTTCCATTCACCTGCGAGCCCCACACAGCCACCGTGGGGCTGGGCCGGGTCCTGCAGCTCCAAGGGGGCCACACCAGATGCCAACCCGACTGCTAATGGCTTTATTTATTCTCTTTGATCTGCCAGGCTGGGACAGGGTTTCTTTCCAATCCCCTGTAAAAATCACTGCAGTGATTTCCAGACCTCCACGGAAGGGGCAGTTCCACTCCCCACCAGCACCGCAGCAAAACCAGACCAATGGCAGCCCCAGGGCTGCTGCTCTGCTGGCCCACAGTCAGCTCCTGGGGCAGGGAATGACACCAGGGATGGGCATGGGGTGACAGGGAATGAACCTGCACACTGGGACAGGGAAACACGTCAGGCTGAACAGCCCTGGGGATTCAGGGACCTGCTTCCCACCAGTGCCAACCCCACCTGCCCTGGCAATGTGCAGCCCACGAGTCTCCCCTCTTCCCACGAGGGACACAGAGGGACCCTGGCTGAAGAGGACACCCCAAGTCCCTGCTGATCTCTGAACTCTACTCTGACAAACGCTGCCTGTTGCCCGCAGGCACAGCAATCCAGCCCCCCCTGCCCCCTGAGAGCCTCCCTGGGCTCTGCACAGGCTCCTGCACACTCCAAACCAGGTGAGCCCAATGGCAGAGCTGAGCTTTTAATGCTTCAGCACAAACCAGAACCACTCATTAGAAAGAAGTTCCCTCAGAGCAGGTACCCCCTGACCAGGGCTGATGTCACCAACATGAAAGCAGTCCACCATGACCAGCCTCCACAGCAAGTTTGCATTTCCAAAACCTACCCAAATCCCCGTGTTTTGCTCCTTATTACTTCTCATTATCTCTGTGCATTAAACATATTGCCTGGTGAGAGAGCAGGAGGCTCTACCTGTCCTAACACTCACTCTTATTTCCTGCACCTCCCTGTCCACCTCCACCTCTGCTCTCCTCATCCTCACTGCAGCAACCTCCCGCTGTCACTGTTACTTTGAGGCAGGTCCTGTGACATGGTGAACAGTTCTCCACCCCCAGCCTCTCCCGCTGGAAAAGACAACTATTCCCCAGCATTTCATCTCTCCAAGATTTATTTTCCTCCCTCTTTGATCACTCCTTAAGATCATCTTTCCAGTGATGCTCTCTGTAGGACAAAGACTTTCATCATGCAGTTTGGATATGAATAATCAGCCTCGAGGTATGCAATCCCCCATCCTAATTTCTCCCCTTTTCCTATCTTAAAACTAAACATTTCCAGGACACCAAGATTAATGAGTGGCTGTATGGAAAAGCAGCAAGGCTCAGCTTCCCTTCCAAACTGATGTCTTTGTTGACTAACCACAAACTGCCTCTTGCCAGCTTGAAAACTGGGCCAGAAATAAATGTGTCTCCTGGTACAGCCCTGTCTGGCCAAGGAGCAGCTGCCAGAGAACAAACACCTCGGCTGAGAGTACAAGCTGCATTTGGGGGGGCACTAAATGGGGACATTTGGTGTACAGTTAGCTTAGGAACTGCTTGTAAAATGGAACAAGGAGGAATGGAGAGCTTTTCCTCCAGTTCATGGGAAGTACGTGGTGTGATGCCTCTGTGTCAGTGAAGAGGCTGATCCAGAACAATCCCTCTGGCACCGTGTTTCTAAAGCTGCAAGAGAGGAAGAAAGCCCTGAGCATCAGCAGGTTTGGCTGCCCCACCCTGGAAGTGTCCAAGGCCAGGTTGGATGGGGTTTGGAGCAACCTGGACCAGTGGAAGGTGTTCCTGCCCATGGCAGGGGGTGGGACTGGATGGGCTTTAAGGTGCCTCCAACCCAAACCATTCCATGGTTCTGTGATCAGTGGATCAGCCCAGGGAATGCAGAGTACAGGACACAGTTAAACCATGCCTGAAAATGTCTACTTTTACAGACCAGATTTCTGCTTTGCTCCGAGTCTCCCCACGTGCCCAAAACCATCCTATTTACTGCTCTGGCTGCCTCAGATATTGGCAGAGGTGTTACTGCAGAGCCAAAGCCCCATTTCCTCTTCCAAAGGACACAGAGAATAGAGCAAACACTCCTTCAGTCACGACAAGTCTCTCACCCAGGTGGGCTCCCTGAGTTGCCCCTTGCTGGCTGTACAGCAGCAGTTTAGTGCCCATTAGGACATTAAATATGGGGTTAACCCGGGCCAGGCACAACAGCCACAGAGCTGTGAGGGTGGCTGGGGTTGATGGCATCTCTCCTTGGGGAGCAGGAGAGGGCTGGAGGATGGTGATTCCTCAGCAGGAATGAGAAAAGCCTGGCTTGCAGCAGGCAAATGGGAAGGTAATGGCATTCTGTGCGAGTCATGAATTTTAAACACTTCTCTAAGCTCTGCCATTTCCAGCTGGGTCGGAGTTCTTTGATGGAATAGGAATGAGGGAGGCCTTGGAGAGCTGCTCTCTTTGCTTTCCCAGGTCTCCTTCACCTCCTCCAGTTCCTCTCCAGATTCTTTTCCAGCTCTGCTGTACAGCCCTTGTGAGACAAGCACAAGCCATCAAGCAGACACAGGGTGCTCCAGTGGGAATGGGAAAATTCAAGTCCTAGCTCAAGGTGGAGAGAAATTTCCTAACATCCCTGTCATGCTTTATGAGATCCAATTTCATTAGTGACAATCAAAAGCGAATTAACCGATCAAGTTCCTAATGAACACATGATTTTAAACTGCCACAGGGGCTCAGGAATTACCATCCCAGAATCTTTCAACTCAGAAGAGCCAAATCACCATTAATTCTCCCAGAAAACACAGAGCAGAGAAAAATGTTTCTTCAGTCACACAGGTCTATCACCCAGGTGATCCCTCTCTTGAGTTACACCACTCTCTTTTCACTGATTTGTGAAAATATGGGCCCATTTACTGATTACAAAGGAAATACAGAGACTTCCTCCAGCATTTCCCTGTGGTGCTGCTTTCCCTGGAAAGAGGCCATTCCAAAAGCCAGGTTCTTCTGCCTGGTGCCTGTGCTGTCATGCCAAAATGGCTTAGGTTGTCTGAAAAGCTACAGGTAGTTTAAAGCAAAGCTGTTGTGGCAGTCAGACACCACTGGGGAAGTTACCTGAAAAACAACTGGGGTGGAAGAGCTTCACGTAAACGTTCCAGTTTGTTCCATAAAAGAAATGCAAACAATCCACTACCCAAATCAGCCAGGCACTGCACAAACACAGGGACAACTCCCCTTCCTTCTGGGCCCCAGCACTGGGCTCTGCAGAGTTCAGCACATCACCCAGAGAGGGAAATGGGAGAGACAGGGGCTGCTGAGTGGTGCTCGTGATGCCAGAGCTGTTTATCCAGGAGAGACAATGGAGAGGGGATGGGAGGCAGCAGGATCAGCCATGGAACCTTCAGAGTTCTATGGAACACTCAGTCTTTTTGCTTTTAAGACACAATCTGGGACTTTTTAAGTCCTGTTTTAACTATATACATATAAACCTGCAGAGGAAACAAGCTGGGTCAGGTTTCCCTGGAGGAGTAACAGCACAGGGGCTGTACAGAAACACAACCCACACGACAAATCCCCAGGGAAGCAGTTAGTGCTGAGGCTCAGCTGCTGCAGCCACGGGATGGGGAGTCCCTGCTTCACTGTCTAGCCAGTGAAACTGCAGTGGGTGTGGAATTCCTGTATACCCCAATTTTTGTGCTTAAATTCCTAACAGGACCATTGTCCATTGTAACGAAGTTCAGAGCTGGAGCCAAAAGCTCCCATTCCCAGTCCTCCTACCAGAGCAGGAGCCACCCAACCAAACACAAAAATAGCATTTCTAGTGTTGTGAGAAATTTTCTTGGAGTAAGACCAAGCAGGAGCCAGGATCCCAGCCTTCCACACAGCCAAGAGGTGACCCCAAGGGAAGGGCAGGAGAGGCTTTGCTCACCTATGAGGGAGTTGAGGGAGGAGTAGGAGCTGACTCGTCTCATCTTGTCGATGGTCTCAAAGGACAGGATGTACTCCTCGTTCTCGGGGCTGCCCAAGGTGCTGCTGGCACTGCTGCTCGTGCTCAGATTCCCAGGGGAAAATGCAACAGAGCTTCCAGCTGCCAAGAGAAAAGAACAGATGCTGGAACAAGGACTGGTGAGAGAACAATTTTTACCCAGACATAACAGCTCTTTCCTAAATCCTGCCACACTCAGGGAAGGTGTGGGCAAACCCACAACTCCCCTTTTTAATACTGAATGATTAAACACAGAATAAGCAAAAGACTGAGTTAAAAATCCACTTATGCTTGGAAGCTGGAAGACACCTTTTTGGTCCCCAAACACTCAGGAAAATCAATACTGATGACCAGAAAATTAAAACTAATTACAAAGGAGGTTCTCACGGAAGCCCTCGGAGCTGGATAACTGGGGCTGAAGCGCCGGTTCCAGCCCTTGCTGTCCCGACGTGGTGTCTCCTGGCTGGCACAGTGGGGCCGGGGGGAAGGGAAGGGAACTGAAAGCATTCTGAAATCTCTTACACTCCTCATTCAGGCTGAGGTTCTGCAAGGACTTGTTGAGGTTCCTGGCCGTGGTGACGGCTCGGATGTTGCCGTAGGAGCTGACCGAGCGCAGCCGCGGCGTGCACGGCCCGTCCCGCACCGGCGTCAGGCTGCCCCCCTCTGCGGAGGCAAAACACACCAATTAGAGGTGTAATCACCAACAGTCAGAGTGTTCTGGTTATTTCCCAGCAAATACACAACTAAAACACCACTAACATGAACAAAATTCCGTGGTTTTCTGTCAGGCTAAAAGGGAACGAGGTACGACGAAGGATCCCGCCCACCCAAACCCCCACCTGTGGCAGCTGGAGAAGGCAGAGGGTAATTCTTCTCCTCTTCTATGAACTGCAAAGCCACAGTGCAGAAATTGCTCTCGTACTGAACCACCAGGTGACTCAGGGCCACCACCAACTCCTGGGGAAAGAGCACAAGGAACACCTCATGGTTACACAGGCCAGAAACAAGGGACTGCAGGCAAACACAGACCAACGTGGTCATTATTTCTGCTATTATTAGCTGGCCATACAGGCTAATAATTCTCCCATCTCTCGCAGAGATGAGCTGCAGGGTCCAGACCTAATTCTTCACAAGCCTTTTCTATCTCAACTGGCTCCCACTACTCCACCACTCCTACCCAGCACTACCACTGCTGAGTAACCTGCTCTAGTGGAAGGTGTCCCTGCCCATGGCAGGGCTTGGAACAAGATGAGCTTTAAGGTCCCTTCCCACCCAAACCATTCCATGATTCTGTCACTGATTCTGCCCAGTGTTGTCAAACTGAAGCAGTATCACAGAAAGCACTGAGCAGCAACAGGAGCCAGAGCTGGCTTTGGCTGCTGTCCCTGTTCAGAGACTGATCTCCCAAGGAGAGATTTATGAATCTCACAGAGCATTCAGTGTGACACGCAGTTCTCTTTTGAATTAAACTGATTAAATGCTGGAACAAGACAACAGAAATGAATCCTTGCAATGCTGGTGACAAGTGCCAGGGTGTTGATGTTCCAGTTAAGTAAACACAAGCATTAGGACACCTCAGAACAGCCCTCAAGAACAATCCAGAATGTCAGAAACTATTTAATGTACTATTGATGTATGATGGTGCATCAGAAACTGTAACTCTCCCAAATCTGAAGAACTATTCTGAAGCTGCCTGTGATCCATCCTTGGGGTTCTAAAGGCAGGAAGATCTCACTGAACAGAGCTCTCACTCTCTCCACAGCATTCTGACTCCCCCTCCTCTTCCTCCCCTAGGACTGCCACCACTCCATGTTTTTAGCAACACAAAACTATTTAATTTAAAACCTGAGATCCTGTAATGTAAACTATTGCAATCAGACTGGTGATCAGCAGAAGAGCAGCCCAGCAAGAATTCTCAGTGTTTTGTGCACCTGAGAAGACTCTAGTGTAATTGCTCTACTTCCTTATCCCTGTCTCCACATTCTCTTTAAATTAAAAAAACCCTAGGATATAAAAATTCCCACAGCCTCCTGAGATGATCCCTCCTCTTCCAGACATTTAGTGGAACTCTTGATACAGTCAACCCACAGAAACACAGATCTGAACAACAACCTTGTCCACATGTGGACACTGACACAGCTGCACCTGCATCACTCCTGTCAGGGGCTCCTGACAGTGCAGAGTAAGGGAAATGCTGCAATGTTTGTGCTGCCAAAGGGTACGTGGATGCAGCAGCACCCCTGGACACTGCTGGACAGACCCCTGAGTGTGCAGCCTTTGGCCTCAGCACTGAGCTGATGCTGCTCATCACTTGTGCTGACACCTCTCTGCAGAAGCTGAAGGTGAAGACTCCATGAGCTGTGGCTGCTCCATCCCTGGAAGTGTCCAAGGCCAGGTTGGACAGGGCTTGGAGCAACCTGGGCTAGTGAAGGTGTCCCTGCCCATGGCAGGAGGTGGCACTGGATGGGCTTTAGGGTCCCTCCCAACCCAAGGCACTCTGGGCTTCGATGATGATTCCGTGATGGACCAGACCCTTCCAAGGCAGAGCAGTTCCCTGGGAAGGCTGTGGAAGGCAGCCCCCCCTGCCAGCCCGGGGCAGGGCTCCCCCCGTACCTTGCGCACCATGGGGCTGCCGTCGTTGATGAGCTGGGCCAGCATCATGGCCACGTTGTGGTCGATGGTGGTGGAGTGGTCCGTGCGCTCCGCAGAGTTCCCCACGAACGTCCCCAGGGCGAAGACGGCGGCACAGCGAACCTGGGCACACAGACAGCCTCAGCCACTGCCTCCTCTGCCAGGGGACTCACTGCACCCCTCTGGGAACCTGCACTGCTGTGTCAGGGGAACAGCGAGGGGTAAGGGAAGCCCACGGGGAGTAACGACCCAGGCAGCCTCAGCAAAGCACTGAGCTTTAAGTATTCACAGACACGGGATATATTTAATTTCCCAGAATACTTGGTGACCTTCCCATGGGTGATTCTTCCAGTTGCGTTGCCTTGAATATTAATGAACAGCAATAAGGTAAACACAGAGTTCCTGTTGGGATGTGAATCTATAACAGGAGTGCTGACTACAGTCTTCAAATATGGGCTTCTAGAAATGTAGAAGTTGAGGGAAAAAAGGAAAAAAATCAAGGAAAAACTTTGGACAGCCCACCCCACCTCTGCAGAAACACTGCTCACAATGTGGGGAGACTGGGGCCAGAGACAGGAGGTGGAGGATGCAGGACAGAGGCTGAATGGGGAGGGGATTCTCATCTTTAATCTCTGCATGTTATCAGAGGTGTTTAGCTCAGCTCCCTTCTCCCATGTGTGCTGTCACCTCCCCAGGCTCTGAGGGGCTCTGTCAGTCACTGCCAGGCTCAGCACAGTCCCTTCTCTTGGGGAGTGTGTCACAAAGGTAAAACACATCCAACTGAAGGTGGATTTTCACACATGGCAGTGGGAGAACAGTTTTCACACTTGGACAAAAAGCAACACAGGGTCAGTTTTGGGACCACATTTCTAACAATCTGATTTTAATAATGTGATATGCAAGGAAGCAAAAAACGTGGCGTTTCCCAACTCCAGTGCCCAGATCCCAGGGTGCTGGGGTTGTATGAACTTCCCCTGCACTTCTTTGGATGCTCCTCTTGCAGGGCTTGTTTGATTTGCACCACCATGAAGAAACAGCAACAAGATCTTTCTCTGAACCAGACACAAACATAAAGCTCTGGAAGGCCCTGGTTCATAGGAATTTCTGTCCTCTGCCAGAATTCCACCAATTCAACTGGCATTTACCGGGAAAGTTGGATTTTTACCTCTGGGATTGGATCTGAGAGGAGGCTGTAGAGCTTCTCGTGAGCGCTGTCTCTCACTCCACACCACCTGGCCGAGTCAAAGTTCTGCCAAATCCGGCCCAGACAAATGGCCACCCAGTGCCTGAGGAGCGGGTGGGGATCGTTCAGCTGCTCCAGGCAAATGGCAATCAGGTTCCCCTGAAGGCAGGCTTCCTGCAACACAGAGCAACGCCATTTACTGGGCATGACAGCCCCCCACCTCATCCCCACAAAACAAGACTAGTTCTGAAAGACACAGAAAATCAGGAGAAAATAATCATTCAGTGGTTTTATACTGATTTTGTAACAAAATCCCACTTGGCAGCAGTGTGAAGGGAAGGGCAGGCACAGGCTACTAGAGCTGGTTAAATCGTTGAGCATTAGAAATGTTTCCTGTAAGGCATACAGCCTGTTTTTCCCTCACTGGAAGTGTTCCTAGCACCTGTGAGAACCCCAGGGTTTATGGCTGATTCCACAGACCATTCCCAACCATTGGGTTCCCACTTGACAGGACCAGGCACTGTTTCCTTCCCAGTCTGCCAGTGGCTGCTGGAGGGGTGGCTGTGGAGTGACTCATGTCCTTATCCTCCACTGCCAGGTGCTTTGTCACACCCCCAGGCCAATTTTTTTTTTTTAATCCATGCAGAAATAACATAAAACAACCTTCTAGCTCAGTTTCCCAGTTCAGAGCTGGGCTGTAATGCAAGCCAGGACACCTCCATCAAAGTAAAGGCATAAGGCAGAGAGAGGTAGGAGAGACTGAAGGGAAAAGGCTGTGGGAACTCACCTGCCCAGTGTTGTAGTTGTTCACAATCACAGCCAGGATAAATGCTGTCATTGTCCTGTGTTCAGCCTGAAAACAACCCACAACTGAGGGTTACCTGGAGAACAGTGCAGGGAACAGCTACACCCCATCCTGAGACGTGGCACTGTTCTAAGTTTGTGCCACATGCAGTTTGTGTCACATTAAAATAATGAGAGAGAAGAAAGAAAGCTGGAATTTTCTTGGCAACAGCCTGTCACACCTGAGACACTTCCCCAGCCTGCCCACACGATCCCCCCAGCCAGCCTGGCACCCTGCTCTGGGGAGGGCTCCCCAGCACCCACTACAGGAACCCAAACAACTGCTGCTGAGGGAACTGCCAAAGCTATGGGGCAATTCCCTGTCTCTGCAGCCTCCTGGAGCCCCCAGTTCCCACAGAGTAATCTCCTTATAGAACTTTGTCTGTAAATCCTTGTTTGGTTTGGCTGCCTCTGTCACACTGGTGGGAGCATTGCTGACTCCCAGTACAGCCCTGGTATGGGGGGCAGCCCCACACCAGCACCAGAACAGAAGCTGAACAGAACAGATCAGCTAAAACAAGGTAAGCAAATGCTACAGGAGTCTGAATAGTCCTTACTGGCATATAAGGATCTGCGAGAACCGAAAGGAAATACTTGTGTCCATTGTCCTTCACCAGGTCAGCCTGGCACGACTGAAAAAGAGACCAAGAAAACCTCAATGAGAACTACAACACACATGAATTCACTCCTCCAGTGATGTATAAACGTTTCATGTCTCAATCATTTTTCTCAAATCTTGTTTTCATTTGAGAAGCAAATTAAAGCTCAAACGCTTCCTGGGGCTGCAACCAAACACCCCGTGGGAATGGGCTGACAGGGAGGAGCAGGGAACCCTCTGCTACCCCAAAGGGACACAAACAGCAGCTGGAAACGTGACCTCCTGCTTGGGGAAGAGTTAAATGGGATATCTGTGCCCCACATTAAACCTCCACAGTATTTATCCTACTACACACAACCTAAACTGCAGAGCAGCTCCAATGCCTTTCCAAGCCCCCCAGGAGACAGGGCAGGTTTCCTGGCTGGGGTAAGCACAGGGGTTTGCTGACACACCACCTCAGGCTCCAGGCTGATGTAATGGGGTCACACCAAAAGGATACACAGCACCAAAGTGGAAATGTAAGGGAGGAAACACTGACTTGGCAATGAACCTCCCCTGGGTGCTCCGGGCCAGAGACAGGATCCTGCATCTTTTATCAGGAGGAGAAGGTGAAGGAGGGAACTGGCTGCTGAAAGGGGAGGGGATGGCAAGGCAGAGATGCAAGAGAATAGTTTATTGCTGAGGGGAGTGAAGCTGCTGGTTTTGGCAGAGCAAAGAGCAGAGGGCCTGGACTGCTGCCAAGCTGCAGCTACAAGAGGCTTTCCTGGCTCCTGTGTCACTGCACACACCAGGCTTCCTCTGCCCCTTTTCTTCCTCAGTGTCATTACTTTCTGTTCCTTCCACAAAACAATCTCTTGGCTTTAATGTAGGCACACAGAGGGGAGGCTGCCCAGCTTCACACTCATTGACTGTGCTGCCTCTCCAACCCAGATTCCTAAGGCTCAAGGGAGGGAAAGGATGGCTCTAAAACCAGAACACTCACTAGACCCCTCCCTGCTCAGATCCTGTGAACAATCTGGAATCCAGCACCACTGACACCTCCTCCTCCTCACAGAGTAAGCAGCTCCACTGTGAATAATACAACGTGACCAAAACAGGCTGCAGGCTCGGTGTGGACGTTCAGAACTCACAGGAGATACTCTGTTTGCAAGAAACAGGAGCTGCTGCCTGTCCCCTCCCTCAGCAGGGCCCATGGTCCTTCCCTGGGGAACCTGCCCCCTCCTCCCTTCCCACTCCCACCATGTGTTGGTGGAGTCAGTGAGTGAAACTGCGGAAAAAACCCCAAATACACCATTTAAGAGTATTTTTTCTGTCTTGCTGTAAAGCAAAGCCTGCAAATGAGCGAGGCAACAACAGAGCATGGGAGGGAGCGTGTGAGGGGGCAGCAGGGAAGACAGCCCTCTTGGAGGGGAGGACAATGGGACACCAGGTGGGAATCACACCTTAGCCTCCAACATGAACCTGGGGCTGAGGCCCCAGCCTCAGGTGCCTCAGAAATGAGCTTTTCAAGACTAGCTCTAAGATGAATAGTTTTCATTTTCTTTGCTTTCCAAAATCCTCTTAGGATGTTAATGAAAATATAGTTATAAAACTAAACCTGACAATGCTGGATCAACAGAGGGGAAAACTTCAACCAATTCAGTGCTGTTCTCCATACTGAAATGGAGGAGATATGCAAAAATAACCCCCAAATAGGAAAGATACAGCATCCACAAGCAGTTCAGACATTCTATATGGGCTTATAATTGTGCCTGAATAAATGTGTGCACTTCTCCTAATAATTTTATTGTGCTCAACTAATTGCACCCACAAACCATAGAGCTGTATAGACAATTATATAAATTTATCTGCAGTTACTTACTACTTAATTATTTATCTCAAACCCCACCAACTAGAGCTCTGTCTGAGGCCATCTTCAAAAAAAAAGGCACATTGCTGAAACCCCGAAGAACCAGGAGGACTTACACTGTCCACTGCCAGGATTTTGGCCCAGATGAAGACAAGGAGTGGTCGCAGCTCGCGGGCTGAGCTCTGAAGTAGCTTCAGCACATAGGGGAAAATGCCAACAGAAAGGGCCTGGGAGGCAGAGAGAAGAGCAAACCCCCATGAGCAACACCCCTGTGAACAAACCCCCTGTGAACAAACCCCCATGAACAAACCCCCCGAGGCAGCTCAGCCCCAAGGGCCGATCACAGAGCGCTGCCAGGACACAGCATCTTTAATGACACAGCTGAGAAACTTGGCAGAAAACACTTTCCCACATTCCTAGTAAAGAGGGGATCCCTGTGTGTTTGTTGCTCATTTTAATCTTGAATGTCACCAGATATTTCCAGACTCATTTGGTCCACGGAGACTCCGAGCTAATCCAGCACCAGCTTTCCCTCCTTCCAGCCTGGGCTATTTTATACTTCACAATCTGCTCCCTCCCCTCAGCTGGGGCTGTTTGCTCTCTCCAAACACTGCAACAGCTCAGCAGTTCCAGCCTTCCCACTGCAAATTAACAGGGCTCTCCTTACACAGACTTTTAGCAAGCCTTTCCCATGGGATCAGAGAGCACTCCCAGGAGGGCAGGGAACACAGGAAATCCTTGAGGATCCCACTGTGAGGGCTGACAGCCTTCCCAAAGCTCAGTGTAGAGGGAATGTGTGGTGGGGTTCAGGGTGAGCAGCCCCCCAACCTGGGGCAGCTGGGCATGGTCCTGACACAGCCAGTGAGGGTGTAATACACGTCCCAGCCAGAGCAAAGGGCCCTATGCTGACCTCAGCTATGTCCTGATCCTCACAGAATTGGACAATCCAGAGGTTTTAACACCCCCTTTAACACACACTTTCTTCCCAAGCTGCCTGTGCCTCCAGCCTCCCTCTGCAGAAGGGACTCCTGGCTGAGATGGAGGAGGGAGGTAAAGAAAACCACTAAAAAGTCCCATCACTGAGCTGCTCCACAACCAGCTGGTGCTTCATTTTCACTTTTATCAACCAACAGCTCCATTTACAGGACTGTTTTAAACTGCTCCTCTGTTAAATTCTTATTTATGCTCCACACTGTGCTGCCACTTCCCAAACTGCAGAATGCAGCTGCTGCCTGCTCAGAAGAGCTTGTAAAATCCAAACAGATAAAGAAAGATAAGAAAGTGATGCAGACAGTAAGCTGAGAAAACAGAAAAAAAATGTGTATGCTTTTTTGGGCTATTTATTTTACATGACAAACCTTACTCGTCCCAGTTATTTCCTCCTGGTTTGCCCCTTACACTATTTTACACTAAACTATTCCCAAGGAACTCCACTGTAATGGAAATGAGCATGGAAATGGATTTGATTAATAAAACCATTGTTCTTGTCGGGATACTTGCTGCATTTCCCACACATGAACACACAAAACTGCTCATTTGTCAAATATGTGGATTATCCTCCACACATTCCTTCCCTAAATCACCATCTGTATTTATCACCCATACTGAGACAAAGCAGAATTTCCAAGCCCACGCACCAAACTGACAGCCCAGGGACCCAGGTCCAGGAACCTTCCCAGCAGATCCAGAGCTCGCAGTCGGTGTACCTGGCTCAGCAGCACCTGCAGAGGAGAGGGAAGAGGGATATTGTACAGGGAGCAGCAATCCCTGTGCCTGCAGAGCACGGGGAAGGGACCTTGGGATCGTTACAGCACCTGGAACAGCACGGCCTGAATGAGAGGCTGAGGGACAAACCCTGGCTGTGAGAGCCTGGCCAGCGAGGGGTCACACCCCAGGAACGCTCCTGGGGAGCTGCTCCCGACACAGGGGGAAGCAATTCCTGTGGATTTGCCTTGCCCAGCAGAGCAGGAACGTGATGGCACCTGCAGTGGGATCCGAAGGGAAGCGACAGCCCAGCCTCCCACTCTCCAAACAGCTCAGGAGCACAAGGAGAGGCTTTGCTTTCCTTGGCAAATCAATATCTGAGACTTAAGAGGGAGCAAAAGGTCACATTAGTCGTTAATAAAAATCTCATTAAAACAGAGTCTGACAACGCTAATGAGGTGGTGGTTTACTGGCTTATACCTACCCTGGTGTGAAATATTAACAGATAGACTTGCAGTTCTTAATCTCCTTAACAGATGTAAGATATTGGAATGCAACATTTAATCCTTGGTTTAAATTGAGCAACATCCCTCAGATGGATCTCAGGGAAAGAGGTTCCTTGATTTACCTCCCCAATTCCATCCCCTTCTCAGTGTTTTTCCACGTTGCCTATTGAAATTAAATTATTTTTCATGTTTAACATTGAAGAATAACTAAATTACTTGGCTCATGTCTCACATTGTGGGTGACTGGTACTGGATACTGAAGTAGTGCAGGAAAAGTCCAGAAGAAACAGGAGGATGTGATAATAACATTTCACTCTGAGTAGCTGAGCTCGGATCTCAGGACAGGTCATAAGAGAAAGGATTTTGGTCATCCTGCCCTAGTTGGCACCTATTCTATAAACCAGCCCAGGAATAACAGGGGCAGCTGTTTGTGATTAAAGCAGTACCAGAAACCAGGGCAGGTGGAGGCTGAGGCAGGGCTGGGACAGCAGCAGGACCTGGCAGGGGCAGGGTGCTCAGATCCCACACGGCTGGGATCCTCTGACCTGCAGAAAAGCCAAGGAAATCCCCAAATTCTGTCATAGCTGGGCAAAGAAATTAATCTAATTGAAAAGGCTTTCCAGGTGAAGACACAAATCTCAGCTCCACACTGCTGGCATCCCACAAGAACATTCCACCAAAGCACACCATGTCTGCTTTGAAAAGCTCTGTTCCATTACTGTCCAACCCAAACAAAGGCCTCCATCTCCCAGGATTTCCCACTCCCACTTCCCCAGCTGATCCACACAATAGCCTGAACTGCCATGGGCAGGGACACCTCCCACTAGCCCAGGTTGCTCCAAGCCCCGTCCAACCTGGCCTTGGACACTTCCAGGGATCCAGGGGCAGCCACAGCTTCTCTGGGCAACCTGTGCCAGGGCCTCCCCAGCCTCAATCTAAACTGGGAACACAGAATCAGCCTTTGTGGGGTGACAGCAGCAGGGTCTGAGCACTCCCATGGGTCAAAGCAAAGAGACACCAAAAAGGGTCTGAAACCATCCCTTCCCACCCTGCCTCAGCTGCTCTCTAAGCATCTCAGACCTGTTAACAACCCATCTGAGTCCACTGTACAATTAATATTCTATAACTGTAACAATAATTACGCTGTCCCAGCTTGTTTTTGCTCCAGGCAGGAAAGCAGGTTCCTTTGCCAGGTGACCTCCCAGTTTCACTGCAGAGTTTTGCTGCCTGCAGAGCCCGCTGGTGCCAAACAATCCATTGGAAAGCAGCAAAGTTGGAGCTGGAGCAGAAGCCTGCCTGCTCCCATCACAGTGACAGAGACAAACCACACTTCTCCACATCTACATCATCTCTCAAGGCTTGGGAGGCTCAGGAAATTAAAGTTTGGTCTTGCAGAGATGGATGGTGCTGTCAGTCACAGATCCAGCTGGCAGCTGACAGGGAAGGAGAGTCTCCCCACAGACCCTTTTAGAAGGGACTGGGACCACAGTCCTTTAATCAGAAAGGTTTTTAATTCTGCTGTTGGTAGAGCAGAGCCCACAGGCACCTGGGCCAGGGTTTGTATTTCTGTCAGTGCAAACTGCAGGGGAGGAGAGGCCAGAGCAGGTGACAGATGACAACTGCAATGTGGGCCTTGCCATAAAACATCACCTGAGACGCCCTGTTCTGTTTCTCCTGGATTTACTTCTCCTTTAAACATAGGAACTTTGTTTTGTCTGAGCAAAGCCTACCAGAACTCTACATTCCTCCAGGCACAGTCTTCAGAGACTTGTTTCTATGTTCTTGCAGCAAAATTTCAGCCCCACATTAAAGGGAACACTTCCCAGGCTGTACCAGATGGATAAAGGAGCCATTTCCACACTGTTTATGCTGCAGTAACTTCCACTCTCTGAAAAGAGGGGGAAGATAAAAGTCTCTGCCTGATAGAGCTGGGATACAGAGGAGAGATGCCATAGGAGAGACAACAAAGATGTGCTGCTCAGAGAATCAGTGACTCCAGGGGAGGCAGCAGAGCTGACACCACTGCACATGGACTGGAGTGGGAGCTTGGCCCAAGGGAGCCAAGGGATGGGGCTGGAAAAGCACTTGGGCTTCATCTGCACAGGTCTAGTGGACATGCAACCAGCTCTAATTCATCCTGGAGAAGCCCATAGAATTTATGTTCCCCAAGGCCATGGGGTTGGCAGCCCTGTGCTGAGCAGGCAGGGGAGGCACGGACATGTGGCATGGACAGGGAGAGGCAGGGTCCCCTGGCCCAGGCAGGAGAGGCAGGGCCCCCAGGCAGGAGAGGCAGGGCCCCAGGCCCAGGCAGGAGAGGCAGGGTCCCCTGGCCAGGCAGGGCCCCCAGGCAGGAGAGGCAGGGTCCCCTGGCCAGGCAGGGCCCCCAGGCAGGAGAGGCAGGGTCCCCTGGCCCAGGCAGGGTCCCCAGGCCCAGGCAGGGCCCCAGGCCGGCGCTCACCTGCAGGACGATGGGCAGCTGCTCCGGGGGGTTGCGGTTCTCCACGCCCATGGTCAGCCACACCTGGAACGCCGTGAGCTGCTCCGCGAAGAAGGGGCTGTGCTGCGGGGGCAAGAACAGCAGTGCAGGGCTGGGGTAAAAAACCAGGAGCGAAGCAAATAGTTTTGGCACCTCTGGACTTCACTGTTTTCCAAAAAGCACTCTTTGTAATTGTGTCTGTTTGGCGGCTTTTAAATGTACACGAGTTTTCCAATGTAATTCCCTTTAAATATGCTGGCATTCCTTTATGTGAGTGTTTGGAAGCAAGGAGAAGGAAAGAGTAGAGAAAGAGGAAAAGTTATCACAAGAGGTCTTAGGGCAAGGTGGCTGCTGGCTCCCCAGGAGAAGCAGAGGAACAGCGGTGGATTTATCCACTCTGCAGAGGCAGTTCCACTCCCACAGCAGCACTGGGAGCTGCCTCTGCCCAGTCCAGAGACACAATCCAACAGCAATGAAAATAAACTCCTCGTGCCATCCATCTCCCTGAGTATGTGGTACCAGCTCTGGGTGAGAACTACTGACCAGAGCACGCAGCGGCTTCCAGGGAGGAATCCACAAGGAAGCAGAAATCAATGGGGAAAAAAGGAGTGAAGAGGTGGAGGAGGGGGAGCAAACCAACCCAAAGACACCCCCTGAAGGAGCAGCACGACCCCCTAGGCCCTTCTCCATCAGGTTATTGTATTTTCCAGGTCTGACCAGGCAAGAACACCTCGGGAATAGGCAGGAGTCAGACACACGTGGTTTGTGATGAGCTGCTGAGACAGAACAGCCTCAGGAGGCTGTCAGTGGATTTATCCAGGTCAGGCTGGACTCTCAGCCCCCAGCAGTGAGGGAATGGAGGGGAAGCAGCAACCCTGTGCCTCCCCTGGCCCAGACATCCATCCCAGCTGTGCCATGGGGTGGTGAACAGGTTGCCATGCCCTCAGTGACTCCAGCCCTTTCCTCCTCCCTGGCCAGGGCCAGCCAACCTCTGCTGAACCACAACACTTGGCACCAGGCAGAAATCCAGAGGGTTGAGCACAAAGCACTGATTAGAACACAGGGAATAGATCAGGGGGGTGCAAGTGTCTGCCTGCTCCAGCCCCTGTCAGGGGTGAGCCCTCCACTCCCTCCCAAACCACAGCCAGGATTCCTACAGCTGTGAGTGTCACAGGGAGTCGTCCCCAGGTGATGTCTGTCCCTCTCTGCAGAGCAGGCACAAACCCCACGGTGTTACTGACCCTGGACTGGAAATGGAAGCAGAAGGAATGGCTCTGAAGAGCCCTGAGCCTGCCTTTATGTCCAGTGCCCGGCTTGGCTTGGAATCTGGCCCCAACTGCACACTGATGGCTCAGCCCACCTCAGTTCCAGCCAAAATCCACAATAAACTACACTTGTCAGGCTGGAAAAGCTGCTTGTAAATTGTTCTCACCCTGCCCTGAATCGATCACCACCTGAGAACGACCACTCATTTACTGATCTTGTGTCTGATCCCCAGCAAGTCTGTGCCTCCTCTCACCCCAAAATACTCAGAAATCTGCTGAATTTCAGCTCATTTGACAGAGAATATCCAGGTGAGGTTTAGCACTAATATAAAAGCCCCCACTGACATTGTTAGAGACCTGAAATAAAAATGAACATGAGCCAGGGGAAGAAAAATCATATTTTTTACATTTTAAAACACAGCACATACAGTGAGGAAAGCAAGGGGTGGGAGGATAAAGGCCTCAGGGCATCCTGATCAACTCCCAGCCTGGCAGGAGCCCACAGTTCTCCTCCTGCACTCAAGGCTTTGGAGACAACCTGCAATTACAGCCAGAAAAACTTTGGAAGTTTGGTAACCCAACCAAAATGCAAGAATGTTACTGAAAATTAGAAAGGCAACAGGGTGGAACAGCTACCTGAGACTGTACAATCATTATTGTTTGAAGGTTTCAGTTCATGAAATGTCAAAGGAATACCAAGAAAACCCATTCTGAACAGAGGAATTTAAGACAAATATAATATTAAAAATTTTACTTTTCTGCTCTCTCAGTCAAATAAAGCAAAAAAACCCCAGTGACTCCTATCAATGACACTGAGCTTAGGAGAACTCTCTGAACATACCCTCGACCTCTATTTCATGTTTATTTGAAAGGAACTCTACTAAGAGATAATTTTCACACTTAAGCCTTTCAGATAAAAAATTGTGCTGCACGTTGGGACTCCCTTCTAAAGGTATAAACCCTTAAACTGCCACAATTCAAGGCCCAACAAGCAGAAGGGACGAGGTGTTGGATGGGGGGTTAAACTGGGCCCACAACACCCCAGGACACTCCCCAACTTACCCTGAAGGCAGTTCCCTCCTCGATAATTGTGGGTAACTGGGAAAGGCAAATGTCAACAGCCAGGTCCCAGGCTTGCCTGGAGGAGAGGGTGAGAGAGGGAAGAGAAGGAATTACAAGTTATCCGTAAGGAGTAGCAAGGGAAATTTAAATTCTGATCATACATCAATGTGGACAAAGCAGTGTTGTCTGACTGGCTTAGATGTGCTTGGTATTTTTCAAAAAGCAGGGATAACGTGGACACAATTCAGAAAAGCAGTGAGAAGGTCTAGTCCAGCACTGGATGAGTTCACAGAGGTTCACAGAAATCGATGCTCTCTGCACTGGAGAAAGGAGCCAGAGTCAGCTGCAGCCTTATTACACACCTGTCCTCATCCAAACCCGGATGACACTTCTTTTTTAAACCAAAAAATGAACTTAATCCTGGATTAGCTCCAATCCAGGATTAAGTTCACACCTCCACGTGCACCCCAGCCCTCGCCTGTCCTGCATTCCGGCCACAAACAGCAGCTCAGGAAGCTCCATCCCTGCTGAGCAGCCCCTCAGCTCCCAGTTCATGGATACACCCCCACACTCGTGCTCCTTCTGCACCTCCTGGACACAGACACTGTCCCTGTGTGTCCCTGCAGCCCTGGGAAGGGAACTCAGCTCTGCATGAGTCACCCCAAGGATGGAGGCATGGACACCACACCAGAAAAAGAGAAAATCCCTAAATAGTTCAGTTTTTACACTTATCTACTGTACCACTGGTGGCTGAAGTCTGGAATCACCAACTCACAGAATGCCTTGGGTTGGGAGGGACCTTAAAGCCCACCCCATTCCACCCCCTGCCATGGGCAGGGACACCTTCCATGAGACCAGGGTGCCTCAAGCCCTGTCCAACCTGGCCTTGGACACTTCCAGGGATGGGGCAGCCCCAGCTCTGGGCAGCTGTGACTTAGGACGTTTCAGTGGAACAGCTACAACAGCAGGTGAGTTACATGTGGTGGCCCAGGAACCTTTTGTGGCTGATCCAGTGCAAAGCAAAGGTGCCAACAGGCTGCTTCACCATGCTCACAGACTGACATAAATGCATTTGGGCTCCTAAGTTCCTCAAACATCTCTAAAATAGTGAAACAGCTACTTTTCACCCCAGAAACGATTAGCCCTACTCTGCTCAGAGACGTTCCATGCACTTTTCATTCAGCATATGAATTTATGCACTCTGAAGGGCTAAGTTAAACCCCCACCCATGGGGTTTCTTCCACAAAAGAAAGATTTCCTCTCCAGACACGTTGGCTCTTCCGTGGCTCATGGTATCCTGTGTTAACATCAATAGCCAAAGCCATTTTTCTTCTCCTCGGAACGTCTGCACACACGAGGCCGTGGGTGATAATCAATACTCTGTATTTTAGTCACCAGCTCTAATAACTTCTTAAATCACCCTGTTTTGAGTCAAACAAACCTTCCATCAGACCCACTGCCGAGCGATCTATCCCATCAGCACAACTGGGAGCTGTTCTCGACCAAAACCAATCTCTCCAATTAATGGAAAAATAAATTCTAAGGCTCTTGCATTTTTTTTTCCATGGACTCAGGAGCTGCAGCTTGGTTTGGCAGCCCCAGACCTCGTCCCTCAGCTTCCCACACTCACCTTCCGCTTGACAACGTGCTGCCAATATAATTAAGAGCTAATCAAGAGCTAATCAAAGCATGGGCAGAAAATGCTTCCCATGAGCTCCATACAGACCCAGGCTGGAGACAAAACACTTACACAGAGCTCAGGACAGGTGTTTACTCCTGGTTGAGGCAAAGGCAACTAGTGCAAATATAAAGATACTTTTACATCAAGCAAAGGCATACTTTCTGAGTTTCTTGGAAGAATGGGCAAAACACCTAAAGAAATTCTCTGCAGCACTACAAAATGTCAATCCACAGGGCCTTTGAGACAAGTTTTACTACGCAGGAAGAAAATGGTTTAGAGATCAGAGACAACTGGTCTGATTTTGGCTGCCCATAAAAGGATTCTTTGCAGGTCATTACACTGCAGAGGCACAGCACTAAGATGTTGAGCTCCTCACAGTAATTTTAGGTAAGTAGCACTAATACTGCTACAAAAATGTCCAAAGCAACCCCACGAGATCAAATCTCAAAGGCTTTAAGTGTTATCAGAAAGAACAAACAAAAAAATTCTAAAAGAGATTTTGGTAGATTAAAACAAAATCTCTTTTTTACGCTTCTAAGAACAGGCTGTTAAAAGCCAGCAGAGACACTCGGCCGTGCCACTCAGACTTCTCAAACCTTCAGCAGGGCTGGCCAACGTCACTCAAACCTCCTCAACCTTCAACACGTAATCTTAGTGCTCCTGCTCACCACAGCTGAGAGCTGCTGACTGACATCAACTGAGGAGGAGACTCTGCTCCAATCAAACACTTCAAACGATTCTCCAGCCCTTCCAGATTTCCTTAACACGCCGCTTCTGTTCCCTCTGTGGGAAACACAAACCCTCCCACCCCAACAGGACACCAGCACACAGGTTTGCTCCTCTGTTTCCAACCACTGGAACAGCTACTCCTCCCTCAGCAGGCTCCAGGTTACACACAAGTTGCACGCAGGTACCTCACTGCACTGGCAGAACAGGCAGTGGCACTAAACAGGTGTTACAATAATTAAGATTCAAACCAAGCCATAAATGAATGGGAAAGGACTAAACCACAGGGGTGGGGAGAGAAAGGGATGGGAAAACACTCATTCCAGTGCCCGTGACAGTCAGGGCTGGGGTGGGGAGGAGGAGCAGTGACTGACAGCTGCAATGTGCCCGAGGGAGCTGGAGAGGTGGGCACACGGTAAATGTGCTGCCTGAACTCCCATCACAGCTCAGCTACAAACAGGAGATAAATTAGGGAGCAGCAGGGAACCAGGATGGGGTGTTGCATCCCACAAGTGATTTATGGAAGCCAACCCAGAGATCTCTGCATCCCCCTTTGCACAGATTGCTGTCTGGAAACGGCTCTGCAAGGTTTGTTTTCACTACATTTGGTACAAAAAGGGCTCAGTGATCCCTCAGCATCATTCTTTCCTCCCTCCTCACTGTGCTCTTCCAGTACTCCAGACCCTCCACTGTGATAAGGTGACACAGGGCCAAAATACTCCAGTGCTTCCACTACACTGGGCTATGAAAGAATGTGTTTATGAGGGGTTTTTATACTACCTTGTCCTAATTGCTCTGCAGGTACCAAAAGCTAAAATCTCCCCTTAGCTGGAAGATGGACTCAACTAAAAAAAACAAGCAAGGAAGTGACTTCGTTTATCCCAAAGAAGTAAAGCCAGGCAGCACATCAGCAGCAAGGGTCTGTGAAGGGAACTGATCCAGCAGCTCAACCAGGGACCCACGGTGGGAGACCAAGCCCCCTCCTGCCAGGGGATCCTGCAGCTCCCAGTCCAGGATCAGTACCAGTGAAAAGGCACTGCTCACCACTGCACAACAAACACCAGGGCCAGCACTCCCCCAGTCCCTCTCCCACGACAGACACACTCGTGTATTTGTCTCTATGTTTTAGTCCCAGGTTTTCTTGGCCCTTCAGCCCAAGTCCCTTTCCTTAAGCCCCTTAGATTTAGCTCTAGCTAGATCTATCTGGATCTCTCAATCCCTTCCCCCTCCCCAGTCAAATACCCTTCTCACTACAGCAGGACTGTTTAAATGTTCAATAATTTAACATGCACTCATCAGCTGCCTCTTTACTTTGTTTCCCAGAGGAGCTGCAAAGTTTGGGCTTTCAAGCAGAGAACAGAAGGCAGAGTCCCAGCCCTGCTCAGGGACTGGTTTATTGCCCAAACCCACGACTTGCTGGGCGATGGAAACCCCCAGAAACACTTGAACAGCAGAAATTCAGCCCCATGAGAGCTGCGTGTGTCTGTCTGCACCCACGGGCACCCTGAGCTGGCAGCTCGTGGAGGCACATTTTCTTACACGCACATTTTCTGGGCTGAGTCAATGTCTAATGCTTTTAACTCTCATGTCCCTTTTTTTTTTTTATAATGTATTCTTGACATCTTTTAACACTCTCCTTTCCTCTGGGAGTCGTGTGTATCACACTGCACCGCACACAGGACCAGGGAAAAGGAGTGTTTGTGCCGGGGAGCAGCTGAAGGGAAGCCGAGGCCACGTGCAGTCCTGGGGTCGGGCCCAGGGTACCTCCTTGTTCTGAATTGTATTTCTGGAACCCTTAAGTATTGCAGACTTTTCACATTTGTTCTTCCTGTCAGTACAACTGCAGGACACGTCCTGTTTGATTGAACATCCAGATCCCAGCCCGAGTTCACCTGCGTTGCAGTGACCCCGTGACCTTCCTAAGCTGCTTCAGGACACAGCTGGGGAGCTGCTCAGACACAGCTATTTTTAAAAAACAGTTATTGCTATGAATATTTGGCACAACTCTGAAATCCTTGCCTTCTCCCAGCACATCCCCCTGCTCCAGACACAACTTAGAGCTCAGGCTTTGCTATTTTTGTGCTACGTTCCTCTCCATCAAACTCTCCGTAGTCCAATAATGGGACTCAGGGATGTTAAAACTAACACAAAGACACAAAAAAATGTGGTTACAGAGTAATCTGAATTAATCTAATCCTTCAAAGGTCAAACAGTTCCAAATACCCCTTCAAACAATCACCTTCTTCTTGCTGAGACACTGAATGTTTCAGTGCAGCTCAGTGAGCCTCATTTCCCTGAGGGATGGCTGAGCAGCCCTGCATCCATCCTGCACACTCCACAGTGCCCCAGGACTCCTCTCTCACCTGTAACTGGGTTGCTGCATTATGGTTTCCTCTTCTTTTGCTTTATTATGACTCCCTTTCAACCTGAATTTCACGGTCTGTGTACACACCATCAGAGTATTTCTATTAGGGATGAATTGCAGTTCTTCCAAAGCATAATTAAGGTACTTGGGGTCTAATATATGACCCGTGTTAGGAAATATTTCCAAAGACATTACTAGGTCTTTTCAAAGGCCATGAATAAAACCAGCTGGCAACAGCAGCAATGTATAAACCCTGATCCATCAGGGCAGAGATCAAGGTGCTGACAGAGCATCCGGGCTCTGTTCTTATGCACAACAGCCAGAAGGACTCACAGCTGAGCAGCACAGCCAGGCAATCAATAGATATTAATATTAACATTAATCCTGAGTTAGAGCAGTGCCTGCAGCAGCCAAGAACTTGCAGTGTGAGGCACCACACAAACACAACCAGCCCGTGCCCCAGGGGCTCACACCTGAGCAGGGAAAATTCAGAAGGCCAAGAGCAGGAAAAAACAGAAGTAACATGTCAGATCCCACCAAAGAGGGCATGGTCACAGAGATCAGCTCTCCTGATCCTGAAACATGGTGCCCTCTTGGTGAAAGAAAGACTTGTGGGTCTCTGAAAAAATGAAAGTTCTCACTTTTTCTCAACTGTTCGGGTAAAAAGGATAACGAGCAGGGGCAAGACTGATTTCCCAAATGAATTGATCAGAACAAAAACTTACTAGGTTAATATTTTAAAAAGCTGTTTTCAAGAGGACTAAACTCAAAGGCAGAGCAGCTTGTTCCTCCAGCAGCCTCAGTCCTCCTTATACCTGTGCCAGATCCCCAGATTAGGGGACACCCAAGTGTGACCTGGGGGAAATTATCTGACAGGCAGGGACATGGGTCAGTAAAGGAGAAAAAGAGCAAATGGTTGAGATTTAATGCCTAAAAAAGGGCAGTTGGAATTATTCAGGAGGTAAATTGATGCTCAAGTGTAAGGAATTTTTTGCAGCATTGCTCCCACCACTTGCAGATCTTGCTGTGGCAGCCAGGACTCGCTCCCCATAACACTGCCTGACATGCTGGGGGTCAAAAATGCAGGAAAAGTCTCCATAAAGCAGCAATCAGAAGCCCTTGCTGTACCATGCACCACACAATGACGTGCACATCGGTTCAACATGATCATCACATCACTCTGTTGGAAGTTTCCATCCTCTCCAGCACCCCTGTGCCCAACTCTCCTGCCCTCATCACATCACCCAGTTCATCCAAACAGCAAAATGGGTTTGGAGGTTTCAGATCAGTGATCCATCAGGAAATTCCTGAATGGAAGGTGACTATTTTTAGAAAACATTTAAGTGAGTCCTAAATTAGTTTCTAAATCTGTCCTTCCTGAAAGTTCCTAATGACGCCCTGAGCCACCTCTGACGAACGTGGAATTTTCCCCTTTGCTGGATTTGCTTCAAACTGCACGTTTTTTAGAGGACACGGAACAAAGTGTGTCAATTCTCTGCTCCCTTGTTGTCTACTTCACCAGTGTTTGGGATTCACAAGGAAAAGAGTCCTGTGTGTGACTGTTCTTAAGGAATTTCTTCTGGTGAATCCTAAAAGCCAGCACCAATGCCACTATCCCATGGAAGCTCTGAGGGGCTGCACAAAGGTGTTTCCAGCTTCATCCTGCACCTTCACAAAGGAATTTCCAGCACCATCCTGCTCCAGGAGAACTACAATATGAACAAAGCAAATGTGTTTTAGACTCCATCGTGCTGCCACGCAGCTCTGGGAGAGAGACAGAACAGGATCCAGCTGTTCCCAGTTTCCTGCCTGGGGTTCAGCCCATGGATGGCAACACCAACTCTAGGTCAAGTCATAGTCCCATAGGAAGCCAGAAATATAGGCTTTTAACAGGTTGGTAATAAGAATGAATTATATTCCTATAAGGGACAGAAAATATAGGTTTTTAATATGCTGGTAACAAAGAAGAGATAAATAACTCCAGAAATTTACTGGCTTAATTTCAAAATTCCTGCAACACCACATTCTACTCTCCTGCAACTGGAAACTGCAGCTGATGGCTCGAGCTCTGCCATGTCCAGCAGCACCAGCAGCTCAAAGACACCACGGGAACTCGAGTGGCTTTTCCTGCTCTTCAGTTTTAAGTGTCCCAGTCCCTCGTGTGACACTGATAAAACAACTCACCCCAACTCACCCCACGTACAAATGACAAAAGCCATTGTCCTCGGGAGCTCCTGATCCAAAGCACTCAGGAACATTGTTTGCCACGTCCCAGCACGTGGAATGTTCAGCTGCCCAGGTGCTGACAACTCCAGCCAAAGGCTCCCCGACTGCCTCCAGGATTTCCATAATTAAAGCAGCTTTGTGGTACCAGCAAATGCCTCCTCAGTGGCTGCCTGCACTGCAAAGGCTCCTGGGGCTCCCTGCTGCCAGCCTGCCTCCATTCCCTACAGAAACCATGGAACCATGGAATGGGTTGAGTTGGAAGAGGCCTTAAAACTCACCTTGTTCCACCCCTGCCATGGGCAGGGACACCTTCCACTAGCCCAGGTTGCTCAGAGAATTTGAACTCCGTGTTACACTCATCCTCATCCCTTCATCCCTCCTCTACATTCATTTTCCTCCACATTTTTATGAAGGAAACTTATTAAAAGGATTCTGGAAAATGCAGGCAGGTTAAACCCCCTCAGTTACCTTTTCCTGTCACTTTATCAGCCTTTAGCAAGGCTCTGTTCTCTCCCCCAGGGACCCCATCAGCCTCACTGCACCAGTTTGTACTTCGCCCAGTTTGGTGCTGCTCTATTAATCACACTGAGTAAGAAAATAAAAGTGAGCATTTCTGTTATTACTGTTATTATTATTATTTTTATTATGATTGTTCACGGGACATTTGCTTGATCGTCAGAACTACATTTAAGAGCATTTTGATAACTGTGCCACCTCCATTTCCATTAATCATCTTAAAAGCAACAGTAAAAGTAGATGAACTCTGCAGCAAAAATTTCTTCTACTTCAGCAATGCAAGTTAAGGATCTTCCCCCAGGCCCTCGGCTCTTCCCACCCTGCACAATCCCAGGGGACCAGCTTTACTCTGGGAAAATAAAGGCAGCAGATGACCCATTTCTTTGGTATTTGGAGTGAAAGATGACATGGCTGGACTGAAGGTTCTGCACCACAGAATTACAGGATAATTAGGAATGCACAGAGCAGAAGCAGCTTTGGAGATGAGCATTAGGCTGCCACAAGCTGTTCCATTCCTGATCCACTGACTGAATCAGGGAAGCACTGCGGAGATTTCAGCAGAATCATGGAATGGGTTGGGTTGGAAGGGACCTTAAAGCTCATCCAATTCCACCCCCTGCCGTGGGCAGGGACACCTCCCACTAGCCCAGGTTGCTCCAAGCCCTGTCCAACCTGGCCTTGGACACTTCCAGGGATGGGGCAGCCACAGCTTCTCTGGGCAACCTGTGCCAGGGCCTCCCCACCCTCCCAGGGAGGAATTCCTTCCCAACCCCGAGCAGTGCCAATCCCTGGTGGCACAGCTGCCCAGTCTCTGTGTCACTCACCACATGGCGTGCATGTACGTGGGGGGGAGCCGGGGGCTGCTCACGGGGGTGCAGTTGTACGACCTCATGATCCTCTCTGCCAGGAGAAAGTTCCGGAACAAACTGGCCACGAGCAGGTCCTGCCGGAAGAGCTTCTGGAAAAGATCTGCCAAGAGAGTGCAGGAGTTACCAGATGCACATCTGCAGCACCTTAGGTACTGTGCAAAAATGGTTTGAAACACAAAGCCCTGTTAATATTTTGTTCCAGTGAGGAGGAATCTCCAGCAGTTTTGCAGCGAGTGACACACCCACTGTTAAACTCTGCCTGCAGAGCTCCCTCAAAGCACTGCAGCTCCTCTCCATTTCACACCAACACAATTAAACACTTTCTACCTCAGGTTCTTTTTTGCCTTTTCTGGATAAAATCCCCCTTTTTGCTTTTTCACTTCAGCTCAGCCTGACTAAGTTTTTGGAAAATTACTGAGGGAGAACAGGACCTCTGTGTACTGTTTAATCAAGAACTATCCATCTGTTAACTGGCAGTTTGATGCGCTTATGAGAAGCCAAAATGAATCCTAAAAGATAGCAAATGTGCTCTCTTCTACAGGACAGAGAAGAATTGATGCTGTGTGAGCATTAGGAAGAGCAGAGTTGGAGAACTGTTTACAAATTTGGCTGCCTGTGCTCCAGAAGTACCAATTCAGAACAGGGGTAGAGAATGGGATGAAGTTACTCATGGGAAACACAACTGCCTTACCAGCAAAGAGGAAAAAAACCCTTTATTTATGGTAAGCCCGGAAGAAAACAGATTGCTCTTTGCAAATACAGTAAGAAAGAGAATTATTCAAGCTAAAACAATTGTGCTGGCACAGAAAAACCCTTTCTGGGTTCTAACGATCAGGTTGCTGCAATGCTCTGGTAAAAGAAGAAATAAAAAATTAACCAGCTTTAAGATCAGGCCTGATCTGTTCTTCCAATATGAGGGTTAATTTTCTCCTCATTTCAGTGTCTCACTTTTATCTGCTCTGCCTGAGCCTGCCCCTGCTGTGCCCCCTGCTGCCCCTGCCCCTCGTACCCCTGGGCAGGACGTTCCAGGCAATGGTGTCTGTGATGGCTGTGAAGATCCAGTTCAGCTCTCCCAGGGGAGTCCTCCTGTCGTTCAGCCTTCCAGGAATCCTACAAGGGCAGGGAAAAAATCCACATCAGTTTCCTGGTAAAAACCGTGTTTCTGAGACAGACACACACACCCCTCCAAACCCTTCTAAGGGGGATCTAGAGGTAAAGGAACTCTTTGCTGGAACGTTTTCATGTTACATGGAGACTCACCAAGTGGCAAATCCAGCCACAAGAGCCAAGCCTTGGTAGCAGCCAGGGCTCTGGGCACAGCTCTGTGTCACAGGCAGGGAGCAGTGGGCAGAGGAGACTCAGCCTCGCACTGCTGAGACTGAAACCAGAATGTTTTGCCAAGTATTCCCATTTTGGCACTCATTTAAAAAGTGTCAAAATAGGACATACAGAATATAGACGGTGCAGAAAAAGCTTTAAAAACTGAATCAGTGGCACAGAGTGAGAAATTTAAGGTCATCCTATGCACCCTACCGAGGAACAACGTGAACGTTGTGGATAAGCACCTACAAGAGGAAAAATCCTGGTGCCAACAAATACCTTACACAAGTAGAGGAAGAAAGAAAGAAAGAAAACAAGGAGAGCACTTGACCGTGAAAGGGAAACGATTCAACCCTCATCTCAGAGGGCTGAGACACAGACACCTCAGAGGAGCAGAGCTGTGTGACCCAGTGACACTGTGCAGCCTGAGACACGCAGAAGGTCAGAGAGGATGAACCAACGGTCTCCTCTGGCCTTCACATTTATTCTCCTCAGAGACAGCAGAGACAACAGCCTGGCCAAAGCACAGTCAGTGAAGAACAGCAATGTTCCACCAGCAGTCTTGCTCTTCCAGAGCCCAGGACTTTGTTTTTGCAGGCTGAAAAAAGTAATTCAAATTTTTTCATACCAGAGCTGAACAAACTTCTCATATGAGAAGAAACCAGAGGACCAACAGGCAAGCCGATTTCTGTGATGGAAGAGCCCAAGTGACAGCCTGCTGGGACTCAGGATCAACACACACACACATCTGGGAACACAAGTGGCTGTGAACTGCTGTTCGCTGTCCTGAGTTTCTGCCTTCATCCTGACCAGCTTTTCTAAATAAGCTTTTGAATGTTTATTTGCTCCTCGTAAAAACAAAGACAAGAAAAAATGAAGAAAAAACCCCAATCACCCAACAAACCGAGACCAGCAGACTCAGCCCTGGGCTGCCTTATCAATAATCAGATATACAGTATAAAATATACAGCCTGGTACTCCCAAGCACAGCTTTCCTCCTTGTGAGAAAGTAACAGGAACAGGATGAGAAAGTTTCACAAACATGCACCAACACAGTAAGACATTCTATGGATTTAATCCTAATTTAACTAAACTTCCCTTCTGTAACAAGTTTTTAAATATTTAAAGTATCAACACAAACAGAGGAAGTTTCTCTATGGCCACTCACCCCAGCAGCACCATTCCCGTGCAGGGTCAGATGCAGCACATTCCCTTGGATAAATACAGTTCTAAACCAGCTAGAAATTAACATCTTATAAAAAATTCCTGTCTGTCTCAGTATCAGAGGAAAAAAATACATCTCTGCAGCAGTGTTTGCTAATGGATCCCCCGGAGCGAGCGCAGGGAACACGAGGCCACACAGTGCTCTGGTGAGGATTCCCCGTCAATATTTGCATTGCAGAACACCCTCTGCAGCAAAGCAGAGCTCCCCAAGCCACGGGGTGTCAGTTGGAAACCAAAGGGATCCTTGCTGAGCTTCCCCAAGAAGCCAAATGCTTGGCTTACACCACGTGGTGGCAACTTCCAAGGCAGTTCTCAGACATCAAGAGGAATTTCTTCACTGAAAGGGTGGTCAGGCCTTGGCAGGGGCTGCCCAGGGAGTCCCCACCCCTGGAGGTGTCCAAGGAACACCTGGATGTGGCAGTCAGGGCTCTGAGCTGGGGGACAAGGTGGGGATTGGGCACAGGTTGGACTCCATGAGCTCAAAGGTCTTTTCCAGTCTCAGTGATTCTGTGTGAAATCTCCTGAACTGGCAAGAGCTGCTTAGACGGGATCACCACAGCTACTGTGCTCAGAGACAACCCCTTCCCAGCACAGGATCACAGGGATGATCCAGGTGTGCTGTGCCTGGGCTGCTGAAACCTTGGCAAAGCACTGGAGAAAGACAAAGCGTTTGAGGTTCTCCCCTGCCTTGCTGGAGAGCTGCAAAGCCTCGCCCGCCTGTGCAATCCTGGCAGCTCTGTGGGAGCATATGAAAGGAGTGTTGCCATGAAAACCATGCCTTTGAGCAGGATCTTCACTCTGCATTCACAACAGGCTCTGCCTGCACTACACAGACTCCAAAACAACGGTGATGAAACGAGACACTCCACTGCAATCAAACCTGATTGACTGCAGAAGAGAAACTTTGCAGAGTAACATCTTCAAAAGCAAAGTTCCTCCTCAGCGCAGGCACCACTGAGGGATGTCCCCACGGGCAGGGTGGCACAGCAGCCCTGCTACACCAGGGCTAATGGCACTTCCTGACACACACTGAAACAAGCTCTGACGTCTTGCACTGAATTTTCTAGAAGAAAATCAAGGGGCTGAACCTAACCTAGGTCTGAAGGCAACCTAGGAATTATTGTCTTCCCACTAGAAATAAAATAATGAATATTTAAAAAAAGGCTGCAGTATTTCAGAGCTTGGACCAGCACATGGTTGATTAAATATCTGCAAAGACACCTCCCCAGTGTGTCTGTGGTGCCCCAGCCCAGCCATGGTCCTGTCACAGCACGGCTGTCACTCTGCCTGCCACCACCATCACTCACTTGCCCAAGAGCAACAGGATCATCCCTGTCCAGTCCTGCTGAAAATAACATCTCTGTTCCTTCCACCAAATGCCTTTCTCCACCTGGTTGTGAATCCTGGTGGGTTCTGCCAAGCCACAGACTGCCTGCTAAGTGGCCCCACCAGAAGCAGGATCAGCTCTCAGGGCTTTTTTTTTTTTTTTCCCTTCTCAGGGAATTTTTGTTTAGAGAATTCCCTCCTTCTGCACCATAGACCCCAGCTAAAAAATCCCAGGAAAGCAATATACCATTCCTGATCCCCTGAGAACAGGATTTCAGGAGAGGTAGGCCAATGTAGCAATAGAGATTAAAGCACCCTTGTACATCCCCCATTCCTGGCACCCTGCTTTGTATTTCAATTACCAATGGATTCATAAACCATACTTTAGGGGTTTTTCCAAAATTTTTAAAGAGTAGAAGCCCAGTTCATGTCACTCAGCAGCCACACCCCCAGCACAGATGGTTTGAAGTCTTGAGATCAAACAGAAAAGTCCACCCAAGGCAGCAGGAACATGAACAGCAACGCTGCCAACCAAGAGTCTCACGAAGCAGCAGCCAGAGGGTCCCAAATTCCCAGTCCTCCACCAACATAATTTTCCTTCTTTTTTCCTTTACACTTTGCTGCCTGGCTCCAGAAAAGATCTTTCTTTCTAAACTAGGGATTATTTTGGCTCCATCTCAGAAGATCAGTGATACAAAGGCACATCAGGATCCACCACACGTTCCTTCATCAGGACGTGGGCTGAGCCTGGATAATTAGAAATTGGAGCCCTTCAGAGAAGGTGCAGCTCAATTTAGCCTCAAAGTCTGCAGCTTAATTGCAATATAAACTCTTTCCCCAGTTCTAAAGACAACTAAATTATAAATTACAATATACACACAGGCAATCCAGGAATTATTCCAGGGCTATCTCGAGATGCAATAAAAATCTGTGTTTTCTATAATTGATATATGGAGAAGATTAAGATGATGAGGTTTAAATATTTGATATCCACGGGAACCTACTCCTGGCTTGTTTTCCCTGAAGACAGCCTGGAACACACACACACGTGTGCTGTGGCACCAACCAACACAGACCAAGAATATTGAAGAGAAGTCTATTTGTGCCAGTAAACTGCACCCTGGACATCCCTGTGTCACAAGAGTTCTAATTAACCCCAACAACAGTGTTTCTACAGTCAGGATTTCTCCGAATTGAATAATTATCTTTAATTAATCACTCCCAGTCTGTGTGTGTGTCAGTGCTCCAAGAACAGGGCATTCAAAACAATCCTCAGGGAGCACAGGGCTCCTGCATCCAGTGGTTGCACACCCCTGCTGCCCTGTCTTTAAAAACAAACCAAAAAGTCTTCAAAACCAGCAAAGACTACAGAGAACAATTATTATTAATATCTCAAAATCTCCCTTGCTTGCATAAACTGAAGCAGAGTTTGAAGAACAGTTGTCCTGGATAATCACTTTGCCTCAGCTGCCTGACAACCAGGAATTATGCTCCAATATCGCTTGGAAAAAAGGATTATAACGTGTTTCAGTGGTGCTAAATCTGAGATCCACCATCCCTGTCAGACAGAGAACAGGGGGACAGCACAGTGACAAGTGACAAATGATTTCTGGTTGTTTTGCTGTCCCTCAGTTGGGTTTGGGGACGTGGCTGCAGAGCTTAACCCTCCCATGGGCAAACCCTCCCCTACACCAGCAACACACTGGGCTCTCCAGGAACAATCCCAACCTGTGCCTGCAGTGGCCATTTCCTGCCTGGTCCAGGCTGGCAGCACATTCCAGAGCATGGAATGTGCCCAGCTGAGCCCGGAACAGCCGGATCTCCCCCCAGCAGCTCCCTATTTCCATGGCCACTGCTTGTTTCAGCACCACAATTACTGCAGGTGCAGACTCTGAACAGCTTCCCAAAGAAATTTCCTCACAGACAAACAAGAGAAATGCAAGAAATAATGAGGAACTAAGGAGCAACAGGGAAAAAAGAAAATATGTACAAAATTTGGCTTACTTCTCTATTAAATCCAGCGTGACTCCTGGCACCAGCCTGACACTCTTCTGCATGCAGAACCTGGGGAGAGAGTAAAATAAAACACACTAATTGACTGTTTAATGACAAGGTTCTGTGGAGAGAATGTGGAAGGAGGTTTCTTTATTGCACTGTTTCTGCTTTTAAAATGGTGTTTGGGTAGGGAACTTTGGCACGGCATAATGAGACCCAAACAAGGCCCTCAGTATTTGTCACACTCGTGATTATGCGGCGATTTCCATCGTCAGGTGTCAAAACTGGGGTATTGTAACTGTCACAGTGACAAGTTTTCCAACACAGAGCGGGGGAAAAGGGCTCCCAGGCATCCAGCACGGTCTCCCGGGAGCAGCACAACGACAGAGAGCTGGGGAGGATTATGCTGCTGGAATAATGATCAGCGTTGGCTGGGTTTCCCTGAAGAGATGTGGCACTGCAGGCAGGGAAGGGAGAAAGGGAGGGAACGGGAGGGATGTGTCAGGTTCAGACACCTCCGTTATTTAATTAAAAAAACTGCTGACTCCATTTCCTCAGCTTTACAAATCCCACTGCTCCAGGAACACCGGCCCAGGAAACGCCGAGTCCTGTCAGTACCACTCACTGTGCCTGGAAAATCCCAAAAGCTGCCGAACCCAAGCGTGTGTGGGAAGGAGAGATGGCTGCTGGCCCAGATTCCCAGCACCCTTCCCCTCCTGCAGACCTCCCTGGAGGTGCAGAGGGCAGAGTGGGAACAACAGCTCTGGGACAGAAATCCAGCAACTTCAACTCGAGAAATGACTTCCTCAGTGACAGCACCACATTCCCAGCCCATCAGCCCAGTCTTTCAGAAATCCACTCTCTGCTGTTCAAGGAAGGATCTTCCCCTCAGTGTAATCTCAGTTGACATTTACTCAACACTGCACTCATCACACAGTTCTGTGAGGGACCAGGAGGGCTCCATGGGCAGTCCCGGACCAGGAGGGCTCTCCTGCCCAGCAATCCCACCTCCTGCATCCAGCTGCTGCAGCAGGAGCCTCACCTCACCAGAGCCACATCACCCACATCCAAAAGGCTCTTCCCCAGGTAAAGGAGAGAACAATTACTTATTAAGGACAAGATGTGCAGAGCCCATTTCCGAAACCTTGAGGCCCCTCTGGTTTTTCTGTGGCATTCCCTGCCAGCAGGGCATCCCTTGCTGCCAAGGTAAGGATGGGGATAGGCTCTGGAAAGCTCAGTGGTCCCCAGGCTGCTTTCCTGATGTCTGCGTCATCCAGCACAGAAAGGAGCCATAAAGAACCCGTGAACCTGCAGTGGGATCCCTCTGCAATCTGCTGAAATATAAAATTCTTACGACAGTGCATTACAGAACCAGGCGGGGAAATTCCCTCCTAAACACAGCCACAGGCAGAACTGGGTCACTGGGATCAGCCTGGAGCCTCCCTGCACACTGGGGGTGCTGGAAGACTTTACTCCTCTCGGTGCCTCCACATCATGACGTGTCTGGAAGGACTGTGAGAGCAGCACAGCTCTGCCCTGTCACACACTGGCTGTCTCTAAAGAAGTGTGTCCCTGGAAGTGTCCAGGGGCAGCCTGGACAGGGCTGGGACCAACCTGGTCTAGTGGAAGGTGTCCCCATCCGTGGTAGGGAGCTGGAATGAGATGGGCTTTAAGGTCCTTTCCAACCCAAACCATCCCACGATTCCATGTCTCTGTTGCAGCCAAAGCTCTCCCCACTGCCCTGGATATTTGGAAACAGAGCAGTCCATGAAACTGCCACTGAAGCAGGAGCAGCCTCTGCGCCGCCTCTCCAGCAAGCACTGACTGCCAAGAAAATGTACTCGTAAACAAAATGTTCCTCCGCCTGTGTCTGCACCCCCTTCATGGCTGCGAGGCTCACACGTGGTGTCTCGCCTGGGGGCTGTGTCACTGTCACAGACAGCAGGTAACACACTGGGGCTGCACGGAGACAGGCCAGGGAACAGCAGCACCGAAGGAAACCCAGGAACGAGGGTGCAGCTGGTTCTCCTGTGACTCTGAAACTCAGGGTAATCTGTCTAAGTCAATGTGGGACAGAGGATTGGTCGAGTCAACCCCCAAAATCTCAAGCCAAAATGCTAAATAAGTATGTTAGAAAAAACAACCAAAACACTTTAAACATTTGTTTGAACTGACCCAACAGAACATCAGCTGCACAGCTCCCGTCCTCTCCCCTGCCCTTCTGTTACGGGTGTTCTGGAGTACAAACTGCACAGCTCAAATTCCCCAGGCTGAGCAGCTCCCAAAAGTTTTGTTTCTTGTTGTTTGGGGTGTTTCCAGCACTTTTCAGGAGCCCTCTCACTGTTTATGAGCAGGATTTCACATTTCAAAGCCACAGGGCCCTGAAGCCAACCCAGCCCAGCGCAGCCTTCGCTCCAACACGTGGAATTCCGGATCTATAACTGCAGCTTATTAACACCTTCCAGGACTGATGGAAACACAAGCACATGACTCACCACTGAGCACGACTTCCAGTGGAGCTGCTTTTGCTTTAGACAACGTGAAACACTCAGATCTGCGTAAAACAGGGCACCAAACACTCTGATTCCTGCCCGTTTCCTCAATATCCGCGTTTGCTTCCCGACAGTGCCATCCGTCAGGATTAACAATCCATGCAGCTTAGCTCCAGGCTCGCCTCACACAGAGCTTTATATAGTCACAAGATATATTTGGAATACGTCAGCTCACAGCAGTCACTACACACCAGGACAATCAGCAGCCAGGTAGCCAAGATCCACACTCCAGGTTCCTGGAATTGCAGACTGGCATCAGGAGTGTCACACACCACACCCAGAAGGGCACAGCTGACCTGGGTTTCTCTCCCCAGCATCAATTTTTCTTCCCCTGAAATGAGACTGAAGTGGCTGCAGCTGCAACTCTGGCTGATGAGGGATCCTGTCCATCAGTTACCACAGAGCAAAAATGGGATGGATAAACATTTCTTCACCAAACTTTCACTTGCCCATAAATTCCATATATGAAACATTATTAGAGTATCAGTCCAGAATTGCAAAAAAGTTGTATTTCAAAAGCAATTCCTTTCAGGGAAAGGGCTGCACTGAAGGGAAAGGGAAGTTTTAAGGGCAAAGGTTTTTGTGTTTATTTTTGGTTAACTGCTTTAGGGCATCAACATACAGTTTGGATCAAACTCTTGGAATGCAGCAGAGGATCTGGCTTTGCATACATTGTGTTTAACACTGGTGGAAAACAATGTTCCACAAGCAGTACTTATTATTTACAGGATAAACCCACACCTGCAATAATGACAATCAACTGGGAGCACAACCTCCATCGGAGAACAGAGGAGGGATTTCAGTGCAGTGAGTGACACAGTCACTGGATTAGGTGGCAGGAAATGCTTCCCCATCCAGGAGTTAACATGGCACCTTCCAGCATCAGCCCCTGACCAGCTGAGGGTGATGGTTTTAAATCCTTCCCCCGAGGCACAGTTCTCCAAACGTGTTCCCTGTCAAACACCGACCAGACGCAGCCCAGAGAATCTGCCGTGCCCACACCAGGTGTAGCTGTGCTGAGAACCTGCCCTGCTCACCCCCTCAGCATGTTCCCATGGAGATGAAGGAACAGAAAATTCCTGAACAGATCATAATATCTGAAAAAAAACCCCTTTCATAGTACATCTAACAAACAAAACCCACCAAAAAAACCTGTCTTACAGAGCCCCAGCATTTTCACTTTAAATCTGGCAGAAACTGTCAAGTCTGGTAACTGAAGGGAAGGAGAACCCTGAAACCAATCCCTTCCACTTCACTTCTGAAACTCCAATTTGCCATGAACTACTTCATCTCCAACAGGTACCAAAGCCCATGTGAGGGATCCTCATGAAATTTAATGAATAAAAGTAGTTCCCTGAAGCCTTATTTTCATGCTTACAAAACAGTATTTCTCAAAGTTCCCCTAGGGAATTTTGTCACTGTTTAAAAGCTTCCATGAGAAAACACCTTGGGAGCTCATGACATCAAAAAGAGGACAAAAAACTCAACAGGTTTTGTGCTGCTCCTCACAGGAGCAAAGAGAGCTAAAGGCATCACATACCCAAACCAGAACCTGGCCAAATGAACTCAGTTTGCTGCTAATATGAAACAGAAAGAGTACAAAGAATTGTAATTTATTACAAACATCTCCAAAAGGCAGCAAATAACTCTTGGAGCTGTGGTGCCAATTCCTCACCAGCATGTGCAGTGTCCAAAGGCTTCTGCCTGTTCTAACCCCCTCCAGCAAATGCCCTGAAGTTTCTCCATTCTGGACCTGACACAGCCTTGAGGATCAGGTGAGATGTGCCCAAGGGAACAGACCACCAGAGCTCTGCACAGTCTGGGGGCACTGGACTGCCCCCCTGGCACCACAGGCCTTTGTGGCCCCTGTTGCTGGGTAAAATACTGCTCTTGGAAAGCTCCTGCTCCCTGTAGCAGCCTTTTCTAACTTTCTGCCTAATTAATTTGGTTTGTCATTCCAGAACATCTTTCCTTGGTTTATCGTTCCCCTCCTTCCACTCCAGTACTATTTAATGCTGCTGCATTATTTACAGCAACTGCAATATGTGGAAGATGATTTGTGCAAAGGACAGTTTACAACAAGTTGTACTGCACTATGTACTATTCCTGCTCTCTGAGGAAGCAGATATTTAATTCCCAGAACAGTAAATCCCTTAATCTGAGCAAACCCAGATATTGGGTTGAAAACTAAAATGCAGTAAGTAGCAGACAACAATATTTCCACCTTTCTAGTCGTGATTAATAAGCTGCTGTCCCAAATGCACAGCTCAAGCCCTGCAACTCAGCACTGCAAGGGAAGCTCAGGTCAGGTGAAGTGTCTGGATTCACAAATCCCCCCGTCCTGCTGTGAGCCCCACACCCCTGTGAGCCCCTCACTCACCAGCGCAGGGCGATCTTGATGGGGGTGGTGAGGCAGGAGGTGAACAGGTCTGCTGGCAGGTCGGGGATCATGGGCAGCAGCTCGTTGGCCTCGCAGGCTGCCAGCTGGATGCAGTTCTTCATGGAGGGGGGCAGCGGCATCTGCGCCAGGGGGTGGTTGGGGTTGATGGCAGCCACCTGCAGGGAGCAAGGAAACCCCCCGGGGGAGGCAGGGAGGGTCATTTCTACAGCACCAGAACCTGTGAGGAGCTGCCAGTGCCCCATGGAGCTCTGGGTTCAGAGAAGTTAAGGCATAACGGAGCACCGGCCACAGCTTTCACTCATATAATTAACAAAATTCAACTGTTAAGTATTTAATCAGTCTATAAAGAAGAAATACTCTATATACCAATACTGCCATTTTCCAAAACCACAGTGATGCTCCTATTTAAAATTTTGGCTAAGAATATGATTTTTGAGGCTAATAATTCACAGAATGAAAACATAAATAATCTTTCCAGTGCCTTTCTGAACCAGGTAAACAAAGTAAACACTTCAACCACCCAAAATTTTGCTCTCTGGCACTCAGAAGTTCCTAAAGGCAGAGGGGATGCAGTGTAACACCTCACCGCCCGTTGCTGTAGGAGTCAGAAAGCAAAGCACCACCACAGTGACCCATGAGCTGTGTTACCAAAGCTGACAGAAGCACATTTTTCCAAAGACCAACCCTCCAGCCAGCTCAGTATGGGGATACAGTCGACTGATAAACTCATTCTTTACCATCCTTACACATGAAACACTCCGTCTGTGTGAGGAGGGAATCCATTTGGTGCCTCAGAGGGTCAAAAGGGAACAGAACATTGTGTGACAGTCCCAGGGCCTGGCACAGCCACACACCTCCCACCTGGCAAAGCAACCTGACAAGCCAGGGAGAAGTTTCTGCACCCTTTCAAGTTTTTTGATTCTTTAAAGATAATTTTTTCCATTCTAATCCCAGGGGCAGCACTGACACACTTCGGCTTTTTCCAGTTGTCTAAATTAGCTGGGACCTGTCTCTGCTCCCAGCTGAGCTGAGCTGCTTCCAGCAGAGTACAGTACCTGGGGGAATGAAGGCACCCTCAAGCCATCACTCTCAATAACACTGGAGCTCTATCATGGAATCATGGAATGGTTTGGCTTGGTAAGGACCTTACAGATCGTTTTGTCCCAACCCCCTGTATGCCAACAACTAAATAAAAGGTAATTAAAATCCTGCAAAGCTCTTTCATTTGAGGAGAAAGGTTTGAGAGGCAGCGTGGGAAAGCATTAGCTCTTCACAGATGTATAAAAACAAAGCAGTCAAACTGCTTAGCTGTGGCTGTTCACTCCCTGAAGAAAGCCCTGCCCTTGGGGCATCCCTAGAAAGGGCTCTTAGGGGGAAGCACATTTGGAGGGATTTTCAGCTCTCTGAGCACTCTGAAACACTCAGGGTGTTTGTCACAGTCTGGTGGTGCCCCTCAGGTCTGAAGGGGAGCAGCTCAGGCTCCAGGACCTGCTCAACTCCAGCTTCTCCCCAGTATGACGAACCACAGAAACTGGACCCACACACTGGAAATATCTGGAGATTAATTAACAACCTATCAACAACCATAAATGAACAATGGGAGCAGCCAGCAACTACAGACTTGTCAGGCTGCTCAGGACAGTGATGGGACACAGCTTTCCTGTACAGGTCAAAAAAAAGGAGAGGAAAAAAAGAGGGTTGAGTAAAGCCCACGATGAACAGTTATTTTTGCATCCTTAGAGCATCCACTGGCCTCAGACTTTCTACACTGCTTGGCTCTCTCATAAACACAACTTTTTATTAGGGCAAGATAAGGAATCAAAAGATCAGAATCCCTCTGGCAGATTAAGAGAACAGCAAACTGCTTTGATCTCCTTGCAGGAAGATGAGGAACAATTATCCTGATCACTCTGGCAGCCCCTCTGGAGCACCAGTTCCAGCTTCACTTCACTTTTCATGAATTTGAACAATTTGATAATTTATAATTTTCCAAATGAATTCCCATCCACGCTCTGCAGGATGCCCTGAGCTCTCTGCTCTCTCTGGTGCCACGTCTCTGCTTTCTATTAATCACGAGCAGGTACCTCAGTCAGTCATCACAGTTAATGAAATCTAAAGACAGAACGAAAAGCTGCCACACAAGCCTGAAAGTATTTTCATAATCATATTAATTGGTAGTTTTAACCTGTGCTGCAAGAGCAGAAATACTGAAGTGCCAAGAACAGTCACCACAAAAGCCCCCCCAGAAACTGGAATTTGGAAGGAAAGGAGTTATAGCCAGGGATACTGTTACCATCTGCTTGGAGGCTGTATTTGTGACAGTCAGCTGCTTGATTAATTAACATTCCTTCCTTGAAGTTTTGGGGTTTTTTTCATATAGTACCTCAGAGCTGTGAGAGTTTAAGAAGTGACCCTTTACAAATGTCCTCTCCCAGGAAGCTGAAGGCAGCAGGGGGGTCTGGCAGGTGGGAGTCTGCACAAAAAATTCAACTTCTTCCCTTCCACTTTGCATTTCAGATTTACTTCAATGAATTTATTACTAATTCCATTTGTAAGCAAAGACAGCTTTTCAGTGGGAACACATTCAGCTTCAGCACTCTGTGGAACTGGAACCACCACAGGACAATCCCTCCGGATGAGGTTTTTGTTGTTTCACATTTTCTCATTCACTTTAACAGCACAAAACCATAACTGCACCCAAATACAGCCCCAGAAACCAGGCTTTTGTAACCAAAATAAATGTCTCGTTCACCTCAGCATTCATTGCAGCACAAAAGACCATTAGGGTCCAAATTGATTCTATTAACGTTAACATTTAATTAGTGCTTGTATTAAAAACCATTCCAAGTTTAATGGGATAGCAAACTGAACCAGAAAGACTGGAGTGGCAAAGCTATTTGCAAATTAATTTGCCTTCCAACATGGTTTTAAACACATTTTTCAGTGTACACAGCAAAGCAAGCTTGAAGTTCATTTGTGTTCACTGAACACCACCAAAGCTCTGCAGCCTGTGCTCTCACCTCCAGCTCCTGCTCCCTCTGTAGTGCAAATTGCTTGAAGGACTTGACAATAAGGCCGGCGTTGGAGCAGTCGTAGACGAAGATGGAAGGACTTCCCATCCAGGTCTGCAGGTCGTATATGGAGAGTGGGATGTACTGAGTGTAGTTCTGTAGGAGAAAAACACCCACTCCAGTCACCATGAGGCAGAGAAACAACAGAACTTGAACTGGTGAGATAACAAAACACACCCATAAATTTCCAATTCTGAAATCCCCAAATAAAACCTACATTGACCATATTAATCAATTCAAGTATCAGGCAATAGCTACCAAAAACTAGGACTGGGAACCCAAGTCAACACTAACCACGAGCAGATTTTATTGTGGCATTGTTTGAAACATTCAACTCCAAACTAAAAGCCCAAAACTCCACCAGGCATTTTCAGTATTAGGTATTTAGAGCTCTGATTTGTGCTAACAACTCCAAACAGCATTTAATAGTCCAATTTTATCCCAAATTTCTGCAACACTGATAAAGGATGCAAACCAGCTGTCTTTAATTTAACATCAAACATCCTAAACTGAAAAGCCCATCAATAAATCAAGAAGGATAATTAAGCCCCTGCAGCCCATCAGCCCTACCCTGCCTGAGCTTAACGAGATGCTTCATAATTTTATTACAGCTTTAACTTCTGTGCAACTTTCTGAATTATCCAATAAAATTAAAACCAACAAAGCTGCCTTCGACAGAGCAAAGTACCCACAGCCCCCTTTCTGTAAATAGGAAGGATTTTGTTCTGTGTCTCCCATTTTAACGCCCCCAAATAACCGGGGGCAAGAGCATAAAAATCAGACATTTAAAACCAGCTGTGAAGGGCCAACCCTGAACTAATTGAGCCGAAAATATAAACCAGAGAGGATTTCTGCCTGCAAAGAGTCACCATCAAACACCCAGTGGCTGCCAGCAAGATCCTTCCCAGCTGCAGGGACAGGACAACCTGGCGTTCCTACAGCCCTGAGCTTGGCCCAAAACCCTCAGGAAAAGCTGTGGTGTTCCTATTAACATCAGCAGAATGATGGATGGGATCATAACTCCCATTTAAATTCAAAAGACTTAAAATAGCTGTAATAAAACCAGTAAACTTTTGCAAAAATCAAATTTTCAAGGACACGTATCAGTGTCGATAAAGACAAAAGGGATCATAAACCATATGTTACGTAAGGTGGGGAAGGGTAAGGTATTTCCAAACCCAGTTTTGCCCATATATAACAGTTTTGGTTGTTTCATTAAAATTAACAGGAGAAATTGTTTATAAAAGCCACAGTTTTGGGGAGTTGGGAGCTCTGCAGATCACTGCAGGATGGAAATGATGCATGAACAGCTCCTCTACAGCACAGACCTTTCTTAAGGTCATTCCTCCCATGAAGCACATTCCAGTCACAGGAAGTTACACATAAAATACCTGCTCTGACACATCCAATCAACGACATTTTATGGGCATGAATTGTTTTAAATTCATATTTCTAATGCATCTGGCTCTAGCCAAGACTGGATTATAGCTCTGATTAATATTGTGGTATTTCCAACCAGGAGAATTTTATATTCCAACTCTACTGTGGGGGTCACATAAAACATCAACATTTGCTAATGATATGTAAATGAGCTAATTTGAAGAAAAAAGGAGTGTTAACTAAGAGTTTTGCAGCGTGGTTGTTCAGGGTGATGCTTTGATGCTGCCTGGGTTGGGCAGAACTCGGTTGGATGGTTTGTTCCCTGACTTTGGTTTGTAGGGAGAAGTTCCTGCTCTGCTCCCACTGCTCCCACCATCCCTCTGTGCCTCTTCACAGGAACGACACAACAAACATCCCAACTGGGAATGGGCTGGGAACAGATTTCGCCACCACTGGCCAGTGAGCCCAGAGTGCAGCTGCTCTCAACAGAACCCCTCAAGAACTCGGAGCAGGAGGCAGAGGCAGCAGCTGGGCCCCACCTTGTTGAAGACCCAGATCTCCCCGTTGACGGTGGGCCGGGGCACGCCGTGCCCGTTGTAGTGGAACAGCACCCGCTCCTCCTTGGCGTTGCGCCGCAGGGACGTGCACAGCTTCTTCACCTCGTCCACCGTCGGGTCCAGGCTCTGCTTGTACCTGGCCTGGGGCACAGAACAGAGAACCCTTCAGCTGTGGGAAACAACCACTTCACATACTGGGGGCCATAGGAATGTGCACAGAAACTGTTTACTCTGGGAGAAGAAAACATTTCCAGTAGAGCTGAACAAACAAAGTACGTCTGCGATGGTGTGTGGGCCTGTGCACACATGCACACCAACAGCACGGGTTTGAGGGAGTTTATCACAGCTCCCAACTCTGATCCATTTCACTCAGCAATTATTAATACTCAAAAAGCCTCGGGAAGGAGAAATCTGTTGCAACATTGGCCAGACTCAAAACTAACCCCTCATGATGACTGGCAACCAGTGACAGGACCTGAGTCCTGTACAAACCCTGCCATTAGGAGCCTGTTTATAAACCAAACTAAGGCCTCAGAAGTTTGGACTTTTTAGGTTTTCCTCTATGACAGGGAAAGATAAGAAAGTCTTAAAATATCAAGGTAAAAGAGGATCAAGCACTTTAATGTAGAAATGGTTTGTTTATCTATGAAGCTTGAAAAGCAGATAACGGTGCTGCTCAATTAACAGTGAGCATCCCCAGCCAGCAGGGAAGAGGGACACAAGGAATGGCAGCACTTAATGATTGCAACAATGGAGAAAAGCAAGCAAAAGGAGGAAAAATATAAAGCAAGAAGCAGTGATGTGACACCCTCATCCTTCTCAGGAACCTTGGCACTCAGGAGAGCGAAGAGGCCACATTAATCTTCCCACGGATCCTCCACCTCCTCCTCTCTCCACTCAGTGCTGTGATGAAGACGCTGATTTGCAAAAATGTGCCCCTTAAATCCTAGCCTGCCTGTTGGCAGCTTTACCAGCCACCAGAACCAGAGTGCTGGGGGATTTTTCAGCCTTTTTTCCACAGGAGAACCCACTCATTCGAGCCCTCCTCGTGTCCCTCGCGCACCAATACTAAACACAGCTCACAATTAATGGAGGGGCATTCATACTCTGAAACTAAAGTCTGTAGACCTAAACATCCAAATAGCTATCTAAATAGCACTGGCCATATTTAATGCTTAAATCTGAAGTGAGGTGGCTCTGCCCCAAAGCCCATTGCCCACGGACACACTCTCACACAATTAGTTATTTTTCAAGCATGAAATCACCTTGTAATGACGTGCAGGAAAACCAACACCAGGATGAATTTCAGTAAGCTGAGAAGCCACAGAGCTGGCCTGGACATCACCAGCCACCATCAGCCACACGCAACAAGACCCCCCAGTTCCCACATTCCCATCACATCTCCAGGAGCCACAGAACAAGAAGTATAAACTAAATTAACTCAAGTATTGAATTACTGAGCATCACCTGGAGAAGGTAACAGCATTTGAAACTGTCTGGGTAGCAGGAAAAGGGAAACCAGGAAGCAGGACTTCAGTCTTTAAAGGAATCCAGAGGAAATCCAGAGCAGGCTGAGCTCTGTGCTGGGCACTTGGTCAGAATAACAATAAACAAACAGAACAATGAACAAACACCTCAGGGAAGAGCCCATTCAGCAACTTTAATGAGGAGTCAGACTTTTTAAATCAAACTCTTATCTTGTAGAGTTTTTTTAAGAAATCAAAGAGTCTGGAGATGAGAGGAAGTATCTTTTTTATATAAACCCATTTGGATTCCCAGAGGATATTTAGTAAGATCTCAACACAAGATTGGGAGGAAAAGTCCATATATAAAGACTTGCTTATGAAACAGGCAGGTGGGGGGAGAATCCTTAATTTTGTCCACAGAGAGAAGTCGCTGGGAAGTTCCAAGAGGATCAGTTTTGTAGCCTGACTCATCCAACAGTACTAAACACTGTGGGAAGGGGCAGCAGGAATATGACTGCCTGGTGGTGGCAGAGGGTGGTCCCGGATCCCTGCAGGCAGACCCTGCCACGGGGACAGGCCCAGCAGTGGTTTGGAAGAGGATTTTCACTACCATTGTTTTATACTCACGAATTCCTTTTCCACTGACTCCATCACTACGGACTCCTCCCGGTGCTCTGTCTCCCTGCACGATGCCAGGCTGGCCTGCTGCCAGGCCTGCTGCCAGGCCTTCTGAGGGGGGAGCTCTTCTAGTGAAAAACTACAAACTTCACTCATAAACAAAAACACTTTGTTCTTTGGTTCATTCAGAACAGTGATTAATATCTCAGGCCTGCGATTCACCGTGATTTAATTTTAATACTGACTAAACCACAGCTTTTTTCTTGCATCAAAGGAAGATTTAGGATCCTGCATTTGCACTGGCTTTGGAGACACATCAAAGAACAGATGAATTCAGAGCTGTACACGAACACTTATCTTTGCACAACTGCACAATAAACAAACAATCACAGACAAGAACTCTTTCAGGAGCAGTAGAATCAAGCCAAATTTTCTGCTCATTTTGGGGTTTTCTATCACCTTGCAGCCTCCTCCTGAAGGTTTGGCTGTTTTCACTGAATATTTAGGATGAATTCAAATTCCGAATTCTCAACCCTTTTACAAATGGCCCGTCCCAGGTTGCTGGGATGAGCTGGGGGTGCACGATGCAGTCCCACAGCACATGGTTTAACAGCCTGGCTTCCTCAGGAAACCAGTCAAAAACACACTCAGTCTTTGGAATTCATGTAGGAACATGTTCTGCTCTACCCCAGTACAAGCCTTGGTTTAAAATAACCCTTAACTGTATCCCAGAGACACAAACAGCAGCAGGAGTCTGTTGTGTGGTAACTTCAGATAACTCAGCACTGTAAGAAGTGACTGCAATTTATCCCTACTTTCCATCAATCCTAAACCCAATTAAGCCCAAGCTGATATGGCCACAATAACTCTTGGGTTAGACACATCATGCAAATGCAAATTATTCTGGACCACAGCCATAGACTCCAGGCTTTTTAATTTTTATTTTTTTAAAAAACCCCCACCTTTCAGGTGTTTTAATTTTGGCTGTGGGCACATGAAATTACCCTGATGTAAATTCATGAGGATTAGTCCAAGATAATAAAAACTGCATATTTAAGTACAAGGGAGTGTGCTGGAAATCCCAAATTGACGTTATAAGTTGCAGCTTAACCTGGCTAACACGGGACATGAGAAAACATTGCTGATAAAATTATTAGTCACTGCTGACTTGAAAAGTACTAATTACAGTGAAGACACACTATAACTTAGAGCTGCTGAAGTTTAAATGCCTAACCAAGCCAAGGGAAGACTCTGGCCAGTCTCAGGCCAGTCCTCTGAGGCCTTTGGCTGCATCTCAAACCCATCTCTGTCTCTCCGTGCTGATTCCCTGTGGAGCAGCCCGAGGCTCCCCCAGGGAATGTGCTGATGCCCAGGATGGGATGCACTGCTGGAGCTGAGCTCTGAGTGTGCCACATTTCCTCTCCTGCCTGGAGTCAGCACTGTGGTGACTTTACCTTCCCTCTGCAGAGTCTCTGACCTTGCTTTTAAGTCCAATGTGAAATGAATTCTGAAGTACCTAATCCTCATTGTACAGACTCGGGATTCAGTAATACTTCCAAAAAAAACACCTTGGAGCAGTTTGTTCATGAGAACTGATGTTGACAGGGAAGACAAAAATCAGGACTACTAACCTTGAGTGTCTGCTATAACACATCCAGGAGACAGGTGTGTGTCTCAGCAGTTACAAGCTGCTTCACACTGCAGCTCTGTGCCAAGGTTTACAGAAATTCCGCCCACCAGCCTGACCTGCTTGGTACAAATCCCTCCCTCTCTGCTCAAATAAACGTTCTGAGAGGGCTGTGTAAATAACAGTTCATTTTTAAACAAAGGGAATTGTAAAAGAACTCAAGTCTGCTTCTCATCCGCCAGATCTGCATCCTCAGCCCGCTGGATGGGTCACATCACAAAATGCCCTAACAGGATTTCAAGTACACCCCAGGACACATCCTTAAAACCTGCTTAGTCAAACAACCTAACTCCCGAGTATCAGTGTCATTTTAGACACATTCCTTCTCTAGAACCTCAGTTTTAAGACCTCTACAGTTTTAGGCTCCACATCTTGTTTCTAAAATACAAACTTAAAAGCTACTGGGACCCCAGTTTAGGCTGCAGGACCACAAACTGGTGCATCCTCAAACTGGCCCAAGTGCATCCTGCTCGCAGGAAGCAGCTGCAAGGTTGGACTCATGCAGGGCAAGAAGTTCATCTTCTCAACACTAAATAATTATTCAGTAATTTCAAGTTTTCCTCTGATTGCAAAGTAATTGTTTAATAAAGCAATATTCTGATTAAAAACAACTTAATGAGTCAGCAGAAGGAAAACCAATTGTTATGAGGTTTATGCTTTGTTAAGCTCTATAGGAAAGGGGTTAAACCCAAAGCATTTCACACTTTTCTCATTCTGCCTTAGAGATGAGCAGGAATACAAATAAAAATGTCAATAGTTTTCTCTGCTAATGCTCTGAGTTTTGCACAAAACTGGTGTCTGTCAGAAAGAAGCTCCAGCTGTGTAATACAGCAACCTTTGCATGTCCAAGTCTGCAAGCTCTGAATCCCTTGGCCAGGGTGGCATTTACAGATAAAGAGCACCAAGGATGCTGCCAGGGGATGTGCAGGAGGCTCCTCCCTGTCTCCCACTGCCAGGGACTCACCACTCCCCACAGAACACAAAGACAAGGTGTTTCTAAATAGGTCACCCAGAGATGGGTGGTAATTACAGAAACACATTAATCAGCTTTGCGAGGCAGAGCTGCTTTTCTCTTCAAGAAGCCTTTTAACATCAGCTCTGTCTTCCCATCTCAGGACAAACTGACATCAATGGTCAGAGCAAAACACCCTCAAACACACAAATCTTGCTCATCTGCCAATTCTGGCCCCGTTTGGATGACAAAGCACAAACCAAAACCCAGGTGAAGTATAAAATATGTGAATGGATGTTACTGTCAGGAGAGTGTGGAAAGCAAGGCAAGAGTAAGCACGGTCACTAAAGGGCTGCCTTCAACACAGGATCTCAGAATAACAGGAATTCAGATGCTGGGTGATAAATCCAAGGAAAAGCAGCTCAGAGGCAGCCTCAGGAAGCTCCACCTTGGCCAAGGGGACCTTTTGCTTCTGCAAAAGCCCAGATGTGTAAGGGAGGAGGAGGCAGCAGGTGACAGAACCTGATTCCTGGCAGCTCCTGACCCCCCAGCCAGGGGCAGCTCAGTGGCACTGATGCCTGGCACTGCTCAGAGCTGCCCCACAGTCCCACTGCTGCATCACTTTGCTCATGAAGAAATCATCTTTTCTTACAAGTGAAATGTCCTTTTCATTGTGATTCAAATGTACTTTTCTGGACTTCAGCTCCTGCCTCCCCTTTCCCCATCTTCTCCCTTCCAGGGCATCCCACCCACAGTCTTCCAGGCTTGCAGCAGGATGCCAAGACCCACAGGATTTCCCCATAAAGTTATTTTGCAAGTTTGTTGTCTTAGTCCCAGAATGCCAGGCCCTGCTATCTGCAATGCATGAACAGTTCAGTTCACAGAACAGCTTAATGCCACTTCCTTGTCTTTACAGCTTCTGAACACCCTTCCACACAGCAGTTCATGCCTGCAACCATTTTTTTGCTTTTTGTGACTCATTTTTCCAGGAGAATCTCAGACAAATCAGTATTAAATACATTACTGCTGCAATTTCACAGTTTCCACTTTCAGTGGTGTGTTAAAGATTTATCAGATTTCTTTTTCTCACTATCAAAAGCATTAAAACATGAGTTCTACCCAGACTGAGCCCTGGGATTGCAGTAGGGAGCTTCCCCCTTGTACAGCTGATTCCCACATCCTCCAGTTCCCACTGCTGTAGGAGCTTTTCCATACACAGTTGCTCCCAGGTGAGGACAGTGCCTCCAGGACAACTGCAGGAGTCCCTGCCATGGTTTAGGATGATGCCATGACTGGCTCCTGGAGTCAGGGCCTGGAAGCAGGAGGAGGAAATAGGTGGCCCAGATCAGATGTGTCAGCACAAAAAGAGCAGCTTCAGTGCAAGGTGTCTTTGGGGATGGTTTGAAGCCAGACCCTGGTCTCGTGCTCTCTCCAGCCAGGCCAGGGTTGGGATGCAGCTCACTCAGAGACCACCAGAAGGAAATCTGCAACTACTGCTTCATTTGTCCTCATTTTCTCTGTATTCACAAGACAAAAAAATCCAGGTTTAATCCTTTCCCATACTTAAAATCTGTGCATTTCTGGCCAAATGGCCAGTGCTTCCAGAGGGGTATTTTGTGAAACAGCCCCTGGCTGACAGTGACACTCTGAACAGCACCATGACAGGTTTGCAGACAGGAGAATGGGAATAACTGGGCTTGGCAATTAGACTTGTTGACTCCTCTCCTACGAGAGACTTTTTTTTTTTGTTCTGAAAAAATAAAAGTGCTGGTTTATGCTGAAGACAGTTGATCTTTAACAAGACAGCAAAGGATTGATACAGCAGAATTTTGCAGAGCCTGAAATAGCTGCCAAATTCAAGAGGCTGTTGGGAAATAAAAACCAACAAACATAGTCCTCTAAGGAAAACCTGGTTTTGTTAAACAAGGTCACACTGTCTTTTCGTTGTTTCTTTCCTTCTTATTCTTTTTTCCTTACATGTTCCTGCATCTACAGAGTAGGGAGACCAAGTACCAGTTTTCCCATGTTCCCCTTTGGAATTCTACAGCATTTCTTCTGCAGGAGCAATTAGTATTTGCTGTTGTTTTAAAAGAAAAACCCTACAGAAATAAAGGAAAAGTATGACTCACTGAGAGACCAATAATTAGGTCATGTGTTCAATTAGTTTTCATGCTTAAGTAGTTACTCTTCAGGAAATGCTCCCCCTTTGATGTGCAGCAGCAACTTCCCAATTAATTAGGCAGAAAGAAGCAATGAAGGAATGAAACCTCAGAAACCTTATCAAAGCCCAGAGATCTCTAATGAGGGGAACAACAGCATCAACAACAGACAACTGGCACTAAAAGGTAGAGGCTTTCAATGATCCATTTCAAGTATCTTGGCTGTACTTCCTTTGAAATTAAGAGAAAACTGTTGGGAAGCAGACTAGAAGAGAGGGAGACGCAGCCTGTTTGATCAGAAAATCACTGTTTCCTTGAAGGCTTGTCACAAAAGAGATAATCTACCCATACTGGAGGAGGTGTGTCCTCAGAGAGCATCACTCACTGGTGGAGGCAAGAGGCATCACACAACGGGTGAGATGGGATCAGAGAAACACAGGAAAGCCCTTCATTTAAAATCTGCATTAAAAACCTGTGTACAGTTAAGCACAAGGGGACACAGTGCTGGGAGTCCCAGCCTGGCACCAAGCACTTGGGGAAAGGATCATACACAGCCATAGCTCAACTAACTAACTAGTTAACTATCTAACTAACCAACATTCTGCCCGTGCCCACAGAGCAGCAGCAGCCAAGCCTGTTTGGGATCAGGACCCAGTTTCTCAGTTCCCCCGGGCCCTGCTGCAGTCCTGCTCCTGGATGGTGTCACCTCTCTGAACCAAGGGGAAAATGGGCACAACCACATCCACTAAAAGGCTGGAAAGACCCAAAATGTGCCCAGATCTGCCAGACCAGTGAGTGCAGACATGTTATTGCCTGTCTCTTAACAACTGCCATGGATGTGAGGAATGCAGCATCACAAAGAGAACTGCACAGGAAGAGAAGCCAGATTGCTGTGGGAGTGTCCCCCCACCCTCAGTGAGCAGGGATGCTCCAGGAGCAGGCATTCCCAAACACCAGTACTTGCTTCCAATCCACCCTTCCCAAAGGCTTTCTAAAAGTTTATTTAATCTTGTCTTCTAGATTTCCCCAGTCCTTCCCCCATCCAGGATTTTCATCCCCCCTCACAGCTCACAGTTCTTCACCCCAGGGATCCCCTTCAGGTGGAGCTATAATGAAATCAGCTAATTCCATTAGAGAAGTAAAACACTCAAAACGACTCTCTTAGTGCAAGAGGAGGAAACTGAGAGAAGGAAAAGGGAGACAACAATGTAGCACCTGAATTAAAACATCAATACTGTAACTGACTTTGTTTTATTTAGGCAAGTGGGTGTAAGGGGAGGAAATTCTTTGGGTTGGGATGTTTTGAGCTCTTTGGCCTTGCTGGTTGTTGCACAGGGTGTGCAGGAGCCCTGGAGCTCCTGACCTGGAGGGGCAGGAAGGGAGTGGTGATGCCAAATTACAGACTTGCTCTGGGAAATCTTACAGAGGCACAAACCTCTCACACCCCATGAAGCTACTTATCAGAGGATGTAAAAAGTCCCAAGTTCCACAGAAGAACTGACCTTCAACTTGAAATAAAGGTTTCTGTACAGCTGCAAGATCCCACTACAGTAGTTCTGTAGGATCTCAGAACAGCTTGGAGCACTGGAGGAGTGTGTGTCTGACATCCTCCTTGCCTCACCTCTGCCCAGGAAGGGTTATGAACTGCACATTTTGGCCTTCCTGGCAGGGCTGGGAAAGTTCATCAGAGAATAAGGAACAGGGCTGCAAAAAGCACCTGGTGCAGGAGTGACACTGGGATTCATGGGGACCAGTAAAATCACACCAGAGGTGTCCAAATGATTGAGCAAAAGGAAGAAAAAGTCCTGTGAATGTTCTGGTCAGTTTAGAGTTAAAGAGAGAAACTGGTCAAAAGCCACTGCCAACAAAGAGAAAGCAAATCTATAATTTCATGCAAATTTAATAAGCATATGCTCCAGACTACTTCATACCAGGTCCTTTATTATGTAAACTTGCATCATCCAACCCACAGCTCTGCCTTCAGCTGCACAGCCCCTTCTCAGGGCTCAGACACAGGGAGGGAAACTCAGGGAACTTCACTGTCTGGGCAAGGCTGGGAGCCAAGGAAGGAGACAGAGGGGGAACAAAGCCTGGCACCCTTCTAAGAAGCCAGCCCATCCCACAGGTTCTGTGCAAGCATCAGTGCTCACAGGGTAGCTGATGCTTTGATACAAAGTGCTGGGGTTCAGCTCTGACAATTCCAGCCAGGAGGATGCAGAAAACACACTCTCTCCATCCAGTCCCTGAGCACAGGAGCAGCAGAGCACTGCAGAACACCTTCAGCCTTCCCACCAGCCCCTCTGCTCAGCTCTGCAGTGCCACAGCACAGAGCCAGGTCCCAGGTTCTACTGATAAATGGAGGTAAACTGGGACTTACAGAGCAGTAACTCCTGCTCATAAAAATCCCCACGAGCTCCTGCATCTCCATAAACCATCTCTCTGCAGCAGCACTTGGAGTTCACAGTCCATTAGTCCTATTTTCAAAGTCTGTTGACTCTTAAACTAAGGCAAGTTCCTGCCTTTGGCATGGCACAACATGCAGTGAAGCCAAGAAAACTGAATTCACACCTCAACGACAGGGAAATTATTTGCCACTCACTGCCAGCCCAAGCCAAGCCGTGCTCTGGCTGGGCACTCACTCCAGGGTTGCACCTAATGCAGGCAGGTTCTGCAGGGGGTAATAAATGAAGGTCAGAAGCAGAGAAATTCCATTTCAATATGATCAATTCCTTATCTAAATATTTTAAATGCAGAGCATGTGAGTAACCTCCGAAAGAAATTCCAAGTATTTTATTCTGGGCAGTTAAAGTGGTACAAAGTGCTGCCTCAGCCAAAGGCTCCCCTTTCCCACGTGTTCTCTGGATGCTCCCTGCCAAACCCTCTGCTCCAGGCCCTGCCACCACTGAGCCCCAGTTCCACTGGGCTCCTCCAGCCATTCCCCAGCCCACCAGGCTGCAAATTCCCAAACCAGGGGAGCAGTTCCAGCAAAGGTCCCTTCAGTCAGGCACTACAGTGCCTTTCCCTCCCTTTTCTCCTTTCATTCTCAGCTGCTTCAGCAGCCCCCTGGATCCCTGTAATTGAACCTCCTTCTAGACTACCCTCAGGTTTAACCCCTTCCCTGCCCAGTGATACTCAAACCCCATGACCCAAGGGAGGGTTAGGGAAGAGCTGTCTTGGTTTCTTTTCACTTTTTCACCAGCACCTCAATTGTCACTGCACTGAGCTGCAAGAACTCTGACTTGTTCAGAGGATTCTTTATCAAGACAGATCGAGCCCCAGCTCTGTCATCTCCTGCTCCCTCCCCAGCACAATCTTTATTTGAGAATTGCATGATATGTCTGAATATTGCTTAACTGCGGGATTTTGCAGATGAAACAACAGCTGAAGTGGTTTCTACTCCCACAGCACACAAATTTATTTAGCTACACAACAATAAAGCAAAGTCTTAAATTTAATCAGAACAAATACTTCAAGCAACAGCAAGCTGATAAATTATTTAGAAAGGGGCTCAATAAGACCTGGAAGGAAATATCCATCAGCTGTGCAGCCTGGGAGCTTCCAGAAATAAGGAATTTTCAAGCTTTACCCATTTTACAGATTTTTTCAGCTAAGCTGTTTGTACTGAACACAAAGGGGGGTGTTTGAACAACATCCTGCAAACAGAAGCAGCCAAGGACTGGCAGTGATGGCACAGGACTGGTCACAGCCTTCCATCACCAGGAATCAGCACCATTGGTACATTCCCAACAAGGTATTCCTGACAGGCAGCTCGTGCTGGGAGGACCTGACAGCCTGGGAATATTGGCTATTTCAGAAGATTTTAATCATTTGGTCTTTTTTTCAGACTGTCCCGTTTTCCCCAAACTGTCTTCCTTCCCTCCATTCCAAACCACTCCAAACCACTGAGAATCAGACCAAACTAGATGCATTAGTATTTATATGAAAGCTCTAGTAAATTCAATAATGTTCCTATTGTTTTATTGCACATGGCACATCAACTTCTCTTTATTACTGCAGAAAACTCAAGAGCCCTGTGGAGTGCAATAAACCAGGACGTGTTTGGCTTTGCAATGTTTCAGGGGCTGTGATTTCCTGCAGGAACCAGGAATTCACCAGGAATTCACCTCCAAGCTCTGGGATTGCCTCCACCAGGCCCATGCAGGGAACCTGCTCCTTCTGACCTGTCCCTCACCCCTCAGTACCAGGGACTCCACTACAGAGCACAGAAAAGGGACTGTTTTCACCTTTGCATCAAGATGTTTTACTCTCCTTTTTGATTTCAGGCACTATTTGAATTTTCTGCCAAATTCTTATTGTCAGTGTACCACAAGGAAAAACACCAAAGTAAATTCTCTTGTCTTAAATACAATATCTACCATAAATGCTTCAAGACAAGCCCTTCTGATAGAAACATACTTAAAAACACTTCAGAAAAAGGCATTCAACAGACCATGATGCACAGACTCAGTCATTTAAGGTTTCACCAGGAAAACAGCCCAGGAACACTCACCCTTGGCTGCCAGTTCTCATACTGCTTCTGCAGGTTGGCCCCGATGGTTTCCAGAGCCTTCTGAGGCCCCATGGACAGAGGATCTGGGAACAGAACACAGAGGAGCATTTCTGACCCCAGCTGAACCCCTCAGATCACTGATAGTGTCACACAGGCTCCTTTCATGACCGATTTCAAACTCACAAACTTGTCACTCCTCATGGAATGTCCTTGGGGCAACACCCAACTTCAGTACAAATGCAGTTCATTACAGACTGTAATGAACTGGAGGATTCATTACAAATCCTCAAGCTGGAGGATTTCTCTCACTAAGCTACTAAACACAATTTTGTTTTGAAGGACAGGAGAAGCATTGCATCTGTTTCCTTCAATAGTAAAAAAGGTTTCTATTGTAAACAGTGACAAAAAATTCAAACTGATTAAATATTTGATGATAAACATTTTCTCTTGATGGATGAAAGTCCTGCTTCATTTACTTCCTTTGCTTCTTGCTTCTCAGATAATGTGCCACTTGTAATATTTAAGAAGTTAATTTTATCACTAGATAATTACAACCATCCATACATAGCAATACAATTCCAGTCTATGTGCTTTATTCAAATACCATGAACATATAATTACACTATTAACAAGCTTAAAAAAACCCCAACCTAGAAACTAATATCTTACTATTTAATATAAATTATTTTAAAAGCATTTAACCAAATCAATGAAGGTTTTTTTTTTAATTTTTACAAATATTGTACTTTTGTTGGAAAGAAAATATAATAAAGTAGGATGAAAGCAGGATTGTATGAGTTATTTTTCTTTCATGAATAAAAGCTAGGATCTTATTTAAATTATAGCAGTAAACTGCAATTGGAGCAAAAGGAGTTTCATACCTCCCTGCACATCTGCAAAGACATTCTCACACACCCCACTCGCTTCTCCTGAGACTGGGGTAAGGAAAACATCCCATATTTCTGCAATTACCTTTCTCAGAAGTTTCAAGTCGGCTGGAAATGGAAGGAGCACTTGTGTACATACACACACTGAAAATTTAATTACAAAACTGCATTCAAAATTCTCTTCGCTAATGATAGGCACTAATGACTTTATTTAAATGACTCTGCAATGCTCCTCATTCCCTTTGCTGGTGTATCAGTGGGACATCAGAGCTGTTCCCTCCCCTGCACTGATGGATCTGCTCCTGCCTGCTCAGGGCTTTTCAGCTGCTTCAAAGTCATCAGCATTTTTAGGTTAAAAACCTGAGATGCTGTGATTCATGAAAGCAGGTAAAGCAAGGTTAGAAACAAGATCTTCTGAAAGTTTTTTCTTTAAAATTCCGTTTGTGCAGTGATTAATTTGCTCCTGAGGCCTGTCTAAGCCCCAGAGTTGAGGATTACAGTGGTATGTGCTGGAGGCTGAACGTTCCCGATTCCTAGATAAAAAACAAATCTCTCTGAGAAAGCTTTTGTACACAACATATTTCCTTCTAATATTACTTCAGATTTGCCTCATCTTGATAATCAGACTTTTTTTTCCAAAAACCAAGGGAACTTTTCATTGCTTCACAAAAAGACTAGGAATTTAATCCGACGGTGCATCAAACTAGCAAAACCAGGTGTTGGAACTGCTGGCAAGACATCCTTGGGAATAATTCCAGGTCTTCTGAATTCATGTTTCCAATTAAAACAGCCCTGGAGCAGCCACCTCAACACACAGCAAAGTCCTTGCATTTTACAAACCTCCCTGCTCTGCTGTGTGAGGTAGCAAAGGGGGATTCAAAGCTTTGCAGACCCCAGCACTCTGAGGATGGAACTGCTCACAGATTTCCTCAGATATTTATAAATCTACCACAATTAAAAGGAAGTAAAGCAGCTCATTAACAGCTGGTTTGCTCCATGGTATCTCATTTCAGAACAAAGCAGGACATGACCTAAGGCAGCAGTTGGGGCTGGACTCTTGAGTGACCCACAGAGAGAGAGAAATCAGATCCCAGATTTCCTTTTGTTCACCCCAGTTTTAAGTTCAGGAAATTCACAATTTTCAGATGCCCTTCTATGCTGTGGCTCAGTATTTGCAGGACTCAGGGTCAGCTGGAGCCTGGAAGCCCTGGGGACTCACCAATCCAGCATTCCAGGCGGGCACAGGGAGTTGTTTTCACCACGTCAGGAGGGTCCACGCCGACATTGAGGCACAAAACTAAGGCAACACTTACAGTCTTCATCTGCAAAGACAGGCAATAACACACCTACTTAGTGCAGAAACAGCAGCAATTTTCACTTGGGTTCAAATTTTACCACTCTGAGAACTTTTGAAGGGTTTCAACCAACCTCTCTTACCTGCTCTCTCACATGGACTATTCTGAGCAAGGCCTGACTGATTACATTTTTCATATTTTTTATTAGAACAGTACTTAGACCCTATGTTACTATTTTTATTATTATTTCCAGAGCCCATTCTTCTCTTTCTGAGCATGGAAATAGATATCAGTGAACTTCTGCTACTCATCTTAAATTAGCCATTGTCCAGCTGAAACATATTATTAAAACATGAAGAAATGCTATTCACGGTCCCTGATCAATATTATAATGCAGTGCATGAGCTCTAATATTAAAACTAAGCATATTACAATGGAAAAACCCCCAAGTGACAAACTAAACCTTAAAATCCTCAAACAAACAAACACACATCAAAACAAACACATTAAGTCCATTTCTTCTTTGTTTTCTGCACACCTTAGTTATCCTGGAGAGCCTTCTTAGGAGAAATCCTGTCTTGGATCCCTCCCTGGGCCTGTTCCAGCTGCTCCAGCATCACCCTGACACTGCCCAGGCAGCACATGGGGTTGTGCCACGTGGGCACCACGAATGTACCAAACCCAAGCCCACCAAACCTCACCTGGGACTGAAAACCTGCATTAAACCAATGGCTGAGCACCACAGCCAGATAAAAACACTGTTGAAAACTATTATTGCATGTCTTCATGGTCTCTTCCACACTCCCTCGTCCCAACCCCTAAACCAGAGAAGCAAAACAAAGGCTCCCAGTAATTCCATCAGGCACTCAGTGCTTGTCTGCACACCCACACCCCCACTGCAATTCACAACAGGAGGGGAAAAAAATCTAAAATTTCACACTTAAGAGAAATCCTAGAGCCACACAGATGGATAATTTATAAGGAAACTGGAGCAGCCAGACACTGTTCATGCCATGGAAGGGGGACAGGCTCAACACCAGGACAGAAATCTGGTGGCTTTTCCTCACTCCTATGGCCATGACAGGGAACACAGAGTAAGGATCTAGCAAGAAATGTGGTTAATGGCTTCATCCCAAAGCGTGTTCTTGCTAACAAACCCTGCAATCACGTAGGAGTTCCTCGTGCCCAGGAGGAGAAGGAAGCAGCACTTTGCAGCACAGAGATGAAAACAAGAGTCTGAACAGGGATCCCCATACCAGGATGTCACGAGGCTTCCCAAGGAGCCACACATGGATGGGGTGGCTCATCATGGGATGGAGTTCAGCACTAAGGACAGGTGCACCCAGGGTACTTCCTCAGAATTCCAAAGAATCCACAGTCCAAGCAGAGGTACCTGCAACAGATGCAGCTCGGTCCTGCAGACCCTTCAGTGCTGCAGAGTGTTATGGACCACCCAAAAGCACCACCCAAACTGCTCCCTCCCCAAAACACCTGACCATTACACAACTCCTGGCACTGCCCTGCCCACAGGGACACCTTTCCAGCACAAAGGGCCTCAGAAAACCCACAGTGCTGCAGGGTGTGGAGGGGCACAAACATCGCCAGGAGTCACCACGTGCTGGCAAACACACTGAAAACCCTGAAGGAAACACAGGAAACTACAGACAAAATAACTTAGGAGGCATGAAAACATATAAATCATTCCTCCAAGAGAAAGTATCCTGCCAACCAATCTTCTCCATCTCCCGTATTTATTGTTTCCCATTTGCAGTCTAATACTGACTTATTTTTCAATATTTTGCTAGTAATGTCTGATCGGTGACTTATGCTGAACAGGCTGATATTTATCTTCTGTTCCCAAGTTCGGGGTTTTAAATAAGCACCTCTCCAGGAAAACTGACAGCAAACCCCTAATGAAAGGAACAGGAACTGATCCCAGAGACAAATGGGGTGATTTCCCCTCTGCCACCTCTCCCAAAGGACATAAAGTCTCACATTCCACTACGACTCATTCTGCAAACAACAAGAGAATTACAGCTCACTCCTCTCCCCTGACCTGCTCCTCCTCATCCACCCCTGGGGGTGAATCACAGAATGGCCTGGGATGGAAGGGATCTTAAATCCCATCCTGTACCACCCCCTGCCACGGGCACAGACCCCTTCCACTGGCCCAGGTTGATCCAGCCTGGCCTTGGACACTTCCAGGGATGGGGCAGCCACAGCCCCTCTGGGCAACCTGTGCCAGGGCCCCACCATCCTCCCAGCCAAGAATTCCTTCCCCATATCCCATCTAACCCTGCCCTCGGGCAGTCTGAAGCCATTCCCCCTTGTCCTGGCACTCCAGGCCCTTGTAAATAGTCTCTCCATCTTTCCTGTAGTCTCCCTTCAGGTCCTGCAAGGCCACAATCAGGTCACCCCAAAGCTTCCCTTCTCCAGGCAGAACAATCCCAGCTCTCCCAGCCTTTCCTCCCAGCAGAGCTGCTCCATCCCTCTGAGCATCCTGGTGCCTCCTCTGGACTGGCTCCAGCAGCTCCCTGTCCCTCCTGTGCTGTTCCCAGGGCTGGAGCAGCTCTGCAGGGGGGTCTCACCTGAGGGGCAGAGGGGCACAATCCCCCCCTGCCCTCTGCCCACGCTGGGGGATCAGCCCAGGGCATGGGGGTGCCAGCACACACAGCAGACAAAAAAAAACCCCAAGCACAAAAAACCCAATAACCCTTTTGACATTTCTAAGCTCTTGGAACATGCCAGAAACTTCACTGTATATTTAAATCTTTTTAATACAAGAAGTATGAGGACCTTCTCATCTGTCATTAAGACAGTGGAAATTTTCTTTTTCCCATTTCAAGAGTATATCTCCCAGAATACATTTCAATGGATTTTTGTTAGAATTAAAAAATGAAGCAGAAGAATGTTTGGCAAGCTGGTAAGAAACCCAATATCCAAAATGCTTTCTCAGCAAAGGCTCAAGATCAGACCACAGCAGTTCCTACTGTGGGCTTTGTGCTGGGGAGTGCTGTTTGCATGTTAAAAAAAAAGCTATACAATTCCCAAGCTTGTATTGCATCCAATTTAAAATGGGTTAATAACTCTGGGTCAGAACCTGCAATAGCTAAATTGCAAAATCCACTCAGTCAAAATGCTCTTGCTGAGAAGCAATGGTATTGAATTCCTTCCCAAACCCATCGGAAAGGGGAGTCAGGGAGCAGAGGGAGTTCTGCATCTGCTCGGAAAAGAAGATGCTTTTTAAAGCATCTGACATTAAAATTTACATCTTATACTCAAGATCGGAGAACCTGTAAAATATTTCTAATTCATCTCTTATTTCATTCAGAGATCTGCAGGTGAGTACAGTGCACTTTCTGCAGCTATTTTCAGCCAGAAAAAAACATCGCATTATCTCCCTAAAAATGAGTTTGACTGAAAATGTGAACTTTTATCATCACAGGGAGCCCACCTGATCCTATTGGAGCATCCCTGAAAGTGATTCCAGTCCAGGCTGAAACCAAAACAGCCAATTTCAGCAGTGCTGGATTTGTTACAGCCCGAGTAAGAACAGTTTAGTAACTTCCAGTTCAAGTAATACCAAGAACAAGCCAATGCATTTATGAGAAATTTTGCATTTTGTGGTACATTTCAGACTGGACATTTTAAGACCCATAAATATTTGATTTCTTCACTGCAATTTGCAAGCTGAAAACTTTCTCTTAAACATTACCCAGAAGAACACTCAAGTGCTAGAAACCTGCCTGGGTTTATGCCAGTCAGTTCAAATTGCTTCTGTGAGTTAATATAAACACAAGATTAAGTCAGCATTAAACAAGAAATATACACTGCTATGTTATTTTACAGAGTTGAGGGTGAAGTTATCAACATTAAACACAAACACTGGGACAGATTTCCAGATTCCAAATCTTCCTCTCGGTCTCATTTGGAAACCCTCACTGGCCAGGAGGCTCAATTCCCTGCTTGTGCAGGAAATTCACTCTCTTCCTAAAGACTTTTTTTGGACATTTTTACACAGATTTAATACAAGCCTCTCAACCAACAGGCAAACCCAGCGAGGTGTTCCACAGGTAACTCCAGGATGTTGGCTCCTTTGGAGATGTGCCATTAGACTCCCCAACAAGGAAGTCTCCAACACTGAACACCAGCAGCAGCATTTAACAACACAAAACACTGTTCTCCCTCTGGAGTTCCAGTTCACTCTGCAGCACCAAAAAATTGTGTTTTCCTCAATCCTTCCCATTTTGGGCTCCCAGCCCAGAGGTGACAAGTGAGGACAATCTGCCCAGGCATCATTCCCAGGGCTCTGGCACCACGCTCCGCTGAGGAATGCAGGTCTGCAAATCAGCCAGGGAAAAGGCTGAAAGTGTTGAAGAGGCACACAAAACCCTGACCTTCCTGGTCCACTCCATCACAGAACTGCACACAAACCCAGTGAAAGGGTGCTGAAGTAACTCAGAACATATCCCACGTGGACACAACTTATCCCAGTCCAGGAACACAGACCCCTGCTGCCTCTGCAGCTCACCTGTACCATTTGCAAGGTAAAAACATTTTAAAAAGGAAGAGCTTTCAGCTTCAAGGAAATTTTTTTAACACAAAGTTTAAGATAAATAAATTGTTAGGGAAAAAAAAAATCTCTGTGTGCTTTTCCACAGTGATAAAAATAGTAAAATGCAAAGAAATCCTTTGAGATAACATTAATAATTCAACAGCTCTGCAGGTTGTCTTCAGCCATCTGCAGCCCAAACGGTGGGTTCCTGGTGTGCCAGCCTGCTCTAGATTCCTAGATCAACTCCTCCCCAGGGTTTGTTTTCCTTCTCTAACCTCTGTGTTCAGCACTAACACTGAGTTTTCTTCAGAGGTTTATGATGTCCAACATGTTCCTTTGCCCAGCCAAGGCAGCTCCTGCCCGCGGTTCACACGCCAGCAGTGACACAGCTCCTCACAAAACACACCTGGAGCTGCTGCCTTCACTGGCTACTTCATAAGCACTTCTTCAGCTCAGGGCTGAATTACCACTGTCACTCACTACCCCAGATATCCACAGACACTTCCTATTCACTTGCTCTGGGAACACTGTGCATCTCCTCGGTCTGGCAGGGAGTGACACCACCAGTGGCCAGTGACCTCAGCTCCAAAGGTGCCCTTGGAGATGAAAGGGGATCGTGTGTGACCAACTGTCCTTAAGATTAAAAACTCCACACTCGAGCAGGTTGATCCATTGTCACAGCAAAGCAGCCACTGCCTTCAAACCACCCTCAGATGCAGAGAAAACCAAACTGGTGTTCCCTTGTCCCTGCCAATCATTTCCTAAAAATAATGAAAAATAATAGAAAGCAAATCTTTTACTTCTATGATCTTTCTTTATACAACATGCAAAAGAATCAGTAGGCATTTTCCAGACGTTATTCTCCATTTGATCTGTGACAACAGGTTTCCTCCTCACCTCAGCCCAGCTCTGCTTTGCATTCCTACCGGCTTCTCCCAGTCGCTCCACCGCATTCCCACTCCTGTCTAGCACTGCCTTGAAAAGGTGTCGGTCTTCCCAGGCACTGACTGACTTCAGCTTCAGATCTTCCTTGCAAGCTATTCTTTCAAATCATTCCTAGACGGCCCTCTCAGATCTTTAGGGAGTCAATAACACCGGATACACACGGCGCGTTTGATCAGGAGTCGCTGTCTCACTCCAGTGGAATCCCTGAGCCACAGCCAACTACTTCACAGTCAAACAACTTCTCAAAAGAGGAATTTTCCTAAGTTTACAGGAGTGAGTAGAAGAAAATGATCAAGATCGAGCCCATGAATTCCAGTGAAGTGTCAGGAACATGAAGATGGAGATGCTGGTTGTGTTTGAGAGGCACACAGTACAGAACGCTGGCCCCTGGCTTTAAATTCCATCCTGCTGCTGTGCCACGGAGAAAGGGAGAGGTCCCTGAGGGAACAAACCATGCTGCAGACTGCTCCTGCTTGAGGCTTCATCAGGCTACAGGGAAGTCAAGCAGAGGGAGAGCCAGGAACACAGGGCTCACCCAGACATGGAGAAGGGCGGCCTGACCCAACCCATGGCTGTTCCCACAGTAATTACACTGATTACACCTCACTCCCATCCCCTGCCCAACAAGAGCTGCTCTGGCTGTAGGTCACCCTGCCACAGCACAGCAAGGATAAATCAATAAATACAAACCCAGAAATAAAAATCCTAGTGAGGGTGTCACTGGCAGAACCACTGGGACAATAAGATAAAAAGGAATTCTTCAGCCCCCGGGCCCATCTGTCACCTATTGCACCCATCCCTATCATGGCTTTGAATTAGAGAACGTCACTCACACAAACCTGGGTTTAAGTAACTAATTAGATAATTCATTGAAAGAGGCACCTACAGTACCTTCTTTAGAGAACAGAGGAACAAGACACACGTCATGGGTTTATCAAATTTACTGGCAAGGCCAGTTAAAGCTACGAGTCACAGAAGGATCAATAACCCCCTCAGCTGCCCGTGGCCTCGCTACGCCAACAGTCACCTCTGGAAGCAGCCAAGGGTGAAGATCTGCACAGCAGAGAGCCAATTAAAACAACACCTCAGAGAGGCAAACACAGCCAATCCCCCCAAACTTCCCAGAAAACCAACACAACCCACGGAGCCAGAACTGAAACTCCGAGGAAGCTGCTGCCCTCGGACTTCTGTCTACACACAGGCAGAGAGAAGAAACGGAAGAACCAGAAAAGCATTAATGAAGCATTTCTGAGACATCCACACAACCTCCAGCTACTGAAACACCCCCAATGCCAGGCCAAGCAGGGGTGGTTGGCAGCAGAGACATTTCCCAGTTGTCACCACGACCAAATTCCGGTGACATCTGCCACGCTTGAGAGAGGAGAAGAAAAGCCTCACAGAGTGACACATTTTTAACTAAAGTATGCAATCTGCAACATATCTGTGTATATCTTTAAAGGTGGTTTTTTTTTTTTTTCTCTGCCTGCTATTCATAGACCTTTCAAATTTCCCCACACATGCTGGAGGGCAGGGGGTAACTACCCACCACAAGGCAGATGCTGATTTTCAGTAGCAATAATTGCCTGACTCCTCTGCAAATCCCAACTGCTCAGCAGCACCAGCCCCCAGGACTGCCCCGGCCGCCCAGACAAAAAAAGCAGCAGGTTATATATAGGTAAATTCCTCTCACTGCATTTTCAAATGGAGAGACACAGATATAGCTAGTTTCTGACATTCCATTTGCTAATGGTGTTCATTTCACAGATCTCAGCTGAAGGCAGAACATTCACAGGGTGAAAAGCGAATGGCCGAGTCGAGGATTTCGGTGTTTCCCGCTGGCGTACAAAGGTCAGATCTTTCTCTTTCAAAGTCTGTGCCCAGTTGTGCTCTCAGAGCTGTTAATCAAAGTCCCTTCTGCTCTGACATAAAACATTTGTGGACACAGTGCAGCCTCCCACCCCCATCCAATCAATAGCCAACACCTCAGTTCAAACGAATCCCTGTTCTAGGGGAGGGAAGACACAAACCCAGGAGTGAGCTGACATTGCTCATGGCTGACAGTTCCAGGAGAGCCTGGGGTTGGGTTGGGTTTGGTTTGACAGGCAGCAGGGGCCACTGCTCCCACACAGTTCCCACACCTCACAGGGCTGCAATCACCACTGGCAGGAACTACTGAACCAGGATGGGCTTCAACCACTGACCCAGGAGAGAGACCCACACCATCACCAGCTCTCAGGAGCAGCTGGGGGGGCTCAGCCTGGAGAAGAGGAGGCTCAGGGGGGACCTTCTCGCTCTCTGCAACTACCTGACTGGAAGGGAGTCGGGCTCTGCTCTCAGGGAACAAGGGACAGGATGACAGGAAACAGCCTCAAGTTGTGCCAGGGGAGGATTAGACTGGATAACACCAAAAAGAAATTCAGAATTTACAACAGAAAGAGTTGTAAAGCACTGGCAGAGGCTGCCCAGGGTAGGGGTGGAGTCACCATCCCTGGAAGTGTTGAAAAAACATGTGGATGTGGCACTTGAGGACGTGGTTTCGTGGTGAACATGGTGGTGGTCCTGGGTGACGGTTGGACTTGATGAGCTTTAAGGTCTTTTCCAACCTTAATGATTCCGTGATTCTGTGATTTCAGCTCCCAAGAAAGACCAAACCAGTCTTAGAAGAGGGAGGAAAATGAGCCACCAGTGCTCCAGGATCAACCAGCAGCCCAAACATGGCCATTCAGTGCCTGGGAAGCTTCTGTGCATTGAAACAACGATCTCAAGCTGAAACGATGTGCACAAACCCACACCCCCACCATCCTTCAGTAATTCCCTCCAACACACGGAACATCAGAGCCACAGAATCCCACACTGGTCTGGGTTGGAAGGGACCTTAAAGCTAATCCCATTTCACCCCCTGCCATGGGCAGGGACACCTTCCACTAGCCTGGGTTGCTCCAAGCCCCGTCCAACCTGGCCTTGGACACTTCCAGGGATTTACTGTGCAGGCAGGTAAACTCTGCTTGTCTGAATTAAGCACATTTGTATGCAGTTCTGCTTTAATCTGCATGTCCAGAGAAACCTAATTGTGTATTCCTCTTCTCATAAAAACAGGATTTAATTCTCACTCAGCAAGTTATGAGGCAGCAGGAAAAAAAATGTTGAAGTAAAACTATTACAATCAGCTTTGTTGCTCTCTGCTTATCTTAGAAATCAATATAAATACAGTAATTCCTAATTTAAATATTCAGAATTTAATAGCAACTTGTCAGTAAAACCTGGTGTACTTGGGAGTGTTTTCATTTAAATCAAGTTACATGCTTTGGTTGCTGCCGAGGCTGAGATTTAATTCAATACACAAAGCATAACTCCAACCCTCTTGTGTTAAAAATATTCTTTAAATAAATAATAGATCAAAGCAGTGTCACTTTGATGGCATATGCAGTCCATGGAAGGGGGAGAGCCAGGATTAAATGTTTTCAGAGCAGCCCTCGTGGAGAAGGGGCGGGGGACACCAGTGAATGCTCACTTATTTTCTCCAGATTTACCACTCATTACTCTGCTGATTCGATTCTCCCACTTATCAGAGTTCTGCCTTCCAAAGAACCTTCAACTTCATAAAAACTCTGAGGTTTTTAGAGCAACAAAGCAGGATGAAAAGAAGAGTCATTCCTTCCCAAATCTTAGTGAATCATTTCCTATAACTATAGCAGAGCTCGGATCACTCCCCAGGACTCCTCGATGAATAAGGCAAAAATCTGCCACTGCTCATGGTTTTCATGATTCACAGGGACACGACAGATTTACCTGCAACTTGGACAAACAGAGACTTGGTTTGGTTGACCTTTGAGAATTTCTTCATTTAGAGACAGGCTGGTGTGTTTAACGACAGGTGATGGGTCCCAACCCAAGCTGTGACAAGTTCATTTATCAAATTCAAAACAACGGAACGTTCTCCACACTCAGCTCACAGCCAGAGCTACATCCTCTTCCAGCAGCATCCCGGAGACAAGAGCACACCTGGAGTCCATCAGCCCTGGCTTGTGGGGAAGGGGGGCGAGAGACAAAGCACCAGGGGAACGGGACAGACCCTCAGCCACACTGGGACTGGAGGGAAGGGGCTCCAGACGGGATGAGCAGCTCCAGACAAACACTGGGGGCCGTGGGCACCGACACGGCTGCAGAGCGTCCGGATCAGCGGGATCAGCGCCCGGAAACAAGGGAAGAGGAAGAGAGGAAACTTTCTGAGGACAGCCACAACAAGGAATAATTAATCAATGATGCCAGAGAGCATAACAAAGCAGCTCGGGGAGAGGGAGGACCGGAAAGGGGGAATGAACGGCAGTCAGTTTCCAGGCGTTACTTTGTGTCTGCCTTCACACCACCCTTCCCGACTGCTTCCCATCCAACTCCCACCAATCCCAGGTCCCGGGTTTTTATCCAGGTGCCTCATTCCCTGGACAAACCTGTCACACTCTCACTGCCATTTCCAGCTGGGCTGTGGGAAAGCAGCAGCATGAGCGAGCTGCCTTCCACCTCCTGCTCACGGACCACAAGATTACATTTCATGAATTATTTTGCAGGATTAACCAAACTCGAGTTGGCTGGGGGGAAATATTTAACAAACATCCCCATGCAGCATTCCAAACCCTCATCCTCAGAGCCCTTCCTTGCCCAGATGAGGTTCTACCTTTGTTATCTCATATCAAATGCTGAGCAGACAGCCAATGACAGCTAAGGAGGGGAATGAAAGACATGAAAAATAACTCCTAAGATTTAAAAGTAATGAGGTAGAGCATTCTCAAATCAGCTGCTTCTCCTCTCTCACGTGTCTTTATGTGCTTTCTCTATCTTCCTATGCACCTGTTCTTAAACAAAAAACAATGATACACAACGGCAAGTTTGTCCAAAGGATCCCTGATCCAGCAGCAGCACCACCGACCCCGGGGTGAAGTTATTTGGCTCAAGCTGACAGTGAAAACAGAAGGACTAAAGAGAAAATTCTGGATTTGCTTTTATTTCCTTCTCTTACAGGAAGCAGACTCAGTATCGTGGAGTGACCCAGGGCCTGACCTCGCTGAGTCGTTCCTGCAGCAGTGATGTTGTGACAGGCACAACATTCACAGCACAGGAGAGTCTGGGAGGAGGACACTGCAGCTCCAGGGGGTCAGGAAGCAGGAGCTGGGCTGTGGTGATCACTAACCACTGCTCTCTTCATCAGAAACATTCTCTCTGGCCATAACAAGCACGTGAAATGTTTAACACCAACCACGGAGAAGCTGCTCCTCACCCCCTGCACTTGTGCTGCTGCTGCACAACCTATTGATCACCTTGACCCAGCCAAAGTCATTCCCAAATTAGAAAGAGACAACTTTGCAGATCAGGAAATAAGTGAACAGGAAGCTTCCCAGGAAGGCAGAGGGATCACTAAAATAGACAAGCAAGCTCATCACACCTCCACAGTCTACTAGAGAAAGTCTCTTCTTTGCCAAAACCCTTTAGAGCAGAAAGAGCACACACGTGGTGTCTGTGCCTCCCTTAAATCGCACCCAAAACACTCAGTTCAACCCGGGAATGATCTGCCAAGTCACATTTTCAGTACATGATTCTCCTCAGGGAAATGACTCTGGTTCAGCCAGAGCCTTCCCAGAACTTCTGAGAACTATAACCACCCCTCTAGGAACACTGAGACAGGGACAGCATCCCTGTGCCTGATCATAATGCCTCTGGAAAGAAATTACAGCATGGAATTTCAACAAGTTATTCCACAGCATTACAAGAGGAATCATAAACATAACGGAAACTTGGTCACCACAAAAATTCACAAATATCTATAAACACAAAGTTATGTGCAAAACAAGTCTGGGAGCCACGGAATCCTGCAACCCAAAGTGGATTCCAAGAACTGACTGACTGGAAATGATTATCTGTGACATTTCTTAAATGTTTTGTTTGCTTTTTACTTAAACATTGAAGTTGGGACACAGACACAACAGAGGATTCCAGACCCAGCTGGGATCTTTCTTTGTCTCTCTTGGTTTTGTGAGTTTAACACAGAGCATGTCTCCAAACACAGGGAAGCTCCCAATGTAATACAACAAGAGCTTCATCTCATAACGATTTCCTGCCTCCAAATTCCCAAATCTCAGTTTCCACACACACAAACACACCTTCATTTTATATTCCACGCAACATGCTGGCGGCAAGCTCCAAACCCACGAAGTTCCCGTGCAACTTCACCTCCAGAGAGCTGTAACTGCTCAACCTACTGCACCTGGAGCCTCCCCATTCACCTGCAGAGCTCCTGCACACCTCGTTCATTTTACTGACTTTCCCAAAAAGCACCAAGTGCCCAAATTTCCTTGAAAGAGCTTAAAGGATGGAGCTGCTCTAAGAGCGCAAGTACCACGAGCATCAATTCAGTGCTTCCGCTCCTTCTGCATGTCTGCTTCCCCTAATTCCACATGACTGGGACACAAACTATGGGATCAACACGCAGAGTTTCATCTGAAAACAGACCCTGCTGCAGCCCAGTGGCCCTCTGGGCTCTCACCGCTCCCTTTCCACCACTCTCCCCACTCCTGCTCCTCCAAACCCCACCGCGCCCGGGAGCATTACCCGGTCCTTCATCCTCCAGCTCTGGGCCAAAGACTTGGAGCCTTCGATCTTCTCGCAGTGCCTCTTCTTCATGAAGGCCAGGGGCAGGTTCCAGTCCGTCAGGTCGGACTCATCCTCCTCGCCGAGCCCCAGCAGAGGCGACTGCAGCATCTCGGACTCCATCGGCGGGGCGGCTCCGGGCGGCACGTGCGCGGCGATGTCCAGCCCGGCACCCAGCGGGGCCGGGGGTCCCTCCGCCGGGAGGGGGGCGACGGGCCGAGGGCGGCGGGAGGCGGCGCTCCGCAGGCAAGGGCGAGCCCGGGGGTCGCAGCGCCGTCACCTGGCGCGGGCAGCGGCCCCGGCCGGGCTCGGCGGCGGCGCGGCCCGGGGAGCACCGAGGGGCCGGCACCGGGCCCGGGGCCTCCCTCGCGCCTCTACCCCCGCGGGCCCCGCGCTCCCTGCGGCGGGCGGCGCGTCCGGCCCATGGCGGCCCCTGGCACTCCGGCGGGCCGAGAGCGGCTCGGCAGCTGCGCGGCGGGGGCGGCGGCGGCGGCGGGACGCGCGCCCCGGGCCCGGCAAGCGCGGCTCGGCTCAGCACCGCGCCACGGGGGCGGCCATCTTGCCCGGCCCACAATGCCCCGCGCTACGGGCCGCCGCGAGGGACACGCCGGACCTCGGGGCCGCCGCGTTGCCATGGGGACCGCGCGTTGCCATGGGGACCGCGCGGGATCACAGAATCCCAGGATCACTGAGGTTGGAAAAGACCTCCGGGATCATGGAGTCCAACCTGTGCCCCGATCCCCACCTTGTCACCCGGCCCAGAGCACCGAGTGTGTTCTTTGGACACCTCGAGGGATGAGGACTCCACCACCTCCCTGGGCACCACCTTCCAGTGCCTGATAACCATTTCCATGAAGAAATTCCTCCTGATGTCCAGCCCTGAATCTTCCCTGTCACAGCTTGAGGCCATTTCCTCTCCTCCTGTCCCTTGTCCCCTGGAGCAGAGCCCGACCCCCCCCGGCTCCCCCCTCCTGTCAGGGGGTTGCAGAGCCAGAAGGTCCCCCCTGAGCCTCCTTTGCTCCAGGCTGAGCCCCCCCAGCTCCCTCAGCCCCTCCTGCTGCTCCAGCCCCTTCCCAGATTCCTTCCCTTCCCTGCACACACTCCAGCCCCTCCATGTCCTTCTTGTCATGAGGAGCCCAAAACTGGACACGGCACTCGAGGGGCCACAGCAGTTCTGGCACAGATGGACAGTCACTGCCCTGCTCCTGTGGCCGCACTATGGCTGGTACAGCCCAGGTGCCATTGGCTTTCTTGCCCACCTGGGCTCAATACTGACCCCTGGGGTCAAGTTCATTGATACCTTCCAGATGTCAAAAAATGAATACACAAAACAAATCAACACAACTTGGGTTTCCATCCCTTGGGGCAGCACAGGACTGACAGCACCTCACACCCATCCACCTGGACCAACTGTCCTACAGTTACAGTTCTGATGGGCTTCACCTTAAATCAAGATAAAAATCAATCCCTGATGCCAAGCTGCTGGTTCGGAGCAGTGGGACCCTTGCACTGGTGTGCCCTGGTGTCCCCAAGCACACCCAGGCACAGGTACCAGTCCAACAATGCCCATTCTTGGACCTCACTTTGCTTCGGGTTGTGTGGTCATTTCTACTGGGACAAAAAAGCAGGACAGTGGTGAAACTGGGCAACAGCCCCCATCAGAGCACTGCCTGATTCATGTGCACTCCATATAGGAGGAAAGGCAGGTGCAGTATTTTAGGGAGAGATCCTCCTTGCTATCAGACTGAAGATTAATGAATATCAAATATTGCTGCTAATGAAGTTCCTCAGTGTTTGCTCCCAGCAGTAATCAAGCCCCACTACATTCACATCTGCAATATTTGAATGTGTAAAAATGATTTCAAAGTAGAAATCAAAGAATACATGTGTAATTTGATTTACAGAACCATTAATCTTCATTAATGCTTTCCATGTTTTTACGCTCGTGGAATATTTTAAATGCAAAGATCTTTCTTTACAGTATATTGGAATATAACATTTCTTGGGGAGGCCAACGTTTGCTTTTGCTCTTGCTCCTTCCCTTTCCTGATGGAGCTGATTCATTGCCTCACAGTGCTTTGTGCTGATGACTGATCATAACTGCATGATTGTTATCGGGACGAATTGCCAGGGTGTGGAAAATGCTTATGGTTGTGTTTCTGCAAACCTTTAATGAATTCCTCAAAGGCAGCTACACAAAATCATAGAATCGTGGAATCCCGGAATGCTTTGGGTGGGGAGGGACCTCAAAGATCGTCCAGCTCCAGCACTCTGCCGTGGAAGGGTTGGAATAACAAGCCCAACACGCCACCTGAAAAAATCCCAGGCTCTGGAGCAGCCGGGGCAGCTAATCCAGTGCCACGGGGCTGCACAGATGGACCCTAATCCCGGCTCCCGGCAGCTTTAGGGAGCGTGTGCCAGGCCCGGCGCCTGCCCTGCCCGAACGTGCTGCTGGGCAGAAATCCCTGTGAAGGACACAGCTGGCAGCGGGCACAGCTCCCTGCACGGCCTGGAGGTGATTAGTTCAGACAGGGACTGCTTTCAGTCAGCCAGGCAAAGTCCACAGCCTGTGCTGGAAGAGCCGTGTTCCCTCATCCCTGCACACCCACGTCCTTCCCTGTCACTGCAGGGACTCCTCTGAACGGCCACCCTGCTCCCCTGAGGCTCCTGACCTTCCTCCCACCCACACCAGCATCACTGCTGGTCGCCTGACCAGGGCTCTGGGGGAATTGGGATGGAGAAGTGGGCATGGAAGACTTGGCTGAGCAGAGCCAAAGTGATTCCTTGCCTGTGGGGACGGGAACCATGAGCAGGTCTCCCCTTCAGCTCTGAGTGCCTCAGCCCTGCCCTGCCATGCTCCCATGAGCTCAGACGTGCTTCCCAGGAGGATCTCAGTCTAGACCTGCAGCTCTCCACTGTTCCTGCTGTGATCCACCTTCTCCTGTTTAATTGCATCCTTTCTCAGCACCACTGGCCAGAATTCCCTGCTGCCAGCTGCTCCATACCAAAGGCAGCATGTGGTCCCTGCTGCTGCCATCAGGACCCCAATTTCCATGCAAAGTCAACCCTCTGGCCCCAGGTTCTGGGCAGAATAACATATTAAACTGACCCCTAGTTCCTAGGGAATGCAGGGAGTGGAAACACCATGTTGGGTAAGGCACAGTAAGTGATGCCCTAAACCCAAAATGCAGAAGGATTATCTTCCAAAAACACACTTGGACACATTCTCCCACCTGTCACTCTTTTTAATGAAAAATCCTCTATCTCAGGCTCTGCCAATGTCCTTTGTTTTGTCTTATTCAGCCACCTAATTCTAATTCCGCTTTTGGGCAGGAAGAAACAAAGATATGGAAAGGAGAATGTTACTCATAAATATCGAGAGATCTTATCTCTCAGTTTCATTAGGCAAATTCATGGCCACCAAATGAGTCAAAGTCAGATGCCAAGGTCTGTGCCCTGAGCCATAGGACCACCTTTTCCCAGGCTTTAGGGGCAGGTGTTTGCCTCCCTGCGTGTGCAGGTGACCACATTCCCTCCCCACATGCAGCCTCTCAGCCCAGCACTGTCTGCACAGCCATGGCTGTGGTTGTTTTAGGCATTTACGGGTCCCAACAACAAGGTTGGTTTTAACACTTCAGTGAGGGGAGCTTTATAGCCTAAAGACAGTAGGTAAAATATTTATTAGGAAGAATATCTATTTTTAAGTAAGTCTGATTTCAGTTCTATTATTTATGCATGTGCAGCACACAGACTTCCTTCCACACAGTAAATGTGAATCAAAGACTTGGGGCCGGGAACTGGAGCCTGGGGAGGGCGGGATCGGGAGGCAGGTGAGAAGGGGGCGGGTGGTGTTATGTGCCAAATCCAATACAAATCAAAACATGATTCATAAAATTGACTCTTCATCTCGTAAAAGAATCCCAGTGACCTCCTCTGCGAGACGGAACAGACGCGTCTATTCCTGGCGCTGCCGCGCTCTTCCCAACCCGCTTCCTCTAAATCCGGGTGGGCGGGGAGGCGTGTGCTCGCACGGGCACTGCCCTGGCTCCGGGAGAAGCGGCACTTGGAGCATTAAACCTGCCGGGTGGGGCTTAACGGGACACCCTCCTGTCCACCTGCCAGAGGCACTCCCGGGTAAGGGGAGCAACTCCTGCCGCAACTCCGGCTTTCCAGAAATTGTCCCCAGTATCCAACCTAAACCTCCCCTGGCACAACTCGAGGCCATTTCCTCTCATCCTGTTCCTTGTTCCCTGGGATTAGAGCCCGATTCCCGCCTGGCTCCACCCTCCTGTCAGAAGCTGGTGAGAGAGAGAGAGAGAGAAGGTCCCTCCGAGTCTCCTTTTCTCATGCCGGTTGTTCTGCAGTGCCCCAGCCCCCGATGTGATGTGCTGTTATGAGCACAGTCAAACTGCCTTAAAAATATGAGAGACATAAAATGGGTGCAAAGCAGCGTCTTAATCAGCAGCATTCATTGGGAATATGATAGGGATTCATTTTCTCTTCTCACATTGAAAAGGCCAGAATTAATACTGGGTCAAAAACGTCTCCTCGCCCTTTTAGTGGAAGAAATACTTGGGCAGGAGGGGAAATTCTTCACCAAGTAAGAAGACAGAGGGAGTGAGAAGCCACTGGAAGCAGAAAATTTGGGAGTTCTCTTTTCTCTTTGCCTCCACTAAACTAAAAAAGGGCTACTTGATGAATCAGTAGCTGTAGAGTTTAGTTAATGAGTGTATTTGACATCCTTGGATACCAGGCAGTGCACAAGTTAGAAGTCATTTAGACCGTGAAGCAACTGCCGCGTTTCCCTCCAAAGGCGACTTCAGTTCACCACAAACGTAAAGATTTCTGTGTTCCTGCTGGCACAGGGGAGACTTAAATGACCCCTCTGAAGACTGACAAAAATTGGCTGCTTAATGGAGCTGTTTTTCTCCTGAAGCCTGAGTGAGGCTGCACTCAATACGCTGGGGATGCGATAGATTGGATAGTTTGTAGGAGCCGTTAATAGAGTTCTCAAACTCCCGGCCATCCATCTCCATGAACGGCGTTCCAGACCCGCAAGCTCATTTGTTATCATTATCTCCCTTTGTCTCCAAGCAGCCCGGATAATTTGCGAGGTTATCGGGCTATGTGTGTTTAAAAACATGTGATAGATGTCACCTCTGCAGATATTCTCTGCTTTTCTCATTATTAAGCACAGAAGTATTTCCTTAAACACCGTGTCGCTATTGCAGATCAGTATCAGCTCTGACTCAGCGACAAAACCACCCCAGTGCACTGGAAATAGGAGCCAGGGAACTCTACTGGCTCCTCCCGAGCCTGGCAAAAGCACTCAGCCCAGAAGTCCTGGTTGCTGGTGTATCTCGGTGCAGAACCCTTGCCAAGCACACCTTCCTGCGGGACCTGATGTTCCCCTCAGCCAGAGCAGAACTGGCTGATAAGAAACAACTCAGCCTGTTACAGGAACTTCTCCTACTGCCTTCACTTCGGCCTTGGGAATGTGAAAGTTTCGTGGAGCTGCCCTTGGAATTGTCAGTGCAACGATGCAGAGATGGCTTTGGAATCAGAATCAGAATTGGTTTGATGATGTGAGATAAGAGAGAGAACAACCAAGAGACTTGGATCCCACCAAAAGAATCCCAGAATGGAGAAATCCAGCCCAGTCTGGCCCATGGAGTGTTAACCAAAAATGTTTTAGATGAAGAAACCCAAAAATCTCTTCCTACACCAGGGAAATGCAATTACCCATGGAATCAAGCATGTTTTTCTAGTTCTCTTTTTACCATTCCCATGAAATACATCAGTTGAAACCTTTTCCTCATGCCTAGGATATTTCAAACCCAGATTCCTGATGCAGAGTGACACAGTGATCAACATCTATTTCCTAAGTCTTGGTGGGTTTCATGGCTCATGTGTTTGCTGCTGAAATTCAGCAGTTTTCTAAGAAATGGTGTGACCAGTCTGATTATAGTTAATGGCAGGGGGATGAACATACACACAAACTTCTCTTCTGCCACTTACACCAGGGAGTACCCATCCAGCTGGGAAGTAAGGGCTTTCCTACATGGCAAAATGTGCATTATATAAATCTAAAGTGTGAATTTATAGCAGACTAATGACTTCCCATTAACCTGCTGATTGAACGGTAAGGCTGTGGCAAGAACAAGAGGAGGCTTACTCCACTTCCAAAGCCCATGCCAAGAATTTCCATCCCCTGGAAGCACTGCAGCAGAGCCAGCCTATTCTGGATTCATAACTTAATTTGTTTTGCATTTCCCATGCAGAAAATCCCTAAGAAGTCACAGCACAAGGCAAACCCCCCCAGACCACACACTGACAACTTGAAGTGAAGCTGGGCAGTGCCAGCCTTTGGGAGCTGGGATGGCACTGCAATTCCAGGGTGAGAAACAATAAACTAGGTGTGCAGGAGCCCAGAGTTTTGCCAGCCCATCTTTTACCCCTAAAAGAGAAGGTGTTCAGGCTCCCACTGCCATCCCAGTGGGGTTCAGAGCTGGCTGGGTGCCTGCCATCTCCTGCATCTTCAGCTCAAGAAGTGCCAGCTCCACACAGCAGCCAAAGCATCTCCAGCTTCACTTACTGCCTGGAAGCAGCTTCTGTGCCATTCCAGTTACACTCACTCTCTCTGCAGCTTCTTGAGCCTCCGACCCTGTACAGGAATCAGTGCCATCCCCAGCCCTGCTGCAGCCTTACCAATGGAGAATCTCAGTGTCCTGACAGCCCCTTTCCCCACTAAAAGCTGCACTTGAGCTCAGGGTCAGCCCTGAAAGCACCAAACACAAGAGACTCCTGATGCCTTGCAGCATTTTTATCTATCCTGGTTTTCAAACCTTCTGTATTTTAACTCCAAACCATCACGAGCACAAACACGAATTGACACTGGGACAGATGATCAGATCCCTCCCCCACCACCAAGCACCAGAGTGTTCCTGCTTTGGGAAGCACTGCCTCTCCCAGACCTCACCAGCTCTGCTCCAGCTTCTCCCTGGTGGGAGCAGGTGCCAGCACAGAACTCCCTGATCCCAGGCTGGCCCTGTACCTGCTCTGGCACACCCCCTGCCTGGCCCAGGCTGCCCATCCCTGTGCCCCACGGGCACTCAGAACTCCTTCCACGCTTGTCCTGCCACCCACTCATCCTCCTTTCTGCTCCATCCCACAGGTGGGCACGGAAGCATTCCCAGTCTCCACACACCCATTTTGGGTTTGTGTGACAAGGTTTTGGCAGTGGGGGGGCCACAGGGCTGGCTTCTGTGACCCATGGAGGAGCCCAGGCTGGAGCAGGGGCAGAGTGGGAGGAGTGAGGAGTCCTGAGGAGGAAGGAGCTGCAGACACATCCCAGGATGAACTGACCATAGCCCTGTTCCTGTCCCTCAGCACTGCTGGGGGGGAAGGAGGGAGAGAACTCAGGGGTGAAGATGAGCCCGGGAAGAAGGGAGGGGAAGGTGTTTTAAGATTTAGTTCTTATTTCTCATTGTCATACTCTGATTTGATTGGTAATAAACTGATTTCCCCAAGTCCAGTCTGTTTGCCTGTGACAGTAATTGCTGACTGATCTCTCCCTGCCCTTATTTCACCCCATGAGCCTTTTACTCTATTTTCTCTCCCCCTCAGCTGAGGAGGAGAGCAATGCAGCAGCTTTGGGGGCACCTGGTGTCCAGCCTGAGTCAACCCACCATAGCACATTAACAGATCAGAGGAGAGAGCGTGGGAGAAAGGGAGCAAGAGACTGCAAAATAATAAATAATCATGGAAAAAACTAGGGCACGGTAGTGTCACTGCTTTTGATGTTTCCTTCTCATCCTGCCCTGCCTCTTCTCCCACGGAAAGGGAACGCTGCAAGGTGGGAAGAAGCCCCAGAGCAGCAGGGACACAGAGCTGTGTCTGTTCAGAAGCACCAGTAGGATTACAGATAAATATTGAAGCTATCAAAGAAGCTTAAGGGATTTAGGAACCCACTCCCCATTATTATCCTCTCCGGGGGGAGGGGAAGTGATCCCTGCAGAGACCACAGCCAACACCAGCACGGTGCTGACCCCTCCAAACCCTGCTCTGGCTGTGAATATCACCTTGTTTGTTGGACAAGGGGGAAAAAACGACAAACGTGGTTTTTATAACATACAGAGTCACCGTTTGTCACTTGTGGGTGCAGCAGAGAGGCCAAGCCCTGTGAGACCCCACGGACAGAGTTGGGGGACTGGAGGGACCGTCCCTGTGTCACAGCCCGGCCCTGGGAGGGCAGGAGCAGCAGCTCCAATCCCATCACCTGGGTAGGACTGGGAGGTCTGTGTCCTGCCCAGGAGCTGGGATCCATCCCACAGCCAGCATCCTGCTTTCTCTTACTGCAGGAAAATCCTGAGAGAGCTGAAAAACGACTTGAGGGATGGTCTGGAACGAAACGCTGCTGGTCCTTCTGACGTGTGTGAGCGCAGACAGGGGGGAATTCCTGCACAAATCAATTCCGAGACGGCGGGGCGGATGTGGGATGTTGGAACCTGCCTCCATTCAGCTCGGCTGCTGAGGCGTCACAGCAAAGCCTCATTAACAAAACATGACACCGGCCCTGCTCCCGCTCCCGCCTCCCCGCCCCGGCTGTCGGCCGCTGCACTGCCGGGAAGGAGGTTCTTAATTCACACCAGTGCAGGAGGATGTCTGTGATCTACAAAGGCGGCAGCAGCATCCTCTGGGACTGCCGGGCTCACAGCTCCGGGGCTCCAGCCCAGCTCCCATCCCACAGCCCCGGGCATGGTGCAAATCCCTCTCATTCCATGATCCCATGGCACACATCCCTCTCATTCCATGATCCCATGGCACATATCCCTCTCATTCCATGATCCCATGGCACACATCCCTCTCATTCCACATTCCCATTGCACACATCCCTCTCATTCCATGATCCCATGGCACACATCCCTCGTTCTGTGCTCCTTGGGTCTCACCACCTTCTTCACCCAAAAACTCCCCCCAGATGGGCACACGTGGGGCACAGTGAGGATGGGCTGAGACCTTTCCTGGGGTGACCACAGGCACAGGTTTAATTCTGTTCTCAGATAAAAACCCCCCAACTGGCAGGAGCCCAGCGGGACCCAGCACAGCCTGATGCCAACCCTGAGCTCCCTCCTGCTCCGGTCCAGCCCTGGATTCCTGTGCAGGGATTATCACCACCATCCCAAGCCCCTTCTGCAGCTCTCACTGCAATTTTGGCTAATGCAAGCTCAGTCCTCCAGCAACCAGAATGGTTTCTCTGCTACACTTTTAAGGGAATGCTGCAGTTTTAAACCACAAATTAAATTTTTAATGAAACTTCATAACTGTTGTACCCAAATGTAATGTAATATTGATAGGATCTGTGCATCCAGCTAGCATGAGACTGCCCTAGAAAGCTTTTTAGGATGTTATGCAATATAGAGCTAAATTAATTATTTGTAATGAAAGGAGCTGTGTCCCTATAGCATCACAGAAACCTACTAGTACAGAGACCACACTCCTCATTCTCACTGGGTGTAAATGTCAGACAGTTTAGGAGGAACCTGACTTTTGAGATGGGAACAGCAAAAGAAAGGGAAGGGGAAAAAGGGAGAATGTGTGAGAGAGGGAGAGAGAGAGAGAGAGGGGGAGAGAGAGATCTGCAAAGGAAGACTGCAGCAAAATGCAGCAGAATTCCCAACTCCAGTGCAAAGTGTGTCTGTCACAGACGGGAATACTCCACCTCACCCGCGGTACCTGCACTGGCTGCACCCCTGCCCGAGCTGCTCCACTGACAGCTGCACAGCTTAGCAGGCACAGTGCAAAAATATTCTGCATGCACACTATTCTCAAACAGAGCCATGGAGCAGCTCAGAGCTGTGGGCTGGTTCCCTACACCTGGTCCAGCTGCAGAAGGAAAAGGGCTTTGGAGTGGATCCTGCTCCACTCACATCTGGGCTCCGCATAGCCAGCGGTTCTGTGACCAGAGACCTTGCTGCAATTTTCCTAAGAACGAGCCTTTATATTAAAAAACCCACAAAAACCTCCAAGGAAACAGCCTCATAGCTACAGCCACATCCTGCTTGGAGTACACTGGGGATGGGGGTGCATGGTCCGGGGCTGGAGTGGATGATCCTTCCAGAAACCTCAGTGACAACATGGGCACAACCAGCACAATCAGCAGCTCCGTGCACAAACAAAAGGACCTGGGCTTCTCACTCAGGGAAATGTACCCATTGCTATTTCCCATTGCAAAACTGCCTCCATCCCATAACGGATCTTATTGTTCCCACTCCGCAGAGGAGACTGAAATGCGGAATCAGCATCACCCCACAGGAGATGGTTTATGTACAGCAGGCTGCACAGGCAGGAGAGACAGCTTCCACTGCCTGCTCCCTGGGGCTCCAGCTCCTGGGATTAAAGACATTTGTCCACTTTAAAAACTGTCCTTTCTGCATTTGTAATTCTGCTGTTCCCACACAAAGGTTAGTGTCGACCAGATGGAACATTTACACCCCTCACCTCTGTGCTGCAGAGGGCACAGGCAGCCGGGGCTGCCGGGCCCTGGGGGGAGCACCCCGGGCTGTCCACAACGATCCTCGTCCATCACAAATACAAATGTGCCTGCTGGCTCCTGTTCAGAGCTAAATCATCTCCGAGGGTCCTTGAGAGCTGTGCTCAGCTCTTTTCAGCTACAGAGCCATCAATCAGCTGCTACTGAGCGCTGGGGAAGAGGCAAGAGAAGAGTTAAAAATGATGGGGGCTCCATTATTTCATTACAGTCACACAGCTCCCAAATCTACAGAAGCAATAACAGATCCTACTGCATGATTCAGTGATTCTGGGAAAGCTGAAATCTTGATCATATTTTCTAGTTCTTTCTTTGCATTAGGAGCCACGGGGGTTATTTTGCTTATCTCTTGTAGCGCAGCTTTGTTGTTTTTTCCTATCCAGGCATTTCCGTGGTCTCCATCACCATAGTATCCAAGTGTTTATCTTATTGCATTTGTCACCTTGGTCTCATCTCCGCATAATGTGCAGTGGATGACAAAAGATTCCGAGGTAAATTGGTTCAGTGACACGCACAGCTCTGGCAACACTGTGTAGATGTTAACAGAGGTGGGACCCGACTCTGCTGCCTCTCAGACCAGTTTACACTGGTGTAATTCTATTGCCTGCAGTAACATCGTTTTTGGGTTGTGTTCCTGCCTGTGGCAGAAGGATTAGACCTGCAGTCTTTTCAGCCTTTTCCATAGAACCAAAATACAAAACCAATCCCAAACCAAACCAGCACAGAAGGGAGACTGGTTTGCCCAGTAACCTCCATCCTGCCTGTCCTCTCCTTATCTCCCCTCTGCCCCATTCCTGTTGCACTGAAATGCTGTACAGCACTGAGAGCCAGCAGCAGGGACAGTAACCAGGGCAATAAAGCCAGAAGGGAACAACTGGGTGGAAATGTAGATTTTCAAGCAGAATTTCATGCAGCAAAGCAGGTGAGCAGCCCCAGAGGTGTGAGCAGCCCCAGAGGTGTGAGCAGCCCCAGAAGTGAACACCACCACAGATTAGCAGCCCCAGGGGTGAGCAGCAACCCAGGTAAGCAGCACCACGGGTGAACTCATGGCTTTCAGGGGCTCTGAACTGCACGGGGCAGGAGCAGCAGTGAGACCCAGGAGCCTTAGGGAATAACTCTCTGCAGTCCCCAGGAGTGATGGGACAGGTTGGGTGGAGACAGCAACAAAAGCACTACAGGATGCCCATGAAGGTGCCCAGAGGTGCTGAGCACCCCGGCACAGCTCCAGACCTCTTGGACTCTTGTCCCAGCACTTCCCTGTATTCTCTGGGCAGACCCAGCCACAGCAGAGCATCACAGGGTTTGCCAACCTGCCGTCCTCTTTCTGCTGACAACCCCAAGTCCCCGAGTTTGGCCATAAAATGCTGCTTTAACTATAACCCACAGAGCATGGTTGGATGGGGAAAGGGTCTCCCAAGGGCAGCTGAGGTGCCTTTGAGGAGGAAACACTCCATGCTAAAGCAGTGTGTCACAAACCTCTAGGGGCTGGATAAAGACCTGCTAAAGAAAAGGCATCAAACCCAGTCACAAGTATCACCATGAGCCACTTGGGGAGCTCCAGCCCCGGCGAGGGCTCCTCAGGCCTTTCCAGAGAGGAGATCAAAGGGTAAAGGACCATAGAGTGGTTGTGTTTTATCTTTTGCAGATCCATGGACTGAAAGCCTTTGTATTTTACTGACCCACTTCACTAATCAAAATTAATTGCTTCATATTTCACAGGATAACTTGGCATTATGTAAATACTCCAGCCATATGTGCTGCTGTAGCACTGGGCGAGCCGAGCTGTGAGCTGAGCAAAGGGGACCACACACACTCCACCATTTACCCCCCCCAGGCTGCTCTCCAGGTCAGGGATTTTCTATCACGATAGAGTATCACAGAGAGAAGACAAGGATAAAGCCAACAGGCAGGAGAAGCTCAGGGGCCTGGGGCTGCGGGGCCAGGACAGTCTCACTCATGCTCAGGTGTGTTGGCAGAGGGCAGGACATGGGGCACAAGTGCAGGGGGACACTGCACACTCACTGCTCCAGGGCTTAAGGGGAATCGGTCTAGGATGAAGTGCTGAAGATGAGAAAAGCGACAATTCCAACAGCCGCGAGCTATTCCCACCAAGGACAGCTCCAGATACTACCCGGGTGGTTTTTCTCCCTAATTAATAAAAGCAGCAAAGCAGCGACTGCTCCCCCGTGCCCACAGCGGAGCTGGGCACCGGCACCGGCACCGGCGGGTGCATCTGACCCTGGGGACACGCAGCCACCGGGCCCGTCTGTGCTCCAGCGGCTCCGCTGCTCCCGGGCAGTGCACGGGAACGGCCCCACGCCCCAGGCGGCACCGAGCCCGGGGGGCTGCCCCGCACCGCACACGGGCACCCCCGGCAACACCCCCGAACCCCCGGCGCGGGCACCCCCGGGGCACCCCCGGCCCCGAGCGCACACAGCGCTGTGGCACCACCCCCGCACCCGCACGTGCACCCGCAGGCACACGCACTGCCCGCGTGCACGGGCACACCCCCGCACACACACAGACACCCCGCACACACACACACACACATCCCCCGCACACACACACACACACACACACACACACACACACAGACACCCCGCACACACACGCACATGCATCCCCCGCACACACACACAGACACCCCGCACACCCCCGCACACACACACAGACACCCCGCACACACACGCACACGCATCCCCCGCACACACACACAGGCACCCCGCACATACACACACCCCGCACACCCCCCGCTGCACGATCTCCGCTACCCACGCGCGCCGCCCACTCCCATCCGCGCTCCCGCCCACCGACACACGCGGCCCCCCCGCACACGCGGACAGGGACCCGCGGGCGCGCTCACTCGCACACGCTCACTCGCACACGCTCACTCGCACACGCTCACTCGCACTCACTCTCTCACACACTCGCACACTCTCTCGCTCGCTGTCGCGCCCCCTCCCCGCGGGACCCCCCCGCCGCGGGCCGGGATTCCACGCTCCGTGACGTCCCGCGGGCCCCGCCCGGGCGCTATAAAGCGGCGGCGCCGCAGCGGAGCCGGAGCCGGCCCGGAGCGAGCGGAGCCGAGCGGAGCCATGGCCGCGGGGCCGCCCGGCAGCCTCGTCCCGCTGCTGCTGCTGCTGCTGGGGCCGGCGCTGGGGCCGGCGCTGGGACAGGGACTGGGGCAGACGCGCTTCGTCTGCACCTCGGTGCCGCTGGACGGGGACGTGTGCGCGGCCTCGGCGCTGGGCACCGGCTCGGCCGAGGAGCTGAAGGGCACCGTGCTGCAGCTGCGGGAGACGGTGCTGCAGCAGAAGGAGACGATCATGAACCAGAAGGAAACGATCCGCGAGCTCACGGCCAAGCTGGGCCGCTGCGAGAGCCAGAGCGTGCTGGAGCCCGGCGAGGCCAAAGGCAGGAAAGGCTTCGCCAAGAACACCATGGGCGACCTGTCGCGACCGCCCGCCGCCGAGACCCTCAGCCAGCTGGGGCAGACGCTGCAGTCCCTGAAAACCCGGCTGGAGAACCTGGAGGTACGCGAGGAGACCCGGGGAGCCGGGCACCGGGATCGGGAGACCCGCGGAGCCGGGCATCAGGGGAGCCGGGCACCGGGATCGGGAGACCCGCGCATCGGGGCATGGGGCGCCGCGGGACCCGCACAGGCGGGCACCGGGAGCCGCTGCCCGGCGGTGACAGCCTGTTCCTCTGCTCGCCCCTTGTAGCAGTTCAGCAGGATGAACTCCTCCAGCCAGACCAACAACCTGAAGGACATCCTGCAAAATAAGATCGACGACCTGGAGAAGCAGGTGCTGTCGCGGGTGAACAGCCTGGAGGAGGGCAAGCTCAGCCCCCGCAACGAGTCTGAGGAGCGCGGCAAGATCGAGAGCACCCTCACCTCGCTGCACCAGCGCATCAGCGACCTGGAGAAAGGTACCGGGCGCTGCCCACCCACCCCCGCCCGCCGCGGGACCCCCGGGCCGCCTTCCGGAGCTCCCCCCGCCGCCGGGGACCGGGCGCTGCCGGCTGATGCGGGGCCGCTCCCGCGGGCGGCTCTGCCGAGCTGTCCCATTTCCCACCCCCGGAGCGGTCCCTCGCCCCCAGCTTTGCTTTCTCCCTGGCAGGGGGTCGGAACTGGCCGGTCTCTAAGTTCCCTCCCAACCCAAACCGTTATGGGGTTGGGGCAGCCGGTGCCCGCGGGCTCTGCAGCCGGGGATGCTCCGGCCTCTGCCCGCCCCGGGGATTAGGGAGCCGCGCGGCTCCGGAGGGATTTGCTCCTCGCTGCCATCTCAAGGCCCGTTACATAACGGGGTGGGGAGGGGGGGGAACCCCCAAAGGGGCAGAGGGGGGATCCGGCCAGAGCCCACCGACCCTCCACTCCCACAGGCCAGAAGGACAACCGGCCCCCGGACAGGTTCCAGCTCACCTTCCCGCTCCGCACCAACTACATGTACGCCAAGGTGAAGAAGAGCCTGCCCGAGATGTATGCCTTCAGCATCTGCATGTGGATCAAGTCCAACGCCTCCCCCGGCATGGGCACCCCCTTCTCCTACGCTGTGCCCGGGCAGGCGAACGAGCTGGTGCTCATCGAGTGGGGCAACAACCCCATGGAGATCCTCATCAATGACAAGGTACAGCTCCAGGGACTGTGGAGGGTGCTGGGAGGGGGGAACGGGCTGGGGGGACAGCGTGGGGTGCCCCACTGTGCACCACCCTGACCCACTGCCCACAGGTGGCCAAACTGCCCTTCGTCATCAACGACGGCAAGTGGCACCACATCTGTGTCACCTGGACCACGAGGGATGGCGTGTGGGAAGCCTACCAGGACGGCACACAGACGGGCAACGGCGAGAACCTGGCCCCCTACCACCCCATCAAACCCCAGGGGGTCCTGGTGCTGGGCCAGGAGCAGGTAAGGGCCGGGGGGCAGGCGTGGGGGTCCCAGCTGGGCTGGGCACACCCGAGGGGAGGACGGGGCAGCCCGGCCGGGTGCCCCCAGTGACAGCAGCTCCTCCGCAGGACACGCTGGGCGGTGGGTTCGACGCCACGCAGGCCTTCGTGGGGGAGCTGGCCCACTTCAACGTGTGGGACCGCAAGCTGAGCCCCGGCGAGGTGTACGGGCTGGCCACCTGCAGCTCCAAGGCGCTCGCGGGGAACGTCATCGCCTGGGCCGAGTCCAACATCGACATCTACGGCGGGGCCACCAAGTGGACTTTCGAGGCCTGTCGCCAGCTCAACTAGAGCCACGGACAAGCGAGAGAAACCTCCTCAGCGGGTTCTTTGATTTAGTTTTGTTTTCCTCCTTTTTTTTTTTTTGCGCAAAAACAACTGAGAACGAAGCCACCCGTCTCGTCCCGGGTGCAGGGATGCCCCGGCAGTGGGGCACCCGCCCCCGGAGCCCCACGACCCTCCGGTTTCTGTCTTGCCAACGTCCTTCAACGCCTGCGTGCCTTGGCCTGGCGCGGCTGCGCCCCCCCTGCCGCCCCCCGAGCCCGGCCCCTGCTTCGCCACCGCTTCCCCCGGGTACCGGCGCCTTGAAAGGCTGCGGGGCCCGGACAGGAGCCCCCCGGGGCTCCTCTTTCTCCAGCCTGAGCCCCCCGGGAGGGTGGTGGCCCTGGAGCCGGGGGAAAGCTGCAGCATCCCCTCCAGTTGTGCTCCAAGCTGGGACTGTAACAGCGGCTGGGACTCCAAGGAGGGGGCAACCCCTCCGTTCCCACCCCCGGGGTAAGGAGACACCCCCTCCTTCCCAGGTGAGCCCCAGTGCCCCCTTCCCCGGCCGGCACTGCTCCCGAGCAACACAGCCATAGCCCCGGGCTGCGGCGGGCACCGGGGCGGGACCCCCGGCGGGACCCCCCCACTGGCCCCGCTCCCCAGCCTGCCGCACTCAGGTACCCCCGGCCCCGCCGCCTGCAGCCCCCCGAGGCCTCCTAGCTGGTGACAAATAGCCTTTACCATCCCCTCAAGTCCAGCTCCCACTGACAGGTCTGAAGCCTTTCTGCTTTTGATAATACACTCTCTTGTTTCTCTTACTGTAAAGGGAAGTTTATTACCAATTAAAAAAAAAAAAGGGTATTTTTATGAAGATAAAAAAAATAGAATTATCAGTGCTCCCTGAGGAAAAAAAAAGTGCTTTGAGATTCTGCAGGATAAAAAGAGATAAAGAAGCGTATTTTGAGATAACAGATGCATTTTGTATGGTTTCCTTTTCTAAACTCCTGGTTTGTACTACAGATTGCAGAAATCACCCCCCAGCCCCCTCCGTGCCCACCCAGGGCTGCCCTGGGCGGCAGTGGAGGATGAGGCAGAGAATTCACACAGGGCTCCAGAGCCTCCCCACCAACTCCAAAGATGCGGCAAAGAGACGTGCGGAGCGGAGGGGCCCGCGCGGAGCCGGGACGGCCACGGCCACCGCCGGGAGCACAGAGCCAGCCCGGCCACCGCCGATCTGGGGACCTGGCACGGGCAGCGACACCCCAGAGCGAGACACCTGCACGGCCGGGGCTCAGGGCAGCCGATCTTCAGCTGTGCCCTCTTTCCAAGCCAAACCCCAAACCACCGTGAGTTAATTTGAGTTCCTCCCAAGCCCCTGTTCACATCGGCGACAAGCACAACCTGCTGAGAGCAACGAGACCGCGGCACAGGTTTCACCTCCAGCCCCAGGTGCGTTGGATTTGCCAAAAAAAAACCACAAAAGGGTGTGATGTCAACACAGTGTACATAGTGTACAGTAGGGGAGAGATTAATGTATCTTAATTTGTCATTATTTTGCTAACCAAAGCTGTACATTTTTCCTATTCTGGCTCTGTCTCCTTTGGGATTTGAACGGGTTCCGATACCCCGCGCATCCGGCCCGCATCGGCAGTTCTGACAATGCACTGTTTCTACGGATTCTCATGCTTTTTCCATTTTATTGCTGGGATTACATGAATTGTTGACTTTATTTTTACACAATAAAGAGTGAAGAAAGACACTGGGTTCTCTCACATGTGTCTGTTCCCCGAGCAGCCAGTGCTCGGGAGCTGGTCTTTTTCCAGAGGAAGGTTTTGTCTGTGTAAAGCAGGATTTCTGCCCAGTTCCCCTTGGAACTGGCTCAGGCATCCTCTGAGCCTGCCTGCCAGGCTCTCTCCTTCTCCTGTGCCCTTAGACCGTGTCTTCTGCTGGTTTATGTAACACATCACACAGATTGATGTATTTTTTCCCCAAGACACAGGCTGGAAGCTCAGCTCCCTCTGGGTCCTGCCAGACTGGCATGAGGGAACAGTGACACCCCCAGGGCTCTGCTGTGGGCATTGTGACAACCCCTGGGACTGGCGTCCTCTGCTCCCACCCCCCGGGCAGCGACTGCCCCGAGGGCTTGGGACACAGTTCCTGGAAGGCAGCACTCCAGGGAGGGAATCTGAGTGAGTGGCTCAGTGTGTGATGGGACTGGAGGCCACCCCTGTGCCACAGCCATGGGCAGGGCAGCACAGTGTGCCCAGTGCTGTCCCTGGGTGCTACAACTTCCCACCTGTCCCACACCTGCAGCAGAGCAGCTGTGCCGGATAAATTGCTTATGGGATCAAAGATACAAGTAGGGAAATTGTTATTTACTCCTTAAAGCCAGCCAAAAATAATCCACTTCCACACAGAGCCCCCTGTAACTCCCCATCCCACAGCAGCTGGGAACAGGAGCCGTGTGGGTCCAGTCCTGTGCTGCTGCCTGGGGCACGGGCAGGACATGGTGACACCAGCACTGCCCTTCCTTCCTCCGTGACAGCAAGGACAGGGTGACAGCCCCAGGGGACGCTGCTGGTGTAACCCAGCAGAGCCCTCACTCCTGCCACACATGTAGCCAGCGAGTCTCAGCTTCCAGGGGCTGGTGATGGCCATGGTGAGGATCACAGTGAGGGCCCTGTGGCCACTTGTGCTGCATCTTCCCAAGCAACATCTCCAGCCCCTGCAGCCTCTGCTAATTACAGACAGCCTTTCTCTTCTTGTTTCTCACACTGGCTGCCACGGCTAATGGTGTCCCTGACTGGCCACCTGCCACCTCCCACACCTCCAGCAGCCACCCCGGGGTCTCTGTCCTTCACCCAACCCCTGCCACCCTCATAAAGCCTCTCCTCCTCTGGAGTGTTTGTTCCAGGTCCTTTCCAGGATGCCTCAAGCCGTAACCATTGGAATACAAAGAACAGGGCGAGGGAGATGCCTCGAGCCAGGTCTGGGGCCTGGGGTGTTTTCTCACTCCACCAGCCACGAGCAGAATGCCAAGCGCTGGGCACCCTCAGGAGGGACAGTGGGCACCAGGAATCCTCTGGGGGCAGGAGGAAAGGTGACACACCAGAACTGCTCCAGGGCAGTTCACTGAGCCCCACGGGGACAGGCTGGGTGTGATGTGCCACTTGTCCATCACCCCCACGGGTGGTTAGAGAGGAAGGGGGTGGCTGCCGAGGAGCTCAGGCCATGGCTGAGGGGGCAGGACAGGGCCAGGGTGGGCAGCAACACGGGCACAGGGTGCGATGGCAGCGGGCACTGAGGGGTGGTGAGAACGGTGCAACCAAGAGCTCCCCCCACCCCAGTTCCTCAGATCCCCCCCAGGTGCAGAAGGGATTTAGAGCAGCATCTTGCCAGCCTCACAAAGGCAGCAGCACTGCAGAGCCCCTGCCAGCCCCCCCAGCACTGCCCCTCCCCAGCCCTCTCCAGCGACGCAGACACCGTCCCCCCCGCCCCCAAAACCAGCTGCTCCAAGGACAGGCTGTTGGGTTTTGTGTCGCTGGGAACAGCCTACATCCTGCAAGGGGATGCTATTTATACCCAGGGAACGGGTGGCAGCTCCTGCCTCATGCTCAGCCCCCAGCCCCAAGCAGGGCCCTGGCCTCGGGGTGCTGCTGCCTCCACAGCCACCCTCAGCCATCCCCGTGCCAAGGTGAGACCCCAGTGCCCACCCACTGCTGCAGGAGAGGAAATGATACCCTCAGCCAGAGGCTTGAGCTGTTCTGCAGTCTGAACTGCAATAAAAAAAATTACACTAACGGGTTTTTTTGGTTTTTCTGGGGTATCTGGCAAACGCTGCTGTGGTGGAAGGGGGGCTGTCCTGTGCCCCAAGGCAGTGGCACAGCCATGGCAGAGCCTGGGGAGGCTGTGGGGGATGGCTGAGGGGGCTGGAACTGGAGCAGCTGAGACTTCTGTGTCAAGGGGGTAACAAACCTCCCAGCTCATCCCAGCCCACACTCCTCAAAGATGTGAGGGACCCTTGACCTGCCTCTCAGCCCCCAAAAGCCTGTGGGTATTGAACCCCTCATGAATGCAGCTGCTTCGGGACAGGAGAAGAGAGGCTGAGCAGCCCCAGGCCGTCCCTGTCCATCCCTCCCCTCTCAGCTCTGGACGCCACAGCAGCTCCAGACACACGACCTGCGTGTCCCGGCGCTGTGGCTGCTGCAGCAGCTCCTGCGGGAAGGAGGGAGGATCCTGGGAGAGGTGAGGAGCAGCCCTGCCCATCAATCAGACCTGACACCTCACCCTGCACCAGAAACTGTTGGGTGGCACCAGCCCCCCGGTGACAGCCAGCCCCGTGTCCCCTGCGGGCACGAGGATCAGGGAGCGCGTTCCCGCCCCGGCACCGAGCGCTAAATCCAGGAGCTTTTAGAGCGGCAGAGCAGATGGAGATCTTGGGCTGCGTGAGGACAGGCCCCACGGCTCCCATCGGGAGATGGCTCAGAAATACCGACGGGGGCGAGGGAGAGTCCTTAAGGGCAGGACACAGCTGGGATTTACGGCTCTGATCCGGCTCCTCGCGGGCGACTCACATGGGTGGGAAACGCTCGCTGGCCCCTTGGCACCGGCACCATCCTCTGCTCCCCCCGCTCGGGGCGGCTCCTCCGAGGGCTCCGAGCGGAGAGAGGAGGTGATGGGCAGATGAAAAATTAAAGCTGCCGCGTTTTATAGTGAAACACCCCTGAAAACCAGAGACAGCGTGTCCCGAGACGGCCCCTCCCGCATCCCTGCCTGCACGGGAGCGCCTGGGGCCGGCCGCGAGCGGAGCTGCCTGCGGCACTGGGACCGGAGCGTCCCAGAGCATCATCGCCGCGCGGCACCCGAGGCGCTTCACAAATGCCGTTGGATTAATTAGCAGCGAGTGTGTCATGCCGTGTGCCGGCCTGCGCGGCGTGCCGGGAGCACATGGCTCCAGGAGACCCGGATTAAATATGGATGAGACGCGGGGCGGGGGGCGGCGGGAAGAGCCCCCCCGGAGCAGCAAGGGGGGCTCAGCTCCGTGTCTGGGCAGGGCTGCGTCAGGGAAACCACAGAGACGTCGGCACAAGGATACAGAAATCCCTGTCTTCACCACACAAATATTGGAGGGGGGGTGTACAGGCAAGACATCCTTCCCCTCCCCAGCACGGATCCCAGACACAGCAGCGCCATGAGCAGTGATGCTGTTGGGAGCTCAGGCAGCAGCTCCAACCCGCACGTGAACACCCCGAGCAGCGAGTGGGGGCCGAGGGCTCAGCTGGGCACCACCGGGAGGGTCCCGGCTGTGCAGGGGCTGCCAAGCACCATCCAAGGCTCCCCAGGGACACGGCTCCGAGGAACCACTTGCAAGGTGGCTCAGGGGGAGCACAGGGAGATGGGCAGCCAAACACTGCATCTGGGGCACCAGGCAGGGCTGGGGGAAGTCCCGGCTTAGGAAGGGAAAGCGTCGGCCCCCTGTGAGGGCAGGAGGGGAGCAGGACCCTGGAGCTGCAGGGCACCAGCGGGGGCACAGCAGGCAGCTGGAAACCACCCCGGGCACTAAGTCAAGGCCAACAGACCATTCTGGTCCCAGGCAGTGAGTCACTGCTGTGACTGTCCCTCAAATGCCACTCAGGAGCCTTTGCTGGCAGGGCATTGTCTCCTCCGTCCCTGTGGCACTGCCCGGGCATCCTGCCAGCACAGCCGGGGAAGGGGCTTCCTCGAGCCCTTCCTTCCACCGGGGGACCCAACCAGGCCTGGTCAGGGCCACACAGAGCCAGCAATTGCAGAGCAAACTTTGCTTTTCACACCTTCCAACCCTCTCCAAGGCGATACCTCCCCATCCCACCCCCACCAGGGGCAGGGAGCTGCCGGGAACACGGGCCTGACCCCCCCTTTTTGCCTTCTCAGAATAATTTCACAGCCTTTTCCCGGGCTCCTCCTCCTGCGATTTTCCCCGGCTGCTGCCGAACGCCACCTTCACAGCTGCTTCCTCCATCCTTCCCATTCATCCCTGATGGATTATGCAGGGGCTGGGATCTCAGACTCCACCAAGGAGTTCTGGGGGGATGATCCTCTGGCCGGGGATCCTACGAGGGATCCCACCCCCATCCCAGAGGCACAGAGGGGAATAACAATTTATTTCCCACCAGAGGGTCCCCGACTAAGCCCCGTTCCACCCCCGGAGAGCCTGTGGAGCAGAAGGAAGACTCTGTCTTCCAAAGCTGATTAAAAATAGATGCAGCATCTCGCTAATTATGCTGATTAATTAGCAGTTGTGGAGCATGGTGGGCACAGGAGGGGGCACACAAGGGCGGGGGGTAAAAGCGGGGTCAGAGCCCACCCTGTGCTGCCCTGGCATCCCCAACCCCCCCAGGTTCCCCACACCTTCCAGGGTACTGGGGTAGCACATCTGGGGGGTCCCCACGCCCCCACTTCCCTCCCTATCGGCAACAGATGCCAAGTTCCACAGCGCTGCTGGAAATCAGGTCAGCAGTAGCCTGCAGCAGACTGAACATTCCTCATCCTGCCCAGGCTCTGGTGCCAGTGGGAGATGCCACAGGGCAGCCCCGCGCCAGTGGCCACCCCCGGCCCGGCTGGCAGAGAGGGAAGGAGGGATGGAAAAGTCTGGATCGCCCCATAAATCCCCTCCAGCCAGAAGGGATGAGGAGGGAGGCAGGGCTCCCTCACGCTGCTGACTCAGTGCTTGTGGAAGCTGGGGAATGGCAGCAGCCCCCCAGATGCCCCCACACACCCCGAATCTCTCACCCAACACCTGATGGGGTGGGGAAAACCCCGCGGGGACAAAGCTGTGCTGATTTATTCCCTCTGGAAAGGTGAGCAGGACCTCGAATGCCCACAAAGCCCAGAGTGACAGCACCCACCCCCAGCTCACACCAGCCTTTCCCTTCCAGCCCCTCCAAACCCTCCCCATGCCCAGGGACAGGCAGGGGCTCTGTGCACCGGTGCTGGATGTGGGATGGGCTGCTCCACAACTGGCAACGCTTTCTGCTCCCTCCCTGGATGCCATATGTTGGTGCCATTAATATTCATGAGCTCTGTGGAAGCATCCGGAGCTGGGAGAGGAGCCCCGGCGGTCTCGGTGCTCGGTGGCCCGAGTTGCCCGATCCCCCCGGACCCCACAGCCCCTCTGCTGCAGCTCGACCCCTCCTCAGCCCCATCCGCACTCCCGACATCCAGGGCCCTTCCCGAGAGCTGGGGCAGGGGCACCGTCCCTCCCACACTCCCGCTGTGGCTCTGCCCCCCTTTCCAACCGCTCCTGCCCCCTCGGCTGCTCCCCTCGCTCCCAGCGCAGCTCGGCTGATCGGGCGGGAGGATGGAGAACAGCAGCGGCGCGGGGAGGTTATTTCCAGCAAAATGGAATTTATCCACCTGCAGCCGGAGGCTCGAGGAGGCTCCGGGCAGGGACCACACAGCCCTGCCTGACCCTGGGGCTTCGGCCCCGGGCTGCGGAGGGGGACTCAGTGGAACACCAGGAGAGCTGGGAAGTTGTCCTCAAGGGATTAGGATTTCCCACGGGTGGGGTAGAGCCTGGCTCCTGCCCTGCCCTGCCCCACCACCCACCCTGGGACCACAGAAGTGTCAGGAAGGAGCAATAACCACATCAAATTAATTGGATCCCGGTTTACTGCAAACAAAGAGGAAGCAGGTGACATTTACCTAGCAGAGTAATTGATATCCAAGCAATTTGTTGGAGTAACCTCATTATATGCCAGCTGGATTTCCCAAACCCTCCCAATCCCACTCATTACGAACAAGGTTTGTGTGTTAATCAGAGCTCTTTAATCACGGGGCTGCCCATCATCATTCCAGCAAGTTACAAAGCCTCCAGATTTATCACAGACCCTGAACACTCTCCTAAGAATCTGCTGGGTGTTTTATTAGCAGGCAATGATGCCCCTCGGGAAGACACTGAACATTTCCCTCCCAAGCGATGGCTCAGGAGCAGAGCCGGCTCCTGGCACCACCTCTCCTCCCTTTCCTCCCCTCCCCGCTGGCAGCTCTCCCTCCCTCCCTGGCCTGGCTGATCAGCTCCTCCTCATCCTCAGCACACGATCAGGAGCTGTTCCCACACCAGAGAAACGGCTCCAGCCAAAACAGGGCCCGGGAGGTGCCTGTGCCTCTGGCAGAGCCACCCACGCCAGGAGGGCACGTTCAGCAGCAACCCCCGGGCATGGGGCTCCTGGTGGTCCTGACTGACCAGACCCCTCCTTGGGTGACTCAGCCTGGGCAAGGCTTCACCTCTGCCCCCAGAGGCCCCAGCCCTGCCAGCCAAGCCCCCTCTGGGCAGGGGACACGGTGACCCTGGGGATGGAGGAGAAGGTACCACAAAGAACTGGGTCCTTGCTGAGCTGCCCAAGAGCTCCCACACCCCTGCCCTCCCTCAGGAGGGGACACAGCCCCAGCCCCCCAGCAGGAGAGATCCATGTGCCCCCCAGATCTGCCACCTTGCTCAGGCTGAGCCCTGTACGAGCTGCTCCATCACCCTAATGACACAGCTCATAATTATCTCATTTGCTATTAATTTGCTTGTCAAGAGAAATTCCACTCATTTGCTTTTAATTAATGGGGCCTTAAAATAAAGCCACAGGGCTGGGAGGGCTCTGGTGAGAGGTGTCTGCAGCAGGATCAGAGAGGATCAGCCCAGACCAGCAACGGGAAGGGCAGTCGGGTGGAGAACTATTTATAGGACAAAAGGAAGGGAAAATCCAAAAAAAAGGACAAAGGGACAAAAAAATCCTGCAAGGGAGCCATGATGCTCCCCCAGCTCCCTTTGCACACCCGGGCACTGTCCATGGGCACTGGACACTGCATCCAAGAGGCCTCTGTACACCCTGACAAGGCTCAGCTGCCACAGAGGGAACCAACATGAAAAATGCCTGTTTGCAGCCAGAGATGGAAGCACAGAGCTGAGGAACAGCATCCCTGCTCTGAGAGCCAAGGGGACACAGCTGCCCCAGCAGCACCAAACACACTGGGAATGTGGGAACGGAGGGGGGGCTCAGCTGCCTGGGTGCACCCAGACCATGGCTCAGTGCTGCCAGTCTGCAGCTGGACCAAGATTTGGAAAATCATCAGAAACAGCCCCTCCTAAACCCACCTAACCACGCCAAAAGGGGAGAGGGAGGAGAATTGGGGGTGGGGAGGGGGGAAATCCCAATGAGACACTTCCCCCATCCTCAGCATGAGTGTCCCGAAATACAAACCCTGAGTCACCAGAGCTCCCCCCGTGCAGTACAAACTCACAGGCAGCACCTACACTGCCACAGGCTCCAGACACGGAGGTGGGAATTCATCCCACCCAGCCTCAGACACCTGTGACAGAGCTGCTCATCCAGACTCCCTCGAAACTCAGCAAACAAACAGATTTCCATCCTAAGACATCTTCTATCCCTTCTCCAGGGACCCCAGACACACAGTGCACATGTGGGGATCCTCCTTCCTGATCTCTGGGTGTCCACCAAAATCAGGGGAAGCAGATCCAGATAATCTGTAGCAGAACAAACCATTCATCACCTGACTGGGCCAGAGCCATCACTGCCACCTCCCTGATCCCAGCACTCCTCCAGACCCACACCCTGTTCCCCAGCAGCACTGAGGGGTGACCAAGGCCAAAGACCCCTGCAGAGACTCCTGAACAGTCACAGATAGAAATAGTGAAGAGGAAAGCCCCCCTGGTGATAACAAAAGGCTTTACAACCAGTCAGTAATAAGTACTTTCCTCTGGTTCCCAACAATTTAACACCCAGAACAGCCAATTTCCAGCAGTCAGAGTTAAAAAGGACAAGACATGTATGAGTTTACTTCGAAGGACGCTTAAGCTCCACTCTCTGAGTTTCTATTAAGAGGTTTCATGCATTACAAAGCGATTTTCCCTTCCCAGGGGTATAAGCCAATTAGATAAAGACCAAGTTAATCCCTTATTGTGTCCAAAGAGCCACAAGCAAACACCAAACACAAAGATTAGTCCTTTCCTTTAACCACTCCGGGTTTGGGCAGCTGAGAGAGCATCCCATGGCACAGGTATACCCCAAACCCAGGGGAGCAGAGCCCCAGCTCCAACAGGGCTGCACAGGGGCTGCCAGGTACCACTGGCACAGCAGCACCATCCTCCACCTAAACCCTACCCAGGTGACTTTAATCCAGAGTCATCCGAGTTTACCTGTACGTGGAATGAGAAGAGTTCAGAGACTCACGCAGAGGGAAGACAGGGCAGTGATGCAGAGCCATGTGATTGGGGTTTTGATGCCTGGTTTTTTTTAACTTGAGCTTCTTTCCTCACTCCCTGCCGGGCCAGCCAAGGACAGCAGCACCCCCAGCCCTGGGTCCCTCACAGGGTGAGCACGTGGACCCCACATGTATCAGAACACCCAGACTCCAGTGGGAAGAGGGAACTCCCAGCAACAGACCCCAAACAGCCACAGCCTCACATTCCTATTGACAAACTGGGCTCAATTCCTTGAGCTTCCACCCAAGTCACAGCTTTGGCTGCAGAACCTCCCCCAGCCAGCACTCCCCAACTTTCTCATTGTCAAATAACAACCAGAAACACACACAAAAAAATCACCAACAGATCAGGAGATAATAAAACCATAGACACTCACCCACTCAGCTGCACAGCCAGGTCAGGGGGAGCCACAGCCCCATGTGCTGAGGGAACCTGCTTTCCAGCAGAGCCATCCCAAAACTGCCCTAATCCCACAGGCCTTTGGCACAGCTGAGCCAAATAAGGGGCTTCAGCACAGCTGGGATCAATCTGCAGGGGGAGTGGGATGATCCAGGGATGAGCCTGGGTTGGTCCTGTGGCTCCCAGCACAGGCCAAAGCCTGGGCCAAGGTAATGGGCAATTCCAGATGGATTTCCCTGGTGTTCTGCCCAAGAGAGGTGGGCAACAGCTGCCCCTGCCCCCAGTGTGCCACCTGTGCCCAAATCTGTGACAGGTTGTAGGGGACTGTCCCCAGGGTTGGTGAAGTCACTGTTTTGTGTGTGGCTGGAATAAGGAATGGATGAACTGACAGCAGTGCTGTGGCCCCTGGGAAGAGCCAGGACAGGTGCCAGACCAGTTCCTCCCAGTAAGAGCTCCCAGGTCGACAGCCCCACACAGGAGGTGGTTGGGGGTGTGGGGTGCCCAGCCCAGCAGAGCAGAGCTGTGCACAGCCAGTCCTGCCTTGCTAAGCCAGACTGTCATGCAGGGATACTGGGCCAGGAGCCCCCACAACCCCCCCCATCCCTGGGATCAAAGGAGCAGCTTCCACCGAGACGGTTTTCCCTTCCCAGTCTCCGTCCACCCACGTACAAACTGCTGTGAAACAGCTCTGAGGCTTCCCAGGAGACGGCGGGGCCCGGGAGCTGCAGCTGCTGCAGCCTTGGCTTTCAAAACACATGGGTGAGGGTTTTTTGGGCAGTGCCCTGCCAGTACCTGTCCCTCCCTTCACCACTTGCTCAGATGGGCCCCCAAAGCTCCCCAGATGGACCCCAGGGGTGCAAGGTTATTTGCTTCCTCCCTTTTCCCACCCAGGTTTCAGGAGGAAGTGCAGAAGGAACCAGCCCAGACCCCAACCCAGCAGACAGGCAGAACGGGCTGGATTTTGTCCTCCCCACCCAGAGCAGCTCCAAGATTGAGAAAAGAACAACAAATGTTGTACAAGAAATTTATGCAAAATTGAGGTTAAACAGCCCTGACCTGAGCACCCTTCCCCAGTCCCAGGAAGGCATCCTTCTTCCTCTTTAGGCTGGAATCTCACACAGCCATGTCAAGAACTCCCATAGCTCGTGTTCTGCTCCTGCTGCTCTTTGGGAACAGTCAGGAACCACCTCTCAAACTCAGCCAGGACTCCAACCTCGGGAGGAGAAGCTCTGGTCCTGCAGACTGGACGAGGGTCGAGGATTGATTCGGGCACAGAAGCTCCACAAACAGCTGAGCTGCTGCTGGGCCAAGGTACAGGCACAGGGAGCTTCTTCCAGCCTGGCACCAGAGCTCCCAGTCCACCCACAGGGCAAAAACTCCAGCCTGGGATCTGGCCACCCTGACTGATGTATCAGGAGAGACCACCCTTGATGGGAAATTCTCCTTTCCGCTGAGATGATCCTTCCCTCAGGAAGAGTTGGGCAGCACTGTGGGGCTCTGGCACAGACACTGTCCCCCCTGTCCCCACCACGGCCCCACGGCAGCTCCCACAACACCAAACAGGCAGAAGCTTCTCAGGTCCTGGAGCTCAGAGCCCCAAACCTCTTCCAAACCCCTTGGCCAAGTCTTGGCTCCGTCCCCTCCCCGCTGGAGTCACACAAACACCTGAACAGGCATCCCCTGCCCATCTGCCAGGGCCAGCCAGAGCTGGAACGGGGCTTCTGCTCCCCAGAGATGTGCAAAGGGAATGGGAGAGCACAGGTTGCAGGGATGGGGGGAAGCTGTTCCCCTCTCTGTGCCACAGAGGTGTGGTGGGAGCCACAGGCCAGCTCTGGAGGTTAAATGCCTCAACAGCTCCTTGTAAATCACCTCCTGCAGCTGCTCAAGGACTCCAGTGAGTTGCTGCAAACTTACACGTGAGCCTTTGCTTACACAAAGATTTTAACAATACTCAAAACCAAGCCCTGAGAAACCACTGCAAGGACTATCCTTGAGCAGAAGCTGCTCTGCCAGTCCAGTCCACCAGGACATGCACAGGGCTGGCACTGTCCCAAGGGACACAGCCTGGCATGGCTCTGCCCCCCAGGATGGCACCAGGCCCCTGCACTCGACAGAATGCAGCCTTGAGGGAGAGGATCCAGCGAAGAGGAGCCCTGCAGGTTCTTCAGGCATCAGATTCATCCTCCAGTTCAGCCTCCTTTTTGCTGCTGGGAAAAAGAACAAGGGTCACAGACAAAAAAAAGTAGAAACCAACAAGACCAAACAACAGTCACTTGGTGAAAAAGGGGCTCAGACACAAGGTGTGAGATACGGGATCACCAATGGAATGAGTTTGGGGGTTCTGGTGCACAACCTCCAGAGCAGCCCAGGTGAGCTCCAGCACTGCCCTGGCAGGCAGGGGTGGTTAGAGATGAACTCTGGCACAGCCAGGGGACACCCAAGCTGGCACTCATGGGGCCAGGCCATGCTGTGAACTGCCACCACAGCAGAGAGAGCCCCTCCTTCTATTCCTAGGTGCACGACTTCAAGAGTTGAGGAGCTGAGCAGGGCAGGAGAGCTGCACCACCCAGGGGTCCCAAGGAATCCGTAAGAGCTGCCTCACCCAGTGCTAATCCCCCACTGCCACCACCAGCCCCCTTCACTCCTTCTGGTCCCTCAGGACCCTGGAGCCCTGACACACGTGGCTCAGCCCTGAGCAGCTCTGGGGTCATGGCCATCAAGTACCTGTCCAGCCTGGTCCTGCTGTGGGTCTGAGGGAACCCAACAACACTCCTGTGAACTTTGCAAGAGAGGCAGGATGGCCACAACTCGAGGAGCTCCTGCACCTCAGAGGGCTTGCCATGGGTTTACACCAATAAACTGAGCACCCACTGGCCCATGTTATGTAAGAGTGGGGGAGTCTGACCCTCCCCTGAGATCCAGAGGCCAAAACCAGCTCCCTGAAGGTATTTCTGTCCACCCTCATGTCACACCTGTAGGCATTAGTGCTTGGCTGATCACCGGTGCCAAAAAAAGACCAAATCCCCACTGACCTTGCCCAGCTCAGGACACGGTGCTGTGAGGGAGAAACGTGTGAAGCAGCATGGCCACACCGACCAGAAACCACCCTTTCTGCAGGCAGCACGTCACTTGAGCTCACCTTGTTACCCCTCCTGGCCCTTTAATGCCATTACTGCAGCTCATTCCACGAGCAGATCCCCTTTGGAAAGGCACCTGCTGGGCTGCCCACACACCCACCTCTCTGGCCTGGCAGGTCTGACCTCCAGTGGTGCACACAGCTGCTTCCGAATGTACTCCCTCGATCTGATGTCAGCCTGGAACCAAGGAGGAAAACGGGTGGGAATGGTCTGACCAGCCTGGCTGGAGCCTCCCAGTGTGCCCAGGAACACTGGATGGTTGTGTTCCAGCAAGGCAGGACAGCTTGGGGCAAGGACAGCACTGACAACATCCCAAGAGCTGTAAGAAAGCACTGCTTGACATTCACTGGGTGTTCTTGTCCCCCTGAGCAGAAGACTCTCCAATGCCATGACAAGCACATCCCAGGCTCTTGGATAACTTTGAGAACCAGCAGTTGATTTTTACAGTCCCTCAAATTTTTTTTCTTTTTCAGAAACTTCTTTCCCAAACACATTGTGACATTTCAGAGCAGCTGCTGTGCCCCACCTTAAAGGCAGAGTGTCTCTCTCCACTTAAAAAGCAGGATGTGACCTTCCCAGCTGGAATAGCTTCACAGCATGCAGTGATGATGCTCAGAAAGTGGGTTAACACATCCCTGGTGGCTGTCCTTGAAGCATTTGCTGCTCTCACCACTGTGCTGCCCCTGAGGAGCCTCTCCTGCACCCCAAGCAGCCCCCACACCCCTCAGCCCCAGAGCCCTGGGTGGAGGCTGTTCCTGCTGCTGCTGGAACCTGCTCCACAACTGCAGAGCCATCCTGCCAGCTGAGAATGAGAGAGAGTTACATAAGGGGTGGTTTGTTTGGGAGATTTTTTTCCCTTCTCTCTATAATTGGACAGTTTCATAACTGAACTGACAAATAACTTTGATCACTGTTCAGGATAAGCGATTACGTGATGTATTTTATAACCAGGGAAGGAGGCTGCTCGATAGTCCCCACGGGGACACCAAGGAGCAGGAGGCACAGCTACCAACTATTTTTCTAGGGAAGAAAAACCCCAGCCACGTTCTGCTGAGAACATCAGCTGATGCTTGATTAGGTGGCAGTTCCCAGCCAGTGCTCACTCCTAGTGCAGTGTTGGAGTCAGCTTATCCTGGTGATTAACCACGGGGCTAATCAATAAGATGGATCACTGCCCTGTAATAATCCTCACAGATTTGGGCTATTTTCAGAGGGGATAGTGCTGGCTTTGGAACTGTTGCTTTGTCTGTTTTCTGAGGGGCAGTGGTGATCCCTGTGCACACTGCATAGACTGCAGGGGGTACACCCAAAGGGAGGTGGAGTCTCAGGATTCCAGAGACAGACACCCACTCTCAGAGGAGAGGGCTCAGGGTTTGTCTCTCACTTCTCCCGAGGGCACGTGTTTACTATTTCACAAGGAGTGACCTGCAGGCCTCCTTCTGTCCTTCCTGGTGGGCTGGAGCAACACCAGGCTGTCCCATCAGCCCCTTCCTGAGCGAGAAGGAACTAGGTGGGCACGAGGCCAGCAAGAGCTGCAGGATCACCAAGTGAGTGGGTGTTTGGTGAGCAGCTAACCAGGAACCTGCACCAGAGAGCAGAGCAGGGTCCCAGTGCAATCCCTGTCAGCTGGAGAGTGAACAGCTTGTGTCTCCCTGCTGTGCACAGGGATCCTGAGACTCCAGACCTGGAGCATGGATGAGCACTGGAGGGGGATTCTGGCCCCTGCCAGGAGGAGGCAAGGGCAGGTCTCTGCAGGGCTTGGTGCTGTTCAGGGCCACTCACATTGAGTGCTGTGCTTACTTTTCTGGGATGACAGCTCCTGCCTACCTCAATTCCTGTCTGGGAGCTCTGAATGACCTGTGCAACTCTGTGCAGAACCTCACAAGCTGGCTGGGCAGAGATCACCCCTGCAAGCACATTTCTCCCAGATGGGCCTGGCACTAGCACGTGGAGTAAGGACTAAGTAGGATGTAAATATGATTGTAGGTGACAATGAATTCCCTCTGGTCTCTCTGAGAGATCACTTTGTTCACCTGCACCACAGCCAGTTCCTTGTCAGCACAACACTCTGGGCTGAATGCAAATCGAGCTGTTCTGATTCCTGCCTGGATAGCACTGCATTCCCAGGAAGCACCACATCCCCTACCATAGACTGGCCAGCCCTGCCTCTGGGAAAGCAGATCTGAGTTCCCACAGCAGTTGCACAGCACTGCACATGCTGCCCTCACACAAACCACCACCACAGCCTCAGGAGGCGTGGGCAGCTGAGCTCTCACATAGCATTTTACTTCCAGGGCTGCCAGAACTTACAAACCAGGAGCTGATGATCCACAGGTCTTTCACAACACTGGGAAAGCCATGAGCACATCACCCATCAGGTCTGCAAGCTTGTCCTGGCCAAGTCAGCCATCCATGGCAGAATTCTCCACAGCCTTCTACCTCCTAACTCCAGTTTCAGGTCCTCAAGAGCTGAGGCTTCCAGGTCTGCCCTGTGCCAAGATCTGCGACAGTCACCACACAGAGGAACTGCAGCAGGGACAAGTCCCATGGAAAGGTTTAAGTGTCCTTATCTCCTGCCATCCCTCTACAGTAAACACACACCCTTTGGATTTTTCATCTCTCTGTAGGAAAAGCAACAATAATTCACTCCATCACTCTAAAAAAAAGGTCACAGAGAACTGGAAGATTCTCCGAACATTAGCAAATCCTGGAGATAGCTGGAAGTGAAACCAGGGTGATGAAAAGCTCCAAGACACCTTTTTGTTTCCAAAGGGAATGCTTTTCCCTTCCCTTTGAACACGCCGAGCTGCAGAGCTGGCTCAGAGCTCTGCAGAGGCATCTGTCCCTGGCTGGAGATTACATAAGGAGCTCCCCCAGCCTCCTCCTGTCTGGCAGGTACTGGGGATGAGATTAGAAACTCCAGCTCTGCTATGGACACCTCGAGGCTTGCTTTGCTCCAAGGTGTAAGATTTGCCTCTGGTTTCTGAGTAGAGACTCAGTGTTCAGAGAACACCATGGTGCCTGTGAGCAGCTCTGGCACAGAGCCCTCAGCAGGGTCACCCCAGCACTGCACAGGTGGGCAGACCCCCAACACCCAACCAGCACAGCAGCAATGCCAGTGGGCTGTACCAGGGCAGCATTAGGAACAGGGACACCTGAGCAGGCCCTTGTGGATCTGGGTTGTGGAGCCACCGACAGCAGTGACCCCAGGAGAAGGGAAGCACTTGTCAGGCCAGAAGTCCTGAAGTCTTTATGCTTCTCCAGAGCCTTTCCTGAAGCTCTGCTACGATTTAATCAGCCAAGGCTGAGCCCTGGTGGCAGCTGTGGCTCGGTGACAGTGATCCAGTGCTGTCCCCTGCTGGCTGGGCCCGCGGCTCCGTCCGGAGTGCGGCAGCGGGGAAAAGCCCAGAGGAGCAGCACTGCGGGCTGTGCTGGGCTCCAAGTGCCCAGGAAAGCTGCATTCCCGGCTCCTGTGGATTAACAGCAGCACCACGGGAGCTGGCTGCAGAGAGGAACCAGGAAATCAGTCAGGGCTGGGAGGGCTGCCGGGCACTGCGTCAGGAGGACAAGCACGGCCATGGGAACGTGACCACGGGCCGGGAGAACAGCCCAGCAGAAGGGTGTCAGCAGCAGAGGAGGCTCTGCAACACACCACAGGCTGGCAAACACAGCCCCCAGCCCCTGCTGCCCTGCTCCAGGCCTGCCTCCCCCAGCCCCGGGGCCGTACCTGCCGGATGGGCTCCGGGACGCGGTACCTGCAGCAGGCCCTGACGAGGCGCACGGCTGTGTCCAGGCTCACCCTGTGCCCCACGGAGATGTACAGGGGCTTCGAGCTGTTGTTGTAGCTCCGCAGCACCTGGGCGTTCAGAAACGAGAGATCAAGCACCCAACAGGCTCCCTGAGAACACACAGAGGGGCAGGTGAATTATGAGCCAGGCAGTCGCCCTCAGAGGGTGGGGTGGTGGCTCTGTGTCTGCAATTCCCAGCCTTCCTGAAGCTCTTCTCCACCCCAGTGTCTCCTCACAGGGACTGTTTGTCCCTCTGGACCTCCGTGGCCCTTCCCCAAACACCTCACACTCCTCTGGGATGCAGGGACACATGCCAGTGCAGACTGACACCAGATACAGGAAGTCTCTAACATCTGCCTGTTCCTGTTCTCCTCTGAGTCAGATGCTCCCATATTGCATCCTGGTGAACTGCCAGGGAATTGGCACCTCTCCCTGACTGGAGTGCACATGCAGGGGTGCCAAAGCACCTCAGGTGCCACAGACGTGATTGTACCCAACACCTGAACTGGCAACTCTCTACGAACATCTGAGCTCTCAGGAAGGGGCTGGAAGTGTTACTGGTCCCTGTTCACACCTGCCTTCCTGAACTGGGATCACTGAGATAGCCCCACTATGGAAACAACATCCTCATGGCCAAGTGTCCAGGGAACTCCCCACAGCTTACCATGCCCAGGACTCTCCCTGAAGTGCCTGTCAATGGGAATGTATCTCCTGACTTCTGTAGGGAACGAATCTAGGGATAAACACACAGCAGGTCAGGTTGTTAGGATGTATTTGTATGTGGCTGTGCCAGATCCCTTGGGATATTAAAGAGCAGAAATAAATTCCCAGCCTGGCCTAACCTGCTCCCTGTGCAGCTCATCCCTGGCCAAGCCATCCACCTGCAGGAGGTTCTTGGCCACTCCAATGCACGGCAGATCCGTCAGGACTCCGAGGTGACAGGCCACACCAAATCCTGCCAACAACGAGCCACTGTACCCCCAGGACACCAGGGAACTGGAATCCCAACCGGCAGCACAGGGACCAGGACAGCAGGACCATCCAGGAACAGCCTACCTCTGTGATGGAGCAGCCCATTCCCATCTACCAGAAGCACCTGAAAAAGCCAAAGCAGAAATGTTACTTCCTGAGCACTCCAAGGAGGAAGCAGTGATGTTGGCTCCGGGAGGAAGGAGAAGTCTCTCTCAGTTCTTTAATTCTCTCTGTAAGGCTCTTCCTGGGGTGCTGCCTGTGCCTGACTCCAAACCAGCAGTGTGAGCTCTCAGTGGTACCAGTGTCCTGCACACACAGCAGGGCTCCTGCTGCCACAGGAGGCCTGGTTGCTCTTGGCCCCACATCCCTGCTCCCTAAGGAAGGGACAACTGATGCTCCAACACACCCGTGGAGAGCATCCAGTGCAGTCTCCAGAGGGAGAACAACACCTTTCAGCAGGACTCTGTGCCCACAGGACACCTCAGCTTGGGACAAAGAAACACAGCACACCTGAGGTCTGAGCTTGGGCTCCTCCTGCTGAAGTCTCTGAACAGCTTCCACCAGGAAAGGGACCTCTCGGAAGGCCAGGAATCCGGCCACGTAGGGGGCAGTGACGGCCACCATCCGGCAATCCTCGTACAGCACCTGGAGCAGGGGGAGACAGAGACAAAATCCTCCTACAGCACCTGGAGCAGGGGGAGACAGCGACCTGTGAGTGCCAGGGGCTCCCCCTCTGGCTCGTGTCCCCTCCTCTGATCCCTGCTGCTGGATCTCTCCCACAAAGCCAAGGGCTCGGGGCTGTGTCAGTGTGTCACTGGGAAGGGACTGACAGCAGGAGAGGGCTGGACACAACGTGCCCTGCCTGGGGCTGAGTCCTTGAACACAGCCAGGGCAGCTCCTGAGAGCCAGCAGGAACCTCACCCTGCCAGGGCAGCACCAAAGGGGGTTGGGCAGGCACAGGCCAAAATAAACCCTGTAAGGCAGGACAAAAACGTGATCGGCAGGGCAAGGCAGGAATCACAGCAGGACCTGAAATTCAGCTCATAAAAATCCCAGCAGCAACATCAAACTTTATTCCTCTGCTTGTTAGAGCTTTTATAGTGAAAGATAATTTTTACATCATTTTGAAAGCTGGGAAAGAGACCAAAAAATTTTATTATTTCAAGTAAAATGACTGTAGGATGTGGGATCCATGGTGGATTTGGAAAGACCTTTCCAAGTCCCATCCCATATTATCCAGCAGGAACTCACACACGAGACTCTGCACTGGAGTGCTACAAACACTTCCCCCTGTCCACAGGCACTGAGGGACATCAGTCCCTTTTGGTTCCTTCTGGGAAGTGGCTGACACTGATTATTTCCAACACACACCCAAAGCAGTTGGTGTGTTGTACCTGACCAGGGGCTGCATCTCATCATGGCTTGTGAGGTACCAGCCCCCCTGAGCGGACACTAAGCCAGTCTCTGGACACCTTGTGAGTTCCCAGCCATCCTACAAACCTCTCGTGATCAGCAGTTGTTTGCATCACATCTTCCTAAACTTATGTCTAAATCCTTACATGTATTTTTTCTCTAGCTTTTTTGTGAACACACAATTGGAGGATTTGCTGAACAAACCCAGAATCACAGAACCATGGAATAGTTTGGGTCGGAAGGGACCTTAAAACTCATCCAGTCCCACCCCCTGCCATGGGCAGGGACACCTTCCACTAGCCCAGGTTGCTCCAAGCCCTGTCCAACCTGGCCTTGGACACTTCCAGGGATGGGGCAACCACAACTTCTCTGGGAAACCTGTGCCAGGGCCTCCCCACCCTCCCATGGTGGAATTTCTTCCCAATATCCCATGTAACCCTGCCCTCCTTCAGCTCAAGGTCGTCACACGGGATACCTGAGCGATGCCCTGCGGGGCAGCCCCAGCAGGGAACGGCCTTTGGGAAATCTTCCTATAAACTCCTATAAACCCCTCGTGTCCCGGCACACCTGGACAGAGCCCTGGAGTGAGGGGCTCACCCGTGTTACCTGGAGGGCCGGGTAGCTGAGCACGACCAGGGAGGCGCAGGCGCTGGTGCCGTCTCCTTTGATGTAGGATAAATCCACACCTCCCACTCTCTCCAGCCCGGTGAAATTCGGGTCTTTCTGCCACTCCTCGGTGTCCTGCTCCACCACGCCAGCCTTCAGCCGGGCCTGCTCCCTGCAGAGACCCCCGGGGCCGCACTGAGAGGGGGGTCCCTTCCCCGGGACTCCCCGTCCCCGCCCGCGGTGCCCCGGGGAGCCCGCAGACCCGGCCCGGGGGCAGAGCAGCGGGGCTCTCCCCGAGGGTGGCCGTGGCTGTGCTCGGTGCAGCCCCGGGCCCGTCCCTCCCGTCCCCCCGGTACCGTTCCCAGCAGCGCCGCTCGGGCGGGGCGGCCATGGCGGACCCGGGGCCGCCCGTCCCTCCCCGCCGCTGTCCCCCGGAACGCGGGGCCGAGCGCGGCCGTTCCGGGCGGGCGCAACCGTGTCACGGGATCCTGGAACCACGGAGTGGGTCGGGGTGGGAGGGACCCTAAACCTCATCTCGTTCCACCCCTGCCACGGGCAGGGACACCTTCCACCGGCCCAGGTTGCTCCAAGCCCCTTCCAACCTGGCCTTGGACACTCCCAGGGATCCAGGGGCAGCCACAGCCCCTCTGGGCAACCTGTGCCAGGGCCTCCCCACCCTCCCAGCCAAGAATTCCTTCCCCATATCCCATCTCACCCTGCCCTCGGGCAGTCTAAAGCCATTCCCCCTTGTCCTGGCACTCCAGGCCCTTGGAAATAGTCTCTCCATCTTTCCTGTAATCTCCCTTCAGGTCCTGCAAGGCCACAATCAGGTCACCCCAAAGCTTCCCTTTTCCAGGCTGCACGATCCCAGCTCTCCCAGCCTTTCCTCCCAGCAGAGCTGCTCCATCCCTCTGAGCATCCTGGTGCCTCCTCTGGACTGGCTCCAGCAGCTCCCTGTCCCTCCTGTGCTGTTCCCAGGGCTGGAGCAGCTCTGCAGGGGGGGTCTCACCTGAGGGGCAGAGGGGCACAATCCCCCCCTGCCCTCTGCCCACGCTGGGGGATCAGCCCAGGGTGAGCTGATGATCCACTTGTGGCATCCCAGTCCCTGTGGACCACAGGGCAGAACGAGACGGGGAAGGAGCCAAAGAAGGAACTAAACAAGCTTTATTGGGGCGGGGGCAGCGGGGCCCGGCCCCGGGACAAGGAGGCGGCAGGCGGGGGCTGCCGGGTTAAGGCAGTGAAGCAGCCACTTCCTTCATGGTTCCATTTCTCCTTCACAGTCCAGCCCCGCTGTGGCGCAGAGTGAGGAGGGGGTAGCAGCAGGTACCTGGGCAGGAAGGGGGAGCTGGGAGAAGGAGCTGGTTCTGCATCCTGCTGACAACCCAGCGTCGGGAGAAATGCAGACTGAAAAAATAAATCCCTTTTCCCAGCACCAGGGCACAGTGGTTTGTAAAAAAAAATACTTCATCTTCCTCAGGTGGGTCTGGGGTTGTGGTTGTCCACGATTCACATGCAGCTGCTGGTTCTGTTTCATCCTCCTGCTGCACAGAAGCAGCTCCACATCACGTGTTTGCTACTGAAGTTAGTAAAAAACAACAACCCCAAACCCAGAAAGCAAATCAACAAACCCAAAACAAACCCCCCACCATTCCCGAATGGCCACCCCTGGGTGTTGTGGCACCAACATTCCTGGCAGTGGCCTGTTCCTAACTTTCCCTGCGCTCTCGTTTGAAAAGAGCAGCTGCTTTCCAGGTAGCAATTGCATGAGAGAGAAGAATCTCATCTGGGAATGTCTCTTGCAGCTCTGTAGCTAATTCAGAGTCTTTGGCATCAAGGTAAGGCAGGAGCGATTCCTTCAGGCTGGAAAACAGAGCAGAAGTAGCATTAATAGCTACAGCAAACCACAAGTGCCATGTAATATTTGTGTATTCCCACCACCCAAAATACTAAATACACACAGCTTAACAGGTGTGTTTGTAGTGAGGAGGGTTAAACAGCCCGTTGGATTTACAGAGAGGCTGCAGGACCCAGCAAGGGCAGGGTGCAGGGCAGAACTGAGCTGTTGGGGCCGAGGTGTGCCTGTGAGAGCTGAGTGGGCTCCTCCTGGAAGGTTGGGCTTGATGATCTTGGAGGTCTTTTCCAACCTTAATGAGCCTGTGATTCTATAATGATTCTATCCAAGTGCCTGCAGAAGTGCTTGTGCTCCTGAGCAGCAGCTCCTGGTGTATTCCAGCAGTGCTCCCAAAACAGCTCATGGAAAAGGAAGTCACACATGCCCGAAATGGGCAGTGTGTCTCAGGACTAAGCTGGATATTTCTAATGTTGCTGGTTGTGCTGTGCCCCCACAGGACAGGCATTTGCCAAGGGAACTGTTCCCACCATGTGCATTCTCAGAGGCAGAGAAGCCTCAGTTAACAACTGTGGTGGGTTTGGGCTGCGTAACTCCTACCTCCACTTGGGTCTGAACTCATCCACAGCTTGGGCACGTCTCAGCTTCAACACAATCATTTCATGGAGCTCCTGCAGGAAGGTTTCCAGCCTCGAGTGGATGAGGAAGGTGTGGAGGAGCTTGGCAATCTCTGGACTGAGCTCAGCTTTGTAGTCTCGACTGACGTCTGCAAACGGATCCTAAAAACGCAGCGAGGGGAAAAAGACAACCAGACAGACACATTTGAGCAGGCTCCTTGAGAGCAGAGGAGGAGCTGGTCAGAGTTCTGGGGGTGTCATACCCTTCTGAGGCGCAGCAGCTGCTCGGATTTGCGGGTGGAGAGGAGCTGCCACAGGGCTATGCTGTGTTTGAGGTGGCATCGTCTGAGGGCCTGCAACAAAAACACAGACACAGATGCAAGGGATGGCTTTGGGAGCCTGTCCCCAGCCTGCTCTACCCAGGCAGGTCACAGCTCAGCAGAGAGTTCATCCAGCCCTTTAACCTGGTTATAGCCTGCCTGCAACAGGCCTCTCTCCCCTTTCCCCATTTTGCCTTCAATAATCCATCTGTTTGGTACCATGAAAGGGAGTGGGAAAGTCATAGGGCTGTCACATGCACTGGTCACAACACTGTGCCTTTGCCCTGGGCCTCTCTTCACACTCATTAGGAGATAAAAAACCTTCCCCATCACCAGTTTAGAGAGACAAAGGGATGGTTTCAGCCCTGCTCAGCACCAGGCCAGTGTCACCAGGAGCTGACTCAGATCTGAAGGTCTCCCTTTGCTCAGTTTTAGCACTGCAGTAATTCTGCTGACACTCCATTGATCCTTCTCCTTCCTGTGCTGTCAGAGCCTGGATCTGCAGAGGAGCCTGACCTTCTGCACCTCCCTGCACCTGACCTTTCTGGTGGTTTGCAGGAACCTGCTGAGCATCACAAGCTGTCAGGTGCTCCCACCTTGCAAACAGTGGTTGCAGGGAGAGTGAAAATTGCTTCCCCCTCACTGTTGAATGTGGTAGGGAGGGAATTTGATCACCCTGTCAAGCTAAACTTTTGCTGGGCTTGAAGGTCACACTGGCTGGATTTAGCATAAACCAGTGCAGATTTTACCCTGTAAGAATCAGAGCTGTGCCCTCAGGACTCACCTGCAGAACATGAGGGTTTGTCTGGTCCCCCATCTGCAGAACTTGTTCAATGTAGTCAGTCAGTGGCATCTCAGCATTCTCCCCAGCCATGGCCAGGAAGCCCAGGGTGATTTCAGTGAGGGACAGAGCATCACAGACATCACTGTAGGACTGCAGCTCCCCACTGATCATGTTCATCGCAGAACTGGGCAGAGCACTCTGAAAACCAGGAAGTCAGAGCTAATATTAGTTTAGAGCCATTCCTTATTGCTGCTTAAGTTGCTAAACTCATGGAAAAGGACAGAACCTCAGATGTAGGACACTGAAATGCTGAACTGTCTCCCTTTCCTTTGTAAATCCAGACTGACAACACAAGTCCAGACTGTACATATTCAAGGCATGCTGAGAGATCAGTGGGCAAGCCTTCAGACAGACAAGGCAAGGGACAGAAAAGCCAAGAGTTCTTGGGAAGTCAGGGGTCTCATGTTTGCCCTGTTTCCTCCAGTGCAGAAACCCACCTGCTCCAGCTTATTCCTGACATCAGTAAACAGCTGCTCATAGTTCCGGTCATGTCTGCACACGAGGGTAGGGATTCCCTGTCAGAGGAGAGAAACCCAGGGCTGTGAAGCTCTGGAGACACTGCCCACCCTGCACAGTGCATGCCTGGCAGCAGCACCCACTGCAGGGCCCCCCCCAGCCAGGGGGCACAGCCCCTGCCCTGTCCCACCGTCAGCGTGATGAGCGGCTTCCCCTGCAGGAACTTGCTGATGACTTGCTGCTGGATCTTCTCCAGATCAAAGTCCTGCAACGTCTCCCCTCCCTTTTCCATGCTGTACTGGCAGTTGGACAGGATCAGAGGAATCAGGTCTCTCTCCACCTCGTAACTGATGAGATGCAGGTCAGCCACTTCCGACGGGCTGATCACGTACCTGCAGGGGAGCAAACGGCCTCCATCAGAGAGAGGAGCCTTCCTGCAGCAGGAAAGCTGTCTGTGTGGGAGCAGGAAATGAAACAGAGCCCGAAAAATGGAATAGCAACACACCTGTCATCTTCCTTGATGTGTTTGTTCACTGAGTGGATGAAGTCGTTGTGCAGACCGATGAGGTAACTGGCCAGGGCGGTGGAGCAGAGGCCCAGCCCCTGCCGCCGGGGCAGAAGGACCTCGAGCTTGCTGTCCAAGGTCAGGTCAGCATCACAGTAGCCTTTAGGGAGCTTAATTTCTCCTGAAATAAAGAGAAGACTGTTTAAGGTGGCCCAGAGGCAGCCCAGGCTGAGCAAGCCTCTCCTGAACTGACCCACGGCAGGAGAATGTAGAGCCTGAGAAAAGCTGTGCTCTCTGCATTAGGGATCAGCACTGAAGCACACAAGTTCAGTGAGAATACTACAGGAGGGAAACAAATTCTTCCACTTGTGCCTGGATGATCTTAAAATTTAATGGCCAAGCTCATTTTTGAGGATATGTCTCAGCATCACTGACAGGAGGAACCTGAACTGTGAAAGAGGAGCAGCACTGGGAAAGAAGGTGCTCACCATTGGTGTCCAGAGAGCTTCTCAGCTTGTTCCAGACAGACAGAAACACATTCACTCTCCTCTGTAACAGGTCCCTCATCACATCTGAGGAACAACAGAAAGACAACTCCATGAAACACCTGGCAACACCGTGAAACTCCGTAATGCAGGAATTTTCAAAGCACACCACTGAACTCTAGGCAACTGTTCAAACTGCTCGAGAGACTAAACAGACATTAAACATTTTTCTAATGGTATCAAATGGAATCATTTGCTCTGTTTGTTCATATTTTTGTATTATTATCTACTATTGTCCCAGGTTGGATTGATCCTTGGTCTGATTCTGCATAACCTTATGTACTTCAGTACTTTTCCACAAGTACTTAAAAACATCAGTAATTGTACTTAAATACAATTGAAGGAGTCTGTTCAGGAAAGGAAGGAAAGCACATCTATTCCACCCTTTAGGTAGGCCCTGCTCTGGGGCTGAGCTTAGAGAGTGAACATCCCACTGATGCACTGAGGGATTTCTCTTGCCTGTGTCTGAGCAGAGCTCCCATCCCTTGTGAAAAATCCCTTTGACTTAATTCCCTTTAAAATCACCTGGTGACCTTTCCAACCATAACTCCAGGATTAAGGCCTCCAGTTCATTTGGATGGGAATTAAAAAGAAATATGAGGTCTTAAGATTGCAAGTTCAAGAGAAGTTTTCACCTTCAGTTTTCAACTGGACAATCCAGCACTTTCTATTTCAGTAATTACAGTTTTGGCAGAGTCTTCTCACCTGAGAGGGGTTCTCTGAGGAATTCCCTGATGGAGCAGCGTTTGATCTCAGCAGTGTTCTGGAATTGCCTCACCAAGTCCCTCTGCAGAGCCAGAATCTCTGGCAGGAATTTCACCAGCCTCAGTTCAGTTTCCTGGAAGAGGAAAGGGAGCCTGTGAGGGTAAGGCTGTGCTTGGACAAACCAGTTTTGGATACTTTTATGGAATTGCTTTTTAAATGTTTAAAAGACAACAATATTTCCACATGCATTCTCAAGATTATAGCAATTGGTGAGAATAAAGTCACTGGATAATCCAAACATGGTTTAGTCCTGGGCAACTGGCTCTGGATGACCCTGCCCAGGCAGGGGCTGGAGCTCCAGGGTCCCTTCCCACCCCAAGCAGTCCTTGGCTCTGTGCTCTCTGAACATTCCAGGCTCTCATCCCTGTGTTCCCCCCACCTTCTGCAGGAACTTCCAAAGGAGAGGGACAGTGTCCTTGGCATTCTTTTGCTGGACAACATGGCCCAGGTTCTCCACTGAAATCCTCCTCCTGCAGCTCCACATCTTGGAGTGATGTATGTGGCTGTTCTTTGGTAGCTGGGACAGGAATGCAGCTGGGTCACCATACACTATTTTCACTATGGGATTGGAAGAAATTCTCTCATCCTCTTGTATCTGTTTGTTTAACTTCAGAAGACTTTTATCCAAATCCTGCATTAAAAAAAAAAAAAAATTGGACAAATGTTTTCAACTGAGTTAAGCCATTTCTGCTTTTCCAGTTGTACAAAATCAACCCAGCACAACTCGAATCTCAGACTCTCATTTCCACAGGTAGAATACAGTTGGCTGATCCTTAACCTGCAGCTGTGTCATGGACAGGTTGGCTTTAGGAACAGCTGGGTGAAAAGTGTAGCAGAGGTATTACAGCAAGCCAGATTTCCACATAAATGCATTTTGAACTGCTCAGCTACTGACATTTTGTCCAGAAAATTTCTCACCTTCAATTCAGGAACAATAATTGTGTTTGCAACAATTTCTTCCCATTTGTTTCTCTTCTCCTTGGTAGAGAGAACAGGATCAAACCGCACTGGCCCTGCAACAGGAAAATTTCATCTCTTACAGCTGCAACAGGTCAGTGAAAAGAGAGCACAGGTTCTCTCAGTGACATTCCTGATGGGACATCCTTGCAGGTCAGCATGAGGAGCAAGAGCAGTTGCAGAGGTCCTAGAAGCTAAATGAGTATCTGGAGAGTGACACCCAAACCAGCACACACATGAATGATGGGGACACTTGTACAAGTCATTCACCCAGAAAGGTTAAACAGCTTGTCCAAGGTCAGACCATGATCGATGACAGGCTGAAGCTTGGAATACTGACTGGTGCTGTCACACACAAAATATGGCCATTACATATAAATCCCTCCATGACACAGCGACATGTCAACTTGCACCCCAGATTCTCCCAGAATCACACTCTGCCAGCCCTCTTCTACCAAAGATCTCCTTGGGAGTCATTTAGAGGGCAGCACAGAATATAGATTGCACACAGCACGAGCTGCTGTGCTGGGAGCATCCCCCCCTGCTCGGGAGCTGGAGGCTCTGCCAATCTGTCATGACGTTATTTAGTCAATAATTCATTTTCAGAAGTATCGACTGCACCAAACCTTGCAAACCCCAGCTACCCGACTGAAAGAAGCAAACGGCCAAAAATTCTTCACTCCCTACAGTAAGAAACAAGTTCCAAATTCGGGATCTTCCTCATCAGCTCAGCTACTGCTGCTGGAAGTGGTTTATCAGCCAAGAGGCTGCGTCACTGCGGCCCTTCAAACACAGCTGGGATATGGCAGGTGGGTTTTCTTACACTGGCCTGGCTGCTGAGGGGGGTCCTGGAGGAGGCTGCCGAGCACAAGATGAAGGGTGTTGATAGTCTCATCCACACTCTTCCCCAAAATTTTTGTCAGCTGTTCCAAGTCCTCCTGGACGTGCTCCTGCAGGAAGCTGACGGCGTCGCGCACCCGCGGCTTGATGATCCTTCCCAAGGACTGAAGAGCGACAAAAGGCAAGAGCTGAGCACAGCCAAAAATGCCCAGGGAAGCACAAGGCACCCAGAGCTCAGTCCTGCCAGACTCCACCCCAGGGGATTCCTGCCACTGGAGCCACTAAAGGCAGCTGTGGGTGTATAAACATCCACGGAAGTGCATGAAGGAGCCAAAATCATCCCCGGGCAAGGAGGGAAGGGAATTTGGGTCTTGCACCTGGACAGACTGCCCTGGTTACTTGGCAATGTGATGAAAAGGACCAGCAGCGTACAAAGGTTTCACTACATTCTGTGTGGCCACCTGGGACCGTTTCTGGAAGATACCTGAGGGTCTTTAGTGGCTCCCAGCAGCATTGACAGGTGTGTGAGCGAGCGGATCAGGACAAAGACAACGGGGGACATGCCCCGGTCAGACACTCCCAGTGTTCTTCTGTGCTCAACATCTCCAAGAATGTGGCCAGTTTGGGTTCTGTCTTCATTATTCCTGTAGGAAAGTGTATATATAGTACTTTTTTGCCTTGACCAAAACCACACAAGGCATCTCTGATACCCAGTAATGTCTTTTTAACCCATAGGGTCTTTGAATGCCACAAAAGCTGGCAATTAAAAGTGCTACAGGGGAGCAGAGGCTTCCAGTAAGTTTTGTACACAGATAAGCTGATTTGTTTGCTTTTGCTGGCTGATTACTCTCGCTTGGACATCCCTTCCTAACATTCCAGAGAGCAGTGGTCGGTACCTTTGGCCTGGAAGGCATGACAGGCAGGTCCTGCATCACTTAGCACTGAAAGGGTGAAGGAACCTACCGGAATTCCGTGAAGCCCGGCACGGGTGCGTAACGGACCCCTCCGATGGGGAGGTGGCATTCCAGACAGCGGCCCACCTCCACGGGGCGGCCGCACTGGGAAAGGAAAAGGAGAACACTGAATTCCACAGCAAGAGCCTCTCCAGCAGGAAAAGGGAATGAAACAAAAATCCAAGCTGTAACTGCTTAATTAAAAACCCTTCTACACACCCTGGGCACGGGGCCTCTGCTTCATGTTTCCTACATTTATGGCAGAACAGCCTTAATGCAGCTTATGAGATTTAGATTACAAAATGATTAATAATATTGAGTTTAGAAATTGAACTCTGGCAATAGAACATTAAAACCAGTAAACAAAATAAAAACAGTTTATTGCTGAAAACAGTCTGCTTGAAAACCCACCAGTCCCAAATTCTTACCTCTCCCACAGTGCAGGGGTGGCCATTGGGACATGCTATCAAGAGAGAAACAAACAGGACAGCGTTATAAGACAAAGCCCCTGTTATTTCCTTTCATAGGCAGCAACATCCTGGAGCAAGAAATATGCTTCAAGATCTAACCTAAAGCCCTGAATGTCACAAACCTCAAAGGAATGAAAGGCCTACACAGGAACTCAAGGAATTTTTCAGTGCTGCTTCTCCTTGAAAACAAGGAATGGAAGCCTGAAAGATTCTGCTCTGAGTGCCAAAGTGGCATTCCTTCAGGAATGCTCCCAGCCCCAGACTCCCAGGCTGCAATGAGGTCCTACTGTGGGGAGAGAGACTAAAAGCTGGCCAGGAAGGTGGCCCAGTGCTCTTCTCTCACACCTGTGAACATTGCCACAAGTGACAGGACAGGTCGTGTGCCCCCTAAAACTCTGCAAACAGCTGCAGACTGAAGGCTAAACAGACATTTGATGCACTTTGGTGCATCGCCCACACAAACCTTCATTATAAATGTTGATTTACAAAGGATAACTCCTGCTGAAGAGTGTGTTTGTCCTCACACCTGGAATTCCAAACCCAATTCCAAACCCTTCAATCCCTTCCAAAGTCATCCAGGGGCACTTACTGTACCAGCGCAGAGCAGCCACTCCCTCCCAGGCCCTCGCCTGAGCCATGATGTCCTCTGGCATTGTGGGCAGGAACGAGTGCTGAGGGGGAAAAAGGTGACAAATGGATCTACAAATCAGTTCTTTCCTGTAGCAGTTGCTCACTGGTTCTTTATTCACAATGGGGAACACGAGACATCTGAACACAGAGTTCAGGCAGGTGACGTAGACACAGATCTTCAAATTCTGCCTTTGAAAATCCACTCTTAGAACTGTCTGTATTGTTAAGACTTGCATGTGCACTCTCCAGACATCCTGAACTGGATTACTGATGCACCCTGGTGTGTACCAGCCATTTCCTTACACTTTAGGTAGCTCCACCCTGACTCAGGAGCCAGTGTTCCCTGGAGCAGGCAGGTCTGCACAGCAGCCACTGCTTCCAGCTCTGCTCACTCAAATACCAGCAAAACTATTTTCTTGATACTGCTCAGGATGCAGAGGTACCTTTTTAAGGTTGGACCTTGTTGTTGTGCTATTTAACCCCAACAACACTGAAATAATCACACATTAGCATTTCATAGCTTTTGATGTCATGATGTTAAGAAAGGTCGGGTTACAGAGGATCCCACAAACACAGGAAAGAACTAGAAATATGCTGAACTGCATCTGCATCTCTTTACCTCCATGGTGTGTGGCTGGAAGGCCAGGTTCCTGAGGGGCTGCAGGACGGGGCTGTGCCCACACAGCAGCACAGCAGTGGTGTGAACAGCCACCTCAACCAGTGCCCTGTGCTGGCTGGAGCTCTGGGGGTCCACGCTCAGGGCTGGCAGGGCATTCCCCACAAGGGCAGCTGCAAAGTGCTGCAGCTCTGGAGAATTCAGGACTTGGGAGTTCTGGATGAACTGAGTCATCGTGGCTGTTTGCTGAAAGAACACATTGAAAAGAAATACACCCAGCATGACACTGCCCAGCCCAGTGAAGAGGACTGTCAGCTGCTTCCCACGCTGGGCTACCCCGCTTTGAAAACACTCCCAGACTGCCCAGCCTGGGACATCACCATGTCTGGGGCAGAGGAACAAAAGCTCTAACACCTCTGACTCAAATCTCCTTTATCCTTTTCCACGAAGCAGGTTTGTCACAAGCTTCCACAGGGGAGGGTCTTACCTGCTGCTTGGGATGAAGGCTTGGGTCCCTGGCACCGTACAGGGCAGTGACCTCCCGGAAAATGGCCAGGAGCAGGTGGACTGATTCCACAGCTGGGGAGCTGCTGGAGGCCTGGAGAAGAATAGATGATGTGGCAGGGAACAGAACAGAGCTGTCCCAGCTACAGTGGCTGCACATGCAGGTGAGAAAGCAAAGAAAACACGTGTGTCTGCAGCACAAGGCACCATGACCTGCAAGCAGAGGCCCCTCAGGTACCTGCACGGGAACAGACACTGCCCACAGGGACACAGAGCTGAAAGAGTGGCCATCCCAACCCCAGCAGGTCCTGGTGAGGGGTGGGCTGTACCTTCTCGGCCTCGAGGAGCCCCTCAGCCGTGCCCTCCACCATGGCCCGTCCCACGGCGTCGCGCAGGGCCCGGTACCTCTCCCCACACGCCAGGTACCGGTCAATGGGGTTGGCCTGGCTGCTCTGGACCTGCAGAGGAACGACCCATGGAGAGCACTGTGGGCAACAGCCAGCTGCTGGTGAAGGCAGAATCTCCTCTTCCTCCCCAGCACTGGGGCATTTCAGCCTTCCCAGAGAGGCAGCAGCAGGCACAGCCACCCAAGGGCTCTGCACAGCCAGGAGAGACTCACACAACAGCAGAAACACCCCAAAGCAGCACAAAGTGAGGATGAAGAGGAGCCCAGAACCATCTCCAGGAGACACCTCTTCTTTACCTGTCGCAGGATTTCCGCTGGGAACACCCACTGGAACCGTGGCTCTGTGACAAGCTTCTGAGCAAACTCCATCCCATACTGACTGGCAACCCTGCGGACCAGGTACACACGATGCCAGTCGTTCCCAGTGAGGCTGCAGAACCTCCTCACACTTGCCAGGTAACGCTGCTTCTCCTCTGCCTGGTCTTGCTCTGGATGGGGAAAAAAAAAAGGAAAAAGGTAAAAGCACATCCCACCTTTTAAAACTTCTGTCTGCACCAGTTGTAGCACCAAATCCCTTTACTAGTACTGAGTAACTACACGGGAGAACTTTAGAGCCCTCTCTTCCCCAGGTGTTGTCTAGAGCATTTCCTCAGCCAGGTTTCAGACAATGATTCATTTCTTTGACAGAGAAGATATAAACTCTTCGATATAAACTCTTAATCCCTTTTAGCTGCACAGAGCTCTCATTCCTATAAAACAGTAAACCTTACAGCAGTCATGTGTCTGAAGCAGAATTTATGCTTTAAAGTTCAATTGAGTGGGCTCTAAATAAAAGTCACTGTTAGAATCTGAAGGATAAAACAAATCTCCTTCCAAAGGTGTAATTGCCACGTGATGACACCTTTGGAGTCACCAGCACAGCCTTGCTACCAGTTATAGAGCACTTCTCACACATGGTACAGGGGACAAACACCAACTGACACCCTCAAGAGAAGAGAGACTTGCTCTTGTTCTTGGCCACACATCAAAGCAGGTTCAGCAGAGCATGGGTGCACTGACTGCATCCAGCCCACCTGCCCTGGTGCCTTTGCTCTGTATCCAGCATTCCCATTTTCCAGCAGACTAATCAGGCTTACGTGTGTGCTGCTGCAAGTCAGAGATGAGCTCTGCAGCCTTGCTGAGGTACAGGCGGACCTTGGCCACTGCCTGCAGGTATTCCACGGATGATTCCTGAGGAGTCTCTCGGTTGCTCCCTGGGAGATAGTTCTCTGGAAAGTCTTCACTTCCAAGCAGATTGTTTATATGCTCATATCCAAGGCTGTCCTCAGACTTTTCACACAGGGAATCCTAAAGAAGGGCCAGGATGTGGCATGAGCAGCAGAGACACTTCAGTCAGCACTGACACCCACACTGCAGTGAGCACAGCAAACCCACATCTCTCCCTGCACCTTCCTCCCCACTGCCATTAGCTCCTCCCTGTGACCTCTCCAGTGCTTATCCTAAACCTCTGCAACATCACCAAACACCATTTTTACAGTGTGCCCCAGCTGTCCCACATTCCCTAAGCATGGAGCCAAGCAAGAGCCACGAGCAGGCTGACTGGCCACACACACCCCATGTCCCAAGGTGCCAAGCTTTATCTGTCCCTTAGGAAGAACACAAATGTTGATTTTATAAAGAAACCCTTCTACAAGAAACTCTAGCTAGTCCCTGAGAGCAGGTTCTGACCAGGTGATTTGATATCAGCTTCATTTTGGGCTTCCTAGTTGGACAACTAGTTATTGTACACAAGAAACTTGCCTAAAATAGCAGTGGAGTTTCTATTCCTGACTTTTTTTATTCCTGCAACAGTTTCAAGGCCCAGCTAATACCTCCCCAGCACTCTTACCTCTATGCAGTTGACAAAAAGTAAGTAGAGCTCTTTTTTGTCATTTTTCTCTAGGAGCTCGTTGTGCTCCACCTGGGACAGGTAGTGCTGCACATCATCTTTCACTTCATTGAAGCTACGGGAGAGAGAAACACCCCCTCACACAGCTGCCGTGCTGAGAGCTACTACTCATGTCCTAAATCACAACAGAACCACCAGTGATGCCTGTGTGACATGTGGGGTCACTCTGGATCCAGCTGGAAGATGGAAAAGCCATTAGGCCCCGTTTTGCAGATGCCATCTGGCTTCACAGCCTGAGCCAGGCTTCAATCGCCAGCGATGCTCAAGGAGCATTTCCAGGGCAGAAGGCATCTGATCTGCTTTAAGCATCTGATTTAGGAGGTGATCACACCTGAGAAGTGGCTTCTGAGCCCTGCCTGCAAAGGGAGGCTGGGAGAGCTGTGGGAACGGGGAGGTCTGTGGAGCAGACAGATCAGTCCTGTGGATGAGGAGCACTGCTTTGCTGACCTGGAGCAGAGCAGTCAGCCAGCTACCTTCCAGCCACCCAGCCATCCCCCTTCAGCACAGGGCTGGGTCAGGAGCAGCCAGGGAAACCTTGGCACAGCCTGCTCAGATACTCCACCACAAGCTCCATGCAAGCCAGCCAAGCTGCATTGCTAATGCAAAGGCCTGGGATGAATTTCACCTGCAAGGATTCAAATTCAAGGAATAGCGTGGAAGTGAGAGCAGTGATCAGATTGGCTCGATGGGGTCGTGAACAGAGCTGAGCCATGCCCTGATACAACACCCCTCAGCTGTCCCACTGCTCACCTGTACTTCAGGAGCAGCTTCAGCATCACTGAGCGGATGATGGGAGTTTCATCCACCTCATCATTGAACGGGGACAGGAATTTTGTGTAGACAGCAGGGTGATCTGTGGAGAGCAGGAAAAGACAGGTTTGGCAGGTGAGAGAAGGTGGTGGCAGACAGCTCCATGAGGCTGAGCATCAGGGTGAAGGGAGCTCACCTGAATCTTTCAGGAGGCTTCTGTGAACAAACAGCAGATCAAGGAGCCTCTGGATCACCTTCGTGTCAGGGGGTTCGTTGTCCTTGAAGCACATGGTAGTGACAACATCTATGAAGAAATTGTTGCACCTCTGCCGGAACAGGGCATTCCTTGCTATGGCATGTCTGGGGAAGGGTAAAAGCATTGAGACAGTGTTCAAATACAGAACCACTTAAACACAGAATGTTCAAACACAGAACCACTTAATGGAGGAATCATGCAGATAAAGGCAAAAGTCACCAAGGTGAGATACTTTTCCAGCTTTCCAACTAGATGATCTTCAACCCAAATCATTCTATGATTCTGTAATTTACTGTTTTCTTACAGGGGCCAAGGCAGCTTCTTCCTTCTTTTGAAACAACAGACAGAATCGACAGGACCTGTTTGGTTCCAGAGGGAGAGAAGCAGAGTTCCCTCCCCCATTCTGCTCATGGTGACAACCTCAGAGCGGAGAAATTCCTCACCACACCTGCCCCACTGCAAGGCTCCCCCCCCTTGGAGAGGGTGGAATACCTGATCTCCTTGGAGACTGTTAACTCCACATCCCCCACAGCGGCTCTGCAGCATGGACAGTGCATCTGTGCTGGCACCAGCCACGTGCTGATGCACTTGTGGCAGAACACGTGGTTGCAAGGCAGGCAGATGGGATCCTTCAGCTCTCCCAGGCAGATGGGACACGGCTTCAGACCATACCTGTAATCCAGAAACAACAGTGAACACAACTGCTTCCATGCTGTCTTATCAAAAGCCTTTAATAAGATGCTCATCTGCAACTAGACCAAGAGGAGATAACACCAGACCAGCTGGCTCACTGCTCAGCCCAGGGTGCAGAATCAAATGGGGTTATTGCTCTCATTTGGCTTTCACTACAACACATGAAGTGCTGCCTTACCCCCAGAAATGTGCTGGCAATGTGGGCCATGTCCCTGCCTGTCCCCCTGTCAGTACCTGTAGAGCCTGCTGCTGACCTCGTCCTTACACTCCCACAGCACTGTCATCACTGCAAGAAAAGTTGGATGAGTCTTCATGTCTGAACCGTGCTGGAAACACTGCAGAGGGAGAGGACAAAGCTCAGTGACTCAGCTCTAACACCCGAGACAAAAATCCCCATGATCAGCAGAAGCGAAGAGGGAAGAGGTGAAATCACAGCTTTACCTTGGCAAGACGCAGAGTGTATTTTTTCACTAAAATCTCGAATTCTGGCATCACAGTGTTGATGCCAAACAGCACGTGTTCCACAAACAGAGCCATGGCAAACACCCGGTTCCAGCAGACTCTGTGGGAAGGAGAGCAGGGTTTCAAACAGAACATTATGAGCTGAGAGCAGGAATGGCAGTGCAGTCGGGTCAGTCAACAATCTCACTGCTTTTCATGCTCCCCATTACAGCAATTCTGCACTTCTCATGACATTCTTACTTTGCCCCTTTGTTATCCAAAGGGATTTTTGTGAAGGGCAGAACACACACAGCACCTAACCCAGGGGCCTGGCCGGGAGGCAGCACTGCAGCAGGACCAGCACCACTGCACACACCTTCCCACACCTCTAACTTCTACAGGAAGAAAGTAATTTAAAAAATACTAATCACAATTAACTATGTTTTCTTCATGTCAAATAAACTAAACAAGCTCTGTGAGAAATTGGGGTATCTCTCCAGGCTTTCTTCTAAAAGACAAGATGCACTGAAATTCCCCACCTCCCACAGCCTTTATGCCCAGGGGATGAAGTGGGGAGGCATTGCTGGTTGACAGGAACCTGAGGAGAGTTTTAAATAACCCCTGAACCCAGATGGAATGCACCGGATGCTACTGCCAGATTTAGAGGGAGAATCCACAGGAGATGAGTGGAAAAAATGTGGTTCTTGCTGCTTGGTATGTAATTGAGCCCAGCAGGAATCTGGAAAGGTTTGCAAAGTCTGAGAAAAGCAGCACCAAGCAGCTTCAGGCTGTACCAATGCCCTAATTACCAGCCAGGCAGAGGAGCAGGGCTGTGAGCAGAGCTGTGGTACCCACCTGAGTTCCCTCAGCAGCTGATGGCACCGACTCCCACCCTGCTGTGCATCCTTCTCTTTACACAGAAATTCAACGGGCATCTGGAGGTTCCTCACTCTCTGCAGCCAGACCTCTGGGGGGGATGTCAGCACCTGGTTCTCCAGCTCTTCAGCACACACCAGTGCAGCCAACACATCCAAAACCTGGACACAGACACAGGGGCCAAGTGTAACACAACAGCTGCAGTTCAGAATTACTCATGGACCTTGCTAGAGCACAGGGTCTACTGAATAACATTCCACTTGATTATGTTAAGCTCTGGAATTCTCATGCCTGTGGCTTGGCCCCTTAGGACTGTTTTAACTAATGCAAAAGCAGGGCAAACTATTCTAAAACCTGCCAGTAGCAATAACAACACAGCAGATCATTCCTAATTCTGAGGATCCTGAGCTTGTGCTTCCCCCTCTGCTGCTGCTGAAATCCAAAGGAGACTGAACTCCAGCCAACTCAGTGAAGACAGAGCTCCCTGCTAGGGCTGAGGACCACAAAGTGCCTGGCAGCGACTCTACCATCTCTGAGCGTGGAACTCCACATCCTTCCTGGTTGATGAGGTAGACAACCACACGGGGGTTCACAGCCAGGATCCTGGAGAGGTTCTGCAGGCGGCTCCTGAACTGGTTGTATGCCAGGTGGACCCAGGGCAGGGTGGGCACGGGCTCCTCTCCCCGGGGGGACGTGGCCGCCCACTCGGCCACGCAGGACACGAACGCGGAGCGCAGGCACTGCAGGGGGAGGAGTTAAACCAACATTAAAAAAGGGCTTTTATATAATTAGTTTTGCACCAGAAACACTGGCAAAATCCTCTGAGAGAAGAGAGTCAGTTCCCTACAAAGACAGTCTTAAACGTGTCAAATTTATACGGGTGCTGCTTTCTGAGCAATCTCAGCAGCCGCTCAGTGGCAAAGCACCTGCTTGGGGTGCCCTTGCTGTTGGTCTGTCTCAGAGGGGGATTTTCTCTGAGAGGCAGGACTGATTCAGGAGGACACGTTCACAAGCATCACGCTCTTCTCTCCATCCAAAGGGTTTCCAGCTCTTGTTCCAGACACTGACCTGCAGCTCCACTTGGGAGGAGACATTGATGGTCAAGGAAATAAAGTCTGTGATGTAGCACTGGAAGAGCATCTGCCTGTCTTCCTCAGGCAAAGCAGAGATAAATTTTCCCAGGGCAGTTTTCTGGAAGATATCCACAAACTTCTCAGCATGGTCTGGAAAATGAGAACGCAGAAAAAAGCTGGATATTGGGAGGAGGCTGGCTTTGACACAGCATCTATCCTAGACAGACTGACACCTAATTAATCACTGATGCATCCAGCACTCCCCTCATTCAGGGCACTAATGAGGGACTCAGGCCAGGCCTTGTCAGCCCAGCACCAGTGTCGTATTTCTGGAATCTCACCTTGTCATTAACTCTTGGCACCTCCACAGTATTTTGAATGCAAGGGCACAGATAGGTGGGGAAGATTAATAGTGAGAAGCACAAAGAAAAGCTGCCTGCACAGAGCTCTGCTGGCTTGTAGGAGCACAGAGGGACTGAAGGTGACTCCAGTGTCCTGGAGGGGCACAGCAGTGACAAACCAGAGCTCACAGGGCAGGTGGAGATGCTCAAGCCAGGCTCTCACCTTCAGTGGTTTGGATGTATTGAGCTTCCAACCACATCTCATCCAGGTACTCCTTTATCCTCCAGCTGAAGGGCATCTCATTCCCAGCATCAGCAGACACCACCATGTTGTTCTGCACCAGAATTATCTCTGGCTGAGAGCTGGGAGATTAAAAGGTCATTAATGCACTGGGCTTTTGCCTGGGAAGCACATTCAGACAACAGAGGCAGAAGGTGCAGAAAGCAAGAAATCAGCCCTAGGAGGGGACAAGAGAAGGGGAGAGAACTGCAGGGCTCTGATACAGCTCATTTTGCCAGCTGTGGAGCACCAGCACTTCCTCAGCCAGCATTCCCTGGCCAGAGGGCTGTCCTGGCAGGACACGTGGGCTGCAGGGGCTGGGCAGGACGTGGCAGTGACCTGTGCAGCCCCCAGCAGTGCCCAGGGCACAGCACAGTGTCCCTCTGCCATGTGGGATTAAAGCCAGTGCTGGGCTGCTCCCAAGCCCTCCTGCTGCTCCCTCTGAGCTCACCTGTTCTTCCCCACCCCCGAGGGCACAGTCAGGAGTTTGGTATCACTGAAGATGAACATCCACAGGTTTGTCACCCACTTTGCTGCTGGCCTGGCCAACAGCTCCAGGTTGCCATCCCTGTCTATGACAGAAATCAAGAGAGCCAGGAATGGAGTGATCACCTTCTGGACTCGCTTCCACAGGGTGTGCCTTTGGGGCAGAGAGAGACAGAAAAACTCGTGATTTAGTTTTGCTGAATGATTATAAATGAATTAAATGCTTTTTCAGGCCATCAGCTACACGATTGCTGCCATGGATAACATTGATTACAACGAGGCAGAAGAGAAGTATGTGAAAGGACCACCTGTAAGGGAAAGGTATTTTTTATTTTCAGTATTCTTTAGACTTTGGTTACTAGTTTTCTGTTTATATGGAAGAGTTCAGTGTTCTCCCTCCTGTGAAGGAGTGACCTCCAGGGAGGTGACTGTCCTGAATAGTTGCTGACATTTGCTTGAGAGGAAATCCTAATCCTGCCTTTAAGGGAAAAAACTACCACCAATAAACCCCTACACTTCTCTCACTCCTGGCTCACCTGTAATCCCATTGTTCCACTCAAAGCACTTGAGCATTCTTGTCCCAGCACAGCCCATTCAGCTCTAAATCACCCCCCTCAGGAGCCAGGAGAGGCTAAAACTGCCTTTGGAGGGTTTCCAGCACAGACTGGAGGCTGACACTGCAAATATTCAGATTACACAAAGCTGCTGCCTCTGCTGCACAGGTGCCATTTGCAGCCCCTTCCTGGAAGCCTGCACATTCCAAGGATTGCTGCTGTCCTCACCTGAAGGTACCTCCCTCCTGGAGAGCACTGAGGTTGGAAGCCTCCCGAAGCACCCAGTTTTTTGGGTGAAGGGAAATTTCTTCTTGCTTCTTCAAAAGGCTGGAGAGACGAGCCTTTGTAATCTTCAGGAAAGAGGCTACAAAACAAGAAGGAACTTGCATTTTCTGTTGTATTAGCATTGCATCCAAATGCAGATATCCCACCAAGCACAGCATTTTATGGTTGTTTCAATAATTAGCCAACTAGGGCTAAAAAAACCAGCCACCAGAGCCAGCACAGCCAGAGAGAAAGCCACCACCTGAACTGCAGGACAAGCCCTACAGCCATGAAAGGAGCAACAGACTGGAGCAGGGACACACACACTCCTGGGAGATCCTCCTTGTCCCCAGTGACCCCTGGGTCCCCAGTGACCTGACTGACAGGGTTGGGGGTCCCCCAGATGCCCAGGGACCTGCAGCACATACCCTTCAAGTCATCCTCCTTGGAGAGGAGGCCGAGGAGAATCTTAATGCGCTTCCTGCTCCGACTCAGGTCCTCGTTCTGGTCCCGCAGCATCCCCACAGCACTCTGCACACAGGTCCTCAGCAGCACGGTGGTGTCCAGGACCTCACCCTGCCCAGAACAGCATGAACAGGATCATTCCTCTCCAGTGCTGCACTCCTGCCCCAGCACACCCCTCCTGGAATGGTGACAGTGCTCCCTGGAAAGGGTCTGTTCCCTGGCACCCTCACTCCCAGCTCTCTTCTCAGACTGCAATTCTGAGCCCTTTTGCTGTCAAGTACATGATGCAACTTCTGTGGCCCCTTCAAACTGGCCTGTGACACAGCACTTGTACTGAGATAAGATTCCTACAGATGAAAGATTCAGCAGTTCAGCAGGAAAAGTGAAAATGATAAATGTGACCAGGGAAAATTTGTCCTCCCTGGGGAACATTTCAGCACGTGAAGGGCAAAAGCCACATGTCCCTTGTCCTGGGCATCCTCCAGCTGAGGCTGTCAGGGGAACATGAGCCAGTGTGGGTGTGGCTGCAGCACAGCCAAGCTCTCAGCCAGCTCCAGCACAGCTCCAAAGCACACCCAGCTGGAGAGGCAGGCTCAGAAACACAGCTCCCACCTTCAGGGTGAGAAAGAAAACAGAAGCCTTTAAAGCTGATTTTTGAAAATTAGAAGTATGAAATGACTAAGGATTTAGAGGGTCCTCAGGATGGTTTATTTCTTTAGTGATGCTGATTTTGACTGGAGAGTGGGGAGGAGGAATTTTTGTCTGATCATTCACATTCATGATGCAAATACTGCTGATGGATTTCAAGGCAATGGGGATGCAAAAGGTGTGTTGCACCCATGGATGACAGAGCAGAGACCCATCCTGACAGCTGAGAAGCAAACAAATGTATTCTGAACTGACCTCATAGTGCTCTGCTTCTGACACTGGCATTTCAACCTCCATCTCTTCCTCCTGTGCTTCTCCATTCACAGGCAGAGCTGCAACTAAGGTGTAGAATTTTTATTAGAAAGCAGCAGTAAATTTTTGCAGTCAGATAAGGGTTTATTTTAGCAAGTGCATCCCAGATCAGCAGAAGATCTGTCAGATCCATTAGCACCTGCATCCACCTCCCAAATACAGACACAGCTGCTGGGGCTGTCAGGCTTCATGCAGCAAGAACTGGAAGAAGTGACACTGAGCTGATGCCCTAAGCTCTCCCAGAATCCTATCAGGCAGTGTGAGAGTAAGAAAAAACTGAGGGGAAAGAAAGACCCTTGTCAGTGGTGTCTGTCACACAGCACCTGCTGCCTCTTGTGATGGGACAGAGCACTCAGGCTGCTGAGCAGTGCAAATGCCACATTCCTGTCAAAAGAAAAAGGCAAAACTACCAAATTAACCTACCTGATGACCCAAAGTTGTAGCAATGAACTAAATACAAATACCAGTTGGGATCCCCCCCAAAAAACACGTTCTGAGCAGGGACAGTCACATTGTACCAGGCACCGGCGGTTCCTCTAGCACCAAGTCTGGGACCACAGCTCCCCTTTTCCCACTGGCACATCAGCCCCCGTGGCTGGCAGAGCTCACCTTTGGTTTTGCCCGAGCCCTCAGAGAACACCTGGCTGATGGTGAGGTTCTGCAGGGCCGTCATGTCCGAGACCATGTCCTTGGACCTGCGCAGGTCGTCGATGTGCACTGACTGCCACAGGCCTGCAGGAGAGAGCAACAGCAAGAAATCATTCCATGCCTGCAGCCTGTTCTTCCAGAACAGCTTCTCAAAAACTACCTGCCAGCACCTGTGGGTTTACATTCAGAGCTCACTCACTCTCACCTCTCGCTGTAGGAAGGGAAGCAGAGTTCCCTCAGAACACACTCCCTGACAGGGCACACACAGGACCAGGGCTCTGAGGCTCTCAGAAGCCACCAGACCCAGAGGAGCCTTCTGCTGAGAGCAGAACACATCAGCACGTGTTCCAGGGCCTCCCAGAGGACAACATGCCCAGGGAGTTACCCTTGTGTTTGTGTGCTGCTCTCTCCAGGTACTGATCCCCCAAGGCAGGCCCTGTGGCACAGGGAAGCAGCTCTGACAAGGCACAGGACACACCAAGTCCAGATCTTCAGCATTCAAAAGGACAGAGAGCAAGAGAAGCAACTGCCTGGAGCCAGCTGAAGAGTGAGGAGGGACAGATGGGCTCACCCACCTCCATGGAATCCCACGTAGGACGTTCCTCCTTCCAGCCGGGAAAGCTTCATGATAAAGTAAACAAAGACAGAGACGTCTCCCAGGTCCCCCTTGTTGATCTCATTGACCACCGTGTATCTGCAACACAGGAATGCTGGCAGAGCACACACAGGCTCCAGGGCACGGCTCCTTCCTCTGAGCAGACACGTTTCCTCTCCCCAGACAGGCCAAGTGACTCTCACTCCTTCCACCCGGCCAAGCTGCCACCTCCAGCTGTGCCTCAAATGATCCCCTGACCCTCAGCTCTTCAGGACTCCTGCAGCCAGTGGGCAGAATTCACACTTCAAAGGGGATTATCTGCTCACTTGACCCAGCTTAGTTTATTTTGACTTGAGCTACGCATTATTATTTGAAATATAATTAGTGCATCCAGATTCACTCTGCTGCAGAATAAAGGACTGCACATTCCTGAGTCTGAAATCCCCAAACAGCACGAATAAGCAAAGGTGGTGAGGAGTGGCCAAGCAGAATTGAACCACTTCACACCCAACTTACTTGGCAGAGGCGACGAGCTGGGCATCTTGAGAGCCATCTTCAAAGTCTGTCTGAATAATAAGGACTTTATTTCCTGAAGTGGCATCCAGGAAATCCCTGCAGAGGGAAGAGGGATTTAACAGAAGTCACTAAGTGTAAAAACCAAACATTAAAGACTAAAGAACCAGCCACTCCACATTAGCTTTGGCTGCTGCAGGCAGAAGGAGAGACTAAAACACCAAACCCCACCTGTGCCTGATAAGGTTTGCTCCAAGCCAGCCCACTGTCAGCACAGCACGGGCTCCTGCCTCCCTTTCCCATGTGACTCCAGGTGTTCTGCCCACACACCTTCCACCCAGCCTGTTCCGAGCAGGATAACGCGAGCCCAGACTCACCTGATGCTCCTCAGGAAGGAGTATTCCGTGTCAAACTGCTGCAGGAACAGGATCTGGGGCCTTTGGGCTCTCCCCTGCACCTCCCTCTCCAGGCAGGCAGCGTCGGTGCTGGTGAGCAGCCGGGAGAAGGTGGTGACCTGGGGACAAGGGGCAGGAATGCAGCAGGAAGGCAGCACAGACCCCTCACCTGTGCTCTGTGCTGCAGAGCTGGACTGCACCCCCAAAACCAACACTGCCAACAGGCAAAGGGCCAATGTGGGCTGTTACAGCAACCCAGGGCCACTGCTGGACATCCTGCAGCCCTGGCAGGATAAACAAAAACCTGAGGGCAGGTCGGGGGGTGTTGGGAGGACCCCACCAGGCACTCACCTCTGTGAAGGCTGTTTGGGACCCAGACCCCTGGTGGACATGAGCGCGGAGAAAGTCTGCAAAGGACGTGTGCTGCTGCTGCCTGAAGTAGGTTTTGGCCAGGGAATCTGCCATGAACATCCCCCCGGAGCTGCAGAGGCGGATGACGGCGTCGGGGGTGGCACAGTTCAGCAGGGCCAGCTGGGCCTCCCTCTTCACCCAGGCCTGGAGCTCCCCAGGGGGACACTGTGCCCGCAGCCTCTCCGTGGTCTGCAGCACCACCGAGGCGCAGGTGCTGGGCTGGTAGCCCACGAACACGTCGGCCGGGCGGTACCGCTGCCGGCTCAGGAAGTGCTCCTCCGTACTGACCGCGGCGAACTCCTGCACCCACTTCTGCAGCTCCCTCACGGTTTCTCTTTGCCCCTTGTCCAGGACGGTGCTGATATCCAGGTAGTGCTTCTCCAGCCGGTTGATCAGTGGAATGGGGAAGTGCTTGTACACCACGTCCTTCTCCTCGATGACGATCAAGCGGAACTTGGGGTGCACGCGGCACTTCACCCGGTGGGTGCCCAGCCCCAAATCCACGTACTTCTGGCCAGCAAGGTACACGTAGTACTGGTTGAGGGCATCGTAGAGGCTCTCGTAGAGGTTTTGCAAGTTGAGGAGCACAACCATTTGGCCGGTTTCCATGCAGACCTTCACACGGTTGATGTTCCTGCATATCTGGGTATATTCTTGGTCTTTAGGGAAACTGGAGCCAAAGATAATTTCTGGCTGCTGCCGGGCAGTGAAGAAGGCTTGCTGGAGGATCTGCAGTGCCGCGTAGTTCTCAGTCAACACAAGCAGGTACCTGCAATCCCCATCCTCAGCACTGCTGCAAATGTTCTGTCGGACCAGCTCAATCCTACTGATGTCATGAGCGTGTATCACTCCTTTCTCTGGTAACTTTGAGGTGAATATTTCCAGGGCATTGACATCATCTTTGCCACCAAAGTTACGAAGAACCACTTCGGCGATGTCCTGAGGTGTCGGCTCGCTCTTGGAGTTCTTGGCTAAGGCGAAAAACATCTTTATGAGGCTGTAGTAGTCACGGAGACCAAAGAACTCCCTGTCTTGGGCCTTGCAAATATTTTCATATGCGTCTGCAAAGGGATGGAAATAGGGCTCGACCTTCTGCAAAGCCCCTCGTGATGAGCAGCAAATCCCCTTCGCGCTCTCGATGAGCTCCTCTCTGCTGGGGTCCCCACGAGACACAAAGATGCCTCGGTTCATCTTGGCAGGGTCCAGTGCCCAGTTGGAAATCCCAATGAAGCCAACCTTCTTGTGAGGAAGAGGGACATCATCTATGCAGCCATCTTCCAAAAGTGGGTGCAAAGTCTTCAAGGGCATTTTGGGAGAGTCTTCTGCCAGCCCAATCTCATCCAAAACCACCACGGAGACATATTCGTCCAAGTTCTTCCCTTCCTGGAATCGAGCACAGTGCTTGAAAGTGCCTATGATTCCCTCCGGAGTGGAGAGGGGGCTGCACTGAAAAGACACGAGATGGATCTGCTTCAGGTCCTTGAACAAATCTGAATGAGCTGCTTGGCCCTGCATAGCATCGGCCACAATGGTTTTTGCGAGGGATTTGGAACTCCCAGGTTTCCCAACGAGAAAAAGAGGGATTTTTAGCTCAATACAGATGACCATCATAAAGACATTTTCCTTCAAGGCCAAGTTTCTTGCTATGGTATCCCGGAGTTGCACACCACTCAGGAATAAGTCCTGCATCAGGGAGATTTCTTCCAAAATCTTTTTCTGGGTGTCATAAGGCTTTGGAAGGACCTGGCTGATAGCACTCCTGTAGGCCTCCTTCCTTTCCAAGGAGGCGTGATAGCAGACCCCAACTGCCAGCACCAAGGACCAGATAGTGTTGTTTCTCTCAACATTGCCCTTTGGTGCTTTCTTCTCAGCCAGGTACTTCTCCAGCTCCCTCAGCAGCAGCTCACTGTGCTTGTAAAACCACTTGAAAACTTCCATGCAGCGCTCCACGTCCCGCAGGCTGACGAAGCTGCACTCGTCGTCCCTCTGCCTCATGTACTTCTGGGAGGCAAAGAGCACCTCTGTGATTGCCTCCACATCACCCTGCTCCATGGGGACCTGCTCCGCGACCCGCTGCACGATCTGCTGGATGTACATCTTCTCCGTCAGGTTGTTCAGCTGCCCGAAATCCCACACTAACGGGATCATGCTGGGCGGGAGCGCGTGGACCCGGTACACGAGCTGCCTCAGAGGGACAGACCCGAGCTTATCCTTGGTCTCATCTGCTTTGACACGGTAGCCCAGCCCAGCTAATTCCAGGCGCTGGATCATCTTGGGCGTGTGCTTTCGATACGGGTTGCAGGCTGCGATGATCCGCAAGCCAGAGCCGGAGGCCAAAGGCTTCCCCTGCACCGTGCGGTCACACAGAACCTCCTTGATGCTGCTCACGGCCTCTGTCGTGTTGGCCTCATCAAAAAACAGGACAGTGTCCAACCCGTGCTGCTCCTTGTTTGCTTTAGCCAGGGCTTCTGCTTCTCTGATCCTGGCATAGATCATCTCTGCAGTGGTACCTCCGTGGACTTTGACAAGCTTCATGTTCTCCACCTCTACAAAGCTTCTGCGTAACTGGCACAGGAACTTCACCAGTCTGGTTTTCCCACAGCCCGTCTCTCCCATGATGACAACCGGGATGTTGCATCGGAATCGCATCTCAATGGCCAAGATCTTCAGCACGTTGTCCGTGGTGAGCTCGTACGTCTCATCGGGGTCTGCCACCCAGGAGAGCCCCAACACCATGCAGAGCCTCTCGAGCTTCTCGTGCCGAGGCAGCCGATCGAACGGCACGTTGAAGGGAACCCTCTGCAGTAACAAGCCCTGGTACAGCTGTGCAGTCATGATGTTCCGCTTGATGACGCTGCCGGTCAGAGGGTTGATGGCATCAACACCCCCAGGGCCGTTCGGCTGGAAGTGGAACCCGATGAACGTCATGGACACACGATCTTCATTGAAAAACAAGTAGGGGTGAGGCTCCGACTCCCACCTCTTCCGAATGCGGAACGGAAGAAGATCTTCCTCGGCCACGTTCTCCAGGTGGGAGGACTGTCTTCCTGAGCTCTGATCGGAAATGTTCAGGGAGGGCGTCGCAAAATCCCTCGCCATTAAAATCATGAAGGTAACGACAAAGTTTTTGAAACCTTTCAAAGTGTCCTGGACAAAGTCAGGGTTGCAGAAGACAGAAGCTTCACAGTCTCTCAGCTGAATGTTGAGGAACCAGGCGAAGTTGCGGAGCTCTGCCCAGGAGGGATCCACGACCCCGCAGTGCAGCAGGAACAGCTGCAGACATTCCGCCGGGCTCCCCTCCACCGAGTGGGCTTCGTACCAGAACACGTCCAGGTCACACCCCTGATCAAACCTCTTCAGATACTGGAAAGGTCTCTGGAAAGCCTCGCTGCGAAATTCCTCCTCGTCCATTCCCGGGTCCGAAAAATCCCCAGACTGTTTTCCAAGTGTCTCCATTTCTAGTACTTCTTTGGGAGACTTACACGTTACTTTAGGGAACACATCTAAGAAATTATACTTCTGGCTTGCTGACACCTGGAGAAGAGGAAAGGAAAGAGTCATCACAGAGCTGATGATCAGAGCCCTGATCTTCAGTTTAGTTAATCTGTTCTTAACAGTCTTCTCGGCTAAAACCACAGACCCCAGTAACGAGAGCCAGCCCATACAACCAGGACACCTTTTCCCCTTTGTATCCCTTCTTCCACATAAAGGGCACCAGTGAATTCTATTCCCTTCTACACTTTCCTCCCTGGAACATGAGTCCTGTGTCACCTCCAGCCCCTTCTCAGTGCTACCTTGAAGAAAACTAAACCCAAGAAACTGTCACTTCCACACTCTGTTCTTTTAGCTCCATATAAATATTCCAATACTTTCAAACCTGCAAATTAACACGAGGAACATTAGATTTTCCATTTTTCTGTTTCCTATAAATGTTACAGTGGGGCCAGTGAGGCTTGGACTAACAAGCCTTCAGAAGTCACCAACCCAAGGGAATGACAGGCCCAATTTACTGTCTGATTTTAGTCTCACTTTGTACAACTCCAGGGACACCACTTTGTAATGACACACAGCACACCCCAAATGGAGCAGAGAATTCCTGTGCTGTGTTTACAGTTACAGTCTCCATGTACAACCACGAGCAAAATGACTGAGAAATTCCCAGAAATGGAGCACTGCTGTGTACATACAGGTGTGGCTGCTTTCTTTGGCACTGGGGACACCTCAAGGATTTCAATGACATACAGATGACACTTCTGTCGCAGCCACATGTTGCCATTATTATCTGTCAGGTACTGCAAAACCAATAGCTTGAAGAGAAACTCTGGAATTCCACGTTGCACCTATCACAAGAAAAGACACAAAGGCATTTCCTCTTCATTTACCCATCACAACCTCACAGAATCACAGAACAGTTGAGGGTGGGAAGGTTCTTTGCTCAAAGCAGGCTCAGCTAGAACAGGCTGCCCAGGGCCACACCCAGCCAGGTTTTTAGTACCTCCAAGGAAGAGACTTTACAGCTTCTCTAGGAAGTTGTTCTAAGTCTCTAGGAACTGTTCTAAGTCCAACCACCTTGATGGTAATGAGTTATTTGTGTTACACAATAATTAGAATATACATCATTGAGAAATGGCTTACTAAGAAACAAGAGCTTTAAAGAAACAACTCCTGCAAGAATCCATACAGGACTTCTTGGACAAGGTAGCTGTGGGAGGGATGTACTTACTGAGGAGGTGATATCAAAATGGAATATCATGGGCTTTGTCTGGTGTTCTTTCTTCAGAAAAGGCAGGAGAGATTTTAGCACTTTATCTTCATCCACTTCTGGTTCAATTAGTCTGATGGTTTCCAGAAGTTCTGTACAGTCAGGCTGCTCTTCTTGCAGCCTCTCATGTAGCCTCTTCACATAGAGAGATTTCCCTGTTTTAAAAAACACCACAAGAATTAAAGCCATTGATATTGAACACATCATACTAAAGCCATAATAGAAAGAAGGAAATAAAATGTTTAAGTACCCTATGCTCTGAAATCTCTGAACCTTCCTAAAAGGCATTCCAGAAGAAAGCCTAAACCTGGTTTGAGCAGCTGGAGCCTGGAATCCAAGCCACTGCTGTTGTTATCCACATGGCTTGTTTTGCTTCCATTACTGAGAGAGGCTTTACTCTTTATTAGGATTTGAACCTATTCTGTCCTCGTTTCTGAAGTCAAACCAGGGTAAGAACACAGCTGTAACTCTGAGTCCTGTCCAGTATTTTTTCAGAGGTTTGCAGCTCAGGAGCTCTGATGGCAGAAACAGCATCTTTATGATCAGCAGCCCCTGATGGAGGTTTCTCTCCTGACTGTACCTGATCACTTTTTAAGCCCATGTAAAGCTTTGGGTTCCACAATTCAGCCAATCCCTGTTTGAAAACCACCTTCCTCTGTTTGCTTTTCAGCCTGATAAGTTTTACTTAATACCCCCTCCAGCTTTTTGCATTAAGAGCCATTGAACAACCATTTCCCACACAGGAACACAGGCAGCCTTTGCAGCCCTTGTCCCACCTCACAGCCCATTTCCTGCAGGCATGTGTTACCCTCAGGAGCTCAGGTTCAGCTCACCCAGCATTAGTTATGTTTTATGTTGATTACCCAAGTGAGCAGAACAAAACAGGTGCCAGTTAGAAGGTGACCCATCTCCAGAGGTGCCCATCTCAGGACAAGGCAAGGTGACATCCAGTTTTCACACCACTGCACTGGGTAGAGTCTGAAGTGCTCTTTCTGACTAAGATATTTAGCACTTGGACACAAAACCTGACAAAGTGAGTCCTGCCCTGTTTTCCAACTCTCAGCAGACCCCACTTTGCATGTGACACCTTACCCACACCAGCTCTTCTGGAGGACACAATCCCAACACACATGTTGCCCTTGAACACAGAAGCAGCCGAGCTCGAGGGCTGAGGCACTCGGTAGTGGTGCTGCAGGTACTGCTGGATTTCAGCCCGTGGCCTCTGGGGTATCATGTGCACTTTGTACTGGCTGAAGGCAGAGGGGATGTAGCTGTGCTCCCGCTCGCAGTCGCACAGGATGACCAGGCGGTAGGAGCTGTTGTAGCGCTGCAGGTCCTGGAACAGCTCCTCTGCTCTGCAGCTGACATCGTAGCTCAGCTCATCCGCGTACAGCATAGTGTAAATCTTCTCCCCTCTGCTGCAGGGAATGAGGCACCTCCTGAGGAACAGCCCCACCTGCTCAGCGGTGGTCTGAGGGGTGCACAGGAGAACCTCGTCAAAGGTGGGCAGGGGCTGCTCGGGGCTGTTCATGTAGATGGCCAGTGCAGAGCTGAGCACCTCGGAGCGAGGGCAGGTGATGAGGTTGGGCTGGCCCACACACAGCAGGTCCTGAGGGAACTCCCGGGTGACACGGTCCCTGCCACGGCGGGCCAGGTCCCCCAGCCACACTCCCAGCGAGTCGATGTCCAGGCAGCTGGGGAGGAAGGAGCCCATGTTGCTCATGTAGCACTCCCAGATGCACTTCAGCTGGGCAGTCAGGTCCTTCTCCCCGCCCAGCAGCACTTGCAAATCAGAAATAGTCTTCCCTGAGCTGGGAGGCAGCTCCCTCCCGGCTGCCAGCGCGTCCCGCTCGGTGCAGTCGCGGTTCAGGAAGGAAAGCATGGTCAGGGCAGCCTGGCTGGGCGTGCCCTGCCCCAGCTCCGTGCACAGGTACACCAGCTGCTCCGCAGTGTAGTAGTTCAGGTAGAAGTGCTGGAACCGTTTCTCGTACATGAAGCTCTTCCAGCTCTCCAGGAAGCTCTCCATGGTCTTGCAGAGGCCTGGGAGCACAGCTGCCATATCCCCCTGCCCCTCCAGCACTGGGATGGGGCCCAGGGAGAAGTCAATAAGAACACAGGATTCTCTTCTGGGTGAACAGTACACATGGGCAAGCCAGGAGCGGAAAAGCATGTTCCCAGCTGAATAAAGGTCTATAAAGGCCTGTGCAAGCCTCTGGACGTTGGAAAAGACCTGTGTGAGGGCAGAGGAGACAGAAAAAACACTAAGTTAGTTTACCAAGTCTCAGCCATGAAACAACGGAAAAGACTTCCAATGAAGGCTTTGGTCCAGATGTTTGTCAGGCCTTGTACAGCAACCACAGACTCTGTGACTTTCTAACAGCAGTATCCCCAGGAAAACAGTAAGGAACCCCAGCTTGCTACAAAAGCACAGAGATGCTCTCAGCCAGGAGCATCCCCAGTGCACCCAGAGAATAAGGGTACCAGTCTACTGTCTGGTCTCCAACTTAGTCCCACCTTAGCAAGGAACAAAGAGGCAGGAACACCCATCTGCCTGTGACCATCCATCCTGTCAATCACAGTCTTAAGAGCTGATACTCAAGGGGAAATCCAGCCCCAGCCCCACCATCAGTAACCCCCTGGGTTTGGAATCTGACCTCAGAGAACCTCTCCACCTCCAGGCCTTGCTCTCCCTTTGCTGACATGAGCATCAGTTTGTTCTGCAGCTCACGGAGCTCTGCCAGGGAGTATTTCCGTGAGGCCTCGTCCTCCCCCGAGCTCCCCGGGAGGGTGAAGCACAGGACAGTGTCCAAGGAGACCTGCCAGGGCAGAAGTCATTAGTGTGGATGTGCCTGAGGCTCTGCCCAGCGAGGGGAGCACTCAGGGGCAGGAGCCCCCAGAAAGGAGCTGTGTGTGCAGTGGGAGAAAAGCTCCAGCTGGTTTCTGGGAGCAGGAGGGGAGGGGGAGCTGAGCTGCCTCACCTTCTGGCCATCAGCTGGTGCTCTCAGGACATAGACTCCTCTGCTGTTGATGGCAGCTGCCAGGGAGAGTGAGGACAGCTCCACGGAGCCATGGCTCTCCTTCACTGTCTTCAGCCACTCCAGGTGCTGGGCTGAGGCACGCTGTGGGAGGACACACTGCCCTGACTGCCTTGACTTGGCAGCATTTCCAGCATTACAACAGATACATCAGTTCAGGACAAACAGCTTGGGCTGGCACGAGACTTTCAGGATGGGGAAGGAAGGGGAATGGGCACTGGCCACAGCCTGGTCTGTCTGCACAGCTGTTCCTTACCCACTCCATGGGGATGACCAGAGCCCACAGTGCTCCAACACCTCTCGCTAGAGAAACAGGCCCTGCTGCAAAGGGTAAGAGTTCCCAGCCATCTGCCTCCCCTCTTTCACACCATCAAACTCTTGCACGAGCAAAGCTACACCAGGTCACGCTGGAAAGCTCCAGCAGAGCTCTGGAGAAACCTCTGCCACACCAGTTCGTGCTGCAGTGAATTTCTGTGGCACACAAACATCGGACACTTTTCTTCCAATAACAAGAACTGCTGTGATGTCCCCACTTGCCCTACGCAGTCAAACTTCCAGCCACTCTTGGAAGGCAGAAAGGCAGGAGGATGCAGAGAGGACCTACTCCAGCAGAACTCACCAGTTTCTTGGGGAGATTCTCATCACTGTCCAGGGCTCTCCACAGCTTCTCCAAGCAGCGCATGAAGTCCTCAAACCCTGACTCTTGCCTAAGCTCATAGAGCAGGGAGGAGTAGCCATGTATAGTGTCATGGAAACAGGCCACACGGTCCACATCCATGTCATTCTCCCCAGCAGAGATGGAAGCCAAGTCCACGAACACCTTCAGCTCATTTATATCTTCAATGAGACAAACACGAGTGAACAACAAACGAGGCAGCCTGAACACAACCCCATATCCCCACCTTCCACAGGAAACACAGAAAGGATGCTTTGAACACCGTCTCCTGTGCCCTCCCCCCATCCTGCCAGCAGCTTCCCCCATGATCCATCTGCCCTCAGGACCCCCTGGCCCTGCTCTCCCCCACCAGCAGAGCCCCAGCTGGGACAGGACCCGTGCCTGGGGTGGGGGTGTCCGTGCAGGTCAGGGGGGTCTGTTCAAGTCAGCCCACTCAGCTGGCAGACACAGTTCCACTGTCTGAAACAACCAGTCTGAACTGAGTAGTAGCAGCTACTGAAGCCCCCCAGGCCCAGCCCAGCCCCTGGGCAGGGTGGTCACTGTGAGCTGCACCAGCTGCAGTGCAGGACACGTTTAAAGGGACTTTATAGCACGTTCCACACCAAAACCCACGAGAGGTGTTTGTAACTATCAGCACCAGAAGCAGTGAAGGCACAAAGCAGATGGGTCAGGGATAGAGTGTTCCTTTTTCCTTCTGCCCCCACACAAGCTGCCATCCCTTCCAGTACTCTCTGACTAATTCCTGGGTGAGCAGCACACACCTCTCAGTGCTTCCCTGACCCAGCAGACAAAGTCCTTCTGCTGGGCCAGCTCCCTCAGGCAGCCCCGGCGGGTCGCAGTGATCCCCTGCAGCCACGTCTTGGCCTGCACAAGCTCAGGGCTGATGGAATCCAGCTTTTGGGTCTTGGAGGACTCAAGCTTTTCTGTCTAGAAAGCAAGCAGTGCAAACATACATTCAGTCTGGAATTGGGAAATGCCACTGGTTCTGCAGCAGGGAGAGAAAAGCTCTCTGCAAAGCCACATTCCAACACAGGAATATCATGTCTCTTTTAGGAATGATGACACAAAAGCACTTTGAATGCCTGATTTTTACCCCAAATAAACATTTTGGGACAAGGAATTGTTCTTGACAAGCTACAATAGACTTGTGGGAAGGTTCAGATTTAGCCAAAACCTTGGCAGTACAGACCTGAAGGAGGGGATACTTACTATATCCAGCAAGTGTTCCAGGATACTGAAGTCACCAGAGAGGTTTAAGTTCTCTTTGACATTGGCAATGATCTTTGCAGCATCAAAAGTTAGATGCATTTCATGGTACTGCTGGATCTGCCGAACTCGCTGGTCGATCCAGGACCTGCTTTCTCCAGGTCGAAGCTCACAGATGGTGTTTAGCTCCGTTCTGAGATCTTCAGGATGATTTGTGAATTCCTGAAAAATTTTATCAACTGCAGAAAGTGTGAGACTTCCCGATCTGAGATCATTATACAGCATTTCATAGCTGGTAAAGCAAGGGCGGATCACGCTGGTCAAAACATCATCAAGGTTCAATTCAGGCACAGCATCCTCCTCCTCCTCCTCTTCTTCTGGCCATTCATACTCATACTGGTCTCCTGCCTCCTGTGCTGCTTCCTCCCAGAACTGCTGGAAGATCAGGCTGTCCTTAAAAGAGTGCATTTTCTGGACAAATTCCTTCAGCTCTGGCCCCAAGCTGTAGTAGGTCTGCAGGGGTCTCTTTCCCACGTTCACCACTTTATTTAGCCTTTTTAAGCGAAGATCTTCCGAGTGTTGAGATTCCACTTCACCTACATCCACTTGAAGAGAGACAGGTCAGGGATCAGGTGTGCAGCCTGGCTCCAGCTCACTCCACCCAACCCCCCAAGCCACAAAATGCTACTGGGCAGGTGGGGCCCTGTAAGTGTCATTTAATGCACAAGCACTCACTTGATCCCCCCAGTGCTCTGGGTTTACTTCCCCCACCCCTCCTCACCCTCACTGTGGTTTAGAATCAAACCTGTTTGCAAAAGCCAAGGCATTTTCAAGGAAAATTGTGTTTTCTGGAGTTGCCACTGTCAGACTGCCCCCCCAGAACTCTACCTTTCACAGATGCCTGCACCTTCCTGCACATGCTCAGGAAGGTTCCTACTGCTTTTTGATCTTTCCTGAGCAGTGTGACCTCCTCTTGCCTCATTTGCAGCAGTTCTTTCAGGCTTCTCAGGAGTACTTCCTTTGTTTCACGTGGCAGTTGCTGGTGCTCTGAAAGAAAACCCACCTGCAGTCACAAGGCAGAAACTTCCCATGCCCTGAACCCCTGACTCAGGTTTGGATTTGCAGAGTCACAACCCAAACTGGGGCTGGGAGCTCCATGTAAAGGCCAAAGGGCAGCACTGCTGGAGCACCTCCTCAACATTCCCAATCCCTGGAGCATCAGCAGAGCAGGACATCCATCACTGCAGTGATGCTTTAAGGCAACCACACCACTTTTCAACACGTCTCTTACTTGTCTCCCAAATACAGATGAACTGTTCCTCGTGCTGGAAAACCTCTTCCAGATGTTTCACAAGGATGCAGCCTTTCTGGATGTCATCAGTGACACTCTCAAACACGAAGTCTGCTGTGTGCATGATGTCCTTGGCTTTATCTGTGAGTTTTTCTATGAGGTTTCTGTTTCTTCCTGTTCCAGAAACAAAGCAGGTCAAAGCTAGATCAAGCCCTGCTTCCCAAAAATCCAGGCAGAATCAGCAACTATTCCATGCCATAGTACAGAGAGTCCATCTCCTATTGAATCCCTGCCCAAGAGCCTATGGACTCCACCTTCCAACCCCTCATGTTTTTCTGAACAGAAAACCAGGATCTCAGGACAGCAACTTGGAAACCTCCCATGCAGAACCCACACCCAAGCCCTGTGAGCAAACACAAGCCACCTGGATCCATTCACATGGCCAACACTTGGGTATTTTCGTGTGGCAACAACTTGTGAGAACCTCTCAGAGAAAGAAGTTCTGCTCTACAAATCCTGAGGCAGCTGCAGTGGATTAGCACAAGAGGAATACTGGATCCCTCTTCCTTGGCCTTTCCTCTCCAAAAGCAGGCTGAATACCTCAGACTTGGAGAAGAGCAATAAAACAAGAGCAGGACAGTTTCTCTGTGTTTGCTGCCCTGCACCGTGGCAGCAGCGAGGCAGAGAACAGCTCCTCAGAGCCTCCTGTAAATCTAACCACAGACATACCACTAAAGCTGAAGATCTGTTTGGTGTCAGGCCACGTAAGCAGGTGGTGCAGAATCATATCAAAATTGCCCTCGGACTGCTCCCTCCTGAGGGGCCAGGACTCCACGATGATGGTTGACACGAGCTGGCTGAACCGGTCCAGGCTGTAGGCAGAGATCTTCTCCAGGAGGTTGCTCTCTGTCTGCCAAGGCACACGGGAGAGGGCAGGGATGAACGAGGGTTTGGGATCACACTGTGCCTGCATCTCAAAACTGGGCACTGATGCCAAGGAGTCCCACCTCCAGTGCTGAGGTGTGTCCCAAAAGAGCTGTGTGACACGACTGACACCAGAACTCCCGATGGAAACGCATCACAAGTCTCCCTCATGGACCCTTTAGCAGTGGATACTCATCTCCTGATTTCTTGTCAGTGCTTTTTGTTGTTGGTTTAACAGACTTAAACAATCCACAGCAACCCAAGCAACATCCAACGCTCCTCCCACCACCAGGCACATCCCTGTGCCACCAACAGGATTTCTGTGCAATGGGAAATTCGACTTCTCTTTCTCCTACCTTCCCTTTCCTACTTTTCCTTCCTACCTGTCCCTTCCCCTCCCAGGGCAGAGGCAGTACCTGGCAGGCTGCAGTTACAGCCTCTGTGGCACAGTCCTGGAAGCAGCGCTCGATGGAAGAGTCCAGCTGTGTGAACTGATGTTTCTGACAGCAGAACACCAAGATTTGGTTCACTGGAGGCTCCTAGAGGGCAGAAAGAAGATTTCTTATCATCTTAGTTTCCAAAAAGTGTTTCTTCTGACATGGAGTGCTGCTATGGAGGCAGTAAAAGGAACTAGGTTAAAAAGTGCAAGTTTTCCAGTGGGGCCACACATGACCCCATTTCTCAGGGCCTGGAAGAGATTATTTAATATCCATCTTCATTTAATATCCATCTCTCCAAGCCAAGCTTTTAGCAGGAAATATTTGTTTCCTGGTTCCACCATGAGAATTAACAGCTTAAAGAAGAGGTGAGGAGACACACAGGGTCAGTTTAGAAGGGACTTACACATGTGGCTGTGCATTTGGGAGCCTGAACAGCACCACTTCTGCACAACGAGGAGAGAAGCACCAGCTTTGCTTCTCTGAGCCCTTAGGTGTTCACTTTTCACCCCCTGGTTCTTAAAACTATAGAGATGGCAATTGCTCAAAATGTGCCATTTCCTTTGAAGCACCAGGGCATCATTCCAGCCCTGCAGCCAGGCAGAAACCCTGACACCAAGGTCAGAGTGGTACATTGTCATGGCCCATTTTTGAGCTCCAGAACACAGTTTATAACAGTAATGGCAATTTTTACAATCCAAGCCACCCTGTTTCCACGTGCTCCTTCTCCAAGCACAGCAGAAGATGGTCCATTCCCTCTGAACCACCAGCTGTGACTGTCTGGAGCCTCCCCTACCTCCTGGATTCTTTTCCTCAGATCTTCAAGTAAAGTGTTCTTCCATGTCTTGGTGAACTCCTCATCTGGAAAGCTGATCTTCATAAACCCATTCCAGGCCTGCAGGGGAGAAACAAACAACCCCCAAACCACTGAATGCTGAGATTTAACAGTCAGAGAAAGAAATTAAAAGAACAATGGGGAAGAGAGGCCCCACACTCCTCAGACAGTCTGTAGTCCCTCCAGATTTTTGCATCCAGAAGGAAAGGGGCACCCCCAGAGCTGCAAAAGGCAGCTTTTAAGCCCAAAGAGTGTGTAAATGTCTCAGTTACTAAAGGAGACATTTGGAGGAACCACTTCCACCTTGCTGCTGGAAACTGTCCCAGGGAGGGCTGGGAGCAGCAGGTCAGACTGCCAGGGGCTGCTCTGAGCTCTGCCTGCTGGGAGGCCTGAAGGACAACCAGTGGGACACACAGGGAGCAGGACAACACCAACCAGGGGCAGCTCCTCACCCCAGAAACACCTCTGGAAACAGCTGAGAAAAAGGAGAACCAAGGTGAGCTGAGCAGCACCAATTCCAGCCCTTTGCTTCTCAGCCCAGCAGTGTTTCCAACACTGCCCATCCCCATCTCACTCCTCATCCAGCCACAGCAGCTGCAGTTCCCAGCAAGGAGCCATCAGGACTTTATGGTTAAGCTGCAGTAAAACATTATCAGAAGATGACAAACCCGAAGTTCCCAATGGACAGAGAACATCACATGCTCCAGGGACTCTTTCAGTAGCCTCTCCCTCAGAGTGTTCCTGAACCAGGTTCGAGTGTCTCTCAGAGCCCCTCGGAACATTTCTCCCACTGGACTTTCCTGCACAGCCTCTCTTGGAACCTGCCACACACACAGGAGGAGACAACAAACCAGAACAGTTCAAGCAGGAGAGCAACACATGATTTAAATCAATACTTCTAAAAAGAAGGCCTAAAGGTATCCAAAGCACAAAAGTGCCCAGCAACAGACCCACCACTGCTTGAATAAAGAACAGAGGGAGGCTGGGAAAAGGCAGTGCTTACAGAGAGCTTGGGCCTAAGAATGCTTGTTCCAGGAAATAAAGACAACATATGTTTACAAAAACCAGACATAAAGCTTATGACATCCAACCTGAGCATTTGATCCAACCTGATTTTTCAATAATAACAAAAATTATGAGGTGATTTCACAACTTTCTGAAAGTTTCACAATCTTGTTTAGAGTGGCAAGTTCTCCAAACTGAGAATGGATCTGATCTAAACCCAATCTGTTGTACCATATTTGTGATATTTTTGGATATCTTGCTCCCATCAAGCCAAGAGTGGTTCCTTGGTACTCACTGCTGTGGGCTGAAGTTTGGCAACCTTGGCAATCAGCATGGCAGCAGTGGCAGGAATTGAGAACCACCTCCCATCCCTCGTGGACTTGCAGAGCCTCGTGTGCAGCTTGATGCAGCAGGTCAGGCAGGACTGCCAAGAGCGACCTTCCAGAGCTCTGAGGGCAGGAATACAGAGGAACAATTAATTTTCTGCTCAGAGAAAAAATAAAAAAGAAAAAAAAAAAAGAAAAATAAAAACTCCACCAAATTCAACAGTGGCAGCTAACCATCCCTCCCTCAGGTGGATTTAAGAAGTGGGATAGAAATCCAGGATTCTTTTATTCACACAGATTTCAAGGCACACATTCAAGCTACAGCATGGCCCCAACCCTCGAGCAGATGAAGGACAGTGCTCTCACAAAGGTGCAGTTACCTGGCTGGTGGCTCATCCAAGGCACACAGCACTGTCTTTAGAAGATTCTCTAACTATGGAAAGACAGAAATATTAAGCTGTGAAAGAAATCTTACAGACTGGTTTCTCATTAGCTGAGAGGATGCTGTGAGAAAGGGAATTCCCTGTTCTTCCATGTCTTCTCTAATGCTTTAATTTTTTACCATAACATTGCAAAATTTATTTACTGGATGTTGGAGCCAACACATGGGTGGCTTTTATTTGTACAAACCAAACCTGCACTTCTTACAATCTAGGGGTTTAAAACTTATTATTAGTTGCAACATTCTATTCCTGCTGTCCTCACACAAACACAAGTGTCTTCACAACAGCAGGAAAATCTCCCAAAACCAGTAGTCCCTTTGTCCAACCTCCCCTCTGCAAAAAACCAGTTTCAGGTACATGTCTGAGGAGCTCAGGACTAAAATATTTGCCCTCACTGACGAAAAACAAATCCAGCCAAGCACACCCTTCTCTCATCCAGGCCAACAACACTTTTTGCTGCAGATACACCCTCAAGTCTCCTCTTGGGAGTCTCTGACTTCAGAGCAATTACTTTTGCTTTTAGCTAAATTTGAAGCTCTTTGTGATGTGACCTGCTACCAACCCCCCAGTGATGGTCAGTTCTGCTAAAAGTCACCCAAGAGCCCAGTCTGAGTCTTTGTCCCAGAGCTGGGTAAAGCTGCCAGAAGACAAACCTCAGTGTTACTCCACGGAAGGTCAACGTCCTCTAATCTGTAGAAAACACCTTGCAGAGTAACCAACAAATCCCTGGGGAAATCTCTTATGAACTCAGCCAGGCTCCTCAGGGGCAGCACACAGAGCCAGGACCTCACCAGCGTGGGATCAAAGTCCAGCAGGTACTTCTTTTCCTCCATTAGTTGCAGCAGAGTCGCTCTGGAGAAAAGACAAAACAAAAATCTTCAAGAGCTCGGGGTACAAAAGGCCAAGAGCTCGTTCAGCCCACAGAGGAGTCTCACTCTCACTCCTGTGCTCTTTTCACTGCAGCTGAGCATCAGTGGAAGTCCCTGAGGCCCAGCAATGGCAGAGGCAGAGCCAAACCACTGGGCAGAAGCACTCAAGGAAAATAAACTCCAGGTCTTGCTCAGACTCTGCACAACACCCATCACAAGCTGCTTTAACTCCCACCTGCTGCAAAGCTGGGAGAACTGAGAGGTCACCCCCTGCCCAGCTGGGCCATACCCCGTGATCTCTGAGCACCCACGAGGGCTGTGCCAATACCCCAAACACCCACCACCACCAAGCTATGGTTTGTACCTCTTAAAAAACAGGAGAAAAAAAAAATACTTAAAGTAAAGTAATCACCACCAAGTACAGCCCCAAGGCAGTGGGTATAACACTGGGTATAACCAGGAATTCTGGAAAACTCACGGATCTCGCTTCTTCCTTGTTTCAGCAAATGAAAACCCTTCCAGCCCTGCCCAGACATCTTCCTCCACTGGAAAGTGCTCCTGCTGCACAGGAGCAGCAAAGGAATGCAGAAGGGGAAGGATCCACACCCACTGGTCTACTCCACCTTCAATGCATCTGTGGCAGAAATTTGCCAGTAAAACCTTCAAGCTAAAAAAAAAAAAATACCCAAACAAACACAGTGAGTGAAAGAACAGCTTTATCCAGGCCAGGAGAACACCTGTGGGGTCAGGGGCTGCATCTCAGTCTCCCTGTGCGCCCTCAATCAACCTCTGATGGTTATTGTAGCTCCACCTTGTCTTCACTGGGGAGTGCACACTAAAGGTTTAAGAGCTGTAACGTTCCCGAATCTCTCTGCACAGACCCCACTACCTGAGCACTGAGAAATCCCAGCTCTTTATCTACAGTTTCCCCACGACCCCACCCAGCCCTGTGACACCCACACAGAGCCAGGTACTCTGGGAACAATTCTTGGCCTTCTTGTTTGGGCTGAAATACTACAAAAGGAAAAATAACAAGAGAGGTATGTGACTGTGAGAGGGCCCCCGAGAGGCTGGGTATCCTTTATCCCTGGAGTTTTTCAGAACCCCACTGCCTGGATGTTAGCCCTGCTTCAAGCAGGAGGCTAGAACTGAGACCTCCAAAGATACCCTCAAATGTAACGTTTTTTCCTGATTCTCTGGCAGGACAGGGCTGGATTCCTGACTGTTCTATCAAAGGGTGCCATGCTGGCAGCAAAAACAGCCCAGTCAGGTACTGGGTATGTGGAGCACTTACCAGACAACTCCTTCAAAAGCCTTTTTGATGTGATCAATCTCATCCTGTACAGTTTGTTGTGACACCTTGTCCAAGCACAAGAGGCTACACAGGCTAGCCAGGTCATCTTTAGATGCTGGAAGTAAAAAATCCTCAACTACCATGAGGATGGTGAGCCCCAGAGCCAGTTTGCTTTTGATGACCCCCTGTGACGCTTCTGGAGCAATGGAAGGAACAGGTATTTTCTTCATATAATTTATCAGCACATCATTCACCTGGGATAAAGAAGGGAAGAAACAAACCAACCACAGCATTAGTCTTCTTCTTGTGAAGCCCTTTTCCTCTGCCTGTTACAGTGAGGCCACAGGACAGCCCTGGACTGGCACCATCTGCCTTGAGTGACACCTGTGCATTTCTAGGTGTGGTTCTGACATCCCATGTGGGTCAGCTGCAGAGCTGGCATGTGGTGACTTGGTACTTGAGTGGGTTTTGTGTTGGGATATTAATTTCCTAAGTCTGGCCTGTTAGTTTTGCTGCCAGTCACTCTGTCACCAACTTCTCTGCACTTGTCTCTGATTCCAAACCTGCCTGGTCTTTGGGAGAAGCTCCTCCTGATCCTGTTCTAAGCAGTGATGCCAACAGGGCTTCTGGAGTGCAAAATGTCTTACTTGACATAATTGAGAAATATGGCAGAAATGCCACATTATCTTCTTTGGAGCTTCAGAGCAGCGTCAGGGCTGCTCCTTTTTAACTCTACAGGCTCCCTGCTCCTGGTGAAAGGGAGAGGCCACTCCCAACAAAGTCAAGTAAGACAGGATCCCTGCTGGTTCTGTACCTGAACTTTGACTGGAAAAGCAAAATTAACCCACCAAGGCCCATAACAAAATTAAAGTCTGGGTTTAGTAACTGATGTCTGGTTTCCAGCCCCTGTGGAAGAGAAGGGATTACCTGCTCCTTGCCAAAGTTTAGTGCTTCCCATCGCATTGCCTGGCCATCGTGCACCAGCTGGGCCACTGTAACATCATAAAACTGTCTCAGCTGGAAGAGGAAGTTCCTCATGTTTTCAGGACTCCAGGTGTCAAGAATGCTGAAGATATTTTCTAACATAACATTGGCAGCTATTTTCTTCCCTTCCACCACTTCTTTGTTTTTATCGACAATATAGGTACCCCAAAATTTTTTAAACATAGAAGGCCTTGCACACACGATGTCATCATACTGGTGCCACTCTAGAACAGCAACACAACAGGAAAACAGTCATTGAAATCACATCACCCTTCCAGCTGCCCACAGAAATACCCCCACTGGCCCATTAAGCTTCCAGCTGCAGGCAGGGCCATCTAACAGGAATGCTGGTCCATGTGACAGCACAAATCATCCCAAATCAGACCATGGATCACCCAATGTGCAGGTCCAGGCTCACCTCCATTGTTGAGCCAGGTGCTTTTTATCAATAAGCAGCGATTCACAAATTTATCTACTGGAGGCTTGTAAATGAACTCGTACTGCCCATTGTCACAGGTCACCCAGTACTTGTAAGGAATGCATTTATCCAGGATCTCTTTCGTGAGGGTTACAGTGCCTTCAATGAGGTATCCATGCTCTCCCAGATTCCTAGGAAACAAAAAACACAGCAAAGGCAGGCATAGGACATGTCAGCTGATCTACAGACTTCCTTTTCCATGCATCACTCCATTTTTAATCAGAATGGTGATTAAACAAGAACAGTTTTAAAGCAGTTTTCCCCACTGTGAAACCCTCTGTAGCAACACCCACCCACGGACACAAAGCCCCAGCCTTGAGGCACCACACTGATCCTGTTCTCCAAAGCTCTCCTGTGCCTGTGTGCCTCGAGGTACTCACTTGGTGCAGGTCATCTCACAGATGTTTTCCTTCCACTTTGCATAGGGAGAAACACCCTCAGCTCTGATGAACACTTTATGGGCCTCGGGGTTCAGTCCGAAGTCTTTGGATAATATTGCATGGAAATACACTGTAACACCCCCCTCACGGCTCACGGGGCTGCAAGAAAGGATCAGAAGGGAAACAGAAAAAATTCTCTTTTTTTTCTTTTAATTGCACAAATCATTATAAACCACAAATCAGATCTGAGCCACCAGCTGACTGGCTGCAAGACTCATAATTTCTGGCAGCAGGTCACTCAGATTGGTGTTAGAGCAGGCCTAGTGCAAAGCCCAGTGCAAACAGAAACACGGGCTCCTAAAGGCAGCAGGAAAGGCTCTGGCCCAGCAGAGCCACCTGGAATGGATGAGCTTTCTCCCTCCTCCAGCTCACACACATTAAAAACCCTCTTCACACCATTAATCTAAAGAGTAATGTGTGTGAAGCACGTGTTGCTCATAAGAGCAAGAAAGAAGAGGGTGATCTTGTTTTTATTCATCAGATGCTCGAGCAGGTTCAAGGACCACCTGTGCCACATCACCTGTGCTGCAGCTCCCACTGAACACTGGCTCTCTTGTGCACGAGCACTTCACCTCAGTTTTAAGGCAATTCTACCTCCACACATCCAAGGTACACCTAACCCCAGTACCTCAGTCCCCCACCTCAGTCTGGAGTCCTCCAGTCCTCCTCACAGCAACTCCTGTCACTGAAGAATGCTGGGGAGCAGCGGGGCTGTTCTCACCTTTCCTTAATCTTTTCCACACGTTTCTGGTTGCTTTGCTCCTTTTTGTTCTTGCAAGTGTCTGCTGCAGCTGCAGCACCAGCACCATCCTTTCTGGCAGCCTCAGCTCCCTTGGTGGGACTGCTCTTCTCACTCACTTGAGGCACTTCCTTACTTGTGCTCTTATTTTTCTGCTTTGTGTTTTCATTCTGCAGCAGAGAGACAGACAATGCCCAGTGAAACAGGAGACCCTGGAAGTGCAACACCTGCTCAGCCAGGTGGGGATACCCAGCACTCACAGCACACCACCAGCTTCATCCTCCTGGAAACACTGATCCCTCACTGAGGGAAGCTGCTGGTTAAGGAAAGCAGTGCACAGCGGAAGAGGAATCCAACCCCAACACACTGCCAAGCAGTCAGGCCAGTGAGCCCCAGGTGCCAGAGGATGGGGCATAAAGAAAGTGAAAGAGAACCCACAGCAACTTCCAGCTCACCAGGCCTGTGTGTGAGCAGAGCACAAACACCCACAAAGGACAAGGATCCCCTTTCCTGAGGAGATTCAAGAGCCCCCTGGAGAGGAGACACCTCCCAGCTCCCAGGGGCAACTGAGCGACCCCTCAGTGAGAGCAGGGCTGGCACTAACACCCAGGAGAGCAGGGCTGCAATGAGAACCCCCCCAGAGTGCTCCCCTTGTCCCTGGGCTCGTGCTCCTCAGCTCCACTGACAGCACAGACGAGTCCCAGCTGGAAAGGGAAGCTTGGCCCAACTCCATGGAATACTCACCAGAGAGTTCTCTCCCACCTTGCCAGTGTTCCCCTTCTGCCTGGGGTCCTGTTTGTTCTTCCCAGCCTGTGGGCTCTGGGCCACAGGTGAGGTCTTAGTGTCCGGTTTCCTCTTGGGCTCCTGGGCAGGAGGCAGCCCAGGGGCAGCACTTGCTCCCTGCCCTGCTGAGGCCACGTTCTTACTGCTGCCCTGGGACTGGGAACCTGCTCTGGTTTCTGGAAGCTGGCCAGGGGCACGACTGCCCTGCTCCACGTTAGCCCTGATAGTTTCTCCGTGCTCTGTGGTTCTTCCATCCCCCAGACTGTCCCTTGGGGCTGCAGAGCTGGGAGCTGGGGCAGCCTCGCTGGCGGTGCCGCTCTGCTTTGGTGGGGTCAGCACATCTGCTTCCAGGCTGGCAGGTTCCTTCCCCGGGTGAGCCAACGCCCCATCGCCTTCAGCTGTGCCTCCACTGGCATCAGCAAGTACATCAGCACCGGGTTTTGCTGCCTCACTGCCGGGGGGTTGGATTTCTTGTGGAAAAACACATGTATCAGGCAATTCTGTGGTTTGAGCTGGGGCTGTGCTTAGAGGTGGCAGAGAGTCCTGTTCCCCGGAGCTAGAAGGACATTTCTTTACTTTATTCCTCTTCTTTTTCTATTAAAAAAAAAAAAACAAAAAACAAACAGAAACAAACACCACAATGTCTGTTTATTCATTGCCAAAGAGAAATTCTTTGTCACTTCCTCCACTGCAGCAAGTGCCGACATCTTCCTGCAACGCTGGGTAAACAGAGAGCGACCAGGAAGAGGAGGGACAAGCTTGTGAAATGCTAATAACTCTCGGGAATTCTGCAGTTTTAATATTCAAGCCTTGCTCAGCAGGAGCACGGGGCAGTGCTGCAGTGAACTGTGTGCTGTTTCCCCAGCAGCACAGGCAGTGCTGGGGGAGCTGCAGGCCCAGCACAGCAACGTCAGCAAACACAGCACAGCTCCCTGGAGGAACCCGGGCAGCAGCTCCCCGGCGTGGCCACAGGGATCTGCAGGATGCAGCCCAGCCCCAGAGAGGAGAGCAACAAGTCACAGCTGCTCCTCAGCACCGACCAAGAGCCTCACCTTCCTCTGTGATGTCCCAGCAGAGTCACCAGCCCCACACTGAGCCGTGGGCTGTGAGCTGTCACTTGGAGCTGTCACATCCTCCGGCAGCAGCGAGGATCCCTCTTCCCCCTCCTGTGTTTCAGCAGGGGGAGGAGCCCCACCTGCAGAGCATTCAGGTGTGGTGTCTGAGGGGTTGATCAGAGCCCTTGCATTATCCATCAGCAATTCTCCCTCTGCCTCCTTTTTTTCAGTGGTGGAAGAAGGCCTGGCAGCACCTTCTCCCTTCACCTCTGATCCTGCATCAGGGACTGGAGAGAGCTGCACCTCTCTTCTCTCTGCAGTGGAGGTAAAGTTCATTGTTAAACTAGAGACTCACCCCCCAACGGGGTCACAGAATGGGTTGGAAGGGACCTTAAAGCTCATCTTGTTCTACCCCCTGCCATGGGCAGGGACACCTTCCACTAGACCAAGTTGCTCCAAGCCCATGGATGGGGAGACAATAAAAAAAAAAAAGTAACACTCATGGGTTCAGTTTAGAAAGACAGTTTAATAGGAGAGAAAAGGAAAGGAAAATTATGATAACTAGAGAATATAGCAAGTGATGCACAGGGTGGTTGCTCACCACCCACTGACTGATGCCCAGACAGTCCCTGAGCAGTGGCTGTCACCCCCCCAGCCAAATCCCCACAGTTTTTTCTTCAGCACAATGTCCTGTGGTCTGGAACATCCCTTTGGGCATTGGGGTCGCCTGTCCTGGCTGTGCCCCCTCCCAGCTTCTCGAGCCCCCCAGCCTCTTGCTGGCCAGGCAGTGTGAGAGGCTGAGAAGTCCTTGGCTCAGTGTAAGCACCACTCAGCAGCAGCAGAGCCAGCAGGGTGTTATCAGCAGGATTCTCATCCTGAACCCAAACACAGCTCTGTAGCAGCTCCTTGGAAGAAAACTAACTCTGTCCCAGCCAAAGTCAGGATGGGAACACAGAGGAGCTGTTTTGTTGCACCCTGTTCCACAGCTCCCACCAGCAGTGCCACCACTCCCCCTGCACAGCCTCCTGCCCCCGCCCCAAGGCCCTGCCAGCAGCAGAATAATTAAGGAACCACAGCACTGAGGTCCTGCTCCAACCCTGCCCCTCCTCTGGACACGCTGCCTGTCCAGCACTCACAGACCCCCAGGACGAGCAGTGACAGGACACTGGCTCCTCTCAGCTGTCACAGCCTTCTGGGCTGGCTGTGTGACCACTCCCACACAGCTGAGTCCTTTCCAGGAAGGCAGGGGAAACTCCCTTTTAATCTTCATAATCTTATCTAGTCCTTAAAAAACCTGTGAAAAGGCAGCTCAGGGTCAAGTCAGGCAGAAGAGCAGATCTCTGCCTTCTGCAGGGGTTCCACAGGCTCCCCTGCACAGCCTCTACCCCAGTTCTGAGTGCAAAAGCTTTGAATCTCAGCTGCTTTTGATGTCCTTCCTACAGCATTTCAGAGCTGCAGACCCCAGGTTTGTCACCCTGCCACGATGGACTGCAGAGGGATTTGCCAAGAACTGTCCAATCAGCACTGCACTCTTAAGATACCACTTCTTTCTATCAACAAACCAAAAGCCATTCTGGTGGCCCAGGACATTCTGCCTTAAACAAATAAAGGATTAGGAAATATTTTCCCCACCATAACAGTGCTGTGTACTTAATTCTGTCACTGTTCAGAAAGGCAGAATTAGTGTTCTAAACATAATAACAAGATGCAAGTAGGATACTCTGGTTCAGGAGGGACTCAACCAGTCTTTGTAACACAAAAACCAGTCCCAGTCATTGGCAAAACAGAAATTAGTTCAACACTGGACACCTGTGTGTGGAGGCTGTGTGTAGGATATGCCAGCAGCTGACTCACTTCTCCGTCCCCTATCAGTCACTGCAAAGTGAGAAAAACTGTCTCTGGTCAGGAATGCAAGGGGAGTTCGGGATGAGAGTTTGGGATGAGAGCTGTGTAATGCCCCGGGCAGAGCAGAGCCCAGAGCCACACAGGCAGCTGGGATGAAAAGCACCGGGACACCGTCAGCCTCTGGTCACTGTGCAGCCCCAGCTCACCCCACACCTCCTACCTGGGTCCTGGTCCCCAGGGACGGCGCCGGGAGCCAGGCTGGCCCCACACTTGCTGCAAGAGCCGGTCGGGCCATCCCCAGAAGCGAAGTGACACACTTGGCACTGCATGTTCCTGGTCGCAGGCCCTGCGGGGACCTTGGGAGCCACGAGGGGAGAGAAGGGGACAGGGCAGAGAGAGAGATACCGACATTAAAGTGTGATAATGGAACTTTGTCACATCACCCTCAGCCTGGCTCCGTTTTATCATCTGGAAACAACCTGTGACACCGGAGAGCGTGGGGAGGTGGGAACCACAGACGCATTAAAAATAATTAAGTACAAACAGCAGCTCCCCCTGCGCTGAGGCCTCGTGCAACGAACGGACCTGGGTCACACCGCGCTCCCTGCCCGGAGCCCTGCGCGGGGCTGCGCCCGCCGGGCTGGGCTCGGTCCGGTTCCCCTGGGCAGGGTCGGGGGTCGGGCAGCAGGAACCGTCTCCCCCTGGGCTGGGCTCGGTCGGGTCCCCGTGGGCAGCGTCGGGAGCCGGGTCCCCCCGGGCAGGGTCGGACAGCCGGAGCCGTGTCCCCCGGGGTGGGCAGGGTCGGGGGTCCCGGTCGGGGGTTCCAGGCTGGGCAGGGTCGGGGGTCCCGGTCGCGGTCCCAGCCCGAGCTCCCCCCGGCCCCGCCCGGGGCGGAGCTGCCTCCTGGGCGGGGCCTGTATGCAAATGAGGCGCACGCAGCCCGCGGATAGGCGGCTCTCCCGCCTCTTCCCGGGCTATATGCAAATGACCCCGCGGATGGGCCAATGGCGCGGCGAGGTGCCCCGCGGTATGCAAATGAGGCCCGTTATGTACCGCGGGGGGCGGGGCCGCCCTCGCTCCCGGGGGCACCGGCGGGGGCGGGGCCGGCGGTACGGGGGGGGGGGGCACGGCGGGGAGGGGGCACGGCGGGGAGGGGAGGGGGCGTCCCGGTGAACGGGGCCGAGAGAGCAGGACGGGAGTGTCCGGGGACGGCCGGGCGCACCGGGGGATCGGGGCGCACAGGGAGGACTCCGGGGGCATCGGGGCGCACCGGGGGATCGGGGCGCACCGGGGGGACTCCGGGCGCACCGGGGGAATCGGCGCACAGCAGGGGGGCTCCGGGCGCACCGGGAGGCTGCAGCGCAGCCCGGAGACCGCAGCGCCGCCCTCCCCGGACCCCCAAGTCCCCCGACCCCGCGCCGCCCGCACCGGAGCCCCCCGCAAGCCCAGGCCTGGTGCCCACCTCGTCCCGTCCTGTCACCCGCTGGCACCGGCAGCGCAACTCACCGAGGGGCCGGGGACCGGGCACCGGCACCTGCAGCGCCCGCTCGGCCGCCCCGGGCCGCCGCCTCCCGCCCGGCGAAGTTTCGTTTCTCCGCCGAGCCGCCAAGTTTCGTTTCTGGCACGTCACGGTCCCCGCCCGGCCCTGGGCGACCCGGCCAATCCCTTCTCCGGCCACCTCCCGCGGGCGGCTCCCGACGGGGTCCCGCCCCGTCCCGTCCCCCCATCCCGCCGGGGCCTTGGGGGGGTCGCGGTGCCCGAGCGTGGAGGGGCCGCCGGGTACCCACTGGCACCCCACGGGAACCCACCCGGCACCTCCTGAGCACCGGCAAAGAGCCGCTGCCGGCGGGAGGGAGCGGGTGCTGCTCGCCGGGGCCGTCGGGGCAGCCCCGGTGGGACGGGCCTGGAGCTCAGCCCCTTCTCTGCGTTTCCCGCAGCCCCCAAATCCCCGGCGGAGCCCCACTTTTCCTGCTTTGGGCTGGTGGGGTACAGATACACCAACCCCCCACTCCTGCAGTCCGCAGGCGGCTGGAGCAGGGCTGGGGGCCATGGGGGCAAGTGTGTTGCAGGAAAGCAGATCATGCTGGATCCGACAATCAAAAGTCAAAAGTGGATCCAACAGTAAAAAGTGGGGATGCAGCTGTTGCTGCATCCCGGATACAACGAGGACCAAGCTGAAGACGGGCTCCCAGCACACCTGATCTCCACTAGCGTTCACACGGGTTTGAACACACGCGCTATTCCCACACAATCGGCCCTTTTGACCCCCATATTCCTATTTTCCCGCTCCCAGCATCACCGGGGTGCAGCAGGGAACTCACCGCCCAGCGCTGCTCCGCTGCAGGAATGAACACCCCACGGCACGACCTGCCGGCCCTGGCAGCCGTGTGGCTCCTCAGCTCCTCTGCTGCTCTTGCAAAACCTGCAACACGCCCCTGGCAGGAGGAACTGCGCCGGAGTGTGCCCTCGGGCTCGGATCATCCGGGCAGCCGAGTTTGGTTTCAGTTTCTTTTCCTTGGAGTGCTCAGCAGCGCCCAGAAGGGAATTTCCCCATCCCACACAAAAGAAAAAGCTTTCCCCCAGAAACACAGAGATCACGCTGACTCATTAGCAATTCCTGATTTATTACACCCTCCCTGCTGGGTGCCAGCGGAGGGCTGCTCAGGAAAATTCAACTCCCGACCCTGCCCAGCCCCACCGGGCTGCTGTAACAGGCTGCACCCCAAGGGGACAGCCCGGCCCTGCCCCCGGGCAGCGCTTGGCACAACACCCACAAACGAGGGATCAGTCCCGGATGTTTTGCTGAGCTGTCACATGCCCTCGGGCTGGAGGGCAGCGCCAGCAGCCCTGAAACTCTCTGAGGAGAGCACGCCGTCGGTGTGCCCCAGAACATGAAAAATGTCCAGAATTAAAACAGTGGATTAAAAAAAGACAGCAGCTCTGTGAAGGAGGGACAGCTTTGCACTGATCACCGGGACAGGGAATGGTTTTGTCCCACTGATCCCTTCCAGGGAGTGCCTGCCCTCGGCCTGTGGAGGAGGCGAGGTGCCAGAGCCCCATGGGGCTGGGGGCAGGTGTGGGACCAGCAGACCCATGGTCCCAGTGCTCACCTCAGCCTGTGTGGGGTTGGGCTGGTGCTGCTCTGCCCTCCCTGGTGTGGGACATGGGGACAGTCCATCCCCAGCTGCCCAGGAGCTGGGCAGGGGCAGGCGGCTCCCGCAGAGGGTGTTGATGTCACTGGGGTGTCACAGGACATTCAACCCCAGCACAAATGGTGACTCCTCACTCACTGGATGAGCCCCGAGCTCTCGGTGGTGCTGGTGAAGGGGTCAGTCCTGCTGTCCCACAGCTCTGCTCCTCTGCACCGCTCTGGGCCAGGAAGGGGAGGAGCAAATTAAGGCCAGACTTTTGTCCTGCTTTTAGCTGGGACAGAGTTAGTTTTCTTCCAAGGAGCTGCTACAGAGTCATGTTTGGGTTCAGGATGAGAATCCTGCTGATAACACCCTGCTGGCTCTACTGCTGCTGAGTGGTGCTTACACTAAGCCAAGGACTTCTCAGCCTCTCACACTGCCTGGCCAGCAAGAGGCTGGGGGGCTCAAGAAGCTGGGAGGGGGCACAGCCAGGACAGGCGACCCCAATGCCCAAAGGGATGTTCCAGACCACAGGACATTGTGCTGAAGAAAAAACTGTGGGGATTTGGCTGGGGGGGTGACAGCCACTGCTCAGGGACTGTCTGGGCATCAGTCAGTGGGTGAGCAACCACCCTGTGCATCACTTGCTTGCTATATTCTCTAGTTATTATCATAATTTTCCTTTCCTTTTTCTGTCCTATAAACTGTCTTTATCTCAACCCACAAGTTTAACCTCTTTTCTGATTGTCTCCCCATCTCTCTGTGGGAGGAGCGAAGAAGGGCTGTGTGGTGTTGAGCTGCTGTTGGGTTAAACCACGACAGCTCACGTGAATCCCCGAGGCTGAGGTGACCAGCTCACCTTCCCAGCAGCCAGGTCCCTGCAGCCCCCCCACTGCTGCTTTGGGGCTCGACAAAGGTCAGACCCCCAGGTTCATCCTCCAGAGCCCCACTCACCAGCATCCTGAGAGAGCACCAGGGGCAGCCCAGAGCCTCACCTGCCTCCTCCCGGCTGGGGAAATGCTGGAATCCTTCTAAGTCGGCGGACAGGAGGACTTGGAGAACAGGGTCCTGAGGGCAGAGAAACTTGGGCTGGGGGAGCACTGGCAAATTCCTGCCCCTCCAGAGCTAAGCCCCCAGCCAGCCCAGAGCAGAGGATCCAGCCCTTCTCACCACCCACATCCTGCAGCCTCCACCTCTGTGGAAGGTGCTGAGATGATAAAGGTGCTACCAGAGGAGAGGCCAGCACAGACCATGGGGGAAGGCAGCTGGGCTGAGCCCATCGACAGGGACCCTCCCCAGGCTGTAGGGGAGAGGCAGCAGGGTCTGGGATGGGGCAGCAGAGCCTGGGATGGGGTGGCCAAGGTCCCACACACCTTCAGGCCACAGAAAGCCAGTGAGAGGCCGTGCTTGTGCAGCTCCTGCAGCAGCTCTGCCAGCCCCACCACCACCGTGTAATCAATGCTGCTGATGTGGCAACAGTCCAGGATGACGGAGCGTGGTGGAGATGCTGCTGGAAGAGCATAAGGTCACATCCCTGATGAGTCCAGAAATGGCCAGCCCAGGGGTCACAGCCCTCAGAGCCAGGGCCGGGGCTGGCAGGGGTGGGACCATACCTGCCAGAGCACGGCTGCACACCGTGTCCCGGAGGCACTCGATGGCTGGGAAGTGCAGGCTGCTCCCCGGCTGCACGAGGAGCACGTCCCCCTCCGACACCTGCACAGACCCCCGTGCAGGGGGACAAGTCACTGGGAACTCAGGGCTGTGACCTTCCCGGGGGGGACAACTGCCCGTGTCACTCACTGTCCTCCTGGATGAAGGGGGACACACAGGAGCCTTCATCCCTCAGGGAAAGCCCCTCCTGCCCACACCCAGAGTCAGCAGGACAGGGAGAGCAATGCCTCCCCATCCTGCTCTCCAGTCCTGGGAGATTCCCTTCCTTGTGCTCCTTTAAAGAGGTCCCTGTGCTGCGCCCATGGCAGGCTGATGACACGGGAGAGGGCACGAACAGGACAGAAGCATCCTGCACCCCAACACCTCACTGCCCTCATGAACCCCCTCCCAGATCCCTGGCGATCACTGTGGCCTTGCCACACCCAAGGGGAGGTGTGAAGCCCACCTTTATTGGGGGCCTGGCAATGGAGTAGAGCAGGAGAATCCCTGAGACCAGCACCCCAGCCACAATTCCATACTGGACCTCCCAGAAGCAGAGCAGGAACGTCACGCAGAGGGGCACAAGGTCCAGCCCTGCAAGAGAGGCAGCCCAGGCTCAGCTTTGGTTTGTCCCGGTGCCACAGGGCCCTCAGTGACAGTGCCTGCTCTGCAGGCAGAGCTGGGCTGCACCAGGGGATCAGCCTGTGCCCTCACTCTTAACCCGCCAGAGCGTCCTGAAGATCCCCACGTCGAACATGGGCAGCACGGCCGAGATGATGACGGCGGCCAGGGCCGCCTTGGGGATGTAGTAGAAGAGCGAGGTGAGGTAGGCCAGTGAGAGCAGGACCAGGGCACCTGTGGGACGGGGGGAGCCCCTGAGCCATGGGGTCCCTGATGCCCAGGGCTCCCAGGCAGGGGGGCCTGCAGAGCAGCCCACGGCAGGGTCAGGGCCCTACCTGTGACGAGCCCTCCCGCAGGGGTGCAGACCCCTGACTGCGCGTTCACCGCCGTCCTGAAAGGCAAAGCAACATGTTCTAGGCTGTGAGGGGGTCAGGGGGGCCAGGGGCTGCCCCACCCACTGCCCAGACCCCCCACCCAGGAAAATCACTGACCCTGCCGGACCCCACCAGGGAGAAACACAAGCAAGAAACACGAGTGGCTCCCAGGCTGCAGCGGGACTGCAGAGCACTGAGACAGGAGAGAAGGTGGCCATGGGACACACGCACAGCCTGGCCACCAAGGTGGGCTGCTGGGACCAGGACATAAGCTCAGAGACCCACTGGGGTCTGCACAATCTTCCACCCAAGATCTTGCAGAGCCCCCTCACCCCACAGGCCCAAGTGAGTGTCCTGTGGGCTGGGGCCTGTCCCCCCTCCTGCTACCCACCGGCCAAAGCTGCCTGTGATGGGATACGACGAGACGAAGGAGCCCAGGATGTTGGCAACACCTGAGGAGGGAAAGGAGAGGGGCTGGGGAGGCACCGCCAGAGCCATGAGCTGGGTCTGTGTCCCCATCAGCACCTCCTCCAACCCCAGTACCAGAGGCTGGATCAGAGCCTATCCCGCTGTGCAAGTGTGACTCAGACTGCTCTGGAAATTCCTGTGGGAACAGCTTTGGTGGGGGCAGCATGCAAGGTAAGAAAGGGAAATCTTCAGGGAGAGATAGGACTGCTGAGATGGGATCTGGTGTAGCTCAGGAGCTCTGGGATACACGGTAGCACTGAAGCCAGACCCCCACCCCTGAACTGCTCCACAGCAGTGTCTTACCCAGAGCCAGCAGCTCCTGGTTGGGGTCAATCCTGTAACCATTCTGCGAGGCTGAAAGGAGATACCGGCATCAGCCCGAGACTGCCACAGGCACAACCCGCCACGCACACGGTGTGGGGCCAGCACTGACTGGGACAGTGTGGGCCCTGTCCTGGCACCCCTCAGGCACAGGAGCACCCTGAGACAACACCCACCTCCTGGGCCAACTTCAGCTGTGCTCCCTGCGGGACCCCTCCTGCCAGCCCACACGATGGAACGGGCTCGGCACAGGCAGATCTGTACCCCTCAGTGCCCTCATGAGAAGAGCACCTTCCCCAGCACCCCGAGCCCCTGGGGAGACCCTTCCCCAGCACCCTGAGCCCCTGGGGAGACCCCTCCCCAGCACCCCGAGCCCCTGTGGGACCCCCCACGAGCGCAGGGCAGGACCCTGGTGCAGCCGTACCAAAAGCCTTGGCAATGGCGATGGTCTCCAGCAGGCCCATGAGCGGGACCACGGCCAGCCCGACCCCCATGTCCTGGGAGGGAAGGGTACGGTGAGGGAGGGCCGGGAGTGGCCTCATCCCGCTGTGCAGGGACCCAGCACACGCAGGAGGGAGCAGAGCAGCCCAAGGGGAGCTTGGCCTCCACCAGCCACCCCAGCACTCACCTCCACCATGCTCGGGAAGGGGACGGTGCCGTTGGGTGCTGCCAGGGAGAAGCGTGGCAGCCGGAAGGCAGGGAGGCCCCGGGGGATGCTGCCCGTGAGCGTGAGGGGCTGGGAGCCCATCACCTGGAAGGAGTAAGCAACCAGGCCAGCAAACAGGACGACGAGGGCGTTGCGTGCTGCAGAGGAGAGAGCAACCCTGGAAACCCGCCCAGAGCCCAGGACAGCAGGAGGGATGGCTGGAGATGGGTATCTGAGCTGCCAAGGACTTCCAAGCCTTAGGAAGGGGTATGCATAGTGGCAGGACCACCCTTAGGACTTTGTCCTCCCCGACTCATTTCCCATGTCTCGGCTCCTGCCAACCTGGGCTTTACCAGTTTTGGGTTGTCTCTTCCTTGTCCCGAAGTGAGAAGCCCCCGGGAGGGATGGCTGGGGGAGGGGAGGGGGCAGGGGGTGGCTGGCACACCTGTGGCAGAGATCCAGACGATCCGGCAGCTGATCCTGGCAGCCAGCGGCTCCGCAGAGGCAGCTTGGGGCAGGCGGCTCCTCATGGCCCGGAGCGCTGCCAGCGCGGCCAGGCAGGCCAGCCCCAGCACAGCGTCCCCAGCCCTGCAACAGCCACATCAGAGCCAGCCCAAACACGCTCTGGGGCACAGGAAGAGCCCCCCCAGAGCCCCGCCACAGGGGGGTTGTGTCACAGTGCTGGGCAGGGACCGAGAAATCAGTCCAAGGTGTGACCATAGAGATGAGGAGCGAAGTGGCAGAGCCTGAGACCCCACAGCTGCAGGGGAGGGAGTGGGGAAGGTGCCGACCTGGTCTCCCCGATCCTCCGCAGCGTCTCATACACCTGCAGGAAAAACTGCCGCGGGATCCCCTGCAGCCCCAGGATGTTCTGTGCAGGAAGACAAAGCCTGGTGACAGCCTGGTGACAGCCCAGCTCAGCCCCAGCTGCCGGGTGCCTCAGCCCCTGGAGCCGCGCCGTCCCCCACGACCGCAGCCATTGGCCAACAGCAGCCTGCCAGCTGCTGGCAGAGGCTCTGATTTGGGGTAACCACAAAGGAAGTGTGGCAGCCCCAGCAGAGCCGCACGGCCTCAGGTCCCTGAGAGGCCAGTGAGGAGCTGAGGGGCTGCAAAAAACCCCCTGCAGCTCCCATCACTGCAAACCCACCGTGCCAGAGATCACCCAGCACCCCCTGCCAGTGACCAAATCAAATGTCCTGGTTTTACTTCTGTCCTGGATGTCACCAGCTGGTCACAAGCAAAGGGTGTGTTTGGCTTGGTCTGCTCAGAGCAGAGCTCTCAGGGACCCAGCAGAACTGCTGGCAGGGGGTCTCATGACCCCTTTGGGGCTCCTTCCTCTGGTACCAAGTACATCACCCAGCCTGGTGCTAAATATCCCAGTTCCACAGCACTAGGAGACAGCTGGTGAGGCATCCAGGGCAGAGTAGATCCTACCTTGATCTGGTTGAAGCTAATGGTGATGGAAGCAGCCGATGTGAACCCTTTAATGACAGGGCAGGAAATGAAATCCAGAAGGAATCCTGTGTGGGATGGGCAGCACTGAGCACACTGCTGGCCCTGGTAGGCACCGAAACCAGTTGTTTGTGTGCACACAGAGCTGTCACAAGCATTAGCAGGATGACCCCAGCATCCTGGAAAGCTGAGAGGAGGAGGGAACAGCTACAGGATGTACAGCAACGTCCTAAAAATACAATGGTGCATGGCAAGAGCATCTCACCGAGGTGCAGGAGCCCCATGGCCAGCTGGATGCAGCCAGAGAGGAAGGCGAGCAGGACGGCATAGACAGGCTCGTGGAACGCATACGAGGAGACGAGCAGGGACATGATGGCCGTGGGACCCAGCGTCACGTCCTTGGCAGTGCCCAGGAAGAAGTAGACGAAGCAGCCCATGAAGGAGGAATAGAGGCCATACTGCAGGGGGGCAGAAGGGGCACTGGCACAACGCTGGGAGCTGGGAGAGGCCAGAAACCTCCCGGCGAGGAGGGCTGGGCTGATCTCGGGTCACTCCAGGGCACTTGGCACACACAGGGCGTCAGGAGCTTCCTGCCCGGAAAACGGGCGACTGCAAAGGATCGGCCCTTGGTCGCCCAGCCCAGCCCAGCCCAGCCCTGCCCGCCACGCTGCAGGCGGCTCGGGGAGTGGGGGGTCCCCGCGCCCCCAGTCAGAGGCAGCTCAGGGAGAGAGCGTTCCAGGCCACCCTGGCCACGGGCAGCTCAGGGAGCGGGGGCTCCCCGGCTCCCAGCACCAGTCCCGGCACCCACCTGCAGCGGCAGCCCGGCCAGCTCGGCGTAGGCCAGCGCCTGCGGCACGGCCGTGAGCCCCACGGCCAGCCCGGCCAGCAGGTCCAGCGGCAGCCAGGCCCGGCAGTACCGCGGCAGCCAGCGCAGCACCGGCAGCGCCGGGCAGCGGGACCCCGGCATGGCGGGGACAGTCCGGCCCGGTGGGGACAGCCCGGCCCGGCGGGGACAGCCCGGCACGGCGGGGACGGCCCGGCACGGCGGGGACGGCCCGGCACGGCGGGGACAGCCCGGCCCGGGCACCCGCGGCCGCAGCTCCGCTCCCGGGCGGCCGGGGCGGGACCCCCGCGGGGCCGGGGCCGGCCGTGCCAGCCCGCTCCGCCCGCGGGGCCCGTGGCTCCGCCCGGGCCGGATCTGAGCGGCCGGGGCCGCCTCATGTGACCGGGGTGAGGAGGAGCCGCCTTTCCCCGGTGCCGGTGCCGGTGCCGGTGCCGGTGCCATGCGGCCCTGGGCGCTGGCGCTGCTGCTCGGAGCGCTCCGGAGCGGCGCGGCCCCGGCCCCGGCCCGCAACGTGCTGCTGCTCCTGGGTGAGTGCGGCCGCCGGCCCGGCCGAGCCCCGGAGCCGGTTCCGGGTCCGCGCCCGTCGCCCCCAGCCCGGGAACCCCCTGCCTGGGCCACCCCGCGCGTCCCGCTGCATCCCCTCTGCCGGGACGGTCCCCGCAGCACCGGCCCCAGCCCGGGTCACCCGCAGCCCGGGGATGCTGTCGGTGTCATTCGCGTCCCCCGGGCTTTGCCCCCGCGCCTGGTCAGGGACGCGCCCCGGGCTCACCCCGCACCCCTCCCGCCGCAGCCGATGACGGGGGCTTCGAGAGCGGCGCCTACAACAACTCGGCTATCCAGACGCCCAACCTGGACGCGCTGGCCCGGCGTGGTGTGGTCTTCCAGAACGCCTTCACCTCCGTCAGCAGCTGCTCCCCGAGCCGGGCCAGCATCCTGACCGGCTTACCACAGGTAGGGGCACCGCCAGCCCCCGGCACTCCTGTGGCACAGTCCCAGGACGGGGTGACCCCCACTGTCTGCTGGCCCACCCTCTTCCCAGCCCCCAGGACCTGCTTCCCCCGCTCACACACTGAGAGCACGGCTGGATGTGTTTTGGGGCCGGGCTGGCAGCCCGTGTCCAACCGTGCTGTGTCCCCTCACCTGCAGCACCAGAACGGGATGTACGGGCTGCACCAGGACGTGCACCACTTCAACTCCTTCGACGGCGTGCGGAGCCTGCCCCACCTGCTCAGCCAAGGAGGTGTCCGGACAGGTAGGGAGCCAAAGGCAAGGGACAGGGGAAGGGAAACCCCCCCTTGGTGCACCAAACCCCAGTGAGCAAGAGAGCTTGATGGCTAAACTGCCCGTGAGCCAGGGAACACCCCCTGGACCCATGCCTGTCCCCCAGGGAGGAGACAGTGGTAGCCATGTCCCCCCATTCCCCTGCTGCTCCTGGCACACCACTTGTCTCTGTTCATGCAGGGATAATTGGGAAGAAGCATGTTGGGCCAGAGGCTGTGTACCCCTTCGACTTTGCCTACACAGAGGAGAACAGTTCAGTCCTGCAGGTTGGGAGAAATATCACCCGGATCAAAGCGCTCGTCCGGCGGTTCCTGCAGAGCCAGGACGAGAGGTGAGACGGCCTCCACATCCCAGTTGGTCTGGGTCACCCCATATCCAGAAGCCCAGACTAGGTGGGAGTCCTCCTGCCAGCCCCAGCTCGTCCCAGCAGAGGGTCTCAGGGGGTGTGGGCAGCCTTTGCTCTACCACCTCCACCCTTTCCATCCCTAGGCCTTTCTTCCTCTACGTCGCCTTCCATGACCCCCATCGCTGCGGGCACTCCCAGCCCCAGTACGGGGCCTTTTGTGAGAAATTTGGCAATGGAGAGAGTGGGATGGGCTGGATCCCTGACTGGAAGCCACAGATTTACCACCCAGAGCAAGTGCAGGTGGGAACCTGTGCGTCTGCATGGGGCTGTGTGGGGCCCTGTGGGGGCTGCATGTGACGGCAGCCTCTGATGGAGCCAGGGCTGGCCCCCACCTCGTCACTGCCAGCAGCATTACAGGCAAGAGCTGGTGAGGGCCACCGTGGTGGACCTGTGACCTCTGTCTCCGTGGTGGCCATGTGCCACTCTCCCCTTCTCCGTTTAGGTCCCCCCCTTTGTTCCTGACACGCCGGCTGCCCGGGCCGACCTGGCTGCCCAGTACACAACCATCGGGCGCATGGACCAAGGTAGGAGCCGCAGGGCCAGGCTGGCACTGGTGAGTGCTGCAGACCCTCCTGCCCCCCTCAGCTCTGCCCCTCCGTCCGCAGGGATCGGGCTGGTCCTGGAGGAGCTGCGGCGTGCCGGCTTCCACAACAGCACCCTGGTGATCTACACCTCCGACAACGGCATCCCCTTCCCCAGCGGCAGGACCAACCTCTACCGCTCGGGCACCGCCGAGCCGCTGCTCCTCTCGTCCCCTGAGCACCCCCAGCGCTGGGGGCAGGTCAGCCAGGCCTTCGCCACCCTCCTGGGTAAGAGCCCGTGCCTGCAGAGCTGGGCCCGGGGGCTGTGGGCTGCTCCCCACACCAAAACCCAGGGTCTTGTCCCAGGGGCAGCCCTTGCATGGGAGAGGAGGGAGGACAGAACAGGGTCCCCTGTGGGACAGCATCCCAGGGCTCAGCTCTGCAGCTCCTCCCAGGAGCAGCCACAGCCCATGCAGCTGCAGACCCAAGGGACGTCTCTGCCTCTCTCCAGGTTGTTTCCTCCCACGGTGCCAGTCCCTCCTCTCACCCTTCTCTTCCCCTCCAGATCTGACGCCGACCATTTTGGACTGGTTCTCCATCCCCTACCCCTCTTACAGCATCTTTGGCACAAAGCAGGTGCAGCTCACTGGAAAGTCTCTCCTGCCAGCACTGGAGTCAGAGCAGTCCTGGGCCACCGCCTTCAGCAGCCAGAGCCACCACGAGGTGACCATGTACTACCCCATGCGAGCCATCCAGCACCGGCAGTTCCGCCTCATCCACAACCTCAACTACAAGATGCCCTTTCCCATCGACCAGGACTTTTACGTCTCACCCACTTTCCAAGACCTGCTCAACCGTACCAGGGCTGGGCAGCCAACCCACTGGAACAAGACCCTGCACCAGTACTACTACCGGGACCGCTGGGAGCTCTTTGACTGCAGCCGCGACCCCACCGAGAGCCAGAACCTGGCCCCCGACCCCCGCTACGCCGACGTCCTCCAGCTGCTCCGGGTGCAGCTCCTCAAGTGGCAGTGGGACACGGGGGACCCCTGGGTGTGTGCCCCCGATGCTGTCCTGGAGGAGAAGCTGAGCCCCCAGTGCCGGCCACTGCACAACGAGCTGTGAGCGTCACCTCTGCCGCCGTCCCCACTGCTCCAACGAGGGGGTGGAGCGGGATCACGGACAGACAGTCCCTAATCCCTGGGTGACACCACGAGGCTCTGCTCTCTGTATCACCCACACCACCTGGCCCCAGAGCACTCAGGGACCCTGGTGCCTTTCCTCTCAGCCAGAGGAGCCGTAGGGCCAAGCTGGAGGACAGGGCTCCATTTCTCCCTGGAGCTGAGCATGTCCCTGCAACAGCCCCTGGCTTGGAGCCAGCAGGACAACAGGACAAGGGGCTCTGTGGTGCAGCCAGGGGGCCCCCAATGCTCTGGGAAACGGGGTGAAGCCTGTGAGGGGCACAGGCAGCCCTGCTGGAGACCTCCAGGCAGGGAGGGAATCAGGGTGTCCCAACCAGGGGCACAGGGCTGAGCCACAGTTCAGGACCAGCAGGGGCAGAGGGGACACGGGCACAGCCTGGGGCTGCTCCCAGCAAACAGCAGCTTTATTCATAGCACTGCTCACTCCCCCCCTGCACATCCCCCTCCCCAAAACCACAGCCAGGAGACTCCCCACAGGCCCCCCACAGGTTACCAGTCCCCCACAGAAACAGGTTTGCTGTCTCACAAGGCACTTGGGTCTTTTTTTCCCTGATTTGAGGATGATGTTTTCCCTGTCCCCGGGGGTTGTGCAAGTCCCCCCCTCCCCGTGCCAGTCCAGTGCACACACCTCCATCACCTCATGGCAGCTGAAGTCCAGGAGCTGTGTGGTGTAGGAAGAGCAGTGGCAGCTCTGGGTTGTCAAGGGATGGGATGGATTCAGCCACAGAGCCAGGGGGAGCAGCGTGGCCTCTCCCTGTGACCAGTAGTAGCTCAGGACCAAGAGATCACAAACTGCTCCCACATTGGCAGTGACACAGGGACTCTCAGCACCTGAGGGGCAGAGGGAAGGGTTGGCAGCAGGCAGAGCCAGCTGGGAAGGAGCCTGGGAGGTGTCAGAGCCGAGGGAGGTGTCCTGTCCCCATACAGAACCACAGCCTGGCATGGTCCCGATCCCACAGAGCCCCTGAGAAGGGCATCCACGGCAGGCAGCCCCAGGAGCAAAGCTGTGCTGCTGCTCCTCTCAGAGCTCCAGCCCCATCATCACACAGCCTTTCCTTCCTCCGTCTCTCCATCCTCACTCCTGTCGTGGTCTAATCCTGCCCATCCCCAGAGCAGTGACCCAGCCTGTGCTGACAGAGCTGGTGCTGTGCCATGGCTGGGGCCAGACCTCGCCAGCCCCTCAGCTGTGTCCTGTCCCTTCCCAGCCACCACCCCCTCCCGGGGGGACACAAGCACTCACCTGGGTGTCACTGCGGTAGGAGAAGTCACTCACAATGGCACCGTTGGCCAGGACTTGCTGGGGAGGGCTGGAGACCCCCAGCACAGTCACAGCCTCCAGCAGGACCCCGTCGAGGTGGGGGCTCCCCCGCAGCAGCTGGCTGAGCACGGCACCCTGGGGGACAGCAGGGATGTCACCGTGTGCTCCCGGGTCACAGCCACCCCACGGGCACACAGGGCTGCCCTGGTGCCCTGCTCCTCGTGCTGCCCCTCTGCCAGGCACTGAGCCCAGGGGGCCAGAGAGCATCCACAGTGCAAGGAGAGCAGCCTCTCCCCCTCCTAGGGGGCATCCTGAGGGGATGCTGACCCCACCAGCTGCTCAGTCTGGCACTGTTGGCACCACAGAGCTCTGCTCCAGGGCACAGTGCTGCCTGTGACCACATGTGCCCCAGGGCCAGCAGGACTCCCCTGCCCAGATGCCCCCTCACTCACGTGCGTGGCCAGGAAGAGGATCTCGGTGTAGTCCCCCCTCTCAAAGGTCTCCCAGCTCTCCCCATCATCCCAGAACAGGTCTCCCCTGGCGAAGCCGTCTGGGGTCAGTGCCACGACCAGGGCCATGCCCCTCCTGCGGGACTGGGCAGTGCTGAAGGCGGGTTCCTGGGGCGTGGGAGAGGGCACAGCTCAGGGCACTGCCGGAGCCACGTCCCCCGGAGAGTGCAGCCACGGCTCCCTCAGCACTGTCTGCTCTGCGGTGACGGCACTGCCACCACCCTAGGCTGGCCAGGCAGGTCACCACGGTGTCACCACGGAGCAGAGGGACTCACCTGCAGGGGCAGGATGTGCCCTGCACGGACATGGACATTGATGGTGTCCAGGGGTGCTGGCAGGAGGATCCACTGCCCTTTGCTGTGGATGGTGGAGTCCTACGTGGTGACAGAGAGGGAAGAGCAGGCACAGGGTGCTGTGTGGCCAAGGGGGCCAGCACTGCGGCCCTTAGATGGCCATGAGTGAAGGCAGGCGAGGTACAGGACCCACACACAGCCCCAAGGGGCCTGTACCAGCAGTGGGATGCAGGAATGCACACGGGGTCCCACAGCAAAGCCCCCCCAGTCCCACGACACAGCAGGGAGCACCCACCCCTGCCAGGCTGTACCACGTCCCCGCCGGGAAGTAGCCGCTGACTTTGGTCTGTCCTGCCTCCAGCACGGGGGTGACGAGCAGCCCCCCGCCCCACAGGAGCTGGCGGTCCACGGCCCAGGTGTTGGGGTCTGTGGGGAACCTGGAGGAGGGAAGGGCAGCGCCAGGGAGACCCCACACCCACCTCCCCCTGAGCCCGGCGGGACGGCGCCCACCGGCCCCGGCTGGGCCAGCACTCACTCGAGGAAGAGGGGCCGTGCCACCGTCTCCCCGGTGGTGTGAGCCCGGTGGAAGAGGGTGTAGAGGAAGGGCAGGAGGGAGTAGCGGAGGCGCAGGGCGTTCCTCATGGCAGCCTGGGCGGCCGGGCTGAAGGTGTAGGGCTCCTGTGGCTGCGGGGCAGAGACCCGAGGGGGACGCTCAGACCACACAGGGAGGAAGGGCGGGTGCATTTCTCGGGTGCAGGATGGACTCTCCCAGCCCAGGCCCAGCACCGAGGGCACGTGGCACTGCAGCTGCACCAGCCACCTTCCCATGCACACTCGCTCATCCCAGAGCCCCCCTGCCCGGCAGGGTGAGGGCTCCCGGGGCTCACCCGGGTGCCGTGGTCGTTGTGGTTCCTCATGAAGGGGTAGAAGGCGCCCAGCTGTGTCCAGCGCACGCACAGCTCCTCGGACGTGTCGCCCGCGAAGCCGCAGATGTCGGCACCCACCAGCGGCACCCCGAACAGGTTGAAGAGCAGCACCTCTGTGGAGGGGGCACAGCGGGCGCTGAGGTGCTGGGGGGACAGAGCCTGTGGAGAAGCCCCCGGCTGCAGGGGCAGCACAGGAGGGAAGCAGGGCTGGATGTGCCCCAAGTGCCCCACAGCCTACCTGGTATGGAGTAGTAGAGCTGCTCCCAGTTGCTGCCGACGTCCCCTGTCCAGTGCCCGGCGTAGCGCCCGTGCCCAGCGAATGTGGAGCGTGAGATGACGAAGGGGCGCTTGCCCCGGACCCTCAGCAGTGCACTGAGGGCAGAGCAGGGTCTGCTCAGCACCGCCCAGACAGGGAAGGGGCTCAGCAGCTCCCACGGCACACTGTTTGTTACACACCAAACCCTCCCTCCCTGCTCAGTGCCTTCCCTGTGCCCACACTGCCCACGCTGGGGCTCTCTGCCAGCTCTGGCATCCCCTGGGATGTGCAGGAGCCCAGCAGGAGCCCCAGGCTTACTTGTGGGAGGCGATGGCCTCGGTGAGCCCGTACAGGCTGTGCAGGTTGTAGTGGGAGGACAGGAACTGCTGGCTGGAGGCACAGATGGTCCCGGCCCGCAGGCGCCCCCCGAACACGCCTGCACCAGGCGGGCGGGGGCAAGGGCGAGGTCAGAGCCCACCCAGCTGGGACCGGAGCGTCCTCCGGGATCCTCCCAGCGTCCCCACGGCCCCGGGAAGGGCTGGAACCCACTCCCATACCTGGCACGTAGGGGGGCTGCTCCAGGTTGTTTTGGGGGCAGCCATCCTGGGAGCCCTCCACGAAGTTCGACGGCTCATTCATGTCCTGGGGAGGGAAAGGACGGGATGCCCTCCCTGCCACACTGGGGCCCAGCAGAGGTGCAGGGAGGGAGCCAGGGAGCCATAGCCAGTAGCTCTGCCAGGGCCACTCACAAGCCACATGCCATCAAAGGGCACTTGGTCGTGGAAGTCCTTCACCATGTCATGCCACCACTCGTGAGTCTCCGGATTGGTGAAGTCTGGGAAGACGGTTGGGCCTGGCCAGACCTGCGGGAGGGAGGCAGCAGTGGGCAGAGCCCTCCACCCCACATACCACCCTGCCTTCCATCACAGCCACCCCCTGAGCATTTCCCTCTGGCCCTTGGGGTCCTGCTCCCATGGCCCTGCTCGACCCCCCTCCTGCAGGGCTCAGGCTGCTCCCACACACACCTTCCCGACCAGGGGCTGTCCTGTGGCATTTCGGATGAACACCCCTCTCTTCAGTCCCTCGTCGTAGGGCTTGTAGGTGCCAGGGGGTCCCGAGCTGCTGATCCCAGCATCCTGGCAGGGCACAGAGCCGGGGCTTCACCAGCAAGGGCAGGGAAGGGCCAGCCCTGCCTTCCTCAGAGGAAGCTCCATCACTGCCCTTGGGGCAGCTGCAGCCCCAGTGCCGGCCCACCCGTGTGGGTGTCACTCACCACGATCATGATGTACCTCAGCCCGCAGCGGTGGAAGTCCTGCACCATCTCCGGGTAGTCCTTAAAGCTTTTCTTGTTGAAGGTGAAATCCCTCTTGGCATCTGCGTAATCCAGGTCATTCCACTGCACATCCTGTGAATGGTGACACGGGTGGAGCAGGGACTCCTGCACAGTGCCACGGGACCCCTGCCCACAGGGGTTCCCATCAACCCCCCCCCCCGTGGCCGCTGTTGGACAGAGGCTCCGGGGACTAGCCCAGACCTACCAGGGGGAAGCGGGCTGCTGTCATGTTGGCCACGACCTGCCGAGTGATGTCGGTGGAGGAGTAGCCCCAGCGGCAGAGGTGGAAGCCCAGGCCCCAGTACGGGGGCATGAAGGGGAACCCTGGAAGCCAGAGGGTGGGTGCTGGCAGGGATGGCCCAGCATCACGCTGCCTCACAGCCCCACTCTGCCACGCCAGCTCTGCCACACTGCTCACAGCACCCACACCCCCACTTGTGGCTCGCCCGTACCGACGACATCCAGGTACTGCCGCACCACACTCTTGGGGTCGGGGCCCAGGAAGATGTAGAAGTCCAGGATCCCGCCCGTCGTGCGCCAGGTCAGGGCCGGGCTGGGCTGCAGGAGCACGTCTGGGGAAGCACAAGTGCCAGAGGAAGAAGCAGCTGAGGACAGAGATGGGGCTGAGCCCTCGCCCCGGCACCTCCACGGGACTCACCCATCGCGTTGCTGTTCAGCAGAAAGACCCCGTGGGCTGAACCGTCGTCCTCCATCACCAGGTAGAAAGGGTGGGAGCCGTAGAGGTTGACCTGGGGCTGGAGAGCAGAGCATGGTGTGGTGCCAGCAAGGCTCTGCCAGAGACCCCAGCACCCACCCACCCCTCGCCTCCAGCCAAGAGCACCATCACGGCTTGGGGTGCAAACCCAGGGCCTGTGGCCCCAAACACTGCTGAGTCAGAGCAAGAGCCCAGGAGTGCCGGGAAGGAACAGCTCCTGAGCAGCACAGAGCCCCAGGGGACAAAGCCTGGCATGGGGACAAGGGTCCCATGGGCTTGCCTGGGGTTGAGGCCAGGTCCCAGAGCTGAACCAGCACAGGCACCTCTCCACAGCCCGAGACTAGATGTGAGAGGCCGTGGGGCCACCTTCACAAGGCCAGATGAGCATCTCCCCTCCCCTCAGCCCCGCTCCATACTGCAGGCGCCATGTCCCGGTTCCAGAGGGTGACCCTGGTCCATGTTGTGTTGAGGATCAGCGGTGTCAGGTGCTCCCCCAGCCCAGAAATGAAATGGGAGGGCAGGGAGGTGGAGATCTGCAGGAACTGGTCTGCGAAGAAGAGGGGGGCGACGGTGGTGTTCAGCCTGCGGAGAAAGGGAGGCTCTGGCAAACAGCCGGGAGGAGGGAGACACACCGAGCTGCGGGCCCTCAGCACTGGAGAGGGACGCGGATGCTCATCACCATGTGAAACAAAAGTTTCAGCTGAGCTCCGGGATTCCTGGTTCCCTTCTCAGCCACCGAACTGCAGAGGGCGTCAAAGCAAAGCCCGCACAGCCACCGACTGCCGCCCCACTCCTGTCACCAGTGTCCCCTGCCATCACCAGTGTCCCCTGCCACATCCCTGCTCCCAGCCTGTGCCCTGCGGGGCCGCCTGGGGTTCCCCTTCCAGACTGAATCCCTCGGGAAGGCGAGGGGGGCAGGACGGGCACTCACAGGACTCTCCCGCCGCGCTGCCGGCACACGACGAGCCCGAAGGGGTCCTGGTTGATCTGCAGCCCGTAGAGCGTGGAGGGGGCTGCGCCGCCCGCCCGCGGCGTGTCCAGCGGCACCTCATAGCGCTGCCGGGCCGGGTCCCGCAGCTGCGGGGACAGAGCGGGGACAGAGCGGGCTCAGCCCGGGGACAGAGCGGGGACAGGGCGGGCTCAGCGCGGGGACAGAGCGGGGACAGCGCGGGGACAGAGCGGGGACAGCGCGGGGACAGAGCGGGGACAGAGCGGGGACAGAGCGGGGACAGCGCGGGGACAGAGCGGGGACAGAGCGGGGACAGAGCGGGCTCAGAGCGGGCTCAGAGCGGGGACAGAGCGGGGACAGAGCGGGCTCAGCGCGGGGACAGAGCGGGGACAGAGCGGGGACAGGGCGGGCTCAGAGCGGGGACAGAGCGGGGACAGAGCGGGGACAGGGTGGGCCGGCCGCGGAGGGCCCGGGCGGGGTCCGGGGCGCACCGTGAAGCGCAGGCGGGTCGGGGTCTCCAGCGCCAGGTCCAGCCGCAGCTCGTCCACCGCCGCCGGCAGGAATGCGGCGGCCACGCGGCGCAGGCGGGCGGTGAAGCCGCCGGCCGTGGCCGTCAGGTTCTCGGCGCGGTAGCTGCGGTACCCGCGGGGGAAGAAGCACCAGGGCGGGCCGGGGCCGGGCCCGGGGCTGTAGCAGCAGCCCCGCGCCTCGCAGCCCTCCCGGGACAGCAGCCGCTCGGGGCCGCAGTCGAAGCGGCCGCCCGGGGACACCTCGCAGGCGGCGGGCGCGGGGCCGGCCCGGGCCGCGGCGGGGACGAGCAGGGCCAGCAGCGCGGCCGCGACCCCCGCGCACATCGAGGCGGGACCGGCGAGAGCCGGGCGGGGACGGGGACGGGGACGGGGACAGGGACAGGGACCGGGTTGGCACTTCCCCTTCCCACCCGCGCCCCGCGGCGCTGCCGGGGTTGGGCAGTAGCCCCGCGGAAAGGCGGGGACAGCCCGGCCCCCGCCCCGGGGCGGGACAGGGAGGCGGGACCCGGCAACGGCCTGGGGCAGCGAAAGTGAAACGTAAACAGAAACATACCAAAAAAATCACCATGGTACATGTTAGATAAACATTATACCCTACTACACAAATATTATACCCTACACTTGTTTATTTTTCTATATGTATTCGTTTACAAAGCCTGCAGCAGGTAGAAAAATAAAAACAGATGTTACATGTATTTTCCGTGTTTCTATCAGGCTTTCTCGGACTCCAGCCTGGATCCCAAGCACTGGCTGAGCCACTGGAGAGCCCTTTGGTGCCGGGGATTTTCCTCCCGGATCCGCTGGACGATGCTGTTAATGGTCTGGAGCCGACCCCACAGTTTCTCCTGCTGGTTCCTGCAGGCCTCTTCAGAGCAGCTCGGGGCCCGGTACTTCCCTTCCTTCAGTGCCTGCAGATGCTTCTGGTGTGCCTGGTGGGCCACAAGCTCCAACAGGTTCTGAGAAAAGCAACAGGGGAAAGGGCTGTGAGAGCAGGAAAGATGCACACAGGGCATCGGTGTGACTCGTGTCAGCTGCTGTGACCACTGCATGTGACAAGGGAAGGACAGTGCTGTGAATTCCCCATCACAACAGCCAAACGCCACCTCCATTCCGAGTGTTGTAGGGGTACAGACATCACAGAATTCCATAAATCACAGAACTGCAGCATCAACTGAGGGCCACTGTGAGCCCCCAGAACGTGCCCGGTGAACATGTGGCTAAAATTGGTCACTGAGCACACCCTGTTCAGGATGGTGCTGGACAGAGCTGGCAGCAGCAGGAAGCAGCAGGCTCTGTTTGGCTCACCCAGCGTTTCTCGTTCTGGAGACATTCCATGTCCAAGTCGAGGCCGTCGGCCTTGGCCTGGAGTCTGGACAATTCCCGCTTCTTCTCCGAGAAGGTGGCCCTGAGGGACTCTTGGGCGTTCTCCAGCTCCAGGATGGCTTGGTTGCAGTTAAAAATATTCTAGTAAATGGAAGAGAAGGAAATGGCAGACTCCAGTTCTTTACTTCAGCTGCATTCCCGACCATCCTCCCAGAACTCGTTTGTTGGGGGTTTTTTAATGAATGTCCAAAGCCCTCCCCTGTGCCCCTGTGCACGGGCACCCCTGTGCTCACTGCTGCTCATCACAAGGCCCACACCAGCTGTGTGAGCTCCTGCAGCCCTGCTTGCCTTGCTCACCTCCTGGGCTTCCCTGATCTTCCTCCTCAGCTCCTGTTTCCTCTGCTGGAAGTCATTCCTGGTGCTGTGTTTCTTATCCAGCTTGCTCTGAGCCTCTCCCCGCACCGCTATCATCTCTCTGCGAGAAACAGACGCCTCCATGTCCCGAACCACCTTCTCCTGCTGCTTCAGCAGCTGCCCATAGCGGACCTGCCGTTTGCCAAGACACAAACCAGGCTCAAAACACGGAATGTTTACCAATGGCACCGAGGGAGGTCGTCTGGGTGGCACATCCCACCAACACAAACCAGATACATGTGACACGTGAGTGCCTGCAAGCCAAATTTGGTCCAAAGCCAAACTTGGTTTGCCATGTGTGGATCTGGAAGGCAGAGGGCTGAATTGTCAACTTGTCCACAATAATATTCCAGATGTTGCTCTGGATCTCATTAGCAAGAGCAGAAGCAGAAAAGCAGAAGCATCCTGAGAATGAAGGGCAAGAGCTGCTCTGCCAGGAGAGGGAACACCTTCCTAACCAGTGATTAAGGTGATGCAATATTTAGTAATCAACATTTCTTTGCTTACAAATAGGGGTCACAGAATCAGGTGGCAGATTACTGCAATTTAAATAGATTCCTTGGGAGTATCCAGACTCTGCTGAGCCTGGCACAGGGAACTCACAGGGAATGCAGGATGTGCTCAGTTCAGTCGAGCTGCAGGGGGTTAAGAGTCCCACCCTGGGCACTGGAGATGTCACTTCTCCAGCCTGTTTCTCATCTCCTGCCTCATGTTTCAGCCACTCCAGTACATTGTGTGGCTTCCCCTCCTCAGCCCTCTTTCCCAGTGCCTTACTTGCATCCTACGAATCTCTGCTTTCATGGCTTGGATTTCACCTTGTTCTGACCCAGAACCTGTGGCTTCTTTCATCTCTTTTGCCAGCTGGATCTTCTTCTCCCACAGTAGGATCTGATGCCTTCAGAGAAGAAAGGAAAGGGAAAGCCTTTGTAACCCACAGGGATCTCTGTACCAGCAGCAGCACGTGCCCAAGATAATTCTGAACACAGAGCTGGCAGAATCCAAGGATTTGCACGTGGGATGTGGAAAAGGGCAACACAGAGCAGGGTAAAACCAGACAGCAAACTTCCCAACTCAGAAAATGGGGTGGTGACTGGAAAAACAAGTGTGTCCAGACTGGCAGGGACTGCTGGACCCCAATGAACAGCCCAGTGCAGCACACTCACTCCAAGTTACTGGCAGAGTCTTCCCATACAGATCTTGGTAACATCAAGCCCACACATAATGGAATTGTTAAAGCCACCATCCTCCCAGCTTGTTCCAGAGACAACCAAAGCACCTTTCAGTTTCTGTGTTTCAAACATTCATTAAAGTCCTCTCCCCTTCTTCAGGAAGGACAGAAGCACATTTGCTCATGCTGGGTCAGTTTGGTGCCTGGAGGAGAACAGGAACATGGACACAGACACACAAGATTGTGGCACTCTCTGGTACCTACTCTGCTTCCATTATGCTGTTCAGGAGCCTTTCCTTCTCCTCAGTCAGTTGACTGTACTTCTCCTGCATCTCCAAGGATTCTTTTTCTGCTGCCTAGATTTGGGAAGCACAAAACAATATGTTGTCAGGCTGAGGTTTTCCAGGATCACTACCTGCCTCCAATCTGCACAGAAGGTTGAGGTGTCAGGCCTTGGTACCTTGAGGGAGTGCACAAACTCGTTCTCTGTGATCATGTTGGCATGTTGCAGCTCCTCAAAGCTGCTGTTGTTCTTCCTGATCAACACATTCAACTTTACCAAGTCATTTGACATGTCCTTCATGTGCCGTTCGATGTCCTTCTGTTCTTTTGTTTCCTGCTGAATTTCATCTGTGGGGGAACAGAAAAAAGTCTTAGAATTCCCCTGAGCATTGGGTTGAACACAGACAAGGTGTGACAAACTGCTATCAGAGCTGGCAATGCCTCAGGCAGAGCCACCCATGTCCCACATGTCCAGCCAAAACGTTTTTCCACAAGCCCAAAAACCAAATAAGGCTTTGAAGGAGACCCCTATGGAAAAGAGTTGGTTTTGGCCAAGGAAAGTGCTGTCATTGCTGGGGACAATAACCTACCCACTACTTGCAACCTTTATTTAAGAAGTGTGCCAGGTGACATTGTCACTCAGGGTCTGACTGTGTCAGGACAGCAGGATTAATCCTTACAGGAATAATGATGAGCAAACAGCACAAGTACCAGGCTCAGCCCCAGTGCAGTGCCAGGGTTGTTGGCATTCCTGCTCACACATATCCAGAGGCAGGTCCAGCTTTTCTCATCTGTAATCCTCCACTCCCTTTTTTCCTCCCCTCCCGGGTGAGCATTTTCAGGAGCTCAGGGAATGCCGTACTTTCCATGCGCACTTTCCTCTGCTGCATGATGGTGATCTGCTTCCTCAGGGCATCCAGGGAGCAGATCTGCTCCTCCCGCTCCCGGGTCAGCCTGAACAGCTCCTTCTGCTCACTGAGCCAGTACTTCTGCAGTGTCATCACCTCAGAATTGCATTCTTCTATCTCCTTGGTCAGCTTGTTGATCTCAATTTCCAGTGGTCCCAGTTCTTGCCCCTGTACGAGGGCAAAGTTTGGGATAAGTCAGGCAGAAGCTGCTGGAGCTGTTTGGACATTCCAAAGCCTGCAGATAGGACTCCTTTCCACATCAGTATCCATAAAGGTCTCACAGTGCCAGGGACAGATCCGGGAATCAGCTGAATGGGGCCAACCATCAAACAACTGAAATGACTCTGCCTGCTCCACACTCCCCTTGTCAGTGTTTGCAGATTTTCTAACAAGATCCTATTTACTCCCAGAGTATTGATGGCATTTGGCATTTTCATCAGTTGCAAACAACTCCCTGCAGGAATCTGTGCCAGGCACACCCTCATTTTACAATTCCCTTCATGTGCATCAAGAACTGTCTGACAAACATAAACACCTGCATTAACTGGTGCAGCTTTTAAATGACAATGCTGATGCCTGGAAGTTTGAACGACCCAACACTTACACAGTTACATTTATCAGGGACATCTGTGGTCACCACAAAGAATAAAATCAAAATTGGGACTGAAACACAAAAGTACCTACCCCCTGCTGAGCAAGAAGCATCTCCAGCTTCTTGTTGTACAGGCAGATGATCCCTCCCTTCTTATCAGCCAGGAGCCTGCACTTTGCAATCTCACTTTCCTGGCAGCTGATCAGATCACTGATATTTTTTATTTCCTTGTCCACCTCACAGAGTGTTTTTTGGAGGACTGTCAGCCTGCAGCTGGTATTAGTTGCATTCAGGATAATCTGGCCCACATCATTTTCAACCTTGTAAAAATGCAGCTCCTGGGAATATCAAGAGAGAAAACACATCACTGTCACCAACAGCCACTCGTTGAGTTGTAGTACCACTTATCCCAGCACAGGAATCAGGGGATTGAGATTCTAATCCCAGGTCTGTACTACGAGCTGTAACCTACTTACCCTCTGTGTACCTTTGTTTCTCCATCAGTTGACAGGTAATACAATATTTACCTCTGCCATACAGCTGTTGAAAAGCATTAAAGAGCCTAAAAATCCCAAAAACCTTCAAGTGACCTCACCCATCCCTCCTGCAATTACTCCCTGTTCTAGTGTCTCCAGTTACCTGGCTAACAGCAGCAGGACATCACTGTACTGTACCTTCTCCACCACACCTGGCACACACATCCCTCACCTGACAACAGCCCCCCACTCAGTGTGAGAAATGCTGGGCTGAGTCTTCTAGTTTTTCTACCTGTACCAGCTATACACTCTCAGAGAGAGCAACTTATGCCTTAAAGAGCTGTGGCTCAGCTTGGACTGTTCCTTGGAATCAAGAGCTGCCTGCATCCCATTCTGTGAGGGAGTATAGAGGTAAAAGTTAGTTAATGTGGAGTATAGAAGTACCACATATCCACTGTCTTTCTCCAGTACATAAGAACTGCTAATCCTTTGTAGTAAATACTCCCAGGATTCATCATTCTGCTCCATTTTCTAAGTAAAGAACTCTATGTTTTGTCAGGCCTTTTTGGCCAAGCTCTCTCACATACACCAGCATCCTGCAATCACATCATAGGCAGAACCAGATTGCAGGCAAACTCAGCAGCCCTTCAGCTGCAGACCTGGAACCAGAAGGAAGTCACTGACCAAGCCCTGGAGAAGCACTGCTCTGGTGGTTGCCTTGCCCTGCCCTCCCCAGGGGAGGGGATGCCATACCAGGTCGGTTTTCCTCCTCCGCAGTTTCGCAGCCATCTGTGAGAAGTGCTTTGCAGCTTGGCTGGATATCATCTGGTCCTGAAGCTTTGCCATGATTTCATTCTCCATCTGCTCTTTGACATAAGTTCTCTTCTGTATATCCTTCCTGATGGACACCAACTCATCCAGGTGAGCAGCTTGGTCCTAAAAGGTTGGAAGACAGAGACAGGATCACTACAACTGCTTGAGGCAGGGTATTAAATTCAAATATTCCAAAAGACACATCTTCCATGGATTCTCCTCACCATCTTGGTCCTGATGAGGGCCTGCTCTGTCTCATGGAGAATACGAGTGTAGGTGCCCATTTCAACCTTCAGGGCCTCCTGCTGCAGCAGGCATTGGGCAATCAGCTTCTCTGTCACGTTGGCATCGTTCTGAGACCGGTTCAGGATGGTGACAAGCAACTCATTCTTCTCCTCCTCCTTCCTGATGGACTTCCCACAGCCGTGGATGTCCCCTTCCAGGGACCTGAGGTCACGTCTGTAGTTGCTAGAGGGGCAAATAGGATGGAAAATCATCACAGGGATTGGTGCTGAACAGCCACCTACAGATTCCTCTTTTCAAACATGTTATTGCACCAACTGCCCAAGAAGGAAGATCTCTGTAAGGGCTCAGCTGCTGGGACAGTGCAGAGGCAGCAGGAGATGGATGGAGACATTAGGATTTAAAAGGAAATGTATGTAGGAAAATGGATTCCTTCTTTCAGTACTGTCCCACCCCTATTCCTACCAGGATGTCACCATATAAAAGCAGGTTGCTTGTTCTCAGAAAACCAGTCAAGCTTCACGGCTCCAGAACAAATAAACACTTCCTTTGGCAATAACAGGGAGGTTTTCATGAAGATTTCTAAAGGCCTCACAAAACCCTGATAGTGAGAGAGAAATCCTTCCTGACATCTAACTCTTTGGAGTGAGAGGTGTTGTAAAGGTGAGGGAACTCTTTTAGAGGAATAAAATACGAATAGAAAAATTCTGAACAGCTTTAAGAACCCCCTACATTCGGAGAGCTGTGTTTTGGGTAAAGAAAACAGGAACAAAGAACTGTGCCTCTTGTCCTTTAATTTTATAATATGGTTTAAAGCAGGAAGCTTGTTCTGCCTGATACTCCCTGCCCACACAGTGCTGACCCTGACAGGAGACACACTGCCCCTTCTGGAATCCCTCCTGCCCAAATCATCCAAGCTCTCCCCAGGGCCTGGTTTCAGACCATACCTCAGCAGCTCCTGAGTGGCAACATAGGCCTCATCCCTTTGCTTCATTCCAGCCAAACTGCTGTTCCAGTGGTTTATCAACCTCTTTTTCTCCATGTTAATAGCCTGGACCTCCAGACCAGCCTGAGGAACAGACAGCATGAATCTACACTGTGTTGAAAAACCAAATTCATGTTACAATGCAATTTATTTTTTTTCTGTTCATAATATGCTGAGCAGGAACAGCTTCAGCTACTCTGGCTGGTTCACTGTCACAGCAGATCAGAGAGCACAGGTCTGCAAGAAAAAACTGCTGAGAATGGGAGGAGGAAATGATTTACAGGCAATTCTTAAGAACAAAGGAAAAGAAAAAAAGTCTTCATTCCTCCAAACAGGAACAAAACAAGCAACTCTGGCCCACACTGTACACAACACGTGAGGGCAGGCCAGAGGGGTCAGTCCTGCCAGAGGGAAATATTAACCAGAAAGGAAAAGCCCCCTCCTACCTCACTGACTGCCTGCCGGGTCACTTTTGTGTCCTCTGCCTGGGCCACAAGCTGAGCTTCAAACAGAGCAATTTGTTCCTGGAGCTCGTAGGCTCTCCTTGTTAACTGGTCTAGGAGAAGGTCCTATGGAGTCAGAGCCAAAATGTTCAGGGTGAGTGATGTACTCTCAGTCTTAACCAACTGTATCCTACAAGAACAAAATCAGCTAGAAAAGGAATTAAATTGGCAACTGGATTAGATTTGATTCCTACTGAAACTTTCCCATTCATACACAAATGACTCAGGACTGCAGCAGGAACAACTTGTAAGAGAAACTTTTGCTGATTGTTTATTATTCCAGTTGCAGCAGTAAATTGATAATGCAGCTCTGAAGCAGCATTCCCTCCTGTCAGCATGGATTACACTGTGCCACTTCTCCAGATGCTGCGAATCTTAATAATGTATATTTGAAAATCCTTTGTTAAAAACCTCCTAAGCCCATTGTATTTTAACAGTTTGCATGGAATTCTGCATTGGTAATACCCAGTCTGCATCCTGGAAGGCAGCAGAGGGAGCTCCAGCACCGACCAGCTCTGCTCATTCCCAAAGTTCACTTTCCACTGTGAAATTTGCTGTGACTCACAATAATTCTCGAGACCTGAATACATGGTATTTCTTCACTAAATATCTTCCTGCCCCCACACCCCTTTTGCTTGACTGAAGAGTGATATACTGTCCTAAGGCTTGCCCAACGCTCTGGGCAGTAAGTGCTGCTATCTGGGGGGAGGCAGGGGTTCTTCTCCTTTTTAGAAAAGCCTCTGTTTTTTTGGGGTTTTTTTATTATTTGGGAAACATATCCCCATGCATTCTGCATGACTCCATCACTCCAGCCTTCCTTCTGACAAGGCAGCACATCCTCCAAGACTCAACACTGTCACCTGTATTTATTTTTTTCAAAGACAGTTTTACTTGGTACCTGTTTTTTCTTTTCCACCTCAGCCTGGAACTTCTCTGCCTCAGCCTTCTTTGTCGACTGTTTCATCAGTAAAATCTTGTGATGCATGTCCTGGTCCATGTTCTGCATGTAGAAAAGCTGCAAGGCCAGGTTTTCAACCTGGGTCTGCATTGCAGAAACTGGGGAGGGGGAAAGAGGGAAAATAGTTAGAGAAGTTTGTCTGTAGGATACACCTTAAACAGAAATAAAAGGGAAAGAAATACAGAAGCTCCCAAAGCCAAACCTCTCACACACCAGCTACATCAGCCCTCCCCAACATAAGAATTTACATCAGCTTTGGAGCAAAGCTCCACAAGCAAAGCTAAAAATCCTGGTAAGCAATTCCTTGATTCCCAGCACACAGAATTTCAGGAGCACCCGTGAAACTTTTTGGTGAGTGCATTATTCCTGATCAATTTTACTGTGTTTTTCAATCCAGCGTTTGCCTAAAATCCAAATTAATTTCTCCACACAGCCCCAGAACTAGGAAACACTGCCAGCACTGCCTCAGCCACCTTTCTTGCGTTCATCATCTGTGCTGTGGCACATGTTCTTGTAAGCATCCCTGAGGGCCCCCAGTTCCTCCTCCAGCTGCTGCCTCGCCCTGGCTGCCCGGGAATGGCGCTCGTGGCTCTTCTGCAGCTCCTCCTGCAGCTGGACCAGCTGCTGCTGGGCTCCATAGAGGACCACCCCGAGCTCTTCTCTCTGCACTTTGCTGTCCTTCGTTGCTGTCCTCTGCAGACACAAGGGGTGAGGAGCTGTCCCACGGCAGCTCGGACGGGAGGGGCTGTGGGAGGGCAAAGGAGAGGCCGGGTACCAGCTCATGGAGGTCGAGGTTCACTTGCTCCATCTGCTTAGTGATGTAATTCTTCAGGGCAGCCTGGAATCTTCTCATCAGAGGCTGTGAAGAAGGATGGCATTCAGCAATTTTAACATAGTTGTGTAAATAAATTACGAGGAAGCCTCACTGGTACTCCCCCATTAAATAAAACATCTTATTTCTGCCATAGACACTTGTGTTCTTATTTTAGCTACACTTACTGTAGCAAGTGGAAGGAGTTACATAGTGGGTATTCGTTCATGTCAAAAAGTGACTAGTGAGATTATTTGAAACATGTCAGAAGCTACATCTGAGAACCCACCCACTCACTCTTGCTGCAAGGACTTCTCTTTCAGGGGCACTGAAGAGCACCAGGTTTGCCCACTGCCTTGCTCACTCCTGAACCTGCAGCTCTGGGGTTGGTATGGAGGGAGTGACACAGTCAGGAGTCAATACTTTGGCAGAAGTGATTTGCAAAGGTGCAGTTCAGCAAACAGCTGAGCCACTGCTTACAGCTCACCTCCACAGTTCAGACAGGCAAAATCACCAAGTCTGCAAAGAACAACGACAAGATTCGAGGGCTTCTCACGTGTTCTGGATCCAAGACGACCAGTTCTGTTTCTCCTGCTGTTTCCTCACTACTTCTGCTTATTTCATGGTCCTTGGATCCATGCTGCTGGGATTCCTTTTCCCATCTTCGGTCTCCATGCTCACTAGGGAGTGAAATGGGGTCTCCCATGTTCTCTGGACCACCCCCCCCAAAAAAAAGAAACAGATAAGGAAATAGGATTAGATTTCATTGTATTGTGCCTCCAGTTGGATTAACAATGACCAGGAAGGGAGAGATGCTTGAGAGCTGGTCTCAAGTGCTGCTGTGCTGATACCTGGCTCTGTGCCGGTGTCCGGCTCCGCTGCCGATGCTCCTGGTCCTGGCTGCTCCATGTCACCCTGTTCAGGAGGACAACTGTCACTTTCTACATTGTCCTACAAAGTCTCAGGAGATTTTTCCTGAAACATAAGATCCATCACCTGAAACAGCTTTTCCATCCACCTCTATTTATCCCTAAAAATGTGCTTATTTTTGTCACCATGAGACACGAGAGATGCAGACAAAGGATCAGCAGGAGGGCCTGGCTCTGAAACCAGCACAGAGACACTGGCAAAGCTGTGTCACCCTGATTTAAAAAACACCTCACACGTACCCAGCACAGCAACAGAACCTCTCTGGTTCTGTCAGAGCTGTTGTACACGTCGTGCTTGACCCACGGGCTTCCCTCTGTTCCAATTCTGGCTGGTTTTGTGTTTGCAGCAATAAAACTGCACCAGGAGAATGTGCAGCTGCAAACACTGCTAAGGCATTCTGGGAATCACAGAATCATGGAATGGTTTGGGCTGAAAGGGACCTTAAAGCTCATCTCATTCCACCCCCTGCCATGGGCAGGGACACCTTCCACTAGCCCAGGTTGCTCCAAGCCCTGTCCAACCTGGCCTTGGACACTTCCAGGGATAGGGCAGCCACATTAATAATAAGATTATTTATATAATTATGGTGTCCCATTTCTGTCCCACGAGCAGCTCTGTAACCCCACAGACCTCTCTTCGGGGGGAAATGACTCTTCTTGCTCCTCCAGAACAGACTCTCCCTCTCCATTGTCATTCCCATTTTCTGCTTCCATGGCCTGGCTCACAGCACAGGTGGAAAGCAGAACAGCAGATTATCATTTAACATTTCATGTTAATGCTATGGTATTTTTTGCCACAGGGCACAGAAGTTTAATTTAGAAGTTTAATCTCATTTGCAAAAACAGTCACCCAGCAAGCACTGAGATAGTAAAGATCCTGACAGAAATCCTCCACACCTCTTTCAGCTTCACGTGTTTCTAGTTCACATCTATTTAAAAACAATCAAAAAAAGCCCCTAGGGATTTATTAAAGAAATTCTTCCATCTTGCACTACGTGTAGCCAAATTATTCTCTTCTTTCTTTCCTTCCCTTTTCCTTTTTAGAGAGACACTGTTTTATCCCACTTCATCACTTGTCAAATTCAAGTGTTGGGCAGTTCCAAAGGAAGAAGAAAACTTGTCACCAACAAACTTCCAAAAGGAGCCTGAGTATGTGCATCCATGAAATGTGGATAAATCCATTTTTACAGTGTCTGCAGCAGAAACGTGCAAAGAAGTGAGTGAAAAACACATACTTCAAACGCTGCTGACATGGGACCGTAACTAAATTTACTTTTTAGTGGCTTTTTTGGAACACATTCCTCCTTAAGGAACGCTGGGAATGTTCCAAAGGGATTCAGCTCCACAGCGAGATGTGAGGGGGCTCTGGTTTCATCCCGCTCAGTCCCCGCGGCACCGGGGCCGGGCTGTGCCTGCAACCGGAGAGAGACGGTGAGCACCGGAGCGGGGACCGCCGGCCGCGGGGGCACGGCAGGGACCGGCAGGGATCGGGCGGTGCGGGGCTGCAGTGGCGGGGACGGGCGGCACCGGAACGGGAGGTACCGGAACGGGAGGTACCGGATCGGGAGGTACCGGGCTCCAGGCGCGGACAGGACGGACCGGGCGGTACCGGGCCGGCGGTCCCAGCACAGGGTTCCCGGTCGCGGTGCCGGTGCCATTGCCGGTGCCGGTCGCTATCCCTGTCCCTATCCCTATCCCTATCCCGGTCCCTGTCCCTGTCCCTATCCCGGTCCCTGTCCCTGTCCCTGTCCCTGTCCCTGTCCCGGTCCCTGTCCCTGTCCCTGTCCCTGTCCCTGTCCCTATCCCGGTCCCTGTCCCTATCCCGGTCCCTATCCCTATCCCGGTCCCTGTCCCTGTCCCTATCCCGGTCCCTGTCCCTGTCCCGGTCCCTGTCCCTGTCCCGGTCCCTGTCCCGGTCCCGGTCCCTGTCCCGGTCCCGACTCACCCGCGGCGGCTCCGCCATGTTCCCGTTACCAAGCGACGCGTCAACACCCGCTCACGTGACCGCCGGGCCGCACCACCGCTGCCCGCGGGGGGGAGGCCTGGGGGGCTCCGGGGCCGCACCATCCCCGGCGCGCGGGGGTCGGGCCGCGCTCGGTGCCCGGTGCCGCCCGCGGGTCCCGGTGCCGGGCCGTGCTGGTGTCGGTGTCGGTGTCGGTGCCGGTGCCGGGCAGTGCCGGCCCCGGGCGGTCCCTCCGCGCCCTCCCCGGCCGGGCAGCCCCGGGGCGGGCGGGGCGCTGGGCGGGCGCAGCCCCGCGCAGGGCCGGGAGCGGCGGCGGCTCCGAGCCCGCCCGGGCCGGGCAGCGCCGGGACTTCTCCCGGGCTCGTCTGTGCCGGTAAAGCGGGGCCGGGCCGGGGCCGGGGGCGGTGGGAGGGGAGGGGGGCCGGGGGCCACTCAGCGCTGCCCCGGGACCCCCGGGCCCAGCTCCGGGATCCTGCCCGGCTCCTGGGCGGTGCATCCCGGTGTTATCCCGCTCTTTGTCCGCCCTTCCCACGCCGCAGCCCCGCGGAGAGCGGCGGGAGCGGGCGGGATGATGCCCCAGGAGGGCTGGGACGATGCCCGAGGAAAGCTGGGATGATGCCCTGGGGCCCGGGATGCTGCCCGGGAGGACGGGATGCTTCCCATGGGGGCTGCTGGAAAGCGAAGTAGTTCTTAAACTTTATCTTCTGTTTTTTCCGAGCACATTCCTGTGGTTTCCTTCCTTTTAGGAAGGTCCCAGGTGACCCCAGTACCTACCTGAGCTCTGTTACCAGCAGAGGAGGTGTTGGGGGGTCCCTGGCAGTGGTTTGATGCGTGGCCTTGGGATGCTCCAGGCAGGGATTGAGAGGTGCTGTATTGCTCACTGTGCTGCTGACACTCTGTAAAATAACTCTGCTGCTTCCTCTGGGAGATCTGTCTGTCTTCTTGGATCTCAGGCTGCGAGCTTGCCTTGCAGAGGTGTTTTGTTCTTAGTTGCCACTCGGAATAGGAAGAAAAATTAAAGATCTTTTAAGAGAAAACAGTAGAAATGTGAAGACCAGGACAAGTCAGGGTAAGGATCTCAGACTTGGCTGCTTCTTTTGTTGAAGGTGCTTTTTTGTAGGAGCTTGTTTATGTCCTGATAATAACTGGGGTAAAAGTCTCTAAAAGCTCTTCTGTGTTGAATTTGGAGAATATCTGTGTTTGTTTGGGCTGTGTGGGTGGTGTGAGGTTGGAGAGCCAGGATGGGGCAGAACAGGGCTGTCTGAGTCCGTCAGGAAGGGAGGGAAGGGGCACAGTCCTGCCCCTGCCTGTGCCCAGGGAGGGGGGACTGCCAGAGTGTCCGAGTGACAGAGACACGTGGTCTGATTTCTGCTATATTGAGAAAGACTTTTTAGTTCATTTTTCAGTTAGTTCATCCATTCAGCTATGAATCCAGGCTCCTGGGGTTTTTAGTTGATGGTATTCCAGGATCAAGTCCTGTGAGTGTTATCAGGCCTTGGCTCCGGGACGTTGGAAATAAAAGGCCATAAAAGTGCTACCTGTGGCACGAGCAGTGCAGATAAGGGACATGAAATGCTGGTTAATCTGGGATGGAGGGACATGTGGCACACAGAATGTCTGGGTGCTGCTGCAGGTGAGTTTGGTGCCAGGGTGGGGGGGTGGTGAGGTTTTTGTTTGCTTTTTGTTTGCTTTCTGATGCCTGAGCAGGTGTGGCTGGGAGCAGCTGCAGGCTCCAACAGAGCATTCCCTTTTCCTTTTTATTTCCGAGTCACAAACTTGCAGGATTCAGCTCCCTTTGCTCTGTGCTCAGTGAGCTGCTGCTGCTCTGGCAGGGCAGCAATGAAGGACTTTTTGGTGACCTACATAATTCTCCCCATGAGATGGGATGACTTCAGAGTGGCTCCCTACAGTAAATGTTTTTCCTTGATTTGGCTGGGTCCTCCTAACTGGCTCCAGTGAACAACAAGGAGTTTGGAAAGCTTTTTTCTTTTTTGTTCCCTAATGTTCATGTATTGCAATACAGCGGGAAGGTCGTACAAGGGCTCTCATGTATCCATGCAGGAGTAGAGATCAAGTGGGTGACCAGCTGAGAGTGGCACAGAAAATCTGCTCCAAGGACTGGAAGGAAGCTGTGAGTCCCAGCTCTGGGCTGCCGTACTCTGTCTCCAGTCACTCGCTCCGTAACCTCTGCTTGAGAGTTCCAAACCCAGCCTTTGCTTTTCCCAGGAGGGTAAAGAGACAGGAACTTGTGCAGTGTCTGAGCCCCCTCACTGCAGTGACTCTGCACTCCTTAAATATGTAAACTTAAGTTATTAGGGCAAAACAGAAAAAGAGCCTGTTGCTCTCTCCTTACCAAAGACATTTCATGCTTGACTGTGGTGCTACTGTTTGACAGCTCGTGTTTCTCTGCCATGCCCAGACACGCTGCAAGTCTCATGTTTCACTTCCAGAGCCCTCTAGCTCGGCTTATGTTGCTTGTAAAGCTCTTAAAGTCTTGCACAGCAAATGTGCCCTGGGAGCCACGAGCCCGGTGCCTGCACGGAGGGCTCGACAGTGGGACCTGTGGGCTGCAGGAGCGTTTGGACACCCCTCCAGGCTCATCTGGGAGAGGAGCCTCGGTGCTGTGTGCTCCCGGTGCTGCGCGGGGCGGGAGAGCCGAGCCGGAGGGTGTCAGCCCGTGCCAGAGCCCGGCACTGCCCTCCCGTGACAGGATACGGGAATCTTGTGCAACCGGAGGCAGCAGCATTTGGTCCAGCGGCCTGTGCCAAGGTGAGGTGTGATCTGCCAAGGCAAACAGGATTCTGTTGATGGGCTGTGAGGACGGGAAGGGCATCTCTGCGGGAGGCGAGCAGCCGGTGCCCTTCTGGATGCTGCTGGCTGGAACTGGTCGGGCTCTTGGGAAGAGGCTCCCGTGGGGATTTCAGGAGTTGGCTCCCCATCACTTTTTCACTCATGTAGCTGAGAAGTGCTGGCACTGCCTGGGAGAGCAGCCAGGGCTGTGTGAACAGACTCAGAAGCTGCAGCGAAGATTTTTAGTGGCAACAGTTGATGTGTGGGAGAAGAAAATGTGTGTGTGCTTAATAAATATTGGCATTCAGCAAGAGCTTATCAGCTAACTCAGTGCTTCAGCTTCTGGAGAGCTGAGCTGGCTCTGCCACACTGAGAAGAATCCCTTCAGATCAGCAGATAAATACAAAATGCATGTGAAAAATGAGTTTTTTTTGAATGGTGCTGATTTACTGCTGCCTGAGCTGTGGGACAGTTCCTGCTGCCTTCCCAAGCTCACACAGGAGGCAGCAGCAGTACCTGCCTCTCCCCACGTGCCAGACTCCACAGGCTGTGTGTGCAGACATTGTCCCACACAGAAAGGGACTGAGAGTAGAGCAAACCCTGCAGGTTCAGTGTCTTTGTCATTTGCTGGTTTGAGTTGTATGAACTCCTGTCTTTTAGGAAGGAGAGGCACGTTCCCAGGCTAAGTTTCAGAGACTTTTGGGGTTGTACCAGTAGACCAGATGGCCTTCACAGATCCAGTCCATCATCTGGTCCTCGCTGGGACTGACTGTGTATCTATTTCTGCAGCCTTTGAGACCCCAGTGATGGAAATGGCCCCTTGAGGTTGCCCTGTTCTGGTGCACCATTGTCCCTGCTACTAGAATGACAAAACTAGATATTCCTTGCCACAGTTCAACTGCCCTTCAACTTCTCCTGACCTCCATTGACAGCTCTTCCTTTCTTTGGCAGTGACAGTTCCCACGTGTGAAGACTTCTAATACATTTCCCTCACTTCAGTCTTCCCTTGGCAATCTCTTTCCATGGCCCAGATCACTCTTGTCACCCTCCCTGAAACTGTCCAGTGACTTAAATCTGTTTTCTTTAATCCTGCAACCAAAGCTACACAGAATTCCCTGGCCTGCAGCAATGGTGAAAGGACTAATTGAGTTTGCTGGTGATATTTATGTATCCCAGTGTTTTTGGTTGCTGTCTGCAGCACTGCAGTGGTCTCTGGTTTCTGATATGTAGCTCTTCTGCAAGACAAGTCCAACAGACTAAATTTCTGAGCTGGCAGGACACTGTATTCCTCACCCTTTGTCCTTTTTTTGGTTTCCCCCTCCCAGCCCACTGTGCCTGTGTGTACCTGCAGCGCCGTCCACCTGCACATTGAGGCAGTGCTGAGGCAACAGGTGTTCTGCAGGATCAAAGCAATGTTTTCCTTTAAATTCCTCCTGCTTTCCAGGGAGCAGCTTTTGATCTTTACGTGTTCCTTTGTTCTTTCTGTGCCAGGTAAAGGCTCATTAAAAGGTGCCTCTGTTGGCAGAGACGTCCTGCGGCTCCGCCTGCCTTCCTGCAGGACATCACACGGGCTCATTTCAATGTGCTTCTCCATCTCCTGGCCTTGGTGGGAAAAGCTCCCTCGTGTTTCCTGAGGAAGCATTCCCTGGCCAGCAGCAGCAGCCAGCTGGTGCCACCTTCCTTCTGTGTGTGCACAGGTTTTTAGGGTTCTGATGAAATCCCTGACAGAGCTGAAGGTCTGGACAGCAGGGCTGGTTTCACTCTCGACAGCACCGGGCAGAGCTGGTCACTCTGTGCTGCCTACCAAGTGTTGTGGTGACAGGTGCCCCTGCTCAGGTGTGCTGGAGGCTCAGGTTGCTCCCCATCACTGCTCCAGCCCCCCCGACACTGGGTGGAAACAGCCTGTTGTAACTCGCTGTGGGAAGGAGCAGTTGCAGCAGAATTTACTGTCTGTTCTTGCAGGGTGCAATGAGAGGAAAGGTGATTTGTTCTTTAAATGTGGTTGAGCAAATGACTTTTTCCCTGGTGTAACCCAGCCTGAAGCTGTGGGGTTTGGCAATGTGGACGAGAACAAGCACAGAGCTCCACCGTGTTTGGTTTTTGGGGCTGAGACATGAGGATGCATGTTGTGTTTGGTGCTGGAAGGAGACAGGAGTGCACAGGACTTGCAAAGTTATCCTCTCATCCTGAACACTTGCTGGTACAGAGCAGGGTTGAGGCTTCTCCATCAAGCCCCAGCAAAGACTGAAACGCAGAAAGCGCCTGTGCTGTGATTCAAGCTGACAAATGTGGTGATTGCCAGTTAAACCAAGAGTTTGTCCTTTAACGAAGGCTCTGTCAGCAACTTGGCAGTCTCGTTTGCAGTCTTCTGTACGTACCAATCTGTCAGAACCAGGACAGCTATTTCCCTTCCCTTCAGCCCTCACTCTGCTCTTGGAGAAATGCCAGTTCTGTTTGCCCTTTGTGCCTTCTCCCCACCTTGGCTGGCTGGAGATATCATCAAAACCAGGTTAAGGAAATCGGAGCTGTTCCGTGTCCCATGGTGCTTCCTTTGGGCCCTTAAATATTTCCTGAGAAGATGCCCCTGATAGCACAGGTCAGGGCCTGCCTGTTTTATCTTTCTCTCTGGCTCTCCCTGGCCGTGCAGCCCGTGGTGTGGGACTGGCCCCAAGGAACACTCAGGCTGATCTCCCCGTGGGCTGCCCTGGCCCTGGAGCGTGGCCGTGTGCAGGGTGTGCTAGGTCAGACTGGCCTGTTCACAGCAAGGTGGGCCATGTAAACACAAAGGAACAAAAGCAGGTGTTTCCTCTCCTTGTGTGCTTTTGGCAGAACAGAAACTGCCCTGGCTCTGGTGCTTCCCAGCTGGGGATGGCAGCAGGAGCCTTCTCTGCACCCAAGGGTGTCGGGCTGTCTGTGGGATTGCTTTGTGTGAGACCCACCTGCTCTTCCAATACATCAAGTCTTCCTGGTCCATCTGCTAAATAGTTTATAGCTTGGGTGACCCCTGTGGGTCCACTGCAGAGCTCCTCACCACCAGCCCCGATGAGGAGCACACCTCACTTGAGCACAGGGGTAGCTCAGTGATGAGCTGGGGATCATGTTCCACAGTTGGGTAAAGCTATTGATAGGTGGAATGTTTGCCTTGAGTTGGTGTGCCACACTCTGCTTCTGGGCTCTGCCCACTCTGTTGAACAGGGGCCTCTTGCCACTTACCTCTGACAAGGCTCTATTTAACCATCACTGCTCAAAAAAAAACCCCAAAGCAAAACCAAAAAACAACCTCACAGAAAAAAATTCCCAGCCCCCAAACCCCAAACACACATGGGATGAGGTGAGTTTGCTCGATGGTTTTTTGGAGATGGGAGGTTGCTGTGGCTGGAGCAGCAGCCTCGTGTTTAGTGCCATGGTCTCAGCCATTTCTGTGCTGAAGGAGCCCTCTGGGATCAGCTGTGACTCCGTGACATCCCAGGGGCAGTGACACCTTGGGCAGCTCCACACCACTGAGCTGTTCCCTCACTGGGTGATTTCAGTGACCAGCATTGCTTTTCTGCCTCCTCCCCACAGTAGCTGTTAACATGTGGGGTTTTGCTGCCTTCATATTTCTTCATTGCAGAGAAACACATCCCAGGATTCTGCCCTTCAGCTTCTCTAAAGCATGGAGGTGATGTTACAGACCCAGAGCATTCAGAGGCTCTTGCTTGGATTGTGGACTGGTGCAGCACTGATGGGAGACTCATCCTCAGACAGTGGGTGGCACGTGCTGTTGTTAAATCAGTTCTAACACTATTTTTTCCCCCTTGTTGGCAGATCTTCTGGATTTGGCTGCTGACTCGAGCTGACAGATAATGGAAACATTTCCTTGGCGATGTCTCTGGGGCGACTCCTCCGACGTGCCTCCTCCAAAGCCTCCGACCTCCTGACCCTGAATCCCGGTGGCGGCGGCGGCTCATCCTCTGTGCTGGATGGAGAGATTATCTACTCCAAGAACAATGTCTGTGTCCACCCACCTGAGCTGCTGCAAGGCGCCGGGGAGCACCATCCAGGTGATGGGGTGTTGCAGACACTGCTCACTCTCTTTTTCTCTCTCCTGGCGGGTGTTTCTATCAAATTCTATATCTTGGGCTCCTATGAATGAAGATGTGCCAGTGAGGGCCATGGCAAGGCAATCTTGTGGAAGACTAAGGAAAGCCACCCACAAGCTGATCCATCTTCTTTTAGTAGGAAAATTGATTCTTCCTTTCTGTTCTGGTCCAGCACAGATTTACCTGGTTTAGTAAGTCCTTTTGTACTGCTGGAAGATGGACAGTTGTCATTTGAGGACAATAACTTCTGTTGCTCATTCCAGTCTGGATTGTTCAGAAAATCCAAGTATCCTCTTGTAGCTGTCATTGCTGGAGTGGCCTCAGCAACCACTGGTAAAGGAAAGGGCAAGAAAACCTGATTGTGGCCACATGCACTGGAGTAAATGAAGATAAATCCCGCTCTGTTCCTTTATTCTCATCTGTTCCTGCACTCTTTCATGTTCTCATCAAAGAGCTGTGGCTCCTGCCTCAGCTTCACAAAACAAATTACTCTGTGAACATTGACCCTTGCTTCCCTTTATGTGTGGGTGACTTCTTTTTTCATTGGCTTTCCATGAAAATTGTATCCCTTTAGCCACACTAAGGTAAATATTCTTGAGAAATCAATGTTCAGCTGGCACTTGAAATTGTTTAACTAAGAAACAGTAGAAGTTTTACATGTGGCAACATATTTCACAATTTACTCTTGATTAGTAAGCTATCCAGGAAGTCCAAGTATTTGTATGGCACTTCTCTGTCCACTTAGGCCAGAGGGAATTTAGACAGTTCAAAAGCCATACGCAGACTTGAAATGATTTGCAAATAGTGACTAATATTGAGCACTCCACAGTTTTCTCCTGGTAAATTATAAGGGTTTGTTTTGCCCATGCGTAAGTGATGGTGAAGTGGGGGGAATCTCAGGATGGCTTGGGTTGGAAGGGACCTCAAAGGTCATCTCATTCCACTCCCCTGCCATGGGAAGGGACACCTTCCACTAGACCAGGTTGCTCAGAGCTCCATCCAACCTGGCCTTGGACATTTCCAGGGATGGGGAGGCGGGGAAAGGGAAATGTCAGGGTTGTGCAGTTCCCTTAGAACAAATCCGCGTCACAACCGGTTGCTCCTGTGCTCTCTCTCAGGCTATCTGTGCTTGTACATGGAGAAGGACGAGCTCCTGGGGACCACGCTGATCCTGGCCTGGGTGCCCAACTCCCGCATCCAGAGGCAGGATGAGGAAGCCCTGCGCTACATCACCCCCGAGGGCTCCCCCGTGCGCAAAGCCCCGCGGAAACGCGGCCGCCACGCTCAGGGCCTGGGCCTCGCCTCGCCCCCGGAGCACAGGGGGGCCCTGACCCTCAGGGCAGACGAGCTCCTGCTGTCCCAGCCCGGCAGAGATGGGCCCTACACCAGCCCCCCCTGCTCGGAGGGGGACAGGCTGGCCCGCCGGTCCCCACAGCCCCCGCGCAGCGACTCAGGGATCCTGTGCACCCTCGGCTCCCAGGAGGAGCACAGCAGGTCGGAGCTGTCGGCGGAGGGCGCGGAGGAAGGGCTGGACTGCCGCGAGGACGAGGGCTCCTTGGAGCTGTCTGCTGATGACGTGAGCAGGGACAGTACTTTTGACTCTGATTCCGATGCCTTCTCCTCCCCCTTCTGCCTCTCTCCCATCAGTGAAGCCCTTGGGAAAAGCAGCAGTTCCGTGTTTCTGGACAGTGAAAGCAGGTGAGTGCGTCCTTTCTCTAGTTTCTGCGTGCACAGCTGGGTGCTGAGCTTGGAGATGCTGAAGGAGACGGTGAAACTTCACAGTGGCATCAAGCAGAATGTCTTGCTTCAGACTCCTGTGGAATTTACAGGAAACTGTTTGCCTGCCAGTTCTGCTTTTGCTCAGTGAACCCTGGCCCCAGACATCCAGGGCTGTCTGTGTACAGCCTTTGAGATGAAGTGTCTTGGGCCCTGGAAGCAGCATTGCTAAATTAAACAGGTCCTTTGTTGGCCTAACTGGCTCTGCTGAGGAGCTGAGCTTGTTGCTTCTCGTGCAGAGCCACATCAAAGAGCCCGTGTGACTTCCTGAGCTGGGGGCACCTCTCCAGGCCCCTTCTTGACACGAAACCTGCATGTGGCAGCTTGTTTTGCTGCTGTTCAGAACATGGTCCCGCTTCAGACATATAAATGTTAATTCTTGCGTATCTAACCTGGGTGTTTTCGTCAGTGCTCCTCAGTGGCACCTGCAGTAAACTGCATGAGGTAGGAGGGCACCTTGGCAGAGGACTAACACGCAGGAGGACACCTGTGTAACTCACTGCTTTCATACCCAGTGGTTCTGGCTTTCTGATCTGTGCCCTGTTGGTGGATCACTCGTCTCCATCTCGGGGAGGGCAGGTGTGTTCCTGAAGCACTGTGGGGCTGAGTTTTAGGCTACAGCTCAATTTTGAAACTACGCCTGAAGTGAGAAAGGAGTTCTCCTTTGTGCACGTGAGGAGCGAGGGACACGCTCAGAATAATGTCCTGGCTGCTGAAAACCAGGAGACTGAGCTCATCCTGGGGAAATCCCAGTCCTGGCCTGAGCCACAGCTGTCCCAGGCATGCTGTGGTCTCGGAGAGCTTTGGCACCAGGAGCAGAGCTGGCACAGGAGGGTCCCAGGCAGTGTCTGGGGCCTGGCCAGTGGGTGAGGAGTGTTGTGGTTTAAGTGTTCTGCAACACTTACACTCTGAGCTGCAAATAGTGTCGGGAAAGGAAGGAAATACAGTTTATTGCAGCTTCCCTGCCTTGTCTGTGCATTCCTGCAGCATTTCCCTGCCCTCTGCTGGCTTTCCTCGCTGCTGCTGGAGCCCAGACAGCTCCAGCCAGGCAGAGCTGGCTCTGCACACCAAGCTCAGGGGCCTGCTTGGCTTTGATTTTTTTCTTTTTTTTTTAACTCCTGTGGTGCCAGCCTGAAGTCTCACACAGTGCATGTGACACCCATAATTGACAGCAGATTAATAAAACAGACCTTTTGTTGTTTGGGACTTCAAACTTGAAAGGTTTTTTGTCCAGCGTGTGCATTTTTTATGCCAATTTGTTCTTCCCCATAGAGCCCCCTTGCATGGGATCTGCAGGATCTTACAATCTGTTGAGCTGGAGATTCTGCACAGAATACTTTGCGAAAGTCTTGTCAAAAAGCATCTCTTATTTCCTGCGTTCATCCCAGCATTTTGGGGGTGGGAGATGCTCTTTTAGAAGTCACTGCAAGCATGGGAACAGCTTCCTTGCTTCTTAAGGGTTTGTTTTGGTTTAGGTTTTTTTTCTGCTGGCTGCTTCCCCTCTGAGCCAGAGTTGGAGTGGGAACAAAGCTTGTGCTGCTGGCAGATTGTTCCAGCTCTCTTCCCTCCCCACCTCCCGGTCCCCACCTCCTCCCTGCCAGGAGGAAGGACTGTTTCTGGTTGTTTGCCTCTGCACTGGGAGCACTTGCAAAGACAACTCTGCTCTTCCCCGTGGCTGCTGCAGAAGCCAAAGGAATATGTTGCATTTCATTCCAGCCAGCTCCCCATATGATTAGAAGTGGAGAAATGGGACTCTGTGGAGGAACTGGGACAGACAGGTAGACTTGGGTCAGATGAGATCAAGGGCTCAGCGAGCTGCTTGCCAAAATTCCTGTGTGAGCAGGAGTCACAAGTCCCATCTGCCTCTCAGAGCATCCTCTGAGGAGGTGGCCTGGCCACCTGGGCAGAAGGGACCACGAAACACTGTGCGTGGACCAGGGGCGGAGAGGAAGGAGGGAGGTGGGCTGGGGAGCCTTGGAGTTGCACAGTGAGTTGGTCATTGTAAGTTCAACAACTGGCCTGGTAGGACATAAGGAAATAAAAACGTATCCATTGTTTTTTCCCTCTTTGGTTCTCGGTTTGACAGGCTGCCAGGGATCCCACGTGGCGATCGCCGCTCTCCTCCCATTTACACAGTTCCTCGGGGGGGGAGCAATGGGAGTGTCCCAGCACCAGTGTGCACACTCCTGCTTCTCTTTCTAGACCAGCCTGGCACCAGTGCTGCAGGGTGTCCTCATCCCTCAGGGAAAGGTGGCCTTGCTCTCCTGGGGTTTGTGTCCTTAACTTTGGGGCCCCTTTCTGCTCACAGGACATGATTCCTGCAGAAGGTAGCTGGTGTGGGGATTACCTGCATTGATGGCAGCTTTGTCAGGGACTGCATTTCTGTAGGAAAGGAGGGATTCTGGAAAGAAAATCATTCCATTCTGTCCCTTCCCTCCCTGGTCACCGTTGTTTGCTGGCCGTCAGGAAATATTTGCCTTGTGGTTTGAGGGGCACGAGTTCAGGGCAGCTGCTCTCTGTGCCCAACTCTGGCTTCCTCAGCTTCCATTTTCCCCATCAGTAAAGTGAAACTAAAAGGTTTTTGTTACATCCTGGCAACCAAACAGCATCTGACCCGTCTGTAATGTGTGTCCAGCGATGGAGTTATTGAACTGACCGTGACAGCAGATCTATACAATTGGTTGTGGAAGCACTTAGTGCTCTGTAAGTGGGGTCTGGTTTGGAGTGGGGGTTTGTGCTGTGCCAGAGTGATCCCTGGTTAACAGGAGCTTTCCTGAGCAATGGGTGCTCAGGCTGCTGAAGGCTTTTCACTTAATAAACAGCAGCTGCTGATACCTGAGGAGCAACACAAAAGTGCTGATGGGGAGAAACAAACACTGGTATTGGTTCCTTCGCTAACTTCAACGTGAGATGTTGATCAATACAGTCAGAACTTGGACTGAGGAGCCTTGGTGGTGGAATTTTGTGAGTGGAGTTTGGGGTAACATCTGGCCAGAGGCTGGATCTCCACTAGTGGCCCCACAGGTGCTGGGACAGCGGCCAGCAGTGCTCCCACAGCTCCTGCTGTAAAGGACGAGCAGAAGCCACATGGTCATGGATATCAATGCAAGAAGGAAATGCCTTCCATAAGACATTGATCATTTTAGCAGCCAGCAATACAAATAATAAAACATTTTCATAATGGAGCTGGACGATGGTGAGTTCTCACGTTCTTCAGCAGATGTGAATTCACAGGGCAGATCCATCACAGACAGTCCAGGCAAAGTTCACAACACAGAGAAAAACTCCTTGGCATCACAGTTGATGCAATTTTTACGGATGTGTTGCACATCCTGTTGTTAAAGCTCTTCCCAGGAGCTCATCAGTAAATGAGCTGCTCCGGGGAGCGGAGGGCGGCAGCCGCGGCGGGAGCAGGTGGGAGCAGGGAATGGTGTTGCATCATGTTGTTTTGGCAGCTCACCTGAAGGGCTTAGAGCTGTTCCGACCTCTGCAGCAAAAACAGGAGGGAAAATTATGAGGGAAATGAGCTGAAATTAGTGTGAACTGGCGGGAGCTCTGGAGTCATCAAGAGGTTGGGAATTCATCGCTGTTGTAACAGAAGTGATTATAGTAGAACCAGGGAAATTGCTCACAGACTTCAAAATCTCCTGTAACTTCTTGCAGCATCTCAGTTTTGATGATTTCAGCCTTGGGGATGAGCGCAAGGGTTGACTGGTCCAGGCTCCAATTCCCCAGGACTTGCCTGAACTGGTGCCATTTATGATGTAAGACACCAAAGCTCCTAATTCCATTTGTACCCAAACCCATGCCCAGGAAAAAAATATCCCCCAAATCCTTCTTCCATGAGAAGGATAGTCCTTTTCCCGTTCTGTTTGCACCGTGGGGTCAGTGTACCCTCTCTCCAAGGCAGCAGTGGTCTGCACAGAGCCGGGTACCAAGCAGGGGAGCTGGGCTGAGCCATCAGCAGCCCTGTGTAATCAATTGTAGTTGTTCCCGTCTGCAAAGCTGAGAAGGTTGGACAGATCCAAGAGATTGCAGAGGCATACGGCTCTATCTTGCTTTATATAAATATTTGAACAGCAAGAACATTAATTATAGCAGGTTTGTTTCTTCCCCCTCGTTGGTTCGCTGCCAGATTTCAGTGGAAGAAAATAGTGACAGCTCACTCGGTATCGGGAATTGCGGCTCAGAGGGCCCGTGAAGCTCTTTCATTTGGGATGTCGGGAGAGGGCCCGACCGTGCCGAGAGCGGGTGATGCCCGAGAGGGCCACGGCAGGGCCGCGCAGCGATGGGGGCACGGGGCGGGACCCGCTCCCCCCGGGCGCTGTCGGGGGGTGCCGGGGAGGGCGGGCAGGGCCCGAGCCCCTGTCGGGGGGTGCCGGGGGGTGCCGGGCAGGGCCCGAGCCCCTGTCGGGGGTGCCGGGGGGTGCCGGGCAGGGCCCGAGCCCCTGTCGGGGGTGCCGGGCAGGGCCCGAGCCCCTGTCGGGGGGTGCCGGGGGGTGCCGGGCAGGGCCCGAGCCCCTGTCGGGGGGTGCCGGGCAGGGCGGGCAGGGCCCGACCCCCGTCCCGCCTCAGGGAGGGGCTGCCGGGCCGCGCGGGCCGCCAGGGGGCGCGCTCTGCCCAGCGGCGCTCCCGCCGCCCCGGGCCCGCCCCCGTGAGGGAGAGGCCGGGAACGGGAACGGGAACGGGGATGGGGATGGGGATGGGGATAGGAATGGGGATGGAGACGGGGACGGGGACGGGGACGGGAACGGGGACGGGGATGGGGACGGGGACGGGGACGGGGACGGGAACGGGGACGGGGATGGGGACGGGGACGGGGACGGGGACGGGGACGGGGATGGGGATGGGGATGGGGATAGGAATGGGGATGGAGACGGGGATGGGGATAGGAATGGGGATGGGGATGGAGACGGGGACGGGGATGGGGACGGGGACGGGGATGGGGATGGGGACGGGAATGGGAACGGGGACGGGAATGGGGACGGGGACGGGGATGGGGATGGGAACGGGGACGGGAATGGGGACGGGGATGGGGATGGGGACGGGAATGGGAACGGGAATGGGAACGGGAACGGGGATGGGGATGGGGATGGGGATAGGAATGGGGATGGGGATGGGAACGGGGACGGGAATGGGAACGGGGACGGGAACGGGAACGGGGACGGGGACGGGGATGGGGATGGGGATGGGGATGGAGATGGCGGGACGGGAATGGGAACGGGGACGGGGACGGGGACGGGGATGGCCCGGGGCGAAGGGACCCGGGCGGTCATCCCGTGCCACCCCTGCCACGGGCACAGACCCCTTCCACTGGCCCAGGTTGATCCAGCCTGGCCTTGGACACTTCCAGGGATGGGGCAGCCACAGCCCCTCTGGGCAACCTGTGCCAGGGCCCCACCATCCTCACAGCCAAGAATTCCTTCCCCATATCCCATCTAACCCTGCCCTCGGGCAGTCTGAAGCCATTCCCCCTTGTCCTGCCACTCCAGGCCCTTGGAAATAGTCTCTCCATATTTCCTGTAATCTCCCTTCAGGTCCTGCAAGGCCACAATCAGGTCACCCCAAAGCTTCCCTTCTCCAGGCTGCACGATCCCAGCTCTCCCAGCCTTTCCTCCCAGCAGAGCTGCTCCATCCCTCTGAGCATCCTGGTGCCTCCTCTGGACTGGCTCCAGCAGCTCCCTGTCCCTCCTGTGCTGTTCCCAGGGCTGGAGCAGCTCTGCAGGGGGGTCTCACCTGAGGGGCAGAACCGCCCCTGCCCTCTGCCCACGCTGGGGGATCAGCCCAGGGCACGGGGAGTTCTGGGATGGGTCATGTCCAGCCTCTCACCCACCAGCACCCCCAAGTCCTTCTCAGCTCTCTCCTTTTCCCTGGATATTCTTACATTTCTTCTGTTACTTATTTATACGATCACAGCGCCCAGAAATCTGAATGGAGAGTGGAGATAAATGGCGCTGGCAGGTATCCACAGCTTTGTGAGGGAAGAATTGTGTTAACTGGATCAAAATAAAGAGCATGTCCCCTCCAAAGCACCACAGTATATGCAAATAAATCTGCACGGCCTCTGTCTCCTTGGCTCAGGCCTCGCAATTATCCCAGCATTAGGCATTTACAATAACTCTGGAACATGCTTTTAGGCAGCGCTCCTCTTTCCTCTCCCTTTTCTGCTACTTGAAGCAAGCTCTTCCCTTGGGAAATCCGCATTGTCTTGTGGAAACAGTGAAATCCTCCCTGGGTGGTGCTGGCTCAGCTCACGCTGGGGCAGCAGCAGAGTCCGGGGAGTTGGTTAACTTTGCCACTAAAACGTCCCCCCGAAATTCCCAGTTCACTGCTTAGAGCCAGGAATACAAGAACAAAGGTAATCTGCAGGGCTTTCAAGGGAGCAGGGGTTTGAAGGCTTGATTGTAATTAGCATAATTAGGGGTGAATTTTATTTTTGCATGGATAGAACTGAAAGCAAAAGAAGCAAAATAATCCATTGATTTAAAAAATTAAATAAACACTAGGAAGAAAGGTCCCCTTCTCCAGACTGGAATGGGCTGAAAAGCAAACATTCTTTTTCAGGCTTTGCTGAGAAATCACTTTTTCCATCTAAGGAATTTTTTTTTTAAAGTGTTGCATTTCGATTGATTTATTAATGAGCAGAAACCCAGGCATGAGGTGCCCCTTCTCCGTATGGATTGTAAAAATCCACCATTCAGCTTCTGGAATATTCTCCTCCCTTAAATCGAAGGTAACATTTGCATCCTTGAGCAGCGTCTGCTTGGCTCTAAGTGATTTGTTGTGTTTGGCTGCTCGGAGCTCTGTGTATCTTATTCATCAGCATCAAACTGCTCATTCTGCCCCCACTCCTTCCCTGCAACAAGAAGTCACAGAGAAAAACTGAAAAGCCTCGTTTGGGTTTACCTGAGCAGCTACACCTGTGTGGAGGTGTCAGCTGTGGAAGCAGATTGTTTGTCTGCTAGCTGGAGGTAGATGTGTGTCACATTCCAGACTTTGGGGAAAAGAGATTAAAACACCCATTAATTCCCTACAAACTTCTGATTATTTTTTTTCCCTTTCCCATTTACAATCTAAATAATTAACTCGAGAATTCTGGGTTTATTTTGTTTTCCTTTTGCTTCAACTCACAGCACTGGGGGGACCCTTCAGAGGTTGTGGGGCTGTTTTTCTAATGTCCCTCTTGCTGGCTGGAATCGCTCGGCTTCCCCTCAGGCTTGAGGGCTTGGAGGGATGAATTAGGAGCAACAAAGCCCCCAGTGTGGTGAGGCTTTCGCCCTCCTCCTGGCGTGGGGCAGGACGGCAGCACCACCAGGGTCCCCCCCGGCCTCTCTGGCACACGTGGTGTCTGCTGTCATCAACATTTGGGATGGTGAACCACGTTCTACCTCTGCCAGGTAGTTGTGAAGCTCTGGGAAAGCAGGCAGGGTGCTGTAAACACGGATTGCAGTAGCCCCGTAAAGCAGAACAAATCGGTTTGATCTTTATTTCTCAAGGACAAACCAATTACGCCCGTCAGAAGGCAAAGCTGCATAATCGGGTTTCCACGAGTCCCTCGTCGTGTTACAGTGGTTTATTTGTCAGGCTGGTGTTGGCAGAGCTGATGTTAATTCCCAGCCCCGTCCCTGATCGTGAACTTGCTGTTACAGCCCAAGGTCAGAGGGTGCCTGTGGAGGTCCCTGCGCTCCCCGTGCCGGCCGTGGCCGAGTGTTCAGGGCTGGTGACCACAGACCCCTCTGCTGCGTCCACGTGCGAGGGGAGGGAGGGACTCCAACACTTTTCAGATGTAAACAGCTTGTTCTTGGGATGTTGTTAATAACACGAACCCAAAGAGTGACTAACAACAATGTGCTGACTTGGGGAAGCGCTTGGATCTGCTGGTGCCCTGCATGAAAGGAGACAATTATTTTTCGTAACCGTTTATTTTCCCTTTACGACAAGCTAAGCAAAGCAAGTTTGTCAGAGGCAGAGTGCTCCTAATTTGGTCTCCAGTGACCTCTGCAGCCGTGATTGGCAGCCGGGTGTCGGGAAGGAACTTGTGCCTGTGAGATAGAAATGAGCAGAACAAATGCCGTAGGACAGCTTGGGTTCCCCAGGGGGGACAGGCTCAAAAAGGTGAAAGAAGTGCAATTACAGGAGGTTTTCAGCACAGAAAGTTAATTAGCTACTAAATAGCATTTAGTGCAGTTCAACGTGAGGAAATTTATGTTTTGAAAGCAAACAGATCAATGGAAAGCCTGTGGAACAAGCTTTTGGAAAGTCCATGCTGACATCCGTGTACTTTGTACCATAACGGCCTGAGTAGTTTTCCCAGGTTTCCCCAACAAATAGGAAGAGTTGTTAGATTTGTTACCCCTGTGTTTGTGGACGAATAGAAATGCTTCCGCATGTGAATGTTTGGACATCTAATTTCAGAAATCCTGGATAGGCTTTCATCCAGACTATCCAACACCTTGTTCCCTGGTCACTGCGATCAGTGGAAATTGATTCTGTTTGGGCTCTCTGAGGCACAGAAACTTCAAGTTCCAAATATTTTCTGCCAAAGGCTGAATTTAACACAATCCTCAACCTAGTTACTTGTCTGTGCTGATTAAGGTGAGTGTCCGTGGCTGGCTCTGTGTGGCCACACTCCGTGGGAAGCTGGTGCTGTCCCACAAGTGTCCTTCCAGCCCTGCTCTGCAAGGTTACACAGAGCGAGCAGAAACATTTTGACACCTTTTTTTTAATACTAAGTTACCAATCTGGTTTCCTCTGCATGCCTTTTGTGTCACTGAAGTCAGCAGGTTTCACAGTTCATAATATATGTATATAGTCAAGGGCAATTTTTGTATCAGAACAATGGATTTAGGTTCCAGCTGCCCGATATTACCTCGCTCTATACAGCCACTGCACTAAATTTTTAGGCATTTCAGGATAGCTTTGAACTTTTATTGACGGATTATTTGTTTGAAGCTGTCTGTCTTAGCAGCTGATGCTGTCAGGAGCTGTTTCACCTTGCTGGGAAGAAGAGGAGCCCAGAAGGTCAGTGCCTGTGGGGAATAGCAGAGAAATGGAGAAATGCTAACCCCTGGGGAGGAAAAGGGGCATGTAATTCCCATTACATGGATGCTCATACATTATGATGATACTCATTGTCTGTAAATGATGCTTCCCAAGCCAGGAATGCTGGGGCTGTGGGAGAGCTGTTATTAGCGACGGCATAGGTTAGCACAATGGTGATGGAGAGCCAGCTCCATGAGGAGGGTTTGGCTCTTGCAGGAGGCTCTCTGGGAATCAGGTGGTGCACGCTGACAGCTTGGGTGACTGCCACATCATGGCTGTAACCTTCAGCCCCTTTCTCTCTTATAATTACATTTGTCACATCGCGTCGTAAAATGAGTTATTAGATCTTGGTTGCTGAAATCGGCTTCCCAGGTAATCAGGGCAGGTCTCTGCCCCCGCTCTGGAACAGAAATAATAATTGGGTTTAGCTCTCTTTGTGCTGTAGGTGTGTTCCAAGGCATTAACCCAACAGCAAGTTGGGTCCCATTGCTGCACATCAGAAGTCTCCCTTGCAGGGTCTGAGCTCCTCTGTCGGGCGTGCAGGAGGTCCCACGTGGTGGGAGGGGGACAGTGGCTCCTTAGGGGCTACAACAGCTCGAGGAGTGCAGATGTGCTTGGCTGCTGTAGTTGACTGTTGAGTGGAGAAAATACATCGACACCTGGTCTTGCTCCCCAGCAAGAATGGGACGTGTTTTGAGACAAGAGTAATGGGAGTTTGGTGAGGGGAAAAGACTGAAGTGGAATCCCATAATCATTTATGTTGGAAAAGCCCTCTAAGATCACTGAGTCCAACCCTTCCCCAGCAGTGCCAAGGCCACCACTAACCCACGTCCCCAGGTGCAAGATCCACATAGCTTTTAAGTCCCTCCAGGGATGGGGACTCCAACACTGCCCTGGGCAGCTGTGCCAGGGCTGGACAGCCTTTCTGATGTAGAAATTCTCCCCAGTATCCAACCCGAATCTCCACTGGTGCAACCTGAGGCCATTTCCTCTCATCCTGTCACTTTTCCCCTGGGAGCAGAGTCTGAACCCCCCCAGCTCCAACCTCATGTCAGGAAGTTGCAGAGAGTGAGAAGGTCCCTTCTGAGCCTCCTTTTCTCCAGGCTGAGCCTCTCCAGCTCCTTCAGCTGCTCCTGCTGCTCCAGACCCTTCCCAGCTCTGTTCCCTTCCCTGGACATGCTCCAGTGCTTTAATGTCCTTCTTGTCATGAGGGCCCAAAATGAACACCTGAATATGTCTATTGGTTTCCTGCCTCAGGTTCTGCTAATCCTCCTTGGTTTTTCTCCCTGTCCCTTTTATTCCTGTGGCCCAGTGCACTTGTTGTTTTGCTGAGCAGTGCTGTATATTAGCTGGCGCTCTGTTTTTCCTGGATCCCTCAACCTAAAGTCTCTCTGGAATGTTCCTCCGGCTATTTGCCTTGCAATGCTTCAGCTCCCTGCTTTTGCATGGTGCTCTGGGATAAATTCCTCATCCAGCAGATAGAATAGACTGACAGATAATAAACTCTACCCTTGCATCTGTATATCTTGAGTGCCTGGGTAGAGGACTCCCCAAAATCCACACAATTAGCAGACATCATAATGCTTGTTGTTACTGACATCCAGAATGATCTCGATATTAAAATTATTTTTGAAAGTAGTAGTCCAGTGGGTTAGAGTATTTTCATTTTTTTTCAATCAATATATATAGGAAAAAAAGTAATTTTAAACACAGTGAGGGTTTTTTCCGAATTTCCCCGTTGACTCAGTAAGCACCAGTGAACAAGGTGGTTCTATCTCTGCATCTGTCCTGTGTGTGAATGCTCGTGTTCATCAGCCCCTGTGAAGGGCAGGGGGGCACAGGTGTCTCTTTCAGATTTCACCCTCTACATCACCGAGAACATCGGAATTTCCCCGGGCTGCACACGCTGAGCCACCCTGCTCCCCCTCGGTGCCTTTCTCTGGCTGGAAGGGGTAAATCCGCTTGCCCGAGTTGGTTCCGTGTCTGTGGGATGCGTGTGCGAGCTTGTCACCAGTGAATGTGAACTGTAAACATTTGTCTTTAGAAGCATTTCCTGCAAACACAGCGGTGCCAGCAGCGCTGTGCCCGGGCTCTGCAGCCCCTCGGCTCTCAGGTTACTGCTGCTGTGTCTGAGAGCTGGGTTACGTAGCAGAAGGAATTGCAGTGGGCAATGGTGTTCTGCACTGAGGAGCTACAGAATTCCTGGGATCAAAGCAAGCCTGCCCAGCTCTACTGGTAACTCATTTCTTGGCAGTTCTCTGCTGCTGTTGGTTTGAGGTGATGCTCGTGAAGAATGAGCGCCTTGGTCTCCATGGCAAGGACTCACAGGGCAAGGATCCTCCCACCAACCCACCCTCCAGCCCTTTGCTATGCTGACCAGCTCGTCTTTGCAAGAGTTTTAGAAAATGGGTTGCCTTTGCTTAGTCTTTGAGTTAGTTTGAGTCATCTCTTCCAGGAAAATCCTGTGTAACCAGCTGTGGCTGTTATGAAGTGTTGCTCCATAAATACCAGCTGCTCCTAGCAGGCAGTCCAGCCCAAGTGTCTTGTACCAGGACTCCTGTTACATTTGCATTAACATGAGATGCTGAATGTTTTAAAAAGTGTTACATTTTGACGCTTTATCCAAAAGTAATGCTTGATTTTTCACAAAGAACAGTACGATCGTCATGGAAAAATTCCCAAGACAGGTGTATAGATGTGCCTGACACTGGAGGTATCCTGGTGTCTAACCTGGAAAACCTGCTGTGTATGCTCTCTGAGAGAGTTTGGGTGTGTAGTGCAATCCCTGTTGCCACATCACTTCTAAATCCTCATCCTCCAAATGGCCTGAATGTAAGTTCTGCTTTGCTGCTTTCTCTCCAAAAACTGGAGCAGCAGAACTTCGTGCCCAGAGCAGCGAAGTCACTCCTTTAGCTGAAGTCAACCAGCCTTGGTTTCATCCAGATGGTGCTGCAGGACCAGGAAGGGGCTCGGGGATTTGCTCCCAGTGCAGGCTCCGGAGTTTGAGTTACACATTAGAATGGGGTGGCTCAAAGGGCCTTGGTTAAAAATTTAACCCACGACTAACTGGGTTGTGCAGAGCCCTGTCCCTTGGAATGCAACGACCTGGCCCGTGGGGAGATGTGGCACACAGGGCTGGTCCCTGCGGAAGAGGCCCTGGAGCCGGGCTGGGAAGGCAGGCTGGTGTGGAGTGCATGCTGAGTGTGTGATTCCCAGCCTTCAGTGCCCACATTGTTGGATAAGCGGATTAGAAAACATGGCATAAAGTGGCCTTGCAGGGGGCTGCTTTGTACCTGCTCCTGGCCTTGTCTGGCAAGCCCTGATTTCACAGCGCAGCCCATTCAGCCCCGCGCGGGGATTGTTCACGTGCATTGGCCTTTTCACCAACCCAGGGGTCACAGTTTCACATTCACTTCATTCCCAAAGCAGTGGTATTTTTCTTTTGGGATCGGGGCTGGTGGGGGCATGTGGGCTTTTTGAGTCTGAGCTCAGTTTGCATTTAAAGCTGGAGATCTGGGCTGGGTTGGGAAAGGGTTGGGTTCATTTACTGTACCTGTGGTGCGTCGAGCTCAGGTGTGACTTCCCATCGATAACTCCCCGAAGTTTCAAGATTGCAAGTGGAAACCATTTTGGGTTTATAGACACAAATCCAGGCTTGGCAGGTCCACTTGCAAAGACCTAATGAGAAACTGGAGTTCAGGTGAAACATCTTTGGATCTTACCGGTCATGGAGGGAATTTCCCAGATGAGATCCCAGGTCCGTGCTGCCGTCGGAATGTACTCACACCTCCTGTCCCCATCCCAGTGAGGAGCAGCTGAGCTGAGGGCATTACTTGAGATTCTTAATTTTGCCTTCTCAGAAGTGTTTTGAGGAATGGGTTTGGCTCTGCCGAAGTTCTGTGTGCAGTTTGGAACAGACCAAAACCAGGATGTTTTTTGTGATGGTAGGGAATCAATTTAAATAAAAATAACTTAACCTCTTACAGGGGCTGTCAGTTATTGGCTCCTCGGGCCTGCCCTGAATCCCCATCTCAGAGCTCTGACTAAAGGTTTTGGACGTGGTTGCTGCATGTACCTGCAGCCTCCCAGGGCTGATGTGTTGCGGGGTGTTCGCCCCGCGCTCTGTCCGCAGGGACACGTGTGACAATCGCATGACCTGCTCCACCAGCTCTGCCTCCAGCCTCGACACCAGTGCCCAGTTCCAGGAGAACAACGGGCAAACACAGAGCGCCAGATGGGATGAACAGCAGAAGGTATTTGCCCTCGAGCAGGTCTGTGGTGTCTTCAGAGTGGACCTGGGACAAATGAGATCCCTTCGTCTCTTCTTCAGGTACTGGATTGTCGTGTGTGAGAGTTGTGTGTGCTCTGGCTCGGGGCTCTGGGGATGCTGGGGGCAGATGGCTTCTGCAGTCCTCCTTGGAAGCCTTTCCAGAGTGGTTGTCTCCAGGAAAGCAAGTGTCAGCCTTCCCAGGGAGAGACTCTGAATTACTGTTTTGGGACCAAAAGGATTTTTTTCCTAATAAGGTAAAGGGTGCTCTTAACTGTCTTACCAAAAATGCTCCAAATAACCTGCAGGTGTGGAAAAAAATCTTTACCTGTGGTACCTTTTCCTTTGCCTGCCTCTCACCAGGCTCCTCTGGAGCTGACTTTGTGTACAGTCAGGAGCTGACTTTGTGTACTGCCTTAATGTTTCTGGAGCAGACTTCTTGTGTACTTGTCTCCAGGCAAGACAAATTTTAATTCCTTCATGTGAAGGAAGGGTAAAAATAGTGCCGTTACCAGGTACTAGTGGAGCTTCTTGGGGAAAATGGTCACTATGGCCATGTCAAACAATCACAGAATATCTCAATTGGAAGGGACTCATAAGGATCACCGAGTCCTAGGGCTGTAAAACTGCCTCTGTGCCCTGTTGGAAGGGGCAGACTGGTGCTGCCCACTGGGATTTGCTTTGCACCCTCTCTCACCAGAGTGTCCCCGTTCCTGCTGGCCCCTCGTTGCCCTGGGCAGCCCATGCAGGTTGTTCTCCCATTGTTCCCTGCAGTGACGAGGCCTGCACCTGTGGGCAGCTGGTGGTTGCAAGCAGGGAGAGCCAGTACAAGATCTTCCATTTTCACCACGGTGGCCTGGATAAACTCTCCGAGGTGTTTCAGCAGTGGAAGTACTGCACAGAGACCCATCTCAAGGACCAGGTACCTGAGTGAGGTTCTTGGGGCAAAGAGGGGTTTTCCAGCAGATGTTTCCCACTTGGGTTTGTGTTTTGGAGAAATGAAGCTTTGAGTTCACGTCACCAAGTCGTGCAGAAAGCTGCAATGTGTTGGATGTTTAGGATGGAACTCTGAGCCGGACGTGAGGTCTCTCTTGGACTTGCTTGTCCCCATCCATTCCTGTTCCACCTGTGGAATGTGGGGGAAGATCATCCAGAAGACTTGCTTAGGTAGTGATTTTGCTAGAGCTGACAGGTCAGCACTGCCCTTTAAGCGTGGAAGGTGGCTGGAAATCTGCAGTGGTAGGTCAGAAATCCAGTCAGAGCCTTTCATCCATCTTATGGCGCACAGCTCACGGCTTTGGAGAATGTTTTGACAACGCATCTTGCCATATTTTGTTCAATCTACATACAAATGTGATAAGAGCTCTTTAATTATCTGTTTAAGATATTGTATGTGCTTATTAGAAACAGTGATTTTTAAATTTCCATCCTTCCCACAGAGCCCCCCGCTGCTTTTCTTATTATGGTCGCATGGGCTCACTTTTTGCATTGAGCAACCTTTGATTTTTAAATTAAATGTCAGCTGCAGTCTTGCACTGGGATCATGAGTGCCCTCAGAGAGCCTGGCAGCGCCGTTCCCCGCTTGCCTAACAGCAATCCCTTTGTATATGGCCAATCATATGTAATTTATTGCAAGCATTCCTGGCAGGGGGAAGTTTTGCTGTAAGCAGCATTAATTCAGTTTCAGGTCAGGGATAAGATTGGAGGAGGAATGGAAACTATTTTTTTTTTTAAGATGAAGCTGTTCTGTGGTGCTCAGATTTTTAATTATTCTAATCACTCTTGTTATTGTAATGGTTGGAATTTAAAAAAAAAAAAAAAGCCAAAACCTCCCCAAGTGCAGCTCCTCAGTGTTTAATCCTACATGAACCACACAGAGAGGTTTCCCTGCTCTGGGTTTCACACTCTGCTGCTCTCTCTGGCTCCTGCCTCCAGTTTTGGTTTGTTTTCCCCCGTTCAGCAGCTCGCTGATGAGAAAACCTGTATGCAGTTCTCCATCCGCCGTCCCAAGCTGCCCTCCTCGGAGACCCACCCCGAGGAGAACACGTACAGGCGCCTCGACGTGTCTGCCTGGCTCCATCACCTGAACGAATCCGGGCAGGTGGAAGAGGAGTACAAGCTGCAGAAGGTGAGAGGTTTCCGTCTGTTCTCTCCTGCTGCAGAGTGCAAGTCCCCAGGGGGAAGCTGCAGGAGTTTGCTTTCCTGCTGGGGGCAAGAACTGGGAGTGTGGAGACTGGTGTAGGAAGCCTTGGCTGGAGATCTTGCTGTGGGATTGGAGCAGATTCCTGCAGACTCCCACCTGGAGGTGTTCCTGTGTCACCTGCTCCAGGTGCCCCTGCCTCGGCAGGAGGGTTGGACTGGGTGGTCTCCAGAGGTCCTTTCCAACCCCAATTGTTCTGTGATTCTGTGATGGTGGAGCATCTCCCATCCATGACCAAGGACAAGCAGTCCCACTTCTGCTGCCGTTTGGAATCAATAAACCAAAGTGCCCAATGCCCACGGTGTTTGCAGAATGTGTGACCAAATCACAGAGAGAACTGGAGACTGCTGTGTGAGCTGAGATTGATGTATGAACTGGGCTTGATGTATGGACTGAGACTGATGTATGAACTGGGCTTGCTGTGTGAACTGGGATTGCTGCAGGAACTGCCACTGCTGTATGAAATAACGCAGGGGGAGCGCTGGGCCCGGGCTCTGAGAGAGAAGTTTGCAGTGCAGTGCGGTGTCTCCGGGACTGGGGATTAAGCCGTGACATGAGAACGACACGTTAATCGTAGAGCCTCTCCGGGGGTGGTTATTGACATTGAAATGAGCCCGATTTGTGTCTGGTCTGGGAATAGAGGGCCAGCACTTTCCCTCTAAACATGTGCAAATTGCAGGAGCTTGAATCAAGGCGTCACTTGTCAGGAAAGAACTGCAGAGGCACCAAAGCACAGCAGCGGGCAGTTCCTTGTTGCTGTATTTGGGAATGTTAAAACTGTACCAGCCATAACTTTTGCTCCTTGTTCCAGGCCATTTTCTTTGGTGGGATTGATATTTCCATCCGTGGGGAGGTGTGGCCCTTTCTGCTGCACTACTACAGCTACGAGTCCACTTCTGAAGAGAGGGAGGCACTGAGGCTGCAGAAGAGGAAAGAATACTTTGAGATCCAGGAGAAAAGGTAACAGACCATCATCACCCTCCCCTGCTCATCTTCCCCAGGCTGGACATCGCAGTGACACTGCTGGTGATGTGCAGTCTCTGCCTCCTTTGCATCAGGAGAAGCTGGAGTAAAGAAGTGAGAGGGACAGTGAAGGAGGTGTATCGGGCACTGCTGACCTCCTGAGGCTCTGGAACTAATAATAATTTGATAATAATAATTTGAACCATAGAGCTCACTTGGGTTTTTGAAACAGGCTCGTCAGTGTCACACAGGGAAACGTCTCACAGGCAAGGCTTGAGTTAGAACACTGAAGGTGAAATTGGGATCTTATATTTCTTTATAAATAAAACTGTACATAAAAATAAGGAAGGAGAAGGGATATCTAATTTAAGGAGGTTGTTACTGCAAGAACTGTGTGTTGTTAAATAGCTGTGGGTACATTTAAGCTGGAGAGGGACAGTGGTGGTATTAATTAGGAAACAATCAAACCAGAGTGAGTTCAGGTGTGCCACCTCCAAGAAGCAGTGGAGAGCAGAGTCTGATGCTTCTGAGGTGTGTATCACAGCAAACACATCATGCCATCCCGTTTATAACCCAGGAGGCTCCCTCTAGTAATCCCTTGGGACAGACAATCCGCTGTTCTGGACAGACCTGCTTGTCTGTTCATCAGGTGCTGAGAAAACGCTGTACAGGAATAGTTTTCCTCTGCAAACTAAGACTGAAATGACTGAACTGAGGCTTTTTGTTCATTGTGGCAACCATATTCCTCTCTTGGCAATGGTCTCCTGTTGCTGCTCACCTTGCAGGCTGTCCATGACTCCGGATGAACAGAAGGATTTCTGGCGTCAGGTACAGTTCACGGTGGACAAGGACGTTGTGAGGACTGACCGCAGCAACCAGTTCTTCCGAGGGGAGGACAACCCCAACGTGGAAACCATGAGGTGAAGTGTCTGGTGCCAAACCCAAACATGTCCTGCCGAGCGTATGGACAACTCGGTCAGCCAGTCCTGGGCTGCCTGGGAATGCTGAACAGCACCCACTGTGCATCTGCTGACTGGAATCAAGGGATGCAACAATAAAGCCTTTCCAGTGCTTCTGTAGCCATTTCCTTCTCTAATAACCCTGCTCCCATCCCCAACCTTCCCTGCACACACAGGGGTGCTGTGCAGGGCTGTGTGCAGGTGCCTGGGTCTGTGGTTCTGATGGGATGGAGGATGAGCACACCCAAGTCTGCTCCAAGGGGTGGGACTTGTAAAAAGTGAGAGTCACGGTTATGTACAGTGTTAGTGTATCTTTGTTGTGCTTCCAGATACAGTTCTTTTAGGGAAAGTGGGATGCAACAAAAGGTGCTCAAAAGTTAATGTGTTAGATGTCAGAGGATCTGTGACTCTCCTGCACTGATCCTGGCTCAGCCTGTGTGGTGAGAGTTGGGGTGAAGGGATGGGGCTGTGCTCAGCTGTCACCTGCCCTCACCTGTCCCACCTCCCTGTTTGTGTCTCTGCTCCAGGAGGATCCTGCTGAACTATGCAGTATTTAACCCAGCCACTGGATACTCCCAGGGCATGTCCGACCTGGTTGCTCCACTCCTGGCAGAGATCCTGGATGAGTCGGATACTTTCTGGTGCTTTGTTGGATTGATGCAGAACACGATCTTCATCAGCTCCCCCCGGGATGAGGACATGGAGAAGCAGCTGGTGAGGCTGAATGCTGGGATCCTGTTCTCTGTCAATCTCCTCTCCCCAGTCACAAAAAGCAGTTCCCTGGGTTCCAGTATGCAAAGTCAAGCTCCAAAGCCACAAAATCCTTGGGCTGATCCTCAGGGTTGTCCCGTGCAGGGCCAGGAGTTGGACTTCGATAATCCTTGTGGGTCACTTCCAACACACGATATTCTGGGATTCTGTGATTCTATGGAAATACCTGATGCATAGAATTGCTCCTGGGTGACTGGGGCACTCCCAGCACAGTTATATCCATATTTCCTTGTGAAATAGCTGCTGTGACCTTTGGTCATAGACCCAAGCGTGCTCCTGGCTGTGCTGTACTAAACAGGCCACAGGGCTGGAGCTTTTTGGGAGGGAAGAGAACTCTCCAGCTCTGGCTCGCAGCGTGGGGGTCCCCGGGGTGCCGAGGGGTGGTGAGGGGGGTACAAGTCCCTGTGCCCGAGGCAGGGCCTCGGCTCAAAGCGTCCTTTGCAGCTGTACCTGCGCGAGCTGCTGCGGCTCATGCACCCCCGCTTCCACCAGCACCTCTGTGCCCTGGGAGAGGACGGCCTGCAGATGCTCTTCTGTCACCGCTGGATCCTGCTCTGTTTCAAGCGGGAGTTCCCGGAGGCCGAGGCCCTGCGCATGTGGGAGGCCTGCTGGGCTCACTACCAGGTGAGGAGCTGGCACGGGCAGGGCATGGTCCGTGCCCCTCAGCAGGCACTGCAGAGTTCCCATAAAGCCTCTTAGTAGCAAAGCAGCCAAAATAAATCAGTGTTACAGAGGGTCTGTAACTATAGAAGAACCATATCTGTGTAGCAGGAGGATGGAGCCCTGCTCCTGCCTCTCCTTGGGGATGTCCGGGGTTCAAAAGGAGGTGTTTCAGAAAGTACTGAACACCCACTTATGAAGTTCAGGCTTCTCTTACACAGCTGGGAAATGTCTTCCCAAAAATCACTGGTCTGCTCTGAACACTGTGGTGCAAGCTTTGCTGCCATGCTGTGAAGAGAAGAGGCTTTGGCTCATCATCTGTGGGCCAGAATTCACCAGGAACTCACGTTCTCACCACTGGGCAGAACTGGAGAGAGCAAAAATTCTCACCAAGGACCCACTTGTGGAGGGTGGGAGGTGAAGCCAGAGCTCTGCCTCCACCTGCTGCACAGCAGCCCCTGTGTTCTCATTGCAGACAGACTATTTCCACCTCTTTATCTGCGTGGCCATCGTGGTGATTTACGGGGATGATGTCATTGAACAACAGCTGGCCACTGACCAGATGCTGCTGCATTTCAGCAACCTGGCCATGCACATGAACGGGGAGCTCGTACTCAGGAAGGTAAATACCCAGGGGCTGGGGCTCGGGTCCAGGGATGAGTCAGGCTGTTGAGGAAACCAGGGACTGATGCTTCAGCTTCTCATTGCCTGGATCCCTGTGCCTGGCTGGAGCCCAGGAGGGTGGGATGCTGCTCTTTGCCTGGAGGTGACAGTATGGTTAGGATAACCCTTGGCTGGGATAACCCATGCCCATGGTCAGGGAAAGGGCAGACAGAGCAGTTGGTGCTGTTATCCCCACTCCATCTCAGCTGGAGTGATGGAGCTGTGGGATGAGCTGTGGTGTGTGGCAGCCCCTGCGACGTCCCACTGTCCCAGTTAACCCTGAGCTCTGTGTTCAGAGGGACATGCCTTTGCTGAAGCTCAGGTAGCCAAACAGGAGGGTGGGAGAGGAAGCCACGGGCCACCTCAGCTCTCCGTGTTCATCCCCCAGTGAGGAGTGAATGTTTCCCCTCTCTCCCTGCCCTCTAGGCCAGGAGTCTGCTCTATCAGTTCCACCTGCTCCCCCGCATCCCCTGCAGCCTGCACGACCTCTGCAAGCTGTGTGGGACAGGGATGTGGGACAGTGGCTTCATCCCCGCCGTGGAGTGCTCCGGCCATCACCCCGAGTCCGAGAGCTGCCCGTACGGAGGGCTGGTGGAAGTGTCTTCTCCTAGACCAGGAAGTGAAGGCAAGAAAGGCCTGAAAACACGGGATGTCTTTGCCTTCCGAAAATAGCTGAGAGGAACAGGGTGTGACGACGGAAGGGACGGGCAGGAAGGATGTGCATAGGAAAAAATGTTGAAGACGAAAATGGAGGAATAGCTTGTCAAGATTCCTGAGAAGACTGGAAGGTGGGGAATGGAAGAGGAATTAAATTGCTCTACAGGGGAAGCAAGTTCCAGTGCATGGATGGTGGAACCTGAGCAAAAGGCATCGACCCAGGAACTGTGTTGACACGTTTGCATTTGGTTTTGTTAGAAACAAGCTTTTCTAGGTCTTATCAAGGACTTTTTATTCTGCCTCTGGGACTGGACTGGTTATCAACCAGAACTTTCTTACTTGTTGATGAGAAAGGAGAGCACTGCAGAGAGCCAAGTGCACAGGCAGTGTTGGTGTGGCCGGGGCAGGAGCAGAGCTGGGCGAGGCACCCGGAGCTCACCGTGCACTCTCCGCTTCAACCAGCACGTGCAACACGGGGCTGCTCTCTAAAGCCATAGAGACCATTTTAATTATCATCTGCCAAAAATAAATCTGCAGACCATTGGGATTGCAGGGAAGGTGTCTGCTTTGTCGGTAAGGAAGGACTGGTCAGCTCAAGGTCTTGTCTCTGGCCTTTTCTATAGGATATTCTGGCTGGTGTGATATTTTTTTTCCATTTGTACAGAAATTGTACAGCCCTGGCTCTCACAGCACTGCTTCTCTGAGCTGGGGTATTTCACAGACACCATCCAAAGTTTCTTCTTCACAAGGTAGAAATTCTCCCCTGTGAGGGTGGGGAGGCCCTGGCACAGGTTGCCCAGAGAAGCTGTGGCTGCCCCATCCCTGGAAGTGTCCAAGGCCAGGTTGGACGGGGCTTGGAGCAACCTGGGCTAGTGGGAGGTGTCCCTGCCCATGGCAGGGGGTGGGACTGGATGAGCTTTAAGGTCCCTTCCAAACCAAAAAATTGTGTGATTCTCTGATTCTATGACATTACAGCAAAGCTGTTCCTTTATGCTGACAACTACAGACTTCAGACACTTTAGTCTGTTGTTTCCAGTATGTTTCCCATTGTGTTTCCCTTGGCTCTCCTCAATTACTGAATAGTTACTGTCCTTGCCTGTCACTGCCACAGGCTGTGGCACATCCACTCCACTGTGGGCTTTAGGCTGTTCAGTTGGTGCCAGTGGTGCACCCTGTTCCCCATCCCAAAGTGAAAACAAAACTTGCCTTGTTGCAGCCGTTTTTGCTGAGCTCTGTCTGGTGAAGGTTTCCCTTGGGGTATTTTTGAAAGGACAGCGTGTTTCTCCTCTTGTCTGCTATAAAATTTGCCAACCAGAAGTGGAGCTGGGGCTTTGAGCCCTGTTGCCAAAGGTCCTTACCAAATTCAGTGGCCTCCAAAGGTGTGTCCTGAGCCAGTGTTTGTGCCAAACAGAGCCAGGGGAACAGTTTCCTTGTAGGAATGGGAAAGGAGATGAGGTGACAGCAGTGTTGGGGGTCTGCAGCCTTTCCTGGCTGTCCTGCTCCCTCTCACTTCCTCCACACTGCTTCCCACACAGCTGTCCTGGGCAGGCTGGGTGAGGCCGTGCTCACTCCCAGCTCTGCCTCTCAGCACGTTTGTACCCTCAGTAGCACTTGTGGAACCCCCTTGTCCTCGTGCAGTGCCGGGGGGGTTCCTGCACCTGACAAGCACATTTTTCCTAAAATCCTTCTGCAAGGCCTTACCCACGTGCCCTGTTCCTGCTGGGAAGTGAGGCTGGAGCCGGGATGCTCCGTGTGAAGCCAGCACAAGCCAAGGGCACGCTGTGTTCCTGAGGGGAAGGAGCCTTGCCCCACTGCAGGCACCACACTGAGGGCTGGCTGTTGCGTGGCAGAAGGACAGTTTGGCTCTCACTTTGTGTGCCTTTAATTCAGAGGATGAAAACCTTCCCCTGGATGAGAGCAATGGGGAAACCCACTGCAGGATGGCACAGCTCCGAAGTGAGCTGGGCTTTGGCAGGTGACACCTCCTGTAAGGGCTGAGGCTGCTTTGCTCTGGGGCAGGGAGTTCGTCGAGATTTATGATGTTTCAGTGAATAATAAAGTTTGTGTGAGGCCTCTGTGTGTCTGTTGCTGAGCAGGCTGGGAGCTGCACCTCACAGGCAAGGACAGTGCTTGGCCAGGCACCGTCCCCAGCTTGAGCTGCTCGTTTTGGAGCCCCTCAGGGACGTGGTGGGTGCTGGGGCTGTGTTGCTGCCCCCAGGCCCCGCTCAAGTCATCCTGGGGACGTGTGGCAGCACTGGATGGATCCATCCAGATGGAAGCTCAATGTGGTGGTGGCTGAATTCGGGTCAGAAGAACTGCACGGCAGAAAGTGCCAGAAGCACCTTCCTGCAGAGCAGCTTGGTGGCACCGGGACAGGCGCCAGCTCCCTGTGGGGACAGCAGGGGCCGGGCACTGCCTGCTGCCACCTGCCTCCTGGTGTGGGACGGGCATGGCCACGAGGCCTTCACAGCTCACCCGCAGTGCCAGGGCAGCCGGAGCTCACCGGGAGCGCTGTGAGGAGCAGCAGCACATGGGCAGCTCTGCCAAGCGTGGCATGCTGGGCACAGGGGGAGAACAGCCCCCTCCTCAGCTCGAGGGGTGCTGGGCATGGGGGGACACGGCCCCCTCCTGAGCTCCCCCCTGCCCACAGAGGGCTGGGAGGCACCAGCAAACCCCTCCCAGAAGAGCCGGAGCTGGTTTTGCTGCAGCACTCATTCCCAGCCAGTAAAAGACAATAGGAAGAGATGAAGTAGATAATTTGGAGCATTATTTTTCCACTATTAAAATGTCATTCAGCAGTGTGGAAATCACTCAGGATTCGTTTAGTTAAAGACTCTGCACTGCAGTTTTCCAGCACGTGGAATAAGCTGGGTTCTGTTTGAAGTGGGGCTCAGCTCTGGCAGTGCATGGCTGGGATTGGTGTGCCAGCCTGAGCCAGCTCTCCTGTGCCTGCTGTTCCCTGAGGGTCCTGCTGCCAGCAGGAGACTTCAGGTGTCTGTGCTCCCCATCGAAGCCTCCTGAACCCCTGGCACACACTGACCCCACTTTGCCACAGTCAGGGAAACAAAGGTCCCCAGCTGCTCCCAATGACCAGCAGTGCTCACATCCCAGTGACCCAATTCCAGCCTGTTCATTAGCTTGTGATGCCATTTAACTCTCATTGGAGATTCACAACCTTCTGAGCTTGTTTTGGGAGACAGGGGTCTGTGGAGCCAACTTGGAACTCTCTGGCAGCACCTGGGGTAGGGTCAGGAGCAACCGTGGGATTCCTCTGCGATGAAAGGACAGTGGGTCTCCGAGGTCCTTCTGACCTATCCCTACAAGATTTTCCCTTGTAACACACTCTTTGCCATCTGAAAAAAAAACAAGGAACAAAAAAGCAGCTGGGCTTGGTCCCTACAGAGGAGGAAAGTGGATCCTAGAAACAGTGACCCTCACGTGGCGTCTCCTCGGTCACCGCCCTGAGCGTTGCATTAGCGGCAGCTGAGCAGCCAAAAATAGACCCTTGCGAAGGTAAATAGTCAGCGTAAGCCTCTTTAGCCTCAGCCTTGAGCTGACACATCCTCCTGCCTCCCGCGGCCGGGGGGAAGGGGAGCAGGGAGGAAAGAAAAGCGAGTCCTGGCTCCTGTGGTAACACTCCCGTGGTAACGCTCCGCTCCGTAATCCCAGCGGGAACCCAATCCCTGCACCGGGAACCCAGAGTGGAGCAGAGCCCTGCACAGCCCGACCCCTCCGGGGGGAGACGGGGCTGTGCTGCCATGGCCCATCCCGGGGTGCCTGGGCTGCTGCTGGGCACGGGGGAGAGGGCAGAACTGCCCCGGTCCATCCCGGGGCTGGGAGGGGGCACGGAGCCATCCCACATGTGGGCGAGCGGGAGGGGATCAATGGATCGGCTTCCTTCGACCTTGGCATTGAGCACTGACCACGCAGGTGGCAGTGATGTCCAGCCAAGCCACCCCTGGAGTTTGGTCCACTGGGGAAATCAGCACCTGTGAGCAGAGCATGGGCAGGTGGGGGGGCTCGGCTCCGCTTCCCCGGGCTGGGTGTGTTTGGATGTGGCTGTTGGGCTGTTCTGTCGCGTGACGCTGCCTGTCAAATGAAAAATTACAGTTCACAAGAACAAAGAGACTCACCTGAGTTATTACAAGCACCAAAGAATTTCAAACCACACGTAGCCTGTCCCCCCTGGGCTGGCTGATTAATCCCTGGGTCACTCTGCTTGGGTCACAAAAATAGACTAGTCGGGCCAGCCGGAGCTCACGGTCACATCCCGCCGTGGGCGCTGCCCAGCCCTGCCCCAGCACGGCACTTTGGGCTCTGCATGCCCTTTATTTCACTCATTAAACACAAACACAACGTGTGATGGGGTTTCACAGCACCTGGAAGGAAAACAGAGGCTGAGGCAGCCCTGGCAGAGCCCTAATACACCAGATCCTTCAAAATTCAGCAAGTTCAGGCCCTGCCAAAGGTCCTGCTCTGTGTGGCAAAGAAGCAGCAGGAGAAGGAGCAGCCTAAGGACTCTTCCTGGGATTTTTGATTTTGTTTGGCTTGAGTTTGTCTTTCAGAAACCACAAACAAGTTCAGCTGCTTCTGTCTGCGGCCGGGGCTCGACTCACCTTGGCAGTGGCAGAGGCAGCCGGGGAGGTGCTGGATGATGGGCATCTGCCAACGTCCTCTCTGCTCTCCAGAGGTTTCTGCAGAGGAGACACAGGGTGTGTGGGGGGGCTGGGATATGGTAAACACCTTGGTAGAGTGATCCCAACCCCCTGCATGACCCTGAGCCCTCGGCACCGGGCAGAGCCTGTGCTGTGAGTGAAGGCAGAGAGCCCTTTGGTTCTGCTTGTGCCAGGAAGCAAGGGCACCCAGCGCAGCAGGAGCACTGGGAAGGTGCTGCTGGCACAGTGGGACAGAGGGTCCCAGCCCCTGGAGCAGCCCCACACCATGGGAGTCCCCAGCCCCGGCCGGGGTGAGGTGCAGCCCAGACAGGCTGGGGAAGGGGTGCCACGGAAAGGGTGCAGGAGAGCCGGGTGTGGAGCAGCTTCCCCAGGCTGAAAGATACCGTGTACCCTCCTGCAGGTCTGTGGGGCCAGGGGCAGGCCTGGCTGCCACAGCCAGAGGGTCACAGCTGCCCTGACACAAGCTCCACGGAGGCCGTGCTCAGGCTGGCAGGAAAGGGTTAAGGCGCTGCCAGAGCGGGAATGAGAGCAGGGAATTCAGCTGCTGACGCAGGTAGGATCTGCCACGAGCATCCCAGTGCACACACAGCAGCATCACCCTCAGCTCCTGAGCTGCTTTGGAGCCCCCCACGAGGGGGGAGTGGGTGACAGACCCACCCACACACAGGGAGCAGACCGGGGCCACCCCCCATGGCACTGCTGGGGTCATCTCAGGGTGCCCACCCCACTCCTTGCTGCCACAAACATGGCCTGACCCAGCCCTTGTCCAGCAAATGGCAGCTGGAAGGATTCTCAATGCCCTGAGATGCTCCCAGGCATCACAGAGGTGTGGGGCAGAGCTGAGCCCTGCCGGGAGGGTGGCACTGCAGGGCAGTCGAGGAGGGTCTGCATGTGCTGAGCTCTCTGTTCCTGAAAAACCACTTGTCAGTGGTTTGGGTCACAAAAAGACTCAGAACAAGCAGGGCTGGAAGAGGTGGCACAGGAAGAAATGGATAACTGAGACCTGGTGCTCCTTGGGCTGCTCCCCTGTGTGGGATGGGATGGGACAGGATGGGACGGGATGGGATGGGATGGGATGGGATGGGATGGGATAGGGAGCCCACAGAACCCCATCACTTGGCTTCTCCTGGGCTTCACATACATGAGAGGAAGAGCCAGGCAGTGTTTCTGCTGTGTCTGGCCAGGGGGAAGCAGTGAGGGGAGATGGAGAACCAGGGAGGGGATACAGCCCTGCGGGAAGTGGGGGCCAGAGAGAACGCAGCCCTCAGGTCTGTGCAAGCCCTGACCTTGCCAGAGCTGGGATGGCCCCTGAGAGCCCTCAGGTTGATGAGATTCCCCTGAAACAGGGACCTTTTCCCATGCAGGTTCATCACTGCTCTGTCTGGGTTCTGCCATGCCCTCCCTGCCAGGCCAGGGCAGCAGCAGTGGTGGGGCTGTGGGTCCGGGGTCACCGTGGGTCTGGTGTCACCGTGGGTCTGGTGTCACCACGGTGTGTGGCACTCCAGGCTCGAGAGCAGAACCCAGTAAAGGACTGTTTGCACCGAGTCCCTGCCAAGGCCACGTGTGCTGCCCTCCAGGAGCTGCTAGGAAGTCAGGCCCGATGGAAATATAATGGGATAATCGATGGGCCATTGTTGCTCAGCTTAATTTAGCTGCTCAGGCAGGGAATGAACGGTGTGGATGTACGTCAGGAGCCAAGGCAGGAGATGAATCAGCCCCGTGTCCTCTGTGGCACAGGGGACAAGAATGGGCACAGGCACCTGCTGGGCCAGGGGCTGAGCCCCCAGACCCCTGTGGCAGGGGCACAGGGTGTGGGGAAGTGTCATTAATGGGGATTTACTTTGCTTTGTCTAACACCAGGTCTGAAATGGCTGCACTGGGCTCAGTGTTACACACCTGCATCGCCAAAACCCCCTGGGGAGCTGCAGCAGGAGCAAGGAAGCTGCTGGGTGAGCTGGGATGGGGAGCTGAGCGCTGGGGATGGCTTGGAGAGGACAGGACACGGCTGGTGCTTGGGCTCAGGAAGGACACTGCTGCTGCCAGGACTCTTCTCAACCACAGCCCAGGAGCCCCCCAGCCCTCCTGTCCCAGCTCCCCCTCCCAGGACAGCCTGCCAGCCTGTGCACAACCTGGCTCGGAAGGCCCCAGGGGATGCCATTTGGGGACAGTCCCCCCACCCAATCCCCCTCACCAGCTGGAAGCACAGCTCTCCAGACTTCACACTTTGCCCTGCAGCTCAGCAGTGCCCACCCTGATACCTGGGGAATCGCCCTTCCTCCTCACTGTTTGCCTTCCTCGCATTCCTCCGGGCTGGCTCACACCCCACCCGGCCCTGCAGTTCAGGCTTTCCTCGTGGATTAGTCACAGCTGGGTGATGGGGCTCTTCCCTGCCCCTCTCTGCAGAGTCCACCCCGCCTGATGTGTTTGCTGCTCCCTCCCCTCTGCCTGAGCTCCTGCCCCACCATCCCACCCCTTGAGACACCTCCAAGCCAGGCATCCCCCAGGGCAGATTTGTAGAGTGGCTTCAGCCTGGATTTCATTTTCGTGCTCTCAGCTCATGCCAGTCCCTCCCGGCCCCACTGATTCCCATGTCCTGGCATCCTGAGCACCTCCTGAGTGTGAACACACTCCCTGTGTGCTGCCACTGCCACTCCACTAAGGGTGACGTTGGATAAAAGCAGCTCTGGCTCCTCAGCCCTGGATGGGGCACCTGGGACCAAGTCAGCAAGTCCCTTCCCGGGCTGTGTGACCAGCAGGAGCTCGACTCCAGCTCTGGCCGTGCCCATGCAGGACCAGCCAGATCCCCTGGGCACCCATATGTGTTAGTGGGGGTCTGCCCACGGCCACAGGGGATGCCTGGCCCTTCCCCAGGGTCAGTGAGGCACAGAGCTGGCAGCAATGGGCTGGGGGAGACCCAAAGCACCCTTTCCATGGGGTTGGCCCGGCCCCCAGCCCCGATTCCCGCTGGCAGCTCCCCGGGATGCCCCAGCACACAGAGATGCCGCAGACCCAGCGCCAGCGCCCTCCCCACACTGCCTTTTATGGCCCTGCTGCAGCCACTGCCCAAACATGGGCTGCGGGATGGCGGAGCTGGAGCCTCCCTGGGGCTGGCCCTGAGGCCGCTGAAGGTGCCCCAGACAGCCCAGCTCAGGCAGCCACGCTGGGGGAGCTGGGGCTGAGCAGCAAAGCGTCGGTGTCACCAGCACACCACTCATCGGGGGCTCTCCAGGCACCCTGCAGCTCATCCCCATCCCTCTGCCCTCACAGCTCCCACCCCTGCCTCAGACAGCCCTGCCCTGTGCTCCAGCCTGTCACTTTGCACCCCAAACCGCAGGGTCCCTGCAGACCAGCACGGCACAGCTCGCACCCAGCCACGGCACACGCAGCCCTGGTTTTGCTCCCAGAGCTGCTCTGAGCAGAGAGAAGAGGGGCCAACGGGCACTGCCAGCCCCAGCAACCCTCCTGTGCCCCCTGCCCGGGCAGGGCTGGCAGGGAGGATGCGCCTGCCGAGCGGCTCAGGGTGTGTCAGAAACCAAATGACTCAATGGAGCCCACAGTGACACCCCCAAGGGCAGCTCCTGCCACTGCGGGGCTCCAGTAGCTCCTCACCTCCATCCCAGCCCCATCCAGGCTCGAGCTGGTCACCACAGGCTGGGACACAGGTGAGACCCCGTGGTCAGTGCTGGCCGTGACAGGGACCCGAAACTGGGTGTTGGGGCAGAAAGGGAGCGGGGGCAGGAAGGGGATGATGGGCAAGGCAGCAGCAGGGGGGAGTCCAGGACTGAGCCCCGTGTTGCACCAGGGCTCCTGATGTCCCCTCCAGCATGAGGAACACGAGGAAACTGCCTGTGCTGTATTTCCTGGCTGCGGGCAGTAAATCCTCGGGGCCCAGGACAGCAGTTGTTGTGTTTGTGATGACAGAGCTCCATGAATCAGCGCTGCCCTGTGATCCTGGCTGCCTGGGCAGAGTGTCAGCATTGCCACGGGGGACCCCCCACATCCCTCAGCAGTGCCAGTGCTCCTGGGATGGGCATCCCTGCCTCGTGCTCCAGCCCGTGCCAGGATGCTGCTGTGCCCAGTGCCAGGGCAGCTGTGGGGGAGTGGCAGAGCCAGGGTGTGTTCTGGGGAGTGAAGAATTGAGCTCAGGAAGCAAAGCATCTCTCGTGCTGCCCGTGAGACAGCTGGAGTTCCCAGAACCTGCTCAGCATCCCCGGGGGAAACCAGACAGCGAGCAGCAGCCTAAAAATAGCTGCCCAGGGCACATGCAGTCGCCTGAGAGAAGGGGAAGTGAAAAGGGAGATGAGCTGCAGCTTTCCAAGGAACAGACCCCAGCCCTGCTCACTTTGCCACCCCCCATGGGTGAATGGCAAAGTCTTTGCTGCAACACCTTCGCCTGAACGTTTGGCATGAGAAAGCATCTGAGGGTCAGGCACTAACACCCACAGAGCCCAGGACAATGTCACTGTGGGATGGGATCACTGTGCCAGGTAGGAGCAGTGCAGAATCCCAGGAACCACTTTGAGTCCCCACTTGGTTCTGTATAACCAAGTCCAGGTAGTCCAAGGCAGGGCAGAGGTTGCAGGAGCCAGTCTAGCCTGTCAGTGACCAGTTGTGTCTCCCAGTTGTGCTCACTCAGCTCCTGTGTGGCTGTTCCCAGTCACCCAAACCCAGCACGAGCAGCGCAGTGCTCAGCCAGGAGCCCAGCGCCTGCTCTGCCCTATCCAGCACCCGTGCAAAGGGCTCCTAGATCATCAGCCCTTGGGTTTAGGGAATTTATAGGCCATGAAAATGTCTTCCCTGCCCAGGGCTGAGCCTTCTGCAGCAGCAGAGTGACCTGTGCTGGGTGCAGGTGCTGAATTGGTGCCCGAGCCCCATCAGCTGGGACAGGAGCAGGGACAGAGAGCGGCCCCCAAGTGCCTTGGACTGAGGTCCTGCCCTGCAGACACCGATGGGCTCCCAGCCCTGGGCAAAGCATCCACCTCCTGATGGGTTTAGTGCAGTTCGACTTGGGTCAGACTAAGCAGCTTTGGAGCAGGGAGCTCTGGTGACGGCACAACGAGCGGGCAAACAGCAGGGCCAGGAAATCTTTCTTTGAGATCATAAACACTTGGTGTGCTCTGCCGAGGAGCTGAAGTGCCAGGGCAGTCTGCGGGCTGGCGAAGCCATCTTGCAGCGAGGATGGGCTGGGCTGGACCTGCCGAGGCGCTGAACGCGAGCGGAAGGAAGGCAGAGGGAAGGGCTGAGAGGAGCTGTGCCGCTGCCTCGGCTCAGGTGCAGGGAATGGAAACTGCCTGACCACAGAGCTGCTTCCTCCCTCCCCGCACACCAGCGCCCCGTGAGCCGGGCAGGAACCCTGCGAGCCCCAGGCACAAACCCTGCGAGCCCCGGGCACAAACCCTGCGAGCCCCGGGCACCTCTGCCAAACGAGGCTTTCTGTGGCTGCCGGGTGCTGTCGATGGCTCTGCTGGAGGGGGAAAGGGCAGGGGCTGAGTCCTTCACTCCCACACAGCAGCACTTGGCCAGGTTGGGGCTGTGCAGCCTCCCCATCCATGGCACAGCTGCTGGATCCACCCCTGCAGCTCCCAGCTTGCTCCCAAGGGAACCACGTGCCTGGAGCAAGGATCCCGTAGCCTTTCCTTCGAGGAGACCCCAGATCACGGCCCCAGACCCACCCAGTGCATGGCACAATGCCAGTCCTGGCTGTTCCGTGACAGCCACGGCTCACGGTACCACCAGCCAGGACTCTGCAGCCCTGGGGACGCTGAAGGGCCTGTTTCTCACAGCCCTCAGAGCCCGAGGTCCCCATCCCTGCAGTGCCAGGCAGCACCTCCACAGTGCCCTGTCCAGGGCTCATCTCTGCTGTGCTGGGTGGTTTGCCCGTGTGCCAGCTCCGCCGTGTGCCATGCCCGGACCAGGAGGTGGGGCGTGTGCTGACAAGGCCCTCGCTGCTCCTCTTCCCACAGCTCCCCGAGCAGTCCCAGCCCAAACCAGCAATTATCAGCTCTCTGTGGGCGATCACTGATCTCACCACTGCACAGCCCGGGGAGGGGAGGCCGGGATGGCAGTTTGGATCGGCGCCAGGTGGCATCGAATTGCTCTGCCAGAGGAGCTGGTCCCGGCCCCGGCAGCACCGGGTGCTGCACAAGCAGCTGTGGGAGCAGAGCACAGACAGAAAAGTTCCCGGTACCCACAGAGCAGGCTGCAACTGCCTTCAGCTCTAATCTTAGCAGATCAATCAATCAATCTTTGTGCTTAAATAGCTTGGCATGGCCAGCCCACTTTCCTCTGCAGCCAGGGAAGGCCTTACAAACACTTCTCCCTCCCAGGAAGCATTGCCTGTGTGGGTGGGAGGCAGGAGAGCTCGTTTGTGGGATGAGGCGGCTGCACCCCTAGGGGTGCTGTGCCTGGACTAAGTCCCTTTTCCTGGGCTCAGCCCAGCTCCTGCCCAAGAGTGAGAAGTGGCACTGAGTGTCTGGAGGCTCAGAGGGAGGAGTGGGCATGGGGCCATCCCTGCTGCAGGTGGAGGAGTGCATGGACCTGAAGAGCATCCTCACCACCGCCACGGGCAGATGCAGCCACGCCGGGACACACAGAGACCCAGTTCTGATGGAGAAAATCTCATAATTACACTCAGCTGCCAAGGAACAGCATCGGCTTAAGTGATAAGAGGGGGAAGAGCACCAAGGACAGATCTCTCCATGGCTGCTTGGAGCCGAGGGGGATGATGGGGAAGGTCCAGGGCAGGGTGGGGCCAGTGACAGGCATCAGGCTCCCTGTGGTACGGGGGAAGGAGTTCCCATCTCCCTCTGCCCCGGGGAGGTGGGAATGCTTCCAGGGTGGGAGTGCATCCCAGACAGCCTGCATTGCTCTGGGAATGTGAGGCAGGCAGGACCTGCTCCCACCAGCTGGGTGCTGAGCCCTGTGCTGTGGAAGGAGGGTCACAGCCAGGGACGGAAGGACTTCAGTGCCTCTTTCCTCTGAATTTCCCCCGACTTGCCTGGCTCTAAGAAGATTAAAGACAGATGGTCTCTGAGGCTCCCTCGATGGCACCCATGCTTGAGGCTGGGGGGAAGGCACAGTGGAAAAGAGCCCTGGGGAAGGGGGGTTATTCCCAGCTAAGACCCCAAGTGATGGAGCCCAGTGGGAACCTGCTGTTACGTGCTGCCCTCCCTGCTTGTGCTGGCTGCAGCTCTGCAGAGCAGGGCTGTCACTCCTTCTTCCCTGCAGATGAGCCAGCCTGGGAGCTCCAGGGGTGAGGGGAACCCAGCCGTGTCCCCAGAGTGGCTTCTCTGGATAGTGCTGCCATGTGTCCTCTCGTGCCTCGGCCCCTCCATCGGCTGCACTAAACCAGCTCTGCTGTGCTGTGTTAAACTGCTGTGGAAGCACAATGTGTGCTCCTGCAAGTATCTCGTTCCTGGGGATTCTGGAAGTGGCACTAGAAAAAAGCATTCACCCAACACAGCCCCGTGTGCCCCAGCGGCAACGATGCACTTGTGAAGCCATTTAAATTTCCACGTGATGACCCAGTTCAGGGTGGTTTCGCCTCTGGATTTTCCCACTGCTGCTGCCTCTGGGTGGGTGGTGGCAGCTCCAGACCTCACTGCCGTGCTGGATTTTAAGGCCACCATGCTGACAGTTCCAGCCTCAGGTGCTCAGGCTCATCCTGAGTGTTACAAAATTCTGGGCACTCGGTGTCTGAGGATACCTGTGTGTGCTCACTGGCCCCGGATGTTTTACTGATAGCTTTGAAGAATGAGCAGTTTTGCAAAGGGATTTTTGCTGCTGCCTGTTACACTGGGGGCAGGGCACATCACTTCAGCTGCTGCAGCAAAGGTGGTGGGGATGCTCCGGGAGGGGGTGGAGGGGCAGGTTCAGTGCATGTGTTGGAGTAAATTCCAGCCCAGCTGCCAGACTTGACTCTTCCTCATCATTTTAAAGCCAGCAATCACTGAGCTTCCCCGCACCAGCACTGGGGCTGAGCTGGGAGGCAGAGGGGCAGCCTGTATTTAGAAGGAGACAATAATTGCAAGTCAGATTTGCTTGTTCAATACTCTATTGACAGATTTGCCTTGGCAACCTGGAACAGGGTTTCATTGTTCACATCGTACTTCATGGCATCCTATTGATTGGGTGGGTGGGTTTAGGTTTTTGTGGGTTTGCTTTTTTTTGTCGTTTCTTTTTCCAAGCCTACCTACTCATCCTTTTCTTGTCTTTCTCCAGCACAGTATTGACCTCGACAAGGGCTGTGTTATACTCTGTTGTTCAGACTGGCCACAACTTCCAATGCAAGCCAGTGCTGACAAAAGCAGAAGGGCAAATCCTGTAGCCCAGCTGGCCAAGGCTGCAGGCGGCCAGGTAGGGATGAATGGGGCCAGTGCCCTCCCCCCGCTCCAAGGACACGGCAAAGTCCGTTTCTGGCCTGCGGGAGCGGCCTTGAAGGAAACGCTGTAACTATTCATGAATTAACTTTCTGTTATGATTTGGTGCTCAGCCTGGCGTGCTCCTGGCTCTGTAGGCTTGGGAGGAACCGCTGGCCTTGTTGGGGCGGAGGGGAGGAAAAGGCAAGCACCCAAACTGCAGCCTTGGAGTCGCCTTGGTGGAGCTGGAGGATTACAGCTGGAAGAGAATTGCTGTTTTAAATTGCTAATAATGATACAGACTAATGAGCAACATCAGAAATGATGGCACGTGTAATCAGTGCTGCTTGATGGCAAACATAGAGCAGGGCTGCAGGAGCTACTGGCGTACAGGGCGAGGGGAAGTGGAGCATCTTGTTCTGGAGAGGCGGAACCCACCCCAAGCGAGGCACTGACACAGAGCTGGCTCTGGCTCCGGGGTAAAAACTTTATAAATAATGATGAAAAGGATAAACCTAGACAGACATCAGCTCTGGGTACATGGAGGGAATAGGGCCAGCAAGTATTTGAGGGGAAATTGCCTTGGTATGCTTCCTAGCACCTGCAGGAGGCCCATCTGTCTCCGACTGTTAGAGGTTTTGTCTTACAGCTGCACCCCAGCAGCCCCCCCTCGGGATCAGGCCCCTGCCTGGGCATACAGGAGGTTGAAGCCCCCAGTCCTCCACCTCGGACAGGATCTTCCTGCTGAAAGCAGCAGCAACTATTGCTGATGCTCTGCAGAGGAAGAGGAATCCCAATTTTTGGCCAGGTGTGCGGTGGAGGGGAAGGTACCCACCAAATGTGTGTCTGTACCTGCCTGATCCACAGACAAAACAGCAACAAACTGCTCGGGACCAACCTGCTGCTTTCTTGGCTTTAAAGGCAGCAGTTGGCTCATGTTCCTTTTGGTTGGAAACCCCTTTCCTTGTCTCTTCTCTGTGATATGCCCCAGCCAGTCAGGAAAAGGCAACAGTTGGAAACGCTTCCCACTTTCCTTATTTAGGCTATTTTATGTGGTTCAAATAAGGTGTCCTCTTTGGGCCTGACAAAGGGAAAGATGTATCAGTTCATGAACTGCTGCTGCCTGAGCAAGGTAAGAGACAGAAAATCACCACCATTACCATCATTACTGCGAATCATGTGCAGTCAGCCCCGTAACAGAAAGCAGATGAAGATCCTGCAGGAACCTGCAGGACGGGAGCTGCTGCTGAGCTGTGGGAGCCAGGGGCCAGGCAGTGATTAAAATGCTTTTAATATTGGTTTTCAGTGTTGCTTTCACTTTTTCTTTTTTTTTTTAATATATATTATATTTCATCAACAGCCTCTAAAACTGCTTCTGAGGCAGGTTCTACAAGATGCCAAGGATGTTTGGTCACACATTTAAAAATATATGTATTTTTTCTATATATGCAGCCAGCCAGACTTTGCCCTCCTCGTCGCCTATTCCCGACTGTGTCCTGGGAAGAGCAGAGCTTTCCTTGCCAGGCTGGACCAAGACCTGGACATGCTCTCCAGCTTACCCAGGCAGGGGAGGAACTGCACCAAATCATGCTCGTCCCTGGGCATTTAGTTTATTGCGAGCATTAGCGGTTTGTGCTCGGCTTGTCTCCTCTGGCAACAGGAGAAGCTGGAAATGTCAAAGGGGAGGGTTAACAAACTCCACTGGCATAAATTTCAATGAATGTATGTTTCTTAGGAAAACCACTAAGTTAAAAAAAAAAAATTAAATCTTCCTGTGTGTGCTTTCCTTGGGCTGCTGTTCACAATGGATAATAATTCTTACATTAAGCCCCTTCGGCCCTCCAGGGAAATCAAAATTGTAATATCAGTTTGCTTTTTATTGGCTCGGCTCTGCGATCGTGGCGGCTGCGTCTTTGTTAGGGGCTGCGGCGCGGTGACATTCAGCGGTGCCTCCCGGTGTGTCCCCTCGGGGCCCGGGCAGCGCCCCCGAGGGCGCGGGCTGCTGCCGGCCGGGGCCGCGCGGGCCGGGGTCGGACCGGCCCCGGGGGGACAGAAAACGTCCTCGGGGCACGGGGGATGCTGCCCGACCCCCGGCAAAGGAGCCGCACCAGGCCCCAGTGCCGCTCGGGCTCAGCCCCGTCCCTCCCGCACCCCGGAGAAAGTCGCCGGGAGCCCCACGGGCGGTCCCGGCCCCGCGGGGATCGGCCGCCCCGCCCGAGGGCCGGCGGGATCGTGGTGGCACCGGGACCCCCCGCCCACCCCGACCCCCGGGGTGGCCCCGGTGTCACCCGACGCGAAGCACAGCCCGGCACCTGCGGGAACCGCGCCCCGGGAGCCGAGTTCCCCCGGGAGGGGCCGAGGACTCCACGCCGCGCCGGGAGTTGCCCCACGGGTGTCCGTGGTTCCGCCGTCCTGCGCCCGGGGTGCGGTTCCCGGGCCGCTCCCGCAGCGGCGGCGGGGAGGCCCGGAGCTACCGGCCCGGGACTCTCGCCGGGACGGTGCCCGGCCCCGCTCCACCTGCCCGGGGGAAGGTGCCCCCCGCGCCGGCACGGCTGCGTTTCCCGGAGCAGTGCGGGGAGCGGCCGGGTGGCCCCGCTGGCAGCCGCGGACACGAGCGAGGCTCAGCCGGCTCCCCGCGATCCGGCCAGCGAGGAGCGAGTGCGCGGAGCCGCCCGGCCCGGGCTCCCCGAGCGGCCCCGCCGTGCGCGGCTTCCGGCACCGGGCGGGGGAAGCGCCGCCACCTGCCCCGGGCCCGGGCCCGCCGCCGCTCGGTGTCCCCGGGCCGGGAGCAGAGCGATCGCGGGGACCCGCTGGGCAGCGGGGCGAGGGCTCCCCCGGGCAGGGTCGGGCCCCGCGGTTGGCGGCAGCGGCCCGGGCCATGCCGGGGTGGGCGCCACCGCCTCCCGGGCCCGGGGCTGCCCGCGACGTGGCGCGCCGGGGAGCCCTCCCGAGGGCTCGTCCCCCGCGGGGACCCCCCCCGCGCATCCTCGGGCCGGACCCCCCGCCCGACCCCTCTCCCCCCACGGGCGCGGGTCGCGCACCTGCCCCGCGGGCTGTGCCGCCCCGCGCCGGCCCCGTGGGGGCCGTGCTGAGTCACGCGTGGGGCGGGGGCCGGGCTGCCCGCGCCCCCCCTCCCCGCGCCGCCGTGCCCGGCCCCCGCCCGCCCCCTCCCCGCCTCGCTCCCCGGCAGGGCTGCGCCAATCCCCCGGCCCCGCCGCTGACGGGCAGCCGGGCCCGGGAGGCGCCGCCTCCCTGACGTCTCGCTCCGGGATTTGCACGGTTGCGGTGCCGCCGCTCAGTGTCTGTCGGGCCGGCGGCGGGAGCTGCCGGAGCCCGAGCCCAGCTCGGCTGCAGCGCGGCCCGGCCCGGCCCCTCCCGGCTGCGGGATGGAGCTGCCGGCGGTGGGCGAGCACGTCTTCGCGGTGGAGAGCATCGAGAAGAAGCGGATCCGAAAGGTGCGGGGGGCGGCGGCGGGGGGCGGCGGGGGCTGGGGGCGCCGGGGGTGGCGGTTCCCGCTGACGCCGTGTCTTTGCCTCCCGCGCCGCGCAGGGCAGAGTCGAGTACCTGGTGAAATGGAGGGGATGGTCGCCCAAGTGAGTACCGACACCGGGCGGGGATGGGGCCGGGGATGGGGCTCCGGGAAGGGCCCCGGCCGGGGCGGCGGGCGGGCGGCGAGAGGCGGCGGCGGGGCCCGGCGGTGACGGCGGCGGGAGCCGAGCAGGCGGCGGCTGATGTGCACCAGAAAATGGCTCCTTCCCCCTTTCCCTCCTCGGAGTCGGGCTCCATATTGCAGAACCGAACGGGGAGGGGGGGGGCGGGCAGGAGGGGAAAGGGGAATAACCGCAAAAATCGCCCGCGTCGCCCCGCAGCCCCGAGAGTCGCCGCCGAGGCGGGGGCAGCACCGGCACCGGGGCGAGCGCGGTCGCTGCGGAGCGTTCGGGGTTCGCATGACAGTGCGGGTGGGGGGGGACCGGGACGCGGCGGCCGGGTCCCTCCTCCGCCCCGCGGCCGCTTTCCTGGGTCCAGGAAAGGGGATTTGGAAAATTTCATCATGACATGCCTGGAATTCCTCCGGAATAATAACTGCGCTAAATAAACAGTTCTGTCCCCGCGACGCCCCCCCGGTCCCCTCCTCGCCCATCCCCCTCTCCCGGGACCCCATCTCCGCACCCCGCTGCCATCGGGCCCGGTGCTGCGGGGCGGCCCTGCCCGGGACCCCGGCCCCGCCGGCGGGGCCCCGCGGTGACGGCCGCTCTCCTCCCCTCTCCCAGATATAACACGTGGGAGCCGGAGGAGAACATCCTGGACCCCCGGCTGCTCATCGCCTTCCAGAACAGGTGAGCGGCGGAGGGGGTGGGTGCGGGAAGGGCGGCGGGACCCTCGCCCGGCGCCGCTCCCGCAATTGCAGATGCGTCACGGAGCCGGGGGCCGCGCCGGGGGCGGCCGCGGGCCGGGCCCGGGCCGGGCTGGGGGGCGCGGCCCCGGCGGGGCGGGCGGTGCGGGGCCACCGGGAAACGCTCCGGGTCAAGGTCCCCCACGCCGCGGTTCCCCCCCCGCGCCGCGGCCCCCCCCCCCACGCCGCGCCTCGCGCTCCTGCTTCCCGGGATTCGATGCCGCGAGTGGAGGAGGCGGCGCTGCTGCTGCTGCTGCTGCTGCTGCTGCGCTTGGACGGGCTTCGGCTTTTTTTTTTTTTTTTTTAAAGCCTTTTTATTTTTTTTTCTCTTTCCGCGCATTTATTTCCTGGAGTGTTTTGGCGCAAACTGTAAACTTCAGCCCCTCGGCGCAGCGGGGGAGGCGGGAGCGGGGAAAGCGCTGCCTCCACGGAGTGCCTGTGCCCCCGGCCCGCTGCCACCTGCGGGCCCCCCGGCCTGCGGCTCCGCTCCTGCGGGCCCCGGTCCCCCTCCCGCCACCCCCCCGCTGCACCCACGTAGGGTCGCTGGCACCGGGGAGCCGCCGCGGGGGTGGGTGCGCCCCGGGGGTCCGCGTGCCGCCCTCGGGCCTCGCCGTGACGCTGTGTTCCCGCAGGGAGCGGCAGGAGCAGCTGATGGGATACCGCAAGCGGGGGCCCAAGCCAAAGCCGCTGGTCGTGCAGGTAAATGCGCGGGAGTGCAGCCCCTCACCCTCGGGCACTGTTTGCCGAGACCGTCCCCGGGGAGCCGCTTGCAGCGGGTTTCATCATGCTGAGGAGGCTGCGCGGAGCCCGGGGCTCCTCACAACACCCCGGGGACCCCGGGCCCCAGCGCTGAGCGCTCCCCCCTCCCCGGGCTGCAGGGCAGCCCCGCTGTGCCCGCGCCCGGGTGGCATTAGCAGGCTGCTCGCGGGCTCGGCAGCGGCCGTCCCGCTCAGCCCCCGTTCCCAGACAGCTGATTGAAGGGGGCTTTTCTTCTTTTCATTGCTTCATTAATCTGGAGCAATGCACAGCCTCTAAGTTGGAGTGGGCTGGGGCCGCCTCTCGAGGACGTGGCGCCCTGGGATGCAGCGTCCTGTAACGAGAGCTGCTGGAGGAGCGGGGGTTCCACCGGCGCCTTCAGCACCCGCTGCAGCGCCGGCACCTGGTTCTCCGGCCCCGTCTGAGCGCGGCCCTTGGTTTTGTGTTGCAGCTTCCCTCCTTCGCCCGCCGCTCAAACATCCTCACGGGGCTGCAGGACCCGGCCGTGGACACCAGGCCGAAGCTGGACCTCAGCTCCTCCGGCAAGAGCCAGCAGCACCAGTATGAGCTCAACAGCAAGAAGCACCACCAGTACCAGCCCAATGGCAAGGAGAGCAGCATGAAGCATCAGTCCCACAGCAAAGGGAAGTATTACTACCAGCTGAACAGCAAGAAGCACCACCACTACCAGCCGGACCCCAAGATGTATGAGCCCCATTACCAGCCCAGCAGCAAGGAGCCGCAGGGCCAGGCCTGCTTGGACAGTAACAAGACTCCCCTGGTCGCCCACCCAGACAAGTGGGCTCATGGCCCAGCCAAAAACCTGCTGGGCCCAGTCAAGAACCTCACAGCAGAGAGCAAAAACGGGGCCGAGAAGAACCTGTCCAGTGGCACCGGACCGCCCCCCCGGGACAGGGTGACCAGCAACGGCCTTGGGGGGAAGATGAAGATCGTCAAGAACAAAAACAAGAACGGGCGCATCGTGATCGTCATGAGCAAGTACATGGAGAACGGCATGCAGGCTGTGAAGATCAAGTCCGGGGAGCCTCCCCGGAAACGGGCTGCAGAGGAAAGGACTCCAAAGAAGGGTGGGGAGGAGAAAGTAGAGGCTTGGAGGAAGCCAGGGGAGGAGAGGGTGGTGGGCAGCAACGCCCTGAGCAAAGCAGAGGGCGAGGCCCGGCAGCCCCCTGCGGAGCTGGACGAAAGTCCCCAAAAGACTCCCTTGGCCAAGGAGCTGCCCCTTCCTCCAGCGGAGCAGCCCTTGCAGCTCACCACCAAGCCAGACCTCGTGCCCTGGTCCTTGAGTCCTGTCTGTGAGCACAGCCCTTCCTCCATGGGACTGAACCTCTCCAGTGCTGGCTCACGGAAGCGCTGCCTGTCGGAGCCGCACGTGGAGCGGGAGCCGGGCAAGAAGCGCCTGACCTCCCGGAGCATCAGTGCCCCCACCTGCCTCAGCCCCCCAGCCCCAGAGCGGCCAGAGCCACCCGCCCAGCCGGAGGTCATCCTGCTGGATTCGGACCTGGACGAGCCCATAGACTTGCGCTGCGTGAAGCCGCGGGCAGAGGGTGAGGTGGCCCTGGCGCAGGTGAAACCGGAGGTGCCGCCGCCACCGCCGGCTGAGAAACCAGCCCCGGAGCCTCCGCAGCCCCGGGAGGCCGCGGAGGAGGAGGAGGATGAGGCTGAGTCCCTGCAGGAGTTCAAGCCCTTCTTTGGGAATATAATTATCACAGACGTGACCGCAAACTGCCTGACCGTGACCTTCAAGGAGTACGTGACGGTGTGAGGTGGGACGGCGGCTGCTCCCCGTGGGAGCTGCCTGCCCGCCCCGGGGCCGCCGGCCCCACAACCTCCTCCAAGGTACTGGTGCCCCTTCCCCGGAGCCCGTGTGCCCCTGCCCGCGCCGCGGCGGCCAAGCCTGCCATCTCCACCGAGGGGACGCCGGGACAGGGCCGGGCACAGTGGCCGTCCCTGCCACGTGGGGTGACCTCGCCGCTGCTCTCGCCCCGTGGTCGGGGGCTGCCCCAGGACCTGCGGGCGATGGGACACGCCAGGATGGGACCCGCCAGTTACTCAGAGTTATAGTATTATATTTTAACAGTGCTAACTTGTCGAGTGATTCTTGCTCCCGTTTGTACGTGGTGTTATTGAAATGTATTGTTTGAGCTGAAAGCTGGTCGCTCCCTGGCCACGCTAATATATTTATTTGTAGGTATTTATATAATGAAATATAAAGCCTAGATTTATGGAGTCCCTAGATCACCTTATAAACTATATCAAACGACTATTTTCTGTTCTCCTTTTTAACCATTGAGCATTTGTTAGTCTCAGCCCCTTGCCCTCCCCACGACCCGCAGGACCATACCCGTATATATTTTTTGATACTGTACACATGTGGTGTTTCTATGTGCAAAAAAAAAAAATGGTTATCTAAAGCTAAACGAGCTATTATAGAAATTGCTGCTATTAGAAATGTCTAAACTATAAGCTTCCAATTATTAATTGCTTGAATGTAAATATTAAATGGAGATGTTGAAAGTGCATTTGATGTTCTGCAGCTAGTGTAGGTCGGAGTGCAAAGCCCAGCTGCTGCGAGCTGCCAGCGGCGCGTCCTGGTCCGAGGGCTGTGTCATGGGGAAAGAAATGTATCATGCAATCATGGCAAAGGACTATAAACCTTTACAAAAACTACCGGGATTTGGAGTGCGTTTGTTGCGGCACAGGGATGGCAGGTCTCTGTGCGGGCAGGCTGCCCCACAGCAGGTACCTGCAGGTAAAACATTGGCTCTGAGATGAAGCATATTGAATATAGTTCTGATTTTTCACCCAAAGAGTGTCTTGCCCACAGTGCTGAGGGCGCCCTGTGTTCTGGGTGGGCAGCGAGGCTGTGGGAGCCTGTGGTGTGGTGCTTCCCTCTCCCCACAGTGCCAAGGCAGGGCTGGGCTTCTCCAAAATGGGCTGCGTGAGGTCTGTGATGGGAAACTGGGAAAGCTGTGGAAGCACAGGCTGGAAAGGCAGCACAGGGGATGATGGGTGATCGCTGCCATCCATCCCAGTGGCGCCATCCCAGTGTTGGGGAGGGTCGTGGTTAGATGAGAAGTTGAACAGAAAGGAAGATGGTCCAAATTCCACCAAGAAAGTTGCAGAGGTCTCTGAAGGAGATTAATAATTCGTGGAGTCCACTGGAAAATACAGCACGGGGCTAATTCTTTTCAAAATGGCTCACAGGGTGGTGGCAGCCCAGCAGTGGAGCCCCTTCAGCCCATCTGCAGGCGACCAAGATACAGCACATGATCCCCACCCCCCCAGTGACCCCCTGTCACCTCCCCAGAAACAGTCAAGTGCCTGGGCAGTGCTGCCCTCCAAACCTCCTGCCAGCAAAACACTGCCAGCCTCTTGGGCTTTTGCTCAAAGTTGATTTCTCTTCCAGCAAAGATCTTGGTTGAAATATTGGCGCGTTGATGTGTGTGGTCCGGAGCTTCAAGCTTGTGAGAAGCAGAATTAGTTTGTTTGGGTAAGGTGGGCCCTACAGTGATACCTGAGCTACTTGAGGTGTGGGTGAGTGGCCCTGTGAGAGCCCGAGGGCTGGGGGGCACCCAGCAGGCTCAGCCCTGGGTCCTGCTGTCACATGGTGCCTGTCTGTCCGGGCGTGTGGCAGCGCTGTTCCCAAAGCACAAATAACCCCTTGTCTCATGTTGCCCACTTCTGGGCCACCTGGGCTTCCCAGGTGTCATTCTATTTAAATTCCAAACTCACTATGGTAATTGTTGCTTCGTAAATCCTGAGGGTTGTGGGAAGTTGGGACAGAATCCAGCCAGATGTCATCTGGAGTGAGTCACAGTGGGAACCCCTGCATGTGCCATGTCAGCCCAGGTCTTGCCTACAGAGTTTCTCATGTCAGAGCTGGAGCACTTTTCCAAGGTAGTTGGAATTAAATGAAGGAAAAGGAGCCAAGGAGCCAGTGGGTGTGATGCTGTTTTTCCCGCTGGGGCAGCTGAAGAGGCTTGTATCCAAGTAGGACAACTGACTGTGGACACTGTTGTCCCAGACGTTGGTTTTGGTCTGGTGTAGCTCAGGTGTGCTGCTCAGAGCGCTCGTGTTGTGGGAATGGCTTCTGGGAGCTGACTCCAGGAAGGCGGCTCCATCCCAGCTCTTTGGTTAAACTGGTTGATGTGGGCAGGGTGAGTGCTGACAGCTCACTTTCACTCCTGTTTCAGTCGATGCCCCAAAGCCAGTGGACACTTGGGTGATGTTCAGGGCTGGGATGTTCACCTGCCTGCATGGAGACCCCAAAGCTGGTGGAGAGCAAGTGGAAATGGTGAACTCTGATTAGAATCAACATTTGCCTGATGGCCGTGCTGAATGTTAAGGGGGTTTTAATCAACGCTTCGTGCCACCGGGGCTGTGTGGGTGACGGGCTGAGGGTGCTGCAGAGGGGGTGTCGGGGCAGGTGAACCTCAGCCCACAAGGGGGGTGCCAGGGGATGGGTTGGTGGGAAGCGTTTCCCTGCCGTCCCAGGCTTCGCTATCAGAGCACACGATCAGAAATGATGCATTTCCCTTGATTAATTAAGCTAATGGTTATCTGAAAACAAAAATGGCATGGAAGAGGAGACGCATGCTCAGAATGCAAAATGTGATTTATGAAAGGGGAAGTGCAGCTCGACAGACAGCAGCGGGAGCCAGTGCAGGAGCGGGGCCGGGCTGCGGCTCCAGGGCAGGGCAGCTGCCAGGGCACAACTTGCTCTTTAGCCACACAAAGGTGGATGAAACCCACAGGGTTTCTCACAAATAGCAGGTTGTGTCCTTGAATGTGGGCTTGCAGGCTCTGGGCCAGAGCCTGAGCGTCGCTGCTGCCGAGAGCTGGCTCGGCAGCTTCGTTCCTGGGCTGTAGGGGTGTGAGGCTCTGGGCAATTAATAACTGCTCGCAGGTTTGCAGTTAGCTCAGCTCATTAGCATTTCTGAAAATGGAGGGTGTTGTGTTGCCAGTTTTTAAGGGAACACTGTCCCTCTGAGCATGTGTTTCTGAGTTCCCTCCCCTGTGCCCACCACCCCCGGGGCTGCAGAAGCCCCTAAAGCCCCCTCTGTGCCGGCAGCAGCCGTGGTTGGTTTGAGGCACCATTTCCCGGAAACCACACAACCAGATATTTCTTACTTTAATAGTTTGATCATGTTTATCACAACTCCAGCAGCTTCCTGTGCTGTGAAAGGTGTGATAAGTAGTTACTGGTTTAAAAGCTGCGCCCTTCCCTTGCTGGGCTGGTTGGCTGGAAGAGATGGAGTGTTTGGATATGAATTACTTATTCCTGGTACTCTCTTTCCCTTTTAAATGCATCAAACCTAAATGCCTGTTACTGAGCAAATTAATGTGGAGTCCACAGTGACTTCCAATGGTTATCAGAGTGATCCAGGGTGAGATGGAGCGTCACCACGCTCCATTAGGAAGACCGGTGTGCTCTACATTGAATGTATTTCCCAGGAATGCGTTAACCTCTGCTTGGTTTGGATTTATTCCAGACAAATATTTGCTGATGTAAAAGGAGAATTTGTGTTCGTCTTTGAGCCCTTCTGAAAGGGCTGGATGGATCCATGGCCCTGCACGGAGGAGGGCTGCAGCTCTGTGCTGATGCTTTCACGTTCTCCCATGCCCATGGGGGTACCAGTGTCACAGCAGTGCTGGGCTGGATCCAGCTCTGTCACCAGCGGTTGCCGTGGCCCTGTGTGGTTTCAGGAGGTGTCAGTGTAATCCCTGCTCCACTCAAGGGGATGGAAACATCATCCCCAGGCAATGGCCACAGGGCAGCAGCAGCGTGGGCCCCGGGGCTGGGTGGAAGGGCTGCATCCCTGGGGTGAGGATGCTGTAATGGAGAAGGATGTTCAATAAACATGTAACATAGAGCCGATGTCTTTTAACCAGAATAAGAAACAGCCTCATGGGAATGGGAAGGTCCAGTCTGGGAATGGGTCCAGACTTCCAGGTTCAGACTGGGAATGGGAGAGGAGCCTCTCCTGGAGAAGGGCAGAAAGTGTGGGTGGCCGTGTGCTGTGTGAAGTGGAGGATTTCCCAGGCAGTTGGGGCATTCACTGCTTTTACTCACACGTGGGTGGGGGCAGCTCCTCCAGGCAGTCATTTTGCATTTTGTGGGATTTTTCCTTTATTTTTCCCATTCTTCTCTCCTTTTGATGTGCAGTGTCAGGGGGTGACTGTGTGACTTTGCTGAATGCGGTGGCCTCAGCATCTGTCCCCTGTCAGAGAAGTCAACAAGAAGGTAAAGCATTCATGGTCTCATTCTGGGGGGGAACCCACTGCTTGGGCTGTTTTTCTAGGCCTGCCCCCTTGAGCACAGCCGTGCACGTGTTGGCTGCTATGAACAGTTTTATCTAAAACTGGATCCAGTGGGGCTGATCCAGCAGCCACCAAGGGGGTTTACTGGGTTTTTGAAGGGGTTGGTGTCCTTCTGTGTGGGAGAGCAGCTGTGGGAGGGCAAGACTGAAGTGCAGCCCCCTCGCCAAACCGGGACAGTGAGGGGATGGCGAGAGGATGGTGAGAGGGCTTCCCTGCTTCCCCACCCCTGAGCCCCCTCGCCTCTCTCATCCCATGGGGCTGCCTCTGGTTTGAGCAGCCAAAAAAGCCTGGCAGTAGGAAATCCTCAGTCTCTCCACAGATAAGATCATTTGGATTCAGCCCAGATTCATGTGAGATCTGTGTCAGAGCAGACGGAGGGGACGGCCACAAGGACACGGCTCTGTTCACGTTCTTGCCAGAAGAGGAAGGCGGCTGCACAGGGTCAGCACGGCCCAGACCAGCTCCAGGTGCTTCCAGAGCCTTGTTGAGTGACTCTTGAGGATCCCCTGTGCCTGGGAAAGCTCCTGCTGCACGCTGAGCTGGGAAAAATCCCGTTTTAGGCAAACCAAAGCAGCTCACACATTCACAAGGCAGTTGGGCCGGCAGTGCCTGACCCAACCACGGCTCTGGGGCGTGGCCGGGCCTCGGGCAGCGTCAGCGTGGTGATGGAGAGTGGTTGTGTGAGTGAGAGGTTGGATGGAGATGGGGGCTGAGGTCCTGGCCCCCCTCACTGCACTCCTGAGAAGGGACCCCATGATTGCTTCAGGGAGTGACAGGGAGGGGGACGGGGTGGGTGACATGGGAGAGGAGCTGAGGTGGCTGCAACTGGATGTGTGCAGCCTGCTGGGGAAGGAAAAGAGGGTTGGTGGTGAGTTGGAAAGGAGACTGGAAAAGGAAGAGGGACGTGGTGGTGCAGCTACTCATAGGAGCCATCCCTGGCTCTGTGCAGGCATGTGGAATCTCGTGGACACTGAAGGGGTGTTACTGCATGACAGACCTTTGGGTGAAAATGGGAGAGAAACGAGTGTCTCTGCAATGATGAAAGTTTGGGGCAGGCCCCGGCAGGCCTGAGGGTGGCTGGGGTCTCTTCCCCCAGGCTGGGACCCGCCAGTGCCTCCCGTCACCCAGGAGCCATTTGCCGGCACCTCCTGAGGTCGTTTCTCACAGGAGCCGTCAGTTCAGCTGACACCTTAATGTAGTTTAAAGCAAACTGCAAACATGAAGATTTATTTTTATCGAAGGAGCAGGCATATAAAACACACTGCAACACAGTGCAGCCTGGCAGGAAGCACCCTGGATTCCAGGAGCCAGGCTGTGTGCTGTCCCTGGGTGACTCTGCTTGGCAGCAGGCCCTGGGGTTCCGGGGTGGGGAGAGAAGGAAACTTAAACACCAACTGCCAAACCCTCCAGGATCCCCCAAACCCTCCAGGAGCCCTGTCAAACACCAGCACCTTTTTACAGGGGACGGTTGAGCTCCACCAGTGCTACAGGCTCTGTCCCAGGAAGCTCCTGGGAAGTGAAGCATGGCCACACTGCCATTGTCCAGGGTTTTTATACATTGCTATTTTGGCATAAAAGTGCTTCGTTGGAGGTGAAAAAGGGGATAACCTAAACCATTCAGAGGTGTTGCTGTTGTGCCGTAGCAGCCAGGGCAAAGCCCTGCAGATAGAGAAAATAAATGTAAAAGCCTTGGATATTATTAGAAAATGCATTAACAGCAGCCTGAACAGAGGGTCTGAACTGGTGGAAGCTTCAACAAATGTGTATTTAATGTTGGATATAAAAACTGTGCTGAGCAAAAAATTCCGGTTGGGCCACTGTGAAGCCACATCACCTGGGATGCCTCTGGATGCTCTGTCTTTGTCCACAGTAGGGATGAGCCTGGGATGTACAGGACAAGGAATGATGGTGTTTGGTAACGGCTCTGAAATGAGGCACAGATAGAACAGCCTGCCCCAGGGAAGGGTCCACCCGGGGACCCCGGGTTTGCCCCTTCCCCTCATGCCCAGCACGGGGACGTTGTCACTTCGTTTATGAAGCACAAGAATAGGAAATCCAGGATGACTCAAATGTCACACGCTATCCTTCGGCTGAAGCTAAGGGTGGAAAATTGCAGCCCAGGAGCCGCTCCCAGAGCTGGGAACGGCGAACTCGGACTCGGCGTTTCCCGCCCCCCGGTGCCGCCGGTGGCGGGGGGGGTCGGCGAGCTCAGCCCGGGGGCGGCCGGTGGGACCGGACCGCTCCAGGGGATGCTCCGCGGAACCGTGCCACGCCGCGTGGGCATCGCCACGCCAGCCCCGAGGCGGGACCGCTGGAGAGAGCGAGGAGGCGGCGGGGGCGGCGAGCGGGGCTGCGGCAGCGGCGGGAGCGAGTGCGGGCTAAAATGGCCACGCCGGGCTGCGGGCGTGGGCTGTGCCGTGCGGGAAGGGCTCATCCCACGGGCGGCACGCTGGGGAAGGGGCGTCAAACCGCAGCGGGGAGCGCGGGGATGGCAGGGGGGTGGGCAGCGCTTGGCCCCGGCACTGGGGAGAGCGGCCAGGACCCCCTAAAAATGCCCTTTGTGAGAGCCTGGGCATCGCGTTTCAGACGATAGGGGTTGGGGGCGTTCCCCCCTCTGAATTTCTGGGTTCCTGTCCTGGTGCCGCCCCATCTCCCGCGCCCCGGGGATGGATGCCCCTTCCCATCGCCGTTGCCTCGGAAGGAACGGGCTGCTCAAGCTCGGGAAGCTGCTCGGAGCTCACAGTCCCGGGGACATGGGAAAAGAAATATTTTATATTTTGTCTGAAAGAAAAAAAAATTAAAATGGAGCGTCAGGTTCTTTTTAATACCAAATACAAGCTTCGGGGAGGTTTGTTCCGTATCAAGGAGCCACCGAAGCACAAAATAAATGGTAATATTCACATATGCTTGGAAACGTTAATTTTCACATATGTTAGTAATTCCACATGGCTGAAAAATGAAGGCTGAAGCGTTGTCCTCGCTGTACCCATCCATTTGCCGTGCGGTGCGAGCCAGGCTGTCATTTTAACATCAGGAATGTGCGCTGGGTCCAGCCGTGACACTGTCCTTCCTCTGCCTGTGTCCTTCTGTCAAATGAAGTCACCACAACAGATAAACCAGGGGAATTCATGGTGGGTTGTGCAGAGAAGAAGCTGCGGTGGTCGGACACCAGCGGTGCCTCCCCTCTCCCCGGCGACTGGTGGAATGATGCCTTATCTCGAGTTTAAGGGCTCAACCTGACCCTGAGCCATTTTTAACCCGAGGTGGGAAGAGCCCTCCCTGGATGTCTCTCTCTGCTTTGAAAAATCCTTCACTGGCTCAACGGTAGCCGCTTTCCTGATGTGTTTCCTTTTTGTAGCTCCACCACCTGAAGCAGACCCACTTTCCCAGGGTCTGATGCTTCGCTGCTTGAAGATTCTTTAACTCTCTGGACTCAGAAATAACTCCTAGAGCAGAGCCCCAACAAGAAAGGCGTCTAATCTAATGTATCCCATTTCCATATTTTGTGCTGCAAGCAGCAATTTGTGGTTCAGCAGCAGCGGCTGAGCAGGGACGAGCATTATCACAGGAATTCCTTCCATCTCTCGCCTGAGTATGTGACAAATAAGTCTCGACCGTGGCATTGTCTCTCTGCTTTCGGGCTGACAGATTTAACTCTGCTTTCTTTCTCTGGCAAGGCAGTTCTGCCTTTGCCCAGCGCCGCCCCGCCCCCCCCGCAACCCTCGTGTGACTGAGAACTGCTGCCTGGTGCCACGTCCCAAGTGCTGGGAGATGAGAAAGCCCAGCTTGGGGGTGGCACAGGGGCCGTGAAAGTAGCACCCCCGTGGCCGTGGGCTGGGAGCGGCCAGCCGGGGGCTTAGCACAGCCCGCCGTGAGCTGGAGTTCCACGAGGCGGGGAACCTGCTGGGGGGCACCTGGGACGGTGTCCTGCGAGATGCTCAGTCACAGGAGGGGCTGCGATGAGCGGGGGTTGTTGCAGAGAACCAGCCCGGCAGCCGCTCGGTGCGGGGCTTCGGGGCTCAGCCATCCCTGGGGGGTCCCGGGACCTTCCCCCGCCGGGGCAGGGTGGGTTCCCAAAGAGCCCCCGAAGTGTGACCCTTTTCTTGCTCCTGGAGAAGGACCATGGCAGGAGGAGCCACGGGCTGAACCTGCCCGGGGGATTGAGAGCCCCCCGCGAGCACGGGGGGGGTTTGCGGTCAGGGATCGCTCTGTCCCCGCATCTATTCAACCCTGCCTGAGGAGTTAAACAACAAATCTCCGCGGCAAGGAGCGTCGTGTGCAGCCGCTCTCTCGGTGCCACCGCGAGCTGTGTCGCATGGCGGGGGGGGAGAGGGACAGGGACGGCACCGCCACCGAGGAAGGTTCCCCGTGCGTGCAGGGGACCGAGGGCAGAGCCGGGCGGTGGTACTGCTCGGTGTGTGGCACTGGTGAGCCCGCTTTCGCGTGGAACAGCCTCCGGTAGCTCAAAAGAGACACTGAAATATTGGAGAGGAGTCGGGGAGAGGCGGAGGGATGGCATAGGGGCGTGGGGAGCCCCAGAGTGAGCCATGGGGGTGCCCGGCCTCCCGAAGGGAAGGTTAAGGATATTTTGATCAGCCTGTAAACCTCTCCCAGGGAAGAAATTCAGGGGCTCCGCTGAGATTTCCTTCAGCAAACGCAGACACGGCAGGATCCAGCGGCTGAGTCCGCACCGGCAGGAGCTGGAGCTGGAATGCGGTGCCATTTTCACCGCGTCAGAAAAAAAACATCCAGGTGGGAGGGCAGAACCCAGTTTGCCTGGCATGGCTGGGAGAGAATCCTTGGATCCAGCCCCCGGCTGCTGCGACAGGAGGCAAATAGCGAGGGGAGTGATCCACAGCCTGTTGGACAAGGGCGGGCGGTGGGGGCTTATAGTGGCCCCCCCCAGTCTTAAACCTCGCACCCGGATATTTTATGTACCCCTTGGTCCACCGTGCCCTGCTGGGTTTGTGTCTTTATGGGTGGCTTTTATAAGACGAATCCCTTCCCTCCAGGGCGCTGCCCGCACCCCACCGCACACCGGCACCTCGGGGCGCGGGAAAGCGGCTGCGGCGTGGGGCTCCCTCTTACCGGGTGCTCCCACGCGCGGCCGCAGTGCTGCGTGTCCAAGAGTCAGATGGCAGCCGCGGGGAAGCGGAGCAGAGGTGGGACCCCCCCCCGCCCGGGGTCCCACGTGGGACCCGCAGCGCTGTTTGTAGTGGGACCGCGAGGAAGGGACATGGGGGACGGGGGGAAAGAGATGGAGAAATAGAGAGGCTGGGGGCCCGGAGGTGAGATAGGGAAGATTCCCCCGGGAGAAATTGGAACGGAGCAGGGCAGAGACCGGGGATCCGCCCCGGGACGGTGCAGCACCGGCGGCTTCGCATGTCTCGGCGCCCGGGGGAGTCGCAGCGAGAAGCCGGGGCGCTGGAAGGGGCCAGGGCGGCTGCTGGCAGGGTCTGCGGGTGTCCAGCGCCGGAGGCAGGATAAGGCCCACCCTCCGCAAACACAGGGCAAGCGGGCGGTCCTTGGTACCCGGGTCCCGGTTCCTCCCGCCGCGGGAGGAAACGTCCCGCGGTCCTGGCAGGGGCGGGAGGAAAACGAAACAGGGGCGAGGAAGCGGCGGAGAGCGACAGCCCGGTGCGGCTGGGGTGGAGGGCGGCCCGGCCAGGCAGGGGATGCCCGGCTTGGTTCGGTCCAGCCCGGGTGGGGCTTCCACCCGCATTGCCGCAGTGACGGGCGGCAGAGCGCGGCCGGGCCGGCGGGCTCGGCGCGGCGCTGCATTGCAGCACTGCGTGAGCCCCCTCCTTCCCCACTCCCTTCTGCGCCCTCCGCCGCCGCTCAGCTCCGGAGGTTCAGCCCGGGGCACGCACCGGCCCCGCCGCGCTCCGCATCCGCTCGCACGGGGCATCTCCCGCGTCGTGCCACATCCGACCCCCTCCCCCGACACGGGAATGCAGCCGTGGGGGAGGGACGCGCACCCACCGGCAGGGTTCCCTGGTTGGTGTCAACCAGGCGTTCATCAAACCCCGCGCGGGTGGAGGGACCGGCCCGCCCCGTCGGGGCATCCGCCATCCTGCCCGCCCATCCCCGCGCCGCCGGTGCTGTCCCGCGGCTCGTCCCGGCCGCCTCCCTCCGTCCCCTCGCCGCCCTTCCCGCCGGTCTGGTCGTGCTCTCCGCCACGACGGCGCGCCCGGCCTCGCGTGGGCCAAGCACTGGCCGGCGTCGTCCCCACGGGTTTCTCGCGAGGGCCTTTGGGCTGGTCCCGCGAGGAGCCGGGACCGCCACCGGGACCGAGCAAGGCTGAAGGATGCTGTGGTGAACGACACGGCCCCGTGGCGGACCCTCCCCGACGGGACGTTCCCCCCGCCGCGCGGGGCACTTGCGATGCCCATGGGGAGGGCGGAGGGAGGCGACCAGCCCCGCGTCCCCGGTCCATCGGGAAGGGAGTCTGGTGACCACGCTTCGGGATCCTCTGCTTGGGGAGAGCGTCCCGGAGATCGGTGCCAGCCCCGCGTGACAGGGTCCTGCGTGGACTCAGACAGTCATGACCCTCGGTGCTGCGTGCGCGGGGCGCGAAGGGGAGCGGGGCAACCCCGGTGGGAAGGTGCCGGCGGTGGCCACGCGTCCCGGGACCGGCCCCGCTGCCAGGTGCGGCGCGGCGGGGGTGGGAGGGAGCGGGGCCACGGGTCGCGAACGCCCCGGCACAACAGGGGCCCGTTCCCAAGGCTCCCGCTCTGTCTCTGCTTTGGGAAAACGCCAGCACGGTAACAAAATGGCGGGGAAAGGGTGGGATTGTCACGGAGAGCCCTGCGGCGCAGCCCGGCCACCCCCGGCCCCGCCCGCCCGGGCTCGGGGCGCCCGTCCCGGCGGAGGGCAGCGGGGCAGGGGTCCCCCGGGCTGTGCCGCCGCCCGGCCCCGCCGCCCGGCTGAGCTCCGGTGGAGAAGCAGCTGCAGAAAATGGCTGCTCGGCGGAGCCCGCTGAATCCTGCCATGGGGGGGGGACGGCGAGGAAGCGGCGCAGCCCTCCCCGCCGGCCCCCCCGGGGAGCCCCGGGGCAGGCGGCGCGGGGGGCGGCCGGAGGCTCCGCGGGGCGGCGGGACCTCGGCGGAGATCGGTGCGTGGCCTCACCTGCGGCGCGGGGGGGCGCGGGGCAGCCCGCCCCGATCGCCACCGGCCCCGTAGCGCCAGCCCGGCACGTGCCCGCAGCCCCCGCCCGGTGCCCGCCGAGGGCGGCGGCGGCTCCGAACCCGGGGGGGCGCGGTGGAGGGGCGGCCGATCATCCCCCGCAACCCGCCGCGCAGGAGGAGCCCCAGCCCCGCAGCCGCTCCCGCAGCGCCCGGTTTTGCTTTCGGTTTAAAATAAAATTAAAATAAAATATATAAAAATAATCGGGCCGGGGGGACGCGGCGCCGTGCGGCCGCGACTCGGCCACGCACCGGCTCCGCGCCGAAGCCGCAACGAAAACTCGACCCCACGGCCCCGCACCGTGTCGCCGCCCCCCGCCCGTCACGGCGGCGGACCCCCGGGTGCCCGGGCGCGAGGCAGGAGCGGACACGCGTGGGTGCGCGGCTGGTGCCTGCGCTGCCGAAGGTTCGCTCTCCGCCGGTGATTTTCGCGGGTGTCCGCGGAGTGAGGGGATGTCCCGAAAACGGGAGTGTGGGAGCTGGACCGGGGTGATCCTTTCCGCACAGGAGAGCGGGAAATCTTTCCCCTTCGGCTGGTCCGCACCGTGGCGACTGGACATGGGAAGGCGCTTTCCCGCGCCGTGAGTGCATCACGGGTGGCGCCCGCGTGCGCGGAAGCCGCTTCTCCGCCGCGCACGGTGCGAAGGGCGCCGGTGCCTCCCGGGAATACCTCGCCCGGCGCAGCGCCCCCGGCTGCCTCCCTCCGCAAAGCCCCCCGGTCTCTGTGCCCCAGACGGGGGTCACTCGTCCCCCCGCTCCCCCTGCCCACTCGAAGTCCCGCTCGGCGGAGCAGCGGGGCCGCCCCGTCCTGCCGGCTTTCCCGGCCCGCGGTCCTGCCGGACCCTCTGCCGCGAGTGGGACGGACACGGTCGGCCTCCTGCGTGACCCGCGTTGCGGAGACAGAGGACCGGCCGTCCCGCCGCACTTCTGGAGCGCCGCGGGCTCCCGCGTGCCGTCGGTGCCCACGGAACACCAGCGGCGAGATGGGGGGCCGGGAGCCCCGGGGCGGGAAGGGGCAGCGAGGCGACAGCGGGGGCCGGGCGGGCCGGGGGCCGCGCGCCGGGGCGGTGCCGTGGGGGTCCCTCGGTGTGACGGGGGTCCCGCTGTCCCCGCGGGGTCCCGGTGGGGGGGGCGCGGGGCCGTTCCGCCCGCGAGGGCCGTTGCTGCGATACCGACGGGCCAATCAGCACCCACCAGCTCACCCGGGCCCGCGCGCCGCTGCCTTATATGGTGCGCGCCGTCCGCGGGGCACCGCGCGCATCGCCATATATGGGCATGAACCTAAATACAGCGCCTACCTTGGGCGGGGCGGGGCCGGGGGCGGGGCCCCGGGGAGGGCGGGGCCGGGCCGCGCCCCCCCGCCCCACAGGACCCGGGCCTGCCGCCGCCGAACCCCCCCCGCGGCCGGGGGAACCCACCGCCGGTCGTTAGGTGGAATGCAAATTAGCAGCGCTTCACCTCTAATTGCTTTTGTTAAAAGCAGAGCCGCGGGAAGGGCGGTGACGGGAGGGGATGGGTAGGGACGGAGACGAGACTGAGCCGGGCAGGATGTAGGATAGGGGTAGCGGCAGCCCCGGGCGGCTGCGGTCGCACCCCGTCTCATCTGTCACATCCACGTCAGATTTCCCCGGCGGGGCCACCGCCATCGATGTCGCCGGGCCGCGCGCCGCGCTCCGTCCCACTCCGGCCCCTGCCCACTCGTGACGCTCCCGTGGCCGCTGCAGGGAGCAGGTCCGTCCTTCTGCCATCCTTGAGGGCCGAGCAGCGCGGCCCCGGCGCGGGCAGCAGCCGGTGGGACGGAGCCGCGCCGGCTAGACGGGGTGCAGGAATACCCCGGAACGTTCCCGTTTCCTCGCCCCACGCCGCACTCGGGCCGGTTCCTCCCTCTCCCCCTCCGCAAACAGCTCGTGTTTATGTTCCTACAAATAATGAGCAAATTCAGAATCCCCAGGAACAAAAGATCTTTTGTGCAGAGCGCTCGCAGCCTGGAGCGGGTGATAAACGGCGCCCCCGGTCCCGGGAGCGGCGCTTTTCTCGCCCGGGGCGTTCGGGGTGACCCGCGAAGCTGCAGCGGGGCGACCCCGGCGCCGGGGGTGACGAGGGGCTCCCGGTGCGTGTCGGCACGCCTGGAAAACGGGGAGCGGGCGCTTTGCCGTCGGGGCTGCCCGTGGACGCTCCCTGCGTGGGGGCTCCGCCGGTCAGCCTCGCCAGAGCAGGGGGCTCGGGGCACGGCGGCCCCACGGGCGCAGAGATCTGCAGGACACGCGTGAACCGCTGCCACGAGGAAGACCGATGCGGGAGACTACCCGAGCGTTCGTGGGTCTGTGCTTCGGGAGAGAACGGCGGCTTCTCTCCCCCGTCGGGACCGCAGAGGGGACCCTTCCCCGCTTTGCCGCGGGTCACAGCTCCCGGGGCTCCTGCGGGCGCTCCTGAACCCTCGGTGCGGGGGGGTTCCTGCCCTGATGAACCTTCGATGCGGGCGGGCTGCCCGGGGCGGAGGGGGCGGCAGTGCCCCCCGGGGGTAGCGGGAGCGCCGCCGGTTGCGCGGCGGCCGCAGCCGCCATTTCCAGGAGGACGGTGCCACCTATGGAAAGCACCTGGAATTCACCGGGCCGGCGGGAACGCGCCGGGAAGGTCAGCGTTTCCGTGCGGTACCGTCGGGACGAGCCGCTCTCCAGGCTGGCCCGGGGAGTGTCGGAGAGGCTTGGCTGCCCCGGTCGGCGGGGCCGCCGCTGTCCCTCAGTACCGCCTGCGCCGGGAAAGATGCTCGGCTCGGTCCCGGGGCGGCGGCGGGGCCCGATTGGGGACCAGCCGCGCCGCTGGGCTGCACCTCCTCGGAGCGGTCGCTTCGCCGGCTAGCCAAGGCCCCGGTAACCGGGGAATAACGACCGGCGGAGCGGAGAGAGGCTGTTCTGCTCAGGTGCTCGGCAGAGTCCCCGGGGCCGGCATCCTCTCGCTCTCCTGAGTCCGACCACACGGAGGTCCCTCTACGGCCCCGCCAGCCCCCTCCGGTCTCCGGGGAAGGGGCGGCAGCCGTGCCGGGGGTCGGTCCATCGGGGCACGCTGCCTCCCGTCTCTACTTCGCCTCCGGAGCCGCCGGGGAAGTCCTGCCCGGTCACGAATTCGATGCCAAACACCTTGACATGAAAACTTACTCACACGGAAATTCCGGGGCTGGTGCAGCCCCGCGCGGACACCGCTGCACGGGAACCCCCGAGATCTCCCCTCCCCGCACCGGGTACCTCCGCGCTTCCCGGCAGCATCCCCAGCGGCACCTTGGGGTGCTGGTGCCGCAGCTCGGAGCCAGTCTCTGCCTCCCCGATTATCCTCGAGATGCTCGGAAACGAAAAGGCAACATCCCGGGGGCCAGGCTGCGTCCCCAGTCCCGGAAAAGGCCGTGGGCCGGGGGGGGCCGGCGATGCCGCGGTGTCCTCGGTCCGCGCCCACCCGTCGAGACAACCTGGTACCGGCCCGGGGGCCGTGAATTTGCCCGAAACTCCTCTCGGCTCCATTCATCCACCAGTGGAGGGAATCGTTTTCCCGCATGGCTGGGGGACGGAACTGAACCGGGAAACACCCAGAGCCGAACCGGTCGGCGGAGCTGACCGGGACCCGAGGCTGGCCGCCCCGAGTGTGTGGGGGGTATCCACGCATTCAGGGAGCTCGCGTGGAATGGGGCTCCGGGGCGCGCTATACACTGCCCGTCGGTACCCGGGCTGTAGGATGCCTTTCCCGGGTCCCGAGGGCCAACCCGGTTGCGGGGTCGGTTCGGGGACGGGCGGGCCCTGGGGCTCTGCCAGCGGGCGATTTGCTCTGCCCCCGTCCCCCCCGGTGGTCCCACTGTGGGGGCCGTGCTGGGGTCGCCCAGGAGAAGGGTTGTCGACACAGTGAAGCGAGACCGTGGCATAAACGGATATACAAGGAGCACCGGCATCCTCGGCCACCCGGGGAACCGGGTCGGGATCTGGGTCGGATCCTGCCGTCCCTCCACGAGTGGACGTGGGACGGAGTAGCTTCTGAAGCACGGGCACTGCAGTGCACGGGAGGCGCGGGGGAATGCCCGGCTGCAGTGCGGGAATCGATGGTGCCGGTGTTGGGTTGGAGCCAGGTCCGCCTCGCCGCTCCAGGCTCAGTTGCGCTCGGACACGCGTGCTCGCTCCACCGCCCCACGCGCGACGCCGGGAGGGGCTGCAGCCCCCCGGTTTCGTTGCAAAACTCGTGGCCGTGGAAAACCCCGCACAGCGAGAAACGAGGGGGGAGCCGGGAACTCTGTGCCGCGGCGGCCCACTGAGCCCCGAGAAATTCATCTCACGAGTGCGTGTTGGGGGAGCGGAGACCCGGCAGCCAAGAGGTGGATTTGGGGTCAAACGGGCAGAAACGGGGTTTGCCGCGCCGGCACACGTCCTCGCCGGGCCGAAGCTGTCCCCGAGTCGGCACCGAGCCCGGGACCCAGAGACCGGGCCGCTGTCTGCGTGGGCGGTGGAGACGCGGGGACGAGTGGCCCCCCTCGACCAAGAGCCCGTGGGGCGCCCAGGCAGCCCCTGCCGCTGACCTCGGGAGCCTGGAGGGCGGCCCGTGCACCGGCTCCGCTGCTGCTTCCGTTGGCCCGGCCTGGCAGGGGGGCCCCGCAGCGCCGCCGGCCCCGGGCGAGAGGGTCCCCGGACTCCCTCCGGCAGCGAGACGAATTGCCCGGCGGAGCCGGGAACAGTCCCGCCCGCCGCTGCCTCATGCCACGGCTCCGGGACAGCTCCGTCCCGCTTCTTCTTCCGAACCAAGACCCCCACGAGCGGCCGCAGCCCCGGACCCGGCTCACCCACGCGCGGGGGCTCCGGTCGGTTCCCACGCGGCGGCGGCCGCTCCGCGCTGCTTTCCCTGTGCCGTTCTCGTTTACGTCTCGCCTTGTCCCTGCCCCCCCCGCACCGCAGCCGGGGGTGCAGCTCCGGCTCCGCGCGGGTCCCGCGTGGGTTACAGCGGGAGGATGAAGCTATTCCTGCGCTGACGCCCGCACGTGAGGCAGCCGGAACCGCGGCCTCTCGGCTCTGCACACCCACGCGTGGCCGTGGGGCTCCGTGTAGCTCGGCGAAGGGGCAGAGGTGGCTGCTCAGTCGGGAGATCTACAGACCATCGGGGCTCCCGTGCGGCGTCGGTGCGGGGAGACTCGGCCCGGGTCTGCGGTTCCCACGCGTGCCGGGACACCGACAGCCACGGTGCTGGACGAACACCAGCTTCCGCGGGTTGCAGCAGCTCCACGGCCACGGGGATGGGCGCCGCTGCGCCGCCGCGGACGCTGCCCCGGGAGCCCCGAGCAGTGGACGAGACGGCGGCGCCGGCACCGGTCGGGCCGGGGGGGTCACGATCCGCTTCCGTCCCCTCGCTGGGCCTTGCGCCCGGTACCGCCGGGTCTCTCCTCTGAGCGGCAGCTTCTCGGGAGCGGGATCCGGTCCGCCGCATCCATGCCGATTCATGAGTCGCCCCGCGACCAGCCTTAATTAACACAGATTAATTCGACATTAACGAAAAACTTCTCGGGACGCAGATCGCCGTGGTCCGGGAGGGCGCGGGGGTTGCTCTCCCCCCCGGCCCGGCCAAACCACGCAAAAAACGCTTAGCGGGGAGGCTCCCGTGGCGCGGGGTTGCAAGCGTGGTGTGGGAGTCCACGAGAGCCGTGGAATGGGAATCTCCTGCCTCCTCCAGTGAGCGCAGGTTCACGTCGGCCGGGGGCGGTGGCAGGAGGGATCTGCCCACCGAGACCGACCCACTACCTCCCGAGTCTCGCGTGGGACTGTGGGGGTCCAGTTGTCAGTGCTCCCCGCGGGGTCCCAGAGCCCCACTCGTGTCCGCCGTTGGAGGTCCCTGCCCGCCTGGGTGACGCGGCGGCAGGGAGGATGCCCTCGAGAAACAACTCTCCTCGAGGTTCCCGCTGCCGGTCCCGGCGGACCCCGTGTCCCGGGGCTCCCCGCCGTAGCCGTGGTCTCATTTACCGGAAGGCAGGCGCAGACCGGAGTCTCCCACGCGTGAGCGCGGCAGCCGCCGAGACCTGCTGCTCCTTGGCTACGAACTCCTTAGGGAAGGGGAAAGGAAGGCAGGAAGGAGGAGCAGATCCATGAGAGGTCTTGTCACGAGTGGACGGGGCCGTAGGAGCCCACTCAGCACCGCGCCGTGGTGCTGCGGGTCCCACCCTCGGGGCAGCACCCACCCGCGGCGCTGTCCACGGACACGAAAACCGCTTCACTCAGCGGGAATGGGTTGAAGGGCTGCCCGGCCCCCCCGGGCCCTCCCCCCGAACGGCGCAGGGGGCGGATTTTGACCCTTCCCGCTTGCGGGCGAAAACTGGCCCCGTGAGACCGCCGGTCCCCCAGAGGCTGCACCCATTTCCCGCGACTCGTCGTCCTGACACGCGTGTCTCGTTCTCCCGTGGCCGCCTCGGGGAGCAGGCGATGGGTCTCGGGCGGGATGCAGTGCGGCAGGACGAGAGGCAGAGCCGGTGAGAGGGACCCACGGGGGCCCGGTATGCCGGAGCGCCCCCCGCCCCGACACCGCTCCGTCTGTCTGACCACCGGCCGCCGCGCCCGGCCGCGGAAGCCCCCAGTCCGCCCCGTCCAGGTGCCGCGGAAGCCCCCGGCCCGTCCCCGGGGCTGCGGGGCCCACATTCCGCCCCGTCCCCGGGGCTGCGAGAATCCCCCCCACCCCGTCCCGCTGCCGCGGTCCCCCTTTGTGCTCCGCGTCCCTTCCCGCCCCCCCGGGGCCGCCCCCCCGAGCGGGGCGTGTCCCGGGGGCGTGTCCCGGGGGCGTGTCCCCCGCGGCGGCCCCTCCCCGCGGCCATCGGGACGCGCCGCACGTCGGCGGGCGGGGCGCGGCGGGGCCAATGCGGCGCGGGCGGAATATTCCACCCGGCTCCGGCGGCGGCGGCGCGGGGGGGCCTCGGTGACGTCAGCGGGCGGAGTATTATGGTCTGGGCTGCGCCGGGGCCGCCCCTGCGCTGCGAGCGGCCGCGTAAACATGGAGCTCTCGGCCGTCGGGGAGCGCGTCTTCGCGGCCGAGGCCCTGCTCAAGCGCCGCATCCGCAAAGTAGGTGCCCCCCGCGCCCCCCCCGCGCCGCGCCCCCGGCCCCCCGCGCCCCGGCCCCGGCCCGCTGCGGGCGGCTCTGTCTCCCTCCGCCGCGGGGCGGGCTCCGCTCCGCCGCTCCCGCCCTCCGCGCCCCGCGCATGGGGGGGGTTGTGTTAAATCCGCGCCCGGGGGGGTGTGCGTGTTGTGTTAAACCCGCGTTATTTTTCATTGTTGCATCCCCCTCCCCGCGCCCCCCCCTCCCGTGTTCCGCTCCATGCGTGGGGCGTTGCGGGGGGACCTTTGTTGCGGGGCGGTTTTATCGCGGTTTTCGCTCCGCGCGTATTTATTTTCCTCGCTTCCCATCCGCAGGGCCGCATGGAATATCTGGTCAAATGGAAGGGCTGGTCGCAGAAGTAAGTCGCCCTTGGCGCCGGGGGGTCTGCAGCAGGGGCCGGGGGGATGCTGCTGCACCCCCGCTCCCCCTTTGTGCCAGAATGCGAACTGGGTCCCTCCTTTTATGCCCCTATTTTTTTATTTTATTTATTTTGTCCTTTGCTGGCTCTGCTCACGCTCTCCTCTCTCTCCATGCCCCCCCAGGTACAGCACTTGGGAACCCGAGGAAAACATCCTGGATGCCCGGCTGCTCGCAGCCTTCGAGGAGAGGTACAAGGCCTTTACGAGCTGTAGCAGTTGTGCTTGTAAATATGTTGCTGTCTTGTAGCTATGCTGAATTGAAGCTTTGGTTCTTTTAACACCTCTAGGGAGCGAGAAATGGAACTTTACGGGCCCAAAAAGCGAGGCCCCAAGCCCAAAACCTTCCTGCTAAAGGTAAGGAGAACGGAGCCCACACGTGAGGGCTGTGCCACAGCGAGGGGCTCTTTCTGGCCCCTTTGGAGGATGCTCCCCTCAAAGGTGGCCTCTTGTAAGTTGTAATTATGCAGCCGGATGGCAGGATAATAAAGTCACCGGGTGATTTATCTTCTTTGCAGGCCCAGGCAAAAGCCAAAGCCAAAACCTATGAATTCCGCAGTGACTCTTCCAGGGGGATCCGGGTGCCATATCCCGGCAGGTCCCCCCAGGAGCTGGGCTCCACGTCCCGGGCTAGGGAAGGACTGAGAAACATAACCCTGTCCCCCCAGGGCAGTTCCAGCACCAGCACCCCCAAGGGAGACAGCATCCGGGACCGGGTGATCCGTGTGGAGGAGAAACCCGGGGAGACCCCCAAAAAGAGAGGCCCGAAGCCCAGGAAGGAGCTTTACAAGGACCTGGCGGAAACTCTGGATGCCTCCAAGAGGAAACTGGGGGACCCGGGGGACAAGGTGGGGGACTACCTGAAGGCCAGGAAGATGGAGGAGGCGGCGACGGGGGCGGCCAAGTTTGGCTCGGGACACAGCGTGATCCAGCTGGCCCGGCGGCAGGAGCCCGACCTGCCCGGCGCCCTGCCCGGCCCCAACCGCGCCGAGGCGGGCGCCGAGACCTTCCCCCCGCGCCTGGCCAAGCACCGCGCGGACTTTCTGGACCCCAAGGGGCAGGGGGGGCTGGACCCCGGCGGGCCCAAGCTCCTGCACGGCGCGGTGAGCCCGGGCAGCGTGGGCAGCCTGTACCGCGACGGCGTGGGGGGCCCGGCGGGGCGGCCCTCCCTCATCGCCAGGATCCCCGTCTCCAGGATCCTGGGGGACCCCGAGGAGGAGTCCTGGAGCCCCTCTCTCAACAACCTGGAGAAGGTGGTGGTAACTGATGTGACCTCTAACTTTTTGACCGTCACCATCAAGGAGAGCAGCACGGACCAAGGATTCTTTAAGGAGAAGCGATGAGTTTGGTGGAGGTGGTGCTGGGGTTTCTTCAGTCAGATCCAGACAAAAGCTTGGTTAGAGCTTGGTGGGCCTCTCTTCTTTTTTTTTTTTTTATTCTTTTTTTTCCTTTAAAATTTTTTTTCCTTTTTTTTTTCTTTTGTTTTTGGTCCTGGAGAGAATTTAGAAACTGTCCTAAATTCATTAACTCATTCTTTTGTTTTTGTTTGGTTTTTTTTTTTTTCACGTCTTACATTTCGTTGGAAAGATTATCTCTAGAGTTATATTTTCTATTAGATGTAAATATGTTATTTAAGAAAAAATGCTTATATATATATCTATATATATATATTTCAACTCTGAGTTGTTTTATTTAAATGGAGACAACAGTGACTGCTCAGTTGCTCCTAGAAAGGACAATAAAACTGAGAACTAACGAGTTCACGCATCTGCCGCAGGAGCCGGTGTACATAACGGTGTTCATAGCTAAGTATGTGCTGGGTTTTTTTAACTATTATTTTTCATATGATGCTATGGATGGTGGAGGGGGACGTGTTGCTCCCTCGGAGGGCGAAGTGCCCGGATTTCTTGATTGTGATTTAAGGTGTTGCTTGTACAATCAAGTGTGCTGTGTCCAGAACTGTTGCCCTTGACAGTTGACGTGAGCACTTGAATTCACAGTGTTGTTGGGGATGGGGCGTTTCCAGTCTAACAAAAAAAGTAATGTCGCTACAAAGTCGGGGCGGGGAAAAGCAGAAATCCATAAAAAGGCTAAAAGTATTGGAGTGTTAACTTGAATTCCCTTTTCTTGCAGAGGAGAGGAGGTCTGTGTGTGTAAGGTTCCTGAGGGGTGATACTGAAATGCACTTTAATAGAGTTGTCGTAGCAGCTGTGGGAGATGGGACTGAGCTGAGAATCTGTTTTCATTTTGTCTGGTCGCTTGATTCTGTTCCCCCACCCACTAAAAACAAAAAAACCCCAACAAAACCCCCCTCTGTTTACATTCCTGAAATGCCAGAGAGGTTGGGGAGGGAGCATCTCACTGCCCATATTTAGTTACTTTATTCTGCTATAGAAAGTGGATTATTATTATTTTTATTCTCAATCACAGTTTACTTCAGACTGTTGGAAGACTCCCGATAAAGTGTTTTGTAATACCCACATCCCTGACAAATCCCAGAGCCACCTTTATGCAGTCAGAGACAATAAATATTTCCCTTTCCTTACGCTGGTTAAACAATAGCCAAGAGGCAAAATATTCCCGTGTGGAGCAGCCCCGCCGGCTTGGACGGATTTTTTGCTGGATTTGCCTGTGGGATTCCTCCCAGAACTGGGATTCTTCCCCGGCTGGGGCAGGGAGGGTCTCATGGCCCTGGAGGAGGTGCAGCAGTTTCCCTGCTGGTGGGGTTTGCTCCCCCAGCTCAGCCACAGCGTGGCACAGAGGGGAGAGTGGGACCCTGCCCGGGTTGTGGTTTGGCTGAGATGGAGCAGGTGACCCTGTCCCCACACCTTGCTCTGGGCATCAGTCAGATGGGAAGCACAAACCTGGCAGTGCCTGAGGGCTGAACTGGGCCAGGTTCCCCTTGTCCCTGGGCTCCTGAAGGCTCCTGACTCAGGGGGCTCACAGGGAGTGACCACCAGGGAGCCTGAGAGTGGGGAAGGGGCTGGGCAAGGGGCACCCCTTCACTGTGGGGCCCATCGGCAGCTCCACCTTGTCCAGTCCCCTTCCCCATCCTTTCGGGACCCATGAGCTGCCTGGTAGGAGGATGCTGGATTGGCTGTGCAAAGGGAGCCATGGTGTCTGAGAATTCAGTTTGCTTTTCCTTTTTATTTTATTTTTTTTTTTGGAGGCATATTTTTGTAAAATTGAGATTTTTAACTTGGTTTGTACGAGGAAGCGAGGTGCTGGTCCCGGTGCCAGCGCCGACGTGGGACACGGGTGGTGTTGGAGGATGATGAGGGGGTTGAGCTGTCTGTCCTCCCGCTGCCCCCAAAGCCGGAGGATCCTTCCCTTTGCAAAGAGCCTGGAGCCGCTCCTGCCCTGTCGGGGCTTCGCTCCAGCCCCGTGTCCGTGTGTGTCCCACACACCTGGAGCAAACCGTACCTGTGGGTGTATATGTGTGTCTGTACATAGCGACGTGTATCCTGCGTGTGTGTGTGTGCGGGTGTGCGCGTGGGAATTATTTAAATCTAAGACTTGTACAAAAACGATTTGGCTAAATCTCAGTCTCAGAAGTGAAGCTTAACTACGTGTCTTCTGCCAGCCGTGAATGTCCATTTGAGACCTGCTTTTTATGTCAGTTTAAATATATACTTTGTAAATAGAAACGTGTCTGGCTTCCCTTTGTGGTCCCGGGGCGAGGGGGTCTGTGTGGCCGGGGGGTGCCCGGGAACACTGTGTGGTGTGTGCTGGGGCGCCGACGGGACGGGTGGCCCTGTATCCCCCCTCCATACAAGGAATCGTGGTTGTAAGGGCCTGGGGCCGGGACCCGAAGGGACGGGGGGAGTCGGGGGCGCCCCCGGCCGCAGGTGACACCGGGCCGGGCGTCCCCCCGGAGGTCCTGCGCTGCCCGGACGGGGTGGTTGCGGGAGCCGTGAGTGATTCCCGTCCGAGGAACAGCGCCGGGGCCGCCGCTCCGGTACCGGGCCGGGCCCCGGCGCTGCCCGGTGCCGCGGCGCTCTGCCCTTCCGACGGGGCGGGCGGGGGTGCGGGTCGGGGTGCGGCGGCCCCTGCCCGGCGAGCTCGGCCTTTGTGTGCAAACCCGCCCCGGCCGCGGAGGCGAGGGGGAGCGCGGGGCGGGGGGTTTGGTGGGTTTTTTAAGCCGTGTCCTCATTAACCTCCTTTTTCTGCTCGGGCGGGTGGGGCGCGGACCCCGCGCCGCGGGAGCTGCCAGCGCCGCGGAGGAGCGGGAGGAAGGGCCGCACAATGGCGCCTTTCTCCCCCGGCCCGGCGGGGGGGCCCGTTCACACGGACCGCGGGGCCCCGCGGGGTGGGCGTGGGGGCGGGGGCTGGGACGGGGCGGGGGGCGTTCGGCTGCCGGGGCTCGGCTCCCGCCCGACGGCAATCCCGACGGCGGAGCCCCGGGGCCGCCGCCCGCGCCCTTCCGCGGCCGCGCAGCGCCCTCCGCGGGCCAGGCCGGCCCGGCGCGTCCCGCGAACCCCGGCGGGTCCCGGTCCCGGTGGAACGGTCAGAAGCACCTGACCGTGAGCTCCCCGCCGGTGCAGGCGCAGCTCCAGCTCCAGGGGAACCTGCGGCCAGGAGGGGCCGCGTCCTGCCCGGACCCCCGGAGGGAAGTCAGGGGCGTTCCCCCGCTCCGGTTCCCCGGCTCCTGTTCCCCCCCGCCTCGCACATCCCCGTCCGGGCCCCGCGGCAGCCCCGGCCGAGCACACGGTGCCCCGGGGACGGGGTGGCCTCAGGTAATGCCCGGGGAGGGGGGCGGGGGCGCTCCCAGAGCAGTGACCACACGAGGCTGAAAAGTTTAAAAAAATATTTATTGATATGCTAAAAAAGAACAGTGGAAAAGTTACACGAAAGTCCCCACCCGACGTAACCATCTCCTAGTGTTTTCCTGCAAATAAATTAAAAGCAGCCTAGAGCTGGGGGCTACACTAGCGTTAGCGTCCAGGAACACTGGAAAACAGCACAGGGAAAGCAAGCGAGGGGCCAGGAGGGGCCGGGAGGCTGGGGGGGAGCAGGACCAGCACCCGGCCCTGCTCCCACAGCCCTCATGCTTTCCCAGGGCAATAACATCTCCGACTTTTGTTCTTGGAAAATAAAAGCAAACAAACAGCTGCAGTTTAAAGCAATTATAAGTGTCATACAGGACCGATTTGGCTCTCTCTTTAATTAAAACGTACAAATCAGAGCAGTGACTGGCACAAGTTACAAGAACAATTGTTTGTTTTCACCCATTCCTCAATTTCTGCCAGTAAACCCCTTCTCCTGGCTCTGGAGCCCTTCACACTCAGGCACACACCAGCGCAGAAACTCAACACAAACCAAACCCCTAAACTATTTCCATCTCTCCATGAACTCCAGGTATTTTTTTGGTACAAAATATATATATAAAAATAGACTCAGTTTCTCGGGAAGATGGCTGGATCAGCCACCTCTTCCAGTCCAATGGAAAACAACAAGGATGCTTAACCAGATTACGCCTGGAGAAAATATCCATTCAATATACAAATACTGCAGGACTTCCCACATCGGAAACCCCTTAGAAAATGACAAGTGACAAACCTGCAATTGCCTGTCTGATACCTGGCTGAATACACCGACCCATAGCAGCAAACTCAAAAAAAAAGGGGGAGAAAAAAAAAGTACACCTTGAATCCTAATGGACCCTGGTGCAAACCAGGGTCTGCACCAGCTTCCAACCCCTGTCCACAAAAGATTCCAATAAATCACTCACATGATGTGCCTTTGGGAGGCAAACTCCAATGGGAACCGTGTGCTCAGACACCCCAGCACTGCTGGGAGAACCTGGAACACTGGCTCAGGAAGGGCTTAGGGAAGAAACATGTGGGGAGTTGAAGGTCAGAAAAAATCCTGGATTATCATTTTCACCATCCTTAGACCTTTGGAATCAAACCAGCTGGTCAGCAAAAGGCACAATAGCAAGTGATCACAGCAGAGTCCCACGCTGCTGGAAGGGGACCTACCTGGGAAGGGTGGGTGATGGAGGGTTGCTGTCAGGATACCCCTGGGCACAAGCTCAGGCCCAGTGACTTTTTGTCCAGTCAGGAGGCAGGAGCAAGCCCCCACATGGAGAAACACGTGGGAGCTTTGATGAGGGCTCTGGAGGGAGCAGCAAGCTCAGAGCTGGCGTGCAGCCAGCACAGCACCCGCTCTCACAGCTCATCTCCTGCCCTCTCATAGCTGCTTGGGGCCTCCTCAGATGTCTTTTCCCCCTTGGGGAAACCAATCTCCCCATCCGATTGCTGCAGGCAAGAGCATCCCTGCTGGGCCGGCTTCCCCTCAGCAGGGCTCTGTGTGACAGCCCCGTGTCTCACTGGGGACCAGGACACCTCTCCCCACGGGTGTCACAGTGGCCCTGGGACCCTGTAGCCACCCCGCTTTGCATAGGCACAAACCTGTCGTGGGACCGGTGTCGCAGACAAGGCTGAGATAAGGACGGTCCAAAAGGCACATCATTGATCAGTTTGGATTTGCAAAGGCCAAGTAGCAAACATTTGGTGTGTGGGGCAGAGTGTCACCCCTGCGCTCCCAGATTCTTTGATTCTACTCCCAAAACACTCCTATCCCCAGCACAAGAGCCCAGTACAGACCATGCCTAGGACACTGGTTTCTGTTGACAGAGGACAAAGCTTCCTTGGAGGTCGTTTGGCAAAGTAAAAGACTAGAAGGTAAACCAGGACAGATTGTGACATTTTGGCATCGTGGAGCTTGACAGAAACTGTCCTTGGGAACCTCTTCCATGGCCAGTGTTCCCTTCTCTCCCCTCAGCCCCTTCCCCCACAGAACAGCACACAGTGTGGTGCTGGGGGCCGTGTGTCCCCTGCCCCAGGCTGCCCAGGGGACATTCCAGGCTGTGCTGAGGCAGAGCTGGGGCTGCCTGAGAAACCTGTACAGGTTCTGCAGTGAGGCACCATCCGCCTCCACCCACCCCACATCACACCATGCTCAGCTACACAACACAAAACTCAAACCACAACCCACAGGACAGCTGGGGATTAAATCTGAAAGCGGAGGGAGAGCATTTCTGGAGCATTTCTGCCCGGGCAGAGCCTGCAGCTGCTGCTCAGGGAACAGCAATCCAGCCATCCCTGACCAGTAGGCAGCATAGGCAGGGTTTCCTTCACCTGAGAACGGCCCCACTGCCAGGCAGTGGCAGCAGCTGTGATGGTGGGGGGGCTGCTGTGTCGGGGGTGCAGGTCAGAAGTACCTGTACCCCCAGTTTGGTCCACGTATCACTCCTGTGTGAGGACACTGTGAGTGGCCCTGCCTGTGGCGAAGGGAGATGCCTGTCCTGGTGCCAGGTCAGTCTCCTGGTGACCCCCTGGTGGGGCATCCCTTTGGGGGGACCTCCAAACCACGCAGGACAGCGAGCAGCCACCAGCTGTTCATCACCTCCAAGAAAAGAACTCAGCACCAACAGAACTAAAATGACCTCGAATGCTACTAAACTCTGCCTGAACCACTGCTAATTTTGGCTTGTAGAAATCTGCAGTAGGGAAAATACTGCAGTGAAAAAGCCATTATTGGGTGCAATTCCAAGCCAAAAGGAACATCCCAGCTGCTGGGACAGTAAAGGGAAGGCGAGCAACTGCTGAGGGCTCCAGATCCTCAGAGAACAATGGCCAAGGTACCCCCTGGCCCTGATCCTTCTCCCTATCCTCTCCTTCCCCTTCCCACTGCTCCACCCCACCTGTGCAGGTGTCCTTGTCCAGCTTCTGAGCCTTCCATCTGAACAAAAACATGGATGATCAGTGTGAATCTAACCCAGGGAGCAGCCAAGGCAGGTCCAGCTGGGCTATGGTGGGGAAGACTCACTTGTCCCAAATTACAGCATCAACCTCACAGGTGCCCAGCAGCCCCAGCACTGACCTACCTGCTGCTGGAAGGGTTTGCATGTTCTGCAAGACTTTAAAAATATTCCCCAGCTCAGTGCCTACGAGTGCCTGGAAACTGCTGAGCAGGAGACAGAGACAGTGGCGATGCTGGGATGAGGCAGAGGAGTGGCACAGAGGCTCCCTGGGCTACTCAGAAATTCACTTTCCTCTGGAAGTCAAGTCACTGCAGGGAAACCAGTGGATCTCTCTGGCTCCCAAGGCAGGATCCTCCCTGGGCAGAAAGGAGGCACTCTCCAAAAAAGCACCTCTGCTGCCCATCCCGTTAGTGGCATCCAGGACTCAACCTATCCTAGACTGGGTTTATTTCCCTCTCTCATCAAAAAAAAAAAAAAAAAGATTTTTCCTTAATAAAAAATGTAAACAGTAGTTCCCTATCAGCTGGAAACCCCAACGAAAACGTCGTGGGTTTCCCATCATTGGAAATGACCTCGCCCAGGGGGGTGGCTGGGCTGAGTGTACCCTGAAAAACCCCCAAATGCAGCCACCCCCCCACAGCCCCAAGGGCTGGGAGCAGCAGCTGCCTCATTTGGATTGACTTGTGTCTCCCCACAGCTCACAGATAGATCCATGGGGAGCCCAGAGAACAGAAGAGGATCTCCTAGTCCTCTCCCAGGTGGAAGCCTGGCCCATGGCAGCTCCACACCTCCCCGTGGTCAGTGAGCTGCAGACCTTGGCATCTGCTGTTTCAAGCTGTAAAGCAAAGAGACCTGTGTGCAGTGAAGCCTGGCTCAAAACTTGCCAGCCTGACACCCCCAGCAGCACCAGTGTCCCGGCTCCTGGAGAATGGCATTGGCTACCCCCACACAGGGCACGGCTTCAGAAAAGGATGGAGAGGAGCCGGGGGGATCCACAACTCGCTGGCAGTTTGGAGCAGGTTTCACCACGTCTTTCTCAAGCCTCTCCAGCTACGAGTCCCAGCAGGTCTCACGAGGTCTCCACATTCACTTCAAGAAAGAAAACCTGATGGAAGAGCTGGGCAAAGCCGAGGGTGAGGCTGAAGGACCCTCTCCCTTCTCTCACACTCCTGGGCTCAGTACTGCCGTAGGTTGAAAAACCCGACGCTGGTGGGGGACTCCTTGACCGTCACTGTGATCAGGTTAGCGGTGACATCGGTGACAAAGACGTGCTCGATCAGGCTGCGCGTGGGTTTCCAGTCCTGGCTGGTCTGGATGGAGACAGACATGTTCTGACCCACACCCGGGAAGGAAGCCGAGTCCCGGTCTGAATCCGAGCTGGTGTCCTCGCCCGTGCTCACTTCGGACAGGGCAGAGGGCTTGCGGCTCTCCGCGTGTCCCTCCTGTGTGCCGGCTGAGCCACCTTTGGCCAAGTCCCTGTCCCCTGCCCGGTGCGGCTGCTTCTTGCTCTTGCTGCCATCCCCCCCTGCCAGCGCACTGCCAGCGGTGAGCCCAGCGCCCGCCGCCCCGCCCTTGGCACCGCCGGCACCCCCGCTGGCCGTGCCGCCACCCGAGCCCTTGGCCAGGGCTCCGCAGAGGTGCCGGGGGAGGCTGCTCCCGCCGGCCACGCTCGGCCCATTCTTGACGCTCTGCAGGTTCAGAGCCTGGAGGTTCAGCTCCTGGCTGGAGGCTGCCTGGACGCTGGCCCCAGATGAGCTCGCTGGCGTCTTGCTGCCGTTGGGCAGCATTTGGCCTCCCGCAGCAAACCCTGATTTCTGGTCTCCTCCAGCACCACTGCCGGGAGCCTTTGCAGTCTTGGGTCCCTGCATGTTGAGCCCCAGCTCCCCAGAGCCTTTCTGGCTCCTCATTTTCAAGTCCAGCCCTAAGCTGCTCTTACTGGCCGCCTGTGCCTTCAGTGCCAGCCTGCCCAGAGCTGAGCTCTCAGATGCAGTCTGGCTTTGGGACATCCTGTTCATGTAGTGCACGATGGAGCTCTGCCAGCTGATGGCCTGGCTGGGGCTCGTCGAGCCGCTCTTCATCATGTTGGGCAGGTTTTCTGCTGACCCTCCTGAGCTGAGCCCAGCCAAGGCACCTGGTGGGTCCTTCAGCACGGCCATGCCCGAGCCCTGTGTGCTGTGCTGAGGCTGCAGCTTCCCCACCAGCTTGGCACTGCCCCCCACCTCCTTCCGGGATGTTTTCAGCACCTTTGTCAGGTTCACAGTCCTTCGAGCTGCTTTCTGCTCCGGGGGAAGAGGTTTCCGCCCACGCTTCTTCCTGGAAGCGTCTTTCATGTCAGGCTTTGCCACCAGGATCTGAGCTTTCTTCTGTGGCACCGGGTGTGTCTCTCTGCTGCGGGGACCTCTCTTTGCTTCCAGGTCACTTTCATCCTCTTCATCAGAGGAGGAGGAAGAGGAGGATGTGGAGGAAGAGGAGCTACTTGACTTAGTTTTTGCAGGCATTTCTGGTTCCTGCAAAGCAACAGAGACAGGGAGTTAAGGGCAGTGGCCAAAGAGCCATCATGGGCATTGCAAACCCTTCAGGGCAGCCTGGCCAGGGGCCTCAGACACCACAGGTTCTTTCTCCACACAGCTGATCTTTAGGGATCCGTTAGCTGATCTGATGAGTTAGGGAGCACAGAGCACAGAATTGGTCAGCAGTAGATACCAAGTTGGACCAGTGCCAGGGAATTCTTCCATCTCCTGTACCATCACCAGAGCAGTGATGGAGGAGTTCTTTTCACAGGCATTATCACCAACCTGTCTATCACTGCCAGCAACAACCCCCTGACCCAGGGGCTGGAGGCACTGCTGAGCCCTCACTGTACTCAAGGCCAAGCCCCTCCTGGGCTTTGGGCAGACCCCCCTCCCGTGCCCTCCAAGGCCAGAGCCCCTACAGCACTGTCACAGCCATGGATTCCCACCACTGCCAGGACTCACCACGTGCTTCCTGGGCCTGCCCCGGGGCCGCTTGCCCCTCTTCCGATTCTGCACTTCTTTTTCATGTTCCCTGAAGAAAGCAAGGATTAAGGACAATGTTTGCAGGGAAGAAAAAAACATCTGGGGAAACTGAGGCAGTCAGGGACTGGAGAGCATCCCTGTCTGCATCAGTAACATTCCCACAGCTTCCAGCATCAGTGATGGACCACACAGCATTACATACCCCAAATCTGTGGCTTTTCCAATTTTTTGTGAGATTTATTGTTTTTCTGGTACAAGGGGATCAGGCAAAGGGAAGGATCATCCCTGGCCCTACTAAACCTTGCCTTGGTTATACCCCTGCAGAGCTGAGCAGAGGAACAGCAAATGCATTCCCTACAAACTCAGTGAGTTCCCTCCCTTGCTGGGCTCCTTCCATCTCTCCTGCACATCCTGGTCTGGCCGTGGTGGCCCAGGTTGGAGGCCAAAGGTGGCAAAGCCAAGGTGCTCATACAGTGATGTTTCAGGTCACTCCTTTTAAACAGGACTGTGTTAAACTGTAACAAATCTGGTTGATTAAGTCCTGAGTCCTGTCTGCACTCACCACCAGATCCTAATCTTGAAAAAATGGAATCCACAAACCAGTTATAATTGAATCCTATAATAAACTTTTATGATTTTTATTATTATGGACCCAAAATACTTGGCAGCTCTGTGTCTGCCATAGCCAGTTATTCTTTCTCCTCCGTGTGTGATTCCTGGGACACGAAGGCTGTGGAACAATCGCTGTTCCCAGCTTGGCTCTGGGCAGGAGCCACGGCCCTGACAGAGGACAGACACCATTTTGTTCAGCCATCCAGGTTGTTCACCCTGGAGAAGGCTCTAGGAAGACCTCAGAGCACCTTTGAGTACCTAAAGAGGCTCCAAGAGAGCTAGAGAGGGACTTTGGACAAGGACCTGGAATGACAGGACAAGGGGGAATGGCCTCCCATGGCCAGAGGGTAGGTTAGATGGGATATTGGAAAGAAATCCTTCCCTGGGAGGGTGGGGAGGCCCTGGCATGGGTTGCCCAGAGAAGCTGTGGCTGCCCCTGGATCCCTGGAAGTGTCCAAGACCAAGTTGGACAGGGCTTGGAGCAACCTGGGCTAGTGGAAGGTGTCTCTGCCCACGGCAGGGAGTGGAACGAGATGAGCTTTAAGGTTTCTCCCAGTCCAAATCATCCTTTGATTCTGTGATTTTCTCTGTTACTCCCTCACCCTCCCGGAGCTTCACCCTCCAGAAGTTTGTTTCAGCCTTCCAAGCCCAGGCACTGTCTCCCCTCGGGGGTCTGTGGCTGCTGGACGGGGAGCCCCAGGTCTGTGCCAAGTGCTGCTGCTGCACCCAGAGCACAGCTGGGCCACGAACCCTGGGCGTTTGTCCAGCCTGGGCAGAGCCGCCCCAGGTGGACCTGGACTGTGACTCCAGGGACCAACAAAAGGGCCCAGCCACAAAGGGCCCAGCCAGCTCCAGGCTGTTGTTTCCACAACTTCCACCGCACGCGCAGCCAATTAGAAGTTAATTAACTTTATAGTTTGCTTAGAAATATTTAGAGTTTGCTCACTTCTTTTGGAAAGCCAGGAGCAGCCGGGGGTCCAGGATGTTCTCTTCGGGCTCCCAGCTGTTGTGTCTGAAACAGAGGACATGGACTGCTCCAGAGCAGGGGGGCGACCCCCCCACGCCATCCCCGGTACCGGCCCAGCACCGGGGGGTTCATCCAAGGACAACCGGGCCCGGCCTGGACCGGGGCATCCCCGCACCGGGGACGGGCACAGCCGGGGGCGGGAGGGGGAGAGGGGCCGGGGGAGGGAGATCGGGAAGGGGGCGGCCACGCCGCCGCGGGGCGAGCCGAGCCCCGCGCATCCCGGGGGAGCTCCGGTTTCGGCAGGGCGGGCGAGGGGCGCGGGGCCGGGGGGTGCGGGGGCTCTGGGGAAGGCTGGCCCGGCCCGGGGGTGGGAGCGGAGCCCCACGCGGCAGCGGGGAGGGCCGGGCCCGGCCGCGCTTATTTGTAAACAAAAGGAGCGGCGCGACCCGAACAAAAGCGGCCGGGCGGGCGGCACCCGCGCCCCGCCCCGCACCCCGCTCCGCACCGCATGGTTCCGCGATCCGCCCCGCACCGCGCAGCCCCGCGCCCCGCACCGCCCCGCTCACTTGGAGGACCAGCCTCGCCACTTGACCAGGTACTCCAGCTTGCCCTGCGAAGAGAGACGGGGAGAGGCGCGTTACCGGCGGCGGGGGGCGCGGGGGTGCGGAGGGGGGCGGCGGGGACGGCGGGTCCCACCTTGCGGAGCCGCTTGCTGAGGATGCACTCGGCGGCGAAGACCTGCTCTCCCACGCTGCTCAGCTCCTCCATGGCCCCGGCCCCGCGCACACCCCCGCGCACACACACGCACACACAAGGGGAGCCCCCGGGCGCGCCCCCGACGGCGGCCGCGCGCGCTCTCACCCCCCCACATCCACGCGCGCCCCCGGCACAATACGGCGGAGGGGCGGGGGGGGGTCCCCAAATTCCCGACCGGCCAATGGGGAGCGGGGGGCGGGGCGATCCGGCGTGGGGGGTGGGGGGAGGCATTGTCTGCGGGCGACCCCTCCTCTTCCTCCCGCGCGGGGCGGCCGCTGCCCGGCCGGAGCGGGGACAATGGGGCGGCCCGGCCCGGGGCTTTGTTCCCCCGGGCAGCGCGGGGGGGGGGTCCCCCGGCCCGGCCCACGGGGGTGTCCCTCCGGTCCGACCCCACGAGGGGTCCATCCTGCGCGGACACGGGCTCCGAGTCCCCCGCCCGGGCAGCCGGGGTCCCTCCTGGGGACAAAGCATCCCGGGGCCGGGGCAGCCCCCGCCGGTCCCCGCCGGGCCGGAGCAGGCGGCGGCAGCGCCGACACGTTTTCGTTCTGCAAGAGTTGATTATAATAGAATAAAGGCTTTCCCTGGGTGGGGGCGGTTGTGTTAATGACCCTCGCGCGGCGCCGGCTCGCAGCCCGGTCCCGCCCGGCCCACGGTCCCTCCCGAGCCGCGCTACCGGGGGTGCGGCAGCACCGACCGCGCCGGCACCGCGCGCACCGGGGCGTGCGGGGCGGCGTGAGGAGCTGCTGCACGGCGGTTGTGCGCTGTGGGCGTGGAAGGATGAAATATGGTGCTTTACAGGCATGGAAGAAGATGAGTCAGCACCTCAGGGAGTTCTCCTCCGCGGGCCCGGAGCCTGCCGTTAACCGTGCGGGAGCCGCAGGGATATGAATTGCCCTCGCCCCGGCGCCTGGGTGCCCGCGGCGTGCAGGGACTGAGCGGGAGCCGGACGGGCCATGGGGTGTCCTGCGCGGGGCCTCGTCCGCACCCCGGGCACTGCCGTCTCCGGTAAGCGATGCCGGGTTTAGCAATGCCGGGTTTAGCGATGCCGGGCTTAGCGATGCCGGGTTTAGTGGTGCTGGATTTAGCGATGCTGGGTTTAGAAAAGCGTTTAGAGCTGCAGCGGGCGTGCTGGGCTGTCCCCGCTGCGGGGGGAATGTCACCACAGTGGACCCCCCGCCTGAGGGAAGGGGAAACCAGCCGCTTCATTAGGGAGTGGAGGTGACCCGGGGGCTGCAGGATGCGATGTGCCTGGGGTGCTGGGTCAATGCCGGGGGTTGTCCTGGGTCGAGCACTATCACCTTTCGTTGTTTTCTTTGACAATTACCGTGGCCGTTCGCTGACCAGGAGAGCTGTAGGAGCATTGTTTTAGCCGAGGGTGACACAGAATTGGAACACAGCAATGCACTTTTTCTTTGAGTGCATTTACCTTCCACCAGCTCGGCTCTTTGTGTGCGGCACCTCTTAGATTTTAGGAAAAAGCCCTGTGTGACCTCCCATCCTTGTATGCCTGAGCTGTGCACAGACATTCTGGCATCACGGCGGCGTGGGCGCTTCTCAAGGGATGAGGAGCATGTGGGGCCCTCCTGGCTGCAGGGATTTGGCTCTGAGAGATGAACACTGTTGGGAATGAGCCCCAGTTCAGGTGATGCTGGGTGGGCTCCCCTCCCAGCTGTCCCTCTGTGCTGGAGTCCCTGTGCTCCCCATGAGGACACAGGAGTAGGGTTGCTGTTCTCTCCCCTCCCAGGGTGAGGAAGGGAAGGCTGGTGTGAGCAGAGGTGCTCCGTCCGCTGCTCGCTGAGCTGGTGAGGGGCTGGAAGTCGGAAGTGGGAGCAGTCCTTGGTATTTAGGAGTCTTTGTGGACCACATGATCAGTGTTTGGGGGGCTGTGCTCACAGCTTTGTCCCTGGTCCCTCATGGCCAGCCCTGCACAGTGTCTAATTCTGTGTAGCCCCCACACCACACATGTCTAGTTCCCGTCTCTGCACTGATGGGGAGCTGAGGGTGAAAAGGGCTGTGCTGTTTCCTGGGCTGGAAATCTCCTTTCTGTCCCCAGGGGTTTACTGGGAACTGGTCCTGGGCAACCCTGGGCTACTGTGGGCTCCTTGCTTTATACCCCTGGCAGAGTGGGCCACTCAGTCAGCCAGAGGGGACCATCCCAGTGACGGAGCTTCCCTGGGCATCACTGGCTGGAGCTACCACAGGAGCTGCACTGCTTGGGGGGCTGACTGGGGCGTGAGGAGATGCTCCCCCAGCTGCTGCCGAAGTTGCGGCTCCACCTGCAAGTGCCTTTAGGCTGAGTTCAGTGTTTCTGATCCCTGAGAGAGGCGTCACCTTCCCAGAGAAACCCAGGAACACACACTGAATAGCTTGGCCTCATGTTCCCGCCAAGCAAAGTGACAGAGGGGCCAAAAAACTCACTAACCACCAAGAAAACCTTTGGCATCTTAAAAATGAGAGTCAGACCCCTGAACTAATCTGGTGGAACATGATTTTGTAGCTTTTCCCAAGTACGCCAGACATCCCAGGAATGCTGCGCTTCCTGCGTTATTTAGGTAGTGAGGGCTGGGGTTTGCTGTCAGAGGAAGGGACGGGGAGCCAAGTCCCCTTTGCCTGTTGAAGGGAGAAGGGCTGTGCTGCTCCCTGGACTGGGCCACGGTGGCCATGTTTGTTGTGGGCAAATGGTGGCTGTTTTCCCAAGGCATCAGCCAATTAAAGCACAGAGATCTGCATATCATTTGAGTACCACAGCCGGGTAAGGAGCTGAGCAGCTTCCAGGATGGGGTGGTCCCTGGCCACACGTGGGAATCATGTCTGGACCCCACGGCCACATGTGGGAATCACAGGGGCACGTGCCACCCCCAGACCGGGCATTTTGGGAGGCAGCAGTGTCCCCGCACACTGTGTTCCATAAATAAATATGTGTCCCTGTATGTTTGTTGTTATCTTCCCATCCTGAAGCAGTTGGGACCCCTGGGCAGTGAGCAGCTTCCCAGTGCAGGAAAAAGAAAGGGAAGCAAATGGTGTGGAAATGCATGGCAAATTGGGATGCAATACACAGCAGGGCTCTCCCTGCCGTGTGACCCCCAGCCCGGAGAGGGGGGCAACGGGGAATGAATTATGTGGGAATGGGAGGGCGGGGGGAGATGTGGGGATCAGGCAGTGGCTGTGTCTGGACAAGGCCAGGCTGGACTTTGAGCTTTGTCATCGGGAAATGTTTGGTGGAAATGTCCCATGGTACCAGTGCACAAGGTGTGAGGAGCAGTGGGAAAGGTTGGCAAAGACTCAAAGGACATGCAAAATTTGACAGTTTTGGATTTTCCTGGGAAGAGGCTGGGCTAGAGATGGCTTCTGGGCTGCAGAGCAGAGGGGCAACAGCCAGTTTGGGCTGTCACAGCTCAGTGCATCCGTGGGGTTAAACCTCCTTGCACCCACGGGGGAAGGGATCCATCTCACCCATCTGGCCTGGGACATTGGAGCATTCCTCATCCTGGAGCGTTTTGTCGGGGGGAGGAGGGGACCAGGAGATTGCAGTGTGTGACATGGATCTCCAGGGCATCACTTGGAGCATCCCTGTGCGTTGTGGTGGGTGCTGGGGAGTGCCCCGGGCTCGGCGGCTGCCGGAGATGGTTCCCAGGCTTTGTCCCGCAGGACCGAGGAGCGGGTCCCTCTCCGGGGGATTGATGGCCCCGGGGCAGCGGGCAGTGCTGGGCGAGCGGCTGGTGACTGCGGGCACCACGGGTTTTGGGAGATGCTCTGAGCGGGGGGTTTACCGTGAGAAGCTCCCACCGCCAGTGCCGGGATCCCGGGAATGCCGGGCTGTGAGCGCGGCTCGGAAGCCCCCGGCCGCCGGCTGCCGGTACTGCACCGGGACACCGGGACACCCGGACATCGGCACGGCACCGGGAGAGGCAGGGGGGACGGAGGAGCAGGGCCGGGTCTCAGAGGCACAGAGATCGAACGATGCTCCGTGCTGGAAATGCATCAAGACCAAGTACTGTGTCCAGTGTTTTATGTCCTGCCACTCCACGTGAAAACAGCCACACCGAGGTGTGTCCCATGGCAAACCCTGTGATTTCAGGAGCAGCGGAAACCTTCCTTCAGATACCTCCAGGACAGTCCCTTCCTCACTGCTGTTAGGAGGAAATTCTCTCCTGGGAGGGTGGTGAGGCCCTGGCACAGGTTGCCCACAGAAGCTGTGGCTGCCCCATCCCTGGAAGTGTCCAAGGCCGGGTTGGATGGGGCTTGGAGCAGCCTGGTGTAGTGGAAAGGGGACTTAAAGTGGAAAGGGGACTTAAAGTGAGATGAGCTTTAAGGTCCATTCCAACCCAAACCATTCCATGAGTCTGTGATCCTGCTCCACACCCACTGGAGCACCCTGAGGACTACAGGCATGGGGGCATATGGAGCCTGGCACCACTGGATTCTGAGCTCTGCAGACTGCTGGGATCTCCAGGATACTAACTTCCCAGTGGAGTTGGCTGCCTCCTCCTGTAAAATGGGCATGGATGTGCTGACCTGCACAGAAAGTCCCAAGGTCACCAGCAGGAAAGCTGGGAAGGTTTCTGTGCACTGTTGTCATTAATATCAGTGTCAACGGTGTGCACAGCACTGGCCACGCTCCCCTTTCAGAGCCTCCCGCTGCTGCTGCCGCCCTGACCCCCACCCCAGCACGGCTTCAAGCCAAACATTTTCTTCCTGTTTTTCTGAGGGTGCGGCTCTTGTTTCATCTCGTTGGGTGAAGCTGATACAGTGAGTGAGTCTCTATGGCAACAGATGTTTATCGAGCCCCTGAGATGAGGCACAGGGTTGGGGAAAGGCACCGCAGCATCTGGGGTGGGTCTGGGGCTGCTGGAATGCCCTGCTGGAAGGGCCAGAACTGGGCCTGTGGGATGGGGGTGTCCTGCTGTCCCCTAAGATACAGCCTGGTTGAGGGACCCTGGGCTGCTTCCTGCAGAGGGAAGTTTGGATTTGTATGAAGGCCTTTTGCCTCAGCCCTGCTGTGGAGCAGGTCCCGTGAATCTGGCACAACTGAACAGGCTCTGCACAGCTCTGGGGTTTGGCAATTGCAGGGCTGGGAGTTTGCTGTGAGTTGGGGGGGGTCCTGGCCCTGGCACGGCCACATTCCTTGTCTCTCCAAAATACATCACCATCCCTCACAGAGCTCCCAAGAGGTAACTCAGCTGCAGATGGGGCAGGTCTCAGGAGTGCTGCCATGGTGCAGTGTGAGCAGGCCCATCCTGGCTGTGGGTTTGGAGCTCAGGGGTGCATAGGTGGCATTTCCCATTTTTGTCCACAGCCATAAGGGACAGAAAGACAGGTAGGACAATGCTGAGGGTGACCAGGGCTCTTGGAGCAGAGGCTGGAAGCACTGATTGACTTTGGGATGCCTCTGAGGCTCCCAGGCCAGGTGGCTGCCTTGACTAGAGCCGGGCTGGTGCCATGGCCAGCCCAGCACTGTGGCCAGCAGTTCCACAGACACACAGTGCCCGGGAAGACCCCGCGTCTGCCCGAGCAGGAGTCCTTCCAGGGGTCCTTGGGGTCAGTTACCTGATGGGGGTTAGAAAACTCCTCCCCAGCATCCCAGAACGAGAGCAAGTCCCAGCATCAGCGGCAGGTTCTTGGCAGGAGGGAGAGGAGCACCCGAACCTGCAGGGCCGAGAGGGGGGTCAGTGCCAGCCCTGCCCCGGGGGCAGCACCCCCGTCCCGGTGCCGGGGACACGGTGACCCCTGCCCGGTTACCGAGCCCGGGGGGGCCCCAGCGGCGGAGGGGGCGGCGGAGGGAGGGAGGGGCACGGGCCGGGGCCCGGAGCCGCCGGGCGGCGGCGACCGCCAGGTGTCGCTGTTCCCGCGGGAATCCCGGCGGGGCCGCTCCCGGTGCCGCTCCCGGTGTGAGCTCCCGGTGCTCACTGATGCTCCCGGTGTGAGCTCCCGGTGTGAGCTCCCGGTGCTCACTGATGCTCCCGGTGTGAGCTCCCGGTGTGAGCTCCCGGTGTGAGCTCCCGGTGCTCACTGATGCTCCCGGTGTGAGCTCCCGGTGCCGCTCCCGGTGTGAGCTCCCGGTGTGAGCTCCCGGTGCCTGCCGCTGCTCCCAGTGCCCACTCCCGGTGCTCACTGATGCTCCCGGTGCCGCTCCCGGTGCCGCTCCCGGTGTGAGCTCCCGGTGCTCACTGATGCTCCCGGTGCCGCTCCCGGTGTGAGCTCCCGGTGCCTGCCGCTGCTCCCAGTGCCCACTCCCGGTGTGAGCTCCCGGTGCCTGCCGCTGCTCCCAGTGCCCACTCCCGGTGTGAGCTCCCGGTGCCTGCCGCTGCTCCCAGTGCCCACTCCCGGTGTGAGCTCCCGGTGTGAGCTCCCGGTGCCTGCCGCTGCTCCCAGTGCCCATTCCCGGTGCTCACTGATGCTCCCAGTGCCTGCCACCACCCCCGCTGCCCATTGCCGCTCCCGGTGCCTGCTGCTACTCCCGGTGCCCACCTTCACTCCCAGTGTCCTCCGACCCTCGCAGCATGGGTTTGGTGACCTCCAGGGAGCCGTCGTGGGGCTCAGGGGTGATGCCCAGCAGCTCGCAGAGGAGGGCGTAGACGTTGACGCTTTCGAAGGGCTCCACCACCAGCCCCTTCTTAAAGGCCGGTCCCACGGCACGGAAGATGGTTTTCATGTTCATGTCCTCGTTGTCGAAACCATGCTCCCCTTTATTGAACTGGACCTTGATCCTCTGGAGGGGAGAGTGAGGATGTGAGCACCCCAACCCCTCCACCCCCAGCACGGCCCCGGGGGCAGCAGCACTGCTGGGTGCCCCCGTGTCTCCCACCTCGCACACACCATTCTGCTCCTGCAGGGTTTGATGGTCTGGTTGGTTCCTTTCGGTTTTGGAAGCTGATCTATTAGTGTTATACTCTGCAGCAGCTGGAGGTGTCCTCAGACACCCTTCCCAAGCAATTACATCCTGCACGTTGCCTCCCTAAACATCAGCACACCCAAATTTTGTTGTACTGAGGAGCTTCCAATGGGAAGCTGCCTGCTGGCCTTAACATTGGACCTTCCCTTCATGCCAGGCTAGGAGAGGATCCTGACACAGAGATTTGCATTCATGCAAGTCCTACCCCAAGGCTTCTGGACATTTTATCTTCTCAACAGCAGAGAAGATCTTTACACAAAGAGCTTGAATTTCAATCTGTTTTTAGGGAGACCAATCAGCACAAAGGCCTAAAGCTGGGTGAGTGCTAGGGTGCTGTGAGAGGAAGAGGAGGAGAGAGGCTCATCCCAAAGGACAGTAGAATATGGCTGTGCATACACCTTACCCCGTGGATCACATATCCTGGGTCGCTGTACAACACGAGTGGGGTGATCCGAGGGTGGTCGGCATAGTGGAATTTCTTCGGAAACTCTTCTTTCTTGTACACGTGCAGGTTCGGGTGGGCGTTTTTCAGGACTGAGTACACATGCTCTAATCTCCCCTCCTTTGGCACCAGGAGTCCGTTTGGTCCGTAATCTAAGAGTTCAAAGTCGATGTCTTGGAACGTGAAGTTGTTTATGGTCCGGATAAGAATCTCGTTGGTCTTTATGACGGTGTCCATGCCGTGGTCAGACGTGATGATGAGGTTGAGGTTTGATTCCAGGTCACTTTCCCGGATACGCTGCCTCAAGTAACCGACGGTTCTGTCCACCTGCTCGATCATGTTTTTCCTCTCTGTGGATTCAGGGCCAAACTTGTGTCCTGAGGAGTCTGGCTCTCCGAAGTAGAGTGCGATGAAGTCGAGGTTGTCCACTGTGAACCATTCCATGACCGTGTCAATGTTCTGCCTCCAGTTGGTTTCGTTGCTGTAGCTGAATATGGCAGGCTCCACCAACTTCTTGTTCACTTCTTCCCCTTGGTATTTTGCTTTTCCTCCAGGGAAGTAGATAGAGCCTGTCTTCAAACCCTGTGAGTGGAGACACTCCATAAACTCCCCTGAACTTGCTTGGCAGTGTCCCTCCATCTGTCAGTGCAGCTACCTCCTAATGAGATTTTTTTGCTCATTGCCAATTAAAAGTGATTAACTGAAGGCACTGCCCTGTCACACTGGTTTTCTCACTGTGTTAGTAACACCAGTTAGAACTTTGGAATCAGTGACCCATTTGCAGCTTGCATGGGCTCTCTGGTTCTTTATCATCAAGACATTAAGTTGTGTTTTGTTGAAATCAGAGGAGGCATTTTGGCAGGTAAATATGGGCAAAAGGTATATGTCTTGGGCCAGGTCTCAGGTCCTGTCTTAAAGCCAGATTCAAAGCCTGCTGGGCTTGCTGCAGGCCCCAGGGAAGAGGGAACTGGCCCCCAGGGCTGCCACCCCCCTGCCCTGGGTGTGCCCTGAGGTGTATGGAACCCCTGGACTCAGGATGTTCCCTGAGGAACTGGGGCTGAGGCTTCTTTAAACAGGAACAGTACAACCTGTTTCATTAATGTCTTAATAAAGCTGAAATGCATCTATTATTTTTTGCTATTTTTAATAGAACGATCATAATTATTCCTGCCAGTGTCTGGAGATTTCCGTTTTTTGCTGGTCTAATTAGCCTGACATTCTCAGGGAGGCTGGGAACTCACAACCACCAGGGATAATGGCTTGCCTGTAGCTTTTCCTGCAGGATGGCAGGTGGGGTGGGTCTGTGCAGGGTTGGTGTGTGTGAGGAGGTGCCTCACTTGCCTGTCTCTGGGCAGTGATCCAGATGGGCAGGCTGCCGTTGTCCCACCAGCTGCTTATGCCTTGTGTGGTGTAGTAGGGCAGCTTCACACCCGTGGTGGTGTTGAACCACATGTTGTGGACCACCCCGTGGTTCTCCAGGTATCGCCCTGTGGGACAGACGAGGGGCAGGGGGTGAGCCAGGCTGTGCTGGGCAGGTCTCACCCCTCTGCTGGGTGATGGGTTGCCTTGGGTCAGTGGGGACCTTCGGCCTCCCCCTCCCACCTCTCCCTTTGCCCCTTCCTCCCACTGCCTCATACAGAGTGGGGTCCTGGGGCAGGGAAGGAGGTGCTGTGGGAATGCCACCTCCCATGTGCGTGGGTTGGTATCTGGTGGGTCTCACCTGGACCAAGCCAGGCACCGGTGCCACCTGCATTTTCTCCTGCCCTCTCAGCACGGGCAGGTTCTGTTATCCCATGTTCACCTAAACCCATGAGGTCAGTGAGCAGGAGAAGTTCCCATCAGAAAGGAGAGATTTGCACTTTGACTCTCATATTTTGTGCTATTTTTATTATACTGGTGCCAAGGACTGCGCAGTCCCTTCTGCGTGATGTCCCCGTCCTCCCTCGTGTTGACGCTGCCTCCCTGCCTTTGCCTATCAGCAGTTTTCATTAGCATGCTCCACTCTTTTATGCCAAGGTTATTAATTAAAATCTTAAATAAGATTGGCTCCAAAATCGATTCTTCAGGAATTCCCCTGGTGCCCTCCCTCCAGCTTGACAGTCTCCTCTCAGCATCCCCTGCATCCTCTTCCCATAGCCCCTCAGTTCCCCACGTTACAGATTTTGTACTAATCTTCATCTTCTCTGCCTTAACTAATGATTTCCCATGTGGCACTGTATCAAATGCATTACTGAAGTCCTGAGAGATTAAATTTAGAGCATCTCCCTTGTTTAAAAAATAATTTATCTTACCAAAGGAGGCTGTCAGGTTGCTCTGGCACTATTTACCTTTGATAAATACAGGTTCAGTTCATGGAATCCCACAGTGGTTTGAGTTGGGAGGGACCTTAAAAACCATCCGATTCCACCTCCCTGCCATGGGCAGGAACACCTTCCACTAGACCAGGCTGCTCCAAGTCTCATTCAACCTGGCCTTGAACACTCCCAGGGATGGGACAGCCACAGCTGCCACAGGGCCTCACCACCCTCACAGGGAAGAAGTTTTTCCTCCTGTCTAATTTAAATGTACCATTTTCGCAGCCCTTGCCTTTTCTCTGCTCTAAAGCTCTGTGTGCTGCTGGGTTTGGAGCTCCTGACAGTGTGTCTTTCACTGATGCATAAGCCTTGACTTTGCCCTTCCCCAGCCCTCCTTGCAGCTCCTCTGGCTGGGCTACTCACCGGTCAGCAGCGTGAAGTGGCATGGGCTGGTGAGGGTGATGAAGGCAGGAGTCATGTACCTGGCCTTCACCCCTTCTGCAGCCATAGTGTCCAGGTTGGGGGTGTCCACGTCCTGGTCGTAGTTCCACCGAAAACCATCAAAGGACACGAGGAGGAGTTTGCTGCGGTTGGGTGCCTGCTGCAGGGGGATGCACCTTGCTAAGGAGAGGGCAGCAAACAGCAGCCCCAGTGATGGCAGCATCTTCATGCCCTTGAACAGGAATAGCCCAGATGTCTGGAGAGCTCACATTAATATGTGTGGGATGGGACTAAGTTCAGTCCTTATCTAATCTTGCAGTTGCTGATGGGGTGCATGGCTTCAGCCAGCACTTCGTATCAGAGCCTCTCTGGTTGTGTCTCACTGCAGTAGATCGGCTTAAATTTCCTGATGGGTCAAATGCCAAATCTGCCTCTTCCATCAGAGGCAGTGGGTGCTGTGTTGGTGTGCATGAATGGGAAGGATTGCTGGTGTGGTGGGAGGCTGGGAACTGGCCTGCACAGCCCCCCAGGTCCCCACCACCATGTCTCTCAGCCCACTGTGGTGTCCTTTCCCCACTCCTGGCTCTCAGTGCCCTGCCCTGTGCTCAGCAGTTTGGCCTCACAAGGCGACTCACCCCCCCCAGGGCTGCTCGTCCACCTCAGGATGGGGGCTCAGAGGATCAGGGAGGAGCTTGGATTTACCCAGGGTTCTCCAGTGTGGCTTTGTGGAGCTGAACACTGGGGAAGGAGGATCTTCCCTGGATCCTGGCCATGCATCAACCCCCAGAGATGCTCCAGAGGGTGAGCCCAGCTCTGAAGCCCCTGTATCCCATCAGCCCAGCTCCCACTGCCCGGGCTCTGTTGCTCGCCGTGGATGACCCTCATCCACTTACAAACTGCTGAGCTTCACCCTATCAGCATCCCATGTTATCAATATCTGCTGGTTTATGGCTTCTCCGGGGTTTAATCATTGCTGACGACTCATTTCTCAGCAAAACTGAGTTTAAGGCATTTGTAGAGTTATATAACAGAGGTTGCCCTAGTTCTCCGGGCTCTGAACTCCCAACCTTTATGTCTTTGCTGGTGTCCCTTTACTCAGGTCCAGATTTATTCCTAGGTGCTTTGCATCCCCTCCTCGCCAAGCAGAGCCATCTCCACCAGTTTCCCCAGCACTGGGTGGGGTCATTTCTGGGTGTTTTTCTCCAAGGCTGAGCTGGGCAGAGGAGTCTCAGGCACATGGGTTCGTCCTTTCTGGATGAATGACAGTCTCTTTGTAGCCCTGAGCATCCTGAGTGTTCCCATCTGGACCAATTCCTCAGGGTGCATCAGCATCTCTTTGCCTGTGTGTGTTTCCCTGGTGTGACACAGGATAATATTTCAAGGGCACTGTGAGTGGTCCAAGCATTCCCACCAGGGACCTCATGGCAAACACCAGCTGGGAGTGCAGCCTTGGACATTCTGTTTGCAGACAGTGGAAACACTGGGATGGATCCTGCCCTGTGCCTCGAGCCCTGAGCCAAACCCTTCTGCTAACAGAGGGCATCAGTGTTGGACTGATGGCAGCCCAACACCTTTCTCTGCCAGCCCAGCACCCCTCTGTGCCAGTCCAGCACCTTTCTCTGCCAGCCCAGCACTCCTCTCTCCAGCCTGACGCTGCTGTTTACTCAAGGAACTATTTTTTATCAGTGCCCTGGGTCCGATATTGTCCTTCATCGAGGACAGAGGCTCCTGGCAGAACTGAGGGTTTAAAGGGCTCACATGATAAAGATATTATCATTTACTAAGCTCTTGGAAATTCCTCTATATTCAGTGTGTTGTTCCAAGGTGGGTCACCAGGTCCCTGTGCCACTGCTAACAGCGCGGGAAGGTCCTGATAACGTATCGTGTTCATCGGCTCTGCTGGGAGGGAAGAGATGAGCTAGAAGGAAGCACTGCACTAATCTCCAAGGAATATTTGATATCAGGAGTGTTTCAAAGCACATTTTGCTCTGAGGAGCACGAAGCACTGATAAAGAACATCACCTTTGGCCGTGCTGCCTGGGGACACTGCCAGTCCCACCCAAACCGGCTGATTTGGCACTAAGGATGCCCCAGGAGCTCCTTCCGTGTGTGGATGTGCCCGAGGGGCTGGGGCTGCTCTGGGCCCACCATGTCCCTGCTCAGCATCCTCCAGAGCACGGGCTCCATGCTGACAGCAGTGATCCTGCATCCTTGGAAACACTCCTGAGAACAGGCGTGAACTCTGAGGGCATCACCAGGTATCAGCCTTAGCAGGTCAGTGGGGATCATGGTCCCTGCTAAGCACATTGGGGCTGGCACTGTCCATCCTGCACTTGTGCCCCAATTAACTCCATGAAGACTGATGAAGGGGCTAAAAAATAGAGACCAGGAGCCCAGAGAAGTTACCCACCAGTGGAAGTGCCCCACTCAGGGGCCCAGCCTGATTCCAGCCTTTGGAAAAAGCGACGTGCTCAGCACCCCACGGGCAAACACACAGCTCCCTGGGGCGGGTGGACACGTGGGCAGTGCAGGGAAGTACCAGGGAGCAGTTTGGGCAGGCAGGGGCTGGGCTGGTTTCCTTCTTTATTTTTTCATTTTCAAAGGGATAAACCTCCTGTGCCAGGACCTTGTGGTTAAAGCTGCCTCATGAGCAGAACAGGAGTGCTGCACCTGGGGGGTCTGGGGTGACGGTGGGGGAGGTTCGTGGAGCTGCTGGGGATGGGATGCACCTGGGACAGCTGCGTGGAGTGATGGGTATCGTAACAGCCCCGAGGTCAGGAGCAGAGCAGCACTGACAGGGCATTGGATGGAACCAGAAGCAGCCCCGGACTTGGCCCGAGCCCTGAAGCAGATGGAGGGAGGAAGGTGCTCCAGCCAAGCAGCTTGGAAAGGTTAGAAAAGAGGAAGGAGGTGGGAGAAGAGGCTTTGAGTGCCGCGGGGGGGGCTCCTTGGGCAGGATGTGGATGCCGGTACTGGCGGGGAAGAGTTTGGGTCTTACCCCCGGGAAACTGCTCCCTTGTTGCTCCCTGAGGGCATCACCAGGTGTGGATGCGGGAGCCGATGAGGCAGTGCGGTGTCCGTGCAGGTCTGGCCGCAGAGCTGGACCCACTCACCAGCGCGGGGGTGGCTGCAGAGACCCCCCAAATCTCCCGTTTCCTTGAGCCCCTGCAGCAAAGAGCCGGGCGGGACCTGGGGGGCCGTGACGCTCTGCGTGGTACCTGCCACGGGCCCGAGCCGCGGTGCCGCCGAGCGCGGGGGGGCTCGGAGGGATCCCCGGGACCGACCCCCGGGACCGACCCCCGGGACCGACCCCCGGGACCGACCCCCGGGACCCCCCCCATCCTCAGCGCGTCCGTGCGCCGGCCCGACCGCCAGGTGGCGCTGTGCGGCCGCGGCGGGGGGACCGGGGGGGACCCGGGATGGGGATCGGGGATCGGGATCGGGGATGGGGATCGGGGATCGGGGATGGGGATGGGGATGGGGATCGGGGATGGGGATGGGGATCGGGGATCGGGGATCGGGATGGGGATGGGGATCGGGGATGGGGATGGGGATCGGGGATGGGGATCGGGATCGGGGATGGGGATCGGGATCGGGATCGGGGATGGGGATCGGGATCGGGATCGGGGATCGGGGGGGACCCGGGATGGGGATCGGGATCGGGATCGGGGATGGGGATCGGGGATGGGGATCAGGATCGGGGATCGGGGATGGGGATCGGGGATCGGGGATCGGGATCGGGGATGGGGATCGGGGATGGGGATGGGGATCGGGGATGGGGATCGGGATCGGGGATCGGGGATGGGGATCGGGGATGGGGATGGGGATCGGGGATGGGGATCGGGATCGGGGATGGGGATCGGGATCGGGGATCGGGATCGGGGATGGGGATCGGGATCGGGGATCGGGATCGGGGATGGGGATGGGGATCGGGGATCGGGATCGGGGATGGGGATCGGGGATGGGGATGGGGATGGGGATGGGGATCGGGGATGGGGATGGGGATCGGGATCGGGATCGGGGATGGAGCCCCGCGCGCCGGGAGCGTCTCCCGGGATCGGGGATGGGATTTCAGCCCCGGCGGTACAAGGGAACCCACCCCGGGGAGGGACTCCGGGGGACAGCCGCTTTCCATCCCCTCCCGGGCATGCACGGTAGCTCTGCCTCGAGCACAGCCCCGGGCTGGAACGCTCTGAGCAGTCTCTACGTCGGCACCTGGTCCCCGAAGTCTCCTCATGCCGCTCCTCCCTGCTGGCTCTGGGCCAATCGGGCTCTGTCCGTCAAGTTTTGGCGAGTGTGGGAAGGGACTAACAGGGGTCAGGATTGAGAGTGACAGCCTTGGAGCACAGAGCTGGAGTTCAGCACCAGGGTCAGGCTGGCTGGAGGAGCTGGGGGTCTGATGGAGCTGGGGCAGTGTCTCAGCAGCAGCACTGTCAGAGCCCCGGAGGTTGTGCCCACTCACTGTCTGCCTTCCCCAGTGCTAAATTTGCTCATGGGTTGAAAATCAAGCCTCTCTCCTGAGGAAGCCCTGTGTGTGGTGATTCAGCCACACGCTGGCACCACCCGGACGGGCTCCAGGCTGGGTCAGGGAAGCACTGGGACATCGCTCAAGGTTGGGGCCTGGGCAAGCCCTGACTCAGCAGCAGCTCTGTTTACCTGGGCTGGTGCAACCCCTTCTTGGGAGGGCGACCTCTTTGTTGTCTAGTTTGAGCTTCTTTCATGTGAGGGTCCTTGGGGAGCAGTCCAGCCAGCGCTCAAGGTGAGCAGAGAGGCAAAAGGACAAGAGCAGGGCGTAAAACCCTGTCATTTGCTCTCTGCAGCCAAGCAACGTCCCTGGAGGATGATGAGGGGCTCTGGCATCATCCCATCATCCTATTCCCTGGTGCTGAATACTCATGTCCTGCCCGGGGTCCGTGGTGCTTCCCAGGGCTCAGCATGAGACTCCTCAGCAGCCCATGGCCTGGGCTCCTCTTTCTGTTCCCTTTCGGGGTCTGAGACCTGCAGAGCAGGTCAGTCCTGCCTTGTGGGCACAGCCTGGCTCTGTGCTCCACTTGGGACCCTTCCTCTGCTGCTCAGTTAATCCTGGCATCGACCACTCTATCTGAGCCCGTGGTTCTTCCTCAGCTTTCTTAGCTAATGGCTGTGTCTGCCTTGCATTGATCCTCAGCTGCAGAGCTCATTGATTAAGTACATTTCTTATTACACTTAATGGTATTTTACCCCTCTCTGTGCTTCCCTTGTGCCAGATGCTCACCCTGTGCCTGCTGGGAGGAGAATTCCTCTGCCCAGAGAAACGTCCCCACTCTGTGCTGGCCTTGCTCTCCTCCCCCCAGGCCACCACACTGACTGCCCTTCCTCCTCTTCCCCTGCCTGCCTCTTCCTTCTGGCCCAAGGCAATCCCTTTGCCTGCTGTCTTCCTGTTCTTTGATCCCTGGTCCCTGCTCCCATGCAAAGCAACGAGGCAGCTGCAGTTCCTGAAGTGGCACAGCCCTGCCAGGGTGAGAGGTACTGGCCAGGGCACTGTGTTCTCCCCATACCGACACCTCCATGCTCACCACGCGCTCCTCACTCTGTGCCTCACCTCCTTTCAACTCTCTCACATGCATCATTCAGAAGCCATAACATTATTGGGCATAAAATATTTACTTAACTGAGCTTTTTGCAAATATTCCCCTCCATTATTTTCCCTCCTTTTGGGAGCAGACACTGCTTCTCCTGTGCTCTCAAATGGCTTCTCTTAAATAATACAACAAGAACATATGAACACCCAGTAGCCTTTTCCTGAAATACCGATAAATATAACGGTGTCACCAATCCATTACAGCCACAGCAGGGCTGTGCTCGGGAACACCCAGCAGCACAGGCCCTGCCTGTGGAATTGCTGGGAGCAGGACAGGCAGGGAAGGTGCTTGGGGAGGGAGCAGAAATACAGGAGAAGATCTGACATGATGCAGAGTATTAATATTAATAAATGTTCCTTTCAGAAGGGACAGCTGAAGCTTTTCAGAGGCAGTGCAGGAATGAGCACTCCCAGTCTGATCCCTACTAGGATGCTGGGACAAATGCTCAAAACAAATTCCTTCCAGCAGGGAAGTGGCTGGTTCTGGGGAGGCCAGCCTGGGGCACGGCGTGCCAAGGGATGTGTCCCATCCCATGGGGTGCCAGGGACGTGTCTTGCTGCAGGCACCAGGATGGGCAGTCCTTGCCATCTCCTAAAGAACAGGATATGGAATTTTGGGAGGTTGAGAAAGCCAGGGAGGGAAGGTGTTCTTAGAAGTAGATGTGTGTGAGGGTTGGCTGATGAGCATGTTCTCACCACATATGAAGGCACATTCCCAGCCGTTCCTGCCGTGGACTGGTGCTTGGGTTCTGGGGGACTCTTCTCACAGAGGGTGCCAGGCTGGGTCTGTGCCCTCTGTGAAATTCTCCACACTCATGGGAGCCACAGCTCCAGTGTGAGTGGCTGGTGAAGGTTTCCTACTCAGGAAAAGAGACCTCACAGCGCTGTGGGTAGTTCAGTGAAAATGCCATCTCTGAGCCTGTGTCAGTCAGATCAGGCAAATAGCTTGTTAGTCGTTATTAGGGAAGAGACCAAAAGGAAGTGGGTGGCAGCATGTGCTGGAGTGCTCTGGGCTGTGCCCCAGTGCCAGCACTGAGTGGGTTTGGTGGCCCAGTCACAGACAGGAGGGAGTTGAACTAAGAAAGTAAAGAGAAGGATGACAGGGCTGAACAAAGGCACGAGTAGCTTTGTGTGAGTAGGACATAATAAACTGAGACTCTCTTGCTTAGAAGACAGATAATAGAGATGATTGAGGATAGTGTTCTTTAAATTCAGGAGTGGTTTAAAGCAATAGGAAATGGATATTTACTAGTTCCCATAAAGAGGTGGCATCAAGTGAAACAATCAGGGAACAGGTTTAAAACCTAAATAAAAGTGGGATTGTCTTTGTCACACGTGGAGTTGGGCACCCCTGGGCAATTCGGGGCCCTGCTGCAGGTAGAGCAGCTCACGGAGGATGGATGTATTAGCAGTGGTCAGGGAATGCCAGGCCTGGCACAGGGAGGGCTTGGGCAGAGTGGTGAGAGGAACTCAGGCAGGTCCTGGGAGCCTGAGCTGGGACACCTTCACCCGCTGCCAGCCTGGCCTCCCATCCCATCCTGGGTGGAAGAGTGTACCCGGGGGTTGAGTGTGGCTCCACAGATGGTGGGCAGGAGCTGGGGAGCTCTGACCTGCAGCTGGGGCCAGGCTGACACAGCTCAGCACACGCAGTACTGCTGCTCTCCCGTAGGAATCAGCTGTGAGCATCCCTGGCCCTGCCTGGGGCTGGGCTGGCCGTGTTGTCGGCTCACCCCGCCTTGGGACGTGCCTCTGTGTCACCACGCGCGGTCTAAGCGTTTCCCTGTTACAGGCGAGCGAACGGCCCTTTCCCTGTAATGCCGGCAAATCCCCGCTCCTGCGGAGCCGTTAATTGATTTCCCTTCCCAGCGCTCCCGCCCGGGGCTGTGCCGACACCCGCCTGCCCGCGCCCTCCCTGCCCGCGCTGCCGTCAGCGCCCGCGACAGCCAGATCCTGAAATTATTGATAAACACTCATTGGGGCTGGAGCCTGGGAAATTGCCAGCAACCCCAGCGGGTTTCTCTCTTGCCAGCATCATTTTTCTTGATGACAGCATGTTCCGAACTTTGGCAGGGAGGGGGCAGGGCCTCCTGGTAACTTTTTTTTTGGTTTTATGCATCGGTAGTTTTAAAAGATCTCTGCAAAAAGGAGCGGAGAGGCTGGGGAGCCAGTGTCTGCAGTTATCTCTGCCCTCCAGCCTGGCCCCACAGAGCCCCGTGCTGGGCTGGATTCTGCTCGGAGCTGTGCCCTCGCAGGCCAGCCCTGCTCCTCCATCCCATTCAGTGCCTCTGCAGGTTCAGGAATTCTTGATTCCAACGTCAGGGATCCCTGTTTCTTCCTGCAATTCCTCTGCTCCCGCAGGGTGTTACCCCATGCTGTGGCATCCGCACAGGCAAGGACACTGGGCCATGGTCTGAGCAGGGAAAGGAGTTGGCATTGGTGCAGCAGTGGGATCAGGGTATCCCTCTCCAGAGCCAGGACAGTCCTTGTCACCATGGAGCCTGGCTCTGCTCCTGCCCTCCCAGAGGGCAAGAATCACCTCTCACACCTCCTACAGCTGGCCTGATCCCACCCAGGCTGTGGAATTCTGGCGCACGGTGCTCCCTCCCCGCTCACACAGCACATACAAATGCCCACGGAGCGTTGGGTCCATCACTGTGGCTCGTTCTGCAGCTCGGAGCATTTTTCTCTCCGCGAGCTCTGCTAATTAGTGGGAGGTTGTGGTTCAGGAACAGAGGGAAATGTCCTTCTGTGGTTCTGGCACTAGAAATAATTGAGCCATTTTTCACCTATGGCCAATCTAATTCTGTCCACATCTTGATTTTTCTCTTAATAGCTTGGGGATGCTGTTGGCAGCTGTGGGATTCACAGCCATGTCCAGAGCTTTTCAGTAATCACCCGGATTTTGTGCTCTCTTGCTGACTGGTCACTTGTTTCTTCTTAGTTTGTGCTTCAGCTCCTCCAGGGATGGGAAGGAGCTTGTTTTAGTCAAGCTGTGTTTGCCTCTGCACCAATATTGCCCATCCCCTTTCCTGGGGCAGCAGTGTGGGATGGAGCACCTGGTGTGGCTCCTCCGTGGGCTTCCCTGGCACCATCACCAAGGTCTGGGCCATGTCCCCTTCCCATCCTGTCCCAGCTGCAGGCAGTGCTTCCAGCACCCTGGGCTCTCCACACCCTTCCCCCAGCACACAGAGCATGTCCTGTGGTGGGTGAGGAAGGACAGCAGCTTCCTGAGCTCCCACTGTGGGAAGCAGCCCCAGTCCTGCTGCTTCCCCAGCTGGGCAGCCCCGCCAGCAGTGGTTCACGGGGCTCCAGCCCATTGCCCCTGGGTGCAGGGCCAGCAGAGACCTGGGCATGGGCATCGCCGGTGGCTCCACCGGAGGGGCTGATCCGGCTCAGTGCCCAATGGGCACGTTCTGGCACCCCCAAACCAGCCAACACCCCATGCCAGCTGTCATGGAAATTAGGAAGTGTGTCTGCTGAACCCCCTCGGCTCAGTGGTCCACACAGCAGAGTCGGGGCAGGAGCAGCTCTCAGGAGGTGGCACCTCTGGGGGTGCCGGTGCTGTGCCGGTGCTGTGCCGGTGCCGTGTCAGCCGCCGGCCAGCCCGGGAAAGTGAAGATGTTCACAGCAAACTGAAAGGTGTGATTTATCAGTGCTGGTCCCCAGAGGCTCAGGGCCTGTCAGGCACCAAAAAATCCCATCCATCACAGCAGGGGGATGAGCTGCCTCTTTTTCTTTTGGTGGGCTTTTTTGCCATTTCATTTTTCCTGAGTGCTGGAGCTGTGAGGGGCAGTGCTGGGGCAGGGGAAGGGCAGCAGCCAGAGAGCCAGCCTTGGGCACAGGGGCTATGGGGATGGGTGATGCTGCTCACCTTCCCGTGCGTTATGGAAACCTCTCTCCTCCACCACGCATTTCAGGGGGCTGTGGCCTGTGCGAGGAGGTCTCCAGCCTCTCAACCCAGAAGGGGCTCAGCCGTCCCCACCAGTTTCCCCCTGTCCCTGCGTTTGTCCCCGTCTGTCTGTACACGTGTGTGTGCATCTGTGTGCAGATCTGATTGTTTGCTTCTTTCTAACATTTTCCTTTCCCAATGCTTATGGCCATGGGATTGGGAGTGAAGCATTACTTAATTGCTGTCAGGCAAGAAGATGGGTTATAAAGTTGCCAAGGGAAAAAATAGCTCACTCTGGGGTAGATGCGGGGGAGCAGGGCTGATGAGGAGAGGAGGGGGCGGAAGGCTGGGGGTGGGAAGAGATGAGGGGGGAGAAAGAACAAAATGGGATCTGCAGAGAGAGAAGGAGCTGGCATGGGAAGGCAGCTGCTGGGGCAGCAGGACTGAGGCCAGTCAGGGATGTGCCGGACAAGGGTCAGCCTCCCTTGGGGTTTCTGCTGTGTCCCCAGGGTGGTGGCATTTGCCTCCTCATGCCACAAGTGGGGCTGCTGGAGCCCTTTACAGAGGGAAAAGTGGGAGAAGGAATCGCTCCTCGTCCTCCCCATCGTGCCTGCCCCCCCCCACTGCCGGAGCCTCCTGGCTGCCGCCGCTCCAGTTCCAGGCTCTTTGCTTGCAGCCTTCTTCATCTGCATCTCTTTCTTGTTTCCTTCATTATCTCCCCAGTCTAACCCTGCACCATGTCATCCTCATTGCACGGCTCCTCCCTCTCCCCGGTCGCCACATTACTGCAGCAAGGACTCCCTTTCCCATCTTTTAGTCTCAGCGCCGTACATAAAAGCGCCCTGATGGCCATGGCGTGATAGCAAAGACAGAACTTAATTTCACAGCATTTTCATATAATACTCCATAAAACTGAACAAATTTGCTGGAGTCCAAATCCATCTCATTATGCAGAGTCATTGGAAGGGAGCTTTTCCATTCGGGGCCTCAGCGCTCAGTGAGGGGATGGTACAGAAGAAGGGGAAAATAATTAATTAGGTGCTGCTCTGGATCTTTGATCCTGCGTCGCAAGGCACATTAAATAAACGCCTGGCTCATGAATAAACGCCAGCCCTGTTGCCTGGCCCCACACAGAAAATTTTCAGTGAGGCTGAAGGTGTGTGTGGGGAGATCCTTGGCCTGAGTCTGTGCCCCGGGAGGAGGAGATGGAGCAGGGCAGGTAGGAGATAGATCATGGACTGCTCACCTGGGCAGGGGAGCAAGAAGCCTTGAGGAAACATAAGATGTGGCTTTATTCCCTGGCATCCCCCAGTGTCCTGGTGTGGAAGGAGTGCTGGCTAGAGCTCCTGTGCCCCGATCAATGGTAGTGCTGCTGCCCAGGGCAGGATAGTGCAGGGCCAGGCAGGTGGATTAAAATTGCAGCAGCCAAGGGAGAGGAGAGAGCTTGCTTCACCTCATGCTGTTAATTAATCTCAGAGCCAATGAGGATGCTCTCATCTGGTCTTTAGTTAATCCATAACCCAGAAATCCTCAAATTATGTCATTTGTTCAATACAGATGAAATTAATTACTCTGGGAAATAGGCAACAAGTTGCATTTCTGATGCCCCTTATCACACCATCAGATCTACAGAGCTCAGTGCAGCCGCAGTGGCAGCGGTGGGACCACCTGCAGCCAACATGAGACACTGAGCAGCACCTTGTGCCCCAGCTCAACCATGGAGAGCACTAAAGGGGATTCCCAAAGGTGTTAGAGCCACACACTCAGCCTGGGTGTGCTCTCTGCCCTTGCTGCTCTGATGTGCAAGTGGCTGGTGGCTCTGAGCATCCCACAGCACATCCCAGAAAGGCTTTAATGACAGGCTGTGGCCAGGAACAGGCTCTGGTGGCAGGATGAACCCCTGGGCTGGGCTGCCTGCACTGGGGGACCCTTCACCCCCTCTCCCTGCTCAGTTGGGGGTCTGTAGGGAGCCCTGACCCCTTCCTGGAGGGAAAGCTTTACTGTGAGTGGTTAAGGCAGGTACCAGCTCACACACAGCTAACACAGCAAGAGCTGTTTTAACAAAAAATCCATAGTGGTTTGCTAAAATGGCTGTAATGAATTGAAAAATATGACAAGCTGATCAAGGCAGCTATTGGGAGGCATCGGGACCCCCAGCCCAGCTCTGCAGCTCACCCGGGTCACCTGACACGGTGGAATCCTTTTGGAGATGAGAGAAAACATAATTTCTCTCTGCCCTATCAATTTAAATAAATTACCTATTAGATTAGCTGCACTTAAAATAAAGCAAGAAATCAATCCCCCTGCCTGGGCTGCTGTCAAAGCCTGGTTTGTACCACAGAACCTGTAATTGCCAGAGGTCCCCGTGCACGGAGAGCGGCTGGAGGTGAGGGGCAGTGGGGGCTTGGGCTGTGCCTGGGGGGCACAGCAGCAGAGGTACCCCTGAGGTACCTCACAGGTCAGCTCCCACGGGCACCCCAGCTCGTGTGGGCAGCCCCGTGCCAGCCTGGCAGCAGTGCTGAGGTCAGGCTGGCTGCTGGGATCTCCCCACACATCCCTGGGGGTTGTCACCTCGGAGCACTCAAAGCTCTGGAGCAGGGGGATGGTTTTATGTTGGATCCCACTGCTCCCACCACCCCCAGTTTGCTTCTCTGAGTGGGTGAGCAGAACCAGAGCCCTGCCCATCTGGCAGAGAGGGATGGAGGCAGGGATGGGGACAAGAGGCAGGAGAGATGGAAGCAGGAGGCAGGGATGCAGGCAGTGGCAGATGCAGGAGGTAGGGATGTGGGCAGGGACCCCTGTGGGGAGCTGGGCAGGGCAGGATCCCTGGAAGGCAGGGCAGGATCCCTGGAAGGCAGGGCAGGATCCCTGGAAGGCAGGGCAGATATCAGGAGCAGCCTTTCAGACATGGCTGTTCCCTTTGTTTTTTTCCTGCTAAAACTGCCGCCTTGTGCAAAGCTGCTCGAGCTCCTCGGATAAATTAGCATCCAGGGGATTGTTTTCCTCTACATTTTGTGCAGTTGCATAAGAGGGAGGAACAGAGGAGCCCAAGGAGCAGATTGCTTTGTAGAAGCATGAAACAGCCACAGCCAGAGCTGCTGCCTCTGCTGCTGCCAGAGCTCACGCCTTCAGCTGGATGAGGCTCTGGCGTGGGAGCTGGATGGAGCTGGGTTCTCTGGGTCAGCGTGAGCAGGACAGGGGAACCAGGGACTCTTCCCAGCATGGCTGGTCATCTCCCAGCTGTTCCTGGGTCTCCCAGTTCGTGAGAAGGCTATGACCAGCAGCAGCAGTGCCTGCAGGCAGCCCAGCCCCATCCTCCCTGCCTGGAGCAGCCCCTGCCCGATGCTGCTGGTCTCTCTCTCCTCCCCTGCTCAGAGGGGACTGAGAAGCCCCATTGCAGGGAATCCCAAGGAAGCTGGTGTGGGAGCTGCAGGGGCTTCCCAGCAGGTGCCATTCCCAGCATGAGGAGGAGGAAGAAGGTATCAGTATCCACTCAGCTGCCTCTCCCTGACCTGACCCCATTGATTGTACCGATCCCAGTGTGAGGAGATGTGTGAAGGGATCAACGTACAATCAATGTTCTTCAGCCCAGGCAGGGGATGAGGGTTCTGTTTAACCCTTCCCACCCCCCCTGTAGGTCCTGGCACTCCCCCAGGGCTCGGGGGCTCCTGCTCAGGTCCCCCTGGCTGGGCTGGGCTGGGCTGTGTGTCCTGCAGCTACCCACAGAGAGACAGATGGCTCCTGAATTCCACTGTTCCCTGCTGAGCCTGGCCCACCCCATCCTGCCTGGCCTCTGCCTTTGGGTGACCTCCCAGGGGGATTTTCCTGTGCCTGGGCAGTGTGAGCGATGCCAATGTGCTCCTTGGGCAGCACTGCTGTGCCATGGCCTCCCAACCCTTCCCAGCCCTTCCCAGATGGGTCCAGTTCAGTGCAGGCTTGGCACAACCTCCCTACACACCCCAGCATTATTGCTTCCCCTTCCTGTGAAACCCCAGAGAGGAGCCAGGAGTGAGCAGGGGGGGAAGATGGAAAGAAAAGGTGGGGAGGCTGGAAAGGTGAAGACCCTTGAGGGGGGAGGGAAGAGGAGGGAAGGGGCTGCAGAGCCGCCGGGCAGTGCGGGGGTGCTCGGGGAGGGCAGCCGGGGGGGCAGGAGCTGCAGAGCGCCAGGGGAGCGCTGCTGTAAGTGCTTTCATAACCCTCAGCCAGAGTGATTTTCTGAGGCATAAGTGATGGAGGTAAATAGGATTATCTCACAAAAGGGACCAGCGAAATAATAAACATCCCCATCCAGCACGGCCTGGTGGGTGCGTGGGGGTGCGGGGGCAGCTCCGGGCACAGCCGGGGCCGTGGGAGCGTCACCGCAGAGCCCGTTCTGGAGGACGGGGCTGAACACGAGTCCTTGGCATGTGGGGAAGCTGCTTTTCGGGCCCTGGCCCAACTATCCAGCTCCCTGTGAGTGCAGAGCTGTGGCTGCGCCGGGCGAAGTGGTGTGAGGGTGTATTTGCTGTGAGTTGGGTCCTGCGGAGGGCTCGGGGTGGGTGCTCAGCAGGTACCTGGAGGTGCCACTGCCAAGGTACTGGGGCGGGGTGGGCACAGGGACCAGACCCGTGGCACTCAGTGCAGTGCAGCAGCACGTGCCCAGGTGAGGTGTTTGCATCAGGATGGGACCACGTGCGGGGAGAGGGAGCAGGTCACCAGCCTGCATCCCTAGAGGGGAGGTTGGGACCTCCTGTGCTGTGCCCTGCCAGCTGCCACCAAGGGCTCTGGCTTTTCCTACTGCGTCCTCCTCCATCCCAGAGCCCTGCACAGCCCCCGTCAGCTGGGTCTGACAGAGCCCTGCACGTCTCAGGGCAGCTGTGTGGGGAGGGGGAGCAGAGTGCTGGGAGACCCCTCCAACAGGCAGGAGACAACAAAGTGGGTCTGACTGGGAGAAACAGAGCGATGGTAGGGTCCAAGGGGTTGCAGTGGCCACTGGCAGGGGACACACTGCTGCTGCCCAGTGGCTGCCTGCACTCCACAGGGATCTCCTCGGGATGCTGCAGTTCTGAAGGCACAAAAGTCCTCCCTGACTTTGTTAAGGTGACAGACTGAGTCTCCTCGGGCAGGAAGAGGCCCTTTGTCTGCATTAACAGGCTGAGATCTGATGGGAAAGATGAAATAGCTCAGTCTCCTCCCCATCACTCACCTGAGACTCTGACAGAATTGCCACAATTAGGAAAATTCACCTCGAAGCTTCATCTGTAAAGGACCAAACCATGAAGAAACGTTTGGCCCAGAGGGAAGCAGAGGAAGAATTTCAGCTCCCTCTCATCTTTCATCATTTGCCTTCTCCAGCTCCTATCTTGGCAGCACCAGTATTTTGCTTTGTCTCCTTCAGGTGACTAATCATTAGACTAATTAGTTGCTAATCAATGTTTAATTAAAATGTAGCTGTTAATTACTGGAGGTGGTACTGCAGGTTGACTATGAAGTGTTATGGAAACATTTTTAAGGGCAGTTCCCAGGGAGCTGGCCCCCCTCCCTCGGCTCGGGGCTGTTCCAGGGTCCCTTCCCCTGGGAGGCTGCCCTGGGCTGGGACAGGGCAGGAGCTGTAGGTGTAGCACACCCAGAGCCAGCTCCTCCACCTGGGACCAGCCCGTGGTGCAGGTGGCTCTGGAGCATCCCTGATGCTTCCCATGCAGCAGCCAGGGGTGGAGTGCCTGGGCAGCTCTGGGCAGGGGGATGTCACTGGCCTTAGATGGGACGCAGCCAAAGCAGGATCTCAGTGCCCTGCTCAGGGCTGTGAGCCCCTCGCTGTGGGAGCTGTATGAATATTTGGGATGCTGGTGAGCATCTGGCCAAGATCCCAGGGCAGGAGTGTAGCTCCCACTCCTGTTCTCCCTGCTCAGCCTCTGTCTGTTCCTGTAAACCCCTCTGAGATCTGAGGCCAGCAGAGATGGAGACTTCACTGCCTGCAAGAGCTGTGAGGTTCTTTGTGCCCAACCCATTGGAAAGAGCTGTTAAATATTCCATCAGCAGTGGTATGTAGGTCACCCAGGTGTGTGCTGCCTCCAGGTACTGGCTCATTTCAGCCCTTGGTGGGGAGTCTGTGTCTGCTCATTAACTCTGTGGCTGCTTATTCCTCCCTGTGTCCTTCGGAGCGGGGGCTGCCCGTGGATCTGGGGGCTTTGTGCAAACCTGGGGGGTTCTGCAGGGCTGGGAGTACCACATCTTGTTCAAGGGCTCTGAACCCCTTGTGGATCCATAGAGTGAGCAGGGACCTCACCCTCCTGGGAGAGGGGGCAGGAACCCCCAGGGCTCCTGTGCACAAGAGCCATGTCCCCATCTCATGTCCCCTCCTCAGGCCTGTGCTGACCTGGGTGCTGTACACTTGCCAATGCCACCATTTACATTCTCCCTCTTATATTCCTTATTTCACTTCACTTGTCATTTTATGGCTCATTTTAATTTCTTGAGCGCAGACCTGCAGGATAACAAGGTCTGGTGCTGCAGAGGGTCCTGCAGCAGACACGGTGTCTCCATCCAGCTGGAGACACTGGAGCACAGCTAATGTGCCTGTGTCTGGGTCAGGCAGTGCCGTGTCTGTCACCTGGGGAGGAGCAGAGAGGAATTGCTGAGGCAGAGAAGTTGGGTGGCTGAATGGGGCTGGTGCTCAGACTCATGGGAGAGCCAGCTCCCAATGTCTATGCTTGGTGTATCCCTTCTCCCTCCCCAGAAAATAGGCCCCTCTCTGGGGGCTTTGCTGTGCCCAGTGAGGTCCCTGTCACCCAGACAGCCTTTGCTGCAGGGCTCAGAGCAGCCCCAGAGCTCTGGACTGAGGCACTGAAGAGTCTCAGCCCCGGTCAGGGTGATGTTCCTGTCCCTGTGCCCCCCTCCAGCCGCGGTCGGACTCGTGTCACTCCCCACCTTGAGTTCCTGTGCCTGAGCATGGGCTGGGGGAGGCAAGGGTGTGGGTGCATCTTGCTTTGCTCGATGCCACTGGATGTGTTTTTTTGGGGGAAAAAAATTATCTTTTTTCCCCTGCTAGTTAGAGGAAGATGCTGACAGCGGCCCAGGGGTTGGGTGGTTCGGATGGTGACAATGCAAGGGACGAGCTATGTTTAGAAATAATTGCTTTGTCTCTCACAGAGGTATTAGTGCCTCCGTGCTGGCAGCGACAGGAATTAGCTGGAAGTTTTGGTGACACAAATACAGAAGCAAAATTATTGCTACTTATCATCACTTTCATGTGTGTGAGGGGAGGAAGACGTTATCAGGGCAGAGAGAGGGAAACAGGGAGCCAGAGGGACTGGAGCTGGGGGTCTCCAGCACAAGGCTGGCACGTCCTTGAGGGAGCCCAGCCTGGTGGCTCCTGCTCCACGGAAGAGATGTTGGTTCTGCCGGGGCTCTGTGCACAGTCACAGGGGACCCACAACACTGAGGCTGTGGAATGGCACTTCCTGCAGCTGGTTTGGCCCAAGGGAAGGGGGATTGTGGGCAGTGGCTTGGATGGATGGGATCTGGGGCACGTGGGGTCCCCTGCCCTGAAGGAAGGCTTGGGGGTCCTGGAGAGACCTGGCCCCCATTGGCTGTTGTGGGGCTGGAGGAGCAGGAGGCCAGAACTTGGGGCCCATTGAGGAGTGATCTCTGGACTTCACTTAGCAGCAAGCAGAGTCTGACATTGGGGTTCAGGAAACTCGTGAAGAGCCAAGGGAAGGGGCCGTGCTGTAGGGAACAGAGTGGTTCTGGATGAGCGTGGCTGAGCTGCGTCAGGCAAACTGGCTGTGCTGAGGACATCACTCCTGTGTGTCCCACCCACTGCCCAGCAGAGACAGGAGCCCCCCCGAGCCTCCCTTTGGGATGGGGGACCCCACCCACATGGGCAGGAAGGTGGCTGATGGCATCCTACCTCCAACCTGGCACCCTGCATCCCACGGCATTCCACATCCTGTCTCCCCTCTGGCACCCTGCTGTTTTAGGGACGAAGGCCAGAGAGGGCACAGAGGTGGCCACAAGCCCTTGGGACCAGGAGGGTCTCTGCAGCCAGGAGAAGCTGAGTAGCCATGAGCATGGAAAAACTCCGTGGTGGGATCCTCCTGCAACGCAGAAGGTGCTCAGGGCTGATCTGTGTGAGCAGCACCACAGGGATGCACAGCCAAGGTGAAGGTTCCCTGTGGCAAAGTTCTCCTTTCCCTGGATCCTGGTGTGGCCAATTCAGGCTCCTCTTTGGATGGAAGAGCAAACTGGGGGTGTTTCAGAAGTGGCACCTTTTTGGGACTAGATGACAGTGTAAGGTCACAAGCTGAAGGCCCCATGGGATGTGGGTGCTCACCAGAGCAGCGGCAGCTCTGCGTGGAAGCAGTGGTGGATGGTAACGGGAGGATCCTCCCGCAGAGGAGACAACAGAGCCCCTTGGGAGGCTCTCTCCGTGGATCGCGGAGCTGCTGCTCCGTCGGGAGCCCCCGAGGGTGTGGCCGCGGCTCCGCTGACGCTCCAATCCCGCTGTTTGTTTCTCCCTGGCTCCGGCAGCGGTTCCCACCGGCAGCGTCCTCCCCCGGCCCTGCCTGTCCCTCGGTGGCTGGGCTGCCTCCGAAAAGTAAAGTTGAATGTTGGGAAGGAACAGATCTCTGATGAAACAAGGCCATTCATGCTTTCAGATATTAAATTCCATGCAGAATATTAAATAATTTCCTCTTCAATGATCCCGGTAAATTTAATTAGCTCTTGTTCCCCCGATAGAGTTGTCGCTGCCATCCTGACGTGCAGATGCAGGAGGGAGTGAAGGGGAATGCCTCTCCAGTTCTCAGCATCACCTCCCTGCTCCAAGCTAAGGCTCCTCCACAGTCAGATCCCAGCTCCAGCTGCCGTGGTGGGCAGGAGGGAGCTGGCTGTGGAAGCCCTTTCCTCTCAGGTCCAGCTCCCAGTGTTTGCCTCTGGGATGATTTTGAAGGCAGGTTTAGGAGGTGGGCTCAGATCAGCTGTGCTCAGGAGATGCCATGAGCTGCTCTGCCCAAAGGGAGAAGGGGCTGGAGAGGAACCTGGGGAAGATCAGCAGCATTTTGGGTGATTGTCCAGGGCCTTTTCTGTGGCTGCTTGAGAGCCAGGTCCAAGGGGAAGGATGGGAGTTACACAAGTGTTTGACTTTCAGCTGGTGGTGATTTTGGTGTTGCTGGTGATTTTTTTTTTCGTGATTTGTGGTTTGTTTTTTAAAGTTTTAGAATATCAGAGCAAAGAGGGGAAAAAAATTCTCTTTGCGATGGAAGCGACTAATAGTGGGTTATAAATGAGTCCCTGGCACGGTTCATTAACTGCCATGACATATTGAGGGCTGGGAGCAGTGTGATACCAGCAAATCAATTCTGAATTTCATCTGAGAAAGAATATGGGTAGGTTGGATCATGCAACATGTTACCAAACATTCCTTCTCAGCCGGAATGGAGCTGCTCCTCTCTCCCAGTCCTGCTCCTGCTGGGCTGCGGCGCAGAACACGAAATAAATAAATAACCAAGCACCTCATTTACCAATGATTAATTTGCATAATTAGTGCTGTGTCAAATCACTTCACCGAGGTGCAAGGCATGCTCTGCTAAGGTGTTAGCATGGACATCTTCCCAGGTTTCCCCAAGCTCACCTTATTTCACATTTAACAGACTCCTAAGGATGTCACATTGGTGTTGCTGGGATTTCATGGAGTTAAAGGGAATGTGAGAGCTGGGGGGGGGCTGCAGGGCCAAACCCCTGCCAGCCTTTCCATGCCCCATTCTGGTGCTGGAGCAATGCCCTTCCCTGGAAATATGTGTGGCAGTGGGTGGCTGTAGTCCCAGAGCCAGGGATGAGCTCAGCCCGAGCTCTGCTGTGGGCACAGACCTGCCAGCTCAGGCCAATGCCAACTCCTTGGAAAGGGGCAGCAAGGTGATGGCTGAATCCTGGCTGTTCCATATCCACTTGCTGCTCACCGTGACTGCTGCAGGGATGCTTTGGGAAGGGGCTCAGGGTGGGCAGCCAGGGATGGGGGCAGAGGCAGCGATGGGGCCCGAGCTGGTGCCCAGGAGTGGGAAGCCAGTGTCCAAGTGCTTGGCAGCACTCGCTGCCATGGGTCCCTCGCTTTTCCCAAGGCTTTGCCTCTTTGCAGGGTGATTTCTGTCACCGAGTGCTGCTGATGCTGCAGTGCCCATCACTTGGCATTGGGGCAATCCCAGCAGTGGGGCTGGCAGTGCCTCCCCCCTCTACCTCCTGCTCTGGGCAGGGACCCAAGGTTCAAGCACAGGGGTGGCTTCAGGCTCGTTCCTGCCACTGGAGCAGGGGAAGTGCCTGCAGGTGAAGTGTCCATCGATGCCATAAATCCATGGAATGCTCTGAAGCCGTAAATCCGTGGAATGCTCTAAAGCACGCAGCGCTGCAGGCAGCCCCGGTGACATCCCTGCTCCTGCTCCCTGTAATGGATATCAGATTGTTCTCCCGATCTTGGCATTGTTTCAGTAATTGACTGATGCAGCACAATGTTCACTGATTTAATAAGTTTGTTAGTGTAATAGGGGCTCAGGATTTTGCTGTTAATGTGCAATGACAATTGCATTGTAGATTTGCTCATTATGTTGCATAACTTAGCTATGAAATCTATCGGAAATTATATTTATAAAAGCATTATTGCAGAGCCCATCAGCATGGCTCTCCCTGCTCCCCCTGTGGTGCTTTGCAGGCTGAGTGTGTCCATTCAGCTCCTTGCTGGGATTGCACATTCCGCTTTGGGTTTTTGGGGTCAGGGTATCTGATACTTCCCAAAAAAACAACCCTGGGTCCTGCCGTGTCATCCCACTGTCTCCATTGCAGCCAAGGGTGGTGCAGGTACCTCGTGTTCTGGCAGCTCTCTGGGGAAAGCTCCAGCTGGCACTGTGCCCCCAGGCCCTCCGCCTGCACTGGTGGAACAGGCACAGGCACCTGCACTGGCAGGTGAAGCTCCTGGCAGGGCCAGGCTTGAGCTGTTGGGGCTGTGTCAGGGATGAACAGGCTGCAAATGTCCCATTTTCAGGCAGAGTCATGAAGAGGGGCTGGACATGCTTTGGGCACTTCACAGTTGAGGGTCTCTGAGAACTGTGGGGGATGATGAGGGAGGGCTGTCACCTCCTTGTCTCTCTGGTACTGAGTGGCCTCTGTTGCCTCGTGGAGATTCCAAGACTGGCTGCTTGGCACTGCCCTGTCAGGAACACGATGCTCAGCCCCGGGGAATGAGGGGATCCCCAGTGCTGGGGCTGTGCTGTTCCACGTTCCAGCAGCTGCGTTTAGGAAAAACCCCAGATGGAGCCACAGCAGGTCTTGTCATCTCTGTAGTCCAGCCATGGTTCTGAGGAGGAAAACCTCTTCTTCCTTAAAGATAAAAACAGACCAGCAGCAGTAATTTAAACAACTCTGACTGCCTCCAAACAAAGGCCCTGATGGCAAATAGGCTGTGAAATCAGCTAAGCAAAAAGGAAAAACGTATTTTTCCCAGCGTAAAAAGGAAAAACGTATTTTTCCCAGAGTAATACTTGTCCTCCTGGTTCACAAACAGCCTTGTGCTGTTTCCAACGGCTGCTCTTCCCTCTGCTGCTGCTCTCACACGTCCTCGGCCATGATCCTCCACTTGCTCCCTCCTCCTCCTCTGCCACGCCGGGTTCCCAGGCTTGCCCTCCTGGAGGCCCCCCGGCAGGTTCCCCTGGTGGGTTCCTCTCTGGGTGGTTTCCTGCTCAGGAGCCCCGGAAGGGATGCCTGGGCTCGGGCCCTCTCCAGCAGGTTGCCTAGCAATGCCAGCATCACACAATCCCGGTGCCACATCGCCGCCTCTGCTGCTCACACGCACACCTCCCTCTCACACGGCTGCACCTCCGGACTGGGGACCAGGTTGCGTTTCTAGGAATGGATGTCAGCCAGGACCCGGCTTGGAGGCTCGAGATGCAGGGAAGATTTTGCAGAGCTGAGCTCTCCTGCATTCCTGGCTCCTTGTTCTCCAAATCTGCTGCCTAAAGCATCTTCAGCCCCAGTGAGGCGTGAGGAAGCGGCACAGCGGGGCAGAGCTGGGAGTGGGCCTGGCTGAGCACTGCCTTTGTCGGGAGAACAAGGGCTGCTGTGCTCGGCCCCGAGGGCTAAAAATACACCCGTGGATCATACAAAATAGATGTGGGGATGGGAGAGGCGCAGGCCATGCATTCATAGTCCTCACTCACGTTGTGGCTCCTCGTAACCCTGATGGTTTTCTCTGGAGTGTTCCTCAGAGCCCTCTGGAAGGAAGGGAAGCTGTGTGAGGGGAGGGGAAGCAATGCCTGTTTTTGGGGCTGTAGGTGGCCTCTGCAGGAGACTGAGAACGTCTCAGAGATGACCCTGCGCTAAGCTTGTAGAAAATAACTACTGGCTCAAGCACACTTGTAGGTATTCCAGATATTTCTCAGGAAATAGAACTTGAGGAGCTTCACCACCGTATTAACTAACAGGAACCACAAATAAATAATTTGAGCTGGAAAAAGCTGCTGAGCCCCATCCAGGAATGCTGTCAGGTCTGAGAGGAGCAGGGCACTGTCACTGCACTGTGACATCCTCTGGGCTGGGGGGGGCTCAAGGGGACTCGGCCACCCAGTACGAGGGAGCCACTGCCAGAACAGCCACCGCTCACGGCTTTTTCTGAGATGGGATCACCTGGTAGTGAGCCCAGGAAGGGGCTGAGAAAGACCTCTGGCAGCTCAGGGTCCGACAGTCCGATAGCACAGATCTGCGCCACTCTGCCGGCTTCCCAGGGGAGGAGGTGAGCAGCAGGAAAACGGGAGAGAGCCGGGAAAGCCAGAGGTCTGCTCTTGCATAACATCCCAGGAAGCTTCCAGCTGCGGTGGGAATGCCCGGATCACTGCCCACAGATCCTTAAATGGCATTGAAAGAGAAGGAAGGGTAAGGGGCTGAGACAACACACAGAGCTTTAGTGAGTCTGGAAGATGCTACAAACCTACATCCTGCGGGCTCCCGGCACTGCCTTGGGTTTCCCAGTGTTTGCAATGAGGAATGGAAATTCCCCTCTCTGCTGCTGTCCTGCCAGGGGCTGAAGTGGGCCTGGGCATCCCACCCAGCGCCCAGGTGGATGCACAGTGATGGAATCAGTGTCCCGATCCGGGCTGTCCAGGGGTCTCTTCTCCTGGCCAGCCGCGGGGCCGCAGTGCCCGGTGATGCTGAGCTCAGGGAGAGATGGGGAGGGGGCCCCGGCAGCATCGCCACAGCCACAGCTCCGCTCCCAGCCGGGGCCGCTGCCGGAGGCTCGTTTTTGGGGGAGAAACAGACAAACCCCGGCTCTTTTCTGGCGCGGCGGTGGGAGCGTGTGCGGAGCGGCCGCCGGGCACGCTGCGGGGGGGCAGCGGGGCCCGACCCCCCCATCGCGCCCGGGTGTCCCCGCAGAGGGAGGGGGCCCCGGGCGGGGGGCGGCAGCCGCGGGGCGGGGCCGGGGGCGGGCGCGCGCGCCCTCGGCGGCTCCGGTGGCGCGGGCGCAGCCGCGTGCGAGGCGGCCCGGTGAGCTCAGCCCGGAGAGCCCGGCCCGGTGAGCTCAGCCCGGAGAGCCCGGCCCGGTGAGCTCAGCCCGGAGAGCCCGGCCCGGAGAGCCCGGCCCGGTGAGCTCAGCCCGGCCCGGAGAGCTCAGCCCGGAGAGCCCGGCCCAGCCCAGCCCGGTGAGCTCAGCCCGGAGAGCCCGGCCCGGTGAGCTCAGCCCGGAGAGCCCGGCCCAGCCCGGCCCAGCCCAGCCCGGTGAGCTCAGCCCAGCGCGGAGAGCCCGACCCGCCGCCGGGCTGCCCCGGTCGCCGCTGCTCGGGAGATGCCGCTCGGCGGGCGGGGGCCCGCGGCCGCGCTGCGCCTCCGCCGTCGCGGCGGGGACCTCTGAGCGCGTGAGTTACCGGGGGCAGCGGCACCGGGGAGGGGAGCGGGGGGGGCGGCGAAGTTCCGCCGGGGCGGCCCCGGGGTGGGGGGGAATGTCCACCGGGAGCCTCCCCGGGAGCCGCATCGGCCGCCCCGGGGCGGCGCTGCCGGAGCGCATCCCGGGGGAAGGCTGGCGGGGCGCGGGGGGGCCGGGGCGGCAGCGCCCACCCCAGCGCCGGGCGGCACCCGGTGTGCGCCGGGACCGGCTGCTGCTCGGCAGCCCGAGGGGATCCGCCGGCTGAGCCGGCCCCGTCCAGCGGCAGCGTGGAATGTGCGAGGGGGCCCGTTAAGTTTGTGTTAAAGATTCGCAAGGGATGTCTTAATTAGGGGCAGCTGTTAGCGGGAACATGGCGCTAATTACCATCACAGCCTCTGGATGAAGGTACGTCGTAGGAAAAAGTTGGATGAGGTGAGATGGAGTCTGGATTAATGGGATGGATGAAGGAGGAGGAAGAAAGGGTCCTGCTTGGGCTGGGTGAGCCGTGAGGCAGAGCCAGGCGAGCGAGGCAGCTCTCCGTGGGTTTTTCCTCTCCTGAATTCCTGCCTGTCTCCAGGAATTTCATTGCAAGACAAGCTTGCTGTGCTGGCATGTGCAGGGCTTGTGCCTGGGGAGGGGCGGGTGGATGGCGAAGGCCCTTCGGGGTCACCTGGGTTGTGCATGTGGTGTGTGTGAATGCCCAGCGCCATTATCCAGGCAGAAGTGCCCAGTGCCGTTCTCCCGGTCCCTGGTGGTGTGCGTGCCAGGAGGCTGCACCGCGCACATCACTCACAGCGTCGCCTCCAAACGCGCCAAGGCAGATCTGAAGTAAACAGCTGCGGCGTGGGGGTCCAGGCCAAGGTGCGGGGCAGGTCTGGCACGGGCAGCAGGTGCCTGGAGCCGGGGCAGGGACCTGTCCCTCCGGCCAGAGCAGCCTGGCGAGGCGTTGGCAGTGCCCGGGTGTGCGCAGGTGGAGGGATGGGGGGAGCAGGAATTTCTCAGCTTCTCACTCCAGTGAGCGTGACATTAACAACCCCAGCTATTTTCGTCCGCCTTTGGTGAAGGTTTGGCACTGGCTCACTGCCTCCAGAAATGCCTGGCATTGGGGCAGGGCAGCTCCAGCCAGTGGGTTCTGTCCTGGGGGGCACAGCCCCGGGTGGGTGCAGGTTACCACGTGCTGGAGGAGGCTGCAAGGTCAGGGAATACCTTTCCCTCCTAATTGTGCCCATCGTCCTCTGGGATGTCAGGGGCTCGTGGTTCATCTCTCAGCGTTTTGGGGGTGTATCCTGCTGCCTGGTGGTGTTTGCATTCCCAGAGCCGGAGGCCTGGCCATGCTGGGGTGCTGTGCTGGGTGCTGCACAGAGATGAAGGCACTCTGCTTCCCAGAGAGCTTCCTTCTTTCAGGCTAAAATGGTTGAGGCATGATAAAACCGCACAAAGCAAGAAATTAAGGCTGTTTTTCTGGATAACAGATGGAGAAAGAGCCTGGAGTTGATCATTTTCAGGGAGGGCTGATTGCGGTGGCTGGGGCTGGCAGGACCTGGCTGTTGGTAGGAGCTTGTTCCTGGCTCCGGGGTGGTGCCGAGGCTCTGCTTGAAATTTCACGGAAGAAACTGAAGGGTTTTTTTTATCCCTCTCCACTGAAGTGATCTGTGGGATTGTTCAGCACCGCAGAGAGCCCTGGCACAGGGCACAACCACGGCTGCAGCAGCAGGTGAATCTCTGCCGGGCTTGTGGTGGTTCCTTTTGGGGACGGACAGACTGGGAAGCCCCTGGCCCAGCAGTGGCAGCTCTCACTCCTTCCTGGCAGTTTGGGCACCCCACGTCTGTGGGGACAGACGTCACAGAACTGAGGCACTGAAGGAGCTGTCACCAACAGACAGCTCCCCAGGAGCCTGTTCTGCACGAGGCTGGCGTCCCTCATGGCCTTGGCTGCAGGGCTGTGGCCATGCCTGTCCTGTCCCTTCCTGTCCCTCCCCGCTGCTCCCTGGGCTGACCGGGATGTTTTGGGATGTTTTAGGATACTGATCCTTGCTCTGCGTGATGCTGCCTTTGGAAAACTGTCTCCTCCAGCTTTCCTCCCTCAGACCCGTACACTCCCCACTCACACGGTCCCTCTGTGGCAAGGGCTGGGATTTTTCTCTTTGCCAGTTGCAGTGTTTCTCCATCTCCTATCACTAGAATATGTCGTCCTGAATTACCAGGATGACATCCCAAGCACTGGGATGGCTGAGCAGCCTGTGCTGGTGACAGAGCCTGTCCCTCCACTCAGCTGCTGCCGCTTTGCCACCCTGCCCTGCACAGCAGGATTCCTCTTTCCCAGCGGGGATGGGATGGGATGGTTTAGCTCCTTTGCCACGACAGCTGGAGGGGAGTGTGGGAGTGGAGGTTGAGCACACACTGGCTGGCTTTGGGCACTCGGGTCCCTCTCAGTCCCAGTCTGGAGCAGCTCAGCAGCATGGGCCGATTCACTCCTTCGGTGCATAAATAAAGGTTTTCAGTTGTGCAATTCCTGAATTAGTTTGTCGGCACAGTTCTCAGCTGCTCAGCTGACGCTGAATAAATCCCTCTGAAGGTTATTGAGATAATAAAAGGCATGAGGGAAGTTCCGTAATTTATTTGAGTTCTCTTTTAATTTACAGCCTTATGGGGTGAGAGCTCAGTGGATAATGAGTCCTTATGGCTGATCTGCTCTTTTCCAAGGGCCGTGGCAGAGGAAGAGGAGCTGGAGGGGAGGTTTGAGCCAGGGGGAGGTGAGGGGGTTGTGCTGGACACGCTGCAGCTGTAGAGCTGTGGCCAAAGCCATGTGGTGCTGGGAGCCTGGAGCTCCTCGGGCATCACCGCAGAGCTGCTGCCAGCCAGGAGCTCTTCCATCGGGATGTTCCCTCCCTGGCTGGGCTGGGATGCTCAGTGCTACCGACAGCAGCTTCTCCTTCCTCTCTCTCCTGCCATACAGGCAGCGGCTGCTGTTGGTGCCATTCCAGGGCTTTCTGCTGGAATCGTTTGAGGTATTTTGGGATGTACATTCCTGCAAATTAATTGACAGGCTGAGATACCAGATGAGGAAGCAAAATCGTCTTCTCTGTTATTTCGTTAGTTATTGAGATTACAGTTGTTTTGAACCTCTAATAAACCAGTCTGAAGGCAGCTCTCCCCTTCACTCTGATCACACGTGGATGCTCCAGGCATCCCTGTCTCTCCCCGACTAGACAAGATTGAATTTCTAACGGGTAGAAACGAGCACAGGAGTGTGGGATCCCTTTTCATGTTCCATTATCCACTGTGGATGTGCCCCCCCTCTCGCTGCTGGGCACGGTGTGTCCTGCTCAGAAGCTGAACCTGGTTCTTCTCCCGTGAGCTTCCTGGGCAGTGGCTCTGGAGCTCAGTCCCTGCTGCCCTTGTCACCTGGGTCAAGGGCTGAGAGGTTGGATCCTGAGCGTGAGGAGAAGGATTCCTTGATGGGAAAAGCTGGTTTCTCCCAGTGTTTTGCTGTTGGTTTTCCCAAGTGTGGAAGGAGGTGGGTGCTCACGTGGGCCCTGCCAAGCTGCCCGCATTCCCCTTGGTAAAAAAAAACCAAAGGCTCTTGGAATCTGGGCTGGTGCTGCTGTGGGGATGTGAAATGCTGCCCCAGGGATGGGGATGGTGACTGCTGAGCCCCTGCTAGTTCTGTCCCCTCCTGGCTGTGCCGCAGTGCCCAGTGTGCCCCCCTGTGCTCGGCTCTGCCTGGGCAGGAGATGGGGGGAAAATAGGATTTACATATATAAGAGATCCTGGACTCAGTGGAGTTTGAGTGGAACTGCTGCTGCTCCCTCTGGGCAATCTGATGGATCCAGGTTTTCTGAAACTGGGAATCTGGGCAGTGGCCTGAGAGCTGTAATCTGCCAAAATCATCTGGAGGGATCTGTGAGCAGGGTGTGCATCCAGAGAAACAGAGCAATTGAAGCTGAGGAAGCCACTGCAACTGGAATTTATGGAAGTGATAAAACAACTTTTGACAACAGGCTCAGCTCCTGGCAGCTCCTCTGCAGCAAGAGAGAATATTTTCCTCCTGTTGGATCGATAAACAATTAATTCTAAAGCAGAAGCTGGAGCAAAAGGGAGAGTTTTCCAGGCTTCTAAACTCTTAATCAAGCTCAGGGTGAAACATAGATGTGAGAATCTGAGACCTGCTGATAAAATCTTGACCTTGATAACGGGTTCCTCAGTTCCTGGACCATGGATGATACTTCCTTGGCTGAATAAATCCTCTTGTAAATATAGAACTTGTTCCCAGATATTTATGCTGCCAAAGTATTTAATGTAGCTTTACTTAATAATCTGCTTCAAAATGCTGAATTTCCCCCCACATTTTAATTGAATTCTAATTTCCATTCAGAATCAGCTTAAATTAAATGAGTTTAAAAACATAGTAAATAATGCTTATAATTCACTAACTCTTACCATAAGCTGTGAAAATAAAGACTCCAAATAACCCTTTAAAGCTGCTCGTGGTGCAGCCCTCTCTGTAGTGAAAAACCTGGCATCCTTTGGCTAAATGTGATGGTTTTGGGATTGGTGCCCAGCTGGGCTCAGGAGCTCTCAGTGCTGTGTTCTTTGGGGCTCAGGCTATATGGGGGCAGGAGAGAGGAGTTGGGGGGTCACACCACTGCTGTCCCTTGTCTCCAGGTTTGGGAGGCCCCTGGTCACTGCTGACAAACCTTCAGCTGTGGCAGATCCTCCAGAAGCCTTTGCTGCTGTGACTTCTGGAAATGGGGGTTTTAATGGCACTTGGTTTGGCTCCCTGATGGGTCTGTGCTCTCAGGCTGTGGGTACACACAAGCACAATCTGTTTGTGGGCTGGGAGGGTCTTTTTGCTCTCTGGGAGTTATTAGGGTTGTCCAAGAGTGTGTTTTTCAGTAAAAAGGGATTAAGGATCTCTCCGAACCTGTGCTTCAGGTTCTGGGCAGTGAAGGCATCTCTGCTGCTGTGCTGTAGCAGGCACTGAGGGGCAAGTGCTGCTGGGGGCAGACACTGGTTTGGCTGCTTTCTGGCCCAGGGATGGTGACCCCCAAGGATGGGGTGTCACTGCCCTGGTGCCCGAGTCCCTCTCTGGAGGGGTCAGGACTGAGGGCTCCACGTGCAGGAGTTCAGCACATGGATGGTGCTGGAGAACATCACCCTGCACCGAGGGGTCTGTGGGCAGCCCAGGGCATCTGCTGCAGCCCCCTGGATCCAGACCCAGGAAATGGGATGCTCCCATGGGCAGTGCCATGGTGAGAGGCAGTGTGCTGCATGGCATGGTGTGGCAGCAGCACTGGTGGGGCTCTCCCTGCCTGCAGTGTTTGGGGGCAGCCACCTGATGAGCCATGAGCAGGCAGGTGCTGCCCAGGAGGCTCTCACCAGCAGATCCCTCTGGGAAGGTGCTTCATGGACTATGCAAATCCCGGCATGGAGAGGGGCTGAAATTGTTCCACACGTAGCCAGGGTTTTTTTAAATAAAGCTCTCTCCAGTATATTGCAGGAGTAATTAGGAATCCTGAGCTGGTTGGATCTCAATCTTTATAGCAACACAGCTGATAAAGCATGATTCAGGGACCTCGTTAGCTTTTTTTAAAGAAGTTTTTATTTAACTTCCGTGAAGTTGCCATGGTTACCCCTGTGCATGGCTTCCCTGCCTCTCCTGCCTTGAGTGCAGCTGCCAGTGCTGAGAATTAAACATCTACATTTGGAGCAGCCATGGCCTCCCCCTGCCACCATCCTGGGTTCCGGGAGCCTTATCCCTTTGCCCACCCTGGAAAAGGCATTTTCAGCTCCTGTGCTTGAGCTGTGTGACGTGCTAAAGCCCAGTCTGGGTTTTCCAAGAGCTTTCCTCCGATGCAGGCAGGGAAGGGGCTGCTCCATTGGTGCCATTGGTGACAGGTGAACTGGCTCAGCAGCACGTGGGATTCCTGTGGTGTGCCATGGTTGTGCACTGCCGTGCACGGGCATAGCCCGTGATGCTGCCACTGCATGACACAAAGCTCCTGTGGGGCAGAGGAGGCTCCTGGTCTGCCTGCCCAGCCCCAGTGGGATGGGAAAGGGATTGGAGGCACTGGGAGCAGGGACCAGCATCCCAAGTCCCATCTCACACTGTGGTTTGGCTGACAGGGCCTCGCTGTCCAGGAGCCAGTGAAGGCAGAGGGTTTGATGAGTACCAAACCAGTCCCCTGCTGATGCAGCACCTGGAGGTCACGGATGCAGGCACCCTGCAGGCACAGGGAGCCGAGGTGGGGTATGAGATCAGCCCATTTCCATGATAATGGCCGTGGCATAAGACAGTGACAGAGATGTTTTGTGATAACGTGCCTTGAGCCAGGCAAACCCCAGAGCCTGGGGAGCCAGGGAGGCAGCAGTGACCCCCCAGCCCAGTGCTAGGTGCTGGAGAGATTCTGGAGCCTCCAGTGACCCCCCAGCCCAGTGCTAGGTGCTGGAGAGATTCTGGAGCCTCCAGAAGGGACAGTTGACATTCAAGAAGCTATTGGATGGGAAGGTGAAGCTGTGGCTGCCTCCTGCCAGTGCAGGGCTGTGATCTCTGCCGGCAGGAGCTCCAGGGCTGCCGGTGCTTGGCACTGCTGCTGTGCTGCTTCCCGGCCCCGCTTCCCATCCCCGCGGTGCCGGACAGGTACTGAGGACCCTGTGCTGGGCTGGCAGTGGTGGCCATCTGTCCGGGCAGGGCTGGACTCTGTCCTCATTCTGTCAAAGTTTTGTCAAGTTCCCCCCCCCGCCCCGCTCCTTTTGGCGTTTTCAGCAGCGGAGGGTGGGAGGGTGCGTGGGAAGTGGAGCCGCATCAGAAATAATCCTGCGCGTCCGGGGTGCGAGCGGCGCTGTGGGGCGGCTCCGCTCCCCGGCCCGCCCTGCCCGGCTGCTCACCGCGGCCGCAAAGGCCCCGGGATGAAGGAAGCTGCTTTTATTTGTTTGTCTCCCCTGTCTTCCTCCTCCTCCGTTCCTTTATTTCTCTTTTTCCTTCTCCGTTTTCTTTCCCGATGAAAGATATTCTTGCAGTGTCAAGGCAATGTGACCTGGTTCTGTAATAAAGAGGAGGCTTATTAGAATTAAAGCCCAACAGTGTTAAAAAAGCAATCTTTGCAAGATTGAGGCCATGAGGGAATTGTAAATTCTCAGCAAAGACCTCATTTAAAGACTGGGATGAAAACACATGCGCACGCACACACTGAGGCTTGGCACTGCGAGGGCACGTCTGGTTTGAAGAGAATTTGGGGAAGGACGAGGGATTGGAGCGGTGCTCAGGTCCTCGTGGCTTTGACTGGGATCCTCCCGTTGGAGAGGCACGTTGGTGGCTACGCTGGCTCAGTGAAGATCCCTCGAGTTTGGGTTTGTTTTCCTTGTTCCTCTGGGGACACCCTCCGCACAGCCCCCCCTCTCCTGCATCCCCACTCAGCCCCTCCCGGCGCGGCCGCCCACCCGCGGGAGGTGGGAGCGATGGCAGCCGGTGAGTCAGGGCTGCCCGGGCTCCCGGGGGCTGCCCGGGCTCCCGGGGGCTCCCCGGTTCAGCGCGGGGCTCCCCGGCTGCTCCCGCGGAGCTTTCCCGCGGGGTGCCAGGGGTGCTGGGTCGGTGCCGGAGCTGGTGGGGAGAGCCGGGATGGGGTGTCCCTCCCTGGGGCGAGCTGTGCGGGCTCCGTGGACCCCCTGTTCCGGCTCTGGTGGTGTGTGCTGTGTGCCGGGGGTGCCCCCGCACATGCGGGCAGGGCTGGAAGCGGCTCCCGGTGCCCCGCAGGGCAGGCAGTGCCGTGGCGTGGCTGTGGCTTCGGCCTCATCCTGCACAGAATGCTTTTCCCTCCCACATGACCTCTCACTGGTGCCCAGGGAGCAGCCAAGTGTGCTGCGGTGCTGGGGAGAGGGGCTGCAGTGGGCAGCGGGTGAAGGGACCCCACTCCCTCCTCTCCCTCCTGTTTTCTCCGGGGCTGCATCCCCGTGGCTGTGGGGACCGAGCGCAGAGCGGCGGAGCTGGCGGCGGAGGAGCGATCCCCACCGGTCCCCGTGGTGGTCTGTTGTCGTGATTTGCTGTTATCTGTGTAATTAGAGCCGGCTCTCCTGGCGGGGGCTGCGCGGCCGCTCCGGCTCTGAGCGCTGCGCACACCTGCGGTGCGGTGGAATGAGCACATCTCGAGCGGCGGAGGGAGGGCTGACACGTGAGTGTTCGACAGCTCGTGGCCTGAGGTCGGGCTGCGGGAGCCTGTGCTGTCCAGCCGAGGGGAGGGGGCTGCTGGCAGCTGGGGACACACGGGCTCCTGCTCAGCGATGCCCGAGGTCAGTGGGGGCTCCCGGGGATGCGGATGCTTAGAGCCAGTGGAGCCAACTGGCCTGAGCCTGGTGCTCCAGGGAAAGAGCTGCCACCTCCACGGGTTTGTGTCCTGGTGCCCGTGGTTGAGGCTCCCCCACTGCCGGGTCACTGGTGAGCCCTTCTGCTGGGGCACCTCAGACCCGGCTGTGCCGCAGGGACAAACACACGGGCCAGGATCCTGTCAATGGGACATCAAAGGGTGTTTTCTCCCAGGTCTCAGGTGTGGGGGGGCAGACAGGGCACTAGGTGGCTGTGCTGTGCTCCTGGGGTGGATGGTGGCAGTTCAGCTGTTGCCTTTGCTGTCACTCCTGCTCCAGGATATTTATAGTGAGCCGGAGCCGTGCCCAGCTCTGCTGCCCTGCACTGCTGCTCCTCGGTGCCTCTGCATCTTGCAGAGGGGTCTCCTAGAGGGTTCCTTCCTGAGGGGATCGGAGCAGATTCCTACCCTGCTGCCTGTGGCCCAGCAGCCAGGCAAGAGCTGATGCTGCCACCTCTCCCTAACGCACTGTTAATTTAATGTCTCGTCCAGGAGCCTTTCCTGCAGGATAAATGGCCTTTCCATCCAGAGCCTGTGTGAGTTACTCTGACGTTTTGCTCCTGAGTAGATGTGTGTAGAGGAGCTGGGTATTGGATTGGTGAGAGACAAGAGAAGCAATCTCTGGGAGGCCATCAATTTGGATTAGGCTTTGTGGGCTGGGATGGAGGGTAATCACCATCCTTCATTTCGGAGAGGTAAGAAACAAGTCAGCTTCTTTATGGATCATTATAGCTGCAGCAAGAATTGCTTCCACCTTGGCCGTGGCACAGATCCCCGCTGGGCGCAGGGGGTGGAGGAGGGTGTAAAGCTGAAAGAAGGAGCTGGCTGTGGCTTTGGAAGTATGAGCCAGACTCTGGCCTTGCTATGGAGCTGGGTGTTGCCTCCATGTTCCTTCCTGGATGAGATGACTCTGCCAGGGGTGCTGTATCCCTGCCTCCTCCCATCTTGGGTGGTGAGTGCCTGAGTGGGAGTCAAGGGAGCAAATGCTCCCTGTTCCCCAGGAAATGGGGTTTGGATCTGTCTGGAGGTGAGATCACATCCATTCCCCCTGTGGTGCCTCTGACCTCGGATGGGCTTCCTCCAGTTGTGCCTGCTGGTGCAGACTCCCTGGTGGGTGTTGGAGTTGCTTGTTGACCAGACCTCAGTATCATCCCCTGGCACATCACCGTGACAGGGGGACCAGCTGCTGCCCAGCTCCATTGGCACCACATTCCCCCATCCCAGCCCTGGTGCAAGGCCTGGCTCTGTTGGCACGACATCCCCCTGTCCCAGCCCTGGCAAGGGCACTGTTGGCACAGCATCGTGCCATTCCAGCTTCGGTGAGGGGCTCAGCCACTGCCCGGCCCTGTTGGCACCGTGTCCCCATCCCAGCCCGCCGTGGCAGGAGTTACAGCATTCCCGGCCCCCGACAGCTCCCAGGCATCCTCCTCCTGCCTTCCCAGGCATCCTCCTCCCGCCGCCGTGCACGCCCACGCGGCAGCGATGAAAGGCTCGGGCCGTAAACAGGGGAGAGGAGGAGGGATGGGATGGAAATGGGGCAGCGGCCGAGGTGGGGGAGTGCGGGTGTGGAGCTGAACCAGCCGAGCTGGTGGGGCTGGTGCTGCTGCCACCGGCTGCAGTGGGAGCTGCTCGAGGCCAGCAGGGAGGAGAGATCCACTTTGGCCTCACCGAGTGGAGGCCTCCCCTCCCTCCCTTTTGTTTGTACTTTTCTTTTCTTTTTTTTTTTTTTGTATCTGAGTGCTTCATTTTCCAGAAGCTGTCATTTTACATAAACCTCTCAGCGAGGTATATCCATTCCCACTGCCAAAATCTCCATATCAAACACTTGTAACACGCCGCTGAACTGACAGCCCTGCCTGTACACGCTCCGTGCCTTTACAAAGGGATGCTGCGTCGGGGAAGGATATAAATACACGCTTTGGAATGACACGCAGCGCGCTCGCTCCCCGGCTCGCCCTGCCCTGCTCTCTTGCTGCCCAGTTAAAATTTATCTGCAGCCTCGGCACAGGCACCTGCAGCCCTCCCGGTGGCACCACAGCACCCCCAGCCCTGCCAGCAGCCCCGGCTCTGGGGTGGGCGGTGGGATGCAGGTGGGCAGCTGCCATGCCAACAGCGCTGCTGCTGCAGCTGGCACAGGGCTCGGGTGTTGTGTGCGTCGAGCTGGGGGTTTGGGGGGCAGGAGACCCCTGGCAGCGATTCCCGCAGCTCCTGTGCGTGGGAAGCCTTTGCTGGAGCCTGGGAGCTGAGTGCTGGCTGCAGTGGGTTTGCCGCTGCCCAGGTGCAGGCAGGATGCTCCTGCCTGTCAGGTGAGAGGCTGAGGTGCCACGGGAGCACAGGGGGACCAGGGGGCCCCAGCGTAACTCACACACTGTGATGCAGCAGGAGTGGAGCTGCTTGGCCTGAAACTCTCTCCTTGCCTTAAATCCCATTTCAATGGGAATAGGGACAGAACACATTAAGCGATCCAACTGCTTCCTTTTCAAAGGAAATTATTTTCTTCTGGATGAAATTCAAATCCAACCCCAAATCCCTGTTTCTTTGTAAAGGAGAAAGAAGGAAATGCAAAACCCGCTCCCCACCCCCCAAGTCTATCAGTCTTGCATCTGATGAGCAGAACCATTCCTGCACGTCCTGGGATTCCCTCCCTCCTCGTCGCACAGACGTCGGTGATGGCGTTGTAGCCTCGTGCTGTCGCGCTGGCTGTGAGCGTCGGCCGTTCCCCAGGATGGGATGTGGTTATCCAGGGAGGCAGTGGGGTGCTGGAGCAAGTTGCAGGGGAGGGGGCTCTTCTTGAGCACTGAGAGCTCGAGTGGTCTCTCACTCCCATGGGGTCACCACTGCCCTTGTACACCCAGCCCTGCCGGGGTGTGCTGGCCGGTGACAGGGCTGTCACTGGCAGGGCTGTCACTGGCAGGGCCGTACCTGTCACTTGTAATGCTGCACTGGGCCGTTTCTGTCGCTCTTCCAGATGGGGACCACAACGTGGGAAAGATGAGAGTTATTTTTTTTTTATATAATACCATCAAAATGGTTTTTAATTGAGTTCATTTTGGCAAGTTTGATGATAAATTTTTCAGCACTTCAGCTGGGAGAGATGGGTCTGTGCTCGGCTCCTTCACTTCCTGCACCAGGGAAGTTCCAGGACCTGAGATGTTTATGGGCTGTGGCTGTTTCCATCCTCAGGAATCCTCTGAGATCTCTGTCCCTAGCTAAGGGGACGGTGACACACATATGGGGAAGTGTTTTGTGTGTGTCCCCAAAGCTCCCATTCCCCCCAGCTCTGCTGCTGCTGGGGGATGCAGTGGTGCTCTGGGTCAGACCTCTGGAGACCCCAGCCCAGCCGGGACTGGTGGAGGGTTTGCTGTGACTCCCAACTGGGGAGGGTGCACAGGGGCTGACGTGATGTGCTGTGGTCCTGTCGCCCCAGCTGTGTGTGGGAAGGGCACAATTGCAGCCAGACATGTCACGGTGCCCAGGTGGAGCAGTGGGTGGGCAGCCTCTGCCCTGCCTTGTGCTGCAGCTCCTTCCAGATGGGATGAATCAGCCTTTCCCAAGGACCCGTGAGCAATCTGCCACCACCGTGGCCTTGGGTCCCTGGGGAGACACAGCCTTCCACAGGCAGGGAGCCACGAGTGAGGGCAGCAGCGGTGCCAGCTGTGATGGCATCTGCTGCTTTCGCTGGCAGAGGGCACAGGCCCCAAGGTTTATGTCCCCAAACTGCTCTTCATAGCAGAAAGAAGTGCACCAGCCTGGTGATGCTCCTGGCAGCACCATTGTGCAGCTGGCAGCTGCCAGGGACTGTACCATCCCCGAGGGGCTGCTGCACCCGTGGGGTGCCTGCTGTGGGCTTGGGCAGTCCCCACAGCTGAGGCCTGGGCTTCCCTTTTCCCATGATGGAGGGAACCATCCTGGCTGGGCCCCTGGTTCCGGCACATGGCTCAGCCCAGAGCCCCATGGTTGCCCTGAGGGAGAGGTGACGTCCATCCCGGTGCTGGAGCCAGCCCTTGGCAGCGTGGGCAGGGCCTCTCAGGCACTGCCACGACCTGCTTCTGGGTTGCTGCCTTCTCTCCCACTGCCAGCGGCAGCAGCTGCTGCTGAGCACAGCCAGGGGCAGCCCCTGGTGCCAGCTGTCTCCGGGCACCTTCTCCTCTTCCCCACTTTGTGTGTTCCTGGGTGGGAACTGGCATGGGAGGGCAAGAGAGCGCAGGGCTGAATCTGGGCAGGGGGTTGGCTGGGCTGTGAGCAAGGAGGGAGGTTGAGGGAGGTTGTGCTCCACCGGCAAAGTTCCCTCCCGTTCATCGCGGGCAAAGGGAAGTTTGGGTCTGTGCTGATTAACTGCCTCCTCCCGAAGTGCCACGGCGAGATAAAATATGAGCGGCTGCATTCTTTGACTTAAAACTTAATTAAAACTATATATGAAAAACGTGAGACCCCAGGCTTAATAAAACCTGATAAAATTATACTAATACACTTCAATTTCAATCCAAGGCTTCCTGATGGAAGAGCGTGAGAGGCTGAGCCTGTAACTAGATTAGAAACACCTCCTATGCAATATTTATGGTGCTGTCCTGCTTGAGATGCATGGCTGCTGAGGAAGGCTCTGACACGGTGATGAAGAGGAGTTGTCAGCCCAGCTTATGTGTAAATAGGAGAGAGGACGAGATTGTACAGGCTCTGCCTCATGGGGGGAGAGCGACTTGGGCAGAGGGCGAGCTCATGGAGAGAGGGAGGGAGGGATACTGCTCCCCTGTTCCACTGTGCCCTGGGGATGCCCCCATGTCCTGAGGATGTGCTGTACCCCAGCACTGCCAGGAGCGCTGTCTGTGGCACTGGTGGCCCAGCAGTCGTGAGCCAGGGCAAAGGGAGACATGGCCTGTCCATGGGCTCCTGACAGCTGCCAGTGGCTGTGGCCACTGCACCTTTACAGGTGATTTATTGAGTGAGATGCAGATGGTGTGTTAGAGGCTCAGAGCCAGTGCCCAGTGACTGGGGAAAACAAGCTGGTTTGTTCTGTGTGCCAACCCCCCCTGCCGAGCTGCTGGGGGAAATTCCGTGGTGGGCTGCCTCTGCTCCAGGCAGAAATCAGCATGAGCACCCAGTCCCCCACACGGTTACCCCAGGCAGGTTCCCTCTGGCACAATTTGGAGCATCTTCACTGCTGGAGCTGCCTGCTCAGCCTTTCCCTGCTGGCTCAAATCCCCAAAATTTCACTTTTGGGTGGAAATGCCATTGGTTTGTGTCTGTGGAGGGATTAGTGCCCAGGGAAGTGGCACTCCGTGCTGCTTGGTGGTGTCTGGGGTCTCCAGAGGGGCTTGGTGTGGCACAGGCAGCTGCGGTGCCACCTCACCCCAGTGACACTGGAAGCAGCTCGGGCAGACTGCTAATGCAGAGCATAAATCCTGCTGGAGACAGGGGAGGTCAGAGCAGGGAGGCAGGAGCAGTAAAGCACTGCGGGCAGAGCGGCTCCGTCCTTAGAGGAGAGCTCAGGGGCTCGTTCCGGAGCACAGGGAAGATGGGTGGCAGCATGTTTCATGGGAATTACAGAGCAAAGGGAAGATGGGTGGCAGCATGTTTCATGGGAACTACAGAGCAAAGGGAAGATGGGTGGCAGCATGTTTCATGGGAATTACAGAGCAAAGGGAAGTTGGGCGTTTACAGGTTACAGGGATGGGGGCCTGTGGGGGGACACAGCAGGTTTTGGGGGCCAAGCCCACAGTGATGTGTGTGCAGCCTGGAGCCCTCAGAGTCTGTGGTGATGCAGCCAGTGGGGCAGGGACCTTTCTGCTGCCTTCAGTGCCTTGGGTGATGCCTAAACCCCTTGGGACTGCCCAGTTCCACCTCAGAGGAGGCCAATATGCAGCCTGTGTTTGGACAGGATGCTGAGCATGGAGGGGCCAGAGCTGTTGGGGCTGGGGGTGCAGCCGAGTGCTGGGGGGCTGCCGGGGCCCAGCACTGCCCCAGGGACCGGTGCCCATCTCCTGCAGCCACCCCCCCTTCCCCCCTCTCCTCTCCCTTCCAGGTGAGCGGGCATGCATCCCCTGGAGCGCTGACGTGTGCTGGTCCTTCTCCAAGGCAGCAATTCCAGCAGCCAGCGGCCTGGCATGACCCCGGGAGCTGGGAGAAGGGGGGTGAGGTAGGCACTGAGCTGGCAGGGAGCCCCTAACCAGGCAGGAGGGGACTCGGTGGGCAGCAGTGACAGCTCTGCTAGCTACAAGCTCCCTGTCCCCTTGCCCTCTCTCCACATCCCTGGGGAACTGGAAGTAAGGGCAGAGCAAAAGGCAAAGGGTGCTCTGGTGCCCGTCCATGCCCCTTCCCTGCACTGCTCCTTGCCCAGGCTGTGCCCGGCTTCGCCCTTCGCACTGCCCCTGTCCCAGCCCCGCGGGGCCACACTGCTCCCTGCTCCCTGCTCCCTGCTCCCTGCTCCCTGCTCCCTGCTCCGTGGAGCTGTATTTTCAGAGACTGTGGGGGATGTCGTGTGTGTAAATTTAGCGCTGCCTTGTTAGTGCTTCTCAGGCTAATTCGGAGTGAAATGCTGTAGCAGCGGTGGGCTGATTCTATCAGGAGAACAAGAACTAATTAAATTCACTCTGACCATCAAGCAGTAAATTATTTATACTCAGACAGATGCAATCTAATCTGTAGCATCCTGCCCCACTGAACCTGCAGCCTCCTTGACTCGGGGTGAGGAGCAGATTAGGGGGTAGAGGGAGGCTGGGGGTGCAGAGCAGGGACAGCAAATTAGTTTTCCCTTCTGGTGCCAGTGCTGCAGTGGGACCCCTCCACCAGCACCATGGCCCCTGGTCCTGCCTGGGGAGCTCCAGGACATGGGAGCCTGCAGGCCCAGTGCCCGGCTCAGCTCAGGGCAGGTACAAACCGTTATCACCTCTGCAGGGCTTTATTTTTTGGTGATCTGACCCGGTGCCTGATTAGATCATTCCTGCCAGCAGTGGAATGGGAGCTTTCACTGCTTACAAGCTGCAGTTCACTCTAATTGCAATTGAGCCGAGATCCCTCTTCTCTCCAATCGAAAGGGAAGACTGAAAAATCATTTGCTGATCCTTTGGGGGTTGTAAAGGATTCTGGCAGCCTGGGAAACAGCTCTGCTTGGGGCTGGGAAAATGGTGTGATAAAAATGATCTGGCTGTTATTTATGTTAGAGGGACAGAAGGAAGGAATTCCGGAGCAGCCAGGACAGAGCATCATGGGGACAATTCTTGTCACCTTGGGAACAGAGATCCTCCATCCCGACGGGGTGGGCACGGTGTTGGGGGGCTGGTTTGACCAGGAAGAACTTGGGTCCATTCAGGGCAAGAGCCTCTGGAAATGTGTTGGGGTCACTGATGGGTGCCCATGGGGCTGAGCATGGTGGGCAGTGCTGGGTTTGGGTGTTCTCCAGCTGCAGCTCCCCAGTGGGCAGGAGTATCCAGGTAGGATGCCTGGGAGCTGCCCCACAGGGAGCAGGATGGCTCCTTGGAGCTGGTTTTGGGCTCCTGTTGCATTTATCAAGGTGTTTAATGATGAATCAGCTGTAACCAGTCTGTGCCCATGTGGGCTGAGCTCCTCTGGGCCAGAGCATTGCTTGGGCTGCCCCATAATTCCTCCCAGGAGGAGGCAGCACGGGCAGGCTCCAGGGCTTGCGCCGTGTCTGCACGGAGCACTCAGGCGCTTGGAACTGATCTCTTCCACAGCACATTTATTTTTCCATAGTACCAGGGGTAAGGACTCCGATGTCGGATGTTGTGAAGGCCCAGCAGCAGCACGGGGGAGCTGGCAGTGTGCTCAGCCCCGCTCTGCTCCAGCTGCGCCGCAGTTTGGGGACAGTTGAGCCCAACTGGTGTTTGCATTTGCACCGGTGATTAATCTCTGTAGCAGGGGAGGGAACTCCTGTTATGAATCAGACTCATAACTCCCAGCACTCATATTTCCAAAGCCCCGCTGAACTATTAATCCTCCCGGCTCCCTGGGGTATGGAGGATGGAGGGGGAAATGTCACCTTGTGGCAGGAGAGCTGTGATAGGCAGCCAAGCCAGCAGCTCCGTCTTGGGGATGGCTTATGGTCTCCAGATCCCTCTGATGGACCATGTGGCCTCACAATTGATTTAAAAAGGAGAAAAAAAAAGGCAACTGCTTCACTCTGGCTTTGCTGCTGCTGAGAGGACAGATTTGCCTGCTGGCAGCGCTGCCATTAACTGGATCAGCTATTCAAGTGTGGGTTATGGATTTGGGATCAGCCTCACTGTGCTGGAGCAGACACACGGTGCTGAGCCCAGATGGACGTGTGGCCCAGGATGGGGCCCGGAGGGAGCCGACATGCTCCTTCTGGGAGTGGCAGAAGGTGGGATGGAGGAGCCTTCACCAGGAGCAGATAACCTTGGAAGGGCGAAAAGCTCCTCCAAAACTCCAGCTGGGTCCCTTCTAGCTGTGTGAGGGCGATTCACTGTGGGGGACACGTGCTGCAGTCCCCAGCAGCAGAAGGGCTGCAAGTGCAGCATGGTAAGGGAGGTGGGAATTGGGTACCAGGAGGTGCCTTCTGCTGGGAGGGAGGAATTGGGAATTTCCCGGCAGCTCTGGGAGAGGAGCCATGCTTGGCTTGAACCTTTCAGAGTCTGGGAACAACTTCCAGGCTGCAAATATCCCTTTTCAGCCCCAAAGTTGCCACAGGAATCCTTGCTGCTCCTGTGGGCAGCCAGCACACGTGGCCCTGGCATCCGTGGAGATGCTGTGGCAGCGCGGGAGCGAGCTGGACCCGCTGGCAGCTGGCGAGGAGGGGAGCTGGGATTTTGGTTTTGGCTTCCAAGGATCACTTGGACGTGGAGCACCAGCAGATGAAGCAGTCAGGAGTTGCTCCCAGCAGGGTGGGATGTGCTTGCTCAGGATGTGCCCACAGTCCCAGCACTGCTGTCTCCTGCCTGCCTGGTGGGTCTGGCCCAGCAGCGCCAGCACGGTGCAGGAAACACAAGCATTTTGATATTTTTTATTTTTATTTTCCGTTTTTGCCATGGTTCCGCAGCCCCTTCGTTGCACTCCTTGTTAAGCTGTTAAATCACTCCATTTATTTAGCACGAGCATTGCTGAGAGCTCATTTTTATCTTGGTGAAAACCAGACTTGCTCATGGGCACATAATGAAATTGTATAAATATACCCTTAGCTGGGAATCTAATTTATTTTTCCTGTTCATTATGGGGTAGAAGGCCATTATGAGATGTAGAACTTTTTTTTCCTAGTGCTGGAATTGAAGGGCTGTTGCGGGCGCTTTTTATACTGATGATTTCGCCCTGATTCAATTTGAAGCTGGTTAGACCTCAAATACTGGAGCATAATTGACAGAGATCGGTGTGGGTTGCCATGCTAATGTCCTGGCTGCGGCTCTGTGGCAGCACCAGACCAAGGCTGGTTGGAGTCCGTGTCCAGCGGAGCGTGGCCGGGCTGCGGCGTGTCCGAGGTGGGCGCAGGAGTGAGGCTGAGCCTCCCGGGATCCCCCCGAGCTGGGATCAGTGGGGAGCAGCGGTGGCCCAGCCCCGGGGCAGCAGGACACGAGTCCGTCCCTTTGTCCATCAGCAGGATTGATTTTTGACGGTATTGATACTGCTATAAAGTCCTGTTTATGGAGCTATAATTAAGCGGGGGCCATTTAGCCGGCAGTGTTAAGTGCTGAGCAGATTTATGGCACAGCAGAGCCTTCGGCGGGGTTATATTTCAGCACGAGGCACACCAGGTTTTTATGTGTTCTGCGATTGTGTTCGTGTGACAGTGATTAGTATAATGGGGGTTTCCGGGGTCGTGTTGCCAAGCTGAGGAAACAGCAATTACAGGCCGCTGCAGTATCAACTTAATTGCATCCATTTGCAAGCGACACGGCCCGGGTGAGCGGGAGCAGCTGGCAGGGCGAGCCCTGGCACCCCGTGTCCACTGGCCCCAGCCTGCCCCCAGCACCCTGGTGGGTGGGATCCATGGGTCCATCACCACACAGAGCAAAGGGCATCTCCTGTCCGGGCGCCAGGACACACTCAGCTCAAGCAAAACCAGCACTGCCAGGATGCTGGTGGGTTCAGGGTGCCTGCTGCTCGGGGGATAATGTGGGAGAGCCCATGGGAATCTGCTTCTCGAGGAGCTGGTGGTGCTTCACTGGCATGGCCAGTGATTGCCCCATGTTTCAGCCTTGCTCGTGTGCGTCTCGTGCTGTGGGTGAGCAGTGGTGTGGCCACCCAGCTGCTGGTGCCCTGGATGCTCCCATGGCTTGTCCCTGTGTCTCGGGGATGGGCAGGCCCAGCTCTGCAGCAGAGGGGAGCAGGGGTGAAGCGATCCAAGGGCGAAAGTGCCAGTGGTAGATTTGCAGCAGTGCAATTAGAGCTCACCTTGGTGTGCACTTGGCAGCCTTTCCTTTGAACTCTCTCCCCCAACAGTTTTCCTGAGATCTGGAGATTTACTGGCTCAGCCCTCCACCATACTGATAAGGCACAGGGAGGTTTTGCAGAGTGATTATAGATACCCAGGGAAGGCTGGGAGCAAGCCTCTCCTGAGCATCAGGAACTCCTGTGCCCTCCCCTGGGCAGGCTCCATCCTTTAGCAGGACTTGGAGATCTGGGGATGGTGCAGGCAGGGCCCGTGGGTGCTGGGGCTGGCCAGCACCTCATACCAGCACTGTGCCATCAGCACCCCTGCAGCAGCTGGAGGGAGGCATCTCTGCGGGAGCCAGGCAGGGTGCAGATGCGTGTCCTGCTGCAGAACACTGGTCCCTTGGCTACTGACCTGGAGGCAGTGGAGCATCATGTGAGGCCATGGATGCATTGCCCCAAGTGCATCAAGGATCACAAGATCCCATCTCTCTTCCGAGCGGAGCTGGGGCTGGGAGAGGGCATCTTCCTTGCTCTTGCCCTTGCTGTGTGCACTTTCCCAATTCGCTGCGGGAATCAGATGGGCTTTTGCCGACTAAGAGGTGTTAAACAGCTCTAAATACTCTTCACGCTGCAATATCTCCACCACAGCGTTTAATCGAGTGCCACAGAAATGCCTATAAATAAATGGAATGCGCCTGTGCCAGTTCCTCCCACGGCATCTCGGAGCTCACAAGAAAGTCAGCAAGAGGCTTGGGCTGCAGCTCCTGCCCTCCCTTCCCTGTTCCTACCCTTTTCTTTTTTCCCCCACCTGAGAGTGAGTGGATCCAGCCCTGGAGTCCGGGGACGTTGAGCTGCTCGGCAGTGATGCCATCCTGCTGGGATGCAGCTGCAGGAGTGAGGATGGAGCAGCAGCCCAGTCCTGGGCTGCAAGGCCCATGGAGACAGGACTGGGAAGCTCCTTGCAGTTGTCCCCCCATTGTCCCTGTGGGCCACATCCCGCGGCAGGTGCTCAGGCCGGGCCCTGCAGCTGTTGGCACCCCGGCGTCTGCCAGCACAGCCAGGAGCAAACACAGGTGTAGGGAAGAGCAGCGGGAAGGGTACGGAGCGTTTCAAGGCTGTTTATGCTGCTCCTGCATCTGTATGTGAGTCCGGATTCCTTTGTGATTGGAGATCTGCATACACCAAACCAGATGGATTTCCCACCAGGCTGCCTTAAATCTCCAGCATCTCAGCCTTGAGTCAAAGCAGACAAAATGTGTGTGTGGGGCTTTAGCTGTTGCAAAAGGCACTTTATCTGTTACTTTTGAGCTGCTGCTGCACGACACTGCCTCCTGGGAAACACTGCGAAATTCGTTCCGTGTTCCCTTCTCGGAGCCTTTATTAGAGAGAACAAACAAGCTTAAGGAGAGGGAGGAGCAGGCAGCGGGCGCTCCTTGGCCGTGCCGGTGCTCCTGGGCTGCGCCAGGTGATCCTTGGCGTCCTTGTGGCCGCAGGACAGGGAAGAGTGCTGGCAGCGTGCACGGGGCTGTCCCCTTGTCACCCCCGGCCAGGATGCTCCGTGTGCCCGGGCGGGCGCCGGGGAGGCTGTGGGGTCCCTGGGACACCCCTGTGCCGGCGCCCTCTCTCCAATGGAGCCTTGGGGCCTCAATGAGAATCCTCAGCCAAGCGAGATCCGTAAATAGGCTCCTCAGCCTGTCATTTGACTGCCTCTTCAGCGCTGATGAGCCACTCTTGTGTTACTATTTAAAATCCTAATTGCTTTAATCAGCTCGCCTTTAGCCACCGCAGCCAGCGAGTCCAGGGGCTGAGAGCGCTCCTGCTCCCGCTCCCCTTCCCCCGCAGCCCCCGCGCTCCCCAGCGCGGCTGGGCCGGGCACCACCCGGGTACCCAGCGTTTGATCCCGCGGGCACACCCCGCATCCCCGCAGGATGCCGGTGGCAGGGCTGGTGGGACAGCGCCGGGGCGACTGCAGAGCTGAGCGCAGGTCCCCTGGGCAGGGAGAGGACAAGGACTTTAACGGATGAGAAGAGGAGCTGCTGTAACTGCTGAAAATGCCAGCACTTTAATGAGCTGGGAATTCCCGCGTCCTCTCCCCGCGCTCGCCTTTATCCGCCTTTATCGCCATGAATTCCCTTCCAGGGTAAAAGCAGCCCCCTCCCGGGTTCGGTGCCCGCCAGCCCCCTCCTGCCTCCAGCCTGACTCCTCCGAGCATGGCCTCGGGGTGTTCCTCCATCCTGCGCGGTGCGGGGGCGCGGGGCAGAGCTCTCCCGGGGCTGCGCTCGCAGCCAGCCTCGCTGGGATGGTGGGAGATGCCGGATTAAAATAGCGCGGCGCTTCCCTGGCAAGGGAGGCTTGCGGCAAAGACACCCAAGCGGCTGCGGCGGCGCGGAGGAGGGCGAGGAGGAGGATGATGCTGATCGGCGCCTGACACCGGCTGCGCTGGGCAGGGCAGAAGATTCAAAGACCCAAATTTGTGAGTGCAGTGCTGCCGCTGAGGGTCCCCTCCCTACATCGTTGCCCCTCTCTGGTTCCCCTTGGAGCTGTGCAGCCCCGGGGGATCCCCAGGGCCGGTTCCCTTCCTCAGCCTCCTGGCTGGGCCGGAGCGACCTGGCAGAGGAGTGCCAGGGATGCCGGGGTGCTGAGCGCTGGCAGGGTCCGCACCCGGGAGGAAATGAGCAGGAACCTGCCCGCTGCGGCCGGCGGTGCCCACCTCCCTGGCGGGCTCTCTGCTGTGGCTCCTCCACTGCTGCCAAGCCTGGCAGCAGGGAAGGCGTTTGCCAGGGGCCGGTGCTGGCACCCTGAGTGTGAGCGCCAGTTCTCGTGGGCCGGCTGCCCCTTGCCTTCTGTCGCGCCGTAACTCAACTTCTCTGGGGCACCACGACCCACCTGCAGCCCCTCTGCCGGTGCCAGCTGAGCCCCCGTCCCTGTCCCACTGCGTGCATGGCTGCTCCACCTCCTGGCCTGTCTCTTCTCCCCGTGCTGGATTTGGGGGCAGAGCCGTGTCCCTGACTGTCCCTCAGGGCCCAGTGCCCCCCTCGCTGCTCTCTGTGCCGCGGCAGCCTGCCCGCCACCGGCATTCCCAGTGATGGATGGGTGACATGCGGCAGCAGCCCCGGGGCTGTGTTGTCCCAGAATATCCCTGGATGAGCAGAAAACCTCATACAGGGGATTGTTCAACTCACAGCAGCCTTCCTGGGGAGTGAGGACATCTCTGCATTTATTCAAGGACATCCCTTCTCAATTAAATCCCGGCATGGGCTAAACAAACGGGCTGCTGAGATCAAAGGGGGTTTTTTTCCACTCTTTTTTTTTTTTTTCCAAGTTGTTGAAAGGATGCAGTGGAAGCAGCACGGTGTGTTTGGCTTTCACATGCCTGGTGGGGAGGAGAAACTGCCGTTAAATTCCCATAAAGGCATTTCCCTGCGCTAATGTGGGACTGGAGGAGTTTCTAAATGGTGGCCATAGGGTGATGGCACTGGGTGGCTGTGGTGGCCGTGGGCTAGCCCAGAGGAGTGGAATTGCCCATCGGAGTGGGAGTGCCTGTTGTTGTGGGATTGCCCACTGGCACAGGATTGCCTGAGGTTTGGTGTTGGATTGCCCATTAGTGTGGAATCCACAGGATCACAGAATATTCGGAGTTGGAAGGGACACAAGAGTGTTGGAAGCATCATCAAGTCCAGCTCTTAAATGAATGAATGGCCCATACAGGAATCAAACCCAAACCCTTGGTGTTATGCACACCATGTTCTGACCAGCTGAGCTAATCTCAGGGTCCAGTTGCCCATTGCAGGGCAGGTTGCAGGTTGCCTGCCTGGAGCTGTGTGGCCAGTCGGGCACCTGGGGGGCTCAGCCCCTGCCTGGCCACGTGCTGGGGCTTCAGCCTTGGGCTCCTCAGGGATTGATGGTGTTGTTAAAGCTTCAAAGTGGCCCGGAGCCGGTCCTGCTGCTGGCTGGGATTTATGGTGGAATCTGCCTGGGTGAAGGTTTTATCGCCGCTGTTAAGGGGCCCAGCGTGTGCCGGGGGGGCAGGCAGGGAGGGTCTGCTCTCCTGATCATTGCTAGTGATGGGGGTCACCTTCCTGGGGACCCTCGGATGGGACAGTGCCACGGGGGATGTGATGGGATGCTGCAGCTGTGCGGGACAGCCATCCCTGTGCCCGTGCCAGTCGTGGGACTGTGCTCTGTGGGAGCCCCATGGGGTCAGCCCTCCCTGCAGCGGCACGGGGGCCGTTGGATGGCCTTTGTGGGGATGCAGTGCCCTTCAGCCATGCACAGCCCCAGGGCCTGGCTTTGTCCCCCAGAGCTGTCCCGGTCTGCACCGCTGCCCACCCCAGCTCTGACCTCCTCCCGCTCCCTCTGCCATGGATCTGTCATTTAAGAAATCGATCCCTTTGCCACCAGCCCTGTCTCCTTTTCCTTTTAAATGGTGTCACTCTGCTATTTCCTGGCCTCTCTAATAGATTTTTATATAATCACTACAGTGCACTTTTAAAGACCGATAGATCACGTTCATTGCTTTTCCCCGTGATTAATTTCCCATAATAGTCCTCTGTAACACCAAGGCAAAGAGAGGAGAGCAAAGAAAACCCCCACATTATCCACTTTGTGCTCCGAGTATAAATGAATTAGATTTAATTTTTGTTTAATTGTTTCCATAGCTCAGCCTCTGCTAACTTTGCAGGATAATTTATTTTGCAGTCTTGGGGAAAAGAAGTGAAGAAGGTTCCTGTGCTGTGCTCTGCCCGCGGCAGCCGTTAATTACAGCTGATTGCTTTCCCTGCCTGGAATGATGGAGCCACGGTGGGCTCTGGCTGGAGGGTCCTGTCACACCCTGGGGCCCTGGCAGGTGGGCAGTGCAGGGTCTGGAGCCATGGGTGAGCCGGGAAGGGCCGAGCTGGGGATGTAGGATGTTCTCATGCGTCTTCACATCCAAACAGTGCAAGGTTTGAGTGGTGTGCTCTTCTCCCTCCACAGGGGCCTTGGCTTCTGGGAATAGTGTCCTATGTCCCCTGCCTGGTGCCTGGACAGTGGGGAGAGGAGGCTCTGGGTATCACCTCATGACATTCAGCATCTTCCCCGCTGCCAGCCCCCAGCCACTGCAGCCGGGTCCATCCTGCCCCAGCAGATCGTGGGCAGAGCAGCAGGGACAGAGCCACCGTGTCCTCGTCCAGTTCACCCATTAATCACTGACTGCAGGGGCATCGAGCCCTGCTTAAAATGCACCGGCAGTGCCGAGGTGAGAGTAGCAGCTCGAGAGAGCCACGGCTAATCTGCTCCCTCGGAGACGGGCTACCTTCGGCCTGTTAATCAGTTGCAGTAATTACAATCCAACTTTACATGTGGAATGTTAATTAAAGGACGGGAGGCAGGGACCTGCAGCCTGGCAGCAAGCGGTGTGCCTGGTGGTGACAGGTCGGGGGGCTGGGGGCCATGGGGCACCCCCTGTGCCCCGGCTCATCTGCTGCTCCCTGCAGCTGGAGCTGGGGCTGAGCGTGGAGATGGGGGCAGGGGCTGAGGTGATGCTGGGCAGGGTCTGAGGCAATGCCAGGCACTGTCCAGAGTGATGCCAGGCAGGGGACCAGCAGGCTATTGGCACTGTCTTTACTTTATGGTTCCTGGATGGTGACTGCTGCTTGCCTCAAATTGCTTTGCTGATATGCACAGATGGATGGATTTGTTGGGAAGTAGGATGTTGTAGCTGGAGCTCCACTGCCCTCTCTGCTTCCTGCCCTGGCCCTGATCTCCCCATAACTCCCCCCACCCATGATGTCCCTGAGCCTCCCTTTCTCTGGGCTGAGCTCAGCTCTGGGGACGGGGCTCTGTCCCCACTGTACCCATCTCCTCGCTGGGGAGCAGACCCTCACTCCATCCCTCACAAGGTGCTGGTGCCAGGAGCTGGCATGGAGCAGCTGAAGCCCGGAGTGCTGCCTGCATCCTGCAGGCAGAGCCCCAATACCTGTTGAGTCCCTGCCTGGTCCCTGCCTGGTCCCTGCCTGTGCAGAGCCCTGTGCCGTGACGCTTTGAGCAGCACTGTCTGACCGACACCGAGCCGCAGTTGTCCCTTCCCTGTCCCCAAGGAACATACACCCTGCAGTCAGGCTGCGGCCCCTCGGGCTGCTGCATTGCTGTCCTTGGCTGCACTTGCCTTGCCCGGGGGGCAGGGGAGCCCTGGGGGGCCGGGGGTGCTGAGAGGATCCCGTGGGTCCCTGCGGTGGCTGAGAGCCTGGGTGCAAGGCGAGAGCAGATGCCGGCTGAGCCCCTGCAAAGCTGGAGGTGGTGGGTGTTCCTCACCCATCCCTGCGGAGGGTGCAGGTGTTTTTTGGAGGAGGGGTGGTGGGGAGAGCCTGCCTGGCAGCCGGCGGAGGTGGGGACTGGCCCCAGTGCAGCTGGGGGAGTCATTAAAACCCCGGTCAGCAGCGTGGAGCCTGGCTGAGCAATCTGCCAGGGCGTCAGTGCCCTGGATTATTGCTGTGAGCAGCTGAAGGAGAGCAGAGAAGAGGTGTGAGCTGAGAGGAATGACAAAGAGGGGAAGGAGAGGAAGAAGCCCTGGAGGAGGAGGAGGGGGAGGCTGGATCAGTGCTGCAGGCAGTGCAGGGTGCTCCAGCAGTGATGCTCTGCTGTCCCAGCAGCCACCTGGTCCCTGTATGTGGTGTCTCAATGCATGTCCTGTTGGTCCTGGGATGCAGCCCATCCCTTGGCAGCCCCCTCCCTGCAGTCCCACAAGCTCTTTTCTTCCCGTCTTATTGCTCCTTGGATCTGATCTGTAGTCTCTCTCTTGCTTGGTCCTCAGGTACTGTTCACAGCCATATTTTGGTCACACAGGAGGTGGCTCCTGAAGGCCATAGTGCTGATCCCAGAGCTTCTGCCAGCACAGGTCCCACCTCAGGATACCTTCATCCATCCTTCTGTGCTAGAAAGTGCTGGCATTTCTCCATGCAGCTACTTCCTCCTGGCAAAGCCCCAGCTGGATCACTGGGAGAGACACATCAAGGCTCTCTCCATTCTTCCTCCATGTGCTCCCTGGCTGGTGGCAGGGTCCCTCCTTTGGGAGGTGAAGCCTCCTGCTACTTCCCTTGGAAGCTGTCCCCCATGGGGACAGGCTGCCTGTGGGGATCCTGCCCCTCCTCCCTGTGCTGGGGATGGAGCCAGGGACCTGCAGCAGCTCACGAGGGGAGAGCCAGTCAGATGTGTCTAGCTCAGGGCTTTGGGGCTGTGGCACGTGGGACTGGCACCACTGTGGTCTCCCCTCCCTGGGTGCTGTGGATGTGGTGTGACTCTTCCACCCGTGGGCTGGTGCCCTGAGATGGCTGGTGTGGCAGCTCCAGCAGTCACACAGCAGAGCACGACCCACATCCTGGGCAGCCCCTTCCTGCAGCAGCACCAGATGCTTTCCCTGTAGTTTAAGTTTTCCCATCTCATTCATTTTAGGGATTAATTAAAGTGTTTCCCCTCCCTCCTTCCCTCTCCCCCGTTCCATACAGCTGCACATGGATTTTAGGGTCGTGCTTGTTTACATCAGTTATATTTAAATTAATGGGTGTTTGTTTTAGGAAAAACAGCAGAAATCCTGTAAAAACAAATGTTTTTTGTGTCCCACAACCAGCCCCACAGCCCAGCTGGGGTGGGGATTCCCGAGGTGGGTGCCCTAGGCAGCCTTAGCCCCACACCCCCTACAGCAGGTCCGTACGGACAGCTCTGCCCTGGGCACGCAGCATCTTCTGGGTACCATTGTGAGGTGACCTCCAATGCTTGCAAGGTGGTTGGGTGGGTTTTTCCCCCCCTGGTCCCATGCCCAGCAGTGGCAGCTGGGTCATCTGCATGTGTTTGCCAGGGATAATCCCCCATCCTGGCGCAGGGATGCTGCTGAACCGCCTCTGCTGGGGCGGCTGGCGGGTTCCTTCTTTCATCAGGAGGTTGGATGGGGGAGAGCATTAAGAAGAAGAAAGAGAAAGGGGAGGAGGAAGGATAATTATTTTTACCAATGGCTCTGAGCCGCTGGACGCCTTTAAAGTTGCCTTTGTGTTCCCGCGGGTCAGGCCGGGCACAGCCTGGCCCGGGGCGCTGTGGCCGCCTTTGTCGTCGGGGCTGCGGTCCCGGTTATTAGCCAGGATGCAGAGACCAGAACCTCAGATCTTCCGTGCGGCTGGTGGGAGGAACGAGCAGAGCTGCCTTATCACGCTCATTTAACTGGTTAATACATCTTCAGAGCAAATAATGCGGGCTGGGGGTGAACTGCTTAACCAACCTCATTACTATTGTGCATTTAGCAGCTTGGAGGAAGATAATACCTTTCAGGTTTGACCCAATTTTAGTTTTTGTTGTCATAACCATGGAAAATCGACCTTCAGAGACCCTCAGCAGTGAGCCTGAATAGGAAGTGATTTACAGCAAAAGTGCTGTGTGGAATGCTTAATGCACTTGTGCAGGAAAACAGACTGCGACCGGCTCCTGGCATCCCTGTCCCCACAGTGGGGGCTGGCCTGGCTCCTGGCATCCCTGTCCCCACAGCGGGGGCTGGCCTGGCTACTGGCACCCCTGTCCCTGCTGCAGGGGCTGCCCATCTTGCCCTGGCTCTGGGGCATGTGCTGCCCAACGCACAGTCCCTGTGGGATGGGGTCGGTGGTGGCATGGCCGTGCCAGTGCTGTGCTTGCCTGCACATGCTGTGCTTCCCTCCCTGCGGTGCTGGGGTGCTCCTCGGGTCAGCTGGAGTGGGGCTGGCCTGGGCACCTGCTTCCCTGGGCACCTGCTTCCCTGGGCACCGTCGCTGCCAGGGCTGGAGCTGCTCGCTGTGGTGGTGTGGGACCCTGTGGTCAGTGTGCACTCCATGGTCAGTGTGGGACCCTGTGGTCAGTGTGCACTCCATGGTCAGTGTGGGACCCCACGAGCACCGTGCACCCCATGGTCAGCGTGCCCCCCACAGTCACTGTGTGCCCCGTGAGCACCTCTTGGCAGGGCTGTGGTCAGCCTGGCCAAGCGTGCTGGAGTCCGGCCCGACACACTGACCTTGGCCTTGGCCAGACTCTCCCACCACCACCAGCCTGTGGCTTTTCTGCGGGTGCCCTTTGTCACCCAGTTTGTGCCGTGGAGCAGTGACAGCCCTGACGCCGCCGGCAGCGTTCCCACGTTCCCACGGGTGAGATGTCACCTGCGCCCAGCGGGGGTGGTTCCCATCGCTTCAGTTTTGTCTGTGGCAGGCAGAGACTTTCCCAGTCTTCAGCAGCCAGGGGTGCGTGGGACCTTCCTTTCACTCAGATAGGGAGGAGGGTGGCAGGGAGGTGACAAGCCTTCCTCCCCTTTCCCCGAGGCAGCTGTGAGCGCGGCTGCACCACCCCAGCCTGGCTTCATGCCGCTGCTGCTGTGATGTGTGGGTGGTCCCCGTGGCACGGGATGCAGTTGACAGCAGTGCCCAGGGCTGGGGAAGCACTGGGAGCGGGTGATGCCCACGGGGAGTGGATGATGCCCGTGGGGTGCAGGCACATCCCCAGGGGGATCAGCTGGGCTGCAGTAGCAGGGCCGTGTTCTCCTCCCTCCTCTTCCCACGGCTGTGCTGGGATGGGGGCACGACGCGGGCAGCTAATATTAGATCACTGAAATTCTGCTGTTTTGCAGCTAAAGGAGAAGCTGCTCCCTCAGCGCAAGAGTTGAAACTCTTTAGCCTTCCTCTGTGTCACCTCCATGGCCATGGATACCTCCAGGTGTGACGTAAGTGAGACCCAGGGAAAAAACATCTTCTGTTTAGCATCAAAATCCTATTACCAAGTGCCGTGTTCTGCTGCACAGATATCAGCCACGGCAGAGATAAGTGGGAAATAGCTCCTGGTTGGGCTGGAGCAGGAGCTGTATCTCAGGCTGCACAGGCGCCAAGTGCTGCTTCAGTGAGTTTACTGCTGAAAGAAAATTCCTCTCCCCCCTCCTCTGCAATCCAGGGAAAACCACTGTGGGCCCCCCAGGCCCCCACTGCAGCCCCAGCCCTGCACTGCTGAGGGGCATTTCTGTGCCACCCCGTTGCCATGGTGGGGTCTGGCAGAGTGTGCTGGGCTGGGACCAGGGACCAGCGTCCTCATGGGAGTGCAGGGGCAGTGGCAGGGGCTCAGCCTCCCGAAAATGAGCAGGTACAGCCCTGGTCCTGCCCCCCCTGCAGCAGCCGCCGGGCTGGCCTTGGGATTGCAGATGCTGCGGGCAGCTGCATCATCTCTCCATCTCCTCCCTGGGGTGCTGCTGGCTTTGATAAAACCGCTCAGCCTTCCAGGGGTTGGCTTGTCGATCTAATCGCTGTTGTTTAGTGTGTAGTAAAAGCCCGGTGGCTCCTGGGGGAGATGCCCCATGGGGATCTGCAATCTACTTTCCCATCTCTCCTGGGGCTGGATCGCTTTCCCTGCAGGGGGGTGCTGCAGGGATGCTGCCAATGGTGAGGGATGCTGTTGGCAGGTGAGGGATGCTGCTGGGCCCCCGACAGCAGTGGGGAACACGCCATCCCCATCCCCAGCACACACGTGGGTTTGCTTTTGAAAATAGAAGGTGCTGAAAAAAATCCTGCTGTGCTCAGCTTGTTTCAGGGATGCTGTTGGATTTTCCCAGTGTTTATCATGTCCTGCGCTCACTGCACGTGCATGGGTGGTTCAGTCTTGGGCAAACCCCACAGTGTGAGTCCCCACTGACCCCCTGGCTCAGCTGTGCTTCCTGGTCACACACAAACCACCCAGGGCAGAGGGAAGACAGGCTGGTGGCAGTGTCTGCTGGAGGGGACAGCCAAGGGGATATTAGGGGACAACTAGCAAGGGAACTGGGGACACCAGGAGGGCCTTAGGGGGCCGGCTGTGACAGACCAGCATTAAAGGGGTTGGGATGGAGGGGCTGGTGAGCATGATACTGCACTGAGCTCTAGCTCTGCCTGCTGATCAGGAGCAAACCCTAATGAGCAGGACTAATGAGACAGGAGGGGAATTCCAGCAAGTTTGGGGAGGCTGGGGAGTGCCTGTGATGTTCACTGCATCTCTATGGATTTTCTTTGGTCTGTCCCCAAACTGGTTATGGTGCCTGTCGTGGGGATGGTGCCCACTCTGAGCAGTGGGCTTGGCATGCTGGGTGACTGCTGGTGCCAGTCCCAGTGTGTGCAGCTCCAGCTGGTCCTGGGGCCAGCATCTGAACAGCTCTGTGGTTGCCCTTGTCTCCTTACTGGCTCTCTGCTCCTGTGCTGCTGGGAAGCGTATCCTCGTCCGGACCCTGTGCTGCTGTGGTTATTGGGATGTGCTGGGATGGTGTTTGGGGGACACTGGTGGCTTCACGGGGTCCAGGCCAGTAGGCTGCGCTGGAGATTGCTGCAGAGATGGCCTGGGGGTCCTGACTCCCTTCCCACCTCCCTCTTGGCCATGCTGGTTTGGCAGCAGGGGGGGGATTTGCAGCCACACCACTGCGGGCAGATTTTTCCTTCGTCTTCTCCTCGGTTTTTAATGAGCCAACCTTGGAAGACCTTGAGCGCTGCTCCCGCAGCTCTGCTGTGACTTATCTCCCGGCCTCTGCCCCTGCTCTGCTGAGGGGATAAATCTCAGCTCCCGGTGCTCCGAGCCCATCCCGCTGCACGGTGCAGGCGTCATAACTCACGGCGGGCAGGGGGGCTGCCTGGCTGAAGTGCAGGGGGGACGTCACCACTCTGTGCTGGGAAGGATGGGCTGCCCAGGGGAACAGGGAAAAAGTCCCATTAAAATAGGGGACAAGCTGTTAAATTGTTTCCTCTTCAACCTGGGTTGGAGAAAAGTACATGTGGGGCTGTGGGCAGCCTCCGGGGAGCCTTTGGGGGAACAGGTGTTTTTTCGCTTAGGAAGTATTTGCCTTTCCTTGTCTCCATCCCAGGTGCTCATCTGAGGCTAGGGCTGGTGCTTCTGGGGAGGCAGGACCAGCCTCAGCATCCTGCATCAGTGCAGAGACCGGGATGTGTCCCGCTGGGGACTTCCCGTGCACCCTGTGCGACCAAACCCCATTCTCCAGGGCCATGCTTCCCCCTCCTGGGGGGCTTCACCAGTGGGCAGGGTCCTGCCTCTGCACATGTAAGGGGCTGCTCCGGAGCTGCCCCCCAGCCATGAGATAATTGTGCTGTTTGAAGGAGTGGGCCAAGCGTGTGTGAGTCCCTGGAGCCGTGGTGTTCTGAGGCGCCGAGCTCTGCCACGTCCTCCTCCGTTATTAGTGGTGGTGCCTACACAGGGACGGGACTGGAGCCTCTCCCTCTCTCTTTCAGGCTGAGAAGCTGCTGCTGTGAGACCCCAACAGCTCTTCCTGACGGCTCCGAGGGGCGAACACGAGTGTGAGCTCCTGCCTGCCACTGCGCCTGAGGCACCTGCTCTTGGTCTTCAGGTACGTTGTTCCCACCCAGCAGTCCACGTAGGGGAGGGCATGGAGGTATTTTTCTGTTGAGGATGAAGCTGCTGCTTCCCACGGCTGTGCCTGGGGCAACAGCCCCCAATCAGCCCACCAGGTGCTTTGCACCGGCTCTGGGTACAGATCCTGTGGGTCCAGACTCTTGTGTGATGACCTGGAAAAGGGGAGCATCACAAGGAGAAGGCATGCCTGCTTTGGTCCTCATGGCACGTGAGGTGAAGGGGTCTGGTCCTGCCTAGGGATCAGTCCCAGCCATCTCCCTGCTGCTCACTGCAGGAGCATGGAGGTCCCAGAGCGTGTGGGACCTGGGTGGTCCCCCAGCACGGGCAGGGGAGCGTGTGACCACAATGCACACACAGCCCTGCACGTCGCAGCCTGGCTGGACCCGCCAAGAACCGGCTCCTGGCACCGACCGTGCTGCAAACCCCCCTCGGGGCTGCGTGCACAGCTCCATGTGCTCTGGGCTGAACCCGCCCCGTCAGTTCATGTTACAGGGACTGGAACCCCCCTCGTGCTGACACCAGCCCGCACTGGGAGCTCGCACCAGCTTGAGGAGGAGTTAAAATTTAAACTTCTCAAAGGCAGTAGGATTCTCTCCTCCAGATGAGGCATCCTCCCCATTTCTTCCCAGCGCTGCGAGTACCCAGGGGCACGGCAGGCACTCAGAGGGGCTGCAGCAGCGCTGTGGCAGCTGCAATGACCAGGGACTGGGCTCTGCTTGGGGTTGTTCTGCCACTGCATGTGTCTTCCAGTGCCCTCTCCACTGACTGCTGCACTGAGGGGACTCCCAGAGCTGGGACTGCTCTTCTCCAACTGGCATGAGCCAAGGGGAGTGCTGGGGGGACCCCCAGAGCTGAGGGCTCTTCTCCCCCTTGCATGAGCTGAGGGGAGTGCCCGGGCAGGTGGGAGTGCCCGTGGAGCTGTGCATCACTGTCTGGCTCCAGTGAGGGGGGGTTGTGTGTGCCCCCCTTGCAGTGCCGCTCGCCGCACACTGGCTCCTCCACTGTGCCCCAGCCCCAAGTGCCTGCTCGGGAATCATGAAATGGGAGTGAGAGTTTGAGGCTCCTCATCATTCTGGGGCACAGGTTGTCCCGAGCTGGGATTAGAGAGGCTGTGCAGATGGATTCCCCAGCTGCATTCATCAGTTCAGAGGCAGCAAAGGCAGCTGAGCTCTGTGCATCACCTTGAAGCTCTTTTTTTTGTCTTTTAGAAAACTTTGGGTGGATGTTATTGCTCATGAAAGCAAGGGGCTGATCATGCTGGGAAGGAGCAGGCGTAGTGTGGGCTGGCACTATTATGCAAGCTTCCCACATGCAGCTCTGCCAGTGCACTCCGTTCCAGAACAACAGCACGCGCCCGCGTGCCAGCCCTGAGCCCACCCCCGGGTCTGCCAGAGCACCACGGTGCCACTCTGCCCACGTTGCCCTCACTGTGGGCCCTGCCCGCGCCACCCGCACCATGCTCCTGCATCCTGCCACCTGCTCCTGCCCAGAGCCAGCAGCCCCATGGTCGGGTAGGTCTGGGGTGAGGGTGTGCTCGGTCCTACCCGGCCCCACAGCTCCGTGGTGTGCAGGAGCTGCCCGTCGTAAGCGTCCTGGCTGAAGTGGGAGTGCTGGGAGTTCCTCCCGGGACTTTGTGCTGTACTGGGGCATGTCTGGCTCTTGGGGCTGGGGCTGTGCAGTTTATTGGGGGGCTGTCACCCCAGCCATGATGCACGTTTTGCTCCTGCGTTGGGAGGGATGTGCCCGTCCTGGGGGATGTGCCTCATCTGTGGGGCTGGTGCAGCCATTGCTGCCAGGACCTGCTCTGGGCTCACTCGAGCTCAGGCCACCAAGTCTCTTCCCCATCCAGGTTTTCTCCCTGCTGCTTTCCCTCTCTCTCCCATGAGCCGTCCCCCTCGCTGGCCTCTGTGTGTGGCTGCTGGCCATGGACTGTGTGGGTGCTGGTGGCAAGCTTGGGCTCACTGGGCTGGTGAGGAGCAGCCCAGAGCAGGGAGGAACATGCCAATGCAGAGCCCCTGCGGCGACTCTCCCCATCATTCCCAAACCTGCCAGAGCACCCCCCGGGAGGAGAGTGCTCCTTCAAGGAAGACTTGGAGATGAGCAATGGAAAACATCTGACAGGGGAGCCCTTGAGGCGCTTTTGTTCTAGAGAGTGGGAGTGTGAGATCCGCTCAGACATGAAAGGCTGCACAGCTCCGTCCCCAAAGTCACGGTGAGGAGGAGGACGGGGGTGTGCGGCTGCACCGGGAGGTCATCCCGGGAACGACTGGCACCGGGATCCCCACTCCATCCCTCCCCTTCCAGCAACTAAATTAGGTCACACTTGAAAGTCAGTTTCTTGGCTGTGGATTTAATTTAGCTTTTCCAGGCTAGTTATCATATAATAAATTCCAGGAGATTTATAGAAAACATGCCCAGGGAGGCTTAGCCAGTGTGTAACAAGATTTGTGCCTCTTTCCCACTGTCGAGCGGCTCTGGCGAGCGTGGCGCTGCCAGCGGATGTGCAGGCAGGGCTGGCAGCCCCGTGGGAGCTCCCAGGGAGAGCAGGCAGCCCCAGCAGTGGGGGGCTGTCACCCCTGTCTCTCTGGGGCACGGGAGGGTCCCCAGTGCAGCCGTTTCCTGCCCCGGCTCCCCAGCCGCCGTAAATCACCTGGAGCAGGTGCGTTCCCGCTGCTGCTCATCACTTGTCTTCTCTCCTGGGCTCAGTGCAGGCAGTGCCAAGCACAGGCCCATCGTGGCAGTGCCCGTATGTGACCAGAGGCAGCACAGTGGCATGAGGACTCAGCAGCCCCGAGCAGTGCCAGCGATGGGGAGCGATGGGGCATTGGGCACCTGGTGCCTTTCTGCTCAAGGGGTGACAGTGTGTGGGCCATCCCTGCTGGGTGGGGGGGCCTCGTGCCCTCCCTCCACCGGCTCCTGGGGCACAGGGACCATGAGATGGAGCTAAAAGAGGTGTCATTTTGTGCTCCCTGCTGCTGGGGTGGGTTTTCTGCTGCACCCGGAAGGTCGAGCAGGGAAAGGCACTGGGGTTTGTGGGGATTTATGGCACTGGCAGCGCCGTGCTGGGAGCGGGTGGCTCAGCATGGAGGGCACTGCCAGCGTGCTCCTGCTCTGCTCACTGCTAACGCTGCCCAATTAGTGTCTTATTAGTCACTCTGCGTGTTAAGGCATTAGGAACAATTAAGGGTGAGAAGAGTTTCCAGATGTAGAGGCAAGCGCTGGAGCTGGGAGCTGGCAGTTCCGCTGGCTGCTCCCATATGGAAGGGATCTTGTGCACAGCAGGACTCACTGCGGGGCCACGGGGCCAGCCTGGCTGAGGGTCCCAGGGCCACTGGGGTGCAGGGAACCCCACTGCAGGGCAGCCCTGGGGGCAGTTCCCACCTCTGCCATCAGCACCACAGCTGGGGGCCACGCAGAGATGGGATGGAGCCATGGGGGCTTGGCGAGTGTGGGAAGGAGCTGCTGGGATGCCCACGGATGAGGGGCACAGCTGGGCACTGCCCCTGCCCTGCGTAGAGGGATGTTCCACCAAGCCCTGGGCGCACTCCACAGGGTTGGGTTTGTAAATGAGCTGAGATGAAACATTTATTTACTGTTGGGGCCGGGTGTGAGTCCCTCGGTGCACCCAGCTGGTGCTGGCAGCCCTGTGCTGTGCTGTGCTGTGCTGTGCTGTGCTGTGCTGTCCTGGAGCATCTGGGGCATGGCACGAGGGGCCAACCACCTTGACAGAGATAGCGCCGTGTTGTGACACTTGGAGGTGCAGGAGAAGTAGCACAAGCGGAGACAAATGTGACTTCAGAGCCCAAGTGCAAGTGACTTCAGCTCACCAGAAATAGTCCCCAGGCAGTGCTGGGAGAGGGGACCTGGAGCTGGCAATTTCTGGGAGTGTTGGGGTGCTCCTGTGGCTTGTTGCCCCCATGCAAGGTAAGCTGCACCCCCACTATTGCTCCCAGCACTGCACCCCCACTGCCCCCCCTCCATGGCACTGGAGAGGCTGCCAGCCAGGGGTCAGGGAGCTGGCAGTGGCTCTGGCCAGCACAGGCGGTCTCTCCTCAACACCAAATGCATCACCCCGTGACAAGCACTCAGAGGGTTCCCCATCGACTCCTGGAGCCTCGGGTGCCCTCATGGTGTGGAGGGAGTGGGGGGCTGCCCCAGCCTTTGGGGCGTTCCCCCAGACACCGATGCTGTGGTTTCCCCCTCGCTGAGCCAAGGCCGAGTGAGCACCGCGAGGTGCTGACACGCAGCGGGGCAGCAGAGAGGGGGACAATGGCCTTCAGCACACTGGAATATTTTCTCTGCTGCTCTCCCCAAGGCGAGGAGTGGTGCTTGGACAGATGGTGTTTTTGAGTGACCTTGCAGCTCTGAGCGGTTCCCTCGGCTGCTGAGTAACGGTGGGAGCCGCGGGAAGCGGCAGCGGTGCCGCAACCTGCTCGCGCTGGCGGGAGCCTGTCAGGGAGCCAGGGCTGGGAGGAATGTGGGGTAAGCCAGGGGATGGAGCCAGAGCCCGACAGCCCTGAGGTGATGGCTGCAGGGAAGTTCAGTGTGCACCACAATCCCTGGCTCCCCTTTGCTGTGGGAAGAGTGTGGTGTGTCCAGTGAGGTTATTCTGAGCCTCCAACAGCTCCTCCAGCCTGTGCCCCTGGCTCTTCGCTTCAGCAGTGGGATCACGATCACTCCTCCTCTCTCCTTGTGCTCTTCTTTGGGAAAGGGCTGAGTTTTCTCCGGGAGCCAAGGCAGCAGTGCCTGCAGTCAGCACAGCAGGACCAAGTGTGAGGAGAGCTCTCCTGCCATTGTTATGGTGTGTGGGGACACACTAGAGGTCCAGGTCGTGTCCATGAGGGCAGCAGGTAGAAAGTCTTTTGCCCTGTGAAGTTTCTCTTGGAACTGTGATCCAGGACTGTGGTCCTGAGGGAACAGATCCAAGTGAGGGGAAGAGGGCACTGCAATGTGCAGCTTTGCCGTCGAACAGTCACCCTGGGCAGGCTCATCTCCTCTGGCACCCTTGCAGCCTCCTGCCAGCTCCTGAGGGCTGCAGCACCAAGAGGTGTCCTAAATTGGGGAAGGAACAAGGAGCTCTTGGCACTCTCCCGGAGCATCATTTGCATTCAGGCGCAGCTCCTCGCTGTGAGGGAGGCGGGGGCCGAGGGGTGAGGAGCGGCCGCACTCTGGCTCTGCTGTCGGAGCATCCCGTGGGACAGCTGCGGAGGGGGCTGTGGCTCGGGGATCACCGTGCTCCAGGTTTCTTGTTTTCGTTCTTCTCTGCCTCAACTTTGTGTCCGAGTTTGCTGTCCAGGATTTGTAGCTTTGCTTTTTCTGAACAGGAGTTGTCATCATTGCCATCTCACTTTGGGGCCGGTGCCCTGTGACGTGATCCGATGAACCACGGTGGGGTTGGTTGTGTTCCTGTCTGTTCTGTGCTCTCTGGGGATGGAGAGGGTTTTGTTTCCATTGCATGGACCACAAGACCAGCTGGGGCCAGGCAGTTCCCAGCCAGATTCAGGTGGTCTGTGATGAATTTCTGTGGGGTGGGATGTTGTCCCCTTCCTGGGGGCTGCTCCAAGCTGGTGGACGTGTGGCAGGGCAAGGGGAGCAGCGGAGGGTATGGGGGTCTCTGAGCGCAGCAGGACAGGGTGTAGGACCCCAGATTGCTCTGGAGTCATCAGAGGGAGCAAGTTGGGGGCAAAGGGCTCCCGCTGCGTCTGGCATGTCCTGGTGAGGCGGGAGTGTTGTGCAGAGGGCAGGATGTGGGTGCCCTGCAGCCGCTGCGGAGGGATGGTGACAGGGCACTGTCCTCCCAGGCTGCCCCGTGCTGGTGGCAGCGCTCCTGGGCAGGAGATGGGGGCGGCTGCAGCCGGGGGGTTCTTCCTCGGGGATGGGGCAGGGTGGGATGAGCCCCAGGGGGCTCTGCCCCTTGTGCCACGGGTACTGCCGGGGGGCCAGGCACTGCTGGGCGCTCAGCTGTGGCGCATCACCCGCCGTGCCGGTGCCAGGCTGCCGCGCAGCATCTGAGCAGCTCCGGTTACTTAACATGCAGCAAGTGTTGCACTCGGAGAAATTTAGACGTAATTTTTTTGTGCTTGCATGTAAATGTGGGTAGGTGCTGTCCTGATTGATGGCAATTAGCATTTTCTAACGGTAACAGATGTTCGGATTGCCAGGAGGCTGGTACCTAACGCCCACGCTGCCATCTGTTCCGCTGGGCACTGCCTGGGGAAGCGGCACCAGCACCGCGGACCTGCAGGGCCGTGCTGGGGTGTGTTTAACAGCAGTGTGCAGGGGGGGTTTATTATGTGTTTTTTTTTCTGGGGGAAAATAATAATAATAAAGACGTTTTCAGGTTTATAAATAGTACACTCTGTTTATTATGGGATGGAGACTTTCCATCTGATCAGCAGCCTGGATTGCTGCACAGAGTTAGGGAAGCAGTCTGGACAGAGCAGGGAGCAGCAGCACTTGATTTTCTAGGGATGCAGTGGGAAGAGGCTCCAGTGTAGTGGCCAGCAGGTGTCCATGGGCCAACCCCCTGTCCTCTGCCTGCTTCCTGCAGCAGGTGGTCGCTGCTCATGGGGACAAGGGCTGCTCTGCTTTGGGCATCACTTTTCAGTTCCAGGTTGGAAGCAGTGAAACATCTGTGTGGTGTTTAAAGGTGTGTTTTGGGAAGAAGCCTAGAGCCCCGAGCCTTATCCCACTGTCCAGGCAATCTCACAGCATCCCCTTTCCTCATGTGGTGCCTGTCCTTCCCTGTTTCCTCCTGCCTCCCTTTATCTGAGCCTTTTATACCCATTTATTCTTGTGCCAACATCATCCTTTACCCTGACCAGCTCCTCCCAGTGCCCATTCCTTGTGTATTTATAGAGAAGTCTTGGCTGGGCACGGACCAGCTTCTCCGTCCTGTCCTTCCGTTGGCTCCTAGAGCAGCTCCCCATCCCCTGGCAGCTCTCCCTGCTCCCCCAGCTTGACCTTCCCAGACGGGGTCATGCCACGGCACAGATCCAAGCCAAGCACAGACCTTTCCCTGGAGCTCCCAGTGCCAGGCAGCCTGGAGCACCCTCACACTCGCACGCTCACACTCACTCTCTTCCCAGATGCCGGAGCTGGTGACTCAGAGTCAGCCCATGGCTGAGTAATGCACCAAGAAGTGTCTCCATGTGGTTCCCAGGTTGGAGCAGATGCTCCCACGTGGTCCTGGTGTTCAGTGGTTTGGACTTGGTGCTGCTTGCTGGCTCTGGTCTCAATGTCTGCCAACCCCCTCTGGGCTGACCCCTCCTCCTGCCCCCAGCCCCCATCCCACTGGGGTGCTGCTGCCAGCACAGCCCCTTGCATTCCCAACTCACATGTTGCATGAGCTGCATTAGGTATGGGCAGATCTTACCTGTTTGTCATATATTTCCACCTTGGTTTTCACTGAGCTCCTGTTCTGCATGATGGGGTTTCTGGGGGGGTCTCTCCCTACCCCAACTCCTCCTGTCTCTGTCCTGTGCTTCCCAGTGCTGTGGCCCAACACAGCGTGACACAATGTGTTGGGCCAGTTCTGGGGGGTTTCTGGGATGGAGGTTTCCTTGTTCCTCTGGTTTGAACTCACAGGATGTTTTGAGTTTTGCTCCTGCTGTGGAGCCTGTAGCTTCACTTCCTGTTCCTCTGCTCTGTTCCACAGCCTGGACACCAGTGAGTTACCATCCCTCATTCTTCATCTCTCATCCCTCTTTCCTCATCCCTGTTCCTTCATCCCTCTCCTCTCATCCCTCCCATGTGCTGAAGCAAATTTCTCCGTCAGTTTTCAGGCAACACCCAGGTTGATTTTCATCCCTGCTGTGGAGCAGCCTTGGGAGTGCTCAGTGGTTTCCCTGGCCTGGGGACCAGCCTCTCCATGCCCCAGCACTCGCCGTGTCCCACCAGCTGAGGCCAACTGGCGGCGGATGTTGCTCTCACCTGGGTCTGATGGGGCCAGAGGGGTCAGCTGCTGGCACCAGGAGCTGTCCTGGGAACAGCAGATGCCAAACCTGTGCATGGGGCCATTGATGGGCAGTGGCAGCTGAGCCAGAGCAGAGCCCTGGTCCTGCCCTCACCGGTGCCCACCGTGTCCTCTGGCCGTCCACACTGAGACCAGCACAGAACTGTGTCCGTGCCATGCCATGAGCTCTTCCCTGGGCATTGCTGGCATTGCTCTGGAAGGACCTTGGCACTGTGCCAGCTGCTCCGTGAGCTGCTGCAGAGGGAACCAGCTCCTTGTGAGTGGGAGTTTTCTGATGCAGTGCCCAGGACAGGACCCGGCTCACAGCAGGACCGAGTGTGCCCCTCTCCCACTGTGGATTTCCCAGCACTCAGCTTCTGCCCAGCTGTGGAAGCCAGAGAGGTGGTGATTGAATGACAAGAGGTGAATTAGATGGAAAGTGCTTTCCTGCTTTCGGGAGACCTCCCACGTGTTCCTCTTTCCCTCTCCTCTTCCCAATTTTCCTTTTAAAAATGTGAGTCAGTCATGGTGCACACAGAGGCAATACTGGGATCCTGGGATGGCTGCTGAGCGCTGCAGGGACAAATCCTGTCCTTGGCACTTGGCAGCTCCAGCTCAGGGAGACTGAGCTGGGTTTGAGCTGAAACTCCAGCCCTGCTGAGCCCCAGGATCCCCATCCTGGGCACCCTCAGAGGGATGGTGAGCTCGGCCACAGCTCTGCTGCAGCTCCAGGAGACCTGAGGCACTTCCCTCTGCCCCTCACAAGAGATGCTGGCCCTGCCCAGAGCTAGGCACAGTGCATGGCACAGGAGTCACCACATTGTGCAGAGGAGCCATTGGGTAGATTCGGGCTGAGCCAAAGCCTCACCCTCGTGTGAGAGCCTCAGCACCTGGGAGGTGTGTGTGGGCTGGGGACAGGGATGTTGGCTGGGGATGGGGCAGGGGGCTTGAGTGCAGACAGGCTTCTCCCTCATGCTTTTTTTTCTGGTTGGAAAACAAGCCTGCTGCGTCTTTGTTGTTCTTTCCCTCACTTGCTTTTCAAATTCATCTGGGAAAACTTCCCCGGGTGCTCACAGAGATGTCACCAGCCCGACAGCTTGTGCTGCTCTAATAAAATGGCTTCGTAGCAGAGAGTTTGATCTATTTTTAAAGCAAGCTCCACGCTGTCTCCTCCCGCCCTCCCACCGGCAGCGAAACAGAGCCCGAAGGCTCCTGGGAGCGTGGCAGCGGCGCAGGGCAGAGCCAGAGCCCTGCTCACAGCCGTGCCAACGGCAGCGGTCACAGCCGGGCTGCCTGTCCCCATCCCTGTTCTCTGTGGCCAGGAAATGCTCTGGGGAGCAGGACAGGGCTCCCTTTGCTGCACTGTCAGGGAGGGGAGCTCTCTGCATGGTTTTTATTCCTCCAAGCGGTGACTGTGCTGTATAAATTAACATACAGAAACTTCGCTCCACTTGGAAGTTTGGTATTTTCTGCTCGTTTGATGCTCTGTTATTAAAACTCAATTTTCTGCGAATAAAGTCCTTTAAATAGAATTCGTCTTCCAGCGATGACTCATCGCAGAGCAGCAGCTCCTCGCAGGAGAAGGCAGCACGAGGGCAGGTCTGGCACTCGCAGCCTTGGGAATCCCCAGATCAGCTCCCGGGGCTTTGCCGAGTGCAGGGGAAGCCACCCCAGATGCCTCTGCTGCCCATCCCACTGGCTCCACCTGCTCCAGCTGCTGCCAATGCCCAGGGGCTTGGCACGGGGATCAGATCCCTGGCTCAATCCGAGGTGTCCCTGGAGCCTGCATACCGGGAGTGGCAGAGGGCACTGTGCTGTCCCCGCTGCCCACCCGCCTGTGCCGCTGTGCAGCCCATGGTGGCACTGTCATGGTGCCACTGTGCCGCTGCCTCCTGCCCGTGCCACCCCCTAGCACTGGTGGTGACAGACAGGTGAGCTCCCAGAGCGGGGGAGCGAGGACGTGAGGGATCATGGCACAGGCTGCCTGTGCCCAGCCTTGCCAGGGGAATCCGGCAGCAGGATGTGGGGCACGATAACATCTGCTCACATCTGTGTCTGTTCTGCTGGAGCTGGCTCTGCCTGCACTGGTTCCATTGATGAAGCTTCTTAGAGAGGTGTCAGGGACAGGAATAGGTGCAGGAATTGTGTCGGGAGGTGGATTTTAGGTGCTCACTGGGTGGGTGGTCAGTGCAGCAGGCGGGAGTCCGGATGGAGTCTGGATGGAAGCAGGATGGATGGGCTGGGGCTGAGGGGCTCCTCTCCAGAGTTTGACCAGCATGGCAGCAGATCTGCATAGAGCAGGTTTCCCCAAGGAAGGAAGAGGAGGGCACTAGCGACTCTCCCAGCCTGGGCAGCGTCCGGCTGGGGCAGCTCTGAGTGGACCTGAGCTCCTGCAAAAATGAATTTTCTGCCCACTCTTGCTCTCCCCCTGGGATGCTGCTCACTCTGGTTCAAGGGTTCCTGCCAGGATTATTATTCTTTCAGGTCTGGCATCTGTTAAGGTGACAGCAGCTGGGGAGAGGGAAAGGATTGCAACAAATTTCTCGTAAAAAGTAGCTAAGTTGATGAAACCATTACAGTGCCTGCATCTGGCACTCCATCATCGTGACATGCCAGGGAGAGGGACAGGCACCTCCCGAGCTTTCCCCGGAGAGCAGGGCCAGCCCTCTGTCCCACAGATCCCTGTCCCCAAGTGGTCACACCCCTCCTGGTCTGTCCCCTGTCCATCCCACAGCCTGGGTGTCCCACGTCTGCCCATTTCCCAGTGCTGGTGCTGCTGCCAGTGTTCAGTGTGAGGGTCCCAGAGTGACCCTGGGGGCCCAGCTCTGGGGCAGAGCCATCGGGGGAGCGAGCTGCAGCTGGGGCCACCAGGGGAGAGCTGGTGGGGCTGAGTGCTGGATTCCCAGAGCATTACCTGCTTTTATTAGAAATCAATGATGTGCTTGAGCAGTTACACTTTGTCTCCCTGACGGGGAGGCCACTGTGTCAGCCAGGGTGCAGGATCCAGCACCACTCAGTGCCACAGGGGTTGAGGGCAGCAGCGGCCACTGCCCGCAGGACCCCAGGGCTCTCCAGTCCCCCAGCTGTCCTTCCCAGCAAGCACCATTTGTTTCATTGGCTTTCAGGCTGTGGTGTGGCCACCACGGAGGCTGCAGGTCCACGAGGGCCAAGGCATCCCCTGGGGGTCAGACCGTGCCATGAGGCTGCTGGTGGCTGGGTGCTCCCTCCTGACAGACACAGGGACCGTGGCCACTGCGGGCTCCCTTGGCTGTGCCATGGGCTGTGTGGTCCATGCCACTGGAGCGGGATGCATCCCTCCTCCGTGCCCCTCCCCAGGCACTCAGGGGCTGCTGTGGAGCCTCCAGGAGTTGCAGGCAGGGCTGGGGCTCACTTGGCCGGGGGTGCTCTTTGCCACCAAGGTCATGGGTGTCACCAGCCAGGACGGATCACCCGTGGTTCTCGGGCACGGCATCTGCCCGGCCAAACATGGTGAGACTCTGTTTGCCGGCCTTGGCCTGTGTCCAGCCAGGCTCCCTGGGTTTTAAATCGTGCCAGTGTCTTTTCCTGCAGAGGTGCTGCTCCAGGAACCGTGAAGAGCTGAAAGGACTCCAGAAAAGGCGGCTTATCTCTAGACCAGGTGTCAGAAATTGTTTTAATCCCTTTCCCATCCCCACAGCCTCCTTCATTCTTGGCTAGAAGTGGTCACCCCTGTTAAGTGCTCGCTCCTGAGCTGGTGAAGGAGGCGCTGGGATGTGGAAGGAAAACCCTTTTTCCTGGAGGCGTTGAGCAATTCCTTACCGTGACCTAGATGTCAGTTTAATGCTCCGGCAAGTCCCAGGACTCGCATATGAAGTTGCCCAGGGGAAGAGGATATTTCAGGAACACAGAAGCTGCTCAGCAGTGGTAAAGTGCATGAGCTTTCCCTGGCAGGAGCCGTGCTGAGCCTCCGTCTGCTCGTGCCTGCCATGCCAGCCACGGAGCAGTGTCCCCTCTCCTCGGGGTGTGAGCAGGGTGGGAGGGTCAGCGATGCTCTGGCACACGATGGCAGTGCCGTGCAGAGCCCACGGTGCTCTGGGGCTGGGGTGGAGCGTGACCAGGAGCTGCTGGTGCTGCCTGCCCCGTGCATGGCCATCCTGCCCAGAGCAGGAACACTCCCAGCTCCGTTCCCACACAGAGGCTGGGCACGGGCTGCCAGCAGTAACGTGGCACAGGTGGAGGATGCACATGCCATGCAGGGTAAATCCAGGTTTGCAGTCTGCCCTTGCTGTGGCCTCAGGTCCCATCTCCCCTGCAGATTCTGGGCTGGAGATGTGTGCAGCCCTCACCTTGTTCTTGCTGCTCTCTTCTTCTATCCATGTTAAACCAATTATTTTATTGGAGTGCTGTGTCCCCCAGTCCCCCCAGCCTGAGCCCTGCTCACACACGGGTCTGAAGTGTCTCAGCAGATGTCCCACTGAGTGGGTCTGACATGCTGGGGAGCCAGGCAAGGGACACTGCATCTGTCCCCCTGGGTCCTGGTTTTGGAGCTCCTGAGGGGTCACAGAGCTGTGCACCAGGAGAAGAGCTTGATCTGGGACCTTCTGAGGTTTGGAGGGGCTGAGAAATGGTGGGAGATGGTTGTGCCCAGTGTGGGAAGGTGGTGGCACTGCAGGACCGCACAGGGCTGGATTGTACAGGTTGGCTTTGACACATTGATGTGAAAAATGAGGTAATTTCATTCTGGTGTTGTTATTTATCTTTATTCTACTGTGGCAACTGCAGGTGGGGAGAGGAGCAGGGACTCCCTGCAACACAGCTTGAGGTCATGCCAAGCCCAGCTGGGTCCCTGCACATCCCTGCCTGGGGACAGGCTTGGGAGCCCTTGGCTCCATTATTTGCCACCTTCAGAGGGGCTTGGAACCCCAGAAGGGTCCCTGGCAGTGCTGACAGGTGCTGGTGCTACCTCATTCTCTGCCCAAGGCTTTCTCCCTCGTCAGGCACATCTGCAGGCAGTTGAAGTAACGAGGGCTTGGGGAGGGCGGGGGCAGCACTTGTGCCCTATAAAAGCCCCTCGAGGAGAGTGCAGGGTGTTTGCCAGTGGGGACTCTGCAGCTCTGCTTTCATCCTGTGAGTGTAGCACTGTGGAGAGGAGATGGAACAGGTTAGTGGGGTTGTGGAGGGAATTTTGTGCTTGTTTTGGTCTCTCAATGGCTTCTTTGTTTTTCCTTTGTTGCTGCCTGCCTCAGTTTACCTGACTGTTAAACAGAGCTCAGGTGTAACATCCTTTTGTAGACTATGTGGTGTAGCTGGTGTTTGCTGTTGGGTGTCCTGGCAAGGCTGGAGCTTGTCCCTGGCCTTGAGGCTCCTCCATCAGCCCTGGTGCTTGTTGTGGACCAGATGTTCTTCTCTGCCCTTCTGGATGGTTTTGTCCCCTCTTCCTCTCTGTTTCTCAGTGCTGCTCTGTGCCTGCTGGACTTGGGTGCATTCCCTGGGCTCTGCCAGGGCTGGTCCTGTAGGTCACCCACCCCCAACTCTGTCCTGCTGCCATTGCAGCCTTTGTGGCACAAAGCGCAACCAAAAAGTTGATGCTTCCATCTTGTGTTCCCCTGCACCTGTGAGTTCCCCTGTGGATGATTTAGAGCTGAAAGCCTGGGCTCTGGCACTGGGAGAGGGTTCCCAAGATAAAATAATCTCTGCCAGCAGCTGAAGTGACAGAAGCCCCATTAACAGCAGCATATGCCTGGGAACACCCGTGCTGCGCGGGAGGACGAGGCAGAGTGGGGGGAGCGCGGGAGCAGCAGCCCACAGGAAGGGGGGATGTGGGAGCTGGTAATTACTCTGCTGCCATTGGGATGCTCCTTGCTAATTTACAGCATTAGTGGAATCGGGATGTGATTCTTCCTCCTGAGCCTGGGCAGGGCCGTCCCCTGGTGCAGGCAGACGTAATTATCCACATTTAACTGAGGGCTTGTAAAATGTATTTGTCTTGCAGAATGTGAGTGTAATTGCTGTGAATTAAATACGGATGCAGTTGTGGCTGGAGCAGGACCTTGCCTGGCAGGGAGCACACAGAGCTGGGGCTCCCTGGGCTGCTCCCTAGCCCCCTGTGCCAGCAGGGAGGGAGGCTGCTGCTGGTCTGGAGCTGGGGAGGATTTTGGGGGTTTCTGGGCATTACTCCGGTGCAGATCTTCCCTCCCTCGCTCTGCTGACTGGTCTGCCTGGATGTTTGTGCTGACTGGAGGGGTGTTCTCTCTGTGTCGGTCCCTGGGGCTGCCTGGGTTTGTTGAACTCGACGTGTGCATTTGCAGACACTGATCCCATGTGCTGGTGCTGGGCTATTCCTGGGGTGCAGGGCTCTGTGGTGAGGGTTCTGCCCTGGTATCCTGCTATCCTGCCTGTTCCCAGCTGCAGCCCCATGGCAAGGGGCCCATCCCAGGGTGCCTGGGGGGGCTTGGGTGCCATGGAGCTCTCTGGAGGGGTGGGGAGAGGAGCCTGGGCACTGCTCAGTGACCTTCTGGGGTGGCATCACTGTGGGGGACACCAGATGCCTCTGGGTTTAGGGTGCTCAATAGACTACCTGCCCTGGGTCTCCCCAGTTCTGGTTGCTGCCTACCCCTCCCTAAGACAAACTCCCAGGGGAGTTTTAAGGCACTTGGATCTTTGCTCTCTGAGGAGCCATGTCCTTGCCTGGAGTGGTGGTGACAAACCCGTGACTTGGACCTGCTGAGCCAGGAGGAAGCAGTGCTGGGGTGACAATGGTGTCAGCTGTCCCTTTGGCCCGGGTGCAGCTTGCTGGCAGTCACAGAGGTTTGGGGACCATCCTGCTTGGAGGGGAGTGGGGGCAGCCAGCCACTCTGCATGGCTGTCACCCCCTGCACCAGGGCAGGATGCTGAATGTCCCCCTTCTGCGTTAGGGTGACTATGGCTGTACCCCACTAATAGTTGGGGTGAAAGGCTGGGGGGTGACAAAGGGAGCGTGTGTCGTGGGAGTGTCACTGGGAGCTGGGACCGTGCTTGGGGTCTGTGCTGGAAAAACACTGGTGGCATGGGAAATGTGCAGGAAAGTGCTACAGAAATGGTTCATGGGCTGGAAAATCTGCTCTGCTGTGGGAGACAGAGCCTAAGTAGGTTGAACTTTTCATCCAAGAGAAGTTTAAGAGGTGGCTTTGCGACGTGGGTTGTTTTAGGCTGTGATCAAGAGATATCTATGGGTACAGAGCGCTCTAATTTAGCAGGGAAAAGACATAACAAGATCCGGGCTCTGAAAGCTTCAGCAAGACAAATTCTGACTGGAAACGAAGGGCATATTTTTATCAGGGAAGGTAATTAACCACTGGAACAGCTTAAGCCTGTGGGGGATTCTCTGTTGCTTGACATCTCTGGATCAAACCCGGATATCTGTCTGGGAGGGAGGCACTGAATGGGATGAACACGGGATTGGAGCCTTTAGCCCGTGTCCCAGGGCGGCTGTTGCTGGGTCTAAGTGCCCTTCCAGCCCTGGGCTGTGATATTCAGTGTCAGTACTTGGGGACAGGTTGAAATTTGGGTTATGCAGGAGACATGGAGCACTAAAGCACTTAAAATGGGAATTAGGAGAGCTTGTCTCTGTGGAGAAAGGCTCTCGCTTTCCCTGAGGATTTTTAGAAGGAGGTGGCAAGGTGCTAAAGTTGCCTTCAAGTCAGACCCCTGCCCTTTCCCCTCAGCTCCATTCTGGCCCTGTCCCCATTTGGTGTCTGCAGGAAACCAGTGAAAACTTTCTCTTCTTAACTGTGAAAATCTGAACTCCAAATCCAGGCCTGTTTGGGGTTTTCCAGCCTATTTTTTGTGCTCATGCTGTAACACCTTTGGCCAGACCATGCTGCTCAGTGTTATTTACCCACACTGTGTGATGGGGCAGCAGAAACTTTCCAAAAGTCAAAGCAAGTCATGCTGCTCTCAGATCAGAGACCCGGACACCTTCGGGGGAATGAAATGAGATGGGGGTGTCCGTGACACACCAGTGTTGGCTCGTGCAGCTCTGGATCTTGGGCTGGGTCACCGTGGATGGATGGTTTTGTCTGTCCCACAGCCCTGGGTGCTTTGGGCGGGGCAGTGTCCCTGGGGCTGGCGGGGGGTCTGACCCCAGCCGTGGGCAGCACGTTGTCAGGACACGGGCTCAGCGTGTGCTGGAGGGTTCCCAGGCTCGTCCATCTGCTCCTCGGTGGCAGCAGGAGGTTTGTGTGGACAGGAGGCTCTGGCCCTGGGCCGGGGCCAGCCTGGCCCGGGCGTGCTGGGGGACGTGGGCAGGAGCTACCTGTGCCCTGCTGCTGCTGCCAGGGCCACAGCTGGCACCCGGCAGGGCGCTGGTGGCCAACTGCGTGCCCGGGGCAGGAGCATCCTCTCCCGTGGACAAGGGCTGCAAATAGCCACTGAGTCAGACTCTGGAATGGGACCATCTTCCCAGGTACCATCATTTTCCAAATAATTCTGAATATTTCCTCTGCTCAGAGAATGAATCCTGTGTCAGAGGGCAGTGCCACGGTACAGGGGTGTAGAGTGGGATTTCTGTCACTCCTTGGTGAGATGGGGGCTCCTTGTGCTCTGTCCCCATCTCTCTGCTCCCAGTGCTCCCCCAGCACTTGTGGGCTCCACACCAGGGCTGAGGCAGCGCAAGTTGTGCTGATCTCAGTGTTTCTGGGCATGGAGAGCGGCTCCTGCCATAGAGCAGCTCTGTCACACGGTGCCTGAGGGCTGTGGGAACACGGCAGTGGCTCTGAGCAGCACAGCAGGGCTGGCAGGGCAGCACCGTGCCCAGCTGGCTGAGGTGTTACCCCACATCTGCCCTTCCCCTTCATCCTGGATCCAACTGCCCATGGGATTGTGGGCATTGGCCTTCCTGTCTGGGGGAAAGGGGAGGAAATGGGGAACGTGGCACGAGAAGGGTTAATGCAGAAAGATTTCTGCCCTGTGGCATAAACACCACCGAATGCATGTTTGCCTTCATTTGCATATCGAAACATATCCTAAAGGCCCCTTGTTTGGAAAGTTCTGTTTTTTACTCCATCTTCCTATAGAAGGGAGGAAATTATTCATAATTAAAAAGTAATAATAATGCGGAATGAAGGAACCCAGCTGTATAATACCCGGCACAAAAGGGGGAGCATGGGGAATCTATTTTTAATGGTTTCCACAGCAACTGCGATTTTGTTTACAGTGATTTTCCTCCTGTGCTGAGAGGCTGTTCCCAATTTACATTTATAAGGAGCTCTTGCATGGGAAGCCCATCACTGGAGGGTGCTCTGGCACTCGGGGAGGAGTGCTGAGAAGAGAGGATGCGGTCGTGGAGAGGCTGGCTGGTGCTTCTGGGATGGGGTGTGATGAGCAGGACCCCCGGAGCCGGGCACCTGCCTGGGCATCGTGCCCTGGCCGCTGGTGTCCCGCTGTGCACGGCTCCGGGCTGTGGGACACAGGAGCTGGTACAGCCCAGCTGGAGTCACTCAGTTCAGCTGTGGGATGGTGAGGCTGCCGGCTGGTCCTGGGCACCTGCCTGGCTCTGGGCTTGCCCAGCAGCACGGCTCCCCTGGCAGAGCTGTGCCCAGCTGGTGCTGGGCGAGCTGGGAGACGAGCCCCCATGGAGTGGGGGGATGCCTGGGCTGTGCCTGGGAAGGCTGTGCCGGGTGTGGGGGTCCCTCGTGTCTGCTGAGCTGATCTGTTCACTCTGAACAGCCCGGGGGTTGGTTCTCCTGCTGCACAGGGGTGTCAGTGCTGGGGAGAGGAGGACGGTGCTCTCTGCTCCACCTGTGCTGCCTTTACCTGCCTGGCAGGCTGTGGAGCAGCCCTGTTCGGTGCTGGGGGTGCAGCTGGGTCTTCCTCAGGGCCGTGGGCTCTGGAGCAAGCCCAGGTATCACTGCTGCATGTGAGTGAAGGAGCAGAGGGGAGGCTGATACTGGAGAGCTCTTCCAGGAGCTGGAAATTGAACCTCGTCTGAGAGGTGCTGATTTTTAACAAGGGCTAATGGAGCAATTTGCTGGGAGCTCAGTGCATTCCCTGGCACTGGGTGTCTCCCTCTGGGGCTCCCAAAAGCAGACATGAAGGAGTTTTGAAGCGAGTGCTCCGACTCCTGTGGGAATAGCCCAGCTCCCAGGTGGAGAGTGAAGGGGTTTGTCTGTGACCCCTCCTGGAGTCTGCAGAGGATGCTCTTCCTCTGGGAGGATGAGGAGGCAGATAAGGGCTTTCCCTTCCTCTTTTTCCTCCAGGAGTGGATGTGAACACTTTCCCCCTTTCCTTGTGCCCATTTCTGTGTGTGTGTCCCTAGGGATTGTGGCCCAGCTCTCCTTCAGGATGGTGACAACACAGCAGCCCTGAGGACCCTGGGCCAGTGCTGGGTTTGGCCCCACTCTCACCCTGTGCATCAGGGTGTCCTGGTGTCCCTCAGGATTAGAGCTCTGCCCCCTCCCCTGGGTCCCCCCAGCAGGTGGGGAGGCTTTGCTTTAATTACAGACTCGTTTTCATGAGTAGAAGAACATGGTTGGCTCTTAGTGCCAAGGTCTGAGGTGGTGAGTCTGGGCTTGAGTGCCCAAGGGAAGGTGAACCTGAACTTGATGGTGTTTTAGGGCTCACTGGGATCCAGGGTCATCCCAGCCGGGTTGCTCAGGGGGTGCTGGCCCCTTCCAGCTGTGTGGTGGGAAGCTGCTGCCTGGAGATCGGCCGCTTCCATGAACCAATAAAAGAAGGTTTTTATCACCTGTTCCAGCTAATTTTCTGTGGTTTGTAATGGCTTTGGGAAGCAGGTAATTGCAGCGATTGCATTCCATGTGTAGCATTAAAGGGAATTGAGGGGACTGTTTGTTAATTAGCTGTACTTGTGTGGAACCTGAAACATATTAACCTTCACAGAATCCCAAACTATTAGGGATGAAGAAGGGATTTAATGATGGGAGAAGCAGAAAAACAAGAAGCAATTAGGGTTCTTTTTCCCAGCATTGTGGGTGTGTTGGTGGGGGTGATTGGCAGGGCAGCCCAGCAGGCTCAGACAGACTCGGGGGGGTGGTGGGAGGGACCCCAGCTGTGGGATGGGATGAGTGGGGCCAAGAGCTGTGCACAGGAGCAAACTCCTTAGGCAGCAAGAGGATTAACAGGGAGAACAGGACACCCATTTAACCTCCTGATCTGCTGCCCTCCCCTGTTTTTAGCTTTGTATCATCTGAGCTGGGATTCAGATGCTCCTTCCCTTTAAAATCCCTGGAGGTGTTCTGGGATGCAGCTGGGGAATAGCCCCGTGGTGCCACTGCTGGCTCAGCACCCTGAGGCCATTGGAGAGGGGCTCAAGCCCCTGGAGGCTGAAGTTGGAGGGAGGGGGTGATGGAGAGCCTGGCCTGGGCAGTGGGGCTGAGCAGTGGCTGTACTGGGAGAGTCGGCTCTGGAGCTGCAGGAAAGTATAAATGGTGTTTCCATGGCAACCGTTCAACATAAACTCTTTCTTCCCTCATTGTGGAGCTTGGGATCAGCCCTGGCTGCTCCCCCCCGTGGCAAAACCCTTCAGGTGTTGGTTATTTTCCACACCTCGGTGCAGGAGCCGGCAGTGGTGGCACCGTGTGCCAGGGCTGGAAGAGCCGTGTCTGGGAGGCTGGGCACTGCTCCTCCAGGGATGTTAACTGCCCCTGCCCTGGCTGCACAGGAATGGGACAGGCTTCTTGCTCGCTCCCCTGCCCAGTGGGTGCTGGTGGCTCAGTAACTGGGTGTCCTGTGGCCCTCGAGGGATGTGAAGCCTGGAAGGACTTGGGGAGCCCCAGTGCTGCACATCTGGCTGGCAGCCTGTGAAACATCTCCTCTGCTCAGCACCTGCAGAGTGGGGCAGCCCTGGTCCTCCCTGTCCTTTAGTGCCTCTCCTGGGAACAGCCCTGGTTTTCCCCATCCCTGAGCAGTCAGTAGCATGTGCAGTGGCATCTCCTACCCAAAACTATTAAAACCTGTCCTGGTGCAAGGAGCTCCAGAGACAGCCCCAGTTTCCTGCTGAGAGCCCTGTGCCTTTCCCAGTAATCGTTAGTACCCATCAGCACCGTGCAAACAAACTCCCTGCTCCCCTCATTCCACCTAGCTCCCGATTTAATTAGGTTTTCCAGTTTTCCAGTTTTCTACTTGTCCTGGGCCGATCACTCCTAAAAACAGTGGAGAATTAATTTGCACCTGCTGTCAGAAAGCGTCTCTCCCCAGTTAGAAAAATAATTAAGCCATCATCACACATCGGGGGTAATGAATCACTATGCTCAGTTCCCTTCACAGGTCGTTTGTTTCCTTCCATACTGGCAAAGAAGGTGCAAACTAAATGTGAGCAGCTGCCAAGTTATCCCCTTCCCTTGCTGCCCAGTTTCATTTGGGCTCCATGGATGTTCCAGCTAAGCTGGGCCGTGGCCCTTGGAGAGGTCCTGAGCAGGCAGGTCAGTGGTTTCCCAAGGATGAGAGAACTTGCATTTGCTCCTTCCCACTGCCTGGGGGGTCTGTGGCCAGTTGGAGTGGCCATGGAAGGTGGTGGAAGGGAAAGGAAGTGATGTGGCAGGAGCTGGGCTGGGGGCACCCCCAGCCCACGGTCTTGTGGTAGCTGTGTGAGGTCAGCACTGTGGAGCTCAGCTTTGATGAAAGTGTTTAAGTGGTTGAGTCTGGACACACTGTAATACCAGGGAGGATGTGATCTGACAGGTGAGAAAGTAGAACTGCCTTGTATTTGCATGATGTGACAGAATTAGTGGCTTGGATGTAAATATGCCCCTGGATTTGGGCTCAGGAAGAATTTTCCTCTTAATCAGTTTGGGTGGGGGTTGCTGGAGGCTTTGTCCTTTCATCCGGTGCAGGTGGGTTCTGTTCACAGTGATCAGATGAGGACTTCAGTGACCTTTTTCCAGGACCTCTGGTCCTGTCTCCCTTCCCGGGTCATGTTGCACTTGGGCCATTTCCCCTTCAGTCCCTGGCAGGGGCTCCCGTGCTGGGTGTGTGGGGTTGCCGTGGTCGGATGCTTCCACACGTCCTCTATGGTTTGTGACAGAGGTGATGAAGACACACCACATGCTTGGAGAGATCCCAGATCTCTGCAGATGTCTGGAGCAGCGGCCAGGAGGCTGCCTTTGCCTCCTCTCTTTGACAGGCACGTGTTTGTCTTTCCCTGGGGGTTCCCGTGCACACCGGGAGCCACTGGGCATGGGAAGCTGCCTCCCCCTGGGGTAAGGCAGAGATGTCAGAGGATGCAGCACAGACGGCACCGTTCCTCCTGTCCCTTTTCCCCAGTGCCAGGCTGGCACTTCCCCTCTTTGCAGTAAATCGATCTGTCACTTCGCATATGGGAAGCCTTTGGGGAAGCGAGGGTGGGATGGTCTCATCCAGGTGGGAGGGGTCTGGGTGAGCTCCACTCTCGGGATGACGTTCCCGGTGTTCCCAGGGGCGGCTCCTCCTGCCCTTTCCCTCTGTGCAGCTCGGCCGTGGCTCAGCAGCTCTCTGGGTCTGCAGGGATGGGGGTGAACGTGCCTGCCAGTGGGGCCAGCAAATTCCTTACTGGTAACCAATGGCCCATCTGCTCTGGTGTCACCTGCCATGAATCCCCCTCCATGCTGCAGTTCCCAAATGCAGGGGCTACTCGAGGGGCTTTTCCAAGGGAGGAGCTCCTCGGTAGCTGGAGGCTGGTGTGCGTTGTGCTTTTGTGACAGTGTGAGGTGCCGGTGGCCCCGCAGTGTGAGGTGCCGGTGGCCCCGCAGTGTGAGGTGCTGGTGGCCCCGCAGTGTGAGGTGCCGGTGGCCCCGCAGTGCCATCAGCTCCTGTTCTCGGTGCGGTGACTGGGGGTGAAACTCTTTCCTCTGTCGGTCCGTGCTCACACCTGCTCCTGTGAGTGCCCGGTGCCCACTTCAGTGCCAGCTGATTAAATTAAAGTCCTAGTGAGTTTGAATAATTTTCCCTGTGAAATGTGGCAGATGGCCTCCATTAGGCGTCTGCTCCCAGCATCTGCCAGGATGTGATCAACCCCTCTTTGGAAAATGCACAAAAGGGATTGGAAGTGGAGAGACCTGGGAATGGGAGCAGATCCCTTTATCTGTGAAGGGGGAGTCAGATACTCATTTGGAAGCAGTTGGTGTTTGGGATGAGTAGCATCCACACATTCCTCCAGCCCCTCTGCCTGCCATACCCTGGGACAGGAGGAGTGAGGAGCAGGGCTACTGTTCCCATCCTGCCAGGCCAGGTCACCCTGGAGGTATGTGGAGCCCTGAAACCCCGTGGTGTTGGCCTGGCTGGGGCTGCAATGTGCCTCTGTGCTGCAGTGTGGGGTTGGCTTCCAGCGTGCTGCTCCTTCTCCTCAGCTGGGCAGTCAGAGCAGCTCTCCGAGGAGCGTTCCGACCTTGGGGATCCTGGGGTGCTTGCACTGTTCCAGGCCAGGCTCCGGGACCCCTGCTCAGCCCTGCTGTGTGTCCTGGGAGCTGCCCCGTGCCCTCGCTCCCAGCCGTGTTGCAGGTGCCTGTGTGTGCTTATCCAGCCTGCGGCGGTCCCTGCCCTGGGACCTCGGGATGGGGGTACAGGGCAGGGGAGGCTGTGTGGGGGGATCTCATCTTCGGGGAGCCGGAGGGACCGGGGGGGTCTGGGGGGAGCGGCGGGAGCCTGCGGGGGGGCCGGGCGGCCGGTAGGGGGCAGTGCCCGCCCGCCTGCGGGGAGACCCCCGGGGGGGCTGCGGGGAGACCCCCCCGTGCGGGACCCCCCCCGTGCGGGAACCCCGGGGAGACCCCCCCGTGCGGGAACCCCGGGGAGAACCCCCCGTGCGGGAACCCCCTCTGTGCGGGAACCCCGGGGAGACCCCCCGTGCGGGAACCCCGGGGAGACCCCCCCCGTGCGGGAACCCCCCTGTGCGGGAACCCCGGGGAGACCCCCCCCGTGCGGGACCCCCGGGGAGACCCCCCGTGGTCTGGGGTGTGGTGCGGGCTCTGCGGGGACCCCCCGGCAGGAGGGAGGAGGGGGCTGCCGTGCTGGGTGGCTGCCAGCTCCAGGCAGGCAGGGGCACTGCTCCACCTGAGATCGATAGGGATGAAGAAGGTTTCCCTTGCAAACAGCTTAATAAGGAGGAAAAGACGCCACAGCTGTGCTGGAGCCACTGTAGGACGTGCTGGGATGGGCCAGGGATGTGCTGCAGAGGGGATCCTGCTGTCCCCTGCCCGTGGGGTGGGTGATATCCCTGGCTGTGGGGGGAAGACCAAGCTCAGTTCCAGTTTAAATGCAGCAGAAGGTAAAGGCCAGTTCCCTGCCCCCAGAGATCCTGCAGTGGGATGAAATGCTGGGAACAGGAACCAAGGTGAGGAGGAGATGCTGCTGCTGTCTGGGAATGGCTGCAAGTTGTCAGATAATCCAGGGAAGAACCTTGGGTGCTTGGCTGGGTGTGCTGAGCACCCACAGTAGGATGGAGAGGTGACAGGATCCCTGGAACCCCATCCTGGTGCAGGGGGGAGCCTGGAGCTCAACCTGTGCCTCTGCCGTGGGATCCTGCTGCATCCCCCTGCATGTGTGCCCTGGTTACAGAGAGTTGTTCTCCTTCCTTGCTCATTTAACCATTGTAGTGTTCTTTTAATTAAATTAGCATCTTTTAATACATTTTGTCCTGCCATCAGAGCTTAATGTCTCTGCAGCTGCAGGGAGCTCAGAGCAGCTCCAGGGCCCATGGTGGGGTGTGCAGCCCTGCTGGTGGCAGGGCTGGGATGACCTAGCATTGCCCAGTACTGACCTTTCCGGGGTTCTGGGTCCTATCTAGAATCTCCTGCAGTTCCCTAGGGCTTGTCAGGAGCAGGAGCACAGGGAGCTCAATCCTTAACAGGTAGCAGTCAGGCAGTGCTGGGTGCTTATGTCTGGAGTTTCCTCCTGAGGAGAGTGCTGGGTGGGCTCCCTGGGGTCCCCTCTCCCTGCTGCTGCTGTGGGGGCATGGTGTGGTGAGACTGACCTCACTACTGGCTGTCCCCAGGTCTCTGGGCTCCTGGTTTGGAGCAGGGGGGTGTTACAGCGGTGCTGCTGTGGGTGCTGTGGATGTGCTGGTCCCAGCAGCATCCCAGTGAGGAGAGGAGTTGCTCTGTGCCCAGCTGTGCTGCAGCAGGGGGCTGCCATCGTCACTTTGCTTTGCGTGTTTGCTGCAGTTGTCTCCTGGCTCGGCTCGGGGGGGGGCCGGCTCAGGGCCCCACGGTCACCCTGCCTTGCTCAAGTGCAGCAGAACACCTCAATTGTTAGTCGGGGCTTGTCAGCTGCATCGCAGGAGTGGCGGGTAAAGTGTTCCAGCAAAGAAGATAATTGAAAATCAAAAAAGACTTTGTTAATTTGATTAGACAGAGCCATAGTTGAATTGTTCTTCATCAAAAGAGATTTAATTTTGACATGCAATTAAATCCTTCTGCTGTGCCGGTGCCCCGTGCATTCCCAGCAGTAGGGTGGCTGGGCAGGGGGTCTGCAGGACAGCGTGGGGCTGAGCCGGGGGGCAGCACGGAAGGGAACGAAGGAGTGTGGGTGCCTGACAGGCGTGATGGGAGTGCTGGGGTAAGGAGGGTCTGATGTGGCCAGCGCTGCTCATTTAGTGCTGCTTGTTTGACTTGGAGTTGTCATTTAACTGCGGTGCAGAGGCAGCTCTGTGTCCACTGCCTCCCTGGGGCTGTCCCCTTGCCCTGCCAGCCCTGATCTCCTGGGGGTAAAATCCCAACATGCAGGGCTGCAGTGGTGGGAGAAGGGTCTTTGCTGACCGCTGGGTTTGGTGCAGCAGGAGAGCAGCTCTGCCACAGGATCAGCACCTCTGGCCAGGTAGGAGCTCCCTCCCAAGCAGGCACCACTGGCATTGGAGTCCCTGTGAGCTCCAGTGTCCTTCTTGTCAGCTGCCCCCTGCTCTGATAAGGCAGAGGATTATTGGTGCTGCCGAGCCGAGGTGCCATAATCCATCCCTGCTTCGCTGGCGGGGGCGGCAGCCGGCTGGAAATCCCACAGTCAAGGTTGTGGATTTAGAGCTGGTGGTGAGAGCTGGAGCTCAGTGGGATGTGACAGAGCTTTAAAACTTGTGAAAAAATGTCTGTGTGGCTCCTCGGGTGGGAGCAGAGAGGGGCCTTGTAGTGAGAGCACGTTTTAGGAGGACTGGCAGGAGGTCTGTGTGCTGCAGCCACGGCGTCCCGCGACGTTCCGCCCTGGCAGCGGGAGCCCAGCAGTGCTGGTGGTGTGGGCGAGGAGTCCAGGACTCATCAGTGCTGCACCTCACCAGGACTGGGCTCTGTCCAAGGCCATTCTGCCTTTGTAGTGCTGCTGGCAGGGCTGGGTCCCAGCTCTGCTCGGAGCCGTGGGCTGGTTCAACGTGGGGCACCCACTGAGCTGAGCCCTGTCCTGCCCCTCCCTGGATTCCCATCAGCCTTGCTGGGATCATGCCAGGCTTGGCCCTGCCCTTGGCAGGGAAGGTCACCAAGGTCGTGGTGTTCACAAATCCCGTGGTGCCATGAGCTGCCTGCACACCCTGCCCGTGCCTCTCCCAGGCTCAGCACTGGTGGCAAGGCTGGGAGCTCTTGGCACTGGGGGATTTGGGCTGCACTGATCTAATGCTGCTCAGACTGGATGGAGCCGTGTGGAGACTTTCTATTACAGCCTCGCTCTTCCACTTGCCAGCCTAGAGAGCACAGCTCAGAGGCATCAAACTTGACCATGTAGGAGGGTTTTTAATCCCTGTGCTGATGGCCTGTTGGAGGTGCCTGGCACAAACTCTGAGCTGGCAGCAGCTCTTTGCTGGTTGCTCCTGGGCAATGAAGGTCTCAGACCCTGGGAGGGCTGTTAGAGGTGGCCTTGCCTCAAGGAGATGGGCTGAGGACGAGCCACAGGGCTGGTGTAAATTGGGTTTCCTACTCTCGAGTGTGAGGTGGCCAGTCTTGTGCATGGCCCCTCTCCTCACTGCTTGTTGCCATCCCTTTTGCCTTGGTTTGTCTCCATCCCAACTCCTACATTGCCATCTGCCTGGCTCCCCTGACCTGCTGGAGCTTCTGCTACATGTGCTCATATTTCCAGATGTTTTCCATGTTGACTGGCCCAGCTCCATGCAGTTAAGCATGCACTGAGCTCTTCTGGCCACGGTCATCTGTCCGTTCTGCTTACCCTTCTTTGGAGAGGGAGTTTTCCTTTGGATTCCTCTATTCTGCACTCCAAATGGCAGTGGGAGGATGGGGACCTGCTGGGGGCTGCTTGGTGTCAGCTGTGGGAGGTGGCAGGGCTGAGCCCTGCTCCAGCAGCTCCAGGGTGCTCAGGGCAGAGCAGAAGGTGGGGGGGTCCCTGGGCACTCCTCGGTGCCTTCCTGGCGGGGCTGGGCGCTTGGCCAGCTTGCAGTGCTGCAGCCTGAGCAATCCTTGGCTGCTGGTGAGGCTGCAGGATGTTTCTGGCTTCAGACCATTCACCCAGCCTGTCTCCCCAGGGCTGCACGAGGGAATCGGGTATTGATCTGCCTCATCCCTCTCCCTCAGCTCCCCAGGGCTCTCCAGTGTGCCTGTGCCGAGGTGGGTGATTGGGCAGCAGCAGATGGGACAGTGTGACCCTCCTGCACTGCCCGGCTGCCGCAGCTGACAAATCCCGGGCTGCTCTAATTGCCTTTGAAAGTGTGAACCGAGAGCCAGAGGCAGCACATGAGGGCCAGAACTCCCCACTGCCTGCAGCAGCCAGGGAGCCTCTGCCCACTGGAGATGTGGGGAGGATCAGAGCAATCTGCCTGCTCTGGGGGGACGTGCTGAGCCTGTGAGCGGGGTGGCCCCGAGGAGACCCTGGGGCACTGGGAATGCCAGAGGGCTCTGGCACAGGGGAGCACAGTGCTGTGTGCACCACACTTAAAAACAGCACTGGCAGCTCGTGCTCAAACAGGACTTGGGTGTTTCTGGGAGGGACGGCAGCAAAAACCTGTGCTGTGTTTGCATGGACTTGTATCCCTGTCCCCGTGAGCAGTGGTCCCCGTTCAGCAAGGGGCAGGTCATGGAGCTGATGCCACATCTGGACGATGTACTGTGGCTTCATCTTTGCCCTGAGCTGTGGGGTCCCACAGTGGGTGCAGTGCCTGCTCATCCCCGCAGCATCAGGGCAGGAGGATGAAGGGGAGCAGGGTGTGCCTCCCTCATCCTGGCACGGGCTGGGAGCAGGTTTGGAGCTGCCCGTGGCCGCCCACAGGGTGCAGGAGCCCCGCGCCCTCGGCGCAGTGTTTACCACTTCCATCTTGGCTTGTTGCCTTATTTGTTCTCCTCTAATTGAGCAAATGCGCTGTCGGCAGCACAGCTCGGCCGGCATCGACTTGATTGGGGAAGGCATCGATACCGCGCTGCGTGGCAGGAGGCTCAGGCTGACACTGTCAGAATACCCGAGTCTTAAAGTTGCACTTTATTCATGATGTTTTGATTTCTATTTACTCTGGGGACTCAGATTTTGATAGATTATGATGCGGTACCAGAACAACCTGATCCACTGAAGCAGCTTCCTTCTGAAACAGGCATTTACCACTAGAGCCCAGCATTTCCTTGATTTTTTTTTTTTTTTGAGTGAAAAATGACGGCATAGAGAAATCTTGAGCTTTGTGCAGCTCAGTTGTCCAGAATTAGAAACCAGAAAGTTGTTTTTCCTGCTGATGGGGGCTGTTGGGGGCAGTTTATGCTGAGCTGTTTCCTGGGTGCATTTTGGTGCTGCGGCAGCACTGGCAGGAGCTGTTTGTGCTCCACAAGTTGGAGTTTCTGGCTGCCAGTTCCCAAATTCTTCTTTTCCAAGTGGGCACCCGCTCCAGTGCTGTGTTGTGCCTCTTCATGCCCCTCTGCTCTCCCAGTCCTCCTCGCACTTGGGAATTTTTCAGGTAGAAGTGCAGGTGTAGACCCCTCGCTGATCCCTACTGTCAGGGTGCCAGAGAGCCAGGGGTCCCTCTGAATCTGGTTCCTTAGGATGCATTACCCAACATGTCAGTGATACATGTCACAAGGTGTATTTTCTGTTACACATCTCTCCTGTGTGACCCTGAGGGGGTTGCTGGGTGCTCACTGGCTCAGCACTAAGTACAACCCATTTGTCTGCTCTTCCTGTTGGTGCCATGGGGGCTGCTGTCGGAGCTTCCCTGGAATTAGGTATGAATTAAATGTGCCATTAAAATGAAGTGTTATTGCAGCCATTTAATGAATTGGAGTCTCAAACAGCTTTACTTTGCCGTGTAGGATGGCCAGGCCCTTTCTCGTTTCGTGTGGTTCTTGTAGGTTCCTGTTGACTTGTGTTACTGAACACAAGAACTGTGTCCTGGCCTCTCCACACGGCCCAGCTTTGGGTAAAAATGTGTCAGGAGGGATGCCTGGGCGATGGGCTGCCCTGCTGCAGGGTCGGGCCCTCTCTCACAGAGGGGCTGGGGGAACTGGGCTGTGTCTCGCTGCCTTGTCCAGGGACTTGGTTGGTGCTTTGCAGCTTCAGCCTTTTCTTGGCTTTTTCCTGAACTCCACGGGGAGAGGGAGAAGTGCAGGAGAAGTGCTGGACACTGTGTGTGACTGCCAGGGTGGGCAGGGGCTCAGTGGGGGAGTGGGGACTGGGGGCACCCCCAGCCCTGCTCTCTGGCTGCTTGCTGGCCACAGGAGCTGTGGAGGCTCCTGAGCATCAGGGCTGTAGAACATTTTTATTTTTTGTTAATGTGTCAAAACAGCATTTTCCCACTGTCTTGTTCTCGGAAATGTTTGAACTGCTTTTGCTAAGACTTCCCTCAAAATTTCAGCCCGAGGCAGAAGCTCAATATGGGAAACATCAGAGCGAAAAGCCTTGTGCTGCACAAAGACAGAGGCGAGGGATAATGGGGCTCTGAAAGTGGGGGGGGAATTGCTGAGCAGTGGTACCGCCGTCCATAAACCCTTGTAGCAGCCTGGGGATGAGGAGGATGCATCACAGCATCTTCTCTGGCATTGGCAGAGTCCCCATGGGTGGGTTTGGCCCTTGGACACTGACCTCCCATGTCACGTCATCACCAGCTGGAAACTCCCCTCACCCCTTGCTGGGTGACCCCACGTCCCGTGAAGTGGTGGTGGTGGTCTCAGCAGAGCTCACTCCTGACCCGATCCAACACTCACAGCACGAGCCAGCAGCCGTCTCCTGGTTCTCCCGGCTGAGGCTGCACGGCTGCTGGTGCCAGCAGGGCTGCTGCAGGTTGGACAGGGCTGCGTGGGCTTGGGAGTCTCTCCGAGCAGCTGGTTCTGCCCTGCTGTGCAGGGCTTGGAGTTCTGGGTGGGGGCAGCAGAGGAGAAGCCGGTGTGGAGGAGGTGCCGCGGCCACCGTGGTTGCTGGGCTCCAGGGGCTGGTGGGTCTGGCGCTGGACCTGCAGCACACGGCGGGCTGGGCAGCCAGGGTATTTACAGAGAGCTCCAGGAGCCTCTGAGGAGAGCCAGCACCGCTCGCATATTAAACCAGAAACTGCATTTACCAACAAAAAAGGGCATTTTTATAACAGTTTTATTGGAGTCTTAATGAACAAATAAAGAAGCAGAAAAGTCTGCACATGCATTTGTGAGATATAAAACTGACTGAATCGAGATGAAGCAGCAAGAAGTGTTGGCTGCTCTCCTTTCTGCTGGGTGGGAAAACAAAACTGCAAAGAAGGGAAAGGAGAGGGAGAGGAGAGTGGGGAAAATGCTGGAGTGCATGATCCTGGAATGGGGAGGCCCCTGTAAGTGGAACCTGTGGCCCCACTTACAGGTAGGAGGCAGCTCGACAGAGCTGTCTGTCGTCCTCCCTCTGCACTGTGCTGCACATTGAAAAAGAAATCGAAAGCTGAAGAAAAGTAGAAAAGCATTGCTTTGGCCCCAGAACTGGTACAGACAGGAGGTGCTGCACCGGGGCCTTCGGGCGTCAACTGACAGTCTGGCTTTGTGTCATATCGAGCCCCACGTGTAGAGCTTGGGGTTGCTGAGGGGACAGGTGGGGTTTGGAAGGCCAGTGGGATGTCCCCAAATATTATGGGCTAAGAAACGTCTGTGTTAAGAGCATCTTGTGTGGCGCTGAGGGCGCTGAGGCGCATCAGTGAGTGTTGGAGAGCTGCACTGACAGGGCAGTCAGCGCGGGGACGCAGTGTGTGCTGGTGGTGGAGCACAGCGGTGTGGGACAGCCGGGTGCTGGTGGTGGAGCCCAGCGGTGTGGGGAGCTGGGTGCTGGTGGTGGAGCACAGCGGTGTGGGGAGCTGGGTGCTGGTGGTGGAGCCCAGCGGTGTGGGGAGCTGGGTGCTGGTGGTGGAGCCCAGCGGTGTGGGGAGCTGGGTGCTGGTGGTGGAGCACAGCAGTGTGGGGAGCTGGGTGCTGATGGTGGAGCACAGCGGTGTGGGGAGCTGGGTGCTGGTGGTGGAGCCCAGCGGTGTGGGGAGCTGGGTGCTGGTGGTGGAGCACAGTGGTGTGGGAGAGCCACTGCCAGGAGCAGCCAGGGGTCAGAGCACAGCGGGTGCTGTGATGGATGGAGCCACTGTGCTCGTCCCGTCTCTGCTCCCGGTCTGTCCAGGGAGCAGAAAGCTGCGGAGCTTTGGAAACCGCTCCACAGTCTTTCTGTGTCTCAGGGGCATCGTGTGCTGCCGGTCCCCTCTGCTCCCTGCCGAGATTCCTCTCTTCCTTGTCAGCACAAGCGGCTCCAGTGGGGCTCCTGCCAAACACTTCCCGGGATGATGTATGATGCTCCTTCGGCTCACTTGAAACTCTAGCTTCTCCTTCTCTTCAGTAGAATTTAACTTGTTTGCCTGGAATATTAATAATTAAACATCAAGGAATTGCATCCCAAGCAGCCTCCTCAGATGCGTGTGATTGTTTTCAAGCACCCAGCACTGAGTTGGGGCAACTCTTTGATGGGATTTTGCTGCTTTGAAACCGCTGACACCAGTAACCCTATAAATTAGCAGCTGATGGAGGGAAATCTCCTGGCTGCGGCTGTAGGTTTTTATGGTTTGATTTGTTAATAGGAGTTTTGGGTCACGGCCAGGAATTCCTTACCTGGCTCGGGGAAGGGTTTGCCCCATGGTGTGATGATGCCGGGCTGTGCCGTGCAGGGCTGTGCTGGTGGGAGGTGGTACTGGCCCCCAGGAGCAGCTGCTGTCGGTGGCGTCAGCGTGCAGGGCTGTGGGTGCCCACCACCGTGTCTGTGGGTCCCTGCACTGGGGGTGGCACGGCACTGGGGATTGGGCAGTGGGACAGGGCTCTGCCATGGCGTGGGTGGGAGGTCCCGCAGGGGTGGGGGTGCCTGGTGGTGGCAGAGACTGCAGCCTGTGGCTGGTGTTTGCTGTGAAGGGATTTGTTTGCGGTGGTCTCTGCTGCAGAAGGGGTTTTTGCCTCCCTTCACTTCCTGCTGGTGTTGCTGGTGTGAGAGGGCAGCTTCTCGAGTGCCCTTATCCTGCTCCTTACCTGCAGAGCGGTGTGAAATGCTGCCAGCACGGAGTGCACATCCTGGTGGGACCAGCCCTGCTCCCTCCTGCCAGGACACGCAGCATCACGAGCTCAAGGCGTCGCCTGAGCGTGGGGAGCTCGTGGTGGCTGGCGTGGAGGGGTTTACCTGCTCCACAGGTGTGTGCCTGTGGTCCCTGCGCACAGCAGGGAATCATTCCCATCCAGGGAATCATCTTTTCAAATGGCAAACCCGTTTTTCTGAACACATGACCAAGGCAGGAGCCTTTCCCTGTGTGTCCTGCCTGGGCTCTGGCAGCACCAGGGATGTGGAGCTCCTGCCTGATGGGTGCTGGTGTCTGGAGAGCCCTGGGTGGGCAGAGAGCCCCTGGAGGGGGAGGGAGGCTGAGGGGGATCCCTGCGAGGAGAGGGAATGTGTGCTTCCAAACTCCAGGGCAGAGATGCTGCTGCAGTAAAGGAGCTAATGGTGCTGTTTGATGTTTGCATTGAGCCTGGGCAGCACTGAGTGCTGGGTGCAGAGCTCGGGGGAGGAGGGTCCCCAGAGGAGGGGAGTCCTGTGTGCAGAGGTGCCGTAGGGAAGGGATCTGGGGTCCAGATGAGGGACTGTCCCCATGGCAGGGGCAGTGCTAAGAGCTGAACTGGCTGCTTCAGCCTTGCCCAGCCTGTCCTGCTCTCCTGCCTGGGGGATGGCTGCCGGAGGTGTCCTGGAGAGGCCACGTGCTCTGGGGTCCTGCTCCTGTACTGTCCCCAGGGCCAAGGGTCTGTACCCGCTCGTCCCACTCCCACCCCTTGCTGTGGAGCTGAAGCCTCATTTATTCTGAAGGGAAAAGAATTCACATCTCACCGACCAACGAGAACCCAAATACAAATAAATTTCTCTCAAAGTGCAGTCGTTGGAGAAAACTAAAGGCCGTTAGTCAGGCTGACATCAGAGGAGCCGCATTCCCTCTGACAACCCGCACAGCCTTATGTTTTATTCACCAGGCCTGAAAAATACCTTCCCGAAGAGGGGGCCCATAAATAAACCAGCGTGATGAATATTACACGGGATAAAAACTGATAAAGCCGGGCCCCAACCAGGAGCTGCACAACGAGGTTAGAAAAGCGCAGGAGTTCATTGCATCAGATCCGGCGGGATGGGGTGGGAAGGGGAAGAAGCACCTATGGGGATGCTTCTGGGTCTTGGGAGAGAGGGGAGGTGGGATGGGCCAAGCTGGCCCTGCTCCCAGACACACATCCCACGGGAGAGGCAGCGCAGGCAGGTTTGGAGCATCTCGGTGCTGGGGCTGTCTTGGCAGACCCTGCCTGGGGCAGAGGGAAGGGGTCAGGGGCTGCCGGAAGCCCCGAGCCCTGCCTGGGACACCTTCAAATCAGGAGCCTGGCTGCCATGGTCTGTGCTTGGAGTACAATTCCCAGCTGTGAGATGGCCATGGTTATTTGGCATGTCCCCTGCAGGGTTCCTAGAGTCTCTGGCCCTGAAAGGCTCAGGTTATTTTGCAGTTCCTCAGATGCTGAGGCTTGGGGCTGAGCTGGGTGTCACTGTGGGCAAGTCCCTCATGTGCCCTGTGTTTCCTCACCATCATTTCTCTGACTGTGGGTTGCCAGGAGTTCACCACTGGTACCAGCGGCAGAGTGGCCAAGCTGTCCTGGTGACCGTGGCCTGGGGGCCTGGAAGGCAGGGGTGGGCTGAGCCCTGCAGCCCTGGCCATGCTGGGAGCACTGGGGGAGTGCAGGGGTGAAGAGAGGAACTTGGGGTGCTACTGGTGTTGCAGGGGCATCTCCTGCTGTTGTGTTTCTTAGCACAAAACACCTCTTAAATATATTGGTTTTGAGAACAAGAGGCAAATTATGAAGCTGTGATAGGAAAGTGTCTTTGGAGGTGTTTCCATGTTTGGAATGGTGTTTAAGGGTCTCTTCCCTTCCCCAGCCTTGTGTGGGTGCTCAGGCCTGTGGCAGTGTTGGATCAGGAGGTGCCCGGTGGTGCCTGTCGGGCTGCCCTGGAGCACGTCTGGGGATCAGAGCAGCAATGCTTCAGGGGGAAACCCCCCCTCCCTATCACACTGCAGGGAGGCTGCAGCTTAGCAGGGATCCCCCCATGTCTCAGGTCCCCCCATGTCTCCAAAGAGCTGCCCCAGACAGCGTGAGGAGCATTGAGTTCAAACCCCTGTGGTCGGAGGCTGCAGGACAAGGTTTGCACAGGTTTATGCCCCGTAATCCCCTGTTTGGCAGATCCTGTGTAAACTGTGTGCAAACCTCCTTTGAAAAGTTCCTCCACTCTTCCTTGAAAACCCTAGGCTGGACCCCGGGGGGAGCAGAGCAGCCCCCTGCCCCAGTTGTCCCTGCTGCGTGGGAGGCAGGAACCTTGAAATACGAGCACTTAGCTTTTTATTACCCCATTTAATTGCTGCCTGACAGCCTAATCCAGCATTAAAAACACCAGAGCTCAGGGGAATTCACCATTGTTATTCAACGTGTATCTCTCTGCTCTCCGTGCTCAGAGGTCCCATCTGCTGCCTCCTTCTACCCACTCGCTCCTGGGACGTGCTGGCCAGTGCTTGGTCCTGCTGCTAGTGACCTCTTCCCAGTGGAAGCGGTGGGTGCCAGGAAGGGGGAACAGAGTGGGGCTGCTGTGCCATTCCCAGCTCCTGGCATGGGCCCAGGGGCAGTGAGGAGAGGGCTGGGGCTGTTGGAGTGAACCTGGGCAGGTGTTGGGGAACAGTGTTGATCATGGGCAGCGTAGCCAGGATGGAAATACCCACCTCTCTGCCCAACTCCTGGTGGAGAGCTGCTCTGCAGATGTAAAAACCAGTTTGGGAAATTGCTTTTCTTGTTGGATACAGGTTTTGCAGGGTTTTTTTCTTCTGAGCTGCAGCTCAGTGTGCCAGGCTCGTGCCCAGGTGGGCACTGGGTGTGGAGGGGGCACGTGCTTCATGCTCAGGTATCCCGACTGCATCCTCCTTGGTGGGGCTGGGTCACCAAAGGGCTGCAGGACCTGACCATGTGCTCTGAGCCTCGTGGTCACTGGGAACAGGAGCGGAGCATCCCTCCCTCTGTGGGACCCTGCGTCCCAACCGTTCCCTGACAGCGCTGGGGGGGCCAGGCAGGATCAGTGTGCTCAGGCCCGGGTCCTTGATGCTGTGCTGTGCCAGCAGAGCCCCCTGCCCTGCACTGCCTGGGGACCCCTGGCTGCCCCCTTCCTGCTGCCAGTGCTGTATCAAGAAAACAGAATTGATTTTCCTCCCTGCCAGCGCTTACCCTGGACTTCCCCGCGGCGGCGGCGGAGGGGCCGATCACCGCGGCTCTGGAGAGGCCAGTGAGTTATAGTAATGGACACTCTGTGAGCTGTCTGTGCCGCCCATAAATCCATCCCCTCCTGGAAGTGCAGATGGTCCATAATCGTCCATCATCCCGAGCGAGCGTGGCCGGGGTGGGTTCCTCCTCAGAGGCTGCTGTTTCTGCAAGCTCGACGGAACTGCGGCGCGAGCTCTGCCGAAATGGAGTGTGAGGGGCCCCGCTGCCACAGGGGCTTGGGGAACAAACAATGAATATCCCGGAGGCTGGGGCTGGAACAGGCACAGAGGAGATGGTGGCAGAGCAGGGGGATGAGCCCTGCTTACTCTGGTTCTGGCAAGGGCAGGATGACCCCCAGTGAGGTGGGGACACGGGGGGGCTTTCCAAGGGCTGCTGCCCTTCTCTGCTCCCTGCAGTGGTGCTGGGGCAGGAGCATCAGTACAGATTCCAACTGTGGTGCCTTCTGACTCTGCCTGGGGACAATGTTAGCCCTGGCTCCTGCCCTACTGTCCTCAGCCCCGTGGCTCAGGCTCTCTCTTGAGGCAGTGGCTTCTGCCTGGGGGTGGCAGGAATGGGCCCCTCCTGAGCCATGAAGTGGCAGAGCCTGGTTAGCCTGGTGGCATTTTGTTGCTCCAGCAGCCTGACTGGTGCCTGCTCTGTTGGCAGGGTTGTTGGCAGCATTTGGGACCTGCTGCAACTGCCCACCTCAGAGCAGGCCCCCAACTAACTTCCTGGGGTCTTGTCCCCCCTGCGAGCCCAGGCTGCCTTGCTAGCCCCAAGGTCTCTGTCCCCAGTCCTGGGCTCCTTGGTGCCCCAGCCCCTGCCTGTCCCTGTGCCCATCCCTTCCAGTGTGCCACTCAAGCTCTGCCCCTTCCCCTCAGGGGATTTGCATCGATGGATCAGTGCTGGTGGCCACATTGCAGGGAGCTGGTGACACCCAGCCCTGGTGCTAAACATCTAGATTTGATCCTGGCTCGGTTATGGTGATTTTATTTGGTATTTAACATTTGGAATGTGCGTGTCTGCACTGGGGCATGTGGGTGGCTATGGCTTGCTTGCAGCTCACTGGGGTTACCTGTGCCCAGGACCTCACCCCTTGTGTGGTGGCTGTCACCAAGCCCTCTCCTATGGGGAGGTTTGTCCAGGCACCAGCAGCCCTGAGAGTGGGCAGGAGAGCAGACCCGGGGCCAAGGACCCCAGCAGTCTGGCTCTTTGCTCCCCTCCTCATCTCCCTCCGTTTCCAAGGGTTTTAGGAGGAGACACTGAGCTTTTTCCCCAGAAGCCCATCCTAGATGGATGCAGAGCTGAGAGCTGCCGTTTTGGTGCTGCTGGCAGCTGAGCACGAGCAGCAGCCCCCCTTGCCGAGTGCCCATATTGACCAGAATCCCCCAGCACGGCCTTTAAACACCTCCATTAACATTTCTGCATCTTGCTTATTGCGCCGGGGCCCCGAGGCCCGTGCATGGCAGGCGGCTGCCAGGAGCTCTGGGCACACTGTAATTGGGTTGGAGCTCTCGGCTGGAGGGGTCTCTTTCCTTGAGTCGTGACCTGGAATTTGATCACGCAGCTTTTATTAGATTGTGAGACTGGTGAAGTGTAACTGTGTGGGATCAAAGAGAAGCTGATGCGGCCGCGAGCTGGGACCTGCAGGGCTGAGGGAGAGGAGTCACCCCAGGAGATGAAAATACCCCAGCAGGCTGCTGAGGGGCTCCAGCTCCTAATGGCAGAGCCACTCTCATGCAGCTAGTACAGCCCTCGTGCCTTGGCAGCTGCTAGAGGACAGCAGGCTCCTCTCCTGAGCTGCCACCAGCCTCCAGGGCCATCCTGCCCTGTGCCACCAGCCAGGACCTCAGTACCAGGACTTGGACCCGCTGGAGCTTGGTCAGCCAGGAGGGAAGGTCCCACTGGCTGCGCCATGCCCAAGGACACAGCCTGTCCCAACACATCCCCGGTGACTGCAGGTGGTCCTGGACAACCCGTCACAACATGTCCTGGGGCCTGTCCAGAGGGTCTCAGCGGGGCTGGTGCTGGCAACAGCACTGGGTGCCACAGCAGCCCCACTCACGCTGGTGCTGGGGTTGCCGAGGGCATTGCTGGGACTGGGCAAGGCGGGCAGGGAGAGCAATTGCAGCGGTGATTAATGGTGTGCTGGCGGAGCTGACAGCTCGCAGTGCCCGTGGTAGCAGGGAGCAGCTGGATCCTCTGCTCCCAACAAGTTGCTCCAGGCCCCTTAGGCTGCAGGGCTGTGCCTCGCCAAGGGCTCTCGGTGCCAGCCAGGCTGTGGGAGCTGTGCTGACAGCCCGTGCCCTGGTGGTTCTCCCCACTCTGGCTTCTCCTGCAGCAGGGAGGGCTTGCGGCCGGTTCAGAGATTCTGGCGGCATCGCTGGGTTTATTAACCTAATAAAGCAACATTAAGTATCAGCACAGCAGAGCCCCCCGAGGTCTCTTTATGTGCAGAGATGAGCCGGGGGATCCTGGAGCCTCCGTGACGAAGGTTGCTCTGTCACACCAATAGATGGAGAGGAGCAGGTAGCACTGTGCCAGCCTGTGGGGCAGCTGCTGCAGCGCTGGGCAGGCCTGGTGCACCACTGCCTCCCCTGAGTGCCCACCGTGCCGTGTTTGGGCACCCTGCAAAGCCCCTCAGTGCTCCTCTGCACTCTCTTGGGGACTGCTGGCCCTCAAGGGGCTGTACAATCAGGATACTGGTGGCGTCTCCCTCCACCATCCCTGGTGCCTGTGGCTGTCCAGTGCTGGAGCCAGGCTGGGAGGGCATCGTCTCACCCTGCGCCTGGCACTCTGCTCTGTTCCTGGCTCTGGGGAGCTTCATAAAACCCAGCAGGGTCTCCCTTGCCACAAGTTGGTGGAGAAACACCTGATCGTGAGCTCCTGGTGCTCCCAGAGGGTTTGTGAGGGGCCTGGAGCGCCCGGGGGCAGCCCAGGGTGGCGGTGGCGTGGCCCGCGGCCCGCCCGGTGCTGCAGTGCGTCCGTGTGCGTGCCGGTGGCAGGCGGTGCTCCGGCAGCATGCAAAGCAGGCCCTGTGTAATAGATAATAATTAATAGACTGCTCCAGCGGCGAGCTAGGTAAGTAGATAAATAATTTTAATTATCCTTGGGGAGGCTGTAAAATTCGCACACAGCCCTTTATTAAACTCTCTGTTTACAACAGTCATTTATATTGTGTGTCATTTTGCATAAAACCCCCTCGGGGCTGAATAACACTGTGTAGCACCGGCCCCGGCACTGCCAGCATGGCTGCTCCTCAGGAGCTGTGGGTGGGAGCGCGGTGGGCAGGGACCTGGGGGACATGGGCACCCCAGCCAAGGGCACTTCTGGATGCCCAGGACCCCTTCGTGTGCTCACCTGAAGCTGAGGAGCCAGGTGCTGTGGCTCCAGCCCTGCTGAGCTCTGCTCCCCTTGGGGTCCCTGAGGGGTCCCCCAGACCCCAGCTCCTTCCCAGCAGGGTTGAGGGTTTTGTGCTGATGGCAGGGTATTTTTTCCCCTTTTTTTGCGCATGTCTCTCAAAAGAGCCATAAATTCCGAGCTGTGAAATCCCGCTGCGTCAGCAGTCTGCAAAATGAAGTGATATTAAACGTGACAAAAGTCTCTCTAATTCACCCTGGCCAGTTCCTGCTTCCCTCCCCAAAGCCGTAATTGAGAAGTGGAAGAATGGAGATTGCCGTTGTCCCTACCTGGAATCCACTGAGCCATCCAGGCTCGGGAATCTCATTAATTAAGGATTATTTACAAATAACTCTGCTCTGCTGTGCCATACACACTGCCCTGTCCGGGCACATGTGCTCCTGCCCCTCACACGCGTGTACACACGTGCTTTGTGAGCCCCTCAGCTCTGGGGCAGCCACACATCGCTCTGGCTCCTGTGGAATGGTTCAGGAATGGTTTTTGCTGGGGCAAGGGGATGCAGGAGCAAGATCACTGTGCCCCTCACTGTGGCAGCAGAGCCACTGCTTGCTTGCTGCAGTGCCCTCTGTTGCGAAGCACCATATTCCACGCACTGATCCTGTTTCCAGTGTCAGATTCCAGCAGAGTCCCTGCCAGCATCAGGATGAGTCTTTGGGGCTTTGAAATCACTTTTACAGGAACAGTGTGTGTTTCTCTGCTCCCTGATAGGTTCTGTGAGGGCGTTTTCAGTGCTGGAGGGGCCACGTGATGCTGTTCCACCACAGAACCAGCCAGGTTGTGCCCAGTGCCCTTTGCTTGCCTGGCCAAGGGGATGTGTGCCCAAGGTGCCCCACAGTCCCTACCTGTGCCAAGCAGGCTGTGAGGAGGGGGTTCCTGTTCTCTGGAGCTGCAGCTTCCCTAGGGAGCACTGTGTCTGTGGTGTCTGTGCTCGCCGTGCTCCAGGGATGGGGAGGGAAGGAGCTCTGCAGAAGGTCAGAAAATAACCTCAGGGTTTAATATCCCTGTGATGGGGCTAACATTTGTATCGTTAATTTTAAAATACTTTATTTCTTCTCTGTTAAGTCAGACTCATTTCCAACAGGCTGAATAACTCTCCCTCCCTAACTGCAGACTCATGTTTGATCATTTTCTTCTCTCTTGGGTTTTTGTTCCCATCCTGGGAAGGTCAGTAAGGACAGCAGGACAGAGTGCTGTGCTGATGTTACTTGTCCTGGTGATCCCAGGGTATCCCTGCAGACTGGCAGCTCTCACCTTCTCTCCTCTTGAGGACACAGAGACGTGTCCCTGTGCCTCTTTGGAGGCCAACCCCCTGCTGACCATGGGCAGGGTAGAGGGGGTGGTTTGGGGCTGTGTGCTGGGGTGGTTTGGGGTCTTGGTGCTGGGGTGGTTTGGGGCTGGGTGCTGGGGTGGTTTGAGGTCCCAGTGCTGGGGTGGTTTGGGGACCCGGAGCAGGGAAGAGCTCCCCTGCCACGCCAAGCCAGGGTTATCAGTTAATTTTAGCGATCGATGCTATTGATGCTGTGTTAGCTGAGGAAGCCACTGGAGGGCTGTTCTTCCAACTCATTACATTTAGAGCTGAACTATCTCCTTTTTATATAAATCCTGACAAATAAAGATAAAATAGGCCGTTTTCCATAGAGCTGCAGCCCAGAGTCAGGGGTGGCACTGCTTGGGGCACCCGTGTCTCAGGATGAGCAGGGCCTGGAGCACACGTGCCACAGGCTGTCACCTCTGGGTCCTGCATGTCCCCTCTGCTGCATCTCTCAGTGGGATGGGAAACCTCCTGAGGGTCCCTCTGTGTTTCACAGCCAGAGGGTGTGGGACACCCTTTGGGGACAGACCCTGAGTATGACCATCCTGATGGCATCAGCAGGGAGCCCTGGGTGGGCCAACAGGAGCAGGAGCACCCCGAGGTGTCTGGGGAGCAGGACATGTGCAGGTTTCCCTTGGGCTGGCATCCCCGCTCCTCCTGGAGTGCACAGCGTGTCCACTGGAGCTGGGCACGCAGAGCTGCTCCCGGCCCAGGCACAGAGCTGAGGGCACCCGCGGATCCAGCTGCAGGCAAACTCAGTGGAGAGGGGGATCTTTCCATTTACTCTTGTAGTTTTTCATTTCAAGATGAAATTAAGCTACAGAAAGAAAACCCAGACCTTTTTTTTACAGCACCACATAAGCACATCCCTCGAGGGGGAGGCACACAGAGGTTTTCCTGCACTTTGCTCGTCCTCGTGTCTCCGCGCGGCGCTTTCAGAATGCTCGCCCCTGGCCAGTTCCCCACGCGCTGGGTTCCGTGCTTTGGGGTTTGTTTCTTTTTGTGCTATTGTTTCCAATCAATTTCGTAGTAGGTTTGTGGTTAGGATAAAAGCCTCTCCTGCCCTCTGCTTGCTTGGACGTGTTTTGTGTCCCTGTGTCCCTGCTGATGCAGCCTGGGAGCAGCAAGGGTGAGTGGGGACCCCATACCTAGCAGCCCATGGGTCACCTACCTCTACTCGGGGCTCACCCTGCGCACGCATGTCCAGAGCCAAAGACACCTCAATGTCCGTGGATCTTCTCCCACAGTCTGGTCTCTCTCGGCTGCTTGGCGTTCCTGCAGGTTTCTCCAACCACTCTAGTCCCCCTTTCCCCACTGACTTCATCTCAGCCATTTCTCTGGCTCCACATCCCAGTGCCATCCCAGGGCAGATCTGTCTCCTTGTGCCACGTCCCACCAGGTTCTTGCTGAGAGGTTGGGCCGCAGGTTAATTTATGGTGTGGGGGGAGCACGGAGGGGAAGAGCGTCTGCCCGCTAAATAAGTCATGAAGCCAGATCCCAACAGCACAATTAGAACCCTCCGTTAATGATTATTTATGGGGCTGGGAATGCTTATTTAACCTGACTATATTAAATATTAAACCAAATTATAATATTTAAACCTGTATTTACACCAAAAGGGGCGGTGGGTGGCTGGGGCAGTGCTGGGCGGGCGAGGTGAGGGGCGGACGGCGCCGGAGGGACTGTGGGCAGCACACAGGGGTTATGGGGACCAGAGGAACAGTCGAAGCTCTGTCTCCCACCCAGCCCAGCCATGGCTTGCAAATAGGCAGGGACGTGGGCTGCTCTTCGCCAAGTACCAGTGGAGTACAATATCCATTGAACTGATTTCACTTCCAACTGGAAAATCTGTTGGCGAAGGGAACGGTGTTCCCAGCCTGTCAGGAGCTGAGCACATGCGCCTTTGCAGGGCACACTGCAGGACTGCTTTGCCAGGGCATCGTGCTGTGCCCACACTGCCTCGGGGGACTGTTTGCTCTCCAAACCAGAGTGGGAAGGAATCACCTGGTGCTTTTGGGGGTGCAGTGTTTGGCTGCCCCATGACCTGCAGGGAAGATGAGCTGTGCTGGCCCCAGGTTGTGTTCTGTCCCACACTCTACCATCAAACCATGCCAGCAGACCTGGTAGTAGGGACTGGAGAGCCCTGTAGCCCCTTGCCAGGGTTGGTCTGTCCCCTCCAGCCCCTGGGATGAGCAGAGTGGCAGGCAGTGTGAGGCAGTGGGTCCTCCTGGACTGGGGAGGCCTGGCAGATGGCTGTGCCTACCAGAGAGCTCCCTGGGGCACCTGAGGGGTCCCAACACCAGCCCATGACACCGCCTGCCATGCAGAGTGCCTGTTGGGGGTGTGGAACCATATGGAATACTCTGCTCTGGAATGGACAGAGTTGGCTGTGAAACCCTTTGGCTCCAGAGCAGCATCTGCTCCCTGTGCTGAGAACGGCAGGTCACGAAGGGACAAGGGCACAGTGCTTTGGGAGGAGAGAGACACATCCTAGGGGGCTTCCAGATGCCGAAGGCAGCTGGGAGGAGAACTGTAGCTGAGCTGTGGCAGAGGTTTGGTGCCTTTGTGACCACTAATGCTATTTTCAGGTGTGCAGTCTAAGGATGGGGCTAATCAACCCCCCAGCATGAGCTGTTGGTTTGGGGTCAGAGGGCTGCACCCAGAGCAGTGCTTTGCTGCTTTTGTCTTCCTTGGAGATGGAGGTGACAGCTGGGCTCAGTGGCCGTGGGGTCACCGCTCGGGGCTCCTGCTGTCCCCACTTGGGGCTCCCAGCTGCCTGTGCCCTTAGGCTGCCACATGCTGGAATGCAGCTCCTTATGCAGAGCTGTGGCTCTGGTGCCACTGGCCCTCACAGCTGCAGATGCCTCCGTGCTCCTGAGCTGCTGTGATTGTCGGTTCCGCAGCCCATTGCAGATAAAATGATGATTAAAGGGTCCTACCCTATAAGCAGACAACCATGTTGACCTTATTTAGGCTCCTAATCAATTTGCCCCCGGTGTGATTAATTGAGATGCTTGCCATTGATTTTCTGTGAAGCAGGAGTGGCTGAGGTGGGATTCACCGGGGTGCCTGCAGGGAGATCTCTGCGGTGGCAGTGCAGGGCTGAGCTGTGGAGTCCTCAGCCAGGCGGGATTATCCTCGGCCACGGCTCCCAGGGCAGACTCCTTCCTGCTGCCCGAGGGAGGTGCAAGGGCTGGTCACGTAGCTCCACATGGAATTTGGGCACCCTCCCAAATGGTGCTGTGGATACAGAACCTGGGAAGGATGATGTGCTCTTCTGAGTGAGGTGGCAGCTTGGGGAAGAGCCCCTGCAGCCAGTGCCACTGTCAGCCCCTCTGCAAGGGGCAGTGTGACCCCTCCCCGAGGTGCGGCCCCCTCCCTGAGCATCCCCAGTGGAGATGCTGTGGGATCACCCATCACCAGGACCCCTGTGTGAGCAGCCAGAGTGGGAAGGGCCCTGCCCGGAGCCGCACAGTGGGAGTGAAGTACCTACAGCACAGATGATTGGAAAGGATTTTCTAGCTAAATTGCTGAGCAGATGGATTTACCCTGGACTGGTCCTTGTGGACTCTGGAACATTTTCTCTTCTGTCACAGTTCCTTTTTATGACCTGCCATTTGCTCCAGCAAGTGAGAAGTGAGCCCTTGGCGCCCAGCTCCTGCTCCGGCTGCCGTTCAGGAACGCGGCAGCATCGCTGCCGGGAGCCACAGCTCCTTTTCAGGAAAGTGCCAGGGCCTGGCAGGATGCCCCTGCTCACTCTGGCTTCCTGGGCACACGGGGGCTAGCAGGGGCCAGAGGGGTGGGAAGGGGCAGTGCCGGCTGAGGCAGAGGAGTTGGCAGCTGCCGGCGGCGCAGGATGTTGTGCCAGCGATGCAGCCGTGAGTTTATAACGAGCCGCCAGTGGTTACAGTGACCACCTGCATGGGGGCACAGCCAGAGGGGGGATCCGGCTGGGGCTCTGTGGCACAGGGGAAGAGTGAAGCCCCATCCCAGCTTGGTACACCCCCTCTGTGCTGGCAGCATATACAGAGGGAGGGTGGTGACCCTGAGGAGAGGGCCGGCTGTTCTCCTCACTCCACCATCAGTTCTTCCATGCAGCGATTCTGCCACCAGCACTTCCACACAGTGATTCCATCAGTTCCTTCAGCTTCCAGTGTCCCAGTTGATGACTGGTATTTCTCTTTCTTAGAAGGAGAAGATCAACACCATCTACCACCCAAAGCCCTTCCCCTTCCTCCAGCAGCATTCCTGCCATTTACATTAAAGGCTATAACGGGTTGGAGTAAATGGAGCAGGTTTGCAATTAGTTTTCCAAGTACTTATCTCATTAAAGTAAATGAATTATTGATTTAGTGACACTCATGCTTTTAGTGAGCGGCACGGTGCCATCCCTGCTCGGTTCCCCGGCTCCTCACGGCGGGGCCTCACACTCCTGCTCCTGTGTGCACACGTGTGCAGGCACGTGGGGGAGAGTGGCCACTCTGCCTCTGCCTTGGCCCGAGAGCCAGTGTGGGGTGTGAGAGTCGTGTCTGTGGGAGCAGGGACATGGCTTTGTGAGGGGCCCCGTGGCGGTGTGGGTGGGTATTGGGAGCAAAGCCCCCAGGGAGGGATGGGCTGGGGACCCACATACTGAAGGCTGTGCCCAGGTCACAGTCTGGACCCCAGCGCTCTGCAGTGCTGCTGTGGGCACTGCAGCTGCGCCAGGACACCTCCTGCCAACCTGTGCATGCTGTGCAGAGGATGATAAGGGAGGCGGGGGGAAGGCAGCTCACCCATGCCACAGGCACTCAGCTTGCTCGTGTCCATCAGCATGGCACAGGGCTGGCGTGGGGCTGCCAGGCAGTATGAGGGGGCTGGGGCTGCCTGTGGCTTCTCCGGCCATCCCGGAACTCACCAGGCAGGGAACGGGGTGTGTGGGGTGTGCTTGGGGCTGGCACTGCCCAGCATAGCACGGCTGCAGGAGGGTGAAGCACTGATGGGCTGTTCTGGAGCCAAATGCTCATGGCTGAACCTGCCACCCCCGGCCAACTGCTGATTCAGCGCTTTTGTGCTTCTCTGTGCAGAGATTTAATCTCTCCTGTAAGATAAAATAGTCCATTAATGGAACCTGCCTGCTTGGAGCCGCCCCTCACCGTGGTCCACGGCTGGAGCTGGTGCTCAGCCCTGTGCTGGGACCCTGCCTGTCCCCACAGCCGGATTTGGGAGGGGGTTCCCAAAGTGGGAGCAGTGCCATGTTTCGTCCCCGTCCCCAAGATAGGACTGCTCTTTCCAGACTGGAGCCACTGGTTCAAGGATTCTCCTGACCAGTCCTAGAGCTGTCCTGGTGATGGCCCCTCACCAGCCCTGCCGTGAGAGCTGGGCTCCTCTGGGCACTGCATGATCATCTCCTCCACTCTCAACCAGCAGCGTGGCACAGCCCAGGCTCAGCCGTGGGCAGAGCAGGATAGAGGGGAGGAACATCCTGAGATCTGTGGTGCAGGAGCCAGCCCCCACCCCAGCCCCTGCCCCTCCTGCCCCCACCTCCAACGCTGCTGGGAACGGGGCATTTTATCTTTCTTAGTTAAAAAAAAAAAAAAAATTCTCATTTAATTAAAAGTGTTGACATTGTGCCTGGCCATCCCACCCGCCGGAGAACGTGGTTATAAATTAAACATTAAACCTTTAATGGCCCATAAAGAAATATTCGCTGCTGTTCTGTATATGGGGATATAAATAGAGAGGGCTGCGGGGGGAGGGGCGAGACATTATTTTTCCTCAGCCAGATAATCTTTGCTAATGAATTTAATTAAAATCAAAATTAATTTAGGATTTTTGGTGGAGGAAAGGGGGGTCAAAATGTACTTTGAGAAACTACCAAGAAGTTTCCCAGCAGATCAAAACCAGGCCTGCCTCAGGGTGTGCCCCATGGGTGCAGCGTGGGATGGGGGGTGTTGGGGTGCAGCATCTGTGGGGTCCATGCAGCTGGGTGACATGGGTTGTGTTTCCTGTGAAGCCCCCCTGATTTGGATCTGGGTGGTTTTAGCTGGGTTGGGATCACCTGTTCTGGCAGCAGGTCCCTGTGAGGCTTCACAAGGCTCCAGCTGGAGCCAGTCAGCCCAGAGCTCTGCCAGGAAAGCAGGGACTGAGGCAAGATCTCCCCAGTAACGCCCAGAGCTGCTCCTGCCCACCTCCCATCAATGCTCTGCCAGGGGTTTCCCTCTCCCACTTCGGTGCCTGTGGACAGGGAGGCCCTGGCTGAGCATCCCGCTCCCTGCAGTGCCGGGACCACCAGAGATTTCTGCCTGGGCTGGTGCTGGGCTCGGCGATTCCCTGTCTGTGCCAGCGAGCACAGCACATCCCAACTGCGGCGCATCCCGGCTGCCGGCCCCGCGCTGCCCCGGGGAGCTTCTCAGAAGGCGCCTTCCTTGGGAAATGTGTTTGGGAAATGCGGCGTTACCCATCGCTGAGCCTCCCCCAGGAGCGCACGGTGTCAATTATTCATTGCGGAAGAGGCAGGCTGTGCTCCCAGCCCTCCCAGCCCCGCTGCTGGAGCTCTGTGCCTGCTGTGCCGTCTCGCGGTCCCAGCCGGGATCCTGGTGGGCGCTGCTTTGGCGAAGCCACGGAAGAGCTCAGGAGTGGTGGCTGCAAGGCAGGCGGCTCTGCTGAGCCCACGACTGCGGGAGTGTCCCCACACTGCTGGGAACCACGGAGTTCCCAAACAGCTTTTTTAGGACACCCGTTTTGCAGAGCTGGATCTGCCCTGGCCTCTGGGGCTGGGGAGGGGAGACTCCCAGCCTGGCAAACAAAACGTGCTGGGCAAGAGCATTTGGGAGGGATTTTATCATAAGAGTGCTAATGGAAGTCAGCACCAGCCTAATGAGCTGTGCTCCTCCATGAATCTGATTCATTGAAGCAGGAATTACCATAATTGATTATCCTGCTGCGTGGCTGAGAGCCGTGTTTGCTAACACAAGTGCCTGGGAACCAGCTCTGCGCTCCCTGAGCCGCCGCCACGTGTGGCTGGGCCTCCGGACCCTCACCGGGATCGGCCGCGGGTTTGGGGCAGCATCTGGGCCTGGTGTCCCTGCACCCACACTCAGCACCCAGGGCTGCCTCATCTCAGGGTGCTGCTCCTGGCGTGGGGGTCCAGGTGTCACAGCTCCATCAGTTGGGAACGGAGTTGTTGGGCAGGTGAGACTCAGCACTTCCAGGTCACCGAATCAGTGGTTATGGACACGCGCAGTCCTCGCTCACTCCTTAACCACTCCTGGGATGTATCAGCCGTTCTCATTATTTCTGAGGGTCTGACATGATTGATGAACGTTTGCATTGGCCATGCTGCAAAAGCTAATTAGTTGAAGTGCAGCTTTCAGAAAGTTTTCTTTGAAATTTGGCTTAATTTTCCAAGTGCCTGGAGCCAGGACGGCAGCAGAGCTGTGTGCTGCAGGGATCGCTCTTCACAGGACCATGTCACTGTGCTGGGGTGGACAGAAGGTTTAGGATACACCAAACCAGCTGTGCAGCCATGGCTTCAACAATGGCTGTGTCCTGTCTCACGTCGTGGATGTGTGTGGGGCCAGCTGTGCCTTGTCTCACCCCGTGTATGTGTGCAGGTCTATGGCTGTACTTGCAGGGTCCAGGGGGCCAAGGAAGGGGCCCGTGGTCTGTGGGAGCTGGGTTGGGTTTGAGGTGCACTGATGGAGCTGGAGGCGGGTGTTCTGAGCCTGTCCAGGGAGCTGGTGGGTGCTGGTGCTGCTCATCTGCCCTGGCTTGAGTCCCCAGCCTGGCCACTGGCTCCTGACCAGCACAGGCTTCCCAGCGCCTGGGAGGTAACACTCACTCATATCCCAACATTGTGCAGTCGATGAGCAGACAGCATTGACTGTAACAGGTTAGTGATGATGTTCATTGATTTTAATTCTTCCTCCTCTTTCCCGTCTTTTCTAGAGACCCCAGCGCGAGCACCGTGGGAGGAACTGAGCTGAATAAAAGGTACGGAGTGTTTGGATCCAAGTGGCTGTACTGGGCTCTGCCTTGGCTGCTCCAGGGGTCCCTCCTGCACGCTAAACCCTGCATGTGAGGGGTAGGTGATGGGTGCTCGGCACGAGGCTGGCCGGGACGGGGCAGCACCTCAGCCTGCAGAGCAGTGGTCAGGGGCAGGTGGGCTCAGAGCCATGCTGGGGGAGGGATGGGAGGAAGGCTGCCTGCTCCCCTCTGCCAGCGGCCCCAGTACCCCACCCCCTGGGTGCTGAGCCCCCACGCAGGCGTGACACGATGACATAAGTCCTGCGTGAGGAGAGCTGAGGCTGCCATGTCTGTGAGTGTCCGTGTGTGCTGACTTGCTGTCTGTCTGTCCATCCATGCTCTGTACAGCTCCTGGGAGCCATCCCTGGGGAAGCCTCTTGAGGGGACCCTGCCCTTACTGGGGGGGGCAGCAGCCCCCAGCCCTATAGTGACCCGGACCTGGCGGTTGCCCACCACAGGGGATGTTTGCCCCCAGAGTCCTGCAACCTGTGCTGGGAGGTGTCACAGCAGCTCATGGTGTCCCCTGGGCTGAGGCAGGTTGCGTGTGAAAGGTGGGCCAGATGGGCTGCCCTCTGCCAGCCTGGTGTCTGCTGGGCAGATGAGAATGACTCCTTCCCATCATACCCTCGTGTTGCTGGACTTCACGGCAGTAGGAGGATCCTGTCGCAGAGGGGACACCACATCCCCCCAAGGTCCATCCCGCTGAGCGTAGCACAACCTGTGCTCCCCTCTCAGAGCTGGTGAAGCAGAGGAGCAAAAAAAGCTGAGGGGCTGGGGAGGAGGAGGCTGGTGCATCCATTGTTCTGGGTCCTGGCATGGACTGGGGATGCCAGTGGGACCAAGGAGTGGTGAGGGCCAAGGCAGTGGTTCTGGGCACTGGGAGCTGCCACCATGCAAACCAATGCAGGAAAGAGGTGTTGGGGCAGGTAGCACTCCCGTCCCTGTCACCTACAGGACAAGGTTGGAAGTGACATGCTGGGAGGAGACTGTGGTCTGGAAGGGTCCTGAGGTGCTGTGGGAAATGTGGATAAAGAGCTGCTCAAAGGAGCAGGAAGGCTGGGGCAGGAGCAGGGCTCGCAGGCAGCATAAACCAGGAGCCAGCATGAACGGGATGAAGGCTGGGCTGTGGGTGTGAGCCTGGGGGGCACGTGCTGGTTGGCAGCAGTGGTGTGGGCTGCAGGGCCGGGGCTTCCCCCACCTCTGGCTCTCGTGTCTGTGCTGATGCCTTGGCAGCACTCCCTGTGCTGAGGAGAGGGCTTTGCTCCCTCCCAGTGTCCGACTGCGTGCGGGATCGGGAATCGCGGGTCGGTCCGGCAGCTGCGGTGCTGGAGCTGTGGCCACACGGGTGTGTCCGGAGAGGAGACGTGTCTGCGGCGGAGGGGAGGGCAGCAGGGTGGGTTCCTGCGGCTGAGCTGCCCCACGACTGGTCTGGGTGGGAGAATTGAGATGTGGCACAGGGAGCTGGGTGCTGTTTGCACGGGCACCTCGGGCTGAGGGGTGTGTGCAGGGCTGGGGGGCTGCAGCGGCAGAGGGTGGAACAGCACTGGGGAGGTGCATCTGCCCCTGCCCTGGTTCCAGGATGATTCTGCCCCCCTGCCCACTGACAACCTGGATTTTGGCTGCTGGTGATTGAGGAGTTCCATTCTGCTGCATTTGCCCCCTCTGTCTGTCTCACACAACAGCAGGGGAGGTCTGGCAGGCTGGGGGGACCCCAAGACATGGCTGAAGCTGCATTTGCAGAGCACAGAGAGGAGACGGTTCGGATCAGTGAAATATAAGAGGGAGCAAGGAGCCCCCCACCTCAGCTGCCTGCAGTGGTGCCTTTGCTGCTTTATCACCTCTCCCAGTGCTGAATTATTGAGAGTGTTGCTCTCGTTTATTGCCGTGCTGGAGGAGAGCTGCCTCTGCCCGGCACTGCTCTGAATATGATTATGGGCCTGGAGATGTCAGAGCCCGCTGGGCCCCGGAGACCGATCTGCTGCCCCCCTCGCTCCTGTGCTTCCCTTATCCTTATTTATTCTCTCGCTCCCGTGTCTGGTTCAGCGCTCATGGTTCCCTCGCTCCCTCCACTGTGCAGTGCCCCAGGAGGATGGAGATTTAGTGCCTGAGGAGCAGCACTGCCCAGCTGCTGAGCCTGCAGCATGTGCCGGGGGCGACTGGGGGCTCGTGCCCCACAAGATCCAGCTACCCCAGGACTCCCCTGACTTATCCCCATGGCTGACCCTGCAGCCAGCTCTCCTCTGTGTCCCCTTTGAGATCTCCACTGGTCGTGCTGCTCTACCCTGTGGGATGGGGTCCTGGACGTCTATGGGGGGCAAGGCTGGGCTTTGAGGGATGGTGGCTGCCCTGTTGTTGTTGGGGATTCCTGGGTGCCCTCTCATGCAGTCGGAGGTGGCCACATCATGGGCTGCAGGGACCGTCCCCATTGCTCCCCACTGCACAAGGGGGCTGGTGCCTTCTGGCTCTGTCCCCCTTGGGCCACTGCTCGGCTGCTCCCACAAAGGGGGGGATGCTGGACCCCCCCAGGAAGCCCGTCCTGGCAGGACCTGCCCGACCATGGCCGAGCGTCCCTGCCTGCTGGGAGCAGAATGGGAGCAGGGGGCTGTGGAGTCCGCTGTGGCCGGGGGGGCCAGGAGCCGGCTGGCACCTCGCAGGTTAACCGCGAGCAGCGGATTCCCTTATTGACAGGGTAGCTTGAAAAATGCTGAGGCAGGACATCGGCTCCTGGAGTGTCAGCGGAGCCCACGCTGCGCTGGCGAGTGCCCACGCTGCTGCTGCGGCCCCAACGCCCAACCTGGCCCCGGACCCCCACCCCAGCACCCTCTCACCGCTGGGGTCGGTTCCCCTCTCACGGTCGTCCTTCCCTTTGCTCTTGACGACGCCAGAGAGGATTTCATTTTTATTCCTCCTCTCCCATTTTTCCCTGGGGTGGATAAGCTGTTGCCTGCCAGGGCTGCCCTCCAGCCCCTGCCCTCCCGCAGCAGCATGCTGGAGGTCGAACAGCGGCTCTGAGCCGCGGCGTGAGCGCCGCAGGGAGGGAGGCGAGCGCGCAGGGCTCCGGGAGCGCCGGCCGTGGGCGCTGGAGCCGGACAGACGGACAGACGGAGGGGACAGAGCCCACCCAGGAGGGGCGGCAGCCAGCGCAGCCAGCATCTGGAGCAGCCCACTGCCCTCCTGCCGACCCCACAGAGCAGCTCAACACCCGGCCACCAACATGATGATGTATTTTTGGGTAGGTACTTCCGCCAAGGGTGGGCACTTCCCTCCCTCTCTGCCGGGGTTTTGCTCAGGATTGGGGTCATTTCTCGCTGTTGCTGCTCCCTGGCTGTGCTGCCGGTCAGGGAGAGCTTTCCCTTCTGGCCAGGCACCCGCAGCCCACAGCCGCAGGCAGCGGGCAGGGGACGGGCTGCAGTGCTGGAGGCAGGCCTGGTGTTGAGGAGGAACGGAGCAGCGGGCTAATGTCCCTGCCCAGACATTGTGCCCTGCTGAGGGCACCTCCAAACAACCCTTCTGCCTCCCCGCTGTTGCCTTCAAGCCCCACACAGTGCTGGCTGCAGGCAGAAGCTGCCTCCCATGCCCAGAACCAGTCCCCTGCCCCAGCTGTGCCATGGTGGTGGGCAGTGGACTCTGGAGCCTGCCTAGGGGCTGTGTTAGGCAGGGGCATGAGTCTGTGGTGGCAGCGGGATGTTCAGGTCACACGTCTGTGTGGAGCAGCAGCTACCTCTCACTGGGTCTGTGCCCTGTGGGTGCTCACCCAGGGTCTGATCGGATGCTCCTGAGGTGGTCCCCACACTTTATCTCAGGCTTGAAGTTGATGACCGAAGCTGTTGAGGTCCCCATGGGGATCTTAGGGTCCCCATGGGGACCTCAAGGTCCCTCCACAGCACTGCAGGAGCTGGGCTGTGTCAGGCTCTGTACCATCCAGGGGCCTTCCTGTGGCATCCCGGCCCATAACTGGGGCTGAAGCCAGTGGTGCCAGCCCCTTCCACCCGCTCCCAGAGATGGCAAGGGGCTGGGGGCTGCAGCAGTCTGTTGGAGATTACACATTCCAGGGAGCTGTGCTCCCCTGGATTTGTGAGAAGGGAACAGTGAGCAGAACCAGGCTATGGGGGGTGTGGGGAAAGGAGCTTATGGGGAGGAGGAAGAGGATAATGCAAATTCATTGTTGCTCAAGGAAGCAGCTTTCAGGCGTAAGGTGCTTTGTCATGAGGGATGTCGGTGCTGCCGCCGCTCTGGAGCTCATCGGGGCTGGCAGAGCCTCCTGCTTTGGTGCTAATTCTGCCCAGGGACTTAACGACCCACCACAGCTGCAGGAGTGAACCGGAGCTTCCGCTTGAGGCTCCGTTGGCACCACGTGGCTTCGCGGAGCTCAGCCGGGCAGGCACGGGCAGCGTGGGGTGCCAGTTCCCGTGGGAGCTCCAGGCACAACTCCCCACACCACACTGGCTCTGGGGCAGTGGTGCTTAAGGGTCCCTATTCCCTGTCCCATGCAGTGCACGGAACCAGCCTGCCTGGGACAGCCGGTCTGGGCTCTGTGCAGTGGCATCCCCAGCTCTGCTGGGAGGGGCTGGGCAGGGGCTGTGGTCCTGGCAGAGCAGTGTCATTCATGGCATCACAGGTGTCTCTCCATCGTGGTGTGAGAGGAAGCAGAGGGTCCGGTGTCCCCTCATGCTGGGAGTGCTGTGGTGGCAGGGGGCAGTGGGTGGCTCAGTCATTGACATCACAACAGGCTGAGATGCCAAAGCAAAATGTCTTCAAATGAGCAGTAATTGCAGGGAAATAAAGAGCACGTGGGGTGAGGGGAAGGAGGGGTCTGTAAATATTATGATTTTTAAAGTTTGCCCTGGAGTCCCAGTGCTTGTTTAACACTAATATCCTATCTGTGCATTTAAAAAGCCTCATAATGAGGATGTAGTGTTTGCTCCTGGAGCAACTCCAGCCCGGTGCTCCTCCCTGACCACCTCACCTATCTGCTGCTCCAATGGGTCCCAGCCCAGTGCCCACACTGGCATGCCACGTGTACCCCTGCTTGGGGTTGCTCAGACTCCCCTGTCCTGTCCCATGTGCTGACACCCCACGGCCTGCTGCCAAAGCCCTCCAGCAGCCTGAGAGGCTGGTGCACATCTTAGGGGGTGCATTTTCTTGGCAACTCTTTGTCAGGCAACAGAGCTGGTCTCAGAAAAGAGGGGAACTCTGGGATGAGGCATTTTGGGTCCCTGGGTCCGTAGTTGCTCGTTCCTTGCATTGCCCTCCGTCGTTCCTGCATCACCCTCCATCATTCCTGCATCCTCCTTCATCCACTCTGGGCTTGGCAGTGGTAGTGGCCCTGGCCCTGGTGGTGGCCTTGGCCCTGGCAGTGGCTCTGGCCTTGGCAGTGGCAGTAACTCTGGCCCCAGTGGTGGTGGTGGTGGCCCTGGTGCCCCTGTGACACACGTGGTGCAGCCGTTTCCCCTGCCATGGCCCCCCCACACTGCCCACCTGGCCCACGAGCTCGAGGTGCTCAGCAGCAGCTGCTCTGCCACGGTGCTGCTGCTGCATGTTAATTCTCATTAAATTCAGGGAGCCTAATTGCCATTTCATGTAAATATTTTGTCAAGTGAAGGGGCTTCTGGAAGGGTCGTGCGGGTGGAGGCGAGGAGCCAGGCAGAGTGACAGGCTCGTCCTCCCAGCCAGGGGTGCGAGTGTGTCCCACAGGGGGTGGGATATGGCCGGCTGCTGGAGGTCCCTGTGCACTGACTGCTCGTGCCAGATGATGGGGGACATAGGATGGCTGCAACCAGGGCACTGTTTTGTAGAGAGCACTGAGGGTCCTCTCCCTGCCTGGGTGGCTGAAGGGCAAAGGAGGGAGGGGTGACACGGGGGGCCATAGGACATCCCCAGATGGTAGCCCAGCCCTCTCCTGCTCTGCATGGTGCTGGCAGCTCTCGACAGAGGTTGAAGGTGCCCAAGGCCCCGTCCTGTCCCCCACCATGGGCCAGGAACTTCTCGGCGAGGTGGATTTTTTCCCTGGATCCCATTAAACTTCCCTGCATTCCTACTCCCCTCCCACTGCCACAGCTGCTGTCTCAGATAGTGGCCATGTCGTGGTAACAGTCCCCTCCTCACCTGGTGAGATCATGCCTGGGTGCTTCACCTTTGGGAATACAGAGCAGGCGGGGTCTCCAGTGACCCCTGAGAGCTGCTGGAGTAGGAGGAAGGAGCGGGGAAAGATGGAGAGGAGGTTTAACAGGGTGCAGAGGAGGCTTGTTGGTCCCTTATCACTGTCCTGGTCTGTGCCCTGCACTGGGGCAGTCCCTGCAGCCAAGGCACTGGGGACGTGGGACCCTCCCCTCGCAGCACGGCGGCTCAGATCCGTCAGCACCTTCATCTAATCGCTTTATGTCTATGACTAACTACTAATGAGCTTTTAATTAATGAATGCCTTGGCTTGGAGGCATTCTGGAGCGGGTGGGAGAAGAGGATTAGGCGGGTGCTGTGTTCCCTGGGTGCTGCCGGGCCACCGGCACTGCACTCGCAGGATGACCCCGGGGAGGCCGGAGCACCTGACCTCGCGGTCTGACCTCAGTAGTCTGACTTCACCAGCCCTTGTGGCAGTGGCTGCACCTCACCTGACCTGCAGCCCTCTTTTAGCAGCTCTCCCAAGCATCAGCATCCAGCTTTGCCCCGTGGGTGCGTGCTGCGGGGGGCCATGGGGGTCCTGTAAGCACTAGACACTGGGAGCCTGCGCGGCACCAGCCCACCCGTGGCTGTGCCCCCACAGCAGGTCCATGGGCACTGTGTCATCCCTCTCTGGGAGAGGATGAGGGATGGGTCCTGGTGAGGAGTGCAGTACCAGGGGCTGGATTTCCCATTGCATCCCGTGGGTCAGGATCTGGACATAGCGTTGGGGCAGACCTGGGAGGGCAGCAGCTCTGACGTGTGCTCAGGGCTTAGTGCAGTGTGTGCAGGACCCTGGGCACCTGGATGTGCCTGTGCCTGTGGCACCACCCGCTCGGGGGGCCTGAGGGGGCCGGGGCTCCCGGCAGACCTTGGGGCCTCGTTCCTGGCAGATGAAGGGTCCAAATGGTGGAGTGTGCCTCAGAGGGGAGCCAAGCTGTTCTAGCATTTCCCTGGGAGCTGCCAGCACTGCACTGGCTGCTGGTACATCCTGGATACCTGGAGCGGCTGGATGTGCTGCACTGTCCCCAGCAGGTTCCCTTGGTGGTGGTTTGGGGGGGGGTGCATGTCAGCTGTCCCACTGCAGGCTCTGCCCCTTGGCTCCAGCACCAGAACAGTAGCCAAGACCACTCCTGTCCCAGTGCCATGTTGTTCTCCCTCTCCCAGCAAACAAAACGAAGGAGCCCTCAAGGGTTCATTTAAAATAAATAAAAAGCTGGGAATTGTGCTGATTTGAAGGAAAGGCAGCCCCATCCTGCGTGGGGGAGCACAGTGCCAGCCCAGCCCCGAAGGGCAGAGAGAGATGTGCTGAGAACTGCAGCCCTGTGCAGCTTCTGCCTTTGATCGTATATCTCACACATGCCCTTTGCTTTCCCTCTGCTGATATTTATTAGGTTTAATTTTACTGGGACGCGGCTGTAAGTGAGACAGATGGAACGGGGTCTGTGCGCCTGGTGAACACATCTTAATTAAACAGATAAATAAACTTTCATTCCAGGAGGCTTCAGTTTCAGAGGGTCTCCTTCAGGGCTGTGACTCCGCTGGGCTGGGCAACCCTGACCAGGGCTCCTCGGGGCTGGTGCCACCGCTGGTGCTGTCAGCTGGGGCTGTGGCACAGTGTCACTGGGAGCAGCAGGGTGAGGGAAACCGGCCGCTGGTGGCTGGGAACACGTTCCCCACTGGAGCCATGGGATTGGTGTTGCCCTGCCATGCTGGAGTTCCTGTGGGGCTGCTGTGGGGCATCTGCAGCCAGGCAGGTGTTGGCGATGGCTGGAGGAGGGAGAGAGGAGACTCCCAACATCCCACACTCCTCAGTTCCCAGAGCTGGGCCCATTTTGCTGCTGGCTCAGGGCAGTGCCAGCACTCGTGGTGCTGCCACAGGCCAGGAATGCCTTTGAGTCACCCTGGCCAGAGCCAGGCTGTGGCGCGGGGGAGGACAGGCAGATTACCTCATCCTGGAGCCGGCCTCTGCCTCACGTGGTTTGGTTGGTTGGGCACCGTCAGGCCGGCGTGCTGGGCAGTGCCCTGCCCTTGTCACCTCCGGGAGCTGCAGTGGAGCCAGACCAGCCCAGGGCCTTCAGAGCTACCCATCAGCTTGCTCAGGGTGCCCCTCACCGCTCAGGGTCTGTGCGGTGCCTGGGTGCATGCAGGTGCCTCGGGGGGCCACTCTCCCCTCAGCTGCTTGAGGGACTGAGGGAGGACCCACTTGTGCCTTAGAGAGCTGTCCTACGTCCTGCCCCGGGTGCTGGTGGCACTGGGGCCGTGGGGCTTCCGAGGAAGGGGAGCTGGAGGCGAGTGGGAGCGCGGGGTCCAAGCACTGCGGTGTGCCGGAGGGGCCACTGCGTCTGTCGTGGTCCCTGGAGCTGGATGGCAAACGGTCATGGTGGGACACCCGTGCTCCTCGCAGGGAGCAGTGCCCAGGGATGCTCTTGGTAACGGAGTGGATGTCACTGCTGGACCCTTTTGGCGCTTGATTCTGGTGTTGACAAACCCTCCCCCAGCCTGACATCCCCTCCCCAGTTTGGCACCTCGTGGTCCCTATGGAGCGTGGTGCCCCCAGTCACAGAACCCCACAGGAGGGGCTGGTGCTCCCTAGGCCCCAGACACTGCTTCCTCAGGACAGCTCTTCCAGAGCAGGTTTTTCCTGTGGCTCCGGGCCGGCCGTGCCACATGCTGCCGCTCTGAGTGTCTGCAGTAGAAACGGGAACCGCTGTGAGTGTACCAGGACACTGCAGCATGTCACTCTGCCTGGGGATGCTGTGGAAAATCCCAGCTCCAAAAAGGGCTGGTTGTGTGCTGGAGGCTCCGGCGGAGACAGAGCATCAGCAGCTGCTGGCACAGCCCTGCCTTTGTGCATCATATTTGGCCAAGATGGAAACTGAGTTGAGCCCAGGTTTTGTTTCCCACGTACCCCAGCAGAACACCATCCTGGTGGCCTTGGCCATGGCTCCAGAACCAGGCATGATGCAGTGCCAGGGTGTGGGGTGCTGGGGAGGGACCCCTGTGCCAGTGCTGAGCTCTGTGGCACCAGAGGGGGCCAGGGCTGCTGTGGGGCCGTGGACGGGTGGAGGCGTGAGGTGGGACGGGGACCCGAGCGAGCACAGGTGTGCGCCCACGCCGGCGGTCCCTCACGGGCACCGGCACGTAGGCTATTGCCATGGCAGCTGTGACAGTGGTGTGTGTGGTGTGGATGCGTCAGGGCTGCTGGCAGCGCCGCAGGCCCCTCAGAAACGCCAGAATGCCTCTCGAGCTCTACTGGGGCTGACCGCTGGCCAGCCGGTGGTTCTTGGGGCAGAGGGTCCCCATCGCTCTGGGGAATGCAGGGGAGCCAGCACCAGTGGGCAGGGCCGCTCGTGTCACCCCAGGGTGCAGGGGTTCCCGCAGCCCTCCGTGCCTGGGGGACCGGCAGGCTGGCAGGGGGTCACAGGGCCCTACCTGGGGCTCCCACGCCTCGGCAGGGCCCGGCAGCTGTGCCCAGGGCACGCAGGCGGCGGTGAGGCCGTGGCCGTGGCGGCTCCGTAGGGAATGCCATGGGCTGCTGGCCCTGCCCGCGGTGGCGCAGGCCCGTGGCGGTGCGGCAGTGGCTGCGGGGCCATGCGGGGCTGCAGGCAGGAGCGGGTCGGTGGCTCCCGGGGAGGCGGAGCTGGGGCTGCTGCATGGCTCCCGTGTCCCCCCGGCACGGCCGCCCTGCCGTGGCGGCTCCCACCGAGAGCGTGGCGCGTGTGCACGTGTCCGGCGGTGTGTGCATGGGGAGCCCCGGCGGCCCTGCCATCGCGGGGGCTGCGCGGCTGGAAGTGCCGGCTGCTCGGCACGGCTTCCCATGGCGCCCGCGTTGCACCACCGAAACTCCCCGTAAGACCCTTCTTCCCCTGGGAGCCAGCGCTGGGAAGGGAGACAGCTCTGCCCACTCGGCCCCATCCTGCCCGGCTGCTTCCCCAGCGTGTGGCCGGGGCGGCGAGGACAGCAGGGAAGCCATCTGCGAGCGGCGGCGGTGGAGGGGTTAAGTGCGGGATCAGCTGTTCTCATGTCATTACGGATTCTCTTCATTTTATACAGAGCTCTGTTTGATGTCTGAATGCACAGGGGACTCCCCCTCCTCCTCCAACTCCCACCCCTTTTATTTCACTCCCAAGCCCTCTCTCCTTCCTCCTCCCCTTCCTTTCTCTCCCGCTCCGCTCTGGCTCACGCACACCCTTTGCAGACCGTGCGCTCAGTGCCAGTGTCTAATGGCCCCGAAGTGAAGAGCCGAGCGCTGCTCCGGCGGCAGCGCGGCCGGCCTGCCACAGATGAACCCTCCTAACTAGCGCCGAGGGGTCGGGAGGGACGGCGAGGAGGGGAGAGCCCGAGGGGCCAGCCGGGAAGACGAGGATAGCGGTGGATAGCAGTGTGCGGAAGAGGACGGACCCGCGAGCAGCTCCACGGCTACCTGTCGACACATGCTGTGCTCCATGGCTAACTCGGGCTGCCTCCTTGTCTCCAACTCAGGCATGCTTCCTCACTCTCTCCCCTGTCCTCCAGCCTTCCTCTACCTCCAACAGGTAAGCAACCCTCTCCAGGGGATTTTCTTGCTTTCCGGTTCACACGTGTTTCTGGCTGGTTCCCTCTCTGCGGAGGGTCAGAGCTTGACAGGTTCCTCCCAGCCTATCCCCTCCAGCCCCGCGGCACCGGGTCCTCAGCTGCGGCTTTGGGGGGTTTCTCTGGTTTCCCCGCTGAGGTGGCGGGAGCGCGGCCGGGGCTGGAGCGTGGCTGAGGCGCGGGCAGTGCAGCAGGCAGAGCTGCCGGCGCGGGTCCAGCGCTTCCCCGCCTCGGCACTGCTGCCGCTTGGCGATGATGGATGCTCGGATAAAGGAAAGAGGCTCCTGCGCGGCCTGAGCAGCCTCTGGGGAGAAGGGAAGGTGACGAGCTCGTGCGTGCACACGCGTGTGCACATACGTGTGTGTGTGTGTGCTGTCACATCGCGCGTGCCCGCAGCCAGGCCGGGTTTGTCTCGCTGTCACAGAAGGTGCTGCAGAGGGACTGGGGGACACAGCGCCGGGCGAGTCCCAAGTTTGGGTGGCCCAGATGGAGGGTGCCGGGGCCATCAGTTTGGTCCTTTACCCTGGCCAGGATTTTGCTGTCCCACGGGGCTGCCCTGATTCCTGCACTGGACCCAGCGCCCCAGGTTTCCAGGCTCGTCATCCCGGGAGAAGCGCAGTTTGGGAGAGGCAGCATCTTCTTCAAATGCCTCTTTGCTGCATCGGAAATCCCATCTCCCAGCCAGGCAAACCACTCCATTTGTGCTTTCAGGAGTTTAAAAATTCATGGCGTGGCCGGCACGGCTCACCCGGCGGCAAGGACAGGCACTGGTGCCAACCCTCCACTCCAGCCCGAAGGGCTATGGAGTGTTTTGTCCCTTGGGATGTCCATGGCCGGTGTCCAAGTGGGGTCGCAGCCGGAGCGTGGCCGCTGGTGGTGGGGATGGCAAGGCCGTGGTTGCTCTCTCTGGTGCGTGGGCGATGGGGCTGGCGAAGCTGGTGCTGGTTACACGAGCACGGGGCGCGCGGGGGCTGCGGCAGGGGCTGCTGAGGCGGGTGTGTGATTTATTGCACCCTCCTGCAGGCAGAGCCTGGGGAGAGCCAGAGCTGCTCTGGATTTCACTCTCAGCCTCCCCGGGCTGTGTCAAGTTCCCTGAGGCTGCTGCACCTCTGACACCAAGCAGAAACCATCCCTGAGCTCCCACCCGTCCCGGAGGGTAGTTTCTGTCCCTCTGAAGGGAGCACATGGATGCTTTGGAATAGAAGCCAGAACGGGGCCTGGAGCCTCTGTTGCAGCACGGGAGATGTCCCTCTCGGGCCGGGATCCCCTTGTCCCTGGCCACACGAGGGGCTCAGCTGTGCCGCTCTCTTGCCCTGCGGAGCACTCTGGCGTGGATTGGCTGTGCTGCCTGCGGCTCACGGTGACAGGGACAGCAGCGTGGTGGGCAGACGAGGGCTCCTGGTGCCCACAGGGCTGGGCAAAGCGGAGCTGGGGATCCCTGGGAAGCATCAGCTTTCCCAGATGCGTGGCTCTGCACCCCGGTGTCTCCTGGTTCCCCCATCGCCCTGCCTGGTTTGATTTGACCATCGTGTTCTGCATCTCTTCCTCCCTGCTCTCCCAGAAGCCTTCTGCTCCTTGGCAGCATCTCCGGACTTGTGAGCCAGGAGGAGGGTTTTATTACAAGATTTGGAGTTGGATTTTCACCCAGCTGAACACAATGGAGGCAAAAATCTCCATCCTTTTCCTGGGGTTTGTCACCTACAGAGGTTCTGCACCCGGTGCTTGGGGACAGGTGTCTCCCAGTGCATGTCACAACAAGGCATCAGGCAGAGGGACGTCACTGGCAGCCATCACGTGGGGCAGGGGCACAGGGCATGGGCTCCACCAGGCCCCTCATCCTGCTCAGGTGAGCAATGGGCCTGCCTGGCACCTGCTTTAGTCCTGAATTTGCTCTGGATTTTGGATGTGCCCACCTGTGCCGCCTGCACCGGAGGAGCACAGGGTGAGCAATGCTGCCTGTGCCCGTGGGCATGTGCCCGCTGCAGAGCTGGCCCTGGTCAGCTGGCTCAGCTCACCCCTGTGTAGCAGGGACACCTCAGGGGCTTCAACTGACTCTCCACAAGTTAGTTGTGTCCTGAAGTCTGTGGGGGGCTTGGTTTTGACCCCCTGACTTACAGCTCCCTGTCCAGGTGTGGGGATTTGTAGTGGGGCACCTGGGGTGGGCACATACTGTGATCGTGACTGATTCACTGGCTGGGAAATGAGTCTGCTGGACTGGCCAGGGGGTCAGGAGCTGGGAGGCTCCAGGGTCTGCATGCACTAGCTGCCATCATTCCTTTGGACAAATGCTCTCTCTGCCAGGAGTTTGTGGCATGGGCTAGAGTTGTTCCTCAGTATGCTACCTGTGTTTCATAGCTCCCAGCCCCAGTGTTCTCCACAGTGCCAGGACTTGAAGGAAGGATCAAGAAATGAAGTTCTCAGGAAAACTTCAGTTCTCCCAGCGCCAGGGAGAGCTCATCAGTGCCAGTGGCTCACCCAGGTGCTTGCAGGTACTTGTGGGTACCAGCAGCTCGCTCTGCTCCGCTCCCCCCATGTGGCCACCCTGGCCTGGCCACAGGAGCCACGGTCCACAGCATTCTGAGTGCTGTGTCCAGGAATTCCTCCCAGCACTGACATGCTCCAAGAGTGGTGCCCCTGGGGGGCCAGAGGCTGCAGGAGGGTGGGTCCGTGCCCCTGGCGGAGCAGCCCGTGCCCTCAGGAATGCTGCATCCTTCCGTGGGGCTTGGCGGGGACATTTGGCTCTTGCTCAGCGAGGACCTGGTGCAAAGGGACACTTTGGTGGCTTCATTTTGTGAACAGAGGAGTCGGTCTCTACCTAAAACTGCTGTTGTGAGTGTGCAGGTGATGGCTGCAGGACAGGGCTCAGCACTGACCCAGAACAGACCCAGGCTCTGAGCCTCGGAGTCAGTGCTCGACCCCAACGCAACCCCGGCATAGGCAGTGATGCATGTGCAGCTCTGGCCCCAGCACAGGTTGATGTACAGGTGTGCTGAACCCCACTGCAACGCTGCCCCTGAGCTGCTGCTTGCTGGGAACATCCCTGGTGCCCACGGTCACACTGTGGCGCAGGAGACTTGGCTGAGCAGTGCCCGGCCTGCTGGGAAACAGCCTCTGCAAATCCTGCTTGGAAAATTCCTTTCCAAGAGGGTTGCTGCCAAGTTTGGCATGTTATATTTTTAGGGAGCAGGTCTATTCCGAGCAGTGTGTGTTGCAGCAGCGGGTTCAATTCAAACCGGGTTTCTCCCCCTGCTCGCGCGTCGCACGGATACAAGACCTGGCACGGTGGCTCACGGCTCTGGCCATGCTGTGGCAGCTGCTCTGCTCGGTGAGGACCAGCCTTAAAGCCACCAGAAACATTTTCTGCTTTTTATATATATACATATATTGAAAACATTGACATTAATTTTAGCTTTGCAAAGCTGCTTTTCCCACAATAGCTGTGATTTTGGCCCACACTGCCTGGCAATGCTCTTTTTATAGGTATATTCCTATTTTAGTGCTATAGTGATGGGTGAATGAGTAGATTAAATTAGATTTAGTATCTGTCATTCTTTAAGCGTCACAGGCAGTTGGGGGGGGTTAACAAAGAAAGGCTAATTAGGACAGTGAGCATGGGCCGCCCCCGCTGGCTCCACTGCCCTGGCCCTACAGCTTCCTCCACTTGGGGACCAGCATCCAAATAGGAAAATGCTTTTGAAAGCTGATTTTCTTGCACTGCCCCTGGGCCAGCATGGCTCTGGGGCCTGCAGCCAGGGCTGGGTGGGACAGTGGGTGCTGCAGCCAGGGCACCCCAGGCACCTCCATGAAATTCAGAGTCACTTGGCTCTCCAGCTGCTCTCCCCATGGGGACAGTGACTCCCATGCATGGGGGCACTGTACCTGTGGAATAATGGGCTTCCATGGAGGAGCTGGGGGTACCAAGGGGCACTGCAGCTCCTCCAGGAGGGGTCTTAGTACCTTTGGTGCAGCTGGTTTTGGCAGGCAGGTGTGGGGCTGGGTGCCAGGAAAGTGTAGGGAGCCCTGGGGAAGTGCCAGTGTTGGGAAGGCTAGGAAGGGCACCTGAGCTCAGAAGGGAACCAAATGTCCAAGGAAGGAACTGGATCTTCCCAGTGCCAGTGTGAGCCTGGCAGCATGTGGCCAGGGGCTCTGCAGTCCTGGCCATGCCGTGGCTACTGGCCTGATGATACACCAGTGCCATTGAGCAGGCTGGGAGCTGTGGGCTGCCACAGGGTTCACCCCTTTGCTGCCCCGGGCAACCATGGCAGGGCTTTAACCTGCACCACCTCCCTCAGTGTTCCTGCAGCCAGCAGGGAGCAGGTGTCCCCCCTCGCTCCAGCACGTGACAGGGTTTGTGGTGGCATCGCCTGGTGCTGCGGGCATTGCCATCCAGGTGTCGAGTGCAGTTCCCAAATCCCATACAAGCCCTGCTGTACCCAGCCAGTGTCCCAAGCCCGGGTTCTCACTTTGCCCCCGATAGGTTCCTGAGCATCCAGGCCGGTGCTGCCAGGAAAGCAGGCAGTTTTGGGGAGCTGTCAGGGTAAGCGCCTGCGGAGCCCGGTGAGGATTGTGTTTTCTAGCATATTCCTGTCCCCATTTTTTCACCCAGGCTGGCTGGGTCGTGTCTGGGGAGATACTGTGCTGGTGGAAACAGAGCTCAAGCCTCCGGGTCTGAGCCATGAGCCAGGGCCGTGCTGGCTGCATCCCACTCCAGCTGCATCCCTGCTCCAGCTGCCTGGCAGGACACACAGGTACCGGCTGTACCCACTCGTCCCCCTCAGCAGCACCAGTTAGGGTGTGTGGACAAAGCCCCTTATGTGCACAGGAGCTTCCCAGGGAGGGAATCGAGGGAAGGACGCATGGGTCCTGCTCTGGTGCAGGGTCGGAGAGCCAGACTGAGCCCTGGCTCCGGGCTGGAGTTCCCCGGGGTGAGCTGAGCCATGGTACTGTGCTGGGGTCTCCCAGGGGAGCAGCAGCAGGACCGTCCCTTTGCATGCCTGGAGGCACCAGCCTTGGAGGGGAGCAGCCCCAGACTGTGGGATCCCACATCTCTCCCCCATCCCTGGTGCACCCACTCGGCATCTCTCAGCCACAGCTCCGGCCACAGCCTTCAAACAGCTCCTGTGAAAAATCAAAACTGGGGAAAGAAGAGTGGGAGCAGGCGACAGTGGCAGCTTATTTGTGATCTGCATTGTGTGGGGAGCTCTTAATTAGAGGTAATTAGACTAATTAACTTGCAAATGAGAAACTCGTCTTTTTCTCCTTTTCTTTCACAAGAAAAAATAGAGAAGAGGAACAACAAGATAAATATTGAGGCTAATTACATTGTACCTGCTGTAGAGCCCCTCCAGCCTGTGGGATGCTCCTCCCCCACGTGCCCAGTGTGGTGTGTTGTCCCTGTCCAGGTGGTTCTGCGGTGCCTGTTCCCACTCAGGGCTGGTCCCACTGCAGGGTACAGGTGCTCTTGTCCCTGCAGTCCCTGCAGGCAGAGAGGGACCATCTGCCACCCTCTGTGCACTCAGCAGGGATGCAGTGTGTGTCCGGGAGCCCGTGGGGACAGTGACCTCCACAGCATCAGCCATTGCTGGGACCTAGTTGGCCAAGCCCTGGAGATGGCCAGTGCCACAGAGGGCATGGCACCAGTATTGTACCCAAAACCTTCCCACCAAACTCATCCTGGCCCACCCCAGGACTGGAGCAGGGGCGTCCCCTCTGCGGCACCGCAAGGCCCCGGCTGTTTTCCAGCTCTTCCCTCACGGTGTCTCTGGTTTCCCCTCTCTCTGTGCCGAACACCCCGGGGGCTTTGTTAGCACAACCTGGTTCAAATGTCTGATTAGTCTTTAGGAGATCGAGGGGTCAATTTTCCACAGCTCCTTCCTCTCCATTTAACTAATTTAACTGCGCGATTGTTACAAATTTCATTTTATTATAGCGCTGCTGCTCAGTCCAATTGAATTACCAAAATCTCATTTTCTCAGAAGTGCTGAATATGTAATTAGAGGAAAAATTATGCTCCTGGCTGCCTATTAGAGAGGGCTGCATGTGAGCACTGTCCAGGCAAACACATGGGTCCGTGGTGCCCCAGGTGCCCACACTGGCCATGCAAGCAGCTGCACCACAGCCCCGGCGCAGCAGCAAAGGTGTGGCAGGGACAGGGGCCATGAGAGGACTCTGGGGTGTGAGAGGCTCTGCAGGATCAGTGCCAGGGTCCAGCTGGGCTCCTTGAGCCCTGTGAGCTCTGGGGCCAGGTGTGGAATGGCAGTGGAGCTGGCGTGGAGCTTGCAGGAAGGCATGAGGCCAGTGGACATGGCCGTTCATCCCACTGCTTACGTCGTCTGGAGCTGCCTCGATCCAGCTGGGCTCTGGCAGCTCCACACAAGGGTTTTAGAGCCCCCAGCCCTTGCCAGCAGGAGGACACAGCAGCTGTTCCCAGGACTGCTGGAGCAGCAGACGGGTCACCCTGGTGTGCCAAGGTGTGCGGTGCCCGGGCACCGGCATCCAACGCTGGTGCTGTAGGGCTCAGGAGGAGCAGGTAGCTCTGGTGGACGCTGCTGAGGACTCAGGTCCTCTCCAGCCCATCCCTGCACTCTGCAGCCAAGTTTGTACCTTATGTGCCACCTGTCCCAACATTTTGGTGGCCACTGGGGACCAAATGCTTCTGGGAATCCTGGCCAACACTGCATAGACCAGGTGTGACTTGCTCCAGCGTGCCTGAAGGAAGAGTTGTGCCGGGAATGCCACCTGCACTACCAGTGATGCCGGGGGCTGCTGCAGGTGAGCCCTGGCATCGCTGACAATGCCACGAGCTGCCACGGGTGAGCCCTGACCCCACCGGAGATTCCGGGCCCTGATCAGGAGGGAGCAGAGTGCCGCGTGTCCCAGAGCTCTGTTCCTCCCACTGCTGCGCCTGCTCCTGCCACATCTCCGAGGGTAGCGCAGCCGTCGGCCCCTCCCGGTGCAGCGGCACAGGTACAGGCGAGCTGGGAGCTGTCGGCCAGCAGGCGGGGGGTGGCCAGGAGCCCCCCCAGGCACCCCCGTCTCGCCTCGGTTACACAACATTATCATTTCATAATACTCTGAAATATACATGAAGTTGGCTGAATGCAGATGAAATTGCACCATTTACTTCATGAATATTTCATGCAGCTTCAGCTCCGAAGTTTCCAGCTGGCAGAGCCAGGGGCTGGGGCCGGACCGTGGTCCCCCTGCCCTGCACTGGAGGTGATGGGGACACGTGCACAGGTGTGTGCCCAGGCCAGCATCTCATCATCCCCACTCCTGCATGTCGCATGGCTGCCACCGCTGCGTCCTTCCTCCCCAGGCTCCTGTGGACAGAGGGGCAGCAGCGTCCAGCCCTGACTCTGTTTGTGGGGGCTCGGGGGGCCAAGGGTAGGAGCAGGGAAGGGGGAATGGAAGGTGCCTGGACAGTGTGTGGCAGCTCAGAAAAATGGTGTTTCCCATGCCAGTGGGCTGGCCTGCTCCTCCCCACTCGTCCTCCTCTCACACCATCACTGCTGCCCCTCGGGTCCCGCCTGGCCTCACCAGCCCTGCTGCTCTCTGCAGCACTCCTTTCCCACTGGAGCATCCCTGGCAGATGCCATTACCAGCCTCTCACCCCTCCCTGCGCCTTGGTGATGAAGACATCCAGTGCAGCTGCTGCTGCCTCTGGTCCCCGCAGCTCCTCACACCTTCACTGCTGCTTCCCCTGGGTCCTTCCTCATCGTCCCACCCGGCTTTCTGTGAGGTCTGGCCCCACTCTAGGGAGAAGCAACCTGCCGCCACCTACCACTGTCCCACGGTGAGCAGGGCTCATCCCTCCTGGGGCCAGGGCTGTCCCCATGGTGAGCACCCTGACCCTGCTCCGTGAGCAGCATGGAGCTCCACAGCCAGTGCATGTGCAGGGCCAGGTGCTGCTTTGTATGGATGGTGCAGCATTTGGGGTAATGAAATATTCACAGGTCAGTGGTTCCGTGAGAAATGATGGGGATCAGTCAATTCCTTTTCAGGGAGTAATTTTCTTCCCCTTCACGGCCTCTGTTTCATGTTGACAGTCATTAGCATGAACGAGCTGCCGGGTCGAAGAGGGGACGTTGTGGCTGTCACGCAGATGAGCCGTGCTGGGCACGGTGATGGCTGGGGGGCCAGGGTGCATGGGGGGCACGTGGGGCCATGCCAGGACCTTCCTGCCTCCATTGGGGCATTTGCTGAGCCCATCTCTGCAGCCCAGCATGCTACACTGCCCTGCTCTGGAGCAGTGGGCACAAGGGCAGGTGGTCCCATTGGCCTCCCTGGCTGCTGCCTGCTCTGTCTCCTGCTGGTGGGAACAGGTCCACAGGGACCTTGGGAATTGCTCAACACCCTTCCCTGAGCACAGCAGTGACCTCAGGCTGCCTCATAATGTGGCAAGGGGATGCCCTGTCCTCCGTGAGCGGGCAGAAGCCACTCCAGGTCACAGCAACGTGCTTTCTGCCTGCACTCTCTGCCCATGCTGTTTGCTCTCCCTGCCCTCCCTGCCCTGCCTGTGCTGCCTGTGGGATGTGCCCACTGAGGCTCTGCAGCTTGCAGAAACACCTAGGGGGGCTCTGCAGATGCTGTGGTGGGGGAAGGACCTCGGCCCCATTTCCCCCCCACTGTCAGGGTGGGGAAGTGTGTGGTGACAGGACTGTGTCCCCTCTCCAGCTGCTCCAGGGCTCCACATGCCAGCTTCAAGCCCAGCTGCACATGAGTGGGTGGTGCTGTGACCAAGCAGGTTCAACCGTGACCGGGCAGTACCATGCCATGACCAGGCAGTGCCATGCCATGACCGGGCAGTACCATGCCATGACCGGGCAGTGCCATGCCATGACCAGGCAGTGCCATGCCATGACCAGGCAGTACCATGCCATGACCGGGCAGTGCCATGCCATGACCAGGCAGTGCCATGCCATGACCAGGCAGTACCATGCCATGACCAGGCAGTGCCATGCCATGACCGGGCAGTGCCATGCCATGACCGGGCAGTACCATGCCATGACCAGGCAGTGCCATGCCATGACCAGGCAGTGCCATGCCATGACTGGGTGGTGTCATGCTGTGACTGGGCAATGCTGTGCCGTGCTGCCTCTGCACCATCAACACTGCGTAGTGCGGGAAGGGCCCAGCTGCAGGCAGAGCTGGCTGGTGGGAGTTGGCATGGGCTGGAGATGGGAGTGGGGCCAGGCCAAAGCAGCAGGGTGGCCATGAGGCTTTAGAGGAAATTAGGCCTGTCTGTGGTGGCTGCGGCTGTGGTGGCAGCAGGGTGCAGGTGCTGGTGTGCGGCTGATAACCCCAGGCACTCACTCGTGGCACCATCACTGTGCTGGCAGGACGCCTGTTGTAGGCAGGGTTTGGTGGCCCGTGGCAGGGTGCTCGTGGCCAGCAGGTGCCCCATTGTTAGCACAGGGCTCTGCACTCGGCTGATTGCTCTGACCCATCCTCTGGGTCTGGGGGCTCTCGGTGCATTATTTTCTTAAAAAGGAGCAAATGTGGGAAACGGCGTTGTCAGCCCCAAGCTGACAGGCACAATCACCAAAGTGCGGCGTCGGCAGGAACCGGCCCCACACGCTAAATGACTTGAAAGGAAATGGCCTGGATTGTGCTGAGGAGGCAGAGTACAGGGGGAGAAAGCAAGTGGAGCAAACAAAAAAACTTCATTAATTAAAGAAACTCGTTAATGAGGGACATTTAATCAGCTAAAGATGATATCTACCCACTGCCTGCTGCAGCAGCCGTTGCGCAGGGCTGGTGGTGCAAGACTGAGCCATGGGCAGGGCAGGGACACCATGGAGAGGATGCCAGGCAGCAGCCACTGGGCGGGGGACACCATACAGGGGACTCTGGACAGGGGAACTTGGGGTCCCCGTCCCAGCCTCTCCCCTGCTGTCCCTGGGGCTGTGGTGTTTGAGCACAGGGCTGTGCCACAGTCCTGGCAGTACCTGCACAAGCAGGTGGGCAGTGGAGGTGGTGGAGTGCTACTTGTGTCTCCTGTGCCATGTTAAATGCCACCGGCTTTGCTCCAGGCTTGGGCACTGCACTGATCTGTCTCGTTTTAAATGAGGCCAAGGACTACTAATGATCAGCATTTCTTTTATTGCAAGTGCTGAAAGCACGAATGCTCCTGGGGAGCATTCCCACACCCCAGGAGGAACAGGTACTGTGGGAGCAAGGGATGTGTGTCAGAGCACCTCTCCCTAGCACCCACGGGCAGCACTGTGCCACGGGCTCCCCACATGGCCAGGCACACCAGGCTGGGAGCACCTGGGCTGCCTCTTCTGGGCTGCAGAGCTGGGTCCCCCAGGACCCCTGGGTGCTCAGTGCAGGTAAGGACCCCGAGAAGGGGCCACAGTAACCGCCTGGGAGGAGCAGGGGGCCCGTCACTGCCCAGGGCTGCCCGGGGATGGGGCTGTTCCAGTATTGCGGGCAGTGTGGGGTGCAGAGCTGAGCAGCGGCTTTTTCCCTGTGATGTCAGCAAGCATCACACAACCAAACCCACCAGCATCCCCCTCCCCGTGGAACCCTCGCCCCCAGCCCCCACCAGGCACTGAGCAGCCCTGTCCCCGGGGGGGGTGGCTGGGTGCTGGGGCCAGTGGGAGGCACTGGGAGCCCTGGATTTGCATCTCTGCAGCACCCGCAGCCCCGGCGCTGTGAGCAGCAACCGGGGGAACCTAATGGTCCCTGAATGAAATAATACCCGGGTTGACAGGCTCTGCGACAGCCCTAATTAATAACTGGTACGAACATGGCTGTCGGGACAGGCTGATGAGGGGCCAGCAGGGCCCAAGATCTGGGCAGGTTGGGACAGTCCCTGTCCCGGCACCCATCTGCATCCCCCTGCCCCCAGTCCCCACGTGGTGGTGGCTGATCCTGGCTGTGGTGACAGCTAGGATGAGTGTCCAAGGCAGGAGGGATGTGGGCTGCTCCTTTCTCTGTGCATGCAGACAAGGCAAAGATGGGCACCGGGAATTAGGGATGCAGCAGGGAGGGTCACACTGGAGGTGTGACCGCTGTGACTGTCGGTGTCTGCCTGCTCCCTGGAGGAGGGTTGGATGGAACCCTCCAGCCTGCCAGGTGGCATTAGCACCTGCGGTGTGGGCAGGAGTGATGTGGGCAAGAGCAGCCCCTGGCTGCCCGTCTTGGGGCAGCACCGGCGATGGGCTCGGCTCCTGCAGCGTGGCAGCCCCAGCCCGCGCTGGCAGGTGCCCCAGGCTGGCGCATCCCCGAGCAGCTGAGTCAGCACGGCCGGCGCTGCCGGTGCTGCCGATGACTTGCAGATCTGCAGCGGGGCTATTCCCGCTGGGTTTCCATGTGTCCCCGGCGCGGCTCTGCCGCCGCCCTCGCAGGCGCGACGGCCCTGTGGGCTGGGGATGGCAGCTGCCAGCGCGTCCCCTCTGCAGCCCTCTGCCATCCCCCAGCAACATAAATTCGCGACACACACAATTAAGGAGCTTGTCTCCTCAGGCTGAGCCACAGATGGATTTCACGGGCGAGAGGCTGCCACGGCACGTTGTAAAGCATCTGGGGGGCTGCGGCCGCTGCCCTGTGTGGCCCCGGGGCTGCCGTGGGGGCTGCGGCCGCGCCGTGGTGGGCGGCTGTGTGCTGCCCACACGTGTGTGAGGGGGGAGAGCCCACGGGGGCACGCTGGGCCGTGAAGATGGACAGTGGGTGAATGGGTGGATGTGCAGGAGAGTTGCAGGCTGTGGGCTGCCCAGCTGTGTGGGTGGCACCTCCAGCCCCCCACAAACCCCCAACAGTCTTCGGCCTTTGGCGTGGGTGCAGCTCACCCAGTTTGACCGGGGCAACCAGGCCCGCTGCGTTAGAGCAAAAGGCCTAATCAAATATTTAACAGTTAATTGATCCCTGTATGGTGTTTGCCAAGGGGCCATCAACACTCCTCCCTGCCTCACCTCCCTGCCTGCCCAGCCCCACTCCCCTTCACTGCCACCACTGGCACTGGGACACTGGCAGGTGCCAGTGCTGTGCAGCCCCCCACAGCAATGCTGCCAGTCGGGCTCTGCTTTGCCCCACGTTGGGCTTCAAAATGGGGTCTGCCTGGGTCTCCCTCCCCAAGGGCAGAGATGTGCCAACTTCAGGAGTTAAACCCCACGGAGAAGTGTCCATCCTCCTACCCAAGCCCCAGTGCACTAGGTAGACAGGGCCTCAGAGGGGGAGAGGATCGGGACTCAGCTGATAGAAACGTGAGCCCAGAGCCACTGCAGCACAGAGACAGACCAGGGTTTGGGGGGGCTGTGGAGTAGTGGGGTGGGGGGCCTGGGTCTGGCTGCGGGGACAAGGACTCCATCTGTGGGCAGGTGGCAGCCCAGGCACCCCAGGTACACCAGCGGCTAAGGGGCACGGTGCCACTCTCTTGGCAGGGTAACCAGGACACCACGGCTCCGCCGGACGCGATGGCTCAGCCCTACCCCCCGGCCCAGTACCCCCCGCCCCCCCAGAACGGAATCCCCGCAGAGTACGCGCCACCGCACCCCCACCCCACGCAGGACTACTCGGGGCAGAGCACAGTACCGGAGCACGCCATGACCCTCTACACACCAGCACAGAGCCACGCCGAGCAGCCGGGCACCGACGCCAGCACACAGTCCATAGCAGGGACACAGACGGTACCGGTAAGGCAGCGGGTCAGGGGGCACGGGGGGCCCAGGGCATTGCCGGAGCATCCGGGAGGGTGCTGGGGCAGTGGTGCTGCCTGGCTGCAGTCCCACGGGGCACCAGGCTGGGTGCTCCCACCATCGCCTCTCCTCGCAGCACCCCCCCTCAATTCTAATCACTTGTAGTCCACCTGCTTGGCTCTGGTCCACCGGATCATGGCAATTACAGATCTGGAACTCAGCACTGGGAAAGCGCTGAGCTCAGCATTTCCCAGTGCTTCCACATGGCCCCACAGGCAGTGTCTGCACCCCTGCCTCAAGCACCCCCACAGCCCTGCCATCATCCCCCTGGCTCACCAGGATGCAGGGACACCCATGGGGTGCTGCCTGAGGCTTGGGGACCGCTGGTTTCAGGGTGTCCTTGGGGGCAGGCAGGGCCAAGCACAGGGCAGGGGGACATTCCCCAAGACTGGAGCCCCAGCAGGGACATGAGTCTGGCACGGCCAGGGGCTGATGGTGGTGGTGCCTCCCACAGCAGACAGACGAGGCGGCACAGACAGACAGCCAGCAGCTACATTCCTCAGACAACACAGACAAGCAGCAGCCTAAGAGGTTACACGTCTCCAACATCCCCTTCCGATTCCGGGACCCTGACCTGCGACAAATGTTTGGGGTGAGTCCAGCCCCATCCAGCCACCATGTCACCTGCTCCCTGCTCGATGCTGCCCTGTGTCACCATCGGGACACTGACACTGTCCCCTTCCAAGGGCCCATCCTGTGCATGGAGTGACACAGAGCCCTTGTCTCCCCTCACTATCCCCTTCCTAGCCCTCATTAGGACTCAGAGCAGTGCTGGCTAATGAGATTTTGGGTGACACTCCCAAAGTCCTGGCAGAGTGGGAGCCATGGGAGGGATGAGGGCTCTCCCCTGCATGGCCCTGAGAGTCCCTGGGCCTGACCCCCAAGGCAGCCCCTGGCCCATCCCTGGCACAGAGCCCCATGCCAGCAGCCCCGGGTGTGGGGCCAGGGGCTCTACGGGCACTCACCCTTGTGCTCTCTCCACTTGCAGCAATTCGGGAAGATACTGGATGTGGAGATCATTTTCAATGAGCGGGGCTCCAAGGTGGGTGCTGCCCACAGCTGGCACCGTATGGCGAGTCCTGGGGAGGGGGTCAGCGGAGCCGGGTTGCCTGGCAGCACTGTAACCTGCTCTCCTCTCCTGCCCCATGGGATCTTGGCGTGGGATGCCCCATCTCGGGGTAGCTCCTGCACCAACTGGGGTGGCCCTGGCACTGGAGGGAAGGAAGGGCTTGCTCTGCCCCCCCACAGGCAGCTCATGTCCCTCTGTGTCTGGATGTCTCTGTTGTATCTTCCCCGTTTTCTGTGCCCCTCTCCCAGACTCTTCTCCCAGCTTGTGGGCGATGCTGAGGCCTCAGCCGGGACCCCCAGCCCCTGCGGGGACCCCAGCCCGGGCTCTCCATCTCTGCACTGTGGCAGCCTCACCTCTGCGCCAGCTCTCCTGATTCACCCCCTCTCTCTCTCTGTCCCCGCACCCTCTCTCTGTCTCTCTCTCTCTGTCTCTTTCTTTCTCCTTTTCTCCTCTGCTCACAGGGTTTTGGGTTTGTAACTTTTGAAACTAGCACAGATGCCGACCGGGCACGAGAGAAGCTGAATGGCACCATCGTAGAGGGCCGGAAGATTGAGGTGCTCAGATAAGTGTGCTAGTGCCGTGCCATGCCTGCGTGTGCGTGTCCCCTGCCCGGGCTGCGGGATGCTTGAGGGCAGCTCTGGGTCCTGGGTGCCCCCGGGGAGCTGTGCCCAGCCTTTGCATGTGTCCCTGAATGTGGCACAGGAGCATGTGTGCCGGCTGCCAGGAAGTTCATCGCTTGGCACAAGGAGCGGCCCAAAGGAACCTCCCATGTGCGGGGAGAGCCGGGATTTCAGCTGGGGCTTTGTTCTGCCTGGTACAGATGGGTCTGGCAGAGAACCCCCCTGCAGCCCTGTGCCTGCTGTGTAGCTGCCCCACACTCTGCAGGGAGCTTTAGGGCTCTGCCCCATGTGCCGTTCCCACCTGTCCTGTGCCGGAAGGGAGGATCCACTCAGGGCTCTGCACCCTCAGTGCCAGAGGTTACCTGTCCCTGGAGGCTTTGATTTCTCCAAGCCTGGCACAGGCATCAGGCTCTGCCCATTCATCGGCAGCTCCTCACTGGTGACCGGCAAGCAGTGGGAAGCAGAATGGCACATGGCAGAGGGAATGGGACAAAATGTCCCAGCAGTGCTGAGGGCAGGGAAGGAGCCTGGCAGGGCACGGCAGCGCCCCATGGATGGGGAAAACATGGTCCAACAAAGCCAGGCCTGAGCATGGCACCGCAGCACTCGGGGCATCAGCCACCAGCCTGACCCACGCTCGTTGCTGCAGCCAGGAGGCCTGGCCTGGCTGGGGGTACGAGCAGGTCTGCGTGTGGTGGGGCGGCTGCGGGCAGAGACTTGCCTCGTGACAGCTCCGCCGCAGCCGGCGTCCTTCGCTCCGCACCCGCAGCAGCAGCGAGATGGGCCGAGCACAGCGAGCGGGCCCTCTGGACCACGGCCTCACCAGCCCCACGGCCCGCAGGCACTGAGCCCCCGTCCCTCTCTCTGCAGGTGAACAATGCCACAGCCCGCGTCATGACCAACAAGAAGGTGGCCAACCCTTACACCAACGGTAAGGGCCAGTGTCCAGAGAGCAGGGACTGCAGTGGGCAGGGGCATCCCCTGGGCACACTCACTGCCTGGCTGCCGTGGAGCTCTGACTGTGGAGAGCAGCCATCTCTGCCCAGTGCAGGAGTACAACCCCTCCATGCCCTCCTCCTGCCTGGGGATGGGGCTGTGGCCCCTCAGAGTGCCACGGGAGCAGTGCTCTGTCCTCACTGGCTCTCTCTGCCCACAGGCTGGAAGCTGAACCCAGTGGTGGGAGCAGTCTATGGCCCCGAATTCTACGCAGGTAATAACTGAGTTGCAGCTGTCCCTGCCACAGGTGCCCCCCAAACATCAGCTCTGCATTCTGTCTGACCTTGCCACTGCTCAGCACAGCAAGCCCATGTGTGTCCCCTCCTCCCACAGTAACGGGATTCCCATACCCCACCACGGGGACAGCCGTGGCCTACCGAGGGGCACACCTACGGGGACGGGGACGCGCCGTCTACAACACCTTCCGAGCTGCGCCGCCACCGCCGCCCATCCCCACCTACGGCGCGTGAGTATCCACGGCCACGGCGGGGCCCTGCTGGGGCGGGGGGCGTGTGCTGGCACTGCTCTGGGTCTGCAGCAGCTTCACCAGGCTCTGACACATCAGGAATGGGCTGCAGCTCCCACAGCACTTGCTTGGCCATGGACTCTCTGCAACCCCTAGGCTGCTGCCCTCAGGGTGACCCATGCACTCACCAGCCTCCTGTGCCCCAAGGCACGGGATGTTATTCCAGCCAGGATGGTTGGTTTAATGAAGACTCTCTCCTGACACATGCGGCTGTGCTGGCATTGGGCACGGACATGGCCATGGCCATCTGCAGCTGCTCAGCTGCTCCCAGCAGCTATCATGCTCCAGACTCCTCCATCCCTGTAGCACCCCTGGCCCTGGGCCATGCTGTCCACCTGTCCCTAGGTCCCTGCCCAGAGTGCCAGCCTGGACATGCCCTCGAGGGCCTGCACAACCACTCCTCACCCCTCAGCTGCGCTGTTGAGGCAGCTCCCCTCGTTCACCACCCTCATTCTGCTGCTCCCCTCGTCTGGGGACACTGGCCGGGCTCTGACGCCTCCACCTCATTTCCAGGGTCGTCTACCAGGACGGGTTCTACGGAGCTGAGATCTATGTAAGTGACACTGTGCCCAGGGCTGGGCCGTGACGGGGACCCCATGCCAGGGCAGGGAGCAGGCAGCACTGGGCATCTCCATGGTGGGCTCTGCCCCTGCCACCCCCTTTTCCTGGGAGGCAGAGCATGAACAGAATGTGGCTCCTCTGGAGCGATCTGGGTGGCACTGCATGGGGTCCTGTGCCCTGTCTTGTGCCCACCAGCCCCCTTGCGGGGCCAGCACCACGTGGGATTTACGGTCTCAGTGCCTTACACCCACATTTAACCTCTGTGTCTGAGGAGCCAGCAGCGATATTTCAGGCGGGCGCTGAAGGATTTATCTAACGTGGCACCTCATTAAAGCAAGTGGGGAGGTGACATTCTCTCCTCTGGAAATTTAATTTTTTAAGGTTAATGTTTGTGAAAGCCCTTGGGGAATGGTAATGAGGCTGCTGCGTGCCCAGTGGCACCAGCACTGGCTCCCCACAGGCCTCACCACTGTAATGTGCAGTGCCATGGGGCACTCAGCTGCCCTCACCCCGGTCCCCCCCGCCGTGGGTGCTGCCCCCTGACCAGTCTCTCCTCCCTGCAGGGGGGCTATGCTGCCTACAGGTACGCCCAGCCTGCGGCAGCAGCGGCAGCGTACAGTGACAGGTAAGCACCGCGGGCACCGCGCTGGGGGGAGCCCCGTGTCACCCCCTGCACTGCTGGCTCTGACACCCCCAGCTCTTGTGCACTGCAGGATGGGCAGGGTCAGGCATGGGGAAGGTGTCCTGCAAACTGGGACCCCTCTGCTTCCCTCAGAGCTGGGACTGGAAAGGGCTGGCACCACTGGAGGGAGATTCCGGGGGGCTCCCAGGCACAGCTGGGCAGGAGGGCTCCAAGGGGAGACAGAACCCCCACTCTTGTCACTAACACCCACCACTGTGTTTGCTCCTAGTTACGGCAGAGTGTACGCAGCAGCAGACCCCTACCACCACACCATCGGCCCCGCCGCCACGTACAGCATCGGCACCATGGTAAGAGCAGCCCCTCGGCCTTCCTCTGCTTCCGGGGGGCTGCAGCCAGCCCGGGGAGGGGGCCAGCACGGCAGCCGGCCAGCCTGCAGGGCATGGGGCACCCCCGCACACGGGGACTGTGGGAGGGGAGCGGGGACAGCGCAGCCCCTGCCTGGCTCTGTCTGCAGGAGAGAAGACCCCCCGCCCTGCACCTCTGTTCCATGTACCCCTCACACCCTGCGTAGTCCTGCCCATGCACTCTGCTTCCCGGGGGCTTGGCTACACCCCACGCCAGCTGCCTGCTCAGTGTCCCAGGGCCCTGCCTGGGGTCTGGGACTCCTTCTCTCATTCCAGTGCAGGGCATTGTCCCCAGGCCCCCACGTAGAGCCACACTCAGGGAGCACTGCAGCCCCCTATGCACTGCAGCTCTTGGCTAGCTCTGACAGCATCAAAGATGAAAAATCTCCACTCATGGGTAGGACCTCAAAGCCAACCCACCTTTCTCTGCCTTTTTTTACTCCTTTGGCACCCCCAGCCCCAGGCAGCCACTAGTGAGGGGCCGTGGGCACTCCATCCTGGGGGTTTCCAACCCCGTGGCACAGCAGGGACAGGCTCCTCGGTGGGCACATCATGGCGGTGCCATGGCTGGGGCACATGGCACCCTCTGGTCCCAGGGCAGTACCCATGGCCGCCACAGAGCCTGGGCAGCACTGGGCACCCTGGCCTTGCCCAATCCTCATGTCCCAAGAACAGCAGGAATTTGTTATCAGTTGAAAGAGGAAAAAAAAGAAGAAAAAAGGGAAGATCTGGGCTTTGCCTCTCTCCAAATACTGATTGGCTTTTTTTTCATCTTTGATGTTGCAGGCTAGTCTATACCGAGGAGGGTACAGCCGCTTCACTCCCTACTAGCAAGACAGACCCAGCCCCCCCACCACTGCCCCCGATGCTCACTAGCACCAAACCAAACCAGGCAGACAGAGCCGAGGCCGAGCCTGCGGAGGACCCGCGGGCACTGCCTGGGTGGCCGGGGCTGGCGCCGGGCTCTGCGGGGCCGCGGCACCCACACCTGTAGGGTTACTGAGCCGCTCCGTCCCGCCGCCACGCACCTCTCCTGCTCCGTCCGCCCGCCCCAGGGACCGCGGGGAACGGGCCCAACCCTCGGCCCCAGTGGCACCCCATTTCCAGAGCTGGGGTGCAGGGTCCCCCCACAGGCACTGCCCTGGCTGGAGTGCAGAGGGCTCGTTCCCCTGTGAGGCAGGAGGGGATGCTCAGCCCGCCGGGGTGCTCGGCCCACAGGGATGCTTGACCCGAGGTGCTGGGGCATGGGGCGATGGCAGCTCCCCAAGCAGCCCCTCTGCCCCCATAGGAGAGAGAGAAGCCAGCGGGGGCTGCTGCCAGCTCTGGAGACAGATGGGGTTGGGGAAGGTGCAGGACCCCAAGGCACCCCCGGGCAATAGCACTTCTCTGGGCTGACCGTGCTGCTCTGCAGAGCTGAGTGCATGAGGCTGGGCTGGCTGTATGGGCTCGGGGGGCCAGGTTGGTGCCTGTGTTCCCCCTGGCCAGTGGCTCAGCCAGGCTGCTCCAGCGAAAGACCTGCCTCTCTTGTTTCTGTTGTAGTGAACCCACGGCTGTTTCCTTCTGGGACCAGGAAGGGCAAAAAAATACACACACACACACACACACACAAAAAAAAAAACAAACAAAAAAATTAAAAGCAAAGCAACAAAAAAAGAAAAACAAAGCCAAGCGGAAGCAGCCAAGTGAGTCCCAAACTGTCCACAAGCACCGAGCGAGCAAGTCCCGGAGGAGCCGTGGCGAGCACCGGTGGCCGGACGCGCCGGAGGGACCCGCTGCGCCCCGGCCCACAGCCCGGCAGGGAGGGAGCTGGCATGGGGGTCCGTGGGGGTCCACGGGGCCCTCACCTGCCCAGGCGCAGGGCCTGGGCACCACGTCTTCCTTTCCCCGGTGTGGCAGCGCTGGGGGTGCCGGCAGAGCGTTGCACCCCTGCCTGGCTCGGGGGACCGGGTGACAGGGTGGGGACCCAGCTTCGTGCTGCCCGAGACCCGGCGCTGCCGGCCATCAGCGTGTCAAGTGTGCGAGGCCTCGGCTCCAGTGTGGAACTGGGGCGGCGGCGTGGCCGCGGTGCTGAGGCGTAGCAGGGGACAAGCCTCTGCCTTTTAAAGGGAATTTTTGTTAAGAGGAGCTTGCAACTCGCTTGCGACCCCTTCCCCTCCCTCCATCCCTGACACCCTGTGCTCCCACCCTGCCTGGAGCAGCCCTGACTGACGCCGGGCCAGGGACTGCCCCAATCCTGCTCCTGCTCCCGCCTGCTCCGCAGCGTGGGTCATGCTCACAGCCACCCTGCCCAAGGCAGCAGGACCCCCCAGCCCTGGGCGTGGGGTCTCAGCTGCTGCATCACCCGTGGGGACCTGCCTGAGCCCCGGGGTTGGGCTGCAGCCGCTGGCACACTGGCTCCGGTGGCTGATGGCACGGGGTGCTGTGGAGCCCACCCTGGGGTGCAGCCCCGTCCCATGGGCGGCCTCGCACTCAGCCCCTTGCCCCCCACCCACGTGGCTCTGCCACTCCTCAAACCTCACTTTATAGTCTGCAGATGCCCCTGACGCCCCAGCGATGAGCTCCCCCTTTTCTATTCCCGGTGTACATAGCCCCGGCCCCCGCCCGCCCCCGTGTACAAAGCTCCGTCCATCGCTGTACTGGCTTCTCCCTTACAGCACCCCTGCGCCGCCCCGGCGCGCGGGCTGGCGCCGGCCCATCCTGTATGCTTAAAGGTGTGACCATTCTAATAAACAGTATTATTATTATTATTATTATTATTATTATTATTATTATTATTACAAGGATTATTATTATTATTATTATTATTGAAATTATTAATAAAGATTTCTTTCTTCAACCAGGGCAACTCAGGTTTTGACTGGGGTGCTGGTGCGGGGGCGTGGGGCTGCGGCTGCCACAGCAGGTCCAGTCATGCTGAGCAGGGGGCTGCAGCCTGTGGGTGAGGGGGGGACCTACGGAGCCCTTGGCCTCACCATGACGAGGGAGCAGGGTGCGGCACAGGGAGCCCTTCCTTGGCTGGGCTTAGCCCTTCATTCTTCAAACCATCAAGTAATTCGTTCCCCAGCGTGTTCCCACCCCACCACTGGCATTGACGTCCCTGATCGGAGCCCACATTGTTTGGGGACAGGGCCAGCACACAGAGGGTGTGTGGCTGAGTACCCCACTGCGGGCGCGCTCGCCTGCTTCTGCCTGCTAATTGCTTGCTCACCAGACTGTGAGAAAATAATTGCTGCTATAAATTTTCTCTCCTCCTCAGAAGATGCTCAGGGGAGGCAGCACAGGCTGATGGCACTGGGCTGGGTCCACGGTGATGGGCACAGTGGCCACCCATGCTGGCAGCTCCCCACTGGACTGGGCCCTGAGGGGAGGGGGTATGGGGTTTGGGGTTCTTGGGACAAGTAGCCCCATCCTGTGGACACACAGCTTGCAGGCAGTGAGGGCTGCAGGAGCTGGGGGGCAGGTCACACATGTAGGGGGGTCCCTGCCAGCCCATCACAGGACCCTGGTCAGCACCCAGCGGGCCCCCACGGTGAGGGCTGAGCACAATCACAGATTGGGAGAAGAGGGACCCACCTATCCAGGGTAATGAAATGCAGCCTCTACCATTGGTGTCCCCCACCCGCAGCCCACCCACCACATGGAGGAAACACAACACGGGCCGCACCACGGTTGCTTTAATGCCCATCTGAGCTGGTGCCACTGCCTGGTGAGGAATAGACCAGCACGAGGCGGCCCCAGCGGTCGGGGTCCACGGGCAGCTCATCCCGCAGCACCGGTTCCACCAGCAGCTCCAGCCGGCAGGACTGCCCGGGCGTCGGCCGCGGCACCGGCAGCCCCACGGCACGGAACAGGCAGCCCTGTGCCAGCCCCAGCAGCTGCGGTGCCGTCTGGCCTCGGCGGCACCGGGCACCCTGGCTGAGGACACGGAAGCATCTGGCACGGCCAGGCGGGAAGGACCAGCGCAGGGTGAGGCTGAGTGAGAGCTCCTCAGGCTCGGGGCCCTCCTGCCACCAAAGCTGCGAGGCTGTCACACTGAGCACCTGTGGCGGGGAAGCCGCCACGCTGGCCGTGTCCAGCACCTGTGAGGGAACCACAGGGCTGTCAGGGAGCAGCAGGCACCCTCCCACCTTCCCAGAACAAGGGTGGCATCAGGCAGGTGGCTCCAGCTGACAGCGGCAGGCACTCACCCGGACCTCCCCAAGGAGGCAGGTGAAGGATGTCTCCTGCGGGCTGGGCTGCTGGCGGGACACAATCACAGAGAGGTCTCGCAGGGTGCAGTCCTGCAGCTCCAGCTCATAGCACCTGAGAGGAAAGGGGCAGAGCAGGAATTGTACCAGGGAGCCACGGGGTCTCATGCCTGCCTGTGGGGACAGGATGCAGGCAGGGCACTCACCGGCTGGTCCAGCCATGGGAGCCACGGTGGCAAGCAGCAAGCAGCTTGGCAAGTCCAGGCGGTGGAGCCGGGAGGAACCGGGGGTGATACCGACCATTGGGCTCTGCAAGAGGGAGCCAGGTCAGGGGGCAGGGGGCTGAGCTGGTCCCGCGCCACACAGCGGGTGCTCACTGCAGAGAGCATGGCGAGACGGGGTCCTCACCAGGCAGGGAGGTGGGGTTGCCCTCAAGGCAGGTCCCTGAGTCCCAGGTGGTGACCTCCAGTGCCACCACAAAGTCATCAGACTGTGGCCCCTCCAGCTTGTAGAGCAGGGTCAAGAAGAGCTTGGGAGGTGCCGGCATCTGCAAAGAGAAGAGGCTGATGACCCCAAATCCACCCAGAGAGAGAGAGAGAGACAGAGACAGAGAGAGAAACAAAGATACATTGGGTTAGGTGTGCTGGGCAGTGTGGGCAGAGCCCCAGCTCACTTGCCATGAGGCCCTGGGGCCGCACAGCTTGGGCCAAGCTGGCTGTGCTGTGCCAACATGGTGCCAGCCTGGTGCTGAGGAGGGGACAAAGGGCTTTGCCCCAACTCACCGGACGGCCACGCGCTCCTCGCCGGGGGGAATGGTCCCCTGCAGCCTCAGGGAGCTGCCCCCACACCAGGCATCCTGCAGGCAGCAGCTGGTGCTCAGCCTGCCCTGGTGTTCTGGGTACAGGGGCTGGATCTCCTGCATGCTCAGGTCATACCAGGGCCCAGACTCTTCATCCTGCAGCACAGGGAGAGCTGGGCTGGGGGAGCCAAGAGCAGGGACCCCCTGCCCATCCCAACCCAGTCCAGCCTGACCAGAGCTGTCACCCTGCACCCACCTTTCCATCCAGGAACCTGCTGGTGCCCATGCCCAGGCTGAAGGAGGTGGCGAGGGGCAGTGTGCAGATGCTGTGTGTGGGCAAGTACTCAGCCAGCAAGCCCCAGAACCTGGAGGCAAAGGTGGGTGTCAGGGCAGAGCCCCCTGCTATAGTTGCTGCCCTGTATGGCCTAGAGCACCGTGTCGGCTGTGGCAGAATGGGACCAGCTGGCTCCTGGCCAGCAGCCCATGTGCCAGCCACAGTGCCCTGGCAGCCACGGTGTCCTGGCAGCCCTGTTCCTGCCGCCTCACAGTCCTCCTGGCCCAGCCCCATTCCTCCACAACCTCCTGCCGAGCTGCTCTCACCTATTCTCGTTCTGCAGGAAGTTTTCCTCCCCCAGGTGCTCATAGACCCAGCCGGGAGCGAAGATGGCAGCGGAGAGGCTGTGCTGGCGGATCAGGCGCAGGGACTGCAGAGATGAGTGGTGAGCAGCACAGGCCAGACCATGTAGTCACTTTGTCACCTGTCTTGTCCCTGCTCCCCCAGATCCCACTGGCCCCGTGGTGAGGCAGAACACTGTGGGAATGTGCTGTGGCATCTCCCTCTCCAGGGATGGCAGCTTGGGGAACCCTCAGCTCCCTCTCCATGCATGTCCAGGAGCTCTGGGATCCCCCACTCCTCACCAGTTCATCCCCAGATAAGCAGCCCATTGGTGGGAGCTCAGAGCCCTGCACCAGGGGAGGTCCAAGGTCCCATTCTGGCCCAGCCCTGTCACACTCACCTTGTCAGTGTCGAAGCCACCACCGATTACGTCCCCACGGGCAAAGACATCAACACCAACATAAACGTCAGCGTGGCGTGGCCCGGCCAGCCTGAGTGTGTGCTCCAGCTGCTTCTCCTTCCAGTTGTAGTTGGTGAACAGCCCATCACAGGCATCGAAGAACACCCTGGGGATGAGGGTCAGGGTGGCAGGGTAGTTGCTGTGGCTGTCCTCACAAACACCCCCACGCACTGAGGGCTGCACAGGTCATGCCCTGACTACTCCTGCACAGGGTTTGGGGCGGGCTCACGCCCCCCACCCAGGTTCAATTTTGCCGACCTCACCTATTGTCCTCATTCAGCTCATTCTGCCACCTCAGCGTGCCATCCTGCAGGACGCTGTCGTACCAGATCACCAGCCCCCCTGGCACAGCGCTGTGCACCCGTGCCGTCAGGTCCCGCAGGAAGGGGGGCAGGTTCCCCACTGCTGCTGCCTGGCAGGAGAGAGCAGGGAGAGGTGGGTGAAGGGTGTGGGATGGGATCTCCCTATGGGTGAAATACGAAGGCAGGGAGGTGGGCAGGGAAGGCAGGGAGGTGAGCAGGGGGAAGGCAGGGAGGTGAGCAGGGCCACCATGACTTACGCTCAGCGTGTTCTCGATGTTGACCAGCCAGCCATCGAAGCGGTAGTGCTGGGCGATGCGGGCCAGCTGCTCGGCCACGGCACCGAACGCCTCCTCCCCGCCAGCCAGGAACGCCTCACACATCTTCTCCCCGTCCGTCCACTCCGTGATGAACGTGCCTGGGGTGACGGCAAGGGCAGCATCAGCCACATGCCCCAGTGAACCCACTGCACGCCTGGGGCTGCCCCAGGCTCAGCCCTGTCCTCACCCAGCACGGGGACACCGTTCCGGTGCGCCGCGTTGGTCCAGACCACGGGCGGGATGGTGACAGTGTGGTGACTGAAGTAGACAAAGATGTCGATGTAGCGCCAGTGGTAGAAGACGTAGGGGTTGCGTGTGGCTGAGCCCTGGATGAACCTGCAGAGAGAAAAGAGGGTTGGGCAGTGTAGGAAGGACGCTGGCAGATGCTGCAGGGCTGGGTAGGAGCCTGACTCACACCTGAGAGCTGTGCACAGCTGTGGCTCTGACCCAGCCCTGAACATCCCAGCCTGAGCAAGGTTGCTGAGCACTGGCACCAAAAGCCAAATGCCCCATCCCTGCCCACCTGTGGCTGAGCTGGAAGGAAACATCATCCAGAAACAGAAGCGGTTTGGGGGTTGAGACATCAAGCCCCGCTACTGCATCTCCCCTCCACCCAGCACGTACCTGTCCTCCAGGTACCCGCCACGCATGTCATGGCACACCAGTGTCCGGGGCCTCCTGCTGTGGAGTGGGGGCTGGCGCTTGGCCAGCGGCACGGCCGAGATGTTGAAGTCGTCGTTGCTGTTGGGCTGCCAGGCCAGCAGCTCTTCCAGGCCGGACAAGAAGAAGCTGATGGGCTCTGTCGTCTTTGTGTCGAAGTACCGCGCTGGGGGCGATGGGGAGACGGGACAGGGTCAGCAGAGAGCACTGCCTGAGCAGCTCGCCACCGGCACTGGCACCAGACTGTCCTCATCCCGGCAGGGCCCCAGCGGTGCAGCGGGCCCCTCTCACGGTGCCTCACCTGGCAGGGGCTGCGGGCGGTCATTGATGGTGTCGTGCAGGACGGTGGTTCCCCGGGTCTCCGCCGCCGGCTGGATGCTGCCCCGGGATGGGGGTGAGTACCGGGCCGGACCAGCACTGCGGTCAGCGCCCTCCGGGGCCCCGCGAGCCCGGGCACCGGTCCCCATCCCGGTCCCGATCCCTATCCCAGTCCCCATCCCCATTCTGGTCCTGATCCTGAACCCCATTCCGCTCCTAGTCCCGGTCCCCACCCCGGCTCCGATTCCCATCCCGGCCCGATCCCCACCCCGGTGCCCATCCTAGTCCTGGTCCCGATTCCCATCCTGGTCCCCGTCCCGGCCCCGGTCTGGGTCCCGGTCTTGATCACAGCACCGATCCCGGTCCCGATCGCGGCCCCGGCCCCGCCATCCACCTCCGCCGCCGCCGCCCGGCCCGCTCCGCCTCCGCCGGCTCCTCTGCCCCGGAGTCGGTTCCCGTCCTCTTCCCACGCCGCCCGGGCCCCTCCGGCGCCTCCGCCATGGCGCTGCTGCCGCCGCCGCTGCCGCACTGACCGCGGCGCCGCCGCCACCGGGCCCGGCTTTCCCGGGGGCGCGGCCCCGGAGCTCCGCCCTCCCGGCCCCGCACGGCCCCCGGCACCGCCCGCGAGCCACGGGCGGGACGTGTCCTGGGATGCACCGCGGGTCCTGGAGTAGGGGCGTGAGTCCTGGGGTGGGGACGTGTCTCCCGCGATGGGACATGTATGCTGGGATAGGACGTGTGTCCTGGGATGGGATACATGACCTGGGATGGAACCACATGTCTCTGGGTGGACTTTATGTTCTGGGATGGGACATGCGACCTGGGATGGCACGAGTGTGCTGGGATGAGGGGCCATGTGTCCCAGGATGGGGATGTGTCTCCCAGGATAAGACATCTGTACTGGGACTGGGCTGTGTGTCCTGAGATAGAACATGTGTCCCAGGATAGGATCTGTGTGCTGGGATGCAAACTGTGTCCCATAGCAGACCCTGCTGTGCAGACTGGGATGGCGATGGTAGCTGGTCCTGAGGGGCTGGTGCTGCCACGAGACTTTGGCCCTGCCATGGGACTGGGCTGGGGCCCTGCTGCCCACACCACACAGGCACAGCAGTGGATGCCCTGACCAGCCTCACCTGGACATCCTCCATCCCCCACCTCCCCACCCGTGGTGCCAGGGCTCTATTTGAGTTCAGCCTGAGCCCCCACTCCTCTCTCTGATGTGCTTGAGGTGCTGGTCTCCAGCTGCAGCCCTGATCAGCCCAGCCATGGACCTGCCCTTCCAGACCCTGACTCCCAGCTTCACCTCAGACCTGTCTCCTCTCTGTGGCTGGATGACCTGGACTCTTGGCAACCCTCCCCAGCCTGCCCTGTTCCCAGGCTGACAGTTCTGTCACTGTGCTCAGCTGCCAGCCCTCAGGACACAGCCGATCCCGTGCAGACCCAGCACAGGATCCCTGTCTCTCTAGGGACAGTCTGCCCTTCCCTCTCCACTCCCAGCCCGACAGCACTGTACCAGCCCACGGCTCTCAGGAAGCCCCAGCACTCCAGAAGCAGAAATCTGTCGTGAGCCCTTTGGAGCCTCCATACACACAAAGCAAGAGGACACTGAGGATGTGAGCAAGGCTGGAAACGTGGGGTGTTTAATGTAGCATGAGCTGTACAGGGAGGTCAGAATGCTGCCCCACACCGCTGCGGCATCTACACAAACAAGAAGCCTGGCCATCAGATAATCTAACGGAAGAGGAAGTGGCTGAGGCCAAAGGTTCTGTCAGGGCTGCCGGTGGGGAGCCAGCCCCTCCCTAGCAGAGGCTGTGGCAAGCAGTGACGGGACCTGCAGAGGGAACTGACGCAATCCATTCCCACCAAGGGTACCCAGCCCCATGCTGCGATGCCCACCCCACAGGCCCCCAGCTCTGCAGAAGGAAAGGGGGCCCTTAGTGGTTCATTGCTTTTCCTGATGGTGCTGAGCACCTTCTGCCCATCTGAGGCAGGGAACACAGCATAGTGCATGGAGGAGGAACACGGTGCACGTGTCTGCGCTGGCTTGCACCAGGGCACCAGCAGTCATGCTGTTCCCCTGGTGCCAGCTCAGCCAGTGCCACAGTGGGCTCTGCCCAGCAAACCCGGCTATGGAGCAGGTGGGAGGGGCTCCCTGCCCACCCCAGGTGAGCAGCTGCTTCCCAGTCACAAATGTGGCAGAGGCTGGAAATGGCTCCAGCTCCTCCAGGTGCTTCTGATCGGTCTCAAGAAGCTGGAGTGGGGGAATTCACACATTGAGGCAGGTGCTGAGCGTAGTAGCAGAAGGGTGGGTGGCTAACAGCATAATGGGGGTGGCTTGCCCAGGATGAGAGGGCACAGGGGCTCCTTGGCCACCCGGTCTGGTGCAGAAGGAGTTGGGGGGGGCTAGTGTTCAGGGGTCTCCACTGTACTTGATGAGGTGGCCACTGAAGGTGATGTAAGTGTCATACTCATCGCTGAAGACGGCGTTCTCACGCTCGCCCTTGTAGAGCCGCACCCAGACCTCGTCCTGCTCCCGCAGCTCCAGCATGACGCTCTGGCTCTGCATGATGCTGCGGTCACTCACCTGGGCGTAGAGGATCACTACCTCTGCCCCGTTGTGCATGATGTGCAGGTAGGTCTCCTTCTGGTTCCAGGTGTGCACATTGAGGCTGAAGTAGTAGATCCCAGGGACATAGCAGTAAAACTTGCCCGTGAACATGTTGAAGTGGCTGTAGAGGTTGACAAACTCCGTGTCGAAGATGAGGGTCTGGTAGTAGTCATTGCTGTGCAGGGGTTTCTTGCGGCCCACCGAGAAGGCGGCATAGTGGCTCTTGCAGCGCTCCCCCGGGGCGCCCATGCTGCCCTTCTGTCCCTTGGGCCCTGCGTGGCCCCTGCTGCCGGCCACCCCCGTCTTGCCAAACTTGCCCTGGATGCCACGCTCGCCACGGTCCCCCTTCTCCCCTGGGCAGAGCAGGAGGGAGAGCTGGACTGTCAGGTGGGGGCCAGTACTGAACCCACACCCTGAAAGCCTGTCTGCCTTACAGAGAAGGATGGAGGGAGCAGGCATGTCCCAGTCCTGCCCTGCCCCTACCCCCCTCCCCTCATGCTGCTGCCCAGAGGCCACCAGAGCAGTGGCTGCTCACACCCTGGCGTGGCTCTTGCCCTCTGCTCATGCAGGGCACTGGACCACAGGTACCACCTCAGGTTCTTGCTCCCAGTCTGTGCAAGAGCTGGCACTGGGAACCCAGTTGTAGGGCAACAGATTCTGGCACACAGAGTGGAGTCCCACTAGCCCTCACCTTTCAGGATGGTCATGTTGATCTGAGGCAGAGGCTGGTACTGGTCGGGCGGGGGGCAGCAGCGGACACAGCGGGGCCGGGGGGGCAGCCCCTCCTGGGCACCATCAGCCTTCTGCTCCCGTGTGGCCCTGGCAAGGCAGAAAGCAAAGCCCAACAGGGAGCTACGGAGGGGGCGGGGGCCCTCTGCGGCACCAAGGCTGCCTGGGCCCCCATTTTGCAGTGCCCTGGCCCTGGGGTCCCCTCACCTGGCAGCTTGGTGCCGGGCTGGGGCCTCTTCATCATCTGTCCACCACTGCTGGTCGGGACTGGGTCCAGTCTGGCTCCCCACAGGGCAGGACAGCAGCAGGCAGAGCAGCAGGACACCGTGCACCCACAGCCCCTCCATGCCTTGGCAGTGCCCTGTGAGGTGCCAGGGACAGCTGAGGGGGACAGGAGTGTGGAGATGCCCAGCCCAACCATGCCTTGCACTGTCCTGGGACAGGACCTGTGCACTGCACAGTCCTAGGCTTCTGGCTGGACTGTGGGACACACTGTCACCCCAGTGAGCACCTGGGGAGACCCACACTGGGGCAGTGTGGAGGCTCTGGGCTCACCAACATGTGGGCCAGGACCATGCAGTCTCCCAAGTCCTGGCACACGCAGCAGAGGGGATTACCTGGAGAGCTGAGGGTGGAGCAGAGCAGCAGGCTCTGGATGACCAGCCAAATCCTGGGCCGAGTGCTGCTGCTCCTGCTCAGCCTGGCTTCAGCTGCCTCCCATGAATGCCCAAGAGCAGCAATTTAGGGTGTCAGCACCTGAAAAATTACAGGCAGCTCCAGATGCCACGAGGTAAATGTCAGGGTGCAGCCCTGCCTGTGTGGGGGACTCCAGCCCTGTCTGGGGAGCATATCTGCATCCCCACTCCTGCAAGGATGCAGCACAGGCTGCACAGGCTCTGCAGGGGGCTCCTGTGCCCCAGGGGCTGCTAGCCAAAGGGTTTGCAAGGGCACAAGAACCACTTCTCCAGAGACATGGATGTGGGCTGGCAGCCCCAGCTCAGAGCTGGCTACCACAGGGAGAAACCTTCCTGGGAGACCACATCCTATGTGGGGCCAAAACAAATATTTGCAGTGGTGGTGGCACCGTGGCCCAGCCCGGGCCCTCCATGGCCCTTCCCTGCCTTATCGCAGCCGTATCTGATGGAGACGTGGGGCCAGGCACGCAGCACCTTGTCCTTTGGCCCCGAAGCGCCAGGCCCCGAGCCTTGGCCAAACAGGCGTGTGGCACTGCCCAGTGCTCGGCATCCCGCGGCAGCAGGGTCTGAGGCGGCGCTGGGCTGGGATGGGGTTGGCTGCTCCCCAGTCTCCTGTCTTAGCCAGGCACCTCCCTGGGTTGGGACTGGGTGAGGCCTTTGCCGTTCTCCCCTCCCAAGCGGCCTCCCCTGGCACCACCCAGCCATGCTCCACAGCTCTGACGGGATCCCAGAGCACCGGCCCAAGGGGCAAAGGGCCTGCGCAGCCCTGCCCTGCCCTATGTCCTGGGGGTGGGCGAGGCTAGGAAGGATTTTGGGGCAGAATCCTGTTGTTTTGGTGAATGCCCGTTCTCGGAGCACTGGGGCCCTCGGTCGGTATTGGGTGGCTGTTACTCTTGTTCCCAAGCCGGGGGTCGGGGGACTGTGTGTGCTCCCGCAGCGGGTGCGGAGGGCATTCGAGGCCAGGGTGGATGACTGGCTCATGAGTCACTGGAACCGGGAAGGGGCGAAGGGATAGGGAAAAGCTCCAAAGGGAAAAGCTCTGCTAAGTGCCTCACCCCTTCGCGTGGTTCCCGGGCCCCTCTGTCCCACCATCTCTTACCCCATTATCTTGGCCCATGTCTTGGTGCTGCCGGGTGTGGGGAGAGGCAGGGCTGTGGGCACTCAGCTCTGAGGCAGGGGAGAGGCAGATTCATGGATAGAAGCATGGAGAAGGCCAAGTAGGGGCTCATTAGCAGGTATCACCCAGCTTGGCCCTGGCTCTGCTCACCCTGCCTGGCCTTGAGCCGCTGAGCATGGCATGGAGCATGCCAGGAGTTTGGAAAGCCTGTGGATTTCCTTCAGCTCTGAGACCATGAAACCAGACATTCCCCGAGGAACCAGAGCAGGCTCAGCCCTGGGGAAAACACAGTGTCCCAGGGAGCTGCTCCATGAGGAGAAACTCTTCACCAGGAAGCACCAGACAGTGCTTCCCAGGCTGTGGGGAATGGAGGCAAACATGTGGCACACACAGGGCACGTGGGGCTCTCTGGGCCCCCAGCACATCCCCCCTGTACCCCACAGGTGTGCCGGGTGGGAGGTGCTCACGTGCGTGTGGGCACACACAGCCCTGCCGAGGGACGCGGTTTTTCCTGTCAGAGTTGGATGCTCTCCAGGAACGGTTGGAGATTTAAACTCAGTGGCTGCGGAAGCCTTGGGACTGCAAGTCAAAACATCCCAAAATACATTCCAGGCAGAGATAAAGAGCAGGATGAAACAGAACAAACCCTGAGGGAGGAACAAGGGGCTCAGGGTGGCATGTAGGCGGCAGGACCTGCACCCCCTGCTTGTCCCTCCACTCAGGGTGGTGGACACAGACTTCCCTGCTCCACAGCAGCTGGAGCTGGGATGCCTCTGGGGTCGTGCTGGTGGGACAGGACCCCCACATTCTGCTGCAGCAGCTGGAATAGTTGCAGAGCCCTTTTTTCCCCCCTGAAGCAGTGCAGACCCGGCAGGCAGCAGTGTGGGGGCTGCGCGGGGTGGTTGCAGCCTTCCCGCTCCTGCAGCACCAGTAAGATGTTGTGCAGGGGACCCCAACAGTCAATGTGTCCCCTACAGAAATGCTGGGGAGGGGCCGCCTCACTGGGCGGGGGTGGGGCACACGGACCGGTGCCCCCCGCTGGACCTGCCCCAGGGCATCAGAGATCCTGGCGATCCCGGTGAGGCGGAGCCGCCTTCGGGTGTCTCCGCAGGGATGCCGCAGCAGCCACAGTGAGCATAACACAGTGCAGCTCTGGGCCTGGTGCCCAGGCCTGCAGAGCTCCCCAAAACCTGCCCCCCACGTACCTCTGGGGCAGGGCTGCTCCCTCCCGGCGCTGCCTTTGCTGCCCTAGAGCATCCCCCGGGCCGGGGCAGAGCCTGCCCGCGGCCGATCGGTGCCTCCCGCTCCGGAGCCTTCTCCTCGCTCGGCCCGGGCGGAAATGCACTTTTTGGAAGCGCAGGAGGCAGCCAGGCGCGGGACGAGGCTTACAGCCCTCCCCCGCCAGATGTGCGCCCGCGGCCGCCTTAACCATGTGTGCTCCCGGGACAGGCCGAATTAACCGTGTGTGCTCCCGGGACCGGCCGAGTTAACCGTGTGTGCTCCCGGGACCGGCCGAGTTAACCATGTGTGCTCCCGGGACAGGCCGAGTTAACCGTGTGTGCTCCCGGGACAGGCCGAATAAACCATTTGTGCTCCCGGGACAGGCCGAATTAACCGTGTGTGCTCCCGGGACAGGCCGAATAAACCATGTGTGCTCCCGGGACCGGCCGAATTAACCGTATGTACTCCCGGGACCGGCCGAGTTAACCGTGTGTGCTCCCGGGGCCGCCGCACCGCGCCCGCGCCACGGACGGGGCGGGCCCCGGCGGGTGCCGGTGGCCCCGAGGCAGGACCCTGCCCCATGCCGGGAGCATCGCCGGCCATTCTCAGCCCCGAGGGCACCGGGGCCAGCACAGCCCCACCGGGAACCAGCTTTTGGTGGTCGGACACGCACACGGGTCCCACACCGCAGGGCTGGGTCTGTCCCGCTCCCCACACCCCAGTGGCAGAGGGACACCGGGGACAGCCGGCACAGCGACAGAATCTGCTGCAAGCTGGGGCCGGGCTGCACCGGGGCCTGCAGCGAGGTCATGCCGTCCGGGCAGCCGGGCTGTGCCCACCCCGCAGGGCCGGCTCGGCCCCCGCCGCTGGGCTCCATCCTCCCGCGTGCGACACCCGGCCCGGCGGGGCCCGGCCCAGCGCGGACTACAGCTCCCGGCAGCCCCCGCGGCGCGGCGGGCGGTCTGTGCTGCGTGGGGGCTTCTGGGAGTTGTAGTCCTCTCGCGGACGCGGAGGTCTGGTCTCTCCCGGTCGCGGCGGCGGCGCGCGGGGCCGCCGGGAGCTGTAGGCGGCGGCGGCGGCGGCTGCGCGCGGCGGGGGAGCGGCGGCGCCGCGGTGAGCGGGGACGCGGGCGGGGGGCGCCGGGCCGGCAGCCGGGGGTCCCCACCGCGGGCCCCGAGCACCCTGCCCGGGCGGGAGCGGCGGGGTCTCCGGGGCTGTGCCCCGCGCGGAGGGCGCCGGGGACTTCAGGGCCCCGCTCAGTCCGGTAGCTTGCCCGGGAAGAAGCGCGAGGGTCCCCAAGGGCGCGCTCGGCGGAGATGGGGGGGTCCCCGTGTCCTTATGAGGCGATCCCGTGTCCCTGCCCGGGGGTGTTGGGGTGGTCCCCGTGTCCGTGCCCAGAGGGGTGCCTGTGACCGTGGCCCGGGGTTTTGGGGGGTCCCCGAGGCCGTGCCGAGGGCGATGCTCCGGGGTCCCGGCAGGGCGAGGGGCGCTCCCCCCCTCGCCCCAGCGGGGTCCCGGGCCGAGCAGCCGCCCCGCGGGCTCTCCGTGCCCGCCGCGCCGGAGCCTCCCTGCCCGGGGTCGGCCCCCCACGCTCAATGCCGGCTCTGTTCTCCGCTCGGTCTGCTGAAAGGCACGTTGAGACCCTGCGGGGAGCACGACCCGAGCCCAGCTCCGGGCGCGGGGACACGGACGGACCCACTGGGGACAGCCCTGGGTTGGCAGCTGGGGTCCCCTTTCCCTGCCGTGAGCTGGGGGGTCTCTGCCCTGGGCTGCATGGCACGGAACAAGCATGGGCTTCTTGCCCCCTGCTCAGCCCGGGGTGCCCCTCTGCAGGAGTCCAGGCCACTGCCACGTCCACTGTGCTGCAGGGAGGGAGGTGGCAGTGAGGAGAACTGCCAGCGCCCTGTCCCCCCGGGTGGGCACAGTCTGGGGTGGGCTTGTAGTGCCCACATGCCCGGAGGGATATACACTGTGAGTGTGGGCAGGGGTGGGGGTCTGCTGTGTCTCTTAAGACTAAGCAGGTCAGGGTGTGTGCCCTGTGCTGTGCTTCCTGCTCAGGTGTTGACATCCTGCTCGGGCGGAGCTGCCACGTGTCTCAAGGTGTCCCTGTGGAGCCTGGGGACGCACTCAGCCCTCACCAGTGGGGCCTGTTCCCAGGGCTGCAGGAGCTGGGCCAGGCCGACCAGCCTCCCCGGAGGCAGCAAAGGTCATCCTCGCCACCAGAGGGGAACCCACTCACTCCTGGGGCTGTGTGGGGACGTGCCTCAGGACACCCCGATACAGGGCTCACCCTAAGCAGGGTGCCTTGGCTCGCTGCCTGAGCTGCAGCGACCCTGGGCCAGGTAAAGGTGCTGGGCAGGTCGTATGTTCCTGCCAATGCACTGGGGCTCATTTGGCTTAAGGTGGTGTGGGGGCTAGGTGAGAGGGGCTGAGAGTGGTTCCAGCAGCAAACAGCCCCTGGGTGTGGTGGCTCCTACACGCATGAGGTGGGAGTACCTTCTCCTGCTACAGGAGGGGGGATAGGGCCCCTCATGGTTGTGTCCTGCCACCCCCCAAGCTCAGTTGGTGCCAGCTCCAGCAATCTGACCTTCTCCCTCCCCTCTTTCCACTAGGTTCTCCTTGCCCCCACTCTAATGCCAGTCCCGCCCTGCCATGAGTCTATGAGCCCCCTCCGGATCAGCGTGGGTGGTCTGCCTGTCCTCGCGTCCATGACCAAGGGTGCTGACCCCCGCTTCCGACTGCGCTGGAAGGCCATCGTGCTGTCCTCAGCCTGTGTGGGGTTCGTGCTGCTGCTCCTCTGCCTGCACCGCTCCTCCCCAGCACGACATGGCCCCCCCAGCCCTCGGACCTGGCAGCTCGGCCTGCGGGCAGGGGACCGCTACAATGACACCTACCCGCTGTCCCCCCCCCAGAGAAACCCCGAGGGCGTGCGCTACCGCATCGCTGTCATCGCGGACCTGGACACGCAGTCCCGGGGCTCCCAGGAGCACACCTGGTTCAGTTACCTGAAGAAGGGTTACCTGGTGCTGTCAGACAGTGGGGACAGCGTGACAGTGGAGTGGGACAAGGACGAGATCATGCTGCAGTCCCACCTGGCTGAGAAGGGCCGGGGCATGGAGCTCTCTGAGCTGGTGGTTTTCAACGGGAAGCTGTACGCCGTGGACGACCGGACCGGCGTGGTCTACCAGATTGAGGGCAACAAGGTGGTGCCCTGGGTGATCCTCCCTGATGGAGACGGCACCGTGGGGAAAGGTGAGCTCCTGTCCTGCCCTGTGCATGCAGAGCAGTGAAGCTCTTTTCGGCTTGTTGAGGTGGGGTGCACCTTTCCTGTGACCCCTGTGCCTGGCCAGGATGGGGGCAATTCCTGCCCAGGGGCCAGCTGCCTGGGGGACACTGTGCCCAGCACTGGGCTCTAGGGTGTGGTGTTCAGGGTGTGGGGCCAGTTTGATGCCCTTGTGCTGGCCAAGCCCCCCTCAAGCCATTCTCTCCACCGCAGGCTTCAAGGCAGAGTGGCTGGCGGTGAAGGACGAGCACCTGTACGTGGGGGGACTGGGCAAGGAGTGGACCACCACGACAGGGGAGGTGGTGAACGAGAACCCCCTGTGGGTGAAGGTCATCGGCTACAAGGGCGACGTGAGCCACGAGAACTGGGTGGCAAACTACAATGCCCTGAGGGCTGCAGCAGGGATCCGACCCCCAGGTATGGAGCGGGCACAACCTCCTGCCACCTCGTATCCCACACCCTTGATGGCTCCAGGGCCGGTCATCCTCCCTAGGGATACTGGAACTGTATTATACTGGGTGATATTAAAAGGCCATTGGCAGTCAGAGACCTCCCTGTGTCCTGGCACAGAGGCCAGAGCCTTCCCCTGCCCTGGCCATTTCCCTCTCCTGAGTGTGCCACAAGCAGCTGGGGTGGCTCAGCTGACCCTGGGCTGGCAGCCAGGCCCCTGGGCAGAGCGAGCTGTGCCAGGTGCCCCTGTCGGGCTCTGGAAGGGACTGAGATGTTGCTGCTGAGCAGTGGGGCAGGAGGAGGCAGAAATGTTCACAGGGGCTGCCTGTGCAGGGCTGCAACCTGTGAAGTGTTTTGGAGGTCGAGGGGGAGGGGAAGGGGCGGGGGAGGGTCCGTGTGCCCCATGCGGTCACACTCCACTTCCTGCCGCAGGGTACCTGATCCACGAGTCGGGCTCCTGGAGCGACACGCTGCAGCGCTGGTTCTTCCTGCCGCGCCGCGCCAGCCACGAGCGCTACAGCGAGAGGGCGGACGAGCGGCGAGGCACCAACCTGCTGCTGAGCTCCACCCAGGACTTCGGGGACGTGACAGTGGGGCATGTGGGCGAGGTGGTTCCCACCCATGGCTTCTCCTCCTTCAAGTTCATCCCAGACACAGATGACCAGATCATCGTGGCGCTGAAATCGGAAGAGGACAACGGCAAGATCGCCAGCTACATCATGGCCTTCACGCTGGATGGGCGCTTACTCCTGCCCGAGACCAGGATCGGGAGTGTGAAGTACGAGGGCATCGAGTTTATTTAACGGACTTTTGGACCGAGTGGAGGGGCGCGGGCGGCCGAGGGGCATGGGCAGTCCCTGCCAACCTGCTTCCAGCCTGGGCTCTGCGAGGGATGCCAGACAGCACTCCCAGCTCTGTTCTTGGCCATGGCCTCTCCCGTAAAGCATTGGCTGTGCTGCAGCAGGCATGGTGCGAGTGTTTCGACAGTGGCACCTGGTGGCAAGGGACCGCCACCACAGGGTGCTCCCGGCCCCAGTGGCAGTGGCCACATCCCGGAGCATCGGTTTCCGGGCAGGCCCCGCTGCAGTCCTTAGTGCCCAGCCCCGAATTGCGACAGACCCCTCTGTGGTGGGTCAGCGATTCTGGTGACATCCGGTCTCTGGGTTTGCAGCTGAGGAGCAGCTGAGCCCCAGCTCTCCAGCTCTGCCTCATGCGCCGCGGGGCTCCCCAGGCAGAGGAAGGGGTGTGCAGCTGAAGCGTGTCAGACCCAGATTTCATCAGGCTTTTCCTCCAGAAGCTGGTTTTCCTTCCCTTTTCCCATAAGCTGGGTGAGGTGATGGCTGGGGTGACAGGTGGCCTGTTTCTGGGAAAAGTCATACGTAGGAAGGGACAGTGGCTGTGTCCCTCTGCCTCTGTCACCACAGGAGGTGCAGCAGTTCCAGCACCACTGGTAGCACCGGTTCCACCGCCGCTCCTGGTGCTGTGGTACTGGTACAGTGGCCCTGCCTGTGGGGCAGGGGCAAGAGGTGGTCCCAAGCAACTAATGGGGCCACCAGCCATGGCCAGGTGTAACGTGGGCCCATTCTAGTGCCACTCCCAGCCCATCTCCTGTGAGCCATGTGTGTGCTGGCTGTGTCTCTTCTCCCAGCCCTGGCTGCACATGGCTCCAGCCCCAGAGGTGGCTCCAGCCCCAGAGCTGTCAGCTCCAGGAAGAGCTGAGCCCTGGACAGGAGCTGCTGGAAGCTGGCAGTGGCATGCATGGCCCCGCTGTCCAAGGGCTGCTGTGCTCGGTGCAGGAGCAGAGCCAGAAGCGCCAGCTCAGCTTCCCAGGGCTGACAGCAGCTGGGAAGCATTCGTAGCAGCCCGAGGCTTTGGCCAGGGAGCCTTCCCCAGCATATTGTGAAATCACATCCGCAGCCTGTGGCCTCTGGCAGGAACTTGCGCAGTTTGAGGAGCCAGAAGTGTCAAAGGGGCATCTGCTGGCCCCAGGGCCCTTCTGACCCCTCTGACCTTGGGGGATGTGGCTCGTGGCCTGCCCACGCTCCCCCGCTCAGCCTTGCCCTGCTCCAGGTCACAGGGCAGCACATCCTCACGCCAGGGCCAGTGTTTGGTTGCATGCTGTTCCCCTTAACACCCTGCCCCTGGAGCAGCTCTGCCAGCAGGCAAGCCTTCAGCGAGCTGGGCCTGCCTACTGTGGTCTGGGGGGGCCTTGGGCCCACCATGCCCCCTGGTTGTGCCCTGGCACTGTCCTGCTGGGGGTCCAGCAGTGCTCAGGGAGGGAGGGGGCCTGTTGGTACAGTGACTGGGCTGTAGTTGGGTGGAAGGACCTGCAGAGGACAGAGCCCTCCCAAGAGCCCAGACAGGCTCTCTCTGCCTCCTCCCTGTTTACGCTGTCGGCACCTTCGCGAGCCGTGCGGGCGCGGACGAGGCCAGACACGTGTTTTCGTTTAGCCCAGACAATGACTCAGCCGGCGCTGGGCTGCGAGCGGATGCGCTTGTCTCCTCTGGACATGGACCTGTCCCCAGTGCCGTGGGCAGACCTGGCTTCGGCCCCTGCATGTGGCCTCGGGGCCATGCAGCACCCAGCCCAGGGCATCCAGGGCGTGTTCCTGGCCCATGCTGGTGCCAGCTGGCCCTGGGCCACTACGGCCACTCAGCCATTGCCTGCACTTCACTTGGCACAGCCTCTCCTGGCCTTACTCACCCTCCTGACTCAGGGCCAACAGCTCCATAGCACCTGTCACGGCCCCAGGGCTGTGCCAGTGACTGTGCTGGTGGCTGTCCCTGCCACATGACCCCTTCTTGTCCCCTGGGCTGAAGCATCCCTGGGCCCCAGATCTCAGCCCTGTGGTACCCTTGGAGCAACAGCACCGGTGCCTTGGGCAGCCAGGCTGGCAGGAATCCTGCTGCTGCTGGAGTCTCTGTAGACCATGAGTGTTGCAGTAGAGCTGGGAACCTGAAGCCCCATCTCCAGGTGCCATCCAGCATCCTGGCACTGTCAGTACTGTCACCTCCCACATGTTTCCTGAAGCCTCAGGCAGGGATTGGACAAGGTCTGGCTGCCCACAGTTCCACTGTTTCTTCTTGTTCCAGAGGCCAAGCAGCTCCAACACCTCCTTCCACCATGAGCAGCTGTGGGAGTGCCATGGCAAGAGGCTGTCTTGGGAGCAGCTGTTGTAGCCACAGGGGCAACTATCCCTGCTAACATGTACCCGTGACACCTGGCCTGGCTGTGCTTGGAAGCTGTGTCCCTGCCCAGAGGCAGAGCCGGACTCCCTGCCTGCTGCGCTGGGACAGAGGCACTGCAGGGGAGATGAAGCACAGCCGCCCGGGCACGGGGTACAGGGCCAGTGACAGCAGCAGCACCCTGACACCTCCACGGTGACACAGCATGGAGGTTTTGATGGGGATAGAGTCGTGTCTTTATATATTAGGTGGTGTGGGGATTGGTGTTTGGGATTGGTGCTGGGAAAAGTGTTGGTAACAGACATATTTTTGTTACGGCTGAGCAGCGCTTGTGCAGCTCGAGGCCTTTTCTGCTCCTCAACCCACCAGTGAGGGGCAGTGGGGACACAAGGCTTTGGGAGGGGACACAGCCAGGACAGTGACCCCAGCTGACCCAGGGGATATTCCGTACTGTATGACGTCATGCTCAGCATATAGAGCTGGAGGAGAGGGGGGACATTAGGAGTTATGGCCATAGTCACCATCACACGTGCTGGAGCCCAGCTGTCCTGGGGATGGCTGAGCACTTGCCTGCCATGGGGTAGGGGTGAAGGAATTCCTTGGTTTGCTTTGCTTGTGCGTGGCTTTTGCATCACCTGTAAAACTGCCTTTACCTCAGCCCAGGAGTTTTCTCACTTTCACCCTCTCCATCCCCACCGGGGGGAGTGAGGCTGTGGGGGCTCAGCTACCCACTGGGGTTAAACCCCAACACGCAGCCAGGACAGGGACAAGGTGGATTTTTGGAGTTGTGCTAGAGGGCAGGAGCTGCTGCCCAGGGGGAGAGGCCTGAGGCCTCGGGAAGGTCTCTGTGGTGCAGGACCTCCGGTAGGAGTGGGAAGTGGGCAAGGGGACTCGGGGGTAGGACAAGCTGGGCTGGAGGGGCTGAAGTGGGGAGAAACGCTCGGGCACGACCAGAACCGTAGCCTGCGCGGACATCCAGTGCTCCTCTCGACGCGGGCACGGGCAGCTCCGGAGCGGGGGCGGCGGGTCCGTGAGTGGTGGGGCCGGGAGTGACGGGGCCGGGGGCGGCCGGGTTGCGCTGGGGCGGGGGCGGCCGGTGCCCGCGGCGGGGGCCGTGCCGGGGCGGGGGCCGTGCCGGGGCGGGGGCGGCGGTCGCGGCGGAGCCGCATCCCGCGGAGGGCGGGCGCAGCCGGGCTGGCCCCGCGCCACGCGGAGGAGGAGCAGCAGATCCCCGGAGCACGTTAAAGAGCGAGGCCGAGCGCGGCGGGGAAGGAAGCGAACGGCTCCGTGGAGGCAACGGAGCGGCGGCCGCAGAGCGCCCGCCCCGGCCGGACCCAAGTTCCCGGCGGCGGCTCGGCCGGGCCCGGCGGTGGGTGCGGGATCGGGGCCGGTGGCCGAGCCCGCAGCCCCGCACCATGCCCGCCGCGCTGCCCAGCCTGCTGGCCTGGCTGGCGGTGCTGCTGCTAGGCAGGGCCCGCCCGGCCGACGCCTGCAGCTGCTCGCCCATCCACCCGCAGCAGGCCTTCTGCAACGCCGACGTAGGTGAGCGCCGCGGGGACCCCCGTCCCGAGCCCCGCCCGGCCCGGCCCGCGCCAACTTCCCAGCGGGGGAAGGGGCGGAAAGTTGGCGCGGGGCGGGCGGGGAGGGGGCAGAGCCCCCCGATTCCCGGCACCTGCCCGCAGCCCCGGCCCGGCCCGGGGGTGTGTCGGCGGGCGCGGATGCGCGGCCGGGCGCGGTCCCTCCGTCCGGGCTGTGCCCGACCCTCCCCGCGCCTCCCGCCGTCTCGGGGGGACCCCCGCGCCCGCCATCCCTCCAGGGGGCGGCCGGAGCGCGGCTCCGCCGAGGCCGGTCCCCACTGGCCGCCTCCCCGGTGAGTGACACGGGTGGGCCCGGCCTCCCCCGACTCTGATGACACCGCGGAGGTACGTGGCAGCGCGGGGCTGGGGCCTGGGGGCGGCTGGGGCCCTCCAAGCATGGCCACGGCACGGGCCCAGAGCCCGGAGGAGCCCCCGGCCCCGGGAGCCACCGCCACGGGCTTGGTCACCCCCGTCTACTCCTTATTTCCAGGCATTTCCTTTCCCCCGTCCCACTTTGTTCGGCTTGGATGCTGCTGAAAGGGAGGGCTTGGCAGCGCCGGGATCTGGATTCCTCTTTCTATGAATAATGCCCTTATTAAATTTTAACATATGAACCGAACAGGCCGGCCCCAGTTCCCGGCGCTTCCCTTCCCGGGGCCGTTCCCAGGCTCAGCTGGAGAGGTAACATTCCCAAACACTGAGGCAGCCCCAACCTCTGGATGGCCCTGCCCTCTCCCTTGCTCCAGAGCCAGGATGCTCCTGACAGATTCCCAGGCTTCCCTTGCGCCTTCCAGAACCCACTCCTAGCCTTTCTCCTCCGTGAGGGCAACTCCTGCAGCACTTGGCTGCTGCTCCACATGCCCGGCTCTGCCCAGCCTCACAGTGAGGCACGTTGGGGACAGGGAGGATTTGAGACAAAATGGAGCACTGGATATTTGGAGGTGCTTCTGGAGGTGTCCCTGGCCCGCAGGATGCCCTGTGTCCCCTCTGGCAGCGTGGCTGTGGCTTCCCATCACACTCCTGTCAGGATCAGCTTTCGGGGCACTTGTGACTCACTGCCTGTCGTGGGGTGCCGGCTCAGCCCTGACTCAGCTGCTGAGTCACTGTCTGTCTTGGCGGCCCCAGCTGTCTCCACCGTCCCCTGGGAGGGCACAGCCTGGCTGGGCTTTGGTCTCCTGCTGCCCCACTACCCTCAGCAGGTGCCTGTCCTGCGAGTGCCCGGAGCCCATCCTGCCAGGGCAGCCTCCTCCCATCTGTGCTGCTGCCAGCACTGGCACCTTCTGGCTCCCAGCCCAGGTGCCCTGTGCTGCTCGTATGTCAGTCGTGCCTTGTGTGGGTCCGAGTGGGGACAGTGCTGGTTTTGGGGATGGAGCAGGGCGTGTCCTGGGATGATCCTGTGATCCCCGGCCTTTTGCTGCTTCTCATCTTCCCCCTGGATGCTCTCTGGAGCTGGGATGCTCCTCAGACAGCTCCATCCCTGCAGGTGTGCAGAGCCCAGAGAGAGTGGGGGGCCCTTGGTGCTGCCAGGAACCCTTCCCAGCTGCTGTGGCTGGAGGGGCCCATGTCCAGGCTGGGTCCTTGACAGAGATGTGGTGGTGTGGGGATGGCTGATGTCCTGTGGTGGTGGGTGGGTGCACCCAAAGTGGCCAGTGGGCCCCAAGACTCACACTCAGCCCTCAGTAGAGGTGATCAGGGTGAGTGCATTGTGGGGTCTTGGCCCTGGGGGCTGGCATCTCTGTTCCATAGCATGGGGAGTGCCTGCCATATCCCTCTGTGCCTCCCCATGGCCCCTTTGCTCTTGCACCTGCCCTGCAATTGCTCTGCCCTGGAGCAGGGCTGGAGCAGCTGCAGCCCAGGGCTGCACTTCCAGGCAGTGCAGGGGAAGGCCCATGCAACTCTGCATTGGACATGGGGTGCCTGAGGGACTGGGGGTCATGGAGGGGCTTGGGTGTTGTGTCACTGGAGCTGGTGACTTGGAACAAGTGACCTGCCAGCCTACACTTGTGCATCCTGGCCAGTGAGATGTGCAGGGGGTTTCTGCAGGGCCCAAGGGCTTGGGGCTGCCCTGTCCACCGTCCCTCATTGGAGCCATGCCTGGGCAGTGGGGACTGGAGGTGCTCTGGCAGGGCTGCTCCACTGCAGGAGATGCTCGGCTGCTTGGTGGGGCCACAACCAGGCCAGGGGCCACAGCAGGAAACCTGGCTTCTGCTCAGTCCCTTCTGGAGTAGCGTGGGGATGTGGAGTGTGAGGGGGGTGATGCTCAGCCCTTTTGGGCATGGCCGTGGCTTTGGCCCTGTGTGGCAGCACCACTCCTGGAGGGGCCGATGGGGTAGGGGAGAGCGGGGGCTCGGTGCCGCCTGGGGCGGGGGCACCTGGGCTGCGGCCCTTGGCAGCGTTGTGCCGATTCCAGTCATCCCAGTGCTTGGTTCCTCGGGACGGGGGCACAGGAAGTGAGGGGGCTGCCAGCAGCCAGTAAGGACCGCGCAGAGGAGGAGGTTTGGTGGGAATGGTGAGAGCCGTCCGTGCCGGGGAGGTGCGGCTGCCTGCCGACCCCGCCGAGCCTGGCGGGGCCCTGCACTGCCGGTGCCCGGTGCCCGGTGCCGCCCCGGCGGGCGCGGCGGCCGGAGCCCTCCCGTGCGGAGGGGCGGGCGCGGGGGCCGCGCTGAGTGGGCTCCCTGCGCTCCGTCCCGGCCGGGATGACGCACGGCCATGGCAGACCCGCCGCCCCACGGGCACCGGGGAGCCCCCGCGGCCTCCGCTGCCTCCCCACTGCGGGACTGCCCTGCTCAGCCCCGCACCTCCAGCCTCAGCATCTCTAAACCGCTGTGCCGGGGCGGGGGCACCCACGGCTGCTGGGGTGCGGGCAGGCACTTGTGGGATGGTTGTTGCTCGTGTGCCAGGCAGAGCTGGGATGCAGGAGTCCCTGCCGGGGTGATTTGCCGGCTCTGCAGCTCTGCTGGGCTCAAGCGGGGCTGGAATGACCCCAGGGCTGCCTTCACTACAGAGATGGGTGCCTGGGCTGGCAGTGCCGGGTGGGCAATGGACAGTGCTGGCACTGGCAGCCGGCCCTTCTGCTCTGATGCTGCCAGCAGCCCAGGAGAAGGGAGCTTTGTTCCCTGGGCATCCAGCCTGGCACCAGCCTCCTGGATGCAGCCTCCACAGTCCACGGCCACCAGTGCTTCCTGGGCAGCTGTGGGCAGGTGTGGGCAGGGTGGCTTGGAGAGGTTTGGGGTGGGATGGTGGAGGAAGCGGCAGCCAGTCAGGACACCCTAGGCTGGGAGGAGGGGGCCTGGAGCTAAAGGACCTTTGTGCTGCCTCTCTGCCCATGGGGAACAGGTGGGCACAGCAGTGTCCTGAGCTGGGGCACCCTGTGTGGGGCCAGGGTGGATAAACCTCACAACTGGCAAGTCCAGAGAGACATCCTGGTGGGTTTGTGGCACTGAGTGACTGTGTGTCCCCAGCTTTGCTCCAGGAGCTGGTGGCTGCCCAGGCTGGCAGCAGGAGGGGTGGGTGACATGGCCAGTGGGGGTACTGGCATTTGGGGAGGTCTAACTGCTGGTCCCTATGCACCCAGGGGTTTTCTCCATCCCTCACCCAGTCTCCTTGTCCCGGGCTCTCCTCAGGGCTCTCTCCACCATCCCTGTGGCTGCCCTCCCCGCCACCCTGGTTCCTGGCGGGCGCGGAGCAGCTTGGCTGCGCCGTGGGGTCTTGGCGGGGAAAGCACAGCGCGGCCGTCCCCTCCACAAAGCCGCACTGTTCAGAACAAATCCGCCCAGAATTGGGCTGCATTTTTGTCAAGTGATTCATCAGCACGTGAATGGAAAAGGCTGGAGCCCACTGAACCAGTAACCATTCCCCACACAGGAGCCATGGGGCCAGCACTGGTTGCACCCAAGTTAAGCCGCCGACACACAGGGCCTGGCACACGTGGGGACACAGCGGCCGCAGGGCCGAGGGGCAAGGGGTGGCCCGTGCCTGCAGTGGCCCCAGCATGCTACTGACAGAGGAGTGGGCGCTGTCCTCAGGCACAGCTGAGATGCTGCCAGTGGGCCTGGACAGCCCAGCCCTTCCCAAGGGATGGGAGCATGGCTGGGAAAGCTTCCAGTGCAGCCCTGGTACCAGCAGCCATTGCATGCCCCAGCCCTGCACAGAGCGAGTGCCCCCCTTGACCAGGGACAGCTGTTTCAGGAAGCCTCTTCCCTGCTCACGCTGGTGCCACCCTCACCTTTCCAGAGTAAGCTCTGTTGGTGCTTGCTGGTGCCCACGTGTGGCTGTGCCCCCCTGACCTTCAGCTGAAATAGCCCATCCACGTGCCCCCATGCCCAGTATTTATAGACTGAGGTCAGATTCCCTCCTGGCCATGCCAGGTGGGAGAAGCTCCTCTGTGCCAAGCTCTGAGTGACCCCCACACGTCCCTGGCCGCTCCCAGCCCAGCACATTTTTGGTGGGGACTTGAGCAGGGATGAACTTTGTGAGAGTGCCCAGCTCCCTGTCCCCCACCCCACAGTGCATACACGAGGCTGGCAGGGCACCAGGGAGCCCTGCAGGAGAGGGGGTTGGCCTTCCCATGGGATGGAGGTACCCTGGCAGTGGGGAGTCCTACCAGCCCATCTCCTGTAACCAGGCCTCCTCCCTACTCAGAGTGCTGAGCAGGAGCTGCAGCTTTGGGGCTGCCACTGTCCTCTGCACTGTCAGCATCCCCAGTGCTGCCTGGGAGTTCCAGTCCTCACACTAGTGGAGGGAGCCAGGCAAGGCTGGGAGCTGCAGGTCTCAGCATGGGGACCCAGGCAACCCACACAGCACAGCACCAAGCCAGCCCCATGTCCCAGCCGGTGAGTAAGGGTGAGCTGGCTGCCCGCCCTGCCCGGCACCCTGTGGGTCACTGCCACGTGCTGAGCACTCACATGCCAGATCGTGTATCCTGGGCTGTGCTGGCAGCGTGACCGCAGGGACCCTGCCATGGCAGAGCTATCCCCAGGCTCAGGGTGCCGCACCTCTCTGCCGGCCCTGGGGCTCCCAACCTTGTCCCTCAGCACCCAGCGCTGGGACCGCCTCAGGGCCACCAGTGCTGGGAGGGCTGTTGCCTTTGGCCAGGCTGCTTGGGGCTGCTGGCTGGGCCCTCACTGCCTCCTCCCACTGCCATGGCTCTCGGTGTCCCAGATTGTAACACCCGTGGCCCCAGTCCTGGGAGGATGTGGGTTCTGCGCCTGCACAGCACAATGCTCCACATGAGGCAGGAACCATCAGCTGGAGCATCGCCCTGGGGCAGCTGGGACCCCACTGTGGTGGGACAGGGATCCCGTGCTCCAGGGTGCAAGGGCAGCCTTGTCCTGGGACCCTTGCTCTCCCAGCATCGGGTGCAGAGAGGCTAGCAAGGGTCTGGTGAGGCTGGGGACCCCAGCCAAAGGTGCTGGTGTTTGGTGGGCAGTGCAGGTGCCCACACTGGCCTTGGTGAGCAGCTGGGATTGTGCCACGGGGACGTGGCTCTGCCACCCTCTGTAAGGTGATTCTTTCCAGAAGATGATTGTCCAAATCACTCCCTCTGCCCTTCCCTCATCCGGTGCCAGGCCACTCAGGCACCTGGATGGGGCCCTTGTCAAGGACTGGTTTAATTAATGACAGTGGGACAAACACCGTGGTGCTCCCAGGACACTGCAGGCAGGTTTTAACTCTCTGTGCCATCTGAGTGATGGGCACAAGTCCAGGCAGGGCCAGCCTGCACCCAGGAATCCATCAGAGACTGAGCCAGCGCCGGCGAAGGGTGAACGGTCTGGCACAGGCGGTGGCAGCAGGGCCGGGCAAACCTGGGATGACCTTTCCTTTTCACCCACCTGGAGGGTGCTGTTGCAATGCTGCCAGTCACTGTCATGCACGTGCCAGAACCCCGTTCCTTTGGGGACAGCAGGGGACAGTTGGCTCTGTGGGCAGCTGAGCATCTGCGGGGAGGGCAGTGGGGTCTGCTGTGGGCAGTAGCCCCTTATGGGTGTGGGAATCACTGTGGGATGCAGGGGCTGAGTGGGACTGGTCACCTTCACTTACCTCACCTTTCCCTTGCAGTGATCCGAGCCAAGGCCGTCTCTGCAAAAGAGGTGGATTCGGGGAATGATATATACGGGAATCCGATCAAACGCATCCAGTATGAAATCAAGCAGATCAAGGTAACAGGGCACATCAGGGCAGGAGGCTGAGGGGGATGGGGCACCCCTGCACCAGCCACTCACTCCTGCCTCTGCTCCCCAGATGTTCAAGGGCCCCGACCAGGACATAGAGTTCATCTACACGGCTCCGTCGACTGCTGTGTGCGGCCGGCTGCTGGACACCGGCGGGAAGAAGGAGTATCTCATCGCAGGTGGGCACTGGAGGGGAGGGTGCTCGAGGGGTGCCAGGACAGTGCTGACTCTGCTGCCTCACCCACCCCTGGAGACACCTGATGTGTGTGCCTGCTCCCTGGGCATGTTCCCCCCCCGTCCCTCAAGCTCCTACCACTAGCCCTTGGGGGACCCCCCAGCTGTGTCCTGGCTACACTTGGCAGCCCTGGCTGTGCTGGAGGCAGCTGGGGGATGAGCCTCTGCTCCCTGGGGGGTCACCAGAGACAGTGCACAGTGAGGGGACCAAGCACCTCGAGTCAGTTTGGGGTCCTGGGGCACTGGGGGGGACCCCCTGAGTGGTCTGTCTGGCCTCTCCCCAGGCAAGTCGGAGGGCAATGGCAAGATGCACATCACACTCTGCGACTTGGTCTCCACTTGGGACTCGCTGACCCCAACCCAGAAGAAGAGCCTAAACCAGCGGTACCAGATGGGCTGCGAGTGCAAGGTGAGTGACCAGGCTGTCCCCCACACGCCCCACACCAGGGGGATCTGCAGCCCCCAGGGAGGGGTGGGTTCTGTGGGGAGACGCTCTTCCCTGTCCTTCAAGGATGAAGTTGTGCAGAGACAGCATGGCCAGGCAGACTGGAAGGGTGGCTGAGCCTCTGGCTCCCTCTGGCTGGGAACCGAAGCCAGCCCTGGGACCAGCACCCAGGGGTTCCCTCAGTCCCCCTGCATCAGGGTCATGTCCCCAGCATGCCTAACAGTGCAGAGTCAGCCTGGAATCTGTGTTAAGAGATGGGGGAGTGAATGAAGCAGAGCTGTGCAGGACCCCCAACCCAACTGCCCCACACTGCTCCCTCCCAGCCCAGTGTCCCCCGTCGGGGTGATGGGTGACAGTCTCTGTCGTGCACAGATCTCGCGCTGCCTCTCCATCCCCTGCTTCGTCTCCTCCTCGGACGAGTGTCTTTGGACAGACTGGGCGATGGAGAAGAACAACGTGGATGGGCGGCAGGCGAAGCACTACGCCTGCATCAAGAGGAGCGACGGCTCGTGTGCCTGGTACCGCGGCATGGCCCCCCCCAAGCAAGAGTTTCTCGACATCGAGGACCCCTAAGCCAAACGAGCGCATTCCAGTAGCCAGTAGAAAAAACCTGCGAGATGTTAGACTGGTCCATGCTGATATCAAATCCTGGAGACAGCATGAAAATCTGCTCGGCCGCGGGGGTCACCGGAGGCTGCCACGTGCATGCGGGGGGCAGGGACCGGGACCCACTTTGTCGCAGGCACCTGGCAGCCCACGGCCACACTGGGCAACTTGGGCTTGTGCAGGGCCGAGCAGGGTGTGGGGACCCCCCTGTCAGGGTCATGACTCCCCAGCCATGCTTGGCCCTGCCCTGGCAGCTGTGAAGGAATCGAGCCCTTTTGAGTGGCGGGAGCTGCCCCAGCTGCGTAGCAGGTCTACCAGTGCCCCCGCCGTGGGAGCCGCCCCCGCAGCTCTGGCCAGGCAGCCCTGCCCACCGCAGTGCCCAGAGACCCCCGCCTCCCTCCCCATCCACTGCCCATCCCCTCCCCTCGGGGTGTAGGAAGGGTATCTCTCTGGGCAGGGGCTCCAGAGGGCTTTACCATGTGGCAGAGCCCCAAGCTGAGTGCAAGGGGCTCCGGGCCTTTCACAGGGCCAGAGGACTCCCGTGCAGGTGCCTCGTCTGAAAAAGCTGGAAGGGCACGCTAGCATGTCAGGGGTGACCCCCACATGCACCCAGGCACTGCTGCTCCTCTCTCCACATGTTCCTCTCTCCAGTGGGCTCTATTCCCCTGCAACCTCCTGCAGATCCTTCTGCAGCTGCCACCGCTGGAGAGGTTGAGACCCACTGGGCTTGGCAGGGAACCCTAGGCAGAGCACCAGGAGCCAGAGCTCTGGCTGCGCAGGCACGGGGTGTCCATCCTTGCCTCGTGCAGCTTTGGGTTGCGCTGTGGCCCTCAGCACCACTGCAGCCAGGAGAGCTCCCTCCTCCATGGTGTCGGAAATGGAGCCTGGAACCGGCGGCAGGGCAGCTGCAGGAAAACCTGTCCCCTCCAGTGAACCCCCTGCACTCCTCGGCCCCACATTCTCTGAGCCATCCCCACGCTGCAGCGGTGCTGGCGTGTGCCGCAGAGCTGCCCCGCTGCGACGCCCGTGGCACTGGCACGTGCGCCCACGGCTTTGGGAGCGTGCCAGGAATGCTCCCCGGGGCCCTGCATCGGGGGCATTTTCATGCTGTGTGTCCCTGTAAGGTTTGAGATGTCGTACTGGACCAGTCTGGGCAATTGCAACATATTAAAGAGAAAAATTAAAAAGAAAGAAAAAGAAAAAAAAACCCCCACCCAACCTTTACTCAGTCCCGACCGCGCATCCCAGGCGCTCTGTATGGCTGTACCCGCTGTGCTCCTGTCGCTGCTGCTCCTCTGTCTTTGACTTCAATATCGCCAGTTGTTTTGCCGCCGGCTCTGTGGTCCCTGTGCCGTGATTTCCGTCTCCTCATCCGGCGCTGGAGCCGCCCCGGTATCGGCGGGGGGTCCGTGCCGGGAGCTCCCGGGGAGGGGAGACGATGGGCGGGGGCCCTGCGGCGGCTCGGCCAGGACCCCCCCGGCTCCCGCCACCCCTCCGGATCCAACCGAACACCCCCGGGCCACCCGGTCCTCCTCAGCCGCGGAGAGGAGGGATCCACGCGGGGCTGCCGGAGGGCAAGGAACGAGAAGGCGAGGGGAAGAGCTGCTGCAGGGCCACCTTCAGATACCGGCGGCAGCGCTGAGCGCGGGGTCCGACGGGGCCGGGATGGGAGCCTGGACCGGGACCGGTGCCGGGGAGGGTCGGGACTGGGGCTGGAAGGGGGCGCGGTCTGTGCCGGAGGGGGCGGGCCCGGGGTGTGACGGGGCGGGGCCGCGCTCAGAGCCCCGCGTCCGGTCCCGCGTGGGGCGGTCCCGCGTGGCACCGCCCGGCTCTGTCCGCGCCGGGACTCGCAGCGGGCGGAGCTCGTCTCTCCGTTGGCTGTTCCGAGCGAGCGGGCGGAGCGTGCCCGGCCCCGGGCTGTGCCGAGCAGGCGCCGCGGCCGCGCAGAGGCGGAGCGGAGCCGCCCCGCGGGGCCGGCGCGGAAGGAGTTTGTGCCGGCGGCGGGCGAGGGGCGTTGCGGTGACACGTGCGTGCGGCGGGACCCGGATGGTGAGCGCTGCCGGGGTCGGGCGGGACGGGCCCGGGGCCGCCGGGGTCTGCGCTTCGCTCCCGCCGCGCTCCCCTGCCCTGCCGGCGGGACCGGGCGGGTCGCACATGGCGGCGGGCGGGCCGGGCCGGGGCGGCGGCGGCGCTCGGGGGCGCGGATGGCGGCGGGCGGGGGGCGCGGTGCCCGCGGCGGGCGGGGACCCTCCGAGTGGACCGGGCCGGGCGGCGGCGGGTCCGGGCCGCGGCCAGTGGCCCTGAGAGCCGGAGCGCGGCGGGAGGGGCCCCCCGTTCAGCCGCCCCCCTCTCTCCTTCTCCGCAGCCGCGGCCGCTGGGCCCGCCGAGCCGGCCGCCCACGGCGATGATCGCGGAGAAGCTGCGGGAGGCGCTGGAGCCGGTGCGGCGGGAGGCGGCGGCGGAGCTGGGCCGGCCGCTGGCCGCCGCCGCCCGCTCCGTGCTGCAGCAGCGCATCGAGTTCGCGCCCGCCCGGCGCGGCCTGGCCGGGCAGCTGGAGCACCTGCGGGACAAGTACGAGCACATCGGGGTCGAGGCCCTTGGCCGCCCCCTCGGCATGGCCGGCAGCCCTCCGGAGCGGCCGCAGAACCCCCAGGGTGAGTGGAGGGGGCGAGGGGACACCCGCGTGCTCCCGTGCCCCGCTCCCCCTCCGTCCCCCCGGGCTGACCGCCCGCTCCCCACAGGCCACAGACAAGCCTCCCCGAGGGCCGTGAGTGACGGGATCCCCACGCCCCAGAAGGTGCTCTTCCCAGCCCAGCGCCTCTCCATGAAGTGGGAGCGTGTCCACCGTGTGGGCGCCGGGCTGAGTAATCTGGGGAACACCTGCTTCCTAAACTCGGCGCTGCAGTGCCTGACCTACACGCCACCACTCACCAACTACCTGCTCTCCCGGGAGCACGGACGCACCTGTGAGTGGGGACTCCAGTTCGGGGGGCCGGGAGGGAGGAGCAGCGTCTGCCGGTCCCGCTCGCAGTGCTGTGCTCAGCACCCCTGCGCCTGGCTCTGGTGAGGGGCTGTGGGTGTCGGGTTGCACCTTCCCTGCTCCCTTCTGCCTGTTTCTCCATCAAGAGGCTGTTCCCGGGTCCAACTCACGTCCTGGTCATAGCAGTGTTCCCAAGCTCAGCATCTCTGTCTCTGGGGAGACTTTCTCTCTGCTGGGTGTAGCCAGGACTAAGATAGGCCCAATGGACCTGCTGGCTTCTCGGGGGCTGAGCTGAGGGGTCCCAAATAGCTCCTGCCTGTGGGGACTGCATGAGGGCAGTGTGGCAGGCCCTGCTCCAAGCTGTCACCATGGGGAACACAAAGGGCTTGCAGCCCCGTCTGTAGGACTCCGGTGGGATCTACCCCTCAGAGCCGACCTGTGGGCTCATCCAGTGAGTACCTGGGACCTGTTTTCCATCCATGTGGATGCTGTCTCACCAGGGGGGCTGCCATGGCTGGTCCTGTGATGGGCTCTCCCAGTCAGTGTGGCGTGTGCTGGTTCTCATGTCCCTGGGATGCCCCAGAGCTGTCCTGGAGCACAGAGCTCGTAGGGAAAACTGAGCATGGCTGTGCTGTGTTGGATCAGCGATCTCCTGTGCTGCCTCCGTCTCTCCCGGGTTTGCCCCCAACATCCCATCATCTCTCCTGCTACAGGTGCCCACGGAAGCTTCTGCATGATGTGCACTATGCAGAACCACACGATCCAGGCTTTTGCCAACAGCGGCAATGCGATAAAGCCACTGTCCATCATCCGAGACCTCAAGAGTAAGGATGGCTGCCCTTCCCCCCATGACTAATGTGGAAGCAGAACTGTTGGGATTGGGCCACATTTTGCCAGATGGCTCCACTGAGACAACTCAGAGCCTGCCAGGGGGCTGCCTGGGACTTGTCCTGTGGCTGGCATAAGTCTGATGTCTGGTTTTGGTTGAGGGGGCCTGACCCGCAGAGTTCCTGCCCCAGGAGAGGCAGGGATGGCCAGCATCTGTTGCAGCACGTGCTAATTCCTCCCTCTCTTGCAGAAATTTCCCATAATTTGCGCTTTGGCAGGCAGGAGGATGCACATGAGTTCCTGCGTTATACCATTGATGCCATGCAGAAGGCCTGCCTGAATGGCTACACCAAGTATGTGGGGCCTGATGGCTCTTTGCTGTCCCCTCACTGGTCCCCCGTGCTCATGGGAGGGGACTGTGGGGTGAACGTGTCCCCCGTGTTGGCCTTATTGTGGGGAGGTCATGACTTCAGGGGCTCTGTGTGTGGGGTCTAGCTCCCTGCCCCTCAGGGGTGTGGCTCTGGGTTGTTGTTTGTCTTCTCCTGACTCCTTCACCCCGGCACAGCTGCAGTCCCGTCCCAAAATCCTGAGACTGCTATGGGGTGGGATCCCATCCCAGTTGCCAAGGGATCCAGGCATGCTTGCTAGTTCAGCCCTAGTTCTGTGGCTGTGGGAGTGCAGCTTCCCCGAGGCCCTCTATCCCAGGAAGCACTGCCTTTGCCTTCAGCACCCAGCTGTGAGCTTCAGCCAGGAGCCTCTGCTCCTTTGAGAGGAGGGCGCATATTGGAGCCTGGTGCCATCCCTTGGCTGTGACACAGGGAGAGCAGGCTGGCAGGGGCTGTGATTTCCTGCTGCTCCTAGAGCTCCACAGCCCAGCCACTGCCCAGAGTATGGAGTGGGGCTGTCCTGATGACGCAGGGGTGGCTGTTGCAGAGGGGTGGTGTGAGATCTAGTGCCACTGTCTCTGTGTAGGTTGGATCGCCAGACCCAGGCCACGACCCTGGTTCACCAGATCTTTGGCGGTTACCTGCGGTCCCGTGGTGAGTGCCAGCTGCCAGGGCCAGGGTTTGGGCAGTAGAACTCTTTGGGAAAATGACTAAGCATGTGTAACTTATCCAGAGCCACAGTCAGCCAGTCCTGCAGTACCTGAGGGTCGTGACCCCAGTTGTGGTGATAGGAAAAGCTGCTGGCTGTGTGCCACCAGCAAAGGGACCCATCTTCCCAGCTATCCAGTGACACTTGCTGTCCTAGCACAAAGTGGAATCGCCAGCCTTTCTCCCTCCCAGGCTGTGAATCCTGGCGTTCACATCCCAGAGCCTAAATCCAGACTGGGGGGACACTGCAGCTGCCCATGCTGTGCTGTGGGGGTGGCAGGTGCAGATATTGTGTTGGGGTGTGCTCATGGCTCTTCCTTTTGCAGTGAAATGCTTGGAGTGCAAGACTGTCTCGGACACCTATGACCCTTACCTGGATGTGACACTGGAGATCGAGGTAATGAGGCAGGGTTAGGGATGGGGGGCTCTGTCCTTGGGAGGATGTTCCTACTCTGAGGCTCCTTAACCTGCTAGCGTGCAGGAATGGTGCTGGCAGGAGGGAAGCAGCTCCCACTGTTCCGCTGCCTTCTCAGTCTGGCAGAGCAGTGCCCATTGCCTGAGCGTGAGCCACGACTCCTTCACAGAGGCTTGGTGGTGTTGGGGTGCAGAGCAGCCACCCCCGTGGTGTGCTGGGGGCGGGCTCATGGCTTTGGGGCAGCCCGTGGCCCTGTGCCGTGTGCTCTCTCCTGGACCCAGTGCCACAGCACAGAGCACAGCTGTGGCCTGAACAGGCCCCTCGTGCCCTGACTTCCACTTTGTCCTCGCAGCGAGCCGCAAACGTCGTGCGGGCGCTGGAGCTGTTCGTGAAGCCGGAGCAGCTGGGGGGGGACAACGCCTACAGGTGTAGCATGTGAGTGTGGGGGGCTGCAGGCAGGATGGGACCCACGGGTGTGATGGTGGGAAGGCTGCCACGATATGGGAGGGCTTCTGTACCTGCTAAACTGTGAGGTACAGGGCCACGAAAGCCTGTGATGAATCCTGCCACTCCTCAGCTCCCTCCTCACATGAGGAGGACCTGGGCCAGCAGACATGGCCACAGGCAGGTGCCTGGAGCAGTGCCTGGTGTCAGTGTGGTCATTCCTATGGGGTTTGCCATTCCCATGGCCAGGGCAGGCAGTTATCTGGGTGGTGGAACAGCTTGAATAGCTTGAGCTTTTCCTGGGCAGGTGCAGGAAGAAAGTGTTGGCCAGCAAACGTTTCACCATCCACCGAGCCTCCAATGTTCTCACTATCTCACTGAAGCGCTTTGGCAGCTGTGGCTCTTCAGGTGGAAGAAAAATCACCAAGGTGAGTGCTCAGCAATCCAGAGCAGGGGCTGTGTCTTGGTCTAAGGGCAGGGCAGGAGGTGGTCCTGGTATAGGCCTGCAGCCATTCTGCACTGCATGGGGGAAGTTGGGCTCATCCTGGCATCTTCCTCACCACGATCTCTGCCTGGGGAGAGCATGTCCCCTCCCTCGAGAGACAAGACTCGTAGGACAGCAGAGCCAGTCTTGATCTGGCAAGAAAGCCATCTACTGTGTGACCTCCTGAGACATTCTCTCTCTGCAGGATGTGGGATACCCTGAGTTCTTGGATATCCGTCCTTACATGTCTGAGCCCAAGGGTGATCCTGTCACATACGGACTCTATGCAGTGCTGGTGCACTCCGGGTACAGCTGCAATGCAGGGCACTACTTCTGCTATGTGAAGGTGAACCTGGGGTGCTCTCTTGGCACCCTGCCTGGGCTGGGGGCTGGTGGGTGCTCGTGAGTCCCTGTAGGGTGCAGAGAAGAGGGTGCTGGGTAGAGAGGGTGGTGTTGAGCACTATAGGGGACACACGCTGTAGTCTGCTGCTGGAAATGTGAAGTTCTGCTCTGGTAAAGTCCCCTGGCCTGCCCTGGGTCATCTGTGTGTTCTGGGGAGAGGAGCTCTGCTGACGGGCACTGTTCCTGCTGCTCTGTCCCTGGCCACAGCCTGACCCTGTTCTCCTCCTGGACACAGCCTGATCCTGTGCCCTTTTGTTCCACAGGCCAGCAATGGGCAGTGGTATCGAATGAATGACCATGAGGTCTACCCCAGCAACATCAAGGTAGTCCTCAACCAGCAGGCCTACGTTCTGTTCTACCTGAGGTGAGAGAGCGCCCTGTGCCTCCCAGCCCCTCTGGCCCTGCTCCCAGCATCTGGGACAGAGATGGCAGCACCTGCCTGGCTGGAGGGGGAGCTTGGCCCAAGCGACCCCAGTGCCTGTGTGTGTGTGCTGGCTCAGGGTGGGAGGTGGCAGGGAGGCGTCCAGCCCCTTTCATGGCTTTGCTGTAGCACCTCATCTCCTCGGAGTGCCTGGCTCCTGTTCCCTGTGTGTGTCTGCCAAGACTCCTGATTGCTCTCACCCCACAGCTGATGCCTGCACTTTGCCTTCCCCAGGCTCTCCAGCCCCAGGAAGAGCTCAGCAGGGCCTGTGGCCAAGGCTGCCTCCAGCCTGTCCAGCCACACTGGTGGTGACTTCAGTCAGGTGAAGAAAACTGAGACTAATGGGACCTTGCCCACACCACCAGCGGGCCCGGTGAGTCCTGAAGGCTGTTCCTGGCCAGTGCTCCCAGGAGCTGCTGCTGCTCTGCGGGGACGGGGCTCTGCAGCCACGCCTGGGAGACAGGCATGTGGGAGGAGAGTGTGCAGGAGAGATCCTGATCCTGCTGAGGCCAGGGATCCTGGAGGGCACTGTTCATGTGTCTGTGGCTCCTTGACTCTCTCCTCACTGAACTTCTCTCTTTCCCCTTGCCTAGAAACAAGAAAAGCTGCTGGGGAAGGGGCTGCCAGGCCCAGACGATGTTGGAGTCCCCGTGTCCCGCAGCAGTTCTGGCGTGGGGCTGAAGCTGACGAATGGAGTTGCTCGATCAAAGCTGCCCTCTCAGACCCCATCACTCAAACTGCCCCACAAGGCCACCCACAAGGCCATACCACTGCCCCATGATGTATTCCAGAGGCCCAAGAAGCCACAGATACCTGCCATGCCCAGAGCAGGCTTCCATGTCACCAGCACTGTGAGTGGGGCCAAAGTGGGGCTGCCCCCACAGGGGACAAACAGAGAAAAGCCACCTACCTCATCCAAGCTGCTGAAGTCCAACCAGGAGCCCAGTGGCTGTGGGGCGATGGCCGGGACCCTGAAGAAGGATTCCTGTGGCAGTGCAGTGGGGCAGCTGGCCAAGGAGACCCACAAGGCCAAGAGCAATTCCAGCAGCTTCTGCAGCTCTCAGGGAAGGAACTTTGGCACCCACCTCCCCACTGGCCCTGGCGCCAAGCCAGCTGTCCCCAGAGACTCCAGGACAGCCACTGTGGAACCCTCCCCACTGTGCAGTGCCATGCAGGAGCAGGGCAGCACCACATCACCACCACTGGCCAAGAAACCATCACTTTCTGCCAAAAAGGTGAGTCTGAGCTTCTGCCCGGAGACTCCACTCAACACCTTCTGACCTGGGATTGTGTTGGAGGAAGTGTAGAGCTACTGCTGAGCTGGAGGTGGAGGGGAAGAGCCCCCCAGGGCGGTGGTGGCTGCTCTGCCCTCCCTCTGAGTCCGGATGTTGGGCCAGTGCCTGCTGTTGTTCACATCCCTGAGGGATGTAGGGGGATGGCTCCTGGCCCCTTCCCAGGATGGAGGGGTGGCTATACCAGTCCCTGCAGTGGGGTGGCCTTGGCACCTTCTTGGGGTCAGGTGTTCCCTGGGGTGAGTGGCAGTGGTGATGCTGCAGCAGGAGGGTGTGGGGGTGCCTCCTCCCCAGGCAGGGTGTGGGACCGGCCCTCGGTGCCGCAGTGCAGTCAGGGCTCGGGATGGTGTGCTGGGGCTCTGGGTCTTTAAATTTCTTTCCTTCCTTTTTTCCTTTGTTCTTCTAACTGAAAGCACTTCTGATTCTTCCACCCCCACTTCCCTCCCCCCGTCTGTGTCTGTTCCCCTCCCCTTTCTCTCGGCTCCCGTTTTTCTCTTGGCTCATGGAAACCCCTCTGCTTTAGACCACCAAGTTTTTATTTATGTCAATAACTGCAGGGCAAACCCTCACAGAAGGCGAATGGGAGTGACCGCCACACACAGTCCCACCCTGACTCCACTCCCGGGCCTCTGGGCAAGTCCAGGTAAGCAGTGCCATTGCTCCCAGGCTCCTGCGTAGCAGCAAGGCCAATGGCAGCCTCGGGGTGCTCCATGGGGCATCTGTGTGGCCTCGCAGCTGGCTCTCCAGTTCTCCAGGGCTGGCAGGGCTTGCTCCGAATCCAAGAAGCAGGGCAGTCTCTGACTGTCAGCACAGGGTGGGAGGGAGCTTTGCAGGCCCTGACCTTGGACTAGTGTCCCATGGGATCAGGAGGCACCAGCCTGGTCTAGATCTTGCTCCAGGTCCCCCTTGTAGCCTTCAACAGCAGCATGTGCTGCAGCATTGCTCACTGTTGCCCTGTCTGCTGTGGGACAGTGGGGCACAGTCTCTGTGAGCACTTGTGGACCAGTGTCTGATTTCTGATTTCATGGCCAAGATGGCAGCAGTCAGAGTGGCATGGGAGAGGGGGCTTCTGGGCTTTCAGATCAGCCTCTTTCCCTGTCCTTCAGCCTGTCCTCATCTGCTCTCGAACTACCAAGTCCTGAAAAGTCTTCCTTCAGCTTCATGCTCAGCTTGGACTCTCGGCTCCCAGCCTCCCCGCTGACCCACGGTTCCACTGCCCACCCTTCACACCACCTTCCTTCCAGCAGCAGGGAGAAGGGATCCAGCCAGTTGGAAACAGAGGGTTCCTGGAAAAAGAAGCGTCGAAAGAGGAAGCATCGTAGCACAGACAGGAACTTTTGTGCTGTGGCTGTGAGTGACATGGATGAAGTCTCCAGGCCCTCCCAAAAGGAGAGATTTGTCTCTTCAGAGGGCTTCAAAAACAAAGACTGCAGGCCTCCCAAGAAGGAGAGCATTGGGTCTCAGAAGGACTTCATGGATAAAGACTCCAGGCCCCTGAAGAAGAGGAGAATTGTCTCTCTGGAGGGTTTCATATCTGTTGTGGGGAAGGAGACAGAAGGCGAGGGTCCTGCTGATGGCCTGGGGAGTCCGGGCTGTCAGGACATGGAGAGTGGGCCCAAGCAACACATGCCAGAGCCCAGTATTGACTTGGGCATAGGGCAAACCTTCCCACTCAAGAGGAAGAAGAAAAAGAAAAACAGGAGCAAAGATAGGCCATTGGAGAGGACAGAAGAGCGCTGCTCTGGGTTGCTGTCACTGGACAGGTGAGGGGCACATGAGAGCCTGAGGTCAGGCTCTCTGGGCCATGTTTAGGGGCCACTCATCTTCCTGAGGATGGGATGTGCCTTGGCATGGATCCAGCTGAAACACCCACTTCCTTGGGGTGGGTTCACCCCTCCCCGAGTGCAGTGCAGGTGTCCCTGAACCCCAATGCCCTGCAATGCTCAGACTTCCCTGCTCTGGTCTGGCTGGAGCAAGCTGACCCTGCTGCCTTTCCCAGCTCCAGGAGGGCTGAGCTGGAGCCTTGTGAGACACACTGGAGCGTGGAGGCTGGAGAGCGGAAGCACCGCAAGCGCAAGCGGATGGAAAGCCTCAGCAGCCCGGCTGCCAACGCCGTCCCTGCCACCACCACCCCCCAAGGTATGACCGTGTACCCTGTCTGGTGCCTGGCAGGGCTGAGCCAGCCACTCACCTGCCCACGGGCCCCTCAGAACACTGCTGTGCATTCCACAGTGCTTGCTGTTCCCACAGCTGCCTGGCAATGCCCATCATCCTGCCCCCCATCCTGGGCTGCCCTGCCCCAAACCTATCTGCTACTCCTGTGTGACAGCCCAAGAGCCCCCAGCTGTGCTCTGGAGGAGGGGTGGGGACAGGCTCCTTGAGGGGTGACAATTTGCCCGAGCATAGGTCCTGGTGTTCCCAAACACCTTGTGCCATCAGTGTCTCCTGGGGTAAGATCTGCCTTGGAGAAGGAGGGATGCACGAGCTCCCCAAGCTCCCCCAGCATGTCCTCACCCCGCCTGTTTCTGTAGTGGCAGCGCGTGCCAAGGACAGCCAGACTGGAGACGAGAGACACACTCTGGCTGCCCCGAGCCCTGCAGCCAGCAATTGGGCTAGCACAGCCCCTGGGGGCCAGGAGACCAGCGTGGTGGGCGAGCTGCTCCAGGACTCATTGGACAAGGCTTATGGCAAACAAGGTAATCCTGGCTCACCTGGGTGGGCGAGCAGCCACACAGCCCCCCTGCCCCAAGCCCTGGATACAGGCAGAGCCCTCTGAGTTCTGCCAGGGCCTGAGCTCCCCCTGCTCCAGCACAGGCAGTGACAGGGCTCCTGGAGCCAGGCAGGTGAACCCAGCTGGGGGCTGTCAGGGATGGCACAGGGTGAGGGGCTGAAGCGAGGGGCTCCAGCCTTGGGCCTAGTGGGGGCCCAGTGCAGGTGGGTGCAGTGGGGCACAGCCCTGTGCTCCTGCTGACCACGCTGCTCTACAGTCTTGACCTGGCAGGGCGAGATTTCGGCTGTCAGCCAGGATGCCATTCAGGACACGGCATTGGCCCGGAGTGAGACCATCATCGATGAGTGGGACCAGGAGTTCGACAGAGGAAAGGTGGATGCTGGCTGTGTGCTGGGCTGGGGTGGGTGGGAGGAGGCTGGAGACTCTGCACTCTGACCTGAGAGCCTGCCTGCCTCTGCACAGATAAAGAAAATGAAAAAGATGAAGCAGGAGCGGAAGAGAGACTCGAATCCCTTCCAGAAGCTGCAGAACAAGCGCAACTTCTGGTTGATGTCACATCCTGCCAAGATGGCCAGCCTGGGCCACCGGCTCTCAGGTGAGTGAGCTGGGGGGCACAGTGAGCCCAGGGGGAGGAAGGGGGTGGCAGCCTGGCAGGGGCTGACACTGCTCCTTGCCTCACAGGTTGAGATCTGCATCCCCCAGACAGCTCATGGAGCAGTCCCAGGCGAAGGAGCAGGGGCAGCACTGTCCTGGGAGCTGTTGATGGACCATGCTCAGAGAGGAGGGAATGCGGCCCCTGTCCTGGGGTCGTGCCTTCCCCTTCCGGGAGTTTCTTTTCCACCTGCGGAGGAACCTGCCCACGCCGCCGTGCCTCCAACGTGCCTTGGCCGGGCTCCTCCTCACTTCTCCTTGCCTCTTCCCCTCCTTTCCCCAGCCTGCACCTGCGGGGGCTCCTGGGAAGTGCCTCAAGACCGTCCCTGCTGCTCCGTGTCAGCGTGCCTCCCGCCGCCCCTCGCCTTCCCGGACCGCCCTTCCCCGCCGCTCCCTGACCCCCATTCCCTGCGCAAGCCGCATTGAAAGCCTGCCCTCCGCTGGGCCAGGCCCCGCGCGGGCGCGGGGGGCATCGGTGGGCTCCCCGCGGGGATGGGGCGCTGCCGGCGGGGCCGCGGGACTGGAGGACTGGACTGAACGGAATAAATCCCGGTGTTTGTCCATCGGCCCCGCGGGACTGGAGGACTGGACTGAACGGAATAAATCCCGGTGTTTGTCCATCGGCCCCGCGGGACTGGAGGACTGGACTGAACGGAATAAATCCCGGTGTTTGTCCATCGGCCCCGCTCGGGAGCGGCGGGAAAGGGGCGGGGCCGCAGGGGGCGGGGCCGGCGTGGCTCCGCCCCGCCCCACGTGACACCGGCCGTGGCGGCCGCGGCGCGCTCGTCACGCGGGCGGGGCCGGAGCGGCGGCGGGATGGAGGAGGAGGAGGGCGGCGGCTGCGGTCAGTGCGGGCCGGGGGTCCCGGCACCCGCGGGACGGGGCGGAGGGCTCGGGGTTAGGGGGCACCTGGGCAGGGGCGAAGCGCCGGCGTTCTCCGTGGTCCGCGCTGGGGTGGAAGCGCCTCTCCCGGGCGGGCGGGAGCGTCTGGGCCGGGCCGTTCCCAGGTGCAGGACGGCGGGACCCGGTGTCAGAGCGACCGCGGCCTTCGGGGCTTCGGGCGGGCAGGGCCGTGGGTGGCGGAGGAGGCGCCGGAAAGAGCCGACACCCGGTTCCCACCGCCGGCGCGGGGGGCGGGCGAGCCGCGGGGCTGCTCCCGCTGCGCCCCCGGCACTGCGCCGGGAGCTCCGGGACCCGCTGCTCGCACACCTGCCCTGCGCCGCTCACACTTTGTTCTCAGGTGCCCCCGCGGAGCTGCCGCGTCCCGACCCCGCAGAGTTCAGGGCAGGTTCGCCTCGATGGCGCCTGCCGAGTGTCACAAACGCCCCGGCTCGGGATGCGCTCCAGGGCGGGCAGCGGCGGCTCAGGGGCTGCGGGTTCCCCCTCTCATGCCCGCGCAATTGCCTCCCGCTTCCCTCCCTGCTCCGTGCCCGCCGAGCATTCCCTCCGGTGCTGAGGACCGGGACCGGGCAGGGAGTCACTGCCTGTGCCTTCGAGGCAGGTTCTTGTAGTCGGCAGGTGATTTTGCCTTGAGCAGAGAGCAGGGACTTTGCTGAGAGGAAGGCAGAAGTCTGGGTGAGATGAAAGCCCACGGCCCCGGTGGGGGAGCGGTGCTGGTGGTCGTTCTTCCCGCGGGAGCAGCCGGTGCCAGGGAAGTGCTGCTGCCGGTGGTGCTGGTTCGCGGGCCGCCTTCCTACCCTGCACAGCTGTGCGGCACAGCCGATTAGAAACTGCTGTTCCACCCCAGAAATGACTGCGCTTGGCTGCGAGGACTTCACAGTGTGAGATAAGGTGCCAGCACCCGGCCCCGCTGAGGCCTGGCTCGGGCGTTGTCAGATACAACCCATTAGCGGGAGAGCGCCGCGGGGAGCGATTCAGCCTCTCACAGCTTCCCGGAATTACCTGGAAGATGTCCCGGGTCATCTGTCAGCATCAGAAGTGTCCTGCTCACCCTGCCGCGGGGGCCACAGGGAGCAGCACAGCCACCTCCAACCCTTGCCGCTGTCCCTGTGCCAGGGGCAACACAACCCACAGCTGCCCTGAAGCCCCTGAGCTGAGTCGGTTCAGCAGAGGACATTCTGCTGGGGCCACAGCACGGTGGAAGTCGACAGGGAGACTCTTGCTGGTGGGATTTTGCTGATGCCAGTGTGCCCCACAGCTCACAGCCCCTCTCCAGCCATCTGCCTCAGCGGAGAGCAAATCCTGGGGCGAGCAGCTGGTGGCACAGATGTGGGCTCCCCCCACTCCTGCCAGAGCTGCACTCCCATCCCATTCCCAGCATCTCCCCACTGGACGGCGGTGAGACCAAACCCATCCCAGACCTCACCGTAGCTGAGCGAGCGTGGCAGTGCGAGTCAAATGTCTCTGGACCGTGGGGCAGCGATGTCCTACCTGGGAGCATCCCAGCTGCTCCTGCAGCACCAGCGGAAGGATGTGGGCAGCACGGTCCGGTCCCAGCACCGTGTCCTGAGCTGGGCCCCGTCACGGCTCAGGCCCGGCCCAGGGTGAGGGGGATTGGGCAGTGCTGGTAATCCTGCTGCACTCAAGGGATTACTGCTCGCTCTGGCCTGGGGATTAAGGGATTTCTCTAAGTGGGGTTGATGCAGCCTCCAGCAAAGCAGCTTGTGCCTGGGGGGCCTCGCTGTCTGGGGCAGGATGGATGCATGGAGGCAGGATGGACTATGGAAGGTGTGGGGGATCCACAAAGGAGGGTGGGCTGCCACGTCCCCCAGCAGGCCAGGGGGTTCCCCACCCAGAGAATCCCTGTCCTCCTCGTTGCCAGCCTGCACAGCCCTGTTTTGCCAGTGAGCACTGGCAACTTCTTGGCACAGGCTCAGCTGTTTCAGAGGCATCCTGGGACCATGGCATGCCCCTCTGCACCAGGGGATGCTGCTGGGGAAGCTGCCAATGATGCCCCAGCTCCTTCCTTGGCATGATGTGGGGTGAGCCAGGGCGAGTCGCTGGGCCCAGCTCAGGGGCTCCCAGATCGAAGGTGCAGGGACAGTGCAGGGGTAGCAGTGGGCTCGGAGAGCAGAGCTGGGTGCTCGGGCAGAGGCAGTTGGCTGGTTCTTCTCCTGAGATGTTTGGAGCAGAGAACGATGAGCCCCACTGCTGATGCTCACGATCACACGTCGGGGCTGCAGCCGTGGTTATTGTGACCCAGAGGTGTTTGTAAGCGCCCCACCTCACCCAGGCAGGGTGCAAGGACCAAACTGAGCATCTGGATCACTCTGCATGGGAGATGCCACCTGGCCCTGCCTCATCCTGGCCACAGCACCCGTGTGCCCTATGGGAGTTTTTCCAGATGCCAGTCCAGGCCCCGAGCAGGTGCTTGCCACAGCATGTGCCCAGCTCAGCCCCACTGTGTCCCCAGCTCTCTTTCCCTGCCCTTTTGCCTCCCTGCGATGGGGCAACCACTGCTCTGGCCTCTGGGAAAGGGGAAGTGGTGCTGAAAGCAGGAGGTCAGTCACGTCAGTGGCGAATGCCTGGCTGCCCTCGCAGCTCCAGAAGCTGCCCTTCTCCACTGTCTCTGCTTCTGTCTGTAGTCACAGTGCTCCTGAGAGCAGGGACTGCTCCTGCCTGCCAGGGTGCCCTTCCCCACCGCCCACCCCGTCTGGGCTCCTGCCTGCCCCACTCGGGTTACTCCTGGCTCAGCGATCCCAGCGATTGTTGGGGCAGGCGAGCAGAGCTGCTGGGCTGCTCCTGCCCCAACAGGCCCTGGGGTTTGTTACTCATGGCCGTGCCCTGTGCTCAAGATCGCTTCTGCTTTGAGGGAAGGAGCTGTCAGTCCGGTTTGGGTTTGCTCAGTGCTTGTGGGGTAGGAGGGCTACACCTTTCCCTAGCTCCACAGCTCTGCCTCAGGCTGGGATCCCAGGGCAAGACCCCCCAGTTCCTGCTGCAGAAGGCCCCCCACACTCTAGGATCAGAGCAGAGTGGGCAGCACCTCTGGGGCATGACCGGGGCTCGGCACCTGCCCATGCCTGCACACGGGGCTGGCCGAGCCTGTCGGGCTGTGCCGGGGTCGGGGCCCGGGCCCTGCGCCCCGGGAGCGGGGGTTGTGGTGCTCCCCCACGCTCACACGCCGCGCTGTCTCTGGGTGCACCTTCCTTCATGCAGCGCTCGTTGCTACGCGACCGCCGGCTCCCGATGCTTAATGCTCTAATACGGAGGGATAAAACCACTCTAAAAATACCCCGCTGCCGGCCCCCTGCGGGGGCAAGGGGGCTGCTGGGGGGCAGGCGGCCTGGGCGCAGGGGCTGCTGGGGACTTCCCAAACTCCTCGTCCTCTAAGTGGCTTTGAGCCGTGGGCCGGGGCTCGGCAGCGGCACGGGCTGGTGTGCCGGTGCGGCCGGGATTGGCTGGGACTGGCGCGTGGGCTCCTGCGGCTGGAGCTCCCCTGCCAGAGCCAGCTCCAGCCAGAGCCGGGAGTGCTCCGGCTCCCCTGCCTGCACCCTGCCCGTGGGCCCTGGCACCAGGGAGCCCGCTGCTCGGCCACGTGCACCTGCCTGGCCTCTGCCTGCTGCTACCTGGCCTCTGCCTGCTGCTGCCGGACCTCTGCCTGCGCCTGCCTTGCCCCCCGGGACTGGTGGCATCCTGTGTGGGACCCCTGCAGCATGGGGACAGTCAGCGAGCTCTGCGCCTCTAGTTTCCAGGCCTTCCTCTGCCCCTCGGTGGCTGCCAAGGCAGGTAGGAGCTGCGTGCCCCCCCTCCCCTCTGTGCTGCGGGGTCCCCATCCCCCAGCAGACACAGTGGTGCCCATGGCTCCAGCTCCATATGGCTCTAGCTCCATATGGCTCCTGCTGACAGCAGCACATAGTGTCCTCGCTGTCTCGCTGCCTCCTTCCTTTGCCAGCCTCCCCAGGCTCGGTGCTCTGCAAGCACCAAGCCCCAGCAGGACAGACAGGCATGGGCCCCTTGCCTGGCATTGCCCTGCGCTAGAGCCAGTGCCACGCTAGGATGGGGGTTGTTTGGTAGCCAATGGTGGTGCCTGGATGGTCACAGGCAGTGTGGCCACAGCAGATCCTGCCCCAGCCCCTCACCCCTGCCCTGCGATGTGTGAGCGCTTGGCTGCCCTCACCATGGCAAGTGTCTGTGGCTGTGAGGGCACCTTGGGGTGGCACTATCCAAAGGGAATTCTGTGTGGGAAACCAGTGCCTGCCATGCGAGGGATGTGCTGAGGGCTGGCTGCCTGTGTGAGCTGCTGCTGTCTGTGGGTTCCTGCCTGGCTGTGGGACCGGCCAGCCCTGTGGCTGAGCAGCAGTGGGCTCTGCTCCTCCCGAGGCCTGGCATTGTGAGTGGTGCCGAGAGCAGATGAGGTGCCTGCCTGGCTGCACTCTTGGCACCTGCACAGTGTGCAATGCCTGTGGATGTGGCCGAGCCGGTGCTCACCTGGCCGTGCCAGGGGTCTGTGTGTGGGAGTGCTGGAGCCTGGAGCCACTAGGAGTGAGGCAACGGCTGTGGACAGGGGTTCCCTGCTGGCCTCTGGGTCGTTTTGTGGGAGTGCTGGGCAGGCTTGCACAAAAGTGAGACAAGGGCCCTGGGCCAGCAGCTTTGGAGGGTCTTTCTTGGAGCTGCCTGTTCTGAAACCCTTCTCCTGACGCACCTCGGCTGTCAGTGAGGAAGGACGGGGCTGACGCAAACCGGGGTGTGCACACAGCACCGTGAAAACAGGATGTGGTGCGGGGAGACGGGCAGGAAGTTCCTGGGGGCCCCGTGGGACCTCACCAAGGGGCACGGTGGGCAGCAGCACCCACAGCAGCACCCAGAGACCCTGGGCTTGTCTCCGTGGTCTGTCGGACCCCGAGGCCGTCGCCCCTCTGGTGTGGCACAGCGTGGGCCAGCAGCACGGCTGGCTGGTGCTGTGCCTCAGGGGGCCAAAGGACATCCTGAGGCTTCTGAAGCCTGCCCTCCCCTCACTCCATAGCTGGCGTTCCTGGTGCTGTGCTGTGTCTCCATCTCGTGCTGCTGAGCAGGATTTAGCTGAGTCAAGGCGGCTGAGGCTGATGCGGCCTCTCCAGGCGGCTGACAGGGGACAGGGACAGGCTGGGTTCTCTTCCGCTGCAGCCACGGCACCACAAGGCCCGGATTCGCTGCAAAGGGGTCCTGCATGGAGCAGTGGGGTCCCTACAGGCACTCTGGAGCAAGGGGGCTGCCATGGACCCTGTGGACCAGTGGTCCCCACAGCTGGCACAGGACCTGGACCTGAAGTGGGGGCGGGTCTAGTGGAGATGGGGGAGCTGCAGGGCAGCGCTGGGGGTCTTTTGGGGTGGGGGGCCCAGCTGGCAGAGGGGAAGGGAGGGGACCCTTCATTGTGCAGCGATCTCAAGATGTGTTGGGTTGAGTGTCCTGGCAGCCCCCGAGGAAGGAAGGGCTGGGCCAGCCCCGAGGCCTGTCTGGCTGGGACCCCAGCACATCGAGTCCTCCAGCCCCGGGCCAAGGAGGGGCAACAGGGCCCTGCTTCCCTGTCCAGCCGGGAGCAGAGGAGTTAAGGTGCTGGCGACTCTGGCTCATGGCAGCAGGAAGAGGGTGTTGGTGGTGCTGGCTCCCGGCGAGGCTGGGATGACGCCCAGGCGGCCCTGGAGCTTATTGGTGCCGTGGCCCTGAGTCACCGCGGAAGCACTGGGGCGGCAGGTGCCCGCACCCGGCACGGCAGCACCTCTGCGGAGCCACCGGCAGCACAGGCACGGCCAGCAGGGCCAGTGTGAGGCCCTTCAGCGATGGTGCTCAGGGCGGAGGGCAGCGGTGAGCTGGGGTGTGGGGGTGAGGGGCGTGGGTGGCTCTGTGTCTGCCCCACTCCCCTGCTGCCAGCCCTGCCCACGGGCCTCGGGGCAGTGGACACAGCAGACAGGACAGAGCATGGGGCGAGCACAGCCCCTGTGCCACAGGGCTTTGCTTTGGCTGCGGTGGGGAGGGGGCATGTGCTGTGGCTGCTGCTCCAGGGCGCTGCAGACCACAGCAAACCCGGAGCCTGAGACAGGTGGATAAATCCTGCCGGTGGCCCTTACTGCTCCTGGGCAGGGTCCTCAGGCTCAGCTGCCGGCAGCAGGAGATGTGGGAGCCCCTGGTCCCCTGTGCTGGTGGGGAGCCCTAACCCTGCTTAGAACCCCACATCTGGTGGGCCACTGTGCGACTCCTGCCAGGCTGAGGCTGGGGGAAGCGCATGCTCCAGCCTCCCCATCCGTCAACACTGCTCTGCTCACAGCCAGGCCTGCTGGGGCTCCCCAAGGTGAGTGCTGTGCAGAGCCAGGGAAGGGTTAATGCCTTCTTCCTTCCCTAGAAAAGCTCCTGCGTCTGGGGTTTCTCTTCCTCTGGCTGCTGCTGACATGGCTGGGCCGCTGTCACGAGTGCTCAGCCTCCGCTTGGGAGGGACCTTCCGGGGCTCCGGAGCAGCCCTGACATCCCTCCTGCAAGGCAGCGTCTCATCCTGCGCCGTGCCTGCCCTGGGGCCACCGGGACCCCTGCCGGGACCCCCGCCCGCTCCCAGGTGGGCAGGGGGAGGCAGCGCCGAGGGCTCCCCTTGGCCCAGCTCCAGCCCTGGCACTGAATTTGACCTTCCCTGCAGCCAGACAGAAGGGTCCTGCAGCCAGGTGAAAGGGTCCTGCGGCACATGCAGCAGCCCAGGGATTTGGGGGGTTCTGTGTCTGACAACGCAGCTCATCCCTCCTGCAGTGAGCCTGGGCTTGCTGGGCACGCTGGGGGCTGGGCACAGGGGGGGGGGGCTGGTGCTGGTGGCAGCAGCACTGGGCCATGTGGAAGGCGCTCAGATGCATCGACACAGCTCTGGTATTAGAAGTTTAAGTAACTTTTAACCTGGTGCCATGAGCAGATTGTCTGATTCGGGCTTCCTGACAGGGAGACTGAAAATATTGGGAAGTGCTGCCGTCAGGTCTGAGACACAGTGTCGCAAGCTGAGGCGCCTCAGCCTTGGCAGTGAGGGGTTTGCGAAGGAAGAAGCTCGTCAGAAACCGGAGCAGGGCTAGGGAAGTGCTGAGCTCAGAGATTCAGGGTGGGGGTCACGGTCACCCCAGGGAGGCTCCCTCGGAGGCGGCGGGGGAGAAAGAATGTGCAGTTGAGGATGATACCGGTCCAAAGGCACGTGGTGTCCCTGGGCGCTGGCACAGGGCAGTGACCGTGCTGTGGATGCTCCGGTGAGTCTGGGCTAGCAGTGGTGGCCTGGAGCCCACGCATGTGGCACACGGGACGTCAGTGGGATGGAGGGTAATGCTTGGGGCAGGGGGGGATGTGACAACCCCACAGGTTCCTGTCCCCAGCACCCCAGGGTGGGAGGTGGGGATGACACGAGAGCTGAGCCTGCGGGTGCTGCTGCCACCTCCCTTGGGGACTGCGCTCTGTAGGGATGGTGTTTTGGTGTCCTTGCGGGCGACCTTGGTGCAACGTGTGGAACTCTTTGGCAGAGGTGGGAGACACAGGCATAGGAGGAGAGCTGGGAGCACTGCTGGAGAAGCAGGTGACCTTGGCAACTGGAGGGAACAGGAATGGCATACCTTGTCATTGTGAGCCAGGAGGTCACGCACCAGGGAGCACTAGGAATATTCTGGGAGCAAGGGGGGGCATGTGGCCGCCCTGTGGTTGAGCCTCAGATGTTGTTGGGGAGGGAGTGCCTGGCTCCCCGGGGTGACAGGGAGGTGTAGACATCATGGTGTGCAGGAGGGTGTGCCAACTCCAGGCCCTGCCCTGGAACGATGGATCCAGCGCAGAGTGGGCTGCAGGGATTGCTAGGAGTTGGTTTATGTTTGGGGCTGGCCCGGTATGGCAGAACAACCTGCGGGGCTCCAGGTCTGCATGGAGCCCGTGCCTTGGGGCACAGCAGAGCTGCCCAGCCAGGGAAGGGCCCAGAATGGGTACCCACACCAGCCTGGCTGAGGTAGAGCAGAGTGAAATGGGACATGGGGGGGCATCAGGGCCAGGGCCGGTGGGAGCAGCACTGGAGCTGGTCTGGGGCCTGTGCTGGTCCTCACTGCACAGCTCCCATGGGTGGTGCCCAGCTCCCCGCTGCAGCGCCCTCGCATTCCTTGCATGCCGTCAGTGCCACTTGGCCCCTGCGCAGGGCTGGGGACTGTTCATCAGCCCAGTTCCTCTGGGCAGCTGGCAGCTCCACGTTCTGGTTCCATCCAGGCCCAGGACTGCCAGCCGAGAGCAGAGGCTGTGCCAGGAGCACGTCAGGGCTGATTCCCAGGGCCACACGTGCTGACCTGACCATATCTCTGCTCAGTGCCCAGTGACCTGACCCCAGAGGAGTGCCAGGAGCTGGAGAACATCCGCCGCCGCAAGCAGGAGCTGCTGGCTGACATACAGGTCTGATGCTGAGGGGTGACACCCACACAATTCCTCTGTCTCACAGAACAGCCTGAGAGGCAGAGGACCATCTCCCTGCTCATGTCACTGGCAGGGTCCCTGCAGCCCCATCCAGGGTCCCTCAACCCACTGCCCCACAGCACTGCCTCCAAGGGGCCCTGGGGACAGGGAGAGGGTCCCATCAGGGGCGTGATCCTGGGTGGCAGCCATTAGGGTTGCTCTGCTCTGCTCTGCCGAGGCAGCCGTGGCTTTTCCTGTGCCCTGCAGAGCTCCAGGCCATGCAGTTGTGCCATGCCCCGGAGCACTGGTGTCCGTGCCAGCCCCTGCCTGGCACGGGCAGGGACCGTGTCTCTGGGCCAGACCACTGCCCTGGCAAGCGCCTGCGAGGTCAGGGCTCATCTGGGACACTGTCAGTCCTGTCCCCGATTAAGACAGCAGAGGCTAATTACTGCCATATGCTGGGCATGATCTGAAGGGATTAGGGGTAATTTTGTTAACCTCTGAATCTCTTCCTTCCTGTGTGCTGAGAGCGTTGTGATGCTGCAGGGATTAGCAGCGGGATGGGGGGGGGGCAGCCACCCGTGCCCCCTGATCTGGTTCAGCCCCAGGGCAGTGCTTGAGGGCGGGAGGGGGATGGAGAGAAGAAAGAAAGGAGGGTCTGCAGGGCTTCCTGGAGGAATGAGGCTGCCTCCAGGGCTGAGGGCTGGAGGGTTTGGGGTGGAGGCCCCTCCAATGTGCCCTCTCCCCACAGCGCCTGAAGGATGAGATAGCAGAAGTGACAAATGAGATCGAGAACCTGGGCTCCACCGAGGAGAGGTGAGTCCCAGCCCAGGGCCCCGCTGAGCCCCCTGTGGGATCTGAGGGCAACTGAGCCCTGGCCCATGAGTACTGGTGTGGGCAGCTTTCCCAGGCACTCTGGGCTCCTGGGAGCGGGATCCCAGGCTCAACTGCTGCTCCCAGGTCTGTTTTCCTAAGCCCCAGCCCCTCTGTCTGGACACAGCCACTGTCGGGCTTTGTTATTCTGAGCTGGTGCAGGCGGTGCCAGCCGGGATTAGGGGTCCCAGCAGCTGGCGGGAGTGACTCCCAGCGCCATCCCCAATCACCCACTGGGGCATGAAGGCTGTCCCCTCCCGCCAGCCCCTCTGCTCTCCCAGAGCCCGCCGGCTTACCCGAGCCTCCCCATGCACGGCTGACCTGACAGGTGTCGTACCTGCACCCCCTCCGTTCAGGGTGACCCCCAGAGTGGGTATGGCAGCTCCGCTCTGCTCTGGGGCCCGGCAGGCCAAGAGCAGCCCTGGGGGGCAGACACGGAGCAGTGTGTCAGCTTCGCCCCACGGGGGGCCGGCGTGGGGGCCTGGCTGCCGCCATTCCGGCTGACCCTCGCGGCAGTGCACTGCGCCGGGGGCCGCGCAGAGGCAGCAGGTCCCGCCTGGATGCTCAGAGCTGCTTCATGTCTTGCAGGAAAAACATGCAGAGGAACAAACAGGTGGCAATGGGCAGGAAGAAATTCAACATGGATCCCAAGAAGGTACCGTGGAGTGGGAAGCAGGGCTGGTCACCAGCCTCTCGTGCTGGGCTCTGCCACCTCCCAGTCTGGATGCCTGAGCCAGGGCAGAGCCTGTGGGCAGGGGCTGGGGTCAGCAGACAGGCTGGCAGAGGCAGCAGCAGACCTCTGAGTAGCCCCTCTTGCACTGCTCCAGGGCATCCAGTTCCTAATTGAGAATGACCTGCTGAAGAACACGTGCGAGGACATCGCTCAGTTCCTGTATAAGGGAGAAGGCCTCAACAAGACGGCCATCGGCGACTACCTGGGCGAGAGGTGTGCTGGCCTCGGGTCTCCTGGGGATGTTCTGGGCTCCTGCCGCCTGAGAGATGGGACACTGCAGCTCTGAGCTCACAGGGCAGCCAAGTGGGGGTACCCGGTGTGCTGGGGGCAGTTGGGGGTGTTCAGTCCATGGCTGGCGCTTGCGAGCGGCTGGTGTGTGCAGATGAGCCCAGTACACGAGCTGGGGGTAGCTGCAGCTTTCCCCCATGAACGAGCAGAGTTTGGAGCAGGGCAGGGACAGTGGGGCTGCTCAGCAGTCACAGGATTGCTGATCATGCACCCCTCGTGCTCTGGCTTTGTTCCCGCAGGGATGAGTTCAACATCCAAGTCCTGCATGCCTTTGTGGAGCTGCACGAGTTCACCGACCTCAACCTCGTGCAGGCCCTGCGGTGAGCGAGGGGCCAGGAGCTGAGTGTGGCCATCTGGGGGATGGCGGGGGACCATGATGGGCCAAGGGACCGTGGAGCCCCCAGATCAGTGCCACAACTTGCTCTCCACAGGCAGTTCCTGTGGAGTTTCCGGCTGCCCGGGGAGGCGCAGAAGATCGACCGGATGATGGAGGCCTTTGCGCAGCGGTACTGCCAGTGCAACCCCGGCGTCTTCCAGTCCACAGGTGAGCACCTGCCCCAGACCCTCTCCCTGGCATCCTGCCCCCCAGCTGACTTTCCCTTCTGCCCCTACAGACACGTGCTATGTGCTGTCCTTTGCCATCATCATGCTGAACACGAGCCTGCACAACCCCAATGTGAAGGACAAGCCCACAGCAGAGCGATTCATTGCCATGAACCGTGGCATCAACGACGGGGGAGACCTGCCCGAGGAGCTGCTCCGGGTGAGGGCCAGGGCCTGGAGGGGCCAGGGCCAGGCTGCAGAGCTGGCCTGGAGCAGGGCCTGCCGCAGGGCTCCAGGGCAGAGCAGAGCTGACACCGTGTGTCGTTGTACCAGAATCTCTATGAGAGCATCAAGAATGAGCCCTTCAAAATCCCTGAGGATGATGGCAACGACCTCACCCACACCTTCTTCAACCCCGACCGGGAGGGCTGGCTCCTGAAGCTTGGTGAGTGCTGGTGGCCAGGGAGGGCAGGCTGTCCCCAGGGACAGACCTGGGACGTGGGTGCAATGCCTCTGGGCTTCCCACACTACTTCTGCTGCCCTGGCTCTTTGGAGCTTGAGTGGGCTGCAGAGAGAGTCACAGCCCCCTCAGGAAAGGCATCCATACATCCAGCAGCCCTCCATCTTCCCTTGGCTGGGCAGCAGGAGTGAACTCAGAGCTGAGGAGGCCCTGCAGAGTGGCTGGGTGGGCATCCCAGGGGATTCTACCTCTAGGTTGGGCAAGCCCCCGAGGTGCAGAACTGGTACCAAGGTCCAATGTCGGAGCACAGAGACCTTGAGGCCCTTCAGGTCACCGAGTCACAGCACGGTGTGTCGGAACAGGCCCCTGGGAGTGAGCAGCGAGCTGCCCCAGGCTGCGTGTGTCCCCCCTCCATGCCACAGACAAGCCCCTGCCTCACCTTCCCACAGCATTATCACCTCTGCATCCCAGCTCCACATGCAGGCAGCGTGCATGGCATCCCTGCTGCACCGCCCGGCTCCCGCGGCCGGAGCCCTCCGCGCCCTGGCTCCTGTGGCTTCTCTTCTCAGCACCTCTGGGAATCCTCTGCATGGGTCCAGTGGGGGGGGATGGATGCTGGCAGGATCGGAGTCCAGTGGGGCCTTTCCCTGGGGTTCTGGCTGGGGTCAGGATTCCTGATGTATGGCCATCCCCTCGGGAGGGGGAGAGGCCTTATCCCTGGCTCAGGGGATGAGCAAGAGCCACCTGCTCCCCACCCTGAGGTGGGGGGTAACTCAGGAAACAGCTCCAGGCTCTCCTGTCTCTGACAAGGCCAGTGCCCAGCAGGTGGAGGGGCCTGGTGCACAAAGGTTCATGTTGGCACTGCCACTATCGGTGGACAGGCGGGCAGAGAGGCAACAGAGTGGCCGTGGACCCCAACTCGCTTGTAGGGAAGGGAGAGACCCCGTGGGTCAACCATGGGGTGGAGGGAGCCAGGCCTTGTGCCCAGCAGCTGAGGAGCCCCATCCCACAGAGCCACAGTGAGCCAGGGCAGTCAGCCCCCACGGCCATGCCGCCAGCCTGACCCCTCACAGCTTCCCTGCTGCAACCTGGCCCCACTGACCCGCAGGGCAAGGGGGGGCTTTGGGATTCCTCTTTTTATTTTTTTCCCTTTTTTTTTTTTAATTTTCTTTTCTCCCTCATTTGTATGTTTCCATGATTTTGGCTCTTCCTTTCCCTGCCCCCCAACTCCAGGAGGTACGTACCCCTCTCCCGTGCTCTGCTCACACTGCTGGGGCTTCGTTTCCTTTGCGTTTTTAATTGCTGGTGATGAGTCTCATTGCTGCTGCTGCTGCTGCTAACCCCGCACCGCCCGGGGACCTCGCCTGCCGCGGGACAGCACTGCTCCGCCACCAGGCAGGGACTTGGGGTGTGGCCCCACCGATACCACACTCTCCTCAAGGCCTGTGGCCTCCTCCACCGCCCTGGGGGAGGACAGGGCTGCAGCAGCTCCTTGCCCAGCTGCTGGCCGGGGTGTCCCGCCCGGCCGTGCTTCGCCGTGTCCGCAGGCGGCTCAGCCCGGTCAGTGTGTCTTCGCCTCAGGTGCCACGAGGGATGGGAATGGGTTTGGTGTGTCCTCAGCAAGGACTGTGCGCGGGGTGCTCAGGGGTGCCAAGTGCCTGGGGCTGGATGGAAGCAGGCAAGAGCCACCTGCATGGTGCCCTGTGCTGTGCCAAGGGCTCACAGCAGTTCCTATGCGAGCACCGCACCGGTGCTGCCCTGGCTCCAGCACCTGCACCCCAGCATTGGTGCGGGCTCGGAACTACTGTGGGGCAGGGACTGGGGCGGGCACCCAGCTGGCATGGGGGAACAGGGGACACAGTGCACACCGTGGCTCCCTGTGTCCATGGCAGAGCCAGTCCTCAGGGGTGGGTGCTCATCCCACATCTAGCACTGTTGCAGTGGCCGCGGTGGAGGGGAGCCGAGCCCAGGGGTGAGTGGCCCCTGTGCCCATGGAGTGGCTTCTCCCACTGTGCTGGGCTGCAGAGCTCAACTATGGCTCAGCACTGGGACAAGGGGGGACTGTGGTCAGTGTGGACAGAAAGTCCCCGTGTCCCCTGGGGAGCTGCCTGGCTGCAGTATCCTCTAGCTGTGCTGAATTCATGTTTGGGTGGGAACGGGCTCAGCACTCCCGGCCCGGCACCCCAGCCTCGCCTCCATCCTCATCTGTCTGCTTCCCGCTCCGGCTCGGTGCAGTGTGTGCTGCCTGCTGCTGCTGCCCGCTGCTGCCTGGCTCTGCTTGGCTCTGTGTGTCCGCCCGGGCCCTGTGCTGCTGGAGCCCGTGTGTGTCCGCCTGGCTCCCGCTCTGCCATGTGCCATGTGCCCAGCTGTGCCTGCAGGGCTGTGCCCGACTGTCCCTCTCTGCTCCCAGGAGGCAGGGTGAAGACATGGAAGCGGCGCTGGTTCATCTTGACCGACAACTGCCTTTACTACTTCGAGTATACAACGGTGAGTGGGCTCTGCGTGGGCCAAGCCAAGCTGGGGCAGGGAAGGGGCTGGATTGGGAGTGTCCATCCCACAGCTAAACCTCTGCTTGGCCATGCCAGGATAAGGAGCCCCGTGGCATCATACCCCTGGAGAACCTGAGCATCCGTGAGGTGGAGGACTCAAAGAAGCCCGTGAGTGCTGCAGCAGTGTCCTATGGGGCTTGGGGGTAGCCTTGGTGCTTTAGCTTGGGCAGGGAAAGCTGGGAGATGTTACAGCCCCCCAGGATGCCCCTAGGAGAGGCGGGGGGCCTCCGCAGCAGTCACTGCCTCCACCATCACAGCGGCCAGGTGCAGTCACTGCAGTGACCAGGACTGGTGGCAGAGCTTGTGCAGGGCCATGGGGTGATGAGCACGGCGTGTTCATCCCTCTGCCACGCTGGGGTGGTTGTGCTGGGGGAGCATGACTCTGCCTCATCCCTCCCAGCCTGGGGTCCCCTTTGGAAGGGGAGGGGGCTACCTCTGAGCGGTGTTTCCCTCCCAGAACTGCTTTGAGCTCTACATCCCTGACAACAAGGACCAGGTGATCAAGGCCTGCAAGACAGAGGCGGATGGGCGTGTGGTGGAGGGGAACCACACTGTGTACCGCATCTCTGCCCCCACACCTGAGGAGAAGGAGGAGTGGATCAAGTGCATCAAGTGAGTGCCCAGAGGAGTGTGTGGGGGCACGGTGCTGGGCAGGGGCACGGCGGGGACTTATCTGCTGCCCTTGAAGGGGACAGTGCTTCCCAGGGCACCCTGCGAGAACAGGGGGAGTGAACTTTCCCAGGGACATAAAGGGACATGCCCAAGGCCCGACCAGGCAGGTCGCACCCAGCCCTGCAGTAGTTTGGCCTGACCTAGCCTTTGTTCCCCTGCCAGGGCAGCCATCAGCCGGGACCCCTTCTACGAGATGCTGGCGGCCAGGAAGAAGAAGGTCTCCTCCACCAAGAGGCACTAGCAGCCAGACTGGCCTTGTGAGGCCAGCATGCCCTCGGCAGCCCAAGCGTCCCCCTGTCCCGGGGGTCTGTGGGGCGGGGGCTGCACTGCAGCCTGGCCCTAGGGTCCAGGGCCCAGCTTCAGCTTCACTGTTTCTTTTCCGTGGGGGGAGGGAGGGGGCACAGGCATCTTGGTGCCTCTGGCCCTCCATCACTGCCTCATCTCCAAGACAGTGTCTTCATGGGCTCAAGCTGGGACACAGCACCCCTGGGAGCTCCAGCCTCAGCACCACAGGCACCCTCCCTGCTCCTGACCCCCAGCAGCCCTGTGGCTGCACATGGCGCTGCAGCCCCCCAGCACCCGTGTCCAGACACTTGGAGTGTCCCGTCAGGAGGATGAGCAGCTGTTAGTGAGTAGCTGGCAGTTTTGGGGTGCCACAGGTGCTGGGGTGCAAGGCATCAGGCCCAGGGAGGCCCTACAGAGACACAGCTCCCGGCCCTCGTTGTAGCGGGCCTGGGTCTGTCCTGGGTGTCCCCACGCTGCTGCCTCAGACCCTCACAGCTGCCCCCTGCACCAGGAGCGGTCCCCATGTGCACAGGAGTGCCGAAGGGCAGGGACTGTCACCATCACGGTCTGCAGTGGTGCCACACAGGGCACAGACATGCCCTCGTCCAGCCATGGAGGCTGTGGCTTGGATGAGGTGGCACTGGGTGGCATTGCCCCTGGCACATCCTTGCAGCACAGTCCTCTCGTGCCAGGGTGGCATGGTGCCATGGTGGGACATGCCCAGAGCTGGAGCCTGCCCTGAGAATGGCTGTGGTGGGGGTCTGGATGGGTGGGGGCTGCATCCCCCACTCTCTGCCTCACAGTCCGCCCATGTCATGTCCTGTCCCTGTCCCCGCGCATGGTCTGGAGACGCCTGGATCAGTATTAGTCTATTTATCAGAGGTGTAAATACTCCTGTATAGTTTTCTCCTTGTAGATTATTTTGTATGTGGGTGGTTCAGTGCAGAGGCCTCGTGGGGCGGGGGGGCAGGATTTTTTATTCTAACATTTTATTTTTTTTTTGCCATGGCCTTGTAAACTAGTGCTGAGGATTGGCAGCAAATAAACACTGCACTGCACTCCACTTGGCCTCCTGTGCTCTGTGTGCAGCTCGGCGTGGGCAGGAGTCCCGTGCCCCCCATCACTGCCAGCTCCTGCCCTGTGCCTGGCCTTGAACCAGGCTCATGCTCCTCTCAGCCCGAGGTCTCCTTACTGGCACCACAGCGATGCCATATTGGATGAAGTGGCAGCACTGGGGCCAGTGCAGGTCTTGTTTTGAGCCTCTGCCTGCTCCACTTCAAAGCCCCATGTTTTCTTGGTGTACTGGGGGTGTTTGTGAGCCTTGTGCCCTCACCAGCTGCCCCTGTCCAGGACAGTGCCTTGGGGACCTTGCCACAGGGCATGGGTGGCTGGGCTGGGCTGGGACAACTCCTGCAATGGACAACTCCTGGGCTGGGACAACTCCTGGGACCACTCGTTCTGCAGTGGGGCTGGGGGATTCATACCCAGGTGGTACCAGCTGTGAATGGGATCAAAGCCAAGTTGGGGACAAGGGCAAGCCGGGAGCGCAGAGCCTGTGCCAGCCCTGCTGCTGCCACCAGGGCGGGGGGGCTGGTCCAGCCTTGCACACTTGTGCCATGGTGGGGGTCTGCCAGAGGCAAGGGCATTCCCTGACAGAGCCAGGGGCATTCCCTGCTGTGGTCTCTGCCCTCCCTGTGCCTCAGATGGGGCAGCCCTTGGCACTGTGGCCTGACTCGGGCCAGGGTGGCCACCAGCCCCTGCTGAGGGACGAGGACGTGGTGGGGCAGAGGGCAGCCCTGCAGTTGGGCTGGTGCCAGTGCCAGTTGGGCTGGTGCTGGGGTCAGTTGGGGCGCAGACTGTGTCGGTTGAACCGCAGATGGGGTCAGTTGGGGTGCAGACGGTGGCTGGAGGCTGTTGGAGAGTTGAGGGGTGCAGCAGGGCAGGGGAGCAGTAGAGCCAGGTAGGATTGGGGTGAGCCAGGGGGGCAGAGGGGCCAGGCAGGGGTGGGGCAGGTTGGGGGGCAATAGGACTGGGGGTAATGACCGGCAGGGATAGAGCAGGTCGGTGGCTGATGGGACTGGGGGTGATGAGGACCGGTAGGGATGGGACCGGCAGTTCCCCATGAGACTGCATGTGCACAGGGAAGGCTGAGGGCAGTGGAGGGGTGGGACGGGCAGTGGGGAGGGTCAGGGGGTCGGGACGGGCAGTGGAGGGGTGAAACGTGCAGTGGGGAGGGTTAGGGGGTCGGGACGGGCAGTGGAGGGGTGAAACGTGCAGTGGGGAGGGTTAGGGGGTCGGGACGGGCAGTGGAGGGGTGGGACGGGCAGTGGGGAGGGTCAGGGGGTCGGGACGGGCAGTGGAGGGGTGAAACGTGCAGTGGGGAGGGTCAGGGGGTCGGGACGGGCAGTGGAGGGGTGAAACGTGCAGTGGGGAGGGTTAGGGGGTCGGGACGGGCAGTGGAGGGGTGGGACGGGCAGCGGGGAGGGTCGGGGGGTGGGGTCGGCGCAGCCTTTATCTCAGCGGGGATCCGCACGTGGATCCGCTCAGGTGCTCCGGGGCCGCGGTGCTGCCGCAATGTCGGCCGGGCAGGACCCACGGCTTGCTTTCATGGAGAGCTTGGTCACGGCGTTGCTGCGCATCTCGACGGACAAGTGGGGCAAGTTTGTGAGCAGCGAGGAGGTCACGACCATGCTGGACAAGTTCTTCAAACAGCAGGATGCGCTGGAGGTGGTGTTGGGGCTGAACCCCTCCGGGCAGCTCCTGCCCACTACGGGTTTCCCATCTGCCCTAAAGAGCAAGGGCATCTACTTTGTGAAGAAGAAGGGGGAGAACATCACCCAGGAGAACTGCCAGAGCGGTCTGCTGGTGGGAGACATTGGCCCCTCGCCTGTGGAGCAGCTCATCGCTGTGCTGCTGGAGGTGGGTTGCCCGCACAGGCACAGGTGGGACGAGTGGGATGAGCTGAGCTCCCCGGGCACAGTGCTGTGCCGGGATGCCTGGTGCAGGCTGCTAAAGCCAAAATTCCAGGTGGTCTCCAAAGGAAACTGAAATTTATAGAAAAAACTTGCCCCAGGCAGTGGCCCTGACCTTTCAGCGACTCCTGTGCTAGGCTGAATGAGCCCCACCAGGACAAGAGCTGGAGGAAGGTCACCAGCCCAGTTTTCTCCTGGGCCCAACTAGATCACTTCCTCCCTGTGGTTTTAGAAACTCATTGTAATGTCCCCTCCCCCCTGCCCCACATCTGGGAAATTTCTGAGTGGATTTCTCTCAAACTTCCCACGAATATTCCCACTGCCAGCCCAGAGTACCCGAAAGTTGCATTGGCCGCGGGAGCCCCCATGATTCCCCTGCAGTGCCGGGGGCTTTTGCCTGTGTTCCAGCCCCTGACCCCGCTGGGTGCTCTCACTGTGCCACTCCCAACACTTCCCAGCCCATGAGAGCTGGAAACCCAGACCAAGGGGACTCCTGGTCACACTGATGACAGAAATATCAGGAAAACCCATTGGTGGCCGCTGGAGCTGTGGCAAGGCTGAGACTGTGCTGTGATGGGCAGCGAGAAGGGACACTGGGACGGGCAGCATGACCGCCCACTGCCCTGAGCATGGGAGTGCCTGAGAGAGCACCCAACCCAGCCTTGTCCTCCAGGTCGTGTCCCCCCTGCTTCTGAGTGAGGAGCAGGGGCTCAGCTGGCCCAGGATGGTGGTGGAGGATGTTGTGCAACAGACCCACCAGCTGCAGAACAAGATGTTTATGATGGGCGGGAAGATCCAGGGGAAGCCGCTGCTCCCACTGCCTGAGCACCTGATCAGCTGGGACGACTCCGGCGCCGCCTTGGACTGGTGGGTGCTGCTGGCACCACTTGGTGCCAGAAAGGGCAAACAGGGGCCCAGGCAGCACAAGTTCCTCAGGGAGGAGGAACTGGGACACTGGCTTAGTCCCTGCACACCCCTGGGCACAGCCACCCCTGCAGCAGAGAAGGTTTGAGGGGCCCATGCCAGGCCTCTGCACAAGCAGGCACGAGGGGCTCCCCTGGCTGTTTGGGGTTCCCCTGGGGCAGTTTATGGCTCCTCTGGGGCATAACCTGTCTGCCTTTCAGCCTGGTGGGGCCTGCAGACGGTCCAGTGCTGCACTCCATCGAGACCGTCATCGTCGAGTGGTCCCAGCAGATTGAAGAGATCTTGAGCCAGGACTCAGCACGGCTGCTGCTGGAGGGAGTGCACCCCCTGCCCAGGGTCGAGTTTGAGTTCTGGCAGACGAGGATGACCAACCTGCAGTGTATCAATGACCAGGTACTGCCTCACCCGCAGTGGACTCCCCGTGCTGAGCCCCCCGTGCTGAGCCCCCTATGCTGAGCCTGCCACCTCTCCTGTACCAGCTGCTCTCGCCCCAAGTGACAGTGCTGGCCAAGACGCTGGAGAAGGCCAACAGCTGCTATTGGCCATCATTGCAGAACATGTTCAAGGCCGTCAATGCTGGTGAGGCCCCCCAGTTCCGTGCTGGAGGGGTGGGGACCCTGTTCCTCAGTGTTCAGCTGGATGTGGTGGTGGCTGCCTCTGACAGGGTGTCCCCATCCTGACCCAGAGTTTTCTCCCTGTCCCAGGCCTGGAGGAAGCCAAAGATGTCAGCCTCCATCTGCAACCGCTGCAGGTGCTGCTGGAGGAGGTGGAACAAGCGGATTATTCCCAGGTAAGTAATGTGGCAAAATAACCAGGCACAGCCTGGCTGCCTCATCTGGGTGGTGGCGCAGAGCCCCAGAGGCTGCAGGGGGGGCACATACCCCCAGCTCTGCCACGTCCCCACACTGATGGGGCTCTGCTCCCACAGCTGCAGCCCTTTGTGCCCAAGGTGCTATGCACTGTCTGCCTGCTCCGGGTTCACTGCCAGCTCTACCACTCACCCGCCCACGTAGCCCGTGTCCTGCAGGAGATCTGCAACCTCCTCATCACCATGGTACAGCCCCAGCACTGACCCACATCCCTTCCAGCTGCCCCACTGGGACAGGTGTGGGGAGTCCAGCTGCAGTGACACAGAGACACCCCAGACAAGGGAACAGCAGAGGCCCTTGTAGGGCTGGGGGGGTCTGGGGCAGGCACGGGCTGCAGGTGGCAACCAGCAAGGCCATGGGGATGAAGGGGACAGGAGGAGCCTTCACACCCTCCTGACAATAGTCCCTGCCTGCATCTGTCTGTCCCAGACCCAAAAGTTCCTGAGCCCTGAGGACGTGCTGAAGGGGCTGCAAGGAGAACCCCAGGAGACCCTGGAGGGAATCAAACTGAGCATCTCCACAATAGAGAAGTTCTTCCAGTCCTACAGCACTTACTGCTCCAACCTGATGCCCACGTTGTTCCCGGTGAGTGTAGGGACAGTGTGCAGGCACCCGGCCCCCTCCACACTGACCCCACTGACTGACAGACCCTTTCCCCTCCCAGGAGGAGCCACAGCTGTGGGAGTTCCCTCCCACCCGTACCTTCAGGAGGATGGACGCCTTCTTACACAGGCTCAAGACCATCGAGGTGACAGCACAGCATTTTGGGGCACAGTGCCAGCTGCAGCTGGGCCTTCCCTGCCATGGGGATCCTGGGGTGGTCCCTGAGAGCAGCACCGGGTGAGCTGGGGCCGCTGATGCAATGGGACATTGCTGGGAGCATTGTGGCACCATTCCCAGCAGAGCCCTCCTGGCCCTGAGCCCCCAGCACAGGACGGCCACCCCCCAGCCAGACCAGGGAGCATCCCTGGGAGAATGGTCCTCAGGAATGGGGCATGGGCAGGATGGAGCCCTGTGCCAGTGCTGCAGCTCCTGCAGCCTGGGACAGGGGGAGCCAAGTGAAATGGGGGTTTGTGCTTGCCAGGAGCTGTTCCAGGCAGCCATTGACTTCCTGAAGCTGGAGAAGACAGTTCTGGGAGGGGTGCGAGGAAACTTCCTTGGGAATTGGGTGTTGCGGATCTCCGAAGAGGTCTGTGAAGTCACCAAGAGTTTTGCTGATTGCAAATATGATCCCTTGGATCCCAATGAAGAGGTGAGCAGATGCTGGGATGGAAATGTAATGGATGCTGGGATGGAGGTGTAGACATTTACTAAGTGAGAAGAAAAAAAATCTCTTGCCAGAACACACTGCAGGGCAGCCCATGGGACTGTCCCACAGCAGCAGAGGGCTGGCTCTGGGGCAGGTCATGGGGCTCTGGGCCCTCCAAGTTTAGCAAACATTTCAGGAAGGATTTGGGAAGGAGGCACAGGGGCTGTACCAGTTTAAATCATTTCACTCTTGCTGGCAGCAATGGAACAGAGACTTTGCAGAGTTCCAGAAGAAGGTTCAGGATGCAAACAGGCAGCTGGCTGCTATCTTCTGCCGGGGCTTTGATGACTGCAACAACCTGTCAGCCGCCGTGAAGGTACCTGTACCCCAGCTTGGCAGCCTGGCACCTGCAGGGACCGGGAGTCACCGGGATCCCAGGGGTGCTCCAGGGCACAGGAACCAGCACCTCTCTCTCCCACAGCTGGTGCGCATGTTTGCCTCCGTGCTGGAGCGACCCTTGGTCAGAGCTGAGGTTTCCCCCTGCTACATGGCCCTGCTGGGAATGTTTGATGCTGAGCTGGAGAGTGTGAAGGTGCTGTACGACACCCAGGCCGTGTGCCGGCCACCCCCCGGGGGAGCCCCACCCATCCACAAGAACGTGCCACCGGTGGCCGGGCAGATGAAGTGGGCTCTGGAGCTGCAGCAGCGGCTGGAGGGGCCACGCAGGGACTTGCTGGCCATCGACCACCCGTACGTGCGGGTCCCCTGTCACCTCATGGGGACGTGGGGCAGCAGCCGGGCAGGATCCAGCCTGGCCTGGGTCCCCTCCCATGTCCTGCTGCAGCAGCTGCTGCTTTATTGTGCCCCTGACAGTGCCATGGTGGGTGCTGAGGCTGAGCTGGTGTCTGGGAAGTATGAGGAAATGATGGGGCTGCTGCAAGGTTACAGCAAGAGGGTCTACAGGGAGTGGGCGTGTGGAGCTGGCAAGGAATGCCACTTCAGCCTGGAGCAGCCCTTGCTCCGGAGGGACCCCGACTCTGCCCTCCTCAGTGTGAACTTCAGCAAAGAGGTTGGTGCTGGCACGGGGAACACCAGCGATCCCTCACCCCAGTGTGAATCCTGCAGTCTCAGGGGCTGCCTGAGGTGTGGTGGGTTTTGCCAACAAACCCCTTCCTGGCGATGGTGTCTCACAGCTCATTGCTGTCCTGCGGGAGGTGAAGTACCTGAAAATCCAGCAGCAGCAGGACATCCCGGAGAATGCCGAGCACCTCTTTGCCCAAAATGAGACTTTCCAAAAGCTTGGGGACAACCTGTTGCTCATTGTGGGCTGGTACAATGAGGTAGGTTCTGAAAGAGAGTCTACCCTGCTGCTTTTCCATGCCCTGAGCCCCAGCCAGGCTGAGAGGGGCTGGGGGATTGGGGTACCACAGGCACATCACTGGCACCTCAGGTCCCTGCCCGTCCTGTGGATAGGACAAGCTGTGGCTGCTGCCATCCTCCTCCCGCCCCCCAGTTCTGTGTTGGAGGGGTGGGGACCCTGTTCCTCAGTGTTGGGCTGGAGCAGGGTCCCTGCTCCACCTGGGCACTCACCTGTGGCTGTGTTGGCCCCAGGTGAAGCAGCGGCTGCTGCCGGTGGAGCAGCCACTGGTGACAGGGGAGCTGGAGGCCCTGGACGGCCGCCTGGCCAGCGCTGAGCAGTCCCTGTTCTGGAACCATGAAGGTACCAACCCCCACCTCGGCCATCCAAGGCTGGGGATCGTCTCTGCGTTTGGGGGGTCCCCAACACCCTCTGGCCTCCTGCACCCCTGGAGGTGTCTGCACAAACTGTTTATGTGTGCATTTTTCTCCCAGGTGTCATGGAATACATCCAGGAGATAAGGGACACCCTGCAAGACCTGCAGAGACGGGTCCAGAGAGCAAAGCTGAACCTGAATAACATCACCCAGCTGATGGAGGTAACATTTGATAGTGCTTCACAAGCATCTTTCTGGGACACATCCGGCTGGGATTTTCCTTTCCCTGGCTCAGCAGAGCAGCCCCATTCTCTCCTCCTTGCAGGACTGCTCAGCCACTCCCTTGTTTAGAAGGAAGGACCACAAGACAGCTCCATTCCTGGACCTGGATGGGAGAGAAAATGCCTTAACTGAGCGCCGCACTGCCATTGAGAACACGGGCACGAGGATCCAGGGGATGGTGGAGGTGAGGCCCATGGGATGGAGTGTTGGATGGGCCCACAGGGGCCACAAGGAAGGCTTTGCCTGCAGTGCTAGGAGCCAGTGCCTTTGCTGGATGTTCACTGACAAACACTCGGTGGTTTTCCCATGGCAGGAGAATGCAACTCTGTTTAAGGCTGACAAGTCCTCGCAGAAATGGCTGAAGTATGTGGGACACATAGACAGAATTGTGTTGGATGGGCTCTGCAGATTTGTCCAGAAATCCCTACAGATGCTGCTCAGCAACATGAACCCTGATGTAGGTCCCAGTGTGCCTGCAGCGGGTGTGGTGGGCTTGGGGTGTCCCACCGCTCACTGTCAGTTTGCTGAGTGGCCAAACGTACCTGTTGCAGTGTCCCCCGTTGTCCCCGTCACTTGCAGGGCTGGGGGCCGTGGGCCATGAAGCCCCATGCCAGGCACTGCCCTTTTCCAGGCCGAGGTGTTCCCGTTGTTCGAGGTGCAGATGGAGCTGTGCGAGGGCCGGGTGCGGTACCAGCCTTCACTGGAGGTGGGGGCTGGCGACAGCTTCTTGACGCTGATGGAGGGGCTGCTCGGGGACACCGAGGCAGCAGTGGCCTCCATGCCACGGCTCCTGGAGGGGGCAGTCAGCTATAAGGTGAGTCCATGGCCGGCAGCAGCAGCTCCCGGCTCGGTGGGAGGTGGGTGAGGAGCCCGGTGCCCCCAGCTGGTCCCCAAGCTCTGCCCGTCCCTTCAGACCGCAGTGGAGGAGCAGCCAGACCTTGGGAGGATGCGGGACAAGGTGGTGTCACTGGTGGTCAGCACGATGGCAGAGGGCGAGGAGTTCAGCGCCAGCTTTGAGGAGCACTCCCACCTGTGGCAGGAGACCCCTGAGGAGTTCCTGCAGCGCTTCCTTACCTTGGGCAGTGCCCCCGGGCCTGAAGAGACGCAGCCAGAGCCACAACCAGAAGAGCCTGCGACATCTGGGATCCCACCCCTCCAGCTCTTTAAGCAGGAGGTGTGGGATGAGTTCCTGGGGATGTGCTGGGTGCTTGGGTTGCCCTGAAGGACATGAAGTGTCCAGGGAGGTGGCAGCTGTGGGCTGTGACCTGTTCTTGTCCTCAGATCGATGCACTCGAGGCGCTGCACGAAGAGGTGTTGGGGTTTGCTGACACCACAGTGTTTGGGGGGTGGCTGCAGAGCGACTGTCGCCTCTTCAAGAAAGCACTGCTGGACGCCATCAAGGGCCAGAGCCTGGTGCTCCGGCACTACCTCTCCCACCACGTCACCTCCAGGTAAGGGCCTGGTGAACCCTGGCCTGGGGACGTGGCACTCCCATTGACCTGAGCTCAGCTGGGCTGTGGCACAGGCACCTCTGTGTGCCAGGGCAGGGCTGGCTGCAGGGGACAGAGTTGTGGAGGTGCAGGTGAAGGTTCCAGGCACCATCAGGGCCGAGTCCATGGGGTGCCATGCCCTGGCCCTGCATGGTGAGCCCTGAGCCCCATCAGGGACGCCTGGTGAGTGCCATTGTCCTCCCAGTCTCCAGGAGCTGGAGGATTTCATCAAAGAGTCTAATGCCGGCTTGAGTAAACCTCTGGAGGAGGGAGACTATGATGGGCTGGTGGAAGTGATGGGACATCTGGCAAGGGTCAGGGAGAGGCAGGCAGTGACCGACTGCATGTTTGAGCCCCTGAAGGAAACAGTTGACCTACTCCAGACTTACGGGGATGAGATGCCGGAGCAGATCCACCTGCAACTTAAAGTAGGCTGCTCGGGGTGCGGGGAGATGGGCAGAGGCTCCCCGGGGCCAGACTGGTGACCCCACACGGTGCCCACTGCAGAACCTGCCTGGGCGCTGGGACAACAACAAGAGGCTCTGCCTGCGAGTTGCGGACAGCGCGGCGCCCCTGCAAGCCAGCGAGGCTGCCGTCCTCCGCGGGAAGTGCCAGGAGTTCGAGGTGCCTGCCTGGGGCTGGGGGCACATGGGCAGCTCTTCAGCAGCTTCGGGAAGACCCCGCTGCTCTTCCCGACTGCCGGGTCCCGACTGCCGGGTCCCGACTATCCCCCTGAGCCCCATCCTCCCACACAGGTCCAGCAGCACGCTTTCCGGGAGACTTTCCAGGGAAAAGCCCCTTTTTCATACACGGACCCGAACCCCTACAAGTCACTGAACAGGGTAAGAAAGGGAAAGAGGACACCAGTGCCACTAGTGTCCCCCCTGGCACTGCATGGCCATCCCTGGCATTGGGTGCTGGGGTGGGGCAGCTGCTCTGGTTTTGGCTCCAGCTCCCAGTCCAACAGGGAGGATCTGGCCCTGCAGCAGGGATGGAGCCACCACTGGAGTAGGAGACATGTCCCTGGCACACAATCTCTGGCTGAAACCTTCTCCTTTTCTCCATCCAGCAACAGAAGAACATCTTGGCCATGGAGAGGGACATGGCAGACCTGGCCTCCTCAGCTGCGCTGTTTGAGGTGCCAGTCCCAGAGTACAAACAGCTCAAAGCGTGTCGCAAGGAGCTGCGCCTGCTGAAGGAGCTCTGGGACATGGTCAGCCTGGTACGTGCCACGGTCGGGGAGCCAGGACACAATGCACAACACTACCTCCAGGCAAGGGCTGGACAGCAGGCTGCTCTTGGCTGGCACGGGCACCTGGCACATGCACCAGGCACAGCATGGGCACCCCGCGCCAGCCAGGCATTGCCAGCCAAAGATACAGAGCTGTTGTAGCTCCTTAGAGAGCTCATCACTGTCAGAGGGAGGATGAGACAGGTGTGGGGGGCTGCACACCCCAGCACAGCTGCATGGTGTGTGCACCTGTGGGGCATGGGGGCACTGGGTATGCTGCTCTTCATTCTGGGCAGGAATGCTTGTGCTAATCACATGTCTGTGAAAATGTATCCGGGTCCAGGTGAACATGAGCATTGACACCTGGAAGACGACCAGGTGGAATGAGCTCAACGTTGAGGATATGGATATTGAGTGCAAGAAATTTGCTAAAGACATCCGGAGCTTGGATAAGGAGGTGAAGAGCTGGGACGCATTCATAGGGCTGGACAGCAACATGAAGAACATGATCACGTCTCTGCGCGCTGTGAGCGAGCTGCAGAACCCAGCCATCAGGGACCGCCACTGGCAGGAGCTTGTGCAGGCAACTAAGGTGCTCCCAAGTCTTCCCGCCCATCCCTGGCTCCAGCCCCTGGCCCAAGAGGCTCCTGAGATCCGCACCCAGCAAGGGAAGGGTGCCATTGGGTTTAAATCTGGCCACATGCAAATATTTGTGTAGGGTCTCCAAACGCAGGTGTTAATGAGCTCATTTGGGTGAGCTGCTGGATTGCCTCTCCCCAGAGGGGAGTCCGTGGCCCGACCATGCCGGTTCCTCTCCAGGTGGACTTCACCATGTCTGAGGACACCACCCTCGCGGATCTGCTGCAGCTGAACCTGCACAAGTTCGAGGAGGAGGTTCGCGGCATCGTGGACAAAGCCACGAAGGAGGCAGGGATGGAGAAGGTAAACAGGGCTCGGCTCCTCCCCTGCTTTGCTGAGAGCCCTGTGCCAATGTGGCTCTGTGGCTGATGAGCGCTTGTGTTCCGGCTCTTGGGACTGGAGTCCACAGGCAGCAGGGAGCTCGTGGAGCCGCTGCCTGGAGCAGGTGTTCCTCTGCCACCCTGCCTTCCCGCAGGGGCTGGACTCAGCACTGTGGTGCCCAGCTCATCCTCCTGCCCTGACTGCAGGTGCTGAATACCCTGGATACTACCTGGGCAGCAATGCAGTTCGAGTACGAGCCCCACAGCAGGACTGGACTCCCACTGCTCAAGGCAGATGAGTTGCTCATCGAGACGCTGGAGGACAACCAAGTGCAGCTGCAGAATGTGTTAGCCTCCAAGTACCGAGCCTTCTTCCTCCGGGAGGCACAAGACTGGCAGCAGAAGCTGTCAACAGCTGACGCTGTTATCAGCACCTGGTTTGAGGTGCAGAGGAAGTGGGGTCACCTGGAAACAATATTCATCGCCTCTGAAGACACCCGCAGCCAACTGCCAGAGGAGTCAAAGAAGTTTGATACCATCGACCAAGATTTCCGAGTGCGAATGCCATTCCCACTCCACATTCACCCCATGGCTCGCTGCCACTTCAGGTGGACTTAAGTGTTTTTCCTCTTCAGGAGCTAATGGCTGACGCAGAAAAAACTCCCAATGTGGTCGAATGCACCAACAAGCCCAGGCTGCTCGACCGGCTGGAAGCGCTGCAGGACAGGTAAGGGTTCAGTCATCCCAGTGGAGCATTTGAGGGGGCCAGAGGAAGGGGTTGATTCCCCCAAAGTAGCACCGACAAGAACTGAGCAAAGAGTAAAACCCATATGTAGGGTTGACAGCAGGTTTTTCCATTTTCTTCCAGGCTGGAGGTCTGTGAGAAGGCCTTGGCTGAATACCTCGAGACCAAAAGACTGGCTTTTCCCCGGTTCTACTTTGTCTCCTCTGCGGACCTGCTGGATATTTTATCAAAGGGGACCGAGCCCCTTGAGGTATAGGTTGTGTGTGAGCACGGGGGTGAGTCCTCTGCCTCTTCCCTGCTAACCAGTTTGAGCAGTTTTAGAACATTTTTCACCCTAACGGGTAGAACACCATCCCTGATCCCCCTTCCTGGGGGTGCAGTGCCTAGGGAGCACCCGGAGGTAGATCCAAGTGCTGATCACACCTCCATGTGTGATGGGGCTCCTGATGGTGGCTGTGCCTCTGCTCTCAGGTGTCCCGGCACCTGACGAAGCTGTTCGACAGTGTGGCCAAGCTGAACTTCCAGCTGAGCTCGGACAAGAAGCCCCTGAAGGTGGCCCAGGGGATGTTCAGCCGGGATGGGGAGTACGTGCCCTTCGACGCAGACTGTGACCTGTCCGGCCAGGTCAGCTGAGCTTTGTGGAGCCTCCGCTTGCTGGGATGGGGGGGCAGGTTGAGGATGGGGATGAGCCTTTTGCTGGTCGTGCACTAACAGCTTGGCAGGAGTTTAAAAATGTAATCACAAAGCTTTTTGGCCAAAAACCCCAGAAATGGGACTTGCCTTAGAGGTGCAGAACAGCGCAGTCTTGTGAACCTGCACAGCCTCACAGCCCCTCAGGGGTTACAAGGTGGTTTCCCCTCTGCTGTTCACCCTCAGACCACCCTCCATCACCTCCCATGGGATGTGCCCTGTGGGGCCAGCACCGGGGTCTCTCCTGCAGCTTGTTGCACAGGGAGAGGTTTGAGCAGCCTGAGGGGACACAGGCTGGGAGCCGCTCGCTCAGCTCTGCTGGATGTGACTCCTCAGGTTGAGATCTGGCTGAACCGGGTGCTGGAGCGCATGCGCTCGACGCTGCGGCAGCTCATCCCCCGGGCCCTGGTCACCTACGAGGCGAAGCCGCGGGAGCAGTGGGTGTTCGACTACCCGGCACAGGTGGGTGCTGCTGCGTGGGGCCAGGCTGAGCCAGGCTCTGAGAGGAAGAGGAGGAGACAGAGATCCCTGGGAGCTGCAGGCACCTGCCCTGAGCCATAGTGCGGGCAATGTGTTCCCCTCCATGGCCGTGTTGTCCTTGTGGTTTGCTGCAGGTCGCCCTGACGTGCACCCAGATCTCGTGGACCTCAGAGGTTGGTGTTGCCTTTTCAAGTCTGCAGAAAGGCTACGAGAATGCCCTGAAGGACTATAACAAAAAGCAGGTTGGCGTCATCTGGACCTGACCCAGAGCTGGCCCAAGCCCCTCTGCCAGGCTGGGAGTCACCAGGAAGTGGGAAAACAAGGGCATTGTCTCTATGTGCATCATTTCTTTGCTTCCCCAGATTGCTCGGCTGAATGCCCTCATTTCTCTGCTCCTTGGGAACCTGAGTGCTGGAGACAGGATGAAGATCATGACGATCTGTACCATTGATGTCCACTCCAGGGACGTTGTGGCCAAAATGATCCAAACGAAGGTATTTGGTACAAGAGGGTATTTTTACTACACTGTCTCTCAGCACCTCTGAGCACAGACTTCCTGTCACTCTATTACTTTTGGGCTGGGCACTGCGGTTGGCAGGTGTGGGCTGAGCTGAGCCACGAGGAGTGATGGCACTGCCCCAGCATGGCACTGGAACCCTTTTGCACACTCTCCTTGTGTTGGGAAGCGGTGAACGGTCCCAAAGCATGAATGAGAGCTTGCTGTCCCAGCGGGCCGGGGTGGGCAGCACCGGTGCTCACCTGCCTTCCACAGCTGGCTGCTCTGCAGGTGGAGAGTGACCAGGCGTTCGCCTGGCAGTCCCAGCTCCGGCACCGCTGGGACGAGGGGAAGAAGCACTGCTACGCCAACATCTGCGACGCTCAGCTCCAGTACGCCTACGAGTACCTGGGGAACACCCCCCGGCTGGTCATCACCCCCCTGACGGACAGGTTGGCACTCGGCTCCCCACACTTGCTGCTGCCTGCGGCTCTGTGGCCGTGCCACACCACTGGCCCTGCTCAGCCCCAGTGTCCTCCCTTCACAGGTGCTACATCACCCTGACACAGTCCCTCCACCTCTATATGGGCGGGGCCCCCGCAGGCCCTGCGGGCACTGGGAAGACTGAGACCACCAAGGACCTGGGCCGGGCGGTGGGCATGATGGTCTATGTGTTCAACTGCTCTGAGCAGATGGACTACAAGGTAGGGCACGGGGCAACAGGATGGTGACACTGAGGTGAGAACCATGGGATATCCAAGACAAGGGGGGCCCTGGTTTGGTCTCTGGGAGCACAGGGGAGCCCAGGGGCATGGGGCCATATCACTGTGGGGCATTTCCTTAGGGAAGGGCAGAATCCATAAAGCACGAGCAGCTCTCAGCACTCGAGCTTTGTCACCAAACCCCCCATTGCAGCTGCCATGCAGGATCACAGCACCTGAGCCCCATCCTGATGCTCTGTTTCTCTCCAGTCCTGTGGGAACATCTACAAGGGACTGGCTCAGACAGGCGCCTGGGGCTGCTTTGACGAGTTCAATCGCATTTTGGTGGAGGTCCTGTCTGTCATCGCGGTGCAGGTGCGCACTGTTCCCACAACCTTGTGGCACTGGGTGCCAAAGAGACTTCCCAGCTCACATCCTGGGTGCTGTCCCAGCTAAACGTGACTCGTGGGACAACTTGCTGCCGTTCTCTCCGCTGTATCCTGTTTGCACACGGGGTGGTGGGTGGAAGCAGAGCAGTGCTGGCGATTTGGGCATAGTTGAACCACACAGCCCAGCTGTGTCCTGTCCCAATAACCTGTCACCCCCCAGCTCTGCCTTTGCCTGGGACAGGGAGTTGGGGTGACTGGGAAGGAGCTGGTTTTAGGCCAGCTCTCCTGCTGTTGTGGCTTCAGTAAGAACTCAGTGCTATTCCTGGCACAGACAAATCCCAGGGTCACTTTGAGGGGTGGTGAAGGTGAGCCAGAGCATGGGACAGGGAGCTGGGAGCTGCCAGCACTAACACCTCTGCTCACCTGACAGGTGAAATGTATTCAAGATGCAATCCGTGCCAAGAAGAAAACATTCAACTTCCTTGGAGAGATTATCTCCCTGGTCCCGTCGGTTGGGCTGTTCATCACCATGAACCCCGGCTACGCCGGGCGCACAGAGCTGCCTGAGAATCTGAAGGCTCTGTTCAGGTGGGTGGGTGTCATCACAGCACTTACCTGTGTGGTGGCACTCATGAGTCACATCCATTGCGTGTCCTAAGCTGAGGGTGTTTGTGTGCAGTGGTGGCCCTGGCATCAGGGAGTCCTTGGCACCAAGGGACAGCCCTGTCACTCCCCAGAGGTGGCCAGGCTGGGCGAGCTGGGCTGCTCAGCTGGGGAAGAGGATGCTCAGGGGGTCTAATTGCCACCCCAGCTAAAAATCTAATTGACAATAAGACAAAAAGGCAGTGGAGTGCTGAAAGGGGAGGTGCAGGGTTGCTGTGGGATCCTTGTCCTTGGAGGAACTCAAATGATGAGTGCAGAAGGGCCGGGTGCCCTGATCTGGCAGGGACATGAGCCCCCAGCAGTGTAACTGCAGCTGGGAAGGATTTGTACTGGAAACTCAGGGGCAAACCCTGCGGGCTATGGGAGGGCAAAGACATGGTGTTCAGCCCTACCAACCTCTGTGCTCCTCTGCAGACCCTGCGCCATGGTGGTCCCTGATTTTGAACTGATCTGTGAAATCATGCTTGTGGCAGAGGGGTTTCTCGATGCCAGGCTGCTGGCAAGAAAGTTCATCACTCTGTACACACTCTGCAAAGAGCTGTTGTCGAAACAGGTAATTAACAATATCACACAGGATAGAGGAAAGAGTCCATTTGAACTTCAGACCTGAAACACTGTAGTGGGATTGCCGGTGGTGATGCGTGGGGTGATGTTCTGCACAGCTCAGGTCTATGGCAGGACAAGTTCCACTTCCATCTGGTGCATCATATGGTATCTTTCTGCCTTAGGGAAGGAATCAAGAAGGCCAAAAGTAAAATAACATAGAATTAGAATTAGAATTTTAGAATTAGAATTAGAATTAGAATTAGAATTAGAATTATTAGAATTGAGCCAGTTAAGGTGAGAGCTTCTAGATATTATCCATCTTAGCAGAGGTGTTTCACACCTAAAACATGTCTCCAAGAAGGAAGCTGGATTCCCATTCCCCTTGTGACTGATGAAGGCTTCTCCTGTAAACAAGCTCAGTTTAGGTCTCCCAGTTGGGCTGGACCACACACCGTGTGGGTGACCTGTCTGTGGGGCAATAGACAGAGTGTTCCTCTGTGGTGCTGTTTGAAGCTGTTATCATTCACCAAAATGAAATGGTAATTCTTTGCTGCCTGTCACAGGACCACTACGACTGGGGGCTGCGAGCCATCAAGTCCGTGCTGGTGGTGGCGGGCTCCTTGAAGAGGGGGGACCCCGGCTGTGCCGAGGACCAGGTTCTGATGAGAGCTTTACGAGACTTCAACATCCCCAAGATCGTGACAGATGACTTGCCTGTGTTCATGGGGCTGATTGGAGACCTGTTCCCAGCACTGGACGTCCCCAGGAAGAGGGACCTCAACTTTGAGAAGGTGCAAGCCCAGGCACAGCACCAGCACTGGAGACATCTCAACCCTGGCAGGGTTCAGAGGCTGATGGTCCATTCAGCACTTCTGGAAGTGGCCAGCTTGTCTCCAGGGTCTTGCCAAAGCTGCCAGTGGTCAGCACCTGCTCTCCCTCCCAGGTCATCCGTGAGTCCGTGCTGGAGCTGAAGCTGCAGGCAGAGGAGAACTTCGTGCTGAAGGTGGTGCAGCTGGAGGAGCTGCTGCAAGTGCGACATTCCGTCTTCGTCGTCGGCAACGCTGGCTGCGGCAAGTCCCAGGTAGCAGCCAAACCATCCTGAGGACATGGGGCCCGAGCATATCCCATGGCCTCCCACAGCTCTTGGTGAGGGCATGACCACAGGCCACAGCCAGCCATGCAGACCCTGGCGCCGCCAGAACAGCATTTGGGTGGGGGACTGCAGTGCAGCCATGACCACGCCTGGCCCTCCAGCACTGCCTGTGCCAGACTGAGCCCATGGAGCTGAACGGGTTTGGGATGCACAGCTCAGGGGCTGCTCAGGACACCCATGAGTGGAGCAGGGACAATGTAGGGAGCAGGCAGAGGCACGCTCTCACAATGCTGTGCATGCTGGGGTGCCAGCAGGATGACAGGACAGTGCTGGCTGGTGGGGTCAGGGCTCCCACAACAGCCCAGCCAGGAGCTGGCTCTGCAGAGGGAGGTCAGGTGCATTCCCAGCAGCAGCCCACGTGGGAGCAGGACTCCGTGCCCTCTGCTGCGGGCAGATGCTGCCGAAGGCCGTGGACACCCCGGTGGGAGCAGCACCTGCAGCTGCACCATCCCCTCCCCACAGGTGCTGAAGTCGCTCAACAAAACGTACCAAAAGCTGCAGCGGAGGCCAGTCACCGTGGACCTCGACCCCAAGGCCGTGACCTGCAATGAGCTGTTTGGGGTCATCCATCCAGCCACGCGGGAGTGGAAGGATGGTGAGACACCAATGCTGTGAGCTTTGTTTACAGGATGTGAGATGGAAAGGGAAGACCTTTGCTTGGGGCTCTTTCCTGGAGTGGGAGGGAGAAGGAATGTCTTTCATGGGAGCACCAGTCCTGTGTGTCTCCCAGCAAACATCTGTGCACGGAGAGGACCAACCCATGTCTCTCTGTGGGGCAGGTCTGTTCTCCACAGCGATGCGTGACCTGGCCAACATCACACATGACGGGCCCAAGTGGATCATCCTCGATGGAGACATTGATCCCATGTGGATCGAGTCCCTGAACACAGTCATGGATGACAATAAGGTTGGTGCCATCACACTCCAGGGGCTTTGCTTGCTCGTTAACTCAGGAGGATCAGCTCTGGGCATCCCTCACAACGAGCCACTTCCCCCAGGTTCTCACCTTGGCCAGCAACGAGCGCATCCCCCTCACCCCCACCATGCGGCTCATCTTCGAGATCAGCCACCTGCGCACAGCCACGCCCGCCACCGTGTCCCGGGCGGGAATCCTCTACATCAACCCCACCGACCTCGGCTGGCACCCGTGAGCCAGGAAGGGAGGAGGATGGGGTGGGAAGGGATCAGATGGACAGGGTGGGACAAGATGGGATCTGAGGGGATGGCATGGGACAGGATGGGCTGGGATCTGATGGGATGGGACAGGATGGGACAAAATGAGATGAGGGGATGAGATGGGATGAGATGAGATGGGATGGGATGGGCACTGGCCCCCACATGCTCACTGCAGCCCTGCTTGTCCCTCCCACAGCATTGTGACCAGCTGGATTGAGACAAGGACAGTAAAGTCTGAGAAGGCCATTCTGATGGTCCTCTTTGACAAGTACCTGCCACCATGCCTGGAGAAGCTCAAGTCTGGGTTCAAGACAATCACCCCTGTCCCTGAGGTCACAGCCATACAGACAGTGCTGTCCCTGCTGGAATGTCTCCTGACACCAAAGAATGTCCCACCAGACTCACCCCGGGAGCGATATGAGCTCTACTTTGTTTTTGCCTGTACCTGGGCCTTTGGCGGGGCCTTGTTCCAGGACCAGGTACTGCCACGGGACCACCTGGCAGCCCTTGCTGTGTCCCATCGTGTGGCTGGTGTCTGAGTGTCTTTGTTTTGTCCCCAGCTGGTGGATCACCGCCAGCAGTTCAGCAAGTGGTGGCTGACAGATTTTAAAGCCGTCAAGTTTCCTAACGAGGGGACAATTTTTGACTATTACATTGATCCGGAAACGAAGAGATTCAAACCCTGGGATGAAAGAGTGCCACAGTTCGAGCTCGACCCCGAAGTCCCCTTACAGGTATTTCCCATGAGCTCTATGTTTATATAGTTTATTTGATTACTACTCTACAGTCTTCCCCGAGCAATGCCTGGAGTGTCACTGGGATTTGGGCTGGGGGCATCCAGCAAACCCAATGGCTTCCTGTAGTTATTTTTACCCTGCAGAAACCCCAGCAAGGGCTACAAGTTCCACCTCTTCTTTAACTTCAGATTAACCTGCAGCTTCATAGAGTCTCATGAAATAACTATTGCCTGAGTGCAAAATTTCCTTTAGCACTTGATTTGTGTCTCCTGCGATGCTGTCCAGAGGGAGGTTATCAAAGCTGTCAGGGCAAGGGCAAGGAACCACAACTGGGTTTGGCCATGGGCTGAGCAGACACCAGAGGTGGTTTCAGGAACTGTCCATTTTGTTCTGTGTAGTAACTCAGTTTTAGTCAGAAAGGCTTTAGAATAGTTGAGTGCCCAAGACCTGTAGGTTTAGAGAGGGAGCAGGTTTGTATGCAGAGAGCATCGTCCATTGGAGCCGCTGTGAACGCCGTGCAGGGCTCTGGCACGCTGGCCCCTGCTCCAACAGAGGATCCCACCTCTGCCAGTGCCGGGGCAAGCACCAGGACTGACGGCCCCTCTCCCCAGGCCGCCATGGTGCACACCACAGAGACCATCCGCCTCCGCTACTTCCTGGACCTGCTGATGGAGAAGCGGCAGCCGGTGATGCTGGTGGGGAACGCAGGGACGGGAAAGTCGGTCCTAATGTGGGACAAGCTGGAAGCACTTGGCACAGACGAGTATCTGGTGCAGTCTGTGCCCCTCAACTTCTACACCACCTCAGCCATGCTGCAGGGTGAGGCTGTCAGAGTCAGCAGCTGGCCCCATGCCAGGCTGTGCCACAGGGTCCTGCAGTGCTGACCCACCTGCTCCTCTTGCTGCAGCCGTCCTTGAGAAACCCTTGGAGAAGAAATCGGGAAGAATCTACGGCCCACCTGGCTCCAGAAGGCTGGTCTACTTCATTGACGACATGAACATGCCAGAGGTGGACAAATATGGCACCGTGGCACCACACACGCTCATCCGGCAGCACCTGGACCATGGGCACTGGTGGGTGCCAGAGGGGCACAGCACAATGGGGGGAACCTGACCCCATCCCCAGGGAAAGCATCACCGTGCTGGTCCCTGCACAGGTACGACAGGACCAAACTGACCCTGAAGGACATTCGTAACTGCCAGTACGTGGCCTGCATGAACCCAACCGCGGGGTCCTTCACCATCGACTCACGGCTGCAGGTGCGCGGGATCCAGGGGCCAGGCTGTGTCCAGCACATCCGTTCCCCTTGGGCCGAGGCCCAGAGGGTGGGGTGAGGCAGGGGGCCCTGTGATGTCGTCTGGCTGTGTTAGCCCCCGCAGGGCAAAGCGCCCATCGCAGTTTCTGCCCCTTTCTGCAGCGCCACTTCTGTGTCCTCGCTGTGAGCTTTCCCAGCCGGGAGGCTCTGCACACCGTGTATGGCACCATCCTGGAGCAGCACCTGGCCCGGCAGCAGATACCACAAGCTCTCCAGAAGATGCAGCCCCAGCTGGTAGCAGCAGCACTGGGTGAGCCCCTGCCACCCTGGGGTGGGACGTACCAGCATTGGCCCCTGGGGAATGCACTGTTGGGGAGCCAGGCTTGGGGATCTCTGGGGACCTGGTACCCACTCACCCCCTTCTCCTCCCGACAGCCCTGCACCAGAAGGTTTCCACCACCTTTCTGCCAACAGCTATCAAGTTCCACTACCTCTTCAACCTGCGAGACCTCTCCAACATATTTCAGGTAGCTTGAGGGCTGTTTCTTCTAAAACATCCTTATTTCTCCCTTTCCTCATCCCACAGTCTTGCAGCATACCTTTTTCCTGAAACAGGCCTTGGCCTCTTCCCAGAGCCAACCTTTACACTCTACTCTTGAGTGGCACTAAAATAACCCTGAGGGCTGTGAGGTTTGTGTTTGTCAGGGGCTGCTCTTCTCCACCCCTGAGTGCCTGAAAAGCCCTGTGGACTTGGTGCGTCTCTGGCTTCATGAAGCAGAGAGGGTGTACGGAGACAAGCTCGTTGATGAAGAGGATCAGGGTGGCTTCAAGAAGCTGCTGGTGGACACCTGCAAAACCGCCTTTCAAGTAAGTTGTGCTGAAAAGGAGAGGGCTGAAGTCTGGTGGCTCTGCCTTGGTATCCCGTGGCCAAACCCCACAGCTGGAATTGCCTTTCCCAGGAGCTCAGCGAAGATGTGGTGTTTGCCAAGCCCAACATCTACTGGCACTTCGCCCAGGGCTTTGATGAGTCCAAGTACATGCCGGTGCCAAGCTGGGTAACTCTGAGTGACCTGCTGGGGGAAGCCCTGGACAGCTACAATGAGGTGAACGCGGCAATGAACCTGGTGAGTGATCATGGTGGGCAGTGCTGCCCTGAAAAGATGTGACTGCAGCATCACACTGCTTGGGTCAGTGCATTTTGGGCACTTGCTACTTCCCTGCCCTGATCCAGAACACTGAACCTTCCCCTCCTGTTTTCTTCAGGTGCTCTTCGAAGATGCTGTGTCTCACATTTGCAGAATTAGCAGGATCTTGGAGTCTCCTCGGGGCAATGCGCTGCTGGTGGGGGTGGGGGGCAGTGGGAAGCAGAGCCTGGCACGGCTGGCAGCAAGCATCAGCAACCTGAGCGTGTTCCAGATCACACTGAGGAAAGGCTATGGCACCGCGGACCTAAAGGTGGGAGCAGCTTTGGGCCCTGGGCCAGTGCTGCCTGCTGAGGGCAAGGTCCTGCACCTGCAGTGCTGGTGCCTAGGGTGGGCTCATGGGGCTGTGCTCTCCTCACGTCAGTGCATTTGCACACCAGGATCTGCCCATAGGTGACACCCAGGAGTCCTGCCCCAAGGGGCCACAGCACTTCCCCAGCCAGGGACAGGCAGGAGCCACTGGTGAGGAGGGCAGGTGCAGTGTGGGCAGCCCTGATGCTGCACCCATCTCCGGGCTGAGCAGTTGGCACCACCTCCTTCCCAAATGATCCTTCCCAAAGGCTCCCCCCTGGCTCCTCAGGGCTGCTCCAAACACTTTGGAGAGTACCTCATGGAGGTTGATCCAGGGGGTGACAGTTTCTCTCTGTCCCAGGTGGACCTTGCCTCCCAGTACATCAAGGCAGCCGTGAAGAACGTCCCCACTGTGTTCCTGATGACGGACTCCCAGGTGGCTGAAGAATCATTCCTGGTTCTAATCAATGACTTCTTGGCGTCCGGGGAAGTGCCAGGTCTCTTTCAGGATTCTGACCTGGAAACCATCATCAGTTCCATGAGACCCCAGGTGAAGGCCCTTGGATTGGAGGATTCAAAGGAAAACTGCTGGAAATTCTTTATAGAAAAAGTCCGGCGCCAGTTAAAGGTGGGTGTTTGCTCCCCAGGGTGGTTTGTCCGTGCCCCTGACTTGCCTGATCCAAAACCTCTTTGCAACAGGGCACCCTGAAGTTTCATCTCAGGGTGGTGGGTTTGGGCAAAAGGTGTTTTCAGAGGCTCTCCAGATGCCTCCCGCCCCAGGGGTGCAGGACAGAGCACCCCTGTATTGACCTCCCTGGGGCAGAGCAGCACCTCCATGGCCGTGGGCCATACTGGGCACTCACAGGGACTCTGACTGTGCTCAGCTGCTGACTGCAGCCACCAAAGGGGACACAATCCAGCTCTGGTGAGTGGCACAAGGTGCACAACCACAGACCACCTCCCATGTACTGGGAGTTACTGGGAGGGCAGCACAGCCCTGGTCTGCAGCAGAAGCCTTGCCCCTGGTGACGTTCCCGCCAACCCAACAGCGGGGACACCCTGCTCAGCAGTGCTGCTCTGCCCCAGGTCGTCCTCTGCTTCTCCCCCGTGGGCTCAACCCTGCGTGTGCGGGCCAGGAGGTTCCCTGCTGTGGTCAACTGCACAGCCATCGACTGGTTCCACGAGTGGCCAGAGGACGCTCTCGTGTCCGTCAGCAGCAGGTTCCTGGAGGAAACGGAGGACATTGAGGTGAGCTGGGACCCCCGGCACAGCTGCTATCCTGGGGCACTGGGGATCCCTGCACCTTTGCTGCTCTCCTTGTTTAATGTGCCCAGGGATAAGGGCCTGGTGTGACCAAGGGGGCAAGGGGCAGCAAGCTGGGAATAGGTCTGGGATAGGCTCACATCTGGTTCTGGGGTCAGAGCCTGCAGCCCCGCACCGTGCTTGTGGGGATGAACCTTCCCTCATTTTCTTCTGTCCTTAAAGCACCCCCTCAGGTAACAGCCTAGGGACAGCAGCTTCTCCCAGTGCAGGGTTGAGTCAGGGACCCAGAGCTGGGCATGGGAACTGGTGCTGGTGCCATGGCTACCAGCATGTCTCAACCCTGCACTGTGCTGTTAACAAAAAGGTTCACTTTTCTCTGGCCTCTGTGGCTGGACACAGAGCCAGTGCTGCAGGAGGGCTCAGTGCAGCCCCTGCACATCACTGCAGGCACCCACTGCAGCAGCTCCCTGTCTGTGCTCCCTATGCAGCCAGAGGTCAAGGTCTCCATCAGCCAGTTCATGTCCTTTGTCCACACGAGTGCGAAGGAGATGTCCAAGACCTACCTGGCTGTGGAGAGACGCTATAATTACACCACGCCAAAGACCTTCCTGGAGCAGATAAAGCTCTACCAAAGCCTGCTGGCAAGTAAAAGGAGCAAGCTCTCTGCCAACATCGAGAGGCTGGAGAAGGGGTTGATGAAGCTGCAGAGCACAGCATCACAGGTGCCTATCTACAGCCTCGCTCATGCATTGTGCCTGCTGCGGGTCCAGCATGGGGAGAGAGAGCAGGCATGTCCCTGCAGGGTGGTCATGGTGGCCACAAGGTCCCCAAGCTGTACCAAGCCACCGCTCTGAGGCCAGGCAGGGTTTGGCAATATCGGCCCTCTGATCTGCTCTGTTTCTCCATTGTTGAGGTGGATGACCTGAAAGCTATGCTGGCAATCCAGGAGGCAGAGCTGAAGCAGAAGAACGAGGACACAGATAAACTAATCCACGTGGTGGGTGTTGAGACAGAGAAGGTCACCAAGGAGAAAGCCATTGCTGATGAGGAGGAGCTGAAGGTCGAGGCCATTAACAAGGTGCGTGGCACTGAGCCAGTGCCCAGTGTGGGACAGGGCAGCGTGAGCTCTGTGGCTACGGCCGCTCACCCCATCCTGCATCCTCCCTCCCCAGGTTGTGGCTGAGAAGCAACAAGCCTGCGCAAGTGACCTGGCGGAAGCAGAGGTGGTGCTCTCTGCTGCCCGCGAGGCCCTCAACACACTCAACAAGGTGGGCGAGCTCTCGGTGGGAAGCAGGTGCCCAGCTAGCGCTGGTGGCCCCACAGCAGGGGGATGCTCAGTGGCCCTGCGGTCCCTTCCCAGTACAACCTGACAGAGCTGAAGTCCTTTGGGGCTCCGCCCCCAGAAGTGGTGAACGTGATGGCAGCTGTGTTGATTCTGACCGCCGAAAATGGCAAGATTCCAAAGGACAAGAGCTGGACAGCAGCAAAAGTCAAGATAGGAAAAATAGACACTTTCCTTTCAAGCTTACAAAACTATGATGGGGAAAACATCCCTGAGCCCTGTCTCAAGGCATTTCAGTGAGTCTCTGGCTGGTTCCTGCCCCAGCCCAGCCCTTGGGCAGGGTGGCCAGGGGGACCCTCACCTGGGAGCACAGCAGAGTTTGGGGGCAGGAGTGGGATCCAGGTGTTGGCCCTGCTCTCCCACCTTTCTGCCCACCGTCAGCTCAAGCCCCAGGAGGAGTGGGAAGGGTTGCTGGCAGCCACGGCACGGTGCCATAGCATGGCATGTGCTCCCATTCCAGGCCGTACCGGTCAGACCCCGGGTTCGATCCCGAGTTCATCAAGTCCAAATCAACGGCCGCGGCGGGGCTGTGCTCCTGGTGCCTCAACATGGTCCGCTACTACGAGGTGCACTGTGAGGTGAAGCCCAAGAGGCAGGCGGTGGCTGACGCCGATGCTGAGCTGGCGGAGGCACAGCAGAGACTCAGTCGCATTAAGAGCAAAATTGTGGTAAGTGTGTGTCCCCCAGCCCCCAGGCAGGGCCAGCCACCAGCACCCACCACGACCCCCTCAGCCACCAAATGAGCAAGAGAGGTTTCTGTAACTCCATGAACCTGGAGCCCAGGCCAAGCACTGGGCTGGGACAGGGCCACTGCAGAGCTCCGGGAGCATGGAGCCTCCTGTCCAAGTAAGGAATAACTGTGAGACTGTTCTCTTCCAAAGACCCTGAATGCCAATCTGGCGACTCTCACTGCTCAGTTTGAGAAAGCCACAGCAGAAAAGATCAAATGCCAGCAGGAGGCTGATGAAACCAACAAAGTCATCACCTTGGCAAACAGGTACTGTGCAAATGCTGGCTCCAAAGCACTGGGGCAGGCTGATGCCCCCTGGCATTGCTTGGTGGCCGTGGGAGCAACAGAGCCCCCCATACCCTCAACAAATTAAAAACTCCTGAGATAAATTGGGCCAAAAATTCATGGGGGTATACAGCCCTGATGCCATTTTCTGCTGATGCCCTGGGGCATCATAGCTGAGTCATCCCCCTCACTGGGTCACAGCACTGGGAGCACCAGCACTACAGCAGCCACCATCTCCTCTGACCTCCCAGGCTTGTTGGGGGTCTGGCGTCCGAAAATGTCCGCTGGGCTGAGTCAGTGGACCAGCTCAGAGAGCAGGAGAAGACGCTGTGTGGGGATGTGCTGCTGGTCTCTGCCTTTGTGTCCTACGTTGGATATTTCACCAAGAAGTACAGGGCTGAGCTGCTGGAGCAGCACTGGATCCCTTTCCTCAATGGGCTGACGGTGAGAGACCACAGATTCCATCCCAGAGTGCCCAGGGCTCCTTCACCCCCGCCCACCAGCACTGGAGGCTCCCACCTCTCTGTGGCCAGGCACCCAACAGCCCCTCCCTGCAGGTGCCCATCCCCATCACCCCAGGCCTGGACCCCCTCAGCCTCCTCACGGACTCTGCCGATGTGGCTGCCTGGAACAACCAGGGCCTGCCCAGCGACCGCACTTCCACCGAGAACGCTGCCATCCTCTGCAGCACCCAGCGGTGGCCACTGCTCGTGGACGCCCAGCTCCAGGGCAGCAAGTGGATCAAGAACAAATACGGGGAGGAGCTGCAGGTCGTCCGCCTGGGCCAGCGGAGGTGGGCAAAGTTGGGCACAGGCTTGGGCTGCACTGGCCCCCATTCCCCTGCCATCGAAGGGTGCAGGGTGCTGTGAGCCAGGGCAACCACATCCCCATCAGACTCAGGGCACCCGAGGGCAGCAGCTCCACAGTTCTGCGGGGGCCAGGGCTGGCAGAGCACAGCAGGGTCCCAACAGAGCACAGTGGCTGGAAGGCACCCCCTGAGCCCCCCACAGTGTACAGGCTTGCCACGTGCACCTCCCCCTCTCCACTCAGGTACCTGGACACAATCGCACAGGCAGTCTCTGAAGGACAGACACTGCTGATCGAGGACATTGGTGAGACAGTGGAGGCGGTGCTGGACCCACTGCTGGGCAAGACCATCTTGGGCAGGTGAGCACACCCCAGTGCCGAGTGGTTTCACCTGCCCCGAGCAATCACTGCTGCCCCAAAATGCTGGTCGATGCCCCTTTGCTGCCGGCAGTTGAGGGCCTGATCCTTCCTTGGTTTTGGTCACATCCCCCAGGGTTCTCCAGTATGTCCCACTGTACTGATGTGTCCTTTTGGGCTATTCTTGTCTTCAGTACCCAGTTCATTTAGTGATTTAAGGACATGTCCCCTGGGGCACCTGCCATAAGCAGGTGATAAGCTGGAAGGGGAGAAGCACCCCAGAAGCCATGGGGGGGCTGCAGCAGGGCAGCCTCCAGCTCCTGCTCCTCTACCTTCACCCTTCTGCCCTTGCTGAGCCTTTTCCCAACCAAAGAAATCCATTCTGAGCAGCTGGGAACAGCACACGGGCTGATTGCATGTGTCTGTGATGAGTTACTACCCAGTGTGTGGACTAATTTGTTTAATTAACTGAACAGATACATTAGGATTGGAGATAAAGAAGTGGAGTATCACCAGCAGTTCCGCTTGATCCTGCATACCCGATGTTTCAACCCGCACTACAAGCCAGAGGTGCAGGCTCAGTGCACTCTCATCAACTTCTTGGTGACACGGGAGGGCCTGGAGGACCAGCTTCTGGCCGCCGTGGTGGCCCGGGAGCGGCCGGACCTGGAGACCCTGAAGGTACAGGCCCAGCTGCTGGATGGAGGGGTGGGAGAGGACGGGGCACTGCGGAGGTTTTGGGGCAGGGAGCAGAAGAGCTCCCCTCTGTGTGCTCCCTGCTGTTTGTCAAGAGCCAAGTGAGTCCCAAGCAGACCCTGCAACTGCAGGTCCCCCATTGCTCCTGCAGCCAGCACTGCCCTGGTGGGTGATGGTGGGTCCCAGGAGGGGCCACGACAACCCTCCCCTTGCACGAGCACATCGGTGGCCATATGACAGAGTGACTGGTGCCAGCACTCGGTCATGATCTCTTGAGTGACGTATCCCTTGGGGGCTGCTGTCACAGGCAAACCTGACCAAGAGCCAGAACGAGTTCAAGATCAAGCTGAAGGAGCTGGAGGACTCACTGCTCGCCCGGCTGTCGGCTGCTGGGGGAGACTTCCTGCGGGACACAGCTCTGGTGGAAAACCTGGAAACAACAAAGCGCACAGCCAAGGAAATCGAAGAAAAAGTAAACATGCTGCCCTGGCCTTGGTGCCACAGGCAGAGGGACAGCTTGGCTGAGCACCCAGCCAGAGGGCAGGCACTGCTTCAGCCCATGCCTTGGTTCTGGTAACACCCACCCCCGTGTGCCTCCAGGTGAAAGAAGCTAAAGTCACCGAAGTACAAATAAACGTCGCAAGAGAGAACTACCGCCCGGCGGCAGAGCGCGCGTCCCTGCTGTACTTCATCCTGAGTGACCTCGGCAAGATCAACCCCATCTACCAGTTCTCTCTCAAGGTAGACAGGGAGTGAGGAGGGAGCTGGTGTGTGCGGGTGGGACGGGGCTGGGGGAGGATGGAGATTCAGTGTTTCAGCATTTATGCTGCTGACGAGCTCCCAGCAGCTGGACACTGATGCCTGCCGGGATCTTCTTCAGGCCTTCAATGGAGTTTTTGAGAAAGCCATCCAGCGTGCGGCCCCTAGCCAGGACACCAAGCAAAGGGTGGTCAACCTGACAGACCAGATCACCTACTCGGTCTACATGTACACAGCACAGGGCCTCTTTGAGAGAGACAAACTCATCTTCCTGGCCCAGGTTGCCTTCCAGGTAATCCCTGTGAATGTCTGGGGCTGCTGCTGTACAACAGGTGCTTATGTGGCTTTTGACAGGTTGTTCTCACTCCTGTGCTGCTGCCGGATGCTCAAAGCCTCTCGCCCCCTCGCACCGGGGCAGTGGCACCAGGTGGCTGTGATGCTGCACTCCCAACTTCCAGGTCCTGACCATCAAGAAAGAAGTGAACCCAGCAGAGCTGGACTTTCTCCTGCGCTTCCCTTCCAAGGCCGGCGTCACGTCTCCCGTGGATTTCCTGCAGACCCAGGGCTGGGGTGCTGTCAAGGTGGGTCCATGTGGTCGCCTGCTGTGCCAAGGCAATGCCAGCACGGCCCCTGGCACAGGGTCACCTGGGGTCCAGGGTCACCTGCATGGGTTCCCTGAGGAACCCAGAACCCAGGAATGATTTAGTCCTTCTCTGTGGAACCTGAAGGCTCTCTCAGACATGGAAGAGTTCAGGAACCTGGACAGTGACATAGAGAACTCAGCAAAGCGATGGAAAAGGTTTGTGGAGATGGAGGCGCCAGAAAAGGAGGCGCTCCCCATGGACTGGAAGAACAAGTCGGCCCTGCAGAAGCTGTGTGTGCTGCGGTGCCTGCGCCCCGACAGGATGACCTATGCCATCAAGTGAGCTGGTGCCCAGCACAGGGCCCTCCTGCAAGAGCCCTGCGGTGTCATCATGCCAGCTGTGCCCAGCGACTCCATCTCTTCTGACTCACTGGATGGTTCTATTTTTTTGTAGGAAATTTGTGGAAGAGAAGATGGGGAGGAAGTATGTGGAAGGAAGGAGCATTGACTTCTCCGAGGTGTACAAGGAGAGCAGCCCCTCCACACCCCTGTTTTTCATCCTCTCCCCTGGCGTGGATCCGCTGAAGGATGTGGAGGCGCTGGGTGAGCCACTGCCCACCTCAGGCTGGCACCAGCCCCAACAGCCACGAGCTGGTGCGGGGCCAAGCGGCTGGAACTGCACAACCCCAGCTCAGTGCCCATACCGATAATCCTGGTGTACACTCCCTCCCAGGCACGAGGCTGAACTTCACCATCGACAATGGGAAGATCCACAACGTGTCACTGGGGCAGGGCCAGGAGGTTGTGGCAGAACGGGCCATGGAGGTGGCCGCTGAGCAGGGCCACTGGGTCATCCTACAGGTGGGTGGGGGGCACTGTGGTGCACCACAGGACACAGCCCTGACGGCAGCCGGGCACACCAGGGCACCCAGCCCTGCCAGTATCCAGTCACACAGTACACAGTCACCCCACTGGTGATGGCAGTGACACTGCTGGGGCCAGCTGGGTGTATCCAGCCCAAGTGGTGTCCTGTCATGCTGCACCTTCTCCCTGTGGAGCAACAGTAGGAATTTGGCGGGGAGGAGAGGTGAGATTCATGAGGTACAGGCTGTTCCTGTTGCAGAACATCCATTTGGTGGCCCGGTGGCTGGACACACTGGACAAGCTGGTGGAGCAGCACAGCATGGACAGCCACCCCGAGTACCGGCTGTTCATGAGCGCCGAGCCGGCCCCCAGCCCCGAGTCGCACATCATCCCACAGGGGCTGCTGGAAAACTCCATCAAAATCACCAGCGAGCCGCCGACCGGCATGCGGGCCAACCTGCACAGGGCCCTCGACCTCTTCTGCCAGGTACCCCCCGCACCACCCCCCGCCCTTCCACAGCTACTCCTTGGGACTGTTCAGGCCAGTGTGCCTGGCTCATCCCCTCCCAGGGTTCCACAGGCTGAGCATCTTTGGGGGGTGTCACTGCAGCCAGAAACACTGCACCCCAAGCCAGCCCCCCCCCCCCGGGACATCCTCCTGTAGTGCCCAGAGCCCCCATTCGCCAGGGTAACCAGAGCTGCCTGAGGGCTCCAGACACAAGGAAGTGCCAGGTTACCAATGCCTTTCCTGAGACTGAACCTGGAGCTGCTGCAGTTTTAGCATGAACAAGATGCCTCAGCTGTTAGCAGGGCATTGGGGTGTGGCGTCCTAATTCTTCCATAAACAAATGAGTGCAAAAATTACCAACTAGCAAAGTATTAAAATACAATTTTATGCCTTTTTCTTTCTAATAAACACCTTCAGTTCTCTTTTGCCAATGAACGTTCTTAACTAGAGGGGCATTTTATAGCGATATTCACCTGCAACCCCCCATCACTGTTCCCCCACAGGAAACACTGGAGCAGTGCAGCAAAGAGACTGAGTTCAGGTGCATCCTGTTTGCACTCTGCTACTTCCACGCAGCGGTGGCCGAGCGGCGCAGGTTTGGCACCCAGGGCTGGAACAGGCCCTACCCCTTCAACAGCGGCGACCTGACCGTCTCCGTTAACGTCCTGCACAACTACCTGGAGGCCAACGCCAAGGTGAGGGATGACAAGGTGACCCCTCTACACACAGCACACACTGCAACAATCAGCCTTTCTCAGAACCTTCACCAGGTTGCAGCACAAACACTGTCTCATGAAGAAGCCCAGGGCTGGCAGCAGCTCCTCCCCTGGTCCCCACACACTCAGGCAGGGGAAGGGGCTGAGTCCTTGGCCCCACTGAGCTGAGTAGAAAAAGGCATCAGGCACCAACTGGGACAACTGCCTGCCCTGACCTGTGCCTTGGTGCTTGCTCCCCGGAGAAGGAAGGTGTGGTGATCAGGGCTGAAGTCTCACCCTTAGACCTGCCCTTGCAGACACAATTGATGCTGGTTGGAGTAAAGATGGGATGATGGGATTCAAAGCACAGACAGCTGTGTCCATGAGACAGGGACAAATCTGTGGGTGAACAAGAGACACTCCTGTTCACTGTCCCTGAGCCTCTGTGGGCCCAGGGACTGTCACCTCCCTGCACACTGGACAGGTCAATCCCAGAGCCATCACTCTGTGGCCCTGCTGCTGCATGGGGGACTCCAGGGGAGCTGCACAGGAGTTCCAGCTCAAGCCTCTCCCCACAGGTGCCATGGGATGATCTCCGGTACCTCTTTGGTGAGATCATGTATGGAGGGCACATCACTGACGACTGGGACCGCCGGCTGTGCCGCACGTACCTGAGCGAGTACGTCCAGCCGGAGATGCTGGAAGGGGAGGTGTTCTTGGCTCCAGGGTTCCCAGTCCCTCCCCGCTTGGATTACCAGGTAAGAAAGACAAACATTGCAGTTTGCTATGGAAAACCCCTGCTCTGGATAAATGCACACGAGTCCAAGTTCCCCCACGCTCACTAAGGGGTATGTAGGGAAAGAGAGTGTCAATCCCCTGGAACTAGGACTGCTGTAAAAATAATTCCTGTGGCTGGGGCAGGAGGGTGGGACATGAGTGAAAAAAAATAGCCTCCATGAGCACAGGTAGGTGCTGCAAAGGGCCCCTGAGGGCAGTGATGGGTTTTCAAGGCTGCAGGGAAGTTTGGGCTCCTTTGCCTGTACCTCCTGAGCTAACACTGGCCCTGCCCTGCACTCAGGACTACCACCAGTACATCGACGACAACCTGCCAGGCGAGAGCCCCCACCTGTACGGGCTGCACCCCAACGCAGAGATGGGCTTCCTGACCGTCACCTCGGACAGGCTCTTCCGCACGGTCCTGGAACTGCAGCCCAAGGAATCTGAGGCTGGTGGAGGCACAGGTGGCTCCCGGGAGGAACAGGCACGTCAAGTCCTGTCTCTTTACAGCAGAAATTAATTGAGGGTTTTTTTTTATCTGTGGTTATTTTTATTACGGAGAAAAAAAACTCCTCTTAATGGTGACAGCTGAGAGGCCAGGGGGTGGGGGACAGATGCAGGCCCAGAAACAACAGAGAGAGCAGGACTCATAACAAGCAGGAAGGGGTGGTAGAAGGAGGTGATTCCAGCCCAGCTGTGCTGAGGCTGTCAGCCCGGGGACAGCAGCACGTACGGCAGCGGCAGCGCAGGCAGGAAGGTCCTGCTCTGATGGGGTTGAGATGCACCTCTGGCAACATGTGGCTTACATGGGGCTTCTCAGCAGGTGGAGAGAGCTGAGGAACCTCCGTTCATGATGGCAACTACTAAAAATACAAATTTAAAATATAAAATAAAATTTAAAAAAAAAAAAAGGCTTCTTCCTGACTGCCTGGACCTTACATGTGAGTTTCACAGTCTCCATGGCCTCAGCTCTGACTTCCTTGGGTATCAAAAAAGAGCTACAGCTTTTAAAGAGCCAAGAGCAGTTAGAAACAGAATGGAGCATTAGTTACAGAGGAGGCAGCACAGGAAAACACCAAGGCAGAAAAAGAAAAATCTTACCAACCTAATTAACCATAACCCTGCAGCATTTTTCCCTGGGTAAGAGCAGTTTATGGCATTCTCATTCCAGGTGAAGTCAGTCCTGGATGAGATCCTTGGGCAGCTGCCAGAGCCATTCAATATGGAGGAGCTGATGGCAAAGGCAAAGGAAAAGACTCCGTACACGGTTGTTGCCCTCCAGGAATGTGAGAGGATGAACATCCTGACCAATGAGATGAGGCGCTCTCTGAAGGAGCTGGACCTGGGACTGCAGGTATGGAGCAGGCAGCTGCCTGGATCATTTCCCAGGATTTCCAAAGCACTGTGTGCCCTTGCTGGAGCTCTTACCCATGGCACTGTGGTGGGTGTGGCCAGGTGGCCTCAGGCTCCTGCTCCGCTCCAGTCTGAGCCCAAGCACATCCCTCTGCCTGTCCCACCACTGGCTGCAGGTGCCACTGCTCAGGCTTTTCTCTTTTTCAAAGGGAGAGCTGACAATTACATCAGAGATGGAAGAGCTGGCAAATGCTCTCTTCTATGACAGCATTCCAGAATCCTGGACACGTCACGCTTATCCCTCCCTCCTCAGCTTGGGAACCTGGTATGCGGACCTGCTCGTGCGGATCAGGGTGAGCAGAGTTCATGTGATGAGCTCAGTCAGAGCTCAGGGCGTGAGTGGGTACTGCTGACACCAGAACTCCCCCCACCAGTGCACTGGTTTATTGCTAACTGGTTTATTTCTCAGTATCACTTTAAGCAGCCTGAAGTACCTGAAAGGGGCTGTTCCCCCAGGGATGAGAGCACAAATCTGATCAGGGTTCCCATTACAGTACATCACTGTAGCAAAAGAGCATCAGCTCCCCCCATCACAACTCTGGGTGTCCCCCAAAAAAAATATTTAATAAAACTGGCTTTGTTAAAAAATAACAGTGGTATTTCCTGCACTGCAAATTCACCTTCAGTGCTGCAGGGGCATCTGCTGTTTATTCGTCCCACACCACCTCCAGCCAGTCCCCTACTCTGCAAGATTACCTGAAGCTCGGGTTAGGCAGTGAAGTGTCAGCTCTATCACACTGTTCCTGGTGCAGTGTCCTGCGGTTCACAGCCCACCCTCCACCCTGAAGGACTCTGCTGGTTTATTTTCCAGGAACTGGAAGTCTGGGCAACAGACTTTGTGCTGCCTGCAACAGTGTGGCTGGCAGGATTCTTCAACCCCCAGTCCTTCCTCACGGCCATCATGCAGTCCACAGCCAGGAAAAAGCAGTGGCCACTGGATAAGATGTGTCTGGCAACGGATGTGACCAAGAAAACCCGGGAGGACATAACATTTCCACCTAGAGAAGGCTCCTATGTGCACGGGCTGTTCATGGAAGGTAAAAACTGCATCTCTGAGATGTTTCAGACATGGAGCAGGCCCAGCTCAGCCCTTCTCCCTCCTGCAGCAGAGCAGGTGTTGGCACTTGCTGGCCGATCTTCCCTGCCCGGCTCTGGCAGGGGGCAGAGTGCAGAGCCCTGGCTCCAGGCTTAGACGCCAGGTGAGGGCAGCACTGCCCGGATCACGCAGCCTTTACAAACCAGAAACTCGTGTTTTGGCCATTCAGGCTGCAGCTCATGAGCCCCAGGGCTGGGGTGGTTGGAGCCACAGGGCTCTAATGATTAAATATGTCACATTCTTATTTGATGTATGAGTAAGACAAATCGGAAAACTCAAACCTATAATCATTACTGCTGAAATGAAGGGGAAGGAGGCAGTTCAGCAGAGGAGCTGAGGGGTTCACTTGGACAAGAGCACAGAGCACACAGGACAGTGTGTGGTAGATCCCACCACAGCCAGTTCACCTTTAGCTCTGCAATTCCCATGCAAAGCCGTGCTGAAGGGAGGGGTGGGGACAGAATTTATTCAGACATCCCACACACAGTAAGGCAAATGCAGTCCTGGGTCACAGTGAGTTGAGGACACGTCAGCCCTGACCACTACTGAGCCACTCTACCCCCCCTTCATCCTCCAGCTCCCACCCATCAGTAGTTGTGAACAAAGCCCCTGCAGTGAGAAGCCCGGGGCAGCTGTGAGGGTCACCCAACGCCGCTGTCTCGTTGCAGGTGCGCGCTGGGACGTCGCCTCGGGGTCGATTGCTGACGCGCTGCTGAAGGAGCTGACGCCCACCATGCCGGTCATCCTGCTCAGAGCCATCCCTGTGGACCGCGTGGACACCACCAACGTCTACGAATGTCCCGTCTATAAGACACGGATGCGAGGGCCCACCTACGTCTGGACCTTCAACCTGAAGACAAAAGAAAAAGCCGCCAAGTGGGTCCTGGCTGGTGTGGCTCTGCTCCTAGAGGCCTGAATTTTAATGTCAATGGAAAACAGCAACTGCTTTTACTTGTAAAAGCCTCCACGTTGTGTAATTCAGAACCGTTTTAGCAAAGTATCAATAAAACCAGTGCTGGCAGCGCTGCCGTGAGGACCCTGCTCTTGCAGCACACGGGGTTCTCAGGGCGGATACTGGTTTTCCACTGGTGGTTTCTGACGCGGCGCTGGTGGGGAGCCAGACCACCGTGGGAAGCCAAACGGAACAGCTGCACACAAGTGGCCGACTCCTTTCCCTCTCCTGGCTCTCTGTCTTCCCACAGCTCTTTGTGTGATGGCTCAGTGCAAACTGAGCAGAAACTGCTCACGCCCCGGGCACAGAGCACGTGTCTGGCTGGAGCAGACAGGAGAAGAAAGGTGCAGATTTAGCCCAGTCCACCCGTGCTCCACCTCCACAGCCCAGAGAAGGTCCAGCTGAAAACAGGTCACTCTCTGAGGTACATTATTTCTATTTCTAGGGTACAGAACTTACTCTGTCCTTTCTTTACAACAAATCATTTGTATCAGCAGTAACACACATTAGGGCCAAGGCCTGTCCCTTTAGCATAAATCAATTTACCAAAATCCCACCCTGTGAAATATTTGAACAATTAGTACTAAAATACAGTTGCCTAAAGCTTCCCTCCCAGCTCATGGTCAGAGAAGCCCAAAGGGCAGGCACGGAGAGCTGCTCATTTCTTTATAGAGCAGCAGCATTTATTATCAGTTACCACTGAGCTTCACACTTACCATCAGCCTTTCTTAGGAGCCAGAAATTCTGTTCGTGGCACTATCAGATCAGAACCCCCTGCTCATACCCCACCAGTGACAGAGAGCAGCCCCAGCCTGCGCTCTCACATGTTTTTACCTGGCTTCCAACCACTTTCTTTTTAGGATGTTAGGGTTCGAGCCTCCCATTTTCAGTAAGTAACATCCTAAACCCACATGAGCACCAAAAGTCTTCTGTCGCTCCACAACTCATGAAAGACACTTGTAACATATCTGAATGTAAAGGAGTCAGGCACACTCCGCCAAGGGGGAGGCCACAGTTAGGTGAGTAAAAGGGATGTGGGAACATGCAGCATCCTGGGCACACACACCAGTGCCAACTGCATAGGAACAGTCCAAGAGCCATGTCCTGAAGCTCAGAAGGGCTCGAGTCATGGGGCAGTCAAAGAGCCAGGAAACCCAGGATACCACGAAGCAGAAAAGCAAAACCAACCTCCCTTGTTAACCAACACCTACAGGGGTAAAGCAAAGCTCTGACTGGATACAGGGACAAAACATTTTAGGTATTCCAGCAACGTTTTCTATTGGCTGGTCAAGATAAAACAAACACAGTCCTTCTCCACAAAACTCTGAAAGGGACATTTCAGAAATAGGAGTTTTATTTCCATGCATGGAAAATACCCCTGTATGGGTCATGGGAAATAACCCTGTATGGGTTCTCTGTCAGTGACCCTTCCAGAAGTTTTAGTAGATGAAACTCAATCTGGACCTCAGCACACCCCAATCCATGGCAGTCAGTATCTCAGAGGAAATGAGAGGTGCCTGGTTTTCCCCACATCATCTGCGTGTCCATTGCCTCTTTCTTCCATGTAACAAAGCACTACAGCTATTCACTGCAGTCAGTGCAATATAAATTCCCCATAATGGCAGCAAACTCACCCAAAGCAGCAGCTTTTCTTCTTTCAAAAGAAATTCTTGATCAGAGGTGTCACCAGCTTCACCCACAGCTTCACATAACGATTTGGCTGCTCAAATGTTGACGTTGAGACCACACCTGAGCAGAGGTAAAGCTGTTCCTGCTCCTAAACAGGGAAAGAAACATCATCACAGTAAATCTCAAGTGTTGAATTATATAACGGTCTTTAAGAGAAGTGAATTCTCATACAGAGCTGGCCAGGGATCCTGCCAAAAGGCTGCATCATTTCTCCTCAAGAATTAGCAATTTAAACTCTACAGAGAGCAAGGGCAGAGGGTTTTGCCTTTTTGTGCCCCACAGTTGCAAGAGCTGAGCTTCAGTTTCAGAAAACTCCTCAATCCCTGGCTGTAATTGCCAGAAGAGGAAACCTCACCCAAACCTCCCGGGACCGGCTTACGCGGCTCTTTCTAGACACAGCTCAGGCGCCGCGTTCTCAGATGAATGTGCAGTCGTGATCTCAGCTAAATTACCAGAAACACTCGGGCCCCCGCAGCGTGTACCCGACTGCTGAGGGAGGAAATGAACCGCCCTGCTGATAACACACGCTCACAGCACGTGAGAGCAGCGCTTTGATCACAGGTGAGCGGGTTTGTTAGCACTGCCAGTCAGGTTTCAGGACCTGCAGGCAAACAAGGAGCAGAACAGGTCCTGGAAGTCTGTTCATCGTAAGATGTTCAGGTAAGCATGAACCAAGCACTGGAAAGTAACACCAAAAAGATGAACCAACAACAGAAGGAAGACATTCATGTGCTAATTCACCCTAATTTTAGAGCCTCAAATGCTCCAAGAGCTATAGTCAGCCCTGCTGTGCAGATTCTGCTCCACAGCCACGCAATACAGTGAGGACTGAGCTGGAGGCAAGGCCAGTTCCCTGAATCAAGCTCAGTCCATTCAGAGGAGCATCCAGACACCCAGACCACTCACATTTCTTCCCAAATCTCAGCACGCATTTTTAAAATGGAACTAAATGTTACACAGACAAAGTGATTTCATGGCAGCATCCCAGGAACGGATTAAGTCTTCTAAAAAAGACCACAGAAAGTAAACACCCAGCCCATCTCAGAATCAGCTTCCAGCAATCGGGAATGGTTTAAAGCCCTTTGAATGAGATCACTGCAGCCCTGTGTGAGAAAATTCCTTTGTGTCACATTTCCATTGATTCTCCCCTTCCATTAGAAACAAGCAGAGGCAAGATATGAACTGAAATATTCAAGCAACTCTTCCAGTAATAGAATCATTTTTGATTAGATACACTCTGACTCATCCCGGGGAAGAGCCCTGATGCAAGAGGGCAATTCCCATTGATCTTGCAGACAACTCTGCCAGGACCTGCCTCACAGAGTGCATTTCTGAGGTCCCCAAGTCGCACAGAGGCACCGAATCGATCTGCTTTGTTGCAGAGCACTACAGGAGAAACAACTTGGGACAGACAGTTCTAGCAGAAGATTCGGAGTCAAGACAGTTAGAGAACCAGGCAGGATTTGGAGCAGGACCAGAACTGCTGAGCACTCTAAGCTGCCTAATTAAACCAAAAACAGCACAGAAAAACCCTGGGACACTGAACATCAAACCAGTGAAAAATTATTGTGTCAATATTATATAATGTCATATTATTATTCAAGATATGAATTATGTCATAGAACTTCATGGGCAACCCAACCAGCTCAGAAATCCTCTTCTAGTCCAAGCTCAGCCATTCCAAAGGCCTGGCCTCATTACCTCAGAGCACAGCACAGCCTTGGCAATACCCAAATGTTGGGATTAAGGCCCAGAAGGTGCAGTGTGGTCGGTGAGCAGAGGAGCCAGCAGGCTCTCTGAATGCTCTCTGCACATCCAGCCCCGAGCACTCCCGGTATCCAAGGTCACTGGGGACACACATTCCTTCCTGTTACGGCCTCGCTTCCCAGCACTGGGCACTCACAGCAGGCAGCTCATCAATAGTCACTACACTGACAGCTCCTCAGGACTCCTCACGCTCCAGCAGCTTTTGAGTTATTATAGCTGGATGTTTTTATTGCCACTGCGTCATCAGCATTCCCTGAGTGACCCAGAAGCACAACATCCCCGTTGCCTCCCCAGAATTCACTGCTTACCTGATGGAGCTGCTGCTGCAAGGCTTTATTTTCTGTCACTATTGCAACCTGGGCTTCCAAGTCACGATGAACTGATCGATACCCAAAATTCGGAGAGCCGATCAGGGTCAGGCAGGGCAGGTCACTCCCTGCCAGGTACAGCCAGAGGCCTGTGGGAAAAACGAGAGGAGAGGCAGCGTGGCAGCCTGAGGGGACAGCCAAGGTGGGCTCACACTGTCCCTTCACTCAGAGGGAATTAAACCCATTAAATGTGGATTATAGATTCTGTACAGGACCCCGAGAGCATCAGGCAGCCCAGCAGAGCCCACAGGGCCATGACACTGCATGTTACTCATGGGGTGCCAAGGCAAGGCCCAAACCCTGCCCCTCGGAGTGCCCTGACCAGGGGTGCAGCACCCTCAGAGAACCCCAAGGACACACTGTCCCAACACAACTCAGGACAAGTCCCTGTCACTGCATTAGAGGCTGTTTTGCACCATGGTAAATCTCAGAAACACTGAAAGAAGACAAACAGCTTTTCAGTGAAGGAACCAACCTCAGAGCCCCAGGTCTGTCCAGCCTGTCCCAGAGACCAACCACCTTCATGGGACTGTGACGTGACCCTGCTCTGACAGGTGAATTCACATGAAATAGAGACTCAGAAGACAAGTGCAAATTATTTCACCACCTCACTTCCTGAGGAGCCACCGGGGATGAGATGAGACTCTTGCCAGGGCACCTGGTCCCTGTAGCCACTCACCATCACAGCTCCCACAGCTCTGCCCGCACAGAGAGCAGTCGGGACACAGCCCAGGATGGATTTTCAAGGCAAAGATGGAAACAACACATTATTCTCAAACACACCACTGCAGCAGGGCAGGAAGGAACAGCCACAGGAGAGCCGGGACTGCTGCCAAGGCTGCATGGCCACTCTGTGCACAAATGGAGCCGGGAAGCATTTGCTCTCCTCAGCACAGCCCTGGGTGGGTCCCTGCTAGAGGCTTATCCCCACGGCCAGTCACAAACTGCAACAAAGAACCCGTAGCATAAAAACCGCCTCAGCCTTAAAATAGCAGCAAGTTTCCTAACTCAGCCCCAGAGCAGTTCCAAGAATGCCTTGAGTAAGACGCTGCCGATTCACCGCCAGTTCCTGTAACCTCCTCCCCGCCCCCACAGCACACACTCACAGAGCTGGCACTGCCCTAAGGCCACAGCACCCCCGGCCCCGCGGGCTCACCCCACCACAGAGGGGCCAGAGAGCCCACTGTGGGCTCCAGGAGCCACAGGGAAGTACTCATGTGGCACAGAGATTTGGTATGTTCTGTCACCAAACAAGACCCTACCAGGAGCTGTTTGGTGCCTGACCAGCTGCTGGCCAGACCTCTGCCCAGGCAGTAGCCACAAGGAACAGGTTCCTCGCCTTCCCAAGTGTCCTGTGGCGCTGTTTTTATGGCCACCTGGCAGGATCTGCTCAAACAGTGACTCACCTTTCCAGAAAGGGGAAGTGCAGCTTCCCAGCACCAGTCAATAGCAGTAACAGGGTTTATCTCTCAGCACAGAGTCACCTGTCACCAGCACTTGCCTGGAAGAGACCCTGAACCCAAGGGACATACCCATGTCACTCACACCACCATACCTGGGAACACAGCAGAGCACAGGTAGGCTTCAGGGTGTCACAGCAGGACAGTTGCTGGCAGTCCTGCTCACATGTGCACCATGGCTGTGCAGTGCTCTGCTACACCTGCACGGTGCTGTCCCACCTGTGCTGAGCTCTGCTCCACCTGCACTGCACTGCTACACCTGCACAGCACCGAACACACCCAGGACAGTCATCCCTGAGGACAGACATCCCTGGGGACATGCCATTTGATGCTGTGTGTGCAGATATAAATGCTTTAAGGGGAGCAGGAGGGGTCTGCAGCACAGCTACAGTGTTTAAGGTACAGCAGCTGGATCCTGTGGAAGACTAAAGGGTGCCTCAGACCACAGAGAAAGCACCAATGGGCACTATTGGCTGCTGGGGATCTCATGTCCTCGGCCAGAAGCCAGATTCCATGTGCTCCATGCACACCTGCTCTTCATATCTCCAAGGTTTCTCCCTTCCTTCTTCCATCCTTGTCCTCTCTGCCACACACATCATGTGACTCCTGCAGAAGGAAACCCAGTGAATAAAGCATGTGCCAAGTGCAGAGCATGCCAGAGAAGGAGCTACACACTGATCCTTCCAGCACTCTGAAGAGGAATGAAAACACGAAGCAAATGTCTCCAACTGTCCCCTTGCCAGGCACTGGAGCCGCTGAACTCCAAGCCCTGCATCCCCTTCCCAGCAAACACCACACAGCAGAGAGAGCCCAAAACACCACCCCAGGAGGCACTGCTGGCCCAAACAGGACCAATGGCCACACGCACTTTGGTAGCTGAGAAAAGCAGCCCATGCTTCCGAGCTCAGTCCATGCCAAATCACATCCCACCAGGAGTCAGCGATGCCCAGCAAACACGGGACCCGCGAAACACAGGTCGCTCAAACAAATGCTTCCTGGAGGACATGGGACACCCCAGCCAGGATGGCAGGCACCTCCCTTGGGCTGCCCTGCCTGAGACAAGGGTTTCCTTGTGCTGAGTTCCCAACAGCACTGAGGAGGAGTACGACACCCTGAGATCTGTTTGTGGTTTCAACACAGAGGCAGCCGGTAACACCTGTGGATTTTCAAGTCAAGAGAAGGCTTTCCCTCCCCACCACCTCTGAGCCTTCCCCTGAGTATCCATGTGGGAAGCAGGGAGATGGAGGCATTCTCACAACCATTAAGAGCTGCTCTCCAAAAGAAGAACCTCTCTAATGACAGTCAATCACAGCCAAAACACTTATCCCAACTCAAATGCTCCAGTTCACAGCCAAACACTCCAATCGAGCACTGTGTTGAGCCTGGGAGAGCTGGGTACACTGTATCCAGCAGGAATGTGGGGTTTCCTACAGAAGACCCCAAGGACGGCATTAATTCACTGCATCTGTTAGTCCATGTCCCTTCCTCAGCCCCTTCCCCTCTAGCTGCTCTGACTCTCAGATGCACAGTCTGCAGTTCCTCACACACCACATCCCCTGTGTGCCATGCACAGGAGCTGCAACAAATCCCCCAGACCTGCTGCCAAGGGAACACGGTGGCCAGGACTGTTGGGGTGGTCCCAGGAGCAGCTCCCCTCCTGCCCCTGTCCCAGATCCTGCTCCAGGGTCCCCAGCAGAGCCTGCGCTTCTGACTGCTGAAACCAGACCAAGGGACATGAGAAACTGCACCACAGCCCTGACTGCATCACGAACACATCCAAATGCTTCCTTTTGCACCATGTTTCTCATCCAGGTAGTGCCTCAGTGCCACCAACGGGACAGCTCTTGCATCATCCCTGGGACTGTATCAAACCAGAAATCCAGAGGCAAGGCGTGACTGCACAGCTGTCCCCCCAGCAATCCAAACCCTCCAGGTTTACGCAAGCAAGATGTTCGGACCTTGGAGGAGTGTTTTGAAGGTCAAGCCCAGGCTGGCACCCAGCCAGCCCCTCACTTCTTGCGCAATCCAAACACGCAGCTCTCACACACCTCTGAATAAGTCTCCTTGGGACAAGGACATCTTACCTTTGGCATGGAATGTCCACCCGGCACGGGAGTACTCCTGCAGCTGCACCCTCTCCTGCTGCTGCAGGTAGCAGACCTCGCTGTAAAACTGGTGTTCAATATAAACGTAGGCAGCAGGGATGGCACCTGCCACCCCCTTGGCACCAAAAAAGCCATTGACCTCTGGCGAGGCCAGGAGGATCCGGTACTCAGCCCTCGTGCCCAGGATGAGGTCCATGTAGGCCTGAGTCAGGTTGAAGTAGCCAGTGGTGAGGTATATCCTGGCATCCCGCTCAGCCTCGGTCAGCAGTGTCTCTGTGACCATCTCATCTATTTGAATACCAAAAGGTTTCATTTGGATCAGGGGATAGATCCAGGTGTCAGGTTCTGGTTTCAGACCCCCAGATGCTTGAGAGCCTTGCTGGGATAACAGAGAGCTGCCTGGATGGCTGCTGTGGAAAGTCTTTGCATGAAGGAGCTCTTGCCGTGTCCGGGCAGAGTTGATGACCTCCATGACCCTCCGGTTGGCAATCTCGCAGTAAGCCACCTTGTCTCCTGCAGGAAAACCCCGAGAGACGGTGTCTGAGACCGACAGGCACAGAGCTATGTGTCACCTATTACATACCAGGAAAAATACTGACAGGACACCTATACGGGAACAAACAGGAGCCAAAACAGAGCGGACACGACTTTCTGGCCTGAGGTCCAAACCAGCTGTTTCAAGGTTGGCAGAGCTACGTCACAGAAGAGAAATATTCACCAACTGGCAGCAGCCTGAAAAATCCTCTGAGGAAGGAAAGGATCAGGACAAGGCTAAACTGGCAACAAAGAATGAGCTGGAACACACAAAGAAACCCCCGCCCCCAGACTAAGCTTACATCACCCAGCAGTGCAAGGCCAGGACAAAACCTGATGACGCAATCAGCCTGGCACATCGCTGCCCTTCTCTGCCCGCTTCTACGCTTGTTCCCGGTCTTCCTGATCCAATTCCCATTTGATTCCAGGAACAAAGTCTACTACAAAACATTAACTGCCAACAATAGCACCACATTCAGGCACTGCTCAGAACACATACACCCAGAACACCCGAAACTGCAGCCGCTAATATCAGAAAAACCTCTCGGGGAATTGAAGTTCTTGTTTAAGGCCAAAAGCAGCACATTTATGAGGAAGCACTGAGACAGTTGCAGAGTTACTTCCAGCCTCTCCATGCCCTGCCAGATTAGCCTGTGATAGCCACTGCGCTGGGAAAACTCTGACAGACCCAGTCTTGAAACTTGAGCAATTTTGATTTTAATACTGGATGGTACAAAACAGGAAACCCCACAATTTGAACAACGGTCGGGCACCCAGAAATTCCCAAGCAGATGGAGTTCAAGGCATCCTTAAACCCCAGCTGTCACTTCCTTCCTCTGGATACCATCACTCAACCAGGTGAGACAGCTCTCTCCTACCTTGGTATGGGTGTACCATCCCCTCCATCATCTGGACTGTATCATCCCTCTGCAACTGCAGGGACACGTCTCCAATTGCGTCCACGAGCTCTGTGAAGAAGTCTGCGATCTCTGGAGAGTCCTGCAGCAGGACATAGCGGTCCTGCCGATTGGTGAAGTACAGATCACTCAGGTTTGCACTGAAGAGAAAGGGAAGAGCTGAGTTCAGAGTATGGGCACAGGATCCTCAAACCCCCAGCCCAGGCTACAAGAGATCTTTCTTTTTTCCCTTTAAGAAAGACTCTCTTTCATCTGAGAATCTCACACAGAAGAGCTGCAGTTGCTCTCCCATCTCAGAAAAGCAGTAATAGGATCACGGTGGAAAGTCCAGATGTTCAGACAACTCTGGCAGCACAGACACCCTGCCCAAATCCCAGCAAAAGGAACCATGCCAGGGCCGGAGGCAGCAGGACTCACCCGCTCAGGATCACATTGTCATCAAAGAGATACACCTTGATGTGCTGCAGCCCAATGGTCTCATTGAAACGCTCTGGGATCAGGAGCCGGAGAAGTCCACGCAAGTTTGGGGTGTGGAAGAGGGACACACGGACTTTCTCGGGAAATCGCTGCAGCAACGGGATCAGCATTGTCCGAGAATTCTTCCTGCCTGGGAGAGAAGGGGAGTTTCACACAAGGATCACACAGATGGGACACATCATGGCACAGCTCCATGTTGCAGTTACAGGGTGAGCACCCATCCCATTCCATCCTATCTGCTGGCATCCTATCACTGGTTTTCCCTTTTTTGTTTTTTTTAACAAATCACTTTCATTTGCACTACGTCAATATTGAAAGCAACATCCAGAACTGTAAGTTCAGGGATGAATGGGCCTTGGAATCAGTCACAGAGCAGCTCTGACACCTTTCAAGCTTCTTAATCAAGCCTCACCAGCACTGGTAACACATCTGCAAGTCACTGCAGAGGTTTCTGATTCGGTGTGCTGCTTCCAACAATTCCAACAATTCCCACTCTCTTTCAAAATGAAAATGTTAGTGAGCATGAGGTATAAGGGCAAATTCACTGAGAAGTAAACCAAGTAAGAACGCATAAGTTGCCCAGAGCAGTTTGGTCCTTCTTGCTCCTACCACCTATTTTTGGAGAAAAGCGGCTCAGCTTGAAGATTTTTCTGGGAATGTGCAGCTCTGGAATGCAAAAGGCAAATACTGAAAGGTGCATGATTTAAGCAAGTATGTCCAATTGGCCAAGACAGCCTCTATGAAAAAAACAGTTCCTCCAGCCTAACAGCAAAATCAGGCTCTGACAAAAGCAAAGCACAATTCCTACCCCGGGAGCCCCTGGTGTAGTCCAGGAGAATGGAAACTCTGAGGGCAGGCGAGCCTTTTGCTTGCAGCGATTTCTCCAGCGTTTCTTCTAAGCAATCCACCTGCAGAGAGAGTTCTCTCCTCATTACAAAAGCAAATAAAGCTTTGCAAGAGAAGTGCTCAGCAGCAGGAGGCTGTGGCCAGGACAGCTCCCACGCCCTGGTGTGAGTCCTTCTTCTTGTGCCAAACACAGCCGGTTCAGCCTTTGCCTCTGCCAGCCTGGCAGCTTCAGCAGCCTAAAGCCACAGATCAAAGGGCCTCAGTTTTACATGCCCACATTCTTCAGGCCTCCCAAGAGCAATTAATATTAGCAGAAAAAATCCCAACATCATTCCCAAATCACAGATTTGCATCACCAAAGACAAACCTTGGTAGGAGTTCACTGAAGAGGCCATTTTATTCTTTAACTACAAGGCTGTTTGTCACATGCAAATTCAAATCCTGTGTGCAAGCCCAGACAAAGCTGGGCACAAATTCTGTGCAGGCTCCATCCACCTTTACCCCGGTAGAGAATTTGCATCCTAACACCAGAACCTGACCAAGGCCAGGCTTCTCCCTAAAGCCCTTTGCAATAATGATTTGTTTCCAGAGGGAAGAACGGAAAAGGCAAAGCTGACCTCAGTCTGTGTTCTGCACCTGGAGCACCAAACACAACACTCTACACCTATAGCTTGAATCATGTTCAAAAAAATGCCAGGGAAAAACAGATTCCTACGACGCAGGTTCTGCAAAGCCCCCTGAGCACTACAAACACCAGGCCGGTCCCCTCTGACAGGCCCAGGCTCACTATCCCCTGAAGAAGTGCAGCACTTCCCTGGCTCTGTACCAGGTCTAAACCAGAAATGCCTAGTGTCTCCCTTCCACATCCCTCCCCTGCACTCCCTTCCTGCCCTTCCCAAACCCCTCCACACTCACCAGCTCCTGCTCAAGGAGCCCTGTTCCCAGGTACAGTGAGGCCATCACCACCCGCTGCTTGGCTGCTTTGATCTGCACCTGGGAGTAGCAGAAAACAAGTTCAGTTTCCCGCTGGGTCCCGAGGAGCCATCGGCCCAGCAGTGCTCCAGGAGGATCCCCTCAGCCGCATCTCCACACTGGCTCTCCGGCCTCAAGGGAGGAAAGGGTGACACAGGGATAGGGATGACACAGGGGGCTCTGCAGAGCCATAGCAGCACCATTGCTGCATCTGAAATTCAAGGAAGAAATCAGTGCTTTCTGGGAAACTGAGGAACTCCTTCCCTGCAGCTAAAACTATTCCATAAAAGAGCAGTTACCAGGCAGCAACTGCAACACTGGGACTGTATCAAAACCATTCCCATAACTTGGAGCCCACGTCTTACCTTCAGGAGTTCATAGAATTCTGCAGGGGATGAAAGCACCTTGACATGTGAGCTGGAGATCCCAAACTCTGGGACCAGATTCCCAATCCACTGGAACCTGTGTGCTCCTTCTGGACAGAGCGAACACGGTGGGGCTGTGATCACTGGAACAGGAGGGGTGAGCAGTGGGGCTAGAAGAAGCCATGATGATCTGTGGAAATAAAGATGGAGAAATTCTTTATGGTGGAGGCTTTGCTTCCCACAAAGCCTCCAAGAAGGTAAAAAAAGAGCCACAGTCAGGGTCAATACATGGTAGGGATCCACAGTGGCAAGAATGCCTTTCCCTTTCCATAATCCCAGCTGGATCACCAAAGCCAAATGTGGAAACAGAAACACAGGCAAAAGATGGCAGAACAAATCTGAACATCACCAACTCTTTCCCCAAGCTGGCAGGGAGATGAGGAGAAACAACTCCTTCTTCAGGACAACACGGGAGAGGAAGGAGGCCGGGAGCTGCAGAAACTGAGGGTGTGGGGGCTCAGGTGTCTGGCAGTGCAGCAGTGGTACCACCTGTACCTGTCATCAGCCACTTCTGAGTCACCTCCATTACACATGCATCAGCTTGGCCATGGCCAACACTCCCCTCATGTCCAGCTTCATTCCCAGCTGGGCTGAAGTTGTTCCTGTTTTAGGTAAAGACGTTTAAAGATCACACTGCTCTAAAGAATAAAATGCCTCAATCCCTCAATTTTATCCAAAAATAGATCTGCAGCACACAAGATGCCTCAGTGCGAGCCCCAGCAAAGGCAGGGCAGTCACACCTCAAGAATGACCCACTAAAGGAGCAAGTGCATCACAGCAGTAACACATCAAGAACCACCACAGGGATCCATCCCTCTTCATCAATGCTGCCAGCATTCTGCACAGGTACAGAAGAGGATCATGACTTCCCTTGCAAACCTCACAAAACTGTGAGGGAAACAGCAGGAAGCTCATTCTTCAAAAAGACACTTCAGAACAAATTTAATTTTCTTGAAATCACTTCAGGAAAAAACCAGCTTGCTGCCAGCGTCACGCTGGAGGTGACAGGAAGCAAGTGGCAACTTCTCTCCAGAGGTTTCACGCATGCAAATTCATCCAGTCATACAATAACCCCCAGCAGGACTCTGTCCACATGACAAAACCACATTTCAACACAATTAGCAGCAGCAGCTCCCATGAGATCCAGGAATCCATGAGCAAGGGACTGAACTGCATCCCCAGACCCGACAGGAACCGTTCCAGTCTGCAAACCCTGCTCGTGGGAGTCGGGCTTCTGGGGGCAGAACTGGAGTGGCCGGTCTCACCCAAGGAACAGCAGGCAGCCACCATCCTGTGGCCCATCCTGATGATTCCACTGCCACCACACACCACGAAGAAACTTGATTACAACCTTTACCAGAACTTGTTACACAGAACTTCTGGGTTTTACCACAGTCCAGAGCCCAAATGACCACAGATTCCAGGAAGATGATTTCACTCATCTGGTTCATGATACAACCCTGGATCTTCACAAGATTTCCAAATACCCTTACAAGGAAACTAGTTTGCAGTGGTGTTTCCTGGAAAATCCACAAGTTTGTCACTGACTATTCATCGCCACCAAAATCTGAGTCAATCTGTGCAGGAATTCCTGGGATGGGGGGTTTCAACAGATCATGTGGACTGGGCTTGGCCTGCATACCCAGATGTGACACAGATCACCAGCACAAGCTGTAAAAAACAATGCAAATATCCCCTAAAAGGTGCCAAAAATATCAAAGCAGAACAGAAACACAAGAAATACCATTTTTCAGACACATTCTCTTCAGTCTCTACAGAACCTGAGTAGGACCTCTGATCATGTCACGTCTCACAGGCCACAAACAGGGAGCAGATTCCCACTGCTCCATCATCACAAGGTAGCACAGCACACAGAACTACAGGGATTCACACTGGATCCAGAAATACAGGTTTTTAAAATGCACCAAATGCTTGGCCCACAGAGCAGTGGCACAGTCAGGCTCTAACCTGGTCCCGTGGGTCACAAACAACATCCTCTGGAATTATTCCCAGTGAGGAAGCAGTGGCAAATTTTATGTATTTTACAATAAAAATCAACAGAGATGATATTGTCCTCAGTATGCCACTGGCCAATCCAATTACACTTCCAGAAGCCAGACCAGCAACCAAGCAGACACTTTCCAGAAACATGATTCCCAGAAGCCACCTTCTGGCAAGGACTATTGGAATTGCGAGTCCGACTGCACCTGCCTCCCTGCCCGTGGCCCTGCACCTGCCTCCTGTGGCCTGGGGCAGCTCAGGGGCAGCTCTGGGGGCAGCTCTGGGGCAGCTCTGGGGCAGCTCTGGGGGCAGCAGGCAGCACCGGGCTGTGCTTGGAGCATTTGGGCTCTAATTGGAGCGTTTGGAGGAACATCAACCTGCAGCACCAGCACTATTTTTGTGCTTCTGAAGGTTTGAGCCTTCAGATTAATTCTTTGCAGTTCAATTGATCCCCACTAATTCCATCCTCCAGATTTTTTTGTGCCTACAGAATTTACAGTGTGTCTACACTGTTCGACCTTTTAACCCAATACTGAAATTTACACCTTATTCAGCATTGAGCCTACTCTCTGCTAGAATTATCAGATAAATCTGTATTTTGCTCCAGCCACAGAACCACTGGCACAGCAACCAGCTCCCAAAGCAGCAGCTTCTACCCGCTGGTGACTGACATCAGCTCAGTACCCAAGTACCACCAATCCCTCCAACCACGCACACATGTAACATTATGAAGAAATCATCAAAATTCCACACTGTGACAAACCAGGTTTCAGAGGAACAAAAAATGGGGCAGGGGGAGCCCTTCCCATCCCTACTCCACAGCACTGAGGAAACTGAAAAGAGAAAACGGAACCAAAAGGAACCACCTCACATCACTTCTGCATAAAAAGCTGACCCTAAAAAGAAATGAGGGATTTTCTGGTGCGTGTTCTATTTTTAAAGACGTGGGTTTGGTACAGACACCCACAACGGAGCTGAAACTCTTATTCACTGTCAAACCTCATCTGCAGAGCCAGAGGTGAAGTGAAACTGTGGGACACGACGCTGTCCTTTCACCCACGCACACGGGGGGATCTACACTGCTGCTCTTTGAACTCAGTGGTCGCTTTCCAGGGCTCAGTCTCATTTATCTGCACTAAAAATACTGATGAGACCAAGAGAGAGGTGTGGAAAGAATTTCCTTGGCTTAACCAAGAACACAGAGCATACTGATGATCCATCTCCTCCACCACCGTGTTGACACCGCCGGGCAGAGTGTCCCCTGCCCCTCGCCCCTCTCCGCCTGGCACAGCCCCGGCACAACCGGGACCGACACCTCTTCTCGGCCCCTTTCCGCGTCTCGCCCTCCCCGACCCCCTCGGCCCGCGGGGTTGTGCTGCACCTGTGACAGCCGAGGGGAGCCTGGCCCTGGCCAGAGCCCGAGCGACAAGAAAACAGGGAATGACGGGGAAATGAAGCTCAGCTGTTGCCCTAAGGGCGATCGGACAGTGGGGCGGGCTAAAGCGGGCTGCGGAGCAGAGCCGGACACGACTCCGGGCAGGTGGAGCCAGGCCGCCCCTTTCCCCATCCGTAGCGCTTCCAAGGGGCTCGGCCGGACCAGAAAGGGGAAGCGGCGAGCGGGGGAGCCCCGGTAACGCGACACCTCCCGGCCCTGGGGGCAGCCGGCGGGGCCCGGCCGGTCCTTACCTGCGGGCCCGGCGGTCGCGGCCGCGGGAGAGGCGGTCAGAGAGGCGGCCGAGCAGCGCGGCCAGGCCGAGGCGGCCGCGGGGCAGCCAGGCCGGGGGCAGCCAGGCCGAGAGCCGCCGCCACAGCGCCGCGCCGCCCGCCGCCATCACCCGCGCCTTCCGCTTCCGCGCTGCCATGGCGACACCGCCTTCCGCTTCCGCCGCCGCCGCCTCGCCGCGCCCGCCCCGCCCGAGCCCGGCCCGCGGCTGCCGGGGGGCCCCGGCCCAGGCACGGGGCCAGGAGGGTCCGGGGGCGCTCGGAAAGGGCTCGGTGTCCGGCTGGGCCGGGACGAGGCTCCCCTGGTCCCCGCATAGGTGGGACGGGCTCACGCACGGCCCGAACCGTGTCACCCCAGGTCTCCCTTCTCCTCCCCCCGGGGCGAGCTCCGGCCCGGCCGAGAGGCTCCGAAAGGACGGACACGGCTCCTGCCCGCGGCGGAACCGGCGCTCGCCGCCCCTCAGGACGGTGGCGGAGGGGAGCGCCCACACCCCCCCTACCCCCACCCCCCGTCGGATTCGTGTCCCCCCACAGCGGGCAGGGCGAGGCGGAGCCCGGAGGCCGCAGGTGCCCCCGCCCGCTCCCGCCCTGCGGCCCCGGAGCCGCCCCGTCCCGCCCCCGGTGTCCCCTGCCCGCCCCGGCAGCGCTCGGGGGCTCGTTTGCATTTCAGAGCAGCCCGTTCGCCGCAGCCGCTTCCCAGAACTGCCGCGCTGGGTTGGTCCCTGCCGGGCAGCGGCGGCTCCTCCGGGGAAAATTAAACTGTTTAAAATAAACCCACGGACCGAGCCCGGGCTGTGTGCGAGGTCGTAACCAATGCCAAATGCAGAGAAATCGTGTGGGGAGGGGTACCCCGGCACCGCTCCACCCGCCGGGCACCGTCCCTACCGGGGGCAGGGAGAAGGGGCGAGGGACCCCCTCGGACAGAACCCCGGGGGGGCAGCCAGGGCCGGGGGGGCCTCGGTCCCGCCGGGCTCCACACCAGCCTACACGGCCCCGCCGACGGGCACCGACCCCACGGATCGTCGCGGGGCTCCCGAAGCCGCCGCGGCCGCACGGAGCGGGGTTCGAGCGCGATGGCCGAGCCGCCGCGGAGCCGGGAGCCCCCGCACAGCCCGGGATTCCCCGTTGTTGCCCCGCGGGTCCCCCCCCGCTGGCGGCAGCCCGGCACGTTGGCCTGAAAATGAGGGCTGGCGACGTGGGGATGTGGGACCCGCTGCCCCACAGCACGGCGGCGGCTCCCGTTTCGGTGTAGCCCCCCGGCGTGACCCGCCCCCTCCCCTGTATCCCCATCCCCGGGGTATCCCCCGTCAGCAGAGCCCACACCTCTCGCCGGGGCCGGGGTCCGGGCCCCCAGCAGAGGCGGGGGGCAGTGGGGGCCCCCGGGGGGGCCGGGCCGGGGCTCTCCCTTTCTCCGCAGAGCGGGGCGCGGGGGGGCGGGGGCGGCCGCCCTGCCCGGAATGGGCTGGCGGGGCCGGGGCTGGGGCCAGCGAGGCCGGGCCGGGGGCTGGCGGAGCAGGGGCTGGCGGGGTGCCGGGGGGCCGGGCCGGGCCGGGCGGGGCGCGGGCGGCGCCGCCGCGTTACAAGAAGCCGCGCAGTTCCAGGAACCCGAGGGCGGGCGCTGCGCCCGCTATAAGAGGCCGCCCCGGGCCGCCCCAGCAGCTCTGCCACCGCGCACCGGTCTCGCTCCGCCGCCGGGACCGGCTCCCGTGCCCCAGGTATGGCCTCGGGAGGGATGGGACAGGGTCCTGGAGAGGGAGGGGGGACAGCCCGGCACCGGGGATGCCGGTACCTCCGGGGAGGCGATCGCCAGGGACCGGGGATGCCCAGGGAAGAGGGATAGCAGGGGATGCTGGCGCTCCGACGGGGCGACAGCCGGGGCCGGGGATGCCTGTGCTGCTGGGAGCGGACAGCTGGGGACTGGGGATGCCGCTGCTGCCCAGAGAAGGGGATCACCGGGAATGGTGGTGCCTCAGCAGGGCGATAGCTGGTGACCGGAGGTAGCGATGTTCCCCAGGGAGTGAGAGTAGAAGCCCGGCAGAAGCGGTGCCCCTGGCTAGGGGAGAGCCTGGGAGCGGGGGTGCCGGTGCTCCCGGGAACGGAGAGCCGGGGAGCGGGGGTGCCGGTGCTGTGGGAAGGGAGAATCGGAGATGCCGGCGGACAACAGCCAGGGACCTGGTCGGTGCAGATGTTCCCGGGAAGGGAGAGTCGGGGACCGAGGTGCCGTGGCTCACCATAGTCTCTGCCGCAGGTGATGGTGTAGCAGCGGCTGCTGCTGGCAGCAGCACCCCGAGCACGCGAAGCTGGCTCCCTGCGCCATGGTCACCCACAGCAAGTTCCCCGCTGCCGGGATGAGCCACCCCCTCGACACCAGCCTGCGCCTCAAGACGTTCAGCTCCAAGAGCGAGTACCAGCTGGTGGTGAACACCGTGCGCAAGCTGCAGGAGAGTGGCTTCTACTGGAGCACAGTGACGGGCGGCGAGGCCAACCTACTGCTGAGCACTGAGCCGGCCGGCACCTTCCTCATCAGGGACAGCTCAGACCAGCGGCACTTCTTCACCCTCAGCGTCAAGACGGAGTCGGGCACCAAGAACCTGCGCATCCAGTGTGAGGGCGGCAGCTTCTCCCTGCAGAGCGACCCCCACAGCAGCCAGCCCGTGCCCCGCTTCGACTGCGTGCTCAAGCTGGTCCATCACTACATGCCACCCGCGCCCTGCGCCGTCCCCGAGCAGCCGGGGGGGGCCCTGCACCCCAAGCGCACCTACTACATCTACTCAGGTGGCGAGAAGATCCCCCTGGTGCTGAGCCGCCCGCTCTCCTCCAGCGTGTCCACCCTGCAGCACCTGTGCCGCAAGACCGTCAACGGGCACCTGGACTCCTATGAAAAGATGACTCAGCTGCCGGCCCCCATCAAGGAGTTCCTGGACCAGTATGATGCCCCCCTCTAAGGGGCCAGCAGAGCAAGGTCACACGCTACAAGCACAAGAGCAAGGGACAGGCACAATGCCCCACCAGCGTGGGAGCTCACAGGGCACGCCGAGCCTCTCCCTCTGGGAAGGAGAGGAGGGGGACTGGGGAAAGCCGCTGTGGGCCCAGGGCTGTGGCCAGCATAGCTGGGCACCTTTGGTGCTGGGGGGACCCCCGAGGAAGCACGACACCTCCTCTCCACAGGGAAGGGGGATGGCTCCAGCCGAACTGTGGAAGTTACAGTGAGCCCATTGGCAAAGCTCCTGTGGGCTTGAGTAGCCAGGATGGCTCCTGTGACACAGAGGAACGTGCACTTCGGCAACCCCATCCTGGGGGTGTCCTGGTGAGAGCCCCTTCCGCCCCCGGGAACTGAAAGCACTGGAGCCCAGGAGTGCCTGATCGCTTTTCCTCGGTTTTAAGAGGAAGGCGTTTTTTGCCCATACTGTACTTTACCTCTTACTGCCTCCTTGTGGGTGGAAGCTCTTTTCACACCAGGCCCCAGACTTGGAGGTTGCTGCCTTTGTTCCCTCGTTGCCATTTTCCAGGGGACTAAGCCTTAAAATTCTCCCTGCCCCACAATCTGGGTTACTGCACATCATTTGGTGACGCTGCGTGATGAAGGTCCTGCTGATGTGAAGCCAGAGGGGAAGTGGCACGTCCCAATGCTGCTGAATCCCACACAACCGTGTCTGCAAGGAGCACCCCGGGCCCTTACTACCAGGAGTTGCACCCCACCTCTGCCCAGCCGCTCCCACAGACCCTGGCCACCGATTCCCGCAGGAACGTGGTGGGAGGATCCCCTGGAGCGTGTCGTCTCATGAGTGCTTTTCTGCATCCACCCAGAGAAGTGGTTGGGTTTTTCTGGCTTTTTTTTTTTTAATTTTTATTATTTTTTTTAACCAAAGGGATGTTTACAGGCCAACGTGAATCACTGTCTTTTATAAAGATTCCATCTTCACCTCCAGCCTTGAGGGCTGAGCAAAACCATGCTTGAAAATTCAACCAAAACCAAACTCAGATGAAACTTTGCACATATTTATATTTATATTCAGAAAGGAAATGTTTCCATAATTTATAATAAAGAGCACTATTTTTTAATGAAAAACCTCAGATCTGGTTTGATTTCTCCCTTGCACCCCCGGGGCCACTCGGCCCAGGCACAATGCCGGGATGTGTTTACACCACGTAAGTGCCGTTTCCTGGAGCCGCTGTCCGTGCCGGGTGATCCCGCCGCAGTGACTCAGCCCCTCTGTCTGCGTAAGCGCTGTCCCAGCACTCAGGTATGTCTGAGCCGAGCCGCGGGGACGGGATCCGCTCCCGGCTCGTCCACATGGTGCAACCACAAACAGTCTCTTGATGGCGGGACACAGCCCATGGCCCCGGGTATGGAGGAGCCGAGCTGGCGGCACAGCCTCTGTGCAGCACTCGAGTCCTGCCTGCCCCCAGCCCTGTTTTGGCACGTGCCGGGGCCAGGAGCTGCGGGAACAGGGCATGGAGAGGTGCGGTTAGGAAGGGTATGTGGTGCTTCCTCTGGGAGCACGGCAGGCTCAGGACATTCACCCCCACAGCACAGCTGTGCAGACCCTGAGCCGGGCACAGATGCCCAAGGAAGGGGATGACAGGAGAAGGAGGAGGAGGGAGAGGATGCCCACAGGGATCTCCCGGCCCTCAGGAGTGCCTGGCCCCTGCGCCTTGAGGGTATGAAGTGGGCATGTGAATAAACCTGCAGCTCCATTTCACTGGCAAGCAGCGCGGCGCCCAGCTGGAGAGCTGCATCTATGGATGTGGGTGATCCCCTGGGAAGGGGTCAGCCCTCCACAATCTTCCCAGAGCCCCTGGCTGTGAGGAGCAGGCTGTGCCCAGGTGCCTTGTGCTTCCCAGCCCCTCTGGCACCCACAGCCCTGCACTGTGGGCGTCATGCCTGGCATCGTGCACCATACTCCACCTCTGGGGAACCCCAGCTGCTGGGAAAAGACTTTCCTTAGGGATCACCCCAGAGCAGAGGGATAGTGAGTGTGCCAGCTCGGGCTGTGGCCATGGCACAGTCCCAGTGACTATTTTGGTGCTGCTCTGCAGGGCCATGGCACACAGGCTGCCAGGAAGCGCCATGGCCTGCCTGGGCACCCGCTGCAGCTATGCAAGGAATGTCCACGCACACGGGTGGCTGCCCGCCAGGCCCTGCTGAGGCACATCCCCCATGTCAGGGTTCCCAGCAGTGCTGGTGACTCCCAACCCTGTGCCAGGGATGGTGTGGGAACAGTGCTGTGGGCACAGCATCCCCCAGCCAGCAGGAGCATTGCCCTGCAGAGCATCACTGCTCCTGGGCAGGACATGGTGCAGAAGGGGAGGGGGAACCAGAGCCCTGGGAGGTTATGAGCACCCTCAGCCCCCCCAGCAGGCAAGGGCTTCACAGCACCCCATGGTGGGGCAGAACGGGAAGCTGACCCCAGAGAGGGTTGCCAGGCTGCCCACAGTGGCCCTGCCCAAGACCCCCAGCCAGACCCCAGCCTTTCCATCCCTGCAGGAACAGCTCTGGCTTCTCCACTTCCCAGAAGGGCCCTGGCATCACCATCTGAGGGCCACTTTCCTCACAGTGCTGCAACCACGGCTGAGTCGAGAGTCCGGGAAGCTGCACCAGCCCCACGGGTTTCTTGGAACAAAGCCAAGCTCACGGGTAGCAGTGACACGGCAGCTGTCGGGCAAATCCCTGCCCAAGGTTTCACAAACCTCTCGCCTGCTCCAGAGCAGCCAAGCGGACTTGGCCCCGCATTTCGTAAGCAGCCGATCAAGTGTGTCCCGCAGCCAGTTCCCCTCTGCCCCGCAGCACGGCCGGGACAGCTGAGCTCACCCCTGGGAGGGTTCCTGGATGGGGAAAGAGTTCTCGGGGTAATCAGATCCTGTCACTGTGTGACGGTGCCCAGAGCCAGATGGAATTGGGCAGGGCTCCAGGAGCAGGGCTGGGATATTGGGGTCCTGTAGATCCCCACACCCTGGGTCTCTCTTACAGCTGCAGAACTCAGTGCATCTGTAAGTGCAGCCTGTCTCCAGTGCCATCACCTCCTCCACACTGATGGTGGCCATGCAGAGCAAGGTGAGAGCACCAGGCCCAATGAGAGCCCGAGGAGGTGCTGGGACACAGAAGAGTGGTCAGGAAGGGACAAGTGGCTGCCCCACAACCTCTGGAACCCCTCATCCTGCCTCAGTCTGGCCTCCCCATGGAGTACTGGGCAGCTGCTGATGCTTCCCATCACAGCACTGGCTCATTACTGGCACAAGAAGGAAGTGTACGCTGGGATGGAGAACCTGAACCCTACGGGGTCAGGGGTGCAGGAAACCTGCTCTGGTGTGTACCAGCCTCTGCAGATCCAAAACAGGAAACCACCATAGCCAGTGTTCCTGGCATGGCAGGCAGCGGGGCAGTGGAGGGCTCAGCCGACACCACGGCTCTGTTGCCAGTCCCCCAGCCATGAGGCAAAACCCAGCCAGGCACAGGGAAGCAGGACTCCCCAGCCCTGCACTGGGACCCCAAGGAAGGCGGCAGTGGGCAGCAACACTGGTGAGCACTAGGGCAGCAGAGCCAAGCAGGGAGCTCACAAACACGCCGACCTCGCAGCGCTCCCCTCACTCACTTCCTCCTGCTCAGCTCCGCAGCACCAGGACATTCCCACGTCTACTGCCACATTTCCCAGTAGGATGCAGGAAAGGGCTGTGCAGCAGCTGGGGACTTACTGTAAATGGCACCACCTGCTCCTTACGTGGCAATTCCTCCACAGGCCAGGGCCACAGGGATGGTTGGAAACAGGGACTGGGACATCTGCTCCTGTCTTGCTGTTGGGAAGCACAAGCATGGGCTCTATGGCATCACTCGGGGCCGGCACTGGTGGCTCCAGCTGTGGGCTCCTTAGGGGTAACAGCTGCTTGGGCTGGAGGAGGAGCAGAGCTGCAGCCTGATGTTCCTGGAGCCCTGCAGTTCCACTACTGGCCCTCCTCTTGGGCCTCTGCCCAGATGGGGTACTGCTATAAGTACTTGTCCCAGCAGCAACTCAACTGATGGTGACCTGGCCCAGAGTCTTGGTGGCTGGGGGAGTCATGGGGGCTGGCTTGGCCCTGGTTCTCCCAGAACCAGGCAGAGTTGCAAGCAGGTGGGGAGCAGGGGGCAGCAGCAGGACCCCCTGTCCAGGTCTGGGAGTATTTCAGGATGCAGTCGAGCCCAGCAGGCTGTGTACATCCCCATGGAAACTCCACTCTGTTGCTGCTTCCCCAGCCAGACACGTGGCCAGCTCTAGAGAGCCAGCAGCTGTGGAGTCCTCACTTCTTCCATCAGCAGCTCCATGAGCTGTGCTGCCCCGGGCCCCCAGCCCCAGGTCTCCACTGCCCAGCAGGGACATGGGCCCAGGGCCTCACTGCTGTTGCACCCGCACTCACAGGGAGTGGTGAGGTGCCCACCACCAACTGCGGTCACTGCTGAGCACGTGGCACGTCACGGGAGTCCCCGTGGGTGCACTGGCAGCAGGCTGCCAGCTGCCTGGGGTGTGCTCGCCCAGCACAGCGCAGAGTCCTCAGATGACCCTGGCAGAACAGCCATGGGCAGGTGCCAAACCCCAGCCCTGGACCGTCCCTTGGCCTCACATCAGCCCTGGCCTCAGCCCCGGCGCAGGAGCCGGTGATGGCAGTGCCACACACGTGGCTGGGGATGGGGGTCCCAGATGTGGGACCCTGTGTCTGCAGTCCAGCCCTGCCTTCCTCACATGCCACCTCCTCTCCAGTGCATGGTGCTGGGGACTGGTGGGCTCTGCCTGTCCCATGGCTCCAGGGGCCGTCAGCAGAGAACAACTCCAGCCTGCGCCAGTCTAGTGGGAGGCAACGGGCACCAGTAGTGCTGCGTGGGTGAGGACGGGGCGTGTGGCTGGTGGAGGGCACAGCTGGAGCAGATGTTCCCTAGAAGGACCCAGGGGCCCTGTCTCAGCATTTAATGAGTGGGAATGGGAGCACTTTACTGTAATTCTAGCAATTACATTGTTCATCCTTGGCAGCCAACACCAGTTGGTGTCCAGCACCATGGGATCACAATAAGCCACCTGGCAGGGAGGCTTGGCAGCACTCTGTGCCGCCAGGCAGCCGGCCAAGGCAGGGAAGGGCTGTGGAGCAAGGTGTGAGGTACGGTAAGGGCCCGCCCCAGGAGTTCCCGTCACTGGCACGGCCCTGGCACGCAGGTGCTGGCTGGGAGGCCCCGGTGCCTGGGGTTGACTGCTGAGCCCACAGAGCCGGGGATCCCCAGCCTGTCACGGGGTCCTGGTAGCCACCCATCATTGCAGCAGCTCCAGCACCCACTGGCCTTGCTGGGCACTGAGCAGGAGCTGCCAGCAACGAGATGCTCGGCCACCCGTGCAGTGGGGGTCGGGGCAGCAAGGTGCCAGCAGACCAGAGGGGAGCCCCCACCCACTGGGTGCAGGAGGGGGCAGGGGAAGGGGAGGAGGCTGTACTCAAGGGTCCATCACCCCCAGGGACCTGATGTCCCACCCTGACACCACCATTGCAGCTTCCAGGCAGACACTGCCCCTGATTCTTTCCTGCCGTCGCCCACCCGCCCTGGCCCAGCTGCCACATCCCTGGGTGGTCCCACCAGTGCCCGGGGCCATCGGGAGCAGGGACAGTTGGCACCCCAGGGACGGAGCAGGAGCCCTGCTGAGTCATCACTTCACTGTTCTCGTTTTTCCATGGTGCTGTTGTGCGTTTGCTGGAAGCCAGCTCAGAGCCATGACTAATCTGTTCTCAAAACAAGCACAAAGCGAGCGGGAGGTTTGTGCAAACCCGCGGGGAGGAGGTGGAATCACAGCACGGGGCTGGGGAAGCGAGCGGCTGGAGCAGCTGGGAATGCCCGGCCACAGAGCAGCCCACGGGCAGCACTTCCATGGGGGTTGGGCACAGCAGGGCTGGGCAGGGGCACCGAGGACCCCCAACCTCCCTTCCCTATGGTGAGGCTTGGTGGAGGCAGCACACTGGGACAGGGTGCAGCAGGCAGGGCGGGCAGGCACAGGGCATCAGCATTTGGAGCCCCACGTGCTGTGGCCAGGGTTGGGGCTCCCACCAGGGTCATTCTGCCCTGCAGGGAAGCTGCCAGTGGGGGAGGCCGGGGAGGAAGCACAGGAGTTTGCTCTGGCCGGAATCGGGCATCCATTGATTTGCTGTTATTAAAACCAGAGCTGCTGTCGGGAACTCCACAGCCTGGCTGCCCTCACACGCTTCCTGGAAAGGGCTGTCCCGTGTGCCCTCACTGGCAGGGGACGGGCCCCCCAAAGCACCTGGCAGCAGCACTGGCCTGCACCAGGTTCAGATGGCAGCTGGGGCAGGGAGCCAGAGATTCAGTTCTGCCCTTGGCACCCATCTCTCTGCTGCCCAGCGGTTCCCACCCACCTACCCACCACCCTGGGGCTCTCCTAGGCAAGGTCATCCCACAGGTGGGTGACAGGAGGGTGCAGTGGCACCCTGCTGGGCTGAGGAGTGTTTACTGGAGAGGCAAAGTCATCACTTCCAGTGGGGGATGAATCACCCCTGTCAGGAATTCTACCCGGGGGCTTTTCTGTAAGAAGGTGGAATTTCGACACTGGCCGTGCCCTCCCGGGTCCCCCCTCCTTGCACAACCTCCCGACGGGGTTCCTGTTCCCAGCCCCAGCCTTGCAGCTGCCGAGAGGTGTGGGCACAGGCACCCTGGCACAGAGACTCCCTGCCCATGGCATGGAGCAGGGCCCTGGGGCTGACAGAGCAGCGACAGGGCCAGGACCAACCTGGGTTCCCAGCACGGTGCAGGTGCCCACTCACAGAGCTGTGCACGCCAGTGCCCCCCACAGCTGGCCCAGCCATGAGCGGGTCCCTGGGGGACTGAGGGCTCCCCAGTGCTGCCCATGCTCAGCACCACACTGCCGCTGCTGTTCAGAGCCTCCAGCTGCACTCGCGCCCACGGGTGGGTGCAGACAGAGGGGAAGTGGCAGGTTCCAGCCACAGCAGGGGCTCTGCCTGAGCAGCATCATCTTCCCTCTCCTCTGACTGGGCACATCCCACCCCTGTTAGGCCTGGTAGTACCCCAGGCCAACGGGAGCAGAGTGGGGAATGCCGGCAGGGTGGAGGTGTGTGGCTGCAGACGGAGGAACAGCTCCTGCCAGACCCTGCTCACTGCCCAGCAAGGGTCCTGGCTGGGCACAGCCTGTGTCCCTGTGGGAAGCAGCAGCCTGGCACTCCACAGGACCTGCAGGCCTGGCAGTGTCCCTGTGCCAGCAGCAGCCAGCACATCTGCTGCAGCAGCTTCAGTGTGAAGGGCCCACATGCCAGCCCTGCCACTATGGCATTGCTTCCCAGCAGGGGCCAGCTGCAGCAGCGACCACCGGCCCCAGCTGCAGCAATGCTTCTTGGGGGCCTGGGTGATTTGCCTGCTCCGCTTTGCATGCCTAAGGCTGCCTGGGGATGCACGGCCATGGCCACCGTCCCCACTCCAAGGCAGGCAGTCAGGGGAGCAAAGCCATCTCCATCCCAGTTCTGACCATCCAACAGCCTCTCCAGGTCTGGGGAAGGGAGGTGGGAATGTGGGAAAGATCAGGACACAGAAGCACCTCGGCTGTGGGAAGCTGCTTTGTTTTTTGCTTTACATTTTCCACCATTCCTGGAAGTGGACACTCTGACCTGTCTGCCGGGAAGCAGCCACAGCCCCCTTGTCCCCTTTTGGCCCCCTCAGCCTCTGCCCCTCTCCACCCTGCCAGGATGTTCCACTCCCAGAGGGTCTCCCATGACCCATAGGCTGCAGTCCCATGCACCGAAGCCAAGCAGCTCCATCCCAGCCCCAAGCATCAGCTCCAGGCTGATTTATAGAAATCCAATGGCTGGGGCTGACGGTGCCTCCTGCCAAACCTCATTAACGGCTGGCCTGGGAGAAGGCAAACAGCTTGTGCAGCAACAAGGAAATCCTTGTTTAAGCATTTCTGGCTATCCTGGGCCCTTCACCTCATGCCCAGGGGAGAAGGAGAAAAAGGAGATGAGGAGAAGGAGAAGGAGGAGGAGGAGGTGCAGGCCACAAGCCCTAAGCTGGCACTACCCTGGCAGCCACAAGAAAGGAGACACAAGGGGACACAACAGAGTCTGCACAGGGAGAGAGCCCCCAGGATGGGATGTGAGCTGGGGGGGAGCAGGAAGCCACATGGGCATGACAGGGGCAGAGGGTTCCCACACTGCCACAGGACCCTGCTCACCCCCTGGTGCCCTGTGCTCCCATCCACGCCAGGTTCCGCTGGCCGTGGGTGCAGCGAGCTCCGGGCACGCAGGACCACTGGGAGGCCATGGGAGCCCACAGTGGGCATGGGGCACCAGCACGCCTGGCCTGCAGACTGGCACCTATGAGCTCCGGAGCAGCCTAAGCGACCTGCATCCGCCTGCCCCACGTGTGGCTCGAGATCTATTTCATCATCTGGAGAAAAGCATTTACTGCCAATAAACGGGCTAATTAATTCTCCTCAAAGACCTCTCAATTATTCATTTCGGGCCACAGAGAAAACAATTACAGCACTTACCTCAGCCCTGGCTCGGCCAGTGCAGCAGCTGGAAGCAGGCAGGGCACAGTGGGGACGGCCCTGCACAGCTCTCAGCACGGACCCTCGGTGCCTGGGCAGCCCCAACTCTGCCCACCCAGCCAAAGTGTCCCCACGCAGCGCTGAGCAGGGCTGTGGAGCTGGCACAGCCACTAGCCCTGAGCCATCATCGCCACCAGTACTCTCCCAGGGTGCACCCAGAGCTGCCCCAGCACCTGGGCTCTCCCAGGGACCCCACGGCCACCCCATCCCCACAGCATCGGGGCCCTAACCCACCCCCAGCCCTCGCTGGGGTACAGCGCAGAGGGGCTTTTCCCCCGGCGGTTCTCCAGCTCCTTGGCCCTTGGGATAGTTGGTCCCTCTGCCCTGTGGCAGGGTCCAGCCCCTATTCAGCTGCACCCTGAGAAGCAAAACCCTCTGTTTGGGGGGTACGGTGGGATGGGGGGCCCTTCCCGGCACGGCCGGACCCCGCCGGGGCTGAGGCCGAAAGGCCCCCCGGGGTCGGGTCTCTCCCACCGGCTCCCGGTGTGCCGCGGGTCAGGCTGCCTCGGCACTGGAGCCTCCGGTACCGCCAGGACCGCCGGGACCCCCTGTTTCTCGGGAGTGGGGCCATCGCCGCCCCGGACCCGGCGGACAGAGTCCCCCGCAGGTCCCCGGAGCCGCCGGGCCGGGCCGGGCAGGGCGGGCGCAGTCGCCCCGGGTCCCGAACCCGCAGCCGCCCGTCGGGCCGGGAAGGGTTAAGGGCGGCCGGCGCCCCCCCGGCGCGGAGGCCGGGCCTGTCGGGAAGCCGGGATCTCTGCGGCGGTTTTACTGGAAAAGTCGCTGCCGGCGGAGGGGGGGCATCCGCGGCCCCGCGGGCTGGGGACGGGGCACCGGCCGGGACCGCGCGGCCACCGGGCCCCGGCTCCGGCTCCGGACCACGCGAGGCTCCGTCGGGGCTTCCTCGAGGCAGCCCACGGGGCCCGCACCGGGTACGGCCGTGGCAGTCCCGGGACTCTGCCCGTCGGGGCTCTGTCCCGGGCCGAAGCTCGGCCGGTGCCGTGTGCGAACGGCGGCCGCCGCGTGCCGCAGCTGCGAACACGGCACCGGCACCGGGACACCGGGAGTGCGGCGGGTGGGGGCACGACCCGGACTGGCTGAGCCTGGAACTGGCGCTCCCGGCCGTCGCCCCGCCATTCCCAGTAGCGGAAAACTGCTCGGCTCCGCGGCTCCGGCCCCTCAGGGGTGACGGATGGCGGCTGCCCCGGCCCCGGTGGGACCGGGACCCGCCAGGACGCCAGCCTACGGGGATGAGCCGTGGCAGCCCAGAGGGCAGGCAGGGTGGGCAGCACAGGCAGCAAGGACAGTGTGGCTGTAGGGCCAAGGCAGCTTGGCAGGAAAACACCCCAAGCTCATGGTGAGAATGTCAGGGTCACTGCCCGGTCCTGAGCCAGCCCTGGGCACCTGGCACAAGACCCCCAGGGCACCACCTGAGCCACCGACAGCCCTGTCCCCACAGGGCCCCCCTTGCAGCCACAGCTCTACTGGGAGGCTGATAATAGAGCTCACTGCCAGCCTGTCCCAGGGTAGTCCTGTGTGCCAGGGGCAGAGAGCTCGGCCCCAGCCTGGCGAGGGACAGCACTGTGCCCCCCCATCCCACAGCCCCTCTTGAGCCTCCTGCAGTGCAGGGCAAGCAGCTGGGCCTGGCAGGGCTGGGACGGGGCTGCCGGTGGGGCCGGTGGCAGGGGGGGCCCAGCTCCGGGAATCAGCCCCAGTGACTGCCAGGCCTGTGGCAGGGAGGGGGGGAAACCCGATCCTCCGCGGTGGGGTCTGGGCTCCACTCCCAGCTCCCCAGCCAGGCCTCAGCTGCTAATTTTAGCCCCGGGGAGGCACGGCTGGAGTAGGAGCTCAGCCCAGCGGAGCAGAGGCTCAGCCCACCACAGGAGCTGGTGTGGGCAGGTGGTGGCTGCAGAGCCACAGCGCAGTGTGGTCCTGGGCAAGCCCCCAGCAAGCCTCCAGCTGCCAGCCAAGCCACTGGCCAGGCACTGGCACTGCCCACCCACTGCCCACACTACTGTGTCCTCAGCTTGGCTGCCCCACATATGGCCATCAAGCCCCACCCTGGCCCTACTGGGCCCCGTGCAGGTGGGGGAGCTCTCTATGTGTGCTCGTAGTGAGGGGAGACCCTCGAGGGAGGTCGCAGCCCAGAGACCCAGAGAAAGGTATGGGGCTGAAGGACAAGGGGCTCTGCAGAGGAGACCCAGCCACACTGCACGGTCCTGCAGAGGATGTGGTCACCTCCTAGTGAAGGAGCCCCTTGGCTGCAGGTCCTGCCTGGGCTATGGGGGCTGCACAGTACAGAGCCCTGAGCTGTCCCTCAGCTCTCTGAAGCCACCCTTCAGCATTTGCTGGAGTCACGCACAGGGACAGCCAGGATGCACAGGAGTTCTCCCCACTGTGGGCACCCCAGGGCCACCAGTCACCCCACTAGGTACTGTGGGAGTGGATGGGTGAGTGGCTGTGAAGGCCATGTTGAGGGATGCTCCAGCCACCGAGCCTTTCCAAGTGGAGAAAGCAGCTCCAAAGCCCGCCTTGCCCTAGGGCAGCCGCCCCAGGCATGGGGAGGGGTCCCTGGCCCAGGGCCCCACAGCTGCTCTTCCCCCCAGCCCTTCACCTGTGACGTGACCGGCTGTGCTGCCCAGCTCTTACTGGAAGAGGAAGCTGCTGGGAAGGCGGTGTGTGCGGCGGGGCAGCTTTGGGGAGGCTCGGCTGGGCTCGGCAGCCGGCACAGCTCAGCTGTCCATGCTTCCAGGTCCAGGGCCAGTAACGGGAAGCGTCTGCTCTCAGTGACGGTAAATCAGATCGGGGAGATTAGAGGCCTTTTTGCCTAATCATGAGCAGCTTGAAGTTGGAGGACAAGTTCCTGGAACAAAGAGGAAATGGAGGCAGTAAATAAAGAAAAACTGTTAACATGTGGCCCTGCGTGTGAAAAATGTCTCATGAAGGACTGTTTATGGCTCACTCATCTGCGGGGCTGACAGCGAGGGGGGCAGTAAGGGAGGGGGCCCCATGGGCAGGGGCGCAGGCAGGGGCAGGGCAGCCAGTGGGGAAGCTGCAGGGCTCAGGATGGGGGATCTGGGGAGGGCAAAGGCTGTGGCGGGGCAGAGGGAGGGAGAAGGCAGCAGCATGGCAGGAGCCATGGTGCAGGTGGCTGGAATGTGGCACATACACAGGTGGGCAGAGCTGGGCAGCATAGCCCCTGAGGGGAAGGGGGGACCTGAACGCACCTGCCCTGCTGATCCCCTGCAAATGTCAGGAGAAAGTGTCAGGTTCTGCAGAGCTGTGCCCCCCTCCCCATCTACACCACGAGGCAGATGCAGCCCAGCCAGTCCAGCCTGACAGGGAAAGACAGGGGGGTTTCACTGCTGCACTGGGCACATGCCCTCCTGCTCCGGGGCAGTGCAGAGTTCTGCCAAGAGGCCAGTTGGTCCCCCCAGAGGAGGCAGGTAGCGCTGAGAACTGCGGAGCTGCCCACAGACCTCACAGCACCGGTGCAGTGCCAGCCCACCTTCGGTGCCACCGGGTGATGTGTCGGCAGCTGCCAGGGCAGACACAGCCAGAGTTGGAGCCAGGTGACCCCGTGCCAGCCCTCTTGGCAGCGGCACAGAGTGGCGGGAGCCGCAACTATCCTCGCTCAGCCATGGAAAGACTCGCGGATCCCCCCTGGTGCCCAGGATGGGGCTCCCGGTGAAGCGAGGGGCCGCGGCAGACTGCGGGGCTGGGGCGGTCCCCCACCCGTGTCACCCAGAGCCACTGTGGCTGAGGCGAGCGCACAGGTGGGGGATGGAGGGACGACAGCTCTACAGTGCCCACGCAGGGACTGCTGCCCCGTGCAGCCGCCACGGCATCCCTGCCCCGTTCCCGGGGCGGGGGCCGGGCGGTCCCGCCCCCGCCCGGGAGCCCTTGCGGGAGGCGGTCCCGGCGATGCGGGCGGTGCTGCGGCAGGGACGGCTGCCCTGGCCCAGGGGGGTGCTCGGGGGGTCGCAGCCGCGGAGGCCCCCCCGCCCCGCCGCGGTTTCCCCGCGCACCGTGGACCTGCGGAGCGACACGGTAACCCGGCCGTGCGCGGGGATGCGCCGCGCCATGGCCCGCGCCGTCGTGGGCGACGACGACTACGGGGAGGACCCGGCGGTGAACGGTGGGCGGAGGGGACGGACTTTCCGTGAGGTCCCCGGACCTGTGGGGTTCCCGGCGCCCCGGGACCCCCAGCGCCAGCCCCCCAGGACTCCCGTGTCCCCCCGCAGAGCTGCAGCGCCGGGCCGCGGGGACCCTGGGGACGGAGGCGGCTCTGTTCGTGCCCACGGCCACCATGGCCAACCTTATTGCTGGTGAGTCCGGGGCTGCGCTCGCTGCTCCCCGCGCCCCCAGGCCCGCTCCGGGGGCAGGTGGTGCCCCCGTCCCGTGGGACGTGTGGAGGGCCCGGACAGCCCTGCGCCTCTCGGGTCCCCAGAGCCCCGTTCCCCGGGAGAGCATTGCTGGGGCCGGGGCCCCCTCTGCTTTCCCCGGGGCAGAGCCCCACTGCTGCCGGGGAAGTCGTGGGGTGGTAGGGCAGAGCTGTGGGGTGCTGCCCTTGGCAATCCTCCTTCACGGCCCCTCTTCCCCTAGTGATGTGCCACTGCCAGCAGAGGGGGACTCAGCTGTTCCTGGGCCAGAACGCCCACCTGCACCTCTATGAGCATGGTGGGGCCGCACAGGTGGGTACGAGGGCGGCACGGTGGCACTGGTGGCAGTGCAGGCAGGGGCAGGAGGGCGGCCATGTGCTGCCCTCCTCTGGCTGCCAGGGCTGGGCTGGGCAGAGGACCCACTGCCACAGCATCACCCGGATTGTCCCAAACCACAGGCTGTGCATGAGTAGGGGCTGAGCACACTCGATGGAGGGGACAGAGGGGCAGAGGGCTGGAACCCCCCTGTCCCCTGTTGGCTCTGTGCTCTTACCCGCCCTGGCTGCAGGTTGCCGGTGTCCATTCCCAAGCCCTGCCAGATCTGCCAGACGGCACCTTCGACCTGGACCAGCTGGAGCTGACCATCCGCGAGGCCCATGGCAGCCGGTACCACCCACGCCCTCAGCTCATCTGCCTGGAGAACACGCACAGCTCGGCGGGAGGCCGGGTGCTGCCCCTCACCTACCTCAGGCAGGTGGGAGCCCACGGACAGTGCTGGCACAATCCTGCCTGACATGAGCAGCTGGACCCAGCACATTGATGCTCTGGGGACGCTGGAGCTCAGAGCGCAGTTCACAGTGGACAAGATGCCCCAGGGGTCCATCTCAGACCAGCTGCCCCTGTGCCCCCAGGTCCGTGAGCTCGCTGACCACTACGGGCTGCAGGTGCACATGGACGGCACACGGCTGATGAATGCGGCGGTGGCCCAGGGCGTGGAGCCTGCTCAGATCGCCCAGCACTGTGACTCCGTGTCCCTCTGCTTCTCCAAGGTGTGCTTGTGTGGAGAGGGGTCCCCAGGGCTGGCGGGAGGCAGCGCAAGCTGGAGCTTGGCCCTTGTTTGCAGGCGTTGTGCTAAGAACACACCTGGCAGGCTGGATGTGTCCCCAAGAGGGGCAGCAGGGGTGACCCCGCTGGTGGCTCTGCAGGGCCTGGGCGCCCCGGCCGGCGCGGTGCTGGCGGGGCGCAGGGAGTTCATCGCCGAGGCCTGGCGCACGCGGAAGCTGCTGGGCGGGGGGATGCGGCAGGCGGGAGTGCTGGCGGCCGCTGCCCTCCTCGGGCTGCAGCACGCAGAGACCACGCTGCACAGAGACCACGACAATGCCCGGCGCTTTGCAGAAGGTACCTCAGGGCCCCTCGGCCTGCCAGGAGGTAACGGCACACCCAGCACTGCCAGGCACTGCTGGGGTAGTGCTGGCTCAGGCACCATGCCCCAGTGGTCATGCTGGGTCTCCAGCCAGGTGAGGATGCTGCTGGGATCCTCACCTGTCTGGAGTGCTGGGGTGATTCTGTGACCATCCCCATGGTGCCCGCAATGACCCTGGTACCACACGGCGGAGTAAAGGGCCCCCCTTCAGCCAGGACCTGGGGCATGGCTGGGGCAGGTAGCCTCTCCCAGGTAGCCAGGCACTGGGCTTGCACCCACCACCCCGGCCTCCCACAGGCATCCATGTGCTGGACTTGCCTCTCTGCTCTGTTAACCTGGCAGCGGTGGAGACCAACATCGTGATGGTAAATGTCCGGGGGGCCTGGCCATCCCCTGCCGAGCTCTGCGATCACCTGCGTGCCACCAGCGAAGAGGAGGTGGCTGAGACCGGGCAGGCTGTCAGCGTCCTGCTGTTCCCCTGGTCGGCACACACCGTGCGTGCCGTCTGGCACCGCGACATCTCGGCCCACGACACTGAGCTCGCAAGGAGCAAGCTGGAGTTTGTTGCCAGGAAGTGTCAGGAGAAGCTGGCCCTGGGACTGCATCCGACTCCTTTGGGCACAGAGGGAGCCTGAGCATCCTCCCAGCCCCCCCGGCTGAAGCAGGTAGGCCAGCCCACAGTGCAGGGGCTGGGACCAGCCCCTGTGTGCTCCAGGTGTGTTCCCAGCTGACTGAAACACATCATCTGTCCCCACAGGCAGACTGACAAACCGGGGTGAGCCCAGCCTGGGGGAGACCCCAGTCCTTGGGGTGGTCAGTGCACAAAATAAATGTTTTCTGGCAGTACTGTGGCTGTGTGGGGTGTTTTAAGTGTGCCTGGCTCTCTTGCCTCTGCAGCAGGGACATTTTGGCCAAAGTCCCCATGGAGGGACAAATGCTCCTGAGGACATGGAAGCGTCTCATCCAGAGGACCAGAGTCACTGCACAGCAGCGCCAAGGTTTGTGTCTGGCCAGGACTGTCCCAGGAGCATGAGCCCAGCCTGGCTTAGATGGCTCCGTCACCCCCATTCCCAGAGGTTTGTGTCATCCCAGTCCTGCAGCCACAGGTGGGCTCCCCAGGCTTCTCTGTTATGTCCTGGGTCAGTGAGTCTGCAGCCCAGAACTCTGTGCTGGAAGAAGGGATTCCCTCAGCAGTAGTCACACTGGGTGTGCACTCACTGGCTCCCTGGGAAGCAGCTACCCCAGGCAACAGTAATTCTTGTTTTATTTTGTATCGACAATATGCAGTTTAAAGGACACTGAGGGAATGATCTTCATCGACCAGTTGTCTGGACAGAGCCTTGCAGCCCTCAGCCCCTCATGCTCCGGCAGGCAGGAAGGCAGGAAGACCCCAGGAAAGGGGCACCAGCCTAGGGTGGGCAGAGCAGAAGGGGCCAGGGGGGTCTGAGGCAGTGGCCACCCTGTGCTGGAGCAAGGAGGCAATGGGCGAGGGGAACACTGGCTGCCTGGTGCCGTCATGCAGGGCCATGGTCCCTGTCTGTTTGCTCTCAACATGCCATCATGCTCTTGAAATCATGTTCAGAATGACCTGGGATGAGGAACCAAGCCCTGTGAGCAGCAGCTGGCCCCGCTCCTCCCCACAGGGAGGTGACAGCCAGCCCTGCACCCACCTGATCTGTCTCAGCACAGCCCTCCTGCCTACCTGAGTGAGGATGTAGCTGTTCTCTGACAGCTTCTCAATGACATCAAAGTGATCCACACCGGCCAGATCCAGCAGGGAGACGGACCAGCCGGCTGCACGCAGGGCCTGTGGAGAGAGCGGTGCTGGCAGGAGGGACCTCAACGCCCACCTGCCCTGCACAGGGCAGCAGGAATGACAGCTTGGCAAGGACTGGTGTCCTTCCCCAAGCCAGAAGCGCCGCTTTGGTCCAGCATGCGAGCTCTTCATCCCAGCTGGACACATTGGCGAGGGCCAGCTGGAGCAGCACTCCCATGGAGCTGGGCAGGGCGCTGCTGGAGCTCACCTGGCTGTACTCCTGCGACTGCCTGCGAAACTCCGGGGAGTCGTGCTGGGCCACAACCACAAGCACCTCACAGGCCGCTGGCACCGCCGGGGCAACGTGTCGCATGGGACTATTCCTCTGGGCCACCTCCCTGCAGGAGTCACCGCAGTGGCAGCTGACACAGCCCCTCGCTCCAAGAACAGCCATGTCCTTGGCTGGGCTCATCAGCCAGGGGGTGGCACAGGCGCAGAGCGGCCACAGAGCCACTGATGTGTGCCTGCCTGTGCCCTGTCCCTGTGGCTGTCCCTGCAGTGTGCAGGCTCACCGGCTCATGTTCAGAGCATCGTTCACATAGGTGTGCAGGATGGGCTCCAGATCGTACACGCCGCTCACCAGCACTGCTCCTGAAGGCAGAGGCACTGGCAAGTGAGAGGCCACAGCTTGGGTGGCTCCCACAACCCTGGGGACCTCATCATTGGGCAGCTCATCCCCTCGGTTCCACAGCCCCACAGCCTTGTTCCAAGTGCAGAGACCAGTTCTCCTCCAGCCTCTGCACTGGGATACGCCAACCCTACCTTTGATATCTGGCACCACGTGGAATTCCGTCCAGTCTGTGAACAGCACCATGGCTGCCAGGTGAGCCCCTGCCGAGTGCCCACACAGGTAAATGCCTCTGGAAGGAGAGAGCCGTGAGCCAGTTCAGGGAGTGACTGGCAGGGACACCTGGGGACACCTAGGGACATCCTGCTCCATGCGGAGGGGGCAGCACGCCTGAACACAGCAGCTCGGATGTCTCCTAATCCATCAGCTGCTGCCTTGTGCAGTGATAGGATCAGGGCTGCAGGCACTGCCCAGCACTTGGGCTGAGGTGCTGGAGTCTTTGTCCTGGCGCAAGGCTCGTTTGCCCCCCCAGCCATGCTCACACATCAGCCCCCCTGGGAGCTGCCCACCTGATCTCAGGGTACTGCTCCACCAGGAAGGCAAGGCTGCGGCGCACCTGCAGAACCATAGTGTCCATGTGGCCTGGGCAGAGGGCAGAGGGCAGGGTCAGAGGGCGCCAGGCCATGCGCAGCCACAGCCTCTGCAGGGTGACACCCACCTCTGGGGGCTGTGTCGTACCCCACCGCCACCACCGCCACCCCCTGCGACACCAGCGGGGGGGCTGCAAACCCCGACTCGTCCTTACTGGGGAAGAGAGACAGGCTGTGGGGGCCACCTGGGGACTGGTCAGACCCCACGTACCCAGAGAGTCCCAGTGTCAGGAGAAGGGAGTCAGTAAGGGTGGGCAGGGGGAGTCCCTTCCCAAGGGATCCCACCTCACCTCAGGCACTGCCAGTATCCGCCATGGATGTAGACCAGGACCGGGAAGGCTGCACAGTGCAGTGGGGGGTGAGCAGAGGATCCGACCCCTGCCCACCCCTGTCCTCACCGTCTCTGTCACTTACTCCCAGAATGGTCCGTGGGGAAATAGATGTCCAGCTTCTCCCTGTCCCCTTTGCCATAGGGGACGTGCAGCGAGGTCTGGGCGCTGGCCCGGGCCCGCTCGGTTCCTGCAGGGCGGGAAGCGGTGGGGCATGGGGCCATGGCACCGAGCGCAGCCCCCACTCCCGGCGTCCCCCGCTCCTCACCTGCCGCCGTCACCGCGAGGTGGGCGTCGATGATGGTGTCCCGGTCGAGGCGGGGGGACCAGCGGCTGGGGGAGTACTGGTCCTCCAGCGCCTGCGAGGAGGCAACGGGGCTGCAGCGGGGGCCGAGAGAGACCCCGCGGTCTGGCAGAGAACCGCGCGCTACCTGCCCCCGGGCCCTACCTCGGCGGACATGTCCCGCCACCCGCCCATGGTGCGTCCGGTCCCGCGCCCGGTCCCGCCCAGACCCTGCGCCCCCTGCCCGCCCGGGGGCGGGGCCAGAGCGCGGGGGCGGGGCCGACCCCTTTCCATTGGCCACCCTAGAGGCGAGGCTGGAGCTCGGGCACAGGGCCAGAGCTCGGGGGCGGGGCCAGGGCCGGGGGCGTGTCCGGCCCCTCCCATTGGCCCTCCTGGCCCGGGAAGGCGGTGCCGACGCTCAGGGGAAAATAAGAATTTTGGCGCCCGTGGTCCCATTGGTCAGCATCGCGGAGCGCCAGCGCGGACCCTCCCGCGATTGGCTGGCACGGCGGCGCGTCAGCGCGGGGCCTCCTTCGATTGGCCGGCGCTGGCGCGGCGGAGCGGTGCGCGCGGGCTCTGGCCGTCAGTCCGCCATGAACTGCCTGACGGTGCCCGGCGTCCACCCCGGCTCGCCCAGCCGGCCCCGCGGGCAGATACAGGTACGGCACCGCCCGGGCACCGCGCTGGGGGGCACGGACAGGTACCGTCCCAGGGCACCCGGCTGGGGAGGCTGCGAGGCCGGGGACCGCACCGGCACCGGGTGGGGCCGGGGCTGTCCGCTGACCCGCCATTCTGCCCCCAGGTGATCTTCGGGCCGATGTTCTCCGGGAAGAGGTAGGCCCGGGGCGGGGGGCGCGGGGCGAGGCCCGGGGCGGGGTGCGAGGGGAGGGTCGGTGCCGGTGCCCGCTGACACAGTGTCTCGTAGCACGGAGCTCATGCGGCGGGTGCGGCGGTTCCAGCTTGCCCAGTACCGGTGCCTGCTGGTGAAGTACGCCAAGGACACGCGCTACAGCTCCTCCGGGGTCTCCACACACGATAAGTCAGTTCCTGGGGCAGGAGGACCACCCCCCCTCCGCGGGGGTGCCTGGTCTGCCCGGCTCACCCCCTCCCTGCCCGCAGGAGCACCATGGAAGCTGTGCCCGCCGGGCTCCTCCAGGATGTGTACCAGGAGGCGCTGGGCGCCGCCGTCATCGGCATCGACGAGGGCCAGTTCGTAAGTGCACAGCTGGAGGGGGTTCGGGGCGCTCTGGGGATCACAGGCTCCCCAGGATGCCCTGTGCAGACTAAGGCCTGAGTCCTCTGTAGGAAGAGATGGAAAGAAATGCCCTGGGGCAGTTTGATCCAGCTGGACTGTGTCTGTAGTCAAACCCTCCCTCCCTGTAGTCCCCGATGGCATGGGACTGGAGTCCATTCTAAAGACAGGGCATGTGGCTCTGACTTTCCTTGTTCCCGGTGCTGCTGTCTGGGTATGCACTGCAGGATCCAGAGCCAAGAGCTGCCCCTGCTCCCTCCTGATGCTGTGCCTGTGCCCCCTCCAGTTCCCAGATATTGTGGAGTTCTGCGAGACAATGGCCAACGCCGGGAAAACAGTCATCGTTGCTGCTCTGGATGGGACTTTCCAGAGAAAGGTATAACACTCATTTTGGTACAGCAGTTTCTTTGGGACCCTCACAGAACCCACCCAGCAGCACCTCCTACACTGTTTTGCACAGGCCTTTGGGAGCATCCTGAACCTCGTGCCGCTGGCGGAGAGCGTGGTGAAGCTGAATGCCGTGTGCATGGAGTGCTTCCGGGAGGCCTCCTACACCAAGAGGCTGGGAGCAGAGCAGGAGGTGAGTTCCCTTGGAACAGAAACTGCTTCACCTTTCCAGTCCTGCTGGTCCAGAGGGATCCCCTCAGGGAAGCTGGACTCTGCAGAGTCACCCTCCAAATTTTCCTGCCAGGTTGAAGTGATTGGAGGAGCTGACAAGTACCACTCTGTGTGCCGAGCCTGCTACTTCCGCAAGCGGCCCCAGCAGCCTGGGCTGGAGAACAAGGAGAACGTGCCCCTGGGGTTGAGGCAGCAAAAGGCAGCTGCCATTCGGAAGATCTTCACTTGACTGCTGGGAAAATGGAGGGGAAGAGAGCTCAGTGCCAGGGCTTATGGGCTCAGGATCTGCTTCCTCGTGCTTTTAGTGAACTGTTCAGTGCCTCAGCCCTCCCTGCCCAACCTCCACTGCCCCCCCACACCGAGCACCACAGCCAAGGAGGATCCACCTGGCCTGATGCTGGGGAGAGCTGAAGCGAGAGCCTGATGAGAGTGTGTTCCAGTCTCAGAATACAGAGAGAGACTGGTGTAGTTAGTGATGTTGCCACACACAGGCCCTGGCGAGCTGGGCTGCAGGGCTCTGGTTGCTCGCCGTGGCTCTGGCCGGCTCTCCCAGTGCTCTGTGTGTGCTCAGGCTGGCACTGGTGCTGGTTCTGGTGCCTGTGAATGCAGCTCTTCTCTCTTGTGCACTCTTGCTAAATTCCAGGTTTCTCAAGACAATGTACAGTCATTGAGACTGTACAGTATTTTGAACCCACTTCCTTTTTTAACAGTCTGAGGTAATTTGTCCCTTGTCACAGAGCTGTGGCACAACTTTTAAACCGACACATGCGACAGCCCAGCCCTGGGCAGGGCCTTGGCTTCTCCATTTGCTGACACTCTTATGACTGTTTTGTTAATTCTTGTTGAAACAGAAGAGGGGAAAGGAAGGCCCAACTCAGCCTGGCAGCAGGCTCTTCTGAGCCATTGAACTTCAAAGGGCTGGCGGTGGTCTAGCAGGCTGTGACAGAGTCCTTTGGAAGAACTGGTCCCAGGAAGAGCCTACTCAAAATTCAGGGCAGTTTTTCTCAGGTTCAAGATTGGTGCTGCCATTTTGGTGCTGCATTACCTGTGAGGGGTTTAGAGGCTCAGGGTTTCATCTACCCAGATTTCGGCGACTGTTCCTTTGAAGGTCCAGCTACTTGGCAAAGGGGCTCTGATCTGAAGGGCTGGTTCTTTACTTTAGTTGTGTCTCTTGCTCCCTCCTGAGCCTTCCAAAATTCTCGAGGCTGACTGTTCCTCTGCTCTAAGCTGACTGAAGGATCCTCTTCCCCCTTTGCTTGGTTCAGCTTCTGGAAGGTTGTTGGCTTTGTTCCTTACTCCTTGCAAAAGTGCTTTTCCCTGGAAGAGATCCACAGGCTCCAAGCAGTAGTTCTTGATTCTGGCCAGGCCAGATCTCCACGTGTGAGTGCAGGGTCACTGTTTGCCTGTGCCCTGGAAGGCTCCAAGAGCCACATGAACTCCCCCTGTTCCTCCCATGTTACCAGTGGGCACAACTGTACTCACAAGTACTCAAGTGCCAGGCCTGGGCTTTTCTCTCGGAGCTAGGGAAGGCACTGCTGCTGCTTTTAGGTTAATAAATAACTTAATGAACCTCTGTGTGCGTTTTCTACCAGAGTGCTCTGCAGAAGCTTCCTGGTTGTGGCCAGTGAGGCAGCCTGGGCTGGTCACTGGAGTGGTCACAGGGCAGGAGGGCTGCTCGCAGGGCTGGCACTGGAGCTCTGCTCGGATCGAGGAGCAGGAGGAGGGTTGCCTAAAAATAGCCACCAGCGTGAGTGTGCTGTTTGCAGCGCAGCAGTTGGCAGGGGCTGTGCCGCCACTGCCTCGCCTGGCACCCCCCAGCCCTCAGGGGGAGAGGGCAGTAGCCCCTTCTCCAGAGACAAAAGGCACATGGTGGCTCGGTGAAAAAGTTTATTCAAACCTTACAGTGACAACTACTTGAACACCAGCCCCAGCAGCAACAGCCCGCACCAGGCCACCAGGAACAGCTTCACCATAGCACAGCAGCGAACACAACCTGAGACAGCGGCCCTGCGGCACCCAGGGCAGCCGGAGTGCAGGTGGGAGCCGTGGGCAGGGCACGGCAGCACAGCCTCGCGTTGGCAGAGGCAGCGCTCATGGGGGAGGCAAGCAAGGGACAGAAAGGGCTCCAGGACCTTCCTCAGCTGGAGCAGCCCTGGCCCTCCTGAGGGATCCCAGCGCTCACCGCTCCCACGGATCCCAAACCGCTCCCACGGATCCCAAACCGCGGGAGCACTGGCAGCTCTAGTGCAGGCTGGGAGAAGGCACAGTGCGGCATCAGAGGAAGACAAGGGGGGCTTTGGCAACAGCTCACCCAGCAGCAGCCGAGCGGGGAAGGCACAGAAAGCTGGCACAGGCAGGAGCCAGGCCCGGCTGTGTTACGGCAGCAAGAGACGGCACTTGGGAGGATGCAGCCAGCAGGGCTGAAAGGCACTGGGGCCAGGACAGGCCAGGGCAGCAGTCACAGGGGCAGAGCCGGGGCAGGGTCAGGGGAGTGTGAACCACACACTCCACCAAGGCACCACAGCGAGGGCAGAGGCTCAGCTATGCCAGGGCTGCCCGCACACCCACCCTCCCGCAGCCACAGGGCTCACCCAGCAGCTGCAAATCACCACCGTGTGCCGAATCACCCACCACACACGGGGCTCTCGACCCCTCATCAGGGAGCTTGGCTCCAGCATCAGGACCAGGCCCCTCCTGCGCCCCATGCCAAGGCCCGGTCACCTTCACACAAAGCAGCCGTCACCCTCCCACCCCTCCAAGTCGCAGGCCCCTCCCTCCCACCCCACAGAAGGAATTGCACTGGTACAGCCACCCGCAGGCACCAGCCGGGGCTCAGTACACCGGGGGGGGCTGGTACCCCTCCGGGGCCTCTGCCGTGTGGGTGAAGGGCGGCTGCTGGTAGCTCTCATGGCTGATGTTGGGGTAGCTGGAGTAGGGAGTCGAAACCTCTGGGGTGGGGTCGACATAGCTTTGAGCAAAGTCCTCCACCCCCATTTTGTACCTCTTGTAAGCGAAGGTCAGCAGGAGGCCCTGCAGAGAGGAGGGGCAGCAGCGTTAGGGCTGTCCTGCACTGTGCAGTAAAGGGGGCCCCTCCATGCTCCCCCCAAGCAGGGCAGGGTGGTTCACTCACCCAGGAGAAGATGGAGAAGAAACTGAAGGTGATGGCAGCACGGGCAGAGTCTGCCACGATGTACACGTGCTCAGTCCATGTCCAGGACCACTGGTTGGTCAAGAAGCAGAACCCGATGAACCACAGGAAGGTCCAGAGACCTGTGGGGGCAAGTAGCATGAAGACCCTGCTCCACCGTGCGGGCCGGTGCAGGCACCCGGCCGGGGGCAGTCACTCCTCAGGACGCCCAGCAGCAGCAGCAGCAGCAGCAGCAGCTCGTGGCCGACGGGCAGCGTGCCAGGCGGGAGCGACTCCCTTTGCCAGGCACCGGCAGCCACGTCACGGGACAAGGCGGCCATTGTGCCAGCGGCGGGAGGCACAGCCCTGCCCCGCGCCCACGGTACCTGAGAAGCCGAGGTCGGCCAGGACCAAGTACTTGCGGTCGGTGGCGTTGCTGATCTGGGGGAAGTAGACGTCCACCATGAAGAAGAAGATGCAGGCGAGGAAGGCGAGGACGCCGATGCCGATGCCGTAGCGACAGGCGTCCTCATTGTGGTTGAAGACGCAGAAGAGATGGGAGTCCTCGGGCGTGCTGATGTAGCCATCCCCGACGAGGCAGGCGAACACGATCAGGGCGAAGATCTGTGAGGCGGAGCCGGTGTCCAGTGGGCGGCACCGAGACGGGGAGGCCCTTCGGGGGCTGCCCGTGCCCGACGGGCCGGGGACACCGGCCAGGGCGGAGGGGAGGCGGGCCCGGACGGGCTCCAGGGGAGGGCCCGGCCCGTCCGCGGCCCGTCCCGACGGGGCTCTCCCGCCCGGTCCCGTCCCGACTCACCGCACTGACGATCCGCGCCAGCACCTGCGGCTGCTGTACGAAACGGACCAGGTCGAAGGCGCCGCCAGCCTTCGCCGCTCCGTAGGCGCCGCTGCCGCCGCCCTCCATCGCGTTCCGCCGCCGCTCCTGCGCGGCACCGCCCCGGGAGGGCCGGGCCGGGCGGTCCCGTGGCGCTGGGGCGGGGCGGGCTCGGGCCGGCGGGACCGGGGCTCCCCCGCCCGGACACAGAGGGCCGCGCTCGGCCCGCGCTGCACCCCGGTGCCCCGCTCCGTCCCTGCCTCCGCCCCGGTGTAACGGGGACGGGCAGCACCGCCCCCACGGCCCGGCCGGCGGCGGGTCCCGGTGAGCGCGGCCGAGGGGAAAGAGGGGCTTTGGGGGGCTCCCGCCGCCCCCGCCCGGTACCGGGAGACGGCGGGAACGGCGGGGCGGGCAGGGCTCGGTGCTCCCCGCCCTCCCAGCGGATCCGCACCCACACCGGCCCACGGCCCCGGCGGAGGCGGCGGGAGCCCCGAGGGGCGTCCCGTCGGTTCCCGGTGTCGGGGCGGGCGGGAGCTGCCGCGGAGCTCCGCAGCCGGCGTCTGCCCCGAGCAGCCTTAGCCCGCTCCGGGGGCAGAGGGGGTTGCGGAGCCCGAGGGTTGGTGGAGGAGGGAAGGAAGGAGACGACGCTGGGCACCGGCGGGAGCGGGCGGGGGGACACGGCGGCGGGGCACGGGGGAGTCTGTGCTCCCATGTGTCCTCTTGGGGCCGGTTCGGACCCCTCCCGAGCCGTGAGCTGGGGCTGGTGCTTGGAGGCTCCGTCCCTGCCCCTGAGGGTCCCGGGACGGCGGGCGGGCTCCTCCCGCGCGGGACCCGCTCGGCGGCGGCACCGCCCTATCCGTCCGTTCTTCCTTCCTGCCGCTGCCGGGTTGGCCCCGGGGTTAGTCCCGGGTTTAGGCCCGCAGACCGCGCGCTCCCGCCTGCCCCGGATCCCGCACGCAGTGGCTGCGGTTCCATCCTCGTCCAGCGGGCCGGCAGAGCGCGGGGGAACCGGGGGCCGGGGCCACTGACGCCCGTCCGCTCGCCGCGGCAGGCCCATGTCGGAGGGACCTGCTCGGCCCCGCAGGATGTCCCAGCCGCCCTCCATCACCCTCCACGTCCCCGAGGGCACCGAGAGCGATGGGTGAGTGTGACCCTCACACTGCCCCGCTGTGCCCCTGCTCTTGCACCTCAGTGGCATGAGGTCTCTGTGTCCCTGCAGCCAGGAGCCGAGTCCGGACAACGAGAGAGCCCTGCACACCTCCTTCCACCAGCTTATCCTGGAGCAGAGCAGCTTGATCGAGGCAGGTCTGGAGCTGGAGATGAAGGAGAGGGACAGAGGTAAAAGCACTGCAGCTGGGGCAGGCTGAGGGCAATGTGTGTGCCCAGGGCCATCCACCCACCCTGACCCTGCTTGGGCTGGCTGGGGTACATGCCATGGCTGTGGCCAAAGCCTTGAAGGAGCCTGCTGATGCCTTGGCTGGTGCAGGGCAGAGCAGCTCTTGGGGACATAAAGAGTGTCCCTGGAGTAGGGGGTACTCTGGGGGAAGCACACACCAGGACACACATCTGGCCTCTGTGCTGGAGCGGAGCAGTGGGGACACAGGGATGAGCCTTGGGCACTCTGCATCCTGCCTTCCCCCTCCTAGAGTCCCCGGCCTGCCTGGCTCCCCCAGACGCCTGGCCAGAGCCAGGGCAGGGTGAGCAGTACCCTGGCTACTGCTCCGCCTCCCTGCAGATCCTGGCCAGCATGCCCAGCCGCACCATCGGTAGGTGCCACCTGCCCTCCCGCCTTTCTCCAGGCCCCAGAGCCTCTCAGAGAGCTCTCCCGCCTACCCTGCTCTCCCACAGCCACTCAAACCCTGCCCTGCTCTGGCCTGCAGGACGCAGCCTCGGGGCCATCATCTCCCAGTACTGCAACCGTACGGCCCGGCTGCGGCGCCGGAGCAGCCGCCCGCCCCTGCAGCAGCTGAGCCGTGCGGCGCGGCCCAGCCTGCGGCACTACGACCTGGACACTGACCCCGCCAGGGCCACGCTGGAAGGTGAGGGTCCCCTGGAGCGGGAGCAGGCAGTGCCAGGCACTGTCCCTGTTCTGAGTTTGGGAAGGGCATGCTGTGACATGGCTAGCTGTGTCCCACTGAGCCCCCTGTGCCCCAGACAAGTGGAGCCTGCTGGTGAAGGAGCTGCTGAGCCTCTCGCCCTACCAGCGCAGCCAGATGCTGCTCACTTTGCCCATCAGCCTGGCAGAGAAACGCACCCTCCGGTAGGTCCCCTTGCACCAGCCCCGACCAGGCAGGGCTCCCACAGCCAGAGCCATCCCGGGACCTGTGGTACCCTCTGACACTCCTCTCTGCTGGGCAGGCGGCAGGTGAACAGGCAGAGGGGCCTCCTGAGGCAGCGTGCCCAGCACTGGGCCCCCTCTTCGCCCTGTGGATGGTCCATCGTCTACATCGGCCTCGTAAGTCAGGGCGCGGTCTGCACAGCAACGTAGGGGCTCCAGTGCAGGCTCTGGCTCTGGTGCTCTCCCCAGGTTCTCTCTCCCCAGGGCTGCCGAGGTCTCTGGTACAGGCTCCTCTCCCTGCTCCGCACCGCGCAGCCCTGGCACTACACCTTGAAGCAAATCAGTGGCCGCTTTGGCTCCAGCGTCCTCTCCTACTTCCTCTTCCTCAAGACGCTCCTTATGTTCAACTTCTTCTCATTTCTCATCCTCCTGGCCTTCGTGGTGGCCCTGCAGGCTGTGTACCCCCCTACCTCGGCCAGCCCCCCCCCCTTCACCGGCCTGGAGCTCCTCACAGGAGCGGTAAGCACAGCCCACGCATCAGGGCCCGGGCATGCCCGGACAGGGGCTGCTCCAGGCCTGGGGTGCAGCCCCACAGCCCCACCACAGTGATGCCCCAGTCGCTGCCCTTGCACAGCTGGGCCCCAGGACTGCCAGTGCTGTGGGTGCAAAGGGGGTGCCTGGTGCTGCCCCAGCCTAGGACTCTGTCCCCGGGGCTGGCACAGAGGTGCCAGGCTGGCTGGGGAGCTGCAGGCACCGCCAAGGTCCCCATGGGCCACATCCTGTGCTTTCCCACAGGGCTACTTCACACACTCACTGCTGTACTATGGCTACTACAGCAACATCACCCTCAATGACCCCTGCACCCCTGGCTCCAAGGGCAGCGCGTGCCCCCCCGCAGCCCCCCTGTTCCCATACAACATGCCACTGGCCTACCTGTTCAGCGTTGGGGTCTCCTTCCTCATCACCTGCATCCTGCTGGTTTACTGGTGGGTCAGCAGCACCTACGGCACTGCCAGCCTTCCCCCTTCACTCAGCCCTGATCCCTGATGCCCTCTCCCTCAATGCAGCGTGTCCTGCTCTTTTCGGGAGAGCGTGGGAAGCTCCATGGGGGACCTGGCTGTCAAAGTCTTCTGCGCCTGGGACTTCAAGGTGATCCAGAGGCGCTCAGTGAAGCTGCAGTGTGAGAACTTCTGCACCCAGCTGAAGGTGAGGAGCTGGGTGATACAAACACCCCCAATCCCACTCTTGCATCAGCGCTTTGTCCATCATCCCTCTAGGTCCTGCCACAGTGCAGTGGGACAGACCCTTGCTCTGGACACGGAGCAGGTTTGGCAGCTCTGGCACTGCTCTCTTCCAGGAGCTGCTGGCAGAGCAGCGCTCCCGCTCCCACTCCCAGAGCCTCTGCCAGCGCCTGAGGCACTGCATCATGGTACTCCTGGCCTGGACCCTGGCACTGGGCTCGGTGCTGGGCTGCACACTGGCTGTGCACCACTTGTCTAAGCACATGCATGTGGTGAGTGCCAGCCCTCGCCCTGGGGTTGGAGGGACGTGGCAGGGGTAGCGGGGAGGGAGGCAGGGGCAGCCCCGTTGCAGCTCTTCTCCTGGCCTGGATGTTTGCTGCCTTCCCTAAGGATGCCTGGCTGCCCAAGTCCGTGTGCTCACCACAGTACCTGCTCACCAGGTTCAGCAGGAGCAGCGAGCATGGGGCAGTGGCAGGTGGCAGCAGGAAGCCATCCTGCTGGTCCTGCCCCTCGTGGTATCTCTCCTCAATGCACTGATGCCCCACCTGTACAACTTGCTGGCGATGTGGGAGAAGCAGGACTCCCCTGTGACACAGGTCTACGTGGCCATCTGCAGGTGGGCTGGCTGGGGCTATGGTGAAGGGCGAGTCCTCCACCCCCACCTGTGGCATGGGGGATGCTTTGGGGCCAGGCACCCTGTCTGTGGGGCTTGGCCCCTCCTTCCCCTGGGCTCAGGGGCTCCTGGCCCTGCTCCTGCTCTCCAGGAACCTCATTCTGAAGATGGTGGTCCTCAGCCTGCTGTGTTTCCAGTGGCTCAGCCGGAGTGTTGTCTGCTCAACAGAGGAGGTCAGCACTGCTGCCCTGGGGCTGTGAGGGGCCAGGCTCAGCATGGGGCCATGGAAGGAACTGGTGGTTTCTTCCTTATTAGATATTAGGAAGAAATTCTTCCCTGTGACAGTGGTGAGGCACTGTGCACAGGTTTGCCCAGAGCAGCTATGGCTGCCCCATCCCTGGAAGTGTTTAAAGCCAGGTTGGACAGGTCTCGGAGCAACTTGGTCTAGTGGAAGGTGTCTCTGCCCATGGCAGGAGGGTGGAATGAGATGAGCTTTAGGGTTCCTCCAACCCAAAGCATTCTGTGATTGTATGTCACCCTTGCTTGTATCTCTAGTGCTGGGAGACATGTGTGGGGCAGGACCTTTATCGCTTTGTGGTGATGGATTTCATATTCACCTTGCTGGACACGCTCTTTGGGGAGCTGGTGTGGAGGTAACGTGCCCCAGGATGTGTCCCCCCCCCCGGTGTTGCGTGCCTGCACGGCCCCAGCTCTCTGGTGTGCCCAGGCTCTGCTACATCAGAGTGGGAAGGTGGGTGCAAGGGTCCCCCTGGGCAGTGTGGAAGCAGAGCTTTGCTCCTCTCCAGGCTGATCCTGGAGAAGAGGCTGAGGCAGAGGCCCGAGTTTGACATTGCCCGAAATGTGCTGGAGCTGATCTACGGGCAGACCCTGACCTGGTGAGATGTCTCTGCCTGATGTGGCTCCTTCCTCTGCTGGCAAATACCTTGTGTTCCTCAAGAGCCCCGTGGGTGCCCCAGCTGTGCCCACCAGTGGCTCCCTTGGGGCTCAGACCCAGGCGAGCTCGTCTTCCCCCCATTCCCAGGCTGGGCATTCTCTTCGCTCCACTCCTGCCGGCCGTGCAGATGCTGAAGCTGCTGCTGCTGTTCTATATCAAAAAGGTGTGATTCCCTCTGCCCCCTGCAGTTCCCCACTGGTGACACAGCAGTGACACTGTGCCCTGCCAGTGCCAGCCTCTGCTGCAGCAGCAGTGCTGCACAGAGCAGCCCCGTCCTGGTGGGACTGAGCAGAGGTTGCTGGGGAGAGGGTGTCCAAGCTCACTTGGCTTCCAGCGGGTAGGAGGGAGAGGACAGCAGGGTGGGGGCCACACTTCAGGAGCCGGCAGCCCACAGGACGCTGCTCCCTGTTCACAGACCAGCCTGATGCGGAACTGCCAGTCCCCCAGCAAGCCCTGGCAAGCGTCGCATATGAGCACCATTTTCATCACCCTGCTGTGCTTCCCCTTCTTCCTGGGTGCAACCATCTTCCTCTCCTACACCATCTGGTCGTGAGTACCCACCAGGCCATGGCATGGGGCACAGGACCCCTGGCAGCCTGGAGACGGAGGGGCTTGGAGACACCATGCCCCCCAACCCCCACATCCCCAGCGCCAGGCTGTGCAGTGCTGTCCCAGGCAGGGAGGTGCTACCCAGCCACTGGCTTGTGCCCACTTCCTCCAGCTGTTCACGGGTGTTCCTGGTGCAGGACACAAGGATGAAGATCCCTGGAGATGCTGGGGACAGCGAGGCTGGGTCCCAGGAGGGCTGGATGTCTGAGACAGGCAGTGCCCTGGGCTGGGGGCAGTGGCTGCTGGGCTGCCCATTGCTCTGACCACCCTGTCGGTCTGTCTGCTCAGGGTGCAGCCATCAGAAACGTGTGGACCCTTCCGGGGGCTAGAAACCATCTACAAATCAGGGAAGAGCTGGGTGCTAGTGCTGCAGAAGTCCAACCCCAACATCACTTGGTTCGCCTGGGTCCACCAGCACCTGGTGGAGAACACCTTCCTCCTGTTCTTCATGTCTGGGGCCCTCCTGTGAGTATAGACCAAAGCCCAAGGCTGAATCCTGGGCCTTGCTTTGAGGGTCCCACTGTCATGGCCCTAAGCAGGGCTGGGAGCTGGGGTGACAATCCAGAGCCCTGTGCCCCATCCTGGTGCCAGGAGCACAGTGTTCCTCAGCTTCCTGCCCAGTTGCCACCATCCCCTCCTGTTGTCGCAGAGCTGTGATCTACTTCTACATCCAAGTGGTGAGAGGCCAGCAGAGGGTCATCTGCCTGCTCAGGGAGCAGATTGCCAAGGTGTGTGAGCGCTGCACCCTGTCCCTGCCCGTCCTGGCTGCTCCAGGCCTGGTCCAGCCCCAGGACTGCCAGTTCAGGCTCTGGCCCTGGCAGCACTGCCACTCAGCTGTCCCACGGCTCTGTTGTTGCAGGAGGGGGAAGATAAGATATTTCTCATGCAGAAGCTTCACTCCGTTTATGAGCAGCGAGAGAGACGTGCCTGAGGCCCAGGTAAGGCTGGCATGAAGGGCTGGATCTGTCCATCACAATACTGTGCTGGAAGCTGCAGGACCACAGGATGCTGGGGAAGATCCTCCCTGCTTGCTGTGGCCAAGGACCCTTTGAGGCATGTCAATAGAAATGCCATGGCACAGGGATGCAGGTGCTCCTGCTGCCTGCAGCTGCTGGGATGCAGCACATGCAGAACTAGGACTGCTGTCACACCCCAGGGCACAGCAGTGGGGCTGCCTCACCAGCACAGTCCTGCCTGTGGGTGATCACTGCTTGCAGAGAACAGCTCTTCAGCTCTCCTCCCTACCAGCACACTGACCCCATGGAGAATGGCCCTGGGCTGTTTTCAGAATCCTTTGGAGACAGCAGAGCTTTCTGGATGGAGAAACCTGCAGCCCATTTCACGTTGTCCAGGGGCAGCAAGGATGGAACTGGGAGCTGACAGGCACTGACAGGGCTGACCCAGCTCCAGCCCTGTGCCTGGCTCGCCAGGAGAGCAGCTGTCTGATCCCAGTCCCACGAAAAAGGCCTCTGGGCCACCCCAGCAGCCCTACACACACTGCACCAGCTGGCAAGACGGACTCAGAAGAACCACTGTGGTGCTGGGCTGAGCAGGGACCCCGTGGGCTCAGGCTGACCTGGCCCATTAAAGTGCTGCTGCACAGGAGGGCTCTGGCTGGTGTCTGGACCTGTTGGGCTGGAAGCAGGCAGGTGGGGTTGGTGCGTCAGCGCTGGTTGTGGTGGTGACTCGGCAGCTGTGTCAGGGTGTGCTCAGACTCCTCGGCACCGCCTGCTTGCCCATCTGGCTGCCCAGGGCAGAGCACAGCTCAGCCCACACCGCTGGAGTGAGGGCCACTGTTGCCCTGTGAGCCGTGAGCCACTGTGGGCAGTGTCTGCAGCCCCCGGCACCGAGAGCTGCTCCCCTCCATGGCGCACTGCTGGCAGCCCCAGGCCCTGGGACAGCAGCTGCCCCTGTGCCACAGCACTGACAGGCCCAGGGCAGGATGTGCCACTGTGTCTGCCAGGCACAGGCAGCCACCAGTACCCCGTGACTTGGCACTGGCACCGCCGGGTGAGGCAGCTGGGCCAGGCCGGGCCGTCAGCGCAGGCACAGGACGGGTTATTGTCATGGACAGACACTGGCCATAAGTGTGGGCATGGGGTGGGTCCTGCACACAGCCCCAGCCCTTCTTGGGATGCATTAAGAGGAGTATTGCCAGCAGGTCACAGAGGTGATCCTGCCCCTCTACCGAGCCCTGGTGAGGCCACATCCGGAGTGCTGTGTCCAGTTTTGGGCTCCTTAGGACAAGAGGGACATGGAGCTCCTGGAACAGATCCCACAGGCTACAGAAATGATTAAGGGACTCGAGCATCTCTTATGAGGACAGGTTGAGGGAGCTGGGCCTGTTCAGCCTCAAGAAGAGATGTCTGAGAGGGGACCTCATCAGTGTCTGTCAGTATCTGCAGGGAGGTGTCAGAGGATGGACCAGATTCTGCTCAAGGGTGCCAAGCAATAGGACAAGAGGCAACAGGAAATTCCACCTGAATATAATCCTGATGGGCCCCTTCCAACTCAGCATATTCTACGATATTCTATGAGAAAGAACTTCTTTCCTCTGCAGTGACCACACACCAGAACAGGCTACCCAGAGAGCTGGTGGAGTCTCCCTCACCGGAGATACTCCAGAACCATCTGGATGCAATCCTGTGCCATGTGCTCTGGGATGATGCTGCTTGAGCATGGAGGTTGGACCAGACAACCCTCTGTGGTCTCTTCCAGCTTGACCCATTCTGAGATTCTCTGAGCCCAAGTGAGTGCTGGGGAGCAGCCACGGGCTGGAACTTGCTACAACTTGTGAGACATCCCTGACTGAGACATCCCTGTCAGTGGACCTACCCCAGCTCCTGACACCCACCCAGGTTCCCCAGTCCTTCCACACCTTTCCCCAGGTCACCCCACTGTGGCTGGACTGGCATGATGCCTGTAGGGCCAGAGCTGCTGGCAGGAGCCCCATATGCACTCAGTCTCCAACCTGGGCAGCCTTACCAGCCCCTGCCCTGCTTAGCCCAGCTCAGATGCTACCCTAGCCCCCAGCCCCACTGCAGCAACCCCTCCTGTGCTCAGAGGTGCCAGCACAGTCTGGCCTCTGAGCCTTCTGCTCATCCCTTCCCCAAAAGCCTGGAGTTTCCTCCCAGGCACAGGGCAGCCACCAGCCTGAACAGTTTGGTCAGAGTTTTACTGTGAAGTCCCACGGGGATACAGTCTGTCACCAGCCAGTGACACTGTTCCAGGCCCTGCTCCCAGCACCACACAAGGCAGCTGCTCTCCGGCCACCTCCTTTGGTGACAGAATTGTCCTGGGCTGCTGCAGGCACCTGGCAGGGTCGGGGTCAATGGGGGTTTCCAAGGGTGGCCCGAAGCCACTGCAGGACATCGGCCAGACCGGTCCCGTCGCGGGCGCTGGTCTCCAGCATCGTGATGGGCTGCGTGGCACAGGACACGATGTCCTGCATGCGGAACAGTGACTTCATCTCCAGCAGCGACATGTAGCAGGGCAGGTCACTGCAGTGGGGAGAGGGGGGCTGCATTAGCCCACCACAACAGCTCCCAGCTTGGGGGTCTACAGCCCACGAAGTGCAGCAAAGTGCAGCTGCTACCCCCGGGCAGCCCCACCCTCCGAGCTGATCCCCCTCCTCACATCTTGTTGAAGAGCACCAGGACGGGCACGGAGGCGAGCGGCGCCGCCGAAAGGACGGAGAGCAGCTGGATGCAGGACGAGGAGACCTGGGTGGGGTTGGAGGCATCGACCACGAACTGCAGGGGGAGAAGGGAAAGCGGGGTGCGGGTGTGCCGAGGGCAGCCCCGGGCGCCGGGCCAAAGCAGGGCACGGAGGAGGGAGATCTCACGGGGTGCCGGTGCCGCTCACCAGAAGAGCGCTGCACTCGCTGTAGTAGCTGGGCCAGATGGGGCCCATGCAGCCGCCCAGCTCCCGCACCGTCACCTTCCGCGGCAGCCGCAGGTCGGTCAGGTTGGTGCCCACCTGCGGGACAGGCGCTGGGCTGGGTGCGGCCGTGCCCGCCGCCCCCCGCCGCCCCTCGGCCCCGCCGGGCCCTGCCTACCGTGGGCAGCGTGGCCGGGGGCTCGCCCAGCCCCGCCGGCTCCTCGGCGCTCAGCTGTGCCGCGCGTTAAGGACTCGCGCTGAGGAGGGGAAGGGGCTGCCCGGACCCCCCCGCCCCCGCCGGTCCCCCCGGTGCCCCCGTGCCCGGTGGATATGGCGTAGCCGCCGCACCAAGAGGCTCTTGCCGCCGCCCGCCGCCCCCAGCAGCAGCACCGTGGGCGGGGGCCGAACCGCGGCCATCGCGGCCCCGCCCCGGCGGAACCGGCCCCGCCCCGGCGGAAGCCGGAAGCGGAAGGGCCGCGGAGGGGCGGGGACGGACCGGGCCGGAGCTGTCGGGCCGGGCCGGCGGCGGGAGGACACCATGGGGCGCGGCAGCGGCACCTTCGAGCGGCTCCTCGGTACCGGCGCGGCCCCTTCGGCGGGCGGGGCGGGCTCGGGCTGGGGTCCGCAGCAATCGGCCCCGGAGAGGGCGGGCCCGGGGCACGGCGCTGCCCGGGCCGGGGCTCGGTGCCGCAGCCCGATGCTGGCCGGGAGGAGCGGGAGCGGTGGGGCCGAGGTTACCGAGGGCCCCGGGATGTCTTAAAGGGGAGAGAGGGGTGGTGCCTTCCGGGAGACATCGGAGGTTTGTTCCTGAGCCTCGGGACAGCGCCGCGCCCGGGGCGCTCCCGCGACACGTCGGTGGCGGAGCGGAGCCGCGGGGAGCGGCCGCTCACGGCATCCCGGTGGGTTTATTCCTTACAGATAAGGCCACGAGCCAGCTCCTCCTGGAGACGGACTGGGAATCCATCCTGCAGATCTGCGACATGATCCGGCAGGGAGACACCCAGTGAGTGCTCCTGGGCTTTCGGACGCGCTGTGGGCACAGCTCTCCTGTCTGACCCTTCGGGGGTCTTGGACCTGCCAGCCCGTGGGAGCACACGTGTCTGTCCCCTTCCACAGGAGCTTTGGAAGGGCAGTACAGCACACCTCAATGTGCTGACATTCTTCCCTGACCTCAGGGGTTACAGGTTACCCCTGGCCTGAAATCCTCAGGGAAACTCAAGCTTGAATGTGCTTATTCCTTCCCAGTTTCCTCCAAGGAATTGTGTACCCCTGAGCTAACTGTGCCCTCGTGTCAGAGGGGGGGTTGGCGGGTTGGCAGCAGCAGGTGGGATCTCCCCTAAGATCCTTGATCCCCTGAGGATGTGTCCTCTCTTTTGTACCCAGAGCGAAATACGCTGTCAACGCCATCAAGAAGAAAGTGAATGACAAGAATCCCCACGTGGCCCTGTATGCGCTGGAGGTAACAGCACCGGACCGGGAGCACCGCGGGGACCTGGGGAATGTCCCCTCTCACCATCCTGCCTTCAGGCTGCACAGCTTCCCTGCCTGGGGCACAGCATGGAGCCAGCCTCCTCCTGGCTCTGGCACAGAGGTTTTGGGATGATCAGGCCGGGGCCTTCATGCTTTAGGTCTGTCTTGGCTTTGGAACAGGCAAAGCTGGGACTTGGGCCACTGTCCCTGGGGTCAGACTCCAGAGAACAAAGGCCCCCCAGGCCCCTGTGGAGCTGAAGAGCAGCTGGTTCCCAGCATGAGATATGGATTGACACAGCCCCAGTGTGCCTCATTGCTTAAATAGTGCCCTGTGTTCAGCCTGTACAGTGCACTGGCAACACCATGGGTTGCAGAGGAGGCAGGAAACCGTGGGCTGATGTTGTTCTCGGCCCTTGCAGGTCATGGAGTCAGTGGTTAAAAACTGTGGCCAAACAGTTCATGACGAGGTGGCCAATAAACAGACCATGGAGGAGCTGAAGGAAATACTCAAGGTAAATTGATTTGTTTTTCTATCATTTTTTTTCTGGAAAAGCACCAGCAGCAGGAGGAAATGTGTGTGTCCTCTCCTGCATTCCTTTTGGGTGAGGAACAGAAGGGAAACTGGGAGTGCACTCCAGAAAAGAGCAAACTATCATGTGGTGTGAAGGGGTGAGTGTAGGGAGCGAAGGAGGATCTCTGGGAAGAGGAGATGTGGTGGAAGCAGAGGTTTGGCTGTGCTGTGAACGGGCAGGAATGTGCTGTAGAGGCCTGGACCATTCCATGATAAATGTTCCTGGATGCAACACTTGGCTTGGGACAGCTAAGGAAACCAGGTGATGGCCTGGCACCTGCATTGAGGACCTGGGGAGTGGTGAGGTGAATTCCCTCCCATAGAACAGTGTGAGACACACAGGTAGGTAAAGCAGTAAAGGAAAAACCAACAGGAGCTTCCTCTGTGTTGTGGCCATTTCACCAGCCTGTAGAATAGTTCAGGAGTTCTGCAGGATGTGACCCTGGTTGCTGGCACTGACAAGATTTGTCACAGGCTACCACCAGTCTGATGCCTGCAGGAGCTCTGTGTGTCCTTGGTCTGGAGAATTCCATGAGTGGAGTGGAAATGAGAACTCCTGTCTCCCGCTCCCAGAACAGCAATGCCCAGACAAGAGCTTGTTAGCATCGTGCTGTTCCTTCCTAACAGCTCCTGTCTTCCACCAGAAATAAACAGCCAGATGACCCAGATCCTTGCAGGATGAGCTGCGTGAGCCCTGTCACCTCACATACTGAGCAGGGTGTCTCTCCTGTCACCTTCCTGTTAGGGCTGACTCAGTCTCCATGCAGGATCTCCTCCCAGGAGGGAACACTACTTCAGTGGGACAGCCAGGTGTGGTAGCACAGCCTCTCCAAGGGCTGAGGAGATCAGATCAGATCCAGGGATTTTGTGGTTCTCTCAGTCCTTGCCTGCCTCAGGAGTTTCACAACTGCCCTATTTTCCTCCCACACTTGGAACTTTGGTGCTCGTGAATGCCCAATGCTGGTAAAACAATTCAAGTTCTGATGAAGTTCGGGGCTGTGACATGTGTGGAATGCAGGATCTTGCCAAATCTTCCAGTAGTTGGACCTCCAGGAATTGTCAGTAAGTCACACTGTGTGGACTGAGCTCTTGGCTGAAATTGGAGCTTGACAGTGCTCCTGTGCTTCCTGGGGCATTTCTGGAGCAGCTGGTCATGTGGATGCAATGACTTGGGCAGCTGAGGACAGGGCATCTCCAAGGCTGGCTGAGCTCAGAATAGGCTTGCCAAGTTTTCTCCAGCTCCTGAAAGTGTGATACAGTTGCCCCTGCCTCCAAAGGGCAGGCGCCCCAGCTGTCCTCACTGTGTCACATTCTGAGATGGCTTTGAGTATTCCTGGGCCGGAGGTGCTGACACCTCCAGGCACCCCCAGCACCATCAGTGCCCGGGCGAGGCAGGCCGTGCTGTTCTGGGCAGTTGAAGGTCCCACCGTGTTCCAAGTGTGGGATGAGCAGCTCTCTTGAGGGGAGCTGCTGGGTGGGCTGGGCTGCTGTGGGTCCCGGAGCCCCTGTGCCTGGCCCTGGGCGTTTGCTCAAAGTATCAAGGCCACAGACCCGTTCAGTTGGTCTGTGCTGCTCTGTTGTTCCTGCCGAGGGGGGCAGTGGGGCAGCCGAAGGGGTCTGTCATTTGTGTTGTGCATCGTCCTCACTGTGGGTTTCTGACAGCTCTTGTTTCTCATGAGTACTCTAAACTCTCTCTTTCCTGACTGGTATTTCTGGCTTCTCTTTATGGGGGTTCACACCATCCTTTGGGTTTCAGGCGCTTTTTCTCAGATGTTTTCTCCTCCCTTCCTGTGCAGAGGCAAGTGGAGACAAGTGTCCGCAGTAAGATCCTGTACCTCATCCAGGCCTGGGCTCACGCCTTCCGCAATGAGCCCAAGTACAAGGTGGTGCAGGACACCTATCAGATAATGAAGGTTGAAGGTGAGGACCGTGGGCACAGGTTGGGGGACACCTGGCCAAGCAGCTCTGCTCTGCAGGAGCCTTGGCAGGACCTGCCTGATGTGAGCAAAATCTGGACTTGCAGCACTGAGCTTTTTCTTGGTGCCTGATACCCAACAAACCCCTTGCAGTGACTGAATCCCACTGCAGAGATGGGACAGCCCTGTGGTCCCAGGATCGGGGGTGCCTTGCTCTGGGCCTCCAGCCCAACCAGAAGTTCAGGGCTGGCGAGAAGACCTGAACAGCAGGAGGTGCAAATGTTCTTGGGGAGACTGACAGCAAGTCAGTGTGTCCTCTGGGGTGGGATTTGCTTTGAGGCAGTTCCTTCCTCCCAGGCTTTCATTCCTGCTCCCAGGATGGGTCCATGCTCCCCCTTTCTGACAGAGTATTGGTGTGACGCTTTTCCTCCTATCCCAGGACAGCAGTGTCCCCTTCAAGGGCAGGGACATGCTGCTGCCTCTGCCTCCTGTGCACCAGAACCTCTGTGGGCAGTGTCAGAGCCTGGAGGGCCAGTCCCCCCAAACTGGTGTTGACACACTCTGGCCATTCAAGGCCAGAGTCACACAGCCCTACCTGCCCACCCAGTGGGCTTTTTATCCCCCCATGCTCAGTTCAAGGTCTTGAGAAATAAGAAGCCTTATCCAGAGGTTCCTTATGTCCCTTATAAGTGCATAATGGAAACCATCAGGGATTGTCTTGAGAGTGAGGCTGAGGGGAGGCTGATGCTGGTGTGTCAGAACAAGATACCAGTCAGGGCAGGAGGTGGTGCTGAGCTGGATCTGGTGTTTGTCCTGGCACCTACTGCATGAGACTGCAGGCACCAAGGCCCCCCTGTGCCAGAGGATTCCTTTCACAATGGGACTCTGCTTCTCCTGCAGGTCATGTCTTCCCGGAGTTCAAGGAGAGCGATGCCATGTTCGCTGCTGAGAGGGTGAGCTGTGTGGTGGGGGGAGCTGGCACTGCAGGACAGACCTGCCCTCCCATCCTCTCCCTGCGAAACCTGCAGGTCTTGCATTCCTCCCTTTCATGCAGACTGGAGACCTTGCTGGGAGAACTGACGGGGACAGGGAGTCAGTCCCATCATTCCCCTTTCTTGGTGGCCTTGCATCATCTTGGCAGGCTGAACATGGCAAGGCATTGCTGAAGTGATCACTATGCAGACATGTTCCTAGAGAGCTTTGTGCTAAGTGTGAAAGTGTCACAGTCTCTAAGGAACACAAGAGGGGATAACTTGTGGGGATTAATATTTCCTGTTGAGCTGCAAGTGCCTCCATTCTCCCCCATGCACGAGAGCCCTGTTAGACATTGGAGCTCCTGAAAGGCCCAGTGCAGACACTGTCTTTGAGGCTCTACTCCCTCCTTACATGATTTCCCTTGACCCTGACAGGCTCCAGACTGGGTAGACGCTGAGGAGTGTCACAGGTGCCGAGTGCAGTTTGGTGTCGTGACGCGGAAGGTGGGTGCTGCTCCTGCCCCTTTGGGTTTCTTGGCCCTGCACAGCCCTTGGGACTGGCAGAGCTCCCTGCAGGACTCTCTGCGTGGAAATGTGCTGGGGACAGACCGTGTTCCCTGGCCACTGGCAGGGAAATGCTGGGAGTATCTGAGTGTGTTGTCTAATGGAGAAGGAGTGTCTTGCTGCTACACTGATGTCTCCCATCCTTCACAGCACCACTGCCGGGCCTGCGGGCAGATCTTCTGTGGGAAATGCTCCTCCAAGTATTCCACCATCCCCAAGTTCGGGATTGAGAAGGAAGTGAGAGTCTGTGAGCCCTGCTATGAGCATCTCAACAAGTCAGTACCCTTCGTGGTGGGTTTCTTTGCTTGCGAGAGCTGGGACTGTGAGGGGGGAAGCATGATGTGGAGCCAGTTCCCTGCAGAGCAGGGCAAGGGTGCTTCCCAGGCTGTGCAGGCTGGGCTGGCCCCCTTCCTTCCCAGGAGCAGGGTTTGCTGCTGAAACATTGTGCAGAGCTGGGGCTCTGCTGCAGAGGAGGGAGCGTTCAGTCCACTGTCACCTCTCACTGCAGGAAGGCTGAGGGCAAAGCTGCTGCCACCTCCGAACTGCCCCCCGAGTACCTGACCAGCCCTCTCTCTCAGCAGTCCCAGGTGAGTGGCTGCCCCGTAGGTGATCTGGTGATCCTGACCTGTTTGTTGACCCCATTACCGACCACCTCCTCATCTTTTCACTTCAAGCTGCCTCCAAAGCGCGACGAGACAGCTCTGCAAGAGGAAGAGGAGCTCCAGCTGGCTATTGCCTTGTCTCAGTCAGAGGCTGAGGAGAAGGAGAGAATGGTTTGTGCACTGCTGGGATCTGGGAGGGGTCATTGCTCTTCAGCCCAGGTGTACTGGGCCATAACAGATCTCTGGGCATGTCCTGGCGTGAGCAAGGTGCAGGGCCTGTGGAATGAGAGGGTGAAAGCAGAGCCAGGCATGGGCCGTGTTGCAGTTGGTTTGGAGGAGTCTGGACAGTCCCTGAGTTGGCAATTTTCTCTTTTGCAGAGGCAGAAAACAACCTACTCCATGTACCCTAAGGCTGAGCCCACCCCTGTCACGTCATCGGCTCCCCCGGTCAGCACACTCTACTCCCCGCCCGTGGTACGTCCATGGGAGCCCTGGGCGTGAAGGCCACTTCCCGAGCCCGAGTCTGCCCTGCTTGTGTCCAGTTTAATCCTGTTCTGAGGGAAAATAGTTGCCCCATTCAACCCCTTGCTCCTTCACTGTGTTTTGAGCAAGAAGGTCTGTTCCTAGGTGGCATTTAGGTGCCTCTGCTGCTTCCCGGAGCTGTAGCGTGTGTCCCCTTTGAGGCTCTTGCTGGTGCTCAGCACTGGTGGTTGTACATGGCCAGGTCCGATCCAGACATCTGTGTGGGACCTGGGGGGTCTCTGGTTTCTCTGAACTGATTTTCTCTGTTTGTCTCTTCCCAGAATTCCTCTGCTCCCTTGGCTGAGGACATTGACCCAGAGGTAAGGATCTCAGCCCTGTTAGTCTGTGGCACAGGCTTGCTTCCACGAGGCAGCAACGCTCATCTTCCTTCTCTTCCTGGCAGCTGGCTCGGTACCTGAACCGCAACTACTGGGAGAAGAAACAAGAGGAGGTTCGCAAGAGCCCCACGCCGTCAGCACCCCTGTCCCTGACAGAGCCGACTGCGCAGCCTGGGGAAGCCCACCCCGCCCCACTCGGGGTGGTTGAGGTAAGAGAGGGCCCGGACCTGGGTCTGGCACCTGCCAAGGGGCAAGAAGCACCGGACTCCTTGGCTCTGCAGGCTGGCTGCCAGCTCTTGGCACCGGGGGGTCACGGCTATCGGCTGCCTCGTCCTTCCTTCCAGCAGCAGTACCAGAATGGCGAGTCTGAGGAGAACCACGAGCAGTTCCTGAAGGCGCTGCAGAACGCAGTCACCACGTTCGTCAACCGCATGAAGAGCAACCACATGCGAGGCCGCAGCATCACCAATGACTCCGCCGTGTTGTCCCTTTTCCAGTCCATCAACAACATGCACCCGCAGCTGCTGGAGCTGCTCAACCAGCTGGACGAGCGCAGGCGTGCGTGGGAGCTGGGGGAGCTGCTGGCCCTGGGCGTGGGCGGGCAGCTGCCGGGGCTTCCCCAGTGCCAGCGTTTGCATTCCTGTGACACAGCCTCTCCAGAGACTAGTGAGGAGTGCAGGGGTGGTCTGATGCTCTGTCCCCGTGTCCCTGAGCCTGTCCCTTCCCTCCCCAGTGTACTACGAAGGCCTGCAGGACAAACTGGCCCAGATCCGGGATGCGCGTGGGGCTCTGAACGCACTGCGGGAGGAGCACCAGGAGAAGCTGCGCCGCGCAGCAGAGGAGGCAGAGCGGCAGCGCCAGATTCAGCTGGCCCAGAAGCTGGAGATCATGAGGCAGAAGAAGCAGGTAAGGCAGAGAAGCGTGTCCAGGATATTTCAGGCCTGCCTGTGCCATGGATCAGCCCAGGGCTGACAGGGACAGCTGTCCTAGTGGGAGGGGGTCTGTAGTGTCCTGGCTCCGAGCCGTCGCGGTCCCATGTCCGCAGGAGTACCTGGAGATGCAGCGTCAGTTGGCCATCCAGCGACTGCAGGAGCAGGAAAAGGAGAGGCAGCTGCGCCTGGAGCAGCAGAAGCAGACCATCCAGATGAGAGCCCAGATGCCAGCCTTCTCATTGCCCTATGCCCAGGTACAGCTGCTGGGCCAGGAACCCTCCTGCCAGGTCCCAGGGCCTGCAGCCTAAGGCTGGCTTTCCTTCTCCCACCAGCTCCAGGCCATGCCAGCAGCCAGCGGGGTGATATACCAGCCCTCTGGGCCCACCAGCTTCCCTGGCACCTTCAGCCCAGCTGGCTCTGTGGAAGGCTCTCCTATGCACAGCGTGTACATGAACCAGGCTGCACAGGGAGGCACAGGGCCATACGCCGCCATGCCCGTCACCGGGACTGGTACGTTGGGCAGCTCATCCCACAGGGGTGGGGGTGAGCCAAGGTGGTTGCTCTAACCTCTGCCCTCTCTGCCCAGATCCCAGCATGGTGAATGCCTACATGTACCAGCCGGGGGCCGGCAGCGGGCAGGGGGCTCAGCAGGGGACAGCAGTGCCCACCACCACCCCAGCATACTCATCCTACCAGCCCACGCCCACGCAGGGCTACCAGGCAAGTGAGGCAGCACAGCCTGTGGCCTGCTGAGGTGAGGGCTGGGGGCCTGGGGCAATGTACCCCACCTCATCAACGGGATCTCTGAGCACGAGGAAGGATGGGCTGGTTGGTCCCAGACCTCCAGATCTGCTGCTCTCACTGCGGGAGTGGGCTGGGGTCGGAGCCAGTTCCAGGCTCTGGGGTCTTGGCTGGAGCTGTGAGCCATCGCTGCCTGCGCCGCCTCTGACCAGGCTCTCCCCACAGAGCGCGGCCTCGCAGTCGCAGAGCATCCCGGCCATCTCCCAGGCCCCCCAGTCGGGTGCCATGGGCTACATGGGCAGCCAGTCCGTCTCCATGGGCTACCAGCCCTACGGCATGCAGGTGAGTGTTCCCCGCTTGGGCATGGGGGGGATGAGGTGTGGGTAGGCTCCAGCCTATGGAGTCGTCCTGGAGGAGACCTGGCAGAGGCTGGGGTCTGTCACCCCTGCCCCACGGGTGCTGCGTGTCCCTTGGCCCCTCTGACACCCACCCCCTCTCTCCCACAGGGTCTCATGTCTGCCCTCCCAGGCCAGGATGCAGCTCTGAGCAGCCTTCCAGCCCAGCAGTCCTACATGCCTGGGCAACAGCCCCTCTACCAACAGGTAAGTGCCACCAGCCCAGGGGGTGAGGGCCCCATGGGGGTCAGAACCCAGTGGGGCATGTGTGCTGATGAAGCCATATGCTAATGAAACCACTTTGTCTGTTCCAGGTGGCCCCAGCCGGGGGGCCCCCCCAGCAGCAGCCTCCACCGGCGCCAGCCCCCGGGCAGCAGCCCCCGGGCAGCGGAGAGGCCCAGCTCATCTCATTTGACTGATCAAGGCCACAGGGCATGGGGGACCTTGGGGGTCCTGTGTAACACTACTCTTCATCCAGAATCACTCTGTACTTCGACTGCTCCTCCTGTCCCCTGGCCCCATGTCCGGGGGCAGTGGTGCCGCAGGCTCTGGGGACCAAGCAGCAGGGGCACAGCCCCCTGCCCCCGACTGCCCGGGGCTGCTGCCCCCGGCTCACCCACCCACCCCCCACTCCTCCCTGGCAGCCGGCGGCCCCTGGGCCCGGGCAGGAGCTCGCCCGGTCCCTGCCGTTGCCCCGGGACTTGTGGCCGCGGGCCCCGAAGGAGCTGCGCTTTCGCCCTGCCCGGTCCTCGGCGCCAGCTTCGCCCTGTCCCCGCTGAGTCCCGCTCCCCGCAGTGCCCTCCCGGGCCCGAGGCCCCTCGCCGGGCCGGGCCCGTCCCGTCCCCGCCCCTCGCGGGGGAGACCGAGCGCGAACGGTGACAATAAAGCGTTGGAACGAGCTGCGGCCTCGTGTGCTGGGTTGAGGGGCGATGCCACCGGACTTTGCCTACACCTCCCAGGGCAAATCGCTTCGCTCCGCCCCGCTCGGCCGTGTCTCCGGCGCGGCGCGGGGCCCGCCGGGAGCGCGGGGCGGAGCGCTCGGTGTCCTCGGGGCCGCCATGCTGCCCGCGGTGCTCCCCGCCGCGCTCCCCGCCGCCCGCCGGGCGCTGCTGCCGCCGCGCCTGCCGCACCCGCCGCGCCCCGCGCCCCGCGCCCCGCCCGACCCCGCCGGGCTGCGCGCGCTCGGCACCGGCCCCGCGCGGCGCTCGGAGGCGCTGGCCGGGGCGCCGCTGGACACGGCCGCCAAGGAGTACTCGCCCAAGGTGCGGCAGCTGGTGCGGGACATCGCGGGGCTCACGCTGCTGGAGGTGGCCGATCTCAACGCGCTGCTCAAGGTGGGTGTGGGGGCGGCCCGGCTCCTCCCGGCTCCTCCCGGCCCGGCCGCGTGCGCCGCCTGACCGGCCGCCGGTGCCGCTGCTCTTCCCGCAGGAGACGCTGAAGATCCCGGACGTGGGGGTGATGCCCGCGGCGGCCGCCGTGTCCGCCCTGCCCGCCCAGGCGGCTCCACAGGTACCGAGAGCGGCGGGAGTGAGGCCCCGGGGCCCCACGCGCGGGCGGCGGGCGGGGCTGGTGGGCTTGGCCGCGGGGCTTCACCGCGCTCCTGATGCTTCCAGGAGGAGGAGGAGGTCCCGCTCAAGAAAGAGAAAACACATTTCACCGTCCGGCTGACGGAGCTGAAACCCGCTGACAAGGTGAAGCTGATCAAGGAGGTGAAGAACTTCGTGCCAGGAGTGAACCTCGTGCAGGTGAGCAGGGGCTGTCCCAGGCTCCGGTGTGTCGTCCCCAGGCCCACCTGGGTCCAGCAGTCGCTCTCTGTCTGAAGGGAGCCTGTATTCGTGTGTGCAGGAGCACAGTCTGCCTGTGTGAGCCTCAGTGCAGAGGCATGGACAAAGTGGGGAGCAAGATTTGGTTGTGTCTTTGGCATTTTCCCCTGGCAGAAGTGGAAGGATGAAGGAGGAGACCTAGAGCAAAGACCTCAGAGTCCTTCGTGCCAATCTCAGCTTCTCCAAACCTGAGAGCTGCTGTGAGCTTTCCTGCAGAGCTCAGGAGTCCCTCACTACAGCTCAGTTTGGCTTGCCTTTCCCAAAACCAATGTGTTTCTGAATGTAAATGAGTTTTTCTAATTCACACATCTTTCAATCCAGGCTTCCAGGTCTTTTCAGGGCTCTTCTTTTTGTAGGTGATGCTTCTTCCTCTTTTCTGGGAGGAAACTAGGCCTCTTACAGCCCTGGGCAGCATCTGAGCTCATGCCCTTGAGCCAGCGTGTGGGCTCAGCAGGTTGGGTGATGAAGCTGCTACTGGTAAAGTACTTAACGCACTGCAGTTCTCCACTGGGTGATGCTACCATATCTTGGGGTTAATAGTAGCACTTTCCATTTATCCAGCTGCAGCGTTGAGTATTGCAGAGTCTGCTCTTATTGTATTCTGGAATAGCAGAAAGGTTTGCAGATAATCTTCTGACCTGTTCCTGTTGCAAAGCCAAAAGAGAAGCTCGGCGGCACAGGTGCAAGTTTGGCTGCCCCAGAGGGATAATTACCTGACTGTCAGCCTGATTCCTCTGAAAACTGTTCATCCATTATTGGTCCGAAGCAAACATGAAAATAACAAACCCTGTAATGGATGCAATCAGCAGACAATTAACTGGAGAGCTGATGCTAAATGAGCTCGGGGTAGCACGTGGCACCTGTCGGACGAGCTGTTTGTAGGTGCCGGCTATTGCAGGCAAACTCCAGTGTGATGTACCCGGCCTGGCCCTTTGGTTAAAACATACACACAAAACAACTGGCTGCTGACAGGGCTTCTGCCTGTAGAAGTTGTGTTCAAAGTAGAGTTGATGCACTTTTGTTGTAAATTTTATGGCCATCCAGTTGAGGTGTTTTAATGAGGTTTGCAGGGGATCTCTTTGTGGCCTGATGGTTTGGAGGAGAGCATGGCTAGTGAGGACTTTGAGTGCTGGTGGGACCCAAACAGGTCAGTCCTGCGGCAACAACTGCGTGATGAGACAGGTGTGTGGTCAGCACACACCGGACTGAGGGCATCCTCGGTTCAGGAAGCTCATTGAGAGCCTCCCAGCAGACACTGACCCTGTGTCACTGCCAGTCCCGGGTTTGAGTGGGTTGGGAATGTGCTGCCTCTGCCCCGTGACTGCTGCTGTGTGGATCCCGCTTGGCTCGGGCCTTGCTCTTCCTCCCGCCAGGCGCCAGGAACAGCTGCTTCCCTTGACCAGGGCTGCTTTAGAATGGAGTCATGCCTTGGTGAGCAGGGTTCTGAAATGAATAACCTGGGTTGTGTTGCCTGTTCTCATGGAGCAAGCTGGAACAGGCTCCTGTCTGAACCCTGTCCTGGTGAGTGAAGGGATTCCTGCCCTGCCGAGCACTGGCCGTGCCTGCTCACCCCAGCAAAAAAAAAAGCATTTTCTGCCACCACAGATATGTTGTCACTGTACCCAACAGGAATCAAAAGGACAAAACCTTTTTGCCAGCGGCAGCCAGTCCGGTGGGCACTAAAGCCGCACCAAGCCACAGCAGAGAGCTGTGGCTTCTTACCTGGGAACCAGCTGGGGTTTGTTTCAAGGAGCCAAATAGCTTCACTGGTGCTGGGTGTAAGAGCAGGAGGGTCTGACCACAGCAGGGGCTTGTCCCCCCAGGCTCCCTTCCCTCCCTACAGCAGCACTGTTGTAAGTTCCTTAAATCAGCTCAGCAGCTTTTCAGCTTGCCTTAAGTATTGCACTGCTGCTTAGTACCAGTAGTTTTGCTTAGAAAGCCCCTAAAATGTCAAAACAATGTGTTCCAAGTATAATCTGTGCTGAAGCTCTGTTTTACCCGATGTAGCTGTGTCCAAACCCTGCACCGGCCTCCCCTCCTGCTGGCACAAGTATGTGAACCAAAACACAGACACTGAGCAGGGCTGGCCCAGTGCCAGGCAGCCACTGCCTTAGTAGGTCACTGCATGGGCCTCTGCCTGCACCCACTCCTGCATGGGCCAGAGGTGCACACCTGGGAGCACCACACCCATGCCGGGAGGAATTTAAGAGCAGCGAATCACTGGAAAAGGTTTCCCAGTGGATATACTGCTGCCCACGGTCAGGTTTAGCCACCTTCCGGTGGGATGTGCCAGAGTTCAAGTGAAAGTCTTGGGGTTTGCACTGGTCAGTGAGTTTCCCTGGTCATCTTAAGCAGAGGTCAGGCTCATGGCTCTAAATCCGATAATCTGGTTAGTGAAAGGCACTTTATGAGCCTCGTACTTTGTCCCTCCCACAGGCAAAGAAGCTGGTGGAGTCCCTTCCGCAGGAGATCAAGGCAAACGCCTCCAAGGAGGAAGCAGAGAAGATCAAAGCAGCGCTGGAGGCAGCAGGAGGGACTGTTGTTCTGGAGTAGTCTCACCCCAGAGGGACTGGCACAACGGCTGCTGCCCAAGCTGAGCCCGGACCTTTCCAAGCGCATGGCGCGGTGGGAGTGCTCTCCCAAAAAACACTGTGCTTTGGCAGAGCTGCTGCCTCCTTCCACTGTCACCATGAACTCTACCTTATAAATATAAAAAAAAACATGTAAAATGGTTCATCTATCAGCTCTGATTATCCCCATGCTCCATATTTGCACACTGGTAACGTTGCTCTTTCATAGAATCATGGAATGGTTTGAGTTGGAAGCGACCTTAAAGATCATCTCATCCCAACCCCTGCCATGAGCTGGGACACCTTCCACTACACCAGGTTGCTCCAATCCCCGTCCAACCTGGCCTTGGACACTTCCAGGGATGGGACAGCCACAGCTTCTCTGGGCAACCTGTACCAGGGCCTCACCACCCTCAGAGGGAAGAATTTCTTCCTATTATCTAACCTAAACCTACTCTCTCAGTGTGAAGCCGTTCCCTCTTGTCCTGTCAAGGCTCTCCTAAATAGTCTCTCTCCATCTTTCTTGTAGGCTCCCTTCAGGTTCTGAAGTTTGTGCCAGCACATCACCCCCCTCCTCATGGCATCTCCCCCTCTTAACGCTGCCTTTTGCTGATGGTCTCACCGCCCTGTTAGTTGTTAACGGGAAGAACCCACTTCCATAGGCTGTGGAGATGTGGGCAGGGCGGGAATGAGTACTCTGGAGCTGCTGATTATCCCCGCACTCTGCATGTGTGCACTGGTAACGCTGCTGTTTGTACCCGCGCATCCCCTGCCTCTTCACGCCGCTTTTTTGCAGATGCCTTCACCTCCCCGTTAGTTAATCCCCGTTAATTATTAACGGGAAGAAACCACTTCCGCGGGCTGTGGAGGGCGGGGAAGGATGATTCCGGAGCCTGGGGTTGCCGCGGCAGCCCCCGCCCGCGAGGCTGGGGGGGTGCGCGCCGCTCCCGGGCCGGGGGATGCGACGGCCGGGCCCGCCCCCCCTCCGGTACCGGGAGGAGGCGTGGCTTAACGGAAGGGGGCGTGGCTTAACGGAAGGGGGCGTGGTTTGTGGCAGAAGCGGCTCCCATGGCGGAGCAGCGCGTTTCGCGCTGGTACTTCGGCGGCCTTGCGTCGTCCGGGGCCGCCTGCTGCACCCACCCCTTGGACCTGCTGAAGGTGAGGGGGGGACACGCCGGGGGGCGGCTCTGATGGCGTGTGGGAGGCGGTTTAGGGGGATAGGGAGCGGGTTTGAGGAGCGCGGAGCGGCTGTGAATGGCTGCGGTGGTGTGGGGGGTGCTGTGAGGGGATGGGGAGGCGGTTAGTGCGGCGGGGAGGGGTTGGGGGGACGGTTATCGGGGCTGGTAGTGGTTCTGAGGGTCCCGGAGCGGCTGGGAGGGGTTGGGGAAGGGGTTAGGGTGAGTTGGGAGTGGCTATGGGGGTCCCGGAGAGGTTGCGGTGGGACGGGGAGCGGGTCTGAGGGTCCCGGAGCGGCTCTGAGGGACTGGGCTGCGAGACGGGGGGCAGCTGTGAGGGGACGGAGAGCAGGTCTGGGGGCTCCAGGGTGACTGTGAGGGGTCAGGGGGTGGCTCTGGGCGGCTGGAAGTGGCTGTGAGGGTCCATGAGAGGTTGCGAGGGGATAGGGAGCCATTCTGGGGACCTGCGGAGCGAGTCTGAGGGTCCTGGAGTGGGTTAGGGACCAGGAGACGGCTACCAGGGGAGGGGAGGTAGCTCTGAGTGGGCTGAGAGTGGCTATGAAGGTCCTGGAGAGGCTGTGAGGGGACGGGGAGCAGGTCTGAGGGTCCTGGAGCAGCAGCAGGACCGGCTGTGAGGGACCTGGGTGGGAGTGAGGGTCCCAGAGTGACTGCGGGGCCGGAGAACAGCTGCAGAGCCCCAGGGAAACAGCTGCCGGGGGCTGGTTCTGAGGGGCCGATTTCCGATTTGAGGCTCTGCGGGTACATGGCCCTGGGCTCAGGGAGGAGGGAGCCGGCGCTGGGGCCCGGGGACACAGCTGAGGGCTCACAGACCCAGCCCAGGGGAAGGGGCGGATGTGTGGGGCTGAGGGGTCTGGAGAACTCGGAGTGTCTGCCCTGGGGGCTGTGGAGGACGCCTTGGCCTCCCCTGCCCGGGCACGGCAGTAACTCCAGGGCTGGCGGTGTTGGACACTGTCCCACTGGGCTCTGGGCCCTCTGGCCAAGATGTCACCTAGGCGCCGCGGATGACCTGGCATCCCACTGCCGCACAAAGGGCGCCGCGCGCAGCCCTGCGCTGCCAGCACCCACGGACGGGGCGAGTGCCAGCGCTGCCTCGAGCCTTGTGTGCCAGCCAAGCGGCGATGAGCCTGGCAGCCGGGCAGGCTGCGGAGGGGGAGCGGGAGAGCCAGCCCAGGCCAGGGCCTGCCCTGCCCAGGGCTGTGCCCATGGGTGAGGCTGGGACAGACAGCCCCTTCCCACCCCACGGCATGGAGGAAGGGGAAGATGTAGTGGGCACAGGCACAGGAGAGCAGTCAGCCCTGGCAAGGGAGTGCCGCCTCCCCAGTGTTCAGCCTGTTGCTGTGCCCTGTCTGCCCAGCGGAGGTGGCTGCCAGCCCATGGGAGCTCGTGTGGGATGCCCTGGCAAGGCGCTAAGAAAGGGAATTTGTCTGACACATGCCTCTCAGTCTGTCTCTGAGCCAGCGTGACGGGTGTGACATTTGGGCCATGTCCCCTTGCTGTCCCCTGCAGATGTGCAGCCCCTGAGTGCACAGGGCTGTGAGCAGTCTAGCCCACTGCTAGGTTTTGCCAGAGGGTTCACATCTGAATATTGATGATGGACCTACCTTTGGCCGAGAGCTCCCCAGCAGGGGTTGGCACCAGGCCTGGTGAGGCACAGGAGGCCTCAGGATCCAGCAGGGCAGAGTACGAAGGGCACTTTACTGCCCCTCTGGACCTTGGCCCCAGCCAGCCAGCCTGGACAGTGCTTGTGCCCTTAGGCCAGCTCTCTGCAGCCACCAGCCACCCACGGGTTGCTGGCTGTGCAACAGTGACCACGGCCTGGCCAGTCCCTCCCCTGCCCGCCTGCCTGCCCTTCCTGCAGCCCTGGGACCGCAGGCAGTGGAGCGCATCCCAGCATGACTCTGCCTGACCTGCCTGCTCGTTTTCTCTGCCCCAGGCTGCCTGCAGCCTGACACTGGTCCCTGACACAAGCTCTGGTCCCTGGCATCCAAAATCCACCTGCCAGCATTGAAGGCAGGCTCCTGCACCCCTGCTGATGCCCCGCGTGGGAGACAGCGGCTGTTCCCAGCATCCTGTGGTGTGTCTCACGGCCCAGCTGTGCCAGGGCTTCTGGAGCAGGAGCCAGGCCTGGTCCCCCGACAGCAGCTCTTTGCTCTCCTTATCTCCTGGGGCCTTTGACCTACATGTGGTCTTTGCAGCACTCAGAGCATGCTCCAGCACCAGCTGACACAGCTCCCGTGCGTCCAGGCCGGCCCCCCACGACTCCCGCTGCCATGCATTGCCCCTGGTGATGGTGGGAAGTGTTGGGCTGCTGCAGGAGGGAAGGAGAGCATCTGGCTGGCTGTGGGTTCTCTTCCTGCCTCTGCGATTCCTGCGCTGGGGAGGAGGGGAAGTGGCTCCGGAGGCCTGACGCCCTGCCCTGCGTGGCTGTGACTTCACTGACCCGACTGCGTCCCTCTGAGCAAACCCATACTGGGCACTCACTCGCTCAGGTGCTGCTGGACCGCCCCACCCTGAGGTGGGCCAGGGTCTTTCTGGGAGAAGCAGGCGCCACCCCTCACCTTGGAGATTAATGTTGAGGGCAGGGCCTGGGAAGGGCTGTGGGCGGGTACCTGGGCACTCCCCTTCCCTCACTGCCTCCAGCCCTCTGGTGCTGGGCTGGGCCAGTCTCCAAGTCCTTTTCAGGTGTGGGGAGCCTGGAGCTGTTGCTGTTGGCTGCTGGGCGCTGCTGACGCGTTAGCCTGACACGTGCTCACGTTCGTGCCCACTCTGGTGCCTGGTGCACTCCCGTCCCTGCCTAGCCCAGCGCTGAGCTGACGCTGCTGCGTTCTGCCCCAGGTCCACCTGCAGACACAGCAGGAGGTGAAGATGCGGATGATGGGGATGGCGATGCATGTGATCCGCACCGATGGCTTCTTTGCTCTCTACAATGGGCTCAGCGCCTCGCTGTGCCGGCAGGTGAGTGCCACCGTGCCCTGCTGGCCCCTGGGCCCCGAGGCCAGCACAGAGCCCCTGCTGTGCTGCAGAGCCCCAGGAGCTGACAGGCTGCCCTGCACCAGGGGCACAGCCGCTCATTTCCCTCTCCTCCAGATGACATATTCCTTGACTCGCTTTGGCATTTATGAGACCGCAAAGAAACACCTGGGCCAGGGCAGCCAGGGGCCTCCCCCCTTCTACCAGAAGGTGCTGATGGCTGCAGCAGGAGGTGAGCCAGGCAATGGGGCTTTCAGCCCTAGCTCCCTCAGGCTGGACACTCCCCTGACCCAGCTCTTCTTTTGCCACAGGTTTCACTGGTGGGTTCGTGGGGACCCCGGCTGATATGGTGAACGTCAGGTCAGTTCTATCTGTATGACAGGGGTTGTGGCCGGTGCACAACAGCAGTTGGAATGGTGGGAAGTGCTGGGTGCTCCCGTCATCATTCCTGGCGAGCCTGCCCAATGGTCAGTGGCCCAGGAGCTCTGTGCTCAGGATGACTGGAGCTGTTCTGCTGTTTGGTGACAGCCCCTTGGGGGGAGTGGGGCTGGAGGCAGCGTTCTTGTCCATTTGCAAACGGGCAACACAATCCCACTACCCCGGGCAGGAGTCCCTGGTGCTGGGGGGGACAGTCGGCCACCGGCCCCCCCTCACCTGCGGTGCTCTGCCTTCCAGGATGCAGAACGACGTGAAGCAGCCGCCGGCTCAGCGGCGCAAGTGAGTGGGGGACTGAGGCGGGGAGGGGCGTGAGGCAGAGGGTTGGTGAGCTGTGGAGCCCTGAGGGCTGGGACAGCGGGGAGGTGGTCGGAAGGGACCGGCGCTCCCGGGGCCGCGGGGTGGCAGCACCGCACCGGCACCGGGGGCGGCGGGATCTGGGCCGGGGCCGCCGCTCCGGGAGCCACCGGTGCCCGCGGAGAGCGGCGGGGCTGCCGCCGTGCTGGGGAGCCTCGGCTCCTGACCCCTTCCCCTCTCGCTCCTTCCAGCTATTCCCATGCCCTGGACGGCATGTACCGTGTCCTCCGGGAAGGTGAGGCCGTGCCAGCCGGGTGGGTGGGCCCGTTCCGGTGTCCTCACAGGCACTAGGGAGCCGGGGCAAGGCTGACCTGGGGAGTTCGCTCAGCCAGGGCAGGGAGAGGGGCTGGGGAGCCCAGGGGCATGCAGGGCCTGGCACCACCACACTGTCTGGCTGGGGCAGGGGCTGGGCCGGGTCTGGCAGGGCCTGGCAGCCTGCCCATACTCGGTGGGAAAGGGAAACCTGCCAGGAGTGTGATGGAAAAGCGCAGGAGGGTGGAGCAGGTGGGACAGGGGATGAGCAGAGGCAGGGAGGAGGTTGGGCCATTTTGAAGGACTCCCCTATCCTGCATCCTGTTTGCTGTGGTGTGTTTTAAGGAGGGCTGTGCAAGGAGTTTGGGACATAGCCTGGGCAGGGAAGAAGGCTCCAGGTGGAATGGGGTGTGAGTGATGGCCCAGGACTATACTGATCCCCATCTGTCTGTCCACAGAGGGCCTGAAGAAACTCTTTTCAGGAGCTACTGTGGCATCCTTCCGTGGGGCCCTCGTCACCATTGGGCAGGTAGGACAGCTCTTCTGGGCAGTAGGTGCCTGGTGTAGGGACTGGGGTGGTCCCTAGTGTGGTGAGAAAGGGGAACATGTCACTGATTCACAGTGTCTTTGCAGCTCTCCTGTTATGACCAGGCCAAACAGCTGGTTCTCGCCACTGGGTTGCTGTCAGACAACATTGTCACTCATTTCCTGTCCAGCTTCATTGCCGTGAGCAGAGCTGGGGCTGGGGGGGCAGGGCCGGGGCTTGGTTTGCTTGCAGCGAGGCTCAGGGTGCCAGGCTGGGGCTGCCAGAGCCACCCCTCTGGGCTTGGACTGAGCAGGGCTGGGCACAGTGGCTCTGGGAGGCTCCTGGCCTGGTGTTGGGCCCAGACATGGCTCTGGGTCTCTCCAATGACCGCAGCAGTCGGTGGCACCAGGGTCTTCTGATTCCCTGATGACTCTCTGCAGGGCGGGTGTGCCACATTCCTGTGCCAGCCCCTGGATGTGCTCAAGACCCGCCTCATGAACTCCCACGGGGAGTACCAGGTGAGTCACCCACCCTGCCCACCTCACTGCTGCCCATCCTCCCCTCTCTACACACGGGGCCTCTGCTTCCCAGCCCCTCCCACCTCATCTCTCACCCTCTCGCCCCAGGGTGTTGTCCACTGTGCCATGGAAACTGCCAAGCTCGGACCCCTCGCCTTCTACAAGGTATGTAGCTGGGGGTGTGTGGGGTGGGACAGGCTGGGCCTGGCTGGGAGTAGAGGTTGCCATCCAGAACAGTCCTGGGACAAGGGCCTTCCAGGCTCTGCTGTGGTGGCTTGGCTGCTTCCCGCATAAGGCCTTCATCCACCTGGTCTGGGCTTGGCCCCAGGGTAACACAAGCCCTGGCCTCGCCAGGACTGAGCCTGGGCTCAGGCACTGCAGCCATGGCTCTGTTGCACCCATCAGGCTCCCAAATGGAGGGCAGGTGCCAGCACCTATGTGTAGAGCAGATGGGCTGGCATGTGATGCTGAGACCTGTGTGCCCTGTGGTGGCCGCAGTGCAGCAGTCCCTGCTCTGCAGCCCGCGTTGTGTGCCCACCCAGCACTGCCCCATGCCTGCCCACTCGTGCCACTGCCGGGAGCACCAGGGCCAGGCACACACTGACTCTCCCCCTTCTTGCTATCCCCTTCCAGGGCTTTGTTCCTGCTGCTGTCCGGCTCGTTCCTCAGACTGTTCTCACCTTTCTCTTCCTGGAGCAGCTGCGCAAATATTTTGGGATCAAAGTGACCACCTGAGTTAGAGGGATGGGACCCTGCCTCACCCCAGAGGGATGAGCGTGTGGGTCACCCCCAAGATCCCAGAACCTCTCTCTGCTCTCTGGGGCCAGCACCATTCTCCCTCCTTTTGGCCCCATTCCTGTGCCTTGCCAGCACCTGTGGCCAACCCCCCAGACTCCCCTCTCCTCTCACCCCCATTCTCAGTATCTCCATTACCTCTGCACTACTGGTTTTGGGTTTCTTGCGGGGGTTTTTTGCTGTCTTCCTATTGCCCTACTTCTGGCCTTGAGTTCTGTCCTTGCCCCTTTCAGCCCTGTCCCTCACATGCACTGGGAACAGGACTGTGCTACCCCGGGGAGGAGTGGGTTTGGCTGCCTGGCTCTGTACCTCATTGCAGAACACATGGGGCTGAGGGGGCTGGTGCCCCTGCGGCTGTGGGGCTTGGGCTCAGGGCAGTGGGGGTGAGGCCCTGTCCTCCCTCAGTGCCTCTGGCCCCCATGCTCCCCACCAACACCAGCTCAGCCTGGACCCCCTGCCCTGCTCCTGACCTCCCACACCCTGCTTCTGCTTGGCCAAAACTCCCCAGCGCTGCCAGCCGCTGGGCTCTTCAGGGATTGTGCCTCATACCAATGAGGGCGGGGAATGCACCCCAGCCAGCCCCAGCTCTGGCAGGGCCCAGCAACGCCTGCTCGAGGACCCAGTACTCGCTCACTCACAGTGTGCCCTTGTCAGACCCAGCCTCTGTGGGGGCATCCCCCCATGCTGCTCTGCAGCCTCGCCCCAGGGCTGAGCAGCCCCCTGCCCCTCACAGCCCCCTGGCCCTGCACCACCCTGTGTGCAGGGGCTGCGGGCACCAGCCCCTCCGCCGTGTGCACCTCTGTGTGTGCTGGCCCTGAGGGATCAAAGAACTGGAATATCCATGACCTTAATGTATAATAAAGGTGAACGTGGACAGGGCCTGCTGTCCTGCTTTTGAAGTGGGGATGCTGCACCCCCTTTCTGCTGCCGAGGGCTTGGGCTGCAAGCTGAGCCTCCCAGAGAGGAGGGAGAAGAGCAAGGCATGGCCCCTGGCACCGTGCCAAGCAGGGGATCTTCACCTTGCTCTACCCACCATCCCTGGACCTGTGCAAGGGGAGCTGTGGGCAGGCTCTGGCCAGTCCTGTGCCGAGCTGTGCCCAGTCTCAGCTGTGCTCTGAGATGGGGCCATGCCAAGGGTGCCCGTCACCTCCGCCGGAGCTGCCTCCTGGATGTGACACTAATTGGGCTCCGGCGGGTGGAACAGAGGCAGCCTGGCACAGCAGAGCAGTGAAAGCTCGTCACCTTAACGAGGCTTAATGATGCTGCCTGGCATTGCCACTCTGGGCCTGTGCCCAGTCCCGGCAGAGGCCATGGGCAGGTGAGTGCAGGGGGAGTGCAGGGGGAGCTGGGCTCTCTCCTAGTGAGGGGCTGGGGGCTGCCCGGACAGGCTGTGGTGCCTCATACCCCGGCCAGCCCAGCACTGCTCCCACAGCTGGCGGGCACTGCTCTGTGCCATGCGACGGGCCAACGTGGAGTAGGGGAGCAATAGAGCCCCCATGGTCCCCCAGCAGCACAGAGCCCTTCTCAGGCCCACGCCAGCCAGTGCCAGGGATGTTCCAGCTGGGCTGTGGTCCCACCAGCTGCGCCCGCCCCATGCTCCCAGCACGCACATACCCTGTCCCCACGTTACTCATGGCAGCCAAGCTGTGCTGCAGCCACACTGGCAGGACAGTGTGTGCCAGACACAGCCCGAAGCATGGTGCCCACAGCTGCAGCACGCTGGCACTGCTTATCTCTGAGCATCAGAGAGCGGAGGGCTGGCAGCAGCCTGTGGCCATCGTCTCCGCACTGGCCACCCCCTGGTCCCACCCTGCCCTGTGCCAGGGCCCCAGCAGCTGCCTGCAGGGGTTCCCTCAGGGCACTTCAGTGCCCTGACCCCGGACAGAGATGGGGGTCGCCAGTCCTCCCCCCACAGTCCCCTCCTGGCCCGGATGGGTGACAGGGCCACCTCCAGGGAGACAGCCATGGATCTGACCCCCTGGCACTGTCAAAGCACCTGCAGGATCCAGCATGGGCTCGGGCTGCTCTGCCCACACCAACGGGGGCTTCCAGCCAGTGGAAGCCTCACAGAGCAGGACCTCGGCAGAGGCAGCTCTGGGGACTCCGGGGAGCCGGGGTTGGGCTGGGTTGGGCTACGGAGGGATACGCTCCGTGTACCTGTGCTGCCACAGCCGGTATGACCACCGCGTCCTGCATGGCCCAAGGTAAATGTGTTTGTGCCGGGGGGCCGGGGCAGGGTAGGCCGCTGGCACCCCCGGGCCGGGGCTCCCCCGGGCCCCTCTCCAGACCTAGCCAGGAGGTCCCGGAGCGTTGCTCTGTCTGGGCTCTGTTTACCTGCAGCGGGACAGCGGCGACAAACACCGACCCGTCACCGCCGGCGCCGGCCGGAGCGCGGGTGTCGAGGCGGCTCCAGGCGGCACGGCCGAGATCCGTCCAGGTCCCCAAGGGGCCGAGCAGCCCGCGCTCCCGCGCCGGGGCCACCACCTCGGGGCACGGCAGGACCGGGGATGCGCTGGGACTGGGGAAACGTCCCGGGGGACGGATCCCCGGCCCGCTCCCCCAGGGTCGGGACGGTCCAGCTGCCCTGCCCGCTCCGCCCGTATCCGCCGCCGAGCAGAGCCGGTGCCCGGGAGCAGGGCTGGGCGGGGGAGAGAAACGGCGGCGGCCCCGCAGCTCCCGGGAGCGGCCGTCGGTGATGCGGCGGGCAGCGCCGAGCACTCGGGTGGAGCGGGGGCACCGGACTGCGCCCCCCTTGTGCCGGCAGGAGGAGCGGGGCGGCGGGACGCGACTCCGCGCCCCCGGTCCCTCCCCCCGCCCCGGTCCCTCCCCCCGAGCCGCCACAGCCTTCGCCGCTGCGGCTTCGGCAAAAGTTTTCGCCGGAGCGGCCGAGCGCGCCGGTCTCGGTCCCCGCCGGCTCCGAGATGCACCCGGGAGCTGCCGCGAGCTCAGCCCCGAGAGGTACGGGGAAGGGGGGAGGAGGGCGGGGAGACCCCATCCCTGCGGGCTGAAGGCTGGAGATGCCGCACGCCCCGTCGCGTGGATGTGGATTCGGGTGACGGCTGCGCATCCCCGGGGCCACGAATTGAGCCTCGGGAGAGCAGAGCAGCAGCTCCCAGAGCCGCCCCGGTGCTAGGCGCTGGCCTCGGGGGTGATGAGTCCCTCGGTGAGGGGTGTCCTGGGCCGGGGGTCGCAGCGGGGCTGGGCCCGCTCCCCACCTGAGCCGCTTCCACTGGTGTCCCTGTGCAGAGGCGCTGCTGTCGGGCTCACGACACCCCCCTGGGCACTGCCCTGGCTGTGGTGAGCCCCCGGTCAATCGTATCAACCAGGCTCCGACGCGCTCGGAGTATCTCCCAGAGTAGCCCCTCGCTGCGGTGGTACCCGCGGGGTCTCATCGCCGTGGGCACAACAGTGCCCGTGGGTCTCTCGTCGAGGGGCAGAAGCAGGAGACACTTTTGACCCTTCCCAGCTCTCTGGGGCTTGCAGGAGCCCGGTGTGAGTGCCCTTTGTGACTCTGTCCCGAGCTCTGCTGTGTCAACACGGTGTTGGTAAATGGCTTTGTTTAACCAGGACATGTCGGGTATGTGACCTTGCCGTCCTCCCGGTTGCAAGTGCATCTCCAAAGCTGCTGCAGGTCCAGTCTGCCCGACTCTGCACTTCCCTCAGGGCGGTGAGGGGAGCAGAGACCGCCGTGCTCAGCCTGGCTCCCCTCACGCCGGACAGGCAGAGGACAGAGCATCCGCTCTGCCCAGCCCTCGCTGTGCACCCCGCAGCGCCGCGCCCCATGCAGCGCCTGCCCCGTGTGTCCTGACCCACGCCAAATTCAGTGATTGCTCCTATGATTTTGTCTGTGCATCAGCAGGAAAATTTAGGGCCCGCAGGACCCCTCCTCGGCGTGTTAGTGCCGCCCGGCTGCCAGCTACTGCGCTTCCCACCAATCCCGCGTCTTTCCGCACACTGCGGTGCAGATTTTTTTTATGTTCTGTTGCCTGGAGAGGGGAGAAGAGAAAAGGCTGAACAGAGAACAGGCAAAATGTGGATTAAAAATAGTTAATGAAAAAATGTGACCGCAAGCCTTGATCCACAGCACAGGGCTGAGACCAACCACCGAGCACAGCCTCTCCATGCACCTCGCTGTGCCAGGCAGGGGCAGGGACAGGGGAAGCCAGACACAGGGGAGATGGGATGGCAGCTCAGCTCCATCCCCCTGTGCTCCTCCACTGCATCCTGCTCTGTCCTGCGTCCCCCATGGTCCCCTGGGGCCTGGGGCACATGGCTGTGCACTACAGGCATCAGTGGATGGCTGGGAATATGTGCTCCCTGCCACACCCCTGGCTCACTGGGGCTGGTGGCCAACTGTGCCCAGGGCTGCAGGTGTCTCAGGACAGGAACGGACTCTGCTGGGATCTCTTCACAGACGGGCTGCGATGTCTCTTGTGCATCTGCACCTCAACAGCACAGGGTTTGAGCTCGCTCTTCAGAGAGGTGCTGGAGGTTGTCCCGAGGTCCACAGAGGCTACAATGTTCATTCATGCCACAAGCTGGTCTGGGAAGGTGGATGTGGAGCTCCCAGTGCAGGGGAGCGTGTGCATCTCCCTGTCTGCACTGACCTTTTCCAAGGCTTTTCCCAGCCCTGTACCTCCCCTGTGACAGGCTAAGCACACGTGTAACACTGTGTCTCTCATGCTTTTCTTTTGTGTTTCATGGGCTTTTGTGCAACGTGATGAACAAAACCACCCCTTTCCCTGAGCCAGGGACAAGCTGCTGTGTGGCTCAGCATCCCCTTGCCAGAGCCAGCTGGGCAGCAAGGTCATCTGGCCTCTACCCTCGTGTGCCGGAAGACCACAGTCCCTCTTTGGTACTGGGCAGCTGTGCAGGTGCCCCTGACCACGCCTGGAGGCAGCTGGGGGGTCGTGGAGGTGATGCAAAAAGCATTTCTCCTGTTTGCATCCTGTACTGCTGTTGACGAAAATACTGTCAGGGCTGGTTTGGGTTTTCTTGATCCAAGATGACACAGAATCCGACATCGCTGGTGCCTGGTGACGTTGGCTCTCTCTATGTACCACTGCTCAGGGCTTCCACAATCACGTAGCTCTGTGCAAACAAGCCATGGTCTTGCAGCACGAGGGCTGCTCCAGGTAGCTCAGCTGCTCCTCTGCGGCCAAAGTTCCTGGTACTCAGTTCTCAGAGAAGGACTGGAGCAGGGGAGTGGGAGACATCCCCTAGCTTGGGGCAGGGACATAGGCAGAGACATTGCAGACCAGACCTCCTGGGCCTCCCTACCCTGGCTGTCTCCCCCCACCCTTGCCCCGCTTGCCATGGTCTTGGGTGGAAAGTGGAGCAGCATCTGCAGGGCCAGACTGGTGCTGGCATTGCATCAGCTCTGGCCCGGCACTGTCCCCTCCCCTGCCAAGTGCCAAAGCCCCTGCCGTGTTGGCGTGTAGCTCCAGGCTCAAAGCCAAGCCAGCCATGGAAAGCGCTGCATTAGCGCACGGGGGGCTAATCCCTGTGTCCAGAGGGCACACGGCCCCCCCCGCTGCCTCCGAGCCAGTGGGGCTGTGCCGGGTGCGGGGCTGTGCTCGTGAGGAGGCTGGGTGCCCATTCCACTGGGGAGGCAAGAGTCCTGTGGGGCACCAGGCTTTGGGGGGCTGTGCCAGCCTCACAATGCTTGTGCAGGGCCATGGCTGTGCCAAGGCACTCTCGGGTCATGTTGCAAATGCCCATGAGTGTCCCATGGGGGCTCACTGAACCACTGATCCGTGTGGCAATAGACCACAGTGATCCCAGATGTGGAGCTCGTTCCCTCACACGTGCAATGGCAGCAGTGCTGGAGGGGCTGAGGGGCAAAAATCCCAGGGGAAGCTGACCAGGGTGGGATGAGGAGACAGTCTCTCCCCAGGCAGGCCTGGGCACTTAACTGACTGTGGGGGTCCATGGTGGTACAGAGCTGCTGCAGGGCAGCATGGGGTCTTTGCATCCACCAGTGGGGAACAAAATCCCAACACAAGCCTTTTCCCATCTGTTCCCTGTCTTGGTGCAATGCCATGGCCATAGTGCACCCAGGTCCTTGACTCACCCCATACTCTGCCCAAGCTGCACACTCTGGCCTCTGCCTCCTGAGCATCCCAGGGCCAGTGGTGGCCACCATGAGTCACTGGTCAGCCAGGAGTCACAGGGACACCAGTTAAAGGGGAAGGGGGTCCTTGCTTTGCCCGTGCAGTTGTAGAGGTTGGCACCACTGGCTGGGGAAGGGCTCAGTACACAAACACAGACACCATTGACAGCCCCACTCCCCCTACCCTGAGGGCAGATGATGATGCCTGTGTTGATCCCTCTGGCCCCCAGTACTGGGACTGCCAGCACGGCCCCTTCCCTGCCTATGCTCAGCTGTGTCAGAGTTGGCTCCTTGTTCCTGCTCTGCCATCGTGGGCAGGAGATCTCTCCTTCATGGCTGTGGCAGTGGAGATGTGCCGGGTGTTTGCAGCCCAGGCTCCACGGGGGTCAGCAGCCACAGAGCTGTGACACGGGGACACGCCACATTGTCCAACACCAGTGTGGGGTGAAAGTCCCTTGCACACACGCTGTCATGCGCTTCAGCCCCTCAGAGGCACCCACTCACAAGTCAGGCACCCTGCACCCAGCACCCACGGCCTGGTGTAGTGGGGGGTTCCCCAAAGACTGGCCCTGGCTGGGAACGAGGTGCCAGGGCAGGGAATGTGGCACTGTCAGTTGGGCATGGCAGGGTGAGAGAAAGTGGTGGGTGATGTGGGGCCACGTCCCTCCTGTGGTGCTGCCTCTGGCACCCAGGACGTGGCTGAGAGGAGCCTCTGGCACTGGCAACAAGGGCATGTCCAGTTGGCAGAGCCACTGCTCCAAGCACTGTGGGTACTGCTGCTGGGCAGTACCAGCTCCCAGGTGGTGCTGCCAGTGGTCCTGGCCTCCCTACAGCCTGCTGTTCTACCACACAGAGCCACTGCTCCCTCCCTGGCACTGCCCACTGCATAGCACATCCACATCTCTGCTGGAAAGAGCCCCTGTCTGTGCTCCCTGCAAGGCAGTGGAACTGTGGGGGCCCCCCACCTAATGGGGCGTGGGGGTCCAGTACAGTGCCGTGGCTGCACAGTGCCATGGGCAGCTGGGGCAAAGGGCCTGGGCAGGGTGAGGAGGGAGCCCCGTGCCGTGGCAAGGAGCGTGACTGGCCCTCGTGCCAGGACCCCTCACCCAGTGCAGTCTGCCCCGCTTGGCCACGGCAGGGCCGGGGGCCAGGGAGTGGCTGCCAGCTGGGGGAGTCCAGGGCAGAGGCCTCCCCGCTGCTAAATCCCACTGCAGCAGCTAAAAATAGCGACACCTCTGCCCCAAAGCTGCTCCCCGGCCACTCAGAGGGGCTGGCAGCGAGTCGCTGTAACCCACGCGCCTGGAGAAGCGTTCCCAGCCGGGGCAGGGATGGATGCTCGGCCAGGGATGGGCACCAGCACCTTCCATGGGGTCGGGATGTGAGCACTGGCGGGATGGGGTAGGTGGGGTTGATGTTGTGGGGCTGGGGGTGGGACAAGGACAGGGATGCTGGCATGGGGGAAAGGGACAGGAATCCTAGGGTGGGGATGGGAGAAGGACTAGGACAAGGATGCTGGTGTGGGAACAGGTTTGCTGGGTGGGGCTGAGGGGGATGACACAAGGATAGGGATGCTGACATGGTCAGGTGGCCAGTGGGCACCCACCAAAGGTCACTGTTCCCAGAGGCCACCCAGTGAGGACTGTCCCAGGAGACAGTTCCCTCTGTCCTGGGACTGGCTAAATAAGGCCATTGCAGGTCCTGCTCCTCAAACTGCGTCTGGAGCTCCATGTGTTGATTAATGAGCTGCTCCAGCAACCACTTGCGACATGGTGAGTGGGTCTGCCCCGGTGGAGGAAACACGACTTTCCCAGGGATAAAAATAGGCACAGGCAGAGCGGCGAGCCCTGGGAGCAGGGCTGGTCAGGGAGCGCAGCACTCCGGCTGGTGCCCGGGGGAACGCAGGGGCCAGGGGCGATGCCAGATTGTCTGTGGTGGCACTGGCACTGCTGTCCCTCCCGTCCCCCACAGCTCAGCTGCCCTCACCCCACAAAGCCGTGCCGTGCCATGGGGCTGCTGCCAGAATGGCCCCTTGTGGGAAGAGCCAAAATAACGCTCAGGAGCCCCATAACCGGCTTAGGGGGATGGAGGGAATTACAGCACCTCGTGAGCCAGGGTCTGTGCAGAGCACTTGGGTGCAGTGTCAGACAAGGCCCTATATCATTGCAAGAGCTTGGGGCAATGAAGGCACAGCGGCACAGGCCAGCTGAGCTGGCCTCAGAGCCAAGGCAGCCCCACAAGCTGGGATCCCTGTGGGTTAACAGCCAACCTCTGCCCCATCCCTGCCTGGCCCCGTGCTGTGGGTGGCTCCCTGTCCACCTCCATCCTGGATAGGTGCTGCTGCAAGGCCATGGCTGAGTGCCCTGAGGGCCGCCCTGCGGCATGAGAGTCGATGGGAAGGGGGGAGCCCAGGTGCTGGCCCCCACCTGAGAGCGTGCTCAGGTGTGGGGAGGGGTCCTTCTGCCATGGGGGCCCTGCACTCTCAGAGCTTAGCACTGATGTACAGCTGGGCACCAGCACCAGTGTGGGGTGGCACAAGCCCGGGTCACCCCTGGGGGTCTGGAGGCAGTGCTGCCATGGGGCACCAGAGTCTGCCCTGCTCAGAGGTTGTAATGTCCTGCATATGGCTGCGCTTTGGCTGCACAGGGGTTGGGGTTGGCTTGATGAGCAGAGAGGCCACATGGCCACAGTCCCAGTGCCATCCTAGGGAGGAAAAAGCAGGTACTTGGTGGGAAAATGCAGGAACAAGCAGCTGAATGTGAATGCCAGACAGGGTCAGACGAGGACTAGGAAAGGTGAATGGGGCCGTGACTGGGTCAGCCCTGTGCTGGTGTGGCCCCCTCCCACCTCGCCTGCCCCCAGACCCACGTCCCCCAGCTCTGCCCTGAGAGTCCCTGTGACCAGGTGTCTCACACAGGATCACCCACGTGCCAAGGCCGTCACCACCAGGGTGGAGAAGCTGCTGAGGGTTGGTAGGAAGCCGGGCACCCTGCACTGCACCCCATGTGTGTGGCCCAGAGGAGGGATGTCCCAGCCACATCTTCTCACCCTCCCACTGCTGCTGCTCTGCTGCCAGGTAAGGATGGGCTGTCCCACACAACAGTGTTCTGCCCCATGTCCAGCTTGCTGCACACCCCGGGCCGCCACTGATCCACCCCTGCCCACCACGGCCCCTCGCCATGCAGGCACTGCAGCAGCTGATGCCCTTTCCTGCCCGCCCTGCCATCCACATGACATGGTGTGGCATGGCACAGAGTGTTAGCCTGCACTCACTTGTGGCTGTCCCAAAGCTGGGGTCACTGCCTGTTACAGCAGGGCAGCCCCTGTGGGCAGGATGCGGGTGACAGGTGACACTTCCTGGTGCCCCCAGGGCCCCTCTGCCCAGATCACGGATAACCTCTTCGAGAAATGGACTGCGTACAGAGAGGAGTGCCAGCACAACATGAGCCGCCTGCCTGCGCCCACAGGTCAGTGCCCACGGGGGGCCAGCAGGGTTCTCGTGGGATGGGAGGGGGACAGGGGCTGGCGGGGGGTCCCACTGAGATGGGGATGGGGCAGAAAAGCCAGCACAGGGTCCAAACAGGACAGGGACAGAGCAGGGGGCCAGTGTGGGATCCTGATGTCCAGGGAGGGTGAGGCCAAGGCACTGCCATCTCCTATCCTGTTGCAGAGCTGGTCTGTAACCGCACCTTTGACAAGTTCTCGTGTTGGCCTGACACCGCACCCAACAGCACGGCCAGTGTGCCCTGCCCCTGGTTCCTGCCCTGGTACCACAAAGGTAAGAGCTGGCAGGCACGTGCTCCTGTGTGGTGTGTGCACACATACGTGTGCATGTGCTGCTGCAGGTGCTCGTGCCTGTGCTGGTGCACGGTGCCTGTGGGGGCTCTGGGGCCAGCACACCCCACCACCCCCTGCCCTCACAGTGAAACACAGACACGTCTTCAAGACCTGCGGGCCGGACGGGCAGTGGGTGACGGGGCCGCAGGGACAGTCCCTGCGCGATGCCACACAGTGCCAGCAGGATGATGAGGAGATAAATGCGCAGGTGGGCAGAGCTGGGCAGCAGGGGTGTAGGAGTCCCTGCCCACCCCCCTGCCTGCCCCTGCCCTTACTTGCTCCCTCCTCTTCCAGGAAAAATTTGCCAAGACCTATGGCAGCTTCAAGGTGATGTACACCGTGGGCTACTCCATGTCGCTGTGCGCGCTGCTGCTCGCCCTGGCCCTGCTGCTGGGCTTCAGGTGGGGCGTGGGCACGGCTGCCCGCAGAGTGGGCAGGTAGAGACTGAGGATCTGTGTGTGGGCACTGACAGCAGACCCTGCATTCACAGCAAGCTGCACTGCATGAGGAACTATATCCACATGAATCTCTTCGCCTCCTTCATCCTGAAGGGTGTCTCCGTGCTGGTCATTGACGCCCTGCTCAAGACCCACTACAGCGACAAGATCGACGGTTACAGCGTGCAAGTCTGGCTGAGTGATGAGGTCAGTGCTGGTGGGGCAGGGGTGGGGGCTGGTGGGGCTGGGGACTGGTGGCACTGGTGAGGCTGGGGGCACAGGCACACACAGAGGCAGTGCTGCAGCCCTGACCTCTGTCCACAGGCAGCCGCAGGCTGCCGGGCAGCCACAGTTTTCATGCAGTACGGCATTGTGGCCAACTACTGCTGGCTGCTGGTGGAGGGCATCTACCTGCACAATCTGCTGGTGGTGGCTGTTTTCTCTGAGAGGAGCTACTTCACCCTCTACCTGTGCATTGGCTGGGGTGAGTTTGCATGGCCTGGCCCCCCTGACCCTGTCCCCTGCCATGCCTCACCTGCCACCTGCCCACTTCCCCTCAGGGGCACCCATGCTGTTCCTCATCCCCTGGGTCGTTGTGAAGTTCCTCTACGAAAACATCCAGTGAGTATCAGCCCCTGCCAGTGGCTGAGGGAACACAGGGCACAGTGGGTGTGTGTGGGGATGTTGTGATGGCCCCAGAGAGGCTCCACACCACTGCCCATGCAAAGGGCAGGGTGCCTGCCCGTGGCGCCTGCTCAGCCAGGGCTGCTGATGCCACACCAGACTCCAGCAGCCACCTGGTCAAGGGGCTTCCTGGCAGTCCCCATCCCTCCCCTCTGCAGGTGCTGGTCAACTAACAACAACATGGGCTTCTGGTGGATCCTTCGCTTCCCCGTGTTCCTGGCCATCCTGGTGAGCCCATCACAGCCCCTCACTTGGTGTCTCAGCATCTCTTTTGCAAGCCCTGAGACAGCTGTGAGAGAGGCTGCCCAGGGCAGGGGGACAGAGCTGTCCTGCCTGGCCTTGCCCCTGCCTCTCATGGCACACTCCATTCCATTGCAGATCAACTTCTTCATCTTCATCCGCATCATCCAGATCCTTGTCTCCAAGCTCCGTGCGCACCAGATGCGCTACACTGACTACAAGTTCAGGTGGGCGCTGGGCACGGCCCACCCTGTGTGCCCGCAGCACACGCGCCTGTGCGTCCACCTCATGACCCCTGTCCCCCAGGCTGGCCAAGTCCACGCTGACGCTGATCCCGCTGCTGGGCATCCACGAGGTGGTCTTCGCCTTCGTCACAGATGAGCACGCCCAGGGCACACTGCGCTATGTCAAGCTCTTCTTCGACCTCTTCCTGAGCTCCTTCCAGGTGAGCCCAGCCTTTGCAGGACCAGCCTTCTGTGGGGACTCAGTCTCAGTAGGGACCAGATTGGGGTCTGGCTGTGTGCCTCACACCTCTCCTCCCTCCACCCAGGGGATGCTGGTGGCCATTCTCTACTGCTTTGTCAATAAGGAGGTGAGTAGGACAGCAGGGGCAGGGGCGGCAGGGGCGCTGGGTTGTGCTGATGGCATCTACCCACAGGTGCAGGCAGAGCTGTTGAAGCGATGGCAGCGCTGGAAGCTGGGGAGGGACCTGGCTGAGGAGTACAGGCACACCTACAGCCACGCACCCAGCGCCCGCAACGGCGCCGGCAGCGCCTGCGAGAAGCACCAGCTGGTGAGTGGCTGCACCAACGGGCTGGGGCACAGCCTGGCCCCCCACCCCGGCTCCCACCGCCCCGAGAGAAGCGGGCGCGGCACCGCTGAGCACCTTGCCCTGGGAGATCGCCACCACTGCTACGAGTTCCCTGAGACCACGGCCGAGAGCCACTTCTGAGCCCACGGCCAGACGGGAGGGCTGCGCTGAGCCAGTGGCCTGCCGTCGTCCCCTGCCCTGTCCTCCCCAGGCGCTGGCAGGCACCGGGACCCGCCGGCCCGGTGAGGGTGCTGCGCTGAGCGCGTGGACAATGGACACTATGGGGCAGGCGAGTGGGACCTGGACCTCGACCTCGACCTCTGGGGTGGGATCTGTGGGGCTGGGGGGGCTGGGGGTAGGAGTTTGTCCTGTGGTGCTGCCCTTGTGCGCCTTTGAGTCCCTGTGCACAGTGCTGTAATTTATCTGTCCTATCTGTAAATAGGTGTGGGCCCGTGCCGGGCTGCAGGGCCAGCTCCGCGTGTGCCTCTCTGTGGGGTGTGGGGACTGGGGACTCCAGAGACATCAGACACATTGGGACTGTGCTCCCACTAGCACCCACGGGTGATGGCCGCAGCATGGACTGAGAGCTGGGCCACCTGGCAGGGATGAGCTGCACCAGAAGACAGACCCACTGCCTGCCCTGCTGCCTCCAGCCCCGCTGCCTGCCCCATGGCCCTGCACAGAGGAGCGGGGCAGACATGCAGCAGCAGCCACTGCAGTGCTGCCCGGCTGAGGCTCCAGCTCCCCCAGCATGAGCTCTCCTCTGGCCGCTAATCGGCTCTGTCCTTTCGCTGCCAGGAGCCCTTAATTAAATCATTTGGCTCTGCCCACGGCACCCCCGCTCTCCCGGGAGCCGGCCCAGCCCACGGCCGGGCAGCAGCCACCGGCAGCTCTGAGTGCCGTGAGTAGCAGCGGAGTGTGGGGCTGAGGGACCCCTGTGCCAGTGGGCCGGGCTGGCCAGGGCAGGGAGGGGGCACAGCAGTGCCCTAAGAGGCTTGTGCTGTGCACATGAGCGCTAAGCCCGGATGCCACAGCTTTGGGCACCACAATCGCCTGGTGTGTGGGGATTAGGCAGGTGCTGCTCCCTTGCTGGGGTCACCGTGCCTGAGGGTGACACCTGCCCTGCTGTGACCCCCGCTGCCCACGGCCCTGGGCATGGGCACTGCTCATCCCCCATGACACTGCTACACCTGGCCCCAAGCACGCCATGGTTCCAGGCCCCACGCACAGCCCGGTGCAGGGGATGTGCTGAGTGGCGGGTGAGAGTTGGATCCGCACCCCGGCAGCCCCAGCAGCCCCACACAGTAAACAGCAGCTCTGGGTGGGCAGCCACCCTCTCGCTAAGTCCCACCCTGTCCCAGCATCACCCGCACCCCATGGCCACAGCAGTGCTGCCCACGCCAGCCAGCACGAGGAACAGCAGGAGCCATGCTGTCTGCAGGGGGTGGTGGGGGTCCCAGACCACGGCAAGGCGTCAGCGGGGCTGGCGGGGCATGAGGAGGGCAGCTGTGGCCCCGGCCATGAAGCACTTGGCTCCGGCAGCAGCACCCGGCTCAGCACGCAGTAATTTTCCTCTGTTTACTCGACAACTCACTGTCTGTCCCAGCTGAATGGGACCCAGTGCCCAGGGGCCATTGCAGCACTGGTAGTGGGAAAGTGCACAGCAGGGATGGGGGCAGAGGGTCTGGGGCTGTGGGGCTGGAGGGCTGTGGCAGCAGCACTGTGGGGTTGTGGCGGAGCGGGCAACGTGAGTGGAACATAGAGGCTGGGGTCTGCCCAGGCCCCCAGGTGCAGGAACGGGGACAGGGATAGAGAGGGGGACAGGGATCACCCTGTTCAGAGCCACAGTGCCAGAGTGGTCAGAGCAGCCGCGTGGAGCCACTGGCCCCAATGGCCACTGCCGTCACTGCGGCCTCCTGACGTGGTAACGAGCCTAATTGAGGCAAATTGCTGGAGCACGAAGCAGTTTCTGGGAAGGTAAATATGGTCATGGCGCGGTGCCGGGCCCTGCGCCTGTTGCTCCAGTGTTGCTGTGGCAACGCTCTGCTGTCGACCCCCAATGCCCCACTGGGACCAGGCTTGTCCCACAGCACTGGGGACAGGGGGATCTCCAGACCCTGCCCAGGAAGGGTGGTTCCATGTGTGCTACATAATGACAGGACCCTCCAGTGACCACAAGCCAGCCCCAGCCTATGGGGTGTCCTGTGGCAACATCCTGCGTCCCCTGGTGCTGAGGGACAGCCCCATGTCCCACAGTGCCTGGTGCCCATCAGCCCCGAGCAGGGACAGTGTCTGCTGATGGCTGGGAGCCCCGTGCAAGCACCCAATGTCTGCCTGCACCAGGGCACATCCAACAGCACCTGCACCAGCCAGGTGTGCCCCACAGCCGGGCACTGCCTGTGCCGCAGGGCTGAGCCTGCAGCCCCGTGCCCTGGTCACCCTCCACCTCCCATAGAGCCACATGAGCTGGCCAGCAGCTTCCCAGTATCCACAGACCCCTCATGACAGCTGGGCTGGGAGGCAGCTGGGATCGCCCTGGGATCCCCCTGGGAGTGGGGCCAGCCCCAGCCCAAGGACCCAGCTCCCACAGGACTGTGGCAGTGTCCTCTCTCATCACTGCTGGAACAGAACCCCTCCCTGCCATGGCCTGGCAGTGCCAACAGCGGTGTCACCCATGTCCACCCTGACTGCTAGCACCCAGGGGCATCCCCACCCCAGGGTACAGCCTGGGCGTGCTCACACATGCTCACACATGCACACACGCACACGTGAGCGCGCACACATGCATAGATGTACACACACACACAAAACATGTACACACACAGCATTCACACACACACACAAAACGTACACACACAGCATTCACACACACACACATGTACACACAGAGCATTCACATACACACACACACGTGTACACACAGAGCATTCACACACACACACATGTACACACAGAGCATTCACACACACACACGTACACACACAGCATTCACACACACACACACACAAAATATGTACACACACAGCATTCACACACACACACACGTACACACACACAGCATTCACACACACACATAAAACATGTACACACACAGCATTCACACACACACACACATGTACACACACAGCATTCACACACACACATAAAACGTACACACACAGCATTCACACACACACACACACACACATAAAACATGTACATACACAGCATTCACACACACACATGCACACACAGCGCACACATGCGTGTGGGCACAGCCCTCGGCTGCCCAGTAGGAGCTGCCCGTTCCCAGTGCCCAGTGGGACAAAGGCACTGCCACCAGCCTGGCCAGACTCACAGGATGGTCTGGGTGCAAAGGGACCTTTAAAGGTCCTCTGGTCCAGCACCCACAGTGAGCACAAACATCTGCCCCAGACCAGGTTGCTCAGAGCCCTGTCCAGCCTGATGCTCTTTCCAGGGATGGGGCATGCACCGTCTCTCCAGGCAGCCCATGCCACTGCCTCACCACCCTCAATGCAGAGACTCCACAGAGACCACACGGCCACGGTGCCAGTCCCTGCCTGTGGGGCTCAGCCCTGGGCAACGAACAGGGCCAGAGGAGTTCCTCGCCTCTGAGCCAGTGGCCCAAGCACTGCCACCCCAGCCATTGCCCCCTGGCACAGCCGGGCACCCGGGCAGCGCCCCCCGCCCCGGCACAGCCAGGCACCCCAGGGCACGGTGCCTCACAGGAAAACTCCCACTTTATCAAGGGAATTGAGCACCACAAATTGGTCTGCAAAGTCGATTCTGCCTGCTGCCGGGCCTCTTCTCACTGCCTAATTCAATGACAAACACGTTCCTCTCCTCCTCCCACCCTTTAATCTAATGAAGAGCACCGTGTCCGAGGCACAGGGAAATAAACCCTGCCGAGGCCGATTTTTATAAGTAAACAGCTTGATTTCTCTGGCCGGCAGCCTCACCCCTTGCAGGGGCACCCCCCGCCACCTCCCCCAACTGTGTCACTGCCCTCACCCTGTGTTTTGGTATCAGTCTTTATAAAAATCTCCTGTTTATAGAATGAGTTTTGTACATTTCATTAGAGCTCAAGTGGCTGCTTTGCCTCTGGCTTTACTGTGCCCGAGCTGAGAGGAAAACAAGGCAGAGGCTGGTGAGGCTGCAGGACCCACATGTGCCCCTGGGGGCCCCACTGCAGCCCCCGGGACAGCCTCAGGTGAGTGCCCAGACACGGGGGTGGTGCTGAGCTTTGTGGCAGATGGACAGTAGCCTGCCTGGCCCAGGGGTGGGCACCACACTCAGCTGGGATGGGTCCCCCTTCCCATCCCCTTGGGACACATGGACACAGCTCTGGACATACACAGGGCTTCAAGCCAGCTCTGCTGGCCTGTCAGGCTCCCCAAACATGGGGTACATCACCAGAACAGGTGGAGAGGGGCTGTGACAGTGACAACTGTCACCTCCCGAGCCCACTGTCTCTGGCTGTAGGTACACGTGCCTGGGGCAGCTCCGTTGGCAACAGGGGCTGAGTTCTTATCCCACCGTGCTGGAATCAGGCAGCAGCCCCAGGAATGTTTTGGTGATGGGAGGTAAACAGGGTCATGGCAAGCGTCGAGATGCACGCGAGCAGAAATTCTAGCAATGCTAAGTATAGCTTAAATGCCATTAAAGCAGGAGAGGGAAGAGGATACAAGGGTATTAATAGTCTCAACATTTAAATCCTGGGTGCAGCAACAGCCCCTGGGATGCTGGGTGCCTGGAGCGCTGCCCGAGCCCAAGGGCATTGTGCTGCCAGCACGCAGTGCCCACTGCACCTGCCCATGGGGAAATCAACAGCCCCAGCAAGTGCGAGGCCAGGCCCCTTTGCGAAAAATAAACACAGATCAGAGGCAGCTCCTGCTCTCTGTCCCCCATCCCCAGCACAAGGAGCAGGGCCAGGCCGCAGCACCACATCGAGGCAGCCCCAAAAGGACACCAGCGTTTATTTACAACACTCCTCAAGTGACAGACCACAGAGAGAAAGGAAAGGGAACAGCACAGCTTAAAGACTCAACAAAGGAAAGGTACTGGCAGCCCCCACTGGCAGCCCCCAGTCCCCACAGCCCTCCCGCAGCCGCTGGCACTGGGCAGGCCCAGCAGCCCCATCCCTGCTGGCCTGGAGCACGGATAGGCAGGGGGCTGCCACCTCCCCAGGGAGTGGCCCCGTGGCTCAGGTGGGCAAGGGTGGCACAGTTGCTCTCCCCAGCTCAGGCAATGATGCAGGAACCACCTGAGCCCTGCCAGGAGCGAGGGGCCCAAGGAAGGCCCCTCAGCACAGTTCCACCACCTACGGCCCCCAGGGCGAGCTGTGGGGCCAGGTCTCTTCCAAGGGTGTGTATCTGGAAAATGGTATTGGTACAAAACTGCAGTGCTGCTGGGGTGAGGAGCCCCCGAGCCTCGCTCCATGCAGCCCCACGGCTGCTGCCTCCCGTGGGGCTGCCGAGGCACCGAGGCCAGGGGGCTGCAGGTGGCTCGGGCCCCTCTGAGCACCTCTCAGGCACCTGAGGCGGGACACCACACCTCTTTCCATCTGCAGGGAGGGGAACAACTCCCCCTCAAGCACCACAGGGATCTTGGCCTGCTCTAAGCACACGGAAAATCCAGCCTTGGATGTGGCCCATGTGCTCCGGCAGCCCAGGTAGCAACTTGCTGCCACAGTGGAGCTAGGAGCAGCCTGGCTGCAGCCTGCCCAGCCCTGAACTGCACAGGCAGGCCGGATGAGGCACAGGGAAAGACCCGACTGTCCCTTCTGCCCACATCCCACCCCAGCAGCTGCGGGGCCTTGGTGCACAGACCTGGCGCTGCCCATCCGCTCAGCCCAGCCCTGCCCAGCGCCCGGAGCGGCGGCGGAAGGGGAACGGGAGATCGGGGAGCTCAGTGTGAAGGGAGGAAGGACAGTTTGAGGCCAAAGAAAGCTATGAGTGGGGGACTGGAATCCTTTGCAACAGGCTCTGGGCAGCCTTGGTAAGCTGCTGAGCATCCTCGACCTCAGGCAGCTTCAGAGCCAGCCCCAAAGCTGACTGGCTCTCCCGTGAGCTTTTGGGAGCACAGACCAGAGGAAGAAATCAACACAAAATTTCAACTTAAATCTGCTTGAGGACCTTAGGAGAGCAGCCGATCCACAGGGAGGACCCGTCTTAGGACTTCTTTGCATCCTGTGTGTTCCTTCTCTTCAGATCACCCAGGTCGACGGGTTTAAACGCTGCAGGGGAGACAGGAAGAGACTTTGGCGGCAGAGGCAATGTAGCCCCCGCCCAGCCCGCGCAGCCCCCGGGCCGTCACAGCCGCGGTGGTGCACCCTGCCCCCGCACCTTTCAGGCTGGGGTTCGGCATCTTCTCCACGTACTCCTCGACCAGGCCGCGCTCGGAGCCCATCTGGCTGCGCAGGTCGCGCTCCACGCACTGCCAGGCTGCGGGGATAGGGACAGGGGCCGCTCGCCTCGGCCGCGCCACGCCCCCCGCGCCCCCCTCCGCCCAGCGGCCCCCGCCCCGCTCACCCTCGTAGATGAAGCGCACGTTCTCCTCGTGGGCCGGCGTGAAGATCTCGCTGCCGGCGCCGGGGGAGCGCGGGCCGCCGCTCCGCTTCCCGTTGTACACCACTCGGGACACGGGGGAGCTGCGGGCGGAGCGCGAGGGGGCTGAGCCGGGCCCGGGGCCGCGCTAGGCCCGGGGCCGGGCGGGACTCACCTGGCCATGGCGGCGGCGGCGCTCGGCGGGGCCGGGCGGGGCGGGGCGGCGCTCGGCGGGTGCGGCGACGCTCGGCGGGCGCGGCGGGACTGCGGGAGGAAGGCGAGGAGCCAGGCCGGGATAGGCCGCGGGGCCCCGCCCGTCGCCGGGCAACGCGCGGCCCGCACCGGGCCCGCCTGCGACACCGCACGGAAGCGCCGCAGCGCGCAGGCGCGGCCCCGCCCCCCGCGTCCCGGCCCCGCCCAGCGCCGGCCCCGGCCCCGCCCTGACCGAGTCCCGGTACCGGCCCCTCCTCGACCGAGCCTCGGCCCCGCCCAGCCCCGCTACCGGCCCCGCCCCAGCCCCGGCCCATGCCCGGCGCAAGAGCCGGCGGAGGCGGTGACCGAGATGCTTTATTGGAAAAGTACAAAGTGGTTCCCGATTCGCGGTACCGAGCGCCGCTGCCCGGCCGCCGCCCAGGCCCAGCCTGGGCCCAGCCCCGGCCCTCGGGTGGGCGCAGCCCCGCCGCCCCGGCCCTCGGGGCCGCTCCTCGTCGCGCCCGCCTCAGCGCAGTGCGGTGGCTCCGAAGAGCTGCACCAGGTCCTCGTACTCGGGGTCGATGAGGTCCGAGGGCTTCTCCCCGTCGTCGGTGGTGGCCTCCAGGCTGGCCCCGAGGGACAGGAGGTACCTGCAGGACACGGAGCTGAGCCGCCGGGCCGGGCATCCCCGGGCCCGCAGCCCCGGCGCCGGGAGCAGCACGGCCCGAACAGTCCTGGGGGCAGCGCAGGGACCGGGCACCCCCCGGGAGGAGCCGCCCGGACCCCGCTCCATCCCGGCACCGTCGGTTCTGGGGCTCTGCAGCACCGGGGACCCTCGCAGCCCCTCACCTGGCTATGTCAGCGTAGCCATCGCTGCAGGCCATGTGCAGGGGCGTCCAGCCGTTCTCATCTCTCTGGTGGATGTCGGCGCCGTATTTCACCAGGAGCTTGACACAGTCCAGGTTTCCCGTCAGCACGGCCTCGTGAAGAGCTGCCATGCCTGGAGGGACAGGAGGTGTTAGCCCTGGCCTGGGGAAGGGTTCTCCATACTGAGTTCACAAGTGCAGGTTGTGCACAGCCCAGGAAAGGGGTGCCAGGAAGCCTCCTGCTCAGGGAGAAGACTGTAGGGAAAGAAACAAAGACTGAGGAAGCCAGAGGAGCTGCCACGTATTCCTCTTCCCCTTCTGCAACAAAAATACCCTGTCTGGGGCACCACTGCCCTGGCCAGACAGGACAGAGGGAGAGAGAAGGAGTTGCCCTGTACTTAGAGCAGCTGCCCTGAGTCCTGGCTGAGACTCAAACACAGACACAAGAAGTCTCTGGGGTCCTGCTTTGCCTGAGTTTCGGAAGGTCCTCACTAATTAAGAATCAGTATGGACAGGAGGAAGCCTGGGGTCATTTGAGCCTGTCTGTGTGGCCATGTGACAGCAGAAGCTGAAGCCAAGCACAAGAAAAGGACAAGTCTGGGCTCTGCACCAGCCCATATGGATCAAGGCATTCCATAAACAGTTGCTGTTGAGGTTGGGTGCAAACAGAACACAAAGCCTTCCCCATGAGTCCCCGGAGCCAGACATGCAAGAGGGAGCAGTGTTTGTGAGAAATGGGCAGAGCCAGGAACAAATGCAGAGCCTTTCCCCACTCTTCCTCAAGCTGGGGTGAAGACAGGAGGGGTCCTGCCCAGAGCTCACAGACCAGCCTGTGCTTGCTGCTGCTCTTTGAAGTCTCACCGCACTGCAGGTGCTCTGTTGGGCCTTGGAGGGACCTTGGGGCCAAGCTCCCCCCTTCCCACAGTGTGCGCTGACCGTGCTGTTGAGGGGAGATATTGGGGTCCTGGCTCTTGGGCCCTGCTGGGCCATGCTGAGGGCACTGCTCCTCACTAGGGAGGGACCCAGCTCACTCCAGCTCTGCCAAAGGTGGCCCATGGCCTGGCTTCCATGTCCCTCAGGGCCCCACCAAGCTGTGCCACCACTCTGCCCCAGCTCTGCTGACCCCGGCAGCACTCACCAGAGGGGTAGATGGTGTCCAGCGTCACCTTCCTGGCTCGTATGAACCTGCCCACCTGTTCCAGGTCCCCCTGCTTGATGTGGTCCTGAAAGACGACGTCGTTGGGGAAGTGCACAGTGCGCGAGGCCCTCAGGCGCGGGGTGTACCGGCCGTACCGGGGCACCGACACGGGGCAGTAGTCCCTCATGCTGGCAGCAGCCTTCAGGCACAGTGGCATAGGGGTTGCTTAGCGCTCAGCCCAGCCCCTTACTGCCCTGCTCTCTCTTCTTCTGCCTGTCAGGGCTCTCCTTGCTTCTGAGCTGTGCTTTTCCCCACACTGCTGTGCTCCCGCCGTGTCCGTGTCCGTGTCCCCAGCCGGCACGTGTCCCCTCACCGCAGGGAAGCGACAGCCACCGTGCCCTCCTACACTCCCAAGCTGCATGCAGGAGGTGGCACCTGGCACTCGCAGCTCACCCGCAGGCCCACAGGCCCAGGACTGATGGTTCTCTGGGGGCACCGTGTTATAAAGGCTTCCCTGGGCTATTTTGGGGACATGCAGCTCATGCTATTTGCCATGATGCTTAGTAATTGAGCCGCCCAGGCCCACAGCCTCCCACTTTTGGGCAGAAGTTGGTGTCTCATCTTACACCCACCTGTTGATGTGCCCATCCAAGGGGTCAAATCTACTCTTGCATGGATAGCCCTTCAGGGGAGCCTGGAAGCAACTTCCCAGCAACAAGCCCTCCTGGGAGAAGGGACACAGGCACGATTGCCAACAGAGGGAACTGGCCGCTCATGTCCTGATGTCCTGACCGGCCAGCACAGTGCAGACATGCCAGGGCTGTGGTGCCAAATGCATCCAGAGCTGTTCACCCTTCTGTAGCTGCATGGGACAGCTTGAAAGAAGCAGGAGGAGCAGCGCTGCCCAGCACGACTGCGACAGCGCACAGCCCAGCAGGGAGAACGCGACCGGTGAAATGAGGTGTCCCCTGTGCTCTAGTGAGGACAGAGGTACTGCTGATGCTTCCGAGGCAGATGCAGAACCAGAAGCCTGCACTGCTGGTCCCTGATGTTCCATGTCCTACTTCAGACTGGGAAGCAGCTGCTGGTGAGGACAGACTGCTTTGAGCAGCCTCAGAGGAACAGTGGAAGAACAGCACCACCACCAGACAATTCCTGCCTCCAGTACTCTCCAGCTACACTGTCACAGGCCCAAAACAGACCACCTGCCACAGAGGAATCACTCAGGTCCATCAAGCATTCAAGCAACTACTGCTTTTACCCATTAAAGTTTGGGCATATCAGACACATGAGCATTTTGTGCTCCGGGTTGTACTGATGGGATTGTCCAGGCAGATGTGTCAGAAAAAATCCCTGTGCTGCTTTAGGAGTCAGGGATTTCACTCTGCCTCTCCTGCAGCAGACCCTTGCCTCAACCCCAGCAGCGTGGTGAGCCACACACCTGAGAACTCCTGCCCTTGTTTATCTGCTGGCAAACATCGATCTCTTGGCCGACTGTCTGCTCGGGTTTACATCAGCCAGAACACGGCACTGGGGACAGAACACTTCCAGCCTGCTTTCTTGGAACAGCAATTAGCCACATACATGAGATGGCTGCTGAAGTCCTGCTCTGCCACAAGGTGCCTTGCACTAGGAGAAGAGCCCCCTCCTCTTAGCTGAGCACGGCAAGTCTCAGCCCAGGAACAGAAGAGAATCACTGCAGAGCTCAGACTTGGTTACACTTCAGCTGGCTCCACAAAGTGGACCTTTTTGAGCTGAGTCCTAGACAGCACCTTCCAGTGGAACTTCTTGCTAGTGGGGCTCCTTTCCTCCCCACCCCAGAACACAAGGCAGCTGTCACCAACCAGCCCAGGCCACCAGCACTGCCTGCTCTGTTGGGGTGCAACACTGGCTGGGACCCTGCCTAGGAGGCTAGAGCTGGAGACAGAGAGACAAGTGTTGTCCAACACCCCTGTGCCACTGCCTCGGCACACCCCTCCTCAGTGACAGGTACCAATAGCTCCCCCAGTTGCCCTCTAGCCTTACTGTGCCCTCCCTGTAACATTTATAGCGTATTTTCAAACCAAAATACCTTCAGCAGCAAGCAGCATGTTTGGAAATAGCAGTGTGGCTCACAGGGTCATGTGAGCCCAGCTGGCAGAGCCACAGCAGCCCCAGCATGCCCTGGTTCACTGGTCCAGAGCAAGGTCCCCTCACGCCAGCCAGCTGGCCCAGGGGCCACACGCTCCCAGAGCCAACTCACCCCTAACAGAGCACCTGCACAAGCCCATGGAATCTGGACAGGGCTTGGACAAGTTTTTTTATCCTTTATCAATTATGTGGAGAAAGCTGACTCACACCCCATTGTAGCAGAGTCCCTCAAGACTCAGCCTCCAACTCTGATCCCTTTGCAGGGCAGGTTCAAATATTCTATACTTTGATAAAGATCAAGAGATGTAATAGTATTAAAATCTCAACTTTATTTGGCCGTCAAATTCAGTACCAACCAATGTTATTGTAGCAGAATGCTAAGAACCAGGCTGATGCAGCTCAGGCCTTTGAGGCACTCCCCCAGTCATGTTTCCAAACCCCAATAATTGCAAATGTCCTGTTTGATCTGTTTATCAGGCCCTCCCCCACCACCCACCTGCCAGGTCAGCCCTCCCAAAATAATTCATAGAAAGGGATCGCAAGTCTTGCCTTTGATCAAAAGGATGGAGACACTGCTGGTGAGCCAGTGGCCATCTCCACCCTCAGAGCCTGCCACAGCCAGTGCACACAGTATTCCACCCTTCCAGGTATTTGGAATTGTCATCTCCAAGTGTCTTAAAGCAGAGGGGAAAGGAACATCTGGCCACCATGAAGAGAAGCACCTTCACATACACCTTTCCCCAGGAAGCCATCAGCCCTCTGCCTCTGCCCCTACAAATACTGAAGGCCCACCCCAGGGAAGAACAGCTGAGGCTATTACGGACCCTGCCAGGTGCAGAAATCAATTATGGGCTTTAGTTTTAAAAGAGAAAAAGAAAAAAGCTTTCTTGGAAGATGTTAGTGGCAAGGCTCCAGACTGTCAGGCCACTGAACTCCTGGTAACACCTCACAACCTCCTGCTGCCCAGAAGAACAGAATACTCCAGACAAAAGCTGTGTACAAAAAAGTACATCACAATAAAAAAAAAAGAGCCCAGCTGGCTGGGCTGGCTCCCTAGTGACAGCTCCCTTCTCAAAAGCCAAAAGAAAGAAAAGTCAAGTGTACAGACAAGTGAGGGTAAAGTGTTACTTTAAAAGCCAATCCCTGGATTTCCAGTCATTCACCTTCTGCTTTAAATCTTAATGGGTTTCTGACTCCCTGGCTGCATCACAGCAGCCAATTTAGTGTCTGATTTTTTGGGTGATGTAGATCAGTCTTCTCTTTACAATTCATCCTTCTGGAGTTTCTGCTCATCCTCATCACCTTCCTCAAGGTCCGTCTCTTCATCTGTCTCCAGGTCCTCCAGATCCTGTGGGGGTTACAGACAGCTCCTGGTTTCTGGCACGTGAGGCAGATCCAGAACCAAGCACAGAGCTGCAGCTCTGATCTGGTCACTGCCCTCTGCTGCCACGTTAACAAAACATCCAGTGAGGAGCTTCCAACTAGATACACAGGTATGTAGCACTGATCCCACAGCCCAGTTCCAGGTGCTGAGCAGGAGTTCCCTAGGGAACAAGCCCTCAGTGCCCCAGCAGTGCACAACCCCAGTGCTGCTGCTTCACACACCCACTGGGTGCTCTCTGGAAAAGGAGCCCATTGCAGGCTCACAGCCAGCCAGGCAGCACCTGAACAGGTCACACTGTGGGCACTTTTGTTCACCAGCAATATCCTCTCCTGCCACATAACAACCCAGGATCTTACTTAGGACTGAGGATTCGGGCACAGCACCAGATCTGACCCGTGCTCAGTGTTCTCAAGGCCCAGAGTGATCCATTCACATTACTCACATCATCAGCTGCTGCCCCGTCCTGACCTCCACTCTCCAGGAATTTTTTGAAGCCTTCTAACGTCCTCTCCCCGTTATAGTCAATGACCTACAGAGGGAAAACATGAGGATACTGGTTATGGGCACTACTGACCCACACCCCTGGAGAGGAGAATTCTCTTTCTGAGCAACAGTGAACATGCCAAGCAAAAGGGAATTGAAAAATTCACCTTCACCCATATGAGACGAAGGAAAACAGCTCAGCCACTAGACTTCAGAGATCACTGCGAGGAAAGAATAGCCTGCAGATGAGCACACCGTCCTCTATGCTCCCTCTTCTCCCCATTCCCACTTCCCACCCCCCACAAAATCTCCCTACAGCACAGCCCCCCATAAAGGGTCTCGGGTGTCCTGTAGACTTGATGTGTTCTATCCCAACAGAATGCAGAGCCCTCCCAAAGGCCTTGTCCAAGACACAACTCAAGCAGGCAGCTGAGCATTCCCGTGCTCCCTGGCTGTGCAACCACACGAGCTCGGCTCCTGCTTACATTTCTGCCAGAGCCTGCAGGGAAGAACTTGAGTGTGGGGAAGCTGTGGATTTTCACCGCCTCCACTTCATTAGCTGTCGAGTCCATCTTGGCAATGACAATGTTCTCATGGTCCCTGTAGGTCTCTCCCAGCTTGTCCCAGATTGGAGCCAGCTGCTTGCAGTGACCACACCACGGGGCATCTGTTAATTACAGAGACAGAGCTGTACCAAGAAACTAATAAGGTACCACCCCTTCCCAGCCAGACAATTCACACACATCTTTGCAACCAAGGCACTGCCTTTGGGGCCTAGACTCTGCAAAATGCTTTCTCCCTAATCATGGTCACACAGTATTTTGGCACTCCTTTCACACACCAGTTACTTGGAATCAGCTGTAGGAAGACACTCACAGAACTCTACGAAGACATTCTTATTCTCATCAAAAGCTACTTCTTCAAAGTTCTTCCCAACCAGAACTTTGACAGGCTGCTTATCCCAGTCTTCAGGAAGATCTTGACTCATCAGGTGGGGCTAGAATAAGAAGTGAAATTCAGAGATTGTTTGCTGCTTGGACTGAACATGTGATCACATATCCTGGAAAATCCAGGTTTAATCACCCCCCTGGTGCCTCTGCCACAGGCTGTGAGCAACCAGATGAACTGTGAGCAACCAGGAGAACTTCCTCTTCTCCCACAGAAAGTCTTCTTTGCACCCTGACCCAGTGGGAATAGCAGGTGCTGTTGTGCAGAGAGAAGGCCAATGGAGCTCTGCAGGAAGGAAGCAGCACTGCTGACAGCCCCATTCACATGGGACTGGGCTTTGCTGCACCCCCACAGCCCCTCCAGTGGGCAGGCACAGACAGCTCTTTACACTGTGCCATATAACTCACACCTTCCACAGGTTCTTGGCAGAAAGAGCAACTGGAGAAACAGCACAGTCCCCACGGGCAGAGCACAAGAGCTCAGCTGTACCAAAGTGCCAGTACCTGCAGCCTCCATGCCCCAGCAGCTTTGCCCTTCATTCCTCAGCACAAAGCCCGGGGGATATTTCGTGCAGGAGACAGAGGAGTTTCTCAGACTCGCACAGCCCCTCACAGGGAGTGTTTCTGTTCCTTCTCAGCCAGCCCATTCACCACTGGCACCATTTATCCACATACCTTGATCTTGCCCTCCAGGAACTTGTTACAGAACTCTTTGATCTTGTCTGCTGTCAGCTCATCAGATTCAGGTTTGTATTTGGTCATCTCTTCCTCCAGGGTGATCAGACGTACAGCTGGGCACTCTTCCTTCTTTAGGCCAAAGAACTCCAAAATCCTCTGGTTGTCACTGTGGTCACTGTCTATGAAGATGAACAGGATCTTGGGAGGAAAAAGTGAAAGGCAGGAGGTGAACACAAGTACCTCATGGCTACCACACTTCACACATGCAGTCACACAAGTGTAGTTGAACGGGGCTCTCTTCCTCCCCTGTCCCAGCAGAGAGAACTGGCTGCAAGTTCCCTCCACAGCTGCTCCCTGTACAGACTCCTCTGCAGAAGGCAGTCTCAGCTCGTGGTCTAAGAAATCCATCTCACCTTCCCTTTGAAGTTCCCAGCTGCACTCTTGAAGTTGTCCAGCTTCCCTTGATAGTCAGACACGCTTTTTGGTAGGAACAGCAGAATATGAGTCTTGATCTCTCCTCCAAAGATTTTAGGAGCAGTCTGAGGAGTAGAAAATAAAATTTATTTTTGGAAGAGAGGCAAATCAGTGTCCAGACCAGTTTGACTCTGCTATTTTGAGCAACCCACAGGAGCCTCCAAAACTGCAGGAAGCTCTGCACAGCAAGCTCACATCTCCTTTATCCTGTGTCCTTCCCACTTCTCCATACCCCCAAACTAGTGTCAGCTCCACAGTAAAACATCCATGGAACCTACAACTGGAGCTTTGCTATATTCTTGCAGCAGCCACGGGAAGGGCCTTACCAGGTATCTAAAGACTCACCTGCTCAGTGAACTCTATGACCAGAGGCAATGAATTAGACTTGATGAAGTTCAGCAGATTATCTTTTGTGATATCCCCTTCAAAGTTGTTTCGGCCTTCATCAAACTGCAAGAACAGACATTCTTTATTAGAACACTTCCTACACAAATCTCTCAAAGCCTTCACACCAGTCACTGCCCCAAGGGATATCAGCTGCACTCATTCAGAGCAGACTTCCATCTCAACAAGGTCACCACATGTCCACATAAAGTCTGGATTAAGGTGTCTACCTTCCTGGCAAGCAAAGCCTTAAATCATTCCCCAGCAGGAGGTGAGCAGCAACAACAGCCAGCTCTGATCTCAGCCTTGCTCTGCACCACCGCGACACCACTGACGGAGCGGGTCACCAAGACAGACCCAGAGCAGCCATCTCCAGCCCTGCAGCACAGGCAGCTTCTGCTGCACAGGAATCAGTGGTGTCAGAGCAGACACTGCAGCCAGACAGTGCTGGGAACATCTGCCAGCAAAAGCCTGCAGCAAACAGTGATTTCCTCAGCTCTGAGAGGTCATTCCAGTCTCTGTTGTTAGAGACAACAGCACACGGTGCACGTCCTACCAGAGGCGCCAGGTCCTGTTTTACACAGGGCCACCACCCATATCCCTGACCAGGATTCTCAGAACCCTCTGGCAGCCTGGAACAGGAACAGCTGTAGAGGCACATCAAGGTTAGAGAGAGGATGTGCAGGAGGGCACTGGCAGGGCCACGCTCGGGTTGCTGGCAGAAGCAGGAGAGTGGACTCAGATAACTTTCTGTTAGGGAAAGCACACCAGCCCCAGCAGAAAAGCTGAGGACAACAGCATTGGAAAATAACTTTGCAAACACTTTGAGGAGCACTGCAGGTCACCTCAGTGCCTTCAGGACAGCTGCGTGAGGGTCCATGTGAGTCTGGACAACTCACATGGAGTAACAACAAGCCAAACCCTCTCAGTTCAGACCCAACTGACTGTAAGGAACTGAGCCAAAGCCCAGAAACAACACGGTTGACAAAATGAGCCATCAGGTTCTTCTACCCCAGTGTTTGGTTACTGTGGGTGCTCTTTTTCTCCTTGGTTTGGAGTGGACATGTCCAAGAGCTCCCATGGCACTGCCCTGCCATTGCATGGAACAGGAAGGAACCACCACAGGCTGGACAGACCTTGGCTGCTCCTTCCACAGAGCCCAGCACTCCTGCCCCATCCCAGCCTAGCACAGCACAGTCACTCCAGCTCTCAACACACCTGAAGGGGTGCCAGGCCCAGAACTCTGCCCAGCTCAGCACTACCCAGAGTGGGGCACACAAAGCTACCCACATGACAGGAGTGAGGCACAGGTACCAAGTGAGCCAAGAACAAAACACTGCTCCCTTCCCTCCTGGCTTTGCTATGCATGTTGAGCTCATTAGTCAGATAAATCACCTGCATCCTCAGCCACAGTGACCTGAGGGGCCTCTGACTCAGAATGTAAGTCTACAAGCTTCTAGCACCATAAAAATAACTACAATGCCAGAGCTGTAGTGGAATAAAACACTATTTCAACTGAATAAAGAATAAAAGTCTTGAGGCTGTCCTAGGTCATGCTGGGCAGAGTGATGACTGATGAGATTACAGGTTTAATAAGTCTGAACCCAAAGCAGCTTTGTCCTGCCTCACAGCACCCAAGGGTGCAGAGCCACCAAGCTCCTTGTCTGCTCAAACCTGGAATTTCATCCCAGTGACTGGATCTCCATGCCTTCATGAGTACATTTATCTGTGATTCTGCAGGTAGTCAGCATCCCTCTGCACATAATCCACTGCCCCAGTCCAGTCAGCTGGAACTGCAGATCACCTCAGGAGTTTCTCTGGAGTGCCTACGCTGCAGAATCCGCGGCGCTGAGACCGAGCAGCTCCTGAGCACAGCAGGGACTGATGGCAGAGGCCAACAGTGAGCAGGGAAAAGCCACAACCAAACAGCACCACAGCAGCCAGAGGGCTTGGCTGCTGTTCTCTTGAGCCTGTCTGAGTCCCGGGGGCCTCCTCAGTTACAGCCACAAGTGCTTTAAACACTGTGTGACTATTGCTGCACTGTGGGGAGCGAAGGAACAGGGAAGCGAGTGAGGAAACAGCCTGGACCCAAAGCCCAGCAGCTCTGGGAGGGCAGCACAGAGCTGGGAGATCGACAAGGCTGCACTCTTCAGGTCCCTGTCACTCTCCCATCCTAATGAAAGGGCCAAGGCTCTGCTCTTCCCCCCGTGCTCTGAGGCTTGGGAATGCAGGCACACTGACAGCACAGGTCCTTTGCTGTTTTGTCCAGGGCTGCTCCTGTCTGAGTCTGACTGATTAGAGAGAAGGGAAGAGGCAGCAGACCCCAGTGTGGTGCTCAGGCTTGGCACGAGCCAGTACCTTCTTGAAGAGGACAACACCGTCCTTGCTAAGCTGGTACTTGGAGAAGACATCAGCACTGGAGGAAATCCCAAAAGGAATATCATCCACGGCTTCTGCTGCCAACAGGAACTCCTTTGCAGCCTCTGATGTCAAATCCTGGAGAGTAAAGAAAGGTGTCTCACACAGGCCACATCACCTGAAGCACTCACATCTCAGGGCTCAGCCCAGAGAACTGGAAGATCAAGTAAGGCAGGACAGCGAGCGTTGCACAAGGCACAGGGCCTTCCTCAGCCACCAGGAAGGCCCCCGACACATGCAAGAGTGTCTCCAAGGGAAGCACAAACTCTACCTTGAAGAAGCCAATCACCACAACTTCACTGGAGTCCACCAGCTCCGCCGCCGCAGCCGCGTCGCTCAGGGTAGCGGCGGCCGGGCCCGTGCGTTTCTTCAGCCAGCTGACGATGTCCTCTGCTTCCCTGCCAGCTACACCGGGAGATAAGAGCGAGTCACTTTCCCCTGCTGACCCAGTTCAAGACCACAAAACTCTCAGGTTTTCAGAGACCTTTCAGCAGCTGGTCGAGAGGTCGGCGAGAATCGAGATATCGTTTACGCAACCTTTCCCTTTCACTCCTGGTGTAATTAAGCTAATCCATAATTGATAAGTCAAGGTACAAGGGGCTCCCAGGAATTCGTTCTTCTCTCACCTCTAGCCCAAGTCCTTAAACTTTGACCAGCAACACAGCACTTCCCCAAGACCTCAGTATTACTCATGCAAATACATCACCTTTACCTCCCCTGATTACTATTCCGGATGTTACCCTCAATGTCCAGCACTGGCCTGGCTTAGCTGAATTCTGTTGTGGCCTTTCTTGCAGCTCTCTCACACTCCACGTTTGCCCCCTCACCCAATGGCCCAGGCATGTTTCCAGTTCTGGGCTCCACATTGCTCAAATCAAGTCAAGCCACAGAATAAAACGAGCTCAGGTCACTTTGGTTTTCCATACAAAAGCAATTCCATCTGCTCTAGTTCACATTGGGGATCACCCCACGTTCAGGTGAGGGAGCCCATGAAAGGTTGGCCCGTTCCTCGCCAGCCCAGCGCCACTCCCGGGTTGCTGTCACAGTGGACCTTGTCCAGCCACAGCAGCACAGCCCAAGCACGGGGCCAGGTGCGGGAACCCAGCGCCACGTCGCTGCCCTCTGCACCCGGGCGGCACGGGGCTCACCGGGCCCTGCCTCCCCCGCGGCCTGACCCCCCCGCTCACCCGTGTACTCCTTGGGCGCGGCCTTGTCGCCGTTCTTGAAGAACTTGATGGTGGGGTACCCGCGCACGCCGAACTGCTGCGCCAGCTCCGACTCCTCCGTGGCGTCCACCTTGGCCAGACGGATCTCCGAGCCCTCCGCCTTCAGCTTCGCCGCCGCCTTGGCGTACTCGGGGGCCAGCGCTTTGCAGTGCCCGCACCACGGGGCGTCTGCGGGACGGGCCGTCAGCGCCAGCCGGGCCCCCCCCGCGCTCCCGGAGCCCCGCAGACCCCACGCCCCGGCCCGGCCCCACCCCCGCCCGGGGGAGCCGGTCACTCGGCCTATCCTCAGGCCCCGACCCCTCCGTCCCCCGGCCGCGCCCTCGGCCCCCGGGGCCACCGCCCTCCCGTTCCCTCCAGCCCGGCCCTGCCGCGCTCACAGAACTCGACGAGCAGGTATCGGTGGTCGGCCAGCGCCCGCTCGAAGGAGCTGGCGCGCAACACCAGGACGCCGTCCTCCTCCTCCTCCTGGGCGGCGGCGGGGCGGGCGGGCGGCAGCAGGGCCAGGCAGAGCAGCGGGAGCAGCGCGCGCAGCCCCGCCATGGCTGATGGCGGCGCTCGGACGGGACGAGACGGGAAGAACGCGCGCCCGCAGCGCCGCCTCCGCTTATAAACCCGCCCCGGCCGCGGCCGCGCGCCATTGGCCGCCACGCCCGCCCGCCATTAGCTGGGGCCACCGCCCGCGCCGCCGCGCGCCTCCCATTGGCCGGCGGGGCGGGCAGGGCCCCCACCCGCCGCCGTGGGTTGGCGGTCGGCCCCGCGTCCCGCCCCCGGGTCGCCATTGGCCGCTGTCCCCGCGGAGCCGCCGGCGATTGGGCGTCCCCGCCGTCTCGCGCGGCCGCGGCCCTCGAACGTGGCACTCGGGAAGCGCCGGCGGGCGGACTGCGCGTGCGCGCGGCCGCAAGCGCGTGGTGGATCCTGACTGGGCCGCGCGCCACGTGACTCACCGGGGGCAGGGCCGGGGTACGTGACCGGCGGGCGCGCGAGGACCGGCCCGAGCCCCCTCCTCGTTCGGTCCCGGTTCGGCCCCGATTCCGCCCCCCTCGAGTCTCCCCCCGTGACCGACCCCAGCGAGGGTGCCTCGGCAGCCGCTCGGGGTCATTGCGGCAGGGAGGGCCCCGGGGCGCTGCCCGTGCCAGGCACGGGCGGCTCCCGCGCACGGGGACCCCCGGAGTGCTGCAGCGGGGCCGCTCCGGTTGCGGCCGCGGCCCGAGCTCCGCCCGCCCGGGGTTGCTGCGGAGCCGCCGCTCTTTGCCCCACGCGGGGCCCGCGCCCCAGGCTCGGAGCCCCATCGCTCCCTGCACAGAACCGTGGGCGCTTCCCGGTGCCGGGCCGGGCACATGGGGCTGCCGGGCAGAGTCAGCAGCTGCCACATAGAATCCTGCGTTAATCCCGGCCACCCCAGGGCCTGTCCCCTCGGGCTGGGGGCCATAGCCTGGAGCACCTCGGTTCGTGTCCCTCCCTGGCCCCAGTTCTCCCAGTTGCCTTGGGCAGACATAGGTGGAAGCTGCTGCGGTGTCAGAGGGAGCTGCTGCAGCACCGGACAAGGGGAACAGCCCGGGCTGCTCCTGAGCAACCTCTGGCCAATTCGTGGGGTGTGTCACCTGGAAGGGGATGAGGCTTTACTTTGGGAGCCACAATTTAGGCTAATCATCCATCCCACCCAGCCTGTGACTGGAGCTACATTTGTGGGTTCACACCAGGCAGGAGAGCCCAGTGACAGCAGGGACAACATGCCAGGGAACACACAGGCAGAGAATCCCCAGAGACAGAGCATGGCACAGCTGTCCAGCCTCTCCAGGCCTCCCACCATGGCACAAACGATCCAACGGAAGCCCTGACACCCCGGGTGTGGAAATCCTTGCCAAAGCACTGGGTTGCATCAGCCGGGTGCTCCCCTGACCTGCCCACAGAGCGGCTGTTGGGGGCCAGCCCAGGGGGCCTTTGTTCCTGCTATCGGCACATCTGGGCTCGCTCTGACTGACATGCTGAGGGTGTCAGTTCCCTTCTCCCTCCTGCAACTCCTGCACTGCCCTCCAAGGCCCCACACCGCGGGGAGGGCCAGGGGGACGCGGTTGGGCACCACTGGCCACAGGGAGTGGCACGAGCAGCACGTGTCTGCTGGAGTGGGCACTGGCCACACACCAGCTCCTGCCCAGCCCAGGCTGCTGCCTTCAGCCCTTGCCTGTTCCCAGTCCCATTATCTCCTTTAGCAGCTTTCCTGGGCCCAGGGAAGGGCCTGTGCTGTGAGCTCCAAATACAAGACAGAGCCTACAAAATTGTTACCCTTTTGAGTCTTTGACCAGGAGCAAGGCCAAGCCCCCTCCAGCAGCTTCTCTCACACCGTGGATTCTGTAAAGAGCTTTTCACAGCTACACTGTTCTTATCCTTAACACAAACATGCCACGCTCTGTAAACATCCGCGGGCTCTTATCAGACTGCCTCCCCTGGACTGTGTTCTCTCAAACACCTCCCTCATTCCTGTGACTGCACAGGAATTTCCCTTAGTTCCTGCAGTTAGAGTAGGCACAGTGCCAGCAGGCCACAGAGCTTGCCTGCTGCTCCACTGGCAAGAGACCCACTCAGAGGCCCCTGTTTTCACAGCCCACCACACTCCCATCCCTCAATCCCTCACACTGTCAGCAATGCAGAACAGGGTAAACAGCAAGGGACAGATCCTGCACACACAATGCCACAGGGCCCCTCCTCCTCTGGCAAGGGCTGTCCCAGATCCTGTTTCACATTCCAGCAAGCCCAGGGGTCGTGGTCTTCTCCAACTCCAGGTGTTCACAGAAATCCCATTTGGCCACTTCCTGCCAAAGACCCAGCATGGACAGCACACAGTCAGTTCAAAGACTTTATTTAACTGTCATAAAAGGAGAAGCAGACGATGATTCCAAACCTGTTAACCCGGGTCTAGGACTTACAGACAATACGCACCAAATCAAAATTAACAAAAACCTCTCTAGGGGCAGGGTGAGGGGAGTTAGAGGCAAAGACGTAGCTACGAGAAAGCCACATGTACTTGGTCCCAGTTCTAGTATGACCTCAACGTGGTAGATCCAAATCAGAAGGCTGCGGAGCTGGCGTGTGCCTGCCCAGCTCCCCGGGACTCGCGGGGCCCCGGGGGATCCTTCGCCCCGAGCGCTGTGGCCGCGCAGCCGAGGGTGGAGGCCGGCAGGTCTGCAGCAGGCACGGGGGGCCGAGTGTCAAGGCAATAACTACTGACAGGCCAGGCACAGATTTTAAAGGCAGAACAGATACATAAGGCATTAACCGCTTTGGAACACTTGTCCATCGCAAGCTCTTTGCTGATCGCATCAGGAGCAGCTGCAGAGACAGACTCGTCCACCCTCAGCCCAAAACAGCCAGGAGGGCAGGTGCTGTCCTGGAATTTCAGTGCTTTGCAGCTACCTGGGCTGCAATGAGAAGTGTGAGGTGATGGCAACACTGGTGATCCCCAACCCCCCTGCCCTGCAGCCCCCTCCATGCCACGGGGGCACCCAGAGAGCTCAGGACTCAGCGCAGGCTGGGCCGGGGCCTGGCCAGGCCATTGCTCAGGGTGCTGTGAGGGGTGGCCAGGTGTCACCCAGCATGTCACACCCCCTCCCCTCTGGAGATGTCCCATCTCGGGTGAGGAACGGACCAGCAGCAAAGCGGGAAGTTATGAATCTTTCCTAATAACCCATGAGGGGCATGACCAAGCTGAGCCCATGCCAACGGATGGGGAGGGCGGGTGGCATTTAAAAAGTGTAACTGGGGCGGGGCCCCCTCCCTAGAGGATACGTGTTACACATTTAAGGCATCATGGTTACAGGGAACATCCACAAATGAAGCTGCCAGTGCTCCCAGGACTCTGACAGAGCAGAAGGGGCAGGCAGACATGACTTAAGCCAATAAACCTATTCGACAGCTGCCTGGCACCAAAATTCTTCAGCTACTTGGAGGCAGTAGCTACCCTGAGCTGTGCACAGGAAAGCCAAGCACTGGATCCTAACAGAAGCCTCTCCCCTTCGGCACCTTCTGGACAAAGGAAGGCGGGAAGAAGAAAGGGCCTGGCGAGGGAGCGGGCGCTCCTCTTGGTGCTGGGGCAGCACAGCCCCAGGACGGGCAGCTGGAGACCAGATGCAGACAGCATGGTTTGGTCAATGCACTCGGCGATTCTCTGGGGAGGGGGCACATACAAAACTGAGCTCTCTGGTCAAATGATAACGGGGACGACAGGTAAGAGGGTTCCAATGTCAGCACTTTGGTACGGGGGGGAATTCTACGGTAGCCACTGTCTGATTCACGCTCTCTGGGGTTTGGCCTCAGGAAGGGCTAGTCCTTCCAATCCTTCTTGATGGTCAGGTTCCACTCCCAGGACAGGTGGTCAGTCTTATCATCATCTGTGAACTTGGATTTGATGTTGTAGCTGCCCCGCGCCAGCATGCCCTTTGGGGCCTCTTCCATGGGGGTCAGAAACTCATACTCCTCTGCTCGGGGGCCGTAGCTCCCAACCATGTATTCGGTCTTGTCAACTAGAAGGAGAAAAAGTGGTGTATGGAGGCTGTTCAGGAGCCTCCCTTGCATTTGGGGCAAGGCTAAAGCAAACAAAAGGTCTGTCACTGCCACAACAATCCACAGAACAGCTCTGAGAACATGTTCAGAGCTCCATTCTCTCCAGGAACAGCCCCTCCTGCGGGTAGCGACCCCCCAGCACCACTGTCAGCTGTCATCTGCCGTGCCCAGAGGGATCCCCTGTGCTCAGGGGGGATCCCATGTTGTGCAGCCGAGACCACGAGCTGCCCCGCCACTGCAGGCCCAGAGACCCCCACACAGCTCCGCGGGCCCAGCAGCACCAAGGGCTGTCCCCTCTCATGAGGAGCTGCCAGGCAGCCCCTGTCACACCAGTGGGATGTGCAGGAAGCCCTCACTCACCCCAGGCAGCACCGAGTCACGGAGAAGCACTTACTTTTTACGCCTTTCCGGAACGTGTGCTGGATGTACTTCAACCCTGACACAATCTCCCTGTTCACCTGTAGAGAGAGAAGCAGGGGCTGGGCAGGACATCTCCACTCACACTGCCCACCTTGCCCGCAGAAGGAGCCCATTCCCCCAGCATATTCCCCCTTTCGGGGTGCAGGTGCTCCCCGGGCCGGGATCCGGTGACCCGCTCGGTCGGTTCCCAGATCGGAATCCTCACCCTAAAGGAGATTTTTATCCGGTATTCCACGCCCTCCTTCAGCACAAACGCCTGTTTCTTGTAACTGTCCAGGTCACCTGTGAAGAAGGGAGAGGGTTGCTCAGAACCCCTCTGTGCTGTGTTTTGCTGTGGCACAAGCAGCCAGGGTAGGAGCAGCAGGAGCAGGGAGTGGCCCTCGCTGCAGGGCCCTCCATGCTGCTGTAGCCGGGTGAGCAATGCCCTGCAACAGGACACTGTAGCACAACCATTCAGTTAATTCCAGAGTGTTCCTTTGCAGACGTTTTCCCCAAGGCTGTCACCATCTCAAAGCTGCCACCATGCAGGCTGGAGGAACCGGCCTGCCCCATCCAGCCCCTCACACCTCCACAAAGCACCCAGGTGCTGTGGCACCAGTGCCAGGCTCCAGGTGCAGAACGCCCCAGGGCCCAGGCACCTTGCTCTGCTCTGCCTCCAGCACCCACATTTCTGACACAGGAGGGCTCGCCCACCTTGCCACCAGTGCTCCTGCCAGCTCTGCCTGGGAGCAGGGCTGGAATTCCTTCCCAGCTCACCTGTCAGGTCCAGCTCCAGGGGGCCCGGAGCAGTAGTGCAGACCAGCGTCAGTTTGGTCACCACCACATTTGGAGCATTGGGATCTAGAGACAAGTGAAAAGGCTGTTAAACACCTGTCCTGACACCGTCCAACAGGGCTCCTTTTCCTTCCAGGGCATTTCTTGAAAGTGGGAGAACAACCTCTCTTTCTGTGAGGGTCAGGGCTCCTGCTGCACCACACCCAGCCCACAGTGCCCCTGAAGGCCACCCCCACCCATCAGTCCCATTCTGGGGGGGAGCAAGACACAGCTTTGTGCTCCCAGCTGTGCTCCTGCCCAAACAGAGCTGGGAGAACAGCTCCCAGGTGGAGGCAGGAACGAGGCTGGAGGGGACCGACACGTCTCAGGGCTCACCTGCACTCACGGTGACGGCTCCCAGCAGCGCCTCCTTGTACTTGCGCAGGCTCTCATCGTCCTTGTCCAGCTCCTGGATTTCCTGGATGCTCTTCTGGGCAGGTGGCTTATAGTTGACAGAGTGTTCATCCTCCTCATTCTCAGCTGCAATCTGGGCCAGCTGCTCTGCTGTTGGCTCCTGCTCTGCCATCCTCACACGCACAACCCACACTGAGGGGAGGAGGAGAGGTGTGACTGCCCCGAACACCCTCCACAGGCTCCCGCTGTCCCCAGGAGTACACAACCCTGCCAGGGGCCTCCAGCACCTGCAGAACCCTCCAGAGGCCAGGTCTCATCTTCAGCTCATGGAGGCCCAGGTAAGAGGGAGGAAAAATTCAATCTCAGTGCTTTGTTTGTGAGCTGGAACAGGTAAATACCCCAAAGCCATAGTGAAAACACTCTCCTCCACAAGATCCACTAGGTGAGGCTTTCACTTGGAATAAACCCGAGCCCAGAATAAACCTGAGCCCAAAATAAACCCAACTCCAGAATAAACCCAGTTATGCTCTCCATAACACAAGATTCCAGCTAAGAATAGGCCCCTGTCCCATCACTGGCATGAATGCTGGGAGCCTCTGCTGGGATCTGGCACTCATGGTTTGTAATTCAGTCAAGTCAGTGCTATGTGCCAGTTGCCTCGGTGGAGTAGGATGAGACACCTGGCTCAGCCCTTTCCAAGGATCTGCGGCACACGTGACCAGGGAAACAAGCAATGGAGCAAACAAGGTGCAGAGCCCGGCTCAGCTGCTCAGGACTCTGCCCAGGAAATGCCCAGCTGCACTGAGGGCTGGGAAAAGGTGATGCCAACACCCCATTAAAATTCTCAGTAAAAATCAGTGACACCCTCAGGAATTCCTGGTGTTCCACAGGGCACACTGTCTGAAGGGTCATCCTAATGCAAATATCAACTTGGACTTTCTAAAGATGCAGAACAGTCTGGCACAGTTTTAGAAAGGCACTGGGGGGACAATGGGACACCACGGGGTCATACCAGGGCTCTGGCCCTGCACAGCACATGCGTCTGTACCAGGAACTTGTCCTGCTGTACCTGTGCAGCTGCAGCTCCCACAGCCACTGGCACTACCCCTGCACAGAACAGCAAACAGCTGGCCCTTCCACATGGCATCCTCCAACATCCTCACACTGAATGCTGTGGAAATTTGTCTTCAAAAGGACATTTAATCTCATGTCACACATGAGCAACTGATTTCACCCCAATGTCTCCGTATCAGACCTAGTCCCTTCCCTCATGCACTTCTCCCAAACAGTTGTTGGGCTTGAGGACTCCCAGAAGCACTAAGCAAACACTCATTCACACACCCTGCACTGCTCCATTTCCCCTCCTTCTGTCCTTGGGCTCTCCTCCGGGCTAGATTCCGCCTCCCAGGCACCACAGGTCACGCTAACTCCCACACCTTGCTCAGAGGACACCTGCAGCTTCCAGGAAGCGGAAGTGATGGACTTTCAGCTTTACAGAACCGAAGTCCCGAGTCCCAGATTCCTGCTGACTCCCAAATTCTGTGACTGAGCCCTCTGTGAGAGCACACTAACCACACACCTGTCAGAGCATCCACCAGCACCCACCCCTGTATCCCCACCAGTGCTGGGTACCCTTTCACGGGTGAGCATCCACAAGCACCCTCCACTCTGCAGATCCGCAGGGTCACAGGAGCCTGCAGGAGGCAGCAGGAGGCCGAATCTCTTCCCACCTGGGAATTTGCACTCTGCCTTCACTACTCCCTCAAGCCAGCAATTCCTCCCGTATTCTCAGAGGAGCTGCAGCAGCAAATGCAGGAACCCCACCTCCTGCCAGGCAGGAAAACTGCCAGGAATATCCCTGCTTGAGTCCAGGAGGACAGTGGGAACCAGCGACTCCACACCCCGGGATCCCGATCCCACGGCCCCAGGAATGCAGCGTTAGTCAGAGTCTCTTCAGATGAGCTAATCGGCTTCCGATGTCCATCGGGCCTCGGCGCAGCCGTGGACACGCAGCAGCGCCAATTCCAGCGGTCTCCACCCTTCCTTCTTCCCCTGTGGCGCAGGGAAAGCCTGCACAGCCACCCGGAGAACTTGGCTGGAATGCAATCCAGCAATAATCGTTTCTGCAGGGCCCTATCCCAGCCTAGTCCCAGTTCTCTCTGCCAGTACTGGGAGCCAGAACGGCCCAACTCGGCCCGGCTGCTCCACAGGGACAGCTCGGATGGTTCTCAGGGCAGTACAGCGGAGCAGGAGGACACACCCGCACAGGAGGGACGGGAACCTCGCTGACACTTTCCGAGGCCAGGCGCTGCCCTCGGGAATTTGCGCGGAATTTGGGCACTCCCAGGTACCGCTGCTGCACCAGTCGCTTCGTAAAAGCATCCCAGGGACCTCTCACCCCGCCAGATCCCTGCCCCTAGCAGGAAGAACTCTAGGAGCATGGGGATGCGCTGCTGCCCCGCGGGGACTCAGCAGTCCGAGCACGGAGGATTTTTGTTTTCCGTTTTGCTCTGACATAACCCCGACCTGCAGTGCACCTACGCGATGAGCTGTGCAGAGACAGACCGAGGGTGCGAGAAGCTCCATGCGCCCACAAACAACTGCAGAAGCAGAAAGGCCTCCAGCAGTGCTGCACCCGGGATGCAAATCGGTTCCATGGGCACGCGGGGCTGGCACCGAACCCGCAGCAGCTCCGCAGCCACGGGACAAGATCCCCCGCACTGGGAGATCGCTCGGAGAGTTGGAGCAACGGCACGGACCCGAAACCCTCCCGGGCACGGCCGGGGGCTCCTCTCACCAGCACGAACAGCGGGCGAGGTTCTGGGGCTGCTGGGCCGTGGCGGGACCCCCCCGGGGGCGGGAGGGCCCTGCCCTGCCCCGACCGGAGCGGCCCGACCCGAGACAGCGCTCCCGGTTCCTCATTTCGTACCGAGCGGCCATTTATGGACAACCCGCGTGCGCCAGAGGCCCCGCCGGCCCCGGGACGCGGAGGGCCGGCAATGTCCCCCCTCGCCCAGAGCACAGGGGGAAGTCCGGGGGGACTCGGAGCCGCCGCGGCCCCTCAGGCCGCCCGCGCTCCGCCCTCGCCGCGGGCCCGAGCCCCGCGCGCTCCGCTCCGGCCCGGCCCCGCCGGGGGCGGCAGCTCCCCCGGCCCTCGGAAGGTCGCGCAAGGGCACCCGGGGCCCCGCGCCCGACCCTCGGCCGCGCCCGACCCTTCCCGCGGGCCAGAGCCAGCGCGGCGCGCCCGGCCCGGCCCTTCCCGCGGCCCGGCCCTTCCCGCGGCCCGAGCCCCCCGGCCCGCCCCGCCCCGCCGGCCCCGCCGTACCGGCCCCGCTCGCTCCGCGCTGCGCCGACACCGCCGCGGATCCGCCCAGGCCCGCGCGCCCCCGCACTTCCGGGACACGCCCGGCGCTTCCCGGGACCCGCCGCCACGGCCGCGCGCGGATTGGCCCGGGGGCGCGCGCGGGGCGGGACCGCGGCACGGCGGGACGGGAGCGGGAACGGGGCAGGGCGGGAGCGGGACGGGAACGAGGAAGGAACGGGAACGGAACGGGGGGGGGAGTGGGGCAGGGCAGGACCGTGACGGGGCAGGAACGGGGCGCGAACAGAACGGGAATGGGGCAGAGCGGGATGGGACCGGGACCGGGACCGGCAGGGCAAAACTGGGACGGGGCAGAGCGCGGTGGTGGGTGGAAGGCGCAGGGCCCAGCACGGTGCGGCAAGGCAGCGGCCACAGCTCTAGACACGGTTCTATTTTATTATGGCAAAGGTGAAAAAGCCACCTCGGCCCAACAGGCAACCAGAAAAATTTATCCCAAAAATAACTCGGTACAAAACAGGTCTGCTCAGAATTAAAAAAAACCTTTACAGGAGTTAAAACCTATCCCAGAACATAAAAGTAAAACAAATCCCATCCTCGGTAGTAGTAGCCACAGCCGCAGCCCCCGTTGGGAGTGTGGAGCAAGATCGGAGTCCTTCCCTGCGCCCGCCACTGCTGCTTTAGCTAGTGTCCATCTGGAGAGAGAGGGAACCATCACCACGTGCTGCAGCACCCCCTGGTACCGCCCCAGCACCCCCTGCACGCAGCCCACCTGGCCCTGGTGGAGCCCCCAGCGCTGTGGGATGGGGAGGGCGAGTTCAAGCCCCCTGGCAGCCCCCCCCCAGCCCCAGCCCCCTGCGCTGCCCCATGGCTGCCTCTGGAATCCTGCTCATGCCAATCCTTCCATGCTTTCGCCCTGGTTTGTCCCGGCCCTGCACCGACTGTGCTGTTGCGGTGCCCTCGCAGCCTTGGCCCTGCTGGGATTCTGACCTGGCCACGGCACAGACGGCTGAGCGAGGTCTGAAGGCTGTGACTGGCAAGCAGTTCCCCACGCTGGGGCTCATTTCTAGCACCAGCATTGCAGCCTTCCCCTGGCAGCACCCCACACAGTTCTTCCACGTGGGATTTTCCTTTCCGTTTTCCCAGTCTTGCACCTCTCAGCTCTGCGGGTTTTGTTCTGCAGCGGTTCTGGCTCTGGAGGAGCTGTCCCAGCCCGGCAAGAGCAGAGGCTGTTCCTCAGCCATCAGTAACAGCAGGTAACAATGTGCTCTGGAAAGCGAAGCCAAGGCCTGGGCCAAGGCACAGCTCAGCTTCAGAGAGAGATTGCTTCAGTCCAAGGTCCTGGAGAACACTTTCCCTTTCCTGCCAGCTCCAGGCTGCCAGTGCTGCCCAGGACGAGATGCTGCAGAGAGCCTGTCAGAGTGCCCAATTAGCACTTACCCTGGCATTGTAAGCATCCAGCTGTGCATCTAGTTCTTCTGCAGAGAGCTGCTGTTTGGAAGTTCTTCCAGCTCCTCTGCCTCTCCCTCTGTTCCCGCCACGAGTCCCTCGCCTGTTGCCTCCACCTCCAAATCCCCCCGAGACCCCACGGTTTCTGGTCATGCCACCTCTGTTTACACTGTGAGTTTTAAAAAGCAACTGTTTTAGTGCATTCAGTGAACTCAAACAGGACCTGCACTCCCCACTGGGGAGGGGCCCAGCAGGTCCCCACCCTGTGCCTGGGGCAGGGGCTCCCCCACCTCTGTGCTGGTCTCCGCTGCGTGTCAATCTGTGATGTCACCAGCTGGATGTTCATGGGGCGCCCTGGAGGGAGGGAGAGCACCCGTGAGCCTGTGCAGGACAGGGCTGGGAGGAAGGGAGGGAGGGAGCGAGGCACACGTGTGCCAGCTGCTCCACTCCAGCCACAGAAAAAGGCCATGGAGACAGCACAGAGACTCACCATCCAAGGGGACCCCGTTGTACTGCTTCATCGCCTTCAGAGCATCAGCCTTCCTCTCAAAATGCACGTCCGCCGTCCCTAAGCTGCGACCAGATCTGTCATAGTGCACAGCTGCCTTCTTCAAGGTCCCAAACTCTGCAAAGAGCTCCTGAGAACGACAGAGAGAGGAGCGTGCCCGTCCGTCAGCGCTGCCAACACGGCAGCTCCCCACACAGCCACGCCTGGTGAGCACTGGTGCCTTTCCAACCACCACGGGCTGTCTGGGAACACACCAATGGCAGAGGGGAGCACAGCCCATTGGGGAGTTTCTGGGAGTTGCCACACGTGGCAAAACCAAGCAGGGTTCTGCATTCACCTCCTGAAGGAGCACGTTTACAGCCAGTCAAACAGACTCAAGGGATGCCAACCTGTTTCTTTTCCCAGAGAAATTGAGGGTGTTTGTTGAGGCCGAGTCAAAGGGGCAACTATTGAAAATACTCCGGATGCCAGACATCCTTCTCCCAGAGAATGAGCCATGTAAGCACAGGAATCCACAAGATGATGGCAGTTGCACTGTGCTTTACTTGTTCCCTTTAGGAACATACCCCAAAAACTGAGACCAGCAAAGTTCCCTGCTGAGGTCTGTCCTTTGATGCCACAAAGGTTGGAAAAGGCAGCAGTGAAGCCACCAATTTTGTTTCACAGGTGCTACATTTGGAAAGTCAACGAAGACAACTCACCATGGTGAATTTCCCACCAGGGCTGTCCCACAGGGGCCCAGGGAGCTGCCGCTGGGCATTACTGCCCAGCCCTGGCCATGCCAACCCGTGCCCAAGGCACGGTGTTCCCAGCACAGGGCATCCAGCAGCCACCTTCCAGCCCAAGCGAGGCCATGCCAGCCATGCCCAGAGCCCAGGCCCAGCTGCTCCCGCCGCAGGGACACGGGCAGTGACACCAGGCGGCTCCTCCGCGGGCACAGCTGCCTCAGCCACTCGCACCACATCCTGAGGAATTAGCGCAGCAACAAAACCAATCCCACACCTAAGGCAGCACTAAATGATGGGGCTGGGAGTAACAAATAAGGCTAAAGCCATTGAGTCAGCTCTGCTGCTAAACAAAGCCCCGGGCAGCTCGTGCAGGGGCAGGAAGGTGAGTCCCGCCACACACGAAGCACAAGGGCTGTGCAGAGCCACATTTTACACCCTGGCCTCACTGCAACAGACAGGGACTTATTTACACCCAGTCTGCAGGAATGGAAATGGAAACACAGCAGGAAAAGAGTGGTATCCAGCACGCTCCTCAGTGACCCGACAGAGCTCCCTTCATTCCTCAGGCCCAGCCAGAGCAGTGCTGGAGGGACCAGACTGAAGGATAATGAGGGAGGTCTGACAGCAGGGGTTTGGTTTTCCCTGATGAAGACACAAAGTCAGAGCCCATGGTGATGGCTGTGCCCTGCAGTGCACCCAGGCCAGAAGCCCCTGGGGGGACACACCTGGCACCCAGCTCAGGGCCCACAGGAACCACACGTTCCTCTGGTCCAGTCTCCAGGGCAGAGGCAGCGACTGCGGGCACTGCGGGCTCTGACCGGGCCACGGCCATGGGACACCTCTCCGGTCACCCCGCCCGTGCATCCAGGGAACCCCTCGGTGTCCAGTAGGACACGATCCAACACAGCAGCAGAGCCCTGGACACGCATGCGGCACCTCAGAAACGGCTGCAGCTGCAGAGAGAGGAGCTCAGAGCTCACATGGAATTCTCCAGTCTGGAACCAGTCGAGGTGCAGCATCGTTCCCGCGTGTGCCACGGCTCAGCCCCTCGCGAAGCATCTATAACCAGCTGTTTCAGCCCCCCTCGGGAGCACCGGGCCCGCGCCAAGGCAGGCACCCGCGGCACAAACCCCGTCACGGGGGATTCACCCGGGAATCCTCGGCCCCGGGTGCAGGCGGGCGAGGAGCCGGTGGGGCTCTCGCGGGCACCCGACCCTGGTGGAATGAATGAAACTCCCGCGCCCCCCGCGGCGCCGCCCCGAGCCCCACCTGGATGTCCGCATCCGAGACGCCGAAGTCCAAGTTAGAGACGAGCAACTTCCCGCCGGTCTCCACGCCGGCCCCCGCCCCGAAGCCGCTGTCAAACAGGTCGTGCTGCCACTTCTCGGGGAGCTGCTTCGGCTGCAACAAGACCGGGACCTCGCTGACCGGCGCCGGGGCCCCGCAGCTCCCCGGCCGCGCCGGGAGCGGACAAAGGACCGCCCGCGCCGCCGCCTCGCGTGGACCCGCCGTCCCGTCCCGTCCCGTCCCGCCGCGCCGCCCCGGCCCGCGCCCCAGCCGCCCGATCCGTACCCGGCTGTAGGGCGCGGGTCGGTTTCTGCCGCCGCCCCGGGCCATCACCGGCCGGTTCCGCACGGGGCCGCCGCCCGCGCGTCCGCCGCCCACGCCGCCCCGGCCGGGCCCGCCCCCGCGGGCGGCACCACCCCGGCCCCGGCCGCCCCGACCGCCCCGGCCGGCCCCGCGCTGGCTCCGGTTCAGCTTAATGATGTCGTCCAGGGACATGTCCATCTTGTCGGCCATGATGGCGGCTCCGCTCCCGCCCGCACTTCCGGCCGCGCTACTCCCGCGCCGGAAGCGGAAAAGGCGGGCGGACGCGCGCTCCTGCCGGCGCGCGGGGTGCTGGGGGGGCGACACTTCCGGCAGGGGCGGGGCCGGGCCGCGCGGGGCGGCCATGCGGGTGCGCGTGCGGAGCTGGCACGGGGTCGCGTCCTGGCTCTGGGTGGCGAACGACGAGAACTGCGGCATCTGCCGGATGGCGTTCAACGGCTGCTGCCCCGACTGTGAGTGCGGCACCGGCACCGGGCACCGCGCACCGCGCACCCAGCGGGTCTGACGGTGTGTCCGTGCTGCAGGTAAAGTGCCCGGCGACGACTGCCCGCTGGTGTGGGGACAGTGCTCGCACTGCTTCCACATGCACTGCATCCTGAAGTGGCTGAACTCGCAGCAGGTGCAGCAGCACTGCCCCATGTGCCGCCAGGAGTGGAAGTTCCGCGAGTGACGGCGGCACCGGGCACGAGGGGAACGGGGGGCCCCGGCCCCGGTCCCGCCCAACAACCGCGCTGCCGCCGCTCGCGTGTCCGTGTGCGCCGTCCCGGGGCTGCAGGGGCGGGTCGCGCCGCCGCGGCGGGGGCGGCGAGGCGGGACCCCCGCCCGACCATAAAGGCGGCGGCGGCCCCGAGCGCTGCGGCCCCGCTGGCACCATGCACGCTGCCCTGGCACTGGCGCTGCTCGTGCTGTGCCGCCCTGCCGAGCCCTGGTACCGACAGGCGGCCCGGCCCCTCCACTACTCGGTGGGCAGAGCTTCGGGTCTGCTCTCCAGCCTCCGCCGCCCGCCGCACACCCGCCGCTCCGACACCGACGGCTCTTCCGAGCCCGGCCCTGCCGAGGTGCCGCCCCGTTTGGACCGCGCGCTCCGCGCCACCGTGAGTACCGGGAGCCGGAGCTGCTCCCCGCGGGGCGCTGGGCACGATTCGTGCTCCCACCGCGGGTGCTGGGGCTCCGCTGTCCCCGCGATGCTCTGCAGCGAGCAGCAGGAGTGGGGCCCGGAGCAGGCTTGGGGCTCCCCAACTCTGCCGCCGGCCCCGTGACCGTGTCTCCCGCAGGTGCTGTGCGTGACGGATGCGGTCCCCGAGCCGCGGAGCTGCCGGGCGCTGCCGGGAGTGCCCAGAGCTCTCCGGTGCAGGGCGGATGTGAGCGTGTCCTGGGACCCTGTGGAGTGTGCCGTGTCCTGAGCCGGCATTGGTGGCTCTGGGGAAATAATAAAAGTGCTTGGGCTGGCTCTGTCGTGTCTGTCCTGCAGGGCAGGGAGGTGCTGTGGGGTAGGGGGAGCCCACCTGGATCTGGGGAGCTCTGGGCTGCTGAGCATCCCCCCTCCCTCCGGCGGTGCCGAGGCTGCTCAGACACCCGGCAGAACAAAATCCCTGAGCCCCGAGGGCAGCCCAAGGCCTTGGGGGCTGCAGGACAGTGTGGGGGGACAGAGGGGCTGGGCTGGACAGGGAGTGACCACAGGCATGGCGCTCCTGTCCCTTCACCCCAGTGACAGGAAGGCCGCGCTGACCCTGCACTGCAGGAGACCCTGGGGCAGCTCCAGCAACAGGATATGGGCTCAGTGATGAGACAGGGAGGGCAGCAGCCCCCCAATACCAGCTGTTCCCTGGCAAGGGCATCCTTGGACAGGTACCCAGGGGGGGTACCTCGTCCCCAGGGTGAGGCCAGGAGCAGAGCACCCAATCTGGCTGCAGTCTCTGACCCCAGGAGGGTTCCCAGGGCTGTGCTGACCCCAGTGGCCACTGTGCTCCTTAGGAAAGGAGCCAAGGAGCTTCCCCCTTCAGCTGCAGACCTCACCCACCAAGGCCCTGACCTGCTGCACCATCCTTGGCATGGTCCAGCCCAGGTGGAGGCTGCTGGTGCTGCACCTGTGCAGGAACCTTGGTGGGCACCAGGGCCACCAACTGCCGCAGGGGACATGGCCCAGTGTCCCCACTGTGGGTGGGGGGCCAGCACGGTTATGGCCTGGACACCCCCAGGGGGGTCAGCATGGCACCGCAGGCCCCTGGTGCTGACTCCAGTCTCGGTGTTGAGCTCCTGCCTGCAGCCCCCCATCTGCAGCCCCGCTTTGGGGGGGTCTGGGCCAAAGCTGCTGCTCCCCTCAGCAGGGTCAGGGCTGTACTTACAGGCACTGGCTCCAGGGAACATGCACTGCAATCTCCTTCTGGGGATGCTGCCCTGGGATGGGTGCTGGAACCAGGGTCTTGATCTGCACCTGGGGGATGTGGGGGAACCCCACAACTCAAAACAAAACAACCCCACAACAAACAAACCACAGAAAACAAAGTCACAAACTTGGAATTCAGGCTATTTTCCTGCACCCCCCCCTTTTAACTCCATATTCAATTGTGCCCCTGGGACTCGGGGGCTGTCAGTAAACAGCTCAGCAGAAGAGCCCAGAGGCACTTGGAGGAAGAAACATCATATGTCAAAAGTTCTCAAAGTAAACTCAGCAGCAGTTCCGGAGGCCCCGAGGAACAGCAGCTCCAGCTGAGCCAGAGGGGCTGACATCCCCACACAAATGAGTTCCACCCGCAGCACCCACCCGGCGACAGCGGCAATTAAATGCTTCTGTCATTTTTTAATACCAGCGGTACCTGCCTTGTCCTGGGGGTGGCTCAGCGACGGGGCGGATGCGTCACCAGGGCTGAGCTGTTTGTCCTTAAGGACAAACTCCTCTGCAGCGCCCGTGGGAGGGGGCTGTGCACTGCAGAGGGTGAATTTGTGCATTCCACAGCTGGCAGACCCCAGGAAGGGACCGACAGCTCCGAGTCAGAGCTGCTGTGCCAGCCCTGGGACTGGGAGCTGCCATGCAGGGAACACGCTCAGCCCCAGCACGGTGGGGTCCCAGCACACATCCCCTGTACCCCCTTTCTGCTACCTGGGCTCGAGCCCTAAAGAGACCAGTGCACAACTCTTCAACATTTTATTAATGATCAGCAACAAAAGTTTACAACAGTGAGGACACCAGACCCAGCCTGGCAGGACTGTCTGGCCCAGTGCAGGGAGCAGCTCAGGATGCCCACCACAGCACCCTGGAATGTAAGAGGCAGAAGGGGCTCAGCCCAGCACCCATCCTCCTCAGGCCCTGTATCTCCACACAGGGGCACACGTGCTGCACATCAGTCCTCAGAAAACAACCCCAAAACTTCACCTGGCCAGGTCCCACCCTCATGTAACCCCTTGGGCACAAGATGGATTCCGGCAGCAGCAACAAGGGGAGTTCTGAGCACAGTCCACACAAGGCACCAGGTCCTGCTGTCTCGCAAATGGAAGAGCCTTTGGGAGAAGGTCCCAGGGTTCCCATGCCTTACGTGGAGAAATGCCTCAATTGAGGGTCCCTGCACCACCTGTCCCCTCAGCAGGTACCACCCACTGCCTGTCACTGAAGCAGCAAATGATCTGCCTTTATCCAGCTCAACCCAGAGTAGCTCTGGGTCTGCACAGGGGCACGAGCTGAGGAGAGGCAGCACAGTGGACCCCAGAGTCCAGAAGCACCTCCAGCAGCAGCACTGATGGCTCTAAGCAAAAGCTGCAGGAGGAACTGTGGGGGCCACATCCCCCCAGCCCAAGGCCACTCTCACTGTCAAGCCGCCCCCACCTCTGCCCAAGGGGCTGCTCTGGAATGCAGACCCCAGTCAGGACAGCCAAGTCTGGCAGGGCAGGGGGCCTGGGCAGCTGCTCCACTTCCTTCCTACTAAGAGCCAGAAATGGCAGAAGGTAAAAGCACATCAACATGTTAAAACATTAGTTATAATTAAAACCATTTTTTTGTCAAATCTCCTTCTGGGAAAGGGAACGGGGGCTGATTAACAGAGATAAAACTAGGCAGCGGGATCCCAACTCATTATGTCTGCGTAATTAGTGCAGGAGGAGCTAGGACAGCAGAGGGGAGGACAGCACATCCTGCGTGCTGTTGCTCCCGCAGAGGGCGAGGCTGCAGCGCTCTGTGGCCCACACGTCCACGCTCTGCAGCCTAGTGCTTCTCCTCCTCCAGCCTCCTCATGGCCTCCAGTACAGCCAGCTCTTTCGCTTCCTTCTTCTGGTTCCGAGCTTCAAACTCCAGCCTGCATCAATCACACAATGCCTTAAGATTCTCATCCATCCCCACCTCCTGTAGACAAAAGCACTTGGAGCAGGAGAGCGCTGCCTTTTCCTATGCTATTCTGTTCTGAGAGCACTTCAGAAACCCTCCTGGGGCCCCCAGACTCTTCCACAGCCTCTCCCAGAGGTCCCCATGGCTGTTGACATGACTGCAGTCCTGGGCTCCCACACTACTTCTCCCTCTGTGGAAAAAGCTACTATTCTGTTCTTGGTCTGTCCTGGGACATCTCAAATAGTAACACCAAAAATCAAATTTACCACTGATCTGAGCCAAGGTCGCTGAAGGTGAAGAGCTCAGGCCTAAAACAGCAAAGCTCTGAAGGAAGTAACATGCTCTTTTGCACAGGATACAGCAAGGAAATTTACCATTAATAAAGAAAAAAAACCACAAAAAATATGCCGTTCAGCACATTCTGACACAGCAGAGTTCAGCTGTTCCTTTCCCTTGTGGTACATCCACACTTAAAGCCTGCCCGAGCCATGGAAAAGGAAGGACCAGTTTGCTGACTCTGTGCCTTTAGACAACCCCTTCTCTCCCCATTTGATCCCATTAATCAATCCCCAGACACTCTGGACAGAACAGTATGTGACAGAAGTGAGAGACGAAGACATCCAACCTGTTCTTTATGATTCTTTGCACAATTAGATCTGTGGTGAGATTGCTGCCACTGTCCACCAGCTGGAAAATGCCACGTCGCTTCGGCTCCTGTGAACAGACACAGCACTGGGCTGTGAAAACACGCAGGACCTGGGTGTGCAGCTCAGCAGTGACAGCTGAGCACGCTGTGGCAGGTCCTGCAGTGCCCAGCCAGGCAGGATGCACAACGATCTCCTCAGAGGCAGAACATGTACATGGAAGCTGCCCAGGTCTGGCACAGAGCAAAGCACACAGATTTTCTCACCCTGCCATGAAGGCATCAGAAACAGGCAGTGCAAAACAGTGCCTGTAAGAGTGGAGATGCTGGGAATGATTTACAGACTCTGCTCCAAGGAGCTGCCCTCAGGGGTAGATAAAAACCAGCATCATCTGCCACAGCCCTGCCCATGCAGCATCCTCTGCAATACACCTTCTCAGCCCAGGAACTCAACCAGAGCCAGGCTGTGTCTACCAAATGCTGACAAAGCAGCTGGTACCTTACCTCATAGGGATCAGAACCGTCCTTGTCTGGCACCACCTCAGTCATCCCATGACACACAAGTGTTACCTGGAGAAGGACACAAAGTTGCTGACAAGATCCAAAAGATGACAGGGACATTCCCTGCCACTGCTTCCACTAAACACAGCGTGGAGATCAGCAAAGCCACCCTCCTGCACCAGCCTGGCAGTGCCTCTGGAGCTCCCTGTAACCCACTGAGCAGGACACCTCCCTCTTACACCCCTGTGTTGTCCTGCATCACTTTACCTCCCCAAGCATGTCACACACCAGCATCTTCATGTCCATCTGTATGCAAGGACTCACCCTGAAGTGATCCAACAGATCAGCAGTGACAGCATAGGGAGCTCCAATCACCACCTCCGAGACGTACTAGAAAAGGAACCAGTTAAGAGTCCAGATTTGAAAAAACCCCAATCAAACAAAACCCAAAAACCCACAAGCCAGAGGCCACCTGCTTCCTAAAGAGACCTGAGCAGGTCACCTGCTATATGGTCAGGAACTTGAATAAGGGAACAGGGAAGTAGGTTCAGCAGGCACTGCTTGTCACACAGCAGCTTTTTGTTCCCCTAAAAAATGTCCTTTCCATGCCTGTAGAACAAATCCGAAAAGCTAATTGCTCAGGGCACACGTTTCTGGGGCTCCCCATGTTTCTGTCTCAGGACTTTTCTCCCCTGCTGCAGGGAGCAGAGAGTTTTCTACCAGCATGTCTGTCTGTGAGGAGCCATGCAGCCTCTGCTGCCCTGGCAGAGCAGCCAGACAGGTCACGAACTCAGGTCAGCCAGAATGGCACAGGAGCTCAGTGGAGCCTCCCAAGAGCTCATCAGCACCTCTGGCAGCCTCAAGTGATCCATGACAGACGTGCCTTCTCTGTGCACACCAAGGAACTCACGCGAGATCACTGGGCACAGGTGAATACCACTGAGCTCCAGGGAATTTCTGGAACAGCACAGAGGCACCCACTCACCCTGCAGGCCAGGACACTGAGGGTTCGCTCGTGGATGTTCATGATGGGATAGTTCTTCCCTTTGTAGCGATTCACCTCCTATGGCAAAGCACCAGGCACAGTCAGAAGAGAGAGAGAGCAACACGCTTCCCTCTTGCTCTCTCCCAAAATGAAATTCCTGTATTGGCCAATACATCCCTGTCCTGCCTCCCGGGGCACAGCCTGCCTGGTTCAGAGAACAGGGTCAAGCTGCTCTGCCTTTGGACAGGCTCTACACGGACCTGATCGAAGTGCAGCCCAACAATGATGTAGGGTTTCTCTGCCAGCTGGTGAACCTTCTCCAGGAAATCCACATGCCCAACATCTGCAGATCTGTTTAAGGAGTTGAAGCTCACATGGAAAATAAGGAGAGGAAGACAGAAACAGAGTCACTGCAAAATGACAGTGGGAGACAGGAATCCCAAGGATTTAACTCTTGCACTACTCATTGCCTATGTCCTAAGAACAGCCGCCACCTCTCTCTGCAGGCTCCATGGATTCTGGGCAAAAGCCAGAGATCTTTTCAGCTCCACCTTACATGGATTCAGCTTTGCCTCTGTCCAGAATTTCTACCTGTTCCAGATGTTCTGGCACAAAGCCTCAAAGCTTGTCCCAGGGATGGAGTGTCAGCTCCATGTGCCCTGTTGCAGTGCCTTGGTCTATGGCAGCCAGTCCTCACCACAATCACTAGAGCACTGAGAGTATCCAACTACCATCCTGAAATCCTCAATAGCCACAGATCTCTCCAGAGAAGAGCTATAGCTCCTTTCTCAGAGTCCTGTGACTAAGAAACTGCCAGAAAGAATTCACTCCTGCCTCCTCCCCCTCACATACAGCTACAGAAAAAATAAAAAAGAAAAAAAAGGCAAATATCCAGTCAGGTGCCTCCTAACACGAAAACATCAAAGACAGAGCAGTGTTGTGACAAAACAGAGTCAAGGATACGGAACAGGTCGAAGGCTCCAGCCACGTAGATGATGGTGTCTCCTGGCTCTGGCTCCTTCCCTGAGGCAAACTGGATGATCTTCTGGGATGTCTGCAGGAACTGGGAGACACCAGTCCAAGGACTGTGACCTTTGGGCCCCTGTGGAAACACACGCCAGACATGGTTTCTTTTTGGGCTCCATGAGGGGGCTTGGACAACTGAGAGCACAGCGCCGGGCAATCTGCTCGCCTGAATTTTCTGGCAACTGTCACAAAAACTCCCAGCGGCTTGGACTTTCTACATTCCTGGCATCAAATATTTAGGTAATCTCACAAAAGCCCTTTATGCTCTGACTAAATCATCCCCTCAGCAGCCAGCTAACGGAGGTGCCGAGAAGAAAGCTCAGGAAGGAGGAAGGCAACAGGGCAGGCTCGAATTTTCAGGAGAGGTGAGGCATGCTCAGGAAACAAACACACGACCTACCTACACTCTGCCAAGTCTCAGGGCACCTGTCTGGCCAGGCTGGGAGGGGATCACCTCAGCTCCAAGGATGAAGTTCGGTCCCCATCACGTGGCAGTTGTGCAAACAGCCACTAAAGTCACTCTCTCTGCTCCCCAAAGCTATTCCACGGGATTTGGCAGGACACAGACATTGCAGCCAAGGCCAGGGCAGGCCGTGCAAAGGGCAGCATGCAGACAGCTCAGCTCTTGGGGTCATTCAGGGTACCCAGTGCCCTGCTCCATTCTCCCCACATCCAAGCCCCAGGAAATGGCCATGCTGGAGCAACATGCCCCACACCGCCTGCTCAAAGAACCCAGTGTGGGGGGGAACTAAGGATGATTCAGCCAGGCCAGCAAACACCCTGTGAGTAAAAAAGACTGGCGCGAGCTGCAGGTGCAGCTCGTTAACCAGGGACAATCCAGCTCCCAGGGAGACAAACAGGGCTGATGGCTCTTTAGAGGCAGTGTGAGCTGAGAGCTGGACCCTGGAGCTCTGCAGCACAGCGTGGCCAACCCAAGGCAACACCTCCAAAACAACACGACCACTGGAAGAAGCATCTACAGAGGCTGTCCCTGTGCTGGAACCATGGGCACATGGATCCCAGGGGAAGCAGCGCAAAGGAATTTACAAGGAATTTACAAGCAAGGAAAGAACCCAGCACAGGCTCAGCGGGTCCTGCTGAAGGACAGCTCAGGTGCTGCCCTGTGCCACACCTGCCCATCGCACCCACGGCAGGCACTACCTTATGGGGGCAGCAGACATTCACCAAGACATTACTGCTTCATGTGGAGGAACAAACAAGCCTGCAATAGGCCAGAAAGCACATTGGAAATCCTTCTTAGGCAGGACAAAACCAGACGTCCACAACCAAAACTCACATTACCTTCCCAAAGTTGTCAGTGTGCTTCCGATAGTCTAGGTCCTCATCCTGAAGGGAGATAAAGAGTCAAAATGTTTAAGCACTCGCACAGCTCGTCCAACCAAGATATGCTTGTGTGTGGGAAGTGCTGGGAAGGCAAGGCTCAAACTGTACACCATGGACTCATGGCACTGAATGCTGACAAACTGGTTAATACCTAAACCAGAGTCGTGTCCCAGCATGAGTCAGAGGAAATATCTCCTTATCTGATCCCAGCCTGGTACCATCAGCAAAGGTGATTCTTGCCCAGCCTGCAGCCCCAACAGTGCTGCACACCTGCATCCTCCCTCAGCCAGGAGAGCCCCTGACAGGACAGCATCCCTCCTCCTGCCAAAGACCCTCACAAGAGCCAGGCTCGGGTCTCTGCAGCAGCCAGCAGCACTAGGCAGATCTCGGTGTGAACTCACATGTTACAGCTAAGCCAACCTAACAGCTCAGCACGCCAAAACGTCTCCCTCTGCCCCTGAATTGTCCTGTGAGTCTCTCATCTTCTCCCTGCAGTTATCCAGGTGATTCCATTCATGGATTGCTTCATTACTAGTAATCGACTCATTAACCAACATAAAACCACTTCCTTTACTTTCCCCTGGTTAGGTTAGCTCCCAACCAGAGAGTGAGCTGACAAGACTCAAGAAAGGTCTGATCAGACTAGAGACAGCAGAAGGCAGAAGGATGAAGCTCAGTGGGAAGGGAGAGGAGTTTCCAACTGTGGCAGCACCAGGCTGACAGATCGATGTGGCTGCACTGTGTTGTTCCACGCTGGGAGAGGCCGTCGGCTGGCCTGCAGTTCCCCTCACGTTCCCAAAGCCCACACAGATCACGAGGCATCCCAGCCTTTATCCTGCCACACCTTCCCAAAGCAGCACGTGCTGGGATCGCACTGTGATCTCAGACAGGCTTAAGCAAACATAAGCAGGTTGTTTTGCTGCCGCTGCCCATAATCAGCTTGCCCATTCTCCATGCACCTGGGAGCCAGGCCCAGGAGCTCTACTGCTGTTTGGGACAGCAAAAGGGAAGAGCTGGCACATGCCCTGGACTCCACCTCCCACCCAAAGCCCTCTGACTCACTATGTTGCTGTGGTGAGCTTTAGTCATGAGCAGCATGCGGCCAACAAGGTCAGTGGTGGACACACCTTGGGTACGTTTGCATTCCCTGCAAGAGACAAGCAAAGGATGAAGCAGAAGCCGTGGGATAGTGTATGCCTCTGTCTTCCCAGCATTACCACAGGAACACCTGTGACACTTGATAAATCCAAACCAGGGGCTGTCCTGAGAAAGCCTTCTTTCTCCCTGCTCCTAGTATCAAGTATAGCATTCATTTGCTGAGCCTCTGCATCCCTCTCACGCCATGGCAACTGCTCACAGGAGGAACACTTCCCTTGGCCAGACTTCCCAACAGAGCCAATTCCTGGTGAAGCTCCAAAACCAGAACCAGCATCTGCCAGGAACTGGACGGTCCCCTCGGGCAGGGCTGTCTGCCCCACTTCCCTGAAGCCAAAATGCTCAGAGCAACTGAAGCTCTGACACACGTATAGATAAGTTCAGGTGTGACCTGAAGACAGCTGTGTTTCATCTGACTTCCCTCCAGGGCATGAAATCCCAGAAACTGCCCAAACCAGGATAAGAAGGTAAGCAGCAATAGGTTACCTGTATCGCCCTGACGTCTTCACTTCCTCATAGGTGTCCTTGCCATCAATAGTTAAGGTGATGTCATCTACAGAGAGAGAAAAGCCACAGAACTGTGCCCCAAGCCCTCCTGCACAAAAGCAGCAGCTGAGCAGGTCCCACATGTGAGCCAGACCAGAGCTCTGCAATCCAAATCCCTGCGTATACACGAGGGACACGTCCCGTGCCCCACAGAAATGCAGGGCTTTGTAAGACTACTGTGTCTGTGGAGACAAGGATATTCCTGGATGTTAAATGCCATTACCCATCTGGCCCACTGCTTTTTAGAGAGTCCAGAAAAGCTGAGCCGGGTGCCCTCGCACTGATCCAGCAGCAGGTACAGTTGATTTTTATTTGAATGACATTAAACAGGCACCATCCACCTTGGTGCTAAAAAGCACCTTTCAGCTCCTCTAGGACTAGTTTTAGCCGTTAGTTCATGTTACAAGTTTTCAGTCAATGGAACAGTCATCCAACAGAAAATTCTACTCCTCAATGATGGCATTTCCAGTGACATCCAGTGACTCTTCCACAGAAGTAATTCTGTTTCATCTCTGGCACATGGCTCCCAACTTCCTCTGCAGAAACACCTCTCACCTACTTTGATGATGGTACAAAACCTTCCCAAATGAATGCTAAGCTGGCTTCCCTTTGCCAAAACAGCTGGAAGGCAGAGCAGGCACTGGCAGCCCACAAGTGCTCCCACACAGTCAGGTGGCTCAGTCCTGCTCAGTTCTCCTAAAACCCCACACCCTCTCCTCGGGGCACAGAGACGGGAGGGAACACACTGCCAGCACAGGTCAGAGTGCCAGGAGAGAAGCACAAACAGTGGGGTTGCTGTCACTATCCCAGGTAAGCTCAGCTATTTCCAAACTCAGCTTTTACACAAACACAACTGGCAAAACTGCAGGAGCAAGGGTATTGGTCAGGGAGAAATATGGAATGATTTGGCAGAGGGGACAAATAAGGGCAGCTGGAGTAGAGACCATGAGCACTCCACTACTGCCACAACCCCTCACCAAGCCCTGTAAGGGGTCACGTACACCAGACACGTTCAGGGCAGGCAATTAAGTTAATGAGGAATTTTATAACCACCCTGCCCATGTGAAAAAGCATATCTATATTGTAAAGATTAAGGATTGATTTACATTTAATGAAACATTTAGCTTATCGATAGCAGGTGGCTAGGATCAGATGAGAGATATACAAAATGAGTCAAAGTACTCCTGGCCAAAGTAACAAAATTCCTTCAGAAGGACAAGGAGGAGGGGCTGAGGCTGAATGAGCGTCAGCAGCAGCACAGGAAGGGACAGAGTCCCACAGCAAGAATGTTTCCTCAGAACACTGGTTGTCTCCAGCAACTGTACACCAAAAAGTGTTCACAGTAAGAACTAGGTCTCTGGCCACACAGTCAGCTAAGCCCCTGAACAGCTTATTAGCCGGATAAAGAGAGAAGCTTTTCAAATCTGATCTCATCCCAGGATAAGTAGATATAAACATCATTGTATTTCTGCACGCTTACCTTTTCAAGTGTTTTTCACATTTAAGTTCTGTAAATGGCTTTCCCCATTTACACAAATTTCTGCTGCTGCTAAGGGCAACCTCAGGATAATTGTCAAACAACACATTTCACCTTGGTAAGTGAAAGGGCTGGTTAAAAGCAAGGGCTCTGGCCACTTTCAAGATGCTGAGCACACCGACACGTTTCTCCGGATCACCAGACCAGAAGCAGCTGTGCTGCCCAGTGCAGGTGTTGGGAAAGCAGAGCTCTGCACACTCCAGGTACCCCTGACCCACAATGCAGGTGTTGGGAAAGCAGAGCTCCATCTTTAGAGGCAGTGTGAGCTGAGAGCTCCCACTCCAGGTACCCCCGACCCCCAGCACCGGCCGGGATGTCGCCTGGTTCGCAGCAGGGCACCCTGGACACACGGCCCCCGAGGGCCCACGGCAGCACAGCCCCTGCCTCGAACACCACTCACCCCCATGCACACAGAAGTCACAGCTGTATTTGTCCAGGGTTTCCAGCGTGGTGACATAGGGAGCTCCGGGAGCAATCTCATCCACCCACTTGATGGCTTGCACCATTTTGTACCTTTCCTCCTGCGTAAAGACGGGGGGGCCCTTGTGCTTGGCAATCTCCTCTGGGGGAGAAACAAAAATCTAGTTAAAATCCAGTTAGAAGCACGTCCTGCAGCTACAGAGACCCTCAGCCACAGCAGCCTCATTCATTCCACGGGCAAGTGAACTTCACTGCAGGCTTATCCTCAGCTTTGGATCGGTCTCTGGTGACAAAGGAAGCCCCAGATAGATCAGAAAAGACTTTAATTTAGTTGCATTTCCTAAACATGTAACAAGGGCCCTGGAATTTACTTGAAAGGCAAAAGTCTTAGTGCTTCCTCTTGGGGAGATGAGCTGGGCATCCCGGCATCCCTCCAGGAGAAATTACCCTCTTAAACAGTAGCTTCAGACAACACTTAGTTCATGTTAGAAATTCTGCATCTATAAACCCATTTAAAATACATCTTCACATGCAAGAACTTGTTCCCATCACTTAAATTCCAGATGGGTTTTAAATGAGTTTTCTCCACACAGCAGCTTCTTTTGGAACATCAGTTTTTCAGCTAATACGAGCCAAACCAGACTGATTTTCAACTGGTTTAATTGTTTTTACAGTATGCAATGCAGATGACCCCTCAGAACCTGCAAGCTCTGACCTACCTAACCCTCACTCTGAAAGCATAACAGGGGTTACACTACTCCCTCACCCAGGGAAGGGACATTTTTCTCCTGGACACTGTTGCTCCTGGAACAGATGCAGGAAGAAAGGTGACCATATCAGGAGCTCTCGGTTCTCTCAGGGCTAACGCTGCTGGGTGATTTGAGGGGCTGCACGGGGTGAAACCTGGGAAAATCTCTTACCATCCGTATGGACCCCAACGATCAGGTAATCGCCCATGGCCCGTGCCTGGCGCAGCTGGTTCGAGTGGCCATAGTGCACCATGTCATAGCTGGAACGAGAAGGGCCGGGTCAGCCCGGGCACACCGGGACGCACCTCGATGGGACCCGCGGGCAACCTGTCCCGGGACTGAAGGTCTCTCTGCTGCCGGGCTGGGCTGCGCCGGTACCGCCCGGTCACCGGGGCCGCGGCAGCGCTCCCTCCCGCCGCAGTGAGCCGGCCCCGGTGCTGCGGGGGCCGGGGGAGCCCGGCCCTGCCCGGCAGGTACCGGCCGCAGCCCGGGGCAACCGGCCCGGCCCCAACGAGGCCCGTGCGGCGCCGGAGCCCGAGAGCGCTCCCGTCCGCTGCCGCTCGCCCGGCGCTCCGGGGCAGCTCGAAGGGGAAGGTGCCGCTCTCTCGCGGGCCCGGCCCCGTCCCCGACCCCGACCCCGTCCCCGTCCCGCCGCGGTGACAGAGGAGCCGGAGGCACCAGCGCAGCCAACACGGTTTATTTCTGCGGCTCCGCGACAGCGCCGAGCCCGCGCCCGCCCCACTCACCATCCGTCGCACCAGACGCGCACGGGCCGGTGGCCGCCGCCGCCCGCCGCGGCCCCGCCGCCGCCCGCCGCCCCGTTGCGCAGCATGGCCGCGCTGTCACCGGCGGCCCCGCCCCGCCCCGCCCCGCGCTCAGCGGCTCTTCCTGCGCCGGCCGCCCTTGGCGCAGCCGCGGCCGAGCCACCCCCCGGCGCGCCCGCCCGCCGCCTCCTCCCGCTCCCGGGGCTGCTCGCGGGGCTCCTCCCGCGCCTCCTCCCGCGGCGGCGCCACCGGCTTCCTCGAGTGCGTGCCTTCCTCCCCGGGGCGCAGCGGCTCTGCCAGCGCGAAGATGGGGTCCCGCGCCCTGCGGAGGGGGAGAGAGGGCGGCGGTGGGCGCTGCCGGCGGCCCCGGGCCGGGCGCTCCCGCCGCGCAGGGCCCGGGCCTCTCACCGGTCGTAGCGCGGGATCTCCAGCCCGAGCTCCGCCATCAGCAGCCGCATCACGTCGTCGCAGCGGCCGTGCAGCTTCAGGGCAGCCAGGTCGTCCTTCGGGGTCCACTGCGGGTGACAGCAGAGCCGGCTGCAGGCACCTCCCCGGGGCAGCAGCAGAGGCTCCTGCCCGGCGCCAGGCAGGGGCTCGGCCTCACACAGACATAGCCCCTTGGCCCACAACTGTTAAGCCCAGTGCCGAGGGCTCTCTCTCACCTGCAGGTTCACGATATACAGCTTGGGCCGACGGGTGGGGGGCTTGCTCATGCACCAGAGCCGTGGGTATTTTTTCAAAACCTGCCATAAAGCAGAGACGATCAGCACAGCCACGGGCACACGCCACTGTGAACCGTATCAGCGAGAGGAAAAGGAATGTATTACCAGGAGGGGAAAGAGGGAGGAAGAGAGACTATCACAGATGGTGGGCGAATCCTGACACCAGAGTTTACAGTTGTCTGTTTGGGAGGAAACCGCTGAGCACCAAGGTGTATCACCAAGAGGGAATGCTGCTAACAATCTTCACCGAGTGTCTAAAGTTACCTTTAAGCTGGAACCCAGACAAAGAATCACATCTGCTTTGCTTGCAGCTTCTGTTGCTGCTTCCCAGTTCAGGGGCTGTCTCAATGTCCCCTTCTCCCCAAAGTGGACGATTGTATCTCTCAACTGTGCCCCACACTTGTGGCACATCCTGCCCGTGTGATGTCTGTGCAGGGCTGTGCGCTCCGTCACATCGAACACTCGCACGTACTCTCTGTTGGGTGTACAGGAAGTGCAGACCTGGTGCAGGACGAAAGCAGAAAACCCATCACATCATCAGCATCCCTCCAATGAGAGGCCAGGAGCCAGCCACTTCTCTCGGACAAAAAGCACTTTTGGGGACAGTGTACTGGAAGCTATAGATGGGATCATCAGAGATCAGATGCTAACTTGGAAAACCTCAACTAGCATGTGGAGCTGCAGGCAGCCTTTGGCTACGTGCTGAGAAGGGCTGAGGAAGAGGAGTCAGAAGGCTCCAGTGAGTACAGTGAAAGAGCTACAGAAATGGGTTTGGTGCTTGCTAACTAGTTCACCCCAAAGTGATGGCCTGAAGATGGGAACTGTGCAGAAGCCAAGCCCTTGTACTAATTCCTCCTGAGATAATGACAAATCAAGAGTTTACATCCTCTTCTTGTGAGGCCACTGAACAGTGACTTCGTCCTGCTCTGGCCACTCACCTCTATGTACATGTTCCCATGAAGCTCAGATATTGCAGCTCGGGGTAACCCGCTCCGCAGGTGCAGCCCGTCACAGTTCTGAGACACCACATGCTGCACCTTGAAGAGAACAAAATGCTGAGCTCACACAGACCCTGCAGGTGTCACTCTAAGCAGGTGATGTGCTGTCCCAAATCACACCAACAGCCTGTACATCAGAGCGGGACCCACAGGGTAAGAGAGTGGAGAACAGACCTTTGTGAAAGCTAAGTGGAAAGCTTCCTCCTGCTAAACAGAGCTTTTCTAGGGCTGGCTGGTTTGCGGCCAGACCAGCTTCACCAGGTACAAATACAACATGTTAAAGAAAAGGCACCAGGGGAAAAACTGCCAGAGCTGCAGCCTGGAGCTCACTAAGGAAGACTCAGACACATTTTCCTACATGGATGTGCAGCCACTTGAGTCAAAACCATAGTCGGGCAATCTCCTGAAAAGATTTTTCTTCCCTGCTTTATCATTCTTAGGCATGAGTGAGGTGAGGAAAAAATATCTTACCAGGTTGTGCTTGTGCAGGCAGGCAATGCTCATATGGGTGAGCGTGGGCTCTGCCTCGCTCAGGTCTGCAGCCCTGACAAGGAGCAAGGGGGGAAAAAAAAAAAAAAAGAGTTAGAATTGCCATTAACCTCTTCCAGTATCAGTTTTCTGCCACACGGCTCCTCACCTAATGCTCCTGCCCTTCTGCAGCAGTGTCCAAATGCCATTGGGGCCTCTGTAGTCCGGGATCGAAGCTGCCTGTCACCAGGAGAGAAAACAAGGCCTGATGGGGGGGGTCACAGCTCTTGTACACAAACACAACCAACCTGCCCCCCCCGGGACAACCACAGACACCTTATCTATGGCTGCTTTTTCATTAATTCCAAGTTTTCCATCACAGTGGTTCCCTAATCACAGGAAAACTTTTTCATGTGTTTTCTCTCTCTCTTCTATCTTACAACTCTCATTTGCACCTCCAGCATTTATTTTCTCCAATGTTACCATTATGGAATCCCTCCAGAGCTCTTTTTCACCCTTGGTACTTCCCATTTCCCTGCAAAGAACTCCATTCTTAAGCCTTTTCTTATTTTCTCCAGACTCTGGTTTCTGGTACTGCACACTCAGCATCTCTAGCAAATGTGTGGGTGACACGAGCACTCAGCCCCTGCCCTGAGCCACTCTCTGAGTCAGCAGAGACTGGAGTTTCACAGCTCACACAAAGGTGACAGCTGTCACCTTAGAAGAGGCAGAACCAAACTTCTGCTTTCCCCTGGGCCACTGAAACCAAACAATTCTCAAATTGCTGTTTGCAAATTCCAACCCCCCAGCTGTCCCTGCATGTCTGATAACACACGATGTTCCTGAGCTAACCGGCTGGAGGTTTTACACCAAAAGTCACTGAAGGGACTCAAGTGAGGCACGACCAGTGTCCTCTTGCTCAGGCCACATGTACTGCACACAGTGGGATCTCCTGGACAGCAGGAATGACCAGGATGCAGCCTAGGCACTGTGCTGGCCACAGACTCACGCAGCATCCTGGACTCATCACAAACATCCGCTCAATGACCATTCAGGAACCATAGAACAGTCCAGACAACACCCTCCCCCCAAAGGGGCTCCGGCTGCTCCCCCGAAAACCCACCGTGCTGATCCCGGCACCCGTGTAGATGACGAGGTGCCTGGCGCTCCGCACAGCTGCCGCCAGCTCAGCTGCCTTTCTCCTCAGCTCCTCTGGTTCATCACACACCTGAAAAAACACACCTCAGCAGGTTCACATGGTTCGGAGATACACTGCACCACTGAGGCAGAGGGAACAGGGATATCCCTGGACGTTTGAAGATGGGCTTGGCCCAGGAAGAGCAACAAAATATGATCAGCAGTGGTGTCCAACTGAAAAGGATATGGGTGCTTTTCATGGAGGATCACGGGAAAAAGCCTCCTGGAGAGCAGGACCTGCTGGCCCACCCTCCCGGGACACGTGCCCACACAGCCACACTCCTGGCAGTCGCTAGACTACGGCTCACCGGAGACAAAAGCAGGGCAGCCCCGGGAGGGCAGCCGCGTTCCCGGTACCGGGGCACGGCCGTTGTTCACCAAGGCCCGCTGCGGCTGCAGAGTTCCCCCGCAATGGCCAGCCTGGCGGCTGCCGTCCCGCCCGGAGCGCAGGGCTCCTCTCCGCGGCCGGGGTCGCTCCCCGCCATCGCCGCCCCGCTCCCCCGGGCCCGCCGCCCACCTCCTCCTGCCGCCGCCGCAGCCGCTCGCGCCGCTTGCGGCGCCGCTCCAGCTCCCGGACGATGTCCTCGCTCTCGCTCAGCACCTGGCACTCCTCGGGGCTCCGCTCCGCCGGCGGCTTCCTCCAGATGCGGAACACCTGCCCGGTGCACAGCAGGTGGTTCACGGCGGCCCGCGACGGCGGGTCGCGCCGGGCCGGGCCGTGCCGTGCCATACCTGTCTGCGCCGGTCCCGCTGCTCCTCCTGCTGCAGGATCTCGGCGCGCGCCGCCGCTTTCCGCTCGGAGCGGCTCAGGCTGCCGCCCGCCGCCATCGGCCCGGAACCGCCGCGCCTCCGCCGCTACCGGGCTCGGCTCCGCCGCTTCCGCCTTCCGGCCGGAGCGCCCGCGCGCCGCCTCCTTCTCCGCCCCCGCGCGCGGCAGCGCCCCCTGGCGCCGGGCGGCCCCCAAAGGACGCGCAGGCGGCGGCTGTTGAAGCGGTTTATTGTCGCGTACAAAGGCGGCGGACACTGTACAGAATAAATAACGCCAATAACTTAGCAATAAATACCGCCTGCACCGAGCCCGGGGCCCTCCGGGCTGACCCCGCTGTCCGCCAGCCCCGGCTCCGTCCGGGAGCGACTGTACACAATTCACAAGATACACAAATCCCGGGGGTGCCGGGGACGCTCCCCGGGCAGGCTGGGGCAGGACCAGGACCCTTCCCCAACCCCCCGGAACAGCACCAGGAAAAGAAAGAAAACACGACAGCCTTCACAGCAGGAAACCAAACGGACGAGCACCTCAGGAACAAGAATTGTCACACTCCAGAACACTATATACGAGAGAAGTCAGCATGACAGCTTGGGCAAGGGCCACCTCGCACGGGCACGGGAAGCCAGCTGGCAGGGGACTGGAGACTTCTTGGACACTGCAGAAATACAACACTCGGGGTCTTACACTTCACTGAGATCAAAAGCAAAACCATAGGGAAGCAGCACTCGGATGGGACCGCAGACTCGCTGATATCCAGCCCAGCACCACAGAGCTTGTTTACCACATCCACACCCTTCAGCCATGGCCTTCACCCGCTCCTCCCCACATGGCAAGTCCTCATCGAACACACAGGCCCACTTGGAGCAGGCTGGGGCTCCAAGCAAGCAAGGACAGTGCAGGCAGAAGGAACAAGAGCATTAACATCTGGTGCAGTCAGTGCTGCTGCCGGCCCTATCCTGCCTCACAGCAGAGCAGCACCGCAGGGAAGGACCGGACACGCTCCCTGCCACAGAGCACAAAGGGAGCAAGCCCTCCACGGCCTAGGGCTGCCCATCGTCACCTGCTGTGTCAATGGGGCCCTCCTCAAACCAGAGGCTCCAGCTGTGGAGCTCAGCTCTGAACCAGCCCCACACACACCTTTGCTGCTCACCCGGCCCAGCCAGCTCAGGCCTCAGCTGGGTTCTGAAGCGCTCTGGCCAATTCAGTCTCAGGCCAGGTCCAGGCGGGACAGGGTTGGGACTGACAACCCAGGACTATTTTTTTCCAAAACTGTGTTTTGGAAAATCTCACTTCCTCCAGGCACCACACCACCAGCTGGAAGACAAAGGCCAGAGCCCAAAGCTCCATGCTGAGCGCTGCACAGTGCATGGCCCATGTGGTGCAGCTGGAAGTGGCATGTCAGATACTTCAGCTCAGAGAAAAGAAAGTCCAGGGCTGGAAGGGGGAAGTCTGGAGGCAATGTTCTAACCTGCTCCCCATTCGGGAAGTTCACTGGGAAAAGAATCCCAAACAACTCCCTAAACTCCCACTCATTCAGAGCAAAGCTGATCTCCTCCTCCAGCAGGAAATCCCCAGCAACTACCTGCTCCTCTTGCCACACTGCAGCTTTTCTCAGGCTGATCTGCTCCTCAGCCCAGGGGACAGCAGTATCAGTTCAGCAACATGAGAAACATCCCCAAAACCCACCCAGTATGGCTGTGCCTCCCCGTGAGTCTGCAGCTTCAGTTGTGCCATCCCAGTCTGTCCCCTCCCCTCAGATGACCCTCAGCAGCCAGGAGATCACATGGGCTTCACCCTCATGTCCTGTTTCTCTAAAACTCAGTAAATCAGCTCAAATCTTTGGGAAGGGGAGAAGGGGGTCAAAGTGTTTGTGGAAATGGAGCCTCACCACAAACAGCTTCTCAACCATGTCACAGCTGTGAGTCTGAGCACTCTCCCAACCCCCAGGTGGAAGCTGCCCCAGGAAGGACAGTGACCCTGCCACAGCTCACTGGCCAGCAACGCACAGACACCAGGGACCAGCCGGTCCCGTGCTGCCCAGTGGGCAGACATGCCCCCCTTGTTCAAGGGAGCCATGAGAGCAACACAAGTTCTGACCACAGGATCTAATTCCAGAGATAAATCTCATCAGTCTTCTAAACCTAGACAAGCCTCCCTCATGTTACTTCTCTGACAGCTTTGCTGCAGGAAGGACAGTGCAGTGTTTTCCTATCCAGGTAACCAAGTTATCTGCCGTCGGCTGCTCAGCAGGAGCTGCCCATGCTCCCACTGCACACATCTGGGAAGGCATCACTGCACCAGCCAGCCAGTCTTGCTTTCAAAACCAGCAGCACCTTTGCCTGTGCACCAGAATTCTTCTGGAGAATTCAGAGAGATTCCAACTCAATCTCTCAGTCGAGTTTAGGGAAAACAACGACAGTGTGAAATGACAGCACATGGCAAAGGCACCGGCACCAGCACAGTGCTGCAGAGAGCTCAGGGAGCAGAGCACCCAACATGAGGGGACATGACAGAAGCCAGCAAGGTCAAGAATAAGTCACTTTTGGTACAATTGCAAAAAGATATCAAACAGGACTTGCCTCTTTTTTTGTCTTTTTCTAAGTTTTATAAATAAAGTCTGAGAACTCTTTATAAAAACTAACCTCAGAGCCACAAACAGTTTGCGGGAGGTTCATGAGAAACTTTAAAATTATTTATTTATTAACTTTTAACTAGCAAAGTCTCCGAGAATATTTCCCCATTCATATGGTCAAATATTCTCTCCTTCTCAGGTAAAAAAAGCTGACTATAAATACGCTCTCTCTTCTGTCCAATTTTAAACTTAGATAATTTAATAACTCTTAAAATGATGTTTCTCTCTTTAAATAAAGGGCTATTTAACCACATAAACTGGTTGTGTAAACCATCACACTAGAGACACTTGATACCCTCAAAACATGGGAACAACTAGTGATTTTGGTCTTGTTCAGTGCAACACATTAGGCACAAAACCGGCCTGCAGTCCACACGGTACCGTCCCTCCCTCCCTCCCCAGGGTGCGGGGCCCTGCAGGGCCCTGGTGCTGGGGCTGCAGCCGCAGAGCACGGCAGTGTCATCCTTCCCACCACTGCCAGTTTACACAGCTAATGCCACGGACATCTGAGGGAAACCCACGGTTAGGGCACAGAGGCACACCTAGAAAGGAATAAAAACCTACGACACAGAACATCCCGACTGCAACTACGGGTACCAAAGGAGACAAAAGCAGCAGGTTCATGTGCCGAGATGCACCACCCAGAATAGTCATTAAATAAAGCCTTTGGAAGTGACCAAAATTAGGGTTCCCAGCCCCCAGGAAGAAAGCCTCCCTTGGGCCACTCCCCCGCCCTTCCATCAGCCATGCTGCACAGACTTTCTTTGGGCAGAAAACCAAATTCTCACAGTCCATCCCCAGGGCACCCGAGGGCTACAGACGGCTGGGTGGAAGGCTCTGTCTGCACAGGACAAGGGACGCGTCACCACTGCTCATACCAATCTGGACACAACAAAATAAACTGGAGCTATCAGCGGGCCAGTCCTGGGCCAAGTCGAAGGAACCTGGACCCATGTGGAGAGGGTTTGTGCTTTGGGGATTCCAGGCTGGTTTTGTGCCTAATTGCCCTGCACAGACAAGCTCAGGCAGCACTCGCTTCACTAAGACCGGGCGTCCGTTTTGGATTTCACTATTGTGATGACACTGGTAGTAGCAACCTTGCCAGGGACGAGGGGCCCCATACTGGAGGTGAGAGGCCCTCGCGCGGGGGTCACGGGGCTCCGGGCCACGGTTCTGGCGAAGTTCTGGAGAGCCTCGTATTTGGAGCGGAGAGCATCGAGTTCCATTTTCATGCTGGCGTTCTCAGAGGCCAGCTTCTCCACTTCTTGCTGCAGCTCTGCCTTCTGCTTCTCCAGTTCCTCCTTCTGGGTAACACGCTTGACTCTGCAGCTGGCTGCGTAGCCCCGGTTCTTCAGTGTGCGCCGACGCTGCTTCAGCTGGATGATCTCCTCCTTCGACAGGCCCCGTAGATGCTGGTTCAGCTCCCGCACGGACATGGTCACCAGCTCCTCATCTGTCAAGCTGGTCCCATTCTCGCCTGGCTCCCGCTTCACCTGGGAGAGAAAGCAGCACACGCGTGTGACATTTGGGGCAGATGCCTACACCTGCCCCCACGCCCCTTTCCTCCACCCGCTGCGTTACCTTCAAGGCCTTGTTTCCTTTATTGGGGGTCGTCATAACACGACAGCCTTGACAGTCAGGTTCTGGAAGGGAAGGAAGGCCAGGTTAGCCCCCGGGACACAACAGAGCCCACGGCATTCCTCTGGCAGGGTCCACCAGGAATGGCCCATGCTGCTGCACATCCTGCTTCCCCCTCCCCGAACGACACTTGACAAGAAGCCGGCTGAGCTGGACTCACGAGAAGCAGACTCTGTTCCTGAGCAGAAGCTGCTGCCCTTCCACACCCCTGCTCCCAGAGACTTTGTGGCAATGCTGGTTTTTTGCTTGCGGTGGGGGAAATTAAAAAACTAGGAGGAGTCAGAGTACACGGAAGCCACATTTTTAAAAATAGCCTGGCAGGCAGCAGGCAGGGTCCAGAGCACGGCTGCTCCAGGCCAGTCATGCTGACTCAGCAGGCTGGCACTCTGCACCACTTGCTCCCAGCCTCATCCTTGTCACCCAAACACACCCTTCCAACAGGTTCCCAACCACAGCTCAGAAGCTCCCCAGTCCTACCGGACTCCAGGTGTCCCCCAGAACACAACCGGTATGGTTCAAGAAGACTTGACCCTGGGCAAGAGAAAGCCTTGGACACACTGGAGTCCCATCATAAATTTGGGCTGATGCCTCAGCAGCCTTCACCTCTCCCAGTCACTCAAAGCTGTCCCTAGCTGTCAGGTTTTTCTGTAAGAAAGTCCCCGTTGGTCTCTAGCAGTGCCAGGGCCCAGAACCACCTTCTCCCTCCTTATCTTTAGAGCCAAGGTGTGCTCACAAGAAAACAGATTAAAGGTGACAAAACCAGATGAGAGCAAACTCCTTCCCTGCTACAGACTACAGGACTTCAGAGCAATACTGGTAAGAGCAATTCCCAGGGCTGATTTTACACAGACTTATACCCAGGCTCCTGCTTCTTCCCCACATACCTCCTCCTCTCAGGCTTTTTAGTTCGGAGTGCTACTACACTCTATCAAGGAATTGATCCACACAGATACTATTTGATAGACATGGCTGTGCCTTCAGCAGCCCAGACTGCACCCTCCTCAGCCCAGACTGCACCCGTCACCCCCTCAGTCCTGGTCAGTGTTCCTGTGCAGCCTACAGGTGCCTCTGTCCCTTTCATCTCTCAGGTGTCAAAAAACAATTTTTTATTTGCCCCTGCCTTGCTGTCAGCAGCGCTGATGTCCAGTTACAGCCCATAATCAGATGTACAAATCAGCAAATAAGACTTTGTGCTCTTCCAGCAGCGGTGGCACAGGCTCCCCACAGTGCATCTACTACCTACAGGAGGTGAGCGGGGCCAGAAGTCCCCAGGACACCAGCAGAGTTGTTCCCAAAGCCTGTGGCCTGCCAGGAGCCAGGCTATTTATAGCCAGAGGACAATGCTCCTTCCATGAGACGTCTGCTGCACCCGACCACACCAGCACAGGCAGGGTCACTTTGCCACCCAGGGAAGGCAGCTGCAAAGAGGCAGGATGGGCAGCATGTGAGCAACATGAAAATCAATTCTTCCCTCTTTCCCAAATTGCGATGTTTCTTTCCTCTGTTCCTACCTGGTAAACAACACAGCTGCTGGGAAAAGGAGAGAAGGAAGGGAGTAGCTGGGGAGACCAATAACATGCCCCATCCTCTGATCAGCAGAAGGAGCTGAGGGCAGGTGCGGTCAGCAGGACCATGGGAATTTGTTTGCCTTGTGGCAAATTCCTTAAGGAATTTCCAGCTGCCTGGCAAGTAGTCACCCTGCCTTCATTACAGCAGACCCGAAATAAACAAGGCACACATATGATGCATCAGGCAGGGCACTGGGAAGAGAGCTCCTCAGCAGGCTGGGAAACAGCAGATGCTGGCAGAGCTGGACACAGCAGAGGCAGCGACTCATTCCTGCCTCTGCACTCTTAAATGCAACACCCTCTCAAGCAGGAGCCTCCCACAACAGCCATCATAGCTGTAACAGGACTGTCCCCAAAAGCACCCGGTGAGACCACCTCTCCTCATCTCACTTCCCAAGGGGAGCAAAATGAGATGCAGCAACACGTGAGACAGTCAGTAGAATAGGAAGAACAACTCAGAGAGTTGCTGGCTATTTTCCAGGTCCCATTTGAACTGGGCTGTTTGGCAGATCACAGAGAGAACTGGCACCACAGCAGGGACCAAACTTGGCATAATTCTTCAGGCTGCTGATGGCTCAGGATAGCTTCCTGAAGAAAAATCACGCTGAAAAGTGCCAAACACTATGACTGCAATGAAGAAACTGCAGCCTCGACACATTTCTCCCAAGCTCAAAAGGCCTGAACTCAGCACAAGCGCAGCCAATTCTCCCCTCAGCTCAGCGGCTGCACACGAGAGCTGACAGCACCAGCACGGTTCAACGCGGGGCCTTCTCCACGTTCCTGATGGCAGAACCTGCCACGAGCCCGTGTAAACACGGTGACGTCACCGCTCCAGCGCGGGCAGGAGGCCCGTGGGCTGAGCGAGGGCTGTGCCCCCATGGGCTCCACAGCACCGGGCGGGCACAGCACACGGGAACACTCCCTCCCAGGGGAGATCTCATCCTCCGCTTATTGGCTTTCTGGCAAATTAGATCACAGAGTCTCCTTTCATGATTCCCCCAGTCACCTGTGAAGTCAGGACAGTGCTTCTCCTGTGTCCCCTGCTCACTGGGGGTCCCTGGTGAGCTCATCCAACCCTGGGCACTTTGACAACAATTCTTCCCTCAAGGGACCTGCCCATCCAGCTGACTTTAACTCTGCTCACATAGCTAAAGGAAAGGGCCGGTTCTGAGAGACCCCTTCCAGCCCACGGCAGTGCCCTCCTCCGACCATGTAGCTCAAACCTCATGTATCCCGGGCTGCCAGAGACGTCCTCATCTCTGGACAGTAAGACCCACCCGTGCACACACACCACTGGACCTTCTGTGTCGATCAGGAATTGCAGCCTCACAGGAGCAGCTTACTTCCAACGGGAGAGGAAACCCGCTCCCCTCCGGGGACGCTGCAGCACCAGGCAGCCCCCACGGAACAGGAGCCAGAACCTCCCAGCCACACGTCCTTGGTTACCGAGCAGCCCGAGGACGAGGAGCCGGCCGTGGGGAGGGGGGCTGTTCTGCCTGTAGCCCAGCCTCTGCTACGGGAACGGGACGAGACGACCGGTGGCTCCTCACATTCCTGGACGTGCCCTCCTCGGGAGGAGATTCACCCACCACGGAGAACGGGGGCGGCTCGGGAAGAGGGGGCCCGGGGACCAGGTCGCACGCGCACCGGGAGGGACAGGCTCGGTCTGAGGAGAGCCGGTACGCGAGATGACCGGGGCCGGCGGCAGCCGCGGGCAGGAGGGGCGGGGCGCGCCAGTGATGTCCGCGGGTGGCCCCGGGAGCGGGCGGGCGGGGCCGGGGACAGGCCCCGGGCCAGCGACCCCGCGCACCTGTTGCTCGGCCGCGGAGCGGGGCCCGGTCGGAGGGGTCGGGGGCGGGCGGCGCCAGGCGGGCGCGGCCCCGAAGCCCCCGCCATGAGTCAGCGGTAGCGGCCCCGCGAAGCAGCTGCCGACACGCGGCGGCCCCGGCCGCCTTCCCGGGCCCGCCGCGCCCGCCGCGCCCGCCACGCCCGCCATCCTGGGCCCGCCGCGCCCGCCCCGCCCCGGCCCGCCCCCCGGGGACCGGCCCGCCGCCCCGCCCCGCACGGTGCCAGGGCCGCGCCCGCCGCCGCAGCCGGCGGCGCTCACCTCCTGCCGGGGCCGCCGGGACGGGCCAGGCCGGGCGGGGCGGGGAGGCCGCGCTGGGAGGGACCGGGACGCGCGAGCCGCCGCCGCCGCCGCTCACGGACGCGTCACGTGATATTTGGGTCACGTGGCTCCATTCATGAAGCGCCCGGCGCAACCGCCCCGGGCCTTAAGGGGGCCGCGCGCGCCCGCCAGGGGCGGGGGGAGGGAGGGGGCGCGCCCGGCCACGCCCCCGGCCACGCCCCGGCCCGGCCGAGGGGTGATTTTGGGCCGAGCCCCCGAGGCACCCATAGGGCGCCGTTCGTGTAGCAGCGTCTGCTGCAGCCAATAACGACAGACACAACACACAAGCTCTGACAGCAGGTGCAGGATGGGGAAAGAAGGTGGATCCCTTCAAACCTTCAAAACCAAAAGTTCTGAAACATCTTAAAAAATCCTGTTAGAAACCATTTCTGCATTGGACACCATGAACACTGTTTGAGTCCTGGGAGGCTTCTGGACAAACAATGTCCTTGATAAAGCTCTGACGAGGGTATCACCCCTGCCCAAGAGAACACCAATGCCAGAGACAGTTCGCACCAACTCCACTACAGGCTAAAGACCTTCTGCTACAGCGCTGCCCCACAACTGCTGCAAACCGTGAGCCAGGTACTGGGGACAGCAACATTCAGAGTGAGCATTTTTTTCTAAGACAAAAGAGAAATAGCATGGAGGAGACTGACTGTTATTGTTTAGTAATACTATTCCCCAATTTAGTGTTCCACTGAAACACTCCAAACCACACACTGCTTACTCCCCCTTCCACCTGCTGCAGCAGGCTGGAGAGAACTGGAGGCACAAAATGTAAAGAACATAGGTTGAGATAAGAAAAATTTACTAGAAACAGCAGTGAGATAAGAAACAAACAGCAACAGCAATAATATTAATAAGAGTGTACAGGAGAAGCGAACGATTCGCACACGATTTTTAACCATGTGAAATGACTGCTCGCTTCAGGCTACCAACCAGAAGGGACCCTTCTGCCCTTCCCCTCACCCCTGCACATGGCATTGAGGTGGTATAGAATAACCTCCAGGTCCTGGCCATGCCCCTCCTGGCTACTGCAAAAATTAACCCTGTCCTGGCCAGAGCCAAGACCCTGATGTTCAGCACTGCCAGACTACAGCAGCCCGGTCAGTTCTTCTTGCTCTTGTTGGTGAACAGACTGACTTTGCTAGCGGATGCCACAGACAGAGAAGGAGATTCCAGCTTCACCTTGTCCAGCAAAGTTTTCTTTATGGCTGCCGGGGAGATCTTCTCTTGGTCTGCCAAATGCTGAAGCTCTCTGCAATGGGGTGGTGGGAGAGGAAGACAGCAAAAGGAACATGGGGAGGGTGGGGGGCAAGTTTTTAAGGCTCTTTAGGACTTCCTAGGTGCCCACCTTGTCCGGATGCAAGAAGCCTCCACAGCATTGATGAGGAGTGAGCGAAAGCCACCACTCTCCAGGAAGTGCAGGGCATGGATAGTGGCTCCCCCGGGCGAGCAGACATTGTCCTTCAGCTGACCAGGATGCTGCTCAGACTCTAACAGCATTTTGGCAGCACCCTGTAGCAAGGAAAACAGCTGCCAGAGCTCTGACTGAGGAAGCCGCTGTCACACACTCCTGTTCTCCACCGCACAGAGCAGCACCAACACTCACAGCAGACAAAATTGGGCTCCTGCAGGCTGCCAAAACACTTTTCAGAGCTGAAGAAGCCTGCAGAGGAGCCACAGTTTCCCAGGCCCCAGCTCCCACATCACCACCAGTGCCAGCAGATTGCTGCAGACACTTCCTATGGTCCCTCACTGGGAATCTGTGTGCAGTCAAACCAAACACGTTCTTTAATGTAGATCCAGCGAAAGGACCAAGATAACCTAAACCGTGACGTGCAGAATCCTCTGCACAGAGCAAGCACAGACTCAGATTTGTTCTGGAGGAGGAAATACTGACCAGCAAAGCCTGTGCTCCGAGTCGAACAGCCAGCCTGCGGGGAAGGCCCATCTTCACTCCCCCATCTGCAAGAGCATCCAGGGCAGTGAACGCCTGAGACCAGACAGAGGAAGAACATGACTGCAAGTCTCTGCTCCAGGACTGACAGTCTCGGGTAGGAGAGAATCCAGAGCTCCAGGATCATGCTGTGACTCTTTCCACTTACAGACTTGACAAAAGCCTCCCCCTTTACTGCATGGGTGCCATGTCAGCCTTCCCTCCCACTGGTTCCAGCTCAGGACTGGGGGGAATGGGAGAAGTTCAGCTTCTGCATCATGCTAACTACAGGCCTATGTTTTGCAACATGGACACATGGACACTGCACACTGGCTCACACTTCAGACTCATCTGACTGGTAACAGACCTTTTCAGTTGACCCAAAATGGTTGTAAACTGGATACCCACACTACATGTCCCATTGCAAATGTGAGTGATGGGAAAAACAAGAAATAACAAGCTGAATTTTCACAGGCTTTACAGTGGGCAAAGCCAACTGCTCTGCCCGAGACTGTCACAAGTTGAGGAAACAGCACATACATACGCAGGGCCACTGCCACTGAGCCCCGTTACAGCATCGATCAGGTCCTCTTCCACCTCGGTGCAGAAGCCCACGCTGGCCATCAGTTGTTCCAAGAGCTTCCCATCCTCCACATCTGCATGAGTTCCAGTGGCATAGACTGTAGCACCTTCCCGGACAATCACAGGGGTGTTGGTCATGCACCTGATCACTTTTGGTGTGGGGCAGAAGGTACAGAGTTTCTTAGGGCAGAAAATAATTGGAGACAGAAAGTAGGAAGAAAACAAATAAGGGGAAAAATTAGCTTTAGTGCACATTTAGCATCAATGGGCTGTCCAGGAAAGAACTCCCAATGGGCAAGAACAACACAAGCAAAGGGAAAAGAGAGACTTGGTACCCTAAAGACCGTGCTTTGAGCCACAGTAGCCCATATATGAATGTGAAGCCTTTGGAAGTACCAGCGAAGAGGGACCTGGGCAGAGCCGGGCTGGGAACAGTATCCCAAAGGCCTCATTCCCACATCAACCCATAGGTCTCCAAAACAGCTCCTGCAGACACTTAGCATAAAGTCAGCAGAAATTCAGGGGTGATGACCCACTGCTGTTGAGAGAAACATGATCCGAGAGCACCTTATGTGAGGGAAGAGTTGGATAAAACCTCTAATAGCGTTTTCTGATGAGGACAGGCAAGGTGACCGAAAGCAACCAGTTGGCTGCTGCTGCGTGACTTTAGTCCTGAGGAGCACAAGTAACGCCTGTCCCTTGCATCGGTTCCTAGGGGCCAGAGAAGTGAGGCCAGCTCACGGCCGGCACCGCACGGCCCGGCCCCCCCTCACCTTCTCGATGGAGCTGATGGTGACGCCGGCTGCGCAGGAGACCACGATGTGCCGGGCCTCGATGTCGGGGCCCACCTCCTCCAGGATGAAGGGGATAATGGGCGGCTTCACGGCCAGGAAGAGGACATCGCTGCTCTTCACCGTGTCCTTGTTGCTCACCGTGAAGTTCACGCCCATTTTCTGCACCGGTTGGAGAGAAACGGGACCGCTGAGGTCGGCGGGGACCCGGCGGGCGGCACCGCAACCCGGACTTCGTCGCCCGTCCGCACTCACCCGCAGCCCGCTCACGGTGGGCAGGTCGGTGTCCGGGGAGCTCGCTGTGATCTTGTGCGCAGCCAGGACCCCTGCGAACGGCATCGATCATCAGCCCGGAGGATCGGCGCCGCCCGCCCCGAAGCCCCGGACCATGGCAAAGGCGAGCTGCCCCGCGCCCACCTGCCGCCGTGAAGCCCCGGGCCAGGGCGAAGGCGAGCTGCCCCGCGCCGATGAAGCCCACGCTCATGGCCGGTGCGATGCGGCCCCACCGAACACGGACCCGCCGCCGTCCACGTGGCCGCGCGCGCAGGGAGGCGGGATCACCAGGCGCGTCGGCGGCGCGCAGCCAATCGGCGGGCGGCGGGGCGGGGCCACGCCGGCCCTCCGGCCACTCAGCGGTGAGGAACGGGGCCAACGGCGCAGCCCTCGCCAGCTATTGGGGCAACCGGGCCCGGGTGTTGCATCATTCGCCGCCCGCGGGGCCGCGCAGGGCCGTGGCCAACCGCCAGGCGGCGCTGTGCGCCCGCCGTAATCCTGCGGGAGCCGAGTCGGGCCCGCCGCTCCCGGGGCTGCCGCGACGGCACCGCCCTCCGGCCTGGCCCGGACCGGCCCGCGGAGCGCCAAAGTCCCGTGGGGCCGGGGCGCAGCTGGCGCCAGAAGCGGCTCTGGGTCCCCCGTGCGCTCCCTCTGCTCCGCACCCCAAGGGTCCCCCCCTCCCCGCCACCCGCCTCGGCCCGGACGCCCTGCGGGTCCTGCGGGAGCAGCCCGGCGGCCGCTGGTCCCGGAGCGGCGGCACCTCGTGCTCTGCGAATTGCCCGCAGGTTTCCCGAGGGATTTTCCTGCACGCGAAGTGCGGGGCAGCGTCTGTCGCCCGGTTCCCAGCCGGGCCTGGGGCAGTGTGGCCTCGGGGCCTGCCCCAGCACCGGGGATGGCCTCGCTCCGAGCCCCGCGGCCCCGGGCTGTGGAGGAACCGGAACGGTGTGAAGTGTCCCTGTAAATCCCAGGCACCGAGCAGTACTTTTTTTCCTGAATGTCATCTTACTGTACTGGTTTCTTTTCAGTGTGTGTGTCTTTTTTCTTGCTCCTTGATTGACAGAAATAAATCTCAGTGCTTCTCCTGCGAGCGAATATTCCTAAACAGTGTCTTTTGGCGATAGGGAACCAAAAGGCTTCAGAAGGAGAAGGGAAAAACCAAACCAAACCAAACCAAACGTGTTAAGGATTCAGATTTTTATATCAGTCTGTCCAGGCTGGAATCCTCTGGGCTCTGTCGAGATTGGCTGCGAACACAAGTCTATAATGCTGAATGAACACACACACATCCTGGCACCAGCTTACCAAAAAGGTTGGGAATGGTTGATGTCTCATGAAGCCCAGTTCACAGTGATCTACTTGATCCTCATCTATTAATTAAGGGGGTAGATACACTCTGGAAATGAAGGGGTTTTGATGAACTGAATCATGACACAGCTGGTTGGTAAATCCTGCTGAGCAAATACTGGATGTTCTCTGCCCTGGATTGGGCAATCTCATAGTTTCCAATGGTTGGGGAGTGTTTTAACCACTAAAGCATGAGGTTTTGATTTTTTTTATTATTTTTTTTCTCCTAAAATAAAGGATTGTTGTCCACACAATCTTTTTTTGCCATTTTGACCATGCTCACATTTTTTGCTTAGTCTTTGGCTGGCAGATGAGAAAGCTAAATCTGAACACGCTGTTCTTGGCAATGACTTGTCTTTCACTCCTCCAGTCAGTGGGATCATGATTTCCATGTTAAATTTTCTTTTCTCCTCATTGTGAAGGCACTCAATTTTACCCCCATTGTTTCTCATGTACCTGTTTCTCTCTGGCCTTTCTTTGTCCCTGGCTCAGTGTAAGTTACATCAACTCCATGTCATTGCCAGATTTTATCACGTTGCTGCTCCTGCTCCTATTTGGTGCAAAATCTTCCCAGCAAGAAGCCAGCAGTGCCTGCCTGAACCACAGCTACCAGCCGAGGAGGCTTCCAACAGCTGCCATTGCCCGAGCGACTGGCAATGTCACATCTGGGGCCAAGCACCCCCAGCCTGCAGGCACTTGTGGCTGGTGACCCTCTCCCTGCCCTCCCAGCCTCCCAGAGCCACACCAGGGCCTGCAGGACAGGGCTTTCCTCAAGCAACCTGCCTGGACTTGCAGGGTTGAATTTTATAACAGAAGCCATGGTGCTTCACAGGCACCTGTTTGGTTTTTAGTGCTCTGTAATAACAAAAAACAAGTAATTTTCAAGTGTGACACAGCTTAATTTGTTCACATTGATGGTTTTAAACAGGAATACATCATAAATGCTTGAGGTCCCTTAGTGTGCAGTGGCTGTTTGTAAACTGCCACCTCCAACACAAGCGGATTTCCTTTCCCAAATCAGCATTTTGTACTTGTACAACCCGTAAGTCTTTTGGGTGGCAAGAAATAAAGCTCCTGATTTATATCTATAGCAGAAAGTCTTGGGTCTTGCCTTAGCAGCCTCTTGTTGGACCACATCTTCCCGATTGCCTGCCCTTCATTGGGACTTGCAGAAGAGAAAACCCCCTTGGAAGGCTCTTCCATGCATTCCCTTTTTGCTGGATCCCAATTCTTGCCCCGTTTCCTGGCTAATGCTCCCCGCTGCTAAGGGCTGGTCCTTGCTCAGTACAGAATTATCCAACACAATCTGTCCCAACAAGTTTTCTCTTTGCTTTTCAAACCCTGCACAAAGCACTGATGAAAGGTAAGTTTCCTTCCTTTTTCCTGAGTGACTCTGCTGCAAAGAATCCTCTCAGAGGTCTCAGCTGTCCCGTGTCTGTACTTTTTTGACTCTGTGTTCAGCCTTCATACATCAAAATAAACTGAGCTCTGCTTTTGGGCACAAAGCAGAGGGGCTGTATCTGCTGCAATGGAAGTGTGGAGAGCAGGGTGACAGCATACAGATCTCAGGAGATATATGTGTACATCTGCCATTCAGCTTTATTTTAATTTGGTTAAAAAATAAATCTTGCTTCTCGCAGGCAGCTACTGGAGATTTTAATCAAAGCACTGAGTCTGCATGTGCTGCACAAGCACTCGGACATTCTGGCTTCTCCCTGGAACAAATGAAGATTCCTATTGAGCCTGAAATCTGAGCTGAGCAGTGTGGGACTTAAAAGTGGGTATTTTATCAGGGATGGGTCCAAGACATGTGGCTCCTCAGTAATGCAGAGGGCTCAGGAATCCTGCACCTGAGCTGCTCTGGGGCAGTGCTCCCAGTCTGTTACCAGCGTGTGCAAATTCTGTCATGTCCCGTCCTGTCCATGCCCCCTCCCCACCCATTTTGGTCTCTTGTGCAGCACTGTGAGTTCAATTAATCTCTGCCTTCCTTTTCCTATCTCCCCAGAATTTATCCTTAAGCTTCCAGACAAAAAAATCTTGACATCAGTATAAAGAAACAGCGACCCACAAACCAATACAGAGCTTGTGCTGAGGTACCTTCTGTGCTGCTCGAGCAAGGACAGCAGGTCACACACAGTCACTTTGCAGGTTGGCTCTGCTCTGCACCTTGATTCTCAGCAGCAGAGACCCAGCTTTGCAAATTTTCATTTCTGTAGTGACTTAGCGTTTGCTAAATAATACCCAGCCTCCTCCAAGGTACGTGCTTGACTTTACTCCTTTTCTGTGCTAGACAGCGAAGGAGAGGAAGGGAAAGGACTGGTAACCTTCAAAATACTATTACAGCTATGATGTTCTTCTCAGAAATGGCCCAGCTGGAACTGCCCACACTTGCAGGCGTTCCATGTCTCACCACACTGCCCAAACTAACCCAAACTCTGAGGGATTGGTTTTCATCTCCAGGACTGGTGTTCCTTGATGCAGCTTTTAACTTTCTGAGTTCCTGGGTAGTCAGTTTGTTCCTGTTAAGTGTTGGTAGCAGTTTCAAAATCCTTGGCGTCTTTCCTAATATTTGGATCAGTAATCTGGTAGCCTGCAGCCCTGGCTGCAAGCATTCCTGCTGTCTGCAGATGCACATGGAGCTGTGTCATTCCTTCGTGCTGGCACCAGGCAGGTTGGGCAGAAGCATGGGGGAGGTGGACTGTGCCTGGTATCAGCTGCAGCCCACCCACTCCAGGTCATTAATTTGTTAATGCAGTCGGTCTTCACCTCGAAGTTTGGCTGATGGTTTTGCCCGGTGCCTCTCTACTTCATGGCCCATCCCTCTGCAACCACAGCGGCTCCACAGTGCCGGGACGGCTCTGACCCATTTCAGAGGTGTGAGACAAAGCGGATGCGCTGGGAATATGCCAGGTCTAGGACGTAGAGCAGCAGGTTAACGTAGGTGAAGATGGCGATCACCAGCTGGCTGTCCCAGGGGCACTTGCCCTTGGCACAGAGGCTGGGGCGTTGTGGCGAGCCGTACTTGCTGTCAAAGCAAAACACTGGCCAGATGACTGCAGCGCTCACATAGAGCAGCACGGCCCCAAAGGTGTAGATGACCACAGAGCGCTCAAAGGGGAACCACAGCAAGGCAGTCTTACCTGTGACACTGAAGGCCACTACCACCACTGTCACCACAAAGCAAAAGCTGTAGACAGCCACACACCATTGCGTTGCCACGTGTTTGCCATACTGGCTGTCGTTCACCAGCGCCCCAAAGATGATGCAGGCCACAAAGGCCTGAACGATTTTCAGGAGCCCGGAGATAGTGGCCATGTAGCTGGTGACTTGTCCCGGTTTTGCCCTGGTCAAGAACACCTCGGCAGCGTACGCGACAAACAGGAGGCCCGCGAAGACGCTGGCTGCGATGCGGAAGTCTCTCACCTCGCAGCCGATGGGGTAACAGCCCACCTGGACGAAGTAGAGCGGGTAGATCACCGCGGCCGTGACGGACATGAGCGTGGCAAGCATGGCAAAAGCAGCAGTGAAGTTTCCCCAGGAAAGACTCAGGCAGCTGTGCAGGTGTGTGAACTCACAGGTGATGATGAACACAGTGATCGCAAAGCAGAAGGTCCAGACGAACATGCAGAAGGTGCCGTAGGCAGCGCTGAACCCGCCTTGGTGGGCGACCAGGCTGAACGTGGTGCATCCAAAGGTCATCTGCAGCAATCGAGCTATTCCAACAGGGGAGGTCACTGCAGCCGTGTTTAGATACGGCCCTCCTGTGCTCTCCATCATCTTTCCAGTCCACCAGACAATGCAGGCAAAAGCCCCCCCAAATGTCCTTTCAGGCTTTTGCTCTTTTGCTCTGAGTCACACCTGGTCCCAACTCAGTGGAGTGGCAGCTTGAATCTTGCTGGTCTCTGCCGGCATCAGTGGGAGCTGCCTCTGATGCCGCGGCTCTGGCAGCTTTCTGCACAGACCTGCGGCTGCAGGGAGGTGACTGGCTGGCTCTGCCCACTGGCTGTGAGCTCAGGGTGCTGCCGTCCGCTGGATCTGCTTCCTCAGGTCTGAAACCTGCCCCTGTGCTGTCCTTTTGTGGTCTCCTTTCCCACAGGATGGTGCTTTCCCTGGAGGCTGACATTTATTCCATTTTAGCTCCGCAGCTGTAGTTTTCTGCTGCACCGTTTGCAGGAACCTGGAGTATAAATAGGGGCTTTATTAATAGTTCTGGAATGAGTCCTGCCCCCCCTCAGCTGTTGGGAGCCGGTGTTATTTAACACTGAAGCTGCGAGCTCCACCAGAGGCTCTTGATTATCCTTCTGCTGTTCTAGAAACTCTGGGGTCACTGGAATGCTGCCGTTCCCCCCCCCGCAGCCCCCGCACTGAAGGGAGGGGGCTGACTGTGGCACAAGGCTGTGATCCGGCCACACTGCAGGAACAGCAGCTCAGTCCTGCAGACCCAAGAGTAGGGGCACAAGCCCAAAGGCAGCACAAACCCTATGAAAGAAAGGATTTAGGCCAGAGGCTGGATAAAAGCTGACTCACTTTGCTGCAGTAGATCTGGAGCAGCAATACATTTACCTGCTGTGCTTTTGAGCTTTAGTGAGAGCTTGTGGCTGTGAAGGTTTAGCATGCCAGTCCTCACCATTTCCTTAAACTCATCCCTGTCTCTGTTTTACTTATGTGGAGACCAGTTATTCTTGTATCTCCAAATGCCACAACCAAATACACTTGTTAAAAAAAAAAAATTGCTTTGATATTCTTAGCTCTGTTTTGGAATACAGATTTCAATATATAGTGTCAAACCCTCCGTCCTGTGGGATCAAAGCTTCCACAGGGAGCCTGCCTGGCACACAACGCCCGAAACTTTGTCTCTACCCAGAAGTCTCTTAATTCTAACTCTAAAAGCCCGGAAGAAAATTTCTGATGTAGTTTTAGAATGGGAAAAATGAAAACCACAGCAGAGTAGAAAAATTCCTCCCTTACCCCACGGCAGCATTGCTGACTCCTCATCTGCAGTGTTAATCCCAGTGTGGAAGCAGGATAACTTTATGGAACAGTTCACATAAGAACAGTACAGTTTTTGTGGCTCTTAGGATAAAATGTGCCTACCTTCAGTTTTGACACTGTCTTGTAACCTCAGTGTCTCTTTCATTCAAGTCCCTCCCATTTTCCTTAAGACCTCTGGTGCTAAAAGTACAAAACCTGTATTCATTTGGGGTGGAAGTTGCACAGTTAACATCACAACAACCAGGAAATGCAGCAGGAGAGCTGAGGAGCTCCAGGTGATGAGGTTTTCCCCCAAAAGTCTTGCCCTTCCTCTCTCTTCACCTCTAGAAGTTTTCCAGGCCTCATTGGCAGTGTGTTACTGACTGTATTGTGGCATATCCTGGTCATCACTTACTACCTGCCCAGGGACCAGCAGAGAGCACAGGGTCACTCCATGTCACAGTCCACCTGAGGACACATCCCCCCTTGCCCTACACTCTGTGACCAATTGGTGATGCTGGGGGGGCAGAGCTGGTCCTGCTGCTTGGCTTCTGCTTTCCCATGAGAAGTAGTGCCCTCTGGAGAGCCCTCAGTGCTGAAGGCAGTGCTGGCAGAAGGCAAAGGTTCCCAAAATCACACCAGCAGAGCAGTGCATCAGATGGACCACAGCCACTTCTCCTCTGAGACAAAAAACCTCATCTAGTTGCAAGATCTTAGAGCACAAACACTTGGTACTGAATTCTTCCAGCCTTGCCCTTTTGTCAGTGGCTTCTGCACAGCAGAAAACAGATGAAAAACGTAATCAGGACAATTTCACTTTTATACTCAAGTCATTAAAACATAAAGGATATCAGCAATCACCAAACTGATCATAGGGAAACTCCACTGATGTTTTCCCGCTTTTCAGTTCTGCTGGCAGTATCATTCATTTTCTCTTTAGCTACTTTTTTATCTTCAGTGTGTGCTAATCCCATCACGCTCAGCAGGACAGCTGATTCCCTCTGTGTTCCTGCCCAACTTTTCCTGAAGCCCTTGAAAAGGAACCAAAGGGCTGTGGTTTGGTTCATTCTTGGGGTTTACTTACCCAAGACAAGGGATCTCACAAACAGCACCACCATTCTAACCTCGTAAGGCCCATCTTGAAAGTGCAGGGAATTTTTCTAAAAAAAGGCCCGAATTCTTTGTGGCCTACACATTGCATAACCACACACAGTTGGTCCAGGACCTCCTGCAGCAGGGAGTAAGCCATACTCCTCATGCAAGTCTCCCCACACCCTGTGCTGCAGGGGGAAGGTCCCACCCCAGGAACGGTCTCTTCTACGAATTCCCAATCCCTCACTTGCTCTCCTCCCCTACCATCAAAGGGGATTCTCTGTGCTGAAGTGGGTGTGTTCCCAAATGACTACAAGAAGAGAAATACGTTGATGCTTGTCTTGTGCTGTCTTTTCTGTTCCAAATGCTTCTGACAGTCTGATCAAACATTTCCCTCACTGGAAGACAGGCCTTTACTGCAAAGCCAGATCTCCCTGCACCATTCAATCGAGTGCCCTGGAGTACCTGGGAAATCACAGTCAAGCCAAAAATGCTGTGGAAGTCTGCAAACATCAGGTGCCGGGTGAAAGTCTCTGTACTTAAACCTCATGTTACAACCTCTTCATCAGAGAAACAATAACAAGGAACACTGCAAGGGGAACACAGAAGTCTAATTAATAAAAATTTGTCAACACCACCCTTAGCCCTCTCCCAGGCAGAAGTGACCATCAGGATAACCCATCCAAATGAGCAGCATATACAACTTTACAAAGACATAGGTATGGTTCTCTGGTCAGCCCTTATAAATAGCATTTTACATATTAAAATAAATATGTCCACGTTGCCAAAGTAGCAAGAGGTTTCTTCGTTATGTAAAAAAAAATATGTTACAAAACAATATCATTTATATTTCTTGCTTAGTTAAAAAAAAAGTAATAAAAAAGTCATTTTATAAAATAATACGAATAAATTGAGTACAAGAGTGTCCATCCCTAGCACGTGTCCTGGGTCTGTACACTGTGACTCAGCATGAGATGCTGACCTCCAGGAAGTCATGTAATCATTCCTTCACTTCTAGTTGGACAGAAGAAATCCAGTGCTTGCTTTTTACACCACTTGTATCAAGTCTATGATGTAAAATTCATGGCAAGGGAAGACGTCCCAGATCTGGGAAAGGTTCTCATCGCTGCTATTTATGGCTTTGCTACTCCCTGTATCCGATTGCCTTGTGTAACACAGGAAGAGGATGTGACTGGCTGGAGTTTGGAGGGAACGAGTTCCAGCCAAACAGCGTAAGCAAGGAATTGCTTTTTTGTTTTGTTTTGTTCTTGACACACCCTAAAGTGTGCAAGAGCGTGGGAGCACGTGGGTGTGCACAGGTGTGAGCGTGCCTGGATGTGAGCGTGCATCTGCCTGCAGGAGCGCAAGGAAGAAGATTAGAAAGTGTGGGAGAAGGGCCAAGAGTCTCTCTCCTCCTGATCTAATCTCTGCCCCTCTGACAAGCCCTCCCTAGTTATCACTGCTGAGCATCCCCAGGAGTTTGCTGGGCTCCAGGCCCTGCTGCTGTGCCATCTTCTGAACATCAAACCCCATATGCATGAGGAACTGGATCACATTCATCTCCTGCCCTGTGAACTGGTCCCTGATTGTGGGGCATGAGGGGTTGCAGTGAGGCCATGGACAGCTGTCAATCAGGTGAATTGGGCAGCCTTTCAGAGGGGCCTTCCCGTTTTTGTTGCTCTCATGCAGGCTCCGATCCCAGCAGTGCAGGGCACGGGGTAACGACGTCCCCTTCACCTGGATGTCAGTCCAGTGACTGAAAAGACAAACCGTACAGGTCTCATCAGAGGGGTCAGGATGCCAGGATGGGCTCGTTCCCCAGCCACGTCCCCGTTCACCTCTCAGAGGATCTGCACAAGAACTCACTTGCGTGTGATGATCTCGTGGGACAAGCAGGCAGGAGCAAAGCTTGCACTAAAGAAAGAAAGGAAACGTGGATTATGTCTTGAAGGACAAAGCAACTCCTGCTGAACAGAACATTCTGGACTAGGGAGAAGATGGAATTTTACCCAGAAATGAAAAAGGCAAGATTCTTGATGTGGATGAGCTAATAGTTATCAAACTTACAATATTCCTTTTTCAGCAGAGATCTGAGAAACAATGCCAGGACACTGGACAAGAATGTCCCTTAGAAACAAATGTGCCAGGTTTTCCTCAAGAAAACACTTACGTCACATCCTTCAAGGTGTTTCTCAGCTCTCTACCCAGATTCTGGATGTAGAGCCACTGCCCTTCTTGAACAGGCTGGCCAGTGAGGTGTACGTTGTCTACAGTAAGCTGGGCCTCATCAAAGAGCCACTGGACAACAAAGACTGGACCTAGGAAGACAAAAAATTTGAAAAAGAGATTGCTCCAAGACAGTTGCGGATACAGAGGAAACTTTAGAATTCATTTTATATCTCTTCTCTGAAACTTACATCGAAGAGTGGGGTAAATCTTATACCCAAAAAAGCAATTCCATTCCTCTCCCTCTTTAAACTGCAGCTTACAGCGTTCAGGAACAATGCCATTCCAGTATCTAGGAAACAAAGCAATAACAGAATGAGAGGCACAGGGCAATCCTAACAACTGCCTCTCCATATCCCAGTCTATTTCTGTTCTGATTAGAGTTCCAACTGATAGCACAGCTCTCTCTTGGCTACATTGTCCCATCGACACATTTTAGAGCACCTGCAACTGCTCGTGTTCTTTTACACGTCTAGATTTTACATTATTGTCTTTTTCAATAAAGTTACTGAAAAACCTTTAAGTATCAAAATGAAGGAAGATAGAGAAGGAGGACATCTTCTCCACAATCTAGCCTCTTACAGCAGGGTACTTTAGAGTATCTGACTGTACCTTATTCCTCTTCTGATGGCCTCTGTTGGAGCACACGTTATGGTATCGATACAGTCAGTTCTGCGATACTGTTTGTTATCCAGGAACCATCCAGAGTCTGCCAAGCCTCGAACCTGAATCCCTTGATAACCCATCTCCTCCAGCTGCTCTGCCACTCGGTCCACGTTCAGGAGCACTCCTGTCCCTCCAGCACTGCAACAGCAACGTCAACACTGCAGTCATGAGGCACACACAGGTGTCACACACCTGGCCAGCAGTGACATACTATAAACACCTTCATTTACCCACAGCAGAGCTACCCAACCATTCACCATGAAATTGGTAGTCACATTATTTCCTTGCTTTGCAAAAGACTCACAAATAAAGTAACTGTGCTGAGTAACCATCTGCTACCTCGGAAACCAAGTCCTGTTGTTATGCTCTCTTCTGGCAGATATATATGCTCTGTATCATTTGCAAGAGGTTTGGTTGCTCAGTAGACTGAAAGAATCTGAAGTGAGATGAATTCACCCTTTGCAGCTTCTCTATCATACCCCTGTGTAACATATGCTGAGTGTACCAGAGCTTTGTGCAACACGGGACAATCTAGTGCACCTGTGTGAGGCAAGTCTGGTTTTGAATTTAGTGTCTTGAATCAATTTGCAGCAGGGGTGTGTCTCATGATGTGGGCCAACAGGAACCAGCATTCTTGATGCAGAGAACGCAAAGCTTTTATCTTATTATCTTGCAAGCTTTTGTCTTGTTACTATTTTCTCTGTTTTCTGTTTTTATTCTGGTTCTATCTGGACCGGAAGCTGCGGAAATAATATTGTATCCTCCCCTGTCGTACCCCTTAGAGGAGAAAACTGAGAAGAGATACAGGGTTTGCTATATTAGCGTTACTGTAGTCCTAGAAGCTACCTTTCCTAACAGCTTTCTACTGTGGAAATCTCCTGTTCTCACCAAAGGGAATCTGGTGGATACCTACCTGCTCCCCGCTAGCAGCAACACTTTTGCAGTGCTCAGACCTTTTCCCACCAGTTCCTTTATAACCTCCTGAATGATCAGTGCTCCCATGAAGGCATATTCATCTGGAAGAGACAGCTCAGTGTCAACAAAATTGTTTCCTTCCAGGCTCAGACTTTTACTTCCTCTCCAAAAATGCTTAAGAACTTTCCAAAGGGATTACGAACCTAACCCAGGTTCATTTTATCCACCTGTACCAAGTACACCTAAGAAACTCTCCCTGCCCCATACAAAACTTGCTTCCCTGAAAGAAAGTGAATAGAGTGATCTGAATACACAATTACACAAGTACCTTCCTACAATAGTGCTTAGAAATGGGTAAACTTAGAGAAGGAAAACAAGAAGGAAGGTACTGGGACCCTATCTCCATACAGGAGGAACACACACACCTTTCTACCACCTGGAATCTCAGTTCCAACTTACTGCTTCCCCTTTTTCCCCATTTATCAAGCCAATTCAGACAAGCAATGCTTCACAAAGTGTTACACCTACACAGACACCACTTCCTTGGTACCACCAGCAGTCATGGATACTTGGAGCAACAGCTCCAAGGAGCTGGGATGAAGAGAAAGGGTACCTGTGACATCACCAGAACGACAGCCGATGGCAATGCATGGATTGAGATGAACTATTCTCTGATTCCCAAGAAACCTGCAGACGGCTTTAGCCTCACACATGATGGCTCCTGTCTAAGGCCAAATATCCTCCTGATTAAAGTCTGACACTAAATTCACAGTCCTTCCTCTCAGGTAAGCCATGCCAAAGTCACACGCAACAGGCCACGGTCGCTCAGCTACACCAATTAATTTGCTGCGTGCTAGAACCTGGATATTCAACTAAAAGGAATTTTGTTCTTCTAATCCTTGCATACTGGATCAGTGTAACATCTCTGCAAGCAGTGGCTCTGAACTATGTCAAAACAGCCTGAGCTAAAGAGATCAGGATGTTTTATCTGGAAGTAGCTTGATATTCTTTCCTGCCCTTCAGCAAGAAAAAGCCTGTTCTTCATCCATGTGGTTTCACAAAAGTCTGGCCACATCCTTTAATGTGTGATGTCTGGGGCAGCAACAGCCCATCAGCAACACTCACTTTTCTCAGACTTGGAAGAGGCACCGCTCCAAACATCACTTGAGCAATACGGGATGAATCTGTAAGAGAGAGCTGTGTGAGTCCTGCTGTGCCTCTGACATGCACAGAGGGGTGAGGATGGGGTCACCTAACTGGAAGAAAATTAAACTTTGGGAAGGGGAAAAGGGAAGAGTTTCTGTCCAGTTTGACAACTTACCTGCCTGTAAAACAAGTGACATTTACAACTGCCTTGTATTTTCTCCTGAACACTAGTAGTTTTACTGAGTTAAATCAATAAATAACATGTCTTCTATCAATTTAATTGAAGCACTGAGCTCAGGAGACAGAACGATGGGCCATGATTTTTCTCTCAGCTATCCCACGGTGGATGGTTTGCCACAAGGAAACTCTCTATGCTTCAGTTTTTCACATGGAAAATGAGAAGACTCTTGTCAGTGCAGTATAAACGTTGAACTGCAACCACCAGAGGTTTTTGAAGGAATTATCTTCCCATTTTTGTCTCCATCTTGCAGGAGGCAAATAAACATCCCTTCTGTACAGATGCATATATAAACTGGTCTCTCTCATTTCTCTTTGAACTAGGAGAGCTGCTCCACATTCCTCTCAAATTGGCAGATGTGTAACACACAATCAGCCCACCACTTCTGACGGATTTGCCACTGCAGCCATCTGAGAAGGCTCTCTAGGATATCCCCAGTTTTTCTCCATTAGATCACCCCACAACCCCAAGGAGACTGAACTTAAGTTTCTCTGGACCTCGTAGCCCTATTTGTTAGAGAGCTGAACTACATCAAATGAGGAAACACACAATTTCCTCTCCCAAGTATTAATTTTAACCCATCTCTGCAGCATTTTTAGCAGCCTGAAAGGCAGGAGATGGTGTTTAAGTATAAAGCTACTTCCCTCCGTTGTCCCTCCTTACACCATGTTTGCATTCCACCAGTGGGGATTTTCTTCTGGCTGCGAGGAGAGGATCCCAGTTCCTGCAGATGGGCACAAAGAAACAAGAAATGTACAGATGAGTCTGTGACTTCAGAGGAGCCGTAGCAGCCTCATGCAAGACCTCTGACCACACAGAAAACAAACATTCATGATGAAAAACATTGGTAATGGAAGGGGAAGGAACATTTCTAAATTTGCCCTTAGGCAGATGTGACATTGAGAATTTGATTCACAGATGAAGCCTGTCTAGAAGCTTCTTGCAGTATAGAAAAGACCTGTGATGCCCGCTTAAGTACTTCCCCAAAAAACAAATCCTAGCAGGTGAATTCCAATATAGGCAATTAAATGATCTGTTTGAGTGATGGAGGTTTGGGTATCCAGGCGGCTGCAGCACAAGCAGAGAGAGCAAAGAGAGCAGCACTCAGTACCTGCGATACCTGTGCACCCAAACGTCTGCCCGTGCCCGCGGGAGCATCGCGGGGCAGCGACCAGGCACCTGCCTCGGCCCGGCCCCGGTCCCTCGGGGCTGCTCCTCGGAGCGACTCACCCACGCGGGTCGCGGGCCACTCCCGGGAGCTCATCAGCCGTCGCATGGTGTCGTAGCGGGTGTCGCAGTTCTCCCTGTTGAAGCAGTACCACCCTCCTGGCGAGGGGACAGGGGTCAGGCGGCCCCGAGGGGCCGGGGGCCCGTGGCTGAGGGACGGCGGCCCGCGAGGGCCGGGGCACCGAGGGCAGCCTCGGGCCGCCGCCCCGCTCGCGGTGGCCGCTGCGGGGGACCGGGACGCCGGCGCTCACCTTCCAGGAACAGCAGCCACCGCCGGCTGCCCTTGGACTCCTTCAGGTAGTAGCTGCGGGCACAGACAAGGGGCGGCGCCTGAGCCGGAGCCGGGCCCGACCGCAGCGCTCCGGTGCCGCCCGGGCCGGGGCCGCGCCGAGGCGGCGGCAGGGGCGGCGGGAGGGGCGGCGGGAGGGGCGGCGGCACCGGCGCCGCTCGCGCCCGGCCGGGGAAGCGCCGGGGCCGCCGCCCGGGAGGCGCCGCTGCACCTGTCGCCGGCGGTGCCGCGCGCGGCCGCGCGGTGGCGCCGCAGCCCTCGGGGCCGGGCCGGGGGAGCGGCGGCGGCCGCGCGGGGCAGCCCCGGGGCGCGCGGAGGGGCCGGCGCGGCTCGGGGACTCACCCGGCCGGGCTGCCGTCGTTGCAGGTGACCGAGGCGTTGTGGAGGAGGTGCAGGCGCAGGTCGTGCGGCAGCGCCTGGGCCGAGCAGGGGTACAGCGACTGCGCCAGGCTCTTGACCTGCGCCATGAAGCTGTCCATGTTGCCCTCCACGGCGGTGAAGTCCAGCGGGAAGCTCTCGGCTGCCGCCGCCGCCGCCTCGCCGCGCTCGCGGGCCGCCGGGCCTCGCCGTCGCCAGCCCTTCCTGCCCTCGCCGCCGGGCCCGGCGTGCAGCAGCCCCAGCAGCAGCAGGAGGTGCACCGCCGCCGTGCCCATCGCCGCCCGCCGCCACCCGCCGCTCGCCGCGGCGGCAGCAGCAGCAGCCAGCCCCCGGCGGCGGGCAGCGCCGCCCGCGCTCCGCCGCGCCCCGCCGCGCCACCCGCGGGGACGGGGGTCGGCGGCGGGCGGCGAGGGCAGCGCCGGCGGCGCGGGCTCGGCGGCGCGGCTGCCGGCACAGGAGCCCGCCGCCCGCTCCCAGGCGGCGAGCATGACAGAGGGGCACGGAGTGCGCGGGGAGCGCGCCGGGGGCGCCGCCAGCCCGGGCGCCGCGTGGGGCAGCAGCCGGCCAGCCCCCGCCCTGCCCTGCCCTCCGCCCCCTCGGAGCGAGGGGAGGGAGCGGGGGGTCTGCGCCGCGCCGCACCGGCACGGCGGGCCGCTCCGTCGGGGCGCGCCCCGCGCCCGGCCGCGACGCCATCGCCGCCCCTGCCGGCGCCGGGGCCGCGGCGGCGGCGGCAGCGGCGGCCTCCAGCCTCACCCGCAGGGCGGCGGGGGCCCGGGGCGGCCTCTCGCCGGGGCCGGGGGGGAGGTCGGGCCGCCTGGGCGCGTGGCCCCGCACGTGGCGGCCCCCACGGCAGCGCCCCCCGTTTCCCCCCTCCCCCCTCCTCCCCGCGGCCCCGACGGCAGCTCCTCCCCGGCTCCGCGTGGGCGGCACTGCCCGCCCCGCCCCGGGACGTGCCGCCGCCGCTCTGCCGGCGGGGCTCGGCCCTGCGCCCCCCGGCCGCCCCGGTGCGGGGCCTTCCGCGCCGGCCCGGGAGTGGGCCGCGGAGCCGGGCTCCGGCCTTGCCCCAGTTCGCAGGGCGCAGCGGGAGGCCGGTCATTTGGCCCCAGACATCGGCGTCCGGTCCGCGTAGCTCCCGCGGGTGACCGGGGCGGGCGGCGGATCGCCCCCGGCCGGAGGATGCTGCTGCCGAGAGCGGGAGGGGGCGCGGAGGCCCCGGGCCGGTCGGGGCGCGGCGGGCCCAAGGCGGGGGGTCCCGGGCCCCCTGCGGCCCCCGGCCGACGGCGCGGCTTTCGCGGAGGCTTCGCCTTGGTGCTCTCGGCAGCTCACGAGGTTTACCGCCGCCGGCTCTTCCCGGTTGTTCCCGGGGGCCCCGGACGATTCCACTGATTGCAAGAAGAATCCTGGAGAAAAAGCCCTGTTGTCACCAGAGTGTCGGTCGTCTGAGAGAGGGGGAATCCATGGAAGTGCTGCCCTTATGGAAGTGCTTCAATTCCCTTGGAATTGAAAACCGAGGAAAACCAGAGATAATGCTGTGCTTTAAGTTATTGATGTAGGTACAAAATGGGACAGCTCATGCTCTTTGACAGCCCTCCAGAAAGGAGTAGGGAGGCTGTCTTTACTGGGAAATATAATCTATCTGGGATCAGAAAAGGTGAAAATAGTACAGTCTTAAAATAGCACGTGGAAGGGCTTTTTGTCAAGCAGGACTTAGGGCTGTCCAGCTGCTGCAACTATATTTTTTACTTTATCATATTTGGACTTTCTGAGTGTGTCCTCAGCTCTCTTCTTCCTACACACGTAGCACGTTGTTTTGGTTTGCTTGCCATGTTGGGGATTTTATCTTTCAATTACTCTTACCTACTCTCAGTTTTTGCTCTGTCCTCACTCAGATTTTTACCTTCAAATGTTTCATGTAAATGCTGATATTACCCATGGTAACTTTATAGCCAGGAATAGCCATTAAATTGACCATACCCCTCCACAAATGCACTATATTCACTCCCTGATAGGTGTGTGGTCCTAGTACATTCCTATATTATCATCTCTTTCCCTACACTGGACTAAACATCCTTTCTTCACTGGTTGTGCCAGGTCTGAGCAATGGATCACTGGGACTAGCTTCCGCAAGTTGCAGAGCTCGTTGGTCAGCCGGAGCATAGCTGCAGCTGCAAACTGCTCTGTTGGTGCAAAATCTGAACAGATAGAGCAGTAAGTCTTCAGAGTGCTCCAGGATCGCTGGAGCAGTTGGCATAAACAACTCCAGGACCTCATAGTCCAATAGCTACAGCAAGAAACCAGGAGGGATAAGATTGCTGAACTCCATCCTTCAGAGAAAAGCTGCCGTGCCTCCTGCTGCTGAGCTTGTGTTCCTTCTGGTACCTGTGCTCCTTCTCTCTGTGGAGGGCTGAATCCCTGCACTCCATAAGGCCTTGTACCAGCTGGTGCATTAAGAGAGGACTTAGTATCATGCACCAGGGAAGAACCTAGGGGCAGAGAGGAATATGTGTTAAAGTTGCAGACCTTTGTCCCAAGAGGTGATGCAAAAAAATTTAAATTTTGCCTGGCTTGTCTTTACTGAGCCCGCCTTAGCTTTATTAGCTCTGGTTCAGGTCACTTAGGAGGGGTCTTTCAGAGCACTCTTGTTATCCTTCCAAAGCTCAGTAAAATGTTTTATTACCTGCCATGGCAGAGTAAGGGGCTGTGAGGAAGAGTGTAAGGCTGCAGGAGGGTCTGGCATGACAGACTTTGACTTCTAGACATTTAAATCTGGTACCGTTCAACTCCTTGACATACTGAACTTGAGAGAACATCAAAGTAATACAGATTTTAGAGAAGGTTATAACACTGTCCTTCAGCATGAGGGTTTCAGTGAGTTTTAATCCTTTGATAAGAGACTGCCTACATTGAATAGATGAGGCTCAGAACAAAAGGAAGCTCAGAGAGAGCTGAAAGAATTGGAGTCCTGCTCCGGGCACTCAAGATTGGGCATTTTTATTGGTAGGAGTGAGGCATGTAAGAGGCAAGCAAGAAACTTTTAACGATTTGGAATAATGTCAAGGGAGATGCTGTTTTCGTTTAATACCTTCCAAAGTGAAATGTCCTGCATAATGTATTCCACTATGTCCCAAGACAGTTCTATATGTTCAGTATATTGGACTGTGCTATGCAAAAGCTTATGAGACAGTTCTGAGTTCCCTCATACCCTGCCAGGACCAAGGCAGGCCCAGCACTTGCCCTTTGGGTGTTTCCCTGTCAGGAATCAAGAGGGTTACACCTGGAGTCCTGTGTAAGGCCTCATGCCATGGGTATGGTTCCCCTTTGTAGCCAGGTCTCAACGCCTCATTTGAGCCACTCTGCAGCCTGGCTCAGTGGAAGTTCTCTGGTTTGTTTCTTGGGTCTTGTGTTGATCAGAAGAGTGTGTGTGTGTGTGTGTGTGTGGTGTCTGTTACCCCATAGAACAATACTCCCCAACAGGAACAATCCTACTTTTGCACAGTCGTGCTACCACTGCCTCCTGTGACCCTGGGGCTGGGAGGTGTAAAGCACTCTGGGAGAGCAGCAGAGCCTGCTCATAGCCTGGGTACAAGTGTGACGTGCTGGGCGATGCTCGGGTGAGAACCGAGCATTGAATGTCTCCAGGACTCTGTGCAGTCAGTGATGTCTGTACAGGCAGCAGGAAACACTTTTCAGAATCATTGTTACTGTGATAAGTAGCTTGTTCTGCATCATGTTTTGGAGCTGGTTACTATGTGTTTCTGGATGTTCACAGCTAATTTCCTATTCGTTTTGAAAGAAGAAAGAAAAAAAGTGGGGAGAGGTTTTGCTGCTTTATGAAGAAGCAAATGTGTGTTACTCCCTGTATGCCTGTGACTGAATGCAGAAACAGACGGTGCCAGGGCTACATGTTGAAAGCAAAGCACCAGCTGCCTGAAAGGTGGGATTAAGGAACGTCATTCTGTGGTGTGTTCACTGTAATTACTAAAGAAATGCAATTTATGAGAAGTTTTTGGAGGACATTGTTTGGCTGGGGCTCACCTGATAGATTTGCAGGCATCCTTCAGCCAGTGGCAGAAATCTGAATTAAGAGTGTTTTCAGCCATTCCCTAATGAGTTCCTCTTTCTTTGTGGCACTTTAATGAACTCCAGGTTGTAGTTACCTCCCTCTTCTTTCTCTCCTGATGCTTCTAATTTCAGATAAATATTTGAGATTAGAAGTGGCTCTGGGTATGAAATGTGACCCTTCACCTCCATGCAACTTTCTGATTATGCCATGCCATTAATAACCAGAGCACCTCTAATCCTGCAACTTGGAAGTGTTCAGCTCAAATTACATTGGTATCTTTTTAACAGGAGCAACATTTCTTTAAGAGATGTGTCACTTCCAAATACAAAATAGGAAACAGCTGCCTGCTTCAGACATCAAATAGGAGCTACCCCCACCCAGAAATGAGACCAGTGTTTTGGGCTTTGTAACCCAAAATGCTTCTTTTAAAATGGAATGGCTGCTCTGCCTGAGCAGCAGGATAATCACTGCAGTTAACAGAGCCATCTTAATTGCTTCTTCTCCTTCATACCTTCTGTAAAGGTATTAATTAGTGGAAGAACAGGATATCTTCATTATGTGTGAGATGCTAAAAGAGCTTTGGATCTCTGCCCTATTTTAAAGACTAAGAAGGACTTGAACATTGTAGATATTTGTTGCACCCTTTTTTAGGCAAAAGTGTGTCAACTTTCAGAACAATCTTGCCCTTAAGTCTTCATGTATTTTACAGCAAAAGGCAATTGAAAAGATGGGGAATTATGTAATATATCCTGAACACTTTATAAGTGCTATGGCAATGATACTGCCCAATGGAATGGAAAGAACAAACATAAAGATATTTTAAAGCATTGTTTTAAACGTTATAGACCTGGGCATCCTTTATTATTATTGCTACATCTCACTGAACAGTTACAGTGAATCCACATATATAAGAAAAGAGATGTCTCTTCGTCATTAAAATTCCCATCCACTCTCCTTCTCCTTTCTCCCACCCTGGTGATATGGTAAAAACAAGTGTTATCTCTTACAAAAGCATCTTTCCTTAAAAGGATCTTTTTCCTTTATAAGCCAAGCAAAGCAGACATTTTTGTGGGTGCTGGGGGTAGCAGTGAGGACTTAAGCTTAACATATATGATAAATATAGAAGTAGAGAAAGTATTTGGCATGTGGTTACAACTTAGGCTAAATAAATTCCAGTGGTTACTCAAACTAAAAAGTTGGGGTTTTTTTATGATAGCAAACAAAACAGACTGTCATTGAATCTGAGAGTGCCTTTGACTGAAGAAGGCCTTGCTGAGACTGAAGGAGAAGTCCATAAATGAAATAAAGTCTCTGGGAAATTTTGTATTGTAATATGTATGATTATTTCTGTTCCTTGGCTGTAGCCATCTCACCTAACCAGCTGACTCTGCAGCAGCACTGGCCATGAGGTTTCCAACCAACTTTTTTATCCTTTTTTTTGGCGAGAAGAAATGGCTTTCAAGGGCAGCAGGATGCTGTGGTTGGTCTGACCAGCGATGCCCTGATTGTTACACTGCCTGGACACTCCCGTGGCGCTGGGAACGCGGCAGGACGCTCCCCTCTGACATGCGGGGTTCGCCAGGGCTGTTATTTGGCCCAAGAGAACCTTCCTTGTAGGCGCAGGGATCTTCGGTATCCCTGCTCGGGAGAGAGCCAGGAATCCGTCAGCCCAAGGGAGTTCTGGCCACCAGCGGTGCCCGGGCCGGCGCTGCCCGCGGTACTGGCAGGGCCGATGCGCTCGGTCCGGGGTCACCCCTTACGCTGCCGGGGGGGTGTCCCGGTACGACGCGGAAACGTTTTATTTCCTCGGAGCAGGTGACTGATCCCGACATTGGAAACCCAAGGGGCAGCGCAGGGCCCTCAGCCACGGCGGGACGTGCGGCCGCTCCCCTCCCGCTCCCCGCGGAGCTGCGGGCCCGGCCCCGGAGCCGCCCCCACCACGGCCCAGCGGGCAGGGCCGGGGGTCGCCCCCGCCCTTCGCCGGGGGAGCGGCCCGAGCCGCCCCGCGCCTGCCCTGCCAGGGGCCGCTGCTGCCCGAGCCCCTCGCGCTCCGGGAACCGCCGCCCGTCGCGGGCGGACAGCTCCGCTCCGGCCCCGGCTCCGCCAGACCGGGACTCGCCCGGGACACGCTTCCACAGCCACCCGGCCGGGCCGGTTCCCCCCGCTCCGCTCCCTCGGCCGCGGCCCGGGCGCGGCGGGGCGGGCCCGCAGCAGGGCGGCCCCGGGCCGGCTCCGCCCCGGCCGCGCGGGTCCGGCGCTGGCGGAAGATGGCGGCAGCGGGTGGGGGCGGCGCCGCGGTGTCGGTGCTGGCGCCCAGCGGGCGGCGGGTCACGGTGCGGGTGGGGCCCGGCACGGTCCTGCTCCAGGTGGGTCCACAACGGGGAGGGCGGGGCGGCGGGGCCGCGGGCCGGCCGTGACGCCTCTGTTCTCTCCGCAGGTCCTCGAGGAGGTCTGCAGGAAACAGGGCGGCAGTCCCGGCGAGTACGGCCTGAAGTGAGTCCCCTCGCGGAGCCGGGCCCGGGCCCGGCTGCCCGCGGCCCTGGGAGAGGCCCCGCCCGCCGGGCCGGGCCTGGCGCTGCCGGAGTCCGCGGCCCGCCCGGGGGGTGTCCCGGGCCCGGCGGACCCGCGGCGGGCGGTGGCGTGCTGGGGGCCGGGCCACACACTGAGGGTCAGGTCAGGGCCTCCCGATGGCCCCGTGCCACGTTCCGCTGGCGGGCGGCGAGGCCCCGTGTCACTGCCGCGGACACGGCCCCACGCGCGAACCTCACCCAGGTCACACAGTGGCAGCACCCGTCTCCCCTCTTACCTGGGGCTTTGACCCTCTGCCTTTATGGTGTCGTAATCGAGAGGCCATTTCTCTGAGTGGCACTAAAACAAGAGTATCTTGGTATTTAACCAGGCTTGGTTATGTAGTCAGTTGTTATTTATCTCTTCAAAGCCTAAGAAAAAACATACATTTGAGTATTTTCCCTGTGACCTCTACAAACTGCAGAATAGCTTTTGTTGACGATTGTTTTCTGATTTACCAGTTGTCCATTGTTGAATCGTGTTCCATGGCTTCTAGTCAGCCTCTGGGGAATTCTGTTGCTCAATACCTGGACTTTGTATTGTTCAAAGACTATGTTCTCCTTCAGGTTTCAGAGGAGTGTCTTGGACCTGTCGTTGCAGTGGAGGTTTGCCAGGCTGCCCAACAATGCCAAGCTGGAGATGGTGCCAGTCACTAACAGAGCAGAAGCTGGAACCACGGTATGTTTGTTTACGCAGTGTGACCTGATTTGTTGAGTTACCAGTTCTGCTGATATGACCCCATCCTATCTGATGAGCAAGAGCACAGCTCAGTGTGGCCAGTGCCTGTGCAGGAGACCAGCTGAAGACAGGTTGAAGTGCAGTGGCAAGTGGTGATTTAGTAGTTGAAAGTCTTTGCTTATGTTCTGCATGAGCATGTGGTGCCAACTGTGTGTTGGAGGAGAACGGGTTCATTTGGGGAGCTGAAAGACTAGTAGTCGTGGATGCCTGGGAACTTAAGCATCACTGATGATTAACTCAGTTCCCTTTCCTAATTTCAGTTTCAGTTGCTGTTGTCTGCCTCTGGATTTTGAATTCTCTTTTGCTGCTTTCCCAGCATTGCTGGTCATGGTGTGTTCACACAGCTTTAGAGTCTTTTGTTACATGTGCTGTCCCCAGCAGTGGCCAAATGTCCCTATTTAGTATGATTTGAAAAGGGCTTATGGATGCTGTGTTCTCTAGGAATTATTGCCACATTTAGGAGTGTAAAAATCTATACGTGTCACTGTAGTGGCTGGAGGCATAACTGTTAAAGTGACGCATAGGTGTTAATGTGTGTGAACTTTTTATGTCAGAAAAGTGATGTATGGTCTTATTTAAGTAGCCTAGGAATGAAAATTTGTCTATTTCTGACAGTCATTGCTGACAGTCATCGCTCTTCTTTCTGACTTCCTCAGGGGGAGTTTCTCAATTTTTATGAAAGTTTCAGGTCTATTGGTTTTGATCTCTTAATGTCTGTCAGCCAAGCTGACAAATTAGTGGTGTTTGTTGTAGGCAGTTGCTCTTGCTGTCACAGAGAGAAACTGATATGTTGAAATGTGAACTTTGTGTTGTGAGGCGGCTTTGGAATCTCTGCTCTAGTTCACTGTGGGTGTGCAATGTACTTTTAGGGGTCACTGATGTTGATGTTTTTCTCTGTAAAACCTCCATGTTCTTTGTTTTGGCACTAATGCCTTCTTTCTGACTTTGCGGTAGAAAGAAGTTTGTGCTTCAAATGACGTCTTTAGTTAAAAAAATACCACAAACTGGGAGCATCTGCTTAAAATTTTCAGTGAAAGATTGTGATGGAATGGAGTTTGTCGTCCAGAGGAAAGTGTTTCTGTTGAAATGGTGCAGTGATGACTTTATCTGACATTTGTGTCCAGTTGGGAGGTTGAGAGGTACTGAAGGAAAACAGTGATTTTATTTTTTCCCCCCAAAGTTATATTATGAGAAAGGGTAAGAAGGACTGTGCACTGTAGGAGAGAGGTTATAGCATGGAATCACTAGTTTAGATCCCAAAAGAGAAGAGCTAAAAGAAGTGTAAGTTGTTACTATTTGGTTGTAGTTCAGCAGAAGAATCTACAGAAGTGAGTCTTCTCTCAGAGTGCTCATTGCTTTGTCCTGGGGGTGAGAGGATGCAGCAAATGCGTGCGTGAAGGGTGGAGCCTGAACAGAGTCACTGTCCCACAAATTTGAGCAGAGATTCCACTTGGGAGAATTTCACAGTGTAAGAAAAGACTTGGTACAGAACAATTGACTAAAAGAATTCCCTGTCACAGGGAGCATGTGCAAAGACTAAGGAGTTTAAAACAGGCAGGTGGCTGTGACTGGGCTGTGGTGTCAGTTGAGATGCAGAGTTGGTCATTTTGGCTGGCTGCAGTAATGTTGGGATGAATCTGATTCTGTGTCTTCTATTATTCTATCTTCTGTTAAGATAATGTGGGTGGAAGTAGGTGTGCTTCCCTCTGGTGACAGCAGTTACCCTGGAAACAGAATACACGTTTCGATAAGTTATGAGTTTGTTCAGCAAATTTGATATTTTAAAAATAGAAAGCTTTTGGATTTGCCTTTGCACGTAGAAAACATTGTTTCCCTTTGCATGTAGAAAACATTGTTTCCCATAAGACAGTTCTTTAGTGAAAAATGGAACAATTTCCACTTGTGATGGCAGGTGACCATGAGTTCAGCTCTTGTGTTAAAGTTGTCAGCCTTTTGTTTAAATGTTTGTAAACTTAGATGGTAATTGTCACTGGTCTCTATTATTTTAAGTAGTGCTTGGGGTCTTTAAAGAGACTTTTCTAATTGACTGAATAGAACTTTCGTGACATGTTTAGCTTTGAACTGTCGCTCAACAACTGATGCAACTGGTAGTCAGAGTTTCTGGGCTGGATTCTTACAGAATGGTGATGTCAGCTGTCATCACTCTGCTGTTGCTGAGAATAATCTAAGGCTTGTCTCCCACGTAGGAGAAACCAGGAGGTTGTGTTAGTGGTGGGATGAAACGACATTGTTCTGTTGGCTCGTTGTTAATGATGCCACTGTTTCCTTTATGTAGAAAAATTCCTGTCTCCAGCAGATCAACATTTGCAGTCCTGTGAGGACGTGTGGGAGCTGAGGCAGATGACAAACATATTCCTCCGCGGAAATCACAGTCGATTGCTGGAGTGTGTGGTGTCTGTTTTCCCATCTCCCTCTCTTTCTCTCCCCCTCTGCCCTCCTGCTTGCACACACATCTTGCACTCACAGTGAAGCTGACTAAAAGTGTTGGTAGGGACATGTGAAAACACAGAATGAAAGAAAGTGTCTTTGGCTGTCCTGGGCTAATGTCTTTCTCAGGCTTTGGAATAAGGCCAGTTTCTGTGGACTTCAGAAAACTGTAGTTGACTGGAGAAACCAGGTTCCATCTAGTGGCTGTGGGTTTTTTTAGGATTTTTCTTTAGGCAAGTGAGCTAATTGGGAAAACCTAAGAGTTAGACATTCTGGAGAAGGCTTAATATTCTCTAAAAGGTAAAAAAACCCCAAAACACGAACACCTGAAGTGCACTGCCATTCTCCATCTCTTGGTCAGCTGCTAGACTTTTCTCTTGAGATGGTCAGGAGTTTAAGTTCTTCAGGACTGAGCCCAGCATGTGTTCATTTTAGAAATACTTTGGATTTTTTTTTTTTTTTTGAGAGAAGTGGGGAAGCAGTTCTCTGAAGTGTGTGTAGCACGAGCTAATGAACATGGATGTTCACATTCCAGGTTGGAGAAAGCCTGTTAAAATAGGCAGCTAGCTGGCCCTTGCCTTTTTCTGTGGGTGTTCAAGAACTTGATAACTGAACATCCAGAATTATTTTTAAGATTTTTTTGCTACTTCACTCTCGTATTGCATGTCAAAATTTGGTGATTAGAAAGCATCAGTGAGTTGCAAATGTTGTTTTGTTGGACTGGTAATGGTTGTTTAGGTCTTCAGGAATGCAGGGATCAATGGGGACTGTATTCTTGCTTTCTCTGTGTGGATGTGCAAGTACTCTGCTTGTTTTGCCCCAGGGAAGTTGTTCTGCAAACTGATGCTGAAGTGGACAGAGCTCTGTGTTGGTATTTTAAGTTGTGCAGCTGCATCAGTCCTTTCTGCCTTACTGGTATTTGTTTTATGTAGGTGTGAAGATCCTTTCTGTAAAGTTTCATCCGGTGTAAAACAGTACATCTTAGTTGCTCATCATGACACATTATTTGGGATGTTTGCACTGGCTTTTCTCTGAACATGTTCCAGTTCAAGATATGACAGGGAAGAGGGGCCCCTGAAAGCTGGTTAGTTTTCCAGGATGGCCTCCCCCATGCTCAGGAGAAGTCCATCCCAACAAACTGGAATTCAGGCCAGAATGCCTGCACATATGGACAAGGAGCACTGAAATACTTTAAAAAGTTGTGAAGAAAAAAAAGTTTTCATTCAATTTTCAGATGAATTCACTGTGTTTTTCCAATAGGTTCGGATAGCATTACAACTAGATGATGGCTCCCGTTTGCAAGACACCTTCCTCTGCCAACAGACTCTGTGGGAACTTCTCAATCATTTTGCAAAAATCAGGTGAGCAATGCAGTGAGAAAATTCTTGTTTGGATGGATCTCTGCATGGCAGTAGTTACTTGTTATGGTGATCCAGCTGAATCCTTCAGATTTGTAGAGTTTGCGTTATTTGACTGTGGTTTCTCCTTTATTACAGATGTATTTGCCTTTTCCTTGCTCTTTCAGATTTGACACTCCGTAGTTTTATTATTATTTTTTAATCCTGCAGTAGCACTCCTGATTGAGGGCATAAACTTGTAACAAACTGCTAAAGCTGTGAAGCAGCTATACTAAACTGGGATATGTTGCCCCACCTGCCTTTTACACAAACATGTTTGAAGTCAAGTTACTGCCAGAGGTGAGGTGCCAGCCTGGATGATCTTGATCCCCAGTATTTCTGTGCTGCAGTTCCCTGTAGTGCAGGTGGTTCTTAAACGAGTTGCTGTTGCTTTTGAGGCTTGCTGTTGTGCAAGTTCTTCAGGGAAATCTGGAGCTCTCAGCAGGCTAATGTGGAATCTTCAAAAGACTGATTAGATCCTGCTTAAATGGAAGAATTTATGGTTCTACATTTATTGAGTATGTACATGGGTTAGAAATCTTATTATTTGAGTCCAGTCTACATTCAGTGTTATCTCTTGAGTTTTGAATTAAAAACACTGTATTGTTTTGAAATTGTTTTGAAAGACAGTTCTTTTCTCACGGCTTGGAAGATGAAGCCTTGAAGCTGTGGCGGCCATTCTATTTTTAATTGTTAGGGACTAGGTCTACACTGTGACTTATGAGTAGAAGTCAAAAGGAACCGTTTTCATGTAAATGCTAGAGAGAAAAGAATTCTTTTAATTGAGGAAGGAGGTAGGCCAGAAAGCCCAGATATGATTTTCCTAAGTGTTTTAAGTCCCCTCTTGTCCCTTACTGCATCCTTTGTGCCCTCTGGGAGGCGAGGAGTGCCTGTTGCAGTTTGGGGACTGCTAGACTGGTGGGGGTGTTAATAATTGACAGTGACAAATAGCCTTTGTGTGACTTTCTCACACATTAGTTGACTATTTATTCGGTTTAAATTTTGAGCTTTTTATATAATTTTGCTCTTTTGAAGTGGTTTTATTGTTTACAGGTTATTGTAATACTACTACTTAATACACATGCTACTCTTAAGCTTCTAACTGCTGCACTGTGCTATGCATTCTTAACTAGTTCAGAACACAGCTGCTGTTTTCTGCCCTCTTGAAGCTGAGCTGAGATGTTTGGATGGGCTTTGCAAACTTTTGATTAAGTTCAACAAGCGGCAAAGGTGCTGTGTGTGACTTAGTCACAGAACAAGCTGGATCTACAGCCATCTTTATGGATTTCATGGGCTGAGCTGCTGTTCAGTGTGTTTGGATTCACGTAGACTAACTAGTCAGCTAATTGTTGATATTTGCTGAATCCTTCCTTGGACTTTCCAACTGGAGACATTTTCCTGGAATGCTCAGCTGCTCTAAGTGCGTGAGGGGAAGTATTCTAAATCCACTGGAATTTCCCCTGGGTTTCCAGCGTCCATCTCGGCTAATTGGATCTGAAGAAGGTCTGGAAACTATTGTAGGGTTGCTCCTCCTCTCAGCGTGCGGCAGTCCTTGCACAAGATGTTTACAGGCCCTGTCAGATCACTACATGAAGGAATCTAATCTGCTTGCCGTTCCCCTTCTGAAGAGGAGCACATCAAAGAGAGGACAGTGTGTTTGATGTGTGTGCTTCCCCTCAGTGGGTGCATGTAATGGATTAGCAGCAGCTGGAGGAGGAGCTTCCAAGAGTTAGACAAAAACAAGTCTCTGGGGATCTTCGCCTGGAGTCTGTGCTGCAGGGGCCGGTTGAGTGCACAGCGTCGTCTGCTCTTTGAGCGTGAGGCCTGGGAGAGCTGCTGCCTTTCTGTCTCCCACTCTTGCCTGCCTGGCAGCTTCAGCAGCTTTGTGGGCTCTTGTACGTGGGAGTGATTGCACTCTGGACACTCAGAGACATCTTTGATAGTAATTGTGACTCTTCACTAATTCTGTGGTGTCATTCAGTAGGTTTAGATATTTTCCATACATTTTTAGAAGATGACTCAAAGAGTTGCTTGGATTGAAGTGGAAAGCAGTTTTTGGAAAAGTGAATGAAACTAGATTCTGTAAGTCAAACTGGCTTGCTCTCCTATGGGTCTTTGGTGAGGGCACATTCCATTGTGCCTCAGGTTCTTTTCTCCTGAATGGTGATCATGCACCTTTCCTGATAGGCAGCTTGAGGTTCAAGCTTTTTTTCCTCTGGGCTGTTCTGTCTGCCATTTCTGTGATTCTGTACTGTTTCTCTGTGTTTCAGCAACCCTTTATCTTTTGTGCACTGTTATTGAGGATTCCTGTAGGAATACAGCTGATCCTAATTGGAAGCAAAACCCATTGGAATTGAGGTAGAGATGAGTATCTCTCCTGGATTGTCTGGAGAAATCTGAGCACAGTAGCTTGCTATGGTGTGCTAAAGGCCAGTCTCTTTGGTGATCTTTTGTTCCAATTTTCTAATAAAGACAAGTTTTTTTCTGCCTTTCATCGTCAGGCATTGGCCTTGGGAACTTACTCGGGTACTGCTGCCAGAGGAGAGAGGGAGGTTGGAGTCTGAGTCTTGAATCACAATATTATGCTCCTTTGTATGAGAAACTTAATCTCTTGATTCCTGCAGAGCATTGTATAGGGCTTTCTGTCCCTGACAGAGAATAACTAATTGTGGAACTACAAATGGAGGCAGACTATTCTGATGTTGGTTTGGTTGTTCACCTTGAGTTGGAGAGTTAACTGTATTTCATAGTCTGAAGCTTGAATATAGTAGTTTGGATGCACTGGTGTGTCTGTCTCCTTCTGCACAATAGGATTTGTTGTGGCTGGGAGAACTGTTCTGAAAGACTGGTGCCTTGGGACTATAAACTCTTTGGGATGTGTTGCAGCTGGTCTGGAAGTAGTTCTCAGCCCCTGACTTTCCTAAACTAGATCTGACCCTCAGGACTGGTTTTACAGGTTGCTCAGTTTGGATTTGCTACCTCTGGGTTTCTTTGTGACTCACCTTGTCCCATACCGCTGTGGCGTTGCAAGCTTTTAAGTTTTAAGCTTTTGATCAAAATGGCGTATAGACTGCTACAATTAAACCAAACAGAAGTCTTAGTTCTGGCCTGTGCTTAACAGGTTTGCTCCCCCACATCCTCCATCTGGAAGTCTTTGATCTTCTCTTGCTCTTTGAGAATTACTCAAGGGTTCAGTATCATAGTTTTGCAGTGGTTCTTTCGGTCCTGAGTGACTTCTGGTTGCAGCTGTTTCACTTACATGTCATTGCAGCTGAGTTTTGAGTCTAAGTGTAAATGTCCTTGATGAATTTTCATGGAATTTAATGGCTACTTCCCTTCATTTTCTGCTCCGTAGGCTGGTTGACTCCTTCCCCATTCAGTTTCTTTTGTCACTTTGTGCTGGGCTAAATAGATTTGTGTTACAGTATGGTGTAAGACATTGATTGTATATATGTATTCTTTTAATCAGCTCCTTTGTGAAGTATTTTGGACATAACAGAAAGACTAAGTGATATAATATTGAGGAAGTTGTTGTTAAGTAACTGTGAACATTAGGGTGATACTTAAGGTTCTTAGAACCACTGCATCTAGAGCAGTAAGATGTGTTTGGGTATGCAGACTCTGGTCTTCTGCTGGGCAAGCAGGTTGCTGAAGTGGGAAGGGTTATTTCCTTGTTACCTGAACAGAAAATGTTATCCCTGTCCTGAGGTGGTCTTTCCGTAATGATTGGGTTTATTGCATGCCTGTTTATGGAGTTCCCAGCTATGAAGCAGAAGCCTTTCTAACAGCAGCAGTCAGTGTGGCCGCAGCAGAGACCATGGAATGTACAGTCACTTCAGAACTAGACACTTCATTGACTGCTTGGATTTTAACTGTTCTTAGGGATCCTTTTTCTACATAAATCCTTGAGATAACTTTGTGTCTGGTAATACTGCATCTCAAAATACATGTTTAAACTGCATGATGCTGAAGGCAGAATGTTTTAAGTAGTGGAATTCTGTTAATTAAACTCTTGTCTGGGAAAAGTCAGAATGAAGCTAGCCTTGATCACTGATATCGTGTTCATACAGTTATTCCCTGTCCCAGCCCCCAGGAACAACGCTCACAAATTTAACCACAAGACAGAGACTATACCCTGAAGGTACAAGTATAGGTGTAAGTGATGCACTAGATAAAAGCAGTCTGAGTTCCTACTTCAGTTTTTGACATTTGAATGCCAAGTTGATCAATGTTTTGTGGATATATTTAGGAGAAGGTGCGGCTATTACTCCTACTGGGAAATTATAAACAATGCAGAGTAATGCTTGAAGTAGAAATATCTTTTCAAAACATCTAATTTTCAGTGAAAAATACTGGATTCTTCTTAAGGCTGCTAGGGTCCTGCAGGTTTTGTTTTTTCTTGTGAAGTTCACTGCAGAGATTAGAATCTGGTGGCTGAAGAGGCAGCTAAGTGGAAGTGTTCACATAACCCTGTCAGTCATTTGCAGAGCTCCTCAGGTGTTCAGTAACAAACGCTGGTGTAGTCGAGCATAAAATGGCAACCTGAGCTCAGGAACTGGCTCCAGAGGCCTCAGGAGCTGAGCAAGGATGTGTCGTGTTCCTGGGCTGCCAAGGGGATTTCCTCAGCTGCTTTGCAGAGAGGTGGTTTCTCTTCGAGTCACAGGTGATGGGTGGTGGTTTCCTGGTGGGGTGAGTGGAAAGCCATTCCCTCCCTGAGACTGGAGTGCAGAGATCAGTAAGACCAAGCGAAGTTTACCATGAGGAAGAATTGCCGGTGTTTTACGTTTGATGATAAACCAGCTGTTGCAGTGCAGATGGTACATACTGCTCCTTACCAGGGGATATCCTGGTGTAACTGCAAGGGCAGGGAGCTTGGGACAGAATCTGCTAACAAGAGCTGCTGGGGTGTAAGGAGAAGGATAAACCTCATCAGTTCTCATTGTGTTGATGGGGAATATCCTGGGGCAACATTCTCACCTTTTGTAGTTACCCAGGCTGAGCTAGGTTGAAATGTCTGAATCTGAAGCTTCTGAAAAAAATGCTTTCGAGAATTCAGCCAAGTCTCTTTCCAAACCACCACTGTCTCAAAGTGGACAGTGTTTTCCTAGTCACCTTTTACCATTGGTATGCTTGGAGTGAGAAGCAAACTATTCTCCTTAATGTCATGATTTACCATGTTCTCAGCTGATTTCAGTTTGAGTTTCGCTTTGCTGGAGTGGAGACCAAGATGAAAGAGAGTTTCTTCTGGTGTTGGATCTAATGCTCTCACTGATTTCAGTGCTTCAGCATAATGTACTGGTTAATTCTTTAAGGCTCTTTTTACATTTCTACTGACATCTGAGGATTTCTTGCTGCAAGTGCCAATCCTTATTTTCTTCCTTTTGAAATCACATCATCTTGGCTAGGTGAGAACTGAGACTTGCTATGAAAGGCAGTGATTGTCTTTTCCCTGTCCATCTTCTGTGTTTGATCATGTGAATATGCAATAAAGCTTCTCTTTTACTGGAATGCCTCAGAATTGTTATCTAGAGGAAAATGGAAAGAGTAGCATCTTACTGGTTTTTCCCTGTTTTGATGATGATCTTCACTTATGTTTTCCTCTGCAGATGGCGTGTCAGAAGTTTGCATAATTGCTAATATGTGTCCTGTGTCTCTGAAATGCTTAAATATGGGTTGATTTTCACTTTGTCTAGAGTGACAGCCTTTCCTTTGCCTATTTTCTCCATGGTCTCCAGAATCTGGAAGTTTCTGCTGTTCCTTTTTTTGTTTGTTTGTTTACTTTCTTTTTTCTTTTTTAAACTGACACTAAGACAGGCAAATTCTTTGTCCACAGTTTATTTGCTTTCGAGCAGTATTTAATTCTATTTGTTGCTGTGCATATGTGGAAAGAAATGGACCTCTCCCCAGGGAAAGTTCAGTGACTGTAAACAGTAAAGAAGTCTTTAGCTTAGATAAGGGATTAAAAAGAGCAAGTGTAATTAAGTCATGTCCAGATTGGGTACTGAGGCACACGAAGAATGACGAGCTCAAATTTATCTAGTAAGATCAATTAATTTATGAATTAACTTTAATTATTTCTGCTTTGTTATTAAACTTTTAGACCATGTTTAAGGAAAAGTGAATGCATTGGAGCAAATTCTTTACCTAATGTCTAAGAGAGATCCCGTGAACTATGTAATGGTTATTGCTGGAGGAAAATGGAGGAGAGTATTGCCAGCTGATTTCACTTTGTACCGTTACTCTGCACTGGTTTTGGAGGGGGTGGGCTGTTGTGCAGATGCTGCAGTGTTTTGCTCTTTCTTGCAGGGAGTTGATGGAACAGCATGGTGAATTCTCTCCAGTCTGTATTTACATGCGAGATGAGGTAAGGCAGCAAAGGCCTCTCAACTGTCAACCCTAAAAAATAAGAAAAAACTTAGCTCTACTTTCCAACCTGGAAAGTGTTTCTTTTGAACTTTCTTGAGAGAGGAAGTAGAAAAATGTTGGTCTTTTCAAAGCATGACGTGTCTGTGTGGAAAAAAGCTCTCTTGGAACAGAACCCTGGGACGTTGAGATCTCTGAGCCCATAAAATGAGCTCAATGACCTGTTTGTGTTTTTCTTTCCAACTTCTTTTAAAGCTTGAGTCAAAACAGTGGTTTCATTTTAATAAATATTTGCTTTTCTCTGTGTTTTGATCTTCTGCTATTAAAGTTTTGTTTAATATTTTGTATGTGCGTATTATGGAATTTGCTCTCCCTGGCTGTCCCCTTCACTTCCCACTGACCTCTGTGGACAGATTGTCTTTATTCTGGAACAGGTCATTGCAGGCAGATGAGAGGTGTATGTAAGGAAGGCGGCTGTCCTGCAGCTCTGAGGTGCTGCCTGTCGTTTAACTTCTGCCGTAAAAGTAATGCTTTGCTGCAGTTTGATCCCATTTGAGTGTGTGTATGGGACAAAAATACACGTAGGTCATCTTCCCTTGAGATCACTTAATAAGCTGTGAATGTGGTAAAACAGTATAGGTGAATACAGATTCAGGTCTGATTTAGAACTGTAGAAAGAATGAGTTTTGATCTGTTTCTGGTGCTGTGTGGTGCTTCTTTTGATACAGGCTTCTTTCTAGAAAGAGCACTATATGTGCTCTCCTGGGCAAGCAGTGGCCATAATTACTCTCCTTTGGTTTTGTTGCAGATATCAGGAAAAGATGCCCTGGAGAAGACAACACTGAAGTCACTTGGCCTGACTGGAGGCAGTGCCATTGTCAGGTTGGGAGGAACAAAGTTTGGCCTCGTTATTTTTCCTTTCCACTCTGGTGGTGAATTTATTTTGTTTCAAATACCAAAAAAAGGGGCAAAAAAATTTGAAAACTACAAACATTGTGGCATTCAGTAATTATTGCATTTGCCTGTTTATCTCAAACTGCTGCCCAGATGTGCTTCCCACAGCTGCAGATGCTGGCACTGACTAGTCATGTGCAGATTAAAAGAGCTTGTTTGTTTCTTTTCTTTTTTTTTTTTTTTTCTTCTTTTTTTTTTTTCTTCTGTGATTGGAACAGACAATTCAAAGTTAAAAGTCTTTCTGAGAGGGCAATCAGCTACCACTTCATTCTTCCCTGCTCTGGATCTCAGGCACTGAACTCCCAGCCCCTGCAGTTCCTTCTGTCTGTTGGAGGGTGAGGTGGGGACAGGGGCAACCTTTCTATGATCTCCTGGCCAGCTCCTTGCAGTATTTACAGAAGGCAGGAGTGATTAGAAGCTGTGCTTTACAACTGACTGCTGTTTTCCCCTGGAAGACAGTTTTCTTCTGGTGGAGCAGGTTCCTGTTCTGTTTTGTTGCACAACCCCCTGGTCCCCTACCCCTCCCTTCACAGCAACTGGAGGTTGTGCTCTGTGAGTGTCTGGAAGAAGCAAATTGTTAAATCAGGGGTGCATTTGAATCAGCTGTTGCCTTTGTGTCACGGTCACATTGAGAATGGGGAGGGCAATACTCTTAGAATTGTGATTTTATTTTTATTCCTGTTGGTGTCTTCTTAAAGAGTTGTCATGAAGAAACGCAGTTCATCTGGTCAGGAGGAAGCTGTGGGCGCCATGGTGCCTTGTAATGAGCCAACAGTGAGGCCACGCTCTATGGAGGGAGCAGAGGATGCGCTCCTACCTCAAGCAACCACATTCCCAAAGGACTTGGACCACAGGGATGTGGCCATGTCTTTAAACAGCAGCACACACAAGCAAGACTCGACTAAAGAAACTCATGCTAACTTGGAGGAACTGTGGCCTTCCTCAGAGCCCGAACATACCCCATTTGTTCCTTTTTTTGGAGATGGAGAGCGTCTGGGGGATTCTTCTGTAGCTACACCATCCTTTGGGTTAGATATGCCATCTTCAAAGATGCCAACAACTTTTTCCAGCCCTGGAGGCCCTTCTAAGCCAAAGAAGTCTAAGAACAGCCAAGAATTTCAAAAGGAGCGAGAACAGGTAAGGGAATACGTGTTTGCAGTTTGGGCAATGAGGGCTTTTCTTTATCCTGCCTTGCCTGAGGCTGAGCTCCCATGAGGAAAAAGATGTTTCCAGATTTAAGCCTTTTTTCCCCATGTCATAGGGTTAGGTACCTTGGTGACATACAGTTCTGCCTGAGTTCAGTAAGGAAGTAGGAAATAGGAAGGATGTGAGCTTAAGAATTTGCTGTCCAGAGGCAAGCAAAACTTTAAACCTTTAGGTGTCCTTGATGAGTGGTTCAAATAGAAACAACACAGCTGCGTTAAATCACAGTCCAGGAGAGCCTACACCTCTGTGCCTCGAATTTCATGCAGATTTCATGAACCAACGCCCACTTTGTCGCCTGAGCCCTAGGTACTTGTTTGTCTCTTCAAATCTGATGTGTAGTTTTGCTAAAGATGAGCAGAGTTTGGTCTTCGATTTAATTTTCTTAATATTGCAGATGAAGCAGAAACCTTCCATCCTTTTCCTTCTGTATTTCTGCTTGCTTATAGAATTGTTTTCTGTCTTGATCTAAAATATCCTGCTTCTTAAATGTTAAGTCTACCTCTCTTTAACCCCTTTCCTAGAAAGACGAATTGCACGTGTCTCTGTTGTTGATGTCTCTGAAGTAAAACTGTGTTTGTGAAAACTGAAAATGCTTGAGCCCATGTAGAGATACCAGAACTGATGGCTGAAGAGTGCTGTGATGCCATCCCAGGGTGACCTGGGAATGATGTGAGGTGTGCTTTCTGTAGGGCAGCTGTATGGAATTGAATGCCTTCAGCAAGGTTGGGTATGTCTGGAAAGCAGCTTAAAATTAAGCACAGGAGTCATTCAGTTAATAACTTACTCCTCATTATTGTGCACTATGAGTTTCACATTCTGGATTCTCAGTGACCAGTTCTTTCCTTGCTCCTTCACTGCACACATCGTTCCTGTAGCTGCTTTCGTCTTCAGAGATCCCCTTCCTTGTTTCTGCCTCTTTGGTACCCTGTAGAGTTAGAGGTTTGAATTCTTCTCTGGTTCTGATCCAGCCAGGATCGAATAGTGAAAAACTATAAATAGAAATAAAGGATGCATGGGGAGCTTCAAAGGGAGGTCAGTCCAGGAGGAATTTAGCAAGACTGTGGATGTTTTCTTGTTGATGTAGAGACTCTACCTTGGTTGACTTCTTTGTGGTTGCAGTTCATTCTTGATGAGTTCTGAATTGTTTAGGAACAGAAACCAGACCCTGGAAGGACTCTGGAGCAGTTACGAATTGCACAAGTAACAGAAAGAGGCCTTGCCAACCCAGTGGTGAATATTTCGGTATATTAGAAACATGTTTGGGTCCGTCTAAGCAGTGTTATTTCACATTTTAGAATAGACCCTGAGCTTGGAAAACTAAACAGTGGGCTGGGTGACTTGTCCAGTCTCACGTGTTGCTTGTTTCAGTTGCACTCTCACCTATGAGCGATTTGTAAAGGAGGAGTTTCCGTTGTGTCTGGGAGGGGAGGGAGCAGTGTCAGGGTTTGTGGTGGTATCCTTCACCAGTCTTGTTGCCCATGCTTCTCTGCACGCTGGCTGGAGGGGCAGAACTCCCTCCATCATTTCACTGACTTCACAGCCTGACGTGGAGCTGTGGTGTTGGGCACGGGCTGAGTGCTGGTGGTTGAAGGACTCTGATGAACTGGTATCTTTCTCAGAATCGTAGTCCAGTTCAAACCACTCGGAGGCACTTCTGGAGCCAGCCGCCCTTCCAGTCTGAAAACAGCTTTGGGAGCAGCTGCAGATTCTGTTGGGGGGGTTCTGTCCTTGTGTTAAACAGCATGTGATTTTGACGGCTGCTTTCAAGCCCTTTGATCTCTGGTGCTTTTGCTGCTGATTGATTACATTTTGTTCCCTCCTCCATTCCTACCATCCTCTGCTCTCCTTACTCTCAGCGGCAACAGCCAAGCAGGGCAAGCCACATGGCATCTGCTTTTTGTCCCTTTTCAGTCCTGAGGAAAAAACCCAAAACAAAACAAATTATTTTTAAACATCAAAGGTCCATTTTTATAAAGGAATCTTCCCATTAATGCTTGCCTGTGTGTGGTTTTTGAAGCTGAAGAGAGAGGCTGGATAAAATCTGTGCCGGCGTCCCTTCGTTTCTTGGGCTAAAGATGGTTTACAGACAGCTGCGTGCTGACTTTGATGTCAGAACGTTAATTATTAGAAAGTAACTTTACACCAGATTCCCCACGAGATTAGGGCTCCCAGAGGTGGTGGGGAGGAAGTGGGTCACTGGGGAGAGCTTGCTGCTGTGGAAAGCACTATAGCCACTACTTCACCCAAAATGAAATAAAAGTTTTCCTCAGCTTACCTGCTTCCTTGGGTCCAGAGTGGTGACTACAGTGAATTGCATTCTTCCTAACACCTGGTTTTGTCATGTAGACTGCACTTACATAGACACTGCTGTGAACGTGTGGCTTCAGCCTCACTGGAAAGGACCTGACATCTCAGCTTTGGTAGAAGTATAGACTTTGAAGAAGGAAGTTGCCAAACCTTAATGCAGCATCTTTGGCTCTTGGAAGAGATCTTTGACAGAAATAGAACAGCAAAGTGCACAGCTTGCTTTCTTCCAGGTTACATAATGGAAGGTAGAACATCCATGTGGTGGCCATTTATTGTTACTGGAAATGCTCACCTTTTGTTACAGTTGCAGAAAACATTGGCTTTGCAGTGGGCTGGGAAGTGGCTTGGTGTTCGTGGAGCCTCTTTTGTAATCGTTTGTGGGAAGTTAGTTTTTGGATTCCGTCTGCACTTCAGGACTTTTGGAGCCCACAGCAAGGCAGAGGAGTGAACACTTAGGACTGGAATATGTCTGCCCTCTGCCATGTCATCATTCTCTGTGCCTTGGTGGCAGTCTTTAGCTGTCACCATGGTTTGAACAAGGGTTGGCCTTTTCCCTGTGGAAACCTGCTGCTGTTGGGATTTGCTAAAGTGCTTGTTAGAGCCATTACTAAACAGTAACTTTAGGATTTGTTAATGGAGATTTTGGGAGTTCTCTCCATCATATCCTAGCACCCTTCACAACGTACCATAGGATATGTCTCTTCAGTCTTTTGAGTTTGGGGTTTTTTTGGGAAGAAGTCCAGTTTCAGGAGGTGTTTAGAATGAAATGAAACTTGAACCTGTTTAAGGAGATTAAAGTATACCTGGTTATTGGGGAGGCCCGATTAATTCTCTGGCCTCTGATGTAGATGTGCCCTCACTGGATCATGGGACAGCAAGGCTCCTTCCTAGAGGGTGGTCCTGGGCGCTTGGGGTCCCTTCTGCAGCACTGGGCACCTCCCCCTCCCTGGGCCCCGGGAAAGCTGCAATCAGGCTCCTTCACCCGCTGGTTAGGGCTGACCCTGCTCAACTTTCTAAAAGTAGCCAAGGGTCCCACCCACACAACCTCGCTCTTTTAATTTCTCAAATTACCCTTTAGTGCCCACAAGTAGAGTGAACATTGCCTTGTAATTTGTGTTGTGCTTTTGACAATTGAGAAGACTCCTGTTCCCAAGGGGCCTGGGGGAAGGGAGACTGGATGGAGGGAGGAGTGTTAATTAGGATTGGAAAGAGTGTATGAGGGAATGAGGGGAGAAGAAATGGGCAGTGGGTTCATTCACAGAGCCTACAGCCGTGTTAGGCTGACAACTGACTGGGAAGAAATGCTGAACTAACTACCAAAGTTTTTGTTCCTCCGGGCCTCTTCAGCCACGGGCTGTGTCCTCCCTTCATCTCCTGTAGCCTTCAGTGTGCTGTTCTGTATGTTTGTGCCTTTAAACCGTTTTGGAATTTAGAAAGCTTGACTTGTGTGAGAGCCAGGAGGTGTAACTGCCTCTTATGTGCTTGACTCTGGTCATAGTTTGTATTCACACACAGACACAGCTGCTGCTTTGGGCGTAAGAGAGAGCAGCAAGCACATAACCTTTCCTGGAGAGGGATCCATAGTGTCCTGCTGCCTGCAGAGATGGCAAATAGGACACCTTGGTCTAAGTGGCTGGGGCTTTGATTTAGGTTTTTTTGGTGTTGTGGGTCTTGGTGTTGTTTTTTTTTTTTTTTTTATTTTGTTTTTTTCATAACTGCAGCCACAGTCCTAGGCCAAGCCATAGTTTTGCTGGAAGGTTTGCCATTGTGACACCCAGCTCTAGGCTCTGGAGGCAGGGGAGCAGGCAGCCAGGCTGCCTGTACCCTGCTGGGCAGGGGAGAGGGGTGTCTGTGCGGCATGGATCCTCTGGGCTGGAGGGAAAGTTGCCAGTATTAAGTACCTTTATTGCAGCTGATGCCTACAGAGAACTGCTCCCCTCTCATCGGTGTGCTCTGGCTGCACCAAAGGCTGATCTCCGTGCAAAGTACTTTGTAAGTGCAAAATGAAAGGAGTTTTCACTGTTTAAGGGACCTTTCTGCACAGCAGACACCAGGATAAAAATTTGAAAGGTGTGCAGTGGATCCGTGCAGTGGTTTAGTTCAGAGAGCCAAACAGGTCAAAAACTATCTTACCAAAGCAAAGGATTGTTCTCTAGAGTAAGGAGAAAAGGAGTGGGCCCTGGCTCTGTGGCAAGAGAATGTGAAGCAAAGAGAACACAAGACACAATGCAAGCCAGGAGTGCGTGGTGGATGAAAAAGCTTCCGAGGGCACTCTAGTCTGTGGAATGAAGGATAGCACCTGTGTAAGTTGTGTGCTGCCTGTAGAGTGGCAAGGAAATGGTTACATACTGAAAGAGGTTTGGAGTAGAGCAGAGAGGTCAGGTAGGGTTTTGGGATAGTCATTTCTGAGTGCTTGTAACTTGCTAGAAGTGTGGTTCGGCCACAAAGTACCGTTGTATTGTAGGTGAAGAGGCACTCCCTGAAAAGGAGTTCTCTCTCCTCACCTTAGGTGACTGCTGAGGTTATTACCCTGAGTTTCCTGTACTGACAGTGGAGAGCAGCCAGCTACTCACCTGGCAATAGAGATCCCTGCTGCTGTTGGGAGGGGGATTGTGCCCAGAGCTGTATCAGCTGTAAAGAATGACAACACTGACAACCTCTCTATCTGTCTGATCTGAGTGCCAGGAATTCCACACTAGTGATTGTATTTCAGTTTGCAAATACAGTCCTGTTACTCTTTTTCAGGAACCTTATAGGATAAGCAAAACAGTGCATTTTAAACTAATTGAAGCTCATTTTTATTCTGTAGCTTGTAGAACGAGAGCCCCTTGTGTGTCACTTAGACCTGCTGGAACAACTTCCTGATGGCCCAGAAGAGCTTCCTGATGAATTCTTTGAAGTCACGGTGGATGATGTACGGAAACGTTTGGCACAGCTGCAGAGTGAGAGGCAAGTTCCCTTTCTGTTGTGAGGGAGATTGTGCCGTGTCCTGTTGTTGAGCAGAGTAACAGTGACCAGCAGAGCTTGTTGCATTTTTGGCCAGTAAGAAAGACCCTGTATTTTAGGTAACAGAATTAACCATTTATTAGACCTCATCAGGAGACCAACTTTGAGACATTACCTAAAAAGAAATAAAGCAAAATCAGACTTAGCCACAAATCAAGACCTGAAAATATTTGGAACAGAAACATACACACAGAGGAAGTATAGAAAGCTGACTAACTACATATCTCACTGTTCAAGTAGCTTGCTTTCAAATATTCATGGTTTTACTTTATTGAACTCCAGTTTGATAAAAACTCAGATTAAGATAAACTGGCCTTCCAGTCACAGCAGCATTTTGCCATCTGTATGTTCCTTAAAGAAATTAATTTCAGGAATGTATTTAAAGTGGGTCATAGCATTCCTTTAAACATTACAATAATTCTCCAAGACTTTGAGCAGTCTTCTTTACACTGTAACCTGGTCTGAGTTGAACTCTTTACTTGGAGCTGACATTTTTTCCCACAGGCCACTGAAATCCACATGAGTATATAGATTGACCTGAAAATTGCTCTGCTGCTTGTGGGTCTGGAGTATTTAGTGGTGCAAATTTAGAGTCAATTTGGTTGGGGGTTACTGGAATACAGGCCCCTCAAAAAAGACCTAATTTTCAAATGTGCTGATGCTTGTAATCCCTTTTCCCCTTACAGCCAGCGATAAAAATAAAGGCAAGTTACTCACTGGTTATTCAGAATTAAGTGCAAAGAGAAGGGACTGAAGCTGAACATGGGATCTGTTGGGTCTAAGCTGATTTCCTTACTTAGGGGAAAATATGTAATTATTTTCTTAAAGTTAGTTTCATCTTAAATGCAGGTAGACTTTTATTTTGCACCCACTATTTCTTTTAGACACCAGTCTACATGCCAGTTCTTGAAGGATCTTCTTGAATGAAACTTCTCATTTTTATTTTGTTTCCCTGTTGCTAAGTAATACTTATTAATTTCTTGTGCCAGTATTGTTTTTTTAACTTCAGTAGCTTTTCTCCCTCCTTGGAATAATCATGTCCAACCTTAGTCTCTGCTTTATTGGATTAATCTCTTCTTGAGTAGTCTAAACAAACTTTCCCCTCCTCTTCTTAAGATCTTTTCTGGCAGCTGTTGTGGTGAACTTATTTTCAAACTTGTACAATAAAAGTAATTTTATATGGTATTGGTGCTGACGCTCGATAGTTTCATATATGAGATTTTGGGATAAGAACCACAGGAGATGGGGAAAATGCTATGAGAGATGCGTGGAACAGTTGAGCAGTTCTCATCAGCCCTGCTTGGACCTTAAGGATACTATCTTAATAAAGTAAAAATACGTCATAAAATTACAGAAGTGGCAACTTGTCTTCTTCCCATGTCTCTAGGAAACGCCTGGAAGAGGCTCCACTAATGACAAAGTCTTTGAGGGAATCTCAGCTGAAGGAGAAGTTGGAGCGTTACCCAAAGGTAATATATGTTCTTTTTCCCTCTCTGGCTAGTCCAGACTTGAAGTTTGAGTAACTTTGGGATTCAGTTGTGATCAACATGCTCTTAAGCTGCTTATAGGAAGACTTTTCAAATTCCTGTCCATGTTAATTGTTTGTGGGACTTGCATAACAGTTGTGCCCTGTGAAGTCAGCTATCCTGTAATCACGTGGTTGAGTGACAGGCAGTATAACTCCTTCTGTTCTGTTCCAGATGTTTCAAAATCTTTCTGTTGTGCACACAACAGTCTGTATGACTGAGTTTTCCTACCTGCCTCTCCTCTGTAGACATTTTGTTAGTGTCTCATTGAAAGTTAAATGATTTGATGTTACAAGTGGATTTATTTTACTCTGTAAATATGATCCTAATGCAGTTCTCAAGTTAAGTGCTTTCTGACCAATGCTGAAAATAGAATGGTCTGAGTTACTTCAGAGGTATGGCAAGAGGATTCCTGCTGCTGTGGACACTTTAGAATGCTGGTACACTGTCTGTCCCTGTCCAAGAGGGACTGTGTTGTTTATGCATTGTTTAGCACAGGGAGCTCCTGATGTCTGAGTGCTGCTTCATCGTACATCACAGTACTTTGATAGATGAGCTCTCTTGCCCCCTCTGAAAGCCAGACGGCCCCTGTTCCCTGAGAAGCTGCACAGCACTGTTAGCCATTAAAAAAAAAAACAAACCCAGAACCACCAACTTGCAGATTCTAAGCCAAGGACAGGTGTTACAGAGCAGCGATAAACCACTGACCCAACGTGCTTTGCCTCTGGTTTAGGTGGTGCTGAGAGTTCATTTTCCAGACCGCCATGTCCTGCAGGGGTTCTTCCATCCCAGTGAAACCGGTAAGACCAATCACCCCCTCAGCCCGTGCAGATGCAGCTCATGGCTCTTACCATGACAGGAGAGAGGGCTTTGGACAGGTATTTCTGCTGTCCAGGGAAGTAAAACAGCTCTGAAAAAGCAGCAGTAGGCAGTTACACTGTTCTTGCAGGGTCCCCGAATGGAATAAGAACAGCGTTTGGGCTAATTCACTTAGCTAAGGGCTACTTGATGGAGACTGTCTAGCTGCTTGATGACAAAATATTTGTGCTTAGGAAGCCCTCTCACTTGCTATCCGCCTTGTTTGTGTCCAAATGATGTGTTTTTGGGATGCATTTCTACACTTCCTCTGTGTTAATGTTTTGGGGGAAAAACAACACCCCCTTCCCCAATCCAAAACAAGCCCTAAAAAGTGGAAAGAAGAAAAAGAAGCTTTAACTACTCTACTAAGAGGGTTGAACCTTTCTGGCTCTGTCAGTTCACAAAAGACGATCAGGCCATGCACCAAGTAGCTCTTACTGTTATTACTGGAGATCTTATTCTCAGCTGGCAGCCATGGTTACCTGCACAAGTTTTTTGATAATTTTCTATGGAACACGAAGTAATAAGTAGCTACCAGTCTCACTTGGCTGCTCTCTGTAGCTGCTGTTGGATTTTCTAGATTTTGATAAGGGACCAGCATGTCCAAGTGGTTTGGTTGGTTTGTTTGCTTGTTTTCTCTACAAGAGATTTGTAATAGCAACAGTGTACTTTGGAGGAAAAGTCAATCTCCATACATTATAGAGGGCAGTTCTGCTGTTACAGTTCAGCCTTTTTGCCCAATATTTGAAGAAACAAGTGTAATTCAGCAAACCTCTCTCTCCTTTTTCCACAGTTGGCATTTTGAGAGACTTTGTAAGAAGCCACCTTGCCGATGCAGAGTTGCCATTTTACTTGTGTGAGTGCTGTTGGTAATATTTGGCCTTACTTTACAAAGCCTGTTCCTAGCTGTGGTATGTATGGGATCTGTTGATGCCTGAGATATGACCGGGGGAGGAATGCCTTCCCTAAACACAGCCTCACAGTGCAAAGAAGGTATAAGATACTCCCTTAGCCATGTTATGCTTCTGCCTATGAAGCAGCCTCTGTGGGCATATGAACATGTCACCCCTTCAGGGAGTGGGGATCCTTTCCATGCCTGCTGTATTTGCTGTTCTGGTTGCTGGGTGGTCCTGCTTTGTAACTTGTTTTTTAACTTCAGTTGTTGCACCTCCCAGAATCATCTTGAACGATGAAAGTCTGACACTGTTTGAGGTAAGGACTCACACATGTGCTCTGTGATTCTCTCTGGCTTGTGCTCCCCTTAACCCTGCCGTAGGCTGTAGTTACTTTCAAAAGAAGCTGTGTAATGGTACGATCCCTGTAGGCTTCTGCTCAGCCAAGGCTAATGGAACAGGTGTTTTGGAGCACAAACTCTTCACCAGAAGAGGTCCACCTTGTGCAGCAATAGGCACGGGCACATTGGGGCAGGGGTGGGGGAGTTGCATTGTTTTGTACACACACTCTGTACCACGCGGAGTCGGAGCTGTATTTAACCTGGAATTGTTGCAAGAGCTTAGCTGAGTTTGCTCTATCTGTAGCTGGGCTAGGAGAGTAAGAGATGTGAGACTGGATGTGGAAAGGGAACTATTTTCGATTTCTACAGCAGGAGCTAGAGGCCACAGTAGACAAAAATCTGACCTTTTTGAAATCACTGTGTGAGAATTTATTTCAAGTCAGTGTGTACATTGAGGAATATATGGTCTCTGTGTGTAATTTTTCTCAAGGGCTGAAATACAGTTTTTCAAATTCAGATTCCTGGAGATTTTTTACAAGCGTCAGATAAATTGGCCTTGAAATCTCTGGCCAGAGACTCTTGGCTGTGTAAATCACAGGTGTTAAGAGAGTGATTGAGTGATTTTGCCAGTGACTTTGCCCCAGACTCACCCTGTTTAAAATGTTCTGTCATTCAAAATTCCGTAGACCTTTCAGACTGATGCATCAGAGATCCTGCAGAATAAAGGCTCATGCAGTTGCAGTGAGAATTCTTGCTTGATGCCCCCGAGGGAGCAGAAGGGCTGGTGGGGAGAGGGATAGAGAGAGAGACTTTTCAGGCAGCATGGTGAATTAGGTAGGGATTAGCCTCTGAAGTTGTTTGCAGTGGAGCTTTCCAAGTTCCACAACTTCCTGACCAGGCCATGTGGAAGAGATACACGTGTAGCTGCTTTTAGAGGATTGAATGTTCAAGCCTGTATCTGCCTCCTGTTCATCCGGCCCCTGGTGCTGGCTATGGGTGCCTTGTTAGCTTTGATCTGTCTTCTAAAAAGTTCAAAATCCTCTGCTTACCTCTATTTACCCCTTCCCTGCCTCCCCCACCCTGCAGTACTGTTCTTTTATTTTCTCCTTCTCAGTGCACATCTCATGTTTCTCTGGATGTCTTCTGAAACATGACTTGTGCAGTGAAACACCACAGGAATAATTACACCTTCTTGTCTTTGAAATAAGAAACTTTATGGCAGGAATTTTATTTAATTTGCTGTGTTAAAGCCTTTGTTCCGTACCTGGCACCGTTACTGGTGCTTGTTATATATGTGGCAATTTCCCAGTTTCTTAATTGTGACATTTACCATGGAATTCATTCCTTGTGGCAGCTCCCTGAAACAAAAAATGTGTTAAATTAGTGCTCTGTAAAGACTTGGAGTTGCCTTACAGCCCAGTCTTAGAGACTTCATTAGAAATCACAACTTGGTGAAGAACCTGGTTGATTTTAGTGTCAGACATCTCCAGGTATAGTGACTTTCCTTGGACTGCAGTGCTTGCTGTGGCACATGGCAAAAGTGCGAAGCCTTGACGTTGGTACACAGCTGGGACTGTTAGAGATACTGTGCTTGAAAGCTGAAAATTATTTGCAAATTGCCTGTTTTAAGGAAGGATATTTTCTCATTTCTCATATCCTCTCTCTCAATATGAAAGATGAGTAGTGTCCAACTAAGATAAAGGGTATCAAATCCAAAGTTGATTTTATTTATGCCACATACGATCACAGTACAGTCAAACTAATTAGGAAGTGGTTACATTGAGAATTTGAGTATAATTAAAGTAAAAATGGAGTTTTTAAGCACAGCCTTAACTACACAAAATCATTACAATTACTTGCAAAATGTGGAATGCAAGTAAAATCTCATGCTTAGAATATTATTTAGGGATTGTAACATGACACTATGAAGAGATTATTATCACATTAGTTAACGGTTGCATGACTTGGCATTTTTGGCTTACCCAGCTGGCTCAGCATAGGTAAATGTGATGCATGTACAGGGACAATAATTAGAGCGTCGTACATGGCTCAGTGAGCTCTTGTGTTGATTGTTACCTTGTGGAGCAAAGTCTTAAGGTGATGAAATCATCAGCTCATTACTGAATAGTAATCACACTAAGACAAAAGTCTCCTTCCCAAAAGCAAAGTATTCAGAACGAAATAGAGAGCATCACTATGTTTAGACCCAGGTTTTGCGTGAATAACTTATGCGGAACTGGTCTTGCATCTTCAAAAGTAAGTGGTGAAGCTGCAGAGGAGGACAGTGAGGATCATCAGAGGTCTGCGATGTCTCCTGTCCAAAGAAAGACTGAGTAGGCTAGAACTGGTCAGTCTGCAAAAGATGTGACTGGAAAAGGAGTAACATGCCAAGGAAAAGCTGGAATGGATTGAGTTCTTGCTCTCTCGTATGAGTGAGTGGCATCGAGGGAGGAGGAGTTGGAGTAGATGGAAGAAGGCAGTTGTTCATGCATCAGAAAACTGAAGCATAGAATTGCTTGTCATAGGGCGCTATATCCTAGAAGTATATACTGGTTTGAGAGAAATTTGGACAAGTTCAAGGAAGATATTTAGTGAGACTGTCTTAATATATAGAAACCATCTCAGGAAGCTTCTGAATTGAAAATCATTGCTAGCTAATATTATTAGGGGAAAGTATCACATACATAACCAAGGATACTCTTCTCTGTGCATCTGGTTGTTGTTCACTGCTTCTGTATGTTTATCAATGTTTTACTTGGATGAAGCATCAAACCGGAAAGAATCAATTCCTGCTGAGATCTTGTCATGCCGTTCAGTTTGGATTGGGTTATTCTGGGTGAAGCTTTACTCCTGTTGCCAGTGTAAATCCTTTTTCCTCTCTAACTTTCACCATGTCAGTGCAGGCCCTGTGCCACAATGTCTCCTGCTCAGGTAGGCTTTCCCTTCTGCTGGAATCCGGGTGCCTGGCAGGGGCTGAAGGGCCTTTCTTCTCTGGGTGGAAATGAGTGCAGAAATCACTCTGTCTGTTGTGTCCGTGCCCACTGTGTCACTGTTGGATGCCCTGTTTAGAGGTGTCTGTTCCCAGTTGGGCTGCACTGCCTGAGCCTCAGGGCTCTTGTTAAAAAAAACCCTGACCTGGACCAGGAGAGAGAGAGGGGATGTTTGTGGTACTGGGGCAGTGCTGGGGATGGGGACCTGCTCACTGTTTCTCACCTGATGTTACGGCCTTCCAAGCTGAGAAATCTTCAGTGTGGGAAGAGGTTTGCATGGGCCAGAGTCCCCGCAGGGCTGGGGACTGCAGAGAAGCCTGCAGGGCCTGGCCTTGCCCCACATGGGGTTGGGCTCTCTGCAGAGGGGTTTGGTGGAGACCTTTCCCCTTTCAGGCATCCTGTGATCCATGGAAGGGAAACGTTTTGAACTTTAGTCAGAGCTTCCCTTCTGTTCCCCGATCTGGAAGGAGGGAGATGAAAAGAAAAAGCTGCTCTGTAAAGATAGTAGGCAGATGCTTTGTAAAATATGTGGCTTTGGGGCTGGGAGAAGAGAAGCTTTTGCTCTAAGGTAACCTGACAGTACCCAGCACCCCTGTACTGAGAAAGCTTGTTCTGGAATAACAGTGTTATGGTATATAGGGTGCGAACGTGACTGAAGTGCTGTGGAGTGTGCAGTTCTTCCAGACATCACAGGGAAAAGGGAGCCACGAGTAAAGTCATGGAACAGCTAATTGCTCAAGCTTTCGTTGTATTTGGAGGATGTGTGAAAGGTTCAGGAGGAAGTTTGTCTTTATCGGTAGCACATCTCTTTAAGGTTGTCAGGTTGTATCATGTAACTGCCAAAATTTGCTGCTTAAGTTAGCAGTGGGCTATCCTCCACTCTACAGACTACCTTGGTACTGTCTGTAATGAAGAGTGGATGGTGTCTGAGGCAGTAATGTGAGCACATTTGAGCATTCAGACACTTATAAATTACTGAAGTTTGTGCCAAAGCCAGTAACAGGAGTGACTGCAGATGGTGGAGTACCTTATTATCAATACTTCTGCTCTCTCCACCCTCTTGTTCCATTCAAGCTGATAAGATTGGCACCATATTCATTAAATTTGATCACTTACAGTGAAGGGAGAACCTTTATGCTGGAAGCAAAACCAAGAAGAAAGACAAATGTTGTCGACTTGTTTGCCAAGATACTTGGATTCAAAGAACTGTCTGAAGTGAATTCTCCCAAAATCTGTGTGTATTTACAGTATAGTGAACACACATATTGGCAGCAACATGAAGTTTTTGGAACCCATAAAGACTTCAAGGCATTGCTTTGATTTTTTTGTTGTTGCTGTTTTTGCTGGCTGCCTTCTTCTCATGTCCCTTGAAGTGTTTTATAATATTCTGCTCTCCAGAGCTGATCAACCACAGGCTTCCCTGTTGTAGCACTTGGCTTTGCATGCCTTATAGCTCTAGTGCCTTGTTTGTGTTTTTCTAGGCTGTCTGAGCTTTTCAAAGTTGCTTCTTAGCTTCTTTCTCCTCCCAGAAACAGGCACTTGTGTAGTGCGTATCTGGGGTGGGTTAGTGGAAAAAAAATCGTTGATTGCTGAGCTAATACTAGGAAAGAATTAGCAGACCACTGGAAAAGTCAAGGCAGCAGAGAGGGCAGGAGGCCATCTTCTGTCTTCAGAGGAGCTAAAGGAATCCACAGGCTTCCACATAAATATTTAGGTCTTCTAATCAGATCTTAGAGTGCACCGAATGTTTCCTCTGGCGCGTACCACGAGGCAGAAATCCAGACGAGCTGTTTGTTCCTTTCTTTGCCTTTGGTTCTGTTTCCATATCCTATTTGTTAATGCCACTTTGGGCAGTACATCTGGCATGCCTGTTCAGTGAAGCCAGCTACGGTCAGCGTGAAGCCTTCTCTATTGGCAAAAATCTGAAGGAATTTCAGAAAAAATTACTTCATCAGAGTTAAGTCTGTTAGAGGCACTTCCAGTGGCAGGCCTTGTGGTTATTGCACTCACTAGCAAAGAGAATTGCAATTAATACTGAAATCCATCCAGCACAGAGGATAGCATTCACCTAAAAGTCTTAGCCCTTTACTTCTCCATTCAGGATTTTCTCATCTGACTGCATTTGCTAGCAATCTCACCTCCTGTTTGTGGTGAGGCCTGTCACCCATGCTCACAGAGGCTGTCCATGCTTGCCTCATGATGCTTGGCTTCAAGTATGGCAGGGTGCTTTGGTCCCGGTGAGAGCTTCCTTGGACAACTGAATTCAGAGTGGAAATCCCGCCCAAAATATTCACTGCTACTGTCAGGTTTGGAGGCCAGATCTTTCTGATCTCGGCTCAGGGGCTCAATGAATACTCTTTATACCTGGATTCCTTATTAAGTAGCCTTCTCAAAACAGTGTTTTCAAATCTTATCTTTGCCTTATGAATTTTAAAGGTCCTCTGTCTTAGCTGGATCAGTCCCCCGTCTGTGGTGGCTGCAGGATATCCACCTCCTTTGGCAGTTGCTGTTCACATTGGGCAGCTTTGTTCTCAGGTTATAAACATGAACCACTTGGTCTGCCCCTTTCACCATAGCTGTGGTGTTTATTTCTGTTTCAGTGATGCTGTGCAGTCTTGCTGGAGAACCTTTTGATCCACTGGCTTTCCAGTTGAATTTTCCAAGAGCTAGTTTATGTGTTTGGGGTGTGTGTACTATGCAGTATTTCATGTTGGTAGCTTGGGTTTCTCCTTCCGTGCGCGTGTTCCTTTGAAGTGCTTATTTTCTTATTCATCTTCTAACATCAAACCAACAGCAGACCTGTGGCAGATCCTCTCAGATCATGTAACGGAAAGAATGCTGCTCCTTCTGGCAGCTGCAAGTTCCCTTTGACAGCAGCCCCTGCCTGGTCTGACAGCATTGCTCTGTCAGGGAACAGAACAACTGCCGGGAATAATGTACATCATCTGCAGTGCTCTGTTCTAGGATTTTTTTTTTTTTTGCATGTGTATGTCTGTGAAGGAGGAAGTATTGAGGCATTATTTGGGGAGGGTTCTGCCTGAAATATTTTCTGTGTTCTAGAGAACAAGTTACTAAAACATGCAGTAAAACAAAGCAGAAATGTTTCTCTGCTGTATCACAGCTGGATTCACCCGGGAACGTTGTTCTAGTGTGGATATTTTTATCGTGGAATGCGAGATGCAGCAGCCTCGTTGTGCCAGGATGCCGTGCTGTCACAAACCACGCTCACCACCGCAGCGTCCAAGTAACTGTTCGCTTCCTCTCTTGAGTAAAACTGGAGTTACTCAGCTGCATAGTTTCAGACTAAATGTGGCTTTATGAGTAACAGGCTGGTCTTCTGATCTCTGAAATGGAAAGCATTCATTTAAACTTTTGCAACTGTAACTAAGCAAATGGATGAAGCTGTGTTAGATCTTTTAAAATCTGAGAAGTTGGTCATTTGGAATGATACTTCCTAAATGGGAAGAGCAATAGGTAGGACATTGACTTCCTTCTCTCCTTGCCTCACTGACTTTCTAATCCCTTCAGAAGAAGCTGTCCTGTCATTATGGCCTTGGATGGGGCTCTAGAGACTCTCATACTTAATTCTCATTTTGTCTACTGCCATCCTGTGTGACCTTGAATAAGTTATTTAATCTCATTAGATCTCAGTTTTTCATCTGTCCAAAAAAACCCAACCCAACCCAACCCAACCCAAAAAAACCCTAAAACCAACCCACAAGCACAAACCATTTTTATTTATATTTCATGTTGCTGTACAATTGCATCTGTATTGCATCTATACAATTGCACAGTAGAACACCATTTTCAATTGGATTTCTGGCTGTTGGTGCATCTGTACAGATCTGTACAAGATCTGACTGTATCTTGTAAATATGTCTTGCACAGTGTGATTTGAACATTATAATTCAATTGATAATAGCGTCTATTTCCCCAGTCAGAATGGCATTGTTTCTTTGGCTGGAAATCAAAGCAGCAAGGAAAAGAAATGCTGGGTGTTTGAGTGTAGTAACTGGCTCTTGGCTCAGTCCTGTTGTGGTAATTCTCTGCATATAACTGAACAGAGCTTTTTGACTTAATTGTTTTGGACAGCCTTTGATTCTTTTACTCAATTTGACAGGCTCAGTGTGATTCTAAGAGTTTTCAAATTCTGTTCTGATTCACAGATAATCTTAAAAGAATCCTATGAAGTGAGGTTAAGAACTGGAGAGTTGTTCTTCTAGAAACATTGGCAGATGCATTAGAACAACTGCAAACGTTAGAGCAACCAGTGTGTGATCCTTACATTCTTAACTGTGTTAGAAAATGTTAGAGGCTTTGACTTTGGGCTTGCACGTTTTCCTGCATGGCATCTACTAAAGCCTTCTCTTCTTTGTGCCAAGACAGCCCTTGGACAGTGGGATCATTCCATTGACCTGCTTGTTTTTAATGTAAAATTGCTGCTGATTTAAATACTTTCGTTTTTCAGGAAACTCTGGGACAGCATTATGTCCTGCTAGTGACTGGCTAGAGAATTCGTGGGGTGAGAAGTGAGGTGCAGCTGCCTTCTGTACTGAGCTCTCAGGAAGTGCTGGGATTGGTACCTGAAAATTCTGCACAAAGGAAGCCGAACCAAGGGTTCTGTGCATGAGCCAACAGTCTGTTTGAATCGAAGAAAAATAACTTATTGGATGGAAGTTTGGCAAGAGGGGACTCCATGTTGGCTGACCCCTAGGAAGGGATAGGGATGCAGGGAAAGGAGCCATGGGAAGGAGGTTGCATTCTGTGTACTTGTGGGCTGCTGTCTAGCTCCTCTGAGTTTTTTTCAATTAAGATTTTGAACTGAAACATTTGGACTGATGTTTTGCCAGCAGTGGGAAATGATTGTGGACGTGGATCCTGAAACTGAGAACTATGGTTATTTGACAACCTGTGAGTAAATAGGGTAGAGGTTTATATTGGGGCACAGTCTGTCTGTGTGTTTGTTCCTTGAGTGTGTGTCTAGCTCTTAGTCTGTGTTTCTCACTCTCTTTCTCTCTTTGTGCCTCACACAGGCCCTGCCATGAATTTTCTCTGACCCCTTGGGGCCATTCCCACATGAGGCTTTGATGTGTGTGCCCAGAGCTTGATTGACAAGGAAGTTTCAGTGGCGGCAGCAGGGAAACTAAGAGAAAAGGGCAGGGCTTTGAACTAAAGGGCTTTGAGCTCTGAGATGCTGTGCTTACTTATCTTCTTCAGAATGTTAATTATTTACCAAGATAATTGGTTGGGAGGTGAAAAAAAGAGAGGGGAGGTTATTAAAAAATTCCAACACTAACACACTACAAAAACCTCATTTTCCAACTTGCAGCTGGCATGAAAAGGATGTTGTGTGTAAAAGGGCTTCAGTGTATGTGTGTTGGGGGGCCCTTTTTAAGGCACCCATTTCCTAAATAGACGAATGCAGCGAAAACATCAAAGCTCTTGTGAGAGTTTTCTCTGAGGTTTCTAAACCATGTCTGGTACTTTTTAATTAAAAAAGTTTATGGAGAGCCGTCTTTGTGACTGGAGCAGGCAACCTTAGGCCCTGTTGATTGAGGAATGAAATGTTAAAAGACCTAATAAATAATTATTTTTGCTAAAATGTCAGTTCGAGGATGTGAAATTTCCTGGATACTTTAGCAGGAGCTGAAACTTGGAGTAGGCTAAGGAGTGTCTCCTGCTTCAGTCTAGTGTGATGTTGGCCATGCTGTGTGAGACAGTCTCCCACAGCCTTTGGATTAGCATCAAAAAAATGTGTAATACCACATGCTCATCTGAAGCTTGTAGGCAGGAAGATAGGTGAAGCTGTTTCATTTTGCCTTCAGTTAATACAGTTTTATCAGTCTCTGTATAGGGCAGCAGTCCACAGCATCCTCCGTGAAGATCAGGGTTCCGCTGAGTTCTGGTAACTGCTGTTCTGGATCAGGTCCAAGGACCGTCATTCCAGTATCCAGACTGGGCTGATGGTGGCAACAGAGGCTCAGGAAAACTTCAGAGCCGGCAGTCTGCCCTGCACAGTTCCCAAGTATGCATGAGTGATACCAAGGGAGGCAGTGGGTTGCTTTTATCTAGTTTACACTATGATTTGGTGTCTTTACCTGTTTCTTAGTATAAGGCTTCCTAAAAGCTTAACAGAATTGTTTCAGCTACTTTTTCTTTATGTGGTATTATACTGACATGTGATGCAGGTAATAAATACAATATTTTTCTTTCAGAATCCTTTCTGGTACAGCTGGTTATAGCATATCATAATAATCTTCTGCGTATCACCTTCAAACCATTTAAAAATCCAAGCCTGTGCTTGCAGCAGCGTCTGGTTTTAGTACTAAGTTCAATAATTTTGACTTTGTTGCTCTCTGTTTCCCTTGGGAACACTTGGATACACCATCTGGACATGGTGGGGTAGTGCTACGTAATGTATTGCTTAGTTCCAGCACTGGGTTTTTTGAAGGTGTGGTGTGACACTGTGGTCACTGGAGATGGCAGAGCAACCTCTGTAGGTAGGTCCCTCCTTTACCTACAGGTGCGTTTGTGATTCTTTAGTTGAACTGGGGGACTGTGAGTCCAGTTTTACAGTTTCTCTGGTGCCCAGCAAAGGACCAAAAGATAACGAGGGACCGATGTGTCTGCCATATGGGGAGAGGCAAAGAGAGTCAGGGTTGTTCAGCCCGGAAAAGAGAAGCTCTGGGGAGCTTGTCAACATGTGCAATGAAAGAGATGGGGAACAGCAAGGGAGATGGGCCAGACTTCCCAGCCGTGCCCAGTGAAAGGACGAGAGGAAATGGACACCAGTCACAGGAACTTCCATTGAAATAAAGGGAAAAAAATAACAACCAAACCCACGGGATGGAAAAAGTGTTTGAATGTGGCGATTATTCTGACAAGTAGGAACTAGGAATTCAGGCTGGATTTATAAAAGGAAATACTGCCTCCTGGAAAGCTGGCAAAACTAGACAAATTTCGACCATAGACGTAGACCCCATAGGGTGTAAATGTAATAAAATGATCTAGAATAGATTTTGGAGGGCATAGCTAGATTTTTCTTCTCTTGCTATCAGCCACTCAGATCTTAGAAGATTCTTCTTCATATTCCTGTTGTCTGCTCAGCAGTGGAGAATGTGTGTGCAATACAATGGCAGGAGATACGGGGACAGAGGAGAAGGAATGGCAGGGCACTGGCACAGTGAGCACGTGCTGTACAGGTCTCATCACCTGTGTGTGGTAGAACAGATAATAAAATTTTGCTTCACATTGTACTCCAAGTGCCCTGTGCTCTGCACAAGTTTAACTTTTTCTGAATTATAGATAGTTCAGTGACCTTGGCTTGAACTCCATGAATTTGTCTGTACCTGTCTAACCTGCCTCTAATGTTCACTGTGAACTATGAAAGCATCTACATTCAGTGATACCTTCTTTTCCCCTTTTGCTGCAGGCTAAACTCTTTCCAACTGCTGTAATTCATTTTGGATCTGAGGAGTGCAGGGGTGAGTGCATTGCCTCTTTCCTTCAGCTGACTGTATAGCTCTTGTAGTAGACCGAGAATTACATCCTTACTGTCAGAGTTCTTCTGACAAAGGGTACTGCAGTCCTTGAGAATGCTGGTGAATGTCCCCATTCCAACTGGCTGAAGCTCTTCAGAGCTGGCTTGGTCAGTTAGCTTGAGCACAAATGTAGACATAGTACCTTTTTTATGGGATTCGTTAGGCTGGGGAGTAAGCATTGTCTGCCATGAGAGCAAGAATGATGGAAGAATGGCTCTGTAGAAAAAAATCCTGTTGTTCAAAATGTTAACTAGCCAAATTACTATGAAATGCTTTTGCAGTGTTCCTGTGGTAGTGGATTGGCTGAAGATGGTAGAACAGATCTGAATCTTTGGTACTTTGACATCTCTGGTTTATGCTTAGAATCCCTGTTTCTCCCAGAGATCAAAGCATGCTCTGGCTTCACAGAAAAGTTTCTGAGATGTGGTGAGCACTGAAAGAAAATGTCAAGATCTCGGGGTTTGAATGATGAAATAGGGCACCTCTGAGTTGTGAAAGAAACTTTCATAGTTAAAAAGTGTCCTATGTCATTTGGGGCAAGGGTGATGGAGATCTACTGTAGTATACAGCAGGTATTTGTTGAGCTGAGAGCTATGTGATACTGTGGTGATTGATGTATCTATGTTACAAAGTGAGTGATTTGATTTCATTTTTAAACAGCTTGTTACCTGAAATCAGACCTGCTGAGCTCTGCAGTTTCCCCTTCTGCAGCTGATTTATTAGTAGCCAGGTATGTTGAGACTGAATAGAGTTGCAAATACCTGAGTATTTCAGGGATGGGGGAAGCATGAAATGAGCTCATCTTACTACAAAGATGATGCTAGGGCTTCCTGCTCTCCAGAAACAGTCATACTGTCATACTCAACTTCATAGCTTTGTGAGTCCTTTGCCAAGTAGGATTTCGGTGACTAAATCAAGTAAATCCTAGTGCTTCTATTGTGGAAAAAGAAGAACCTTTTCAATCTGACTTAAAAAATTTAAAGGTGGTGGTGGTGGTGGTACAGGGTTTATTATGAAAAATGAAGCTTAATTCTCCTTGCTTATTTTCTTTCTCAGGTGTTTTTCCAGGTCATTAGTTCCTTCTGCTTCATCGTCTGTAGCATCGAGAGCTCCGTCCCTGCCTGAACCAGAAGCGGGAAGCGACAAAAAGAGCAGCGAGTGTCCGGAAGCAGCCAGCACACAGGGAGCTCTGCAGGGCTTGAGAAGGACCCCTGGGAAAATCCCCAAATGGCTGAAGCTGCCAGGTATCATGAAATCAGAGGAGAGCTCTGTTCATTCTAAACTGCCCCAAAAGGCAGGCTCCTCTCTGCCAAACGTGGTGGGTGTTGCCAGTATTGTTGCAGATGCCAGCTTGTGCATGCAGGAACTTGGTTCACTGCTTGTTGATCACGCATCGGTTTGTGACTTGAACTTGAGCCTTCACTGGAGAAGGATCTGAGTGCAGGCTCTGAACACTGGGGAGTCTGATGCCTAATCCATATGCTTGCAGCATTCTTAACTATGTTTTTGGTTTGATGCACTGAGCTCTTAACTCTGCCAGTGTTGTTCAAATATTAATAGGCAGGACATTCTACATACCAAAGGCCAATGTCATCTGTTAAATCTCTGGCATTATTTTCCCTTTTGCTTCTGTAGTCTGTTTTAGTACTTTTCTTTCTCTTGAATTTTTTTAGCTGGTCTTCCTGTTTTAAATCTTCACTGCAAACCAGTAGTGGTTTTCCATAATGAAGATTGCAACCAAGTTTCCATTACTAATTTTTTCTTGGTTTATCCTCATCAGAAAACTGCAATCTTGTTTTTAGTTCCCGAACAAATAGCTTATGTGTGTGTTTTTTATGTGAATTTATACAAAATATGAGATAATTAAAAGAAGGATTCCTGAAATAAACAGTTGGCAATATTCACTTTTTGATGCAGTGGCAAAGACAAGAGGGAGAGCGAAGAGAGGAAATCAAAAAAAGGGGAAAAAAAAAAAAGAGACATTAAATCAGCCCCCTTAACAGCAACAAAACTAGTAATGCTTATATGGAAATCCCTGGCTACTAATGCCAAATATTAACTTTTAGTATTTGTTTCTGGAAGATACTATGGAGCCCTCAGCTCCAACAAGCAGACCATAAGGTCTGAAGGCTCCCAACAGTGTGTTGCTGTATTTCCCTGCTGTGGCCGTTCTGGTATAGATTGGTGCTGAGATACTGATGCAGTGGGAAACAGGATCTTCACTGTTGCCTGCTTCCAGTTTGTTTGAAGCATTGCACTTTAGAGTTTTCTTTCCCAAGTAAAGATTATCTGGACAAAGTACAAAATATCATCTCACCTGCCCATGCAGGTTTCCCATTTAACAGCTAGTATGAAAGGTTAATAATATGCTCTAATATACATATTAATAACATGAAGGATGAAGTTCCCTGCTCCAAAAGTTATGATGTATTTACCATTCCATCTCCCTAAGTGCTCCCATGTGGTCCCCAAGGCTGCCTGAGCACAGCAGTGTCCAGAACCCTCAGCCACAAGATCATATTATTGAGAAATGAGACAGTGCAAATTACATGTGTTTTAATGCTCCTGTGTTTGGTTTTTTTTGTAGGTGGAAAGAGATGAAGCATCCTGGGCTGCTGGATCAGTGAGCAATCAGCTGTCCCCCTGTCTTGATGAACTTACTCAGAATGTGGAAGAAATTGTTAGTGGCCCTGGAGAGCTAATCCGTATGAACATTAGTTATAAAAAGAGAATTGCTATTTCAGATGCTAGTTGCACCTGGTGGAGGAGTGGAAGGCCTGTTTATGGTCTTTGTGACTACAGAAGCAAGGTTAGAAGTTAAATTTAAGGTTTCTTGCATGCAAATAATAAGCATAGAGAAATAAGTGGGATATAATTTCTATATACTTTCTGCGAAGGACTTTGTTTCTGTCCATATTTTTAAATTCAATCTTCCCAGTTCTACCTTCAGAGATCACTTGAGTCTATCTGCCTGGATTCTAGCATCAAGATACAATCTGGTTCAGCTTTAACTATAGTTGTTAAGTGATGCCTAAAACGACTTCTCTCTGCTTCTTGCTGGGTGGGGTTAGTGCTGCCGATAATTTTGGATATAGATACCTGGAAAGTGAATGAAGAGGAAGCACTTAGGTCACTTAAACCAGTTCAGTTGGCCTTTCCTGTGAACCTCTTGGGCTGCTGCCCTTGTATTGTGTTCAGTTGCCAGAATCTTACTAACAAAGAACACAGGTATCTGTTCATAGAATGCCTCTTGAGATTATTTCTGCCCTAAGCTCTAGTTCTATTTTCACTGTGTATGATTAACACCAGTAATTACAGCAAGGAAAAAGCCATCCAGTTAAAGGGTCTCTTTGGTTGGTGGTTGGAGTGTTCCTGGAGCAGGGTGGCCATGCCCTGCACCACCACTCGTGTTGGGGGAAAGCCCCAGTCTGGGTCCTTGCCTTCTGCAGACGTCATGTGGGGATGAATGTTGTTGGTTAGAATTGCCATTACACTGGAGATGAACTCTGTAGTGCCACGGCAGCCATGGTGCTGGATTCTATTTGAAGTCTTCTCCGTGGGTCAGTGATCCATGGAGAGCTGGGGTTCCATGGTATAGTAATACCATGTTTTCCATTTTCCTTGTTTCCTCCCTGCACTACATGCACATCTGCACAATTTGAATATGTAATAAAGCAGAGTGGCCGTGGGAGCCCTTTTGGTCGGTCCCTTTGATAATGTTTCTTGCCCCGGCACTTGGTCTCTCTGTCAGTTCACAGGAACCTGCTCCCTTTTCAATGGGCCTGTCATGCCTCATTCTCTTCCTCCCATTTTTTTTTAACAAAGCAAAACAGAGCTTTGTACCATCTGAATGAACTTCAAAGTGGCTAGAAAGGGCACCCAGGGTTCCTGGCACTTGTCATTGTCTCCCAGCCTGGCCAACATTTCCCTTCAGGTCTAATTATTTCCAAATGGTCCTAGATGCTTTGAAGAAACTTGGAGGGAGGGGGAGGCATGAAAGAAAGGTGTAAGAGGAAAAAGAAGACTCAAAGCAGAGGGAGCAGAATGCTTTACCAAAAAAGTAGATTGATTTCTTATATGACACCCAAACATAAACAGGGAATGTGTGCGGCCACTGGCAGTGGGGAATGTGAGAGCACTGTGTACAGCTGCCGCTCTAAATCCTCCCTGTGGAAAGCAAGCTCTTCTGGTGCTTGACAGGCTATAAAAGGCATACCACAGCAAACCAAAAAACCATTAAAATAATGTTTAAAGTTTATTGCTTTAGTGGATTAAGTGTGGACTGAGCCTACCTTCCATAGGACTGTCTGTATCTTGGTTCAGGTGCTGTGTCAGGCTTACTCATGTCAAACAAGTCAGAGGCAGACTGTAGCTAGAGCTGCTTTGCTGAATTTATGCAGGATATATTGGGGGGAAACCAGAAGCCATTGCTAATGATAGGTGGGGAAATACTTGTGCTGGTGTTTTTGATTCCCAGGGTTAGAATAAGCAGTGTGGTTTGAAGGAAGCTGTTGCAGTGTGCCTTCAGATGTGCTTGTCCTTATTTTTTGAAGAGCACAGGAGACACCAAATAGTGCCAATTTGCTTAGCTGTTCTGATTCTGCCAGTTTCATAAAGAGCAAGCACTGTAACTGTCACCTGCAAGTACCTGAGGTGGGAAAACAGAAGTAGTTTAGGGATACAAGCAGCAATATCAGTATTCTTGGGGCAGTTTCATGGGTTAAGTGCAGGGATGAGGACTAGACTTCATATTGCTGACTGTGAGTTCTCTCAGGCAGTTCTGCCTGTGCTTGACCCTTGTGCGACTCAGCCACACATCGAACCCAATACAAGCACAAGAATGAAAAATCAGTACCTTTAACAGCTAGATCAGAGGTCTTATTCCTCCTCCCTATGCAAAGAAGAGTTAGTTTTAGCTGTTGCTGCTATTAAAATGCTGCTTTGCTACTAATGTCCACATCAGCAATTCTCTTGAGTCAATGCTTGTGTGTGTCAGCGAAGGGAACTCGAGCCTTTTTATGGCAGCAGCTTTGGGACCTGTGTCAGTAGGAGTCAGAGAGGAGGGAGAGATGAGGATCTGAAATCTGGAAAAGGCAAGAAAGTAGGACTGAATTCTTTAAGGGGGACAAGATGCCCTGACATTTAAAACTGCAGGCTGTTCACTAAGCTGCTTGCTACAAGGATTTCGGCCCTGCTGCAGAACAATACCTGCAGGTACCTGATGAGCTAGTTTTGTTTCAGTATCACTTCTGCTGTAATAGCTGAACTCATCCCTGGGGTTTTGGGGCATTCAAAGGTAGCATTAGTTGCATTTTTTTGCTATTGCCTTTTTTTACCAATGGTTGTGGGGCTGAAGGCTGAACTAGGTTAGTTCCTTCACAGGGTGCGTTGCACAGCTGCACAAACAGTTGTCTTGGCTGAGTGGCAGAGGGCTGCTGGGGACTGCTTAAGCTGGTACTGTCATCAGAATGTGTATTAAACTGCGGTTTTCATGAGGTTTCCAAGTGGCTGGTGTCCTGAGGAATGACCCTGATAGCTCCTGGCTGAAAAGAGTACAAGGACCTACTGAGCCTCAGCCTGCCACAGCTGTCCCTGGGAACAGGCCTGCTTGCTGCTGATCCCACAGCAGGAGTGCAGGCCCCGAGCCATGGCCCGTCAGTGGTGCTCCTGCAGGGGCCACGCACTTCCCAACAAAGCCACTTGGGTTGTGTGGGTCCTGCCCACATGTGTGAGGTTTCTTATTTCATAGCGCCCCCCTGCTCCCCACCCCTCTTCCCTTCCCCCCACCGCCAGAGGGGCCAGGCTGTCCCGTGATGTGGGATTCTCACACATGCTGTTTGTTATTTTGTCCTTTTTTCCTTTCCTCCTACAAAGATTTAGAGAAGAGGGTGGGTGAGGGGGAAACTCTTCAAGTCTTTGAAGCAACTTGACTTTTGATGATTAATTACAGCAAAGGGAGGGAGACGGGTTTTTAACTTACTGATGTTTGTGAGAACAAATTTATAGCAGAGGGGAAGCAGCTTCTGAGGAGAATATCAAATGGTTAAAAGGTTCCAAGTATTCTTTGATGTCACAGCTCTAGAGAAATACTGGAAGGTAGTGAGGGACAGACACTGTTTATTTATAAAATAAAGATCAGTTACCTGCTCTTGGCAAGAGCCTGTGACTGAGCTCCTGTTAACGACCTATTCATTAGACAGGCTTGGAGCTACTAGAGTTGCTGTCACAGCTGCCTGCCGAGGCAAGGAGAGCCTGAAGGCTGGATGGTATTTCCAGCCATTAAGTCTTTCCATGCATCTCTGTGAAGCAGCACCTGTTTCTCACATTAGCTGAGAAAGCAAAAGCATCTTAGCATGCTGTGAAGTACAGGCCCCTGTTACAGGAGTAAAGCAGCAAGATGGAAACCAGCTACATACTCAGCTGAACAAAACAAGCCTATGACAGCCTCTTCTCAAAAATAGTATCTGACAGCATCATTGCTATGGGCTGTATTGTGCTTGGTAAAAGAGAGGGGAAACAGAAGCAAAACAACAGAGGAAGAAAAAGTTGAAACTGTTTTTCCCAGAGCTGGACTCTGAGGCTGAGACAGATGTTTGCTGTCAGGTCAGGACCATCTGCTGGCAGGCAGCATGTGCTTCAGGAGGCCTCTAGAAATCCAGAAGCTGTAAGGAGAGAGCAGCAAGCCAGTCAGCACATAGGCCAGGTTCCTGAAACATCTCCCAAGGGGAAGAGCATTAAGCTGTTTCAGCTCACATCCTCATCCTGCTCCCGTGCAGTTGAGGCCCACGGTTACATACCAGCTGCGGCAGCACTTTCTCCAGATGCTCAATATCCACCTTCTCCAGGTCCTCCGTCTGAGCCTGCCGCGCTGCCCGTGCCGCCGCTTCTGCAGGACAAGGGAAAGCGGAGGGCAGTGAGAGGGGTATGGGAGCTGCCAGGGAGGGGGGTCCCGCCCGGGGACGAGACGAAGTGCTGGATGCTCGGGGCGAAGGCTGGGGCGGGGGGGCCCCGCCGGTCGGTAACGGGCCCACAGGGCGGCTGGGGCTGACCCCGCGCGCTCACCTCGGACGAAGACGTTCAGCATCTCGGCCATCAGCAGCTGCGCGTCCCCGTTCACTGCAACGACAAGGCGCTCGCGGCAGGCGGGGGCCCAGCCAGCCGCGCCCGGGCCCTCCCGGTACCGCCCGCCGCTGCCCCGGTACCTCGTGTCCTCCCGTCCCGGAAATGCAGGCGGAGCAGCCGGTCCACGGTGTCCTGCGCGGAGAGAGGAAGGGATGAGCAGGCCCGAAACCCCCCGCCCGGGCCCGAGCCCCCCTCCCGGGACCGCCGCACCTTCCTGAAGCCTCCGGCGCGGCCGTCCCGCTCCTCCATGTCCCGCGCGCCGCCGGCCCCGCCTCCCGCAGGCGCGCGGCGGGCGGGGCGCGGCGGGGCCGCGGCCATGGAGCGGGGCCGGGGGGAGCACGCGCGGCCGTGGAGCGGGGCCGGCGGGGCCGCGGCCGTGGAGCGGTTCCGCCGGGAGTACGCGCGGCTGTGTGCGGCGGCGGGCGCGGCCCCGCAGGAGGCCGTGCTGCGGCGGCTGCGGGAGCCCGGCGGGGCGCGGGCCCGCCTGGACCTGACGGCGCAGAGCCTGTCGCTGCAGACGTGCGGCGCGCTGGGCCGGCTGCTGCCCGGGGCCGCGCCCTTCGCCGCGCTGTCGCTCGGCGACTGCGGCCTGAGCGAGGAAGGTGCGCGCGGGACTCGCGTCGGGGGTGCCCCCGCCGCCCCCTCAGGCCGGGCCGGCGGAACGGGCCCGGCTCCGCGCTCTGCCGGCGGCGAGCGGGGCCGGGCGGCGGGGCGGGAGGTCGCTCGTGTTTCGGGGCGGTGAAGGCGCCCGGTCTGTGACAGTGTGGGTGGTCAAGCGCCCCTCGGTTCCGTCCCTCTTCGAAGGCGGCTCTGCTGTTGCTGGCCGTGGACGGAAGGGACAGTCCGGCTGGTTAAAGCCGCCGGCAGTGAAGGCGCTCCCGGGGCAGCACAGCCGTGGCTGTGGGGCCTCTCCAGGCGTGGGCTGAGCTCGGGGCTGGGTCACGCAGGTGCATAAGCTCCCGTGCAGCTCTGCCCAGACACCTCTTTGAGACTGTGTAAACAGTCTCCTGCCCCAAAAACTCAAGCTCACGCTTTCCAGCAGCAGTGGTCATTCGTTTCTCGAAGCCACGTCTCCTGAGCTGGCTGTTTGACAGGACGATACACTCTCAGCTCGGGCAAAGGGTTCCACGATGAAATAAACAGCTCTTTTTTTCCCCACTCAGGTGTAAAACTTCTGTTGCATGGTCTTTGCTCCAACACCACAGTCAAATCTTTGGATCTGAAGGTGAGTCTGTTCAAATGGAATTAGGACAAAGTGATGGACGAGAAAAAAGAAGCACAGGCTTAGTCAGAATTAGAACTGGACAGTTCTGGTGCAGGATTGTTCCGAAAGATGCGTACTTCTGTAAGGATTTTGTTCTCAAGTGACTTGTTCCTTGTGTCGTGTCCTTAACACCATGTCACAACGTTCCAAAGTTACTTTGCACATCATCTTTATCCATTTTTATTCGGTTACTCTGTTTTGATAGGAAGTTATAGCTATATATCTCTTGTCCACTACTGCTTAGTCAGATGAGGCGTATGTAGGGGTTTCTTTGTGTCTCTGTATTGATCAGTGAGTTACTAACTGTTTGGCTTGTGCTTCTGTAGAATTTATCCAGCTTGCCAATGCCTTTTGGCTGGCCTGGCCTTGGCACTGGGCATCTGCCTTCAGGTGTGATGGTCACTCTACTGAGAGTGACTTTCTGTCTGTATTCCTCTGGCATACAGCTATTCTCTTGAATATACAGTCGCAAACTGTGTCACACCTTTCTTTCTCATTTGTGCTAGTGCTAACTGAGCCCTTTTTAATGCAGTATATTGAAATGGTTCTGCTTATCTAGAATCACCATTTTCTGTCCCACTGTGGCCCATGATGATCCTGTGTTATCCTGTGATTTTTGCAAGCTCTTGGTCATGGTGCCTCACAAGACCAGAGGTGTGTAGGTCCACTGTTCCTTCGGGGCTTTTAATTTTGTGGAAAGCTGACTGATACGTGAAACAAATGGTGGTTGGACTATCTTCGTCCAACTGAAATCGGCACTACAGCTGGGATGCACCTGGTGGTGTTTGATGGGGAAGGCGGACTGGGACAGATGCAGCCTACTCATCATCTGGGACTTCTGTTTCAGGGAAATAACCTACGAACTGTGGGAGCTGAGGCTTTGGGAAAACTTCTTAGGCAGAACAAATCCATCCGGAGGTAAAAAAATTGTGTCTACCTCTCTGTGTTATTCCTGTTAGATGGAGCACAACAGTTGAAAAGGGCTGAGGGTGTTTTTTATTGGGGTGGGAGGAACATCGAGTGGTACAATTTCTTGTGACGGGTGGGAGAGATGAAAGAGTGAGAACAGGAGGCGCCCTTTCAAAGGATGCCAGGTCGTGACAGCATCCTGCTCTCTGAAACCAAGTCTGTTCGTGGAGCTGGGTGTTTGACTGGGTACCATGATCCACATATCATTCAAGCTCATGCAGCTGTCCATTTACTCCACAAACTCCAATCCTGTCTGATTTTCCTAGCCTAACCTTAGAATGGAACAGCCTTGGCATGTGGGAGGAAGGCTTCTCCTTTTTCTGCCAAGGACTGGGAGCAAACAACTTTCTCCAGCGGCTGGATCTGCGCAATAACCAGATTAACCATCAAGGGGCTGGAGAGCTGGCCGTGGCACTGACACAAAATGCCAGTCTTCAGGAGCTGGGTAAGAGTTCTTTGCCCACGTACATTACGCATGCACACACACACACATATATATCTTCAGGTTCCTTGCAGGCTGCCCTGACTTCTGGCAACTGGTTGGTGTCGTTCCCAGTTCCTGTCGGTCTGGAGTGCATTGCTGTTGTTGTGCAGGGAAAGGTCGCAACCCCATGGTCTTTGGAGAATGGCAACTGTAGTTGGAATCTCTGGATCCAAACCCACAGCTGAAGAATTGTGTAGTTGGAGCAGAACAGTCCTTAGCAGAGGAGGGAGTGTGTTCATTCCTATCTGTAGATGCTGTTGGCATGCCTCATGACAGACTCTGAGACTTACTTCACACTTGCTTTGTCCTTATATGGAATTTTGCTGGAATTTCCTTCAGGAGAACATGGCTTTGGTTGCGAGTTCTTTCTCATCTGCAGATTTTGGCTGTAGAAGGAAGGCTCACAAGAGGCAGACTTGTGTAGATTTTGAACTGTAGTGGCTTTCTGCACTTTAAAGAAGATATATCTACCTTTCCTGCTTTGTCTGTTACTTTCTCTCCTTCTCATTCATCTTGAAAGGAGAGACAGTGTTCACCTGTGTTTATGCTAAGACCATCTGGGATTAGTTAGCCACGCTTGTAGATGTATAAAGAGCATGGGGTTTCTTGGGCCTTGTGTTTTTCAGCAGATGTGTGACTACCATGGTGAAAGTTTGCTTTGTGTATAGATTTGCGATGGAATAATATTGGGCTTCTGGGTGGCCGAGCTTTGCTGAACTGCCTGCACAGAAACAAGTCGCTGAAGAGGCTGGAGCTGGCAGGGAACAATGTTCCTGGCGACATCTTGAAAGCTGTGGGTAAGTATGATGTGTTGTGCAGTAATGAGTCACTAACTTCTTTCCCACTTCAGCACTTGAGAGAAATAGGGCACTTACTGCTCCAGAAGAGAGCTATTCCTCCTTTCCTCCCTTTCTCAACAGCATTTCTACAGGAAGCCCTACATCACTTCCTCTTGTCCTTTAGTGAGAGCTGGTCAAGTTGGAAGTGTCACTTTCACTAGCAAGAGCAAAAAAATAATTTGGATTGAGTCAGAGATTACTGTGCCATGGGAATGTGGGAGAACTTGAGATTAGTTTGCCTCTGAGTAGCCAAGTTTTGATGTGGCTTGTGCAGGCTGTTGTTGTCCTGCCCACAACAGAATTGAACAGCTTTCCTATCCCTGGGATATTGATTACCCAATACACAATGCTCTCTTAGATCTCATCCCACCTGGTGCTGTAAGGTGAGAGGTCTCTTCAAGGGCCACCCTGAGAAGGGAAGCTTCCCTGGTGCTTCTGATAGCCAGGTGTCATCCCGAGCGCTATTTCTTCCAGCAGTGCTTGCTGTTCTGTCACTTTAGAAACTTGTGCATGCTCTCCTGCTCTCTGCATCAGAACAAGCCTTGGATCACAACCAAGACCGTGAGGCTATCCTGAGTAAGGCCCAGAACCAAGTGTACATCCTCAACAAGGAGGTCTTGAATCTGAAGGATGAGAAGAACAAGCAGGTCAGCAATCTTACATGTTGGCAGTTCAAATAGGGCAGCTGGAATCCTTTGCTTTCCCTTGGAGCCCCACAGAACACTCAGTGACAGTAATATTGTGCACCTGAAGTTGCACATGCATCTTTATGGGCAGGCACACAGCATGGTTTGAGTACATTGGATCCTTCCTCTGACTGGGAATCAAGTCAAATGACAAGTATGGGTACGGACACATCCCTGCTGAACATATTCACTCTGGGTTCTGCAGGAGTTGTGGTGATTTTTCTTTACCCATATTCATACTTTTCAGTTCTTTTGCAGCTATGTTTGATATGTTCCAAGTGGTATAAACCTAGAGATCTGAGTCTGTTTTCTTCTGGCACCGCAGGGTGCAGAGTCCCTATAGCTGATAATCTCATTCAGATGTGCTAATAAATGCATCAGACCTCCAGTTTGCTTCCAATAGTAGCTTGACCTGTCTTTAGCTGTTTCTGGGACGAGAAGCACGAGAAGTGTACCTGTTTTAAGCTGATGCAGTTCATTTTCTCCCTGAATTTTGCCCTGTTTACAGTTCTTGGATTTTATGGACACTGTAGACAAGCAGAAAGAAGAAAAAGCCAAGAGTGAGAGGTGGGTTGGATTTCTAAATGCTTTCTGCTCTTCGATGGCAGAATTGAGCCCTCTCCCATTTCCTGTGAGAAATTACCCACCTTTTTGTTTTCTTTCTTTTTTTTGTCTCCGAAATGCAGAGTGTCCGCAGCACGAGTCAGCCAACTGCAGGAAGCATTGGATGAGCAGCACTCCATTATGAATTCACTGAAAGCCAAGTATGGAGGAGGAAAACCTTCTCCTTCCCATTGTCTGTGCTATATACACAGGACTGAGCAGAGCTGCAAGGGGGGATAACCTTGTAGAGTAGCTGGTTTACTGTTTTGCTTAGTTCTGCAGTAGTATCCAGAAATTAGGGTCAGATCATGCCTTTGAGTTGGCCACATTAGACACTTAGCCAGCTTTTAAGTAAAATTACAGTACCTTGGTGTACGAGCAAGTGAATTACAGAGGGTGAAAAGGAAGAAAAATGATTGTGCAGGTGGGATGGGGGCTTGTTTCTTGCGTGGATTACAGCCTGGCAGGAGGCTGTGCCTGCTTCCCCTGGCAGTGTTCTCTGAGAACCACTGCAGATATGAAGGAGCCTGGCCTAGGAACAGTGGGGTGGAGCTTCCCAAAAGCAGTGTTAGGTTATGCAGAGTCATATGCACTGACAGTGGTTAGACTTCAAACACTCCTGAGCCAGGCTAATTCAGTTATGCCAGGTAGAGGCAGTTTTATTATATCATGCCCTGGTGTGGACATGTCCCTCTCATGGACAGAATAAGCAAATTGCTTCTGCTACTCACATTTAAAGTTCTGTCCCTAATTTTAAACAATCTTGCAGTGGTATAAAATAGCCAGCTTTGTTCTGTGAGAGTGAGCGAATTCTGGAGGGGTCTGGGCAGGGAAAATGCAAAGGGCACCAGAACACTGGGCCCTGAGAAGTCCCAGGTCACTGTTTGCAGATGCTGCTGGGTACAGAGGTCAGTGGTGTCCTTTTCCTAGGGGCAAAAATTGCCTCAGTTAGCTTGATTTCATCCACTGCCAGATAGGTGCTAGCACCTTGTACCAGATGGTGTGGAGATGTCGCTGCAGTGTCTGCCTTGGAAAAGACTCCAGGAAGTGTTTCTCTTTAAAGGCTGCAGATGACTGAAGCTGCCCTGGCTCTGTCTGAGCAGAAGGTGCACAACTTGGGAGAGCTGCTGAATGCCATGAAACAGGAACAAACCAGTGTGGCTGAGTGCCACTTTAGGGAGCTCCAGCAACAAAAACAGGTGAGCTGAATAAGTCCTAGTTAGGTTTGAAGGCAAGGCTCCAGGTCATAAGTTGTTTGTGTAGATTTGGGGGATGCTGCAAGGGATAGAGAAGTGTGATTTTTTTTAGTACTAGTGGGTTAACTAAAGCCACCACGACAAAAATTCTTGTGTAAATTAGATAGGTGAATGCTAGGTATGAAGAGGAGCCATGGTGTTTATGGGGTAGGTTGGATTTCACTGGGTGTGGTGTTGGTTGGCATAGGTTGATAGTGCAAGAACTAAGGTGAGTACAGGTTTTTAATTTTGATTTTGTTTGCAGGAAAGTGCTGATCGAGAAGGCAAGCTTTTGCATGACTTGTCTGCTGCCAGTGAGAAAAACCTGCTGCTGAGAAACCAGGTAGGAAACCAAGTCCGAGGCTGAGAAGGCGGACTTGAACATATATAACTTCTGCTCTGTCTGTATGTTTTCTGCTTTGATCCTTGGTTGTGTCTGTACTCATTGTCCTGTACAACCAACTTTTTCTGCTAATAGGAAAAGAAAATCCTTTGTGGTGGTAATTTTCTTGTAGGTGGATGAGTTGGAGAGGAAGTGCAAAGTTCAGCAGGATCAGCTGTTCCAGGTAAAACAAGACTTGGCCACCACAACTGCAGAGCTGAAGCTTCGGGCTGTGCAGGCTGAGGGTGAGTGGAGGAGCAGAAACAACTAGTGGACACCTGTGGTTGGGATCACTGTTCATGAGTCAATGGCACAGGGCAGTCACAGAGGAAGGGCAGCAGAGTGTCTGATAAAGTATGAATACAGCCTGCGTGGCAGGAATGCCAGAACTGTGATATGCCTGCTTTTGATTTGCAGAACGTCTGGAAATGGAGAAGAGAAGATTTAAACAAAGCCTTGAAGACATGGAATCCCTTCGGGTAAAAGAGGTAAGGATGGGGTTTCTGCAGCATCCCGAGGTTAATCTTTCTTTGGTCCTGACATACAGGCACCACTGGAGGTCATTGTTTGCTGTCAGGTGCTTTTAAAAAGGTTGAAAAGTTAGTGGACTCAGAGTTACTGTGGAAGTAATGGGCCATTTCTTCAAGCAAAGCCTGCTTTAAGAGGTCACAAGACATTCTACCAGCTAGTAAGATTTTGTAGCTTGCAAGAGTCTGGGCCAGAGTGGTATGAGATGCTCCAAGAGAGGCTGGGAGCTGGCCCTTGTGTTAGTCTTGCTATGCACAGAGGTATTTATGAATAAGCAGTCTTGTCCTACTTCTGAAATAAAGATGCTCTAATGGAGGAAGTTGAGACATACATGCTATACACAACAATCCTCTAATGGGGCTCAGCATGCCAGTTCTTTCCCTGTTATGTTTCAAGGGGGGTTGTTTCTGAGTGTGGACTGGACAAGAGACTATGATCAATTCTCTTTGCAGTGTTTATTGAGGTGTGAAATCTCTCAAAAATAAAATTACACCAATAGATTTCTCTGAAGATTTTGAAATCTTCTAAGAAAAGACATGTGCCAGAAAGATTTTAACCACATTATAGCTGGAAAATGAATCTGTGGTGTTTCGTACCACTTGACAATGAGAACCTGGGCTCTGTATCTTTCGTCATGGTCTGGGAGGGATCTCTGCCTAGAAGTTCCCAGTTTCTAGACGACACATTCTATCTCTATTACAGTTTCCTAAGGGAGCTCTAGAGAGGTAAGAGTTTTTCTTTGGTGGTAGGTGGGTCAGTGAGAGGATGCTTCTCTGTCATGATAAATGGCCCTGCTGGTACACCTGGAAATGGGAAGACTTTTCTAGCACTTGCTTAAATGGTTTCTGCTGCTTTGCAGGTGGATCATATGACACAGCACATTGAGGCCAGTGAACGTTCCATGCAGGACAGGATCCAGAGGCTGGAGACCATCAGGATATCTCTGGAGGAGGTGAGAAAGGATGCTGCAGGCATGTTTGAACACTCATGTAGCAGTGCAAAGAGCAGGCTGCCAGGGGAGCTTTGTGGAGTCTTCCATTGCTCACCTCTGTAAAGATTGTCTTGTGGTCTAGAGAAGAACAGAAAAGAGCAGTATAACAGTTAAAATTATTTTTACTGCTTTGGACTAAGGAAGGAGAAAGTTCCAAGGAGAAACTTCTAAATTCGAATTGAACAGAAATAAGGATTCCATTGAACATGGTGAGAGTTTTACCAAGATTTGACTTCATGGGTTTCCCATGTGGTCTCAAGTAGTGTAGCATATTTCTCCGTATCTATTTTCCCAGCTACATTCAGCACTGCCCTGTCCTATTGCCTTGTTTTGGAAAGCTTTACCTATAACTTGCCCTCATATAAGTGAAATTCTCATTGAATCGTGATGGCAATCTTGGGGGAAGAAAAGGTTTGTCATCTTGACTTGCTTTCACTGCCCCTGAGTGAGAGGGAGATCTGTGTCATGTAGCCTGCTACTGGAAGCTGCTAATGTTTTCTGGTCAGTGTTGCAGTGATGCAGGTTCTCTGTCTGGAATGATTTTTCCATGTTCCTGTGGCAGGAGTTGAGCCAAGTCAAAGCAGCTGCACTTGCTGAGCGAGGCCAAGCAGAGGAGGAGTTACTAAAAGCCCGGAGTCAGGCCCGCTTGGAGGAGGTGAGGATAAGACCTGTCTGTAGCCCTGCCCCTGTGTGAAAGAAGTGATTTGGCTGCCTAACCTATGATTTAGTCTTGGGGAACTGCTATGTAACTCCCCTCTCTGGGTTTCACTGGCCTGCAAATGGTGTGATTGCTGAAGAAGGAGCCTTGAAAAGTCTGATTTGAATTGTCTCCAGTAGTAACAGAACTGATGTGGATACTGTCAAAGCAGGTTTCATTTAAGTTGCCAGCTTCTGAAGCCAACAGCCGGATGTCGATCCTTCCATTTAATGGCAACTTTCATGGGGTGTTCCTGTTTCTCTGGACTCAGAAAAGTTTCTTCAGGTGGCTACTGCTGCTGGACAAATAAAGTCACTGTTTGAATAGAACTTTGTGAAAATGGCAATGAAGTTAATATCCTGTGAAAGAGAACAAGGGATGAGGAAAACACAAAAAAGCTATTAGAATGTTACCTATATGTAACATCCCAAAAGAAAATGCTTCACTGAGTTACAGACATAGAAAAGCTGATGTGTGGGACCCAGCAGTTGCTTAGCTGCACACAGTGGTGCTTCAGAGCCGTTTGGAGTATGAAGGAAGTGAAGGGAGAGCATTGGTTGTGAAGACTGGTGGTGGCATCAAGTGCATCTGCCCAGGACCTGCCTCTTTCTCAGTGAGTCAGTCTCCATCAGTGTCCTCCCTGGCAAGAAGCAGCAGCTTGGGGTCATTCCTATCTGCAAGGAGCAGGGCTGTGTCTGTTATGGCCAAGCTTCGTGCTTGTTCTTCAGTGCCAGTTGACTCAGCCAAGGGTTCACTGTGTTAGGAACAAAAAGGGGAGAATTCCTTCACAGAAGTGGAGTGGGACTGATGTTTTCATTTTCCTTTGTGTCTTACAGCAGCAACGACTTGAACACCTAGAAGAGAAGCTGCGGCTGATGACTGAGTCACGGGATGAAGCTCAGAACTGCTGCCTTAAGCAAAAAGAAATGGTTGCTGAAGCCCAGGCCAGAGCCAAACAGTTGAGCCTGCATGCTGATGGACTCAGGAGGCGGCTGGAGGAACTTCAGCAGGTAATTTGGACTGCAGTAGAGATGGTCACCACAGGGACAGAACAAGTTGCTGAAGTTGTTTGGTCATTCATGGATTTGTCTTTGTGTGTCAGGACCTGAACAGTAAGGAAGAGGAGAAAGTGACAGAAGTGAATAAGGTGAAGGTGGAATTACAGGAGCAGATTGGGCACCTGGAAGCTGAACGCACAGCACAGGATGGGCTGAGAGAGAAGATTGCAGCTCTGGAAAGACAGCTGAAAGGTGATGGATTCTTTCATGCTTCTCAAATGGTAATGCTGAGTTACCCTGCACTGGGTCTGGAACTGAGCTGTGCTTACAGGTAGTAACACCTGCACTTCCTGCCTGTGCGTACACTTATGAGTTGTACTCTCCATCCTGGTGCATTTGCAGGGATTCTTGTCCTCATTTTATAGAGACCAAGACTCAGATAACTACCCAAAGCTGCACAGCAAGCAAAATGTTTGGGTTTCCTGCACAGTGAAGTGTAACATGCTGTCTGTGCAAAACCTCTCATGTTGTCTCATGCAGCTTCTCTCATGTGCTTGTTGACCATCCCACTTCCATTGCCTGTGGCTGTGTCTATAACATGTTCTTATTTATTCTAGGGACACCTTAATTTTGTTTACTAATGCTGCTCTTTTACAGCCTTGTCAAATAATCACCGTGAAGCGCTGCTGGACAAAGAGGGTGAGATCTCTCTGCTGCTGGAGAAGCTGAGAATGAAAGAGGCCGAGATCTCCAGGGTGAGGGAAGAGGAGGCCCAGCGAGCAAGTTTCTTGCAAAATGCCATCATGGCATATGTGCAGGGACCCCCCTTTGGAACCCACAGTTCTAGGAAATGAGAGCATGGCTTAAAGGATCCAAATACCTGCTGTCAGGAGAGAGTGAGCAACTCAGGTACAGCTCCTTCTTCCTAAACAGGACAGTTTTATCAGAGCGGGATGACACAAAGGCTTGCAAACACAGAAAATTGTTCTCGCTCTTTATAAATCTTCTTCCTGACCACATAAAAGGGAGGAGGAAACAACCATCCAGGCTCGAGGGTCTGAATGCATGATGTGGAGCCCTTCCCCTGAGCTGCCACAGTGTTTAAAGTATTTTCTGTGTCCTTTTACACAGCACCAGCCTGTCAGCACACCCTGTTGCTACTGGGGGGTTGGTTTGTATGTTCCCTGGCAGAGTCCTTCTGCACCATTCGTTTGGATGCCAGAGCTGTTCACAGTGAAACCTGATAAAAGGCAACAGCAGTGTTCACAGCTCCTTGTGGGCAAGAGCCATTTGGGGTCTTGAAACTTCTGGAAGCACCGTATCTTACACATCTGTGCTTTTTCACCCAGTGCTTACAGATGGAAGCAAAGTCTGACAGGGCCCTCTCTGGCTCATTTACCCTCCCTGCCGTGGCTCTGGCTGTGTTGGTGGGCAGTAGATTTGCGTTCAGCATGGACAGAAACAGCTGTGTAGAGGGGCTGTGGTGCAGTGCTGTCCATGTCCTTGTGGGACAGCTGGGCTTTGGCTGTGGTTCAACTTCTACAACACTGACTGGCAGAGAAGGGGCCAGTGGGTGATTGGGGGTCAGCATCTGTGCTTCTTCACTATGAACTGCAGCCCTTGGCTGAAGATGTTGTGGCCAATATGCAACAGGATTTGATTTCACTGTGACAAATGGCAAAACTGTCCTCATGGCTTCCCAGGCCCCTGAAGCTGAGTGCTGTGGCCTTACCCTGGAGAGGAGCAATGCTTCTGTCTCAAAACAGAGGAGTTGCCTCTAAGAGCATAAAGGGAGAGAAGGTGATTCCTCTCCTGATAGCACAAGGCCTTGTGTGACCTGGAGAAAGGGAAGGGTTGCGGGAGTCCGAATTGGAGAAAGGGGCCAGCAGTCTTGAGAGCCTCCTGTGAGTTCCTTCAATGAGTCTGGGGCAACAACAATGATCTTGCAGTACATATTTTAGGAGACAAATGGAAAATGAAAGTTTCTGTGTGGACTGTTTGGTTTGTGTTCATGATTTTTTATACTGGGTTTTGCTCTGCTTTTTTAATAAAGAGCTTTTGCATTTTGCCATAAGACTGGACAACGATGAGCTGGATGTTTGGCTGATGTGGAGGGCGGGGCTGTCTGCTGTGTTACTCTCCTGAAAACCCTGCCAGCCTGTCCTGGAGCTAAATGGCTGTTACAGGTGGATAAGCTGGGTAAGGTTTTGGTTCTGGACTAAGGTAAAAGCAGAGAAGCTGGGAAGGCATTCCCCAATCACGAAGAGCGAGTCTGTGGTGACAGCTACGTCATCTGTAAGGGAAAAGCAAAGCCTGTTGTTTTCAGACAGGGCCACTGCAGTGGGCACCTCTGTTCGAGGTGGGGGAAGCCACAAGCCGTCTTCCTGCAGAACTTTACCTGCAGCTCCTGGTTGGTGACAGCGAAATCTGCACCTACACCGTAACCAGGTTTCAAAGCTTCGTTCTTGAGCCGGTGGCCCCCGGTGCGGGAGCCGGCCCCGAGCAGGCCCCGCCGCCTGTTGCCCAGGGCGGGGCCGCGGGGCCGCCGCTTCTCCGTCCCCCCGGTCCGCGGCGGAGCCCCGGCGAGCGGCGGGGCGGGGCCTGTGGGCGGGGCGGGCTCGGCTGGGCTCGGCTGGGCTCGGCTGGGCTCGACTGGGCTCGGCTGGGCTCGGCTGGGCTCGGCTGGGCTCGGCTCGGCCCCGCCCCGCCCCGCGGGCGGTCACTGCGGCGCAGTCGCGGCGCCGCCATCGCGGGCAGATGCAGGCGATCAAGTGTGTTGTGGTGGGCGACGGGTGAGTGCGGGCGGGGCCGCCCCGGCCCCCGCAGCCCCGCACAAAGCGGGACCGGGCCCGGCGGCGCGGAGGGAGGGAGGGATGAAAGGAGGGAGGTCCGGCCGGCCGGCCCCGCCCCGCGGCTCGGGAGAGCCGCTCCGCCGGCGGGAGGCCCCGCGCCGGGCGGCGAGGCCCGACCCGGCCTGGATCGCCGCGGTCCCGGCTCAGGCGGGGCCGGCGGGCCGAGCCGCCGTCGTGGCCCGGCGGGAGATCGGGGCCTTGCGGCGGCCCGCGCAGTCCTGCCCCGCTCCGTCCTTAGTTGATGAACTTGAGTCTCGGTCCCCAGGCGCTCCCCAGCCCCATCGGGCTGCCTGGGTAGCAAACACCGGCTTCTCTTGGGTTTTACGTCTATCTCCTCGTTGGTTTAGGTGCCCATATTTCGCTATTTTTCATTGTACATGTTTGATTCATCACAGAGTCCTCCCGAAAATCTTCGCAGGTTCCTCTCATATGTCCTTTTGTTGTTTGTTCCGAGGTGAAGTGTGTTGCTCTTTCTGATTTTATCATGTGCCCCTTGTCATCCTTTTTGCTCTTTTCTTTAGGCTCTTTTTGAATTCCTTTTTCTTAGAACACATCTGTGTGCAAGATGCAGGCATGCACTAGATTTATGGTACTTTGTAACTTTCCTAGCTCATCCTGCATATTTTTCCTCACAATTCCAGTTTACTTTTTTGATCACCACAGGAAGCTCAGAGTTGAGGTACTGAGACCTAAATGTGAACTGGTCTTAGGCAGGGACTGGTCTTTCCCCTTTCCCAGGCATGTCACCACCTCAAATACACATTTGGGGTAAGGCCTTCCAGGTTCCAGTCTGTGGGGGCTAAAGAGGGAAAGAGGAGAAAGCCGACCACCAAAACAGCCTTATTGTGGAGGAGAGAGGAACAACTGGGAGCACAGGATGTTGTAAATGGACTTCAGCTGAAGGTTTCCTGTCTCGTGTTTTGGTTTAAGACCAAATAGACAGTGTAGACTAAATCATCCTGGTGCATCCAGGGGACTGTGTACTCTGCTAGAGTCTCTCCCTTACTCCTGAAGTCTTTCCTTATGTTACTCCGATTACAGAATTGGGTAGGGGATATGCAACTCTACTGACTATTCAGCTTCTCTTAGGCACCTCACAGCCAGCTTTCCCTGGCACTCATGGTCTGTTTTTCTGGAAGGTTGTCTGCAGTTCACAACTTTCTCAGTGATAAAGAAGTTGCTCACACTGCTGGTACTCCTCTGTTCTTACAACAAAGCTTTCCCTTAGGAAATGTACAGGGCTGGCTAAAGTCTGTGTGCTTACGCTCTTGCCAGCCAGACCTGGCCCTTGCTACTCCCACTAGCCTTCAGCAAAGCCCTAAGCTGATACTTCAGCCCTCTAAATTGATCTCTTTCCAAACTGACAGTGGTCAATTTTAAAGTTCATTTTTGTTTATGGATACTTATTGTTTTCCCTTTGTATTTATTGATACTAAATTCCTGTATCTGAGGAGCTTGTAGAGTTCTGTGTTGTTGCATGTTTTTTCACCTGTTTACCCGTTTTGCTAGACCATTATGGATCTGTTGAGCCCACAGCCTTAATTTATTCCTTCTCTTGGTTCCTGGAACACTGTTTTGCTTGGTGTCTTGCTGAGGCTGAATGGATGGGGAAAAGGAATGGGAGAGAGCAGGGTCAGTGAGTGCTCAGGCAGGGTGCACATTAAGAGTTCAGGCCTGGCCCCTGCCAAGTAGGGAATTCCAGTCTGCTACAGGTTTGTTTTCTCACACAATAACCTTTTGCCTAACGTTGTATTTTGGAGTTGGGGGGGGAAGGGTGAGTTTTACTGCCTCAGTGCTACCTGCTGTACCCTTCTTTATGTTCCTCGCTCTTATCCTCTACAGAGCTGTTGGGAAGACCTGCTTGCTCATCAGTTACACCACAAATGCCTTTCCTGGAGAATACATCCCCACTGTGTGAGTAATAACTTTGGGCTCAGTTGCTTTTTGATCTGTATGCATGTGTGTGTAAAAGTTGTTTTTTAAGTGAGGAGGTGGCTGTCCCAAATCAGACTGCGATGATGCTGGAGGTGTGGCTGTGTATGTGAGGAAGGCAGACTGTCCCCACTGGAACTGTGCTGCAGTACCCTTTCCTGATTCACTGCCTTCTTGGATTTTGTATAGAGATGTGAAGGTCACCACAAAATTGTCACTGATGAGGGACTCCTCCTTGGCAGGTTTGATAACTATTCTGCCAATGTGATGGTAGATGGAAAACCAGTGAACCTGGGTCTCTGGGATACAGCAGGGCAAGAGGACTATGACCGACTGCGGCCTCTTTCCTACCCACAGACGGTGAGTGCTGGGCTTGGGCTGGCTTGTAACTGCTCCCTCTCTGAGACAGGGAGGCTCCCAAGGACAGGCATGCTTCTTTCCATTGAGGAAAGTCCAAGTTGCTGCAGCTGTAGCCATAATTATGGTTGTTTAAGAAGTATCACAGCTGATTTTCTCTGAAGAGATTGTCCTGTTCTAGTCCCTGCTTTGAAATGGTCTTTGAACAGTTATGGGTGCCCCAGGGAGGCTCAGGTGAAAGGAATGGCATGAGGCTGCTGTGCAGCTGAGCCAGTTCCATGTTTCCACTCTCCCTTGGCAGGATGGCTCACTGTAGTGCTGCACTAGAAATTTTCTCCACGTAGCCATGCTGCCAGGGTGAAGCCCTTAGCACCGTTAAGATGTTTGTGGCCGCAGGCTTTTAACATGCAGAGCTCAGCATTGTGAAAGAAGATGTAGTCATACACTCAAGGTCCATTCCTTTCCTCTCTGAATTAGCTTAACACCTTTAATGGGCAAGAATTTCTTATAGCCACAGTCCTTGCTTGTGCGAGGACATTGTCCTCTCTCAGGATCCCTCTCCCCTCTCCCTCAATTCTCTTTAGCTGTTTCTTTCTGCACAGCTGACCCTCTTGTTTCTGCACAGGATGTTTTCTTGATCTGCTTCTCCCTCGTGAGTCCAGCCTCCTTTGAGAATGTCAGAGCTAAGGTAAAGTATTCTCCTCCTGGGTGAAACAGTGGAAGGGAAGAACCAGTGAGGTCCCCTGCCCCACCTGGCACCACACTTACAAGCCCAAAATTTCAAGCAGTCATGTCTTGGTGAGGGAAGGTCATAGTCTGCAGGTTTTAAGCGGGGCCTGCTTTTTATTCATGACTTCTGTAGCTAAGTTACTGCCTTTTTGAATCTGCATCCTAAGGGGTGTTCTAGAAACTAAAATGCAGTTAAGGGAAGCACTGTGTGCAGAGCTGACGGGCACTGTCTGTCATGATTCTGTGTCTCAGCATGTTCATTATTACATTTGCACCGATCTCTTTCTGCAGATATTCAGAGCTGTAGGCAGCAGTATCCTCTGCAGGTGTTGACACCATGTCAGCTAGTAGTAAACCCCTCATTCCCAATAGTAGGAACACATCCTCATGGTTGTGGCCACTGCTGTAGCTACTTTTCTTATCGTGTCTCTCTGTTTCAGTGGTACCCTGAGGTCCGACACCATTGCCCAAACACACCTATTATCCTGGTGGGCACCAAGCTGGACTTGAGGGACGATAAGGACACCATCGAAAGGTTACGTGATAAGAAACTGGCTCCTATCACCTACCCCCAAGGCTTGGCCATGGCTCGGGAGATCGGTGAGTCTCCTGTGCTGGCAGATCTCTGTGGCATTGAGGGGGTGAGGGACAGTGTGTGGTGGTAGAACCAGAGTGGTTGAACTGGAGCTCTCTTTCCCCAGGGTCAGTAAAGTACCTTGAGTGCTCTGCCCTGACACAGCGGGGCTTGAAGACGGTGTTTGATGAAGCCATCCGGGCTGTGCTCTGCCCACCGCCCGTGAAGAAGCCTGGCAAAAAGTGCACCGTGTTTTGAGGGCTGTGGCCTCGGTGCTGGCTCAGCATGTTGTCGTCCTCTGACAGATTGCGTATTAGCTGGGTGTTTCTGGAGGGGGCTGGGATGTGTAGGGCCCTTCATCATGTACGAAGTCAGTGTTTTTTAAATGTCTCTTTGATTTAACGTCAGTGTTGATGTGAAGGGGCAGTGGGGGCAGGAGACCAGCTGGGGGCTGTACAGCCCCCAGGGGAGGTACAATGGGGAAGGCAAGGTAGCTCCTTCGGGCAGCAGGCTGTTTTGGCTCTCCTGAACTCTAAGCTGAAAGGCCTGAGACATCTGTCCTGTCCTGGAAATGCCTGTTTTAAACCTGCAGGTAAAACAGGTGGTGAATATCCTGGTGGGAGTGGGGAGGGAGCTGATTTCAATGGTGCTGAGAGACAACAGCAGCTGGGAGGGTGGTAGGGTCTCCTTGCCCAGCCTGCTGTGGCTAACAGTTAACAAACTGGTGCTCTAGCAGAATGTGCCTGAGACTGTTAAAAAAATCATAACCAGCCCTGGAAGGGGTCGAAGTGAAAGAGAAGCTGAAGAACTAATCATTAGGTGCTTTATTGGGTACTAGCCAAACTGTGCATGAAACAGCTCTGTGCAATCAATGCATTTGCCTTTTTGTGTGTGCACACCCTAGGACAGCATGGTGCTGCTCCCCCCCATCAGTCTTTAGCAGGGCCTCCCCCCAAAATCCAGTCTCTGCAGAGCAGGGCTGGGGTTGTTGCCTCTATTTTGTTTTTTTCTACTAAAGACAGCAAAGGAAGCAATGAGAAGTCTGCTAACTTCTTTCCCTTCCCACTGAAAGTGCAGACAGGCTCTATGGTTTTGGATGGAACAGGGAGAGCTTCTGAAGGGTTGGGGGGGGGGGAACAGGGTTGGAAGAGAGGTCCAATTTTTAATCATCATGTAGAGTGACAAGATAAAACCTTATTTGGTGCAATAAACATCCTCCATGACGATGTATGTGAGCTTTATTATATAGCAGCCTTCCAAAGGTTATTTTCTGCCTCACTTCTCCTACAGGCTCCAGCTCTGCTGCCCCTCCAGCAAGATTATGTCTGTGTCATTGTTTTCTATCCAGTTTACATCTATGCAGTACCAGTAGGGAAATTAAGGCCGAGGTGAAATGCAGGGGCCATCTTAGGAGACAAGAAAGCCCCCATCAACCATCAGTGAGCTGCCAGTTGTCATAGCACTCTTGCCACTCAGCAGGAAGAGAATGCTGTTCACCACATCATCCACCTCTGCAATCAAACACAGAGAACATCTAATGCACACCTCAAATTGTATCAGAAAAACAAGCATCCAGAGAGGTCTGCCTTGGACCTCTACATGTAATTAGAGCACGGAAGTATTTCTGCTTCCAAACTGTGCTTGATGTAGTGTCCAGGACAGCATAGCTGAGAGCTGGACATTAAAAAGTCCTTGTGATCAAATGATGCTTAGTTCACAGCAAACATCCTGTCAGATTTATGAACAATAGAGTAAGTTCATTTCACTTGTCCCAAGATGAGGAGGCTGTAGAAGAGGGGAAGAGAAGGTTGATTCTCACCCAGTCCTCGTCAAATACTTCAGGAGTTCAGCCAGAAGGCATTCAGCAGAGCTGTGACTTTGCCCAAAAAAGCAGCAAAGTAACTCTGGCTGTTCCGTGAGAGGGAAGGCTTGAGACAACATGAGAGCCCAGCCTGGGAACAGACCTATCCCACTGACCTGCAAACTTTCCCAGGGGAATCCGATTAATCATGGCAGCGGATTTCTGAGGGTCACTCCAGTTAATTCTCCCCATGTCAGTCATAACCACGGTGGGGTTCACAGTGTTCACCCTAATCTGGGACCAGCAGCAACAAACAATCTAAGCAGGCTCCTCTGAGGAAACGCTCAGGTTCAGCTTTCACACCTTCTCTCACAGACTCCTACCTTGTGGGGTCCCAGTTCCATTGCCATTACCTTGGTCAGCATATCCAAAGCACTTTTTGTGGAACCTTTAAGGGAAGGGAAGAACGGGAGGCGTTAAGTGCATAACAAAGCACCTGGTCTGGAACAGACCGGGACATTTCACTGCTCTGAACTGGGAGCTGGCAGCTTGGTGGCTGTGGGTCTCCAGCTGGTCAGAACTGAGAGGGACACTGCTGAAGCTGCACATACTTACAGTAAACGGCGTGATCCCTCAGCGCACGCTGCGAGGCCTGGCTGGAGACATTCACAATAGCCCCTGCCACTCCCTGCGCGATCATCTGCCGAGCAACGATCTGGGAGGGGGAAGGAGAGAAAAAAAAGGAGTGCCAGAATCCTAGCAAGAAAAATCTATGGTAGCCAAAAGAGCAAAAACATCTGGAGGAAGCAAGTCCTCCCTGCCTCCTGCTTACAGGAGAGTCACAGTGTGAAGGGTCTGTACGGGCAAGTTGTCAGACTGACTTTGGATTGCATCCCTTTAGTCCCCACACTGGACACTTATCTGCGCTATGTACAACAGTCACTGCTATTCATGGAGACAGCAGCAGTGACAATTCTTCCTCACCTGGGAAACGTGAAGCACAGCCCCAAAATTCACATCAAGAGACCTACAAATAAAATCAAATTTAAACGTTACAGAGTGGTTGTAGGCCAGGCCAGACAGCTGTTTTAAGAGGCAGCAGAGGACAAGTGCTGCTGGTCTCTTGGAAACACTGGTGATACTCTGACACGTGCTGAGCTGTCGGCCGAGCCAGGATGCTCAGGAGTGCTCTCGGCAGTGAACAGTCCATCAGCCACAGGCGTGGCACCGCCAGGGGAGGTGCAGTTGTGCACTGGCATGTTTCCCTCAGGACTCTGTCCTTCATCAGCCTAATGGAGTTTCCTCTGACAAAGTTTAAACACTAAGCCCTTGGGCCTCAGCCAGTGGCAACTCTTGGGTCAAGCAAATCTTTCACACAGCTCTAAAGAGCAAATCTGTTGTAAGGTGGGTAGAGGCAGTGTTTCTTCTGTTTGCCATATCGTCCGTCCTTTGTCAGGCCAGTTCTGCAGAATGGTCTTAGCAGAATCCATACCTTTTATGTTCGTCACAAACAAATCCTTTATTATAGACTCTCAACGTATGTTTTTAACATAGGGTCAAAGCATGACCCATCCTCTCAGAATGATGTGGACTCACCCATAGCCTGTATCCTAAAGCTCACTCCCAGACAAACTATGGAGCTTTTCAGAGAAAAAGATGCCATGTTATTGTAGTAAGCAAATTTAATTTCCCACTGTGACCGTTTTATGCTCCCTTACCTGGCTTTGTCTTCTCTGTTTCTGAATTGTCTTAGTGACAACTGCCTTTGACTTTAACTGGGCCAAGTTGGAACTAGACTGGAAGCTCTGAGCTTGATGAGCAGCAAAGGCACTCACCTCCTGGGCCAGTGGGACGGCAGGTGCACCCCACCATTCTGGAGGTGACACTGCAGGTTCTGGCTACTGAGAAACAGGCGTAATACCCAGTGTTTGGTTTCCTTTTGCTGTTTATAGGGGGAAAGGTGATTACGTAAGGAATGAACAGACAGTAAAGAAAAAGGACATATGGAGTAACAATCAACTGACATTTGGCATTTCTAAAAGCGTGTGTGTCAGCCTGTCTGGTGTCTGTGCACCAGCTGCTGTCCTTTCTAGTTGCTTCTCGTCTCAAGACACCTGTTTCTGAAAAGTTCTGCCACCGTTTTTGACGTCCACGGCTGTGCGACACCTTGGCGGGGCAGACTCGGTCCCAGAGCCTCCGCCGGGGAGGCCGGGGCCAGGCACTCACCTCTGCAAGGCCTCCCGCGTCACCTCCAGGAAGGGCTGCAGCTCCGCCACCGCCGCGTTGTTCACCAGCAGCTCGAAGGGCCCCGCCGCGCCCACCGCCGCCTCCGCCGCGTCCCAGTCCGCCAGGTCCAGGCAGAGGGGCTCGATGCCCGGGCACTGCGGCGAGGGCGGCCGCGTGGGTGGGAGGCCGCGGGGGAGCCGGGGGGCCCGGGGGGTTATCCCGGGCGGGACGGGGGGTGGCCGGTACCTCCCGCACGAGGCTCTCCAGGTCCGCCGCCGTTCGGCTCAGCGCGGTCACGCGGGCCCCGGCCCTGCTCAGCGCCACGGCCACGGCGCGCCCGATCCCTGCGGGGACACGGCGTCACAGCCCGCCCGGCCCGGCCCCCGGCCCGGCGCGACCCCCGGCCCCCGGCCCCGGCCACCTTTGCCGGCCCCAGTGACCAGGGCCCGCCGGCCGCGGAAGCTGGGATGCGGCTCCATGCTGCGAGCGGACTGTGGCCGGGGCGGGCCCGCGGCCGGGGCGGGGCCCGGGAGCGGGCGGCCCGATAGGGCCGGGCCCGGGAGCGGGAGCCCCGGCGGAACGCAGCACGGAGCCATCTCGGGGCTCACCCAGCGAGAGACAGGCACGCAGAGGTGAAGTTTCTTGACTCTAAGTCTCACTAAAGTATCACCTTGAGCGTCCACAGTAAACCAGGCTTTTTAGCGGCTGATGAAAAAGACCTGCCTACTCTACCCATTCGAATTTGCTGATGTAAGATGACAATAATTAATGTCCTCCTTATCTCAATTTTTTTGACTTTGTTAATTATCATTTGGAAGGATTCTTCTCATCCATATTTGCTCTCCCACCCACCCAAATAATTTATCTCCCGTGCTTTTTGGCCATTGGCATGACATGAGCCTGACAGAAGGCTTCAGATTTCCAGATTAGAGGGTTTATGGTCCATTTTTTGTATAGAACGCATGTGAAGAAACATGACAAAACAAAGCCTTTGACATATTTAAATATTTATTTTGTAGAACCACTTTATGTATGAAAAAGCAGTTTTATTAAAAAGCTGCGTCCTGATAGATCCACACAGCTTACTGTATTCTCAAGACAAGAAACCGTGGAAGGAGCCTGAACACACCAAACAGTTCCCTACTGCCTTGCAGGAGAACATGGTCCTTTTTAAGTTCCATAAACACCCTCCCCACTTTGAGGGCACCGCCTCTTTGGCACACCTATTTTAGGTTGACCAGTGACCACAATGTGAAACTTCTACTTAGTTTTGCTGCCATCAGTATGAGGTGTTGTAATTTTTTAACTGCAGTTTGCCATACAACTGCCACCCAGTCCATGCTGCCTGTGTTACCTTACAAGAGGCTGCTTCCAGTGGAAGGGGAAGAAAAGCTCCAACAGAAGAATTCAGAATCAGTGCTTGAAGACAAAATCGCCTCAAGAGCTCATGAAGTTTCATTTTTCTGCTACAGGAGGTTAAAAAGAAGAACCTAACAAGTGTTTTAAAAAAATTATATAGATACCAGGAATCTCCAGAGCTATTAATGACCAATCATTAAACCACAGGGGGCCTCAGTTCTAGTCAGCAGAAGATCTAATAAGGAGGCAGAACCTACTGTTCCTCAAGTCCTCCTCTGTTTTCTGTGCCAGGCACACCTGTAACACCGACAGCCCGTTATGGAACAGTCGCTGTGCTGGCTGGATTTTGAGCCAATTCCCTGCAGCATTCTTATTCCCATACCTCACAGTCACCTTAGGACATATGAGAGAAAGGAAAAATATAAGAAGGAACTGCAGGACTGTAACAGAAGTCAGCTTGTTTCTTCCTCAGTAGAACTGAGTAGAACATGCAAAGAGGACAAAGTACTGAGGTAAAAGCTGAAAGTTTTGTGTTAAAAAGCAGAATGCAGGAAACAGTATATTTCAGAAGGCTGACACCTTTGCTAAATGGCATCATAGAATACACTGCAGGCATTTGTCAGGAAGTTCAGTAACTAGCTGAAGCCCACAGTACAGCTGAGCACAGCTGTTTAGAAATCTGAAACTTCTGCTAGGTCTGCATTCTAGCCAGCAATCATAGTTCCAGATCATACACTGTAATTCCATTATTCTCCCCTTAATTCAGCCTTAGATTCTAGCACTAAACCAGCAAGTATTTTTCGAAGAGTTTGAAAGAATGAACAGTGATTTTGCAAAGTCATTTTTCATGCTGTTCTTCAGGTCAGGTGGGGATTGCACATGGCCAAAGTCTGGGCTAACAGGAAAGTAAACATATGGAGCCCCGTTCCTTGCACTTACAAAACTGTTTACTTTCTTTAAAAAGCAGCAGCAGATGATACTGCTACAGCACTGAACTTCTGCCTCTGTGTGAATGAGCACATTCATAATGTGCTCCTTTAAGTGACTGGATGAACTATTTATCAAAACATTAAGGAATAAAAATAAGCACTGATCTTGACCTTATGTTAATTGGAAGATTATTTGAAGAAGCTGGAGTAACCATGGTCATACAATTAAAGGTCCTCAAATGACACCATCAAGACCTTCCTCAGCACATTGCAGCTATCTAGCATTTCTCCTCTCTCAGACAGCTTCAGAAACAGGGCGTGTTTTGGCAGCCCAAGTTGTGCCAGCTCATGCGACCAACTACAGGCAATGTGGCAGAATGATTACCATCTTGTCTGGCAAATATTCTTCAGTATCAAACATCAAGGGAATAGTCTCGGACCTGGCAGACCACCATCATAATCAGCCACTGCAGTTCCGTTGGCAGGCGAGCCAGGTCTGACAATCACCTCCACAGGAGGTACACATGGACAACAGGGGAGGATGTGCACTGTAAGCAACTCTTATCCAGTCCTGAGTAAGCTTACCCTTACACAGAGTTTTCTCATTACAAGGGCTTTCAGCCTCGTTTACCTTAGTGATTCCAGGATTTCTGTATCTAAGAACAGACCCTATTCTGGCCCACGGGTGGAGTTTTAATCTAGCAGGCCAAAGAAGCTCTTAAATAATTCTGTTCCCAAGAAAGATGAGTGAAAACTTCCCCTCTCTTGTCACCATGGGGACTACAGACTGCTCTAGCACTCCAGCTTCAAGACAATGGCTTCTAAAAGCCCCTAAGGGCAGTAAGAAGGGTCTCACTCCCAGTACTGCATTTGCCTCAGATGTGCCCAAGCACAGGTTCACATGACATCAGAAGAAAGTGTGAAGTGACTTGTACACACAGCACTGTGGTCATCTTACGAAAAACCACCGGACAAAAGAACAAAGATTCTCCCTGGAATGTTCCACGCTGCAGCTGAACAAACCACACCTTATTGCTTTTCTAAACAGTCTGTCTATCTCCTTTGTAGATAACACTGGTTGTCTCCCAGAAGAAGAATAAAACCACCAAAAAAGTCCACCACAACTCCTGCAAACTAGGTAATATACAGGTGTCAGTGGCTGGTCAAGAATTATGACATCTTCTTAGCAGGGCACCAAACAGTGTCAGGATAAAGCAGACAATGGACAGATTTAAACCTATGGGGGGCAAAAAAAAAGACAGTATTAGATTGGAATTCTCCATACATGGAACATACTAGCATTGGGTGTGCAGCAGTCTGACGGAGCAGAGAGGGTGGATTTACCCACTTCCAGCACAGCAACAAGAGCTGACAAGAGAAAATAACCCCACTAGTGAGTCTGATCATCTGACAGATGATAAACATGAACAAGGTAGGGAGATCTTGTTTTGGAAGTGGACACTCACCGGGTTGGATCTTGCTGAAGGCCAAACACTCCTCCCACACTCACGACATTGTGTTTGTTCTCAGGGTCCCCGTAACTCAAGGTTACCTGTAAAAACAAATAAATATTTCAAAATGGTAACACTAATACAGAAAAACAGAGTGGAGGTAGCAAGGTTATTAGCGAGGTACCAAGAAAGTCTCCAAGAATGCTGATTAATCTGAACATGGATCACATTTGGAGGACAGTCATTAGTTTTGACATAAGCAATGTTGGCATTGAACTGCACTAAAGGCAATGTGGGAGAATACACAGAGGATCTGAAAGTTGCATTGCCCTGAAGGATGAGTTCCCACTGTAAGCTTTGTGAGGACATTAATCCTGCTCCTGTCTGTACCTTCACTAAATAACACATGTTCATCCTCACCAGACATTGCCTGAAGTCTGCAATAGCAATGTTTTAGTATAGAGGGAAAATAGAAACATTTGCACGTTAAACGGCATGCAAAGGACTGCCATGTGAAAAACCTGGAACACAATTTAGATGTATGGAACCTCAGTTCAGTGCTATTCTTCCACACAAGCACTGTATTAAGAAATTTTCAGGTGCTTTCTAATTGGACATTTCCCAGATTTCGGGTTAGCAGTTACCATCTCAGGGAACCAGTGATCACCAATGAAACACAATATTAGGCCTACGGTCCAACTCACTAACATGAAGGAGATTACATCACAGTGGAATTTGGCCCCAAGTGCACATTTCTGCTGCCTAATACAATTGCCAGGAAAATATAACCAAGCAGCTTGCAGGGGCAAAAAAGCACTCCCGTTCTCTCATGGTGCCAAGCAGCATGAGGCAGGCAACGCTGCTGGATGGCTTTGTGGCTCCATCTGCTGCCCAGGAGGAAAAACATATCCCAGCAATTATAAAACTACTTGATTTTTCCTAAGAAACATTCATTTTCTTGAGGTTCAGGCAAATTATTCTTAAAAATGATCGAACATTTAACTTTGTCTTAGCTATTGAAGAAGTACTTGCTATAGCTGCCTTTTTGAACAGCATGAATTAAGACTGAGACTTTGTTAGGCAAAACCAGGAAGACTATTTAGCAAACTAAACATTGCCTCCTTCTACACTTGCTGCTACTGCCACTCACAGAAAGTCAGGGCTTAGAAGAAGATGGGAAATACTCTATTTAGACTCCAGGTAGCATAATGTGTCCCCAAAGGAGGGGACAGCCATATGACCTAGTTGGCTAGGATGAAAGTGTGCTTTTTACCTAAATGAAGGACTTGGGCAGAACACAGCTCTGAGTGAGTCTGCAGACATCCTTCTTTGCTGAAGAGTGCTACATCTATGCAGAGTACTCTTTCTGATCAGACTGAGGTGTAATTATAAGGATAAGACATGAGGCACAGCCCTACCTGCTGCAACACAGACTCGCCTTGTAGTCTCTGCAGATTTTCCAGGTGGGAATGGAACAACGGGCTGTGCAGCAGCTTTACCTCCAGCAGCCCTTCAATGATGTAGCCAATGGTGCAGTCGTCAGGAAGACGCACCCTTTCTGCAGTACTGATGAAGTTGCCCAGGCTGTGAGACAGAGTGTGGGAGACAAGAGAAAATGTGTTTTAAAGCCTCCCAAACATTTATCAATGGAGCTCAGCTAGGAACAGTGCTTACCTGGCCCAGGGACTCATCTTCAAGGCAAGACCTCTGCTGATACAGAACCCTGCTCCACCTGTGGCAAACCAGAATTTCACGGTTGTCTTCTGAAGAGCAACAAGAAAAAAACACACAGTAATTAATGATAATCAGCTTTTCCCATTTGGCTGGGCAGGGAAGGGAACTTGAAATTCTATTGGATATCACATACTGCACTTGCCAAAACAAGGCTACAGACGAATCCCTGTTTGTTTAGGCTGCTGAAAGCCTAGCTAGCTGTTCTCTCAAATGAAACTCTATCTTGGAACAGACAGCAGATGAACCATCAAATTAGCATACTGCAGGTAGCACACATGAAATGGAAAACTATAGTCCCACTCCTACCCGATTCCATCTGTCCCCTGGTCATTCTAGCCAAGGGTCACAGCCAGCTCAGTGCTCCTGAGGATATCAAAGGTGGTCAATTATACACTTGGCTGCACCTCCAAGGAGACTATTTTGTTGTGCAGTCTTCCCTAACAAGCTATTTCATAAATGAATTTCTGGCTAGTGGATTGATTTATCTTTAGACCTGTCGGTACAGGTGGCCTGCTTAGGACTTGTCCTTTAGCATGTGTATCTTGTGATTGAGATATGTTTGCTTCCAGTTCTTGGAAGCCTACTAACCATTTGGAACTAGAAATGCTTTATTTATCTAGAAAGCCTTTGTCACCCATCTGAGGTTGGTTCAAGATGATGACAATGTGACACTGCACTCAAAACAAACAAACAGAAAAACCCCTCAACTCCAACTCAAACTCCCAAGCCCTACAACAAGGAACACTGCCCCATAACCTAAAGGAAAAGGAAGAGTCAACGTGGGGAGGCCCTACTTAGCTTAGTGTGAGGGATATCACAACATCTATGAGTAAAGGAACAGATACAGACACCCACCCAGCCCCCTGCCTCCGAAAATGACCAGTGCCAGGTTCACTTCCTGCAGATTAAATCACTTGGGTTTATGGGGGAATCCTATGAACTGTCAAGGTTTTAAAGGCTTAGAAAGTCAGGATGTCTCTCAGACAAATTGTAAAGTTTGCTTACTGATCCATCACTTTGGACATGATCAGCTGCTTCGATGGGATGGTCTAGACTCGGTCGCCCCACATAGACATCCTGGCTGTGTGAGAAGGCAGACAGGAGATGCAGGAGAGTCCGAGGGTTCACATAGTTGTCATCGTCCACATGGCAAAACCATCTTCACACGAAACAGAACAAGAAGTTACAGGGACAAAGAAATGAGCTACAGGTCTACAACTGAGACTCAGTCTTTCAGGCTTTGGAGCAGGAAGTATTTCTTTTTGCCCTAAATTACAGATTTGGAAAGCTGAAAGCACCCACAGATGCTAATTCTGTAAAGAGGCTGAAAAGAATAACCCCTTTAGATCATAATCTTTTCCACCTTCCAAATGATGCTTGTTTAAAAACACTGCTTCATGCTGTGCTCCCTTCCATGCACTCATCCCTACATTTTAGCTAAGACTGCATTCCTTACTGGAGCAGAGATGGTTACTCAAGTTTCCTGTGAACACAGAACTGGAAGAAGCAAAGTCAATCACAACAATGTGTTTCACCTACTTTTGCCCAGATTCCAGGAATTTATCGTATTCCACAGACATCTTGCAGCAGAGAGCTTGCCGAGTATGGACAGCAGAACAGTTGGTGTTGATCATATGATCGCCTGGAAAAATAAAGACCAGCCCTTTCAGGTTTGTGAAACGTGTAGTCCAAAAAGGACCACAAAAGAAGTGCACCTTTGGCACTAATCCTGTACATCTGAGGTGCATATAGTGCATACATGGAGAGCAAACTGCAGGACAGGCAGGACTCACAGGTTATGCATCTGGCATGCAAGCTGCAGAGGTCATAAAATTGTGTGAGTGCACAAAAATGAGGGCATATACACAGTGCCATAAGACTGTGTGCAAAGGAAATACCTAGTATAACTCTAAGACCACATAGACTTAAGCTTACTAACAAGGAGAAAGTGGATGCAAAGGTGAACCCAGTATTCAGGAAGTTCCAGGCATCCTGCTCAGGGGGCAAGCAGGGAGAAGTTTTCTCCATCTTAACTTCCCTAACTGCTTATACAGCATGAAATAAGAACTTCTAGGAAGAGTATGAAAGAAACAAAACTCACAACAGATAGCATGCACCTAGGCTACACAGCTCACCTGCTTTCAGGCGTAGCTCCTGATCCTCCCAGTCTGTGAATATAAATGTCTGTGGGAGACAAAAATGGTGTGTCTACATTTGAGAATTTCAGAAACTAATTTAAAGCTTGTTCAGTTGCAGTCAGAATTCGGAATGTTATGTCTGTTTTGGCTTGTTTCACAGTAGCCACTGGAGTGGGGAGAGACAGCTCCAGCAACTTCAACCCCTACCTTATTTGTTAAGTTTTTTCATTGCAAGCCAGAAAATTGTCATTTCAATACAGCATCCTATAACTTACTCTTCTAGTCTCAGGGCACAGATAACCAATTTCCAGATAGAAATGACCTTGATCTTTTTTGGTAGTACCTCCTCTCTCTGGCTGGGAGTCATCCACAGCTACCGAATAGATTAAAAGGACAGAATGCAAGTCAGGGTGGGAAGTGGCAGGTGGCAACACTGTCCTGTCCCATCTGCTAGACCAAACTGCCTTACTGTGCTTCAATGGGCTGAAATTCTGAAACAAGGGAACTACTTTTATGTTGTTCCACAGTAAAACGTAAGCGGCTGAACTTTTTGGTCCAAAATAGTGGTTTAGATGCATCAGCACTAGGGTTCTTTCACTCTTGCGTAGCCTTTTTCACAGTCATACACAAATCAGCAAATTACGTCTGCTTGGACCACCGATGCCAGACTGCAGCTAAGTAGCTTAATCAACAACGCCTCTTTAGAGAAGGAATCGTTTAGACGACGTCCCTCAGTCCTAAAAGGAAATCTGCTTTTAACGCACGCTTTTTAACAGCCGGTGAAAAAGGGCAGCAGCCGCCCTGGCACACGCAGGGTGGAAGCTCCTGTCCCCGCCCGCCGCGAGGCCTCACCTGTCCCCGCGCCTGGGAGATCCAGGTTTGGAGGAGCAAGTCCAGCCGGCTCTTGTGGTACTTCCTCGTGGTCTTCACCGCGATGAAGATATCCTTCAGCTCCAGCGCCTCCCTGGCAGGGCCCGCGGCAGCGCCGGGGCGGCCCCTGCGCGCAGGCTGCGGGCTGCCCACGAGGCCTCGGCCACGGCCACCCGCGCCGGGCCCGCTAGAGCTCGCAGGGCCCGGCCGGTGCGGCGAGGCGGCGCTGGGCCCGGCGGCGGGCGGGGCGCGGGGCGCGGGCGGGCGCTGCCCCCGCGGCAGCAGCAGCAGCAGGAGCGCGGCGGCGCCCAGGGACAGCAGGACCCCGGCCCTGCGCAGCCCCAGGCAAGGGCCGCTCATGCTGTAGCCCCGCGGGCCCCCGCCGCACGGCGCGGCCGCCTCATGGCCCCGCGGGCGGGCGGCCTCGCGCTCCGGGAGGTGGCGGCGGCCCCGCGCAGGGACCGCCCGGAGGTTGCCGCGCCGCCGCCGCGGGGCCGAGCGGGGCCGCGGCCCCTTTAAGAGCTTCACCTGTCGGACGCGGCCCGGCGGCGGCGCGCGGCCCGGAAGCGGAAACGGGGCGGGCGGGGCGGGAGCCGGAAGCGGCGGCCGAGGGGACGATGCCGCTGCCCGTCCAGGTCTTTAACTTGCAGGTAACGGGGCAGCCGCGCCCCTCGGCCCGTACCCGCGCGGTCCGGCCCCGCCGCGTTCCGCGCACCTCCCGCGCAAGGTCCGGCATCCTGGCCCGGCCGCGGCCGCCGCGGGCGCGCTGTGGCCTTCCCCGTCGACTCCGCGGGAAGGGGCCGCTGTCGGCAGGCCCTGGGCCCTCGCTCGCCCTTCCGTCGGGTCCGGCTGTGTCCCTTCCGCCGCCGTTGGCGACGAGGAACCCTCAGCCGAGCGTCATGCGGTCCCCGCCGCGGCCCCGCGCTCGGGTCCCGCGCTGTGCGCGCCGTAGGCAGGGCCGAGGCTCTCGAGGAGGGCGTGGTGAGGCTGCCGGTGAGGAGGACTTGAGAGTCTGCAGTGCAGGGGAGAGCCCTGGGAGCCCTGAGGGGTCGGTGACGCTCGGTACCTGCGCAGGCGATCCTTTGCGGGTTCTCTGTCCGGGCACGGGCTTGTGGGAAGTGAGGCACAGGATGAGGGACAGTTCAGCTTCCAGCTCTGCCTCTTGGTCAGTGACAGGTCTGTACTGAACCCCCCTCCAGCAGTTGGTCACTCCTCTTCCTCCGGAGTACAGCAGGCGACTTCAGCTCGAGTGCCAGTGAAAGGCCTGGTGAGGTGCCTTCAACAGGGTGCCTACTACGGTAGGCTTACACAGCCTAAACAAAGCAACCCTAGCACTTAGTGTTTATGATATGAGAAAAAAGATAAGGGAGATAAAAATGGAAAAAGTAATGGTCTCAACTTATGGTGACTTAACTATTTTTATACACGTTTTTCCTGAGTTGTGATCTAGACAATAAAACTTTTCTTTGCACCCTCTCTCCCTTTCTTTCATGGAAAGATTATTATACTAGGAAACAAACTTTTACATACTTCACTTGCTTTTGCTTCAGATTTTGGGCAATTCCACATCAGTGTCGAGATATGTGTGTATTTGGTATGTACCAGTTTGTGAAAGAATAAACAGGCTGTGAGTGAATGTAATTTTTAGACTTAGGAAATCTGGATCTGCCCTGTTCCTTCTCACAGAAAAACTCCAAAAAAAGAAACCATCAACCCAATCAAAAAAAAAAAGTCAATTTTTGATTTCTTAACAGACAGCAAAGTTAATAAAAACATGGAAACAATTTGGTGTTGATGGAAGCAAGGTGGTTGGCATTTCTGTCTTTTCTGAGATCCAGTTGTGTAATTTACACCAAATCAAGTGTATAATAATATAATATACAATATAATTGTATAATATCTGCACTAAATCAGCACTTTATAAGACATTCAGCTTGGTTTTCCTCAATTTAAATGGATAATTCCTAGGAGGAATGTTCATTACACTTTAACTAGGAGGAGGCAAAGAATTTACTGCCACCAAACCAGCTTCGTTTGTGGCATGGGGTGGCTGGTCTTGCCTGGGACACGCACACAGGGGCTGTAACGGTGCTGCTGGGCTGAGGTCACTGCACTGCTGTGAGTCCTCAGGGTGTTCAAAGCAGGATATACTGGGAGAATAAAATTATGGTGTTTCTGCGAAAGAGGCTCTACGTAAGCAGACGGGCTCAGACACTACAGTAGGATAGGTTTAGCTGATGGCAGATCTCTGCAGTGTAGACAGATTGTTCCTCAGTATATGTTGGAAACTGTGAAATTGCCATTCTGCATTCTGCTCTTTTTTTTAATATTCTGAAAAGTGTAGCAGTCGTTGCCTTTTTTTCCCCCCAAAAATATTACTTTTAACCATTAAAGCAAAGCAGTTTTGAAAGGTTCTGGTGGGTTTTTTGGTACATTTTGACTTTTGAAACTTCTTGAACTGAGTGTTAATGCCTGCTCTTGCTCAAGGAAGAGAAATGGAATGTCACTTGGAATTTGGCATGCATACCTGACATACTTTGTAAAATCAGATTTATTGACCCCTTCTTGCTTGATAATCTACCAAGACAAATAAAGGGTTCTGTGTGAACGCTGAGCCGTGCTGACCAGTGGGTTGCTAGAGAAAAATCCTAAATATATCAAAAGATTGAGGAGTGCTTTTTCATTTTTAAAATTTTACATGTATTTAAGCAAGTCTTTAATAGGTTGAATCACATAGTTGTTTCCTGCTCAAATGTAATAAGCTACTTTTGACCTCCTTTTGCTATTCTAGGGTGCAGTGGAGCCCATGCAGATTGACGTAGATCCACAAGAAGATCAGCAAAATTCACCTGATATCAACTATGTGGTGGAGAACCCCACACTGGTACGTGCTCTGCTGAGGGCTGTGGGGACATTTCTTGAGTGTGGCTTCTTCCTTTAAGGATTTGGAAAAAATCCCTTTTGAAAAAAGTTAAAGCTGATTAGTCTTAACAGACGGCTGAAATTTAGAAAAGGTAATTGTAGTATACTGCATATTTCTGAGGATATTACTAATGTTTGAAGAAAGCATGGACTAATCTTACCTGATTTTTTTATTTGTCTGAGTCGTGTTGCCCTCCTTGAAGGGGTCAGGTCTGCAGGAAAACCTGTGCAGGTCACAGTGCAGTAGCCTGAGTCGGTGTGTCCAGCTCCACCTTCTGAGGCCAGGCTTTGTTGGCAGGATTTGGAGCAGTATGCATCCAGCTACTGTGGGCTGATGCGAATCGAGCGGCTGCAGTTCATTGCTGATCACTGTCCACAGCTGAGGGTGGAAGCTCTCAAGATGGCTCTGTCATTTGTCCAGAGAACTTTCAATGTTGATGTGTATGAAGAAATCCACAGAAAGCTGTCTGAGGCCACCAGGTACTAAGAAGTCATGGGAATATGGGGAGCTTTCCTGAAAGGGTTTAAACTGATGTGCCACAGTGGAAGACTTTGCATGAAATACCACAGTGTTCCTTATGGAAATTGCCTTTGCCCTTAGAATTTTATAGCAATGGAATGTGTGTTCAGGCATAAGGTTCTCATGCTTTTTTAAAAGATAAAGCACAGAAATCTTAGTGGTTTTAAAAGCTGCAGGTAGATATTGAGTTGAGTTTAGTCCATGCAACTGCTTCAAATATTAATGAACATAGTTGTTTTTCCTTAGGTAGATTATGGTGACGAAACCTCTTTTATATGATTTTGTGGTCATAAGTTAAACCTAATCTAACTCTTTGCCTTGTTTTGGTTTGTTTTTAACTTTTTCCCCCTCTAACAACAGGTTTGCTCTTGAGAATAGCCATTGACACCTGAACTTATCCATCTACATTTCTTATCTTTGCATTATTTTTGTTGCTATGTCTATTTGATGATTTCTTGTCTGTTTTGCCCTGGGAATCTTTAGCGTGTGTGTGTGACAGTACGTTCATCCTAAGATCATAGGATAATTTTGAGAAGTCTTTGTAAACATCTGTGATGCTTATGTTACTGTTTGTACTGGAAATCTTATCAATCTTTTTCTTTTTTCCCCACTATCCTTGTTTTCTCTTTGGTGATCTATTTTGTGTATGCAGTACTGTTTGTTAGGGTAGCAGTGCCAGGCACTTAGCAGACCTCTGTTTTGAAAAGTTTGCAGCCTAACATTAAGCTCTGTTCAAATGCTTTCAGAGAACTGCAGAATACACCTGATGCTGTCCCCGATAGTGGAATTGAACCCCCTCCTCTTGACACAGCTTGGGTCGAAGCTACGCGCAAAAAAGCTCTTCTTAAACTGGAGAAACTTGACACAGATCTGAAAAATTACAAAGGGAACTCCATCAAGGAGAGTATCAGGTGAGATGCAGAAGGCTCTGCTGGAGCAAGAAAGAGCATTTTACTCCTCCATACACTTAACACAGGATGTTAACTAAGGCATTCAGTGCCTTAGGTCAGTGTGTTGAGTTACTTGATTGGAACAAACTGACTTTGTCCCTTTCTGAGCACCCAGTTCATTGGTGTTTTAATTCCTGTGCTCCAGGAGAGGCCATGATGACTTAGGTGATCATTATCTGGATTGTGGGGACCTCAGCAATGCTCTCAAGTGTTACTCACGAGCCCGTGATTACTGCACCAGTGCTAAACATGTCATCAACATGTGTCTCAATGTCATCAAGGTAGGAGGGTTTGCAGGAAATGGTATTTGGTTCTTTCTGATACCTGCTGCGACGTCCCCCCATACTTTGGTCTTGTGTCTGCAATGATGAGGCTTATCTAAGGAACCCCGTTTATCCATGGCTACCCCACGTTGTTTCTGGCTCTTTACAGGTCAGTGTCTACCTCCAGAATTGGTCTCATGTTCTGAGCTACGTAAGCAAGGCTGAGTCTACACCAGAGATTGCAGAAGTAAGCTCCTGCTTTATAACTTGCATGAGTTTTCCCTTTGTTTTCTGTTTCCAAAATTTGTAAAGCAGTTTCTTCCTTTCCCCCTTTTTGACTTGCTCCATATAAGACTTCCTCCTCAGCTGCTATACTATTCCTGACTCATGGTAAAAACAGATACTTCCCATCCTCAGTTCTTACCATATTTCCTAGACAAATAAGATGAAGTTATCTTGCCATTGAGATTTGCAAGTTAATTATTAGGATAAAATATCCTGAGGACACTTTTAAGCAAAAAAGTTTTTGTACTGCTTGCTCACTACTGCTTTGTTTTATGCTTTAGCAAAGAGGAGAAAGAGACAGCCAGACACAAGCAATTCTCACCAAACTGAAATGTGCAGCAGGTGAGCGAGTCCTTCAGCTTCCTGGATGGTTTGCCTGTCTTTCTGCTTGTTAGCTGTCCATAGGGCTCTTGGGCAACAGTGTGGGCTTGGCTTATTTTTTCTCTCAATTTGACACACTTTTTATTTCTGCACTAGACATCCAAAATGTAATGAAGCTGATGAGATAGAACTGCTGGCTGTTTTTTGCCTTCTCTTTTTTCTCCCTGAGTTTCTTCAGAGAGGATACCAGTGTGAGTCAATGTAGCTCAAGGGATGCTTGATACAGTCTGAGGATCTTGTTTTACTTCAGTAGTGAGGGCACTAGCAACCATATGGGGGCCTCTCCTACTTTCCAGACTTTGCAATTTCTCCTAATTTGTATACTATCATAAACAAAGGACTAACTTTTTCTGGTTCCTAGGCTTGGCCGAACTAGCTGCCCGGAAGTACAAACAAGCAGCAAAGTGCTTCTTGTTGGCATCATTTGATCACTGTGATTTCCCTGAGGTGAGGACCAAGAGGGAGCTCTGTGCAGGTCTTGGGGGGGATGTAACTCTTCTAAGTATTAGGTTGTAAAATTCAGTTATTGTAGTTATTCTTGCAGCACTCCTGTATAGTTTGTGGTGCAGTGCACCTTGCTGGTTGGTTGGTTTGTTTAACAAAAAGTCTCTGTTCTTGGGTTCTCTAAATGTTCTACTCTAGATCGCATAGGAATTACCTGTGATATTTGTATTTTTGTGTAGCTCAATCAAAAAGCTGTTGGAATTGATGTCTGCTCTCTTAGTGGTGTCACTGCTCAGGCCCTCTCACCCCACACACTGGGTGAGAGCAAGCTGAGTGGTTCCACTGCATTTGACAAGGACTAATCCTGTCACTGAATGAAGGAAAGGCCTGGGATAGAATACTTAATACCAACCTTACGCTATTTTAGTAGTCAGTGACAGCTCTTTCTCTGTCTCTCCTTCTCCCCATAGCTGTTATCTCCCAGCAATGTGGCTGTGTATGGTGGGCTCTGTGCCCTTGCCACCTTTGACCGTCAGGAACTGCAACGAAACGTTATCTCCAGTAGGTGAGTGATGCCTTGAGTGATGTTTGTATGTACTGGACATCTTTTGGGACATGGGACTTTGATTGAGAGTAGATTCTGGCAGCAGAATAGCTTTCTCATACAGGGGAGAAAGAATCACTGAGCCTTAGTTTGGCTTTAGCATTAAGTGGTGTTTCACTGTCTAGAACACAGTGGTTAATCATAGCTGAAATTTTCATAGTATAAGTTTCCAACCCAGGTCAGATCCAGCCTCTGCACAGCCCAGTTGTCTGTCTCCATCGATGGTCCGTATCAGATATTAAATCAAAGGGACACAGCCCTTTTTCAGAGGCAGCTGTTAAGATAATTTCCTTCATGTTGCCCCTTGTTCTGGTGTATGTTAATTGTTAAAACAATTTAGTAGTTGTTAGTACACCTTGCATTGTAATCTAACTATGACATATGCAAGGTTAAGAGAGTTATGGTCTTTGGAAGAAAGTGGATATTTGTGTGTCATAGATCGAATTGCAATGGCACTGAATTCCTGTCAGCAAGGTGTATGGAAGCAGTAAATTTAAATTAATGTTGAAAAAGGGTTGTTACCGTTTTTTACAAATTGATTCATAGAGTGAGATCCCAAGGTTCAGAAGTCTGTGATGGAGAATTGGGAGTGTGCTGAGAAAGAGTGTGCATCCCAAAGATCTGCCACACTCACGATGAGTTATTTCTCTGAGATAGTGGTGTGCTTGACCTGCCTTTGGCATGCTGTACTAAACAGAGGCTGTGCTTTGAAAGGGAACACAAAGCTGACCAGTGCAGACTGCAGGGTATACACAACTGTGGCCTTCTGTTTTCTGGTGACGTATCCTGATTTTGATCTATTCACACTCATTTTTTTTGTTTTTGTGTGGACAAACACTTGTACTACTTAGTTTGACAAAAATCTCTTGCCTTCCTTCACCACAGCTCTGATGCTGTACTGCCTTTCTCTGTGTTGTAGGCTCCCAGCTGTGCTGAAATTGGGCTGTCTGGTCCGTTAGAGAGCAAATTATTGGAATCTTTAAATGATAGTGAGAGTTTGTAGCCTTACAACTTGGATTGATGAGGTTATGGGGTATTTAAGTGATGGGTTCTAATGTCTGATCACTGCCATCTTTATCTGTAGCTCCTTCAAATTGTTTTTGGAGCTGGAGCCACAGGTTCGTGACATCATTTTCAAGTTTTATGAATCTAAATATGCTTCATGCCTGAAGATGCTGGATGAGATGAAGGTGAGTTGTAGGAGAGCAGTGTAGAACAGACCCTAAAAGTTCCCTTTGCCTAGCCTTTTGTGAGAAGCAGTGATTGGCAAAAGTAGCTTCTTAGGGTGTTCGGCTCTTCTGTGTCTTCTGTTTCCTGACATGGTGAATGGAAATTGGGAGCACTTTGTTGGTAGAGGGTGACAGAAATGATAAAGGTTCTAAATATATTGCTAGTTCTTTTATTCATTCTTGTTTTATCATATTGCTTTGCAGTAGTGTAATATCCTTAAGGTTTAAGTATATACACATAAATGTTTCAGAAAATGGGAATAATATATTTTTCCAGGTTGCTTCTCAGCTTCTGATGTGTTTTATTGTTTTGCACAGGACAACCTGCTGCTGGATATGTATCTTGCACCTCATGTCAGGACACTCTATACCCAGATTCGAAATCGTGCCCTTATCCAGGTAATTGTTCCTGTCATCTCGAGAGGTGGATGAACAGGGAGATAGGCCATCTCTTTGCAATTTTTTCCCCCTGATTTTTCAGAGGATGGAGAGTACTCTTGGCAACTGAGTATTTTCTTCTTCTTAGTACTTCAGTCCCTATGTGTCGGCAGACATGCGCAAGATGGCCACTGCTTTTAACACCACAGTGGCTGCTCTGGAAGATGAACTCACTCAGCTGATTCTGGAGGGACTGATCAATGCCAGAATAGACTCGCACAGTAAGGTGAGTGCATTTCAGTCATGTGTTATGGACTGAACAGCTTTACTAAGATTAGAAACTTGCCATTCCTGAGACACTTGGAAGGTGCATTCATGTGTCAGGACTGGTGTGTTCAGCAGGGGTGAGCTGTTTGCAAACTCAGGCTCCATAAAGCCTGAGCTGTGTTCCCTGGTGCAAAGAGAGCTTCCTGCTGTGGAACCCTGGCACGGCTCCCGTGTACAGTTCTCTGTGTTGGTTACAGATTCTTTATGCTCGAGATGTTGATCAGCGCAGCACAACTTTTGAGAAATCCTTACTAATGGGCAAAGAGTTCCAGCGCCGCGCCAAGGCCATGATCCTGCGCGCGGCCGTCCTGCGCAACCAGATACACGTCAAGGTATGGCCGTGGCAAAAGGGCGCTTAGAGACACTGTTAAGGTTTTCATTTTTTTTTAACTAAAAATATAAAAGTTGATTAATTGAAGATTCTGGAGGGGAATTAATTTTATGTGTTCATGATTGGATAAATTCTTAAAATAGCAAATAGTAAATATTTAAGGAAATATATAAGGAACAAGTGTTTCTAGCCAATACATTAACCTCTTGTACAACTCAGAATGTCCTTTGAAGTTTATATGGTTGGCTTAATTCTGACTAATTCCTTTTGTCTAATTCTTGATAGACATACCTTTTATCTTATCAACAATTTGAAGTAACTTTGTTAACAGATGATGTAAAAAATGCACTAATTTTTAGGAACATTGCTTCCAGGTTGCAGTTCCAAAAGGATGCCCTTAGGGAGGATAGGCCATCTGCACAGAATGTTTTCATTTTTATAGTATATTAATACCTGTGATAACTGAATGGCAGATAGGATTAAACTGGGGCCAACAGCACCTTGTATATAGTAAATAGGCTTAAAAGTTCTGGTTTGACTTTTTTAGGAAAAGTTCTTGTGAGCTGTAGAAGTTGTAAACACAAAGCTGTCGTTATTTATCAACTAGGCGTACGCTCTCCCCCTGCTGCCATCCTGCTGTGCTTTACCTGTGCCTCCATTTGTCTCTCAGGAAGCAGGGTGTGGGATATTTGCACATCACTAATTAGGATGTGTTTTGCTCTTGTTGCAGTCTCCTCCGAGAGAAGGCAGCCAAGGGGAGCTCACTCCAGCTAACAGCCAATCCAGGATGAGCACCAATATGTGAAAAACTTCATGCACTACCAACAGAAATGGTCCCTCAGGACTGTACCCTGTGTCTCACCCACTAACTGCTGAGCTTCACAAACTGTCCCTGTCTCCCTCGCTTCTTGCTCGGATTGAGAGGGTCAGGGCTGATGGTGGATAACATGAATATTCCAATAACTTCAATTCTTCTTGAAAAGAGATTCTTTCTAAAAAAAGCATCCCTGCAATGGGTCATCATTTCGGTTTTGGTAGAACATCTTCCTCCATTCTCCTTCCACCACTCCATAAAGAGCTGTCAGGTTATTCATACAGATACTGAGTTCAGAGTTTTTCAGCTGCTATTAGTTTTCTTATTTCTAAGCTGCAAAAATAGTTGAATGGACAGGCATGATATAAGATTAATTTTGCTGGCCTGAAAGTATTGCCTTGATTTTGAGCAATGCTGAGCTTTCTGTTTTCCAGATAAACTTACAAATGCATTGCTCTCAATTATGGAGCTAGAGTTCTGATGGGAGAGATTTCCTTTGAGAAACTCTGAGTGAATTTTCACCTGCACCAGAAAATGTCATCGCTTCCATGTATTCAGTCACAGGCCTTTATTTTAGGGTTTTATGTTTACCTGCATCCAGGTTCTCTCTCTCTGGTCTCTGTTTTCAAAGACCTGTTTCCTGATGCATTTCCCACTTGTGTGTGGCCTGGCTTCGGGGTCCAGTGTTATCATAGCAGTAAATCTCTACTCATGCAAATATTACTTCTTGTCCAGTCTTACTGCCATAGTGTGTGATGGTTTCCCCACATGTGCAACAGCTGTTTCTGGTAGCATGGATAAATGCCATAAAACATGACTCAAGTCTTGTGGAAGCGCTGAAAACAGTCAGTCTGGGTGTCCAGTCTCCAGGTGCATTTATTCTGCTTTTCCTTTTATAAAGGGGTCAAATGTGGCAGCCCAGGGTGTGTGTGTGTGTGTTTTTTCGTCCTGTGTTCATGAAAGGAGATATGCACTGAATTTTCTGAAGTCACTGCAGCCTTGTATACATCTAATCCATAAGGCAAGCTGAGAATTTTGATCCAGCCCTGAGTGGTCTGGTAACTGACTACAGATGTTACTGTTAATGCGTTCATGCTTGTGTTTTTTTTTTTTTTTAATAAGTTGTTATATCTAGTGCATTAAATAGCAGGATTAAAAAGCTTCTGAGTATTTGGAGTTCTGTGTTAAAGTTGGGTTTTAGGTATTTTGTTCTCAAGGCATTGATCTTTGCTAAACTTCATGATGTTTTGTAGGCCATTGTGTCTTGCTTTCTGATCTGATTGGAGATGTAGCTTGGATAAATTGTGAAGGAACGTTCAAACAGCAAAATTCCTGTAGGAACAGTGTTCTCTCTAGGCTTTCCATGCTTTTTATGACTTAGGTGCTGAAAATGGAAGCAGTAGTTCCTGTGAGGTCTTTGGTTAAATGTCTTCCATTTTGCCATGGAAAAATTCTCCCGTGATTGAGGGGAGAACTTTGCATTGGGCATCACTGATGGCCAGTTTAGTGAGAAAGGCAGGTTGAGTTCTCGGGTAAATTGCTGTACATCCTTAGAGAAATGCAGGGAAACTACTGCAATGCCTTCTGTTCATGCAGAAGGAAAGCCTTTCAGCCCTATAATGCTGCTTAAACATTCTTGCTTTCTTCCCAAAATGGGTCACTGATATTTATAAACAAGATCTTTAAAAGATGGTTTTTGCGTCTCAGTGAAGTGCATCCTGTCAGGTGGCTCTCTGTGCTTTTACTGTATGACTGTCCCTCCCTGGAAGCTTTCTGCTGCAGGGCTCCTCGGTGGTCAGTGATGTCCTGAGCTGGCTGGAGTCTCTGCTGTCTCACTCAGCAGCTGCTCACACACGTCCCTTCGCAGCCACGCGGGGCCCACGAGGTGGACACAGCAGTTTCCAGCTCTTGCTGTGGCCCGAGGCCATTCTGTAGCTGGGGCAGAAGTGATCAGTTTTCTTCTCCCTAGACAAAAATGCTTGCAGCCTCTTCTGACCAGATCGAGCATTTCTCTTTTAGTGCTTAGTTCATTGGCATCATGGATGCTTTTGTGTAGAATTACCGGTACGTAACTCTCTCCTTTAGCCTGTGAAAGAAGCTGCTGTTGCTTTAGGATATTGCAGATGTGAGTCAGAGCTATCCAGGCATGTTTCTTCTAGACATTGTCCAATGCCTGCCTCAGTCCTGCCTGCCGGTCCCAAAACATAGAAAAAATAACAGTGTGGATATAGTTCTGGGTAACTTGTATTCAGAAGCAGTTCCACCCAGTAAAAATTATTCTTACCTGAAATTTCTAAATAATTTCCCAAGTAATAAATAGGAAAATGGTAACTAACATAGATGGGATTTTCAGTGATTCCCTGTGACCACCAAGGCCATTCAGTGGATGAAGTTTTGTGGGATGCAGCATGTCAGTATGTCTTAAGATATGATCAGAGGTACTCATTTAAATGGATTTCATGAACTCGTGTAGCACTTTTTTATTGATAAGGAAATGCCAGTGGTAGGCCATGATGGGGTCCTCGGGCAGTGTAAATCCTGCTTTCTTTACGTGACTTACCTAGGAATAAAGGAAAAACAGTTGGAAAGAACCTTGGCACAACCACTATTAGTGGTAATGTAGAAACTGCCATTATGAGATTTGTGTTGGAGTAGTTGGGTGTGATTGGTAATTATCTGTCCAGATCTCATCCAGCACAGTGGTCTGTGCTGCCGAGATCTGTAGTAGGGGGTCTGTAAGAAGAGATTATGGACTGTGGCTGGTGCAGCATCATCTGTGAGCTGCTGTGGCTGAAAGGCTTCAGTGGGTGAAGGAGAAAATATCAACAGTTGGGTCTTTGCCTCAGGCCACGTGCATATGGTCTGTACCACCTCCTGGGACCCTGCAGCAATGGTCTCAGCATTACTTCCTAACTTAGTTGAAATTTCAGCATTGTTCCATTCTCTGGACAGCTCCCAAAACTGCTGCTGAACAAGGTATTAGTTCTGATACATGGAATGCAATATAAACTTTCAGAAAAAATAAATGAGGAAACTTTAACAATAGCAATGATGCTTCTGAAAAAGACCGGTCATGCATAGCTAGTAAGTGCTTGTCAAGCATTGATTTATTTTTTTTTTAAGAGTAAAGTCTCAGCAGATTTAATTTGACTGAGATTCTTATGCCATCTTCTTTGTGAAGCAGCTGGCAGTGGGTGAGCAGTGTGCTCCACAGGACAGTGCTCTTAGTATTTCCTACACCATCTGCTGGTGAGGACTGAGGCTGAGACAAGTCAGTGTTTCACTTTTCTGGTAGTCCATCAGCTGTGAATTTGCAGTGGGGTGAAAACTACCAACCGGTGTGGAACTGACTTCTGCTTCCTCTGATGCTGTTAGGGAATAGGGAAAGGATTACTGTCTGCTTTTCAAATGAGCTTTGTGCTTCAACTGATGTTATTTGGGCTTCTGTGTTCCTATGGATCTCTGAATTCCATTCAACATCTTATGGGATTGCTCTTGTAGTTTTAGACCGCCTCGTAGGATAACTTGATCAGGCTAAATTAATTTGAATGCGAACAGAAACTGGCTAATAGGGTATGTCAAGCTGTGAGAGAAATGTTCAAGATTCAGTAATTAGAAGTTTGGTAAATTCATAATGCAAGTAAGGCAGTTTCTTGACAGCAAAGAACTAATTCAAGCTTCAGCTTCAGTAGGCTTATTAAAAGCTACAGACTGAAGGGCAGCTGCATTAGCAAGAGATGGTCTAATTCAAACAAGAACTCAAGTGGCAAGACCTGAAAATCTTAGATGATAGATTAGGATGGGTAATCTTCTTGTCCCTGGCCCCACAGATACCACTGTTTCAGTTTTCCAAACGTTCTGCAGCTCTGACTGTTGTATTCCCAGTGCCTGTAGTTTATGTAACTGTGAAGCCTCTGCGTGCATATAGTTTGTACCCTATAAATATATGCTGAGATATGGGAGTTTCAGTCTTTGTTTTGATGCACTTTTTGTCTTCTTGATTTTTTTTTAATTTTCTCATATTTTATAAGCTGGTTGCCAAATAAAGGCAGTTGGCTCTCTTTTTGTCAGGTGAACAAATTATGTTTTCTTGTGTGCCTCTGAAAATAGATATGAGAATCCAATTTCCCTCAAACTTGAAGACTGTGCATCATTTTCAGCATCATTCTATATGCAGAGCACTGCCTTTTCATCCCTCTACTCCAGTAAAATTAAATAGTGTATATCTTCTTAAGGGCCTTTGAAACAGAAACAAAATAGGCCATTACCTTGCTGAGTTGGCAGACTACAATTTTTTTATTAAACAGGATAATTAGTGTATTGCCTTGCCTGAAAGTAATCCCTTGTTAGTGCAGGTGCAGGTGTGCCTGGTGTGAATGGGAACCAGCTCGGCTTGGCTCATTTTGTAACTGGGCCTGTGAGTTCACAAGCACTGGTTAGTGACCCAGGGGCCACCTGGACAGTTTTGCCTTGGTAACTGCAAGGTTGGCACCTTCCAGAATGGCTGTTGAAAGTTCAGGTGAAACTTTTTTCCATTAGTGTGGTGATTTGTAGCTGGATGAACAGAGGGAGGTCTGTGTTGCAGTGCTGAGCTGAGCAGCTCTCCAGCCCTGTTCAGTTTTTCAGCCTCCAGCCCTGCCACAGGACAGGAGTGAACAGGGTAAGCTCTGTCTGCATTTCTCCATTGCACCTGTTAAGAAATGCCTTGGGAGGGAGGTCGGGACAAATATACTTTAAATACTAATTCTATATAGAAATGTGTCCAGTTGGTATTCTCAAGTATAAGGCCCTTCCTGAATTTAGGAGCCAGAAACCAGCTTGATCGTTCCTTTGCACTGGTAAGTGATTCTGTGATGGGACTGTATTTGTGAGAGGTGTTCTAAAATCTGTGTGGGTACGATGACAGAACCTCTCCCCCAGCCCAGTCCCCCTGTGCTGAACTGGTTGTTTCGCATGCAACCGTCTTTTCGGACTTCATAAATTTTCTCTGGCACAGTGAGGAGGAGAATGATAACTTTCTGATGTTTTTGGGAAACTGTAAATGGGAAGGGGTCTGTTAAGCCGTTTGAAAAACAGCATAATGAACATTTAGCTTTTTTGCTAGAAGAGGGGGAATAGACCACGAAACTCAAAATACCTGACAGCTTTACGTGTATGTCTGAGGCAAGAGGTGGACTATTTCCCCAAGATGGTGGGAGAGGTGGTTTCCAGTTCCCATCTTTAAAAAAGTCATGTGTAGACCTGGTTTTGACACACTTCTCTCAGAATTTCTCAGGTGGGAAGCGGAAAGAATGATCATATAATAAAATATAAGACTTTGAGCAGGGAAAGGTTCACAAACTTGGTTCCAATTTACCACATAATTTTAGACAACCTGCTCTGTTAAAATAGAGATTTTATCTTCCCCCAACCTTTGGCTCATGGAAGACTTAAGTTTTATCATACTGTAAGAAACTAATAATTGTTAATGTGATTATAGCAACATCTTACAGTTTTAAGTTCACATTTCCCAAGTACTGCTGCATTCCTTTCTGCATTGAAAGCGTGGCCTGCTAAAACACAGATAGATGTGACACATTTTCTGTTAGTAAGTCTGATGTTATTTTTAGTATGCCAGAAGGCTGTTCTAATACAATAAATTTATTTCCCAGTATTAAAAACAGCACATGGAGGGTTAATGAACATACAAAGGGCAGAGTGTTATGGCAGCTTATATAGGTTGCCCCCCACCCAAAAATGCAGCATTTTCAGTCTTTAAAACACAGCATGAGACCTTTAATTGCATCCTTTTTATTTCAAATGCAGGATAATTCCCTGAGTAAGCAGTTTTTTACTTAAATAAAACTTTTCCAGAACTGAATCATGTGGAACAAGTTCACACAGCTGATGGTTCTTTGGCCCAGGGAAGCAGCGGCCTGGCAGGAGCTCTTGGACTGTTCATTTCCAAAGCTTCACACTGCACTGTCACCAGCCTCTTTCAGCACCACAGCCTCCCCCACCTCTGCCTCTCCTCTCTGACTCATCTCTGGGCTTCGAATTCCTCTTTGACTGTGCTGCCATGAAAGGGATTTTTCATACTTGGTCTTAAAAAGTAATCCATGACCTGAAGAAGCAAGGAAGGGACAAAAAAACCCAAACCAACAATCTGAAATGAGATGACTGCACTGGTAAATGGAACACCTCATTCCTTAAAAAGAATGTGTCTTTATAGTCTGGAAACTGCATCCCAAGGCTTTGAAAGCAGAAGGAATAACATACATAAAGGAAGAGCAGGCTTTTAAAATCATACCATAAACTTTTAGATAGCTATGTATGTAGATTTTAACACACACCCACAACCCATAACCCAAAGACTGAAGTAATGAATATACAGGTAAGGTGTTGTTTAGGCATGAACCCCACTCAGACACAATCTTCCTGCCACATACAGGGGAGATGAAATGTTTGCTTGGTGCCTGGTAAGGCCAGGTGCACTTACCTGGACAGTCTGCTGTCTCCTTGAATGCTCTTTTCTTACAGCATCCTCGGCACATGTTAAACACACATTTATTGCCCTGGGTTGGGATGGGAGTGTAAAGAAGCTTGTATCAGTGAAAAGAAAATTATTATGGTTTACTATAATAAGCAACAATACAGCTCTGCACATTCAGATCTTTGGAAAAAACCCATGAACTCAGCCTAATGGAGATGATGCAGCTGATGTCATATTGGTTATCAACTGTTTATACATAAAGAACAAACAAACCCTCCACATTCAACTTATGCAACCCCAGTAACCTGTTGGGCAGCCTGAGTTACCCACCACATGCAGGCACATGCCATAAGCCCTCTGTAACAAGCATGAGCACATTTGTTGCAGGTGAGCTTACAGTTCTCTGCAACACTGAAACATAGTGCCTGACATACTTGCTACCATCTGTAGCTATGCCTAAAATACATGTTACCAAGCAATTACTTCCCTATATGCAGCTTAAAATGTATCTGTGTATTTATTAAAATATAATGTGTGACCCTTAGGGGACAGAAGCAGCTGAGTCCTGGCTAACTGATGATGTGGTTATACCGGCCTGGGTGTCTGGGGTGCTTTGCTACCTCCACCCCAGTTAAAAATTCCTTCAGGTTTAAGGAGGCCTTGGTTCAGTCCCTTTTTTTCCCTCTCTCCCTGCTCCCCTCCCACCCCCAGTTTCATGATATAGCTCAGAAACACATGATCTAGAGGGAAAAATACCCAAACAGGTCCACTCACAAGATTTCAAGGGCTGCCTTCAACATTACAGTGATGCAAGAGCAAAACAGAAATGAGCCTAAGCCCAGCTGCAGCCAATCCTGGCTGACACACCGAGCAATGTCACCAGGATTAACTATGAAACAGGATGGGTTTGAAAGCAGGCCAGACCAGTGCTCAATGTTTTCCCAATAATGAACACAGCAAGAAAAACATTTTCTTCAGTAGCTGCAGCTCCAAATTGAGCCCCACCTGGCTGCTATTGCTTCGGTGAGATAACAATGTTTCAACAGTGAGCAACATCACATGCTTGTGTTCCAGGCCCTCCCCTACCCCCGAGGTGTAATGCTAATTTTTAAGCTAGAACAGAAAATTGCTTCTTGCATTTTACATGCTGCTTTACAGTTATATTAGCAGGAATAAATACACTCTGCCCACTCAGCTCAGCAATGCCTCCCTGTCAAGGAAACAGCCATGTTCCCCAAGGGAAAATAAAAGCAAAACAAACTCTTTGCAAATATCAAATACTTGAAGTTTCAATACACAACCTGGAAAACAGCTGCCTTGTTTCGCATTGCTAATAGTGAAAGCCAGTGTTAGTCTGCTACAAGTGCAGAACTGCTTGTTTTGGTAAGGGCTTGGATCCAAACCCAACAAGACCCAGAGCTGCAGGTGCTCCCTGACTCACTACAGGCTGTACTGTGATGATATTTAAAGTATTTGTACTAGTACACTAAAACCCACACTGCACAAATTCAAATTCTCACTTTGCAGGAAAAACTCCATCACCACCAATTATAGTAAGAGGGGGTTTGTTTTTAATTTCATAGTAAAATGTACATGTGTCACTAATGGAAGTTTGGTAATTTGATTCCAAGAGATCTTGGGAAGTTCATCTAAGTCACTCGACTCTCTTACCAGTAAATATCCTCAGCAGCAGTAAGACTGTGCTTTTTTTGGACAGGAAAGCAAATTATTTCAAAGAACCTATATATGTTAGTGATTTTTGTGTAGCACCTTCAACCCCAGATTGCTTAGTTAATGGTTGAGAGGTTTTTGCCTGAGTATGGACTTTCCCCCCCACATATCAGCAGGACTTGACATGCTCCTGCACTATAGGGCACTGGCACAGACCTACCTCAGGATTTCAAATGACAGAATAGGATCATAGAATAATTTGGGTTGGATGGTCATCTAGTCCAACACCCCACAAAAAGAAGGGACATTTTCAACTAGATCAGGTTGCTCAGAGCCCTGTCCAACCTGACCTTGAATGTTTCCAGGAATGGGGCATCCACAACATCTCTGGGCAATCTGGGCCAGCGTCTCACCACCCTCAGCATAAAAAATTACTTCCTTACATCTAGTCTGAATCTACTCTCTTTTACTTTAAACCCATCATCACCCCTTGTCGAACTGCAACCAGCCCTGCTAAAAAAGGTCCATGGCCATCTTTTTTGTAGTCCCCTTTAGGCAATGGAAGGGGCTTTAAGGTCCCCCCAGAGCCTTCTCTTCTCCAGGCTGACTCCCCCCAGCCTGTCTCCATGGCAGAGGGGCTCCATCTCCCTGACCATCTTTGTGGCCTCCTCTGGACCTGCTCTAACAGCTCCATGTCTCTCCTGCACTGAGGGCCCCCGTGCTGGATGTAGCACTCCAGGCAGGGGTCTCACAAGAGCAGAGCAAAAGGGCAGAATCCCCCACCCACTGACCTGCTGCCCATGCCGCTTTCAGTGCACCCCAGGACACAGGTGGTTTCTGGGCAGCAAGTGCACATTGCTGAGTCATGCCCAGCCTCTCACACACCAGCAACCCTAAGTCCTTCTCCCCAAGGCTGCTCTCAATCTGTTCATCCCTCAGCCTGGATGCATACTGAGGTCTGCCCTGATGCAGGTGCAGCACCAGCATTTGGCTTTGTTAAACCTCAGAGGTTCCCACGGGCCACTGCTCAACCTTGTCCAGGTCCTTCTGGATGGCTCCATTCCTCAGGTGTGTCCACCCTGTGTGCACTCCCAGCCTGATGTCTCTGCAAACCTGCTGAGGCTGCCCTCCATCCCGCTGTCCACATCACTGGTGAGGACATTAAACAGTGCTGGCTCCAGTATAGACCCCCGAGGGTCACCATGTCTTACTGATCTCTGTCCAGACATTGTGCCACTGACCATTACATGGTCATTTAATTTCCATTTAAGGGACGCTTGTACTGACTTACCTTAGGGTTTCCACATTGATCACATTTTGCATATTTGGCTGGAAAGATGAGAGAGAGCTGATTTCAGCAATGGTATTTTTATGTGGAAAAAGTAAGGTAAAAAAAAGAAATCATGATCAGACAAAGCTCAGTGCTTTTCTAGCCGCAGACTCTTTTTGAAATAAAAATACAGTACCTCAAATAACAGTGCTAAGGTAAAGATACTTTGAATTTTTAAGTGCCTCTAAGCTAAATCCAAACACAGAAAATTCTAATCCTCAAGTCAAGCTCAAGACAGGAGGACATCTGCTTGAAATGCATAAAAAATTTCCATTTCAAATACTAGTTACAGCTATAATTCAGTTTGCAAAGCATTTTGATCTTAAAAAGATGCTTATAGTGAATCAGTGACCTGCTACTTTGATTCGTTTTCTTTATTAATGAACATAATTTGAATCACATTGGCTATTACTGAAGTTTTCTAACAATTTCCCCTCTTTTTTAAAGTTTCTACAACTACACAAGCAAGGAAAATATATAGTGGCAACTATGTCAAAGGTGATATCAGCAACTCTCCATGCATTTATGCCAATAAATGGAACTTACGTTTTAAAGATGGATCAAAGTTTTTATTTGGATTTCTTAACTTCTTTTTTTGTTTATTCTTTGACAGAAGCTCAGAATTTCCATCTTCCTCCTCTTCCAGAGTACGTTTCCCTCGTACACCTTTTTCAGTTCCACTGGCTCCATTCTCCTTGCATCTCTCCTTTGGCCTGAAACAGCGAACTTCATCATAAGTTGGCTGGAGGGAAGAAGTAGCTGTTCCCTGGCCACTACTGTGCTTTACTGAAATCTGGGTAAACTGTAAACCTTTGTCATAGCTACAAGAAAGTGTCACTGCCCATAGAAGTGGAATAGAAAAACCTAACTTTTCATGAGTTAATAACAGACACACTGTCAGATGTATCAGCTGGAAAGTCAATTAAAGTTGGCCAGTTAAATTAGGCACCTGTTAGCCTATTATTCCCAGGGTTTACTTAAGCATTTAAGTATTTATTCAAGTATTAATCTTGACACTCTTGTTCTCTTCTTCAGCCCAACTTTCAGCAGAAAGGGAATAAACTATCTGAAAAGTGTCCATACACTACAAGCAACCTTTATAGAATACAATTTAGTTCCCATCTTTGCTACCATGGTAGTTACCAGCAACATTTGTGCTGCATGTAACAATAAAGCACTGTCAGGTAGCATATTTGCTGCACATCAGGTTCTCTTTTTGAGCTACAGGGGAATTCCTGGTTTTTACTTTCCAGAGAAAGAGAGAAATCTGAGGAGGATCTAAAGGAGAAGATGCAAACAACGAGCAACATCCCCAGGAACAAAATAATAACCACGAAAGAAACAAAACAGAGTAAAAATAATCCAAAGTCTTCACTTTTTTTCAATGAATGTAAGCTTCTAGAACAGAATCAGTGGCTGATACTGCTGGAATGGGTGTGAAAGGTCTATGAGTACCTTTAAGTATCAGAATAGATGACTCACCCTGGCCTGATGTATGGCTGACAGATCCAGTGGAAAAAAGGCAACCCTTCTTTTGGCTTTTCTCCTTCTTTCTGATTAGCTATTTCTTCCTGCAGCATAGAGTTACAGTCACTTTTCCTGGAGTTCTCAGGCAATATGCTAAATAACACTTCAACTCCAGGAAACCACAAACTGAAATTCAAGCTAACAATTATTGACAGTTACATACGAAAAAACCCTCTACTAAGACAGGTGAATTGAAGCACACTTGTAACTCATAAATCAGCTTTATCCCATGTAAAGTTGTTCAGGCTTAAGGGGATGCTACTGCAGTAGACTACCAATATCAGGGTTGGTAAAGCCACAAAGTTCCAGAAAAGTGACCAATGGGTGTCAACTGCATGACACATATGGCACATTCCCACCAAGTGCAGACAGTTCTGGGAGATTGGGGCCCATCTTGGTACCTGGCATCGCAGTTTCAGCTCCCTGTTGACATCTACAATCCCCTCTAGCGTCTTCACTTTCGCTAATTCTTCACGCAGCTGCTGGTAAACTTGAAGCCTGAGGCAAATCCCAAACATCAAGTCATATTTAGACTGAGATCAACTAAACATATCTTTATAAAAGTTTCTTATAGATTTTTCCTAGTGCACTTGCCTTTGGTAAAAGCCTATGTTCTTCCCTCTAACTCCAGAGAAAAGCACACATACCTCTTTTCCAGATAAATACTTGGAATACAACCAAGGTACTTTGAGATAAGTTCACATGAATGTATAGTGCACCAGCTGCTCCTCAGTAACTGCCCATGGCCATGCTTTTGGTCCACAACAAATGCAAGAGCACTTTGCTTCACAGTGAACAAGGAGTGAGTTAACTCATGCTTGCCATGAGGGGCACGTGTGCATAAGGGGAATTACCACATGGCAGCTACTGCGCTGTGAGCTCACACCCCAGCTTGTCTTGGGGCAGTTTGTTCATTCCCCATGCCCTGTTTCCCAGATATGATGTGAAGGGTAAAGGCCTCAGCCCACATCCTCTCCAGCCAGGTCCAGGAAAGAAAACCTTGCAGAACACTCGTTCTGGCCCATCAAATCCTTGTCCAGAAAACCTAGACACTTGATAAGCAGGATGAGCCCTAAAAACATTAAGAGTTCTCTGGAGATACTCACGTGTGATGCCAGAGCTTGAAGAGATGAGCCCTAACGTAAGACAATGGACAAGGGTACTTCTGCACTATCTCCAGATACTCCTCAGCCATCTCCCACACCAAGGGGTTTCGGCCTTCAAACAAGGCTGGATTATGAAGATTACCTTCTAGGGAATAAAAAGAAATACTCAAACTTTCATTTCAGGATTGAAACAAAAAACAAAATCTGGAGATTGATCAGCTCTGTCTGTTGTAATTCTACCAGCCAGCCACAGACACATCACCCATGTACTACTCACAAGAGGGACACAGGATCCGTAAAACTCTAGCCTCACCTCAGGACACTGTATTTCACTATACAATTCTTAATTGAGCCCAACTGCACATATCTATGTCAGGATAGGTGCAATTGTGCAAGAATTGTAACAGAAAGCTAGAACTTGTTTCGCTCAGGAAGACTGCAAGATGCCTTCTCAAACGGGTTAGATGTTTTTTTTCTTCCTTCTGCCTGTCAGAGAAAGTTGCAGGGAGAAGTGAACAATCTCTCTTTCTCCCTAGTATGCAGAGAGATAACATGTTTGCAGATGTGTACAAGGCCTCCTCAGGCCAGAGAGGGTGGGAGGGGAGAGAGAAGACACAAAAAGCCTTGGAGAGGGCGGGGCGTTGCTTTTTTTTCCCCTGGGGCCCTGGTGTGTGCACCATCGTTAAGAAGTGGTCCTTGCATCTGAAATAAACCTTTTTTTTAATCCTTCAACTGCCTTGGCGTTCTTGGGAAGAATACCCGCATATGTTTTACCTTACAATCTAATTAAAGTACAATTTCTAGAAAGGCATCTAACCTTGACACAAAGACAGGAAAAAAAATAATAAATGGAGAAATCACCACTTCTGTTGTCCAACGGTTAAATACTTAAACAACAAGTCTTACCTTATGTCTGTATTGACATTTGTCTGGCCTAAGTTTACAGATACAGCTTCTCACTATGCTTTTCTCTACTGGCTTCACAAGCCTTTTGTTAACAAGTATTTTCTAAAACCAAGATTCTACAATCCCCCAGAAAATATCCTTCATTGCTGTAACTGTGTGAGTGATTGGAAGCTCTTTCTGATGCCTATCCTAGTTCTTCCCGTAGGAAGTTATGTCAATTCTTTCTTGTCCCAACCCAACATGAAACATCTGCAGAATATTAATCCACAGATGCACTTAGTTAATTAAGAACCACTCAAAATCTGTTCCATTGATTAACAAATGTAATGAAAATATTCCAGGAAAACAGGAGTCCCCTATGCCTTTGCCAAGTAATTAGATTTGAGCTGTTCAGTACTGCAAGTCCAGCACAACAATTCTTACAAATCTTAAGTGATTCCTGGTCCTGCTAAGAGATGGTCAATATAAGAGGAGAGAGAATGGCCACTCCACTGTCAATCAAAGCTGTTTACCAAGTCAATCTGACATAAGCTTTTAATAAATGTATATGGGGTTGCTAAGAGAATAAGAAACAGTTTGTATTCTCATCTGTTACGAGTAAGAGTTCATTTTCTTTACCTGCACTCATGACGCCATGTACTCCTGTCTTACGGATACATTCTTCCACGTCACTGAGACACTGGATGTTTCCATTTGCGAATACAGGAATGTTTACAGCTTTTCTATACCAATGAATAAAAGAGATGCATAAAACTGAGAATTTGAGTCAACCTACAAATTCTCCTCCTGTCACACAAATTTGTTTGCTCTTCAATGTCACTGCACACTCTGCTTAAAATCCAGTGTGTTAGCAGGAATTCACTAAGACTGGTACTGCTCACTGCTCACCTGACAGCTTGAATGTGCTCCCAAGATGCCACACCAGCAAGTGGTCCTTTCTGTTCCTTAGTACGGCCATGCACAGTCAGCAGCTGGAACACAAAATTACATTTACTTTTCACAGGTATGAAACACTGGAACAAATCCGCTGACAAAAATTTCCTGTCACCCTATACACTTCATGGATGCACTGAATTCCCACTGCTATTTCAACAGTGCAGGCAGTTTAGCATCACAGAAAGATGTCAGCAGCTCACCTACCATGGCATGGTCTTGGGCTCCTTTCAGTTTGTTATTCCATGGCATGACAAGATTGTACCATGGGAGAACCTACAGATTTCCTTTTGCACTGGATTCCATTTGTGATATATTGATCTAGCTTTCTTCTCAGCAGAAGGTCCAAATACTGTCACTACTGGCTCTAACTACAGACCATCTCTTCCAGTTTAACTGGAGTTAGATCCAAGAAGGCTGCCTCTTTCTTCAGCAGTGGTGGTCATCTTCGATATTCTTTTTTTCTACAGTCCTACACTGCCTCCTGCAGCACTCTGGAAAACTGAGATGCTCAAGCACAGTAAAGGATGCAGTGATTACAAGAGACTCTGAAATCATCATGTCTCCTGTATCATGCTATTGACCTGCTGCCTGGCACTGCAAAAACACATACTCACTGTATCCTGTTTGCTCTGTCTGCAAAACAGTGCAGCCTATTCATCTCCACAGTACACCAAGAACTGGTCATCAGATACTTGACACAAAGACATGTCCAACGCAAGAGTACAGGGAGCAGCTGCCTCCTTACCTGGCAGCCAGCTTTCTCCAGCATCTGTGCATACTTCACTGTCTTGTCAATGTCTGGGAAAACGCGGATTTTGCATGTGATGGGAACAGAGAGCTTCTCGTTAGCCAGTAAAACTGAGAAAGATTGAAAGGACAGGTAAGTGGGCTTCACAATGCTATGAAAAGTGTCTACTCTCCTCAAGATCTGATACCATGTGTAGTATGGAAAAAGCCTGAGAAGTTAATGCTGTGTAATTCTCACACCTTAAAAAATCAGCAGTGTCCTCCGCAATCCTTATTGCATAGGTTATTCAAGTGACAGTAAAACATAAAGCACAAAATCTGCATTCTAACAAGGTGGCATAAAATAGTCACCATTTAATAGCCCTAATGTTTCCACCCCATCAAACCTTCACTTTCAAGGACCATCCCCTCAAAACTTAATTACTGATACAAGGTTAATTATCATCACAAGCTATTGTACTCCTCCAGTGTTAACACTTGCTTGTCTACCTTTCCTATGAAAGGTGCTTTGCTTCTTTGCAAATTATCACCCAAATAATCATGACAAAGTAGAGTCTTGTCCATGGCAAGCAGAGGCTTGTCAACTGAGGCAGAGTGTGGACCCGAGTAAGTAGTAAATGTAGATCACAGAGTCAAGGTGAAATCTAGAACATGTTAAACTCCTATAGTTCTTACACAGTGCATGGAATCACAAAAATACTAAAAAAGGGAGCCAATAGGAAAACACTGAGTAAGGGTATCTCTGAAATTCTCTTCTCTTCCAGACTTTGGATGTACAATGTAGGAAGTCACCTGCTGTCTTCTAACGCAAATCCTACGAGCTCCAGTGATAAGTACTCCCTATCACCCTTTCAAAGGAGCACACAAGCAAGGTGTACATAGGTTCAGGCAGAAAAGAGAACTCCAACATTTCAAAGGCAGCTGGGGAAGAAGGACGAAGAAGACCACAGTCTAAAATAACTCTCCTACTAGACAGCCTCAGTTCCCACCCAACTAGATGACCTGAGCTCTATTCACATCTTGAGCCTATTCTGATTTCCATATTTCACAACAACCACATTACATGCTGGGCAAGGAAGCACCATCTCTCTTCCCAGGTTCTCAGCAGTGTCTTTGTGCCAAACAGCACTCAAGATTCCTCAGACCACAGGGAATGCAAACAGAAATAAGACTCTAACTTCATGGTTCAGACACTTGCTTCCAAGTGGGGTGGAGGCACATTCTCAGTTCTACACAATGACCAAAACCTTGCTTTTTACATCAGTTACAAATGCATGTCTTAAAAAAATGTTCACAACAGCTACTGAGAGCCTGAAAACAACCTACACAAATTAGGAGAAGAAAGACATGTACTCTGCTGTGGACAGACAGAGTACACTGAATTGATCAGAAAAGGGTAACTGTGACTCCAAGCAGAAACCTGTCTCTTGGCACCTGAGAACTCCAAAGTGAAAAAGTAAGGTACTGGGAGTTCTGCTGTTTATAGAGTTGGAGAGCCACTGAGCCATCATATGAAACTGGAACTTAATTGACTCACTTTCACCTAAAATTGTTTTCAGGTACTGAAGACTTTTAACAGATCTAGTATGAGTTTGCAGTGGGATACCACCAAGTATCTTGAGGGTGCCACTGTATTACAGCAAGAAAGAAAGAAAAAAAAAAACAATGCAAAAAACCCCCCAAAACCTAAATACAACCCTCCCCAAAGAAACATGCTGCACCTCCTTTCCCCAAAAATCCCTAAAGCTCCTCTCAATGATGTGTTCTTTCAATTCCCTCTCTAAATACTTACTCATTCTCTGAAGAAGATCCCACTCCTCTTGCAGAAATGCTCCGTAGTGACCTATGATAAAATAGCATAAGACAGATTTGTGCAGAGGAGTAAGATCCTGAAGCACACAGCTCTCATAAACACTCACATACAAAGATCTAGACACTCATATGCCTCATCAGCAGAAACAGAGTTGCTCTGTCCTGCCCCAACTGGAAGTTGGATCATTCTGTTGCCCCTGCCACACTAGATTTACAGGGTAAACAAGGAATCCCCGCACCCTGCTTTCACTGGTACTCCCTAGGGCTGGTGTGTTGACACTGGCAGCTCAAAGTCCAACTTTCAGAGGTTTATATCAGATGTTTAAAAAATCCAGTTAGGATAAAAGCTGGTAAGACTGAAAGATCTGTTTGCTCTGTACGCCACTGATCATTTCCTACTAGTCTTTGAAAGACATTTTAGAAGAGGAATGGGCATTTACTGAATACATTTTCCTCAACATCCTAACTGATCCCAAATTTCCAAACACAGGCTTTGGTTTTCAAACATGTAGTATCTGTAAGGGTGTAAGCAGGTGTCCTCTTCTACACTACTGTGAATAAACTCTGTGCAAGTATCCAGAAAACAGGAGATGATAAATGTCTGCATGATGTAATTTTAAATGTAGTTTTTCAAAATTAGGCTGTTTGAGCAACTGAAATCAGAAAGAAAATCAAGCTCTTACTAAGAATACTTTTTGTGAAGGATATTCTAGACACAGGAGCTGGCACTTAAGAGAAATGGGAATTAATTATTAGTATATCTAATTTTTGCTTTAGGTACTACAAAGCATTACCTGTTACAGTGGGTATAAATAAGTCTGACTTCAGCAGTTCTGCAGCTCCTCCCCAAGGCTTGTCCCTCTTCTCGTATTACTGCCAACGTTCACATTTGGAACATGCCATTTCTCTGTTTATTCAGGGTTCAGGTTTGCACGTACCTCTCTTTGCAATCATTTGGGGGCAACCCAAATTTAGGTCTATGGCATCACAGTAATCCTGAGCCAACAGCGCTGCCTGGACAAACACTTCAGGATCATTGGCACAGAACTGTGAAAACCAAAGAAAAGTGGAATAATCAGGCAATAGCTTTCTTCAGGTTGTCCTGGTTTGAGATCCCTAAAATCCAATTCCCGAGTCCAAGCCCCCCTCCCAGGGATTTCTCGAGTCAGCTGATGGTCCCCCCACCACAAGGTACTGACAACACATTATGATGTAGTTATGAAGCAACTACCTGCTACATAAAACAGGCATAATATGCACAGTTAATAACAGCAAACACCATTTCTCAAACTGATCAAGGGAAGTCAATTGATACAATCTTTTTGGACTTCAGTAAAGCATTTGATGCTGTTTCTCACAATCCACAGCTGGATAAACACATCACGTGATGGGTGAACAACTGGCTCACAGGTCAGGTGCAAAGGGCTACAGTAAGTGGGGTGACATCAGGTTGGAACTGGTCACTATTGGGGTTCTGCAGGGCTCCATCCTCGGTCCAGAGCTCTTCAACATCTTCATGACTTGTAACTTTGCCAATGATACTAAACTGGGAGGAGCTGTAGACTCCCTCAAAGGCAGGGAGGCCCTACAGAGGGACCCTGACAAATCAGCAGGCTGGGCAATCACCAGCCATATGAAGTTTAACAAAGATGAGTGCCAGGTCCTGTACCTGGATGAGGTGATGCTGTGTGTACGGACAGACTGGGGAATGAGATGCTGGAGAACAGTGCCAGGAAAGGGACCTGGGGGTTCTGGTCGGTGGCCAGTTGGACATGAGTCAGCAGTGCCCTGGCAGCCAGGAGGACCAGCTGTGTCCTGGGGGCAGTTTGGGTGCCACAGTATAAACAAGATTAGAGAGAGTCCAAAGGAGGCTACGAAGATGGTGAAGGGTCTGTAGGGGCCAGATGAGAAATGGCTGAGGTCACTTAATTTGTTCAGCCCCAAGGAGACTGAGGGGAGACTCCACAGCAGTCCAAAACTTCCTCATGAGGGGAAGGAGAGGGACATCACCGATCTCTGCTCTGATGATCAGTAATGAGGAACAGCTGGAGCTGTGTCAGGGCAGGGTCAGGTTGGATCTCAGGCAAAGGTTCTTCCCCCAGAGGGTGGTTGGGCACTGAACAGGCTCTCCAGGGCAGTTGTCACGGCCCCAAGGCTGCCAGAGCTCCAGGAGTGGTTGGACAATGCTCTCAGGCACAGAGTGGGATTGTTGGGGTGTCCTGTGCAGGGCCAGGAGTTAGACTTTGATAATCCTAGTGTGTCCCTTTCAACTCAGGATATTCTATGAAAAAAAAAAACCCAAACAAAACCAGTGACACTTACCAGCTAAAGATCCTCAACCTTCAAATGACAAAATGAGAAAAATGAGCATTCAAGAGGCAAAGAAATATTTGATGAATATTTTACATGTGGTACTCTAGAATAAACCAGAACAACTCTTAAAATTCCCTGTAGAACAAATAGCTGCAGCATTTTATCACATCAAGGTGGTGCAGAGGAAAAGAGTTACCTGTAGTATCCCTGGGTCTTGAGACAACTCAAACTTTGTAGATACTAATAAGCACTACTGTGCCTAAAATGAATTCCCACTAGCATGGAATGTGAAACAGACACAGGGACTATTAGTCAAATGCTCAGTCTTAAATATAATTTACATTTAAAGCACAGTGTAAAAATAAAATTAAGAAAAAATAGATTAATTTGAAACTGCTTTGTTGAAGAGGACAGAGCCAGACTATTCCTCTCATTTATGCTTTTAAACAGATTTTCTAAAATTCATTATTAACAAAAATCAATGCCATCACATCTTTAAATAAACTTGAAACAAAATTTGAACTCAAACACTTCTGAGCAGAAAGTGTTACCTAAACCTATCGCACTACATAAATTATGGCTGACACCAACTAAAAAAAAATCACTTGCTTTCTCTGAGATGACTGAAACAATGGAAAGCCTCCAACCAAGCCACATAGTGAGGATGTTTACACTGTTAACAAAGCCTACAGAGCAAGCTGAGCTCAGATGTACCTCTGCCTAATCTAATCCCAAGAGTCTGTGACCAAATCTGTAAGGATTGCTGCACTAGGTCAATCCAAAGATTACTCTACTTAGTTCTGTACTTTATGTCCAATAGCAGTGAGTGGGAAGAAAGATAACACAGCAAGCTCACAGTAAGTGACCCTCTTCAGGCAGTCGCCCCTGGAACACACAGCTTACTGAGCTGAAGATCTGTGACTTACAGCTTTCTAAGACGACTTGAATTTCTTGTATTTTTCTGTGGCAAAAGAAACTTCCCACACATGAATAATATACCAGACCCTGAGATTAGCTCAGTCGGTCAAAGCACGGTGTGAATAACACCAAGGTTGTGGGCTGCAGTAATGAATTCTGCAGTTTATAACTATCACTACACTTACTGGATTCTCATTTGTCATCTTCAAGTCAGTAATACTTCCACTGACTTCTCTCATCTCTTCCAGGGTGGAGTCCTCACCCATTTAAGTGCTCCATGTGTGGAAATCAGCCATTCCTCTGCTCATGACAACTGTCTTCCCCTGTATTATTCTCCAGCTCCACAAGCCATTCTCCATCTTTGGGATAGAGTGAAGTACCTGAACATCACACAGTACTCAGGAAGCAGAAGCAAAACATGCTTTAAGCCTTCCTATCTTCCTTGCGTCCTTTCTCTATAGCTAAGCACCGAGCTTGGTGTTTCAGAGAGCTACTCAAAAAACTGTGATTCTCCCTGAGTGGTATAAAATCTGGGGGACACCTTGGCTCCACAAGACCAGTTGTAATCTGTCTCTAAAAATGAGGTGCAGGGGACTGAAACCCTGTGAGAAGTCCAGTGCTCCAGGCCCCTGTAGTTAAGACACCAAATTCTCTCGTACACGAGATGAACAGAAAAACACACTTATCTTCATGAACTAAGTATTGTCAGGGGTATTTACGTGAAGAAATGAGATTTCTGTCGTCCTACACAACCACGTTAAAATCTGAATGAACCTGACTAGCTTCAACTCACGCACATTTGGAAAACGCCTGGATGTGTTAATATGAGCAGGGAGGAAGGCGCGGGCGCGTTTGGCAGTGCTGACTTGCGTTCGCAGCGTTGCCCAAGAGCGGCATGGCACGGTGAGCCCGGGGCAGCTCCTCCGGCAGCCAGGGCGGGGGCCGCGCTCACCTGCACGATGAGCGGGCGATCCTCGGGACAGGCCTCGCCGTAGAGGTTCTCGCGGCGGTAGTTGGCGTCCCTGAGGAAGACCTGGGCGTGCAGCATCGGCGTGTAGCAGAGCTGGGCGCCGTGGCGGCGGCTCAGCAGCCTCCAGGCCAGCTCGCTCTGGTCCACCATGGGCGCCACCACGTAATGGGCGCTCCGCAGCGTCTCCCTCCAGAAGGCCTCCCCGCGCAGCTTCGGCATCTCCCGCGCGGCCGCCCGTGCAGCGCTGCGGCCGCCGCCGCCCCGCGCCGCCGCCCCGGGGCTCGGCCTGAGGCCCGCGGGCTCCGCGACCGCTGGGCCCGGGCCGGGCCCCAGCGCTGCCGGACGGTGCCACCGCCATCCCGCTCCGGCCAGCGCTGCGGTGCAGCCGCGCGCCGTCCCCTCCGGAAACCGCGGCGCTGGCAGCAGGGGCCCCGCGCGAAGAGGCCCGGCCGCGGGGGCCCAGCGGCGCCTGAGGGGCGGCTCCCCCGCGGTACCGGGCACCCGCAGGGACCCGCCCTCCCCTGTCCCTGAGGCCGCCCCTGCAGGGCGGGAGACCCGAGGGCGGTTTCTTTGGGCCCTTCGGCCGCTGCCCCAGCAGGAACCGAGGGGAAGCGCCATCAATGAGCAGCGCAGGAGCTCAGACTGAGTGAGGGGCTTGCCCTGTCCTTGGTGTCGGATGGCCAGGGCAGAGAGGTCGAAATTATCGAACCGGCTGAACCAAACATAACAGCAAACATGGCAAAACTGCTCATTCTGCCTCATTTTATAAAGCTACTGACCATCACAAGGATGAGCAGAGTGGAGGATTTCTACTTTTCTCAGCCAATACCTTCCAGAACATCAAAAGTGCTGCCATCTCCAGTCAAAACATCAGTATAATTTGAGTCATAGGGCTTTCTTTCTTCAAAAGGGAAAAACTCAAAATCATTATGATACTATAAAAAAGCATCAGAACCTAAGCAGGGTTACACGTACACTCCAATTGCTCAGTAAGTTTGTTAAAGTCTATCTATTCACAGCCCTTACAGTTCAAGTTCACTGTCAAAGCCTACATTTTTCTCCTCCCCAACTTTCTAGCACTCATGGCTGTGGTGAACTTGCTGCAAGAAATAGTTAAGTTTCAAGCTTCTAATTCTTCTCTACCATCTTTCGTTGCCCTCAGCAATGTAAACAACCAGTTCTGCTATTTTAAATACACAGCCTCTCCAACCCTCCTTCAACAGTCCCAATTGCCTCTCATGCAGCTGCTCCAGGGATATTTTTTCTTTCTTTTGACCCCAATATGCTGGCATGATGTCTTATCTTCAGTTATGGTAATTAAGTGCAGGAGAAACAAACACCTACTTCCTTTATCACTATTCTACCTTAAATCTTTTGGGTTTTACTTGACCTCCATCTCAGCACCAGAAAACTTCTCTACTTCTTCTGTCTAATAAGTGTATAGAGTCAGAGGACTGTTCTTCAGTCTTGAGATTAAGACCAGCATGATCTTAACCTATGAGAAGGTAGCTGAAAAGGGAGATGGAATGTATCAGCTGACAAGTCCCCACTTCACGTTCACAGAGAAGAGCAGGTATGAAAGACTTCTGCCTTTCTCTTCTCAAAACAAGCAACTGCAGTATTGGATTTTGCATTCTGACATTATTATACTACCTCTGTCTGTCTGATGGGCTACTGAGAAACAACAGGCAGTACCAGCACTAATAAGGTTTTTATTTTTTGGCACACTGAATTCAGCAGCCAGTTATATAATGGCTTAACAGGGCAGCAGCTCATAACTAGACAATAATGGGAAAAAAACAGAACAAAACCAAACATCTGCTTTTCAAATAACCCCCACAAGAACACTGAGAGCATATAAGCTGTCAGTAATGCTTGATCCTTCTATGACTAAGCCAGTATCTTCAAGCTCTGCTTAGATGAAACCATGCACATTTGTTATACAGAGAACTTGTCCAAATCCTGCTCTGACAGATGGGACAGCATTAGTCCTTGCTCCCTCCACACAACTCATTCAGAGACATTAAACACTTTAGTAGAGAAATATTGTACCTGTTTGCCCAAAGTTTAATTACTCCTTTCTTTTTCCTTCTAGGTTTTCAACACAAGTGGGATTCTTTCAACTCCTTTTTTTCGGGCTCACTACAATTGCCAGTAGTTAAACCAAACCCAACCAGTCCCCATCTGTTTTATGTAGTACCCTGTGCCAATATGTGCAGGGACAGGGTACAGGAGATCTGATGAAGCCCCATGGAATGCACACAGTTCATAGCCACTTCAGCACTGGATTCTTTGCAGCTGTAAGGCACGTCCCCTTCCCACGTTACCCACTTTTCTCCTTCTGCTACTAACACCTAGTCCTCACACCTAAAACTTCACAGCATTTATACCCATTGCCTGTCTAACCCTCTCACTGACCCTGAGGTAGATGCTGTTGTCCCATTTTACAGATCAGGAAACTGAGACAGCAGTATTTATGGCTTGTCCAATACCACAAGAGCCCGAATTAGAGGCTGAGAGTTTTCACTTCAATATTGTGGTTGTATATTGATTGTATCTAAGGTACCAAAATCACGGCAACAAGAAGCCATGCTCCAGTATACTAAGTCTTTATTATTATTATTTCTCTAGACTCCAAATCAGATATGCCAACAGCAGTTTTTGCTTGATACCAAGAAATGAGAGATTCCAGGTGAAACACGAAATTAAGAAATGGTGGTAGAAAATAAGACAAAAAGCCAGCTAGTGATCAATTCTGTTTAATACTAGGAAAGCCAAAGAGAAAAAGACACTCTTCAGACCCAAAAGTATTAATTAAAAGAAAAAAAAAACAAGAAAAAAAAAACCCAAGACATTTCAAAATGGTTTAAGCTGACATTATGTTGTTTTATTTCAGATTTCACAAAAGAAATACTTTATAAAACTAAAACCAGTTAACCCAGCCACTATCAACAGAGGGTGGTATAAGCAAAAGACACTAGGTCAGAACCTGCAGTGAAGAGCCATCTGTTCCTGTCACTGAAACGCTCCTGTACTACCAAGATGCTTCACTGGGGGATGAAGACAGAGCAAACTGGGGTTTTACAGCAGTTCTGAGAGGCACAATAGCTCCTCCTAGTTGGTGCTTTGTTGCTATCCAGGTCTCCTCTGTATCATAAGTGTAGCAAGGATTTACTGATTTTGGAGAGGACAGATGCAGCATAGCAAAGGCAAGAAATTTTTCAATTGAATTTTACGCAAGTTTCCTTTAAAAAGGTACTATGTTTTAAAATCATACCATCAAACTGATTACTTGGTTAACTTATGTGGGATCTCCAGTCTCATTACTGAAAGGAAAATGAATACACAAGGCCTAAGCAAGCCCTGTGCTAAATAAAATATACAGAGGCTTCTTAGATACTTGTATGTTTGCCTGAGCTTTGGTTATATGAGAGCAGGGGTGGGAGGATTAATTCAGTTGTTAAGGAATTCTATTCCCTGCCCCCACATTCCAAATGTTTGGCGAGAGTGGAGGTGGGAGGGAATAAGGTAAAGCAATAATCTTAATGCTTTACTAAGGTTCTGATACAGGAGGGCACAGAACCTTGCACAAATACAAACAAAGTACCGGCCTAGGAACACCTTTGCCCAAGTTAAGGCTGTTCAATACAGGGGCATCTGTCAAACCATCCACCCTATCCCCCCAGGCCCCTCTCTCCTAAGAAGAATGGATGATGGCAAGAATCTTTCTTTCTACCTTTTCCTTTCTGAATAGGGCAGGGCAGTGGGAGATAAAAGAACAAACCAAACAAGAAACCAGACTATTCCAAAGATGCACTTTTGTTTAACAAATGGGCAAGTTTCCCTTGTAGGATAAATCTTCCCCTCCAAAAAGGGATGTTTCTTTTCTCCTATAACCCATGATAAATTAAAACCAAGTAAGAAGTCTCTGGTTTGACACAATAAATACTTAGAATATAGCAAATTAAAAAATATAGTTACAAAACCCTCAATGGAATTCTCTTTCTGACCTAAACTGCAGACAGATTCTTCACAGACAACAAGTATCTCCAAAATCAGCTGCAGCTCCACTCCTCTCTCTGCTCACTAGGCTTGGTCAACAAGTGCTATCACATACCCTTTGGAATACTGTTAAGACAAAAACAATATAGAGCACAAGAAATCTACTCCTAGATTTGCTTTTCATACTGCCAAGGGTGTAGGAAGCAACCATCGGGGGGAACCCTCATAGCAGTGCACAGTGACAGAGTCACAGCACTACAGTAACACGGACAGGGTTACTAGGGGGAAAAACAGCATAGGAAAGGAAAGAGATAGAACCCATAAAAGTTGGGAAAAGATAAGCAAGAAAGAGAGAAAAAAAGACCAGTCGAGTACAGCTGGACTTCCCAGTTCTGGCAGCAGAGCAGATGAGATGTTGAACAATAGGAAGAGTTCCTTGGGGTCTGTCATAACTAGGAATGTCGTTGGCATTTTCTTCACCGACAGTGAGTAAGCAGAAGTTAACCCTCCCTGACACTGACACGTGGCTCTGCCAGTGAGCTGTGGATGATCCCAATAATCGATTCAACACCAACTCCCTCCAGCAAGGTGCGGTGATCCCCTTCAACAACGTGGACAGATACTTTCCCATCACATACCTGCAGAGACACAAAAAACCCCAACTTTTCATTCACAATTTACAACCAGTTGGTCATCTAGCTGGTTTGGGTTTGTCAGTCTTTTAAGTTACTCATAGTTTACACCACTGTCTCTACTAAATTCAGTTAAAAACAGCACCAGTTTTACCCCGACACATTTTCATAGCTTGGTTCCAGGGCACTGTTTGGAAAGTGTTTTAAAGCACAGTAGTGTGACAGCCTGGCAGGCAGTCCACTCAAATATAATCTGGGCAGGACGTTAGCCAACCTGGTACCAAAAGAATAATTTACCTACAATATCAAAGAATAAAGACAAAGTAGCTACTTCCAAGTCCTTAAGAAAACCAAATAAACACCCCCTTTCCCCACTATCTTTCTCCCACCACCATAAGTCTTTCTTTAAGGTCATTATGTAACCTTAAGAACATGTAAATTAGCCTGGAATCAATAATGACTAAGTTAGAAGTCTGAAAAGATAGGAGATGCCAGAAACAGGAAGAGAATTCTGAAAATCACTTCCTTTTCCCTGGCATTTGCACCATAAGACACTTAACCCTTCTATGTGAGCAGGCGCTATAGAATAGTGACCTTACCTGGACTACAGGCCACAACCCTACTTTTTTTAGGCCCACAAGAAACCCACTGCTAACTACTAACTTCTAAGTGGTCCAGAAAAGGTAACTGAGAAAAAGCCACCTTTACTGTCAGAAGGCTGACACTTGCTCTTTAGGAGGCTTCCCCCATTCAGTGGACAAACTTTAGGATCTATAGTGAAAGAAGACTAAAAGTTACTCTCTTTTAACATCTTTATCATCCAAAGTAATTCTAGAGGGCTGCAAGAATCAGCTGTAGAAAACATTATCCACTATAGAAGCTTGACCTTCTGGCCCTCATTACCCACAGAAAATGCCTGGAACCAATCCATGCATTTGCTTTTTCGGACTTCTAATTCTTGTTAGAGCACAATAGCTGCAGAGCAATAATTTCTTTCAGGTTGGTTTTGTCCATTTTTCCTCAGTAAGGATGATGATTTTCCATGTTTTTCTTTGGATCCCCCAAATATAGGAGAAACTCAACAGTCACCAGTGGACCTGAGACTGACCTCTGAGAGTTTGTAGTCTCTTCCCAGACCTTCCTCATATTCATTGTGAGACTTTGCCCGCATCAGTGTCACATTCCCATGATACTTGGAGTCTGGTATATACTTGTCAGCAGCCTTCAGTTTATGGTAAAATGAAGTAGCAGCAAAGCTGAGTGCTTCACGATTGATGTTTGTATGAATTTCAGTTATCAGGTCTACAGCAGCATTCACACGAGCCTCCAGATTTTTCAGGGGCAGAAGAACCTCCACCAGCTGGAAATATTAACATTTTTTTTACATTAGTCTCGATAGCTCAGAATCCATCTCCATTAGGCAACAAACCACACCTCTCTTGTGCAATATTAAGAAATATATGTATCTACTTTTTTATATATATATTTATACACACACACTTTTTAAGATAGACATGTATATGCACACACATATATAAAAAAATAATAAAGATTACCTTATTGTATTCAGTGCCTGTAAATTGCTGAACAAAGGCACATAATGCTTCAGTCTCCAATGCAGCCTCATTTCCTTGGGTCAGTTTGGCTCTGTAGCTCTGAAAAAGAGAAGAACACAATATGAACATGAAAGGGATGTGCCCGATCCTGAAAGTCAGATAAAAACAATTAAGAACAAAGGGTATGAACTGGGGAAAAAAGGGAGGGGGGAGTCCCTTGAGGAGAGATTAGGAAGCAAATCCAGGGGTGGCAATTGCCAAGAGCCAAGTATTCTCTAGAAAGTACAATGCAAATGGAAGGGAAGCCTTAAGCAAGGTTTCCTAGCACCACTACACGAGGATCTTGACTTGCAGACACCAGGATCTTCCAGAAGACATACTAATATTACGATTTATCACAGCGAGAGCAACACTTGTGCCTGAGCTCTTGCCAATTAATGAAGACAACCCGTTATACACTTCTACCCTTCAGCCATCTCTAAAGCATTCACTGTCTACAGCTGTCTCCCAACTTCCCTGTCGAGAAGGCTGTCAGCTTTTCAGACTGCTCATATGTAGAATACTAAGCTCCAAGAACGTGAGCCCTGATGAGAGAGGATGGTCCCCAGACAGAAGATTTTCTTTGTGTCCCTTACCTGAGTATATGCTGCCACAAAGGAATGAGACCCATCAAAGAGGAATAAACTGTTGAGTGCATGGGAAGCATTTTGTTGTGCTTGCAGCTGGGAGCACATTTCAAAGGCTACACAGGCACCGAAGGAGTATCCAGCGATGCGGTAAGGCCCTTCAGGCTGGATCTGCTTCATGCAGTCAATGTAATAGGCTGCCAGGCTCTGGATGCTGTCCAAGGGAGCAGCTAGAACACGGAAGTGAGTTAGAAACAGACTCTGGTGAAAAGATACTGGCAGAGACAAATATGTTTTCGCGCACTCAGAAACAATCCTATTGGAAACATTCAGGTTATTGTGCAGGTAAATTACTAAATTATGGTTAAAAACTTGCAGTTTGAAAAACCAGTAGTAATACTCCTGCTTTCCGAGGACAGGTGGAATAGTATGCCTCTTTTTTCCCCATACATAAGCTCTTCAATCTAACCTATTATTCCTCATGATACTTGGGGATGTTTGACATGACCCTATGCAGACTAATAGGCCCTGATACTTGTCCATGAGAGTTTAATAGTCTAGAAACAAAGCACTCTCTGTAAAGCAACTACAGTTCAGAATGTTATGTTTGCATTCAAAGTGCTGAAGAACTGAGATACCTTTTGTACACTGGAGCCCATAGCAGGGCATGTGAAGTCTGGAGGCGAGAGTGTAGAAAACTGCAATGGATCCTTCAATGGGGTGAACAAGGAAAAGAGGGCGCTCTGTGCTCTGAACATCATTGAGACGGGTGATTGTTGGTCCTTCTGGGTTCACTAACAAGTTGTTCAAATCTAGTTTTGGAGGTTCACCCAGGCCTGTCTTCGTCAGCGGGGACGACTTCAGCTCTTTGAAGGAAAGCACACCAAACACAATTAGCTTCAGGATCAGTCTTGGTCATGTAGCCACAGTCCTAAAGGAGAAACTCAGGGCTGCTCTAGATTAGCCCATTGGCTCAGCACATCATCAGACACAGACATAAGGATCTTCCTATTGTCAGTTTCTCTGCAGCAAGGGCACATGCTTTTAGCTTACTATAAGCATGACATTACATTGTTTATTCCCCAGAGAAGTAAAAGGTCTCAAATTGCATCGTGCACACAGCCACATAAGAGTACTCATGCATGCAGATGCTAGCCAGGCAAGAAAGCAGCTTTCACACTTGCTCTTACACCCTGCCCCCAGGAATGATGGGCCTGACCCAGTGGTCAATACACTCCTGTGACATGTCTGTCACTTAAAAGCTGTTCAGCTATAACCTTATTTCATTATCCAACTGAGGTTTATGTCACTTAGACTGAAAGCAATGGATTGCAAGCTTAATTATTTGGACTCAGGTGACTGGTAGCAACCCTAATCCAGACACTGTACCCTCTGCTGTCTTGGACTTGGAAGAAAGTTCACGCAGTTTGTTGATTGTAAGGAGTCGGATTTCTCTCATGGTCATAACGATGTCATAGTCTCTCTCCAGTGTCTGGCGCACCTCCACTCCCATCAAGGAATCCAAGCCCAAGTCAGCCAAGGAACTGTCAGCATTCAGACTACTCACATCACGGACACCTGAGAACAAAACAGCACACTAGCAGTTTCTTTTCAGCTCTAGGCCTCTCTAGCAGCCTTCTTCAGTTCCTTTTTTCTCCTAAAATCTCAATAAACTGCAGCTACAGAGAATTACCTTTCAGGATCATCTAATACTTTCACAAGTTACCTCTTCTGGAACCCACATCTTGTCATATGGGATCTAGTCTTTAGAGTACACATTAAATGTGCTCAGATTTATGACAGGGGATACATCAGTCCCAGATAAATAGCTGTGAACATTTTCACATCAGCTCTAGACCAAGTCCTGAGCAGTCAGTCAGCTAGACAAATTTCACATACTGGGGGCTCTAACTGAAACTGCATTCCTAAACTTAATGCAACTAATCCTGATCTACAACACGAGATGAAAGTTATCAGTGTCAATGATGGGTGATTGCTACACAATGTCTTTCACACTGGAGGAGGATATGATTCCTCTAGCCTGTAAAAGGCCTCTCATAATAACACATACAGGCCTTACCTGTAAAAAGCCTCTTAAAATAACACCTGCATCTACAGCTCTTTGCCCTATCTTCTCCCTTGTGCTGCCCCATGATGCTACCCTTCCCACCATCAGGCCTCATTACTAGCTTCTCCCTTTGTTGTCTTCGCACTTCCTCCTTCCAAACTAACTCTACAGCTGGTTATAAAAGCCATGTCTGCTCTCAGAGGCCAGATGTGCTGTCAGTGAACCGCACACAATTCTTTAAATACCACTCAGGGGACTGTCTTTCATTTATCAGTACCTCTTTTGGTAGAAAACAAAGGATCAATACACACTTCTGTCTGCAAAAGAGATAACTGAAGTGGGACACAGTAGACAGAGTTGACAGAGATTATTCCCTTTCAACATAAAAATAGGGGACACAATGGTAAAAGGAAGCAAGTTCAATACAGACAGGACGTGGCACCTGTAACACATATTTAAGCTGTGGTTACTAGATGTTCACATGGGATATCAGACAGCTGGTTAGTGAATACACTACCAGTTAGCCACTTAGTACAGAAAAGCTACTTTTTGCAGCATGGGGACATTCCAAGGTGAATGTTTGAAAGCTGGAATAGTACTCAGAAAGTAAGTAATCTATTTCCCCTATTATATACTGTCCCAGAATTTTGCTTTTGGGGGCTGTTCCTGTTGATTCTTCATTGGAGAGAAGTACCAGTCCACTTTAAATAAAACTCAAGGCACTGGAGTATATGTGTGCGCATATGTAAACACAGTAAGGGAGTAAAGCCCATACAAGAAACCAAGTGACTACTGGAGAGAAGGAGCACTGTAAATGGAAAAAAAAAAAAAAAAAAAGCAAACAGTCTCACAAGAACCACATACCCACACCACAGGAAATCAGGAGGAGATGCTGAACACAGCACCTACAGCAGTACCACTGCTTTCCAAAAGCAATGAGATGGTAGACACTGCTCAGCAGTGCTTGAGTGAGACCACTTACCCAGGATGTGAGCAACAGCTTCTACAAGATCCCGTTGACTGCCTCCTTCAGCTTTCACAGAGACCTTCTCTGCTAGGACAAAACTGGACATGACAGGATGAGGTTGATTCAGGAAGATATCGAGCACCTCCAGGCACGAGCTGATTTGCTGAGGAATCGTTCCCCCCACCACAATGTCTTTGTTTCCCATTGTCTTCAGCAAGATACCCACATCACCAATGGCTCCCCACTGGATTGCCAGGCCTGGAGGAGAAATCAGAACAAAGAACACACTAAGCCTTCTAACTAAAGTACATGGCAGCAACAAAACAGAGTTAAAAACCAGTTAAGCTAAGGCCTGCGTTTCCTTTGTGCTGTTAAATGGTCAGTGTTCATTCACATATGAATGATTCAGGATAACAGCTGGGAGGGGAAAACAGCCTTCAACATTCATTATCACTCCAGGTAAGTGCACAAGTCTCTGGTGAGCTGGTTCTCATCTGGATGTTTGGTGAGAGACATTATTCTGCATAATGAGTAAAGTCATCTTACCTGGGAGTCCATCATGATGTCGCTGCTCACAGATACGCTCCATGGTAGAATTGGCAAAGCCATAATTACTTTGCCCAGCATTACCTCTTCCACAGCTTACAGAGGAGAACACAACAAAATAGTCCAGATCTGGACACTTCTTACGAGTCACCCTGGGAGCAGAGCAGGAGAGAGAAACCTCATCAGAAAAACTTGCTATGTTACCAAGGAAGGCTAGTGCAAGACTAAAATGACTAAGTTTGATCACTTCTGTGACCACAAAAGCAGTTATTATTTGTCTCTTCTACAGACACTTACCAATCCAAATGAAGGGTGCCTGAATACTTGGGTTTGTTGACCTCCCAGAATAATTCAGGGGTTTGATTTTCAATCATGCCATCTCTAAGGACCTATGGGGGGTGGGAGGAGGGATTAAAAAAAGAAGGTGCAGGTTCAGTATCTCCAGTTTCTCTGTTTAAATACGGCACAAGGTTTCAGAAACGAGAGGATATCTCTATACAATGTATTTTTGTAACTTTGCAGTACAGACATATCCTGAATATCCCAAAATATGACACCATGGCTTTTGCTAAGTCTACTTTTTTTCAGTATTTTTTCAGTATTGCCACAGTAACAATTTTGGCAAGTTCTAAATGGGATTTTTCCTGTCCCCAGAGATCTTGGACAACATTTGTTTTATCACAGAACTGAACTTGCTGGCCAAATACTGTTGCTTCTCAGGTCAAGGGGCCAGAACCAGAAGCCTTTAGTCACCAGGTAAAACCAAAGCATAGTGTCCTTTGAAACACAGAGAACTAAAACTTTATGAAGCCTGACTGCCTTCCGTAAAAAAGTCACTTGAATGGGTGCTGCCTCTTACAAGCATTTTTCTTACTTACCACAGCTAAATTAAAGATGCCTCCAACTGGTCCAAGCTGCAAAGCTTCTTCTATCAATAGCTGTGTTCCTTCCAGTGTTCCAATATCACTGGCAGATACCAACACTTGGATTCCCAGTGCCTTCCACTCTTTAACACGTTTAGCCTGGTAGCCTACAAAAAATAAAGGCAGACACTGCCTGAGATGAAGCATTCAAACCATAAGGCTTTGGTTAACCTGCTCCTTATTTTCTGACTAGATAAGGACTGAATAGCTAAATAATTCCTGATTCAGCTACAAGAGAAAAATTGGCCAAAACTTTAAACAGTAGCTAGAAATCACTTGAATTTCAGAAATATTCTAAATAAATCAAGTGGAGAACAGAATCGGGAGAACCTCTCTCAATGATTTTTGAGCAGACTTGGAAATGCGGAGAGGTCCCAGCTGACTGGAAGCTGGCAAACGTCCTGATTTTCAAGAAGGGCAAGAAGGAGGACCCCAAAACTACAGGCCTGCCAATCTCACTTCAGTGCCAGGTAAAGTTGTGGAGAAGATTATTCTGGGAGGTATTGAAAAATACCAGAAAGACAAGGCAGTCGTTGGTCACAGCCAGCACAGTTTCATGAGAGGAAAAGCCCTGTTTATCCAACCTGATTTCCTTTTATGACAAGGTAACCCACCTGGTTGATCAAGGGAAGCCAGTTGATGTAATCTTTTTGGATTTCAGTAAAGCTTTCAATACTGTCTCTCAGTGTATCCTTCTGGACAAACTGTCCGGCCCAGAGCTGGATAAACACATCATGTGGTGGGCGAGCAATTAGCCCTCAGATCGAGCACAGAGAATGACAGTGAATGAGGTAACCCTAACCTGTCACTAGTGGGATTCCACAGGGCTCTGTCTTGGGCCCTGTGCTCTTCAACATCTTTATAAATGACTTGGACATGCGGACTAGAAGAGATACCAAGAAAGTCTGCAGATGACGCAAAACTGGGAGGAGCTGTTGACTCCCTCAAAGGCAGGGAGGCCGTGCAGAGAGACCTTGACAGATCAGACGGCTGGGAATCACCAACTGTATGAAGTTCAACAAGGGAAAGTGCAAGATTCTGCCCCTAGGTGGGGCAACCCTGTGTGTACATACAGAATGGGGAATGAGATACTGGAAAGCAGTGCCAGGAAGGGGCCCTGGGGGTGCTGGTTGGTGGCCAATTGGCCATGAGACAGCAGTGCCCTGGCAGCCAGGAGGGCCAACCATGTCCTGGGGGGCATCAGGCCCAGCATCGCCAGCCGGGCCATGGAGGGAATTGTCCCGCTCTGCTCTGCCCTGGGGCGGCCTCGCCTGCAATATTGTGGCAGTTTTGGGCACTGCAATGTAAGGAAGACATGAAGCCATTGGAGAGTGTCCAAAGGAGGGCAACAAAGACGGGAAGGGCCTTGAGGGGAAGCCATATGAGGAGTAGCTGAGGGCACTTGGTGTGTTCAGCTGGAGGAGACTGAGGGGAGATCTCATTGCAGTTACAACTTCCTTGTGAGAGGAAGAGGAGGGGCAGGCACTGATCTCTTCTCTGTTTTGACTGGTGACAAGACCTGAGGGAATGGTCTGAAGTTGTGTCAGGGGAGTTTAGGTTGGATATTAGAAAGAGGTTCTTCACCGAGAGGGTGGTTGGATGCTGGAATAGGCTCCCCAGGCAAGTGGTCACAGCATCAAGGCTGACAGAGTTTAAGAAGCATTTGGACGATACTCTCAGGCACATGGTGTGACTTTTGGGAATGGGTGCAGCACTAAGAGTAGGACTCGATGATCCTTGTGGGTCCCTTCCAACTAGGCATATTCTGTGATTCTGTGATAAGGTTGGGGGGGGGAGAAGGAAGAAGAAATACAACCGTGAAGGGAAATAAACAAGAATTCGGGTACTGGGACAGGAAAGAATGGCTAGATTAGAGCAAGGCAACAGATTATAGAGCATAGCCTGAAGTTGAGAAATATTTGATCTATGTGTTTGCGCAAGTTGTGCAATTGTGAGCTTGACAAAAGAAAGAAGAAACCTGTAGAGACAGAGATTGTATGAGGAAATACTGAAGACTATCACCGATAAGAAATCTCAACGCTGCAACTGTAATCAAACTAACACCTTAAAACTGAGTAAAAACACTTACAGATGTTATCAGATAGTAGGGTCCATCTTTACAGATGTGCTATCTAAGGAGTAAGAGCAAGCATCCACACATGTAATCTGAGAGACAGAGTATTTTTAACAAGGAGTTTATAGGCCCCTCCTTGTGGCATGTGATCCAACATGCTACAGCCACTGGACAAGTCAGTGAGGTAGCCAAATGCAGACTTTGCAGAGGGGGTAAAAAGTAAGGCTGCAGAAAAATTGTGTGAGGGAGAAAATGGGTTGATAGAATTAGGAAGCATAAAAAGGGGAAAGTAGTAGTTGGAAAAAAGGTCAAGTTAAAAGATACTTCCTCCTTTAGAATAAAGGGGACAATAGTTTGTTTAAAGTGAGATAATACACAGAGGAAAGGGAAGAAAAGAGATCAAGACATTATTATTATTTGCCAACAGAAGGCTTAAAAATGGAGAGAATTTACAAACTGAGGTCTGTTGAAAGGCAGTCAGTTTCCCTGTTCCCTTGCAATTTTTGCTTACCAGTTCGTATGCCAGAACGAGATGTCAGTATGAGCTTCTGTGCTCCTCTCTCAACCAGCCACTGTGCCAACTCAAGCCCAAATCCTCCTAAGCCCCCTGTGATGATGTAAGACTTGGTGGGTGGACAGGAGGTACGAGAGATTGCAGAGATTTTCACTGGTTCAGACTTTCTTAAAGCATATTTCTTTTCCTCTTCTTGGACCTTTCCCCCGCCGCCACAAAGGAAACAAACAAACAAACAAAACAGTTGTTACAATCAGATACACAATACATTTATCTTTCCATGCTATGCTCCTTCAGTCAATGGGAATGAACCTTGTAGAATCAGCATAGAGACTTGACAGCTACATTTGTTACAGTGTCAGCAGTAAAAACTGACCCTGTGCTGTCCTAGTTATACAATTTCAACTCAAAATGGATCAAAATATCCAATACAGTCACCTACAGAGGATGCCAGATGCATCAGAGAATCAAAGTCATTATCTCATTACCTTGATCATAACTTTGCCAATATGTTTTCCTTGTGCCATGAACCTGAAGGCAGATTCTACATCTTCTTTGTTGAAGACTGTACTCTTCAGGGGCTTTACTACACCGTCTTTTATGCCTTTCTTCAACAACTCTGATACTATTTCCCACTCTTGGTTTCCCTCATCAAATATTGAATCCAATAGGATCCCATGAAATGCCACATTCTTGAGGAAGAGAGCCATTCCTAGAAAAAGCAACTTGGTTATGACCTGATGCTGCTGACATTTCAAAACAATCTATCTTCTGCTTCAGAAACATTTCTGTGTAGGTCACAGGAGTAAAGCACTCAGATGCTTGAATTCTACATTTTCCAAACTCATTCTTGCATATACTCTCCAAATGCTATATTCATTAGGTTGTTCTCTTATAAGCAGACCAGTTTAACAGAAATTCCACTCACAAAAACTGTGTGTTGAGAGGACAAGCTATATCATAGTTAGTCTCATATTAAAAAGGACATTTTTTTGTCCAGTGACAGCTGAGTTAGTCACAGAGGAGCTAGAATCCTAATGCATCCTGTCAATCTCCACAAGAGACTCTTCCTCATAGCAAGGTTTTCCAAGAAGATGATTTTGAAATTTAATTAGAATAAGAAAGCAGATTGTCAACACTTGCTATATGCAATCATTCTAAAACAGGAGAACATTCTTGTAATTTTTCACTAACACATCACATTATAACATTCAAAAATTTGTTTCCCAACCAAAAGAAATCAGGTTAATCTTGCCCCTGTGCCTTAAAAAACTGGCAGATGCTGTTGACTGCCTTGAGGGACAACAGGTCTCGCAGAGGGGTTGGACAGACTGGAACATTGGGCAATCATCAATTATATAAAATTTAACAAATGCCAGATTGTGCACCTGAGACCAAGTAATGTCAGACACAGGTACAAACTGGGATTGGCTGGAGACCAGCCCTGCAGGAAGGGATCTGGGGGTGCTGGTGAGTAGCTAAAACCTAATGAAATGTATTTCCTGGTGCCCATCTTACCAAGTTGACTGTTGTTAGAGAGATCGAATTTGCCTATTTCCAAGAAGCGCCCATGTCGAGCAAGACAACGCAAACTGGCCTGCAGCTTCTCTTCTGCCAAGGAATTTAACACAAGATTGACACCTGCAACGAAAGGAGAAGCAACTACTTAATAAACTCAACTCTGCCAAGAGCCTAACCCTGTCTTCTAGTGACTCATATTGTCTTTAGAAGGTCCAACTGCATAATGTGGCACGACTAACAAAAAAAGGAATAATTTTTCTTGAACTTCACCTTTTCCATTGGTAACTCGCAGTACATGTTGCTCAAAGGTAGTATCTCTGGAGCTGGCAAAGCTATTAGCATCCAGCTGTGGGAATCTTGCTTGGAGATACTCACGTTTCTCAGCAGAGCCTGGAAGTAGAAAATAGGTTGAAAGATGTCAGTACTCTTACACTAATTTCTTTTTTTATGATGAAACAGCCCATTTTCCTCTGCACATCTTTTCCCAAAGGACTGTAACCGTGAGCAGCCATCAATCACTTGTTTCAAAGTTCTTAGTCTCTCAAGATGTCGAACCTTAAGACAAAGGCTGTCTGGTTGGTACTGCTCATTTATAAGGTAGAGCAAGGACCAGAAAAAGACCAAAACTTTTCAATGCATAGGCACTGGATTCATATTACCGAATCAAAAGGAACAAGCCTTGATCTTTTTCCGTACTTTTGATTATGTAGCGTGCAGGGGTAAATAAATTTGACTGTGTTGTGGAAGTATGTACATAGTATTTATCATGTATGCAGTTCTCAGCCTGGAAACTAGATAAAAGCTACAGCAGATCATATTGGGGGGAATAAGTATATACTTACATAGGTGTATACTTATATATGTATGCACATGTGTGCACATACATGCTTCCTCTATTTCTTATCTATAACTCTGTATTTTTCCCCATAACTTTGGGCCCTCAGTACTCACCTACAGTAGCAAAGACACGGCAGCCCATGCTCAGGGCAATGGCAATGGCTGCTTGGCCCACACCTCCTGAGCCAGAGTGAACAAGGATACTCTCACCCTTCTTCATACCACCTCGAACCACCAAAGCATAGTAAGCAGTGGCATAAACCACAGGCACTGAAGCGGCTTCTTCTAGAGTCCTAAAGAGCAAAGTGAAAGAGATTCTCTTTAGCCTTAGAAAAGACTAGTAGATTCTCCTGATGAAATTTGCCTTTCTGCAATGGAAAGGCTAAGCTGTTGAGATTGACAACCACTTATACTCTCTGATCTATCATAGGGTAGACTACCACAGTTACCAAGCACAGCCAAGATTCATCATTCTACAAAAATATTTCAGTAGCTAACCAGTAATATAACCAACACTGAAATCCCAGTGTATACTGAAACACATGGAGCTAAGAGCCCCAGAAAGAAATGAGAACCTTGTGCAAGCCACCCACCCACTGTACAAAAACTAGAACTGAACTCCTGCACTGAATCTGAACCAAAATACTACAGTTGCTCCAAACACTATAGCCCTGTTATAATTTCCCATTGAGCAGCACTCAGGTTTGATCACCCTCAGGCAGGAAGGCAAACCTTAACCAGAAAACAGAAGTTGACCTACCAGTTTTCAGGCACCTCCCATAGAAACTTCTTGTCACAGTCTACCACTGTGGCCAGCCCCTTTGCTGGCAGCAATCCCATCACTCTTCTTCCAGTCAGGTCCCGTCCCGAGAACTCCATGCCCAGCATGCATTGCTGCAAAGCCCAGTTACCTGAAAGAACATTAGCACCTTTTATAAAGGAAATTTATCTTCTAAAATCCCTTTACTACAACAGCGGTCCCTGAAAGTCAGAACCCCAGAGACAGAAAGAGTGCTGGGAGTCATCTACTATGTACACAGTTCATAAGTCCCCAGAGTTAACATCTCGCTCCAAGAGTGGCAGGAAAGGACTTAGTCGCATTAAATCTTAAGTCTTTATCCTTGCTGATACTGCTTTAGTTTCCAGTTTTCATCAGAGAAATCTCATGAAAACATCTTGTTTCAGAGGCAATTTTGTCCCTCTGAAAAAGAATGATACATAAACTAGAAAGGATGATCACAGCAAAAATATACTGCAAAACCTGAATTTTTGTAAATTCACATTTTAGGCACTTATGTCACCCACAGAATCATAGAATGGTTTCGGCTGGAAGGGACATTAAGGACCATCCAGTTCCGACCTTTTGCCATGGGCAGGGACACCTGCCAGGTTGCTCAGTCATTAAGGGGAACCCAGCCCTACTCAAGTCACCCATAAGAATCTCCCAATGAACTAAATTTTTACATGTTCTACCCCCTCTCTTTTAAATAGATTTTTAAAACCATTTCATAGACATTACATTAATTCGTAACTTCTATGAAGCAAGGTAACATCATCTCCATTTTGCGGACAGGCAATGACTTCATCGTGCAAAATTTTTCTTCCTTAAAAGCCAAGCATGTTCAGCAGCATGAAACTTCAGCATTCTCACCTTGGTATGTATCCTGTCCATCTCTGAAACTTCCATCAAGTTGTTTTACCTCGCACTTGGTATCTATGCAATGAGGTCAGTAACATTTCCTCAGAGCATGGTTTGTTAATTGTGCCATATGAAAAAAATGGAATTGCATGCTTTCTTGCTGAACTGGCATAACACTTTAGCCAGTACCAAACTAACATTCAAGAGATTATGTGAATTATTTCTAAGACAACAATACGTAAATACATTTCCTTCCACTGTAATTTTAACTCACCAGGGATAGCATCTGGAGAAAGCTTCCCTGTGGCCAGCATAATGTCCCGGAAGTTGAGAGATGCATAATAGACTTTGCAAAGTAAAACATTGGGATTAGTTGTGCGGAAGTGTCGAAGTGGGGAGACAATCCAGTGAAGAGAGGAGAGGTCTCCACGAGTCAGCACATTTACATAGGCGTATTCCGTCAACTCCTGAGGTTGTGCTGCAGAAGAAGGAACAATAAGAACTTACATACATTAACACAGGTACGTGCTTTCCAGAAGGAGTAAATTTCTTGTGTAATTGCTACCTCCTCCTCCATTTGCTCTGCAGAATGCTCTTTCTTACTCTGCAATACTACTGATACTCTAAACAGCCTATCCCTTCTCCTGATATCAGAGTGTGCCACTGTTTGCTCTGAGCTGCAGCAGAGGAATTCAAAATTATCCATTAAAATAATAATAAAAGGTAACTGTAGGAACAATAGCTACTCGTTTTCTATTCAAAGTTCATTCAGATTCAAGACCTTGCAAGCAATCCTCAGACCTTAAAGGAGTTACCTTGCTGCAATGGGAGATGCCTGAAGGAGCCCCACTTTCCATCACGATACACATTCATCACCAGGTCCTTCTGAACAATCTTCTGCATCTCCAGGGAAGAAAGACTTGTGGGTGGGACAGCTGATGAAGAGTTCAAGTTGGAAATGAACACACACCTGGAAGACACCAGTTGTCATTTTGTTTATTTTGGTACAGGCCTGGAAAGAAACTAACACAGAAATACCTCATCTCCCAAATGTGGCTCAAGGGCGTGCTTACATACCTGATTCGGTGGCCTTCTGCTTCAAGGCGGAGGCAGTTCACCATTCCCAAAATTCCTGAGTTCCCACAACTGGTGGCAGTCAACCACACAGGCTGCTCTGATGGGTCAACCAAGACCTCCTACAGGACAAAACCCAAACTGTTTTACCAGGAACCACAAAGAAAATAGATCTCATATCCTTGGCAGAGATGAATAACTTCTATTTTATGAAAAGCAACTGAACATACACACACTCCCATTTTAACATTACTAAATATCTCATTTAGAAAGTATAATGATTTGGAAATTCACATACACAGAACACAGGAATTCTTACCTTTAACGATTCAACCCACTTATAATTGGTCTCATCTATTGGCAGAAAAATGGGTGTTTTGGCAGGGGCTTGCCGGCGACACAGGAAAATAACCGAGCCAAAGAATGACTTCTTCATGGCAACTAGATTCAGTGAGGCTTTGCTGAATAAGTCCTCCCACTGTGCCTGTCAAATCAAGTAAAATAACAATATAAGAGTAAAATCAAGAGTCAATTAAAACTACAAGTCACATCTATACTTCACATTGAGACTCCTTAAAGACAACTTCACCAGAAATAACAGGCCCTCTCCACCTCTTACTTCCTTTTGCTTGAAAACTTGGCATCTGTTCTGTATTGTCTTGATACAAATATATGTTTAATTAACATAACAGTATATTTTCCACATCTAGACTACTCCTTCTTCCCTAAAGGATCTCCAAAAAGCAGGAGTACAAATATATCAAAGCCCTTGTTAGGGAACTAGTCTTAGCACTACCAGGTATACAAAACCCACAGCAGTGACCATGCCGTCAAATCCCACAGGGTATTTGAGTGTGTCTAGCCTATGTCACAAAAGCCCTGTCTGCAGGGAGATGGGGAGAAGTACCCAAACACTAGCAGGGAAGAAGCACCTACATACCTAAGTTACACTGAAATGGTATTTCAGAAAAAAAGAATGAAAATGCATGTATGGTATATCCAGAAACACTTCAGGCTCTGCTATGTGAATGAAAGAAATATGGCTGCAGGCTCTCAGGAAAGCATCCATTTACTTTTCATATGCTAGGCACAAAGCAGCAGAAGTGTGATCCCTTACATCAAGGAGTAGGGACAGCAACTGTATCTAGAAAACTTTGAGAACTATATTAAGTCCTGCCCACTCTTGCCTGCCTTGTATCATTTTCTTTAGAGAAGGTGCATTGGACTCACATATCTTATCTGAGGGATTTGCTAACACCAGGCTACTGACATTTATGACAGATCTATGTTTTATGTTATCATCTTCAGTAGCATCTCGGTGTCTTTTTATCCCCTTCTTTACTGGGGAAGTTGCAAAGTAAAAGATCACCCTTTCTTCTCAAATCTCCTCAAAAAATCTTTGCAAAAAGTAAAGGGCTAGAATCCATATAATTGAAAAATTCAAAATCCAACTACCCACTCCAGAATTATAAACAAAAAACTTAAACTATTAGAAGTGCTACTCTCTTCTTATTATAAAAGAAGAGATCTGAGAGGCTACATTCCCTCAAATCAGGAAGAATAGGAAAGTTCAGTAGAGGCACAATTTCCCATTACTGCTTAGTCTAACAGCTGCCAAGAGAAGGTGATGTCCCACTTCCCACCCTTACTCTTGCCATTCACTCTCCTCCTCTTGTGCTAGCTTTGGCACTAGTTAATCTGCATAACATACTGGTTTGAAGATATAATACAGACACCCTGCTCCCCCTCCCCCAACTTCTCTGGGCTTATTTTACTGCATCTCATTATGGAATCAGATAAAGTGGGAAGGAGGAAGGGAAGAAAAAAGACGAAAGAAGAGTACAAGAGAAAAGTCTTCCTTCCTGGAGCACTTTAATTTTAGAAGAACTTAACTAGTCTGTAAAGTCTCACTCCTAGCAGTGATATCAAAAGGAAGAGGGATATTCTGATACTGAAGCATTTTAGGATCCTACAGTGATAAAGCTGTACCCCACCCAACAATGCAGCACAGTATTTTAACTAAAAAGGAATTGTCCTGGCCACTGTTTTCACACCAGATTAGACAGATAAACACTGACAATGAATAATGTTCAATGCATTAAGAAAGGCTTTCCTGACTGAAGCAACAGTTTACTCTCTCAACCTAATATGTAGTAATTCACAAGTCCTCTCTTCTGAAGAAGTGTTTATTAGATATTTCTGCAGAAGGCTTCAATGGAAAGGTATGGAAGTGACACCTACTCAACATTCACCATCAGAGCTTCTGAAGGCAGGGGACTCCAGGCTACCCACCAAGGAAGTGTTTGCCCTTCCAGGAGGCTTACCTCACTCAGGAAGCTGTGTTTCTGCTGCAGATCTGGGCTTGTAAGGAAACCCACAACTTCCCCAAGAGTTTCTCCTTTAAGAAGGGTGTGTAGCAAAACAAACCCTCCTTCTTTCACTGCAGCTGCCAAATTAGAGAGGATTTCAGTGGTGTTCCCTAGAACACTTGTTGAACAGTTGTACACCACCAAGTCAGCGTTGGTCAGATTTCCAGAAGGAAGGCTAGATGGATCCCACTGGCTAGAGAGAACACCAGCATCTTGCAGCTCTTTTTCATAAGCTGAAAGGTTTTCCAGGACGCGGTCAGTGGCAATGTAGTCCACCTGCAACAGGGGCTGAGTATTCAGAATACTTTTGACACGAGAGAACAGCTGTCCACTTCCAGCAATAGCCTGAGAGAAAAAGAGGAAGGAAAAAGAGAAACCAAGTTGAAACATGAATGTTATCTGAATGATATCCAGAACAACAGAAGCATGCAATCAGCATGCCTTCTAGGAAGGCCTAGAAACACTAGCTACTGTCCTATCCCAGGCCTCCAACTAACCTCTACTATCTTTATCCTATGACTGATCATGTTCTCCACTGCCACATCCAGGCAAGTCTTCAACTCCACAGAATCTAGCAATCCACTGAGAAGAGGGTCATCCTGGAAGTGCATTTTCTCTCGAGTCACAACCTGTTCCAGCTCAGAATGAAGGTTCCCATTCAGTTCCAGACGGCAGATTGCAGCAAGGATATGCTGAAGGCCCTTCTGTTTGGGTGAGGACCCTGTAGCAGCCACTGTAGTGTCTAGTCCAGGGATGACTAGTTTGACCCCATGCACTGCCACCTTAGACTGTAAGTTCTGGATCAGACCTATGGAATAGAAGGGAAAATGAAAGGAAGAGTCAGATTTTGAAAAAAATTTTCTTTTCCTCTTTGCTTCCATTTGCTACACCAGCTGATCAGCACCACAAATTACAGCATCCTCTATCATCAGCCCAGTCACACAGGTACAGTGTATCCTCTGGACATTCACAGGATTATGTATTGTGCACTAGTGGCAGGCCCCAAACAAGTAGGTTTTGTGTTAAGACAAACTAAGCCACTAAAGTTACCTGGGGTAAGAGGGCAACTCACAGAAAACTTCTGATTGACTTAGGGATCCTGTGGAGGGAAATTTTAAGTTTCTGCAGATATAAAAATACTAAAATGCTTTTTTGTTTTATAAATCAATGGGAAAATAGCTCATCCTGACTAATATCAGGAACAGGATTACAAAATATAAAATATTTTTACCACAGCATATGTAAAAAAACTTTTGGGGACAGTATTTGGACACTGCAGGGGAAACTAAGGAAAAAAAGAAAGGGAAAATCTTTGAAATCTATTGCCAAATTTAAGAATAAGCATGAAGACACTTTACCAATATTGAATGATGAAATTACTGTCTCAAGATAAAGCAAAATTCATCACTAGAACAAAAACTTTAAAAAAAGTGGGGTTTTTTTCCCTTTGATGAAAAGGTATTTAAAGTGATGAGCTGAGTGGGTGTCTCCCCATCCAAGAGCACAGTATTTAGCTACCAGTTTCACAACAGACTGAACTGCTCCTATTCTACTGTTGTAGCAAACAATTTTTTTTTGGCATGCTTCACTAAATCACTTTCTCTTTTTGGATATGCTCTTGTGCCCACAATCAAAGGGGAACAAACATACCTATCTTGGCAGTTCACAGGGAAAACCAAAACAAGGTTAAAGACTTGAGGAAGTAAGCTCTCCTGTCAGTGTTTGAAGCAACTAGGTTGGATTTCTCCTAGGTAGGATGTGCCTCTCTACTTGCAGAGAGGGTTGTGCCATCTGACACCATGACTGTTACAGAAGGTAAGATGTCTCTCCTCATGGCTTTTTACTCCTATCTACATCCTAGATATCTCAGGCAGAACTAGTTTCTAGGTTCTAGCACACATACAGAAACAAGACCCCTGCTGAAGTCTTCTACAGAGACCAACACTCATTTCTTGCATGTTCTCAAGTAGTATGAACAGCCACTTCTGTCAGGCTGGAGGATTTCCCTAGTGTGACAAGAAACCAATCCCACTCTACCTTTGCAATGCTCCAGATAGGCATTAAGATGGGCACTGGAAGACAAACAGTTACTCTCGGTGTAGGGCACAAAGCAGAATCTTTCCAGGGTGGGAGGAGTCCGTTCCTGTTGTCGGCGTGGTGCCACAGAAGCATGAAGGCCGTTGATCTGAACACCTCCTGCCTTAAGGCTGTCGAGACAGCGGTCCACAACAACTTCAAAAGCTGAAAGTCAGGAAAGAAAAATAAGTCTGAAAACATAAGTATTTTGTTTCAGGTGATCTGATGAACAGTGCCAGGCTGTTACATGCTTATAGAGCTGCAGAATAGCTTGGAGACCAAGAGGGCCCCCTAAAGTCCATCCTACTACCCAGGAATTCATCCATTCACCCACATGGCAGTCAAAACAACCAGCAAAACTCAAGCATGAGACGTTACCTTCTATATTGTCCTGGTATTGGCACACCTGCTCTTGATGCAGCACTGGGTCAACGCAGACTGAACGAATCCTGGTGGGTAAGCGCAGACTGCGGCCAGGCTCAGCTAAGATCAGCACATGTAGCAGAGTGTCGAGGAAGGTCACCCAGTTCCCATTCCACAGAACCTTCCCTGCGCTTGCTGCAGAAGAGGAATAGAAAGCCTCACTATTTGGTCATTCAACAGATGCCAGAATGTCACTGCTTATTACATGCCAAGTCTGGTGTATGTACCCAGCTTCCCCTGTAAACTCCAACAGTCAGTTCTACATTGGAAATAGAGCACTGGAAAAAGTATTATCAGAATTCCTGGTTGTTCTCCATTATCACAAAAGTGTAATTACCACACAAAGCACAGTCGGGTGAACTGTTAGCACAAATGGAATTAAGAGATCAAATAGTCATCATTACAATATCTATGCTCATCATGCTTCTTTTGAAAGTAAATTCACCTTCACTGTTGCATTCTAGAACACCCTGGAAAGTTGGTCCATAGTTATATCCACGCAGATGCAGCTCTTGATAAACATCTTCTTTCAGGAGCCCCAACTTTGAGCTCATGTCTACTTGAGTCCGAAAGTCATCTGGCTGGTTATGGAAGTTCTTCAGAGCAGTGTTTTCTAGGAGGGAAATCTTCCCTGATGGGCACAGTAACAAGAATAACAATCATTATCCTTGTTCATAAATCATGGATTTTACTAAGACAGTATATACACTTACACTTCCTTCACTTACCACTCACAGCCAGATTCCCATTTCCTGACACCTCAAAACAGCGGGATGCAGGCATGAGTCTTACTTCCAGCTGTACTGATCCTGCAAGAAACATTGAAGACAGGACTGTGAGGTCATTCACTGCTACTATCTTCAAGCAGAACTCTCTTTCACTATCTCCAGACTCACAGTTCACAACATGTAATAAAGGTGACTATAACGTGTACTACTTGACTGTAGAAATTCACTTCTTTGTTCAGTCATGCTGCCCTCTTCTTTATAGTCTCTTTCCTGCATTCCTCCTCACTTTTCCCATGCATTCCTTTCCTCCCACTCCCTTCACCTTCATTACACAGTTTTGGCACAGTTGTGCCAGCATTCCTCACTCACCCTTTTTGGGAAGGATAGTAGCCTGATGAATTGTGACATCTTCAAACATCACAGCCATTTGCTCCATGACCATGCCAAGAGATCGTGCCAGTGTTCGCCAAGCCAGCACCAGGTACCCAGTTGCTGGGTACAGAACTCTGCCATCAATGCAGTGACCAACCAAGTAGTGGTCAGGAGAGTCAGGACTCACATCTGCCAAAGAGTAAAGAGCAGAATAAAAATAATAAAAACACTAATCAAGACATCTTGTCCCCTCGGTGTCTACAACAGGTTCTAGGTGTTTCCCCAACTATCCTGTCTGACAAATGCAGCCCTCAAAACTGCTCTTAGTCTGATTCAGAGTCTGCTCTGTTCATGTTCTTTCATTCCATTTCAGAAATAGATCTGGTTTTTTTTCAATCCAAACCAAACACTAACCTTCAGACAATGGCTTCAAGGATGCTGCTTTGAGTATCCTTTTCTTAGTTTTACAAAAAAAAGCAAAAAACAAAACAACAAACAAAAAAACCACCCCAAAAAGACAAACACACCGATATTGTAGACTGAAGCAGATGCAGAGCCTTTGGAACCTGCTGGAAAGTCTTCAGCTTTTGGAACATCCCAGTCCTGGCTATGGTCCCATTTGATGTATGGAGAAATGAGGGGTGTTCCCACAGGGACAGGGTATTCCACAGATGGGAACAAGTTATTTCCAAAAACGTTTATCCTAGGAAGACAAAAAGAATCAGGATAATGTGGGAAGGGAGGGCAGGGAGAAGGGGGAAAACAAATTGATCATAATACTTAGAGGTCAGGCAGTAATTGGTCTTGGACTCCATGTCTGAGATGTCTCCAAGAGTACCATGAACACTTACTGCAGCCAAATTTGTAATTTTAATAGTCTACAAGATGCGAAGTTTATTTCCAAGAGCTAGTTCCAGACTTCCTAGGCCTTTAAATGGACCTTATCTTTAAAAGGCACCTTCCCAGCCCAAGCAGTCTCTAACCCAAAGGAACACTTCATAAGTGAACGTGTAAAGCACAAATGTACACCCCATTTTTTCCCCAGGTTTCTTGAATGAGTATTTCAATCCTTGTGAAGACATGCATGCTAGAGAAGAGACCTGAATTGCCTTCCATTATCCCACTCACCCTCCTCCCTTAGTCTCCTTACCCAGTTAAATGAATCTTTCCAATCTGTGTTAGGAAGAACTCCAAATTATTTTTGTGCTCTTTCTTCATCAAAGGTAGAATGGTGCAAGTTGGTTTCAAAGTTCTCCTCAAGATAGCCTGGTCAAGTAGAGTCCATAAATCACCAGTGGAAGGCATTACTTATTGTCTCTGAATTTTCCTCTACAGATCTCAAACCATTTATGTTTCTGTGCCAAGAGTTCTGTGCTAGCTGCTAGAACACACACCACTGCAACAGGGAAGAGTACCCTTCCAGCAACCCAAGCTGTTGCACATCTGGTAAAGCAGAACCTACGTAACATTAATGTAATTCCGCTGAAACACAAATATCCCTTTGCCAAGCAGATTGTCAAGTGAAATCAAAAGCTGCATTTAAAGAACTGCAAAGCCACCTTCTCATGTCTCCCACTCGCACACACTCCTTTCCCAGGAGCAGCACTTTCTAGTCTGAAGCATTTTCCAAGCAAAAGCCATTAGATCAGAAAATGCAGCCTTCAACACCTGACCCAATTTCTATCTTCTCTTCAATGGGATCCCATGATTTTTACATGAGAAACAAAAGGGAGGGAAGAGAAAACCGGGACACTTTCAAACCCAGCTGATGAAATCTTAGTCAGTCACTAGTCCAAAATTGTTCAATGATTTTAACATGAAGTAAATAGTCTCTTTATAGAGAAAAATATCTGCCCAATTTAAAAAGTCTGCTCCAAGTCTTGCTTCAAGTCACTTTCAAAGCATAAATAACATGACATAGTAAATATACACTGGATTGAAACTCAAAAGCATTGTATAACTATTAATATTGATTCGCAAGTAACTATTATTCTCCTTAAGACTTTTCTCCTCTTGCATGTCACAGACCAAATAAAAAAGATCAGTCCTTAAGACTTAAGGGACAGGCATAAGACCACACCACTGATCCTGTGGAACAAGTACATCCTAATGCACCTCGTGTTCTGCATTCTCTGCTATGGAGATAATTCCACAAGGATCAATTCTTATTTGTTGGGGAGAAAGGAGTAATGATCAGATCTCATTAGAGAAAGGAGTTTAGAAGAAAGCAAGCTGCTGTAGTCTCAGACTACTTGGTCTAGGAGAAGAGGGGAAAACACCACTAACCAGCCACCACCCTGTAAGACAGAAACGTCAAACCAAATTCAGTTTACAGATGGTAACAGATTTTGTCATAGAGAAGGTCCGTTAAGTCTTGAATGTCTCGCTCTACCCCAATTTTCACATACAACTCTCCATTAGATCCAAACAATGAAATTTTTTTCTTACTCTTTGTGCAGTTTAGAAAGCTGACTGTCAGCTATCTGAAATGCATAGCAATGAATAAAGCAGTAACGTGAATATCTAGATGAGGAAGTGTAGTGTGTTAGGGATTTTTTAATTTTTTTTTTTAAATATTAACATATACTGCCCCCTAAAAAATCGCAAAGAAACAAACAAAAAAATACATTTTAAAACCAGGAAAGGCTCAAAAGTACTGCTGAAGGAAGAAAGCATTCTCAGAATGTTGGGGGGGGGAGAAAGAGAAAAGCAGCAGTACTCCCTAGTCCTCAGACCCCCAATCTCCTTCTTGCAGCAGCATATCAATATAGTATTGTACTGAAACAATCAAATACAATACCTGTAAAAGAGCATGTGGAGCAATCTCTACTACAACGGCGTTCTCTGGAATATGCTTCAAACCTTCATGGAATAGCACTGGATTCACTAGGTTGTTCACATGGTATTCTGCAGAAGAATTCCTGGCCAGATCACTCTGCCACTGAGATTCAGGGATAGATGTACTGATCCATCGTGCTGAGCGAGGTTTAGGGTGTGGAATGACCTACACACAGACAAAGAAGGGGAACAGGATAGAGAACAATATGAAAAACAAAAGCAAGCAGCTCCTCCTTTTTGCAGGCCATTTTTCCCAGCTTGATGGCTAGAACATCCTTCTGCTTGGGGCCAAAGAATTCCAAACATTAGGTCTCACAGAGGTCTACATGCTCTTCAAGAGATTTCCTCTTCCTCCCGAAGAAAGAAGTCCCTTAAGCTCAACATCGCCTACACTCAGCCCAGGTGGCCGAGCACAAGCCCCGTGAGCCCCAGTTTGGCAGCGTTACCTTTCTCAGGGCACGGAGCAGCACAGGGGCAATGGAGGCCATGTAATAGGAGTGGAATGCGACGCCAGCACTGCGAACCTCCTTTGCAAACACACCATCCTGCTTCAGTCTGGCTACAAACTCACTCACGGTGGCCTAAGAAGAGGAATATAAGTGAACTAAGAGAAAAGCACACAACGTTGGGATCTGTATGAGTCCCTGAACTCCACACCCTTCATCACTTGCCACTTAAAAAGAGGAACCATAGCTAGGATGAGGTTATTGCCCTTCTCAGTCTTATAATTTATCACCCACTACATCCATGGCTATAAGAGATATTTTATTACTAGTTTAGAGGCACTAACATCACTTCCTCTCAGAGTATTTGAGTGTGTAAGTTTACACAAAGCACCATGTCCCCTCCACCACTTCAATCCAGCTCCCCTTTACCAGCAGTTGAGCTCTAACTGAGCTTCATGCTTTCTTCAAACCCAAACTTCACAGATCCCAATTACAATCCCAGTACACACTGTATTGGTTCCATGCTCACCAGAGGCCCTGAAACAGTGACAGTGTCTTCAGAGTTGTGACAGGCTGGTACCACATTTGGAGGACAGCGCTGTTTACATTCCTCCCATGTCAGACCTGCAGAAGGAAGACCACAGGACAACAGAAGTGTTTCTAGCTCTGCACTTCATGAGGGGAGGCAACCTTAAACTCCACAGTCACTGTGGTCGATTCAGCACTTTGTAAAATGGAAGGAAAGATATCCTCTCCTCCCTTAAAAGCGATTCTGCAAAAGCCAAGAATATTTAGCCTAGAGCTTTAACATGACATTTATCACAGTGATGTTGAACACATGGACAGAAGGCCAAATCTTTGTACCATCCCTTTAATGAATGGGATGGAGGTAACAGCCACACTTTCAAAGCTACAGAATTGGTTGTTTTGTCTCATGTTGCTCTTAGTTTCTAGGAGTCAAGCTCACGTGTTCTCTCCCCTGTTCTAGCTTGCATTGCTGAGAGTCACAAAGTATCTCTAGGAATCAAGAACTCTAGTGGCATGCTAGCTTAACACATGCAGCATCTGGTCATACATTACATGGATACGAGTCACAGGAAGAACTTGAACTCAACATCAGATTATGAAAAACATATTATATGCAGGACTCCAAGGTAAATTCTTTGGTAAGACTGTAATTTACTTAGTCCTTTGTAATTTTACTTAAATTAAGAAATCTAGGATTGTAACAAGTGATCTAGTCCAACATACTGCATCATACCAGCAACGGCTTTTCTCCTAAGTGTTTCAGTTTTTAATTGACAACTATGTTCAATAAGAAAGAGAAGAACAACAGTGCTACCAATAATAATTTTACTTTTAAACTTGTAAGTCACTATGAAGCCACAACACAAAAAAAAACTACTGCGTCAAAATTTCACCCAACAGTGGGCAAAGCTATGTGACTTACAAAAATACTAGGGAAAGCGTATTCAGGAGAAAGCTTATGCCTAAGTGTTATTAGGCCTAAAGTGCTATAAGTAAGTTCCACTAGCCAGTTGCCCACTACATAACAATGGCTTACTAGCTTCACGTCTCATTATTCTTGCAGACAATCAGAATTTTTTTTTTTAAATACAAAAGAATATATATATATATACACACACACACATACACATCTGTGTGTGCATGATATTTATCTACCAAGAGCTAAAACCCCCAGTGCTTTAGATTTTCACCTTTTAAAGGTGACTAATTATCAGGCCTGTCATTGGTCACCTGACAACCAATCCCTCCATTTCCACTTAAATTTTGGATGGATTACCAAAATTCTGATGTATTGCAGGACACAGATCACTACCATTTTATCAACTTAAATATTTAATAACCTGTTCTACATCAGAAGAAAACAAAGAAGAGGCAACAGTGGCCAAAATTTTACAGAAATTATAGTTTCCATCAGCACTTTTGAGAGACCAATTTTATCCCAATGCCATACAGAAATCGGATGCACTTTCCTGTATCGCTCTTGTGGTAAGGGGATACCTACCAACAGCAGCCATTCCTCCTGGGGGCAATTTGGCCTCTTTGACGCATCGTCCCCGCCAGTAAGCGGCGAGGATGGCTTCTTCATGACTTAGGGAATTGTCTGCATAGCCACAAGCTAGTTCTCCCACTGAGTGGCCCAAAATCCCATCAGGTTGCAAACCTGCAGCTTTCAGCATATCAATCTGAGCAATCTGCAAGGAAGAGTACAATTACTGATTCCATGCCTGAGTGAGCAGGTGTCAGGCCTCAAAGGTACACAGCACCAGCAAGTACATAACAAAATGGTTTTTTGGTACAGACATTCTTGACCTCACTGCTTTCTCTCCCACCGCCCCCTCCCCCCCAGCTGTAGCTCCATCCTACTTTCAAAGCAATCTCAAGAATTGTTATGCTGCTCCACTATTGTTTGGACCCCTCCACAATGTAGCTTTCCACTACACTGGAAAATATGTCCAACAACACGAGGTTGCCAAGAATATTACTCAGGTCTGTACAAAGTTATTCAGGTTATCCTGAATAGGTCTGTACAAGGTAAAAGGCAAGACCAGCTTTCCACATCATTTTGAAAGCTTGTCCTCTAGTTTGTAAAGAAACCATGAATCCCATATTGACACTCAGAATTAAAAAGAGACTTGATTTAGCATCACTTAGTTAATTTGCAGAACAAAATTTAGAAGACACTTAATGGAACGTTGCTCCTTGGCACAAACATTTACATAAAACTTAAAGACGTTCCTTAGTCTCTTAAAAGAAGAAACTGCACTACATATACACAGATACACATGCAAATCAGTTCAGATCTATATTAGCCCAAGCATCTCGCAAATGGCAGAGCCTGAAACTGCCAGAGATATTTCTAACAGCTGCCATTTGCTGATTACACAAAACAAGCTTCCATTAACTGGTATAATGTGTTACCAGCCAGAAAGACACATTAGCAGAACATGTTTATGTGGATTGAGTCCATGACCCCCTTCCACTAGCCATTTGAGTCTTGCCTGAATAGCAGCTAGTCCAACAAATGCATGGACAGTGTCATCAAAAGTGTTCTCATCCGCTTGCAGAAGCAGGTCTGAGACCTTCAGGCCTGTGTTCTTCAAAGCCTCATCTGAACGCGATATAGACTGGCGGAACAAATCCAACTTCATAAGGCTGAGGCCCATGCCTTTCCACTGTGTTCCCATGCCTGTAGGAGGGGCATGGAGAAAGTGAGCGTTAGTAACACCCCATAACAGGATCAGACATCACACACTTGCTCTGGCAGTTAAAGAACTCTAAGAGCAAAACATTGCACCTTTCAAATATCCTCCAAATTAGGCACTGCTTATTATTTTTTCTAGACTTCGCTATCATCAGAAGATAGTTAAGTTGGAAAGTTTTCATAAAATACAGGAAACACAAGTCTCCTAGACACATTGCAGAGTTGCAAAATATCTCCTCGTGCTATAGTGGAAAACAACATTAGAGCACAGAATACAACTGCTCAAGCCCCAGATCTACAGAGGAATGGAGAAGCCTTGACCCAGTACTGCACACCTACCTGAGCAGATGTACCAGAGTGGTCTACCAGATGCTTGAACTTGCTGAACCTCTTTGATGTCACTCTCAGTGCCAACCAGCGTGTAGCCCCTGTAGGGCATGGAGGACACAGGAACTGCAGAGATATCACTGAGCAGGCTTACAAATGGGCTGCATCCTCCATGTTTTCTGCTCTCTTGAATTAGTATTTCCACAGCTTCCTGGGTTCTGCCAGAAATTTGAACCAGTCTTGGCATGTTACAACTCTCCAGTGGCTGGTGTTTGTTCTTATTTGGCCTCAGAATGACATGAGCATTAGCACCTCCAAAGCCAAAGGAGTTGATACTGACAAGGCCACCTTTCACTGGTGTTGGTTTACAAACCACCTCCAAAGTGCCATCTTGTAAGGCAGGAATATCTGGATTTGGGGTACTGAAATGAAGATTTGGAGCCCACAGCCCATGTTCCAGAGAGAGAATGACCTGAAAGGAAAAACAGTGTTCTGTGCTCCACGCTGTCTTGTGACAAACATTCTTTTGTTGTTATTGGTTTCCTACAAATGACCATGTAGCATACACTAAAGCAGTTCTCTATGTTTGGATAAAGGGACATTTCATAGAATAGCATTATTGATGTTACTGCGGTAGTACCTGTTCCACCTAGGCAAATTTTAAGTCCATGCAGGAAGTCAGCAGGGAAGATTAGCACAGTAGCTTTAAGTTTAGCTTCCAGACCCTTTTTTAACTGGAAAGCCAGGCAGTCTTGCTGGAAAAGCAGCCTGGGTACTAAGACTATCATGTCTTCCTTCTCCCTTATCAGATCCCATCCCTTCATCACATTCCACTTAGTCCCTCCCCAGTCACACACAATCACAAATGCTCTTCCTTATCACAAGGAAGTACTTCTACTTCTGCCTTGCTGCAAAAGAATCAAACTGGAGTACTGGTAAAGGAATTTGCTTGCTGCTTTACACCCATTTGTTGTCTTCTCAATCCAAAAAAGCAAGAACAGCAGACTGGTCAGAACGGGCAGAGCAAAAGGGAGGTACAGAAACAGCATAAGGAACAGACTATCTGTGCCAAAAAAGCAAGAGCTCCGTTCTCTCATCAGCATCTCTACATACAGCCCATGACACCAAGCCCACACTCCTCTGTGGCACAAGCCCAGCAAGTCACAAACTACAAGGCAAGCTGCAAACACTCTGTGCTCTTCATCACCCCATCACTCAGTTCCTTCATCACCCCAAAATGGTCAGAGAAAGAGATTCTGGTTTGGGAACTGTTCTTCCAAGTTGACTATCAGATATGGCAGTTTACCTGGGAGAAAACCAGAATAAATATACGATTTCAACTCCAGTCAATGTGGTTAAAGCTGCTGTCTAAGTGTTTTCATGCATACTGTCCTATACTTACAATCCTATGCACTTTGAACCTGCTGTTGCTTTACACTGCACACATATTTTTACTCTTAAATCTGCCGTGGTTTCTACATAAGTTTGAATGTACAGTACAGTGAGTGTAGTTCAAAGGTGCAGGTGAGTTTTGACTAAAGTGGCCTCGGCAAGCCCTAGTTTCATTCCTACCTATCCATACAATTAATGGATTCTCTTCAAGTCTGAAATCAGATACTTTCAAGATCTATTTTCCTGACATTTCACATAGGAGCATTTTATGGAATTCTAGAAGAAAACATTTAAAGAAACTGCAGACTTCCCAAGACAGTTACTGTCTAAGAGACACTGGGTTTGTGGTGTAGCGGTGAGGGAAACAGTGCCTCAAACTTATCCTGTCCTGAGAGATCACAGGAACACACTAAACAAACTGCTTATAACATACAACAGTATGGACTGAGAAGTTTATTTTATGACTCAGTTATCATTCCTTCTATGAAGAATGTGTCAGTTAGAGACAAAGGTGCTAAAAAAAAAAAAAAAAGTAAACTTCCCTCTACAGACAGACAGACACTGCTGTCTCCATGATTTGCAGATGAAGCTATTCACAGGAAGTTGTATGTATTCAGGTCACAGTAACCACTTTGAAGAGCCTAAAATTGTAGCAGTGGCAGCGTACGTGACTTCAGTTTGCGTGGTTCTATGGTAATAGGCTTACAAACAAGTGTGAACATTAGCTAGCTCTCTGCTAAGCAGTTTAGCAGCCAGAGCCAATAGATGACTGTCTGCCTAGAGCAGTAGATAGCAGGCTCGTTGCTAAGACAGACAGTTATTCAAGCTGGTAGCCTCATCCCAAAGAACTCACCTGGCTTCATGCCAACCTAAGAGAGAAGAGGAAGAAATGATACAACCCCAACAAAAAGCCAGAAGGATCAGCTGCTCTTTTGCCACTGAAAGCCCACACTGCCTCTCATCTGTGGTCACTGTCAACTACTCCAAACATCGAAAGCTCTCCACTTGTATGTGCCTCAAACCTAAATGACTTACAGCAGAGTTCTGTTGGAAGGTCCAGCGTAAGGATCAATGAATGATAAATAAGGATTAACAAAGGGATCCCAAAGCCTTTATACTGAGCAGAGTTATGCTCCTGTAGAATTCAGTAGGAAGGGGGAACTGAAGTGTGTATGCACACAGCAGAGGGCCACCTGGGCATTTGTGGTTTGCAGAATAGCCACCTGAGCTTTTGCAAGCATTGGCATGTGGAGCAAGTAGTTATTAAGAAACATCCAAGTTCTTATCATCACAAGTGAAGATTTTATCCTGAATCACTGTAAATTTTCCATAAAACAAAAAAACCTTTAAACCAGTCACACTGTTGTGTTCCCCATTTTCCCATATTTTCTTTCTCAAGCCCCCTGTTACCTTGGCTAATGCCGCAAGCCCAGAGGCAGGCTCTGGATGACCCATGTTTGACTTGGTTGATCCAATCAACAATGGTTTCCTCTCACATTGACAGAAGACATTTACAATGCCATTTACTTCCTGTGGATCTCCAACCTAGGATGAAGAGAATCAGAATGGCTATCAGCTAGCACTTCCAAAACATACCACAAAAGAGAAATTGGAAAGATTATGGTGTTTGGGTAAAATCCAGAAGTGGTGAAACAGAACATATTCTACTAACTGGCAGAAGGGAAAAAGATTTCACTTTGAGAAAACAACAAATAATTAAATGGAAAAGTGCGGCAAGTGATGCAAGGGAAGCAAACGTGGCAAACCCAAAAGGGCCATGCTGACCTTGGTGCCTGTCCCATGAGCTTCAACATACTCCACTTCTTCAGGTTTGACACCACATTCCATGTACAAAGATCTGACCAACTGCTGCTGCATCTCTCCAGATGGGAATGTCACACCTAGGATCAAAATAGCTGTCAATTCCTCTCTCTATCAGGTACTTCCTGTAATGATTTTAGCACTCTTTCAATTGCTTGGGACTATCACATCCAAAAAAACCCCCAAAAAACCAACTATAAAGACTTTTTCAGAATTTATATCATGTCCTTAACACCAAACACAATAAGCCTCTCAGGCTCTTTGTAAGAAGAGCAGAGAAGTCAGAAATAAGCCTAAAGCAATGGCTTAGACTAGGGTGGAAAGACACTGATTAACAGAATACTAGGAGATGTATAGATTAAGCAAAACATGTGAAATTTAGTGTCTCCATAACTGGAGAGCAGGAGAAGTTGGACAACAGTAGGACAGTCATAACACTACCAAAATTTCTACCATCAGTGCAGAAGTTACTGCAGAGATGTCCTGAGGAAGGCTGAACTAGCAACAGAACATTGATGTTACTTCATACTGTAGAAACCACCACTTCTCTCCTTCAACTTCTTTACAAAATAGGGCCCTGAACTTTGCACTATCAAAACAGAAAAAGAAAAATCTGCACAAACACTAAAAAACATTTACACACCTAAAGAAGAACCCTACAACTGTCCATTTTTGATGACAAAGACTCACGACTGAACAGTTCTCTTGGTATCTCACTTTTCAGCAGCTCAAGACCTACCTTGCTCCTTAAAGCCATCAGTGTTAATTCCAGCATTTACTATTGTGGCATAGATCCGCTTAGCCATAGATCTCTTGGTCAAAAGAACAACGACAGCAGCTTCAGAGCGACAATATCCATTTCCTGAGAGCAGAGAGAGAAGAATGAGTCTCTAAGTCTGCTCTGCTTTGTAAAATGTTGCAAAACACTACTGCAGTAAGATTATCTCATTCCTGAGCTACCGCTTACAATAGACTCCTTTGAGAATATGACATATCTATTTCTTTTTAAAAAAAAAATTCATGTCCTAGAAAAAAGGCACAGTGCTCATCACAAATGGTAATAGAAAGTTTCCATCAAGAGACAGCTATTTCTTCTCCCCAGTGGCAGAGGAATGAACCATGCAGTGTCAGTTTCTTCCCCACATGCAACACAGATCAGGCCCAGGGTATGTCCCAAACAGTGCACCTCAGAACAACTACGAGGCCAGCTCCTTGCTGTACCGAAAGAGTAGTTGCTCATAGACTCCACAATAAGTTTCTCTCATGCAATGTGACAAGCTTGTGTAGTAATGCCTTACCTGAAACATCAAAAGCCTTGCAGGCACCATCAGGACTAAGCATACCCAGTTTCATGAACTGCACAGATGTGTTGGGTTTCAGCAGGAGGTTGACCCCTCCTACTAGGGCTGCACTGCACTGTCCATGATGAATTGCCTTAAAAGCGTTTTCCAGAGCGACGAGACTAGAGGAGCAGGCTGTGTCAATAGTTAAGCTTGGTCCTTAAGGAACAGAAAAGGGAAAATAAAAACCCTTAATTTTCTAGATTGTTCTCTAAAGACTACAGGATGTGATCACAAGAGAAACATATTAAAATGAAGTTAAGTAAGAGTTGCTTCAGAATATAACAGGTTCACTTGATGCAATGGGAGACAAGAACCACCATCTCTGCCTGCTTACTAGGTAACGCATGAGAAAGGTGGGAAAAAATTATGAACAGATTGGCCTTAAGGGCATTTTTTTAAATTCTGTCTCTCCATCAAAAAGAGATTATAGTTTCACAGGCAGGTCTCATCTAATTCTCCATTCTAACAATAGAATGCTCTTCCTGGTGCTACCCTTGCCATTATCTCTGTTCTCTGCTGCTCTGCAAATCAATTCCCATCCCTCCACTCTCTTCAAAACCATACATGGATTGAGCCACGTCTGTGCCTTCAATCACATCATTCTGGTGGCTCTCCTACTTCTTCCACTTTACTCAAAAGGAGTCAACTGGTACAGTCAGTTTGTCTCTGGGCTATCTGACTTCTACATAGCTTGATACCAAATAGCAGTCTAAAGGTCAGAAAGGACCTAGATCTTTTTTATGAAGGCCTTCTGACATGACCATCTTTCAGGTGAACACCAGCTATGCCCAGCAGCAGTAGCTGAGTTACAAGGCCTTACAATGAGTCTTATCTTAAAGATACAATATATTTTTTACTTCTCATATGCCTCCTTGCAACAGTTACATGCTACTTTCTCTTTCCAAAAGGGGACTACGCCATCATAACCATCCCACTCCTCTACAGCAACTGTGGTACAATCACGCTGAAATTGCAATTGCTGATTAGCATCAACAGGTTTGGGGGGCACTAACCTGTAAAGTCAAAGAAATAGGAAATCCTGTTGGCAAGCATAGCACGCTGGCAGCCAGTCATACTGTATCCCAAAAGCTCTTCTGGATCTTGGCTAAGGGCTTCAGCAGCTTCTGACCCGCTGGCACCAATCCATACACCTGTGTCTGTGCCACGGAGGGTGGCTGGATTAATACCTATGGGGACATCGGAAGGTAGATTACAGTAAACAAACTTATAATGAGGGGTAAACTGGGGAGATATCAGGTACACTGGCACCAGTTCACCAAATACTATTTATTGTCCTTTTCGAGCAGGCCAGCAGCATTGTTCCCTACCTTTAGTAACTTTTCACCTGTTTCAACTGCAGACCTTGCAAGTCTTACTTGAGTCCATCAGAACTTCAGTATTGGCTTTTGATCAGAACATATTGTACCCTGACAAAGCTTTTCAGCCCAGCTGGGCATTGCCAGAATCTTGTGTAAAAAAAGTGTATAGACTATGAAAGGCAAAATGCTGATGGAGAGAAGCTAAGGGCCGACTTCCAATACAGAAAAAAGGAGCTAAATGAAGGGGAGAAAAATCACAGCACTTGGAATGTCATGTGAGCACATAAATATCTATCTCTAGCCACACACAACACCCAGATCTGGAGTACAAGACAGAAATGAAAATTCTTAAGGACAAAAAAAGCCAACAACCAGAACAAGAAACAACTTTGCTTAAAAAAACACATAGCAAGCTCAACTGGCAGAAATCTCTATTGCTTCTTCTCTGTACTTCAGGAGTCCTGAAGACAAACAGAATATTCAATCTCCAGACTGAGGCTCAGCAGTAGAGGAGCAAGAGTTAATTTTAATAAGTCATACAATCATAGGATGTCAAGGGTTGGAAAGGACCTTAAAGATCACCTAGTCTCAACCCCCCCTGCTATGGGCAAGGACACCTCCCACTAGATCAGGTTGCTCAAGGCCTTATCCAACCTGGCTTTGAACACTGCCAGGGTTGGGGCATCCATAACCTCCCTGGACAACTTGTTCCAGTATCTCACCACCCTCACAGGAAAGAATTTCTTCCTGATATCTAATCTAAATTCCCCCTCTTTCAATTTGTACCCATCACTAGTCAGTACTAGTGAGGTGGTTCCAACTTTTCCCCCCATGTGCTTCTTATGTTCTGATGTGAAACTGATTAACAGGAAGAATAAACTTCTTGGCTCTGTGGATAAGTAACTCAAAAGTTCTTCTATTACCGCCAGTGTTTTGAGAGAAGCTGCTCTTTCTGAAAGCACACTTCCTGGGAAAACTTTCTATAGAAAAAGATGAACCTGGCCAATGGACAGGAATACATCAGGCCATCTTCATTCTTTTAGACTATGGATGTGAATTCTAACCAAGTAACCTTCCTTTTGCATTACAAATTCGCCTCTTACAAAGGAATTCTTATGGAATACTAGGGTAGAGCAAAACACAGAAAAGCTCTAGAACTGCTGACTGTTTAAGCGATTCTGTCATACTGGTTGTATCATATGATGCTGGTACAGATTTGCTGGCAGTCAGCACAGATTTCCTGGTTTGCATTCCAGAGAAAACAGCTTTGTTCTAGCCCCCGTAACTAGGTCTTTGGTCTCCTCTCTAATGTGATGGCTTTCTCACGTTAAGAGTTTTCATTACACAGTTGCATGTCTACACCTGTTGCACAGAGAAAATAAAGCATAATTCTCCCTCTTCAGTCATTCATCTGCTCACCTCCATCCAAAATAGCTTCATACGAAACTTCCAACAGCAAGCGAAGTTGAGGATCCATTGTATGAGCTTGTTTGGGATGAACCCCAAAAAAAGATGCATCAAATTTGCTTATGTCCTTGAGCTTTCCATTTCTCTTGGGCAGTCCATAAATTCCTGAGAAGAAAAATTCAACACTGAGTCACAGAATACAGCTGAGAGACAGTTACGGAATGACCACAGTTGATTCCTGATTACACAGGAAACCTCACTGCCCTGTGCAGTAGCCAGAGTGCTGCATGAGCATCTACTGACCCACCTCATCTGGAAATGAGAATCCTGCATTAACAAAACCAATTGTAATTTTTAAGACTCTCCTGGATATAGCAGCAAAAGACATCTACCTAGTTTAAACACTTTTGCTTTGGCAAGTTGTACCAAGTACATACAGTGTTCAAATCAGTGGTTCCAGTTGGTCCCCAGCTAGAGGAAAAACAAAAGCTGTTTTTGACTTCTGCAAATCACTAGCTTGAATTGGGTAGACATGTGCCTAACACTTCAAAATGACAATCACACAAAACAGAACATTGTGAAAAGTCATAAATCACAGCACTGGAGTCCCTGTGCTACTTCTGAAACCAGAAAAATGTCAGAGTCATCTTACTGTCACAGCTACCGACAGCAGGTATAGGATTCATGTTGCCTATCTGCTCTGCCAAGAGTGCTCTTTTCTTTGAAAGTAAGCTACACAGAATTTATAAGGTACTACTGCATGGGACATGACATTATAAAACGGATTACGAGAGACCATCACAAAAGTGTTCTGTTCTTCAATTTCTTGATGATATATCAGAAGTTAGTTCAGCTCTGGCAGGGTTTTGCATCTCATAAATCCTTTCCTTTCATAGGATAATTCCTCTAAAACACTCAGAACCCAAGGTTCCCAAAGGAGGGACAACAAGCACTCACCTGGTTTCCACCTCCGATCATCCTCTGTGACCATATCAACTCCATTAAGCAGGTTCTCCCAAAACTCTTGCAAGTTCTCAGATTCTGGCAGCTTTCCTGCTATGCCTGCAATCACCACGTCCTCCATCGCTTAACTTCTCCCTGTTGTTGAGGTGTATAAAGCAGTAAGACTAGTAGGATTTCACACAGAGGAAAGTATATGTGTCTAGTGTTCCTAACATGTTGTGACAAACAAGCGTATTTGCAGGAGAAACACCCACACAGGAACAGCCTATGGAGTCTCTACTATTAAAAAAAAAAATAAATTATATCCCGACTAATCAAACAGACCGTAAGATCCACGAGGTTGACAAGGATGAGAAGACTGATCCTGAAGGAACATCAGGCTCTTTGAGAACCACCAGCTTCTACATGACAACCAGAAAATGAGTAAGTCTACCTCTACTAAATGCAGAGTCCTCTATGAAGTCAGCAGAGAAGAAAGATTAACATGCTGGAGCAGAGGTGGGTGGAGAAATTATGAAATGTACATAATAAAATACATAATTACAAGGCAAACCTAACAGGTAGCAAAACAAGTTCTACAATCATTCCAAAGGTAAATGCTAACTTAAGTATCAATAATCAAAAGATCTGTTGGAGGGGGAAAAAGAAACTCCAGACAAACAAAAATAAAAAATCCCACAGAACCAACTCCCAAAAATAAACAACACAACCTTAAACAGCTGCCCCAAAAAACACCAAGCAAACAAAAAAACCCATCAAAAACAAACAAAAAAGCCCAGGAAAAAAACCCCCCAACCCAACCAACTAAAAAGAAAAAGCCCGCACAGAGAGGAGAAAACCCAACACAGAGCACAATAACTACAGCACAATTTAGCATAATTTTAAATGCCCAAATCAAAGAAGTAGGTTTACATCTAAAGAGTTTGCTAATTGGATGCTGCACTGCCACACTGCACATTTAGAGGACTGGGAATGTGGCACTGACAGAGGGTGGTGCTTTAAGTTATGGCTTGGCAGAACAGATCTGGATTACAGATGGGATGAAAAAGCTCAGCTGCTGGCCCAAGAAATTTGCATACAAAGACCCTAATCTCAAACACCACAAAAGAGCATCTCTCTGAGAACCACCAGCTTCTACATGACAACCAGAAAATGACATAACACAGCATGGCAGGGCACCTATACCAGACCACAACACCAAATGATAGCTCATATATTACACTCCATTATTTCCTATTACACTAAAATATATTAACAACTAAGCAGAGAGAAGGTAAGTTAACCTGATGTTTCAGTTAAATTCAAATTACAATTTAAGATCCTAAGTAGATAAATTAAAGTAGGGGAGGGAAGGGGAAAATACCCATATACATAGGGGAGGGGTTTAATATAAAAATAAATAAAAGTGTTGTTGCAGGAACCAAAGAGGTAGTAAGCATTCACAGTACTTCCTTAAATAATCCTTCTGGTAAGTAGAGGCCAAATATTTTTTAATGTGTAGGATTTTAAACAAGTAACAACCACAAAGAAAACTAGGTATTTAAACACCTACAAGTCTGTCTTAACTTTGAAAGAAAAAGTTTGCTTATGAGAGAGCTGAAGTTTGACTTCCATGAGGTATTATGCTCCATGGTGCCATGTAGGCACTTTGCTTAAGTGGTGCTGGGGCTTGATCATCTTCTCCAAAATACAGCACTAATGGGTACTCTCTGTTGAGCACTTCGTAACTGTTTTTCCAACCCAAGATGTTTCATTTGGGTATTGTTTTGCAGCCTCTTCCAGGAGTTCCTAATGCTTTTCAGCAAGAAATGGGCCTCTCTTCCATCCACACATTACATTGCTCAGGAAACGTAACGCCTTCTCGTAGCTGGAAGAGACCACTGGGGTGTGCAGAAGGAAAGCAAAGCACTCTGCTCAGCTGAGCTCTGGCTCTGCCAGAATACAACACCACAGAGGCTGCCTGATTTCCTTCACCCTTCTTCTTTCCTTCAGCAATTATCTTGATTCAGATCTGTGGAGTAACTGTGGAATTATGCAACCAACACCTAACACTGAGGCAGAAGGGATGGTTACCTCACCCAGTTCATTCCTTCTGGGAGCAGAAACAGAAGTGCTTCCAAAAGGACATCTGGGATTTCTAGGTCCTGTGCTAAACACCCAAATGACAGAAGGTCCATTCCACTCTGGTTGTTCGTTTAAAAAGGGAAACACTAAGGGTCAAATTGAGCAAGGCCCTTACTGAGAAACTAGTCCCCAAAACTTAAGTTGGTAGTAACATGTTCAGTCCACTTTGTGCTGAAGAGAAGCACCACTCACATAAAACTAGTAAGTCAGTTGTATTGCTGGCCTTACCACTGTACCTGTAAAACCCAATCAAGCGCAATAACTCTGCTACACATTCAAAATTTCGGTGCTGGGGGCAGGGAACAAACAGATCTCATGCACAAAGCAATTCAAGCTTAAGACAAGAAATATACAGGATGATAATTTAATTACAATTAAATTTTATACCTCAGCTCTTTGGGTGATGATCTCTAAGGAGATAAATATAATTTCTATTTCAGGGGACTGAGAGAACACTCCTGGGATTGTTACTTCTCATCCCACATCTTTTCCTCGAGTATCAGAAAAACTCCATCCAGGTACGGCCAATTGACAAAATGTTCCTCTGAGACAGTGAAGTAATAGAATTCATAAGCAAAACAATTTTGGCCAACATGTTATGAATGTAGTTGAGCAAGACTGTGTCAAAGGTGGATAAAAAGATGCTGCAGTAATCAAAATCAGAAGAACAAGAGCCAAGAAGTTAATTTTAGCAGGGTGAATGGGTAAGAAGAGCCACAACTTAAAGATTTTAACACACAAAGAACCAGAAACATTTACACTTGCCACAAAGAGCTCCAAAAGTGTACATCTAAGATAAGATACAAAGTACAGATTTAGTAGCAGACAGAAGGGATGATCTGCTGTTGGAAAACAAGAGTGGTAAGAAGAAAAATCATGAATATTAAGTCATCTCTGATTAAACAGTTATTAAAATAGCTGTTATAGCTACCAACAATGTCTTTGGTCTTCCTTGACAGATAATAAGCAGCTAAACCAATTTAAAGTTGATTGCCATTGACCTGAAATGGTGTATTGTATTGTTTTACTATATTAGAGACTTTTGCTGTAGAGCATTTTTAGACTATACACAGTAACACACTACGTAGACAGATTTTCAAGCATAGGGCATAGCACAGATTAAGAAAGCAAATTATTTCTACAGTTGTTTTAAAAAAGATTAGACTGCAGCAAACATACAGAACAGACTGTTCCTGCTACCTTGGATGAGTAAGGTGTTCAAAAGCAACAGATTAAAACAGGAGACAAAGAAGACACAAAGGGACAAACAGGAGTCGCCTATTTCTTAAGGCTGTATTTTGCTGAATCCAACCAGACATCTAAAATCCTTTTTCCTCAGTTTATCCCTGCTTTTGCTTAAATTGAGTTCTGTGAATTCTCCTCAGACGGCTAGCATTTTTAACTGAGGAGAGAGAAGCAAACACACACCACAACCCACCCCACCGCCAAAATATCAGTCCAGGAGACATCTCAGTAAAGCATAAGCTACCATCTCACTGGATTTACACAATCTTTTTTAGCAATTATATTGTGTTGCTGACGCATTCGGTTTGTGACTGGTAATAACTAACAATCCCTTTTGGTATTACTGACTACTAACAACTTTCATCACTTTATACCTGTGCTCTGGTCTGCCTCCCACATTAGCCATTTGACAAGGTTGGTTTGTTTATTGGTGCCAGTTCCTTTCTCCAATCATGTTATACCTTCTTAACCTGGTTCTCTATGTATTGGATAACTATTGGCATCATGTTATCATAATACTATTATCAAAGCTACTCTTAAGTTGAAATACTGTTCTCTGTTGCATTTAAAACATTTGGTTTTCAGTCCCTTCCTAATTCAGCACCAAAATATCAATCAAAAAAAGTATTAATCAGGGTTTTCCACCGTGCCTGGCAGCTATACAACTTTTTAATAATAATTTTATCTACTGTTTCCCTACAGAAATAACTGTGTGACCATTAAGCTTGCAAGCTTATAAGGAAAATGAGAACAAAAGACAAAGAAAATAAAAAAAGTGAAGGTAAAATCTAATTTCTTCCTGCTCATACCTGACTTGCCAACCACCAACGAGAACCTATTCTGCTGTAACTTGTTCACATAGGATTTGGTGAGGAAAGGAAGGGAAGAAACAGCTTTTTGCAAAGAAACAACAAATAAACTCCTGATGCACACAGTTCCTTTTCCTAAACAGGAGCACAATATGTATTTCACTGTTATTTTGATGGCTGTCATCACGGTGGGATAGAATCCTTAAAGCCAGCTCAACTACTGTTTCTAGACAGTCCAAATCTTCCTCTTTTTTGGAGCTCCCATTATTGTAAAATGAAACACTCATGACTCCTTCACAGCTTTCTTCAGCACAGATGTTGACAAAAGGATTGCTTGCTTTGTTTCTCAGTATGATTACATCATAACCCTGGTTTCCTCATCTCTATAATTTCTAAAATTTGTAATAAAAACTGTCCTTACATAGGAACATTACAGCTCTTTACAAGTGAAGAAACCCTTCTCAAAATAGAGGTAAACACAGTTTGGTTTTCATTTTTTGAAAGCATTTGGCTACTATCACTCTGTGTGCTACAGCGTCAATTTAATGAAGACCTTTCAAATGTCTCTTTCTGTTTCAATGCTGTATTTGTCCTGTCGACCACAAGACAAATGAAAACTGGTAGTGTGCATTCATACTTAAAATGCTACTACTTAGTGGGAAACACAATATGGTTCAAAGCTGTTATTGGAGAAAAGTTAATTTTGCTTATAGAATCAACACAGCTTGGCTGATTCCCAAGCATGATGGGGAATCATTTAAACAAAAATGATTTGTTTAAAAATCTTAGTCCCACGTCTGCAAAACATCTGTTCATAACTGCCCTCATCCTCCGAATTCACCTACTAAATGCAGCCTCTCACAATGTTCTGTTATTTTCACTTTGTTTCAAGAAGGGTAGAGGCTTCAGGAAAAGGTGTTCTTGTGGCTTGAGGTTTTTTTCTCCCGTTTTTTAAGACAAGACACGGTCCCAACGGTGGTCTGATGGAGTATACAAGTTAAGTTACACAGCCTTAATACCACCTGTTTATATTTAAGCATCCAAATACAGCTTTGCTAGGAAAATATGCATTCAGTATCTCAAAGGGCCCTATGACAGGAAGGAATGTGGAATAAAAACCAAACAGGTGCAAAAACAGCAGAAGAGAGAAGACGATCATCACGTTCCTGACAGAATCACATCATCACACCCATACCGCTGTATGATCATCGAGTTATTTCGTGTGGGCGGCTGGTTTAAAACGAAGTGGTAAAAAATAGTTTAGCATTATCCGCGGCACCTTTTTTGCGATAGATTCCCAGTACCTACTGACGAGCGTCCTTTCGCAATGCCGAACGCCGACCTCCTCCCGCGCGAGCGAGCTCAGCCTGCCACGGCCGAGCCTTCGCGGAGAGCGAAGCGCCGCCGCCGCGCGGCCCGTGCAGCCCCGACGCCCGCTCGGGGCAGTGCCGGGCTCGGGCTGCGGCAGCGCGGGGCCGGGGCGGCCCAGCCCCGCGGTAGGCGCGGCCCCTCGCGCTGCCGCCGGGCGCGCACGAGGGCTGCGGGGCTCGGCTGCGTCCCCGATCCCGCCCGACCCGGCGGCGAAGGGTCGCGGCGGTGGCGGCGGCACGGTCCCCGCCCGCCGCCAAGATGGCCGAGCGCCAGCCCCACAATGCAGGCACCTCGCCGGGCGGGCGGAGCGGGAGGCTGCAGCGCGGTACCGGCCACTGAGCCGGGGGACTCCCCTCGGCGCGGCCGCGCTGGGTCCCGAGAAAGCGGCCGGCAGCAACAGGGCGCGGCGACCCTGGGGCGGGAAACAGAACCTTCCGGTCGCGCGGACCGAGCCCGCGGACCCCAGCCGAGCCCGCGGACCCTCATCGCCCGCCCGGCGTCGGGGGCAAGATGGAGCCTTCCCGGCGCACCCGCCGGGCGCGGCGGCCCGCGGAGGCGGGAGCAGAGGCTGCCGCTTTCCCGACCGCACCGCCGACCGTCCCACCAGTACCTGCACAGGGACGGAAGGCTTCGTGTCGGTAAGACTCTGGCGTCAGCTCAGCGCGGGGTCGGGATGCTGCGGGGCGGGCTCTGCGGGCGGACGCTGCGGCGGCCGGTGCCGAGCTGCGCACGGCCGATACTCCGCGCTCTCCTCACTGTCTCCCTCTAGCTCCCACCGCTATTTAAGCAGTCGCCACCTCCGGCGGCCACGCCACATGGGCTGACAGTTTACTCCTCGCCGCAGTCCAATGAGAGCCGGGGCAGGGCCGCCCCGAGTTAGACCCGGGGTGATGCCAACCCCTGCCCGCCGGAGTCGCTCCACAGGAGGAGGGGGCCCTGACCAGTTCTCGGGTCGGACACAGGCGGGTCCCCGTGCCCACGGCACCGGGCCAAGCTGTCGCGCCCCGCCCCGCCCACTGGAGGCCGTGGAAGGCTGGGCGCTGCGGGGGTGCCTGGCTTCGGGCCGGGCTGGCCGGGGGCGAGGCAGCGCCGACCCACCGTGGGCACGGAGCTCTTCGTGTCCCTCTCCCACCTCCCCGCGGGTGTGCACACTGTGGGGGGGGTACGGCCGCACCGGCACCGTGGCTCGGCGATTGATGCGGAGGCTCGGCGGGCGCCGGTCCAAGCGCGTCCGGATCGCGCAGCGCCCGCACAAAGGGACGCGGGGCCGGACGCGCAATCTCGGGCCGGCACCCAATGCGGGGGCGGGGACGCGGGGGCGGGGGCGCGGCCCTGCCAATCGCGGCGCCCGCGCGGCGTTGCTATAGGCGATAAGGCGATGTGGTGACGGCGGAGGGGCGTTCGGGGCCGCCGGCAGAGCGAGCAGCGCCCGCTGCTCTCTGGCGGCGGCGGTCGTTCACCCCAGCGGAGCGCGGTGCCGGGGTTACCACAGGGCAGCCGGCACGCCGGCCAGGGATGCTCTGCCCCGTGCCCGGGACCGCCGCGCGGCCCTCACTGGCGGCAGCAGAGCGGGTCCGGAGGCGGCGGGCGTGCCAGGGGCTCCCTCCTCGCCGTGCCCCGGTACGCCCCTCTTCCACCGACGGAACGGGGCGGATCTCTCGGCGTGCAGACACCTTTCATCCACTTCCCCAGTAACTTACACACCTTCAATTAAAGCCAAAGAGTCAACGAATTTCAGTTTTCTTCTTTATTGCCTACGACTCCAACACAAAAATATCCTTCCTGCCTTTCGGTCAGCAAACACGGGCCCGAGCGCCGAGACGCCGAAAGCCCCCGCCTCACCCCTGGTCTCGGGGAGACCCGGCTCCGGGCACAGGCCCCGCTCCCAGTGGCGCCTGCGCTGCCACTTGGCAATACAGCTCCATTCCGACCTTCTCGGGGCAGACCTTTTGCCTTTATCCATATATTCCTCAGCATAACAGTTTTTTAGCCCTTCGATAAGAAAAATCAATAATTGACTCTTTTACCTTTTCAGTACTCTATGACCAGCCTGAATTCTCTTTTTTGTAGGCACTCATTTCTTTGTATCCACAGTAGTACCTTGTTTCCACTCTTCTCATCTGGTTCTTAAGAATCAATGCCCGATTTATTAAATATTTTGATCATAATATATGAGAGTTTTCCTGCTGTATCCAGTACACTCTTAGCACAACCTCCCCATGCAGGATCCAAGCAATATGGTCATGTTATTTATTATTATGCATACTTTGTTAATTTTCACCGTACAGGGTATGTTCTTACAGTTACTCTGAAACAAACGTACAGTGATTTAACAGCTTTTTTTTTTCTATCACAAGTAAAATAAAATTAAACACCCAAGAGCTATCATCTTCACTTACCTGCAGCTGACTTAAGGAAACCTGTTTCTCAGGGAAACTGAATATATTAAAGCTGCATTTCTGGCAAGAGGTCTGCATGACCAGGCATGCCAGGTGACTTACTGGGGACAGGGGAAGGGGGACACACCACCAACCACAAAAAAACCACAAGAAAAAGAAAAAAAAAAACCACTCAGAAAACCCTCAAACAAGCGAACAAACAAAAAAACCCATAAAAACCTGCATAGAAACCTATACAAAAGCATTTCTGAAGTCTGCAGCCCATGAGCTTATATCCATGATGTAAGGAATCAAGAGTAGTGTTTTCCAGGCTTACATGCAGTGTTACAAAGGTTAAGGAACAAACTGCTCTTTTACACTGCTTTTAACACCTGTAAATGCACAGAATCTCATACAACTGAACTATTGTGCATCTCCACAGTTATTAAACATGGAAATAAAAATAATTTTTCAGGCTAATCTACAGCTATTAAAAACTTCAGAATTTACACAATGAGTTCTAGAAATAACCAGTGAGTGCTTTAACTGGTGTGATCGGGGCCAAAATTCCTGTACTTGTTAGAAACCACTATGCTTTGAGCTACAGAAAGAGCTTATTCAGGGCCTGGTTCAAGGGAATGCATCATGTCGTTCTGGCTCATGAACAATGTTGAATCTAATGACAGGATTTTCGAGTAACAAAAATTTTTAGAAAGACGCTCACAAGGTCTCTCAGGCCTCATATTGGCTTGGTAACATCTCATGAAATTTATTGCAGATTTAGCATCTGATCATAATATCACAGCACCTTTGCACTAAAGCAAAACATTTTCAGCAGGTACTAGAAAACAATTATTCAAATTCTCAAACTGATTTCTACCACTTTGTCAGATGCCGAGGAGAGCACCTGTTTGCAAGAGTACCAGAGAAGCATTTCTAAAAAAAAAAGCACTACAGAAAAAAAAGACATTCATGGGTAAGAGGCTCTCTTCCTTCATTTATCCTGTTTAGATTTTATATGTTTAGCAGCAACTGAGAAGTATTATTCACTTCAGTGATACCACTCACAGACTCAAAGAATCTCTTACCTTGGAAGGTAAGAGAGATTACTCGTGAGATTAACTAGTCCAAGCCCTCAGCTCCAGGGTCATCTGGAACAGGCTGTCCAGGACCACATCTAGTTGGGTTTTGATTATCTCCATAGACAGAGACTCCATAAAAAAAGTTTTTAATTGAATTCTTCAAGTGTATTTCCTTTACATGAAGTTCATCGCTGTAATATCCCAAGACAGCTCAGCATTACGGAAATGTTACAAAAATACATTCATTACTTGTTTCAATGTCCTGGTGTGTTCATTGCTACAGAGATATCCTTTCTTACATCCCAACTAACTCAAGTTTCTTTTAGTTTTATGTTTTAAGACATATCTTACAGTGCATCTGGTATGATTCTGAGGGTATGATTCTAACTCATTAGCAGTGTTTTTCACTGCTTTAAAGTCCATGCAATCTCACGTCAAGGAAAAATATAATTACTAGCGTGACAATAGAGATTTAATTTTATACTCTCATTATGTCTGAACAAGTGGGAGGAGCTACAGAATATGAGAAACAATACAGACTCAGGTGTAATCTTTTCAACCCCTTTACTTTCAAGTAGAAAGATAGCTGCACAGGATTAACGGTTGCATTGTTAATTAGAAGAAAACAAGTAGGTTGAGGCATCCCACTGCTAAGCTTAAATCACATCTACAGTTTCTCAACAAAAAATTTGCTAAAGACCTGGAAGCCCTGCCTGAAGGCACAAGGCTTTACCTATGTGTAAACTGGGCATTTCTAAATCCATGATGCAAGCAAAACTTAACACATATAATTAAAAGAAATCAGTATTAACAGTGAAGACTGTAATCTCATAATGTACACACATTAACCCTTTATTTCAGGGGTCGCTGTGTGAAACGGGGTATTTGTTCTCCCTTCTGGCTGCAAATAACTCAACATACAAAAATGAAGCAAATATTTAGATCTGATTTAGAGACTTCAAAGTAAATTAATAGCAACTGTAGATCTGGAACCTGCTGCCAACATAGAAATCAGTCTTTAATATTATAGTTGCGGATTTTTGCCATGTTAGAAGAGATTTTTGGTTTTAATGGATGAGCACAAGATAAATTCCTGGATTTTAACTTCTGCTGAACTTCCAGCCTTGTTCCTCTGACTGTCAAATCTCCAGCTGGCACTTCAAGTTTATCCTTGGCTTTGACATTTTGCTGAGATTCTTCAGATTGCTTGGTTGAATGTATAACTTCCAATTCCACTGCTCAAAAAAATACAGAAAAATACTTCGTAGTTATGTTTGTATTTAATTATGAGACTGGATAGATGAAGAGAACTGGTTTACTCTTTTCCTCTAAATACACTGCTGCCACAGTGCCGTATTGTGACAATCTTATATTAACAGAATCATTTCTGTACATAGGAGGCCCAGAACTGTCCATTAAGGTGTGCTCTACTGATGGTGTAACACATCAGCATCTCCTGCTCAATCCTCGCTCCATCTGTAGCTGTTCATCTCCATTAGCATCAGACTGCTTAAGAGAGGAAGACAGCTGGGAGGTTGGTGTGACTGTTGAAGTTAAGCACTACCTATCTGTTCAGCTGTTTTTAAACATCACATTTTACAAGTTTACCCTTCTCTCCACTGTGAGAGAATATGTTTGGATATGCATGATACAAAAGGCTCAGAGGCAATTCTGTTGGTTTGACAAAGGTGCACTATTACCATTACCTTTTGGGGCTTTTTTTCAATCTTCTCTCACAGAAGAAGGCATTTACTGTGGAAATCTTTGATTTTGTTGTCTAAAATATCTTGTCTGTATTAGAGAGAACTAACTCTAAAAGTAGTATCTTTGGATGGGAAGCAGTGGGACTGGTCCTAATATCAGCTGGAGTCCATCCTGCAGCTTCTCACATAATTCTCTGAAAACCATTATGTCCAACTAAATGAACTTTAGTCTTGTCACAGGTTTCATTAGGTAAGATAAGTGTAACTGGTCAAAGTATTCACTATAAGCTATAGGTAATATTTACAGGTGTTTGGCTCCAGCCACTTAATCCTTATTTTTCAAGGCACTAAGATGTCACATTTTCTATGAAGAGCCAAAGCAGACAGGAGGAGTAGTCATAATATACTTGGGATAATACACACTACAGCATTCTGTACCAGTTTAAATTATGAGCACCACAGGCTGCAGTCCCAGAGACTATTCAATCACAGAGCAAAATAAAAGGTACACAAATGGACAAAGAAAAGTTATTAGTAGGGGAAGGTAAATTTTCAAAGTCAACTGGACATGGTAGAAAGTCCAAACAAAATTTAACATGGAAGAAAAATAAAAAATATTCCTGAATTCTGGAATGAATTGATCTATTGAAGGTTTATAGCTCTATGCAAAGCATGACACTGTGGCTAGTGTCAAAACATGACATTTTTCAAAATAATTTTTATATTCAGGCTTAGCTTGAACCAGCTGTTCACTCGTGTGTGTCATCTCTGCATGGAGTCAGTGGCATTTGTTATCACAGGTGGCAAAGACTCAGTGGGCTCTTGCACTGTGGATGTGAAATCCTGTTGTCCAGCTTGCCACCTAGTGGCTTGCTACAGATGTAGAAGGTATGGAAGAGCATGCTTGAACTCATGAAGATCTTTGAGTGTATTTTCCTACCTGGAAAATGGACTTTATTCATTATAGTACCTCTACCACATCTGGCAGATAATAATGCAGAATTTCACAACATAAACCATTTAGAACAGTACAGGCAGCTGTGTCTGAAAGGTACTGCTTCAAGGATTATCTTCTTGAACAGGAACAGCAGCAGAATGATATTACCTAGCACTTGTGATCTGAATAACAGCAATGAGCAGATCCATAAATAGCACACACTTACTGCTTACAGACAGTCTGGTTTTTTAAATATTTACTCAGTTTTCAAGGGTATTTTGTATTCAATAAAGGGGATGATTTTCAGAAATTAATGTGGGACACCCTAATCGTGTAAATCCAAAGGCAAAGTAACCACGCACCAATGCATCACATGCATCCCTTCCTCTGAAGACTTTTGTATGCTTGTCTCCTCTCATTCATAGAGAAACTACAGTTGTAACTAGTAAAGGCTAATTTAGGTGTTTGGAACAACAACACAGGACATGAGCATTCTATAAGGCTATTTTAAAAAGTTTTGAACTGCCAAAAATGTGTGCTAATGTACGGTTACTTCCAAAAATGGAAAAAGATGAAGAATCAATACCCCAGAATGAGAAATACTACTTAAAGTGAAATATCCTAAGAGAATACTGAATAAAGACCTTACTGTATTGCTGGTTCTGCTCGGGACTGTTCACATCTGTGAGGGACCCTGAATAAGATCAGCATGAATATGCACTGTACAGTAAAATTTGAACGCAGTAGCTTGGTTTTCACACAAATGAAAAAACACACCTAATTTACAAGCCTGAAACTTACTTTCAGAAGTGACCTTGCCAACCAGAGCTAGCAGGATCATAGTTGAGCATCTAACCTGCTTTTGGAAATGGAACTAAATGTTTAGTGTATTGAAATGCTTAACATCTCTTCAATTTGATGTGTGTTAACTTCAGTCAGAAATTAATATTCACAGAACTTTTTTCTCAGAATGAAAGAGATATATATAGACATGTTCTATGAGCAAACTGAAATTTCCCCAGATGGAAAATTTCATTTAACAAATTTGTCACTAGATATTTGCTTATGGCTAACAGTGTTTCTGAAGGAACACCAACTCAAACAAGTTCCTATTCAGGAGAAGAACATGTAAGTGAAGAAAATGTAACTAGGAGATTAGTTAATATTTGTGAAACACTTCAAAGATGAAGTTTTATGTAACGCAGAAAAGAGATCATGAGTCTGTCTCTGATTGGAGCCGGAATGAAGCCAGAGCCAGAGCACTCTTTCTGTTTGTTAATATTTCACCAGATTCTTTCTCTGGCCAGCTTTTTACCCCCATGGATTGCTCTTAGAACTGTCAGTGATGTCAAAGCTGTTGAAATTCTGTCTAGTGTGGAAACACTTAAGATAACTTTTGATCCATAAAGTGCGGCATTTCAGACCACAGAGCTTTGCAAGTAACAATGAGAATTATAGCAGAAGAAACTCCCCTAAGCTCAAGTAGCAAACCAGAAAAGTTACTTTGCCTCAAAGCAGCTCATTCCTATTCTTCGTTAGGCTACAATGTAAACTCCAATTAGTAAACTCAGGACACATACTGAGTACCTGTGGAGGTGGAGTTTCTCAAAATGTAGAGTGGGACATGAAAATACAAAGTTTCATCTACCCCAAAGTGTATAAATCCAGTGTCTAATGAGAACACAGCTTGCCTTATGCCATTATTCCCTCTGCACTGAACCCAGCCTCTGCTGACCCCACAAGATACAGCTGATACTGATCTGTTCACACGGTACCACACAGGGCCCTTCACAGTACTGGCTTTATGCTAAATGCAGTCTTAGAGTTGAACTTTAATAGGTTATGTTTGCCTTTTTTCCCCAAAAAAACTAGTGTCTCCAACAGCAAGTAATAACTTTATTAAGCTAAATTACTCAAAGAAAATAAATTTCAGTTTTCTAAATGTTTTACAAAGCTTCCCCTCCTCCTGCCTAACAGTTACTCTGAAATCTAAAAAGGCCCGATAGCCCACTGGTGAATGGAGAAAACTTGCAGCAGACATACATCACCTGATCACCTGGCTGTACATGTGTGCCATGATTTTCAGAGGAAAGCAGACAACTAATCTGATAAGCAACTTTCCTTTGAGGGTGGCTTGTCATCGGCATTCAAGACATGCATGATGTGGATCACCAACCAAAATCTTTCACCTGCTCTCAGCCTCTGGCATAGAGTATTTAAAAAGGAAAGAAATACAGAAGTGTATTTCTTACTAGTACAGCCTATGTATCTTATGGAGCCTTTTATTATCATCATGGCTTGTACCTGTCTACCTCTGTAGCAGATTCTTTTTCTTTTAATAATATGGAACAAGAAAAACACATTCGGCAGGAACCTATGCTCCTTCTAAATACCTGCTCTCTAGTTATCTACAGAATTAACATATAAGCTATTAAATCAATTTCATTTCTACAATATAAACTGAAAATTAGAAAGTAGAGTAAAGAGAGAGAAAATTAAAATATCTCATAGCCTTTTGACTTGCTTGGAAGTTTATACAAGTTCTGAATTTGATGGTGAAATGAATAAAGTCTATAACAGTCTACTTCAGTAATTCAGTATTAAGATGTAGTTATTAACACTTCAAAACACACTGAGCATTGAGTCATTGCATTGTGTCATGCTGGAAACAGAGCAAATCGCAGGGCTTACTTGACATGCCAACCATTTCTGTTCTGTACATGAAAAAAATGTTTAACAGGTTCAGAAAAATCATTTTCGTGCTACAGTTCTCTGTTTCACAAGAAATGTCCCTAAAACATAGCTACTGATATAATAAATTTGGACAGAGTGAACTTGGAATAAAAAAGTTTGAATAAGCAAACTAACTTGCTTGCTCTGTAGCAAATGGTGAATGGTGCTGCATCCAGTTGGCGGCCGGTCACTAGTGGTGTCCCCCAGGGATCAGTGTTGGGCCCAGTTCTGTTTAATATCTTTATCGATGATTTAGATGAGGGGATTGAGTCCACCATCAGCAAATTTGCAGATGATACCAAGTTGGGGGGGAGTGTCAATCAGCTGGAAGGCCAGAGGGCTCTGCAGAGGGACCTGGACAGACTGGAGAGTTGGGCTGATTCCAAGGGGATGAGGTTCAACCAGGCCAAGTGCCGGGTCCTGCACTTTGGCCACAACAACCCCTTGCAGCGCTACAGGCTGGGCACAGAGTGGCTGGAGAGCAGCCAGGCAGGAAGGGAGCTGGGAGTTTGGATTGACAGGAAGCTGAACATGAGCCAGCAGTGGGCCCAGGTGGCCAAGAAGGCCAATGGATCCTGGCCTGTATCAGGAACAGTGTGGCCAACAGGTCCAAGGAAGTGATTCTTGCCCTGGACTCAGCGCTGGTGAGGCCACCCCTGGAGTGCTGTGTCCAGTTCTGGGCCCCTCAGCTCAGGAAGGATGTTGAGCTGCTGGAGCAGGTCCAGAGAAGAGCAACAAGGCTGGTCAAGGGACTCGAGCACAGGTCCTATGAGGAGAGTCTGAGGGAGCTGGGGTTGTTCAGCTTGGAGGAGGCTCAGGGGAGACCTCCTCACTCTCTAAAAGTACCCGACAGGAGGTTGTAGCCAGGTGGGGGTTGGTCTCTTTTCCCAGGCAACAATCAGTAAGACAAGAGGGCATGGTCTTAAGATCTGCCAGGGGAGATTTAGGTTGGATATTAGGAAGAAATTCTTTACAGAGAGGGTGATCAGCCACTGGAATGGGCTGCCCAGGGAAGTGGTGGATTCTCCATCCCTGGAGGTTTTTAAGATGAGACTGGATGTGGCACTTAGTGCCATAGTCTAGTAACCGCAGTGGTAGTGGATCAAGGTTAGGACTTGATGATCTCAGAGGTCCCTTCCAACTCGGCTGATTCTATGATTCTATGAAATCATTCTTGTTACTGAGCTTCCAAGTCTCTGTGTGTGTCACTTGTACCTGAAAGCCCAGTTCCGAGTCACTTTATCTTAATGACAGTTCTATCTAACCATGTGGTTGATGAATGTACTAAATTCAAGTGAGTGGAATTAAACAGGAAAGATTGAATTAATTTTCCATAGCTCAGGCATGAAAAATAATGCAAGCCTCTACTAAAAATCAGAACTTGAAAATTTTGTATATTTTGCTTCTAAGGGGATGTCCTTCCAAAAGGAAAAATTTTGCTTTCACAATCTTGTTTTCTGAAATGCAGAATTCACTCTAGTAGAATTAAGGACACCTTTTGGTTGGTTTCCTGGAGGAGAAAGCTAGGCAGCAAAAAAGAGCATTTAAAAATCTTATTCTTGCAATGCAGCATTTCAGGACCTGCATGTTTGAATTAGAAGTTCCACTCTGGTGTTCTTCAGATAAATCTGGTTGCAGAGATAAAATTAAAGTTCTTCTCAGGAAAATATCAGCCCTTACTGATGTTTCACTTGTTTCACATTGGCAGTACCACCTTTCCCTTTTGCTATTCTCTAGATCCCCAAAAATCTATGTTAAGTTTTGCAACAGTGGCTGGAAATTTCTAGACATTAAGAAACTGATGTCCTTGTAAGGCTGCCAGAGCTGTTGCATCACACATACAACAGCATGAAACTGCATGGCACTATCAGTAATGTTTCAAAGACATCCTTTTGCTTATCCTGTCAATATAGGCCTGACCTGAAATAACTCTTCCTATTTCAGTCTCAGCTTCACAAAAAAAGCACAAGAATCATGACTGTCAGCACTATGTCCATTCCAGTCCTACAGGTCTATCAATGCACATTACTTTGTCCCTGCAATGGACTGCTCTTGTGAGTAAATACACTTACAATCCACTTCTCATTTTGAAAGCCCTTTAAAATATTATTTTTTCTTGTGAGTTGCTAAAGATGGTTCATTGCATCCATATACTGACTTAAAAGTAGATGTAACATAGGCTGGAAAGGACTTCTGGGTGAAATGTCACAGTGCTTATCACTCCCTGCTCAGAATATCTTGACACAACTTGTGTCCATTGCCTCTTTTCTTTTCACTGTGCACCTCTAAGTCTCTTTTTCTGTCTTCTCCAAAATCCCTCTCTGGGTAGTTAAAAAGCAGCAATAACACCACTCACTGACTCTTTTCCATGCTCAACAACCCAGCTCTCTCAGCCTCTTCTCATGCAGCATGTTCCTGTGCCCCAGCAATTTAGTGATTCTGCTCTGGACTCCAGTTTGTCAGTCCTTTGTACCAGAGGGTTCAAAGCTGGACGCTGTCTCCAGATGTGGCCTCACAAGTATCAAATAGAAGTGAACAAATCCCTTAGCTCACTGGTTACATTCTTGTTCCTGCAGTCTGATATGTGGTTAATGGCACATGAGTATCCATGTAATGGTAACGGGTCATTGCCAATATAAAGCTCATTTGAAAAGGCTAAATGGCTGTCATATTATTCCACAGATGCTGTCAGATCTCAGGAATAATGATGATCACCTTTACTTGGGACATTCTGGAGAAATGTTTGTCTGTCTACTTATAAAGACCTTTAATAAAGAAGAGTCTACAATCTCTCTAGGGAACACAGTCTGCTATTAGCCATCCTGCTGTTAGCCATCCCTGAAGTTTGTAAGTCTGTTACTTTTTGTCCGATCCACAGCAGGTGTTAGAACAGTTTCCCAAAGTTTTGCCGATGAAGGATTACTCCATGAACAGGCCAACAGTTTGGGAGACGTAATATTAATCTGCAATACACTGCTCAACATAATAGCTACCATTAAAAAGTTCCTTTACAATTTGCCTGTTAAGAAGCTACGCTTTACTGCACACATCTTACAAATGGTGCTCTTGCTAAATATTGCAAGAACGCGGTGCTTTTTGTAGACATATAACACTGATTAATGTTCAGTCTATGACCTAGGTTTTACCTTTGCCTCTCATCCTAACCCTGACACTGTCTCACATATATGTGTCTGCTTTTATTTTTTTCTCTTCCAACTTGTTGCACTGGACTATAAAACTCTAGTGAATATCAATACCTAGTTCATTTTGTGCCTACAGCATATACCACATTATGCCCATGATGTCACTTTTGGCTTTTAGGTCTTAGCACATTAAGGAGTATTGTAGCAATTAACCTGCTACAAAAATAACAATTAAGCAAGGATTTGCCAAATTACAATTTGATCTAACAGTTACTTGGCAACACATAGAGTGTGCAGTTCTCAAACAGACACTTTCATATCTGTCCCAGCTAAGTTTTAGACTATGTCAAAACAGAATTTGCAATTTCCAGGAGCACTTAATAAAAGTGGAGAAGTATTTGCAACGATGGCATTAAAACCAAAGAGCTGTATAGACGTTCCTCTTAATTCTTACTTCTGATGGCAACAGTGGAATTCCCTTCAAGTAACTCATTCAGATTCTGATGATAGGACTGTAACAACAGCAGCAGTCAAGTAAAATAATTAGTGGAAGGGGACAGAATTCCACTACCGTACTTCCACTCTTCAAGAAGAGTCAAATACTGTGACTACTTTACAAAGCGGGCTTACCTTGGTTGCTGTTCTTTTGAGGACTGAGAATAGAAAGGCTTGATCCCATTTCTAAAGTTTGCCAAACACCTTGACAGAATTTATATGCTCTAGATGAAGAAAGCTGGACCTGCTGGACTTGACTAGGACTCTGCCTAAGCGGCTGACTTTGAACAATCTTTGAGGATGCATTTGCCTTTTGTTGCTCTGGTCCATGATTTTCAATAGAGAAATCTAGCTGAACCTGTTCAAATTCAAAGATAATCTTACAGAAATATATACTTTTCACATCAAAGACATCTGAAAATTGGTTAAATTTCATAGTGGCATCTTGGACTTGGAAAGATACAAGGTTTCAGCAAGAGGCAAGACAAAAGAAAACTATTATTTTTACTTTTGAAAGGTTGTACAAGATTAATTACAACATCATGACAGTGATTGAGAAACCCTAGTTTATCTAGTGTTACCAAATGCTATTTTGTACAGGAAAAATTCATAATTTAAAAAATACATTGATTTTTAAGTCTTCCAGGAGCTGTTGAGCAATTCCAATTGAAAAGTCCAACTTAAGGTGATTACACTGATGATAAAACTGCACTGTACCTCAGAGGATGGCAATTCTATTTCTTCCCCACAGTTGCTTGGAGCTTCTTCTTCCTTTAAGCCAGGGCAGGCAACTAGAGAAGAGAACCTCGAGGGATGCTGTTGCCTTGCATATTGCAGCTTCTAATATGAAATATTACATTTACACAAATAACTCATGGTCTCTAAAAATAATACATTTATAGCTCAGTTTGCTGTTACACTGCTAGATTTAAAATAATCAAAATAAGGAACATAAAAAATTATGTTCCCTTCAGATCAACAGGGCCAAACTACCTTCCTAATAAACCTTGTATTAAATCTGTTCAAAATCTATATTTCCTGGTGCTGTTACTATCACTCTGCTTGTTACTCAGGTTTATATTGTCAGGGTCATTCTTTGCTTTTGTCTTTTCTCATGGTTAAATTACAGAAGAAAAACTCCAAAAGAATACCAAAAACCCCAATTAAAATAAGGCAGCTATGGAAAAGTAATTTGTCAGCAACTAAAAAAACTAATTTACCCCACAAAGTTTCACCAACTTTCAACATGTAGTAATTAAAGTGAGATTTGATGAAAAGCAAACTACTTTAGCCCTCTCAAAGGAGATGAAAATAAACATCAAAGTCTTTTGCTATATATTTAAGGCTAAAGAAACAAAATGTGATCCCATCATATAAAATAACTTAAAGTGAAATTCCTGTAGCTATGACAGTAATAAATTCTCTCAGTTTTTGTTAAGGATGATGATTTTGAACACAGGAGCAAATGTAGCCTGGCTAGTAAGAGTGATCAGCTAGAATAAAAATACCTAAACTAGAATAACACTAGTTTTTGAAGGTCAGCCTGCAGCTCAGCTTCAGTGCAGGAGCTGAAGCCTCAGCAGGTCTGTTCTGGGTAAAGAGCAGCCTGGAATTAGAGTACTGAATAGCCTGGATATAAGAAGGGCTATGCTTTCTAGTCTGGACAAATGATGTTTTCAAAGGTTCCAGAGGTGTAAAGATCCTCAATGACAGCCACTTCAGCCATGACCTCCAAGCAAACGATCAGCTGAAGAGACTGAACAACTACTCCCAGAATTTAGCACACCAACTGGAAACTCACAGTCAAATGCTACCTCTCCAAGTGCCATGGACATACCGTATTTTTAAAATCTATTTATTCTTACAAAAGTAAGAATGATCTTTAACAGAATGATTTTTAACAGAACACATGAGACACGAGATGTGTAGAAAAATACAAACACAGTATCTAGCTCATTAAAAATAAGGCCACAGAAGACTGGGACGGATGGGAGATGAATATTCATTGGTCTTAATTTAAGAGTCAGCTAAATTCTAAGATGAGCTGTGAAAGAAAGAAAAAGAGGTGAATAAGAAAAAAGAAGTTGTAAAAAATGTGGGTTTGAATTGTGGGAATTTTGCACAGATCTGGAAATCATCTTTAGATACGTTCATTTAGTGTAAGCATTCAGCTAGTCTTTTTCAGACTCAATCCCAGCAGCATACAGATGGAAAAAACAGGTTACAAGAGGTCTACTCAAATGCTTTGCTGTACCCTAATTTCCTTCGTAAAAATTATTTCCAGTGTTAAAGAGTTTAGGAAGATCACTATTTCTGAAACAGTGAGCTGAAAGTTCAAGTGAACAAAGGATGCCAAGCTTGCAACTTTCCGAAACAAACGATCCATCCACAAGCATGCTGAAGCATTCCACAGTAAGTTCTCCTGTTGGTAGACCACATTCCAGGCATTCGGCACACTGTAACAGCTGCCTCACCTATTCCCTTCTGAAACCTCACGGAGGAAGATCAGAATCCTATGCTGAGGACTGTTACAGAGGACCAGATTTGAACTTTCCACCTTGGAGTTTTACAAGAAATTAAAGATTTCCTGCTCCAGAAGTAGCTCATACCACTGTCCCATAAGATGTGTCATTGATATGTCAGCGAGGCTATTTATTTGATGCTCAGTTCTTTTCTCTGAGGACCCTCCTTGTGCTACAAGATGCTAATACTTCTTGTGGCGGTGTTGCTGTGATAGCTCTTGATCATGCCCTCAGACTGTCAATGAAGAGTTGAAAAACAGTGCTGCATTACCAGATGTGTTCTCACAGAACTCAAGTAATTTGAATCTTCCCAGCTCAAAACCTAGATGGCTTTCACTATGTTATGTCCTAAATCATATTTTTCATGCCCTCACTAATACTTTTGACATCAAAAGAACTTGATTAGATAAATTTGCTAAAATAGACCATATTCTCCAGCACACATTGCACTTACCCGGCTGACCTTTTACAGTTCTCAATTTCTGTTGTCTTAGACTATCTACTATATCCGAGGGAGAACAAGTCTCCATTAGCTCTGGAAAGGTACAGCAGATGGCATTTTCAGTTTATCACTGTCAGATCGATGGTCTACAATGTTTGTTCACACTGCAACCTTTAAAACTTCTTCATTGACTAATGGGCAGTAAAGAAGAACAGGGAGTTATTTTCACTGAAGCAACCTGTTCAAATTTGGTTCTAATTGACTCTTAACAGCACAGCCTTTGGACTTCAGGCAACCTTTCTCTACCAGACAAGAGAGCCTCTCTTGTTGGATACCTTCTGCTAGGAGGAAGCTAAGAGAAATGCAAATACCTGGGACAGGATGTCCAAATGCAGAGTTCTTGCCTGCCAGGTTCCCTTAGAACATATTCCAAAACATTTCCACAGATTCAATCTAACAAAATCACCTTAGCCAACAAACATAGGTACTTTTTTTCTTCCCCAAATAATATGCCTTTTCTGGCTGAAATACTGTTGCATGCTTTGGATGCTTGGAGAGCCTTTTCCTTTCATATTGAAATGACTGAGCCCTTCAAATTAGTACTACCTGGTTTTACTACTATTCTTTCTCCAAGGTAATAGCAATCCTGTGCGGAAGTTGCCTAACTGTCTGCCTAAAGACCTGCTAGCAGAACACTAAACTTGACCCTGTCAGTACTTGTTCTCAAATTTAATTGCTGGATGATCTTTGCATTTCAAACTTTTACAGTATTTTCTTAGATCTACTAACTCAGAAGTTTTTGTAAGTAGTCCAAATAATATCCCTCATGGGTACATCTGAAGTGCTGTTTTACTTCACAGGAAAAAAATATATCTGTTTTCAGCATAACTAAATTGCCAAAAAGATTGGACCAGCTGAGTCACTTAACCTCCATTTACGTAATTTGTAGCACTTATTCCAAGCAACTACAGAGGTTAATATGCTTTGGTTTTTTTTCTTTAGCACCACTCTTAACTGTAAGAAAAACATAATATTAATTAGAATTTACTTCCACTGGCTCTTTCTCAAGAACCTCACCTTTGTCATTCAAACTGTCTGACCAGATGGTTCATATACTTTGTATTATACCTAGGCCAACCAGGTAACATCTGAAGAATTAGTAATGATTTCGGGCTAAAACCCCCACAGGATGGCATGCTCAACATGAATGTGTGGTTATTCCAGCTTATCTTTTTAGAATGTGTCTAGGTATAAAAATGTTTAAGACATTTTTAGAATGTATTCAGATGGTAAAATTTTCAAGTAAATGACTTAAATTTGTGATTTCCTAGTGTAATCTGACAATTCGATAGGAATATCTCCTGTGGAGTTTCATATTATCCAGAGATAATACTAGAGATCTTAGTATGTAAAAAGGTAAACATTTAACTTCAATCTCCGACATATTCATAGATGAACTTTAATAATCCACAAAAAGGTTCTCAAATCTTTTCTTGATTTCAGTTAAGACAAGTAAGAATACATAAAGGAAGAATTAAAAATAAACAGGATCCTCCAGAGGACATTAGCTTAAATTCAGCTGATTTTTAACCCCAAAGGCAGAGGAGATTGCAGTTTCAATCTAATATGCTGGAGGCTGACTGTTTGCAAAGCAGCTCAGCAGGAAAGAAACAAGAAACCTGGTGGACTAAAAGTTGAACAGGAGGCAGCAGTGCATTCATGAGGCCTTTGGCTAACAGCATCCTGACTGCACCAAGGAAAGCACTGCCAGCAGGTCACAGTAGGCGATTATTTCCCTCTACCAAGCACTGGTGCAACCACATTTAGAGTACTGTGTCCACTTTTGGGCTCCCCAGGACAAGAAAGACATCGGCATACCGCAATAGCCACAAACAGCAAACAGCCACACAGATGATCAGCAAATTGGAACATCTGACATCAGAGTGAGGCTGGGGCAGCTGGCCTTGCTGGCCTCCAGAAGAGATAGGTCAGGAATGATCTTTTCAACATGTATAAGCGCCTGATGAGGATGGTGGAAGGAGATAAAGACGACTGAGCCAGACTCTTCCCAGTGCTATACAGTGGAAGAGCAAGGCAACGGGCAGAAAGAAGTACAGGACACTGCTGAAGTGAAAGGCAAAAAATCCCAACCAAATGCAAACGTTCTTTATTGTGAGGGTGACCAAACATTGGAACAACTTGCCCAGAGCGGTTCCCAAAGGAAGTATTTCCCCAAGTGAACTTGGTTAATAATTCTACTGGAGTTTTATACCTCAGAGCAACAATCTCGCTCTTTCTGAAAGAACATTGTTTACTGCCCTTAAAACTACAACAATCAGCTGCTCTGACTCAATCCTTACAGGAACAAATTTGCTGATCAATTAAGTAAAGTACATAGTGAAATCCTGACTATCAAAGTTACTGGGAGGTTTGCCACTAACTACTAGGGGAGCCAGGATTTATCCATCTGTCTCTGATGAAAGCTGCAATTTAACCATTAAAAGTTGTATTTCAATTACAAAAGAAAAGAGACAGGTTAACTACATATCCTGCTTTCATTTATGGGAAAGGTGCAATTACAATAATTTGGACGTGGGTGCTTTAAAATCCCACCATTGTGAATGTTTGAAAATATGCTCATTGATTAATAATTTTAACGTTTATCTTAGGACATACTGCAAATACGTCAAATGGCCTTTCCTCACTTACTAAAAACTAAGCTTTATAAAACTCGTAATTTAGGATTGCATTTATTGCTGCAACAAGTGTTTCTAAAACACCTTGGCTGAAGATCATGTTTAAAAATATTACTTCTGAAGTCCCAAACCCTTTAAGCATCTGGGGAAACCCCTTAAGCAGAGGGAAACATCTGGCTGGCGGCCAGTCCCTGGTGGTTTTTCCCAGGGCTCAATTTTAAGGCTAGTTCTCTTCACTCTTTCTATCAATGACTTGGACACACGAATTGAGTCTGCACCAAGTAAGTTTGCTGATGATACTAAATTAGGAGGACTCGTTGATTTCCTTGAGAGTAGAGAGACCTTATAGAGAGATCGTGATAGACTGGAACACTTGGCAATCATCAACTACATGAAAATTAATAAGAGCAAAGATGATGGATTCTGTACCCAGGACAGTGTAATGCTGGAGGTCTGTATCCACTGGGGCACAAAAGGATGAAGTGCAGCCTGGGGAGTTTGGTTGCTGGCAAGCTCAATGTGAGTCAACAGTGTGTCCTGGTGGCCAAAAGTGCCAACTGTGTCCTCAGTGCATTAAGCACAGCACAGCTGAACAACCAAAAGAGTGACTGTCCCACTACGCTCAGCATTGGTGCGGCCTCACCTCGAGTACTGTGTGCAATTTTGGGCTCCACGATATGAGAAGGATATAGAAATATTAGAATGTGCCCAAAGAAGAGCAACAAAGATGGTGAAAGGACCAGAGAGCTAGATTTATGAAGACCAGCTGAGGGTACTTGGCTTGTTCAACTTAAAAAAGACGAGACTGAGGAATGACCTCCTTGCTGTCTATAACTTCCTCATGATAGGGAGCAGTGTAGGAGGTGCTGATCTCTTCTTTTTGGTGTCCAGTGATAGGATGCAGGGGAATGGCTTAAAGCTGCATCAGGGGAAATTCAGACTGAATATTAGGAAGAAGTCCTTCCCTGAGAGGGTGGTCAAGCAGTGGAACAACCTCCCCAGAGAGTGGTCATGGCCCCAAGCCTGTCTGTGTTCAAGAAGCATTTGGGACAATGCCCTTAGATACACGGTTTAACTTCTAGGTTGTCCTGCCTGGCATCAGGATTCAAAGATCCTCATGGGTCCCTTCCAGCTCTGGATATTCTATGATTTTATGAAATCTCCCAAAGATAGACTTGAGCTAAAGTCAGTAAGAGTCATTTAAATGTGGAATTTTAAGGAAAGTTACATTCACAAAATTCGAACTGGCTTAACGGATCATTATCACTACATTTCAGAGAGCATATAATTACCTGTGTTGTGAGTTTGTGCTGTAGATGTTTTAGAGCTGATAGCTGACACTGCGTTCTTTTCACAAGTTCTCTTGGAAGCAGACTACCAGAGGCAATACAAACTGTGCAGTGTTTAGAGCCGACAGGATGCCAAAGTCCTATAAAGCAGAGAAAATACCAAGGAAGGCATTCTTTGTTGTTATTTTGTCATCAATATTACATTCCCAGCAAGTGTTTACAGCAGATAGGAATGAATCACAGAACACAGGCCTTCTCACTGCAGATGGGTTCAATGCTATGCAGAAATGGGCCTTGTGGTTTTTTCCTTTGCTCTATTGCTAGAGAAACTGTACATGGAACATAAATATCCACTGTGAAATCTTCTTACATTATATATACTCTTAATTCAAGTCTGTGCTACAGTAAACTTATTCTGCTTTCTCTTCCACTTTCCTAAAACCTTAGTTTTTATTCCAAGAGATAAACTACCTCTTTTCTGCTCATAAACAAAGTCTTAGTTCAAGTTCCAGTTCCCACACTGACATCTAGGCATCAGGGAGTCCTTCATCTATGATGTTAATCAACAAAAGTTACTACATACAGACTCTCATTGTTCTATATTAGCAGCACCTATCAAAGGATAATCTTACTTGCAACAATTAGTACCACAGTCTCACACGAACCATGCAGATCAAAGATCAGTCAGGTCCAGCACTTTGTTTTTATATTAAAGCCTAGCTCTCTCCGGCTCAAAGGATGAATTGATTCCCAGATTTTATTCTACATATATGTTAGCACTCTTCTGCAGAATAAATTTACCTTCCTTTAACACCATTCCAAGTTCTGCCCTGAGTCTGTTTCCCATTTCAATCAACTGCCGCTTCTCTTGGTTTAGGATTGAGATTTTTCTTGCTGCTTCCTTCAGTTTATTTTGCATTCCCTGTAGAGCATATTTGACACCATATTGAAGCTCAACACCAGGATCTACATCAGGCAACTGTTGTCCAAGATCTACTATCTTTTCTTCAAGAACTTTGGGTTCTGGCCCCTGAATAAAACAGAGAGCGCTTGTAATGAATATTTTGAAAGTGTGGTCTGAAGGTTGAGAGATTTGTAGAAGCACGCATCAGAATCCAGTTGAAGAAAAAGTGTAAAGTTGAAGTCTACCACCCGTTTTTTTGAGTCAATTTCCAAGATTTTGTTAGCAATATATGGCAAATGAAACTGTGGAGCAAAACACTGTAACAGACTGAGACATCCCCACAAATACTGTCAACTGTGAGTGTAAAATAATACACATAGGATAAACATCGTATAACTGTAAACTAAAGAGCAGTTAATTTTAAGATAAAATGTGGAAAAAACCCACTTTATAGCAAATCTACCACAAACCCTTCTTTGTTTAATCATTGTGTACATGCACACATAAGGGGTAGATCTGACTTAAAACACTGTTTTAAAGAGAAAGGCTGCAGAATGAAAAGCAAAGATTCTACAGTCTGTTTTGTCTCTGCAAACCTGAGTCCACCTGCATGTATACATAATGATAAAAGTACTTACCCAAAAGATAAATCCTTGTTTTTCAAGAGCTATATACTTGCCTCTTTCAGCCCCCACAAAGGGCATTTTTTGATATCCATTTAAATACTCATCATTCACTGAACAAATCATCTCCCTATAGACATTTTAAATTTCACACATTGCCACAAGTATCTAAATATATCCATGCATTAAAATTGTTTTACAAAACTCTTACCCATCTGTATGTTTACTCTTCTATATATAAATTAGTTAGACGTGTACTACACTAACTGTGCAACCCCAATCAGTTTTCAAGTAAATCACCCTGTACAGTACGATTCCAGAAGTACACATTGAAGGCTATTATCCATACTGACAAAAAAAACAACCACCATTGCCTTAGTGTGCCATGCAATTCCCATTCTCTTATTCCTTTGGAGAGTTTTACCGTAAAAAGGAAGGCTCTTGAGAACGTACACGGAAAGCACACAATTCTACAAACACTATGGGGGAGAATGGTAGAGAAATTAGTGCAAGACTAGAGCCTAAAAACACTAAGAAAGACAGCAAAGTAAAATATAAAAAGGAACACCACGGGCACACATTTGGCAATTTATATAAAAGAAATTAATATAAGTAGCCACAAATTATTACATTCATCATACAAACAGTGAAATTAACAAGCAAGGCTCAGCATAAAGAGAGGGGAAGGCAATGACCCATTACAGCCCCACTGGTTGTCACACTGTGCCACCTTCACCAGACCAAAAGGCAAAAGCACATCACATGGCTGCGGCAAGGAATACCATTTGCTTAAACTTCTATTTTTCCTGAACTTTTCAGAAAAACATTCAACAGCATTACACAGAAATTTTTTTTTTCCAGTGACAGATTGTAAACTGTAGAGCTAGGATTGGAACTCAGAAATCTTTTTACCTTTAGATCTGTTTCCAGAGCAATATTCTACAGTATAAAAGAGAGAAAACACTGATAAAATAAGTACTAAAAAAGAGTGGGAGGAAAAACTCTCCTCAGAGCTGATACAAAAGAAAAATATACGTACACACAGAAGTTTACATGCCTATTTTACTAGTTTCCACAATAAACTTTCCTCCTTAGCCCTGAAGTCTATAATTTCTAGATTATGGTCACAGAACCTCTGTTATATTAAGTGGAAAAAAGAAAACTATTGCTATGGTTCTCTTCACATCTGCACACCCATGTTTAGTTACCATTATTGATCAACAGATTCTGAACTCCCTGAGGTAGAAATACTTTTGCCTGTATTTCTTCATGGCCTAAAGTACATCCTTAGCATGCAATTAATAAACATAAGAAGTACAAAGACAGTATAGAAGAAAGTTAAAGATAAGCACTTCTAGAATCCAGTAAGAAATTCTAATGAAGTTTTGCCCATTATTTTTAAGATATTTTCAGGACTGTTTCCAGCTCCCAGTCTATGTCTAAAAAGGCTTGTTATGCACTAAGAAAGAAAAAAATAAAGCAGACAGCAGAAATAGCCAGGAAACAATAGTTCAGCTTCAGTGAAGACAGCATTAAGTACAAATCCAGCATTTTATTCACTTGAAGTTTTGGCCTGCACATCTACTATTTAGTACGTGTCCATATATACAAAGTACAATTAATTCAGCATTTCATGCTGAAGGTGCACATCTGCCTGAAAAATGTTCCTGTTCTCATATCCAGCTATAAGCATTCTATTATAGTTTAGCATCATGAAGCAAAGGATTAACCTCTGGAACAGAGAATGTTCATTTCCTATTTTACAGTCTCCAAGGCAAAGTCACTGTCTACTTTTCTTTGAAGGCTCTTTCTCAACTTAAAGAAATGCAAAGAAAATGAAAATGCGTCTTGGACAGTAGTTTGTAAAACATTTTCGGCAACAAAAAAAGAATAATTGGTATAAAATTTAGTTTCCACCTAGTTCTGGAAGTGGCCAAAGAGAAAAAATAAATCTGAGCTGTCTGTTCTGGCACACAATGATTTTCAAAATATGATTTGACAGCATGGACAAACATATTTCTAAAATATTTCTATATTCAGCAAAGATTAAACATGATCCTAGCAGGTTTTGCATTTTTTCCACACAAGGTTCCCAATGCTCCAAAGTTTTATTTAAACATTAATATCGATTCAGTTTTTTAAGCTCTTAGCTTTTAACGTAATCGGGACCTCTCATGCTTATTTATTACTTAGCTATTATTTCAATTTTCTTGAACTTAGATGGTTACTAGTGAGTCTTAACAATAAGATTAAAGCATGAAACAGATATTGTTAGGTTTCACAGATGACAATTAGAAACTCATTATTTTTGAGTTGTATTTTAAACTATCTTACTTCAGACTGTTTACTGCACCATGAATTTGATGGGAGACAGGAAGAGGAGAACATACAGTGACTTACTCCTTACACAGTATTAGATATTTGTCCCCGTTTTCAATTCCATTATTATTTTTTCAAGAGATGCCACTGTCACACATTAATTCTGATATTTTCACTACTCTTTAAAATAACACAGTGGGAATAACATTTGTAAACCCTTGAACTGAGCAAAACACACTCTCAGAGGCAGTGGGTTTTTCCTTTGTGGGTGGTGAGTGCTCCAAGACAGCACTGGGGCGTGGAACTTTCTCCTGGTCATACTGAGTTGCATTTGGATTTACAATAACGGATTTACAATGGAAAACTTGAAGATGTGATACACAGTAGCTTAAGCATTTGAAAGTGGGGGGGAAAAAAAAAATCAAGACGGGCTTGAAAGATCAGGAGTGACTTGTGCCAGGGGGTGACTCGTCAAAATTTATTGCCTAGAAAGAATGACCACAAGTCTGGTTGAAAAAAATCTTTGCTGGCTCTCATTTAACTAGCCATATATTACTTCAGTTTATAGTATGCATTCAAACAAAAATAATGTGCTTTGCATTTAATTACATACACACACACACAGATATTTTAGGTAGTTTAAACCTCTTTATACCTTTTCTGTGTCTGGGTTTACTATACAGTCCAGCTTAATTGAGCTGACTTTGATGTTGCTCAAAGTGGTTGCAGTTGAAATTTTGTTTGTGCTCACTGAACCTAAAAGAGGAGTATAAAAGCAACAGCTGCTTTAGAACATTGTCTCATGAATATACATGTCTAGAATCATAGCATCATTTAGGTTGGAAAAGACCTTTAAGATCATCAAGTCAAACCATTGATAGAACACTGCTAAGTTGACTGCTAAAGTGTGTCCTCAAGTGCCACATCTACATGTCTTTGAAATACCTCCAGGGATGGTGACTCAACCATTTTCCTCCCCTGCTTGCACCAATGCTTGAATAACTCTTTCCAAAAAGAAACTTCTTCCTAATATCCACTCTAAACCTGCACTGGCATAACTTGTCCTATTGCCTATTACTTAGGAGAAGAGACAGACCCTCACCTCACGACAACCTCCTTTCAGGCAGTTGTAGAGAGTGGTAAGGTCCCCCCGAGCCTCCTTCTGTACACCACTTCAGTAGATATACTGTAAACGGATATACTGTAAACCCCTATGGGAGGGAGGTTTGGACTAGGAGACTTTTAAAGGTCCCTTCCACCGCAAACAATTCTGTGATTCTATATACTTGCTTCACTAGCAGGAATTCTGTCATAACTTGTAATATACATATATTTGCTTTACTCTTGCAATATATATACACATTTGCTTTTCTAGCGGTAATTTCATAGTGACTTTATGTGTGCATTTGTTTTTACTACTAATAATAGTTTTGTAGTAATTTGTAATAAAGAATCTCAGACCACTGTGTGCTTATGTATTGTGCAATCTTGAGAACCCCACAGCAATGAGTTTTACACACCCATGGGCTGGATAGCCCTCATAGGTTGTGACTGTGACTGCTACACTTCCTTACTGAATTTAAAGGTCTTTGGCAAGAGTTGTTACCTTGCTCTACAAGCTGTCTGTTTTCTGTCAGAGGAAGAGAAGACAACATCTGCTCATCAAGACTCTCCATTTCTTTCCTCATTTGTGCAATAGCAGCCCGAAGGCTGGCATTCTGCTTCTGCAGCTTTTTTATTTCCAAGGCAGGAATATCTTTGCACAGAGAAGTTTTATCATCATACTGAAATACCTGGAAAATAAAAGTACAACGCAATAAGAACCCTTCATTGATAAGCAACACATATTGTTTCTACACACCACGCAAACAGATCCTAAAACTTACAACCCATGAACATATGTGGGAAAAAAGAACCATAGGAGGAAAAGAAATAGATCTGGTTATTGAGGATTTGCCAGGGAAAAAGGTGCTCTGCTGAGAACATCATAGAAGGAGGCATAGTTGGGGAGGACCACGGCCACAGGTGGCTCTGTCTTGTCACTGTTCTGCAACTGTGCTATCTCTGTCTCTTCTGTGCACCCATCTCCTTAAAGAACTTACTGGCTCACCAGAAGTCCCCTTTCTGACTTGTCAAATTCTTGAAAGTGTCATTAGAGACCATCTGTTCACAGTAACATAAAGAGGCTGGATGTTCTTTGCTAAACAGAAAAAGGGGAAGGAGTGTATGGACTACACCCAGATAATTGGACAACGGACAGTATCTAGAAAACTGCCAAGCATTTCAATTTAAAGTAAGTAGCAATGTCTTCCCTTCACATGTTAGTTAGATAAGCTAACAACAAGCATTGTAAAAGGAACATTTGTCAGATAATGATCGAAGCTCTACCTTCATAAAGGCCTTGAAGCCTATCTTCCCTTAATATACATGGTGGAAGTCTGAATGGATAAGCAATATAGACTTCCAGAACTGAAGAGGCTGACAAACCCCAGATTGCCATGGGTGCCTTTTACTGTAAAAGACCTTATTTATATCAGTAAAATATGAGCAGCTTGCTTATAGTGTAACACATCCCAGAATCATTCCATTTCCTAAATTTTTGAAGGGGAATTGCTCAGTTTTCTTCATGGGCTGCATGTAGCCTTAAAGATTATCTCAGAAATTTTAGTTTGGAAATCTAGCCCTGTGTGCATAAAGCGATGGCCTAATCACTTTATAAGCAAAAATGTGAGATGCTCTAGATCACAAGCCAGAAGGACTGCTTTAGTCTGTCCTACCAAAGGTTGCTAACTCCAAACAGTAGTCAGCTACATATGTTTAGGAAAAAGGACAAATACCAAAATGCTTCCTTCCTCCTTTATACCTCCTCAATTTTCAAATTTGCAGCTTTTAGGGATGGAAAAAAAAGGAAAACCAGATGTGAAAAAAAACTCAAAAACTAAAATGCACAGATATTGATTGGAAAACACATCTTCTGGTCACTTGAAATTCCAGCAAAATCTTCAGGGAAAAAAAATCTAGTAGGATCACTGGGATATAAGGACTATGGTATTAGGGTCCTGAAGTTATTTACTTTTGCTGTTTCTTCATTCAAAGTGTGTCTGCAAACATTTTTAAAGAAGTTATGTTAGACCAACGGTGGTGTGTTATAACTGTGGTTTCATCCAAACAGAGAATGCCTAATTTAGATTCCACTCCTGTAAAATCCTCTCTCACTGATAGAAACATTTGTCATCATCCACCTAAAAAATGCAGATAATATTTGGTACAGGAGTATTAGAAAGCTCTGCAACAGCAGAATATACACTTCTCCAATCACTAAAGAAATCCTAATTCACAGACCATCCAGATCAGATGTTTTTGAAAACAAAAAGACCGTGAAATGTGTTTGGAGCATTAGTATTGAATGTTGCTAATTTTAAATGTTTCTTTGAATTCAACCCTAACCTTAAATCGTTGCAAAGCAGCAATTCTGCCTCTTCAGAGGGCATGGCAATCGATGAGGCACTGCACATAAAACATGTGTGAGCAAATTACTTCAGTCTCAACATTTATGCCTTGCACAGCCTCAGACACTACTCCCTTTGCATCTTCTCCATTATTCTCTCCTTCCTTCAATCCCCTTATTTCCCCAGTCGTAAGTCTGTTCTGTGAGTGGGATCTGGAACACTAATGGCCTTCAAATTAAATTTCCCTGCCATAAAGGCAATGGCTGCCCTATATATTCTTTCTGCCCTAACAGTACAGGGTATGTAGAAGATGAAGATAGTTTATTCCACTTTTACAATCTCTCCGAGGTTGTTAAGGTGAGGAGGGGAAAGGCACCAGGAGGTACCAATACATCTCCCAGATGTGTTCTGAATTTTGGGGCCCTGGACTTCATCTCAACCTGCAACATAAACATGAACTATCACAGTTTGAACCAGAAATACAACTGTTCCAGATTATTGTAAGTGGAAAAGGGTCTAGAGAGAACACCAAATAATAAACCAGGATTACTGTAAGCAGTCTTTCCTTATCTGTGCATTCCTATGGTATTATCAGCATGGTCTAGTTAAACAAATATGACCTAAGTCATACTAAAAAATCAGTTATAAGCAAGATTTTCCACACTGCTGTTTCACATCTCTGTTGCTTAATTAAAGGTTGAGAATGACTACTACACTTCATTTTGCATAGAAAAATTACAGGAAAAGGTTCTTCAGAATAGTAGACTTTTTTTTGTTATTTAGTTTTTTAAACACTGGCCCTTCCCATAAAACAGAAATCAAAGAAGTTTTTGCTAAGATGGGTACTGCTTATCCTACAGGCCAAAAGTGCAAAAACCAGAGTATTTTAACAACAGAAAGAAAAGTGTGACAATGAAAACAAAGTCTTGCCAACAACAGTTGAAGACAACAGCGAATGCAAACAGCTAAAAACCCCCTGCCCAACCTTGCTTCTTTTGGTTTCTCAATGATCAATTTGCAAATCAGTACAGCTTGAAATGAAATTGGAAAAACAACTAGCTCCACAGCAAGTTTTTGCTAACAGTCTACTTTTGTCTATGATAAAAAATTGTCTTCAGAAAGTATCTTTCTGAATACAACACTTCCTGCATTCAGGAACTACTAGGCTTGCTTAAGACTGCTTTTTCTTAGCAAGCTCTGGTAACATGCTCTGAACTGCTCACTGTTGAGCACGTGTAGCTGCCCAGCAGAGTGCACTGCAGCACACTCTTTACTGTTGTTTATCTACGAAAGACAATTTTCTACTTATAATGCATTATCCTTCAGCATGGCTTCAAAACAGCATTACGCTTGCAATTTTGAATGCATTTTTAAAATGTACGTACTTTAATAGGTAGCAATGAAAGGAAAAATTGTGATACTAAAATATAAGACATTATTTTATACAGCTGGCATATTAGTATTTTGAAGCATTGCCTTAAAATTTTAACTTTACAACTCTAAAATCTACCCTGAACTGCAACTGACACAGAGCCTCAGGAACATTCCAGAAATTAATTCTTCCCATTCTGATGCGCCATGATGGTACACTACATTGTCATGTTTTGGAGCAACTGTCTACATCCAGCTTGCTCCTTTTGCCAGTGACTAATAAATGAGAGCCATAATTGAGCCTGTGACATCTAATCTATGTGTATTCCAGGCTAGATATGACAATATTTTGAATTATATATATGAAACTGATGAACTGCTTACAGTAAATCCAGTGGAAACAAGGCTCATAAAGTTGTCATTTCAGAATGTCTACACTAGTGTCTATGATAAGTGTTGTCTAACCTGTTTCCCCCCTTCAGGTAAAATATTGTGATTAAATGATGCTTATATTGTCTGTTCTTTCTCAACAGTCAAAGTAGAAAGAAGAGTCTTCACTTCATGCAACCTGCAGTCTGTTTTCTGTAGATCAGCTTCAAACCAGGAAGGAGTGAAAGGATGAAAAGCAGAGGATGCCAGTAGCTCAAGGACAAAGGGATGGAGAAAAGAAAAAGGAAAAGAAAGTAAGGGAAAGGGAGGAGAAAAGGAAAAAGGAAGAAAAAAAAGAAAAAATCAAAGATATTTCAAATCATAGCACAGGGACTTAAGCACATTCCTTTTGGCTCTGTCAAAAACTGCCTTCACAGACAAATAATTTAGCTCCATTGTCTAATCTTTATGTGAAATGGACAATGCTGATTCATCTCTCACATGTGTTCCTATGCTGCAGCTATTGATGCCTATGAATCATTTTTGAAAGACAATGATAAAATAACACCAGAGTAAATGCCTGCATTCTAAACTTCATAAACAAGTGTTTTTTCTGTACCCATGAGTTTACTAGGCAATCTGGCATTGAGAGCTGATAGCCCATTGTGTAATAGTCTCTAAACAACAAACACGTATCTAATTTTTCAGAAACAGAAGCTATGTACTACACAAAATAGATTTTTTTCCCCCATACAAAAATACTCAGAGTTTTCCAGGTCTAATATTGTTCCCTTAATAGAATTCAAGTGGTACTGTGATCTGAAATCCTTTTTGGCCTGGGGCTGCTCTAAGAGGGATCTTTCTTCTTTTGCTACAATGGCAAGAGAAAAGCAGTGACATCTCTCAAGATGACTTGATTTCACGAAAAGGGAGAAAAGGCCACTTTAGAGAATGTTTATGAAAATTAATCTGGTCTCTGATCAAATATGTGTGATGAACTGCTGTGCTTAATACAGAATTACTATTTTACATATTTTTGAAAGAAGATCAAAGTCATACTTCCCCGAGAAACACCACGGTGGAAAAACTCCATAGGTCTCTCTGCAACAGATGATTCTGAAACTGTTACTTTGAAATTCTCACCTCCTCTCTTGATGAAAACAGGCTTTGTGTTAGATCCTCTGATTTCTGATACCGATTATGTTCAGCATTCTCACAGAGGTGCTGCCAGTTTAGTTCTGTTTGCATTTTACCCTGTTCTAGAATCCATTCTTGCTCAGCTCCAAGAGACAGTTGTTGCTTATACCTATGATACACAGAGAAAACCTGTTGATTTAAGCAGAATGAATAACCAAGGATGTTTTGTGGTGTTTTTTGTACACACCCTAATATGGTATGTACAGCAAAGGGGAATTTAAAGAAACACGTCAGACAAACGGTATCCTTTGCAAAATAAGATCTGATTCCATAACTATTAGGGAGAAAGGAGAAAAAAAAGTTCATTTTATGAAAAAAACCACCATCTTACAGACATTAAAGTTCAATTCCTTTAAAGCCATCTGAGTATCTGTAATACGTCAAAGACTAGGCATTACAGAAATAACTGAACTTCATTTTAAACTTTTAGAGGTGCAGAAAAGTGCTATCTCTCTCCAGTGCTAAAAGTTGTGGGTATTTTCCATTTCTTTATTTTTTTAAACGGGACATTTCATTCAGCAAATGGGGCAGAACAGTCTTGAGCTATACAAAAAGAAACCAAATTAAATTATTTCAACTTTTTTTTTGCCACAATTTCAAGGAAAATTTTAAATATACCTAACAGAAGTGAAGTTTAGATTATAAGCACATGAATAAAGGGATATCGTTTATTATGTACAGTCTACTACAAGCAGTTAGGACATCCATCTTCTTATGTACACATGCATATAAATATGGAACTAGTGGTGATAAACATTTAACTGTTTCCCCTCTGTTTTTGCAGAATGCCAATAGAAACAGTACAAAAAGTGGTCACTAACAAATCACATGAAAAAAATTAAAGGTACATTATAGAGACTTGTATTCACTAGTCTAATTGTTTAAGGTAAGCAAAACAATTCACTACAATTAGAAAGGAAAGTGTTGGCTGCAGTCAAGAGGCTTTTAAATTGTATACTTGCAGAACTACTAAAGAGCTAGGAAACTGAAGCATTAATGAAGAGGTGTTAGAAAAATACTACCATGTTTTCTGCTCTGGAGAGAAAGTGACAAAGGGCTGCTGGGAGACAGGAAGTTATGGGAAAAACTTCTTCCTCCCCACCCTGTTCCCTGAATTTTAACTTAAATGAAAAGAATCAAAACAGTCATGTGGTTTGTCATTCTTGGGAAAACAAAAATCTGTTGTTAGAGGACTTTACATTTCAATCCCAAGTAAGAACAATACTACAGAATGGTCATTCTGCTGTGAAATTCCTCCAAAGCAATACTGCAAGTTATTCCGACACATGGAAACACCACTAAAGATACCACTGATGAAGTGTGCCACTCATGCTTCACAACGCCTGTGTTTTGTAAGTGTATGAAAAACTGTTCATAAAGAAGCCACGGATTTTCCAGAAAACTAAACTGTTGCAGTGAGCGGCCATTCAGGTGGCTAAACTGATAAGGTATTAAAAAAAGTGTTTGAGAGATACTACTTTGACAAGTTCAGTTGATAAGTCACAACTGAAATTTGAAAACAAGAGGATGAGATCACAAGGGATTTTGGCTAATTGATGCAACATCATGTGTAAGATTAAAGGGAGATCCAATGACAAGCACGGAAGATGTGCTTCTTTAGTTGTAACATAAACAATGGAGATAACTTTTTTCCTCCTCCAGTGGGATAAGAGAAATCGTGCATATAAGATGCTATACCCTCGTGCTTGCAGACAGCAGCTAATCAGCTTTATTGTTACAGTTCAACCACACAATGCACAACCAAGCCAGCTCTCTAGAATTGCTCAGGTGAGCAGTGCTCATACTTCTTTGGGTACGTTCATAAATTGCCTTTGGGGAACCAACGGGTAAGAGAGCCCTGGATGAAGCTGGGTTATTTTAGCAGGACTGAGGGCAGCAAGACATAGATCAGCAGGTGCTGGGCGCAAGACACAACTGTCCAACAATACCACTTCATTTATATTATATATTGGTTTGGTTGACAGGCCAATTAAACACATTCATATGTAAATATGTAGAAGTGATTTCAATATCCAATACATTTTTATACAAAAACAGAGAAAGGAGGTTTTGTTGCCCTTTAAAGTTTGTAATATATAGAAAGGTCGTATAATTCTACCCTAGGGTATCACAGTTGAAGGTCAAATTTCACTGTTAGTAAAATGATCCTTTTATGGTGAAATGACAGGAATATAAGAGGCAGAAGGGGGAAAAAAAGCCTTGTAATTAGGAGCATGATAAAAAACGTGTATTTACCCATCTTGCTTAAGTATACTTCTGCTTTCTACATGCTGACCTTTCCTGCAATTTCAAGGTTAACGAATTTAGCAGTGGGCTGTCTACATAAAATAATCTTACACAATCTCAGATTACTAAACACATTCTTAGCAGTTCCATACAAGGGGCAGCTGTCAGACAAGCAAAGCAACAGCTGCTACACAAGCAGGGCATAATCTGTAATTATAAATATAATCAATTTTTAGAAAAAAATAGGAAAAAAATAAAAGCTTATACAACTATAGCAATGTTAAACCAGAACACGCTAATTAAAAAAAATAAAACTGAAAAAAGGATTGCTAGATGGCACTGCAGCAATACCACATTGTTTCTCCAACATTCTTATACCCATTTCTGACATCAATCTCTCCTTCCAGTTCTCAAATTTTTGCTCCATGTGAAGTTTCAGGTTCACATTCTTCTCCTGCTGATGACCTATGTGACTATTCCTAGAGCTATAAACAAAAATAAAACAAATTTACATTAAAAAGCATCTCTGGTGAACTAATGAGGCATCCATATGTAAAATTTTTTGAACAATAACACATAACTATAAAGACAAAATGTTATAATTTCCTAAAGAAACAGTCACCATAACATCTTTTTCTTGTCAGTTGAAACCAATTAGAACAGTATATGTTACATCCCAAAACAATGCTTCAGAAGTTGCATACAAAATATAGAGGATCTGCTGAAAAGTAGTGCAGGACCTCCACTTAAGTATAGCAGAGTTCCTCCTCCACCCAAAAATTTCAGTTACATAAGAAGAAACTGCAAAACAAGGGCTGACCAGCAGAAATCTGATCTTTTAGATACATTTAGATACAGCTCTATATTTTCTCCTATCCTCCCGCAGTATTATTTGCTATCAACAAAAAAGTTTCTCTGAGATACAGTGGAAGAATACCAGTAAGGTCAGGATTTCATGCAAATTCGAAGAGCTGATACTGCTACTGGTACTTAGGTGACCAGTAATGATACACTGAACCCTTTCAAGTTATGTATTCATCCCTGCAAAATGTAACAGATTTATTGATACCATGCTGTTCTGCAACCTTCTGGTTACTTTCAACTCGATATTACAGTTATTTTATGTAGCTGAATGACCGCTGCATTTGGTTAGATAAGATTGGTCATATAACTACAAAGACAGAACTGTGAACTAAAACAGGAGAGTCACAAACACCGAAATGGATATTTACTTTCCTATTCTGCTAGATTTTGCTTTTAAATTTACACGTCACCTGAATTAAGCTGAATGCTATAGTTAACACTTAGGCATACAAATGAAGTGTATCAGAAGTGCTGTCTCAGTGTAGTCTAGACAGGCACTTCTACAACTCCCTTGTTCATCCCAAAACTCTTCAGGGCAAGGCAGATCAGAAGAATAATTGCTGTATTGCTCAGTGAGCAGTATTCAGCTCAGCCTGGCAAAGAGGCAATGCTGGGTCTAAAGGACTCAAACTCCTCCTTCCATTCCCAAAGGATATGCTCCAGGTAAAATTCCTGAACAGGCTTTAAATGAATTTGCATATACTCCAGAACCACAGTAACATCTTCTAGTGACCTTTGACAAATTCCAGAGTCTTGCCCAGATCACTCACAATAACTAAAAAAAGTTATTTAAAACTTATCCAACCACCTCTACACTATAAATGTCGTTTGACCCAAAACAGTTTACAGCACTTTACAGCAGTTACCATTTTAAGCAGAGAATAATCCCAAAGATACCATTACGTCTGAAGACAATAGTTACATTAAAAAAGAATGATGTGCAGACAGAACTCAAGAAATGTGTTTTTTCCCTCCACCCTACAAACTGCACACAAACTGCACACTTATTTCTCTTTTCTTCAAGACATTTATGATGATCAAGTCACAGTCCAGCCTTCTCTTTTATCAGCAGTATTAACTGCCGTGTCCCATTTGTCTTCTCCTAGTTTTAAAACCAAAAAGAAAATAAACAACAGGGAGCCTGTGCCGATACTGGCAAAACCTTTTACTTGCTTCACTTCCATCTCTTTCTGCTGTTTATTCTCCATATTTGTCTAGTATCTAATTATAAATTCTGCAGAAGAAAAAAAACCCACATTATCTCTAAGCACTATGATTGGCTAAAAAAAAAATAATTTAAAAAATGGTAATTTCTGCTCAGATCTCTCCAGAGATTTGGGAAAATCTCTGGAGTCAATATAGCTTCTCTCACTGTGCAGTATTACTCTGTGTCAGTGGTTACAGATAATCCCTTCTGGATAAGCACAGCATGCGCAGAACAAATCAGACAAGCATGCCTTTCAAATAGTGGATCTTTAATCTCTTTAGATGAAAGAGAGATTTTCAGATCAGCAAATATAATGCAATATCTCTATGCTAAAGGATGCCACAATTTAAATAACATTTTTTTCACAGACAAACTAGACAATTCTAATTATCTAGGATCAAAAAATGAGTCTCTGTTCATTGCACGTGACAAGTATAAAAGAATTCAACTTGCTTTTCCCAAGTACACTGAGTAACAATCCCTGCTAAAGGACACAATGATCTGGTGGCCTTTCAATTCTGCTAGCCTAGATTTCACTTTTATCCCCAAGACAATTAAAATAAAATTATGTTTTCACTTCATATTCTGCTTCTTGTTGGCAATGGTCAAATTGTGCTACCATGTACAAATAGTATATCTTCTTCCTTTGGGTAAGGAGAAATAAGTGTTTTCTTTAAAAGTCACTGTTGTGGATATTCATGAACAGTACTGTCTCCCCTCCTATAGCATGCAACACTAAGAAAGATCTGTTCTTTCTGTATCATCCTTTCAGCTACAGTTGCTCCAAATGCACCTGATGGCTACCACAGTTAAAAAGATTAACTAAATCTGACTTCCTCCCTCCACCACGATCATAAAGACATTAAAGATAAAAAATGCCTATGAGATGCTTTCTGGACTTAAGGCACTGCAAGAAACTATGGTCAGTTTATACCCACTAAGGCATCAAAATACTTTCACAAGTGCCTTTTAAAAACCTGATGTATGTTTCATTAGCTAAAATTAACAATACATTATTAGACATGACCTTTGTGCAAGGAATGAAAAACAAGACCACAGCTCCAGCCTATTGCTTCCTTGAAATTATCAAACTAAAGTCACAATTTTTCTTGGAAAGAGGTGGTTAAGAAAAATTATACTTCTTTTACAATCTTTCTCTACAATTATCTTAAAATTAAAAAGCACCACACCATTTCCTATAAAAACAATCTTCCTCTCAATCTCCATATCTCAAATTACTGATAAACTGAAAGTGGTATTCTGAGGCAAGTTCGGGTTCCATATAATATAGGAATCATTAATTCCATAGAAAAATATAAATTAATGACCCTTCTTGCAATTTTAAATTATTGTTTTCCATCACAGAGAACTGTATTTCTTAGAAATACAATGTAATGGAGAAGAAGAGAGCATTTTGCCCTTGAGATCAGCAACATTTATAATTGCAAGTTGGTTTCAATAATGACTATAATGTAAATAACAATGTAATTTTAAATATAAATTGCACCAATTGCCTGGATGTCTTGCAGTCACAAGAAGAACAGTAAACCAAAATATGGTGATATCAAAAGACAACTCAGGAAACAGCATACACATAAGAAAGAACATATTACACATAAGCATAGCTTACCCCTATAACCTAACCAGCAAAATTACCCATTGCAGTCCAACCACTTACTTCAGCACATACGGAAAGAGGAGATTGATAGGTACTTCTGCTCCCTCCTATAAGGGCCTAATGGGGCTTATGTCAGCTTCTTTTAAAAAAAAAAAAAAAAAAAACCAACAAAAAAACAACAAAAACCAACCAATCAACCAAAACCCCCCACAAAAACAAACAAAAAAACCCACTGAAAACAAAACCACCCCTCCCTACACACACAGAAAAAAACTTGGCTGTAAATCACACACAGCTGAATGTGGTTGGCATATCTGATTCAGTGGAGACTTTGCAATTGCTCGTACTAAAAATGCCATGTTTGAGCTAGTCACCTTTCAACCAAATAAGAGCAAGGTGATCCTGAAGAACAGAGTAATAATTGAGAACCTTCAGACTTCTATACAACCCCTATTTGTCAAAGAAGTGTAAAGCTTTACAACTTTCTTCAAAGTATAAAGAAACTGAACTTGCTTCTCTCTTCCTTGCTAGCCTTATTTCTAGCTGTTTCACAGTGTGCTACAAGTCAAGATGAAACAAGCAGTCAGCATAGGCACAGTATTGTGACCACCAGTCAGTACAGTTCCTCGAAAAAATTATGACTATCAGTGATACAAGTAAGCATCACTTGTGTGTTGTCTCCTTCTTTACTCCTGGAGGCTGGTTTGCTGTTTACCTTACAAGTAAGGTCAGGTATATGAAACAGCAAATACACATCATGCATTATACAATTTGACCAAAATAGATAAAATACAGCAGAAGCTGGGGGATAGGATAAAGACCAAACAACAAACAAGAGAAACCTGGTAGCAGGGACATACCTTGGGTATAGCATGTGGTGGGCTATGTTGCAGGGTACATCGCATCCTGCACGGGGTATGGTGTCAGGCCCATTATTCAGGGCAGACCGAAGATTAGGAGGCATAAGGGACCGCAAGGTATGGTGGGAAGAAATAATTGCTTCTAGGACTGAGACATGGTTACATATTCTAGAGAGTGTCCAAGGAATGTAATAGAGGGCAACACACCATGAGGAGCACTGACACTGAGTCCCTAGAGCAAATATCCCCAGGGATGACAGGAAGGGACAGCCACACAGATGGAGGATGGGAATGCTACTGGCAAGGCAGGGATCAAGTACTCTCCAGGACTAGAGGTCTGCAGAGCAGAAAGGGAGAAAAAGACAACTGAGTAGGGATGAAGGAAAACTCTGCCAACAGAACCCGCAGCCAGGAAGCAGAACCCAGAAGGAAGGTTCCATGGAGGACCCAGAGGGTCAGATGTTCTGAGGCAGAAGGGCAGATGGCAGGCAGATTGTTGAGGTCAAGTCCCTTAGAGGAAGGCAGTAGACAGAAGCAGAAGATAATGCTTTGGACTCAGGGACTGAACACGGAGGACACTTAGCGAGAGGGGTGCAGAAAGACAGTGTGCCCAGAGAGAGAAAAGGACGCGAGATGCACAAGCGACGCGTCGGGAGCTCCGAAAGACAACCTGCGGCACGACGAAATGCTGTGCGACCGCAGTGCCTTCTGATGGAGCAGTCCAGCCGCAGGCCGGCTCCTCCCGGCACGAACCTGCCCGTCCCTCCGCTCACGGACGTCGCCGCGTCTCCCGGGAGCTGCGGCGGGGAGGGCCGTGCCGAGGGGCGGGCTCGTGTCCGTGGGGGACACCGCCCACCGTCATCCGTGGGGGGGACCCCACCCCTCCCCTTCCTCTCGGCCTTCGCTCCGGGAGGAACCGCCAGTTCCCCTTCTGCCTCCGTTCCTGATCAACCAGCCGGCGCTTCTCGGCTACTCGCGCCGCGTTCACTTCCAGGCCTCCGTTAGCATATTCTCTTCCTCACATTCTCCCCGTTCCATCCTCGCTACTCTCTCACAGCAGCTCCTCCTCTGCATCGTGTGAGGACGGGCATGCTCCTCTGCAGCCCCAGTCTCTTTTAGTAACACCCTCTTCCCCCAAAACACAGATAATATTTGTACCATACTCTCAGATCTCACTCTCTCGTTCACTTGTCTTCCCATACATTTTGTTTATCAGACTGTTTAGTATTAAACAATTTCTCCATAGTGCAGATCAGAAAGGAGATTCTTGGCCCCTTACAGTACAGCTGTCAGGGATGGGAACAAACTTCCTATCCTCTGAACTTCCACTGCATCATTTGAAAAATTTTAAAAAGCCTGTAAAACAAGTTCAGGCCAACTGCAACATGAGGTCATGTGGCACAGATAAATATATTTTGCTATCAAGGCATTTAATTATTAAAAAATGTATCCATCAACCAAACCACATGAGACAGACAAAGATGTAAAACATGAGCTGGACCTAAAGCATGATTTTCCCTTAGTCACTTAGATGACTTGCTTGTCTGGAAGTCATGATGCAAACTTCCTGTAATGCTCTCTCACTTTTCTGTTTTTCTAGATTATATAAAGATTTGCCTGAGGAGAGACTTTTCAGAAACCTGAATGTTGCATCCAAATTATATCTGAAGTACACTCATTTAAAGAAGATAAAGTATTACCTAAGTAGTTCTTATAGATCTTATATATCTATATATGTTACATATCTTAAGATATAAGTAGTTCTTTCCTTATGTCACCAGAAAAGAACTGTATGTCCTAGCCCCATGACATTTAAAGAAAGGAGGGATTAAGTTCCATCAGTGACTATTTCGGAAAATTAGAATCAGAATTTACAACCTGACTTTTGAAATAAAGCCAGTTTCATTTAGCTACATATAATTTCAGAATACTACAATTATTAAAGGGATTTAGTTAATTTATTTATATGAATCACCTCTGGTTTAAAATACAGCAATGAAAACTGGCTTCAAACGATTTTCCATACCTGAGCACACAAAAATTATAATGCAAGTCCCAGCATAATTTACATACTGCAGTGGGCCTCTCAAAGCATTCATCTGAAGAATCACATAATAGGTAAATGTCTAAATCCATATGCCATTCTGACTGCTGGCATGCTCCTTTTCCTTATGCCTTATCTCAGCATTGCCTAACTTATCAACCACACCATCTTCTTCACCCCTACCCCCCTTTCAAGTGAGCTGTCATATTCTCCAACGTACCTTCAAACAGTCCCTAGTCACGTAGTTAAGTGCATGTCAGTTCCCCAAATGAGTAACTGATGGCTTCCAGTGATTCAATAGTGCCCAAAATGGATAAACTTTACTGGTGAGTCAAAAAGCTTATAGTCTACACAATGTGAACTTGGGGATCGATGTAGGAACCTGAATACACCTAAAATAAATGCAGGAAATGTCTTGGTTTTATAGATGGAAATAGAAGGAAACCTTTGGCCCTTTTAGCAAACAGGAGTTTAGAAGAGATTTTCTGTTCTTACCAAACATTAGTGAGTTCTGTAAGATTTCGGCCAAAGGTAAGATTTCAGCTACCTTTAGAACCACCTTCGGAGTCAACCTTTTTGGAATACAAGCCTTTGGCCCCATCACTACACTTTGAAATAGCAACACTTACAAGTAGCTTCACAAGGAAATTAAAACAATAAGGACTCACCCTCTGAAAATGCTACATTGTAGAGAGGAAAAGCAGGGTACATACTGGCTACACATATACTACTAGGCTCAAAAGCACTACCAAGTTTCCAGCCCAAAGGCTATGTCCAACCCATCATGGCCCAACTCTGTAACAAGACCCAGGATTACACAATCTATTTATCCTGCCATCCTCATTTTTGTTTCTATGAGCCATGACACACTCCAAAGATGTTTACCTGGACGGTCAGAGTAACAGATTTATGAGAATCCATTTTACGGGATGGAACTGTCCTCCTTAAAAACTTAGAGCCAGAGGGTGGGGTGATGAGAAGTAAAAATGTCTTCCTCTCAAAATCTGAAGTTTTTCCAGTTCTTTGGGACTGGGAATGGAGATAATACTTCCTTTTCCTGAAGACCAAAGATTACCTGTGTGAAGACATAAAAATGTCTTCAGCTGCTAGACTTCACCAATTGTGTTGGGCCTCAGGCACTGCACAGCTTGCTTCAGAAACTCCATGACAATCAGCGGTTTCTGCTCTCCTGCAATTAACTTCATCTAGTCTGCAAGTAAATGGCCTAAATTCAGATAATGGTAGACAGTCAAAAACCTGCTTTACTGATCTTTAAGATTAGCAATGTAGGTCTTACTGGCTATATGCTATCTACCCAAAATTGCTCATCTTCACACATTACTGCAATGAATCTCTAAGCATGGACAAATGCGTACTACAGTTCATCAAAACTGAACCAAAAGCCAACGCAAACATAATGTGCAGGGAAAAGAAGAAACTTCTAAGTCATTAGAAGAGTTTCAGATCCTCCCTTGGTATTACATGATCTCAGTAAGGTTCTAAAATATTGGAAGCTACTAATCTCTACAATACCATAGTTCTCAAAAGAAAATACTGTATCCTACCTGTCCTCTTCTGGTTGGAACCTTACTCCTGTGCATCTCCACAGCAGTGATAGGAATCAAAGAATCATTTAAGTTGGAAAATTTTTAAGAGCATTGAGTCCAACTGTTAACCTCGGGGATGGTGACTCCACCAACTCCCTGGACAGCCCATTCCAATGCTTGATAACCCTTTTGGAGAAGAAATTTTTCCTAATATCCAATCTAAACCTCCCCTGACACAACTCAAAGCTGTTTCCTCTTGTCCTGTCCCTCGCTCCCCAGGAGCAAAGCCCAATCCCCACCTGGCTCTACCCTCCTGTCAGGGCAAGAAGGTCCCTCCTGAGCCTCTGTTTCTCTAGGCTGAACCCTGCCACCTCGCTCAGCTGGTCTTTGTGCTCCAGACCCTTCCCCAGATCTGTTCCCTTCTCTGGACACACTCCAGTCTCTCAACGTCTGTCTTGTCGTGAGGGGCCAAAAACTGAACACAGGATTCAAGGTGCGGCCTCACGAGTGCCCAGCACAGGGGGGCAGTCACTCCCCTACACACTGGATTGTGTGCTATAAGCACACAAAGGAGTAGAGCACCTACTCCTGAATTTCCTAAGCACCGAGTACCCCAAAGAGTGATACTTTCTGTAGTGTACTTGAGAAGCTCACTACAACTTTCACAGATGCTAAATAGCAGTATGAACACACACTCAGTTTTATAATCCAACATTTGTATGAATAGCAGTAGACCAGCAACAGATCAGTGCAGAAAGCTAAGTCCATCTTGATGTAAAAGGAGATGTCTCAAGCAAGCATATTTGCAGGGAGCACTCTCTTTTGTAGAGGATGAGGAGGGAAGCCTGTAAGTTATCTGCAAAATGCACAATATCACACTAAAAAATAGCTGAGAAGAAAACAACAAGGCAAGGAAGCTTGTAAGAGTCGCTCTCATGCGACAGTGTCTCATGAGACAATGAAGAAATTGCGATTGCTCCCTGGAAAACAGAAATAGCAGCACAGAACAAACCTCCACTGTAGAAGTCCATTCATACGTTGAAGTCCACAGCTCAGGCCCTGCTCCTCTGGACCTCTGGACAGCCAGTCCATCATCCACGCCGGCAGGACCCAGCCCCGCGCCGGCCTCCCGGGGCCGCGCAGCACGCGGCCGGCCCTGCGCGGGAGAACCCGTAGCAGCGGGAAGGAGTCACGGCGGCAGTAGGACCCAGGGCGCCCTCGCTGTGGCAGGGGAGGGGCGAGAGCCACAGACCCGCCGCGCCGGAGCTCCGCAGCCGGCGGGACCAGACGGGCTGGGGCGGGTGTGTGCGGGCGTACGGGGACAGCAGCTGCGGTCCGGCGCGAGCACGGTCATCCTCTCGGTGAGCCGCGGGACGTGACTCAGGTACTGAGGCGGAGCCGTCGTGCGTGATGTTGCGGAGCGCTTGCCTGGCGCACGGGGCCGAACGCCGTGGGGAGTGCGGGGAGCGCGGGGATGGCGGGGGGTTCCCGAGACGCGTGAACCGACCTCAAAGCCCCCGGCTCACCCAGGGCGCATCTCCGCGTGGGGCTGTCCGGGCCGGCGGATGCGCCCGAGCGCCTTCTAAGCTTTGGGCGAGCGCAGCGCGGGAGGCGAGGGTTCATCCCTCGCCCAGAGGCTGCGCTGGGCGCCGGTGCGGCGGTGGGCACGACGCCGACTGTCCTCGCCCCCCTTGGCGCCACCTCACGAGGGACGGCGGGGCGCCGTCCCACCGGCTGCGTTTCTCCCCGCGCATGAGACCAAGAGGGCGCATCTTTTCCTCGGAAAACCCTCGTTGCCGTATGGGTCGCCCAACGTCCTCACAGCCAACGGCCTGAAAGCGCTGTCCGGGCGCAAAGCAGTGCTGGCGACCAAGCCCCGCTCTGCCCGCTACGGGAGAGCGCTGCCCCCAGCTTCTTCCCCCTTTGGCGCCGGGTCACGTCTCGGCTTGCGGTGCCGCCGGCCCCAGCGCACGTACAGTGCCACACAGGTGGCTCGTGAGACACCCGCGAGCTCCGGCTTTGTTCCCGTCATCCCTGGCCTCAGACCGTTACTGGGCAAAGAGGGTCCCCGCGAAAGCCTCGCCTCCGCGATCCCTTCGCTGCTGCTCACCTCCTGTTTCAGTGTCGAGCCCCGGGGGGTGAATTTCGAAGTTCTTTGTCACAGTGGTGACCGCTCAGATCCGTCAGAGCGAGCGACGTGCAGACTGAGGACCGTCCCTTCGTAAAGGACGTCGTGGCAGCCCCGGGCATGAACTCCGTTACTCGGTTCAGCGAGCACTCTGAGAACGGTGGGGAGCCTCCCTGGGCTTCGCGAGCATCGCCGAGTGCTCCGCGGGAGCCCCCTCGGCTACGTGCCCCCCCCCGGAGCGCCGCTCGGGCGGTCGTGGCCGTGGCCGTTGGCGGCGGCACGACCGCCACCATTGTTTTCCCGACCCCGCTCCTCCCTTGCGGGGCGGCCGCCACAACCCCTTTCCACTTCTTGGGAAGGAGCCCATTTTTGCTGCTGCTCGCAATCCACCGGGAATGGTCTGCGGCTTGCCTTCTTCTAAGAGGTTCCGCGAAGAAAAAGTGAACAAAGGTGGAGTTGAATTGCAGCAATACAACTTCCTCTCGGGCACAGACCGTTAGCACTGGCTGTGGAAATGCGCTCCTCTTGGGCAGCGGGTTTGCGTGCTTTTTGGCTAAAGCAATTGGAAGACTGTTTAGTTTAGAATGTCTCAGAGTAAAGTCAAGTATGGTTTTGCAATGGTTATTTCAGAGGAAGCAGTGTGGCAGTCAGCCGCTTTAAAATGTAAACCAGAATCTATTAGTACAGTACACCTGTTGTGGTTCAGTCAGAAGAATAACACAAGATATATTATTTTATATATTATATTTTTATATTTTATATATTATATCTTTATATTATTTTCTATATTATATTTTATATACTTTATATATTATAAAAATATTAAGGTGATGTTTTAAATTGTGACTGAAGTGGGAATTCACATATCTCAGTTATCTCACCCTATTATGCAGCTGCACTGTCCAAAGTGATTGTGTAAAATGACACCTCTGAGCCAGGCGATCTTTTCTCAATATATTCAGCTACATGTGCTAACCTGGCTTGAGATACAAGTGCATACAAGCACTTTATACATCACGGTAGTTCCATGGTATTCTGCAAAAATTAGCACATACGTCCAGCTGGTGACAGGACTAGACCCTTAATTAGTGTTTATTTAGCTCTGTCACTTTTTGGTTTTATACTAGGCAATATAAGGACACTTCTCCAAGAATTTTCTGGGTTTTTAAAGCTTCAACACATTGCAAAGCCACCACAGCTGCAGGGCTGAAATTAATTTTCACGATACATGAAAATTAGTTGTAAGTATTCAGCTGAAGTTGGGGGTCTGCAACTTATATTTTTGAAAGCAGCCAGATAATTCCAATACAACTGAAGGCATGTTTGTCACTTTTCTGTGAACACAGAAAGGGCACATGTTCTCTGGTCTTAAGGAGCTGCTGTGATTATGACATTAATGCACTTATGGTAATGGTTGTGGTGTAAAAAAACCTGTAGGCTTTAGAAAAATAAATCCGCTTCTCCAGAAAGTGGGCATTTGATATAGATACAATAACTATGGAGGTTGACATTGCTATCGTTATAGGACTAGTATATTTGTTTTCCCAAATAATGTAAAGAGCAGGGTTCCAACATTTTCATTATATGACATAAACAAACAAATAAATAGGCACAACTTTCCCTGTAGAGCACTTTACCCGGATAACAGAATCTAGACTGGTTAGTATTATTTGCTACACATAAAAATTGCAGTGTGTCATTGCAGTCTGCTAATAACTTGCAATGAATGTTACTCACTGTGCTGTAGCAGTGAACGCTTAAGACATTTTGCAGCTAAATGGGGACTGGAGATTGATTAATAGTTAAGTGTTGGTATGGAACGTTACTTACAGCTACAGACAGCACGGGATTATCCTAGGAGTTTTGAGAGAGAGATGAGAGTGGTGAAAGCTGGCAAACCCTTAAGAAAGGCAGCAGATCTGGAAAACCGTCTCTGATAAAACAGTGGAGGCCAAAATGGGAGAGTGGAAGTCCCTATGGGGCTTTTTGGGAAGGAGAGAAGGTCAGGGTAGGCATTGGCAAATATGGTAATGATTTTGTAGGAAACAGAAGTTTGCAGCAGCCTTTGGAATGAACGTGTAATTCAATTGGCTGATATTTAAGCAGGTAAGCCACCTGAAATGCACTAGTGTGTTATACCAGTGGCCCATCAAAATGGTTTCTATTAAGTACTTGAGTTGTAATAAATAAAATTTGATTTACAGATGTATGTATTAGTATTTAGAGAATCAGGAAAGACTTAAAGTCATGCTGAATAGGCAGATGTCCGTGATGTCAATGCAAAGTGTAGTTGTTCTAAATGCAGAGGGCTGTCACAAGGGTCAAGAATATTAAAATAAAAATACTTTTGCAGGAGTAATTGCCTGCAAAATTTCAGTAGAGTTGGTTAGTCTTAGGATTCTTCACTCAAAACCATGAAAAACATACATATTTTGTTTAGTCTGCTTAGATTTTAATACCCTTAAGGGGGCTAATACAGGAGGTTATGACTCCTATTAGCACAGTATTGAGCAGCATATGCTTTTCAATGTATTCATACCTCCAACACCCTATGAAGAGAGAATTATTATTTTCTTCACTCCACAGATAAGAAACTGAAGGAGGATCTCTACATTGCTCAGCTTAGACCATCTTCCTCATTTTGTAATTATACAGTTCTCAACCTGGTGGGGTTCCCAACTGAATTCCAGCCTGAACTGGGTTCCCCATCTGGAAATCCATGTTCTATTTTTGATTACTATTTTTTATTTGTATCATAGGAATTCAAGGTTGAGTAGATTTCTGCCACGGTTAGAAGAAATTGCTTCTGCTTGAGAATTCTTGAAATTAATTCTTCCTGAGAATGGGAAGTTCTTAAGATATATAGGTCCGCCTACATACTCACAAATGTCCTTTCTACCCATACTGCTGACCATGAAGTACTGCGATGTGGCCAATAAGAGTATTGGCTAAACACAAATAATAGATTCTTGCAATTTCTAGCTGCTCCTTTTTATAATCCAAATGCTCCCCTTTTATAGACATCACATCAAAACCACCACCCACAATGCTCCCGACAATCACCTAGTATTTCCTCCTAACTGAGCCTATACTAGTTTCCATAGCAACAGGAAGATAATATCAGGAAGATGAAACCCCATGTATTTAACTACATTTGTTCCCTTTGTTTTAGACATTACCAAAGCAAGAACCTATTCATGATAGAAGGAATCTGGAATAAATACTGACAATACTATCATGTCTGTTGTGGAGATACGAAACTGAGCTGCAGCCAGTTAAATGTAATCCTTTGCCTCTAAATAGGGCTGAGCTAGCAAAAGCAGAAAGCAAAGCAAGCTGTTGCAATAGTTATGCAGTCACCTCCTGTCTTAGCAGGCTTTGACAGCATCCCAGCACTGAAGTAAAATCATAAATAAAAACTTTACCTGTGCAAATCAACCACAAGCTCAGCTTTTCTAAAACTACTGCCCTTGTTTGCACATCTTACATGGGAACCTCTGCACTACTTCCTTATTAGTTCTTAAGGAGGTGAATACAATCTAGCCTAGTAAGGCACACAGCAAGAGGATGAAGTACATCTTCTGCTGTGTTCATTTCATTCTGGTTAACAGTTTTTAATTTTGGTGTGTTACCATGAACTACTGATGGACAAAACCAGATGAATAATATAATGGTAGAATCACAGAATGGTTAGGGTTGAAAGGGACCTTAATGTTCTTCTTATTCCAAGCCCCCTGCCATGGGCAGGGACACCTTCCACTAGACCAAGCTGCACCAAGCCCCGTCCAACTTGGCCTTGGACACTTCCAAGGATGGGGCAGCCACAGCTTCTCTGGGCAACCTGTGCTACGGCCTCACCACCCTCACACCCTCCTAATATCTAACCTAAACCTACTGTCTGTCAGTTTGAAGCCATTCCCCCTTGTCCTCTCACTACATGCCCTTGTAACAAGTCCCTCTCCAGCCTTCTTGTACCCCTTCAGGCACTGGAAGGCTGCAATAAGGATGCTCCAGAGCATCCTCTTCTCCAGGCTGATCAATCCCAATTCTCTCAGCCTTTCTTTTTGATGTATGCATGTGCAAATTAAACCACTTTTAAAAGGATGACATTTGAAGATCTGTTATGCTGGTTTATGGTTATTTTTAGCCAAATGTGGTAACAGACATGACAAAAAGAAGAGTAAATGGATGATACTATTTGTTTCCCCATAGGCTTATTTTTATGAATGCTGGAAAGTAGGCCAGGTTCCCTCACATCAGCAAGTCTTGCTCTTTCATCACAGCAGCACATAAAACCGTTTTAGAGACTGTTTCTCATAGTAAAGATGGTAAGTCCCGTAGGGCAGGTGGAACAGAATATGTCTCTTACAGGCCGCCTTGCTCTGCTGGGCATGAAAGGACGGCAACGGAGGAGGCTGTTTCCACCTCGTATAGGGGAACCGAGCTCCGGCCGCCGCGAGCGCTGGGCGGGGGAGCGGCCCCGGCCCCGCCCGCAGCCCGCGGGCAGCGCCCGCCCCTCGCCCAGTCACGTCCCGCACGTCTCAGTGCGGCGGGGCCGCCACAGCGCGGGTCACGCGGGGCCGCGGCGGGAGCGGCCTCCGCACCCCGCCCGCCCGGGGCTTCCCCCGGGCCGCACTCGCGGCGGACCTGGAGCGCCGGGTTCACTTCTGTCGCCCCGGAGAAACTCGAACGGTTCCCTTATGAAGGAACAAGCGAGCTGCCAGCTAACTGGTTCTTGACGGGCGCTTCCTCACGCAGATGTCGGGACTCTGCACTGTAGGACTGCAGAGGCTGCCCTTTGAACATCTTTCCTGTCGACGCAGTAAAGTAGACTCACCGCGCCTGTGTGCAGGAAGCAGCACGGGGGTGAATGCCATAAGCCACTGAATATCCCTATCCAGCACTTTAAGCAGTCTGGAGAGATTGCCAGTTGCTATTTTTCAACAAAGCATGCTCATGTGTTATTGCTAACTTTATGTTGCTACTAGATGTTTAATGCAAACGAACAAAATTTCCACAACCCTTTCCCCCAACATTTTAAACATTCACTCCCAATGAAATGTTCTGACAATTTGGAAGTAGTGTAAGTGACAATTCCTCCTACGCCCTGGACTCCATTTTTTTATCTTACTGCTGTTCTTTATACATTTGAACTGAGATACTTTAATCAGCATTTCCCCTGTTATCATCAATACTAGAGAGCTGCCACTGTCACAAAGGATTACACTTTGTGTACCTACTCTGTGCTGTCTGGTTTTTGCTTCAAAAAAATAAGTCCTTATTTGAATAAGGCTTTATAACTTCTATCAAACAGAAGTTACTGGGAAAAACAATTTTGAAGGGTGGACAGATCCCAGTGTCAGAAGTGCAGAGATGCATCTTAAGACTTATTTAGCAACCTAAAGCCTGCTGCAGAAATTGCCCAGTCTACCAAGCTATGTATTTTTACATATTCTAACAGCAATCAGCAAATGAGCCATCTGCAGCCTCAGATGACTGGTTTTGTTGAGGTATTCAGTTTCCCTTATTGTTAAACCATTTTATGTTCTAGTTGTATGGACTTAAGATGAATTGTTTTCTATTTAATTTCCAGAAACCAGAAAACTGGTAAAGCCAGTACTATGACACTTACTGTTCTCATACAGCCCAGGGTAATAAAACAGCAATAGTCGTGGCAAGATTTGTTTCTGTATCTGTATATAAAGTTGTTTCTTCCAAGAAGTGGGAGTGCTGCTCTAAATGCCATAGTAAGTATGTCCATACAGGCGTATTAACAATCATCCATTTGGTGCTCAGTTGTCTAGACAAGTCTTCATCAGATTGTTGTGCCACATGCAGTCTGGTTGGGAAATGGAGATGTAAGAACTATATAGTTCCCCATTTACAACAATTGCTGTGCAAGCCTATTCTCTTGAAAGCAGAAGCATTCTTCAGTGATGGGCACTCCTCTTTTGGGCACTTTTGTAGAGAACACTGACACAATAGGAGTAATCAGCTGAACTTTAAAGAAATGGCCAATTTTTGTACATGTAAGATTTAATGTGTAACTTGTTTGAAGCTCACCTCAACATTTTCAAGACTTTTGTAGTACACAGGCCCTACAAAACCCTAATTGCTGTGATGCAATACCTTCCTGCACTCCTCACATAACATATGGGGACACTTTATGTGCCTTTTCAGTGTCTTTTTTCACCCCATATCTCTCTAAGACTTGGCAGCATTACACATTCTCATGAGAAAAGATTTTTCATATGCAAAGCTGCTTATGACTGCTTATAGATGTGAAAAATTAGATTCATGAAATATACTTTTTTTTTTACTGCGAAGGTACTAACAACAACAATGGAAAGTATTTGCTTCATGCAGGCTGTGATACTGAACATTGCTACAGTTACTGACTCCCAGCATCCACAAAGACTGCCTGTGCAGATTTTCACTGCACTTTAGCTTAGATACTTAACTCGATGGCTGACAACTTCTCAGCATCTCAAGGGATCTTTATATCTTTTCAAGATAGCAGAGTATCAGGGTGGTATTGCTATCCTCAGTAGGAACAAAAAGCCAGGGTGATTAGTCCACTGTTGCACAGCACTCTTGCGATGCACCAGATCTTCTACAGGCATAGTCCAGGAGCTTCACATAACAAGGTCTTGTAACAAAAATCCCGCAGACTTCAATGCAGTAGTTATTACATATCTGTGAAAATCAAATACATCCCTGATCTGCTGTAATGGCTTCAGTTTTTCTATGGAACAGTGATTTGGTTGAAATCCAGTTTTGACTTTGAGAGCTGTGAGGGGACATTTAGAATGCAGTTATGTGCATCTCCTTTTTATGTATTTTTGCAAGCTTTGTAAGAACTAAATCTGAACAAGGAATAGGTACAATTGCAGTGCATCTTCAAGACTTTTATTTAAAGCCGTCCTATACCTTATTTTTAATTGTTCTCCAATTTTTGCCAGTTTTGGTTAGATAATCATCCCAATATCTATAGATACTAATTGCTTTTTGTTTCTTAGGGAACACGCAAGCTTCATCATGGGAGCTGTAGTAGCTGATGATGGTCCATCTGGTGTTAAAGCCCCTGATGGAGGCTGGGGCTGGGCTGTCCTTTTTGGCTGTTTTATCATCACAGGATTCTCCTACGCCTTTCCTAAGGCAGTTAGTGTTTTCTTTAAAGAACTTATCCGGGAATTTGGCATTGGATATAGTGACACTGCATGGATTTCCTCCATTCTGTTGGCCATGCTTTATGGAACAGGTGAGTAGTTATCTGTTTTTGAAACAGTATTGTGTCATACAATGAAGTTTGTAAATCATACGGCTATTTACAGCATGTATCATGACTGCTTATTGTTACTTGTGTGCAAGTAAGGCATTCCAAAGAAGCATTACTATAAATCACATAAATCAGTTATTTAAATTCAGCTTGGATTTAAATTAAGCCTCTGTAACTCAGTATTTACTAGATGATGCAAAAGAAAAATTGCACAGCACTCTGAAGACAAAAAAGATAAGTATTTGACTGTAGAGGAAAGAACACTCTTCCTGATTGGCTTGACTGTATGGAGAAAGCAGGAAAGAATCACAGAATCACTGAGGTTGGGAAGACCTTAGACCTTTAAGATCATTGACTCCAACCTCTGTGAAGTCCACCAAAGAAGAAATGCAAAGTGACATAAAATCAATCCCAAAGATTCGTTTATCTTAGCAACTCTAACTTGCTTTTCTTGCCTAGGTCCACTGTGTAGTGTATGTGTCAACCGCTTTGGCTGTCGTCCTGTCATGCTGGTGGGTGGCCTCTTTGCCTCCATGGGGATGGTGATAGCTTCCTTTTGTACAAGCATCGTTCAGATCTATCTAACTGCAGGTGTGATTACTGGTAAGTAGTGTGTATTGCTGAAAATGAGTTAACGTATGTCTTAGCTTTAGGTTGAAGTTTTCTAAATGTGATAAATACCTGAAGCATCATGATCACCCAAATGGATTTTAATAAAAATGGCAGATAAATGTGGAATTAAACTGTCATTTATTTTTGCTATGAGTATTTAATAGCATGAAGTGTAATCATAAAGTACAAGAATATTATGGAGGTGGAATGCTTTAAAAATGTTACTTTAGATTTCTTCTGTCCATTTGGAATAAAACTATTTTCTCTTTATGTATAATCATAATTTCTTTAATAGTGATACTGTAGGCCGGTATTATTTTTTATGTATCCTGTGTTACAGGTTTGGGTCTGGCACTAAACTTTCAGCCATCACTCATCATGTTAAACCGTTACTTTGACAAACGCCGGCCCTTGGCCAACGGGCTCTCTGCCGCTGGGAGTCCAGTGTTTCTTTGTGCTCTATCACCGCTGGGGCAGATACTACAACATGAGTATGGCTGGAGAGGAGGATTCCTTATACTGGGTGGGATGCTGCTCAACTGCTGTGTATGTGGAGCACTAATGAGACCTTTGGAGCCACCCAAAAAGTCTGAAGCTACCAAAGAGCCAGCTGAGAAGAAAGTGAAGAAAAAACTTCTGGATTTCAGTGTGTTTAAAGATGGTGGTTTTGTAATCTATGCCCTAGCAGCATCTATCATGGTGCTTGGCCTCTTTGTTCCCCCAGTTTTTGTTGTGAGTTATGCCAAGGATTTAGGCTATCAAGACACCAAAGCAGCTTTTCTTCTGACTATTCTGGGATTCATTGATATCTTTGCTCGGCCTATTTGTGGAATGGTAGCTGGTCTTAAATGGGTTAGACCACGCTGTGTCTACCTCTTCAGTTTTGCTATGATTTTCAATGGTTTCACAGATCTCATGGGTTCGATGTCTGTTGATTATGGTGGACTGGTGGTCTTTTGCATTTTCTTTGGCATTTCTTATGGAATGGTAGGTGCTCTTCAATTTGAAGTTCTCATGGCTATTGTTGGTACTCAGAAGTTTTCCAGTGCTATCGGTTTAGTGCTCCTGGCAGAAGCTATGGCTGTTCTAATTGGTCCGCCATCAGCAGGTAAGTATTCCATTTAGTTCAGAATTCAAAACCATATGCACCGCATCCATTTACACAAAATTTAAGGGAGCAGAGAAAAGGATGAGAGTCACTCAAGAAATGCAGATTGTGCCAGTGTTGCACATGCTTCGAAGGCTTTCTGCAGTTACACTCTGAAATAGACCAAGAAGAGGTGGGATGAATCTTTTCTCCTTCTCGGATCCATTTTTAGTATTGGTTAAATTGCCATCTGGAGATGCTGCTGTTTCTCCTCTGAAAACCTGCACTGAATCTCTTATTGGCAGATATCTGATTGGGATTCAGAATATGAAACCTGTCAATTTTCTTTGGAAAGCACTAGGACAGATTCTCTATACCCATGGTAGTTTTGGAGAAGAAAACATTGGAAGAAAAAAAATCTTACAAGGAGTATAAAACTGGACTACTTTAAGGGAGGTAGACTGCTTCTATTGCACTTGAGTCACAACCCAAGAATAAGGAAACGACAACATAGTCAAATTCATTAATTTGAAGTAAAAATGAAAATTAATTACTTATCAAAGAACATATATTTTACAGATCCTGAACTGAAACACACTTTGCCTCCCAAACCCCAACAGTTCATTGACATAAAATATTTACACCATACACTAACAAACATGAAGTATTTTTATTGTGACAGAACCCCCTTCATGGGAGTTCTATGGAAGTACTATGGAAGTATTATGGAAGTACTATGGAAGTACTATGCACTACTTCCTTTGATCTTCAGGTTCAGAGAGGCACTTCCTTCACATTCTCCCACCTGTTCTTTCACATCCACCAAGTCCTGTGAAAACTTAACTTTACTAAAGTGTCAGAATCAGTCAATTACTCCAGACTGACTACTAAGTAAGATTTGCATCTTAAGCAGACAGCCCATGGAGAAAGTTAAATGAGATTGGGAGCAAGAGGAAGCTGATGATACAGATCCTGGCCACAGATGTACACATTTTTATCTGAAATACATAGCACTTGTTTCATCTCTTGCATATGAAGGCTAGGCTGGTTTTATTTCAGTCAAATTGCATGACTGTGTGTGTGCATGGGAGTATGTGTTTTGGGATGCGATATAATGTCAGTGACTGCTAAATTGAACTGAAATAATTGAGAAATATTTTGTTATAAACTTTTTAAAATCCCATTTCGAAAAACTTGCTTATAGATAGTCATGGTAATTCTAGACAGCAGTGATATAAATGTTTAAAAAAAGCAGAAAAAATTCGCTGCAAAATAATTGCTTTTGTTAATTATCTGAAATGTTACCTTTTTCAGGAAAACTCCTCGATGCAACAGGGAGGTACATGTTTGTATTCATTATTGCTGGAATTGAAGTTACCACCTCAGCACTTGTATTGGCCTTGGGAAATTTCTTCTGCATTAAGAAAAAATCGGAAGAACCACATACAAAAGAAGAAGCAGCAGAAAGAGAGGAATTAAACAAATCTGAAGACAAAACTCCTGAAGATGCCAAGGTGGACTCTATTGAAGTGGAGCAGTTTCTGAAAGATGAGCCTGAAAAAAATGGCGAAGTTGTAACTAACCCAGAAACATGTGTGTGAGCATGACAGGGAATTGAAAAGTGTTTAGAAAAGAAAGATTTCCAACACTATTTATTTTAGAAACAGAACTAGTTTAGGGCTGGGCCATCTGCTTTAGTAACTGGAAGCTAGTCAGCTCATCAGATCTCTTTGGAAGCTGATTAGCTGGACAACTTCTCATTGGAAAATCAGCTTTATCAGCAAAAGGTGGAGCATTGTGATTATACTTTTTATGTAAACTAAAAAGCTTTTATAAACACAAGTAGGCTCTTGCTATGCATCACCAGAAACTGCTCACTTGGAAGAGATATAGGAAAAGTATATTTTAAGAAAAGTGGACTTATACGTATGTTTTCAGACAATATTGATGAAATCGCTGTGTTGTGTGACTAAGTATAATTTCCCTGTGTTCTTTGTGAAGGGAAAAGAGTTTGAGATGGAGAAAAATCTCAGGAACTTAACGGTCTCCATTAGGTTTTTGAATTTCTTACCTTTTTAGATTTTTTAGATTAATTGGCTCAGTCCTAATTTAATTTTGATAATATCTGTAACTTTGACTTATGTAAATGTATTTCTGAGTTCTGTCTAAACCTGTAACCTTTGTAATTATCATCTGGAAATTCTGTTTGTGAAAAGGCATATTACAGATAGTGTCCTGATTAGATGACACAAGTGGTATTCTGAGGTAGTATACTGAAAGAAAAAAAATGAGCAGAATTGATCCCGACAGACCTTAAGCAAACAAAATTAGCCTACATTACATATACTGTGTTCAGTACGATTTCCCTAGAGCATTGAAAAATATTACGAGTAACATGGAGAACATGGATATTAGATTTAGTAGAATATTCTGAAAAAGTGTCCATTTTGTATATAGAAAAAGTGGTGCAAGTTTCCAGATGTCCTATAAATTAGAGTGGGTAGACTTAGGGAAGAGACTGGACTAGTTTGAAACATGTTAGCCATCTATAAAACGCAATGTTAGCATCACAGGAAGGTCTTAACAAGTTTGGTTTTGGTTTGTTTTCTTGTCTTCCCCTCTTCCCCTCCCTCCCCCCCCCATTTATCCCACTTCCCTATCCTTTTGCTTAATCTATGGAAGTTCAAAGTGCCATTCCTGCTGGCTAAGGAAACACGACAGAACTGTTGATCATATTTATGACAGCACTGCACTGAAATAGAAAAGGAAGGCACAAGGAAGGCATTCTATTTTTTTTCACCCAAACACATTGAAGAAATGTCATTTTTTTGTACAAAATCATGCTTCTGCAGCTTACCTTTCAGATCTGCTTATAAAAATCTGTCTAGGCTTTGTGACTGCAGTAACAATCTTCAAAACAGACTAAGTGTAAAAGATCTGGTTTTCTTACTGGTAGCGAAGGAATACTGGCTTTCAGGTGCCAAAATTGTTGTGCTTGATAACTGAAAACTTAAAGATGCTAATCCCCTAAAACCCTATATCCCTTTTAAATTAACATCATTAATTGTTTCATACTTTACCATTATTAACAGAAACAAAGTGCCAAAACCATGAACTATCTCAGCTACCAGCTTCCATTCTGCTAGTTTCTTCAGAATGGCTTTGCATCATTAGGACAACCTTGTACAAAAATTGAGAAGTTAGGATCTTGACTTTTAAAAGAAATAGATGCTGCACAGAATAAACTGTTTATTTTTATATCTCATGTAGTGTGTTACTTTAAAGCCTTTTATTAATTTAGTGGCAGGAAATGCAGTGACATTTCCCAGTTACAAGAGTTTAGCCATGGAACTTAGCTCCAGTTTGCTAAAGACTAAATTGATACTTGAAACACAACACTGCTAGCTCCAGAAGGCAAGAGAAAAATGGAATCCACAGAGTAGTTTATCGTATCCCTACGATACGTTTATCGTATCCCTAGAAGCTGCTTCAGATGATACATGAAAACCTGATACAGTTTTCAGATTGGGGTTCCCCGCTCTGTTTCAAAAAGCAAAAACTGGAAATGTTCCCAAAGGTGAATTCAGATTCTCAGCCATTTTTGTCTTACTGTGGCTTTTGAAAGATTTCTTTGCTAAATAATGCTACGCTGTTATTACACAACTAAATGGTTATTCCTTTAACCTCAGGTTTTGGCACAATTTTAAGTTTCTGTACATTCTGCAAATTGTCTAGATGGCTTTGTATGTGACAGAATATCCTTTGTGCTTATCATACTGACTTTCCAGACTTGTGTTTCATTTTTCATACATAATACTTTTATGACTAAGCTGAAACGAGAAGTGTTATGTTACAATTTTATATGATTGAGGCAGAAGAGGAAGTTATGAAGACAGTGGAAAGCCATTTCAACAAGACACCCTAAATAACCTCGGAAGTAAAACCTAGTGTTCACAGGAAGGGCCTTTGACTCAAGGATGAATTACTCTGACTAGGACTGCCAGTGTTCTTGAGCTGTTTTCAGCACAGACCTACCACTGGATTGAGGTGTTCATAACAGCAGGAGAAGCTTTACTACATGAGTGGTCAAATCACAGGACTCCTTTATCGACTGAGAAATAAAAGGGCTAGAATTTAATTTGCTAAGAAGTTTAAAAAGCTTTTACCATTTTCATTAATTACAAGAAGCATCACCACAAAGATGAGGAGCTCCTAATGCAGCTCTCTTAGCAACACCAAAACTGGCAGGCTTAAGAGTATTTCAGAGTTCTGGAGTCAGTTAAGCTCCCTGCTCCCATTCTGTCCCATCCAAAGGTAACACCCAGGTGTGTGCAAGCCCTCCAGTCCTCTATCTGTTCGGCTGCCTTAATTCCCTTGGAAAGAAATTGCTTATATTGATGGGAAAGAAACCTCCATCCATGCCAGATCCCAACCTGGACACCTGTTGGCCAGTATGAGGGTGTGCTGCAGCATGTAAAACTGCTCCTATTGACACAGGCCACAAAGGCCTTCACATTGAGCTCCTGTTTTACAGACCTTCCTCCTTCCTACACCAAGACTTAAAAAAAAAAAGCAAGCAGCGAATCCTTTGGTTCCTAGCACTGTCTAGCCAGGCTCCTTATTTTAACTCTGCTTACTGTGTATTTAATATTTAAATATACGTGTAAATAAAAATAAATATATATAAAATATATTTTGTATATTTAAAAGCAAGGAATTGCTTTTAAATCCCTCCAGGTATTTTGGTATAGTATTTCTTTAATCCCAACACCACTGAGATCCCCCTAAAGGCAGTCTGTGAGATATGCTCTTCCAAATATTTCGAGGATGCGCATGGTCAGAGTCAGAAAGCAATGCTAAAGAGACACTAATGCCCAAGGACACAGGCAGAACAGTTTCATGCGACATCTACCCAGACGAACCTTTGTTCACCCTCTACCTGGTTAAAATTTTGTGATTTGAAAAAAAAGGAGAGGGAAAAGGAAAGGAATGCAGGTAATTATGCAACTGAATTGCCAAGCATCCAAAGATTATAATTTGCTCCTTCCTTTGAAAGAAAGGTAATTTCGTTAGACACGTAGTTGGTAAATACATCTCTAAGAAGTCTATAAAGCAAACAATCAACGGAAACAAGTGCAAAAAATCCAAGTATAAGACTATAAAATTGCTGAAAGACAGTTTTCATAGATTATGCCTCTGAAACTAAAGGGCAGTCTTTTACTGAACAGGTGAGCAAAATTTTTGAAGCATTTTAGATCTTCATACTTTCTATAAATTGTATACTACAGGATTTATGCTTAAAATACTGTATGTTTTTTGTGTAATTGACCTTAAGCCCTTATCTTCCTGATGCAAGGAGAGGAAATGTGTATAAATGTCAGGAACGCACAGAGACTATATAAAGAGGTGTACATGTGTATGCGCATATATATTTGCATATATATGTATCAATCTATATGTATCAAACATGCAGCAGAGTAAATAGAGACAGTTCGCCCATTTATTATAGGCAATGAGCAGAGTTAAAATTATTTCCTTCCTCCTCCTAAGTTTGCCTTTTTAAAAATTCTAAATAAAATATCTTGCAGCTATTTGGAGCCTAGAAGACCTCAGTAGAACTAAAAGTCTTCAAGTGATGCAGCTATCTGTTTAAAGCTAAGCCAGTTCCCTAAAGTTAAGACTTGAGATGGTATGAAGGTATGGTGTGAAGGACTGAACAGTTCTTGTGCTGGTTAATATTAAATCCCATACACAAAAACGTGTGTTAAGCAATGTAAAAATCATTCTCTAAAAAGAAGTTAGAATACTCCCCTAACCAAGCAACCAAACTTCAAAATGAAAAAAACAGAATTCACATATGCACCTTTGGTACATCCCAAAGAAAAGGTTTAGTTTGGTAGACAATCACAAACAGAGGAATTTCAGCAGAATGCAAACTCTTCCATGTTATAGGGCTAAGTACTCACTTATGTGTGTGTGTGTGTGTATGTGTGTGCGCACCACCCTTTCTTTAGGATTATGGGAATACACCTCAATTTTGTCCAAGTGAGATGAAATTTTGTTTCTTGTTAACGCACTTTAATGTAATGTGTACATTTATACTTAGATTTTTTTTTTATGCTTTTCTAGTAAACTATTGCAAATGTAGTGAATAAATATCTGATTGTCAAAACCTGTGGGTTTGAGAAAATAAGCTCAGAAAAAATAACTTTAACACCCAGATTTGGAAATTTGGCTCCATTTGCACACGCTCAAACAGCTATACAGAGGCAAAGTGTTTATAGAGAAGAAGTGACACTTAGCTGACAGGCAGCCAGAATTTTATGTGGGCAAAGGGGCTGCTTTTGCCATGACTCATAGTTTGGCCAATTCCAAAATGGGTATGTCCTTTTGCTGTAAATGATCCCGAAGACTATTTTAAAGCATCAACTAATTTAAGAGCTATTAATTTTGTGCCGCTCTGTGTAAAAATTATTACTCTCTGAGGAGTGCTCCAGGTTTTGTTTGCAGGTGAAGTTTTATGAACTATTGTGACTTCTAAAGCCCTAAATATTTTGAGTAGTGACCTGCCAGCAAGCTGTCTATTGTCAAGTGCTGCTCTTTAGAACTTGAAAGTTCCTAAGAAAACAGTGTAAGAACACATTTATGGTGAGGGTTTTTTTGGATCTTATAATACCCTAGCTAAGACTGGCTCCTCAAGGTATAATCTCAAGGCTACACTCAAGTGAATCAAAATTAGTCTCTTCAATGGAATAAGACCTACCTTTTGCTACATACAAGGCTGACACCTACTTCTGATTAATTCTAAGTATCTGGTGAGAAATTTCTGAGAAATCTTTCTAAGATCAGCTTCAACTGTATATTTACACTGAAAAGATCATAGGTGTAGTTTACATAAAACCCCATGTTTGAATAAATATATGATTACCTTTTTTATGCTAGTTTAAGTAAATTGGTAAGACCCCCCAGCCAGATCAAGATGTAGATATGCTGCTTCAGGAATCAATGTTACTGGGTAGACTGAAATGACAGAACTTACTAGCATGCGGCCCATCCTTGTGACAGAAAACTAGAGTTTAGCTTTGCCTCTGGTACTCCTTCAGTCTGAAAGAAAGAAGTAAGGCCATTTGCTGTAGAGGAAAATGGGCACAACCTGAGTTGCACACCTATTATTCCCTGCTGCTGGACTTGTTGGAGGAACATGATCCACCAATACTGGAAGAGTAAACAACCTTGACAATAGCAGAGTACTGCATATGAGAAGCCACGGCTTTGGAATGTATTATTTTAGTAGCTTTCTAATGCTTCTGGAATAGAGCTCATCTTCATCTCAGTAGGAAAAAGGTGCATCCACTAAAAAGTCAGGGCTCTTAAAAGCACTTTGCTAGTGACACGGTCTGTGAGATCAGGAGTCCTGTATTTGTCTGAGAAAATATGGCAAGTTAGAGACAGAGTAAAAAGCTACTTACCTCTGGTTATACACTGTTTGTTCCTTGACAGATCTCCATACTTGCTTCATCATCTCAGCAACATTCCAGCTGGCAATGTTCCTCACTACTCCAGATGAACGCTTCAGAGCATTAAGAAAGGACACCTCTTGCTCTCCTCACTCTTCATCTACTACTCTTTCAGCAGTTTAAAGCCTTTCACAGTAAATCTCTGAATCCAATGAAGAAGCATATCTAGGTTTTAGTATTTAAAATTCTGAAATTGCAAAAGGCTTTTCAGTCTTGCTGAAAAACATGCCATAAGATCAATTGCTGAAAATGACAATCAAACTTTAAATACAATTTCTTAGCAGTGAGAGCAGAGAAACATTTGCTGTTTGGGGTCTTCTAAGAAAAAATTCTGTGCATGACCTCAAATTACCCTGGTTTATGCTTTCCTTAAGGATTATGGGCAATACCAGAACCTCTGCATTGCCTTTGTGCCTGTAACACTTGCAGGTCTGAAGCAAGCTGAGGACTGTAATTAAACAAAATGTTTTTTCTTGTTATGGTCAAGACTAAACATTTTCTTGCAAGTGCATAATGTACAAATGAATTCTTGTTTTGTTCCACATCTCATCCCAAGCACCCTTGATTGCTCACAGCAAAGACACAGTAGATTAGGGCTTGATACTTTAGGATGATCCACACAATTTCTCCTTTTTCCACATTATTCTCTGTCCATTATGCTTACCTGTATCTCAGACCTAGATCGTACACATTTTGAATCAAGAATTCTCCCAAAATGAGATTAACAAAGAACACAATCTTAAAATTTTTTGTCCAAAGATGTATTTTTGTCGATTCTGTACGTATAGATCTCATTTCATTTTCTGTTGTCCCTCTGCCTGTAGCATGTGGTTTTGATAGAAGAACCAAAGCATACTAGTCTTAATAATATTAGGCAAGAAAAAAACAATAATGTCTGAGAAAAAGTCATAAAGTCTTAATCCTGTGCAAATATCTGCTGATAAAGTTAGTAGGATTTTGCTGTGAAACAGATTCTTACTGAAGATCAGGCCTCTGAGCACTCTCCTGGTACAAAAGTATTGAAAAATACACATAGCCTACACATTTCAGGTTCAAACAGTCACTTAAATCTAGACATATACATATAAAGTCAATAATTGTTGCCCGAATTAACCAGAGGGAAATGTACTGTTTTTAATAACAAAGTACTGCATTCTTTCACAGTAAAACCATTTTATTATTAACTTGTCTCATCCAGTGAATTTTAAAAGCTACTTTGCTGCAGGATTAAGTTCATGGATTACAATTCCTCACAACCAGATTAAATCTAGATTTCTGACTAGACAGCTCAGCACTATTAAAAAATGAGTAGCGTTGTTTGTTTTCACTTGATATTTTGTACACACCAAGTGCAGCTTTTGCAAAGCGAAAGTTGAACAAAATACAGACTTTTTTATTTCATTCTTTTACAAAGAGAAATATTCTTGAAATGAACATGTATGCTACAATGAGGGGTCAATGCTACACTTGGGTTTGGGACATGGGGAAACAAATAGTTGTGCTTATGATGTTTTACCCCACTGGAGAATAAAGGATGAGTTCTACATGCTGTCATCCAAAGGATATTTTGAATACTTCTGTCAAGTTAACATTGAATATATAGACTCAAACGTTTTTTAATTAATATCTCTCTTAAAGCACAGGATTTATTTTCAATTGTTTTTAAAGTACTTCTATCATGAAGAACTCAAGGACTCTATAACCATTCAAGATTACGTAAAACAGCAGCATAGGTGGTACTTTCCACACAAAAGCACATAACCAGTTCTAAATGAAAATTATGAGAATAAATTAAAATATCCTTCCAACTTTTAAAGGCCTGCTAATGAGAAACAGAAAGGATTCTTGAAGGTGCATCTGCCCTCAGGTTATAAGAAGACTTTTGAGAATAACACAGCAAAAGCCAGGATTTTATTATACAAGGCATTGTGGATAGAGCTCAGTATTTTTCTTGCTCTTATCTTAGCTCCCAAAACTGAACCAGTCTCAATTCTTTTACCATACTTCTTTATCAGTACCATGTATTACTTGATAAGCAAAAGCATTTGAAAGAAAATTCAACTTCTGGAAATGAAGCGATATTCAAACAAAAACATTTACCTTTAAAGAGACAAAATACATGCTTTCTGTGAGCAAAGCAATTAATACTTTCTCTTTCTTCCTGTATCCCCCAACTGCTGCATTCTGATCACAACTACCAAACTACCAAAATCCTTCAGTGCAAGTTTTGGTACTAAGACAGTATCTTCAAATGTTTGCAACTGACAGTATTCTTTGTGGGTACAGAAACCCCTAAAAAAAAAAAAAAAAAAAAAAAAAAAGACGTTGCATCAACTAAAGGATAAGGATTCATTGTAAGTAAGTTACACCGAAGAAGAATAGAAGTTGATATGAATGTATTTACACAACTGTTAAAGTACACAAATACAGTGGTAGTACAAATGAAGCGCTTCGAGATACTAGTTTTCAGTACATAGGTTTACACAGACATTCTAACTATTTTCTGCATGATGGAATTTAACCATTATGAAGGACAAAAATTGTCCAGAAGTGACTACAATTCTAGAAGTCTGCAGTCAACTTTTAAGTACAGCACAGCAATCTAATGGTCCAGATACAGAGAGAATAAAAAGGCTGCTTTTGTAAATCCTTCACACGTTACATTATTAACCACAGATATTTACAAGGAAAGCACAGTGAAGTGTAAAATTGTTCAATGGTAGTGCACATGCCTAAAATACCAAAGTTTATAGTAACTGAGGAAGTCATTCCCGTATGCAAACTTATCTGTGTATCAACCTCTTAAGCTTTTCCACTATACTCTCCCCAAACATGTTTCCCCAGTCTGACCCGAAGTACACACAAGTAAATAGCTGACGTTATGAAAACACTCAAAGAAGAATGATAATATTTAGTATGTGGACTTCTGAGAGGGGCAAAAAAGAATTCGTGAAGACACAGTAAAAATTACTCTCCATAAAAATTTGAAGACCAATACACGTTTAAAAAATTGTTTCCAAGCAGGGAAGAATTTCTCAAAATACCTAACTGTTCAAACAAAATCTCTGTATATACTTTCATTTCCAACATGGAATTTTCCACTATTTCATTCATAATAGTTCTGATACTGTTCCAAGTACCATGAAGTCAGAACACCTACTTTTATGAGACCACTTACAGTAACAAACAATATGAGGAATTTCCCATATTTCATAACCAATAGGTGCTAACAACAGCTTTCTGGACAACTTGAGCACGTTGAGTCATTTATGCCTAGCTAATGATTCTGGGCATACTCAGGTTGAATATAGTTAAGAATTAATTATGGTATGCACCTGGATTGTAAAAATTCTGAGGATTTCACAGCAAGAATAGGTTGTTATGTTTGGGGGTGGTTTTGTTGTTGGTTTTTTTTTTTTTATAATTCCTTTTTTGAGTCTTGGCGTGTCACAAAAGGCCTATATCAATTCATTTATTTTTTATAAGCATGTGAATGCTGAATGAAACACACAAATTCACTGAAGACTCAGTAGCAACATCTATTTTCCACTTGCAATAGCCTCCAAGCTAACCAGCCTCAGAGATGCGGAAACAAAATCTTCCCAGTAAAAACAATGTTTGAAACTATCCATTTACTCAAACTAAGCAGAGAGATAGGACAAGTTGTCAAGTTCTAAATCCCTCAAATGTCAGGTCTTTCACTTTGTCCTTCATGTTTTTTACAAAAAAAGAAATCCATCTGTACAATCTTTACTATACTTAAGACTCTCCTGCAGGGTATTTAGTTCTCCTCTTTTATGAAAAAGAATGAGTATTAAAAATTCCTTTGTGTTACACAGAAAGTTATATGTCCAGTGTGAATGAAGACAGCAAACAGTAAAATAAACTAACAGTTTTAAAAATTTCATGAGAAAACCAACTCAATCAGAATGGGCCCATACATGAAAGTAAACAGTTTAAATAACATCAGATCGTTTTGATTCATTTACATGTTCCCTGGCAGACTAACCTTTTAAACAAGAAATTTCAAGTCATTGTCTTTAGTTCAGGTTTGTTTATATTCTACATTTTTAAATCAGACAAAAGCAAGAGTTCTTTACAGAGAATTAAGCCAATAATTTTAGCAAAATGATACAAAAAACTTTCTTAAACCAAGTAAAAGATTTATAGTTACAGTAGAATAATAAAAAGGGGGTAAAGTCTGCCGCCTGTGGAGGGAAAACTGAAATGGCCATCCAATAACAGGCGGTCAACTCTGTAAACCATCCTTCTTTTCCAGCCCTGTTACCACAGGGTTTCTCTTAAGGTCATTGGGTTTCTGGCAAAAGCGTCCTGTAATGGCAGCTGCTGGAGTCTGTGCATATTCCTCCAAGTGCCTTTTAGGTCACACGGAGAACTCCAATTTCCGCTCTAGTTTAGGGTATTTTTGCTAGTAAAGCCATTGGTAAAACAGGAGATCAGCCATGCATTATCTGCCCTCCGTGGCAAAATAATTTTCATCGGTGCACAGCAGACTGGAGAACACTGGTAGTTACCCGAGCAGGAATCTACCAAAGCCAAAAAACAAAACAATATCAGCACATGTCACGTCCAGTTAACATACAAGTGTCTCTCAATGTACTTTTAAACAATTCATTGCCAAATAGAAGTGCGTGAATTTAAAATCCAACGAGCTACACAATGTTTTACACCCACCTGTAGCTACACGAAGTTCCCTATAATTTTCCTCTTTTATTAGAAGTTAACATGGAAAATTCACCTTTCCAGCCAGAGGGGATGTTTTGAAGAAAAGTGAACAGAGCATAAACAAGCACAGAAGAAAGAATGAACCAGGTGAAAACACTACTAACGTGCAATAATAGACTCAATGAACACTAAAGTTTTTGGGGAAAAAGTATCATTAAGAAGGTTAAAAAAAATTAGTTATTTTCAATAGCTTTTCTGGGACATTGTGTTAAAAGATATTCCACTTACTACCACCGCTTCACCTACTGCAGTAAGAGTGTAACATTATTGAAATATCACACTGTGAAAGTGAAAAACAACAAAACATCTCTGCAATTTAAGAAGCGAAAAATGTCCAAGCAGCTGGATCAGTATTCAGTATTCGTTTCAGCTGTCAACAGCTACAAATACTAAGGCATACAATAAAGGCCAACCAATGCAGGCAGAACCCTGAGCAGACCACAATCTGCATGTCTCCAGCACACAGGCTTTTCAATGCAAAGCTTTAGGTTTGCTCTTTTGCATTTATTAATGTATTTTTTTATTTTTAAGTGGTCTTTAAAGTGTTAAGCTGCCATTTACAGTTGGATCTGTTTAATGTTACAAACTGTTCACAAAGCAGCTTGAGCAGAGTCAGCCAAGCACATAAAGCAGAAAGAGAAAACAGAAGAGGAATAGCAGAATTCTTTACCAACTAGAGATATAGGATTAGTGCAAGCATAGGCTTTACAGAGAAAGTGAGACAGCAAACAGAGCTATACCACAGAATTTATCAAGGAACAGAAAAATTTCACAGCCTTTTTTTAATAATAAGCAAAGCAAAGAAGCTCCTGAAATACTTAAGAAAAGCATTCTTCAGCCATTAAGGTTCAGATTCCAACTGAAACTTGTTATTTTCCTGATGAAACCTGCTATTGCCAAAAGCAGAACAGACTAAAAGGCCAAAAGCTGCACACAGAAAGACATAAACTTCTACTACAATGAACAGTGAAAAAGATTTCTAAATACCCAAATCCAAGCCTGTCTACCTCTGAGATGCTCACGTTCAAATGATTCTCCTTAGTATGTGAACATTTTTTAAATGTACATCTGAATAGATCTGTGTACTTTTAAAATGAGAGCTCATAGGGCATGGAGAAGAATATAAATCAGTGAAAAATGGATAAGGCTGTAGTAGAACATTCTATTCATGACAAGACAGAGCCTCATTTGAGTAATATTGTCAATTGAGTCTTCATACAAGTATTTTGCTTTTATGATTCTGAAGCAGATCTGGTTTTGAATGGATGACATACTGCTGCATCAACATCCCTGGAAAGACATATAATTCTCAAACAGCTAAAATTTAGACTTATTTTATTTCATTCATGATACTTGAACAATTTTAGGGACTTTTTAAGTCACTATTCTTGTCAATTCTGCTTAAGAGTCCAAGTGGAACAGCAGCAATAACTCAACTTTTGGAAGAACATTTATTTTTAAGTTAGAGAAAAATCAATGCTTTATCAAGCATCTGACCAGAAGGCACAAATAAAATTTTGAGATCACGTGAGAAGAAGCAAAGTCGGATGTTTCCAAAGAGTTTTTTTCCCACCCCATCCAAAGTTTTGGTGTCTAATGAGAAGCACTCACCCAGTGCTGCCTTCCAACGAAAGGAGACGAGCAGCTACTTGCCATGGTGTTCGAAAGGAATGCTATTCTGAGGTAGGGGAAAAGACAGCAGTTTGTAACAGTTCCACTGCCCCAATATATAAAGATGTCTAACAAAAATCCAACTTGAACTTCCAGTAGCAACTCTATCTTTTGAGCAGCTCTGATTTCAGACTTCTATAGGACATTTCCATCATATTAAGAGATATGTAAAAGGAACAAATCATTAATCCGCAAAGAAAGCTGACAGGGTCAGAAGAACAACACAGTGTATGATGCCTATTAAGAGAGATATATGGAGAAAGATTCGCTGATGAGGAGATGGAAAATGCAGAGGCATTGGAAGTATGGCACAGCCTCTAAGTTGTTCAATGCCAGCGTTGGCTACAGTCTTCTAGAAACTTCTCCTGTCAAAGAGACTTGATCAAATATTTTTTTGTGCAGCACTCCAATCTTTTCTTCCAAACTTAGAGAGAATATACCAGTAGGAATTTGGCACAGCTTTGACTGTTGGGTGCTGAACACGCTGCATTCAAGAAAAAAATTAAACAACTTACTGTACACCATGAACAGTCAGACTGAATCTTTCGTCGAAGGAAATGAAGGCTACTCACCCATAACTAGACTCTCGAGATAACCACTGCTTTCAGGATGCAGCCTGTGCAATGTGGACCGACAGCACTGATTCATAGTAGTGTTTACTGGAATACTTGTTACCTCCTTTACTACATCTCTTAACATTTAAAAACTACATGCAAAGAAGACTTAGGGAACAATTCACTTACAGAGCTTAAGAGCAGATGGATCTTTTAACAGCCAGTATGACTTTCTGTCCAATACAGATCACAACCCTTCATTGCACACAAGCCTGTAATTTAGGCTTGCTTTAGACTCAAATACACAACTGAGAAATGAATCCAGTTTTGATGCAAACGCAAAGAGGACAGATGATCTACTTATTTTAGAAGTTCTTTCAGTAGCTGACTACCTTCATTTAGACTTCTATTTTGCCTTTCTCTGCATGTGTGATTTTCATTTTAAGCAATAGGTTCTTCATGTGTTTTCTGCATAAACATTAGTTCTTGTTAAAATCACTGTCTCTCAAATACTACACCAACTAACTCAAGACGTTCTCTTATCTTTTAGACAAACTGAAAGAAATGGATTTAAAACTCTTGCATTATATAACCTGTTTTCCTAATCCATCTCATTAATGACACAAAATAACCTCTCCACTTCTGTTCATTACTGTATCGTACTTAGATTCAAGGATGAAATTGCACCCCTTCATTATGACATCACACTAACCTCTCCAACATTATACCTGCCTCTTCAGTCATTCTTTACCACAGATACAGTTCTAACAAATAAGACAATGGCCTCCACTCCCTCATCCTAATCAGAATTTGGAATACTGCAGTAATACACATTTTATTTGAACAGGCTTTGTTTGACTGCTCAACTCTCACTACAGTTTATGTTTATCAATGTCAACTCACAACTTGCAGGTTTTTCACTGTACATTCACTTCATAAAATCAAGAAAAGTACCAAATAACACGTGCCACAGAATTTACAAAATTTCTTTAGACACACTTCTAAGTTTTATGAACCCTTTCATAGATATGCTAGTTGTTACTCCAATAAACACCCATTACTTAGTGGTACTAAGTGCTAGTCCTTTTAACAAGAAATACTTAGGTGTTATGTGGACAATATCTTGGATATGGGGAATAAATGACACCTACTTTGCTAATTACCATTTTCCGTGAGTGTTAAATTTCTCTGAGAACATAAGGGAATTTTGGTTCCTAATATCTACATTCACAGCCTTAGTTTTTCAGTTTCAGTCTGAACAGATCAGAACTCAATTTAGAAAAAAGATAAAAACATAGAGTCATCTTTAAGAATGTCTACCTAGAGGCAAGTAGCTTTCATTCTTTCTTTGACTAGTCCTTCCTCTAGATGAACAGAGATTACAGATGCACCACTGCCTTGCCAAACCAAGGCATCCAGATAAATAACAAAAATAATCCATCAAGTTATAAATAAGAACTCTAACAAATGCAATTTGTAACAGAAGACATCTGTAGATCTGTATGGCAAACTAAAAGTTGCCTTCTGACAGGAATATGTTTTAAGCCCTTCCTGAAAAAGGAACAGTGGTAGCATAATTACTTAAGACTTGCTAAGGAAATTAACACACTTGGAACGGGCATGGACAAATAGTTGCTGTTCTTTACTGTTCTCTTGATAAGAAGCTGTATGGATGACTTTCAATATTCTTACATCTAGCCAATCAAAACTCTCTTTAATGACTCTGTCACGTAACTGAATAGTTAATGTTTTCCTGATTGAGAACAAGGTATGAAGATAATTGAAAATCCAAGGCTTTAATTGGTAACCCGGTTAACATCTAAGGATAAATTTTGATGATGGAAGAACTACTTTAATATTATGAGGACTGTAAGAGCACAAGCTATGAAAACCTGCAACTTGAGCCATCTTGCCTGCTAGGGAGTAAGTGGGAGCTGGGAAAACGAAAGCGCATTTTTTCTAACAAGCTCAAGCTTGTTAGGTAAAATTTAAGTAAAGTGTTTCAGCCACACCACCAAGTTGTAAAAGGTGAAGGGAAGGATTGGGAGAATGAAGAACCACCCACTGTAGGAGAAGACTGAGTTTGAGACCATTTAAGGAACCTGTAAGCGCACAATCCATGGGACCAGATGAGACACATCCATGGGTCCTGAAAGAATTGGCTGAGGAAGGGGCTACACCACTGTTCATCATATCTGAGAAGTATAGTTCCCACTGACTAGAAAAGGGGAGACATAACCCCTACTTTTATAAAGGGAAATAAAACGCAGGGAAGTCCAGGCCAGTCAGTCTCACTTCAGTGTCTGGTAAAATCACATAGGAGATCCTCCTGGAAACTATGCTAAGGCACATGGAAAATGAGGTGATTGGTGACAGCCAATATGGCTTCACTAAAGGTAAATCGTGCCTGACAAATTTGGTGGCCTTCTATGATGGGGTTAAGCATTTGTGGACAAGGGATGAGCAACTGACATCACCCACCTGGACTTCTGCAAAGCCTGACACTGTCTCCCACGACATCTTTGTCTCTAAACCGGAGAGACACGGATTTGACATATGGACCACCTGGTGGATATGGAATTGGCCAGATGGTCACACTCTAAGAGTTGTGGTCAATGGCTCCATGCCCACATGGAAAGCAGTGGCAAGTGGTGTTTGTTCCTCATGAGTCAGTATTAGGACCAACACTGTTTAACATCTTTGTCATTGACACGGACAGGGGGATCGAAAGCACCCTGAGCAAGTTTGCTGATAACACCAAATTGTGTGATGCAGTCAACATGCTGGAGGGAAGGGATGCCATACAGGGGGACCCTGACAGGCTTGAGCAGTGGGCCTCTGTGAGTCTCATGTAGTTCAACAAGGTCAAGTGCATGCTCCTGCATCTGGGTTGGGTCAGTCTCAAGCATAAGTACAGGCTGGGTGGAGAACGGATCGAGAGCAGTCCAGGAGAATAAGTCTTGGGGGTGTTCACGGATGTAAAGCTCAACATGACTCAGTAATTTGTGCTCACAACCCAGAAAGCCAACACTGTCCTGGGCTGCATCTAAAGAAGACTGACCACCAGGTAGAGGGAGGGGATTCTCCCACTCCATTCTGCTTTTACGAGATCCCACTTGGAGTACCGTGTCCTGGTCTGGGGTCCTCAACACAAGAACGATGTTGACCTGTCAGAATGAGTCCAGAAGAGAGCCATTAAGTTGATCACAGGGCTGGAGAAGGGAAGGCTCCAGCGAGACTTAGAGCAGCCTTCCAATACCTAAAGTGGGCTTACAAGAAGGCTGGAGAGGGGCAAGGTGACTGGCCTTAAGCTGAAGGAGGATTTACATATTAGGAGGAAATTCTTTACCATAAAGGTGGTGAGGCACTGGAACAGGTTGCCCAGAGAGGTTGTGGATGCTCTATCCCAGGAGATGTTCAAGGCAAGGCTGAGCGGGGCACTGAGTAACTTGCCTAGTGGAAGGTTCTCTGCCCATGGTAGAGGGGTTAGGACAAGATGATCCATAAGGTCCCTTCCAACCCAGCCCATTCCCTCTGCAAATCTCTCTTGCCTTCCTTTTACAACAGGCCCACGGGAATCTGTTTACATTACACTGTAGTCACACACTATGACCCTGAGAGTAGCTCAGCTGGTTAGAACATGGTGTTAATAACACTAAGGTTGTGGGTTTGATCCCTCTATGGGCAATTCACTTAAGAGTTGAACTTGATGATCCTTGTGGGTCCATTCCAACTCAGAAAATTCTCTGATTCTGTGATTCTATTATTCAGTCACCATAAGCAGATACCAGCAGTGGTTCAGTGTCTTGATTAAGAACTAAAATGAAAACAACAGACGATGAATGAAGATCCCTACTAGGCTGCTACTGGGATTGTAAAGAAGTCAACCAAGTGATTGCATACTTGGAGCAGAGTGTTTAAAAGGGCAGGTATGGAGATGTGCCAGTAAGTCAGACTGTACTGTTGGCCCACATTACAAATTACACATCTGGATGTTCAAAGACTACTCAAAAAAAAAACCCACGCAGCCCTACACAATCTCAGAGTATTCCCATTTTACAAGCTAGGCAGAACCAAAATCTGTATCTGCAAGCCCACTGGTCTTACTCATATCTTACAAAGTTTAGCAAAGTGTCACCTGCACACTGAGTAACATGTCATTAACATCGCAAACAAAGTAAAGATATACCCTCTCCTAACACAGTCAAGTGACATCACTGCATTTATTTCTGTTACTGCTATTACTCATTTATCTGATAGGTAATGGAGACAAAGCATCTGAGATTTGCTCAGAATGCCAGAGACAAACCCTGGGCAAACACACTTCTCCAGGAAACCATCTTTACATTTGAGTAAAGGTTTAGGGAGAATTCTGCATCACAGTCTCACAGAACACCCAAGGTCAAAAGGGGCCCCTGGAAACCATGTAGTCTAATCCCACTATACAAAGCACAGTCAACTAGAGCAGGCCACTCAGGACAACGTCCAGTTGGGCTCCAAGTAGTTCAGAAAAGGGAGACTCCAGAACCTCTTAGGGCAACCTGTTACAGTCTTTGCCCACTTCCATAGTAAAAAAGTTTATTCATATGTTTAAATGGAATTTCTTATATTTCAATTTGTGCCCGCTGTCCATTCACCAGATATCACTGTGAAGAGTCTAGTTGCATCTTCTTTACATTCTTTTATCAGGTATTTATGCATATTTACAAGATCCATAACTATGCACAAATCTACCCTCTTTGTTTTCATACTACTTAAAATAAAAATATTTCAGCATGAGAATTTCTGCTGGCAAGCATTGCAGTTCAGCGAACAATTTAAGATGGCAAAACTGGCCACCACAGTGAATACAGAAAACCTCATCTATCCCCTATTCTCGTGCAGTCATTTCTGCTCCTGAACTGTTCGTCCCTTGTGCAAGCATATATATCTGTGCAGCTACATGGTTTAACAACCCATTCACCTTAAAAGCCAAAAAAATCCCACTTCACTTTTATTACAGCAGAATTGTTTCTCCAAGCCAATTCACACTCAGTCTTCATTGGAAATATCCACCCAGCCTCCACCTAAATAAAAAGGCCTTCTTTCCAGGACTATGATTTCACATATAAGAACATGTACCATCCCAAATAACTAACTCCCCCAATTAAATGATGAAGCCAACAGGAACCGAGTTAATTTTTGTCAATGTTCCCTGTCAATGAGGAACGAGTCCATGGCAAAAATGATGCAGTTAGAACTCCAGCACAGCATTGAGACATGATGGAAAAACCCCTAGGTCACTGCACCAGTCCTCCTAACACACTGCTTTCCCAGTAATGTTGCAGAATGTCTATAGTATGGGTGATTCCCATTCTTTAAGTAAGACCAAAAATAAATTGTACAAAGCCACGCCACACACTGCTTGGGACAAGACTGTCTGAATATGCTGAGAAAGGAATGTTACAGCCTAAACTTTTATTTTTTAGAGTAAAGAGTTAAAAACATATTTAAACACTGTCAGTTTCAAAAGGAAATATTCCTAAAGTCTGTTTGCTAAGTCACTGTGACCAACAAGGATGATTTCAGTGCTGACTATGAATCACTATCATTCATCCTCCTGCCATTCTCTTCAAATCAGCCTTCTGCAACCCATCCATCATCCATGTATGTTGCCTCCTGTTGGCTCTGAATTAAGAACACTACACTATATTTCTTCACTATTACACCTCTCTATACTTCAACTATTTCTTGTCTTTTCTGCACCAATACTCTCTGCTCGGTTGATTAGGAAACATGACTCACAATTGCCTCTTACTCTGCTTCTTCACTGGTAACAGGTACAAGAAACTCAATGAGTAAAGGAGATAAATCTCATAATCATAGGTAAAAATACTGTCTCTCGACAATTTTGCATCATCTCAGACATCAGTGACTTGGAGTATTCTATGCTTATTGCTGTTAAGGTAAAAAAAAATAATTCTTTACAGCCACATCACATTCAGGTTAAGTGTCAAGTATTTACATGAATAAACATCATCTGCAAAATCAGTATGAAATCACGTCAATTAGCTAGTAAGTTCTTTTGGCAAATGAACTTTATCAAACCACGTTCATTTTTTTCAGTACATAGGTTGTTTTTTTTTTACCTGCGAAGTTGACATGCGAGAGGTATCTTGTCGGCCTGTTAAGTCAGACGAGGAGATATTGACCGGGGCTCCACGATGCAATCTCATACTCACTTTCCTTTCTCGTTCCATACCAGACACCGGCCGAGGAGAGGTGTTGGCTGTGAGAAAAACTGCATTAGATTCTCATAACGAGAAATGCAATTTTAACACGGTCACTGGAAAAATTACACTTTCGCTGTTTGCACATAAAAATTCCACAGATTCAAATAAGAGAAATCAAGGCCTTTGTTTTACATTCGCAGAAATTTAAGTATCAATTAGCGTGTAATGAGTGTATATAATTACCTTCAATCTACTAAAAACCAAGGGGTAAAAAAAAACAAGCAAAAAAGCCAAACTCTGACCAGAGACAAACTGCAAATTAGTCTAGAAGGCACACCTACCCAGGTACTTGGTTACTTACCAGCATGTGAAGTTGGGGTAAGGGGAGTAGGAGGAGCTACATCTTGCGTTCCTCTCAGCCTGCTGGACGCAGTGGAGGGTAATCCACGCACAGCTGGACTTCGTGTATGTCTTAACCTTTCCTCTCGTTCTCGCCTTTCACGTTCAGCATCTTCAGCTGCTCTGCTTGCACCCTGTGGGTCAAGACTAGTGAACAACTTGGGGATTACTGAGCTTACAACTACATGTTTGGATAAAAATACTGAAAAGAAAGAACTGGACAACATGTAAATTGAAGTCTGGTATGGCATTAATTATTTTGGTAAAATTTCTTTAGAACTGTCATGAATTTTGTTCATACAACTACTGGTATAGTCTTCAAAATGCTAAAGTACACACATACTGCTATGGCAGCTGGACATCTCCCCAGCAGGTGCAAATGACCCATGCTGAAAATCAAGGTGGGATAAAAATAATAATTCCACAACCTAACCTGGTGACTGCCCTAATGGAAGTGTCTCAGAAGCCTTACACATTGAAAACCCTGTAATTTCAACTTAGTTGTTATTCAACCCTTATACCATGGATCCTGTATCTCCTGCCTTTCCTCATTTCCTGATCTTTTTTTCTATAGAATAGAGCTGCCAGGAAGAAAAAGGGAGGACAATCTCACAGTATCAGTTAAGAAACTCAAAACTGACAATGTAATAAAAAAACCAACCAAAACCATTAAAAATTAAAAAGTTTTAGAAAGCTATGTCAGCTACTCACAAATTTCAGCATGTTCCAGTCAAATACATAGTCATAGGAGAACCCTTGTCGATGGAAGAGGTTTCTGAATAATTGCCTTAGATAGGAATAGTCCGGTTTGTCATCAAAACGCAAAGAACGGCAGAAATTCAAGTATGTGGCAAATTCCGCTGCAATTAAAGAAAGCCTGATTTTTCTCTTCAGCTTCACATTTGCTTTTTATAATTCTAAATAAAACAAAACCAAACCACCCTGAACCCAAAAAGTGGGGAATCTCCGAAACATAAGAAAAAGAATAATGACCTAATACTAGAAATCTACCAAGGGGACCACTATAACCCACCTCTCAAGACAACACTGAAAAATAGTCTATCACAGCGGAGGCAAAGCTCTCACTTGCCAACAGCAGAGAGGACAGTTTTCTAACCAACAGTTGGTGGGGGAGACTTAAAACTTTGCTTTGAATAGACTTAACGCAATTTTTTGTGGGACACCGAATAGCATCTCTTTGTTAAGCCACATAAAGATTCACTTCTGCTACCTCACAAAACACACAAAAACTAGGGGACTCAAATTTCCCACGTAAGTCATGCTACATTTTTTAATTCGTAATAGTCTGAAAGCTTGCTTTTAGATGGCAAACAAAGTATTAGTTACACAGCAAAAAAAAAAGGAAAATTGTAGTGAATTCAATACACCAGAGAAAAGAGCAGTATCAAAATACTAGCTTTTGAATTTAAATCTTTCCAGATGAAATAAGATACTAAAAGTTTATGTTAAGGAAGAAATTTTAACAAATGGCACAAGAAAAGTTGATTAGCCTTCCCTGCCTGTTAACCCCAGAGAAAAACCATAATTCATGAGTGTAAAGGAACATGTAGGATGCAACATTTGAAACATATCAAAGACAATTAATTTTCCAACAACCCGAACAAAAACTGTAGCTCTTGTCATCGTAACTAGTTGCCAAAGTCAAGAGGGGGCAAAGAAGAGACATAACTCCTCATGAAGTGAAAATATTGTCTGATGACAGCTAGTGTTAAGAAGTTTTAAAACAAATTTAAGTATCATTTTTCAGGAATCAAAAATGCCTTGTTATTGTTGTGATGCAAATAAACTGAGAAACAGAACAGCTTTGAGGCATGATTCCAGGATCCAAGAGGGTTTCTTATGCCTCTCTCAAATGCTAACCTTCAGCAGGCCAAACCTGGTATGACAAGTGGCAACTGCAATAGTCCATCTATGGACTGTGCAATCCAATTTATCCATGAAACAGTACCCACACACATAGAGAAATCTGTAGCTTGTTAAAAAGTTGTTTGTCTGTTACAAGTTATCCAGCTAACACACGCACACAAAACACAGTGCAAATCAGGTGTACCAAGCTACCCTTCCAGAGCATCACAGTTATTATTTACCAAGAGTTTAGACATGGAATAATTATAAATGCTCTATGAACACAAAGATCCTAGTCTTGACAGCAGAGTATTTTATCACAGATGTGCCAAATCGTGATGGGTAGAGGAGGGAAAGTGTGGGGAGGGGAGGGGGAAAGAGAGAGAAGTGAAAAATGCGGGTAGAATTTAGCGTAAAGTACCACTAAAACATGAACACGTAGGCCTAGTGTCACAAAAGAGTAACTTACAAGGATATCCTTTACACAAAACCTCAATGGGTGTAGACATTTTCTTTTCACTGATACGTTCATATTTCTGCCTCTTTGTTGCTGCTTTCAATCCCTGCCAGGGGAGGGAGCCCAGGTTAAAATACATCAGTACATAGCCCAAGGACTCCAAGTCATCTCTGCGAGATTGCTCTACAACAGCATAAAAAAGTGAACTCATTAGGTTTTATTTTCTACTGGAAAAACAAAAGACTGTGCAACAAGACTGTCATAGAAACCCTTAGAAAAACAAGAGACAGTGGAGATTTACTATGCCCATGATAAACGCATTCACTACAAGAAAAAGCCTATTACCCTTACAGTTATTAAAAAATGTGCTAATTCCTGAGCATTACAAACTGACTGAATCCCACCCAATCAAGAGATGCAAGACCACACATGCTGCACTGTTACTGCCAAAAATAGAGACTGTCTACTATGCCTCCATAAAGCAACATCCACTTTCACTAAAATTACGTGCATCAACACTTCAAGTTTCTCTTTATTGCTTTCCCCAGCTCACCAATTCCAAGATGAGTGTTGATGGATGCATAACGGGCAGTTCCTGTTAAATTTTTATTTTCACGATACGGAATATGTTGGTGAGTTCGAGCATCTCGATACTTCTTTGCTAGTCCAAAGTCTATTATGTAGACAAGATTGCCTTTCTTCCCCAGGCCCATTAGGAAGTTATCTGGCTTCACATCTCGGTGGATGAAGTTCTTAGAGTGAATGTACTCAATTCGACTAATCTAAGTATAGACAACAAAAAACCTCATTGTCAAGAGACTAGTTAGGCATACACCTTTTTCTTATAAAAACACTAGCGGTACTGTCTTAATAGTAAAAGAGGCAAAAAAACTTTTTACTGTAAACTCTAAGGCCATTAACGAGAACATAATTTAGAAGACAACAGATAAATCTTTTTCCAGGTCTTTCCCTGTGTCTACTTTATATTTATTTCCAAAAACTTTCTTGGGGGAAATTTCTTTGTCTTTGAGCAGTGCAACACCTGGTTTGCAAACAGTGCAGGTCCAGTTTTTAAAAATCATTTAAGACTTGGTAATCACTTTTGATAAGGTAGTTTGGATTTACCAAAACAGAACTAATTTTGAGTCTTTTCTCTAATGATACAGTCTATTCATCTCTAAATTACAGAATTAAAACGTAGTTGATTATGATTTCTCAGAAAATTTTAATATCCCAACATACTGCACTATCAAGAACAACAGAACAGTTTCCTACCATTTGGTCAGCAAGTAGCAGGACTGTCTTGAGGCTAAATTTCCTTGAACAAAAATTGAAGAGATCTTCAAGACTTGGTCCCAACAGCTCCATCACCATAACATTGTAGTCCCCTTCAGCTCCACACCACTTAATTGTGGGAATACCCACTAGAAAAAAGGAAACAGTTTATTCAGTATAACAATTTGATTTACACAGTTCACATGCATGTATCTTCAAGGGTCTTAAGATGAACTCTAAGGGGGTCGTTACTGTTTCCATTTACACTGAAGCCTAATATATTATGCTACCTTCAGACATTAAAAAATGAACTGTTTGATAACTTCCAGCAGAATCAATACAAAATAATGGCAAGAGAGGTCTAAAAACAGTCTTTATCCTCTTCCCCAAAACTTCCCAGTCTTTGTACTTAGCTTATAATTTGACAGTATTGAGCATTTTTGCTGGATTTGAACCTTAAGCATTTTACAAACATTAATTCCCATATAGTCTCCAAGACTGCAACAAGGCACAAATCGGAACTCTGAAAATAAAGACACTGACAAATCACTAGATATTATTACTGAAGAAGGCCTTAGAAATCAACTTAGTTTCAAAGCCCGCATGATCACCATGAAATATCTGTCTCTTTCATTTCAATTTGCAATGAATTTTCTTCATACTTATCTTTCCTTCGGTTTCATAGTATTTGCTGTTTAGTGAATCTCTACCAAAGTAATGGTGTTTAGGAAATGCATTATATATGCATTATATATCCGGCTTGAGAGCATGAAAATTAGCTGAAATTTATGAAGAAACTCAGGAATCTTATTTCACACAAAGTTGTAGAAATGTTGAAATATTTTGAAATAAACCTATATGTAGGTAGCCTTATTCAGAATTTCCAATGTCTTACTTTGAGTTAATTCTATGCATTTTGGTGTGAAATGTGATAATTCACCCAATTTAAACTCTTGCCTTTACTTGATATGCATTACTTTATCCTGAATTGTCTTCACAAAGAAACCTGTAGAAACTCAACCTTCTGCCACCTGACTTCACAGCATCCATCCTCAGAAAGTACCCACCATCACAGCCTTAGTAAGGTCATAAGGGAAGCGTTTTACTCTATGAAATCTATTCTGGTTACATGCAGCTGGCAACTGAATGGGGCTGGAATTAAAAAATACCTAAATGCAAATACACATTATTATCCAGACATCTTATTACTGTACTTTGCATTTGAGATACAGTGTGGAATGTAAACTTTACGCAAAATATAGCCTCATTTAGGAAGAATTCCAGGGACTATGAAACAAAAGCAAAACTTAACTACACCAGGTTTATGTCCCAGAACTGCACGGGAATCTTACATTTACAGGATTCCAAAATATATGAGAGTTATTGTAGCAGAATACTTGCAGGAGCTCCGAAGTTGCTTCACTCCTATTCTCCACTACTAATGCCATTTTGTCTTTGAGTTCTCATAGCAAGGAAATATTTTTAACTCAGAAGGAAAAATACTAACATATGCAACAAAAATTAACCTGAACTAAAAAAGTTCAGAACTGTGCTACTACTATAAGCAAGTTAGATGAAATGGTCCAAAACAGCGACTACAATCTTTCACTGACCCATGAGAATCATAAGTAAACCAGTGTACTTCTAGATGGGACCAAACTTTGTTTTACATTGTACAAGGTCTTCACGTTTTAATATCATGGGACCGTGAACAACATCAGAGGATCTTAGTGGTTATCGTGAAGTTTAGTAGCCATGGATTCAGAACTGCTACTCTACATCCCTTGAAGAAGAATTGAGATGCTGCTCTTCACCTATCCTGCTACCTTTCCCACCTTCTCCTTATTCGTCAAAAGAGATCTTGGACATTAAATACTTCCAGGTGGTAGACACAAAGATGTAAAAACAGTTAAATCTTTGAAGAAAGAAAATAATTTGCTTGCCTCCACCCTGCATCATTTTGTAGATTTTACTCTCGATGTGGAGCTGAGGGTGTTTGGTTTTCACACATTCCAACTTAATTGCAACTTCCTCTCCGGCAGCAATATCAGTTCCTAAAACCACAAGAATTTAAAACATTGGTCAAATTATTTTTGAGATACATTTCCTTTGTCAAGACTGAAAAAACCCAAATATTGACAAACTATTTCTCAATGGCAAACACCCAGAGATTATTAAGTACTTTCAGCCACAATTATCTAGAAATTCTTCTGAAACCTTACAGATACCCTCTGACAGACCAGTATTTAAAAAGAAAACTATTAGACACTGTAACACAAAAACCCCAAATTGCTGCTATCCCACGAAAAAAAACTCCACCCAAAATGAGTGCATCTTCTCAAGGGTGTCTTTCCACTTCCAGCTTGTGGTGTAAGTGCTCAGAATGAGTATTTACACATATGAATCCCTGTCAACCCAAGAAATGCTAGGTATTCAAATCACCTCCTCTTATGCCTTGGAAATAGAGACTATAACTTCTGTAAATCTCAACATATTTCAGATATATCCTGACACCTTATGATTTTATCTCGTTAGAAGACAGACCATCTATAATCAAGAAACAGGAAATGACAAAAGAAAATGTGTAACACTTTTTAGACATATTGCCAAGTCTCTACTTTCAGAATTTGGCTTTCTCTTTTCTGCATTACCTCATGGTCAAGGATCATGTGAAATACATCACCTGTTTGACCTGATCCTCACTTTTAAAAGCCCAACTTGAGGTTCTCTAGGGTTTTTTTTAAAGAAACAGTGAACAATCTTTTTGTACTCACTTTTGCCATGATTAACATTGTATAGACTTTTACCCTGCTTCACTTTCCTGTAACTCTTCTCAAATTCTTGCCATTCTTTCCATAAGTAAATTTTAATTACTGCATATTATTTCCCATTTCCCTTATCTATACCTCTGCCAGTTCCATAATGCCCTTTTGGGGAGTCACACAAACCAATTAAGACAGATAATGACAAGAAGTATAATAAGAAGTCAGCATTTGTAAGCGGAAAAGCAAGTCTAAAGTTGTGGAAGTATTTTCTTTTAACTCCAAATTTCCAATTTACGTGGTATTACAAAGTCCTCTACTGTAAGGAAGGCTTTGGATGTTATTTTAATCAGTTTATAACCCAAAATTTATTAAGAAAAATATACACGTAATGCAAGGAACCATGAAAACACAATGACTGCAATGTCTTTGTGACTTGTATTTACTTGACCTCATGGTCTGGGCAACAAAACAAATGCCTGCTCTGATCCCCTCACTCTTGTCCATGTTTCATACTAGTTAGAATATCTAGAAATCTATTTCTTTCATATCTTCCTCTGAAAGGGAACTTCGGTAAATTCCTAAATTTTCTTTTCTTCAGTTATCCATACTCCTTTATTTACAACAGTGCCTTACATTTCAAAATCCTGTCCCACAGACCCCCCTTCCAAATTCCAGAAGGCAAATTTTGAGGTATGAGGGAGAATAGGAAAAAACATGGAAGGACTATGATACTAACAGTGGTGCTGTTAGTGTTTATGCCAAAGAAGGGGAAGAGGGAAGGGTTGGGAAAAGGGAGGAAGTCCCTCCCCTCTATTCTGGAATGTCTTCAACACCCTTGTAGCTGCATTTAAAACAAAAACAAACACTGGGGACTGGAAACAGGCAAAAATAATCAAATTTTCTGTTTCAAAGCATAAAACCAAGCTGGAAATATACTGAAGTAATCTAAAATTCACTGAGGGCTATCAGAAGGCACATGTACTTAAAAATAATTTATGACTTCTGAAATAACTTTAAAAGTTATTTTAACACACTTATGTCCGCTGTGCAATCTGAACAACACCAAGCAGAAATCTGATTTTTTAAAAACCCAATCACATTTCATTATCACAAAAAGCACAGTTTTCAAATGTCTGTTCTACACAATAATGACAGGCAAACCAAACGGGGGTCTACAAAAGGCTTCAGGCCCTGAGAAACAGTAACTTCCCCTGGAAAAATAAACCTATGCCATGAGCTGGATCTTTCACTCACGTATTTCTGTGCTAATTACTGGCTCAGGCATGACATTTGCAATAAGCCCCTAAATGTAAATTCATGACAGTATTTAGAAATAAAAAGAAAATGTAAAAATTGGAGAATTTATTGTGCAAAATGTAGCATGCCATTAATACTAATATATAGCGAACTTTACTGGTGTGAGCTATACGCATAAAATGTGTCAGATAAAAAAAAATTTCTTTTACTTACACTTTAAAGCTATACTATAATATAAACGGATTTATCTGAACAGTAATCAAATGTTAAGAGTTTTTTAAATCATCTAAGACTTTTCAGACTTTAACTGCTGTCTTAATCACCACCCAAAATCCCAACAGTAGCTAACAAGGATTTTTGCACAAACATTACCACAATCCTTCTCACAAGTCTTCAATCTTCCATGCAAGCATTGCAGAGAGGAAGAATCACGTTCTCTGTCTCTAGACAACTACATATCGTGTCAGAAATGTGGATTTTCCATCAGGCACATGATCTGTATTACGGATAACCAGTATTTCACTATCTGTAAACAAGCAGCTATAGCTAACGAATTATTTTGGAATGCCAGCTGTGCACTGCAACATGAAACACTGCTGTCTAGAAAGAACTCCCCCCACCACTCATACTGCATGCACTGCCAGACATACCCCATACATTATCAAGTGACATTGCCTTTACCTTCCACAAATATGCAATAAATATACCTAGGCTCCTTCCCCCTGCTTCTTGATTTGCTTTTCAAAGTTAATGTGATTTTCAAAAGCAGAGTACTTGTTTCTATGGGACAAGACATAAAGTCCTTATTTCTTTGGATTTAACCCATTTCATGTGGCTTGAGAGTTTGCATAATATATTGAGCATTTTAAAAACATTGGCTTTCAAAACTTGATGTACCTACCACTTGTGCTTGTCATAATCATAACCAGTAGGCTGTTATGTTAGATAGCTATAGAAATGGATAAACAAAGACAATTCCAATCCTGCACATTCTACAATTGCATGTCAATCACGATTAGGGTGACAGTCAAGCAACAGGATTAGCCAAACTATGAGGATTCTTTGAAGGATTTAAGGTTTTTTTGAACTGCAACCTAATCACCTGTAGCTGTGGAATTTTTTTTTTAGGCCTCACAGGAGAAACAAACATCCCTGTGACAGCAATTTTTCCTAGTCCACTGCGGCAATATTTAACTCTGATACACGTTTCTTTCCCAAAATGTTTTTCTCAATGTGGGGGTTGTGGGTTTTTTGGGGCATATGTTTTTTTCTTTCCTTTTAAATTAGATGATTTTTACCCTTCTCCCCATTTCACAGATGCAAACCGTGCCCAAGGTCACCAGACAATGGGAAGAGGCAGCCAGAATTCCCGATTTCCGCACTGTCCAAATTAGGACATGATGTCAACGAAATATTACATTGATACTGCTGTGCCCCTAGCAAGGTACTTCACATCAAAGGGCATTTCTTGGTCAGCAGCGCAGCCTGAGCTGCAAACAAGGTGAATGAGGTTCCGGGGGTTGCCCCCCCTCAGTCGGGGGCTGTGCACGGGCCGGGTAAAGAGCAGCGCCCAGCGCTCCACCCGGTTCGGCCCCCGGTATTCTCCACAGAGCCACAGAACCGCCAGGTCAGCCCCCGGCGAGCCAACCCTTCATACCAAGGTAGATGTCCCCGAAGGAGCCGCTCCCGATCTTCCGGCCGAGCCGGTACCGGTTCCCAACCCTCAGCTCCATGACGGCAGCTCGGCTCGTCCGCGACCCGGTTCTGTTGCTCTGCCCGGCCCGTCGGCTCGCGCTCTGATGCTTCACAGTCCTGCGGCTCCGGATGCCATCGCGGCTCTGGTCTAGCCGCTCGATACTTGCGGCACAGGCGGCACCGCCGCCGCAGCTCCTGGGCAGGATGGACGCGGATTACCCGCGCGAGCGACCCCTCAGCGCCGCGGGCCCCGAGCCGCCATCCTGCGTGACCTCACTTCCCTGGCGCCGGCCCCGCCCCTCCGCCCCCCCGCGCTCGCTCGGGGCGGGGCCGCGCGGCCTCAGCGCTTCCCCCCGGCCCGGGCCGGCTGGGGCGGCCGGTGCGGCCCGCAGCCTTCTGAGGTAGTCCTGTTCCCGGAGGCCGTGGGTCACTGTAGTGGCTATGTATTCTGGTAGCGGTGCTTTCCGAGAAGTGCTCATTTGACTGCGGAATGCCAGGGACAAAGTCTGAGTCATGACCCCGCAAATTTCAGGGGAAAACCGTGTCATTCTTGCTGGAGAGGAGTGCTGGGATCTCCTGTGCCTCTCCAGGTGAGGAAGGATTCCTCTTAGCATAGTCCTACACCGACTTTCACGGTAAGGCCTGTATGTGTAACCAGAAGCACAACACGGCCATGTAGTGTGTTCACGTGTGAGGCTGTATATTTGTGAACCCTCATACTGTAAAAGCTGTAAGACATTCATTCAGTGTCTTAGGTGGATGATAGCCGAGCCACTGGAGCTACAGAATAAAGGTCAGGGAGGGAGAAAGACAGACAAAGATAGATCTAACTGTCAAATTCTCCCAGCAGCTCTGAGAGCGGGAGCTGCGGTTACTCTTGGACCCATTGGTCTGTGTCACCCCTCCTCTGCATCCCATCCCTACCACCCCACCTTTCTTCTGCTGATGTAATGTTTTTTACTTCCCTGTACCTCTCCCTCTCTCATTCTCCAAACCCTCCTCCTCTTTCTCTGTTGTTCTACCTCTGTGTTTTGTTCTTCTTTCTGCCCTTCTGTCCTGTTTCCCACCCCTCATTTTCCTTCTCTCTCAGTCATGCAGCCCAGCACTATTTTTGTCTTTCTCCATTTAGCTGTCTTTCAATTTTTTTAACTTCTCCCCATGTGCCCTCTAGCCCTTCATGACCTCCCCCCCATTTTTATTTCCTCTGTCTCTCTGTCCTGTATTCTAAGTATGCTTTTTCTTTGTTAGATACTCTCATTCCAGGTCCCTGTCCCTATGTTTTTGTTTCTTCCCTCTCTGTCCCACAGCCCATTTTTCTCTTCACCATTCTCTGTCTGTCTTCGTCTGCCCATAATTTAATTCTCTCCCCTTTAGCTCATCGAGGGTTTTGTGGTATTTATCAGTCAATCTCTGTTCCCTTCGCTGTCCTCGTTTTAAAATCCCTCCCTCTCTGCCCTTTGGCCCATTGCTATTCTTTGTTTGTCTCCATCTTGTTCATTCTGGTTCCCTCTCCCTTCTTTCTCCCTGGCCTGTAGCCCATCGCTGTTTTCTCCCTCTTCTGCCTCATGTTCTCTGTGGCTCCCTCTTCCTATTTTTTTCCCCTCTTCTCTGTCCTGCAGTCAGTTGCTGGTGTATTTGGTTTACATGGCAAGGCATCATTACCTGGCAGTGCAGGCACAGTCTGCAAGGGAGGGTTCAGTGAGAAGACACCAGGAGTTGCCCCCATGATGGGCACAGCCAGTTCCGGCTGCAAGATGGATCTGCTGCTGGTCAAAGACAATGACATCAGTAATGCTGCCACTGCCTCTGTGATGGCATGTTTAAGAAGGGCTAAAAAAGGCTGCACAGAAGCTGTGACAGAGAAAAATATCCACAACCATTTCTTCCCTGTATGTCACAGATTCTTCCTTACAGCCCCCTAGGTATTCTCCCCGATGGCTTCTTTGCCCCAGTAGTCATGGTTTTTAAAAAGCCTTTTAATGTCTCTGCATCTCATTATTTGTCTTGGTTTTGTGCAGTGTGTGTCTATGTGTGTTTGTGTCTGTATTGGAGTTGCTCTGCCTGTGGCCACAGCAGTGAGAACCTGCAGAAGAATAAACACCGGATTCCTAATTTTTTAGTTCATTCTTTAAAGTTTTATGCTTTACTCTCATTTACTAATCGAGTGAGTGAGAGGTGCAGCAGCAGTGCGAGGGCCAGAGCTGTTGGATGGGTCTGGGAGCACAGATTCTGACAGCCGCGTCCTGCAGCAGCGCTGTGGAGAAGGGATGAGACATCTCCTGGCACTGGCCAAGAGTGTTTACTTTTATGCAAAGAATGCATTCAGAATCATACCAATTAGTCTTAAGTGTTCAAATGGCTCTAGCTTTTAAAAGACATATTTCAAGCTTACCAGTTCACCTAGAATCTGCCTTCAACTCAACTACTCTTCTATCCCTTATTCTGACAGAATTCCTTTACTACCTTTAGTATTTTTATTTAATATGCTGAAATATAATCTGGGATTTTTGTTGTTCAGATCGGGGACTGCAGGCCGGGGAAGCGACAGGCAAGTTGCTCGCCTCTGCGGAGAAACTTGCACCTGCGTGCCGCCGCAGGGGAGGGTTCGGATGTGCCCTGGCATTGCACACGTACCACACCCCCCCGCGGGGAGGGTCTGCGCTGCCTCGGGGACCCTGTCTGTGCTGCCGGGAGAGAGAAATCCTTTGGGAAGCTGGGCTGGAAACAGCAACTCTGTGAATTGCTCAGCTTTTTCTAGGCAAGGGCAGGTTTTAGGGAAGAAAGGCCCGTACGCGCGAAAGGCGCCGCGGGTCTCGCCAAGGGGGGGGGGGCGCGCGGCTGCAGCGCCGCGCGCGGCTGCAGTGCCGCTCCCGGCCGTGTCCGCCAGGCGGCGACTGTGAGGCAGGGCCCGGCGCTCGGCGGCGCTCTTGCAAGCGACGCCCCTGGCAAAGCGGCGCTGCTTGGGCACTGCCGGCCTTCCCCCAGAGTACCCGGGCTGGCCCAGCACCTGGCCAAACCTCTTAGGGAAGAGGCAAGGAACAACTGCGCTTGTTCTGCCGTTTCTTTAGCCAGGGACTGGAACACAGACAAAATCAAGGGGCTCTTTGACCTGTGCAGGCTCCGAGCATTTTGCAGCCTTCCTTAGCAGGGCATTCTCACCCTCTGAAAAGCTGAAAGGCTTTACCATCTGGAGACGCGCCTGCAGCTGTGCAGATTAATGTAGTTTCTTTTAGGAAACGAAGGGGAGGTTTTCCTGTTGGGAGCCTAAATACCGAGTCTACTCTGCTTTTTCAATCAGGTGACGAAGCTTATGGAAGAAAAGACCAAAGGCCTCGAGGTGAGTACATTCTACCGAGTTCTGCTTTTCTGGCATCGGTTTGGGAAAATCCCGTGAAATTCTAAAAAGCTTCTCTCCGTGTTTTCTAGTTGTTTTTTTCAGCCTTGGTGTAAGTTTCATGTAGAAAAGGGCATAGAATTATTAGAACAGAGAAACACGACTTTCTCGGGAGAGATGGAAGAAAAGTCTGCTGATTCCAGTTCTGCTTTTCTTGTCTTCCCTTCGACTGTCATTTTCTCTCCCCTGCTGTTCAAATAGGCAGCAGTTAATTGCTCTGTTGAAGAGTTTGCTGTCCTAAGTATCTGCCAAATTGATGCCTTCAACTCAAGATAGCACCTGCTCCTTAGTTACAAAAAGTTCCTCACAGGAAATGTTCAGGCGTGCCCATAAATCTCCTCGCTGTTTGTTTGGGAGAACAGGGTTTTCTCCTCTGTAACAGAATAGTCGTGGCATTTGCTATGGAATGCTGGTGGCAATCTAGTCAGAAGAGGACCCCGTGCTTCACTAATTTTCCCTTTTTGTTGTTGGGGGCGACTTCTTCCCAGGCATGTTATTCTTGACCCCCCGGGGCAAACGGAGGTGTCAGCGTCAGGAGCCATCCTAACTGAGGCCCTGGGAGGTCAGTGCTTTTTGTGTGACTGGACGGTGAAGCTGTCTGTGGGAATGACCTGGCTATGGCTCAGTGTAGTCCTAATTAAGATGTCTTTTACTCCGTGTTCCCAGGCTCCCTCTTTCCCTTCGGTCACCGTGGGTGTGCCGGACGCCTCTGGCAGGACTAACCCTGTGGCTTTTATGTCCAGCGTGCTGTGCTGTGTGTGCCTGCAGGTAAGAAAAGCTGGGAGTGCAGTCCCTCTGCTTCGATTGCTGTGTCTCTTTGGGAGTGATTTTGGAGGGGAATCCCAGAGCGATTTGGTTTGAAGGGGACCTTCAAAGGCCAGCCTGTCTTGCGTGGGCAGGGACACCTTCCCCTCCCATCCCCGGTTGGATGCTCCAAGTCCCATCCAGCCTGGCCTGGAACACTTGCAGGGATCCAGGGGCAGGCTCAGCTTCCCTGTGCAGTGTGCTCTGATATCTCTCCACTGGCATCGTGAAAAATTTTGTCAGCACGTTTTGTGTGACGATGGTAAGCGGGACCTGGGTGAAAATTGGGGGTCTCTGAGGTGCAGAGGGAAATAATTCTCCTTTGAAGTCCAATGTAATTCAGTTTTGCACGAGTCTTGTCTGCCTTACGTTTGAATTGCTTTCTGTTCTAGGCAGTTCTTTTAAATTAAACTTTTGTGTCTCCCCCCCCTCCCCAGTATCTTGTGCAAGACAAAGCTACCTTTCCTCGTGGGAACGGACTGGCCGGGCTTTGGCAATCTGGCCCCTCGAAAGACTAAAGTGACCTCTTCCAACAGGGGAAGACTTTCTGGCAAGCGGTGCCAGGAAGAACTGGAGTTTCTGGAGAATAAAAGCTGGAAGCGTGCCCCTGAAAATCCCCAGCCCTGGGTGGTCAGTGGTCTGACTTGCACGGACCGGTGGCCTTGGCCAGGAGCGGTCCTGCGGGAAGCGCCTTTGCCCAGGCTGTAATTTTAATTTCCCTTGGATGCTTGGCAAAGCCCCTCTGGGTGAGCCCCAGTGCCTGGCAGGAGCAGAGCGGGCTTGCAGGGAGGTATTCACCTGGTCAGCGTCAGGAGCCATCCTACCTGAGGCCCTGGTAGGTCAGTGCTTTTTGTGTGACTGGACGGTGAAGCTGTCTGTGGGAATGACCTGGCTATGGCTCAGTGTAGTCCTAATTAAGGTGTCTTTTACTCCGTGTTCCCAGGCTCCCTCTTTCCCTTCGGTCGCCGTGGGTGTGCCGGACGCCTCTGGCAGGACTAACCCTGTGGCTTTTATGTCCAACGTGCTGTGCTGTGTGTGCCTGCAGGTAAGAAAAGCTGGGAGTGCAGTCCCTCTGCTTTGGTTGCTGTGTCTCTTTGGGAGTGATTTTGGAGGGGAATCCCAGAGCGATTTGGTTTGAAGGGGACCTTCAAAGGCCAGCCTGTCTTCCGTGGGCAGGGACACCTTCCACTGCCCCCGTTGCTGCGAGTCCCGTCCAGCCTGGCCTGGAACACCTGCAGGGATGGGGCAGGCTCAGCTTCCCTGTGCAGTGTGCTCTAATATCTCTCCACTGGCATCGTGAAAAATGTTGTCAGCGTGTTTTGTTGGACGACGGTAAGCAGGACCTGGGTGAAAAGGACCTTCTCTTAGGTGCTGGGAGAAGGACTCGTGCGGGCACCTCCAGAGACAGCGGGAACGGGAGCGTGCTGCGGAGAAGGAAAATTTTAGGGGTTGGGTGCCGAGAAATTTGTCCTTCCCTCGCCCTGTGCTCTGCACTTAGCAATGGGTCGAGTGCAGAAGTTTCCTGGGGACCCTGGGAAATGATGCCGGGTCTGCTAAGAAAAGTGGGGCCAAAGGAGCAGGACCTGGGTCTGCCAGCATGGGAGAAACAAGGGACGGGTCATCCTCTGCCTCCAGGAGGGAGGGCAGCAGGAAAGGCCATGGACTAAAGCACTGAAGTGCCGTTCCCCAGGGAGCCCCTGCCCAGCACTGAACTTGCTTCTGCACTTGCTGTCCCTTTCCCAGCGGAGCCGAAGCGTCGGGTGCGGCTGCCGGGGGGATGGAGCTGCCAAGGATAAACTGGGAGGGTGTTTGCGAGGGAAGGGGGTAGAAGGAGCTCTTGATGTGCTTTTTTTACTTCTTCATCCCGCAGAATTGCCACGAGAGGAAATACTTCAGAGGGGCTTCCCTCCAGATAAGCCCTGAATATGCCAGGAGGTTTCAGCCGGGAGGAAAGGAGCTGTGGAAGAAAAGCAGCCTAAAAGTAGCCAGTGGGGATCATCAGGTTTTCCAGCCAAGAAGAACAAGGAGAGAGATGAGGGAATGTGGTTCCAATTCCTAATGCTTTGGTGGGTGCAGGAATGTTTTCTGTGTGTTTTCCAGTCTTTTTGGATTCCTGGGATGATTTTAAAATGATGGCTTTAGCAATCAACTAAATCGCAGATGTTGTTTATGAGAGGAAATGATGCCAAATAAATGCAGAGTTTTGGGTCAGTTTTGGGGATGATTTGGGTCAGTTTTTGGGGTCAGTTTGGGGTCATTGTTTGGGTTGATTTGGGTCAGCTTTTGGGATGATTGGGGTCAGTTTTGGGTCAGCTTTTGGGATGATTGGGGTCAGGTTTTGGGGTCAGTTTTGGGTCAGCTTTTGGGGTGATTTGGGTCGGTTTTGGGTCAATTTTTGGGGAGCACTGGGTGTTACTGGGGAGCACTGGGTGTTACTGAGGGTTGTTGGGGAGCACTGGGTGTTACTGGGGAGCACTGGGAGAGAAAATGAAAAATAAAGAGAATAAAAAAATAAACGAAACAAAGAAGGAAATATAAAAAAGAAAGGAAAAATTAAAAAAAAAAAAGGCAAAAAAACTAAAAAGGAAATAAAATGAAAACGAAATAAAAGAGAAAAAAAAAAAAAAAGAAAAAACCCCTTCTTGGGCACCCCGTTTCCTCTCCTCCCCCCCTCCGAACCGTAAATTGCGGGGTCGTCACCCCTAAAATGTGAGAAGGGGACCCCAAAATGTGGGTGAGGGAACCCCAGGGAGCCGGAAAAGTGGAGGGGGAGCCGCAGTAAGAAAGCGAAGCCGGGCGGTCGGGCGGCGGGGTGGGGGGGCAAGCCAAGGTGGCGACGCCGGCGCATGCGCAGTCGTTGGCAAGACGCCGGCGATCACGTGGTACGTAAGGGCAGGCAGGAGAGGGACCGGCGACGCATGCGCAGTGGCTCTCGTGCCGGTGCAGCGTTCCCTGCTCGAGTTAAGGGCCGGTTCCGGCGGCAGAGCGGGACTCGCGGTCTCCCGTCTCTCCCGGGGTGTGTGTGAGGGGAATAACGTGAAGATTTCTTGGGGTGAAAGCGCAGAAATTAGCGAGGAGGGACGCTAATTTGGGTAAAGTCGGTCACCGGAAGTAGAGAGCGACCGGAAGTCCGCCAAGCCCACAGTAAAGATGGCGCCGCCAGGACCGGAATGACAACACTAAAGATGGCGGTCCCTGCCCGGAAGTCCGCCAAGCCCACAGTAAAGATGGCGCCGCCAGGACCGGAATGACCACACTAAAGATGGCGGCGAGAGGCCCCCTCGCCTCAGAGAGGCGTTTATCCTGTTGCCTGATCTCCGCCGCGACCCGGACCCCCACCCCGCGCCCGCAGCGCCGTCTCGCCGCGCCGCTTCCCGCTGCGGGGACAGGGCGGGGCGCTCGGCGGCGCCGGGCGCGGGCGGCAGGTTCGTGGGCGGCGGCATGCACTGGCGCGGGCAGCCCCCGTCTCAGGACCCCACGCGCCCACGCCGCGCCGCGCCGCGCCGCCCGCTCGTCCCGCTCCGCTCCCGCCCCCGCTCCCACTCCCGCCCCCGCTCCCGCTCCCGCCGTGCCCTGGAGATGCTATCGGGGCTGCGCCGCCGCCTTCCCCCCCCCCGGAAGCGACCCACGCTGGCAGATCCGACGGAGATCGGCCCCGGGGTAAGCTGGGCGCGTCGGAGGGGGGGGGCGCGGCCGCTCTTCTGCCTCTCCGGCGGCCATCGGGGACTGCAGGCCGGGGAAGCGACAGGCAAGTTGCTCGCCTCTGCGGAGAAACTTGCACCTGCGTGCCGCCGCAGGGGAGGGTTCGGATGTGCCCTGGCATTGCACACGCACCACACCCCCCCGCGGGGAGGGTCTGCGCTGCCTCGGGGACCCTGTCTGTGCTGCCGGGAGAGAGAAATCCTTTGGGAAGCTGGGCTGGAAACAGCAACTCTGTGAATTGCTCAGCTTTTTCTAGGCAAGGGCAGGTTTTAGGGAAGAAAGGCCCGTACGCGCGAAAGGCGCCGCGGGTCTCGCCAAGGAGGGGGGGGGGGCGCGCGGTTGCAGCGCCGCGCGCGGCTGCAGTGCCGCTCCCGGCCGTGTCCGCCAGGCGGCGACTGTGAGGCAGGGCCCGGCGCTCGGCGGCGCTCTTGCAAGCGACGCCCCTGGCAAAGCGGCGCTGCTTGGGCACTGCCGGCCTTCGAAGCCCCGGAGTACCCGGGCTGGCCCAGCACCTGGCCAAACCTCTTAGGGAAGAGGCAAGGAACAAGTGCGTCTTTAACCAGGGACTGGAACACAGACAAAATCAAGGGGCTCTTTGACCTGTGCAGGCTCCGAGCATTTTGCAGCCTTCCTTAGCAGGGCATTCTCACCCTCTGAAAAGCTGAAAGGCTTTACCATCTGGAGACGCGCCTGCAGCTGTGCAGATTAATGTAGTTTCTTTTAGGAAACGAAGGGGAGGTTTTCCTGTTGGGAGCCTAAATACCGAGTCTACTCTGCTTTTTCAATCAGGTGACGAAGCTTATGGAAGAAAAGACCAAAGGCCTCGAGGTGAGTACATTCTACCGAGTTCTGCTTTTCTGGCATCGGTTTGGGAAAATCCCGTGAAATTCTAAAAAGCTTCTCTCCGTGTTTTCTAGTTGTTTTTTTCAGCCTTGGTGTAAGTTTCATGTAGAAAAGGGCATAGAATTATTAGAACAGACAAACTAGACTTTCTCGGGAGAGATGGAAGAAAAGTCTGCTGATTCCAGTTCTGCTTTTCTTGTCTTCCCTTCAACTGTCATTTTCTCTCCCCTGCTGTTCAAATAGGCAGCAGTTAATTGCTCTGCTGAAGAGTTTGCTGTCCTAAGTGTCTGTCAAATTGGTGCCTTCAACTCAAGATAGCACCTGCTCCTTAGTTACAAAAAGTTCCTCACAGGAAATGTTCAGGCGTGCCCATAAATCTCCTCGCTGTTTGTTTGGGAGAACAGGGTTTTCTCCTCTGTAACAGAATAGTTGTGGCATTTGCTATGGAATGCTGGTGGCAATCTAGTCAGAAGAGGACCCCGTGCTTCACTAATTTTCCCTTTTTGTTGTTGGGGGTGACTTCTTCCCAGGCATGTTATTCTTGACCCCCCCGGGGCAAGCGGAGGTGTCAGCGTCAGGAGCCATCCTACCTGAGGCCCTGGTAGGTCAGTGCTTTTTGTGTGACTGGACGGTGAAGCTGTCTGTGGGAATGACCTGGCTATGGCTCAGTGTAGTCCTAATTAAGGTGTCTTTTACTCCGTGTTCCCAGGCTCCCTCTTTCCCTTCGGTCGCCGTGGGTGTGCCGGACGCCTCTGGCAGGACTAACCCTGTGGCTTTTATGTCCAGCGTGCTGTGCTGTGTGTGCCTGCAGGTAAGAAAAGCTGGGAGTGCAGTCCCTCTGCTTTGATTGCTGTGTCTCTTTGGGAGTGATTTTGGAGGGGAATCCCAGAGCGATTTGGTTTGAAGGGGACCTTCAAAGGCCAGCCTGTCTTGCGTGGGCAGGGACACCTTCCACTGTCCCCGGTTGCTGCGAGTCCCGTCCAGCCTGGCCTGGAACACTTGCAGGGATCCAGGGGCAGCCTCGGGTTCCCTGTGCAGTGTGCTCTGATATCTCTCCACTGGCATCGTGAAAAATTTTGTCAGCACGTTTTGTGTGACGATGGTGAGCGGGACCTGGGTGAAAATTGGGGTTCTCTGAGGTGCAGAGGGAAATAATTCTCCTTTGAAGTCCAATGTAATTCAGTTTTGCACGAGTCTTGTCTGCCTTATGTTACAATTGCTTTCTATTCTAGGCAGTTCTTTTAAATTAAACTTTTGTGTCTCCCCCCCCGCAGTATCTTGTACAAGACAAAGCTGCCTTTCCTCGTGGGAACGGACTGGCCGGGCTTTGGCAATCTGGCCCCTCGAAAGACTAAAGTGACCTCTTCCAGCAGGGGAAGACTTTCTGGTAAGCGGCGCCAGAAAGAACTGGAGTTTCTGGAGAATAAAAGCTGGAAGCGTGCCCCTGAAAATCCCCAGCCCTGGGTGGTCAGTGGTCTGACTTGCACGGACCGGTGGCCTTGGCCAGGAGCGGTCCTGCGGGAAGCGCCTTTGCCCAGGCTGTAATTTTAATTTCCCTTGGATGCTTGGCAAAGCCCCTCTGGGTGAGCCCCAGTGCCTGGCAGGAGCAGAGCGGGCTTGCAGGGAGGTATTCACCTGGTCAGCGTCAGGAACCATCCTACCTGAGGCCTCGGTGAGTGCTTTTTGGACGACTGGACGGTGAAGCTGTCTGTGGGAATGACCTGGCTATGGCTCAGGGTAGTCCTAATTAAGATGTCTTTTACTCCGTGTTCCCAGGCTCCCTCTTTCCCTTCGGTCGCCATGGGTGTGCCGGACGCCTCTGGCAGGACTAACCCTGTGGCTTTTATGTCCAACGTGCTGTGCTGTGTGTGCCTGCAGGTAAGAAAAGCTGGGAGTGCAGTCCCTCTGCTTTGGTTGCTGTGTCTCTTTGGGAGTGATTTTGGAGGGGAATCCCAGAGCGATTTGGTTTGAAGGGGACCTTCAAAGGCCAGCCTGTCTTCCGTGGGCAGGGACACCTTCCCCTCTCATCCTCGGTTGGATGCTCCAAGTCCCATCCAGCCTGGCCTGGAACACTTGCAGGGATCCAGGGGCAGCCTCGGGTTCCCTGTGCAGTGTGCTCTGATATCTCTCCACTGGCATCGTGAAAAATGTTGTCAGCGTGTTTTGTTGGATGACGGTAAGCAGGACCTGGGTGAAAAGGACATTCTCTTAGGTGCTGGGAGAAGGAGGACTCGTGCGGGCACCTCCAGAGACAGCGGGAACGGGAGCATGCTGCGGAGAAGGAAAATTTTAGGGGTTGGGTGCTGAGAAATTTGTCCTTCCCTCGCCCTGTGCTCTGCACTTAGCAATGGGTCGAGTGCAGAAGTTTCCTGGGGACCCTGGGAAATGATGCTGGGTCTGCTAAGAAAAGTGGGGCCAAAGGAGCAGGACCTGGGTCTGCCAGCGTGGGAGAAACAAGGGACGGGTCATCCTCTGCCTCCAGGAGGGAGGGCAGCAGGAAAGGCCACGGACTAAAGCACTGAAGTGCCGTTCCCCAGGGAGCCCCTGCCCAGCACTGAACTTGCTTCTGCACTTGCTGTCCCTTTCCCAGCGGAGCCGAAGCGTCGGGTGCGGCTGCCGGGGGGATGGAGCTGCCAAGGACAAACTGGGAGGGTGTTTGCGAGGGAAGGGGGTAGAAGGAGCTCTTGATGTGCTTTTTTTACTTCTTCATCCCACAGAATTGCCAAGAGAGGAAATACTTCAGAGGGGCTTCCCTCCAGATAAGTCCTGAATATGCCAGGAGGTTTCAGCCGGGAGGAAAGGAACTGTGGAAGAAAAGCAGCCTAAAAGGAGCCAGTGGGGATCATCAGGTTTTCCAGCCAAGAAGAACAAGGAGAGAGATGGGGGAATGGGGTTCCAATTCCTAATGATTTGGTGGGTGCAGGAATGATTTCTGTGTGTTTTCCAGTCCCTTTGGATTCCTGAGATGATTTTAAAATGATGGCTTTAGCAATCAACTAAATCACAGATGTTGTTTTTGAGAGGAAATGATGCCAAATAAATGCAGAGAGAGAGCATGGAATCATCCTGGGATCCTGGAGTGGTTTGGGTTGGAAAGGATCTCAGGGATCATCTGCTTCCACCCCCTGCCACAGGCAGGGACACCTTCTAATAGACATCCAGCCTGGCCTTGGCCACTTCCAGGGATGGGGCAGCCACAACTTCTCTGTGCCAGGACACCTCCCCACCCTCCCAGGGAAGAATGTCTCCCTTATGTGCAATCTTTCCCTTTCTTCTCTGCAGGAAGTGGGCTGGGACAAGGGAATTGGCTCCCACGAGGCTGAGGATCAGAGCGGGCTCTGCACAGGGGACGACTTCCACTTCCGAACGGGGAAGGGCACCTTCGTGCCCACCCCTGGCAAACTGGGACAGAGTAACATCTGCCTGCTGCTGGCTGGAGTTCCCGTTGGCTCTGGGCTTTCTGTCCACGGGCCAGGGATCATGGCCAGAGTCCTTCAAACCTGGGGAACAGTGGCCTTCACACCATCCCTGCAGCCCGTCCAGGCCAGGATGCTGCCCATCGGCCCCTGATCGCAGGTGGATGTAGAAGTGATGGTGTTTAGGGAATGCTGATTGTATTTCCCTGACTTTAGCCATGTGGTCATTAAAAAGAGAAAAATAACAAGTCTATGGAAATCCCCTGCACTTGGGAGCTTGCAGCACTCTGGATTAAACTTGGCTCTCTAACGTTAAAACTGTGGGCGAGGGGCGGTGGCCGAGCAGGGCCAGCGGCGGGGCCGGACGGGGCCGGCCCGGGGGTCCCTTCCCCGCGGGGTCGCAGCCGCGGGACCCGCCCCCGCCCCGCGCGGCCCCTCCCGGCGCGCCCCGCCCGTCCTTGGGGGCTGCGGCCGCTCCCGGCGCTGCCGAGGCTGCCGGGGAGGGACCGGCCTGTGCTGGGGGCACGGGGTTCGTTCCTTGGGTTCGAGGGCGGCAGCGGGAGCGGCGCTGCGGGGCGGGACGTGCGGGAGGTGCCGGGTGAGGGCGGGGAAGCCGCGGCGGGGCCCGGGGGCTGCAGCTCTCTGGCTTCCCGACTGGCTTTGCAGACATTTGCCACCTTCAGAGGAGGCAAAAATCCCCGCGGAGCTGAGCAAGGGGTGCGGGGAGTGCAGCGAGCTGGGGCGGGGCTGTGACCAGGGCAGCGTGTGCGCAGTCCCCCAAAACCAGCCCGGAACAACCCCAGAGCCCAGAGCGAAGCGCCGCGGGATCGCGCCGGCCCCGCCCCTAGACTCGCCCAGGCCCGCTCCCTGGCTCGCGCCGGCCCCACCGCCCGGCCCCGCCCTGCCCGCCCCCAAGAACCCCGCCGTCCCCGCTGCCCTCTTCGGTCCCCTTGTCCCGGGAGAACTCCCAGACGGGCCGTGACCGCGGAGCTCCCACCCGCCCTTCCCCGGCCCCAGCAGCGCCTGCCGGGGCTGCGGCGGGAGGCGCGCTGAGGGAACGGGGAGCGGGGCCGCGCGGAGGGGCGGGGTCGGGCTGAGCGGGCGGGGCGGGGCCGCAGGGCCAGGCGGGCTGGGATTGGGCGGAGGCGCTCGAGTGCTGATTGGGCAGCGCTGCTGGCCCGCGGTATAGAAGGGTCGGCGGGGAAGGTGTGGCCGGTTGTGTGTGAGGGCGCGGTCCAGCTGCTGCCCGGGCTGCGGAGGTGAGAGCGCCTTGTCCGCTGGGTTTATGGACCGGGGGAGCTGGGGGGCGTTTAGGTGCCCGTTGTGCTGGGCAGCGGGGGCCGGGTAAGCCCGTTACCTGCCGGGTAACCCCGGGGAGAGCCGTGGCATGGCTGTGGGGCCTGTGCTCTCTGGGTGTCTCAGGTTTTGCTTTGAAATTCCAAACCCTTTCCCCGTGCAGGGTTATGAGGCAAAGACTGCTTTAACTTGGTTTTTTGGTGCTGCGTTAATGCTTTTTGCTCGTTCTGTGTCCATTTGCAGCCTCGCTCGTGGTTTCCCCTGGTGTGGAGGCGAGTTGTGCTTCCTACTGGGAGAGAGAACGGCCTTGGGAAGCTGCTCCATGAGCCACAGCTGTGCCGAGCCCGGGAGTCTGTCCAGGTAAGAGCAGGGCTTATACTCCCAGTGAGGAGCTGGGGTTTGCTGTTGGAAGATAGAATGTGCCCATGCCTTTAAATGCAAGGGCAGGCAGAAGCTGGGAGGGACCCTGAGCAGGTTTGGTGGAGATTTTGGCCTCCAAACCTCCAGGTTTGGAGGCCGCCATCTTAAGTGTGGCCTCGGCTAAGTTCTAGTCCTGGTGGCGCCATCTTTAGTGTGGCCTCGGGGCGGACTTCTGGGCCACGGCCGCCATCTTTGGCGTGGTCTCGGCACAGTTTTAAAAGACCTTGACTGTGGGGGAAGTGTCCAGGAAAAATGATTCCTTTTTTGCAGGGAGGCAGTTTGCAAGGACAGGTGGGTTGCTATGCTCTCTAGCAAAAATACTCCCCTTGGGATGTCCAGGGTGAGGAAATGTTGGCCATGTGTGGGCTGGAGAAAAGGTGTGTGGGTGCCTGAGTGTGACACCCGTGGGTGTGCAGGAAGGGGGTTCTGGTGCCATTGGAGCTGCCAGGGAGCCAAAAAGGGCACAGTTGTCTGAAAAAGGCAAAATGTTTTAGCCTCTGTTGACACCTGTACCAAAGGAGATGCAAATTTTCCCTTTCTCATCTGCAGACTTCACAAAGCTCCCCAGGAAAGGAAGCTTTAGATTCCTCCCCAGCTTTATGCTAAAGGTTTCCTTCCTCCTGTCTCAGCACCCTTTCTGCTGTTGGGAGAGCACAAGGTGGATGGAGAGGATCCCCAGGCATCTGCAGGCACAAGGGACTCATATAACTGCGATTTTCCTATGCCCCTTGTGAAAGGGACTTTCAGGATACTCTTGGGAATGTGCCAGCTCTCCTGCTGAAGCTTTTCTATGGAATATTTGAACACAAAGAGTAAAACTAAAATCAGGTCTGTTCTGGAGTATGTTACACTTGTGCAAAGCTCCTTTCCTCTGTTTATTTTCTGTTCTGGAAAGAACAATCTGGGGTTCCTGGGCACTTCCTATTGAGTCATTCCATGAAAATAATTTTGTACTGAAAGGGGAAAGGAGCTGTCTGTGGAAGGTCAGATGTGCATGATAAAACCTTTATGCTTTTCAGACAGTAAAGTCTTAAAATATATAGCAGAGCTATATATGGCAATGAAGAGGATTACACTCAAATGCAAGGTTTTTAAATTTAATAATTTTGTGTGCTGTGTCGGTAAGGTACTTTTGTAATTTGTTATCTTGCTTTCTTTTCCTTAGGAGCCTTGCGTCTTTTGAGATCTCCTGATCATTTCAACTGCAGCTTGGTATTTTTTCACAAGTGTTATCCCATCCCGAGGTGAAGCTGCTCTGTGTTGAGGATGGCTACAGACACCTAGGTTTGCAAGTAGTCAGTGGGGGGTTACAGCCCAGAGATGGAGCAAGGGCTTGGGTGTCAGCTTAGGAATTGCCAGGGGTGTTTTGAAGGTAGTATGGGTGGAAAGCAGTGTCCAGGAGCCCCCTAAATGCCTGTGAAGGCATCCACTGACTTTTCAGATGTGCCACTTAAGTTTTCCTCTCGTTCACCCAGATATTCTGCGCGATTACAGCTGCAGTCTTTGGCTGCAGGCAGTGACCCTGGGTGGTTTGCCTAAAGAGAAGGGAGACTCTTTGAGCTCTCCCCATATATCTGGGTGACTTTAGTTAGGGTTTCTTTACCATGTCAGAGGGACAGGGTGTAAAGCAGAGTTGAACAGAACAGAGGCCAGAGGAGCAGAGCAAGAAGGTGGGTGGTCACCTGACATCAGCACAAAGACGTGGCTTTTGGCTCCACGTTTACTCACTGTGTTAAGGATTTTGTTGTTTGGGTTTGTTTTTTCTTTGTTTTCAGATGCAGAGCCCTGGTCCCAGGAGGCTCTAGGCACCGGAGGGGAGGTGATCTGGGTGAGTCCTGGTGAGCAAGGTGAGCATTGACTCCAGGACAGAAGTAAATGGTCTTTTACAGGTGTTGTGGTGAATCTGTGCACATGCTTTGTTTGTTGTGTTTTCCAGGGGTTCTGCCACCTTCTAACAGACAGTCCAGTGCTTCAGGGCTCCTGCTGGTAAGAGGTCACTGTGGAGGAGAGGTAGGTAGGAGCTACCCCAGGAAAGCCATCCTTTCAGGCAGTATCTCAGTGTGTACATTTGCCTTTGGCTTTTTTACTTTGCAGAGAATGTGTGCAGCCTCAGAGGGCCACAGCCACCTGCTAGTTAGGTTTGATGGTCTTCAGCTGTCCTTGTGAGTAATCTCCTAATACTACGAGGGTCATCAATTAAGGCTGGACCTTTTCCAGTTGCAGGTGCCATCCAGCCTGTGTTTGGCAAAGGAGGAGCATTGAGGTTGAGTCGAGGAGGTAGTGAGGACGTGCTGGGGTCTCCCTTACTTTCAAACACACCACGTAACTTTTTTTCTCACTCTCCTAGGTACGGCACACGGTGACGGCAGCAGCCTCCGACTGGGGTCGGAGCCAGTGGCCTGAGAACCTCTCAGCTCAGGGGATGGTGAGTAGCCAATTGCGGGGTTATCTCCCACGTGCTGCTGAACTCTTGTCTCAATTCCAGTTTTCTTTCTTGTAGCCGACCGAGTCAGGGATCACAGGACCTTCTGAGCCAGCCAGGTGTCCTTCCTTTACATGGAAGATGGATTCACATCCCCAACTGTGGGAAAGATAAGTGGAGGACTATCACCTGGAGAGGGGATGAGAGCTGGGTCCAATTTTATGGTTAGGAGGGAGGGATTTTCAAATGAGCACAGGGGAAAGGGTCTACCCTAACAGGCCCTTGGCACACATAGGAGGAGCAGTTTACTTTTCATCACTGGAGTAGAATGTGCAGGGCAGAGCCGTTCAGGTCTGTGTCGTGTCCTTTGTCCAGTCTGTGTTTTGTGTCTTAAAATTCACAATCATGGTGTCCTTTCTCAGCGTTCTCTCTCCTCGTTGCACCAGAGCACTTGTCGGGAAATGTGTCCTTGGAGTTTGTGTTGGACCTGGAACTGCTCTGCCCTGCAGTGCAGACTTGGGGGTAGGTGGAGTAGAAAGGAGACTTTCCAGTTAACCTGTGGATAGGCTTAGCCACTGAGGGCAGGACCTTAAAGTTAGGTCAGTGTTTGTTTGTGCAGGCTGTCTTTGGACCCCAGATGGCTTGTCTAAGGAGAAATTAGAATTGCACAGCAGTTAAGGTCCCTCCATCTATATGGCTGACTTTGGTAACTCATTTCTATGCAGCGTCAGAGGGACTGGATGTAAAGCAGAGATAAACAGAAGAGGCTGGAGGAGCAGAGTCAGAAGGTGGGTTCTCATGTGAGGTCAGAGCCAAGACATGACTTTTGGTCCTAGGTTTACTTGATCATTTGGATGGTTTGGTGGTTTAGTTTTGTTTTTTTGTTTTTTTTTCCCAAGATGCAGAGCCACCGGCCCAGCAGACGATAGGCACTAGAGGGAAGGTGAGCCTGGTGAGGAAGGTGAACAGGGACTGCAGGACAAAATTAGATGCTTTTTTGCAGGCGGTGTACTTGTGGTGAATCTGTGTACATACTTGTTTTTTTGTTTTCCAGGCAGTGCACTGATTTCTGACGTACAATCCAACGTGATGGGGACCCTGCCTGTAAGAGGTCACGGTCAAGGGGTGTCAGACAGAAACTGCCATGGGGGCAGCAAACTCTTGGGCAGTATCTCAGTACTCACATTTGCCTCTGGGGTTTTTTTTGCAGGAGATGTAGACAGCCTGACAGGGCCGAAGCCAACTCACAATGAGGAGATGTACACGGTTTGGTCCCCTGGAGCTGTCCTTGTAGGTAATCTCTGAGTATTAAAAGGATCAGCAATGAAGCACTGAGCTTTTCTGATTGCAGGTGCCATCCGGGTAACCTTTGGGAGCAGATGAGCATTGGAGGTGAGTCGGGGGGGGGAGGCAGGATCCACTGCAGCTTTAGAAATGCCCTCTAATTGTTTCTCTCTCTCGCTCAGGTATCCCAGAAGATGACAGCACATTGTCCAAGTCTGGTCAGAGCCAGTGACATGAGGACCTGCCTCGGTACCAGTGAGTAGAGGGATCGTCGGGGCTGGGACCACGTGCCACACTACTCAGATATGGTGTCTGGTTTTCTTTCTTGCAGTTGACTCCGAGTACTCTCAGGATGACAGGAACCTCTGAGCCAACCCAGGTGCCCCTCCTCTGCATCAAAGATGGATTCACATCCCCGACTCTCGGAAAGATGAGTGCAGAGCAAAGACCCAGAGAGGGGTTGGGAGTCGGGGCAAGTATGTGCATTGCCCGGAGGGATTTTTGCAATTAGTATGGTGCAATGGGTGTCCTGTAGCAGGTTATTTAGAGACCTCAAAGGAAGGGCTTACTTTGTATCATTGGATTCCCGTGTGCAGGGCAGAGCAGTTCCGGTCTGTGTCACGTCCTTTGTCTCCTCCATGTTTGTGTCCTTTGTCTCTTAATTGTGTCACATGGTGTGTGTCATCACAGGTATGGGGTGTCTCACTTGGGGTCAGCCTGGAACTGCTCTGCCCTGCTACGTGGATCAGTGGGTAGATAGAATATTGCTCAGTCTCACATCAACATGTCAGTTCCCTCAGACAGTCGAGCCAATGGCTGTACGGTCCTGCCGGATGGAGCAGGTGTCCATAACTCGTGTGCAATCATTATAGCTGAGTGTTGTGGAGCTGATGGTACTTGGATAGCAGGGCCTTGAAGCTGGGTTGTCATTTGTATTCTTGTATGCTGTGGTCAGAGTTCTCACTTGCTCAGTGGAAATGAGTTCTTTGAAGCGGTTAAGGCCTCAGTGACCATGTGGGTGACCTGAATAACCCTTTGTTTGTTTTTTTTTTTTCTTTTCATATAAGTGGACACAGTGTACCCCAGACCGAGACGAGTTGAAGCAGCCTGGGAAGAAGGTTGTCTTGGGTGTTGGATGAAGGATGTCAGTTTTAGCTGTAGGAGTCCTTTATCTTGTGCCTTCTTGCTTTTTATTTTCCAGATGGGCCCAATCGGTCTCGAGGTGTAGCGGCTCAGCAGGGAGACAAGCGAGGTGAGAATTTTACTCCCCAGCCGAATTTGGAGTTAGTTTTAGGATGTCATCTATGTGGTCAATCTCTGCATATATGTTGTAACTGTTTAATTTTTTTTCTAGGTGATACACAACCCTTTACCCGTCTGCTGAAGGTGCCGGAGGTCCATCCGATCAGAGGTCAAGCTAAAGGGGCCCGAGATAGCCAGTATGAGGCAGTACATCAGCACAAGCCTCCATATCTGGGTTGTCTTGCAGCGGCCGTCTGTCCACTTCACAGTGTGTAGCAATGCTTCGGCGTGCAGTCTGATGGGGTTTAGAGGTTTTTGGCTTTCCTTGTGAACCACCCCTAATGTTTCAGAGCTCAGTGTTTGAGCATTTACCCATTTCATTTGCAGGGGCGATCTTGGGAGCAGCTGAAGAGAGAGGAGCTTTCTAGGTGAGTTGGGGAGGCAGCAGGAGGAGCGGGGATCCACTGCAGCTTTAGAGATGCCTTCGAATTTTGTGTCTCACTCACTTAGGTATCCTGGAAGGTGGCAGCATATTCTCCAAGTCTGGTCAGAGCCAGCGACACGAGGACCTGCCTCGGTGCCGGTGAGTAGAGGGATCATCGGGGCTGGGGCCACATGCCACACTACTCAGATATGGTGTCTGGTTTTCTTTCTTGCAGTTGACTCCGAGTACTCTCAGGATGACAGGAACCTCTGAGCCAGCCCAGGTGCCCCTCCTCTGCATCAAAGATGGATTCACATCCCCGGCTCTCGGAAAGATAAGTGCAGGGCAAAGACTCAGAGAGGGGTTGGGAGTCGGGGCAAGTATGTGCATCGCCTGGAGGGATTTTTGCAATTAGTATGGTGCAATGGGTGTCCTGTAGCAGGTTATTTAGAGACCTCAAAGGAAGGGCTTACTTTGTATCATTGGATTCCCGTGTGCAGGGCAGAGCAGTTCCGGTCTGTGTCACGTCCTTTGTCTCCTCCATGTTTGTGTCCTTCGTCTCTTAATTGTGTCACATGGTGTGTGTCATCACAGGTATGGGGTGTCTCACTTGGGGTCAGCCTGGAACTGCTCTGCCCTGCTACGTGGATCAGTGGGTAGATAGAATATTGCTCAGTCTCACATCAACATGTCAGTTCCCTCAGACAGTCGAACCGATGGCTGTACGGTCCTGCTGGATGGAGCAGGTGTCCACAACTCATGTGCAATCATTATAGCTGAGTGTTGTGGAGCTGATGGTACTTGGATAGCAGGGCCTTGAAGCTGGGTTGTCATTTGTATTCTTGTATGCTGTGGTCAGAGTTCTCACTCGCTTAGTGGAAATGAGTTCTTTGAAGTGGTTAAGGTCTCAGAGACCATGTGGGTGACCTGAATAACCCTTTGTTTTTTGTTGTTTTTTTTTCTGATAAGTGGACACAGTGTACCCCAGACTGAAACAAGCTGAAGCAGCCTGGGAAGAAGGTTGTATTAGGCGTTGGATGAAGGATGTCAGTTTGAGCCATAGGAGTCCTTTATCTTGTGCCTTTTTGTTCTTTATTTTCCAGATGCGGCCCAATCGGTCTCGAGGTGTAGCGGCTCAGCAGGGAGACGAGCAAGGTGAGAATTTTACTCCCCAGCCGAATTTGGAGTTAGTTTTAGGATGTCATCTATGTGGTCAATCTCTGCATATATGTTGTAACTGTTTAATTTTTTTTCTAGGCAATGCACAACCCTTTGCCCGTCTGCTGAAGGTGCTGAAGGTCCATCCGATCAGAAGTCAAGCTAAAGGAGCCCGAGATAGCCAGTATGAGGCAGTACATCAGCACAAGCCTCCATGTCTGGGTTGTCTTGCAGCGGCCGTCTGTCCACTTCACAGTGTGTAGCAATGCTTCGGTGTGCAGTCTGATGGGGTTTAGAGGTTTTTGGCTTTCCTTGTGAGCCACCCCTAATGTTTCAGAGCTCAGTGTTTGAGCATTTACCCATTTCATTTGCAGGGGCGATCTTGGGAGCAGCTGAAGAGAGAGGAGCTTTCTAGGTGAGTTGGGGAGGCAGCAGGAGGAGCGGGGATTCACTGCAGCTTTAGAGATGCCTTCGAATTTTGTGTCTCACTCACTCAGGTATCCCGGAAGGTGACAGCCACAGTGTTGGACTCCGGTCAGGGCCTCGGTGATGGTGAGTAGGGGGATCACTGGGGTTCCAGCCCCCTGCCACACTACTCAGATATTGTGTATGCTTTTCTTTTTCACAGTTGATTTCGAGTACTCTCATGACAACAGGAACCTCTGAGCCAACCCAGGTGCCCCTCCTGTGCATTGAAGATGGATTCACAGCCCCGGGTCTCGGAAAGATAAGTGCAGGGCAAAGACCCAGAGAGGGGTTGGGAGTCAGGGCAAGTATGTGCATTGCCCGGAGGGATTTTTGCAATTAGTATGGTGCAATGGGTGTCCTGTAGCAGGTTATTTAGAGACCTCAAAGGAAGGGCTTACTTTGTATCATTGGATTCCCGTGTGCAGGGCAGAGCAGTTCCGGTCCGTGTCGCGTCCTTTGTCTCCTCCATGTTTGTGTCCTTTGTCTCTTAATTGTGTCACATGGTGTGTGTCATCACAGGTATGGGGTGTCTCACTTGGGGTCAGCCTGGAACTGCTCTGCCCTGCTACGTGGATCAGTGGGTAGATAGAATATTGCTCAGTCTCACATCAACATGTCAGTTCCCTTAGACAGTCTGTGAGCAGGATTGTCTTGCGATGCCCTGCTTGGGTGTATAGAGTCACAGCTAGGTAGAGTAGCAAACAGTGTCTATGGTATGGGCATTTGTCAGGGGTCTTTGGGCTTATAAAATGTATAGGCTCAGTTTTGGGGTAAATCCAAGGTCACAGAAGGCACACTTCAGAGTCCCTTCCCTTTTATCTTACAGCCACCCAAAGGAGACTCAGGTTCCTGGGGTGAAAGACGGCATCGGTTTTCCCGGAACTTCCGGCGACCGGGGAGAGATCGGCTGAACGATCATCGATGGAAACTTCTGAGAGCCACGGGGAGTCCCTGCCCAATGACTTCTGGACTGCATCGTGTAGCATCATATATGTTTATTTAGTGTTGCAGGTTGCTTCTTAGGCGTAGTTATTGTATTTTACAACCAGAATAGGAAAAGTCCAGCCGCCGTTTATGTTGTCATTTGGATTGCCTTGTACCACTCTGTATCATACACTTGTATAGTTGTAGTCGTATCGGTCCGTATCTGAACGTCACGGCGTCACATTCCGTGTGTCAGGAATTGTGTATCGTTGCGCCTTTGTTTGTAGCACTTTTTATGTCGTGTCACTTGTATTGCCATGTAATGTTCTGTCTGGTATACTTCTATATTTGCAGTTGTATTGCTCTGTATGTGAATGTCATAGTGTTGTATTGCTGTGCATCAGTTAGGAATTGTATAACTTTGTACCTTACTTTGTTTTGCTTTTGATATTCTGTCATTGATACTGTCTTGTAATGCTGTGAGGGGTGTGCTCGGGCATGAGCGGCATGCGTGTTTTGTCAGGCTTGGCAATTTGTTTCTTTTTGGAGTTTTTTTTTTTTTTTGAGGCTCCACGGGAACCACGTTCCCAAGGGAGCGTTTTGAGTGTACGCCGATATTCAGGGTTGGCTTGCGGCTTTGGGGTATGGTGGAGGTGTGGCAATGCAGGGGATGGGTGTGTGTAATGTAGTATTCTAACTTTGTGTTTGTTTCTCTTTCAGGATTTTTTCCACCATTTTAGCTTTAGAATAAAAAAACCCCAACCGGGTTTTTTTTTTTTTTCCCCCCCTGCTGGGGTTTTTTTTCCTAGGTCCCAGCCAGTCTGCGAGGCGATGTTCATCGCCAATGTTTGGGCACAGGCCGACCCGGGACCTGGGTTTTGTCAGGCAGGATGATTTTTTGATTTTTGAGGCTTCCCGGGAACCCCGTTCCCAAGGCAGCATTTTGAGCGTATGCCGATATTCAGGGCTGGCTTGCGGATTAAGGGAGTGGTGGAGGGATTGGGTGTGTGTAATGTAGTATTCTAACCTTGTGTTTGTGTTGTTTCTCTTTCAGGTTGTTGTTAGATAATTTTAGCTTTAGAATAAAAAAACCCCAGCCGGGGGATTTTTTTTTTTTTTTCCCCCTGGCTGGGGTTTTTTTCCCAGGTCCCAGCCGGTCTGCGAGGCGATGTTCATCACCAAGGTTTGGGCACAGGCCGACCCGGGACCTGGTTTCAGGCAGGCCAATTTTTTCATTTTTGAGGCTTCCCAGGAACCAGCATGTTCCCAAGGCAGCATTTTGAGTGTGCACCAATATTCAGGGTTGGCTTGCGGCTCAAGGGAGGGGTGAGGGTGTGGTGATGGAGGGGTTGGGTGCGTGTAATGTAGTACTCTAACCTTGTGTTTGTTTCTCTTTCAGGATTTTTTCCACCATTTTAACTTTAGAATAAAAAAGCCCAAGCTGGGGGATTTTTTTTTTCCTCCTGGCTGAGGTTTTTTTTCCTAGGTCCCAGTTGGTCTGCGAGGCAATGTTCATCGCCAATGTTGGGGCACAGGCCAACTCGGGACCTGGGTTTTGTCAGGCAGGATGATATTTTCTTTTTTGAGGCTTCCCGGGAACCCCGTTCCCGAGGCAGCATTTTCAGTGTACACCGATATTCAGGGCTGGCTTGCGGCTTAAGGGAGGGGTGAAGGTGTGGGGATGGAGGGACTGGGTCCCTATAATGTAGTATTCTAACCCGCTGTTTGTGCTGTTTCTCTTTCAGGATTTTTTACACCATTTTAGCTTTAGAATAAAAAACCCCAACTGGGGGATTTTTTTTTTTTTTCCCCCCCGGCTGGGTTTTTTTTTCCTAGGTCCCAGCCGGTCTGCAAGGCAATGTTCATCGCCAAAGTTTGGGTGCAGGCCATCCCGGGACCCGGGTTTTGCCAGGCAGGATGATTTTTTGATTTTTGAGCCTTCCCAGGAACCACGTTCCTGAGGGAGTGCTGTAACTTGTATACTAACCTGTGTTGTAAACTGTATTGTAACTTGTATGCTGTCCTGTGTGGTAACTTGGATACTAACCTGTGTTGTAAACTGTATTGTAACGTGTATGCTGTCCTGTGTGGTAACTTGGATACTAACCTGTGTTGTAAACTGTATTGTAACGTGTATGCTGTCCTGTGTGGTAACTTGGATACTAACCTGTGTTGTAAACTGTATTGTAACGTGTATGCTGTCCTGTGTGGTAACTTGGATACTAACCTGTGTTGTAACTTCTGTACTAGCCTTGTGTATTTCACAAGGTCACAACAAGTCATTCAATAAAGTTGCAATAAAGGTTTGGGGACTTTTCCCCTCTTAGGGGGTTTTCCCCCTCTTTGGCTCCTGTCTTTATTTTCTGTCATGTAGTCTTTTCTGTTTTTCTCTTCCCTTCTTTCCCTTGCTCATCTTCATCTCTCTTCTCTTGCCTTCATTTCTCTTAGTCACTTCTCTTAATCTCTTCTCTTAGTCACTTGTCTTGCTTTTAATTCTCTTGCTCTCTTCTCCTCCTTTTAATTCTCTTCCTCTCTTCTCCTCCTTTTAATTCTCTTCCTCTCTTCTCCTCCTTTTAATTCTCTTGCTCTCTTCTCCTCCTTTTAATTCTCTTCCTCTCTTCTCCTCCTTTTAATTCTCTTGCTCTCTTCTCCTCCTTTTAATTCTCTTGCTCTCCTGCTTTTTTTTCTCTTACTCTTTTATCCTGCTTTTGATTCTCTTAGTCTCTTATTCTGCTTTTGATTCTCTTAGTCTCTTATTCTGCTTTTGATTCTCTTAGTCTCTTCTCCAGCTTTTCATTCTCTTAGTCACTTCTCCTGCTTTTCATTCTCTTAGTCACTTCTCCTGCTTTTACTTCTCTCACTCTCGTCCCCTGCTTTTACTTCTCTCACTCTCGTCCCCTGCTTTTACTTCTCTCACTCTCGTCCCCTGCTTTTACTTCTCTCACTCTCGTCCCCTGCTTTTACTTCTCTCACTCTCGTCCCCTGCTTATAAGTCTTAGTCTCTTCTCCAGCTTTTAATTCTCTTGCTCTCTTCTCAGGCTCCTCTCCTGATTTTAATTTTTTTGGCTCCTCTCCTGATTTTATTTCTCTTAGGCTCTTCTCCTGATTTCAATTTTTTTAGGCTCCTCTCCTGTTTTTAATTTCTTTAGGCTCTTCTCCTGATTTCAATTCTCTTAGGCTCTTCTCCTGATTATATTTCTTATGCTCTTCTCCTGATTTTAAATTTTTAGGCTCCTCTTCTGATTTTAATTTTTTTAAGCTCCTCTCCTGATTTTAATTCTCTTAGGCTCTTCTCCTGCTTTTAATTTTTTAGGCTCCTCTCCTGATTTTAATTACTCTTAGGCTCTTCTCCTGTTTTTAGTTTTTTTAGGCTCTTCTCCTGTTTTTAATTTTTTTAGACTTCTCTCCTGATTTTAATTTTCTTAGGCTCCTCTCCTGACTTAATTTTTTTAGGCCCCTCTCCTGATTTTAATTCTCTTAGGCTCCTCTCCTGATTTTATTTCTCTTAGGCTCCTCTCCTGATTTTAATTTTTTTAGGCTCTTCTCCTGTTTTTAATTTTTTTAGACTCCTTTCCTGATTTTATTTCTCTTAGGGTCTTCTCCTGTTTTTAATTTTTTTAGGCTCTTCTCCTGTTTTTCTTTTTTTTTAGGCTCTTCTCCTGTTTTTAATTTTTTTTAGGCTCTTCTCCTGATTTTAATTCTCCTAGACTCTTCTCCTGATTTCAATTCTCTTAGGCTCTTCTCCTGATTTTATTTTTTAGCCTCCTCTTCTGTTTTTAATTTTTTTAGGCTCTTCTCCTGATTTTAATTCTCTTAGGCTCTTCTGCTGATTTTAATTTTTTTACGCTCTACTCCTGATTTTAATTTTTTTAGGCTCTTTTCCTGATTTTAATTTTTTTGGGCTCTTCTCCTGATTTTAATTGTTCCTCGTTCTTCTCCTGATTTTAATTTTTTTGGGCTCTTCTCCTGATTTTATTTCTTAGGCTCTTCTCCTGATTTGAATTTTTTTTAGGCTCCTCTCCTGATTTTAATTCTCTTAGACTCTTCTCCTGTTTTTAATTCTCTTAGGCTCTTCTCCTGATTTTAATTTTTTTAGGCTCCTCTCCTGATTTTATTACTCTTAGACTCTTCTCCTGATTTAAATTTTTTATCCTCCTCTCCTGATTTTAATTTTTTTGGGCTCCTCTCCTAGTTTTATTTCTCTTAGGCTCTTCTCCTGTTTTTAATTCTCTTATGCTCTTCTCCTTATTTTAATTTCTCTTAGGCTCTTCTCCTGATTTTAATTTCTCTTAGGCTCTTCTCCTGATTTTAATTTTTTTAGGCTCTTCTGATTTTAATTGTTCCTCAGTTCTTCTCCTGATTTTCATTTTTCGTAGTCTCTCCTCCTGATTTTAGTTTTTTTAGGCTCTTCTCCTTATTTTAAATCTCTTAGACTCTTCTCCTGATTTTATTTTTTTTTGGCTCTTTACCTGCTTTTATTTTTTTTAGACTCCTCTCCTGATTTTAATTTCTCTTAGGTTCTTCTCCTCATTTTAATTTTTTTAGACTCCTCTCCTGATTTTATTTCTCTTAGACTCTTTTCCTGTTTTTCATTCTCTTAGACTCTTCTGATTTTAATTTTTTAGGCTCTTCTCCTGATTTTAATTTTTTTAGGCTCTTCTCCTGATTTTAATTCTCTTAGGCTCTTCTCCTGTTTTGAATTTTTTTAGGCTCCTCTCCTTATTTTAATTCTCTTAGACTCTTCTCCTGATTTTAATTTTTTAGGCTCCTCTCCTCATTTTAATTTTTTTAGGCTCCTCTCCTTATTTTAAATCTCTTAGACTCTTCTCCTGATTTTATTTTTTTTTTAGACTCCTCTCCTTATTTTAATTCCCATAGGCTCTTCTCTTTTGAATTTTTTTAGGCTCTTCTCCTGATTTTAATTTTTTTAGGCTTTTCTCCAGTTTTTAATTCTCTTAGGCCCTTCTCCTGATTTTATTTCTCATAGGCTCTTCTCCTGTTTTTAATTTTTTTTGGCTCCTCTCCTGGTTTTATTACTCTTATGCTCTTCTCCTGTTTTTAATTTTTTTAGACTCCTCTCCTGGTTTTAATTTTCTTAGGCTCTTTTCATGATTTTAATTTTTTTTAACTCTTCTCCTGTTTTTAATTTTTTTAGGCTCTTCTCCTGATTTTATTTCTTAGGGTCTTCTCCTGATTTTAATTTTTTTAGGCTCCTCTCCTGATTTCAATTCTCTTAGGCTCTTCTCCAGTTTTTAATTCTCTTAGACCCTTCTCCTGGTTTTAATTCTCTTAGGCTCTTCTCCTGATTTTATTTCTCTGCGGCTATTTTCCTGTTTTTAATTTTTTTAGGGTCTTCTTCTGATTTTAATTTCTTTTAGGTTCTTCTCCTGATTTTAACTTTTTTAGGTTCTTGTCCTGGTTTTATTTCTCTTAGACTCTTCTCCTGATTTTATTGTTTTTTAGGCTCCTGTCCGTATTTTAATTCTCTTAGGCTCTTCTCCTGATTTGAATTTTTTTAGGGTCTTCTCCTGATTTTAATTTTTTTAGGTTCCTCTCCTGATTTTAATTTTTTTAGGCTCCTCTCCTGATTTCAATTCTCTTAGGCTCTTTTCCTTTTTTTAATTCTCTTAGGCTGTTCTCCTGCTTTTATTTCTCATAGGCTCTTCTCCTGTTTTTAATTTTTTTAGGCTCCTCTCCTCATTTTATTTCTCTTAGGCTCTTCTCCTGATTTTAATTTTTTTAGGCTCCTCTCCTGATTTTAATTCTCTTAGGCTCCTCTCCTGATTTTAATTCTCTTAGTCTCTTCTCCTGATTTTAATTCTTAGTCTCTTGTCCTGATTTTATTTCTTAGGCACTTCTCCTGATTTTAATTTTTTAGGCTCTTCTCCTGATTTTAATTTTTTTAGACTCCTCTCCTGATTTTTATTTTTTCAGTCTCCTCTCCTGTATTTATTTCTCTTAGGGTCTTCTCCTGTTTTTAGTTTTTTTAGGCTCTTCTCCTGATTTTTATTTTTTTAGGCTCTTTTCCTGTTTGTAATTTTTTTAGGCTCTTCTCCTGCTTTTATTTCTCTTAGGCTCTTCTCCTGATTTTATTTCTTAGGGTCTTCTCCTGATTTTATTTTTTAGACTCCTCTCCTGCTTTTAAATCTTTTACGTTCTTCTCCTGGTTTTATTTCTCTTACGCTCTTCTCCTGTTTTTCATTCTCTTAGGCTCTTCTGATTTTATTTCTCTTAGGCTCTTCTCCTGTTTTTAATTTTTTTAGGCTCTTCTCCTGATTTTAATTCTCTTAGTCTCTTCTCTTGATATTAATTTTTCTTAGTGTCTTTTCCTGATTTTAATTCTCTTAGACTCTTCTCCTGATTTTTTTTTTTTAGGCTCCTCTCCTGATTTTAATTTATTTAGGCTCCTCTCCTTATTTTAATTTTTTTTGGCTCTTCTCCTGTTTTGAATTTTTTTAGGCTCTTCTCCTGATTTTATTTTTTTTAGGCTCTTCTCGTCTTTTTAATTCTCTTAGGCTCCTCTCCTGTTTTTAATTCTCTTAGGCTCTTCTCCTGTTTTTAATTTTTTTTGGACTCTTCTCCTGATTTTTATTTTTTTAGGCTCTTCTCCTGATTTCATTTCTTAAGGTCTTCTCCTGATTTTAATTTTTTATCCTCCTCTCCTGATTTTAATTTTTTTAGGCTCCTCTCCTGATTTTAATTCTCTTAGGCTCTTCTTTTGATTTTATTTCTCTTAGCCTCTTCTCCTGTTTTTAATTTTTTCAGGCTCCTCTCCTGATTTTAATTTCTCTTAGGTTCTTTTCCTGTTTTTAATTTTTTTTAAGCTCCTCTCCTGGTTTTATTTCTCTTCGGATCTTCTCCTGTTTTTAATTCTCTTAGGCTCTTCTGATTTTATTATTCTTAGGCTCTTCTCCCGTTTTTCATTTTTTTAGACTCCTCTCCTGGTTTTATTTCTCTTAGGCTCTTCTCCTGTTTTTAATTCTCTTAGGCTGTTCTCCTGATTTTAATTTCTCTTAGACTCTTCTCCTGTTTTTAATTTTTTTAGGCTTCTCTCCTGATTTTAATTCTCTTAGGCTCTTCTCCTGATTTTATTTCTTAGGCTCTTCTCCTTTTTTTAATTTTTTAGGCTCGTCTCCTGATTTTATTTTTTTAAGGCTCCTCTCCTGATTTTTATTTTTTTAGACTCCTCTCCTGATTTTGATTTTTTTCGGCTTCTCTCCTGATTTTAATTATTTTAGACTTATCTCCTGGTTTTATTTCTCTTAGGGTTTTCTCCTGTTTTTAATTTTTTTAGGCTCTTCTCCTGATTTTAATTACTCTTACGCTCTTCTCCTGTTTTTAGTTTTCTTAGGCTCTTCTCCTGATTTTAATTCTTTTAGGCTCTTCTCCTGATTTTATTTCATAGGCTCTTTTGCTGATTTTAATTTTTTAGGCTCCTCTCCTGATTTTAATTTTTTTAGACTCTTGTCCTGATTTTAATTTTTTTAGGCTCTTTTCCTGCATTTAATTTTTTTATGCTCTTCTCCTGATTTTATTTCCCTTAGGGTCTTCTCCTGATTTTAATTTTTTTAGGCTCTTTTCCTGACTTTATTTCTCTTAGGCTCTTCTCTTGATTTTAATTTTCTTAGGCTCTTTTCCTGATTTTAATTTTTTTAGGCTCTTCTCCTGATTTTAATTTTTTTATGCTCTTTTCCTGATTTCATTTCTCTTAGACTCTTCTCCTGATTTTAATTTTTTTTAGACTCTTTTCCTGATTTTAATTCCCCTAAGCCCTTCTCCTGATTTTAATTTTCTTAGGCTCTTCTCCTGATTTAAATTTTTTAGACTCTTGTCCTGATTTTAATTTTTTTCGGCTCTTCTCCTGATTTTAATTTTTTTAGGCTCTTCTCCTTATTTTATTTTTTTTAGGTTCTTTTCCTGCTTTTAATTTTTTTAGGCTCTTTTCCTGATTTTAATTTTTTTGGGCTCTTCTCCTGTTTTTAATTTTTTTAGGCTCTTCTCCTGATTTTAATTTTTTTGGGCTCTTCTCCTGATTTTATTTCCCTTAGGGTCTTCTCCTGATTTTAATTTTTTTAGGCTCTTTTCCTGATTTTAATTTTTTTAGGCTCTTCTCCTGACTTTATTTCCCTTAGGCTCTTCTCCTGATTTTAATCTTCTTAAGCTCTTCTCCTGTTTTTAATTTTTTTAGGCTCTTTTCCTGATTTTAATTTTTTTAGGCTCTTCTCCTGATTTTAATTTTCTTAGGCTCTTCTCCTGCTTTTATTTCTCTTAGGCTCTTCTCCTGATTTTAATTTTCTTAGGCTCTTCTCATGATTTTAATTTTTTTAGGCTCTTTTCCTGATTTTAATTTTTTTAGGCTCTTCTCCTGATTTTAATTTTTTTAGGCTCTTCTCCTGATTTTAATTTTTTTAGGCTCTTCTCCTGATTTTATTTTTTTTAGGTTCTTTTCCTGCTTTTAATTCTCTTAGGCTCTTTTCCTGATTTTATTTCCCTTAGGGTCTTCTCCTGATTTTAATTTTTTTAGGCTCTTCTCCTGCTTTTATTTCTCTTAGGCTCTTCTCCTGATTTTAATTTTCTTAGGCTCTTCTCCTGATTTTAATTTTTTTAGGCTCTTTTCCTGATTTTAATTTTTTTAGGCTCTTCTCCTGACTTTATTTCCCTTAGGCTCTTCTCCTGATTTTAATCTTCTTAAGCTCCTCTCCTGTTTTTAATTTTTTTAGGCTCTTCTCCTGATTTAAATTTTTTTAGGCTCTTCTCCTGATTTTAATTTTTTTAGGCTCTTCTCCTGATTTTATTTCTCTTAGGCTCTTCTCCTGATTTTAATTTTTTTAGGCTCTTCTCCTGATTTTATTTTTTTTAGGTTCTTTTCCTGCTTTTAATTCTCTTAGGCTCTTTTCCTGATTTTATTTCCCTTAGGGTCTTCTCCTGATTTTAATTTTTTTAGGCTGTTTTCCTGATTTTATTTCTCTTAGACTCTTCTCCTGATTTTAATTTTTTTAGGCTCTTGTCCTGGTTTTAATTTTCTTAGGCTCTTTTCCTGGTTTTCTTTCTCTTAGACTCTTCTCCTGATTTTAATTTTCTTAGACTCTTGTCCTGATTTTAAATTTTTTAGGCTCTTCTCCTGTTTTTAATTTTTTTAGGCTCTTCTCCTGTTTTTAATTCTTTTAGACTGTTGTCCTGATTTTAATTTTTTTAGGCTGTTTTCCTGACTTTATTTCTCTTAGGCTCTTCTCCTGATTTTAATTTTTTTAGGCTCTTGTCCTGATTTTAATTTTCTTAGGCTCTTCTCCTGCTTTTATTTCTCTTAGGCTCTTGTCCTGATTTTAATTCTTTTAGGCTCTTCTCCTGATTTTAATTTTCTTAGGTTCTTTTCCTGATTTTGTTTCTCTTAGGCTCTTCTCTTGATTTTAATTTTTTTAGGCTCTTCTCCTGATTTTATTTCCCTTAGGGTCTTCTCCTGATTTTAATTTTTTTAGGCTCTTCTCCTGATTTTATTTCCCTTAGGGTCTTCTCCTGCTTTTAATTTTTTTAGGCTGTTTTCCTGACTTTATTTCTCTTAGGCTCTTCTCTTGATTTTAATTTTTTTAGGCTCTTCTCCTGATTTTAATTTTCTTAGGCTCTTTTCCTGATTTTATTTCTCTTAGACTCCACTCCTGATTTTAATTTTTTTTAGACTCTTTTCCTGATTTTAATACTCTTAAGCCCTTCTCCTGATTTTAATTTTCTTAGGCTCTTCTCCTGTTTTTAATTTTCTTAGGCTCTTCTCCTGTTTTTAATTTTTTTAGGCTCTTCTCCTGTTTTTAATTCTTTTAGGCTCTTCTCCTGATTTTAATTTTTTTAGGCTCCTTTCCTGATTTTAATACTCTTAAGCCATTCTCCTGATTTTAATTTTCTTAGACTCTTCTCCTGCTTTTATTTCCCTTAGGCTCTTCTCCTGATTTTAATCTTCTTAAGCTCTTCTCCTGATTTTAATTTTTTTAGACTCTTCTCTTGATTTTAATTTTTTTAGGCTCTTCTCCTGATTTTAATTTTCTTAGGTTCTTTTCCTGATTTTATTTCTCTTAGACTCTACTCCTGATTTTAATTTTTTTTAGACTCTTTTCCTGATTTTAATACTGTTAAGCCCTTCTCCTGATTGTAATTTTCTTAGGCTCTTCTCCTGATTTTAATTTTTTTAGGCTCTTCTCCTGTTTTTAATTCTTTTAGTCTCTTCTCCTGATTTTAATTTTTTTAGGCTCTTTTCCTGATTTTAATACTCTTAAGCCATTCTCCTGATTTTAATTTTCTTAGGCTCTTCTCCTGTTTTTAATTTTCTTAGGCTCTTCTCCTGTTTTTAATTTTTTTAGGCTCTTCTCCTGATTTTAATTTTTTTAGGCTCTTCTCCTGATTTTTTTTTTTTTAGGTTCTTTTCCTGCTTTTAATTCTCTTAGGCTCTTTTCCTGATTTTATTTCCCTTAGGGTCTTCTCCTGATTTTAATTTTTTTAGGCTCTTCTCCTGCTTTTATTTCTCTTAGGCTCTTCTCCTGATTTTAATTTTCTTAGGCTCTTCTCCTGATTTTAATTTTTTAGGCTCTTTTCCTGATTTTAATTTTTTTACGCTCTTTTCCTGCTTTTAATTTTTTTAGGCTCTTCTCCTTATTTTATTTCCCTTAGGGTCTTCTCCTGATTTTAATTTTTTTAGGCTCTTTTCCTGATTTTAATTTTTTTAGGCTCTTCTCCTGACTTAATTTCCCTTAGACTCTTCTCCTGATTTTAATCTTCTTAAGCTCTTCTCCTGTTTTTAATTTTTTTAGGCTCTTCTCCTGATTTAAATTTTTTTAGGCTCTTCTCCTGATTTTAATTTTTTTAGGCTCTTCTCCTGATTTTAATTTTCTTAGGCTCTTCTCCTGATTTTAATTTTTTTGGGCTCTTCTCCTGATTTTAATTTTTTTAGGCTCTTCTCCTGATTTTAATTTTTTTAGGCTCTTCTCCTGATTTTATTTTTTTTAGGTTCTTTTCCTGCTTTTAATTCTCTTAGGCTCTTTTCCTGATTTTATTTCCCTTAGGGTCTTCTCCTGATTTTAATTTTTTTAGGCTGTTTTCCTGATTTTATTTCTCTTAGACTCTTCTCCTGATTTTAATTTTTTTAGGCTCTTGTCCTGGTTTTAATTTTCTTAGGCTCTTTTCCTGGTTTTATTTCTCTTAGACTCTTCTCCTGATTTTAATTTTCTTAGACTCTTGTCCTTATTTTAAATTTTTTAGGCTCTTCTCCTGATTTTATTTCTCTTAGGCTCTTCTCCTGATTTTAATTTTCTTAGACTCTTCTCCTGATTTTAATTTTTTTAGGCTCTTTTCCTGATTTTAATTTTTTTACGCTCTTTTCCTGCTTTTAATTTTTTTAGGCTCTTCTCCTGATTTTATTTCCCTTAGGGTCTTCTCCTGATTTTAATTTTTTTAGGCTCTTTTCCTGATTTTAATTTTTTTAGGCTCTTCTCCTGGCTTTATTTCCCTTAGACTCTTCTCCTGATTTTAATCTTCTTAAGCTCTTCTCCTGTTTTTAATTTTTTTAGGCTCTTCTCCTGATTTAAAGTTTTTTAGGCACTTCTCCTGATTTTAATTTTTTTAGGCTCTTCTCCTGATTTTAATTTTCTTAGGCTCTTCTCCTGATTTTAATTTTTTTAGGCTCTTCTCCTGTTTTTAATTTTTTTAGGCTCTTCTCCTGATTTTAATTTTTTTAGTCTCTTCTCCTGATTTTAATTTTTTTAGGCTCTTCTCCTGACTTTATTTTTTTTAGGTTCTTTTCCTGCTTTTAATTCTCTTAGACTCTTTTCCTGATTTTATTTCCCTTAGGGTCTTCTCCTGATTTTAATTTTTTTAGGCTGTTTTCCTGATTTTATTTCTCTTAGACTCTTCTCCTGATTTTAATTTTTTTAGGCTCTTGTCCTGGTTTTAATTTTCTTAGGCTCTTTTCCTGATTTTATTTCTCTTAGGCTCTTCTCCTGATTTTAATTTTCTTAGGCTCTTGTCCTGATTTTAAATTTTTTAGGCTCTTCTCCTGTTTTTAATTTTTTTAGGCTCTTCTCCTGTTTTTAATTCTTTTAGACTGTTGTCCTGATTTTAATTTTTTTAGGCTCTTTTCCTGACTTTATTTCTCTTAGGCTCTTCTCTTGATTTTAATTTTTTTAGGCTCTTGTCCTGATTTTAATTTTCTTAGGCTCTTCTCCTGCTTTTATTTCTCTTAGGCTCTTGTCCTGATTTTAATTCTTTTAGGCTCTTCTCCTGATTTTAATTTTCTTAGGTTCTTTTCCTGATTTTATTTCTCTTAGGCTCTTCTCTTGATTTTAATTTTTTTAGGCTCTTCTCCTGATTTTATTTCCCTTAGGGTCTTCTCCTGCTTTTAATTTTTTTAGGCTCTTCTCCTGATTTTATTTCCCTTAGGGTCTTCTCCTGATTTTAATTTTTTTAGGCTGTTTTCCTGACTTTATTTCTCTTAGGCTCTTCTCTTGATTTTAATTTTTTTAGGCTCTTCTCCTGATTTTAATTTTCTTAGGCTCTTTTCCTGATTTTATTTCTCTTAGACTCCACTCCTGATTTTAATTTTTTTTAGACTCTTTTCCTGATTTTAATACTCTTAAGCCCTTCTCCTGATTTTAATTTTCTTAGGCTCTTCTCCTGTTTTTTATTTTCTTAGGCTCTTCTCCTGTTTTTAATTTTTTTAGGCTCTTCTCCTGTTTTTAATTCTTTTAGGCTCTTCTCCTGATTTTAATTTTTTTTAGGCTCCTTTCCTGATTTTAATACTCTTAAGCCATTCTCCTGATTTTAATTTTCTTAGGCTCTTCTCCTGCTTTTATTTCCCTTAGGCTCTTCTCCTGATTTTAATCTTCTTAAGCTCTTCTCCTGATTTTAATTTTTTTAGACTCTTCTCCTGATTTTAATTTTTTTAGGCTCTTCTCCTGATTTTAATTTTCTTAGGTTCTTTTCCTGATTTTATTTCTCTTAGACTCTACTCCTGATTTTAATTTTTTTTAGACTCTTTTCCTGATTTTAACACTATTAAGCCCTTCTCCTGATTTTAATTTTCTTAGGCTCTTCTCCTGCTTTTAATTTTTTTCGGCTCTTCTCCTGTTTTTAATTCTTTTAGACTCTTCTCCTGATAATAATTTTTTTAGGCTCTTGTCCTGATTTTAATACTCTTAAGCCCTTCTCCTGATTTTAATTTTTTTAGGCTCTTCTCCTGTTTTTAATTTTCTTAGACTCTTCTCCTGTTTTTAATTTTTTTAGGCTCTTCTCCTGTTTTTAATTTTTTTAGGCTCTTCTCCTGATTTTAATATTTTTTAGGCTCCTTTCCTGATTTTAATACTCTTAAGCCCTTCTCCTGATTTTAATTTTCTTAGGCTCTTCTCCTGCTTTTATTTCTCTTAGGCTTATCTCCTGATTTTAATTTTCTTAAGCTCTTCTCCTGATTTTAATTTTTTTAGGCTCTTCTCCTGCTTTTAATTTTTTTAGGCTCTTTTCCTGCTTTTAATTTTTTTAGGCTCTTCTCCTGATTTTATTTCCCTTAGGGTCTTCTCCTGATTTTAATTTTTTTAGGCTCTTCTCCTGCTTTTAATTTTTTTCGGCTCTTTTCCTGCTTTTAATTTTTTTAGGCTCTTCTCCTGACTTTATTTCTCTTAGGCTCTTCTCTTGATTTTAATTTTTTTAGGCTCTTGTCCTGATTTTAATTTTTTTAGGCTCTTCTCCTGATTTTAATTTTTTTAGGCTCTTCTCCTGATTTTAATTTTTTTAGGCTCTTCTCCTGATTTTTTTTTTTTTAGGTTCTTTTCCTGCTTTTAATTCTCTTAGGCTCTTTTCCTGATTTTATTTCCCTTAGGGTCTTCTCCTGATTTTAATTTTTTTAGGCTCTTCTCCTGTTTTATTTCTCTTAGGCTCTTCTCCTGATTTTAATTTTCTTAGGCTCTTCTCCTGATTTTAATTTTTTAGGCTCTTTTCCTGATTTTAATTTTTTTAGGCTCTTCTCCTGATTTTAATTTCCCTTAGACTCTTCTCCTGATTTTAATCTTCTTAAGCTCTTCTCCTGTTTTTAATTTTTTTAGGCTCTTCTCCTGATTTAAATTTTTTTAGGCTCTTCTCCTGATTTTAATTTTTTTAGGCTCTTCTCCTGATTTTTTTTTTTTTAGGTTCTTTTCCTGCTTTTAATTCTCTTAGGCTCTTTTCCTGATTTTATTTCCCTTAGGGTCTTCTCCTGATTTTAATTTTTTTAGGCTGTTTTCCTGATTTTATTTCTCTTAGACTCTTCTCCTGATTTTAATTTTTTTAGGCTCTTGTCCTGGTTTTAATTTTCTTAGGCTCTTTTCCTGATTTTATTTCTCTTAGGCTCTTCTCCTGATTTTAATTTTCTTAGGCTCTTGTCCTGATTTTAAATTTTTTAGGCTCTTCTCCTGTTTTTAATTTTTTTAGGCTCTTCTCCTGTTTTTAATTCTTTTAGACTGTTGTCCTGATTTTAATTTTTTTAGGCTCTTTTCCTGACTTTATTTCTCTTAGGCTCTTCTCTTGATTTTAATTTTTTTAGGCTCTTCTCCTGATTTTATTTCCCTTAGGGTCTTCTCCTGCTTTTAATTTTTTTAGGCTCTTCTCCTGATTTTATTTCCCTTAGGGTCTTCTCCTGATTTTAATTTTTTTAGGCTGTTTTCCTGTTTTTATTTCTCTTAGGCTCTTCTCTTGATTTTAATTTTTTTAGGCTCTTCTCCTGATTTTAATTTTCTTAGGCTCTTTTCCTGATTTTATTTCTCTTAGACTCCACTCCTGATTTTAATTTTTTTTAGACTCTTTTCCTGATTTTAATACTCTTAAGCCCTTCTCCTGATTTTAATTTTCTTAGGCTCTTCTCCTGTTTTTTATTTTCTTAGGCTCTTCTCCTGTTTTTAATTTTTTTAGGCTCTTCTCCTGTTTTTAATTCTTTTAGGCTCTTCTCCTGATTTTAATTTTTTTTAGGCTCCTTTCCTGATTTTAATACTCTTAAGCCATTCTCCTGATTTTAATTTTCTTAGGCTCTTCTCCTGCTTTTATTTCCCTTAGGCTCTTCTCCTGATTTTAATCTTCTTAAGCTCTTCTCCTGATTTTAATTTTTTTAGACTCTTCTCCTGATTTTAATTTTTTTAGGCTCTTCTCCTGATTTTAATTTTCTTAGGTTCTTTTCCTGATTTTATTTCTCTTAGACTCTACTCCTGATTTTAATTTTTTTTAGACTCTTTTCCTGATTTTAACACTCTTAAGCCCTTCTCCTGATTTTAATTTTCTTAGGCTCTTCTCCTGATTTTAATTTTTTTCGGCTCTTCTCCTGTTTTTAATTCTTTTAGACTCTTCTCCTGATAATAATTTTTTTAGGCTCTTGTCCTGATTTTAATACTCTTAAGCCCTTCTCCTGATTTTAATTTTTTTAGGCTCTTCTCCTGTTTTTAATTTTCTTAGACTCTTCTCCTGTTTTTAATTTTTTTAGGCTCTTCTCCTGTTTTTAATTTTTTTAGGCTCTTCTCCTGATTTTAATTTTTTTTAGGCTCCTTTCCTGATTTTAATACTCTTAAGCCCTTCTCCTGATTTTAATTTTCTTAGGCTCTTCTCCTGCTTTTATTTCTCTTAGGCTCTTCTCCTGATTTTAATTTTCTTAAGCTCTTCTCCTGATTTTAATTTTTTTAGGCTCTTCTCCTGATTTTATTTTTTTTAGGTTCTTTTCCTGCTTTTAATTTTTTTAGGCTCTTCTCCTGATTTTATTTCCCTTAGGGTCTTCTCCTGATTTTAATTTTTTTAGGCTCTTCTCCTGCTTTTAATTTTTTTCGGCTCTTTTCCTGCTTTTAATTTTTTTAGGCTCTTCTCCTGACTTTATTTCTCTTAGGCTCTTCTCTTGATTTTAATTTTTTTAGGCTCTTGTCCTGATTTTAATTTTTTTAGGCTCTTCTCCTGATTTTAATTTTTTTAGGCTCTTCTCCTGATTTTAATTTTTTTAGGCTCTTCTCCTGATTTTTTTTTTTTTAGGTTCTTTTCCTGCTTTTAATTCTCTTAGGCTCTTTTCCTGATTTTATTTCCCTTAGGGTCTTCTCCTGATTTTAATTTTTTTAGGCTCTTCTCCTGCTTTTATTTCTCTTAGGCTCTTCTCCTGATTTTTATTTTCTTAGGCTCTTCTCCTGATTTTAATTTTTTAGGCTCTTTTCCTGATTTTAATTTTTTTACGCTCTTTTCCTGCTTTTAATTTTTTTAGGCTCTTCTCCTTATTTTATTTCCCTTAGGGTCTTCTCCTGATTTTAATTTTTTTAGGCTCTTTTCCTGATTTTAATTTTTTTAGGCTCTTCTCCTGACTTAATTTCCCTTAGGCTCTTCTCCTGATTTTAATCTTCTTAAGCTCTTCTCCTCTTTTTAATTTTTTTAGGCTCTTCTCCTGATTTTAATTTTCTTAGGCTCTTCTCCTGATTTTAATTTTTTTAGGCTCTTCTCCTGATTTTAATTTTTTTAGGCTCTTCTCCTGATTTTATTTTTTTTAGGTTCTTTTCCTGCTTTTAATTCTCTTAGGCTCTTTTCCTGATTTTATTTCCCTAAGGGTCTTCTCCTGATTTTAATTTTTTTAGGCTGTTTTCCTGATTTTATTTCTCTTAGACTCTTCTCCTGATTTTAATTTTTTTAGGCTCTTGTCCTGGTTTTAATTTTCTTAGGCTCTTTTCCTGGTTTTATTTCTCTTAGACTCTTCTCCTGATTTTAATTTTCTTAGGCTCTTGTCCTGATTTTAAATTTTTTAGGCTCTTCTCCTGATTTTAATTTTTTTAGGCTCTTTTCCTGATTTTAATTTTTTTACGCTCTTTTCCTGCTTTTAATTTTTTTAGGCTCTTCTCCTGATTTTATTTCCCTTAGGGTCTTCTCCTGATTTTAATTTTTTTAGGCTCTTTTCCTGATTTTAATTTTTTTAGGCTCTTCTCCTGACTTTATTTCCCTTAGGCTCTTCTCCTGATTTTAATCTTCTTAAGCTCTTCTCCTGTTTTTAATTTTTTTAGGCTCTTCTCCTGATTTAAATTTTTTTAGGCTCTTCTCCTGATTTTAATTTTTTTAGGCTCTTCTCCTGATTTTAATTTTCTTAGGCTCTTCTCCAGATTTTAATTTTTTTAGGCTCTTCTCCTGTTTTTAATTTTTTTAAGCTCTTCTCCTGATTTTAATTTTTTTAGGCTCTTCTCCTGATTTTATTTTTTTTAGGTTCTTTTCCTGCTTTTAATTCTCTTAGGCTCTTTTCCTGATTTTATTTCCCTTAGGGTCTTCTCCTGATTTTAATTTTTTTAGGCTGTTTTCCTGATTTTATTTCTCTTAGACTCTTCTCCTGATTTTAATTTTTTTAGGCTCTTGTCCTGGTTTTAATTTTCTTAGGCTCTTTTCCTGATTTTATTTCTCTTAGGCTCTTCTCCTGATTTTAATTTTCTTAGGCTCTTGTCCTGATTTTAAATTTTTTAGGCTCTTCTCCTGTTTTTAATTTTTTTAGGCTCTTCTCCTGTTTTTAATTCTTTTAGACTGTTGTCCTGATTTTAATTTTTTTAGGCTCTTTTCCTGACTTTATTTCTCTTAGGCTCTTCTCTTGATTTTAATTTTTTTAGGCTCTTGTCCTGATTTTAATTTTCTTAGGCTCTTCTCCTGCTTTTATTTCTCTTAGGCTCTTGTCCTGATTTTAATTCTTTTAGGCTCTTCTCCTGATTTTAATTTTCTTAGGTTCTTTTCCTGATTTTGTTTCTCTTAGGCTCTTCTCTTGATTTTAAATTTTTTAGGCTCTTCTCCTGATTTTATTTCCCTTAGGGTCTTCTCCTGCTTTTAATTTTTTTAGGCTCTTCTCCTGATTTTATTTCCCTTAGGGTCTTCTCCTGATTTTAATTTTTTTAGGCTGTTTTCCTGTTTTTATTTCTCTTAGGCTCTTCTCTTGATTTTAATTTTTTTAGGCTCTTCTCCTGATTTTAATTTTCTTAGGCTCTTTTCCTGATTTTATTTCTCTTAGACTCCACTCCTGATTTTAATTTTTTTTAGACTCTTTTCCTGATTTTAATACTCTTAAGCCCTTCTCCTGATTTTAATTTTCTTAGGCTCTTCTCCTGTTTTTTATTTTCTTAGGCTCTTCTCCTGTTTTTAATTTTTTTAGGCTCTTCTCCTGTTTTTAATTCTTTTAGGCTCTTCTCCTGATTTTAATTTTTTTTAGGCTCCTTTCCTGATTTTAATACTCTTAAGCCATTCTCCTGATTTTAATTTTCTTAGGCTCTTCTCCTGCTTTTATTTCCCTTAGGCTCTTCTCCTGATTTTAATCTTCTTAAGCTCTTCTCCTGATTTTAATTTTTTTAGACTCTTCTCCTGATTTTAATTTTTTTAGGCTCTTCTCCTGATTTTAATTTTCTTAGGTTCTTTTCCTGATTTTATTTCTCTTAGACTCTACTCCTGATTTTAATTTTTTTTAGACTCTTTTCCTGATTTTAACACTCTTAAGCCCTTCTCCTGATTTTAATTTTCTTAGGCTCTTCTCCTGATTTTAATTTTTTTCGGCTCTTCTCCTGTTTTTAATTCTTTTAGACTCTTCTCCTGATAATAATTTTTTTAGGCTCTTGTCCTGATTTTAATACTCTTAAGCCCTTCTCCTGATTTTAATTTTTTTAGGCTCTTCTCCTGTTTTTAATTTTCTTAGACTCTTCTCCTGTTTTTAATTTTTTTAGGCTCTTCTCCTGTTTTTAATTTTTTTAGGCTCTTCTCCTGATTTTAATTTTTTTTAGGCTCCTTTCCTGATTTTAATACTCTTAAGCCCTTCTCCTGATTTTAATTTTCTTAGGCTCTTCTCCTGCTTTTATTTCCCTTAGGCTCTTCTCCTGATTTTAATTTTCTTAAGCTCTTCTCCTGATTTTAATTTTTTTAGGCTCTTCTCCTGATTTTATTTTTTTTAGGTTCTTTTCCTGCTTTTAATTTTTTTAGGCTCTTCTCCTGATTTTATTTCCCTTAGGGTCTTCTCCTGATTTTAATTTTTTTAGGCTCTTCTCCTGCTTTTAATTTTTTTCGGCTCTTTTCCTGCTTTTAATTTTTTTAGGCTCTTCTCCTGACTTTATTTCTCTTAGGCTCTTCTCTTGATTTTAATTTTTTTAGGCTCTTGTCCTGATTTTAATTTTTTTAGGCTCTTCTCCTGATTTTAATTTTTTTAGGCTCTTCTCCTGATTTTAATTTTTTTAGGCTCTTCTCCTGATTTTTTTTTTTTTAGGTTCTTTTCCTGCTTTTAATTCTCTTAGGCTCTTTTCCTGATTTTATTTCCCTTAGGGTCTTCTCCTGATTTTAATTTTTTTAGGCTCTTCTCCTGCTTTTATTTCTCTTAGGCTCTTCTCCTGATTTTAATTTTCTTAGGCTCTTCTCCTGATTTTAATTTTTTAGGCTCTTTTCCTGATTTTAATTTTTTTACGCTCTTTTCCTGCTTTTAATTTTTTTAGGCTCTTCTCCTTATTTTATTTCCCTTAGGGTCTTCTCCTGATTTTAATTTTTTTAGGCTCTTTTCCTGATTTTAATTTTTTTAGGCTCTTCTCCTGACTTAATTTCCCTTAGGCTCTTCTCCTGATTTTAATCTTCTTAAGCTCTTCTCCTGTTTTTAATTTTTTTAGGCTCTTCTCCTGATGTAAATTTTTTTAGGCTCTTCTCCTGATTTTAATTTTTTTAGGCTCTTCTCCTGATTTTAATTTTTTTAGGCTCTTCTCCTGATTTTATTTTTTTTAGGTTCTTTTCCTGCTTTTAATTCTCTTAGGCTCTTTTCCTGATTTTATTTCCCTAAGGGTCTTCTCCTGATTTTAATTTTTTTAGGCTGTTTTCCTGATTTTATTTCTCTTAGACTCTTCTCCTGATTTTAATTTTTTTAGGCTCTTGTCCTGGTTTTAATTTTCTTAGGCTCTTTTCCTGGTTTTATTTCTCTTAGACTCTTCTCCTGATTTTAATTTTCTTAGGCTCTTGTCCTGATTTTAAATTTTTTAGGCTCTTCTCCTGATTTTAATTTTTTTAGGCTCTTCTGCTTTTATTTCTCTTAGGCTCTTCTCCTGATTTTAATTTTCTTAGACTCTTCTCCTGATTTTAATTTTTTTAGGCTCTTTTCCTGATTTTATATTTTTTACGCTCTTTTCCTGCTTTTAATTTTTTTAGGCTCTTCTCCTGATTTTATTTCCATTAGGGTCTTCTCCTGATTTTAATTTTTTTAGGCTCTTTTCCTGATTTTAATTTTTATAGGCTCTTCTCCTGACTTTATTTCCCTTTGGCTCTTCTCCTGATTTTAATCTTCTTAAGCTCTTCTCCTGTTTTTAATTTTTTTAGGCTCTTCTCCTGATTTAAATTTTTTTAGGCTCTTCTCCTGATTTTAATTTTTTTAGGCTCTTCTCCTGATTTTAATTTTCTTAGGCTCTTCTCCTGATTTTAATTTTTTTGGGCTCTTCTCCTGATTTTAATTTTTTTAGGCTCTTCTCCTGATTTTAATTTTTTTAGGCTCTTCTCCTGATTTTATTTTTTTTAGGTTCTTTTCCTGCTTTTAATTCTCTTAGGCTCTTTTCCTGATTTTATTTCCCTTAGGGTCTTCTCCTGATTTTAATTTTTTTAGGCTGTTTTCCTGATTTTATTTCTCTTAGACTCTTCTCCTGATTTTAATTTTTTTAGGCTCTTGTCCTGGTTTTAATTTTCTTAGGCTCTTTTCCTGGTTTTATTTCTCTTAGACTCTTCTCCTGATTTTAATTTTCTTAGACTCTTGTCCTTATTTTAAATTTTTTAGGCTCTTCTCCTGATTTTAATTTTTTTAGGCTCTTTTCCTGATTTTAATTTTTTTACGCTCTTTTCCTGCTTTTAATTTTTTTAGGCTCTTCTCCTGATTTTATTTCCCTTAGGGTCTTCTCCTGATTTTAATTTTTTTAGGCTGTTTTCCTGTTTTTATTTCTCTTAGGCTCTTCTCTTGATTTTAATTTTTTTAGGCTCTTCTCCTGATTTTAATTTTCTTAGGCTCTTTTCCTGATTTTATTTCTCTTAGACTCCACTCCTGATTTTAATTTTTTTTAGACTCTTTTCCTGATTTTAATACTCTTAAGCCCTTCTCCTGATTTTAATTTTCTTAGGCTCTTCTCCTGTTTTTTATTTTCTTAGGCTCTTCTCCTGTTTTTAATTTTTTTAGGCTCTTCTCCTGTTTTTAATTCTTTTAGGCTCTTCTCCTGATTTTAATTTTTTTTAGGCTCCTTTCCTGATTTTAATACTCTTAAGCCATTCTCCTGATTTTAATTTTCTTAGGCTCTTCTCCTGCTTTTATTTCCCTTAGGCTCTTCTCCTGATTTTAATCTTCTTAAGCTCTTCTCCTGATTTTAATTTTTTTAGACTCTTCTCCTGATTTTAATTTTTTTAGGCTCTTCTCCTGATTTTAATTTTCTTAGGTTCTTTTCCTGATTTTATTTCTCTTAGACTCTACTCCTGATTTTAATTTTTTTTAGACTCTTTTCCTGATTTTAACACTATTAAGCCCTTCTCCTGATTTTAATTTTCTTAGGCTCTTCTCCTGCTTTTAATTTTTTTCGGCTCTTCTCCTGTTTTTAATTCTTTTAGACTCTTCTCCTGATAATAATTTTTTTAGGCTCTTGTCCTGATTTTAATACTCTTAAGCCCTTCTCCTGATTTTAATTTTTTTAGGCTCTTCTCCTGTTTTTAATTTTCTTAGACTCTTCTCCTGTTTTTAATTTTTTTAGGCTCTTCTCCTGTTTTTAATTTTTTTAGGCTCTTCTCCTGATTTTAATATTTTTTAGGCTCCTTTCCTGATTTTAATACTCTTAAGCCCTTCTCCTGATTTTAATTTTCTTAGGCTCTTCTCCTGCTTTTATTTCTCTTAGGCTTATCTCCTGATTTTAATTTTCTTAAGCTCTTCTCCTGATTTTAATTTTTTTAGGCTCTTCTCCTGCTTTTAATTTTTTTAGGCTCTTTTCCTGCTTTTAATTTTTTTAGGCTCTTCTCCTGATTTTATTTCCCTTAGGGTCTTCTCCTGATTTTAATTTTTTTAGGCTCTTCTCCTGCTTTTAATTTTTTTCGGCTCTTTTCCTGCTTTTAATTTTTTTAGGCTCTTCTCCTGACTTTATTTCTCTTAGGCTCTTCTCTTGATTTTAATTTTTTTAGGCTCTTGTCCTGATTTTAATTTTTTTAGGCTCTTCTCCTGATTTTAATTTTTTTAGGCTCTTCTCCTGATTTTAATTTTTTTAGGCTCTTCTCCTGATTTTTTTTTTTTTAGGTTCTTTTCCTGCTTTTAATTCTCTTAGGCTCTTTTCCTGATTTTATTTCCCTTAGGGTCTTCTCCTGATTTTAATTTTTTTAGGCTCTTCTCCTGTTTTATTTCTCTTAGGCTCTTCTCCTGATTTTAATTTTCTTAGGCTCTTCTCCTGATTTTAATTTTTTAGGCTCTTTTCCTGATTTTAATTTTTTTAGGCTCTTCTCCTGATTTTAATTTCCCTTAGACTCTTCTCCTGATTTTAATCTTCTTAAGCTCTTCTCCTGTTTTTAATTTTTTTAGGCTCTTCTCCTGATTTAAATTTTTTTAGGCTCTTCTCCTGATTTTAATTTTTTTAGGCTCTTCTCCTGATTTTTTTTTTTTTAGGTTCTTTTCCTGCTTTTAATTCTCTTAGGCTCTTTTCCTGATTTTATTTCCCTTAGGGTCTTCTCCTGATTTTAATTTTTTTAGGCTGTTTTCCTGATTTTATTTCTCTTAGACTCTTCTCCTGATTTTAATTTTTTTAGGCTCTTGTCCTGGTTTTAATTTTCTTAGGCTCTTTTCCTGATTTTATTTCTCTTAGGCTCTTCTCCTGATTTTAATTTTCTTAGGCTCTTGTCCTGATTTTAAATTTTTTAGGCTCTTCTCCTGTTTTTAATTTTTTTAGGCTCTTCTCCTGTTTTTAATTCTTTTAGACTGTTGTCCTGATTTTAATTTTTTTAGGCTCTTTTCCTGACTTTATTTCTCTTAGGCTCTTCTCTTGATTTTAATTTTTTTAGGCTCTTGTCCTGATTTTAATTTTCTTAGGCTCTTCTCCTGCTTTTATTTCTCTTAGGCTCTTCTCCTGATTTTAATTCTTTTAGGCTCTTCTCCTGATTTTAATTTTCTTAGGTTCTTTTCCTGATTTTATTTCTCTTAGGCTCTTCTCTTGATTTTAATTTTTTTAGGCTCTTCTCCTGATTTTATTTCCCTTAGGGTCTTCTCCTGCTTTTAATTTTTTTAGGCTCTTCTCCTGATTTTATTTCCCTTAGGGTCTTCTCCTGATTTTAATTTTTTTAGGCTGTTTTCCTGTTTTTATTTCTCTTAGGCTCTTCTCTTGATTTTAATTTTTTTAGGCTCTTCTCCTGATTTTAATTTTCTTAGGCTCTTTTCCTGATTTTATTTCTCTTAGACTCCACTCCTGATTTTAATTTTTTTTAGACTCTTTTCCTGATTTTAATACTCTTAAGCCCTTCTCCTGATTTTAATTTTCTTAGGCTCTTCTCCTGTTTTTTATTTTCTTAGGCTCTTCTCCTGTTTTTAATTTTTTTAGGCTCTTCTCCTGTTTTTAATTCTTTTAGGCTCTTCTCCTGATTTTAATTTTTTTTAGGCTCCTTTCCTGATTTTAATACTCTTAAGCCATTCTCCTGATTTTAATTTTCTTAGGCTCTTCTCCTGCTTTTATTTCCCTTAGGCTCTTCTCCTGATTTTAATCTTCTTAAGCTCTTCTCCTGATTTTAATTTTTTTAGACTCTTCTCCTGATTTTAATTTTTTTAGGCTCTTCTCCTGATTTTAATTTTCTTAGGTTCTTTTCCTGATTTTATTTCTCTTAGACTCTACTCCTGATTTTAATTTTTTTTAGACTCTTTTCCTGATTTTAACACTCTTAAGCCCTTCTCCTGATTTTAATTTTCTTAGGCTCTTCTCCTGATTTTAATTTTTTTCGGCTCTTCTCCTGTTTTTAATTCTTTTAGACTCTTCTCCTGATAATAATTTTTTTAGGCTCTTGTCCTGATTTTAATACTCTTAAGCCCTTCTCCTGATTTTAATTTTTTTAGGCTCTTCTCCTGTTTTTAATTTTCTTAGACTCTTCTCCTGTTTTTAATTTTTTTAGGCTCTTCTCCTGTTTTTAATTTTTTTAGGCTCTTCTCCTGATTTTAATTTTTTTTAGGCTCCTTTCCTGATTTTAATACTCTTAAGCCCTTCTCCTGATTTTAATTTTCTTAGGCTCTTCTCCTGCTTTTATTTCCCTTAGGCTCTTCTCCTGATTTTAATTTTCTTAAGCTCTTCTCCTGATTTTAATTTTTTTAGGCTCTTCTCCTGATTTTATTTTTTTTAGGTTCTTTTCCTGCTTTTAATTTTTTTAGGCTCTTCTCCTGATTTTATTTCCCTTAGGGTCTTCTCCTGATTTTAATTTTTTTAGGCTCTTCTCCTGCTTTTAATTTTTTTCGGCTCTTTTCCTGCTTTTAATTTTTTTAGGCTCTTCTCCTGACTTTATTTCTCTTAGGCTCTTCTCTTGATTTTAATTTTTTTAGGCTCTTGTCCTGATTTTAATTTTTTTAGGCTCTTCTCCTGATTTTAATTTTTTTAGGCTCTTCTCCTGATTTTAATTTTTTTAGGCTCTTCTCCTGATTTTTTTTTTTTTAGGTTCTTTTCCTGCTTTTAATTCTCTTAGGCTCTTTTCCTGATTTTATTTCCCTTAGGGTCTTCTCCTGATTTTAATTTTTTTAGGCTCTTCTCCTGCTTTTATTTCTCTTAGGCTCTTCTCCTGATTTTAATTTTCTTAGGCTCTTCTCCTGATTTTAATTTTTTAGGCTCTTTTCCTGATTTTAATTTTTTTACGCTCTTTTCCTGCTTTTAATTTTTTTAGGCTCTTCTCCTTATTTTATTTCCCTTAGGGTCTTCTCCTGATTTTAATTTTTTTAGGCTCTTTTCCTGATTTTAATTTTTTTAGGCTCTTCTCCTGACTTAATTTCCCTTAGGCTCTTCTCCTGATTTTAATCTTCTTAAGCTCTTCTCCTGTTTTTAATTTTTTTAGGCTCTTCTCCTGATGTAAATTTTTTTAGGCTCTTCTCCTGATTTTAATTTTTTTAGGCTCTTCTCCTGATTTTAATTTTTTTAGGCTCTTCTCCTGATTTTATTTTTTTTAGGTTCTTTTCCTGCTTTTAATTCTCTTAGGCTCTTTTCCTGATTTTATTTCCCTAAGGGTCTTCTCCTGATTTTAATTTTTTTAGGCTGTTTTCCTGATTTTATTTCTCTTAGACTCTTCTCCTGATTTTAATTTTTTTAGGCTCTTGTCCTGGTTTTAATTTTCTTAGGCTCTTTTCCTGGTTTTATTTCTCTTAGACTCTTCTCCTGATTTTAATTTTCTTAGGCTCTTGTCCTGATTTTAAATTTTTTAGGCTCTTCTCCTGATTTTAATTTTTTTAGGCTCTTCTGCTTTTATTTCTCTTAGGCTCTTCTCCTGATTTTAATTTTCTTAGACTCTTCTCCTGATTTTAATTTTTTTAGGCTCTTTTCCTGATTTTATATTTTTTACGCTCTTTTCCTGCTTTTAATTTTTTTAGGCTCTTCTCCTGATTTTATTTCCATTAGGGTCTTCTCCTGATTTTAATTTTTTTAGGCTCTTTTCCTGATTTTAATTTTTTTAGGCTCTTCTCCTGACTTTATTTCCCTTTGGCTCTTCTCCTGATTTTAATCTTCTTAAGCTCTTCTCCTGTTTTTAATTTTTTTAGGCTCTTCTCCTGATTTAAATTTTTTTAGGCTCTTCTCCTGATTTTAATTTTTTTAGGCTCTTCTCCTGATTTTAATTTTCTTAGGCTCTTCTCCTGATTTTAATTTTTTTGGGCTCTTCTCCTGATTTTAATTTTTTTAGGCTCTTCTCCTGATTTTAATTTTTTTAGGCTCTTCTCCTGATTTTATTTTTTTTAGGTTCTTTTCCTGCTTTTAATTCTCTTAGGCTCTTTTCCTGATTTTATTTCCCTTAGGGTCTTCTCCTGATTTTAATTTTTTTAGGCTGTTTTCCTGATTTTATTTCTCTTAGACTCTTCTCCTGATTTTAATTTTTTTAGGCTCTTGTCCTGGTTTTAATTTTCTTAGGCTCTTTTCCTGGTTTTATTTCTCTTAGACTCTTCTCCTGATTTTAATTTTCTTAGACTCTTGTCCTTATTTTAAATTTTTTAGGCTCTTCTCCTGATTTTAATTTTTTTAGGCTCTTTTCCTGATTTTAATTTTTTTACGCTCTTTTCCTGCTTTTAATTTTTTTAGGCTCTTCTCCTGATTTTATTTCCCTTAGGGTCTTCTCCTGATTTTAATTTTTTTAGGCTGTTTTCCTGTTTTTATTTCTCTTAGGCTCTTCTCTTGATTTTAATTTTTTTAGGCTCTTCTCCTGATTTTAATTTTCTTAGGCTCTTTTCCTGATTTTATTTCTCTTAGACTCCACTCCTGATTTTAATTTTTTTTAGACTCTTTTCCTGATTTTAATACTCTTAAGCCCTTCTCCTGATTTTAATTTTCTTAGGCTCTTCTCCTGTTTTTTATTTTCTTAGGCTCTTCTCCTGTTTTTAATTTTTTTAGGCTCTTCTCCTGTTTTTAATTCTTTTAGGCTCTTCTCCTGATTTTAATTTTTTTTAGGCTCCTTTCCTGATTTTAATACTCTTAAGCCATTCTCCTGATTTTAATTTTCTTAGGCTCTTCTCCTGCTTTTATTTCCCTTAGGCTCTTCTCCTGATTTTAATCTTCTTAAGCTCTTCTCCTGATTTTAATTTTTTTAGACTCTTCTCCTGATTTTAATTTTTTTAGGCTCTTCTCCTGATTTTAATTTTCTTAGGTTCTTTTCCTGATTTTATTTCTCTTAGACTCTACTCCTGATTTTAATTTTTTTTAGACTCTTTTCCTGATTTTAACACTATTAAGCCCTTCTCCTGATTTTAATTTTCTTAGGCTCTTCTCCTGCTTTTAATTTTTTTCGGCTCTTCTCCTGTTTTTAATTCTTTTAGACTCTTCTCCTGATAATAATTTTTTTAGGCTCTTGTCCTGATTTTAATACTCTTAAGCCCTTCTCCTGATTTTAATTTTTTTAGGCTCTTCTCCTGTTTTTAATTTTCTTAGACTCTTCTCCTGTTTTTAATTTTTTTAGGCTCTTCTCCTGTTTTTAATTTTTTTAGGCTCTTCTCCTGATTTTAATATTTTTTAGGCTCCTTTCCTGATTTTAATACTCTTAAGCCCTTCTCCTGATTTTAATTTTCTTAGGCTCTTCTCCTGCTTTTATTTCTCTTAGGCTTATCTCCTGATTTTAATTTTCTTAAGCTCTTCTCCTGATTTTAATTTTTTTAGGCTCTTCTCCTGCTTTTAATTTTTTTAGGCTCTTTTCCTGCTTTTAATTTTTTTAGGCTCTTCTCCTGATTTTATTTCCCTTAGGGTCTTCTCCTGATTTTAATTTTTTTAGGCTCTTCTCCTGCTTTTAATTTTTTTCGGCTCTTTTCCTGCTTTTAATTTTTTTAGGCTCTTCTCCTGACTTTATTTCTCTTAGGCTCTTCTCTTGATTTTAATTTTTTTAGGCTCTTGTCCTGATTTTAATTTTTTTAGGCTCTTCTCCTGATTTTAATTTTTTTAGGCTCTTCTCCTGATTTTAATTTTTTTAGGCTCTTCTCCTGATTTTTTTTTTTTTAGGTTCTTTTCCTGCTTTTAATTCTCTTAGGCTCTTTTCCTGATTTTATTTCCCTTAGGGTCTTCTCCTGATTTTAATTTTTTTAGGCTCTTCTCCTGTTTTATTTCTCTTAGGCTCTTCTCCTGATTTTAATTTTCTTAGGCTCTTCTCCTGATTTTAATTTTTTAGGCTCTTTTCCTGATTTTAATTTTTTTAGGCTCTTCTCCTGATTTTAATTTCCCTTAGACTCTTCTCCTGATTTTAATCTTCTTAAGCTCTTCTCCTGTTTTTAATTTTTTTAGGCTCTTCTCCTGATTTAAATTTTTTTAGGCTCTTCTCCTGATTTTAATTTTTTTAGGCTCTTCTCCTGATTTTTTTTTTTTTAGGTTCTTTTCCTGCTTTTAATTCTCTTAGGCTCTTTTCCTGATTTTATTTCCCTTAGGGTCTTCTCCTGATTTTAATTTTTTTAGGCTGTTTTCCTGATTTTATTTCTCTTAGACTCTTCTCCTGATTTTAATTTTTTTAGGCTCTTGTCCTGGTTTTAATTTTCTTAGGCTCTTTTCCTGATTTTATTTCTCTTAGGCTCTTCTCCTGATTTTAATTTTCTTAGGCTCTTGTCCTGATTTTAAATTTTTTAGGCTCTTCTCCTGTTTTTAATTTTTTTAGGCTCTTCTCCTGTTTTTAATTCTTTTAGACTGTTGTCCTGATTTTAATTTTTTTAGGCTCTTTTCCTGACTTTATTTCTCTTAGGCTCTTCTCTTGATTTTAATTTTTTTAGGCTCTTGTCCTGATTTTAATTTTCTTAGGCTCTTCTCCTGCTTTTATTTCTCTTAGGCTCTTCTCCTGATTTTAATTCTTTTAGGCTCTTCTCCTGATTTTAATTTTCTTAGGTTCTTTTCCTGATTTTATTTCTCTTAGGCTCTTCTCTTGATTTTAATTTTTTTAGGCTCTTCTCCTGATTTTATTTCCCTTAGGGTCTTCTCCTGCTTTTAATTTTTTTAGGCTCTTCTCCTGATTTTATTTCCCTTAGGGTCTTCTCCTGATTTTAATTTTTTTAGGCTGTTTTCCTGTTTTTATTTCTCTTAGGCTCTTCTCTTGATTTTAATTTTTTTAGGCTCTTCTCCTGATTTTAATTTTCTTAGGCTCTTTTCCTGATTTTATTTCTCTTAGACTCCACTCCTGATTTTAATTTTTTTTAGACTCTTTTCCTGATTTTAATACTCTTAAGCCCTTCTCCTGATTTTAATTTTCTTAGGCTCTTCTCCTGTTTTTTATTTTCTTAGGCTCTTCTCCTGTTTTTAATTTTTTTAGGCTCTTCTCCTGTTTTTAATTCTTTTAGGCTCTTCTCCTGATTTTAATTTTTTTTAGGCTCCTTTCCTGATTTTAATACTCTTAAGCCATTCTCCTGATTTTAATTTTCTTAGGCTCTTCTCCTGCTTTTATTTCCCTTAGGCTCTTCTCCTGATTTTAATCTTCTTAAGCTCTTCTCCTGATTTTAATTTTTTTAGACTCTTCTCCTGATTTTAATTTTTTTAGGCTCTTCTCCTGATTTTAATTTTCTTAGGTTCTTTTCCTGATTTTATTTCTCTTAGACTCTACTCCTGATTTTAATTTTTTTTAGACTCTTTTCCTGATTTTAACACTCTTAAGCCCTTCTCCTGATTTTAATTTTCTTAGGCTCTTCTCCTGATTTTAATTTTTTTCGGCTCTTCTCCTGTTTTTAATTCTTTTAGACTCTTCTCCTGATAATAATTTTTTTAGGCTCTTGTCCTGATTTTAATACTCTTAAGCCCTTCTCCTGATTTTAATTTTTTTAGGCTCTTCTCCTGTTTTTAATTTTCTTAGACTCTTCTCCTGTTTTTAATTTTTTTAGGCTCTTCTCCTGTTTTTAATTTTTTTAGGCTCTTCTCCTGATTTTAATTTTTTTTAGGCTCCTTTCCTGATTTTAATACTCTTAAGCCCTTCTCCTGATTTTAATTTTCTTAGGCTCTTCTCCTGCTTTTATTTCCCTTAGGCTCTTCTCCTGATTTTAATTTTCTTAAGCTCTTCTCCTGATTTTAATTTTTTTAGGCTCTTCTCCTGATTTTATTTTTTTTAGGTTCTTTTCCTGCTTTTAATTTTTTTAGGCTCTTCTCCTGATTTTATTTCCCTTAGGGTCTTCTCCTGATTTTAATTTTTTTAGGCTCTTCTCCTGCTTTTAATTTTTTTCGGCTCTTTTCCTGCTTTTAATTTTTTTAGGCTCTTCTCCTGACTTTATTTCTCTTAGGCTCTTCTCTTGATTTTAATTTTTTTAGGCTCTTGTCCTGATTTTAATTTTTTTAGGCTCTTCTCCTGATTTTAATTTTTTTAGGCTCTTCTCCTGATTTTAATTTTTTTAGGCTCTTCTCCTGATTTTTTTTTTTTTAGGTTCTTTTCCTGCTTTTAATTCTCTTAGGCTCTTTTCCTGATTTTATTTCCCTTAGGGTCTTCTCCTGATTTTAATTTTTTTAGGCTCTTCTCCTGCTTTTATTTCTCTTAGGCTCTTCTCCTGATTTTAATTTTCTTAGGCTCTTCTCCTGATTTTAATTTTTTAGGCTCTTTTCCTGATTTTAATTTTTTTACGCTCTTTTCCTGCTTTTAATTTTTTTAGGCTCTTCTCCTTATTTTATTTCCCTTAGGGTCTTCTCCTGATTTTAATTTTTTTAGGCTCTTTTCCTGATTTTAATTTTTTTAGGCTCTTCTCCTGACTTAATTTCCCTTAGGCTCTTCTCCTGATTTTAATCTTCTTAAGCTCTTCTCCTGTTTTTAATTTTTTTAGGCTCTTCTCCTGATGTAAATTTTTTTAGGCTCTTCTGATTTTAATTTTTTTAGGCTCTTCTCCTGATTTTAATTTTTTTAGGCTCTTCTCCTGATTTTATTTTTTTTAGGTTCTTTTCCTGCTTTTAATTCTCTTAGGCTCTTTTCCTGATTTTATTTCCCTAAGGGTCTTCTCCTGATTTTAATTTTTTTAGGCTGTTTTCCTGATTTTATTTCTCTTAGACTCTTCTCCTGATTTTAATTTTTTTAGGCTCTTGTCCTGGTTTTAATTTTCTTAGGCTCTTTTCCTGGTTTTATTTCTCTTAGACTCTTCTCCTGATTTTAATTTTCTTAGGCTCTTGTCCTGATTTTAAATTTTTTAGGCTCTTCTCCTGATTTTAATTTTTTTAGGCTCTTCTGCTTTTATTTCTCTTAGGCTCTTCTCCTGATTTTAATTTTCTTAGACTCTTCTCCTGATTTTAATTTTTTTAGGCTCTTTTCCTGATTTTATATTTTTTACGCTCTTTTCCTGCTTTTAATTTTTTTAGGCTCTTCTCCTGATTTTATTTCCATTAGGGTCTTCTCCTGATTTTAATTTTTTTAGGCTCTTTTCCTGATTTTAATTTTTTTAGGCTCTTCTCCTGACTTTATTTCCCTTTGGCTCTTCTCCTGATTTTAATCTTCTTAAGCTCTTCTCCTGTTTTTAATTTTTTTAGGCTCTTCTCCTGATTTAAATTTTTTTAGGCTCTTCTCCTGATTTTAATTTTTTTAGGCTCTTCTCCTGATTTTAATTTTCTTAGGCTCTTCTCCTGATTTTAATTTTTTTGGGCTCTTCTCCTGATTTTAATTTTTTTAGGCTCTTCTCCTGATTTTAATTTTTTTAGGCTCTTCTCCTGATTTTTTTTTTTTAGGTTCTTTTCCTGCTTTTAATTCTCTTAGGCTCTTTTCCTGATTTTATTTCCCTTAGGGTCTTCTCCTGATTTTAATTTTTTTAGGCTCTTCTCCTGTTTTATTTCTCTTAGGCTCTTCTCCTGATTTTAATTTTCTTAGGCTCTTCTCCTGATTTTAATTTTTTAGGCTCTTTTCCTGATTTTAATTTTTTTAGGCTCTTCTCCTGATTTTAATTTCCCTTAGACTCTTCTCCTGATTTTAATCTTCTTAAGCTCTTCTCCTGTTTTTAATTTTTTTAGGCTCTTCTCCTGATTTAAATTTTTTTAGGCTCTTCTCCTGATTTTAATTTTTTTAGGCTCTTCTCCTGATTTTTTTTTTTTTAGGTTCTTTTCCTGCTTTTAATTCTCTTAGGCTCTTTTCCTGATTTTATTTCCCTTAGGGTCTTCTCCTGATTTTAATTTTTTTAGGCTGTTTTCCTGATTTTATTTCTCTTAGACTCTTCTCCTGATTTTAATTTTTTTAGGCTCTTGTCCTGGTTTTAATTTTCTTAGGCTCTTTTCCTGATTTTATTTCTCTTAGGCTCTTCTCCTGATTTTAATTTTCTTAGGCTCTTGTCCTGATTTTAAATTTTTTAGGCTCTTCTCCTGTTTTTAATTTTTTTAGGCTCTTCTCCTGTTTTTAATTCTTTTAGACTGTTGTCCTGATTTTAATTTTTTTAGGCTCTTTTCCTGACTTTATTTCTCTTAGGCTCTTCTCTTGATTTTAATTTTTTTAGGCTCTTGTCCTGATTTTAATTTTCTTAGGCTCTTCTCCTGCTTTTATTTCTCTTAGGCTCTTCTCCTGATTTTAATTCTTTTAGGCTCTTCTCCTGATTTTAATTTTCTTAGGTTCTTTTCCTGATTTTATTTCTCTTAGGCTCTTCTCTTGATTTTAATTTTTTTAGGCTCTTCTCCTGATTTTATTTCCCTTAGGGTCTTCTCCTGCTTTTAATTTTTTTAGGCTCTTCTCCTGATTTTATTTCCCTTAGGGTCTTCTCCTGATTTTAATTTTTTTAGGCTGTTTTCCTGTTTTTATTTCTCTTAGGCTCTTCTCTTGATTTTAATTTTTTTAGGCTCTTCTCCTGATTTTAATTTTCTTAGGCTCTTTTCCTGATTTTATTTCTCTTAGACTCCACTCCTGATTTTAATTTTTTTTAGACTCTTTTCCTGATTTTAATACTCTTAAGCCCTTCTCCTGATTTTAATTTTCTTAGGCTCTTCTCCTGTTTTTTATTTTCTTAGGCTCTTCTCCTGTTTTTAATTTTTTTAGGCTCTTCTCCTGTTTTTAATTCTTTTAGGCTCTTCTCCTGATTTTAATTTTTTTTAGGCTCCTTTCCTGATTTTAATACTCTTAAGCCATTCTCCTGATTTTAATTTTCTTAGGCTCTTCTCCTGCTTTTATTTCCCTTAGGCTCTTCTCCTGATTTTAATCTTCTTAAGCTCTTCTCCTGATTTTAATTTTTTTAGACTCTTCTCCTGATTTTAATTTTTTTAGGCTCTTCTCCTGATTTTAATTTTCTTAGGTTCTTTTCCTGATTTTATTTCTCTTAGACTCTACTCCTGATTTTAATTTTTTTTAGACTCTTTTCCTGATTTTAACACTCTTAAGCCCTTCTCCTGATTTTAATTTTCTTAGGCTCTTCTCCTGATTTTAATTTTTTTCGGCTCTTCTCCTGTTTTTAATTCTTTTAGACTCTTCTCCTGATAATAATTTTTTTAGGCTCTTGTCCTGATTTTAATACTCTTAAGCCCTTCTCCTGATTTTAATTTTTTTAGGCTCTTCTCCTGTTTTTAATTTTCTTAGACTCTTCTCCTGTTTTTAATTTTTTTAGGCTCTTCTCCTGTTTTTAATTTTTTTAGGCTCTTCTCCTGATTTTAATTTTTTTTAGGCTCCTTTCCTGATTTTAATACTCTTAAGCCCTTCTCCTGATTTTAATTTTCTTAGGCTCTTCTCCTGCTTTTATTTCCCTTAGGCTCTTCTCCTGATTTTAATTTTCTTAAGCTCTTCTCCTGATTTTAATTTTTTTAGGCTCTTCTCCTGATTTTATTTTTTTTAGGTTCTTTTCCTGCTTTTAATTTTTTTAGGCTCTTCTCCTGATTTTATTTCCCTTAGGGTCTTCTCCTGATTTTAATTTTTTTAGGCTCTTCTCCTGCTTTTAATTTTTTTCGGCTCTTTTCCTGCTTTTAATTTTTTTAGGCTCTTCTCCTGACTTTATTTCTCTTAGGCTCTTCTCTTGATTTTAATTTTTTTAGGCTCTTGTCCTGATTTTAATTTTTTTAGGCTCTTCTCCTGATTTTAATTTTTTTAGGCTCTTCTCCTGATTTTAATTTTTTTAGGCTCTTCTCCTGATTTTTTTTTTTTTAGGTTCTTTTCCTGCTTTTAATTCTCTTAGGCTCTTTTCCTGATTTTATTTCCCTTAGGGTCTTCTCCTGATTTTAATTTTTTTAGGCTCTTCTCCTGCTTTTATTTCTCTTAGGCTCTTCTCCTGATTTTAATTTTCTTAGGCTCTTCTCCTGATTTTAATTTTTTAGGCTCTTTTCCTGATTTTAATTTTTTTACGCTCTTTTCCTGCTTTTAATTTTTTTAGGCTCTTCTCCTTATTTTATTTCCCTTAGGGTCTTCTCCTGATTTTAATTTTTTTAGGCTCTTTTCCTGATTTTAATTTTTTTAGGCTCTTCTCCTGACTTAATTTCCCTTAGGCTCTTCTCCTGATTTTAATCTTCTTAAGCTCTTCTCCTGTTTTTAATTTTTTTAGGCTCTTCTCCTGATGTAAATTTTTTTAGGCTCTTCTCCTGATTTTAATTTTTTTAGGCTCTTCTCCTGATTTTAATTTTTTTAGGCTCTTCTCCTGATTTTATTTTTTTTAGGTTCTTTTCCTGCTTTTAATTCTCTTAGGCTCTTTTCCTGATTTTATTTCCCTAAGGGTCTTCTCCTGATTTTAATTTTTTTAGGCTGTTTTCCTGATTTTATTTCTCTTAGACTCTTCTCCTGATTTTAATTTTTTTAGGCTCTTGTCCTGGTTTTAATTTTCTTAGGCTCTTTTCCTGGTTTTATTTCTCTTAGACTCTTCTCCTGATTTTAATTTTCTTAGGCTCTTGTCCTGATTTTAAATTTTTTAGGCTCTTCTCCTGATTTTAATTTTTTTAGGCTCTTCTGCTTTTATTTCTCTTAGGCTCTTCTCCTGATTTTAATTTTCTTAGACTCTTCTCCTGATTTTAATTTTTTTAGGCTCTTTTCCTGATTTTATATTTTTTACGCTCTTTTCCTGCTTTTAATTTTTTTAGGCTCTTCTCCTGATTTTATTTCCATTAGGGTCTTCTCCTGATTTTAATTTTTTTAGGCTCTTTTCCTGATTTTAATTTTTTTAGGCTCTTCTCCTGACTTTATTTCCCTTTGGCTCTTCTCCTGATTTTAATCTTCTTAAGCTCTTCTCCTGTTTTTAATTTTTTTAGGCTCTTCTCCTGATTTAAATTTTTTTAGGCTCTTCTCCTGATTTTAATTTTTTTAGGCTCTTCTCCTGATTTTAATTTTCTTAGGCTCTTCTCCTGATTTTAATTTTTTTGGGCTCTTCTCCTGATTTTAATTTTTTTAGGCTCTTCTCCTGATTTTAATTTTTTTAGGCTCTTCTCCTGATTTTATTTTTTTTAGGTTCTTTTCCTGCTTTTAATTCTCTTAGGCTCTTTTCCTGATTTTATTTCCCTTAGGGTCTTCTCCTGATTTTAATTTTTTTAGGCTGTTTTCCTGATTTTATTTCTCTTAGACTCTTCTCCTGATTTTAATTTTTTTAGGCTCTTGTCCTGGTTTTAATTTTCTTAGGCTCTTTTCCTGGTTTTATTTCTCTTAGACTCTTCTCCTGATTTTAATTTTCTTAGACTCTTGTCCTTATTTTAAATTTTTTAGGCTCTTCTCCTGATTTTAATTTTTTTAGGCTCTTTTCCTGATTTTAATTTTTTTACGCTCTTTTCCTGCTTTTAATTTTTTTAGGCTCTTCTCCTGATTTTATTTCCCTTAGGGTCTTCTCCTGATTTTAATTTTTTTAGGCTCTTTTCCTGATTTTAATTTTTTTAGGCTCTTCTCCTGACTTTATTTCCCTTAGGCTCTTCTCCTGATTTTAATCTTCTTAAGCTCTTCTCCTGTTTTTAATTTTTTTAGGCTCTTCTCCTGATTTAAATTTTTTTAGGCTCTTCTCCTGATTTTAATTTTTTTAGGCTCTTCTCCTGATTTTAATTTTCTTAGGCTCTTCTCCTGATTTTAATTTTTTTAGGCTCTTCTCCTGTTTTTAATTTTTTTAAGCTCTTCTCCTGATTTTAATTTTTTTAGGCTCTTCTCCTGATTTTATTTTTTTTAGGCTCTTTTCCTGGTTTTATTTCTCTTAGACTCTTCTCCTGATTTTAATTTTCTTAGGCTCTTGTCCTGATTTTAAATTTTTTAGGCTCTTCTCCTGTTTTTAATTTTTTTAGGCTCTTCTCCTGTTTTTAATTCTTTTAGACTGTTGTCCTGATTTTAATTTTTTTAGGCTCTTTTCCTGACTTTATTTCTCTTAGGCTCTTCTCTTGATTTTAATTTTTTTAGGCTCTTGTCCTGATTTTAATTTTCTTAGGCTCTTCTCCTGCTTTTATTTCTCTTAGGCTCTTGTCCTGATTTTAATTCTTTTAGGCTCTTCTCCTGATTTTAATTTTCTTAGGTTCTTTTCCTGATTTTGTTTCTCTTAGGCTCTTCTCTTGATTTTAATTTTTTTAGGCTCTTCTCCTGATTTTATTTCCCTTAGGGTCTTCTCCTGCTTTTAATTTTTTTAGGCTCTTCTCCTGATTTTATTTCCCTTAGGGTCTTCTCCTGATTTTAATTTTTTTAGGCTGTTTTCCTGTTTTTATTTCTCTTAGGCTCTTCTCTTGATTTTAATTTTTTTAGGCTCTTCTCCTGATTTTAATTTTCTTAGGCTCTTTTCCTGATTTTATTTCTCTTAGACTCCACTCCTGATTTTAATTTTTTTTAGACTCTTTTCCTGATTTTAATACTCTTAAGCCCTTCTCCTGATTTTAATTTTCTTAGGCTCTTCTCCTGTTTTTAATTTTCTTAGGCTCTTCTCCTGTTTTTAATTTTTTTAGGCTCTTCTCCTGTTTTTAATTCTTTTAGGCTCTTCTCCTGATTTTAATTTTTTTTAGGCTCCTTTCCTGATTTTAATACTCTTAAGCCATTCTCCTGATTTTAATTTTCTTAGGCTCTTCTCCTGCTTTTATTTCCCTTAGGCTCTTCTCCTGATTTTAATCTTCTTAAGCTCTTCTCCTGATTTTAATTTTTTTAGACTCTTCTCCTGATTTTAATTTTTTTAGGCTCTTCTCCTGATTTTAATTTTCTTAGGTTCTTTTCCTGATTTTATTTCTCTTAGACTCTACTCCTGATTTTAATTTTTTTTAGACTCTTTTCCTGATTTTAACACTCTTAAGCCCTTCTCCTGATTTTAATTTTCTTAGGCTCTTCTCCTGATTTTAATTTTTTTCGGCTCTTCTCCTGTTTTTAATTCTTTTAGACTCTTCTCCTGATAATAATTTTTTTAGGCTCTTGTCCTGATTTTAATACTCTTAAGCCCTTCTCCTGATTTTAATTTTTTTAGGCTCTTCTCCTGTTTTTAATTTTCTTAGACTCTTCTCCTGTTTTTAATTTTTTTAGGCTCTTCTCCTGTTTTTAATTCTTTTAGGCTCTTCTCCTGATTTTAATTTTTTTTAGGCTCCTTTCCTGATTTTAATACTCTTAAGCCCTTCTCCTGATTTTAATTTTCTTAGGCTCTTCTCCTGCTTTTATTTCTCTTAGGCTCTTCTCCTGATTTTAATTTTCTTAAGCTCTTCTCCTGATTTTAATTTTTTTAGGCTCTTCTCCTGCTTTTAATTTTTTTAGGCTCTTTTCCTGCTTTTAATTTTTTTAGGCTCTTCTCCTGATTTTATTTCTTTTAGGGTCTTCTCCTGATTTTAATTTTTTTAGGCTCTTCTCCTGCTTTTAATTTTTTTCGGCTCTTTTCCTGCTTTTAATTTTTTTAGGCTCTTCTCCTGACTTTATTTCTCTTAGGCTCTTCTCTTGATTTTAATTTTTTTAGGCTCTTGTCCTGATTTTAATTTTCTTAGGCTCTTTTCCTGATTTTATTTCTCTTAAACTCTTCTCCTGATTTTAATTTTCTTAGGCTCTTTTCCTGATTTTATTTCTCTTAGGCTCTTCTCCTGATTTTAATTTTCTTAGGCTCTTCTCCTGATTTTAATTTTTTTAGACTCTTCTCCTGATTTTAATTTTTTTAGGCTCTTTTCCTGCATTTAATTTTTTTATGCTCTTCTCCTGATTTTATTTCCCTTAGGGTCTTCTCCTGATTTTAATTTTTTTAGGCTCTTCTCCTGCTTTTAATTTTTTTAGGCTCTTTTCCTGCTTTTAATTTTTTTAGGCTCTTCTCCTGATTTCATTTCTCTTAGACTCTTCTCCTGATTTTAATTTTTTTGGGCTCTTCTCCAGATTTTAATACTCTTAAGCCCTTCTCCTGATTTCAATTTTCTTAGGCTCTTCTCCTGCTTTTATTTCTCTTAGGCTCTTCTCCTGATTTTAATTTTCTTAGGCTCTTCTCCTGATTTTAATTTTTTTTAGGCTCTTTTCCTGATTTTAATTTTTTTAGGCTCTTCTCCTGCTTTTAATTTTTTTAGGCTCTTCTCCTGATTTTATTTCCCTTAGGGTCTTCTCCTGATTTTAATTTTTTTTAGGCTCTTCTCCTGACTTTATTTCTCTTAGACTCTTCTCCTGATTTTAATTTTCTTAGGCTCTTGTCCTGATTTTAATTCTGTTGGACTCTTCTCCTGATTTTAATTTTCTTAGGCTCTTCTCCTGATTTTGATTTTCTTAGGCTCTTGTCCTGATTTTAATTTTTTTAGACTCTTCTCTTGATTTTAATTTTTTTAGGCTCCTTTCCTGATTTTAATTCTTTTAGACTCTTCTCCTGATTTTAATTTTTTTAGGCTCTTCTCCTGATTTTAATTTTCTTGGGCTCTTCTCCTGATTTTATTTCTCTTAGGCTCTTCTCCTGATTTTATTTCTCTTTGGCTCTTCTCCTGATTTTAATTTTCACTGAATTACACAAGTAAATTTTCAAGCCACTTAGCAGTTACAAGCCAATTATCCAATTTTCCAAAAAACCTGCAGCAGTAAGTACAGTTATAAAACAAAAAAAATCTAATAAGTCAAAAATCGCATAGCAACACTGCCACCTGGTGACATAGAAAAGGAATTGCACATATATTTCACATGAAATGCTGCCACCTGCCGACAGAAAACAGGAACTGCATTTAAAAAATAGTCATAACTGCGCCACCTGCTGACGGAAAACAGGAACTGCATTTTAAAAAAATTCATAACTGCGCCACCTGCTGACGGACAATAGGAACTGCATTTAAAAAAAAATTCATAACTGCGCCATCTGCTGACGGAAAACAGGAACTGCATTTAAAAAAATTCATAACTGCGCCACCTGCTGTTGGAAAAGAGGAACTGCATTTAAAAAAATTCGTAACTGCGCCACCTGCTGAAAAAAACCCGCAATTGCAACTGGAAATTAATCGAACTGCTGCCACCTTGTGGACAATCATTGAACTGCACATAAAATTAATTTTTAATAAAAATTCATAAAAATACATAAAAATTCACCCAAATAATACCATAAACACACCTCACAACACAAAAACAACCACCCAAAAAAGCCCCATCAACCCTGGGCTTGCACCTATCCCAAACCCTAACCCTAGACCTACCTGTAAGCCAAACCCTAGCCCAAACCCCACAGCTTCCCCGAGGGGAAGGACTATGCCTAGCCTTATAAATAACCCAAACCCTAATCCTACCCCTACACCTGGGCCTAACCCCACACCTAAATGTAAACCTAGCTTTAACCCCAAACCAAAGCATAACCCTAGGCCAACCCGAACCCTAATTTAACACCTAACCCTAACCATAACCATCACCCCAACCCTAGACCTGACCCACAACCTAACCCTAAGACTACACCTAACCGTAGGCCAAACCTTAAGCCTAACTCTAACCCTAAACCTGGACCTAGGCCTAGAGAGAGGGTTACAATCAGCATTAG